>NC_064627.1:529714118-534978490 GCF_023864275.1 Schistocerca cancellata | reverse complement strand
GAGAAATGTCCTGTGCATTCAGTATAACAACTACCGCAACGACGCGATTATCTCGATGCGCAACATTTATTTGTCACCTTCGTTGACCTCATCGCTGATGTTGCTTCCAAGTTTCTTTCGAAGAGCAAACCACGTTCTTCGTAGCCGAATTGTGAGACCAGAGGCTCCTGCTGTTGGCGATGGAGCCAGGCCCTATCAGATCGCTTCCGTATATGGCGGTCGGACGGAAAGCAAAACTGTCGAAAGGCGACAGTTGTGCTACAGTTGGGGGTATTATTGGCTCGATACGTTAAAATGTCTGCGAGAAGTAAGCACTTAACTATGAGTGAGAAACCACCGTTCCCAAACACCGCCATGGTGCCAAACCTCGATTCGTTTATAAATCTTGAGGTGATGTTTGATTCGGAAGACGTACGCTATCGAATGTTGTGTCCTTCCAATTGGTAGGCGGTTTAGTTTCGTATTTCTTACAGATGTTATCTGCCACCTACACGTTCCATTGCTACTAGTGAGTGGCGTTTCGCATGTAGAAGGCGTGATCCGAAATGGGTGCTTTACGTAAAATTCTTCGACGAGGATGGGATTCGAACCCACGCGTGCAGAGCACATTGGATTAGCAGTCCAACGCCTTAACCACTCGGCCACCTCGTCTGATGCATCAGAAACTGCGTCCCTCGCTAGTCCTTACGGAAAGAAGTCGTTTGTCGATTCCAAAACGCATCGTACTGTGGCTGGTGTTAACGCTGTAACGCCCTGCTGCAGTGCAGCTGACCAAGCTCCCACTCGTGAATCATTTAATGATGGCATCCGTCCACGTCGGTATCCGATCGGAGGAAATTAGTCGGCCCACTTACTTACTGCAGAAATAAGCACCGAATCGTCGTGTAGCGTTGTCTAATGCAAATGAGAAATGTCCTGTGCATTCAGTATAACAACTACCGCAACGACGCGATTATCTCGATGCGCAACATTTATTTGTCACCTTCGTTGACCTCATCGCTGATGTTGCTTCCAAGTTTCTTTCGAAGAGCAAACCACGTTCTTCGTAGCCGAATTGTGAGACCAGAGGCTCCTGCTGTTGGCGATGGAGCCAGGCCCTATCAGATCGCTTCCGTATATGGCGGTCGGACGGAAAGCAAAACTGTCGAAAGGCGACAGTTGTGCTACAGTTGGGGGTATTATTGGCTCGATACGTTAAAATGTCTGCGAGAAGTAAGCACTTAACTATGAGTGAGAAACCACCGTTCCCAAACACCGCCATGGTGCCAAACCTCGATTCGTTTATAAATCTTGAGGTGATGTTTGATTCGGAAGACGTACGCTATCGAATGTTGTGTCCTTCCAATTGGTAGGCGGTTTAGTTTCGTATTTCTTACAGATGTTATCTGCCACCTACACGTTCCATTGCTACTAGTGAGTGGCGTTTCGCATGTAGAAGGCGTGATCCGAAATGGGTGCTTTACGTAAAATTCTTCGACGAGGATGGGATTCGAACCCACGCGTGCAGAGCACATTGGATTAGCAGTCCAACGCCTTAACCACTCGGCCACCTCGTCTGAAGCATCAGAAACTGCGTCCCTCGCTAGTCCTTACGGAAAGAAGTCGTTTGTCGATTCCAAAACGCATCGTACTGTGGCTGGTGTTAACGCTGTAACGCCCTGCTGCAGTGCAGCTGACCAAGCTCCCACTCGTGAATCATTTAATGATGGCATCCGTCCACGTCGGTATCCGATCGGAGGAAATTAGTCGGCCCACTTACTTACTGCAGAAATAAGCACCGAATCGTCGTGTAGCGTTGTCTAATGCAAATGAGAAATGTCCTGTGCATTCAGTATAACAACTACCGCAACGACGCGATTATCTCGATGCGCAACATTTATTTGTCACCTTCGTTGACCTCATCGCTGATGTTGCTTCCAAGTTTCTTTCGAAGAGCAAACCACGTTCTTCGTAGCCGAATTGTGAGACCAGAGGCTCCTGCTGTTGGCGATGGAGCCAGGCCCTATCAGATCGCTTCCGTATATGGCGGTCGGACGGAAAGCAAAACTGTCGAAAGGCGACAGTTGTGCTACAGTTGGGGGTATTATTGGCTCGATACGTTAAAATGTCTGCGAGAAGTAAGCACTTAACTATGAGTGAGAAACCACCGTTCCCAAACACCGCCATGGTGCCAAACCTCGATTCGTTTATAAATCTTGAGGTGATGTTTGATTCGGAAGACGTACGCTATCGAATGTTGTGTCCTTCCAATTGGTAGGCGGTTTAGTTTCGTATTTCTTACAGATGTTATCTGCCACCTACACGTTCCATTGCTACTAGTGAGTGGCGTTTCGCATGTAGAAGGCGTGATCCGAAATGGGTGCTTTACGTAAAATTCTTCGACGAGGATGGGATTCGAACCCACGCGTGCAGAGCACATTGGATTAGCAGTCCAACGCCTTAACCACTCGGCCACCTCGTCTGATGCATCAGAAACTGCGTCCCTCGCTAGTCCTTACGGAAAGAAGTCGTTTGTCGATTCCAAAACGCATCGTACTGTGGCTGGTGTTAACGCTGTAACGCCCTGCTGCAGTGCAGCTGACCAAGCTCCCACTCGTGAATCATTTAATGATGGCATCCGTCCACGTCGGTATCCGATCGGAGGAAATTAGTCGGCCCACTTACTTACTGCAGAAATAAGCACCGAATCGTCGTGTAGCGTTGTCTAATGCAAATGAGAAATGTCCTGTGCATTCAGTATAACAACTACCGCAACGACGCGATTATCTCGATGCGCAACATTTATTTGTCACCTTCGTTGACCTCATCGCTGATGTTGCTTCCAAGTTTCTTTCGAAGAGCAAACCACGTTCTTCGTAGCCGAATTGTGAGACCAGAGGCTCCTGCTGTTGGCGATGGAGCCAGGCCCTATCAGATCGCTTCCGTATATGGCGGTCGGACGGAAAGCAAAACTGTCGAAAGGCGACAGTTGTGCTACAGTTGGGGGTATTATTGGCTCGATACGTTAAAATGTCTGCGAGAAGTAAGCACTTAACTATGAGTGAGAAACCACCGTTCCCAAACACCGCCATGGTGCCAAACCTCGATTCGTTTATAAATCTTGAGGTGATGTTTGATTCGGAAGACGTACGCTATCGAATGTTGTGTCCTTCCAATTGGTAGGCGGTTTAGTTTCGTATTTCTTACAGATGTTATCTGCCACCTACACGTTCCATTGCTACTAGTGAGTGGCGTTTCGCATGTAGAAGGCGTGATCCGAAATGGGTGCTTTACGTAAAATTCTTCGACGAGGATGGGATTCGAACCCACGCGTGCAGAGCACATTGGATTAGCAGTCCAACAGCCTTAACCACTCGGCCACCTCGCCTGATGCATCGGAAACTGCGTCCCTCGCTAGTCCTTACGGAAAGAAGTCGTTTGTCGATTCCAAAACGCATCGTACTGTGGCTGGTGTTAACGCTGTAACGCCCTGCTGCAGTGCAGCTGACCAAGCTCCCACTCGTGAATCATTTAATGATGGCATCCGTCCACGTCGGTATCCGATCGGAGGAAAGTAGTCGGCCCACTTACTTACTGCAGAAATAAGCACCGAATCGTCGTGTAGCGTTGTCTAATGCAAATGAGAAATGTCCTGTGCATTCAGTATAACAACTACCGCAACGACGCGATTATCTCGATGCGCAACATTTATTTGTCACCTTCGTTGACCTCATCGCTGATGTTGCTTCCAAGTTTCTTTCGAAGAGCAAACCACGTTCTTCGTAGCCGAATTGTGAGACCAGAGGCTCCTGCTGTTGGCGATGGAGCCAGGCCCTATCAGATCGCTTCCGTATATGGCGGTCGGACGGAAAGCAAAACTGTCGAAAGGCGACAGTTGTGCTACAGTTGGGGGTATTATTGGCTCGATACGTTAAAATGTCTGCGAGAAGTAAGCACTTAACTATGAGTGAGAAACCACCGTTCCCAAACACCGCCATGGTGCCAAACCTCGATTCGTTTATAAATCTTGAGGTGATGTTTGATTCGGAAGACGTACGCTATCGAATGTTGTGTCCTTCCAATTGGTAGGCGGTTTAGTTTCGTATTTCTTACAGATGTTATCTGCCACCTACACGTTCCATTGCTACTAGTGAGTGGCGTTTCGCATGTAGAAGGCGTGATCCGAAATGGGTGCTTTACGTAAAATTCTTCGACGAGGATGGGATTCGAACCCACGCGTGCAGAGCACATTGGATTAGCAGTCCAACAGCCTTAACCACTCGGCCACCTCGCCTGATGCATCGGAAACTGCGTCCCTCGCTAGTCCTTACGGAAAGAAGTCGTTTGTCGATTCCAAAACGCATCGTACTGTGGCTGGTGTTAACGCTGTAACGCCCTGCTGCAGTGCAGCTGACCAAGCTCCCACTCGTGAATCATTTAATGATGGCATCCGTCCACGTCGGTATCCGATCGGAGGAAAGTAGTCGGCCCACTTACTTACTGCAGAAATAAGCACCGAATCGTCGTGTAGCGTTGTCTAATGCAAAAGAGAAATGTCCTGTGCATTCAGTATAACAACTACCGCAACGACGCGATTATCTCGATGCGCAACATTTATTTGTCACCTTCGTTGACCTCATCGCTGATGTTGCTTCCAAGTTTCTTTCGAAGAGCAAACCACGTTCTTCGTAGCCGAATTGTGAGACCAGAGGCTCCTGCTGTTGGCGATGGAGCCAGGCCCTATCAGATCGCTTCCGTATATGGCGGTCGGACGGAAAGCAAAACTGTCGAAAGGCGACAGTTGTGCTACAGTTGGGGGTATTATTGGCTCGATACGTTAAAATGTCTGCGAGAAGTAAGCACTTAACTATGAGTGAGAAACCACCGTTCCCAAACACCGCCATGGTGCCAAACCTCGATTCGTTTATAAATCTTGAGGTGATGTTTGATTCGGAAGACGTACGCTATCGAATGTTGTGTCCTTCCAATTGGTAGGCGGTTTAGTTTCGTATTTCTTACAGATGTTATCTGCCACCTACACGTTCCATTGCTACTAGTGAGTGGCGTTTCGCATGTAGAAGGCGTGATCCGAAATGGGTGCTTTACGTAAAATTCTTCGACGAGGATGGGATTCGAACCCACGCGTGCAGAGCACATTGGATTAGCAGTCCAACGCCTTAACCACTCGGCCACCTCGTCTGAAGCATCAGAAACTGCGTCCCTCGCTAGTCCTTACGGAAAGAAGTCGTTTGTCGATTCCAAAACGCATCGTACTGTGGCTGGTGTTAACGCTGTAACGCCCTGCTGCAGTGCAGCTGACCAAGCTCCCACTCGTGAATCATTTAATGATGGCATCCGTCCACGTCGGTATCCGATCGGAGGAAATTAGTCGGCCCACTTACTTACTGCAGAAATAAGCACCGAATCGTCGTGTAGCGTTGTCTAATGCAAATGAGAAATGTCCTGTGCATTCAGTATAACAACTACCGCAACGACGCGATTATCTCGATGCGCAACATTTATTTGTCACCTTCGTTGACCTCATCGCTGATGTTGCTTCCAAGTTTCTTTCGAAGAGCAAACCACGTTCTTCGTAGCCGAATTGTGAGACCAGAGGCTCCTGCTGTTGGCGATGGAGCCAGGCCCTATCAGATCGCTTCCGTATATGGCGGTCGGACGGAAAGCAAAACTGTCGAAAGGCGACAGTTGTGCTACAGTTGGGGGTATTATTGGCTCGATACGTTAAAATGTCTGCGAGAAGTAAGCACTTAACTATGAGTGAGAAACCACCGTTCCCAAACACCGCCATGGTGCCAAACCTCGATTCGTTTATAAATCTTGAGGTGATGTTTGATTCGGAAGACGTACGCTATCGAATGTTGTGTCCTTCCAATTGGTAGGCGGTTTAGTTTCGTATTTCTTACAGATGTTATCTGCCACCTACACGTTCCATTGCTACTAGTGAGTGGCGTTTCGCATGTAGAAGGCGTGATCCGAAATGGGTGCTTTACGTAAAATTCTTCGACGAGGATGGGATTCGAACCCACGCGTGCAGAGCACATTGGATTAGCAGTCCAACGCCTTAACCACTCGGCCACCTCGTCTGAAGCATCAGAAACTGCGTCCCTCGCTAGTCCTTACGGAAAGAAGTCGTTTGTCGATTCCAAAACGCATCGTACTGTGGCTGGTGTTAACGCTGTAACGCCCTGCTGCAGTGCAGCTGACCAAGCTCCCACTCGTGAATCATTTAATGATGGCATCCGTCCACGTCGGTATCCGATCGGAGGAAATTAGTCGGCCCACTTACTTACTGCAGAAATAAGCACCGAATCGTCGTGTAGCGTTGTCTAATGCAAATGAGAAATGTCCTGTGCATTCAGTATAACAACTACCGCAACGACGCGATTATCTCGATGCGCAACATTTATTTGTCACCTTCGTTGACCTCATCGCTGATGTTGCTTCCAAGTTTCTTTCGAAGAGCAAACCACGTTCTTCGTAGCCGAATTGTGAGACCAGAGGCTCCTGCTGTTGGCGATGGAGCCAGGCCCTATCAGATCGCTTCCGTATATGGCGGTCGGACGGAAAGCAAAACTGTCGAAAGGCGACAGTTGTGCTACAGTTGGGGGTATTATTGGCTCGATACGTTAAAATGTCTGCGAGAAGTAAGCACTTAACTATGAGTGAGAAACCACCGTTCCCAAACACCGCCATGGTGCCAAACCTCGATTCGTTTATAAATCTTGAGGTGATGTTTGATTCGGAAGACGTACGCTATCGAATGTTGTGTCCTTCCAATTGGTAGGCGGTTTAGTTTCGTATTTCTTACAGATGTTATCTGCCACCTACACGTTCCATTGCTACTAGTGAGTGGCGTTTCGCATGTAGAAGGCGTGATCCGAAATGGGTGCTTTACGTAAAATTCTTCGACGAGGATGGGATTCGAACCCACGCGTGCAGAGCACATTGGATTAGCAGTCCAACGCCTTAACCACTCGGCCACCTCGTCTGAAGCATCAGAAACTGCGTCCCTCGCTAGTCCTTACGGAAAGAAGTCGTTTGTCGATTCCAAAACGCATCGTACTGTGGCTGGTGTTAACGCTGTAACGCCCTGCTGCAGTGCAGCTGACCAAGCTCCCACTCGTGAATCATTTAATGATGGCATCCGTCCACGTCGGTATCCGATCGGAGGAAATTAGTCGGCCCACTTACTTACTGCAGAAATAAGCACCGAATCGTCGTGTAGCGTTGTCTAATGCAAATGAGAAATGTCCTGTGCATTCAGTATAACAACTACCGCAACGACGCGATTATCTCGATGCGCAACATTTATTTGTCACCTTCGTTGACCTCATCGCTGATGTTGCTTCCAAGTTTCTTTCGAAGAGCAAACCACGTTCTTCGTAGCCGAATTGTGAGACCAGAGGCTCCTGCTGTTGGCGATGGAGCCAGGCCCTATCAGATCGCTTCCGTATATGGCGGTCGGACGGAAAGCAAAACTGTCGAAAGGCGACAGTTGTGCTACAGTTGGGGGTATTATTGGCTCGATACGTTAAAATGTCTGCGAGAAGTAAGCACTTAACTATGAGTGAGAAACCACCGTTCCCAAACACCGCCATGGTGCCAAACCTCGATTCGTTTATAAATCTTGAGGTGATGTTTGATTCGGAAGACGTACGCTATCGAATGTTGTGTCCTTCCAATTGGTAGGCGGTTTAGTTTCGTATTTCTTACAGATGTTATCTGCCACCTACACGTTCCATTGCTACTAGTGAGTGGCGTTTCGCATGTAGAAGGCGTGATCCGAAATGGGTGCTTTACGTAAAATTCTTCGACGAGGATGGGATTCGAACCCACGCGTGCAGAGCACATTGGATTAGCAGTCCAACAGCCTTAACCACTCGGCCACCTCGCCTGATGCATCGGAAACTGCGTCCCTCGCTAGTCCTTACGGAAAGAAGTCGTTTGTCGATTCCAAAACGCATCGTACTGTGGCTGGTGTTAACGCTGTAACGCCCTGCTGCAGTGCAGCTGACCAAGCTCCCACTCGTGAATCATTTAATGATGGCATCCGTCCACGTCGGTATCCGATCGGAGGAAAGTAGTCGGCCCACTTACTTACTGCAGAAATAAGCACCGAATCGTCGTGTAGCGTTGTCTAATGCAAAAGAGAAATGTCCTGTGCATTCAGTATAACAACTACCGCAACGACGCGATTATCTCGATGCGCAACATTTATTTGTCACCTTCGTTGACCTCATCGCTGATGTTGCTTTCAAGTTTCTTTCGAAGAGCAAACCACGTTCATCGTAGCCGAATTGTGAGACCAGAGGCTCCTGCTGTTGGCGATGGAGCCAGGCCCTATCAGATCGCTTCCGTATATGGCGGTCGGACGGAAAGCAAAACTGTCGAAAGGCGACAGTTGTGCTACAGTTGGGGGTATTATTGGCTCGATACGTTAAAATGTCTGCGAGAAGTAAGCACTTAACTATGAGTGAGAAACCACCGTTCCCAAACACCGCCATGGTGCCAAACCTCGATTCGTTTATAAATCTTGAGGTGATGTTTGATTCGGAAGACGTACGCTATCGAATGTTGTGTCCTTCCAATTGGTAGGCGGTTTAGTTTCGTATTTCTTACAGATGTTATCTGCCACCTACACGTTCCATTGCTACTAGTGAGTGGCGTTTCGCATGTAGAAGGCGTGATCCGAAATGGGTGCTTTACGTAAAATTCTTCGACGAGGATGGGATTCGAACCCACGCGTGCAGAGCACATTGGATTAGCAGTCCAACGCCTTAACCACTCGGCCACCTCGTCTGATGCATCAGAAACTGCGTCCCTCGCTAGTCCTTACGGAAAGAAGTCGTTTGTCGATTCCAAAACGCATCGTACTGTGGCTGGTGTTAACGCTGTAACGCCCTGCTGCAGTGCAGCTGACCAAGCTCCCACTCGTGAATCATTTAATGATGGCATCCGTCCACGTCGGTATCCGATCGGAGGAAATTAGTCGGCCCACTTACTTACTGCAGAAATAAGCACCGAATCGTCGTGTAGCGTTGTCTAATGCAAATGAGAAATGTCCTGTGCATTCAGTATAACAACTACCGCAACGACGCGATTATCTCGATGCGCAACATTTATTTGTCACCTTCGTTGACCTCATCGCTGATGTTGCTTCCAAGTTTCTTTCGAAGAGCAAACCACGTTCTTCGTAGCCGAATTGTGAGACCAGAGGCTCCTGCTGTTGGCGATGGAGCCAGGCCCTATCAGATCGCTTCCGTATATGGCGGTCGGACGGAAAGCAAAACTGTCTCCTGCTGTTGGCGATGGAGCCAGGCCCTATCAGATCGCTTCCGTATATGGCGGTCGGACGGAAAGCAAAACTGTCGAAAGGCGACAGTTGTGCTACAGTTGGGGGTATTATTGGCTCGATACGTTAAAATGTCTGCGAGAAGTAAGCACTTAACTATGAGTGAGAAACCACCGTTCCCAAACACCGCCATGGTGCCAAACCTCGATTCGTTTATAAATCTTGAGGTGATGTTTGATTCGGAAGACGTACGCTATCGAATGTTGTGTCCTTCCAATTGGTAGGCGGTTTAGTTTCGTATTTCTTACAGATGTTATCTGCCACCTACACGTTCCATTGCTACTAGTGAGTGGCGTTTCGCATGTAGAAGGCGTGATCCGAAATGGGTGCTTTACGTAAAATTCTTTGACGAGGATGAGATTCGAACCCACGCGTGCAGAGCACATTGGATTAGCAGTCCAACGCCTTAACCACTCGGCCACCTCGTCTGATGCATCAGAAACTGCGTCCCTCGCTAGTCCTTACGGAAAGAAGTCGTTTGTCGATTCCAAAACGCATCGTACTGTGGCTGGTGTTAACGCTGTAACGCCCTGCTGCAGTGCAGCTGACCAAGCTCCCACTCGTGAATCATTTAATGATGGCATCCGTCCACGTCGGTATCCGATCGGAGGAAATTAGTCGGCCCACTTACTTACTGCAGAAATAAGCACCGAATCGTCGTGTAGCGTTGTCTAATGCAAAAGAGAAATGTCCTGTGCATTCAGTATAACAACTACCGCAACGACGCGATTATCTCGATGCGCAACATTTATTTGTCACCTTCGTTGACCTCATCGCTGATGTTGCTTTCAAGTTTCTTTCGAAGAGCAAACCACGTTCATCGTACCCGAATTGTGAGACCAGAGGCTCCAGCTGTTGGCGATGGAGCCAGGCCCTATCAGATCGCTTCCGTATATGGCGGTCGGACGGAAAGCAAAACTGTCGAAAGGCGACAGTTGTGCTACAGTTGGGGGTATTATTGGCTCGATACGTTAAAATGTCTGCGAGAAGTAAGCACTTAACTATGAGTGAGAAACCACCGTTCCCAAACACCGCCATGGTGCCAAACCTCGATTCGTTTATAAATCTTGAGGTGATGTTTGATTCGGAAGACGTACGCTATCGAATGTTGTGTCCTTCCATTTTGGTAGGCGGTTTAGTTTCGTATTTCTTACAGATGTTATCTGCCACCTACACGTTCCATTGCTACTAGTGAGTGGCGTTTCGCATGTAGAAGGCGTGATCCGAAATGGGTGCTTTACGTAAAATTCTTCGACGAGGATGGGATTCGAACCCACGCGTGCAGAGCACATTGGATTAGCAGTCCAACGCCTTAACCACTCGGCCACCTCGTCTGATGCATCAGAAACTGCGTCCCTCGCTAGTCCTTACGGAAAGAAGTCGTTTGTCGATTCCAAAACGCATCGTACTGTGGCTGGTGTTAACGCTGTAACGCCCTGCTGCAGTGCAGCTGACCAAGCTCCCACTCGTGAATCATTTAATGATGGCATCCGTCCACGTCGGTATCCAATCGGAGGAAATTAGTCGGCCCACTTACTTACTGCAGAAATAAGCACCGAATCGTCGTGTAGCGTTGTCTAATGCAAATGAGAAATGTCCTGTGCATTCAGTATAACAACTACCGCAACGACGCGATTATCTCGATGCGCAACATTTATTTGTCACCTTCGTTGACCTCATCGCTGATGTTGCTTCCAAGTTTCTTTCGAAGAGCAAACCACGTTCTTCGTAGCCGAATTGTGAGACCAGAGGCTCCTGCTGTTGGCGATGGAGCCAGGCCCTATCAGATCGCTTCCGTATATGGCGGTCGGACGGAAAGCAAAACTGTCGAAAGGCGACAGTTGTGCTACAGTTGGGGGTATTATTGGCTCGATACGTTAAAATGTCTGCGAGAAGTAAGCACTTAACTATGAGTGAGAAACCACCGTTCCCAAACACCGCCATGGTGCCAAACCTCGATTCGTTTATAAATCTTGAGGTGATGTTTGATTCGGAAGACGTACGCTATCGAATGTTGTGTCCTTCCAATTGGTAGGCGGTTTAGTTTCGTATTTCTTACAGATGTTATCTGCCACCTACACGTTCCATTGCTACTAGTGAGTGGCGTTTCGCATGTAGAAGGCGTGATCCGAAATGGGTGCTTTACGTAAAATTCTTCGACGAGGATGGGATTCGAACCCACGCGTGCAGAGCACATTGGATTAGCAGTCCAACGCCTTAACCACTCGGCCACCTCGTCTGATGCATCAGAAACTGCGTCCCTCGCTAGTCCTTACGGAAAGAAGTCGTTTGTCGATTCCAAAACGCATCGTACTGTGGCTGGTGTTAACGCTGTAACGCCCTGCTGCAGTGCAGCTGACCAAGCTCCCACTCGTGAATCATTTAATGATGGCATCCGTCCACGTCGGTATCCGATCGGAGGAAATTAGTCGGCCCACTTACTTACTGCAGAAATAAGCACCGAATCGTCGTGTAGCGTTGTCTAATGCAAATGAGAAATGTCCTGTGCATTCAGTATAACAACTACCACAACGACGCGATTATCTCGATGCGCAACATTTATTTGTCACCTTCGTTGACCTCATCGCTGATGTTGCTTCCAAGTTTCTTTCGAAGAGCAAACCACGTTCTTCGTAGCCGAATTGTGAGACCAGAGGCTCCAGCTGTTGGCGATGGAGCCAGGCCCTATCAGATCGCTTCCGTATATGGCGGTCGGACGGAAAGCAAAACTGTCGAAAGGCGACAGTTGTGCTACAGTTGGGGGTATTATTGGCTCGATACGTTAAAATGTCTGCGAGAAGTAAGCACTTAACTATGAGTGAGAAACCACCGTTCCCAAACACCGCCATGGTGCCAAACCTCGATTCGTTTATAAATCTTGAGGTGATGTTTGATTCGGAAGACGTACGCTATCGAATGTTGTGTCCTTCCAATTGGTAGGCGGTTTAGTTTCGTATTTCTTACAGATGTTATCTGCCACCTACACGTTCCATTGCTGCTAGTGAGTGGCGTTTCGCATGTAGAAGGCGTGATCCGAAATGGGTGCTTTACGTAAAATTCTTCGACGAGGATGGGATTCGAACCCACGCGTGCAGAGCACATTGGATTAGCAGTCCAACGCCTTAACCACTCGGCCACCTCGTCTAATGCATCAGAAACTGCGTCCCTCGCTAGTCCTTACGGAAAGAAGTCGTTTGTCGATTCCAAAACGCATCGTACTGTGGCTGGTGTTAACGCTGTAACGCCCTGCTGCAGTGCAGCTGACCAAGCTCCCACTCGTGAATCATTTAATGATGGCATCCGTCCACGTCGGTATCCGATCGGAGGAAATTAGTCGGCCCACTTACTTACTGCAGAAATAAGCACCGAATCGTCGTGTAGCGTTGTCTAATGCAAATGAGAAATGTCCTGTGCATTCAGTATAACAACTACCGCAACGACGCGATTATCTCGATGCGCAACATTTATTTGTCACCTTCGTTGACCTCATCGCTGATGTTGCTTCCAAGTTTCTTTCGAAGAGCAAACCACGTTCTTCGTAGCCGAATTGTGAGACCAGAGGCTCCTGCTGTTGGCGATGGAGCCAGGCCCTATCAGATCGCTTCCGTATATGGCGGTCGGACGGAAAGCAAAACTGTCGAAAGGCGACAGTTGTGCTACAGTTGGGGGTATTATTGGCTCGATACGTTAAAATGTCTGCGAGAAGTAAGCACTTAACTATGAGTGAGAAACCACCGTTCCCAAACACCGCCATGGTGCCAAACCTCGATTCGTTTATAAATCTTGAGGTGATGTTTGATTCGGAAGACGTACGCTATCGAATGTTGTGTCCTTCCAATTGGTAGGCGGTTTAGTTTCGTATTTCTTACAGATGTTATCTGCCACCTACACGTTCCATTGCTACTAGTGAGTGGCGTTTCGCATGTAGAAGGCGTGATCCGAAATGGGTGCTTTACGTAAAATTCTTCGACGAGGATGGGATTCGAACCCACGCGTGCAGAGCACATTGGATTAGCAGTCCAACGCCTTAACCACTCGGCCACCTCGTCTGATGCATCAGAAACTGCGTCCCTCGCTAGTCCTTACGGAAAGAAGTCGTTTGTCGATTCCAAAACGCATCGTACTGTGGCTGGTGTTAACGCTGTAACGCCCTGCTGCAGTGCAGCTGACCAAGCTCCCACTCGTGAATCATTTAATGATGGCATCCGTCCACGTCGGTATCCGATCGGAGGAAATTAGTCGGCCCACTTACTTACTGCAGAAATAAGCACCGAATCGTCGTGTAGCGTTGTCTAATGCAAAAGAGAAATGTCCTGTGCATTCAGTATAACAACTACCGCAACGACGCGATTATCTCGATGCGCAACATTTATTTGTCACCTTCGTTGACCTCATCGCTGATGTTGCTTTCAAGTTTCTTTCGAAGAGCAAACCACGTTCATCGTACCCGAATTGTGAGACCAGAGGCTCCAGCTGTTGGCGATGGAGCCAGGCCCTATCAGATCGCTTCCGTATATGGCGGTCGGACGGAAAGCAAAACTGTCGAAAGGCGACAGTTGTGCTACAGTTGGGGGTATTATTGGCTCGATACGTTAAAATGTCTGCGAGAAGTAAGCACTTAACTATGAGTGAGAAACCACCGTTCCCAAACACCGCCATGGTGCCAAACCTCGATTCGTTTATAAATCTTGAGGTGATGTTTGATTCGGAAGACGTACGCTATCGAATGTTGTGTCCTTCCAATTGGTAGGCGGTTTAGTTTCGTATTTCTTACAGATGTTATCTGCCACCTACACGTTCCATTGCTGCTAGTGAGTGGCGTTTCGCATGTAGAAGGCGTGATCCGAAATGGGTGCTTTACGTAAAATTCTTCGACGAGGATGGGATTCGAACCCACGCGTGCAGAGCACATTGGATTAGCAGTCCAACGCCTTAACCACTCGGCCACCTCGTCTAATGCATCAGAAACTGCGTCCCTCGCTAGTCCTTACGGAAAGAAGTCGTTTGTCGATTCCAAAACGCATCGTACTGTGGCTGGTGTTAACGCTGTAACGCCCTGCTGCAGTGCAGCTGACCAAGCTCCCACTCGTGAATCATTTAATGATGGCATCCGTCCACGTCGGTATCCGATCGGAGGAAATTAGTCGGCCCACTTACTTACTGCAGAAATAAGCACCGAATCGTCGTGTAGCGTTGTCTAATGCAAATGAGAAATGTCCTGTGCATTCAGTATAACAACTACCGCAACGACGCGATTATCTCGATGCGCAACATTTATTTGTCACCTTCGTTGACCTCATCGCTGATGTTGCTTCCAAGTTTCTTTCGAAGAGCAAACCACGTTCTTCGTAGCCGAATTGTGAGACCAGAGGCTCCTGCTGTTGGCGATGGAGCCAGGCCCTATCAGATCGCTTCCGTATATGGCGGTCGGACGGAAAGCAAAACTGTCGAAAGGCGACAGTTGTGCTACAGTTGGGGGTATTATTGGCTCGATACGTTAAAATGTCTGCGAGAAGTAAGCACTTAACTATGAGTGAGAAACCACCGTTCCCAAACACCGCCATGGTGCCAAACCTCGATTCGTTTATAAATCTTGAGGTGATGTTTGATTCGGAAGACGTACGCTATCGAATGTTGTGTCCTTCCAATTGGTAGGCGGTTTAGTTTCGTATTTCTTACAGATGTTATCTGCCACCTACACGTTCCATTGCTACTAGTGAGTGGCGTTTCGCATGTAGAAGGCGTGATCCGAAATGGGTGCTTTACGTAAAATTCTTCGACGAGGATGGGATTCGAACCCACGCGTGCAGAGCACATTGGATTAGCAGTCCAACGCCTTAACCACTCGGCCACCTCGTCTGATGCATCAGAAACTGCGTCCCTCGCTAGTCCTTACGGAAAGAAGTCGTTTGTCGATTCCAAAACGCATCGTACTGTGGCTGGTGTTAACGCTGTAACGCCCTGCTGCAGTGCAGCTGACCAAGCTCCCACTCGTGAATCATTTAATGATGGCATCCGTCCACGTCGGTATCCGATCGGAGGAAATTAGTCGGCCCACTTACTTACTGCAGAAATAAGCACCGAATCGTCGTGTAGCGTTGTCTAATGCAAAAGAGAAATGTCCTGTGCATTCAGTATAACAACTACCGCAACGACGCGATTATCTCGATGCGCAACATTTATTTGTCACCTTCGTTGACCTCATCGCTGATGTTGCTTTCAAGTTTCTTTCGAAGAGCAAACCACGTTCATCGTACCCGAATTGTGAGACCAGAGGCTCCAGCTGTTGGCGATGGAGCCAGGCCCTATCAGATCGCTTCCGTATATGGCGGTCGGACGGAAAGCAAAACTGTCGAAAGGCGACAGTTGTGCTACAGTTGGGGGTATTATTGGCTCGATACGTTAAAATGTCTGCGAGAAGTAAGCACTTAACTATGAGTGAGAAACCACCGTTCCCAAACACCGCCATGGTGCCAAACCTCGATTCGTTTATAAATCTTGAGGTGATGTTTGATTCGGAAGACGTACGCTATCGAATGTTGTGTCCTTCCATTTTGGTAGGCGGTTTAGTTTCGTATTTCTTACAGATGTTATCTGCCACCTACACGTTCCATTGCTACTAGTGAGTGGCGTTTCGCATGTAGAAGGCGTGATCCGAAATGGGTGCTTTACGTAAAATTCTTCGACGAGGATGGGATTCGAACCCACGCGTGCAGAGCACATTGGATTAGCAGTCCAACGCCTTAACCACTCGGCCACCTCGTCTGATGCATCAGAAACTGCGTCCCTCGCTAGTCCTTACGGAAAGAAGTCGTTTGTCGATTCCAAAACGCATCGTACTGTGGCTGGTGTTAACGCTGTAACGCCCTGCTGCAGTGCAGCTGACCAAGCTCCCACTCGTGAATCATTTAATGATGGCATCCGTCCACGTCGGTATCCAATCGGAGGAAATTAGTCGGCCCACTTACTTACTGCAGAAATAAGCACCGAATCGTCGTGTAGCGTTGTCTAATGCAAATGAGAAATGTCCTGTGCATTCAGTATAACAACTACCGCAACGACGCGATTATCTCGATGCGCAACATTTATTTGTCACCTTCGTTGACCTCATCGCTGATGTTGCTTCCAAGTTTCTTTCGAAGAGCAAACCACGTTCTTCGTAGCCGAATTGTGAGACCAGAGGCTCCTGCTGTTGGCGATGGAGCCAGGCCCTATCAGATCGCTTCCGTATATGGCGGTCGGACGGAAAGCAAAACTGTCGAAAGGCGACAGTTGTGCTACAGTTGGGGGTATTATTGGCTCGATACGTTAAAATGTCTGCGAGAAGTAAGCACTTAACTATGAGTGAGAAACCACCGTTCCCAAACACCGCCATGGTGCCAAACCTCGATTCGTTTATAAATCTTGAGGTGATGTTTGATTCGGAAGACGTACGCTATCGAATGTTGTGTCCTTCCAATTGGTAGGCGGTTTAGTTTCGTATTTCTTACAGATGTTATCTGCCACCTACACGTTCCATTGCTACTAGTGAGTGGCGTTTCGCATGTAGAAGGCGTGATCCGAAATGGGTGCTTTACGTAAAATTCTTCGACGAGGATGGGATTCGAACCCACGCGTGCAGAGCACATTGGATTAGCAGTCCAACGCCTTAACCACTCGGCCACCTCGTCTGATGCATCAGAAACTGCGTCCCTCGCTAGTCCTTACGGAAAGAAGTCGTTTGTCGATTCCAAAACGCATCGTACTGTGGCTGGTGTTAACGCTGTAACGCCCTGCTGCAGTGCAGCTGACCAAGCTCCCACTCGTGAATCATTTAATGATGGCATCCGTCCACGTCGGTATCCGATCGGAGGAAATTAGTCGGCCCACTTACTTACTGCAGAAATAAGCACCGAATCGTCGTGTAGCGTTGTCTAATGCAAATGAGAAATGTCCTGTGCATTCAGTATAACAACTACCGCAACGACGCGATTATCTCGATGCGCAACATTTATTTGTCACCTTCGTTGACCTCATCGCTGATGTTGCTTCCAAGTTTCTTTCGAAGAGCAAACCACGTTCTTCGTAGCCGAATTGTGAGACCAGAGGCTCCTGCTGTTGGCGATGGAGCCAGGCCCTATCAGATCGCTTCCGTATATGGCGGTCGGACGGAAAGCAAAACTGTCGAAAGGCGACAGTTGTGCTACAGTTGGGGGTATTATTGGCTCGATACGTTAAAATGTCTGCGAGAAGTAAGCACTTAACTATGAGTGAGAAACCACCGTTCCCAAACACCGCCATGGTGCCAAACCTCGATTCGTTTATAAATCTTGAGGTGATGTTTGATTCGGAAGACGTACGCTATCGAATGTTGTGTCCTTCCAATTGGTAGGCGGTTTAGTTTCGTATTTCTTACAGATGTTATCTGCCACCTACACGTTCCATTGCTACTAGTGAGTGGCGTTTCGCATGTAGAAGGCGTGATCCGAAATGGGTGCTTTACGTAAAATTCTTCGACGAGGATGGGATTCGAACCCACGCGTGCAGAGCACATTGGATTAGCAGTCCAACGCCTTAACCACTCGGCCACCTCGTCTGATGCATCAGAAACTGCGTCCCTCGCTAGTCCTTACGGAAAGAAGTCGTTTGTCGATTCCAAAACGCATCGTACTGTGGCTGGTGTTAACGCTGTAACGCCCTGCTGCAGTGCAGCTGACCAAGCTCCCACTCGTGAATCATTTAATGATGGCATCCGTCCACGTCGGTATCCGATCGGAGGAAATTAGTCGGCCCACTTACTTACTGCAGAAATAAGCACCGAATCGTCGTGTAGCGTTGTCTAATGCAAATGAGAAATGTCCTGTGCATTCAGTATAACAACTACCGCAACGACGCGATTATCTCGATGCGCAACATTTATTTGTCACCTTCGTTGACCTCATCGCTGATGTTGCTTCCAAGTTTCTTTCGAAGAGCAAACCACGTTCTTCGTAGCCGAATTGTGAGACCAGAGGCTCCTGCTGTTGGCGATGGAGCCAGGCCCTATCAGATCGCTTCCGTATATGGCGGTCGGACGGAAAGCAAAACTGTCGAAAGGCGACAGTTGTGCTACAGTTGGGGGTATTATTGGCTCGATACGTTAAAATGTCTGCGAGAAGTAAGCACTTAACTATGAGTGAGAAACCACCGTTCCCAAACACCGCCATGGTGCCAAACCTCGATTCGTTTATAAATCTTGAGGTGATGTTTGATTCGGAAGACGTACGCTATCGAATGTTGTGTCCTTCCAATTGGTAGGCGGTTTAGTTTCGTATTTCTTACAGATGTTATCTGCCACCTACACGTTCCATTGCTACTAGTGAGTGGCGTTTCGCATGTAGAAGGCGTGATCCGAAATGGGTGCTTTACGTAAAATTCTTCGACGAGGATGGGATTCGAACCCACGCGTGCAGAGCACATTGGATTAGCAGTCCAACGCCTTAACCACTCGGCCACCTCGTCTGATGCATCAGAAACTGCGTCCCTCGCTAGTCCTTACGGAAAGAAGTCGTTTGTCGATTCCAAAACGCATCGTACTGTGGCTGGTGTTAACGCTGTAACGCCCTGCTGCAGTGCAGCTGACCAAGCTCCCACTCGTGAATCATTTAATGATGGCATCCGTCCACGTCGGTATCCGATCGGAGGAAATTAGTCGGCCCACTTACTTACTGCAGAAATAAGCACCGAATCGTCGTGTAGCGTTGTCTAATGCAAATGAGAAATGTCCTGTGCATTCAGTATAACAACTACCGCAACGACGCGATTATCTCGATGCGCAACATTTATTTGTCACCTTCGTTGACCTCATCGCTGATGTTGCTTCCAAGTTTCTTTCGAAGAGCAAACCACGTTCTTCGTAGCCGAATTGTGAGACCAGAGGCTCCTGCTGTTGGCGATGGAGCCAGGCCCTATCAGATCGCTTCCGTATATGGCGGTCGGACGGAAAGCAAAACTGTCGAAAGGCGACAGTTGTGCTACAGTTGGGGGTATTATTGGCTCGATACGTTAAAATGTCTGCGAGAAGTAAGCACTTAACTATGAGTGAGAAACCACCGTTCCCAAACACCGCCATGGTGCCAAACCTCGATTCGTTTATAAATCTTGAGGTGATGTTTGATTCGGAAGACGTACGCTATCGAATGTTGTGTCCTTCCAATTGGTAGGCGGTTTAGTTTCGTATTTCTTACAGATGTTATCTGCCACCTACACGTTCCATTGCTACTAGTGAGTGGCGTTTCGCATGTAGAAGGCGTGATCCGAAATGGGTGCTTTACGTAAAATTCTTCGACGAGGATGGGATTCGAACCCACGCGTGCAGAGCACATTGGATTAGCAGTCCAACGCCTTAACCACTCGGCCACCTCGTCTGATGCATCAGAAACTGCGTCCCTCGCTAGTCCTTACGGAAAGAAGTCGTTTGTCGATTCCAAAACGCATCGTACTGTGGCTGGTGTTAACGCTGTAACGCCCTGCTGCAGTGCAGCTGACCAAGCTCCCACTCGTGAATCATTTAATGATGGCATCCGTCCACGTCGGTATCCGATCGGAGGAAATTAGTCGGCCCACTTACTTACTGCAGAAATAAGCACCGAATCGTCGTGTAGCGTTGTCTAATGCAAATGAGAAATGTCCTGTGCATTCAGTATAACAACTACCGCAACGACGCGATTATCTCGATGCGCAACATTTATTTGTCACCTTCGTTGACCTCATCGCTGATGTTGCTTCCAAGTTTCTTTCGAAGAGCAAACCACGTTCTTCGTAGCCGAATTGTGAGACCAGAGGCTCCTGCTGTTGGCGATGGAGCCAGGCCCTATCAGATCGCTTCCGTATATGGCGGTCGGACGGAAAGCAAAACTGTCGAAAGGCGACAGTTGTGCTACAGTTGGGGGTATTATTGGCTCGATACGTTAAAATGTCTGCGAGAAGTAAGCACTTAACTATGAGTGAGAAACCACCGTTCCCAAACACCGCCATGGTGCCAAACCTCGATTCGTTTATAAATCTTGAGGTGATGTTTGATTCGGAAGACGTACGCTATCGAATGTTGTGTCCTTCCAATTGGTAGGCGGTTTAGTTTCGTATTTCTTACAGATGTTATCTGCCACCTACACGTTCCATTGCTACTAGTGAGTGGCGTTTCGCATGTAGAAGGCGTGATCCGAAATGGGTGCTTTACGTAAAATTCTTCGACGAGGATGGGATTCGAACCCACGCGTGCAGAGCACATTGGATTAGCAGTCCAACGCCTTAACCACTCGGCCACCTCGTCTGATGCATCAGAAACTGCGTCCCTCGCTAGTCCTTACGGAAAGAAGTCGTTTGTCGATTCCAAAACGCATCGTACTGTGGCTGGTGTTAACGCTGTAACGCCCTGCTGCAGTGCAGCTGACCAAGCTCCCACTCGTGAATCATTTAATGATGGCATCCGTCCACGTCGGTATCCGATCGGAGGAAATTAGTCGGCCCACTTACTTACTGCAGAAATAAGCACCGAATCGTCGTGTAGCGTTGTCTAATGCAAATGAGAAATGTCCTGTGCATTCAGTATAACAACTACCGCAACGACGCGATTATCTCGATGCGCAACATTTATTTGTCACCTTCGTTGACCTCATCGCTGATGTTGCTTCCAAGTTTCTTTCGAAGAGCAAACCACGTTCTTCGTAGCCGAATTGTGAGACCAGAGGCTCCTGCTGTTGGCGATGGAGCCAGGCCCTATCAGATCGCTTCCGTATATGGCGGTCGGACGGAAAGCAAAACTGTCGAAAGGCGACAGTTGTGCTACAGTTGGGGGTATTATTGGCTCGATACGTTAAAATGTCTGCGAGAAGTAAGCACTTAACTATGAGTGAGAAACCACCGTTCCCAAACACCGCCATGGTGCCAAACCTCGATTCGTTTATAAATCTTGAGGTGATGTTTGATTCGGAAGACGTACGCTATCGAATGTTGTGTCCTTCCAATTGGTAGGCGGTTTAGTTTCGTATTTCTTACAGATGTTATCTGCCACCTACACGTTCCATTGCTACTAGTGAGTGGCGTTTCGCATGTAGAAGGCGTGATCCGAAATGGGTGCTTTACGTAAAATTCTTCGACGAGGATGGGATTCGAACCCACGCGTGCAGAGCACATTGGATTAGCAGTCCAACGCCTTAACCACTCGGCCACCTCGTCTGATGCATCAGAAACTGCGTCCCTCGCTAGTCCTTACGGAAAGAAGTCGTTTGTCGATTCCAAAACGCATCGTACTGTGGCTGGTGTTAACGCTGTAACGCCCTGCTGCAGTGCAGCTGACCAAGCTCCCACTCGTGAATCATTTAATGATGGCATCCGTCCACGTCGGTATCCGATCGGAGGAAATTAGTCGGCCCACTTACTTACTGCAGAAATAAGCACCGAATCGTCGTGTAGCGTTGTCTAATGCAAATGAGAAATGTCCTGTGCATTCAGTATAACAACTACCGCAACGACGCGATTATCTCGATGCGCAACATTTATTTGTCACCTTCGCTGATGTTGCTTCCAAGTTTCTTTCGAAGAGCAAACCACGTTCTTCGTAGCCGAATTGTGAGACCAGAGGCTCCTGCTGTTGGCGATGGAGCCAGGCCCTATCAGATCGCTTCCGTATATGGCGGTCGGACGGAAAGCAAAACTGTCGAAAGGCGACAGTTGTGCTACAGTTGGGGGTATTATTGGCTCGATACGTTAAAATGTCTGCGAGAAGTAAGCACTTAACTATGAGTGAGAAACCACCGTTCCCAAACACCGCCATGGTGCCAAACCTCGATTCGTTTATAAATCTTGAGGTGATGTTTGATTCGGAAGACGTACGCTATCGAATGTTGTGTCCTTCCAATTGGTAGGCGGTTTAGTTTCGTATTTCTTACAGATGTTATCTGCCACCTACACGTTCCATTGCTACTAGTGAGTGGCGTTTCGCATGTAGAAGGCGTGATCCGAAATGGGTGCTTTACGTAAAATTCTTCGACGAGGATGGGATTCGAACCCACGCGTGCAGAGCACATTGGATTAGCAGTCCAACGCCTTAACCACTCGGCCACCTCGTCTGATGCATCAGAAACTGCGTCCCTCGCTAGTCCTTACGGAAAGAAGTCGTTTGTCGATTCCAAAACGCATCGTACTGTGGCTGGTGTTAACGCTGTAACGCCCTGCTGCAGTGCAGCTGACCAAGCTCCCACTCGTGAATCATTTAATGATGGCATCCGTCCACGTCGGTATCCGATCGGAGGAAATTAGTCGGCCCACTTACTTACTGCAGAAATAAGCACCGAATCGTCGTGTAGCGTTGTCTAATGCAAATGAGAAATGTCCTGTGCATTCAGTATAACAACTACCGCAACGACGCGATTATCTCGATGCGCAACATTTATTTGTCACCTTCGTTGACCTCATCGCTGATGTTGCTTCCAAGTTTCTTTCGAAGAGCAAACCACGTTCTTCGTAGCCGAATTGTGAGACCAGAGGCTCCTGCTGTTGGCGATGGAGCCAGGCCCTATCAGATCGCTTCCGTATATGGCGGTCGGACGGAAAGCAAAACTGTCGAAAGGCGACAGTTGTGCTACAGTTGGGGGTATTATTGGCTCGATACGTTAAAATGTCTGCGAGAAGTAAGCACTTAACTATGAGTGAGAAACCACCGTTCCCAAACACCGCCATGGTGCCAAACCTCGATTCGTTTATAAATCTTGAGGTGATGTTTGATTCGGAAGACGTACGCTATCGAATGTTGTGTCCTTCCAATTGGTAGGCGGTTTAGTTTCGTATTTCTTACAGATGTTATCTGCCACCTACACGTTCCATTGCTACTAGTGAGTGGCGTTTCGCATGTAGAAGGCGTGATCCGAAATGGGTGCTTTACGTAAAATTCTTCGACGAGGATGGGATTCGAACCCACGCGTGCAGAGCACATTGGATTAGCAGTCCAACGCCTTAACCACTCGGCCACCTCGTCTGATGCATCAGAAACTGCGTCCCTCGCTAGTCCTTACGGAAAGAAGTCGTTTGTCGATTCCAAAACGCATCGTACTGTGGCTGGTGTTAACGCTGTAACGCCCTGCTGCAGTGCAGCTGACCAAGCTCCCACTCGTGAATCATTTAATGATGGCATCCGTCCACGTCGGTATCCGATCGGAGGAAATTAGTCGGCCCACTTACTTACTGCAGAAATAAGCACCGAATCGTCGTGTAGCGTTGTCTAATGCAAATGAGAAATGTCCTGTGCATTCAGTATAACAACTACCGCAACGACGCGATTATCTCGATGCGCAACATTTATTTGTCACCTTCGTTGACCTCATCGCTGATGTTGCTTCCAAGTTTCTTTCGAAGAGCAAACCACGTTCTTCGTAGCCGAATTGTGAGACCAGAGGCTCCTGCTGTTGGCGATGGAGCCAGGCCCTATCAGATCGCTTCCGTATATGGCGGTCGGACGGAAAGCAAAACTGTCGAAAGGCGACAGTTGTGCTACAGTTGGGGGTATTATTGGCTCGATACGTTAAAATGTCTGCGAGAAGTAAGCACTTAACTATGAGTGAGAAACCACCGTTCCCAAACACCGCCATGGTGCCAAACCTCGATTCGTTTATAAATCTTGAGGTGATGTTTGATTCGGAAGACGTACGCTATCGAATGTTGTGTCCTTCCAATTGGTAGGCGGTTTAGTTTCGTATTTCTTACAGATGTTATCTGCCACCTACACGTTCCATTGCTACTAGTGAGTGGCGTTTCGCATGTAGAAGGCGTGATCCGAAATGGGTGCTTTACGTAAAATTCTTCGACGAGGATGGGATTCGAACCCACGCGTGCAGAGCACATTGGATTAGCAGTCCAACGCCTTAACCACTCGGCCACCTCGTCTGATGCATCAGAAACTGCGTCCCTCGCTAGTCCTTACGGAAAGAAGTCGTTTGTCGATTCCAAAACGCATCGTACTGTGGCTGGTGTTAACGCTGTAACGCCCTGCTGCAGTGCAGCTGACCAAGCTCCCACTCGTGAATCATTTAATGATGGCATCCGTCCACGTCGGTATCCGATCGGAGGAAATTAGTCGGCCCACTTACTTACTGCAGAAATAAGCACCGAATCGTCGTGTAGCGTTGTCTAATGCAAATGAGAAATGTCCTGTGCATTCAGTATAACAACTACCGCAACGACGCGATTATCTCGATGCGCAACATTTATTTGTCACCTTCGTTGACCTCATCGCTGATGTTGCTTCCAAGTTTCTTTCGAAGAGCAAACCACGTTCTTCGTAGCCGAATTGTGAGACCAGAGGCTCCTGCTGTTGGCGATGGAGCCAGGCCCTATCAGATCGCTTCCGTATATGGCGGTCGGACGGAAAGCAAAACTGTCGAAAGGCGACAGTTGTGCTACAGTTGGGGGTATTATTGGCTCGATACGTTAAAATGTCTGCGAGAAGTAAGCACTTAACTATGAGTGAGAAACCACCGTTCCCAAACACCGCCATGGTGCCAAACCTCGATTCGTTTATAAATCTTGAGGTGATGTTTGATTCGGAAGACGTACGCTATCGAATGTTGTGTCCTTCCAATTGGTAGGCGGTTTAGTTTCGTATTTCTTACAGATGTTATCTGCCACCTACACGTTCCATTGCTACTAGTGAGTGGCGTTTCGCATGTAGAAGGCGTGATCCGAAATGGGTGCTTTACGTAAAATTCTTCGACGAGGATGGGATTCGAACCCACGCGTGCAGAGCACATTGGATTAGCAGTCCAACGCCTTAACCACTCGGCCACCTCGTCTGATGCATCAGAAACTGCGTCCCTCGCTAGTCCTTACGGAAAGAAGTCGTTTGTCGATTCCAAAACGCATCGTACTGTGGCTGGTGTTAACGCTGTAACGCCCTGCTGCAGTGCAGCTGACCAAGCTCCCACTCGTGAATCATTTAATGATGGCATCCGTCCACGTCGGTATCCGATCGGAGGAAATTAGTCGGCCCACTTACTTACTGCAGAAATAAGCACCGAATCGTCGTGTAGCGTTGTCTAATGCAAATGAGAAATGTCCTGTGCATTCAGTATAACAACTACCGCAACGACGCGATTATCTCGATGCGCAACATTTATTTGTCACCTTCGTTGACCTCATCGCTGATGTTGCTTCCAAGTTTCTTTCGAAGAGCAAACCACGTTCTTCGTAGCCGAATTGTGAGACCAGAGGCTCCTGCTGTTGGCGATGGAGCCAGGCCCTATCAGATCGCTTCCGTATATGGCGGTCGGACGGAAAGCAAAACTGTCGAAAGGCGACAGTTGTGCTACAGTTGGGGGTATTATTGGCTCGATACGTTAAAATGTCTGCGAGAAGTAAGCACTTAACTATGAGTGAGAAACCACCGTTCCCAAACACCGCCATGGTGCCAAACCTCGATTCGTTTATAAATCTTGAGGTGATGTTTGATTCGGAAGACGTACGCTATCGAATGTTGTGTCCTTCCAATTGGTAGGCGGTTTAGTTTCGTATTTCTTACAGATGTTATCTGCCACCTACACGTTCCATTGCTACTAGTGAGTGGCGTTTCGCATGTAGAAGGCGTGATCCGAAATGGGTGCTTTACGTAAAATTCTTCGCCGAGGATGGGATTGGAACCCACGCGTGCAGAGCGCATTGGATGAGCAGTCCAACGCCTTAACCACTTGTTTTTTTATTTTTTATTTTTTTATGTCTTTTTTTAATTTATTTATTTGCTTTAATTTGTAATAAGAATAGAATGAACAAAGTGTATATCACTGCTAGGCTGCCATAGCGCAATATATGAAATGAAATGTCTTCTTGAGGTGTTTTTTTAATTATATATATATTTAAAAATATATATATATTTTTTTTTTGGGCCAAGTAGTAAACAGAAATTTTTATGGTGCACAAAAGATTATCACTTCATAATTGAAGGAAGGTTGCTCCGCAGCTCTGCGAGAGTAGGGAAATGTGAAAAAGAAAATGGGAAAGAAAAAATGCCTTCTGCATTAGTGAGCATCTGAATAGTATCGTAAATTTCCGACAAGTACTAAAGTCCCAGGAAGCAAATGGGATTCATACAAACAGGTCACTGGCAACCTCTGCGATCCGAAATATTGTATTTGAAGCATTTAACCGTTATTTATGATGTTCAGCATATTTCCAAATATCCTCCTGTAGTCACAATGTTGTCTCATTTTAAGGTGTTCAATTTCTATGTAAGAATAATAGTCGAGGAAAGTAGCATGCCTATTCTGCATAATAAACGATGCTGTGTGGCCCATGATCCACGTTGCAGCGTTGTTTTTGGCTCGTGGATATCTCAGTTTTTGTGGCTGAATGATCTCTAAAAGATCTACACCACAGGGCGTCGTACTGTCTATCACCGGCAATCGTTGACGAAGAAATGTAGTAATTTCTTCTGCATGTCCGCACGTGAACCTATGAAGAAGCGTATCGACCCTTCCGCATGCGTCACAGTTGGGCGTTGGATGAAGGCCAATTTTATGTAGCTTTTCATTCGTTGCTACTTTATCGTTGGCTGTTAGATACCAGTCGGCTATGACGCGTGACGGTAACACGTCGCTGTGCACATTCCGCCATACTATACTCCAATGTGTATGTGGATGTTTTACTTCGAGACGATTCCTGTGGTTTGTTGTCGTGAGAAGGCCATAAAGCTTCCTGTTCGTCAGGCTTCCGTTATCGACGATGTTGTGTCGAATGTAGCTCATTTCGATGTAGTACAGTCGCACATGTCTGTAAGAAAGTGGAATGCCGGCGATATTAACGGGTGTGAGGCTTCCACCGCTGAATGAGGTATGTGATGATACTGGTCCTCCGTGTACGGAACTCCTTCCTGATGCGATTTAGAAGCAGGGTTACACATTTTTTGTGTACTTTAATGAGGTTAAGGCCACCTTTGAACGAAGGTAAGGTTAAGGTATCGAATTGAACTTTGAAAATGTGCCCCCTAAAAAGAAACCAGCATAACGCTTGTTGTATACTCTTGGCTAGATGGTCGGAGATTGGAAGAATTTGCGCCAAATAAGTCATCTTGCTCGTGATGGCGATCTCGATGGTCTTAACTTTCTGTAGTATGTTCAAGTCACGATCGGAGTGAAGTATCAAAGCAGCACGTAATTTATTAAGCATGTGTGACCAGTTCTTCGTCAGGAATTTGTCTGGTTTGGCCTCAAAAGTAACACCGAGGGTTGTGTGAGAATCCTTGACCTTGCATCAGGTAACATGGGATATGTCTCCGATACCGCCACCGATCTGCAAAGCTGTGGTTTTAGTTCTATTGAGTATTGCTCCTGAAAGAAACGTGAATGTTTGTAAAAGAGTTTCTGCTGACAGAAGTTGTTGCGATGATGACACAGTTACGCATATATCGTCAGCATACGCAATGCATGGGATAGTGACAGACTCGACGCTAAGTCCGATCCCGCTATGCGCCAAGTTGTTCAGTAGCGGCTCTACTGCAATGGCGTACAAAATCATTGACAGAGGACATCCTTGGCGGACGGATTGCTCAATGGAAACTTCTTTTGTAAAATGGCCATTAATGAGAATCCGTGAGGAGGCGTTTGTAGTAAGTTTGCGAATTAATTCTATGAGATGAAGTCCAAATCCTAGTTTCTTCATGCTTTTAAAGAGGAAGTCATGACGTACACGGTCATAAGCCTTCTCAAAATCTAGAAAGATCAGAGCGCCCTGTCCTTTTGTTACAGCATACGAACAGATGATGTCCCTCAAATCGCAGGCTGCTGAAATTGCACTTCGGCCTTGCACTGCACTGTACTGGTAACTCCCCAAAACCTTGTACATAACGGTTTGCATCCTTAGCTTAATCGATCTGGTGATGATTTTGAAATCGGCATTCAGGTGTGTGATGGGTCGCATGTTTTCGACCTTCCTGCTGTTCCCTTTTTTCGGTAAGGGCAGGATGATACCTTCCGTAAATGCCTTGGGTATAACTTCCAGGTGCCAGAGTTCATTCGCTATCTCGAGGAATGTCGGACCGAGGAGGTTCCAGTAACGCTGGTAAAACTCAGCGCTGAGACCGTCGGGTCCTGGTGACTTCCCTTTCTTTTCACTGTGGACCGCCAGTCGGATTTCGTCCTCTGTGAAAAGAGATTCCAGATTTTCATTATCCTGTTGTGACAAGCGACAGCTCAACGTCCTAAGAAAATCGTCGCACGAGTTTTCATCAACGGCTTGCTTCTTGTAAAGTTGACTATAATAGTCGTAGACGTGCGAGATGATGTCACGTTGCTTCGTGATGGCATTCTCAGCGTCATCAACGACGGCTTCAATCAACATGGCTTTACACCGTTTCGTCGTTCTCAGGATGTGGTACAGAGAGGCCCGTTCTTCGGCGGCAACATCCTTGGGGTGGGCTCGCACGATGATGCCTTGCATTCGTTGGCGTTGTATCGCCGTGATTTTCGCTTTATATCGTTTGATCTTTATGTCGATAACGCGAGAAGGATTGGTAGCGTGACTATACAGTTCTCTCAAACAGCGATAATAAAACTCAATAGTCTGTTTCTGCCAAAAGCTTTTTTGTCGGGCGTAACTCATGAGGGTGAGGCGTAATTTAGGCTTAGCACACTGAGTCCACCACTGGAGAGCGCTATCATAACGACGTCGTTGCCGCTGGAGCTGGTGCCACGTTATGTTCACCTCCTCTTCAAGTTGGGCATCCTGCAGAAGGCTGACATTCAATTTCCAGTAGCCTTTCCCGCGGTATATTTGCTGGTGGTGTAGGTTAAGGTAACACTGATACGCACAATGGTCGGAGATGTTGACAGGAGCTATGTCACAGTTCACAGCGTGTCGCTGGAGGGCCTCGGACACATAGATCCTATCCAGCCGACTGGCAGAATGACTGGTTACGTAGGTGTACGCTACCCGTTCACCGTGCAGTTGTTGCCATGTATCATGAAGACGCATGCCATGAATTAAATGTTCAAGTTCGATACATCTGTTCGTGTTAGGAGTTTGGTCTCTATCGTTGAGCACACAATTGAAGTCACCACCGAGGATGAGATGTGCACGATAAGCGCTAAGAAGAATGGGACCCTCGTTTTTATAAAATGTTGAGCGATCTCTCTTATGAGTGCTACCTGAGGGGGCGTACACGTTAACAATCTGCACACCATTCACTCGAAGAGAAATGCCACGACCACTAGGCAGCCGCTGCACATCCGTAAATGGTATACCGTCGCGCAGAAGTAAGGCAGTGCCTACAGCATCCTGGAGATTGATGTTATCAATGAGAACGTAACCGGGCACTTCTAAAACTGTGACTACCTCCTGTAGGAGGGCAATGTCAACGCTGGTACCATACAAGAAATCAGTTAGCGAACGGAGTTTCACCGCACTTTGAATTCTATTGATGTTAATTGTGGTAACGTTGTATGTTTGGCTATCGCACATGATGGTTCAGAGGACAATGAGCTCTGTGTTGGATCGTCCTTCTCGACGGCTTTGAATCAAACTCGTTGGGAACGTCTGGAGTACGAAACGAAATGTCAAAACCAATAACGGGTCAGAGAGTGCAAATGTCGCAGCGCGATGGTCATGCGCGAGAGCAGCTACTGCTGCATCTCCTCGTCCTGCCGCCACCACGGCTCATTGCTGTCGGGGTGCTGCGCGGTGCGCGCGCCGCCCTGCCCGCCACCGCCGGCTGAGTCTGTCAGCGTGGCCGCGTCCGCCTGGCCACCACGCGGGGCTGCGACTGACGTCAGCGAGTTCCTGCGGGAGCGCTGCTGCAGCTGCTCGCTACTCTGTTCGCTCTTCCTTTTAGCCATTACAGCGCTCTGTTCCCTCTCAGCGCTCAGTAGTGCCTTCAGGTGTTTTGTTTGTTCTCGAATGCGTTCTTGCCTCGCTGTGTCCTCGCAGCGCACGGAGCAAGAAGATTGAGGTTCAGACTCGCTGCCACTTTCTGACACGTGTACGGGTCTCAAATCATCCGACTTTTCCTCTTTGCTACTATTCCCTTTGCTTCTCCTTCGACGGACTTTCTTCGTTTCTGCTGCAGTCTCTACCGATAGGGGTGGTTCAGGCAAACTGATCTGCACCCGCTCCTGTATCTCAGACGGCTTAGTTTCAGAGGTGGCTGGCGCATCGTTGGTATCCAGCGGTAACTGCCCCGGTGAGGATGACGGTGCCGGATCGACGTCCGTCCTACCGCGAATGTCTTTGGCACTGCATTCCACCTGAACTGGCACCTCCGCATCGCTAACACGTTCCGGCTGCCGAGGTGGTGGTACCGTCCCCGCGACTACCTCACTCAATAGCGGAACAAGCTTTTCACTACCGTCTGCAGGATGTTCCCGTGGAAGTTGAAATGGACGTCGACGTGTACAGGTCATCCGCAGATGTTCCGTTGAATGGCAGATCGAACAGGTAGGGGGTTGTCCAATGTAAGTTACCTGTGCACGACAGCCGCCAATGGCAACATACGAAGGTATATGCTTTTTTAAGTCTACACGTACACTTCGCACCCCACTGTTAACTTGGTAGCGATATGCACTCGACCATTTTTCACTGGTAACTGACAAAACAGCGCCGTACAGTGACAGAGAACGTGCAATCAGATCATTAGGGCACTCGGGTGGCACATTAAATACCCTGACGGTTCTCACTCCGTATCCCGAAGGCACGATTTGGACGTTACTAATACTGCCATCATTATGACGAAATGGTCTCACACCAGCATGCTCCTCAACGAATTTCTCATAAGTGTCACTCGAAATAAATTTGATAAATAACGAGTACTGCACAAAGTCCAACTGGAACGTGTCGACTATATCTTCCGAATTCAGATCCTCAAAAATCCACTCATGGATTTCGAAAGCCGTTGGTCGCAAGGCAGCACGATCGAAAACACACTGAACGCTGTTCGCTCTGTTAATTGTCGTCATCTTACTTACAATAGTGGTACAGAAACAAACGTTAACAGCGCTCGCACACGCTGCTCAGCTCTCCACCGCAGCACTGCTCGCGACGTAAACACTGGCCCGCGCTACCGCCCGTCCCGCGCGATGTGCACTGGCCAAGTGCCTGAGCACGACTACCACTCGGCCACCTCGTCTGATGCATCGGAAACTGCGTCCCTCGCTAGTCCTTACGGAAAGAAGTCGTTTGTCGATTCCAAAACGCATCGTACTGTGGCTGGTGTTAACGCTGTAACGCCCTGCTGCAGTGCAGCTGACCAAGCTCCCACTCGTGAATCATTTAATGATGGCATCCGTCCACGTCGGTATCCGATCGGAGGAAAGTAGTCGGCCCACTTACTTACTGCAGAAATAAGCACCGAATCGTCGTGTAGCGTTGTCTAATGCAAATGAGAAATGTCCTGTGCATTCAGTATAACAACTACTGCAACGACGCGATTATCTCGATGCGCAACATTTATTTGTCACCTTCGTTGACCTCATCGCTGATGTTGCTTTCAAGTTTCTTTCGAAGAGCAAACCACGTTCTTCGTAGCCGAATTGTGAGACCAGAGGCTCCTGCTGTTGGCGATGGAGCCAGGGCCTATCAGATCGCTTCCGTATATGGCGGTCGGACGGAAAGCAAACTGTCGAAAGGCGACAGTTGTGCTACATTTGGGGGTATTATTGGCTCGATACGTTAAAATGACCCCCCCCCCCCATGAACCATGGACCTTGCTGTTGGTGGGGAGGCTTGCGTGCCTCAGCGATACAGATAGCCGTACCGTAGGTACAACCACAACGGAGGGGTATCTGTTGAGAGGCCAGACAAACGTGTGGTTCCTGAAGAGGGGCAGCAGCCTTTTCAGTAGTTGCAAGGGCAACAGTCTGGATGATTGACTGATGTGGCCTTGTAACAATAACCAAAACGGCCTTGCTGTATTGGTACTGCGAACGGCTGAAAGTAAGGGGAAACTACGGCCATAATTTTTCCCGAGGTCATGCAGCTTTACTGTATGATTAAATGATGATGGCGTCCTGTTGGGTAAAATATTCCGGAGGTAAAATAGTCCCCCATTCGGATCTCCGGGCGGGGACTACTCAAGAGGATGTCGTTATCAGGAGAAAGAAAACTGGCGCTCTACGGATCGGAGCGTTGAATGTCAGATCCCTTAATCGGGCAGGTAGGTTAGAAAATTTAAAAAGGGAAATGGATAGGTTAAAGTTAGATATACTGGGAATTAGTGAAGTTCGGTGGCAGGAGGAACAAGACTTCTGGTCAGGTGACTACAGGGTTATAAACACAAAGTCAAATAGGGGTAATGCAGGAGTAGGTTTAATAATGAATAGGAAAATAGGAGTACGGGTAAGCTACTACAAACAGCATAGTGAACGCATTATTGTGACCAAGATAGATACGAAGCCCACACCTACTACAGTAGTACAAGTTTATATGCCAACTAGCTCTGCAGATGACGAAGAAACTGAAGAAATGTATGATGAAATAGAAGAAATTATTCAGATAGTGAAGGGAGACGAAAATTTAATAGTCATGGGTGACTGGAATTCGAGTGTAGGAAAAGGGAGAGAAGGAAACGTAGTAGGTGAATATGGATTGGGGCTAAGAAATGAAAGAGGGAGCCGCCTGGTAGAATTTTGCACAGAGCACAACTTAATCATAGCTAACACTTGGTTTAAGAATCATGATAGAAGGTTGTATACATGGAAGAACCCTGGAGATACTAAAAGGTATCAGATAGATTATATAATGGTAAGACAGAGATTTAGGAACCAGGTTTTAAATTGTAAGACATTTCCAGGGGCAGATGTGGACTCTGACCACAATCTATTGGTTATGACCTGTAGATTAAAACTGAAGAAACTGCAAAAAGGTGGGAATTTAAGGAGATGGGACCTGGATAAACTGAAAGAACCAGAGGTTGTACAGAGTTTCAGGGAAAGCAAAAGGGAACAATTGACAGGAATGGGGGAAAGAAATACAGTAGAAGAAGAATGGGTAGCTTTGAGGGATGAAGTAGTGAAGGCAGCAGAGGATCAAGTAGGTAAAAAGACGAGGGCTAGTAGAAATCCTTGGGTAACAGAAGAAATATTGAATTTAATTGATGAAAGGAGAAAATATAAAAATGCAGTAAGTGAAACAGGCAAAAAGGAATACAAACGTCTCAAAAATGAGATCGACAGGAAGTGCAAAATGGCTAAGCAGGGATGGCCAGAGGACAAATGTAAGGATGTAGAGGCTTATCTCACTAGGGGTAAGATAGATACTGCCTACAGGAAAATTAAAGAGACCTTTGGAGATAAGAGAACCACTTGTATGAGCATCAAGAGCTCAGATGGAAACCCAGTTCTAAGCAAAGAAGGGAAAGCAGAAAGGTGGAAGGAGTATATAGAGGGTCTATACAAGGGCGATGAACTTGAGGACAATATTATGGAAATGGAAGAGGATGTAGATGAAAACGAAATGGGAGATACGATACTGCGTGAAGAGTTTGACAGAGCACTGAAAGCCCTGGGTCGAAACAAGGCCCCCGGAGTAGACAACATTCCATTGGAATTACTGACGGCCTTGGGAGCCAGTCCTGACAAAACTCTACCGCCTGGTGAGCAAGATGTATGAAACAGGCGAAATACCCTCAGACTTCAAGAAGAATATAATAATTCCAATCCCAAAGAAAGCAGGTGTTGACAGATGTGAAAATTACCGAACAATCAGTTTAATAAGCCACAGAATTCTTTACAGACGAATGGAAAAACTAGTAGAAGCCAACCTCGGGGAAGATCAGTTTGGATTCCATAGAAATGTTGGAACACCTGAGGCAAAACTGACCTTACGACTTATCTTAGAAGAAAGATTAAGGAAAGGCAAACCTACGTTTCTAGCATTTGTAGACTTAGAGAAAGCTTTTGACAATGTTGACTGGAATACTCTCTTTCAAATTCTAAAGGTGGCAGGGGTAAAATACAGGGAGCGAAAGGCTATTTACAATTTGTACAGAAACCAGATGGCAGTTATAAGAGTTGAGGGACATGAAAGGGAAGCAGTGGTTAAGAAGGGAGTAAGACAGCGTTGTAACCTCTCCCCGATGTTATTCAATCTGTATATTGAGCAAGCAATAAAGGAAACAAAAGGAAAATTCGGAGTAGGTATTAAAATACATGGAGAAGAAATAAAAACTTTGAGGTTCGCCGATGACATTGTAATTCTGTCAGAGACAGCAAAGGACTTGGAAGAGCAGTTGAATGGAATGGATGGTGTCTTGAAGGGAGGATATAAGATGAACATCAACAAAAGCAAAACGAGGATAATGGAATGTAGTCGAATTAAATCGGGTGATGTTGAGAATATTAGATTAGGAAATGAGACACTTAAAGTAGTAAAGGAGTTTTGCTATTTGGGGAGCGAAATAACTGATGATGGTCGAAGTGGAGAGGATATAAAATATAGACTGGCAATGGCAAGGAAAGCGTTTCTGAAGAAGAGAAATTTGTTAACATCGAGTATAGATTTAAGTGTCAGGAAGTCATTTCTGAAAGTATTTGTATGGAGTGTAGCCATGTATGGAAGTGAAACATGGACGGTAAATAGTTTGGACAACTAGAGAATAGAAGCTTTCGAAATGTGGTGCTACAGAAGAATGCTGAAGATTAGATGGGTAGATCACATAACTAATGAGGAATTATTGAATAGGATTGGGGAGAAGAGGAGTTTGTGGCACAACTTGACCAGAAGAAGGGATCGGTTGGTAGGACATGTTCTGAGGCATCAAGGGATCACCAATTTAGTATTGGAGGGCAGCGTGGAGGGTAAAAATCGTCGGGGGAGACCAAGAGATAAATACACTAAGCAGATTCAGAAGGATGTAGGTTGCAGTAGGTACTGGGAGATGAAGAAGCTTGCACAGGATAGAGTAGCATGGAGAGCTGCATCAAACCAGTCTCAGGACTGAAGACCATAACAACAACAACGTTAAAATGACTGTGAGAAGTAAGCACTTAACTATGAGTGAGAAACCACCGTTCTCAAACACCGCCATGGTGCCAAACCTCGATTCGTTTATAAATCTTGAGGTGATGTTTGATTCGGAAGACGTACGCTATCGAATGTTGTGTCCTTCCAATTGGTAGGCGTTTAGTTTCGTATTTCTTACAGATGTAATCTGCCACCTACACGTTCCATTGCTAGTACTGAGTGGCGTTTCGCATGTAGAAGGCGTGATCCGAAATGGGTGCTTTACGTAAAGTTCTTCGACGAGGATGGGATTCGAACCCACGCGTGCAGAGCACATTGGATTAGCAGTCCAACGCCTTAACCACTCGGCCACCTCGTCTGATGCATCGGAAACTGCGTCCCTCGCTAGTCCTTACGGAAAGAAGTCGTTTGTCGATTCCAAAACGCATCGTACTGTGGCTGGTGTTAACGCTGTAACGCCCTGCTGCAGTGCAGCTGACCAAGCTCCCACTCGTGAATCATTTAATGATGGCATCCGTCCACGTCGGTATCCGATCGGAGGAAAGTAGTCGGCCCACTTACTTACTGCAGAAATAAGCACCGAATCGTCGTGTAGCGTTGTCTAATGCAAATGAGAAATGTCCTGTGCATTCAGTATAACAACTACTGCAACGACGCGATTATCTCGATGCGCAACATTTATTTGTCACCTTCGTTGACCTCATCGCTGATGTTGCTTTCAAGTTTCTTTCGAAGAGCAAACCACGTTCTTCGTAGCCGAATTGTGAGACCAGAGGCTCCTGCTGTTGGCGATGGAGCCAGGGCCTATCAGATCGCTTCCGTATATGGCGGTCGGACGGAAAGCAAACTGTCGAAAGGCGACAGTTGTGCTACATTTGGGGGTATTATTGGCTCGATACGTTAAAATGACCCCCCCCCCCCCCCATGAACCATGGACCTTGCCGTTGGTGGGGAGGCTTGCGTGCCTCAGCGATACAGATAGCCGTACCGTAGGTACAACCACAACGGAGGGGTATCTGTTGAGAGGCCAGACAAACGTGTGGTTCCTGAAGAGGGGCAGCAGCCTTTTCAGTAGTTGCAAGGGCAACAGTCTGGATGATTGACTGATGTGGCCTTGTAACAATAACCAAAACGGCCTTGCTGTATTGGTACTGCGAACGGCTGAAAGTAAGGGGAAACTACGGCCATAATTTTTCCCGAGGTCATGCAGCTTTACTGTATGATTAAATGATGATGGCGTCCTGTTGGGTAAAATATTCCGGAGGTAAAATAGTCCCCCATTCGGATCTCCGGGCGGGGACTACTCAAGAGGATGTCGTTATCAGGAGAAAGAAAACTGGCGCTCTACGGATCGGAGCGTTGAATGTCAGATCCCTTAATCGGGCAGGTAGGTTAGAAAATTTAAAAAGGGAAATGGATAGGTTAAAGTTAGATATACTGGGAATTAGTGAAGTTCGGTGGCAGGAGGAACAAGACTTCTGGTCAGGTGACTACAGGGTTATAAACACAAAGTCAAATAGGGGTAATGCAGGAGTAGGTTTAATAATGAATAGGAAAATAGGAGTACGGGTAAGCTACTACAAACAGCATAGTGAACGCATTATTGTGACCAAGATAGATACGAAGCCCACACCTACTACAGTAGTACAAGTTTATATGCCAACTAGCTCTGCAGATGACGAAGAAACTGAAGAAATGTATGATGAAATAGAAGAAATTATTCAGATAGTGAAGGGAGACGAAAATTTAATAGTCATGGGTGACTGGAATTCGAGTGTAGGAAAAGGGAGAGAAGGAAACGTAGTAGGTGAATATGGATTGGGGCTAAGAAATGAAAGAGGGAGCCGCCTGGTAGAATTTTGCACAGAGCACAACTTAATCATAGCTAACACTTGGTTTAAGAATCATGATAGAAGGTTGTATACATGGAAGAACCCTGGAGATACTAAAAGGTATCAGATAGATTATATAATGGTAAGACAGAGATTTAGGAACCAGGTTTTAAATTGTAAGACATTTCCAGGGGCAGATGTGGACTCTGACCACAATCTATTGGTTATGACCTGTAGATTAAAACTGAAGAAACTGCAAAAAGGTGGGAATTTAAGGAGATGGGACCTGGATAAACTGAAAGAACCAGAGGTTGTACAGAGTTTCAGGGAAAGCAAAAGGGAACAATTGACAGGAATGGGGGAAAGAAATACAGTAGAAGAAGAATGGGTAGCTTTGAGGGATGAAGTAGTGAAGGCAGCAGAGGATCAAGTAGGTAAAAAGACGAGGGCTAGTAGAAATCCTTGGGTAACAGAAGAAATATTGAATTTAATTGATGAAAGGAGAAAATATAAAAATGCAGTAAGTGAAACAGGCAAAAAGGAATACAAAAGTCTCAAAAATGAGATCGACAGGAAGTGCAAAATGGCTAAGCAGGGATGGCCAGAGGACAAATGTAAGGATGTAGAGGCTTATCTCACTAGGGGTAAGATAGATACTGCCTACAGGAAAATTAAAGAGACCTTTGGAGATAAGAGAACCACTTGTATGAGCATCAAGAGCTCAGATGGAAACCCAGTTCTAAGCAAAGAAGGGAAAGCAGAAAGGTGGAAGGAGTATATAGAGGGTCTATACAAGGGCGATGAACTTGAGGACAATATTATGGAAATGGAAGAGGATGTAGATGAAAACGAAATGGGAGATACGATACTGCGTGAAGAGTTTGACAGAGCACTGAAAGCCCTGGGTCGAAACAAGGCCCCCGGAGTAGACAACATTCCATTGGAATTACTGACGGCCTTGGGAGCCAGTCCTGACAAAACTCTACCGCCTGGTGAGCAAGATGTATGAAACAGGCGAAATACCCTCAGACTTCAAGAAGAATATAATAATTCCAATCCCAAAGAAAGCAGGTGTTGACAGATGTGAAAATTACCGAACAATCAGTTTAATAAGCCACAGAATTCTTTACAGACGAATGGAAAAACTAGTAGAAGCCAACCTCGGGGAAGATCAGTTTGGATTCCATAGAAATGTTGGAACACCTGAGGCAAAACTGACCTTACGACTTATCTTAGAAGAAAGATTAAGGAAAGGCAAACCTACGTTTCTAGCATTTGTAGACTTAGAGAAAGCTTTTGACAATGTTGACTGGAATACTCTCTTTCAAATTCTAAAGGTGGCAGGGGTAAAATACAGGGAGCGAAAGGCTATTTACAATTTGTACAGAAACCAGATGGCAGTTATAAGAGTTGAGGGACATGAAAGGGAAGCAGTGGTTAAGAAGGGAGTAAGACAGCGTTGTAGCCTCTCCCCGATGTTATTCAATCTGTATATTGAGCAAGCAATAAAGGAAACAAAAGGAAAATTCGGAGTAGGTATTAAAATACATGGAGAAGAAATAAAAACTTTGAGGTTCGCCGATGACATTGTAATTCTGTCAGAGACAGCAAAGGACTTGGAAGAGCAGTTGAATGGAATGGATGGTGTCTTGAAGGGAGGATATAAGATGAACATCAACAAAAGCAAAACGAGGATAATGGAATGTAGTCGAATTAAATCGGGTGATGTTGAGAATATTAGATTAGGAAATGAGACACTTAAAGTAGTAAAGGAGTTTTGCTATTTGGGGAGCGAAATAACTGATGATGGTCGAAGTGGAGAGGATATAAAATATAGACTGGCAATGGCAAGGAAAGCGTTTCTGAAGAAGAGAAATTTGTTAACATCGAGTATAGATTTAAGTGTCAGGAAGTCATTTCTGAAAGTATTTGTATGGAGTGTAGCCATGTATGGAAGTGAAACATGGACGGTAAATAGTTTGGACAACTAGAGAATAGAAGCTTTCGAAATGTGGTGCTACAGAAGAATGCTGAAGATTAGATGGGTAGATCACATAACTAATGAGGAATTATTGAATAGGATTGGGGAGAAGAGGAGTTTGTGGCACAACTTGACCAGAAGAAGGGATCGGTTGGTAGGACATGTTCTGAGGCATCAAGGGATCACCAATTTAGTATTGGAGGGCAGCGTGGAGGGTAAAAATCGTCGGGGGAGACCAAGAGATAAATACACTAAGCAGATTCAGAAGGATGTAGGTTGCAGTAGGTACTGGGAGATGAAGAAGCTTGCACAGGATAGAGTAGCATGGAGAGCTGCATCAAACCAGTCTCAGGACTGAAGACCATAACAACAACAACGTTAAAATGACTGTGAGAAGTAAGCACTTAACTATGAGTGAGAAACCACCGTTCTCAAACACCGCCATGGTGCCAAACCTCGATTCGTTTATAAATCTTGAGGTGATGTTTGATTCGGAAGACGTACGCTATCGAATGTTGTGTCCTTCCAATTGGTAGGCGTTTAGTTTCGTATTTCTTACAGATGTAATCTGCCACCTACACGTTCCATTGCTAGTACTGAGTGGCGTTTCGCATGTAGAAGGCGTGATCCGAAATGGGTGCTTTACGTAAAGTTCTTCGACGAGGATGGGATTCGAACCCACGCGTGCAGAGCACATTGGATTAGCAGTCCAACGCCTTAACCACTCGGCCACCTCGTCTGATGCATCGGAAACTGCGTCCCTCGCTAGTCCTTACGGAAAGAAGTCGTTTGTCGATTCCAAAACGCATCGTACTGTGGCTGGTGTTAACGCTGTAACGCCCTGCTGCAGTGCAGCTGACCAAGCTCCCACTCGTGAATCATTTAATGATGGCATCCGTCCACGTCGGTATCCGATCGGAGGAAAGTAGTCGGCCCACTTACTTACTGCAGAAATAAGCACCGAATCGTCGTGTAGCGTTGTCTAATGCAAATGAGAAATGTCCTGTGCATTCAGTATAACAACTACTGCAACGACGCGATTATCTCGATGCGCAACATTTATTTGTCACCTTCGTTGACCTCATCGCTGATGTTGCTTTCCAGTTTCTTTCGAAGAGCAAACCACGTTCTTCGTAGCCGAATTGTGAGACCAGAGGCTCCTGCTGTTGGCGATGGAGCCAGGGCCTATCAGATCGCTTCCGTATATGGCGGTCGGACGGAAAGCAAACTGTCGAAAGGCGACAGTTGTGCTACATTTGGGGGTATTATTGGCTCGATACGCTAAAATGACCCCCCCCATGAACCATGGACCTTGCCATTGGTGGGGAGGCTTGCGTGCCTCAGCGATACAGATAGCCGTACCGTAGGTACAACCACAACGGAGGGGTATCTGTTGAGAGGCCAGACAAACGTGTGGTTCCCGAAGAGGGGCAGCAGCCTTTTCAGTAGTTGCAAGGGCAACAGTCTGGATGATTGACTGATGTGGCCTTGTAACAATAACCAAAACGGCCTTGCTGTATTGGTACTGCGAACGGCTGAAAGCAAGGGGAAACTACGGCCATAATTTTTCCCGAGGGCATGCAGCTTTACTGTATGATTAAATGATGATGGCGTCCTGTTGGGTAAAATATTCCGGAGGTAAAATAGTCCCCCATTCGGATCTCCGGGCGGGGACTACTCAAGAGGATGTCGTTATCAGGAGAAAGAAAACTGGCCCTCTACGGATCGGAGCGTGGAATGTCAGATCCCTTAATCGGGCAGGTAGGTTAGAAAATTTAAAAAGGGAAATGGATAGGTTAAAGTTAGATATACTGGGAATTAGTGAAGTTCGGTGGCAGGAGGAACAAGACTTCTGGTCAGGTGACTACAGGGTTATAAACACAAAGTCAAATAGGGGTAATGCAGGAGTAGGTTTAATAATGAATAGGAAAATAGGAGTACGGGTAAGCTACTACAAACTGCATAGTGAACGCATTATTGTGACCAAGATAGATACGAAGCCCACACCTACTACAGTAGTACAAGTTTATATGCCAACTAGCTCTGCAGATGACGAAGAAATTGAAGAAATGTATGATGAAATAGAAGAAATTATTCAGATAGTGAAGGGAGACGAAAATTTAATAGTCATGGGTGACTGGAATTCGAGTGTAGGAAAAGGGAGAGAAGGAAACGTAGTAGGTGAATATGGATTGGGGCTAAGAAATGAAAGAGGGAGCCGCCTGGTAGAATTTTGCACAGAGCACAACTTAATCATAGCTAACACTTGGTTTAAGAATCATGATAGAAGGTTGTATACATGGAAGAACCCTGGAGATACTAAAAGGTATCAGATAGATTATATAATGGTAAGACAGAGATTTAGGAACCAGGTTTTAAATTGTAAGACATTTCCAGGGGCAGATGTGGACTCTGACCACAATCTATTGGTTATGACCTGTAGATTAAAACTGAAGAAACTGCAAAAAGGTGGGAATTTAAGGAGATGGGACCTGGATAAACTGAAAGAACCAGAGGTTGTACAGAGTTTCAGGGAGAGCATAAGGGAACAATTGACAGGAATGGGGGAAAGAAATACAGTAGAAGAAGAATGGGTAGCTTTGAGGGATGAAGTAGTGAAGGCAGCAGAGGATCAAGTAGGTAAAAAGACGAGGGCTAGTAGAAATCCTTGGGTAACAGAAGAAATATTGAATTTAATTGATGAAAGGAGAAAATATAAAAATGCAGTAAGTGAAGCAGGCAAAAAGGAATACAAACGTCTCAAAAATGAGATCGACAGGAAGTGCAAAATGGCTAAGCAGGGATGGCCAGAGGACAAATGTAAGGATGTAGAGGCTTATCTCACTAGGGGTAAGATAGATACTGCCTACAGGAAAATTAAAGAGACCTTTGGAGATAAGAGAACCACTTGTATGAGCATCAAGAGCTCAGATGGAAACCCAGTTCTAAGCAAAGAAGGGAAAGCAGAAAGGTGGAAGGAGTATATAGAGGGTCTATACAAGGGCGATGAACTTGAGGACAATATTATGGAAATGGAAGAGGGTGTAGATGAAGACGAAATGGGAGATACGATACTGCGTGAAGAGTTTGACAGAGCACTGAAAGCCCTGGGTCGAAACAAGGCCCCCGGTGTAGACAACATTCCATTGGAACTACTGACGGCCTTGGGAGAGCCAGTCCTGACAAAACTCTACCGCCTGGTGAGCAAGATGTATGAAACAGGCGAAATACCTTCAGACTTCAAGAAGAATATAATAATTCCAATCCCAAAGAAAGCAGGTGTTGACAGATGTGAAAATTACCGAACAATCAGTTTAATAAGCCACAGCTGCAAAATACTAACACGTATTCTTTACAGACGAATGGAAAAACTAGTAGAAGCCGACCTCGGGGAAGATCAGTTTGCATTCCGTAGAAATGTTGGAACACCTGAGGCAAAACTGACTTTACGACTTATCTTAGAAGAAAGATTAAGGAAAGGCAAACCTACGTTTCTAGCATTTGTAGACTTAGAGAAAGCTTTTGACAATGTTGACTGGAATACTCTCTTTCAAATTCTAAAGGTGGCAGGGGTAAAATACAGGGAGCGAAAGGCTATTTACAATTTGTACAGAAACCAGATGGCAGTTATAAGAGTTGAGGGACATGAAAGGGAAGCAGTGGTTAAGAAGGGAGTAAGACAGCGTTGTAGCCTCTCCCCGATGTTATTCAATCTGTATATTGAGCAAGCAGTAAAGGAAACAAAAGAAAAATTCGGAGTAGGTATTAAAATACATGGAGAAGAAATAAAAACTTTGAGGTTCGCCGATGACATTGTAATTCTGTCAGAGACAGCAAAGGACTTGGAAGAGCAGTTGAATGGAATGGATGGTGTCTTGAAGGGAGGATATAAGATGAACATCAACAAAAGCAGAACGAGGATAATGGAATGTAGTCGAATTAAATCGGGTGATGTTGAGGTATTAGATTAGGAAATGAGACACTTACAGTAGTAAAGGAGTTTTGCTATTTGAGGAGCAAAATAACTTATGATGGACGAAGTAGAGAGGATATAAAATGTAGACTGGCAATGGCAAGGTAAGCGTTTCTGAAGAAGAGAAATTTGTTAAGATCGAGTATAGATTTAAGTGTCAGGAAGTCGTTTCTGGAAGTATTTGTATGGAGTGTAGCCATGTATGGAAGTGAAACATGGAATAGTTTGGACAAGAAGAGAATAGAAGCTTTCGAAATGTGGTGCTACAGAAGAATGCTGAAGATTAGATGGGTAGATCACATAACTAATGAGGAAGTATTGAATAGGATTGCGGAGAAGAGGAGTTTGTGGCACAACTTGACCAAAAGAAGGGATCGGTTGGTAGGACATGTTCTGAGGCATCAAGGGATCACCAATTTAGTATTGGAGGGCAGCGTGGAGGGTAAAAATCGTCGGGGGAGACCAAGAGATAAATACACTAAGCAGATTCAGAAGGATGTAGGTTGCAGTAGGTACTGGGAGATGAAGAAGCTTGCACAGGATAGAGTAGCATGGAGAGCTGCATCAAACCAGTCTCAGGACTGAAGAATATAACAACAACGACGTTAAAATGACTGCGAGAAGTAAGCACTTAACTATGAGTGAGAAACCACCGTTCCCAAACACCGCCATGGTGCCAAACCTCGATTCGTTTATAAATCTTGAGGTGATGTTTGATTCGGAAGACGTACGCTATCGAATGTTGTGTCCTTCCAATTGGTAGGCGGTTTAGTTTCGTATTTCTTACAGATGTTATCTGCCACCTACACGTTCCATTGCTACTAGTGAGTGGCGTTTCGCATGTAGAAGGCGTGATCCGAAATGGGTGCTTTACGTAAAATTCTTCGACGAGGATGGGATTCGAACCCACGCGTGCAGAGCACATTGGATTAGCAGTCCAACGCCTTAACCACTCGGCCACCTCGTCTGATGCATCGGAAACTGCGTCCCTCGCTAGTCCTTACGGAAAGAAGTCGTTTGTCGATTCCAAAACGCATCGTACTGTGGCTGGTGTCAACGCTGTAACGTCCTGCTGCAGTGCAGCTGACCAAGCTCCCACTCGTGAATCATTTAATGATGGCATCCGTCCACGTCGGTATCCGATCGGAGGAAAGTAGTCGGCCCACTTACTTACTGCAGAAATAAGCACCGAATCGTCGTGTAGCGTTGTCTAATGCAAATGCGAAATGTCCTGCGCATTCAGTATAACAACTACTGCAACGACGCGATTATCTCGATTCGCAACATTTATTTGTCACCTTCGTTGACCTCATCGCTGATGTTGCTTTCAAGTTTCTTTCGAAGAGCAAACCACATTCTTCGTAGCCGAATTGTGAGACCAGAGGCTTCTGCTGTTGGCGATGTAGCCAGGCCCTATCAGATCGCTTCCGTATATGGCGGTCGGACGGAAAGCAAACTCTACAGTTGGGGGTATTATTGGCTCGATACGTTAAAATGACTGCGAGAAGTAAGCGCTTAACTGTTTGTTGTTGTGGTCTTCAGTCCTGAGACTGGTTTGAAGCAGCTCTCTATGCTACTCTATCCTGTGCAAGCTTCTTCATCTCCCAGTACGTACTGCAACCTACATCCTTCTGAATCTGCTTAGTGTATTGATCTCTTGGTCTCCCTCTACGATTTTTACCCTCCACGCTGCCCTCCAATGCTAAATTTGTGATCCCTCGATGCCTCAGAACATGTCCTACCAACCGATCCTTTCTTCTAGTCAAGTTGTGCCACAAACTTCTCTTCTCCCCAATCCTGTTCAATACCTCCTCATTAGTTACGTGATCTACCCACCTTATCTTCAGCATTCTTCTGTAGCACCACATTTCGAAAGCTTCTATTCTCTTCTTGTCCAAACTAGTTATCGTCCATGTCTCACTTCCATACATGGCTACACTCCATACAAATACTTCCAGAAACGACTTCCTGACACCTAAATCTATACTCGATGTTAATAAATTTCTCTACTTGAGAAACGCTTTCCTTGCCATTGCCAGTCTACATTTTATATCCTCTCTACTTCGACCATCATCGGTTATTTTACTCCCTAAATAGCAAAACTCCTTTACTACTTTAAGTGTCTCATATCCTAATCTAATTCCTTCAGCATCACCCGACTTAATTTGACTACATTCCATTATCCTCGTTTTGCTTTTGTTGATGTTCATCTTATATCCTCCTTTCAAGACACTGTCCATTCCGTTCAACTGCTCTTCCAAGTCCTTTGCTGTCTCTGACAGAATTACAATGTCATCGGCGAACCTCAAAGTTTTTACTTCTTCTCCATGAATTTTAATACCTACTGCGAATTTTTCTTTTGTTTCCTTTACTGCTTGCTCAATATACAGATTGAATAACATCGGGGAGAGGCTACAACCCTGTCTCACTCCTTTCCCAACCACTGCTTCCCTTTCATGCCCCTCGACTCTTATAACTGCCATCTGGTTTCTGTACAAATTGTAAATAGCCTTTCGCTCCCTGTATTTTACCCCCGCCACCTTCAGAATTTGAAAGAGAATATTCCAGTCAACATTGTCAAAAGCTTTCTCTAAGTCTATAAATGCTAGAAACGTAGGTTTGCCTTTTCTTAATCTTTCTTCCAAGATAAGTCGTAAGGTCAGTATGCCTCACGTGTTCCACTTCACAGTCATAGCGGACCTCCAACCTATTTAAATCTAAACATCCTAGCCTTATTTATCAGCCTACTTAATCTATCTTTCTTCCTTCAGTTTTGAGACGAAAACCAGAACGTTCCCAAACACCGCCATGGTGCCAAACCTCGATTCGTTTATATATCTTGAGGTGATGTTTGATTCGGAAGACGTACGCTATCGAATGTTGTGTCCTTCCAATTGGTAGGCGGTTTAGTTTCGTATTTCTTACAGATGTTATCTGCCACCTACACGTTCCATTGCTACTACTGAGTGGCGTTTCGCATGTAGAAGGCGTGATCCGAAATGGGTGCTTTACGTAAAATTCTTCGACGAGGATGGTGTAGGGAAGCAGCCTACTCACGCTGTAGTTAATTCACATCAGTTTCCATTGTGTGCCAGCCAGTCTGCTGTAACTAGCTCTGATGTCATAAATGTTGCGCAATACCTTAAAAATCAAGCAAATGACCTAAAACTTTTCTAGCATGTCAGGAATAATACTAAATTAATGTGTGTTAAATATCAGTTCGATAACTTCAGCTATTTTCGAAATTTGGACGTTTTTCTAAAAAAAATCATTGGCGCAACAGAAAAGAGCTAGAGACTTCAAAATTTATACTTAGATTCATGTTTCATAATGATTTAATAAAAATAGTACTTTGGATTTCACAAATTGAGACTTTAGTGGAAATTCATGATTTTCTGGTTTTCGTCTCAAAACTGTAGGAAGCAAGATAGATTAAGTAGGCTGATAAATAAGGCTAGGATGTTTAGATTTAAATAGGTTGGAGGTCCGCTATGACTGTGAAGATGTGAAAAGTTTCTTTTAAATACCTATAAAATTATAGCGATAGCGGATCTCAAAAGGGCCAGTTCAGAGCTCATCTACTGCGTGCAGTGTAATTTAATTAATTCTCTCGCCCAAAATATTTAACTTTGCCACGTCAAAATTTTATTATCAATACTTACCTGCGTGCTGAATGCACGTTTAAATTAAGAGCTTCATCGGCCATCAGCAAAAGAAGCTATAAATTATTATGTAACTTGAAGTGGGGCGTTACTAGCCCAGCGGCTAGTCGGGAGAGCCGATTTGATCAGGCGTTCCCTTAGCCGTCCGCACCGCGGCTATATATATCCATCCGCACCGCGGCTATATATATAAGAGCGCTGCGCGAGGAAGGAAGGCCCCAGTTCTCTCCAGACGCTGAATAACACGCCATCTGTGTCGGGAGTCGCGCCGCATCGGTATCACTGCTACAAACAGCCTCGGGTGCCGTATTAAGTTACTAGAGATACGCGGAACCATGAAATCATTTCAAGTGAAGGATTAATTCTGGGATGATTTTCATTATCTAGCTTCAGTTTGCGTATTGTCGTATTTTCACGTGCCGTCGCGGGACAGACATTCTACCAATTATTTAGCGTGGCGTTTGATGAAATATTCTCATCAAATTATGGCGAGCATTCTTTTTAACATTTAATTCGGACATTTATAGTTGCATCAGCGCATTAGACTCTGAACTGCTCTGTTAGTTAGGTTGTAGGGATACTTGTGTTTTTTATCAGTGAATTTCAGAATATACTCAACTATTTTGGAAAATCGTTTTTGATTAGAAATCCCGAACAATCTCCTAATTCCTCAGAGCTATAAGCTGCAGCTATAATGGTATTCTCAGATGAAGTGGGCACTAGGAACTCTAATTACCGGCTTACGTTTTGTTAAATCACTTTCTGGGAGCTAAAAAAGTAAATAGAGAGCCAGTGTTGAGAACGGCGAAAGACAGCATTAACAACATTCTAAAAGCCTGAAACTGATTCAACATTCAAACATTTGTATTGCAAGCATTTTATCAGCAAATTTAATTTCACGAAATAACTCGCCGCCCCACATATGGTGCATCGGCCGGGAAATCAACTAAGTGAAAGTGATTTTTAACTATTCGGATTCGCGAGTGAAATGCGACACGCAACTGAGTATAGAACAGTGAATGTGTTACGTGTGCATGTGGACGACGCAATTGGATTAACAACACATCTGGATTGACGGAGCTGGCACTGAGTCTAGCGGTGCTGCCGGCATCGCGAGAAGCCAGTCTCGCCGCACCGCAGTCGTCCGCTGGAGCAGCCGGCGCAGCGCCTGCAATTGCGGGCCACGCAAACACACAACAGCCGTCGGAGAGCTGTCTGCAGTTCAACGCGCCACGTCGCATCAGGAATCCTGGTACGCCGCGCCGGCAACGCCATAAGTCGTGCAGAAGGAACTAAGTTAAGTGAAAAGCTGTTAAAAATTTTACTAACCTGCACTAAAAGACTGTCGGCGATGGAACCGCCAAAAGAAACTGAAGTTAAACTTAAATCAGAACCTATGTCTGTTGAGGGAACTGTAAATTCAGACAACGTTTCAAGTGTAAATATGCATGAAAGTAGTAATGTTAAAGTGAAATATGAAGTATTGTCTCCTGACAGTAGTATGGGAAGGGGCAATGATTCAATAATAGAGACCCCTGTAGTAAAGCAGAAAGTAGAAATTGTAAATTTATTGGATGATAGTTTCTCTGATGAATTAAAGATGAAGCAATCATCAGAGATGGTAGAGTTTAAGAAGGAGAAGTTAGATATGACTAATCAATCAGAAGTTTCATTTAGTTTTGATGATTCTGGTGTTGGAGCTAGTTTTTCGTCACCTGAGTGTGATAAAAAGCCAGGTAGTGAGCAACCCAAAGATGCTGGGGCTGTTGATTTAAATGTTATATTACAAGCAATAGCTGCCAGTAATGCAAAAATGACTGCTGATTTAAAAACTGATATAATTGAGGTAAATAACAGGATTGTGGCCAGCCAGACCAATTTTAATAAACGGTTTGAGGCAATGGACAATAAATTAGAATCCAATAATGCTGAGTTAAAGTCTGAAATAAGTGAACAGGTCAAAAACAGTAATGCTGAATTAAAGTCTGAGATTGTGGCCAGCCAAACAAATTTTAATAAACGATTGGAGGTAATGGACGATACCTTCAAGGCAGGTTGCAATAAGTTGAAAGAGGATCTAGACAGTTTGAATTATAAAATTGACTACAACCATGAGGATATTAAGAAAAAGGTTGCTCAACAATTTTCTGAAATGTATAAAACGGTAAAATCCGAAGTTGCTGAGGTTCGCAAGGACTTCCAAATGGAAGATGCGAAGCTGGAGCACAAGTTAACAGAAAAGATCGAGGCGGAATCTGAACTGTGCTCAGATAGATTTAAAGATGTTAATATTAAAGTAAACATATGTCAAGCAGACGTAGATGCAATTAAAACTGATACTACTCATATTGTGCAAAGAGTAGATAATGTTGAATTGAGAGTAGAAAATATCAGTACTAACATTGCTAACATTGAGAGTAAAGTAGCTTCAGTAACTTCTGGTAATGGTAGTATACAACAAGTTGTAGCTGCAAACACCGCTTTTATCGGGTGTCGGCAGTTCTTGCGATTCGATCCAGATAAAAATATCCACCCGCTAGATTTCTGGAATGATTTTGAAGATGTGATTCCACCAACTTGGTCTGAACGAGAGAAAATCTCATTTATTAAAAGCCATTTAGCAGGTGACGCCATGCGTTGGTCAGCTGATGTTATGTTGAAGTGTAAAACATTAGCGGAGTTTAAAACAGCTTTCATTAATGAATATTGGTCTAGTAATAAGCAAAATGAAGTGTTGAGAGAATTTTGGAGTGGAAAACGCTTCAATGCAGGCAAGGAATCTATTAAAGAGTTTGCTAGGTCATGGATTTCACGTTTGTCACATTTGGCGGAAAAGCTAAAGCCAGAAATGATTATACTAGGTCTTGAAGCCAAACTGCCATGGTATTGGCAAACTAGAATTATATCTGCCCCTAGAGACAATCTGGATCGTTTCATTGAGTATCTGGAACGTGTAGAACGTGTTGCTGCCAATGAGGAGCACGCACGTAATAACAGAAATGCCAATAACAATAGTAGTAATTTTAGGAACGAGCAAAATGGCAATGTAAACATCAGAACAGTAGGTATTCGCCATCCTAAGAGAGGTAGGAATTGGGGAAATAATTATCAGAACCAACAATGGCGTCCAAGGGATAATAATTTTGTTCCAAACAGAAATATGCATGTAAACAACAGTACGGAAAGTAATGCTGTGCCAGTCAACTATAATGAAACTAAAGGAAACAGTAGTAGGCCGAGGCAGGAAAACTAGTTCCCGTCTATGAGGACACTGGCGCTCACCAGGCGGTTACTTTTCCTAAGCCATTAGTTAAGGGAATTGGTAAGACAGATCAGAATACTCAAACTGAACATGTGGATAAAGAGTCGGTAGCATCTAAGGATACAACAGAAATATTAGATCACTCACAGTATTTGATAGATACCGTGTTAGAGACGCTTTCTAAGTGGGAAGAGAAAGAGAAGGCGCAGCAGTGTAACGATAGGGAGGAGCTACAAAATACTGAATTGACAGGTGAAGAAGCAGAAGAAATTCATGCTTATATTTACGATGAAGATGATGTGCTCTTATCTAAAGTGCCTGTGCAGGATGTTGATAATGTACTAATAGGTTTAGGACAGGAGATAAGTAAGAATGTAGAGGGTAGGCTGTTGAGGGTCGATGAACCCAGTAGCTGTGACCAGTTGTCACTTGAGAAGGAAACCGACGATAATGGTAAAAGTGGTTTAGCTGTAACTAGTGTTATGCCCGGTCTGGAGACGCAGAATCGCTCAGACTACAGTAATTTGGGTTATGTTCAGCAAACTAAATGTAATGAAGTCGTGCGGTGTTTCGATTTAAAATTAATAGACCTACTTGAAAAGGCAGCTGAAAATGTAATTCAGGAAACCCCTACACACTGTGACCTAAATGTAATGAAGACAGATGTCAATCACTTTAGTTGGAGACAAATCCAAAAGGAACTACTAGATGAATTTGAGGAACCACCTGTACAACCTAGAATAAGCCACCCTATAATAATAGTGAATATGTTGGGTATCAATGTACGTTGTCTCTTAGACAGTGGAAGTGAGGTGAGTGCAATATCTCAGTCCTTCTTTGATGCATTACCTGGTAAAGACAAGCTTACAGTAATGAGAGTATCAGGACTAAGAATAATTGGTGCTACTGGCAAGGTTTCAAAAACGGTAAAGCAAGAAGCTTTACTACCCTTTAACATTAATGGTAATTTAATTGATCATCCATGTTTAATTGTAAACAATCTCAGTATTGAGGTTTTAATTGGCATAGATTTCTTGTCAAAATATCAGAGTGTTGTTGACTTTGAAAGAAGCCAGTTAAAAATGGTCTTGCCAATAACCGGAGTAATTATAGTACCTTTTAGTGATAAACATGTTGTAACTGATGATGCAACTTGGGAGCTGCCTATACGAGTTCTGAAAAATAGGAGGTATTGGGACGAAGGTGTTAATCTTAGTAACAGTAAGCTGAACACAGAAGAAGAAGAAGAAGCAATTATTTTAGACAAAATAGAAGCTAAATTGCAGGAAATCGATAAGATTTCCGCCAATCAGAAGGAAGAACTGAGACAGGTTCTAAAAAGGCATCAGAAGGTATTTTCAGATCGACGTGGCGTGGTCAAAGGTTATGAATGAATGCTGTAGGGAGGAGGTTGTTCTGTAACCTCTACACAGTGTGGCAGCTGTGCAGTCCCAGCTGTGTGAGATCTTTCCATTTCAGGTCTCACTCAATCTTCATCTTTTCTATCCACCAAAGTTTCGACTCCTTCTTTGCAATACTAAAATTTTCCGTCATGACTATCAAGTCAGCATTCAGCCAATGAATGCTGTAGGGAGGAGGTTGTTCTGTAACCTCTACACAGAGTGGCAGCTGTGCAGTCCCAGCTGTGTGAGATCTTCTTTCCATTTCAGGTCTCACTCAATCTTCATCTTTCCTATCCACAAAAGTTTCGACCTTTTCTTTCCAAATATTAAAATTTTCCGTCATGACTATCAAGTCAGCATTCAGCCAATGAATGCTGTAGGGAGGAGGTTGTTCTGTAACCTCTACACAGTGTGGCAGCTGTGCAGTCCCAGCTGTGTGAGATCTTCTTTCCCTTTCAGGTCTCACTCATTCTTCATCTTTCCTATCCACAAAAATTTCGACCTTTTCTTTCCAAATACTAAAATTTTCTGTCATGACTATCAAGCCAGCATTAAGCCAATGAATGCTGTAGGGAGGAGGTTGTTCTGTAACCTCTACACAGTGTGGCAGCTGTGCAGTCCCAGCTGTGTGAGATCTTTTTTCCCTTTCAGGTCTCACTCATTCTTCATCTTTCCTATCCACAAAAGTTTCGACCTTTTCTTTCCAAATACTAAAATTTTCTGTCATGGCTATCAAGCCATGAGTTCTGTAACCATGCTATCCACCGATTAGTGAAGAAAAATACCTAATGTGACAAACCTAATAGTGACAAACAATAGAGAAGTATGATGTAATTAAGATACAATGTATTTGAGTAACAAGTATGTATAGAACCCTGGTACTATGGTAAGTACAGAGTGTTGTTTTATTGGAAATGGTCCCACAATAGTATATTAAAAAGATGTACAAATTCGTGTTCAAGCAGGATCTGAAGTGGCAATGAAACATGTTGTATGCTGTAGAGCTAACTAAGAAATAGTAAAAGAGATTGCTTAGTGTTAGGAAAAATATGCAGATAAGTTGTAAAATTAAACTCACCTGGTGTAGCAAGGAAAGGCAGTGTAATAGAATTGAGCAGTGTTTGTGGTTGAGACGTGAAGGACACGTCCCTGAAGTATTTATAAGGTTGGAGCTGGCCATTATTTTAGTGTAGTGTGTGACAGGACACACCTACACGTATTGAGGTTATGAGTTGGAGGCGTAAGTGCGACCATAGGTACCCTTATGTTAGATGAGACAGAGCAGCTCATGGTGTTCTACAGGTTTAAGGAATTTAGCATTACACTCGTCCATAATTACTTGATGCACTTTAGTGGTAGGTCTGAGAGAGACTACCTGAGGTTTCAGCGTCCGATCGAGTGGAAATGGTTTGCTACGTGAGCAAACTGATCAGCTACAATACACTATGAATATGAAATAAATGTGCTATCCTATGCTTTAAATATTAATAGAGTGAGTGTTAAATAAGAACATACACTAGCAAAATAAATAAGTAACACACTGACAGACGTGAAACATTATTTTACCTCAGCATAAATACACTTCAAAGTAAGTAAGTACTTAATTGCAGATGTGGAACTAACACAACAGCAGAGGACCAATAAGTGGATTTTGTAGTCAACTAAACGTAGTGTGTTTTGACCACTCAGAACTGTACTATTACCAAAAGTTACTCACATGTACAAAGAAGCTGAGAAAACAACCACTAATCAAATATACTCATACTAACTCTAAGAATAAGGTAATCAAAGATGAGTCAGTTACGTAAATAAAATGCAGATTTGTCAGGAATGTACCGAGCATTGGTTCAGTGTTCCGGCCCAGAAATAATAAATTGATGTTAAATAGGATTCATGATTGTATGCCTTGAGCATAGATTTTCTCTAGTACGTGACTAACGGTGTTTTGAGCCAATTGTTTACCGATTTTATGACAATTAAGTAACCACGAGAGAAATATTGAAAAAGTTCTGTTAATTTGTTCCAGCAAAATACTGAAAGATAAAATGTATATATCCCCATTTCATTGTGACCCACCATTAGATGTTAAGTGAACAGAGTCTGAGGCACTCTTTTTGTTTGTTCTACAGGACAAACCAGATAATGGCAGCCTGGTAGCTGCGTGAAAGCGTGGAGTGACTTGGACACAACTCACAGTGACCCCTCCCCTTTCCCCCATGTAAGTTAGAGAGAATGTGAAGGACGCACACCATAGCAACTTCCCCTCCTCTACCCTTGTGAATGGAAGTGTAGGACGCCAGCCAAAGCGGCTACAACCACGTGTGTAAAAATTATTTGTGAACTTTTCTTTCAGGTTTAGAAAAGACTGCTAAGAGATAATCATCTGTTTATGTATCATGTTATTTTCTTTGAATTTGTGTATGTAAAAATGTATTTAATGTATTTAATGGATCTAAGACTTTCATAATTTTTCAATTTGTATGTGTTTGTTTGTCTAAGGCAATATGTATGCCAAAATATTTCATTGACTTTGCTTAAAATTTTGAGTAATGACATTGTTTAAAAGGCAGTGAACATGCCCACAATTTAAATAATTAATGTAGGTAATCAGTTTTCTTTAATGTTTCTACATGTTTATATTTCAATTTTGATTTTTTATAGGGAGTTAAACTGTACTCTTGCTTCCCTTTTTGTAATTAAATATTTTTCTCATTCATTAACATTCATAAACAAAAAATTTAAGTAGAAGGTGATGTAGGGAAGCAGCCTACTCACGCTGTAGTAAATTCACATCAGTTTCCATTGTGTGCCAGCCAGTCTGCTGTAACTAGCTCTGACGTCATAAATGTTGCGCAATACCTTAAAAATCAAGCAAATGACCTAAAACTTTTCTAGCATGTCAGGAATAATACCAAATTAATGTGTGTTAAATATCAGTTCGATAACTTCAGCCATTTTCGAAATTTGGACGTTTTTCTAAAAAAATCATTGGCGCAACAGAAAAGAGCTAGAGACTTCAAAATTTATATTTAGATTCATCTTTCATAATAATTTAATAAAAATAGTACTGTGGATTTCACAAATTGAGACTTTAGTGGAAATTCATGATTTTCTGGTTTTCGTCTCAAAACTGAAGGAAGCAAGATAGATTAAGTAGGCTGATAAATAAGGCTAGGATGTTTAGATTTAAATAGGTTGGAGGTCCGCTATGACTGTGAAGATGTGAAAAGTTTCTTTTGAATACCTATAAAATTATAGCGATAGCGGATCTCAAAAGGGCCAGTTCAGAGCTCATCTACTGCGTGCAGTGTAATTTAATTAATTCTCTCGCCCAAAATATTTAACTTTGCCACGTCAAAATTTTATTATCAATACTTACCTGCGTGCTGAATGCACGTTTAAATTAAGAGCTTCATCGGCCATCAGCAAAAGAAGCTATAAATTATTATGTAACTTGAAGTGGTGCGTTACTAGCCCAGCGGCTAGTCGGGAGAGCCGATTTGATCAGGCGTTCCCTTAGCCGTCCGCACCGCGGCTATATATATAAGAGCGCTGCGCGAGGAAGGAAGGCCCCAGTTCTCTCCAGACACTGAATAACACGCCATCTGTGTCGGGAATCGCGTCGCATCGGTATCACTGCTAAAAACAGCCTCGGGTGCCGCATTAAGTTACTAGAGATACGCGGAACCATGAAATCATTTCAAGTGAAGGATTAATTCTGGGATGATTTTCATTATCTAGCTTCAGTTTGCGTATTGTCGTATTTTCACGTGCCGTCGCGGGACAGACATTCTACCAATTATTTAGCGTGGCGTTTGATGAAATATTCTCATCAAATTATGGCGAGCATTCTTTTTAACATTTAATTCGGACATTTATAGTTGCATCAGCGCATTAGACTCTGAACTGCTCTGTTAGTTAGGTTGTAGGGATACTTGTGTTTTTTATCAGTGAATTTCAGAATATACTCAACTATTTTGGAAAATCGTTTTTGATTAGAAATCCCGAACAATCTCCTAATTCCTCAGAGCTATAAGCTGCAGCTATAATGGTATTCTCAGATGAAGTGGGCACTAGGAACTCTAATTACCGGCTTCACGTTTTGTTAAATCACTTTCTGGGAGCTAAAAAAGTAAATAGAGAGCCAGTGTTGAGAACGGCGAAAGACAGCATTAACAACATTCTAAAAGCCTGAAACTGATTCAACATTCAAACATTTGTATTGCAAGCATTTTATCAGCAAATTTAATTTCACGAAATAACTCGCCGCCCCACAATGGGATTCGAACCCACGCGTGCAGAGCACATTGGATTAGCAGTCCAACGCCTTAACCACTCGGCCAACTCGTCTGATGCATCGGAAACTGCGTCCCTCGCTAGTCCTTACGGAAAGAAGTCGTTTGTCGATTCCAAAACGCATCGTACTGTGGCTGGTGTTAACGCTGTAACGCCCTGCTGCAGTGCAGCTGACCAAGCTCCCACTCGTGAATCATTTAATGATGGCATCCGTCCACGTTGGTATCCGATCGGAGGAAAGTAGTCGGCCCACTTACTTACTGCAGAAATAAGCACCGAATCGTCGTGTAGCGTTGTCTAATGCAAATGAGAAATGTCCTGTGCATTCAGTATAACAACTACTGCAACGACGCGATTATCTCGATGCGCAACATTTATTTGTCACCTTCGTTGACCTCATCGCTGATGTTGCTTTCAAGTTTCTTTCGAAGAGCAAACCACGTTCTTCGTAGCCGAATTGTGAGACCAGAGGCTCCTGCTGTTGGCGATGGAGCCAGGCCCTATCAGATCGCTTCTGTATATGGCGGTCGGACGGAAAGCAAACTGTTGAGAGGACAGAATGGGAAAAATTAGAATCTACTAGAGGAGTTGGAAATTGTAAACATCTCTATGTCGGTCAAAAATAAGTTGCAGAAAGATCAGTTGAATAGGTGAAACCTAGTACGCTATGTGATCAAAAGTATCTGGACACCTGGCTGAAAATTACTTACAAGCTCGTGGCGCCCTCCATCGTTATCCTGGCATTCTATGTTGTGTTGGCCCACCCTTAGCCTTGATGACAGTTTCCACTCTCGCAGGCATATGTTCAGTCAGGTGCTGGTAGGTTTGTTGGGTAATGCCAGCACATTCTTCACGAAGTGCTGCATTGAGGAGAGGTATCGATATCTGTCGGTGAGGCCTGACACGAATTCGGCGTTCCAAAACATCCCAAAGATGGTCTATGGGATTCAGGTCAGCAGTCTGTGCAGGCTAGTGGATTACAGGGATGTTATTGTCGTCCAACCACTCAGCCACAGGCCGTGCGTTACGAACAGGTTCTGGACAGTGGTGAAAGATGCAACCGCCATCCCCGAATTGCTCTTCAACAGTGGGAAGCACGAAGGTACTTAAAACATCAATGTAGTCCTGTGCAGTGATTGTGGCACGAAAAACGTCAAGGGGTGCAAGCCACCTCCATGAAGAACACGACCACACCGTAACACCACCGCCTCCGAATTTTACTTTTTGCACTACACACGCTGGCAAATGACGTTCATCCGGCATTCGCCATACCCAGACCTTGCCATCGAATCGCCACATTGTGTACCATGATTCGTCACTGCACACAACGTTTTTCCACTGTTCAGTCGTCCAATGTTTAGACTCCTTACATCAAGCAAGGCGTCGTTTGGCGTTTACCGGCGTGATGTGTGGCTTATGAGCAGCCGCTCGACCAAGAAATCCGTTTTCTCGCCTCCCGCCTAACTGTTGTAGTACTTGCAGTGGAGCTTGATGCAGTTTGGTATGTGTGGTGGTCTGGATAAAGGTCTGCCTATTACACATCACGATCCTCTTCAACCGTCGGCGGTCTCTGTCAGTCAACAGACGAGGTCGGCATGTACGCTTTTGTGCTGCACGTACCCCTTCACGTTTTCACTTCACTATCACGTCGGAAACAGTTGACCTAGGGATGTTTAGGTGTGTGGAAATTTCACTTAAGACGTAAGACGCAAATGACACCCATTCACTTGACCACGTTCGAAGTCTGTGAGTTCCGCAAAGCGCCCCATTCTGCTCCCCCACGATATATAATGACTACTGAGGTCGCTTATATGGAGTACCTGGCAGTATGTGGCAGCACAATGCACCTAATATGAAAAACGTAAGTTTTGTGGGGTGTCCGGATACTTTTGATCAGATAGTGTGTATTATGATGCAATGCTTGCATTGTTTGGAATGTTAATCCACGCCTTTCATTTTGTCGACAGCCTAATTTTCAACTTGTTTGTTTTGTTGTATATGAAGCCTAATTTTTAACTTATTTGTTTTGTTGTATATGAAGTTAGGGGAGTTATGTTTCAGGTGGAGGCTTATTAACGATCTTACATTATATTAGGTGACTTTACTTTTTTCTATGCTGTAAATTATATTTTTATTCTAATGATGAGAAATAAGTCTTTTTAATAGTTTTGAATGATTAAGACTGCCCCTGTTCGTGTTGCCTTGATGTTTAGGTTGTTGGTTTTGTATACATACCCCGGGCAGGCACTCTAAAATTTAGCTAGTATGACAAATTTAGTGACATATTTTGCTTTGCTAATTTACGCCATAATTTTGACTATTTTTCTGTTTTATACAAGGATACCTTAATGTAGTGTTAGCTTTATGTGGTTGCAATTGTTTGCTAATATGCGTCTTAACGTATTAGGCTTATGTAGTCTTTTTATTTCGCAAATGTGCCTTATTCCGGTCATACTCGCCATCTGGGCACCTCTTGCCACACTAAACGCCGTGTTTACATCTTGTTCTGTCACAGTTACATTGTAGTGCGTACTGGGTTTGGCACATATAGCGTTTATTTTTGTAAGCATGATCCTAATTTGTACTACTATGGCCGTGCCAGTTGGTGTATTCAACGTAACATGCGACCTCTGTATATCTTCTTAATAATACACTGGCGGTTTTCTTTTCTTTTAACTGGATTCACCTTCCATTTTATGTATTTTTATGATGGACGGATTACATTTCCAGTTCCTGTTGCGTCCTTTTTCTATTTCGTATCGCCGTATGACAAATGGAGATCTTATATCTATTTTTACACCCTACGATGTGGATAGGAACTGTGCTTGCTGTGAGCGGACATAAGGAGAATCTGCTGCTGGAAGCAGCGTTGGCTACCTTCGACATGCTTCTGGCTAATGTTCAAGGTTGCGGCGCTGTGGACGAGACCTGCGACACCTATGATACTTTTGGAATCCCCTGGTAATCCGGATGCCGCTGCATAGAGCCCCTCAGGGAAACAGCAGGCAAGGCAGAAAAGATTGCCAGCGTGCACTCGGTATGTTTGCTGCGTGGCCCGTCCATTATGTGGAAGAGGCCCAGCCGGGAGCTATCGAGCATACTGGGTGCAATCGGCTGAATGTAGTGGCACATGTCGGCACGAATGACGCCTGACGCTCGGGTTCTGAGAGCATCCTCTGCTCCTTTCGGCGGATGGCTAATTTGGTGAAGGCAATTAGCATCGCTCGCGGGTTGAAAGCTAAGCTGTCTATTTGTAGCGTCGTTTCCAGAGTTGATAGCGGTTCTCTGGTTTGGAGCAGAGTAGAAGGTCTAAACCAGAGGCTGAGACGATTCTGCGACGGTATAGGAGGCAAATTTCTCGACATCCACTATCGGGTACGGAATTATGGGGTACCCTTTAGTAGGTCAGGCGTGCACTACACACAGGAAGCGGCTATTAGGCTAGCAGAGTACGTGTAGTGTGCACATTGGGCTTCTTTAGGTTAGAGAAACCCTCCCTTGGGATCAGAGACGATTTACCTGATATATTAGCCAGAATGTAATGCGATAACGTTTGTCGTCGCAGATCGTAGACATAAAAGGTTAATACTATTTCAGTAAAATGCAGGAGACTCCAAGGAAAGGTCGCAAAATTAGTGTCGATTGCTGAAGATTATAAAGCGCAGATAGTATTAGGAACAAAAATTTGGCTGAAACCGGGCGTTAATGACAATGAAATCTTAAGTTTAGACGGCAATATTTATTATAATGATAGGTTAGTCGCCAATGGTGGCGGCGTGTTTATTGCAGCAAAGAATTCGATAAAATCCAGCGAGTTAATCTAGGTGAAGTTAATTATCGAAAGTGGGTCAAAAATGGTAATCGGATGCTTTTATAGACCGCCTGGGTCAGGAGTTCTAGTGACAGAGCGCTTCAGACAGAAAATGCAGAATATCGTTAGTAATTTTCCTGATCGTGCTGTTGTAATAGAGGGTTACTTCAGCTTGCCAGGTGTAGGTTGGGATTGTCATGTTATCAAAACTCGCGCCAGAAACAGTGATTCGTATGACACTGTTCTGGATATCTTCTCCGAAAATTACTACGAGCAGATAGTTAGCGAAACAAGTCGTGAGGGTGACGTCTTAGACCTCCTGGCAACAAACAGACCTGAACTTATCGAATCAATTAACCCAGAGCAAGGTATCAGTGACATAAGGCTTCTATGACGACGGGTCCTACAAGGAATGTTAAGAAAGGTAGGAAGATATATTTGCTCAGCAAGAGTGACAGGACACAAATTTCAGATTATCTGAACAGTCAGCATCAAATATACGCTGATGAGGACCAAGATGTGGTCAGCAAATGGAAAAAATTCCAAGGAAACGTACAATATGCCCTAGACCAATATGTTTCCAGTTAAGGGATGGGAAAGACCTACCATGGTATAACAGTCACCTCAGATTCAAGAGAAAGATCTGGCTGAGAAAAGCTGAAAGAAGCGAAAATGAGCGTAATGAGATCAATGAAAGAAGCGTTCAGTGAATTTGAAAGTAAAACTTTGTCAACCGATCCTAATAACGACCCTAACAGGTTTTAGTAGAATGTAAAATCAGCAAGTGGGTCAAGAACCATCTATTCATTCACTCAGGGAACATACTGGCACCCAAAACGGAAGATGACAGAAGCAAAGACGAAATACTGAATTCGGTCTTCCAAAATCGTTTCACCGCGGAAGACAGTAACGCGGTCCCTCCTTTCAATCGTCATACGATCGTCGAGATGGCAGATATTGAGATAACCGATGGCGAAATAGAAAAACAGCTACAATCGCTCAGTAGCGGAAAGGCTTCAGGACCAGATGAGATACCTATAAGATTCTACAAAGATTATGCGAAAGAACTTGCTCCCCTTCTAGCAGTAATCGCTTAAGCAACGAAGACTGCCTAACGACTCGAAGAAAGCGCAGGTCATTCCCGTTTTTAAGAAGGGGCGTAGGACAGATGCACACAATTGTAGACCTATATCGTTGACGTCCGTCTGTTGTAGAATTATGGAACATATTTTATGCTCAAGATTTATAACTTTCTTGCAGAAGGAAAATCTCCTCTATAAAAATAAACATGGATTCCGCAAACAGAGATCCTGCGAAACTCAGCTCACTCTGTTACTCCATGAGATTCACAGTGTCGTAGACAATGGCTCTCAGGTTTTTGCCATGTTCTTTGACTTCAGGAAGGCATTCGACCCCGTCCCGCACTGCCGTTTAGTGAAAAAAAATACGAGCTTATCGAGTATCGGAGTAAATTTGTGACTGGGTTCAAGACTTCCTTGCAAACTGAACTCAACACGTTACTCTTAATGGAACAAAATCGACAAATGTAAAGGTAATTCCCAGTGCACTCCGGGGAAGTGTGATATTAACGTTACTGTTTACAATATATATAAATGATCTAGTAGAAAGCGTCGGATGCTCTCTAAGGGTGTTCGCAGATGGTGCGGCTGTCTATAATAACGCTAGACGATAGCAACGATTTGCAGAATGACCTCCAGAGAATTGATGAGTGGTGCAGGCTTTGGCAGTTGAACCTGAACGTAAATAAATGTAACATATTGCGCGTACATAGGAAAAGAAGTCCACTACTGTATAGCTACACTATTGATAACAAACCGTTGGAACAGTATCTGCCGTAAAATATCTAGCATTCTCAAGTGGAATGACCATATAAAACAAATGGTGGAAAGAGGAGATGCCAGACGCAGATTTTATAGGAAGAATCTTAAGGAAATGTAACTCATTGATGAAGGAAGTGGCTTATAAGGCGCTTGTTAGACACATTTTTTAGTGTTTTTTATTATCTGGGATCACTACCAGATAGGTATGATGGAAGAGATAAAGAATATAGAACGAAGAGGGGCACGTTTCGTCACAGGATCGTTTATACCGCACGAGAGCGTTACGGAGATACTCAACAAGCTGCATTGTCAGACCTTAGAAGAAAGGAGTTGTGCACCACGGAGAGATTTACTATTGAAATTTCGAGAGAGCACTTTCCGGGAGGATTCGGACAACATTTACTTCCCCCTAGATACGTCTCGAGTAATGACCATGAACGGAAAATTCGAGAATTTAGAGCGAATACAGAGGCTTCCCGACAGTCGCTCTTCCCACGCACTATCCGTAAGTGGAACAGATTTGAAGAGCTTAGTTTGTGATACAAAAAGTACTCTCCACCACACATCATTAGGTGGCTTGCGGAGTATGCTGTAGATGTAGATGGATTTCATATCGAATTATTTTTATGTCAGTTTCTATTAGTTTTAGCTAATTTTACCTATGTAGTCTGCAAGATAAAACCATCCCCCTTCCTCTATCTGTCGCTAATTGATTATTTTCTTGTTTATATAGACAATCTGACGGTGTCCCAAAGAGTAAAACATGCTCTTTACGTAAAATGTGCCCAACACCAAGTGAAAACCATCTTCCGTTCTCCAAGCAAAACCAAGAGCCTTCTTGGTAGTGTCGAGGACAACCTTGGTCTACGTAAATCAGGGGTTTATCAGATACCTTGCCAATGCGGTAGTGTATACAGAGGGCAGCCAATTCGTACCATTGAGGACCGATGCCGAGAACATCAACAGCACACTAGACTGCAACAGCCCAGTAAGTCGGAAATCGCTGAGCATTGCCTGTCGGAACTACACAGCATGGATTATGACCAAACCAAAGTCCTGACACAGACTTCCAAATACTGGGGCTGTGTCATCAAAGAAGCCATAGAGATCAGAGTAAGGGGGCCACAACTAAACCGTGACAGCGGTTACATCCTTAGCAAGGCGTGGGAACCCGCGAGCACCCGGATTAAGAGGAAAAAGGATATTTACCAGAGTGTACCGACTTCGGGGGAGGAGGGAAGAATAATGAGAGCGGTGCCGGCAGACCCTGCTGAACGAGGTGACCTAGGACGCAGCGCCCAGACGGCGGGAGAACGGACGCTGTACCTGGACCTTGCGCGGGGCGCGGACCGCGCCGACTCGTCGGAATCGCCTGAGGGAGGATCGGGAGGGGGATTGTACTATATATACATGGCGCCGGTCCACCGCCGGTCAGTACATCAGCGCACCTGATGATGGCAACGTGGTCGATTGCTGAAATATTGTTGTGTCCTATGCACACTCATACCAGGCTGCTCACCCGAGATTTATTTCGTCATAAAATACGCCTAGAGAAATTGAAGAATCACAATTCGTAACGTGTAAGTGAGTTCGTAAACCCTGTGAACTTGACCTACTATAGAATTCTTCCTTATTTCTTGTCTATTGCTCGGAATGTGCTGTTTATGAAAATCTCAGTTGTCTACTAAAATTACAATGTTTGGATTAACGGGTTGCGGCCACAGTAAAATATAAATTAACGTAATACCTCATGATTCACACGCATCACAGTTGCATTCATGGATAAACATATTACGTTATGACTATAATTTCAAAATAATCAGTTCTATGTTTGTCACTGATGAGAATCAATTTCCATTTGTGAGTGAAGCAAGGCTGAGCTCTCTGTTCCTAAGTAGCTAGATTTATTGATTTACTTTTGTAGCAATACAACAACAAAAGCAAAATTGTGTGTTTTTAATTACACCTTTTTATTGCATTTTTGTTTTCTTGTTTCACTTTATTTATTTTCTCTTATCTTTACTGAGGCAGCGAGAAGATTTAGTCCTGTTTCCTTGTGCTCCAGCCGATGATGTGCATACGTCTCTTGCCTTTCTTCCTTTTCTTCGAGTCACCTGCAAATAAAAACTTTCACGCTACAGTTGAGGTAAATGGTCAAATAATCAGGTAATAATGCATATATAAAAGGCCAAAGCCATTCATAACAAAGCCTCTACCTCCCTTTTGAGTTTCACAGTCCCCACAAATATGTACCTTCATGTACAGTAGTTACTTTCAATTTATGTAGCGCTGATTTTCCAAATTTTTCCCGGCATCCTATGTTTCATAATATAAAATAATACCGTATTATTCAATAATAATGGAAAGTAGAACTGTGCAGATTCAGGAGGATGAAAAGCAAGATTACAGTGACTCCAACATAAGGGGCCATAATTTAATAATTGAACATAAGGAAATAAGCGAATTTACTGAAGGCATACAAGAAAACAATCTCAAATAGAACTGGACAAGTACTAAACAAGAGGTAAGATTTTCAAGCAAAGGATAATAATAATACGAAATGATATGGTGACTTACACTATGCTGTTTGTAAACCTAGACGACGTTGGAAGATATAATGGAAATTTTATTAGTGCTATGATTTAAAACAATAATAACATGGAGATAAATCAGAAAATTATGGAGGCACACATATCTTATGGGGGCAGACATCTTGTTTCATTAGTTAAGTTCGTAGCGAGTGTACTGTCTACCAACAGAGAGAAGGCACGTAGAGCCTGTTCTGAATCGGAGTGATAATGTTGTGGAACAATGTAATCATGACAGTGGTACCGTATACTATTGATTCCCAGCGACCAAGAAGGTTGTTTTAAGACTTTTAAAGACTACTTTCAATTAAAAACGGGGGATGAGAGTCGTAACGCGGGGAAGTGGTATATAGGGATGCGAATTCCGATTTCTATAATCAGTCACTGTTAAAATCTCTTTCGGTGGCGAGGAGAAGTGTTGTCAACCGTGTGTAGCCCTCCTACCTATTCGGTTCTGTCAATAAACACGAACTGCACGCGCTCAGTATTTCAGCTCTGCTAGAGTCTCACTGGAGTATTACGTGTGAACTGCGTCAACAGCTGTTTAAAGAGGAGGAAATAAACGACGAGGAGCTTTTCGAAGCGCGCATTGTTTATCCAGAGAAACCAGGCACTGCATTGGCTGTATGTGGGTCGCCCTACGGCTCATACTGTTGAAATGGCTTGCACCTCAGGGGTAGCTAAGAAAATCTGACAAGAGGATTGAAAAAATGTTTTCGTATACAGCAAAAAGCTGGAAGGCATAAACAAATGGCAGTTGACCAATGGATCCATGTCTCCCAGCTGGCTCATCTGGGATATTGTGCTTCGATGGTGGAGGCATTTTAGGTACTCGAGAGGCATGTTAGGTACTCGAGAGCCTCTCCAGAGTCATGAGTTGTCAAGTGGGAGACCATTATTGGTCGCTACTTAGGAATAAACGCGTTACTTCTTTACGTGCACAGCCCCGCACGATTATTCCATGAGACAAATATTGATAATATTGCCAAATGAACCGACACACTTGTCTTTACGTCAGCACAGCAAGTGTTCTGTCTCCCGTTCTTTGGGGCGCTAAGTGAATCTTTTTAGCAGATTTCGTAGAACTTGGATGCACAATGAGTTCTGAAGCCTACTGCGAGACATTAACAAATCTGAGAAGAGCAGTTCAAAACGAGCAATGCGATCTCTCTAACTGCAGTGCGATATTTTTACATGACAGTGCTCGGCAACGCTCTTACCTACAAACACACGAAATGTCACGTCAATTCGAATGGGACTTAAAAGTGATTGCACTACGAGGGACGTTGCAAAAGTAATAGAAAAGATTTTTTTCTGAAAGCTGGTTTGCTTTATTCAGGATTCCAATACACCATGTTATTCCCTACTATTTTGATTACAAGACCCTAATTTTCAGTACCATCTCCGTTCAATAACACAGCTTTACGGCACTTTACTGGGAGTTCCTGTATGCCCGCATGGTATCACTCCACTGGTCGACGTCGGAGCCAACGCCTTGTGCATCAGTGAGCTGCACATCATCCACGACTGCCTCCCGCGGAGGAGATGTAATGAAATTATAGAAACTTGCTTAACACCGACGATTGTTAACTCATCATCGTTCCCAAAAGCAAGAAAGACATATGCATTCCAACTCCACTGTCTTTTCCACATTTCAGGAAACTTATAAACATCATCTCAGGATTCACACAATCACTGAATACGTGATTCATTTCATATCGATTCTGTCTGAAAAACCAGCTACACCAACATTTTTACTAATCAGCACGTCTGACATAAATGAGAACTGTCTGCAGTATAAAGAAACTCTCAGAAAAGCTGTCACATGATCTTGATTATCACGAGCAATGTCTTTGGAAATGATCTGTGAAAGATGCAGTTCTTCATTAGCTCGTATTACTTTTTCTTTCTTACAAAATATTAAGTACCCAGTGTCATTAAAGAGTTCAAGAACACATTCCGGGAATTCGTGCTATTATTATTCCAGAAATTTGGATAAGACGCAGATATTCTTAAATTTCATTCTCATATTCATGAATTAGAAGATTAAGAAACACTTTTGTACTCCTAGAGTTCGAGGGACTGGATGTTATGCATCTAATTTTATTAGGGAATAGAACACCATGTTTAAGATTTTGTGATAGGTGGTTGAAGTGCGTATTTCGTGAATTACATCTTCAAACTCAGTAATGAGTCTTTTTATGTTACACTCACTAATATAGGAATATTCTTTAGACAAAAAATTAGATGTCACTAGTTATTGCTTAAACAGGGAACAATTGTAGCCTCAGTAGGAAGAAGAAGCAAGGTGAATATCTCCTTGATTATGTTATTAACAGCTCCGTAGCCACACGAAAAATTCGGACAAAATGTTTAAAAAAGTTCAAAGTGGTCTGGATAGAAAGTTATAAAGGTTACTCGTAATATTTTGCTTCACAAGTGACTGCAAAATCAAAATCAACAGAGAGAGAGAGAGAGGGAGAGAGAGAGGGAGAGAGAGAGAGAGAGAGAGAGAGTGTACACTGAGGGGCACAGATTCAGAGGGTAGCGGTATACACATATGCAGATGGCAGTATTATCACGTACACAATGTATGAAAGGTAGTGCATGCTCGGAGCTGTCATTTGTACTCAGGTGAGTCATGCCAAAAGGATCTGGCCGCGCGACGGAAATTAACTGACTTTGAACGAAGAATGGTAGTTGGGGCTAGACGCATGGGGCATTCTGTTTCCCAAATCGTTAGAAAATTCTGTATTCCAAGATCCACATTGTCAAGAGAGTGCCAAGAATACGAAATGTCAGGCATTGCTTCTCACCACGGACAACGAAGTGGACGACGGCCTCAGACCGAGAGCAGCGGCGTTTGCGTAGAGTTGTCAGTGCTAACACACAAGCAACACTGCGTGAAATAACCGCAAATATCAATGTGGAGTGAACGACGAACATATTCGTAAGGGCAGTGCAGTCGACGCGAACGCTTTTACTGTACGACATCGCCTACAGCGACTCTCCTGGGCTTGTGAGCATATCGGTTGGACCCTAGAAGACTAGAAAGCTATGGCCTGGTCAGATGAGTCTCTATTTCAGTTGGTGGCAGGAATCGAGTGTGCCGCAGGCCCTACAAAGCCATGGACACAAGTTGTCAACAAGGCACTGTGCACGTTGCTGGTGGTTCCATAAAGGTGTGGACTGTTATTACGTGTAATAAACTCGATCCTCTGATCCAACTGAAACGATCGCTGACTGATAATGGTTATGTTCGGCTGCCAGGATACCATTTTGTAGCCTTTAACGGACTGCATGTTCCCAAACAACGATGGGATTTTTATAGATGACAATGCGCTATGTCACCAGTCCATAATTGTTCGCGATTGGTTTGAAGAACATTTTGGATAACTCGCTAGAATGATTTGACCACCTACATCACCCGACATGAATCCCATAGAACATTTATGGGACTTAATCCAGATCAGTTGGTGTACATCGTCCTGCGCTGGCAACATTTTGGCGATTAAGGACGATTAAAAAGGCAGCATGGCTCAATATTTCTGCAGGGGACTTCCAACGACTTCCAACGACTTGCTAAGCCAAGCCACGTCGAGTTGCTGCACTGTTTCGGGCGAATGAAGGTCACGACCCGATATTAGGAGGTATCCCATGATTTTTGTCAGCTCATTGTGTAACACCTGCTCCAAAACCAGGTGAAATAAAGTCCCTCATTCCAATATTTGTTTTTTAGTAGCCCTTGGGGAATTAGTTGAAGGTATATCATGGGTTGCTAAAGTAGTTAATGATACAAGAAGTGGTGAGAAATTACTAGCTGAATTGCAAAAACAGCATAATACAATTGAAAAGGGGTCAGAGATTTTCTCTGCCTCGTGATGACTGGGTATTGTGTGATGTCCTTAGGTTAATTAGGTTTAAGTAGTTCTAAGTTCTAGGGGACTGATGACCATAGATGTTAAGTCCCATAGTGCTCAGAGCCATTTGAACCATACAATTGAACAACACCGTATTTAGAACCATTTTAAATAAATGTGTTTTGTCCGTGCTTGGCGAACTCCTCAAGCAGTCGTCCAATAATAGTGCTCACTAACATTTTAGTAACACTGACTTAGATCACTACACCAAAAAACTGAAAATACTTCATTATTGGGTGTGTTTTTGAGAGATACTATACCCAAAAGCCTAAAAGATATGAGAGTGCGATTGTTAACTTCCAAACAACAACAGCATCGTAACTCGGCCATTTGCCACCTTCTTGGCAAATAAAAAGATGTTTGAAAACTGCGTAATAAAACATAATAATAACATATAAGGAACTATCAGCCTCGATTGCGGAAATGATAGTTTCTTATATATCAGATGATCACGATTGCTGACTGGGCTGCAATGTTGAAAGTACAATAATAACAATACCTTTCAGCCAAACCAGTAGTCAAAGGTATGGTCATCTATCTTCAATGATTATGAATTCCAGATAAATTAGCGATCTTCTGAGACACGCTTACAGTTTAACTGCGGGTATTGAATGCGTTATTGCTTTAAGCCTTGCAGGTAAAAGACACTTTAACTGGTGCCCTTAGTCCTTTGCTAACTTTATCACAGTATGCAAACGAAATTGCCTTATTGGTCCTTTGTACATACAGTTCCATGCCAGTCTTCTACAATTTCTACTGATACAACAGGACGCATACCTGAGCGCAATACTATGGAAATAAAAGAGGACGCAGATAAAGATGAAATGGGAGATATGTTACTGCGTTACGAGTTCGACAGACCTCTGAAATACAAAACAAGGCCCCAGGAGTAAACAACATTCCATTAGAACTACTGACAGCATTGGGAGAGCCAGCCCTGACAAAACTCTAACATCCGGTGAGCAAGATGTATAAGACAGGCGAAATGCCCTCATACTTCAAGAAGAATATAATAATTCCAATCCCAAAGAAAACAGGTGTTGTCAGATGTGAAAATTACCGACCTATCAGTTTAATAAGTCACGGATGCGAAATACTAACACGAATTCTTTACAGAACTCGGGGAAGATCAGTTCAGATTCCGTAGAAATGGTGGAACACGTGAGGCAATACTGACAGACCCTACGACTTATCTTAGAAGATAGATTAAGGAAAGGCAAGCCTACGTTTACTAGCATTTGTAGACATAGAGAAAGCTTTTGACTATGTTAACTGGAATACTCTCTTTCAAACTCTGAAGGTGGCAGGGGTCAAAACAGGGAACTAAAGGGTATTAACAATGTGTGCATAAACGAGACAGCAGTAGAGTGGCAGGAAAGGGAAGCAGTGGTTGGGAAGGGATTGAGACAGGGATGTAGCCTATCCCCGGTGGTATTCAATCTGTATATTGAGCGAGCAGTAAAGGAAACAAAAAATAAATTTGGAATAGGAATTAAAATCCGTAGAGAAGAAATAAAAGCTTTGAGGTTTGCCGATGACACTGTAATTCTGTCAGAGACAGCAAAGGACGTGGAAGAGCAGTTGAACGGAATGGACAGTGTCTTCAAAGGACATAAGATGAACATCAACAAAAGCAAAACGAGGATAATGGAATGTAGTCGAATTAAACCAGGTGATGCTGAGGTTATTAGATTATGAAATGAGACACTTAAAGTACTAGGTGAGTTTTGCTATTTGGGAAGCGAAATAAATTATGACAGTCGAAGTAGAGAGGATATAAAATGTAGACTGGCTATGGAAAGGAAAGCATTTCTGAAGAACAGAAATTTGTTAACATCAAATATAGCTTGAAGCGTCAGGAAGTCTTTGCTGAATGTGTTTGTATGGAGTGTAGCCACGTATGGAAGTGAAGCATGGATGATAAACAGCGTAGAAAAAATGGTTCAAATGGCTCTGAGCACTATGGGACTTAACTTCTGAGGTTATCAGTCCCCTAGAACTTAGAACTACTTAAACCTAACTAACCTAAGGACATCACACACATCCATGCCCGAGGCAGGATTCGAACCTGCGGTCGTAGCGGTCGTGCGGTCCCAGAATGTAGCGCCTAGAACGCCGGCCAGCGTAGAAAAGAAGAGAATAGAAGCTTTCTAAATTGTGATGCTACAGAAGAATGCTGAAGATTACATGGATAGATCACGTAACTAATTAGGAGATACTAATAGAATCTGGGAGAAGAGGGATTTGTGGCACAGCTTGACTAGAAGAAATGATAGGTTGGTGGGACACGTTCTGAGGCATCAAGAGATCACTTACTTAGTACTGGAGGGAAGCATAGAGGGTAAAATACACTAAGCATATTCAGAAGGATGTAGATTGTAGTAGTTATTCGGAAGAGGCTTGCACAGGATAGAGTAACATGGAGAGCTGCATCAAACCATTATCAGTACTGAAGACCACAACAACAACAGCCCGATTAAAATTAGTTGATATGCGACATCTGCCACTTCTCGCTAAAGTGGTTCAACGTCGGCTGCCAGCTACCGCTCGGTTGCAGGTCACACACATACACGGTCCTTCAGTTCACAAATGCTGTTAATACATAATGCGGAGCAATATTGGAAGTGGCCACTGCCTGGTATGATGGAAATCTGTGATTGTGTGTAGAGACCTGATTTTAAGTGACAAATGACTGAGCTGCGGCATACGACGCGTTTTGTCACCCTGAATTCAAACTTATGTCCTAACCTACCTACAACCTCGTGATGTACAATGTATCTGAGATAACGGCGGGCAGTAGTCTGCGGCACCACTAAAATCACCACCACCCTCTTCCCAGCGCTTAAAGCTAACCTCTACGAGCAAATTCAGCGACGTACACTTTTGGTATTCTGATCCTCAACAGCCACGTCTTTGAGACGTAAGTTATAATCAATTCCGAGCCCCCTCAAGCCACGTATCAGCTGGTATCCTTGCTGTCGATACTATAATTGATTGTCATCAACAACCAGAATACGTTTGACAAATTCTGTGACCTACTGGTTACGTACTGGGTGGCACAGAAGTGTCCTGCTAGATTCATTTGATTTTACATGTCATTACGATCGAATAATCTTTGTGATTTTCAATTAAGGTTAGAAAGAAGATTATCAATTTATGGTTTTGAGTCCAGTCAGTCAATCATCCAGGAAATTGCACCTAATCTCGTCTTTCATGTTGTGATTTACGTGTCCTAGCCACTCTCTCACGTTATCTGAAATAGGTAGTTTACCTATTCCACGCCTGCAGAAACCTACTGGTTCTGAGTTGAAGAAGTCGTCAAACCAGGTCTGAAGTGTATTTTCGTCCGGAATCGAATTTTCTTGACGGCTGTTCGATAACAAGCCAGAAAGGTAAACATTTAATGGGATAAGATCAGGATAATAAGCGAGTGACGGACACCTCCCAAAACAACCTCTTGGATAGTATTTGGTTGTGAAATCAGCGGAGTGTGTCACCATGCAGTAGCAACATGCTAAGCAGTTTTGTCTGACTTGTTTCTTTCATTACGACCGAAAAGTGTCTCAGTTGATGGCAACAAAAATCAGCTGTGATGGGCACACGCCTGGGAAGGCGTTCCTTGTGCAAAAGACCCGTTCCGAACCAACAGATACAAAATACGTTTGTCCGCAGCTCGTGGTCGTGCGGTAGCGTTCTCGCTTCCCACGCCCGGGTTCCCGGGTTCGATTCCCGGCGGGGTCAGGGATTTTCTCTGCCTCGTGATGACTGGGTGTTGTGTTATATCCTTAGGTTAGTTAGGTTTAAGTAGTTCTAAGTACTTGGGAACTGACGACCATGGATGTTAAGTCCCATAGCGCTCAGCGCCATTTGAACCAAAATACGTTTACTCTGACCTTTGCTCGATTGTATGTGTCCTGCTACGGCTCAGCCGTTAATTCTTTTTTTTAAAGAAATTGTTGCTTTGAATTAGACTTTCGAGCCTTGCCTACTTAATGCAAAGGTCGCACGACGCTTTAATGGTCGCAGTTCATCACATGCAGTTCGTAACGTATGTCTGCTATCGAGACCTCCTAAATGTGAAAACTTATTCACGCCAGAACGATCTCTCTTGGAGCTATAAAATCCTTTTATGGCGTTTTTTGCCCAGAGGCATTCATCCAACACACACCACAAATGCACTGAACTGTCTCTGTGGCCTTCTCCCCCTATTAAATTCAAAGCGAATATTATCTGGCAAATGTTGGAACGTTTTCCACCTGCGAGTCTATTTTTAGAAATGTTGAAAAAGTTTATAAGTTTCAGACATGGAAAATACAATACGTAACTGCAAGTAGGCACGAGAAGTTCAAATAAGAAAATGACAGTTGGTTAGTACACTGCTGTGTTCACCCGGCAGAGGGTGCCTTGGTGCTAGGCTGCGGGTGGCGTACGGCCGGTAGCCGGCGGTCGCTCTAGGGCGAGGAAACTCTCGAGCATAAACTGTCCTGATCTTGACGCTGTCACGAGCTGACGGAATAATTTATGGAAGTTTTTGCTATTGCAGGTTATTTAGAAAGTAAACGAATTGTCTTTGAGCTTCAATCAGACTGATAACATAGCAGACAACCGAAACGAGATTTAAAAATGTAACTTATTGAATGGACTCAATTTCGAGAATTCATACTTGCATTCCACTAGACTTACCAAAGGCCATGTGCAACTACAGCACGATGGCAGCTCCCGAAAAGTGATAAAACTCTTCCTGCATATACTTCCGCATCCTACAGTGTCGCTCCCACTGTGTTGCCAGATTGTGCATATGACCGGCCTTAGAATCCTGAAGGGCAACCGGTCACATTGGCCGCCTTACGTGAACGATTCCGAATTAGTATCTGTGACAGCCATCTGGCTGCCGCGTTTTATGTCTAACAAGGAACCCCTTAAGTGAGAGGTCGCAAAAGGCCAGTTATGTTTGACATTCGACGCCCACGTATTAGCTACCATGGAACCAAAATATTTTCTGCCTATGGCAAAAGCCCGCGGGGCTGAATACGTCCTATGGTGAGAACAGCTTGAGGCTACGGAGCGTAGCTGAACTGCTCATTCGACGATATAACTAAGAGCACTGGCAGTGGTGTTCACACGAAGCAATGGCAAAGATAAACGAAGCAACCGATGCCTTATATGTATAACAACGTTTGCTGAAGTTGACATCAGAAAGAAAGCCTAGAAATTTCGAAGAGTGAGAAATAAGTGTCAGATGAAATATTAGCGTTTCTGCGAGAAGAATCAGTGGAATGTGTGGTGTCGTATGTGTTCGACTATACAGAAATGTACAAAAGGAGCACAACGATGAGGTACATGCTTAACACGTAAAAGTGATGCTGAAACAGGTGTCGAGTCATGTAGTTCATCATCCTTGTGAGACAGGGAGTCACAAATCTCGTCTCCTGGGAGAGGTAGTGAAGGGCAGTCTTTGTCCAAGAAGCGGGTCCTAAATGTAGTTACTTACATGAAAGTTCATCCGCAGTATAATAAAAGAAATTATGAACAGATTTCGAATAAGTTCGCAGCAAAATGACCGTGTAGTGCATAAGAAAAACTGCAAATATGCAAGAGAGGAAACGATGCACATGTTTAAAAAAACTGGCGTTTGCGCGTTTCAAGGATGCTCGATAAAGTTAACAAGATGTGCATGTTAGTGACCTACTAAGTTATGCACATCAAACTGAGCGCAACATAGATTACAGTGAAATTACAATAAAATGAATACCCGCAAGCTGCATACAGGCGTTGATATACGTCAATGGGGACAGTTGAAAATGTGTGCCCCGATCGGGACTCGAACCCAGGATTTAATGCTTACATGGCAGACGCTCTATCGATCTGAGCCATCGAGGACACAGAGGATACTGCGACTGCAGGGACTTATCTCTGCCACGCCTCCCGTGAGACCCACATTCCCAACTTATTGTCCCGCACTATATTCATTGTGCCCCTGCCCATAATACTCTTTACTCGCGGCTTTTTTACCGATTCCCGCAAGAATTCGGGTACTGTTTGTGCATCCGCACAGAAGGAGGTGGTCAAATGGCCGGTGTGCCTTATATATATATACTCCTGGAAATGGAAAAAAGAACACATTGACACCGTTGTGTCAGACCCACCATACTTGCTCCGGACACTGCGAGAGGGCTGTACAAGCAATGATCACACGCACGGCACAGCGGACACACCAGGAACCGCGGTGTTGGCCGTCGAATGGCGCTAGCTGCGCAGCATTAGTGCACCGCCGCCGTCAGTGTCAGCCAGTTTGCCGTGGCATACGGAGCTCCATCGCAGTCTTTAACACTGGTAGCATGCCGCGACAGCGTGGACGTGAACCGTATGTGCAGTTGACGGACTTTGAGCGAGGGCGTATAGTGGGCATGCGGGAAGCCGGGTGGACGTACCGCCGAATTGCTCAACACGTGGGGGGTGAGGTCTCCACAGTACATCGATGTTGTCGCCAGTGGTCGGCGGAAGGTGCACGTGCCCGTCGACCTGGGACCGGACCGCAGCGAAGCACGGATGCACGCCAAGACCGTAGGATCCTACGCAGTGCCGTAGGGGACCGCACCGCCACTTCCCAGCACATTAGGGACACTGTTGCTCCTGGGGTATCGGCGAGGACCATTCGCAACCGTCTCCATGAAGCTGGGCTACGGTCCCGCACACCGTTAGGCCGTCTTCCGCTCACGCCCCAACATCGTGCAGCCCGCCTCCAGTGGTGTCGCGACAGGCGTGAATGGAGGGACGAATGGAGACGTGTCGTCTTCAGCGATGAGAGTCGCTTCTGCCTTGGTGCCAATGATGGTCGTATGCGTGTTTGGCGCCGTGCAGGTGAGCGCCACAATCAGGACTGCATACGACCGAGGCACACAGGCCAACACCCGGCATCATGGTGTGGGGAGCGATCTCCTACACTGGCCGTACACCACTGGTGATCGTCGAGGGGACACTGAATAGTGCACGGTACATCCAAACCGTCATCGAACCCATCGTTCTACCATTCCTAGACCGGCAAGGGAACTTGCTGTTCCAACAGGACAATGCACGTCCGCATGTATCCCGTGCCACCCAACGTGCTCTAGAAGGTGTAAGTCAACTACCCTGGCCAGCAAGATCTCCGGATCTGTCCCCCATTGAGCATGTTTGGGACTGGATGAAGCGTCGTCTCACGCGGTCTGCGCGTCCAGCACGAACGCTGGTCCAACTGAGGCGCCAGGTGGAAATGGCATGGCAAGCCGTTCCGCAGGACTACATCCAGCATCTCTACGATCGTCTCCATGGGAGAATAGCAGCCTGGATTGCTGCGAAAGGTGGATATACACTGTACTAGTGCCGACATTGTGCATGCTCTGTTGCCTGTGTCTATGTGCCTGTGGTTCTGTCAGTGTGATCATGTGATGTATCTGACCCCAGGAATGTGTCAATAAAGTTTCCCCTTCCTGGGACAATGAATTCACGGTGTTCTTATTTCAATTTCCAGGAGTGTATATATATTACAGTGGCTTCAAGGGAAGTAGTGGATGGTGGCAAACTTCAAACAGTGCTACAGAATTGGAAGACGCAAGATAACGAAATTTCAAACAAATCGTCAATTTGACAGTGCACAGAAAACTGCGGAACGACCAGAAGAAGAGATAAACGAACTTATCCCACCGTTCAAAAGTAATTTGTTTCCAACTCTGACCAGTTGGGATTTGATGAGGAAATGCATATGAAAGGAACGCAGGACCAAGACAGTATTATCAACATCAACTAACATCAGTGCCCTAACGCATTCGTATACAATTAAATTGACTGTTAATCTTGGTAGTAAATTGGCTGGAAGCTATTTATTGTGCTGCGATAAAGTGGAGGTACTGTGCCCGTGCAATTCTGTCTCGTGTGCTTGTTCTTGTAAGGGCAGAAGAAAATATTTACGTCGCAGCAGTAAGAGTGGGAAAATGGGCGTAAGAGTACAGCAACTATGGCATGAGCACTGTTTTTAGCCAATATCTGGTCAAAATAACTTGCTTTTGGTTAATTCCTGGTCTATGTATAAAACTCATACTGCTTTAGAGCAAATTATCCCCCCCCCCCGAAAAGTTTTGCATTGCAATTCATACCACCAGGAATCACTGGACAAATACATCCTCTAGATGTTTGTTCTTTCCGTGCCTATAAAACATTATCTCACAATCCGTAGGTACGCCTTTTAGTCAGTTTCATGAGAAGCTCCACGACAGACTCTTTCGCATTTGATTGCAGGCCATCACATTCCATCAGTTCTCATTATCCCGTTACACCAATATGATGCTATATGTATCCTTTAGGAGTGGATACCTAGTTGAACCTCCTGCATCGTTTCTAACTCCCAGGGAGGTCGCTTTCGACATTGATGGTGCGAACCTTTGTGATTTCCGCTGTGCGCCATTTTTCACTCGGTGTTCATGATGCAAGTTAAAGATTTGTTTTTACCATCTATTTAATGTTAACGTTGTTCAATTTGTGAGATGTAATGCATACATGCCACAGAAAGTTGATCCCTGCGTCTCCCGGACATCCGTTTTTTGTCGCCCTCCTGATGAACATGGCGAGTCATTACCAGATAATATTCTTCCTGTCATAATTATTAATACAACGCTTTCAAATGATCCTTACTAAAGGCTAAACTTGCGACCTCGCACCCAGTGGGTTCCTTGTAAGATTGCACGTAGGTCGTACTCACAGACAGTTTTCCGTAGCATTACCTGGTACGAAACATTCAACCGCGACATTGCTCTCACACACATCATAATGCTGCAGGCTGGGGTATGGAAATTGAACTACCGACGTCCTTGGTGTGAATACGTCCAACATTACTCGGAAATAGTAATTCAATAAGTATAGATAATGCGGTCTCCTCGAAAATAATTGGTGTCACGATCGGTAGAATTTTATGACAAGACATTTGCCAATTCATTAAGATATAAGATAAATGCTTAAATCATATTTGAAATTAAGTGGAGAATTAATGCAGAGGTGTTATTTTAAGACTTTTGCAATAAGTTTGCTATAATTATCTACGTTAACTGAGTTGGTAAAGTAATGAATGTAACGGAGGTTTTGATAACCAAAAGAGAGCATTTTCCACACACGGAGAGCAAGGTATATCATATACAGTTGCTTGAAAAAACAGTATGATTCCCGAATCTACCTGAAATGGGTTTTATATAGTTTTTTGTGATGAAAGTCCCAAGGAACACTAGCTTCATGTAATGATTACTTTTTCTTCCTATTGCATACCACAGTGCTTTGATACAAATTCATGTCAACGTTACAACTGTTCGGCCCACTTACACCTTCTGGATAGACACTTGAACAATTACACTGCGTTTCGTAGCTGGAATAAGAGAAACTGCATGTTTCTGAGGTCATTACATCTGAATGACTTTTGATATTATTTTGTCCACCTCCCTCCCCTCTCGACGCATCATCATTAACATACTTAACTAAACTGTATAATGAAGAATAGTTTCCTCTAAAAACTCTTTGAAATACTAACTATGAAAGATACGGTGTAACCTCGCTTGACAAGCACCTCCATAGCGCGCAATTCGCATAATGAGCAAAACAAATAATAAAAAAGTGACTCGCTGAACGAGCGATGTTTCGCATAACGAGTGACGATGATTTAGTGTGACGTCACCAGCCGTCCGCTAGAGGCGGGGGAAACGTTCAACAGAATGAACACCACTCACTGACTAGCGCCCTTTCTGCTACCGTCTTGGTGCAGCTTGTGATCACAGATTTTTCTTACCTTGTGTTCACACGGTGCTTTTTTGTGGGCATATTTTAATAACTTTCGTAGAAGTGTCCCCGAAGATAAAGCCGCAAGAAAAAAGAGGAAAAAAATGACCTTAGAAACGAAACGTAACATCCTTGAAAAACGCGAGCGTTGTGTGAGCGTTCCTGATTTAGTACGCACATACAATCAAGAACACGAACAAGATTAAGGAGATACGTGCTTCAGAGGGAGTTACAAGAGTATCGAAACAACGGTTTTGTATTCTGGGCGATGTCGGAAGGTTACTCCTTATATGCATAAATGAAATCCAATTGCAAGACGACACTGTTAACGAGAACATCATCTGTGAGAAGGCGAGAATGATTTTCGCAGGCCTCGTTTAGAAGACGCCAGAATCATCAGCGGCCAAAGAAGTGTTTAAGGGTAGGCGTTTGTGGTTCGAGAAGTTTAGTAGATGAATTGTCATCCTCAGCGTTGCGAGGCACAGGGAAGCAGCCAGCTCTGACACAAAGGAAGCAAAGAACTTCATCAGCAACTTCAAGATGCTCGTAAATTCTAAGGGTTATCTGCAGCAACAGGTTTTTATTTGTGGCGAGAAGGGTCTGTTCTGGAAAAACATGCTCGAAGCCTACCTTTATAACAGCAGAGGAGAATGCATTAGCCGGTCGCAAGCCAATGAAAGACCGTCTCACACTGCTATTCAGTTCCAATGCAAGCGGCAATTTGAAAATTAAACCGCTGCTTGTTTACCATTGAGAATCTTCACGAGCCTTCAAGAAGTGTAAAGCCTAGAAGAGCAGGTCAGATGTGATGTGGAGGTCCAACAACAAGGTTTGAGTGACATGATCTTTTTTGTGATTAGATCAAAGAAGTTCTTGGTCCTTGGTTGGTAAAATATTTGCTTGAGACGAATCTGCCACTCAGTCTCTTGCTTGTTATGGACAACGCTCCTGTCCATTCTCCAGGCCTACAAGACCACCTCCTCAAAGAATTTCAGTTCATCAAGATTCAATTTCTGCCTCTCAACACCACTTCGTTACTTCAACCTATGGGCAGGAGATTATTTCTAACTTTAAGGAGCCCTACGCTAAAGCATCCTTCGAGAATTGTTTTGAGTTGACTGAAGCTACCAATCTCACTCTCAGAGACTTTTGGAAATACCACTTCAACATCGCTGCCTGCGTGAAGAGGATCGAAAAGTCATGGGAAGGGGTTACCAAGAGAACTCTCGTTTCTGCTTGGAAGATGAACTGGCTGGAGTGCATCGTCGAATGTGACTCTGAGGCATTTGAGTCGTTACCCGTGGAGCTTGTAGTCAACGAGATTATGTCTTTCGCCAACAGCATGGGACTAGAAGTGGATAACAATGATATCGATGAGCTTGTGGAAGACCACAGCCACCGAAGAACATATGGAGTTCCAGTGGAGTTTCCAGCAAGAAGTTGTGGAGATGAGCCCTGCAGGGTATGAGGAGGGGGCGTTAACAGCAAAGCAGCCATCTTCTGGCGCAGTAAGAGAAATGCTGAAAGCAGGGGAATAGGTTGCATCGTACATTGACTCTATGCGCTACAAATTTATTTGACGATAATGCTGTGTCGCATTTTCGCCAAGTGTTGAAGCGTCGTCAGAAACAAATAACTATAGATAGCTTCCTAGTAAAAAATAATTAGTTATATATCGTCTATAATAAAGAACATAATACTGTGTGTATAATTTTCTTTGAATAATTGTCATGAATAAGATAAAATTTCTAGTACTTTTTCACTATGGAACGCATTATCGTAATTTATATTAATTTATACGGAATAAATTGTTTCGCTCAATAAGTGTTTCGCACTACGAGTAAGATTCTGGAACGAAGTATGGTCGCTATGATTCTGTAGTTGTTTTATTAAACAGTTAACTAATGAGTCAATGAGACAATTGAAACTACTTATATCTAACAATCTTTCCTTACAGAATAATGAATCACTTCTCAGCGCATTGTGGGTGCTCTCTAAAACTCCTTCTCGGAAAGGAAAGATAACTGTCCGAAATAACTATCCGCATTGAGAATGAACAATGATTGCAAAACATGTATCCTCTGCACCATTCCTCTCCGTTGCAACACTTGCTTCACCCACCCCTGCACCACTATTTAAAGTCAACCAGTTAACAATGTTGCGCATTAAATCACTTGATTGCGGAACACTTTACTTCTGAAATAGCAAAAATGGGAAAACTTCAGGCTGACGATGATTTGTCTGAGCACTGCCCATGATAATAGAATAATAATAATAATATTATTAATAATATACCAACAATAATATTTGTAGGAACTACAGCAGCGTAGTAGGCATTACACTGCTGTTGTTGTACTGTGCTGTAAATTAGTTTATTTATTGTTGCCGAGAGAATAATGAAACAAATTTGTGATCACTGCGGAAAATTCATATAACACGGAAAAAGCATTATCTTGAGATTCGTAAGCATATGTGATACGCTTGTCACAATTTTATTGTCATAGACGGTACAAGGTACAAAGAATGTGAGGAAGACAATCACAAATTCGTTTCACAAACCGAGGCCTCCAAAACACTGTCATATGCCAGAATTAAATTTCACCTCCCATCGCTCATACGAAACTTCCTGGCAGATTAAAAATGTATCCCCGACTGAGTGTCGAACACGGGACCTTTGCCATTCTCGAGTAAGCGCTCACCAACTCAACAACCCAAGAACGTCAGACGACGCGTCCACCACCTTACTTCAGACAGTACCTCGTCTGCTACTTTTCTAACTTCATAGCAGCTCTCTCGCAAAACTTGCACCATTAGCAGGCCTGGAAAACAGAATGCTCCATAGACATGGCTTAGCCACGATCTCGGGAACATTTCCAAAACGAAATATTCATTCTGCAGCGGAGTGTGCACTGATATAAAACTTCCTGGCAAATTAAAACTGGGTGCCCGACCGAGACTTGAATCCCTGGCATTTGCCTTTCGCGCCCATTGCTCGTCAGCGGAGCTACCCAAAATCTAGCCACGACCTGTTGTAACAGTTTCACTTCAGCTCGTAACTCATCCCGTTCTTTACAAACTTCAACGAATTTCGCCTTCAAACCATGCAGGTCTAGCACTTCGGGAAGCAAGGGTACTGCAAAAAGATTACTTAACTACAGCCTAGAGTATGTTTCCAGAAAAGAATTTTCACTGTGCAGCGGTGTGTTAGCTAATATGAAATTTTCTGGAGATTAAAACTGTGCACCAGAGTGAGACTGGAACTTGGGACCTTTAATGGTCGCGGCTAGTTGCTCATCTGTTGAGTTATCCCACCACCAATACGACAGTCCTCACAGCTATACTTCCGACAGTAAACCACCTCCCACATTAAAACTTTCTCAAAATGTCTCTTGCGAAACTTGCAGGGCCATTAATTCTGAAAAAAGGATATTCCAGAGAGATGGGTTAGGCACAGGTTGGGGGCCGGCCTGGGTGACCGAGCGGTTCTAGGCGCTACAGTCTGGAACCGCGCGACCGCTACGGTCGCAGGTTCCAATCCTGTCTGGGGCACGGGTGTGTGTGATGTCCTTAGGTTAGTTAGGTTTAAATAGTTCTAAGTTCTAGGGGACTGATGACCTCAGAAGTTAAGTCCCATAGTGCTCAGAGCCATTTGAACCATTTGAACAGGTTGGGGGATGTTTCCAGAATGAAATTTTCACTCTGCAGCGGACTGTGCGCTGTTATAAAATTTCCTGATAGATTAAAACTTTGTTTCCGACCAAGCCCTGAACAATGGACCTTTGCACTTTGCGGGAAGTGCTCTCCACCTGTGGCAACAAAGCACAACTCATGACCCGTCCTCCGATCATTAGATCAGCCAGTAACTTACCTAAATCATTCAACGTAACAAAAGCTGTCCTACAGAACTTTCAGGTCTGTACTCCTGGAAGTAAGGATATTGCAGAGAGATGGCTTCGCCAGAACCTGGGACGTGTTTCCGGAGTGAAATTTTCATTGTGCGGCTGTGTGTGCGCTGATATGGAATCTCCTCGCAGATTTGAATTGTTTCTGGTCCGAGCGACGAACTCGGAATATTTACCTTTGCAGGATATGTGCTCACCAACTGCGCTACCCAGGCGTAACTCACGACCTGTCTTCATAGCTTTACTTCGGCTAATATCAAACTCCTACCTTCTTAACTTCGCAGACAGTCTCTTGCGAATCTTGAAGGACTATCAATCCTGTAAGAAAGAAAATCACTGAGACACGGCTTAGCAACAGTCTGGGGGATGTTTCCAGAGTGAAAATTTTACCCCGCAACGGACTGTGTGCCGATGCTTGACTTCCCGGCAGAGTAGAGCTGTGTGCCGGAGATTCGAACTCGATAACTTAGCCTTTCGTGGGTAAGTGCCCATCCCTGAGGACCCAAGCACGATTATCGACTCGTCCTCAAAGCTTTACTTTCACCAGTGCCTCATCCGTCGAATTTCAAATTTCACAGAAGCTCTCCTTCGACACTTGCAGGACTAGCACTCCTCGAAGAAAGGATATTGCAGACACCTGGCTTGGGCACAGCGTGGTTGATGCTTCAATAATGAGATTTTCGCTCTGCAGCGGAGCGTGCACTGATACGAAACTTATTGGGCGATTGAAAAAGTGTACCGTAACGAGATTCTAATTTGGTACCTTTTCCTTCTGCAGGTAGGTGCTCATCTGTTGAGTTACCCCACCAAAATTCTCGACAGCCTTCACATCTTTACCTCTGTCACTACCTCAACTCCTACTTTAAAAATTACACAGAAGCTCTCCTGCGAAACGTCCACGAGTAGCACACTTCGAAAAAAGGATATTCAAGAGACATGGGTTAGACACAGCCCGGGGGATGTTTCCAGAATGAAGTTTTCATCCTGCAGCTGACCGTCTGTTGATACGAAGCGCCCTGCCAGATTAAAACTGTGTCTAACCAAGATTCGTACAGTGAATATTTGCCGTTTGCGGGTAAGTGATCACCAATTGCGCTACCCCGTCTTCACAGCTTTATTTCACCCAGTAATTCATAGCCTACCTCCCAAGCTTAATAGAAACTCTCCTGCAAAACTCACAGGGCTTGTATACCTGGAAAAAGGATATTGCAGTCACGTGGCTTAGTCACAGCCTGAAGGATTTTTCCAGTATGAAATCTTCATTGAGCATCAGAGCATGCACTGTTATGAAACTTTCTGGCAGACTGAAACTAAGTGGCAGACCAAGACACGAGCATTGGACCTTTGCTGTTTCCCGGGAAGTTTTCACCAACTGAGGTATACAACCACGACTCACGACCCATCCTGTCGTACATTTCAAACCTCATAGTAGCTCTCTCACGAAACTTGCTGGACTAGCAGTCCAGTTTGGCTCTGAGCACTATGGGACTTAACATCTGTGGTCATCAGTCCCCTAGAACTTAGAACTACTTAAACCTAACTAACCTAAGGACATCACACACATCCGTGCCCGAGGCAGGATTCGAACCTGCGACCGTAGCGGTCACGCGGTTCCAGAATGAAGCGCCTAGAACCGCACGGCCACACCGGCCGGCTAGCATTCCAGGAAGTTAGGATACCGCACATACATAGTTTAGCGACCAACTGTGGAAAGTATTCAGAAAGAAATTTTCACTCTGCAGTGGAATGTGCCCAGATAGAAAAAATCTTGGGAGATTAAAACTGTCTGCTGAACCGAGGCCAAACTCGGTGCCATTGCTTTGCTCACCTGTCGTCTTGCCCCTGCACAGCTCACCATCGTCTTCACAGTTTCACTTTCACCTGCACTTCATCTCCTACCTTCTAAACTTCACAGAAGCTCTTTCGCGATACTGCCAGTTCTAGCAATGATGGGGGAAGGAATATGGCAGACATGGCTCAGCCACAGCCTGGAGGACGCTTCTCGAATACAGCTTTCTCTCTGCAGGGGAGCGTGCGCTTATGTGAAACCTCCGCGAAGATTAAAACTGTTTTGCATACTGAGACTCGAACTCGGGATCTTTGCTGTTCGCGGGTAGTTCCTATACTTTTCAGTTACTCCAGCAGAGCTCATGACTGTCGTCGCAAATCTCTTCCGTTCAGAACCTGATCTACTATTTCCCGCAATCCGCAAAAGCTTTCCTGCGGAACTTGGAGGACTAGAACACTCAGGAGAAAGGTTATTGCAGACACATGGCTTAACCACAGCCTGGAGACTGGTTCAGCTTCTCTGCAACAGAGTATACGCTGATACGAAAGTTTCTGGCAGATTAAAACTGTGTCCCGGACCAAGATAAGTACTCAGGACCTTCGCCATTTGTGGGTAAGCGCTTACCATCTGAGTTACCCAAGCGCTATTCTCGACCCATCGTCACAACTTAACTTCCGCCAGTTCCTCATCTCGTACCTTCCAGACTTGTCTCAGCAATATTCCGTCGTCCAGGAGTGTTTGACACGCAAGTTTAGCAGGAAAATTCTATGAGCTTTGTGAGGTGTGCGATGAGATACTGGTGGAAGAAAATCTGTGAGGACAGTTCAAGAGCTGTGCTATGCTTCGTGAGCACATGCACGCGAAAGGCAAAAGTCCCGATTTCGAGTCTCCGTCAGACACACAGCATTGATCTACGAGGGAGTTTCATGTCACACTCTCCACTGAAGAGTGAAAATTTCGTTCTGGAAACATCCCCCAGTCTGTGGATAAGCCTTGTCTCTAAAATATCCTTTCTTCCCGGACTGTTAATTTTTGGAGTTACGAGATGAGGTACTGGCGGAGGTAAAGCTGCGTGGGGAGGCCGTAATTCGTGCATGGGTAGCTCAGCTGGTGAACAATTGCCCGCGGAAAGCAAAAGTCCCGAGTTCGAGTGTCGGGCTGACACAGAGTCTTTATCGACCAGCAAGTTTCACTGTACCATATAGTATTTGAAAAAAAGTAAATATTCAGCAACTTGCGAAGTAAGTATTTCAGTCTTAGGAAATAGTGATAACATTAGAGATCTTTTAAAAACAGTATTATTTAATGACTGAAATACAAATTAATCCTACTTGTACCGTTCAGAAAATTTCATTTTACTCCTTAGGAAGTAATTACTACCAAGACTAGAAACTATTGCTCTAGGGGCTTATTGATGGCAGTAACTTTGATGCAATACGTCTTCTTAATAGAACAGAGGTTCAAAGTGTGTGGAGTAATAACGAATGGTTTTAATTGTTTTTTTGTAACGAACCTAAATTATTTTTGACGGAGCATTACTATTGTCACCATTTCGTAAGACCAGTATTGATTACATAAGTCACCAATAATTACGTTTTAGGGTTCCGTGTCTGAGTCTGTAAAAACGGAACCCTCATAGGCCTGCTTTGTTATTCGTTTGTCTGTCTGCCTTTCTGTCTGCCCGTCTGTCCTACTGTTGAAAACCTGTTTCCTCATGAACAGGTAGACTTATTAAGTTTCAATTTACGTCACACGTCAAGGTGTGTCGTCCCTTGGCGGTGGACAACTTTTAAACTTACATGTCAATTCAGTCAAAAGATACGGCTATTTATGTCACATATTTTGACAACCGGAAACTCGCTCATCAATACCAATAGGGTTCTTCCCGTTGACCTAGAATCATGAAATTTTGCAAGTGCAACTAAAGTAAAAACAATGCGAAAATAGTTAAACTGCGGCTGTATCACATAAAAAAATCTTTTGTCATTAGAATGTACATTGCCTTCATCATCCGTCAAAAGCATAGTAGACGACCATTACTGCATGCAAAAATAAAATGTAAGCTGTGGTCATGTTTTAGTAAGTAAATAAAATATATTTTATTAAATCTTCTGTATGGAGCATCTACTAGGGTTATCTCAGTATCCTGTGGAACCTGGTCCTCCAAATCTGGCGGTGCGCAACAGTCCGCCACCTCCCTGCACATTCGTCTATCTGAAAGGATCCACGATCATACAAACGCCCGAAAAGGACTTGGCATGTTATGTGATGTGACTGGTGTCTGTGAGGGTATTTATTTTAGTATAGCTGTGCTGTATTTCCATATGCTTGGCTGTACAGAAACACCATTCGGAGTGTTCCCAACATGAGCATCGGACCATTCTGCTGCTTACAGTACATTGCGTCAATCACACAGCCCGCATTACACAAGGAACCACGCCACGTGGGCAGAAGAACTGTCATTTGCCAGCACCGTCTACTGTGGCAGCGCTGCATACCCAGACACATGTTCATAGATATTTTTCCTTCCATTTCCAGTCATGAATCCGTCCCTGCAGTTTGTCGCCATTATTAATGTCCCCCGTTTATATATATATATATATATATATATATATATATATATATATATATATATATATATATATATATACTGGTATTAAGTTTGCACAGAACTCTCAGTACACGAGTCCTACCCGCATTTGGCCAATTTCTTAAATATAGTAGCATTAAAGCGTGACACTGTAGCAGACGTTACGGCTACTGATACTAAGGTACGTACTATATCTTTCTCACATAGCCCACCCACTACACTCACACTTCGTATTTTGTAAAACTGGTATATGACAGTAAGATTGAGACACATACGTCAAATATAAATAAATATCTCAGTAAATACCTTCTCCGAGTTGTAAGTGGTTCCAGCAACAGAATATAAATTGCTTAGTTTTTGCTTCGCAGCACCGAACGGAATAAGTGACAGCACAATATAACAATAACTATGTAGTGGGTACCACACTTCTGTAGGTTCTATACTCTATTATTATATTTGTTATTGGTAATGTTCAGGCATAAAGCACTGGCAACATCCCAAGTGAGGTATAATTGTGGGTGGAACAAGTGTCGCTAGGGAGGAGAGCGGTGCAGAGAAGGAATATTTCGTAGCAAGTGGCTACCCTCAATGTGGATAGTTAGCTTTTTGTTTGAGAAAGTGTTGCAGGTAGCGCTACCAATGCATTGACATTTTTTCCATCGTAAAGAGAGAAACATGTTAGGAATCGTCAGTATCAATTGTCTCACTGATTCATTACTTAGTGGTTTAAAAAAACAGACACAACAAATACGTATAATTTATCTTTCGTTATTTTAAAAATGAAAGTGCTCAGTTAAATAATTTTCTGTTCTTTAGTTAGATACTAATGTTTTTATGGGCTGGTGGTGGGGTGGAGTAATGACCTCAGGAAGGTTCAGAACTATTAGAGAGTATCGCCGTCAGAGATGCATTGCATTCTCTGCCAACAAGCCAAGACTTTCATCCGAGGTGTGCTTAGCTGACGTGATGGAGCATTCGAACATAGACCTGTCATGGCAGTAGACACTCTTAACCGTTTTGAGACTGCTGTGACAGACGCAGCAGGCACTGAGAATTCTGTCATCTTTGGAACTCAGTAAGCTTCGATATTGCGATAGATCAACACAACAGTATAACGATCACAGGACATTTCTGAATATGATGAAGTACAAGGTTGGTTGGTTGGTTTGGGGAAGGAGACCAGACAGCGTGGTCATCGGTCTCATCCGATTATTGAAGGATGGGGAAGGAAGTCGGCCGTGCCCTTTCAGAGGAACCATTCCGGCATTTGCCTGGAGTGATTTAGGGAAATCACGGAAAACCTAAATCAGGATGGCCGGACGCGGGATTGAACCGTCGTCCTCCCGAATGCGAGTCCAGTGTCTAACCACTGCGCCACCTCGCTCGGTGAAGTACAAGGGAAAAGACATACTGTGAATCAGTAAACAATCTAGTACAAGTGATGTGTTCACATCATTGTGATAATAGTGTTGTACAGTGTAATATCATTTATGTTACGATTTCCAACACCTGTTACTAAAGGAAGAGAGACTCACGGAAGGTAATGACCACTGTAACGCTGGTGTGTTGGACTGTGTAACGAAAGAACTGCCTACGAATACATTTGTCATCTTGTTATCTGGCGAAGTTGGCGTACTTATTGCATACAGTCTACGTTTATGAATAAGAATCCGTGTAATCCATGTAGATCAACGTACCTGTTACCTATGAAGCGACTTCCTCGACATTGACAATAAACTGCAGGCAGCCTAACGCAATGTCATCTTTGGATTGTTTCGCCATTAATCTGAACCGACCATGCGGCAGCTGAGGAAGTTTTTCAAGTTTCAGACCCTCTGGTTTGAAGTTCACCATTTGGTAGGTACCCTGCAAACAGGTGACATGGTCAGACGCATTAATATCTCTGTGTTATATCTCTTTCAGTGATTGTGATGGGAAACAAAATACAACCACCAGACTCTGATGCGAATACTGCTATACACGGACTGTTATTTACGAGTACGAGAAACACTAAAATACATAATATCTAGTAGTCCTCTGAAACAGATGAATGTATACCTCATGAAAGTATCTTATGAGACGGCGCATCCGAAATACATCCAAAATAATTAAATGTATCACGGTTATTGACAACAATACGGCGAATTTTCTAACGCATGTAAATATTTTTCAACTTTTATAGCTACCGAACTGTAAGAGCAGCGAACCACACCTGACTCACTTACCTGCTTGTTCACATTAAGTATATTAGATTGAAAGTTTGTAGGAGCTCTTTCCCTGTCAGTGAAATAGTGATCGGCGGCGTTGCTATCTGGGTACTAATTGATCAAAGTCGTTGAAGTCGCTTTCGAAGCAATTCAAAAGAAGCTCACTGCTCTCAAACCTTATGGATGAGATAGATAAAGTAAGAAATAATAAAAAAATCGGTGGATATGGATGATAAAACGGGAGCATGTTACCAGTGGCCTCTCAGTCGTGTACAGAAAGGTGGGCGTCTCATGACGTGAGTTCAGCGTGAATGCTGCGCCAAACAGTGGTGCTACAGGAGAATCCTGAAGCTTAGGATTACGTAACTAATATGAAGGTACCGAACAGAACTGGGGAAAAAATAAATCTGTGGCACAACCTGACTCGAAGATCGGATCGGTTAATAGTGCACATCTGAGACGTGAAGTAATCACCGATTTAGTATTGGATGGAAGTGTGTGTGTGTGTGGAGGGGGGGGGGGGTTACAATCGTAGATGAAAACTAAGAGACGGATATTGTAAGCAAATTCCGTGGGATGTAACTTGCAGTGGTTATTCAGAGATGAAGGGGCTAGCACATGATAGCGTAGCATTGAGAGCTACGTCAGACCACTCTTCCGTCTGAAGACCACAACATCGTATCAGATCGATGAGGAGGCGCATTCTGTGAGAACATTGAGGCTGTTCTAAGCTCGATTATGTTGGGCAGTTCGTCTCTGAACCCAAGGGGGGTTCTTCTTACTTAATAACCTCCACGCTTTCTGCGTGTAGTGTACGCCTGGTCAACTAAGGGGAACGTTACGGATCTGCACCTGATAGTGGACATCGGGAAATTCGCATCCGATAACGTGGCGGAGTCGTCGATGTCTCTGGTTTAGACCTTCCTCTCCGTTCCAACCCAGATGACTGCGATCGACTCTGTGTACAATGCTAAGATAGTGAGTTTCGTCTGCACGCCGTGTGCGATGCTAGTTGCCTCCACCAATCAGTCATCCGCCAAAAGAAGCCGAGGATGACCTCAGAATCCGAGCGGCAGGCGTCGTCAGGGTATAACGTATTGGTTTCTGTTACTTAAGAAGACTCGAGCCACTCACGTTATCTGTGAGTCTTATTTGTATGCTCGAATCTTCGTCAGGAGTCTGCACCCCGGTACAGTGTCAAATGCTTACAGAAAATTTAGGATTATGGACTCTGCTGCTTGCCTTTCATCCGTGGTTCGCAGGATACCATGTTAGAAAGAGACAAGTTGATTTTTGCACCCGTGCTGATTCGTGGACAGAAGCTTTCCTGTCTCAAGGAAATTTATTACGTTCGAAATCAGAATGTATTTAAGAATTTTGCAGGAAACCAACGTTAAGGAAAACGGTCCGTCATTATGCAGGTCAGTTCGTTTACACTTCTTATATACGGGAGTCACCTGAGGTTTTTTCGACCTTTTGCAGATGCGTTAATTTTCACAAACTTTTGACTGACGTAGTACTATTACACTGACGGAAAATAAATCACAACACCAAAAAGATAATTAATGTAGAGTAATGAAATTTCGGAAATAGATTTGTCTAGGTAAAATATTTAAATGATTAACATTGTAAGATGAAAGGTTATGTGAGCGCGAGATAAGCCATTGCAAATGTGAGATGTTGCTACGTTAATACCATATATAACCTCTAGAAAGTTGAATGCAAGCATGCAAACGTGCATGCATCGTGTTGAACAGGCTCCGGATGTCAGTTTGTGGAATGGAGGTCTATGTCTGTTGCGCTAGGTCGGTGAATACGGGGACAGTTCATGATGGTCTGAATGAGGCTGGAGTTGCCGTCTGATGATGTCCCCTATGTGCTCGATTGGAGACAGATGTGGTGATCGAGTAGGCCAAGACAACATGTCGCTGCTCTGTAGAGCATGTTGTGTCAGCAACAGCGGTATGTGGACGAGCTTTATCTTGTTGGAAACCACTACCAAGAATACTGTTCTTGAATGGCAGCACAACAGGTCGAATCACCAGATTGTCGTACAGGGTGCGTGGAATAACCAGGAGTGTATTCCAGCTGTCATGCAAAATGGCACCCAGGCTACTAGCCCAGCTACAGGTGCACTGTGTCTAGCACGCAGTCTGGTTGGTTGCAGGCCTTCCACTGGCCTCCCTAGACAAATACACATCACTGGCACCGAGGCAGAACTAGCTTTCATCAGAAAACACAACCTGCCTTTCTACGAGCTCTCGTTTGACGTCACTGAAGTCGCGATGGTTTATGGGCAGTGGAATGCGCGCTACAGGGCGTCTGGCACGGAGTTGCCCCTGAACAGTTCCTCGTGTCACAGTGGTGCCAACTGCTGATGCAGTACGATGCGCAGAGCCATACGCGGAACACGACGATCTTCCCTCCCGGTAATGTAATGTGGCCGTCCGGAGAGCAGGCGTCTTGTGACCGTACTTTCTCGTGACAACCGCTTCCAACAATCATAAACAGTGGTTACATTTCTGCTAACCATTTTTGCAACATCGCAGAACGAACCTGCACCTTCTTATAGCCTATTGCACGACCTCATTCAGAGGTACTAATAATGGCGTCTTTGTCACCTTAAAGGCATTTTTGACTAACTTCATGCAAACCTGATTTGTTTCCTCACAGAGGCTCTACTATCGCCACTCTTATGAGACTGGGGCGAAAACAGAATAGACATCACCTTCCAGATGTAGAAACACGCCTACCAACTTTCGTTTACGTCACAAAACTCTTCCTTTTTTCCCGACAGTGTATTTTGCATCATGCCGAGATTTCATTTCGTTTAATGTTGAATTTGAATTGAATTGAAACATTTTGAAGAATCGACAGGGAAAAACGCATTACGTGTAATATTAATTTGAAGAATGTACGTGCAGTGCATGACAGCACTATAATTTCAGGTGCGCTCAGGATCGGGAATATGGAAACAGATGGATAGATTAGAAACATTCTGGATCACCTCCCGATAGGAGAAACGCCACATCATCTGTTTTTCTGATTCGCTTCTTGAACTATAAAAACGATTAAAAAATTCTTATAACGTTTTGGTAATGCTCTCTCTGTTGTTATTTGCTCTACCATCAGCCATCTTAACGGATGGAATGTGATGTCTATCCAGTGTAAGCTTCGTTTTACTTCGTCATAGTTTCATTACTTCCAATTCATAGTTTTGCTATATTTTCGTTCTGTTTTCTCCACTCTCAAAAACATTCAGAAATATTTCAACTAATTCCACGTGTTATCGTCTAAAAGTTTCGTCTTCTCGTTCCATTTCCCCATTTTCTTTTCTTTTGTACTTTTCATAGCAGCTGCTTAATTTAATCTGACACACACACACACACACACACACGCACACACACACACAAAAGCTCACCTGATAAAAATTAGTCACCCCTAGAGAAATCATTACATGCACCATTTAATACCGAGTAATTCCGTCCACAGACTTTGTAACCGCCGTGATTTGGTCAGAAAGTGAGTCCAAGAGGTTGTGCAGTATGCAGCATCCAGGCCGGCCGCGGTAGCCGAGCTGTTCTAGGTGTTTCAGTCCTGAACCACGCGGCTGCTACCGTTGCAGGTTTGAATCCTCCCTCGGGCATGTATGTGTGAGATGTCCTTAGGTTAGTTAGGTTTAAGTAGTTCTAAATTTAGAGGACTGATGACCTCAGATGTTAAGTCCCGTAGTACTTAGAGCCATTTGAATCAAATAGCTCAGTTGCACAAAATTGCGGGGAAGCTGGCGTCAATATGTCCCACACATTTTCTGTGGGGTTAGGTGATTTTGCAGGCTAATCGAGGTGTAAAAGGGTGGAGGAGTGTTCAGAAAACCGGTAAAATATACTTTCCTGTTATAGTCTTTATTACGCAGTGTGAGCAATGATCCCTTGCGAGGTAACAGACGCCAAATGTCCGTTGCGCACTGTATTCGTTGCCGGGGTCTCTCGCTAGCAGGTTCGGATGGGCCATTCACTGACTGCAGCACTTCCTGTCAGGTTTGAAACCGACTGTGAACCACAAGCCGTGAAACGCGTCTCCAGTCCTTAGTCAGGATCTTTTTCCAACCTCAGTTCTCAGGTGTGTTACATACCGCTGCTTGTAGACATGATGGACTGTCCGATGCGAAACAGCAACAAATCCAGCAACTTCACAGACTGCATGGCCACGAGCACAGTCAGACACGATTACTCCTTTTTGGCAGTCTGCGACGTCCTTACATTTACTCATGCCTATGTAGACTGTCCGTTTGAAACGCAAATGTCTCACTGATCGCTGCTGCCTCACGCTCAAGTAGAGGCTGTGCATCTGCAGTTGAGCACGTGACCCGATCCATACGCCAGCTGTGTATGCGTACTGGGGTGACTAACTTTTTGTCTGGTGAACTTGTTCACTACTGGCCATTAAAATTGCTATACCAGGAAAAAAAGGAAGCTGATAAACGGGTATTCATTGGACAAATATATTATACTATAATTTACATGTGATTACATTTTCACAGAATTTGGGTGCATAGATCCTGAGAAATCAGTACCCAGAACAACCACCTCTGGCCGTAATAACGGCCTTGATACGCCTGGGCATTGAGCCAAACAGAGCTTGGATGGCGTGTACAGATACAGCTGCCCATGCAGCTTCAACACGATACCACAGTTCATCAAGAGTAGTGACTGGCGTATTGTGACGAGCCAGTTGCTCGGCCACCATTGACCAGACGTTTTCAATTGGTGATAAATCTGTAGAATGTGCTGGCCAGGGCAGCAGTCGAACATTTTATGTATCCAAAAAGGCCCGTACAGGACCTGCAACATGCGGTCGTGCATTATCATGCTGAAATGTATGGTTTCGCAGGGATCGAATGAAGGGTAGAGCTACGGTCGTAATACATCTGAAATGTAACGTCCACTGTTCAAAGTGTCGTCAATGCGAACAAGATGTGACCGAAACGTGTAAACAATAGCACCCCATACCATCACGCCGGGTGATACGCCAGTATGGCAATGACGAATACACGCTTCCAATGTGCGTTCACCGCGATGTCGCGAAACACGGATGCGACCATCATGATGCTGTAAACAGAACCTGGATTCATCTGAAAAAATGACGTTTTGCCATTCATTGTTGAGTACACCATCGCAGGCGCTCCTGTCTGTGATGCAGCGTCAAGGGTAACAACCGCACCCATGGTCTCCGAGCTGATAGTCCATGCTGCTGCTAACGTCGTCGAACTGTTCGTGCAGATGGTTGTTGTCTTTCAAACGTCCCCATATGTTGACTTAGGGATCGAGACGTAGCTGCCATGCGGATAAGGTGCCTTCCCTCTCGACTGCTAGTGATACGAGGCCGTTGGGATCCAGCACGGCGTTCCGTATTACCCCCCTGAACCCACCGATTCCATATTCTTCTAACAGTCATTGGATCTCGACCAACGCGAGCAGCAATGTCGCCATACGACAAACCACAATCGCGATAGGCTACAATCCGACCTTTATCAAAGTCGGACACGTGATAGTACGCATTTCTCCTCCTTACACCAGGCATCACAACAACGTTTCACGAGGCAACGCCGTCAACTGTTGTTTGTGTATGAGAAATCGGTTGGAAACTTTCCTCATGTTAGCACGTTGTAGGTGTCGCCACCGGTGCCAACCTTGTGTGAATGCTCTGAAAAGCTAATCATTTGCATATCACAGCATCTTCTTCCTGACGGTTAAATTTCGTGTGTGTAGCGTGTCATCTTCGTGGTGTAGTAATTTTAATGGCGAGTAGTGTATATACAGGGCGGATTTCCAAAAATGTTGCGTGAAACTTCGAGATGTAGTCACGGATTTCTTGACAAACAGATTGAGTATGAAAATCCGTGTCCGGAAACGTCATCCAATTACGCTACATAGCACCGAGGTTGTGGACACCGGCGCCTGCCACTGTCCCCCCCCCCCCCCCCCACTCACCCCTTTGGCACCAAACGTGACTTTGTACGGTGACGGACGGTAGCCGGAAAGTCTCGCAATGTTGTTTGTTATTCAGAGATCGCAACTGATCGCCATGATGGCCAGTGGAGGAGACAGAGCTATCTGTCGCGTAGAAACGCCTTGTCTGCTATGAATGTGGCGACCTGTTACCTTGGTTGAGGTCGGACACGAATTTCCATTTGTAGTGTATTTTTCTCTTGTGTATCTAAACTCTTTGGAGATTTTAGATGATTCCAAAAGAAAAGAAACTGCAGATGGAAACCAGTGTCAGAGACTGCCATCCACCAAGATAACAGAGTATCGCTTTCAAAGGAGACGAGGCATCTCTACGCAGCAGCTAGTTCCATTTCCTCCACTGGTGATCGTGCCAATCAGTCACGATCACTGCTTAACAAACAAAATTGCGGCGCGTTCCGCCTACGTTCCGTCAGTGTACCAAACCAGGTTTGCTGCAGAAGGAGTGGCCTAGTGGCGGGCACAGGCGCTTGGAACTTCGACGCTCTGTAGCGTCAATCGATGGCTTTACCGGACACAAGTCCCTGTCCTCGGTTTGTTGCTCAAGAAACCTGATGTGAAGGTCGATGGCAGCATGTCATGATCTCACACAAGTGCAGGATGCTTTTCGATCGCTACCCCTGGGATTTGCAGTGTGATGATAGAGGCTAGCACGAGTGGGGTGGTTGCAGGACTCTGGAACAATCTATAATAATTAGTACTGGAATACTTTAGTAAATAACTTTTACTTAACTTTGTCCTGCTACTGCACTCCTGGAACATAACTAATATCAGATGGTTCAAATGGCTCTGAGCACTATGGAACTTAACTTCTGAGATCATCAGTCCCCTAGAACTTAGAACTACTTAAACCTAACTAACCTAAGGACATCACTGATATCCATGCCCGAGGCAGGATTCGAACCTGCGACCGTAGCGGTCGCGCGGTTCCAGACTGAAGCACCTTGAACCGCCCGGCCACCCGGCCGGCAACTAATAACAACTATCTTCCTTGAATACAAATGACTCATTAACAAACATTAGCTGGATTATACAACAAGTAAGATAACACAATTCTCGTATTACGTGCGTAATACATGCGCTAACTAGAGGCTGCGAACCTAGCGAGCTGAAACCGCTATCGATTATCGCAAACCTCTAGCGTGGTGTCTAACGTTAACACCACAAAACCCTCTGCAATCTCTTCAAGTCTGTGTATGTGTATAGAAATCAATGTGTTTCTAGTACTTACAGCTGGCATTGGCTTTCCTGTGATGCCCATGCTACCATAGATACTTCTGAAGACATTTGGGAAGTTCTCAATCAGGAACGTCATAATGTCTTTCCTCTCCATAGTACCATGATATGACCAGCCACCAGTACTGCCCCACTTCTCAAAGTCTACTGCGGTCTGAGGAAATAAAAATATATTGCAACTTTGAACCATGTTGGCATACTGGTTATAAGATTAAACAAATGTAGTCTAAAATGTTTTGTACATACCAAATTTGATTTGACAAAATAATTGTGGCAACAAAAGATGATTTCCAATGAGTTATGATTCGATTCGGTCAACACGTATTTTAATTTTAAAAGAATTGCAATCGGTGTAAATGATTAATATTTAGTATTCTTAACAGTCACTTAAATTATAAGTATTAACTACTTACACACTCAGTGTACATCTCAGTTAAGCTAGACCTAGATTTATAACTAAGTAGTGAGACTAAGGGATCTTAAACTTCACTGCCTTCTCTAATTCTACAGCGCTTCTCCTTCGTTAACGCATCTTCATGTGTACTAACATACTGTCTCTGCCTGCCGAAGTGGCCGTGCGGTTAAAGGCGTTGCAGTCTGGAACCGCAAGACCGCTACGGTCGCAGGTTCGAATCCTGCCTCGGGCATGGATGTTTGTGATGTCCTTAGGTTAGATAGGTTTAACTAGTTCTAAGTTCCAGGGGACTAATGACCTCAGCAGTTGAGTCCCATTGTGCTCAGAGCCATTTGAACCATACTGTCTCTGCCTCTGCTTCCAGTAGCCAGTAATCAAAAACACTTTTTGTGATACGGTTTCGGTCTTTGATAGCAACAATTTAAATTGTCAGGCATCAAGAACAATGAGGAAGTATAAATGAAGAGATGTCTAGATAACCAGATGAATAGAGATGAGATGAAACTGGGACAGCTGTGACTGTGAACACCACACTTGCTAGGTGGTGGCCTTTAAATCGGCCGCGGTCCGTTAGTATACGTCGGACCCGCATGTCGCCACTATCAGTGATTACAGACCGAGCGCCGCCACCCGGCAGGTCTAGAGAGACTTCCTAGCACTCGCCCCAGTTGTACAACCGACTTTGCTAGCGATGGTTCACTGACAAAATACGCTCTCATTTGCCGAGACGATAGTTTATCATAGCCTTCAGCTACGTCATTTGCTACGACCTAACAAGGCGCCATATTCAGTTACTATTGATATTGTGAATCATGTACCGTCAAGAGCGACCTTCATCATTAATGGATTAAAGTTAAGTATTCCACCAGCTACGTCCGTTTTTCTAAATTGTAATTTCCTTGTCCTGTTCCAGACCTCACGCGAGCCTGCGTGAGCTAAAACGCGTGCATTTCAGCCTACTCTAGTAACACAGTGTTGGCTCTCCTGCCAACCACAACACCTTCAATAAATTTGATACACTTTTTGAAATGATAGACTGTAGTACCGACTGATAAACGCTGTATTATAGAACCAGACAGCACATGAAGCCAGCAAGGTGGTAAGAGTTTTCAACACAGTAGTGAAGGGTTGTGATGAATCATATATTAATTGAAACGATACCCACTCGCCGACAATTCAATGAACTTCGGGGCTGGAGAATGAAATTTTCTATTATGCTCGTAAGGCTTCGGCGATCCATGTGCTCTGTGGTTGCTGTTTATTCTGCAAGTAGTATGACGCAAGGAGTGCAGATACATACATCCATTCATCATGTTTCATTTATCTCACCAAGAAGTACAGCCTAGAGGGACATTAAACGAGTCAAGGTGTACATTAACGTAAGTCACGGACATCACAGAAACTTAATAATTTCCATTATTCAGTGGCTTCTGTCTGGATTCATCCCAATCGTATTGATAGAAATTACTTATATTTGTATGTAACCAGAGTTCCTCTGTAGTATGTCTGAATTCTATAACTATTTCCATCGATCTGTCAAATGGAGCAAAGGGAAATTACTTCCTACAGACCCTAATAAACTGTAAGACAAGAAAATAAGAAACAACACATCATAAGAAGTTATCCCAATGGGACGCTACTCGGTAGATGCGATGTACACGTACAGACAAACAAATGATTATAGTTTCAGAAAAATTGGAAGATTGAGTAAAGAAAATGGTTCAAATGACTCTGAGCACTATGGGACTTAACTTCTGAGGTCATCAGTCCCCTAGAACTTAGAACTACTTAAACCTAACTAATCTAAGGACATCACACACATCCATGCCCGAGACAGGATTCAAACCTGCGACCGTAGCGGTCGCGCCGTTCCAGACTATAGCGCCTAGAACCGCTCGGCCACCCCGGCCGGCGTAAAGAATAGGTCCTGCTATGAAACGAAATGACACAGCAGATCACCATTCCTGTATGCAGGGCACTATAGCTGTTCGCGTTAGGGTTGGTATCCCACTGCTGTCTGGGGCGTCTGGAAACAACTCTTCGCAGCTTAACCGGGCTCAGTTGGAGAAGGGACTCATCGCCGAAGACAACTGTTTTACAGTCTGTGAGATATCAGGCCGAAGTGCATTAAATCTGACTGTAAAGGGTAACTGTCTATGGTCACATAAATTTTGTTTGTGCTATGGCTACTATGTTTGGGAGACGCTCATTCCTACTACATTCCGACGCAACCATCGCCTAAGAAGCATTGTGGGTTATTTAAAATTACTAAAGGAGCGAAAACCGTATAATCAATAAACAAAGTTTCATTTACGTTTCATTTGTTTGCGAAATTCCCCATTACAGTGTTTGGAATACGACATGACTGAACAAAATTTATATGCCAAGGGCTTTGTAGCTAGATTGAGAGCTTTTTTTTAACTTTTGTGTTCTACAACAGCATTTCAATAGAGTAAACGTAGTCTCAGACTTTGAGGCATCCTGCATCTTATGGCGAGTTTTGGCTCTCGTACGTTTTGTCTATATTTACAAGATGTACCTGCTTCTAATGATACATTCTGACCTTGAACCACTAACCTTGCGACAGTGATGGGTTTCGTATGTCAACAGTACTGGTAGCCGCACTGGTGGTATAACCACAAGAGAAGGGTATCCGTGGAGATGCAAGTCTAATCTGCGATTCCTGAAGAGGGGCAGCAAACTTTGCAGTAGCTTCAGGGGAAAGGGGCTGGATGATTGAATGATCTGCCCTTGTTACATTAGCATGGACCTACTATGTTGGTACTGTGAATAGCTAAAAGCAAGGGAAAACTATTACCAGAACCAGTAACGTCGACATGTTGGAGGCTGTATGATACATCGTGCAGTAGCTTTTGGAGTTCGTCATCAGATTCTTGTAGCTTTACGATCTGAATAAAATCAATAAAATTTGTCACACTGTTAATCCATGGCAGACAGATGGCGAGCATGTGTTGTATACCAGAAATGTTTCAGATATCACTGCTAAATTCGTCAGTAAGTTGCAGATATTTGTACAGCCCCAGTGGATATTTGTTATTGTTCTGTTTCAAGTAATAGGTAAACGGCTTGAGATCATTAGATATCGTACATTCTCTGGCCTCCAACTGTGGTCATAAGTACCTGATTGTTTTGTGCACAGACAGAATCTTACGATCATAAGCATTCTGTTTCCACTGGTAAGTGGAGAGCGTATGCGAGACGAAGGCATGTGGTTGCCAAGCGCCATCGACTTGCTGCTGCAACACTGCACCAACAGCTGTTTCACTAGCATCAACTGCCAATGCGAGTGCTGAGTATTAGGCTTTGCTTCGCTACATTAAATTCAGAGCTCGACTTATCTGATCAGTGGACGATTGAAACCCCTTTAATCCTGGGTCCAGTAAGTGCTGCAGTTAGAAGTTCTTTCAACTCAGGTTAGTCGTGCATATGTTGTCAGAAGAAAATCAGTATACTCAAGAAACGGAGTAGCTCCTTGGTTTCCAGTTATGTGATCTTCATGATATATCCACATCATGCAGGTGAAATTAAACGGCCCGGGAAGGTGGCCTGAGGTTTGCTTGATGCTGTTCCATTCGTTTGATAATCTCCACCAACTATTTCTGATACTCAAAATATCCACGGGTATGCTGCCGGTCTATAGTGTCCAACGGGCACAATATTTCGGCGATCAAACATGTCGCCATCATCAGGTGAACTGACGGACTGAGCTCCTGTGAACGTGCCGGCACGGAGATCCGTACGCTATGGCTGCTCAGAGGGAACTGGGTTTGGTCGCGGCGGCGGCCGATTTAAGTACCCTCCGCCCGCGGCGCGCTCCCTCCGCCGTCCGCGCCCAGCGCCACGGTCGCGTGGTGGAACAGATTGCGACGGCGTCTGAGATGACGTCGGTGTGATGGCTCTGTCCGCCGTGGTCGTCACAACTATACGTCTGCTCGATTTACTCTTGATTAACCCGATCGCTGGTTCCCAAGCCTTGCTAAGATTATAGCCACAGTCCAGGTTTATGAGGTCGTCATTGGTGCGAATTTCGATGGCCTCTCTAACAACGCTGTCCCAGTATCTCGACGTCTGTACCAGAATCCTCGTGCGGTCATACTCCATGGCGTGATTTTCCGACAAACAATGTTCAGCGACCGCCGACTTGCTCGGATACATCAGTCGAGTGTGCCTCTGGTGTTCACGGCATCGATCCTCGACGGTACGCATCGTCTGACCAATATACGACTTGCCACATTGACACGGAATCTGGTACACGCCGGCCTTCCTCAAACCGAGGTCATCTTTGGCGCTCCCCACCAGTGCACGAGTTTTATTTGGGGGACAAAACACAGTTCCGACCCGGTGTTTCTTCAGAATGCGGGCGATTTTCCCCGAGAGTGCGCCTGTGTATGGAATAAATGCAATGCCTACCTCCTCCCTCGTGACTTCATCCATCTCAACAGGTTGTGCTGCAGTGGGTGGGCGGAGAGCACGTTGAATCTGCCACTCTGAGTACCCATTTTTTCGAAATACAGTTCTCAGATGTTCCAATTCCTGGGGTAGACTCTCTGCGTCAGAGATAGTGCGCGCCCTATGTACTAGAGTTTTAAGTACCCCATTCCTCTGTGAAGGGTGGTGGCAGCTGTCTGCATGCAAATACAGATCAGTGTGCGTAGCCTTCCGATACACCCCATGACCTAGGGTGCCGTCAGCCCTTCTCTTGACCAAGACGTCAAGGAAAGGTAATTTACCCTCCGTTTCAGTCTCCATAGTGAATTTGATGTTGGGGTGTATGGAGTTTAGATGTGTAAGGAAGTCAAGGAGTTTATCCATACCATGTGGCCAGATGACGAACGTGTCGTCCACGTAACGGAAAAAGCAAGTAGGTTTCCATACGGATGACGACAGGGCTTCCTCCTCGAAGTTCTCCATGTGCAAATTCGCTACCACCGGTGAGAGTGGGCTACCCATGGCGACTCCCTCCGTTTGTTCGTAATATTCTCCATTAAAAAGAAAATACGTGGAAGTCAAGACATGCCTAAAAAGTTCAGTGGTCTTCTCATCAAACTTCTGACTGATCAATTCTAGTGACTCTCGCAGGGGTACCCTCGTAAACAAGGAAACGACATCAAAACTCACCATGATATCTGACTCATCCAACCTGAAGCTATCAAGGCGTTTAACAAAATCCACGGAATTACGGATGTGATGAGGGCATTTACCCACATAAGGACTTAATATTCCCGTCAGGTATTTGGCCAACAAATATGTAGGTGCCCTGATGTTGCTGACAATGGGGCGTAATGGTACCCCCTCTTTGTGAACCTTCGGGAGTCCATATAGTCTAGGCGGTACCGGACCTTGGGGTAACAATTTCTTAGCGTCACCCTCCGGTAAATCTGCGTCTTTGAGAAGCGCCCTCGTCTTGTTCTCCACCTTCTTTGTAGGGTCAACGCTGATCTTCCGATAGGAATCGTCATTTAGCAGGCTCTGCATCTTATCATTGTAGTCCTTATGGGAGACAACAACTGTAGCATTGCCTTTGTCAGCTGGTAAGACAACAATTTCAGAGCGCTCCCTCAGATCACGAATGGCCGCCCTTTCTTTACTGCTGATATTTGACTTCATCGGCTTGGATTTCGTCAACGCACGACAAGTTTCACGACGTATTTCCTCGGCTGATTCTGGTGGAAGTCGAGCTGCAACCTGTTCAACAGCACTAACAATTTCTGCGACCGGAGTGAACTTGGGGGTGGGAGCGAAGTTGAGACCTCTCTGCAAAACCGAGACCGCATCATCACTCAACACCATGCCACTCAAATTGATGACAGTCTTGCACGGAACTTGCAGGGATGGTTTGTCAAGGAGACGTGAGAACTTAGCTGTTTGACGTCCTGTAGCCTTCTCATGGGCGGAATCAGCTGACACCCAGGTGACACCATCAATCCAATCCCAGGAACAAGAAGTGAACTTACTAGCTAGTTGCAAATGTAGTTTGAGTAATTCCTGTGAGATAAACTCAAGGCTCCTTCGGGTGAATTGCACTCTCTCACGTACCAATGCGAGGCTGGCTCGTTTCTTGATTCTTTTAGCTGCTGCAGAATCGATGTGATGCATAACCTTAGCAAAATTTGGAACAACATTCTCGGAACGACATCTCTTTAGAAAGGCAAGAGTACTTAGCAAACGACATCTACGGTGGCGCAACTTTTCAAATTTCTTCATGCTGCGATACATCTCCTCCCCGTAAAGGTGTATGATGTGATTCTTGAGTTTCTCCCGGCGTATTTGATAATCAAAATACCCACGGGTATGCTGCCGGTCTATAGTGTCCAACGGGCACAATATTTCGGCGATCAAACATGTCGCCATCATCAGGTGAACTAACGGACTGAGCTCCTGTGAACGTGCCGGCACGGAGATCCGTACGCTATGGCTGCTCAGAGGGAACTGGGTTTGGTCGCGGCGGCGGCCGATTTAAATACCCTCCGCCCGCGGCGCGCTCCCTCCGCCGTCCGCGCCCAGCGCCACGGTCGCGCGGTGGAACAGATTGCGACGGCGTCTGAGATGACGTCGGTGTGATGGCTCTGTCCGCCGTGGTCGTCACAACTATACGTCTGCTCGATTTACTCTTGATTAACCCGATCGCTGGTTCCCAAGCCTTGCTAAGATTATAGCCACAGTCCCGGTTTATGAGGTCGTCATTGGTGCGAATTTCGATGGCCTCTCTAACAACGCTGTCCCAGTATCTCGACGTCTGTACCAGAATCCTCGTGCGGTCATACTCCATGGCGTGATTTTCCGACAAACAATGTTCAGCGACCGCCGACTTGCTCGGATACATCAGTCGAGTGTGCCTCTGGTGTTCACGGCATCGATCCTCGACGGTACGCATCGTCTGACCAATATACGACTTGCCACATTGACACGGAATCTGGTACACGCCGGCCTTCCTCAAACCGAGGTCATCTTTGGCGCTCCCCACCAGTGCACGAGTTTTATTTGGGGGACAAAACACAGTTCCGACCCGGTGTTTCTTCAGAATGCGGGCGATTTTCCCCGAGAGTGCGCCTGTGTATGGAATAAATGCAATGCCTACCTCCTCCCTCGTGACTTCATCCATCTCAACAGGTTGTGCTGCAGTGGGTGGGCGGAGAGCACGTTGAATCTGCCACTCTGAGTACCCATTTTTTCGAAATACAGTTCTCAGATGTTCCAATTCCTGGGGTAGACTCTCTGCGTCAGAGATAGTGCGCGCCCTATGTACTAGAGTTTTAAGTACCCCATTCCTCTGTGAAGGGTGGTGGCAGCTGTCTGCATGCAAATACAGATCAGTGTGCGTAGCCTTCCGATACACCCCATGACATTTTCTGATACTGTTCTGTTGTGACTGAAAAGACGAGGAGTGTGCAAAGCAGGATGACAGTCCCAGCAGCACGAAATTAATGAACCTCTGCCATGATTGACCGACAATGTACAAACGAAGTGTCTTGTAAAGAGTTTTGAAATTACTATAGCAGTCTCTGAAATGTCTTCATTTGCCACTGTGATTTGTGCAAAAACCTTTGCACAACCCAAGAGGCTAAACACATGTGAATCTCTGAAAGCGTAATTGCAGGCCCTTATTTGAGTCACTGGGTATCTGTGTGGACGCGGTAATCACCACACAGCCACCACGAGCCATCCTTTTCACGGCACCAGATGAAGGACTGGAGATCAACAGCTACGAGAAGGGCAAATACATTTTCTGAGCATTGGGTTACACTCTGCCTTTGCGATTGCAAGGCAGTCGGCAACTAAACGTCTCGGACGGCATGTAAATGGCACTGTGTTATGGCCTACTTCCCTTGTCGTTGTGAGTAGTCGGGTTTCAGCAGGAAACCGGTCGAGCAAGTCGGCATATCTGTTTTTTGCCACATGTTCCAGTTTTGCACTGTATCGGAATCCAGAAGTAGAAAGTCTGGAGACGCTGTCTACGAGCCTTGCATTTGCTACGTCAGGTAACAGGTAAGACAGGAAGTCGGCTCAGACTTTAGGCTCCATGATATCCGCAACAGTAAAACCACAGACGAAGGCACGACACAGTCCCAAGGCCCGTTCCACACCGTGAGTGACTACTGATGAGTTGTGAACGGCAGAAAGACAGAAGAAAGTTGATGGCTGGCAGTTACATAGATTTTTGGGATAATACCGATATCGGAGTCCATGTCCAAAAAGAATTTCCGTCCGGTCTTCCGGTCACCCATGTAGAGATGCTGAGAGATTGTCCGGTAATCGTTCCGCAGCTCGTGGTCGTGCGGTAGCGTTCTCGCTTCCCACGCCCGGGTTCCCGTGTTCGATTCCCGGCGGGGTCAGGGATTTTCTCTGCCTCGTGATGACTGGGTGTTGTGTGATGTCCTTAGGTTGGTTAGGTTTATGTAGTTCTAAGTTCTAGGGGATTGATGACCATAACTGTTAAGTCCCATAGTGCTCAGAGCCATTTGAACCTTTTTTTTTTGTCCGGTAATCAGTTGTGCCTTCGTCCAACACGTTGTGGATGACTGCTCTCCGATATTTAGAACCAACGAGTTCGTTATGGCACGATTACATGATCTTCTGTTGTAACGACTTCTATCCGTGGCTTAGCTGCGTTGAACTAAGAGTTCACTCATGTGGCTGGCCAGAGCGTCCACTTCGTCTGACTGAAAATCGTAATTCTCCCGCATCACTGGCGACGAAGAGACACTGTTGTGTGACGCCGCTACCGTACTACTTGATGGCGACAGTATTGTAGCATGAACTACGTTAGCGAGATCTGCGACGGCTTCCTACTCCGTTTCTGTCTGAGACGCTACTATGGCTTTAATTTGAGCCGAAATACGGCTGCTCCAGGATGTACCAGTTAGCATGTAGGGTACATCTCCCACATCCACTTTAAAAAGCAGGTGCCTTTAGTACTGCGACAGCTTCCTGTCTGCATCGTCTTCTTAAGCTAACACTTGTACATGCACTCCTCTTGTGACTAAGACACTCAGTGAATCAACTCTGTCTTTAGTTTACTGAATGAATCTTTCACGGGAGGTGCTACGGTTATGTCTTCAACATTGACAGTGACTGACCACTAGATCAAACTCCGTAGAAGCATAATAAAAACTAGCTTCCAACTGCACAGACCGGACCATAGGATTGTGAGGCAAGAAATGGCAGTAACTGCAATCCAAGTCGTTACTGTCGGATCTTCGTGGCCCTTGGAATCTTGCATTTCAGTGATTTCAAACTTCTGTGATCAGTGACAGCAGTTTATACTTCTTCTTCAAGTATCTGTAGGCTGATTACGTGGGTGTCACCAGTGTCGGACTGGCTACGGCAGTATCCATCCAACTACTTGCACATGTCTTCAGGCACATCAGCCATGACAGCTGTATGTCTTTGAACAACAAACATTTATTTACAGACACATGTTGAAGATCGTCAAGCCCTCGAGTCCTATAAACTGCACTAAATTAACGATAAGTACGATGCGTGTCAATTAAGCAAATAAGTTCTTGGTGTCTACTGGTCTACCCCCATAGACCGTCGCTAAATAAAACAACCACCGATGCCAAAACAAGAGTGCTTGTGGTGGCTGGCCAATGAACTCATTGACAACTAGAAAACACAGCCGGCGACAGTTTTATTTGCGACATAGTTTCCTATTTTTTTAAATCGTGTTCATTTTAAAATTACCCTGTTTATTGCATTTTCCTTAGGTTTAGCCCATCTCTGATGTTGTCAGCTTCGTATGTTCCACTTCAAATCTGTAAAGGCAAAAATTCCATCTAAGTTCTGAGCATCTGGACATCGTTAGCAACTGCTGCTAATTAAACACGCAGACTTTGATCACTGAATCTTAAAAAAGTAATTAGGTCGTAAATGTTTTTGCATTTTTAATTTGTAATAGGTAATTATTATTATGTACAAATAAGATATTTCTGAATTCGGGAATGATAAAGAAACTCTGCTCCGAGAGTAAATCTCAAGGAACAATACTTCCTATAACATATATATATATTTAGGTTTTCATTTTACACCATAAAACCCTACTTCAATATTCACAGTTATTGCAAATAATATGGGGGTTATGCCGTCTTTTGTAAGTGTACGAACTTTTATTTTGACAAAATACATTTCATTATATTTCTAAGCATCTTCTGTAGTCACTGCTACAACTGTAGCTTTTTTTACATGTTGGTTTAACGAGGTCGCAAACAGTCCTCACATTTGAAGTTACTTTCTAGCACGCACGTTTCTTTTCCTTCTTTTTAGTTAGCTCCTTACATTGTTAGCAGTGTTCTCTTATAAACACGCATCTGTTGTTTAACCCAGTTTCTTCATAATATTTTCTCGTTAGCACGTTTTGGCTGATACATTCGCGAGATGTAGCATGACCTCCATATTATTTGTATTTTTTAATTAAGGGCTAACCGATTACACAAAAAATATTTCTACGAAACAAGAGTTTTATGAAAATACTTCAATAAATATCACATCTTGGATAAGGCCCCCTGATTAACTTGTATTATTTATAATCATAACATTTGCACAGATATAAAATTATATGTAAAGCAAAAATATAATTTCCAAATATATCTCGAAACAGAGAATAAGTATTAATTTTTGTCGATTGCTTACGTGATGTTTTTCAGAGATAATTAAAAACTTTAGTCAGAGAAGTTAGATGCTGTAATATTGCAGCACAATTTAGTATGAATATTGGGTTATTATTTTTCAGTTTTAACATACTTTACAATTTAAACATATTTATATGGAAGTGCAATATTGTAAATCACACTTTTCTATTTTTTGCACTGTGGACAAATTCTAACAACTTACAGTGTCTTGTAGTTACTCATAATATTGGTCTTTATAAGGACTGTAGTTAGTATACACACTGGTAGAAGAAAGGATGTCTTCCCAATCTCTTAATGTGATACATAAAAGCCTTGTTATACCATGTCTTTGTGCTTTTTATAGTTGATCGCAGCCTTGGCCACTGCATATAGAAAAGTGGACACTATTCTTACAGAATGTACCCATACTTTCGATTTCATGCTGCTGTTTCAATCTATGTTGACCTGTTAAGAAAATAGTTCCTTGACAAAATTTAAATTTTGAAACTGTTCACATCAAGCCAGAGGGTGAAGATTGAACTGGAGACTTTCCATATCTAAGGCCTCAAACATACCAAAAGATTTTCGATCGTAACAAAGAAATTTTCCTTTGTAGCAGAGCCAGTGACAGTAGGATGGATACAACATAGATCCTCTTCGTACGATCACTCCATTGTAAATTATCGAATATTGCAAATATTTAGCAAATAATACCTGTTGGAAATTACCCAGTCATTCAGTTGACTGGTTAACACTCCACAGCACAGGAGTTAATGTTTCACACTTACATGCATGAAATCTCCCACATCAAACTTGTATGGTACACATAAAATGAAAGTTAGTGGAAAAGCAAAACGAAAAACACGTTATTACAGCAACTGAATGTGACACTGCTAGTTATTGAAAATTTCCTTTCTATCTAAAATTATTAATTGAATTTATTGAGAATTTCCTGTGTATCTAAAATCGCTCATGTAGTGAAGTAGCTAGTTTAGTGCAGTTACTCACCATCCCATCGCCCCCGTAGCGGCGTGGTAGTCTGCCGCCTGCAGCGCCACGGAGTGGTCACGCTAGCGAGGCACGTGTCGCGTGTTATGTTTACTTTGGCTGCTGCTAATTGCCGTCTTCCTTACCGAACAACATGGCGTACAGCCTTAAAAAACGACTTTGTTTCTGCTTTTGTTCAGACTGCGTCTGTCTGAACGCGGATGACATCGAACGATTTCGTCTCGACGACGTTAAAATACCACCACAAGATCTGATTGGAATCCTCGTGTCCACGGGTAGTAGTAATGTGGACGTCAAGATGGTTAACGACGCAATGTGCGACAGAGTGCAACAGGAGGCGAAACTTGGTCTACGTTTCTGTCATTCCGATGGTAATGTAGGGTCAGTTACCGTCGACTACGCCGCTCTCTGCATACGAACGGTAAGTACATACCAACTGCCGTTCGAACTACACGTGGACGCCGTCATTGCAGCGCACCGACACTATGGAAACGTTCTGGAACGTGTTACCAGCCGATGGGTACAATTCCGAACCTGTCTCGTCTTAAAGGCAGGTTCGTATCGATCTGCAGAGTCGTCTGACCTCCTACCATCATATCAGAGCCTACCATGCCATCACAATATACAATGATCAGCCCCGCACTTATTCCGCTTGCGGGAAGGAGGGCCATTTACTGTCTGAATGCATCCATCGACGTGTCGTGCATCTGCTGTTGTTAGAAGCGTCCGTGCCACCCAGGTTGACCGCGCTAGCAGTAACTTAGGCTGCGGCCCTCACCACGCCTACAGTTTCAACCAGCCCATTGCATGGTCTCTCCATTCGGCACCACCATTTGAACGGCGCAGTCCACCCGACGATATGGCCACCACCCAGACTCCAGCGACGGACACCACATTGTTAACGTGTACGCCCAGTCTGGCTCCAGGAATCATCAGCAGCACTCCGCGTTCTTAGACAACTTGGGCTACCTGTTTTCTTAGTGCTATGATCGCTTTGTTCTAAGCGGCGATTTCAACTGCGTCCTCCAGCCGTAGGACCAGACCCCCGCTTATTCCCCATGCCCGACACCGTGTACCCTGGCTGATGACATTAATCTCGTTGACATTTGGAATAAAATTCATGGAGACATCCATTATACACTACATCCTGCGAGTAGAGTCGACTGGTTTTACATCTGTGTCTACTTTGGAAATGTAGTCCCCGAGCAGAAAAATGGCCCATTGCGTTTTTGAACCGTTGCGATATCATCTGCACACCCGCTCTACCACCTCAGTTAGTCTGGTGTAGCAAAGAGTTCTGGAAACTTAATACTTCCCTATTTGTGACCCCCATTGCTGACAGAGTTATGACAACACATGGGCATCCTGTGAAAAGTGTCTCCTGTATTATGCATCCATGTTGCAGTGGTGGCTCTCGTGTGCGAAACCTGCAGTCACAATGGTATTCATGCAATGTGGTAAGGTAGCAGTGCTATGGCAGTGGGACACTACCAACATTCACTACACCGTTCTTTGTGAGCCTGACGTGATCCACCCATCACCTGTTGTCCGCAGATAACGCCAGTATACTAAAACCTGTCTCCTCATTCTCCAGCGCGATAAATTTTATGGCGTCGTGGTCTGATGGTTGTCGACGACAGGCCCTTCTACACGACATCTGAACGGACCCTAACGATTGCAGAGTCAACACTAATGTTGTCTGTGATCATCATGGACGAGATGGTGGGCATGGTCGATAAGGGGACGAAGAACAAGTAGCTTAATGGACCCTCACCTTGCAAAGTGGACACTAATGTTGTCTGTGATCATCACGGACGACATTGTGAACACGGCCGACAAGGGGACAAAGAACAAGTCGTTGGGGCCATATGGCTTCCCGATGCAGATCTACCAAGTGTTCACTTCCTTAATTCGCCCAAACTGGGCAGAGATGCTTCACAAACTCTTCACTCCATCCTCTCCCCAATACCATCTGAATTCATGAGTGACGTTCTTTTACCAGTGCCTCAGCCATTGGAGGGAACAAATGTCGCCACATACAGCCCTCTTACATTAATGACCACTGATTATAAAATCTAAATGCGTCTGTTAGTGAAGCGCATACACATGGTCTTAACTACAATCCTTTCATCAAAATAGATTGCATGTGGTTGTGTGGTTACTCTTCTAACAGCTTTGGGAAAATATCGTGTCCTCATTGTGCTAGTCGTTGGCTGTTGGCTTCACATGGCACTGGTCCCCATTGATTTCATGGGTGACTTCAGTCGCGTTCGACACCCATTCCTCCTTCCCACCACTCTTTGTGGACGCCATTTGCTGGTTGTTGCTTCCCGCTGTCTCCATGATCCAGGTCAACAGGAAACTTCCTACTTTGTGCATCAAGGATGCCCCCTGTCCACACTACTGTATGCCACTGCACTGGAGCCCCTCATCACTTGTCTTACAGTTGCCTACAGGATCTCACCTTGCACCATCATACCTATCACTGTAGGACCTATGCAGATAATCTCTTACTTCTCACCTGCGCCACACTTGAACTCAATTACGCCACCCACTGGATCCAGTAGTGTAGCATCGTTAACATCCGCAAGTCGATGATGATACATATGGAGCACCTAACCCAGTCCACACTTTCTTAATTAGGGATCGACTTTAATTCCCCTCTTCCGCCCCCCCCCTCCCCACACGCACACACACAATACAGCGTGGCATTTGTTTACCTCCAGATTTTGCTGTCAATAGGGCACTTGTGGTCTAGGGGAAGTACCTTTGATTATTCAGAAAAACATTCTTAGATCCAGGTTCGAATCCCCTCATTGCTTAAATTTTGAAGAAAAATCAGCAAAGCGGCCAAAGATTTCCAGCATTAGAAACCACTTTCTTTCAGCCAACGGTCTTGTCAAAGAGGGCGGATGAGTGGACAGAGCTGCAGGGCACTCTCTTACACTTGGGATGGAAAACTGCCCCTAAAGGCGGATCAATCAGCAATGGTCAGTGACATGACAAATAATGTGTATCCACAGGTCACGTGGCCCATACCGCAAAAGCGTCATGACTATCTCTCCATTGGCAAAAGAATCGGGACTAGTCTTACATTCGGATCTCAGGGAGAGAACTGCAAAGGGGGAGGCGGCCATGAGAAAATGATCTAATTGCCTGTCAAAGGAGTATGTTCTACGAGTCGGGAAGTTGAATGTCACAAGTTTGAACGTGGTAGCGAAGCTATAAAATCCTAAGGCTTAATCTAGATATAGTGGAGGTCAGTGAAGTGAAATGGAACGAAGGCAAAGATTTCTCATCAGATGAGTATAGCATAATATCAACAGTAGCAGAAAATGGTGAAAGGTGCATAAGATTCGATAGCAAAACGAAGGTAGGGTAGAAAGTGAGATACTGTGAACAGTTATGTGATAGGGTTGTTCTCATCGGAAGTGATAGCAAAACAACAATGACAACGATAGTTCAGATATACATGCCGACGTCGTAAGCTGAAGATGAAGAGACAGAGAAAGTTTATGAGGACATTGAACGGCTAATTCAGTTAGTAAAAATCTAATATTTGTGAGCATTGAAATGCGGTTGTAGGGGAAGGAGTAGGGGAAAGGGTTATGGAAGGATATGGGCTTGATACTAGAAATTAGAGAGAAGAAATACTAATTGAGTTCTGTTATAAATTTGAGCTACTAAAGGCAAATACCCTGTTCAAGAATCACAAGAGGGGTTGGTATACTTGGAAAAGTCTGGGAGATATGGGAAGGTTTCAGTTAGATTACATCAAGGTCAGGCAGAGATTCCGAAACCAGATACTAGGTTGTAAAGGAATACGCAGAAGCAGATATAGACTCGGATCACAATTTATTAGTGGTGAAGAATATGCTGATGTTTACGAAACTGGGAATGAAGGTTCAATGCTCTAAGAAGTGGGTTGTGAACATACTAAGGAGTGAAGAGATAGCTTGAAGTTCCCTAAGGCTACAGAGACTGTGATAAGGAATAGCTCACTAGGCAGTGCAGCTGAAAGAGAAATGGACGTTTCCAAAATGGGTAATTGCAGAAGCTGAAAATAAAAACACAGGTACAAGGAAGATACCGGCGAAGAAAAGACGGTTAACTGAACAAATACTTTACTCGATCGACAAAAGAAAATTCAGGAATACACAAACACAGGTCACTTAGGAATGAAATAAATAGAATTTGCAGGTATGATACTGCGAAACGGCTGCACGAAAACTGTGAAGAATTCTAATAAGGAAAAAGAAATTTGAGTCAGAATAGGAGAGACAGGGGTTCCACTATTAGAATCAAAACATAAAAGAGCTTTGGAAGATCAAGAACAGTAGTAGTAGTAGTAGTAGAAGTGTTTTGTGGGCGCACGACAGCAAGGTCTTCAGCGCCCGTTCAGTATCATAGTGAGACTGGTGTCAAGGAAAAACTCAGAACATTTACATCTAACGCAACATAAAACGGAACATAAAACACGGGGAACAATCATTGAAAAATATGTGCTCACCCACACCGAAGCGTGGGATGAAGCAGGGCGTCAGCAGTAAAACATGGACAACACAGGAAGAAAAAGGTAGAGGGAGCTAAAACAATGGAGCGGATGGAAGTGGCTGGCTGACCGCAAGGAAAAAAGGGAGGAGTCAGCCACTCTGCAATACACTAAAACCGCCAGCCTAAAAGTTTAGGCCAGAGTCCAGACACATCACAAAACTTAAAAACCCTAGACACACACGTCTCATCGTTAGCTAAAACACAGGGCAGATCCCCATCAACTTGTGCTTCTGCCCTTGCATCATGGTATAAAACACAGTCCGTTAAAATGTGCCGGACAGAGATGGGCACACCACAAGCATCACAAAACGGAGGATCCTCCCGCCGTAATAAATAGCTATGCGTCAGAGGACAGTGCCCGATCCGAAGACGTGTGAGTGCCACCTCTTGATTAAGAACAAATAAGGCAGAAAGCGTAGACAATATTCCATCGGAATTTCTGAAATCGCTGGGGCAAGTGATTCCAAAATGACTTTTCATCCTGGTGTACAGAATGTATGAGTCTGGCGACGTACCATCTGACATAGGAAAAACGTAGACAAAATTTCGAAGATTGCAAGACCGGACAAGTCCGAGAATTACCGAACAATCTTATTAACAGCTGATGCATCCAAGCTACTGGAAAAAATATGTACAAAAGAATGGAAAGGAAAATTGCAGATGCGGTAGACGACGATCCGTTTAGCTTTAGGAAAGGTAAAAGCACCAGAGACCAGTTCTGACGTGGAACTGATAGTGAATGCAAGGGTAATGAGCTTTCATGACACTGGGAAAAGCTTTTAGACAATGTAAAATGGTACAAGATCTTCGAAATTCTGTGAAAAATAGGCGTAAGCTATAGGGAAAGAGGTCATGTACACTACGCACAAGTGCCCTTAAGGGATAACAGTAAGATCCTGGTGGAGGTTCGAGTCCTCCCTCGGGCATGGGTGTGTGTGTGTCGTCCTTAGGATAATTTAGGTTAAGTAGTGACTGATGACCTTAGCAGTTAATTCCCATAAGATTTCACACACTATTGAACATTTGATAACAGTAAGAGTGGAAGACCAAGAACCAAGCGGTCGGATTAAAAAAGGGTAAAGACTGGGATGTAGTCTTTCACTCCTACTGTTCGATCTGTATATCGACGAAGCAGTGGTGACAAGATTCGCTGATAACATTGCTATTCTCATTGAAAGTGTAGAAGAATCACAGGATCTGTTGAATGGAATGAACAGTCCAGAGAGTACCGAATATAAATTGAGAGTAAATTGAAGAAAGACGGAAGTAACGATAAGTAGCAGAAATGAGAACAGTAAGAAACGTCAGGTTGCGTGATCATGAAGTAAATGATGCTGAAGAATTCTGCTACCCAGGCAGCAAAATAACCCATGATGGACGGAGCAAGGAGACATAGAAAGTAGACTACCACTCCCAAAAAGGCTTTCCTGGCCCAGAGAAGTCTAATACTACCTAACGAAGGCCTTAATTTGAGAAAGAAGTTTCTGAGAATGGACGTTTGGAGCACAGAATTGTATGGTGGTCGAAGATGGATAACGGGAATACCGGAACAGAAGAAAATCGAAGTGTTTGAAATGTGGTGCTACAAAAGAGTGTTGAAAATTACGAGAACTCAGGTGCTACAAAAGAGTGTTGAAAATTATGGGAACTCATAAAGTACGGAATGAGACGGTTCTCTGCAGTATTGGAGAAGAAAAGAATGCATGGAAAACACTGAGAATAAATTCCATGGTACTAGAGGGAGCTGTAGAGGGTAAAAGCTGTAGAGTAAGACAGAGGCTGGAATATATCCAGCAAATAATTCAGGATATAGGTTGCATGTTCTACTCTGAGATGAAGACGAATCCGTGGGCGGATCGCATCAAACTATTCAGAAGACTGGCGGCTGAAGAAAACAGAACCATATCCATTCGGGTACTTTGTGTCAGCAGGGACCCTTTTTAATGTCCGCTACAACACTGATACTCTCCCCTCTAAAAGGCGGCCTCGGACTCATCAATGCGCAAATGCGATCCACCACACTCTTCGTGCATACTATGCTGCAGCACTGGCGGGATCTTCCCCATCTGTAACATACAAACAGTCCCTTGGATAACCTTTGAACAGCTTCTCTCCAATGACCGATTGACACAGCATATATCTCGTCTTATTGTAACACATCGTAACTTATTTCGTCAAACTCAACTATGTTCGGAATGATCTTGCAGTCAGACGACCTATTCTTTGATTATATAGTCTACTCCTTGCAACCACATGGAGGAACAGCACCTAGTCGTTAACTGGCGGATGGTTTGGGGGGTGCGTCCACACCCCTGTTACCATCGAACGTGTCTACACTCTAGTAAGTCGTTGTCAACGGTAAATTCCGGGCCAATCGACGACTTCATCATATAGGATTAGCTACTGCGTCAGTTTGCTCTGACGGCACCGATGAGCATAGTCTTACATACCCCCCTGAAATGGGCTGCTACCTCTATGCTCCTCCAGCGACCATTACCTCGTAGCTCCTGCTGTCGCCCCAGATCTCACACTACCCTCTTGTGTAACACCATACACTCGTCTCGTTTCGACGACAAGCTTTAGAATACCTTTTTCACAATGCTCAACATACAAACGTCGGCTTCTGTAACCAAATACAAACATGTTCTCGTATGATGATCTAAGGAAAAGACGATAGATTGGATTGTATCCCTGACTGATAAAGATACATCTTTGCTTAGTTTCGCAGTAAATTTAAATCAGAAGATAGTGAAGCCTACTTAATGTTTAATGAAATAGAATAAAATGCATTGACGGTAACTGAAAGGCTGAAAGCACAAAAAATTTCTTTGTTGAGCACCAGCAGGAATTTACCGTGAAGTTAGCTCGCAACGTAGATGTGTCTTCTTTATTCTATTGCTCTGTGAGTCAGTGATATGATTGTTACTTAATATTCATGACACCTGGAATGTTTGTGCCATCATAAATTCATGGGAAATTTGCATGAAACCAGAAGCTGAAATTAACGCTTATACTATTAATATTAATAGAGTACGTAGATCACTTTTGAAAGTTGATCGCCTACAGATTATCGGTAGAGCTACGATACCTAGTATCGAGCTTAGGAAAAGAGGCGGTAGTAAATAGTTAATGTAGTGTCATTACTCAGAACAGTGTACAGCACTGTATTACTTTATCCTAGACTGAAATATGCGAATGGTTGAATAGAAAATTCGTGAACTGTGTTGTGGTTTATTAAGGATGGTGTGGTTAACTATATTCACGTAGAAGTAGGATCGGACTAGGGTGGTCGAATGATACAGAGTTATGTTGTTATTCTCTTTCTATTACAGTCTAATCAGTAGAGTTGCTTACCTAGAGTACTATGTAGCTAGGTATTTGATGCTGTTAGATGAAACATTATCCATAAGGGTGGACGATAACCATTTCAGGTGGAAAGCAGCCTATACTTTTTAATTGATCTCACGTTAGAATTATTTTACACGTATCTATGTTCTTGAAAAGCTAACCTAACTGAGCCTGGAATTTTTCAAAATCAAATGCTTACGTCAGATAGTGCCGCGTTTAAGATTGCTAATATGAGCGAACGAACTAAGCAATAATAAAAATAAAGTGTAAGTAGTGGGACGAAGGATGGCTTTTCCAAGCTCAGGGCCGGACATCTTTCTTTTCGTAGCCTTACACAACCCCATATCCTGCCTCAGGGTCCGTGACAAGGGAGTACAATCTTGCACAGCTGAGCGGAAAATAGACCTGTCCCCGAGAGCAGGATGTGGTCCAGTGTCCTATCCCCGTGCAGTCAGTCATCGCTGCACTCCACAGGAAATGCATGGAGTTGTGGGAGGACGAATGGCTGGCGGTGACGGCCAATAAACTGCGGTCGGTAAAGTCAACCATTCGGCCGTGGCGTTCCTCCTGCCGGCTGCTCAGGCGGGAAGAGGTGGCGCTCACACGTCTTCGGATCGGGCACTGTCCTCTGACACATAGCTATTTATTACGGCGGGAGGATCCTCCGTTTTGTGATGCTTGTGGTGTGCACATCTCTGTCCGGCACATTTTAACAGACTGCATTTTATACCGTGATGCAAGGGCAGAAGCACAAGTTGATGGGGATCTGCCCTATGTTTTAGCTAACGATGAGACGTGTGTGTCTAGGGTTTTTAAGTTTTGTGATGTGTCTGGACTCTGGCCTAAACTTTTAGGCTGGAGGTGTTAGTGTATTGCAGAGTGGCTGACTCCTCCCCTTTTTTCCTTGCGGTCAGCCAGCCACTTCCATCTGCTACATTGTTTTAGCACCCTCTTCATGTGTTGTCCATGTTTTACTGCTGACGCCCTGCTTCATCCCTCGCTTCGGTGTGGGTGAGCACATATTTTTCAATGATTGTTCCCCGTGTTTTCTGTTCCGTTATATGTAAATGTTCTGAGTTTTTTTCTTGACACCCGTCTCACTATGATACTGAACGGGCGCTGAAGACCTTGCTGTCGTGCGCCCACACAACCCTTCTACTACTACTACTACTTTTGCGCTAGACACGTGGCGTCGTTGAAATCAGGCATGGCGTTGAATGTACCCATCCTGAATCCACCGATTCAATAGTCACTAGGCAACCGTGGGACCTCAGGCAGCACGTGCAGCAACACTGTGTAGTGAGAAAACCAGAGTCTTTCTAGGCCACGATTCTGCCGCTGCTAAAAATTCGACTCTCACTGGTAGATGTTTCTCCTTCTTCCAAGAGAGCAATATATTCTCACAAACAATAAAACTTCATAGGCGAATAATTATGAATGGAAAACAGGCTGCGAAATGTTTCATTACATACGGAATCTAATAGGGTTAACTCGTACGTAGGGTTGTGCTGAAATGGTAATATTTTGCGTAACCAAGCAAGCAGTTGGCCTACACTTAAAGACAATTGAATGTTTGTTGCGTGTCGTGTTAATAATGTTTCACTTTTGATGGACAACGGTGTGTTTATACCGCAGAATATTTTTTATAACATTTCGAAAAACTGATGTGAATCATCTTTTCCAACCTCTTTGTTTGATACGAATTTTATTGGGAAAAACGAAGGGCATTATTTTAAACATCTATAGCATTTTGCTGAGGCGGTGAAAATGTCCAATGAAATTTAATACGAAGTTAAAGACGGTACAAACTTCATTCGATGTGAGCATAGTCTCATATATTCGACGTATGGTGACTGTGTAATTTTAATTGATATCCTAGTTACTTCATATCATATGTCACACAATTTATACAAGGGAGGTGGCAAACAGTGGAACAAGCGGGACATACTCTTGCAAATTTTTAAGGATGCATGCAGATAAGGAATAGTATTCAAGCTATTTTAACCTTGAACGATGAGTTTAGTGCAGAAAATCATGTAATAAGGATTGCATGGAGCATAAAATGCTCAATCCTCACGCAGAGAGTTGCTTAAACTGGACACATTGCCAACAGGATTACCACAATTTTACTTATTTGGAAGTTTATTGCTAAAATATATTCAGGGTTCGGAAAGACCGTCTTCTGAATATTTTTGATGTGGCCCGCCACAGTTTCCAAGTCTGTGAAAACTGATTCGTCTTACAATAGATCTTGGATCCAAAGTCTCAATTGTTGGTTTGATGCGTTGCAACCTGTGTCTTCCTCTGTAGTTTTTACCACCTACAGCACTTGTTACAACTAACAAGGAAGTTATTTATAGATGTCTTAAAACGTGTCTAAAACTTCCCCACTTCTTCTTGTACCAGTTTTCCATATAATCGTCTTCAGGCCAGTCAGCAGAGAATCTCTTCATTTCTTATCAGTCCACCTAATTTTCAACATCTTTCTACAGTATCATATTCTAAACACTTCATTTTTTTTCTTTTATGGTTTTCCCACACCTGATTATTCCGTTCCAATCAATGCTCTACTGCCGACGTACATTCTACGAAATTTATTCTCCAGATTACTTCTTTCGGTCAGGAACGCTCTACTTGTCTGTGCTAGTCAGCTTTTCAGTTTCTCCGTGTAGCTCAAGTCGTACGTTATTTTGCTTTATAGACTGCAGAATTCCCTCACTACGTCTACTTCATGGTCCCCAATTTTTATGTTAAATTTATCTCTAATGTAATTTCTGCTACTGCCTATTGCTGTCATCTTTCTCTGGTTTACTCTAAATGCTTAGTTCATTCCATTCAACAGATCTTGTAATTGTTCCCCACTTTCACAGAGGATACCAATGTCACGAATCTTTCTATTGGAATCCTTTCACCCTGAGTTTTAATCCAATTCCTGAATGTTTTCTTTTAATTTCGCCACTGTCTTTTCGATGTATAGAGTGAACAGTAGGGGGCAAAGACGACATCAGTGTCTTATATCCTTCCATTTCGAGCGCTAAATTATGCTCTTCTATTCTTAATATATATACCTCACAAAAATATGCCACCGGTTACCACTCAAAGTTATTAGTAGACAGCGCAGTTTTAAAAACAGACTGGCACTTTCATTGGAATATCATTGTTATTTCATACAGACATGGCAAAAAATCACTATTATTTTCGTGTATTATGGTGTGAAATAGGTGTTACATGTTACGTAGTAACTAACATGGCCTATGAAATAAGAAAAAATGCAACTAATTAACTCACTCAAGCAGTAATCTGTTTTTATAATGCTGCCTTTTCCACAGGATATGCTCCATTTTTTCTTTATGGAGACTTATCACATAGAATTCAAATTATTGGCTTTCTTTTGAGGAACTGGTGTTAGATAACTCAGTAGCTATTACAGCCAGAGCGAATTTGGAATTTATCGTCATTGTTTCTGCTCCGGATAATTAACACCAGCAACACTCTGTGTAAATGGACAGAAGTTGAAGCCGTTCCTTCAAGAAATATATGACAGTTGAATGCAGGTAGTAGTCGAAGTAACATAAGAGTCGAGGGACATGAAAGGGAAGCAGTGGTTGGGAAGGGAGTAAGACAGGGTTGTAGCCTCTCCCCGATGTTATTCAATCGGTATTAAAGTCCATGGAGAAGAAATAAAAACTTTGAGGTTCGCCGATGACATTGTAATTCTGTCAGAGACAGAATAGGACTTGGAAGAGCAGTTGAACGGAATGGACAGTGTCTTGAAAGGAGGATATAAGATGAACATCTACAAAGGCAAAACGAGGATAATGGAATGTAGTCGAATTAAGTCAGGTAATGCTGAGGGAATTAGATTAGAAATGAGACACTGAAAGTAGTAAAGGAGTTTTGCTATTTGGGGAGCAAAATAACTGATGATGGTCGAAGTAGAGAGAATATAAAATGTAGACTGACAATGGCAAGGAAAGCGTTTCTGAAGAAGAGAAATTTGTTAACATCGAGTATAGATTTAAGTGTCAGGAAGTCGTTTCTGAAAGTATTTGTATGGAGTGTAGCCATGTGTGGAAGTGAAATGTGGACAATAAATAGTTTGGACAAGAATAGAGTAGAAGCTGTCGAAATGTGGTGCTGCAGAAGAATGTTGAAGATTAGGTGGGTAGATCACGTAACTAATGAGGAGGTATTGAATAGGATTGGGGAGAAGTTTGTGGCACAACTTGACTAGAAGAAGGGATCGCTTGGTAGGACATGTCCTGAGGCATCAAGGGATCACAAATTTAGCATTGGAGGGCAGCGTGGAGGGTAAAAATCGTAGACGGAGACAAGAGATGAATACACTAAGCAGATTCAGAACGATGTAGGTTGCAGTAGGTACTGGGAGATGAAGAAGCTTGCACAGGATAGATTAGCATGGAGAGCTGCATCAAACCAGTCTCTGGACTGAAGAACACAACAACAACAACCTGTTGGTTGATACTGGCACAGTCAAGGCGTTTGGCAGGAAATCCTGTTAGAGGTAGCTGAAAATGGTAGTGAGATATTAAGATTACAACTCAATATTGCGCTTAAACAATTTGCTGCAGACAAGGCAGGGCTTTGACTAGAGTTTGCTCATAACTGCACTATAGAAACAAGGAATTTGAATCACGATTGGATGCTGAGCTGTATATACAAATCCAGCTTTATTTACCATTCCATCTTTCCACTGAAAAAAAATGGCTCTGAGAACTACGCGACTTAACTTCTGAGGTTATCAGTCACCTAGAACTTAAAACTAATTAAACCTAACTAACCTAAGGACATCACACACAACCATGCCCGAGGCAGGATTCGAACCTGCGACTGTAGCACTCTCTCGGTTCCAGACTGTAGCGCCTAGAACCGCACGGCCACTCCGGCCAGCTTTCCGCAGCAAGGCAGATTTCACTGGGATGTACTGAGAAGCACTCAACACCGCACACAGCAGCCATCACCACATGGACAGGGCACTTTGTTAACACATACTGTTAAACCACGAGCAATTCTGTAGTAGCTGTCATGGCTAGATGTCTGAGACCATGGACACTTCCGAACCCCCAGTCGCATGTCGGCTAAGCTGACAGCTGCACACTCATCTCCCAGCACCTGCATGCCAGCCACACAGGATGTTCAGTGGTCGGAGAGAGTGCCTCTGTGACTGCCCAGACATTAACTGATCAATTTATCTGTGAGAAATAATCGTACAGCGCAAACACTAGTCGTACAGAATCTTCACAAATTCCATGTAAAAATCGGAGGACACTCGCAACAGACTTGATCATGAAGGCTGCCCATTGCATACTGACTCTTACTTTACTATTCACTCGACCAGCAAGCCACACAGCTACGCAAACTGGACCGTATTACCCCACCGGACCAGTTAAGGAGGCTCAAATATGGCTCGCGCCTTACGTCACAAATGTCCATTTCTTCTGGTCACCAGCTACCTATGCCACACTCCAAGACACCAAGTGGAATCATTCTAGGAAAGCAGCCACATATTTGTTAGTTTAACTACAATTAAATATTACGATTTCTGTGCCAGACTGCTGTCATTCAACAATGAGCAAACTATCAGAAACACCTCCTCCTGACAACTGTAGCTCTGAAAATATCAATTTCGCATGTATATCTGCATCCTCATTTTGACTGGACATAATTTTCCACATGAAACCTTTCATACATCTTAAGGCTATCGATACGCTGAAATCCAAATTTTCCACATTAAATCTATAACTCCAATTATGAGTGGAAGTTGGCCTACGCACATGAATTTCCTTTGCACATAGTGGAACAGTGAGGACAGTAACTTTTCACCCCCACACATACACATTTCAGGAAAGCTGCGCAATTATCATTATCTGCATATACTGCCCAAAAGAATTATTGAGTGTCCACATAGACACCAACTTGCTGCCTTGATGCTAGGAAATTATTTGACATTGGGTTTTCCACACAGTCAGATTCAAGAACAGAAAGCAGGTACTTTCATTCAGCGCTTCTGGAAGGTGCTGCAATCCGCCTAGACTCTCTCAAACAAGTGTTGTAAAGCACAGGCGTTCAGCACTCGGCAAAATCAACAGTCCTCCCATGGACAAAAGGGTTGGAAAGACATCACCGATATGGGTTGCTGTACCATGATATATGTCGCAGTCGAGAGTGTGAGAAAGAAATTCAACCCTTTCATTGATGTTACGAAATATATCTGTCACCCCTTACGGTTGGATATATTTGTCAGTGCGTTGGAATCACAAATCCCCACGTCAAATCGTAGTAGTTAATTGCAGTTAAAGTGATAAATATGTGGCTGGTTTTCTAGGACTACTCTGCATGGCGTCCAGGTGCATGGTGGAGGTAGCTGGAGGCCAGACCAAATGGACATTTCCAGCATTAGGTGGGAGTCGCTGCTAAGTCTTCCAAACGATTCAGGCGGTGTACTAGTTTGCAGTTGACCTAATCATGTCGCCCTCTGGCCACGTGAGTAGTGAAGTAATACTCAGTATGTGTGGGGTAGCCTTCTCGCCTGCAAGTGTTGTGATTAATCTGCGATTTTTACATGGAACATTGAACAGATTCAATATGGCAAGCGTTTGCACTGTACAATGTTCTCCCGTTTGTAATATGATCAGCAAACATCTGCGTAGTCACAGCGCCACTCTCTCCGACCTCTGATCGTCCTGTACAGCTGGTGTATGGATGACAGTAGATGAATGAGTGGCTACCAGCGTTTTACAACAATGGCCTTCAGTAGTTTCCAAATTTCCAACATCTAGCCATGACAGCTACTGTGGAATGGATCATGGTTGAAGTGTATATGTTATCAAATGCCCTGTCCATGTGGTGATGGGAGTGCTTCTCAAAATGTATCAGTGGACTCTGTTTTGCAGGAGAAAGGTGGGGTGGTATTTGTTTACATAAATGTGGATTTGTTGTTGTTACTATCCTATCGTGTTGTAGACACTTTCGCCTCCTTCTTCTTCCTCATGTAGCAGAGCACCAGCTTGGGAATTCTATAGTGTTTAGAAAAATGGAATTATCAGGCCTATAGGTGGTCAGGAAGTACACAATTGTGATGGCATAAATTCCCACCTGAAGCTCGGAGTTAAAACTTTTATTTTGTACAGCACTCCTTCCAATTCCGCCAGTTTCTAAAAGGGTAGCAACCAAAATAAAGAGAATAATATACTTCATATCCTTCTCCTGCACCAGCTCAACAAAAACTGAGTCTTTTTCCCACTAATTTTCTGGTGGGGAGGGGAGGAGAGGTCTGGGGATATTCCCAGAGTGTGAGGGGTTAATTATTTAACCAATTCAATTAATTTTTCAATTAATTTTTATCAAAAGTGTGCTTGTTTGAGCGAGGGATATGGGGGAGTGGTTGGTGATTTCCCAGCATGGTCAGGGAGGAGAAGAGGGAAGGGTGAGGAGTTCCTCAGAAGAATGGATTATCCCCAGGGGTCGTAAATCATTTAGCATAACAAAAGGTTAACTGGTTGGGGAGAGGGATAATTGGCCTCTGAATGTATGATTTCCCCTGAATGTATGCAATGTGCACAGACAAAATGCACCAGAGCAACATTACCCTACTACTTTTGCATCCTTGATCTGAAAGTCATGGCAGTTCACTACACTGCCACCAAAGGAAGTTAACAATATTCTTATTGGGAAGTAATGCAAAAATGGGGTGACGTGTAACTGTTCTGTGAAATAAATCTTTTCCTTTGTGTGGGAATGGAACTAATGAAAGTCAACTGTGACAAGTAATTATGCAATACCCAGTCACCTTAATGTGACCATCTGTCAAAATCTTGAATAACAAAGTTTTGTAGCATGGACTGCTCCAAGACGGTTAGAAAAAGAGTCATTGACGTTCTGTAAGGTACCACCAAGGATGTGCAGTCATGATGACACCAGTGCCATCCATCGTCAGCTATGCTAGGTTCCTCTGACGAGCATCCAATGCATGAATAGTGTGGTAGATGTGCTCCCACAGAATCTCTACTGGGTTAAATCTGTGAAGTTTCTTGGCCAGGGGAGTATGGTAAACTCATTCTGGTGCTCTTCTAACCACACACATACACTGCAAGCTGTATGACATGAAGCGTTGCCCATATGTTATGTGCCATTGTGCCGAGAAAAAAACAAACTACATGTGGGGGTGGATAGATGCACATTTGTACTGATAGATGTGCCTTCTAGAATAAAGAGATTACCCAGGGAATGCCACGAAAACAATATCCAGATCTTAATACTCCCTCCTCTCGCAAGACACTTCCGACAGTTGCAGGAATTTTGCTTTCAGACGTTTTTTTCATGCTGTTCAACGGCCATCAGTCCGATGGGGCATAAAACGTGATTCATCTGAAAATACCAACTGTCATTACTCAGTGGTCGTCTAGTTGTGCTATTGGCGTGGAAATTACAGCCTTCGTTGCTGATGAGCAGCAGTCATCATGGGTGCATTAGCCAGGCGCTTGCTATGGAGGCCTATACGAAGCAAGTAGCTGAGCATTCGTTGAGAAGACACTACTGACAGCCCCGTGGTTCATCAACAGTTGCTCAACAGTTGCACGTCTATACACCTTCACACTTCACAGCGCCGTCGTTCGCCGGTGTGATCTACGGCCTTTGGAGCACCACAGTTGCCATGACCGATTTGGAAAGCACCTTTTTTCCATGCGTGGTGTACTTCAACTATGGCGGCACGCGAACAGTGTACAGACATAGCCGTTTCGGAAACGCTTCCTCCCTTGGCCCGAAAGGTACTGGTCATGCCCTTCTGGAAACCAGATACATCGCTCTATTTTCGCATTACGACAACTACTGCATCTACATCTACATCTACATCAACATCTACATCTACATTATTACTCTGCAATTCACATTTAAGTGCTTGGCAGAGGGTTCATCGAACCACAATCATACTATCTCTCTACCATTCCACTCCCGAACAGCGCGCGGGAAAAACGAAAACCCAAACCTTTCTGTTCGAGCTCTGATTTCTCTTATTTTATTTGATGATCATTCCTACCTATGTAGGTTGGGCTCAACAAAATATTTTCGCATTCGGAAGAGAAATTTGGTGACTGAAATTTCGTAAATAGATCTCGCCGCGACGAAAAACGTCTTTGCTTTAATGACTTCCATCTCAACTTGCGTATCATATCTGCCACACTCTCTCCCCTATTACGTGATCATACAAAACGAACTGCCCTTTTTTGCACCCTTTCGATGTCCTCCGTCAATCCCACCTGGAAAAGGATCCCACACCCCGTAGCAATATTCTAACAGGGGACGAACGAGTGTAGTGTAAGCTGTCTCTTTAGCAGACTTGTTGCATCTTCTAAGTGTCCTGCCAATGAAACCTTTGGCTCGCCTTCCCTATAATATTATCTATGTGGTCTTTCCAGCTGAAGTTGTTCGTAATTTTAACACCCAGGTATTTAGTGGAATTGACAGCCTTGAGAACTGTACTATTTCTCGAGTAATCGAATTCCAACGGATATCTTTTGGAACTCATGTGGATCACCTCACACTTCTCGTTATTTAGCGTCAACTGCCACCTGCCACACCATACAGCAATCTTTTCTACATCGCTTTGCAACTGATACTGGTCTTCGGATGACCTTACTAGACAGTAGATTACAGCATCATCTGCGAACAACCTAAGAGAACTGCTCAGATTGTCACCCAGGTCATTTATATAGATCAGGAACAGCAGAGGTCCCAGGACGCTTCCCTGGGGAACACCTGATATCACTTCAGTTTTACTCAATGATTTGCCGTCTATTACTACGAACTGCGACCTTCCTGACAGGAAATCACGAATCCAGTCGCACAACTGAGACGATACCCCATAGGCCCGCAGCTTGATTAGAAGTCGCTTGTGAGAAACGGTGTCAAAAGCTCTCCGGAAATCTAGAAATACGGAATCAACTTGAGATCCCCTGTCTATAGCGGCCATTATTTCGTGCGAATAAAGAGCTAGCTGCGTTACACAAGAACGATGTTTTCTGAAACCGTGCTGATTACGTATCAATAGATCGTTCCCTTCGAGGTGATTCATAATGTTTGAATACAGTATATGCTCCAAAACCCTACTGCAAACCGATGTCAATGATATAGGTCTGTAGTTCGATGGATTACTCCTACTACCCTTCTTAAACACTGGTGCGACCTGCGCAATTTTCCCATCTGCAGGTACAGATCTATCGGTGATGGAGCGGTTGTATATGATTGCTAAGTAGGGAGCTATTGTATCAGTGTAATCTGAAAGGAACCTAATCGGTATACAATCTGGACCTGAAGACTTTCCCGTATCAAGCGATTTGAGTTGCTTCGCAACCCCTAAGGTATGTACTTCTAAGAAACTCATGCTAGCAGCTATTTGTGTTTAAAATTCTGGAATATTCCATTCGTCTTCCCTGGTGAAGGAATTTCGGAAAACTGCGTCCAATAACTCCGTTTTAGCGGCACAGTTGTCGGTAACAGTACCATCGGCACTGCGCAGCGAAGTTATTGACTGCGTCTTACCGCTTGTGTACTTTACATGCGACCAGAATTTCTTCGGATTTTTTACCAGATTTCGAGACAATGTTTCGTTGTGGAACCTATTAAAGGCATCTCGCATTGAAGTACATGCCAAATTTCGCGCGTCTGTAAATTTTAGCCAATCTTAGGGATTTCGAGTTCTTATGAACTTCGCATGCTTTTTCCGTTGCCTCTGCAACAGCGTTCGGACCTGTTACGTGTAACATGGGGGATCAGTTCCATCTCTTACCAGTTTATGAGGTATGAATCTCTCAATTGCTGTTGCTACTATATCTTTGAATTTTAGCCACATCTCTTCTACATTTGCATAGTCAGTTCGGAAGGAATGGAGACTGTCTCTTAGGATGGCTTCTAGTGACACTTTATCCGCATTTTTTAAATAAAATTATTTTGCGTTTGTTTCTGGTGGATTTGGAAGAAACGGTATTGAGCCTAGCTACAACGACTGTTTTCCACGTCCTCCCCCCACACCCTTCGTGTACCTTCCAGTGCTAGTACTGTATCCTGCCGTCTGTGGATGGTTGTAGCACACTGACGTCGAACATAGGCGCGTGCTGCCGTGAATGTGACAGGATCGTGTAGTACCTTTATTACAGTTTATTTTTTAGATCAGGAAATGGTTTAAATATCAGAGAATATTGGTTCATAGGAGCAGATTCTTATGCTTTCCAGAAAATGGTAAAAATTTCAAAGTGCACAGCGTGCTTCCCTCAAACACGAAGGTCCTGATAAGAGTAGTTAATACATGCAGTTTACTTGTCAGCTCGGTTGGAAATTTAGCATAATGATTGACTGTGTTACTGTGAAGAGCAGCAGACATACAGGTGAACAGAAGCGGAGGAGGTAACCATACCCCTTGTGTCACAGTGTCTGATAAGAACCTATATTTAAAAAGGCTGCTGGTGTTCGCACAGCATTGCTCGTCTGCTCGATGGAGTCTTTGAAGCTGCTGGTGGTGGTGGTCTGGGCGCTCTGCAGGGGCGTCATCGTGGTGGCGGACATTAGGCTTGGGGTAAGTGCACGCTCTCTGCCGCCCTCTCCCCGCGATTAGCTAATCACAGATTGTTCTTCAGTTCTATGGCTGCAAGATGCCGAAACTCTGTGGCGTAATTAGTTGCGGCACGTGGTTCCTTACTACTCTGAAACTAAGTTTATTGCCAGCTTAAAATTGTTTAGTTTCGCCCGCATTGAAATATTCCATTCCGGTTGCAATGGCCTTCCTTCCAAGGCACGAAAGCTACCCCGTGGAGTAACTATTCTATTTTTTTGTTCGATGCCTACACAACACCACAAAATTAGTGATTCGATACTTAATGGTATCTTCACGCACACATGACACCATCAATCTACAGTGTGTCTCAAACGTTTCGGCTCAAATTTTTACTTTTAATGCATGCAGTTTACTTGTCATGAAACGTCCCCTCAGAAAAATTAATGAATTACTGTGCTAATAAACCCCTTACGTTATTTGATTTTCAAACAGCTGAGCAAAACCGAACGTACTCAGACATTTCTCTATTTACTTATTCTGATCATCACTAAACTGACACACAATATTTTTAGCGCAACGAAATCTGACTTTCAATAATCCCTACAAAAGGATGGCCCTGACTATTAATCACTTACCTCACAAAAATCTTCATTACTCGAACTACTGCAATACAGCGAGTGCCAATACTGCCAGCCAAATAAAAGATTCTAACTACTGAAGTCACTTAATACTGATGGGCATAGTTAGCAAATGAAAGATTTTGATGAAGAACAAACAATGTATTTATCTTAATAGTGTTCAAAAGTCATAATATATATATATCAGATCATGACATCCAGTATTACAAATTTACTGTCTCTGGTGGACACACGTCTAGATCATCCGCTCTCAAAACTTCGCCATCTCTCTCTCCACATCCACCACTGCTGGCGGCTCACCTCCAACTGCGCAACGCTACGCGCTGTTAACAGCCAACTGCCCAACACTACAATGGTAAATATTCCAACAATGCAAACCAGCCACAGACTGCACACAGCACAGCTAGTGATTTTCATACAGAGCGTTAGGTGACGTTACCAACATAAAAACCTAAACAGCCTACTTACAGTCAGCCCAGTTGGCAATTTAGCCTAATGATGGACTGTGTTAAAGTGAAGAGCAGCAGATATACAGGTAAACAGAATCAATACAGGACCATAAATAGAGAGTTTTGAGAGATGAATGTATGATCAGGAATATAAACGTAATTCTTTATTAATTGAAACACCGATGTAGTAGATATAGGCATAATCGGTAAACAATTGGAGGTTCAGCACAGTAGTGTAGCTCCGAAAAATCAGTTGAAAGGTTCTTACAGATCGCTTGCATACTGCAACAATATAAGCTTCACAACAAATATGCTGGCTAACTAATATTGAATATTAATTTAGATTTTCGGCAGCCTCCTAATACACTGTCAGATTGTGTAACTGAGACATCAGCATTATCATTCGCACGATCGCCAGTTGCTGGCAGGATTAACCAGCTGAATGCAAACAATAAAATTCTCTTCGAACATACGGTGTCTGACAAAAAACGTGAATCATCCACAAGCCAAGGTCAGATGTCACTGTAACTTGGTGTATGCACACACCTCTGGCGGGTATATCAGTGATTACAGTTGGAACTTCTTATCACAGACGGAACGGCCACCAAAATGCATTGGCGTTATTTGTGTTTAGTGTTACCAAATTGGTTCAAATGGCTCTGAGCACTATGGGACTTAACATATGAGGTCATCACTCCCCTAGAACTTAGAACTACTTAAACCTAACTAACGTAAGGACATCACACACAGCCATGCCCGAGGCAGGATTCGAACCTGCGACCGTAGCGAGCGCGGTTCCAGACTGAAGCCACACCAGCCGGCTAGTGTTATCAGCAGGCTCGGTACGGTAGGTAAGGAATGTCAACAGTGTCAGATGTTAAGTGATCTTGTGCTGGACACGTGTGTGGCAGCAGGATCAGCAAAAGGGTGACACTGTTTGTCTCCATTTGGCTAACTGCTCGTCTCGTACAATATCCAGATTTCTGGAACATTCGGATGTGGCAGTGGTGCAGCGTTTGACTGCACAGCAACTTGAGGGCCGACATACTCGTCACCAAGGTTCCAGTCAACCACTCCAGGCCACCACTGGGATCGCCACTTTGTGCATCAAGCACACTATAACCCTTTCATATCTGTCCCTGCCAACCAGAAGATAGTATTCTGCATCGTCCATCACCACTGGTAGGTGACTGGCAGCAACAGATCCAAGGAACTACCGTACTAAGCGCAGTTGCCGTTAACCCCTCAACACTAAAGGCTTCATTTGGAGTGATGCCACGTCCAGGAAGCAAGGACTGCTGATGAAAGGTGTCGCATTGTGTTCGGCGATGAATCACGGTTCTTTACTACACTTGATGAGCCTCGTCGGCGGGTATGGTGGAGACCTGTGGAGATCTTGCATTCTTCCAACGTTTTGAAGAGGCTCATCGATGTTACGTTTGGTGTCACGGTGTGGGGAGACATCGCGTGTGAGCCCACAGACGATAATGTCTGAAGGAGCTCTAGCGGCAAAATTGTACGTCCGCGATGTCCTGCGTCTTCATTTGTTACCTCTGATGTGACAGTGTCGTGGTACCATTTTTAACGGGACAACGCTCTGTCACATAATGTGGCATGCCTCAGCAAATTTTCTGTGTGACGTTGAGATACTCCAGTGGCCAGTAAAATCACCAGATCTGTCCCCGATAGGAAGCTGTGTGGTACCATTCCGTATGTCATCTCTGTCCCAGTGTGAGTATCAAGGATATGAAGTACAAGCTAGAGCGGCTTTATGACACCCTTTCCGCCATATCAGTGCATGCCTCCAGGTCAGAGGGAGCGCAGAGTCATACTGCTAAGTGAACTCGACTTTTAACCACAAATATCACATACACGAATTAAGTGTCATATTGCTTCTGCCTCCCCGTCCGCGTGCTTCACTCTTTTTTTAGCAGGCAGTGTGTCTATCTTCATCTTAAATATTTTCTTCTGTCGATTCTTGGGGATGACTGTTTCCTAAATGTTACTAAGGTTCTTTGGTTTCCAACGCAAGGTCATACGCGACGGGGTCCTGAAGAGTGATGTCCCCGAATTTTCTGCGAAATCTCTTAAGGCTTTTGAAAAAGACCATATAGTAGACCGGGGGAAGATGCCCTACTTAAGGTTTGGAGGATCACAAGACGAGTTAGAATTGGAGATTCAGGATCAGCACTGAAATATTGTTCACTGATGCGATTTTTCAATGTAAAGGCCAGTTGGCGTTACGAAACCATTAGTAATTACATGCGTATTTAATTTAGGCATCTCACCGCAGGCATCCGGGTGAGATGACAGTTATATTGCAAGGAGATCTCAGCACTAGTTTTGTGCATTTATGATACAACATAGCTACATAAGTAATTCAGAAAGCAAATTTATTACGCTTGTAAGGAATAGAATACAAAACAAATATAAAAATACATTTAAGAATAAGCAAATGACAAGAAAGCATCCAAATGAAATCAGAATTCATTTGCACTGTTATTGCACATGTTTTCCTCCTCTGTACAGGTTTCATGCAACCATTTATTGCAAATGACACACCGAATCCAATCCACCTGTGGTCCATTTTTATCATAATAATTCTTTTCACACTCAGCACAATAATCACTGTCATTTGCTGAGTTACTTGGTTTGCTAAACTTAGACCGACCTGTGGTTGATTTTTTGCTTTTAATTCGCTGTGACCTAGCTCTTGCTGCTTCTTTTCGACTACCTTCTGTGAGAACATCACCCGTTTTCTTTCTGCCTTTGATGTGTAATGGATCCAAGATAGGCATAGGAGAAATTTCTTCGAACGATGTTCCTGGTATCGGCTCATTATCGACCCGTGCTTCAAGTCTTCTATTGCCTTTCTGTGGGAGAACAACCTGGGCACATCCTCTACAGTCAGTGTTATATCCTTTATTCTTCTCTGCCACACCAGTAGCAGCAAGATCAGAAATTTAAAATGCCTCCTCTAGAATTATTTACAGGTTGCGTGGGTAAAAGCCACAAGCTTCAAATCCAGATTGAGCATTGTATGGAGCCGCAGCTTTCTTCCACGCTTCGCTGAGGAAGACTGGGAACTGTGCTCTTGAGACTTTACGTCCAGGATGACACAATATCCAGTTGCGCATTGTCCTGTAAAAAGCTTGTTTCAGTGATTTGAAAATACACATGTTAAGAGGCTGAAGGTAGTGTATTAAACGTGGAGGTGAACCAATCATGGTCACATCATTTTCTGTTGCAAGATCAAGCATATCTGGATCAGTAGAATGTGAGGTGTGCCCGTAGAGAAGCAGAACTATTTTTTCTTGTTGTTTTCTGGGAATAAAGTGGTCTTTCATCCAACTCATGAATATATAAGAGTTGACATACTCTGATCTCTCATTCATAAATACAATCATACCAATCGGAAGTCCATCCTTCCATTCAGACTTATTTCTTTTACCTTTTAAAATGCACGCTGGAGGACTGAAGTTGCCTTCAGCATTGCAGCAAGTGATTACAAAGAAGGAGAACCTTTTTCTGTTATCTCTTTGTCTGGCCTAGGATTCATCTGAAACTCAGTTTCGTCCATGTTGTACAGACGGCCAGGCTTATCCAGTAAATAATTTCCTGTTAAGACTTCCAGAACTAAAGAAAAATATGCTGCAATAGCTTCTTTATTCATTCCCATAGCCCTATCAATAGAGAGACCTTGTAGCTTCTTCATAGCTAGCTGTGGGTTACGTTTCAGAAAGGACTGTAGCCAGTTCCAACCCGCCATTTGATTTTCTTTAGAAAATCTATGAGGAATTCCATTTCTTTCCGCAAACTGGAATACCAGCCTACGAAGAGTTTCTCCAGTTGGTGGAAATCCACACATTTGCAATTTTCTTATGTAAGTGAGCAATTGTTTCTCATTTTCTTCACGAAGGCTACTTATAAATCAAAACAATAATTATAATGTGATAGTTATTCATCACTGAGAAAAGTTTGAGGAATTAAAAAAGTGTAATTCAATCATTAATTTCTAGGTGAATTAATATTTCAGTTAGAAATTATTCTCATTTTGCTCCATAATCAAAGAAAACACTATAATGAATAGAATAGTGCTCACTTTGTGGGCTCATGCCATGCTTCCTTTCATCTTTCTTCAACAGACGTCGCTTCAGAGTTCTATATTGGATTCCATATTCTTGGGACGCTGAAAACAATTCATTCCATCAGTTCTTACATGTTCCATAGCCATTCTTCAGACCACTGACTCCTGTTTGATGTTCTAACATACGTTCGAGACATTTCTTACGAAAAGAAAGTCTGTGTACCTGGGGGATACGATTCGGCATCTTACTCAAAGTAAACAATGGCGTCTCTCCCGAGGATCGGGGTGAGATGCAATTTAACATGACTGGTACCACATGGCCGTTGTGTGGCAACGGCGGATGAAACTACAAAGTATCTCCTACGCTCAACATGTGCAGCATTTGGTCCTACTACATTATTCAGACCCTCGTACGCTCTTGAAAATAGCTATGCACTATGAAGAAGGCGTCAGTTTTAGCTCTTACCTTGTATTTGTTGCTTCCAAAGTGGAGAAACAATTACCACAGCGATACACGGAGCTGCCTTCGCCCCATACTACAGCTAGCTATTGCCGTTCAGGTTGGTGTGGCGAATTGTCGAGAGCCGGCGGAAATGCCAGCTTTAGGCATCACACCCCGATAGGCATCTCCCCCCGATCTGCTCTATGTAAAAAAAGAAAAAAGACGCACCGCGAATGAATTATCCGACAGGACGGAAATCGGTAGATCCACAGACAAACAAAAGATAACACTTTCAGAAAACGTGGATGTTTTATTCAAGACAAAGAGCTTCACAAATTGATCTAGTCAATAGCGCGTCGGTGCGTCTCAGGCCCTTATCCTGAGGGATAACGTGCCAAATTCTGTCCAATTGGCGCGTTACATTATCAAAATCCACAGATGTTGGAGGGTCCTGTCCAAATGCTCCAAACGTTCTCAGATGGGGAGACCCAGCGACCTCGCAGTGCAAGATAGGGTGTGCCAAGCACGCAGATGAACAGTAGAAATACTGACAGCGTATGGGTGGGAACTTGGTGAAAGGTAAGCCACGCATGGCTTGCAATGAAAGGCAACGGAAAGGAGCGCAGAATATCGTCGATGTACGACTGTACTGTAACGATGGCTTGGATGACAGCCAAAGGTGTTCTGCTATGAAAAGAAATGGCACTGCAGACCATCACTTCCTGTTATGGGGTCATATAGCTGGCGATACTCATGTTCGTATCGCACCACAGTTTGGGACATCTCCAGACATGTTTTCGGCCTGGACTCTCATTGCCTGGAGTAGAATTGTCTTCAGTGATGAGTCCCAGTTAGAACTGAGCCCCTATAAGTGGCGAACTCGTGTCTGGATCTAATGAATTCTTTTACTGCTTTGGTTTTGATGAAAGTCTATGTGTGTGTGTTAATGCAGCTAGCCGCTAACTTGGTGTAATGTTTTGTCTGTACAGAAGTGTACCTGTCGCCTTTATCGGTCTCTCACCCTCATGCTAATGGGAGGATTCTGAGTAACTTCTAGAATTCCATTCGCTCTCTCTCTCTCTCTCTCTCTCTCTCTCTCTCTCTCTCTTTGTCCTTTATCTGTGTACAGTTCAAATATAAGTTACATGAAATCAGCCTAGTAGAATCTCTGGTGGAGCCCTTCGTCTTAATATTCAGCGGCTGGCTTGCTAGAAAAGATCTTTACATACGTTATTATTATTAAGCGCTGCATTCAGTTGGGAAAATCGATCGTTTGAACACTTCGTTCAGTTTACGACAGATCTAAAATTTCAGATGTGGACGAAGCCTTTTTGGACGATTTCAATAAAACTCAGAGATTGCAGGCTCTCTTCGTCACAGCTGAAACTTCCCAATTAAGTACAGGGCCCAGACAATCATCAATGATTCAGACAGAGAACGCATTCGTCATTCACTCTAGAATAAAATGGTCACAATCCTTATTTCTGAGGAAGATTGTATATTGAATCCATTTCCGTACATGTTCCGTTTCCGTGGATTTTAAGTCTCATGCAATTTACTTTTACAAGTCCTTCTTTCTCTTTATCTACCACGCCAGCGGCACAAACTTTCCTGTCTCGCTTTAGCGCGAAGAAGAGTAAATAAATCTCCTTTAGCAATCCGAAAATCTTCCAACCGATACTTTCCGAAGCTGTTCCTTTCTCTCTCACTCTATATAATGACCATGGAGCATACATCTCTGTACCTCTGTTGTTCCAAAGAATAAACGTACTAGAAAAATACCTTGGCGTCGACGAGCTGTCGGCGCATATATTACTAGAAAATCTGCTCAGATACTTTTCAAACGTAAATAAATGTGGATGATTTGATTGACCATTATTAATTATTGCGTGGTAGAGGGTAATTTTCCGTGGGGCGATTACAATGCCCCTCGCAGCGAGCGAAGTTTGTGAGGTCAATTTTTATTCACCGAACACACTTCGCGAGCTATCTATTAGCGTGGATAACCCGGAAGTGATGATTGTCAGTCCTCCGACTGAAAAAGAATATTATGTTTGAACTAGACGAAGAAAAGAAATGTTGAAGACAGAAGAAATGAAGAGACCGGTACCGCGGCTGTATTACTTTTACGTGCATCTAGGTGTTATGTTTGCTGTGCACAACCAAGGAAGATGATCTTTCATGAACTTATGTCAGGGTCTACCCATTCGGGAACTTTCTTAAGCAGGGAAACCTTGGAAAACCTCTTAAGCTTAGACCCCCAGCCTACGGTACATAGAAGATAGGAAAGCCTATAGAAGAACAAAAATAATTTTGAAATTTATCTCTAAAGGAAAGATAGGGCTTAATTTGTATCACGATTTGGAGAAGAGTAGTTTGTGCCTCTAGCAAAAAAAACGTTTTACAATAAACAACGTGAATTTGCGTTTTACAATCTTGCTCCTAGGACAATATCTTGCGGTGCTAAACTCCCCTGGGTCTTGCTAGTCCCCGACGTCCACATTTGTAGTCGGTCTTCTATGCGGCCCCCTCTGTCGTTGATCTTCTACGCGGCCCACAATGGGAAGAGTAGAAGGGACAGGGATACTCGAATACACATGCAACATTCATTCCAAAAGAATTAGCAATTACCAAAAGGGAAACTCTTCCTGTAAGAGAACTGATTAGGTTGCACCGTCCAAGATTCTCCTTTTTGAAAGCAAAATCCTTGTGGCTTCATGGATCCTTTTTGTTACGACGTACTTCAAGGAATTCAACTCTTAATTAATGATGTTGCCAAAAGCATCATCCGATTTACTCTCGTTTGAATAGTCCTTTTGACTTTGCCTCCCCACTTGTGCTTATAAGTCCAAAAGTTTTAACAGATTTTCTATGACTGATTTGTTCTTCGTAATTTAAAGGATTCATGTAACCGACTATAGATTTTGGATTCAAATCATCGAATAATGGAAAGTGTAGTTCATTTTATTCCAAGACATCATCCATATTTCCTTGATAAGTCATATAATTTAGCTATACTCAAAAAAAAAAAAAAACTTTTTATTCTAAATACATATATTTCTACGCTTGAGTGCTGAAATGTAGAAGTTATTAGCATTGAGGAATGCGGATTAACTTCTTTCATTTACTCTCTGATTCATACGGTGTTCATCCATGCTCATATATGGAAATGGATTTTTCACACAAAATTCCCAAACGAACACGAACCATTAAATTACTACTGAATCTATGAATACTACTTTCTTTAATCATTCAATAATAAATTAAAACTCTTAACTTCAAATTATACCACCTATTCCTTGTAAAGTTCAACATGAATCAGTTTATCCTCGCGTTTGGTGCGAGTCTCTTACAAAGGATATCTGTATCGTCTATATCGATTTTTAATTCTCGCGCCGACGTCAACTGTTTTGCGCGGGAAATAATCTTTGCGGCGTTAACCGTCACTCACGATTCACTACCACAACACATCCCTTCACATATTTACACATTTAAGCGTTCACATGAGATTATATATGAATCTTCACTCGAACCTCTTTAGATTATTCAGCGTCATTTGCGGGGAAACATTTCATTCTTCTTGAAGGTCAGTCAGATCCTTTATACATCTTGATAACATTAGCAATGCTAAAGTTCTATGTTCACCCAAACCACAGGTGAAGCCTATCTCCACTATCTTTTTTACAACACTCAATAGTACTAATTAGTCACTATTTCTATACTCTATGTCACTGACTAACTATTTCAATTTAAAGGCTTTTAACACTACACACACACAGTTTATTGTTATATATTTTTTTTTTACGAGCGTTCATCTCTGTCATTCGGAACACCATTCCTCCCTATCTTCTAATCTTCATTATATCTTTTTAAGTCGTTATGAGGAAATAACCCTTTTATTTTGTTCGATCCCGGGTAGCGATCTATTTCCTTTTGAACTTGAGCCTTTAACCTCCAGGGAACAGGATAGAAAGTTCTACAATACGTTTTGTGCGGCTTAACGTAGAGATGGCATATGTATCCTTTAATCACTCCTGGCCTTTCATCAAACACGTTTTCATACGCTGATAATAATGCTTTGAGCTGCTTCTTCTGATCTTCAGTGATGCATTCGGATTCATTTAACTTCTCATACACTAATTGACCGAAATCTCCTTTGACTTTGAACTCATTATTCACGTGCTGTTTAGAATTTTGTGCAGTCCTGATTACTTGCACACTGATCCCACTGTTATATTTTCTGGTAAGGCTTTCTTTTTTCAACAAGTCCAACTCAATTTCTTGTTTATTTACATTTAACCAAATTTTTCCTGTTTTAAAATCTATTCTGCATCCGTATTGACGTACGCTGTCGACTCCGATAATGCAGTCTACCACCAAATTTTTCACGACAAGGAATGTGCTTAATATTGCTACCTTTCCTACTTCTACACTAAGTAGTGACTGCACTTTTACATTCGCCGATCGAGCCCCAGCGGCGCCTATTATTTTGCAATTTTGAACTGGAAAAATTGGTACGCGTCTTATATTTCTGATCTTGTTGAATAGAGCCTCCGAAATAACATTTGTGGTTGCAGCTGTGTCTAAAACCGCCACTATAGGTACAGTTTCCAAAATGACTTGCACTTCGGCTACTGCCACCTGTTCCTTATTCTCATCTTGGGGTTCTAAGTCCTCGGTCAATTCATCTGCCAGTAATCGTCCATCATTATACGTTAGCATGGGTACACATATCCTGTTGTCCCTCAACCTATTGTTGACCGCTCCTCCGGGGCACGAGTGGGTCCTTACAAGTTTGTTGGATTTTGATTCACCTGGTGGTTGGCCTCATCCGTCACTTCGGTAATTACCGGTTGATTCGCGGATGTCCGTCCCCACTGATGTTGGTTATTTGAGTTTATTCCCCCCGGTTGGTTCCACTTTCTATTACTGTTATTGTTCCAAGCTTGTGGTCTGAAATTCCTTTCGTTCCCCCATACGGGATTGTATCGTTTCCCATTCCTGTTGTTCCTTGGATAGCCCCTCGCAAGACTATTGCCGGTATTATTATTGAGATTTTGAGGGGTTTCTCCACTATTTATCGATCTCTGTGCGTTCACTTGCCTACCATTTGGCGGAGGTTCTATCTCCCTATATTGGAATCTGTTGTTACGGGCTTTCTGGTTGTTCTCTTCTATAATGTCTATATGATCTAACGTCGTGAGGAACGACTCCAGGTCTTTATCGTTGCCGTAAATTAATTGATTCCGGATGCTAGTTGGTAATCTTGCCTTAAGTATGTTTATTATGTCTGGCAAAGGCATGGGTCTGTCCCAATATCTAGTTTTATTTATATATTTTTCAAAATACTTCCTAAGGCTTCCTTTCGAAAAAGAGAAAGGCTCTGGGTAGAGCACCTCCTGCCTTAGGCGTTCCTGTACTCCTTCTGACCAGAACTTTGCTAAAAACGCTTTCTCAAAATCGTCATAGGTCGAGCAAACAGAAGTCATGTCCGAGGCCCAGATCGCCCCCGAACCTTGTATATACCCAGTAACGAAACTGATCTTCTGCCACTCCGACCAATTTCTGGGTAGAACTCCTCTAAAACTTCGAATAAAAACAATCGGATGGACCCCCCTTTTGTCAGTGTTAAAAATCTGAAATTGCCGATGCTTTATCATTTTTTCTTCGGCATGGCAAAGGCTTTCGTAATCTCCGTCAGATAAAACTTCACGCGAACAACTAGCTCGTGGCAGTTTAATATTTGAGTTACTCACACAAGTCGGTATTGTGTGCGAATGTGCAGTAACTGGCTCTATAGTCGCTGGCAACTTCTGCTGCTAGCCTGTATTCATTTGTTCTGAGTCTTGTTGTGAAACGCGTATCGACTCTGCTATCGTTTGTTTCCAATGCTCGAGATCAGCACCTAACTGCTGTCGCACTTCCTCTAGTCCTTTCGCAAACAAATTCTCTTCCTGTTTGCCGCACAGACTCTGGAATGCTTCTTTAACATTTTGCTCAACGTTTTCACACATTAGCCTTTTGTTTTCTAATGTGATTTCGGATAATTTACCCGTTAATACATTAATCTGGTGGTCTATAACGTCTTGACGTTCTGTCAGATGTTCCACACTTTCCTTTAGGTTCGTCTGCGTACGTGCCAATTCAGGAGGTTGCGCAATTGCACATGACATGGCATCTTGCTTTTGTACTAATTGCGGAACCATTTCCACCTGTTCGCGTACGGTATCTATCTTAATAGCCACGTACTCCTTCATTTCTACACGTACGCGTTGAGTAGATTCCTCACATTGAGCTTTAACCAATTCGATTTGTGCAGTTAATTTTCGTTCCGTCTCTTCGGCCTGATCTTTAAGTTCCTTTGTCTTCGCCTCTATCCGTTGTTCTAATTCGGAAAAACTGTCATGTAACTGCTGCTTAATCTCAACTTTCAGCTTTTCCTGCCCCTCAGTAACTGAGGCTAACTTCGCATTCAAATCATTTTGCCCTTCATTCACTGCGGCGAACTTCGCGTTAATGTCGGTTTTCAAATTTTCTTGCCCTTCAGTAACTGAGGCTAATTTTGTATTCAAATGGTTTTTGCCCTTCAGTAACTGAGGCTAATTTCGCGTTAATGTCGGTTTTCATATTTTCCTGCCCTTCAGTAACTGAGGCTAATTTTGTATTCATATTATTCACGGTCTCCGTTAACATCTGCATCTGCCTCATGATAATGACCAATGGGTCTAATCCATGTTGCATACTGGCTGTTACATCTCCAGCCGTGTCTACCGGGCGTTCTACTGCGCTATCTGTAGCGATCGGTTCTACAACACTTCTTACTACATCATTATCATCAGTGCTCACAGCTGAAGGCTGTTGCGTGTTGCTCTGCTCTCCTTGACTCTTCTTGAACATTGCCCTAGTTAAAACCATATAAATGTTCTACAGTCAAGATGTATATATATCTCCCTTCACAAGAATACTTCTGTGGCTACTTTGTTATAGTATTTATACAGGTAAATGCAACTAGGGCAGATCAATCAAACTACTTCTGTTATGAACACAATTAGTAAATGTTCAAATCTACGTCTACTACCTCAATACTAGCAAGCTTTGATAAAAAAGTATAGATCTGGCCATGCGTCCAGCGTGCTGCTTTTATTTGTAGATCAAATAATACGACTGCGAGTATTTCTTCTCTTTTCCACGTTAAGTTGTCTCGTCGTAGTTCACATGAAACAAAGAACAAAATTATTTTAACAACGTCCAAAAACGTGTCCTGTCACGGATTGGCCATTCTAATGAATTCTTTTACTGCTTTGGTTTTTGTTGAAAGTCTATGTGTGTGTGTTAATGCAGCTAGCCGCTAACTTGGTGTAATGTTTTGTCTGTACAGAAGTGTATCTGTCGCCTTTATCGGTCTCTCACCCTCACACACAATTCTGTACAATAAAGTCAAGGGCTTAGGTTTTCTTATCAGGCTTATCCGTGCAAAGACAGACAAAAAAATTATGCTAATGGGAGGATTCTGAGTAACTTCTAGAATTCCATTCGCTCTCTCTCTCTCTCTCTCTCTCTCTCTCTCTCTCTCTCTCTCTCTCTCTGTCCTTTATCTGTGTACAGTTCAAATATAAGTTACATGAAATCAGCCTAGTAGAATCTCTGGTGGAGCCCTTCGTCTTAATATTCAGCGGCTGGCTTGCTAGAAAAGATCTTTACATACGTTATTATTATTAAGCGCTGCATTCAGTTGGGAAAATCGATCGTTTGAACACTTCGTTCAGTTTACGACAGATCTAAAATTTCAGATGTGGACGAAGCCTTTTTGGACGATTTCAATAAAACTCAGAGATTGCAGGCTCTCTTCGTCACAGCTGAAACTTCCCAATTAAGTACAGGGCCCAGACAATCATCAATGATTCAGACAGAGAACGCATTCGTCATTCACTCTAGAATAAAATGGTCACAATCCTTATTTCTGAGGAAAATTGTATATTGAATCCATTTCCGTACATGTTCCGTTTCCGTGGATTTTAAGTCTCATGCAATTTACTTTTACAAGTCCTTCTTTCTCTTTATCTACCACGCCAGCGGCACAAACTTTCCTGTCTCGCTTTAGCGCGAAGAAGAGTAAATAAATCTCCTTTAGCAATCCGAAAATCTTCCAACCGATACTTTCCGAAGCTGTTCCTTTCTCTCTCACTCTATATAATGACCATGGAGCATACATCTCTGTACCTCTGTTGTTCCAAAGAATAAACGTACTAGAAAAATACCTTGGCGTCGACGAGCTGTCGGCGCATATATTACTAGAAAATCTGCTCAGATACTTTTCAAACGTAAATAAATGTGGATAATTTGATTGACCATTATTAATTATTGCGTGGTAGAGGGTAATTTTCCGTGGGGCGATTACATGGAGAAGCCCTGGGCAGTAGTGGGATGCCAACTTGATTGTCGCCCACTATACGGCTCCACAACGAATAGTGACAGTGTGGGGTGCCATTTCTACCGGCGGCGTCCTTACAGCACAGTGGTACGTCAACGATATTCTACGCCCTTTAATGGGATGCCATTCTGGGCTTACATTTAAGCAAGATAATGCCCATGCCCACAAAACGAAAGTTTCTACTGCTTGTTTTCTTGCTTACCAATCCTTACTTTGGCCAGAAAGATTGCCAACTCTCTCCCCAGTTGAGAATGTTTGGAGCATTACGCCTATGGCCCTCTAACCATGTCGGGATTTTGGCGATTTAACGTTCCAATTGGACAGAATTTGACACGATATTCATCAGGAGGACACACATCAACTCTGCCAATTAAGCGCAGAAAGAACTTGCCTAAGGGCCAGTGGCGGAACAAGGCGTTATTGACTTGCTCAGTTTCTGAAACACTTTCTCTTGAATAAATCATCCAATTTTTGTGGTGCTTTAGTTATTTGTTTGCACATTTATGTACAATGCAGCTACCGATTTTCGACCCATTCGGCTACTTTCTTCGTGACGCGTCGTTACTTTTTTTCTGTTTTTTCCTTAGAGTGTAAAAAAAAATCGGCGTTAACAATCTACATCGTTGTTCATTATGTCTACATAATGCATTGAGTTTGACGGACATCATTTTGAGCATTTATTGCATTAATGTGGTATTTACAGATAATCACACTGTAACAGCATGCGTTCTCAGAAATGATAAGTTCACAAAGGTACATGTCACATTGGAACAACCCAAATAAAATGTTCAAACGTACCTACGTTCTGTATTTTAATTTAAAAAACCTACCTGTTACCAACTGTTCGTCTAAGATTGTGAACCATATGTTTGTAACTATCACAGCGCCATCTATCAAAAAGCGACAAAAGTGGTCCAACTTAAACATTCATATTTCTTTACGTACTACACGAATATGTAATAAAAAAATGGAGGTTCCTATTTTTAAAAAATGCAGTTGATATCCGTTTGACCTGCGGCAGCACCATCTAGCGGGCCAACCAAAGCGCCATCTGGTTTCTCCCTTCAAGCTAGACGAGTTTCGTTCTTTTTAGTTTTTTCGTTTGATGCTTATTTCGTGATATATTTGGCCCGGTCACTATCAGTGGACCACCCGGTATATGCAACACAATGAGTAAATGAAGTAGTTATATGTATGTGTGTGAGTCAGGGCTGAAAAGCCTGGGAGCTTAACTTCGACTAGTGATGTACGAAATACAGTAGATTGATGCCCAGGAGTCACTCGACTGCAAATTGAGACGTTTAATCCCAATACAGAACGTATCACATTTCTACTGTGCAAACAGAAAATGAAGAAAATGTGCCCAAAACTTACTTATGTTGCCATTTTGCGCAAAAAGCAATAAAAAACTTATCGCTTTTTACGAATTGTGGCTTCCTTGGTATAGGATGCAGAAAAAAATTTTTAGAGAATTTTGTGTTCATTTAAAAAGAATATAGACATCAAGGCGCTAGGAGCACAAGAACTGAGAAGTTTTGAAGGAAACTGAAAAAGAAATTTTCGAAATTTTTGTCTAGCAAAAGCTTAGCCAACATAAATTTTGTTGACAAAACTTGGTCGTCTGGGCTTTCCAAGCATATGAGCGAGTTAAAGAATTAAAATCTTCTATCCCACCTTTTGCGGGGTACGTGTACTATTTGGGTGGACTATAGTCATTTGTTCGTTAATACAAAATAAAGATTCAAGGGCAGCAGTTCTTCGACGTCCACATTCCTATATACTTTCATCTATCCTCTATAGAGCCGATACGTGCAAAAATTTGCCAGTGTGCTACAGTGTGGTGGCTAATAGTCTTTTGGCATACAAGGGGAGAAATCGTAACTAAATTGAAAGTATTAAGGAATAAAGTGCAATGGCAAAGAACCATGGCAACAGTGGGAATAGAACTGGAATCAACTAATGGCCAGTCCACACACAGAAGCAGTAGGCTAATGAATTGATGTGTGCACCGCTGTTCAAACATCCCTCATACTCTTAGATAACTTAAGCGCTAATGGCGTGTTTATGCGGCCTGTTCCGCCGACCCTCTCACTGCTATAATACGGTTGGACTACTTTCATATCTCGGTGAATAAAAAAGTTTCAAATAATTATCATAAAATACACGTGCCCCTTCCCTTAATATTTGCAAAGTACCTCGTTTCGATAACTTGAAACGTTTATGAAATGTGACGACTGTTACGACCAAATGATTCTCGATGCGTGATAACAGAAGTGGCCGACTCATATAAAAACCAATAGCCCAACAACGAAATGAGATAGCGTTCTGATTTTAGTTATGAGTAATATTTCGATATCTTATCTACATTCAAGACAAAATTTGGCTTTAAATTAACCATACACAAAGTTTAAAATGTTGTACAATGCTTTACTTAATTCAAAGCAGCACAGTAACTGTGACGAATAAGGAAAAGAAATTCAGTCCTTCATCGAGCCAAGATATCAAGCTGTAAGACGCGCAAAAATATTTTTTTTCACTAAATAGTTTTCTTAAAACTGGATAATAAATGTCTCATAGCGGCCGTCACACGGTGTCTCAGCACATGCAGCAGCCTAACCGAGCAGTACAGCGACAACAAAGCCCTCTCAGCACAGACTGTAGAGACCCCGTTGATATGTGGCGCCATTGAGTTAGTAGACTGTTCTTCCTGGCGCCACCGGCTCAAGGGTAGTATCGAGTATCCCTCCTGCGGCCCCATTGCCAATATCTATGAGGAAGAGTTGGTATCTGTGGGTTGTGTCCTTAGAAGGTCTTTGCTTGCCTGTATATCTATGGGTTCGCGGCCCGAGAAAAGGAGGCACGAAGTTTGGGGATTGGCGGTAGCGTCGCCACAGGAGGTGGTCACGAGGTCCGAGCGGTGGAAGCCACGAGCTGCGCAAGCAGAGCTTCCGCAGAGCGAAGATACCGGATTACTTCACTAGGATCACCGTCGACTACAAGCAGCAGGCCGATATCCCGTCGGTCGGTTGGCAACATTTGCGTCGGACGACCGCTCGTGGCCTGGATGCCCTCTTCTACCTGGCTTTCATCGGCACCACTCACTAACCGTTGCAAAATCGTTCAAACGGCCCTGAGCACTAAGGGACTTAATTTCTGACGTCATCAGTCCCCTAGAACTTATAACTACTTAAACCTAACTAACCTAAGTACATCACACACATCAATGCCCGAGGCAGGATTCGAACCTGCGACCGTAGCGGTCGCGCGGTTCCAGGCTGTAGCGCGTAGAACCGCTCGGCCACCCCGGCCGGCAACCGCTGCAGCTGACTGTGGATCCATGGAACTACTTGCTGATAAAGGGGGCTAACATTCTGTAATCCTCGTGGTGAATTGTGTCATTGTCTACCTGACCCCCTAATTATTTTCTGGTTTGTATCAGACCGTCAGAGGTTTACTCGGTCGGCTCTTTGGTCGGAAACATAGGCGTAGTGTTGTACTAAGACACTAGTTGTCGTTTTTGCAAACTTGTTCATGTGGTAAAAGGAATTATGGTTATATGTTGTTAAATAAGCATGTTGTGTGAAAAGAAAATTGTATCGGTGGGTCCTCCCTTCTACGTTTTCCTTAATTCCAGTGAAACCACGTCTCACCCGTCTGTAGCAGCAAAAGATTAAATTTTATAAACAACAGTTTAACACTGAGAGGAATAATATAGAATGAAAAATATATTGGTTGTAGAAGAATTTAAATATAGGACAACAAATTACAATTCTATGTGCTAAACTGCTCTGCCGCAACACTGTAACAAAAAGCGCTGGCCTAGAATTCCTCATAAAAGTACTCTACGTTTGCACAATACCTTACACCTAATGCTGAAAGAAAAATGTCCTCAAAGAAAAATGTCTTGGTGCTGTGAGCAACGTTGCACCATCAGTGCTGATAGTGGTCATACTGAAACATGCATAATCGAAAACAGACAGCTGTGCCCTTCTCTGAGGTGACTGTAGCGTGGCTGATAATGATTTCAGCGCACGACGCTAGTTTCAAGTTATCGCGGATAGCACGCAACGAAACATGTTTCCGTCCGTTGTATTTTCATAACAGCACACATTCGGAGAGAACTGTCGTAATTTTAATGCAGTTTAGAGCTTGCATTCAAAGAGAAATGGCATAACTTCAGTGCAACATTTACAGTGTGCTGTAGCACATTTGCACATGATCAAGAGTCGCCACTAATCCTCCAAAAAGTCAGTCAATTGTAGTTTGTACAAAACATAGTATAGTGCCTCAAGTTGCTTACTGGCATCACAGGCATGCTACTTTAAATGGTGTCTCCACGGCAGTTGCTAAGTATTATCGAGTACATTCTCGAGTTCGCATGTTTACGACACATCAGGATACGTGTTCATCAATACGTGTTCACACACGCATTTAGCACAGTAACAGCATTTATTGCTGCTTGAGGGTAAATGTTTTGCATATTTTACCGTTTGGCTATGCTGAAGTAGTTTTACTCACCTTTTACCGCAATGTAATGTCAGTTCACATACTCGTGACTCAGTTGTTTAATGTTTTAAATTTTCATATTGTCAGTTTACGAATGCAAATCTGTATGGGTGACACTGAATCCTCACAAAACAGCATGTTTCACTGCTATCCCAACTACCCCACGAATGGAATAACTATGCAGCGCATAAAACTTATCACTTTAAAACAAGTAATTCAAATAGGTCTTAAATATGGATAATCTAAAGAACGAGTATCACTACCACATCTGTTCCAACTTGTCCTTTTTTTATTTCCTTGGTTGCTCCTCTCAAACTCAAGTACTTCGTCCATACAGCAACTGGCGGTACAGAGTTCTGCGTATTTGGTTGCTTCCGCGTCCCCCCCAATAAACTATTTTGCACCATATTCATAATGGTTGCAAGACGAACAAAGCTAAGCAAGATAGTCAAAACGTAGTTAGCTGGGCAGTAATGCGTAATATTCTTAGCCTAGCATGAAATATTCTTTCCTCTAACGATCGCTCAAATTCAGCATACTTAAGCCTCAGATCCACTTGACCTATAAAGAGCAAGCTACGTCGATTGGTCTTGTGTAAGCAATTTTCCATAGCTTTTACCTCTACATCTACATATACATACATACTCCGCGCAATCCACCATACGGTGCGTGGCGGATGGTACCTCGTACCACAACTAGCATCTTCTCTCCCTGTTCCACTCCCAAACAGAACGAGGGAAAAATGACTGCCTATATGCCTCTGTACGAGCCCTAATCTCTCTTATCTTATCTTTGTGGTCTTTCCGCGAAATGTAAGTTGGCAGAAGTAAAATTGTACTGCAGTCAGCCTCAAATGCTGGTTCTCTAAATTTACTGAGTAGCGATTCACGAAAAGAACGCCTTCTTTCCTCGATAGATTCCCACCCGAGTTCCTGAAGCATTTCCGTAACACTCGCGTAATGATGAAACCTTCCAGTAACAAATCTAGCAGCCCGCCTCTGAATTGCTTCTATGTCCTCCCTCAATCTGACCTGATAGGGATCCCAAACGCTCGAGCAGTACTCAAGAATAGATCGTATTAGTGTTTTATAAGCGGTACGTCACATGATATGAGAATGCTCTTCGTGCACACACAAAAAATTGCATTCATTATGTAAGCCTTACCTTACTATTTTTTTTATCGTTACATGAACTTACTTCCCTTACACAAAGCGTCTTACAGGGATTGGCTAGACTACCTCAGCTAATGCTTCCACATTTCTCACAGTTAATATAACTTTTATATCAGTGAGAGGCTCCCCTTTTCCCATTTCATTTTACATTCAGTAGATATTGTTCAGAGATTAGCAGAAAATACAACTTAATTTAAGATGTACACACAATGCAACACGTCTTTCTCTCACAGTGGCACTACCATTGTACACTCTCACGTTCTATCAATACACCTGTCCATCGACAACTCATTATCCGCGGCATATAATTTCTTTTCGAACCACATATATTCACTGTTGTTCATGGTGTATCACCGCTAGTGAAGATAGTTCTCTTCACTGCCCATACGTCCAGTGATCTTTATCGCATATTCAACATACTCGTGAATACGTTGTGCAGGCGTATTTTCTTTGGTGTTTCGGAAGATATTTGGAATTTATTTTATGCAACTGTAGCTGGGATCAGTCCAAAGAAATGCTGCTCATCCGTTCCTAATGTGGGCAAGACAAACGAAACCAATAAGATAGCCCAACTTAAATGGAAAGCGTCGATTTGTTTCCCGCCACAATCCAAATAATTTTTAATAGATAATCTTACGTGCCCATTACACAGAGCGGCCCCAAATTAACCTAGTGCGATAATCGTTTTACCGATATTTATTAACAGGGACAATAAAACTCAAAGAAGAACTAATACTCCAGCAGTGTCACCACCGCTCTGGACCGCGATGACGGCTGCCTCGTTGCAGAAGCGCTGCTCAGTGACTGCCTGAGTACTGGTTACTCTTTGTGTTTTACTGTCCTGTTATCGTATAGTTATAAAGCGTGTATCGCGCTAGACTACTTTGAGGTCACTATCAGAGGGGTGCATAAAATTTCATTTACCAAAAAGTCATTTTCTTTGTAATGATAAACAAAGCAACGCTTTCTGTTGGCGCTGAATGTCTTGTTGTTGCTGTTGTTGTTGTTGTGGTCTTCAGTCCAGAGACTGGTTTGATGCAGCTCTCCATGCTACTCTACCCTGTGCAAGCTTTTTCATCTCCAATTAACTACTGCAACCTACATCCTTCTGAATCTGCTTAGTGTATTCATCTCTTGGTCTCCCTCTACGATTTTTACCCTCTTCACTGCCCTTCAACACTAACGTGGTGATCCCTTGATGCCTCAGAACATGTCCTACCAACCGATCCCTTCTTGTAGTCAAGTTGTGCCACAAATTCCTCTTCTCCGCAGTTCTCTTCAGTACCTCCTTATTAGGTACGTGATCTACCCATTTAAACTTCAGCATTCTTCTGTAGCACCACATTTCGAAAGTTTCTGTTCTCTTCTTGCCTAAACAATATATATCGTCCATGTTTCACATCCATACATGGCTACACTCCATACAACTACTTTTAGAAAATACTTCCTGACACTTAAATCTATACTCAATGTTAACAAATTTCTCTTCTTCAGAAACGCTTTTCTTACCATTGCCAGTTTACATTTTACATCCTCTCTACTTCGACCATCATCATTAATTTTTCTCCCCAAATAACAAAACTCAACTACTATTTTAAGTGTCTTATTTTCTCATCTAATTTCCTCAGTATCACATCATTTAATTACACTATATTCCATTATCCTCATTTTCCTTTTGTTGATGTTCATCTTATGTTCTCCTTCCAAGACCCTGTCCATTAAGTTCAACTGCTCGTCCAGGTCCTTTGTTGTCTCTGACAGAGTTACAATGTCATCGGCGAACCTCAAAGTTTTTATTTCTTCTCCACGGATTTTAACATCTACTCCGAATTTTTCTTTTGTTCCCTTTACTGCTTGCTCAATATACAGATTGAATAACTTTGGGAATTGGCTACAACCCTGTCTCACTCCCTTCCCAACCACTGCTTCCCTTTCATGCCCCTCGATTCTTATAACAGCCATCTGGTTTCTGTACAAATTGTAAATACCATTTCGCTCCTTGTATTTGATCCCTGCCACCTTCAGAATTTGAAAGAGAGTATTCCAGTTAACATTGTCAAAAGCTTTCTCTAAGTCTACAAATAGTAGAAACGTAGGTTTGCCTTTCCTTAATCTTTCTTCTAAGATAAGTCGCAAGGTCAGTATTGCCTCACGTGTTCCAACATATCTACGGAATCCAAACTGATCTTCCCACATGTCGGCTTCTACCACTTTTCCATCCGTCTGTAAAGAATTTATGTCAGTATTTTGCAGCTGGATGTCTTATGAAGGATATAATGAAGTGGGTTTGTTTGAGCCGACTCCAGTTACACGTTGTAAAAACAAAATTGCAAATATCTGCCGAAACACCAGCAAAATATTGCCTGAAGACCGATAGGAGAGACAACCGGTATATCCAGGGTGAATCACCTAACACTTGCACCCAAAATATTATATAAATGGATAGTGCTTTTGGTGTTTGTTTTCACAGAAGGGATTGGTTGTCAGGAGCTTGTATAGTTAGCCAATTTACAGATAGTAATAGTACTTAGGAAGTGTACTTTTTGTGCAAACATACATTTTTTAAATGGAACAATGCCTCTTGACATTAACAAACTAAATACAGTGTAAATTAGAATGTCAGTTGTGTTTGCTGCACGATTATAGTGCTACTCGTTTACGAGATATCGAATTCTGAAAAGTTTCCACACAGAAACTTGCACAACACTGTGACAGCACACATTAGAGAACCACGCAAGTGCTTATGCTAGTTACGTGGATTCTGGCCAGTAACGAGGCGACTGATAGTCACAGGTTGTGTTCCAAGGACCAACGGCAGCGACAGCACACGCTTCCTGACTGGTATTGAACGACTACTGCACATGGCCTAGCATTTCTTAGGAGATATCCGAGCAGACTGCTGTAATAATCAGGTGCAATTGGTGTGTCCTTGTAGGCAGAGTCTCTCGGATTGCCCACAGAAAAAAGGTCTACGAACGTCAATTCTGGGGAACAGGCCGGTCAATGTATAGATTCTCTATGTACAATGCAACGATTTGGAAATAATTCTTGAAGAGATGCAATTGTACTTCGTGCACTATGGGCTTTCTACCCATCAGGTTGGTACCACAGGTTCCTCCTAGTCTGCAGAGGAACGTCTTCTAGCATCCATTGAAGCCTCTTCCTTGCGGACATTATGAGCTGAACTCTTAATTCTTCCTGCATCATTTGCAATGAGTCTTCGCATGTTTGGAGAAATACAAATCAGGGAAATCTTCTGTTACTTGTTCACTAATAATTTCTGCTCCTGTCCGGCTTTCCAACAATGACAGTTGCCGCATTACTCAGTAGCTCACGTCTCCTTACCGTTGTGCACAAAGTCGTATCCAACACTCAGCTCCTGTACATTAGCGGCGGTAGCAAATTCTGGTGGCTGCTCATCTGTGTAACCAGTCTCATGCTTAGCATTTTATCCTGAGGCTCTGGCAATGTTTACCATGCCCTACTCCACAATTTAACTAATCTCTCTGTATTCTGACGCCATTGATAGCTATGAAGCTTTGCCCCTTTGAAAGGTCCATAGTGGCGTCTCTTTCCTGTAGAAATTCAATGCTTAGGATACAGTCCACAATTAAAAATTCAACTTCCAGGAACATGAGTAGCCGCGCGGAGTGGCCGCGCGGTTAGAGGCGCCATGTCAATGATTGCGCGATCTCTCCCGCGGGAGGTTCGAGTCCGTCCTCGGGCATAAGTTTGTGTGTTGTTCTTAGCATAAGTTAGTTTAAGTAGTGTGTAAGTCTAGGGACCGATGACCTCAGCAGTTTGGTCCCATAGGAATTCACACACATTTGAACATTTTTTTTAACATGAAAAACACAGCTATATTTTTTGTGTTATTGGTATGCAGACTCGCCATCTTATATTGTGCGACCTAGAGCCCGTCGCTCGATGTATTTTGCAGTTACTCTCTGGCAGGATATGTGCATTCGTCCTTTCACCTACATTTTTGTAATAAGGTATTCGAAATCACGTTTTCAGCAGTTCCTGCCTCCGGGAGACTTGGGGTATCGCCTACATACACTGGTGACTGTCAGATCGTTACACGTTTATGTCACAAATAAAGTCTCTCTTTTTCGCTTCGTGGAACTCTTCTGCTGTGGTGCAGAGACAGGAGAACAATATTCTTGTCCACCTAAGGGTCTCTCACCAGGCTTTCAAATTTCAACTGAACACATGTGCATCTGTTTGCCTAATCAATAAAAACATCTATGGTATGTTCAGTAGCTCAGGGCTACGAAATCCTGTTTCTGTTTTATCTGCTTATAATGGACACGATATACCAATACTAGGTATGCGCAGTTTGCCAGCAACATGTACGTCATATGAAGAACAGTGCGATGCGTTAATGTTGAGTGTACAGTAATTTTACTCTTTTTATCACTGCATTTTTTCATTTGCTATCTGACACTTGCCTTTGCAAACAATTTTAGTATATTCTTCACCTGTGTGGCCATAGTACCCGTAGTTGCTTTACAGTTCTTGAGGGTAATTTTGTTCTGTCGTACCAACTACAAAAATGCGTCACTATTTTACCAGACGCGTTTGGCTTCATTGACGTAGAGCATCATCAGTGGTCTGTAATAAAGCTATTTACATTTTGATTTGCTTTTAGGTCGAAAAACAGTTCGTTAAGAATATGTTTATTTGTACTTACGGTGATTTTTCGACTGATTTCTCGCTTACATCGGGAAATCCGTGTGCTAGCACATCGTTGTTTTTCTGTGTTAGACACTGATAGTTTTGGTCTAATTTTTAGATGTTCTGCAGCGCTATGCATTTCTCATGTTTTTCACAACACACTAATTTAAAAAAAAAAAGAAATGTTGTAGGTCAAAGAATGCAGTCGCGATAGTTTCGGCGATGTCGGCAATCGGGAACACCTCGGGCCAACGGGTAAAACGATCGATGGCTGTAAGGCAGTAGGTGTATCCTTCGGATGGTGGGAGAGGTCCTACTAGGTCTATGTGGACATGATAAAATCTCTGATTTGGAGGAAGAAATGTGCCGAGAGGTGATCTAACGGGCCGGCTAACCTTATTCCGTTGACAGGCCACACGTTGTCGCACATGTTGCTTGTAATTTTTGTCCATGAGTGGCCAGACAAAAGCTCGCTTCACCGTGTTGGTAGTAGCTTGTATTCCAGTTATGTAAAGAGGCGATTGCTTGTTGGCGAAAGTCGATAGTCACAAAAGGTCTAGCTTTGTTGGTGGCGACATCACAATACAGGAGCGCAGTTGACAGTGGCAGCGTAATACGGCGGAGTTGTAGGCCTGATGGTTGCGCCAACAAATCTCGGAGCTCACTATCACATTGTTGCGCTACGGCGAGAACTTCAAAATCAACTGCTTCAGTGATTGCTTCAATCCTGGAGAGTGCATCAGCTGGCACATTTAGTTCTCCTTCAACGTGGACAATAGTGGTGGTGAACTGTCCGATATAGTCAAGGTGTCGCAGCTGACGTGGCGATGCCTTCTCAGGACGCTGGCGGAAAGCATATGTTAGTGACTTATGGTCTTTGATGAGAGTGAACTGCTGTCCTTCCAACATGTGACGAAATTCCTTAATAGCAGCAAATGCAGCATACAGTTCGCGATCATATGTCGACCAATTCTGCTGAGATGGTGATAGCTTTTTACTGACAAAGGCTAAGGGCTGCCAGTGTCCGTCAAAATGCTGTTGCAGTGCAGCACCCATTGCAGTTGCAGATGCATCGACCATCAGGGTGAGAGGCGCCTGCGGAGCTGGGTGCACTAACGATGCAGCTTCTGCGATGACAGTCCTCAGCTTGTTAAATGCCAACTCGGCCACACTGTCCCACTGGAGTTTGTCTTTCGGCTTCGGTGCACCTTGCAAGAACTTATTTAGTGGTACAGCTAGGAAGGCATGATTGCGAACGAATCGACGGTAAAAATTGGTTATGCCAAGGAATCTACGTAATTCTTTAGCGGTCGTAGGCTGGGAAAAATTCAGTGTAGCGTCCACTTTCTCCTGTGGTGGCCTTATGCCTTGAGCGTTCATAGTGTAGCCTAGGAACTGTACTTCAGCTACTCCAAAAATGCACTTCGACGGGTTGATGAGCGGGCCATGTGCACGTAAATGAGTGAACATCTGTCGTACGTGTGATAGGTGTTCCGCCTCTGAATGTGACATGACCAAAACGTCGTCAATATACACATAACACAAGTCGAAGTGACGTGTCAGTTCATCCATGAACCGTTGAAACGTTTGGGCAGTATTACAAAGTCCGAAAGGCATTCGGGTAAATTCAGAGAGTCCGAACCGCGTGCAGACGGCAGTCTTAGCAACGTCTTCAGGTGCCACAGGTATCTGGTAAAACACACGATTTAAGTCCAGCGCAGAAAAGATTCGCTTACTGTGGACACTTGTAACCGCTCAATGTCATTCGATACGATCACGACGACACCCCTCGATCGACGTTAACACTCGTGGTGTCACTCGCCTTCATACATGGCAGTTGACGTTTGAAAATTCGTGACGCTAGCTCAATGGTCGTCAATTGATTTAAATATATTTCCCGGCTGACTCTGAATTCAATTACTGCCACGGGGGTGAGGAGAAGGAACACATCCTGGTGGTACCAGCATTATGCGTATTTAGATGTTCGATTAATCTGAATGGTTTGCAATGTTCCAGCGATTCTATTCGAACTCTATGCTGATATACCGACAAGGACCATTTTCGCAGATAAACATGCAAGTACGTAATGGATGTTCAGTTTCTCAATATAGTTCGTCGCACTCATACATTATACATCCGCTGTAAGAACAATTTCATGCATTTACATTTTTGGTGTCCCGCAATATTGGTTGGCTAAATATTATGACGATACGTTGCATAGAACTTCCACAAATACTGTTTATCATGTAGTCAAGACTACGTAATGAAGGCAACATCGTGGATAAAATTAAAATGTAGTTTGTTTATTAACACTTCTCTTTTCACTAATTAAATATGAAATATGAATCGGGATTGGAGGTGATGATCCTATCTTTCCTTTTTAGTATTTTAGGTCCCCGTTAATTAATATCTGGTAGTTAATAAGCGAACTAATTTTTATGCTGGCGCATTGTTTGTATCAGTTACCCCCGCAACCGTCCAAGGATAAGATTCTATTAATGTTCCGCGCACACGCGTTTCACCATGTTATAAAATACAGAATTACGGAAACTATAGCTTTACGTTGCGCACAACTTTCGTGGATTCCACAACCATAATAGTTTCCCAAGAGTATTTTTCCCAGCTAACACAAAGTTCGAATTATGTTGTCGGATTCATTTACACTTCACGCGACAATAAACGTCTCTGATCACTTCATCACACGTAATGTATTTTCAACGTGCTTGAAGAGTCTTTAAATAATCTCCTTAACGAATTTCGCAGTTGCGTACCACTTTTTCATCGACTAGCTCGATCGCGATAACTGAAGGTAGAGAGCTCAATAACGTGTTACATGTTCTTCTATATGTATTAAAAAACAAACGCGCCCCTATATCTTTCTGTCCCGCTTGGTCTTTGTTACTTTGCTTTTTATTACTTTTCATTATATTGCTTCTTAGTAATACTGTGCAGTTATTAAAGTTTCGTATAACTTTCCCCTTTTTAATTCTTCCCCGATTTTAATTAATATGATGCTAATTGACACGCCTGCCCGCAAAGTACCATTATACACTGAACGTAATATCTTCGATATGCGGTGCTGGATAACGATCTGGAATGGTTCTGGCGTTGAGCTGTCTGCAGTCGCTACTTGGACGCCTTCCGTTATTCTTCTTTGGTACCACGTGTGGAGGAGATGACCACCTACTGCTCGATAGGCGTAGATTCCTTGTGCTAGCATATACGAGAATTCCTGCTTAACTAACTTCAGTTTCTGGGGTGTCAAGCGGCGCGGTCGAGCATGAAGTGTTGGCCCAGGTGAAGTCAAAATACAGTACACTGTCGAATACTGCACAGGTGCTAGTGTGGGAGTCTGGCCTGTGATCTCCGGGAACTGTCTGAGGAGCTCTGTAAATGGAGAATCACCAGTAACTGCTGTGTCTTCCACACAAGGTACTCGAGCTTGGCTTGTTAGGTCGGTAGTAGTGTCAAGAAGGCGTCGGTCACGAAGGTCAGGCAGGAGTCCATTAAATGATAAAAAAATCCGCTCCAAGTATGGGGTGCGTCACATCTGCTACGACAAATTGCCATTCAAATTTGCGCCGCAGTCCCAAGTGGCAGTCATCACATTTGCGACGTGGCAGACAGGCAGATGGATAGACTGATACGTCAGCACCTGTGACTACCAAATACTGTAACTTTGTGCTATTCCGTTACAAACAGTCAACAGCTGCCGTCTGGAGAGCCAATGGCCATCATCACTGACTTCCTGCTAAATTTCCCTGTTCACACGGCAGTTTACACCTGCGCGCCTCGGAACCATACCGTCTGTGATACCAACAGATTCTTACTGGCGAAGGTGAGCGGCTGCACATACCCGCTGATCGGTGGCGACGAGGTCAGCGGCTGGTAGTCTGGGTCCGTAATGCAGCTACTTGCACGGTGAGCTGAGCAACCTGTGCTTGTAGCGCGGACAGAGTATTATCTGTCTGAGGCTGCGAGCGAACTGCTGCCACGCATGCGGATGGGTACATTTCCGTTACGCGATCTGCGGTTTGCGCGAGTGCATCCAGGGCGCCGGCACACACTGTCAATATTTTCTGCAAGTCGGGTGGCAGGCGCGATAGCCAAATATTCTGAAAAATGTCATCACTGACCACGCTGCTCGCTAACGTACGCAGTCGGCGTAGTAGCCACGATGGCGTGCGATCGCCTAGCTCTTCTGTGCGGAGTAGCTTCTCCAACCTTTTCGTCTCGGACTGTGAGAGCCGGGTTATCAGAGCGTTCTTGATGATTGTGTAACGATCAGTACTCGGTGGTAACGCCAGAATATCTTGTACTTGTGTGGCCATATCTTTATCGACTGCAGCATCTACATAACTGTACTTCGTTTCGTCTGAGGTTTCGTCTGACTTTCTAGTTGAGCAAACCGCAGCATGGGATTCTGTTGCCAAAACAATGGCAGTTTTACTGTCTACTGTGCCAGTAGACACTTCTGCAGTTGGTGGTGGGTCTGCCATTGTGAGTTACGGCGAAATGGAACACGGAAGATGCGCGATGCGGCTGACGCGGATGTTCGTATTTAACGCGACGCGGCACGATATGGAGCGTTAGTGACCGTCGAATTTCACGTTAGTGAGCGTCGGACATCACGTCGGTGTCACCAGTGTTGCTAGACTGGTTGTACTCACTTAATTGCAACATAAAGAGACACCGTAACTCATACAACTGCTTTACTACCAAAATAACACCAAATAACATCCATCAAAGAGAAAACATAGGTCAGAGACTGCGTCAAAGATAATAATTACAAATAGCAATCACTCGCGCATAGTATTACACTGCACTTCAATGTTCTCTTTTCTCAGTACATGGCTACCACATACATCAACTCCATATAGCGACCAACGAACAGACTCAAAATAAGCCTGAAGCTTTCTTGAATTACTTACGAGACACAATTTAACTGTGCTCAGTTTCGCTATTTCTGATAACGGTGTCTGGTTTATTTACGAAGTATGATTTTGTGTAGTGATATTTATGGTAAATTTTGAAAGTCTGTCCACCATTAGATCATCTGACAGCCTAACAAGAGTAATTATTTTGTTTACAGGGCCCGTACGTCATAGACTTAGAGGAATTTTCACCATGTCAAGAAGTTGGCAGTCCTGGTATTGAATTCAATGTGCGCTATGTTCAAAAATACTGCAGAATTGCTTACGATGGAAACCTGACATTTCCATATGGCCAAGACGACGAGGAACTGCTGGTATGTAGCTACAAGGGCAATGCATGTCGCCCTCTATTATCGTGTACATCTTTCTCCTCCGTTTGAAATTTCTGCTAATGTTACTTCGACTACGACCTGCATTCAACTGTCATATATTTCTTGAAGGAACGGCTTCAACTTCTGTCCATTTACATAGAGTGTTGCTGGTGTTAATTATCCGGAGCAGAAACAATGACGATAAATTCCAAATTCGCTCTGGCTGTAATAGCTTCTGAGTTATCTAACACCAGTTCCTCAAAAGAAAGCCAATAATTTGAATTCTATGTGATAAGTCTCCATAAAGAAAAAATGGAGCATATCCTGTGGAAAAGGCAGCATTATAAAAACAGAATACTGCTTGAGTGAGTTAATTAGTTGCATTTTTTCTTATTTCATAGACCATGTTAGTTACTACGTAACATGTAACACCTATTTCACACCATAATACACGAAAATAATAGTGATTTTTTGCCATGTCTGTATGAAATAACAATGATATTCCAATGAAAGTGCCAGTCTGTTTTTAAAACTGCGCTGTCTACTAATAACTTTGAGTGGTAACTGGTGGCATATTTTTGTGAGGTATATATATTAAGAATAGAAGAGCATAATTTAGCGCTCGAAATGGAAGGATATAAGACACTGATGTCGTCTTTGCCCCCTACTGTTCACTCTATACATCGAAAAGACAGTGGCGAAATTAAAAGAAAACATTCAGGAATTGGATTAAAACTCAGGGTGAAAGGATTCCAATAGAAAGATTCGTGACATTGGTATCCTCTGTGAAAGTGGGGAACAATTACAAGATCTGTTGAATAGAATGAACTAAGCATTTAGAGTAAACCAGAGAAAGATGACAGCAATAGGCAGTAGCAGAAATTACATTAGAGATAAATTTAACATAAAAATTGGGGACCATGAAGTAGACGTAGTGAGGGAATTCTGCAGTCTATAAAGCAAAATAACGTACGACTTGAGCTACACGGAGAAACTGAAAAGCTGACTAGCACAGACAAGTAGAGCGTTCCTGACCGAAAGAAGTAATCTGGAGAATAAATTTCGTAGAATGTACGTCGGCAGTAGAGCATTGATTGGAACGGAATAATCAGGTGTGGGAAACCCATAAAAGAAAAAAAAATGAAGTGTTTAGAATATGATACTGTAGAAAGATGTTGAAAATTAGGTGGACTGATAAGAAATGAAGAGATTCTCTGCTGACTGGCTTGAAGACGATTATATGGAAAACTGGTACAAGAAGAAGTAGGGAAGTTTTAGACACGTTTTAAGACATCTATAAATAACTTCCTTGTTAGTTGTAACAAGTGCTGTAGGTGGTAAAAACTACAGAGGAAGACACAGGTTGCAACGCATCAAACCAACAATTGAGACTTTGGATCCAAGATCTATTGTAAGACGAATCAGTTTTCACAGACTTGGAAACTGTGGCGGGCCACATCAAAAATATTCAGAAGACGGTCTTTCCGAACCCTGAATATATTTTAGCAATAAACTTCCAAATAAGTAAAATTGTGGTAATCCTGTTGGTAATGTGTCCAGTTTAAGCAACTCTCTGCGTGAGGATTGAGCATTTTATGCTCCATGCAATCCTTATTACATGATTTTCTGCACTAATCTCATCGTTCAAGGTTAAAATAGCTTGAATACTATTCCTTATCTGCATGCATCCTTAAAAATTTGCAAGAGTATGTCCCGCTTGTTCCACTGTTTGCCACCTCCCTTGTATAAATTGTGTGACATATGATATGAAGTAACTAGGATATCAATTAAAATTACACAGTCACCATACGTCGAATAAATGAGACTATGCTCACATCGAATGAAGTTTGTACCGTCTTTAACTTCGTATTAAATTTCATTGGACATTTTCACCGCCTCAGCAAAATGCTATAGATGTTTAAAATAATGCCCTTCGTTTTTCCCAATAAAATTCGTATCAAACAAAGAGGTTGGAAAAGATGATTCACATCAGTTTTTCGAAATGTTATAAAAAATATTCTGCGGTATAAACACACCGTTGTCCATCAAAAGTGAAACATTATTAACACGACACGCAACAAACATTCAATTGTCTTTAAGTGTAGGCCAACTGCTTGCTTGGTTACGCAAAATATTACCATTTCAGCACAACCCTACGTACGAGTTAACCCTATTAGATTCCGTATGTAATGAAACATTTCGCAGCCTGTTTTCCATTCATAATTATTCGCCTATGAAGTTTTATTGTTTGTGAGAATATATTGCTCTCTTGGAAGAAGGAGAAACATCTACCAGTGAGAGTCGAATTTTTAGCAGTGGCAGAATCGTGGCCTAGAAAGACTCTGGTTTTCTCACTACACAGTGTTGCTGCACGTGCTGCCTGAGGTCCCACGGTTGCCTAGTGACTATTGAATCGGTGGATTCAGGATGGCTACATTCAACGCCATGCCTGATTTCAACGACGCCACGTGTCTAGCGCAAAAGTAGTAGTAGTAGTAGAAGGGTTGTGTGGGCGCACGACAGCAAGGTCTTCAGCGCCCGTTCAGTATCATAGTGAGACGGGTGTCAAGAAAAAAACTCAGAACATTTACATATAACGGAACAGAAAACACGGGGAACAATCATTGAAAAATATGTGCTCACCCACACCGAAGCGTGGGATGAAGCAGGGCGTCAGCAGTAAAACATGGACAACACAGGAAGAGGGTGCTAAAACAATGTAGCAGATGGAAGTGGCTGGCTGACCGCAAGGAAAAAAGGGGAGGAGTCAGCCACTCTGCAATACACCAACACCTCCAGCCTAAAAGTTTAGGCCAGAGTCCAGACACATCACAAAACTTAAAAACCCTAGACACACACGTCTCATCGTTAGCTAAAACATAGGGCAGATCCCCATCAACTTGTGCTTCTGCCCTTGCATCACGGTATAAAATGCAGTCTGTTAAAATGTGCCGGAGAGAGATGTGCACACCACAAGCATCACAAAACGGATGATCCTCCCGCCGTAATAAATAGCTATGTGTCAGAGGACAGTGCCCGATCCGAAGACGTGTGAGCGCCACCTCTTCCCGCCTGAGCAGCCGGCAGGAGGAACGCCACGGCCGAGTGGTTGACTTTACCGACCGCAGTTTCTTGGCCGTCACCGCCAGCCATTCGTCCTCCCACAACTCCATGCACTTCCTTTGGAGTGCAGCGATGACTGGCTGCAAGGGGATAGGACACTGGACCACATCCAGCTCTCGGGGACAGGTCTATTTTCCGCTCAGCTGTGCAAGTTTGTACGCCCTTGTCACGGACCCTGAGGCAGGATATGGGGTTGTGTAAGGCTACGAAAAGAAAGATGTCCGGCCCTGAGCTTGGAAAAGCCATCCTTCGTCCCACTACTTACACTTTATTTTTATTATTGCTTAGTTCGTTCACTCATATTAGCAATCTTAAACGCGGCACTATCTGACGTAAGCATTTGATTTTGAAAAATTCCAGGCTCAGTTAGGTTAGCTTTTCAAGAACATAGATACGTGTAAAATAATTCTAACGTGAGATCAATTAAAAAGTATAGGCTGCTTTCCACCTGAAATGGTTATCGTCCACCCTTATGGATAATGTTTCATCTAACAGCATCAAATACCTAGCTACATAGTACTCTAGGTAAGCAACTCTACTGATTAGACTGTAATAGAAAGAGAATAACAACATAACTCTGTATCATTCGACCACCCTAGTCCGATCCTACTTCTACGTGAATATAGTTAACCACACCATTCTTTATAAACCACAACACAGTTCACGAATTTTCTATTCAACCATTCGCATATTTCGGTCTAGGATAAAGTAATACAGTGCTGTACAGATATTTATGGTTAGTTCTGAGTAATGACACTACATTAACTGTTTACTACCGCCTCTTTTCCTAAGCTCGATACTAGGTATCGTAGCTCTACCGATAATCTGTAGGCGATCAACTTTCAAAAGTGATCTACGTACTCTATTAATATTAATAGTATAAGCGTTAATTTCAGCTTCTGGTTTCATGCAAATTTCCCATGAATTTATGATGGCACAAACATTCCAGGTGTCATGAATATTAAGTAACAATCATATCACTGACTCACAGAGCAATAGAAAAAAGAAGACACATCTACGCTGCGAGCTAACTTCACGGTAAATTCCTGCTGGTGCTCAACAAAGAAATTTTTTGTGCTTTCAGCCTTTCAGTTACCGTCAATGCATTTTATTCTATTTCATTAAACATTAAGTAGGCTTCACTATCTTCTGATTTAAATTTACTGCGAAACTAAGCAAAGATGTATCTTTATCAGTCAGGGATACAATCCAATCTATCGTCTTGTCCTTAGATCATCATACGAGAACATGTTTGTATTTGGTTACAGAAGCCGACGTTTGTATGTTGAGCATTGTGAAAAAGGTATTCTAAAGCTTGTCGTCGAAATGAGACGAGTGTATGGTGTTACACAAGAGGGTAGTGTGAGATCTGTGGCGACAGCAGGAGCTACGAGGTAATGGTCGCTGGAGGAGCATAGAGGTAGCAGCCCATTTCAGGGGGGTATGTAAGACTATGCTCATCGGTGCCGTCAGAGCAAACTGACGCAGTAGCTAATCCTATATGATGAAGTCGTCGATTGGCCCGGAATTTACCGTTGACAACGACTTACTAGAGTGTAGACACGTTCGATGGTAACAGGGGTGTGGACGCACCCCCCAAACCATCCGCCAGTTAACGACTAGGTGCTGTTCCTCCATGTGGTTGCAAGGAGTAGACTATATAATCAAAGAATAGGTCGTCTGACTGGAAGATCATTCCGAACATAGTTGAGTTTGACGAAATAAGTTACGATGTGTTACAATAAGACGAGATATATGCTGTGTCAATCGGTCATTGGAGAGAAGCTGTTCAAAGGTTATCCAAGGGACTGTTTGTATGTTACAGATGGGGAAGATCCCGCCAGTGCTGCAGCATAGTATGCACGAAGAGTGTGGTGGATCGCATTTGCGCATTGATGAGTCCGAGGCCGCCTTTTAGAGGGGAGAGTATCAGTGTTGTAGCGGACATTAAAAAGGGTCCCTGCTGGCACAAAGTACCCGAATGGATATGGTTCTGTTTTCTTCAGCCGCCAGTCTTCTGAATAGTTTGATGCGATCCGCCCACGGATTCGTCTTCATCTCAGAGTAGAACATGCAACCTATATCCTGAATTATTTGCTGGATATATTCCAGCCTCTGTCTTACTCTACAGCTTTTACCCTCTACAGCTCCCTCTAGTACCATGGAATTTATTCTCAGTGTTTTCCATGCATTCTTTTCTTCTCCAATACTGCAGAGAACCGTCTCATTCCGTATTTTATGAGTTCCCATAATTTTCAACACTCTTTTGTAGCACCTGAGTTCTCGTAATTTTCAACACTCTTTTGTAGCACCACATTTCAAACACTTCGATTTTCTTCTGTTCCGGTATTCCCCTTATCCATCTTTGACCACCATACAATTCTGTGCTCCAAACGTCCATTCTCAGAAACTTCTTTCTCAAATTAAGGCCTTCGTTAGGTAGTATTAGACTTCTCTGGGCCAGGAAAGCCTTTTTGGGAGTGGTAGTCTACTTTCTATGTCTCCTTGCTCCGTCCATCATGGGTTATTTTGCTGCCTGGGTAGCAGAATTCTTCAGCATCATTTACTTCATGATCACGCAACCTGACGTTTCTTACTGTTCTCATTTCTGCTACTTATCGTTACTTCCGTCTTTCTTCAATTTACTCTCAATTTATATTCGGTACTCTCTGGACTGTTCATTCCATTCAACAGATCCTGTGATTCTTCTACACTTTCAATGAGAATAGCAATGTTATCAGCGAATCTTGTCACCACTGCTTCGTCGATATACAGATCGAACAGTAGGAGTGAAAGACTACATCCCAGTCTTTACCCTTTTTTAATCCGACCGCTTGGTTCTTGGTCTTCCACTCTTACTGTTATCAAATGTTCAATAGTGTGTGAAATCTTATGGGAATTAACTGCTAAGGTCATCAGTCACTACTTAACCTAAATTATCCTAAGGACGACACACACACACCCATGCCCGAGGGAGGACTCGAACCTCCACCAGGATCTTACTGTTATCCCTTAAGGGCACTTGTGCGTAGTGTACATGACCTCTTTCCCTATAGCTTACGCCTATTTTTCACAGAATTTCGAAGATCTTGTACCATTTTACATTGTCTAAAAGCTTTTCCCAGTGTCATGAAAGCTCATTACCCTTGCATTCACTATCAGTTCCACGTCAGAAATGGTCTCTGGTGCTTTTACCTTTCCTAAAGCTAAACGGATCGTCGTCTACCGCATCTGCAATTTTCCTTTCCATTCTTTTGTACATATTTTTTCCAGTAGCTTGGATGCATCAGCTGTTAATAAGATTGTTCGGTAATTCTCGGACTTGTCCGGTCTTGCAATCTTCGAAATTTTGTCTACGTTTTTCCTATGTCAGATGGTACGTCGCCAGACTCATACATTCTGTACACCAGGATGAAAAGTCATTTTGGAATCACTTGCCCCAGCGATTTCAGAAATTCCGATGGAATATTGTCTACGCTTTCTGCCTTATTTGTTCTTAATCTTCCAAAGCTCTTTTATGTTTTGATTCTAATAGTGGAACCCCTGTCTCTCCTATTCTGACTCAAATTTCTTTTTCCTTATTAGAATTCTTCACAGTTTTCGTGCAGCCGTTTCGCAGTATCATACCTGCAAATTCTGTTTATTTCATTCCTAAGTGACCTGTGTTTGTGTATTCCTGAATTTTCTTTTGTCGATCGAGTAAAGTATTTGTTCAGTTAACCGTCTTTTCTTCGCCGGTATCTTCCTTGTACCTGTGTTTTTATTTTCAGCTTCTGCAATTACCCATTTTGGAAACGTCCATTTCTCTTTCAGCTGCACTGCCTAGTGAGCTATTCCTTATCACAGTCTCTGTAGCCTTAGGGAACTTCAAGCTATCTCTTCACTCCTTAGTATGTTCACAACCCACTTCTTAGAGCATTGAACCTTCATTCCCAGTTTCGTAAACATCAGCATATTCTTCACCACTAATAAATTGTGATCCGAGTCTATATCTGCTTCTGCGTATTCCTTTACAACCTAGTATCTGGTTTCGGAATCTCTGCCTGACCTTGATGTAATCTAACTGAAACCTTCCCATATCTCCCACAATTTTCCAAGTATACCAACCCCTCTTGTGATTCTTGAACAGGGTATTTGCCTTTAGTAGCTCAAATTTATAACAGAACTTAATTAGTATTTCTTCTCTCTAATTTCTAGTATCAAGCCCATATCCTCCCATAACCCTTTCCCCTACTCCTTCCCCTACAACCGCATTTCAGTGCTCACAAATATTAGATTTTTACTAACTGAATTAGCCGTTAAATGTCCTCATAAACTTTCTCTGTTTCTTCATCTTCAGCTTACGACGTCGGCATGTATATCTGAACTATCGTTGTCATTGTTGTTTTGCTATCACTTCCGATGAGAACAACCCTATCACATAACTGTTCACAGTATCTCACTTTCTACCCTACCTTCGTTTTGCTATCGAATCCTATGCACCTTTCACCATTTTCTGCTACTGTTGATATTATGCTATACTCATCTGATGAGAAATCTTTGCCTTCGTTCCATTTCACTTCACTGACCTCCACTATATCTAGATTAAGCCTTAGGATTTTCTAGCTTCGCTACCACGTTCAAACTTGTGACATTCAACTTCCCGACTCGTAGAACATACTCCTTTGACAGGCAATTAGATCATTTTCTCATGGCCGCCTCCCCCTTGGCAGTTCTCTCCCTGAGATCCGAATGTAAGACTAGTCCGGATTCTTTTGCCAATGGAGAGATAGTCATGACGCTTTTGCGGTATGGGCCACGTGACCTGTGGATACACATTATTTGTCATGTCACTGACCATTGCTGATTGATCCGCCTTTAGGGGCAGTTTTCCATCCCAAGTGTAAGAGAGTGCCCTGCAGCTCTGTCCACTCATCCGCCCTCTTTGACAAGACCGTTGGCTGAAAGAAAGTGGTTTCTAATGCTGGAAATCTTTGGCCGCTTTGCTGATTTTTCTTCAAAATTTAAGCAATGATGGGTTTCGAACCTGGATCTAAGAATGTTTTTCTGAATAATCAAAGGTACTTCCCCTAGACCACAAGTGCCCTATAGACAGCAAAATCTGGAGGTAAACAAATGCCACGCTGTATTGTGTGTGTGCGTGTGGGGAAGGGGGGGGGGCGGAAGAGGGGAATTAAAGTCGATCCCTAATTAAGAAAGTGTGGACTGGGTTAGGTGCTCCATATGTATCATCATCGACTTGCGGATGTTAACGATGCTACACTACTGGATCCAGTGGGTGGCGTAATTGAGTTCAAGTGTGGCGCAGGTGAGAAGTAAGAGATAATCTGCATAGGTCCTACAGTGATAGGTATGATGGTGCAAGGTGAGACCCTGTAGGCAACTGTAAGACAAGTGATGAGGGGCTCCAGTGCAGTGGCATACAGTAGTGTGGACAGGGGGCATCCTTGATGCACAAAGTAGGAAGTTTCCTGTTGACCTGGATCATGGAGACAGCGGGAAGCAACAACCAGCAAATGGCGTCCACAAAGAGTGGTGGGAAGGAGGAATGGGTGTCGAACGCGACTGAAGTCACCCATGAAATCAATGGGGACCAGTGCCATGTGAAGCCAACAGCCAACGACTAGCACAATGAGGACACGATATTTTCCCAAAGCTGTTAGAAGAGTAACCACACAACCACATGCAATCTATTTTGATGAAAGGATTGTAGTTAAGACCATGTGTATGCGCTTCACTAACAGACGCATTTAGATTTTATAATCAGTGGTCATTAATGTAAGAGGGCTGTATGTGGTGACATTTGTTCCCTCCAATGGCTGAGGCACTGGTAAAAGAACGTCACTCACGAATTCAGATGGTATTGGGGAGAGGATGGAGTGAAGAGTTTCTGAAGCATCTCCGCCCAGTTTGGGCGAATTAAGGAAGTGAACACTTGGTAGATCTGCATCGGGAAGCCATATGGCCCCAACGACTTGTTCTTTGTCCCCTTGTCGGCCGTGTTCACAATGTCGTCCGTGATGATCACAGACAACATTAGTGTTGACTCTGCAATCGTTAGGGTCCGTTCAGATGTCGTGTAGAAGGGCCTGTCGTCGACAACCATCAGACCACGACGCCATAAAATTTATCGCGCTGGAGAATGAGGAGACAGGTTTTAGTATACTGGCGTTATCTGCGGACAACAGGTGATGGGTGGATCACGTCAGGCTCACAAAGAACGTGTAGTGAATGTTGGTAGTGTCCCACTGCCATAGCACTGCTTCCTTACCACATTGCATGAATACCATTGTGACTGCAGGTTTCGCACACGAGAGCCACCACTGCAACATGGATGCATAATACAGGAGACACTTTTCACAGGATGCCCATGTGTTGTCATAACTCAGTCAGCAATGGGGGTCACAAGTAGGGAAGTATTAAGTTTCCAGAACTCTTTGCTACACCAGACTGACTGAGGTGGTAGAGCGGGTGTGCAGATAATATCGCAACGGTTCAAAAACGCAATGGGCCATTTTTCTGCTCGGGGACTACATTTCCAAAGTGGACACAGATGTAAAACCAGTCGAGTCTACTCGCAGGATGTAGTGTATAATGGATGTCTCCATGAATTTTATTCCAAATGTCAACGAGATTAATGTCATCAGCCAGGGTACACGGTGTCGGGCATGGGGAATAAGCGGGGGTCTGGTCCTACGGCTGGAGGACGCAGTTGAAATCGCCGCTTAGAACAAAGCGATCATAGCACTAAGAAAACAGGTAGCCCAAGTCGTCTGCGAAGAACGCGGAATGCTGCTGATGATTCCTGGAGCCAGACTGGGCGTACACGTTAACAATGTGGTGTCCGTCGCTGGAGTCTGGGTGGTGGCCATATCGTCGGGTGGACTGCGCCGTTCAAATGGTGGTGCCGAATAGAGAGACCATGCAATGGGCTGGTTGAAACTGTATGCGTGGTGAGGGCCGCAGCCGAAGTTACTGCTAGCGCGGTCAACCTGGGTGGCACGGACGCTTCTAACAACAGCAGATGCACGACACGTCGATGGATGCATTCAGACAGTAAATGGCCCTCCTTCCCGCAAGCGGAATAAGTGCGGGGCTGATCATTGTATATTGTGATGGCATGGTAGGCTCTGATATGATGGTAGGAGGTCAGACGACTCTGCAGATCGATACGAACCTGCCTTTAAGACGAGACAGGTTCGGAATTGTACCCATCGGCTGGTAACACGTTCCAGAACGTTTCCATAGTGTCGGTGCGCTGCAATGACGGCGTCCACGTGTAGTTCGAACGGCAGTTGGTATGTACTTACCGTTCGTGCGCAGAGACCGGCGTAGTCGACGGTAACTGACCCTACATTACCATCGGAGTGACAGAAACGTAGACCAAGTTTCGCCTCCTGTTGCACTCTGTCGCACGTTGCGTCGTTAACCATCTTGACGTCCACATTACTACTACCCGTGGACACGAGGATTCCAATCAGATCTTGTGGTGGTATTTTAACGTCGTCGAGACGAAATCGTTCGATGTCATCCGCGTTGAGACAGACGCAGTCTGAACAAAAGCAGAAACAAAGTCGTTTTTTAAGGCTGTACGCCATGTTGTTCGATAAGGAAGACGGCAATTAGCAGCAGCCAAAGTAAACATAACACGCGACACGTGCCTCGCTAGCGTGACCACTCCGTGGCGCTGCAGGCGGCAGACTACCACGCCGCTACGGGGGCGATGGGATGTGAGTAACTAACTTTCATTTTATGTGTACCATACAAGTTTGATGTGGGAGATTTCATGCATATAAGTGTGAAACATTAACTCCTGTGCTGTGGAGTGTTAACCAGTCAACTGAATGACTGGGTAATTTCCAACAGGTATTATTTGCTAAATATTTGCAATATTCGATAATTTACAATGGAGTGATCGTACGAAGAGGATCTATGTTGTATCCATCCTACTTTCACTGGCTCTGCTACAAAGGAAAACTTCTTTGTTACGATCGAAAATCTTTCGGTATGTTTGAGGCCTTAGATATGGAAAGTCTCCAGAACAATCTTCACCCTCTGGCTTGATGTGAACAGTTTCAAAATTTAAATTTTGTCAAGGAACTATTTTCTTAACAGGTCAACATAGATTGAAACAGCAGCATGAAATCGAAAGTATGGGTACATTCTGTAAGACTAGTGTGTACTTTTCTCTATGCAGTGGCCAAGGCTGCGATCAACTATAAAAAGCACAAAGACATGGTATAACAAGGCTTTTATGTATCACATTAAGAGATTGGGAAGACATCCATTCTTCTACCAGTGTGTATACTAACTACAGTCCTTATAAAGACCAATATTATGAGTAACTACAAGACACTGTAAGTTGTTAGAATTTGTCCACAGTGCAAAAAATAGAAAAGTGTGATTTACAATATTGCACTTCCATATAAATATGTTTAAATTGTAAAGTATGTTAAAACTGAAAAATAATAACCCAATATTCATACTAAATTGTGCTGCAATATTACAGCATCTAACTTCTCTGACTAAAGTCTTTAATTATCTCTGAAAAACATCACGTAAGCACTCGACAAAAATTAATATTTATTCTCTGTTTCGAGATATATTTGGAAATTATATTTTTACTTTACATACACTCCTGGAAATGGAAAAAAGAACACATTGACACCGGTGTGTCAGACCCACCATACTTGCTCCGGACACTGCGAGAGGGCTGTACAAGCAATGATCACACGCACGGCACAGCGGACACACCAGGAACCGCGGTGTTGGCCGTCGAATGGCGCTAGCTGCGCAACATTTGTGCACCGCCGCCGTCAGTGTCAGCCAGTTTGCCGTGGCATACGGAGCTCCATCGCAGTCTTTAACACTGGTAGCATGCCGCGACAGTGTGGACGTGAACCGTATGTGCAGTTGACGGACTTTGAGCGAGGGCGTATAGTGGGCATGCGGGAGGCCGGGTGGACGTACCGCCGAATTGCTCAACACGTGGGGCGTGAGGTCTCCACAGTACATCGATGTTGTCGCCAGTGGTCGGCGGAAGGTGCACGTGCCCGTCGACCTGGGACCGGACCGCAGCGACGCACGGATGCACGCCAAGACCGTAGGATCCTACGCAGTGCCGTAGGGGACCGCACCGCCACTTCCCAGCAAATTAGGGACACTGTTGCTCATGGGGTATCGGCGAGGACCATTCGCAACCGTCTCCATGAAGCTGGGCTACGGTCCTGCACACCGTTAGGCCGTCTTCCGCTCACGCCCCAACATCGTGCAGCCCGCCTCCAGTGGTGTCGCGACAGGCGTGAATGGAGGGACGAATGGAGACGTGTCGTCTTCAGCGATGAGAGTTGCTTCTGCCTTGGTGCCAATGATGGTCGTATGCGTGTTTGGCGCCGTGCAGGTGAGCGCCACAATGAGGACTGCATACGACCGAGGCACACAGGACCAACACCCGGCATCATGGTGTGGGGAGCGATCTCCTACACTGGCCGTACACCACTGGTGATCGTCGAGGGGACACTGAATAGTGCACGGTACATCCAAACCGTCATCGAACCCATCGTTCTACCATTCCTAGACCGGCAAGGGAACTTGCTGTTCCAACAGGACAATGCACGTCCGCATGTATCCCGTGCCACCCAACGTGTTCTAGAAGGTGTAAGTCAACTACCCTGGCCAGCAAGATCTCCGGATCTGTCCCCCATTGAGCATGTTTGGGACTGGATGAAGCGTCGTCTCACGCGGTCTGCACGTCCAGCACGAACGCTGGTCCAACTGAGGCGCCAGGTGGAAATGGCATGGCAAGCCGTTCCACAGGACTACATCCAGCATCTCTACGATCGTCTCCATGGGAGAATAGCAGCCTGCATTGCTGCGAAAGGTGGATATACACTGTACTAGTGCCGACATTGTGCATGCTCTGTTGCCTGTGTCTATGTGCCTGTGGTTCTGTCAGTGTGATCATGTGATGTATCTGACCCCAGGAATGTGTCAATAAAGTTTCCCCTTCCTGGGACAATGAATTCACGGTGTTCTTATTTCAATTTCCAGGAGTGTATAATTTTATATCTGTGCAAATGTTATGATTATAAATAATACAAGTTAATCAGGGGGCCTTATCCAAGATGTGATATTTATTGAAGTATTTTCATAAAACTCTCGTTTCGTGGAAATATTTTTTGTGTAATCGGGTAGCCCTTAATTAAAAAATACAAATAATATGGAGGTCATGCTACATCTCGCGAATGTATCAGCCAAAACGTGCTAACGAGAAAATATTATGGAGAAACTGGGTTAAACAACAGATGCGTGTTTATAAGAGAACACTGCTAACAATGTAAGGAGCTAACTAAAAAGAAGGAAAAGAAACGTGCGTGCTAGAAAGTAACTTCAAATGTGAGGACTGTTTGCGACCTCGTTAAACCAACATGTAAAAAAAGCTGCAGTTGTAGCAGTGACTACAGAAGATGCTTAGAAATATAATGAAATGTATTTTGTCAAAATAAAAGTTCGTACACTTGCAAAAGACGACATAACCCCCATATTATTTGCAATAACTGTGAATATTGAAGTAGGGTTTTATGGTGTAAAATGAAAACCTAAATATATATATATGTTATAGGAAGTATTGTTCCTTGAGATTTACTCTCGGAGCATAGTTTCTTTATCATTCCCGAATTCAGAAATATCTTATTTGTACATAATAATAATTACCTATTACAAATTAAAAATGCAAAAACATTTACGACCTAATTTTTTTTTTTTTTAGATTCAGTGATCAAAGTCTGCGTGTTTAATTAGCAGCAGTTGCTAACGATGTCCAGATGCTCAGAACTTAGATGGAATTTTTGCCTTTACAGATTTGAAGTGGAACATACGAAGCTGACAACATCAGAGATGGGCTAAACCTAAGGAAAATGCAATAAACAGTGTAATTTTAAAATGAATACGATTTTAAAAAATAGGAAACTATGTCGCAAATAAAACTGTCGCCGGCTGTGTTTTCTAGTTGTCAATGAGTTCATTGGCCAGCCACCACAAGCACTCTTGTTTTGGCATCGGTGGTTGTTTTATTTAGCGACGGTCTATGGGGGTAGACCAGTAGACATCAAGAACTTATTTGCTTAATAGACACGCATCGTACTTATCGTTAATTTAGTGCAGTTTATAGGACTCGAGGGCTTGACGATCTTCAACATGTATCTGTAAATAAATGTTTGTTGTTCAAAGTCATACAGCTGTCATGGCTGATGTGCCTGAAGACATGTGCAAGTAGTTGGATGGATACTGCCGTAGCCAGTCCGACACTGGTGACACCCACGTAATCAGCCTACAGATACTTGAAGAAGAAGTATAAACTGCTGTCACTGATCACAGAAGTTTGAAATCACTGAAATGCAAGATTCCAAGGGCCAGGAAGGTCCGACAGTAACGACTTGGATTGCAGTTACTGCCATTTCTTGTCTCACAATCCTATGGTCCGGTCTGTGCAGTTGGAAGCTAGTTTTTATTATGCTTCTACGGAGTTTGATCTAGTGGTCAGTCACTGTCAATGTTGAAGACATAACCGTAGCACCTCCCGTGAAAGATTCATTCAGTAAACTAAAGACAGAGTTGATTCACTGAGTGTCTTAGTCACAAGAGGAGTGCATGTACAAGTGTTAGCTTAAGAAGACGATGCAGACAGGAAGCTGTCGCAGTACTAAAGGCACCTGCTTTTTAAAGTGGATGTGGGAGATGTACCCTACATGCTAACTGGTACATCCTGGAGCAGCCGTATTTCGGCTCAAATTAAAGCCATAGTAGCGTCTCAGACAGAAATGGAGTAGGAAGCCGTCGCAGATCTCGCTAACGTAGTTCATGCTACAATACTGTCGCCATCAAGTAGTACGGTAGCGGCGTCACACAACAGTGTCTCATCGTCGCCAGTGATGCGGGAGAATTACGATTTTCAGTCAGACGAAGTGGACGCTCTGGCCAGCCACATGAGTGAACTCTTAGTTCAACGCAGATAAGCCACGGATAGAAGTCGTTACAACAGAAGATCATGTAATCGTGCCATAACGAACTCGTTGGTTCTAAATATCGGAGAGCAGTCATCCACAACGTGTTGGACGTAGGCACAACTGATTACCGGACAAAAAAAAAATGGTTCAAATGGCTCTGAGCACTATGGGACTTAACAGCTATGGTCATCAATCCCCTAGAACTTAGAACTACGTAAACCTAACCAACCTAAGGACATCACACAACACCCAGTCATCACGAGGCAGAGAAAATCCCTGACCCCGCCGGGAATCGAACCCGGGAACCCGGGCGTGGGAAGCGAGAACGCTACCGCACGACCACGAGCTGCGGAACGATTACCGGACAATCTCTCAGCATCTCTACATGGGTGACCGGAAGACCGGACGGAAATTCTTTTTGGACCATGACTCCGATATCGGTATTATCCCAAGAATCTATGTAACTGCCAGCCATCAACTTTCTTCTGTCTTTTTGCCGTTCACAACTCATCAGTAGTCACTCACGGTGTGGAACGGGCCTTGGGACTGTGTCGTGCCTTCGTTTGTGGTTTTACTGTTGCGGATATCATGGAGCCTAAAGTCTGAGCCGACTTCCTGTCTTACCTGTTACCTGACGTAGCAAATGCAAGGCTCGTAGACAGCGTCTCCAGACTTTCTACTTCTGGATTCCGATACAGTGCAGTGATTATCAGCGCAAAACTGGAACATGTGGCAAAAAACAGATACGCCGTCTTGCTCGACCAGTTTCCTGCTGAAACCCGACTACTCACAACGACAAGGGAAGTAGGCCATAACACAGTGCATGTTATCGAAACTACCGATAGTCCGCCATTTACATGCCGTCCGAGACGTTTAGTTGCCGACTGCCTTGTAATCGCAAAGGCAGAGTGTAACCCAATGCTCAGAAAATGTGTTATTTGCCCTTCTCGTAGCTGTTGATCTCCAGTCCTTCATCTGGTGCCCTGAAAAGGATGGCTCGTGGTGGCTGTGTGGTGATTACCGCGTCCACACAGATACCCAGTGACTCAAATAAGGGCCTGCAATTACGCTTTCAGAGATTCACATGTGTTTAGCCTCCTGGGTTGTGCAAAGGTTTTTGCACAAATCACAGTGGCAAATGAAGACATTTCAGAGACTGCTATAGTAATTTCAAAACTCTTTACAAGACACTTCGTTTGTACATTGTCGGTCAATCACGGCAAAGGTTCATTAATTTCGTGCTGCTGGGACTGTCATCCTGCTTTGCACACTCCTCGTCTTTTCAGTCACAACAGAACAGTATCAGAAATAGTTGGTGGAGATTATCAAACGAATGGAACAGCATCAAGCAAACCTCAGGCCACCATCCTGGGCCGTCTAATTTCACCTGCATGATGTGGATATATCATGAAGATCACATAACTGGAAACCAAGGAGCTACTCCGTTTCTTGAGTATGCTGATTTTCTTCTGACAACATATGCACGACTAACCTGAGTTGAAAGAACTTCTAACTGCAGCACTTACTGGACCCAGGATTAAAGGGGTTTCAATCGTCCACTGAACAGATAAGTCGAGCTCTGAATTTAATGTAGCGAAGCAAAGCCTAATACTCAGCACTCGCATTGGCAGTTGATGCTAGTGAAACAGCTGTTGGTGCAGTGTTGCAGCAGCAAGTCGATGGCGCTTGGCAACCACATGCCTTCGTCTCGCATATGCTCTCCACTTACCAGTGGAAACAGAATGCTTATGATCGTAAGATTCTGTCTGTGCACAAAACAATCAGGTACTTATGACCACAGTTGGAGGCCAGAGAATGTACGATATCTAATGATCTCAAGCCGTTTACCTATTACTTGAAACAGAACAATAACAAATATCCACTGGGGCTGTACAAATATCTGCAACTTACTGACGAATTTAGCAGTGATATCTGAAACATTTCTGGTATACAACACATGCTCGCCATCTGTCTGCCATGGATTAACAGTGTGACAAATTTTATTGATTTTATTCAGATCGTAAAGCTACAAGAATCTGATGACAAACTCCAAAAGCTACTGCACGATGTATCATACAGCCTCCATCTACAACATGTCGACGTTCCTGGTTCTGACATCAAACTATATTTTGACGTATCTGTTGGAAGTTCACTCCCGGCCGTGCCAACCCGCTTTCCGCAGACGTGCTTCCGACAGCCACCAAACCCATAACACCCTGGGGTGACTGGTCCCTGCCCACATATCCAAATGGGGGACTATTTTACTTCTGACATATTTTACCAAAGAGGGTGGTATCATCATTAAGCTACAAATTAGAGCTTCACACCCTCGGGAAAAATAACGGTAATAGTTTTCCCTTGCTTTTAGCTATTCACAGTACCAACATAGTAGGTCCATGCTAATGTAACAAGGGCAGATCATTCAATCATCCAGCCCGTTTCCCCTGAAGCTACTGCAAAGTTTGCTGCCCCTCTTCAGGAATCGCAGATTAGACTGGCATCTCCACGGATACCCTTCTCTTGTGGTTATACCATCAGTGCGGCTACCAGTACTGTTGACATACGAAACCCATCACTGTCGCAAGGTTAGTGGTTCAAGGTCAGAATGTATCATTAGAAGCAGGTACTTCTTGTAAATATAGACAAAACGTACGAGAGCCAAAACTCGCCATAAGATGCAGGATGCCTCAAAGTCTGAGACTACGTTTTCTCTATTGAAATGCTGTTGTAGAACACAAAAGTTAAAAAAAAAGCTCTCAATCTAGCTACAAAGCCCTTGGCATATAAATTTTGTTCAGTCATGTAGTATTCCAAACACTGTAATGGGGAATTTCGAAAACAAATGAAACGTAAATGAAACTTTGTTTATTGATTATACGGTTTTCGCTCCTTTAGTAATTTTAAATAACCCACAATGCTTCTTAGGCGATGGTTGCGTCGGAATGTAGTAGTAGTGAGCGTCTCCCAAACACTTCTGGAGCCGAACCCACTATACAGCACAAACAAAATTTATGTGACCATAGACAGTTACCCTTTACAGTCAGATTTAATGCACTTCGGCCTGATAACTCACAGACTGGAAAACAGTTGTCTTCGGCGATGAGTCCCTTCTCCAACTGAGCCCGGTTAAGCTGCGAAGAGTTGTTTCCAGACGCCCCAGACAGCAGTGGGATACCAACCCTAACGCGAACAGCTATAGTGCCCTGCAAACAGGAATGGTGATCTGTTGTGTCATTTCGTTTCATAGCAGGACCTCTTCTTTACGCCGGCCGTGGTGGCCGAGCGGTTCTAGGCGCTATAGTCTGGAACCGCGCGACCGCTACGGTCGCAGGTTTGAATCCTGTCTCGGGCATGGATGTGCGTGATGTCCTTAGGTTAGTTAGGTTTAAGTAGTTCTCAATTCTAGGGGACTGATGACCTCAGAAGTTAAGTCCCATAGTGCTCAGAGCCATTTGAACCATTTTCTTTACTCAATCGTCCAATTTTTCTGAAACTATAATCATTTGTTTGTCTGTACGTGTACATCGCATCTACCGATTAGCGTCCCATTGGGATAACTTCTTATGATGTGTTGTTTCTTTATTTTCTTGTCTTACAGTTTATTAGGGTCTGTAGGAAGTAATTTCCCTTTGCTCCATTTGACAGATCGATGGAAATAGTTATACAATTCAGACATACTACAAAGGAACTCTGGTTACATACAAATATAAGTAATTTTTATCAATACTATTGGGATGAATCCAGACAGAAGCCACTGAATAATGGAAATTATTAAGTTTCTGTGACGTCCGTGACTTACGTTAATGTATACCTTGACTCGTTTAATGTCCCTCTAGGCTGTACTTCTTGGTGAGATAAATGAAACATGATGAATGGATGTATGTATCTGCACTCCTTGCGTCATACTACTTGCAGAGTAAACAGCAACCACAGAGCACATGGATCGCCGAAGCCTTACGAGCATAATAGAAAATTTCATTCTCCAGCCCCGAAGTTCATTGAATTGTCGGCGAGTGGGTATCGTTTCAATTAATATATGATTCATCACAACCCTTCACTACTGTGTTGAAAACTCTTACCACCTTGCTGGCTTCACGTGCTGTCTGGTTCTATAATACAGCGTTTATCAGTCGGTACTACAGTCTATCATTTCAGAAAGTGTATCAAATTTATTGAAGGTGTTGTGGTTGGCAGGAGAGCCAACACCGTGTTACTAGAGGAGGCCGAAGTGCACGCGTTTTAGCTCACGCAGGCTGGCGTGACGTCTGGAACAGGACAAGGAAATTACAATTTAGAAAAACGGACGTAGCTAGTGGAAAACTTAACTTTAATCCATTAATGATGAACGTCGCTCTTGACGGTACATGATTCACAATATCAATAGTAACTGAATATGGCGCCTTGCTAGGTCGTAGCAAATGACGTAGCTGAAGGCTATGCTAAACTATCGTCTCGGCAAATGAGAGCGTATATTGTCAGTGAACCATCGCTAGCAAAGTCGGTTGTACAACTGGAGCGAGTGCTAGGAAGTCTATCTAGACCTGCCGGGTGGGGGCGCTCGGTCTGTAATCACTGATAGTGGCGACACGCGGGTCCGACGTATACTAACGGACCGCGGCCGATTTAAAGGCCACCACCTAGCAAGTGTGGTGTCTGCCGGTGACACCACAGAAGGTTTTGTATTAGCCTTACAATTTTATCACTTATTTGCATCACTGTTATCCGCATTTTCACAGTCACAGCTGTCCCAGTTTCATCTCGTCTCTCTTCATCTGGTTATCTAGACATCTCTTCAATTATACTTCCTCATTGTTCTTGATGCCTGACAATCTAAATTATTGCTATCAAAGACCGAAACCGTATCACAAAAAGTGTTTTTGATTACTGGCTACTGGAAGCAAAGGCATAGACAGTATGGTTGAAATGGCTCTGAGCACAATGGGACTCAACTGCTGAGGTCATTAGTCCCCTAGAACTTAGAACTAGTTAAACCAATCTAACCTAAGGACATCACAAACATCCATGCCCGAGGCAGGATTCGAACCTGCGACCGTAGCGGTCTTGCGGTTCCAGACTGCAGCGCCTTTAAGCGCACGGCCACTTCGGCCGGCAGAGACAGTATGTTAGTACACATGAAGATGCGTTAACGAAGGAGAAGCGCTGTAGAATTAGAGAAGGCAGTGTAGTTTAAGAACCCTTAGTCTCACTACTTAGTTATAAATCTAGATCTAGCTTAACTGAGATGTACACTGAGTGTGTAAGTAGTTAGCAGTAGTAGCAGTACTGGTGGCTGGTCATATCTTGGTACTATGGAGAGGAAAGACATTATGACGTTCCTGATTGAGAACTTCCCAAATGTCTTCAGAAGTATCTATGGTAGCATGGGCATCACAGGAAAGCCAATGCCAGCTGTAAGTACTAGAAACACATTGATTTCTATACACATACACAGACTTGAAGAGATTGCAGAGGGTTTTGTGGTGTTAACGTTAGACACCACGCTAGAGGTTTGCGATAATCGATAGCGGTTTCAGCTCGCTAGGTTCGCAGCCTCTAGTTAGCGCATGTATTACGCACGTAATACGAGAATTGTGTTATCTTACTTGTTGTATAATCCAGCTAATGTTTGTTAATGAGTCATTTGTATTCAAGGAAGATAGTTGTTATTAGTTGCCGGCCGGGTGGCCGGGCGGTTCAAGGTGCTTCAGTCTGGAACCGCGCGACCGCTACGGTCGCAGGTTCGAATCCTGCCTCGGGCATGGATATCAGTGATGTCCTTAGGTTAGTTAGGTTTAAGTAGTTCTAAGTTCTAGGGGACTGATGATCTCAGAAGTTAAGTTCCATAGTGCTCAGAGCCATTTGAACCATCTGATATTAGTTATGTTCCAGGAGTGCAGTAGCAGGACAAAGTTAAGTAAAAGTTATTTACTAAAGTATTCCAGTACTAATTATTATAGATTGTTCCAGAGTCCTGCAACCACCCCACTCGTGCTAGCCTCTATCATCCCACTGCAAATCCCAGGGGTAGCGATCGAAAAGCATCCTGCACTTGTGTGAGGTCATGATATGGTGCCATCGACCTTCACATCAGGTTTCTTGAGAAACAAACCGAGGACAGGAACTTGTGTCCGGTAAAGCCATCGATTGACGCTACAGAGCGTCGAAGTTCTAAGCGCCTGTGCCCGCCACTAGGCCACTCCTTCTGCAGCAAACCTGGTTTGGTACACTGACGGAACGTAGGCGGAACGCGTCGCAATTTTGTTTGTTAAGCAGTGATCGTGACTGATTGCCACGATCGCCAGTGGAGGAAATGGAACTAGCTGCTGCGTAGAGATGCCTCGTCTCCTTTGAAAGCGATACTCTGTTATCTTGGTGGATGGCAGTCTCTGACACTGGTTTCCATCTGCAGTTTCTTTTCTTTTGGAATCATCTAAAATCTCCAAAGAGTTTAGATACACAAGAGAAAAATACACTACAAATGGAAATTCGTGTCCGACCTCAACTAAGGTAACAGGTCGCCACATTCATAGCATACAAGGCGTTTCTACGCGACAGATAGCTCCGTCTCCTCCACTTGCGATCATGGCGATCAGTTGCGATCTCTGAGTAACAAACAACATTGCGAGACTTTCCGGCTACCGTCCGTCACCGTATAAAGTCACGTTTGGTGCCAAAGGGGGGAGTGGGGGGGGGGGGGGGGCAGTGGCAGGCGCCGGTGTCCACAACCTCGGTGCTATGTAGCGTAATTGGATGACGTTTCCGGACACGGATTTTCATACTCAATCTGCTTGTCAAGAAATCCGTGACTACCTCTCGAAGTTTGACGCAACATTTTTGGAAATCCGCCCTGTATATACACTACTCGCCATTAAAATTACTACACCACGAAGATGACGTGCTACAGACGCGAAATTTAACCGACAGGAAGAAGATGCTGTGATATGCAAATGATTAGCGTTTCAGAGCATTCACACAAGGTTGGCGCCGGTGGCGACACCTACAACGTGCTAACATGAGGAAAGTTTCCAACCGATTTCTCATACACAAACAACAGTTGACGGCGTTGCCTCGTGAAACGTTGTTGTGATGCCTGGTGTAAGGAGGAGAAATGCGTACCATCACGTTTCCGACTTTGATAAAGGTCGGATTGTAGCCTATCGCGATTGTGGTTTGTCGTATGGCGACATTGCTGCTCGCGTTGGTCGAGATCCAATGACTGTTAGCAGAATATGGAATCGGTGGGTTCAGGGGGGTAATACGGAACGCCGTGCTGGATCCCAACGGCCTCGTATCACTAGCAGTCGAGATGAAAGGCATGTTATCTGCATGGCAGCCACGTCTCGATCCCTGAGTCAACATATGGGGACGTTTGAAAGACAACAACCATCTGCACGAACAGTTCGATGACGTTAGCAGCAGCATGGACTATCAGCTCGGAGACCATGGCTGCGGTTGTTACCCTTGACGCTGCATCACAGACAGGAGCGCCTGCGATGGTGTACTCAACAATGAACCTGGGTGCATGAATGGCAAAACGTCATTTTTTCAGATGAATCCAGGTTCTGTTTACAGCATCATGATGGTCGCATCCGTGTTTCGCGACATCGCGGTGAACGCACATTGGAAGCGTGTATTCGTCATTGCCATACTGGCGTATCACCCGGCGTGATGGTATGGGGTGCCATTGGTTACACGTTTCGGTCACCTCTTGTTCGCATTGGCGACACTTTGAACAGTGGACGTTACATTTCAGATGTATTACGACCCGTAGCTCTAACCCTTCATTCGATCCCTACGAAACCATACATTTCAGCATGATAATGCACGACCGCATGTTGCAGGTCCTGTACGGGCCTTTTTGGATACAGAAAATGTTCGACTGCTGCCCTGGACAGCACTTTCTCCCGATTTCTCACCAATTGAAAGCGTCTGGTCAATGGTGGCCGAGCAACTGGCTCGTCACAACACGCCAGTCACTACTCTTGATGAACTGTGGTATCGTGTTGAAGCTGCATGGGCAGCTGTACCTGTACACGCCATCCAAGCTCTGTTTGACTCAATGCCCAGGCGTATCAAGGCCGTTATTACGGCCAGAGGTGGTTGTTCTGGGTACTGATTTCTCAGGATCTATGCACCCAAATTCTGTGAAAATGTAATCACATGTAAATTATAGTATAATATATTTGTCCAATGAATACCCGTTTATCAGCTTCCTTTTTTTCCTGGTATAGCAATTTTAATGGCCAGTAGTGAACAAGTTCACCAGACAAAAAGTTAGTCACCCCAGTACGCATACACAGCTGGCGTATGGATCGGGTCACGTGCTCTACTGCAGATGCACAGCCTCTACTTGAGCGTGAGGCAGCAGCGATCTGTGAGACATTTGCGTTTCAAACGGACAGTCTACATAGGCATGAGTAAATGTAAGGACGTGGCAGACTGCCAGAAAGGAGTAATCGTGTCTGACTGTGCTCGTGGCCATGCAGTCTGTGAAGTTGCTGGATTTGTTGCTGTTTCGCATCGGACAGTCCATCATGTCTACAAGCAGTGGTATGTAACACACCTCAGAACTGAGGTTGGAAAAAGATCCCGACTAAGGACTGGAGACGCGTTTCACGGCTTGTGGTTCACAGTCGGTTTCAAAGCTGACAGGAAGTGCTGCAGTCAGTGAATGGCCCATCCGAACCTGCTAGCGAGAGACCCCGGCAACGAATACAGTGCGCAACGGACATTTGGCGTCTGTTACCTCGCAAGGGATCATTGCTCACACTGCGTAATAAAGACTATAACAGGAAAGTATATTTTACCGGTTTTCTGAACACTCCCCCACCCTATTACACCTCGATTAGCCTGCAAAATCATCTAACCCCGCAGAAAATGTGTGGGACATATTGACGCCACCTTACCCGCAATTTTGTGGAACTGAGCTATTTGATTCAAATGGCTCTAAGTACTACGGGACTTAACATCTGAGGTCATCAGTCCCCTAAATTTAGAACTACTTAAACCTAACTAACCTAAGGACATCTCACACATACATGCCCGAGGGAGGATTCGAACCTGCAACGGTAGCAGCCGCGTGGTTCAGGACTGAAACACCTAGAACAGCTCGGCTACCGCGGCCGGCCTGGATGGTGCATACTGCACAACCTCTTGGACTCACTTTCTGACCAAGTCTGTGGACGGAATTACTCGGTATTAAATGGTGCATGTAATGATTTCTCTAGGGGTGACTAATTTTTATCAGGTGAGCTTTTGTGTGTGTGTGTGTGTGTGTGTGTGTGTGTGTGTGTGTGTGTGTGTCAGATTAAATTAAGCAGCAGCTATGAAAAGTACAAAAGAAAAGAAAATGGGGAAATGGAACGAGAAGACGAAACTTTTAGACGATAACACGAGGAATTAGTTGAAATATTTCTAAATGTTTTTGACAGTGGAGAAAACAGAACGAAAATATAGCAAAACAATGAATTGGAAGTAATGAAACTATGACGAAGTAAAACGAGGCTTACACTGGATAGACATCACATTCCATCCGTTAAGATGGCTGATGGTAGAGCAAATAACAACAGAGAGAGCATTACCAAAACGTTATAAGAATTTTTTAAACGTTTTTATAGTTCAAGAACCGAATCAGAAAAACAGATGATGTGGCGTTTCTCCTATCGGGAGGTGATCCAGAATGTTTCTAATCTATCCATCTGTTTCCATATTCCCGATCCTGAGCGCACCTGAAATTATAATGCTGTCATGCACTGCACGTACATTCTTCAAATTAATATTACACGTAATGCGTTTTTCCCTGTCGATTCTTCAAAATGTTTCAATTCAATTCAAATTCAACATTAAACGAAATGAAATCTCGGCATGATGCAAAATACACTGTCGGGAAAAAAGGAAGAGTTTTGCGACGTAAACGAAAGTTGGTAGGCGTGTTTCTACATCTGAATGGTGATGTCTATTCTGTTTTCGCCCCAGTCTCATAAGAGTGGCGATAGTAGAGCCTCTGTGAGGAAACAAATCAGGTTTGCATGAAGTTAGTCAAAAATGCCTTTAAGGTGACAAAGACGCCATTATTAGTACCTCTGAATGAGGTCGTGCAATAGGCTATAAGAAGGTGCAGGTTCGTTCTGCGATGTTGCAAAAATGGTTAGCAGAAATGTAACCACTGTTTATGATTGTTGGAAGCGGTTGTCACGAGAAAGTACGGTCACAAGACGCTTGCTCTCCGGACGGCCACATTACATTACCGGGAGGGAGGATCGTCGTGTTCCGCGTATGGCTCTGCGCATCGTACTGCATCAGCAGTTGGCACCACTGTGACACGAGGAACTGTTCAGGGGCAACTCCGTGCCAGACGCCCTGTAGCGCGCATTCCACTGCCCATAAACCATCGCGACTTCAGTGACGTCAAACGAGAGCTCGTAGAAAGGCAGGTTGTGTTTTCTGATGAAAGCTAGTTCTGCCTCGGTGCCAGTGATGTGTATTTGTCTAGGGAGGCCAGTGGAAGGCCTGCAACCAACCAGACTGCGTGCTAGACACAGTGCACCTGTAGCTGGGCTAGTAGCCTGGGTGCCATTTTGCATGACAGCTGGAATACACTCCTGGTTATTCCACGCACCCTGTACGACAATCTGGTGATTCGACCTGTTGTGCTGCCATTCAAGAACAGCATTCTTGGTAGTGGTTTCCAATAAGATAAAGCTCGCCCACATACCGCTGTTGCTGACACAACATGCTCTACAGAGCAGCGACATGTTGTCTTGGCCTACTCTATCACCACATCTGTCTCCAATCGAGCACATAAGGGACATCATCAGACGGCAACTCCAGCGTCATTCAGACCATCATGAACTGTCCTCGTATTCACCGACCTAGCGCAACAGACATGGACCTCCATTCCACAAACTGACATCCGGAGCCTGTTCAACACGATGCATGCACGTTTGCATGCTTGCATTCAACTCTCTAGAGTATATATATGGTATTAACGTAGCAACATCTCACATTTGCAATGGCTTATCTCGCGCTCACATAACCTTTCATCTTACAATGTTAATCATTTAAATATTTTACCTAGACAAATCTATTTCCGAAATTTCATTACTCTACATTAATTATCTTTTTGGTGTTGTGATTTATTTTCTGTCAGTGTAATAGTACTACGTCAGTCAAAAGTTTGTGGAAATTAACGCATCTGCAAAAGGTCGAAAAAACCTTAGGTGACTTCCGTATATAAGAAGTGTAAACGAACTGACCTGCATAATGACGGACCGTTTTCCTTAACGTTGGTTTCCTGCAAAATTCTTAAATACATTCTGATTTCGAACGTAATAAATTTCCTTGAGACAGGAAAGCTTCTGTCCACGAATCAGCACTGGTGCAAAAATCAACTTGTCTCTTTCTGACATGGTATCCTGCGAACCACGGATGAAAGGCAAGCAGCAGAGTCCATAATCCTAAATTTTCTGTAAGCATTTGACACTGTACCGGGGTGCAGACTGCTGACGAAGATTCGAGCCTACAAATAAGACTCACAGATAACGTGAGTGGCTCGAGTCTTCTTAAGTAACAGAAACCAAAACGTTATACCCTGACGACGCCTGCCGCTCGGATTCTGAGGTCATCCTCGGCTTCTTTTGGCGGATGACTGATTGGTGGAGGCAACTAGCATCGCACACGGCGTGCAGACGAAACTCACTATCTTAGCATTGTACACAGAGTCGATCGCAGTCCTCTGGGTTGGAACGGAGAGGAAGGTCTAAACCAGAGACATCGACGACTCCGCCACGTTATCGGATGCGAATTTCCCGATGTCCGCTATCAGGTGCAGATCCGTAGCGTTCCCCTTAGTTGACCAGGCGTACACTACACGCAGAAAGCTGTGACTAGGATAGCAGAGTACGTGTGACATGCACGTGGGGGTTATTAAGTAAGAAGTACCCTCCTTAGGTTCAGAGACGAACTGCCCAACATAATCGAGCTTAGAAAAGCCTCAATGTTCTCACAGAATGCGCCTCCTCATCGATCTGATACGATGTTGTGGTCTTCAGACGGAAGAGTGGTCTGACGTAGCTCTCAATGCTACGCTATCATGTGCTAGCCCCTTCATCTCTGAATAACCACTGCAAATTACATCCCACGGAATTTGCTTACAATATCCGTCTCTTGGTTTTCATCTACGATTGTAACCCCCCCCCCCCACACACACACACACTTCCATCCAATACTAAATCGGTGATTACTTGACGTCTCAGATTTGCACTATTAACCGATCCGATCTTCTAGTCAGGTTGTGCCACAGATTTATTTTTTCCCCAGTTCTGTTCTGTACCTTCATATTAGTTACGTAATCCTAAGCTTCAGGATTCTCCTGTAGCACCCCTGTTTGGCGCAGCATTCACGCTGACCTCACGTCATGTGACGCCCACCTTTCTGTACACGACTGAGAGGCCACTAGTAACATGCTCCCGTATTATCATTCATATCCACCGATTTTTTATTATTTCTTACTTTATCTATCTCATCCATAAGGTTTGAGAGCAGTGAGCTTCTTTTGAATTGCTTCGAAAGCGACTTCAACGACTTTGATCAATTAGTACCCAGATAGCAACGCCGCCGATCACTATTTCACTGACAGGGAAAGAGCTCCTACAAACTTTCAATCTAATATACTTACTGTAAACAAGCAGGTAAGTGAGTCAGGTGTGGTTCGCTGCTCTTACAATTCGGTAGCTATAAAAGTTGAAAAATATTTACATGCTTTAGAAAATTCGCCGTATTGTTCTCAATAACCGTGATACATTTAATTATTTTGGATGTATTTCGGGTGCGCCGTCTCATAAGATACTTTCAAGAGGTATACATTCATCTGTTTCAGAGGACTATTAGATATTATGTATTTTAGTGTTTCTCGTACTCGTAAATAACAGTCCGTGTATAGCAGTATTCGCATCAGAGTCTGGTGGTTGTATTTTGTTTCCCATCACAATCACTGAAAGAGATATAACACAGAGATATTAATCCGTCTGACCATGTCATCTGTTTGCAGGGTACCTACCAAATGGTGAACTTCAAACCAGAGGGTCTGAAACTTGAAAACTTCCTCAGCTGCCGTATGGTCGGTTCAGATTAATGGCGAAACAATCCAAAGATAACATTGCGTTAGGCTGCCTGCAGTTTATTGTCAATGTCGAGGAAGTCGCTTCATAGGTAACAGGTAAGTTGATCTACATGGATTACACGGGATTCATAAACGTAGACTGTATGTAATAAGTACGCCAACTTCGCCAGATAACAAGATGACAAATGTATTCGTAGGCAGTTCTTTCGTTACACAGTCCAACACACCAGCGTTACAGTGGTCATTACCTTCTGTGAGTCTGTCTTCCTTTTGTAACAGGTGTTGGAAATCGTAGCATAAATGATATTACACTGTACAACACTATTATCACACTGATGTGAACACATAACTTGTACTAGATTGTTTACTGATTCACAGTATGTCTTTTCCCTTGTACTTCATCATATTCAGAAATGTCCTGTGATCGTTATACTGTTGTGTTGACCTATCGCAATATCGAAGCTTACTGAGTTCCAAAGATGACAGAATTCTCAGTGCCTGCTGCGTCTGTCACAGCAGTCTCAAAACGGTTAAGAGTGTCTACTGCCATGACAGGTCTATGTTCGAATGCTCAATCACGTCAGCTAAGCACACCTTGGAAGAAAGTCTTGGCTTGTTGGCACAGAATGCAATGCATCTCTGACGGCTATACTCTCTAATAGTTCTGAACCTTCCTGAGGTCTTTACTCCACCCCACCACCAGCCCATAAAAACATTAGTATCTAACTAAAGAATAGAAAATTATTTAATTGAGCACTTTCATTTTTAAAATAACGAAAGATAAATTATACGTATTTGTTGTGTCTGTTTTATTAAACCACTAAGTAATGAATCAGTGAGACAATTGGTACTGACGATTCCTAACATGTTTCTCTCTTTACAGTACGATGGAAAAAATGTCAATGCATTGGTAGCGCTACCTGCAACACTTTCTCAACCAAAAAGCTAACTATCCACATTGAGGGTAGCCACTTGCTACGAAATATTCCTTCTCTGCTCTCCTCCCTAGCGACACTTGTTCCACCCACAATTATACCTCACTTGGGATGTTGCCAGTGCGTTATGCCTGAACATTACCAATAACAATAACAATAATAGAGTATAGAACCTAAAGAAGTGAGGTAGCCACTACATAGTTATTGTTATATTGTGCTGTCACTTATTCCGTTCGGTGCTGCGAAGCAAAAACTAAGCAATTTATATTCTGTTGCTGGAACCACTTACAACTCGGAGAAGGTATTTACTGAGATATTTATTTATATTTGACGTATGTGTCTCAATCGTACTGTCATATACCAGTTTTACAAAATACAAAGTGTGAGTGTAGTGGGTGGGCTATGTGAGAAAGATATAGTACGTACCTTAGTATCAGTAGCCGTAACGTCTGCTACAGTGTCACGCTTTAATGCTACTACACTCCTGGAAATGGAAAAAAGAACACATTGACACCGGTGTGTCAGACCCACCATACTTGCTCCGGACACTGCGAGAGGGCTGTACAAGCAATGATCACACGCACGGCACAGCGGACACACCAGGAACCGCGGTGTTGGCCGTCGAATGGCGCTAGCTGCGCAGCATTTGTGCACCGCCGCCGTCAGTGTCAGCCAGTTTGCCGTGGCATACGGAGCTCCATCGCAGTCTTTAACATTGGTAGCATGCCGCGACAGCGTGGACGTGAACCGTATGTGCAGTTGACGGACTTTGAGCGAGGGCGTATAGTGGGCATGCGGGAGGCCGGGTGGACGTACCGCCGAATTGCTCAACACGTGGGGCGTGAGGTCTCCACAGTACATCGATGTTGTCGCCAGTGGTCGGCGGAAGGTGCACGTGCCCGTCGACCTGGGACCGGACCGCAGCGACGCACGGATGCACGCCAAGACCGTAGGATCCTACGCAGTGCCGTAGGGGACCGCACCGCCACTTCCCAGCAAATTAGGGACACTGTTGCTCCTGGGGTATCGGCGAGGACCATTCGCAACCGTCTCCATGAAGCTGGGCTACGGTCCCGCACACCGTTAGGCCGTCTTCCGCTCACGCCCCAACATCGTGCAGCCCGCCTCCAGTGGTGTCGCGACAGGCGTGAATGGAGGGACGAATGGAGACGTGTCGTCTTCAGCGATGAGAGTCGCTTCTGCCTTGGTGCCAATGATGGTCGTATGCGTGTTTGGCGCCGTGCAGGTGAGCGCCACAATCAGGACTGCATACGACCGAGGCACACAGGGCCAACACCCGGCATCATGGTGTGGGGAGCGATCTCCTACACTGGCCGTACACCACTCGTGATCGTCGAGGGGACACTGAATAGTGCACGGTACATCCAAACCGTCATCGAACCCATCGTTCTACCATTCCTAGACCGGCAAGGGAACTTGCTGTTCCAACAGGACAATGCACGTCCGCATGTATCCCGTGCCACCCAACGTGATCTAGAAGGTGTAAGTCAACTACCCTGGCCAGCAAGATCTCCGGATCTGTCCCCCATTGAGCATGTTTGGGACTGGATGAAGCGTCGTCTCACGCGGTCTGCACGTCCAGCACGAACGCTGGTCCAACTGAGGCGCCAGGTGGAAATGGCATGGCAAGCCGTTCCACAGGACTACATCCAGCATCTCTACGATCGTCTCCATGGGAGAATAGCAGCCTGCATTGCTGCGAAAGGTGGATATACACTGTACTAGTGCCGACATTGTGCATGCTCTGTTGCCTGTGTCTATGTGCCTGTGGTTCTGTCAGTGTGATCATGTGATGTATCTGACCCCAGGAATGTGTCAATAAAGTTTCCCCTTCCTGGGACAATGAATTCACGGTATTCTTATTTCAATTTCCAGGAGTGTATATTTAAGAAATTGGCCAAATGCGGGTAGGACTCGTGTACTGAGAGTTCTGTGCAAACTTAATACCAGTGTATATATATACAGGGTGGACATTAATAATGGCGACAAACTGCAGGGACGGATTCATGACTGGAAAGGGAAGGAAAAATATCTATGAACATGTGTCTGGGTATGCAGCGCTGCCGCAGTAGACGGTGCTGGCAAATGACAGTTCTTCTGCCCACGTGGCTTGGTTCCTTGTGTAATGCGGGCTGTGTGATTGACGCAATTTACTGTAAGCAGCAGAATGGTCCGGTGCTCATGTCGGGAACACTCCGAATGGTGTTTCTGTACAGCCAAGCATATGGAAATACAGCACAGCTATACTAAAATAAATACCCTCACAGACACCAGTCACATCACATAACATACCTAGACCTTTTCGGGCGTTTGTATGATCGTGGATCCTTTCAGATAGACGAATGTGCAGGGAGGTGGCGGACTGTGCGCACCGCCAGATTTGGAGGACCAGGTTCCACAGGATACTGAGATAACCCTAGTAGATGCTCCATACAGAGGATTTAATAAAATATATTTTATTTACTTACTAAAACATGACCACAGCTTACATTTTATTTTTGCATGCAGTAATGGTCGTCTACTATGCTTTTGACGGATGATGAAGGCAATGTACATTCTAATGACAAAAGATTTTTTTATGTGATACAGCCGCAGTTCAACTATTTTCGCATTGTTTTTACTTTAGTTGCACTTGCAAAATTTCATGATTCTAGGTCAACGGGAAGAACCCTATTGGTATTGATGAGCGAGTTTCCGGTTGTCAAAATATGTGACATAAATAGCCGTATCCTTTGACCGAATTGACATGTAAGTTTAAAAGTTGTCCACCGCCAAGGGACGACACACCTTGACGTGTGACGTAAATTGAAACTTAATAAGTCTACCTGTTCATGAGGAAACAGGTTTTCAACAGTAGGACGGACGGGCAGACAGAAAGACAGACAGACAAACTAATAACAAAGCAGGCCTATGAGGGTTCCGTTTTTATAGACTCAGACACGGAACCCTAAAACGTAATTATTGGTGACTTACGTAATCTATACTGGTCTTACGAAATGGTGGCAATAGTAATGCTCCGTCAAAAATAATTTAGGTTCGTTACAAAAAAACAACTAAAACCATTCGTTATTACTCCACACACTTTGAACCTCTGTTCTATTAAGAAGACGTATTGCGTCAAAGTTACTGCCATCAATAAGCCCCTAGAGCAATAGTTTCTAGTCTTGGTAGTAATTACTTCCTAAGGAGTAAAATGAAATTTTATGAACGGTACAAGTAGGATTAATTTGTATTTCAGTCATTAAATAATACTGTTTTTAAAAGATCGCTAATGGTATCACTATTTCCTAAGACTGAAATACTTACTTCGCAAGTTGCAAAATATTTACTTTTTTTCAAGTACTATATGGTACAGTGAAACTTGCTGGTCGATAAAGACTCTGTGTCAGCCCGACACTCGAACTCGGGACTTTTGCTTTCCGCGGGCAAGTGTTCACCAGCTGAGCTACCCAAGCACGAACTACGGCCTCTCCGCGCAGCTTTACCTCCGCCAGTACCTCATCTCGTAACTCCAAAAATTCACAGAAGTTCTCCTACCAAACTTGAAGGACTAGCAGTCCTGGAAGAAAGGATATTTTAGAGACAAGGCTTATCCACAGACTGGGGGATGTTTCCAGAACGAAATTTTCACTCTTCAGTGGAGAGTGTGACATGAAACTCCCTCGTAGATCAAAGCTGTGTGTCTGACGGAGACTCGAAATCGGGACTTTTGCCTTTCGCGTGCATGTGCTCACGAAGCATAGCACAGCTCTTGAACTGTCCTCACAGATTTTCTTCCACCAGTATCTCATCGCACACCTCACAAAGCTCATAGAATTTTCCTGCTAAACTTGCGTCTCAAACACTCCTGGACGACGGAATATTGCTGAGACAAGTCTGGAAGGTACGAGATGAGGAACTGGCGGAAGTTAAGTTGTGACGATGGGTCGAGGATCGAGCTTGGGTAACTCAGATGGTAAGCGCTTACCCACAAATGGCGAAGGCCCTGAGTACTTCTCTTGGTCCGGGACACAGTTTTAATCTGCCAGAAACTTTCGTATCAGCGTATACTCTGATGCAGAGTAGCTGAACCAGTCTCCAGGCTGTGGTTAAGCCATGTCTCTGCAATAACCTTTCTCCTGTGTGTTCTAGTCCTCCAAGTTCCGCAGGAAAGCTTTTGCAGAGTGGGGGAAATAGTAGATCAGGTTCTGAACGGAAGAGATTTGCGACGACAGTCATGAGCTCTGCTGGAGTAACTGAAAAGTATAGGAACTACCCGCGAACAGCAAAGATCCCGAGTTCGAGTCTCAGTATGCAAAACAGTTTTAATCTTCGCGGAGGTTTCACATCAGCGCACGCTCCCGTGCAGAGAGAAAGCTGTATTCGAGAAGCGTCCTCCAGGCTGTGGCTGAGCCATGTCTGCCATATCCCTTCCCCCATCATTGCTAGAACTGGCAGTATCGCGAAAGAGCTTCTGTGAAGTTTAGAAGGTAGGAGATGAGGTGCAGGTGAAAGTGAAACTGTGAAGACGATGGTGAGCTGTGCAGGGGCAAGACAACAGGTGAGCAAAGCAATGGCACCGAGTTTGGCCTCGGTTCAGCAGACAGTTTTTATCTCCCAAGATTTTTTCTATCTGGGCACATTCCACTGCAGAATGAAAATTTCTTTCTGAATACATTCCACAGTTGGTCGCTAAACTATGTATGTGCAGTATCCTAACTTCCTGGAATGCTAGCCGGCCGGTGTGGCCGTGCGGTTCTAGGCGCTTCATTCTGGAACCGCGTGACCGCTACGGTCGCAGGTTCGAATCCTGCCTCGGGCATGGATGTGTGTGATGTCCTTAGGTTAGTTAGGTTTAAGTAGTTCTAAGTCTAGGGGACTGATGACCACAGATGTTAAGGGGCTCCGGAACGCCCTATATTTGCAATGTTAAAATAACGCTTATAAATTACATCTTACCTCACAAAGTATTTGAGGTAGGAAGTTGAACATTTTACAGATTATGTATTGGAATATGGGCTACAACTTAACACAGGGATTTTACAAAATTTTAGTTCAGTTATTAAAGACCATTTTTTTCCAATTGTAATGAAAATTCACAACATTTTTTCAATTTTTTATTTATATATTCAAAAATATACAGTTTTTTGGAAAAAAGCTGTGTTAAATTATGCAGAAGGTACTGTGTAACATTTACTGAAAGTTTGAAACAAATATGTTTGGAAGATCCTTAGAAAACATGTAATTAGTATGAGAAAATAAAAGTTTTGGGAATCGAGCGACAAAGATTGGATTAACTTTTTAGTGCATTCCAGGTCCATAGGATGGATTATCTTCATCCTCTGCAAACTCCTCCTCCAGCTTCCTCTTGTTCCTCCTCCTGTTTACTCTTGCTTGTATTTCTAGACTCTTTACAGCCCTGTCTGCAGCCCGAAGGCGTTCCTTGTCTAAAGCAAGCATTGCTCGTACCATGTTACAACCTATCTTCATACCCATATTTCCCGTATTTCTAAATACACTCCTGGAAATGGAAAAAAGAACACATTGACACCGGTGTGTCAGACCCACCATACTTGCTCCGGACACTGCGAGAGGGCTGTACAAGCAATGATCACATGCACGGCACAGCGGACACACCAGGAACCGCGGTGTTGGCCGTCGAATGGCGCTAGCTGCGCAGCATTTGTGCACCGCCGCCGTCAGTGTCAGCCAGTTTGCCGTGGCATACGGAGCTCCATCGCAGTCTTTAACACTGGTAGCATGCCGCGACAGCGTGGACGTGAACCGTATGTGCAGTTGACGGACTTTGAGCGAGGGCGTATAGTGGGCATGCGGGAGGCCGGGTGGACGTACCGCCGAATTGCTCAACACGTGGGGCGTGAGGTCTCCACAGTACATCGATGTAGTCGCCAGTGGTCGGCGGAAGGTGCACGTGCCCGTCGACCTGGGACCGGACCGCAGCGACGCACGGATGCACGCCAAGACCGTAGGATCCTACGCAGTGCCGTAGGGGACCGCACCGCCACTTCCCAGCAAATTAGGGACACTGTTGCTCCTGGGGTATCGGCGAGGACCATTCGCAACCGTCTCCATGAAGCTGGGCTACGGTCCCGCACACCGTTAGGCCGTCTTCCGCTCACGCCCCAACATCGTGCAGAACGCCTCCAGTGGTGTCGCGACAGGCGTGAATGGAGGGACGAATGGAGACGTGTCGTCTTCAGCGATGAGAGTCGCTTCTGCCTTGGTGCCAATGATGGTCGTATGCGTGTTTGGTGCCGTGCAGGTGAGCGCCACAATCAGGACTGCATATGACCGAGGCACACAGGGCCAACACCCGGCATCATGGTGTGGGGAGCGATCTCCTACACTGGCCGTACACCACTGGTGATCGCCGAGGGGACACTGAATAGTGCACGGTACATCCAAACCGTCATCGAACCCATCGTTCTACCATTCCTAGACCGGCAAGGGAACTTGCTGTTCCAACAGGACAATGCACGTCCGCATGTATCCTGTGCCACCCAACGTGCTCTAGAAGGTGTAAGTCAACTACCCTGGCCAGCAAGATCTGCGGATCTGTCCCCCATTGAGCATGTTTGGGACTGGATGAAGCGTCGTCTCACGCGGTCTGCACGTCCAGCACGAACGCTGGTCCAACTGAGGCGCCAGGTGGAAATGGCATGGCAAGCCGTTCCACAGGACTACATCCAGCATCTCTACGATCGTCTCCATGGGAGAATAGCAGCCTGCATTGCTGCGAAAGGTGGATATACACTGTACTAGTGCCGACATTGTGCATGCTCTGTTGCCTGTGTCTATGTGCCTGTTGTTCTGTCAGTGTGATCATGTGATGTATCTGACCCCAGGAATGTGTCAATAAAGTTTCCCCTTCCTGGGACAATGAATTCACGGTGTTCTTATTTCAATTTCCAGGAGTGTACCTTGCACCTTACAATGTTGCCATCATTGAGAGTCGCAACAGCATCATACACACCAAAGTGAAGAGTTTCTATTCCAACAAATACAGTCTTGGGGATTCTCGACCATATAACACTATTTACACTTTCATTGGGGTTTTGAGTTTTTCCGTGAATACACTTTTTCAACAGTTCAGGTGCTGCTAAGTCTCTGAAAATAGGTTTTATCACCTCCGTTATTGCATGAGGCAGACTATGCTTATGAGTGTACACTTCACCAGTTAGCAATCCTTTGTTATATTTACACCAACTGTCTTCTTCTTTGGGACACAAGCTATGTTGGGGATTTTCATCGGTTGAAGAAGTATGAAAAAAAAGAGCCCAAACAGCCTTCTTCATTTCGTCGACACTTTGTGTATTTTGCCTAATAGCCATTCCATAATAGTTCTGTATTTTGTCAAGAAACAGAATTAATTACGAATATTTTCGAGATAACGACAGAGTAAATAAACATGAAACAATCACACCAGCGATATATATTGAACCATTACAGGTTAGCCACAACACATACTTTATCTCACATCACTAAAATGTACCTGATGAACACGGACGCTAATAATAACACCATTTGACAGCAGTTTAACAGCGCCACAGTGGGTCACGCCCATGTAGAACACATTTCAAAAAAAATTTAAAAACAGTTGTAGTCTTCGGAATTGAATAAATTATATATCTATTAAAAGGTAATAGTCTGCAGATTCAGAAAACGCAAAAAAGTAAAAATTGAACTTTTCATTATTTTGAGCCTTTCCGGAGCCCCTTAAGTCCCATAGTGCTCAGAGCCAAACTGGACTGCTAGTCCAGCAAGTTTCGTGAGAGAGCTACTGTGAGGTTTGAAAAGTACGACAGGATGGGTCGTGAGTCGTGGTTGTATACCTCAGTTGGTGAAAACTTCCCGGGAAACGGCAAAGGTCCAATGCTCGTGTCTTGGTCTGCCACACAGTTTCAGTCTGCCAGAAAGTTTCATAACAGTGCATGCTCTGTTGCACAATGAAGATTTCATACTGGAAAAATCCTTCAGGCTGTGACTAAGCCACGTGACTGCAATATCCTTTTTCCAGGTATACAAGCACTGTGAGTTTTGCAGGAGAGTTTCTATTAAGCTTGGGAAGTAGGCTATGGTTCAAATGGCTCTGAGCACTATGGGACTTAACATCTATGGTCATCAGTCCCCTAGAACTTAGAACTACTTAAACCTAACTAACCTAAGGACAGCACACAACACCCAGCCATCACGAGGCAGAGAAAATCCCTGACCCCGCCGGGAATCGAACCCGGGAACCCGGGAGTAGGCTATGAATTACTGGGTGAAATAAAGCTGTGAAGACGGGGTAGCGCAATTGATGATCACTTACCCGCAAACGGCAAATATTCACTGTACGAATCTTGGTTAGACACAGTTTTAATCTGGCAGGGCGCTTCGTATCAGCAGACGGTCAGCTGCAGGATGAAAACTTCATTCTGGAAACATCCCCCGGGCTGTGTCTAACCCATGTCTCTCGAATATCCTTTCTTCGAAGTGTGCTACTCGTGGACGTTTCGCAGGAGAGCTTCTGTGTAATTTTTAAAGTAGGAGTTGAGGTAGTGACAGAGGTAAAGATGTGAAGGCTGTCGAGAATTTTGGTGGGGTAACTCAACAGATGAGCACCTACCTGCAGAAGAAAAAGGTATCAAATTCGAATCTCGTTACGGTACACTTTTTCAATCGCCCAATAAGTTTCGTATCAGTGCACGCTCCGCTGCAGAGCGAAAATCTTATTCTTGAAGCATCAACCACGCTGTGCCCAAGCCAGGTCTCTGCAATATCCTTTCTTCGAGGAGTTCTAGCCCTGCAAGTGTCGAAGGAGAGCTTCTGTGAAATTTGAAATTCGACGGATGAGGCACTGGTGAAAGTAAAGCTTTGAGGACGAGTCGATAATCGTGCTTGGGTCCTCAGGGATGGGCACTTACCCACGAAAGGCTAAGTTATCGAGTTCGAATCTCCGGCACACAGCTATACTCTGCCGGGAAGTCAAGCATCGGCACACAGTCCGTTGCGGGGTAAAATTTTCACTCTGGAAACATCCCCCAGACTGTTGCTAAGCCGTGTCTCAGTGATTTTCTTTCTTACAGGATTGATAGTCCTTCAAGTTTCGCAAGAGACTGTCTGCGAAGTTAAGAAGGTAGGAGTTTGATATTAGCCGAAGTAAAGCTATGAAGACAGGTCGTGAGTTACGCCTGGGTAGCGCAGTTGGTGAGCACATATCCTGCAAAGGTAAATATTCCGAGTTCGTCGCTCGGACCAGAAACAGTTCAAATCTGCGAGGAGATTCCATATCAGCGCACACACAGCCGCACAATGAAAATTTCACTCCGGAAACACGTCCCAGGTTCTGGCGAAGCCATCTCTCTGCAATATCCTTACTTCCAGGAGTACAGATCTGAAAGTTCTGTAGGACAGCTTTTGTTACGTTGAATGATTTAGATAAGTTACTGGCTGATCTAATGATCGGAGGACGGGTCATGAGTTGTGCTTTGTTGCCACAGGTGGAGAGCACTTCCCGCAAAGTGCAAAGGTCCATTGTTCAGGGCTTGGTCGGAAACAAAGTTTTAATCTATCAGGAAATTTTATAGCAGCGCACAGTCCGCTGTAGAGTGAAAATTTCGTTCTGGAAACATCCCCCAACCTGTTCAAATGGTTCAAATGGCTCTGAGCACTATGGGACTTAACTTCTGCGGTCATCTGTCCCCTAGAACTTAGAACTATTTAAACCTAACTAACCTAAGGACATCACACACACCCGTGCCCGAGACAGGATTGGAACCTGCGACCGTAGCGGTCGCGCGGTTCCAGACTGTAGCGCCTAGAACCGTTCGGTCACCCAGGCCGGCCCCCAACCTGTGCCTAACCCATCTCTCTGGAATATCCTTTCTTTCAGAATTAATGGTCCTGCAAGTTTCGCAGGAGACATTTTGAGAAAGTTTTAATGTGGGAGATGGTTTTCTGTCGGAAGTATAGCTGTGAGGACTGTCGTGATTGGTGGTGGGATAACTCAACAGATGAGCAACTAGCCGCGACCATTAAAGGTCCCAAGTTCCAGTCTCACTCTGGTGCACAGTTTTAATCTCCAGGAAATTTCATATTAGCTAACACACCGCTGCACAGTGAAAATTCTTTTCTGGAAACATACTCTAGGCTGTAGTTAAGTAATCTTTCTGCAGTATCCTTGCTTCCCGAAGTGCTAGAGCTGCATGGTTTGAAGGCGAAATTCGTTGAAGTTTGTAAAGAACGGGATGAGTTACGAGCTGAAGTGAAACTGTGACAACAGGTCGTGGCTAGATTTTGGGTAGCTCCGCTGACGAGCAATGGGCGTGAAAGGCAAATGCCAGGGATTCAAGTCTCGGTCGGGCACGCAGTTTTAATTTGCCAGGAAGTTTTATATCAGTGCACACTCCGCTGCAGAATGAATATTTCGTTCTGGAAATGTTCCCGAGATCGTGGCTAAGCCATGTCTATGGAGCATTCTGTTTTCCAGGCCTGCTAATGGTGCAAGTTTTGCAAGAGAGCTGCTATGAAGTTAGAAAAGTAGCAGACGAGGTACTGTCTGAAGTAAGGTGGTGGACGCGTCGTCTGACGTTCTTGGGTTGTTGAGTTGGTGAGCGCTTACTCGAGAATGGCAAAGGTCCCGTGTTCGACACTCAGTCGGGGATACATTTTTAATCTGCCAGGAAGTTTCGTATGAGCGATGGGAGGTGAAATTTAATTCTGGCATATGACAGTGTTTTGGAGGCCTCGGTTTGTGAAACGAATTTGTGATTGTCTTCCTCACATTCTTTGTACCTTGTACCGTCTATGACAATAAAATTGTGACAACCGTATCACATATGCTTACGAATCTCAAGATAATGCTTTTTCCGTGTTATATGCATTTTCCGCAGTGATCACAAATTTGTTTCATTATTCTTTCGGCAACAATAAATAAACTAATTTACAGCACAGTACAACAATAGCAGTGTAATGCCTACTACGCTGCTGTAGTTCCTACAAATATTATTGTTGGTATATTATTAATAATATTATTATTATTATTCTATTATCAAGGGCAGTGCTCAGACACAAATCATCGTCAGCCTGAAGTTTTCCCATTATTGCTGTTTCAGAAGTAAAGTGTTCCGCAATCAAGTGATTTAATGCACAACATTGTTAACTGGTTGACTTTAAATAGTGGTGCAGGGGTGGATGAAGCAAGTGTTGCAACGGAGAGGAATGGTGCAGAGGATGCATGTTTTGCAATCATTGTTCATTCTCAATGCGGATAGTTATTTCGGACAGTTATCTTTCCTTTCCGAGAAGGAGTTTTAGAGAGCACCCACAATGCGCTGAGAAGTGATTCATTATTCTGTAAGGAAAGATTCTTAGATATATGTAGTTTCAATTGTCTCATTGACTCATTAGTTAACTATTTAATAAAACAACTGCAGAATCATAGCGAACATACTTCGTTACAGAATCTTACTCGTAGTGCGAAACACTTATTGAGCGAAACAATTTATTCCGTATAAATTAATATAAATTACGATAATGCGTTCCATAGTGAAAAAGTACTAGAAATTTTATCTTATTCATGACAATTATTCAAAGAAAATTATACACACAGTATTATGTTCTTTATTATAGACGATATATAACTAATTCTTTTTTACTAGGAAGCTATCTATAGTTATTTGTTTCTGACGACGCTTCAACACTTGGCGAAAATGCGACACAGCATTATCGTCAAATAAATTTGTAGCGCATAGAGCCAATGTACGATGCAACCTATTCCCCTGCTTTCAGCATTTCTCTTACTGCGCCAGAAGATGGCTGCTTTGCTGTTAACGCCCCCTCCTCATACCCTGCAGGGCTCATCTCCACAACTTCTTGCTGGAAACTCCACTGGAACTCCATATGTTCTTCGGTGGCTGTGGTCTTCCACAAGCTCATCGATATCATTGTTATCCACTTCTAGTCCCATGCTGTTGGCGAAAGACATAATCTCGTTGACTACAAGCTCCACGGGTAACGACTCAAATGCCTCAGAGTCACATTCGACGATGCACTCCAGCCAGTTCATCTTCCAAGCAGAAACGAGAGTTCTCTTGGTAACCCCTTCCCATGACTTTTCGATCCTCTTCACGCAGGCAGCGATGTTGAAGTGGTATTTCCAAAACTCTCTGAGAGTGAGATTGGTAGCTTCAGTCAACTCAAAACAATTCTCGAAGGATGCTTTAGCGTAGGGCTCCTTAAAGTTAGAAATAATCTCCTGTCCATAGGTTGAAGTAACGAAGTGGTGTTGAGAGGCAGAAATTGAATCTTGATGAACTGAAATTCTTTGAGGAGGTGGTCTTGTAGGCCTGGAGAATGGACAGGAGCGTTGTCCATAACAAGCAAGAGACTGAGTGGCAGATTCGTCTCAAGCAAATATTTTACCAACGAAGGACCAAGAACTTCTTTGATCTAATCACAAAAAAGATCATGTCACTCAAACCTTGTTGTTGGACCTCCACATCACATCTGACCTGCTCTTCTGGGCTTTACACTTCTTGAAGGCTCGTGAAGATTCTCAATGGTAAACAAGCAGCTGTTTAATTTTCAAATTGCCGTTTGCATTGGAACTGAATAGCAGTGTGAGACGGTCTTTCATTGGCTTGCGACCGGCTAATGCATTCTCCTCTGCTGTTATAAAGGTAGGCTTCGAGCATGTTTTTCCAGAACAGACCCTTCTCGCCACAAATAAAAACCTGTTGCTGCAGATAACCCTTAGAACTTACGAGCATCTTGAAGTTGCTGATGAAGTTCTTTGCTTCCTTTGTGTCGGAGCTGGCTGCTTCCCTGTGCCTCGCAACGCTGAGGATGACAATTCATCTACTAAACTTCTCGAACCACAAACGCCTACCCTTAAACACTTCTTTGGCCGCTGATGATTCTGGCGTCTTCTAAACGAGGCCTGCGAAAATCATTCTCGCCTTCTCACAGATGATGTTCTCGTTAACAGTGTCGTCTTGCAATTGGATTTCATTTATGCATATAAGGAGTAACCTTCCGACATCGCCCAGAATACAAAACCGTTGTTTCGATACTCTTGTAACTCCCTCTGAAGCACGTATCTCCTTAATCTTGTTCGTGTTCTTGATTGTATGTGCGTACTAAATCAGGAACGCTCACACAACGCTCGCGTTTTTCAAGGATGTTACGTTTCGTTTCTAAGGTCATTTTTTTCCTCTTCTTTCTTGCGGCTTTATCTTCGGGGACACTTCTACGAAAGTTATTAAAATATGCCCACAAAAAAGCACCGTGTGAACACAAGGTAAGAAAAATCTGTGATCACAAGCTGCACCAAGACGGTAGCAGAAAGGGCGCTAGTCAGTGAGTGGTGTTCATTCTGTTGAACGTTTCCCCCGCCTCTAGCGAACGGCTGGTGACGTCACACTAAGTCATCGTCACTCGTTATGCGAAACATCGCTCGTTCAGCAAGTCACTTTTCTATTATTTGTTTTGCTCATTATGCGAATTGCGCGCTATGGGAGGTGCTTGTCAAGCGAGGTTACACCGTATCTTTCATAGTTTGTAATTCAAAAAGTTTTTAGAGGAAACTATTCTTCATTATACAGTTTAGTTAAGTATGTTAATGATGATGCGTCGAGAGGGGAGGGAGGTGGACAAAATAATATCTAAAATCATTCAGATGTAATGACCTCAGAAACATGCAGTTTCTGTTATTCCAGCTACGAAACGCAGTGTAATTGTTCAAGTGTCTATCCAGAAGGTGTAAGTGGGCCGAACAGTTGTAACGTTGACATGAATTTGTATCAAAGCACTGTGGTATGCAATAGGAAAAAAAAGTAATCATTACATGAAGCTGGTGTTTCTTGGGACTTTCATCACAAAAAACTATATAAAACCCATTTCAGGTAGATTCGGGAATCATACTGTTTTTTCAAGCGACTGTATATGATATATCGTGCTCTCCGTGTGTGGAAAATGCTCTATTTTGGTTATCAAAACCTCCGTTACATTCATTACTTTACCAACTCAGTTAACGTAGATAATTATAGCAAACTTATTGCATAAGTCTTAAAATAACACCTCTGCATTAATTCTCCACTTAATTTCAAATATGATTTAAGCATTTATCTTATATCTTAATGAACTGGCAAATGTCTTGTCATAAAATTCTACCGATCGTGGCACCAATTATTTTCGAGGAGACCGCATTATCTATACTTATTGAATTACTATTTCCGAGTAAAGTTGGACGTATTCACACCAAGGACGTCGGTAGTTCAATTTCCATACCCCAGCCTGCAACATTATGATGTGTGTGAGAGCAATGTCGCGGTTGAATGTTTCGTACCAGGTAATGCTACGGAAAACTGTCTGTGAGTACGACCTACGTGCAATCTTACAAGGAACCCACTGGGTGCGAGGTCGCAAGTTTAGCCTTTAGTAAGGATCATTTGAAAGCGTTGTATTAATAATTATGACAGGAAGAATATTATCTGGTAATGACTCGCCATGTTCATCAGGAGGGCGACAAATAACGGATGTCCGGGAGACGCAGGGATCAACTTTCTGTGGCATGTATGCATTACATCTCACAAATTGAACAACGTTAACATTAAAAAGATGGTAAAAACAAATCTTTAACTTGCATCATGAACACCGAGTGAAAAATGGCGCACAGCGGAAATCACAAATGTTCGCACCATCAATGTCGAAAGCGACCTCCCTGGGAGTTAGAAACGATGCAGGAGGTTCAACTAGGTATCCACTCCTAAAGGATACATATAGCATCATATTGGTGTAACGGGATAATGAGAACTGATGGAATGTGATGGCCTGCAATCAAATGCGAAAGAGTCTGTCGTGGAGCTTCTCATGAAACTGACTAAAAGGCGTACCTACGGATTGTGAGATAATGTTTTATAGGCACGGAAAGAACGAACATCTGGAGGATGTATTTGTCCAGTGATTCCTGGTGGTATGAACTGCAATGCAAAACTTTTCGGGGGGGGATAATTTGCTCTAAAGCAGTATGAGTTTTATACATAGACCAGGAATTAACCAAAAGCAAGTTATTTTGACCAGATATTGGCTAAAAACAGTGCTCATGCCATAGTTGCTGTACTCTTACGCCCATTTTCCCACTCTTACTGCTGCGACGTAAATATTTTCTTCTGCCCTTGCAAGAACAAGCACACGAGACAGAATTGCACGGGCACAGTCCCTCCACTTTATCGCAGCACAATAAATAGCTTCCAGCCAATTTACTACCAAGATTAACAGTCAATTTAATTGTATACGAATGCGTTAGGGCACTGATGTTAGTTGATGTTGATAATACTGTCTTGGTCCTGCGTTCCTTTCATATGCATTTCCTCATCAAATCCCAACTGGTCAGAGTTGGAAACAAATTACTTTTGAACGGTGGGATAAGTTCGTTTGTCTCTTCTTCTGGTCGTTCCGCATTTTTCTGTGCACTGTCAAATTGACGATTTGTTTGAAATTTCGTTATCTTGCGTCTTCCAATTCTGTAGCACTGTTTGAAGTTTGCCACCATCCACTACTTCCCTTGAAGCCACTGTAATATATATATATATATATATATATATATATATATATATATATATATATATATATAAGGCACACCGGCCATTTGACCACCTTCTTCTGTGCGGATGCACAAACAGTACCCGAATTCTTACGGGAATCGGCAAAAAAGCCGCGAGTAAAGAGTATTATGGGCAGGGGCACAATGAATATAGTGTGGGACAATACGTTGGGAATGTGGGTCTCACGGGAGGCGTGGCAGAGATAAGACCCTGCAGTCGCAGTATCCTCTTTGTCCTCGATGGCTCAGATCGATAGAGCGTCTGCCATGTAAGCATTAAATCCTGGGTTCTAGTCCCGATCGGGGCACACATTTTCAACTGTCCCCATTGACGTATATCAACGCCTGTATGCAGCTTGGGGGTATTCATTTTATTGTAATTTCACTGTAATCTATGTTGCGCTCAGTTTGATGTGCATAACTTAGTAGGTCACTAACATGCACATCTTGTTAACTTTATCGAGCATCCTTGAAACGCGCAAACGCCAGTTTTTTGTAAACATGTGCACCGTTTCCTCTCTTGCATATTTGCAGTTTTTTTTGTGCACTACACGGTCATTTTGCTTCGAACTTATTCGAAATCTGTTCATAATTTCTTTTATTATACTGCGGATAAACTTTCATGTAAGTAACTACATTTAGTACCCGCTTCTTGGACAAAGACTGCCCTTCACTACCTCTCCCAGGAGACGAGATTTGTGACTCCCTGTCTCACAAGGATGATGAACTACATGACTCGACACCTGTTTCAGCATCACTTTTACGTGTTAAGCATGTACCCTCATCGTTGTGCTCCTTTTGTACATTTCTGCATAGTCGAACACATACGACACCACACATTCCACTGATTCTTCTCGCAGAAACGCTAATATTTCATCTGACACTTATTTCTCACTCTGCGAAATTTCTAGGCTTTCTTTCTGATGTCAACTTCAGCAACCGTTGTTATACATATAAGGCGTCGGTTGCTTCGTTTATCTCTGCCATTGCTTCGTATGAACACCACTGCCAGTGCTCTGAGCTAAATCGTCGAATGAGCAGTTCAGCTACGCTCCGTAGCCTCAAGCTGTTCTCACCATAGGACGTATTCAGCCCCGCGGGCTTTTGCCATAGGCAGAAAATATTTTGGTTCCATGGTAGCTAATACGTGGGCGTCGAATGTCAAACATCACTGGCCTTTTGCGACCTCTCACTTAAGGGGTTCCTTGTTAGACATAAAACGCGGCAGCCAGATGGCTGTCACAGATACTAATTCGGAATCGTTCACGTAAGGCGGCCAATGTGACCGGTTGCCCTTCAGGATTCTAAGGCCGGTCATATGCACAATCTGGCAACACAGTGGGAGCGACACTGTAGGATGCGGAAGTATATGCAGGAAGAGTTTTATCACTTTTCGGGAGCTGCCATCGTGCTGTAGTTGCACATGGCCTTTGGTAAGTCTAGTGGAATGTAAGTATGAATTCTCGAAATTGAGTCCATTCAATAAGTTACATTTTTAAATCTCGTTTCGGTTGTCTGCTATGTTATCAGTCTGATTGAAGCTCAAAGACAATTCGTTTACTTTCTAACTAACCTGCAATAGCAAAAACTTCCAGAAATTATTCCGTCAGCTCGTGACAGCGTCAAGATCAGGACAGTTTATGCTCGAGAGTTTCCTCGCCCTAGAGCGACCGCCGGCTACCGGCCGTACGCCACCCGCAGCCTAGCACCAAGGCACCCTCTGCCGGGTGAACACAGCAGTGTACTAACCAACTGTCATTTTCTTATTTGAACTTCTCGTGCCTACTTGCAGTTACGTATTGTATTTTCCATGTCTGAAACTTATAAACGTTTCCATCATTTCAAAAAATAGACTCGCAGGTGGAAAACGTTCCAACATTTGCCAGATAATATTCGCTTTGAATTTAATAGGGGGAAAAGGCCACAGAGACAGTTCAGTGCATTTGTGGTGTGTGTTGGATGAATGCCTCTGGGCAAAAAACGCCATAAAAGGATTTTATAGCTCCAAGAGAGATCGTTCTGGCGTGAATAAGTTTTCACATTTAGGAGGTCTCGATAGCAGACATACGTTACGAACTGCATGTGATGAACTGCGACCATTAAAGCGTCGTGCGACCTTTGCATTAAGTAGGCAAGGCTCGAAAGTCTAATTCAAAGCAACAATTTCTTTAAAAAAAGAATTAACGGCTGAGCCGTAGCAGGACACATTCAATCGAGAAAAGGTCAGAGTAAACGTATTTTGGTTCAAATGGCTCTGAGCGCTATGGGACTTAACATCCATGGTCGTCAGTTCCCAAGTACTTAGAACTACTTAAACCTAACTAACCTAAGGATATAACACAACACCCAGTCATCACGAGGCAGAGAAAATCCCTGACCCCGCCGGGAATCGAACCCGGGAACCCGGGCGTGGGAAGCGAGAACGCTACCGCACGACCACGAGCTGCGGACAAACGTATTTTGTATCTGTTGGTTCGGAACGGGTCTTTTGCACAAGGAACGCCTTCCCAGGCGTGTGCCCATCACAGCTGATTTTTGTTGCCATCAACTGAGACACTTTTCGCTCGTAATGAAAGAAACAAGTCAGACAAAACTGCTTAGCATGTTGCTACTGCATGGTGACACACTCCGCTGATTTCACAACCAAATACTATCCAAGAGGTTGTTTTGGGAGGTGTCCGTCACTCGCTTATTATCCTGATCTTATCCCATTAAATGTTTACCTTTCTGGCTTGTTATCGAACAGCCGTCAAGAAAATTCGATTCCGGACGAAACTACACTTCAGACCTGGTTTGACGACTTCTTCAACTCAGAACCAGTAGGTTTCTGCAGGCGTGGAATAGGTAAACTACCTATTTCAGATAACGTGAGAGAGTGGCTAGGACACGTAAATCACAACATGAAAGACGAGATTAGGTGCAATTTCCTGGATGATTGACTGACTGGACTCAAAACCATAAATTGATAATCTTCTTTCTAACCTTAATTGAAAATCACAAGGATTATTCGATCGTAATGACATGTAAAATCAAATGAATCTAGCAGGACACTTCTGTGCCACCCAGTACGTAACCAGTAGGTCACAGAATTCGTCAAACGTATTCTGGTTGTTGATGACAATCAATTATAGTATTGACAGCAAGGATACCAGCTGATACGTGGCTTGAGGGGGCTCGGAATTGATTATAACTTACGTCTCAAAGACGTGGCTGTTGAGGATCAGAATACCAAAAGTGTACGTCGCTGAATTTGCTCGTAGAGGTTAGCGTTAAGCGCTGGGAAGAGGGTGATGGTGATTTTAGTGGTGCCGCAGACTACTGCCCGCCGTTATCCCAGATACATTGTACATCACGAGGTTGTAGGTAGGTTAGGACATAAGTTTGAATTCAGGGTGACAAAACGCGTCGTATGCCGCAGCTCAGTCATTTGTCACTTAAAATCAGGTCACTACACACAATCACAGATTTCCATCATACCAGGCAGTGGCCACTTCCAATATTGCTCCGCATTATGTATTAACAGCATTTGTGAACTGAAGGACCGTGTATGTGTGTGACCTGCAACCGAGCGGTAGCTGGCAGCCGACGTTGAACCACTTTAGCGAGAAGTGGCAGATGTCGCCTATCAACTAATTTTAATCGGGCTGTTGTTGTTGTGGTCTTCAGTACTGATAATGCTTTGATGCAGCTCTCCATGTCACTCTATCCTGTGCAAGCCTCTTCCGAATAACTACTACAATCTACATCCTTCTGAATATGCTTAGTGTATTTTACCCTCTATGCTTCCCTCCAGTACTAAGTAAGTGATCTCTTGATGCCTCAGAACGTGTCCCACCAACCTATCATTTCTTCTAGTCAAGCTGTGCCACAAATCCCTCTTCTCCCAGATTCTATTAGTATCTCCTAATTAGTTACGTGATCTATCCATCTAAATTTCAGCATTCTTCTGTAGCACCACAATTTAGAAAGCTTCTATTCTCTTCTTTTCTACGCTGGCCGGCGTTCTAGGCGCTACATTCTGGGACCGCACGACCGCTACGACCGCAGGTTCGAATCCTGCCTCGGGCATGGATGTGTGTGATGTCCTTAGGTTAGTTAGGTTTAAGTAGTTCTAAGTTCTAGGGGACTGATAACCTCAGAAGTTAAGTCCCATAGTGCTCAGAGCCATTTGAACCATTTTTTCTACGCTGTTTATCATCCATGCTTCACTTCCATACGTGGCTACACTCCATACAAACACATTCAGCAAAGACTTCCTGACGCTTCAAGCTATATTTGATGTTAACAAATTTCTGTTCTTCAGAAATGCTTACCTTTCCATAGCCAGTCTACATTTTATATCCTCTCTACTTCGACTGTCATAATTTATTTCGCTTCCCAAATAGCAAAACTCACCTAGTACTTTAAGTGTCTCATTTCATAACCTAATAACCTCAGCATCACCTGGTTTAATTCGACTACATTCCATTATCCTCGTTTTGCTTTTGTTGATGTTCATCTTATGTCCTTTGAAGACACTGTCCATTCCGTTCAACTGCTCTTCCACGTCCTTTGCTGTCTCTGACAGAATTACAGTGTCATCGGCAAACCTCAAAGCTTTTATTTCTTCTCTACGGATTTTAATTCCTATTCCAAATTTATTTTTTGTTTCCTTTACTGCTCGCTCAATATACAGATTGAATACAACCGGGGATAGGCTACATCCCTGTCTCAATCCCTTCCCAACCACTGCTTCCCTTTCCTGCCACTCTACTGCTGTCTCGTTTATGCACACACTGTTAATACCCTTTAGTTCCCTGTTTTGACCCCTGCCACCTTCAGAGTTTGAAAGAGAGTATTCCAGTTAACATAGTCAAAAGCTTTCTCTATGTCTACAAATGCTAGTAAACGTAGGCTTGCCTTTCCTTAATCTATCTTCTAAGGTAAGTCGTAGGGTCTGTCAGTATTGCCTCACGTGTTCCACCATTTCTACGGAATCTGAACTGATCTTCCCCGAGTTCTGTAAAGAATTCGTGTTAGTATTTCGCATCCGTGACTTATTAAACTGATAGTTCGGTAATTTTCACATCTGACAACACCTGTTTTCTTTGGGATTGGAATTATTATATTCTTCTTGAAGTATGAGGGCATTTCGCCTGTCTTATACATCTTGCTCACCGGATGTTAGAGTTTTGTCAGGGCTGGCTCTCCCAATGCTGTCAGTAGTTCTAATGGAATGTTGTTTACTCCTGGGGCCTTGTTTTGACTCAGGTATTTCAGAGGTCTGTCGAACTCGTAACGCAGTAACATATCTCCCATTTCATCTTTATCTGCGTCCTCTTTTATTTCCATAGTATTGCGCTCAGGTATGCGTCCTGTTGTATCAGTAGAAATTGTAGAAGACTGGCATGGAACTGTATGTACAAAGGACCAATAAGGCAATTTCGTTTGCATACTGTGATAAAGTTAGCAAAGGACTAAGGGCAGCAGTTAAAGTGTCTTTTACCTGCAAGGGTTAAAGCAATAACGCATTCAATACCCGCAGTTAAACTGTAAGCGTGTCTCAGAAGATCGCTAATTTCTCTGGAATTCATAATCATTTAAGATAGATGACCATACCTTTGACTACTGGTTTGGCTGAAAAGTATTGTTATTATTGTACTTTCAACATTGCAGCCCAGTCAGCAATCGTGATCATCTGATATATAAGAAACTATCATTTCCGCAATCGAGGCTGATAGTTCCTTATATGTTATTATTATGTTTTATTACGCAGTTTTCAAACATCTTTTTATTTGCCAAGAAGGTGGCAAATGGCCGAGTTACGATGCTGTTGTTTGGAAGTTAACAATCGCACTCTCATATCTTTTAGGCTTTTGGGTATAGTATCTCTCAAAAACACACCCAATAATGAAGTATTTTCAGTTTTTTGGTGTAGTGATCTAAGTCAGTGTTACTAAAATGTTAGTGAGCACTATTATTGGACGACTGCTTGAGGAGTTCGCCAAGCACGGACAAAACACATTTATTTAAATTGGTTCTAAATACGGTGTTTTTCAATTGTATGGTTCAAATGGCTCTGAACACTATGGGACTTAACATCTATGGTCATCAGTCCCCTATAACTTAGAACTACTTAAACCTAATTAACCTAAGGACATCACACAATACCCAGTCATCACGAGGCATAGAAAATCCCTGACCCCTTTTCAATTGTATTATGCTGTTTTTGCAATTCAGCTAGTAATTTCTCACCACTTCTTGTATCATTAACTACTTTAGCAACCCATGCTATACCTTCAACTAATTCCCCAAGGGCTACTAAAAAAACAAATATTGGAATGAGGGACTTTATTTCACCTGGTTTTGGAGCAGGTGTTACACAATGAGCTGACAAAAATCATGGGATACCTCCTAATATCGGGTCGTGACCTTCATTCGCCCGAAACAGTGCAGCAACTCGACGTGGCTTGGCTTAGCAAGTCGTTGGAAGTCGTTGGAAGTCCCCTGCAGAAATATTGAGCCTTTTTAATCGTCCTTAATCGCCAAAATGTTGCCAGCGCAGGACGATGTACACCAACTGATCTCGATTAAGTCCCATAAATGTTCTATGGGATTCATGTCGGGTGATGTAGGTGGTCAAATCATTCTAGCGAGTTATCCAAAATGTTCTTCAAACCAATCGCGAACAATTATGGACTGGTGACATAGCGCATTGTCATCTATAAAAATCCCATCGTTGTTTGGGAACATGCAGTCCGTTAAAGGCTACAAAATGGTCTCCTTGCAGCCGAACATAACCATCATCAGCCAGCGATCGTTTCAGTTGGATCAGAGGATCGAGTTTATTACACGTAATAACAGTCCACACCTTTGTGGAACCACCAGCAACGTGCACAGTGCCTTGTTGACAACTTGTGTCCATGGCTTTGTAGGGCCTGCGGCACACTCGATTCCTGCCACCAACTGAAATAGAGACTCATCTGACCAGGCCATAGTTTTCTAGTCTTCTAGGGTCCAACCGATATGCTCACAAGCCCAGGAGAGTCGCTGTAGGCGATGTCGTACAGTAAAAGCGTTCGCGTCGACTGCACTGCCCTTACGGATATGTTCGTCGTTCACTCCACATTGATATTTGCGGTTATTTCACGCAGTGTTGCTTGTGTGTTAGCACTGACAACTCTACGCAAACGCCGCTGCTCTCGGTCTGAGGCCGTCGTCCACTTCGTTGTCCGTGGTGAGAAGCAATGCCTGACATTTCGTATTCTTGGCACTCTCTTGACAATGTGGATCTTGGAATACAGAATTTCCTAACGATTTGGGAAACAGAATGCCCCATGCGTCTAGCCCCAACTACCATTCTTCGTTCAAAGTCAGTTAATTTCCGTCGCGCGGCCAGATCCTTTTGGCACGACTCACCTGAGTACAAATGACAGCTCCGAGCATGCACTACCTTTCATACATTGTGTACGTGATAATACTGCCATCTGCATATGTGTATACCGCTACCCTCTGAATCTGTGCCCCTCAGTGTACACACACACACACACACACACACACTCTCTCTCTCTCTCTCTCTCTCTCTCTCTCTCTCTCTGTTGATTTTGATTTTGCAGTCACTTGTGAAGCAAAATATTACGAGTAACCTTTATAACTTTCTATCCAGACCACTTTGAACTTTTTTAAACATTTTGTCCGAATTTTTCGTGTGGCTACGGAGCTGTTAATAACATAATCAAGGAGATATTCACCTTGCTTCTTCTTCCTACTGAGGCTACAATTGTTCCCTGTTTAAGCAATAACTAGTGACATCTGTTTTTTGTCTAAAGAATATTCCTATATTAGTGAGTGTAACATAAAAAGACTCATTACTGAGTTTGAAGATGTAATTCACGAAATACGCACTTCAACCACCTATCACAAAATCTTAAACATGGTGTTCTATTCCCTAATAAAATTAGATGCATGGCATCCAGTCCCTCGAACTCTAGGAGTACAAATGTGTTTCTTAATCTTGTAATTCATGAATATGAGAATGAAATTTAAGAATATCTGCGTCTTCTCCAAATTTCTGGATAATAATAGCACGAATTCCCGGAATGTGTTCTTGAACTCTTTAATGACACTGGGTACTTAATATTTTCTAAGAAAGAAAAAGTAATACGAGCTAATGAAGAACTGCATCTTTCACAGATCATTTCCAAAGACATTGCTCGTGATAATCAAGATCATGTGACAGCTTTTCTGAGAGTTTCTTTATACTGCAGACAGTTCTCATTTATGTCAGACGTGCTGATTAGTAAAAATGTTGGTGTAGCTGGTTTTTCAGACAGAATCGATATGAAATGAAACACGTATTCAGTGATTGTGTGAATCCTGAGATGATGTTTATAAGTTTCCTGAAATGTGGAAAAGACAGTGGAGTTGGAATGCATATGTCTTTCTTGCTTTTGGGAACGATGATGAGTTAACAATCGTCGGTGTTAAGCAAGTTTCTATAATTTCATTACATCTCCTCCGCGGGAGGCAGTCGTGGATGATGTGCAGCTCACTGATGCACAAGGCGTTGGCTCCGACGTCGACCAGTGGAGTGATACCATGCGGGCATACAGGAACTCCCAGTAAAGTGCCGTAAAGCTGTGTTATTGAACGGAGATGGTACTGAAAATTAGGGTCTTGTAATCAAAATAGTAGGGAATAACATGGTGTATTGGAATCCTGAATAAAGCAAACCAGCTTTCAGAAAAAAATCTTTTCTATTACTTTTGCAACGTCCCTCGTAGTGAAATCACTTTTAAGTCCCATTCGAATTGACGTGACATTTCGTGTGTTTGGAGGTAAGAGCGTTGCCGAGCACTGTCATGTAAAAATATCGCACTGCAGTTAGAGAGATCGCATTGCTCGTTTTGAACTGCTCTTCTCAGATTTGTTAATGTCTCGCAGTAGGCTTCAGAACTCATTGTGCATCCAAGTTCTACGAAATCTGCTAAAAAGATTCACTTAGCGCCCCAAAGAACGGGAGACAGAACACTTGCTGTGCTGACGTAAAGACAAGTGTGTCGGTTCATTTGGCAATATTATCAATATTTGTCTCATGGAATAATCGTGCGGGGCTGTGCGCGTAAAGAAGTAACGCGTTTATTCCTAAGTAGCGACCAATAATGGTCTCCCACTTGACAACTCATGACTCTGGAGTGCCTCTCGAGTACCTAACATGCCTCTCGAGTACCTAAAATGCCTCCACCATCGAAGCACAATATCCCAGATGAGCCAGCTGGGAGACATGGATCCATTGGTCAATTGCCATTTGTTTATGCCTTCCAGCTTTTTGCTGTATACGAAAACATTTTTTCAATCCTCTTGTCAGATTTTCTTAGCTACCCCTGAGGTGCAAGCCATTTCAACAGTATGAGCCGTAGGGCGACCCACATACAGCCAATGCAGTGCCTGGTTTCTCTGGATAAACAATGCGCGCTTCGAAAAGCTCCTCGTCGTTTATTCCCTCCTCTTTAAACAGCTGTTGACGCAGTTCACACGTAATACTCCAGTGAGACTCTAGCAGAGCTGAAATACTGAGCGCGTGCAGTTCGTGTTTATTGACAGAACCGAATAGGTAGGAGGGCTACACACGGTTGACAACACTTCTCCTCGCCACCGAAAGAGATTTTAACAGTGACTGATTATAGAAATCGGAATTCGCATCCCTATATACCACTTCTCCGCGTTACGACTCTCATCCCCCGCTTTTAATTGAAAGTAGTCTTTAAAAGTCTTAAAACAACCTTCTTGGTCGCTGGGAATCAATAGTATACGGTACCACCGTCATGATTACATTGTTCCACAACATTATCACTCCGATTCAGAACAGGCTCTACGTGCCTTCTCTCTGTTGGTAGACAGTACACTCGCTACGACCTTAACTAATGAAACAAGATGTCTGCCCCCATAAGATATGTGTGCCTCCATAATTTTCTGATTTATCTCCATGTTATTATTGTTTTAAATCATAGCACTAATAAAATTTCCATTATATCTTCCAACGTCGTCTAGGTTTACAAACAGCATAGTGTAAGTCACCATATCATTTCGTATTATTATTATCCTTTGCTTGAAAATCTTACCTCTTGTTTAGTACTTGTCCAGTTCTATTTGAGATTGTTTTCTTGTATACCTTCAGTAAATTCGCTTATTTCCTTATGTTCAATTATTAAATTATGGCCCCTTATGTTGGAGTCACTGTAATCTTGCTTTTCATCCTCCTGAATCTGCACAGTTCTACTTTCCATTATTATTGAATAATACGGTATTATTTTATATTATGAAACATAGGATGCCGGGAAAAATTTGGAAAATCAGCGCTACATAAATTGAAAGTAACTACTGTACATGAAGGTACATATTTGTGGGGACTGTGAAACTCAAAAGGGAGGTAGAGGCTTTGTTATGAATGACTTTGGCCTTTTATATATGCATTATTACCTGATTATTTGACCATTTACCTCAACTGTAGCGTGAAAGTTTTTATTTGCAGGTGACTCGAAGAAAAGGAAGAAAGGCAAGAGACGTATGCACATCATCGGCTGGAGCACAAGGAAACAGGACTAAATCTTCTCGCTGCCTCAGTAAAGATAAGAGAAAATAAATAAAGTGAAACAAGAAAACAAAAATGCAATAAAAAGGTGTAATTAAAAACACACAATTTTGCTTTTGTTGTTGTATTGCTACAAAAGTAAATCAATAAATCTAGCTACTTAGGAACAGAGAGCTCAGCCTTGCTTCACTCACAAATGGAAATTGATTCTCATCAGTGTCAAACATAGAACTGATTATTTTGAAATTATAGTCATAACGTAATATGTTTATCCATGAATGCAACTGTGATGCGTGTGAATCATGAGGTATTACGTTAATTTATATTTTACTGTGGCCGCAACCCGTTAATCCAAACATTGTAATTTTAGTAGACAACTGAGATTTTCTTAAACAGCACATTCCGAGCAATAGACAAGAAATAAGGAAGAATTCTATAGTAGGTCAAGTTCACAGGGTTTACGAACTCACTTACACGTTACGAATTGTGATTCTTCAATTTCTCCAGGCGTATTTTATGACGAAATAAATCTCGGGTGAGCAGCCTGGTATGAGTGTGCATAGGACACAACAATATTTCAGCAATCGACCACGTTGCCATCATCAGGTGCGCTGATGTACTGACCGGCGGTGGACCGGCGCCATGTATATATAGTACAATCCCCCTCACGATCCTCCCTCAGGCGCTTCCGACGAGTCGGCGCGGTCCGCGCCCCGCGCAAGGTCCAGGTACAGCGTCCGTTCTCCCGCCGTCTGGGCGCTGCGTCCTAGGTCATCTCGTTCAGCAGGGTCTTCCGGCACCGCTCTCATTATTCTTCCCTCCTCCCCCGAAGTCGGTACACTCTGGTAAATATCCTTTTTCCTCTTAATCCGGGTGCTCGCGGGTTCCCACGCCTTGCTAAGGATGTAACCGCTGTCACGATTTAGTTGTGGCCCCCTTACTCTGATCTCTATGGCTTCTTTGATGACACAGTCCCAGTATTTGGAAGTCTGTGTCAGGACTTTGGTTTGGTCATAATCCATGCTGTGTAGTTCCGACAGGCAATGCTCAGCGATTTCCGACTTACTGGGCTGTTGCAGTCTAGTGTGCTGTTGATGTTCTCGGCATCGGTCCTCAATGGTACGAATTGGCTGCCCTCTGTATACACTACCGCATTGGCAAGGTATCTGATAAACCCCTGATTTACGTAGACCAAGGTTGTCCTCGACACTACCAAGAAGGCTCTTGGTTTTGCTTGGAGAACGGAAGATGGTTTTCACTTGGTGTTGGGCACATTTTACGTAAAGAGCATGTTTTACTCTTTGGGACACCGTCAGATTGTCTATATAAACAAGAAAATAATCAATTAGCGACAGATAGAGGAAGGGGGATGGTTTTATCTTGCAGACTACATAGGTAAAATTAGCTAAAACTAAGAGAAACTGACATAAAAATAATTCGATATGAAATCCATCTACATCTACAGCATACTCCGCAAGCCACCTAATGATGTGTGGCGGAGAGTACTTTTTGTATCACAAACTAAGCTCTTCAAATCTGTTCCACTTACGGATAGTGCGTGGGAAGAGCGACTGTCGGGAAGCCTCTGTATTGGGTCTAAATTCTCGAATTTTCCGTTCATGGTCATTACTCGAGACGTATGTAGGGGGAAGTAAATGTTGTCCGAATCCTCCCGGAAAGTGCTCTCTCGAAATTTCAATAGTAAATCTCTCCGTGGTGCACAACTCCTCTCTTCTAAGGTCTGACAATGCAGCTTGTTGAGTATCTCCGTAACGCTCTCGTGCGGTATAAACGATCCTGTGACGAAACGTGCCCCTCTTCGTTCTATATTCTTTATCTCTTCCATCATACCTATCTGGTAGTGATCCCAGATAATAAAAAACACTAAAAAATGTGTCTAACAAGCGCCTTATAAGCCACTTCCTTCATCAATGAGTTACATTTCCTTAAGATTCTTCCTATAAAATCTGCGTCTGGCATCTCCTCTTTCCACCATTTGTTTTATATGGTCATTCCACTTGAGAATGCTAGATATTTTACGGCAGATACTGTTCCAACGGTTTGTTATCAATAGTGTAGCTATACAGTAGTGGACTTCTTTTCCTATGTACGCGCAATATGTTACATTTATTTACGTTCAGGTTCAACTGCCAAAGCCTGCACCACTCATCAATTCACTGGAGGTCATTCTGCAAATCGTTGCTATCGTCTAGCGTTATTATAGACAGCCGCACCATCTGCGAACACCCTTAGAGAGCATCCGACGCTTTCTACTAGATCATTTATATATATTGTAAACAGTAACGTTAATATCACACTTCCCCGGAGTGCACTGGGAATTACCTTTACATTTGTCGATTTTGTTCCATTAAGAGTAACGTGTTGAGTTCAGTTTGCAAGGAAGTCTTGAACCCAGTCACAAATTTACTCCGATACTCGATAAGCTCGTATTTTTTTTCACTAAACGGCAGTGCGGGACGGGGTCAAATGCCTTCCTGAAGTCAAAGAACATGGCAAAAACCTGAGAGCCATTGTCTACGACACTGTGGATCTCATGGAGTAACAGAGTGAGCTGAGTTTCGCAGGATCTCTGTTTGCGGAATCCATGTTTATTTTTATAGAGGAGATTTTCCTTCTGCAAGAAAGTTATAAATCTTGAGCATAAAATATGTTCCATAATTCTACAACAGACGGACGTCAACGATATAGGTCTACAATTGTGTGCATCTGTCCTACGCCCCTTCTTAAAAACGGGAATGACCTGCGCTTTCTTCCAGTCGTTAGGCAGTCTTCGTTGCTTAAGCGATTACTGCTAGAAGGGGAGCAAGTTCTTTCGCATAATCTTTGTAGAATCTTATAGGTATCTCATCTGGTCCTGAAGCCTTTCCGCTACTGAGCGATTGTAGCTGTTTTTCTGTTTCGCCATCGGTTATCTCAATATCTGCCATCTCGACGATCGTATGACGATTGAAAGGAGGGACCGCGTTACTGTCTTCCGCGGTGAAACGATTTTGGAAGACCGAATTCAGTATTTCGTCTTTGCTTCTGTCATCTTCCGTTTTGGGTGCCAGTATGTTCCCTGAGTGAATGAATAGATGGTTCTTGACCCACTTGCTGATTTTACATTCTACTAAAACCTGTTAGGGTCGTTATTAGGATCGGTTGACAAAGTTTTACTTTCAAATTCACTGAACGCTTCTTTCATTGATCTCATTACGCTCATTTTCGCTTCTTTCAGCTTTACTCAGCTAGATCTTTCTCTTGAATCTGAGGTGACTGTTAAACCATGGTAGGTCTTTCCCATCCCTTAACTGGAAACATATTGGTCTAGGGCATATTGTACGTTTCCTTGGAATTTTTTCCATTTGCTGACCACATCTTGGTCCTCATCAGCGTATATTTGATGCTGACTGTTCAGATAATCTGAAATTTGTGTCCTGTCACTCTTGCTGAGCAAATATATCTTCCTACCTTTCTTAACATTCCTTGTAGGACCCGTCGTCATAGAAGCCTTATGTCACTGATACCTTGCTCTGGGTTAATTGATTCGATAAGTTCAGGTCTGTTTGTTGCCGGGAGGTCTAAGACGTTACCCTCACGACTTGTTTCGCTAACTATCTGCTCGTAGTAATTTTCGGAGAAGATATCCAGAACAGTGTCATACGAATCACTGTTTCTGGCGCGAGTTTTGATAACATGACACTCCCAACCTACACCTGGCAAGCTGAAGTAACCCTCTATTACAACAGCACGATCAGGAAAATTACTAACGATATTCTGCATTTTCTGTCTGAAGCGCTCTGTCACTAGAGCTCCTGACCGAGGCGGTCTATAAAAGCATCCGATTACCATTTTTGACCCACTTTCGATAATTAACTTCACCTAGATTAACTCGCTGGATTGTATCGAATTCTTTGCTGCAATAAACACGCCGCCACCATTGGCGACTAACCTATCATTATAATAAATATTGCCGTCTAAACTTAAGATTTCATTGTCATTAACGCCCGGTTTCAGCCAAATTTTTGTTCCTAATACTATCTGCGCTTTATAATCTTCAGTAATCGACACTAATTTTGCGACCTTTCCTTGGAGTCTCCTGCATTTTACTGAAATAGTATTAACCTTTTATGTCTATGATCTGCGACGACAAACGTTATCGCATTACATTCTGGCTAATATATCAGGTAAATCGTCTCTGATCCCAAGGGAGGGTTTCTCTAACCTAAAGAAGCCCAATGTGCACACTACACGTACTCTGCTAGCCTAATAGCCGCTTCCTGTGTGTAGTGCACGCCTGACCTACTAAAGGGTACCCCATAATTCCGTACCCGATAGTGGATGTCGAGAAATTTGCCTCCTATACCGTCGCAGAATCGTCTCAGCCTCTGGTTTAGACCTTCTACTCTGCTCCAAACCAGAGAACCGCTATCAACTCTGGAAACGACGCTACAAATAGACAGCTTAGCTTTCAACCCGCGAGCGATGCTAATTGCCTTCACCAAATTAGCCATCCGCCGAAAGGAGCAGAGGATGCTCTCAGAACCCGAGCGTCAGGCGTCATTCGTGCCGACATGTGCCACTACATTCAGCCGATTGCACCCAGTATGCTCGATAGCTCCCGGCTGGGCCTCTTCCACATAATGGACGGGCCACGCAGCAAACATACCGAGTGCACGCTGGCAATCTTTTCTGCCTTGCCTGCTGTTTCCCTGAGGGGCTCTATGCAGCGGCATCCGGATTACCAGGGGATTCCAAAAGTATCATAGGTGTCGCAGGTCTCGTCCACAGCGCCGCAACCTTGAACATTAGCCAGAAGCATGTCGAAGGTAGCCAACGCTACTTCCAGCAGCAGATTCTCCTTATGTCCGGTCACAGCAAGCACAGTTCCTATCCACATCGTAGGGTGTAAAAATAGATATAAGATCTCCATTTGTCATACGGCGATACGAAATAGAAAAAGGACGCAACAGGAACTGGAAATGTAATCCGTCCATCATAAAAATACATAAAATGGAAGGTGAATCCAGTTAAAAGAAAAGAAAACCGCCAGTGTATTATTAAGAAGATATACAGAGGTCGCATGTTACGTTGAATACACCAACTGGCACGGCCATAGTAGTACAAATTAGGATCATGCTTACAAAAATAAACGCTATATGTGCCAAACCCAGTACGCATTACAATGTAACTGTGACAGAATAAGATGTAAACACGGCGTTTAGTGTGGCAAGAGGTGCCCAGATGGCGAGTATGACCGGAATAAGGCACATTTGCGAAATAAAAAGACTACATAAGCCTAGTAAGTTAAGACGCATATTAGCAAACAATTGCAACCACATAAAGCTAACACTACATTAAGGTATCCTTGTATAAAACAGAAAAATAGTCAAAATTATGGCGTAAATTAGCAAAGCAAAATATGTCACTAAATTTGTCATACTAGCTAAATTTTAGAGTGCCTGCCCGGGGTATGTATACAAAACCAACAATCCAAACATCAAGGCATCACGAACAGGGGCAGTCTTAATCATTCAAAACTATTAAAAAGACTTATTTCTCATCATTAGAATAAAAATATAATTTACAGCATACAAAAAAGTAAAGTCACCTAATATAATGTAAGATCGTTAATAAGCCTCCACCTGAAACATAACTCCCCTAACTTCATATACAACAAAACAAATAAGTTAAAAATTAGGCTTCATATACAACAAAACAAACAAGTTGAAAATTAGGCTGTCGACAAAATGAAAGGTGTGGATTAACATTCCAAACAATGCAAGCATTGCATCATAATACACACTATCTGATCAAAAGTATCCGGACACCCCACAAAACTTACGTTTTTCATATTAGGTGCATTGTGCTGCCACATACTGCCAGGTACTCCATATAAGCGACCTCAGTAGTCATTATACATCGTGGGAGAGTAGAATGGGGCGCTTTGCGGAACTCACAGACTTCGAACGCGGTCAAGTGAATGGGTGTCATTTGCGTCTTACGTCTTAAGTGAAATTTCCACACTCCTAAACATCCCTAGGTCAATTGTTTCCGACGTGATAGTGAAGTGAAAACGTGAAGGGGTACGTGCAGCACAAAAGCGTACATGCCGACCTCGTCTGTTGACTGACAGAGACCGCCGACGGTTGAAGAGGATCGTGATGTGTAATAGGCAGACGTTTATCCAGACCACCACACATACCAAACTGCATCAAGCTCCACTTCAAGTACTACAACAGTTAGGCGGGAGGCGAGAAAACGGATTTCTTGGTCGAGCGGCTGCTCATAAGCCACACATCACGCCGGTAAACGCCAAACGACGCCTTGCTTGATGTAAGGAGTCTAAACATTGGACGACTGAACAGTGGAAAAACGTTGTGTGCAGTGACGAATCATGGTACACAATGTGGCGATTCGATGGCAAGGTCTGGGTATGGCGAATGCCGTGTGAACGTCATTTGCCAGCGTGTGTAGTGCAAAAGGTAAAATTCGGAGGCGGTGGTGTTACGGTGTGGTCGTGTTCTTCATGGAGGTGGCTTGCACCCCTTGACGTTTTTCGTGCCACTATCACTGCACAGGACTACATTGATGTTTTAAGTACCTTCGTGCTTCCCACTGTTGAAGAGCAATTCGGGGATGGCGGTTGCAACTCTCACCACTGTCGAGCACCTGTTCGTAACGCACGGCCTGTGGCTGAGTGGTTGGACGACAATAACATCCCTGTAATCCACTAGCCTGCACAGACTGCTGACCTGAATCCCATAGACCACCTTTGGGATGTTTTGGAACGCCGAATTCGTGTCAGGCCTCACCGACCGATATCGATACCTCTCCTCAATGCAGCACTTCGTGAAGAATGTGCTGGCATTACCCAACAAACCTACCAGCACCTGACTGAACATATGCCTGCGAGAGTGGAAACTGTCATCAAGGCTAAGGGTGGGCCAACACAACATAGAATGCCAGGATAACGATGGAGGGCGCCACGAGCTTGTAAGTAATTTTCAGCCAGGTGTCCAGATACTTTTGATCACATAGCGTACTAGGTTTCACCTATTCAACTGATCTGTCTGCAACTTATTTTTGACCGACATAGAGATGTTTACAATTTACAACTCCTCTAGTAGATTCTAATTTTTCCCATTCTGTCCTCTCAACAGTTTGCTTTCCGTCTGACCGCCATATACAGAAGCGATCTGATAGGGCCTGGCTCCATCGCCAACAGCAGGAGCCTCTGGTCTCACAATTCGGCTACGAAGAACGTGGTTTGCTCTTCGAAAGAAACTTGAAAGCAACATCAGCGATGAGGTCAACGAAGGTGACAAATAAATGTTGCGCATCGAGATAATCGCGTCGTTGCAGTAGTTGTTATACTGAATGCACAGGACATTTCTCATTTGCATTAGACAACGCTACACGACGATTCGGTGCTTATTTCTGCAGTAAGTAAGTGGGCCGACTACTTTCCTCCGATCGGATACCAACGTGGACGGATGCCATCATTAAATGATTCACGAGTGGGAGCTTGGTCAGCTGCACTGCAGCAGGGCGTTACAGCGTTAACACCAGCCACAGTACGATGCGTTTTGGAATCGACAAACGACTTCTTTCCGTAAGGACTAGCGAGGGACGCAGTTTCCGATGCATCAGACGAGTTGGCCGAGTGGTTAAGGCGTTGGACTGCTAATCCAATGTGCTCTGCACGCGTGGGTTCGAATCCCATTGTGGGGCGGCGAGTTATTTCGTGAAATTAAATTTGCTGATAAAATGCTTGCAATACAAATGTTTGAATGTTGAATCAGTTTCAGGCTTTTAGAATGTTGTTAATGCTGTCTTTCGCCGTTCTCAACACTGGCTCTCTATTTACTTTTTTAGCTCCCAGAAAGTGATTTAACAAAACGTGAAGCCGGTAATTAGAGTTCCTAGTGCCCACTTCATCTGAGAATACCATTATAGCTGCAGCTTATAGCTCTGAGGAATTAGGAGATTGTTCGGGATTTCTAATCAAAAACGATTTTCCCAAATAGTTGAGTATATTCTGAAATTCATTGATAAAAAACACAAGTATCCCTACAACCTAACTAACAGAGCGGTTCAGAGTCTAATGCGCTGATGCAACTATAGATGTCCGAATTAAATGTTAAAAAGAATGCTCGCCATAATTTGATGAGAATATTTCATCAAACGCCACGCTAAATAATTGGTAGAATGTCTGTCCCGCGACGGCACCTGAAAATACGACAATACACAAACTGAAGCTAGATAATGAGAATCATCCCAGAATTAATCCTTCACTTGAAATGATTTCATGGTTCCGCATATCTCTAGTAACTTAATGCGGCACCCGAGGCTGTTTTTAGCAGTGATACCGATGCGACGCGACTCCCGACACAGATGGCGTGTTATTCAGCGTCTGGAGAGAACTGGGGCCTTCCTTCCTCGCGCAGCGCTCTTATATATATAGCCGCGGTGCGGACGGCTAGGGGAACGCCTGATCAAATCGGCTCTCCCGACTAGCCGCTGGGCTAGTAACGCACCACTTCAAGTTACATAATAATTTATAGCTTCTTTTGCTGATGGCCGATGAAGCTCTTAATTTAAACGTGCATTCAGCACGCAGGTAAGTATTGATAATAAAATTTTGACGTCGCTAAGTTAAATATTTTGGGCGAGAGAATTAATTAAATTACACTGCACGCAGTAGATGAGCTCTGAACTGGCCCTTTTGAGATCCGCTATCGCTATAATTTTATAGGTATTCAAAAGAAACTTTTCACATCTTCACAGTCATAGCGGACCTCCAACCTATTTAAATCTAAACATCCTAGCCTTATTTATCAGCCTACTTAATCTATCTTGCTTCCTTCAGTTTTGAGACGAAAACCAGAAAATCATGAATTTCCACTAAAGTCTCAATTTGTGAAATCCAAAGTACTATTTTTATTAAATCATTATGAAAGATGAATCTAAATATAAATTTTGAAGTCTCTAGCTCTTTTCTGTTGCGCCAATGATTTTTTTAGAAAAACGTCCAAATTTCGAAAATGGCTGAAGTTATCGAACTGATATTTAACACACATTAATTTAGTATTATTCCTGACATGCTAGAAAAGTTTTAGGTCATTTGCTTGATTTTTAAGGTATTGCGCAACATTTATGACGTCAGAGCTAGTTACAGCAGACTGGCTGGCACACAATGGAAACTGATGTGAATTTACTACAGCGTGAGTAGGCTGCTTCCCTACATCACCCTCTACTTAAATTTTTTGTTTATGAATGTTAATGAATGAGAAAAAAATTTAATTACAAAAAGGTAAGCAAGAGTACTGTTTAACTCCCTATAAAAAATCAAAATTGAAATATAAACATGTAGAAACATTATAGAAAACTGATTACCTACATTAATTATTTAAATTGTGGGCATGTTCACTGCCTTTTAAACAATGTCATTACTCAAAATTTTAAGCAAAGTCAATGAAATATTTTGGCATACATATTGCCTTAGACAAACAAACACATACAAATTGAAAAATTATGAAAATCTTAGATCCATTAAATACATTAAATACATTTTTACATACACAAATTCAAAGAAAATAACATGATACATAAACAGATGATTATCTCTTAGCAGTCTTTTCTAAACCTGAAAGAAAAGTTCACAAATAATTTTTACACACGTGGTTGTAGCCGCTTTGGCTGGCGTCCTACACTTCCATTCACAAGGGTAGAGGAGGGGAAGTTGCTATGGTGTGCGTCCTTCACGTTCTCTCTAATTTACATGGAGGAAAGGGGAGGGGTCACTGTGAGTTGTGTCCAAGTCACTCCACGCTTTCACGCAGCTACCAGGATGCCATTATCTGGTTTGTCCTGTAGAACAAACAAAAAGAGTGCCTCAGACTCTGTTCACTTAACATCTAATGGTGGGTCACAATGAAATGGGGATATATACATTTTATCTTTCAGTATTTTGCTGGAACAAATTAACAGAACTTTTTCAATTTTACTCTCGTGGTTACTTAATTGTCATAAAATCGGTAAACAATTGGCTCAAAACACCGTTAGTCACGTACTAGAGAAAATCTATGCTCAAGGCATACAATCATGAATCCTATTTAACATCAATTTATTATTTCTGGGCCGGAACACTGAACCAATGCTCGGTACATTCCTGACAAATCTGCATTTTATTTACTTAACTGACTCATCTTTGATTACCTTATTCTTAGAGATAGTATGAGTATATTTGATTAGTGGTTGTTTTCTCAGCTTCTTTGTACATGTGAGTAACTTTTGGTAATAGTACAGTTCTGAGTGGTCAAAACACACTACGTTTAGTTGACTACAAAATCCACTTATTGGTCCTCTGCTGTTGTGTTAGTTCCACATCTGCAATTAAGTACTTACTTACTTTGAAGTGTATTTATGCTGAGGTAAAATAATGTTTCACGTCTGTCAGTATGTTACTTATTTATTTTGCTAGTGTATGTTCTTATTTAACACTCACTCTATTAATATTTAAAGCATAGGATAGCACATTTATTTCATATTCATAGTGTATTGTAGCTGATCAGTTTGCTCACGTAGCAAACCATTTCCACTCGATCGGACGCTGAAACCTCAGGTAGTCTCTCTCAGACCTACCACTAAAGTGCATCAAGTAATTATGGACGAGTGTAATGCTAAATTCCTTAAACCTGTAGGACACCATGAGCTGCTCTGTCTCATCTAACATAAGGGTACCTATGGTCGCATTTACGCCTCCAACTCATAACCTCAATACGTGTAGGTGTGTCCTGTCACACACTACACTAAAATAATGGCCAGCTCCAACCTTATAAATACTTCAGGGACGTGTCCTTCACGTCTCAACCACAAACACTGCTCAATTCTATTACACTGCCTTTCCTTGCTACACCAGGTGAGTTTAATTTTACAACTTATCTGCATATTTTTCCTAACACTAAGCAATCTCTTTTACTATTTCTTAGTTAGCTCTACAGCATACAACATGTTTCATTGCCACTTCAGATCCTGCTTGAACACGAATTTGCACATCTTTTTAATATACTATTGTGGGACCATTTCCAATAAAACAACACTCTGTACTTACCATAGTACCAGGGTTCTATACATACTTGTTACTCAAATACATTGTATCTTAATTACATCATACTTCTCTATTGTTTGTCACTATTAGGTTTGTCACATTAGGTATTTTTCTTCACTAATCGGTGGATAGCATGGTTACAGAACTCATGGCTTGATAGCCATGACAGAAAATTTTAGTATTTGGAAAGAAAAGGTCGAAACTTTTGTGGATAGGAAAGATGAAGAATGAGTGAGACCTGAAAGGGAAAAAAGATCTCACACAGCTGGGACTGCACAGCTGCCACACTGTGTAGAGGTTACAGAACAACCTCCTCCCTACAGCATTCATTGGCTTAATGCTGGCTTGATAGTCATGACAGAAAATTTTAGTATTTGGAAAGAAAAGGTCGAAATTTTTGTGGATAGGAAAGATGAAGAATGAGTGAGACCTGAAAGGGAAAGAAGATCTCACACAGCTGGGACTGCACAGCTGCCACACTGTGTAGAGGTTACAGAACAACCTCCTCCCTACAGCATTCATTGGCAGAATCCTGACTTGATAGTCATGACGGAAAATTTTAGTATTTGGAAAGAAAAGGTCGAAACTTTTGTGGATAGGAAAGATGAAGATTGAGTGAGACCTGAAATGGAAAGAAGATCTCACACAGCTGGGACTGCACAGCTGCCACTCTGTGTAGAGGTTACAGAACAACCTCCTCCCTACAGCATTCATTGGCTGAATGCTGACTTGATAGTCATGGCGGAAAATTTTAGTATTGCAAAGAAGGAGTCGAAACTTTGGTGGATAGAAAAGATGAAGATTGAGTGAGACCTGAAATGGAAAGAAGATCTCACACAGCTGGGACTGCACAGCTGCCAGACTGTGTAGAGGTTACAGAACAACCTCCTCCCTACAGCATTCATTCATAACCTTTGACCACGCCACGTCGATCTGAAAATACCTTCTGATGCCTTTTTAGAACCTGTCTCAGTTCTTCCTTCTGATTGGCGGAAATCTTATCGATTTCCTGCAATTTAGCTTCTATTTTGTCTAAAATAATTGCTTCTTCTTCTTCTTCTGTGTTCAGCTTACTGTTACTAAGATTAACACCTTCGTCCCAATACCTCCTATTTTTCAGAACTCGTATAGGCAGCTCCCAAGTTGCATCATCAGTTACTACATGTTTATCACTAAAAGGTACTATAATTACTCCGGTTATTGGCAAAACCATTTTTAACTGGCTTCTTTCAAAGTCAACAACACTCTGATATTTTGACAAGAAATCTATGCCAATTAAAACCTCAATACTGAGATTGTTTACAATTAAACATGGATGATCAATTAAATTACCATTAATGTTAAAGGGTAGTAAAGCTTCTTGCTTTACCGTTTTTGAAACCTTGCCAGTAGCACCAATTATTCTTAGTCCTGATACTCTCATTACTGTAAGCTTGTCTTTACCAGGTAATGCATCAAAGAAGGACTGAGATATTGCACTCACCTCACTTCCACTGTCTAAGAGACAACGTACATTGATACCCAACATATTCACTATTATTATAGGGTGGCTTATTCTAGGTTGTACAGGTGGTTCCTCAAATTCATCTAGTAGTTCCTTTTGGATTTGTCTCCAACTAAAGTGATTGACATCTGTCTTCATTACATTTAGGTCACAGTGTGTAGGGGTTTCCTGAATTACATTTTCAGCTGCCTTTTCAAGTAGGTCTATTAATTTTAAATCGAAACACCGCACGACTTCATTACATTTAGTTTGCTGAACATAACCCAAATTACTGTAGTCTGAGCGATTCTGCGTCTCCAGACCGGGCATAACACTAGTTACAGCTAAACCACTTTTACCATTATCGTCGGTTTCCTTCTCAAGTGACAACTGGTCACAGCTACTGGGTTCATCGACCCTCAACAGCCTACCCTCTACATTCTCACTTATCTCCTGTCCTAAATCTATTAGTACATTATCAACATCCTGCACAGGCACTTTAGATAAGAGCACATCATCTTCATCGTAAATATAAGCATGAATTTCTTCTGCTTCTTCACCTGTCAATTCAGTATTTTGTAGCTCCTCCCTATCGTTACACTGCTGCGCCTTCTCTTTCTCTTCCCACTTAGAAAGCGTCTCTAACACGGTATCTATCAAATACTGTGAGTGATCTAATATTTCTGTTGTATCCTTAGATGCTACCGACTCTTCATCCACATGTTCAGTTTGAGTATTCTGATCTGTCTTACCAATTCCCTTAACTACTGGCTTAGGAGAAGTAACCGCCTGGTGAGCGCCAGTGTCCTCATAGACGGGAACTAGTTTTCCTGCCTCGGCCTACTACTGTTTCCTTTAGTTTCATTATAGTTGACTGGCACAGCATTACTTTCCGTACTGTTGTTTACATGCATATTTCTGTTTGGAACAAAATTATTATCCCTTGGACGCCATTGTTGGTTCTGATAATTATTTCCCCAATTCCTACCTCTCTTAGGATGGCGAATACCTACTGTTCTGATGTTTACATTGCCATTTTGCTCGTTCCTAAAATTACTATTATTGTTATTGGCATTTCTGTTATTACGTGCTTGCTACTCATTGGCAGCAACACGTTCTACACGTTCCAGATACTTAATGAAACGATCCAGATTGTCTCTAGGGGCAGATATAATTCTAGTTTGCCAATACCATGGCAGTTTGGCTTCAAGACCTAGTATAATCATTTCTGGCTTTAGCTTTTCCGCCAAATGTGACAAACGTGAAATCCATGACCTAGCAAACTCTTTAATAGATTCCTTGCCTGCATTGAAGCGTTTTCCACTCCAAAATTCTCTCAACACTTCATTTTGCTTATTACTAGACCAATATTCATTAATGAAAGCTGTTTTAAACTCCGCTAATGTTTTACACTTCAACATAACATCAGCTGACCAACGCATGGCGTCACCTGCTAAATGGCTTTTAATAAATGAGATTTTCTCTCGTTCAGACCAAGTTGGTGGAATAACATCTTCAAAATCGTTCCAGAAATCTAGCGGGTGGATATTTTTATCTGGATCGAATCGCAAGAACTGCCGACACCCGATAAAAGCGGTGTTTGCAGCTACAACTTGTTGTATACTACCATTACCAGAAGTTACTGAAGCTACTTTACTCTCAATGTTAGCAATGTTAGTACTGATATTTTCTACTCTCAATTCAACATTATCTACTCTTTGCACAATATGAGTAGTATCAGTTTTAATGGCATCTACGTCTGCTTGACATATGTTTACTTTAATATTAACATCTTTAAATCTATCTGAGCACAGTTCAGATTCCGCCTCGATCCTTTCTGTTAACTTGTGCTCCAGCTTCGCATCTTCCATTTGGAAGTCCTTGCGAACCTCAGCAACTTCGGATTTTACCGTTTTATACATTTCAGAAAATTGTTGAGCAACCTTTTTCTTAATATCCTCATGGTTGTAGTCAATTTTATAATTCAAACTGTCTAGATCCTCTTTCAACTTATTGCAACCAGCCTTGAAGGTATCGTCCATTACCTCCAATCGTTTATTAAAATTTGTTTGGCTGGCCAAAATCTCATACTTTAATTCAGCATTACTGTTTTTGACCTGTTCACTTATTTCAGACTTTAACTCAGCATTATTGGATTCTAATTTATTGTCCATTGCCTCAAACCGTTTATTAAAATTGGTCTGGCTGGCCACAATCCTGTTATTTACCTCAATTATATCAGTTTTTAAATCAGCAGTCATTTTTGCATTACTGGCAGCTATTGCTTGTAATATAACATTTAAATCAACAGCCCCAGCATCTTTGGGTTGCTCACTACCTGGCTTTTTATCACACTCAGGTGACGAAAAACTAGCTCCAACACCAGAATCATCAAAACTAAATGAAACTTCTGATTGATTAGTCATATCTAACTTCTCCTTCTTAAACTCTACCATCTCTGATGATTGCTTCATCTTTAATTCATCAGAGAAACTATCATCCAATAAATTTACAATTTCTACTTTCTGCTTTACTACAGGGGTCTCTATTATTGAATCATTGCCCCTTCCCACACTACTGTCAGGAGACAATACTTCATATTTCACTTTAACATTACTACTTTCATGCATATTTACACTTGAAACGTTGTCTGAATTTACAGTTCCCTCAACAGACATAGGTTCTGATTTAAGTTTAACTTCAGTTTCTTTTGGCGGTTCCATTGCCGACAGTCTTTTAGTGCAGGTTAGTAAAATTTTTAACAGCTTTTCACTTAACTTAGTTCCTTCTGCACGACTTATGGCGTTGCCGGCGCGGCGTACCAGGATTCCTGATGCGACGTGGCGCGTTGAACTGCAGACAGCTCTCCGACGGCTGTTGTGTGTTTGCATGGCCCGCAATTGCAGGCGCTGCGCCGGCTGCTCCAGCGGACGACTGCGGTGCGGCTTCTCGCGATGCCGGCAGCACCGCTAGACTCAGTGCCAGCTCCGTCAATCCAGATGTGTTGTTAATCCAATTGCGTCGTCCACATGCACACGTAACACATTCACTGTTCTATACTCAGTTGCGTGTCGCATTTCACTCGCGAATCCGAATAGTTAAAAATCACTTTCACTTAGTTGATTTCCCGGCCGATGCACCATATGTGGGGCGGCGAGTTATTTCGTGAAATTAAATTTGCTGATAAAATGCTTGCAATACAAATGTTTGAATGTTGAATCAGTTTCAGGCTTTTAGAATGTTGTTAATGCTGTCTTTCGCCGTTCTCAACACTGGCTCTCTATTTACTTTTTTAGCTCCCAGAAAGTGATTTAACAAAACGTGAAGCCGGTAATTAGAGTTCCTAGTGCCCACTTCATCTGAGAATACCATTATAGCTGCAGCTTATAGCTCTGAGGAATTAGGAGATTGTTCGGGATTTCTAATCAAAAACGATTTTCCCAAATAGTTGAGTATATTCTGAAATTCACTGATAAAAAACACAAGTATCCCTACAACCTAACTAACAGAGCAGTTCAGAGTCTAATGCGCTGATGCAACTATAAATGTCCGAATTAAATGTTAAAAAGAATGCTCGCCATAATTTGATGAGAATATTTCTTCAAACGCCACGCTAAATAATTGGTAGAATGTCTGTCCCGCGACGGCACCTGAAAATACGACAATACGCAAACTGAAGCTAGATAATGAAAATCATCCCAGAATTAATCCTTCACTTGAAATGATTTCATGGTTCCGCATATCTCTAGTAACTTAATACGGCACCCGAGGCTGTTTGTAGCAGTGATACCGATGCGACGCGACTCCCGACACAGATGGCGTGTTATTCAGCGTCTGGAGAGAACTGGGGCCTTCCTTCCTCGCGCAGCGCTCTTATATATATAGCCGCGGTGCGGACGGATATATATAGCCGCGGTGCGGACGGCTAAGGGAACGCCTGATCAAATCGGCTCTCCCGACTAGCCGCTGGGCTAGTAACGCACCACTTCAAGTTACATAATAATTTATAGCTTCTTTTGCTGATGGCCGATGAAGCTCTTAATTTAAACGTGCATTCAGCACGCAGGTAAGTATTGATAATAAAATTTTGACGTCGCTAAGTTAAATATTTTGGGCGAGAGAATTAATTAAATTACACTGCACGCAGAAGATGAGCTCTGAACTGGCCCTTTTGAGATCCGCTATCGCTATAATTTTATAGGTATTCAAAAGAAACTTTTCACATCTTCACAGTCATAGCGGACCTCCAACCTATTTAAATCTAAACATCCTAGCCTTATTTATCAGCCTACTTAATCTATCTTGCTTCCTTCAGTTTTGAGACGAAAACCAGAAAATCATGAATTTCCACTAAAGTCTCAATTTGTGAAATCCAAAGTACTATTTTTATTAAATCATTATGAAACATGACTCTAAATATAAATTTTGAAGTCTCTAGCTCTTTTCTGTTGCGCCAATGATTTTTTTAGAAAAACGTCCAAATTTCGAAAATAGCTGAAGTTATCGAACTGATATTTAACACACATTAATTTAGTATTATTCCTGACATGCTAGAAAAGTTTTAGGTCATTTGCTTGATTTTTAAGGTATTGCGCAACATTTATGACATCAGAGCTAGTTACAGCAGACTGGCTGGCACACAATGGAAACTGATGTGAATTTACTACAGTGTGAGTAGGCTGCTTCCCTACACCATCCTCGTCGAAGAATTTTACGTAAAGCACCCATTTCGGATCACGCCTTCTACATGCGAAACGCCACTCAGTAGTAGCAATGGAACGTGTAGGTGGCAGATAACATCTGTAAGAAATACGAAACTAAACCGACTACCAATTGGAAGGACACAACATTCGATAGCGTACATCTTCCGAATCAAACATCACCTAAAGATTTATAAACGAATCGAGGTTTGGCACCATGGCGGTGTTTGGGAACGGTGGTTTCTCACTCATAGTTAAGTGATTGAGACTTTAGTGGAAATTCATGATTTTCTGGTTTTCGTCTCAAAACTGAAGGAAGCAAGATAGATTAAGTAGGCTGATAAATAAGGCTAGGATGTTTAGATTTAAATAGGTTGGAGGTCCGCTATGACTGTGAAGTGGAACACGTGAGGCAATACTGACCTTACGACTTATCTTGGAAGAAAGATTAAGAAAAGGCAAACCTACGTTTCTAGCATTTATAGACTTAGAGAAAGCTTTTGACAATGTTGACTGGAATATTCTCTTTCAAATTCTGAAGGTGGCAGGGGTAAAATACAGGCAGCGAAAGGCTATTTACAATTTGTACAGAAACCAGATGGCAGTTATAAGAGTCGAGGGGCATGAAAGGGAAGCAGTGGTTGGGAAAGGAGTGAGACAGGGTTGTAGCCTCTCCCCGATGTTATTCAATCTGTATATTGAGCAAGCAGTAAAGGAAACAAAAGAAAAATTCGCAGTAGGTATTAAAATTCATGGAGAAGAAGTAAAAACTTTGAGGTTCGCCGATGACATTGTAATTCTGTCAGAGACAGCAAAGGACTTGGAAGAGCAGTTGAACGGAATGGACAGTGTCTTGAAAGGAGGATATAAGATGAACATCAACAAAAGCAAAACGAGGATAATGGAATGTAGTCAAATTAAGTCGGATGATGCTGAGGGAATTAGATTAGGAAATGAGACACTTAAAGTAGTAAAGGAGTTTTGCTATTTAGGGAGTAAAATAACCGATGATGGTCGAAGTAGAGAGGATATAAAATGTAGACTGGCAATGGCAAGGAAAGCGTTTCTCAAGAAGAGAAATTTGTTAACATCGAGTATAGATTTAGGTGTCAGGAAGTCGTTTCTGAAAGTATTTGTATGGAGTGTAGCCATGTATGGAAGTGAGACATGGACGATAACTAGTTTGGACAAGAACAGAAAAGAAGCTTTCGAAATGTGGTGCTACAGAAGAATGCTGAAGATAAGGTGGGTAGATCACGTAACTAATGAGGAGGTATTGAACAGGATTGGGGAGAAGAGAAGTTTGTGGCACAACTTGACTAGAAGAAGGGATCGGTTGGTAGGACATGTTCTGAGGCATCGAGGGATCACAAATTTAGCATTGGAGGGCAGCGTGGAGGGTAAAAATCGTAGAGGGAGACCAAGAGATCAATACACTAAGCAGATTCAGAAGGATGTAGGTTGCAGTAGGTACTGGGAGATGAAGAAGCTTGCACAGGATAGAGTAGCATGGAGAGCTGCATCAAACCAGTCTCAGGACTGAAGACCACAACAACAAACAGTTAAGTGCTTACTTCTCGCAGTCATTTTAACGTATCGAGCCAATAATACCCCCAACTGTAGAGTTTGCTTTCCGTCCGACCGGCATATACGGACGCGATCTGATAGGGCCTGGCTACATCGCCAACAGCAGGAGCCTCTGGTCTCACAATTCGGCTACGAAGAACGTGGTTTGCTCTTCGAAAGAAACTTGAAAGCAACATCAGCGATGAGGTCAACGAAGGTGACAAATAAATGTTGCGCATCGAGATAATCGCGTCGTTGCAGTAGTTGTTATACTGAATGCACAGGACATTTCTCATTTGCATTAGACAACGCTACACGACGATTCGGTGCTTATTTCTGCAGTAAGTAAGTGGGACGACTACTTTCCTCCGATCGGATACCGACGTGGACGGATGCCATCATTAAATGATTCACGAGTGGGAGCTTGGTCAGCTGCACTGCAGCAGGGCGTTACAGCGTTAACACCAGCCACAGTACGATGCGTTTTGGAATCGACAAACGACTTCTTTCCGTAAGGACTAGCGAGGGACGCAGTTTCCGATGCATCAGACGAGGTGGCCGAGTGGTTAAGGCGTTGGACTGCTAATCCAATGTGCTCTGCACGCGTGGGTTCGAATCCCATCCTCGTCGAAGAACTTTACGTAAAGCACCCATTTCGGATCACGCCTTCTACATGCGAAACGCCACTCAGTACTAGCAATGGAACGTGTAGGTGGCAGATAACATCTGTAAGAAATACGAAACTAAACCGCCTACCAATTGGAAGGACACAACATTCGATAGCGTACGTCTTCCGAATCAAACATCACCTCAAGATTTATAAACGAATCGAGGTTTGGCACCATGGCGGTGTTTGGGAACGGTGGTTTCTCACTCATAGTTAAGTGCTTACTTCTCGCAGTCATTTTAACGTTGTTGTTATTATGCTCTTCAGTCCTGAGACTGGTTTGATGCAGCTCTCCATGCTACTCTATCTTGTGCAAGCTTCTTCATCTCCCAGTACCTACTGCAACCTACATCCTTCTGAATCTGCTTAGTGTATTTATCTCTTGCTCTCCCCCGACGATTTTTACCCTCCTCGCTGCCCTCCAATACTAAATTGGTGATCCCTTGATGCCTCAGAACATGTCCTACCAACCGATCCCTTCTTCTGGTCAAGTTGTGCCACAAACTCCTCTTCTCCCCAATCCTATTCAATACTTCCTCATTAGTTATGTGATCTACCCATCTAATCTTCAGCATTCTTCTGTAGCACCACATTTCGAAAGCTTCTATTCTCTTCTTGTCCAAACTATTTACCGTCCATGTTTCACTTCCATACATGGCTACACTCCATACAAATACTTCCAGAAACGACTTCCTGACACTTAAATCTATACTCGATGTTAACAAATTTCTCTTCTTGAGAAACGCTTTCCTTGCCATTGCCAGTCTACATTTTATATCCTCTCTACTTCGACCATCATCAGTTATTTTGCTCCTCAAATAGCAAAACTCCTTTACTACTGTAAGTGTCTCATTTCCTAATCTAATACCCTCAACATCACCCGATTTAATTCGACTACATTCCATTATCCTCGTTCTGCTTTTGTTGATGTTCATCTTATATCCTCCCTTCAAGACACCATCCATTCCATTCAACTGCTCTTCCAAGTCCTTTGCTGTCTCTGACAGAATTACAATGTCATCGGCGAAACTCAAAGTTTTTATTTCTTCTCCATGTATTTTAATACCTACTCCGAATTTTTCTTTTGTTTCCTTTACTGCTTGCTCAATATACAGATTGAATAACTTCGGGGAGAGGCTACAACGCTGTCTTACTCCCTTCTTAACCACTGCTTCCCTTTCATGTCCCTGCCATCTGGTTTCTGTACAAATTGTAAATAGCCTTTCGCTCCCTGTATTTTACCCCTGCCACCTTTAGAATTTGAAAGAGAGTATTCCAGTCAACACTGTCAAAAGTTTTCTCTAAGTCTACAAATGCTAGAAACGTAGGTTTGCCTTTCCTTAATCTTTCTTCTAAGATAAGTCGTAAGGTCAGTTTTGCCTCACGTGTTCCAACATTTCTACGGAATGCAAACTGATCTTCCCCGAGGTCGGCTTCTACTAGTTTTTCCAATCGTCTGTAAAGAATTCGTGTTAGTATTTTGCAGCTGTGGCTTATTAAACTGATTGTTCGGTAATTTTCACATCTGTCAACACCTGCTTTCTTTGGGATTGGAATTATTATATTCTTCTTGAAGTCTGAAGGTATTTCGCATGTTTCATACATCTTGCTCACCAGGCGGTAGAGTTTTGTCAGGACTGGCTCTCCCAAGGCCGTCAGTAGTTCCAATGGAATGTTGTCTACTCCGGGGGCCTTGTTTCGACCCAGGGCTTTCAGTGCTCTGTCAAACTCTTCACGCAGTATCGTATCTCCCATTTCGTCTTCATCTACATCCTCTTCCATTTCCATAATATTGTCCTCAAGTTCATCGCCCTTGTATAGACCCTCTATATACTCCTTCCACCTTTCTGCTTTCCCTTCTGTGCTTAGAACTGGGTTTCCATCTGAGCTCTTGATGTTCATACAAATGGTTCTCTTATCTCCAAAGGTCTCTTTAATTTTCCTGTAGGCAGTATCTATCTTACCCCTAGTGAGATAAGCCTCTACATCCTTACATTTGTCCTCTAGCCATCCCTGCTTAGCCATTTTGCACTTCCTGTCGATCTCATTTTTGAGACGTTTGTATTCCTTTATGCCTGCTTCACTTACTGCATTTTTATATTTTCTCCTTTCATCAATTAAATTCAATATTTCTTCTGTTACCCAAGGATTTCTACTAGCCCTCGTCTTTTTACCTACTTGATCCTCTGCTGCCTTCACTACTTCATCCCTCAAAGCTACCCATTCTTCTTCTACTGTATTTCTTTCCCCCATTCCTGTCAATTGTTCCCTTATGCTCTCCCTGAAACTCTGTACAACCTCTGGTTCTTTCAGTTTATCCAGGTCCCATCTCCTTAAATTCCCACCTTTTTGCAGTTTCTTCAGTTTTAATCTACAGGTCATAACCAATAGATTGTGGTCAGAGTCCACATCTGCCCCTGGATATGTCTTACAATTTAAAACCTGGTTCCTAAATCTCTGTCTTACCATTATATAATCTATCTTATACCTTTTAGTATCTCCAGGGTTCTTCCATGTATACAACCTTCTATCATGATTCTTAAACCAAGTGTTAGCTATGATTATGTTGTGCTCTGTCAAAATTCTACCAGGCGGCTCCCTCTTTCATTTCTTAGCCCCAATCCATATTCACCTACTACGTTTCCTTCTCTCCCTTTTCCTACACTCGAATTCCAGTCACCCATGACTATTAATTTTTCGTCTCCCTTCACTATCTGAATAATTTCTTCTATTTCATCATACATTTCTTCAATTTCTTCGTCACTGCAGAGCTAGTTGGCATATAAACTTGTACTACTGTAGTAGGTGTGGGCTTCGTATCTATCTTGGCCACAATAATGCGTTCACTATGCTGTTTGTAGTAGCTTACCCGTACTCCTATTTTCCTATTCATTATTAAACCTACTCCTGCATTACCCCTATTTGACTTTGTGTTTATAACCCTGTAGTCACCTGACCAGAAGTCTTGTTCCTCCTGCCACCGAACTTCACTAATTCCCAGTATATCTAACTTTAACCTATCCATTTCCCTTTTTAAATTTTCTAACCTACCTGCCCAATTAAGGGATCTGACATTCCACGCTCCGATCCGTAGAACGCCAGTTTTCTTTCTCCTGATAACGACATCCTCTTGAGTAGTCCCCGCCCGGAGATCCGAATGGGGGACTATTTTACCTCCGGAATATTTTACCCAAGAGGACGCCATCATCATTTAATCATACAGTAAAGCTGCATGCCCTCGGGAAAAATTACGGCCGTAGTTTCCCCTTGCTTTCAGCCGTTCGCAGTACCAGCACAGGAAGGCCGTTTTGGTTGTTGTTACCAGGCCAGATCAATCATCCAGACTGTTGCCCTTGCAACTACTGAAAAGGCTGCTGCCCCTCTTCAGGAACCACACGTTTGTCTGGCCTCTCAACAGATACCCCTCCGTTGTGGTTGTACCTACGGTACGGCTATCTGTATCGCTGAGGCAGGCAAGCCTCCCCACCAACGGCAAGGTCCATGGTTCATGGGGGGGGGGGGTCATTTTAACGTATCGAGCCAATAATACCCCCAACTGTAGCACAACTGTCGCCTTTCGACAGTTTGCTTTCCGTCCGACCGCCAAATACGGAAGCGATCTGATAGGGTCTGGCTCCATCGCCAACAGCAGGAACCTCTGGTCTCACAATTCGGCTACGAAGAACGTGGTTTGCTCTTCGAAAGAAACTTGAAAGCAACATCAGCGATGAGGTCAACGAAGGTGACAAATAAATGTTGCGAATCGAGATAATCGCGTCGTTGCAGTAGTTGTTATACTGAATGCACAGGACATTTTTCATTTGCATTAGACAACGCTACACGACGATTCGGTGCTTATTTCTGCAGTAAGTAAGTGGGCCGACTACTTTCCTCCGATCGGATACCGACGTGGACGGATGCCATCATTAAATGATTCACGAGTGGGAGCTTGGTCAGCTGCACTGCAGCAGGGCGTTACAGCGTTAACACCAGCCACAGTACGATGCGTTTTGGAATCGACAAACGACTTCTTTCCGTAAGGACTAGCGAGGGACGCAGTTTCCGATGCATCAGACGAGGTGGCCGAGTGGTAGTCGTGCTCAGGCACTCGGCCAGTGCACATCGCGCGGTGACGTGCGGTAGCGCGGGCCAGTGTTTACGTCGCGAGCAGTGCTGCGGTGGAGAGCTGAGCAGCGTGTGCGAGCGCTGTTAACGTTTGTTTCTGTACCACTATTGTAAGTAAGATGACGACAATTAACAGAGCGAACAGCGTTCAGTGTGTTTTCGATCGTGCTGCCTTGCGACCGACGGCTTTCGAAATCCACGAGTGGATTTTTGAGGATCTGAAATTGCCGGAAGATATAGTCGACACGTTCCAGTTGGACTTTGTGCAGTACTCGTTATTTATCAAATTTATTTCGAGTGACACTTATGAGAAATTCGTTGAGGAGCATGCTGGTGTGAGACCATTTCGTCATAATGATGGCAGTATTAGTAACGTCCAAATCGTGCCTTCGGGATACGGAGTGAGAACCGTCAGGGTATTTAATGTGCCACCCGAGTGCCCTAATGATCTGATTGCACGTTCTCTGTCACTGTACGGCGCTGTTTTGTCAGTTACCAGTGAAAAATGGTCGAGTGGATATCGCTACCAAGTTAACAGTGGGGTGCGAAGTGTACGTGTAGACTTAAAAAAGCATATACCTTCGTATGTTGCCATTGGCGGCTGTCGTGCACAGGTAACTTACATTGGACAACCCCCTACCTGTTCGATCTGCCATTCAACGGAACATCTGCGGATGACCTGTACACATCGACGTCCATTTCAACTTCCACGGGAACATCTTGCAGACGGTAGTGAAAAGCTTGTTCCGCTATTGAGTGAGGTAGTCGCGGGGACGGTACCACCACCTCGGCAGCCGGAACGTGTTAGCGATGCGGAGGTGCCAGTTCAGGTGGAATGCAGTGCCAAAGACATTCGCGGTAGGACGGACGTCGATCCGGCACCGTCATCCTCACCGGGGCAGTTACCGCTGGATACCAACGATGCGCCAGCCACCTCTGAAACTAAGCCGTCTGAGATACAGGAGCGGGTGCAGATCAGTTTGCCTGAACCACCCCTATCGGTAGAGACTGCAGCAGAAACGAAGAAAGTCCGTCGAAGGAGAAGCAAAGGGAATAGTAGCAAAGAGGAAAAGTCGGATGATTTGAGACCCGTACACGTGTCAGAAAGTGGCAGCGAGTCTGAACCTCAATCTTCTTGCTCCGTGCGCTGCGAGGACACAGCGAGGCAAGAACGCATTCGAGAACAAACAAAACACCTGAAGGCACTACTGAGCGCTGAGAGGGAACAGAGCACTGTAATGGCTAAAAGGAAGAGCGAACAGAGTAGCGAGCAGCTGCAGCAGCGCTCCCGCAGGAACTCGCTGACGTCAGTCGCAGCCCCGCGTGGTGGCCAGGCGGACGCGGCCACGCTGACAGACTCAGCCGGCGGTGGCGGGCAGGGCGGCGCGCGCACCGCGCAGCACCCCGACAGCAATGAGCCTTGGTGGCGGCAGGACGAGGAGATGCAGCAGTAGCTGCTCTCGCGCATGACCATCGCGCTGCGACATTTGCACTCTCTGACCCGTTATTGGTTTTGACATTTCGTTTCGTACTCCAGACGTTCCCAACGAGTTTGATTCAAAGCCATCGAGAAGGACGATCCAACACAGAGCTCATTGTCCTCTGAACCATCATGTGCGATAGCCAAACCTACAACATTACCACACTTAACATCAATAGAATTCAAAGTGCGGTGAAACTCCGTTCGCTAACTGATTTCTTGTATGGTACCAGCGTTGACATTGCCCTCCTACAGGAGGTAGTCACAGTTTTAGAAGTGCCCGGTTACGTTCTCATTGATAACATCAATCTCCAGGATGCTGTAGGCACTGCCATACTTCTGCGCGACGGTATACCATTTACGGATGTGCAGCGGCTGCCTAGTGGTCGTGGCATTTCTCTTAGAGTGAATGGTGTGCAGATTGTTAACGTGTACGCCCCCTCAGGTAGCACTCATAAGAGAGATCGCTCAACATTTTATAAAAACGAGGGTCCCATTCTTCTTAGCGCTTATCGTGCACATCTCATCCTCGGTGGTGACTTCAATTGTGTGCTCAACGATAGAGACCAAACTCCTAACACGAACAGATGTATCGAACTTGAACATTTAATTCATGGCATGCGTCTTCACGATACATGGCAACAACTGCACGGTGAACGGGTAGCGTACACCTACGTAGCCAGTCATTCTGCCAGTCGGCTGGATAGGATCTATGTGTCCGAGGCCCTCCAGCGACACGCTGTGAACTGTGACATAGCTCCTGTCAACATCTCCGACCATTGTGCGTATCAGTGTTACCTTAACCTACACCACCAGCAAATATACCGCGGGAAAGGCTACTGGAAATTGAATGTCAGCCTTCTGCAGGATGCCCAACTTGAAGAGGAGGTGAACATAACGTGGCACCAGCTCCAGCTGCAACGACGTCGTTATGATAGCGCTCTCCAGTGGTGGACTCAGTGTGCTAAGCCTAAATTACGCCTCACCCTCATGAGTTACGCCCGACAAAAAAGCTTTTGGCAGAAACAGACTATTGAGTTTTATTATCGCTGTTTGAGAGAACTGTACAGTCACGCTACCAATCCTTCTCGCGATATCGACATAAAGATAAAACGATATAAAGCGAAAATCACGGCGATACAACGCCAACGAATGCAAGGCATCATCGTGCGAGCCCACGCCAAGGATGTTGCCGCCGAAGAACGGGCCTCTCTGTACCACATCCTGAGAACGACGAAACGGTGTAAAGCCATGTTGATTGAAGCCGTCGTTGATGACGCTGAGAATGCCATCACGAAGCAACGTGAAATCATCTCGCACGTCTACGACTATTATAGTCAACTTTACAAGAAGCAAGCCGTTGATGAAAACTCGTGCGACGATTTTCTTAGGACGTTGAGCTGTCGCTTGTCACAACAGGATAATGAAAGTCTGGAATCTCTTTTCACAGAGGACGAAATCCGACTGGCGGTCCACAGTGCAAAGAAAGGGAAGTCACCAGGACCCGACGGTCTCAGCGCTGAGTTTTACCAGCGTTACTGGAACCTCCTCGGTCCGACATTCCTCGAGATAGCGAATGAACTCTGGCACCTGGAAGTTATACCCAAGGCATTTACGGAAGGTATCATCCTGCCCTTACCGAAAAAAGGGAACAGCAGGAAGGTCGAAAACATGCGACCCATCACACTCCTGAATGCCGATTTCAAAATCATCACCAGATCGATTAAGCTAAGGATGCAAACCGTTATGTACAAGGTTTTGGGGAGTTACCAGTACAGTGCAGTGCAAGGCCGAAGTGCAATTTCAGCAGCCTGCGATTTGAGGGACATCATCTGTTCGTATGCTGTAACCAAAGGACAGGACGCTCTGATCTTTCTAGATTTTGAGAAGGCTTATGACCGTGTACGTCATGACTTCCTCTTTAAAAGCATGAAGAAACTAGGATTTGGACTTCATCTCATAGAATTAATTCGCAAACTTACTACAAACGCCTCCTCACGGATTCTCATTAATGGCCATTTTACAAAAGAAGTTTCCATTGAGCAATCCGTCCGCCAAGGATGTCCTCTGTCAATGATTTTGTACGCCATTGCAGTAGAGCCGCTACTGAACAACTTGGCGCATAGCGGGATCGGACTTAGCGTCGAGTCTGTCACTATCCCATGCATTGCGTATGCTGACGATATATGCGTAACTGTGTCATCATCGCAACAACTTCTGTCAGCAGAAACTCTTTTACAAACATTCACGTTTCTTTCAGGAGCAATACTCAATAGAACTAAAACCACAGCTTTGCAGATCGGTGGCGGTATCGGAGACATATCCCATGTTACCTGATGCAAGGTCAAGGATTCTCACACAACCCTCGGTGTTACTTTTGAGGCCAAACCAGACAAATTCCTGAAGAAGAACTGGTCACACATGCTGAATAAATTACGTGCTGCTTTGATACTTCACTCCGATTGTGACTTGAACATACTACAGAAAGTTAAGACCATCGAGATCGCCATCACGAGCAAGATGACTTATTTGGCGCAAATTCTTCCAATCTCCGACCATCTAGCCAAGAGTATACAACAAGCGTTATGCTGGTTTCTTTTTAGGGGGCACATTTTCAAAGTTCAATTCGATACCTTAACCTTACCTTCGTTCAAAGGTGGCCTTAACTTCATTAAAGTACACAAAAAATGTGTAACCCTGCTTCTAAATCGCATCAGGAAGGAGTTCCGTACTCGGAGGACCAGTATCATCACATACCTCATTCAGCGGTGGAAGCCTCACACCCGTTAATATCGCCGGCATTCCACTTTCTTACCGACATGTGCGACTGTACTACATGGAAATGAGCTACATTCGACACAACATCGTCGATAACGGAAGCCTGACGAACAGGAAGCTTTATGGCCTTCTCACGACAACAAACCACAGGAATCGTCTCGAAGTAAAACATCCACATACACATTGGAGTATAGTATGGCGGAATGTGCACAGCGACGTGTTACCGTCACGCGTCATAGCCGACTGGTATCTAACAGTCAACGATAAAGTAGCAACGAATGAAAAGCTACATAAAATTGGCCTTCATCCAACGCCCAACTGTGACGCATGCGGAAGGGTCGATACGCTTCTTCATAGGTTCACGTGCGGACATGCAGAAGAAATTACTACATTTCTTCGACAACGATTGCCGGTGATAGACAGTACGACGCCCTGTGGTGTAGATCTTTTAGAGATCATTCAGCCACAAAAACTGAGATATCCACGAGCCAAAAACAACGCTGCAACGTGGATCATGGGCCACACAGCATCGTTTATTATGCAGAATAGGCATGCTACTTTCCTCGACTATTATTCTTACATAGAAATTGAACACCTTAAAATGAGACAACATTGTGACTACAGGAGGATATTTGGAAATATGCTGAACATCATAAATAACGGTTAAATGCTTCAAATACAATATTTCGGATCGCAGAGGTTGCCAGTGACCTGTATGTATGAATCCCATTTGCTTCCTGGGACTTTAGTACTTGTCGGAAATTTACGATACTATTCAGATGCTCACTAATGCAGAAGGCATTTTTTCTTTCCCATTTTCTTTTTCACATTTCCCTTCTCTCGCAGAGCAGCGGAGCAACCTTCCTTCAATTATGAAGTGATAATCTTTTGTGCACCATAAAAATTTCTGTTTACTACTTGGCCCAAAAAAAAATATATATATATATAATTAAAAAAAACCACCTCAAGAAGACATTTCATTTCATATATTGCGCTATGGCAGCCTAGCAGTGATATACACTTTGTTCATTCTATTCTTATTACAAATTAGAGCAAATAAATAAATTAAAAAAAAAGACATAAAAAAAATAAAAAATAAAAAAACAAGTGGTTAAGGCGTTGGACTGCTCATCCAATGCGCTCTGCACGCGTGGGTTCGAATCCCATCCTCGTCGAAGAATTTTACGTAAAGCACCCATTTCGGATCACGCCTTCTACATGCGAAACGCCACTCAGTAGTAGCAATGGAACGTGTAGGTGGCAGATAACATCTGTAAGAAATACGAAACTAAACCGCCTACCAATTGGAAGGACACAACATTCGATAGCGTACGTCTTCCGAATCAAACATCACCTCAAGATTTATAAACGAATCGAGGTTTGGCACCATGGCGGTGTTTGGGAACGGTGGTTTCTCACTCATAGTTAAGTGCTTACTTCTCGCAGTCATTTTAACGTATCGAGCCAATATAACCCCCAACAGCGATCTGATAGGGCCTGGCTCCATCGCCAACAGCAGGAGCCTCTGGTCTCACAATTCGGCTACGAAGAACGTGGTTTGCTCTTCGAAAGAAACTTGAAAGCAACATCAGCGATGAGGTCAACGAAGGTGACAAATAAATGTTGCGCATCGAGATAATCGCGTCGTTGCAGTGGTTTGCTCTTCGAAAGAAACTTGAAAGCAACATCAGCGATGAGGTCAACGAAGGTGACAAATAAATGTTGCGCATCGAGATAATCGCGTCGTTGCAGTAGTTGTTATACTGAATGCACAGGACATTTCTCATTTGCATTAGACAACGCTACACGACGATTCGGTGCTTATTTCTGCAGTAAGTAAGAGGGCCGACTACTTTCCTCCGATCGGATACCGACGTGGACGGATGCCATCATTAAATGATTCACGAGTGGGAGCTTGGTCAGCTGCACTGCAGCAGGGCGTTACAGCGTTAACACCAGCCACAGTACGATGCGTTTTGGAATCGACAAACGACTTCTTTCCGTAAGGACGAGCGAGGGACGCAGTTTCCGATGCATCAGACGAGGTGGCCGAGTGGTTAAGGCGTTGGACTGCTAATCCAATGTGCTCTGCACGCGTGGGTTCGAATCCCATCCTCGTCGAAGAATTTTACGTAAAGCACCCATTTCGGATCACGCCTTCTACATGCGAAACGCCACTCACTAGTAGCAATGGAACGTGTAGGTGGCAGATAACATCTGTAAGAAATACGAAACTAAACCGCCTACCAATTGGAAGGACACAACATTCGATAGCGTACGTCTTCCGAATCAAACATCACCTCAAGATTTATAAACGAATCGAGGTTTGGCACCATGGCGGTGTTTGGGAACGGTGGTTTCTCACTCATAGTTAAGTGCTTACTTCTCGCAGACATTTTAACGTATCGATCCAATAATACCCCCAACTGTAGCACAACTGTCGCCTTTCGACAGTTTGCTTTCCGTCCGACCGCCATATACGGAAGCGATCTGATAGGGCCTGGCTCCATCGCCAACAGCAGGAGCCTCTGGTCTCACAATTCGGCTACGAAGAACGTGGTTTGCTCTTCGAAAGAAACTTGAAAGCAACATCAGCGATGAGGTCAACGAAGGTGACAAATAAATGTTGCGCATCGAGATAATCGCGTCGTTGCAGTAGTTGTTATACTGAATGCACAGGACATTTCTCATTTGCATTAGACAACGCTACACGACGATTCGGTGCTTATTTCTGCAGTAAGTAAGAGGGCCGACTACTTTCCTCCGATCGGATACCGACGTGGACGGATGCCATCATTAAATGATTCACGAGTGGGAGCTTGGTCAGCTGCACTGCAGCAGGGCGTTACAGCGTTAACACCAGCCACAGTACGATGCGTTTTGGAATCGACAAACGACTTCTTTCCGTAAGGACTAGCGAGGGACGCAGTTTCCGATGCAGCAGACGAGGTGGCCGAGTGGTTAAGGCGTTGGACTGCTAATCCAATGTGCTCTGCACGCGTGGGTTCGAATCCCATCCTCGTCGAAGAATTTTACGTAAAGCACCCATTTCGGATCACGCCTTCTACATGCGAAACGCCACTCACTAGTAGCAATGGAACGTGTAGGTGGCAGATAACATCTGTAAGAAATACGAAACTAAACCGCCTACCAATTGGAAGGACACAACATTCGATAGCGTACGTCTTCCGAATCAAACATCACCTCAAGATTTATAAACGAATCGAGGTTTGGCACCATGGCGGTGTTTGGGAACGGTGGTTTCTCACTCATAGTTAAGTGCTTACTTCTCGCAGACATTTTAACGTATCGAGCCAATAATACCCCCAACTGTAGGACAGTTTGCTTTCCGTCCGACCGCCATATACGGAAGCGATCTGATAGGGCCTGGCTCCATCGCCAACAGCAGGAGCCTCTGGTCTCACAATTCGGCTACGAAGAACGTGGTTTGCTCTTCGAAAGAAACTTGAAAGCAACATCAGCGATGAGGTCAACGAAGGTGACAAATAAATGTTGCGCATCGAGATAATCGCGTCGTTGCAGTAGTTGTTATACTGAATGCACAGGACATTTCTCATTTGCATTAGACAACGCTACACGACGATTCGGTGCTTATTTCTGCAGTAAGTAAGAGGGCCGACTACTTTCCTCCGATCGGATACCGACGTGGACGGATGCCATCATTAAATGATTCACGAGTGGGAGCTTGGTCAGCTGCACTGCAGCAGGGCGTTACAGCGTTAACACCAGCCACAGTACGATGCGTTTTGGAATCGACAAACGACTTCTTTCCGTAAGGACGAGCGAGGGACGCAGTTTCCGATGCATCAGACGAGGTGGCCGAGTGGTTAAGGCGTTGGACTGCTAATCCAATGTGCTCTGCACGCGTGGGTTCGAATCCCATCCTCGTCGAAGAATTTTACGTAAAGCACCCATTTCGGATCACGCCTTCTACATGCGAAACGCCACTCACTAGTAGCAATGGAACGTGTAGGTGGCAGATAACATCTGTAAGAAATACGAAACTAAACCGCCTACCAATTGGAAGGACACAACATTCGATAGCGTACGTCTTCCGAATCAAACATCACCTCAAGATTTATAAACGAATCGAGGTTTGGCACCATGGCGGTGTTTGGGAACGGTGGTTTCTCACTCATAGTTAAGTGCTTACTTCTCGCAGACATTTTAACGTATCGATCCAATAATACCCCCAACTGTAGCACAACTGTCGCCTTTCGACAGTTTGCTTTCCGTCCGACCGCCATATACGGAAGCGATCTGATAGGGCCTGGCTCCATCGCCAACAGCAGGAGCCTCTGGTCTCACAATTCGGCTACGAAGAACGTGGTTTGCTCTTCGAAAGAAACTTGAAAGCAACATCAGCGATGAGGTCAACGAAGGTGACAAATAAATGTTGCGCATCGAGATAATCGCGTCGTTGCAGTAGTTGTTATACTGAATGCACAGGACATTTCTCATTTGCATTAGACAACGCTACACGACGATTCGGTGCTTATTTCTGCAGTAAGTAAGAGGGCCGACTACTTTCCTCCGATCGGATACCGACGTGGACGGATGCCATCATTAAATGATTCACGAGTGGGAGCTTGGTCAGCTGCACTGCAGCAGGGCGTTACAGCGTTAACACCAGCCACAGTACGATGCGTTTTGGAATCGACAAACGACTTCTTTCCGTAAGGACTAGCGAGGGACGCAGTTTCCGATGCAGCAGACGAGGTGGCCGAGTGGTTAAGGCGTTGGACTGCTAATCCAATGTGCTCTGCACGCGTGGGTTCGAATCCCATCCTCGTCGAAGAATTTTACGTAAAGCACCCATTTCGGATCACGCCTTCTACATGCGAAACGCCACTCACTAGTAGCAATGGAACGTGTAGGTGGCAGATAACATCTGTAAGAAATACGAAACTAAACCGCCTACCAATTGGAAGGACACAACATTCGATAGCGTACGTCTTCCGAATCAAACATCACCTCAAGATTTATAAACGAATCGAGGTTTGGCACCATGGCGGTGTTTGGGAACGGTGGTTTCTCACTCATAGTTAAGTGCTTACTTCTCGCAGACATTTTAACGTATCGAGCCAATAATACCCCCAACTGTAGGACAGTTTGCTTTCCGTCCGACCGCCATATACGGAAGCGATCTGATAGGGCCTGGCTCCATCGCCAACAGCAGGAGCCTCTGGTCTCACAATTCGGCTACGAAGAACGTGGTTTGCTCTTCGAAAGAAACTTGAAAGCAACATCAGCGATGAGGTCAACGAAGGTGACAAATAAATGTTGCGCATCGAGATAATCGCGTCGTTGCAGTAGTTGTTATACTGAATGCACAGGACATTTCTCATTTGCATTAGACAACGCTACACGACGATTCGGTGCTTATTTCTGCAGTAAGTAAGAGGGCCGACTACTTTCCTCCGATCGGATACCGACGTGGACGGATGCCATCATTAAATGATTCACGAGTGGGAGCTTGGTCAGCTGCACTGCAGCAGGGCGTTACAGCGTTAACACCAGCCACAGTACGATGCGTTTTGGAATCGACAAACGACTTCTTTCCGTAAGGACTAGCGAGGGACGCAGTTTCCGATGCAGCAGACGAGGTGGCCGAGTGGTTAAGGCGTTGGACTGCTAATCCAATGTGCTCTGCACGCGTGGGTTCGAATCCCATCCTCGTCGAAGAATTTTACGTAAAGCACCCATTTCGGATCACGCCTTCTACATGCGAAACGCCACTCACTAGTAGCAATGGAACGTGTAGGTGGCAGATAACATCTGTAAGAAATACGAAACTAAACCGCCTACCAATTGGAAGGACACAACATTCGATAGCGTACGTCTTCCGAATCAAACATCACCTCAAGATTTATAAACGAATCGAGGTTTGGCACCATGGCGGTGTTTGGGAACGGTGGTTTCTCACTCATAGTTAAGTGCTTACTTCTCGCAGACATTTTAACGTATCGATCCAATAATACCCCCAACTGTAGCACAACTGTCGCCTTTCGACAGTTTGCTTTCCGTCCGACCGCCATATACGGAAGCGATCTGATAGGGCCTGGCTCCATCGCCAACAGCAGGAGCCTCTGGTCTCACAATTCGGCTACGAAGAACGTGGTTTGCTCTTCGAAAGAAACTTGAAAGCAACATCAGCGATGAGGTCAACGAAGGTGACAAATAAATGTTGCGCATCGAGATAATCGCGTCGTTGCAGTAGTTGTTATACTGAATGCACAGGACATTTCTCATTTGCATTAGACAACGCTACACGACGATTCGGTGCTTATTTCTGCAGTAAGTAAGAGGGCCGACTACTTTCCTCCGATCGGATACCGACGTGGACGGATGCCATCATTAAATGATTCACGAGTGGGAGCTTGGTCAGCTGCACTGCAGCAGGGCGTTACAGCGTTAACACCAGCCACAGTACGATGCGTTTTGGAATCGACAAACGACTTCTTTCCGTAAGGACTAGCGAGGGACGCAGTTTCCGATGCAGCAGACGAGGTGGCCGAGTGGTTAAGGCGTTGGACTGCTAATCCAATGTGCTCTGCACGCGTGGGTTCGAATCCCATCCTCGTCGAAGAATTTTACGTAAAGCACCCATTTCGGATCACGCCTTCTACATGCGAAACGCCACTCACTAGTAGCAATGGAACGTGTAGGTGGCAGATAACATCTGTAAGAAATACGAAACTAAACCGCCTACCAATTGGAAGGACACAACATTCGATAGCGTACGTCTTCCGAATCAAACATCACCTCAAGATTTATAAACGAATCGAGGTTTGGCACCATGGCGGTGTTTGGGAACGGTGGTTTCTCGCTCATAGTTAAGTGCTTACTTCTCGCAGACATTTTAACGTATCGAGCCAATAAAACCCCCAACTGTAGGACAGTTTGCTTTCCGTCCGACCGCCATATACGGAAGCGATCTGATAGGGCCTGGCTCCATCGCCAACAGCAGGAGCCTCTGGTCTCACAATTCGGCTACGAAGAACGTGGTTTGCTCTTCGAAAGAAACTTGAAAGCAACATCAGCGATGAGGTCAACGAAGGTGACAAATAAATGTTGCGCATCGAGATAATCGCGTCGTTGCAGTAGTTGTTATACTGAATGCACAGGACATTTCTCATTTGCATTAGACAACGCTACACGACGATTCGGTGCTTATTTCTGCAGTAAGTAAGAGGGCCGACTACTTTCCTCCGATCGGATACCGACGTGGACGGATGCCATCATTAAATGATTCACGAGTGGGAGCTTGGTCAGCTGCACTGCAGCAGGGCGTTACAGCGTTAACACCAGCCACAGTACGATGCGTTTTGGAATCGACAAACGACTTCTTTCCGTAAGGACTAGCGAGGGACGCAGTTTCCGATGCAGCAGACGAGGTGGCCGAGTGGTTAAGGCGTTGGACTGCTAATCCAATGTGCTCTGCACGCGTGGGTTCGAATCCCATCCTCGTCGAAGAATTTTACGTAAAGCACCCATTTCGGATCACGCCTTCTACATGCGAAACGCCACTCACTAGTAGCAATGGAACGTGTAGGTGGCAGATAACATCTGTAAGAAATACGAAACTAAACCGCCTACCAATTGGAAGGACACAACATTCGATAGCGTACGTCTTCCGAATCAAACATCACCTCAAGATTTATAAACGAATCGAGGTTTGGCACCATGGCGGTGTTTGGGAACGGTGGTTTCTCGCTCATAGTTAAGTGCTTACTTCTCGCAGACATTTTAACGTATCGAGCCAATAAAACCCCCAACTGTAGGACAGTTTGCTTTCCGTCCGACCGCCATATACGGAAGCGATCTGATAGGGCCTGGCTCCATCGCCAACAGCAGGAGCCTCTGGTCTCACAATTCGGCTACGAAGAACGTGGTTTGCTCTTCGAAAGAAACTTGAAAGCAACATCAGCGATGAGGTCAACGAAGGTGACAAATAAATGTTGCGCATCGAGATAATCGCGTCGTTGCAGTAGTTGTTATACTGAATGCACAGGACATTTCTCATTTGCATTAGACAACGCTACACGACGATTCGGTGCTTATTTCTGCAGTAAGTAAGAGGGCCGACTACTTTCCTCCGATCGGATACCGACGTGGACGGATGCCATCATTAAATGATTCACGAGTGGGAGCTTGGTCAGCTGCACTGCAGCAGGGCGTTACAGCGTTAACACCAGCCACAGTACGATGCGTTTTGGAATCGACAAACGACTTCTTTCCGTAAGGACTAGCGAGGGACGCAGTTTCCGATGCAGCAGACGAGGTGGCCGAGTGGTTAAGGCGTTGGACTGCTAATCCAATGTGCTCTGCACGCGTGGGTTCGAATCCCATCCTCGTCGAAGAATTTTACGTAAAGCACCCATTTCGGATCACGCCTTCTACATGCGAAACGCCACTCACTAGTAGCAATGGAACGTGTAGGTGGCAGATAACATCTGTAAGAAATACGAAACTAAACCGCCTACCAATTGGAAGGACACAACATTCGATAGCGTACGTCTTCCGAATCAAACATCACCTCAAGATTTATAAACGAATCGAGGTTTGGCACCATGGCGGTGTTTGGGAACGGTGGTTTCTCACTCATAGTTAAGTGCTTACTTCTCGCAGACATTTTAACGTATCGAGCCAATAATACCCCCAACTGTAGGACAGTTTGCTTTCCGTCCGACCGCCATATACGGAAGCGATCTGATAGGGCCTGGCTCCATCGCCAACAGCAGGAGCCTCTGGTCTCACAATTCGGCTACGAAGAACGTGGTTTGCTCTTCGAAAGAAACTTGAAAGCAACATCAGCGATGAGGTCAACGAAGGTGACAAATAAATGTTGCGCATCGAGATAATCGCGTCGTTGCAGTAGTTGTTATACTGAATGCACAGGACATTTCTCATTTGCATTAGACAACGCTACACGACGATTCGGTGCTTATTTCTGCAGTAAGTAAGAGGGCCGACTACTTTCCTCCGATCGGATACCGACGTGGACGGATGCCATCATTAAATGATTCACGAGTGGGAGCTTGGTCAGCTGCACTGCAGCAGGGCGTTAGAGCGTTAACACCAGCCACAGTACGATGCGTTTTGGAATCGACAAACGACTTCTTTCCGTAAGGACTAGCGAGGGACGCAGTTTCCGATGCAGCAGACGAGGTGGCCGAGTGGTTAAGGCGTTGGACTGCTAATCCAATGTGCTCTGCACGCGTGGGTTCGAATCCCATCCTCGTCGAAGAATTTTACGTAAAGCGCCCATTTCGGATCACGCCTTCTACATGCGAAACGCCACTCACTAGTAGCAATGGAACGTGTAGGTGGCAGATAACATCTGTAAGAAATACGAAACTAAACCGCCTACCAATTGGAAGGACACAACATTCGATAGCGTACGTCTTCCGAATCAAACATCACCTCAAGATTTATAAACGAATCGAGGTTTGGCACCATGGCGGTGTTTGGGAACGGTGGTTTCTCACTCATAGTTAAGTGCTTACTTCTCGCAGACATTTTAACGTATCGAGCCAATAATACCCCCAACTGTAGCACAACTGTCGCCTTTCGACAGTTTGCTTTCCATCCGACCGCCATATACGGAAGCGATCTGATAGGGCCTGGCTCCATCGCCAACAGCAGGAGCCTCTGGTCTCACAATTCGGCTACGAAGAACGTGGTTTGCTCTTCGGAAGAAACTTGAAAGCAACATCAGCGATGAGGTCAACGAAGGTGACAAATAAATGTTGCGCATCGAGATAATCGCGTCGTTGCAGTAGTTGTTATACTGAATGCACAGGACATTTCTCATTTGCATTAGACAACGCTACACGACGATTCGGTGCTTATTTCTGCAGTAAGTAAGAGGGCCGACTACTTTCCTCCGATCGGATACCGACGTGGACGGATGCCATCATTAAATGATTCACGAGTGGGAGCTTGGTCAGCTGCACTGCAGCAGGGCGTTACAGCGTTAACACCAGCCACAGTACGATGCGTTTTGGAATCGACAAACGACTTCTTTCCGTAAGGACTAGCGAGGGACGCAGTTTCCGATGCAGCAGACGAGGTGGCCGAGTGGTTAAGGCGTTGGACTGCTAATCCAATGTGCTCTGCACGCGTGGGTTCGAATCCCATCCTCGTCGAAGAATTTTACGTAAAGCACCCATTTCGGATCACGCCTTCTACATGCGAAACGCCACTCACTAGTAGCAATGGAACGCGTAGGTGGCAGATAACATCTGTAAGAAATACGAAACTAAACCGCCTACCAATTGGAAGGACACAACATTCGATAGCGTACGTCTTCCGAATCAAACATCACCTCAAGATTTATAAACGAATCGAGGTTTGGCACCATGGCGGTGTTTGGGAACGGTGGTTTCTCACTCATAGTTAAGTGCTTACTTCTCGCAGACATTTTAACGTATCGAGCCAATAATACCCCCAACTGTAGCACAACTGTCGCCTTTCGACAGTTTGCTTTCCGTCCGACCGCCATATACGGAAGCGATCTGATAGGGCCTGGCTCCATCGCCAACAGCAGGAGCCTCTGGTCTCACAATTCGGCTACGAAGAACGTGGTTTGCTCTTCGGAAGAAACTTGAAAGCAACATCAGCGATGAGGTCAACGAAGGTGACAAATAAATGTTGCGCATCGAGATAATCGCGTCGTCGCAGTAGTTGTTATACTGAATGCACAGGACATTTCTCATTTGCATTAGACAACGCTACACGACGATTCGGTGCTTATTTCTGCAGTAAGTAAGAGGGCCGACTACTTTCCTCCGATCGGATACCGACGTGGACGGATGCCATCATTAAATGATTCACGAGTGGGAGCTTGGTCAGCTGCACTGCAGCAGGGCGTTACAGCGTTAACACCAGCCACAGTACGATGCGTTTTGGAATCGACAAACGACTTCTTTCCGTAAGGACTAGCGAGGGACGCAGTTTCCGATGCAGCAGACGAGGTGGCCGAGTGGTTAAGGCGTTGGACTGCTAATCCAATGTGCTCTGCACGCGTGGGTTCGAATCCCATCCTCGTCGAAGAATTTTACGTAAAGCACCCATTTCGGATCACGCCTTCTACATGCGAAACGCCACTCACTAGTAGCAATGGAACGCGTAGGTGGCAGATAACATCTGTAAGAAATACGAAACTAAACCGCCTACCAATTGGAAGGACACAACATTCGATAGCGTACGTCTTCCGAATCAAACATCACCTCAAGATTTATAAACGAATCGAGGTTTGGCACCATGGCGGTGTTTGGGAACGGTGGTTTCTCGCTTATAGTTAAGTGCTTACTTCTCGCAGACATTTTAACGTATCGAGCCAATAATACCCCCAACTGTAGCACAACTGTCGCCTTTCGACAGTTTGGTTTCCGTCCGACCGCCATATACGGAAGCGATCTGATAGGGCCTGGCTCCATCGCCAACAGCAGGAGCCTCTGGTCTCACAATTCGGCTACGAAGAACGTGGTTTGCTCTTCGAAAGAAACTTGAAAGCAACATCAGCGATGAGGTCAACGAAGGTGACAAATAAATGTTGCGCATCGAGATAATCGCGTCGTTGCAGTAGTTGTTATACTGAATGCACAGGACATTTCTCATTTGCATTAGACAACGCTACACGACGATTCGGTGCTTATTTCTGCAGTAAGTAAGAGGGCCGACTACTTTCCTCCGATCGGATACCGACGTGGACGGATGCCATCATTAAATGATTCACGAGTGGGAGCTTGGTCAGCTGCACTGCAGCAGGGCGTTACAGCGTTAACACCAGCCACAGTACGATGCGTTTTGGAATCGACAAACGACTTCTTTCCGTAAGGACTAGCGAGGGACGCAGTTTCCGATGCAGCAGACGAGGTGGCCGAGTGGTTAAGGCGTTGGACTGCTAATCCAATGTGCTCTGCACGCGTGGGTTCGAATCCCATCCTCGTCGAAGAATTTTACGTAAAGCACCCATTTCGGATCACGCCTTCTACATGCGAAACGCCACTCACTAGTAGCAATGGAACGCGTAGGTGGCAGATAACATCTGTAAGAAATACGAAACTAAACCGCCTACCAATTGGAAGGACACAACATTCGATAGCGTACGTCTTCCGAATCAAACATCACCTCAAGATTTATAAACGAATCGAGGTTTGGCACCATGGCGGTGTTTGGGAACGGTGGTTTCTCACTCATAGTTAAGTGCTTACTTCTCGCAGACATTTTAACGTATCGAGCCAATAATACCCCCAACTGTAGGACAGTTTGCTTTCCGTCCGACCGCCATATACGGAAGCGATCTGATAGGGCCTGGCTCCATCGCCAACAGCAGGAGCCTCTGGTCTCACAATTCGGCTACGAAGAACGTGGTTTGCTCTTCGAAAGAAACTTGAAAGCAACATCAGCGATGAGGTCAACGAAGGTGACAAATAAATGTTGCGCATCGAGATAATCGCGTCGTTGCAGTAGTTGTTATACTGAATGCACAGGACATTTCTCATTTGCATTAGACAACGCTACACGACGATTCGGTGCTTATTTCTGCAGTAAGTAAGAGGGCCGACTACTTTCCTCCGATCGGATACCGACGTGGACGGATGCCATCATTAAATGATTCACGAGTGGGAGCTTGGTCAGCTGCACTGCAGCAGGGCGTTACAGCGTTAACACCAGCCACAGTACGATGCGTTTTGGAATCGACAAACGACTTCTTTCCGTAAGGACTAGCGAGGGACGCAGTTTCCGATGCATCAGACGAGGTGGCCGAGTGGTTAAGGCGTTGGACTGCTAATCCAATGTGCTCTGCACGCGTGGGTTCGAATCCCATCCTCGTCGAAGAATTTTACGTAAAGCACCCATTTCGGATCACGCCTTCTACATGCGAAACGCCACTCACTAGTAGCAATGGAACGTGTAGGTGGCAGATAACATCTGTAAGAAATACGAAACTAAACCGCCTACCAATTGGAAGGACACAACATTCGATAGCGTACGTCTTCCGAATCAAACATCACCTCAAGATTTATAAACGAATCGAGGTTTGGCACCATGGCGGTGTTTGGGAACGGTGGTTTCTCGCTCATAGTTAAGTGCTTACTTCTCGCAGACATTTTAACGTATCGAGCCAATAATACCCCCAACTGTAGCACAACTGTCGCCTTTCGACAGTTTGCTTTCCGTCCGACCGCCATATACGGAAGCGATGTGATAGGGCCTGGCTCCATCGCCAACAGCAGGAGCCTCTGGTCTCACAATTCGGCTACGAAGAACGTGGTTTGCTCTTCGAAAGAAACTTGAAAGCAACATCAGCGATGAGGTCAACGAAGGTGACAAATAAATGTTGCGCATCGAGATAATCGCGTCGTTGCAGTAGTTGTTATACTGAATGCACAGGACATTTCTCATTTGCATTAGACAACGCTACACGACGATTCGGTGCTTATTTCTGCAGTAAGTAAGAGGGCCGACTACTTTCCTCCGATCGGATACCGACGTGGACGGATGCCATCATTAAATGATTCACGAGTGGGAGCTTGGTCAGCTGCACTGCAGCAGGGCGTTACAGCGTTAACACCAGCCACAGTACGATGCGTTTTGGAATCGACAAACGACTTCTTTCCGTAAGGACTAGCGAGGGACGCAGTTTCCGATGCAGCAGACGAGGTGGCCGAGTGGTTAAGGCGTTGGACTGCTAATCCAATGTGCTCTGCACGCGTGGGTTCGAATCCCATCCTCGTCGAAGAATTTTACGTAAAGCACCCATTTCGGATCACGCCTTCTACATGCGAAACGCCACTCACTAGTAGCAATGGAACGTGTAGGTGGCAGATAACATCTGTAAGAAATACGAAACTAAACCGCCTACCAATTGGAAGGACACAACATTCGATAGCGTACGTCTTCCGAATCAAACATCACCTCAAGATTTATAAACGAATCGAGGTTTGGCACCATGGCGGTGTTTGGGAACGGTGGTTTCTCACTCATAGTTAAGTGCTTACTTCTCGCAGACATTTTAACGTATCGAGCCAATAATACCCCCAACTGTAGGACAGTTTGCTTTCCGTCCGACCGCCATATACGGAAGCGATCTGATAGGGCCTGGCTCCATCGCCAACAGCAGGAGCCTCTGGTCTCACAATTCGGCTACGAAGAACGTGGTTTGCTCTTCGAAAGAAACTTGAAAGCAACATCAGCGATGAGGTCAACGAAGGTGACAAATAAATGTTGCGCATCGAGATAATCGCGTCGTTGCAGTAGTTGTTATACTGAATGCACAGGACATTTCTCATTTGCATTAGACAACGCTACACGACGATTCGGTGCTTATTTCTGCAGTAAGTAAGAGGGCCGACTACTTTCCTCCGATCGGATACCGACGTGGACGGATGCCATCATTAAATGATTCACGAGTGGGAGCTTGGTCAGCTGCACTGCAGCAGGGCGTTACAGCGTTAACACCAGCCACAGTACGATGCGTTTTGGAATCGACAAACGACTTCTTTCCGTAAGGACTAGCGAGGGACGCAGTTTCCGATGCATCAGACGAGGTGGCCGAGTGGTTAAGGCGTTGGACTGCTAATCCAATGTGCTCTGCACGCGTGGGTTCGAATCCCATCCTCGTCGAAGAATTTTACGTAAAGCACCCATTTCGGATCACGCCTTCTACATGCGAAACGCCACTCACTAGTAGCAATGGAACGTGTAGGTGGCAGATAACATCTGTAAGAAATACGAAACTAAACCGCCTACCAATTGGAAGGACACAACATTCGATAGCGTACGTCTTCCGAATCAAACATCACCTCAAGATTTATAAACGAATCGAGGTTTGGCACCATGGCGGTGTTTGGGAACGGTGGTTTCTCGCTTATAGTTAAGTGCTTACTTCTCGCAGACATTTTAACGTATCGAGCCAATAATACCCCCAACTGTAGCACAACTGTCGCCTTTCGACAGTTTGCTTTCCGTCCGACCGCCATATACGGAAGCGATCTGATAGGGCCTGGCTCCATCGCCAACAGCAGGAGCCTCTGGTCTCACAATTCGGCTACGAAGAACGTGGTTTGCTCTTCGAAAGAAACTTGAAAGCAACATCAGCGATGAGGTCAACGAAGGTGACAAATAAATGTTGCGCATCGAGATAATCGCGTCGTTGCAGTTGTTGTTATACTGAATGCACAGGACATTTCTCATTTGCATTAGACAACGCTACACGACGATTCGGTGCTTATTTCTGCAGTAAGTAAGAGGGCCGACTACTTTCCTCCGATCGGATACCGACGTGGACGGATGCCATCATTAAATGATTCACGAGTGGGAGCTTGGTCAGCTGCACTGCAGCAGGGCGTTACAGCGTTAACACCAGCCACAGTACGATGCGTTTTGGAATCGACAAACGACTTCTTTCCGTAAGGACTAGCGAGGGACGCAGTTTCCGATGCAGCAGACGAGGTGGCCGAGTGGTTAAGGCGTTGGACTGCTAATCCAATGTGCTCTGCACGCGTGGGTTCGAATCCCATCCTCGTCGAAGAATTTTACGTAAAGCACCCATTTCGGATCACGCCTTCTACATGCGAAACGCCACTCACTAGTAGCAATGGAACGCGTAGGTGGCAGATAACATCTGTAAGAAATACGAAACTAAACCGCCTACCAATTGGAAGGACACAACATTCGATAGCGTACGTCTTCCGAATCAAACATCACCTCAAGATTTATAAACGAATCGAGGTTTGGCACCATGGCGGTGTTTGGGAACGGTGGTTTCTCACTCATAGTTAAGTGCTTACTTCTCGCAGACATTTTAACGTATCGAGCCAATAATACCCCCAACTGTAGGACAGTTTGCTTTCCGTCCGACCGCCATATACGGAAGCGATCTGATAGGGCCTGGCTCCATCGCCAACAGCAGGAGCCTCTGGTCTCACAATTCGGCTACGAAGAACGTGGTTTGCTCTTCGAAAGAAACTTGAAAGCAACATCAGCGATGAGGTCAACGAAGGTGACAAATAAATGTTGCGCATCGAGATAATCGCGTCGTTGCAGTAGTTGTTATACTGAATGCACAGGACATTTCTCATTTGCATTAGACAACGCTACACGACGATTCGGTGCTTATTTCTGCAGTAAGTAAGAGGGCCGACTACTTTCCTCCGATCGGATACCGACGTGGACGGATGCCATCATTAAATGATTCACGAGTGGGAGCTTGGTCAGCTGCACTGCAGCAGGGCGTTACAGCGTTAACACCAGCCACAGTACGATGCGTTTTGGAATCGACAAACGACTTCTTTCCGTAAGGACTAGCGAGGGACGCAGTTTCCGATGCATCAGACGAGGTGGCCGAGTGGTTAAGGCGTTGGACTGCTAATCCAATGTGCTCTGCACGCGTGGGTTCGAATCCCATCCTCGTCGAAGAATTTTACGTAAAGCACCCATTTCGGATCACGCCTTCTACATGCGAAACGCCACTCACTAGTAGCAATGGAACGTGTAGGTGGCAGATAACATCTGTAAGAAATACGAAACTAAACCGCATACCAATTGGAAGGACACAACATTCGATAGCGTACGTCTTCCGAATCAAACATCACCTCAAGATTTATAAACGAATCGAGGTTTGGCACCATGGCGGTGTTTGGGACGGTGGTTTCTCACTCATAGTTAAGTGCTTACTTCTCGCAGACATTTTAACGTATCGAGCCAATAATACCCCCAACTGTAGGACAGTTTGCTTTCCGTCCGACCGCCATATACGGAAGCGATCTGATAGGGCCTGGCTCCATCGCCAACAGCAGGAGCCTCTGGTCTCACAATTCGGCTACGAAGAACGTGGTTTGCTCTTCGAAAGAAACTTGAAAGCAACATCAGCGATGAGGTCAACGAAGGTGACAAATAAATGTTGCGCATCGAGATAATCGCGTCGTTGCAGTAGTTGTTATACTGAATGCACAGGACATTTCTCATTTGCATTAGACAACGCTACACGACGATTCGGTGCTTATTTCTGCAGTAAGTAAGAGGGCCGACTACTTTCCTCCGATCGGATACCGACGTGGACGGATGCCATCATTAAATGATTCACGAGTGGGAGCTTGGTCAGCTGCACTGCAGCAGGGCGTTACAGCGTTAACACCAGCCACAGTACGATGCGTTTTGGAATCGACAAACGACTTCTTTCCGTAAGGACTAGCGAGGGACGCAGTTTCCGATGCTGCAGACGAGGTGGCCGAGTGGTTAAGGCGTTGGACTGCTAATCCAATGTGCTCTGCACGCGTGGGTTCGAATCCCATCCTCGTCGAAGAATTTTACGTAAAGCACCCATTTCGGATCACGCCTTCTACATGCGAAACGCCACTCACTAGTAGCAATGGAACGTGTAGGTGGCAGATAACATCTGTAAGAAATACGAAACTAAACCGCCTACCAATTGGAAGGACACAACATTCGATAGCGTACGTCTTCCGAATCAAACATCACCTCAAGATTTATAAACGAATCGAGGTTTGGCACCATGGCGGTGTTTGGGAACGGTGGTTTCTCGCTCATAGTTAAGTGCTTACTTCTCGCAGACATTTTAACGTATCGAGCCAATAATACCCCCAACTGTAGCACAACTGTCGCCTTTCGACAGTTTGCTTTCCGTCCGACCGCCATATACGGAAGCGATCTGATAGGGCCTGGCTCCATCGCCAACAGCAGGAGCCTCTGGTCTCACAATTCGGCTACGAAGAACGTGGTTTGCTCTTCGAAAGAAACTTGAAAGCAACATCAGCGATGAGGTCAACGAAGGTGACAAATAAATGTTGCGCATCGAGATAATCGCGTCGTTGCAGTAGTTGTTATACTGAATGCACAGGACATTTCTCATTTGCATTAGACAACGCTACACGACGATTCGGTGCTTATTTCTGCAGTAAGTAAGAGGGCCGACTACTTTCCTCCGATCGGATACCGACGTGGACGGATGCCATCATTAAATGATTCACGAGTGGGAGCTTGGTCAGCTGCACTGCAGCAGGGCGTTACAGCGTTAACACCAGCCACAGTACGATGCGTTTTGGAATCGACAAACGACTTCTTTCCGTAAGGACTAGCGAGGGACGCAGTTTCCGATGCAGCAGACGAGGTGGCCGAGTGGTTAAGGCGTTGGACTGCTAATCCAATGTGCCCTGCACGCGTGGGTTCGAATCCCATCCTCGTCGAAGAATTTTACGTAAAGCACCCATTTCGGATCACGCCTTCTACATGCGAAACGCCACTCACTAGTAGCAATGGAACGTGTAGGTGGCAGATAACATCTGTAAGAAATACGAAACTAAACCGCCTACCAATTGGAAGGACACAACATTCGATAGCGTACGTCTTCCGAATCAAACATCACCTCAAGATTTATAAACGAATCGAGGTTTGGCACCATGGCGGTGTTTGGGAACGGTGGTTTCTCGCTCATAGTTAAGTGCTTACTTCTCGCAGACATTTTAACGTATCGAGCCAATAATACCCCCAACTGTAGCACAACTGTCGCCTTTCGACAGTTTGCTTTCCGTCCGACCGCCATATACGGAAGCGATCTGATAGGGCCTGGCTCCATCGCCAACAGCAGGAGCCTCTGGTCTCACAATTCGGCTACGAAGAACGTGGTTTGCTCTTCGAAAGAAACTTGAAAGCAACATCAGCGATGAGGTCAACGAAGGTGACAAATAAATGTTGCGCATCGAGATAATCGCGTCGTTGCAGTAGTTGTTATACTGAATGCACAGGACATTTCTCATTTGCATTAGACAACGCTACACGACGATTCGGTGCTTATTTCTGCAGTAAGTAAGAGGGCCGACTACTTTCCTCCGATCGGATACCGACGTGGACGGATGCCATCATTAAATGATTCACGAGTGGGAGCTTGGTCAGCTGCACTGCAGCAGGGCGTTACAGCATTAACACCAGCCACAGTACGATGCGTTTTGGAATCGACAAACGACTTCGTTCCGTAAGGACTAGCGAGGGACGCAGTTTCCGATGCTGCAGACGAGGTGGCCGAGTGGTTAAGGCGTTGGACTGCTAATCCAATGTGCTCTGCACGCGTGGGTTCGAATCCCATCCTCGTCGAAGAATTTTACGTAAAGCACCCATTTCGGATCACGCCTTCTACATGCGAAACGCCACTCACTAGTAGCAATGGAACGTGTAGGTGGCAGATAACATCTGTAAGAAATACGAAACTAAACCGCCTACCAATTGGAAGGACACAACATTCGATAGCGTACGTCTTCCGAATCAAACATCACCTCAAGATTTATAAACGAATCGAGGTTTGGCACCATGGCGGTGTTTGGGAACGGTGGTTTCTCACTCATAGTTAAGTGCTTACTTCTCGCAGACATTTTAACGTATCGAGCCAATAATACCCCCAACTGTAGGACAGTTTGCTTTCCGTCCGACCGCCATATACGGAAGCGATCTGATAGGGCCTGGCTCCATCGCCAACAGCAGGAGCCTCTGGTCTCACAATTCGGCTACGAAGAACGTGGTTTGCTCTTCGAAAGAAACTTGAAAGCAACATCAGCGATGAGGTCAACGAAGGTGACAAATAAATGTTGCGCATCGAGATAATCGCGTCGTTGCAGTAGTTGTTATACTGAATGCACAGGACATTTCTCATTTGCATTAGACAACGCTACACGACGATTCGGTGCTTATTTCTGCAGTAAGTAAGAGGGCCGACTACTTTCCTCCGATCGGATACCGACGTGGACGGATGCCATCATTAAATGATTCACGAGTGGGAGCTTGGTCAGCTGCACTGCAGCAGGGCGTTACAGCGTTAACACCAGCCACAGTACGATGCGTTTTGGAATCGACAAACGACTTCTTTCCGTAAGGACTAGCGAGGGACGCAGTTTCCGATGCTGCAGACGAGGTGGCCGAGTGGTTAAGGCGTTGGACTGCTAATCCAATGTGCTCTGCACGCGTGGGTTCGAATCCCATCCTCGTCGAAGAATTTTACGTAAAGCACCCATTTCGGATCACGCCTTCTACATGCGAAACGCCACTCACTAGTAGCAATGGAACGTGTAGGTGGCAGATAACATCTGTAAGAAATACGAAACTAAACCGCCTACCAATTGGAAGGACACAACATTCGATAGCGTACGTCTTCCGAATCAAACATCACCTCAAGATTTATAAACGAATCGAGGTTTGGCACCATGGCGGTGTTTGGGAACGGTGGTTTCTCACTCATAGTTAAGTGCTTACTTCTCGCAGACATTTTAACGTATCGAGCCAATAATACCCCCAACTGTAGGACAGTTTGCTTTCCGTCCGACCGCCATATACGGAAGCGATCTGATAGGGCCTGGCTCCATCGCCAACAGCAGGAGCCTCTGGTCTCACAATTCGGCTACGAAGAACGTGGTTTGCTCTTCGAAAGAAACTTGAAAGCAACATCAGCGATGAGGTCAACGAAGGTGACAAATAAATGTTGCGCATCGAGATAATCGCGTCGTTGCAGTAGTTGTTATACTGAATGCACAGGACATTTCTCATTTGCATTAGACAACGCTACACGACGATTCGGTGCTTATTTCTGCAGTAAGTAAGAGGGCCGACTACTTTCCTCCGATCGGATACCGACGTGGACGGATGCCATCATTAAATGATTCACGAGTGGGAGCTTGGTCAGCTGCACTGCAGCAGGGCGTTACAGCGTTAACACCAGCCACAGTACGATGCGTTTTGGAATCGACCAACGACTTCTTTCCGTAAGGACTAGCGAGGGACGCAGTTTCCGATGCATCAGACGAGGTGGCCGAGTGGTTAAGGCGTTGGACTACTAATCCAATGTGCTCTGCACGCGTGGGTTCGAATCCCATCCTCGTCGAAGAATTTTACGTAAAGCACCCATTTCGGATCACGCCTTCTACATGCGAAACGCCACTCACTAGTAGCAATGGAACGTGTAGGTGGCAGATAACATCTGTAAGAAATACGAAACTAAACCGCCTACCAATTGGAAGGACACAACATTCGATAGCGTACGTCTTCCGAATCAAACATCACCTCAAGATTTATAAACGAATCGAGGTTTGGCACCATGGCGGTGTTTGGGAACGGTGGTTTCTCACTCATAGTTAAGTGCTTACTTCTCGCAGACATTTTAACGTATCGAGCCAATAATACCCCCAACTGTAGGACAGTTTGCTTTCCGTCCGACCGCCATATACGGAAGCGATCTGATAGGGCCTGGCTCCATCGCCAACAGCAGGAGCCTCTGGTCTCACAATTCGGCTACGAAGAACGTGGTTTGCTCTTCGAAAGAAACTTGAAAGCAACATCAGCGATGAGGTCAACGAAGGTGACAAATAAATGTTGCGCATCGAGATAATCGCGTCGTTGCAGTAGTTGTTATACTGAATGCACAGGACATTTCTCATTTGCATTAGACAACGCTACACGACGATTCGGTGCTTATTTCTGCAGTAAGTAAGAGGGCCGACTACTTTCCTCCGATCGGATACCGACGTGGACGGATGCCATCATTAAATGATTCACGAGTGGGAGCTTGGTCAGCTGCACTGCAGCAGGGCGTTACAGCGTTAACACCAGCCACAGTACGATGCGTTTTGGAATCGACAAACGACTTCTTTCCGTAAGGACTAGCGAGGGACGCAGTTTCCGATGCTGCAGACGAGGTGGCCGAGTGGTTAAGGCGTTGGACTGCTAATCCAATGTGCTCTGCACGCGTGGGTTCGAATCCCATCCTCGTCGAAGAATTTTACGTAAAGCACCCATTTCGGATCACGCCTTCTACATGCGAAACGCCACTCACTAGTAGCAATGGAACGTGTAGGTGGCAGATAACATCTGTAAGAAATACGAAACTAAACCGCCTACCAATTGGAAGGACACAACATTCGATAGCGTACGTCTTCCGAATCAAACATCACCTCAAGATTTATAAACGAATCGAGGTTTGGCACCATGGCGGTGTTTGGGAACGGTGGTTTCTCACTCATAGTTAAGTGCTTACTTCTCGCAGACATTTTAACGTATCGAGCCAATAATACCCCCAACTGTAGGACAGTTTGCTTTCCGTCCGACCGCCATATACGGAAGCGATCTGATAGGGCCTGGCTCCATCGCCAACAGCAGGAGCCTCTGGTCTCACAATTCGGCTACGAAGAACGTGGTTTGCTCTTCGAAAGAAACTTGAAAGCAACATCAGCGATGAGGTCAACGAAGGTGACAAATAAATGTTGCGCATCGAGATAATCGCGTCGTTGCAGTAGTTGTTATACTGAATGCACAGGACATTTCTCATTTGCATTAGACAACGCTACACGACGATTCGGTGCTTATTTCTGCAGTAAGTAAGAGGGCCGACTACTTTCCTCCGATCGGATACCGACGTGGACGGATGCCATCATTAAATGATTCACGAGTGGGAGCTTGGTCAGCTGCACTGCAGCAGGGCGTTACAGCGTTAACACCAGCCACAGTACGATGCGTTTTGGAATCGACCAACGACTTCTTTCCGTAAGGACTAGCGAGGGACGCAGTTTCCGATGCATCAGACGAGGTGGCCGAGTGGTTAAGGCGTTGGACTACTAATCCAATGTGCTCTGCACGCGTGGGTTCGAATCCCATCCTCGTCGAAGAATTTTACGTAAAGCACCCATTTCGGATCACGCCTTCTACATGCGAAACGCCACTCACTAGTAGCAATGGAACGTGTAGGTGGCAGATAACATCTGTAAGAAATACGAAACTAAACCGCCTACCAATTGGAAGGACACAACATTCGATAGCGTACGTCTTCCGAATCAAACATCACCTCAAGATTTATAAACGAATCGAGGTTTGGCACCATGGCGGTGTTTGGGAACGGTGGTTTCTCACTCATAGTTAAGTGCTTACTTCTCGCAGACATTTTAACGTATCGAGCCAATAATACCCCCAACTGTAGGACAGTTTGCTTTCCGTCCGACCGCCATATACGGAAGCGATCTGATAGGGCCTGGCTCCATCGCCAACAGCAGGAGCCTCTGGTCTCACAATTCGGCTACGAAGAACGTGGTTTGCTCTTCGAAAGAAACTTGAAAGCAACATCAGCGATGAGGTCAACGAAGGTGACAAATAAATGTTGCGCATCGAGATAATCGCGTCGTTGCAGTAGTTGTTATACTGAATGCACAGGACATTTCTCATTTGCATTAGACAACGCTACACGACGATTCGGTGCTTATTTCTGCAGTAAGTAAGAGGGCCGACTACTTTCCTCCGATCGGATACCGACGTGGACGGATGCCATCATTAAATGATTCACGAGTGGGAGCTTGGTCAGCTGCACTGCAGCAGGGCGTTACAGCGTTAACACCAGCCACAGTACGATGCGTTTTGGAATCGACAAACGACTTCTTTCCGTAAGGACTAGCGAGGGACGCAGTTTCCGATGCTGCAGACGAGGTGGCCGAGTGGTTAAGGCGTTGGACTGCTAATCCAATGTGCTCTGCACGCGTGGGTTCGAATCCCATCCTCGTCGAAGAATTTTACGTAAAGCACCCATTTCGGATCACGCCTTCTACATGCGAAACGCCACTCACTAGTAGCAATGGAACGTGTAGGTGGCAGATAACATCTGTAAGAAATACGAAACTAAACCGCCTACCAATTGGAAGGACACAACATTCGATAGCGTACGTCTTCCGAATCAAACATCACCTCAAGATTTATAAACGAATCGAGGTTTGGCACCATGGCGGTGTTTGGGAACGGTGGTTTCTCACTCATAGTTAAGTGCTTACTTCTCGCAGACATTTTAACGTATCGAGCCAATAATACCCCCAACTGTAGGACAGTTTGCTTTCCGTCCGACCGCCATATACGGAAGCGATCTGATAGGGCCTGGCTCCATCGCCAACAGCAGGAGCCTCTGGTCTCACAATTCGGCTACGAAGAATGTGGTTTGCTCTTCGAAAGAAACTTGAAAGCAACATCAGCGATGAGGTCAACGAAGGTGACAAATAAATGTTGCGCATCGAGATAATCGCGTCGTTGCAGTAGTTGTTATACTGAATGCACAGGACATTTCTCATTTGCATTAGACAACGCTACACGACGATTCGGTGCTTATTTCTGCAGTAAGTAAGAGGGCCGACTACTTTCCTCCGATCGGATACCGACGTGGACGGATGCCATCATTAAATGATTCACGAGTGGGAGCTTGGTCAGCTGCACTGCAGCAGGGCGTTACAGCGTTAACACCAGCCACAGTACGATGCGTTTTGGAATCGACAAACGACTTCTTTCCGTAAGGACTAGCGAGGGACGCAGTTTCCGATGCAGCAGACGAGGTGGCCGAGTGGTTAAGGCGTTGGACTGCTAATCCAATGTGCTCTGCACGCGTGGGTTCGAATCCCATCCTCGTCGAAGAATTTTACGTAAAGCACCCATTTCGGATCACGCCTTCTACATGCGAAACGCCACTCACTAGTAGCAATGGAACGTGTAGGTGGCAGATAACATCTGTAAGAAATACGAAACTAAACCGCCTACCAATTGGAAGGACACAACATTCGATAGCGTACGTCTTCCGAATCAAACATCACCTCAAGATTTATAAACGAATCGAGGTTTGGCACCATGGCGGTGTTTGGGAACGGTGGTTTCTCACTCATAGTTAAGTGCTTACTTCTCGCAGACATTTTAACGTATCGAGCCAATAATACCCCCAACTGTAGGACAGTTTGCTTTCCGTCCGACCGCCATATACGGAAGCGATCTGATAGGGCCTGGCTCCATCGCCAACAGCAGGAGCCTCTGGTCTCACAATTCGGCTACGAAGAACGTGGTTTGCTCTTCGAAAGAAACTTGAAAGCAACATCAGCGATGAGGTCAACGAAGGTGACAAATAAATGTTGCGCATCGAGATAATCGCGTCGTTGCAGTAGTTGTTATACTGAATGCACAGGACATTTCTCATTTGCATTAGACAACGCTACACGACGATTCGGTGCTTATTTCTGCAGTAAGTAAGAGGGCCGACTACTTTCCTCCGATCGGATACCGACGTGGACGGATGCCATCATTAAATGATTCACGAGTGGGAGCTTGGTCAGCTGCACTGCAGCAGGGCGTTACAGCGTTAACACCAGCCACAGTACGATGCGTTTTGGAATCGACAAACGACTTCTTTCCGTAAGGACTAGCGAGGGACGCAGTTTCCGATGCATCAGACGAGGTGGCCGAGTGGTTAAGGCGTTGGACTGCTAATCCAATGTGCTCTGCACGCGTGGGTTCGAATCCCATCCTCGTCGAAGAATTTTACGTAAAGCACCCATTTCGGATCACGCCTTCTACATGCGAAACGCCACTCACTAGTAGCAATGGAACGTGTAGGTGGCAGATAACATCTGTAAGAAATACGAAACTAAACCGCCTACCAATTGGAAGGACACAACATTCGATAGCGTACGTCTTCCGAATCAAACATCACCTCAAGATTTATAAACGAATCGAGGTTTGGCACCATGGCGGTGTTTGGGAACGGTGGTTTCTCACTCATAGTTAAGTGCTTACTTCTCGCAGACATTTTAACGTATCGAGCCAATAATACCCCCAACTGTAGGACAGTTTGCTTTCCGTCCGACCGCCATATACGGAAGCGATCTGATAGGGCCTGGCTCCATCGCCAACAGCAGGAGCCTCTGGTCTCACAATTCGGCTACGAAGAACGTGGTTTGCTCTTCGAAAGAAACTTGAAAGCAACATCAGCGATGAGGTCAACGAAGGTGACAAATAAATGTTGCGCATCGAGATAATCGCGTCGTTGCAGTAGTTGTTATACTGAATGCACAGGACATTTCTCATTTGCATTAGACAACGCTACACGACGATTCGGTGCTTATTTCTGCAGTAAGTAAGAGGGCCGACTACTTTCCTCCGATCGGATACCGACGTGGACGGATGCCATCATTAAATGATTCACGAGTGGGAGCTTGGTCAGCTGCACTGCAGCAGGGCGTTACAGCGTTAACACCAGCCACAGTACGATGCGTTTTGGAATCGACAAACGACTTCTTTCCGTAAGGACTAGCGAGGGACGCAGTTTCCGATGCATCAGACGAGGTGGCCGAGTGGTTAAGGCGTTGGACTGCTAATCCAATGTGCTCTGCACGCGTGGGTTCGAATCCCATCCTCGTCGAAGAATTTTACGTAAAGCACCCATTTCGGATCACGCCTTCTACATGCGAAACGCCACTCACTAGTAGCAATGGAACGTGTAGGTGGCAGATAACATCTGTAAGAAATACGAAACTAAACCGCCTACCAATTGGAAGGACACAACATTCGATAGCGTACGTCTTCCGAATCAAACATCACCTCAAGATTTATAAACGAATCGAGGTTTGGCACCATGGCGGTGTTTGGGAACGGTGGTTTCTCACTCATAGTTAAGTGCTTACTTCTCGCAGACATTTTAACGTATCGAGCCAATAATACCCCCAACTGTAGGACAGTTTGCTTTCCGTCCGACCGCCATATACGGAAGCGATCTGATAGGGCCTGGCTCCATCGCCAACAGCAGGAGCCTCTGGTCTCACAATTCGGCTACGAAGAACGTGGTTCGCTCTTCGAAAGAAACTTGAAAGCAACATCAGCGATGAGGTCAACGAAGGTGACAAATAAATGTTGCGCATCGAGATAATCGCGTCGTTGCAGTAGTTGTTATACTGAATGCACAGGACATTTCTCATTTGCATTAGACAACGCTACACGACGATTCGGTGCTTATTTCTGCAGTAAGTAAGAGGGCCGACTACTTTCCTCCGATCGGATACCGACGTGGACGGATGCCATCATTAAATGATTCACGAGTGGGAGCTTGGTCAGCTGCACTGCAGCAGGGCGTTACAGCGTTAACACCAGCCACAGTACGATGCGTTTTGGAATCGACAAACGACTTCTTTCCGTAAGGACTAGCGAGGGACGCAGTTTCCGATGCATCAGACGAGGTGGCCGAGTGGTTAAGGCGTTGGACTGCTAATCCAATGTGCTCTGCACGCGTGGGTTCGAATCCCATCCTCGTCGAAGAATTTTACGTAAAGCACCCATTTCGGATCACGCCTTCTACATGCGAAACGCCACTCACTAGTAGCAATGGAACGTGTAGGTGGCAGATAACATCTGTAAGAAATACGAAACTAAACCGCCTACCAATTGGAAGGACACAACATTCGATAGCGTACGTCTTCCGAATCAAACATCACCTCAAGATTTATAAACGAATCGAGGTTTGGCACCATGGCGGTGTTTGGGAACGGTGGTTTCTCGCTCATAGTTAAGTGCTTACTTCTCGCAGACATTTTAACGTATCGAGCCAATAATACCCCCAACTGTAGCACAACTGTCGCCTTTCGACAGTTTGCTTTCCGTCCGACCGCCATATACGGAAGCGATCTGATAGGGCCTGGCTCCATCGCCAACAGCAGGAGCCTCTGGTCTCACAATTCGGCTACGAAGAACGTGGTTTGCTCTTCGAAAGAAACTTGAAAGCAACATCAGCGATGAGGTCAACGAAGGTGACAAATAAATGTTGCGCATCGAGATAATCGCGTCGTTGCAGTAGTTGTTATACTGAATGCACAGGACATTTCTCATTTGCATTAGACAACGCTACACGACGATTCGGTGCTTATTTCTGCAGTAAGTAAGAGGGCCGACTACTTTCCTCCGATCGGATACCGACGTGGACGGATGCCATCATTAAATGATTCACGAGTGGGAGCTTGGTCAGCTGCACTGCAGCAGGGCGTTACAGCGTTAACACCAGCCACAGTACGATGCGTTTTGGAATCGACAAACGACTTCTTTCCGTAAGGACTAGCGAGGGACGCAGTTTCCGATGCATCAGACGAGGTGGCCGAGTGGTTAAGGCGTTGGACTGCTAATCCAATGTGCTCTGCACGCGTGGGTTCGAATCCCATCCTCGTCGAAGAATTTTACGTAAAGCACCCATTTCGGATCACGCCTTCTACATGCGAAACGCCACTCACTAGTAGCAATGGAACGTGTAGGTGGCAGATAACATCTGTAAGAAATACGAAACTAAACCGCCTACCAATTGGAAGGACACAACATTCGATAGCGTACGTCTTCCGAATCAAACATCACCTCAAGATTTATAAACGAATCGAGGTTTGGCACCATGGCGGTGTTTGGGAACGGTGGTTTCTCACTCATAGTTAAGTGCTTACTTCTCGCAGACATTTTAACGTATCGAGCCAATAATACCCCCAACTGTAGGACAGTTTGCTTTCCGTCCGACCGCCATATACGGAAGCGATCTGATAGGGCCTGGCTCCATCGCCAACAGCAGGAGCCTCTGGTCTCACAATTCGGCTACGAAGAACGTGGTTTGCTCTTCGAAAGAAACTTGAAAGCAACATCAGCGATGAGGTCAACGAAGGTGACAAATAAATGTTGCGCATCGAGATAATCGCGTCGTTGCAGTAGTTGTTATACTGAATGCACAGGACATTTCTCATTTGCATTAGACAACGCTACACGACGATTCGGTGCTTATTTCTGCAGTAAGTAAGAGGGCCGACTACTTTCCTCCGATCGGATACCGACGTGGACGGATGCCATCATTAAATGATTCACGAGTGGGAGCTTGGTCAGCTGCACTGCAGCAGGGCGTTACAGCGTTAACACCAGCCACAGTACGATGCGTTTTGGAATCGACAAACGACTTCTTTCCGTAAGGACTAGCGAGGGACGCAGTTTCCGATGCTGCAGACGAGGTGGCCGAGTGGTTAAGGCGTTGGACTGCTAATCCAATGTGCTCTGCACGCGTGGGTTCGAATCCCATCCTCGTCGAAGAATTTTACGTAAAGCACCCATTTCGGATCACGCCTTCTACATGCGAAACGCCACTCACTAGTAGCAATGGAACGTGTAGGTGGCAGATAACATCTGTAAGAAATACGAAACTAAACCGCCTACCAATTGGAAGGACACAACATTCGATAGCGTACGTCTTCCGAATCAAACATCACCTCAAGATTTATAAACGAATCGAGGTTTGGCACCATGGCGGTGTTTGGGAACGGTGGTTTCTCACTCATAGTTAAGTGCTTACTTCTCGCAGACATTTTAACGTATCGAGCCAATAATACCCCCAACTGTAGGACAGTTTGCTTTCCGTCCGACCGCCATATACGGAAGCGATCTGATAGGGCCTGGCTCCATCGCCAACAGCAGGAGCCTCTGGTCTCACAATTCGGCTACGAAGAACGTGGTTTGCTCTTCGAAAGAAACTTGAAAGCAACATCAGCGATGAGGTCAACGAAGGTGACAAATAAATGTTGCGCATCGAGATAATCGCGTCGTTGCAGTAGTTGTTATACTGAATGCACAGGACATTTCTCATTTGCATTAGACAACGCTACACGACGATTCGGTGCTTATTTCTGCAGTAAGTAAGAGGGCCGACTACTTTCCTCCGATCGGATACCGACGTGGACGGATGCCATCATTAAATGATTCACGAGTGGGAGCTTGGTCAGCTGCACTGCAGCAGGGCGTTACAGCGTTAACACCAGCCACAGTACGATGCGTTTTGGAATCGACAAACGACTTCTTTCCGTAAGGACTAGCGAGGGACGCAGTTTCCGATGCTGCAGACGAGGTGGCCGAGTGGTTAAGGCGTTGGACTGCTAATCCAATGTGCTCTGCACGCGTGGGTTCGAATCCCATCCTCGTCGAAGAATTTTACGTAAAGCACCCATTTCGGATCACGCCTTCTACATGCGAAACGCCACTCACTAGTAGCAATGGAACGTGTAGGTGGCAGATAACATCTGTAAGAAATACGAAACTAAACCGCCTACCAATTGGAAGGACACAACATTCGATAGCGTACGTCTTCCGAATCAAACATCACCTCAAGATTTATAAACGAATCGAGGTTTGGCACCATGGCGGTGTTTGGGAACGGTGGTTTCTCACTCATAGTTAAGTGCTTACTTCTCGCAGACATTTTAACGTATCGAGCCAATAATACCCCCAACTGTAGGACAGTTTGCTTTCCGTCCGACCGCCATATACGGAAGCGATCTGATAGGGCCTGGCTCCATCGCCAACAGCAGGAGCCTCTGGTCTCACAATTCGGCTACGAAGAACGTGGTTTGCTCTTCGAAAGAAACTTGAAAGCAACATCAGCGATGAGGTCAACGAAGGTGACAAATAAATGTTGCGCATCGAGATAATCGCGTCGTTGCAGTAGTTGTTATACTGAATGCACAGGACATTTCTCATTTGCATTAGACAACGCTACACGACGATTCGGTGCTTATTTCTGCAGTAAGTAAGAGGGCCGACTACTTTCCTCCGATCGGATACCGACGTGGACAGATGCCATCATTAAATGATTCACGAGTGGGAGCTTGGTCAGCTGCACTGCAGCAGGGCGTTACAGCGTTAACACCAGCCACAGTACGATGCGTTTTGGAATCGACAAACGACTTCTTTCCGTAAGGACTAGCGAGGGACGCAGTTTCCGATGCAGCAGACGAGGTGGCCGAGTGGTTAAGGCGTTGGACTGCTAATCCAATGTGCTCTGCACGCGTGGGTTCGAATCCCATCCTCGTCGAAGAATTTTACGTAAAGCACCCATTTCGGATCACGCCTTCTACATGCGAAACGCCACTCACTAGTAGCAATGGAACGTGTAGGTGGCAGATAACATCTGTAAGAAATACGAAACTAAACCGCCTACCAATTGGAAGGACACAACATTCGATAGCGTACGTCTTCCGAATCAAACATCACCTCAAGATTTATAAACGAATCGAGGTTTGGCACCATGGCGGTGTTTGGGAACGGTGGTTTCTCACTCATAGTTAAGTGCTTACTTCTCGCAGACATTTTAACGTATCGAGCCAATAATACCCCCAACTGTAGGACAGTTTGCTTTCCGTCCGACCGCCATATACGGAAGCGATCTGATAGGGCCTGGCTCCATCGCCAACAGCAGGAGCCTCTGGTCTCACAATTCGGCAACGAAGAACGGGGTTCGCTCTTCGAAAGAAACTTGAAAGCAACATCAGCGATGAGGTCAACGAAGGTGACAAATAAATGTTGCGCATCGAGATAATCGCGTCGTTGCAGTAGTTGTTATACTGAATGCACAGGACATTTCTCATTTGCATTAGACAACGCTACACGACGATTCGGTGCTTATTTCTGCAGTAAGTAAGAGGGCCGACTACTTTCCTCCGATCGGATACCGACGTGGACGGATGCCATCATTAAATGATTCACGAGTGGGAGCTTGGTCAGCTGCACTGCAGCAGGGCGTTACAGCGTTAACACCAGCCACAGTACGATGCGTTTTGGAATCGACAAACGACTTCTTTCCGTAAGGACTAGCGAGGGACGCAGTTTCCGATGCTGCAGACGAGGTGGCCGAGTGGTTAAGGCGTTGGACTGCTAATCCAATGTGCTCTGCACGCGTGGGTTCGAATCCCATCCTCGTCGAAGAATTTTACGTAAAGCACCCATTTCGGATCACGCCTTCTACATGCGAAACGCCACTCACTAGTAGCAATGGAACGTGTAGGTGGCAGATAACATCTGTAAGAAATACGAAACTAAACCGCCTACCAATTGGAAGGACACAACATTCGATAGCGTACGTCTTCCGAATCAAACATCACCTCAAGATTTATAAACGAATCGAGGTTTGGCACCATGGCGGTGTTTGGGAACGGTGGTTTCTCACTCATAGTTAAGTGCTTACTTCTCGCAGACATTTTAACGTATCGAGCCAATAATACCCCCAACTGTAGGACAGTTTGCTTTCCGTCCGACCGCCATATACGGAAGCGATCTGATAGGGCCTGGCTCCATCGCCAACAGCAGGAGCCTCTGGTCTCACAATTCGGCTACGAAGAACGTGGTTTGCTCTTCGAAAGAAACTTGAAAGCAACATCAGCGATGAGGTCAACGAAGGTGACAAATAAATGTTGCGCATCGAGATAATCGCGTCGTTGCAGTAGTTGTTATACTGAATGCACAGGACATTTCTCATTTGCATTAGACAACGCTACACGACGATTCGGTGCTTATTTCTGCAGTAAGTAAGAGGGCCGACTACTTTCCTCCGATCGGATACCGACGTGGACGGATGCCATCATTAAATGATTCACGAGTGGGAGCTTGGTCAGCTGCACTGCAGCAGGGCGTTACAGCGTTAACACCAGCCACAGTACGATGCGTTTTGGAATCGACAAACGACTTCTTTCCGTAAGGACTAGCGAGGGACGCAGTTTCCGATGCTGCAGACGAGGTGGCCGAGTGGTTAAGGCGTTGGACTGCTAATCCAATGTGCTCTGCACGCGTGGGTTCGAATCCCATCCTCGTCGAAGAATTTTACGTAAAGCACCCATTTCGGATCACGCCTTCTACATGCGAAACGCCACTCACTAGTAGCAATGGAACGTGTAGGTGGCAGATAACATCTGTAAGAAATACGAAACTAAACCGCCTACCAATTGGAAGGACACAACATTCGATAGCGTACGTCTTCCGAATCAAACATCACCTCAAGATTTATAAACGAATCGAGGTTTGGCACCATGGCGGTGTTTGGGAACGGTGGTTTCTCACTCATAGTTAAGTGCTTACTTCTCGCAGACATTTTAACGTATCGAGCCAATAATACCCCCAACTGTAGGACAGTTTGCTTTCCGTCCGACCGCCATATACGGAAGCGATCTGATAGGGCCTGGCTCCATCGCCAACAGCAGGAGCCTCTGGTCTCACAATTCGGCTACGAAGAACGTGGTTTGCTCTTCGAAAGAAACTTGAAAGCAACATCAGCGATGAGGTCAACGAAGGTGACAAATAAATGTTGCGCATCGAGATAATCGCGTCGTTGCAGTAGTTGTTATACTGAATGCACAGGACATTTCTCATTTGCATTAGACAACGCTACACGACGATTCGGTGCTTATTTCTGCAGTAAGTAAGAGGGCCGACTACTTTCCTCCGATCGGATACCGACGTGGACGGATGCCATCATTAAATGATTCACGAGTGGGAGCTTGGTCAGCTGCACTGCAGCAGGGCGTTACAGCGTTAACACCAGCCACAGTACGATGCGTTTTGGAATCGACAAACGACTTCTTTCCGTAAGGACTAGCGAGGGACGCAGTTTCCGATGCTGCAGACGAGGTGGCCGAGTGGTTAAGGCGTTGGACTGCTAATCCAATGTGCTCTGCACGCGTGGGTTCGAATCCCATCCTCGTCGAAGAATTTTACGTAAAGCACCCATTTCGGATCACGCCTTCTACATGCGAAACGCCACTCACTAGTAGCAATGGAACGTGTAGGTGGCAGATAACATCTGTAAGAAATACGAAACTAAACCGCCTACCAATTGGAAGGACACAACATTCGATAGCGTACGTCTTCCGAATCAAACATCACCTCAAGATTTATAAACGAATCGAGGTTTGGCACCATGGCGGTGTTTGGGAACGGTGGTTTCTCACTCATAGTTAAGTGCTTACTTCTCGCAGACATTTTAACGTATCGAGCCAATAATACCCCCAACTGTAGGACAGTTTGCTTTCCGTCCGACCGCCATATACGGAAGCGATCTGATAGGGCCTGGCTCCATCGCCAACAGCAGGAGCCTCTGGTCTCACAATTCGGCTACGAAGAACGTGGTTTGCTCTTCGAAAGAAACTTGAAAGCAACATCAGCGATGAGGTCAACGAAGGTGACAAATAAATGTTGCGCATCGAGATAATCGCGTCGTTGCAGTAGTTGTTATACTGAATGCACAGGACATTTCTCATTTGCATTAGACAACGCTACACGACGATTCGGTGCTTATTTCTGCAGTAAGTAAGAGGGCCGACTACTTTCCTCCGATCGGATACCGACGTGGACAGATGCCATCATTAAATGATTCACGAGTGGGAGCTTGGTCAGCTGCACTGCAGCAGGGCGTTACAGCGTTAACACCAGCCACAGTACGATGCGTTTTGGAATCGACAAACGACTTCTTTCCGTAAGGACTAGCGAGGGACGCAGTTTCCGATGCAGCAGACGAGGTGGCCGAGTGGTTAAGGCGTTGGACTGCTAATCCAATGTGCTCTGCACGCGTGGGTTCGAATCCCATCCTCGTCGAAGAATTTTACGTAAAGCACCCATTTCGGATCACGCCTTCTACATGCGAAACGCCACTCACTAGTAGCAATGGAACGTGTAGGTGGCAGATAACATCTGTAAGAAATACGAAACTAAACCGCCTACCAATTGGAAGGACACAACATTCGATAGCGTACGTCTTCCGAATCAAACATCACCTCAAGATTTATAAACGAATCGAGGTTTGGCACCATGGCGGTGTTTGGGAACGGTGGTTTCTCACTCATAGTTAAGTGCTTACTTCTCGCAGACATTTTAACGTATCGAGCCAATAATACCCCCAACTGTAGGACAGTTTGCTTTCCGTCCGACCGCCATATACGGAAGCGATCTGATAGGGCCTGGCTCCATCGCCAACAGCAGGAGCCTCTGGTCTCACAATTCGGCAACGAAGAACGGGGTTCGCTCTTCGAAAGAAACTTGAAAGCAACATCAGCGATGAGGTCAACGAAGGTGACAAATAAATGTTGCGCATCGAGATAATCGCGTCGTTGCAGTAGTTGTTATACTGAATGCACAGGACATTTCTCATTTGCATTAGACAACGCTACACGACGATTCGGTGCTTATTTCTGCAGTAAGTAAGAGGGCCGACTACTTTCCTCCGATCGGATACCGACGTGGACGGATGCCATCATTAAATGATTCACGAGTGGGAGCTTGGTCAGCTGCACTGCAGCAGGGCGTTACAGCGTTAACACCAGCCACAGTACGATGCGTTTTGGAATCGACAAACGACTTCTTTCCGTAAGGACTAGCGAGGGACGCAGTTTCCGATGCTGCAGACGAGGTGGCCGAGTGGTTAAGGCGTTGGACTGCTAATCCAATGTGCTCTGCACGCGTGGGTTCGAATCCCATCCTCGTCGAAGAATTTTACGTAAAGCACCCATTTCGGATCACGCCTTCTACATGCGAAACGCCACTCACTAGTAGCAATGGAACGTGTAGGTGGCAGATAACATCTGTAAGAAATACGAAACTAAACCGCCTACCAATTGGAAGGACACAACATTCGATAGCGTACGTCTTCCGAATCAAACATCACCTCAAGATTTATAAACGAATCGAGGTTTGGCACCATGGCGGTGTTTGGGAACGGTGGTTTCTCACTCATAGTTAAGTGCTTACTTCTCGCAGACATTTTAACGTATCGAGCCAATAATACCCCCAACTGTAGGACAGTTTGCTTTCCGTCCGACCGCCATATACGGAAGCGATCTGATAGGGCCTGGCTCCATCGCCAACAGCAGGAGCCTCTGGTCTCACAATTCGGCTACGAAGAACGTGGTTTGCTCTTCGAAAGAAACTTGAAAGCAACATCAGCGATGAGGTCAACGAAGGTGACAAATAAATGTTGCGCATCGAGATAATCGCGTCGTTGCAGTAGTTGTTATACTGAATGCACAGGACATTTCTCATTTGCATTAGACAACGCTACACGACGATTCGGTGCTTATTTCTGCAGTAAGTAAGAGGGCCGACTACTTTCCTCCGATCGGATACCGACGTGGACGGATGCCATCATTAAATGATTCACGAGTGGGAGCTTGGTCAGCTGCACTGCAGCAGGGCGTTACAGCGTTAACACCAGCCACAGTACGATGCGTTTTGGAATCGACAAACGACTTCTTTCCGTAAGGACTAGCGAGGGACGCAGTTTCCGATGCTGCAGACGAGGTGGCCGAGTGGTTAAGGCGTTGGACTGCTAATCCAATGTGCTCTGCACGCGTGGGTTCGAATCCCATCCTCGTCGAAGAATTTTACGTAAAGCACCCATTTCGGATCACGCCTTCTACATGCGAAACGCCACTCACTAGTAGCAATGGAACGTGTAGGTGGCAGATAACATCTGTAAGAAATACGAAACTAAACCGCCTACCAATTGGAAGGACACAACATTCGATAGCGTACGTCTTCCGAATCAAACATCACCTCAAGATTTATAAACGAATCGAGGTTTGGCACCATGGCGGTGTTTGGGAACGGTGGTTTCTCACTCATAGTTAAGTGCTTACTTCTCGCAGACATTTTAACGTATCGAGCCAATAATACCCCCAACTGTAGGACAGTTTGCTTTCCGTCCGACCGCCATATACGGAAGCGATCTGATAGGGCCTGGCTCCATCGCCAACAGCAGGAGCCTCTGGTCTCACAATTCGGCTACGAAGAACGTGGTTTGCTCTTCGAAAGAAACTTGAAAGCAACATCAGCGATGAGGTCAACGAAGGTGACAAATAAATGTTGCGCATCGAGATAATCGCGTCGTTGCAGTAGTTGTTATACTGAATGCACAGGACATTTCTCATTTGCATTAGACAACGCTACACGACGATTCGGTGCTTATTTCTGCAGTAAGTAAGAGGGCCGACTACTTTCCTCCGATCGAATACCGACGTGGACAGATGCCATCATTAAATGATTCACGAGTGGGAGCTTGGTCAGCTGCACTGCAGCAGGGCGTTACAGCGTTAACACCAGCCACAGTACGATGCGTTTTGGAATCGACAAACGACTTCTTTCCGTAAGGACTAGCGAGGGACGCAGTTTCCGATGCAGCAGACGAGGTGGCCGAGTGGTTAAGGCGTTGGACTGCTAATCCAATGTGCTCTGCACGCGTGGGTTCGAATCCCATCCTCGTCGAAGAATTTTACGTAAAGCACCCATTTCGGATCACGCCTTCTACATGCGAAACGCCACTCACTAGTAGCAATGGAACGTGTAGGTGGCAGATAACATCTGTAAGAAATACGAAACTAAACCGCCTACCAATTGGAAGGACACAACATTCGATAGCGTACGTCTTCCGAATCAAACATCACCTCAAGATTTATAAACGAATCGAGGTTTGGCACCATGGCGGTGTTTGGGAACGGTGGTTTCTCACTCATAGTTAAGTGCTTACTTCTCGCAGACATTTTAACGTATCGAGCCAATAATACCCCCAACTGTAGGACAGTTTGCTTTCCGTCCGACCGCCATATACGGAAGCGATCTGATAGGGCCTGGCTCCATCGCCAACAGCAGGAGCCTCTGGTCTCACAATTCGGCTACGAAGAACGTGGTTTGCTCTTCGAAAGAAACTTGAAAGCAACATCAGCGATGAGGTCAACGAAGGTGACAAATAAATGTTGCGCATCGAGATAATCGCGTCGTTGCAGTAGTTGTTATACTGAATGCACAGGACATTTCTCATTTGCATTAGACAACGCTACACGACGATTCGGTGCTTATTTCTGCAGTAAGTAAGAGGGCCGACTACTTTCCTCCGATCGGATACCGACGTGGACGGATGCCATCATTAAATGATTCACGAGTGGGAGCTTGGTCAGCTGCACTGCAGCAGGGCGTTACAGCGTTAACACCAGCCACAGTACGATGCGTTTTGGAATCGACAAACGACTTCTTTCCGTAAGGACTAGCGAGGGACGCAGTTTCCGATGCATCAGACGAGGTGGCCGAGTGGTTAAGGCGTTGGACTGCTAATCCAATGTGCTCTGCACGCGTGGGTTCGAATCCCATCCTCGTCGAAGAATTTTACGTAAAGCACCCATTTCGGATCACGCCTTCTACATGCGAAACGCCACTCGCTAGTAGCAATGGAACGTGTAGGTGGCAGATAACATCTGTAAGAAATACGAAACTAAACCGCCTACCAATTGGAAGGACACAACATTCGATAGCGTACGTCCTCCGAATCAAACATCACCTCAAGATTTATAAACGAATCGAGGTTTGGCACCATGGCGGTGTTTGGGAACGGTGGTTTCTCACTCATAGTTAAGTGCTTACTTCTCGCAGACATTTTAACGTATCGAGCCAATAATACCCCCAACTGTAGGACAGTTTGCTTTCCGTCCGACCGCCATATACGGAAGCGATCTGATAGGGCCTGGCTCCATCGCCAACAGCAGGAGCCTCTGGTCTCACAATTCGGCTACGAAGAACGTGGTTTGCTCTTCGAAAGAAACTTGAAAGCAACATCAGCGATGAGGTCAACGAAGGTGACAAATAAATGTTGCGCATCGAGATAATCGCGTCGTTGCAGTAGTTGTTATACTGAATGCACAGGACATTTCTCATTTGCATTAGACAACGCTACACGACGATTCGGTGCTTATTTCTGCAGTAAGTAAGAGGGCCGACTACTTTCCTCCGATCGGATACCGACGTGGACGGATGCCATCATTAAATGATTCACGAGTGGGAGCTTGGTCAGCTGCACTGCAGCAGGGCGTTACAGCGTTAACACCAGCCACAGTACGATGCGTTTTGGAATCGACAAACGACTTCTTTCCGTAAGGACTAGCGAGGGACGCAGTTTCCGATGCATCAGACGAGGTGGCCGAGTGGTTAAGGCGTTGGACTGCTAATCCAATGTGCTCTGCACGCGTGGGTTCGAATCCCATCCTCGTCGAAGAATTTTACGTAAAGCACCCATTTCGGATCACGCCTTCTACATGCGAAACGCCACTCACTAGTAGCAATGGAACGTGTAGGTGGCAGATAACATCTGTAAGAAATACGAAACTAAACCGCCTACCAATTGGAAGGACACAACATTCGATAGCGTACGTCTTCCGAATCAAACATCACCTCAAGATTTATAAACGAATCGAGGTTTGGCACCATGGCGGTGTTTGGGAACGGTGGTTTCTCGCTCATAGTTAAGTGCTTACTTCTCGCAGACATTTTAACGTATCGAGCCAATAATACCCCCAACTGTAGCACAACTGTCGCCTTTCGACAGTTTGCTTTCCGTCCGACCGCCATATACGGAAGCGATCTGATAGGGCCTGGCTCCATCGCCAACAGCAGGAGCCTCTGGTCTCACAATTCGGCTACGAAGAACGTGGTTTGCTCTTCGAAAGAAACTTGAAAGCAACATCAGCGATGAGGTCAACGAAGGTGACAAATAAATGTTGCGCATCGAGATAATCGCGTCGTTGCAGTAGTTGTTATACTGAATGCACAGGACATTTCTCATTTGCATTAGACAACGCTACACGACGATTCGGTGCTTATTTCTGCAGTAAGTAAGAGGGCCGACTACTTTCCTCCGATCGGATACCGACGTGGACGGATGCCATCATTAAATGATTCACGAGTGGGAGCTTGGTCAGCTGCACTGCAGCAGGGCGTTACAGCGTTAACACCAGCCACAGTACGATGCGTTTTGGAATCGACAAACGACTTCTTTCCGTAAGGACTAGCGAGGGACGCAGTTTCCGATGCATCAGACGAGGTGGCCGAGTGGTTAAGGCGTTGGACTGCTAATCCAATGTGCTCTGCACGCGTGGGTTCGAATCCCATCCTCGTCGAAGAATTTTACGTAAAGCACCCATTTCGGAACACGCCTTCTACATGCGAAACGCCACTCACTAGTAGCAATGGAACGTGTAGGTGGCAGATAACATCTGTAAGAAATACGAAACTAAACCGCCTACCAATTGGAAGGACACAACATTCGATAGCGTACGTCTTCCGAATCAAACATCACCTCAAGATTTATAAACGAATCGAGGTTTGGCACCATGGCGGTGTTTGGGAACGGTGGTTTCTCGCTCATAGTTAAGTGCTTACTTCTCGCAGACATTTTAACGTATCGAGCCAATAATACCCCCAACTGTAGCACAACTGTCGCCTTTCGACAGTTTGCTTTCCGTCCGACCGCCATATACGGAAGCGATCTGATAGGGCCTGGCTCCATCGCCAACAGCAGGAGCCTCTGGTCTCACAATTCGGCTACGAAGAACGTGGTTTGCTCTTCGAAAGAAACTTGAAAGCAACATCAGCGATGAGGTCAACGAAGGTGACAAATAAATGTTGCTCATCGAGATAATCGCGTCGTTGCAGTAGTTGTTATACTGAATGCACAGGACATTTCTCATTTGCATTAGACAACGCTACACGACGATTCGGTGCTTATTTCTGCAGTAAGTAAGAGGGCCGACTACTTTCCTCCGATCGGATACCGACGTGGACGGATGCCATCATTAAATGATTCACGAGTGGGAGCTTGGTCAGCTGCACTGCAGCAGGGCGTTACAGCGTTAACACCAGCCACAGTACGATGCGTTTTGGAATCGACAAACGACTTCTTTCCGTAAGGACTAGCGAGGGACGCAGTTTCCGATGCATCAGACGAGGTGGCCGAGTGGTTAAGGCGTTGGACTGCTAATCCAATGTGCTCTGCACGCGTGGGTTCGAATCCCATCCTCGTCGAAGAATTTTACGTAAAGCACCCATTTCGGATCACGCCTTCTACATGCGAAACGCCACTCACTAGTAGCAATGGAACGTGTAGGTGGCAGATAACATCTGTAAGAAATACGAAACTAAACCGCCTACCAATTGGAAGGACACAACATTCGATAGCGTACGTCTTCCGAATCAAACATCACCTCAAGATTTATAAACGAATCGAGGTTTGGCACCATGGCGGTGTTTGGGAACGGTGGTTTCTCGCTCATAGTTAAGTGCTTACTTCTCGCAGACATTTTAACGTATCGAGCCAATAATACCCCCAACTGTAGGACAGTTTGCTTTCCGTCCGACCGCCATATACGGAAGCGATCTGATAGGGCCTGGCTCCATCGCCAACAGCAGGAGCCTCTGGTCTCACAATTCGGCTACGAAGAACGTGGTTTGCTCTTCGAAAGAAACTTGAAAGCAACATCAGCGATGAGGTCAACGAAGGTGACAAATAAATGTTGCGCATCGAGATAATCGCGTCGTTGCAGTAGTTGTTATACTGAATGCACAGGACATTTCTCATTTGCATTAGACAACGCTACACGACGATTCGGTGCTTATTTCTGCAGTAAGTAAGAGGGCCGACTACTTTCCTCCGATCGGATACCGACGTGGACGGATGCCATCATTAAATGATTCACGAGTGGGAGCTTGGTCAGCTGCACTGCAGCAGGGCGTTACAGCGTTAACACCAGCCACAGTACGATGCGTTTTGGAATCGACAAACGACTTCTTTCCGTAAGGACTAGCGAGGGACGCAGTTTCCGATGCATCAGACGAGGTGGCCGAGTGGTTAAGGCGTTGGACTGCTAATCCAATGTGCTCTGCACGCGTGGGTTCGAATCCCATCCTCGTCGAAGAATTTTACGTAAAGCACCCATTTCGGATCACGCCTTCTACATGCGAAACGCCACTCACTAGTAGCAATGGAACGTGTAGGTGGCAGATAACATCTGTAAGAAATACGAAACTAAACCGCCTACCAATTGGAAGGACACAACATTCGATAGCGTACGTCTTCCGAATCAAACATCACCTCAAGATTTATAAACGAATCGAGGTTTGGCACCATGGCGGTGTTTGGGAACGGTGGTTTCTCACTCATAGTTAAGTGCTTACTTCTCGCAGACATTTTAACGTATCGAGCCAATAATACCCCCAACTGTAGGACAGTTTGCTTTCCGTCCGACCGCCATATACGGAAGCGATCTGATAGGGCCTGGCTCCATCGCCAACAGCAGGAGCCTCTGGTCTCACAATTCGGCTACGAAGAACGTGGTTTGCTCTTCGAAAGAAACTTGAAAGCAACATCAGCGATGAGGTCAACGAAGGTGACAAATAAATGTTGCGCATCGAGATAATCGCGTCGTTGCAGTAGTTGTTATACTGAATGCACAGGACATTTCTCATTTGCATTAGACAACGCTACACGACGATTCGGTGCTTATTTCTGCAGTAAGTAAGAGGGCCGACTACTTTCCTCCGATCGGATACCGACGTGGACGGATGCCATCATTAAATGATTCACGAGTGGGAGCTTGGTCAGCTGCACTGCAGCAGGGCGTTACAGCGTTAACACCAGCCACAGTACGATGCGTTTTGGAATCGACAAACGACTTCTTTCCGTAAGGACTAGCGAGGGACGCAGTTTCCGATGCATCAGACGAGGTGGCCGAGTGGTTAAGGCGTTGGACTGCTAATCCAATGTGCTCTGCACGCGTGGGTTCGAATCCCATCCTCGTCGAAGAATTTTACGTAAAGCACCCATTTCGGATCACGCCTTCTACATGCGAAACGCCACTCACTAGTAGCAATGGAACGTGTAGGTGGCAGATAACATCTGTAAGAAATACGAAACTAAACCGCCTACCAATTGGAAGGACACAACATTCGATAGCGTACGTCTTCCGAATCAAACATCACCTCAAGATTTATAAACGAATCGAGGTTTGGCACCATGGCGGTGTTTGGGAACGGTGGTTTCTCGCTCATAGTTAAGTGCTTACTTCTCGCAGACATTTTAACGTATCGAGCCAATAATACCCCCAACTGTAGGACAGTTTGCTTTCCGTCCGACCGCCATATACGGAAGCGATCTGATAGGGCCTGGCTCCATCGCCAACAGCAGGAGCCTCTGGTCTCACAATTCGGCTACGAAGAACGTGGTTTGCTCTTCGAAAGAAACTTGAAAGCAACATCAGCGATGAGGTCAACGAAGGTGACAAATAAATGTTGCGCATCGAGATAATCGCGTCGTTGCAGTAGTTGTTATACTGAATGCACAGGACATTTCTCATTTGCATTAGACAACGCTACACGACGATTCGGTGCTTATTTCTGCAGTAAGTAAGAGGGCCGACTACTTTCCTCCGATCGGATACCGACGTGGACGGATGCCATCATTAAATGATTCACGAGTGGGAGCTTGGTCAGCTGCACTGCAGCAGGGCGTTACAGCGTTAACACCAGCCACAGTACGATGCGTTTTGGAATCGACAAACGACTTCTTTCCGTAAGGACTAGCGAGGGACGCAGTTTCCGATGCATCAGACGAGGTGGCCGAGTGGTTAAGGCGTTGGACTGCTAATCCAATGTGCTCTGCACGCGTGGGTTCGAATCCCATCCTCGTCGAAGAATTTTACGTAAAGCACCCATTTCGGATCACGCCTTCTACATGCGAAACGCCACTCACTAGTAGCAATGGAACGTGTAGGTGGCAGATAACATCTGTAAGAAATACGAAACTAAACCGCCTACCAATTGGAAGGACACAACATTCGATAGCGTACGTCTTCCGAATCAAACATCACCTCAAGATTTATAAACGAATCGAGGTTTGGCACCATGGCGGTGTTTGCGAACGGTGGTTTCTCACTCATAGTTAAGTGCTTACTTCTCGCAGACATTTTAACGTATCGAGCCAATAATACCCCCAACTGTAGGACAGTTTGCTTTCCGTCCGACCGCCATATACGGAAGCGATCTGATAGGGCCTGGCTCCATCGCCAACAGCAGGAGCCTCTGGTCTCACAATTCGGCTACGAAGAACGTGGTTTGCTCTTCGAAAGAAACTTGAAAGCAACATCAGCGATGAGGTCAACGAAGGTGACAAATAAATGTTGCGCATCGAGATAATCGCGTCGTTGCAGTAGTTGTTATACTGAATGCACAGGACATTTCTCATTTGCATTAGACAACGCTACACGACGATTCGGTGCTTATTTCTGCAGTAAGTAAGAGGGCCGACTACTTTCCTCCGATCGGATACCGACGTGGACGGATGCCATCATTAAATGATTCACGAGTGGGAGCTTGGTCAGCTGCACTGCAGCAGGGCGTTACAGCGTTAACACCAGCCACAGTACGATGCGTTTTGGAATCGACAAACGACTTCTTTCCGTAAGGACTAGCGAGGGACGCAGTTTCCGATGCATCAGACGAGGTGGCCGAGTGGTTAAGGCGTTGGACTGCTAATCCAATGTGCTCTGCACGCGTGGGTTCGAATCCCATCCTCGTCGAAGAATTTTACGTAAAGCACCCATTTCGGATCACGCCTTCTACATGCGAAACGCCACTCACTAGTAGCAATGGAACGTGTAGGTGGCAGATAACATCTGTAAGAAATACGAAACTAAACCGCCTACCAATTGGAAGGACACAACATTCGATAGCGTACGTCTTCCGAATCAAACATCACCTCAAGATTTATAAACGAATCGAGGTTTGGCACCATGGCGGTGTTTGGGAACGGTGGTTTCTCACTCATAGTTAAGTGCTTACTTCTCGCAGACATTTTAACGTATCGAGCCAATAACACCCCCAACTGTAGGACAGTTTGCTTTCCGTCCGACCGCCATATACGGAAGCGATCTGATAGGGCCTGGCTCCATCGCCAACAGCAGGAGCCTCTGGTCTCACAATTCGGCTACGAAGAACGTGGTTTGCTCTTCGAAAGAAACTTGAAAGCAACATCAGCGATGAGGTCAACGAAGGTGACAAATAAATGTTGCGCATCGAGATAATCGCGTCGTTGCAGTAGTTGTTATACTGAATGCACAGGACATTTCTCATTTGCATTAGACAACGCTACACGACGATTCGGTGCTTATTTCTGCAGTAAGTAAGAGGGCCGACTACTTTCCTCCGATCGGATACCGACGTGGACGGATGCCATCATTAAATGATTCACGAGTGGGAGCTTGGTCAGCTGCACTGCAGCAGGGCGTTACAGCGTTAACACCAGCCACAGTACGATGCGTTTTGGAATCGACAAACGACTTCTTTCCGTAAGGACTAGCGAGGGACGCAGTTTCCGATGCATCAGACGAGGTGGCCGAGTGGTTAAGGCGTTGGACTGCTAATCCAATGTGCTCTGCACGCGTGGGTTCGAATCCCATCCTCGTCGAAGAATTTTACGTAAAGCACCCATTTCGGATCACGCCTTCTACATGCGAAACGCCACTCACTAGTAGCAATGGAACGTGTAGGTGGCAGATAACATCTGTAAGAAATACGAAACTAAACCGCCTACCAATTGGAAGGACACAACATTCGATAGCGTACGTCTTCCGAATCAAACATCACCTCAAGATTTATAAACGAATCGAGGTTTGGCACCATGGCGGTGTTTGGGAACGGTGGTTTCTCACTCATAGTTAAGTGCTTACTTCTCGCAGACATTTTAACGTATCGAGCCAATAATACCCCCAACTGTAGGGCCTGGCTCCATCGCCAACAGCAGGAGCCTCTGGTCTCACAATTCGGCTACGAAGAACGTGGTTTGCTCTTCGAAAGAAACTTGAAAGCAACATCAGCGATGAGGTCAACGAAGGTAACAAATAAATGTTGCGCATCGAGATAATCGCGTCGTTGCAGTAGTTGTTATACTGAATGCACAGGACATTTCTCATTTGCATTAGACAACGCTACACGACGATTCGGTGCTTATTTCTGCAGTAAGTAAGAGGGCCGACTACTTTCCTCCGATCGGATACCGACGTGGACGGATGCCATCATTAAATGATTCACGAGTGGGAGCTTGGTCAGCTGCACTGCAGCAGGGCGCTACAGCGTTAACACCAGCCACAGTACGATGCGTTTTGGAATCGACAAACGACTTCTTTCCGTAAGGACTAGCGAGGGACGCAGTTTCCGATGCATCAGACGAGGTGGCCGAGTGGTTAAGGCGTTGGACTGCTAATCCAATGTGCTCTGCACGCGTGGGTTCGAATCCCATCCTCGTCGAAGAATTTTACGTAAAGCACCCATTTCGGATCACGCCTTCTACATGCGAAACGCCACTCACTAGTAGCAATGGAACGTGTAGGTGGCAGATAACATCTGTAAGAAATACGAAACTAAACCGCCTACCAATTGGAAGGACACAACATTCGATAGCGTACGTCTTCCGAATCAAACATCACCTCAAGATTTATAAACGAATCGAGGTTTGGCACCATGGCGGTGTTTGGGAACGGTGGTTTCTCACTCATAGTTAAGTGCTTACTTCTCGCAGACATTTTAACGTATCGAGCCAATAATACCCCCAACTGTAGGACAGTTTGCTTTCCGTCCGACCGCCATATACGGAAGCGATCTGATAGGGCCTGGCTCCATCGCCAACAGCAGGAGCCTCTGGTCTCACAATTCGGCTACGAAGAACGTGGTTTGCTCTTCGAAAGAAACTTGAAAGCAACATCAGCGATGAGGTCAACGAAGGTGACAAATAAATGTTGCGCATCGAGATAATCGCGTCGTTGCAGTAGTTGTTATACTGAATGCACAGGACATTTCTCATTTGCATTAGACAACGCTACACGACGATTCGGTGCTTATTTCTGCAGTAAGTAAGAGGGCCGACTACTTTCCTCCGATCGGATACCGACGTGGACGGATGCCATCATTAAATGATTCACGAGTGGGAGCTTGGTCAGCTGCACTGCAGCAGGGCGTTACAGCGTTAACACCAGCCACAGTACGATGCGTTTTGGAATCGACAAACGACTTCTTTCCGTAAGGACTAGCGAGGGACGCAGTTTCCGATGCATCAGACGAGGTGGCCGAGTGGTTAAGGCGTTGGACTGCTAATCCAATGTGCTCTGCACGCGTGGGTTCGAATCCCATCCTCGTCGAAGAATTTTACGTAAAGCACCCATTTCGGATCACGCCTTCTACATGCGAAACGCCACTCACTAGTAGCAATGGAACGTGTAGGTGGCAGATAACATCTGTAAGAAATACGAAACTAAACCGCCTACCAATTGGAAGGACACAACATTCGATAGCGTACGTCTTCCGAATCAAACATCACCTCAAGATTTATAAACGAATCGAGGTTTGGCACCATGGCGGTGTTTGGGAACGGTGGTTTCTCACTCATAGTTAAGTGCTTACTTCTCGCAGACATTTTAACGTATCGAGCCAATAATACCCCCAACTGTAGGACAGTTTGCTTTCCGTCCGACCGCCATATACGGAAGCGATCTGATAGGGCCTGGCTCCATCGCCAACAGCAGGAGCCTCTGGTCTCACAATTGGTTGGTTTGGGGGATTAAAGGGACCAGACTGCTATGGTCATCGGTCCCTTATTCCAAAGACAAAGAACACCCACAGAGAATAAAAACGAGGAACAAAAGAGATCACAGACGATACAGGACAAGAGAAACTGAAACAAAGACAAGACAAAACGAACTAAAAGCACACAGAGTGTGACGGTGGTTGGCCGACCAGAGAAATAAAAAAGGAAAAGCCAACCACTGGAAACACATTAAAAAATCAGTTTAAAACCGGAGGCCAAAGGCCAGAATCAACACAAAACAATAAGATAAAAACAGAAACACTCAGAGTAAAGAATAAAAACCCCCTGCCCGAATAAAACGTAAAACTAAGTCAGCCATAGCCGGGTCATCTGTTAAAAGGGCAGGGAGCGAGGCAGGCAGTGCGAACGACTGCCTGAGCGCAGCTAAAAACGGACACTCCAATAAAACATGAACCACGAATAAAACGGAGCCGCAGCGACATAGAGGCGCATCCTCACGGCGCAATAAGTGGCTGTGGGTAAGCCGAGTGTGCCCAATGCGCAGCCGGCAGAGGACAACAGACTCCTTGCGAGAAACCCGCAAGGAGGAGCGCCACACACCGGTAGCCCCCTTGATGGCCCGAAGTTTGTTGCGTGAAGGCAGGGCGCGCCATTCAGTGTCCCAAAGGTCCAGAATTTTGCGGCGTAGGAACGCCCGCAAATCGGTCTCCGGGAGGCCAACGTCCAGAGGTGGTGCACTAGTCGCCTCTTTCGCCAGCCGGTCAACATTCTCGTTGCCGGGGATCCCAACATGGCCTGGGGTCCACACGAAGACCGCAGAGCGGCCGCAACGCGCAAGAGTATGCAGGGACTCATGGATAGCCATCACCAGACGGGAACGAGGAAAACACTGGTCGAGTGCTCGTAAACTGCTCAGGGAATCGCTACAGATAACGAACGACTCACCTGAGCAGGAGCGGATATACTCTAGGGCTCGAAAGATGGCGACCAGCTCAGCAGTGTAAACGCTGCAGCCAGCCGGCAAAGAACGTTGTTCGGAATGGTTCCCTAGAGTGAGCGCATACCCGACTCGACCAGCAACCATCGAGCCGTCGGTGTAAACAATGCCAGAGCCCTGATACGTGGCCAGGATGGAATAAAAGCGGCGGCGGAAGGCCTCTGGAGGGACTAAGTCCTTCGAGCCCTGTGCCAAGTCTAGCCGAAGGCAAGGGCGAGGAACGCACCACGGGGGTGTACGCAGAAGTGCCCGGAAAGGAGGTGGAACAGGGACAAGCCCAAGCCCGGAGAGAAGCTCCTTGACGCGTATGGCGATCGGACAACCCGACCGGGGCCGACGTTCCGGCAGACGGACGACTGACTGCGGGAACAGGAGACGATAGGTAGGATGCCCGGGCGAGCTGAGAACATGGGCAGCATAAGCGGCCAGCAAACGTTGGCGCCGGAACCGCAGTGGAGGGACACCTGCCTCCACGAGTAAGCTGTCCACAGGGCTGGTGCGGAAAGCACCAGTGGCAAGGCGTATCCCGCTGTGGAGGATTGGGTCCAGCACCCGCAACGCAGACGGGGATGCTGAGCCATATGCCAGGCACCCATAATCCAGACGGGACTGGATGAACGCCTGGTAGAGCCGTAACAGGGTAGAGCGGTCGGCTCCCCAGCGGGTGTGGCTCAAGCATCTCAGAGCGTTTAGATGCCGCCAACACGTCTGTTTAAGCTGCTGGATATGAGGCAGCCAAGTCAACCGGGCATCAAAAACCACCCCCAAAAACCTGTGGGTCTCCACCACAGCAAGGAGTTCGTCGGCAAGATAAAGCCGCGGCTCAGGATGGACTGTTCGGCGCCGGCAGAAATGTATAACGCGGGTCTTGGCTGCCGAAAACTGAAACCCATGCGCTACAGCCCAAGACTGCGCCTTACGGATAGCGCCCTGTAGCTGACGTTCAACAGCTGCAATGCCAGTAGAGCTGTAATAAAGGCAGAAGTCGTCAGCATACAGGGAAGCGGAGACAGAATTTCCCACGGCCGCAGCAAGCCCGTTAATGGCTATTAAAAACAGACAGACACTTAAAACAGAGCCCTGTGGCACACCGTTCTCCTGGACGTGGGAGGAACTATACGAGGCCGCGACTTGCACGCGGAAGGTACGACACGACAGAAAATTGCGGATAAAAATCGGCAGAGGACCCCGAAGACCCCATCCATGGAGCGTAGAAAGAATGTGATGACGCCACGTCGTATCGTACGCCTTCCGCATGTCGAAAAAGACAGCGACCAGGTGCTGACGGCGGGAAAAGGCAGTACGGATGGCCGACTCCAGGCTCACCAGATTGTCGGCGGCGGAGCGGCCTTTACGGAACCCACCCTGAGATGGAGCCAGAAGGCCTCGAGACTCCAGTACCCAATGCAAGCGCCGGCTCACCATCCGTTCAAGCAACTTGCAAAGAACGTTGGTGAGGCTAATGGGACGGTAGCTGTCCACCTCCAGAGGGTGCTTTCCAGGTTTCAAAACGGGGATGACAATGCCTTCCCGCCATTGCGACGGAAACTCCCCCTCGACCCAAAGACGGTTGTAAAGATCGAGAAGGCGCCGCTGGCAGTCCACTGAAAGGTGTTTCAGCATCTGACAGTGGATGCCATCTGGCCCAGGAGCGGTATCAGGGCAAGCAGCGAGGGCACTGCGAAATTCCCACTCACTAAATGGAGCATTGTAAGATTCTGGGTGGTTGGTGCGAAACGAAAGGCTCCGACGTTCCATCCGCTCTTTAATGGAGCGGAAGGCCTGGGGGTAATTCGCAGAAGCGGAACTCATAGCAAAATGCTCTGCTAAGCGATTGGCAATGACGTCGGAGTCAGTACAAACTGCTCCATTCAGTGAGAGCGCAGGGACGCTGGCAGGTGGCCGATAGCCGTAGACGCGTCGAATCTTGGCCCAGACCTGCGAAGGAGTGACATGGAGGCCAATGGTGGACACATACCGCTCCCAGCACTCCTTCTTGCCTTGGCGGATAAGGAGGCGGGCCCGCGCACGCAGCCGTTTGAAGGCGATAAGGTGGTCGAGGGAGGGGTGTCGCTTGTGACGCTGGAGCGCCCGCCGGCGATCTTTAATCGCTTCAGCGATCTCAGGCGACCACCAAGGCACAGCCTTCCGCCGAGGGGACCCACAGGAATGGGGAATGGCAGATTCGGCGGCAGTAACGATGCCGGTGGTGACCGATTGAACCACCGCATCAATGTCATCGGTAGAGAGAGGCTCAAAAGCGGCAGTGGAGGAGAACAAGTCCCAGTCAGCCTTATTCATAGCCCATCTGCTAGGGTGCCCAGAAGAGGGGCGCTGTGGTAGTGACAAAAAGATCGGAAAATGGTCACTACCACACAGGTCGTCATGCACACTCCATTGGACAGACGGTAAGAGGCTATGGCTACAGATTGAAAGGTCAATGGCGGAGTAGGTGCCATGCGCCACACTGAAGTGTGTGAAGGCACCATCATTTAACAGCGAGAGATCGAGCTGCGACAATAAATGCTCAATGATGGCGCCTCGACGTGTTGCCACTGACCCCCCCCACAGAGGGTTATGAGCGTTGAAGTCGCCCAATAGCAAGAAAGGTGGCGGCAATTGGGCGACCAGTGCAGCCAGGACATGCTGCGAGACATCACCATCCGGTGGAATGTAAAGACTGCAGACGGTAACAGCCTGTGGCGTCCACACGCGTACAGCGACAGCCTCTAAAGGCATCTGGAGAGGGACAGACTCGCTGTGCAGAGTGTGAAGGACATAAATGCAGACGCCACCAGACACCCTTTCATAAGCTGCTCGGTTCTTGTAATAACCCCGATAGCCACGGAGGGCGGGGGTTCGCATCGCCGGAAACCAAGTTTCCTGCAGAGCAATGCAGAAGAAAGGGCGAAGGCTGAGAAGTTGGCGGAGCTCAGCTAGATGGTGGAAGAAACCGCTGCAGTTCCACTGGAGGATGGTATTAGCCATGGATGGGAAAGGCGTGAAGGGACTGGGGAGGCAGATTACGCCTCCGGGGCCCCTGCTGCTACTGAGTCACCACCTGGACAACAGCTATCTACTGCATCCGAGGGACTGGCGAGATCCATGTCCTCAGCGGACGCCAGGATCTCCACCTCATCCTCGGACGCAGAGGGAGAAGGTTGCGGTGGGACAGGTGCCACCGCAATTTCAGGATGCTTGGGAGCCTTTTTCTTTGACTGCTTTGCGCGCTGAGCCTTAGGTGGTTCTGGCTGGGAGGGCCTCACTGGGTCAGTCTCTGGGACTGAAGACGACCGTGACGCCCTACGACCAGCGACCGGTGATTGTTTGACAACCTTGCGGGTGTCCACTTTGGCACTGGGCAAAGCCTGGGATGGGAGGGCCCCAAGGGACCCCTTCCGAGCGAGAGGAGCCGAAGAAGGCTCACGCTTCTCCGGCTGTGAAGGGGGAACAGATGACCCCGGTGGTTGGGGTGGTGTTGCTCCTGAAGTAGATGGAGCAGGAGCAACAGGGAGGGAAGTGCCCCCCACAACCAAGGGGGCCGGTGAATGCTGACCGAGCTGAGATCGAACTGGTGTTGCAGCAGCGGCATAACTAGTTGGCATTGGCACAGGATGTAGCCGCTCAAATTTCCGCCTTGCCTCGGTGTAGGACAGGCGGTCCAGGGTCTTATATTCCATTATCTTCCTTTCCTTCTGAAAGATCCTACAGTCCGGCGAGCAGGGGGAATGGTGTTCTCCGCAGTTAACACAGATAGGAGGCGGGGCACATGGAGTATCAGGATGCGAAGGACGTCCACAATCCCGACACGTGATGCTGGAAGTACAGCGAGATGACATGTGCCCGAACTTCCAGCATTTAAAACACCGCATCGGAGGAGGGATATATGGCTTCACATCACAACGGTAAACCATCACCTTAACCTTGTCGGGTAAGACATCACCCTCAAAGGCCAAGATGAAGGCACCGGTGGCTACCTGATTATCCCTCGGACCCCGATGGACGCGCCGGACGAAGTGAACACCTCGTCGTTCGAGGTTGGCGCGTAATTCATCGTCGGACTGCAGAAGAAGATCCCTGTGGAATATTATACCCTGGACCATGTTCAGACTCTTATGCGGCGTGATGTTAACTGAAACATCCCCCAACTTGTCACAATTGAGCAACCTCCGTGACTGGGCAGAGGATGCCGTTTTGATGAGCACAGAACCAGAGCGCATCTTGGACAAGCCCTCCACCTCCCCGAACTTGTCCTCTAAATGCTCCACAAAAAACTGGGGCTTGGTTGACATAAACGATTCCCCATCAACTCGCGTACACACAAGGAACCGGGGTGAATAGTCTCCACTGCCTTCTTTTGCCATACGTTCCTCCCATGGAGTGGCCAGGGAGGGAAATGATCGTGGATCGTATTTCCTGCCGTTGAGGTTAGACCTCGATCGCTTAGAGACTGCTGGTGGTGGCCCACCAGCGAGAGATGATGTACCACGCTTCATTGCGGGTCATCCGCCCTGATGCCACCTACTCCGACCAAGGGCCCTCCCCACGGGCGCCACCCAGCCGCAGCAATAGCCACCTGGCAGGATGTCCATTGCCGGGAGTCCTGATGCCCCAGGGAGATGGGCATCTACTCCTTGGCATACGTGGGGAGTTAACGGCGCAGGCATCAGTAGAGCGATCCCTGTGTTGTCAGGGGGCTACAACCAAGAGGGTACATGGCGGCCCCACCACAACGGACTGGCTACCGTGCTGGATCTTAGGTGCAAAAATGGCCAAGGTCGTCGTCGCAGTTAAAAGAAACGCTGCAGAGAGCAGTGTGGTAATCGCCCAAGAGATCGAAAACGAGCGGGACACCATTGCAACGACGAGAAAGACGGCTAAAGGTCTAATTGCACGACGGATACAGTGCACCATGTAAGGCGCCCTTCCCCAATTGGCTCGCTCTTCGGAATAATTTAGAAAGATGGAGGTCAAACCCGAGAGGGGACCATCACATAAGGCCGAAACATGTGAGACTCCTTTTAGTCGCCTCGTACGACAGGCAGGAATACCGCGGGCCTATTCTAACCCCCGAACCCGCAGGGGGGGGTCTCACAATTCGGCTACGAAGAACGTGGTTTGCTCTTCGAAAGAAACTTGAAAGCAACATCAGCGATGAGGTCAACGAAGGTGACAAATAAATGTTGCGCATCGAGATAATCGCGTCGTTGCAGTAGTTGTTATACTGAATGCACAGGACATTTCTCATTTGCATTAGACAACGCTACACGACGATTCGGTGCTTATTTCTGCAGTAAGTAAGAGGGCCGACTACTTTCCTCCGATCGGATACCGACGTGGACGGATGCCATCATTAAATGATTCACGAGTGGGAGCTTGGTCAGCTGCACTGCAGCAGGGCGTTACAGCGTTAACACCAGCCACAGTACGATGCGTTTTGGAATCGACAAACGACTTCTTTCCGTAAGGACTAGCGAGGGACGCAGTTTCCGATGCATCAGACGAGGTGGCCGAGTGGTTAAGGCGTTGGACTGCTAATCCAATGTGCTCTGCACGCGTGGGTTCGAATCCCATCCTTGTCGAAGAATTTTACGTAAAGCACCCATTTCGGATCACGCCTTCTACATGCGAAACGCCACTCACTAGTAGCAATGGAACGTGTAGGTGGCAGATAACATCTGTAAGAAATACGAAACTAAACCGCCTACCAATTGGAAGGACACAACATTCGATAGCGTACGTCTTCCGAATCAAACATCACCTCAAGATTTATAAACGAATCGAGGTTTGGCACCATGGCGGTGTTTGGGAACGGTGGTTTCTCACTCATAGTTAAGTGCTTACTTCTCGCAGACATTTTAACGTATCGAGCCAATAATACCCCCAACTGTAGGGCCTGGCTCCATCGCCAACAGCAGGAGCCTCTGGTCTCACAATTCGGCTACGAAGAACGTGGTTTGCTCTTCGAAAGAAACTTGAAAGCAACATCAGCGATGAGGTCAACGAAGGTAACAAATAAATGTTGCGCATCGAGATAATCGCGTCGTTGCAGTAGTTGTTATACTGAATGCACAGGACATTTCTCATTTGCATTAGACAACGCTACACGACGATTCGGTGCTTATTTCTGCAGTAAGTAAGAGGGCCGACTACTTTCCTCCGATCGGATACCGACGTGGACGGATGCCATCATTAAATGATTCACGAGTGGGAGCTTGGTCAGCTGCACTGCAGCAGGGCGCTACAGCGTTAACACCAGCCACAGTACGATGCGTTTTGGAATCGACAAACGACTTCTTTCCGTAAGGACTAGCGAGGGACGCAGTTTCCGATGCATCAGACGAGGTGGCCGAGTGGTTAAGGCGTTGGACTGCTCATCCAATGTGCTCTGCACGCGTGGGTTCGAATCCCATCCTCGTCGAAGAATTTTACGTAAAGCACCCATTTCGGATCACGCCTTCTACATGCGAAACGCCACTCACTAGTAGCAATGGAACGTGTAGGTGGCAGATAACATCTGTAAGAAATACGAAACTAAACCGCCTACCAATTGGAAGGACACAACATTCGATAGCGTACGTCTTCCGAATCAAACATCACCTCAAGATTTATAAACGAATCGAGGTTTGGCACCATGGCGGTGTTTGGGAACGGTGGTTTCTCACTCATAGTTAAGTGCTTACTTCTCGCAGACATTTTAACGTATCGAGCCAATAATACCCCCAACTGTAGGACAGTTTGCTTTCCGTCCGACCGCCATATACGGAAGCGATCTGATAGGGCCTGGCTCCATCGCCAACAGCAGGAGCCTCTGGTCTCACAATTCGGCTACGAAGAACGTGGTTTGCTCTTCGAAAGAAACTTGAAAGCAACATCAGCGATGAGGTCAACGAAGGTGACAAATAAATGTTGCGCATCGAGATAATCGCGTCGTTGCAGTAGTTGTTATACTGAATGCACAGGACATTTCTCATTTGCATTAGACAACGCTACACGACGATTCGGTGCTTATTTCTGCAGTAAGTAAGAGGGCCGACTACTTTCCTCCGATCGGATACCGACGTGGACGGATGCCATCATTAAATGATTCACGAGTGGGAGCTTGGTCAGCTGCACTGCAGCAGGGCGTTACAGCGTTAACACCAGCCACAGTACGATGCGTTTTGGAATCGACAAACGACTTCTTTCCGTAAGGACTAGCGAGGGACGCAGTTTCCGATGCATCAGACGAGGTGGCCGAGTGGTTAAGGCGTTGGACTGCTAATCCAATGTGCTCTGCACGCGTGGGTTCGAATCCCATCCTCGTCGAAGAATTTTACGTAAAGCACGCGTTAGCGGTCACTCCTTCCCCATGCGAATCCCACTCAGTAGTAACAACGAAGCGTGTACGTGGCAGATAGCGTGTGTATGAAATACGAGACAAAACTGCCTACCAGATATAAGCGCACAACATTCCATAGCGTATGCCCTTCCAATTGAACACCATGTCGAGATCTATAAACCAATCAAATTTCGGCTCAAGCAAAGAGTATGTTGGTATTTGCGAACGACGAGTTCTTATTTATATTTAAGTGCATACCTGTCGCAGTCATTTTAACGTATCGAGCCTATAATAACCCATCTGTAGCACAACTGTTTTGCGTCAGGCCGCCATATCCAGATCCGATTTGGCAGGGCCTACTGGAGAGACTTGACTTTGCAGATATCCGACGCTAGTGGCAGCCGAAACACCAAGCTCCATCGCAAACAGCAGGACAATCTTGGGCTAGGAGGAACGTCAAAACCATGCAAGCAATATCAGTGTAGCGTATCGAGCTGTACGTTTCGTTGCAGTAAGTCGTGGAAAAGAATGCCCAGCACATTTCTCATTTGCATTAGACGACACTGCATGTCGATACAATACTTATTCCTGCAGTAAATATGTGGGCCGGTGATTTTGCCCCGATCGGATATCGACGAGGACGGATGCTGTCATTGAATGATGCGCGAGTGGGAGATTGGTCGGCTTCACTGCAGCTGGGCATTAGACCCTAACACCGGCCCAGTACGATGCTTTGAATGCGTTTTCGAATCGACAGATGTCTTCTTTCCGCAAGCACTCGCCAAAGACACCGATGTAGTTCCAGCAGACGAGGTGGCCGAGTGGTAGTCCGCCTTTAGCCGCGGAGCAGCTCGGACTTGTTTACGTCCCGGCTGCGAACGTTCGCGGAAGAAGCGGTGTTTACACCGTCGTCACTCGCGTGTGTTATTGTTTGAATCGAACGCAATGGCACACAATTTCCGAAAAACCACGATACAGTTCACGATCTGTAACGAGTACGCACGACCGAAGGCATTCGAAATCGAACGTTTCTTGAGGGACGAAGTGCAACTTAATTACACGGAGATTATTGGAATTCATTTATCAATCGTGAGCAGCACTCTTTACGTAAAGATGATTGACGACGCAGCATGCGATAGGATCGTTGAAGCCGCCAAACGAGGATTTCAGTTCCGACACTCCGATGGTCATATTGGCGAAGTTTTAGTCGCTCATTCTGGCCTGGGCGTGCGTACGATTCGAGTCTTCGAGCTGCCTTTCGAGGTACCAGAATCCTTGGTCACTGAAGCGCTCCAGCCATATGGCAGAGTTATCAGTCATACGGCCGAACGTTGGGCAAGTTTTAGCACGTATCCAGTGCTCAATGGTGTCCGACAGGTGCGAATTGCGCTCACGAAACATGTGCCGTCGTACATCAACATTGGCGGCTGTCGAGCTATTGTCATCTATGATGGACAGCCCCGGACATGCTCCGGGTGTGGTGGTGAAGGACATCTTCGATCTGCGTGTATGCAGAGGAGACTCGTGCAACTCCCCAGCGGAGACCTCCAGAATCCGACTACACCAACGTCATTGCCGATGACTTACGTGGCGGCGCTTCGCGGGGAGGTGACGCCGAGATCGGAGCGCACTATCGAACCGACGCCGCAGTTGATTGAGGCGCCTTCGGACCCCACTGAAGAAGGAATGGCTCAGACCAACCTCCAATCCCAGACATTACAGGTGGTGCAGAAAGAGGATGACAGCATCACAACAGTCATGGAAGCTGAAGTGGAACGGCCCCAGGGCGTTGTGGCGGCGGCGAGAGCGCAGGTGATGCAAGATTCGCCAACACCAGAAGCCGAGGTTAGGGCCCGCAAACAACGCTCGCCAAAGCGCCGCAAGAAGCGCCGACTAAACTCTGCGGAGACGCTCCCTTCTCTTCTTGGGAGCCCAGATGAGTCTAACACTATGGACCTGTCTGACTTGGAACCACAAGCTTCGGATGTCGCAGACCATATGAATTCGGACAGTGAAAAGATGTCATGTCGCTCAGAAGACGCATCCGCTCAGGGGCCTGCTACCCCTTCTGCGGTGGAGTCTCAAGCTGCGAAAGAACAGCAGATGTCACACATCACTGCCGCACAGGAAAATTTGGAGCAGCCCAATAATATCAGCTGGTATGAGCAGGACGACGAAATCACCGATGCGGACCATTCTACTGGTGGGGACTCGCATCCGTCCGCATCTCAAGAAACCTAATGTCACAGGGACACGTCCGTCGGGCGACCCTCTGCGGATGTGCAAAGGGACTATCGATACGGTGAAACTTTGTCATTTTAACATCATGTGGAGATGACGGCTACTCGACCCCAGGCATACAGAATAGGGACAGTGAATGTAAATACCATTAGATCGCCCGTGAAACAGCAGTTGTTTAGGGACATGATATACGCGTCGGATGTGGATATACTGATGGTGCAGGAAATTTACATTCCTGAGTTCCAGGAAGTCCATGGATACATCTCCTACACCTCGCCACACTCGAACAACGACAGTGGAACGGCAATATTGGTCCCGGACGGGATTCCGGTTCGAGACCTGGCTTATCTACCTTCGGCACGAGGACTGGCGATAACTGTTAATGGAATTCGCATTCTCAATGTTTATGCCCCTTCCGGCACAGACAACAGACGGGCGCGTGCGAGATATTATTCGGAAGAGATTGTGCCCTTATTTACCGGCAGATTCGATCATTTCATTATAGGTGGTGACTTCAATTGTGTTTTAGCCCAAAAAGACCAGACTCCACATTACAATGCCTGTCGTGAATTGCATGTGCTCTACCGGGATCTGGAGTTACGCGACACCTGGGACATGATTCATAGGAACCGTGAGGGATATACTTTTTATACCAGTCACTCGGCGAGCAGACTCGATCGCATATATGTTTCGGTTGGCTTACAGGATAAGGTGGTCGACGCAGAACGATGGCCTGCGGCATTTACTGATCATCTGGCTTACATTTGTACCATATCACTCCCTCGGCAAAGTGTGTGGAGAAGCCGCGGGACATGGAAGCTCAATTCGTCACTTTTGGCGGACCCCGAATGTCGTCAGAGAGTCGAGGAGGTATGGGCCACATGTCAACGCCGTCTATCAACATATACCTCCGTGCTTCAATGGTGGCTCGAGTGTACTAAGCCGGCAATAAGAAGAGCTCTCATACAGTATGGTCGCGATAAGACAAGATGGCAAAGAGACACTCTTGATTATTATTACACAATGCTTCGTGAGCTGTCCTTCCAGTTGCCGTCGGCAGAACATCATGCGGCAGTTCATCGTGTCAAGGCACAAATCCTATCGATCACGCGACGACGACTGGATGGCATCCCAATACGGGCAAGATGTCTCGACACCATCACTGGGGAACGTACCTCGATGCACCATGTGTCGCGGGAACATAAACGTTACCGCCGGACATTGGTAACAGTGCTCCACGGTTTAGATGGCCGTCAACTGACAACACAACAGGACATTGCAAATGAATTTTTAGAGCACTTCCGCCGCCTCTATGCCGGTACACCGACGGACCGTCTGGTGGGGGAAGAGATACTGCAACATCTGCAAACGACACTGACACAGACGGATAAGGCAGCGCTTATGGAGCCACTCACAGAAGACGATACAAAAGTGGCACTCACAAAAGGAGCGGCCCATAAGTCACCAGGGCCAGATGGGATTACGCTAGAGTTTTATCGAGAATTCGTGGACATGATGATGCCACAGTTGGTGTCGATGTACAATGAGGCGATGCGTCCGGACATGCGCCTACCGTCGGATTTTGTGACGGGCTTTCTTCTTCCCATCCCGAAGATGACGGGGAGTCTCAGTGTTAATCAATATCGGCCTCTCACTATGCTAAACACCGACTATAAAATCTTTGCACGACTACTAGCGTCTCGTCTCAAGCTGGCGATATCCAGGACAATGTCCCCTGATCAGGCTTGCCTAGGGGTGCGAAGCAACATCTCCTCGGCGTTAAGTGAATACCGTGACGTTATCACCCTAGCGGAAACGTGTAAAATGCGAGCAGCGATGATATCTGTGGACTTCGATCGTGCGTTCGACAGGATAAACCATGACTTCTTGGCGTCAGTCATGAGCCGAATGGCGATTCCACCTGTTTTCATCTCCATCGTTATGAGGCTAATACGAGGGGCTACATCGAAGGTAATTGTAAACGGTCGGGAAGCGGGCTCGATTCCTATTAACAGCTCAGTCCGATAAGGGTGCCCACTCTCCATGATGCTGTTTGCGATAGCGCTTGAGCCGCTGATGTGTGTTATGAGGCGCTCACTTACTGGGATAGCGCTTAATGAGAACTCTTTCGTTTGTCGCGCATATGCGGACGACCTGATCCTTCTTGTCAGATCAGGACATGAAGTGCGTCAGGCTGTTGAACATCTAGACTCTTACGGGACGGCGGCAGGCAGTGTCGTTAACATGCCGAAATCCAAAATTATGCACATTGGACGGGGTCTGGAAGACGTACCGGGACCTTTTCAGACGGTGGAATCGCTGAGATGTCTGGGGATTACATTTACCCGTTCACTACGGCGGTCAGCGGCGGCGAGTTCTCGGCAGCTTCTGCAGAATGTTCGTCTGACGATACGGAACAACTCACTGAGAGCCTTTAACATGATCCAACGTGTGGCATACACCAACGTTCACATAGCGTCACGACTGCCCCATTTAGCGCAGATCCTACCAATACCGAAGGGTATCGCAGACCGCCTCATGGCTGCCTTTGGTTACTATGTTAGTACTGGGATGTTATTTAAGATCGAATATGATACGTTAACGCTACAGTTCCGGAACGGTGGCCTCAACCTCACAAACGTGCGAAACAAAGCTCTGGCGCTTTACATGCGAGCGATGATACGAAATTGGCAACAAAGAAAGCATACCATAACGTCAGCTCTGATAGAAGCACTTGTTCCGCCTTCGTACGAACCCCCTATTGCGGTGGGCAATATTTTGCCTTCTCTTGCACACATTGCCTCATTTCTTGTTGATTACAGTTATGTTCGTCTGAAAGTACCTTCGACGAGACTACCCATGACTCGGGAGATCTATAGATGCTTGATGGATCACCATGGCCGCAACATAATGGAATTCAAATACCTGTCGAGAACGTGGAACCACATTTGGTGTGCAGTGCATACTCCATTACTGTCAACAGCAGCGAGATCGATGAGGTATATTCTTATAAACCGTAAACTTGTGACCAGGAGTCGATTACATACAATTCATATGGTCGATTCTCCTCTTTGCACAAACTGTTGACTGTTAGCAACGGAAGAACATGGTTTAGTGTGTGGCGCAGCGAGGGACGTCTGGATGCTGACGCGTCGAATACTGGCCTTCCTTCGGCGCACTACCTACACAGAAATCACATCGGATGTACTTTTTCTACCGGACAAGACCTTTTTTCCCAAACAAAAGACGTATGCGGTCAATTGGATCGCTGGACATGCGACGAAATATTTGTATTCGTACGATATTAAGTCCGTGATGGATTATTGGATGTATTTACAAGAACAACACGAGCTCATACGGCGTCATACGAAATACAGGACTTACTTTTCCAATTTTTTAGGAAGTGTTTTTCACAATCCACCCGACAGCTGGGGTGTCCCAGAACTGGGAACACTCCTGCAGCAGAACGACTAGAGACAGTACTGCGCGGTTCAATTATATTGGCATATAGCACACTGAGAAGAAAACTGGCCCCTACCTGTTGGCGCCAGTTATGACTGCATTATGTTAACGTGGAAAAAAAACCACACACAACGATGGTAAACACCGAAACCGCCTCAGATAATGGTCCTTCGAATGGTCGACGCAGGAGAAATAAATACCGCCCACACTGGCAGAAATGGTCAAGATTATATGGCTTTCTGCCAGGTTTATGAAGCGACACCGCATGCTGCAGGGATTGTGATGCAGATGATAACTTCATTTTCACTCCCGCCCGTGACTAGGATTGTCATTTACTTTATTCCTGTTACAAAAAAAAAAGAAAAAAAAGAGGGCGGCCTTTGCGTTCATTTTATGGTTTCCAAATTGTTTTTGCTGTCTCGATACTTTTCTTATCCATAGGACAGCACAATCGCACGAATAAAGATTGTTTGTTTACACTGCCTTCCTGTCTCCCCCCCCCCAAAAAAAAACAAAAAAAAATGGTAGCGTCATTGATTTGGGAAAAAAAAAGTGGTAAGGCGTTGGACTGCTAATCCAATGTGCTCTGCACGCGTGGGTTCGAATACCATCCTCGTCGAAGAATTTTACATAAAGCACGCGTTTGCGGTCACTCCTTTTCCATGCGAAACGCCACTCAGTAGTAACAACGAAGCGTGTACGTGGCAGATAGCGTGTGTATGAAATACGAGACAAAACTGCCTACCAGATGAAAGCGCACAACATTCCATAGCGTATGCCCTTCGAATTAAACACCATGTCGAGATCTATAAACCAATCAAATTTCGGCTCCAGCAAAGAGTATGTTGGTATTTGCGAACGACGAGTTCTTATTTATATTTAAGTGCATACCTGTCGCAGTCATTTTAACGTATCGAGCCTATAATAATCCATCTGTTTTGCGTCAGGCCGCCATATCCAGAACCGATTTGGCAGGGCCTACTGGAGAGACTTGACTTTGCAGATATCCGTCGCCAGTGGCCGCCAAAACACCAAGCTCCATCGCAAACAGCAGGACAATCTTGGGCTAGGAGGAACGTCAAAACCTTGCAAGCAATATCAGTGTAGCGTATCGAGCTGTACGTTTCGTTGCAGTAAGTCGTGGAAAAGAATGCCCAGCACATTTCTCATTTGCATTAGACGACACTGCATGTCGATACAATACTTATTCCTGCAGTAAATATGTGGGCCGGTGACTTTGCCCCGATCGGATATCGACGAGGACGGATGCTGTCATTAAATGATCGCGAGTGGGAGCTTGGTCGGCTGCACTGCAGCTGGGCATTAGACGCTAACACCGGCCCAGTATGATGCTTTGAATGCGTTTTCGAATCGACAGATGTCTTCTTTCCGCAAGCACTCGCCAAAGACACAGATGTAGTTCCAGCAGACGAGGTGGCCGAGTGGCTTTCCGGCTTTCGCTGTCGCCGCGGTCGGACGTGCTAGCTGGTTGCTCCGCGTCGTCGGTGTCGCCAGTGTTTATTGTTTGCCGTTGTGTGTTTCTTTGTTCCGAGTGATTCACGTGCATTGTACTTTTTTATTGTGATCGTCATTTTCGTCAGCAACTTGCCGATCTAGTACGGGATTCGGGCTTGACCGGATTCCATACAGCTGCAGTGCCATGTCTACCACCCTCCGGAAAAAGACCCTGGTTTTTGGCTCTGACGAGAATACCCGCCGGGTTCAACCGACCGCCCTCGAGATTCACGACTGGCTAAACGAGGTAATAGGCATCACTTCCGATTCTGTGCACACCACCCAGCTAGATTCTGATCGTTATTGCGTGTTTGTCAAGTTTCTCAGTCCAGTAGCAGTTGATCGACTTCTTGAAAAAATCGGCAAACAAGTCCCTTTTGTTCATCGCGACGGCACCACTAGTATGGTTATTGTAACACGTACCGTTGCCTCGATTCAGACAGTTCGAGTACTTAACTTGCCCATAGAGATTGACAATGCTAAAATTAAAGATGAACTTCCTAAGTTTGGTGAGGTTAAAGAAATTGTCAACGAAAAGTGGTCGTCTCGCTACAAATTACAATGTTTCAATGGGATTAGATCTGTGGACATGGAAGTAAGAATGAACATTCCTTCTCACATCACGGTTGATGGTTATAAGGCTCACATTATACACTCCTGGAAATGGAAAATAGAACACATTGACACCGGTGTGTCAGACCCACCATACTTGCTCCGGACACTGCGAGAGGGCTGTACAAGCAATGATCACACGCACGGCACAGCGGACACACCAGGAACCGCGGTGTTGGCCGTCGAATAGCGCTAGCTGCGCAGCATTTGTGCACCGCCGCCGTCAGTGTCAGCCAGTTTGCCGTGGCATACGGAGCTCCATCGCAGTCTTTAACACTGTTAGCATGCCGCAACATTGTGGACGTGAACCGTATGTGCAGTTGACGGACTTTGAGCGAGGGCGTATAGTGGGCATGCGGGAGGCCGGGTGGACGTACCGCCGAATTGCTCCATACGTGGGGCGTGAGGTCTCCACAGTACATCGATGTTGTCGCCAGTGGTCGGCGGAAGGTGCACGTGCCCGTCGACCTGGGACCGGACCGCAGCGACGCACGGATGCACGCCAAGACCGTAGGATGCTACGCAGTGCCGTAGGGGACCGCACCGCCACTTCCCAGCAAATTAGGGACACTGTTGCTCCTGGGGTATCGGCGAGGACCATTCGCAACCGTCTCCATGAAGCTGGGCTACGGTCCCGCACACCGTTAGGCCGTCTTCCGCTCACGCCCCAACATCGTGCAGCCCGCCTCCAGTGGTGTCGCGACAGGCGTGAATGGAGCGACGAATGGAGACGTGTCGTCTTCAGCGATGAGAGTCACTTCTGCCTTGGTGCCAATGATGGTCGTATGCGTGTTTGGCGCCGTGCAGGTGAGCGCCACAATCAGGACTGCATACGACCGAGGCACACAGGGCCAACACCCGGCATCATGGTGTGGGGAGCGATATCCTACACTGGCCGTACACCACTGGTGATCGTCGAGGGGACACTGAATAGTGCACGGTACATCCAAACCGTCATCGAACCCATCGTTCTACCATTTCTAGACCGGCAAGGGAACTTGCTGTTCCAACAGGACAATGCACGTCCGCACGTATCCCGTGCCACCCAACGTGCTCTAGAAGGTGTAAGTCAACTACCCTGGCCAGCAAGATCTCCGGATCTGTCCCCCATTGAGCATGTTTGGGACTGGACGAAGTGTCGTCTCACGCGGTCTGCACGTCCAGCACGAACGCTGGTCCAACTGAGGCGCCAGGTGGAAATGGCATGGCAAGCCGTTCCACAGGACTACATCCAGCATCTCTACGATCGTCTCCATGGGAGAATAGCAGCCTGCATTGCTGCGAAAGGTGGATATACACTGTACTAGTGCCGACATTGTGCATGCTCTGTTGCCTGTGTCTATGTGCCTGTGGTTCTGTCAGTGTGATCATGTGATGTATCTGACCCCAGGAATGTGTCAATAAAGTTTCCCCTTCCTGGGACAATGAATTCATGGTGTTCTTATTTCAATTTCCAGGAGTGTATATTCTGGTCAAGCCCCCACTTGCCATATCTGCAATGAACTAGGCCATCTTCGCCAGGACTGCCCCCGCCGAGTTTTTGTCTTAAAAAATAATCTCCAGCCGCGGCGTGTTAAGTGTTAACTTAACGAGGTAATGGCAGTAGATACTTCTGGTTCTCCTGCACACCCTCATGTTGATGCTCCCCAGGCAACTACCTCCGAGACCCCGCCCATAACCGCTGATGCGTTTCCACCACTCGTAGGACGGCAAACTGCTGCGCCAGTTTGTCTTGAAAGTGAATCTCAGCAAAAGAAAAGGCCGCTGGAACGTAGTGATGAGCATTCAGATGAGGAAGTATCTTCCGCGACTCCTGCAGCGCGGAAACCAAAACCATCAATCGCGGAGGATTTAGTACCAGATGATGTTATGCGGGTCGATTTTGAAGCCAGTGCTGATGGACTTGAGGGGATGCCGAATTCTGAGACGCCGGGTCATGAACAGGAACCTCCAATTTTTGAGTGCTGCGCCCGAAGGACAACAGCCGCTACAACGCGCACAAAGTGAGGAAGTGTTGTGTCAACAACGCGCTGCAGCTGACGCCCGACAACAAGTTTCGGGCGGAAGTAAACAAGTTAAAGTGTTTACCAACCTGCCAGCTGCCGGCGGCAGTGCTGCGACAACGACACGACCGCGTCTCAAAGAATCCACAAAAACTTCGGGACCTCAAAACGCCCCACGACGAAGGCTCGATCCACAGCCAAATCTCTCCGCTCCTCGCAACAAGGGAAATTCCACTTCCTCGCAAGCGGATGTAGTACCCCGAAATATTAGTTATGAAATTGTGAGGGAACGATCCGGTGATGACAACAGCAAAGAACTCGGCGAAGCCCATCCTCCACAGTAGTAATTCCGTTGGTACAAGGTTTGTTCCATGCTGTCGCCTACGGTTGCAAAGCTTCTTCGTGTTTTTTCTGTCATTTTATCCGGTTATGGTTCCCAGCATTCACTGTGTTGTTTTTGCTACAAAATGGTTCAAATGGCTCTGAGCACTATGGGACAGTCCCCTAGAACTTAGAACTAGTTAAACCTAACTAACCTAAGGACATCACACACATCCATGCCCGAGGCAGGATTCGAACCTGCGACCGTAGCGGTCACGCGGTTCCAGACTGCAGCGCCAGAACCGCGCGGCCACTTCGGCCGGCGTTTTTGCTACAACCGGCCTATGATTCGTAGTGTATCACTTGTTATGGTTTTTATTTCGCTTCTTGATGGAATAATCCTCTCATGGCTGCTCACATTATACCTTTTTTAATTTTGCAGCCGGCACTCTTGAGCTCGATGCCATCGTTTTGTTATACTTTTACATCTCATTACCTATATGTTACAGACCTATACTATCACCTCCCTTAATATCAATAGGATTACGTCAGAGTTAAAACTTGCTTTATTAAAACAATTTTTTTTGACTCTGGTACAGATATTGCCCATTTACAAGAGGTTGCAACATGGCAAATTAACATTCCCGACTATGTTGCAATAATCAATTTCGCTCCTGAATTCAGTGCTGGCACAGCGATTTTAGTCAGGGAAGGAATACCTGTAACCGATGTCGAAAAGTTAGACTCTGGACGGGGCATAGGCGTGTATATCATGGGCGTCAGTGTAATCAATCTGTATGCACCATCTGGAAGTACACGGCGCGCTGACAGATGGAAGTTTTTTTAAGGAGGATATCATTTACTTACTGCGGAGAGACTCTCCAAACTTGATCATTGCAGGCGATTTTAATTGTGTATTGCACCATAAAGATCAATCCCCCAATTTTAATTATTCCCCTGAATTAAACTTTCTTGTCTCCCAAATGAAACTGAGGGACGCGTGGGAAGTTAAGTATCCCACGCTTGTGAAATACACGCACATTTCACATAATTCCAGTAGCAGGATTGATAGAATCTATATGTCAAGTCACATAGTGAGGAATTTGCTACAAGTGGAAATCACTCCATTCAGCTTCTCTGATCACTGTAGTGTGAGTGCCTGCATAAACTTAGACCGGCAACCAACTCACTGGTTTAGGAATCAGTGGAACATGAATGTCGGCCTTTTAACAGAAGACGAGCTCGAGGTCGAATTAAAGACAGCTTGGGAATTTTGCTTGCGCTCTGTACACAACTTTCGGAGTGTTTTGAAGTGGTGGACCCGCAAGGCGAAGCCCAAATTACGGAAAGTAATTATATCTTATAGTGTAGAGAGATCTCGGGCAGTTCACCGTACAATGGAATTTTACTACATGGTCTTAAGGGATTTGTATGATCAGGCAGATGGCTCAGACAGGCGCCTGTCCGACATCAAGAAAATTAAAGCGACATTATTAAGCTTAAAGAGAAAACAACTGGAGGGTCTTAAACTTAAGTCAAAAGCCCGATCTGTTAGCGAGGACGAAACGGCTGCGTTATATCATCTGATTAAACATCGCAAGAACCGACGACGGATATTCATGGACGAACTTAAATTAGAAAACGGTACTGTCCTCACTGTGCAAAACGAGATAATCAGAGAAATCCACAGGTATTACAGTGCCCTGTATGAGGCAGAAGCAACGCAAGAGGACGATTTGGATGAGTTATTTGCGTTTACAACCTCCACAATTACTGCCGACGACAACGCCAGCTTATTTTCAGCTTTTAGTCCAGATGAAGTCCTTGAAATAATTCGCGGCTCCCCTAAAAGTAAATCGCCGGGCCCTGATGGCCTTCCGGTCGAATTCTATCAACGATATTGGAGTATCATAGGTGATAAGTTGACACAAGCCGTTAACGACGTACTGCGGGGAAAGTTTGTACCATCAGAACTTAAAGAATGTAAAATCGTGTTGATTCCTAAAAATAAGGAATGTAAAAAGATTAACAACTTCCGGCCGATTTCTCTTCTTAATTCAGATTATAAGATTATTGTGAGAGCTTTAAACAATCGAATGATGCCTTTGACCGCAAACATAATTGGGCAACAGCAAACTTGTGCTTATAGGCGATCAATATTTCAGACTACAGCACAATATAGGGATATCGTCGCTCTGTCGTCTGCCAGCACCATTAATTGCGGCCTCCTTTTTGTCAACTTTTATAAAGCATTTGATAGTGTCAGCCATAAATACCTCTTCGAAACGATGCGGAGGATGGGCTTCGGGCATGACTCCATCGCTGTCGTGCGCAATATGATCACTGGTCTGGCCGCCACGATCTCCGTCAACTGCCAGCTCACAAGACCAATTACCATCGCAAGGGGTGTCCCCCAAGGAAGCCCCCTTTCCATGTTGCTCTTTGTCATCTCTCTAGAACCATTGCTGCGGCTAGTACAAGAGCACATGACGGGCATAACGATCGCCGGGAAGAAAACTGCAGTTGGGGCATATGCTGATGATGTCGGCATCGTCGTGAGGAACAGGGATGATGTGATTCAACTGGAGGCAGACCTCAGAAGCTATTGTTCCGCTTCTGACGCAAAAATGAATGAAACTAAAAGCAAATTTCTACGTATAAGGGGACTTGACGATGTCGGCCTAGAATGGGCTACCCATGTTACGGAACACAAATCTCTTGGGACGATACTGACGGTCTCTCCACAAAGGATGATAACGGCAAATTGGCGGGATGTCTCGTTCAAAGTCAAGAGTGCTTTAATAGATAACGTTTATCGCAGTATGGACCAAATTCAGAGGGTTAAATTTATAAATACATGTATCCTGTCGCGAGCATATTATGTGGCACAGGTCTTTCCAATTCCCACTGTCATAGCCAAACAGATAATGAGCAAGTTGACCAATTTTCTGTGGCGGGGGGAAATATTTCGAGTTGACGTGAAGACTGTGACCCTCGACCCTCTGCATGGCGGTATGGGTCTGACCGATCTGAACGCCAAAGCAATGGCTTTGTACATTAAACGGATGACATCCTTAATCCAAAACTACTCTGACACCCTTACGGCAAAGTTGTTTGAGGCAGTCGCGCCGAAAAGCGTAGAACCGCCGATCAATGTGCAGACGATGGACTACCAGCTCTCCCACATCCGCACATATTATCTTGAAAAGAGCTACTTGAGCGAGGTCCTTCTCCAACATCGACCCTTAACTGCCAAGGACATTCTGGAGCACAGGAAACAATATGAGGGCAAGAACAAATTCGAACAAAAGCACACTGGAGTCAATTGGGATGTCCTGTGGGTGAACATCAGCAGTAGTGTACTTCCGTCCTTGGTCCGGTCGACATGGTACAAATCGGTTAACAACATTATAAGCACAAATGAGCGCCTGCATGCGATTGGGCTAAGCGACACAGCCCATTTTCCAGATTGTCACCAAGTGGATACTGTTCCCCACAGATATACTTGCAGTCACCGCATCCGCAATTGGCAATGGGTTCGTCAAAAAGTCGCCCTTATAACTAGGACTTCTGAAAATAACATCGACACGAACTTACTGCACAGACCAGACGTCAAATATTTTCCGCCAACTAAAAATAATGCCGTCATATGGCTGTTGGGCCAATATACAAGTCATGTCTTCAATCGGCTGACGGGCGAAGATTGCAACGAGTTTCAGTTACACATGGAAACGGAATATACTAAAATTAGAAACTACGCGGATCACCGTCGCAAGTACGGTAATATGCTTCATATTGCATTCAATAGAACAGGTATTGGATAGCTGTTCCAGCTCCGAAACCTTCACCCGTTTATGTATCAACCGAATGATCTGACTCCAATCCCATATTGATGCTTTTCCAATAAATAAATAAATAAATAAATAAATAAATAAATAAATAAATAAATAAATAAATAAATAAATCCCTAATTAAAAAAATAAATAAATAAAAAATTTAAAAAATCAATGTTCCTTTACAATCAATGTGAGTGATGACGCGTATGAGGGCGGCACCGTGGCCAGGGATCGGACTAATTGACCCCGCCCTCATTGCCACCATCTGCCTTCCCCACTCGCTTTAAAATTAAAGCAAAAAAAAAGTAAAAAAAAGGGTAGGGGAAAAAAAGGGGTAGCGTCTGAAAAAAAAGTGGTTAAGGCGTTGGACTGCTAATCCAATGTGCTCTGCACGCGTGGGTTCGAATCCCATCCTCGTCGGAGAATTTTACGTAAAGCACCCATTTCGGATCACGCCTTCTACATCCGAAACGCCACTCAGTAGTAGCAATGGAACGTGTAGGTGGCAGATAACATGTGTAAGAAATACGAAACTAAACCGCCTACCAATTGGAAGGACACAACATTCGATAGCGTACGTCTTTAGAATCAAACATCATCTCAAGATCTATAAACGAATCGAAGTTTGGCACCATGGTGGTGTTTGGGAACGGTGCGTTCTCATTCATATCTAAGTGCTTACTTCTCGCACTCATTTTAACGTATCGAGCCTATAATACCCCCGACTGTGGAGCCTCTGGTCTCACAATTCGGCTACGACGAACGTGGTTTGCTCTTCGAAAGAAACTTGAAAGCAACATCAGCGATGAGGTCAACGAAGGTGACAAATAAATGTCGCGAATCGAGATAATTGCGTCGTTGCAGTAGTTGTTATACTGAATGCACAGGAAATTTCTCATTTGCATTAGACAACGCTACACGACGATTCGGTGCTTATTTCTGCAGTAAGTAAGTGGGCCGACGACTTTCCTCCGGTCGGATACCGACGTGGACGTATGCCATCATTAAATGTTTCACGAGTGGGAGCTTGGTCAGCTGCACTGCAGCAGGGCGTTACAGCGTTAACACCAGCCAGAGTACGATGCGTTTTGGAATCGACAAACGACTTCTTTCCGTAAGGACCAGCGAGGGACGCAGTTTCCGATGCATCAGACGAGGTGGCCGAGTGGTCATTCGCGGCTCGGCCGCCGAGCCGGATGGACGTGTTTGCGGCAGCGCTAGGAGGGCTGGCGTGAACAGCGGCTGTGTGGCTGTTACGAAGGTCTGTAGAGCGCTTTGTTTACTTTGCACCTTTCAGTAATTTAAAATGACAAAATGAACGAAATTAACTGTGAAAGGAGAGATACGTTTAGATTTACTTTTGATTGGACTTGTAAAAGACCAAAGGCTTTTGAGATCAAAAGGTGGCTTTCAGAAACAGTTAAGATCACTGGAGACGAAATTATTGGTGTTCATCTTTCTTTTGTTTCCAATTCTGTGTTTTTGAAATTGATTTACTCAGATTTGTGCTCCTCGATAGTTGACAAGTGTGGTGGCACTATGAAATTTAATCATGCAGACGGAACCGTTAGTGACGTTCTTGTTTCCCATCCTGGGCTAGGCATTCGAACAGTGAGAGTTTTCGAACTGCCGTTCGAGGTCCCTGCCGGAGCAATCAATGCTGCTCTTCAGCCCTATGGTAGGGTTATATCTAATTTTGCAGAAAAATGGTCGGAGCAATATATGTTTCCGGTTTTGAATGGAGTTAGACAGATTAAGATTGAGCTCTTATGACATATCCCTTCTTACTTGAATATCTGTGGCCATCGCGCTCTCATAATTTATGATGGGCAGCCACGGACTTGTGCGTTATGTAACGCCACGGGGCACGTCAGAAGTGAGTGCAGTAGAAGGCGGGATCCTCAGTTACTGACTAAAGAGGCGGCTGTCGCAGGACAAGTTGTTAGCATGCAAGTGACGTACGCTGCCGCGGCAGCTAGCCGCGCCCCCTATCAACAGAATATGGCCGAACAGACTTGATCCTCCGTCGCGTGCACGGCAACGGGAAGCACCGTGGAGTTGACTAACGATGACAATCAGCATCTGGCCAGTAATGACGTCACTGAGGGCGCACTGCGCTTGCCCTCTGAATCTGACAACTCTTCCAACGAGCGACAAGCTTCATCGATAATACCTGATGTAGACATGGTAGAGTACGAAGCAGTAGTTACACACGAACGGGCAAACATTCCAGAGCGATCTACAGTGGATGGACATCAAGAGGAAATGATACAACAGACAACCACACAGATGACAGGACACTACAGAGTGGTTCAGGAAACGTCAAAGGAAAAGGGGGGCGCAAGAAGACGAACCAATGACACCACCCGTCTCACGTGTCGTAGAAACAGAAGCAACGGCCGACTCCGACATTAACGGAGCTCCAAAATCTTCCGCCACGAAGGCGGGACAGGTGACTTCTCCTCGACCTTCCACGGAGTCGCCAGGAAGTTTACCAAAGGTTTCACCGACGGTTTCACCGAAATCATCGAAAAATAAAAAGAGACGAAGAGCACATCAAGCTGCAGAGAATTTGGCCCCTCCCTTAAGAGAGCGGCTGAGGCAGATACAGGAGACCGCAAGGAAGGACGAAGATACACAAAACGAAGCGGTCGGCGAGTCTTCGGATCGGAGCCAGAGACAAGAACGGGCTGACGCGCCACACGGAACAGTTGAACCCTTGCATGACAATACGACATCATATATGGAAGATGATACCCGACTTGGACAAGGACATGGACACGACATCACCGAACCACGATTTAACTGGGCGGACGAAACGGAAGATCAGACCGATGCAATGGGGGCGGAAGGGGCTTTTGAGGAAGAATTTTTTTATTAAAAATTGTCACACTAAACTCTAAGAAGAAAGAACGAAAAAAGCAAAAGGAAGGAAAACCATCAATGGAATAACAGTAAAATAAAATAACACTATATGTATCTAACCCGATGTTATTGTACGCGGCTCCACTACCGTGTCCTCTGTTTACTGTCTTGTAGCGTCTCACAGTGGAACATACATATAACGTGACCACCTTAAACATAAACAAAATTCAGAGTCAAGCAAAGGTAGCTGCACTGAAGGACTTTCTGTATCAGTCAGATACAGATATCGCCTTCCTGCAGGAAGTTAATGTCAAAGCATTGTATGTTTCAGGGTACAAAGAGGTGTTGAATGTGGCTCCAGAAAACGCGTGTGAAACAGCCATCCTTGTTAAAGAAGGGATCGAGAACAAATGTCTGCCTTTTAGAGTCGGGGAGGGGAATTAGCTGCAAAATTTTTAACACCACTTTTATAAACCTATACGCACCTTCAGGCAACAATGCGAGACGAGAGAGGGCAGCCTTTTTTAAAAGTGACATTTTATTTCTACTCCAAGACAACCCTGCCGAAATTTAAAAGTGACATTTTATTTCTACTCCAAGACAACCCTGCCGAAATTGTCATTGGTGGAGATTTTAATTGCGTTTTAAATGAAAAGGATCAGCGACCAAATTTTAACTTCTCCCAAGAACTGCAGGCGTTGGTTACCAACATGAACTGGTTTGACGCGTGGGAAATACAATATCCGACGCTGGTTCGCTTCACATACATCACTGGTACTACACAGAGCAGAATCGACAGAATATATGTCACCCCCACTTTAGCCACCAAAGTCAGTAGTATCGAGGTGATACCAGCTGCCTTCTCTGACCACCTCGGAGTGAGGTGCAGCATCAAATTAACCAGGCAGAAGACATATTGGGGTCGCCCACTATGGAAATTAAATATCAATACCCTCTCTGACAACGCTCTAGCTTTAAAGATGCAAGAAACTTGACAGTCCGTTTTAAGGATGCGTACTAAATATAGAACAACTATTGAATGGTGGACTACGGCCGCTAAGAAAAAAAAAAAAAAAAATAAGAGCAGCGCTGATATCTTACGCCAAAGAAAGGGCAATGTGGTCACGACACACGATGGAGTTTTACTGCTCTTGCTTAAGAGACCTTTACGACCAACCAATGTCTCCAGCCGTCTTTATCAATATTAAAAACGTAAAAGCCAAAATGATAAGTATCAAGAGGGTACATTTGGAGGGATTACAAATCAAATCCCACACTAGAACGACGGTGGAGGCAGGAAACACCTCCATCTACCACTTGATACAACACACACAAAACAGGAGACGAAATTTTATTGCCAGCCTCAGATCGGAAGATAACAGAGTCCTGACAGAACAAAGGGATATCTTAAATGAAGCACATAGATCTTTTCAGCAATTATATTCTGGAAATGCTACTGACGACAATTCAGGACAAGAGATTTTACAGAACTCCGGAATAGAGGCAGTTGTTACAGAGGAGGAGAACAGGGGTTTAACGTTAGAAATTACGAATGACGAGGTTTTTGATATATTCAAATCTTCACCTCCACGTAAGTCTCCAGGTCCAGACGGCCTGCCTGTGGAGTTTTATAGGACCTTTTGGCACCTAATAGGTTCCCAATTCACGGAAGTACTTAATGACGTCTTGAAGGGAGAGGAAATTCCTGCTGCTTTCAAGGAAAGGAAGGAGTACGGACACGAAAGACATTACTAAAATGAGGCCTATCAGTCTAATGAACTCAGATTACAAGGTAGTTGCACGTGTAATTAAAGAACGAATGGTACCGATTTTAGCAAAAGTCATTGGATGCCACCAGACGTGTCTCCCTCGACGTACCATTTTTAAGACTGTATGTGAATATCGAGACATTATTTCTATTTTCTCATCATCGTCAGCGAATGGAGGCATTGCCTTCATTGATTTTGCTAAAGCGTTTGACAGAGTCAACTACGGATATCTGTTCAGAACCTTGAAACACACAGGTTTCAATGATGGCAACTTAGCCGTTTTAATAAACATCGTCAGAGGCATACGAACCAAAATCTCGATCAATGGACAATATACTAATGAAGTATTGATATCTAGTGGAGTTCCTCAGGGAAGTCCTTTGTCCATGTTGTTTTATGTGGTTTCTCTGGAACCCCTTTTACGGATTTTGAACACAACCTTAGAAGGCATGACAATAGCTGGGCTGAAGACTGTTACAAATGCATACGCTGACGATGTGGGAGTTCTAGTAAGGAGCGATGATGACTGTGCCCAGCTAACAGACAAGTTATTGCTTTATAGCAGGGCAACTGGTGCGAGGATAAATGAAACTAAAAGTTCCTTTTTAAATTTACAGGGTCTTGACAATGTGCAGCTACCGTGGGCAAGCAGGGTGGAGCGTCACTCTGCTTTGGGCATAACTTTTTACAGTTGCCCATTAAGAACAACGGCTGCTAATTGGAAACAGGTGTTGAGAAAAATCAGAGGCAGCTTAATACTGCATGAAACGAGAGACTTAAATATCAAGCAAAGAATTAAACTAATCAACTGTGCAGTTCTTTCGAAAGCTGCATATGTTGCTCAGATTTTACCAACACCTCCAGACATAGTGAAATCTATAATGAGCACAATCTGTCAATACGTATGGAAAGGCCATATTTTTCGAGTAGCGGTAGGAACGACTACATCGAGACCTGAAAACGGAGGCCTAGGGCTGACAGACCTTCGGAGGAAAAACACTGCCCTCTTCATTACAAGAACGCTCAAACTTATAGAGACACAGCCGAACAGCATAACTGCCGCTCTATTTGACCTTCTCAAACCCGGAAGCATGTAGCCGCCATTAGATGTTCACAACATAAATTACACCCTACAGCATATTAAGGATTTTTATGTAGAATTATGCTACTTGACATGCATTTTAACAGACAAAAATAAGAGGACAAGTCAATATCTAGTAGAGAAGTTAAAATCACGCGACAACCGAAATAAAATGGAGCTGAAGTATCCCAACAAAAACTGGGAAAAAATATGGACCAATATAAATAACAAAACACTGACTACGGAAGTGCAAGCGTCATGGTACAGAATTGTCAACAACATTATTAGTACCAATGAAAAACTGTATTCAATAAGACTACAAGCAACCAATGTGTGCCAAAAATGTCACACTTAGGACTCCTTAAAGCATCGCTTCATCTGCAATGGATACAAGAATATTTGGAATGACATTGTATTGCAAGTCGCTTTTCTTAAAAGGACCGATGGAAGAGAAATCACGCTAAACGATATACTCTTCCCAGAAGAAATTTCCTTTCCACAACAAAAAAACAATGTCATCTTGTGGCTATTCGGAAATTTTGTCAATTATGTTGTTAACAACAAAGGCACTGACAATCTACAAGAATATCGAGAATATATGAAAGACGAATACTTCAAAATAAACCGGACGAAAGACCATACAAAGAAGTTCGGAAATATGATGCAAATTTTGTTTCAGAAACAAGGCATCGGTTAATACCTATATAATATGAAATCGACCGAACAAGACAGACTGCCAAAGTAGGGGATTGCTGTTGAGGGTGAAGTACGGTGGGGACTTCGTGTGCCCCGGGACCGATACGGTAGCCGTGAAGGCCTCAACGTAACCTCGAAACAGCATGTTTCCCCAAGAAGTAACAGGATTCACGCCACAGCACAAGAATAGTAGGGATAAACTATTCTCATGCAAAAGACGTGCATCAATGAGGAAGTTCAATTTCCTCTCTTCATTTTTACTTTTGTTTCTCTCTCATTTTTGTTTAAATTCTAATGGATGAATATTTTGCGTTTCGTTAATGCAGTAAATAGTATTATAGAGAGAGTTATTTTCACCGTAATCAATTCCGATTACAATTTACAATTTTCTAACATTGTCCTCAAGATGCAATTCAGTTTCATACCCACTGAAAAAAAGAAAAAAAAAGAGGTGGGGCACTGAAGCTCGCCGAAGAAGGCGCATGAAGGAGAGCGAATGGAAGGGCTAGAAGGGGAGATGGGAGGCCCTAACAAGGATTAAAAAAAAAAAAAGTGGTTAAGGCGTTGTACTGCTAATCCAATGTGCTCTGCACGCGTGGGTTCGAATCCCATCCTCGTCGAAGAATTTTACGTAAAGCACGCGTTTGCGGTCACTCCTTCTCCATGCGAAACGCCACTCAGTAGTAACAACGAAACGTGTAAGTGGCAGATAGCGTGTGTATGAAATACGAGACAAAACTGCCTACCACATGAAAGCGCACAACATTCCATAGCGTATGCCCTTCCAATTAAACACCATGTCGAGATCTATAAACCAACCAAATTTCGGCTCCAGCAAAGAGTATGTTGGTATTTGCGAACGACGAGTTCTTATTTATATTTAAGTGCATACCTGTCGCAGTCATTTTAACGTATCGAGCCTATAATAATCCATCTGTAGCGACAGTTTGTTTTGCCTCAGGCCGCCATATACAGAAGCGATTTGGTAGAGCCTACTGGAGAGACTTGACTTTGCAGACATCCGTCGCTAGTGGCCGCCCAAAACACCAAGCTCCATCGCAAACAGCAGGACAATCTTGGGCTAGGAGGAACGTGAAAACCTTGCAAGCAATATCGGTGTAGCGTATCGAGCTGTACGTTTCGTTGCAGTAAGTCGTGGAAAAGAATGCCCAGCACATTTCTCATTTGCATTAGACGACACTGCATGTCGATACAACGCTTATTCCTGCAGTAAATAAGTGGGACGGTGATTTTGCCCCGATCAGATATCGACGTGGACGGATGCTGTCATTAAATGATTCGCGAGTGATAGCTTGGTCGGCTGCACTGCAGCTGGTTATTAGACGTTAATACCGGCCCAGTACGATGTTTTGAATGCGTTTTCGAATCGACAAATGTCTTCTTTCCGCAAGCACTCGCCAAAGACACAGACGTAGTTCCTGCAGACGAGGTGGCCGAGTGGTATTCTGGCTTTAGCCGTCGCCGCGGTCGGACGTGCTTGTTGTTTGCTCCGCACACGTTTGCGCTATCGCCGGTGTTTTGTGTTTACCTACAGCTTTCTGTGCATTTTTGTAGTATTATTGCGTTTGGTGGTCCTGATAAGTGTTTTTGAAGTGTTATCGTCCGTTCTCTGTTTCTTTCTTCGTCGCGATTTTGGTTTTTACCGAAATTTCGTCGGCACTGAAGACCATGTCTGACACCGTCAGGTAGAATACGTTAGTCTTCTCGTTCGAGAAGGAAACCCAGCCGGTCCAACCCACTGCACTGGAGATCCATGATTGGCTCACAGAGGTAATCTGTATCAATTCTGACTGTGTTCACACCACGCAGTTAGATGCTGAAAAATACTGTGTTTATGTTAAATTTCTGAACTCCGTGACTGTTGATAAGTTACTTGCAAAATGGGGTAATTCTGTTGAATTTGTTCATCGAGATGGTTCAAAAAGTAATGTTTCTGTACGAAAAGCTGATATCATGTACACCAATGTGAGGAGTTTGAATGTTCCTATCGAAGTTGACAATCAGTTGATCACAGACGCTCTATCTAAATATGGGGAAGTTAAATCCATCTATAACGATAGATGGTCGAAGCTGTACAAGATACAGTGTTATAATGGCATTAGGTCCGTCGAAATGGAGGTGAAAGCCAATATTCCGTCCCATATATCTGTTGCAGGTCATAAAGCACATGTTGTTTATTCTGGACAGGAGCGTACGTGCAATATTTGTAACGAGACAGGTCATTTCAGACAAGATTGTCCACGCCGTGTTTTTGTCCTTCGGAATAACCTAACACAGCGTCAAAAACTGACCCTTAGCGACGTCTTACCAAGCAGCAACTCCCCTCCTTCTGCTAATGACAGTGGTGCAGGTACTTCTACAATGCCCGCTATAACTAACACAGAGTTCTCCCCTCTGAAAGTAATAACAAGTCACCCTTTTGTTCCCGAATGCGATCTTCAGAATAAGAAACGACCGTTGGAAGTGACTGATGACGGTTCGGACGGCGAGTCCTCCCGCAATCCCCCCTCCACCCGCAAACAGAAGCAGTGTGATGCAGATGTGTTAGAGGAAACAGACAGTACACGTATGGACGTGACGACAGCGGCAAAGGCAACCCAACCGCTGTCGGCTGCCGCACAGGTACCAACAGCCCACGGAGGCGAAGCAGTATCGGTTGTCGCGGCGACGGACGAGCCGCACTCCGAACCCCATGAGGTGACGGAGCAGAACCGCATTCATGAACTCACTGACCCCCAACCAACCGATTCAGTCAGTGCCCTGGAGTTAGTGCCGGAAGGACAAGGAAGTGGAAGTGGAAGTCATAAACAGGACACTGTTGAGGCAGCTTCGGTCTCAACGGTGGTGAAGATAGACAACGCGAAGGACGGCGCGTTGAACCAAGATGTCCAAAGACGTAGACTCAAACCGCAACCTAATCTCAAAGCTTCTCGTAACCAAAGCAAACAACAACCTGGACAAGTTGACGCAACGGCCAAGAGTGTCCGGTATGAAATTATTAAGGAAAAACCTAAGGATGTACCTTCAAGTAACATTAGTGATGGAAAGCCCCTCTGCAAAACTAAAACCCGAGAACTTAGGAATACTCCACCAAACTGAGGATCACAATTCAACAACAAAAAAAGGGAAACAAAAAAAAATCGTTGAACCGCTTTATGTTCTGATTGTCCTATTGTCTTAGTCATTTTTCGGAGGAACCAAAAGCAGTGGTTCACGTATTTTCCATACTCATAGGTATTTCTCTTTAGATTATACTTGTAGGAGCTTGTTGAAGTGGAATAGTTTATCCCTTCTAGAAGCGACACAGCTCCCTGTTTTTATCATTATTTTACTATTTTTTTTGTTTATTCATTTATGTACATTTTATGTAAACTAAATGTCCCAGGCGTATACACTTGCAACTATCAATATTAACAGGATTACATCGGTGACTAAAATTGCAGCGCTCACAGAGTACCTATATGAGTCAGGGACGGACATTGTTTTCCTACAAGAAGTTGTACTCACTAACCTTACAGTGCCAGGATATTTGTCTATTTTAAATGTCTCGCTTGACACTAACGTAGGGAGAGCAATTTTAGTCAGGGAGGGGATCCCTGTCACAGATATTGAAAGATTGGACTCCGGCAGAGCGATAAGTATAAAAGTCTTTGGTTTTACTCTTATCAATCTGTATGCCCCTTCCGGCACATCCAATAGAATGGAAAGAGCACAGTTCTTTAAAGAAGAGATCATTTATTTATTGCGGAAAAACCCAAAGGATCTTATAATCGGCGGTGATTTTAATTGTGTGATCAGTAAAAAAGACCAGGTTCCAAATTTTAGTAACTGCAATGAACTGAAGTGTTTTGTCACTGTCTTACAGCTTAAAGATTCTTGGGAAATAACGTATCCCACATTTGTGGCTTTCACATATATCGGTCCTCAATCACGAAGTAGAATTGACAGACTCTACATATCGCAAAGTCTAGTCAGCTCCTTCATTAAAGCGGAGACGACCCCTGTCTACTTTTCTGATCATAGTGCCGTGCTTGCTACCGTCAGCCTTACTGCGCAACCTACTCGTCGTTTCAGAAGTCAATGGCACCTTAACATGTCACTGATGCAGGAAGACGGACTAGAAGAAAGTTTGACAGAAGCGTGGGCCAAGTGTCTCCGCTCCGTAAACAGGCATGTCTCAGTACTAGAGTGGTGGTGCAACAGGGCAAAGCCCAAACTGCGGAAAGTTCTCATTCATTATGGTGCACAACGATCGAAGGACTTGAAAAATTCCATAGAATTTTATTACACCCTGCTGAGAAATCTATATGAGCAGGCAGACACTTCCAACATCCGTCTGGTAGATATCAAGCGAACCAAGGCCAAATTGCTCAGCATTAAAAGACAGCAGATGGAGGGTCTGAAAATCAAATCAAAGGCTAAAACTGTCGTGGAGGATGAACATGCTTCCTTGTACCATCTACTGAGGCACGAAAGAAATAGGAGACGCACCTTCATCGATGGACTTCAGTCTGAAAATGGCGAGACACTCGTGACTCAGAGAGACATCGTCAATGCAGTGCACAAGTATTACGAAGATCAATACTCAGTCGGTCCGGTATGTGAAGAGTCCTTCGATGAGTACCTTAATTCCATAGCTCCTCAGGTGTCAGACGAGGAAAACGAAAACCTTCTCGTCGAGTGTACTAACGAAAAACTCTACAGAACCATCTGCAAGTCTCTTTTGAAGAAATCACCGGGACCGGATGATTTGCCTGTTGAATTTTATATACGATACTGGCCTTTGATTGGTGACATGTTTACCCGAATGACGAACGAGATACTTCAGGGAAATCAAATACCTTCTGTTTTTAAAGAGAGCACAATAGTACTCATTCCAAAAACTACTGCAAAAACAAACCTTAATAACTTCCGTGCTATCTCTCTGTTAAACTCTGATTATAAAATCATCGGCAGAATTATAAACAACAAACTCTCACAGCTCGCTACAAAGATAGTAAGCTCACACCAGTCGTGTGTTCCTAATAGAAGTATTTTTAAAAGCATAGCTGAATATAGAGATGTAATTGCAATCACTGCTGTGACCAACATCAAATGGTCGGCCGCGGTGGTCTAGCGGTTCTGGCGCTGCGGTCCGGAACCGCGGGACTGCTACGGTCGCAGGTTCGAATCCTGCCTCGGGCGTGGGTGTATGTGATGTCCTTAGGTTAGTTAGGTTTAAGTAGTTCTAAGTTCTAGGGGACTTATGACCTAAGATGTTGAGTCCCATAGTGCTCAGAGCCATCTGAACCATCTGAACCAACATCAAATGTGCTATCATGTTTATTGACTTCCAGAAAGCTTTTGATCGAGTGGATCATAGATTCCTTAATGCCACACTGAAGAAAATAGGTTTTAATGAGAGCGTCCTAAGTGTCATTAGAAATATCGCAACAGGAATCAGCGCCTGTATATCAGTCAACAGCCAGAGGACGAAGCAGTTCCAGATCTGGCGTGGCGTGCCTCAAGGAAGCCCCCTCTCAATGCTCCTCTTCGTGCTGTCTTTAGAGCCTTTTGTCCGCAGTGTTCACGTCAGCCTGACTGGCCTCACATTATCTGGTCACCGAACTGTTATAAACGCATATGCCGATGATGTCGGAGTCGTACTGCGTAATGCCGAAGACATTTCGAAATTGGAAATACTAATTAAGAAGTACTGTAGCGTCTCCGGAGCAAGTGTCAACGCAAACAAAAGCAAACTTTTAAACCTACGGGGTTTCCAACACACCACATTAGCCTGGGCCACAAAAGTCACCAAGGGCAAAGCACTGGGAATAACGTTGACGCCTTGTCCATCGAAAATGGCAGCTATCAATTAGAGAAATACGTCAGGACAAATTCTTGGAACAACAAGAGAAAATCTCCCCCGTAATATGAGCCTGGTTCAGAGGGTACTTTTCATTAACAACTGCCTCCTCTCCAAAGGTTACTTTACAGCGCAGATCTTCCCGTTACCAAAAATGATTGGAAAACAGATAATGTCTATCGTTGCCAGTTATCTGGAGAGGTGAAATATTCCGAGTAGATGCAAAAACAGCGATCTTAGATCACAGGAATGGAGGTTTAGGGTTAGTTGACATTAGAAATAAGGCGTCTGCACTTTTTATGAAAAGGACCGCCACTATCCTTAGCGACCACGCTGATAGCATTACAACTAAATTATTTGAGGCTGTCAGGCCTGCAAGTCTACAGCCACCGGTGAATGTGCAAAAAATAAATAACCGGCTCCAGCACGTTCGAGTATATTTCGTGGAACTCAGCTATCTTGGCAGTGCCCTAATCAACTCACGACGGATCACGGCCAGCGATATTCTGTGTCATCGAAAGAAAATGGAGGGGAGAAACAAATTAGAAAGCAAATACCCACATTTTGATTGGGCCGCCATATGGGAAAATATTCATATGCGTGGTCTTCCATCCGACGTCAAATCAACGTGGTATAAAACAGTGAATGGGACCATCAGCACTAATGAAAGGCTACATGCAATCGGCATTAGCGAAACGAATCTATGTCTCAAATGCAAACTGATCGATACGTTAGTGCACAGATTAACGTGCGGTGGGAATCTACAAATCTGTAATTGGATTAGAGAACAACTTGCATTTCTTACGAGGTCTTCGGTAGAAAATTTTCCCCCTGTGACATTCCTCAGGCCTCAGACTCGCTATTTTCCCGCAGCAAAAAACAACTCCGTCCACTGGTTAATGGGACACTATGTGAATTACGTAATTAATCACCTGGGAACTGACAATTCCATTGAGTTTTACGTGAACATGAAGTTTGCTTTTTATAGAGCCCTGAAATATAAAGATCACAAGAAGAACTACGGCAATATGCTAAAAATAGTATTTCAGCGACTGGGCATTGGTTGACACGCAACTGAGATAAACACAGACCATTTCTTTAAGCGAATGGACGCTTGTTTCTACAAACCAGAAAAAAAAATTACAATTTTACAGCATCATATTACCATCAATTATACTCTGCTAACACAGAAGGCTATTTTGTTCATTCCACAGCAGAAGCCGAAAAAAAATTAAGAAAAAAGAAACAAAAAATCAGCATCGAAGGGTACAGATAAGGTTTTTTTTACGATTTTATTACTAATGTGGAAGTCTCATTTCTTTTCATGGAACAGGATTTTTCTTCTTTTTTATTATTATTATACTTATCAAGAAAACAACAAGGCTATGCCAATAGTGCCTTACCATAATATTTATTTTTTGCATTCAATGAAGTTTCTTCTCTTGCAAGACAAAAACAACAGAAAAAATAAGCGAAAATAAAACAAACAAATTAATACAAAAAAAACTGGAACAAGAGCAAACAAATATACACGTTCAGCATCCATTGCTTCATGCATTACTTTTCTGTTACAAAAAGGCATGTTTTTTGTTGTCAAGAAGCAGTGGGAATAAGGAAAAAAATATATATACACAATAAATAAATACCACATACACTACAAGCTATCAGCTTCAAATGCTAATGCCTCAACATGAACTACATTTTTTGTTCATAATGAAGGATCAATCGGTTCAGGAGTACGATGAACACAAAGCATAGCTTGCATAATCAGTCAAGAATATTATAATGAAGCAACACAGCATCGGGACTGGGGGGAGTCATACAGGCCAGGCCTGTATGTCCCTACCCGTTTTGCCTCCACCTGCCTCATGCTGCTAAGCTTCTATTCTCCTTTAAACAATCATATAAGCAAAATATATAAAACAAGAAGCAGTTGGAACAAAAAAAACGTGGTTAAGGCAAAGAAAAGAAAGTCTAGGGGTATGATTCCTGCTTCGGGTGCAGGAGGTCCCGGGTTCAAATCCCGGACGAGCCCTTGCGTTTTGTACAACGGTATGATAAATCGCATGGCGGCGGCTGTTTCGCGCATTTCCAGGCCTCCAAGTCAGCGCTAGAATCCTACAACCAGTTCTGAAACCGTTTCATGTTTCATTTGAGCCATGTGCACCCTGCTGGTGGAACGTTTGAAGTTGATTTAAATGGTCACAGTAGAGATCGTAGCAAGTGTCTTGCTGAATGCTTCGAAAACGCGTTTCCGCCCGCAACAATAAAAAAAGAAAAAAAAGTGGTTAAGGCGTTAGACTGCTAATCCAATGTGCTCAGCACGCGTGGGTTCGAATCCCATCCACGTCGAAAAATTTTACGTAAAGCACGCGTTTGCGGTCACTCCTTCTCCACGCCAAACGCCACTCAGTAGTAACAACGAAGCGCGTACGTGGCTGATAGCGTGTGCATGAAATACGAGACAAAAATGTCTACCAGATGAAAGCGCACAACATCCCATAGCGTATACCCTTCTAATTAAACATCATGTAGAGATCTATAAACCAATCAAATTTCGGCTCCAGCAAAGAGTATGTTGGTATTTGCGAACGACGAGTTCTTATTTATATTTAAGTGCATACCTGTCGCAGTCATTTTAACGTATCGAGCCTATAATAATCCATCTGTGCGTCAGGCCGCCATATACAGAACCGATTTGGCAGGGCCTACTGGAGAGACTTGACTTTGCAGACATCCGTCGCTAGTGGCCGCCCAAAACACCAAGCTCCATCGCAAACAGCAGGACAATCTTGGGCTAGGAGGAACGTGAAAACCTTGCAAGCAATATCGGTGTAGCGTATCGAGCTGTACGTTTCGTTGCAGTAAGTCGTGGAAAAGAATGCCCAGCACATTTCTCATTTGCATTAGACGACACTGCATGTCGATACAACGCTTATTCCTGCAGTAAATAAGTGGGCCGGTGATTTTGCCCCAATCGGATATCGACGTGGAAGGATGCTGTCATTAAATGATTCGCGAGTGGGGGCTTGGTCGGCTGCACTGCAGCTGGCCATTAGACGTTAACACCGGAACAGTACGATGTTTTGAATGCGTTTTCGAAAGGACAAATATCTTCTTTCCGCAAGCACTTGCGAAAAACACAGATGTAGTTCCAGCGGACGAGGTGGCCGAATGGAACAGTTCGGCGCTAGCGGCCGTGCGAAGCGGAGGTCCGATACTTCCGCCTGTGCGGCGTGTTCGAGTGTTTGTTTACTTGTGGACTTAGTCTGCGCGCGGGCTAGTAACAACGATCATGGCGAACAAGTACAGGAAAACTACGTTACGATTCAATTTCTGCAAAGACTACGAACGACAAAGGCTTTAGCAGTGGAACGATTCATTCGAGAGGACGTCAAGATACCGCCAAACGATATTGTCGGAATTCATCTGTCCATCGTTTGTCCCACGGTGTATGTTAAGATGGTAAATGATGCGGCGTGTGAGAGAATTCTACAGGCAACAAAAGCAGGTCTCCGATTTTGCCATAGTGATGCGAATTTCGGCACGGTAACTGTAGAACATGCTGGTCTGGGTGTACGGGCAATACGTGTTTTTGAGCTGCCATTTGAACTCCCGGCTGACGAAGTTATCGAGGCTTTTAAGCCAGCCGGCCGCGGTGGTCTCGCGGTTCTAGGCGCGCAGTCCGGAACCGCGCGACTGCTACGGTCGCAGGTTCGAATCCTGCCTCGGGCATGGATGTGTGTGATGTCCTTAGGTTAGTTGGGTTTAAGTAGTTTTAAGTTCTAGGGGACTGATGACCGCAGCTGTTAAGTCCCATAGTGCTCAGAGCCATTTGAACCATTTTTTTTTAAAGCCATACTGCACAGTACATGGTCACACAGCAGAACGATGGACACAATTCGCCACGTACCCAGTTCTTAACGGAGTGCGACAGATCACTATTGATCTTCAGAAGCATGTACCGTCCTATTTGACAATTGGTGGTTGTCGGGCGGTGGTGATTTACGATGTTCAACCACGTACATGTTCTGGCTGTGGCCAGGAGGGACACCTCAGGTCGAACTGTATGCAACGGCGGATTACGCAACTGCCTTCAGATGTGCGGGAGCCGGTGCCGGCGATAACAGTACTACCGATCACCTATGCCAAAGCCCTCACTGCGTCCGCTGATGACCGAAAAGACACAGCCCTGGTGGAAGATGAAGATGGCACTCTCCGAAACCTTGTAGCAGACGTCGGGATGACAGAGGATGCTGCTCCATCGAGCATACAATCTACGGCGACAACATCTGATGCGACCGAACTCCCACCAAGCACACCGATCGTACACGACGCAGTTCCAGCCACTACGGATGCTGTTCCGTCTGGAACGCACTCTGTGACGACAACATCAGTTTCGACCCAACTCCCGCCAAGTACAACGATGGGACTCGAAACACTTCCTGTTCCTACGGATGCTTTTCTGTCGGGCAGCCGTGATTCCCTACAATCTGAGGACACGGAAGGAAGATCACGCAAACAACGTTCCCCGAAAAGGAGGAAACGGCGTCGTCGCACGACATCTCCTAGGGATGACTCCCCTTGCCCCGACGACGATGTGCCTGTGGACCAAGACGACACAACAGCTTCTACGAAACAGGATGAGGCAATGGAAACTGTTCGATCAGACCCGCAGCGGTCTGTCACATTGACGGTACCGGGACGTGGTGATGCTGAAGAGGAATCACAACCAGTTGGCTCTCCAGACGCAGATTCTGTGGCAATGGACACGAATATATCACTGCCTGCAAATATGTGGTATGACGATATTGAGGAGGCGCCGGACGTCTTACAGAGGCAGCCGGCACTCACGAAGACGGCCTAATAATTGCTGAAGGTGAAGGGAGAGGGGCAAGAGAACGTCTTCTAACTCAGCCCCCAGCGCCGATGCAGGGAGATGGTGTTGCGCATCGACAGAGTGGGATTCAACGCCATGCGAACCGTATTGCGACATTAAATATAAATGACGTGCGTTCACCGGCCAAAATACACCTACTGAAGGAAACGGTTTGGGCATCTGATGTGGATATTGCTTTGCTGCAGGAAGTCCACATAGCTGCACTCCCATACATCGCAGGCTACCAATCCTATTCGTCACATGGAGATCACAATGGGAGTGGGGTGGCAGTTTACGTGCGAGATGGCTTCCCAGTGGAAAACGTGTGTTACCTTCCGTCGGCCAGGCGAATGGCTTTCACGACGTTTGGGACACGCATCATCAATCTTTATGCACCGTCGGGAAACAATCGGCGGCGGGAAAGGGCGCGATTTTATGCAGAAGACATAGCCCCAGTTTTCCATGGACGTTATGAATGTGTAATAATTGGTGGAGATTTCAACTGTGTTCTCAGCCAGAAAGACCAATGGCCGCAAGCAAACATCAGCCAAGAGTTGCGAATCGTTGTCAACGACCTTGTACTTAGTGACACGTGGGAAATACGACATGGAGATGCACCGGGATGCACCTATGTGGCAAGTCATTCGGCGAGCAGGTTAGATCGCATTTATATCTCACGCGCTCATGCAAATGATGTCCAGGACGCGGAACGCTGGCCATTGGCGTTTTCCGATCACAGCGCTTACATCTGTACGGTGCTTCTTCCCCGTAGAGAGGTGTGGAACAGTAAGGCCCCGTGGAAATTAAACATTCAACATCTACATGATCCTGAATGCCGTCGCCGGATCCTTGAGACATGGACGATGTGCGAGCGAAGGGTTGGAAGGTCTGCGACGAAGTTTGATTGGTGGCTGACTTGTGCTAAACCGGCGTTTCGCCGTACGTTCATCTCATATAGCAGGGAGATGGCAGAATGGCGCCGCCGTACGACCGAATTTTATTTTGCAGCGCTGCGCGACCTGGACGATGGTCCGCCGGGACAGGACGTCTGGATCGAACGCAAAAGGATAAAAGCTTAACTAGTGGCTTTAGCTCGGAAACATCTTCAGGGAACCATGGTGCGCGCCAGATGTCACGATACGATAATGCACGAGATTCCTTCCATGCACCACGTCGTGAATGAACGAAAGCACCGACGACGCGTTTTGGTACGGGAATTAATTACCCGCGAAGATCGAAGAGTGACGCGTCAAGCGGACATTGTGTCTGCATTCGTCGACCATTACCAACACATCTATCGGGAAGAAGCAGCCCCTGTCGATGACCTCGAACGTATAGCCACGTACGTCTCCCGTACACTGACGGTGGAAGCCGCGGGAACCTTACTGGAAGCAATTAGCTGTGAGGAAGTACATGATGCGATCACAAAGGGTGCGTTGAATCGGTCCCCAGGCATTGATGGATTTCCTGCTGAATTTTATCAAGAATTTCGCAACAAAATAGCACCGCGATGGACGGAAATGTACAACGAGATGTTAAATTCCGATGCACCTATTCCACCGGCTTTTATGGAAGGCCTCTTGGTGCCAGTACATAAACCGAAGCCAGGAATTACGGTCACACATTATCACCCTGCTTAATGCCGACTATAAGATCGTTGCACGGTTGCTAGCGTCCCGATGTCGTATGTTAATTAGTAGCGTTCTCTCTCCAGAACAGACGACACCGGGTGGATCGGTGAATGTGCAAACAGCTACTGGCGAATGCCGTGATGTGATAGCGCTGGCTGAGGAGTGCCGGCTTAAAGCGGCGATGGTGGCAGTTGGTTTTGACAGTGCTTTTGATAAGGTGCACCACAACTATCTGTACGCAGTACTGGAACAAATGGGATTTCCAGACCGTTTTACTGGTCTCATTAGAAGGATTAATGGGGGCGCACAATCCTTGGTACAGGTTAATGGGCGTATAGCAGGGCCCATTCAAATTCGACGATCCATTCGCCAGGGCTGCCCTCTTTCGATGCTGCTGTTCGCGATAGCGTTGGAACCATTAATTGGGAGGCTAACAAATTCTCTTTCTGGGATGGAATTGCGGGGCTACACCTTCAAATGTCGTGCCTATGCGGACGACCTCCTGCTGCTCGTTCGTTCTGAAGAAGAGGTGAAGACGGTCCTTGAACTGTTGTTGGACCACAGTGTGACGGCGGGTAGTGCAGTGAACATGAACAAATCGGCAGCAATGCCGGTTGGAAGGGGCCTTACGCCGGAAGAAATCAGTCCGTTTCCATATGTGCAACGATTCCGCTATCTCGGCATAGACTTTACCTCATCTGTAAAACATACTGCGGCAGTTAACTACCGACGTATTTTACAGACAACACGTACCATGGTCCGACAACATCTCCTACGGTGCCTTGATCTTTTGCAGCGAGTCGAATATCTGAACACTTCTGTGGTTTCTCGAATGGTGCATATTTCACAGATCCTGCCCCTACCACTCACGCTCGGACGTCGACTTCAATCAGCACTAGGCTATTTTGTGATGATTGGATCGCCCCTTAAGGTGCGATACACAACGCTCACGCTCCCTACGGACAAGGGGGGACTCGGACTTACGAATGTTCACTGTCGAGCGACGGCGCTCCTTCTAGCCACTATGAACAAGCAATGGCGTAGCGGGCGTGATTCCCTTACATCCCGCCTACTGGATCTCCTAGTTCCAGCGTCCCTCACACCTCCGGTAGCGGTGGGCAACATTACGCCACATTTTGCGCATGTATCAACATTTATCGTGGAACTTAGTTATATCAGAGACAAGCTTCCGCGCACGAGACCACCATGCGCGAAGGATTTTTATGTTTGGCTGCAACGACGGATAAGTCGTAATGTCATTGAACTCAAACACCCCAAGTTGCATTGGCCGAAGATCTGGAGACATGTGCACCAAAAATTCCTTCCTACCTTCGTTCGGGCACTGTGGTTCTCTGTCACCTGTGGCAAGTTCAACACCAACCAACGACTCTATGCAATTGGACTAGTGGACACTCCACTATACCCGAAATGTCGCCAAGTGGATGACGACCATCACCGCTTAACTTGTATCGCGGTGGAGGACGTATGGCTCCTAGGAAGACAGATGGTGGCTTGCTACCTCCGTGTGACCCCGCAACATATTACACCTGCTTCCTTCTTACACCCGGAGAGTGACTACTTTCCGGCGACTAAATCACACTCGATCATCTGGGTCAAAGGTTGGACGATCGCGTACCTCTATGGGGACGCTGCCAAGTCGCGACTCGACTTTTGGAATTTCTTGCAGCAAGCCCACAATGAGGTTCATAGGTGGTCACACTATCGGAAAACCTTTGCCAGCTATCATCAGGCAGTCTTCCTCGACCCCCACGTAGTTGGGATGTGCCGGGTACAGTCTGTGTGCACATTTGACAGCTGATAATGAACCTCACGCTTCTCTCACCGCTCCACATATAATGCACATACTATACCATGAAATGATCTACATGTTCCTTTTAACAGACTGTTCTTTATGGAAAATAAATAAATAAATAAATAAATAAAAACGACATCCCTGTATCCCTGTTCCTTTACATTTGTGATTTGTTTTACAATGATTTTTTTTCGTTTTTGCAGAGGATGCATTTCATTTAGTGTTTGTGAACTATTAAAAAAAAAAAAGTGGTTAAGGCGTTGGACTGCTAATCCAATGTGCTCTGCACGCGTGGGTTCGAATCCCATCCTCGTCGTAGAATTTTACGTAAAGCACGCGTTTGCGGTCACTCCTCCTCCATGCGAAACGCCACTCAGTAGTAACAACGAGGCGTGTACGTGGCAGATAGCGTGTGTATGAAATACGAAACAAAGCAGCCTACCAGATGAAAGCGCACAACATTCCATAGCGTATGCCCTTCGAATTAAACATCATGTCGAGATCTATAAACCAATCAAATTTCGGCTCCAGCAAAGAGTATGTTGATATTGGCGAACGACGAGTTATTATTTATACACTCCTGGAAATTGAAATAAGAACACCGTGAATTCATTGTCCCAGGAAGGGGAAACTTTATTGACACATTCCTGGGGTCAGATACATCACATGATCACACTGACAGAACCACAGGCACATAGACACAGGCAACAGAGCATGCACAATGTCGGCACTAGTACAGTGTATATCCACCTTTCGCAGCAATGCAAGCTGCTATTCTCCCATGGAGACGATCGTAGAGATGCTGGATGTAGTCCTGTGGAACGGCTTGCCATGCCATTTCCACCTGGCGCCTCAGTTGGACCAGCGTTCGTGCTGGACGTGCAGACCGCGTGAGACGACGCTTCATCCAGTCCCAAACATCCTCAATGGGGGACAGATCCGGAGATCTTGCTGGCCAGGGTAGTTGACTTACACCTTCTAGAGCACGTTGGGTGGCACGGGATACATGCGGACGTGCATTGTCCTGTTGGAACAGCAAGTTCCCTTGCCGGTCTAGGAATGGTAGAACGATGGGTTCGATGACGGTTTGGATGTACCGTGCACTATTCAGTGTCCCCTCGACGATCACCAGTGGTGTACGGCCAGTGTAGGAGATCGCTCCCCACACCATGATGCCGGGTGTTGGCCCTGTGTGCCTCGGTCGTATGCAGTCCTGATTGTGGCGCTCACCTGCACGGCGCCAAACACGCATACGACCATCATTGGCACCAAGGCAGAAGCGACTCTCATCGCTGAAGACGACACGTCTCCATTCGTCCCTCCATTCACGCCTGTCGCGACACCACTGGAGGCGGGCTGCACGATGTTGGGGCGTGAGCGGAAGACGGCCTAACGGTGTGCGGGACCGTAGCCCAGCTTCATGGAGACGGTTGCGAATGGTCCTCGCCGATACCCCAGGAGCAACAGTGTCCCTAATTTGCTGGGAAGTGGCGGTGCGGTCCCCTACGGCACTGCGTAGGATCCTACGGTCTTGGTGTGCATCCGTGCGTCGCTGCGGTCCGGTCCCAGGTCGACGGGCACGTGCACCTTCCGCCGACCACTGGCGACAACATCGATGTACTGTGGAGACCTCACGCCCCACGTGTTGAGCAATTCGGCGGTACGTCCACCCGGCCTCCCGCATGCCCAATATACGCCCTCGCTCAAAGTCCGTCAACTCCACATACGGTTCACGTCCACGCTGTCGCGGCATGCTACTAGTGTTAAAGACTGCGATGGAGCTCCGTATGCCACGGCAAACTGGCTGACACTGACGGCGGCGGTGCACAAATGCTGCGCAGCTAGCGCCATTCGACGGCCAACACCGCGGTTCCTGGTGTGTCCGCTGTGCCGTGCGTGTGATCATTGCTTGTACAGCCCTCTCGCAGTGTCCGGAGCAAGTATGGTGGGTCTGACACACCGGTGTCAATGTGTTCTTTTTTCCATTTCCAGGAGTGTATTTAAGTGCATACTTGTCGCAGTCATTTTAACGTATCGAGACAGTTTGTTTTGCGTCAGGCCGCCATATACAGAATCGATTTGGCAGGGCGCACTGGACAGACTTGACTTTGCAGACATCCGTCGCTAGTGGCCGCCCAAGTACCAAGCTCCATCGCAAACAGCAGGATAATCTTGGGGTAGGAGGAACGTCAAAACCTTGCAAGCAATAGCAGTGTAGTGTATCGAGCTGTACGTTTCGTTGCAGTAAGTCGTGGAAAAGAATGCCCAGCACATTTCTCATTTGCATTAGACGACACTGCATGTCGATACAATACTTATTCCTACAGTAAATAAGTTGGCCGGTGATTTTGCCCCGATCGGATATCGACGTGGACGGATGCTGTCATTAAATGATTCGCGAGTGGGAGCTTGGTCGGCTGCACTGCAGCTGGGCATTAGACGCTAACACCGGCCCAGTACGGTGCTTTGAATGCGTTTTCGAATCGACAGATGTCTTCTTTCCGCAAGCACTCGCCAAAAACAGAGATGTAGTTCCAGCGGACGAGGTGGCCGAGTGGTTAATGCGTTGGACTGCTCAGTTCCGCTTGGGACGCGACAGCGGTCGGACGTGTCGGTACTTTCGCGTAGTTGTAGCGCCGCAAGCAGTGTTTGTAATAATTCTTAGATTGTGACCTGTGATATTGTCAGTGCTTCTTCACTACCGTCGTACACAAGCTTCTTAATTTACTCACAGCGGTCCCGACCGCGCACATAGTGCAGTTATGACTCCCAGTGTACCACGTAAGAATACCCTGTGTTTTGCATTTGAGAAATCTTCCAGGAATGTGCAACCGAGTTCTCTAGAAATCCATGACTGGATAGTAGATATTATTGGCATCGCATCCAATCAGGTCCACACAGCATATTATGACATGGCGGAATACTGTTCCTTTGTGAAGTTCTTAGACCAGATACAACTGGAGAAAATTTTGGTGAATACTGGTGGGAAAGCAGAGTTCCGACATCGTGATCAGTCGGTGAGTACAGTTTCAATAACTAACGCTGACTTTGAGTATAAACAAGTGCGAGTGTTCAATTTGCCACCTGAGGTTGAGAATTGTTTTCTTAGAGATGTCCTCGCCAAATACGGTGACATCCGACAGATTAGAAACGAAAAATGGTCGAGCCGTCACAAACTCCAATGTTATAGTGAGGTTCGCTCAGTTGACATGGCTGTTAAAGTCAATATCCCATCCTATATAATGGTTTGTGGTTATAAGGCACATGTCATTTACGAGGGGCAAGTAGGTACTTGTTTTATCTGTAACACGAGTGGCCATTTACGAGAGGATTGCCCACGGCGAGTTGTCGTACTTCGAAACAATCTGCAACAACGACAGAGATTAACATTGGCTGATGTCCTAACTCAAAATCAGACGCCTTCTGTGACTGAGTCCCAACCGAGTGCATCTGTGTCAGAGGACAACGATCTCGGTAACAGCACCTTCCCACCCTTGCCTCAGAAACCCGTGGTCAGTCACCCCTTAGCCACCGGTGTTGCATTATCTGCCGGTAACAAACGACGACGTACTATAAGTGACGGTAGTGGTTCCGGCGAACAGGTAATAAAAAGTCCTGCAGTAAATAAGTGGGCCGGTGATTTTGCCCCGATCGGATATCGACGTGGACGGATGCTGTCATTAAATGATTCGCGAGTGGGAGCTTGGTCGGCTGCACTGCAGCTGGGCATTAGACGCAGACACCGGCCCAGTACGGTGCTTTGAATGCGTTTTCGAATCGACAGATGTCTTCTTTCCGCAAGCACTCGCCAAAGACACAGATGTAGTTCCAGCGGACGAGGTGGACGAGTGGTTGAGTCGCGCTTGAGCCACGGTGGTATTCGGACATGCTGAGAGCGCTGTTAACCGGTGTGTTTACGAGTTGTGATATTTGTGTTGTTTTTTTCTTTCTTTTGGAAGTGCAGTGATTATTTCTCATTGATTGTGTGGAGTTTCTAACCGTTTTCGTTGCTATTGTTTAGCGGTCTCGACCGCTTGTTAATTTCTGATATGGCCAGGTTATTTCCCAGGAAAAGTACCCTCCGCTTTGAATTTGAAAAGTCAACCCGTCACGTACAACCGACATCGCTGGAGATTCATGACTGGATAGTGGACGTTATTGGTATCAATTCTGATCAGGTGCAAACTGCATATTACGACATGGAGCAGTATTGTTTTTTTGTCAAATTACTGAACCCTGTGTTGCTGGATAAGATACTCCTGAAGCATGGCGGGCGAGTTGAATTACGACATCGGGATAACTCTGTAAGTACCGTCACCGTTACTAATGCCGACGTAGAATATAAAAATGTACGTATCTTTAATCTGCCCCCGGAAGTTGAAAATTGTTATCTGCAAGATGTGTTAAGCAAGTATGGGGATGTCAAACAGATTCGAAATGAACGCTGGTCTAGCCAGCATCGTTTGCAATGTTTCAGTGGTGTTAGGTCAGTAGACATGCATGTAAAAGTCAATATTCCTTCCCATATTATGGTTTGCGACTACAGGGTTCTAGTTACGTACACTGGTCAAACTTTGACGTGTCACATCTGCAATGAGAGTGGCCACATGCGTCGAGATTGTCCCAAGCGGGTTTTCGTCTTAAGAAATTCCTTACAGCAACGGAAACGGCTAACGCTCGCGGAGATTATTACCAATAATCAAGCGGCAGAAAGTGCTACAGCCGGTGGTGTATCTGCGTTGCATGAACCGGAAGTCGTGCGCATTGAGGAATTTCCAACCCTGCCGCGGAAAAGTACGGACGAACCGACACTTGCGACCGGAGACACTGCTACCAACAAACGACGTAGGACTTGTGACGGTAGTAGTTCTGAGGACGAAGCCCACAGTACATCAGAATCAAAGAGTCAAGAATCGCAGGAACGTAGATCTGATACTAAGTTCTTAAAAGGTTCCGTTCTAGTAGACGATTTTTCCTCTGGCATGTCACATAGTGACCCTTCAGCTGCTGTCGCGGCGTCGCAGGGGACGGATAGTCGGCCCTCCAACCAACCACAGCAACAGGTTTCGGTGGACCGACCGACAAGTGAACAGCAGGTCGCTGCAGGGGTTCACCACAGCGTAGACAGTTGTGATAGTAAACAGACCCCGCCACTGGCTCAGGATGCCGAACAGCCAACGGCGGCGGCTCGCAACACGACAACACAACAGGAATGTTGTCATAACACGGAACGCGAACATAAACAGCAGTCGGCGACGGAAAATGTCAACACACAACTTCAGGTGGAGTTTGATAACAAACGTGTTGACAGCGAAAACACTTCCGCAGCTGGGCTGCCGCCGGAGGACGCGCCGCGAGTGCTTCCGGCAGTCGTGTCCGGACCGTCGTCGGCCGTTGACATTCCCCACGACCCACCCACGCCGCTGTCTGCAGAGATGGCTCATAGTGGGCACCGCAGGAACAGAATCCAACCAAATTTGAACTTTGTCCGTAAGAAAACTAAGAATAAAGATGCCGGGGGCAAACACAACGAGCATGACTTGGCTTTACAGCCGGATAACCAAATGGAATGGCATGACGATCCGACCGATGGCGATGCTTAATTCCTCCTCCTTCCTGCATAGGTATCAGTATGTCACAGGCATATAAAATAACGACATTAAATATTAACAAGATCCGATCTCACGTCAAGGTGCGTGCTCTACAACAATATCTTTACGAGTCGGATACAGACATCACCCTTTTAGAAGAGGTGGCCTTGCAGCAAATAAACCTTGCCAGTTTTGTTGCAATAATCAATTCTTCCCCAGAAACGAACGTGGGGACTGCCGTCCTAATTAGGGAAGGTATTCCAGTTGCCCACATAGAAAGGTTAGAATCCGGTCGAGTTCTGAGTGTCAATATTTTTGGCGTTACTGTTATTAATTTGTACGCGCCTTCCGGGAGTACTCGTAGAGCTGACAGAGCACGTTTTTATAAGGAAGATATCATTTATTTACTGCGGAACAATCCTCCGCTGCTAATCATTGGAGGTGATTTTAATTGTGTATTGTCCAGAAAAGATCAGACACAGCATTTTAATTATTCACCTGAGTTAAACCGTCTTGTTTATGATCTTAAACTCAAGGACACCTGGGAAGCTCGGTACCCATCTTTAATGAGGTACACATACATCGTTGGAAATTCCTGTAGCAGGATCGACAGGATTTGTGTGTCTGATAATTTAGCAACTAACTTATTAAATGTAGAAACTATTCCTACCAGCTTCTCAGACCACAGTGGCGTGGTTGCGTGTATCAACTTACAACAACAACCCACGCGCTGGTTTAAAAATCAGTGGCATCTTAATCTTTCATTATTAACCGACTCAGATCTGGAGGAGGTCGTCAGGCGTACTTGGGACCAGTGCTTCCGCACTATTCATGCCTTCCCTAGCATTATAGCATGGTGGACCTATAAAGCGAAGCCCAAACTGCGCAGGGTTCTTACGTCCTTTGGTATTGAACGGGCTACTGGAATTTGCAGGACAATGGAATTTTATTACTCCGTATTACGAGATTTGTATGACAGAGCGGATGCCACCTCTACTAGAATAGAGGAAATTCTGAGGATCAAAGCTAAATTAATCAGTCTGAAACGGGAGCAGTTAGAAGGACTCAAGGTTCGATCCAAAGTTAAATCTGTACGCGCAGACGAAACGGTGGCATTGTATCACCTTGTCAAACACGCGAAGCGTAGAAGGAGGGCTTTCATTGATGAACTTAAACTCGAAGATGGCACGACGGTCACAAATCAACGCGATATCGTCCGAGAACTTTACAGCTACTTTGTCAGGACTTATACTTCAAACGCTCCCCATGCAGACAGCGCTTCTCAACTCCTTGATGTTCTTACTTCGAGGATAACTGCAGACGAAAGTGACAGTCTTTCTTCGGGTTTCAGTCATGAAGACGTTTTCGACATCATCTGCAGTTCCCCTACTAACAAATCCCCTGGGCCTGACGGTCTTCCCATTGAATTTTATAAAAAGTACTGGCACATACTAGGAGAGAAGGTCACAGACGTGGTGAACGAGGTCTTGCTGGAGCAGTCTGTTCCAGGAGAGTTTAAAGAATGTAAAATTGTTCTCCTCCCTAAGACCAGAGGTGGAAAATCTGTAACAAATCTTCGGCTGATATCACTACTGAATTCAGATTACAAGATTGTTGCCCGTGCAATTAAGATGAGGCTTCTGCCGCTCACTTCCCACACACTTTGCAAACAATAAACATGTGCTTTTCGGCGGACTATACTGCAAAAGGTCGCCTTTTATAGGGATATTATTGCGCTAGCTGACGCCGGCAACGTAAGATGTGGTCTGCTCTTTCTCGATCTTTTTAAGGCATTTGATCTTGTCAATCACACGTACCTACTAGAGACACTGCGGCGCTTGGGCTTCTTACCGTCCGCGATCGCAATAATAAAATATGTGGCCCTCGGAATCACTGCAAAAATTTCAGTAAATTCGCAACTCACGAAACGGCTCCTAATCGACAGAGGTGTCCTTCAGGGCAGCCCCTTTTCGATGTTGCTGTTCGTCATTTCGCTCGAGCCGCTCCTCACGCACCTGCAGGCGAAGCTTAGTGGTTTAACGATCACAGGAGTGAAGTCCGTAACAGGAGCCTATGCGGATGATGTTGGGATTGTTATCAGAGATGAGTCTGACGTCACTACGCTTGAAGCTGTCCTCAAGACCTACTGTCAGGCGTCTGGAGCACACATCAATGAACGGAAAAGCAAGTTTTTAAATCTGCGAGGCGTTGATCGTCTTCACATTTCATGTGCCACACACGTCAGTGAACTTAAAGCTCTAGGGATAGTGTTGAAGGCGTCAACATTAAACATGACGGCAGCGAACTGGAGGAATGTGGCTCACAAAATCAACGGTGCAGTAATTGATCACTACCACAGAAGTCTGAACCAATTTCACAGAATTACGTTGATTAATACGTGTGTTTTATCTAAGGCCTTCTACACGGCGCAGGTTCTTCCTATTCCTGCAGGAGTGGCTCAAAATCTCATGTCAAAGGTTACGAATTTTCTATGGAAAGGCGAGATCTTTCGTGTATCTGCACGAAAAGCAGCGCTACACCCTATGCATGGAGGGATGGGATTGGTTGATATACGGCGCAAAGCACTGGCTCTGTACGTGTCACGTACGGCGGTAATCATACAGAATGAACCTCATGGTCTTACGGCACAGTTATTTCATGCTGTCCGGCCACACAGTCTTGAATCTCCGCTGAATGTTCAACCTATTTGTTACCGGCTTAAACATATCAGAGAGTATTATCTCGAGTATAGCTACCTTAGTCACCAGTTACGGCAAACTCAGTCTTTAACGGCAAAAGCAATTTTGGCGGAAAGGAGGGAGCACGAAAGCCAGAATCCGATTGTTCACAAATATGGTGGAGTCCAATGGGATGCAGTATGGCGAAACGTTGGTTCCACTGTTTTGAGCTCGGATGCTCGTACTGCGTGGTACAAAGCAGTCAATAATATCATAAGTACCAATGAGCGACTCCACCGGATAGGGCTGAGTGCTACCGACCTCTGTCTTCACTGCACCCTCATCGATACCGTGCTGCACAGATGCACCTGTGGGGAACGTCTCCACCACCGGAACTGGATTCAGCAACAAGTCGCACTTATCACTCGCAGTGTTCCCGCCAATGTCCAGGCGGTGATGTTCTATCGACCTGATTTTAAGTTTTACCCACAGACGAAACATAATTCTGTGAGTTGGTTACTGGGTAATTATTCTAGTTATATCTTTAACGAACTTGGGGATGATGATCCTGTCGCATTCAAAATGCATATGGCAATCGAATTTCACAAAACTCTTAAATACAAGAATCATGGCAAGAACTTTGGAAATATGCTTAAAATTGTATTTAAAAAATGGGAATATGGTAGTGAACCGGGAGTGTGGGGGTGGGTTGGGACGCGGAGCACCTGTAGTGCCGCGAACAGGCCCCACTGCTTCTGCCTCGTGTCGACTTCAGCCACTGCGCCTCGGTACCTCCCTCCAACAGTGCACATGTATCACCAGACTACACTTGGGTCCGAGATGAGAAAATCTCTTTTTACTTTTTTTATTTTTTTTTATTTTTCTTTTGAATAAATGCTCAAGGCGGTCCCTAAAGGAGGGAATTTCGTTTAAAAAAACAAAACGAAACAAACAAACAAAATTCCAAGAAACACCAAAAAAGTCACAGCAGCAGCAGAATGATTTAGTGACGTCTTCGGACTGGTACGCGAAAAAAAAAAGTGGCTAGGATACCTGGCTCTCACCCAGGAAGCCCGGAGAAAAAAGGCGTTGGACTGCTAATCCAATGTGCTCTGCACGCGTGGGTTCGAATCCCATCCTCGTCGGAGAATTTTACGTAAAGCACATATTTCGGATCACGCCTTCTACATGCGAAACGCCACTCACTAGTAGCAATGGAACGTGTAGGTGGCAGATAACATCTGTAAGAAATACGAAACTAAACCGCCTACCAATTGGAAGGACACAACATTCGATAGCGTACGTCTTTCGAATCAAACATCATCTCAAGATCTATAAACGAATCGAAGTTTGGCACCATGGTGGTGTTTGGGAACGGTGCGTTCTCATTCATATTTAATACGCCGGTCGGCCGCGCGCCAGCCAACACCTCGGTGCAGCGCGCTCCGCTCGGCCGTTGGTGTTTGCGTCAGTCGCGTCTCGCTGTGCCACGTGTCGGATCTTCGCCTCGCGGTTGCTGTTTTTCATCACAACTGTGAGTAGACATGGATTCTGAAGATCGCGAGAATAATATTCAGTGTGAATTTGACCGCAATGTGTCCCGACCGTCTGCTTTAGAAATTCATCATTGGTTAATCAATGACTTAAAGTTAACCGACAGTGATGTACTTGGCTTGCAGTTAGATACGTTCCTCAATTCTCTTTTCGTAAAGCTCAGTAATTCGGAACTTTGTGACAGTATCGTGACCGTAAATGATGGTGTGCGGAAATTTAAACATTCTGACGGCAGTGTTATTAATGTTAACATTACAAATGCAGGCTTTGGTGTTCGTAATGTGCGGGTGTTTAACCTTCCCTTTGAGGTCAAAAACGAGACCATCTCGCGTTGTCTTGGCCCCTACGGTACTGTGTTGTCGGTTATAAAAGAAAAGTGGTCGGCTGCGTACCCTTCTCAAGTGGAAAATGGTATTCGTAGCGTTCGAATGATTGTGCGGAAGCGTGTTCCGTCATTCTTGTATATGGCCGGTCATCGTGCCTTCATTACATACAGTGGACAACCACAAACCTGTTCATATTGTAACGAAACGGACCACTTTAGACAACATTGTCCGCGTCGTAGGCGTCCGGTACAGTTGCCACTTGGCGATAACGGTGACGCAAAGGCAACGTGGGCGGCGGTTGCATTAGGTGCACCCCCTTCGCCTGCCCGCCGTGTTGACACCCCTGTTCCAATGGACGTAACGCTGTCGTCCCTGTTGTTGATGTCGGTTCGGTCATGTCGGTCATGCCTTCGCCTGTTGCTGTTGATGTTGCTCTTGTTACACGGTCGGACATTCCGTCCGCGTCGACAGAGACGGGTGCGGAACCCGCTCCGGTTGTTGTTTCTGACAGTGTCGTACCCGGTGCCCTCCGACGTTGTCGTGACGGACATTGTTCACACGGATGTCTCTCCTGTTGTGGAAGATATACAATCCGACACGTCCGAATTTATCCCTGTTGAACGGGTATTTGTGTCGTCCCAAAAAGTGTCTGAGACATCGGTGTCGGAACCTGTCCGTCTACGTACCGCCCCCGTTTCGTTTCCTCCGGAATCGGTTCCCGCGTCTGTAGCTGCTAGCGTTCCGCCCAAGGCCCCCGCACCTCAAAAACCTAGGTCGCGGCGCGACACTGCTTCCCGGCGTCGCGGCTCTGTTGATCGCGCACGTAGTGTAAGCACTTCTGTGTTTATGTCGCAACGGTCCTCCTCTGGCAGGGTGCGTAGCCCGTCTCCGGAACGTAAACCCTCTCCGCGTTCGACGCCCTCACAGTTACAGCCGAAGGCGTCGCAAAAAGCCGCGCAGCGTGTCGTTCCTGACGCTCGGACGGCTGCTCCTTCCGGGCGCCGTCAGCAGCATTCGGTGGCCAGTAGTCATCCCGCGCGTGTGGACGACCGCCGGCAGGAAATGGTACGCCATTTGAAGGGTGTGTTACATTCTGGGGAAACGGGCAGTGCAATGGACACCGACATCGTTACCGCGCCAATTCCGGTCCATTCCTCGCAAAAGCCAAAAGCCGAGGACCCTCCTGAGCGGCGCGCGCGCCCCTCTTCACAAGATCTCGCGTCGGTCCCTCCCACGCACGACGTACCTATGTCGGTTGGAACTCCCGGTGCGCCCACGCTCACGGATGTTGCGCGTGCGTCTTCGCACACGCAACCGTGTGACTGGGGAGAGGATGTGGAGGAGGCTGACGGTACTTTCACTACCGTCTAGCTTGTTTTTTTCTTTGTGTATGGTAGCGCACCTTCCATCTGTTGTCGCTACTATAAATCTGAACCGGTTGGCGTCGCGTGCTAAGTACATGAGCTTGGTAGACTTTTTACGTTTTGTTGCTGCCTACGTAGTCTTTTTGCAAGAAGTTGTGTCCGATATTTTACAATTTGTTCCCGGATATCAGGTGTTGTTTAGCTTTGATCCGGAATGCAACTGTGGCACTGCGTTGTTGGTTAGGGCCGGCATTGCTTACACGGACGTTGCTACGATACCTAACGGGCGTGGGGTGGCCTGTACGGTCAACAACATCAGATACGTGAACGTGTACGCACCATCCGGTGCTGAGGGGAAGCTGCAGCGTCGCGTGTTTTTTAGCAGAGATATTTGTCATCTTCTCTCTGGCAACCACCTGCCAATAGTGTTGGGTGGTGATTTTAATTGTGTGTTAGCTGATAGAGACCAGGAGCCACGGCCCTACAAATGTTTAGAACTACAAACACTTGTCACGGAAATGAAATTGGTGGATACCTGGCGTCATTTGTATCCCAACGAACCGGGGTTTACTTATTACTACGTGACAGGTCGGAGCCGGCTCGATCGCATTTATATTTCTGGTGATAAAAAGGGTTGTGTTCTCGAGTCTCAGGTGCACCCCGTTCTCTTTCGGACCACTGTGCCTATGTTTGTGGCTTCCATTCTTTGCTAGCCACAAAGCCCCGTATGCGGACTATGTGGAAGTTCATTGTTTGTCATTTGTCGCATCCTGGTTTTGAACCGGTCGTTTCTCGTGTGTGGCAGCAGGCTGCGAAATATCGTGCCGTGTATCCCACTGTTCTATCGTGGTGGGTGGAATACGTGAAGCCAGCGCTCCGTAAAGCTATCTGTGAATTCAGTCGACAGCTTGCTTATTGGGAGAGGTCCACCATGCAGTTTTATGAAACTTGTCTAAATGACGCGATCCGCCTACAGCCGAACACTCCGGGTCTCAGGTTAGCGCAGATTCGGCAAATTAAAACCCGCCTTTTGGCTCTGAAGACGAAGTCGCTGAAAGGTAGTGTTGTGCGGAGTCAGGCTCCTGGTTCCTTTGACGGAGAAGCGCCCTCCTTGTTCCATTACTTGCGGGAGCGCCGTCGGGCGGCGCGCCGTTACGTCACAGAACTGGAAACAGCTGATGGCGTGCGCGTCCGCACTCAGTCGGAGATTGTTGCTGAGGCGCACCGGCACTTTGTCGATCTTTTTAGTGCTAAAGATAGTGACAACGTCGCCGTCTCTGATCTCTTTGCTGACGTCACGCGGGTTCTCACAGTCACCGATCGTCTCCACCTTACTGAACCGTTCACTGTCGAGGAAGTGCGTGACGTGCTAAAGCAGTGTGCGAAGAACAAATCACCAGGCGCCGATGGCTTACCGCCGGAATTCTATCTTCGCTTTTGGCATTTCTTTGGTCCTGTACTGACCACTCTGTATAATGAAATCTTAAATGGTGTGTCGGTTCCTGCATCTTTTTTGGAAGGCGTAGTGACCCTAGCTCCAAAGACGCCGACTAATCGTAAAATGTGTGACTTACGTCCCCTCACTCTCCTCAACGGTGACTACAAATTGTTTACGAAATGTGTAGCGCTTCGTTTGAAAGTGATCATGGGCAAAGTGATTAGTGAGTACCAATTCTGTGCAGTGCCACAACGCACAATTTACGACGATGTGTTGACGTATCGCGACGCAATTGCGTATGCGACGACGCACAGACAACCGTTGGGCATCTTGTCGATAGATTTTGCTATGGCGTTCGATAGCGTGGGCCACCAATATCTACGGCGGGTGTTGCAACAATTTGGTTTCGGAGCGACATTTATCAACATGCTCTTTAATTTGTTTACTGCGTTGTCATCTCGAGTTTGCATTAATGGATGTCTTTCGGAGCCTGTTCCCATACGATGTTCAGTGAAACAAGGATGCCCTTTATCTATGGCGTTATTTGCGATCTCTTTGGACCCTCTGTTGCGGAAATTGGCATCTTCTTGTCAGGGTCTGCGTCTTGGCGGTACCAAACACGTGTGCAGTGCATATGCCGATGATCTTGGTTTGTTGGTGTCCTCGGTCTCAGATTTAGACGTTATTCGTGCCATTCTAAACACATACGAACTTGCATCGGGCGCGAGTATTAATCCTCGTAAAACCGTCTTTCTACCGATTCATGTGGTTTCACGCGGCTTCTCGCGCCCATGGTTTACTGTCACTCGTGAGCATAAAATTTTGGGCGTCCGATTTCGACCTAATCTCTTGCAGACGGCGGCTTCCAATTGGCGTCTTGTTCTGTACGGTATACGCGCTTTGGCTCACTTGAGTGCCACTCGCACCCTGGCGCTCACACAGAGGGTCGCGCTGACCAATTCTTTCTTACTCAGCAAGGCCTGGTACCTAGCCCAACTATTCCACGTCCCGACAGAACTAGGCCGTGCCATAACGCAAGCGGTCTATTGGTTTCTGTGGCGGGGGGATGTTTTTAAAGTGGCTTATCTCACGTGTACTTTGCCGTGTGACCGAGGTGGGCTTGGCCTGGTCCACTTTGTGACCAAAGCATCTGCTTTACTGATACATAGGACCTGTGTCACGATTGAGAAGAACGCCTCGCATCTTACGACTCTTTTGTTCCGTGTTTATCGTCCCTCCTCTGAGCTGGCTCCACTCGATCCGACCGGTATCCCATACCGCCTGCGTTATGTTCGGGAATTTTTCGTGCATAAGAGTTATCTCGGTGCTGACGACCTCGATCCTCGGACGAGATCAGCGCGGGGCGTGTGTTCCGCTTTGCGGGGGCGGCCTGCTAGCAATAAGATGGAATTGCGTTTTCCTGGATCGGCGTGGCGGACAGTGTGAGCCAACATCCACGCCTCTTACTTGCCGCCAGACGTTAGTAGTTTCTGGTATAAGGTCGTGAATCGAGCCTTCCCCACTAACGACAAGATGTGTCGCATTCATTTGCGGCCGTCTGGCTTGCGTGATTATTGCCGATGTGACGAAACGCTCGAACACCGATTTTCGTGTCCGCGGTCAGCGTCGATTTGGAACATCGCAGCTAAGCTTCTTGCCCTAGTCAATCGCACAAGTCCTACCAGCTTTTCAGTGGACGTTGCGCAGATTCCGGATTTTCGACCTTATCCGGCTACGAAACGTGCGGCTACTACGTGGCTCACTGCACATACTGTCTACGCTCTCCTGCAATTGCAGCTGGCGGATGATTTTCTCTATCTTGAATATCTGTCTGCGCAGCATCGTCTTCTTCACTCCCGGACTGACTATACTCGGACTTTTGCCAATTTTTTAACAATTGCTCTGAATTATGCTTTTGAAAAACTGCTGTGATGACAACATTGTTTTCCCAAACATGACTTTTTTTTTCCTTAATATTTGATTTGTATTTTCTATGGAACGTAACACGATACCTGGATAAATGACTTAAACGATTCCTAATACGTCACTAATTTGATGCGCAGGACTGTTTTCCTTACTGTAACTGAATTTTGAAGTGTAACTTATGCAGCATGTCGACGCAATTTTTCGTCAGATAATACAGTGAATTGAGCCTTTCTAAATGTTTGTGTGTGTGTGTGTGTATCTGTCTACGTATCTGGCTATGGCTCTGAGCACTATGGGACTCAACTGCTGTGGTCATAAGTCCCCTAGAACTTAGAACTACTTAAACCTAACTAACCTAAGGACAGCACACAACACCCAGCCATCACGAGGCAGAGAAAATCCCTGACCCCGCCGGGAATCGAACCCGGGCGTGGGAAGCGAGAACGCTACCGCACGACCACGAGATGCGGGCCCTACGTATCTGGTTCTACCAAAATTAGCCTGTGTTTATAGGCCGTCCGGACGCTCACGCATTGTTGGCGGCCCATACGTAATAACGTATATATTACTACTTTTGTTTAAGTACATACATATTTCTATATCTATATGAATATATATATATATTTTTTTTCTTTTTTTTTTCTTTTCACGATGGGTACTTTCGTGGCTTGTTTTCTAGTTCTCTCAAAAGCTTTTTGTTTTCTTTCCGTTCCATTCAAGTCCCTTGGGGCATGTATTGTTCCGATGTTTTTGAGTTTCTCATTGCCAAATAAAAAAAAAACTTTCAGTTAATCTAGTGCGCCTACGTCTTGGCACACTGTACCGTTCACTCTCGTACGCAATGGGATGAGCTCGTTGCTTCATGTTTTTTTTTTGCTTTTTTGTGGCAGTCCTTGTTATTTCTATGAATTTTTGTATCGCGGATTTGACTTTGAAACGACATTATTGAATAAAGTTTGACTTTAGTTTCGTGGCAGTGATAGTGGGTTTTTTCTTTTTTTTCTTTTTTTTTCAATGGTGACGTTATCACGTTTTGCCTCGTGCTTGTGCTCCACTCATTTTTCATTTCTGTCGCTGCAGAACTTTATAGCGGTTTGGAGACACCACAAGTAGCGATGTTTTCTGTTGCTAGTTTCTTTCTGATGAGGTTTTCTTTTTCTTTCATAGACAAACAAATAAAAAAAATTAAAAAAAAATACAAAAATGCAAAAATTAAACATAAAAAAGAACAAAAAAATGTTAAATACAACGGTTCTCGTCATAAAAAAAGTTAAATACACAAAAACAAAGATTCTCGTCCGATCACCGAAGTTAAGCAACATCGGGCGCGGTTAGTACTTGGATGGGTGACCACCTGGGAAAACCGCGTACTGGTGGCTCCCCTAGATTTTTTTTTTCTTATACCGCCCTCTTTCCATAACACCTATATAAAAAAAAAGTGGCCGAGTGGTTAAGGCGTTGGACTGCTAATCCAATGTGCTCTGCACGCGTGGGTTCGAATCCCATCCTCGTCGAAGAATTTTACGTATAGCACGCGTTTGCGGTCACTCCTTCTCCTTGCGGAACGCCACTCAGTAGTAACAACGAAGCGTGTACGTGGCAAATAGCGTGTGTATGAAATACGAGACAAAAATGCCTACCAGATGAAAGCGCACAACATTCCATAGCGTATGCCCTTCGAATTAAACATCATTTCGAGATCTATAAACCAATCAAATTTCGGCTCCAGCAAAGAGTATGTTGGTATTTGCGAACGACGAGTTCTTATTTATATGTAAGTGCATACCTGTCGCAGTCATTTTAACGTATCGAGCAAATAATAATCCATCTATAAATAAGTGGGCCGGTGATTTTGCCCCGATCGGATATCGACGTGGACGGATGCTGTCATTGAATGATTCGCGAGTGGGAGCTTGGTCAGCTGCACTGCAGCTGGGCATTAGACGCGAACACCGGCCCAGTACGATGCTTTGAATGCGTTTTCGAATCGACCGGTCTTCTTTCCGCAAGCACACCCCAAAGGCACAGATGTAGTTCCAGCAGACGAGGTGGCCGAGTGGTAGTCGAGGCGCGTCCGTTGTGCAGGTCGGACTTGGTTGGTTGGTTGGTTTGGGGGGATGAAAGGGACCAGACTGCTACGGTCATCGGTCCCTTTTTCCAAATACAAAGAACACCCACAGAGAATAAAAACGAGGAACAGAATAGATCACAGACGATACAGAACAAGAGAAGCTGAGACAAAGACGAGACATAACGAACTAAAACCACACAGAGTGTGACAGTGGTTGGCCGACCATAGAAATAAAAAAGGAAAAGCCTACCACTTAGAAACACATTAAAAAATCAGTTTAAAATCATAGGCCAAAGGCCAGAATCAACACAAAACAATAAAATAAAACAGAAACACTCAGATCAAATGATAAAATCCCCCTGCCCGAATAAAACGTAAAACTAAGTCAGCCATAGTGGAGTCGTCTGTTAAAAGGGCAGGGAGCGTATCAGGCAGCGCAAATGTCTGCCTGACCACAGCTAAAAGGGGGCAGGCGATCAAAATGTGGGCCACTGTCAAAGCTGCCCCACATCGACATAGAGGAGGGTCCTCCCGGCGCAGTAAATAACTGTGTGTCAGCCGGGAGTGGCCAATGCGGAGCCGGCAAAGAACTACTGAGTCCCTGCGAGTGGCTCGCAGGGATGACCGCCACACAGCCGTCGTCTCCTTGACATCACGGAGTTTATTGCGCGTTGTCAGTTCGCGCCATTCATCGTCCCATAGCGCCAAGATTTTGCGGCGGAAGACTGCCCGCAAATCAGTCTCTGGGAGGCCAACGTCCAGAGATGGCTTACTTGTGGCCTCTTTCGCCAGGCGGTCAACATGTTCGTTACCCGGGATACCGACATGACCGGGGGTCCACACAAAGACCACAGGGCGGCCGCAACGGGCAAGAATATGCAGAGACTCTTGGATAGCCATCACCAGACGAGAACGAGGGAAACACTTGTCGAGAGCTCGTAAACCGCTCAGGGAATCGCTACAGATAACGAAGGACTCGCCTGAGCAGGAGCGGATATACTCTAGGGCACGAGAGATGGCGACCAGCTCAGCAGTGTAAACGCTGCAGCCATCCTGCAAGGAACGTTGTTCGGAACGTTACCCTAGAGTGAGCGCATACCCGACACGACCAGCAACCATCGAACCGTCAGTGTAAACAATGCCAGAGCCCTGATACGTGGCCAGGATGGAATAAAAGCGGCGGCGGAAGGCCTCTGGAGGGACTGAGTCCTTCGGGCCCTCTGCCAAGTCGAGCCGAAGGCAAGGGCGACGAATACACCATGGGGGTGTATGCAAAGTAGCCCGGAAAGGAAGTGGAACAGTGAAAACCTGAAGCCCAGAAGGAAGCTCTGTGACGCGGACTGCTATTGTACAACCACACCGGGGCCGACGTTCTGGCAGACAGACGACCGATCGCGGGAACAGGAGACGATAGTTTGGATGCCCGGGCGAGCTTAGAACATGGGCAGCATAAGCGGCCAGCAAACGTTGGCGCCGGAACCGCAGTGGATGAACACCTGCCTCCACTAGTACGCTGTCCACAGGCCTGGTGCGGAAAGCACCAGTGGCAAGGCGGATCTCGCTGTGGAGAATTGGGTCCAGCACCCGTAACGCAGATGGGGATGCTGAGCCATAAGCCAGGCTCCCATAATCCAGACGGGACTGGATTAACGCCTGGTAGAGCCGCAACAGGGTAGATCGGTAGGCGCCCCAGCGGGTGTGGCTCAAACATCGCAGAGCATTGAGATGCCGCCAACACGACTGTTTAAGCTGCCGGATATGAGGCAGCAAAGTCAACCGGGCATCGAAAACCACCCCCAAAAACCTGTGGGTCTCCACCACAGCAAGGAGTTCGTCGGCAAGATAAATCCGCGGCTCAGGATGGACTGTTCAGCGCCGGCAGAAATGCATAACGCGGGTCTTGGCTGCCGAAAACTGAAACCCATGCGCTACAGCCCAAGACTGCGCCTTATGGATAGCGCCCTGTAGCTGACGTTCAACAGCTGCAATGCCAGTAGAGCTGTAGTAAAGGCAGAAGTCGTCAGCATACAGGGAAGCGGAGACAGAATTTCCCACGGCCGCAGCAAGCCCGTTAATGGCTACTAAAAACAGACAGACACTTAAAACAGAACCCTGTGGCACACCGTTCTCCTGGACGTGGGAGGAACTATACGAGGCCGCGACTTGCACGCGGAAGGTACGACACGACAGAAAATTGCGGATAAAAATCGGCAGAGGACCCCGAAGACCCCATCCATGAAGCGTAGAAAGGATGTGATGACGCCATGTCGTATCGTACGCCTTCCGCATGTCGAAAAAGACAGCGACCAGGTGCTGACGGCGGGCAAAGGCAGTACGGATGGCCGACTCCAGGCTCACCAGATTGTCGGTGGCGGAGCGGCCTTTACGGAACCCACCCTGAGACGGAGCCAGAAGGCCCCGAGACTCCAGTACCCAATGCAAGCGCCGGCTCACCATCCGTTCAAGCAACTTGCAAAGAACGTTGGTGATTTTTTTTTTTGTGGTTTTAGGGCGCACAACTTCAATGGTCATTAGCGCCCTGACTACTCTAAGAATGCACCGCGAGGCACAAGTTGACAACAACAACTAAAAGGGAAAACACGATAAAAGACAGACTGACAGGCATAGGATTAAAAAACAACATCAAATGTCCTTAGCGAGGTTTGTCAAATTGATAATACGAAGAACACGAGCAGCTGCTCGTGGGGCATCCGCTAAAATGGCATCGAAAGTATTTGGCAGGTTAAGATCGAGGCGCAGTGTGTTAAGATCTGGACTGGACATTAAAATGTGTCTAACCGTCAGCAAGTGCTCACATGGGCAGAACGGCGCCGGCGCAGCCGTCAGCAGATGGCGATGGCTGAACCGGCAGTGTCCAATTCTTAACCGGGCTAAAACGACCTCCTCCCGCCGAGAAGGGCGTGAGGAGGGCGTGAGGAGGACGTGAGGAGGACGTCCAAGCCACGGGAATAGGTTTTAAGGCCCGAAGCTTGTTGTCGGTAAGTGCAGCCCAATCGGCATGCCACAGCGATAAGATGCGCCGACAAATGACCCCGCTAAAATCGGACGAAGGGACACAACAAGAAGCTGTCCGAGGCTGGAGGACCGCAGCCTTGGCCGCGGCATCTGCAGCTTCGTTCCCAGGGATACCGACATGGCCAGGAACCCATATAAAGCTAACCGGAGAGCCGACGTCCACCAGCTGCTGAAGAGAGCGTTGGATCCGGTGTACGAAAGGGTGAACCGGGTACGGATCACTGAGGCTCTGGATGGCGCTCAGGGAATCTGAGCAGATGACATAAGCAGAATGTCGGTGGCGGCAGATGTAAAGAACAGCCTGGTAGAGGGCAAAGAGCTCAGCTGTGAAGACCGAACAATGGCCATGGAGCCGGTATTTGAAACTTTGTGCCCCGACAATAAAGGAACACCCAACCCCGTCATTGGTCTTAGAGCCATCTGTATAAATGAAAGTCATGTTGATGAACTTCGAACGAACTTCCAAAAAACGGGAGTGGTAGACCGAACCAGGGGTGACCTCTTTTGGGAGCGAGCTGAGGTCAAGGTGAACGCGGACCTGAGCCTGGAGCCAAGGTGGCGTGCGGCTCTCGCCCACTCGAAAGGTTGCAGGGAGTGAAAAATTAAGGTGTTGAAGGAGGCGACGAAAGCGAACTCCAGGGGGTAGCAGGGCAGAGACATACAACCCGTATTGACGGTCAAGAGAGTCGTCAAAAAAGGAACGATAAGACGGATGGTCGGGCATTGACAGTAGCCGACAGGCATACCGACAAAGCAGTATATCGCGCCGGTAGGTGAGTGGCAATTCGCCAGCGTCAGCATGAAGACTCTCTACGGGACTGGTATAAAATGCTCTGATCGCAAGTCGTAAGCGGTGGTGGTGGTGGTGGTTGTTGGGATGTTTAAGGGGGACTAAACAGCGAAGGTCATCAGTCCCCCATTCCAAAATCAGGCGAGCCGAAAATCCACGGAGCAGGTAAAAACCAAAGGGGGAGGAGACGTCCCCCCAGGCGCTAAAAGAACACAAATGGAGCAACAAACATTACAGACAAGAACAGGACAGAGGAACACCAGACAGAAAGAAACAGAAGAAAGGAAGACGGCCGGAGACTGGTTGACTGACCACGAGAACAAAAAAAAGGGAAAGAGCCAACCATCTCACGGCACACCAGAACAGCAACAGACACAAGGACAAAAGACACAGAAAAGGAAAGGTGCAGGACCTCCCTAAATCGAACCATAAAACGGACTACCACGGATAAAATTTAAAACGGCATCAGCCATGGAGGCATCGTCAGATAAAATCAAAGCCAAAGTGCCCGGGAGATTAAAAGATTGCCGGAGTGTGCGCAGTCGAGGACACTCCAGCAAAATGTGGCCGACCGTCAGCCGGGACCCACACCGACACAAGGGGGGATCCTCCTGACGCAACAGATGGCCGTGCGTCAGGTATGTATGGCCGATGCGCAGCCGACACAGGACTACCGAGTCCCTGCGAGAAGCCCGCAGGGAGGAACGCCACACATCGGTCGTCCCCTTGACAGCCCGCAGTTTATTCGGGGCTGTCATGCCACGCCACTCAGCAGCCCACACCCCAATCAGCTTACGGCGCAACACCATCTGCTGGTCGCGAGCCGTAAGGCCGACCTCCAAAGCCGGGGCGTCGATCGCCCCTTTGGCCAGCCTGTCTACACGTTCGTTCCCTGGGATGCCAACATGACCGGGCGTCCAAACCAGGACCACCGAACGACCAGAACGGGCAATGGCGGAAACAGTCTCCTGAATGGAGGACACCAAAGGAGAGGAGGGATAGCAGCGGTCGATGGCCTGAAGGCTGCTCAGGGAGTCACTGCAGATGACGACGGACCTACCTGAGCAGAAACGCATATGCTCAAGAGCGCGCAATATGGCCACCAGCTCTGCAGTAAAAACACTGCAGCCAGCCGGCAAGGAGCGCTGCTCAACATGAGCAGCATGAGCAAAAGAGTAGGCAGTGCGACCATCAACCAGGGAACCATCAGTGTAGACAGTCTCACAGTCCGAAAATGAGGCGAGGAGAGCAAGAAAACGGCGACGGAGGGCCATAGGCGGAACCGAGTCCTTAGGTCCCTGTGCCAAATCCAGACGGACGGATGGCCGGGACAAACACCAGGGAGGCGTAGGTGCACGGACCCGGAAGGGAGGCGGAAGAGGGAATGAACCCAATTCCGACAGCAGGGACTGAACGCGGACAGCGACGGAAAGCCCAGACCTAGGTCGCCGTTCGGGCAGATGGAGGACCATAGCAGGGAAAAGCAGGCGACGATTGGGATGATCTGGCGAGCAATGAACGTGGACAGCATAGTCGACGAGCAGACGATGGCGGCGAATTCGCAGCGGGGGAACCCCGGCCTCCACCAGTAGACTATCCACGGGGCTGGTGCGAAAAGCGCCAGTGGCAAGCCTAACCCCACAGTGGTGTATGGGGTCCAACAACTTCAACACTGAGGGGGACGCAGACCCATAGGCCAGGCTCCCATAATCAAGCCGGGACTGCACAAGGGCTCGGTACAACCGCAGCAGCGTGCAGCGATCTGCACCCCAAGACGTGTGGCTAAGGCAGCGGAGGGCATTGAGGTGCCGCCAGCATTTTTGCTTCAGCTGAGTAACATGAGGAACCCATGTGAGCCGGGCATCAAACACGAGTCCCAAGAAGCGGCAAGTGTCCACCACTTCAAGCAGGTGGCCGTCGAGGTAAAGTGCAGGATGAGGGTGGACCGTCCGACGCCTGCAGAAGTGCATTACTCGAGTCTTGGGTGCAGAGAACTGAAAACCGTGAGTCAGAGCCCACGATGCTGCCTTGCGAACGGCGACTTGCAGCCTGCGTTCGGCGACTCCCGTAGTCGTGGAGCTAAATGAGATGCAGAAGTCGTCGGCATACAAAGAAGGAGACACCGACGACCCCACTGCTGCTGCCAGACCATTAATGGCCACTAAAAATAAGGAGACGCTCAACACCGAGCCCTGCGGGACCCCATTTTCCTGTATGTAAGAGGAACTAGAGGTGGCACCGACTTGCACCCGGAAAGAGCGGTGCAATAAAAAGCTTTGAAGAAAAGCCGGGAGCCGACCACGAAGACCCCACTCATGCAATGTGGCGAGGATGTGATGCCTCCATGTGGTGTCATACGCCTTCCGCAGATCGAAAAACACGGCAACGAGATGCTGACGTCGGGCAAAGGCCGTACGGACAGCAGATTCCAGCCGTACCAAATTGTCCACTGCAGACCGGCCCCGGCGGAAGCCACCCTGGGATGGAGCGAGGAGACCGCGCGACTCAAGGAAAGTCGTAAGCCCCGATGTTGTATGGAGTTGAGGCGGCGTAAGATGGATGGCCGTGCAGAGGAGTATACGAAGCTCCCATAATCCAGCTTGGAGCGGACGATCGACCGATATAGACGAAGTAGGACTGTTCGATCTGCTCCCCACGACATACCACTGAGAACACGGAGGACATTTAAAGAACGGGTACAACGGGCGGCCAAACATGACACATGTGGAGACCAGCTAAGTTTCCTGTCAAAGGTAAGGCCTAAAAATTTGGTTGTCTCCACGATTGGGAGAGCAACGGGACCGAGTCGTAAGGACGGTGGGAGAAACTCTTTGTAGCGCCAGAAGTTAATACAGACCGTCTTCTCGGCAGAAAAACGGAAGCTATTGGCGACACTCCAGGAGTAAAGACGGTCAAGAGAACACTGAAGACAGCGCTCCAGGACACGTGTACACTGCGCGCTGCAATAGATGGTAAAATCGTCCACGAAAAGGGAGCCTGATACATCAGCTGGGAGGCAATCCATTATTGGATTGATCGCGATGGCGAAGAGAGCGACGCTCAAAACTGAGCCCTGTGGCACCCCATTCTCCTGGCGAAAGGTGTCGGACAGGACAGACCCCACACGTACCCTGAACTGTCGATCCATTAAAAAGGAACGAATAAAAAGAGGGAGGCGACCGCGAAGGCCCCATGTATGCATGGTGCGGAGAATGCCCGCCCTCCAACAGGTGTCGTAAGCCTTCTCCAAATCAAAGAACACAGCCGCGGTCGGGCGCTTCCGCAAGAAGTTATTCATAATGAAGGTCGACAAGGTAACCAGATGGTCAACAGCAGAGCGGCGCCTACGAAATCCACATTGTACATTGGTAAGTAGGCGTCGAGACTCGAGCAGCCAAACCAATCGAGAGTTAACCATTCGCTCCATCACTTTACAGACACAGCTGGTAAGCGAGATAGGTCGATAACTGGAAGGCAAGTGCTTGTCCTTCCCTGGCTTAGGAATCGGGACAACAATAGACTCGCGCCAGCATGCGGGAACATGTCCCTCAATCCAGATGCGATTGTATGTACGAAGAAGAAAACCTTTACCCGCAGGAGAAAGGTTCTTCAGCATCTGAATATGAATAGAATCAGGCCCTGGAGCGGAGGACCGTGATCGGCCAAGTGCGTTTTCGAGTTCCCGCATGGTGAATGGGGCATTATAACTTTCACAATTCGAGGAGCGGAAGTTAGGTGGCCTAGTCTCCTCTGCCTGTTTGCGGGGGAGGAAGGCAGGGTGGTAATGAGCGGAGCTCGAAACCTCTGCGAAAAAGCGGCCGAAGGCGTTGGAGACAGCCTCAGGGGCCACAAGGACGTCATTCGCGACCTTCAAGCCAGAAACTGGGGAGTGGACCTTAGTGCCAGATAGCCGGCGCAGGCTACCCCAGACAACAGAAGAAGGAGTAAAACTGTTGAAGGTGCTTGTGAAAGCAGCCCAGCTGGCTTTCTTGCTGTCTTTGATAATACGACGACACTGAGCACGTAATCGTTTATAATTGATACAATTCGCCACTGTAGGGTGGCGTTTAAATGTGCGTAAAGCACGTCAACGAGCACGTAAAGCGTCTCTACATGCTGCGGTCCACCAGGAGACCGGTACGCGACGTGGAGAAGAAGGAGGGTGAGGGATGGAATATTCAGCAGCAGCGAGAATGACTTCCGTGAGGTGTGCGACCTGACGATCGCAGCTTGTAAAGGTTTGATCCTGAAAGGTCGCCCTGGAAGAGAAGGGCCCCCAGTCTGCCTTGGAGATGGTCCAACTAGAGGAGCACGGAGAGGGGGTATGCTGCAGGAGATGGATAACACACGGGAAGTGGTCGCTCGAATATGTATCCGAAAAGGCATACCATTCAAACCGGCGTGCAAGTTGGGGAGTACATATAGAGAGGTCTAAATGGGAATAGGTGTGAGATGTGTCCGAAAGAAAAGTAGGGGCGCCAGTATTGAGGCAGACAAGATTGAGCTGGTCGAAAAGGTCTGCTAACAAGGAGCCCCTCGGGCAGGATGCTGGAGAGCCCCAAAGGGGATGGTGGGCATTGAAGTCTCCAGTTAACAAAAATGGTGCAGGTAGCTGAGCAATAAGTTGCATGATGTCTGCCCTGGTAACGGCAGATGACGATGGAGTGTAAACGGTACAAAAGGAAAACGTAAAAGTGGGGAGAGTAATGCGGATGGCAACTGCCTGCAGGCCGGTGTGCAACGTGATGGGATCGTAGTAAATATCATCCCGGACCAGCAACATAACCCCTCCATGAGCTGGGATACCTACCACAGGGGGTAGGTCAAAACGCACAGAGGTGTAGTGTGCCAAGGCAATTTGATCGCATGGGCGTAGCTTCGTTTCCTGGAGGGCTACGACGAGCGGACGGTGCAAGCGGAGCAGCAACTTCAAGTCCTCTCGGTTGGAGCGAATGCTGCGAATATTCCAGTGAAGAAGTGCCATCGTAAGAAAAGGAAGATGAGAGAAGGGGTCACCTCGAAGGCCGCTTAGGGCCTGGCTTCGAGCGAGCACTGCCGCCGCTATCAGTAGGCGGACAGTCATCGTCCATTGGGTCTATAGGGTCATCGGCCATCTCGGGAGGATGGCCGGGAGGGGGAGCTTCCTCCGCCGGTGAACGGCCAGATGTACGGCTACCAGCGGTGCGGCCAGGCGAAACGGATGACGGCCTGGGGCGGCAACCGCTGGGTGGCGCAGGAGAAGAAACGCGCCGTGGCGGAGAAGGAGAACTGTGCTTCCTATGCGCCTTTTTGGAAGGACGTTTGGTGGAAGTACCGGTCGAAGGCTGGAGGTCGAGGTACGGAGGAAGTCTGCACGGGATGGTTCCTTCTTGAAGGCCCGTGCATCTGACTTCGGGGTCTTCATCTTAGCAGAAGCTGAGGAAGGGGCTGGTGTCTGTGGGGTGATGGGAGGAAGAGGAGACGTTGACCGCGCGATCTTAGCATTGGCCGAACGGACGACCGTGGTGCTGAAGGTCAGATCGCATGTCTGGGTTGCTACCTCCCGGGTAGTCCGAGGAGAGGCGAGGACAGTACTGTATTTCCCCGCTGGGAGCAGCGTGGGCTTCCTACTAGCCAATAGCTTGCGAGCAGCCGAGGTGGACACTTTCTCTTTGACCCGAATTTCTAGGATACAGCGTTCTTCCTTATAGACAGGACAGTCGCGGGAGGATGCGGCATGGTCACCCTGACAGTTCACACAACGAGGAGACGGAGGTGGACAGTCACCCTCATGGGCATCCCTGCCACAAGTGACACATTTAGCCGCATTGGAACAAGACTGTCGAGTGTGATTGAAACGCTGACACTGGTAGCAGCGCGTAGGTGTCGGGACATAGGGGCGAACAGAAATAACCTCGTAGCCCGCCTTGATGCGCGATGGCAGCTTAACACTATCGAAGGTCAAGAAAAGTGTCCGGGTCGGTACAAGGTCATTGTTGACCTTTTTCATGACCCTATGGACAGCCGTCACGTCCTGCTCAGCGAGGAAAGATTGAAGCTCCTCGTCAGTCAATACGTCGAGGGAGCTAGTATAGACTACACCACGAGACGAATTCAAAGTTCGGTGGGCCTCCACCCGGACAGGGAACGTGTACAGGAGGGTGGCCCGAAGCAGTTTTTGTGCCTGAAAGGCACTCTCAGTTTCTAGTAATAAAATGCCGTTACGCAACCTGGTACAAGATTTGACAGATCCGGCTATGGCATCTACGCCCTTCTGAATAACGAAAGGGTTGACAGAGGAAAAATCCTTTCCGTCCTCAGATCGAGAAACTACGAGGAACTGTGGGGCAGGCGGTAGTACTTTTGTCACTGGTGGCTGGTCACGTTTCCGTTTTTGGGTCGAAGTCGAGAGAGATGGAGTAGAATCCATTGCGGAGGAATCCCCCATGATTGCCAGCGTCTCCGATGGCGCGCTCCTTCCTTGTGGGGACCCTCTCAGAGGGCACTCCCGCCTTAGGTGAATGTTTACACCTCAGGTCACACCTCCCGAGAAACAGACGGAGGGACCAATCGGCATGGTCCGAAGGTATCAGCTCAGGCAATCACCCCTCCCCGGGCCTGGCCTTTACCAGGGGGTACGCGCGTGCCTTACATGTCTACCCAGGGCGGGGACTTACGCGTTACCCCGTCACCGGCTACGCGTGCGTCGGCCTTCAGGCACGCACAGGGAGGAAGGAAGAAGAGGAAAAAGAAGAGAGAGAGGGAAAAAGAGGACAGACTGTCTCAAACGCTGAGGCGGAGACCAGAGAAGGCAAGGAGAAGAAGGCAATGAGAAGGCAAGGAGAAGTCAAGGGAAAGAGTAAGGAAGACAGTGAGGTGGAGAAGAGCAAAGAAATGAACCAACAAAAGGAAGGAAGAAACGAGAAGTGAAAAACCAAAAAGACCACAATCATAGGTCGTGGAACCGTCCGTCTCCGGACGCAGGCGCTAACTACCCCCGTGAGGGGGATGGACTCCTTTTAGTCGCCTCTTACGACAGGCAGGAATACTTCGGGCCTATTCTAATCCCCGGACCCGCAGGGGGGAACGTTGGTGAGGCTAATGGGACGGTAACTGTCCACCTCCAGAGGGGTCTTTCCAGGTTTCAAAACGGGGATGACAACGCCTTCCCGCCATTGCGATGGAAACTCCCCCTCGACCCAAAGACGGTTGTAAAGATCGAGAAGGCGCCGCTGGCAGTCCACTGAAAGGTGTTTCAGCATCTGACAGTGGATGCCATCTGGCCCAGGAGCGGTATCAGGGCAAGCAGCTAGGGCACTGCGAAATTCCCACTCACTGAATGGAGCATTGTAAGATTCTGGGTGGTCGGTGCGAAACGAAAGGTTCCGACGTTCCATCCGCTCTTTAAGGGAGCGGAAGACCTGGGGGTAATTCGCAGAAGCGGAACTCATAGCAAAATGCTCTGCGAAGCGATTGGCAATGACGTCAGTGTCAGTACAAACTGCTCCATTCAGTGAGAGCGCAGGGACGCTGGCAGGGGTCCGATAGCCGTAGACGCGTCGAATCTTGGCCCAGACCTGCGAAGGAGTGACATGGAGGCCAATGGTGGACACATACCGCTCCCAGCACTCCTCCTTGCCTTGACGGATAAGGAGGCGGGCCCGCGCACGCAGCCGTTTGAAGGCGATAAGGTGGTCTATGGAGGGATGTCGCTTGTGACACTGGAGCGCCCGCCGGCGATCTTTAATCGCTTCAGCGATCTCAGGCGACCACCAAGCCACAGCCTTCCGCCGAGGGGACCCAGAAGAACGGGGAATGGCAGATTCGGCAGCAGTAACGATGCCGGTGGTGACCGATTGAACCACCGCATCAATGTCATCAGTAGAGAGAGGCTCAAAAGCGGCAGTGGAGGAGAAGAAGTCCCAGTCAGCCTTATTCATAGCCCATCTGCTAGGGCGCCCAGAAGAGTGACGCTGTGGTAGTGACAAAAAGAGCGGAAAGTGGTCACTACCACACAGGTCGTCATGCACACTCCATTGGACAGACGGTAAGAGGCTATGGCTACAGATGGAAAGGTCAATGGCGGAGTAGGGGCCATGCGTCACACTGAAGTGTGTGAAGGCACCATCATTTAACAGCGAGAGATCGAGCTGCGACAATAAATGCTCAACGATGGCGCCTCGACATGTTGCCACTGACCCACCCCACAGAGGGTGATGGGCGTTGAAGTCGCCCAATAGCAAGAAAGATGGCGGCAATTGGGCTACCAGTGGAGCCAGGACGTGCTGCGAGACCTCACCATCCGGTGGAAGGTAAAGACTGGAAATGGTAACAGCCTGTGGCGTCCACCCCCGAACAGCGACAGCCTCTAAAGGTGTTTGGAGAGGGACAGACTCGCTGTGCAGAGTGTGAAGGACATATATGCAGACGCCACCAGACAACCTTTCATAAGCCGCCCGGTTCTTATAATAACCCCGATAGCCACGGAGGGCGGGGGTTCGCATTGCCGGAAACCAAGTTTCCTGCAGAGCAATGCAAAGGAAAGGATGAAGTCTGATAAGATGGCGGAGCTCAGCTAGATGGTGGAAGAAACCGCTGCAGTTCCACTGGAGGATGGTATTGTCCATGGCGGAGAAAGGCGTGACGGGACTGGGAAGGCAAATTACGCTGCTGGGTCATCTGCTGCCTCCGATTGGGCACCCGTGCTAGTGCTATCCATGGCGTCTGAGGGACCGGCGAGATCTAGGTCCTCAGCGGACTCCAGAATCTCCACCTCGTCCTCAGATGCAGAGCTGGAAGGTGGCGGTGGGGTGGCTGCCACCGCGAATTCCTTGGGCTTAGAGCTCTTCTTCTTGGATTTCTCACGATGCTCCTTGGGTTTAACTGGCTGGGAGGGCTTCACCGATTCAGTCTCCGGGACTGAGGAGGATCGTGAAGCCCTTCGACCAGCTGATTGCGGGCACTTACGCCACTGTCGGTCATCAGCCTTCCCACTGGTGGAAACCTGGGAAGGGAGGGACCCAAGGGACCCCTTGCGAGCATGAGAAGCCCAAGGAGTTGGACACTTCTCTGGCTTAGAAGCAGGGACGGACGTCCCTGATGGGGGGGATGGCATTGCCCCTGAGGTAGGTGGTGCAGGACCAACCCGGTGGGTAGAGCCCCCCACTGGCAAGGGGGCGGGAGGAGTTGTACCACACAGCAATCCGGCCGGAAGTCGCGAAACTGATGGGGCGAGCACAGGTGTTGTAGCAGCGGCGTAGGATGAAGTCATTCTCACGGGATGTAATCGGTCGTATTTCCTTTTGGCCTCAGTATAAGTCAGTCGGTCCAGGGTCTTATATTCCATGATTTTGCGTTCTTTCTAGAAGATTCTGCAGTCTGGCGAGCAAGGTGAATGGTGCTCCCCGCAGTTGACACAGATGGGAGGCGGGGCACATGGAGTATCGGGATGAGACGGGCGTCCGCAATCTCGACATGTGAGGCTGGAAGTGCAGTGGGAAGACATATGGCCGAACTTCCAGCACTTGAAGCAACGCATCGGGGGAGGAATATAGGGCCTGACGTCACATTGGTAGACCATCACCTTGACCTTTTCCGGTAATGTATCACCCTCGAAGGCCAAGATGAAGGCACCGGTGCACCGGTAGCTATCTGATTTTCCTTCGGACCCCGATGAACGCGCCGGACGAAATGTACACCCCTGCACTCTAAGTTGGCGCGCAGCTCGTCATCAGACTGCAAAAGAAGGTCCTTATGGTAAATAACTCCCTGGACCAAATTTAAACTCTTATGCGGTGTGATCGTAACAGCAACATCCCCCAACTTGTCACAAGCAAGCAACCGTCGTGACTGGGCAGAAGATGCCGTTTGGATCAGGACCGATCCAGAGCGCATTTTTGACAAGCCCTCCACCTCCCCAAACTTGTCCTCTAAATGCTCGACGAAGAACTGAGGCTTTGTGGAGAGAAAAGACTCCCCATCAGCTCTCGTACAAACTAAGAATCGGGGCGAATAACTATTACCTCCATCCTGAGACTTACGCTCCTCCCACGGCGTGGCCAGAGAGGGGAACGTTTTCGGATTGTACTTTTCAGCATTAAATTGAGCCCGAGAACGCTTAGAGAGACTGCTGGCGGCTGGCCGCCAGCGAGAGATGATGTACCACTCTTCATTGCGGGTCATCCGCCCTGATGCCACCTACTCCGACCAAGGGCCCTCCCCACGGGCGCCACCCAGCCGCAGCAATAGCCACCTGGCAGGATGGCCATTGCCGGGAGTCCCGATGCCCCAGGGAGATGGGCATCTACTCCTTGGCATACGTGGGGAGTTAACGGCGCAGGCATCAGTAGAGCGATCCCTATGTTGTCAGGGGGCTACAACCAACAGGGTACATGGCGGCCCCACCACAATGGACTGGCTACCATGCTGGATCTTAGGTGCAAAACTGTCCAAGGTCATCGTCGCAGTTAAAAGCAACATTGCAGAATGCAGTGTGGTAATCGCACCCAGGGACGTATCCTCGCCCAAGAGATGGAAAACGAGCGGGACACCACTGCAACGACGAAAAAGCCGGCTAAAGGTCTCAATGCACGACGGATACAGTGCACCATGTAAGCGCCCTTCCACAATTGGCTCGCTCTTCGGAATAATTTAGAAATATGGAGGTCAAACCCGAGAGGGGACCATCACATAAGGCCGAAACATGTGAGACTCCTTTTAGTCGCCTCTTACGACAGGCAGGAATACCGCGGGCCTATACTAACCCCCGAACCCGCAGGGGGGGGGGGGGAGGGTTGGACTTGCCTGGAGCGTAGTTTACGTGCTCCCACGCCCGGGTTCCCGGGTTCGATTCCCGGCGTGGTCAGGGATTTTTTTCTGCCTCGTGATGACTGGGTGTTGTGTGATGTCCTTAGGTTAGTTAGGTTTAAGTAGTTATAAGTTCTAGGGGACTGATGACCATAGATGTTAAGTCCCATAGTGCTCAGAGCCATTTGAACCATTTGTTTACGTGCTCAGCTGCGGCCTGCGGTGCGGCACGTGGTGAGTCGAAGGTCGTTGCGGCGCGCATAACATCTTGTTGTTAACGAATAGAACCTAACATGGATCACCCAGAGCGAAAAGATACTTTGAAGTTTATGTTTGATGGCAGTTTCTCTCGACCGAAGTATTACGAAGTCGAACGATTTCTCGATGAAGACGTTAAATTACCTCCCACCGATATCCTTGGTATCCATTTGTGTATTGTTAGTAGCACAGTTTATATCAAATTGCGTGACCCAGAATTGTGCGGCAAAATCATCGAGTCATGTGGCGGTACCTATAAATTTCGACACAGTGACGGGAATGTGGGTGAGGTGACTGTTGTCCACGCTGGTCTTGGTATTCGCACCGTCAGGATTTTCGAGTTGCCTTCTGAAATCACGGCTGAACAAATTAATGCTTCTCTTAAGTCCTACGGCAAAATTATCAGTAACATTGCCGAAAAGTGGGCCTCGTTCCATAAGTACCCTGTTTTGAATGGTGTGCGGCAAATTAAGATCGAATTGCAACGGCATATTCCATCCTACCTAACGATTTGTGCATATAGGGCGATCATCATGTGTGAGGGACAGCCCCGTACATGTTCAGGCTGTAATTCCACGGGACACGTCCGAGCCCAGTGCATCCAACGACGTGTAACGCAGCTACCTGCGGGTGAACTTGACGCTGCCCCGCAACCGACAATTCTACCGACTACTTACGTAGCGGCGGTCCGTGCAAATGCATCCACGGCGTCGGCTGCGGACGTGGGACTTAGTGTGGCCGATGTTACGAATGACGGAGATGTACCTATGGAACTCTCTACCTGTCAGGAAGCTTTGCCGGTCGCTGGCTTACTAGCCGCGGTGCCCCGTGACGCCTCACGTGAGGAAGCCAGGGTTGACGATGTGGCGGCGGCTACCACCGACACTGACAGCCAGCAAGAGACAGGGACTCTTCCTCTTCCTTTAGAGAATGCGGAAGCCTCCGTCAGTAGGTCCTCCCCAAAAAAACACAAGAAACGTCGGATCGCTCATCCTGAGGCAGCCCAATCGGCGCCTCCCTTGCGTGAAAAGGCCAAACAATCAGGCCGCATGATCTGCGAAGACACTTCGGGGACCGCCGATTGTCTTCCGTCGTTGGCCTCACCAATGAATATCGACGATGATGTCTCCAACCTTGACACGGGAAGGGCAGAGACTTGTGCACCACAGCGGACGGCCCAAGTGCCAGATGCGCAGGGTGACGCCCCGCTATGCGGTTCCGGTACCGCCACAGCAGGCGCGACAACGGTTGTGTCTGTCGTTAATTGGGCGGACGATACTGAAGTTATGACTGGCAATCCCGAGCGTGAAGAACCGATGTTAACTGGTGATACGCTGCTTACGTCTCGGCGCAGTGCAGCGTCCATGGACGGCGACGTCTAGACTTATTCGACCTCCAAAGCGGACGACTGCTGAAGGGATCAATATCTTACCTGTTTTCATCTGCAGATGACCAGTCGTCCAACATCGCTCCGTTCACGACAATCCTATAAGATTTCTACTATGAATGTTAACCGGATTGTTTCCCAAACAAAAATCCACAGCCTTCGGCAGTACTTACGGGCCGCTGATATAGATATTCTGTTCGTACAGGAAGCACTGACTCCACTCCTAGCCGACGTCCCCGGCTATGACGCCATTGTCAATATAGGAACGGAGGCCGGTACGATCATTCTGTATCGGGAGGGCATTGAATGTTTTTGTTTGTCCATGTTACCTACCGGACGAGGCATTGCCGCCCAGTTCCATGACGTACTCCTACTCCCACTCAATGTGTACGCCCCTTCCGGTTCCAGCGCGCGAGCGGCGAGGAGAGAGTTTTATACGGGAGAGATAGCGACTTTAATCACCGACTTGCGCCTGCGTATTATTATGGGTGGTGACTGCGTTTTGCGCCGCACCGATCAAACGCCGAATTTTAACTTCAGCCAGGAACTGCTAACACTGGTTACAGAATTGCAGTTAGTCGACACGTGGGCGACCTTACACCCAGATGAAATTGCCTTTACTGACTTTACGCAGACGTCTTCCAGCAGGTTAGATCGCATGTATGTGCACCGCGGTCTTTTAGCCGACGTGGGAACTTGCGAATATTGGCCCGTAAATTTAAGTGACCATATCGCTTACCACACCGTCTTTAATCACTCCCCGCAGAAAGTTTACAGAGGCTTCGGACGATGGCAACTCAACTGTCGCCTCTTACAAGACGCCACTTTAGAGCGTGAGATCCGGTCAGTTTGGCACTCCGTAACATCACGCAGGCCCACGTGGATTGATTGGTGGACGCTTTGATGCATGTAATAAGTTTCTCCTTGGCATAAACACCACGCTCGGATTCGTGCGCGCGGTGAGAAGGAAATCTCTGAATTCTATTTCTGCGCCCTGCGAGAATTGTACCGGGATTATAATCAGGGGCCTAATAACATCACGCACGTACGCAGACTCCAAGCGAAAATTACATCCTTGATGGGCCGCACCGCCATCGGCCACCAGATTCGTGCACGTGACTTCACCAACTTGCCACAACAGCAGACGTCTGTCCACCATATCGTCCAACAGTTACATGCGGCGCGCAGGAAACTTATTCATAAGTTGTAGAATGCAGACGGTGCTTGTTATATCCTACAGTGCGACATCAAAAACCATGTTACCAACCACTTTGCCGCACTTTACACCCGTGGGGGGTATCACATTCTGGACCCCCGCCATACCGCATTACCGACGACCACAATCGGGACTTGCTTGCTCCCTTTAGCAAAGAAGAACTAAAGGATGCCCTGCTTGCCGCACCACGAAATAAATCTCCGGGCACGGACGGGCTCTCTGTCGAGTTTTACGTCAAATATTGGCCTATATTAGGGGACGGACTGACGGAGATGTACAATGAAATACTACGTGGGATTGCTCTGCCCCCAGCCTTCACAGAGGGGTTAACTGTTTTAATACCTAAGACGCCGACGCCGACCACCACCAAAGATCTGCGGCCCATTACTTTGCTCAATGCGGACTTTAAACTTCTGACGCGCGCCCTAAATGCCCGATTGCGGCAGCTGTTACCCGATCTTCTGGGACCATACCAAAAGAGTGCGATCCGTGGTCGGTCACTGTCCACCATTTTGGCGCTGTATCGGGATCTAGTCTCCCTCACCTGGGCCACCCGCACTCCTATGACCATAGCATTTCTCGATTTTGACAAGGCTTACGATCGAGCTGACTATCATTATCTCAGCAGCGTGATGGAAACAATGGGCATCAGTCGTAATTTTATCCACCTCATCAACAACTGTATCAGTGATAACCGTACACGGTTCCTGATCAATAATACATTGACGGAGTACGTCCAGCTCTCACGGGGTGTCAAGCAAGGCTGCCCTCTCTCAACGACGCTCTATGCGATCCTCATGGAACCCCTGTTGCGCCGCCTACATCATAGCCTACCTGGATTCCAGTTTTATGGTGTAAAGTCTGTGGTCCAAGCATACGCCGACGATGTCAGCGTGCTCCTTAATGATGTTCACGATGTCACCGCAGCGACGCGCATTCTTGAGGAATTCCAAAGAGATAGTGGTGCAATGTTAAACGTCAATAAATCCGCCGTCCTAACACTTGGTCAGGAACGATCACTCACAGGCGACTCTTGGCTGCCTTGTGTACAGACTAGAAAACACCTTGGTCTCTACGTCACGGCCCGGCCTCTGGACATATGTCACAAAAATTGGATACCCAAAATGCAGGCGATAAAAGCACACCTGCGCGACCAGAACATGCGACACCTCGATCGTTTGCAGCGAGCCTTTTTCGACAATTCTTATGCCCTCTGCAAATTACAGTTTGTTGCCGCCGTCCTACCCATGCCAACCGCAGTAGCAAGATCTCTTCTAGCGGCGGCCGCCTGGTACGTCTGGAAGCTCAATATTTTTAAGGTTTCCTTCACCACGACAGCATTGCCATGCGATATGGGAGGCCTTGGCTTGAAAAACCCCGGAATTCACGCCCTGGCTCTGTATCTGAAACGCTCATGGCGGATACTCACCGCCAGCGAGGACACCGTCACGAAGTGCCTCTATCAGCTGTCCCGCCCTCGCAACTTGTCTCCGCCTGTGGACACTGGCCACGTCAGCCCGCACTTTCAGCATATAGCACTTTTTTATCTTGAAAGTAGCTATCTCGACGAGGAGCTTTTCCAGAAGCCGACAGTTCAACTGTACCGCCACTTACTTCGGCCGTCACTGCCTGGCACCTTGGAAAAGAAGTATCCGGCTTGCAATTGTTCCCTCGTTTGGACTAACATTCACAATCCGACGCTTCCGACAGATGTTCGCTCCAAATGGTATGACGTGGTCACTGAAACTGTTCCGACGCAAGAAAAGCGACACAGGATTAATCTTGAACCGAGTCCCTACTGCGGCTTGTGCCACGTGGTGGCGACTATTGCACATCTGTTTGTCTGCAAGGACCAAGTGCACATCTGAAACTGGACGCGCAAAAAACTCGCTGTGCTTGACCGGACTGCGCCTCATGCGATACAGATCCACGACATTCTGCGCCCAGATTTCCGACTTTTCCCGGCTGCCAAACGTAACAGTTACCTATGGCTCGTGGGACATTTTATCAACTATATTCTGTCCGGCAGTGCCCCTAATGTCTTAGATTTTCAAGTCTATCTCTCAAACCAACACTGGCGCACAACCAGCCAATATGGACACCGGTATCAGTCAACATTTCAAAATTTTCTTCACGTCGTCCTTGAGATGCCATAGGACATGGGTAAGTGGGACATCTGTTACAACAATTCGTCATCCCTGTACTACAGTCGAAGGTTATACTCTCTGCGAAGACATTCATTTGTCTCCTGGGGATGATGCATATGACAACGTCTGAGTTTCAAAAATATTTCCTTCCCAGTAGCAGTTCTTTCGACGACATACATAATTTGGTGTATTTTGAATAATCAAAAATGCAAACCAGTAGAAAGAAAGCGAACAAAGAATATGGAAAGAAAACAAACGAATAACAAAAAAGAGTGGCGCAATTGGTTGGCAATATATATATAAAAAAAGGGGTATGATTCCTGCTTGGGTGCTGGAGGTCCCGGGTCCAAATCCCGAAAAAAAAAAGTGGTTAAAGCGTTGGACTGCTCATCCAATGTGCTCAGCACGCGTGGGTTCGAATCCCATCCTCGTCGAAGAATTTTACGTATAGCACGCGTTTGCGGTCATTCCTTCTCCTTGCGAAACGCCACTCAGTAGTAACAACGAAGCTTGTACGTGGCAGATAGCGTGTGTATGAAATACGAGACAAAAATGCCTTCCAGATGAAAGCGCAGAACATTCCATAGCTTCTGCCCTTCGAATTAAACATCATTTCGAGATCTATAAAACAATAAAATTTCTGCTCCAGCAAAGAGTATGTTGGTATTTGCGAACGACGAGTTCTTATTTATATTTAAGTGCATACCTGTCACAGTCATATTAACGTATCGAGCCTATAACAATCCATTTGTAGCACAACTGTCGCCTTTCGACAGTTTGTTTTGCGTCAGGCCGCCAAATACAGAAGCGATCCCCCCTGCGGGTTCGGGGTAAGAATAGTCCCGCGGTATTCCTGCCTGTCGTAAGAGGCGACTAAAATGAGTCTCAAATGTTTCGGCTTCATGTGATGGTCCCCTCTCGGGTTTGACCTCCACCTTCCTAAATTATTTCGAAGAGCGAGCCAATTGGGGAAGGGCGCCTTCATGGTGCACTGTATCCGTCGTGCAGTGAGACCTTTAGCCGGGTTTTTCGTCGTTGCAATGGTTTCCCGCTCGTTTTCCATCTCTTGGGCGAGGATACGTCCCTGGGTGCGATTCCCACGCTGCACTCTGCAGTAATGCTTTTAACTGCGACGACAACCTTGGACATTTTTGCACCTAAGATTCAGCACGGTAGCCAGTCCGTTGTGGTGGGGCCGCCATGTACCCTGTTGGTTGTAGCCCCCTGACAACACAGGGATCGCTCTACTGATGCCTGCATCGTTAACTCCCCACGTATGCCAAGGAGTAGATGGCCATTTCCCTGGGGCATCAGGACTCCTGCCAGGTGGCTATTGCTGCGGCTGGGTGGCGCCTGTGGGGAGGGCCCTAGGTCGGAGTAGGTGGCATCGGGAAGGATGACCCGCAATGAAGCGTGGTACATCATCTCTCGCTGGTGGGCCTCCACCAGCAGTCTCTAAGCGATCGAGGTCTAACCTCAATGGAAAGAAATTTGATCAAAGATCATTTCCCTCCCTGGCCACTCCATGGGAGGAACGTCTTGCTAAAGAAGGCAGTGGAGACTATTCACCCCGGTACCTCGTGTGTACGCGGGTTGATGGAGAATCGTTTATGTCGACCAAACCCCAGTTATTTGTGGAGCACTTAGAGGACAAGTTCGGGGAGGTGGAGGGCTTGTCCAAAATGCGCACTGGTTCTGTGCTCATCAAAACGGCATCCTCTGCCCAGTCACGAATGTTGCTCAATTGTGACAAGTTGGGGGATGTTTCAGTTACCATTACGCCGCATAAGAGTCTCAACATGGTCCAGGGTATTATATTCCACAGGGATCTTCTTCTGCAGTCCGACGATGAATTACGCGCCAACCTCGAACGACGAGGTGTTCACTTCGTCCGGCGCGTCCATCGGGGTCCGAGGGATAATCAGGTAGCCACCGGTGCCTTCATCTTGGCTTTCGAAGGTGATGTTTTACCCGAAAAGGTCAAGGTGATGGTTTACCGTTGTGATGTGAAGCCATATATCCCTCCTCCAATGCGTGTTTTAAATGCTGGAAGTTCGGGCACATGTCATCTCGCTGTACTTCCAGCATCACATGTCGAGATTGTGGACGTCCTTCGCATCCCAATACTCCATGTGCTCCACCTCCCATCTGTGTTTATTGCGGAGAACACCATTCACCCTGCTCACCGGACTGTCGGATCTTCCAGAAGGAAAGGAAGATAATGGAATATAAGACCCTGGACCGCCTGACCTACACCGAGGCAAGGCGGAAATATGAGCGGCTACATCCTGTGCCTATGACGTCTACCTATGCCGCTGCTGCAACACCGGTTCGAACCTCTACAGTGTCGTCACCTGCAGTTTGCTCTCAGCTCTGTCAGAATTCACCGGCCCCCTTGGTTGTGGGGGGCACTTCACTCACTGTTGCTCCTGCTCCATCTTCTTCAGGAGCAGCACTCTCCCAACCATTGGGGACATCAGCTCCCCCTTCCCAGCCGGAGAAGCGTAAGACTTCTTCGGCTACTCTCGCCAGGAAGAGATCCCTTGGGGACCTCCCTTCGCAAGTTCCGACCAGTGGAAAAGCGGACACACGAAAGTGGCTGAAACAACCACCCGTCCCTGGTCGTAGGGCCTCCCGGTCATCGTCTGTTCCTGAGACTGACCCAGTGAAGCCCCTGAAGCCTGACCCACCGAAGGCACAGCGCGACAAGCAGAAAAAGAAGAAAGTCCCCAAGACCAACGAGATTGCGGTGGCACACGTCCCACCGCCTCCTACAAGCTCTGCGTCTGAGGACGAGGTGGAGCTTCTGGCGTCCGCTGAGGACCTCGCTCTCACTGGTCCCTTGGACACGATGGATAGCATTTGCACTGGTGCTTCATTGGAGGCAGCAGGTGACCCAGCGGCGTAATCTGCCTTCCCAGTTCCGTCACGCCTTTCACAGACATGGACAATACCATCCTCCAGTGGAACTGTGGCGGTTATTTTAGCCATCTACCTGAGCTACGTCAGCTTCTAAGCATGACACCTGCTTTATGCATTGCCCTACAGGAAACCTGGTTCCCGGCAATGCGGACCCCTGTCCTTCGTGGATACAGGGGTTATTACTGCAACTGTAGCACTTACAACTGTGTGTCAGGTGGAGCCTGCGTGTAAGTCCTTACCTCTGTATATAGTGCTCCTGTGACCCTTCAAACATCATTGGAAGCTGTGGCTGTCCGCGTAAGGACTACCCAGGACATAACCGTCTGCAGTGTCTATCTCCCTCCGGGTGGTACAGTCTCCCTGACCGAATTGGCTGCCCTTGTCACCCAACTTCTCACGCTTTTTCTTCTCCTGGGGGATTTTAACGCCCATAATCCCCTGTGGGGTGGAACGAAGGTTACTGGCCGAGGCAGAGATGACGAGAATCTCATCTCCCAACTCGACCTCTGCCTTTTAAACACTGGCGCCGCCACACATTTCAGTGTGGCGCACGGCACGTTCTCGGCCATAGATCTGTCGTTGTGCAGCCCAAGGCTTGTACCATCGGTCCACTGGAGACTCAATGACGACTTGTGTGGTAGTGACCATTTTCCCATCTTTCTTTCACTACCCCAGCGTCGCTCCCATGAACGCTTGCCTAGATGGGCATTTAGCAAGGCAAACTGGAAAACGTTCTCCTCTGCTGCCACTGTTGACTCTCTCCCCCACGGTACCATCGATGTGGCGGTTGAGACACTGACTGCAGCGATTGCTTCCGCTGCGGAACGTACCATTCTTCGTTCATTAGGGTGCCCCCAGCGAAAGTCAGTGCCTTGGTGGTCTCCAGAGATCGCTGAAGCCATTAAAGAACGTCGGCGGGCTTTTCAGCGACATATGCGGCACCCGTCTTTGGAGAACCTAATTCTTTTCAAACGTCTCCGTGCTCAGGCACGGCGGCTCATCGAAAGGCGGAAACAGGAGTGCTGGGAGAGGTACGTTTCCACCATTGGTTCCCGTACTTCACCCTCCCAGGTGTGGATGAAGATTCGGCGCATCTTTTGGATTGCAGCACTCTATAGGTGTCGCAGGGCTTACCATCAACGGGGCGGTATCCACCGATGCCGATGCAATCGCCGAGCATTTCGCCCAGCACTATGTTCGTGCCTCTGCGTATAACACCCCATTTAGTTTGTGGAAACTTCAAAGCGCCCTGGCACAGTGCCCCGATACAGCCTCTGGGCCAGATGGCATCCACAATCAGATGATCAAACACCTGTCCCCGGACTGTCAGCGGTGTGTTCTTGCCATCTTCAACCGCATATGGAGCGATGGTGTCTTTCCGTCACAGTGGCGGGAGAGTACCGTCATTCCGGTGCTGAAGCCTGGTACGGACCCGCTTAATGTGGATAGCTATCGGCCCATCATCTTCACAAATACTCTGTGCAAGCTATTGGAACGTATGGTGAGTCGACGGCTGTGTTGGCTGCTCGAGTCTCGGGGTCTTCTGGCTCAGTGCCAGAGCGGCTTCCGTCAGGGCCATTCCACCACCGATACTTTGGTCTTTCTTGAGTCTGCAATCCGCACTGCTTTTTCCAGTCGCCAACACCTCGTCTCCGTCTTTTTCGACCTCTCCAGAGCATATGACACGACGTGGCGGCAACATATTCTCGCCACGTTGCACGGGTGGGGTCTCCGGGGCTCTCTCCCCATTTTTATTCAGAATTTTTTATCTCTTCGGACATTCCGCGTTTTAATTGGCACATCCCATAGTTCGCTTCATATCCAGGAGAACGGCGTTCCACAGGGCTCTGTATTGAGCGTGCCCCTTTTCCTTGTGGCCATTAATGGCCTTGCAGCAGCAGTAGGGTCGTCTGTCTCACCCACGTTATATGCTGACGATTTCTGCATCTTTTTCAGCTCTTCCACCATTAGTGTTTTGGAACGTAGGTTGCAGGGAGCCATACGCAAGGCGCAGGCGTGGGCCCTAGCCCATGGGTTTCAATTTTCTCCTGCGAAGACTTGTGTTATGCACTTTTGTCGGCGTCGAACTGTCCATCCCCACCCTGAGCTCTATCTTCAGGATGCTATGCTCAGGGTTGTTGACACTTACCGTTTTCTGGGATTGCTGTCCGATGCCCGGCTTACTTGGCTTCCACATATTCGTCAACTCAAGCGTCAGTGCTGGCAGCATCTGAATGCCCTTCGCTGCCTCAGCAACACAACTTGGGGTGTCGATCGTAATACGCTGCTGCAGCTCTACAAAGCCCTTGTGCTGTCCCGGCTTGATTATGGGAGTGTAGCGTATGGCTCAGCGTCGCCCTCGGCGTTGCAACTGCTGGACCCCCTTCACCACTGTGGGGTTCGACAGGCGACAGGAGCATTCCGCACCAGCCCTGTTAATAGCCTCCTTGCTGAGGCTGGGGTTCCTCCGCTTCGTATTCGGCGTCAACAATTGTTAGCCAACTATGCTGCCCACGTCCGTTGTTCTCCGCGTCACCCTAACTACCGTCTCCTTTTCGCTAATGCGGCAGTCCATATCCCACACCGGCAGTTACGATCAGGCCATACCATTGGGATCCGTGTTCGGTCACTCCTTAGTGACCTCGAGTCTTTGCCTCTTCCATCTGCTTTTCAGGTCCACCCACATACACCATCTTGGTGTATTCGTCGGCCGCAGCTTCGGCTGGACCTCTCACAATGGCAAAAGGATTCAGTTCCTCCTGCAGTCTTGCGCCGCCAATTTCTTGCTCTCCTCGATGCATCCCGCGACTCGGAGGTTATCTATACAGATGGCTCGATGGTTGATGGCCGTGTGGGGTATGCTTACGCTCATGCGGACTATGTAGACCAGCGCTCCTTGCCGGACAGCTGTAGTGTTTACACTGCAGAGCTAACAGCCATTTTTCGTGCCCTTGAGCGGATTCGTACCAGCACTGGCGAGTCTTGTCATTTGCACCGACTCTCTCAGTAGTCTACAGGCTCTTGACCAGTGCTACCCACGCCATCCCATTGTTGTTGCCATCCAGGAATCCGTTCATGCTCTTGCACAGAGTGGTCGTTCAGTGGTGTTCATATGGACCCCGGGACACGTTGGGATAGCGGGAAACGAACACGCCGACAAGTTAGCTAAAGAAGCCACCCGCAAACTGCCGTTGGAGATCGGCCTCCCGGCAAACTGATCTCCGATCGGTGTTACGCCGTCGGGTCTTTGGGATGTGGGCGGACAAATGGCGCACTCTGTCTGTACCCAACAAGTTGCGGAGTGTAAAGGAGACCACGACCGTGTGGGGTTCCTCCATGCGGGCCTCTCGCAGGGATTCTGTTATTCTCTGTAGGCTCCGCATTGGTCACTCTTGGCTGACGCATGGTCATCTGCTGCGTCGAGAGGACCCCCCTCATTGTCGCTGTGGTGCGAATATGACGGTGGCCCATATATTGTTGGTATGTCCTCCTTTAACCGCCCTCAAGCGAACTTTTAACCTCCTGGGTGATTTATAGTGTCTTTTAGCTGACGATGTCTCTATGGCAGATCGTGGTTTAGGTTTTCTTCGAGCAAGTTACTTTTATAGGTCCCTCTAATTTTATTGCGTCACCCTCTTTTGTGCTGTATCTTTTACTTTTCTTTTGTGTTGTAATTCGACTCCACCCTAATCTTTTAGGCTGGAGGTTTTAACGTGTTGCACAGTGGCTGGCTCATCCTATTATTTTCGTGATCTGCCAGCCACAGTCCTCTGCTGTGCAGTTTTAATTCCTTCTGCCTTTGTTCTCTATGTTGTTTTTGTTGCTGTGCTCCGTTTTCCGTGTTGTCTTGCCATTGACCATGGGGCTTTTCTTCCCCCGGAATTATAATTTTAGTGCTTCGCCTAACTGGTGGATGGTTTCACTGTGCTGTGTGTGTTTATGAAACAAGGGACCGATGACCTCTGCAGTTTGGTCCCTTTAATCCTCAAACCAACCAACCAACCAACAGAAGCGATTTGGCAGGGCCTACTGGAGAGACTTGACTTTGCAGACATCCGTCGCCAGTGGCCGCCAAAACACCAAGCTCCATCGCAAAAAGCAGGACAATCTTGGGCTAGGACGAACGTCAATACCTTGCAAGCAATATCAGTGTAGCATATCGAGCTGTACGTTCCGTTGTAGTAAGTCGTGGAAAAGAATGCCCAGCACATTTCTCATTTGCATTAGACGACACTGCATGTCGATAGAACGCTTATTCCTGCAGTAAATAAGTGGGCCAGTGATTTTGCCCCGATCGGATATCGACGTGGACGGATGCTGTAATTAAATGATTCGCGATTGGGAGCTTGGTCGGCTGCACTGCAGCTGGGCATTAGACGTTAACACCGGCCCAGTACGATGTTTGTATACGTTTTAGAATCGACAAATGTCTTCTTTCCACAAGCACACGCCAAAGGCACAGATGTAGCTCTAGCAGACGAGGTGGCCGAGTAGTTAGTGGCAGCGTGCGGACGGGCGCGCGCGCCGGCCAGTGCTCCGTTGCAGGCGTTGTTTACTTCCGCGTCGTAGATTCAAGGCTTGTGTCCGTCCACCATGAACAACATGTCGAGCGCTTACCGCCGTGCGATCCTTAGAGTTTCCTTCCCAGCTGAACATGCGCGACCTCGTGCACATGAAGTTGAAACGTTCATACGTGAAGAAGTTCGTTTAGATCTTAACCACGTAATCGGAATCCATTTTTCTATCATGTGTAGCGTCGTTTATATTAAAATGACAAACACCGTGTTGTGTGAAGATGATATTCGCCGCCATGCCAATGGACTTAAGTTCAAATACTCTGATGGTCACGTCGGAGCTGTAACACTTGAACTCGCAGAGTACGGTCAACGTACGATTAGGGTGTTTGAACTACCTTTTGAAGTGCCGAAGGACGAAGTTGTCTCTGCGTTACAACCATACGGTAACGTCATCGGTTACGTAGAGGAAAAATGGCAAACCTTCTCGACCTACCACGTCCTTAATGGTGTGCGTCAGGTCAAAATTGAACTGAAGAAACATACCATCATATCTGACAATTGGCGGGGTGCGAGCCATTGTCACGTACGACGGCCAACCCCGAACATGTGCGGGTTGTGGTCAAGAAGGCCACGTCAGATCCGCCTGCATGCGACGCCGCCTGATCCAGACGCCGGTCGGAGAGGAAGCGTCCCCAGCGGTGATCACTCAGATCCCTGTCACATATGCCAAGTTTGCCAAGGAAGGTAGCATCTCTCCACAGGGTCTTCCAGCTTCGTTGCCGTCGTCTGATCAGGAAGATGCAATCGCTACTGAGAATCCTTCTGAGGTGCCACAGACGCCAGATCCTGACCTGCCGAATCTTCGCAGCAATGTGACTGAAAATGCTACTGAGATGGACGTTGATCCGGGAGTGGTACCTACTTCTGCTTTCCTTCAGACTAAATGTGGGTGGCTTTCGTCTGACTCCGGACCAGAGTCTGAACGACATGTTCGAAAACAAGGGACGACACGAAATAGAAAGAAACGTAGCCGTACACCCCCTGATGAATCCATTCTACGGATGGATACCAGGGATGCAGACCCGAAGATGGACGGCAAACCGCTCTTTGATGACCAAAAGTCTGATGCGAACGACCCGCCACAGGCGACCACTGGCAACGACCACCCCTCCTTACTGGCGCCGTCGCCCCCACAGGGCGACGTTGAAGAGAGCCTATCCGATGAGACGAAGACTACGTCTCCTCTCCACGTGGATGATGTGCACAGCCGATGCCCTACCGCAGAATCAGTCTCTTGGGCAGACGACGTGGAGATCGACGGGACTGGGGTGGACGGTGCTGATGATGGGGCGCCCCCATCGGTTGCGCCCGCGCCCGCAAACTCTCCACAATAGCAGCCTCTTCAGCAGACCGGCAAGATCGGCGACCTCTCGCTCCTGAAGAAGAAGCCCCACCTGTGCCTGTGGGACTCCAACACCAGCATTATCGTGTCGCAACGATTAACCTCGCGACCATTCGTGCGCCCCACAAACTAGTGCTGCTCCGCGATATGATTTATGATGCGGACATAGACATTGCGCTTTTTCAGGAAGTGCATGTCGCCGATTTTTCACCACCACATGGCTTCACGGCGCATCTTTCTCCCGCTTCGGACACCGGTAGTGGTGTTGCCATCATCTTACGCGAAGGTCTTCCAGCCGAAGATGTCCTATACCTCCCCAACAGCAGAGGTATGGCCCTTACTCTCTTTGGTGTACGCATCGTCAACATTTATGCGCCGTCGGGCTCCAGCTACCGTCGTGAACGCAATGCCTTCTTCGCGAATGTAGTTACACCCCTTTTTATGGGACCACACGATGACTGGGTCATGGGTGGAGACTTCAATTGCACCCAGCGACCTCAGGATCAATTGCCGCGTCACTCACCATGCGCAGCTCTGGGAACAGTCGTCACGCGGCTACAATTTGTTGACACGTGGAGACATGTTCACGGTGATCTTTTGGGCTTTACGTACTACACTGCGCATTCCTCTAGCCGACTGGATCGCATCTACATCTCGCGATCCCTTATTCAACACACTCGACAGGCTGAAATCTGGCCTGTTGCTTTCTCAGATCATGAAGCTTACTTCTGTGATGTTGTTCTCACAAAACAGGCAGTCTGGCACGGACGTGGTTTATGGAAACTGACTGTCGACTTCTAATAGAAGACACTTGGATCACATGTAATAGACGCCGACCCACGTATCCGTCTACCATATCCTGGTGGATCCAGTGTGCAAAACCTGCTCTTCGAAAAACTTTGATCCGGTATGGCAAAGATGTTGTCGCCTGGAGGAAGAGCACTATGGACTTTTATTACAGGATCCTACGAGAATGCTCCACGATGCCAGCCTCCCCTGAGCGCCATACAAGGGTGAACCATGCTAAGGCCCAAATCTCCAATCTCATGCGAAGGCATTTGGAAGGAGCGATAGTACGATCTCGTACTGCTGATCGCATGCCTCGTGAACATCCGTCGATGTACCATATCATCCAAGAACGCCAAAATCGACGCCGAAAATTGATTCACGTCCTAACAGATCAAGAAGGGCATCGCTACGTACCCCAATCTGCAATAGGGAATGTGCTTCACGCCCACTACCAGCAGCTATACGCCGCAATTCCACATTCCCCAGAGTTGATCGAGGAAGTCACACAGCTCAACTTCGGTGGTATCCCAGGCGATGCGGCGATTGACTTGATGTCAGAGGTGACTGATGAGGAAGTCCGCGATGCGATCCGGGCAGGAACCATCAATCGCTTCCCAGGACCCGACGGTCTTCCCCTCGAATTTTTTCGCACCTTCCGTGATTTGTTAGAGTCCACCTTCACCTCCATCTGTCGGGAACTGATGTCTCCGGAAGTACCTGTGCCGGACGCTTTCATGGAAGGAATTATTATTCCCGTACATAAACCGCATGGTGGCAACAATATCAGTGATTATCGGCCCCTCACCCTCATTAACAGTGATATGAAAATCTTCACTCGCCTTTTGGCGGCACGACTTAAAAACGTTGCCCGATATGTTGTGTCACCAGACCAAGCATCTTTGGGAGGGGATAATAATATCCGCACGGCTTTATGCCGCTACAGGGATATGATCGCTGTTACCCAGGCGCAACGCCTCTCTGGGGCACTTGCGTCTTTGGACTATAGTCAAGCTTTTGATAGGGTTAACCATTCGTTCCTTACGGCCGTTCTCCACCATATGGGTTTCCCAGTCGCCGTTATCACGGTAGTGATGCGCCTTCTGCGGGGTGCCTCGTCCAGGATTATGTACAATGGCAGACTCACTCCACCGATAAAAATAGGTCGATCCGTACGTCAAGGTTGCCCTCTATCAGCGATTTTGTACGCCTTTTCCTTGGAATCCTTGCTATGTGGACTAAGACAACGTTTGGTAGGGTTGTCCATAGATCGCTACCGATTCTGTTGCACGGCCTGTGCTGACGATGTACTCATCTATTTACGTAATGCCGACGAGGTTCGAGCAGTTTTGACGTGGGTAGCGACTTATGGTGAGGCGTCGGGTAGCTCTTTAAACGTACGTAAGTCACAAGTTATGTTCATTGGCACGGGACTTCCCGTGGAGTGCGTTACACCTCTCACCACCGTTGATACCATTCGCTTTTGGGAATAGATTTTTCATCTGATCTCCGGCGTTCAGCCACCATCAACTGCCGACGCCTCCTTTTAATGATCAGAGCAAGTCTTATGGACCATCGCCTTCGATCCCTAGATATTCTCCAACGAGCTCGATATGTCAGTATATATATCGCACCCAGAGTTCCCCATGTAGCACAAGTTCTACCTTTCCCGCTTACTGTGGCACGTCGCATGTTGGCAGCGATGGCATCTTTCGTCAGCTATGGGTTGTTGTTCAAAGTTAACTATGCCACCCTTACTCTTCCCCGTGAACGAGGTGGGATCGGTCTGTTTCACGTGCCGGATAGAGCTCGGGCCCTATTTGTCAGCTCCCAGATGACGGTATGGACACGTTGCCCAACGAGCCTCACTGGTCTCCTCCTGTCAGCATATTCGCCGGTCTCACTGTCAGCCCCAGTGATGATCTCGGATGCTCCGGCCCAGTTCCATTATATACGGTACTTCTTTCTTGAACTCAGTTATCTACGCCTCACCTTACCAAGACCGCTTTTACTCAAGACAAAGGAAGTATAGAATGTCCTCCAATTAGGTCGTCCACCTAACCCGATTGAACAAAAGTTCCCCCAGGTTGACTGGCGTCATGTATGGCGCGCGGTGTTCGCCTGTTACCTTGACACGAATGTTCAGTCTGTCTGGTACCTAACTGTCAATGGTAAGCAAATCAACCAATTTCGCCTTCATCGTATCCACCTCGCCCAATCACCTCTATGTTCCACGTGTGGAGTGCCAGACAATGATGAACATCGGTTTGTTTGCGGACCGGCGGCGGAGGTTAGGCACTTGGTCCGACGTATTGTGGCTTTTCTAACGCGGGACATTCCGGATCGGATTACTCCCCTTTCATTATTATTTCCGGAACGTGACTATTTTCCTCGGACAAAGACCAATGCTGTGAATTGGATTCGAGGACAAGCCATTCACTACCTATTTGGACAAACTGTAGACTCTGTACTCGATTTTTGGACATACCTCAATGACCGTCATTATGTCGTTGTCCGTCACCCAAAATACAGACAATTTTTCTCGAACTTCCTTGGGAGTGCTTTCCACGACCCGCCTCTCAGCTGGAATGTGTTAAGCCAAGAGAGAAGAAGGTTTCCTGTTTGAACCAAGGAACATTTCTGAACAATTCAACGGAACACATCAATTTCGCGAAGACGTGACTCAACATATTACCAGCGGGGCGCAGAAGGCCTCTGATCAAATACGCAACAAAACTACAAGAAAAAAAGTAAAAATAAAAAATAAAAAATAAATAAAAATAAAATTTAAGAAAAAGGAAGATTTTGTTGTTTGTAAGGATATCCCTAACCTTGATTTCCCAAATATCCCCTGGTATATAGGCGCCTCTCTGGAGTAGGTTTAGTCAGGAGCCAACGCCTGAAGTGGACCAGATTTTTTTGTTATAGGATGAAAAGTGGCGGTGGCACTTAGTTTTTTTTGTTTTTTTAGTTCCATTTCATTAAGGGGCTTTCAAAAAAAGAAAAACAAAGAAAAAATATAAAAAACAAAAAAAGAAACAAAGTGGTTAAGGCGTTGGACTGCTAATCCAATGTGCTCTGCACGCGTGGGTTCGAATCCCATCCTCGTCGAAGAATTTTACGTATAGCACGCGTTTGCGGTCACTCCTTCTCCTTGCGAAACGCCACTCAGTAGTAACAACGAAGCGTGTACGTGGCAGATAGCGTGTGTATGAAATACGAGACAAAAATGCCTTCCAGATGAAAGCGCACAACATTCCATAGCGTCTGCCCTTCGTATTAAACATCATTTCGAAATCTATAAACCAATCAAATTTCGGCTCCAGCAAAGAGTATGTTGGTATTTGCGAAAGACGAGATCTTATTTATATTTAAGTGCATACCTGTCGCAGCCATATTAACGTATCGAGCCTGTAACAATCCATTTGTAGCACAACTGTCGCCTTTCGACAGTTTGTTTTGCGTCAGGCCGCCAAATACAGAAGCGATTTGGCAGGGCCTACTGGAGAGACTTGACTTTGCAGACATCCGTCGCCAGTGGCCGCCCAAACACCAAGCTCCATCCAAACAGCAGGACAATCTTGGGCTAGGACGAACGTCAAAACCTTGCAAGCAATATCAGTGTAGCGTATCGAGCTGTACGTTTCGTTGCAGCAAGTCGTGGAAAAGAATGCCCAGCACATTTCTCATGTGCATTAGACGACACTGCATGTCGATACAATACTTATTCCTGCAGTAAATAAGTGGGCCGGTGATTTTGCCCCGATCGGATATCGACGTGGACGGATGCTGTCATTAAATGATTCGCGAGTGGGAGCTTGGTCGGCTGCACTGCAGCTGGGCATTAGACGTTAACACCGGCCCAGTACGATGTTTTGAATCGACAAATGTCTTCTTTCCACAAGCACACGCCAAAGAAACAGATGTAGCTCTAGCAGACGAGGTGGCCGAGTGGCACAGTTCCGCTTCAGACGCCGTGCAGTGTGGACGTGCCTAGTCTTCCGCTCCGCCGTAGCGTTACGTCTAGTGGACTATCGTTTGTTTACGTGTTGTGTTGTAGTATCTCTGCGTGTTTCTCCGTCGTTGATTCGTCGCTTGTGTTACTTTGTGTGCTTATTTCTGTGTGTTTTGTGTAGCGTTTTCGGCCGCGTAGTTTGAATATGTTGTCTCAGGTTATTCCTCGTCAGGCTAAAGTTAGTTTTGCTTTTGACAAGTCAACCCGCCATGTTCAACCTAGTTCCCTTGAGATTCATGATTGGTTGGTAGGTACCTTTGGCATTCATTCGGATCAGGTGCACACTGCTCACTTTGATACCGAACTGTATGTGTTCTTTGTTAAGTTTATGGACCCTCTTCAGGTTGATAAAATTCTTTCTAAATTTGGTCATCAAGTTCTCTTTCGGCATCGGGATGATTCTGTGAGTACCGTGCTGCTTTCAAATGCTTCCATTACGTACACCAGTGTTCGTGTTTATAACCTTCCACCGGAGGTGGATAATGTCTATCTTAAGGAGGGTTTACAACAGTATGGTGAAGTTAAGTTTGGTTGGTTGGTTTGGGGGATTAAAAGGACCAGACTGCGACGGTCATCGGTCCCTTTTGCAAAAAATTAAAACCGCCCATCGTGAATAAAAACGAACAACACGAAAGACGTCAGACGACACATGACAGGAAAGACTCTGACAGAGATCAGACAAAACGTAATAAAATCACACAGAGTGTGACGGTGGTTGGCCGACCACAGGAACAAAAAAAAGGAAAAGCCAACCACCGAGAACACATTAAAAACTCAGTTTAAAAGCGTAGGCCAAAGGCCAGAATCAACACAAAACAATAAAATAAAACAAACACTCAGATTAAATGATAAAAAACCCCTGCCCGAATAAAACGTAAAACTAAGTCAGCCGTAGCAGAGTCATCTGTTAAAAGGGCAGGGATCGAGTCAGGCAGGGCAGACGACTGCCTGAGCACAGCTAAAAGTGGACAGTCCAATAAAATGTGGACCACTGTCAAAACGGAGCCGCAGCGACATAAAGGTGGGGCCTCACGTCGCAATAGGTGGCCGTGCGTCATCCATGTGTGCCCAATGCGCAGCCGGCAGAGGACAACAGACTCCTTGCGAGAGACCCGCAAGGAGGAGCGCCACACACCAGTAGGCTCCTTGATGGCCCGAAGTTTATTTCGTGAAGGCAAGGCGCGCCATTCAGCGTCCCAAATGTCGAGAATTTTGCTGCATAGGAACGCTCGCAAATCTGTCTCCGGGAGGCCAATGTCCAGAGATGGTGTACTGGTAGCCTCTTTCGCCAGGCGGTCAACATTCTCATTGCTGGGTATCCCAACATGGCCTGGGGTCCACGCGAAGACCACAGAGCGGCCGCAACGGGCAAGAGTATGCAGGGACTCCTGGATAGCCATCACCAGACGGGAATGAGGTAAACACTGGTCGAGAGCTCGTAAACCGCTCAGGGAATCGCTACAGATAACGAAGGACTCACCTGAGCAGGAGCGGATATACTCTAGGGTACGAAAGATGGCGACCAGCTCAGCAGTATAAACGCTGCTGCCAGCCGGCAACGAACGTTGTTCGCAATGGTCCCCTAGAGTGCGCGCATAACCGACACGACCAGCAACCATCGAACCGTCAGTGTAAACAATGCCAGAGCCCTGATACGTGGCGAGGATGGAAAGAAAGCGGCGGCGGAAAGTCTCCGGAGGGACTGAGTCCTTCGGGCCCTGTACCAATTCCAGCTGAAGGCGAGGGCGAGGCACACACCACAGGGGTGTATGCAGAGGTGCCCGGAAAGGAGGCGGAAGAGGGAAAGCCCCAAGCCCGGAGAGAAGCTCTTGGACGCGGACCGCGATCGGAGATCCAGCCCTGGGCCTGCGTTCTGGAAGATGGACGTGCGACTGTGGGAATAGTAGCCGATAATTAGGATGCCCGGGCAAGCTGAAAACATGGGCAGCATAAGAAGCCAGCAAACGTTGGCGGCGTAATCGCAGTGGAGGGACACCCACCTCCACAAGAATGCTCTCCACTGGGCTGGTCCGGAAAGCACCAGTGTGCAAGGTGGATCCCGCTATGGAGGATTGGGTCCAGTGCCCGCAGTGCAGATGGGGATGCTGAGCCATAAACCAGGCTCCCATAATCCAGACGGGACTGGATTAACGCCTGGTAGAGCCGCAACAGGGTAGAGCGGTCGGCGCCCCAGCGGGTGTGGCTCAAACATCTCAGAGCGTTTAGAGATGCCGCCAACACGCCTGTTTAAGCTGCCGGACATGAGGCAGCCAAGTCAACCGGGCATCAAAAAGTACACCCAAAAACCTGTGGGTCTCCACCACAGCAAGAAGTTCGTCGGCAAGATAAAGCCGCGGCTCAGGATGGACCGTTCGGCGCCGGCAGAAATGCACAACGCAGGTCTTGGCAGCCGAAAACTGAAAACCACGCGCTACAGCCCAAGACTGCGCCTTGCGGATTGCGCCCTGTAGCTGACGTTCAGCTGCTGCAATGCTAATAGAACTAAAGTAAAGGCAGAAGTCGTCAGCATACAGGGAAGCGGAGACAGAATTTCCTACTGCCGCAGCGAGACCGTTTATTGCAATTAAAAACAGGCAGACACTTAAAACAGAACCCTGTGGCACACCGGTCTCCTGGACGTGGGTGGAACTATATGAGGCTGCGACTTGCACGCGGAAGGTACGATACGACAGAAAATTTCTGATAAAGATCGGCAGAGGGCCCCGAAGACCCCATTCATGAAGCGTAGAAATGATGTGATGACGCCATGTCGTATCGTACGCCTTCCGCATGTCGAAAAAGACAGCGACCAGGTGCTGACGGCGGGCAAAGGCAGTACGGATGGCCGACTCCAGGCTCACCAGATTGTCGGCGGCGGAGCGGCCTTTACGGAACCCACCCTGAGACGGAGCCAGAAGGCCCTGCGACTCCAGTACCCAAGTCAAGCGCCGGCTCACCATCCATTCGAGAAGCTTGCAAAGAACGTTGGTGAGGCTAATGGGGCGGTAGCTGTCCACCTCCAAAGGGTTCTTGCCTGGTTACAGAATGGGGATAACGATACTTTCCCGCCATTGCAACGGAAACTCCCCTCGACCCAAATACGGTTGTAAAGGTCTAGGAGCCGTCGCTGGCAGTCCACTGAGAGGTGTTTCAGCATCTGGCAGTGGATGCTATCCGGTCCAGGAGCGGTATCAGGACAAGCGGCAAGGGCACTGCGGAATTCCCACTCACTGAACAGAACATCGTACGATTCTGGCTGGTGGCTGCGAAACGAAAGGCTCCGACGTTCCATCCGCTCTTTAATGGAGCGGAAGTCCAGGGGGTAATTCGCAGAAGCGGAACTCATAGCAAAATTCACCACCAAAATTCACTCATAGGAAAATGCTCTGCCAAGCGGCTTGCAATGGCGTCGGAGGCTGTACATACTGCTCCATTCAGTGAGAGTGCAGGGACGCTGGCAGGGGTCCGATAGCCGTAGACGCGTCGAATCTTCGCCCAGACCTGCGATGGAGTGACATGGAGGCCAATGGCGGACATATACCGCTCCCAGCACTCCTTTTTGCCTTGGCGGATAAGGAGGCGAGCCCGCGCACGCAGCCGTTTGAAGGCGATAAGGTGGTCGATTGAGGGATGTCGCTTGTGACGCTGGAACGCTCGCCGGCGATCTTTAATCGCTTCAGCGATCTCAGGCGACCACCAAGGCACAGCCCTCCGCCGAGGGGACCCAGAAGAACGGGGAATGACAGATTCGGCGGCAGTAACGATGCCGGTGGTGACCGATTGAACCACCGCATCAATGTCATCACGAGAGAGAGGCTCAATAGCGGCAATGGAGGAAAACAAGTCCCAGTCAGCCTTATTCATAGCCCATCTGCTGGGGCGCCCAGAAGAGTGGCGCTGTGGCAGTGAGAGAAAGATTGGAAAATGGTCACTACCACACAGGTCGTCATGCACACCCCACTGGACAGACGGCAAGAGGCTAGGGCTACAGAGCGATAGGTCAATGGCGGAGTATGTGCCATGCAACACACTGAAGTGTGTAGAGGCACCGTCATTTAAGATCGAGAGATCGAGCTGCGCCAATAAATGCTCAATAGCGGCGCCTCGTCCTGTTGCCACTGACCCACCCCACAGAGGGTTATGGGCGTTAAAGTCACCCAGTAACAAGAAAGGTGGCGGCAATTGGGCTATCAGCGCAGCCAGGACATGCTGCACGACATCACCCTCCGGTGGAATGTAAAGACTGCAGACAGTAACAGCCTGTGGCGTCCACACCCGAACAGCGACAGCCTCTAAAGTTGTATGTAGAGGGACAGACTCGCTGTGGAGGTAGTTAAGGACATAGATGCAAACGCCACCAGACACCCTTTCATAAGCTACCCGGTTTTTATAATAACCCCGATAGCCACGGAGGGCGGGGGTGCGCATTGCTGGAAACCAAGTTTCCTGAAGAGCTATGCAGAAGAAAGGGTGAAGGCTGATAAGCTGTCGGAGCTCAGCGAGATGTTGGAAGAAACCGCTGCAGTTCCACTGGAGGATGGTGTTGTCCATGGCTGGGAAAGGCGTGACGGGATGGGGAAGGCAGATTACGCCTCTGGGTCACCTGCTGCCTCCGATTGAGCACCTGTGCTAGTGCTTTCTATGGCGTCGGAGGGACCAGCGAGATCGAGGTCCTCAGCGGACGCCAGGATCTGCACCTCATCCTCAGATGCAGAGTTTGAAGGTTGCGGTGGACAGGTGCCACCGCAATGATAGGATGCTTGGGAGCCTTTTTCTTCAACTGCTTTGCACACTGTGCCTTTGGAGGGTCTGGCTGGAAGGGCCCCACTGCGTCAGTCTCAGGGACTGACGACAAGCGGGAAGCCCTATGACGAGCGACCGGTTGTTGTTTCATAAATTTGCGGGTGTCCGCTTTGGCACTGGGCAAAACCTGGGAAGGGAGGGCCCCAAGGGACCCCTTCCTAGCTATAGTAGCCGAAGAAGCCTCACCCATCTCCAGCTGGGAAGGGGGGACGAATGTTCCCGATGGTTGGGGTGGTGTTGCTCCTGGAGTAGATGGAGCAACAGAGGGGGAAGTGCCCTCCACAACCAAGGGGGCTGGTTGCTGGTTCATCCTGACATAGCTGAGAAGCAACAGTACGTGACGACATGGGAAAGGATCGGACCGCTGTTGCAGCAGCGGCATAGGTGGATATCATGGGCACAGGATGTAGTCGCTCATATTTCCGCCTTGCCTCGGTGTAGGTCAGGCGGTCCAGAGTCTTATATTCCATTATCTGCCTTTCCTTCTGGAAGATCCTACAGTCCGGTGAGCAGGGGGAATGGTGTTATCCGCAGTTAACACATGTAGGAGGTGGGGCACATGGACTATCGGGGCGGGTAGGACAGCCACAATCCCGACAGGTGATGCTGGAAGTACAGCGAGATGACATGTGCCCGAACTTCCAGCACTTAAAACACCGCATCGGAGGAGGGATATATGGCCTCACATCACAACGGTAAACCATCACCTTAACCTTTTCGGGTAAGACATCACCCTCGAAGGCCAAAATGAAGGCACCGGTGGATACCTGATTATCCCTCGGACCCCGATGGACGCGCCGGACGAAGTGAACACCTCGTCGTTGGCGCGTAATTCATCGTCGGACTGCAGAAGAAGATCCCTGTGGAATATAATACCCTGGACCATGTTGAGACTCTTATGCGGCGTGATGTTAACAGAAACATCCCCCAACTTGTCACAATTGAGCATCCTCCGTGACTGGACAGAGGATGCTGTTTGGATGAGTACGGAACCAGAGCGCATGTTGGACAAGCCCTCCACCTCCCTGAACTTGTCCTCTAAATGCTCCACAAAAAACTGGGGCTTGGTCGACATAAACGATTCTCCATCAACCCATGTACACACGAGGTACCGGGGTGAATATTCTCCACTGCCTTGTTTAGCAAGACGTTCCTGCCATGGAGTGGCCAGGGAAGGAAATGATCTTTGATCATATTTCTTTCCATTGAGGTTAGACCTCGATCGCTTAGAGACTGCTGGTGGAGGCCCACCAGCGAGAGATGATGTACCACGCTTCATTGCGGGTCATCCGCCCTGATGCCACCTACTCCGACCAAGGGCCCTCCCCACGGGCGCCACCAGGCCGCAGCAATAGCCACCTGGCAGGATGGCCATTGCCGGGAGTCCCGATGCCCCAGGGAGATGGGCATCTACTCCTTGGCATACGTGGGGAGTTAACGGCGCAGGCACCAGTAGAGCGATCCCTGTGTTGTCAGGGGGCTACAACCAACAGGGTACATGGCGGCCCCACCACAACGGACTGGCTACCGTGCTGGATCTTAGGTGCAAAAAGTCCAAGGTCGTCGTCGCAGTTAAAATCAACACTGCAGATTGCAGTGTGGTAATCACACCCAGGGACGTATCCTCGCCCAAGAGATGGAAAACGAATGGGACACCATTGCAACGACGAAAAATCCGGCTAAAGGTCTCTATGCACGACGGATACAGTGCACCATGTAAGGCGCCCTTCCCCAATTGGCTCGCTCTTCGGAATAATTTAGAAAGATGGAGGTCAAACCCGAGAGGGGACCATCACATAAGGCCGAAACATGTGACTCCTTTTAGTCGCCTCTTACGACAGGCAGGAATACCGCGGGCCTAGTCTAACCCCCGATCCCGCAGGGGGGAGGCGAAGTTAAGAGTATTCGCCTTGAACGCTGGTCAAGCCAACATCGCCTGCTATGTTACAGTGGTATTCGTTCAGTCGAAATGCACGTTAAGCAGAATATTCCATCTCACCTGCAGATCGGTGGATATCGTGTCCTTGTAACATATAGTGGTCAGGTTGGCACCTGTTTTTTGTGCAATGAAAGTGGTCACGTGCGTACCAACTGTCAGCGGAGGGTTTTTGTCTTAAAAAATTCTCTGGAACAGCGTCGTAAGTTAACGGTCGCTGCCCTCGTTGCCGGTGGTTCTGCTCTTGGTGTAGAACAGACCAATGGTGGTAGCGCCCCATCACAGGTTTTGCACACCCCTGACACCGAATTTCCTCCTTTGCGGGCTAAATCTGATGTTGTTCCGTCTGCTCCACCGGTGGGTGTGCCGCTTTTGAATAATTAACGGCGTCGCGCTCAAGATGGAAATAGTACGGATGAGGATCTCCCCGAGATGCCCGAGTCCGAGCGACCTGCATCCTCCGAGCCACAGAGTAGTGTCGATGCTCCCTGCCCTCCTGAGGTAGCGGTTCCGGTGGCGGCTGCTGACGCCCCTCCGGCCTCCGACGCGGCTTCTCCCGAGTCGGATCGTCAGTCGGGCGAGTTGGCGCCGTCTTCCGACCCGACTTCGTTGTCACAACAAGTGGAGCCGCAACAACTTCCTGCTTCGCTGCCCCACACATATGACAGCGGACCTGCTCCGCTTCCTTCCAACTTTGCAGCTTCGGACCTTCCTGCTCACGTTTCGCATCCATGTAGTCCATGTTTGCCGGATGCTAGTGTAGGTGTCGACCAGTCCGTTTCGTCGGAAGGTTCCCCCGCGACCCCGGATCCCGAATGTGGACCGGCGCGGGTGGTGTCGGATACAGAACTTGACCCTCCTACGTCACCGGCGGCTGAAGCCTCCTTGCCCGTCAGCCGACACAAGTTACGCGTTCAGCCGAACGTCAATGCTGTTCGTAAAAAACCGAAGCGTAAGGGATCCGCGGAACGGGGTAGCAGTCCCCCTCTCTCGGATGACTCCGTCTTCCCTGCTATGGACTGTGACGTTGGTGCGTCGGTGTAGGTGATTTCTTCTCTCGATTTTCTCTTCATGGTTCAAGCATACACCTTTCTTACCTTATATGTTAACCGTATTGAGTCCGACGTTCGCATTGCCTATTTGCGGCAGTTTATTTACGACTCCTGTGCGGACGTCGTGTTTTTGCAGGAAGTGTTGTTTTCTGATCTCTCTCTACCTGGTTTTCAAACTGTTTTTAATGTCGCACCGGAATATTCAACAGGAACTGCTCTTTTCTTTCGAGAAGGTATTCCTATTACTGACATTGAATTCCTTGACTCTGGCCGTGGGATTGGTTGTCGTCTTTTTGATCTCCGCCTAATTGTTTTGTGTGCCCCCTCTGGTTCGGGTCACACTGTGGCTCGATCGCGCTTTTATAAGGAAGAGCTTATTTATCTTTTGCGCAAGAGTCCTCGGAGTCTCCTGCTCGGAGGCGATTTCAATTGTGTTTTACGCCCTGAAGACCAGTTCCCCAATTTTAATTTTTGCCGTGCTTTACATGACTTGGTTCGTACGATGCACCTGCGTGATGTTTGGGAACACAAATATCCAACCCTGGTGAAATATACGTTTTTTACCCCTTCCTCATACAGTAGAGTCGACCGATTCTACTTCTCTGATTTTTTATGTGATAAAATTCTTTCTGTCGATGTTATTCCTACTAGTTTTTCTGACCATTGTGCTTTTACTGCAACTGTCAATCTTAGTCACCAACCTGCAAAAATTTATCGTTCCCAGTGGATGTTAAATGTTTCCCACCTTGCCGACAGTGCTATGGATGATGTTATGAGTGCCGCCTGGGAGCGTTGTCTTCGCTCTGTCCCGCGTTACCCCTCCTTGCTGGTTTGGTGGACTGCGTTTGCCAAGCCCAAGATCCGTCAGACTTTGATTTTTTTACTGTGCTGCAAGGGCGCGTGATTTTAAGAACACACATGAATTTTACTACTCTGCCCTGCGTGAACTATATGACGCAGCGGGTACCTCTCCTCTGGGGATCCATGATGTTCGTCGTATTAAAGCCAAGCTCTTGAGCCTCAAACGACGTCAGATGGATGGTCTGCGAGTTAAGTCGAAACCTCACTCTCTTGTTGAAGGTGAACTGACATCCTTGTACCACCTGCTACGGCATCAGACTCGTCGTCGTCGCTCCTTCATCTCTTCTCTTACGGTGGATGATGGACGACAGCTTATTGCACAGGAGGAAATGACTCGTGCTCTTCATCAGTATTACGATAGTCTATACTCTGCCGATGATTTTGGTGAGTCTCGTTCGGATGATGTCCTTGGGGATCTCACTGCGGCGATCTCGCCTGACGCGAACGGCGAATTTCTCCGGGAGTTCCAGGTAGATGATGTTTTCGATTTTATTGCTCGCTCTCCGTCCTGTAAATCGCCGGGCCCAGACTGCCTGCCTAAAGAATTTTATCTCCGTTTTTGGCTTCTTTTGGGTGGCTCTTTTACGCAGATTTTAAATGAGATTGTCAGGGGGATGGATGTGCCTGCCGATTTTAAAGTAGGGAAATTTGTTTTAATTCCGAAGTCCTCTGGTCGTTTATCTGCTGCCAATCTTCGTCCGCTCACATTGCTGAACTTTGATTACAAGACAGCTGCTAGAGCGCTCAATAGCCGCTTGTCTTCTCTGCTTCGGGATGTGATTGGTGCACATCAATGTTGTTTTCATGATAGATCTATTCTGACCCCAGTAGCCGAATATCGGGATGTTGTCTCGGTTGCGGCGGTTACAAACGTACAATGTGCCTTTGCTTTCCTTGATTTTTATAAGGCTTTTGATCACGTCAGTCATGTGTTTTTAGATCGTGTTTTAGGTACAACAGGTTTTAACGCTTCATCACGTGGTGTTCTTGGGATTTGTATCGGGGAATCACTGCCCAGGTGTCTGTCAATGGGCAGCTGACGCCGCCCATTGATATCCGCCGCGGGGTGCCTCAGGGCAGTCCGCTCTATGTTTTTATTCGTATTGTCCCTGGAACCACTGCTTCGGACCATTGCTCTCAAGCTTCAGGGTATGACCCTCTCTGGTGGGAAGCTCACTGTTAAGGCATATGCGGATGATGTCGTTGTTCTCCTCCGTCAACGTGATGATATCCCGTTGTTGAAAGGTGCAGTTGATGCATACTGTCGTGTCTCTGGAGCGCGCCTCAATCATGGTAAATGTAAGTTCCTTGATATTCGAGGATTTCGCGATGCTGATGTCCCTTGAGCCACTTTTGTCGATCGCCATACGTCCTTGGGGATTATCGTTGATCGGTGTCCTCTAAAAATGGCGGCTCTCAATTGGAAATCTGTCACCGAGAAGATACAGGGGGCTCTGATTGTCCATGAGCAGCGCTCTGCTACCATTTTCCAAAAAGTCAGAATTTTAGACACATACGTTCTATGTAAAGCGTATTATGTTGCTCAGCTGTTCCCACTTCCCCTGATGGTGGCGAAAAGGTTGCCAAATTGTCTAGCAGGTTTATCTGGAAGGCCCATCTATTCAAGTTACGTTAGGAGGTTATGACGAAACCGCGTATCTCCGGAGGCTTATGCCTCTCTGACATTACACACAAGGCATCTGCCTTGTACGTCCGCCGTACGACTCTAATTGTTACGCAAGAAGTGACTTCAATTACATCCAGGCTTTTTACTGTTGTGCGTCCAGGGAGCCTTACTCCACCTGTCGACGTCTGTCGCCTCAATCTTAAGTTGAAACACATCCGGGAATTTTATATTGCGGTGAGTTACCTCGGTGACGTCTTCTTGCGACGACCGGTGCCAACGACCAAGGGCTTGATTGCCCGCTGGGAGGGGCTGGCCGATCCCACTCCAATAGAACTGGCGTCCCCATCCGTGTCCTGGAGGAACGTCTGGAAGAATGTTAGTCTGCCGATCCACTCTATGGCTGTGGCGTCCACGCGGTATAGGGTAATTAATAATTTGGTCCCAACCAATGTACGACTGCACCGTCTTGGTCTTTCTGACACGGACAACTGTACTCGGTGTGGTCTCCTGGATACCCTTGAGCATCGATTCACCTGCTGTGGGCACCTTGCTAATTGGCGTTGGCTCAGGAAACAACTGGCTTTTGTCACTATGTCTGCTGAAGCCGCTTATACTATTGACATCATCGTCTGGCACGATTCTTCCTTTTTTCCACGAACGATGCTCAATAACGTCATAAGGTTGATTGGACATTTCGTACATTTTGTCAACAGTTGTCATGAAGAGGATGGACATTTAGCGTTTCGGCAGTACATGCTTACTGCTTACTGGAACCGCATGCGATTGCCAGGCCTCCGTGATGATTTTGCGAATGTGCTTAGCCTGACATTTGAAAGAGAGGGTGTTGGCTAAGGTCACCTGTGTGAGCCATTTTATTTTATACTGTTTCTGTATTTTCCGCCTTTATGTATACTTCTTCTCTACACCAGGACTGAAGTTTTCGTGGACCTTTAAAGCGCACAAGATAAACAAACGTCAGACCAAGAACCGAGACAGTAGGGGAAAGTACGACACCCTTGCACAGGTGCCATTCGGACACAGGACGGTGGGGTCATCGTGGCCAGGCCTTGGGCTTCGACCCCTGCCCACTTTGCTTCCGCAGGCCTGAATCTGACTGTCACCGCTAACTTTCACACGATGAAAAAAATAAACCAAGGGGGGGAAAAAAGATGTATGGTTCCTGCTTCGGGTGCAGGAGGTCCCGGGTTCAAATCCCGGACGAGCCCTGCCATTTTGACCGTGCTGAAGGGTAGGTGGAACTCAGCCCCGGTTGCAGCTCCTCAATGAAGAGTAGACGCCTGTTATAGCACGTGGATATAACAAGAATGCGGCACCAGTAAAAAAAAAGTGGTTAAGGCGTTGGACTGTTAATCCAATGTGCTCTGCACGCGTGGGTTCGAATCCCATCCTCGTCGAAGAATTTTACGTATAGCACGCGTTTGCGGTCACTCCTTCTCCTTGCGAAACGCCACTCACTAGTAACAACGAAGCGTGTACGTGGCAGATAGCGTGTGTATGAAATACGAGACAAAAATGCCTACCAGATGAATGCGCACAACATTCCATAGCGCCTGCCCTTCGAATTAAACATCATTTCGAGATCTATAAACCAATCAAATTTCGGTTCCAGCAAAGAGTATGTTGGTATTTGCGAACGACGAGTTCTTATTTATATTTAAGTGCATACCTGTCGCAGTCATATTAACGTATCGCACCTTTAACAATCCATTTGTATTAGACGACACTGCATGTCGATACAACGCTTATTCCTGCAGTAAATAAGTGGGCCGGTGCTTTTGCCCCGATCGGATATCGACGTGGACGGATGCTGTCATTAAATGATTCGCGAGTGGGAGCTTGGTCGGCTGCACTGCAGCTGGGCATTAGACTTTAACACCGGCCCAGTACGATGTTCGTATGCGTTTTCGAATCGACAAATGTCTTCTTTCCACAAGCACACGCCAAAGACACAGATGTTGCTCTTGCAGACGAGGTGGCCGAGTGGTTAAGGCGTTGGACTGCTAATCCAATGTGCTCTGCACGCGTGGGTTCGAATCCCATCCTCGTCGAAGAATTTTCCAGACGCATTCGTACAGCGTATCCGCGCACATCGCGCGGAGCAGCGGAGCGGTTGCGGCTTTGTTTACGTCGCGGGGCGGCGCTCAGCGAGTGTTTCGAGTTCCACGTGTTGAAGTTTCTTCAACGTGAGTATCATGTCGACAATTACTAGGGCGAACACTGCACAGTTTGTGTTCGATAGAAATGCTTTGCGGCCCACCGCTTTTGAAATCCACGAAATTATATTCGAAGATTTGAAAATCCCGGAAGATCTAGTAGACACTTTTAAGTTGGATTTCGCGCAATATTGGTAATTTTTAAGTTCTTTTCCGGCGATATCTGTGAAAAATTTATTGACAACTTTGGAGGAGTGCGTAAGTTTAGGCATGTCAATGGCACAGTCAGTGATGTGCAGATTGTTCCCTCGGGTAATGGTGTTAGGACGGTTCGGGTCTTTAATGTGTCCCCTGAATGTGGAAATGATTTAATTGCACGTGCTCTCACTCAGTACGGCGTTGTCTTGTCGGTAGTTAACGAATAGTGGTCTAGTGCGTACCGGTACCAGGTCAATAGTGGCGTGCGTAGTGTCCGCTTTGACTTAAAGAAACATATTCCATCTTACGTTATGATTGCGGGCTGTAGGGCTCAAGTGACTTATGTTGGCCAGCCTCCCACGTGCTCCATTTGTGATTCCACTGAGCATTTACGTGTTGATTGTCCCCGTAGATGACCCGCGCAGCTCCCACGTGGTGACGCTGCGGCTACTGGCGGCCACTTTGTGCCACTAATGAGTGAAATGGTTGCGGGCACAGTATCACAACCCCGACCCGCCGACCCCATTCGTGCTGCGGACGTACCAAGTGAGGTGAATGTTATTCTCGACGAACCACAGGATGGAATGGAGGACGCTCCCATTTTGTCCTCGGCTGTGGTAGAATCGGATTCAGTTGCTAAGCAGGTCACAGATGTTTCGGATAATACACCAGCTGCTATTTCGGAAGAGATGGACACCTCCTTACCACCGCCTCCCCCGCCTGAAGAGGTTCCCCTGGCACCGAGGAAAGGGAGTACAAATAAAAATAAAAATAAAGGTATTAGGAGTCAGCAGTCAGATGATTTACCGTGCGCCCCTGTACCAGAGAGTGGCAGTGAGAGTGAAGTTCAGACAACGAGCCCCCCAGCCTCTGATAGTTCTGGGCGCCAGGAGCGTATAAGGGAACAAACAGCACATCTCAAGGTGTTCTTAAATACGGCACGCGAACAGGGTGCGGATGCTGCGAAGCGCAAAAGCGAGCGAAGTAGCGAGCAGCAGCCGCAGCGCACATGCAGGCATTCGGCGACGTCGGCCGCCGGTACAGCCACAACACAGTCGGACGAGGCCACGTCCATAGACAACGCGGGCGGTCGCGCCCAACAGACCGACCGACCAGCGGAGACGCCATGGTGGAAGCAGGAGGAGGACGACCCTGTATCCCATTAGCGGCTTTTAGGCGGCCCTGCTGCTATTTGTGCCCCGTGTACCTGAGATGTTATGTTAAGCTGTTCCTGCACGCTGACAGTAATTTTCAGCACAGTATTGTCCACGAGTTACGTAATGCGTTGCAGTGTTTCTTGACAGTTTTATTGGTGTGCTTAAGACGCTGGATCTGCGTCTTCCGTTTCTCATTTTTCTTGCTAATACTTGAGTGTCTGTGTTTTAAATGGCCGCCGCTCGTCAACATCTAAAGGTCTTCTCAGTTTTATCACTGAATGTAAATCGCATCATAGCTGCGCATAAAATAGCAAGTTTTATAGACTTTTTAACTTTGGGAGGCTATGACGTTGCATTGCTCCAAGAAGTCACTGTTAAGCGCTTCAATAACGTCCCTGGTTACGATGTCATCTGTAACATTAACGTTGAAGGTACTTGTGGCACCGCTGTTCTTTATAAAACTGTCTTGCAACCAACTAACGTTCAATTTTTGCCGAATGGCCGCTTACTTACGTGTACGATCCAGGATGTCACATTTATTAATATATACGCGCCGAGTGGCACTGATCATAAACGTGCTCGTTCTGTTTTTTTTAATCAAGATGTGGTTCCATTCTTTGTGTCGACCCGCAATGTAGTAGTTGGCGGCGATTTTAACTGTGTTACTGCCGCAGCCGATCAATTTCCCACAGCTACCCTGTGCCCGGAACTTTCCCAACTAATTGTGACCAATGACTTGATCGATGTTTGGCGTCATTTTCATCCTGCCACGACGCAATACACACATATTTATGCGAACGGTGCCAGCAGAATTGATCGCATTTATGTGTCGCGTCCGCTTCACACCTATCTTCAGAGGGTTGCGGTACATCCCGTCGCTTTTAGTGATCACTGCGGTGTTGTGTGTGACGTGGAATCGCTAGCAAATAGGCAGGCGCCACCTTCCCGTGTTTGGAAACTCAATACCCGTCATCTCTCTGACGCCGGTTTCCGTTGCGAGATTCAGAACGTGTAGCAGCTTTGTTCTGAAAAACGGGGAAGTTATGCCACGGTCTTACAATAGTGGGTCGACTTAGCCAAACCGCAGTTACGCAGTGTTGCGATGCGGTATGCAAGGGAGGCGTCGTTTTGGGAGAGGCGCACCATTGCCTTTTATCAGCAGTGCCTCCAAGATGCGCTTGATGCGCCCGTGGCGCCAGATCAAAACTTAAGCGCACGTTTGAATCGAATTAAAAGCAAGATACTCCATCATCACCTCCGCAAGGCACAAGATGTTCTGATAAGGAGCCGACCGCAGTGTGAAACCATTGACGAAGTGCCAACGCTTTACCACTTGGCACGCGAGAAACGGTTGGCGCGGAGGAAAGACATTACCACCCTTATCACGGACACTGGTGCTCGTCTCACGGCGAAGCATGAGATCGTTCCCCACGTCACCGACCACTTTAAGAGATTGTTCGGACGGACAGCTGCCGATGATGTCGCACGTTCCTTTCTGTTAGATGAATTGGATACTGTCATCTCCGAATCTGACCGTCAGTCATTGGATGAGATGTTGTCACGGGACGATGTGAAAGACGTGTTGCGTTCGTGTCGTCGAGGGAAGTCTCCAGGTCCAGATGGTCTTCCCATAGAATTTTACCTGGCTTATTGGGATATTTTTGGTGAGACATTGACGATCATGATAAATGAAATTGTTCGTGGTGCTGCTGTCCCTTCGAAGTTCGTTGAAGGGCGTATTGTATTAATTCCGAAGACACCGACGGCATGCCGTGTTGAGGCATTACGCCCTACCACACTTTTAAATGCGGATTATAAACTGGCGGCACGATGCCTCGCAACGAAACTCATTGTGGTCATGGACAAGATCATCAGTCCCTTTCAGTCGTGTGGTGTGAAACGTCGTAGCATTTTTCACGCTGCGGCTTCATACCGAGACGTGGTCGCGTACGCAGCAATTAATGACCTGTCCGCTGAAATTCTCTCCATCGACTTTGCCAATGCATTCGACCGTATCGGGCACGATTATCTTCTGTCCGTCATGACAAAACTGGGGTTCGGCGGCCACTTTCTCGATGCTATTCGGAATCTTTTAACGTCGGCGACGTCAGTAATTGTAATCAATGGTTGGCAGTCGCCGCCCATTCCTACTGCAAGATCCGTCAGACAGGGCTGTCCTTTATCAATGCTCCTATTTGTCATTGCGCTCGACCCGTTTTTGCGCGCAGTCGGTCGAATCATTGAGGGTGTGCAGGTCTGTCAAGTCTCTCTCAAATGTACTGCCTATGCTGACGATGTGGGGTTTTTCATGGGGCGGGCACATGACTTGGACAGAGTTCGCGATGTTCTGATTTTGTACGAACGTGCCTCTGGCGCCGTTCTGAATACGCGGAAAACTATATTGGTACCACTGGGTCGGCGGGGACTGTCTGCTGAACAGGACTGGTTCCGTGTTGTGCGCACCCACAAAATTTTAGGACTCGACATTGTAGCGTGCCCACAAAAAATGCAAGTTTTAAACTGGAGGCGAATTCTTGGCACTGTGAAAGCCCTATGTCGCAGCCACTCGGGTAGCCGACTCAACTTACATCAGCGTGTGGCTGTCATTAACACATTCATCTTATCGAATGCGTGGTACATCGCCCAACTGCTTAGTGTTCCGAAGCCGATCGGGAGGGCGATTTCGCAGGCAGTCTACTGGCTGCTGTGGCGGCATGAAATTTTTAAAGTCAAGGCTTCGACCTGTGTCATCGACAGGCAGCTGGGCGGCCTCGGTTTCACCGACGTTCCACGCAAGTGCGGCGCGCTGCTTGTCCACCGGACAGCCACCCTGCAGTCCGACGACCCGGCAGGAACCACCGCGGCACTCCTGGAGCTCTACCGCCCACACTCTGAAGCGGCGCCCGTCTCTCTCGCGGCCATCCCGCACAAGATGTCCTACATACGGGAGTACTTTTTAACGAGGAGCTACGCTCTATCAACGGCCATCGACAGACACAGGACCGCCCGCGGACTCTACGTTGCCCTGACTGGACAACCGCCGCTTCATAAACTGGTGCTCCGGAATCCCACAGTGGAATGGGTGAAGGTGTGGGCAAACATCAACAACCCAGTGTTGCCGTCGGACGTGAGTACACTCTGGTTTAAGATCGTCAACGACACCCTAGCGACGAACCAGCGGCTTGCCGACATTCATCTCCTTCCCTCTGCCAACTGTGGAAGATGTGGTGATGGGGACACACGGGAACATCGTTTTGAGTGTGCATCAGTGTCGACGGTATGGCGGCTGTGCCAACGAATGGTCGCCCACATTAATAGAACGCCTCCTCACCTTGTGACTGTTCGTCGTGTGATAGTGCCTAACTTCAAAGCTTTCCCGCGGACGAAAAATAACGCCACTGTCTGGATCTTAGGGCATACGATTTATGCCCTTATCGATATGGCCACCACTGATACTGTGATTTACCTGGATTGTCTGTGGGCCCAGTATATGACACTGAAGGATTGCGTTCAATTTCGCGAACTGTTTGCGAGTTTTTTGAAGGCGGCCTTGGATTACGGCTATGAAGTGGAACTGCGGCAACCACCTTGAACTGAGATTTACTGAGCTAACGCGTTCCACTTTTTATTTCTTTTTCTTATTTTTATTTGTTTTATTTGTGTTATGGTTGGTAAATTGTGCCACAAACTCAGTACGGGTCGTTCTGGTTTCATCTCCAAAAGTGGAGTGTCCTTTTAATTTTAAGGAATTCTATTTTGTTCACAAGACTTCATGGGTATTTTAGACGATACAGCCTGTTTGTGTGGAACATTCATAGTTGCAGGAGTGTTACTCCAGACTCTTAATTTCTGTTCCAGGACTGTCGCGATTTCATTTTATTACTTTTCGGTGATTTTATTTCTTTCGTGTGATGCATACATCGACATAAACTCTCATGTTGTGCTGTTGTGCAGCGTTGGCACCTGTTTTTTAACAACTTCCTGCTACATCGGAGTCACTGACGTTCGTCAAGAGGAAGAAGATTTTCCTTTTATGCGGAATATGATTTTAGTTGAAATACGAGCAGAAGAGTTGCACCAGCGGAAGCAAAAAGACCGTCCAAGAATTCCGCGATACAATTAATTTTCGTTCTTCGTTTTTCTGAGGAAGAAGACACCATACCATCTGAGAAGAAGATGATTTCGTTTTAAGTTATTCCTCTGTTCCACGAAGTTCGACAGTCCAGCAAATATAGCGTTGAAACTCGCCGAAGAAGGCATATTATGGTGAGAGCAAGGAGGGCTATAAGGGGAGTTGGGAGGCCCTAAAAAAAAAAAAAAAAAAAAAAGAGTGGTTAAGGCGTTGGACTGCTAATCCAATGTGCTCTGCACGCGTGAGTTCGAATCCCATCCTCGTCGAAGAACTTTACTTATAGCACGCGTTTGCGGTCACTCCTTCTCCTTGCGAAACGCCACTCAGTAGTAACAACGAAGCGTGTACGTGGCAGATAGCGTGTGTATGAAATACGAGACAAAAATGCCTACCAGATGAAAGCGCACAACATTCCATAGCGTCTGCCCTTCGAATTAAACATCATTTCGAGATCTATAAACCAATCAAATTTCGGCTCCAGCAAAGAGTATGTTGGTATTTGCGAACGACGAATTCTTATTTATATTTAAGTGCATACCTGTCGCAGTCATTCTAACGTATCGAGCGTATAATAATCCATCTGTAGCAGTTTGTTTTGCGTCAGGCCGCCATATACAGAACCGATTTGGCAGGGCCTACTGGAGAGACTTGACTTTGCAGACATCCGTCGCTAGTGGCCGCCCAAACACCAAGCTCCATCCAAACAGCAGGACAATCTTGGGCTAGGACGAACGTCAAAACCTTGCAAGCAATATCAGTGTAGCGTATCGAGCTGTACGTTTCGTTGCAGCAAGTCGTGGAAAAGAATGCCCAGCACATTTCTCATTTGCATTAGACGACACTGCATGTCGATACAATACTTATTCCTGCAGTAAATAAGTGGGCCGGTGATTTTGCCCCGATCGGATATCGACGTGGACGGATGCTGTCATTGAATGATTCGCGAGTGGGAGCTTGGTCGGCTGCACTGCAGCTGGGTATTAGACGTTAACACCGGCGCAGTACGATGTTCGTATGCGTTTTCGGATCGACAAAAGTCTTCTTTCCACAAACACACGCCAAAGACACAGATGTAGTTCCAGCAGACGAGGTGGCCGAGTGGATGCGGCGAGCGGACGAGCCCGTCGCGAGCTCCGCTAGCAGCTGTGTTTACATCGTTGGTCGCCGTGGTTTGCAGCGGCCTGGTGTCTTTACTCAGCGTCTTCCTTATTTTTTGTAAGTTTTAAAGGTTTTATTGTGAAAAATAGTGACGTACAACCGGTCTAATACTATTCAGTTGTTGTTTGATCGCGAATTTCCGCGTCCCACGGCTTTTGAAATCCATCATTGGATCAGATCGGAATTGCAAATAGACCCAGCTTTGCTTGATAGTGTGCATTTAGATTTTATTGTTAAATCAGTGTTCTTGAAAATCCTTGTGAGCGTTTGGTGGCCGTGAACGGCGGAGTTCGGAAATTTAAACATGCTGACGGGATTATTAGTGATGTTAAGGTGCTACATACCGGTTATGGTATACGTAATGTGAAAGTTTTCCATCTGCCTTTTGAAGTGCCCTTAGCTGAAATTCGCCGTGCATTAAGTTTATATGGGACTATCTTTGCTGTCACTAAAGATTATTGGTCGTCCGCGTATGTTTATAAATGTGATAACGGCGTACCTACTGTACGGATGGACTTAAAAATCACATCCGTCCTTTGTTATCATAGGCGGCCATAGGGCTTTCATCTCGTACACCGGCCAACCTCCAACGTGCTCTCTCTGTCATTCCACTGAACATATGCGGAATTCTTGTCCCCGACGGCACCCTGTGCAGTTGCCCCTAGACAACTCAGGTAGTTACGCAGGTGCCCTTCTTAGAGGTTCTACGCCACCGTGTGAGTCGCTAGATCGTGAACCGGTTGTAGCGGGTATGTCTGTTCTTTCTAGCGTGCCTGTTGTTCCACATACGCCTGTTGTCGCCAATGTCCCTGACGTTATCTCTGAATGTCGTCCGACCAACCGTTCTGCTCCGTTGCAGGAGACGACTTCCGTGGCTTCACTTGTTGATGAACGTGTTCCGACCGTTCCGGAATCAGGTGCTCCTACTGCCGCAGTTTGCGAGACCGAGCCTACCTCAGTGGTTCTCCAGTGTCAAACGTCTTCCCCATGTGATGTTGCAACTTCAGTGCCTGTTGTGTCGGACATCCCTACTGGGGATTGCGCACCTAATGCTACTCCTGACAAGGTCGCGGACTCCAACCCATCCCCCAGTACCATTGCTGCTCCAGCGACTACCTTGTGCATCTCTCCACCTGACGCGGAGAATTTGGTTATGGATGTAGAACCGCACTCTGTTGCCTCTGTGGGGAACGTAAAAACTAAGTTGCGGGAGACTGACTTTGCCACGCAGCGAGAAAAACGCGTGCGAGAGCAAAGTCAGAAACTTAAGGGTATGCTAGGAAAGGGTACCGGCGGCCGGGAAATTTCGCCCCCGTCGAAAAAGATTAGTACTGATACGGCTTCTCGTAAACAGCGCAATTCGCAGACTCGCGCGTCAAGGAAAACCCCGTCGGGAGACACTACCGGCGGCAGTCTGTCGGACGGCGACACGACCAATCCTGCGCCGCTCTTCTGGGCGGACGATGATGCCATGTAACTGCCACGGTAGCCTGCTTTCCGTCTCCAGTGAGTCTGCGCCTTATCGGTGACTCCCTTTCAAAACTTTATCTCTGCGCCCTACACCCATGCGTCCTATAGCTACATGGTTAAAATAGCCACCTTAAATATCAACTGTATTGCGACTCCTTAGAAATTGCAAGTCTTGGCAAATTTTATCCAACATTGTCGGTACGATTTTATCTTTCTGCAGGAAGTGAGCGTTGTGTCCCTTGATGTTTTAACTGGGTATTCCGCCATTTATAATATCGACCCGGAGGCTAGGTGTGGTACCGCTATCTTATATAAGTCTGCAGAAGAGCCGACGCGAGTCAAACGACTACCGACCGGCAGAGGGATGTCGTGCGTTATCGGAGGCTTGCAACTAGTTAACATTTACGCTCCGTCTGGCACCAGTTTAAAGAGGGCGAGAGCGAGATTTTTCATTGAAGATGTACCCACCTTGATTGGTAGCCCGACGCTGCCCGTCGTACTGGGGAGCGATTTTAATTGCGTGGTTGCGGACGTTGATCAGTTTCCCACGGCTCATAAGTGCGTCGACCTTGATCGTCTGATTGCAAGCTTCAAGTTAGCAGATGTGTGGCTTGTTCTCTATCCTCAACAGCAAGTCTTTACGTATTTCTATCGCAATGGGGCTAGTAGACTTGATAGGCTCTATGTGTCGACCTGCATAGCAGATCACCTAATTAGTGCCGACGTCGCCCCTGTCTGTTTTTCTGATCACTGCGCCTTCTTCTGCGACCTTCGCGCGCCGCAACTCCGCCAGTTACGTCGTCTCGGGTGTGGAAGTTTAACGTGACCCATGTCCGTGCCCCCTCGTTGCGTCGGCAGATTCACGATACGCTGTCTTCCTGCGGCGAAAAGCTGGCTAACTATGCCTCCGTTGTCGATTGGTGGGTTCACCTGGCCAAACCGTCTATCCGTGCTGTTTTAAAGTGTTTTAGCGCCGAAGCTGCGCTGTGGAAACATAGAACCACTGAATATTATTATCAGATTTTAATGGATGCCGTCTCTTTACCGGATATTGTCGATGAGCAATTTCTGATTCACTTAAAAGCTGTCAAAGCTCAAATTTTTAAATTGCAAGCCCAAGACTTTCAGGGCTCCTTACTTAGAAGTCGCTACCTTTGATGAGTCACCGACTGTTCACCATATCGAAAGAGAGCGGAGACGGGGTGTTACTAAATTTATTCGGTGTCTTAGACTGGAGACTGGGGAGCGTCTAACCACTGAGAGGGACATACGTGCGCATATTTTTGCCCATTTTAGTGCCGCGTTTCAATGTAGCGACCACGATAGGGCGGCCGCACGTGTACTCATGGGTGAAATGCGTAACCTGCTTACACGTGAGGACAATGACACCCTCCTTTCCGCCATTACGATGGAGGACATGAGCGATGCACTCAGATCGTCTGCTCGAAACAAGTCCCCAGGCCCTGACGGAATTCCTTTGGAATTCTACCTCAAGTTCTGGGATGCCTTAGAACCTATCCTTACAAAGGTCGCAAATGAATTGTTGAGTGGCCTTCCGTGTCCGGCAGAGTTCCTAGAGGGTATAGTCATTCTTCTCCCTAAGACCGCTGGGGCTGACAAAGTTGAAAACTTTCGCCCGATCACGCTGTTGAACAGTGACTACAAACTTTTCAGCAAATGCGTCGCAACCAGACTGCACACTGTGATGCGAAAAATCATTAGCCCTTTCCAGATGTGCGCTGTGACAGGGAGGGGTATCCTTGCCGCCGTGAGCACTTATAAGGACGTCGTGGTCACACTGCTGCCACACGGACTCCAGGGGCGATTCTATCGATTGACTTTAGGATGGCTTTTGATAGGATTAACCACGATTACCTCTTTGCCTTGTTAGGTCACATCGGCTTTCATATGAACTTTGTCTCCGCCCTTAAATATGTCCTAACGAGAGCGTCTTCTCTCATTCTGATAAATGGCACCGTTTCGGCTCCCTTTAGGATTGCAAGGTCTGTGCGGCAAGTGTGTCCCCTCTCTATGTCCCTCTTTGTTATCGCTCTTGACCCCTCCTCCGCCGGATTGGGCGCACTGTCAGGGGGATCGATGTAGAGGGTGTACGGGCGCCGTGCGTTGCGTACGCCGACGATGTCGGCGTCTTCATACGACAAGAAAAGGACATCCCTTTAGTTAAACCTGTGTTCAGTCTTTCTGCCCAGGCTACAGGTGCGGAACTGAACCCGCATAAAACGGTGCTACTCACAATAGGTGCCTGTCGCAACTATGCTGCCGATTCATGGTACACCATAACTGCCTCCCACATGTTGCTCGGCATTCACTTCTTTGCTTGCCCCATCAAGATGGCCGTTCAAAACTGGCGCCGTATTTCGACAACTGTCAAGGGTCTCATGGTTCGTCACGCCACCCGGCAATTACATCTTCTACAGCGTGTCGAGTTGATCAATGTTCACGTTCTGGCTAAAGCGTGGTATGTGGCCCAAGTGCTCAACGTCCCACCTCCGTTGGCACGCACGATCAGCCAAGCCGCATACTGGCTGCTGTGGCGTGGTCATATTTTCAAGGTGAAACTAGCCACATGTACCCAGCCTCCGTCTCGCAGAGGACTAGGTCTCGTAAATGTCAGAAAGAAATGTTCTGCCCTGCTTGTCAACCGACTTGCCACCATTGTAGAGAACAGCCCTCGCAGTACGACGGCTGCCCTCTTCCGCGCCCATGAGCCACTTTCTGACAGTGCACCGATCAATGTCTCGCGGATACCTTACAAGCTTGCTGTATTCAGAGACTTTCTGGTCCCGCAGTTATCATGTTTCACTAACTCGCGACCGCAGGACGCGGTCTGCTACTTCTTTGTACCATGAGATGGTCGGTTTGCCACCACCGAATGACTTAGTACGTCAATATCCCCACAACAAGTGGGTTCTTGTTTGGCAAAACGTCAGCAACAAGTTGTTACCGCCAGAAGTGCGAAGCACGTGGTATACGGTTATCACTCGCACTGTGAGTACCAACGATCGGCTGGCGACTATTCACGTAATTCCGTCCTCTAAATGCGAGTACTGTGACGAACGGGGTACACTTCAGCATCGGTTTCTTTGCAGAACCACACGAGATGTATGGGCTATTTCCTGCGACATGCTCGCACTCATTAACAGGACTAACAAACGGTAGTTCTCCCCGCTAACGGCTGTCATTCCCGACATGAAACCTTTTCCGCAATCTAAGCGAAATGCTACAGTGTGGATTTTAGGGCATACCACCTACGCTATATTTGCCAAAAATATAAGTGATCCAGTCGACTACTTGTTTTATCTGTGGGAGCGCCATCAAACGCTCCGGAGGACAGCCTCATATCAGAGGTGTTTTCAGCTCTTTTTGCAAATCCCAATTGAACAGCAAATTCGGAAAGTCTTCAATATGGCATTGACTGTTCTTCAACCTTACTGACGACGTCGATCATGGTCCTGAAATGTGAACAGATGTAATAGCGTGTTGACGTAACGAAAGCATTCGGAAACAGAAAACTGAAGAAGAAACTCTAAACACATTGAAATGAAGAATAATGGAATACGGAAATACTTTCGTTTCTTCCTTTTCTTTGATTATTTTCATAATTTTTCTTTTCCTTTGTTTGAGATTGGAACACACTTTCGTTTATTCGAGTGAGCATTTTACTCCCTTTCTTTCATTTGGTATTTCGCTTTTCTTTCCTACGGAGATTGCTTGCTTTGAAATTCTATGTTGACAATTTTGCTCGCTCCTTTCCGTGAAGACAGCACATTCCAACAATTCCATTCCCTTCACACTTCTTCCAAGAGAGGTGTCTGTTTTTAGGTGCCAAATTATATGCCAATTCATTTTTATCCCATTATGGAGAAATGGAGTGAGCTCATTTTTCTCTCAGGTTCGTTGCTTAAATTTCAGGTCCTGGCAGAGTCGAGGGCTTCTAAGTTCTTCGTCTTCTGTTTTTTCTTCTCCCACTGCTGAATTTATTTAGTGTTGGGGTGGTGCTTTCATTTCCTTTGTAGCCGTATTTCTACGGCCAACAGACCCCAATGTTAGGTTCCACACTATTCATCATGCAAGTCGGCAATTAATAAAAAAAATAAAAATAAAAAAACAGAATACAAAAAACAATAAAAAAATATTAAAACAAAAATTCAATACCCCAAAAAAATAATAAAAAACAACAACAGTTACCTATAACACAATCAGGAGGCGACTTGGTGACGGGTATAGGGGAGACATTGTGGCCAGGCTTCGGGACATTCGACCCCTGCCCTCTTTGCCTCTGGATGCCCTGTTGCTATGGTTGCATCTTTAAAAAAATTAAAAACAAGAAAGAAGAAAAAAAAGTCCTGCCGACTGCGAAAAAAAGTCCTGCCGAAAAAAAAAAAACAAAAGAAATCCCATCCTCGTCAAAGAATTTTACGTAAAGCACGCGTTTGCGGTCACTCCTCCATGCGAAACGCCGCTCAGTAGTAACATCGAAGCGTGTACGTGACAGATAGCGTGTGTATGGAATACGAGACAAAACTGCTTACCAGATGAAAGCGCATAACATTCCATAGCGTATGCCCTTCGAATTGAACATCATTTCGAGATCTAGAAACCAATCAAATTTCGGCTCCAGCAAAGAGTATGTTGGTATTTGCGAACGACGAGTTCTTATTTATATTTAAGTGCATACCTGTCGCAGTCATTTTAACGTATCGAGCCTATAATAATCCATCTGTAGCACAACTGTCGCCTTTCGACACTTTGTTTTGCGTCAGGCCGCCATATACAGAAGCAATTTGGCAGGGCCTACTGGAGAGACTTGACTTTGCAGACTTCTGTCGCTAATGGCCGCCAAAACACCAAGCTCCATCGCAAACAGCACGACAATCTTGGGCTAGGAATAACGTCAAAACCTTGCAAGCAATATCAGTGTAGCGTATCGAGCTGTACGTTTCGTTGCAGTAAGTCGTGGAAAAGAATGCCCAGCACATTTCTCATTTGCATTATACGACACTGCATGTCGACACAACGCTTATTCCTGCGGTAAATAAGTGGGCCGGTGATTTTGCCCCGATCGGATATCGACGTGGACGGATGCTGTCATTAAATGATTCACGAGTGGGAGGTTGGTCGGCTACACTGCAGCTGGGCATTAGACGTTAACACCGGCCCAGTACGATGTTTTTAATGCGTTTTCGAATCGACAAATGTCTTCTTTCCACAAGCACTCGCCAAAGACACAGATGTAGTTCCAGCAGACAATGTCTCCGAGTGGAAGTCATCCGACGGACGCGGTCGAGCTGTGCTGCGCGCCGCGCCGTCGCTGTTTACGTGTGGTGAGTCGCTGCGCTTGGTTCAGTGTCTACCAGTGTTTTGGTGTGATCTGAAAATGAACTCGATTTCGTGATGTCTCAACCGAGTAGGAAAGATACAGTGAAGTTTACTTTTGACAGGAACTTTTTCCGACCTAAATCTTTTGAAGTTGAGCAATGGTTAGAAGATGAAGTAAAGATAGGACTTGAGGATATAATCGGGATACATCTTTCCATTGTCAGTAGCACCGTTTTCGTTAAATTAGCTAGATCAGACATGTGTGAGAAAATAGTTGAATCTTGTGGTGGTATCCTAAAGTTTAAACATAGCGATGGAAATGTGGGAGAAGTTGCTTTTTCGCATGCCGGCCTAGGAATATGGACTGTTCGAATTTTTGAACTTCCATTTGAAATAACCAGTGAACAGATCAACGCAGTGCTCTGTCCGTACGGTAAAATCATAAGCAATATTGCGGAACGTTGGTCTAGTGCACATAAATTCCCCGTTCTTAATGGGGTGCGGCAGTTGAAAATCGAGCTGCAGAAGCACATCCCGTCTTATGTTAACGTATGCGGGTATCGTGCGATAGTAATGTACGATGATCAGCCTCGAACGTGTGCCGCATGCAACCCGACAGGTCACGTGCGTGGCGAATGCATGCAGAGGCGAGTGGCGCAGCTGCCTGCCGGCGAGGCTGCCAGGTCCCCCACAATGACAACACTGCCTGTGACGTACGTCGCCGTAGCGCGTGGGCTTTCGGCTACACCCACGGTCACCGAAGTCAGTGAAAATACTGTAGTGCCTGCGACAGTGACGCGAATGGAGACTGTTGCAACGCCGGAAGAGACCCCACCTAAACCCGTAGAAATATCACCTTCCGTCGTAGTCACAGAAGAACAGGCATCCGACATGCAAACGTCTGCGTCCCCATCGGCCGCTGCTACTCCAGGGGGGGGGGGGGGGGGAAATCTCCAGCAGGTTACGATCAAAGCCCACAAAATCGTACATCTCCCAGAAAAACTAAAAAACGGAGAGTTGCCCGCCAGGGTGCAGAACAGATTGCACCGGTTCTGCGCGAAAAGGCTAAACAGATAGGTGAACAACTCAGTGAAAAAGCATCTGATAGCACAAACCATGATCATCCCTCAGCCAGTTTACCATCAGTCCTTGACAATGTCTCAGATGCTCTACTTCTGAACCCTGAACAGTCAGCTCAACTCGGAGCCGACTGTGATGTCCGCATGGTCAAACTCTATCCTGTTGAAGAGTCGGTCACGACCTCGACACAGCCACCGCCAACTAGTTGGGCAGACGATACAGAATCCACTGCCGAAGTAGACAGTATGGATACTTCCGAAACGGTGACAGCCATAACTTCAGTCTCCAAAGACGACGATGTAAATGAGAAAGATAACGCCTCGACAGAAACTACCGCGCAAAAAGAACGCACGACTGATCCTTTTTCAAACGAAGAATATTTTTAACTCTGCCTTTAAAGTGACTGTCAATACATGTTTTTGTTATCTGGAATTGCTTCCAAAGTGCATTTACGACGTGACTTGTTTTTCCAGCGTTATTTATGTTTGATATTGGACTGATTTTAGGCATTGCTCCTGTTAAGTCCACAATTCCACCACAGGCCTATCGACTTGCTACTCTCAATATTAATAAGATACGTAGCGCTCTTAAACTACAACATTTAAAAGACTTTTTATATGCAGCTGATGTAGACATTTTATTTGTACAAGAAGTAACAGAGATCAGACTTGATTGCATACCAGTTTATAATGTGATCACTAACCCTGGGGCCGTTTGCGAATTAGGTACAGCTTTTATTGTGAAGGAAGGTATCATTATTAATGACGTCACAAAATTGCCGAACAGTAGGGGCATTGCGGGCACTTTTTATAACAACAGGCTAATTAATGTATATGCCCCATCCGGTTCCAGTAATAGACGTCAAAGAGCAGAATTTTTTAAAGAAGAAATAGTTCCTCTCTTTGGCGTCCGCCACAACAATGTCATCTTCGGAGGAGACTTTAACTGTGTCATCAGTGCAAAGGACCAGACTCCCAATCTTAAAAAATCACTTGAACTGGAACGAATTGTACGAGACTTGCGCTTAGTTGACTCTTGGGAGCTCAAGCATGGGGCAGCACCTGGGTTTACCCGTATCACGACCCATTCGGCAAGCCGTCTCTATCGAATTTATGTCACACCCACTTTGAGGAATAACATTCTGCAGTCAGAAGTATGGCCAGTGGCGTTCTCAGATCATGCTGCATACATCTGTACTATCACTCTAGACAGACAACGGACGTATCGATACAGGGGCCTGTGGAAATTAAATGTTTCACATCTACAAGGCTCGGCGTGTCAAGAAGCCTTCCTCAGTACCTGGCGAGAATGTGAGCAAAGATTTGCCTCTTATAATTCGGCCATTGATTGGTGGCTCAGGTGCGCCAAACCTAAAATTAGGTGGTGTTTCATGAACTACGGACGGGAAAAGAGCTTTTGGCTTCAAAGGACGATCAATTTCTACTTTCATTGTCTGCGGGAACTGTATATGCTCGGCACTTCGGCTGACGAGAGTTGTCAACGAATTAAGAAAATTCAGGCCAAAATCCTAACCATAAGGAGGACGCAGCTAGAAGGCTACAAAGTCAGGTCGCGGGTCCAGACTACTGTACACCAAGAACTCACCTCAGTCTACCATATGATCCAAGAAAGTAAGAGAGGGTCCCGTAAAATACTGACGGAGTTAATTGCTGAGGATGGCGCAACGCTGACTACGCACAACGAGATTAAAGCGGCGGTGCTGAACTACTTCACCACCTTGATGTCAAATAAAGAAGTTAACGTGCAAGCGCAGGATGATCTTTTGAATAATTTGCGCAACAGAGTCAGTCTCGTGGACGCGGAAAAGCGCTCCCCACCAGCTTCTGTGAAGGCATAATCGTTCTAATTAAAAAAAACTCAGGCAGTGCAAACGGAAAAAAATCTAAGACCGATAACGCTGCTCAACAGCGACTATAAAATCTTTTCGAGACTTTTGGCCCAAAGGCTTAAATCTACAATGACCAGTATCATTGGCCCTTACCAGACCAGCGTGGGGAAGGATCGGAAAATTCAACAGACTTTGTGCGACTACCGTGATGTAATCTCTATTGCGGAAGTCTGTAAACTGAAATGTGCCATCATGTCTTTTGATTTCGACAAAGCTTGTGACAGGGTAAACCACCAGTATCCCTTTCGTACCATGTATGCGATGGGTTTTCCACCTGGGTTCGTCGCAATTATACAACAGATGGTAGAGACTAATTTATCCAGAGTCATCATCAATGGCCAGCCTACCCGAGCAATAGAGATAGCCAGTTCCGTCAGGCAGGGCTGTCCAATGTCCATGGAACTTTTTACGATTGCCATTGAGCTGTTGTTAGCTACCCTGACGCAAAGTTTACAGGGCATCGTCATATATGGATCCCGAGTAGTGTGCAAGGCGTATGCAGACGATGTCGGTCTCCTTGTACTAAATAGGACTGAAGTGGAGACCGCACTACAGATTGTCAGGCAATATGAGCAAGCGTCAGGTGCACAACTAAACTGGACAAAGTCTGGAATATTCAATATTGGCCGCGGCCTAGGGTCGCACCCTCACAGGCAACTACGTCAGCTGAAGATCTTCAAGTGTCTTGGAATTGATTTTCAGAGTAATATTCGGCACACAATTGCAACCAACTATAGAAAGCTTCTACGGACTATTCGTGCCAGCATACGGGAACACAGTGTACGAAAACTAAATCAAATTCAGAAAGTAACGGTCGCAAATGTATACCTCACCTAAAAACTATTATATCGCTCAAGTTTTGCCAATGTCTGCACTCACTGCAAAACGAATTATGTCAGCAGTAGAACAGTTTGTCAGCCATCATCACATTTTTAGAGTTCAGTTTGACACCTTAACGCTTGCCACAAAAAATGGTGGCTTTAATCTTGTGGATGTTGGCAAGAAGGCGCAAGCTTTATACATATCAAAAACTTTCCACCAATGGAAACACTCAGCTGATAGTCTCGCTGCTCACCTGCTTACTGAGATAGCTCCGGCCGACCTCAGTCCACCTATTACGGTGCAACATATTCCAAATGGACTTTACCATTTAAAATGGTTTTTACTGGAGTACAGTTATGTACAAACAAGGATCCCCGAACAAGAAATGAAGACAGTGAAACACGTGTACCAGGAACTCATGAAAGATAAGAAGAAAAATAACATCGAAGAAAAATACAACTTTTACAACTGGAAGGTAATCTGGGAGAACATCCATTGTCCGTACATGCCATCAACAATGAAAGCCACTTGGTATTTCGCAGTTAACAGAAAATTGGAACTAACTCCAAACTACATAACATACACCTCGCAGATTCACCTTTATGCACAACGTGTAATTTAATAGATACTGATGAACCAAGGTTTGTGCGCGACAAAGTAAAAGATATATGGGAATATATCACGAACAAGTTAGCACTCATCAGTAGAACATCGCCCCGATATATAACACCTGCTGCCTTTCTGACCCCGGATGACACTCCGTACCAACGGACGAGAAGGAACGCACTAAACTGGTTAGTAGTAGTAGTAGTAGTAGTAGTAGTAGTAGTAGTAGAAGGGTTTTGGGGGCGCATGACAGCAAGGTCTTCAGCGCCCGTTCAGTATCATAGTGAGACGGGTGTCAAGAAAAAGAACTCAGAACATTTACAGCAAACGGAACATAAAACACAGGGAACAACCATAAAAAATATGTGCTCACCCACACCGAAGCGTGGGATGAAGCAGGGCGTCAGCAGGAAAACATGGACAACACAGGAAGAAAAAGGTAGAGGGAGCTAAAACAATGGAGCAGATGGAAGTGGCTGGCTGACCGCAAGTAAAAATGGGAGGAGTCAGCCACTCTGCAATACACTAATACCGCCAGCCTAAAAGATTAGGCCAGAGTCCAGACACATCACAAAACTTAAAAACCATAGACACACACGTCTCATCGTTAGCTAAAACACAGGGCAGATCCCCATCAACTTGTGCTTCTGCCCTTGCATCACGGTATAAAACGCAGTCTGTTAAAATGTGCCGGACAGAGATGTGCACACCACAAGCATCACAAAACGGAGGATCCTCCCGCCGTAATAAATAGCTATGTGTCAGAGGACAGTGCCCGATCCGAAGACGTGTGAGCGCCACCTCTTCCCGCCTGAGCAGCCGGCAGGAGGAACGCTACGGCCGAGTGGTTGACTTTAGCGACCGCAGTTTATTGGCCGTCACCGCCAGCCATTCGTCCTCCCACAACTCCATGCACTTCCAGTGGAGTGCAGCGATGACTGACTGCTAGGGGATAGGACACTGGACCACATCCTGCTCTCTGCAGGCCTCCTTGGCAGCCCGATCAGCCTGTTCATTGCCCCATATGCCGACATGACCAGGCACCCAGCAGAAGGATACATCTTTACCCCGCCGTTGAGCAAGTACAGTTGGTCATGTATCAGCTGGACCATCTCTTCAGTCGGGTATAGGTTCTGCAGTGATTGTAAGGCACTAAGAGAATCGGAGCAGAGAAGAAATCCATCGCCCCGAACACGATGCATCTGCTCCAGTGCCGTCAGGATCGCGTGGAGCTCCGCTGCGAAAACGGTATATTCAGCAGGGAGGCGAATCCGGGTAACATGATCAGGGAACACCACAGAACAGCCAAGGAAAGTCTCCTGTTTGGAGCCATCAGTATAAACGACAGTGAAACCGTGATGCACATCTAAAATGTTAAAAAACAGATATTGGAACGTAAAATCTGGTGTGCCATCTTTCTTAAAATTAGTCAAATCTAAAATAAGTTTGGGTCTCCGGAGGAGCCAAGGTGGAGATCTGCTCCAACCGCGACGTAAAACACGAAGACCAGCCATAGACATCGCACTGAGGCAATCCTGTGCGCGAATCCCATAGGGCTGCGTCGCACGTTGCCGGTTATGAAACAATCGTGCCAGAGGAGGCTGAGCAACGGTATGGTATGCAGGGGTGTAGGGTGTGGACAAAGTTTTATACGCCTGGCGCCGCATATGAAGTGGCGGTTCACCAGCCTCTGCGCAGAGGCTGGGGATGGGGCTAGTTCGGAATGCCCCAGTGGCCAACCGAAGCCCTTCATGGTGCACAACGTCCAACATTTTTAAGTAAGAAGGCCTCGCAGACCCATACACCGTGCACCCATAATCGAGCCGAGCCGAGACCGCACAAACGCCCTGTAAAACTGGAACAGACAAGTCCTGTCAGCTCCCCATGTACTGTGGCTAAGACATTTTAAAATACTTAAAGCCTGAAGCGACCGCCGTTTCAGGTCTTTAAGATGAGGTAACCACGTGAGCCTCGAGTCAAAAATGAGCCCCAGAAATCTCACCGTGTCTTTAAAAGTAAAAATAGTATCCCTCAAGCGCAACTCAGGAAAGGTTAAAAGCGAACGAGAACGGTTAAACAGAACCCATACAGACTTCTCGGTGGAAAACTGAAAACCACTCTTCTGCGCCCAGTCATCCAAACGCCTAATCGTAAGTTGCAACTGACGAGTTGTCGTTGCAAGGCTTGAAGAAGAGCAAAACAAGGAGAAATCATCCACAAACAAAGAACACTGGACAGGACTTTTCACTATGGACGTAATGCTATTAATAGCGATGGCAAAGAGAGTCACACTTAAAACGCTACCCTGAGGGACACCGTTCTCCTGCTCAAAGCGATCAGACAGGACGTCACCAATCCGGTATCTAAAATATCGTGGCGAGAGGAAAGACTGAATAAAAAGAGGAAGACAGCCACGAAAACCCCATTCGTGAAGCTGCTCCAGGAGGAGACGCCTCCAAGTAGTATCGTAGGCCTTCTCGATGTCGAAAAATACACCTAGAAGGTGATGACGGCGTAGGAAAGCCTGTTGGATAGCCGCCTCCAGGAGGGCAAGGTTATCGAAGGTGGAACGAAACCTCCTGAACCCACACTGAAAGCGACTAAGGAGTTGCCGGGATTCTAACATCCAGACAAGGCGGCGGTTGACCATCCGCTCCAAGGTCTTCCCTATGCAACTAGTGAGAGCAATACTACGGTAGCAACTTGGGCTCGTGCGGTCTTTCCCGGGTTTTAAAAAAGGGATTAAAACTGCTTCACGCCACGCGTCAGGAAAGTGACCCGACGCCCAAATGGCATTAAAAAGTGCGAGGAGGATTTCTTTGTTGCGCATTGTGAGGTGCCATAGCATACTGTAATGGATCCTGTCGTGGCCAGGGGATGTGTCACGAGCGCCATTCAATGCAGAATCCAGCTCCACATAGAAAATGGGCAGTTGTGAACTTCATGAGAGGTGGACTGGAAGTTCAGACTACATCTCTCAGCAACGGCTCTATGGCACTGGAAACCGGGATCCTGACTGGTTGTCGCAGTAACTGTGGCAAAATACTCTGCCATAGTCTGGGCAATTTCTCGCGGATCCGTATGGAGAGTGCCATTAGTCATTACAGCAGCTATGGGGCATCTCCCTCCTCTGCCAGAAATTCTCCTAATGGTCTCCCACACAATGGAACTTTTGGTGGAACGATTAATGGTGTTCAGGAACGTTTGCCATTACCTCTTCTTGCTCTCACGAATAATGCGGCGACATCTTGCCCTCGCCACCCGAAAGGCTGCAAGATTCTCAGCAGTCGGCCGACACTTGAACCGAGACAGAGCCGCACGCCTGGTCCTGATGGCAGAGCGGCATTCGGCACTCCACCAAGGCACAGGTGGCCTCTTCCGGTGGCCTGTGGACTGTGGAATGTATCCTGCAGCGGCGTGGTGGACCGTTTTGGTAATATGATCCACCCACACCTCAACATTCGCACAGTGGTCGAATTGGGCCAACTGGCTATAAAGTGTCCAGTCAGCTCCACTGAGCACCCATCGTGGTGGTGTCCTTTCGGGGCCCACGCCATCTGGCAGGTGAATCCAGATTGGGAAATGATCACTGCCGTGCAAGTCAGCGACCACTTCCCACTGAGCACTGGCAGCAAGAGCCGGAGAGCAAAGCGAGAGATCAATGGCAGAGAACCACCCAGTCGCTGTGGAGAAATGAGTACTCTGTCCTCCATTGTGCAAGTAGGCACAGGATGACAGGAGAAGCCTCTCAATTGCTCTACCCCTGGGGCAGGTAATTGCAGAGTCCCAAAGCACATTGTGGGCATTAAAATCACCACAAATAATGAATGGCTGGGGGAGCTGGGTAAGAAGGTCGGTGAGGGCTGCTTCATCAAGAGCATCATTTGTGGGCAAGTAAAGTGAACATACCGTCAATGGATGACGCACGTGCACGGACACAGCTACGGCCTGTAGAGTCGTCGTAAGTGAGAGAGGCGAGGAGTGGTAGTCCATCCTGACGAAAATACCTACGCCTCCTCTAGCTCTCTCTCCACGCAGGTCGTCCTTTTTGTGGAGTGTGTAGCCTCGTATCTCAGGGGAGTATGATGGATGGAAATACGTCTCCTGGAGACAGAGACACAGTGGTCTACCCTGAGAGAGTAGACGAAGTTCCTTCACATGCATCCTGAACCCTTGCAAGTTCCACTGGAGTATGGGAGCCATCTATGTTGGGGGTAGCACCTTCATCCTGTCTCTCCGATGGGGCGGGGAGACCGCAGCAGGTGGAGGGGCAGGCATGGGACGAGATGATTGCCCCACGCATACATCGTACTCCATCAACTCTGGGGAAGAGTCAGATGAAGCCTCACGTAAAACAACATCCACATGGTCAGATGGTTTACCACGGGATTTGACGCGCTGTTGCTGCTGTACAGTAGCTTTCTGTGGTTTGGTGGACTTTGGGTTGCTGTTGGAGGCGCCAGGGGCTGGCCCAAGTGCGCCACTGTACCTTTGTCTGCCGTGCGAGTAGGGGCAACTGGCTCTGAAACACTGGGTGCGTTGCAAGTGCACTGACAGCTACAGGTGTTAGTGACAACACTCACCACCTCGGTCTGCGTTGAGGCATCGACTTTTGGAGTAGGCTTCTGAACCAGGGAGGCAAAAGATGTAGCAAATTTGGGAGGTTGCATCGACTTATAGATCTTCTTGGCCTCACCATAGGGGATACGCTTGGTTGTTTTTATTTCCTGGACCTTGCGTTCCTCTAAAAATATTCGGCAGTCCCTACTCCAAACAGGGTGGTTCCCAGAGCAATTAATACATTTAGCCAGAGACGAGCAACCAACTCCTTCATGAGCAGCCTGACCACAGTTTCCACAAGTCGCTTCGCCTTTACAGCTTAAGGTGGTATGCCCAAAACGCTGGCATTTTAAACAGCGCATTGGGGCTGGGAAATAAGGCCTCACACTAAGGCGAAGGAAGCCAGCTTTAATATGTTCAGGAAGTTTTGAGCTACTGAAGGTCATAATAAAGGAGTCGGATTTGACAAGAATACGATCAACCCTCTTCATGATGTTTTGGCCATCAACGATACCTTCTGGAGCCCACTCACGTTGCAGTTCTTCCTTGGGAATATCAGATAGATCTCGGCATGTCACAACACCTTTGCTGTAGTTCAAGGTGCTGTGCAGTTCAGTGTCTATGGCATACTCTCCAAGGCATTTAGCAGATTGGAGGTTAGTTGCTTGCTGGGAAGTGGAAGTTTCCACTAGCAAGGTCCCATTACGTAAGCGCTTCACCGATTTTAAGAAGCCACATATTCCCTCCAATCCCTTTTGTATATAGATGGGCGAAACCTTCTCTAAACTACCCTCCTTCCGTTTCACAATGAGTAACACATTCAGATTACCAGAATGTATTCTGTTACCTAAGACTGGACTTTTCAAACATGCGCCGGAGTCAGGGGGACTGACTGCACGGGCCCTCTTAAGAGACTGGGTGTTAGAACCTTCCAGCGGCCCACCCTTTCCGCTGGGAGGAAGAAAAGAGGATTTCGAAGGATCCATCTCGGTCCCACGAGCAGCTAGGGAACTATAAGTCCACCTAGACAGAGCCCCGCGTGCCTAGGTAAGCCTTATACAACTGAGGTGCGGCAGGTTTCCCAGAGGTTGCCCGCTATCGACTGTTCCACCTCAACAGCCATGCATCTCATCAACGCGCAGCACACCTTGAGATTGAGGTTTTTTTTATAGAGGTTTGTTCCATCCTCGCGATCCGGGCGCTCAAGACAAGATCCCCATTCCCTGAGACACACAACGTTCCACCGCCGCGCCGCACGGTGGTCGCTGAAGTATGCTCAGAGCTTACAGTGACAGGGGACTGGTGGCGAGTAGCAGTCCCCAGCTCAGGAACCCTGGGGTCGCCAAGCCCGTACCCAGCAAATGAATGCTGAGCCCCTGGGGGCCGACGGGCAAGAGTGGTAGAACAGATCGAGAGGTCCAAGTGGGAGTAGGTGTAAGAGTCTGAGAGGAAAGTCGGGGCGCCAGTATTGAGACAGACAAAATTGAGATGGTTGAAGACATCCGCCAAGAGTGAGCCTCTTTGACAGGATGCAGAAGAGCCCCAAGGGGGATGATGGGCACTGAAGTCGCCAAACAATAAAAACGGCGGAGGAAGCTGAACAATCAGGTGCATCATGTCAGCCCGACTAACTGCAGATGACGATGGAGTATAGACGGTACAAAGAGAAAAAGTAAAAGCAGAAAGAGTAATATGGACAGCTATTGCTTGGAGTGGGGTGGTCAATGGGATGGGTTGGTAATAGACATCGTCCCAAACGAGCAACATGACCCCACCATGAGCTGGGATACCGTCCACAGGGATGAGGTCATACCGCTCCGAGGTATAGTGGGTAAGGGCAATACGGTCAGTCGGGTGCAACTTGGTTTCCTGGAGACCAAGGACGAGCGGACAGTGCAGGCGGAGGAGCAGTTGTAATTCCTCCCGATTAGATCGAATACCTCTTATGTTCCAATGTAACAAGGCCATCGCTAGTCAAAAAAGAGGGGGAACGAGATGGGGGAAGAGCTGGTCACCTCGACGGCCGCGAAGGGCCAGGTTTCGAGGGAACAACGCTACAACCGGCGGGAGGCGGATCCTGTTCCATCGAGTCGTCGCCAGCTGCAGCCGCTGTCCCGGGTTGTGTAGGAGGGGCAGCATCACTTGCCGATGAGAGGCCAGCTGAGCGCCTGCAGCAGAGCATCCCGGCGAAACTGAGGACGGCCGGGAGCAGCGACTCACGTATGGAGCATCAGATGAAACGCGCTGGGGTGGGGAAGGGGATAGAGACTTCTTCTTGGAGGCCTTCTTGGAAGTCTGAGGAGACACAGGGATGGTGGACTGGACCCGAAGAAGATTCTCACGCGCGGGGTCTGTTTGGAACGCCGGACCTCGGAAGCTGGGGTCCGGAACATTTCCCCGATGGACGCCTGAGAAGAGGAAGGCTTCGCAGGCGGCGGGGGGAGGGAGGAGGAGGAGGAAGGGTGGCCCCTGGGGCAGACGGGGTGGGGTCCGTGGGGGAGGAGGATGTGGAAGGGAGGGATTTGGGTGGCGGAGGCAGAGACCCCGGATGGGGGGAGGAGGTGTAGGGAGGACAGGATAGGGGTGAGAATACCGTTGAAGGAGTGGACACGACTGAGGCAAACGAAGTGGTCACCGTCACAGGATGGAGGCGGTCATACTTCTTCCTGGCCTCAGAATAAGAGAGACAATCCAAAGTTTTGAGTCCTTGAAACATCTTCTCCTTCTGATACGCGGGGCAGTCTAAGGATCTAGGCGAGTGGATGCCAGGACAATTAACGCACCGAGGTGGTGGGGTGCATGTATTTTCCTCACGAAGAGGACGTCCACAATCGCCACAAAGGGGCTTAGCCTCACACTGTGACGACATGTGCCCAAAGCGCAAACACCGAAAACAGCGCATAGGAGGCGGGACATAAGGTCGCAAGTCGCACCGGTAGCACATCACCTTTACCTTCTCTGGGAGAACGTCCCCCTCGAAGGCGAGGATAAAGGCCCCGGTGTCGATGCGACGGTCTTTGGGGCCGCGCTGGACTCGCCAGACGAAATGCACGCCTCGGTGCTCCAGGTTGGCCCTGAGCTCCTCATCAGATTGCAGCAGGAGTTCCCGATGAAAAATAACCCCCTGCGTCCTATTCAGTGCCAGATGCGGGACAATGGACATTGGGATGTCCCCTAGTCGGTCGCACGCCTGGAGCGCCACCGACTGTGTGGCGGAGGTGGTCTTTATAAGAACGGACCCCGAACGCATCTTACTGAGAGCCTCGATTTCCCTGAAGATGTCCTCGGTGTGCTGAACAAAGAACATGGGCTTGGAGGTGGCGAACGTCCCCCCATCGGTTCGAGAACAGACCAAATAGCGGGCGAAGTACTTCGCCCCAAGCCGGTGGGCCTGTCTCTCCTCCCAGGGAGTGGCCAAGGGGGAAAGGGCAGGAGAACCAGAACCAGAGACAGTACCTTTCCTTTTGAAAGACTCGGTCCCAGGGCGACCTGATACGTGTTGACATTTCATCTGCGAAACGTCCGCCCCGATACAACCCACTCCGACCAGGGGCTCTCCCCAAGGGTGCCACCCAGCCTCAGCAAGGGCCACCTGGCAGGATGACCGTTGCTGGGAGTCCTGATGCACCAAAGAGACGGGCATCTATTCCTTGGCCGACGTGGGGAGGGTGCAGCTCAGGTATCGGCAGTACGATCCCTGTGTTGTCAGGGGGCTACAACCTAGAGGGTACATGACGACCCCACCACAACGGGCTGGCTACCGTGCTGGATTCCGGGTGCCATGGAAAGTCCATCATGATCGTAGGTGCAGATGGGGACGCACTATGGGCGTAACTTGTACAACCCATCAGGCGTTTAGGCCCAATTTGAGGAATAGTGGGTATGGTGACAACGCCGTTACAATGCTGAGTGCCAAAGTCTTAGTGCACTGAGGACCAGTGGTACGCCACGTAAGGCTTCCTTCCCCAAAAGGGTCGTACTTCTGTAGAATTTTGAAAAACGGAGAACAAACCCCAAGGGGGACCATCACATGGAAGGCCAAAATGGTTGAAACTACTTTTAGTCGCCTCTTACGACAGGCAGGAATACCTCAGGCCTATTCTTACCCCTAAACGGTATCAGATAGATTATATAATGGTAAGATAGAGATTTAGGAACCAGGTTTTAAATTGTAAGACATTTCCAGGGGTAGATGTGGACTCTGACCACAATCTATTGGTTATGACCTGTAGTTTAAAACTGAAGAAACTGCAAAAAGGTGGGAATTTAAGGAGATGGGACCTGGATAAACTGAAAGAACCAGAGGTTGTACAGAGTTTCAGGGAGAGCATTAGGGAACAATTGACAGGAATGGGGGAAAGAAATACAGTAGAAGAAGAATGGGTAGCTTTGAGGGATGAAGTAGTGAAGGCAGCAGAGGATCAAGTAGGTAACAAGACGAGGGCTAGTAGAAATCGTTGGGTAACAGAAGAAATATTGAATTTAATGAATGAAAGGAGAAAATATAAAAATGCAGTAAATGAAGCAGGCAAAAAAGAATACAAACGACTCAAAAATGAGATCGACAGGTAGTGCAAAATGGCTAAGCAGGGATGGCTAGAGGACAAATGTAAGGATGTAGAGGCTTATCTCACTAGGGGTAAGATAGATACTGCCTACAGGAAAATTAAAGAGACCTTTGGAGATAAGAGAACCACTTGTATGAATATCAAGAGCTCAGATGGAAAGCCAGTTCTAAGCAAAGAAGGGAAAGCAGAAAGGTGGAAGGAGTATATATAGGGTCTATACAAGGGCGATGTACTTGAGTACAATATTATGGAAATGGAAGAGGATGTAGACGAGGATGACATGGGAGATACGATACTGCGTGAAGAGTTTGACAGAGCGCTGAAAGACCTGAGCCGAAACAAGGCCCCCGGAGTAGACAACATTCCATTGGAACTACTGACGGCCTTGGGAGAGTCAGTCCTGACAAAACTCTACCATCTGGTGAGCAAGATGTATGAAACAGGCGAAATACCCTCAGACTTCAAGAAGAATATAATAATTCCAATCCCAAAGAAAGCAAGTGTTGACAGATGTGAAAATTACCGAACAATCAGTTTAATAAGCCACAGCTGCAAAATCCTAACACGTATTCTTTACAGACGAATGGAAAAACTAGTAGAAGCTGACCTCGGGGAAGATCAGTTTGGATTCCGTAGAAATACTGGAACACGTGAGGCAACACTGACCTTACGACTTATCTTAGAAGAAAGATTAAGGTAAGGCAAACCTACGTTTCTAGCATTTGTAGACTTAGAGAAAGCTTTTGACAATGTTGACTGGAATACTCTTTCAAATTCTGAAGGTGGCAGGGGTAAAATACAGGGAGCGCAAGGTTATATACAATTTGTACAGAAACCAGATGGCAGTTATAAGAGTTGAGGGACATGAAAGGGAAGCAGTGGTTGGGAAGGGAGTAAGACAGATTTGTAGCCTCTCCCCGATGTTATTCAATCTGTATATTGAGCAAGCAGTAAAGGAAACAAAAGAAAAATTTGGAGTAGGTATTAAAATCCATGGAGAAGAAATAAAAACTTTGAGGTTCGCCGATGATATTGTAATTCTGTCAGAGACAGCAAAGGACTTGGAAGAGCAGTTGAACGGAATGGATGGTGTCTTGAAGGGAGGGTATAAGATGAACATCAACAAAAGCAAAACAAGGATAATGGAATGTAGTCGAACTAAGTCCGGTGATGTTGAGGGTATTAGATTAGGAAATGAGACACTTAAAGTAGTAAAGGAGTTTTGCTATTTAGGGAGTAAAATAACTGATGATGGTCGAAGTAGGGAGGATATAAAATGTAGACTGGCAATGGCAAGGAAAGCGTTTCTGAAGAAGAGAAATTTGTTAACATCGAGTATAGATTTAAGTGTCAGGAAGTAATTTCTGAAAGTATTTGTATGGAGTGTAGCCATGTATGGAAGTGAAACATGGACGGTAAATAGTTTGGAAAAGAAGAGAATAGAAGCTTTCGAAATGTGGTGCTACAGAAGAATGCTGAAGATTAGATGGGTAGATCACAAAACTAATGAGGAGGTATTGATTAGGATTGGGGAGAAGAGAACTTTGTGGCACAGCTTGACCAGAAGAAGGGATCGGTTGGTAGGACATGTTCTGAGGCATCAAGGGATCACCAATTTAGTATTGGAGGGCAGTGTGGAGGGTAAAAATCGTAGGGGGAGACCAAGAGACGAATATACTAAGCAGATTCAGAAGGATGTAGGTTGCAGTAGGTACTGGGAGATGAAGAAGCTTGCACAGGATAGAGTAGCATGGAGAGCTGCATCAAACCAGTCTCAGGACTGAAGACCACAACAACATTCTTACCCCGGAAGCGCAGGGGGAGCCATTGCGATGGAAACTCCCCCTCAACCCAAAGACGGTTGTAAAGGTCGAGGAGGCGTCGTTGGAAGTCCACTGAAAGGTGTTTCAGCATCTGACAGTGGATGCCATCTGGCCCAGGAGAGGTATCAGGGCAAGCGGCTAGGGCACTGCGAAATTCCCACTCACTGAATGGAGCATTGTAAGATTCTGGGTGGTGGGTGCGAAACGAAAGGCTCCGACGTTCCATCCGCTCTTTAATGGAGCGGTAGGCCAGTGGGTAAGTGGAAGAAGCGGAACTCAGAGCGAAACGCTCGGCCAAGCTATTGGCAATTTCGTCGGAGTCTGTACAAACTGCTCCATTCAGTGAGAGCGCAGAGACGCTGAGAGGGGTCCGATAGCCGTAGAGGCGTCAGATCTTAACCCAGACCTGCGATGGAGAATGATGGAGGCCAATGGTGGACACATACCGCTCCCAGCACTCCTGCTTGCTTTGGCGGATAAGGCGGCGGGCTCGCACACGCAGCTGTTTGAAGGCGATAAGGTGTTCGATGGATGGATGTCGCTTGTGACGCTGGAGCGCCCGCCGGCGATCTTTAATCGCTTCAGCGATCTCAGGCGACCACCAAGGCACAGTCCGCCGCCGATGGGGACCCAGAAGAGCGGGGAATGGCAGATTTGGCGGCAGTAACGATGCCGGTGGTGACCGATTGAACCACCGCATCAATATCATCACGAGAGAGAGGCTCAATAAAAGCAGTGGAGGAAAACAAGTCCCAGTCAGCCTTATTCATGGCCCACCTGCAAGGCCGCCCAGAAGAGTGACGTTGTGGCAGTGACAGAAAGATCGGGAAGTGGTCACTACCACACAGGTCGTCATGCGCACTCCGGTCAACAGATGGTAAGAGGCTAAGGCTGCAAATCGAAAGGTCGATGGCGGAGAACGTGCCATGCGCCACGCTGAAGTGTGTGAAGGAACCATCATTTAAAAGTGAAAGATCGAGCTGTGCCAATAAATGCTCAATGGTGGCGCCTCGACCTGTTGCCACTGACCCACCCCACAGAGGGCTATGGGCGTTGAAGTCGCCCAGTAACAAGAAAGGTGACGGCAATTGGCCTAGCAGTGCAGCCAGCTCATGCTGCGCGACATCACCATCCGGTGGAAGGTAAAGACTGCAGACGGTAATAGCCTGTGGCGTCCTCACCCTAACAGCGACAGCCTCTAAAGCTGTTTGTAGAGGGACAGACTCGCTGTGAAGAGAGTTAAGGACATGTATGCAGACGCCCCCAGACACCCTTTCATAAGCTGCTCGGTTCTTATAATAACCCCGATAGCCACGAAGGGCTGGGGTCCGCATAGCCGGAAACCAAGTTTCCTGAAGTGCAATGCAGAAGAAAGGATGAAGGCTGATAAGTTGGCGGAGCTCAGCGAGATGGTGGAAGAAACCGCTGCAGTTCCACAGGAGGATGGTGTTGTCCATGGCTGGGAAAGGCGTGACGGGACGGGGAAGGCAGATTACGCCGCTGGGTCACCTGCTGCCTCCGATTGAGCACCTGTGCTAGTGCTTTCCGTGGCGTTGGAGGGACCGGCGAGATTGAGGTCCTCAGCGGAAGCCAGGATCTCCACCTCATCCTCAGATGCAGAGTGTGAAGGTTGCGGTGGGACAGGTGCCACCGCAATGTCAGGATGCTTGGAAGCCATTTTCTTCAACTGCTTTGCACGCTGTGCCTTTCGAGAGTCTGGCTGGGAGGGCCCCACTGGGTCAGTCTCAGGGACGGACGACTACCGTGAAGCCCCATGACCAGCGACCGGTTGTTGTTTCCCCAATTTGCGGGTGTTCGCTTTGGCACTGGGCAAAGCCTGGAAGGGAGGGCCCCAAGGGACCCCTTCCTGGCTAGAGTAGCCGAAGAAGCTTCTCCAGCTGGGATGGGTGGACGAATGTCCCCGGTGGGTTGGGGTGGTGTTGCTCCTGGAGTAGATGGAGCAACAGAGGGGGAAGTGCCCCCCCAACCAAGGGGGCCACTTCATTCTGACATAACTGAGAGGCAACAGTACGTGACGACACGGGAGAGGATTGGACCGCTGTTGCAGCAGCGGCATAGGCGGATGTCATGGGCACAGGATGTAGCCGCTCATATTTCCGCCTTGCCTCGGTGTTGGTCAGGCAGTCCAGAGTCTTATATTCCATTACCTACCTTTCCTTCAGGAAGATCCTACAGTCCGGTGAGCAGGGGGAATGGTGTTCTCCACAGTTAACACAGGTAGGAGGCGGGGCACATGGAGTATCGGGATGGGTAGGACGGCCACAATCTCGACAGGTGATGCTGGAAGTACAGCGAGATGACGTGCCCGAATTTCCAGCACTTAAAACACCGCATCGGAGGAGGGATATATGGCTTCACATCACAACGGTAAACCATCACCTTAACCTTTTCGGGTAAGATATCACCTTCGAAGGCCAAGATGAAGGCACCGGTGGCTGCCTGATTATACCTCGGACCCCGATGGACGTGCCGGACGAAGTGAACACTTCGTCGTTCGAGGTTGGAGCGTAATTCATCGTTGGACTGCAGAAGACGATCCGTGCGGAATATAATACCCTGGACCATGTTGAGACTCTTATGCGGCGTGATGTTAACAGAAGCATCCCCCAACTTGTCACAATTGACCAACCTCCGTGACTGGGCAGAGGATGCTGTTTGGATGAGTACGGAACCAGAGCGCATTTTGGACAAGCCCTCCACCTCCCCGAACTTGTCCTCTAAATGCTCCACAAAAAACTGGGGCTTGGTTGACATAAACGATTCCCCATCAACTCGCGTACACACAAGGAACCGGGGTGAATATTCTCCACTGCCTTCTTTTGCCATATGTTCCTCTCATGGAGTGGCCAGGGAGGGAAATGATCGTGGTTCGTATTTCCTGCCGTTGAGGTTAGATCTCGATCGCTTAGAGACTGCTGGTGGAGGCCCACCAGCGAGAGAAGATGTACCATGCTTCATTGCGGGTCATGCGCCCTGATGCCACCTACTCCGACCAAGGGCCCTCACCACGGGCGCCACCCAGCCACTGCAATAGCCACCTGGCAGGATGGCTATTGCCGGGAGTCCCAGTGCCCCAGGGAGATGGGCATCTACTCCTTGGCATACGTGGGGAGTTAATGGCGCAGGCATCAGTAGAGCGATCCGTGTGTTGTCAGGGGGCTACAACCAACAAGGTACATGGCGGCCCCACCACAACGGACTGGCTACCATGCTGGATCTTAGGTGCAAAAATGTCGAAGGTCGTCGTCGCAGTTAAAAGAAACACTGCAGAGCGCAGCGTGGTAATCGCACCCAGGGACGTATCGTCGCCCAAGAGATGGAAAACGAACGAGACATCATGGCAACGACGAAAACGCCGGCTGAAGGTCTCAATGCATGACGGATACAGTGCACCATGTAAGGCGCCCTTGACCAATTGGCTCGTTCTTCAGAATAATTTAGAACGATGGAGGTCAAACCTGAGAGGGGACCATCACATAAGACCGAAACATGGAGACTCCTTTTAGTCGCCTCTTACGACAGCCAGGAATACCGCAGGGCGATTCTTACCCCTGAACCCGCAGGGGGATCTAAAGAGGAGTCGAGAGAGACGTCAGAGAGAATGACATCAACAGACTGTAGAATTTCAGTCTCCATGAGTGGGCGAGTCTTCACCTATGGCTTTGGCTTCGATTTTCTGGCCTGAGGTGGCATTGGAACCAAAACCTCAGAAGCAGTAGGGGGTGTAGCAGCACTGGGCAGTGCACTAGACTGGACCCAGGAAGGGGCAGGAAGTTCCATGACTTCAGCTACCACGGCCTGGTCATAAGGCCGGGGGGAGCAGCAGGCTTCACAGGAACAGCAGCAGCACACGTACATTGACAAATGCAGGTGCTAGTGCTGACAGTAGCAACCTCCGTTTGTGTAGCGGCATCAGTTTTCAAGACTGGCTGTTTCAGAACGGAAGAAAAGGAAGCAGCGAACGTGGGCGGCTGCAGGGACTGGTAAATTTTCTTTGCCTCACCATAGGGATGCGTTTGGTGGTTTTAAGTTCCTGGATCTTCCGTTCCTCAAGGAAAACTCTACATTCCCTACTCCACACAGGGTGATCCCCAGAGCAGTTGACACACTTGGGAGGAGAGGAGTAACCAACTCCCTCATGGGCGGCTTTACCACAATTCCCGCAAGTGGCTTCCCATCTACAGCCGAGAGTAGTGTGTCCAAAGTGTTGGCATTTAAAACATCGCATGGGGTTGGGGTAATAAGGCCGTACACTGAGAAGTAGGAAACCTGCCTTCACATGCTCGGGCAATTTGGTGCTGTTAAACGTAAGGATAAACGAGTCAGATTTCATGAGAGCACCATCCACCCATTTCATAACGTGTTGCACGTCGACAATTCCTTCCCGGGACCATTCATTCAGCCTTCAGTTCGTCTTGGGGAATGTCAACGAGATCTCTGCAAGTCACAACACCCTTGCTGTAGTTCAAGGTGTTGTGAAATTCAGTCTCAACCGCAAACTCCCCAAGAAATTGTGCCTTTTGAAGGTTCTGGACTTGCCAGAAGCTAGATGTTTCAACCAACAAGGTGCCATTTCGCAAGCGCTTTACAGATTTTAATGTGCCAGCAACGCCTTCTAAGCCATTCTGTATATAAAATGGCGAAACTTTTTCAAAACTCCCAATTTTCTTCTAATTATGAGAAACACATTATGCGAAGCAGCATGCGTTCTGTTGCTATTACCTGAATCAGGATGACTGGCTACACGAGCCCTCTTGTGAGATTGGGTGTTAGAACCTACCAGCGGCCCACCCTTTCCGCTGGGAGGAGAAGAAGGTAAGTTCGAGGGTTCCATCTCGGTCCCACGAGCAGCTAGAGAACTGAAGGTCCACTCAGAGCCCCGTGTGCACGAGTAAGCCTTATACAACTGAGGTGCAGCAGGTGCCGCAGAAGTTGCCCGCTTGCGACTGTTCCACCCAAACAGCCATGCATCTTACAGGCGCACGGCACACCGTAAGACTGAGGGGTTTTTATAGAGGTTGACCTTCCTCGCAATGCAGGCAGTCAAGCGAAGATTACCATTCCCGCAGCACACACTATTCCCGCAGCACACAACATTCCACCGCCGCGCCCTATGGTGGTCGCTGAGCATGTCTGGGGGTTACGGTGACATGAGACTGGCGGCTCTGACCAGCTGTGGACCCCGGGGTTGCCAAGCCCATACTCAGCAAATGAATGCTGAGGCCCTTGGCGACTGCACCTTCAAAGTGCTATGCTCGGCTGTCCATCAGCAATTGCTTTGAGTCTCCTCTCACTTGCCCACTAAGGCAGCTTGACCGGACCTGAACCAGTGACGATGTGTAGTAGTAGTACACTGCCAAAAAACTACTGTAACCTTTCGACTGTTTCTTTTCCGTCAGGCCGCCATATACGGAAGCGATCTGTTAGTGCCAAGCTCCATCGCCAACATCAGGAGCCTCCACTCACACAATTCTGCTAGGAAGAACGTAGCTTGCTCTTCGTAAGAAACATGCAAACAATAACAGCGATGAGGTCAACGAAGGTGACAAATTAATGTTGCGCATCGAGATATACGCGTCGTTGCATTAAGTTGTGATACTGAGTGCACAGGACATTTCTCATTAGTATTAGACGACACTGCATGAGGATTCAGTGCTTGTTTCTGCAATACGTGAGTGTGCCGACTATTTTCCCAGGATCGGATACCGACGAGGATGGATACTATCATTATGTGATTCACGTGTGCGAGTTTGGTCAGCTGCACCGCAGCAGGCCATTAAGACGTTAACACCAGCCACGGTATGATGCGTTTTTCAATCGACGAAAGGACTTTTCCGCAAAGAGTAGCGAAAGAGAGATTTTCGAACCAGCAGACGAGGTGGTACTTAACCAGTAACTAGGCTGTGCACAGGTCGTTGAGTCGAGATATCGTTTGTACACAATTTTGTACCAGTGGAACTGTTCTGTCGGAGTTTCTTCTGAAGAATCTAGCTACCTTATGTTCGTACTGTTGGAAATACCTTATCTTCCCCGAATATGTTAGTTCATTGGTTGGTCCATGTATTTTCAATGGGTGACGGTGTGTTTTGCATGTATACATTGTGAAGTTGTAGGTTCCTGTTTCTTGTCGTAAAGTTAACCGTATGTGACTTATCAAATTGCAGGATGTGATATTGGACCTAATGAATTACTTCTCGTAGTTCTACCCTATTCAGCTAACCAATCTGAAATTATGAAGGACAGGTCTGAGACACTAGAACTGACTGTAGAACCCAGGCAGGTAAAGAAAGCTGTAGCGCGTTTGTTGCATTCCGTTCTTTTTCACCGAAAAGTGGGAAAGTTTGACTTCGTTCCTGAAACACTATGCCATATATTTTGAAGTATTGGATTCTGTGACGTGGATTGTGATTTTATATATCTCACTCATGTTTGTTATTCCGAGGATTTAGATCGCAATTTGAAGACAGAAATTTCGGCGGTTTCGGACTCACCACATATCAATGCACAGCAGACCACTGGGGAAATATCATTGGAATTTTTCCAGCGGGAGAAAAACAGGTGGCAATTTCCAATAGAAAGTACTTGGGAAGTCTGGACCGTACGTGTGGAAATTATTAGGTTGAACAATGAATGCGAAAGATAACTATTAACAGAGAAATTTGGTGATATGTTGACCGAAGACATACTCTGTACTGTCGAAGAAATGAATACAAATGCATACAGTCCAGAATATCCTGTTGAGGCAGAAGTGCATCTTGTTTTTGATACAACACAACTTGTGACGGGGATCCAACCATACTATTTCATTTATCACACACATTAGCAGGTCCCCGAACAATATTGTTGGTTTAACAATGAAGAAACCGTTGAAAGAAATTCTTAGGTATTGAATTTTTGCGTGTGTATTAGGTACTTCTATTCAGGTAGACTTTAGTAAACTATTGATGCAACTATGGAAATACCACTTTTGTATAATCACTCTTATTTATTTCACATTTACAATGTTTGTATAAAACTCATGGACTTTTCGCTGTTATGTCAAAAAATTATTGTCAAAATTCAATGTTTAAAACTCATGTTAACGCAGCTGAATACCCACAGATAAAGAAAGTTATCTGTTATGGTACTTGTTCAGTTGATTATGTTATTTGTAAAAATAAACGATGACCGAGTGGTTAAGGCGTTGGACTGTTAGTTCAATGTGCTCTGTACGCACGGGTTCGAATCCCATCATCGAAGAATTTTACGTATATCACCCGTTTGCGATCACTCTTTCTGCATGCGAAACGCCACTCAGTATTAAAAACGGAAAGTGTAGGCGGTAAATTACATGTCATAAATACGAAACCGAACTGCCGGCCAGATGCAAAGAGAGAACATTCCATAGCGTACGCCTTTCGAATCAAACATCATCTCAAGATCTATAAACGAATCGAAGTTTGGCACCATAGTGGTAATGGGGAACGATGCGATCTTATTTATATTTAAGTGCGTACTTCTTGCAACATTTTAACGTATCTAGTCTATAATACCCCATCGCGTGGATGTTTTACTGGTCACAGAAACACTCCTCAAACCGACAGACGACTTCCACCTTCACAACATCACGTGTTACCGCCTCGACCGCCCACACCGCCGTGGTGGAGGCATGGCAGTGCTCCTCAACAAAGCCCCTGCCAATACCCAAGAGACTCTCCAGCCAATGGAACACAGATGCCTCAGCGGCCATCGTCTACACACACCCCGGTGCCACCGCACTTGCAGCAGCATATTTGAGCCCAAACAAGCCACTGCTGGAAGCAGACCTCCACACATTGGCATCCCTTCGACAGGCTTATTGTTGGGTCGGATCTCAATGCCAAGCACCCAGCTTGGCATTCTCGGGTCTCTAACCCCAAAGACCGGCTTCCCCTTGACCTAGAGGATACTTTAGCGCTATCGGTCTATGGCCCCCACGAACTTACACATATCCCAGTCCGTTCTAACTTCCACCCAGACGTTCTGGATTTGGCCATCTTCAAAAACATCACCGCTCAGTTTTCACTGGAAGTTCTCCAGGAACTGGCCTCTGACCATGAGCCAGTACTCTTGCAACTCACCAATGTTACCCTTTCATTTGATGTTCGGTCCTCTGTGACCCTCACCAATTGGGACAAGTTTACCAGGGTACTTTATAACACCACTCGACACGACGTCGATTTGACAACACCAGCCAATATAGTCTGTGCTGTGGATTATCTTACCGCCAAAATACAGAAATCAGTGAAACTCTCCACCTCCACTGCACCTCGGAATTTAACCACCCCCCTGGACGATTTGCCTCCCCTGTTACAGGAGCTGAAGGTGCAGAAGAACCGCTACCGCCGGCGGTGGAAGAAGTTTCGCGATCCCCAGGACAAACGCTAAATGAGACGCCACCAGCGTGAATTCTGCCACCGGCTCGCTGACTAAAGGTCCGAACAATGAGAGAAAAGGATGTCCGCTTTCTTCCTGCATGAAAAGTCTGACTGGGCTGTTATTCGCACCCTGCGGCGTTCTATGCCAGCGACTGCCCATCCTATTCACACGGCAGTGGGCTTTTGTATGATACACTCGAAATTGTGGAAACGCTGGCGGATTCATTCGAGCCCCAAAACCGCCCCCTTGTCCGGACGAACTACAGGACGAACAAAAAGTCCTGGCAGCTGTTGCTGCTTTCCGCAACCGCCCACCCCAGTCTGCCCCCTCCTTACGTTCATGGCAGAAATTCAGTATATCCTGCAACGGCAACGTGGCCTGTCGGGCACTGGGTTAGACGGAATTTTAAATGAACATCTTTGCCACCTTTCCCGCATGGCACTCACCTTGTGCACCAAGATTTTAAACTTGTCTCTCGTCTGGCCTTTTCCTCCCCTCCGTGGAAACAAGCCAGGCTGACTGATCCCCAAAAGGTTCAAGGACCCTATGGTCCCCACAAACAACTGGCCAACCAGCCTCCTAAATACTATGGCGAAGGTCCTTGAATCTGTTATCCTTCACCTACTTTCCCAACCTCTTTCGGCGGATGGGACGATCTGTCCTGAACAGTTTGGATTCACCTCGCACCTGTGCCGAACTTCAGGCCTTACAGATCACTGAAGACTTCTGCAAAGGTTTCTACACCGCCAAGTCGAAAGCTGTCGTTTTCCTGGACTTGCAGAACGGCTACAAGATGATCTAGGAAGACAACCTAATACACAACAAGCTGACACAGGCCCCCCACACCGGATATTTATGTTAATAACGTGGATAACTTCCTCTGTGGTAGGACATTCCTAGTGGCTCAATCGGAATTCGTTCCAGCATTCGCCAATTGTCGGCAGGCTCTCCACAAGGATCAATGTTATCTTCCATATTTTTCAATATCTATGTAAATGATATGCCAGTCGTCCCCAAGTGGCGTGTAGCACAACATGCTGACAACACAGCACTATATACCATTGGTCGCATTACTGATGGCGTCTTCACCCGCCTCCAGCGACAGGTGAACGCCATCGCCCGGTGCTGGACAAACAAAAGAGCTCTCAATGCCGCCAAAACTATGGCAGCCTACTTAACGAAACGGCCTCCAGTCCTCCGTCGCAATATTCCGATTGCAGGCATGCAGTTGCTTTGGTCCCCAACAACCACCTATCTCGGGTTCAACATGGACCACAAGTGGCTCCTCCACTGTCATGTGGAGTATGTCGCCAACAAGGGGTAAAAACTGACCATGGCTTTGTACCCACTCTTTTGCAGGTGGGAACTCAACTTGCATACCAACCTCCACATTTACCGAACAGTTATCCTGACGGCCCATGAAGCAGAGCGATACGTGAGGGCAAGCATTAGTGTCACCAGCATGCGGACGTTGCAGCGCCTGCAGAACAAGTTGCTCAGGTGGAGCCTGCACGCCTTGGCACATGAGGAGAATTTTCACTGTCCACAAAGAAGTGGATATCGTCACATTCAATACAATCATAAGCAACAACGCACAGCGGCTCTATGAGAAAGTGGATGCCCTGCGGGACAGTGTCCATGGGTTATGCCACGTTGGGACCACACTTCCACGCCCCTGGCATCGACATCCGGTTTCTCGAACCATCCGAGAGCAATCAGATTCCGACCCTGGCTAAGAATAGACCTGGCACGCCAACCACGGATGCATCCTTTGGCGGGACTATCCCACCCGTCCCCCCCCCCCCCCCCAATTCTACGTCCAATACTTTCCCACCCTACCTGCCCATGTTGAGCTAAATTTTTCTGCCTGACTGATGAAGTAGTGTCACTGTCGGAGGGTGGTGCGGGACTACAAGTCCCACAGCCACACTTTCAAAGTATATTGCACTGACGCCGTGTCACTGCCCTATGGATAAATTTACTTCCTCACCAACACAGACCGCAAAAGACTGGTGATGCTATATTGTAACATATCACCAAAAAATGTCAGAACGCCATATACGGAAGCAATCTGACAGGGCCGAGCTCCATCGCCAATAGCAGGAGCCTCCGCACACACAATTCGGCTAGAAATAACGTGGTTTGCTCTACGTAAGAAACTTGCAAGCAATATCAGCGATGAGGTCAGCGAAGGTTACGAATAAAGGATGCGCATCGAGATGTACGTGCCGTTGCAGTCCGTTGTGATACTGAATGCACAGGGCATTTCTCATTTGCATTAGATGACACTGCATGACGATTCAGTGCTTATTTCTGCAATAAGTAAGCGGGAAGACTATTTTCCCCCGATCGGATACCAACGAGGACGGATGCTATCATTAAGTGGTTCACGAGTAAGAGCTTGGTCAGCTGCACTGGAGCAGGGCATGAAGACTAACACCAACCACGGTACGAAGCGTTTTCGAATTAGAAACGTCTTTCCGCAAGGAGTAGCGAGAGAGTGTTTTCGATCCAGCAGACGATGTGGCCGAGTGGACAGTGTCGCCTTGCGCTTTGAGGGAGCAGGTTGTAGCTAGCTTCCGCCTGTGCCGTTTCTGTCGAAGCTACTGAGTCTTGTTGCTGTATCCACTGGATTCACAATGTAATTGCGTAGCGGAGTTTGTTCTCGTTTTTCTCGTGGCGGCGGTGTTTTCTGCCCGCGCCATGGTCTCTGTCGAGTCTGCTAAGACTATTCGTTGTCGAGCTACTGTTCGTTACACTTTTGACTAGATTACGTGTCGTGTTACACCCCGCTCTTTAGAAATTCACCATTGGTTGGGTGATGTCATCTGTGATACTGCTGATCAGGTAGATACTGCTTACTTTTTTCTGATTTGTATTCATTCTTTGTGATGTTTTAGGATCCCTTTCAAGTAGAACGGCTTCTCTCTCTGGTTGGTTCTAACGTGTTGTTTACACATCGCGATGGTTCCGTTAGTCAAGTCGTCCTTGAAAATGCGGCACTCTGTTAGAATTTATAACCTTCCTCCTGAAGTCGACGATTCATTTCTTAAAACAGCGTTGCTTCCGTTTGGAGTAATACGGCATATCCGATGGGAACGCTGGCGAGCACAACATCGCTTGCAATGTTATAATGGTATCCGGACTGTGGACATGTGCGTTAAAAAGAATATTCCTTCCCACTTAACTGTTTGTTAAGTTACTTACGCCGGTGAAGAAGGAACATGTTTTCTCTGTAACGAAAGGGGTCGTCCCAGATCTGATTGTCGCGCCGTGCTACTGTTCTGACGTCGTCTTATCAGAAACGTCTTTATTTAATGTTAGCAGACAGCTCTCAATCACTCTCCAGCTTTAAGCAAAGGAGGGGCAACATCCCTCCTACTCATAAGCATTTACGGTGACCGCGCGTCCCAGTGCGACCTCTGTCCATGAGGGGACGACGGCTCCTGCAGCGCAAATCGAACGCCGGTGGGCTGAGAACGGTACAGATTTCGAGGACGCCCCACTCCAGTCTCGTTCTTCTGATACCGCGTTGACAGAGGGTGCATTTTCTGGCGGTAATGAGTTGTCTTCTGTCGTTAATTGTGATTCCAGTATTACCAGAAATGATATAGCTTCTTCTGTTGATGTCTAATTGTGTGCTGAATCGGCGTCCCCCGTCACCTTAGACATGGAGGTCTCCGCGAGTCCAGATGTTCCCACAGAGACGTTGCCTGCTGGCCAGTCTTTATCGTGTTCTGATGAAATACCACCCCCCAACCCTTCCACACAGAGACAGTGAAGCAACAGGAGTATACGGGTACTCTTCCTGATCAGGATATCCGTCGGACAGAGGCACTGCATTACCTGTGTCTTCTGCACCTGATGTTACTGTGAGTTGCGCTCCCCAATTTCCGATGACTGCAGTGGCGATGGCTCCTCTATAAAATCGGAGCTTGATGCGCCCCCAACCCATCTACATCAGGAGTTTATCTTTTCACGGAATGGTGTTAAACAGCATTTTCAACGTGCACGTACTGTGGCGCCTCGGCTTCCAGTGGGGATGAATAGAATTATTACCCTCTTTCCCCCAGATATGGACGTTGATCAAAGAAGGACGTGATGAGTGCTTTTTCCTTAATGGTGCTTCATTGACCTTACATGTGCTAACGGATGTAGGCCTATTTATTTCTAACCCCAAATGTTAAAAGGGTACATGCCCAATTAAGGCTTGCTCCGTTCTGCCAGTTTATTTATAATTCCCAAACCGATCTAGTGTGTTTACAAGAGGTTGGTTGGTTGGTTGGTTTGTGGGAATGAAGGGACCAGACTGCTATGGCCATCAGGCCCTTTTTCCAAAAAAATTAAAACCGCCCAAAGAGAATAAAAACAAACAGCGGGAAAGACGTCAGACGACACGGGACAAGAAAGACTCCGACAGAGATCAGACAAAACAAATTAAGACACACACAGTGTGACGGTGGTTGACCGACCATAGACAAACAAAGAGGAAAAGCCAACCACCAAGAACACATTAAAAACCAGTTTAAAATCAGAGGCTAAAAGCCAGAGTCAACACTAATAAAACGAACTCTCAGATTAAACGATAAAAACCCCCTGCCCGAATAAAACACAAAACTAAGCCCACCATGGCAGAGTCATCTAGTAAAAGTGCAGAGAGCGTGTCAGACGGCGCAAACGTCTGCCTGAGCACAGATAACAGTGGACAGTCCAACAAAATGTGGACCACCGTCAATGCCGAGCCGCAGCGACAGAAAGGAGGGACCTCACGGCGCAGTAAGTGGCCGTGGGTCATCCGCGTGTGTCCAATATGCAGTCGGCAGAGAACGACAGACTCCTTGTGAGAGACTCGCAAGGAGGAGTGCCACACAGTCGTCGTCTCCTTGATGGCACGGAGTTTGTTAGGGGTGGCCAGACCGCGCCAGTCAGCGTCCCAAAGCGAGATAACTTTGTGGCGGAAGACTGCCCTCAAATCAGTCTCCGGAAGGCCAATGTCTAGAGTGGGTTCACTGGTGGCCTGTTTGGCCAGGCAGTCAACATTTTCATTGCTTGAGATACCGAGATGACCGGGGGTCCACACAAAGACCACAGAGCGGCCGCAACGGGCAAGAGTATGCAGGGACTCATGGATAGCCATGACCAGACGAGAACGAGGAAAACACTGGTCGAGAGATCTTAAACCGCTCAGGGAATCGCTACAGAAAACGAAGGACTCACCTGAGCAGGAGCAGATGTACTCTAGGGCTCGAAAGATGGCGACCCGCTCAGCAGTTAAACGCTGCACCCAGCCAGCAAGGAACGTTGTTCCGAATGGTCCCCTAGAGTTAGCGTATAACCCACTCAACCAGCAACCATGGAACCGTCAGTGTAAACAATGCCAGAGCCCTGATACGTGGCCAGGATGGAATATAAGCGGCGGTGGAAGGCCTCTGGAGGGACTGAGTCCTTCGGGCCCTGTGCCAAGTCCAGCCGAAGGCAAGGGCGACGAATACACCATGGGGGTGTATGCAAAGTAGCCCGGAAAGGTGGTGGAACAGTAAAAACCTGAAGCCCAGAGAGAAGCTCTTTGACGCGGACCGCTATTGTACAACCAGACCGGGGCCGACGTTCTGGCAGACGGACGACCGATCGCGGGAACAGGAAACGACAGTTTGGATGCCCGGGCGAGCTTAGAACATGGGCAGCATAAGCGGCCAGCAAACGTTGGCGCCGGAACCGCAGTGGAGGTACACCTGCCTCCACTAGTATGCTGTCCACAGGGCTGGTGCGGAAAGCACCAGTGGCAAGGCGTATCCCGCTGTGGAGAATTGGGTCCAGCACCCGTAACGCAGATGGGGATGCTGAGCCATAAACCAGGCTCCCATAATCCAGACGGGACTGGATTAACGCCTGGTAGAGCCGCAACAGGGTAGATCGGTCGGCGCCCCAGCGGGTGTGGCTCAAGCATCTCAGAGCGTTTAGATGCCGCCAACACGTGTGTTTAAGCTGCCGGAGATGAGGCAGCCAAGTCAACCGGGCATCGAAAACCACCCCCAAAAACCTGTGGGTCTCCACCACAGCAAAGAGTTCGTCGGCAAGATAAAGCCGCGGCTCAGGATGGACTGTTCGGCGCCGGCAGAGATGCATAACGTGGGTCTTGGCTGCCGAAAACTGAAACCCATGCGCTACAGCCCAAGACTGCGCCTTACGGATAGCGCCCTGTTGCTGACGTTCAACAGCTGCAATGCCAGTAGAGCTGTAATAAAGGCAGAAGTCGTCAGCATACAGGGAAGCGGAAACAGAATTTCCCACGGCCGCTGCAAGCCCGTTAATGGCTATTAAAAACAGACACTTAAAACAGAACTCTGTGGCACACCGTTCTCCTGGACGTGGGAGGAACTATACGAGGCCGCGACTTGCACGCGGAAGGTACGACACGAGAAAAAATTGCGGATAAAAATTGGCAGAGGACCCCGAAGACCCCATCCATGAAGCGTAGAAAGGATGTGATGACGCCATGTCGTATCGTACGCCTTCCGCGTGTCGAAAAAGACAGCGACCAGGTGCTGACGGCGGGCAAAGGCAGTACGGATGGCCGACTCCAGGCTCACCAGATTGTCGGTGGCGGAGCGGCCTTTACGGAACCCACCCTGAGACGGAGCCAGAAGGCCCCGAGACTCCAGTACCCAATGCAAGCGCCGGCTCACCATCCGTTCAAGCAACTTGCAAAGAACGTTGGTGAGGCTAATGGGACGGTAGCTGTCCACCTCCAGAGGGGTCTTTCCAGGTTTCAAAACGGGGATGACAACGCCTTCCCGCCATTGTGACGGAAACTCCCCCTCGACCCAAAGACGGTTGTAAAGATCGAGAAGGCGCCGCTGGCAGTCCACTGAAAGGTGTTTCAGCATCTGACAGAGGATGCCATCTGGCCCAGGAGCGGTATCAGGGCAAGCAGCTAGGGCACTGCGAAATTCCCACTCAGTGAATGGAGCATTGTAAGATTCTGGGTGGTTGGTGCGAAACGAAAGGCTCCGACGTCCCATCCGCTCTTTAATGGAGCGGAAGGGCTGGGGTTAATTCGCAGAAGCGGAACTCATAGCAAAATGCTCTGCTAAGCGATGGGCAATGACGTCGGAGTCAGTACAAACTGCTCCATTCAGTGAGAGCGCAGGGACCCTGGCAGGGGTCCGATAGCCGTAGACGCGTCGAATCTTGGCCCAGACCCGCGAAGGAGTGACATATTGGCCAACGGTGGACACATACCGCTCCCAGCACTCCTCCTTGCCTTGGCGGATAAGGAGGCGGGCCCGCGCATGCAGCCGTTTGAAGGCGATAAGGTGGTATATGGAGGGATGTCGCTTGTGATGCTGGAGCGCCCGCCGGCTATCTTTAATCGCTTCAGCGATCTCAGGCGACCACCAAGGCACAGCCTTCCGCCGAGGGGACCCAGAAGAACGGGGAATGGCAGATTCGGCGGCAGTAACGATGCCGGTGGTGACCGATTGAACCACTGCATTAATGTCATCAGTAGAGAGAGGCTCAAAAGCGGCAGTGGAGGAGAACAAGTCCCAGTCAGCCCTATTCATAGCCCATCTGCTAGGGCGCCCAGAAGAGTGACGCTGTGATAGTGACAAAAAGAGCGGAAAGTGGTCACTACCACACAGGTCGTCATGCACACTCCATTGGACAGACGGTAAGAGGCTATGGCTACAGATGGAAAGGTCAATGGCAGAGTAGGTGCCATGCGCCACACTGAAGTGTGTGAAGGCACCATCATTTAACAGCAAGAGATCTAAGTGCGACAATAAATGCTCAACGATGGGGCCTCTACCTGTTGCCACTGACCCACCCCACAGAGTGTTATGGGCGTTGAAGTCGCCCAATAGCAAGAAACGTGGCGGCAATTGGGCTACCAGTGTAGCCAGGACATGCTGCGAGACCTCACCATCCGGTGGAAGGTAAAGACTGCAAACGGTAACAGCCTGTGGCGTCCACACCCGAACCGCGACAGCCTCTAAAGGTGTTTGGAGATGGACAGACTCGCTGTGCAGAGTGTGAAGGACATATATGCAGACGCCACCAGACACCCTTTCATAAGCCGCCCGGTTCTTATAATAACCCCGATAGCCACGGAGGGTGGGGGTTCGCATTGCTGGAAACCAGGTTTCCTGCAGAGCAATGCAAAGGAAAGGATGAAGGCTGGTAAGCTGGCGGAGCTCAGCGAGATGGTGGAAGAAACCGCTGCAGTTCCACTGGAGGATGGTATTGTCCATGGCGGAGAAAGGCGTGACGGGACTGGGAAGGCAGATTACGCCACTGGGTCACCTGCTGCCTCCGATTGAGCACCCTTGCTAGTGCTATCCGTGGCGTCTGAGGGACTGGCGAGATCGAGGTCCTCAGCGGACGCCAGGATCTCCACCTCGTCCTCAGACGCAGAGCTGGAAGGTGGTGGTGGGGTGGCTGCCGCCGCGAATTCCTAGGGCTTACAGCTCCTCTTCTTGGATTTCTCACGCTGCTCCTTGGGTTTAACTGGCTGGGAGGGCTTCACCGATTCAGTCTCCGGGACTGAGGAGGATCGTGAAGCCCTTCGACCAGCTGATTGCGGGCACGTACGCCACTGTCGGTCGTCAGCCTTCCCACTGGTGGAAACCTGGGAAGGGAGGGACCCGAGGGACCCCTTGTGAGCATGAGAAGCTGAAGAAGTTGGACACTTCTCCGGCTTAGAAGCAGGGACGGACGTCCCTTATGGGGGGGATGGTGTTCCCCCTGAGGTAGGTGGCGCAGGAGCAACCCGGTGGATAGAGCCCCCCACTGGCAAGGGGGCAGAAGGAGTTGTACCACTCAGCGATCCGGCCGGAAGCCGCGAAACTGATGGGGCGAGCACAGGTGTTGTAGCAGCGGCGTAGGATGATGTCATTCTCACGGGATGTAATCGATCGTATTTCCTTTTGGCCTCAGTATAAGTCAGTCAGTCCAGGGTCTTATATTCCATGATTTTGCACTCTTTCTGTAAGATTCTGCAGTCTGGCGAGCAAGGTGAATGGTGCTCCCCGGAGTTGACACAGATGGGAGGCGGGGCACATGGAGTATCGGGATGAGACGGACGTCTGCAATCTCGACATGTGAGGCTGGAAGTGCAGCGGGAAGACAAATGGCCGAACTTCCAGCACTTGAAGCACCGCATCGGGGGAGGAATATAGGGCCTGACGTCACATCGGTAGACCATCACCTTGACCATTTCCGGTAACGTATCACCCCTGAAGGCCAAGATGAAGGCACCGGTAGCTATCTGATTTTCCTTCAGACCCCGATGAACGCCCCGGACGAAATGTACACCCCTGAGCTCTAAGTTGGCGCGCAGCTCGTCATCAGACTGCAAAAGAAGGTCCTTAGGGTAAATAACTCCCTGGACCATATTTAATCTCTTATGCGGTGTGATCGTAACAGCAGCATCCCCCAACTTGTCACAAGCAAGCAAACGTCGTGACTGGGCAGAGGATGCCGTTTGGATCAGGACCGATCCAGAGCGCATTTTTTGACAAGCCCTCCACATCCCCAAACTTGTCCTCTAAATGCTCGAAGAACTGAGGCTTTGTGGAGAGAAAAGACTCCCCATCAGCTCTCGTACAAACTAAGAATCGGGGCGAATAACTATTACCTCCATCCTGAGACTTACGCTCCTCCCACGGCGTGGCCAGAGAGGGGAACGTTTTCGGATTGTACTTTTCAGCATTAAATTGAGCCCGAGAACGCTTAGAGACTGCTGGCGGCTGGCCGCCAGCGGGAGATGATGTACCACGCTTCATTGCGGGTCATCCGCCCTGATGCCGCCTACTCCGACCAAGGGCCCTCCCCACGGGCGCCACCCAGCCGCAGCAATAGCCACCTGGCAGGATGTCCATTGCCGGGAGTCCTGATGCCCCAGGGAGACGGGCATCTACTCCTTGGCATACGTGAGGAGTTAACGGCGCAGGCATCAGTAGAGCGATCCCTGTGTTGTCAGGGGGCTACAACCAAGAGGGTACATGGCGGCCCCACCACAACGGACTGACTACCGTGCTGGATCTTAGGTGCAAAACTGTCCAAGGTCGTCGTCGCAGTTAAAAGCAACACTGCAGAGTGTGGCGTGGGAATCGCACCCAGGGACGTATCCACGCCTAAGAGATGGAAAACGAGCGGGACACCATTGCAACGACGAAAAAGCCGGCTAAAGGTCTCAATGCACGACGGATACAGTGCACCACGTAAGGCGCCCTTCCCCAATTGGCTCGCTCTTCGGAATAATTTAGAAAGATGGAGGTCAAACCCGAGAGGGGACCACCACATGAAGCCGAAACATGGAGACTCCTTTTAGTCGCCTCTTACGAGAGGCAGGAATACCGCGGGCCTATTCTAACCCCCGAACAGAGTGGGGGAGTATCGCCGCTTAAAAGATGTTGATGGCTAAAAAGACAGTGTCCTATCCGGAGTCTAGTTAAAATTACCTCCTCCCGACGACGCGTTTGGGAGGAATAGGTCCAAGCACAAGGAAGAGTTTTCACGTGCCGCAATTTATTTTGGGGAAGTGTCGACCAATGCGCGTGCCATAATTGAACAACACGACGACATAAAACGCTCCGGAGATCGGCGACGGGAATCGATTGAATTGCTGGCCGAAGAAGAGAGACTGCAGCCTTGGCTGCAATATCGGCCGCCTCGTTTCCGCAGATACCAACGTGTCCCGGGAGCCAGAGGAACGCCACCGAGACGCCCCCCGGTGGACCAGAGGGTGCACAGGGTAAAGAGCTTTGAGACTGAGGAGAGAGCTGAGATAATCGGAGCAGATAACGTACTGTATCCGCCGATGGCGGCGGATGTAGTGGACAGCCTGGAGAACAGCGTAAAGCTCCGCAGTATAAACTGAACACTGGTCGGGAAGCCGAAATTGATGTGGGGTGTTGCCAACAACATAGGCAATCCCTACACCTAACGATGTTTTCGAGCCGTCGGTGTAAATAAATGTGGCGTCCGTCATTTGTGCACATAGAGCAGCAAATGCCCGACGATAAACAAGTGAAGGGGTTCCATCCTTGGGAAATCGACAAAGGTCTCTGAGCAGGCAGATCCGGGGACGGAGGCAAGGCGGTGCTGTACCCCAAGTTGTCAAGAAGGTTTTAAGAAAGTGGAAGGAAAGAGAATAGAGCAGTTGACGGAAGCGGACTCCCGGTGGTAGTAGGGAGGAGGGGCGGCCTGCATACCCTACATCAAAGGAGGCGTCGAAAAATATGTCATGGGCTGGATTAGCAGGCATGGAAGACAGATGGCTGGCATAACGACTCAGAAGGACTGCTCGCCGATTGGACAGCGGAGGTTCAGCAGTCTCAGCATAAAGGCTTTCCACAGGGCTAGTGTAAAAAGCTCCAGACACTAAACGTAATCCACGGTGGTGGATAGAGTCGAAGACTAGACGGCCGAGCAGAGGAGTAGACTATGCTTCCATAGTCCAATTTCGAGCGCACTAAGGCGCGATAGAGTCGGAGAAGGACCACTCGGTCCGCTCCCCAGGAGGTACCATTCAGGACACGGAGGGTGTCGAGGGATCGCAGACAGCGAGGCGAAAGATAGGAAACGTGGGAGGACCAGCACAGTTTTCTGTCAAACATAAGACCCAAGAATTTAACGACGTCTGAAAACGGAAGGTTGACAGGTCCTAGATGTAAGGAGGGTGGAAGAAACTCCTTACGTCGCCAAAAATTAACACAAACGGTCTTACTGGGAGAAAAACGGAAGCCGGTGTCGATGCTCCAAGAGTGGAGGCGATCGAGACATCCTTGAAGACGTCGTTCAAGAAGGCTGGTCCGTTGAGAGCTGTAGTAGATCGCAAAATCGTCCACAAAGAGGGAGCCCGAGACATCAGGAAGGAGACAATCCATAATTGGATTGATGGCAATGGCAAACAGTACAACACTCAGCATGGAGCCCTGGGGTACCCCCTTTTCTTGGGAGGAAGTACGGGAGAGAGTAGTGTTCACCCGCACCCTAAATGTGCGCTCTGCCATAAATTCGCGAAGAAAAAGGGGCAGCCGACCTCGAAAGCCCCAAGAGAACAGTATGCGGAGGATACCTGCCCTTGAACAGGTGTAGTATGTTGTCTCCAGATCAAAAAATTTTGCTACTGTTTGGCGTTTCTGGAGAAAATTATTCATGATGTAAGTGGAGAGAGCAACAAGATGGTCAACTGCAGAATGATGCTTTCGGAAACCGCATTGGGCAGGTGTTAAAAGACTGCGGGATTCCAACCACCAAGCTAAACGGTAATTCACCATACGCTCCAAAACCTTACAGACACTACTCCTGAGAGAAATGGGGCGATAGCTAGAGGGGAGATGTTTGTCCTTTCCAGGTTTCGGAACAGGAACGACAATAGCTTCCCGCCATCGTCTGGGAAAAGTAATATCGGTCCAAATTCGATTATAAAGGCGAAGGAGGTAACGCAGACTAGGGGTTGATAAATGCAGCAACATTTGGACATGGATACCATCCGGTCCCGGGGCGGAGGAGCGAGAAGATGAGAGGGCATGTTGGAGTTCCCGCATGGAGAAAACAGTATTGTAGCTTTCGTGATTTGGAGAGGAGAAAGCAAGAGGTCGCGCTTCCGCTGCACGTTTCTTCGGGAGAAACGCTGGCGGGTAATTTGAAGAGCTCGAAATCTCAGCAAAGTGCTGACCCAACGAGTTAGAAATTGCGACGGGGTCCACTAAGGTATCATGCGCGACAGTGAGCCCAGATACCTGGTAGAAACTAGGCGCGCCTGAGAACCGTCGAAGCCGACTCCAAACTTCCGAGGTGGGAGTGAAGATGTTAAATGAGCTAATAAAGAATTTCCAGCTTGCCTTCTTGCTATCGCGGATGACGCGACGGCATCGCGCACGGAGCTGCTTATAGCGGATACAGTTGGCCGAAGTAGGATGGTGATGGAAAATGCGAAGAGCACGTCGCCGCTCACGTATTGCGTCACGGCATGCCTCGTTCCACCAAGGAACTGGGGGGCGCCGGGGCAATTCGGAGGTGCGTGGTATTGAACGTTCCGCAGCTGTAAGGATAACGTCGGTAATGTGGTTGGTTGGTTGGTTTGAGGATTAAAGGGACCAAACTGCAGAAGTCATCGGTCCTTGTTTCATAAACACACACAGCACAGTGAAACCATCCACCATTCAGGCGAAGCACTAAAATTAGAATTCCGGGGGAAGAAAAGCCCCATGGTCAATGGTAAGACAACACGGAAAACGGAGCACAGCAACAAAAACAGAGAACAAAGGCAGAAGGAATTAAAACTGCACAGCAGAGGACTGTGGCTGGCTGATCACGAAAATAATAGGATGAGCCAGCCACTGTGCAACACGTTAAAACCTCCAGCCTAAAAGATTAGGGTGGAGTCGAATTACAACACAAAACAAAGTAAAAGATACAGCACAAAAGAAGGTGACGCAATAAAATTAGAGGGACCTATAAAAGCCACTTGCTCGAAGAAAACCTAAAACACGATCTACCATAGAGACATCGTCAGCTAAAAGACACGATAAATCACCCAGGAGGTTAAAAGTTCGCCTGAGGGCTGTTAAAAGAGGACATTCCAACAATATATGGGCCACCGTCATATTCGTACCAGAGCGACAATGAGGGGGGTCCTCTCGACGCAGCAGATGACCATGCGTCAACGAAGAGTGACCAATGCGGAGCCTACAGAGAATAACAGAATCCCTGCTAGAGGCCCGCATGGAGAAACCCCACACTGTCGTGGTCTCCTTTACACGCCGCAACTTGTTGGGTACAGACAGAGTGCGCCATTTGTCTGCCCACATCCCAAAGACCCGACGGCGTAACACCGATCGGAGATCAGTTGCCGGGAGGCCGATCTCCAATGGCAGTTTGCGGGTGGCTTCTTTAGCTAACTTGTCGGCGTGTTCGTTGCCCGCTGTCCCAACGTGTCCCGGGGTCAATATGAACACCACTGTACGACCACGCTGTGCAAGAGCATGAACGGACTCGTGGATGGCAACAACAATGGAATGGCGTGGGTAGCACTGGTCAAGAGCCTGTAGACTACTGAGAGAGTCGCTGCAAATGACAAAATACTCGCCAGTGCTGGTACGAATCCGCTCAAGGGCACGAAAAATGGCTGTTAGCTCTGCGGTGTAAACACTACAGCCGTCCGGCAAGGAGCGCTGGTCTACATAGTCCGCATGAGCGTAAGCATACCCCAAACAGCCATCAACCATCGAGCCATCTGTATAGATAACCTCCGAGTCGCGGGATGTATCGAGGAGATCAAGAAATTGGCGGCGCAAGACTGCAGGAGGAACTGAATCCTTTTGCCATTGTGATTTTTTTTTGTGGTTTTAGGGCGCACAACTTCAATGGTCATTAGCGCCCTGACTACTCTAAGAATGCACCGCGAGGCACAAGTTGACAACAACAACTAAAAGGGAAAACAAGATAAAAGACAGACTGACAGGCATAGGATTAAAAAACAGCATCATCAAAAGTCCTTCGAGAAGTTTGTCAAATTGATAAAACGAAGAACACGACCAGCTGCTCGTGGGTCATCAGCTAAAATGGCATCGAAAGTACTTGGCAGGTTAAGATCTAGGCGCAGTGTGTTAAAATCTGGACAGGACATTAAAATGTGTCGAACCGTCAGCAAGTGCCCACATGGGCAGAACGGCGCCGGCGCAGCCGACAGCAGATGGCGATGGCTGAACCGGCAGTGTCCAATTCTTAACCGGGCCAAAACTACCTCCTCCCGCCGAGAAGGGCGTGAGGAGGACGTCCAAGCCACGGGAAGAGGTTTTAAGGCCCGAAGCTTGTTCTCTGTAACTGCAGCCCAATTGGCATGCCACAGCGATAAAATGCGCCGACAAATGACCCTGCTAAAATCGGACGAAGGGACACAACAAGAAGGTGTCCGAGGCTGGAGGACCGCAGCCTTGGCCGCGGCATCTGCAGCTTCGTTCCCAGGGATACCGACATGGCCAGGAACCCACATAAAGCTAACCGGAGAACCGACGTCCACCAGCTGCTGAAGAGAGCGTTGGATCCGGTGTACGAAAGGGTGAACCGGGTACGGATCACTGAGGCTCTGGATGGCGCTCAGGGAGTCGGAGCAGATGACATAAGCAGAATGTCGGTGGTGGCAGATGTAAAGAACAGCCTGGTAGAGGGCAAAGAGCTCAGCTGTGAAGACCGAACAATGGCCATGGAGCCGGTATTTGAAACTTTGTGCCCAGACAATAAAGGAACACCCGACCCCGTCAGTGGTCATAGAGCCATCTGTATAAATGAAAGTCATGTTGATGAGCTTCGAACGAAGTTCCAAACAACGGGAGTGGTAGACCGAACCGGGTGTAACCTCTTTTGGGAGCGAGCTGAGGTCAAGGTGAACGCGGACCTGAGCCTGGAGCCAAGGTGGCGTGTGGCTCTCGCCCACTCGAAAGGTTGCAGGGAGTGAAAAATTAAGGTGTTGAAGGAGGCGAAGAAAGCGAATTCCAGGGGGTAGCAGGGCAGAGACATACAACCCGTATTGACGGTCGAGAGAGTCGTCAAAAAAGGAACGATAAGACGGATGGTCGGGCATTGACAGTAGCCGACAGGCATACCGACAAAGCAGTATATCGCGCCGGTAGGTGAGTGGCAATTCGCCAGCGTCAGCATGAAGACTCTCTACGGGACTAGTATAAAATGCTCCGATCGCAAGTCGTAAACCCCGATGTTGTATGGAGTTGAGGCGGCGTAAGATGGATGGCCGTGCAGAGGAGTATACGAAGCTCCCATAATCCAGCTTGGAGCGGACGATCGACCGATATAGACGAAGTAGGACGGTTCGATCCGCTCCCCACGACATACCACTGAGAACACGGAGGACATTTAAAGAACAGGTACAACGGGCGGCCAAATATGACATGTGGAGACCAGCTAAGTTTCCTGTCAAATGTAAGACCTAAAAATTTGGTTGTCTCCACGATTGGGAGAGCAACGGGACCGAGTCGTAAGGACGGTGGGAGAAACTCTTTGTAGCGCCAGAAGTTAATACAGACCGTCTTCTCGGCAGAAAAACGGAAGCCATTGGCGACACTCCAGGAGTAAAGACGGTCAAGAGAACGCTGAAGACAGCGCTCCAGGACACGTGTACACTGCGCGCTGCAATAGATGGTAAAATAGTCCACGAAAAGGGAGCCTGATACATCAGCTGGGAAGCAATCCATTATTGGATGGATCGCGATGGCGAAGAGAGCGACGCTCAAAACTGAGCCCTGTGGCACCCCATTCTCCTGGCGAAAGGTGTCGGACAGGACAGAACCCACACGTACCCTGAACTGCCGATCAATTAAAAAGGAACGAATGAAAAGAGAGAGGCGACCGCGAAGGCCCCATGTATGCATGGTGCGGAGAATGCCCGCCCTCCAACAGGTGGCTTAAGCCTTTTCCAAATCAAAGAACACAGCCGCGGTCGGGCGCTTCCGCAAGAAGTTATTCATAATGAAGGTCGACAAGGTAACCAGATGGTCAACAGCAGAGCGGCGCCTACGAAATCCACATTGTACATTGGTAAGTAGGCGTCGAGACTCGAGCAGCCAAACCAATCGAGAGTTAACCATTCACTCCATCACTTTACAGACACAGCTGGTAAGCGAGATAGGTCGATAACTGGAAGGCAAGTGCTTGTCCTTCCCCGGCTTAGGAATCGGGACAACAATAGACTCGCGCCAGCATGCGGGAACATGTCCCTCAATCCAGATGCGATCGTATGTACGAAGAAGAAAACCTTTACCCGCAGGAGAAAGGTTCTTCAGCATCTGAATATGAATAGAATCAGGCCCTGGAGCGGAGGACCGTGATCGGCCGAGTGCGTTTTCGAGTTCCCGCATGGTGAATGGGGCATTATAACTTTCACAATTCGAGGAGCGGAAGTTAGGTGGCCGAGCCTCCTCTGCCTGTTTGCGGGGGAGGAAGGCAGGGTGGTAATGAGCGGAGCTCAAAACCTCTGCGAAAAAGCGGCCGAAGGCATTGGAGACAGCCTCAGGGGCCACAAGGACGTCATTCGCGACCTTCAAGCCAGAAACTGGTGAGTGGACCTTAGTGCCAGATAGCCGGCGCAGGCTACCCCAGACAACAGAAGAAGAAGTAAAACTGTTGAAGGTGCTTGTGAAAGCAGCCCAGCTGGCTTTCTTGCTTTCTTTGATAATACGACGACACTGAGCACGTAATCGTTTATAATTGATACAATTCGCCACTGTAGGGTGGCTTTTAAATGTGCGTAAAGCACGTCGACGAGCACGTAAAGCGTCTCTACATGCTGCGGTCCACCAGGGGACCGGTACGCGACGTGGAGGAGAAGTAGGGTGAGGGATGGAATATTCAGCAGCAGCGAGAATGACTTCCGTGAGGTGTGCGACCTGACGATCGCAGCTTGTGAAGGTTTGATCCTGAAAGGTCGCCCTGGAAGAGAAGAGCCCCCAGTCTGCCTTGGAGATGGTCCAACTAGAGGAGCACGGAGAGGGGGTATGCTGCAGGAGATGGATAACACACGGGAAGTGGCCGCTCGAATATGTATCAGAAAGTGCATACCACTCAAACCGGCGTGGAAGTTGGGGAGTACATATAGAGAGGTCTAAATGGGAATAGGTGTGAGATGTGTCGGAAAGAAAAGTAGGGGCGCCAGTATTGAGGCAGACAAGATTGAGCTGGTTGAAAAGGTCTGCTAACAAGGAGTCCCTCGGGCAGGATGCTGGAGAGCCCCAAAGGGGATGGTGGGCATTGAAGTCTCCAGTTAACAAAAATGGTGCAGGTAGTTGAGCAATAAGTTGCATCATGTCTGCCCTGGTAACGGCAGATGACGATGGAGTGTAAACGGTACAAAAGGAAAACGGAAAAGTGGGGAGAGTAATGCGGATGGCAACTGCCTGCGGGCCGGTGTGCAACGTGATGGGATCGTAGTAAATATCATCCCGGACCAGCAACATAACCCCTCCATGAGCTGGGATACCTACCACAGGGGGTAGGTCAAAACGCACAGAGGTGTAGTGTGTCAAGGCAATTTGATCGCATGGGCGTAGCTTTGTTTCCTGGAGGGCTACGACGAGCGGACGGTGCAAGCGGAGCAGCAACTTCAAGTCCTCTCGGTTGGAGCGAATGCTGCGAATATTCCAGTGAATAAGTGCCATCGTAAGAAAAGGAAGATGAAAGAAGGAGTCACCACGAAGGCCGCTGAGGGCCTGGCTTCGAGCGAGCACTGCCGCCGCTATCAGTAGGCGGACAGTCATCGTCCATTGGGTCGATAGGTTCATCGGCCATCTCGGGAGGATGGCCGGGAGGGGGAGCTTCCTCCGCCGGTGAACGGCCAGATGTTCGGCTACCAGCGGTGCGGCCGGGCGAAACGGATGACGGCTTGGGGCGGCAACCGCTGGGTGGCGCAGGAGGAGAAATGCGCCGTGGCGGAGAAGGAGAACTGTGCTTCCTATGAGCCTTTTTGGAAGGACGTTTGGTGGAAGTACCGGTCGAAGGCTGGGAGGTCGAGGTACGTAGGAAGTCTGCACGGGATGGTTCCTTCATGAAGGCCCATGCATCTAACTTCGGGGTCTTCGACTTAGCAGAAGATGATGAAGGGGCTGGTGTCTGTGGGGTGATGGGAGGAAGAGGAGACGTCGACCGCGCGATCTTAGCACTGGCCGAACGGACGACCGTGGTGCTGAAGGTCAGATCGAATGTCTGGGTTGCTACCTCCCTGGTAGTCCGAGGAGAGGCGAGGACAGTACTGTATTTCCCCGCTGGGAGCAGCGCGGGCTTCCTACTAGCCAATAGCTTGCGAGCAGCCGAGGTGGACACTTTCTCTTTGACCCGAATTTCTTGGATACAGCGTTCTTCCTTATGGACAGGACAGTCGCGGGAGGATGCAGCATGGTCACCCTGACAGTTCACACAACGAGTAGACGGAGGTGGACAGTCACCCTCATGGGCATCCCTGCCACAAGTGCCCCATTTAGCCGCATTGGAACAAGACTGTCGAGTGTGATTGAAACGCTGACACTGGTAGCAGCGCGTAGGTGTCGGGACATAGGGGCGAACAGAAATAACCTCGTAGCCCGCCTTGATGCGCGATGGCAGCTTAACACTATCGAAGGTCAAGAAAAGTGTCCGGGTCGGTACAAGGTCATTGTTGACCTTTTTCATGACCCTATGGACAGCCGTCACGCCCTGCTCAGCGAGGAAAGATTGAATCTCCTCGTCAGTCAATCCGTCGAGGGAGCTAGTATAGACTACACCACGAGACGAATTCAAAGTTCGGTGGGCCTCCACCCGGACAGGGAACGTGTACAGGAGTGTGGCCCGAAGCAGTTTTTGTGCCTGAAAGGCACTCTCAGTTTCTAGTAATAAGGTACCGTTACGCAACCTGGTACAAGATTTGACAGATCCGGCTATGGCATCTACGCCCTTCTGGATAACGAAAGGGTTGACAGAGGAGAAAATCCTTTCCGTCCTCAGATCGAGAAACGACGAGGAACTGTGGGGCAGGCGGTAGTACTTTTGTCACTGGTGGCTGGTCACGTTTCCGTTTTTGGGCAGAAGTCGAAAGAGATGGAGTGAAATCCATTGCGGAGGAATCCCCCATGATTGCCAGCGTCTCCGATGGCGCGCTCCTTCCTTGTGGGGACCCTCTCAGAGGGCACTCCCGCCTTAGGTGAATGTTTACACCTCAGGTCACACCTCCCGAGAAACAGACGGAGGGACCAATCGGCATGGTCAGAAGGTATCAGCTCAGGCAATCACCCCTCCCCGGGCCTGGCCTTTACCAGGGGGTACGCGCGTGCCTTACATGTCTACCCAGGGCGGGGAATTACGCGTTACCCTGTCACCGGCTACGCGTGCGAACGCATGGGTCGGCCTTCAGGCACGCACAATGAGGAAGGAAGAAGAGGAAAAAGAAGAGAGGGAGGGAGAAATAGGACAGACTGTCTCAAACGCCGAGGCGGAGACCAGAGAAAGCAAGGAGAAGAAGGCAATGAGAAGGCAAGGAGAAGAAGGCAATGAGAAGGCAAGGAGAAGAAGGCAATGAGAAGGCAAGGAGAAGAAGGCAATGAGAAGGCAAGGAGAAGAAGGCAATGAGAAGGCAAGGAGAAGAAGGCAATGAGAAGGCAAGGAGAAGAAGGCACTGAAAAGGCAAGGAGAAGAAGGCACTGAAAAGGCAAGGAGAAGAAGGCACTGAAAAGGCAAGGAGAAGAAGGCACTGAAAAGGCAAGGAGAAGAAGGCACTGAAAAGGCAAGGAGAAGAAGGCACTGAAAAGGCAAGGAGAAGAAGGCACTGAAAAGGCAAGGAGAAGAAGGCACTGAAAAGGCAAGGAGAAGAAGGCACTGAAAAGGCAAGGAGAAGAAGGCACTGAAAAGGCACGGAGAAGAAGGCACTGAAAAGGCACGGAGAAGAAGGCACTGAAAAGGCAAGGAGAAGAAGGCACTGAAAAGGCAAGGAGAAGAAGGCACGGAAAAGGCAAGGAGAAGAAGGCACTGAAAAGGCAAGGAGAAGAAGGCACTAAAAAGGCAAGGAGAAGAAGGCACTAAAAAAGCAAGGAGAAGAAGGCACTAAAAAAGCAAGGAGAAGAAGGCACTAAAAAAGCAAGGAGAAGAAGGCACTAAAAAAGCAAGGAGAAGAAGGCACTGAAAAAGCAAGGAGAAGAAGGCACTGAAAAAGCAAGGAGAAGAAGGCACTGAAAAAGCAAGGAGAAGAAGGCACTGAAAAGGGAAGGAGAAGAAGGCACTGAAAAGGCAAGGAGAAGAAGGCACTGAAAAGGCAAGGAGAAGAAGGCACTGAAAAGGCAAGGAGAAGAAGGCAATGAGAAGGCAAGGAGAAGTCAAGGGAAAGAGTAAGGAAGACAGTGAGGTGGAGAAGGACAAAGAAAGGAACCAACCAAAGGAAGGAAGAAACGGGAAGTGAAAAACCAAAAAGACCACAGTTATAGGTCGTGGAACCGTCCGTCTCCGGACGCAGGCGCTAACTACCCCCGTGAGGGGGATGGGCTCCTTTTAGTCGCCTCTTACGACAGGCAGGAATACCTCGGGCCTATTCTAATCCCCGGACCCGCAGGGGGGCCGAGTAGATGCAACAACAGCGACCTTAGATCCCAGGAATGGAGGTTTAGGTTTAGTTGACATTAGAAATAAGGAGTCCGCACTTTTTATAAGCAGGACCGCCACTATACTTAGCGACCACGCTGACAGCATTACAACTAAATTATTTGAAGTTGTCAGGCCTGCAAGTCTACAGCCACCGGTGAATGTGCAAAAAATAAATAACCGGCTCCAGCACGTTCGAGTATATTTCGTGGAACTCAGCTATCTTGGCAGTGCCATAATCAACTCACGACCGATCACGGCCCGCGATATTCTGTGTCATCGAAAGAAAATGGAGGGAAGAAACAAATTAGAAAGCAAACACCCACATTTGATTGGGACGCCATATGGGAAAATATTCATATGCGCGGTCTTCCATCCGACGTCAAATCAACGTGGTATAAAACAGTGAATGGGACCGTCAGCACTAATGAAAGGCTACATGCAATCGGCATTAGCGAAACGAAGCTGTGTCTCAAATGCAAACTGATCGATACGTTAGTGCACAGATTAACGTGCGGTGGGAATCTACACGTCTATAATTGGATTAGAGAACAACTGGCTTTTCTTACGAGGTCTTCGGTAGAAAATTTTCCCCCTGTGACACTCCTCAGGCCTCAGACTCGCTATTTTCCCGCAGCAAAAAACAACTCCGTCCACTGGTTAATGGGACACTATGTGAATTACGTAATTAATCACCTATGAACTGACAATTCCATTGAATTTTACGTGAACATGAAGTACGCTTTTTATAGAGCCCTGAAATATAAAGATCACAAGAAGAACTACGGCAATATGCTAAAAATAGTATTTGAGTGACTGGGCATTGGTTGACACGCAACTGAGATAAACACAGATCATTTCCTTAAGCGAATGGACGCTTATTTCTAAAATCCAGGAAAAAGAAAAATTACAATTTTACAGCTTCATACTACCATCAATTATACTCTGCTAACACAGAAGGCTATTTTTGCTCATTGCACAGAAGAAGCCGAAAAAATAAAAAAAAAATTAAGAAAGAAAACCAAAAGCCAGCATCGCAGGGTACGGAAGTTTCTTTTACGATTTTATTACTAACATTTTTTTTGTTTTTTTTTTGTTTTGGGTTTAGGGCGCAAAACTGATATGGTCATTAGCACCCGGTCTGTGACTTAGAAAGCAGTAAACAACCGAAAACGGAAACCAGCAGCAATGGGAACGAAACTCATAAAATTGGAGAAACTAAAAGCAGAAGGAAGGCTTAAAAATCCACTACAGAAGGGGGTTGGTTGTCCCAAAAAAAAAAAAACTTGAAATGACTGACGTCATTTCACTGGCACGAATGAACTCTAGAACGCGATCGGCCGAGCTCGTGTCATCTGCTAAAATTGACGATATATCAGGCGACTGCGGTAGACGGGCGCGTAACGGAGTAAAATAGGGGCACTCAAATAAAAGGTGTCTTACCGTCCACAACTGAGAGCAGTGGGGACAGAGTGGGGGAGGATCGCCGCTTAAAAGATGTCGATGGCTAAAAAGACAGTGTCCTATCCGGAGTCTAGTTAAAATTACCTCCTCCCGATGACGCGTTCGGGAGGAAGAGGTCCAAGGAAGAGTTTTTACGTCCTGCAATTTATTTTGGGGAAGTGTCAACCAGTGCGCGCGCCATAAATGAACAACACGACGACATAAAACGCTCCGGAGATCGGCGACGGGAATCGATTGAATTGCTGGCCGAAGAAGAGAGACTGCAGCCTTGGCTGCAATATCGGCCGTCTCATTTTCGCAGATACCAACGTGTCCCGGGAGCCAGAGGAACGCCAACGAGACGCCCCCCAGGTGGAGCAAGCGCAGACAGTCCTGAATCCGGTGGACCAGAGGGTGCACAGGGTAAAGAGCTTGGAGACTGAGGAGAGAGCTGAGAGAATCGGAGCAGATAACGTACTGTATCCGCTGATGGCGGCGGATGTAGTGGACAGCCTGGAGAACAGCGTAAAGCTCCGCAGTATAGTCCGAACACTGGTCGGGAAGCCAAAAGTGATTTGGGGTGTCGCCAACTACATAGGCACTCCCAACAACTAACAATGTTTTCGAGCCGTCGGTGTAAATAAATGTGGCGTCCGTCATTTGTGCACATAGAGCAGCAAATGCCCGACGATAAACAAGTGAAGGGGTACCATCCTTGGTAAATCGACAAAGGTCTCTGAGCAGGCAGATCCGGGGACGGAGCCAAGGCGGTGCTGTACCCCAAGTTGTCAAGAAGGTTTTAAGAAAGCGGAAGGAAAGAGAATAGAGCAGTTGACGGAAGCGGACTCCCGGTGGTAGTAGGGAGGAGGGGCGGCCTGCATACCCTACATCAAAGGAGGCGTCGAAAAATATGTCATGGGCTGGATTAGCAGGCATGGAAGACAGATGGCTGGCATAACGACTCAGAAGGACTGCTCGCCGATTGGACAGCGGAGGTTCAGCAGTCTCAGCATAAAGGCTTTCCACAGGGCTGGTGTAAAAAGCTCCAGACACTAAACGTAATCCACGGTGGTGGATAGAGTCGAGACGCCGAAGAATAGACGGCCGAGCAGAGGAGTAGACTATGCTTCTATAGTCCAAATTCGAGCGCACTAAGGCGCGATAGAGGCGGAGAAGGATCACTCGGTCCGCTCCCCAGGAGGTACCATTCAGGACACGGAGGGTGTCGAGGGATCGCAGACAGCGAGCCGAAAGATAGGAAATGTGGGAGGACCAGCATAGTTTTCTGTCAAACATAAGACCCAAGAATTTAACGACGTCTGAAAACGGAAGGTTGACAGGTCCTAGATGTAAGGAGGGTGGAAGAAACTCCTTACGTCGCCAAAAATTAACACAAACGGTCTTACTGGAGAAAAACGGAAGCCGGTGTCGATGCTCCAAGAGTGGAGGCGATCGAGACATCCTTGAAGACGTCGTTCAAGAAGGCTGATCCGTTGAGAGCTGTAGTAGATCGCAAAATCGTCCGCAAAGAGGGAGCCCGAGACATCAGGAAGGAGACAATCCATAACTGGATTGATGGCAATGGCAAACAGTACAACACTCAGCACGGAGCCCTGGGATACCCCGTTTTCTTGGGAGAAAGTACGGGAGAGAGTAGTGTTCACCCGCACTCTAAATGTGTGCTCTGTCATAAATTCGCGAAGAAAAAGGGGCAGCCGACCACGAAAGCCCCAAGAGAACAGTGTGTGGAGGATGCCTGTCCTCCAACAAGTATCGTATGCTCTCTCCAGATCGAAAAATATTGCTACCGTTTGGCGTTTCCGGAGAAAATTGTTCATGATATAAGTGGAGAGAGCAACAAGATGGTCAACTGCAGAACGATGCTTTCGGAATCCGCATTGGGCTGGTGTTAAAAGACTGCGGGATTCCAGCCACCAAGCTAAACGGTAATTCACCATACGCTCCAAAACCTTACAGTCACTACTCGTGAGAGAAATGGGGCGATAGCTAGAGGGGAGATGTTTGTCCTTTCCAGGTTTCGGAACAGGAACGACGATAGCTTCCCGCCATCGTCTGGGAAAAGTAATATCGGTCCAAATTCGATTATAAAGGCGAAGGAGGTAACGCAGACTATGGGTTGATAAACGCAGCAACATTTGGACGTGGATACCATCTTGTCCTGGGGCGGAGGGGCGAGAAGAAGAGAGTGCATGTTGGAGTTCCCGCATGGAGAATACAGTATTGTAGCTTTCGCGATTTGGAGAGGAGAAAGCAAGAGGTCGCGCTTCCGCTGCACGTTTCTTCGGGAGAAACGCTGGCGGGTAATTGGAAGAGCTCGAAATCTCAGCAAAGTGCTGACCCAATGAGTTAGAAATTGCGACGGGGTCCACTAATGTATCATGCGCAACAGTGAGCCCAGAGACCGGGGAGAAACTAGGCGCGCCTGAGAACCGTCGAAGCCGACTCCAAACTTCCGAGGAGGGAGTGAAGGTGTTGAATGAGCTAATAAAGAATTTCCAGCTTGCCTTCTTGCTATCGCGGATGAAGCGACGGCATCGCGTACGGAGCTGCTTATAGCGGATACAGTTGGCCAAAGTAGGATGGTGACGGAAAATGCGAAGAGCACGTCGCCGCTCACGTATTGCGTCACGGCATGCCTCGTTCCACCACGGAACTGGGGGGCGCTTGGGCGATTCGGTGGTGCGTGGTATTGAACGTTCCGCAGCTGTAAGAATGACGTCGGTAATATGTGTGACCTCATCGTCGACGCAGGGAAAGCGACGGTCATCGAATGTCGCTAGGGACGAAAAAAGTTTCCAATCGGCTTGGGCAAACTTCCAGCGTCGCGGGCGCATATATGGCAGTTGAGGCTGCAGTCTAAGGACACATGGAAAGTGGTCACTCGAGTGTGTATCATCAAGGGCGACCCATTCGAAGCGCCGAGCTAGCGGAATAGTACCGACCGCAAGGTCCAAATGAGATAAATTTGTCGTGGAGGCAGACAAAAATGTGGGGACCCCAGTGTTGAGGCAAAGTAGATCCGCTTGGTGGAAGACGTCTAGCAATAGGGAGCCACGTGGACAAGGATGTGGAGATCCCCAAAGTGGGTGGTGGGCATTGAAGTCCCCAACCAGCAAATAGGGGGGTGGAAGCTGACCAAGAATATGAAGGAGATCAGCTCGTGTCATTGGTGTGGACGATAGAATGTATACAGTACAAAGAGACAACGTGTATCCAGAAAGGGAAAGACGGACGGCGACAGTTTGGAAGGAACTGTTTAAGGGGATTGGGTGATAATGGAGAGTATCATGGAGAAGAATCATGAGTCCTCCATGGGCGGGAGTGCCTTCAACAGAGGGGAGGTCATATCGGACGGACTGAAAATGAGGGAGAACAAAGCGGTCATGGGGACGCAGCTTTGTTTCCTGAAGACAGAAGATGACCAGCGAGTACGATCGTAAGAGGATCGACAATTCATACCGATTGGCTCGAATGCCGCGGATATTCCAGTGGATAATGGACATAGGGTGAATAGAAATTGAAGGAATGTGACCAAGAGTGCTGTCAACTCAACGACTGCTCAGAGCTTGCGACCGACAGCATGGAGTGGCATTCAGCCGAAGGCAGAAGATCCTGATCCATAGGTTGGTCAGGACCAGCTCCTGTCACCAGCGATCGGCCGGTTGACCGGCCACCAGCAGTGCGCCTCGGCGACACAGAAGACGGCCGAGGGAGATTTCCGCCAGGTGGTGCTGTAGATGGGACACGCCTTGGCGGAGGAGGAGAGGAACTGGGTTTCTTTGTAGCCTTCTTGGAAGTATGATGATTAGATGAAGGAGGAACCGATGGTTGTGAAGTTGCGGTACGTAAAAACTCTTCACGAGTATGCTCTTTTTTCGAAGACTTGGCGTCTGACTTTTGGGCTCGAGATTTAGCAGAACCCGACGAAGGGTGAGCCTTAGAGTGGGCAGGCGTAAGTGGTGAGGTTGAACGGGCGATCTTGGCGCTGGCCGATCTGACGACCGTGGTACTGAAGGTGAGGTCGCAAGTCTGCGTGGCCGCCTCCTTTGTTGGCCGAGGAGAAGGAAGGACAGTGCTGTATTTTCCTGTCTGAGGCACGGTGGGCTGTTGACTGGCGAATAATTTTCGAGCAGCAAAGGTCGACACCTTTTCCTTCACTCTTAATTCCTGGTTGAGCTTTTCGTCCTTAAAAACGGGGCAATCTCGAGAGGAAGCAGCGTGGTCACCCATACAGTTGATGCAGCGAGGGGATGGAGTTGGACAAGCACCCTCATGGGCATCCTTGCCACACACAGCACATTTGGCCGGATTGGAACAGGACTGGCTCGTGTGATTGAACCGCTGACATCCATAGCAACGTGTAGGGTTTGGGACGTAAGGGCGAACGGAAATTATCTCATAGCCCACTTTGATTTTCGATGGGAGTTGAACTTTGTCAAATGTCAAGAAGGCAGTGCGGGTTATAATGATGTTCGTGTCAACCCTTTTCATAACTCTATGAACAGCCGTTACGCCCTGGTCAGACAGGTAGTGCTGAATTTCTTCGTCAGACAATCCATCGAGGGAGCGTGTATAAACGACTCCACGCGAGGAATTTAAGGTACGGTGCGGTTCCACCCGGACAGGGAAGGTGTGGAGCAGAGAAGTACGCAACAATTTTTGTGCTGGAGGGCACTGTGTGTTTCTAACAACAGGGTGCCATTCCGTAATCTGGAACAAGACTTTACAGGACCTGCAATTGCGTCGACACCTTTCTGAATAATGAAAGGGTTGAACGTTGAGAAGTCGTGACCTTCGTCAGACCGAGAAACAACAAGGAACTGTGGCAACGATGGAAGAACTGTCTGTGGCTGAGACTCAGTGAACTTACGTTTGTGAGCAGACATAGTGGAAGGTGAGGAAACTATTGCGGAAGAATCCCGCATGATTACCGACGTCTCCGATGGCGCGCTCCTCCCTTGTGGGGGCCCTCACTGAGGGCACTCCCGCCTTAGGTGATTGTTCAAACCTCAGGTCACACCTCCCGACAAACGGATGGAGGGACCAATCGGCACTTTCGGAAGGTATCAGCTCGGGTAATCACCCCTCCCTGGGCCTGGCCGTTACCAGGGGGTACGTACGTGTCCTACCTGTCTACCCGGGGCGGGGAATTACGCGTTACCCCGTCACCGGCTACGCATGGAAGTGCGTGGGTCGGCCTTCAGACACGCACAGGGAGGAAAAAAGAGAAAGGGAAAGGAAAGAAGAGGGGACTGAAACGCCGCAGCGGAGAAAAGGGCAAAGAGAAGAGGAAAGGAAAAGGAAAGGACAGAGGAAGGACGAAGACTTGCAAGTGTAGAAAGCAAGGAAGTTGGAACAGTTTCGAGCGTCCGTCTCCGGACGTAGGCACAAACCATACTCCCAGATGGGGAGAAAGGGAAGCAAAGAGCCAGAGGTGTGGGGAGGAGGGGCGAAGATGCGGGATGGGGAAGGATGCGGAAAGGGAAGGTATGCAGCCCGGAAAGGAAGGAAGGCCACATTAGCTCGGGGTCCCGTGCTCGCTACGCACGTATCCACAAAAGATTTGTGGACCCCCTGGGGGGTATTACTAACATGGAAGTCTAATTTCTTTTAATGGAAGAGGATTTCTCTTTTTTCAATTATTATTATAACCATCAAGAAGACAACAAGGCTATGGCAACAGTGCCTTACCAAAATATTTATTTTTTGCATTCAATGAAGTTTCTTCTCTTACAAGAAAGAAAAAAGAAGCGGAAATAAAACAAACAAATTGATAAAAATAAAAAAACTAGAACAAGAGCAAACAAAATATACACGTTCAGGATCCATTGCTTCATGCATTACTTTTCTGTTACAAAGAGGCATGCTTTTGTTTTCAGGAAGCAGTGGGAATAAGAAAAAAAAATATATAAAGTAAATAAATACCACATACACTACAAGCTATCAGCTATTGCTAATGCCTCAACATGAACTACATTTCTTGTTTAAAATGAGAAATCACACAGTTCAGGACTGAGATGATAAAGCATAGCTTGCATACTTAATCACGAATATTATAATGATGCAACTCAGCATCAGGTCAGGGGGGAGACATCATGGTCAGGCCTCAAGACTAGACCCCTGCCCGTTTTGCCTCCACCTGCCGCATGCTGCCAAGCTTCTATTCTCCTTTAAAAATTAAAAAATTAAATTAAAAAATTAAAAACATAAAATTAAATGAAAAAGTGACTAGGATACCTGGCGATCACCCAGGAAGCCCGGGTTCGATTCCCGGTACCGGAAAAAGTGGTTAAAAAAGTGGTTAAGAAAGTGGCAGAGCGCTGGTCTAGTAAACCAGAAGAAAAAAAAAGTGGTTAAGGCGTCTGACTAGAAATCAGATTCCCTCTGGGAGCGTAGGTTCGAGTCCTACCGACAGCGTCCGTTTTTCTCCTAAAAAAAGTATTGGGTTCAAACCCCGATCTGGGCGAAAATTAACACACTTTCTTAATGGCTAATGTGCTGGCAATGGAAACCCTACAGAAAAATAAAAACTAAAAAAAAGTGATTAAGGCGTTGGACTGCTAATCCAATGTGCTCTGCACGCGTGGGTTCGAATCCCATCCTCGTCGAAGAATTTTACGTAAAGCACGCGTTTGCGGTCACTCCTTCTCCATGCGAAACGCCGCTCAGTAGTAACATCGAAGCGTGTACGTGGCAGATAGCGTGTGTATGAAATACGAGACAAAACTGCCTACCAGATGAAAGCGCACGATATTCCATAGCGTATGCCCTTCGAATTAAACATCATTTCGAGATCTATAAACCAATCAAATTTCGGCTCCAGCAAAGAGTATGTTGGTATTTGCGAACGACGAGTTCTTATTTATATTTAAGTGCATACCTGTCGCAGTCATTTTAACGTATCGAGCCTATAATAATCCAGGACGGATGCTGTCATTAAAAGATTCGCGAGTGGGAGCTTGGTCGGCTGCACTGCAGCTGGGCATTAGACGTTAACACCGGCCCAGTACGATGTTCGTATGCGTTTTCGAATCGACAAATGTCTTCTTTCCACAAGCACACGCCAAAGACCCACATGTAGTTCCAGCAGACGAGGTGGCCGAGTGGTTGCGGCGAGCGGACGTGCTCGTCGCGAGCTCCGCTAGCAGCTGTCTTTACATCGTTGGTCGCCGTGGTTTGCAGCGGCCTGGTGTCTTTACTCAGCGTCTTCCTTATTTTTTGTAAGTTTTGAAGGTTTTATTGTGGAAAATAGTGACGTACAACCGGTCTAATACTATTCAGTTGTTGTTTGATCGCGAATTTTACGCGTCCCACGGCTTTTGAAATCCATCATTGGATCAGATTGGAATTGCAAATAGACCCAGCTTTGCTTGATGGTGTGCATTTAGATTTTATTGTTAAATTAGTGTTCTTGAAAATCCTTGATAGTGAATTATGTGAGCGTTTGGTGGCCGTCAACGCCGGAGTTCGGAAATTTAAACATGCTGACGGGATTATTAGTGATGTGAAGGTGCTACATACCGGTTATGGTATACGTAATGTGAAAGTTTTCCATCTGCCTTTTGAAGTGCCCTTAGCTGAAATTCGCCGTGCATTAAGTTTATATGGGACTATCTTTGCTGTCACTAAAGATTATTGGTCGTCCGCGTATGTTTATCAATGTGATAACGGCGTACGTACTGTACGGATGGACTTAAAAATCACATTCCGTCCTTTGTTATCATAGGCGGCCATAGGGCTTGTCCCCGACGGCGCCCTGTGCAGTTGCCCCTAGAAAACTCAGGTAGTTACGCAGGTGCCCTTCTTTGAGGCTCTACGCCACCGTGTGAGTCGCTAGATCGTGAACCGGTTGTAGCGGGTATGTCTGTTCTTTCTAGTGTGCCTGTTGTTCCACCTACGTCTGTTTTTGACACTGTCCCTGACGTTAGCACTGAATGTCGTCCGACCAACCGTTCTGCTCCGTTGCAGGAGACGACTTCCGTGGCTTCACTTGTTGATGAACGTGTTCCGAGCGTTCGGGAATCAGGTGCCCCTACTGCCGCAGTTTGCGAGACCGAGCCTGCCTCAGTGGTTCTCCAGTGTCAAACGGCCTCACCATGCGATGTTGCAACTTCAGTGCCTGTTGTGTCGGACATCCCTACTGGGAATTGCGCACCTACTGCTACTCGTGACAAGGTCGCGGACTCCAACCCATCCCCCAGTACCATTGCTGCTCCAGCGACTACCTTGCTCATCTCTCCACCTCACGCGGAGAATTTGGTTATGGATGTAGAACCGCACTCAGTTGCCTCTATGGGGAACGTAAAAACTAAGTTGCGGGTTACTGACTTTGCCACGCAGCGAGAAAAACGCGTGCGAGAGCAAAGTCAGAAACTTAAGGGTATGCTAGGAAAGGGTACCGGCGGCCGGGAAATTTTGACCCCGTCGAAAAAGATTAGTACGGAATCTCGTAAACAGCGCAAAGCAGGGAAAATCCCGTCGGTGACACTACCGGCGGCAGACGGAGACACGACCAATCCTGCGCCGCTCTCCTGGGCGGACGATGAAGATATGTAACTGCCACGGTAGCCTGATTTCCGTCTCCGGTGAGTCTGCGCCTTATCGGTGACCCTTTCAAAACTTTCTCCCTGCGCCCTGCACCCATGCGTCCTATAGCTAGATGGTTAAAATAGCCACATTAAATATCAACTGTATTGCGGCTCCTCAGAAATTGCAAGTATTGGCAAATTTTATCCAACATTGTCGGTATGATTTTATCTTTCTGCAGGAAGTGAGCATTGTGTCCCTTGATGTTTTAACGGGGTATTCCGCCATTTATAATATCGACACGGAGGCTAGGTGTGGTACCGCTATCTTATATAAGTCTGCAGAAGAGCCGACGCGAGTCAAACGACTACCGACCGGCAGGGGAATCTCGTGCGTTATCGGAGGCCTGCAACTAGTTAACATTTACTCTCCGTCTGGCACCAGTTTAAAGAGGGCGAGAGCGAGATTTTTCATTGAAGATGTACCCACCTTGATTGGCAGCCCGACGCTGCCCGTCGTATTGGGGGGCGATTTTAATTGCGTGGTTGCGGACGGTGATCAGTTTCCCACGGCTCATAAGTGCGTCGACCTTGATCGTCTGATTGCTAGCTTCCAGTTAGCTGATGTGTGGCGTGTTCTCTATCCTCAACAGCAAGTGTTTACGTATTTCTATCGCAATGGGGCTAGTAGACTTGATAGGCTCTATGTGTCGACCTGCATAGCAGATCACCTAATTAGTGCCGACGTCGCCCCTGTCTGTTTTTCCGATCACTGCGCCTTCTTCTGCGACCTTCGCGCGCCGCAACTCCGCCAGTTACGTCGATCTCGGTTGTGGAAGTTTAACGTGACCCATGTCCGTGCCCCTCGTTGCGTCGGCAGATTCACGATACGCTCTCTTCCTGCGGCGAAAAGCTGGCTAACTATGCCTCAGTTGTCAATTGGTGGGTTCACCTGGCCAAACCGTCTATCCGTGCTGTTTTAAAGTGTTTTAGTGCCGAAGCTGCGCTGTGGAAACATAGAACCACTGAATATTATTATCAGATTTTAAAAGATGCTGTCTCTTTACCGGATATTGTCGATGAGCAATTTCTGATTCACTTAAAAGCTGTGAAAGCTCAAATTTTTAAATTGCAGGCGCAAGACTTTCAGGGCTCCTTTCTTAGAAGTCGCTGTGTAGGGACCTTTGATGAGTCACCGACTATTCACCATATCGAAAGAGAGCGGAGACGGGGTGAAACTAAATTTATTCGGTGTCTTAGACTGGAAACTGGGGAGCGACGAAACACAGAGGGACATTCGTGCGCATATTTTTGCCCATTTTAGTGCCGCGTTTCAATGTAGCGACCACGATAGGGATTTTACGTAAAGCACGCGTTTGCGGTCACTCCTTCTCCATGCGAAACGCCGCTCAGTAGTAACATCGAAGCGTGTACGTGGCAGATAGCGTGTGTATGAAATTCGAGACAATACTGCCCACCAGATGAAAGCGCATAACATTTCATAGCGTATGCCCTTCGAATTAAACATCATTTCGAGATCTATAAACCAATCAAATTTCGGCTCCAGCAAATAGTATGTTGGTATTTGCGAACGACGAGTTCTTATTTAAATTTAAGTGCATACCTGTCGCAGTTATTTTAACGTATCGAGCCTATAATAATTCATCTGTAGCACAACCGGCCCAGTACGATGTTTTGAATGCGTTTTCGAATCGGCAAATGTCTTCTTTCCGCAAGCACTCGCCAAAGACACAGACGTAGTTCCAGCAGACGAGGTGGCCGAGTGGTCGTGAGTCGCGCTTGCGACACCGTGCAGGTCGGACGTATCAGTGCTCCGCTCCGCCGCGTGTTCCCAAGGCGTGTTTTCACCTCATATTTCTGTTTGCAAGTGTTGTGTTTTTCTGCCGTTTATATCGTTTTCCATTTTTATTTTTGTTGCGGTCTTATTGTAGTGGGTTAACCGCTCGCTATCTGCTGCAATGTCCAGGTTATTTCCGCGCAAGTGTACACTCCGTTTTGATTTCGACAAGTCCAAGCGATCTGTGCAACCGAGTTCACTGGAGATACATGACTGGATCGTGGATGTTATTGGGATTACATCTGACCAAGTGCACACCACCTATTATGATACCGAGCAGTATTGTTTCTTTGTTAAATTGCTGAATCCTGTATTACTGGAGAAGATCATGACGAAGCACGGAGGAAGTGCTATTTTCCGACACCGGGACGAGTCTAAGTACAGTGCTCATTTCCAGTGCCGATGTAGACTACACAAACGTGCGTATTTTTAACTTACCCCCTGAAGTAGAAAATTGTTATCTGAAGGAGGTACTGTCAAAATTCTGTGACGTTAAGCAGATTCGAAATGAACGGTGGTCAAGTCAACATAGGTTGCAATGTTACAGTGGCGATCGATCTGTAGAAATGCATATCAAGCAGAATATTCCATCCCATATACTTGTTTGTGACTATAAGGCTCACGTTACTTACATTGGCCAAACACCGACCTGTCATATCTGTAATGAGAGTGGTCACTTGCGTCAAGACTGCCCCAGGCGCATGTTTGTGTTAAACAATTCCCTCCAGCAGCGTAAAAGGCTTACTTTGGCGGATGTAGTGGCGGCCAAACCGGTGACAGAGATTGGGCTCCCTAGTTCTGAAATGCCTTCGGAACAGCAACAAGAAATTCGCTCTGATGAGTTTCCGGTTCTGGTTCGCAGAGAAAAAGGTGCGCTGCCCCCTGCAAAACTCGATGCCGCGACCAATAAGAGGCGCAGAACTAGTGACAGCAGTGGCTCTGATAACGACACCTCTAGTGCGCATGAGACCGCGGAAACGGACGATCGCGAATCCCGCTCGGAAGCGAAATCTCCAATCGGTGAGGCTATTGTGGACGCTTCTCCTTCCACAATTTCAAGTGCCGATACTTCCGTGGAAGTTCAGCAGTTACCGCTGGCCAGTCCCTTAGAACTTCCGCGACAGCCACCTCAGGCCGACCAACTATTATTTGTGGCTCACATTCCTGCCGGAAGTACACACACAGAGGCCTGTAATGGTGGTATACAAACATCTCTGGGCGCCGACGGTACACCTCACGTGGCAGCCTTTTCGGTTCAGGACTCTCAGCAAGGGGAATGTCAACAACTCCAGGAAATAATACAAACACAGCTGTCGGGGTCTGTCGGTGACAACAAACAGCTGCAAGCAGAGAATGTTGCCAAACAGGCTGATAGTGCGAGTGATAGTTCAGCTGCTGGCTCGCCGGCGGTATCGCCGCGTGCGACCCCTTCGCGGCATGTGCCGGGAGAGCAACTTGACCTCACCCACGACCCTCCCAAGCCGCCGGCTGCGGAGGTGCTCCACAGTGTCCGCCCCAGGATCCGAGTGCAACCTAATGTAAATGCTGTGCGTAAAAAGAGTAAGAACAAAGACGCAAGAATACAACTCAGTGACGTCCCAGACACGAATTTCCCGGCCACAAACATGGAATGGCATGAAGGTGTGGCCCTTTAAAGACATTTGCTCCTTCCGCCTCTAGAACGTACTGCCATTATGTCGCAGGCCTATACGATCACGACATTAAATATTAATAAAATCCGGTCGGAGGTGAAACTGAGTGCCTTAAAACAATATCTCAATGAGTCGGGAACAGACATCGCTCTTTTGCAGGAGGTGACCATGCCACACTTAACTCTTCCTGGTTTTGTTGCTATTACAAATTTTTCCCCCGACTCGAACGTGGGGACTGCCATCTTACTTAGAGAAGGCATTCCCGCCACTCAGACTGACAAATTAGATTCGGGTAAAGGTGTGGGTGTCACCGTTTTTGGCGTCACCATCATCAACTTGTACGCCCCTTCTGGCAGTACCTATAGAGCGGAACGAGCAAATTTTTTTAAGGAACAAATCATCTATTTGTTACGGAAAAATCCCGAACGTGTTATCATTGGAGGTGATTTTAATTGTGTTTTATCCCAGAAAGATCAGTCCCCGAATTTTAATTATTCGCCTGAATTAAAGCATCTCGTGACCAACCTCAAACTGAAAGACGCGTGGGAAATTAGGTACCCGACCTTGGTACGATTCATACACATCGTCGCGAATTCCTGCAGCAGAATTGACAGGAATTATGTTTCCGACGTTTTAGAGAAAGTCTTGTTACGAATTGAAACAATACCCTCCAGCCTCTCCGATTACAGTGGTGTCATTGCGTGCCTGAATTTGCTGCCACAACCCAGCGAGAGATTATCAGGGCACTACACGACTATTTTGCTGACACCTACACGTCAGCGGCTACTCACGACGACTGCTATGACGAACTGTTTAGTGCCATTTCCTCTACCATAACTAGAGAAGACAATGACACCATTTCTTTGGAATTTAGTAATACAGATGTTTTGGAGATTGTCTGCCACTCGCCGATCAGGAAGTCCCCTGGTCCTGACGGATTACCCATTGAATTTTACAGGACGTACTGGCACATTATCGGGGACAAAATCACCCAATTAGTGAACGAAGTTTTTCAAGGGAAGCCTATACCACTTGCCTTTAAGGAATGCACAATTGTGCTTATCCCTAAAAGCAGAGGTACAAAAAATATCGCCAACTTCCGCCCCATTTCATTGTTAAACTCCGATTATAAAATAGTCGTCCGTGCAATCAACACGCGAATAATGCGACTCACTGCAAAATTCATTGGACGTCAGCAGAGATGTGCCTTCGGGAGAACTGTATTGCAAACGGCTGCTTTTTACAGGGATATCATTGCTTTAACGAACGCCAGTAACGTGAAGTGTGGACTGATCTTTCTGGACTTTTTTAAAGCCTTTGACCTCGTCACTCACGAGTACCTCCTTGAAACCATGAAAAGATTCGTTTTCTTGCAGAACGCGATTGACATGATAAAAAACATGGCACTGGGGATCAACGCAAGACTTTCTTTCAACTCGCAACTAACCCAACCGATTCAAATCAACAGAGGAATTCCACAAGGCAGCCCTTTGTCCATGTTACTTTTTGTTCTTTCACTCGAACTTCTGTTACTCCAACTGCAGGCGAAACTCACAGGGCTAACAGGTTCAGGAGAAAAAACTGTCGTCGGCGCCTACGCCGACGATGTGGGTGTGGTTGTCCGCAATGAGAATGATGTCACCACTTTAGCGGCTCACCTCCAGCAATACTGTTTGGCGTCGGGGGCTAAATTGAATGACAAGAAAAGTAAATTTATTAACCTCTGTGGCCTCCAGCATTTGCGAGTTGGCTACGCTCAGGAAGTCAGCGTCCACAAGGCTCTCGGCATCATATTGACGGCGTCCTCTTTAAAGATGGCGGCGGCTAACTGGAGGGAAATAGTGCGTAAACTTAACGGTGCTCTCATTGACAATTCCCACAGAAGCCTCAATCAATTTGAACGGATCCATCTGGTCAACTTCTGTATTTTATCAAAAGCCTTCTACACGGCACAGCTCCTGCCACTGCCTGCAGTAATTGCTAAGCAAATTATGTCGAAGGTAACAAATTTTATTTGGAGAGGGGAAATTTTTCGCGTGTGTGCCAAAACTGCAACACTCCACCCCCAGAATGGAGGGATGGGCTTAGATAGCCATCGCTTTCACCTTGATATCTACTATGTCAAAAGGACGGCCGCTATAATTAACAATGATCCTTCCGGCATTACAGCGCAATTATTCACTGCCGTCAGGCCGAGAAGTCTTGATCCACCGCTGAATATTCAGCCCATCAGTTATCGGCTAAAACATATCAGAGATTATTACCTTTCACGGAGCTACATCAGTAAAGAGGTCATAAATTCTCCTCATTTAACTGCACAAGCCATAATAGCGGACTGGAGACAACACGAAGGAAAGAATCCATTGGCAACGAAGCTCGGTGGCATGAACGGGGATATCGTACGGCGCAATGTCAGTTCCAGTGTCCTCAGTTCCGATGCTCGCACTGCCTGGTACAACGCCATCAATGATGTGATTAGGTTACATAAAATCGGGCTCAGCGACACCCCTCTGTGTCATCGCTGCCAACTGACGGATACAGTTATGCACCGTTACACCTGCGGGGAACTTCTCCAGAACTGGGTTTGGCTTCGAGAAAAAATAGCTCTTATTACCAGGACTACAACCGCCAATGTTTCTCCAACACTACTGTCTCGTCCCGATGTGCCATTTTATCCGCAGACGAAAAATAATGCGGTTATGTGGTTGCTGGGTACCTATTCCAGCTACGTCTTTAATAAATTTGGCGGTGACAATCATTTGGAATTCAAGATGTTTATGGATATCGAATTCGGCAAAACATGCACGTACCCGAATCATGGGAAACTCTTCGGCAATATGCTTAAAACAGCGTTTCATCGCATGGGTATCGGATAGGTGAACTGTGTGTACGGGGGTGAGGCCGGGCCGCGGGACACCAGTAGTGCCACGAAGAGGCCCCACTGCTTCTGTGTCGCGTCCTGACTCCCCCTCACACTGAGGCCTTCACTGACTCGCTGCACACTGGCTACAGGAACTTTGATTGAGGTAGATAGGAAGCTGTGTTTATGTTACGTTTATTCTTCGAGAAGCAAATCTACTTTGCCCAAGGGCGAAGTCTTTTCGTTGTCATTTTCACCATTCCTATTTATTTTCATAGAAGGTTAAGGTTTTCGTTTTTTCATAGAAAAAAGAAAAAAAAGAAAAAAAAAAGAAAGTCGAAAAAAAATTGGTAGAGCGTTCGCTTTGCACGTGAAAGGTCCCGGGTTCAAGCCCCGGCGCCTCCATGTTTTGTGGTCAGTGCATGGTAAGCGTTAAATAGAAAAAAAATCGGTAGAGCATGAGACTCTATCTCAGGGTCGTGGGTTCGAGCCCCACGCTGGGCGAAGCAAAATTTTGGGATAAAAAAAAAATTGGCACAGAGCTGGTCTAGTAAACCAGAGGTCGTGAGTTCGATCCTCACAGGAGGCAAATGAATTTTGTAACACCACCTCCCACCGTGGCCCTTTCGAAAAAAGCGGTCAAGGATAAAAAAAATTATGAATCGGTGCGGTAAGAAAAAAGTGGTTAAGGAGTTGGACTGCTAATCCAATGCGCTCTGCACGCGTGGGTTCGAATCCTATCCTCGAAGAATTTTACGTAAAGCACGCGTTTGCGGTCACTCCTTCTCCATGCGAAACGCCACTCAGTAGTAACAACGAAGCGTGTACGTGTAGCGTGTGTATGAAATACGAGACAAAACTACCTACCAGATGAAAGCGCACAACATTCCATAGCGTATGCCCTTCGAATTAAACATCATTTCGAGATCTATGAACCAATCAAATTTCGCCTCCAGCAAAGAGTATGTTGGTATTTGCGAACGACGAGTTCTTATTTATATTTAAGTGCATACCTGTCGCAGTCATTTTAACGTATCGAGCCTATAATAATCCATCTGCAACACAACTATCTGTTTTGCGTCAAGCCGCCGAATACAGTAGCGATTGGGCAGGGCCTACTGGAGAGACTTGACTTTGCAGACATCCGTCGCTAGTGGCCGTCCAAACACCAAGCTCCATCGCAAACAGCAGGACAATCTTGGGCTAGGAGGAACGTCAAAACCTTGCAAGCAATATCAGTGTAGCGTATCGAGCTGTACGTTTCGTTGTAGTAAGTCGTGGAAAACAATGCCCAGCACATTTCTCACTAGCATTAGACGACACTGCATGTCGATACAACGCCTATTCCTGCAGTAAATAAGTGGGCCGGTGATTTTGCCCCGATCGGATATCGACGTGGACGGATGCTGTCATTAAATGATTCGCGAGTGGGAGCTTGGTCGGCTGCACTGCAGCTGGGCATTGGACGCTAACGCCGGCCCAGTACGATGTTTTGAATGCGTTTTCGAATCGACAGATGTCTTCTTTCCACAAGCACTCGCCAAAGACACAGATGTAGTTCCAGCAGACGAAGTGGCCGATTGGTTAGGACGTTGGACTGCTAATCCAATGTGCTCTCCACGCGTGGGTTCGATTCCCATCCTCGTCGAAGAATTTTACGTAAAGCACGCGTTTGCGGTCACTCCTTCTCCATGCGAAACGCAGCTCAGTAGTAACATCGAAGAGTGTATGTGGCATATAGCGTGTGTATGAAACACGAGACAAAAATGCCTACGAGATGAAATCGCACAACACTCCATAGCGTATACCCTTCGAATTAAACATCATTTCGAGATCTATTATTATTTCTTTCATCGCGGAATTGTGGCGGTTGTGACCTGTAATTGTTGTGTTCATGTTTTCGTTTCCCTCGATTGGCAGTGTCAATTTTCAATTCTTGTAAGAGTCACTGAAATGCTTCAATGTCGTCTTTGCAACGTCATGCTAAAATAATATGTCGTAAAAGTTCAGGCAATTTGATTAAGCCAATGCGGAAGAGTTCTGAGGGACTGTATTGGTCTGAAAGATACTGATTCTTACGTAACATGTCTTCGAAATATTTGACAAGACTGGAAACTTCAGATTGTTCAAAATGTTTCATCATTATGGTGCTATGTTTTACTCGGTTTTGTTTAGCTTGAGACCAATATGCTGAGAGGAAGGCATGATAAAATTCTCCTTCACTGTGACAATCGTGAATGACAGATCGCATTCTTACAGCTGGTTCATTCTCTAAATAGCCACACATAAATTCTAAACTATGCCCTAATGACCAGTTGGGAGGAAAACAATGAGAGAATTGATGAAGCCACGCTTGTGGATGAATGCCGTTGCCGGAATTCTTCAATGTTTTGAATTTACGTGTAGTAATAAACAGCTTATAGTCAAAATCATCATGTCGGCGATTCGCACATCGGTCATTGATACTTCTTTTCGGCGGATCCATCTCAAAATTCGGTGTACCTTGCCAATTTCTTTCATAACTTCCAAAGTGCCCTGTGTTATTATCTCACTCCCCACATCCACCACTGCTGCACACCCCTCACCCCTTCTCCAAAAGTTGCCTCTAGCATCTGAAGAGACAAACCTTCATTATCTTTTGGAGGGATACTGTGGAGCACGTCAATCACTGAGTAATTTTGTGATTCTTTTTTTTTGTGGTTTTAGGATGCACAACTTCAATGGTCATTAGCACCCTGACTACGTTAAGAATGCATCGCGAGGCACAAGTTTAAAACAACAACTAAAAGGGAAAACACGATAAAAGACAGACTGACAGGCATAGGATTAAAAAACAGCATCATCAAATGTCCTTAGTGAGGTTTGTCAAATTGATAAAACGAAGAACACGAGCAGCTGCTCGTGGGTCATCCGCTAAAATGGCGTCGAAAGTACTTGGCAGGCTAAGATCTAGACGCAGTGCGTTAAAATCCGGACAGGACATTAAAATGTGGCGGACCGTCAGCAATTGCCCACATGGGCAGAACGGCGCCGGCGCAACTGTCAGCAGATGACGATGGCTGAACCGGCAGTGTCCAATTCTTAACCGGGCCAAAACTACCTTCTCCCGCCGAGAAGGGCGTGAGGAGGACGTCCAAGCCACGGGAAGAGGTTTCAAGGCCCGAAGCTTGTTGTCTGTAAGGGCAGCCCAATCGGCATGCCACAGCGAGAAAATGCGCCGACAAATAACCCTGCTAAAATCTGACGAAGGGACACAACAAGAAGCTGTCCGAGGCTGGAGGACCGCAGCCTTGGCCGCGGCATCTGCAGCTTCGTTCCCAGGGATACCGACATGGCCAGGGACCCACATAAAGCTAACCGGAGAACCGACGTCCACCAGCTGCCGAAGAGAGCGTTGGATCCGGTGCACGAAAGGGTGAACCGGATACGGATCACTGAGGCTCTGGATGGCGCTCTGGGAATCGGAGCATATGACATAAGCAGAATGTCGGTGGCGGCAGATGTAAAGAACAGCCTGGTAGAGGGCAAAGAGCTCAGCTGTGAAGACCGAACAATGGCCATGGAGCCGGTATTTGAAACTTTGTGCCCAGACAATAAAGGAACACCCGACCCCGTCATTGGTCTTAGAGCCATCTGTATAAATGAAAGTCATATTGATGAACTTCGAACGAAGTTCCAGAAAACGGGAGTGGTAGACCGAACCGGGGGTAACCTCTTTTGGGAGCGAGCTGAGGTCAAGGTGAACGCGGACCTGAGCCTGGAGCCAAGGTGGCGTGTGGCTCTCGCCCACTCGAAAGGTTGCAGGGAGTGAAAAATTAAGGTGTTGAAGGAGGCGACGAAAGCGAACTCCAGGGGGTAGCAGGGCAGAGACATACAACCCGTATTGACGGTCGAGAGAGTCGTCAAAAAAGGAACAATAAGACGGGAGGTCGGGCATTGACAGTAGCCGACAGGCATACCGACAAAGCAGTATATTGCGCCGGTAGGTGAGTGGCAATTCGCCAGCGTCAGCATGAAGACTCTCTACGGGACTAGTATAAAATGCTCCGATCGCAAGTCGTAAACCCCGATGTTGTATGGAGTTGAGGCGGCGTAAGATGGATGGCCGTGCAGAGGAGTATACGAAGCTCCCATAATCCAGCTTGGAGCGGACGATCGACCGATATAAACGAAGTAGGACGGTTCGATCCGCTCCCCACGACATACCACTGAGGACACGGAGGACATTTAAAGAACGGGTACAACGGGCGGCCAAATATGACATGTGGAGACCAGCTAAGTTTCCTGTCAAATGTAAGACCTAAAAATTTGGTTGTCTCCACGAGTGGGAGAGCAACGGGATCGAGTCGTAAGGACGGTGGGAGAAACTCTTTGTAGCGCCAGAAGTTAATACAGACCGTCTTCTCGGCAGAAAAACGGAAGCCATTGGCGACACTCCAGGAGTAAAGACGGTCAAGAGAACGCTGAAGACAGCGCTCCAGGACACGTGTACACTGCGCGCTGCAATAGATGGTAAAATAGTCCACGAAAAGGGAGCCTGATACATCAGCTGGGAGGCAATCCATTATTGGATGGATCGCGATGGCGAAGAGAGCGACGCTCAAAACTGAGCCCTGTGGCACCCCATTCTCCTGGCGAAAGGTGTCGGACAGGACAGAACCCACACGTACCCTGAACTGCCGATCAATTAAAAAGGAACGAATGAAAAGAGAGAGGCGACCGCGAAGGCCCCATGTATGCATGGTGCGGAGAATGCCCGCCCTCCAACAGGTGGCTTAAGCCTTTTCCAAATCAAAGAACACAGCCGCGGTCGGGCGCTTCCGCAAGAAGTTATTCATAATGAAGGTCGACAAGGTAACCAGATGGTCAACAGCAGAGCGGCGCCTACGAAATCCACATTGTACATTGGTAAGTAGGCGTCGAGACTCGAGCAGCCAAACCAATCGAGAGTTAACCATTCGCTCCATCACTTTACAGACACAGCTGGTAAGCGAGATAGGTCGATAACTGGAAGGCAAGTGCTTGTCCTTCCCCGGCTTAGGAATCGGGACAAAAATAGACTCGCGCCAGCATGCGGGAACATGTCCCTCAATCCAGATGCGATCGTATGTACGAAGAAGAAAACCTTTACCCGCAGGAGAAAGGTTCTTCAGCATCTGAATATGAATAGAATCAGGCCCTGGAGCGGAGGACCGTGATCGGCCGAGTGCGTTTTCTAGTTCCCGCATGGTGAATGGGGCATTATAACTTTCACAATTCGAGGAGCGGAAGTTAGGTGGCCGAGCCTCCTCTGCCTGTTTGCGGGGGAGGAAGGCAGGGTGGTAATGAGCGGAGCTCAAAACCTCTGCGAAAAAGCGGCCGAAGGCATTGGAGACAGCCTCAGGGGCCACAAGGACGTCATTCGCGACCTTCAAGCCAGAAACTGGTGAGTGGACCTTAGTGCCAGATAGCCGGCGCAGGCTACCCCAGACAACAGAAGAAGAAGTAAAACTGTTGAAGGTGCTTGTGAAAGCAGCCCAGCTGGCTTTCTTGCTTTCTTTGATAATACGACGACACTGAGCACGTAATCGTTTATAATTGATACAATTCGCCACTGTAGGGTGGCTTTTAAATGTGCGTAAAGCACGTCGACGAGCACGTAAAGCGTCTCTACATGCTGCGGTCCACCAGGGGACCGGTACGCGACGTGGAGAAGAAGTAGGGTGAGGGATGGAATATTCAGCAGCAGCGAGAATGACTTCCGTGAGGTGTGCGACCTGACGATCGCAGCTTGTGAAGGTTTGATCCTGAAAGGTCGCCCTGGAAGAGAAGAGCCCCCAGTCTGCCTTGGAGATGGTCCAACTAGAGGAGCACGGAGAGGGGGTATGCTGCAGGAGATGGATAACACACGGGAAGTGGCCGCTCGAATATGTATCAGAAAGTGCATACCACTCAAACCGGCGTGGAAGTTGGGGAGTACATATAGAGAGGTCTAAATGGGAATAGGTGTGAGATGTGTCGGAAAGAAAAGTAGGGGCGCCAGTATTGAGGCAGACAAGATTGAGCTGGTTGAAAAGGTCTGCTAACAAGGAGCCCCTCGGGCAGGATGCTGGAGAGCCCCAAAGGGGATGGTGGGCATTGAAGTCTCCAGTTAACAAAAATGGTGCAGGTAGCTGAGCAATAAGTTGCATCATGTCTGCCCTGGTAACGGCAGATGACGATGGAGTGTAAACGGTACAAAAGGAAAACGGAAAAGTGGGGAGAGTAATGCGGATGGCAACTGCCTGCAGGCCGGTGTGCAACGTGATGGGATCGTAGTAAATATCATCCCGGACCAGCAACATAACCCCTCCATGAGCTGGGATACCTACCACAGGGGGTAGGTCAAAACGCACAGAGGTGTAGTGTGTCAAGGCAATTTGATCGCATGGGCGTAGCTTCGTTTCCTGGAGGGCTACGACGAGCGGACGGTGCAAGCGGAGCAGCAACTTCAAGTCCTCTCGGTTGGAGCGAATGCTGCGAATATTCCAGTGAATAAGTGCCATCGTAAGAAAAGGAAGATGAAAGAAGGAGTCACCACGAAGGCCGCTGAGGGCCTGGCTTCGAGCGAGCACTGCCGCCGCTATCAGTAGGCGGACAGTCATCGTCCATTGGGTCGATAGGTTCATCGGCCATCTAGGGAGGATGGCCGGGAGGGGGAGCTTCCTCCGCCGGTGAACGGCCAGATGTTCGGCTACCAGCGGTGCGGCCGGGCGAAACGGATGACGGCTTGGGGCGGCAACCGCTGGGTGGCGCAGGAGGAGAAATGCGCCGTGGCGGAGAAGGAGAACTGTGCTTCCTATGAGCCTTTTTGGAAGGACGTTTGGTGGAAGTACCGGTCGAAGGCTGGGAGGTCGAGGTACGTAGGAAGTCTGCACGGGATGGTTCCTTCATGAAGGCCCATGCATCTAACTTCGGGGTCTTCGACTTAGCAGAAGATGATGAAGGGGCTGGTGTCTGTGGGGTGATGGGAGGAAGAGGAGACGTCGACCGCGCGATCTTAGCACTGGCCGAACGGACGACCGTGGTGCTGAAGGTCAGATCGAATGTCTGGGTTGCTACCTCCCTGGTAGTCCGAGGAGAGGCGAGGACAGTACTGTATTTCCCCGCTGGGAGCAGCGCGGGCTTCCTACTAGCCAATAGCTTGCGAGCAGCCGAGGTGGACACTTTCTCTTTGACCCGAATTTCTTGGATACAGCGTTCTTCCTTATGGACAGGACAGTCGCGGGAGGATGCAGCATGGTCACCCTGACAGTTCACACAACGAGTAGACGGAGGTGGACAGTCACCCTCATGGGCATCCCTGCCACAAGTGCCCCATTTAGCCGCATTGGAACAAGACTGTCGAGTGTGATTGAAACGCTGACACTGGTAGCAGCGCGTAGGTGTCGGGACATAGGGGCGAACAGAAATAACCTCGTAGCCCGCCTTGATGCGCGATGGCAGCTTAACACTATCGAAGGTCAAGAAAAGTGTCCGGGTCGGTACAAGGTCATTGTTGACCTTTTTCATGACCCTATGGACAGCCGTCACGCCCTGCTCAGCGAGGAAAGATTGAATCTCCTCGTCAGTCAATCCGTCGAGGGAGCTAGTATAGACTACACCACGAGACGAATTCAAAGTTCGGTGGGCCTCCACCCGGACAGGGAACGTGTACAGGAGTGTGGCCCGAAGCAGTTTTTGTGCCTGAAAGGCACTCTCAGTTTCTAGTAATAAGGTACCGTTACGCAACCTTGTACAAGATTTGACAGATCCGGCTATGGCATCTACGCCCTTCTGGATAACGAAAGGGTTGACAGAGGAGAAAATCCTTTCCGTCCTCAGATCGAGAAACGACGAGGAACTGTGGGGCAGGCGGTAGTACTTTTGTCACTGGTGGCTGGTCACGTTTCCGTTTTTGGGCAGAAGTCGAAAGAGATGGAGTGAAATCCATTGCGGAGGAATCCCCCATGATTGCCAGCGTCTCCGATGGCGCGCTCCTTCCTTGTGGGGACCCTCTCAGAGGGCACTCCCGCCTTAGGTGAATGTTTACACCTCAGGTCACACCTCCCGAGAAACAGACGGAGGGACCAATCGGCATGGTCAGAAGGTATCAGCTCAGGCAATCACCCCTCCCCGGGCCTGGCCTTTACCAGGGGGTACGCGCGTGCCTTACATGTCTACCCAGGGCGGGGAATTACGCGTTACCCTGTCACCGGCTACGCGTGCGAACGCGTGGGTCGGCCTTCAGGCACGCACAATGAGGAAGGAAGAAGAGGAAAAAGAAGAGAGGGAGGGAGAAATAGGACAGACTGTCTCAAACGCCGAGGCGGAGACCAGAGAAAGCAAGGAGAAGAAGGCAATGAGAAGGCAAGGAGAAGAAGGCAAGGAGAAGGCAAGGAGAAGTCAAGGGAAAGAGTAAGGAAGACAGTGAGGTGGAGAAGAGCAAAGAAAGGAACCAACAAAAGGAAGGAAGAAACGAGAAGTGAAAAACCATAAAGACCACAATTATAGGTCGTGGAACCGTCCGTCTCCGGACGCAGGCGCTAACTACCCCCGTGAGGGGGATGGACTCCTTTTAGTCGCCTCTTACGACAGGCAGGAATACCTCGGGCCTATTCTAATCCCCGGACCCGCAGGGGGTGCATTCAGAGAAGAAAGTGGGTGATTAGAATTTCGCGAGAAGATTCCTCCACAAGAAAAACGCCTTTGTTTTAGTGACTTCCATCGCAAATCATGGATCATTTCAGTGACACTCTCTCTCCCATTTCAGGATAATACAAAACGTGCTGCCCTTCTTTGAATGTTTTCGATGTTCTTCGTGAATTCTACATGGTAAGGATCCCACATCGCGTAGCAGCATTCTAAAAGAGGACGGACAAGTGTAGTGTAGGCAGTCTCTTTAGGAGACCTGTCACTTTTTCTAAGCGTCCTGCCAATAAAACGCAGTCCTTGGTTCGCCTTCCCCACAGCATTTTTTGTGTGTTCCTTCCAATTTAAATTGTTCCTAGTTGCAATTCCTAGGTATTTAGTTGAATTTACGGCCTTTAGATTTGACTGATTTAGCGTGTAACCGAAGTTCAACGGATTCCTTTTACCACTCATGTGGATGACTTCACACTTTTCGTTTTTACAGTCAACTGCAAATTTTCGCACCATACAGGCATTTTTTCTAAATCGATTTGCAATATGTTTTGATCTTCTGATGACGTTACTAGTCGATGGACGACAGCGTCATCTACAAAGAACCTAAGGCAGCTGCTGAGATTGTCTCCCAAATAGTTTTTGTAGATAAGAAACAGCAAAGGGCCTATAACGCTATCTTGGGGAACGCTAGAAGTCACTTCTGTTTTACCCGATGACTTTCCGTCAATTACCACGAACTGTGACCTCTGCGACAGGAGATCACGAATCCAGTCACAAAGCTGAGACGATATCCCATAAGCACGCAATTTCACTACAAGCCGCTTGTGTGGTACAGAGTCAATAGCCCTCCGGAAATCCAGAAATACGGAATCCATTTGAAATCGCTTGTCAATAACACTCAGCACTTCGTGCGAGTAAAAAGCTAGTTGTGCTTCACAAGAGCGATGTTTTCTAAATCCTTGTTGACTGTGTGACAATACACACTTTTATATCTGGGTGCGCATTGATACCTGACTGATTGACGGTATCATGTCAGTAACTGAATTGTCCTCCATATCACTGTCGGACGATTTCTGTATTTCATCGTAATGCGTGCAACACACAGGAACGTGGCACATCCCTGGTACTCGATAATGTTCAGGAGTTGGCTCCCTCTGCGTCTTTCATTGGCGTCTTCATAACAGAGTGACTTGAAACTGGCAAAGATTTTAAATAGCTGTGCAGCTCCTTCGTGTTGAAATCGATCGCAAGGTTCTCCTCTGCGAATGTAGATGACTTTAAATATGCCTTCAAGTCTGATATGTTTATAACACTGAAATTACTTCAACCAGTGCAAATTAAATTTCTGTTTGACTAAGAAAGCCAGTCTAACATACCTGGCTATTTCAAGAACAATTTTGAAGTTTTATTTGCCATGACCATGAACTAATTTCTGGTGTGATACTTTCAGTAACATCTTTTTAGGTGTCATCAGACGGCTTCATCCAGCCAGCCACGAATTCCTCTCCTGCACCACCCTCTTCATCTCAGAGTAGTATCTGCAGCCTACGACTTCAATTATTTCAGATATCAATGACGAAAAGCTAGACTCAAAATAACCTCATTTTTGATGTTCCGCAGCGATACGTATTGTTTTTCAGACATTTTAACATGCTGTAATTCCCACTAAATTTTCTCCAGTATTATTCTGACTTAGAATTTACAGTATCTGAGACGATACAGTTCTTCTTGTGTACTACCGAATCAGTACAAGGTCATTGCGTGAATTTAAAACAACGTTTTTGTAAACCTCAGTACCGTTTTAGGCGGAAAGCAAAAATAAGGACGTCCATTACCATCTTCAGATCAGCGTTTTCCCTCTCTCGGAACAGCCATTACATTCGCTTTACCTGTTGTAAGAGATGCGTAGACTTTCACTAACATCACTGTACCTGGATTACGTACACGATCGATAATTTAGTCATTGGGGATCGTGCCTCTGAGAACTAGTGATGCACGCAGTTTCTAGTTAACTCATTATCAGTAGCTTTCCCTCTTTCTGCTGCGTTAAGTGGAAGTCTTAAAAAATAAAGGCTCCTTGTAAGGCAAATGGGAGGAGTTTTCATTTTGCGTAACTATTGACGTGTGTGTGGGGGAGGAAGGGGGGGACTGCTTTATTGTCAGACTTTACTTTTGAGACAAACTGTAGTTTTCTCTTCTGGTCCTTCCTTTATCTGCTTTCATATGACAAAGAATCAATGCCCACCTTGCAGCTAACCTTCTAGACCTAGCAATACATGGTAGTAACCCGAAGCCTATCGAGATGCTTGATGGAATAAGCTTTGTTTGTGGCACAGCAAGGAACACTGTCCATATAATCAGCCGAGTTCTCTCTTACTTGGATAATATTTAGCCCAAACATGCAATTTGGTCCAGAAAATCTGTGTGGGAAGGAGTTCCCACCCTCAGGAAGATAAAATCATTGCGTAAAACCTTTTTCGTGGTGGCGAGGTTTAACAGGAACTTGTGAATTGTCAGAAGTTGCCGTAAAAATACTGGGTGCACCAGTTTCATCTGCTGCTACAGACATTCCCTTCAGCACTATTGGGTGGATCCACAGTAATAAAAGAAAGAGACTCACATCAGAGAGAGCTGCAAAACTAATCAACATCTCTTATAACTGGAATGTAATGAATGGAGCAGGAACACGACATAACCTGTTAATCCCAAGAGAAATCCACACTGAACAGTACAAGCAAAGACAAAAATAGAGAGGAACCCAGTAGCCAGGGGTCAATCAGATTAAGGAGAATCTAACGCAGAGTCGGGACTTCATGATTCTTCAACTTACGAAGATCAAGAAACTGATGAAAATTTTTTAGTTTGTATTTGCAGTAGCGTAATATAAGTAAAATACTACCTACAGGCCAGCTACTTAATGTAAACTATACTTCATTTAAAAAATTACTTTTTAACCTTGAGTGTTTTCTTTTTTTATTCAGTACCCCATAAATTGATCTCATTAAAAATGTAAAAATTTGTCTTTATAGTCCAATTTATATCCACAAATAACGATCCCCTAACATCTTCTCCAACTTGGTTACACAACCACTAAAGAAGCAGTGTCGCAAAACACCTTTTCCAATACCAAATACATTAAAATGTTTATAAGCACTGCTTGTTAATTAATCTTTAAAATGCATAAATGCCTGAGCATTCGCTCCAACTTATAAACGCTCAGGCATTTAACACTACTAGTGTCGAGGACAGCATGCTGCCAGGCGATCTCTATTCACAGATGTTAAAGACAATGAAGGCTCATCAGACAATGACAATGTCAGTGATAATGATGAAAATAAGAATACAGGGAAAAAAAACGGGATTAGTTTTAGGGAAGGGGGTGTACTTCCATCCAAGTGAAGAAGATAAGATTGAAGTTTAAGGCTATAAATGCTTAGTCTACGACATATTGACTTCATCTGTTGAAATAACTGAAGTAAACTGGTTGAACGTTTCTTCTATTTCTTGCATCAAAGGCAAGTGGTAAGACTTTACATGATGGTTAAATTATTTCAGTTGAAGAATAGCTTCATGTGGTTGCTACTATTGCTTAGCATAGGAAAACAAACTTACTGTATTTCGATAAATATTTATATCTGATGTCTGACATAGGGGTACACCTCATTTCAGTATGTATTTCATCATCTTGTTCTTCTTCAGAGCCTTATTTCCCCAATCGGTAGGTGGTCGACCCTCGTAATATTTTTACACCATTCTGAACGAATTCGCATCATTTCAGGGTGTAGTCTTATCGTTTTAATTTATGTCGTATATTCCTAATCCTTGTATTCGGTGAGCGTCTGGGGTCTCTTTTCGGTTTTTTATGTCAATGTTAAGTAATATTCGTCCAACATGATATCGTTCATGACGCATGACGTGCCCTTACCAGACTAGACGATTCTCTTGAAGCTGTACCTCTATGTTTGCCATCTTAAACGGCCTAGGATGGTTCAATAAATATTTCTTATTTTTAATTTATGTGTTTCTCATTGCAGTAAATTAGTATAAGATGCTACTTCGTCAATGCTAATGAACTACACATCTACACGGTTTAACTCCACATCGAGACGCTGTTACACACGCTGGGGTTACCAAGAATTGTAGATCGTACTTGCAGAAACTTCGTTTTGGGAAGGAAATTCTGCCTATTATTCATTTCCTCGTCTATAATCCACCGTTGACGCAATTCACATGTAATACTGGAGGAAATCTATAGCTGAAATACTGTGCGCCTGGACTTCGCGTTTATTGATGAAACCGAACAGATTATAGGTCTGTTCACAGTTGATAACCCATCGAATTGTCACCGAAAGAAATCCATGTAGACCACTTGCTTACGTTACGACTCTCTTCCGCCATCTTCAGGTGAACGTAGTCCTTCAAATAAGCTTTTTGATCGTTATCGATGTATGATGTCGTTATTCCAGTGTTGCACAACATTACTAGTCCGATTAAAAGCAGGCGCTATGTGCCTTCTCTCTGTTATTAATCTTAACTCATCAAATAATATGTATTCTTATACAATATCCTGATTTATGTCCTTCGTACTGTTATTGTTTAAATCATAGGTTTAATCAAATTTTCATTCTATCTTGTGATATCGTCTCGATTTGCGAACAGTATTTGCTACTTAAATACTTCCTATTATATTCTTATTATTGTTTACTTGCAAATCTTACCTTTTGTTTAATACCGGTGTTGTTCTATTCGAGACTGACTTCTCCATACCTTCAGCCACATAGCCTGTTTCCTTATGTGTCGTTATTAAATAAAGGTCCCTTAGCTTAACGTCAGTATAATCTGGTTTTCCGTTCCTCTGTATCTGCATTGTCTTATATTCATTATTATGAGACAATACACCATCATGTCGTATAGTGAACCAAAGTGTGCGGAAACAAACCTTGAATTTCAGGTACACATAAATTGAAAACAACAACTGTACAGAAGTATACATACCTTGAGGCTTTCTGAAACACGAAGGGCGATAAAAAATCTGTTGTGAGTGTACTTTAGCTTTTTAAACATGCATTGTTATTCGATCATTTATTCATTTATCTCAAATGTAAAAAAAGCCTTGTTATTTGGAGGTGTCGTGAAGGCAGGTATGCACCTATTCGGATGAAGCAGAACGAAACAGGACTAAATCTTCTCAATCGATCACCAAAGCAGCAGAAAAAAAGGAAAACCCTCTAGCACACACGCACAATCGGGTGCAGAGAACTATTTGGAAGTCCAGTGGCTGCAATTTCGTCATAGTGACAGTCGTATCATGTGTGTGCAGGTGCATTATCCTGATTCACACTTTTTGTACAAATTCTGATTCCATAGGCCGGGACAGTTTTCTTTTAAATAGTGAAGGCCGATTGAGGTTCTCACTCGCGTCTTATCCGAACTTTTGCTCAGTCTCTAACGACATCGCTCGTGCAGCGAACTGGAATCATAGTGTTTTTTACCTTCCATCATTCCTTATCTACACTGTGACAGCTAACTACTCTCCATATAGTTATGAAAATAAAGTCATAACGTTGATTACAGAAGTCATTTGCTGTTTTATCTGTTAACAAGACGTAAAACGTGTGATTAACTGTCACCATCAAAAAATCGCTAAACACTAAGCAGTGACCGAGAAGGTAACAGTTCTCCAGTTTCCTCGGCACGCCATCAACTTGACAAATTCCACTGCTCTACTCTAGTTACGTTAGCGGGATGTGCGATACGTCTAAACCAGAAGTCTTTCGCAATGTGCTTCAACTTTTCCGGAAACGATACTCAAATATTCTTCGTTAAGTGTTTCTAATTGGGGGGCATCGGACGTGGTACCCATCGATCACATAGCTTCCTCGTCTGTAGAATTCGATGGGAGAATCACTCTAATGACGGGGATTTTCTGACTAGTTTGATGGGACCTGTCAGGTATTCCTCTCATTTTCCAAATTTTACACCTCAGAGTTTTAAATGCTTTCATCAACGAATTAAAGTATGTCTTATGTTATCCAAAGTTGCTTACCATTACCTTCCGTGTAACTTTGTTTATCTGTCAAAATCCTATTACTGCCCTTTTTAGAGATGTTCATTTCTCTGCAGCTGACCTGCAAAATATTCATTATAGCAGTATTTCCAACCATAGAGGACTTTAAACACACCTCATTATTTACATTATCCCTCAACATTTCAGCATTCTACTTCTACAGCTGGAATCTTCCCGTACGTATAGGCTTCTGCCAAGTATAACTTCTCGTCTTGCGATTTTTGAACAGCGTGTTCACTATTAGTAGCTGGAGTTTAGTGTAGAACTCAACTTCCCCCATTTATACCGCTGAACTCATATTCTCCGGCAAGTCCATTCTCGTACATTCCTCAGCTACTGTTATTAGACTTTCATCCCCTTCCACATACTGAATTACACCTCAGCAACTCATTCTCTACCATAGTTTCATACTCATAACGAATCCTACTTCAGTTTATGTGATGTTGTCCTGCGGTTGATGTTGTTCTATTTTCGTTTCACCAGAAATCCTTAACCTCTTTCGATGTCTCTTTACTGACTTCCACTATAACTAGACTGAACTTATGCAGCTCCCTTTTCAGATTTTATGGGTTTCTTGCCACAAGCAGACTTTCCACGCCCCTGCTCGTAGAAACAGCTTTACGAATGTTACAGTAATGGACTATCATCACGATACCATTATATTTTTCGACATTATCTTCAAAGTATACCTCAATTTGGCGTTCAGCAGACAGTGCGGGACTATGTTTTCAAATTTTTTCGAACTGTTGCATTCTTGAGCTGCCGGTTCGTGATGTACGTCTAGCGGTTACAGTAGTCAAGGATCACACTTTATTAATAATTATAATACTAAGTAATATCTCCAGTTACAGTTACATTTTCAGCAAGTACACCATTCCTTTCATCCATACATGTATTTTTTCATTATTACTAACTTTTCTACAAGAAAGAGTATACAATGTAAATGGCATATTACTGTAAACACAACTAGGGCTACTTCAGGTCTTCGAATCTATTCCACAATGCCACGTCTTGTAAGCGGAACCATTCCTCTGTGAGCTATATCTGCAATGGCATTGAAGCACTATGCCCCGTCGACGTGTGTACCGTCAACGCGACCACCGCATTCCAGTCTGCAAACATATTATAAGCCTCGAAAATAAACTTCATCTACATCTACATCTACATTTATACTCCGCAAGCCACCCAACGGTGTGTGGCGGAGGGCACTTTACGTGCCACTGTCATTATCTCCCTTTCCTGTTCCAGTCGCGTATGGTTCGCGGGAAGAACGACTGTCTGAAAGTCTCTGTGCGCGCTCTAATCTCTCTAATTTTACATTCGTGATCTCCTCGGGAGGTATAAGTAGGGGGAAGCAATATATTCGATACCTCATCCAGAAACGCACCCTCTCGAAACCTGGCGAGCAAGCTACACCGCGATGCAGAGCGCCTCTCTTGCAGAGTCTGCCACTTGAGTTTGTTAAACATCTCCGTAACGCTATCACGGTTACCAAATAACCCTGTGACGAAACGCGCCGCTCTTCTTTGGATCTTCTCTATCTCCTCCGTCAACCCGATCTGGTACGGATCCCACACTGATGAGCAATACTCAAGTATAGGTCGAACGAGTGTTTTGTAAGCCACCTCCTTTGTTGATGGACTACATTTTCTAAGGACTCTCCCAATGAATCTCAACCTGGTACCCGCCTTACCAACAATTAATTTTATATGATCATTCCACTTCAAATCGTTCCGCACGCATACTCCCAGATATTTTACAGAAGTAACTGCTACCAGTGTTTGTTCCGCTATCATATAATCATACAATAAAGGACCCTTCTTTCTATGTATTCGCAATACATTACATTTGTCTATGTTAAGGGTCAGTTGCCACTCCCTGCACCAAGTGCCTATCCGCTGCAGATCTTCCTGCATTTCGCTACAATTTTCTAATGCTGCAACTTCTCTGTATACTACAGCATCATCCGCGAAAAGCCGCATGGAACTTCCGACACTATCTACTAGGTCATTTATATATATTGTGAAAAGCAATGGTCCCATAACACTCCCCTGTGGCACGCCAGAGGTTACTTTAACGTCTGTAGATGTCTCCATTGAGAACAACATGCTGTGTTCTGTTTGCTAAAAACTCTTCAATCCAGCCACACAGCTGGTCTGATATTCCGTAGGCTCTTACTTTGTTTATCAGGCGACAGTGCGGAACTGTATCGAACGCCTTCCGGAAGTCAAGGAAAATGGCATCTACCTGGGAGCCTGTATCTAATATTTTCTGGGTCTCATGAACAAATAAAGCGAGTTGGGTTTCACACGATCGCTGTTTCCGGAATCCATGTTGATTCCTACATAGTAGATTCTGAGTTTCCAAAAACGACATGATACTCGAGCAAAAGACATGTTCTAAAATTCTACAACAGATCGACGTCAGAGAGATAGGTCTATAGTTTTGCGCAACTTGGAGGTAATGGAACAGCTCAGGCAGTAATTTTGGTTGGTTGGTCGGTTGGTTTGAGGATTAAAGGGACCAAACTGCAGAGGTCATCGGTCCTTGTTTCATAAACACACACAGCACAGTGAAACCATCCACCATTCAGGCGAAGCACTAAAATTATAATTCCGGGGGAAGAAAAGCCCCATGGTCAATGGTAAGACAACACGGAAAACGGAGCACAGCAACAAAAACAACATAGAGAAGAAAGGCAGAAGGAATTAAAACTGCACAGCAGAGGACTGTGGCTGGCTGATCACGAAAATAATAGGATGAGCCAGCCACTGTGCAACACGTTAAAACCTCCAGCCTAAAAGATTAGGGTGGAGTCGAATTACAACACAAAACAAAGTAAAACATACAGCACAAAAGAGGGTGACGCAATAAAATTAGAGGGACCTATAAAAGCCACTTGCTCGAAGAAAACCTAAAACACGATCTGCCATAGAGACATCGTCAGCTAAAAGACACTATAAAACACCCAGGAGGTTAAGAGTTCGCCTGAGGGCGGTTAAAAGAGGACATACCAACAATATATGGGCCACCGTCATATTCGCACCACAGCGACAATGAGGGGGGTCCTCTCGACGCAGCAGATGACCATGCGTCAGCCAAGAGTGACCAATGCGGAGCCTACAGAGAATAACAGAATCCCTGCGAGAGGCCCGCATGGAGGAACCCCTCACGGTCGTGGTCTCCTTTACACGCCACAACTTGTTGGGTACAGACAGAGTGCGCCATTCGTCTGCCCACATCCCAAAGACCCGACGGCGTAACACCGATCGGAGATCAGTTGCCGGGAGGCCGATCTCCAACGGCAGTGTTGCGGGTGGCTTCTTTAGCTAACTTGTCGGCGTGTTCGTTTCCCGCTATCCCAACGTGTCCCGGGGTCTATATGAACACCACTGAACGACCACGCTGTGCAAGAGCATGAACGGACTCCTTGATGGAAACAACAATGGGATGGCGTGGGTAGCACTGGTCAAGAGCCTGTAGACTACTGAGAGAGTCGCTGCAAATGACAAAAGACTCGCCAGTGCTGGTACGAATCCGCTCAAGGGCACTAAAAATGGCTGTTAGCTCTGCGGTGTAAACACTACAGCCGTCCGCATGAGCATAAGCGTACCCCACACTGCCATCACTCATCGAGCCATCTGTATAGATAGCCTCCGAGTCGCGGGATGCATCGAGGAGAGCAAGAAATTGGCGGCGCAAGACTGCAGGAGGAACTGAATCCTTTTGCCATTGTGAGAGTTCCAGCCGAAGCTGCGGCCGACGAGTACACCAAGGTGGTGTATGTGGGTGGACCTGAAAAGGATATGGAAGAGGCAAAGACTCGAGGTCACTAAGGAGTGACCGAACACGGATCCCAATGGTCTGGCCTGATCGAGGCCGCCGGTGTGGGGTATGCACTGCCGCAGTAGCGAAAAGGATACGGTAGTTAGAGTGACGGGGAGAACAACGGACGTGGGCAGCATAGTTGGCTAACAACCGTTGACGCCGAATACGAAGCGGAGGAACCCCAGCCTCAGCAAGGAGGCTATTAACAGGGCTGGTGCGGAATGCTCCTGTCGCCTGTCGAACCCCACAGTGGTGAACGGGGTCCAGCAGTTGCAACGCCGAGGGCGACGCTGAGCCATACGCTACACTCCCATAATCAAGCCGGGACAGCACAAGGGCTTTGTAGAGCTGCAGCAGCGTATTACGATCTGCACCCGAAGTTGTGTTGCTGAGGCAGCGAAGTGCATTCAGATGCTGCCAGCACTGACGCTTGAGTTGACGAATATGTGGAAGCCAAGTAAGCCAGGCATCGAACAGCAATCCCAGAAAACGGTAAGTGTCAACAACCCTGAGCATGGCATCCTGAAGATAGAGCTCAGGGTGGGGATGGACAGTTCGACGCCGACAACAGTGCATAACACAAGTCTTCGCAGGAGAAAACTGAAACCCATGGGCTAGGGCCCACCCCTGCGCCTTGCGTATGGCTCCCTGCAACCTACGTTCTGCAACACTAATGGTGGAAGAGCTGAAAAAGATGCAGAAATCGTCAGCATATAACGTGGGTGAGACAGACGACCCTACTGCTGCTGCAAGGCCATTAAATGCCACAAGGAAAAGGGGCACGCTCAATACAGAGCCCTGTGGAACGCCGTTCTCCTGGATATGAAGCGAACTATGGGATGTGCCAATTAAACCGCGGAATGTCTGAACAGATAAAAAATTCTGAATAAAAATGGGGAGAGAGCCCCGGAGACCCCACCCATGCAACGTGGCGAGAATATGGTGCCGCCACATCGTGTCATATGTTCTGGAGAGGTCGAAAAAGACGGAGACGAGGTGTTGGCGCCTGGAAAAAGCAGTGCGGATTGCAGACTCAAGGAAGACCAAAGCATCGGCGGTGGAACGGCCCTGACGGAAGCCACTCTGGCACTGAGCCAGAAGACCCCGAGACTCGAGCAGCCAACACAGCCGTCGACTCATCATACGTTCCAATAGCTTGCACAGAGTATTTGTGAAGCTGATGGGCCGATAGCTATCCACATTAAGCGGGTCCTTACCAGGCTTCAGCACCGGAATGACGGTACTCTCCCGCCACTGCGACGGAAAGACACCATCGCTCCCTATGCGGTTGAAGATGGCCCAGTTGATGGTAAGCCCTGCGACACCTGTAGAGTGCTGCAATCCAAAGATGCGCCGAATCTTCATCCACACCTGGGAGGGTGAAGTACGGGAACCAATGGTGGAAACGTACCTCTCCTGTTTCCGCCTTTTGATGAGCCGCCGTGCCTGAGCACGGAGACGTTTGAAAAAAATTAGGTTCTCCAAAGACGGGTGCCGCTTATGTCGCTGAAGAGACCGCCGACGTTCTTTAATGGCGTCAGCGACCTCTGGAGACCACCAAGGCACTGACTTTCGCCGGGGGCACCCTAATGAACGGGGAATGGTACGTTCCGCAGCGGAAGCAATCGCTGCAGTCAGTGTCTCAACCGCCACATCGATGGTACCGTGGGGGAGAGAGTCAACAGTGGCAGCAGAGGAGAACGTTTCCCAGTTTGCCTTGCTAAATGCCCATCGAGGCAAGCGTTCATGGGAGCGACGCTGGGGTAGTAAAAGGAAGATGGGGAAAATGGTCACTCCCACACAAGTCGTCATGGACTCTCCAGTGGACCGATGGTACAAGCCCTGGGCTGCACAACAACAGATCTATGGCCGAATACGTGCCATGCGCCGCACTGAAATGTGTGGCGGCGCCAGTGTTTAAGAGGCAGAGGTCGAGTTGGGAGATGAGATTCTCGACATCTCTGCCTCGGCCAGTAACCTTCGTTCCACCCCACAGGGGATTATGGGCGTTAAAATCCCCCAGGAAAAGAAAAGGCGTGGGAAGTTGGGTGACAAGGGCAGCCAATTCGGTCAGGGAGACTGTACCACATGGAGGGAGATAGACACTGCAGACGGCTATGTCCTGGGTAGTCCTTACGCGGACAGCCACAGCTTCCTATGACGTTTGAAGGGGCACAGGAGTACTATATACAGAGGTAAGGACATACACGCAGCCTCCACCTGACACACAATTCTAAGTGCTACGGTTGCAGTAATAATCCCTGTATCCACGGAGGACAGGTGTCCGCATTGCCGGGAACCAGGTTTCCTGGAGGGCAATGTATAAAGCAGGTGTCATGCTTAGAAGCTGACGTAGCTCAGGTAGATGGCTAAAATAACCGCCACAGTTCCACTGGAGGATGGTATTTTCCATGTCGGTGAAAGGCGTGACGGGACTGGGAAGGCAGATTACGCCACTGGGTCAACTGCTGGCTCCAATGGAGTACCCATGCAAATGCTATCCATCGTGTCCAAGGGTCCGGCGAGAGCGAGGTCCTCAGCGGACGCCAGAAGCTCCACCTCGTCCTCGGAAGCAGAGCTTGTAAGAGGCGGTGGGACGGGTGCCACCGCAATATCGTTGGTCTTGGGGACTTTCTTCTTTTTCTGCTTGTCGCGCTGTGCCTTCGGTGGGTCAGGCTTCATGGGCTTCACTGGGTCAGTCTCAGGGACAGACGATGACCGGGAGGCCCTACGACCAGAGACTGGTGGTTGTTTCAGCCACTTTCGTGTGTCCGCTTTTCAACTGGTTGGAACTTGCAAAGGGAGGTCCCCAAGGGATCCCTTCCTGGCGAGAGTAGCCGAAGAAGTCTTGTGCTTCTCCAGCTGGGAAGGGGGAGCTGATATCCCAGTGGTTGGGAGGGTGCTGCTCCTGAAGAAGATGGAGCAGGAGCAACAGGGAGTTAAGAGCCCCCCCACAACCAAGGGAGCCGGTGAATTCTCACAGAGCTGAGAGTGAACTGTAGGTGACGACACTGTAGAGGTTCGAACCGGCGTTGCGGCAGCGGCATATGTAGACGTCATAGGCACAGGCACAGGATGTAGCCGCTCATATTTCCGCCATGCCTCTGTGCAGGTCAGGCGGTCCAGGGTCTTATATTCCATTATCTTCCTTTCCTTCTGGAAGATCCGACAGTCCAGTGATCAGGGTGAATGGTGTTCTCCGCAGTTAACGCAGATGGGAGGCGGAGCACATTGAGTATTGGGATGCGAAGGACGTCCACAATCTCGACATGTGATGCCGGAAGTACAGCGAGATGACATGTGCCCGAACTTCCAGCATTTAGAACACCGCATCGGAGGAGGGATATATGGCTTCACATCACAACGGTAAACCAACACCTTGACCTTTTCGGGTAAAACATCACCTTCGAAAGCCAAGATGAAGGCACCGATGGCTACCTGATTATCCCTCGGACCCTGATGGACGCGCCGGACGAAGTGAACACTTCGTCGTTCGAGGTTGGCGCGTAATTCATCGTCGGACTGCAGAAGAAGATCCCTGTGGAATATAATACCCTGGACCATGTTGAGACTCTTATGCGGCGTAATGCTAACTGAAGCATCCCCCTACTTGTCACAATTGAGCAACATCCGTGACTGGGCAGAGGATGCCGTTTTGATGAGCACAGAACCAGAGCGCATTTTGGACAAGCCCTCCAACTCCCCGAATTTGTCCTCTAAGTGCTCCACAAAAAACTGGGGTTTGGTCGACATAAACGATTCTCCATTAACCCGTGTACACACGAGGTACCAGGGTGAATTGTCTCCACTGCCTTCTTTAGCAAGACGTTCCTCCCATGGAGTAGCCAGGGAAGGAAATGATCTTTGATCAAATTTCTTTCCATTGAGGTTAGACCTCGATCGCTTAGAGACTGCTGGTGGAGGCCCACCAGCGAGAGATGATGTACCACGCTTCATTGCGGGTCATCCGCCCAGATGCCACCTACTCCGACCAAGGGCCCTCCCCACGGGCACCACCCAGCCGCAGCAATAGCCACCTGGCAGGATGGCCATTGCCGGGAGTCCTGATGCCCCAGGGAGATGGGCATCTACTCCTTGGCATACGTGGGGAGTTAACGGCGCAGGCATCAGTAGAGCGATCCCTGTGTTGTCAGGGGGCTACAACCAACAGGATACATGGCGGCCCCACCATAACGGACTGGCCACTGTGCTGGATTTTAGGTGCAAAAATGTCCAAGGTCGTCGTCGCAGTTAAGAGCAACACTGTAGAGTGCAGCGTGGGAATCGCACCCAGGGACGTATCCTCGCCCAAGAGATGGAAAACGAGCGGGACACCATTGCAACGACGAAAAACCCAGCTAAAGGTCTCAATGCACGACGGATACAGTGCACCATGTAAGGCGCCCTTCCCTAATTGGCTCGCTCTTCGGAATAATTTAGAAAGATGGAGGTCAAACCCGAGAGGGGACCATCACATAAAGCCAAAACATTTGGGACTCCTTTTAGTCGCCTCTTACGACAGGCAGGGATACTGGGGGCCTATTCTAACCCCCGAACCCGCAGGGGGGTTTGGAATGGTCCCCTAGAGTTAATGCATACCAGACACGACCAGGAACCATCGAACCGTCGGTGTAAACAATGCCAGAGCCCTGATACGTGGCCAGGATAGAATAAAAGCGGCGGCGGAAGGCCTCTGGAGGGACTGAGTCCTTCAGGCCCTGTGCCAAGTCGAGCCGAAGGCAAGGGCGAGGAACACACCATGGGGGTGTACGCAAAGGGGCCCGGAGAGGAACTGGAACAGTGAAACCCCTAATCCCGGAGAGAAGCTCTTTGACGCGTACGGCGATCGGACAACCCGACCGACGCTCTGGCAGATGGACGACTGACTGCGGGAACAGGACACGGTAATTTGGATGCCCGGGCAAACTAAAAACATGGGCAGAATAAGCGGCCAGTAATTGTTGGCGTCGTAACCGCAGTGGAGGGACACCTGCCTCCACCTGTATGCTGTCCACAGGGCTAGTTCGAAAAGCACCAGTGGCAAGGCGTATCCCGCTATGGAGAATTGGGTCCAGCACACGCAACGCAGAGGGGGATGCTGAGCCATAGGCTAGGCTCCCATTGTCCAGGCGAGACTGGATTAACGCCTGGTAGAGCCGCAACAGGGTAGATCGGTCGGCGCCCCAGCGGGTGTGGCTCAAACATCGCAGAGCATTGAGATGCCGCCAACACGCCTGTTTGAGCTGCCGGATATGAGGCAGCCAAGTCAACTGGGCATCGAAAACCACCCCCAAAAACCTGTGTGATTCTACCACTCTAAGGAGGTCGCCGGCTAGATAAAGCCGCGGCTCCGGGTGGACAGTGCGTCGCCGGCAGAAATGCATAACGCAGGTCTTGGCTGCCGAAAATTGGAACCCATGAGCTACAGCCCAAGACTGCACCTTGCGGATAGCACCCTGTAGCTGACGTTCAACAGCTGCAATGCCAGTAGAGCTGTAATAAAGGCAGAAATCGTCGGCATACAGGGAAGCAGAGACAGAATGTCCCACAGCCGCAGCGAACCCGTTAAGGGGAATTAAATACAGGCAGGCACTTAAAACAGAACCCTGTGGCACACCGTTCTCCTGAACGTGGGTGGAACTATATGAGGCTGCGACTTGCACGCGGAAGGTACGATACGAAGGAAAATTTCTGATAAAGGTCGGCAGAGGGGCCCGAATACCCCACCCATGAAGCGTAGAAAGGATGTGATGACGCCATGTCGTATCGTACGCTTTCCGCATGTCGAAAAGACAGCGACCAGGTGCTGACGGCGGGCAAAGGCAGTATGGATGGCCGACTCCAGGCTCACCAGATTGTCGAAGGCGGAGCGGCCCCTCCGGAACCCACCCTGAGACAGAGCCAGAAGGCCCCGAGACTCCAGTACCCAATTCAAGCGCCGGCTCACCATGCGTTCGAGAAGCTTACAAAGAACGTTGGTGAGGCTAATGGGGCGGTAGCTGTCCACCTCCAAAGGGCTCTTGCCCGGTTTGAAAATGGGAATGACAATGCTTTCGCGCCATTGCGACGGAAACTCACCCTCGACCCAAATACGGTTGTAAAGGTCGAGGAGGCGTCGCTTGCAGTCCACTGAAAGGTGTTTCAGCATCTGACAATGGATGCGATCGGGCCCGGGAGCGGTATCAGGGCAAGCGGCAAGGGCACTGTGAAATTCTGTGAAATTCCCACTCACTGAATGGAGCATTGTAGCAATAGAAGTGTGGGTGCGAAAAGAAAGACTCCGACGTTCCATTCGCTCTTTAATGGAGCGGAAGGCCTGAGAGTATTTCGCAGATGCAGAACTCATAGCAAAATGCTCTGCCAAGCGGCTTGCAATGACGTCAGAGTCTGTACGAACTGCTCCATTCAGTGAGAGTGCAGGGACGCTGGCAGGGGTCCGATAGCCGTAGACGCGTCGAATCTTGGCCCAGACCTGCGATGGAGTGACATGGAGGCCAATGGTGGACACATACCGCTCCCAGCACTCCTTCTTGCCTTGGCGGATAAGGAGGCGGGCCCGCACACGCAGCCGTTTGAAGGCGATAAGGTGGTCTATGGAGGGATGTCGCTTGTGACGCTGGAGCGCCCGCCGGCGATCTTTAATCGCTTCAGCGATCTCAGGCGACCACCAAGGCACAGCCCTCCGCCGAGGGGACCCAGAAGAAAGGGGAATGGCAGATTCGGCGGCAGTAACGATGCCAGTGGTGACCGATTGAACCACCGCATCAAGTCATCACGAGAGAGAGGCTCAATAGCGGCAGTGGAGGAAAACAATTCCCAGTCAGCCTTATTCATAGCCCATCTGCTGGGGCGCCCAGAAGAGTGGCGCCGTGGCAGTACAGAAAGATTGGAAAATGGTCACTACCACACAGGTCGTCATGCACACCCCATTGGACAGACGGTAAGAGGCTAGGGCTACAGAGCGATAGGTCAATGGCGGAGTATGTGCCATGCGCCACACTGAAGTGTGTGGAGGCACCGTCATTTAAGATCGAGAAATCGAGCTGCGTCAATAAATCCTCAATAGCGGCGCCTCGACCTGTTGCCACTGACCCCACCCCACAGAGGGTTATGGGCGTTAAAGTCGCCCAGTAACAAGAAAGGTGACGGCAATTGGGCTATCAGCGCAGCCACGACATGCTGCGCGACATCATCCTCCGGTGAAAGGTAAAGACTGCAGACAGTAACAGCCTGTGGCGTCCACACCCGAACAGCGACAGCCTCTAAAGTTGTATGTAGAGGGACAGACTCGCTGTGGAGACAGTTAAGGACATAGATGCAGACGCCACCAGACACCCTTTCATAAGCTACCCGGTTTTTATAATAACCCCGATAGCCACGGAGGGCGGGGGTACGCTTTGCTGGAAACCAAGTTTCCTGAAGAGCTATGGAGAAGAAAGGGTGAAGGCTGATAACCGGTCGGAGCTCAGCGAGATGGTGGAAGAAACCGCTGCAGTTCCACTGGAGGATGGTGTTGTCCATGGCTGGGAAAGGCGTGACGGGACGGGGAAGGCAGATTACGCCTCTGGGTCACCTGCTGCCTCCGATTGAGCACCTGTGCTAGTGCTTTCCATGGCGTCGGATGGACCGGCGAGATCGATGTCCTGAGCGGACGCCACGATCTGCACCTCATCCTCAGACACAGAGTTTGAAGGGTGCGGTGGGACAGGTGCCACCACAATGTTAGGATGCTTGGGAGCCTTTTTGATCAACTGCTTTGCACGCTGTGCCTTTGGAGTGTCTGGCTGGGAGGCCCCACTGGGTCTGTCTCAGGGACTGACGACGAGCGGGAAGCCCTATGACCAGCGACTGGTTGTTGTTTCATAAATTTGCGGGTGTCCGCTAGGGCACTGGGCAAAGCCTGGGAAGGGAGGGCCCCAAGGGACCCCTTTCTAGCTAGAGTAGCCGAAGAAGCCTCACGCTTCTCTGGCTGGGAAGGGGGGATGAATGTCCCCGATGGTTGGGGTGGTGTTGCTCCTGGAGTAGATGGAGCAACAGAGGGGGAAGTGCCCCCCACATCCAAGGGGGCCGGTTCATCCTGACATAGCTGAGAGGCAACAGTATGTGACGACATGGGAGAGGATCGGACCGCTGTTGCAGCAGCGGCATAGGTGGATATCATGGCACAGGATGTAGCCGCTCATATTTCTGCTTTGCCTCGGTGTAGGTCAGGCGGTCCAGAGTCTTATATTCCATTATCTTCCTTTCCTTCTGGAAGATCCCACAGTCCGCTGAGCAGGGGGAATGGTGTTCTCCGCAGTTAACACATATAGGAGGCGGGGCACATGGACTATCGGGATGGGTAGGACGACCACAATCCCGACAGGTGATGCTGGAAGTACAGCGAGATGACATGTGACCGAACTTCCAGCATTTAAAACACCGCATCGGAGGAGGGATATATGGCTTCACATCACAACAGTAAACTGTCACCTTAAACTTTTCGGGTAAGACATCACCCTCGAAGGCCAAGATGAAGGCACTGGTGGCTACCTGATTATCTCTCGGACCCCGATGGTCGCGCCAGACGAAGTGAACACATCGTCGTTCGAGGTTGGCGCGTAAATCATCGTCGGACTGCAGAAGACGATTCCTGTGAAATATAATACCCTGGACCATGTTGAGACTTATGCGGCGTGATGGTAACAGAAACATCCCCCAACTTGTCACAATTGAGCAACCTCCCTGACTGGGTAGAGGATGCTGTTTGGATGAGTACGGAATAAGAGCGCATTTTGGACAAGCCCTCCATCTCCCCGAACTTGTCCTCTAAATGCTCCACAAAAAACTGGGGCTTGGTTGACATAAACGATTCCCCATCAACTCTCGTACACACAAGGAACTGGGGTGAATGTTCTCCACTGCCTTCTTTTGCCGTACGTTCCTCCCATGGAGTAGCCAGGGAGGGAAATGATCGTGGTTCGCATTTCCTGCCGTTGAGGTTAGACCTCGATCGCTTAGAGACTGCTGGTGGAGACCCACCAGCGAGAGAAGATGTACCACGCTTCATTGCGGGTCATCCGCCCAGATGCCACCTACTCCGACCAAGGGCCCTCCCCACGGGCGCCACCCAGCTACAGCAATAGCCACCTGGCAGGATGGCCATTGCCGGGAGTCCCGATGCCCCAGGGAGATGGGCATCTACTCCTTGGCATACGTGGGGAGTTAACGGCGCAGGCATCAGTAGAGCGATCCCTGTGTTGTCAGGGGGCTACAACCAACAGGGTACATGGCGGCCCCACCATAATGGACTGGCTACCGTGGTGGATCTTAGGTGCAAAAATGTCCAAGGTCGTCGTCGCAGTTAAAAGAAACACTGCAGAGTGCAGTGTGGTAATCGCACCCAGTGACGTATCCTCGCCCAAGAGATGGAAAACGAACGGGACACCATTGCAACGACGAAAAGGCCGGCTAAAGGTCTCAATGCACGACGGATACAGTGCACCATGTAAGGCGCCCTTCCCCAATTGGCTCGCTCTTCGGAATAATTTAGAAAGATGGAGGTCAAACCCGAGAGGGGCCATCACATATGGCCGAAACATGTGAGACTCCTTTTAGTCGCCTCTTAGGACAGGCAGGAATACCGCTGGCCTATTCTAACCCCTGAACCCCCAGGGGGTTCAGAATTCTGTAATGTGCTTTAAATAAATTAGTGAAGGTGGTAGGTGTTTAATTAATTTTTAATTCTGCACACACTTAAAGGAAATAGTAGCACTAAGCGCGCAGATATCTACGAGACGTCAGATCCACATATGAGGTGCCAGTGGAAAGTTACTTCTGTGAGTGCGCTCATATCTGATTCTATACTTACTGCCAGTCATGTTGTCAGTGTTGGACAGTCAGTTGCCTTACTGAGTTTACCTCTGATTTCGCTTCATCAATGCTTAATGCAATTTGTCAATGCTGTGCTACCTGCACTCCCTTTCTTAGCGACAGGACTGATGACGAGAGAAATTAAACAGTATCTTTGTTAGTGGTAAGTAATGCAACATTTTATCTTCAATTGTATTCCCATACTAGCCTCAGGGTTAATGATATGGGACATTAAAGCAAATATTCAACGTGTATGAGCTATGAAATATTTAACTACAATGTACAAAACTTGGCAATTGGTATGTCTGCTCCCTCTCTGTGCAAACACAATCTTAATATCTAAAATACTTTTTCTTGCACATTTTGAAACCTAAAGTCCTAAGACTTGTGATGTTATTTATAATTGTAGCTTATTGTGCCCACTTCTATGCAATTTTTCAAAAAATCACTCTCGCTTCCTTACCACAGCTAAGACAATCTCTGAAATTATTTCTGGGAGCCAGGGGATAATGTAAGATTTTCATATGTTTTCTGCCATTATAATTAATTCACCTTTACTGTACTGAGAGAAAGATGAATGAGCGCACTACACGAATAGTGAATAATATCCTTGTTGGATGTAATCTGTGGTGCGTTTTATTGTGAGACAGTTGTGCACCACTGCAGCGTTCTTACTTGACACGTGGTTGTGAGCAGTTGAGTTTTTAGAGAAGGAGATTTAATATTTGTGAATCTGCGAGAAATTATCTGGTGTACTTTATTATGGAGATAAAAAATTCTTGGTGAGCTTATGTTACTGATGGAGAAGACCTTTGGAAGAATTTTTAAGATAATCAGCGCATGCCCAAGAATGAGATTCTGTTGGTCAGAACCAGGAAATCTTTGTCCCTCATAACTTTTAACATTCATTATTAGCGTTAATTTGATCTCTGTTTTCACTATGTCACAAATAACACAACTGGTTGGAATGTTTGCAGTTTTTGTATTGAGATAATTTCGTAATTTTTATGGTCTCCTTATGTGGTACAGTTTTTTCGACAACTGGAGTTAAATTTTTCAAGAACGTCTTTCTTTAAAGTGAAACCCTCCTCCATCATTCTTAGTAAAGTTCTGAATATTTTGGCCAAGGATGGTTTTTGGAAATAAAAGAAAATGTTGTGGGTAGTTTAATTTTTTCTTTAGCTGCTGCGTCTTCGGAGTTATATTTTCTTTAGAGAATGTCGGTACACCAGACATAAAACAAGTTGAGCATGGGGTACGTTACTTTTATTTCAGGGCAGATCTCACTTTACATTCTTATACGGATATGGATCGTAGTCAAAATTATCGGATGTTGTGTTACGCAAGCAGATTAATATACAGTGCACTGTGTAGGAAATCTCAAACAGTCATTTTTCTTCTGAGAAGAGCAGTGTATTATTTTTGTGGACATTTCAAGTCAGGTCTTCAACAATTCAAATCTCTTCATGTCACACAACTTCCACAATATACTTCAGTATTGAGACTGAGTTAAAGAGTTTCCACTGAGGAGACAATCATTTGCGTTTGGCTTTTAATTAAATTAGTTTTCATTATTTCAAATTCAGTAGTGGACTAAGTGTAAAGTTTTGTTTCACGACATTCTTCGCCTGTGTGACACACTGCCAACCAACAGTTAGTATTGCTCAGCTGTTTAGTACGATATGCAAAGCACACGTTGCTCGAGGAGAAAGTTTTTTGAAAAAAGAATTTTCAGTATTTTCATTTATAAATAATTTTTACAGAAAGCGCGCAACACTGCGCTAAGATTGGCACGATTACTGCACTCTGTGATTGGTTGGAGATGGAGAGGAGGGGAGGGGAGGGGAGTGGTCGCTTATAGGATTATACGAGTGAAGTCTTCACTGGACCCTATTGATGGAGACATATACGACGCAAAAAATTGTTCAAAATCCTCACTGTGTTCCTGCTCCATTGTAATAACCCCAGCAAATAAGTAGAGTGATTACTTTTCTTGCTAGCAACAAAACCGGCAGACGGTAATTCCCATCACATCCTAAAGAAGGCGGCCTGAGTGGCCGTGCGGTTCTAGGCGCTACATTCTGGAACCGAGCGACCGCTACAGTCACAGGTTCGAATCCTGCCTCGGGCATGGATGTGTATGATGTCCTTAGGTTAGTTAGGTTTAATTAGTCCTAAGTTCTAGGCGACTGATGGCGTCAGAAGTTAAGTCGCGTATTGCTCAGAGCTATTTGAACCATTTTTGAACCTAAAGAATATCTCTTGAGAGGAATTTGGTGATGGGGAGACTGCTGATCGAAATTTGAATTGTTGAAGATAAGAATGTCTGTTGAAATGAATGACTTAGTACCACATGGGAAATTGCCTATCAAAACATTCAGTCAGTTCAAGAAATTATTGTGTAGATTTCGCAGTTTTCACAGCGCACCCTTGGGCTCGAGAACAGGTAAAGAGAGATCGTATCCGATTACAAAGAAGAATATGAAGTACAGGCAGAGTTCTAGAAGAGATACTACAAATCCGTCACAGTAGATCTATATTTCTGGAAGTCTCGCTTTATTTGTTGTATCTGGAAGGCTAGTGGGTGCATGTACGTCTTATATGAATGAGAGTCGTCCGGCGTTTATGTGTCTTGCCAACGCACTTCAGATGAGATACATGCAGCTGTATGTTGGCCTCGACTAGTACCCTGTTCCAACTTGCTTGACGAACATTACACTCAATCACGTGCACACTGTACTTAACTGCCTAGTAGGAACCTTCACCATTGGACGAGAATGGCATTATGTCTGTCCCATCCTTGTTTCAGGAAGCTCTCTGATTAGCGGTTTCATTTTTTCAGTCACTTTCCAAGGCAGTAACTAGAAGGGGCGAGGTAGGAAAGGGAGAGAGGAAGGAGGTAATAGGGGAGAAGAAGGAAGAGGGGAGGAGATTTGAGGGGAATTTCATGGTCAAATTTGGTCCAGAATGCCTATTGCATCACTGTTTCATGGCGGTTTCTCACTGGAATACTTTTATCACGTCCGCCGCTCGTGGTCTCGTGGTAGCGTTCTCGCTTCCCGAGCACGGGGTCCCGGGTTCGATTCCCGGCGGGGTCAGGGATTTTCACCTGCCTCGAGATGACTGGGTGTTTGTGTTGTCCTCATCATTTCATCATCATCCAGGAAAGTTGCGAAATTGGACTGAGCAAAGGTTGGGAAATTGTACGGGCGCTGATAACCACGCAGTTGAGCGCCCCACAAACCAAACATCATCATCACTTTTATCACTATTTGAAACGATCTCCTGAAAAAAATAGAATTTTTTAACGTTTCGCTTATTTCTCCTGAATAGTGATATTGTCGATAGAGACAAAAGCCACGAAATCGGTTACTTTCCAAATGGATATTTAGCAAGATTTGCATGTGCAGCAGATAATGTGTCTGGAAGGATCACAGCCCCCTCCTGCTTACAAAAATGACACTTTATCCGATGCACAGTGTTACAGACTAATATCGCCAACGCCTCAAAAATTATGAGGTTCCCAAAGGAAAATAAGCTTCCAGCAACAATCAGTGCGGATTCAGAAAAAAAGCACTCGCATGAAACACAGCTTACTTTATTCGTAAGAGTCAATTTGTAAACAGCAGATGCAGATGAACAGATAGATTGCATCTTCAGAGGCGTCTGGCATTGCACCATTTGTCAACTACTGACACTATCATACGGAGAATATGCGCAAATTTGTGACTTGGTTGAGGATTATTTGACTGATAACACCCATTAAAGTACACTGGGCGGCGAGTGTTGCGATGAAATTAAAGTAACAACGGTCGTGTCCCAAGAAATGGCAGTAGGATCTCTAATGTTTTCAATATAAATATATTTACATGTATGTTCAGACGCGCTATAACATTGTTCGCTGACGATGCAGTAGTGTGTGTCATCGTTAGGTTGTCATAAAGAATTATAGATAAACTTGGACAACAGTTCGTAAGTGTAGCGAATGGCAAATCTCATTAACTGTGTGTAAATGTAAGATAATGGGCACAACAAAGAGGAAGAACGGTGTAGTATCCGAATACCAGAATAGTGCCGAACATCGAGTAAGCAATGTGAGGTAATACTAAGCAGAGGTATTGAATGAGGGGATAACGGGAAATCGGTATTAGGGAATGTAATAAAAGACTAAGATTTGAAAGGCGGGTTTTGGGAAAGTGCAGATGACGCTGTCGTTTATCGACTAATGAAGTCATCAGAAGATCGAAACAAACTGAAAAACGATTTAGAACAAATATCGGAATGTTGCGAAAAGTGGCAGTTGACCTTAAATAACGAAAAGTGTGAGGTCATCCACGTGAGTGCTAAAAGGAACGTGTTAAACTTCAGTTACACGATAAATTAGTGTATTCTAAAAGCCGTAAATTCAACTAAATACCTAGGTATTACAATTATGAACAATTTAAATTGGAAAGAACACACAGAAAATGTTGTAGGAAAGGCTAATCAAAGATTGCGTTTCATTGGTAGGACACTTAGAAAATGTAATAGACCTACTAAGGAGACTGCCTACATTACGCTTGGCCATCCACTTTTAGAATACTGTTGCGCAGTGTGGGATCCTTACCAGATATTACTGACTGAGTACATCTAAACAATTCAAAGAAAGGCAGCACGTTTTGAATTATCGCGAAATATGGGAGAGAGAGTCACAGAAATGATACAGAATTTGGGATGGACATCATTAAAAGAAGGCGTTTTCGGTTGTGACCGAAACTTCTCACGAAATTCCAATCTCCAACTTTCTCCTCCGACTGCGAAATTATTTTATTGACACCGACTTGCATAGGGAGGAACGATCACCACGATAAAATAAGGGAAATCAGAGCTCGTACGGAAAGATGTCGGCAAGACTCAGCGGAGCAGCGCCTCTGAGGAAGTCCAGCGCAGTCCTGGACGAAACTTAAGGAGCAGAAAAGTTCTTGGACCACGACCTCACATCCCGGAAAGTATATCAACAGCCATGTCACCCGGTCGTGAAAGCCTTCATTCTACAACTTAAATGTGATTTGCAGAGTATCCACGTAGATGTAGATGTAGTGTGTAAGTATCGTCGTTAGACTGTCAAAGAATTACAGATAAACTTCGACAACAGTTCCAGTAAGTGTAGTGAATGGCAGGTCTCATAAAATGTGTGTAAACGTGAGATAAAGGGTACAACAAAGAGGAAGAACGGTATAGTATCCGAATACAAGAATAGTGGTGAACATCGCGTAAGCACTTTGAGGTAATGCTGATAAGAGGTACTGAATGAAGGGATAACGAGAAATCGATATTAAAAAAAGCACTCCGTCTTCAGGCCACGACTGGCGTACCAGGACATCCGACCGCTGTGTCATCCTCAGTGGAGGATGCGGATAGGAGGTGGTAGTAGTAGTAGTAGTAGTAGTAGAAGGGTTTTGTGGGCGCACGACAGCACGGTCTTCAGCGCCCGTTCAGTATCATAGTGAGACGGGTGTCAAGAAAAAAACTCAGAACATTTGCATCAAATGGAACATAAAACACAGGGAACAATCATGGAAAAAGATGTGCTCACCCACACCGAAGCGTGGGATGAAGCAGGGCGTCAGCAGTAAAACATGGACAACACAGGAAGAAAAAGGTAGAGGGAGCTAAAACAATGGAGCAGATGCAAGTGGCTGGCTGACCGCAAGGAAAAAAGGGAGGAGTCAGCCACTCTGCAATACACAAAAACCGCCAGCCTAAAAGTTTAGGCCAGAGTCCGGACACATCACAAAACTTAAAAACCCTAGACACACAGGGCAGATCCCTATCAACTTGTGCTTCTGCCCTTGCATCGCGGTGTAAAACGCAGTCTGTTAAAATGTGCCGGACAGAGATGTGCACACCACAAGCATCAAAAAACGGAGGATCCTCCCGCCGTAATAAATAGCTGTGTGTCAGAGGACAGTTCCCGATCCGAAGACGTGTGAGCGCCACCTCTTCCCGCCTGAGCAGCCGGCAGGAGGAACGCCACGGCCGAGTGGTTGACTTTACCGACCGCAGTTTATTGGCCATCACCGCCAGCCATTCGTCCTCCCACAACTCCATACACTTCCTGTGGAATGCAGCGATGACTGACTGCTAGGGGATAGGACACTGGACCACATCCTGCTCTCTGCAGGCCTCCTTGGCAGCCCGATCAGCCTGTTCATTGCCCCATATGCCGACATGACCAGGCACCCAGCAGAAGGATACCTCTTTACCCCGCCGTTGAGCAAGTACAGTTGGTCATGTATCAGCTGGACCATCTCTTTTGTCGGGTATAGGTTCTGCAGTGATTGTAAGGCACTAAGAGAAACGGAGCAGAGAAGAAATCGATCGCCCCGAACACGGTGCATCTGCTCCAGTGTCGTCAGGATCGCGTGGAGCTCCGCTGCGAAAACGGTATATTCAGCAGGGAGGCGAATCCGGGTAACATGATCAGGGAACACCACAGAACAGCCAAGGAAAGTCTCCTGTTTGGAGCCATCAGTATAAACGACAGTGAAACCGTGATGCACATCTAAAATGTTAAAAAACAGATATTGGAACGTAAAATCTGGTGTGCCAGCTTTCTTAAAATTAGTCAAATCTAAAATAAGTTTGGGTCGCCGGAGGAGCCAAGGTGGAGATCTGCTCCAACCGCGAAGTAAAACACGAAGACCAGCCATAGACATCGCACCGAGGCAATCCTGTGCGCGAATCCCATAGGGCTGCGTCGCACGTTGCCGGTTATGAAACAATCGTGCCAGAGGAGGCTGAGCAACGGTATGGTATGCAGGGGTGTATTTTTTTTTATAGAGGTGGAGCCCCTCCACGCCCACACCGGCATGATGGCCAACACAAAAGGTCTACTGCCATCTCTGCATAAGGGTTAGTATTCACTTAAGTGAGGTGTCGCAGGATGTGGGTACTGCAATGTTTGCGTACGTCTGGTTAGGATTAACCATTAATACGCGCTCATCTGGAGATAGAATGGTCGAAATCTGACGAAGGGTAGCGGTTTGAAGGGCAGAGGAAAAAAAGTGCCAAGGCAAGAGCCAAGGGAAAAAAACCTCTGCGAAAGTTAGGTCGGGTGCAAGAGCAGTAGCGGTTGTCTTGCTGCCTGCGATAGGTTGTGCAAGGATAGGCTTTGTTAGTAGTGGGTATCATGCATGTCGATACCTTGACGTTGTGCGTTTGTGCTGCTCGGCGGCTGGCGCTGGGTGCTCGTACAGAGTCCTCGTTCAGCGTCCTGCAACCTGCAACAGTTAGGTTTGTTATCGGTCTTGTGTCCGATAGGTCATATACCGGAGGCACAGTGTGAGGGAGTGTTGGGAGATTGTTCGTGCGTCTGTGGGCGAGCTCGTCGGTGTCCCTGCTGTGGCCTGTTGGTCGGCTCTAATAGCAGCTGGTAGTTGCCAGTCAGTGTTGCTGATATGCAGGGGCTTACCGACTTTTGTCGCTGTTTGCGTATGTTAGTTTACCATAGGTGGTTATGCCCTAGCTAGCAGTGTCTTTGGTCGCTTGTGTTTCCACCTGTGGTTGTGATCGTAGTTTCCCAGAGTGAGGATGAAAGGATTGTTCGAGTGTCTGGAGTTCCTGTATAGTCGTGTGGCGTGTTTCTTGAATACTTCCTTGAGGGTATCAAGGCGGTATTCATGGTGAAGATCCACGGTGCGTGTGTAGCGTGGAGCATTGCTAATGGTTCGTAGCACTTTGTTCTGTATGATCTGCAGGCGGCGCAGTCGTGTGGGAGCTGCATATCCCCAGACGGGAGCTGCGTACGTCATCAGAGGTCTAATCAGTGTCATGTATAAGGACCTCGACACCCTCCTATTCAGTGTGCTTTCCCTGTTGAGCATTGGGTAGAGCAGTTTGAGCCTCGCGTGCGCTCGGTTGGCAACGTATTCGATGTGGTTCCCCCAGTCGCGGTGTCCAGTCCAGTCAGACACCAAGGTATCTGACTTTCTCTCGGAAACGTATTGGGCGTGTATGTAGTGTTATCGGTTTACAGTGTTGGTGTTTGCGCAGTAGTTTCGGTCTGCGTGTTAACAGAACTGCTTCGCACTTGTCGACGTTTACTTTAATACGCCATCGCTCCAGCCAAGGCTCAGCTGTTCTGAGTGCTGTCTGTATTCGTGAGTTGATGTTCGACGGTTTCCAGTCTTGCACGAGGATGGCTGTGTCATCCGCGTAGACGGCTAACGTCGTGTTTCGTGTCGCTGGGAAGTCATTAATGCACAGGTTAAACAAGATGGGCCCTAGGATGCTTCCTTGGGGTACTCCAGCTTGGATACCGTGTTGTGTTGATTGTTTATCTGCACGTTAGTGTTGAAACATCTGTTCGTGAGATATGAGTGTATGAGACGTACGAGTCCTTCCGGGAAACCAGCTTCGCTTAGTTTGCGTATGAGTGCGTTGTGCCAGAGACGATCGAAAGCCTTTTCGATGTCTAGGAATACGGCCCCTGTGGCTTTGTTCATGTTGTAGCCGTGTGGTTGGTTGGTTGGTTTGGGGGATTAAAGGGACCAGACTGCCATGGTCATCGGTCCCTTTTTCCAAAGACAAAGAACACCCACAGAGAATAAAAACGAGGAACAAAAGAGATCACAGACGATACAGGACAAGAGAAACTGAGACAAAGACAAGACAAAACGAACTAAAAGCACACAGAGTGTGACGGTGGTTGGCCGACCAGAGAAATAAAAAAGGAAAAGCCAACCACTAGAAACACATTAAAAAATCAGTTTAAAACCGGAGGCCAAAGGCCAGAATCAACACAAAACAATAAGATAAAAATAGAAACACTCAGAGTAAAGAATAAAAACCCCCTGCCCGAATAAAACGGAAAACTAAGTCAGCCATAGCCGGGTCATCTGTTAAAAGGGCAGGGAGCGAGGCAGGCAGTGCGAACGACTGCCTGAGCGCAGCTAAAAACGGACACTCCAATAAAACATGAACCACGGATAAAACGGAGCCGCAGCGACATAGAGGCGCATCCTCACGGCGCAATAAGTGGCTGTGGGTAAGCCGAGTGTGCCCAATGCGCAGCCGGCAGAGGACAACAGACTCCTTGCGAGAAACCCGCAAGGAGGAGCGCCACACACCGGTAGCCCCCTTGATGGCCCGAAGTTTGTTGCGTGAAGGCAGGGCGCGCCATTCAGTGTCCCAAAGGTCCAGAATTTTGCGGCGTAGGAACGCCCGCAAATCGGTCTCCGGGAGGCCAACGTCCAGAGGTGGTGCACTAGTCGCCTCTTTCGCCAGCCGGTCAACATTCTCGTTGCCGGGGATCCCAACATGGCCTGGGGTCCACACGAAGACCGCAGAGCGGCCGCAACGCGCAAGAGTATGCAGGGACTCATGGATAGCCATCACCAGACGGGAACGAGGAAAACACTGGTCGAGTGCTCGTAAACTGCTCAGGGAATCGCTACAGATAACGAACGACTCACCTGAGCAGGAGCGGATATACTCTAGGGCTCGAAAGATGGCGACCAGCTCAGCAGTGTAAACGCTGCAGCCAGCCGGCAAAGAACGTTGTTCGGAATGGTTCCCTAGAGTGAGCGCATACCCGACTCGACCAGCAACCATCGAGCCGTCGGTGTAAACAATGCCAGAGCCCTGATACGTGGCCAGGATGGAATAAAAGCGGCGGCGGAAGGCCTCTGGAGGGACTAAGTCCTTCGAGCCCTGTGCCAAGTCTAGCCGAAGGCAAGGGCGAGGAACGCACCACGGGGGTGTACGCAGAAGTGCCCGGAAAGGAGGTGGAACAGGGACAAGCCCAAGCCCGGAGAGAAGCTCCTTGACGCGTATGGCGATCGGACAACCCGACCGGGGCCGACGTTCCGGCAGACGGACGACTGACTGCGGGAACAGGAGACGATAGGTAGGATGCCCGGGCGAGCTGAGAACATGGGCAGCATAAGCGGCCAGCAAACGTTGGCGCCGGAACCGCAGTGGAGGGACACCTGCCTCCACGAGTAAGCTGTCCACAGGGCTGGTGCGGAAAGCACCAGTGGCAAGGCGTATCCCGCTGTGGAGGATTGGGTCCAGCACCCGCAACGCAGACGGGGATGCTGAGCCATATGCCAGGCACCCATAATCCAGACGGGACTGGATGAACGCCTGGTAGAGCCGTAACAGGGTAGAGCGGTCGGCTCCCCAGCGGGTGTGGCTCAAGCATCTCAGAGCGTTTAGATGCCGCCAACACGTCTGTTTAAGCTGCTGGATATGAGGCAGCCAAGTCAACCGGGCATCAAAAACCACCCCCAAAAACCTGTGGGTCTCCACCACAGCAAGGAGTTCGTCGGCAAGATAAAGCCGCGGCTCAGGATGGACTGTTCGGCGCCGGCAGAAATGTATAACGCGGGTCTTGGCTGCCGAAAACTGAAACCCATGCGCTACAGCCCAAGACTGCGCCTTACGGATAGCGCCCTGTAGCTGACGTTCAACAGCTGCAATGCCAGTAGAGCTGTAATAAAGGCAGAAGTCGTCAGCATACAGGGAAGCGGAGACAGAATTTCCCACGGCCGCAGCAAGCCCGTTAATGGCTATTAAAAACAGACAGACACTTAAAACAGAGCCCTGTGGCACACCGTTCTCCTGGACGTGGGAGGAACTATACGAGGCCGCGACTTGCACGCGGAAGGTACGACACGACAGAAAATTGCGGATAAAAATCGGCAGAGGACCCCGAAGACCCCATCCATGGAGCGTAGAAAGAATGTGATGACGCCACGTCGTATCGTACGCCTTCCGCATGTCGAAAAAGACAGCGACCAGGTGCTGACGGCGGGAAAAGGCAGTACGGATGGCCGACTCCAGGCTCACCAGATTGTCGGCGGCGGAGCGGCCTTTACGGAACCCACCCTGAGATGGAGCCAGAAGGCCTCGAGACTCCAGTACCCAATGCAAGCGCCGGCTCACCATCCGTTCAAGCAACTTGCAAAGAACGTTGGTGAGGCTAATGGGACGGTAGCTGTCCACCTCCAGAGGGTGCTTTCCAGGTTTCAAAACGGGGATGACAATGCCTTCCCGCCATTGCGACGGAAACTCCCCCTCGACCCAAAGACGGTTGTAAAGATCGAGAAGGCGCCGCTGGCAGTCCACTGAAAGGTGTTTCAGCATCTGACAGTGGATGCCATCTGGCCCAGGAGCGGTATCAGGGCAAGCAGCGAGGGCACTGCGAAATTCCCACTCACTAAATGGAGCATTGTAAGATTCTGGGTGGTTGGTGCGAAACGAAAGGCTCCGACGTTCCATCCGCTCTTTAATGGAGCGGAAGGCCTGGGGGTAATTCGCAGAAGCGGAACTCATAGCAAAATGCTCTGCTAAGCGATTGGCAATGACGTCGGAGTCAGTACAAACTGCTCCATTCAGTGAGAGCGCAGGGACGCTGGCAGGTGGCCGATAGCCGTAGACGCGTCGAATCTTGGCCCAGACCTGCGAAGGAGTGACATGGAGGCCAATGGTGGACACATACCGCTCCCAGCACTCCTTCTTGCCTTGGCGGATAAGGAGGCGGGCCCGCGCACGCAGCCGTTTGAAGGCGATAAGGTGGTCGAGGGAGGGGTGTCGCTTGTGACGCTGGAGCGCCCGCCGGCGATCTTTAATCGCTTCAGCGATCTCAGGCGACCACCAAGGCACAGCCTTCCGCCGAGGGGACCCACAGGAATGGGGAATGGCAGATTCGGCGGCAGTAACGATGCCGGTGGTGACCGATTGAACCACCGCATCAATGTCATCGGTAGAGAGAGGCTCAAAAGCGGCAGTGGAGGAGAACAAGTCCCAGTCAGCCTTATTCATAGCCCATCTGCTAGGGTGCCCAGAAGAGGGGCGCTGTGGTAGTGACAAAAAGATCGGAAAATGGTCACTACCACACAGGTCGTCATGCACACTCCATTGGACAGACGGTAAGAGGCTATGGCTACAGATTGAAAGGTCAATGGCGGAGTAGGTGCCATGCGCCACACTGAAGTGTGTGAAGGCACCATCATTTAACAGCGAGAGATCGAGCTGCGACAATAAATGCTCAATGATGGCGCCTCGACCTGTTGCCACTGACCCACCCCACAGAGGGTTATGAGCGTTGAAGTCGCCCAATAGCAAGAAAGGTGGCGGCAATTGGGCGACCAGTGCAGCCAGGACATGCTGCGAGACATCACCATCCGGTGGAATGTAAAGACTGCAGACGGTAACAGCCTGTGGCGTCCACACACGTACAGCGACAGCCTCTAAAGGCGTCTGGAGAGGGACAGACTCGCTATGCAGAGTGTGAAGGATATAAATGCAGACGCCACCAGACACCCTTTCATAAGCTGCTCGGTTCTTGTAATAACCCCGATAGCCACGGAGGGCGGGGGTTCGCATCGCCGGAAACCAAGTTTCCTGCAGAGCAATGCAGAAGAAAGGGCGAAGGCTGAGAAGTTGGCGGAGCTCAGCTAGATGGTGGAAGAAACCGCTGCAGTTCCACTGGAGGATGGTATTAGCCATGGATGGGAAAGGCGTGAAGGGACTGGGGAGGCAGATTACGCCTCCGGGGCCCCTGCTGCTACTGAGTCACCACCTGGACAACAGCTATCTACTGCATCCGAGGGACTGGCGAGATCCATGTCCTCAGCGGACGCCAGGATCTCCACCTCATCCTCGGACGCAGAGGGAGAAGGTTGCGGTGGGACAGGTGCCACCGCAACTTCAGGATGCTTGGGAGCCTTTTTCTTTGACTGCTTTGCGCGCTGAGCCTTAGGTGGTTCTGGCTGGGAGGGCCCCACTGGGTCAGTCTCTGGGACTGAAGACGACCGTGACGCCCTACGACCAGCGACCGGTGATTGTTTGACAACCTTGCGGGTGTCCACTTTGGCACTGGGCAAAGCCTGGGATGGGAGGGCCCCAAGGGACCCCTTCCGAGCGAGAGGAGCCGAAGAAGGCTCACGCTTCTCCGGCTGTGAAGGGGGAACAGATGTCCCCGGTGGTTGGGGTGGTGTTGCTCCTGAAGTAGATGGAGCAGGAGCAACAGGGAGTGAAGTGCCCCCCACAACCAAGGGGGCCGGTGAATGCTGACCGAGCTGAGATCGAACTGGTGTTGCAGCAGCGGCATAACTAGTTGGCATTGGCACAGGATGTAGCCGCTCAAATTTCCGCCTTGCCTCGGTGTAGGACAGGCGGTCCAGGGTCTTATATTCCATTATCTTCCTTTCCTTCTGAAAGATCCTACAGTCCGGCGAGCAGGGGGAATGGTGTTCTCCGCAGTTAACACAGATAGGAGGCGGGGCACATGGAGTATCAGGATGCGAAGGACGTCCACAATCCCGACACGTGATGCTGGAAGTACAGCGAGATGACATGTGCCCGAACTTCCAGCATTTAAAACACCGCATCGGAGGAGGGATATATGGCTTCACATCACAACGGTAAACCATCACCTTAACCTTTTCGGGTAAGACATCACCCTCAAAGGCCAAGATGAAGGCACCGGTGGCTACCTGATTATCCCTCGGACCCCGATGGACGCGCCGGACGAAGTGAACACCTCGTCGTTCGAGGTTGGCGCGTAATTCATCGTCGGACTGCAGAAGAAGATCCCTGTGGAATATTATACCCTGGACCATGTTCAGACTCTTATGCGGCGTGATGTTAACTGAAACATCCCCCAACTTGTCACAATTGAGCAACCTCCGTGACTGGGCAGAGGATGCCGTTTTGATGAGCACAGAACCAGAGCGCATCTTGGACAAGCCCTCCACCTCCCCGAACTTGTCCTCTAAATGCTCCACAAAAAACTGGGGCTTGGTTGACATAAACGATTCCCCATCAACTCGCGTACACACAAGGAACCGGGGTGAATAGTCTCCACTGCCTTCTTTTGCCATACGTTCCTCCCATGGAGTGGCCAGGGAGGGAAATGATCGTGGATCGTATTTCCTGCCGTTGAGGTTAGACCTCGATCGCTTAGAGACTGCTGGTGGTGGCCCACCAGCGAGAGAAGATGTACCACGCTTCATTGCGGGTCATCCGCCCTGATGCCACCTACTCCGACCAAGGGCCCTCCCCACGGGCGCCACCCAGCCACAGCAAAGGCCACCTGGCAGGATGGCCGTTGCCGGGAGTCCTGATACCCCAGGAGGATAGGCATCTACTCCTTGGCATACGTGGGGAGTTAACGGCGCAGGCATCAGTAGAGCGATCTCTGTGTTGTCAGGGGGCTACAACCAAGAGGGTACATGGCGGCCCCACCACAACGGACTGGCTACCGTGCTGGATCTTAGGTGCAAAAAATGGCCAAGGTCGTCGTCGCAGTTAAAAGAAACGCTGCAGAGTGCAGTGTGGTAATCGCCCAAGAGATCGAAAACGAGCGGGACACCATTGCAACGGCGAGAAAGACGGCTAAAGGTCTAATTGCACGATGGATACAGTGCACCATGTAAGGCGCCCTTCCCCAATTGGCTCGCTCTTCGGAATAATTTAGAAAGATGGAGGTCAAACCCGAGAGGGGACCATCACATAAGGCCGAAAACATGTGAGACTCCTTTTAGTCGCCTCTTACGACAGGCAGGAATACCGCGGGCCTATTCTAACCCCCGAACCCGCAGGGGGGCCAGGGGCTTTTCTAGCGTTGGTGTGCTTGATAGCCCATGTGACTTCATTTGTGCTAGCACGTCTTATTTCGTCACGCGAGGGCTGGGCTACAAGTCGTGTAACCTCCTGGTCCGTTTCAAGTGTGAATACTGGGTCTTAAGGAACCAGATTCGGCATGAAAGACGCTGCAAGTGTTGTGGCCATAAGCTTTGCCTTCTCCGTCGCGGAGTAGGCTGGGCCGTCTGGTCCTTGTAACATGGGAATGTAATGTTTCTCCCTGGTGAAGTGTGTGGCCAGCTGCCACACGCCAGGACGTGTGTTATCCAGCCGAGCGAGTTTCTTCCCCATTGTTCGTTTCTGAATGTTTGAATTTTATTCCGTATTATGCCCTGGAGTCTGTTGACGTGCAGTTTATAGAACGGGCGCCTGGTACGCTGCCAGTATCTCCTGAGGCGGTTCCTCATTGAGATAAGGCCCAGGATTTCCTGGGGCAGGGCCGTCGAGTGTTGTCTTGGTGTTGTAAATGGAATGGCGTCAGTCATTGCGTCTTGGACGGCAGTTGTGAGAGCCTCCACAGCCTCATCGATTTGCTGTGTGTTGTTAATTTCGTGGGTGTCAGGAACGCGACTATCAAGCGTTTCCTTGAACCGTGTCCAGTTCGCACGCTTGTAGTTAAGCATCCTGCGTGGTTCGATGTCCTGCAGTGTCTCTTCCATGTGCAGTAATACAGGCATGTGGTCTGAGTCCAGATCGTTTTCAACCGTCAGGTTGAGTGTGCATGTGATGCCCTTTATGAGGGCTATGTCTAACACGTCTGGCCTATGTCGGGCCTGTGTAGGCACGAACATGGGAACGTCCGGTCCGAGTATAATGTAGTTTCGGCCTATTGCGTGTTCGTACAGTTTCTTGCTGTTGGAGGTTCGTATTCGTGAGTTCCAATCAGGATGTTTTGCGTTGAGGTCTCCAGCGGCTATTACCCGCGGTGCTATGTTGAGTACTGTGCTGATATCTCGTGTTACTATGTTTTTAGGAGGATTGTATAGCGATACCAGTGTGGTGTTGGCTCCGTTGAACTTGACCCTGACGGCCGTGGCCTCTAGTCTTTCAAGCGGTGGGAGCTCGATGTTCGTGTGGTCTATGTCTCTGTGTATGATGATTGCCATGCCGCCTCCCCTCCTGCCATCCGCTCGGTCGGTACGATAGACGCAATAACCTGGGAAGTTTAGTTGTTTGCGAGGCGTAAGCAGTGTTTCGTTCACGAGAGTGATTCGGATACCCTTTCGCTCCATGAACGCGGCCATCTCGGCTTTTTTGCTTGCGATCCCATTGGCATTCCAAAACAGGATCTGTGTGATTGTGTTTAAGTCTGCGTTTCGGGGCTGGTGTGGTGTATTATCCATGTAGTGGTGTAAAAAGCGGTGTGATCGTGGCTTGGAAGCTAGTCCAGTTGAGCGTACCCGACATGAACTGCATGAAGAGTTGTGAGACACACCCCATAATCTTCGTGACTATTTCGGTGGTCGTGCGTCCGGGGAATAATGTTTCCATTATTCTCTGGAATGTTGTTGTAATGTTGGTCATGTCGGCCTGCGAGTTATTGGTCGTGTTAGCGGCCGCTTGTTCCAGTGTTGGCGTTTGGTGAGGGCTGGCCTGCGAGTCGGTTGTTCGTGTGGCAGTTGTGGGCGCCTGTGTATTCTCTGTGGTGAGTGGGTGTGTTATGTGGGTTGTTGAGTTGGTGTCCGGGATGTGTTCGTGGGTGTTGGTGTTCTGTTGCCTGTGTACTTGTTGTGGTGTGGTCGTGTTCCTCGTGCTGCGGCTGTTTCTCCTTCTCCTTCTCCTTCTCCTCCTCCTCCTCCTCCTCCTCTGGCGCTGTGGTTGTCCCTGTGTAGGTGCGTTTTCTGTAGCCTGTGGTGGGCTGCAGTTCGCGATCTCAGGGGGTAGGGTGGTGTTGTTGCTTGTTTCGTGTGGTGTGCCCGGTGCGGGTGTGGTGTCATTTGTTGTGCTTGTCTGTTGTGTGTCTGTTACTGGGGGTGTTTGCTGAGCGTGTCCTGAGCTCTGGGGCTCGTCTGACCGTCCCGCGCTGCTGGGGCTGCCAGCGACCACTCCAGCGAAGGATACTCCACTTCTTACTGGGCGCGGGGGCGGTTTTGGAACTGTGATGGCGGTAGGTTTCGCATGTTTCGCGATTTTGCGCCTCAGAGCTGCTTTGTATGCAATGCACCCTCTGTAGTTTGCCGGATGGGCAGCACCACAGTTGGCGCACTTGCGAGGTTCTGTATGGGGGAGTTTGCAGCGTTGGGCTGTGTGACCGCCAGCGCAGATGCGGCAGCGGGGTGCGAGACCGCATCTGATACCCGCGTGCGCATAGCGCTGGCAGTTGTGGCATTGTTGGGGGGTGCGCGGCGTGTTGTACACCTCTACATTAACGACCATGTGAAGAAATAGCTTTAACTTCAGCAGGTCGCGGGATTTGGCCGTGTCGGCCAACTCCGCCATGCAGTTATGTGACGGTCTCGCTGTGCCGAACTCTGACATTCGGTTTACCCGAATGCACTCCCACCCGAGAGCAGAGAGTTCATTGTGTACCGTGTCGGTCGGGGTTCGTGAGTCTATCCCCTTTATCACGTACTGTTGTGTTTTTTCCAAGACTGTCCTGTACGTGAAGTGTTCTACCTTCCTTTCTTTGAGAAAGTCCAGTAGATTCGTGTAGTCTGCCTTGTTCACCACGTACAGTGCGGCGTGTTCCCCGGTGAGCTTAGAGTAGTATGTTGTGGTGCTGTGCTTATTGTTGAATTCCTTGTTTAGGAGACTTAGGTCTCCATAGTTGTGAATGATGACCGGTGGGAAGCCAGTCGCGGTGTTGTTTGTGTTCTGCGTAGCTGCGTGTATATTTGTGGTTGCTGCTGTCGCAGGGTTGTTTGTGTTGGTCCCTGTGTTGTTATTGTTGTTTGTTCGCGACGTAGATGGTGTTTGTGTGTGTGTTGGGGTTTATGGGCGCTCAACATCGAGGTCATCAACGCCCTGACACACATTAAAAGGAACGAATGTGGAGAGACCTAATAAAACTGAAAAACACATTCAAAGAAAGCAGGAAAAGAGGGAAAACACTACATAAGAAAGTAAAACCTAAGGGAAGGGAAAACATAGCAACAAGAATGACACAGGAAAGTGTCATTGGCTGGCCACTTACATAAAATATGGGCGAGCTTGTCACACAGTGAGCAAATTAAAATCCTCTCCCTAAAATCTTTGTAAAACATGTGACATGGCACAGAACTTTAAAACTTTAGCCACATTCGTCTGAGTGTTGCCTAAAAGAGTTGGCAGGTCCGCTGGCAAATCAGCCGAGGCCCGCTGGTCAGAAAATAAAACGCAATCCAGTAACATGAGGCTCACAGTGACCTGGACGCCGCAAGCACCACATATTGGAGGGTCTTCTCGCCGGAGCAGGAAGCCATGCGTCATAGGGCTGTGGCCTATTCGAAGCCGAGTGAGGAGAACCTCGTCCCGTCGATGGGGCTGAAAGGAAGTACACCACACACGTGTTGTGGGCTTGACTATACGGAGCTTATTGTCAGTCACTTCCAGCCACTCATCCTCCCACCGACGCATGACCCGTGAACTCAACAGCGAGGTGAGTGCGTGCAAGGAGATAGCACACTGAGATACTTGTGGGGCGAGACACACCTCCTTGGCTGCGAGATCTGCCCTTTCATTCCCAGCAATGCCGACATGCCCCGGAACCCAGCAGAAAGCTACAACCTTCCCCAGTCGCTGTAGTCGGAGGAGGGCATTTTGGATGGTCTGGTCTACTTTATCCGCCGGATACAAATGGTGCAATGATTGAAGGGCACTGAGTGAATCGGAACAGACAAGAAATTTAAGAGAGGAAGAAAGTCTCGTCGGCTCCAGTGCCCGCAAGATCGCAGACAATTCTGCATCAAAGACAGTAAAAGTCTGAGGCAGGCGGACCTTGAGGACACGATCCGGAAAAACAACTGAGCAACTCACGGAATCCCCTTGTTTCGACCCATCCGTAAAAACAGCTACATAGTCGTGGTGCTCAGATAAAATAGCAGAAAATGCTGCAGTAAAAACGGTGGCAGGAGTGCAATCTCTCTTGTACTGCAATAAATCTAAAATCACACGTGGCCTCATTAGTAACCGGGGTGGCAGGCGGTTAAAACCCAGGATTTGGGGTTGTACAGACTCCACACCGAGGGACTCAAGCACACGGTGCACTCTGATCCCAAACGGCAACGTAGCCCGGGGACGGCGGGAAAAAAGGCGATCCAGAGGTGGATGGGCAACAAGATGGTGAGCAGGCGAGCTGGGAGCTGCAAGAAACTTACAAGCTTGGCGCACCAGCAGGAGCTGCCGCCGGATGGTAAGTGGCGGTTCGCCAGACTCAGCACAGAGGCTGGGTACGGGACTGGTCCGATAAGCACCCGTAGCCAGTCGAATCCCAGCATGGTGAACAGCGTCAAGGATCCGCAAATAAAACGGCCTCGCTGATCCATATACTGTGCAGCCATAGTCCAGCCGTGAGCGCACGAAAGCTCGATAAAACTGAAGGAGACGCGCCCTGTCCGCTCCCCAAGACCTGTGGCTGAGGCACTTGAGGATGTTCAGTGCCTTCAGCGTTCTGGCTTTCAAGTCACGCAGGTGTGGCAACCATGACAACCTGGAGTCAAAAATTAGGCCCAGAAACCGCACTGTGTCTCCAAACTGTAGGACAGTATCCCCATATGCAAGGCAGGCAACGTAAAAAGACGACGAGAACGATTGAAATGAACACAAACACACTTATCGGCAGAAAACCTAAAACCCGTCTTTGCAGCCCACTCCTCTAACCGCCGCACCGTTAGTTGCAATTGACGGCTCGCGGATGCAACACTAGAGGAGGAACAGAAAACAGCAAAGTCGTCCACAAACAAGGAGCACTGTACTGGATTCCTCACTGTAGACGTTATACTGTTGATTGCTATGGCAAAGAGGGTAACGCTTAAAACACTGCCCTGTGGGACACCGTTCTCTTGCTCAAAGCGATCAGACAGTGTGTTACCAACGCGGGTCCGAAAAAACCGCTGAGACAGGAAAGACCGAATGAAAATAGGGAGGTGGCCACGAAAGCCCCATTGATGCAGTTGTGCAAGAGTACAGTGTCTCCAAGTAGTATCATATGCCTTACTGGTATCAAAGAAGATACCGATACAGTGATGCTGACGGACGAAAGCCTGCTGAATAGCCGCCTCGAGGAGGGGCAGGTTGTCGACTGTGGATCGAAATGTGCGGAATCCACACTGAAAGCGGCTAATGAGCTGTCTGGTCTCTAGCAGCCAGATCAGACGACGGTTAACCATCCGTTCCAGGGTCTTTCCGACACAGCTTGTCAAGGCGATACTACGATAACTACTGGGACATGTGCGGTCCTTTCCTGGTTTGAGGAGAGGGATGAGGATTGCCTCCCTCCACGAGGTTGGGAATACTCCTGTGTGCCATATGAGATTAAAACATACGAGGAGGATTTCCTTTGACGCCGCTGGCAGATGTCTAAGCATGGAGTACCGGATGCGGTCGTAACCTGGTGCAGTGTCAGAAGTCTCAGTAAGAGCCGACTCAAGTTCCCTCATGGAGAAAGGGGAGTTGTAGGCCTCAGAACCGTTCGACCGAAAGTTCAAATTCGCTCTTTCGACAGTCGCACGGTAGTGACGAAACGCTGGATCCTGGGTTGCAGTGGCAGTACTTTGTGCAAAATGCTCTGCCAGCGACTGAGCTATGGCGCTGGGTGTCGTTTGGAGGCATCCCTGGTTCAGGACTGCAGCTAAACGGCTGCGTTTACCGGAAATCCTCCGGATGGCTTCCCATACCTTTGTGGAACAAGTGGAACGGTTGATGGAGTCCAGAAACTCCTGCCATGACCTTTTCTTACTCTCTTTAATGACACGGCGTGCCCTGGCTCTCGCGATACGAAAGGCGGTAAGATTGACCGCTGTTGGGCGGCATTTAAATCGGCGAAGAGCCGCACGCCTGTCACGGATGGCTGAACGGCACTCTTCTGTCCACCAAGGCACAAGGCGCCGCTTAAGAGTGCCAGAAGACTGTGGTATGGACAGGTCAGCAGCATGGTGGAACACAAGCGTGATGTGATCCACCCATTCTTGTACGCTGTTGTGGCGGTCAAAGACAGCCAACCGAGTGAACAGTGGCCAGATAGCCCTGCCAATCATCCACGATGGTGGCCGCTGCACCAGCAATACACCATCCAGGAGATGAATTCGGATAGGGAAGTGATCGCTGGAATGTAGGTCGTCAATGACCTCCCAGTGAACGGAGTCAGTGAGGGTTGGAGAGCAGAAAGATAGGTCAATGGCTGAGAATGACCCTGTAGCACTAGAGAAATGAGTCGGAGTACCTGTGTTGAGGATGCACAACACTTGAGATGTTAGGAGGCTCTCCAAAATTCGACCTCGAGCGCAAATAGAAGTGGAGCCCCACAGGACATGATGGGCATTGAAGTCTCCCAGGAGGAGAAACGGGCGGGGGAGTTGGTCGATAAGGTTTGTGAGAGCCTCTAAGTTCACTGCATCCAGAGGGTGTAAATAAAGGGAGCAAACGGTAAGCCTCCGACCGGAATAAATTGCAACTGCAACTGCTTGCAGGTCAGTATCCAGGGGGAGAGCAGAGGAGTGGTGGTCATTATCGACAAACACGGCGACTCCGCCTTTGGCCCTGTCTCCAGTCAGGTCATCTTTGCGATACAACCTATAGCCCCTGAGTACAGGGGCATCAGATTGTTTTAGATGTGTTTCCTGTAAACACAAGCACAGGGGGCGTTGCCGTGCTAGGAGGTGCAGTTCCTCCACATGTGCCCGGAATCCATTCATGTTCCACTGAATAATGGGAGCCATCTATCAGGGCGGGAGTACCTTCAGTCGCACTTTCTGTCGGGGAGGAGAGCCCACAACAGGTGTAGGCTCAGTTTTGGGGCGAGATGAATGCCCCAGTCTGACATCTACTTCCATCGCCTCAGAAGAGGAGTCGAGAGAGACGTCAGAGAGAATGACATCCACATCAGCAGATGTAGAACTTCATTCTCCTTTAGTGGGCGAGTCTTCACCTTTGTCCTTGGCTTCGATTTTTTGGCCTGAGGTGGCATTGGAGCCAAAACCTCAGAAGCAGTAGGGGGTGTAGCAGCACTGGGCAGTACACAAGACTGGACCCGAGAAGGGGCAGGAAGTTCCACGATGTCAGCTACCACAGCCTGGTCAAAAGGCCGGGGGGGGGGGGGGGGGGAGCAGCAGGCTTCACAGGAATGGCAGCAGCACATGTACACTGACAAACGCAGGTGCTAGTGCTGACAGTAGCAACCTCCGTTTGGGTAGAGGCATCGGTATTCAAGACAGGCTGTTTCAGAACGGAAGAAAAGGAGGCAGCGAACGTGGGCGGCTGCATGGACTTGTAGATTTTCTTTGCCTCACCATACGGGATGCGTTTAGTGGTTTTAAGTTCCTGGATCTTCCGTTCCTCAAGGAAAACTCTGCATTCCCTACTCCACACAGGGTGATCCCCAGAGCAGTTGACACACTTGGGAGGAGAGGAGCAATCAACTCCCTCATGAGCGGCTTTACCACATTTCCCGCAAGTGGCTTCCCCTTTACAGCCGAGAGTAGTGTGGCCAAAGTGTTGGCATTTAAAACACCGCATGGGGTTGGGGGTAATAAGGCCGTACACTGAGACGTAGGAAACCTGCCTTCACATGCTCTGGCAATTTGGTGCTGTTAAACGTAAGAATAAATGAGTCAGTTTTTATGAGAGCACCATCCACCCGTTTCATAACGTGTTGCACATCGACAATTCCTTCCCGGGACCATTCAGACTTCAGTTCGTCTTGTGGAATGTCGACGAGATCTCTGCAAGTCACAACACCCTTGCTGTAGTTCAAGGTGTTGTGAAATTCAGTCTCTATCGCAAACTCCCCAAGAAATTGTGCCTTCTGAAGGTTCTGGACTTGCCGGAAGCTAGATGTTTCAACCAACAAGGTGCTATTTCGCAAGCGCTTTACAGATTTTAATGTGCCAGCAACACCTTCTAAGCACTTCTGTATATAAAATGGCGAAACTTTTTCGAAACTCCCATCTTTCTTCTAATTATGAGAAACACATTCTGCGAAGCAGCATGCATTCTGTTACTATTACCTGAATCAGGAGGACTGGCTACACGAGCCCTCTTGTGAGATTGGGTGTTAGAACCTACCAGCGGCCCACCATTTCCGCTGGGAGGAAAAGAAGAAAAGTTCGAGGGTTCCATCTCGATCCCACGAGCAGCTAGGGAACTAAAGGTCCGCTCAGACATAGCCCCACGTGCCTGAGTAAGCCTCATACAACTGAGGTGTGGCAGGTGCCCCAGAGGTTGCCCACTTGCGACTGTTCCACCTCAACAGCCATGCATCTCATAGGCGCGGAGCACACCGGAAGATTGAGGAGTTTTTTTATAGAGGTTTGTTCCATCCTCGCGATCCGGGCGGTCAAGCCAAGATCCCCATTCCCTGAGACACACAACATTCCAACGCCGCGCCGCACGGTGGTCGCTGAAGTGTACTCAGAGCTTACGGTGACAGGGGACTGGTGGCGCTTACCAGTCCCCAGCTCAGGACCCCGGGGTCGCCAAGCCCGTACCCAGCAAATGAATGCTGAGCCCCTGAGGGGAGATGGTGTTGGCAGCAGCGCTCGACCGTTGCCTCGTGAGTTTGTGGGCTCACTTGTTTGCGTAGTTGGCTGCCGTTTGCGCCTTGGGCCGACCTGCTGCCACGGCCCGTCTTCATCCGTGTTTGTTGTGTCCTCTGTCGGCTCTGGATCCGGTTCCGTCGGTGCCTGGGCCACCAGAGGTGAAATAGGGGGCATGTCCTTCTGTTGTTCAGCAGGTGCCTGTGTGTGTGGTGTGGGTGATTCTGTCTGTGTTTTCACTGCCCTTCAGCTCTGCGATCAGCTCCAGCTGTTCCGCGATCTGTTTGTCCTTCAAGGCAACCTGCTCTTGGAAGGTGGACAGTGGGACGGAAATGATGGCGGGAGTAGCCGGCATTACCGCCTCTTGTGCTGCAGCTTTGCTGCAGGTGAGTGGTGGGGAAGCACAGGAAAGATCGGACATCTTTGCTATTTCGGGAGTATTTATTTATTTGGATAGGGAAGGATGGATGCACGACAATTTTGCTCTTTTCAAGGAGCGACAATATTTGCTTTTTAGCGAAAGCGCTGTGTCTCGTGTTCCTACAGAAGAGGGGTGTCCCTACGACCTATCTGCGCGGAGTGCAATGCGCGGCGCAAGACAGCGCGGGTTGAAGAGAGCGGCCTACAGTGCGTGGGGTTATCCGACGTGAACGGGCCCCTGACACTGTTTTTTTTTTTTTTTGGTTGGGTTTAAGGGCGCTCAACTGCTGAGGTCATTAGCGCCCAGTCACTGTTGATAGAGCACATGGAATCTGGTTAAACTCAAGGGGATGGAGGGGACACCAGAAGGACCTGACAAAGATGCAGACAAAATCAGTAAGAAGATTAAATGTCTTTCGACAAGCCAGTTAAAGTTATAAAACGCAGAATACGAGCAGCTGCTCGAGCGTCATCAGCTAAAACATCCGGTACAGTAGATGGCAGGGACAGGACAACACGAAATTGACTAAAATGGGGACACGACAATAAAACATGGCGCACTGTTAATGCCTGACCACAAGGGCACTGCGGGGCTGGGTCACCGGAGAGCAGGTAGCGGTGGCTAAACCGGCAATGCCCGATCCGCAACCTGGTCAGAAGGACCTCCTCGCACCGAGATGGTCGGTAGAATGTTGTCCAAGCAGTTGGGAGCGGTTTTACTGCCCGGAGCTTGTTTCCTTGGAGGGATGACCAAGCATCCCACCACAACGACACAAGCCTCTTACATACATCCACACGAACGTCGGATGACGGGACACAATGGGAGGCTGGCCGAGGCAGGAGGACTGCAGCCTTGGCTGCAGCATCCGCAGCCTCATTCCCAGGCACCCCTATATGTCCGGGAACCCACAGAAAGCTGACAGAACCACCATTATCAGCGAAAGAATGGAGGGACTGCTGTATCCGTTGAATCAAGGGATGGACCGGATAGGGAGCTCCAAGGCTCTGAAGAGCACTGAGTGAGTCAGAGCAGAGTACATACGATGAATGGCGGTGGCGGCGGGCATACTGAATGGCCTGATGGAGAGCAAAAAGCTCGGCCGTAAAGCTGGAACATTGGTGAGAAGCCGGTATTTAAAGGTGGCGGCCCCGACGACAAAGGCACAGCCGACACCATCGTCAGTTTTGGAGCCATCGGTATAAATAAAGGCGTGACCGGCAAGTCGAGCACGTAGTTCGACAAACCGTGAGCAATAAACTGCAGCCGGAGTACCCTCCTTCGGGAGTGAGCTGAGGTCGAGATAAATGTGAACCAGAGCCTGGAGCCAAGGTGGTGTCGGGCTCTCACCCTCTCTCAAGGTGGTAGGGAGGGCAAAATCCAATTGTCGAAGCAGGCGACGGAAGCGGACTCCGGGGGGCAGCAGGGCAGACACATACAACCCGTACTGACAGTCGAGAGAATCGGCGAAGAAGGACTTCTAAGAGGGGTGGTCGGGCATAGACGACAGCCGGCAGGCATACCGACACAGCAGTACGTCGCGCCGGTAGGTCAACGGTAACTCGGCAGCTTCAGCATAAAGACTCTCGACAGGACTAGTGTAGAAGGCTCCGGTCGCAAGACGTATCCCCCGATGGTGGATGGAGTTAAGCCGGCGTAAGAGGGACGGCCGAGCGGACGAGTAGACGAAGCTCCCATAATCCAGCTTCGATCGGACTATGGACCGATACAAGCGAAGCAGGACAGTGCGATCCGCTCCCCAAGAAGAACCGCTAAGAACTCTGAGGACATTAAGGGAACGTGTACAACGGGCCGCCAAATAAGAGACATGTGGAGACCAACACAGTTTCCTGTCCAACGTGAGCCCTAGAAACTTAGTTGTGTCCACGAATGGGAGAACAACGGGACCGAGATGTAAGGATGGCGGAAGGAACGCTTTATATCGCCAAAAGTTGATACAAACCGTCTTTTCTTCAGAGAACCGGAAGCCATTTGCCACACTCCATGAGTAGAGGCTGTCTAGACAACGCTGAAGGCAGCGCTCCAGGAGGCATGTTCTCTGGGCACTGCTGTAGATCGCGAAGTCATCGACAAAGAGAGAGCCTGAGACATTAGGTGGAATGCAATCCATAATTGGATTGATCGCGATGGCAAAAAGGGCTACGCTCAAGACGGAGCCCTGCGGCACTCCGTTCTTCTGGAGGAAGACGTCGGACAATACGGAACCCACACGTACCCTAAACTTTCGATCCGTTAAAAAGGAATCAATAAAAATGGGCAGGCGACCGCGTAGGCCCCACCTGTGCATAGTGCGGAGGATACCTCCTCTCCAACAGGTATCATAAGCCTTCTCCAAGTCGAAAAACACGGCTACAGTTTGGCGCCTTCGCAAAAAGTTGTTCATGATGAATGTCGACAAGGTCACAAGGTGGTCAACAGCGGAGCGGCGGCAACGAAAGCCGCATTGGACATTAGTAAGTAGCCGTCGAGATTGAAGAATCCAGACTAACCGAGCATTAACCATGCGCTCCATCACCTTACAGACACAGCTTGTAAGAGAAATGGGGCGGTAACTAGAAGGAAGGTGTCTATCCTTCCTGGGTTTGGGTATAGGAACAACAACGGCGTCACGCCAACGCATGGGGACTTGACCTTCGGTCCAGACGCGATTGTAGGTCCGAAGAAGGAAGCTTTTGCCCGCCGGATAAAGGTGTGCCAGCATCTGAACGTGAATGGCATCTGGCCCCGGAGCAGAGGACCGGGACAGTGCAAGCGCACGTTCGAGTTCCCGCATAGTAAAGGGGGCATTGTAAGTTTCCAGATTAAGCGAGTGGAAGGAAAGTCGCCGAGCCTCTTCTGCCTCTTTCCTGGGAAGGAAGGTAGGATGGTAATAGGCGGAGCTTGAAACCTCCGCGAAAAAGCGGCCAAAGGCGGTGGAGACAGCCACAGGATCAACAAGGACCTCATTACCTGAGGTCAGGCCAGGTACCGAGGAGTGGGCCTTAATGCCAGACAGCTGGCGCAGGCTACCCCAGACGACAGAAGGGGGAGTAAAACTGATAAAGGAGCTGGTGAAAGAGGCCCAACAAGCTTTTTTGCTGTCTTTGATGACTCTACGGCAATTCGCTCGGAGTCGTTTGTATCCAATACAATTCGCCAACGTAGGATGGCGGCGAAAGGTGCGTAAAGCACGTCGTCGAGCACGGATAGCGTACCTACAAGCCTCGTTCCACCAGGGGACGGAAACGCGACGTGAAGAAGAAGTAGTAGTAGTACGAGGAATGGAACGTTCGGCAGCATTGATGATAACAGCTGTGAGGTATTCGACCTGACTGTCACAACTGGGAAAATCGTGGTCCGGAAAGGTCGCCAGGGATGAGTAAAGTCCCCAGTCAGCTTTCAGTATGTTCCAGCTTGAAGGACGTGGGGATGGGGTGTGGTGCAGGAGACGAACGACACAGGGGAAGTGGTCGCTCGAATAGGTGTCAGAAAGGACATACCACTCGAACCGACGGGCAAGAGTGGTAGAACAGATCGAGAGGTCCAAGTGGGAGTAGGTATGAGTAGAGTCCGAGAGGAAAGTCGGGGCGCTGGTATTGAGGCAGACAAGATTGAGATGGTTGAAGACATCTGCCAAGAGTGAGCCTCTTGGACAGGATGCAGGAGAGCCCCAAACGGGATGATGGGCATTGAAGTCGCCAAACAATAAAAACGGCGGGGGAAGCTGAACGATCAGGTCATCATGTCAGCCCGACTAACAGCAGATGACGGTGGAGTGTAGATGGTACAAACTGAAAAAGTAAAAGCAGAAAGAGTAATGTGGACAGCTATTGCTTGGAGTGGGGTGGTCAATGGGATGGGATGGTAATAGACATCGTCCCGAACGAGCAACATGACGCCACCATGAGCTGGGATACCGTCCACAGGGATGAGGTCATACCGCTCCGAGGTATAGTGGGTAAAGGCAATACGGTCAGTCGGGCGCAACTTGGTTTCCTGGAGTCCAAGGACGAGTGGACAGTGCAGGCGGAGCAGCAGTTGTAATTCCTCCCGATGAGATCGAATACCTCTTATGTTCCAATGAAACAACGCCATCGCTAGTCAAAAAGTCGGGGGAACGAGACGGGGGATGAGCTGGTCACCTTGACGGCCGCGGAGGGCCAGGTTGCGAGGGAACAACGCTACAACCGATGGGAGGCGGATCCGGTTCCATCGACTCGTCGCCAGCTGCGGCCGCTGTCCCTGGTTGTGTAGGAGGGGCAGCATCATTTGCCGACGAAAGGCCAGCTGAGCGCATGGCAGCAGAGCGTCCCGGCGAAACTGAGGACGGCCGGGAGCGGCGACTCACGGATGGAGTGTCAGACGAAACGCGCCGGGGTGGAGAGAGGATAGAGACTTCTTCTTGGAGGCCTTCTTGGAAGGCCGAGGAGGCACAGGGATGGTGGGCTGGACCCGAAGAAGGTCCTGACGCGCGGGGTCCGTTTTGGAATGCCGGACCTCTGAAGCTGGGGTCCGGAACGTTTCCCCGATGGACGCCTGAGAAGAGGATCGCTTCTCAGGTGCCGTGGGGGGAGAAGAAGGAGGAAGGGTGGCCCCTGGGGCAGAGGGGGTGGGGGCCATGGGGGAGGAGGATTTGGAAGGGAGGGATTTGGGAGGCGGAGGCAGAGCCCCCTGATGGGCGGAGGAGGCGGAGGGGAGACAGGATAGGGGTGAGGATACCGCGGAAGGAGTGGACACAACTGAGGCAAACGAAGTGGTCAATGGCACGGGATGGAGGCGGTCATACTTCTTCCTGGCCGCAGAATAAGAGAGACATTCCAAAGTTTTGAGTTCTTGAATCTTCTTCTCCTTCTGATATGCGGGGCAGTCTGAGGATCTAGGCGAGTGGACGCCAGGACAATTAACGCACCGAGGTGGTGGGGTGCATGTATGTTCCTCACGAAGAGGACGTCCACAATCGCCACAAAGGGGCTCAGCCTCACACCGTGACGACATGTGCCCAAAGCGCAAACACCTAAAACAGCGCATAGGAGGCGGGACATAAGGTCGCACGTCACACCGGTAGCACATCACCTTTACCTTCTCCGGGAGAATGTCCCCTCGAAGGCGAGGATAAAGGCCCCGGTGTCAATGCGACGGTCTTTGGGGCCGCGCTGGACTCGCCGGACGAAATGCAAGTCTCGGCGCTCCAGGTTGGCCCTGAGCTCCTCATCAGATTGTAGCAGGAGGTCACCATGAAAAATAACCCCCTGCGTCCTATTTAGTGCCAGGTGTGGGACAATGGATACTGGGATGTCCCCTAGGTGGTCGCACGCCTGGAGCGCCGCCGACTGTGTGGCGGAGGTGGTCTTGATAAGAACGGACCCTGAACGCATCTTGCTGAGAGCCTCGATTTCCCTGAAGATGTCCTCAATGTGCTGAACAAAGAACATGGGCTTGGAGGTGGCGAATGTCCCCCCATCGGTTCGAGAACAGACCAAATAGCGGGGGAAGTACTTCGCCCCAAGCCGGCGGGCCTGTCCCTCCTCCCATGGAGTGGCCAAGGGGGAAAGGGCAGGAGAACCAGAACTAGAAATGGTACCTTTTCTTTTGAAAGCCTCGGCCGCAAAGCGACCTGATACGTGGTGACGTTTCATCTGCGAAACGTCCGCCCCGATACCACCCACTCCGACCAGGGGCTCCCCCCACGGGCGCCACCCAGCCGCAGCAAGGGCCACCTGGCAGGATGACCATTGCCGGGAGTCCTGATGCCCCAAGGAGACTGGCATCTACTCCTTGGCCGACGTGAGGAGGGTGCACCTCAGGTATCGGCAGTACGACCCCTGTGTTGTCAGGGGGCTACAACCTAGAGGGTACATGACGACCCCACCACAATGGGCTGGCTACCGTGCTGGATTTCTGGTGCCATGGAAAGTCCATCATGATCGCTGGTGCAGATGGAGATGCACTATGGGCGTAACTTGGACAACCCATCAGGCGTTTAGGCCCAATTTGAGGAATAGTGGGTATGGGTACAACGCCGGTGCAATGCTGAGTGCCATGGTCTTAGTGCACTTAGGACCAGTGGTACACCACGTAGGGTGTCCTTCCCCAAAAGGCTCGTACTTCGGTAGAATTTTGAAAAATGGAGGTCAAACCCCAAGGGGGACCATCACATGGAAGGCCGAAACGGTTGAAACTCCTTTTAGTCGCCTCGTACGACAGGCAGGAATACCTCGGGCCTATTCTTTCCCCGGACCCGCAGGGAGGCCGCCGAGGGGACCCAGAAGAACGGGGAAGGGCAGATTCGGCGGCAGTAACGATTCCGGTGGTGACCAATTGAACCACCGCATCAATGTCATCAGTAGAGAGAGGCTCAAAAGCGGCAGTGGAGGAGAACAAGTCCCAGTCAGCCTTATTCATAGCCCATCTGCTAGGGCGCCCAGATGAGTGACGCTGTGGTAGTGACAAAAAGAGCGGAAAGTGGTCACTATCACACAGGTCGTCATGCACACCCCATCCATTGGACAGACGGTAAGAGGCTATGGCTACAGATGGAAAGGTCAATGGTGGAGTAGGTGCCATGCGCCACACTGAAGTGTGTGAAGGCACCATCATTTAACAGCGAGAGATCGAGCTGCGACAATAAATGCTCAACGATGGCGCCTCGACCTGTTGCCACTGACCCACCCCACAAAGGGTTATGGGCGTTGAAGTCGCCCAATAGCAAGAAAGGTGGCGGCAATTGGCCTACCAGTGCAGCCAGGACATGCTGCGAGACCTCACCATCCGGTGGAAGGTAAAGACTGCAAACGGTAACAGCTTGTGGCGTCCACACCCGAACAGCGACAGCCTCTAAAGGTGTTTGGAGAGGGACAGACTCGCTGTGCAGAGTGTGAAGGACATATATGCAGACGCCACCAGACACCCTTATATAAGCCGCCCGGTTCTTATAATAACCCCGATAGCCACAGAGGGCGGGGGTTTGCATTGCCGGAAACCAAGTTTCCTGCAGAGCAATGCAAAGGAAAGGAAAGGAAAGGAAAGGATGAAGGCTGATAAGCTGGCGGAGCTCAGCTAGATGGTGGAAGAAACCGCTGCAGTTCCACTGGAGGATGGTATTGTCCATGGCGGAGAAAGGCGTGACAGGACTGGGAAGGCAGATTACGCCGCTAGGTCACCTGCTGCCTCCGATTGAGCACCCGTGCTAGTGCTATTGCTATTCACGGCGTCTGAGGGACTGGCGAGATCGAGGTCCTCAGCGGACGCCAGGATCTCCACCACGTCCTCAGACGCAGAGCTGGAAGGTGGCGGTGGGGTGGCGGTGGGGTGGCTGCCACCGCGAATTCCTTGGAATTAGAGCTCTTCTTCTTGGATTTCTCACGCTGCTCCTTGGGTTTAACTGGCTGGGAGGGCTTCACCGATTCAGTCTCTGGGACTGAGGAGGATCGTGAAGCCCTTCGATCAGCTGATTGCGGGCACTAACGCCACTGTCGGTCGTCAGCCTTCCCACTGGTGGAAACCTGGGAAGGGAGGGACCCAAGGGACCCTTTGCGAGCATGAGAAGCCAAAGAAGCCACTTCTCCGGCTTAGAAGCAGGGACGGACGTCCCTGATGGGGGGGATGGTGTTGCCCCTGAGGTAGGTGGTGCAGGAGCAACACGGCGGGTAGAGCCCCCCCCCCCTGGCAAGGGGGCAGGAGGAGTTGTACCACTCAGCGATCCGGCCGGAAGTAGCGAAACTGATGGGGGCGAGCACAGGTGTTGTAGCAGCGGCGTAGGATGATGTCATTCTCACGGGATGTAATCGGTCGTATTTCCTTTTGACCTCAGTATAAGTCAGTCGGTCCAGAGTCTTATATTCCATTGTTTTGCGTTCTTTCTGGAAGATCCTGCAGTCTGGCGAGCAAGGTGAATGGTGCTCCCCGCAGTTGACACAGATGGGAGGCGGGGCACATGGGCAATCTCGGGGCAATCTCGACATGTGAGGCTGGAAGTGCAGCGGGAAGACATATGGCCGAACTTCCAGCACTTGAAGCACCGCATCGGGGGAGGAATATAGGGCCTGACGTCACATCGGTAGACCATCACCTTGACCTTTTCTGGTAACGTATCACCCTCGAAGGCCAAGATGAAGGCACCGGTAGCTATCCGATTTTCCTACGGACCCCAATGAACGCGCCGGACGAAATGTACACCTCTGCGCTCTGACTTGGCGCGCAGCTAGTCATCAGACTGCAAAAGAAGGTCCTTATGGTAAATAACTCCCTGGACCATATTTAAACTCTTATGTGGTGTGATCGTAACAGCAACATCCCCCAACTTGTCACAAGCAAGCAACCGTCGTGACTGGGCAGAGGATGCCGTTTGGATCAGGACCGATCCAGAGCGCATTTTTGACAAGCCCTCCACCTCCCCAAACTTGTCCTCTAAATGCTCGACGAAGAACTGAGGCTTTGTGGAGAGAAAAGACTCCCCATCAGCTCTCGTACAAACTAAGAATCGGAGCGAATAACTATTACCTCCATCCTGAGACTTACGCTCCTCCCACGGCGTGGCCAGAGAGGGGAACGTTTTCGGATTGTACTTTTCAGCATTAAACTGAGCCCGAGAATGCTTAGAGACTGCTGGCGGCTGGCCGCCAGCGAGAGATGATGTACCACGCTTCATTGCGGGTCATGCGCCCTGATGCCACCTACTTCGACCAAGGGCGCTCCCCACGGGCGCCACCCAGCCGCAGCAATAGCCACCTGGCAGGATGTCCATTGCCGGGAGTCCTGATGCCCCAGGGAGACGGGCATCTACTCCTTGGCATACGTGGGGAGTTAACGGCGCAGGCATCAGCAGAGCGATCCCTGTGTTGTCAGGGGGCTACAACCAAGAGGGTACATGGCGGCCCCACCACAATGGACTGGCTACCGTGCTGGATCTTAGGTGCAAAACTGTCCAAGGTCGTCGTCGCAGTTAAAAGAAACACTGCAGAGTGCAGCGTGGGAATCGCACCCAGCGACGTATCCTCGCCCAAGAGATGGAAAACGAGCGGGACACCATTGCAACGACGAAAAAGCCGGCTAAAGGTCTCAATGCAGGACGGATACACAGTGCACCATGTAAGGCGCCCTTCCCCAATTGGCTCGGTCTTCGGAATAATTTAGATAGATGGAGGTCAAACCCGAGAGGGGCCATCACATAAGGCCGAAACATGTGAGACTCCTTTTAGTCGCCTCTTACGACAGGCAGGAATACCGCGGGCCTATTCTTACCCCCGAACCCGCAGGGGGTGCCGCGCGGTTAGAGGCGCCATGTCAATGATTGCGTGGTCTCTCCCGCGGGAGGTTCGAGTCCGTCCTCAGGCATGAGTTTGTGTGTTGTTCTTAGCGTAAGTTAGTTTAAGTAGTGTGTAAGTCTAGGGACCGATGACCTCAGCAGTTTGGTCCCATAGGAATTCACACACATTTGAACATTTTTTTTTAACATGAAAAACACAGCTATATTTTTTGTGTTATTGGTATGCAGACTCGCCATCTTATATTGTGCGACCTAGAGCCCGTCGGTCGATGTATTTTGCAGTTACTCACTGGCAAGATATGTGGATTCATCCTTTCACCTACATTTTTGTAATAAGGTATTCGAAATCACCTTGTCAGCAGTTGCTGCCTCCAGGAGACTTGGGGTATCGCCTACATACACATGTACTGGTGACTGTCAGATCGTTACATGTTTATGTCACAAAGTCTCTTTTTCACTTCGTGGAACTCTTCTCTTGTGGTGCACAGACAGGAGAACAATGTTCTTGTCCACATAAGGGTCTCTCACCAGGCTTTCAAATTTCAACTGAACACAGGTGCATCTGTTTGCCTAATCAATAAAAACATCTATGGTATATTCAGTAGCTCAGGGCTACGAAATCCTGTTTCTGTTTTATCTGCTTACAATGGACACGAGATACCAATACTAGGTATGTGCAGTTTGCCAGCAACATGTACGTCATATGAAGAACTGTGCGATGCGTTAATGTTCAGTGTACAGTAATTTTACTCTTTTTATCACTGCATTTTTTTTCATTTGCAATCTGACACTTGCCTTTGCAAACAATTTTAGTATATTCTTCACCTGTGTGGCCATAGTACCCGTAGTTGCTTTACAATTCTTGAGGGTAATTTTGTTCTGTCGTACCAACTACAAAAATGCGTCACTATTTTACCAGACGCGTTTGGCTTTATTGAGGTAGAGCATCATCTGTGGTCTGTAATAAAGCTATTTACATTTTGATTTGCTTTTAGATCGAAAAACAGTTCGTTAAGAATATGTTTATTTGTACTTACGGTGATTTTTCGACTGATTTCTCGCTTACATCGGGAAATCCGTGTGCTAGCACATCGTTCTTTTTCTGTGTTAGACACTGATAATTTTGGTCTAATTTTTAGATGTTCTGCAGCACTATGCATTTCTCATGTTTTTCACAACACACTAATTTAAAAAAAAAAGAAATGTTGTAGGTCAAAGAATGCAGTCGCGATAGTTTCGGCGATGTCGGCAATCGGGAACACCTCGGGCCAACGGGTAAAACGATCGATGGCTGTAAGGCAGTAGGTGTATCCTTCGGATGGTGGGAGAGGTCCTACTAGGTCTATGTGGACATGATAAAATCTCTGATTTGGAGGAAGAAATGTGCCAAGAGGTGATCTAACGTGCCGGCTAACCTTATTCCTTTGACAGGCCACACATTGTCGCACATGTTGCTTGCAATTTTTGTTCATGAGTGGCCAGACAAAAGCTCGCTTCACCGTGTTGGTAGTGGCTTGTATTCCAGCATGCGACAAGTTATGCCTGTTGGCGAAAGTCAAGTCACAAAAGTCTAGATTTGTTGGTGGCGACATCACAATACAGGAGCGCAGTTGACAGTGGCAGCGTAATACGGCGGAGTTATAGGCCCGATGGTTGCGCCAACAAATCTCGAAGCTCACTATCAGATTGTTGCGCTACGGCGAGAACTTCAAAATCAACTGCTTCAGTGATTGCTTCAATCCTGGAGAGTGCATCAGCTGGCACATTTAGTTCTCCTTCAACGTGGACAATAGTGGTGGTGAACTGTCCGATATAGTCAAGTTGTCGCAGCTGACGTGGCGATGCCTTCTCAGGACGCTGGCGGAAAGCGTATGTTAGTGACTTATGGTCTGTGACGAGAGTGAACTGCTGTCCTTCCAACATGTTGGTTGGTTTAAAGATTAAAGGGACCAAACTGCAGAGATGGTCGGTCCCTTTTTCCAAAATACTAAAAATACCCACAGAGAATAAAAAATGTTCAACAAAATAGGAGACAGACGACTCAGAATAAAAGAAACACAAGCAAGGACCAGACAAAACGAAATAAAATCACACGGAGTGTGACGGTGGTTGGCCGACCATAGGAACAAAAAAAAAAAAAAGGAAAAGCCAACCACCGAAAACACATTAAAAAACTTAGTATCAAACCGTAGGCCAAAGGCCAGAATCAACACAAGACAATAAAATAAAACAGAAACACTCATTAAATAATAAAAAAACCCTGCCCGAAAAAACGTGAAACTAAGTCAGACATAGCAGAGTCATCGGTTAAAAGGGCAGGGAGCGAGTCGGGCAGCGCAAACGTCTGCCTGAGCACAGATAACAGTGGACAGTCCAACAAAATGTGGACCACTGTCAATGCCGACACACAGCGACAGAGAGGAGGGACCTCACGGTGCAATAAGTGGCCATGGGTCATCCGCGTGTGCCCAATACGCAGTCGGCAGAGGATGACCGACTCCTTGCGAGAGACTCGCAAGGAGGAGATCCACACAGTCGTCGTCTCCTTGACGGCACGGAGTTTGTTAGGGGTGGCCAGACCGCGCCATTCAGCGTCCCAAAGCGAGATAACTTTGCGGCGGAAGACTGCCCTCAAATCAGTCTCCGGAAGGCCAATGTCTAGATTAAGTTCACTGGTGGCCTGTTTGGCCAGGCGGTCAACATTTTCATTGCCTGGGATACCGACATGCCCGGGCGTCCACACAAAGACCACAGAGCAGCCGCAACGCGCGAGACTATGCAGGGACTCATGGATAGACATCACCAGACGAGAACGAGGAAAACACTGGTCGACAGCTCGTAAACCGCTCAGGGAATCGCTACAGATAACTAAGGACTCACCTGAGCAGGAGCGGATATACTCTAGGGCTCGAAAGATGGCGACCAGCTCAGCAGTGTAAACGATGCAGCCAGCCGCCAATGACCGTTGTTCGGAATAGTCCCCTAGAGTTAGCGCATACCCGACACGACTAGCAACTATCAAACCGGCGGTGTAAACAATTCCAGAGCACTGATACGTGGCCAGGATGGAATAAAAGTGGCGGCGGAAGGCCTCTGCAGGGACCGAGTCCTTCGAGCCCTATGCCAACTCGAGTCGAAGGCAAGGGCGAGGAACACACCACGGGGGTGTACGCAGAGGTGCCCGGAAAGGAGGTGGAACAGGGAAAAACCCAAGCCCGCAGAGAAGCTCCTTGACGCGTAAGGCGATCGGACAAGCCGACCGGGGCCGACGGTCTGGCAGATGGACGACTGACTGCGGGAACAGGACACGGTAATTTGGATGCCCGGGCAAGCTAAAAACATGGGCAGCATAAGCAGCCAGTAACTGTTGGCGTCGTAACCGCAGTGGAGGGACACCTGCCTCAACAAGGATGCTGTCCACAGGGCTAGTGCGGAAGGCACCAGTGGCAAGTCGGATCCCGCTGTTAGTATTGGGTCCGGCATCCTCAACGCAAAGGGGGATGTTGAGCCATAAGCCAGGCTCCCATAATCCAGACGGGACTGGATTAACGCCTGGTAGAGCCGCAACAGGGTAGATCGGTCGGCACCCCAGCGGGTGTGGCTCAAGCATCTCCGAGCGTTTAGATGCCGCCTACGCGCCTGTTTAAGCTGCCCAATATAAGGCAGCCAAGTCAACCAGGCATCGAAAACCACCCCCAAAAACCTGTGTGATTCCACCACTGAAAGAAGTTCGCCGGCAAGATAAGGCCGCGGCTCCGGGTGGACAGTGCGTCGCCGGCAGAAATGCATAACGCAGGTCTTGGCTGCCGAAAATTGGAACCCATGAGCTACAGCCCAAGACTGCGCCATGCGGATAGCACCCTGTAGCTGACGTTCAACAGCTGCAATGCCAGTAGAGCTGTAATAAAGGCAGAAGTCGTCAGCATACAGGGAAGCAGAGAAAGAATTTCCCACGGCCGCAGCGAGCCAGTTAATGGCTATTAAAAACAGGCAGACACTTAAAACAGAACCCTGTGGCACACCATTCTCCTGGACGTGGGTGGAACGATATGAGGCTGCGACTTGCACGCGGAAGGTACGATACGACAGAAAATTTCTGATAAAGATCGGCAGAGGTCCCCGAAGACCCCATTCATGAAGCGAAGAAAGGATGTGATGACGCCACGTCGTATCGTACGCCTTCCGCATGTCGAAAAAGGCAGCGACCAGGTGCTGACGGCGGGCAAAGGCAGTACGTATGGCCGAGAAGCTTGCAAAGAACGTTCTTGAGGCTAATGGGGCGGTAGCTGTCCACCTCCAGAGGGTTCGTTCCAGGTTTCAGAATGGGGATAACAATACTTGCCCGCCATTGCGACGGAAACTAACCCTCGACCCAAATACGGTTGTAAAGGTCGAGGAGTCGTCGCTGGCAGTCCACTGATAGGTGTTTCAGCATCTGGCAGTGGATGCTATCTGGTCCAGGAGCGGTATCAGGACAAGCGGCAAGGGCACTGCGGAATTCCCACTCACTGAATGGAACATTGTACGATTCTGGATGGTGGGTGCGAAACGAAAGGCTCCGACGTTCCATCCGCTCTTTAATGGAGCGGAAGGCCAGGGGGTAATTCGCAGAAGCGGAACTCATAGCAAAATGCTCTGCCAAGCGGCTTGCAATGACGTCGGAATCTGTACAAGCTGCTCTATTCAGTGAGAGCGCAGGGTCGCTGGCAGGGGTCCGATAGCCATAGACGCGTCGAATCTTCGCCCAGACCTACGATTGAGTGACATGGAGGCCAATTGTGGACACATACCGCTCCAAGCACTCCTCCTTGCCTTGGCGGATAAGGAGGCGGGCCTGCGCACGCAGCCCATCTGCTGGGGCGTCCAGAAGAGTCGCGTCGTGGCAGTGACAGAAAGATTGGAAAATGGTCACTACCACACAGGTCGTCATGCATACCCCATTGGACAGACGGTAAGAGGCTAGGGCTACAGAGCGATAGGTAAATGGCGTAGTATGTGCCATGCGCCACACTGAAGTGTGTGAAGGCACCATCATTCAAAATCGAGAAATCGAGCTGCAACAATAAATGCTCAACGGTGGCACCTCGACCTGTTGCCACTGACCCACCCCACAGAGGGTTATGGGCGTTGAAGTCGCCCAATAGCAAGAAAGGTGGTGGCAATTGGGCTATCAGCGCAGCCAGGACATGCTGCGAGACATCACCATCTGGTGGAAGGTAAAGACTGCAGAGAGTAATAGCCTGCGGCGTCCACACCCGAACAGCGACAGCCTCTAAAGCTGTATGTAGAGGGACAGACTCGCTGTGGAGAGAGTTAAGGACACAGATGCAGACGCCACCAGACACCCTTTCATAAGCTAACCGGTTTTTATAATAACCCCGATAGCCACGGAGGGCGGGGGTTCGCATTGCTGGAAACTGTTTCCTGAAGTGCAATGCAGAAGAAAGGGTGAAGGCTGATAAGTTGGCGCAGCTCAGCTAGATGTTGGAAGAAACCTCTGCAGTTCCACTGGAGGATGGTTTTGTCCGTGGCTGAGAAAGGCGTGACGGGACTGGGAAGGCAGATTACGCCGCTGGGTCACCTGCTGCCTCCGATTGAGCACCTGTGCCAGTGCTTGCCATGGCGTTGGAAGGATCGGCGAGATCGAGGTCCTCAGCGGACGCCAGAATCTCCACCTCGTCCTCAGACGCAGACCTTGTAGGAAGCGGTGGGATGGGTGCCACCGCAATATTGGTATTCTTGGGGACTTTCTTCTGGTTCTGTTTCTGTTTCTGTTTCTCTCGTTGTGCCTTTGGTGGTTCGGGCTTGGAGGGCTTCACAGGGTCAGTCTCAGGGACGGAGAACGACCGTGAGGCCCTACGACCAGGGACTGGTGGTTGTTTGAGCCACTTGCGGGTGTCTGCTGTGTCGCTGGTCGGAACTTGCGAAGGGAGGTCCCCAAGAGACCCCTTCCTTGCGAGAGTAGCCGAAGAAGTCTTACTCTTCTCCGGCTGGGAAGGGGGAACTGATGTCCCCGATGGTTTGGCGGGTGTTGCTCATGAAGTAGATGGAGCAGGAGCAACAGGTTATGAAGTGCCCCCCATAAGCAAGGGGGCTGGTGGATGATGACCGATCTTAGAGCCGATTCGTGCGGATGGGAGAACCGTCGTTGCAGCAGCGGCGTAGGTTGACGTCATTGCTACAGGATGGAGCCTCTCATATTTCCGTCTAGCCTCAGGGTAGGTCAGGTGGTCCAGGGTCTTATATTCCATTATCTTCCTTTCTTTCTGCAATATCCTACAGTCCGGCGAGCAGGGGGAATGGTGTTCTCCGCAGTTAACACAGATAGGAGGTGGGGTACATGGAGTATCAGGATGCGAAGGACGTCCACAATCCCGACACGTGATGCTGGAAGTGCAGCGAGATGACATGTGCCCGAACTTCCAGCATTTGGTTGATTGGTTGGTTTGAGGATTAAAGGGACCAAACTGCAGAGGTCATCGGTCCCTTGTTTCATAAACACACAGAACACAGGGAAACCCTCCATCTCCCTGAACTTGTCCTCTAAATCCTCCACAAAAAACTGGGGCTTGGTTGACATAAACGATTCCCTATCAACTCGCGTACACACAAGGAACCGGGGTGAATATTCTCCACTGCCTTCTTTTGCCATACGTTCCTCCCATGGAGTGGCCAGGGAGGGAAATGATCTCAGATCAAATGTCTTTCCATCGAGGTTAGACCTCGATCGCTTAGAGACTGCTGGTGGAGGCCCACCAGCGAGAGATGATGTACGACACTTCATTGCGGGTCATCTGCCCTGATGCCACCTACTCCGAGCAAAGGCCCTCCCCACGGGCGCCACCCAGCCGCAGCAATAGCCACCTGGCAGGATGGCCATTGCCGGGAGTCCTGATGCCCCAGGGAGATGGGGATCTACTCCTTGGCGTACGTGGGGAGTTAACGGCGCAGGCACCAGTAGAGCGATCCCTGTGTTGTCAGGGGGCTACAACCAACAGGGTACATGGCGGCCCCACCACAATGGACTGGCTACCGTGCTGGATCTTAGGTGCAAAAATGTCCAAGTTCGTTGTCGCAGGTGAAAGCAACACTGCAGAGCGCAGCGTGGTAATCGCACCCAGGGACGTATCCTCGCCCAAGAGATGGAAAACGAGCGGGACACCATTGCAACGACTAAAAAGCCGGCTAAAGGTCTCAATGCACGACAGATACAGTGCACCATGTAAGGCGCCCTTCCCCAATTGGCTCGCTCTTCGGAATAATTTAGAAAGATGGAGGTCAAACCCGAGAAGGGACCATCACATAAGGCCGAAACATGTGAGACTCCTTTTAGTCGCCTCTTACGACAGGCAGGAATACCACGGGCCTATTCTTACCCCCCGAACCCGCAGGGGGACACACAGAGGCAAAACAAGAGGTGAAGGGACACACTAAAAAGGAAAGGAAACAAGGAAAATAGAAACCGAAGGGAAACAAGGAGGTAATCGTGACTGGCTGACCTCTTACCTAAAACCTGGGTGAGCCAGTCACCCAGCAGCACATTAAAACCCTCTCCCTAAAATCCGAGGCAACAAATTGGACAGGACACAAAACCGTAAATCCTTAACTACTGTCATCTTGTCATCTTGTAAAATAGAGGGCAAATCCGGTGGCAAAGAAACCACCGCCCTCTGGTCAAAGAATAAAAGACAGTCAAGAAAAATGTGGCGGACAGTAATCGGGACGCCACAAGAACTGCAGATTGGGGGGTCCTCCCGCCGGAGTAAAAAACCATGCTTTAAGGGACTGTGCCCGATGCGGAGGCGAGTGAGGAGAACCTCATCCCGCCTGCATGACAGGTAGGACGTACGCCATAGCCGCGTGGTAGCCTTGACCAGACGCAGCTTATTGTCACTGACTGTCAGCCACTCCTCTTCCCACTGACGCATAACACGAAAACGCAGGAGGGAGGTAACAGCATGGAGGGTGACGGCACATTCAACAATGTGAGGGAGGGAACATGCATCTTTGGCAGCCACATCCCCCAGTTCGTTTCCCCTAATACCCACGTGCCCTGGCACCCAGCAGAAGGACACCACCTTCCCCTGCCATTGCAGGTGGAGGAGGGCATCATGGATGTTATGGACGACCGTATCCGCTGGGAACAAGTGTTGCATGGTCTGAAGGGCACTCAGGGAGTCAGAACAGATGAACTTAAGACTGGGAACACACCTCATCTACTCCAATGCCCGCAAGATCGCAAACAATTCGGCATCAAAGATGGTAAACGCCGCAGGAAGCCGTAACTTGACGACTCGATCAGGGAAAACAACAGCACAACCAACAGAGTCCCCCTGTTTAGAGCCATCCGTAAATACTGGTACATAGTCGGGATGCTGGTTTACAATATCATGAAATAAGGAGATAATAACAAACGCAGGAGTGCAGCTCCTCCGGTACTCCGACAAGTCTAAAAGGGCTCTGGGCCTCTGGAGCAACCAGGGAGGCAGGCGAGTACGACCTTGTCGTTGGGGGGCCACACGCTCCACACCAAGGGACTCAAGCAAAATGCTTGGCACGAATCCCAAATGATCTCGTTGCCCTGGGACGACTGGAAAAGAGACGTTCCATAGGCGGTCGGGCAACGGCAGGGTACGCAGGGGAGGTAGGACAGGCAAGGAATTGACACACCCGTCGCACCATGAGGAGTTTCCGTCGGATGGCGAGCGGCGGTTCCCCTGCCTCAGCACACAGGCTGGGGATGGGACTGGTACAGAAGGCACCAGTGGCCAGCCTGATACCCTCATGGTGCACTGCATCAAGAATCTTCAGATACGAAGGCCTTGCTGACCCATACACGGTGCAACCATAGTCAAGACGCGATCGGACGAAAGCCCTATAGAACTGCAGCAGACGCGCACGATCTGCTCCCCAGGACCGATGGCTCAGACACTTCAAAATATTCAGTGCCTTCAGGGCCCGCACCTTCAGGTCTTTAAGGTGAGGCAACCACGACAACTTGGAATCAAAAGTGAAGCCCAGGAACCGCACAGTGTCGCTAAAAGGAAGAATGGTGTCCCTCAGACGCAATTCAGGGGAGGTAAAAAGACGTCGAGAACGATTAAAATGAACACACACACATTTGTCTGCTGAAAAGGAAAAACCCGTCTGCGCAGTCCATGCCTCCAATCGCTGTATCGTAAGCTGCAAAAGCCGACTAGCAGTGACAAGACTGGAGGAAGAACAGAAAACAGCAAAATCGTCCACAAACAAGGAGCATTGGACAGGACTCCGGATAGTGGACATGATACCGTTAATGGCGATGGCAAAGAGAGTGACAAAACGCTTCCCTGAGGAACACCATTCTCCTGCACATACAAATCAGATAGCACAGTACCAACCCTATAACGAAAGAGGCGGTGGAAAAGAAAGGACCGAATGAAGATGGGGTGACGGCCACGATAGCCCCACTCATGGAGTTGATTGAGGATATGGCGGCGACAAGTAGTGTCATACGCTTTATGAATGTCAAAGAAGACACCAAGACAATGCTGGTTACGTAGGAAGGCCTGCTGGATGGCCGCCTCAAGCAGGGTCAAGTTGTCTACAGTTGAACGACATCTCCGAAAGCCACACACAGGGGCTAAGGAGCTGCCTGGTCTCGAGCAGCCAAACCAGGCGACGGTTAACCATGCGTTCCAACGTCTTCCCGACACACCTCGTCAAAGCAATACTTCGGTAACTGCTGAGATGCGTTCGGTCCTTCCCCGGTTTCAGGAGAGGAATCAAAATCGCCTCCCTCCACGAGTCAGGGTATGTGCCAGATAATCATATCATATTAAAACAATTCAGGAGAACTTCCTTGGATGGCAGCAGCAAGTGCTGCAGCATGCTGTACCGGATTTGATCATGACCAGGCGCAGTATCATGAGCCACAGACAGCGCCGAATCCAGTTCCCACATTGTGAAGGGCCAGTTGTAGGTTTCAGAATTTGGAGACCGGAAGTCCAAGTGACCCCTTTCGATGGCAGTGCGGTAGCGGCAGAAATCTGGATCACAGTTAATTGTGGCGGTAGATTCCGCAAAATGCATGGCCAGTGTCTGGGCAATGTCTCTCGGCGCCGTGAGGAGACATCCCTGATGCAGCAATGCCGTGACAGGTAGTGGGCTGCGTTTCCCGGAAATCCTCCTGATGGCTTCCCATACTTTCGTAGAATTAGTGGAGCGGGAGATGGAGTTCAAGAACAATTGCCATGACCGTCGTTTGCTCTCTGTAATCACTCGCCGCGCTTTGGCCCTTGCCACCCGAAAGGCCGCAAGATTGTCAGCTGAGGGACGTCACTTGAAGCAGCGCAGAGCTGCACGGCGGGCTCGGATGGCGGAGCGGCACTCAGTGGTTCACCAAGGGACAGGACGCCTCTTGGGATTACCGGATGACCGTGGAATGGACAATTCAGCACAATGGGAGATCACGGCTGTAACATGGTCTACCCATTCGTGGACGCTGGCACGGTGTTCCAAAACAGCCAGTTGGCTGAGAAGTGTTCAGTCAGCTCTGCAGAGGTGCCACTGAGGCGGCACAGATAATGCCACAGTCTCATCCAGGAGGCGAATCCAAAGGGGGAAGTGGTCACTAGAATGGAGGTCAGCAACAACTTCCCACAGAGTAGAATCCGCGAGTGCTGGAGAGCAAAAGGAAAGGTCAATAGCCGATGACGACCCAAAAGCAGTACAGAAATGAGTGGGAGCACCAGAGTTGAGGATGCACAGTTCTTCAGACATCATGAGGCTTTCCAGAATGCGACCCCTGGGGCAAGTAGTCGGAGAGCCCCATAAGACATTATGAGCATTGACGTTCCGCAGCAGAAGAAATGGGCGGGGGAGTTGGCTAATAAGGTCTGTGAGAGCCTCAGAGTCTATCACATCCTGAGGAGGTAAGTAGACTGAACAGACTGTGAGCCTCCGACCCACAAGAAGGTCAACTGCAACTGCTTGCAAGTCTGTAACGAGAGGGAGCTCAGATGAGGGGTGCATGTCACGGACAAAAACCGCAACACCACCCTTTGCCCTTTGCCCCGTCAGATCATCTTTCCGATATACGGTATAGCCCTGTAAAGAAGGAGCATCAGTGGCCCGAAAATGTGTCTCTTGGAGACATAAGCACAAAGGGCACTCTCGTACAAGGAGTTGTAATTCGGCCACATGCGTCCTGAACCCATTCAGGTTCCACTGTATTATGGGAGCCAGTGATTAGGGTGGCTGAACTTTCACCCTTCCTCTGTGCTTCGGAGGAGAGCCCGTACCCGCCGGAGATTTATTCCTGGGGCGAGAAGATCGCCCCCGGTCGACATCAATGTCCATCAGCTCCGGGGACGACCCATGGGAGATGTCAGACAGTACGATGGCCTCGTCATCGGACCGACCCTGACTAGTCTCCTCAGGTGGCAAAACCTTCACCTTCGAAGTCTGTCTTGGAGGGCTTAGAATGCAGAGCTTGTTTTACAGGAGGAGCTTTACTCGCCTGGGCAGAAGGCGCCATAGGGGGAGAGGCAGGAGGTACACCAATGTCAGCAACCACAGCCTTTGTCCAACGTTGCAGGGAGAGCCGCAGGTTGCAAAACAACCGCAGCAGCTCAAGTGCACTGGCAAACGCAGGTATTAGTGCTAACACTAGCAACCTCCGTTTGCGTAGCAACAGTGGCCATTTGTACCGGTTTCTTCAGAGCGGAAGCGAAAGATGTTGTAAACACAGGAGGTTGCGTGGCCTTAAAGAGCTTCTTGGCCTCACCATAGGGGATGCGCTTAGATGTTTTAATCTCCTGTATCTTCCGTTCTTCGAGAAAGATGGGGCAGACCCGGCTCCAGACAGGGTGACTCCCAGAGCCACGCACTTCACAGGCGATGAACAATCGGCTGCTTCATGGGCAGGCTGACCACATTTACCACAAGTGGCTATCCCATTGCAACCCAACGTAGTATGCCCAAAGCGCTGACATTTAAAACAGCGCATTGGGTTGGGGAAATATGGCCTTACTGGCAAACGTAAGAACCCCGTTTTAACATGCTCTGGGAGTCTCGGGCAACTGAACGTGAGAATAAACCAGTCGGATTTGACTAGGTTCCCATCGACTCGTTTCATAATATGCTGCACGTCAACAATACCGTCATCAGCCCATTCAGATTTTAAGTCATCTGTGGGGATATCCACCAAGTCCCTACATGTGATTTGAGACTTTCTCGGCATATTCCATTCGTGAAATCTTCTCGGGTGATCAGCCGAGTAAAGGCGTCGTCTTCCCGCAACGTTTCGAAGGGTTTCGTACCCATCATCTTCAAGCGAAGTGTCGAGATGCTGTGTTGCGCGGTCCTATAAAGGCTCCTGGACCAATCAGGTACCTGCGGAATCGGCCGCCACGCCAGTGGTGGGGGGTTCGCGGTGCGGACCGGGCGTCGAGTCCCTGCCGGTTCCTACTACGTCTTTGACCGCTACCGTCTTCGTGCCGGAGCGTTCTCTTCTAATTTTAGTTATTGCGGGATTCCAAGCTGTACTAAGTTGGAAACCAGTGTCTCGATTGATCAGGTTGCTGTTCAACCGAATTTCTACAGCCTCTTTGAAAACCGAATCCCAAAATCCTTTAGCGTCACACAGCTTCTTCGTACCCTCAAAGAGGAAGGTGTGTCCTTCGTTAAGGCTATGTTTCGCAACCGCCGATTTTTCTGTCTGACCAAGGCGTACATGTCTAATGTGTTCCGAGCGCCTCTGCGTGATGCAGCGCTGCGTTTGTCCGATGTATTTCGTACCACATTCACATTCAATACTGTATACGCCCGGAGTCTGCAGTCCTAGGTGGTCTTTGACTGAGCCAAGTATGTCTTTAATTTTACTTGGGGCATGAAAAATTGTCTTGATGTTGTGTTTCTCCAGAATGCGGGCAATCTTGGCTGTTGGCGGTCCCGCGTATGGTAGAAATGCTAGGCATCTGGTCTCATCTTCTTCTTCCGGTGTGTCTACCTTCCTGCTCTTGTGTAGGGCGCGCGAGATTTGCGTCTCATTATAACCGTTGCTGCGGAAGGTCTTCCTTAGGTGTTGTAACTCTGCAGGTAGGCTGTCATCATCACAGATAGACTTGGCCCTGTGCACAAGTGTGTTAAGCACTGAGTTGCGTTGTGCCGGGTGGTGGCAACTCTGTGCATGAAGGTATAAATCCGTATGTGTCTTCTTCCTATACACAGCGTGACCCAAGGTGCCATCAGGGTGCTTCTTGATTAGAATGTCAAGGAAGGGCAAGCTTCCGTTTTCTTCCACCTCCATAGTGAATTGTATGTTGTTGTGTATGCTGTTCAGATGTCGCAGGAAATCTTGCAGGTTCTCTCTGCCATGTGGCCGACAAAAGTGTCATCCACATATCTGTGGAAGGCTTTAGGTTTCAGTGGGGCGGTGTCCAGGGCTATGTCTTCAAAGTGCTCCATGTAAAGATTAGCGATACCTGGAGCTAAGGGGGACCCCATGGCTACACCATCCACTTGTTCATAAAATTTGCCTCCACATTTGAAGTGGGTGTGTGTTAACACATGCCGGAACAGCTTTATTGTGTCCTCACTAAAGCGTGTTTCGAGCAGCGCTAGGGAGTCTTCCAGCGGTACTCGTGTGAAGAGTGAGGTGACGTCAAAGCTGACAAGAAGATCTTCTTTATCCAGGCGAAAGCCTTGTAGTACCTTCACAAACTCCGCCGAGTTCTTGCAATGGTGCTCACAGTGACCCACGATCGGTTTGAGCAGTTGTGCTAGGTACTTGGCTAAACCATATGTCGGTGAGTTGATGGTGCTCACTATGGGTCGCAATGGAACTCCGTCTTTGTGTATCTTAGGGAGCCCATATAGCCGTGGTGGTGCCGGTGCTCTGGGGTACAGCTTCCTGATGACGTCCTTTTCCAGTCCAGAGTCATTGAGCAAGGCGATGGTCTTGCGAGTCACGGAGGCTGTCGTGTCCTTGTCCAGTTGCTTGTAGGCAGTATCTTGTAGCAGTGAGTTTATCTTCTGCCAATAATCTTCTTTCCTCAGTATCACCGTGGCATTGCCTTTGTCAGCAGCTAGAACGACAGTGTCCTCATCCTCACGTAGGGCCTTAAGAGCCTTCCTTTCAGCAGACGTTGTTGTTCTTGGGCATTTTTGCCTTCTCCAGGACCCTGCACGTTTCTCTCCTAACTTCCTCAGTTGCCTCCGTAGGGAGGCCGCGCACGGCTTGCTCTATGCTGCTGATAATGTCTCGCTTAGGTAGTGTCCTGGGTACTGGAGCAAAGTTAAGTCGTCTCGACAGCACTGATATTGTGGTCTCGTCCAGTTCTTTGCCTGACAGATTGATGACAGTCTTGGCATTGGTTGTGTGGTCGGCATGTTGCCGGGCTCCAGACAGTCTGGTGAACTTGCCACATTGTTTTTCCATGGCTTTTCTCTTGTGGATCTCACTGCTTGCATATGTGTTTCCGTCGATCCACTCCCTTGTGTGTGGTGGGAGATAGGAGGCCAATCGAAGGTGTTGAGTAAGCAGCATCCTTGCGTTCTTATCTAACTCCTGCCTGGTGACCCGTATGTGTTCGCGCACCAGGGCCGCACCGGCTCGTTGTAATATGCGTCTGGATCTTGTCGTGCTAACAGGGTGCCGCAAGTTGGCAAATTTCGGCAACACTTCTTTGTCTCGACACCGTTGTAAGAAGGCTAGTCTGCTAAGCAGCTTGCCCGCCTTGAGTCGTAGTTTCTGTAGCATCTGGTAGCTGCGATGGATATCCTCCCCGTAGAGGTATGTTAAATGTGATTCGAGACTTTCTCGGCGTATTCCATTCGTGAAATCTTCTCGGGTGATCAGCCGAGTAAAGGCGTCGTCTTCTCGCAACGTTTCGAAGGGTTTCGTACCCATCATCTTCAAGCGAAGTGTCGAGATGCTGTGTTGCGCGGTCCTATAAAGGCTCCTGGACCAGTGACTGATCCCGGGCGCCGACCAATCAGGTACCTGCGGAATCGGCCGCCGCGCCAGTGGTGGGGGGTTCACGGCGCGGACCGGGCGTCGAGTCCCTGCCGGTTCCTACTACGTCTTTGACCGCTACCGTCTTCGTGCCGGAGCGTTCTCTTCTAATTTTAGTTATTGCGGGATTCCAAGCTGTACTAAGTTGGAAACCAGTGTCTCGATTGATCAGGTTGCTGTTCAACCGAATTTCTACAGCCTCTTTGAAAACCGAATCCCAAAATCCTTTAGCGTCACACAGCTTCTTCGTACCCTCAAAGAGGAAGGTGTGTCCTTCGTTAAGGCTATGTTCCGCAACCGCCGATTTTTCTGTCTGACCAAGGTACATGTCTAATGTGTTCCGAGCGCCTCTGCGTGATGCAGCGCTGCGTTTGTCCGATGTATTTCGTACCACATTCACATTCAATACTGTATACGCCCGGAGTCTGCAGTCCTAGGTGGTCTTTGACTGAGCCAAGTATGTCTTTAGTTTTACTTGGGGCATGAAAAATTGTCTTGATGTTGCATATCGCCCTCCCTCCTACACTCTGGAAGAGGACGACATAGCAGCCCTAGGCCAAATCAGAGGAAAACTCTTCATTGGCGGTGACCTGAACGCCAAACATGCAGACTGGCACTCGCGAAACTCAAACAGAGCTGGTCGTCAACTGCAACGACTCGCGCGCACCCACCACTTTCACATATGGGGTCCGGAGGAGCCCACCCACTTCCCCAGAAACGGGGGGAGGGCGGATGTCCTCGACATAGCGCTCACCAAAAGAATAACGGGATTTGTGACCGCGCAATCGGTAAACCGAATGTCTTCCGATCACAACCCCGTGATTCTCGAGGTCGACATAGGAGACTGGGTACCTCTCCAGCAACAATACATCTCATACAAGCGCACTAACTGGGAGCAATTCAAAGTTGACGTAACTTCTGCAATTGCCCAGTCCCCGCCTCCAACCGCAGATTCTGCAGAACAAGCGCTCAAAGATTTCACCAGCACGATCCTGCAAGTAGCAAAGGAGGCCACGCCACAGCCACCGGCCGGCCCTCCCCCTGTTAAGCAACTCCCGCCGCACCTGCTTGCCCAAATTAGGAACAAAAACAGGATCGCCAAAGAATGGAAGCTCACAAGGAACCCCGTAACTAGGAGGCTACTGAACCGCCTACAAAGAGAGCTGAAGGTCGCACTCACTGAGCACCGCAACCAGCAATGGTCGGCGCGGCTCTCAGCTCTCCGCGTGGACGACAATAGCCTCTGGCAGGCGACCAAACAGATCACCAAAAGACGCGCCAGACTGCCACCTCTGCACGGCGAGCGCGGACTTGTCTTTAGCACCACAGATAAGGCAAATGCCCTAGCAGATGCCTTTGAAAAACAGTTCCGCCCCGCAGAGGCGCAGGACAGGGACCATGAAGCCGTCGTTCGACGTCAGCTCGCCACATTCCTTGCGGCGGACGATGCCGACGACGACGAAGAAAACACACCGCTCTTCACACCCGACGACGTGAACCGAGTAATCAGGTCGCTACCTAACAAAAGAGCCCCAGGCCACGACCAGCTCAACAACGTAGTAGTGAAACACCTCCCACCCCCTGCCGTAGCCCACATCGCGAACATCTTCAATGAGATCACGCGTTCCCGCAAGTTTCCAAGGTGCTGGAAACACGCAGAAGTCGTCGCGATCGCGAAACCCGGTAAAGACCCGGTTATCCCGCAGAACCACCGACCTATCAGCCTTTTGCCAACCCTTAGCAAAATTTACGAACGCCTGCTACTTATTCCCATTCTCGACCACGTCAGCATACAACAAATCCTGCCGGACTTTCAGTTCGGTTTCCGGCAGGAACACTCCGCGCTCCAGCAACTAATGAGGGTCGTCGAAGCAGCTACCGAAAGCTTCAATCGCAAAAGTTACTGCGGGGTAGTGCTACTTGACGTAGCCGCTGCCTTTGACTCTGTCTGGCACACCGGGCTTCTCTACAAGCTATACTCCCAAGGCTTCCCAGGTCCGATAGTGAAGCTACTCGCGAGCTATCTCTCCAAAAGGACTTTCTCCGTTAGGATCGAGTCGTCGCTCTCCACAAAGCGGCGCATCAGGGCAGGCGTGCCCCAGGGGTCTGTACTGGGCCCGGTACTGTACAACCTGTACACTGCCGACCTCCCGACCGTACCGCTGGTGCACACTGCCCAGTACGCCGACGACACAGCGTTCTTCACGCGTAACCCGAACAGAGACAGGGTTACGCGAAGATCGCAAACAGCGCTGGACGAGACCGGCCGCTGGGCTAAAAAGTGGCGCATCACTCTCAACGAAACGAAAACCCAAGCCATCATGATCACCCGGAAACTGGGCAAGCGGGCTCCCGCCCGTCAGCCGCTACTGCTCAAGCTGAACGGCCAAGAACTTCCATGGCGACGTACCGCCAGGTATCTTGGAGTCACTCTTGACACCAGGCTCACCTGGAGGGCTCACATCGGGGACTTGCGCCGGAAAGCTAGTGGTAGGATGCAAATGTTGTATCCTATCCTAAACACCCACAGCACCCTAGCGGCTGACATAGGAGTTAGAACATACTGCACACTTATACGACCGATCATGGAGTACGCTTGCCCAGTCTGGGGGTATGCGGCGCACTGGCACCTCCGCAAACTCCAGTCAGTGCAAAACCGTGCACTCAAAAGGGCATTACACCTTCCCTTCCGCTTCCCCACTGCTGACCTACACGAAGCAGCGGGAATTCCGAGGCTCCACGAGCGATTCAAAGAACTGGCCGAAAGCTTCTACGAGAATTCGGCCAGATCAGACAACAGACTTATTAAAAACCTAGGACTGTACGACACATCACTGGACAGACACAGACGACCTAAATCCATGACAACAAATTAAAACAGCCTTAAAGGCAGCACAGAAACACGAAACACACTGCACCAAAAAAGACATACCAAACAACATTGACAATCTACCCACACAGCATAGAGGAGGAAATGTCCCGAAGGACAACATCCTCCATTACATACGCTCTACTCGAAAGTGAGGAAGCTCAAATGCAGTAAGACAGCATCTCGACACTTCGCTTGAAGATGATGGGTACGAAACCCTTCGAAACGTTGCGAGAAGACGACGCCTTTACTCGGCTGATCACCCGAGAAGATTTCACGAAAGTCCCTACATGTCACAACACCCTTACTATAGTTCAGAGCGGAGTGGAGCTCGGTCTCGATAGCGTACTCTCCGAGACAGGTTGCTTTCCGAAGAGAAGCGACTTGACGGGAACTAGAAGTCTCAACTAACAGAGTCCCATTGCGAAGTCGCTTCACAGATTTAAGGGTTCCTGCAATCCCCTCAAGACCCTTGTGGATGTAAAAGGGAGAAACCCTCTCAAAGCTACCCTCCTTCCGTTTAATAATCAAAAACATATTCTGATTATCAGCATGTGCTCTGTTACGACAGTATGATAAATCTCGATCAACACCAGGCGCTGGAGGACTCGCAGCACGAAGGCGCTTCTTCGATGGGGTGTGTTTTCCTACCAGTGGCCCACCCAAGCCACGGGTAGGGGGAAATGTAGAGTTCGATGGGTCCATTGCGGTCCCACGAGCAGCTAGGGAACTAAAGGTCCGCTCAGACAGAGCCCCGCGTGCCTGAGTAAGCCGGATACAACTGGGGTGCGGCAGGTGCCCCAGAGGTTGCCCGCTTGCGACTGTTCCACCCCAACAGCCATGCATCTCATAGGCGCGGAACACACCGGAAGATTGAGGGGTTTTTATAGAGGTTGTCCTTCCTCGCAATCCAGGCGGTCAAGCCAAGATTACCATTCCCCGGTGACAGGAGACTGGCGGCGCTGACCAGTCCCCAGCTCAGGACCCCGGGGTCGCCAAGTCCATACTCAGCAAATAAATGCTGAGCCCCTGGGGGCTACTATTTCTTATCTGCATGCATCCTTAAAAATTTGCAAGAGTATGTCCTGCTTGTTCCACTGTTTGCCACCTCTCTTGTATAAATTGTGTGACATATGATATGAAGTAACTAGGATATCAAATAATTACACAGTCACCATACATCGAATAAATGAGACTATGCTCACTTCGAATTAAGTTTGTACCGTCTTTAACTTCGTATTAATTTTCATTGGACATTTTCACCGCCTCAGCAAAATGCTATAGATGTTTAAAATAATGCCCTTTGTTTTTCCCAAAGGAATTCGTATCAAACAAAGAGGTTGGAAAAGGTGATTCACATCAGTTTTTCGAAATGATATAAAAAATATTCTGCGGTATAAACACACCGTTGTCCATCAAAAGTGAAACATTATTAACACGACACGCAACAAACATTCAATTGTCTTTAAGTGTAGGCCAACTGCTTGCTTGGTTAAGCAAAATATTACCATTTCAGCACAACCCTGCGTACGAGCTAACCCTATTAGATTCCGTATGTAATGAAACATTTCGCAGCCTGTTTTCCATTCATAATTATTCGCATATGAAGTTTTATTGTTTGTGAGAATATATTGCTCTCTTGGAAGAAGGAGAAACATCTACCAGTGAGAGTCGAATTTTTAGCAGCGGCAGAATCGTGGCCTAGAAAGACTCTGGTTTTCTCACTACACAGTGTTGCTGCACGTGCTGCCTGAGGTCCCACGGTTGCCTAGTGACTATTGAAGCGGTGGATTCAGGATGGCTACATTCAACGCCATGCCTGATTTCAACGACGCCACGTGTCTAGCGCACAAGGGGACAGGTCTATTTTCCGCTCAGCTGAGCAAGATTGTACGCCCTTGTCACGGACCCCGAGGCAGGATATGAGGTTGTGTAAGGCTACGAAAAGAAATGTCCGGCCCTGAGCTCGGAAAACCCATCCTTCGTCCCACTACTTACACTTTATTTTTATTATTGCTTAGTTCGATCGCTCATATTAGTAATCTTAAACGCGGCACTATCTGATGTAAGCATTTGATTTTGAAAAATTCCAGGCTCAGTTAGGTTACCTTTTCAAGAACATAGATACGTGTAAAATAATTCTAACGTGAGATCAATTAAAAAGTATAGGCTGCTTTCCACCTGAAATGGTTATCGTCCATATACAGACCACCCTTATGGATAATGTTTCATCTAACAGCATCAAATACCTAGCTACATAGTACTCTAGGTGGTAAAGCAACTCTACCGATTAGACTGTAATAGAAAGAGAAAGCAACATAACTCTGTATCATTCGACCACCCTAGTCCGATCCTACTTCTACGTGAATATAGTTAACCACACCATTCTTTATAAACCACAACACAGTTCACGAATTTTCTATTCAACCATTCGCATTTTTCGGTCTAGGATAAAGTAATACTGTGCTGTACAGATATTTATGGTTAGTTCTGAGTAATGACACTAAATTGACTGTTTACTACCGCCTCTTTTCCTAAGCTCGATACTACATATCGTAGCTCTACCGATAATCTGTAGGCGATCAACTTCCAAAAGTGATCTACGTACTCTATTCATATTAATAGTATAAGCGTTAATTTCAGCTTCTGGTTTCATGCAAATTTCCCATGAATTTATGATGGCACAAACATTCCAGGTGTCATGAATATTAAGTAACAATCATATCATTGACTGACAGAGCAATAGAATAAAGAAGACACATCTACACTGCGGGCTAACTTCACGGTAAATTCCTGCTGGCTCTCAACAAAGAAATTTTTTGTACTTTCAGCCTTTCAGTTACCGTCAATGCATTTTATTCTGTTTCATTAAGCATTAAGTAGGCTTCACTATCTTCTGATTTAGATTTACTGCGAAACTAAGCAAAGATGTATCTTTATCAGTCAGGGATACAATCCAATCTCTCGTCTCTTGCTTAGATCATCATACGAGAACATGTTTGTATTTGGTTACAAAAGCCAACGTTTGTATGTGGAGCATTGTGAAAAAGGTATTCTAAAGCTTGTCGTCAAAACGAGATGAGTGTATGGTGTTACACAAGAGGGTAGTGTGAGATCTGGGGCGACAGCAGGAGCTACGAGGTAATGGTCGCTGGAGGAGCATAGAGGTAGCAGCCCATTTCAGGGGGGTATGTAAGACTATGCTCATCGGTGCCGTCAGAGCAAACTGACGCAGTAGCTAATCCTATATGATGAAGTCGTCGATTGGCCCGGAATATACCGTTGACACGACATACCAGAGTGTAGACACGTTCGATGGTAACAGGGGTGTGTACGCACCCCCCCCCCCCCAAACCATCCGCCAGTTAACGACTAGGTGCTGTTCCTCCATGTGGTTGCAAGGAGTAGACAATATAATCAAAGAATAGGTCGTCTGACTGGACGATCTTTCCGAACATAGCTGAGTTTGACGAAATAAGTTACGATGTGTTACAATAAGACGAGATATATGCTGTGTCAATTGGTCATTGGAGAGAAGCTGTTCAAAGGTTATCCAAGAGACTGTTTGTATGTTAAAGATGGGGAAGATCCCACCAGTGCTGCAGCATAGTATGCACGAAGAGTGTGGTGGATCGCATTTGCGCATTGATTAGTCCGAGGCCGGCTTTTAGAGGGGAGAGAGTCAGTGTTGTAGCGGACATTAAAAAGGGCCCCTGCTGGCACAAAGTACCCGAATGGATATGGTTCTGTTTTCTTCAGCCGCCTGTATTCTGAATAGTTTGATGCGATCCGCCCACGGATTCGTCTTCATCTCAGAGTAGAACATGTAACCTATATCCTGAATTATTTGCTGGATATATTCCAGCCTCTGTCTTACTCTACAGCTTTTACCCTCTACAGCTCCCTCTAGTATCATGGAATTTATTCTCAGTGTTTTCCATGCATTCTTTTCCTCTCCAATACTGCAGAGAACCGTCTCATTCCGTACTTTATGAGTTCCCATAATTTTCAACACTCTTTTGTAGCACCACATTTCGAAAACTTCGAATTTCTTCTGTTCCGGTATTCCCGTTATCCATCTTTGACCACCATACAATTCTGTGCTCCAAACGTCCATTCTCAGAAACTTCTTTCTCAAATTAAGGCCTTCGTTAGGTAGTATTAGACTTCTCTGGGCCAGGAAAGCCTTTTTGGGAGTGGTAGTCTACTTTCTATGTCTCCTTGCTCCGTCCATCATGGGTTATTTTGCTGCCTGGGTAGCAGAATTCTTCAGCATCATTTACTTCATGATCACGCAACCTGACGTTTCTTACTGTTCTCATATCTGCTACTTATTGTTACTTCCGTCTTTCTTCAATTTACCTTCAATTTATACTCGGTACTCTTTGGACTGTTCATTCCATTGAACAAATCCTGTAATTCTTCTACACTATCAATGAGAATAGCAATGTTATCAGCGAATCTTGTCACCACTGCTTCGTCGATATACAGATCGAACAGTAGGAGTGAAAGACTACATCCCAGTCTTTACCCTTTTTTAATCCGAGCGCTTCGTTCTTGGTCTTCCACTCTTACTGTTATCAAATGTTCAAATGTGTGTGAAATCTTATGGGAATTAACTGCTAAGCTCATCAGTCACTACTTAACCTAAATTATCCTAAGGACAAACACACACACACACCCACGCCCGAGGGAGGACTCGAACCTCCACCAGGCTCTTACTGTTATCTCTTGGCGAGCGAGTGGGCGAGCGAGTGAGCGAGCGAGTGTTATGGGCGCTCAACATCGAGGTCATCAACGCCCTGACACACATTAAAAGGAACGAATGTGGACATACCGAAGAAAACTGAAGCACACACGCAAAGAAAGCAGGAAAAGAAAGAAAATGCTATGTAAGAAAGTAAAACCGAAGGAAAGGGAAAACATAGCAACAAGAATGCCACTGAAATTGTCACTGGCTGGTTACTTACATAAAATATGGGCGAGCTTGTCACACAGTGAGCAAATTAAAATCCTCTCCCTGAAGTCTTTGTAAAAACATTTGACATGGCACAGAACTTTAAAACTTTAGCCACATTCGTCCGAGTGTTGCCTAAAAGAGTTGGCAGGTCCGCTGGCAAATCAGCCGAGGCCCGCTGGTCAGAAAATAAAACGCAATCCAGTAACATGAGGCTCACAGTGACCTGGACGCCGCAAGCACCACATATTGGAGGGTCTTCTCGCCGGAGCAGGAAGCCATGCGTCATAGGGCTGTGGCCTATTCGAAGCCGAGTGAGGAGAACCTCGTCCCGTCGATGGGGCTGAAAGGAAGTACACCACAAACGCGTTGTGGGCTTGACTATACGGAGCTTATTGTCAGTCACTTCCAGCCACTCATCCTCCCACCGACGCATGACCCGTGAACTCAACAGCGAGGTGAGTGCGTGCAAGGAGATAGCACACTGAGATACTTGTGGGGCGAGACACACCTCCTTGGCTGCGAGATCTGCCCTTTCATTCCCAGCAATGCCGACATGCCCCGGAACCCAGCAGAAAGCTACAACCTTCCCCAGTCGCTGTAGTCGGAGGAGGGCATTTTGGATGGTCTGGTCTACTTTATCCGCCGGATACAAATGGTGCAATGATTGAAGGGCACTGAGTGAATCGGAACAGACAAGAAATTTAAGAGAGGAAGAAAGTCTCGTCGGCTCCAGTGCCCGCAAGATCGCAGACAATTCTGCATCAAAGACAGTAAAAGTCTGAGGCAGGCGGACCTTGAAGACACGATCCGGAGAAACAACTGAGCAACCCACGGAATCCCATTGTTTTGACCCATCCGTAAAAATAGCTACACAGTCGTGGTGCACAGATAAAATAGCAGAAAATGCTGCATTAAAAACGGTGGCAGGAGTGCAATCCCTCTTGTACTGCAATAAATCTAAAATCACTCCAGGCCTCTTCAGTAACCAGGGTGCAGGCGGTTAAAACCCTGGATTTGGGGTTGTACAGACTCCACACCGAGCGACTGTAGCGCTCGTTGCACACGGATCACAAATGGCAACGTAGCCCAGGGACAGTAGGAAAAAAGGCGGTCCAGAGGTGGATGGGCAACAAGGCGGTGAGCAGGCGAGCTGGGTGCTGCAAGAAACTTACAAGCCTGGCGAACCAGCAGGAGCTGCCGCTGGATGGTAAGTGGCGGTTCGCCAACCTCAGCACAGAGGCTGGGTATGGGACTGGTCCGATAAGCACCCGTGGCCAATCGAATCCCAGCATGGTGGACAGCGTCAAGGATCTGCAAATAAGATGGCCTTGCTGACCCATGTACTATGCACCCATAGTCCAGCCTTGAACGCACAAAGGCCCCATAAAACTGAAGGAGACGCGCCCTGTCCGCTCCCCAAGACCTGTGGCTGAGGCACTTGAGGATGTTCAGTGCCTTCAGGGTTGTGGCTTTGAAGTCACGCAGGTGTGGCAGCCATGACAATCTGGAGCCAAAAATTAGGCCCAGAAACCGCACTGCGTCTCTAAAATATAGGACAGCATCCTCCACATGCAAGGCAGGCAAATTAAAAAGACAACGAGAACGATTAAAATGAACACAAACACACTTATCGGCAGAAAACCGAAAACCTGTCTTTGCAGCCCACTGCTCTAACCGCCGCACTGTTAGCTGCAAATGACGGCTCACGGTTGCAACACTGGAGGAGGAACAGAAAACAGCAAAGTCTTCCACAAACAAGGAGCACTGTACTGGACTCCTCACTGTAGACGTTATACTGGTTGGTTGGTTTAAGGATTAAAGGGACCAAACTGCAGAGATCATCGGTCCCTTTTTGCAAAATACTAAAAATGCACACATAGAATAAAAAAATGTTGAACAGAATAGGAGACAGAGGACACAGAACAAAAGAAAAAGACAAGGACCAGACAAAACGAAATAAAATCACAAGGAGTGTGACGGTGGTTGGCCGACCATAGCAACAAAAAAAGGAAAAGCCAACCACCGAAAACACATTAAAAACGTAGTTTAAAACCATAGGCCAAAGTCCAGAATCAACACAAAACAAGAAAATAAAACAAACACTCAGATTAAAGAATAAAAAACCCCTGCCCGAATAATACGTAAAACCATAACAGGGTCATCAGATAAAAGAGCAGGGAGCGTATCAGGCAGCGCAACTGTCTGCCTGACCACAGCTAAAAGGGGGCAGGCCAACAAAACGTTGGCCACTGTCAAAGCCAGCCTGCAGCGACATTCAGGAGGGTCCTCCCAGCGCAGTAAATAACTGTGTGTCAGCAGGGAGTGGCCAATGCGGAGCCGACAAAGGACGACTGAGTCCCTGCGGTTGGCTCGCATGGATGACCGCCACACAGTCGTCGTCTCCTTAATGGCACGGAGTTTATTGGCCATGATCCGATCGCGCCATTCAGCGTCCCAAAACGCAAAAACTTTTCGGCGGAGGACTGCCCGCAAATCAGTCTCTGGGAGGCCAACATCCAGAGACTGTTGTCTCGTGGCCTCCTTCGCCAGGCGGTCAACATGTTCATTGCCCGGGATACCGACATGACCGGGGGTCCACACAAAGACCACTGAGCGGCCGCAACGCTCAAGAATATGCAGGGACTCATGGATAGCCATGAACAGATGAGAACGAGGAAAACACTGGTCGAGAGCTCGTAAACCGCTCAGGGAATCGCTACAGATAACGAAGGACTCACCTGAGCAGGAGCAGATATACTCTAGGGCTCGAACGATGGCGACCAGCTCAGCAGTGTAAACGCTGCAGCCATCCGGCAACGAACGTTGTTCGGAATGGTCCCCTAGAGTGAGTGCATACTCGACACGACAAGCAACCATCGAACCGTCAGTGTAAACTATGCCAGAGCCCTGATACGTGGCCAGGATAGAATAAAAGCGGCGGCGGAAGGCCTCTGGAGGGACTGAGTACTTCGGGCCCTGTGCCAAGTCGAGCCGAAGGCAAGGGCGAGGAACACACCATGGGGGTGTACGCAAAGGGGCCCAGAAAGGAGGTGGAACAGTGAAACCCCTAATCCCGGAGAGAAGCTCTTTGACGCGTACGGCGATCGGACAACCCGACCGGGGCCGACGGTCTGGCAGATGGACGACTGACTGCGGGAACAGGACACTGTAATTTGGATGCCCGGGCAAACTAAAACCATGGGCAGAATAAGCGGCCAGAGATTGTTGGCGTCGTAACCGCAGTGGAGGGACACCTGCCTCCACCAGTATGCTGTCCACAGGACTGGTGCAAAAAGCACCAGTGGCAAGGCGTATCCCGCTATGGAGGATTGGGTCCAGCATCCGCAACGCAGATGGGGATGCTGAGCCATAGGCTAGGCTCCCATAATCCAGGCAAGACTGGATTAACGCCTGGTAGAGCCGCAACAGGGTAGATCGTTCGGCGCCCCAGCAGGTGTGGCTCAAACATCGCAGAGCATTGAGATGCCGCCAACACGCCTGTTTGAGCTGCCGGATATGAGGCAGCCAAGTCAACCGGGCACCACCAACAAAAACCTGTGTGATTCCACCACTAAAAGAAGGTCGCCGGCTAGATAAAGCTGCGGCTCTGGGTGGACAGTGCGTCGCCGGCAGAAATGCATAACGCAGGTCTTGGCTGCCGAAAACTGGAACCCATGAGCTACAGCCCAAGACTGCGCCTTGCGGATAGCACTCTTTAGCTGACGTTCAACGGCTGCAGTGCCAGTAGAGCTGTAATAAATGCAGAAGTCGTCAGCATACAGGGAAGCAGAGACATAATTTCCCACGGCCGCAGCGAGCCCGTTAATGGCTATTAAAAACAGGCAGACACTTAAAACAGAACCCTGTGGCACACCGTTCTCCTGAACGTGGGTGGAACTATATGAGGCTGCGGTTTGCACGCGGAAGGTACGATACGACAGAATAATTCTGATAAAGATCGGCAGAGGTCCCCGAAGACCCCATTCATGAAGCGAAGAAAGGATGTGATGACGCCATGTCGTATCGTATGCCTTCCGCATTTCGAAAAAGACAGCGACCAAGTGCTGACGGCGGGCAAAGGCAGTACGGAAGGCCGACTCCAGGCTCACGAGATTGTCGGCGTCGGTGCGGCCTCTCCGGGACCCACGCTGAGACGGAGCCAGAAGGCCCCGAGGCTCCAGTACCCAATTCAACCGCCGCCTCACCATCCGTTCGAGAAGCTTGCAAAGAACGTTGGTGATTCTAATGGGGCGGTAGCTGTCCACCTCCAAAGGGCTCTTGTTCGGTTTCAAAACGGGGATGGCAGTGCTTCCCCGCCATTGCAACGAAAACTCACCCTCGACCCAAATACGGTTGTAAAGGTCGAGGAGGCGTCGCTTTCAATTAACTGAAAGGTGTTTCAGCATCTGACAGTGGATGCGATCGGGCCCAGGAGCGGTATCAGGGCAAGTGGCAAGGGCACTATGAAATTCCCACTCACTGAATGGAGCATTGTAGGATTCAGAAGCGTGGGTGCGAAAAGATAGACTCCGATGTTCCATCTGCTCTTTAATGGAGTGGAAGGCCTGGGGGTAATTCGTAGAAGCGGAACTCATAGCAAAATGCTCTGCCAATCGGCTTGCAATGACGTCGGAGTCTGTACAAACTGCTCCATTCAGTGAGAGTGCAGGGACGCTGGCAGGGGTCCGATAGCCGTAGACGCGTCGAATATTCGCCCAGACCTGCGATGGAGTGACATGGAGGCCAATGGTGGACACATACCGCTCCCATCACTCCTCCTTGCCTTGGCGGGTTAGGAGGCGGGCCCGCGCACGCATCCCTTTGAAGGCGATAAGGTAGTCTATGGAGGGATGTCGCTTGTGACGCTGGAGCGCCCGCCGGCGATCTTTAATCGCTTCAGCGATCTCAGGCGACCACCAAGGCACAGCCCTCCGCCGAGGGGACCCAGAAGAACGGGGAATGGCAGATTCGGCGGCAGTAACGATGCCGGTGGTGACCAATTGAACCACCGCATCAATGTCATCACGAGAGAGAGGCTCAATAGCGGCAGTGGAGGAAAACAAGTCCCAGTCAGCCTTATTCATAGCCCATCTGCTGGGGCGCCCAGAAGAGTATCGCCGTGGCAGTGACAGAAAGAATGAAAAATTGTCGCTACCACACAGGTCGTCATGCACAACCCATTGGACAGACGGTAAGAGGCTAGGGCTACAGAGCGATAGGTCAATGGTGGAGTATGTGCCATGCGCCACAATGAAGTGTGGGGAGGCACCTTCATCGAAGATCGAGAGATCGAGCTCCGCCAATAAATGCTTAATAGTGGCGCCTCGACCTGTTGCCACTGACCCACCCCACAGAGGGTTATGGGCGTTAAAGTCGCCCAGTAACAAGAAAGGTATTGGCAGTTGGGCTATCAGCGCAGCCAAGACATGCTGCACGACATCACCCTCCGGTGGAAGGTAAAGACTGCAGACAGTAACAGCCTCTGGCGTCCACACCCGAACAGCGACAGACTCTAAAGCTATATGTAGAGGGACAGACACGCTGTGAAGATTGTTAAGGACATAGATGCAGACGCCACCAGACACCCTTTCATAAGCTACCCGGTTTTTATAATAACCCCGACAGCCACGGAGGGCGGGGGTTCGCATTGCTGGAAACCATGTTTCCTGAAGTGCAATGCAGAAGAAAGGGTGAAGGCTGATAAGTTAGCGCAGCTCAGCTAGATGTTGGAAGAAACCGCTGCAATTCCAGTGGAGGATGGTATTGTCCATTTCTGAGAAAGGTGTGATGAGGCTGGGTAGGCAGATTACTCCGCTGGGTCACCTGCTGCCTCCGATTGAGCACCTGTGCCAGTGCTTGCCATGGCGTCTGAGGGATCGGCGAGATCGAGGTCCTCAGTGGACGCCAGAATCTCCACCTCATCCTCAGACGCAGAGCTTGTAGGAAGCGGTGGGACGGGTGCCACCACTATGTTGGTATTCTTGGGGACTTTCTTCTGGTTCTGTTTCTGCTTCTCTCGTCGTGCCTTCGGTGGTTCAGGCTTGGAGGGCTTCGAGGGCTGCACAGGGTCAGTCTCGGGGACAGAGGACGACCGTGAGGCCCTACGACCAGGGACTGGTGGTTGGTTGAGCCACTTGCGGGTGTCTGCTGTGCCGCTGGTCGGAACTTGCGAAGGGAGGTCCCCAAGGGACCCCTTCCTTGCGAGAGTAGCCGAAGAAGTCTTACTCTTCTCCGGCTGGGAAGGGGAACTGATGTCCCCGATGGTTTGGCGGGTGTTGCTCCTGAAGTAGATGGAGCAGGAGCAACAGGTTGGGAAATGCCCCCCCACAAGCAAGGGGGCTGGTGGATGCTGACCCATCTTAGAGCCGATTCGTGATGATGGGAGAACCGTCGTTGCAGCAGCGGCGTAGGTTGATGTCATTGCTACAGGATGGAGCCTCTCATATTTCCGTCTAGCCTCGGGGTAGGTCAGGTGGTCCAGGGTCTTATATTCCATGATCTTCCTTTCTTTCTGCAATATCCGACAGTCCGGCGAGCAGGGGGAATGGTGTTCTCCGCAGTTAACACACATAGGAGGCAGGGCACATGGAGTATCGGGATGCGAAGGACGTCCACAATCCCGACACGTGATGCTGGAAGTGCAGCGAGATGACATGTGCCCAAACTTCCAGAAGAAATTTGATAACCGATCGTTTCCATCCCTAGCCACTCCATGGGAGGTACGTCGTGCTAAAGAAGGTAGTGGAGACTATTCACCCCGGTACCTCGTGTGTAGGCGGGTTGATGGAGAATCGTTTATGTCAACCAAGCCCCAGTTTTTTGTGGAGCATTTAGAGGACAAGTTCAGGGAGGTGGAGGGCTTGTCCAAAACGCGCTCTGGTTCTGTGCTCATCAAAATGGCATCCTCTGCCCAGTCACGGAGGTTGCTCAATTGTGACAAGTTGGGGGATGTTTCAGTTAGCATCACGCCGCATAAGAGGCTCAACATGGTCGAGGGTATTATATTCCACAGGGATCGTCTTCTGCAGTCCGACGATGAATTACGCGCCAACCTCGAACGACGATGTGTTCACTTCGTCTGGCACGTCTATCGGGGTCCAAGGGATAATCAGGTAGCCACCGGTGCCTTCATCTTGGCCTTCGAGGGTGATGTCTTACCCGAAAAGGTTAAGGTGATGGTTTACCGTTGTGATGTGAAGCCATATATCCCTCCTCCGATGCGATGTTTTAAATGCTGGAAGTTCGGTCACATATCATCTCGCTGTACTTCCAGCATCACCTGTCGTGATTGTGGCCGTCCTACCCATCCCGATACTCCATGAGCCCCGCCTCCTATCTGTGTTAACTGCAGAGAACACCATTCCCCCTGCTCACCAGACTGTAGGATCTTCCAGAAGGAAAAGTAGATAATGGAATATAAGACTGGACTGCCTGACCTACACCGAGGCAAGGCGCACATATGATCGGCTACATCCTGTGCCCATGACATCCACCTATGCCACTGCTGCAACAGCAGTCCAATCCTCTCCCGTGTCGTCACGTACTGTTGCCTCTCAGCTATGTCAGAATGAACCGGCCCCCTTGGTTGTGAGGGGAACTTCCCCTCTGTTGCTCCATCTACTCCAGGAGCAACTCCACCCCAACCCCCCATCCCAGCCCAGCCGGAGAAGCTTCTCCGGCTACTCTAGCCAGGAAGGGGTCCCTTGGGGCCCTCCCTTCCCAGGCTTTGCCCAGTGCCAAAGCGAACACCCGCAAATTTGGGAAACAACAACCGGTCGCTGGTCATAGGGCTTCACGGTCGTCATCCGTCCCTGAGACTGACCCAGTGGGGCCCTCCCAGCCAGACTCTCGAAAGGCACAGCGTGCAAAGCAGTTGAAGAAAATGGCTCCCAAGCATCGTGACATTGCGGTGGCACCTGTCCCACCGCAACCTTCACACTCCGCGTCTGAGGATGATGTGGAGATCCTGGCGTCCACTGAGGACCTCGATCTCGCTGGTCCCTCCGACGCCATGGAAAGCACTAGCACAAGTGCTCAATCGGAGGCAGCATGTGACCCAGTGGCGTAATCTGCCTTCCCCATCCCGTCACGCCTTTCCCAGCCATGGACAACACCATCCTCCAGTGGAACGGCAGCGGTTTCTTCCACCATCTCGCTGAGCTCCGACCGGTTATCAGCCTTCACCCTTTCTTCTCCATAGCTCTTCAGGAAACTTGGTTTCCAGCAATGCATACCCCCGCCCGCCGTGGCTATCGGGGTTATTATAAGAACCGAGCAGCTTATGAAAGGGTGTCTGGTGGTGTCTGCATCTATGTCCTTAACTCCCTTCACAGCGAGTCTGTCCCTCTACAAACAGTTTTAGAGGCTGTCGCTGTTAGGGTGTGGACGCCACAGGCTATTACTGTCTGCAGTCTTTACCTTCCACCGGATGGTGATGTCACGAAACATGAGCTGGCTGCACTGCTAGGCTGATTGCAGTCACCTTTCTTGTTACTGGGCGACTTCAACGCCCGTAACCCTCTGTGGGGTGGGTCAGTGGCAACAGGTCGAGGCGCCGCTATTGAGCATTTATTGGCACAGCTCGATCTTTCGTTTCAGCGTGGCGCATGGCACATACTCCGCCATCGACCGTTCTATTTGCAGCCCTAGCCTCTTACTGTCTGTTGACTGGAGTGTGCATGACGACCTGTGTGGTGGTGACCACTTCCCGATCTTTCTGTCACTGCCACAGCGTCACTCTTCTGGGCGCTCTAGCAGATGGGCTATGAATAAGGCTGACTGGGACTTGTTTTCCTCCACTGCTGCTATTGAGCCTCTCTCTCGTGATGACACTGATGCGGTGGTTCAATCGGTCACCACCGGCATCGTTACTGCCGCCAAATCTGCCATTCCCCGTTCTTTTGGGTACCCTCGGCGGCGGACTGTGCCTTGGTGGTCGCATGAGATCGCTGAAGCGATTAAAGATCGCCGGCGGGCGCTCCAGCGTCACAAGCGACATCCATCCATCGAACACCTTATCGCCTTCCAACAGCTGCGTGTGCGAGCCCGCCGCCTTATCCGCCAAAGCAAGCAGGAGTGCTTGGAGCGGTATGTGTCCACCATTGGCCTCCGTGTCTCTCCATCGCAGGTCTGGGTTAAGATCCGACGCCTCTATGGCTATCGGACCCCTCTCAGCGTCTCTGCGTTCTCACTGAATGGAGCAGTTTGTACAGACTCCGACGAAATTGTCGATAGCTTGGCAGAGCGTTTCGCTCTGAGTACCGCTTCTTCCACTTACCCACTGGCCTTCCGCTCCATTAAAGAGCGGATGGAACGTCGGAGCCTTTCGTTTCGCACCCACCACCCAGAATCGTACAATGCTCCATTCAGTGAGTGGGAATTTCGCAGTGCCCTAGCCGCTTGCCCTGATACCGCTCCTTGGCCAGATGGCATCCAATGTCAGATGCTGAAACACCTTTCAGTGAACTGCCAACGACGCCTTCTCGACCTTTACAACCGTCTTTGGGTTGAGGAGGAGTTCCCATCGCAATGGCTCCCCTGCAGGTCCGGGGTAAGAATAGGCCCGAGGTATTCCTGCATGTCGTAAGAGGCGACTAACAGGAGTTTCAACCGTTTCGGCCTTCCATGTGATGGTCCCCCTTGGGGTTTGACCTCCATTTTTCAAAATTGCACAGAAGTACGAGCCTTTTGGGGAAGGGCACCTTACGTGGTGCACCATCAGTCCTCTGTGCCCTAAGGCCTTGGCACTCTTGATCGTCTTGGCGTCGTAACTGCACCCTCCATCCGTCATTTTGGGCATACACACCTGATGGATTGTGTAAGTAACGGCCTTAGTGCGTCACCATCTGCACCCACGATCACTACAGACTACCCATGGCACCCAAAATCCAGCACGGTAGCCAGCCCGTTGTGGTGGGGCCGTCATGTACCCTCTAGGTTGTAGCCCCCTGACAACACAGGGATCGTACTGCTGATGCCTGAGCTGACACCTCCCCATGTAAGCCAAGGAGTAGATGCCCATCTCTCCGGGGCATCGGGACTCCCGGCAACGGCCATCCTGCCAGGTGGCCTTTGCTGTGGCTGGGTGGCGCCTGTGGGGAGAGCCCCTGGTCGGAGTGGGTGGCATTGGGGCGGATGCCCCGCAATGAAGCGGGTTAAGTCTCAATCTGGTGATCGCCCGACCGCCAATGTCTCTAAGTGTGGTAAGGTGGAATTTAATGCTGTGACGTATAACCCCAAATCGTTACCTTCCCTAGCCACACCATGGGAGGAACGTAGGGCTGCAGACAGACAGGAGCCATATTCGCCACGATACCTTGTATGCAGCAGAACTGATGGGGATTCGTTTTTGGGGACTAGCCCTCTCTTCTTTGTTCACCATCTTTAAGTTTGGGGAAGAGGCATCTCTTTCCAAACTGAGGAGCGGGGCCATTTTGATACAAGCAGCTTCATCTGCACAGTCACGAGCGTTACTCGCCTGTCAGAAGCTCGGTGACATCCCCGTTACTGTCACTCCCTGTAAGTCCTTATCTTTGGTCCAGGGGATTATTTTTCATAAAGATCTTCTGCTACAGTCTGATGACGAGCTACGTGAGAACCTGGCCCGACGAGGTGTACACTTTGTCGGTCGTGTCTTTAGTGGGCCAAGGGATAATAGGGTCACTACCGGTGCTTTCATCCTGGCCTTTGAGGGCGACTGCTTGCCTGAGAAAGTCAAGGTCATGATCTACCAGTGCGATGTCAAGCCCTATGTCCCGCCCCCTATGGGATCCTTCCAGTGCTGGAAATTCGGACACATGTCCACCAGGTGCACTGCCAGCCCCACGTGTCGTGATTGTGGACGACCTCTGCATCCTGATGCTCCATGTGCTACGCCTCCCACCTGCGTTAACTGTGGGGAGCATCATTCTCCCTGCTCACCAGACTGTGCAGTCTATCAAAGAGAGCGGAAGATACAATAAATTAAGACCTTGGACCGTTTAACTTACCAAGAGGCAAAGAACAAGCTAGAATGACTCACCCCACATCTATGTTAAGGAGTTATGCTACCGTCACACTTTTATGTTCCGTTTGATGTAAATGTTATGAGTTTTCTTCTTGACACCCGTCTCACTATGATACTGAACGGGCGCTGAAGACCTTGCTGTCGTGCGCCCACAAAACCCTTCTACTACTACTACTACTACTACTAGGTACCATCGATGTGGCGGTTGAGACACTGACTGCAGCGATTGTTTCCGCTGCGGAATGTACCATTCCTCGTTCGTTAGGGTGCCCCCGGCGAAAGTCAGTGCCTTGGTGGTCTCCGGAGGTCGCTGAAGCCATTAAAAAACGTCGGCGGGCTCTTCAGCGACATAAGCGGCACCCGTCTCTGGAGAACCTCATTTTCTTCCAACGTCTCCGTGCTCAGGCACGGCGGCTCATGAAGAGGCGGAAACAGTAGTGCTGGGAGAGGTACGTTTCCACCATTGGTTCCCGTACTTCACCCTCCCAGGTGTGGATGAATATTCGGCGCTTCTTTGGATTGCAGCACTCTACAGGTGTCCCAGGGCTTACCATCAACGGGGCGGTATCCACCGATGCCAATGCAATCGCCGAGCATTTCGCAAAGCACTATGTTCGGGCCTCTGCGTCGGGGAATTACCCGCCTGCGTTTCGCGCGCTCAAACGCCGGGAGGAAGGCAAACGGCTTTCTTTTGCTTCTCGCCACCCTGAGGCGTATAACGCCCCATTTAGTTTGTGGGAACTCCAGAGCGCCCTGGCACAGTGTCCCACTACAGCCTCTGGGCCAGATGGCGTCCACAATCAGATGCTCAAACACCTGTCCCCGGACTGTCAGCGATGTGTTCTTGCCATCTTCAACCGCATATGGGGCGATGGTGTCTTTCCGTCGCAGTGGCGAGAGTGTACCATCATTCCGGTGCTGAAGCCTGGTAAGGACCCGCTTAATGTGGATAGCTATCGGCCCATCAGCTTGACAAATACTCTGTGCAAGCTATTGGAACGTATGGTGAGTCGACGGCTGTGTTGGCTGCTCGAGTCTCGGGGTCTTCTGGCTCCGTGCCAGAGCGGCGTCCGACAGGGCCGTTCCGCCACCGATGCTTTGGTCTTCCTTGAGTCAGCATTCCGCACTGCTTTTTCCAGGCGCCAACACCTCGTCTCCGACTTTTTCGACCTGTCCAGAGCATATGACACTACGTGGTGGCACCATATTCTCGCCACGTTGCACGGGTGGGGTCTCCTCGATGCATCCCGCGACTCCGAGGTTATCTATACAGATGGCTCGATTTGTGATGGCAGTGTGGGGTACGCTTATGCTCCTGTGGACTATGTAGACCAGCGCTCCTTGCCGGACGGCTGTAGTGTTTACACCACAGAGCTATCAGCCATTTTTCGTGCCCTTGAGCGGATTCGTACCAGCACTGGCGAGTCTTTTGTCATTTGCAGCGACTCTCTCAGTAGTCTACAGGATCTTGACCAGTGCTACCCACGCCATCCCATTGTTGGTGCCATCCAGGAGTTCGTTCATGCTCTTGCACAGCGTGGTCGTTCAGTGGTGTTGATATGGACTCCGGGAAACGTTGGGATAGCGGGAAACCAACACGCCGACAAACAAGTTCGCTAAAAAGCCACCCGCAAACTGCCGTTGGAGATCGGCCTCCCGGCAACTGATCTCCGATCGGTGTTACGCCGTCGGGTCTTTGGGATGTGGGCAGACGAATGGCGCACTCTGTCTGTACCCAACAAGTTGTGGCGTGTAAAGGAGACCACGACCGTGAGGGGTTCCTCCATGCGGGCCTCTCGCAGGGATTCTGTTATTCTCTGTAGGCTCCGCATTGGTCACTCTTGGCTGACGCATGGTCATCTGCTGCGTCGAGAGGACCCCCTCATTGTCGCTGTGGTGCGAATATGACGGTGGCCCATATATTGTTGGAATGTCCTCTTTTAACAGCCCTCAGGCGAACTTTTAACCTCCTGGGTGATTTATCGTGTCTTTTTAGCTGACGATGTCTCTCTGGCAAATCGTGTTTTAGGTTTTCTTCGAGCAAGTGGCTTTTATAGGTCCATTTAATTTTATTGCGTCACCCTCTTTTGTGCTGTCTCTTTTACTTTGTTTAGTGTTGAAATTCGACTCCACCCTCATCTTTTAGGCTGGAGGTTTTAACGTGTTGCAGAGTGGCTGGCTCATCCTATTATTTTCGTGATCTGCCAGCCACAGTCCTCTGCTGTGCAATTTTAATTCCTTCTGCCTTTCTTCTCTATGTTGTTGCTGTGCTCCGTTTTCCATGTTTCTTTATTATTGACCTTGGGGATTTTCTTCCCCTGGACTTTTTATCTTGTGCTTCGAGTGACTAATGGATGGTTTCCCTGTGCTCTGTGTGTTTATGAAACAAGGGACCGATGACCTCTGCAGTTTGGTCCCTTTAATCCTCAAACCAGCCAACCAACCAACCATCCCCTTTCTCCATGTGGAAACTTGAACCGGCACTTACTTCTACTTCTGACACTGCACCAGGTTACGACCTCATCCGGTACTCCATGCTTCGACATCTGCCAGCGGCGTCAAAGGAAATCCTCCTCGAATGTTTTAATCTCATATGGCAACAGGAGTGTTCCCCACCTCGCGGAGGGAGGCAATCCTCATCCCTCTCCTCAAACCTGGAAAGGACCGCACATGTCCCAGTGGTTATCGTGGTATCGCCTTCACAAGCTGTGTCGGAAAGACCCTGGATCGGATGATTAACCGTCGTCTGGTCTGGCTGTTAGAGACTAGACAGCTCCTTAGCCGCTTTCAGTGTAGATTCCGAAAAATTTCGGTCCACGGCCGACAACCTGACCCTCCTGGAGGCGGCTATTCAGCAGGCTTTCCTGTGTCAGCATCACTGTATTGGTATCTTCTTTGATATCAGTAAGGCATATGATACTACTTGGAGACACTGAACTCTTGCACAACTGCATCAATGGGGCTTTCGTGGCCGCCTCCCCATTTTCATTCGGTCTTTCCTGTCTTAGCGGGTTTTTCGGACCCGCGTTGGTAACACACTATCTGCTCTCTTTGAGCAAGAGAACGGTGTCCTCCAGGGCAGTGTTAAGCGTTACCTTCTTTGCCATAGCCATCAACAGTATAACGTCTCCCCCCTGCGGGTTCGGGGGTTAGAATAGGCCCGCGGTATTCCTGCCTGTCCTAAGAGGCGACTAAAAGGAGTCTCACATGTTTCGGCCTTATGTGATGGTCCCTTCTCGGGTTTGACCTCCATCTTTCTAAATTATTCCGAAGAGCGAGCCAATTGGGGAAGGGCGCCTTACATGGTGCACTGTATCCGTCGTGCATTGAGACCTTTAGCCGGCTTTTTCGTCGTTGCAATGGTGTCCCGCTCTTTTTCTATCTCTTGGGCGAGGATACGTCCCTGGGTGCGATTACCACACTGCATTCTGCAGTGTTGCTTTCACCTGCGACAACGACCTTGGACATTTTTGCACCTAAGATCCAGCGCGGTAGCCAGTCCGTTGTGGTGGGGCCGCCATGTACCCTGTTGGTTGTAGCCCCCTGACAACACAGGGATCACTCTACTGAGGCCTGCGTCGTTAACTCCCCACGTATGCCTAGGAGTAGAAGCCCATCTCCCTGGGGAATCGGGACTCCCGGCAATGGCCATCCTGCCAGGTGGCTATTGCTGCGGCTGGGTGGCGCCCGTGGGGAGGGCCGTTGGTTGGAGTAGGTGGCATCAGGGCGGATGACCCGCAATGAAGCGTGGTACATCATCTCTCGCTGGTGGGCCTCCACCAGTAGTCTCTAAGCGATCGAGGTCTAACCTATGTACACTGAGACGTAGGAAACCTGCCTTCACATGCTCGGGCAATTTGGTGCTGTTAAACGTAGGGATAAACGAGTCAGATTTCATGAGAGCACCATCCACCCGTTTCATAACGTGTTGCACGGCGACAATTCCTTCCCAGGACCATTCATTCAGTCTTCAGTTCGTCTTGGGGAATGTCAACGAGATCTCTGCAAGTCACAACACCCTTGCTGTAGTTCAAGGTGTTGTGAAATTCAGTCTCAACCGCAAACTCCCCAAGAAATTGTGCCTTCTGAAGGTTCTGGACTTGCCGGAAGCTAGATGTTTCAACCAACAAGGTGCCATTTTGCAAGCGCTTTACAGATTTTAATGTGCCAGCAATACCTTCTAAGCCCTTCTGTATATAAAATGGCGAAACTTTTTCAAAACTTCCATTTTTCTTCTAATTATGAGAAACACATTCTGCGAAGCAGCATGCATTCTGTTACTATTACCTGAATCAGGAGGACTGGCTACACGAGCCCTCTTGTGAGATTGGTTGTTAGAACCTACCAGCGGCCCACCCTTTCCGCTGGGAGGAGAAGAAGGAAAGTTCGAGGGTTCCATCTCGGTCCCACGAGCAGCTAGGGAACTGGAGGTCCACTCAGAGCCCCGTGTACCTGAGTAAGCCTTATACAACTGAGGTACAGCAGGTGCCGCAGAAGGTGCATGGCTGTTGGGGTGGAACAGTCGCAAGCGGGCATCTTACAGGCGCACAGCACACCGTAAGACTGAGGGGTTTTTATAGAGGTTGACCTTCCTCGCAATGCAGGCAGTCAAGCGAAGATTACCATTCCCGCAGCACACACCATTCCCGCAGCACACAACATTCCACCGCTGCGCCCTACGGTGGTCGCTGAAGCATGTCTGGGGGTTACGGTGACATGAGACTGGCGGCTCTGACCAGTCCCCAGCTGTGGACCCCGGGGTCGCCAAGCCCATACTCAGCAAATGAATGCTGAGGCCCTTGGCGACCGCACCTTCAAAGTGCTATGCTCGGCTGTCCGTCAGCAATTGCTTTGAGTCTCCTCTCACTTGCCCACTAAGGCAGCTTGACCGGACCTGAACCAGTGACGATGTGTAGTAGTAGTAGTAGTAGTACACTGCCAAAAACTACTGTAACCTTTCGACTTTCTTTTCCGTCAGGCCGCCATATACGGAAGCGATCTGTTAGTGCCAAGCTCCATCGCCAACATCAGGAGCCTCCACTCACACAATTCTGCTAGGAAGAACGTAGCTTGCTCTTCGTAAGAAACATGCAAGCAATAACAGCGATGAGGTCAACGAAGGTGACAAATTAATGTTGCGCATCGAGATACATGCGTCGTTGCATTAAGTTGTGATACTGAGTGCACAGGACATTTCTCATTAGTATTTGACGACACTGCATGAGGATTCAGTGCTTGTTTCTGCAATACGTGAGTGTGCCGACTATTTTCCCAGGATCGGATACCGACGAGGATGGATACTATCATTATGTGATTCACGTGTGGGAGTTTGGTCAGCTGCACCGCAGTAGGCCATTAAGACGTTAACACCAGCCACGGTATGATGCGTTTTTCAATCGACGAAAGGACTTTTCCGCAAAGAGTAGCGAAAGAGATTTTCGAACCAGCAGACGAGGTGGTACTTAACCCGTAACTAGGCTGTGCATAGGTCGTTGAGTCGAGATATCGTTTGTACACAATTTTGTACCAGTGGAACTGTTCTGTCGGAGTTTCTTCTGAAGAATCTAGCTACCTTATGTTCGTACTGTTGGAAATACCTTATCTTGCCCGAATATGTTAGTTCATTGGTTGGTCCATGTATTTGCAATGGGTGACGGTGTGTTTTCCATGTATACATTGTGAAGTTGTAGGTTCCTGTTTCTTGTCGTAAAGTTAACCGTATCTGACTTATCAAATTGCAGGATGTGATATTGGACCTAATGAATTACTTCTCTTAGTTCTACCCTATTCAGCTAACCAATCTGAAATTATGAAGGACAGGTCTGAGACACTAGAACTGACTGTAGAACCCAGGCAGGTAAAGGAAGCTGTAGCGAGTTTGTTTCATTCCGTTCTTTTTCACCGAACAGTGGGAAAGTTTGACTTCGTTCCTGAAACATTATGCCATATATTTTGAAGTATTGGATTCTGTGATGTGGATTGTGATTTTATATATCTCACTCATGTTTGTTATTCCGAGGATTTAGATCGCAATTTGAAGAAAGAAATTTCGGCGTTTTCGGACTCACCACATATCAGTGCACAGCAGACCACTGGGGAAATATCATTGGAATTTTTCCAGCGGGAGAAAAACAGGTGGCAATTTCCAATAGAAAGTACTTGGGAAGTCTGGACCGTACGTGTGGAAATTATTAGGTTGAACAATGAATGCGAAAGATAACTATTAACAGAGAAATTTGGTGATATGTTGACCGAAGACATACTCTGTACTGTCGAAGTAATGAATAGAAACGCATACAGTCCAGAATATCCTGTTGAGGCAGAAGTGCATCTTGTTTTTGATACAACAACTTGTGAGGGAGATCCAACCATACTATTTCATTTATCACACACATTAGCAGGTCCCCGTACAATACTGTTGGTTTAACAATGAAGAAACCGTTGAAAGAAAGTCTTACGTATTGAATTTTTGCGTGTGTATTAGGTACTTCTATTCAGCTAGACTTTAGTAAACTTTTGATGCAACTATGGAAATACCACTTTTGTATAATCACTCTGATTTATTTCACATTTACAATGTTTGTATAAAACTCATGGACTTTTCGCTGTTATGTCAAAAAATACTTGTCAAAATTCCATGTTTAAAACTCATGTTAACGCAGCTGAATACCCACAGATAAAGAAAGTTATCTGTTATGGTACTTGTTCAGTTGATTATGTTATTTGTAAAAATAAAAGATGACCGAGTGGTTAAGGCGTTGGACTGTTAGTCCAATGTGCTCTGTACGCATGGGTTCGAATCCCATTATCGTCGAAGAATTTTACGTAAATCACCCGTTTGCGATCACTCTTTCTGCATGCGAAACGCCACTCAGTATTAAAAACGGAACGTGTAGGCGGTAAATTACATATGTCATAAATACGAAACTGAACTGCCGGCCAGATGCAAAGAGAGAACATTCCATAGCGTACGCCTTTCGAATCAAACATCATCTCAAGATCTATAAACGAATCGAAGTTTGGCACCATAGTGGTAATGGGGAACGATGCGATCTTATTTATATTTAAGTGCGTACTTCTTGCAACATTTTAACGTATCTAGTCTATAATACCCCATCGCGTGGATGTTTTACTGGTCACAGAAACACTCCTCAAACCGACAGACGACTTCCACCTTCACAACATCACGTGTTACCGCCCCGACCGCCCACACCGCCGTGGTGGAGGCATGGCAGTGCTCCTCAACAAAGCCCCTGCCAATACCCAAGAGACTCTCCAGCCAATGGAACACAGATGCCTCAGCGGCCATCGTCTACACACCCCCGTGCCACCGCACTTGCAGCAGCGTATTTGAGCCCAAACAAGCCACTTCTGGAAGCAGACCTCCACACATTGGCATCCCTTCGACAGGCTTATTGTTGGGTCGGATCTCAATGCCAAGCACCCAGCTTGGCATTCCCGGGTCTCTAACCCCAAAGGCCGGCTCCCCCTTGACGTAGAGGATACTTTAGCGCTATCGGTCTATGGCCCCCAAGAACTTACACATATCCCAGTCCGTTCTAACTTCCACCCAGACGTTCTGGATTTGGCCATCTTCAAAAACATCACCGCTCAGTTTTCACTGGAAGTTCTCCAGGAACTGGCCTCTGACCATGAGCCAGTACTCTTGCAACTCACCAATGTTACTCTTTCATTTGATGTTCGGTCCTCTGTGACCCTCACCAATTGGGACAAGTTTACCAGGGTACTTTATAACACCACTCGACACGACGTCGATTTGACAACACCAGCCAATATAGTCTGTGCTGTGGATTATCTTACCGCCAAAATACAGAAATCAGTGAAACTCTCCACCTCCACTGCACCTCGGAATTTAACCACCCCCCTGGACGATTTGCCTCCCCTGTTACAGGAGCTGAAGGTGCAGAAGAACCGCTACCGCCGGCGGTGGAAGAAGTTTCGCGATCCCCAGGACAAACGCTAAATGAGACGCCACCAGCGTGAATTCTGCCACCGACTCGCTGACTAAAGATCCGAACAATGAGAGAAAAGGATGTCCGCTTTCTTCCTGCACGAAAAGTCTGACTGGGCTGTTATTCGCACCCTGCGGCATTCTATGCCAGCGACTGCCCATCCTATACACACGGCAGTGGGCTTTTGTATGATACACTCGAAATTGTGGAAACGCTGGCGGATTCATTCGAGCCCCAAAACCGCCCCCTTGTCCGGACGAACTACAGGATGAACAAGAAGTCCTGGCAGCTATTGCTGCTTTCCGCAACCGCCCACCCCAGTCTGCCCCCTCCTTACGTTCATGGCAGAAATTCAGTATATCCTGCAACGGCAACGTGGCCTGTCGGGCACTGGGTTAGACGGAATTTTAAATGAACATCTTTGCCACCTTTCCCGCATGGCACTCACCTTGTGCACCATGATTTTAAACTTGTCTCTCGTCTGGCCTTTTCCTCCCCTCCGTGGAAACAAGCCAGGCTGACTGATCCCCAAAAGGTTCAAGGACCCTATGGTCCCCACAAGCAACTGGCCAACCAGCCTCCTAAATACTATGGCGAAGGTCCTTGAATCTGTTATCCTTCACCTACTTTCCCAACCTCTTTCGGCGGATGGGACGATCTGTCCTGAACAGTTTGGATTCATCTCGCACCTGTGCCGAACTTCAGGTCTTACAGATCACTGAAGACTTCTGCAAAGGTTTCTACACCGCCAAGTCGAAAGCTGTCGTTTTCCTGGACTTGCAGAACGGCTACAAGATGATCTGGCAAGACAACCTAGTACACAAGATGCTGACACAGGCCCCCATACCGGATATTTATGTTAATAACGTGGATAACTTCCTCTGTGGTAGGACATTCCTAGTGGCTCAATCGGAATTCGTTCCAGCATTCGCCAATTGTCGGCAGGCAATCCACAAGGATCGATGTTATCTTCCAGATTTTTCAATATCTATGTAAATGATATGCCAGTCGTCCCCAAGTAGCGTGTAGCGCAACATGCTGACAACACAGCACTATATACCACTGGTCGCATTACTGATGGCGTCGTCACCCGCCTCCAGCGACAGGTGGACGCCATCGCCCAGTGCTGGACAAACAAAATAGCTCTCAATGCCGCCAAAACTATGGCAGCCTACTTCACGAAACGGCCTCCAGTCCTCCGTCGCAATATTTCGATTGCAGGCATGCAGTTGCTCTGGTCCCCAACAACCACTTATCTCGGGTTCAACATGGACCACAAGTGGCTCCTCCACTGTCATGTGGAGTATGTCGCCAACAAGGGGTAAAAACTGACCATGGCTTTGTACCCACTCTTTTGCAGGTGGGAACTCAACTTGCATACCAACCTCCACATTTACCGAACAGTTATCCTGACACCCATGCAGCAGAGCGATAGATACGTGAGGGCAACCATTAGTGTCACGAGCATGCGGACGTTGCAGCGCCTGCAGAACAAGTTGGTCAGGTGGAGCCTGCACGCCTCGGCACATGAGGAGAATTTTCACTGTCCACAAAGAAGTGGATATCGTCCCATTCAATACAACCATAAGCAACAACGCACAGCGGCTCTATGAGAAAGTGGATGCCCTGCGGGACACTGTCCATGGGTTATGCCACGTTGGGACCACACTTCCACGCCCCTGGCATCGACATGCGGTTCCCCGAACCATCCGAGAGCAATCAGATTCCGACCCTGGCTAACAATAGACCTGGCACGCCCACCTGTCCCCCCCCCCCCCATTCTACGTCCAATACTTTCCAACCCCACCTGCCCACGTTGAGCTAAATTTTTCTGCCTGACTGATGAAGTAGTGTCAATGTCAGAGGGTGGTGCGGGACTGCGAGTCCCACCGCCACACTTTCAAAGTATATTGCACTGACGCAGTGTCACTGCCCTGTGGATAAATTTACTTCCTCACCAACACAGACCGCAAAAGACTGGTGATGCTATATTGTAACGTATCACCAAAAAATATCAGAACGCCATATACGGAAGCAATCTGACAGGGCCAAGCTCCATCGCCAATAGCAGGAGCCTCCGCACACACAATTCGGCTAGCAATAACGTGGTTTGCTCTACCTTAGAAACTTGCAAGCAATATCAGCGATGAGGTCAGCGAAGGTTACGAATAAAGGATGCGCATCGAGATGTACGTGCCGTTGCAGTCCGTTGTGATACTGAATGCACAGGGCATTTCTCATTTGCATTAGACGACACTGCATGACGATTCAGTGCTTATTTCCGCAATAAGTAAGTGGGAAGACTATTTTCCCCCGATCCGATACCAACGAGGACGGATGCTATCATTAAGTGATTCACGAGTAAGAGCTTGGTCAGCTGCACTGGAGCAGGGCATGAAGACTAACACCAACCACGGTACGATGCGTTTTCGAATTAGAAACGTCTTTCCGCAAGGAGTAGCGAGAGAGTGTTTTCGATCCAGCAGACGATGTGGCCGAGTGGACAGTGTCGCCTTGCGCTTTGAGGGAGCAGGTTGTAGCTAGCTTCCGCCTATGCCGTTTCTGTCGAAGCTAGTGAGTCTTGTTGCTGTATCCACTGGATTCACAATGTAATTGCGTAGCGGAGTTTGTTCTCGTTTTTCTCGTGGCGGCGGTGTTTTCTGCTCGCGCCATGGTGTCTGTCGAGTCTGCTAAGACTATTCGTCGTCGAGCTACTGTTCGTTACACTTTTGACTAGATTACGTGTCGTGTTACACCCCGCTCTTTAGAAATTCACCATTGGTTGGGTGATGTCATCTGAGATACTGCTGATCAGGTAGATACTGCTTACTTTTTTCTGATTTGTATTCATTCTTTGTGATGTTTTAGGATCCCTTTCGAGTAGAACGGCTTCTCTCTCTGGTTGGTTCTAAAGTGTTGTTTACACATCGCGATGGTTCCGTTAGTCAAGTCGTCCTTGAAAATGCGGCACTGTTAGAATTTATAACCTTCCTCCTGAAGTCGACGATTCATTTCTTAAAACAGCGTTGCTTCCGTTTGGAGTAATACGGCATATCCGATGGGAACGCTGGCGAGCACAACATCGCTTGCAATGTTATAATGGTATCCGGACTGTAGACATGTGCGTTAAAATGAATATTCCTTCCCACTTAACTGTTTGTTAAGTTACTTACGCCGGTGAAGAAGGAACATGTTTTCTCTGTAACGAAAGGGGTCGTCCCAGATCTGATTGTCGCGCCGTGCTACTGTTCTGACGTCGTCTTATCAGAAACGTCTTTATTTAATGTTAGCAGACAGCTCTCAATCACTCTCCAGCTTTAAGCAAAGGAGGGGCAACATCCCTCCTACTCATAAGCATTTACGGTGACCGCGCGTCCCAGTGCGACCTCTGTCCCTGAGGGGACGACGGCTCCTGCAGCGCAAATGAAACGCCGGTGGGCTGAGAACGGTACAGATTTCGAGGACGCCCCACTCCAGTCTCTTTCTTCTGATACCGCTTTGACAGAGGGTGCATTTTCTGGCGGTAATGAGTTGTCTTCTGTCGTTAATTGTGATTCCAGTATTACCAGAAATGATATAGCTTCTTCTGTTGATGTCGAATTATGTGTTGAATCGGCGTCCTCCGTCACCCTTAAACATGGAGGTCTCCGCGAGTCCAGATGTTCCCACAGAGACGTTGCCTGCTGGCCAGTCTTTATCGTGTTCTGATGAAATACCACCCCCCAACCCTTCCACACAGACAGTGAAGCAACAGGAGTATACGGGTTCTCTTCCTGATCAGGATATCCGTCGGACAGAGGCACTGCATTACCTGTGTCTTCTGCACCTGATGTTACTGTGAGTTGCGCTCCCCAATTTCCGATGACTGCAGTGGCGATGGCTCCTCTATAAAATCGGAGCTTGATGCGCCCCCAACCCATCTACATCAGGAGTTTATCTTTTTACGGAATGGTGTTAAACAGCATTTTCAACGTGCACGTACTGTGGCGCCTCTGCTTCCAGTGGGGATGATTAGAATTATAACCCTCTTTCCCCCGGATATGGACGTTGATCAAAGAAGGACGTCATGAGTGCTTTTTCCTTAGTGGTGCTTCATTGACCTTACATGTGCTAACGGATGCAGGCCTATTTATTTCTAACCCTAAATGTTAATAGGGTACATTCCCAATTAAGGCTTGCTCCGTTCTGCCAGTTTATTTATAATTCCCAAACCGATCTAGTGTGTTTACAAGAGGTTGGTTGGTTTGTGGGAATGAAGGGACCAGACTGCTATGGCCATCAGGCCCTTTTTCCAAAAAAATTAAAACCGCCCAAAGAGAATAAAAACAAACAGCGGGAAAGACGTCAGACGACACGGGACAAGAAAGACTCCGACAGAGATCAGACAAAACAAATTAAAACACACACAGTGTGACGGTGGTTGACCGACCATAGACAAACAAAGAGGAAAAGCCAACCACCAAGAACACATTAAAACACAGTTTAAAATCAGAGGCTAAAAGCCAGAGTCAACACTAAAAACCATAAACACTCAGATTAAACGATGAAAACCCCCTGCCCGAATAAAACGCAAAGCTAAGCCAACCATGGCAGAGTCATCTAGTAAAAGTGCAGAGAGCGTGTCAGGCAGCGCAAACGTCTGCCTGAGCACAGATAACAGTGGACAGTCCAACAAAATGTGGACCACTGTCAATGCCGAGCCGCAGCGACAGAAAGGAGGGACCTCACGGCGCAGTAAGTGGCCGTGGGTCATCCGCATGTGCCCAATACGCAGTCGGCAGAGAACGACGGACTCGTTGTGAAAGACTCGCAAGGAGGGGTGCCACACAGTCGTCGTCTCCTTGATGGCACGGAGTTTGTTAGGGGTGGCCAGACCGCGCCATTCAGCGTCCCAAAGCGAGATAACTTTGTGTCGGAAGACTGCCCTCAAATCAGTCTCCAGAAGGCCAATGTCTAGAGTGGGTTCACTGGTGGCCTGTTTGGCCAGGCAGTCAACATTTTCATTGCCTGAGATACCGACATACCCGGGGGTCCACACAAAGACCACAGAGCGGCCGCAACGGGAAAGAGTATGCAGGGTCTCCTGGATAGCCATCACCAGACGAGAACGAGGAAAACACTGGTCGAGAGCTCGTAAACCACTCAGGGAATCGCTACAGAAAACGAAGGACTCACCTGAGCAGGAGCAGATGTACTCTACGGCTCGAAAGATGGCGACCCGCTCAGCAGTGTAAACGCTGCACCCAGCCGGCAAGGAACGTTGTTCCGAATGGTCCCCTAGAGTTAGCGTATAACCGACTCTACCAGCAACAATGAAACCGTCAGTATAAACAATGCCAGAGCCCTGATACGTGGCCAGGATGGAATATAAGCGGCGGTGGAAGGCCTCTGGAGGGACTGAGTCCTTCGGGCCCTGTGCCAAGTCGAGCCGAAGGCAAGGGCGAGGCACACACCACGGGAGTGTACGCAGAGGTGACTGGAAAGGAGGTGGAACAGGGAAAAACCCAAGCCCGGAGAGAAGCTCCTTGACGCGGACGGCGATCGGACAAGCCGACCGGGGCCGACGGTCTGGCAGATGGGCGACTGACTGCGGGAACAGGACACTGTAATTTGGATGCCCGGGCAAGCTAAAAACATGGGCAGCATAAGCAGCCAGTAATTGTTGGCGTCGTAACCGCAGTGGAGGGACACCTGCCTCAACAAGGATGCTGTCCACAGGGCTGGTGCGGAAGGCACCAGTGGCAAGTCTGATCCCGCTGTGTAGTATTGGGTCCAGCACCCGCAACGCAGAGGGGAATGCTGAGCCGTAAGTCAGGCTCCCAAAATCCAGACGGGACAAGATTAACGCCTGGTAGAGCCGCAACAGGGTAGATCGGTCGGCACCCCAGCGGGTGTGGCTCAAGCATCTCCGAGCGTTTAGATGCCGCCTACGCGCCTGTTTAAGCTGCCCAATATAAGGCAGCCAAGTCAACTGGGCATCGAAAACCACCCCCAAAAACCTGTGCGATTCCACCACTGAAAGAAGTTCGCCAGCAAGATAAAGCCGCGGCTCCGAGTGGACAGTGAGTCGCCGGCAGAAATGCATAACGCAGGTCTTGGCTGCCGAAAACTGGAACCCATGAGCTACAGCCCAAGACTGCGCCTTGCGGATAGCACCCTTTAGCTGACGTTCAACAGCTACAATGCCAGTAGAGCTGTAAGAAAGGCAGAAATCGTCAGCATACAAGGAAGCAGACAGAATGTCCCACGGCCGCAGCGAGCCCGTTAATGGCTATTAAAAACAGGCACGCACTTAAAACCGAACCCTGTAGCACACCGTTCTTCTGGACGTGGGTGGAACTATATGAGGCTGCGACTTGCACGCGGAAGGTAGGATACGACAGAAAATTTCTGATAAAGATCGGCAGAGGGCCCCGAAGACCCCATCCATGAAGCGTAGTAAGGATGTGATGACGCCATGTCGTATCGTTCGCCTTCCGCATGTGGAAAAAGACAGCGACCAGGTGCTGACGGCGGGCAAAGGCAGTATGGATGGCCAACTCCAGGCTTACCGGATTGTCGGTGGCGGAGCGGCCTTTACGGAACCCACCTGGAGACGGAGCCAGAAGGCCCCGTGACTCCAATACCCAAGTCAAGCGCCGGCTCACCATCCGTTCGAGAAGCTTGCAATGAACGTTGGTGAGGCTAATGGGGCGATAGCTGTCCACCTCCAAAGGGTTCTTGCCTGGTTTCAGAATGGGGATAACAATACTTTCCCGCCATTGCGACGGAAACTCACCCTCGACCCAAATACGGTTGTAAAGGTCGACGAGCCGTCGCTGGCAGTCCACTGAGAGGTGTTTCAGCATCTGGCAGTGGATGCTATCTGGTCCAGGAGCGGTATCAGGACAAGCAGCAAGGGCGCTGCGGAATTCCCACTCACTGAACGGAACATTGTACGGTTCTGGATGGTGGGTGCGAAACGAAAGGCTCCGACGTTCCATCCGCTCTTTAATGGAGCGGAAGGCCTGGGAGTAATTTGCAGGAGCGGAACTCCTAGCAAAATGCTCTGCCAAGCGGCTTGCTCGGAGTCTGTACAAACTGCTCCATTGAGTGAGAGCGCAGGGACGCTGGCAGGGGTCCGATAGCCGTAGACGCGTCGAATCTTCGCCCAGATCTGCGATGGAGGGACATGGAGGCCAATGGTGGACACATTCTGCTCCCAGCACTCCTTGCCTTAGCGGATAAGGAGGCGGGCCCCCGCACGCAGCCGTTTGAAGGCGATAAGGTGGTCTATGGAGGGATGTCGCTTGTGACGCTGGAGCGCCTGCCCGCGATCTTCAATCGCTTCAGCGATCTCAGGCGACCACCAAGGCACAGCCCGCCGCCGAGGGGACCCAGAAGAACGGGGAATGGCAGATGCCGGTGTTGACCGATTGAACCACCGCATCAATGTCATCACTAGAGAGAGGCTCAATAGCGGCAGTGGAGGAAAACAAATCCCAGTCAGCCTTATTCATAGCCCATCTGCTGGGGCACCCGGAAGAGCGACGTTGTTGCAGCGACAGAAGGATCGGGAAGTTGTCACTGCCACAGAGGTTGTAATGCACTCGCCATTTGACAGACGGTAAGAAGCTAGGGCTACAGATCGAAAGGTCGTTGGCGGAGTACGTGCCATGCGCCACGCTAAAGTGTGTGGAGGAACCATCATTTAAAGGCGAACGATCGAGCTGTGCTAATAAATGCTCAATGGTGTCACCTCGACCTGTCGCCACTGAACCACCCCACAGAGGGTTATGGGCGTTGAAGTCGCCCAGTAGCAAGAAAGGTGGCGGCAATTGGGCTATCAGAGCAGCCAGGACATGCTGGGCGACAGGACCATCCGGTGGAAGGTAAAGACTGCAGACGGTAACAGCCTGTGGCGTCCACACCCGAACAGCCACAGCCTCTAAAGCTGTTTGGAGAGGTACAAACTCGCTGTGAAGAGAGTTAAGGACATGTATGCAGACGCCACCAGACACCCGTTCATAAGCTGCTCGGTTCTTATAATAACCGCGATAGCCACGAAGGGCGGGGGTTCGCATTGCTGGAAACCAAGTTTCCTGAGGAACAATGCAGAAGAAAGAGTGAAGGCTGATAAGTTGGCGGAGCTCAGCTAGATGGTGGAGCTCAGCTAGATGGTGGAGCTCAGCTAGATGGTGGAAGAAACTGCTGCATTTCCACTGGAGGATGGTATTGTCCATGGATGGGAAAGTCGTGAAGGGACTGGGGAGGCAAATTACGCCTCCTGGGCCCCTGCTGCTACTGAGTCACCACCTGTACAACAGCCATCCATTGCGTCCGACGGACTGGCGAGATCCAGGTCCTCAGCGGACACCAGAATCTCCACCTCATCTTCGGACACAGAGTGAGAAAGTTGCAGTGGGACAGATGCCACCACAATGTCAGGATGCTTGGGAGCCTTTTCTTGGACTGCTTTGCGCGCTGTGCCTTTGGTGGTTATGGCTGGGAGGTCCTCACTGGGTCAGTCTCAGGGACTGAAGACTACCGTGAACGCCCTACGACCAGCGAGCGTTGGTTGTTTGAGATAATTGCGGGTGTCCGCTTTGGCACTGGGCAATGCCTGGGATGGGAGGGCCGCAAGGGACCCATTCCGGGCGAGAGGAGCCGAAGAAGGCTCACGCTTCTCCGGCTGGTAGAAGGGGGAACAGATGTCCCCAGTGGTTGGGGTGGTGTTGCTCATGAAGTAGATGGAGCAGGGGCGACAGGGGGTGAAGTGCCCCCCACAACCAAGGGGGCCGGTCAATTCTGACAGCTGAGATCGAACTGTAGGTGACGACACTGTAGGGGTTCGAACTGGTGTTGCAGCAGCGGCATAGGTAGACGTCATAGGCACAGGATGTAGCCGCTCATATTTCCGCCTTGCCTCGGCGTAGGTCAGGCGGTCTAAGGTCTTATATTCCATTATCTTCCTTTCCTTCTGGAAGATCCGAAAGTCCAGTGAGCAGGGTGAATGGTGTTCTCCGCAGTTAACACAGATGGAAGGCGGAGCACATGGAGTATTGGGATGCTAAGGACGTCCACAATCTCGACATGTGATGCAGGAAGTACATCGAGTCACATGTGCCCGAACTTCCAGCATTTAAGACACGCATCGGAGGAGGAATAGATGGCTTCACATCACAATGGTAAACCATCACCTTGAACTTTTCGGATAAAACATCACCTTCGAAGGCCAAGATGAAGGCAATGGTGGCTACCTGATTATCCCTCGGACCCCGATGGACGCGCCGGACGAAGTGAACACCTCGTCATTCGAGGTTGGCACGTAATTCATCGTCTGACTGCCGAAGAAGATCCCTGTGGAATATAATACCCTGGACCATGTTGAGACTTATGTGGCGTGATGCTAACTGAAACATCCCCCAACTTGTCACAATTGAGCAACATCCGTGACTGGGCAGAGGATGCCGTTTTGATGAGCACAGAACCAGAGCGCATTTTGGACAAGCCCTCCACCTCCCCAAACTTGTCCTCTAAATGCTCCACAAAAAACTGAGGCTTGGTTGGCATAAAAGATTCACCATCAACCCACGTACAGACAAGGTACTGGGGTGAAAAATCTCCACTGCTGTCTTTAGCCATGCGTTCCTCCCAAGGAGTGGCCAGGGAGGGAAATGATCTCTGATCGTATTTCTTCCCGTTGAGGTTAGACCTCGATCGCTTAGAGACTGCTGGTAGAGGACCACCAGCGAGAGATGATGTACGACGCTTCATTGCAGGTCATCCGCCCTGATGCCACCCACTCCAACCAGGGGCTCTCCCCACGGGCGCCACCCAGCCACAGCAAAGACCACCTGGCAGGATGGCCTTTGCTGGGAGTCCCGATGCCCCAGAGGGATAGCCATCTACTCCTTGGCATACGTGGGGAGGTAGCAGCTCAGGCATCAGCAGTGCGATCCCTGTGTAGTCAGGGGGCTACCACCAACACCACAACGGACTGGCTACTGTGCTGGATGTCGGGTATCGAAATATCCATGTACATCACGAGGGCAAAGATGGAAGTGCACAATGGAGGGAATGTATGCTATCCGGAACACACTTCAGCGGACGTAGCCAGAAGCTCGATGTACATCCAACTCCATGACAATACTGGGTGTGACAGATCTTAGGGCAAGATGGATGTAAGATTCACCATTTAAGGCGTCCTTCCCCAAATGGTACGCACTATCGGAAAATTTTGAAATGTAGTGGTCAAACCGCTTAGGGGACCAGCATATTAAAGGCCGAAACAGTTCAGACTCCTTTTAGTCGCCTCTTACGATAGGCAGGAATACCGTGGGCCTATTCTCAGCCCCGAAACCGCAGGGGGGGTCTGGATGCTGCTCAGGGAGTCACCGCAGATGACGATGGACGTACCTGAGCAGTAATGCATATGCTCAAGAGCGCACAATATGGCTACCAGCTCTGCAGTAAAAATACTGCACCCAGCCGGCAAGGAGCGCTGGTCAACATGGGCAGCGTGAGCAAAAGCGTAGGCAGTGCGACAATCAACCAGGGAACCATCAGTGTAGACAGTCTCACAGCCCGAAAATTAGGCGAGGAGCGCAAGAAAACGGCGACGGAGGGCCACAGGCGGAACCGAGTCCTTGGGTCCCTGTGCCAGGTCCAGACGGACGGACGGACGGCCGGGGCAAACACCAGGGAGGCGTAGGTGCACGGACCCGGAAGGGAGGCAGAAGAGGGAATGACCCCTGTTCCGACAGCAGAGACTGGACACCTAACTGTTATAAACGCCTATGCCGATCATGTCGGAGTCGTACTGCGTAATGCCTAAGACATTTCGAAATTGGAAACACTAATTAAAAAGTACTGTAGTGTCTCCGGAGCAAGTGTCAATGCAAACAAAAGCAAACTTCTAAACCTACGGGGTTTCCAACACACCACATTAGCCTCGGGCACAAAAGTCACCCAGTGCAAAGTACTGGGAATAACGCTGACGCCTTGTCCATTGAAAATGGCAGCTATCAATTGGAGAAATACGGCAGGACAAATTCTTGGAACAACAAGAGAAAACCTCCCCCGTAATATGAACCAGGTTCAGAGGGTACTTTTCATTAACAACTGCCTCCTCTCCAAAGGTTACTTTACAGCGCAGATCTTCCCGTTACCACAAATGATTGGAAAACAGATAATGTCTACCGTTGCCAGTTATCTGTGAAGAGGTGAAGTATTCCGAGTAGATGCAACAACAGCGACCTTTGATCCCTGGAATGGAGGTTTAGGTTTAGTTGACATTAGAAATAAGGCGTCTGTACTTTTTATAAGAAGGACCGCCACTATCCTTAGCGACCTCGCTGACAGCATTACAACTAAATTATTTGAAGTTGTCAGGCCTGCAAGTCTACAGCCACCGGTGAATGTGCAAAAAATAAACAACCGGCTCCAGCACGTTCGAGTATATTTCGTGGAACTCAGCTATCTTGGCAGTGCCATAATCAACTCACGACCGATCACGGCCCGCGATATTCTGTGTCATCTAAAGAAAATGGAGGGAAGAAACAAATTAGAAAGCAAACACCCACATTTTGATTGGGACGCCATATGGGAAAATATTCATATGCGTGGTCTTCCATCCGACGTCAAATCAACGTGGTATAAAACAGTGAATGGATGGTGGTGGTTGTTGGGATGTTTAAGGGGGACTAAACAGCGAAGGTCATCAGTCCCCCATTCCAAAAACAAGCGAGACAAAGTCGCAGAGCAGATAAAACCCCAAGGGGAAGGAGACTGCCCCCCCCCTCCCCCCAGGTGCTAAAGAACACAAATTAGGCAACGAACACTACAGAAAAGAAGAGTACAGACGAACACCAGACAGAAAGAAATAGAAGAGAAGAAGATGGCCGGAGACTGGTTGACTGACCACGACAACAAAAAAAAGAGTCAACCATCTCACGGCATACCAGAACAGCAACAGACACAAGGACAAAAGACACAGAAAGGGAAAGGTGCAGGACCTCCCTAAATCGAACCATAAAACTGACTACCACGGATAAAATTTAAAACGTCATCAGCCATGGAGGCATCGTCAGATAAAATCAAAGCCAAAGTGCCCGGGAGATTAAAAGATTGCCGGAGTGTGCGCAGTCGAGGACACTCCAGCAAAATGTGGCCGACCGTCAGCCGGGACCCACACCGACACAAGGGGGGATCCTCCTGACGCAACAGATGGCCGTGCGTCAGGTATGTATGGCCGATGCGCAGCCGACACAGGACCACGGAGTCCCTGCGAGAAGCCCGCAGGGAGGAACGCCACACATCGGTCGTCCCCTTGACAGCCCGCAGTTTATTCGGGGCTGTCATGCCACGCCACTCAGCAGCCCACACTCCATTCACCTTACGGCGCAACACCATCTGCTGGTCGCGAGCCGTAAGGCCGACCTCCAAAGCCGGGGCGTCGATCGCCCCTTTGGCCAGCCTGTCTACACGTTCGTTCCCTGGGATGCCAACATGACCGGGCGTCCAAACCAGGACCACCGAACGACCAGAACGGGCAATGGCGGAAACAGTCTCCTGAATGGAGGACACCAAAGGAGAGGAGGGATAGCAGCGGTCGATGGCCTGAAGGCTGCTCAGGGAGTCACTGCAGATGACGACGGACCTACCCGAGCAGAAACGCATATGCTCAAGAGCGCGCAATATGGCCACCAGCTCTGCAGTAAAAACACTGCAGCCAGCCGGCAAGGAGCGCTGCTCAACATGAGCAGCATGAGCAAAAGAGTAGGCAGTGCGACCATCAACCAGGGAACCATCAGTGTAGACAGGCTCACAGCCCGGAAATGATTCGAGGAGCGCAAGAAAACGGCGACGGAGGGCCACAGGCGGAACCGAGTCCTTAGGTCCCTGTGCCAAATCCAGACGGACGGACGGCCGGGACAAACACCAGGGAGGCGTAGGTGTACAGACCCGGAAGGGAGGCAGAAGAGGGAATGACCCCAGTTCGGACAGCAGGGACTGGACACGGACAGCGACGGAAAGCCCAGACCTAGGTCGCCGTTCGGGCAGATGAAGGACCATGGCAGGGAAAAGCAGGCGACGATTGGGATGATCTGGCGAGCAATGTACGTGGACAGCATAGTCGGCGAGCAGACGATGGCGGCGAATCTGCAGCGGGGGAACCCCGGCCTCCACCAGTAGACTATCCACGGGGCTGGTGCGAAAAGCGCCAGTTGCAAGCCGAACCCCACAGTGGTGTATGGGGTCTAGCAACTTCAACACTGAGGGGGACGCAGACCCATAGGCCAGGCTCCCATAATCAAGCCGGGACTGCACAAGGGCCCTGTACAACCGCAGCAGCGTGCAGCGATCTGCACCCCAAGACGTGTGGCTAAGGCAGCGGAGGGCGGTGAGGTGCCGCCAGCATTTTTGCTTCAGCTGAGTAACATGAGGAACCCATGTGAGTCGGGCATCAAACACGAGTCCCAAGAAGCGGCAAGTGTCCACCACTTCAAGCTGGTGGCCGTCGAGGTAAAGTTCAGGATGAGGGTGGACCGTCCGACGCCTGCAGAAGTGCATAACGCGAGTCTTGGGTGCAGAGAACTGAAAACCACGAGTCAGAGCCCATGATGCTGCCTTGCGAACGGCGACTTGCAGCCTGCGTTCGGCGACTCCCGTAGTCGTGGAGCTAAATGAGATGCAGAAGTCGTCGGCATACAGAGAAGGAGACCCCGACGACCCCACTGCTGCAGCCAGACCATTAATGGCCACTAAAAATAAGGAGACGCTCAACACCGAGCCCTGCGGGACCCCATTTTCCTGTATGTAAGAGGAACTAGAGGTGGCACCGACTTGCACCCGGAAAGAGTGGCGCAATAAAAAGCTTTGAAGAAAAGCCGGGAGCCGACCACGAAGACCCCACTCATGCAATGTGGCGAGGATGTGATGCCTCCATGTGGTGTCATACGCCTTCCGCAGATCGAAAAACACAGCAACGAGATGCTGACGTCGGGCAAAGGCCATACGGACAGCAGATTCCAGCCGCACCAAATTGTCCACTGCAGACCGGCCCCGACGGAAGCCACCCTGGGATGGAGCGAGGAGACCGCGCGACTCAAGGACCCAACACAAACGTCGCCCCACCATACGTTCGAGCAATTTGCACAAAACGTTGGTGAGGGTAATGGGACGATAGCTGTCCACCGCCAGTGGGTCCGCACCGGGCTTCAAGATGGGGACAATAACACCCTCTCGCCATTGCGACGGGAACACGCCTTCGCTCCAAATGCGATTAAATATCGCGAGAATGTGTCTCTGGCAGTCCCTGGAGAGATGCTTCAGCATCTGTGCGTGGATGCAGTCCGGTCCTGGTGCTGTATCAGGGCAATCGGCGAGGGCAGCGAGGAATTCCCTCTCGCTGAAAGGAGCATTGTAAGTTTCAGAACGCCGCGTGTGGAACGATAATGGCGTCTGCTCGGCCCGCTCCTTGAGAGAGCGAAAGGCGGGGGGATAAGTTGCAGTCGCAGAGCTCGTAGCGAAGTGCGCAGCAAGGTGTTCAGCAATGGCGGCAGCGTCCGTGCACACAGCGCCGTCCAAAGAGATCCCAGGGACACCCGTAGGGGTCTGGTGTCCATAAATCCGCCGTATCCGGGACCACACGAGCGAGGGGGAAACACGGGAGCCCAAGGAGGAAACATACCGCTCCCAGCACTCCTGCTTACGCCGTACAATAAGACGGCGGGCGAAGGCACGGAGCCTCTTAAAGGCGATGAGGGTCACCAGAGACGGGTGCCGCCTATGACGCTGGAGAGCCCGCCTACGGTCGCTAATAGCCTCAGCAATCTCCGGCGACCACCAGGGGACAGCCTTCCTCCGAGGGAGGCCAGAAGAACGGGGGATGGAAGCCTCGGCCGCTGAAATGATGGACGTGGTTAAAACACGAACCACCTCGTCAATGTCACCCTGTGGGGGAGACTCAATGGTTGCAGCGGAAGTAAAAGCTGGCCAGTCAGCCCTGTGGAGAGCCCAGCAGGGCAAGCGCCCAGAAGAATGACACTGGGGCAGTGACAAATAGATGGGAAAATGGTCACTACCACACAGGTCAGGGTGCACTCTCCAGTGGAGGGATGGGACAAGGCCAGGGCTGCAAATAGAGAGATCGATGGCCGAGAACGAGCCATGGGCCACACTGAAGTGCGTGGGAGCACCGGTGTTCAAGAGGCTAAGGTCGAGCTGAGCCAACACAGGCTCCACGGCCCGACCGCGAACATCGGAGACAGTCCCACCCCATAGAGGGTTGTGGGCATTGAAATCACCCAGCAGCAAAAAAGGTGGCGGCAGTTCGGCTATCAGAGCAGCCAGGACATGCTGTGCGACAACACCATCAGGTGGAAGGTAAATACTGCAGACAGTGATAGCCTGTGGCGTCCACACCCGAACAGCGACAGCCTCTAAAGCTGTTTGTAGAGGTACAAACTCGCTGTGAAGAGAGTTAAGGACATAGATGCAGACGCCACCAGACACCCTTTCATAAGCTGCTCGGTTCTTAAAATAACCCCGATAGCCACGGAGGGCGGGGGTTCGCATTGCTGGAAACCAAGTTTCCTGCAGAGCAATGCAAAGGAAAGGATGACGGCTGAGAAGTTGGCGGAGCTCAGCTAGATGGTGGAAAAAACCGCTGCAGTTCCACTGGAGGATGGTATTAGCCATGGATGGGAAAGGCGTGAAGGGACTGGGGAGGCAGATTACGCCTCCCGGGCCCCTGCTGCTACTGAGTCACCACCTGGACAACAGCTATCTATTGCATCCGAGGGACTGGTGAGTTCCATGACCTCAGCGGACGCCAGAATCTCCACCTCATCCACAGACGCAGAGCTTGTAGGAAGCGGTGGAATGTGTGCCACCGCAATGTCGGTAGCCTTGGGGAGTTTCTTCTTCTTCTGCTTCTCGCGCTGTGCCTTTGGTGGTTCAGGCTGGGAGGGCGGCACTGGGTCAGTCTCAGGGACAGGCAACGACCAGGGACCGGCGGTTGTTTAAGCCACTTGCGGCTGTCGGCCTTGGTACCAGTCGGAACTTGAGAAGGGAGGTCCCCAAGGGACCCATTCCTTACGAGAGTAGCCGAAGAAGTCTTACGCTTCTCTGGCTGGGAAGAGGGAACTGATGTCCCCGATGGTTGGGGGGGTGTTGCTCCTGAAGTAGATGGAGCAGGAGCAACAGTGGGTTTAGTGCCCCCCACCATCAAGGGAGCAGGTGTGGGACTTCGACTCTGAGACCTGACTCGAGCAGATGGAACTGTAGCAGGAGTGACAGTTGCAGCATAAGAAGATGTCATGCCCACTGGATGAAGCCGATCACATTTCCGCTTCGCCTCAGTGTACGTCAGGCGGTCGAGGGTCTTGATTTCCATGATCTTCCGTTCCTTCTGCAGAATCGGACAGTCTGGCGAGCAAGGCAGATGGTGCGCACCACAGTTCACACAGATTGGAGGCGGGGCACAGGGATGATCAGGATGGGATGGTCGACCGCAATCGCGACAGACGAGGTCAGAAGCACAGCGTGAAGACATATGGCCAAACTTCCAACACTTGAAGCACCGCATCGGGGGAGGGATATATGGCTTGACATCACAACGGTACACCATCACCTTGACCTTCTCAGGTAACGTGTCACCCTCGAAGGCCAAGATGAAGTCACCGGTGGCAACTTGACGATCCCTCGGACCCCGGTGGACGCGCCGGACGAAATGGACACCTCGACGCTCCAAGTTGGCGCGCAGCTCGTCATCGGACTGTAAAAGGAGATCCCTGTGGAAGATAATGCCCTGGACCATATTCAGACATTTATGGGGCGCGATAGTGACGGAGACATCCCCCAGCTTAGTACAAGCGAGCAAGGCCCGCGACTGGGCGGAGGATGCCGTTTTTATCAACACCGATCCGGACCGCATCTTGGACAAGCCCTCCACCTCCCCATACTTGTCCTATAAATGCTCTATAAAGAACTGAGGCTTCACGGATATAAAAGATTCCCCATCAGTTCTGGTACAGACTAGATACCTGGGCGAATACGTCTCACTGTCATTCAATGCCTTTCGTTCCTCCCATGGTGTGGCGAGGGAGGGGAACGATTTGGGGTCATAAACGTTACCTTTAAAATGTGCCCTCGAACGCTTAGAGACTGCTGGTGGCTGACCACCAGTGAGAGAAGATGTACCACGCTTCATTGCGTGTCATCCACCCTCATGCCACTTACTCTGACCAAAGGCCCTCCCCACGGGCACCACCCAGCCACAGCAAGGGCCACCTGGCAGGATGGCCATTGCCGTGAGTCCTGATGCCCCAGGGAGATGGGCTTCTACTCCTAGGCATACGTGGGGAGTTAACGACGCAGGCCTCAGTAGAGTGATCCCTGTGTTGTCAGGGGGCTACAACCAACAGGGTACATGGCGGCCCCACCACAACAGACTTGCTACCGTGCTGGATCTTAGGTGCAAGAAAGTCCAAGGTCGTCGTCGCAGTTAAAAGTAACACTGCATAGTGCAGCGTGGTAATCGCACCCACGGACGTATCCTCGCCCAAGAGATGGAAAACGAGCGGGACACCATTGCAACGACGAAAAAGCTGGCTAAAGGTCTCAATGCACGACGGATACAGTGCACCATGTAAGGCACCCTTCCCCAATTGGCTCGCTCTTCGGAATAATTTAGAAAGATGGAGGTCAAACCCGAGAGGGGACCATCATATGAAGCCGAAACATTTGAGACTCCTTTTAGTCGCCTCTTACGACAGGCAGGAATACCGCGGGCCTATTCTTACCCCTGAACCCGCAGGGGGAGATACTGTGGAAGGAGTGGACACGACTGAGGCAAACGAAGTGGTCAACATCACGGGATGGAGGCGGTCATACTTCTTCCTGGCCGCAGAATAAGAGAGACATTCCAAAGTTTTGAGTTCTTGAATCTTCTTCTCCTTCTGATACGCGGGGCAGTAAGGATCTAGGCGAGTGGATGCCAGGACAATAAACACACCGAGGTGGTGGGGTGCATGTATGTTCCTCACGAAGAGGACGTCCACAATCGCCACAAAGGGGCTCAGCGTCACACCGTGACGACATGTGCCCAAAGCGCAAACACCGAAAACAGCGCATAGGAGGCGGGACGTAAGGTCGCACGTCGCACCGGTAGCACATCACCTTTACCTTCTCTGGGAGATCGTCCCCCTCGAAGGCGAGGATAAAGGCCCCGGTGTCGATGCGACGGTCTTTGGGGCCGCGCTGGACTCGCTGGACGAAATGCACGCCTCAGCGCTCCAGGTTGGCCCTGAGCTGCTCATCAGATTGCAGCAGGAGGTCCCGATGAAAAATAACCCCCTGCGTCCTATTCAGTGCCAGATGCGGGACAATGGACATTGGGATGTCCCCTAGTCGGTCGCACACCTGGAGCGCCGCCGACTGTGTGGCGGAGGTGGTCTTTATAAGAACGGACCCTGAACGCATCTTACTGAGAGCCTCGATTTCCCTGAAGATGTCCTCGGTGTGCTGAACAAAGAACATGGGCTTGGAGGTGGCGAACGTCCCCCCATCGGTTCGATAACAGACCAAATAGCAGGCAAAGTACTTCGCCCCAAACCGGCGGGCCTGTCCCTCCTCCCAGGGAGTGGCCAAGGGGGAAAGGGCAGGAGAACCAGAACCAGAGACAGTACCTTTCCTTTTGAAAGACTCGGCCGCAGAGCGACCTGATACGTGTTGACGTTTCATCTGCGAAACATCCGCCCCGATACCACCCACTCCGACCAGGGTCTCTCCCCACGGGCGCCACCCAGCCTCAGCAAGGGCCACCTGGCAGGATGACCGTTGCCGGGAGTCCCGATGCCCCAAGGAGACGGGCATCTACTGCTTGGCCGACGTGGGGTGGGTGCAGCTCAGGTATCGGCAGTACGATCCCTGTGTTGTCAGGGGGCTATAACCTAGAGGGTACATGACGACCTCACCACAACGGGCTGGCTACCGTGCTGGATTTCGGATGCCACGGAAAGTCCATCATGATTGTAGGTGCAGATGGGGACGCAATATGGGCCTAACTTGTACAACCCATCAGGCGTTTAGGCCCAATTTGAGGAATAGTGGGTATGGTGACAACGCCGTTACAATGCTGAGTGCCAAGGTCTTAGTGCACTGAGGACCAGTGGTACACCACGTAAGGCGTCCTTCCCCAAAAGGCTCGTACTTCTGTAGAATTTTGAAAAATGGAGGTCAAAGCCCAAGGGGGACCGTCACATGGAAGGCCGAAACGGTTGAAACTCCTTTTAGTCGCCTCTTACGACAGGCAGAAATACCTCGGGCCTATTCTTACACCGGACCCGCAGGGGGAGCCATTGTGATGCAAACTCCCCCTCAACCCAAAGACGGTTGTAAAGGTCGAGGAGGCGTCCACTGAAAGGTATTGCAGCATCTGACAGTGGATGCCATCTGGCCCAGGAGCGGTATCAGGGCAAGCGGCTAGGGCACTGCGAAATTCCCACTCACTGAATTGAGCATTGTAAGATTCTGGGTGGTGGGTGTGAAACGAAAGGCTCCGACGTTCCATCCGCTCTTTAATGGAGCGGAAGGCCAGTGGGTAAGTGGAAGAAGCGGAACTCAGAGCGAAACGCTCGGCCAAGCTATTGACAATTTCGTCGGAGTCTGTACAAACTGCTCCATTCAGTGACAGCGCAGAGACGCTGATAGGGGTCCGATAGCCATAGAGGCGTCGGATCATAACCCAGACCTGCGATGGAGAGACATGGAGGCCAATGGTAGACACATACCGCTCCCAGCACTCCTGCTTGCTTTGGCGGATAAGGCGGCGGGCTCGCACACGCAGCTGTTTGAAGGCGATAAGGTGTTCGATGGATGGATGTCGCTTGTGACGCTGGAGCGCCCGCCGGCGATCTTTAATCGCTTCAGCGATCTCAGGCGACCACCAAGGCACAGTCCGCCGCCGAGGGGATCCAGAAGAGCGGGGAATGGCAGATTTGGCGGCAGTAACGATGCCAGTGGTGACCGATTGAACCACCGCATCTATGTCATCACTAGAGAGAGGCTCAATAGCAGCAGTGGAGGAAAACAAGTCCCAGTCGGCCTTATTCATGGCCCACCTGCAAGCCAGCCCAGAAGACTGACGCTGTGGCAGTGACAGAAAGATCGGGAAGTGGTCACTACCACACAGGTCGTCATGCACACTCCAGTCAACAGACGGTAAGAGGCTAGGGCTGCAAATCGAAAGGTCGATGGCGGAGTACGTGCCATGCGCCACGCTGAAGTGTGTGAAGGAACCATCATTTAAAAGTGAAAGATCGAACTGTGCCAATAAATGCTCAATGGTGGAACCTCGACCTGTAGCCACTGACCCACCCCACAGAGGGTTATGGGCGTTGAAGTCGCCCAGTAACAAGAAAGGTGACTGCAATTAGCCTAGCAGTGCAGCCAGCTCATGCTGCGCGACATCACCATCCGGTGGAACGTAAAGACTGCAGACGGTAATAGCCTTTGGCGTCCACACCCCAACAGCGACAGCCTCTAAAGGTGTGTGGAGAGGGACAGACTCGCTGTGAAGAGAGTTAAGGACATAGATGCAGACGCCACCAGACACCCTTTCATAAGCTGCTCGGTTCTTATAATAACCCCTACAGCCGGGAAGGGCAGGGGTCCGCATTGCCGGAAACCAAGTTTCCTGAAGTGCAATGCAGAAGAAAGGGTGAAGGCTGATAAGTTGGCGGAGCTCAGCGAGATGGTGGAAGAAACCGCTGCAGTTCCACTGGAGGATGGTGTTGTCCATGGCTGGGAAAGGCGTGACGGGACGGGGAAGGCAGATTACGCCAGTGGGTCACCTGCTGCCTCCGATTGAGCACTTGTTCTAGTGCTTTCCGTGGCGTTGGAGGGACCGGCGAGATCGAGGTCCCAAGTGGACGCCTGGATCTCCACCTCATCCTCAGATGCAGAGTGTGAAGGTTGCGGTGGGACAGGTGCCTCTGCAATGTCAGGATGCTTGGAAGCCATTTTCTTCAACTGCTTTGCACACTGTGCCTTTCGAGAGTCTGGCTGGGAGGGCCCCACTGGGTCAGTCTCAGGGACGGACGACGACCGTGAAGCCCTATGACCAGCGACCGGTTGTTGTTTCCCAAATTTATGGGTGTTCTCTTTGGCACTGGTCTGTTTGGATGAGTACGGAACCAGAGCGCATTTTGGACAAGCCCTCCACCTCTCCGAAATTGTCCTCTAAATGCACCACAAAAAACTAGGGCTTGGTTGACATAAACGATTCCCCATCGACTCGCGTACCCACAAGGAACCGGGGTGAATGTTCTCCACTGCCTTCTTTTGCCATACGTTCCTCCCATGGAGTGGCCAGGGAGGGAAATGATTGTGGTTCGTATTTCCTGCCGTTGAGGTTAGACCTCGATCGCTTAGATACTGCTGGTGGAGGCCCACCAGCGAGAGAAGATGTACCACGCTTCATTGCGGGTCATCCGCCCTGATGCCACCTACTCCAACGAACGGCCCTCCCCACGGGCGCCACCCAGCCGCAGCAATAGCCACCTGGCAGGATGGCCATTGCCGGGAGTCCCGATGCCCCAGGGAGATGGGATCTACTCCCTGGCATACGTGGGGAGGTAACGGCGCAGCCATCAGTAGAGCGATCCCTGTGTTGTCAGGGGGCTACAACCAACAGGGTACATGGCGGCCCCTCCACAACGGACTGGCTACCGCGCTGGATCTTAGGTGCAAAAATGTCCAAGGTCGTCGTCGCAGGTGAAAGCAACACTGCAGAATGCAGTGTGGTAATCGCACCCAGGGACGTATCCTCGCCCAAGAGATAGAAAACGAGCGGGACACCATTGCAACGACGAAAAAGCGCCCTTCCCCAATTGGCTCGCTCTTCGGAATAATTTAGCAAGATGGAGGTCAAACCCGAGAGGGGACCATCACATAAGGCCGAAACATGTGAGACTCCTTTTAGTCGCCTCTTACGATAGGCAGGAATACCGCGGGCCGATTCTTACCCCCGAATCCGCAGTGGGATCTGAAGAGGAGTCGAGAGAGACGTCAGAGAGAATGACAACATCAGCAGACTGTAGAATTTCAGTCTCCTTGAGCGGGCGAGTCTTCACTTTTGGCTTTAGCTTCGATTTTCTGGCCTGAGGTGGCATTGGAGCCAAAACCTCAGAAACAGTAGGAGGTGTAGCAGCACTGGGCAGTGCACAAGACTTGAGGCAGGAAGGGGACAGGAAGTTCCATGACGTCAGCTACCATGGCCTGGTCAGAAGGCCGGGGGGGGGGGGGGGGGGCAGCAGGCTTCACATGAACAGCAGCAGCAGCACACGTACATTGACAAACGCAGGTGCTAGTGCTGACAGTAGCAACCTCCGTTTGTGTAGTGGCATCAGTTTTCAGGACTGGCTGTTTCAGAACGGAAGAAAAGGAAGCAGCGAACGTAGGCGGCTGCAGGGACTTTTAAATTTTCTTTGCCTCACCATACGGGATGCGTTTGGTGGTTTTAAGTCCCTGGATCTTCCATTTCTCAAGGAAAACTCTACATTCCCTACTCCACACAGGGTGATCCCCAGAGCAGTTGAGGCACTTGGGAGGAGAGGAGCAACCAACTCCCTCATGGGCGGCTTTACCACATTTCCTGCAAGTGGCTTCCCCTTTACAGCCGAGTGTAGTGTGTCCAAAGTGTTGGCTTTGAAAACACCGCATGGGGTTGGGGTAATAAGGCCGTACACTGAGACGTAGGAAACCTGCCTTCACATGCTCGGGCAATTTGGTGCTGTTAAACGTAGGGATAAACGAGTCAGATTTCATGAGAGCACCATCCACCCGTTTCATAACGTGTTGCACGGCGACAATTCCTTCCCAGGACCATTCATTCAGTCTTCAGTTCGTCTTGGGGAATGTCAACGAGATCTCTGCAAGTCACAACACCCTTGCTGTAGTTCAAGGTGTTGTGAAATTCAGTCTCAACCGCAAACTCCCCAAGAAATTGTGCCTTCTGAAGGTTCTGGACTTGCCGGAAGCTAGATGTTTCAACCAACAAGGTGCCATTTTGCAAGCGCTTTACAGATTTTAATGTGCCAGCAATACCTTCTAAGCACTTCTGTATATAAAATGGCGAAACTTTTTCAAAACTTCCATTTTTCTTCTAATTATGAGAAACACATTCTGCGAAGCAGCATGCATTCTGTTACTATTACCTGAATCAGGAGGACTGGCTACACGAGCCCTCTTGTGAGATTGGTTGTTAGAACCTACCAGCGGCCCACCCTTTCCGCTGGGAGGAGAAGAAGGAAAGTTCGAGGGTTCCATCTCGGTCCCACGAGCAGCTAGGGAACTGGAGGTCCACTCAGAGCCCCGTGTACCTGAGTAAGCCTTATACAACTGAGGTACAGCAGGTGCCGCAGAAGTTGCATGGCTGTTGGGGTGGAACAGTCGCAAGCGGGAATCTTACAGGCGCACAGCACACCGTAAGACTGAGGGGTTTTTATAGAGGTTAACCACCTCGCAATGCAGGCAGTCAAGCGAAGATTACCATTCCCGCAGCACACAACATTCCCGCAGCACACAACATTCCCGCAGCACACAACATTCCACCGCCGCGCCCTACGGTGGTCGCTGAAGCATGTCTGGGGGTTACGGTGACATGAGACTGGCGGCTCTGACCAGTCCCCAGCTGTGGACCCCGGGGTCGCCAAGCCCATACTCAGCAAATGAATGCTGAGGCCCTTGGCGACCGCACCTTCAAAGTGCTATGCTCGGCTGTCCGTCAGCAATTGCTTTGAGTCTCCTCTCACTTGCCCACTAAGGCAGCTTGACCGGACCTGAACCAGTGACGATGTGTAGTAGTAGTAGTAGTAGTACACTGCCAAAAACTACTGTAACCTTTCGACTGTTTCTTTTCCGTCAGGCCGCCATATACGGAAGCGATCTGTTAGTGCCAAGCTCCATCGCCAACATCAGGAGCCTCCACTCACACAATTCTGCTAGGAAGAACGTAGCTTGCTCTTCGTAAGAAACATGCAAGCAATAACAGCGATGAGGTCAACGAAGGTGACAAATTAATGTTGCGCATCGAGATACATGCGTCGTTGCATTAAGTTGTGATACTGAGTGCACAGGACATTTCTCATTAGTATTTGACGACACTGCATGAGGATTCAGTGCTTGTTTCTGCAATACGTGAGTGTGCCGACTATTTTCCCAGGATCGGATACCGACGAGGATGGATACTATCATTATGTGATTCACGTGTGGGAGTTTGGTCAGCTGCACCGCAGTAGGCCATTAAGACGTTAACACCAGCCACGGTATGATGCGTTTTTCAATCGACGAAAGGACTTTTCCGCAAAGAGTAGCGAAAGAGATTTTCGAACCAGCAGACGAGGTGGTACTTAACCCGTAACTAGGCTGTGCATAGGTCGTTGAGTCGAGATATCGTTTGTACACAATTTTGTACCAGTGGAACTGTTCTGTCGGAGTTTCTTCTGAAGAATCTAGCTACCTTATGTTCGTACTGTTGGAAATACCTTATCTTGCCCGAATATGTTAGTTCATTGGTTGGTCCATGTATTTGCAATGGGTGACGGTGTGTTTTCCATGTATACATTGTGAAGTTGTAGGTTCCTGTTTCTTGTCGTAAAGTTAACCGTATCTGACTTATCAAATTGCAGGATGTGATATTGGACCTAATGAATTACTTCTCTTAGTTCTACCCTATTCAGCTAACCAATCTGAAATTATGAAGGACAGGTCTGAGACACTAGAACTGACTGTAGAACCCAGGCAGGTAAAGGAAGCTGTAGCGAGTTTGTTTCATTCCGTTCTTTTTCACCGAACAGTGGGAAAGTTTGACTTCGTTCCTGAAACATTATGCCATATATTTTGAAGTATTGGATTCTGTGATGTGGATTGTGATTTTATATATCTCACTCATGTTTGTTATTCCGAGGATTTAGATCGCAATTTGAAGAAAGAAATTTCGGCGTTTTCGGACTCACCACATATCAGTGCACAGCAGACCACTGGGGAAATATCATTGGAATTTTTCCAGCGGGAGAAAAACAGGTGGCAATTTCCAATAGAAAGTACTTGGGAAGTCTGGACCGTACGTGTGGAAATTATTAGGTTGAACAATGAATGCGAAAGATAACTATTAACAGAGAAATTTGGTGATATGTTGACCGAAGACATACTCTGTACTGTCGAAGTAATGAATAGAAACGCATACAGTCCAGAATATCCTGTTGAGGCAGAAGTGCATCTTGTTTTTGATACAACAACTTGTGAGGGAGATCCAACCATACTATTTCATTTATCACACACATTAGCAGGTCCCCGTACAATACTGTTGGTTTAACAATGAAGAAACCGTTGAAAGAAAGTCTTACGTATTGAATTTTTGCGTGTGTATTAGGTACTTCTATTCAGCTAGACTTTAGTAAACTTTTGATGCAACTATGGAAATACCACTTTTGTATAATCACTCTGATTTATTTCACATTTACAATGTTTGTATAAAACTCATGGACTTTTCGCTGTTATGTCAAAAAATACTTGTCAAAATTCCATGTTTAAAACTCATGTTAACGCAGCTGAATACCCACAGATAAAGAAAGTTATCTGTTATGGTACTTGTTCAGTTGATTATGTTATTTGTAAAAATAAAAGATGACCGAGTGGTTAAGGCGTTGGACTGTTAGTCCAATGTGCTCTGTACGCATGGGTTCGAATCCCATTATCGTCGAAGAATTTTACGTAAATCACCCGTTTGCGATCACTCTTTCTGCATGCGAAACGCCACTCAGTATTAAAAACGGAACGTGTAGGCGGTAAATTACATATGTCATAAATACGAAACTGAACTGCCGGCCAGATGCAAAGAGAGAACATTCCATAGCGTACGCCTTTCGAATCAAACATCATCTCAAGATCTATAAACGAATCGAAGTTTGGCACCATAGTGGTAATGGGGAACGATGCGATCTTATTTATATTTAAGTGCGTACTTCTTGCAACATTTTAACGTATCTAGTCTATAATACCCCATCGCGTGGATGTTTTACTGGTCACAGAAACACTCCTCAAACCGACAGACGACTTCCACCTTCACAACATCACGTGTTACCGCCCCGACCGCCCACACCGCCGTGGTGGAGGCATGGCAGTGCTCCTCAACAAAGCCCCTGCCAATACCCAAGAGACTCTCCAGCCAATGGAACACAGATGCCTCAGCGGCCATCGTCTACACACCCCCGTGCCACCGCACTTGCAGCAGCGTATTTGAGCCCAAACAAGCCACTTCTGGAAGCAGACCTCCACACATTGGCATCCCTTCGACAGGCTTATTGTTGGGTCGGATCTCAATGCCAAGCACCCAGCTTGGCATTCCCGGGTCTCTAACCCCAAAGGCCGGCTCCCCCTTGACGTAGAGGATACTTTAGCGCTATCGGTCTATGGCCCCCAAGAACTTACACATATCCCAGTCCGTTCTAACTTCCACCCAGACGTTCTGGATTTGGCCATCTTCAAAAACATCACCGCTCAGTTTTCACTGGAAGTTCTCCAGGAACTGGCCTCTGACCATGAGCCAGTACTCTTGCAACTCACCAATGTTACTCTTTCATTTGATGTTCGGTCCTCTGTGACCCTCACCAATTGGGACAAGTTTACCAGGGTACTTTATAACACCACTCGACACGACGTCGATTTGACAACACCAGCCAATATAGTCTGTGCTGTGGATTATCTTACCGCCAAAATACAGAAATCAGTGAAACTCTCCACCTCCACTGCACCTCGGAATTTAACCACCCCCCTGGACGATTTGCCTCCCCTGTTACAGGAGCTGAAGGTGCAGAAGAACCGCTACCGCCGGCGGTGGAAGAAGTTTCGCGATCCCCAGGACAAACGCTAAATGAGACGCCACCAGCGTGAATTCTGCCACCGACTCGCTGACTAAAGATCCGAACAATGAGAGAAAAGGATGTCCGCTTTCTTCCTGCACGAAAAGTCTGACTGGGCTGTTATTCGCACCCTGCGGCATTCTATGCCAGCGACTGCCCATCCTATACACACGGCAGTGGGCTTTTGTATGATACACTCGAAATTGTGGAAACGCTGGCGGATTCATTCGAGCCCCAAAACCGCCCCCTTGTCCGGACGAACTACAGGATGAACAAGAAGTCCTGGCAGCTATTGCTGCTTTCCGCAACCGCCCACCCCAGTCTGCCCCCTCCTTACGTTCATGGCAGAAATTCAGTATATCCTGCAACGGCAACGTGGCCTGTCGGGCACTGGGTTAGACGGAATTTTAAATGAACATCTTTGCCACCTTTCCCGCATGGCACTCACCTTGTGCACCATGATTTTAAACTTGTCTCTCGTCTGGCCTTTTCCTCCCCTCCGTGGAAACAAGCCAGGCTGACTGATCCCCAAAAGGTTCTAGGACCCTATGGTCCCCACAAACAACTGGCCAACCAGCCTCCTAAATACTATGGCGAAGGTCCTTGAATCTGTTATCCTTCACCTACTTTCCCAACCTCTTTCGGCGGATGGGACGATCTGTCCTGAACAGTTTGGATTCATCTCGCACCTGTGCCGAACTTCAGGTCTTACAGATCACTGAAGACTTCTGCAAAGGTTTCTACACCGCCAAGTCGAAAGCTGTCGTTTTCCTGGACTTGCAGAACGGCTACAAGATGATCTGGCAAGACAACCTAGTACACAAGATGCTGACACAGGCCCCCATACCGGATATTTATGTTAATAACGTGGATAACTTCCTCTGTGGTAAGACGTTCCTAGTGGCTCAATCGGAATTCGTTCCAGCATTCGCCAATTGTCGGCAGGCACTCCACATGGATCGATGTTATATTCCATATTTTTCAATATCTATGTAAATGATATGCCAGTCGTCCCCAAGTGGCGTGTAGCACAACATGCTGACAACACAGCACTATATACCACTGGTCGCATTACTGATGGCGTCGTCACCCGCCTCCAGCGACAGGTGGACGCCATCGCCCAGTGCTGGACAAACTAAATAGCTCTCAATGCCGCCAAAACTATGGCAGCCTACTTCACGAAACGGCCTCCAGTCCTCCGTCGCAATATTCCGATTGCAGGCATGCAGTTGCTCTGGTCCCCAACAACCACTTATCTCGGGTTCAACATGGACCACAAGTGGCTCCTCCACTGTCATGTGGAGTATGTCGCCAACAAGGGGTAAAAACTGACCATGGCTTTGTACCCACTCTTTTGCAGGTGGGAACTTAACTTGCATACCAACCTCCACATTTACCGAACAGTTATCCTGACACCAATGCAGCAGAGCCAAACGTGAGGGCAACCATTAGTGTCACCAGCATGCGGACGTTGCAGCGCCTGCCGAACAAGTTGGTCAGGTGGAACCTGCACGCCTCGGCACATGAGGAGAATTTTCACTGTCCACAAAGAAATGGATATCGTCCCATTCAATACAACCATAAGCAACAACGCACAGCGGCTCTATGAGAAAGTGGATGCCCTGCGGGACAATGTCCATGGGTTATGCCACGTTGGGACCACACTTCCACGCCCCTGGCATCGACATCCGGTTCCCCAAACCATCCGAGAGCAATCATATTCCGACCCTGGCTAACAATAGACCTGGCACGCCCACCACGGATGCATCCTTTGGCGGGACTATCCCACCCGTCCCCCGTCCCCCCCATTCTACGTCCAATACTTTCCAACCCTACCTGCCCACGTTGAGCTAAATTTTTCTGCCTGACTGATGAAGTAGTGTCAATGTCAGAGGGTGGTGCGGGACTGCAAGTCAAGGAGGGACCTCACGGCGCAGAAAGTGGCCGTGGGTCATCCGCGTGTGCCCAATACGCAGTCGGCAGAGAACGACAAACTCCTTGTGAGAGACTCGCAAGGAGGAGTGCCACACAGTCGTCGTCTCCTTGATGGCACGGAGTTTGTTAGGGGTGGCCAGACCGCGCCATTCAGCATCCCAAAGCGAGATAACTTTGTGGCGGAAGACTGCCCTTAAATCAGTCTCCGGAAGTCCCATGTCTAGAGTGGGTTCACTGGTGGCCTGTTTGGCCAGGCAGTCAACATTTTCATTGCCTGAGATACCGACATGACCGGGGGTCCACACAAAGACCACAGAGCGGCCGCAACGGGCAAGAGTATGCAGGGTCTCCTGGATAGCCATCACCAGACGAGAAAGAGGAAAACACTGGTCGAGAGCTCGTAAACCACTCAGGGAATCGCTACAGATAACGAAGGACTCACCTGAGTAGGAGCAGATATACTCTAGGGCTCGAACGATGGCGACCCGCTTAACAGTGTTAACGCTGCACCTAGCCGGCAAGGAACGTTGTTCCGAATGGTCCCCTAGAGTTAGCGCATAACCGACTCGACCAGCAAACATGAGCCGTCAGTGTAAACAATGCCAGAGCCCTGATATGTTGCGAGGATGGAAAGAAAGCGGCGGCGGAAAGCCTCCGGAGGGACTGAGTCCTTTGGGCCCTGTGCCAATTCCAGCTGATGGCGAGGGCGAGGCACACACCACAGGGGTGTATGCAGAGGTGCCAGGAAAGGAGGCGAAACAGGGAAAGCCCCAAGCCCGGAGAGAAGCTCTCGAAAGCGGACCGCGATCGTATATCCAGCTCTGGGCCTGCGTTCTGGAAGATGGACATGCGACCATGGGAATAGTAACCGATAATTAGGATGCCCGGGCAAGCTGAAAACATGGGCAGCATAAGAAGCCAGCAAACGTTGGCGGTGTAATCGCAGTGGAGGGACACCAGCCTCCACAAGAATGCTGTCCACAGGACTGGTGCGGAAAGCACCAGTAGCAAGGCATATTCCGCTGTGGAGAATGGGGTCCAGCATCCGCAACGCAGATGGGGAAGCGGAGCTATAAGCCAGGCTCCCATAATCCAGACTGGATTAACGCCTAGTAGAGCCGCAACAGGGTAGAGCGGTCGGCGCCCCAGCTGGTGTGGCTCAAAGCATCTCAGAGCATTTAGATGCCGCCAACACGCCTGTTTAAGCTGCCGAATATGAGGCAGCCAAGTCAACCGGGCATCAAAAAGTACACCCAAAAACCTGTGGGTCTCCACCACAGCAAGAAGTTCGCCGCCAAGATAAAGCCGCGGCTCAGGATGGACCGTGCAGCGCCGGCAAAAATGCATAACGCGGGTCTTGGCAGCCGAAAACTGAAAAACCACGCGCTACAGCCCAAGCCTGCGTCTTGCGGATTGCGCCCTGTAGCTGACGTTCAGCAGCTGCAATGCTAATAGAGATATAGTAAAAGCAGAAGTCGTCAGCATACAGGGAAGCGCAGACAGAATTTCCTACCGCTGCAGCGAGACCGTTGATTGCGATTAAAAACAGGCAGACACTGACGTCAGAGCCCTGTGGTACCCCGTTCTCCAGGACGCGGGAGGAACTATTGGAGGCTGAGACTTGCACGCAGAGGGTGCGATACGACAGAAAATTGCGGACAAAGATCGGCAGAGGGCCCCGAAGGCCCCATCTATGAAGCGTAGAAAGGATGTGATGACGCCATGTCGTATCGTACGCCTTCCGCATGTCGAAAAAGACAGAGACCAGGTGCTGAGGGCTGGCAAAGGCACTGCAGATGGCTGACTTCAGGCTCACCAGATTGTTGACGGCGGAGCGGCCTTTACGGAACCCACCCTGAGACTGAGCCAGAAGGCCCCGAGACTCCAGCACCCAATTCAAGCGCCGGCTCACCATCCGTTTCGAGAAGCTTGCAAAGAACGTTGGTGAGGCTAATGGGGCGGTAGCTGTCCACCTCATAAGGACGCTTGCCCGGTTTCAAAACGGGGATGACAATGCTTGCCCGCCATTGCGACGGAAACTCAACCTCGACCCAGAGACGGTTGTAAAGGTCGAGGAGGCGTCGCTTGCAGTCCACTGAAAGGTGTTTCAGCATCTGACAGTGAATGCGATCTGGCCCAGGGGCCCAGGGCAAGCGCCGAGGGCGCTGTGAACATTGTAGGATTCAGAAATGTGGATGCAAAAAGGAAGGCTCCGACGTTCCATCCGCTCTTTAATGGAGCGGAAGGCCTGGGGTAATTCGCAGATGCGGAACTCATAGCAAAATGTTGTTCTAAGCGGTTTGCAATGACGTCGAGTCAGTACAAACTGCTCCATTCAGTGGGAGTGCAGGGACGCTGAGCGGGGTCCGATAGCCGTAGACGCGTCGAATCTTGGCCCAGACCTGCGATGGAGTGACATGGAGGCCAATGGTGGACACATACCACTCCCAGCACTCCTCCTTGCCTTGGCGGATAAGGAGGCGGGCCCGCGCACGCAGCCGTTTGAAGGAGATAAGGTGGTCTATGGAGGGATGTCGCTTGTGACGCTGGAGCGCCCGCCGGCGATCTTTAATCGCTTCAGCGATCTCAGGCGACCACCAAGGCACAGCCCTCCGCCGAGGGGACCCAGAAGCACGGGGAATGGCAGATTCGGTGGCAGTAACGATGCCGGTGGTGACCGATTGAACCACCGCATCAATGTCATCACTAGAGAGAGGCTCAATAGCGGCAGTGGAGGAAAACAAGTCCCAGTCAGCCTTATTCATAGCCCATCTGCTGGGGCGCCCAGAAGAGTGGCGCCGTGGCAGTGACAGAAGGATCGGAAGTGGTCACTGCCACAGAAGTCGTCATGCACACTCCATTGGACAGACAGTAAGAGGCGAGGGCTACAGATCGAAAGGTCGATGGCGGAGTACGTGCCATGCGCCACGCTGATTGGTTGGTTTGAGAATTAAAGGGACCAAACTGCATAGGTCATCGGTCCCTTGTTTCATAAACACACAGAGCACAGTGAAACCATCCTTTAGTCATTCGAAGCACAAGATAAAAAGTCCAGGGGAAGAAAATCCCCAAGGTCAATAATGAAGAAACATGGAAAACGGAGCACAGCAATAAAAACAACAAAGAGAAGAAAGGCAGAAAGAATTTAGAGTGTACAGCAGAGGATCGTGGCTAGCTGATCACCAAAATAATAGGATGAGCCAGCCACTGTGCAACACGTTAAAACCTACAGCCTAAAAGAATAGGAGAGAGTCGAATTAAAACAAATAACTAAGTAAAAGATACAGCTCAAAAGAGGGTGATGTAATAAAATTAAATGGGCCTATAAAAGCCGGTTGCGCGAATAAAACTTAAAACCCGATCTGCCATACAGACATTGCCACCTAAAAGAGATGATAAATCACCCAGGAGATTAAAAGTTCGCCTGAGGGCAGTTAAAAGAGGACATTCCAACAATATTTGGGCCTCCGTCATGGTGTCACCACAGCGACAGTAAGGGGTCCTCTCGACGCAGCAGATAACCATACGTCAGCCAAGAGTGACCAATGCGGAGCCTACAGAGAACAACAGAATCCCTGCGAGAGGCCTGCATGGAGGAACCCCACACGGTCGTGGTCCCCTTTACACGCTGCAGCTTGTTGGGTACGGACAGAGTGCGCCCTTCGTCTGCCCACATCCCAAAGATCCGACGGCGTAACACCGATCGGAGATCAGTGGCCTGGAGGCCGATCTCCAACGGCAGTTTACGGGTGGCTTCTTTAGCTAACTTGTCGGCCTGTTCGTTTCCCGCTATCCCAACGTGTCCCAGGGTCCAGATGAACACCACTGAACGTCCACGCTGGTCAAGAGCATGAACGGACTCCTGGATGGCAACAACAATGGGATGGCGTAGGTAGCACTGGTCAAGAGCCTGCAGACTACTGAGAGAGTCACTGCCAATGACGAAAGACTCTCCAGTGCTGGTAAGAATACGCTCAAGGGCACGAAAAATGGCTGTTAGCTCTGCGGTGTAAACACTGCCACCGTCCAGCAAGGAGCACTGGTCTACATAGTCCACATGAGCATAAGCGTACCCCACACTGCCATCACAAATCGAGCCATCTGTATAGATAGCCTCTGAGTCGCGGGATGCGTCGAGGAGAGTAAGAAATTGGCGGCGCAAGACTGCAGGAGGAACTGAATCCTTTTGCCATTGTGAGAGGTCCAGCCGAAGCTGCGGCCGACGAATACACCAAGGTGGTGTATGTGGGTGGACCTGAAAAGCAGATGTAAGAGGCAAAGACTCGAGGTCACTAAGGAGTGACCGAACACGGATCCCAATGGTATGGCCCGATTGAGGCCACCGGTTTGGGGTATGGACTGCCACATTGGCGAAAAGGAGACGGTAGTTAGGTTGATGAGGTGAGCAAAGAACGTGGGCAGCATAGTTGGATAAGAGTTGTAGACGCCAAATGTGGAGCGGAGGAACCCCAGCCTAAGCAAGTAGGCTATTAACAAGACTGGTGCAGAATGCTCCTGTCGCCTGTCGAACGCCACAGTGGTGAACGGGGTCCAGCAGCTGCAACGCTGAGGGCGACGCTGAGCCATACGCCACACTCCCATAATCCAGTCGGGACAGCACGAGGGCATTGTAGAGCTGCAGCAGCGTGTTACGATCTGCACCCCACGTTGTGTTGTTGAGGCAGCGGAGGGCATTCAGATGCTGCCAGCACTGACGCTTGAGCTGACGAATATGTGGAAACCAAGTAAGCCGGGCATCAAACAGCAATCCCAGAAAACGTTAAGTGTCAACAACCCTGAGCATAGCATCCTGAAGATAGAGCTCAGGGTTGGGATGGACAGTTCGCCGCCGACAAAAGTTCATAACACAAGTCTTCGCAGGAGAAAATTGAAACCCATGGGCTAGGGGCCACGCCTGCCGCCTTGCGTATGGCTCCCTGCAACTGACGTTCTGCAACACCAATGGTTGAGGAGTTGAAAAAGATGCAGAAATCGTCAGCATATAACGTGGGTGAGACAGACGACCCTACTGCTGCTGCAAGGCCATTAATGGCCACAAGGAAAAGGGGCACGCTCAATACAGAGCCCTATGGAACGCCGTTCTCCTGGATATGAAGTGAACTATGGGATGTGACAATTAAAACGCGGAATGTCCTAACAGATAAAAAATTCTGAATAAAAATGGGGAGAGCCCCGGAGACCCCACCCGTGCAACGTGGCGAGAATATGGTGCCGCCACGTCGTGTGATATGCTCTGAAGATGTCGAAAATGACGGAGACGAGGTGTTGGCGCCTGGAAAAAGCAGTGCGGATTGCAGACTCAAGGAAGACCAAAGTATCGGCGGTGGAGAGGCCCTGACGGAAGCCGCTCTGGCACTGAGCCAGAAGACCCAGGGTCTCGAGCAGCCAACACAGCCGTCGACTCACCATACGTTCCAATAGCTTGCACAGAGTATTTGTCAAGCTGATCGGCCGATAGCTATCCACATTAAGCGGGTCCTTACCAGGCTTCAGCACCGGAACGATGGTACTTTCTCGCCACTGCGACGGAAAGACACCATCGCCCCATATGCGGTTGAAGATGGCAAGAACACATCGCTGACAGTCTGGGGACAGGTGTTTGAGCATCTGATTGTGGATGCCATCTGGCCCAGAGGCTGTATCGGGACACTGTGCCAGGGCGCTCTGGAGTTCCCACGAACTAAATGGGACGTTATACGCCTCAGGGTGGCGAGAACGAAAAGGAAGCCGTTTGCATTCCTCCCGGCGTTTGAGCGCGCGAAACGCAGGCGGGTAATTCCCCGACGCAGAGGCCCGAACGTAGTGCTCTGCGAAATGCTCAGCGATTGCTTCGGCATCTGTGGATACCGCCCCGTTGATGGTAAGCCCTAGGACACCTGTAGAGTGCTGCAATCCAAAGATGCGGCTGATCTTCATCCACACATGGGAGGGTGAGGTATGGGAACCAATGGTGGAAACGTACCTCTTCCAGCACTCCTGCTCCGCCTCGTGATGGGCCGCCGTGCTTGAGCACGGAGACGTTTCAAGAAAATGAGGTTCTCCAAAGATGGGTGCCGCTTATGTCACTGATTTTTAATGGCCGACGATTTTTAATGGCTTCAGCGACCTCCGGAGACCACCAAGGCACTGACTTTCGCTGGGGGCACCCTAACTAACGAGGAATGGTACATTCCGCAGCGGAAACAATCGTTGCAGTCAGTGTCTCAACCGCCACATCGATGGTACCTAGTAGTAGTAGTAGTAGTAGTAGAAGGGTTTGTGGGTGCACGACAGCAAGGTCTTCAGCGCCCGTTCAGTATCATAGCGAGACGGGTGTCAAGAAGAAAACTCATAACATTTACATCAAACGGAACATAAAAGTGTGACGGTAGCATAACTCCTTAACATAGATGTGGGGTGAGTCATTCTAGCTTGTTCTTTGCCTCTTGGTAAGTTAAACGGTCCAAGGTCTTAATTTATTGTATCTTCCGCTCTCTTTGATAGACTGCACAGTCTGGTGAGCAGGGAGAATGATGCTCCCCACAGTTAACGCAGGTGGGAGGCGTAGCACATGGAGCATCAGGATGCTGAGGTCGTCCACAATCACGACACATGGGGCTGGCAGTGCACCTGGAGGACATGTGTCCGAACTTCCAGCACTGGAAGCATCGCATAGGGGGCGGGACGTAGGGCTTGACATCGCACTGGTAGATCATGACCTTGACCTTCTCAGGCAAGCAGTCACCCTCAAAGGCCAGGATTAAGGCACCGGCAGCGACCTTATTATGCTTGGGCCCCCCAAAGACACGACGGACAAAGTGCACACCTCATCGTGCCAGGTTCTCCCGTAGCTCGTCATCAGACTGTAGCAGAACATATTTATGAGAAATAATCCCCTGGACCAAATTTAAGGACTTATGGGGAGTGACAGTAATGTCGATGTCACCGAGCTTCTCACAGGCGAGTAGCGCTCGTGACTGTGCAGATGAAGCTGCTTGTATCAAAATGGCCCCGCTCCTCAGTTAGGAAAGAGACGACACTTCCCCAAACTTAAAGATGGTGAACAAAGAAGAGAGGCTTAGTCCCCAAAAACGATTCCCCATCAGATCAGCTGCATACAAGGTATCGTGGCGAATATGGCTCCTGTCTGTCTGCAGCCCTACGTTCCTCCCATGGTGTGGCTAGGGAAGGTAACGATTTGGGGTTATATGTCACAGCGTTAAATTCCACCTTACCACGCTTAGAGACATTGGCGGTCAGGCGACCACCAGATTGAGATTTCACCCGCTTCATTGCGGGGCATCCGCCCCAATGCCACCCACTCCGACCAGGGGCTCTCCCCACGGGCGCCACCCAGCCACAGGAAAGGCCACCTGGCAGGATGGCCGTTTCTGGGAGTCCCGATGCCCCACAGAGACGGGCATCTACTCCTTGGCTTACGTGGGGAGGTGTCAGCTCAGGCATCGGCAGTACGGCCCCTGTGTTGTCAGGGGGCTACAACCTAGAGGGTACATGACGACCCCACCACAACGGGCTGGCTACCGTGCTGAATTTTGGGTGCCATGGGTAGTCTGTAGTGATCGTGGGTGCAGATGGTGACGCACTAAGGCCGTTACTTACACAATCCATCAGGTGTTTTTTTTTTGTGGTTTTAGGGCGCACAACTTCAATGGTCATTAGCGCCCTGACGACGTTAAGAATGCACCGCGAGGCACAAGTTGACAACAACAACTAAAAGGGAAAACACGATAAAAGAGACTGACAGGCATAGAATTAAAAACAACATCATCAAATGTCCTTAGCAAGGTTCGTCAAATTGATAAAACAAAGAACACGAGCAGCTGCTCGTGGGTCATCCGCTAAAATGGCATCGAAAGTATTAGGCAGGTTAAGATCGAGGCGCAGTTGGTTAAGATCTGGACAGGACATTAAAATGTGTCTAACCGTCAGCAAGTGCCCACATGGGCAGAACGGCGCCGGCGCAGCCGTCAGCAGATGGCGATGGCTGAACCGGCAGTGTCCAATTCTTAACCTTGCTAAAACGACCTCCTCCCGCCGAGAAGGGCGTGAGGAGGACGTCCAAGCCACGGGAAGAGGTTTTAAGGCTCGAAGCTTGTTGTCGGTAAGTGCAGCCCAATCGGCATGCCACAACGACACAACGCGCCGACAAATGACCCTGGTAAAATCGGACGAAGGGACACAACAAGAAGCTGTCCGAGGCTGGAGGACCGCAGCCTTGGCTGCGGCATCTGCAGCTTCGTTCCCAGGGATACCGACATGGCCAGGAACCCACATAAAGCTAACCGGCGGACCGACGTCCACCAGCCGCTGAAGAGAGCATTGGATCCGGTGTACGAAAGGGTGAACCGGGTATGGATCACTGAGGCTCTGGATGGCGCTCAGGGAATCTGAGCAGATGACATAAGCAGAATGTCGGTGGCGGCAGATGTAAAGAACAGCCTGGTAGAGGGCAAAGAGCTCAGCTGTGAAGACCGAACAATGGTCATGGAGCCGATATTTGAAACTTTGTGCCCCGACAATAAAGGAACACCCGACCCCGTCATTGGTCTTAGAGCCATCTGTATAAATGAAAGTCATGTTGATGAACTTCGAACGAAGTTCCAAAAAACGGGAGAGGTAGACCGAACCGGGGGTGACCTCTTTTGGGAGCGAGCTGAGGTCAAGGTGAACGCGGACCTGAGCCTGGAGCCAAGGTGGCGTGCGGCTCTCGCCCACTCGAAAGGTTGCAGGGAGTGAAAAATGAAGGTGTTGAAGGAGGCGACGAAAGCGAACTCCAGGGGGTAGCAGGGCAGAGACATACAACCCGTATTGAAGGTCATGAGAGTCGTCAAAAAAGGAACGATAAGACGGATGGTCGGGCATTGACAGTAGCCGACAGGCATACCGACAAAGCAGTATATCGCGCCGGTAAGTGAGTGGCAATTCGCCAGCGTCAGCATGAAGACTCTCTACGGGACTGGTATAAAATGCTCCGATCGCAAGTCGTAAACCCCGATGTTGTATGGAGTTGAGGCGGCGTAAGATGGATGGCCGTGCAGAGGAGTATACGAAGCTCCCATAATCCAGCTTGGAGCGGACGATCGACCGATATAAACGAAGTAGGACGGTTCGATCCGCTCCCCACGACATACCACTGAGAACACGGAGGACATTTAAAGAACGGGTACAACGGGCGGCCAAATATGATACATGTGGAGACCAGCTAAGTTTCCTGTCAAAGGTAAGGCCTAAAAATTTGGTTGTCTCCACGATTGGGAGAGCAACGGGACCGAGTCGTAAGGACGGTGGGAGAAACTCTTTGTAGCGCCAGAAGTTAATACAGACCGTCTTCTCGGCAGAAAAACTGAAGCCATTGGCGACACTCCAGGAGTAAAGACGGTCAAGAGAACGCTGAAGACAGCGCTCCAGGACACGTGTACGCTGCGCGCTGCAATAGATGGTAAAATCGTCCACAAAAAGGGAGCCTGATACATCAGCTGGGAGGCAATCCATTATTGGATTGATCGCGATGGCGAACAGAGCGACGCTCAAAACTGAGCCCTGTGGCACCCCATTCTCCTGGCGAAAGGTGTCGGACAGGACAGAACCCAAACGTACCCTGAACTGTCGATCCATTAAAAAGGAACGAATGAAAAGAGGGAGGCGACCGCGAAGGCCCCATGTATGCATGGTGCGGAGAATGCCAGCCCTCCAACAGGTGTCGTAAGCCTTCTCCAAATCAAAGAACACAGCCGCGGTCGGGCGCTTCCGCAAGAAGTTATTCATAATGAAGGTCGACAAGGTAACCAGATGGTCAACAGCAGAGCGGCGCCTACGAAATCCACATTGGACATTGGTAAGTAGGCGTCGAGACTCAAGCAGCCAAACCAATCGAGAGTTAACCATTCACTCCATCACTTTACAGACACAGCTGGTAAGCGAGATAGGTCGATAACTGGAAGGCAAGTGCTTGTCCTTCCCCGGCTTAGGAATCGGGACAACAATAGACTCGCGCCAGCATGCGGGAACATGTCCCTCAATCCAGATGCGATCGTATGTACGAAGAAGAAAACCTTTACCCACAGGAGAAAGGTTCTTCAGCATCTGAATATGAATAGAATCAGGCCCTGGAGCGGAGGACCGTGATCGGCCAAGTGCGGTTTCGAGTTCCCGCATGGTGAATGGGGCATTATAACTTTCACAATTCGAGGAGCAAAAGTCAGGTGGCCTAGCCTCCTCTGCCTGTTTGCGGGGGAGGAAGGCAGGGTGGTAATGAGCGGAGCTCGAAACCTTGGCGAAAAAGCGGCCGAAGGCATTGGAGACAGCCTCAGGGGCCACAAGGACTTCATTCGCGACCTTCAAGCCAGAAACTGGGGAGTGGACCCTAGTGCCAGATAGCCGGCGCAGGCTACCCCAGACAACAGAAGAAGGAGTAAAACTGTTGAAGGTGCTTGTGAAAGCAGCCCAGCTGGCTTTCTTGCTTTCTTTAATAATACGACGACACTGAGCACGTAATCGTTTATAATTAATACAATTCGCCACCTTAGGGTGGCGTTTAAAGGTGCGTAAAGCACGTCGACGAGCACGTAAAGCGTCTCTACATGCTGCGGTCCACCAGGGGACCGGTACGCGACGTGGAGATGAAGTAGGGTGAGGGATGGAATATTCAGCAGCAGCGAGAATGACTTCCGTGAGGCGTGCGACCTGACGATCGCAGCTTGTGAAGGTTTGATCCTGAAAGGTCGCCCTGGAAGAAAAGAGCCCCCAGTCTGCCTTGGAGATGGTCCAACTAGAGGAGCACGGAGAGGGAGTATGCTGCAGGAGATGGATAACACACGGGAAGTGGTCGCTCGAATATGTATCAGCAAGTGCATACCACTAAACCGGCGTGCAAGTTGGGGAGTACATATAGAGAGGTCTAAATGGGAACAGGTATGAGATGTGTCCGAAAGAAAAGTAGGGGCGCCAGTATTGAGGCAGACAAGATTGAGCTGGTTGAAAAGGTCTGCTAACAAGGAGCCCCTCGAGCAGGATGCTGGAGAGCCCCAAAGGGGATGGTGGGCATTGAAGTCTCCAGTTAACAAAAATGGTGCAGGTAGCTGAGCAATAAGTTGCATCATGTCTGCCCTGGTAACGGCAGATGACGATGGAGTGTAAACGGTACAAATGGAAAACGTAAAAGTGGGGAGAGTAATGCGGTTGGTTGGTTGGTTTGGGGTGGATTAAAGGGACCAGACTGCGACGGTCATCAGTCCCTTTTTCCAAAAAAAAGAAAAACCACCCAAAGAGAATAAAAAACGAACAACAGGAAAGACGTCAGACGACACAGGACAAGAAATACTCCTACAGAGATGAGACGAAACAAATTAAAATCACACAGAGTGTGACAGTGGTTGGCCGACCATAGAGATAAAAAGGAAAAGCCAACCACCGAGAACACATTAAAAACTCAGCGTAAAATCGTAGGCCAATGGCCAGAATCAACACAAAAGAACAGAACAAACACTCAGAGTAAATAATAAAAACCCCCTGCCCGAATAAAACGTAAAACTAAGTCAGCCATACCAGGGTCATCACATAAGAGGGCAGGGAGCGTATCAGGCAGCGCAAATGTCTGCCTGACCACAGCTAAAAGGGGGCAGGCCAACAAAATGTGGGCCACTGTCAAAGCCGCCCCGCAGCGACATACAGGAGGGTCCTCCCGGCGCAGTAAATAACTGTGTGTCAGGTGGGAGTGGCCAATGCGGAGCCGACAAAGGACGACTGAGTCCCTGCGGTTGGCTCGCAGGGATGACCGCCACACAGTCGTCGTCTCCTTGATGGCACGGAGTTTATTGTTCATGATCCGATTGCGCCATTCAGCGTCCCAAAGCGCAAAAACTTTTCGGCAGAGGACTGCCCGCAAATCAGCCTCTGGGAGGCCAACATCCAGAGATGGTTTACTCGTGGCCTCTTTCGCCAAGCGGTCAACATGTTCATTGCCCGGGATACCGACATGACCGGGGGTCCACACAAAGACCACAGAGCGGCCGCAAAGCGCAAGAATATGCAGGGACTCATGGATAGCCATCACCAGACGAGAACGAGGAAAACACTGGTCGAGAGCTCGTAAACCGCTCAGGGAATCGCTACAGATAACGAAGGACTCACCTGAGCAGCAGCGGATATACTCTAGGGCACGAAAGATGGCGACTAGCTCAGCAGTGTAAACGCTGCAGCCAGCCGCCAAGGACCGTTGTTCAGAATGGTCCCCTAAAGTTAGCGCATACCCGACACGACCAGCAACCATCGAACCGTCGGTGTAAACAATTCCAGAGCCCTGATACGTGGCCAGGATGGAATAAAAGCGGCGGCAGAAGGCCTCTGGAGGGACCGAGTCCTTCGAGCCCTGTGCCAAGTCGAGCCGAAGGCAAGGGCGAGGAACACACCACGGGGGTGTACGCAGAGGCGCCCGGAAAGGAGGTGGAACTGGGAAAAACCCAAGCCCGCAGAGAAGCTCCTTGATGCGTACGGCGATCGGACAACCCGACCGGAGCCGACGGTCTGGCAGATGGACGACTGACTGCGGGAACAGGACACGATAATTTGGATGCCCGGGCAAGCTAAAAACATGGGCAGCATAAGCGGCCAGCAAACGTTGGCGTCGGAACCGCAGTGGAGGTACACCTGCCTCCACTAGGACGCTGTCCACAGGGCTGGTGCGGAAAGCACCAGTGGCAAGGCGTATCCCGCTGTGGAGAATTGGGTCCAGCACCCGCAACGCAGATGGGGATGCTGAGCCATAAGCTAGGCACCCATAATCCAGGCGAGACTGGATGAACACCTGGTAGAGCCGCAACAGGGTAGATCGGTCGGCGCCCCAGCGGGTGTGGCTCAAACAACGCAGGGCGTTGAGATGTCAACCGGGCATCAAAAAGGACACCCGAAAACCTGTGGGTCTCCACCACAGCAAGAAGTTCGTCGGCAAGATAAAGCCGCGGCTCAGGATGGACCGTTCGGCGCCGGCAGAAATGCATAACCCGGGTCTTGGCAGCCGAAAACTGAAAACCACGCGCTACAGTCCAAGACTGCGCCTTGCGGATTGCGCCCTGTAGCTGACGTTCAGCTGCTGCAATGCTAATAGAACTATAGTAAAGACAGAAGTCGTCAGCATACAGGGAAGCGGAGACAAAATTTCTTACTGCCGCAGCGAGACCGTTTATTGCAATTAAAAACAGGCAGACACTGAGGACAGAGCCCTGGGGTACCCCGTTCTCCTGGACGAGGGAGGAACCATACGAGGCCGCGACTTGCACGCGGAAGGTACGATACGACAGAAAATTTCTGATAAAGATCGGCAGAGGGCCCCGAAGACCCCATCCATGAAGCGTAGAAAGGATGTGATGACGCCACGTCGTATCGTACGCCTTCCGCATGTCGAAAAAGACAGCGACCAGGTGCTGACGGCGGGCAAAGGCTGTACAGATGGCCGACTCAAGGCTCACCAGATTGTCGGTGGCGGAGCGGCCTTTACGGAACCCACCCTGAGACGGAGCCAGAAGGCCCCGAGACTCCAGCACCCAATTTAAGCGCCGGCTCACCATCCGTTCAAGCAACTTGCAAAGATCGTTGGTGAGACTAATGGGACGGTAGCTGTCCACCTCCAGAGGGTTCGTTCCAGGTTTCAAAATGGGGATGACAATACTTTCCCGCCATTGCGACGGAAACTCACCCTCGACCCAGAGACGATTGTAAAGGTCGAGGAGGCGTCGCTTGCAGTCCACTGAAAGGTGTTTCAGCATTTGACAGTGGATGCGATCTGGCCCGGGAGCGGTATCAGGGCAAGCGGCAAGGACACTCTGAAATTCCCACTCACTGAATGGAGCATTGTAAGATTCTGGGTGGTCGGTGCGAAACGAAAGGCTCCGACATTCCATCCGCTCTTTAATGGAGCGGAAGGCCTGGGGGTAACCGCAGAAGCGGAACTCATAGCAAAATGCTCTGCTAAGCGGTTTGCAATGACGTCGGAGTCAGTACAAACTGCTCCATTCAGTGAGAGCGCAGGGACGCTGGCAGGGGTCCGATAGCCGAAGACCCGTCGAATCTTGGCCCAGACCTGCGATGGAGTGACGGAGTCCAATGGTGGACACATACCGCTCCCAGCACTCCTTCTTGCCTTGGCGGATAAGGAGGCGGGCCCGCGCACGCAGCCGTTTGAAGGCGATAAGGTGGTCCATGGAGGGATGTCGCTTGTGACGCTGGAGCGCCCGCCGGCGATCTTTAATCGCTTCAGCGATCTCAGGCGACCACCAAGGCACAGCCCACCTCCGAGGGGACCCAGAAGAACGGGGAATGGCAGACTCGGCGGCAGTAACGATGCCGGCGGTGACCGATGTAACCACCGCATCAATGGCATCAGTTGAGAGTGGCTCAATAGCGGCAGTGGAGGAGAACAAGTCCCAGTCAGCCTAATTCATAGCCCATCTGCTAGGGCGCCCAGAAGAGTGACGCTGTGGTAGTGACAGAAAAATCGGAAAGTGGTCACTACCACACAGGTCGTCATGCACACTCCAGTGGACAGATGGTAAGAGGCTAGGGCTACAGATTGAAAGGTCAATGGCGGAGTAGGTGCCATGCGCCACACTTAAATGTGTGGAGGCACCATCATTCACAATCGAGAGATCGAGCTGCAACAATAAATGCTCAACGGTGGCGCCTCGACCTGTTGCCACTGACCCACCCCACAGAGGGTTATGGGCGTTAAAGTCGCCCAGTAATAAGAAAGGTGGCGGCAATTGGGCTACCAGTTCAGCCAGGACATGCTGCGAGACATCACCATCCGGTGGAAGGTAAAGACTGCAGATGGTAACAACCTGTGGCGTCCACACCCGAACAGCGACAGCCTCTAAAGGTGTGTGGAGAGGGACAGACTCGCTGTGCAGAGTGTGAAGGACATAGAGGCAGACGCCACCAGACACCCTTTCATAAGCTGCTCGGTTCTTATAACAACCCCGAAAGCCACGGAGGGCGGGGGTGCGCATTGCTGGAAACCAAGTTTCCCGCAGAGCAATGCAGAGGAAAGGGTGAAGGCTGATAAGTTGTTGGAGCTCAGCTAGATGGTGGAAGAAACCGCTGCAGTTCCACTGGAGGATGGTTTTGTCCATGGCTGAGAAAGGCGTGCCGGGACTGGGACGGCAGATTACGCTGCTGGGTCACCTGCTGCTAGTGCTAGTGCCATTGCTATTCATGGCGTCTGAGGGACCGGCGAGATCGAGGTCCTCAGCGGACGCCAGAATCTCCACCTCGTCCCCAGACGCAGAGCTAGAAGGTTGCGATGGGGTGGCTGCCACCGCGCGTTCCTTGGGCCTAAAGCTGCTCTTTGATTTCTCATGCTGCTCCTTGGGTTTAACTGGCTGGGAGGGCTTCACCGATTCAGTCTCCGGGACTGAGGAGGATCGGGAAGCCCTTCGACCTGCAGATTGTGGGCACTTACGCTACTGTCGATTGTCAGCCTTCCCGGCGGTGGAAACCTGGGAAGGGAGGGACCCAAGGGACCCCTTGCGAGCGTGAGAAGCCGAAGAAGTTGGACACTTCTCCGGCTTAGAAGCGGGGACCTACGTCCCCGATGGGGGGGATGGTGTTGCTTCTGAGGTAGGTGGCACAGGAGCAACCCGGTGGGTAGAGCCCCCCACTGGTAAGGGGGCAGGAGGAGTTGTACCAGTCGTCGATCCGGCCAGAAGGCGCGAAACTGATGGGGCTAGCTCAGGTGTTCTAGCAGCGGCGTAGGAAGTTGTCATTTGCACCGGATGTAATCCGTCGTATTTCCGTTTGGCCTCAGTATAAGTCAGTCGGTCCAGGGTCTTATATTCCATGATTTTGCGCTCTTTCTGGAATATTCTGCAGTCTGGCGAGCAAGGTGAATGGTGCTCCCCGCAGTTGACGCAGATGGGAGGCGGGGCACATGGAGTATCGGGATGAGATGGGCGTCCGCAATCTCGACATGTGAGGCTGGAAGTGCAGTGGGAAGACATGGCCGAACTTCCAGCACTTGAAGCACAGCATCGGGGGAGGGATATAGGGCTTGACGTCACATCGGTAGACCATCACCTTGACCTTTTCCGGTAACGTATCACCCTCGAAGGCCAAGATGAAGGCACCGGTAGCAACCTGATTGTCCCTCGGACCCCGATGAACGCGCCGGACGAAATGAACACCTCTACGTTCTAAGTTGGCGCGCAGCTCGTCATCAGACTGCAAAAGGAGGTCCCTATGGAAAATAACACCCTGGACCATATTTAAACTCTTATGTGGAGTAATTGTAACGTTAACATCCCCCAACTTGTCACAAGCAAGTAACCTGCGTGACTGGGCGGAGGATGCCGTTTGTATCAGTACTGAGCCAGAGCGCATTTTAGACAAGCCCTCCACCTCCCCAAACTTGTCCTCTAAATGCTCGACGAAGAACTGAGGCTTTGTGGAGAGAAAAGACTCCCCATCAGCTCTCGTGCAAACTAAGAATCGGGGCGAATAACTGTTACCTCCATGCTGGGACTTACGCTCTTCCCACTGCGTGGCCAGGGAGGGGAACGTTTTCGGATCGTACTTCTGAGCATTAAATTGAGCCCGAGAACGCTTAGAGACTGCTGGCGGCTGGCCGCCAGCGAGAGATGATGTACCACGCTTCATTGCGCGTCATCCGCCCTGATGCCACCTACTCCGACCAAGGGCCCTCCCCACGGGCGCCACCCAGCCACAGCAAAGGCCACCTGGCAGGATTGCCGTTGCCGTGAGTCCTGATACCCCAGGAGGATAGGCATCTACTCCTTGGCATACGTGGGGAGTTAACGGCGCAGGCATCAGCAGAGCGATCCCTGTGTTGTCAGGGGGCTACAACCAAGAGGGTACATGGCGGCCCCACCACAACGGACTGGCTACCGTGCTGGATCTTAGGTGCAAAAATGGCCAAGGTCGTCGTCGCAGTTAAAAGAAACACTGCAGAGTGCAGTGTGGTAATCGCCCAAGAGGTCGAAAACGAGCGGGACACCATTGCAACGACGAGAAAGACGGCTAAAGGTCTAATTGCACGACGGATACAGTGCACCATGTAAGGCGCCCTTCCCCAATTGGCTCACTCTTCGGAATAATTTAGAAAGATGGAGGTCAAACCCGAGAGGGGACCATCACATAAGGCCAAAACATGTGGGACTCCTTTTAGTCGCCTCTTACGACAGGCAGGAATACCTCGGGCCTATTCTAATCCCCGGACCCGCAGGGGGGTCCATACAGGGTGATCCCCAGAGCAGTTGAGGCACTTGGGAGGAGAGGAGCAACTAACTGCCTCATGGGCGGCTTTACCACAATTCCCTGAAGTGGCTTCCCCTCTACAGCCGAGAGTAGTGTGTCCAAAGTGCTGGCATTTAAAACACCGCATGGGGTTGGGGTAATAAGGCCGTACACTGAGACGTAGGAAACCTGCCTTCACATGCTCGGGCAATTTGGTGCTGTTAAACGTAAGGATAAACGAGTCAGATTTCATGAGAGTATCATCCACCCGTTTCATAACGTGTTGCACGTCGACAATTCCTTCCCTGGACCATTCAGCCCTCAGTTCGTCTTGGGGAATGTCAACGAGATCTCTGCAAGTCACAACACCCTTGCTGTAGTTCAAGGTGTTGTGAAATTCAGTCTCTATCGCAAACTCCCCAAGAAATTGTGCCTTATGAAGGTTCTGGACTTGCTGGAAGCTAGATGTTTCAATCATCAAGGTGCTATTTCGCAAGCGCTTTACAGATTTTAATGTGCCAGCAATTCCTTCTAAGCCCTTCTGTATATAAAATGGCGAAACCTTTTCAAAACTCCCATCTTTTCTTCTAATTATGAGAAACACATTTTGCGAAGCAGCATGCTTTCTGTTACGATTACCTGAATCAGGAGGACTGGCTACACGAGCCCTCTTGTGAGATTGGTTGTTAGAACCTACCAGCGGCCCACCCTTTCCGCTGGGAGGAGAAGGAAAGTTCGAGGGTTCAATCTCGGTCCCACGAGCAGCTAGGGAACTGAAGGTCCACTCAGAGCCCCATGTGCCTGAGTAAGCCTTATACAACTGAGGTGCGGCAGGTTCCCCAGAGGTTGCCTGCTAACGGCTGTTCCACTTCAACAGCCATGCATCTCATCAGCACGCAGCACACCTTGAGATTGTGGCGTTGTTTATAGAGGTTTATTCCATCCTCGCGATCCAGGCGGTGAAGCCAAGATCTCCATTCCCTGAGACACACAACATTCCACCGCCGCGCCGCACGGTGGTCGTTGAAGTATGCTCAGAGCTTATGGTGACAGGGGACTGGCGGCGCTTACCAGTTCCCAGCTCAGGAACCCCAGAGTCGCGAAGCCCGTGCCCAGCAAATGAATGCTGAGCCCCTGGGGGCACTAAGTTCGAGCTGAGCCAACAAATGCTCCACAGCACGACCGCGGTCATCGGAGACAGTCCCACCCCATAGAGGGTTGTGGGCATTGAAATCGCCTAGCAACAAGAAGGGTGGCGGCAGTTGGGCTATCAGAGCAGCCAGGACATGCTGTGCGACAGCACCATCCGGTGGAAGGTAAATACTGCAGACGGTAACATCCTGTGGCATCCACACCCGAACAGCGACAGCCTCTAAAGCTGTTTGTAGAGGTACAAGCACGCTGTGAAGAGAGTTAAGGACATATATGCAGACGCCACCAGACACCCTTTCCAAAGGTGCCCGGTTCTTATAATAACCCCGATAGCCACAGAGGGCGGGGGTTGGCATTGCTGGAAACCAAGTTTCCTGCAGAGCAATGCAAAGGAAAGGATGAAGGCTGAGAAGTTGGTGGAGCTCAGCTAGGTGGTGGAAGAAACCGCTGCAGTTCCACTGGAGGATGGTATTGTCCATGGATGGGAAAGGCGTGAAGGGACTGGGGAGGCAGATTACGCCTCCTGGGCCCCTGCTGCTACGGAATCACCACCTGTACAACAGCCATCCATTGCGTCCGAAGGACTGGCGAGATCCATGTCCTCAGCGGACGCCAGAATCTCCACCTCATCCACAGACGCAGAGCTTGTAGGAAGCGGTGGAATGGGTGGCACTGCAATGTCGGTAGCCTGGGGGAGTTTCTTCTTCTTCTGCTTCTCGCGCTGTGCCTTCGGTGGTTCAGGCTGGGAGGGCGTCACTGGGTCAGTCTCAGCGACAGATAACGACCGTGTGTCCCGACGACCAGGGACTGGCGGTTGTTTGAGCCACTTGCGGCTGTTGGCTTGGGCACCGGTCAGAACTTGCGGAGGGAGGTCCCCAAGGGACCCCCTCCTGGCGAGAGGAGCCGAAGAAGTCTTACGCTTCTCCAGCTCTGAAGGGGGAACTGATGTCCCCGATGGATGGGGGGGCATTGCTCCTGAGGTAGATGGAGCAGGAGCAACAGTGAGTTTAGTGCCCCCGACCATCAAGGGGGTAGGTGTGGGCCTTCGACTCAGAGCAGACTGGAGCTGATGGAACTGGAGCAGGAGTGACAGTTGCGGCATAAGAAGATGTCATACGCACTGGATGAAGCCGATCATATTTCCGCTTCGCCTCAGCATACGTTAGGCAGTCGAGGGTCTTGATTTCCATGATTTTCCGCTCCTTCTGCAGAATCGGACAGTCCGGCGAGCAAGGCGGATGGTGCTCATCACAGTTCACACAGATGGGAGGCGGGGCACAGGGATGATCAGGATGGGATGGTCGACTGCAATCGCGACAGACGAGGTCGGAAGCACAGCGAGAAGACATATGGCCGAACTTCCAACACTTGAAGCACCACATCGGGGGAGGGATATATGGCTTGACATCACAACGGTATACCACCACCTTGACCGTGTCACCCTCGAAGGCCAAGATGAAGGCACCGGTGGCAACTTTATGATCCCTCAGACCCCGTTGGACGCGCCGGACGAAAGTGGTGCGCAGCTAGTCATCGGACTGTAAAAGGAGATCCCTGTGGAAGACAATGCCCTGGATCATATTCAGACTTGTATGCGGCGTGATAGCTATGGAGACATCCCTCAGCTTATTACAAGCGAGCAAGGCCCGCGACTGGGTGGAGGACGCCGTTTTTATCAACACCGATCCTGACCGCATCTTGGACAAGCCCTCCAACTCCCCAAACTTGTCCTCTAAATGCTCTACAAAGAACTGAGGCTTCACGGATAGAAACGAGTCACCATCAGCTCTGGTACAGACAAGATACCTGGGCGAATATGTCTCACTTTCATTCAATGCCTGTCGTTCCTCCCATGGTGTGGCCAGGGATGGGAACGATTTGGGGTCATAAACGTTAACCTTAAAATGAGCCCTCGAACACTTAGAGACTGCTGGCGGCTGGCTGCCAGCGAGAGATGATGTACCACGCTTCATTGCGGGTCATCTGCCCTGATGCCACCTACTCCGACCAAGGGCCCTCCCCACGGGCGCCACCCAGCCGCAGCAATAGCCACCTGGCAGGATGGCCATTGCTGGGAGTCCTGATGACCCAGGGAGATGGGCATCTACTCCTTGGCATACGTGGTGAGTTAACGGCGCAGCCATCAGTAGAGCAATCCCTGTGTTGTCAGGAGGCTACAACCAAGAGGGTACATGGCAGCCCCACCACAACGGACTGGCTACCGTGCTGGATGTTAGGTAACATGTGGTCCACGGTTGCCATCAGTGCAGAAAGAGGCACTGCACAGTGCAAGGTGTAAGCTGCACGCAGGAATGTAGTCATGCCCAAGAGATGGAGAGCGGGCAGGACTGCAATTCAACAGCGAATAAGCTGGCGAAAGGTCTTATCACAAGATGGACACAGTGTACCAAGTAAGGCGCCCTTCCCCAATCGGCTCGCTCTTCGGAAAATTTTGAGAGATGGTGGTCAAACCCAACAGGGGACCGTCACAGAAGGCCGAAAAGTTTGAGACTCCTTTTAGTCGCCTCATACGACAGGCAGGAATACCGCGGGCCTATTCTTACCCCCAAACCTGCAGGGTGGGAAAGACCCCTGCCCGAACACAATGCAAAACTAAGCCTGCCATATCAGAGTCATCTGTTTAAATTGCAGGGAGCGTATCAGGCAGCGCAAACGTCTACCTGAGCGCATTGAAAAGGGGCAGGCCAACAAAATGTGGACCACCATCAAAGTGGACCCACCACAACAAAGGCGGGTCCTCAGCACAGTAAACAGCTGTGCATCATCCGCGTGTGGCCAATGCGCAGCTGGCAGAGGACAACAGACTCCTTGTGAGAGACGTGCAAGGAGGTGCGCCACACACCAGTAGACTCCTTGATGGCCAGAAGTTTGTTGCGAGAAGGCAGGGAGCGCCATTCCTCATCCCAGGTGCGAAGCACATTCTGCCACAAAACTGACCTAAGGTCTCTCCAAAAGGCCCATCACCAAGGCTGGTGCATCGACAGCCCGTTTGGCCATTACATCAACACGTTTATTTCCTGGGATGCCGAGATGACCTGGTGTCCACACAAACAGCACAGAGCAGCCGCAATGGGCATGAGTATGGAGCGGCTCCTGGACAGCAATCACCAGAAGAGGGCGAGGGAAGCACTGGTTGACAAACCACTCAGGGAGTCGCTGCAGATAACGAAGCATTCCCCTGAGGCGGAATGGATATACTCTAGGGCACGAAAGATGACCAGCTCAGCAGTGAAAACGCTGCAGCCAGCCGGCAATGGATATTGTTCGTAATGGTCCCCTAGAGTCTGAGCATAATCGACACGACCGTCAGTGTGAACAACGCCAGAGCCCTGATACGTGGCAAGGATGCAAACAAAGTGGCGGCGGAAAGCCTCCAGAGGGACTAAATCATTCGAGCCCTGTGCCAATTCGAGCCAAAGGCAAGGGTGGGGCACACATCGTGGGGGTGTACACAGAAGGGCATAGAAAGAAGGTGGAAGAGGGAAAACCCCGAGCCTGGAGAGAAGCTCTGATGTGGACCGTGATCACACAACCCAAATGGCGCCAACATACTGGGAAAGACGACCGTTTGAGGGAACAGAATATGATAATCGAGATGCCTGGGCAGGCTACAAACATGCATAGCATAAGTGGCCAATGAACATTGGCGCCATAATCGCAGTGGAAGGACACCTGCCTCCACAAGTATGCTGTCCACTGGGCTGGTCCAGAAAGCACCAGTGGCAAGTCAGATCCCGTTGTGAAGGATTGGGTCCAACACCTGCAACGCAGATGGGTATGCTGAGCCATAAGCCAGGCTCCCATAATCCAGATAGGACTGGATTACTGCCTGGTAGAGCCATAAGAAGGTAGATCGGTCAGTGCCCCAGCTGGTGTGGCTCAAGCACCGCAGAGTATTGGTTTGTTGGTTTGCAGGATGAAGGGGACCAGACTGCTATAGTCATCGGTCCCTTGTTCCAAAGCTTAAAAACACACAGAGGAGAAGAAAAAAGGATAAGAGAGACAACAGACGACACAGAACAAGAAAAACGCAAAGAACAGACAAAACAAATCACACAGAGTGTGATGGTAGCTGACCGACCATAGAGGAAAGAAAGGAAAACCCAACAACTGAGAAACATAAAAACTCAGTCTAAAACCATAGGCCAGAATCAACAGAAAAGAACGTAACAACCACTTAGATTAAATGATAGAAACCTCCTGCCTAATTAAAACGCAAAACTTAGTCTGGTATGGTAGACCCATCTGTTAAAAGGGTAGGCAGCGTATCAGGCAGAGCTAACATCTGCCTGAGCACAGCTAAAAGGCGACAGTCCAACAAAATGTGGACCACAGACAAAACGGAGCCGCAGCGACATAGAGTGTGGTCCTCACGGCGCAGTAAGTGGCCGTGCATCAGCCAAGTGTGCCCAATGCATAGCCGGCAGAGGACAACAGACTCCTGGCGAGGGAGCCGCATGAATGACCACCACACAGTCTTCGTCTCCTTGATACGATGGAGTTAGTTTGGTACGGGCAGGTTGCGCCATTCAGTGTCCCATAAATTGAAAACTTTGTGGTGTAAGATTGCCCGCAAATCAGTCACTGGGAGGCCAACCTTCAGAGATGGTTTACTGGTGGCCTCTTTCACCAGGCGGTCAACATTTTCATTGCCAGGTATCGTAACACGGCCAGGGGTCCAAATGAAGACCACAGATCGGCCGCAACGGGCAAGAGTATTCAGGGACTCCTGGACAGCCATCACCAGACGAGAGCGAGGGAAGCACAGGTCGATAGCTCGTAAACTGCTCAGGGAGTCGCTACAGATAACGAAGGACTCACCTGAGCAGGAGCAGATATATTCTAGGGCATGAACGATGGCGACCACCTCAGCAGTGAAAACGCTGCAGCCAGCTGGCAATGAACGTTGTTCGGAATGGTTGCCTAGAGTTAAAGCATAACCAACACTACCAGCAACCATCGAAGCGTCAGTGTAAACAACGTCAGAGCCCTGATACATGGCGAGGATGTAATAAAAGCGGCGATGGAAGTCCTCCAGAGGGTCTAAGTCCGTTGTGCCCTGTCTGCCAAGTAGAGCCGAAGGCAAGGGCGGGGCACACACCACGGGGGTGTACGCAGAGGGGCCCGGAAATTAGGTGGAACAGGGAAAACCCCAAGCCCAGAGAGAAGCTCTCGGACGCGGACGGCGATCGTACAACCCGACTGGTGCCGACGTTCTGGGAGATAGACGACTGACTGCGGGAATAGGAGATGATAGTTTGGATTCCCAGGAAAGCTACAAACATGGTAAGCATAAGCGGCCAGTACATGAAGGCGCCTTAACCACAGTGCAGGGACACCTGCCTCCACAAGTATGCTGTCCACAGGGCTCGTCTGCAAGTCACCAGTGGCAACGCGTATTCCGTTGTGTGTGACTGGGTCCAGCACCCGCAGTGCAGATGTGGATGCTTAACAACAAGCCAGGCTCCCATAATCCAGACGAGACTGGATTAACGCCTGGTAGAGCCGTAAGAGGGTAGATCGATCGGCGCCCCACCTGGTGTGGTTCAAGCATCGCAGAGCATTTGGATGCTGCCAACACATCCGTTTAAGCTATCGAGTATGTGGGAGCCAAGTCAACCAGGCATCAAAAACCACACCCAAAATCCGATGTGTCTCCACCAGAGCAAGAAGTTCGCCAGAAAGATAAAGCTGCAGCTCTGGGTAAACTGTTTGTCAAGAGCAGAAATGCTTAACACAGGTCTTGGCAACTGAAAACTGGAAGCCATGCGCTACAGCCCAAGACTGCCTTGTGGATAGCTGACGTTCAGCAACTGCAATGCCAATGGAGGTATAGTAGAGGCGGAAGTCGTCAGTATACAAGGAAGCTGAGGCAGACGTTCCCACAGCCGCAGCGAGCCCGTTAATTGCACTTAAAAACAGGCTGACACTTAGGACAGATCCCTGTGGTATCCCATTCTGCTGAACTCTGGAGGAACTATGAGAGGCCGCGACTTGCACGTGGAAGGTACGATGCGACAAATTTCGGATAAAGATCGGCAGAGTGCCCCGGAGACCCCATTCATGAAGCGTAGAGAGTATATGATGACGCCGTGTAGTATCGTACGCCTTCTGCATGTCGAAAAAGACAGCAACCAGGTGCTGACGGCGGCCAAAGGCAGTAAGGATGGCCGACTCCAGACTCACCAGATTGTCGGTGGCGGAGCAGCCTTTACAGAATCCACCCTGAGATGGAGCCAGAAGGCCCCGAGGCTCCAGTATCCAATTCAAGCGCCGGCTCACCATCTGTTCGAGAAGCTTGCAAGGAACGTTGGTGAGGCTAATGGGGCGGTAGCTGTCCATCTCCAAAGGGCTCTTGCCCGGTTTCAAAATGGGGATGACAATGCTTTCCCGCCATTGAAACAGGAACTCAGCCTCGACCCAGATACAGTTGTGAATGTCGAGGAGGCGTCGCTGGCTGTCCACTGAAAGGTGTTTCAGCATCTGACAGTGAATGCGATCTGGCCCAGGAGCGGTATCAGGGCAAGCAGCTAGGGCACTGTGGAATTCCCACTCACTGAATGGAACATTGTACGGTTCTGGATGGTGGGTGCGAAATGAAAAGCTCCAACGTTCCATCTGCTCTTTAATGGAGCGGAAAGCGAGTGGGTAATTCGCAGAAGCGGAACTCCGAGCAAAATGCTCTGCCAAGCGGTTTTCAATGACGTTGGAGTCAGTACAAACTAATCCATTCAGTGAGAGCGCAAGGATTCTGACAGGGGTCCGATAGCCATAGAGCCGTCGAATCTTGGCCCAGACCTGCGATGGAGTGACATGGAGGCCAATGGTGGACACACACCGCTCCCAGTACTGCTGCTTGTGTTGGCGAATGATGCGGCGGGCCCCTGCACACTCCATTGGACAGACGATATGAGGCTAGGACTACAGATCGGAAGGTCAATGGCGGAGTACATGCCATGAGCCACACTGAAATGTGTGAAGGCACCATCGTTTAAAAGGGAGAGGACGAACTGTGCCAATACATTCTCAACGATGGCACTTCGACCTGTTGCCACTGACCCAGCCTACAGAGGGTTATGGGCGTTGAAGTTGCCCAGCAACAACAAAGGTGGCGGCAATTGGACGATCAGCACAGCCAGGACATGGTGTGGGAGATCATCATACGGTGGAAGATACAGACTGCAGACGGTAACAGCCTGTGGCGTCCACACCTGAACAGTGTCAGCCTCTAACGGTGTTTGGAGAGGGACAGACTCGCTGTGAAGAGAGTGAAGGACATAGATGCAGACACCACCAGACACCCTTTCATAAGCTGCCTGGTTCTTATAATAACCCAGATAGCCATGGAGGGAAGGGGTTCTCATCGCTGGAAACCAAGTTTCCTGAAGAGCAATGCAGAAGAAAGGGTGAATTCTGATAAGTTGTCCGAGTTCAGCTAGATGATGGAAGAAACCGCTGCAGTTCTACTCGAGGATGATATTGTCCATGGCTCAGAAAGGCGTGAAGGGAATGGGAAAGCAGTTTACGCCACTTGTTCACTCGCTGCCTCCGATTCAGTACCCACACGAGTGACATCAATGGCCTCTGAGGGACCGGCGAGATCCAGGTCTTCAGCAGACACCAGAATCTCGACCTCATTCTCAGATGCTGAGCTTGTAGGAAGCTGTGGGACAGGTGCCACCGCAATGTCTAGGTTCTTGGGAACCTTTTTCTTTTGCAGCTTATGTCGCTGTGCCTTTGGTGGTTCAGGCTGGCAGGGCTTCTCTGGGTCAGTCTCAGGGACAGACGACGACCGTGAGGCCCTACGACCTGCAACTGGTGGTTGTTTGAGCCAATTGCAGATGTCTACTTTTAAACCGATCGGAACTTGCGAAGGGAGGTCCCCTAGGGACCCCTTCCTGGGAGCAGAAGATGTCTTACGCTTCTCTGGCTGGGAAGGGGGAACTGATGTCCCCGATGGTTGGGGGGGGGGGGTGTGTTGCTACAGAGGTAGATAGAACAGGAGCAACAGGGAGTGAAGTGACCCACACCATCAAGGGGGCAGGTGTGGTTCTCTGGCTCAGAGCTAACGGTGTGTGGTGCAGCTATGGGAACTGTAACAGGAGCGACAGTGGTGGCATAAGTGGACGTCATGCGTACTGGATGTAGTCTGTCAAACTTACGCTTAGCCTCAGTGTATGTCGGTCTATCCAGGGTCTTGTATTCCATTATTTTCCGTTCCTTCTGTAGAATCTTATGGTCCAGCGAGCAAGGGAGATGGTGCTCCCTGCAGTTGACACAGATGGGAGGCGGGGGACATGGAGTAAGAGGATGGGATGGTCCTCCACAATTGCGACAGATGAGGGTGGAAGCGCAGCGAGAAGACATATGGCCGAACTTCCAACATTTGAAGCACCGCATCAGGGGAGGGATATAGGGTTTGACATCACAATGGTAGACTATTACCTTAACCTTCACAGGTAATGTGTCACCCTCGAAGGCCAAGATGAAGGCACCGGTGGAAACTTTATGATCTCTTGGACCCAGTGGATGCACCTGACAAAATGGACACCTCGTCGCTCTAAGTTGGCGCGCAGCTCGTCATCGGACTGTAAAAGGAGATCCCCGTGGAAAATAATGCCCTGGACCATATTTAAACTTCTATGGGGCATAATAGTAACTGAAACATCCCCCAGCTTCTTACAAGCAAGCAAGGCCCATGACTGCACAGGGGATGCTGTTTTTATCAAGACTGAACCAGACCGCATTTAGGACAAGCCCTCCACCTCCCATAACTTGTCCTCTAAATGCTGTACGAAGAACTGACTCTTCACTGATACAAATGATTCCCCGTCAGCTCTGGTACAGACGTGATACCTCGACGAATACGATTCACTTTCATTCATTGCCTTTCGTTCCTCCCACGGCGTGGGAACGATTTGGGGTCATAAACGTTAGCTTTAAAATGAGCCCCTGAACGCTTAGCGACTGTTGGTGGCTGGCCACCAGCAAGAGATGATGTGCCACGCTTCACTGCGTGTCATCCACCCTGATGCCACCTACTTCGAAGAAGTGCCCTCCCCATGGGCGCCACCCAGCCACAGCAAGGGCCACCTGGCAGGATGGCCATTGCCGTGAGTCTTGATGCCCCAGGGAGATGGGCATCTACTCCTTGGCATACATGGGGAGTAAACGGCGCAGGCATCAGTAGAGCGATGTTGTCAGGGGAGCTACAACCAACAGGGTACATGGCGGCCCCACCACAACGGACTGGCTACCATGCTGGATTTTAGGTGATCTAGTCCATGGTTGGTTGGTTGGTTGGTTGGTTTGGGGGATGAAAGGGACCAGACTGCTACGGTCATCGGTCCCTTTTTCCAAATACAAAGAACACCCACAGAGAATAAAAAAGAGGAACAGAATAGATCACAGACGATTCAGAACAAGAGAAACGGAGACAAGGACAAGACAAAACGAACTAAAACCACACAGAGTGTGACAGTGGTTGGCTGACCATAGAAATAAAAAAGGAAAAGCCAACCACCGAAAACACATTAAAAGATCAGTTTAAAATCATAGGCCAAAGGCCAGAATCAACACAAAAAATAAAATAAAACAGGAACACTCAGATGAAAGAATAAGAACTCCCTGCCCTAATAAAACGTAAAACTAAGGCAGCCATTACAGGGTCATCAGATAAAACGGCAGGGAGCGTATCAGGCAGCGCAAATGTCTGCCTGACCACAGCTAAAAGGGGGCAGGCCAACAGAATGTGGGCCACCGTCGAAGCCGCCCCGCAGCGACATACAGGAGGGTCCTCCCGGCGCAGTAAATAACTGTGTGTTAGCCGGGAGTGGCCAATGCGGAGCCGACAAAGGACGACTGAGTCCCTGCGGTTGGCGCGCATGGATGACCGCCACACAGTCGTCGTCTCCTTAATGGCACGAAGTTTATTGGGTGTAATCCGATCGCGCCATTCAGCGTCCCAAAGCGCAAAAACTTTTCGGCAGAGGACTGCCCGCAAATCAGCCTCTGGGAGGCCAACATCCAGAGATGGTTTACTCGTGGCCTCTTTCGCCAGGCGGTCAACATGTTCATTGCCCGGGATACCGACATGACCGGGGGTCCACACAAAGACCACAGAGCGGCCGCAACGGGCAAGAATATGCAGGGACTCATGGATAGCCATCACCAGACGAGAACGAGGAAAGCACTGGTCGAGATCTCGTAAACCGCTCAGGGAATCGCTACAGATAACGAAGGACTCACCTGAGCAGCAGCGGATATACTCTAGGGCTCGAAAGATGGCGACTAGCTCAGCAGTGTAAACGCTGCAGCCAGCCGCCAAGGACCGTTGTTCGGAATGGTCCCCTAGAGTTAGCGCATACCCGACACTACACGACCAGCAACCATCGAACCGTCGGTGTAAACAATTCCAGAGCCCTGATACGTGGCCAGGATGGAATAAAAGCGGCGGCGGAAGGCCTCTGGAGGGACCGAGTCCTTCGAGCCCTGTGCCAAGTCGAGCCGAAGGCAAGGGCGAGGAGCACACCACGGGGGTGTACGCAGAGGAGCCCGGAAAGGAGGTGGAACAGGGAAAAACCCAAGCCCACAGAGAAGCTCCTTGACGCGTACGGCGATCGGACAACCCGACCGGGGCCGACGGTCTGGCAGATGGACGACTGACTGCGGGAACAGGACACGATAATTTGGATGCTGGGCAAGCTTAGAACATGGGCAGCATAAGCGGCCAGCAAACGTTGGCACCGGAACCGCAGTGGAGGTGCACCTGCCTCCACTAGTACGCTGTCCACAGGGCTGGTGCGGAAAGCACCAGTGGCAAGGCGTATCCCACTGTGGAGAATTGGGTCCAGCACCCGTAACGCAGATGGGGATGCTGAGCCATAACCAGGCTCCCATAATCCAGACGGGACTGGATTAACGCCTGGTAGAGCCGCAACAGGGTAGAGCGGTCGGCGCCCCAGCAGGTGTGGCTCAAGCATCTCAGAACGTTTAGATGCCGCCAACACATCTGTTTAAGCTGCTGGATATGAGGCATCCAAGTCAACTGGGCATCGAAAACTGAAAAACCACGCGCTACAGCCCAAGACTGCGCCTTACGGATAGCGCCCTGTAGCTGACGTTCAACAGCTGCAATGACAGTAGAGCTGTAATAAAGGCAGAAGTCGTCAGCATACAGGGAAGCAGAGACAGAATTTCCCACGGCCGCAGCGAGCCCGTTAATGGCTATTAAAAACAGACCGACACTTAAAACAGAACCCTGTGGCACACCGTTCTCCTGGACGTGGGTGGAACTATAGGAGGCTGCGACTTGCACGCGGAAGGTACGATACGACAGGAAATTGCGGATAAAGATCGGCAGAGGGCCCTGAAGACCTCATCCATGAAGCGTAGAAAGGATGTGATGACGCAATGTCGTAGCGTACGCCGTCCGCATGTCGAAAAAGACAGCGACCAGGTGCTGACGGCGGGCAAAGGCAGTACGGATAGCCGACTCCAGGCTCACCAGATTGTCGGCGGCGGAGCGGCCTTTACGGAACCCACCCTGAGATGGAGCCAGAAGGCTCCGAGACTCCAGTACCCAATTTAAGCGCCGGCTCACCATCCATTCGAGAAGCTTACAAAGAACGTTGGTGAGGCTAATGGGGCGATAGCTGTCCACCTCCAGAGGGGTCTTTCCAGGTTTCAAAACGGGGATGACAACGCCTTCCCGCCATTGCGACGGAAAGACCCCCTCGACCCAAAGACGGTTGTAAAGATCGAGAAGGCGCCGCTGGCAGTCCACTGAAAGGTGTTTCAGCATCTGACAGTGGATGCCATCTGGCCCAGGAGCGGTATCAGGGCAAGCAGCTAGGGCACTGCGGTATTCCCACTCACTGAATGGAGCATTGTAAGATTCTGGGTGGTCGGTGCGAAACGAAAGGCTCCGACGTTCCATCCGCTCTTTAATGGAGCGGAAGGCCTGGGGGTAATTCGCAGAAGCGGAACTCATAGCAAAATGCTCTGCTAAGCGATTGGCAATGACGTCGGAGTCAGTACAAACTGCTCCATTCAGTGAGAGCGCAGGGACGCTGGCAGGGGTCCGATAGCCGTAGACGCGTCGAATCTTGGCCCAGACCTGCGAAGGAGTGACATGGAGGCCAATGGTGGACACATACCGCTCCCAGCACTCCTTCTTGCCTTGGCGGATAAGGAGGCGTGCCCGCGCACGCAGCCGTTTGAAGGCGATAAGGTGGTCTAAGGAGGGATGTCGCTTGTGATGCTGGAGCGCCCGCCGGCGATCTTTAATCGCTTCAGCGATCTCAGGCGACCACCAAGGCACAGCCTTCCGACGAGGGGACCCAGAAGAACGGGGAATGGCAGATTCGGCGGCAGTAACGATGCCAGTGGTGACCGATTGAACCACCGCATCAATGTCGTCATTAGAGATAGACTCAAGAGCGGCAGTGGAGGAGAACAAGTCCCAGTCAGCCTTATTCCTAGCCCATCTGCTAGGGCGCCCAGAAGAGTGACGCTGTGGTAGTGACAGAAAGATCGGAAAGTGGTCACTACCTCACAGGTCGTCATGCACACTCCATTGGACAGACGGTAAGAGGCTAGGGCTACATATTGAAAGGTCAATGGCGGAGTACGTGCCATGCGCCACACTGAAGTGTGTGAAGGCACCATCATTTAAAATCGAGAGATCGAGCTGCGACAATAAATGCTCAACGATGGCGCCTCGACCTGTTGCCACTGGCCCACCCCACAGAGGGTTATGGGCGTTGAAGTCGCCCAATAGCAAGAAAGGTGGCGGCAAATTGGGCTATCAGCGCAGCCAGGACATGCTGCGAGACATCACCATCCGGTGGAAGGTAAAGACTGCAGATGGTAACAGCCTGTGGCGTCCACACCCGAACAGCGACAGCCTCTAAAGGTGTGTGGAGAGGGACAGACTCGCTGTGCAGAGTGTGAAGGACATAGAGGCAGACGCAACCCGACACCCTTTCATATGCTGCCTGGTTCTTATAGTAACCCCGATAGCCACGGAGGGCGGGGGTTCGCATTGCTGGAAACCAAGTTTCCTGAAGAGCAATGCAGAAGAAAGGGTGAAGGCTGATAAGTTGTTGGAGCTCAGCTAGATGGTGGAAAAAACCGCCGCAGTTCCACTGGAGGATGATATTGTCCATGGCTGACAAAGGCGTGAAAGGACTGGGAAGGCAATTTACGCCGCTTGTTCACTCACTGCCACCGATTCAGTACCCGTACGAGAGACATCCATGGCGTCTGGGTGACCAGCGAGATCAAGGTCCTCAGCGGACGCTAGAATCTCGACTGCATCCTCAGACGCAGAGCGCGAAAGGTGCGGTGGGTTTGGTGCCACCGCAAGTTCTTTGGCCTTAGAGGTCTTTCTCTTGGACTTTTCTCGCTGAACCTTGGGTTGCACCGGCTGGGAAGGCTTCACCGATTCAGTCTCCGGGACAGAGGAGGATCGTGAAGCCATACGCCCGGCCGCTGGTGAGGACTTATGCCACTGGCGGCCGTCATCCTTCCCGCTGGTGGAACCCTGGGAAGGGAGGGTCCCAAGGGAACTCTTATGGGCTAGAGTAGCCGAAGAAGTTAGACGCTTCTCCGGCTGAGAAGCGGGGACGGACGTCCCCGACGGGTGGGAGGAGGTTGCTCCTGAGGTAGGTGGTGCAGGAGCAACCGGTTGGGTAGAGCCCCCCCCACAGGCAAGGGGCAGGAGAAGTCTTACTGCTTATCGAGCTGGCTGGAAGTCTCAAAACTGATGGGGCTAGCACAGTTGTCGTAGCAGCTGCATAAGAAGATGTCATTCTCACAGGATGGAGTCTGTCATATTTCCTTTTGGCCTCAGTATATGTCAGCCGGTCCAGGGTCTTATATTCCATAATTTTGCGCTCTTTCTGAAAGACTTTGCAGTCATGCGAGCAAGGTGAATGGTGCTCCCCGCAGTTGACACAGATGGGAGGCGGGGCACATGGAGTATCGGGATGAGACGGGCGTCCGCAATCTCGACATGTGAGGCTGGAAGTGCAGCGGGAAGACAAATGGCCGAACTTCCAGCACTTGAAGCACCGCATTGGGGGAGGAATATAGGGCCTGACGTCACATCGGTAGACCATCACCTTGACCTTTTCCGGTAACGTATCACCCTCGAAGGCCAAGATGAAGGCACCGGTAGCCATCTGATTTTCCTTCGGACCACGATGAACGCGCCGGACGAAATGTACACCCCTGCGCTCTAAGTTGGCGCGCAGCTCGTCATCAGACTGCAAAAGAAGGTCCTTATGGTAAATAACTCCCTGAACCATATTTAAACTCTTATGCGGCGTGATCGTAACAGCAACATCCCCCAGCTTGTCACAAGCAAGCAACCGTCGTGACTGGGCAGAGGATGCCGTTTGGATCAGGACCGATCCAGAGCGCATTTTTTGACAAGCCCTCCACCTCCCCAAACTTGTCCTCTAAATGCTCGACGAAGAACTGAGGCTTTGTGGAGAGAAAAGATTCCCCCATCAGCTCTCGTACAAACTAAGAATCGGGGCGAATAACTATTACCTCCATCCTGAGACTTACGCTCCTCCCACGGCGTGGCCAGAGAGGGGAACGTTTTCGGTTTGTACTTTTCAGCATTAAATTGAGCCCGAGAACGCTTATAGACTGCTGGCGGCTGGCCGCCAGCGAGAGATGATGTACCACGCTTCATTGCGGGTCATCCGCCCTGATGCCACCTACTCCGACCAAGGGCCCTCCCCACGGGCGCCACCCAGCCGCAGCAATAGCCACCTGGCAGGATGTCCATTGCCGGGAGTCCTGATGCCCCAGGGAGACGGGCATCTACTCCTAGGCATACGTGGGGAGTTAACGACGCAGGCATCAGTAGAGCGATCCCTGTGTTGTCAGGGGGCTACAACCAAGAGGGTACATGGCGGCCCCACCACAACGGACTGGCTACCGTGCTGGATCTTAGGTGCAAAACTGTCCTAGGTCGTCGTCGCAGTTAAAAGAAACACTGCATAGTGCAGCGTGGGTATCGCACCCAGGGACGTATACTCGCCCAAGAGATGGAAAACGAGCGGGACACCATTGCAACGACGAGAAAGCCGGCTAAATGTCTCAATGCACGACGGATACAGTACACCACGTAAGGCTCCCTTCCCCAATTGGCTCGCTCTTCGGAATAATTTAGAAAGATGGAGGTCAAACCCGAGAGGGGACCATCACATAAGGCCGAAACGTGTAAGACTCCTTTTAGTCGCCCCTTCGACAGGCAGAAATATCGCGGGCCTATTCTTATCCCCGAACCCACAGGAGTTCCGGCAGCCATTCAAACACTTAAGAATGAGCTAGCGGCATGGTCAATCGCCAACGCCAAGCTAGAGGGCAGAATTGAAGAGTTAGAAAAAGAACTCTACAGACTAAGGAAACAACCAACGAAGACATGTGCCGGCGTGGCTGCACAAGCAGAGACAACGGCTCAAACGACAAACGAAATAATAGCAGAAGTGTCTAAACGACCCGATACAGCGGTCTTTTTAAGACCACTTCCAGGAGAGGACATTAAATAGTTAAAGATATTTTTGCAACCTTGGTGAAACCAACCAGGGACAAAATTAAAATCAACAGGGTCAAGACACAATGAACGTGTCATCGTTGACGTTGCCATAGAAGAAGACAAGAACAAGTTACTTGCCAATCAAAAATTTTTGTCTATCCGGTGTGAGCCCCAACGAAAATAAAATCCACTAGTCAACCTATACAATGTACTAGTATCATTAACGAAAGAAGACCTCTGTGACACACTGTACCAACAAAAACTCTACGACATGGACATATAAAGCTTTATGAAAGATTTCAAACTAAGATTCAGGACAGAACCAAGGGACCGAGACGTAGTCCACCATGTGGCAGAGGTCTCAGGGGCCCTTTGAAAGAGGCTAACGACAATGGGTGAGGTCTACATAAGCTTCCATGCGATAAATGTTAAAGACTATTTGGAGGGTACATCGTTGCACAATTGTGCGGACACATCACATTCATAAATACTGTACTAGGAAGCTGGCTTGCTCCAGGTGCGGTTCTGAAGACCACCTCAGGAAAAACTGCAGCAAAACTAGCGTTTGTGTTCCATGCACACGTAGAGGTAAAAAGTCCTGCGGACAACTTATAAGATGTCGGAACAACGCTTGATAGCCAGAACAGATAATGGCTGACGCTACAAACCAAATCAAAACTGTCAAGAAAAGGAAATCCCTCCGCAAACAAAAGAGAGACGCTGAAAGGGCTCGTAAATTCAAAGAATACCTAAATGAAATACAGAACACCGAACAACGGGAAATAATTATGACATAAGTATACTAACAGAACCAGTAGGAGAGTCAGATGAATAAAAAACATCCGAAGTAGATATATCTATACAGACAACCTGTGGCTCATGCTACTCCAGTTGCCTCCTCCACACTTAACCCTGAAGCGGCAAATTTTGTCGCGTGATCAGCGACAACGAGCCAACCCACCACAACACCGAACGGCCACACGTCAGGTAACGACTCGAAAGCTCCAGACACAAACACCACAATCCCCACACAAGAAGACTCCTCGAAATTAATCTTAGAGGATAGTTCTGTCACAAGCACAACTTAAGAGGAGGCATCATCAAGACCCACAGAAGTGGACCCAAGGAGAATTTATCCCAACCTAGAATTTGCAATGCAGCTCTTCTGCCTGGAGCAACCGACTGTCCTTACTACAGCACTCAGACACATCGTACGTGTAGGGCACAAATACGGAAGAAGGGTCACCCTCTCCACAATGGAGGCTGTAGACAGGATACAGGTAAGGTCAATGGACCTCCCCACCGAATTCGGAGCCCTGCGTGACTTGCTTAAGGAAGTATTTTGAAGGAGAGGGGAAAGATTCGAAATGGAGGAAATATACGCACAGTCTGTCCTGGCCAATTGACGAATTGCGTCAGACTGGAACAAACCCTGGCCTGAATGTAAATTCCATACATACTTTCCATAGTGACACCTAGCATCACAATAGGACAAATCAACACACACAACAGCCGACTTGTCATGCAAGAGCTGCGAAGGATAGTGGAGGAGCTGAGACTGGACGTAATCTGTCTGCAGGAGCCATATTCTCGAGCTGGACTAATCCCCTTCATGTCAGCCTCCTGGCAAGTCATCTCCACCAGGGAAGAAGCTCAGGCAGTCACAATCATAACAAATAAGGGGCTTAGGGCAACAACAATAACGCAGTTGTCAAACAGCCACTGTAACGTTGTGGAGCTACAGACGCCTCTTGGCTTGGTGTATATCGTAAATATGTACTTCCTGTACGGTGAGAATTTTGAAGAACATCTAGACGATCTTGCAAGAACCACCACGGTGTTGCAAGGGAAAACGGTTATAATTACAGCAGATATGAACGCGAAATCCCCCTATGGTACAGCGGCACCAGAGATGCAAACGGCGAAAAGGCTGAAGAGCTGATCATGGCCCAACAGCTTGTTGTGGCCAACAAACCAGGAAGTCCACCACCTATACAGGCGGAGGTGGGTTAGGGACTAATATCGACGTCACTTTGGCCACACCTAACAGAAGCAGCAACATCAAAAGCTGGGCAGTAAAAGATCACGTTACTACAAGCGATCACAACCTGATTGTCTCTCACTTCAGTCATGAAGAGTGCCGCTGGGACCTGGGGTGGGAAATCCAATTCAACTTCAATAAGACAAGCTCGAGAATGTGATGTTCCTCCATTGCCTGAAGGTGACCTGGACGTGGATAGGTACGCCGAAGAACTGGTGCGGTCGGTAATTAGGGCGGTAAAAGCTGCTGTGCCAACTAGGAGGAGGGCCATAGCGGCGTCCCCATCACCACGGACCGCTGACCTCGAACGTTTGTGCCCGTCTGTCCGACGGGCGAGGAAGTACTACCAGTGAAACTCTGTCTGGCCACAAAAACAACACTGGCTGCAGTAATACAGAGAAGCGAAGGACGCATTCCAAAAACAACTAAAAGAGGTAAGGATCAAGAGGTGGGGGGCTACGTACTAAGACAACTTTAAACTGACCCATGGGGAGTTCCCTACAAGTTGGCCAGGGAAAAGATAAGGTCACCGGCGGTCCTCTCCACTGTCAGAGGATGGCAGAGCAACATAGTCCTGGCGAGTGACCGCCGAGGTCCTCCTGCGGACTCTGCTGCCAGACGATAAGGAAAATGAAGAAACAGAACCAACAGCAAATTCGCAGGTCAGACCAGCAGGAGTACACCAATGACACCAGGGTGTACCCATTCTCCGAAGAAGTTGCTGAACAGATCAAGTCACTAAAACGGGGAAAAGCACCAGGGCCAGATGGTATAGTAGCGGAGGCGGTACAGTTCCTCGCCGCACAGCAGCTAATAGCACCTCTCACAGGGTTATTTAACGAATGTCTCAGGACCGGCCAATTCCCGAAGATCTGGAAAAGAGCAAACATGGTCATCATAAAAAAGGTCAAGGACAAAGATCCCATGGAGCCAAAGTCTTCTAGACCAATATGTCTCCTAGACATCATGGGGAATTGTTATAGAAGCTATTGGCTGACAGACTGACTGCACACAGGATTTTGTGCGGGATGAAAGACAGTTTGGCTTCCGACCGAGGCGATCGGCGACTGACGCAATCGCCCTGGCGGCTGAGGTCTGCAGCTCAGCCCCATACAAATACGTAATCGACATCATGGTGGACATCAGTGGTGCCTTTGACAATCTGTGGTGGCCCTCGCTCTTCTCCTGCTTGCTTGAGGAGTGTGCAGGGCCCCTCTATGGCTGTCTGAGGAGTTATTGCATGGGCAAGGAAGTTTAGTTATCATCGCCTAGCGACAAAATAAGCAAAACCATCACGAAGGGGAGTCCCAACGGCTGTATACTGGGGCCACTTTTGGGACGTAAATGTAGAGCTGCTGTTGGAGAAACTACAACTCAGCGAGGATGTGCTAGACGTGATAGCCTACACTGACGTCGACCTCCTCCTGTTGGTCGACGGCCATAGCCGAGAAGACCTAGAGCCAAAGGTAGAAAGGGCAATAATACTGAGTGGTGCCAACAAGAAAAAATGAAGGTCACACCAAACAAGTCAGCATACCTTCTAAAAGGCAGTCTGGTCAGAAACCCCACAGTTAGAATAGATGGAACACCGTCGCGAAGCACAATGTCGAGGAGTAATCATTGATGAAAAATGGAGTTACACATGTCACATCGAAACCATAACATTACGGGTCCTATAGACCCTAAACAATCTCATTAACATAGGTCATAAAAGATTTCATCTGCCACCTACTCTGATCAAACTGTATCATAACAGCATCCTATCATCAGTAGTAGGTTATGTGTGTGGAGTCTGGGTGCACAGCCTCATAAGGGTGATGCCGGCCATGGCCGTGAGAAGGGTGCAGAGAAACATGATAATGCGATCTGTAGGGGCCTACAGAACGACTCCTGGGGAGGGGTGACTCTACTGGTGCTGATGGGATTATGTCCAATGGACTTAATAATAAGGGAAGAGGCAGCATGGTACTGGGTCTCTAAAGGTAAGGTAGACAAGACCAGGGACATCTTGGGGGTTCAGGTGGGAGACAAACCTGCAATCAAAAGAAGGGGGGGGGGGGAGTTGTGGCAAACATCATGGGAAAACGAAGAAACTGGGGGTCAACAGAAACATCCGATCTCACGCGTCGGCTTTGACCCGTGACGTAAGCGTGTTGTGGTGTGTGACGTCATTACGGCGCGGAGTTTGGTTTGTGATTGTGGCGTGTTTGTAGATGTCGTGTTTGGTGTGCCCTCTGGTGGTGTGTTTATTGTTTTTCGTTTGTTTGGTGTGTTGGGGTCAGTTTGCTGTTGCTCATTGGTGAGTGCTGCGTGCGTGGTTTTGAAGCGGAATTTGTATTAGTGAGTTAACGGTTTTGTGTGATGGTTAATGTAATGATCATTGCTGTACGTCGGGTGAGTTTGTTATTAAGTGTATTCGGTTGTGGTTTTTTGTTCAGGAATGGATATGAAAAACCGGATTAATAGTGCTCGGTTGAGGGCTATGATGAGCGAGACCTTTAGAGCTGATCAAATTTCTTCAGCTATTTGGCTTAATTGCCGAAGTCGTAAAGTGCGGTCTGTGCCGTGAGCCAATGAAATTGGTTATAGTTCCGGCCTCTCGGACCAGGGACGGTTACATGTGGCGCTGTAGGAAAGATGGCGTATGGCGTTCCATACGGCGCGGTACCTGGTTCGAGAAGTCTAGATTGGGCATGCGTGAGATTTTGCTTGTTACATATTATTTTTGTTATAGATCCCCACAGAGTTTTTGCGCGCATGAGACTGGTGTGAGTGAGATGACTGTTTTAGACTGGTATTCCTTTTGTCGTTAAGTGTGTTCGGAATTTATTAAGTACAGGGGTAAGTTGGGGGGGGGCATGGGGTGGTTGTGGAGGTGGACGAGTAACAGTTTGGGAAAAGGAAGTATGGGAGGGGGAAGTCTGTGGCTGGTCTTTGGGTGTGGGGGGATGTTGTTCCGGGGGGTAGGGGTTCCGAATGTGTTTTTAGGGTTGTGGAAGGGAGGTCGAAGGCTCAATTAGTGGGTTTAATTGAGGAATATATAGAGCCAGGGTCCACAGTAGTTTCTGATGCTTTTTCTTCTTATTGGGGGTTGGGTGAGAGGGGATTTAATCATTTAGTAGTGAACCATAGTTTAGAGTTTAAGAATTATGATACAGGGGCTTGTACTAACACAATAGAGGGGATGTGGGGGGCGGTTAAGTCAGTTCTTGGGAGGGGGAAGAGGCGCTCTTCCAACCTTCAGTCTCATTTAGATGAGTACTGTTGGCGGAAGAGTGTCCCAGAGGGCTATTGTATTGTTCGGGTTTTTTTAAGGGCTGTGGGTAAAATGTATAGGCCGAAAGTGGTTAGTTAGGGTGGGCTGGGTAGGTGGGTGCGTGGCTGTGGTTCAGGGTGGGGTGGGTGGTTTATTTTGTTGTATAGTGTTTGTTAAGGTGGGTGGAGGGGGAGTGTGTTTTTTGTTTTAGTTGTGGAGGATCTATTTTGTTGAAGTTTTTGTTGAGTTGTAGTGTGTGATTGAGATGTTTTTTATATTGTATTTGGTTTTTGTTTGTGGGTTTTTTTATTTTGGGGTTGTGGGGGAGGAGGGGGTTGAGGTGTGGGTGGGTTGGGTTTTTCTTTTGGTTCAGTAATTTTTCGTTGGTGTGTGTGTGTGTGTGTGTGTGTGTGTGTGTGTGTGTGTGTGTGTGTGTGTGTGTGTGTGTGTGTTTGATTGTGCTGGCCAATCTAGTTTGTGGGGCTGGAACTTTGTGGTAAGTTCCTTTTTTTTGTTTTTGGCGTGTGTGTTGTGTATTGGGTATAGGGAAGTGTTTCATTGAGATTTGTGGCTGTGAAGGTTGGTATTGGTATTCGTATTGGGAGATGCGAGTTCATAGGTCATGGGTAGTGGTCGATCCTAAGTTATGGGATTGGTAGCTGTTGTTGAGCTATGTAGTTGGAGGGAAGTGTTCAATCTCAATGTTTGGTGGAGTATGTTGATTTTTGTAATGGGAGATGGGATCGGGAGTTGCTGTTGAGTTATATAGGTCAAGGGAAGTGTTCGATCCCAATTTATGGGATAGGGAGCTGCTGTAGGTGAAGGGAAGTGTTTGTTCGCAATGGTTTGCGGTGTATTTTGATTTTTGTATTGGGGGATGGGATCGGGAGATGCTGTTGAGCTATATAGGTCAAGGGAAGTGTTCGATCCCAATTTATGGGATCGGGAGCTACTGTAGATCTATATAGGTCAAGGTTAGTGTGATTCCGGTTAAGAATGTGTTTTGTGGTATTTGGTGAGTTTTGTGATGTCGATTTTTTTCGTCGTTTTGCGTGGTTTTGTATGGCGGTCGGTGGCTAAATTTGTGTATATTTAGTTTCTCCCCACCCAAAAACCCCCAATTTCCCACGCTTGTCCCGTTAGAGTCATTAGGCTTTTTGTGAAACCTGTGTGTGTTGTTTTTCTATGTATTTTCGTGTTTATGATACGTATGCGATGTTTTTATATCCGCCATATTGGAATTGTCGTTTATGGTCGTTTCCGCCATGTTTATGACGTCATGGGTCAAAGCCGATGGGTAGGATCGGACGCTTCTGTATTTCCGAAACTGGTAGAAGGGTCTTTCAACTGCTACCTAACATCAAAGAGCGTCTTGAGATGACCTATTTTGAGCCAAGTAGGGGATTACTGCACTGCACTTTCTCACGGGACATGGGCCATACCGGTCATACCTATGTCGGTTTGGGAAAAGAGCTACACCAGCGTGTGACTGGCGCTCAAGACGGTACAGCTGAGCACATCATCTATGACTATATTATATGATATGGCAGATGACACCTATGCCATAATACGACGTGCCGATACCTTCAGCATCCTTAACATTCTGGCAAACGAGGTATCACAAAAGATCTTGAGAGACTTTCTAAGAAACCAAGATGGATAACATTAAACCCAGCGTAGACAGATGTAATCGCCGTACCGCCGAGTGTGGAACAGGCCAGTCACTTCATGACTGGAATCCGCCGCACTACTGGACCAGGCCAGCGGGTGCATCACCTTCCAGGCAATGACAACTGCACTCTACCTAAGATATAGAACTTTATAGTTAGTAGTAGTAGTAGTAGTAGTATTAGTAGTAGAAGAAGATTAAAACACTAAGAAGTAGGGACTGCTGCGACAATACAGACCTGGCCAGCACAGTGCCTGGGGGCACGCTCACATGGGTTTAGCTCAGTGAGCAGGCCTTTAATAGTAGGTTTATACATCAACTGGCACACTTGTAATCGCTGCAGAATAGATTAGCAGTAGGATAGCCTAACAGATTAACCTTGCTCATAGTTATGCCAATTATACAAAAATGAAATTTAACAATGCTGTAAAATGTAGTAAAATATGTAGACCCACTAATTATTAAGGTGGTGGGTTGTTTTGTATCTTCATATTGTATTGATTGTATTGTGTTAATAAAGAATTTAAAAAATCCCATCTGAGCAGGAAATCAGAACAGTGTAATGAAACTTCATTGGAAACGTTCGAGGGAATGCAAGTTGATGTGGTGACAAACACAGCGACAGATAATCCAGGGACCGCAACAGAAGTTGTGATTCCTGATAGCGGCTCACTGAACAATATGCGTGAGATTGCGACGCGAACGACAGAGCCGGCAGCACAACAGACCACCCTATACGATAAACAAGAGGAAGTTTCCAAAGAACAACACGCTGACTCGAAAGCACAACATGCCGAAGGAGGAAGCGCCAAAGCGGCAGTGTCTATACCCCACAGCCTGTTACCGTTGTAATGACGCCGCCAACAAGTGCTGATAATTCGCAAGTCGCCACCAGCCTGCCAGACAGTAACCGTCACAAACAAACTTCAATCCAATCTGTCTCATGTCCGCAAGGAAAACCCAAACCTGACAACACTAACAGCAAAAAAAGTATGAAGTATTAAATTGTCAGGGAAGGATCTGATGAGGGGAGAACAGGAGCCTTAAGCGACATGAAACACCGCCCTATAAACCGTTAAGGGGAAAATTGTCGGCTCAAGCAATTTCGTTGTTAAAGAACTACATTGTAGGATTTCGTAGCAATACTAATTTTATAACAATGAAAGATTTACATTGTTTTCTAAGTGGAGAAATTTCATGCAGTTTGTGTCTCAACGGATAGTGACTAAAGACCAGCTATTGCCCGTAATTTGATGATGCAGGCGTATTCAGTTGCGACGATAGGCATTAATGAAGTACGATCGCCGTTTAAATTGGCAGCATTGAAAGAATTTTTGTATGAATCTGACATTTATCGCCGTATTATGAAGTTTCAGTAGCGGTATTCCAAATTCCAGGATATGTAGAAATTGTTAGTGTCACACGTGAAGCAATTGTTTGAACTGTCTTTAATTAGAGAAGGGATTCCAGTCAGCGACAAAAAAAGAACACTAGGGGAGCTACAGGTATTAAAATTTTTGACGTCACTTATTAATGTGCACACACCTTCGGGGAATTATCACAGATTGGACCGCACAAATTATTTTTGAAGGCGAACTGATTTATTTATTAAGGAAAAATCCATGTGACGTAATCCTTGGTTGCGATTTTAAGTGTTTTGAATCGGGAGAACCAGCAATCCAATTTTAATTACTACATTAAGTAAAAACAATTAGCGAGCAATCTGCAACTCTCAGATGCTTGGGAACGCAAAAACCTAACATCAGTCGAGTATACATACATAACGAATTCATACCGCAGGCTTGATAGGATTTAGGATTCACGGGCCTTGGAAAAATCTTTACATCAGGCAGAAAGAGTTCCAGTGTATTTTAGTGACCATTGTAGCCTTTTAGTTTGCATTAATCTATGTATGCAACCAACACGCCTTTTTAGGAATCAGTGCAATTCAAATGCCTCTTTTAAAAGAAAAAGATCTATAACTAGCCATCACAGAAGCGTGGACAATATGCTTACGTGCTGCAGACAGGCACCCAACCGTTCTTGATTGATGGACGAGAAGAGCAAAGCCAAAACTCAGGCGAGTCCTCTTCCAGCCCAGCTTTGAAAGATTGAGATAATTGAAAATTACTTTCAAGTTTTATTATGCCTTATTAGGAGACTTCTACAAGAAAGCAAATGAGGCCACGAATCGGCTAGCTAATATTTAAAAAAACGAAAGCAAAACTTAAGAAGCAGCCAATGGAAGGTCTCAAAATTAAGTCTAAGGCCAAATCTAGTTCCGGGGATGAAACAGCGTCCTTTTACCATCTTCTACGGCTAGCAAACAACAGACGCAGAACTTTCGTCGACGAAGTTCAGACACCTGATGGTTGAAAGCTTACATTCCGAAATGACATACTTTATGAAATACATAGTTATGACAACTTGTACTCCACCAATCAAACTGACAGAGGAGCTTTTGACGACTTCACCGACACTTTAGTCCCGCAACTAACAAGGAGATAATGAGGAGGCCCCTCCTGCAGGATGTTGGAGTCCTCCCTCAGGCATGGGAGTGTGTATTGTTCTTAGCATAAGTTAGTTTAAGTTAAATATTGTGTAAGGTAAGGGACCGATGACGTCAGCAGTTTAGTCCCTTAGGAATTCACACTCATTTGTCATGTACTCTTTCAAACGGGTCAGTTAAACTATTCTCAAAACCAGTTTCAATAACAAGCGACAATCAGTTATCTTTAACGGTAATAGGGGAAAGATTAATTCGCCCCAACGCTTCACTTTAAATTTTGCATTTATTGTCACACCCTTCAGTGTAAACCACAGAACAAGCAAGTGTAACAATGAGAGAATATTTGCACTCGCAATATTTGTTATATACCTTAAGAATTACTTAATAAATAATAGGAATCAGATTATTCCTTTTTAACAAACATTTTTAAGACCATAAACAATAAAGATCAACGGTTAATGAAGTCCCATTAACTTCAGCAAGGATCACATTTTCAGTCTCTGAAGTCAGTAGGTGACATAGGGGACAATCGGATGTACATGAAATGTTACACCATTAAGGACGATCACAGATTACGAATTATAACCATAAATTAAAGAAGATTCATTTAAATCAACATCAATAGCAAATAATTAAGTCACGTGTTAGCAAATTTATCAAAACCAAATCTTTCATTCTATAACAATGTTGAATCGTGGAATACGTCGAATTACCGACACAGAAGGCTAAAGTTTACCAAACAGCAATTTCTCCAAACCCATAACTATTTTAATAGTTTACAATAGTTACGTTATCCAGAACTACTCTAACTGGCCTTTCTTGGGCATAATAGTGTAGATAATTAACCCCCTATTTCATTCTCCTGGAACATAGAGCGGCAATTGACAATCGGGCAAGTCTTACCCCAGCGTGGCTCGGGAAAGAGAAAGGCTCCACCAGGAGGAGGAAACATTTACCCGAACTGGAAAGAAAACTCGTCTAAGACGAGCCACTAGGTTGGACCAACACCAGTTGGCGAATTTTTAATCATTAACCAAAGCTTGCTGACCAGCGCACGAAAATTACAGAGGAAAAGGTAGCTTTATTTGTGCTCACGAAAACAGATACCAACTGCAAATGAGATTCCAGCAGAACTACCACCGTAGTATCAATACCAAATCGGAGCTGAGGAGAGCAAGTCAGTAACTGTCTCTACCCAATAGGCCCAACCTTTCAGACTGACCGAACAACCGACATCAGTCGTGGCTAGGCGGATTATCAAATAGAAACTATAACACTACCTTAAATATAATTAAATAGAGCACTTAAATTCCACGGGGACTAAACTCCGTAACACAAGACTGTATACACAATAATGACTGAAGTTAAATATGCCTACGTACCAAAACACAACAGATGTTGGCGAACATTGACAACCTCGCATTTCATTTCAGACATCCATAAAATTTTCTCTCTCTCTCTCTCTCTCTCTCTCTCTCTCTCTCTCTCTCTCTCTGCGAGACAGCACAAGGTTATTTTACGTTTTACGACGTGCTTATCCAAACAAGGATCTACGCAGTCCATGGCAAAGCAACGGTTTGCAGAAGGTCCACAGCTAAATTTTTTTTTCTTTTGCTTCTTTACGACGCACGCCTTAAGTCAGTATCGCGTACAAACACACGATCATACAAGGGAGCAGTAACACAAACACACAAGGCAATTTCCGATCACAAACTCAAAGCAGAGAAACGTTGCCACACAGTTACTAATGGCTCCCACTACACGGGGAGATGAGCGCCGCCAAGCGACGGCCGTTGCACTAACTAAATGAAAAATCTTACTTTCAGTGACGACACCATCTTCCGGAGGTTACTGGCAGCTGTAGACAAACTTCAAACTTCATAGCTTCCCCAACTCATGAACGTAAACCAAACGTTGTCCACAAATTTACGGCCTCTTGTGTCCTCACGTCCCGGGATTTTGGGCCCATCCAGACTCAGCACAGAGTGACCGAGCGTCCCGCTGCAGAACGGTCGTCCAGGGCCAAACACTCGTATCAACTGCCTCCACCGCCCTGGGCACGGCACACAGCGCCTCCTGGCAGCGCGCTCGCGGAGGCTCCACAACGCCCTCTAGGAAAGCGCAGAAACTCCAAACCGGAGTAAAACAAGGAAAACAGGAACCGTGGCAAATGACACGGTTCAATTTGAACATTTGATATAGAGGAAATCCTGTCAACAGTTACTAACGAAGGAGTAAAAGAGATTATAGATAGCTCGCCACTGAAAAGAATCTCCGAGACCTGACGGTCTTCCTATTGAATTTTACGCACATTACTGGTTTTTAATTGGTGACAAGCTTACCTGCGTGGTAAATGACGTAATTAACGGAGAAATGATCCTTTCTTAATTTAAGGAGAGCAAAATAGTATTGATCCCAAAAATAAATGCGAAAACAATTTAAAGAACTTCCGTCCTATTTCTCTTTTGAATTCTGATTACAAAATAATTTGTAGTATAATAAATAAAAGACTTTTATCTTTCGCCGAAAAAATTTTAATCCCCACCAGTCACGTACCTCAACCATAAATATTTTTCAGAATATATCCGAATATTGAGACATCATTTCAATTACCTCGGTGTCCAACATCAAATGTGCTCTAAATAGCCGTCGATCATGTTAACCACAGATACCTGTTTCAAACCATGGAAAAAAATGGCATTTCGCCATCGGATTATTGATATAACAAACAATATTGTGACTGGTGTGAATGCTAAGATGGCGGTCAATGGCCAAACAACAAAGCCCATACATATAAGAAGGGGCGTTCCTCACTGCAGTCCCCTGTCTATGTTTTTATTTGACATCCCCTTAGAGCCCTTTCAGCGCAAAGTCCATGCTAGTTTAACAGGTATAACACTAACCGGCGTTAAAACAGTCATAAAAGCTTCTGCTGACGATGTGGGGGTTGTACTAAGAAATAAGAGCGACGCACTTATATTAGAACGGATCTCAAAAAAGTACTGTCTCGCATCAGGTGCGAACACAAATGAAAACAAAAATAAAATATTAAACTTGAGGGGCCTGGGTCGGATAAGTCTGAAATAGAAAAAAAAAACAGACGTCAAACACAAAAGTTTAGGGATCCTTCTAATGGCATGCCCGATGAAGACGATCGCCGTTAACTGGATAGAAGCACCGAACAAAATCCATGGAGCTGTAGTAGAAAATTTACAGCGCAAATATGTACAAGGCGCAAAGGATAAAATCTATCAACTCCTGTATTCTGTCTAAACCGTACTTTACGGCACAGGTTTTTCCTCTTCCAAAATTGACAGCTCGACGAATTATGTCATATATAACAAATTACTTATGGCGAGGAGAAATTTTTCAGAGTCGATGTGAAAACCGTCACTCTGGATGCCAAGAACGGAGGGCTTGGTTTAGTCGACATGCAAATCAAAGGGTCTGCACTTTTCCCTGAAAGGTTAGCACACTGGACTCGCATTCAAAGCCGAGTCCGGCCATCCAGATTTAGGTTTTCCGTGGTTTCCCTAAATCGCTTCAGGCACATGCCGGGATGGGTCCTTCCCCATCCTTCCCTAATCTGATGGGACCGATGACCTCACTGTTTCGTCCCCTCCCCCGATTGACTGGTTGGTTTGAGGGATACAGGGATCAAACTACAGGCTCATCAGTCCCTTATTCCACACCCAAAGGCTCAGGGGAAAACAACTTCCTAAGTAAGTTTTGGAAAGGGAAAGGGGGAAAGTGAATGTGGAAGCACACTTAAAAAGAAAACGAATAGCACAAAAAACAACGGGGAAAACATAGACCATAAGGAGAAGTAGAAATTGTATTAAAATCATAGAGCAAATGGTCTGGGCTGGCTGATCACAAGAATAAAAGAGGATGAGGCAGCCACTCTGCAACACATTCAAATATCCACCCCAAAAAGATAAGGCGTGATGAATACATGAAGGGAAAGGACAAAGACGAAGACAAAAAATGCTAGGAAAGGATGACAGAGTTAACATTGAGTTAAGGTAGAGGCCGCAGAGAGAAAGCAAAACGCCCACCCTTAGATGGCATTATAAAAACCCCTTCACTAATAAAACGTAAAACTAAAACTGCTGTTGAGCAATTGTCACCTAACACCGAAGGCAGGGTGCTGGGAAGGTTAAAAGTCCGCTACAGAGCAACTAAAATTGGGCAGTCAAGCAAGATGTGGATGACAGTCAGAAGGGAGCCACAGCGACACCGAGGTGGGTCCTCGCGACAGAGATGATGATGATGATGATAATGATGATGATGATTTATGGTGGAGGGTGCCAAACAGCAAGGGCATCAGCTCCTTGCAATAATGTTAGACCTAAGGTAATTTTCGCAACCTGTGGAGGAAAAGCAAGAAACTGGAAAACTACGTGTGATCCCACCACAGGCAATGTAAAGCAGCCCCAAGAAGGTGAGGCTCAGAAAAGCCCGTAGTAAAACCCCAGCGTGACACAGCGGGATAACTAAAACAATTATGGATAAAATACCTGTAAAGATGCTGTTAAAAAGCGACAAATAACGGTAGCTGGATGACGACTTAGAAATAATACGTGACCAGCCACTCGGTGACACATTAAGATATCACACCAAGGATTTTGGGAAGAATTCCGGACACCACACCAAATCTTAAGACACGAACAACACTCGCCTCGTTGCCTCGTTATCAGTTAAAATAGAGGCGAAATCTTGTGGGAGACCCAGTTCAACTCTCAGGTCGTCATATAAAACGCACTCAGTTAAAATATGTAGAATTGACAGCTGTGTCCCAAATCTCTGACATACTGGGGGCTCCTCCCGACGGAAGAGGAAGCCGTGCATCAATGGACAATGTCCCACTCTGAGCCGAGTAAGGGCTGCTTCTTCACACCGTCGTGAGCGGAAGGAGGTAATCCATGGTCGCAATGAAGTCTTAATGGGACGCAGTTTTTTGTTCCTCACTTCCAGCCTCTGAGACTCCCACCAAAATATGGTCTTCCTGGTCATAAATGAAATAACAGCTCGCAGAGGAACTGAACAGCGAGCAGGAGGAGGAAGGGAGCAAGCCTCCTTCGCAGCAGCATCAGCGAGCTCATTTCCCTTGATGCCTATGTGCCCTGGAGCCCAGCAAAAAAAGATTTACAAGTTTTGCCTGTGCAAGAGAAGGAGAGCGTCCTGTACCTGTGGCACCATCCGATCTGCTAGGTACATCTGACCAAAAGATAGAAGGGAACTTTGAGAATCAGAGCAAGTGATGAATTTTTTGTTATGACGCCGTCTCACATGCTCCATGGCACTCAGGATAGCAAACAGTTCCGCATAATAAACTGAAAACTGCTCTGGGAGCCCTTTCCTGAGGACAATGTCGGGGAGGACGACTGCACAGCCGAATAAATCTCCCTGCGTAGAACCATCCGTGTAGACAGTAATAAAATCTGGGTGGCTATGTAAAATCTCCTTAAACTTAAGTTTAAAAACGTAGGTTGGGGTACAATGTTTCTTGTAAGCAACCAGCTCTAAAAGCAATTTTGGCCTTGGTAGTAGCCAAGGAGAGTACCTCCTCCAACCCTGGCGTTGGATCTTAATGCCACCAACGTAATACTTCAAGGTTCTCCCTTGAACGGATCCCAAATGGCAGCATTGCTTGTGGCCGATGAGAGAACAGCACAGCCGTTCCAGTGGCGGCTGAACGACGTAAGTGGATGCTGGCGAGGTAGGAACGGACAATACCCTATATGCTTGGCGTACCACGAGAAGACGACGTCGAATAGAGAGCGGAGGCTCACCAGCCTCTGAACACAAACTAACAACCGGGCTTGTGTGATAGGCCCCTGTAGACAGCCTAACACCCTCGTGGTGAACTGCATCCAGCATTTTAAGGTTTGAAGGCCTTGCTGACCCATAAAGCTGGCATCCGTATTCAAGCCGGGGTCGTACAAAGGCCTTATAAAGTTGGAGCAAACGTGCCCTGTCAGGTACCCAAGACCAATGACTGACACATTTCAGTTTAAGTTATTTAAGATGTGGCAATCATGTCAACTTTACATCAAAGATGAGACCCAGATACTTCAACTTTTCCTTAAAAGTGAGAATGGTGTCCCCCAGTTTTAAAACGGGCAACTTAAACAGACAGTGGGAACGATTAAAATCGACACAAACTGTTTTCGTAAATGAGAATTTTAAACCTGTGGTGCAAGGCGATTCCTCCAACCACCTGATCGTCAGCTGCAATTGCCGAGTGGCCGTGGCGAAGCTGGAGGATGCACAGAAGATGGAGAAGTCGTCCACAAACAAGGAACATTGTACTAGACGTCGCACTGTACAGGTAATACTATTGATTGTAATGGCGAAAGCCGTGACACTTAAAACACTCCCTTGAGGGACACCATTCTCCTACTTAAAACGGTCAGACAGGCATCCCATCCCTGTATCCAAAATATCTGTCTAAGAGAAAGGATCTGATGAAGGTTGGTAGATGTCCGCGGAAGCCCCACTGATGGAGCTGCAACAAAATATTATGCAGCCCGGTAGTGTCCTAGGCGTTTTCCAAATCGTAGAAAACACCGATAAAGTGTTACTTACGAAGGAACGCTTCTTGAATTGCACCATAGAGCAGAGTCAGGTTGTCAAGAGTGGAGTGATACCTCCTGAATCCACACTGGGAGTGACTGACTAGGGACATGGTTTCAAGAACCCACACTAGGCGCCGATTGACCATTCGCTCCTTGTCTTTCCAACGCAGCTTGTCAGGCCAATACTATGATAACTACCAGGGTCTGTCTGATCCTTCCATGGTTCTAAATTTGGGATTAGAATAGATTCTTTCCACGAGTTGGGAAAATCACCAGTTATCCAAATTTTATTGAAGAGCTGAAGGAGGACTTCCTTCGACAGTTGGTCCAACTGTTGCAACATGCTGTAAGTTATCAGGTTGTGTCCAGGGGTCGTATCACAAGCAACCGACAACGCAGAATCCAAGTCCAACAGAGAGAAAGGCTGGTTGTATTCTTCCATGTTGGTTGGTTGGTTGGTTGGTTTGAGGATTAAAGGGACCAAACTGCAGAGGTCATCTGTCCCTTGTTTCATAAACACACAGAGCACAGGGAAACCATCCATTAGTCATTCGAAGCACAAGATAAAAAGTCCAGGGGAAGAAAATCTCCAAGGTCAATAATAAAGAAACATGGAAAACGGAGCACAGCAACAAAAACAACATAGAGAAGAAAGGCAGAAGGAATTAAAACTGCACAGCAGAGGACTGTGGCTGGCTGATCACGAAAATAATAGGATGAGCCAGCCACTCTGCAACACGTTAAAACCTCCACCCTAAAAGATTAGGGTGGAGTCGAATTACAACACAAAACAAAGTAAAAGGTACAGCACAAAAGAAGGTGACGCAATAAAATTAGAGGGACCTATAAAAGCCACTTGCTCGAATAAAACTTAAAACACGATCTGCCATAGAGACATCGTCACCCAAAACAGATGATAAATCACCCAGGAGATTAAAAGTTCGCCTGAGGGCGGTTAAAAGAGGACAGTCCAACAATATATGGGCCAGCGTCATATTCGCACCACAGCGACAATGAGGGGGGTCATCTCGATGCAGCAGATGACCATGCATCAGCCAAGAGTGGCCAATGCGGAGCCTAAACAGAACAATAGAATCCCTGCGAGAGGCCCGCATGGAGGAACCCCACACAGTCGTGGTCTCCTTTACCTGCCGCAGCTTGTTGGGTGCTGACAGAGTGCGCCATTCCTATCCCCACAACCCAAAGACCAGACGGTGCAAAACCGTTCGGAGATCAGTTGCCGGGAGGCCGATCGCCAACGGCAGTTTGTGGGTAGCCTCTTTGGCTAACTTGTCGGCGAGTTCGTTTCCCGCGATCCCAACGTGTCCCGGGGTCCATATGAACACCACCGAACGCCCACGCTGTTCAAGAGCGTGAATGGACCCCTGGATGGCACCAACAATGGGATGGCGTGGGTAGCACTGGTCAAGAGCCTTCAGACTACTGAGCGAGTCACTGCAAATGACAAAGGACTCTCCAGTGCGGGTACGAATATGCTCAAGGGCACGAAAAATGGCCGTCAGTTCTGCGGTGTAAACACTGCAGCCTTCCGGCAAGGAACGCTGGTCGACATAGTCCGCATGAGCATAAACGTACCCCACACGGCCATCAACCATCGAGCCATCGGTATAGATAACCTCCGAGGCATGGTATGCGCCTAGGAGAGCAAGGAATTGGCGGCGCAAGAATGCAGGAGGAACTGAATCTTTTGGCCATCGGGAAAGTTCCAGCCGAAGCTGCGGTCGACGAATACACCAAGGTGGTGTATGTGGGCGGACCTGGAAAGCAGATGGAAGAAGCAAACACTCGAGTTCAGTAAGGAGCGACCAAACACGGATCCCAATTGTATGGCCGGTCGCGGCAGCCGGTGTGGGATATGGACTGCCGCATTTGTGAAAAGGAGACGATAGTTAGGGTGACGGGGCGAACAACGGACCTGGGCAGCATAGTTGGCTAACAGTTGTTGACGCCGAATAGGAAGTGGAGGAACCCCAGTCTCAGCAAGAAGGCTATTAACAGGGCTGGTGCGGAAGGCTCCTGTCGTCTGTCGAACCCCACAGTGGTGAACGGGATCCAGCAGTTGCAACGCTGAGGGCGACACTGAGCCATACGCCACACTCCCATAATCCAGTCGGGACAGCACAAGGGTTTTGTAGAGCTGCAGGAGCGTGTTACGATCTCCACCCCAAGTCGTGTGGCTGAGGCAGCGGAGGGCATTCAGATGCTGCCAGCACTGACGCTTGAGCTGACGAATATGTGGAAGCCAAGTAAGCCGGGCATCGAACAGCAATCCCAGAAAAAGGTAAGTGTCAACAACCTTGAGCATGGCATCCTGAAGATAAAGCTCAGGGTGGGGATGGACAGTTCGCCGCCGACAAAAGTGCATAACACAAGTCTTCGCAGGAGAAAATTGAAACCCATGGGCTATGGCTCACGCCTGTGCCTTGCGTATGGTTCCCTGCAACCTACGTTCTGCAACACTAATGGTGGAGGAGCTGAAAAAGATGCAGAAATCGTCAGCATATAACGTGGGTGAGACAGACGACCCTACTGCTGCTGCAAGGCCATTAATGGCCACAAGGAAAAGGCGCACGCTCAATACAGAGCCCTGTGGAACACCGTTCTCCTGGATATGAAGTGAACTATGGGATGTGCCAATTAAAACGCCTAATGTCCGAACAGATAAACAATTCTGAATAAAAATGGGGAGATAGCCCCGGAGCCCCCACCCGCGCAACGTGGCGAGAATATGGTGCCGCCACGTCGTGTCATATGCTCTGGAGAGGTCGAAAAAGATGGAGACGAGGTGTTGGCGCCTGGAAAAAGCAGTGCGGATTGCAGACTCAAGGAAGACCAAAGTATCGGCGGTGGAACGGCCCTGACGGAAGCCGCTCTGGCACTGAGCCAGAAGACCCCGAGACTCGAGCAGCCAACACAGCCGTCGACTCACCATGCGTTCGAGTAGCTTGCACAGAGTATTTGTCAAGCTGATGGGCCGATAGCTATCCACATTAAGCAGGTCCTTACCAGGCTTCAGCACCGGAACGATGGTACTTTCTCGCCACTGCGACGGAAAGACACCATCGCCCCATATGCGGTTGAAGATGGCAAGAACACAACGCTGACAGTCCGGGGACAGGTGTTTGAGCATCCGATTGTGGACGCCATCTGGCCCAGAGGCTGTATTGGGGCACTGTGCCAGGGCGCTCTGGAGTTCCCACAAACTCAGGGTGGCGGCGTTTGAGCGCGCGAAACGCAGGCGGGTAATTCCCCGACGCAGAGGCCCGAACACAGTGCTGTGCGAAATGCTCGGCGATTGCATCGGCATCGGTGGATACCGCCCCGTTGATGGTAAGCCCTGGGACACCTGTAGAGTACTGCAATCCAAAGATGCGCCAAATCTTCATCCACCCCTGGGAGGGTGAAGTACGGGAACCAATGTTGGAAACGCACCTCTCCCAGCACTCTTGTTTCCGCCGTTTGATAAGCCTCCGTACCTGAGCACGGAGACGTTTGAATAAAATGAGGTTCAGAGACGGGTGCCGCTTATGTCGCTGAAGAGCCCGCCGTCGATCTTTAATGGCGTCAGCGACCTCTGGAGACCACCAAGGCACTGACTTTCGCCGGGGACACCCTAACGAACGGGGAATGGTACGTTCCGCAGCGGAAACAATCGCTGCAGTCAGTGTCTCAACCGCCACATCGATGGTACCGTGGGGGAGAGATTCAACAGTGGCAGCAGAGGAGAACGTGTCCCAGTTTGCCTTGCTAAATGCCCATCTAGGCGAACGTTCAAGGGAGCGACGCTGGGGTAGTGAAAGGAAGATCAGAAAATGGTCACTACCACACAAGTCCTCGTGGACGCTCCAGTGGACTGATGGTATAAGGCCTGGGCTGCACAACGACAGATCTATGGCCGAGAACGTGCCAAGCGCCACACTGAAATGTGTGGCAGCGCCAGTGTTTAAAAGGCAGAGGTCGAGTTGGGAGATGAGATTCTCGACCTCTCTGCCTCGGCCAGTAACCTTCATTCCACCCCACAGGGGATTGTGGGCGTTAAAATCCCCCAGGAGAAGAAAAGGCGTGGGGAGTTGGGCGACAAGTGCAGCCAATTCGGTCAGGGAGACTGTACCACCTGGAGGGAGATAGACACTGCAGACTGTTATGCCCTGGGTAGTCCTTACGCGGACAGCCACAGCTTCCAATGATGTTTGAAGCGGCACAGGAGCACTATATACAGAGGTAAGGACATACACGCAGGCTCCACCTGACACACTATTGTAAGTGCTACGGTTGCAGTAATAACCCCTGTATCCACGAAGGACAGGGGTCCGCATTGCCGGGAACCAGGTTTCCTGGAGGGCAATGCAGAAAGCAGGTGTGAGCCGGCCGCGGTGGTCTAGCGGTTCTGGCGCTGCAGTCCGGAACTGCGGGACTGCTACGGTCGCAGGTTCGAATCAAAAATGGTTCAAATGGCTCTGAGCACTATGGGACTCAACTGCTGAGGTCATTAGTCCCCTAGAACTTAGAACTAGTTAAACCTAACTAACCTAAGGACATCACAAACATCCATGCCCGAGGCAGGATTCGAACCTGCGACCGTAGCGGTCTTGCGGTTCCAGACTGCAGCGCCTTTAACCGCACGGCCACTTCGGCCGGCCGCAGGTTCGAATCCTGCCTCGGGCATGGGTGTGTGTGCTGTCCTTAGGTTAGTTAGGTTTAAGTAGTTCTAAGTTCTAGGGGACTTATGACCTAAGATGTTGAGTCCCACAGTGCTCAGAGCCATTTTTTAGAAAGCAGGTGTCATGCTTAGAAGCCGCAATTCCACTGGAGGATTGTACAAAGCGTGTCCTGTAACGGCATTAAGGTACTGAAAAAGCAAATTACTTCACAGACTCACATGCTGCCACCGACTGAGTGACTGACGTCGCAACTGCCATCGTGTCTGAGACGGCGAGATCGAGGTCATCAGGGGATGCAAAGAGCTCGACCTCATCCTCAGAGGCTGAGCTGACAGGAAGCGTTGGCGCGGGAACCAGTGGGTCCTTAGGCTTCTTAGAGAGCTTCCTCTTGTCTCTCTTGTCTTTGGGAGGGCGGTTCGCATGCTGGGAGGGCTTTCCTGAAGCATTGTCAGGAACCGAGGAAGAGCGTGAAGCCCTTCGACCAGCAGCTGGTGGCATCCTCAGCCACTGGCTAGCGTCTTGCGAGACACTGGTAAAATCCCTGGAAAGGACTCCCCCAAGGGACCCCTTCCGAACGAGTGAGGCCTGAGGAGGCTGTTGGCTCTCCGGCTGAGCAGCCGGAGGAGGCTGTTGCTTCTCCAGCTGAGAACCTGGAAGAGGCTCTTGCCTCTCCAGCTGAGCAGCTGGAGGAGGCTGGTGCCTCTCCGGCTGAGAGGTGGGGATGGATGTCCCCAGTTGTTTGGGGTCCACTGCTCCCAAACCGGGTGTTTTGGGAGCAGTGGAAGAGAGTGTGGACCCTACTAGCAGTGGGGCAGGCGTAACTATACCGTTCTGTGGGCCAACTGAGAAGGGAGTCTTTGCAGGAACTGGTGGCGGCAGAATTGCAGCAGCATAACTCCTCAACATAGATGTGGGGTTGAGCCGTTCTAGCTTCTTCCTTGCCTCTTGGTAAGTTAAACGGTCCAGGGTCTTAATTTCTTGTATCTTCCGCTCTCTTTGGTAGACTGCACAGTCTGGCAAGCAGGGAGAATGATGCTCCCCACAGTTAACGCAGGTGGGAGGCGGAGCACATGGAGCATTAGGATGTGAAGGTCGTCCACAATCACGACACGTGGGGCTGGCAGTGCATCTGGAGGACATATGTCCGAACTTCCAGCACTGGAAGCATCGCATAGGGGGCGGGACATAGGGCTTGACATCGCACCGGTAGATCATGACCTTGACCTTCTCAGGCAAGCAGTCAACCTCAAAGGCCAGGATGAAGGTACCGGTAGCGACCCTATTATCTTTGGGCTCCCTAAAGACATGACGGACAATGTGCACACCTCGTCGTGCCAGGTTCTCCCGTAGCTCGTCATCAGACTGTAGCAGAAGATCTTTATGAAAGATAATCCCCTGGACCAAATTTATGAACTTACGGGGGGTGACATGAACAGGGATGTCACCGAAATTCTCACAGGCGAGTAACGCCCGTGACTGTGGAGATGAAACTGCTTGTATCAAAATAGCCCTGCTCCTCATTTTGGAAACAGAGGCCACTTCCCCAAACTTATCTTCAAGATGGTGAACAAAGAAGAGAGGCTTAGTCCCCAAAAACGAATCCCCATCGGTTCTGCTGCACACAAGGTATCGCGGTGAATACGGCTCCTGTCTGTCTGCAGCCCTACGTTCCTCCCATGGTGTGGCTACGGAAGGGAATGATTTGGGGTTATATGTCACAGCATTAAATTCTGTCTTACCGCGCTTAGAGACGTTGGCGGTCGTGCGACCACCGGATTGAGACTTCACCCGCTTCATTGCGGGTCATCCGCCCCAATGCCACCCACTCCGACCAGGGGCTCTCCCCACGGGCGCCACCCAGCCACAGCAAAGGCCACCTAGAGGGTACATGACGGCCCCACCACAACGGGCTGGATACCGTGCTGGATTTTGGGTGCCACGGGTAGTCCATAGTGTTCGTGGGTGCAGACGGTGACGCACTAATGGCGTAAATTACACAATCCATCATTCAGTGTAAGCCCAAAATGAGGGATGGAGGGTGCAGTGACGACGCCAAGGCGATCAAGAGTGCAAAGCTCTTAGGGCACAGAGGACTCATGGTGCACCATGTAAGGTGTCCTTCCCCAAAAGGCTCGTACTTCTGTTGAATTTCGAAAAGTGGAGGTCAAACCCCATGGGGTCCATCACATTAAAGGCTGAAACAGTTGAGACTCCATTTAGTCACCTCTTACGACAGGCAGGAATACCGCAGGCCTATTCTAACCCCCGAACCCGCAGGGGGTTTCTTCCATGTAGGTGGAATGAAAATCAAGAGGAACCTTCTCCTGGGTCTCCCGATATCGACAGAAGGTGGGATCCTGGTGGAATCAGCCGTAATTGATTTATATGATTCAGCCATTGTCTGAGCTACATCCCTCATCTATGTCAGAAGAGACCCCTGTATTCGTACAGCTGCTATTGGCGTTCGGGAGTTGTGCCTTGAGATCCTGCTGATGGCTTCCCGCCGGCCAGTGTGGCCGATGGTTCTAGACGCTTCAGTTTGGAACCGCGCGACCACTACGGTCGCAGGTTCGAATCCTGCCTCGGGCATGGATGTCTGTGATGTCCATAGGTTAGTTAAGTTTAAGTAGTTCTAAGTTCTAGGGGACTGATGACCTCAGATGTTAAGTCCCATAGTGCTCAGAGCCATTTGATGGCTTCCCATACTTTACTGGCGGATGTGGACTTATTGATGGAGTTCAGGAACTCTTGCCAAGACCTCTACTTACTCTCCTGAATGATTCTCCTCGCCTTTGCACGCGCCATTTGACAGTATGCAAGATTCGCCTGTGTAGGGCATCGATTGAACATGCACATAGGTGCCCTCCTGTGCCCGATTGGAAAACGACACTCATCATTCCACCAAGGGGCAGGTCGCCGCCTAGGCACTTTCACATACTTTGGGATGGATGCATGAGTGGCATGGTGAATCACGGCTGTAATGTGATCCACACAGCCCTGGACGCTGTCACAGTGTTCGAAAACAGTGAAGTGCCTGTAAAGCATCCAGTTAGCCTACTTGAGTAACCATTACAGTGGCTTTCTTCCAAGATGTGCTCCATCAGGCAGATGGATTAATATAGGGAAATGGTCACTGCCATGAAGGTCATCGTCCACTGCCCACTGAGCAGTGTCCCAAAAGCAGGCGAGCAGAAGGAGAGGTCTATGGCGGTGGACGAATCTGCAGTAGTGCTAAATTTTGTGGCTTGACCCATGTTCATCAGTATAAGATCTGTGGCTTGTAGAATATCCTCAAGTGGCCGACCTTTGGGGCATGTGGTGTTAGAACCCCATAATGCACTGTCTGCATTGAAGTCCCCCAAAAGGAAAACGGGCCAGGGTAGTTCATCAAGAAGGTGAGTGAGGTCCCCATGATCAAGAGGCGCATGGTGTGGTAAGTACACAGAGCACACTGTAATGTCAACATGAGCCACTATCTGGACAGCAACCGCTTGTACTGCTGTTGTTAAGGGAATAGGTGAGGAATGCAAAGTGTCCTTTACAAACACTGCACCCCATCTTTTGCCCTCTCACTAGTAAGGTCGTCGTTTCTATAAAGGTATTAGCCTCCAGGTACAGGAGTGTCAGTCTCTTTATAATGAGTCTCTTGAAGGCAGAGGCAAAAGGGTCTGTCCTGGACAAGGAGTCTCAGTTCTACCAGATGAGTCCTGTATCCATTTATATTCCATTGGAATATGGGAGCCATTTCATCAATGTGGTCTTGATTTACCCCTGTCTCTGCGCCAGGATGGTGAGGCGCTTGTAAAGCGAGACAAAGTTTTAGGACTGACTGGGTCTGGTGATGAGGCATCAAAATCCATGATGTCATCATCAGTCAGACATGCCAGAATGACATCTGATGGCGCCCGGGTCAGCTGTCGACCCAAATGTTGGGATCCTTTCCTTGCTCCCTTTCCCAGCAAGGATGAGGGGGGAAAGTGGCGGTGAGAGCCACTTCTCATTGAAGAAACTTTCTGTTGAGGGGCGCTCTGCTTTTGGATTGCCTTTGGGCTGGGCACTGTGAAAGCAGCCCTTGTCTCTTCCGTTGTAGCTGTCTGGATCGCTATGTCTTTCACTTTACTTTGGTACATATAGTTGCAAATACAGGTGTCAGAGGTGCATAAGGGAACACTGGACGATGTCTGAGTCCAAGTGTCGACCTTAGTAACAGGTTTCTGCAGCAACAAAATATAAGAAGTGGGTTTCATCGCATGATAGTCCTTTTTGGCGCCTGCATAGGGGATCCACTTGGTTACCTCGATTTTTTGAATTTTTCGTTCCTCTGCAAAAACTGGGCAAGCTTGGGTCCAGACGGGATGGTTTCCAGAGCAGTTAATGCAGACCACTGGAGATGGACAGTCAGTCCCAGCTTCATGGGCTGCCCTTCCACACTTCGCAAAAGTCGCTTCACAACTGCAACTCAGCGTTGTATGGCCAAACCGCTGGCATTTGAAGCATCGCATAGGGTTAGGTACATAGGACCGAACCCTGAGACAGTGGAAACCTGCCATGATGTGTCCAGGTAGGGTTGGAGAATTGAAGGTCACAATAAAAGTGGCAGTTTTCTCAATTTCGCCATTGTTCTTGCGAGTCCTTTGTTCCACTTCTATGATCCCCTGTGGTGTCCACTCTGTGTTCAGCAACGTCTATATCCATAATATCCTGGCAAGTTACCACACTTTTGCTGGAGTTGAGGGAATTATGCAGTTCCACAATGATGTCGTACTCACCCAGTTTCTGCAACTTCTTAAGGAGTTCCGTGCTCAACCGCTCAATAGACTTCAGGGTACCAGCCAGCCCCTCCAAGCCTTTATGCATATAGAAGGGGGACACTTTCTCTTGCTCGCTACAAATACATTGTTATTCATGACTCCTTGAGCCCTGTTATGGACAACAAGATGATTAGCAGGAGGACCAGCCTCCCTCATTCTTTTCGATGAATCGGTGTGAGAACTCCCAGGCAGTACACCCTTCCCACTGGAAGAAGAAGAAAAGTTCGAGGGTTCCACCCAAGTCCCACGAGCAGCTAGGGAAATAAGCGTCCATTCAGACAAAGCCCCATGTGCCTGAGTCAGCCTCATACAACTGAGGTGTGGCAGGTTCCCCCTGAGGTCGCCCGCTAACAACTGTTCCACCTCAACAGCCATGCATCTCATCAGCACACAGCACACATTGAGATTGAGATATTTTTTTTTTAAATAGAGGTTTATTCCATCCTCGCGATCCAGGCGGTAAAGCCAAAATCCCCATCCCTGTTACACACAACGATCCACTGCCGCGGCTCACAGTGGTCGCTGAAGCATGTCCAGAGCTGACAGTGACAGATTACTGGCTGTGCTTACCAGTCCCCAGCTCAGGAACCCCAGGGTCACCAAGCCCGTACTCAGAAAACAAATGCTGAAACCCTGAGGGTGCGACAGAGAAGGTGGCCATGTGTTAGCTATATATGGCCAATGTGGTGCCGCAAAGGACAACAGATTCCCTGTGTGCGTATTGCATGGATGACTGCCACACATTCTCCTTGATAGCATGGAGTTTGTATGATGCACACTTAGTGCACCATTCAGTATCCAAGATCGCGAAAACTTTGTGGTGGAAGATGGCTCGCAAATCGGTCTCCAGTAAGCCAACCTTCAGAGATGGTTTACTGGTGGCTTGTTTGGCCAGGTGGTCAGCAAGCTCATTGCCTTGTGTCACGACATGGCCTAGGGTCCAAATAAAGGACACTGAGCGTCCACTGTTGCAGACGGCATAAAGAGACTCCTGGGTTGGTTGGTTTGGGGGATTAAAGGGATCAGATTGCTACGGTCATCGGTCCCTTTTTTCCAAAATTTCAAACACCCACACATAATAAAAAGGAACAATGGAAAAAACGACAGATAACACAGGAAAGAAAGACTTAGACAGACATCAGACAAAAGGAATTAAAATCACACACAGTGTGGCAGCGGTTGGTCGACCATACAGACAAAGAAGGAAATGCCAACCACCGAGAAACACAAAAAAAAATTCAGACTAAAATCGTAGGCCACAGGCCAGAATAAACACAAAAAATGACAAACACATACAGTAAGCGATAAAAGCCCTCTGCCGCAATAAAACGCAAAACTAAGCCCGCCATAGCAGTGTCATCAGCTAAAAGGGCGGGTAGCGTATCAGGCAGCGCAAACGTCTCCCTGAGCACATTTGAAAGTGGACAGACCAACAAAATATGGACCACCGTCAAAGCCGATCCGCATCGACATAGAGGCGGGTCCTCATGACACTGTAAATGGCTGTGTGTCACGTGGGTGTGGCCAATGCAGAGCCGGCGAAGGACTACTGAGTCCCTGCGAGTGGCTCGCAGGGATGACCGACACACATCCATTGTCTCCTTGATAGGACGGAGTTTGTTTGGTGTGATCAGGTTGCGCTATTTAGTATCCCAAAGTTCAAAAACTTTGTGGCATCAGGCACCGGGAGGCCAATGTCCAGAGATGGTTTACTGGTGGCCTGATTCGCCAGCTGGTCAACACTTTCATTGCCAGGTAACCCAACATGGCCTGGGGTCCACACAAAGACCACAGAGTGGCCGCAACAGGCAAGAGTATGCAGGGACTCCTGGATACCCATCACCAGACGAGAACGAGGGAGACACTGGTCGATAGCTCGTATACAGCTCAGGGAGACGCTAGAGATGACGAAGGACTCACCTGAGCAGGAGCGGATATGTTCTAGGGAACAAAGGATGCTGACCAGCTCAGCAGTGAAAACGCTGTAGCCAGCCAGCAATGAATGTTGTGCGTAGTGGCCCCTAGAGTGAGAGCATAACTGACACGACCAGCAACCATCGAACCATCAGTGTAAACATGGCCAGGGTCCTAGTACATGGCAAGGATGGAAAGAAACCGGCGGCGGAAGGCCTCCAGATTGACTGAGTCAATAAGGTCGCACGCCAATTCGAGACGAAGGCGAGGACGAGGCACACACCATAGGGGTGTATGGAGAGGATCCCAGAGAGGAGGTGGAACAGGGAAAACCCCAAGCCTGGAGAGAAGCTCTCTGACACAGATCGCGATCGTAAAACCCGACTGGGGCCGACGTTCTGGGAGATGGACGACTCACTGCGGGAATAGGAGACGATAATTAGGATGCCCGGGTTACCTACAAACATGCGCAGCATAAGCAACCAGTACACGTTGGCGCCATAATCGCAGTGGAGGGACACCTCCACAAGTATGCTGCCCACCGGGCTGGTGAGGAAAGCACCGGTCGGAAGTCGGATTCTGGTGTGAAGGATTGGGTCCAGCACCTGCAACGCAGATGGGGATGCTGAACCATAAGCCAGGCTCCCATAATCCAGACAGGACAGGATTAACGCCTGGTAGAGCCGTTAGAGGGTAGATCGGTCGGCGCCAGAGATGGTGTGGCTCAAGCATTGCAGAGCATTTAGGTGCCGCCAACACATCTGTTTAAGCTGCCGAATATGAGGCAGCCAATTCAACTGGGCATCAAAAACCACACTCAAAAACCTATGTGTCTCCACCACAGCAAGAAGTTCGCTGCCAAGATAAAGCCGTGGCTCAGGGTGAATTGTTCGTAGCCGGCAGACATGCATAACGCAGGTCTCTGCAGCCGAAAACTGGAAGCCATGCGGTACAGCCCAAGACTGCTCCTCGTGGATAGCGCCCTGCAGCTGACGTTCAGCAGCTGCAATGCCAATGGAGCTATAGTAGAAGCAGAAGTCGTCAGCATACAACGAAGCTGAGACAGTCGTTCCCACCGCCGCAGCGAGTCCGTTAATTGAAATTAAATTCAGGCAGACACTGAGGACACCCTGTGGTACCCCATTCTCCTGAACTCGGGAGGAACAATGGGAGTCCGTGACGTGCTCGTTGAAGGTACGATGCGACAGAAAATTGCGTATGAAAATCGGCAGTGGACACCGTAGACCCCATCCATGAAGTCTAGAGAGGATGTGATGGCGCCATGTCGTATCATACGCCTTCCGCATGTCGAAAAAGACAGCGACCAGGTGCTGACGGCGGGCAAAGGCTGTACAGATGGCTGACTCCAGGCTCACCAGATTGTCGTCTGCAGAGCGGCCTTTACGGAATCGATCCTGAGATGGAGCCAGAAGGCCCCAAGACTCGAGTACCCGGCTCAACCTCTGGCTCACCATCCATTCGAGCAACTTGCAAAGAACGTTGGTGAGGCCAATAGGGCGGTAGCTGTCCACCTCCAATGGGTTCTTGCCAGGTTTCAAAACTGGGATAACAATGCTTTCCCGCCACTGCGACGGAATCTCGCCCTCGACCTAGATACGGTTGTAAAGGTCCAGTAGGCGTCGCAGGAAGTCCAGTGAGAGGTGTTTCGGCATCTGACAGTAGATGCGATCTGGTCTGGGAGGTGTATCAGGGTAACCGGCCAGGGCACTGTGGAATTCCCACTCAGTGAATGGGACATTGTAAGATTCAGGAGGGCACGTGTGAACCAAAAGTCACCGATGTTCCAACCGCATTTCAAGGGAGCGGAAAAGCAGTGGGTAATTCACAGATGCGGAACTGACAGCAAAATGGCCTGCCTAGCGGTTGGCAATTATCTCCGAGTCAGTACAAATTGACCTATTCAATGACAGCGCAGGGACACTGAGAGGGGTCCGATAGCCATAGAGGCGTCTAATCTTGTCCCAGACCTGCGATAGAGAGACATGGAAGCCAATGGTGTAGACATACCGTTCCCAGCAATCCTGCTTGAATTGGCGGATAAGGCGGCGGGCTCGCGCACGCAGCCGTTTGAAGGCGATGAGGTGATCTATGGAGGGATGTCGCTTGTGACGCTGGAGCACCCGCCAGCGATCTTTAATCGCCTCAGCGATCTAAAACGACTACCAAGGCACAGTCCTCCGCCGAGAGGAACCAGAAGAACGGGAATGGGCACATTCTGCGGCAGTAACGATGCCAGTGGTGGCTGAGTGAACCATCGCAAAAAAATGGTTCAAATGGCTCTGAGCACTATGGGACTTAACATCCGTGGTCATCAGTCCCCTAGAAATTAGAACTACTTAAACCTAACTAACCTAAGGACATCACACACATCCATGCGCGAGGCAGGTTTCGAACCTGCGATCGTAGTAGTCGCGCGGTTCCGGACTGAGCGCCTGAACCGCTAGACCACCTTGGCCGGCGTAACATCGCATTAACGGCTTCATTAGAAAGAGGCGCAATAGCGGCCATGGTGGAGACCAAGTCCCAGTCAGTTTTATTCATAGCCCATCTGCAAGGGCGCCCAGAAGGGTTACTCTATGGCAGTGACAGAAAGATCGGAAAGTGATCACTACCACACAGGTCGTCGTGCACACTCCACTGGACAGAGGGTAGGAGGCTAGGGCTGCAGATCGAAAGGTCGATGGCTGAGTATGTGCCATGCGCCACACTGAAATGTGTGAAGGAACCAGCATATAAATTGGGAAGGACGAGCTGCATCAATACATTCCCAACGGTGGTGCCTCGACCTGTTGCCACTGACCAACCCCACAGAGAGTGATGGGCGTTGAAGTCACCCAGTAACAGGAAAGGCGGCGGCAATTGGGCTGTCAGCGCAGCGAGGACATGCTGTAGGACAGCACCATCTGTTTGAAGATAAAGACTGCAGATGGTAACAGCCTGTCGCGTCCTTACCCGAACAGCGACAAACTCTAAAGGTGTTTGCCGAAGGCAGACTCCCTGTGAAGGGAGTGAAGGATATAGATGCAGACGCCACCAGATACCCTTTCATAAGCTGGCCGGTTCCTATTATGACCCCGATAGCAATGGAGGGCGGGCGTGCGCATTGCCGGAAACTAAGTTTCTTGTGGAGCAAAACAGACGAAAGGGTGAAGGCTCAGAAGTTGTCGGAGCTCAGCTAGATGGTGGAAAAAACCGCAGCAGTTCCACTGGAGGGTCATATCGTCGATGGCTGAGAAAGGCGTGTACGAACTGGGGAGGCAAATTACGCCACTGGTTCACTTGCTGCCACTGATTCAGTACCTGCGCGATTGATATCCGTTGCGTCCGAGAGTCCGGCGAGATCCAGGTCTTCCGTAGACGCCAGAATCTTGACCTCATCTTCAGACGCTGAGCTTGTAGGAAGTGGTGGAACGGGTGCCACCGCAATCTCGGGATGTTTGGGAACTTTTTTCTTCTTCTGTTTCCCTCGCTGTGCCTTCGGTGGTTCTGTCTGGGAGGGCTTCCCTGGGTCAGTCTCAGGACGGACGACGACCGTGAGGCCCTACGACCAGCGACCTGTGGTTGTTTCAGGCACTTGCGGGCATCTGCTTTTCCGCTAGTCTGCACTTGTGAAGGGAGGTCCCAAAGGGACCCCTTCCTGGCGAGAGGAGCTGAAGAAGTCTGACACTTCTCTGGCTGGGAAGGCAGAACAGATGTCCCCGATGGTTGGGGGGGGGGGGGGAGTTGCTCCTGAAGTAGATGGAGCAGGAGCAACAGGGAGTGAAGTGCCCCCCACAACCAAGGGGGCCAGTGGATTCTGACTGATCATAGAGCCAACCATACGTGACGACACGGGAGATGGGAGAACCGGTGTTGCAGCAGCGACGTAGGTCAAAGTCATTGGCACAGGATGGCGCTTCTCATATTTCTGCTTAGCCTCGGTGTAGGTCAGGCGGTCCAGGGTCTTACATTCCATTATCTTCCATTCGTTCTCTAAGACCAGGCATTCCAGCGAGTAGGGGGAATGGTGTTCCCCGCAGTTAACACAGATAGGAGGAGGGGCACATGGAGTATTGGGATGCGAAGGATGTCTACAATCTCGACACGTGATGCCGGAAGTACAGCTGGATGGCATGTGCCCTAACTTCCAGCATTTAAAACACCGCATCGGAGGAGGAATATATGGCTTCACATCACAACGGTAAACTATCACCTTAATCTTTTCAGGTAAGACATCACCCTCAAAGGCCAAGATGAAGGCACCGGTGGCTACGTGATTATCCCTCGGATCCTGATGGACGCGCCGGATGAAGTGAACACCTCGTCGTACTAGGTTGGCGCGAAGTTCATCGTCGGTCTGCAGAAGAAGATCCCTGTGGAATATAATACCCTGGACCATGTTTAGACTCTTATGGGACGTGATGCTAACTGAAACATCCCCCAACTTGTCACAAGCGAGCAACCTCCATAACTGGGCAGATGATGCTGTTTTGATGAGAACAGAACCAGAGTGCATTTTGGACCAGCCCTCCACCTCCCCGAACTTGTCCTCTATATGCTCCACAAAAAACTGAGGTTTCGTCAACATAAATGATTCACCATCAACTCGCATACAGACAACGTACCGGGGTGAATAATCTCCACCGCCTTCTTTAGCTAGACATTCCTCCCATGGAGAGGCCAGGCAGGGAAATGATCGTGGATCGTGTTTCTTGCCGTTGAGGTTAGACCTCAATCGCTTAGAGACTGCTGGTGGGGGCCCACCAGCGAGAGACGATGTACCACTCTTCACTGCAGGGCATTCGGCCTGATGCCACCCACTCTGACCAGGGGCTCTCACCACAGGCGCCACCAAGCCACAGCAAAGACCACCTGGCAGGATGGCCTTTGCCGGGAGTCCTGATGCCCCAGAGGGATAGGCATCTACTCCTCGGCAAAGGTCGGGGGTAGCAGCTCGGGCATCAGAGTGCGATCGCTGTGTAGTCAGGGGGCTACCACCAAGAGGGTACATGACGACCCCCCCACAATGGACTGGCTACTGTGCTGGATGTCGTTTGTCGAATATCCATGTACATCATGAGGGCAAAGATGGATGTGCACAATGGAGGGAATATATGCTACCCGGAACACACTGCAGCTCTTGTGGCCGGAAGCTCAGTGTAAGTCCAGCTCCATGACAATATTGGGTGTGCCAGATCTTAAGGCAAGATGGATATAGAATGCACCACGTAAGGCATCCTTCCCCAAATGGTAAGCATTAATAGAAAATTTTGAAATGTAGTGGTCAAACCCTTTAGGCGACCATCACATTAAGAGCGAAACGTTGGAGACTCCTTTTAGTCGCCTCTTACGACATGCAGGAATACCGCGGGCCTATTCTTATCCCCAAACCCGCAGAGTGGAGACTCCTGGATTAACAGTGCCAAAGGATGCCTAAGGAAGCACTGGTCGAGAGCTCTTAGGCTGCTTAAGGAGTCACTACAAATGACAAAGGACTCACCAGAGCAGGAGTGGATGTAATCAAGAGTGCTTTAGATGGCATCCAACTCTGCAGTGAAAATGCTGCAGCCATCCAGCACAGAATGGTGCTCAGTATGGTCAACGTGAGTATAAGCGTGGCCAACAAGGCTGTCAACCAGTGATTCATCATTGTAGATTATTCCTGAACCCTCAGACTAGCCAAAAACAGAGACAAAATGCCAATGGCGAGCCTCAGGTGGAATTGAGCCTCTGAGGCCTTGCAATGGCCCAGCCAAAGCTGTGGCCAATGTACGGACCATGAAGGTGTACAGGAGTGAGCCTGCTTTAAAGCCCAGTTCTACGCCGCTGTTAGGAGATGGACCGCCATGTTGGGAAAAAGAAGGCAGTAATTTGGATGCTGAGGCGAACTATGCATTTAAGTGGTAAAATCTACGAGCAATTGCTGCCGTCAGAGCCTCAATGGAGGAACGCCAGCTTCCTCAAGTAGGCTTTTCATGGGACTAGATCAGAATACACCTGTTGTGGGGCGAACTCCACAGTGGTGGATGGTGTCTAGTAGAATCAGTGTAGATGGTGTTCTGAACCATGTACCACGCTCCTGTAATCAATACAGGACTGTACAAGGGCTTGGTACAGCTGCAGAAATGTATGACAAACAGCACCCCAGTCAGTGTGGCTCAGGCATCGAATAAGATTAAGGTGCCGCCAGCACTTGTCCTTAAGCTGAAAAAGATGGGGAAGCCAACTTAATCAGGCATCGAAGACCAGTCACAGAAAGCGGTATGTTCCATTACATCTAATAGTTCGTCATAGAGGTAAAAATCTGCATCAGGGTGGACGGTAAGATGAAGACAAAACAGCAACATGCAAGTTTTGGTGGTCGAAAACAAAGTCGTGAGTGAGGGCCCACAATTGCGCCTTCCATATAGCTGCCTGTAGACAGCGTTCAGCTGCAACAGTGGAAGAGGAGCAGAACGAAATATAAAAATCATCAGCCTATAGGAGAGCAGATACTGTCGATCCTACTGCTAATGTGAGACCATTGATTGCAATTAAAAAGAGTTGGACACTCATGACAGATCCATGCAGGGGCCCATTCTCTTGTATATGGAGTGCACTATGGCAAGCACCGACGCGAACTCTGGAAGTGCAGTGTGATTAAAACTTCCGTATGAAAATCGGGAGTGGACCAAGGAGACCCCACCCATGCAGAGTAGCGAAGATGTGGTGTCGCCAATTGGTATCATAGGCCTTCATGACATCGAAAACGACGGCAATAAGGTGTTGTCGCTGAGAAAGGCTCATCGAATGGCAGACTCCAGGTACCTTAATTGTCGATGGTGGAGCGTCCTTGGCGAAAACCGATCTGGGACGGAGCAAGGTCCCAAAACTCAAGGAGACAACACAACCTCTGGCTCACCATATGTTCAAGCAACTTGCCCATGACGTTGGTGTGGCAGATGCGACAATAGCTGTCAACATGTAGTAGGTTCTTCCTGGGCTTTAGCACTGGAATGACGACACAATCCCGCCACTGCGATAGGAAATTGCCATCGCTCCAAATGCAGGTGAAGACAGCCAGGAGGCGGCGTTGGGAATCCGCTGACAGATATTTCAGTATTTTCGAATGGATGCCATCTAGGCCAGGGGATGTGTCAGGACAGTTGGCAAGGGCACTGAAGAATTCCCACTCACTGAAGGGAGCGTTACATGGCTCAGGGTGTTGTTGCTCCACAATCTGTTTGAGGAGCCGAAAGGTGTGATGGTAATTCTCTGATGCAGAGATGCGAAAATAATGCTCAGCAAGATACTGTGCAATTACATTGACATCGGCGGATACAGCTCCAGTTTTGGAAATTCCAGGTACACCTACTGGGTTCTGGTAGCCATAAAGTCGACGGAGCTTGGTGCAAACTTGTTCTAATGGTGGAGACATAACGTTTCAAACACTCCTGCTTCCTTCATGTGATGACGAGACGAATCTTCACTCGGAGCTGTTTGAAGGCAATAAGGTTCCCTGGGGAGGGGTGGCGCTTATGTCGTTGGAGGACCTCCCTACAATATCTAATGACCCCAGGGATTTCAGGCGACCACCAAGGCACTGACTCCCGCAGGGGTAACCAAAGGAACGAGGGATTGCTGATTCAGCTGCGGTACCATGGTATTAGTGATGACATGGATCACTTCATTGATGGTGGCATGCAACGGGCATTCTAAGTTGGTAACGGATGTGAAAGTGCTCCATTCAGCCTTGGGAAGAACCCACCTGGGCAGGTGTCGAGATGAGGGTCGCTGTGGCAGGGACAGGAAAAGTGGAAAGTGATCACTAACACACAAGTCATCATATCCTCTCGTGTGGATAGATGGGAGAAAGCCAGGACTGCAAACCGAGAGACCAATGGTCGAATATGTGCAATATGCTCCATTAAGGTGTGTGAGGGCACCTGTATTTAGAAGGCAAAGGTCTAGGCGAGTGAGTAAGTTCAAATGGTTCAAATGGCTCTGAGCACTATGGGACTCAACATCTGAGGTCATCAGTCCCCTAGAACTTAGAACTACTTAAACCTAACTAACCTAAGGACATCACACACATCCATGCCCGAGGCAGGATTCGAACCTGCGCCAGTAGCGGTCGTGCGGTTCCAGACTGTAGCGCCTTTAACCGCTCGGCCACTCCGGCCGGCGAGAGTGAGTAGGTCCTCAACATCTTTGCCACAGCTACACCCCACAAAGGGCTACGGGCATTAAAATTACCTAGAAGCAGAAAAGGCTGGGGTGTTGCGAAATGAGTGCAGCCATAACAAGGGGTGGTGCTTCAGCATCTGGAGGGAGGTAGATGCTACAGATGGTAATTCCCTGACAACCACGGCTTCCAGTGGTGCTTGAAGAGGCACAAGTTAGCTACAGACAGAGGTGAGGACTAAAATACACACTAAACTTGACAGTCTGTCACAGGCAGGACGATTTTTGTAGTACCCCCTATAGCCACGAAGGGCGGGGGCTGGTTGGTTGGTAGGTAGGTTTGATATTTAAAGGGACCAAACTACATGGCCATTGGGCCCTTGTTCCATCGAACGAGGTCCACGGGATAAAACGGAAAACATACAGGACACACCACATGAGTTCGAGATTGACAGAAAAAAAAACACAAAACTGAACACACTAGACACAACAGACGACAAGAAAAGCACAGACAAACAGACAAGAAACAGCTTAAAACAGTAGAGCAGATGTTCGGGGCTGGCTGATGATGAGGATAAAAAAAGGATGAGCAAGCCACTCGGCAACACATTAAAATCTCTAACCTGAATGTACTAGGGTAGAAAGGGCAGGGAGACAAAAAAACAGGAAATAAAACTTAAATGGAAGAATAAAAACCAGTGTCACATAAAAAATTTAAAACTAAGTAAGCCGTGGTGGCATCATCTCCTAAAATCGAAGGAACGGAGTCAGGGAGATTAAAATTCACTCCTAGAGCGGCGAGATATGGACAGTCCACCAAAAGGTGCGCCACTGTCAAACAAGAACTGCAGCGACAACATGGTCATGCCAGAGAAGGTAGCCTTGCATCAGCCAAGTGTGGCCAATGCAAAGGCGGCAGATGACCACAGAGTCCCTGCGAGAAGCCCGCAGAGAAGACTTCCAATTACACTGTTCTACAAAAAAAACTTTTTTCTATTACTGATAAAAAATATTGTGATCCTAGTTGCATTTTGAGTGCTGAATTGAAAACTGTTTTTGGTTTTTTTCTGTCAGGGATAGTTTATAAGTAATCGCAATTTTAATTCTCTTTTCAGTTTCTGATAGAGTGCAGCAAACGTGAGGTGAAATTCAACAAACAAATGCACATCTTTATGATGTTATAAGTTCATCACATTAATGGAGGGTGGGATCTAACATATAACACAGTAACCTTTGTGTATACACTTTGAAGCATTTATTTGACATGAGAAATTACAGAAAATTGACAAACAGTGAGCCACTGTCTTCTAATGCACATCACTTTTTTCTCTTGTATTGTGAATCTTTCTTCTCTCGAATGATATTCAAGCAATAATCCACTAACATAGAAGGTACCCACTTCCCTTCATAGCGCCTTTCTATGTTAGAAATGTCTTTATGGAATCTTTCCCCATGTTCATCCGATACGTCACTACAACTCTCTGTGAAGTAGTCCAGATGAAAGTTCATCATATGTACCTTCAAAGACATATTGCACCCCAAATCCTGATATGTTTTGATCATATCCTTCACCATTGCTTTGTAGTTAGTAGCTCTCCTTCTTCTGAGGAAGTTTTCTGAGAGCATCTTGAAACAGTCCCATGCAGTTTTTTCTTTATCAGTTAAACATGCTTCAAAAGTTGCACCTTTCTGCAGCTCCCTGATTTGTGGGCCCACAAATACACCTTCCTTTATTTTTGCAGCTGAAAGACGGGGGAATTTGGTAGCTAGATATGCAAACCCACAGCCTGTTGGATCCATGGCCTCCACGAATTGTTTCATGAGGCCAAGTTTGATGTCAAGCGGTGGAAGTAGTATATATTCAGGAGCTACCAGACTTTCACGTTGTACATTCTTTTCGCCAACTTTCCATCTTCGCATAGGCCATTTCTTTTTCACGTAGTGAGAATTTCGGTCTCGACTATCCCACTCGCAAAGAAAACAGGCATACTTTGTGTAGCCTTGTTGCATTCACAGTACCATAGCAATTACCTTGAAATCTGCACATATCTTCCATTTGTGTTCATTGTATTTCAATGAATTTAGCATCCTTTGTACGAATTCGTAATTAAAGCTACTGGAACAGAGGGTATTTTATTTCCGTTATGGAGCGAAACACCCTTCAGACTTGTTTTCGATGCATCTATGAAAAGTCTCCACTCCTGTGAAATATAAGTGAAGTTCAGCATTTTCATCAGGCCAGCAACGTCATTGCAAAATGTCAGTTCTTCGTCAGTTGAAAAATAAGAAATAAAGGCATGTTCTCTGTGCCTGAACACACTGATTTTAGTACTTTGGTGCAGCAGATTACACTCTTGTAATCTTGAACCAAGCAGCTGCACCTTTTGTTTACTTAGTCCTAGATCACGTACTAAATCACTTAAATCTGCCTGTGTGAACAAATGTGGCGATGACTCACTTGTGCAGTGATATAAAGAATCATCATCTGTGATTTCTTCACTACTACTTATTTTACTGTCACTCGGAATTTGACGTCGAGCTCTTGAAGCTACTGGAAGGTTGTCGGAATGCTGCACTGGCATTCTCACTGAAGGCAGATCTGGGTAACCAATGTTCCTCTTTGACTTTTTGTTTACAAAACCCTGAATTTTTGTTAGACAGAAATAACAATCAGTAACATGGTCCTTAGGCTCCCTCCACACCATTGGAACAGCAAACAACGCCACGTTCTCTTTACCTTTCCATCACTGAATTAGTTAGCAGTAACATGTAGCACAACAGAAATGTGGTGCCCATTCTTTATCTTGGTCTCTTATCTCTACTCCAAAGTAATGTTTGTATGCTTTCTTTATGACTGAAGAAATGTTCTACCTATTTCTGGCAAAAGTGAACTTCCCACAGATGTAGCAGAAGTTGTCCGGCTTATATCGACCTCCACGACGACGTGGCATTTCTGCAAATTTAAAAATACCACTTTGGTAATACACCTGTATTAAATTAATAGAAGGGAACTAGAGGAAGGCTGATGTGTAAAAACAAGCAGTCATTTTACCTTCAGCACCAGGCTCAATCAGTTTACACACAGGAACTAAAAAACTCAACCGTGCTCGGAAATATGACAGACAGTTACTTGTCAGCCAAAACACCCACTCGTTAAGACTGACACAAATTGCGGCTAACACCACTGTTGTAAACTCGATGCACCTGCCCCTAGGAGGCGTGAAGCTTTACTGCCGAGGCAGCGACCGGCTATTGCCGTTCGAGTTAATGAGGTGTTTCAGGTGGTCTTAATGACATAGGTGTGGCGGTGGATAACCTAATGATGTCTGATTCTTCCCACCTGCTGTTGCACAAGAAATTATCACGTTCTATCACTACTGGATGCGGCAACATACCCGTATTTCTCTATAACGTCTCTGTGTTTGCCATGAATTGTGAATATACATATATATGCATATTACATAAAAAGTATCCCTGACAACTATATTTTGTTTACATATTTTAATTTCCCACGGTAAAATGGTCTAGAAGCACATACTTTAATATCAGAAATAGAACTCATGTCGAACAGTGTTATTTGTGCTCTCCTTGAGGGAGCGGAACTTAGTGGGCGTAACCAAGCCACGCCATTCAGAATCCCAAATCCGAAGAATTTTGTGGCGTAACACTGATCGGAGGTCAGGTTCGAGTATTCAAATCTCCAGAAGCGGCTCACGAGTGGCCTGTTTCGCCAGTCTGTCAGTGAGCTCATTTCCCAGGATTCCGACATGTCCTAGGGTCCATAAAAGACTACTGATCAACCAGATCGTTCAAGGGCACAACCCAGCTCATGGACGGAAACTACCAGAGGATGGCGTGGGTAGCACTGATCAATGGCCTGTAAACCACTCAGCAAATCACGGCACAATATGTAGGACATGCCGGGGCAGGAACGAATATGCTCAAGGGCACGAGAGATGGCCACCAGCTCGGCAGTGAAGACTCTGCAGCCATCCGGCAAGAAGCGTTGTTCTATATGGCCCAAGTAAGCATAAGCAAAGCCTACACGACCATCAACGAGCGAGCCGTCAGCATAGACGACTTCAGAACCCTGGGATTCGTCAAGGATCGAGAAAATGTGACAGCGGAGTGCCTCAGAAGGACGAGAGTCCTTATGAAAACGCGATATGTCCAGCCATAGTTTCGGCAGAGGCATACACCATGGAGGCATATGTGTATGGACCTACATGGGACGCTGGAAAGGAGATGACTCGAGTCCCAACAGTAGGGAACGGAGACGTACAACGATCGTGATCCCTGACTGAGGCCGCTGTTCTGGGAGAGGAACCGAAGTGCTTGGGAACAAAAGATGAAAATGCCAATGCTGAGGAGAGATGAACGTGCGCCGCATAGTGGGGGAGCAGTTGGTGGAGCTTGATGTGCAATGGAGGGACTCCAGCCTCATGTAGTAGACTGGCCACTAGACTCATTCAAAAAGTGCCCATCACTAGATAGACCCCGCAGCGGTGCACAGCATCAAGCAGCTTCAATGCTGAGGGCGCCGACGAACCATACACTACACTCCGATAGTCGACTCGTGACTGAACTAGGGCTTTGTAGAGCCGCAGCGATGTAGAGCGATCTGCACCCCACGTGGTGTTGCTCAGGCAGCGGAGGGTATTAAGATGCAGCCAGCACTGCCGCTTAAGCTGACGAATGTGGGGGAGCCATGGCAGTCGGGCGTTGTAAACAAATCCTAAAAAGCGATACTTCTCGAATACTCATAGTAGATGGCCATCAAGAGAAAGGACAGGATCAGGGTGGATGGTCCGTCGCCGACAGAAGTGCAAAACGCAGGTCTTGTCGGCAGTGAAGTGAAACCCATGATGGAGAGCCCATGACTACGCTTTCTGAATGGCTCCCTGTAGTCAGCGTTCAGCAACATCAATGGTTGAGGAACTGAAATAAAGGCTGAAATCGTCAGCATACAAGGAGGGCGACACTGAAGACCTCACAGCTGCTGCTAGGCTATTGATAACGACAAAAACTACACTCACTACAGAGCCCTGCAGAGCCCCATCCTCTTGGATATGGGAGGAGCAAAAGGAGCCTCCTACTTAAACATGGATGGTACGTAGGGGGAGAAAGTTCCATATAAAAACCTGGAACGAGTCATGGAGCCCCCACTCTGGCAGTGTGCCAAGGATGTGGTGGCGCCAGGTCGTGTCGTAGGCCTTCCGTAAATCAAAGATGACGGCGACCAGATGTTGGCGCCTGGAAAATGCCATGCAGACAACAGACTCAAGGCACACAAAATTATCTGTCGTTGAGTGGCCTCGGCAGAAACTACCATTGGGGGGGGGGGGGGGGGCTTAGTAGGCCCTGAGGCTCCAGGAGCCAACACAAACTCCTGCCCACCATTTGTTCAAATAGATTGCAGAGAACGTTGGTAAGGCTAATGGGGCGGTAGCTATCGACCTCCAGTGGGTTTTTGCCAAGTTTCAAAACGGGGATTAGGATGCTTTCCCGTCACTGAGACAGAAACTCACCCACAACCCAGATACTGTAGTAAAGGTCTAGCAGGCGTTGGTTGGGTTGGCTTGTGGGATTGAAGGGACCAGACTGCTACGCTGACTGGTCCCTTTTCCCAAAATTTCGAACACCCACACAGAATAAAAACGAACAATGTAAAAGACGACAGACGACACAGAACAATAAAGACTTCGACAGAGACCAGACAAAAGGAATTAAAATCACACAGAGTGTGACAGTGGTTGGCCAACCATAGAGACACAAAAGGAAAAGCCAACCACCGAGAAACACACTAAAAAATCAGACTAAAATCGGAGGCCATAGGCCAGAATCAACACAGAAATACAAGCACTTAGATTAGTTGGTAAAAGCCCCCTGCCCGAATAAAACGCAAAACTAAGCCTGCCATAGCAGGGTCATCAGTTAAAAGGGAAGGGAGCGTACCAGGCAGCGCAAATGTCTGCCTGAGCACAGCTAAAAGGCTACACTCCACAAAATGTGGGCCACAGACAAATCGGAGCCGCAGCGACATAGAGGGAGGCCCCTCACGGCGCAATAAGTGGCCGTGCGTCAGCCAAGTGTGCCCAATGCGCAGCCAGCAGAGGACAACAGTAGTAGTAGTAGTAGTAGTAGTAGTAGAACGGTTTTGTGGGCGCACGACAGCGAGGTCTTCAGCGCCCGTTCAGTATCATAGTGAGACGGGTGTCAAGAAAAAAACTCAGAACATTTACATCAAACGCAACATAAAACACGGGGAACAATCATTGAAAAATATGTGCTCACCCACACCGAAGTGTGGGATGAAGCAGTAGTAGTAGTAGTAGTAGAAGAGTTTTGTGGGCGCACGACAGCAAGGTCTTCAGCACCCGTTCAGTATCATAGTGAGATGGGTGTCAAGAAGAAAACTCAGAACATTTACATCATACGGAACATAAAACACGGGGAACAATCATGGAAAAATATGTGCTCACCTACACCGCAGCGTGGGATGAAGCAGGGCGTCAGCAGTAAAACATGGACAACACAGGAAGAAAAAGGTAGAGGGAGCTAAAACAATGGAGCAGATGGAAGTGGCTGGCTGACCGCAAGGAAAAAAGGAGGAGTCAGCCACTCTGCAATACACTAAAACCGCCAGCCTAAAAGTTTAGGCCAGAGTCCAGACACATCACAAAACTTAAAAACCATAGACACACACGTCTCATCGTTAGCTAAAACACAGGGCAGATCCCCATCAACTTGTGCTTCTGCCCTTGCATCACGGTATAAAACGCAGTCTGTTAAAATGTGCCGGACAGAGATGTGCACACCACAAGCATCACAAAACGGAGGATCCTCCCGCCGTAATAAATAGGTATGTGTCAGAGGACAGTGCCCGATTCGAAGACGTGTAAGCGCCACCTCTTCCCGCCTGAGCAGCCGACAGAAGGAACGCCACGGCCGAGTGGTTGACTTTACCGACCGCAGTTTATTGGCCGTCACCGCCAGCCATTCGTCCTCCCACAACTCCATGCACTTCCTGTGGAGTGCAGCGATGACGGACTGCAAGGGGATAGGACACTGGACCACATACTGCTCTCTGCAGGCCTCCTTGGCAGCCCGATCAGCCTGTTCATTGCCCCATATGCCGAAGTGACCAGGCACCCAGCAGAAGGATACCTCTTTACCCCGCCACTGGAGCAAGTACAGTTGGTCATGTATCAGCTGGACCATCTCTTCAGTCGGGTATAGGTTCTGCAGTGATTGTAAGGCACTAAGAGAATCGGAGCAGAGAAGAAATCGATCGCCCCGAACAAGATTCATCTGCTCCAGTGCCGTCAGGAGCGCGTGGAGCTCCGCTGCGAAAACGGTATATTCAGCAGGGAGGCGAATCCGGGTAACATGATCAGGGAACACCACAGAACAGCCAAGGAAAGTCTCCTGTTTGGAGCCATCAGTACAAACGACAGTGAAACCGTGATGCACGTCTAAAATGTTAAAAAACAGAGATTGGAACGTAAAATCTGATGTGCCATCTTTCTTAAAATTAGTCAAATCTAAAATAAGTTTGGGTCTCCGGAGGAGCCAAGGTGGAGATCTGCTCCAACCGCGACGTAAAACACGAAGACCAGCCATAGACATCGCACCAAGGCAGTCCTGTGCGCGAATCCCATAGGGCTGTGTCGCACGTTGCCGGTTATGAAACAATCGTGCCAGAGGAGGCTGAGCAACGGTGTGGTATGCAGAGGTGTATGGTGTGGACAAAGTTTTATACGCCTGGCGCACTGTAAGTAGCCGTCGCCGCATATGAAGTGGCGGTCTGCACAGGGGCTTGGTATGGGGCTAGTTCGGAATGCCCCAGTGGCCAACCGAAGCCCTTCATGGTGCACAACGTCCAACAACTTTAAGTAAGAAGGCCTCGCAGACCCATACACGGTGCACCCATAATCGAGCCGAGATCGCACAAACGCCCTGTAAAACTGGAGCAGACAAGTCCTGTCAGCTCCCCATGTACTGTGGCTAAGACATTTTAAAATACTTAAAGCCTTAAGTGACCGCTGTTTCAGGTCTTTAAGATGAGGTAACCACGTGAGCTTCGCGTCAAAAATGAGCCCCAGAAATCTCACCGTGTCTTTAAAAGTAAGAATAGTGTCCCTCAGCCTCAAATCAGGAAAGGTTAAAATCGAACGAAAACGGTTAAAAAGAACACATACAGACATCTCGGTGGAAAACTTAAAACCACTCTTCTGCGCCCAGTCATCCAAACGCCTAATCGTAAGTTGCAACTAACGAGTTGTCGTTGCAAGGCTTGAAGAATAGCAAAACAAAGAGAAATCATCCACAAACAAAGAACACTGGACAAGACTTTTCACTATGGACGTAATGCTATTAATAGCGATGGCAAAGAGGGTCACACTTAAAACGCTACCCTGAGGGACACCGTTCTCCTGCACAAAGCGATCAGACAGGACGTCACCAATCCGGTGTCTAAAATATCGTGGCGAGAGGAAAGACTGAATAAAAAGAGGAAGACAACCACGAAAACCCTATTCGTGAAGCTGCTCCAGGATGAGACGCCTCCAAGTAGTATCGTAGGCCTTCTCAATGTCGAAAAATACACCTAGAAGGTGATGACGGCGTAGGAAAGCTTGTTGTATAGCCGCCTCCAGGAGGGTAAGGTTATCGAAGGTGGAACGAAACCTCCTGAACCCACACTGAAAGCGACTAAGGAGTTGCCGGGATTCTAACATCCAGACAAGGCGGCGGTTATCCATTCGCTCCAAGGTCTTCCCTATGCAACTAGTGAGGGCAATACTACGGTAGCTACTTGGGCTCGTGCGGTCTTTCCCAGGTTTTAAAAAAGGGATTAAAACTGCCTCACGCCACGCGTCAGGAAAGTGACGCGAGGAGGATTTCTTTGTTGAGCATTGTGAGGTGCCATAGCATACTGTAATGGATCCTGTCGTGGCCAGGGGATGTGTCACGAGCTCCAGACAATGCAGAATCCAGTTCCCACATAGAAAATTGGCAGTTGTAAACTTCATGAGAGGTGGAATGGAAGTCCAGACTACATCTCTCAGCAACGGCTCTATGGCGCTGGAAACCTGGATCCTGACTGGTTGTTGCAGTAACTGTGGCGAAATACGCTGCCATAGTCTGGGCAATGTCTCGCAGATCCGTGTGGAGAGTGCCATTATTAATTACAGCAGCTATGGGGCACCTCCCTCCTCTGCCAGAAATTCTCCTGATGGTGTCCCACACATTGGAACTTTTGGTGAAACGACTAATGGTGTTCGGAAACTGTTGACATGACCTCTTCTTGCTCTCACGAATAATGTGGTGACATCTTGCCCTCGCCACCCGAAAGACTGCAAGATTCTCAGCAGTCGGCCGACACTTGAACCGACGCAGAGCTGCACACCTGGTCCTGATTGCAGAGCGGCATTCGGCACTCCACCAAGGCACAGGTGGCCTCTTCCGGTGGCCTGTGGACTGTGGAATGGATGCTGCAGCGGCGTGGTGGACCGTTTTGGTAATATGATCCACCGACACCTCAACATTCGCACAATGTTCGAATTGGGCCAACTGGCTATAAAGCGTCCAGTCAGCTCCACTGAACACCCATCGTGGTGGTCTCCGTTCGGGGCCCACGCCATCTGGCAGGTGAATCCAGATTGGGAAATGATCACTGCTGTGCAAGTCAGCGACCAGTTCCCAGTGAGCACTGGTGGCAAGAGCTGGAGAGCAAAGTGAGAGATCAATGGCAGAGAACGACCCAGTCACTGTGGAGAAATGAGTACTCTGTCCTCCATTGAGCAAGTAGGCACAGGATGACAGGAGAAGCCTCTCTATTGCTCTACCCCTGGGGCAGATAATTGCAGAGCCCCAAAGCACATTGTGGGCATTAAAATCATCACAAATAACGAATGGCTGGGGGAGCTGGGTAAGAAGGTCGGTGAGGGCCGCTTCATCAAGAGCATCATGTGGGGGCAAGTAAAGTGAACATACAGTCAATGGATGACGCACGTGCACGGACACAGCGACGGCCTGTCAAGTCTTCGTAAGTGGGAGAGGCGAGGAGTGGTAGTCCGTCCTGACGAAAATACCTACGCCTCCTCTAGCTCTCTCTCCATGCAGGTCGTCCTTTTTGTGGAGTGTGTAGACTCGTATCTCAGGGGAGTGTGATGGATGGAAATACGTCTCCTGGAGACAGAGACACAGTGGTCTACCCTGAGAGAGTAGACGAAGTTCCTCCACATGCGTCCTGAACCCTTGCAAGTTCCACTGGAGTATGGGAGCCATCTATGTTGGGGGTAGCACCTTCATCCTGTCTCTCCGACGGGGCGGGGAGACCGCAGCAGGTGGAGGGGCAGGCATGGGACGAGATGATTGCCCCACACATACATCGTACTCCATCAACTCTGGGGAAGAGTCAGATGAGGCCTCACATACAACAACATCCACATGGTTAGATGGTTTACCACAGGATTTGACGCGCTGTTGCTGCTGTACAGTAGCTTTCTGTGGTTTGGTGGACTTTGGGGTAGCTGATGTGGGAGTGGTAATTGGCGCACTGGGCTTGGGAACAGCCTCAGCTGTTGGAGGCGCCAGGGGCTGGCCCAAGTTCGCCACTGTACCTTTGTCTGCCGTTCGAGTAGGGGCTACTGGCTCTGAAACACTGGCTGCGTTGCAAGTGCACTGACAGCTGCAGGTGTTAGTGCCAACACTCACCACCTCAGTCTGCATTGAGGCATCGACTTTTGGAGTAGGCTTCTGAACCAGGGATGCAAAAGATGTAGCAAATGTGGGAGGTTGCATCGACTTATAGATCTTCTTGGCCTCACCATAGGGGATACACTTGGTTGTTTTTATTTCTTGGACCTTGCGTTTCTCTAAAAATATTCGGCAGTCCCTACTCCAAACAGGGTGGTTCCCACAGCAATTAATACATTTAGCCGGAGACGAGCAGCCTGACCACAGTTTCCACAAGTCGCTTCGCCTTTACAGCCTAAGGTGGTATGCCCAAAACTCTGGCATTTAAAACAGCGCATTGGGGTCGGGAATAAGGGCTCACACTAGGGCGAAGGATGCCAGCTTTAACATGTTCAGGAAGTTTTGTGCTACTGAAGGTCAGAATAAAGGAGTCAGATTTGACAAGAGTGCCATCAACCCTCTTCATGATGTGTTGGACAGCAACGATACCTTCTGGAGCCCACTCACGTTGCAGTTCTTCCTTGGGAATGTCAACTAGATGCCGACATGTCACAACACCTTTGCTGTAGTTCAAGGTGCTGTGCAGTTCAGTGTCTATGGCATATTCTCCAAGGCATTTAGCAGATTGGAGGTTAGTTGCTTGCTGGGAAGTGGAAGTTTCCACTAGCAAGATCCCATTACATAAGCGCTAGCCACAGATTCCCTCCAATCCCTTTTGTATATAGAAGGGCGAAACCTTCTCGAAACTACCCTCCTTCCGTTTCACAATGAGAAACACATTCGGATTACCAGAATGCATTCTGTTACCTAAGACTGGACTTTTCAAAGAAGCGCCGGAGTCAGGGGGACTGACTGCATGGGCCCTCTTAAGAGACTGGGTGTTAGAACCTTCCAGCGGCCCACCCTTTCCGCTGGGAGGAAGAAAAGAGGATTTCGAAGGATCCATCTCGGTCCCACGAGCAGCTAGGGAACGAGAAGTCCACCTAGACAGAGCCCCGCATGCCTAGGTAAACCTTATACAGCTGAGGTGCGGCAGGTTCCCCAGAGGTTGCCCGCTATCGACTTTTCCACCTCAACAGCCATGCATCTCATCAGCGCGCAGCACACCTTGAGATTGAGGGGTTTGTTATAGAGGTTTAGTCCATCCTCGCGATCCGGGTGCTCAAGCTAAGATCCCCATTCCCTGAGACACACAACGTTCCACCGCCGCGCCGCACGGTGGTCGCTGACGTATGCTCAGAGCTTATGGTGACAGGGGACTGGTGGCGCTTACCAGTCCCCAGCTCAGGAACCCCGGGGTCGCCAAGCCCGTACCCAGCAAATGAATGCTGAGCCCCTGGGGGCCAGGGGACAACAGACTCCTTGCGAGAGACCCGCGTGGATGGCCGCCACACAGTCATTGTCTCCTTGATAGGACGGAGTTTGTTTGGCACGGGCAGGTTGCGCCATTCAGTGTCCCATAAATCGAAAATTTTGCGGCGTACGATTGCCCGAAAATCAGTCGCCAGGAGACCAATCTGTAAAGATGGTTTACTGATGGCCTCTGTAGCCAGGCGGTCAACATTTTCATTGCCAGGTATCCCAACATGGCCAGGGGTTAACATAAGGACCACAGATCGGCCACAATGCGCAAGAGTATGCAGGGACTCCTAGACAGCCATCACCAGACGAGAGCGAGGGAAGCACTGGTCGATAGTTCGTAAACTGCTCAGGGAGTCGCTACAGATAACCAAGGACTCACCTGAGCAGGAGTGGATATACTCGAGGGCATGAACGATGGCGACCAGCTGAACAGTGAAAATGCTGCAGCCAGCTGGCCATGAATGTTGTTCATAGTGGTCCCCTGGAGCCAGAGCATAACCAACACGACTGACAACCATCGAACCGTCAGTGTAAACAACGCCAGAGCCCTGATACGTGGCTAGGGCGGAATAAAAGCATCGGCAGAAGGCCTCTGGAGGGACTGAGCCCTTCAGGCTCTGTGAAAATCCGAGCCGAATGCAAGGGCGAGGCACATACGATGGGTTGGTTGGTTGTTTGAGGTTTAAGGGACCAAACAGCAAGGTCATCAGTCCCTTGTTTCAAATAGGCTCCATTCCGCTAATGGGACATCTCAGGAAAGTCAGAACAATAAAAGGGAAGAAGGTAAAAACGTAAAAAGGCAGTCATGTTGTCATTGGTAAAAAACAAAATGAGGGAAGTCGGCAAGAGAACGAACCCAACACTATGCTGAAGCAGCATAGGCAAAACCACCTGTGACGTAAAAGGTACAACTGCTAGAATGTAGAAAGTACGCATGGGAAGAAAAAGACTAACCAAGCCTTAAAAAAAAGGGTAAAAACAGAGTAAAAGGGGAAGAAAAGAGGATTTCCGTCAGGGAGGGGAATCGGGAATCTCCGAACACTGCTTACAGTGAGAGACACCCAAACACTTACCACCCTGCCCCAACACCAGAGAGAGATTAAAAACCTTAAAACTGAGAATAAAAACCACTTTCCCGGAGGAAACCGAGAACCAGAGATACCATCCGGGAATCGTCAGCCAACATCAAAGGTAAAGTGTTGGGGAGCCTGTACTTAGCACGCACAGCCAAAAGAAGGGGGCATTCAACCAAAATGTGGGCCACTGACTGGAAGGCTCCACAACCACATAGTGGGGGTGGCTCATCACGCAAAAGAAAATCATGGGTCAGCCTGGTATGGCCAATGATGAGACAACACAGTGTGGTCGAGTCCTTTCGGGAGAGGCGAAAGGAAGAACGCCACGGGCCTGGTGTCACCTTAATTGCACGAAGTTTATTAGACAGGGGAGTAGCCTCCCAAGAAGTGGTCCATGACTGTGCGAAGTGGGATTTGATGTGAAGCCGTAAATCCGCTGCAGGAGGGGTTACAGAAAACGGGGGGTAAGTGACTCCTCCCCCAGCCAACCGATAAGCGAGCTCATTACCCGGGATACCCACATGGCCAGGGACCCAAAGGAAGTTGGTTGGTTGGTTTAAGGATTAAAGGGACCACACAGCAAAGGTCATTGGTCCCTTTTTCCAAAATACTAAAAATACCCACAGAGAATAAAAAATGTTCAACAGAATAGGATACAGACGACACAAAACAGAAGAAACATAGACAAGGACCAGACAAAACGAAATAAAATCACACAGAGTGTGACGGTGGTTGGCCGACCATAGGAATAAAAAACGGAAAAGCCAACCACCGAAAACACATTAAAAACTTAGTTTAAAACCGTAGTCCAAAGGCCAGAATCAACACAAAACAATGAAATAAAACAGAAACACTCAGATTAAAGAATAAAAACCCCCTGCCCGAATAAAACGAAAACTAAGTCAGCCATAACAGGGTCATCACATAAAAGAGCAGGGAGCGTATCAGGCAGCGCAAATGTCTGTCTGACCACAGCTAAAAGGGGGCAGGCCGACAAAATGTGGGCCACTGTCAAAGCCGCCCCACAGCGACATACAGGAGAGTCCTCCCGGTGCAGTAAATAACTGTGTGTCAGCCGGGAGTGTCCAATGCGAAGCCGACAAAGGACGACTGAGTCCCTGCGGTTGGCTTGCATGGATGACCGCCACACAGTCGTCGTCTCCTTAATGGCACGGATTTATTGGGCGTGATCCGATCGCGCCATTGAGCGTCCCAAAGCGCAAAAACTTTTCGGCGGAGCACTGCCCGCAAATCAGTCTCTGGGAGGCCAACATCCAGAGACTGTTGTCTCGTGGCCTCTTTCGCCAGGCGGTCAACATGTTCATTGCCCGGGATACCGACATGACCGGGGGTCCACACAAAGACCACAGCGCGGTCGCAACGCGCCAGAGTATGCAGAGACTCATGGATAGCCATCACGAGACGAGAACGAGGTGACAGACGGTAAGAGGCTTGGACTGCAGATCGAAAGGTCAATGGCGGAGTACATGCCATGCGCCACACTGAAGTGTGTGAAGGAATCATCATTTAACAGCGAAAGATCGAGCTGTGCCAATAAATGTTCAATGGTGGCGCCTCAACCTGTCGCCACTGACCCACCCCACATAGGGTTATGGGCGTTGAAGTCGCCCAGTAATAAGAAAGGTGGCGGTAATTGGGCTATCAGCGCAGCCAGGACATACTGCGCAACATCAGGCTCCAGTGGAAGGTAAAGACTGCAGACAGTAATAGCCTGTGGCGTCCACACCCGAACAGCAACAGCCTCTAAAGATGTTTGTAGAGGGATAGACTCGCTGTGAAGAGAGTTAAGGACATATATGCAGACGCCACCAGACACCCTTTCATAAGCTGCCCGGTTCTTATAATAACCCCGATAGCCACGGAGGGCGGGGGTTCGCATTGCTGGAAACCAAGTTTCCTGAATAGCAATGCAGAAGAAAGGGTGAAGGCTGATAAGCTGTCAGAGCTCAGCGAGATGTTGGAAGAAACCGCTGCAGTTCCATTGGAGGATGATATTGTCCATGGCTGAAAAAGGCGTGACGGGACTGGGAACGCAAATTACGCCGCTAGGTCCCCTGCTGCCTCCGATGGGGCACCTGGGCAAGTGCTAACTATTGCATCTGAGGGACTGGCGAGATCAAGGTCCTCAGCGGACGCAAGAATCTCCACCACATTCTCAGACGCAGAACTTGTAGGTAGCAGTGGAGTAGGTGCCACCGGAGGTGCCTTGGTCTTACAGGTCTTCAGTTTCGTTTTGTCTCGCTGTTCCTTTGGTTGCCGTTGCTGAGAGAGCTTATTGGAGTCAGTCTCAGGGACCGAAGACGATCGCGAAGCTCGACGACCAGCGACCTATGGCTTCTTCAGCCACTGGTTGGTGTCTGCTGTGGCGCTGGTAGGAACCTGGGAAGGGAGTGACCCAAGGGATCCCTTCCGAGCGAGAGAAGCCGAAGAAGACTTACACCCTCCGGCTTAGAAGTGGGGACCTGTGTCCCCGGTGGTTTAGTGGGTGCTGCTCCCGAGGTAGATGGTGTGGGATCAACAGCGAGAGAAGGGGCCCCTATCGTCAATGGGGCAGGTGAGGTTCTCTGACTCTGAAAGCTGACTGTTTGTGGTGCAGCTAAAGGAGCCGGAGCAGGAGTGACAGTTGAGGCATAAGATGCCGTCATGCACACCAGATGTAGCCGTTCAAATTTTCGCTTACCCTCAGAATAAGTCAGTCGATCCAGGGTCTTATATTCCATGATTTTGCGTTCTTTCTGTAAGATCCTGCAGTCTGGCGAGCAAGGTGAATGAGGCGCTCCACAGTTGACACAGATGGGAGGCGGAGCACATGGAGTATCAGGATGAGTGGGGTGTCCACAATCTCGACATGTGAGTTGGAAGTGCAGCGGGAAGACATATGGCTGAACTTCCAGCACTTAAAGCACCACATTGGGCGTCACAACGGTAAACCATCACCATGACCTTCTCCAGTAATGTATCACCCTCGAAGGCCAAGATGAAGGCACCAGTGGCAACCTGATTGTCCCTCGGGCCTTGATGAACGCGCCGGAGAAAATGAACACCTCTACGCTCTAAGTTGGCGCGCAGCTCGTCATCAGACTGCAAAAGTAGGTCCCTATGGAAAATAACACCCTGGACCATATTTAAACTCTTATGTGGTGTGATGGTAACGTTAACATCCCCCAACTTGTCACCAGCAAGTAACCTGTGTGACTGGGCGGAGGATGCCGTTTTTATCAAAACTGATCCAGAGCGCATTTTGGACAAGCCCTCCACCTCCCCAAACTTGTCCTCCAAATGCTCTACAAAAATCTGAGGCTTCACGGATACAAAGGAGTCCCCATCAGCTCTGGTACAGACGAGATACCTGGGCGAATACGTGTCACTGTCATTCATTGCCTTTCGTTCCTCCCACGGTGTGGCCAGGGAGGGGAATGATTTGGGGTCATAAACGTTACCTTTAAAATGAGCCCTCGAACGCTTAGAGACTGCTGGCGGCGGGCCACCAGCGAGAGACGATGTACCACGCTTCATTGCGGGTCATCCGCCCTGATGCCACCTACTCCGACCAAGGGCCCTCCCCATGGGCGCCACCCAGCCACAGCAATAGCCACCTGGCAGGGTGGCCATTGCTGGGAGTCCTGATGACCCAGGGAGATGGGCATCTACTCCTTGGCATACGTGGGGAGTTAACGGCGCAGGCATCAGTAGAGCGATCCCTGTGTTGTCAGGGGGCTACAACCAACAGGGTACATGGCGGCCCCACCACAAAGGACTGGCTACCGTGCTGGATCTTAGGTGCAAAAAAGTCCAAGGTCGTCGTCGCAGTTAAAAGCAACACTGCAGAGTGCAGTGTGGTAATCGCACCAAGGTCGTATCCTCGCTCAAGAGATGGAAAACGAGCGGGACACCATTGCAGCGACGAAAAAGCCGGCTAAAGGTCTCAATGCACGATGGATACAGTGCGCCATGTAAGGCACCCTTCCCCAATTGGCTCGCTCTTCGGAATAATTTAGAAAGATGAAGGTCAAACCCGAGACGGGACCATCACATGAAGCCGAAACATTTGAGACTCCTGTTAGTCGCCTCTTACGACAGGCAGGAATACCGCGGGCCTATTCTTACCCCGAAACCCGCAGGGGGTGGATCCAAAGGAAGTCAATGGAACAAGCAGCACGGTGAATATCAGCGAGATGGTCATGGATGGCAGAGACCAAGGGATGGCGCGAAACACACCGGTCAATAGCAAGAAGGCCATTCATCGAGTCTGTACATAACAAAACGCGGTTGTGTTGGGACTGTTTAATAAAGGTAAGGGCCTGGGAAATTGCCATCAATCCTGCAGTAAACACCCCACATGTAGGTGGTAGCAGATGATTTTCCGTTCCGACAGAGGACGTGAAGGCATACCCCACATGATCAGCAGATTTAGAGCCATCAGTGTAGAAAACAACAGCATCCCTAAACTCCCATAAAATTTGGCTGAAAGGGGAACGGAACATCTTTCGGACCACGCCGGAGATCCATCCGAATTCGAGGCCGAGGAACTAACCAAGGAGGGGTAGAGGGGAGGGAGCGAAGAAGACAGAACATAGAAGGAAGCTGAAAATCACATCAAAGAGACGCAAGGCGCAGTCCAACTGGTAAACCCGCCCAAGGGCGGGAGTCGGGTGGGCGACGTCCATGGTCTGGGAACAGGATAGAATAGGAAGGATGAGTGGGAGAGGAACGGATACTGAGTGCATAAGACACCAGAAGCTGGGACGGCCGAACAGAAAGGGGGGGGGATCCCAGCTTCAACCAGGAGACTATTAACAAGGCTAGTAGGGAAGGCACCGGTGGCCAAACGTATACCACGATGGTGGACTGGATCCAGCACGTGCAGTGTGGAAGGAGCAGCTGAACCATAAACTTGACAACCATAGTCCAAGTGAGACAGGACTAGAGCATGATAAAGACGGAGGAGGAGGGAACGGTCCGCACCCCAAGAGGAGTGGGCAAGGAAGCGAAGGACATTGAGTTTACGGAAACATCCTACCTTCAGGAGTCTGATATGGGGCAGCCAAGTGAGCTTGTTGTCGAAAAGAAAACCCAAGAAACGAAACTGTTGGACCACAGGCAATCTTTGTGAAGCGAGATAGAGCTCTGGATCAGGGTAGATCGTAGTACGGCGACGGAAGTGGACCACCCGTGATTTTAAAGGAGAGAATTGAAACCCGTGTGAGAGGGTCCATGCAGAGGCACGCCATATAGCTACCTGGAGCTGCCGTTCTGCAGATGCCATCGAGGAGGAACTAACCCAAATGCAGAAATCATCCACATACAGGGCAGGGGCGACCAAGGGACCGACAGAGGCCACAAGTCCATCGATAGCAATGAGGAAAAGGACACTAAAGACAGAACCCTGTGGGATGCCTGTCTCCTGGGTCCGTGGAGAACTAAAAGCAGTACCAACTCGGACTCTGAATGACCGATGGATCAGGAACTGGCGGATAAAAATCGGGAGCGGGCCTCGAAGACCCCACTGATGAAGGGTAAGTAAGATGTGATGGCGCCAGGCCGTGTCATAGGCCTTGCGAAGGTCAAAAAACACAGCAACCAAATGGCGGCGCTGGGAAAAAGCCTGCCGGACTGCAGATTCCAAGCGGAGTAAATGATCGATTGGAGACCGTCCCTCTCGAAAGCCACACTGGTAAGGGGACAATAGATCCCGAGATTCGAGGACCCAATTGAGCCAATGGGCTACCATCAGTTCAAGTAACTTACAAACAACATTGGTCAAACTAACTGGCCGATAGCTGTCATCAGATAGGGGGTTCTTACCAGGCTTAAGGATAGGAACCACAATGCTATCCCTCCACTGAGAAGGGAAGTCACCCTGGAGCCAGATACGGTTAAACACCCGAAGAAGATGTTGCTGTTGTGGAGCACTGAGATGTTGAAGCAGTTGGTTATGAATGGAATCTGGGCCAGGGGCCATATCATGAGAAGAAGACAGGGCAGAAAGAAATTCCCATTCAGTAAAAGGTTCGTTGTAAGATTCTGACTCACAAAGGGTGAAACATAAGGTGGAAGCTTCAGCCCGCTGTTTTTGATGAAGGAAAGCAGCTGGATAGGAGGCTGACGCTGATGCCACTGCAAAATGGGTCGCTAGATGTTCTGCAAGAACTAATGGGTCCGTACAAATGCCATCTGGGAGGTGAAGGCCTGCGAGGGTGGACTGCCGATGGCAACCTTGGAGAGAGCGAAGTGTAGCCCATACCCGTCACAGAGGGACAGTAGAACCAAGGGAAGAAACGAATCGTTCCCAACATATCCGCTTGCTCTGTTTGATTAAATAACGGGCTTTAGCGCGAAGGCGTTTAAAGGTAGTAAGACTGTCTACGGATGGGTGCCTCTTAAAGTGTTGCAAAGCTCGACGGCGATCACGGATGGCAATGGCAATAGCCGTACTCCACCACGGGACTTGCCGGCGACGAAATAGTCCAGATGAGCGCGGAACAGCAAGGCTAGCAGCGCGAACAATCGCGTCAGGCACGTCACGTAGGACGTCATCAATACAACCCGACAAAGAGGGAGAAAACGTGACCTGTGCAGTGTATAGAGGCCAATCGGCGCGTTGGAAAGACCAACGAGGCAATCTGTCCATCGGGGAGCGGTAAGGGAGCGTGATAATCAATGGGAAATGGTCACTATCACAAAGGTCGTCGTGTGGCGACCAGTGTAATGAAGGGAGGAGAGAGGGAGAAGAAAGAGAAAGATCAATGGCAGAAAACGTACCATGACTGGCACTGAAATGAGTAGGGGAGCCATCATTAAGAAGGCACAAGTCGTGGTCTGCAATAAGTTGGTCTATAAGAAGACCTCGTCAAGATGGAAAGGCACTGCCCCACAAAGGATGATGAGCATTAAAATCCCCGAGGAGGAGGGAGGGAGGAGGAAGTTGCTGAAGAAGGGCGGTTAAGGTAGCAGGTGTAAGAGTCCTGTCAGGAGGGAGATAAAGATTGCAAACTGTGATTGCAGAGTCGAAGTGGACCCTAACAGCAGCCGCTTCCAATGTAGTTTAAAGATGAATCCACGTGCTAGCAATGCCTGTACGGACCATTGTACAAACGCCACCAGAAGCCCACGGGGGTCCGACCCCATTTCGACAGAAAACACGGAAACCACGGAGGGCCGGTGAGTGAGCATCAGTAAAATGAGATTCTTGGAGAACCTCACAAGCTACAGAGTAGGACGAAAGAAGGGATTTCAATTCCGGAAGGTGGCGATGGTATCCATTACAATTCCATTGGAGAGCCACAGAACGATGGTTTAAATGGGGGCTGAACACTTTAAATCCAGTCATACCGCTGGGTCCCCACCCGTCACCGACAAGGAGGGGGCGACATCCATGAACGACAGGTTAGAATCCGTTTGTGAAGTCGGGGAAAGGACCTCCGGTGACACCCGAGGCTCTTTGTCCCGGGACTTATGTTTTTTCTTCCGTTCAGGCTGAGATCGAGGAGGGCTGTGTGGCATGAAGGAGCCAGCTGCAGCAAGATCAGGAACAGAAAGAGACTGGGCGACCTGGGGGCCGACAGACCGCGGCTCTCGCAGTCGTCGCGCGGCAGCAGACCTTTGGCCTGGAAGGTGCCGGGAAGGGGCTTCCCGGGAGAGGCGCCCTTGACCGGCAGACGCCAAAGGAATGGGACACTTCTTCGGCTGGGGAGGGGGAGCAGCGCCGAGAGGAGAAGGTGTGGGAGCCGCAGGGGAGGGGGGGAGGAGAGGGGTCCAGGATGGGGGTAAGGAAGGGGGAGGAAGGGGTGAAGATGTAACCAAGGTGTAACTATATGTCATGGATACAGGGTGGAGTCGTACATATTTCTTATGGGCCTCTGTGTAGGTTAAACGATCGAGGGACTTATACTCCTGTATCTTTTTTTCCTTCTTATATACTGGGCAATCTGGTGAACGTGGAGAATAACTACCTTGACAATTTACACAGACAGGAGGGGGAACACAGGGACTCCCCTCATGGAGTGGACATCCACAGTCACCACAGAGATGGGCCTGTGAACAGCAGGAAGACATGTGTCCAAAACGCAAGCACTTAAAACACCTCATAGGAGGTGGGATGTACGGCTTCACATCACAGCGATAGACCATAATCTTAACTTTCTCAGAGAGGGTATCCCCTTCAAAGGCCAGGATAAAAGCACCAGTATCAATACAATTGTCTTTAGGACCCTTCTGAACACGCCGAACAAAGTGAACACCCCGCCGTCCGAGATTGTCCCGAAGTTCCTCATCAGTTTGAAGGATGAGGTCCCTGTGAAAAAATCACACCTTGTACCATATTTAGAGACTGGTGGGGGTAATGGACACAGGTATTGTGCCAAGATGGGTACAGGCACGAAGGGCCGCAGATTGGGCAGCTGAAGCAGTTTTTATCAGCAGCAAACCCGACCGCATCTTGCTCAGGGAGTCCACTTCGCCAAACTTGTCTTCAATGTGTTCCACAAAGAATAAAGGTTTGGTATTGGTGAAAGTATCTCTATCAGTCCTAGTACAAACTAGGTAATGGGGGAAAGGTTTTTCCCCTAGCCGACAGGCCTGACCCTCTTCCCAGGGGGTAGCCGTGGAAGGGAAGGCCGAGGGGCAAGAGAAGCAGCACTTGAGGAATCAGTTCCACGCAGAGAGACGGCCGCAGAAGAATGGCCAGAGTTCTGGACCTGTATGCGTTTCATTTGCATAGCGTCCGCCCTGATACCACCCACTCCGATCAGGGGCTCTCCTCACGGGCGCCACCCAGCCACAGCAAGGGTCGTCTGGCACGGCAGCCATTGCCGGGAGTTCCGATGCTCCAGGATGACGAGCAACCACTCCAAGGCATGCATGAGTAGGTCACAGCTCAGGTATCAGAAGTGTGATCCCTGTGTGTTCAGGGGGCTCAACCAAAAGGGTACATAGCGACTGCACCACACGGGCCAGCTACCATGCTGGCTATGCACCCTAGCATCAGACAGTGACGTGAAAGAAAAGATGGAATGTACTAGGAGGGCGCACGTCGGGACACTAGGTAAGGTGCTCTTCCCCATATGGCTCACACTACGGAGGAGAAATTTTGTAATGGACGTCAAACCCCAGAGGGGGACCAAGGAATGCCAAAAGGAGGAGATGATTATGCAACAAAGCCGAATTAGAAAACCAACAGAACCAGGAGGATAGCGGGGCCAACATAAGCAAGGACACCAAGAGAGGGAGAGGAGAAGGCGAGGGGAAAGGAGCAAGGAGGGGAAAGGAGGGGAAGGGAAAGGAAATGCAGCCCTGGAGAGAAAGGGCCCTGTGCTTGCCACGCACGTATCCACAAAAGAGTTGTGGACCCCCTGGGCGGACATACCACGGGGGTGTACGCAGAGGGGCCAGGAAAGGAGGTGGAACAGGGGAAACCCCAAGCCCAGTGAGAAGCTCTCTGACGTGGACTGTGATAGTACAACCCAACCGGGGCCGACATTCTGGGAGATGGACGACCCACTGCATGACCAGGAGACGATAATTTGGATGCCCGGGGAAGCTACAAACATGGGCAGCTTAAGTGGCGAGTAAATGTTGGCACCGTAACCGCAGTGGCGGGACACCTGCCTCCACAAGTATGCTGTCCACAGGGCTGGTCCTGAAGGCACCAGTGGCAAGTCATATCCTGCTGTCTAGGATGGGGGTCCAGCACCCGCAACGCAAAAGGGGATGCTGAGCCGTAAGCCAGGCTCCCATAATCCAGACAGGACTGGATTATCGCCTGGTAGAGCTGTAACAGGGTAGATCATTCGGCGCCCCAGCTGGTGTGGCTCAAGCAGTGCAGAGCATTTAGATGCCGCCAACACATCTGCTTAAGCTGCTGAACATGGGGCAGCCAATTCAACCGGGCATCGAAAACCACACCCAAAACCTATGTGACTCTGCTACAGCAAGAAGTTCGCCATCAAGGTAAAGCAATGGCTCTGGATGAACAGTGCATCGCCGGCAGAAATGCAGAACGCAGGTCTTGGCTGCCGAAAACTGAAAGCCATGCACTACAGCCCAAGACTGTGCCTTGCGGATAGTGCTGTGCAGCTGACGTTCAGCAGCTGCAATGCCAATGGAGTTATAGTAGAGGCAGTAGTCATCAGCATATAAGGAAGCTGAGACAGCCGTTCCCACCACCGCAGCGAGCCCGTTAATTGCAATGAAAAACAGGCAGACACTTAGGACAGATCCCTGTGGTACCCCGTTCTTCTGAACTCGGGAGGAACTATGGGAGTCCATGACTTGCACGCGGAAGGTACGATGCGAAAGAAAATTTCGTAGGTAAATTGGCAGTGGACCCCGAAGACCCCAACGATAAAGCGTAGAGAAAATGTGATGGCGCCATGTCGAATTGTACACCTTCCGCATGTCAAAAAAAGAGCGACAATGTGCTGACGGCGGGCAAAGGCCATAGGGATGGCGGACTCCAGGCTCACCAGATTGTCAGCAGCAGAGCAGCATTTACGGAACCCACCCTGAGACTGAGCCAGGAGGCCCCGATACTCGAGTGCCCAACTCAATCGTCTTCTCACCATCTGCTGGAGCATAATGCAGCGAACGTTAGTGAGGCTAATGGGACGATACCTGTCCACCTCCAATGAGTTCTTGCCAGGTTTCAAAACGGGGATAACAATGCTGTCCCGCCATTGCTACGGAAACTCACCCTCGATCCAGATATGGTGGTAAAGGTCGAGGAGGGGTCGCTGGCAGTCCACTGAAAGGTGTTTCAGTATCTGACAGCGGATGCAATATGGCCTGGGAGCTGTATCAGAGAAAGCGGGTAAGGCACTGTGGAACTCTCACTCACTGAATGGGACATTGTAGGATTCAGGATGGCGGGTGTGAAATGATAGGCTCTGATGTTCCAACCGCTCTTTAAGCGGAAGGCCAGTGGGTAATTCACAGAAGGGGAACTGAGAGGAAAATGATCTCCTAAGAGGCTTGCCGTTATGTTGGAGTCAGTACAAATTGCCCCATTCAGTGAGAGAGCAGGGCAACTGACAGGACTCCGATAGCCATAGAGGCGCCTTATCTTGGCCCAAACCTGCGATGGAGAGAGATGGAGGCCAATGGTGGAGACATGCCGTTCCCAGCACTCCTGCTTTTGTTGGCGGAAGATGTGGCGGGCCCCTGCACGGATACGTTTAAAGGCGATGAGGTTTTCTAATGAAGGATGCCGCTTGTGATGCTGGTGCGCCCGCCTGCGATCTTTAATCGCCTTGGCGATCTCAGGCGATCACCAAGGCACAATCGTCCGCTGAGGGGGCCCCAGAAGAACGGGGAATGGCAGTAATGATGCTGGTGGTGACCGAGTGAATCACCGCATCAATTGCTTCAGTAGAATGAGGCTTAAGGGCGGCAGTGGAGGAAAACAAGTCCCAGTCAGCTTTATTCATAGCCCATCTGCAAGGGCGCTCAGAAGAGGGACGCTGTGGCAGTGATAGAAAGATCGGAAAGTGGTCACTACCACACAGGTCGTCATGCACACACCATTAGACAGGTGGTAAGAGGCTAGGACTGCAGATCGAAAGGTAGATGGCTGAGCGTGTGTCATGCGCCACACTGAAATGTGTGAAGGCACCATCATTTAAAATGGAAAGGTCGAGCTGTGTCAATACATGCTCAACGGTGGCCCCTCGACCTGTTGCCACTGACCCACCCCACAGAGGGTTATGGGCATTTAAGTCGCCCAGTAACAAGAAAGGTGGCGGCAATTGGGCTATCAGCGCAGCGAGAACATGCTGCGCGACATCACTATCCGGTGGAAGTTAAAGACTGCAGACGGTAACAGCCTGTGGCGTGCACACCCGAACAGCGACTATCACTAAAGCTGTTTGTAGAGGGATAGACTCGCTTTGAAGAGGGTGAAGGACATAGATGCAGACGCCACCAGACACTCTTTCATAAGCTATCCGGTTCCTATAATAACCCAGATAGCCACAGATGGCGGGGGTTTGAATTGCCAGAAACCAAGATCCTTGAAGAGCAATACAGAGAAAAGGGTGAAGGCTGAGAAGTTGTCAGAGCTCAGCTATATGGTGGAAGAAACAGCTGCAGCTCCTCTGGAGGATGAGAAGGGCAGATTACGCCACTGGGTCAGGTGCTGCCACCAATTGAGCACCTGTGCAAGTGCTACCCATGGTGTCTGAGGGACCGGCGAGACCAAGGTCCTCACCAGACGTCAGGATCTCCACCTCATCCTCAGATGCAGAACTTGTAGGAAGCAGTGGGGTGGGTGCAACCACAAATTCTTTGGCCTTAGAGGTCTTTCTCTTGGACCTCTCTCACTGAACCTTGGGTTTCACCAGCTGGGAGGGCTTCACTGATTCAGTCTGCGGGATGGAGGAGGATCTCTAAGCCCTACGACCAGCCCCTGGTGGGAACTCATGCCACCGTCAGGCATCATCCTTCCCGCTGGTGGAAACCTGGGAAGGGAGGGACCCAACGAGTCCCTTGTGAGCGAGAGTAGCCAGAGAAGTTGGACGCTTCTCCAGCTGAGAAGTGGGGACGGACGTCGGTGATGAGTGAGAGGGTGGTGCTCATGAGGTAGGTGGCCCCCCATGGGCAAGGGGGCATGTGGAGTTGTACGGCCTGTCGATCTGGCTGGAATTCTCGAAACAGATGGGGCTAGCACGGTTGTTGTACCAGCAGCGTATGAAGATGTCATCTCACAGGATGTAGTCAGTCATATTTCTTCCTATCCTCACTATAGGTCAGTCGGTCCAGGGTCTTATATTCCATTATTTCTCGCTCTCTCTGTAAGATCCTGAAGTCTGGCGAGCAAGGGGAATGACGCTCTCCACAGTTGACACAGATGGGAGGTGGGGCACATGGTGTATTGGGATGTGATGGGTATCTGCAATCTCGACATGTGAGGCTGGAAGTACAGTGGGAAGACATATGGCCAAATTTCCAGCACATAAAGCACCGAATTGGGGGAGGGATATAGGGCTTGACCTTCTCTGTAATGTATCACCCTCCAAGGCCAAGATGTAGGCACCAGTAGGAACCTGATTATCTCTCGGACCCCGATGAACGCGCCTTACGAAATGTACACCTCGACACTAAGTTGGCACACAGCTTGTCACCAGACTGCAAACCCGTGGAAAATAATACCCCGGCCCATATTTAATCTCGTATGTGGTGTGATGATAACGTTAACATCGCCAACTTGTCACAGGCAATTAACCTTTGTGACTGGGCAGAGGATGCCGTATTTATCAAAACTGACCCAGAGTGCATTTTGGACAAACCCTCCACCTCCCCAAACTTGTCCTCTAAATGCTCTACGAAGAACTGAGGCTTTGTGGACATGAAAGATTTCCCATCAGCCCTTGTACAAACTAGGAACCGGGGCGAATAATTGTCACTGCCATCCTGAGGCTTACGCTCCTCCCATGGTGTGGCCAGGGAGGGGAACGTTTTTGGATCGTACTTCTGAGCATTAAATTGAGCCCGAGAACGCTTAGAGACTGCTGGCGGCTGGACACCAGCGAGAGACGATATACCACGCTTCGTTGCGGGTCATCCACACTGATGCCACCCACTCCAACCAAGGGCCTCCCCACGGGCGCCACACAGCCTCATCAAGAGCCACCTGGCAGGATGGCCAGTACTGGGAGTCCCAATGGCCCAGGGAGATAAGCATCTACTCCTTGGCATATGTGAGGAGTTAACGGCGCAGGCATCAGCAGAGCGATCCCTATGTTGTCAGGAGGCTACAACCAACAGCCCGCATCTCGTCGTGCGGTAGCGTTCTCGCTTCCCACGCCCGGGTTCCCGGGTTCGATTCCTGGCGGGACAGGCATTTTCTCTGCCTTGTGATGGCTGGGTGTTGTGTGCTGTCCTTAGGTTAGTTAGGTTTAAGTAGTTCTAAGTTCTAGGGGACTGATGACCATAGATGTTAAGTCCCATAGTGCTCAGAGCCGTTTTAGCCATACAACCAACAGGGTACATGGCAGCCCCACCACAACGGACGGCTACCGTGCTGGATATTAGGTTACAAGTAGTCCATATTCGTCGTCAGTGCAGAAAGCAGTACTGCACATTGCATGGCAGGTTGGTTGGATTAAAGGGACCAGACTGCGAAGGTTATCGGTCCCTTTTTCCAAGAAAAACAACTAAAACCACCCAAAGAGGTGAAAAACAGGACAACAGGAATAGTGGCAGACGACACAGGACAAGAAATACGCAGACACAGATGAGACAAAAGAAATTAAAATCGCACAGAGTGTGATGGTGGTTGGCCGACCATAGAGATAAAAAGGAAAAGCCAACCACCGAGAACACATTAAAAACTCAGCTTAAAATCGTAGGCCAAAGGCCAGAATCAACACAAAAGAATAAAATAAAACAGAAACACTCAGATTAAATGATAAAAACCCCTGCCCGAATAAAACGTAAAATTAAGCCAGCCATAGCAGGGTCATCAGTTAAAAGGCCAGGGAGCATATCAGGCAGAGCAAATGTCTGCCTGAGCACAGCTAAAAGCGGACACTTAATAAAATGTGCACCACCATCAAAACCGCCCTGCAGCGACAGAGAGGTGGGTCCTCACGACGCAATAAATAACTGTGTGTCTGTCGGGTGTGCCCAATGCGGAGCCTACAAAGAACAACTGAATCTCTGCGAGTGACTCGCATGGATGACTGCTACACATGCGTCGTCACCTTGAGAGAACGCAGTTTGTTTGGCGTGGGCAGATTGCGCCATTCAGTGTCTCAAAGTGAGAGAACTTCGCAGTGGAAGACTGCCCGCAAATCAGTCTCCAGGAGGCCAATGTCCAGGGTGGGTTCACTGGTGGCCTGTTTGGCCAGTCGGTCGACATGTTCATTGCCCAGGATACCGACATGACTGGGGGTCCACACAAAGACCACAGAGCGGCCGCAACGGGCAAGAGTATGCAGGGACTCATGGATAGCCATCACCAGACGAGAACGAGGTAAACACTGGTCGAGAGCTCGTAAACCGCTCAGGGAATCGCTACAGATGCCGAAGGACTAACCTGAGCAGGAGCAGATATACTCTAGGGCACGAAAGATGGCGACCAGCTCAGCAGTAAAAACGCCACAGCCAGCTGGCAATGAATGTTGTTCATAGTGGTCTCCTAGAGTCAGAGCATAACCGACACGACCAGCAACCATCGAGCCATCAGTGTAAACAACGCCAGAGCCCTGATACGTGGCCAGGATGGAATAAAAGTGGCATCAAAAGGCCTCCGGAGGGACTGAGTCCTTCGGGCCCTGTGCCAATTCGAGCTGAAGGCAAGGGCGAGGCGCACACCACGGGGGTATACGCAGAGGTGCCCGAAAAGGAGGTGGAACAGGGAAAAACGCAATCCCAGAGAGAAACTCTTTGACGTTCTGGCAGATGGACGACCGATTGCGGGAACAGGAGACGATAGTTTGGATGCCTGGGCAAGCTGAAAACATGGGCAGCATAAGAAGACAGCAAACGTTGGCGACGAAATCGCAGTGGAGGGACACCTGCCTCCACAAGTATGCTGTCCACTGGGCTGGTGTGGAACGCACCAGTGGCAAGGCGTATCCTGCTATGGGGGGGTAATTGGAAGAAGCGGAACTAAGAGCAAAATGCTCTGGCAAGCTGTTGGCAATTTCGTTGGAATCTGCACAAACTGCTCCATTCAGTGAGAGCTCAGGGACACTGACAGGGGTCTGATAGCCATAGAGGCGTCGGATCTTGGCCCAGACCTGCGATAGAGAGACATGGAGGCCAATGATGGACACATACCGCTCCCAGCACTCCTGCTTGCTTAGGCGGATAAGGCGGCGGGCCCGCGCATGCAGCCGTTTGAAGGTGATGAGATGTCCAATGCAGGGATGTCGCTTGTGACACTGTAGTGCCGGCCGGCGATCTTTAATCGCCTCAGCTATCTCAGGCGACCACCAAGGCGCAGTCCTCCGCCGAGGGGACCCTCAAGAAGTGGGAATGGCAGATTATGGTGCAGTAACGATGCCGGTGGTGACTGAGTGAACCACCGCATAAATGTCATCACTAGAGAGAGGCTCAATAGCGGCAAGGGGGGAAAACAAGTCCCAGTCAGCCATATTCATAGCCCACCTGCAAGGCTGCAGAGAAGACTGATGCTGTGGCAGTGACAGAAAGATCGGAAAGTGTTCACTACCACACAGGTCGCCATGCACTCTCCATTGGACAGACGGTAAGAGGCTTGGACTGCAGATCGAAAGGTCGATGGCGGGGTACGTGCCATGTCCCACACTGAAGTGTGTGAAGGAACCATTATTTAAAAGCGAGAGATCGAGCTGTGCCAATAAATGCTCAATGGTGGCGCCTCGACCTGTCGCCACTGACCCACCCCACACAGGGTTATGGGCGTTGAAGTCGCCCAGTAACAAGAAAGGTTGGTTGGTTGGTTGGTTTAGGGATCCACTGCAGAGGTCATCAGTCCCTTTTTCCAAAATACTAAAAATACCCACAGAGAATAAAAAATGTTCAACAGAATAGGATACAGACGACACAAATCAAAAGAAACATAGACAAAGACCAGACAAAACGAAATAAAATCACACGGAGTGTGACGGTGGTTGGCCGACCATAGGAACAAAAAACGGAAAAGCCAACCACCGAAAAAACATTAAAAACTTAGTTTAAAACCGTAGTCCAAAGGCCAGAATCAACACAAAACAATAAAATAAAACAGAAACACTCAGATTAAAGAATAAAAACCCCCTGCCCGAATAAAACGTAAAACTGAGTCAGCCATAACAGGGTCATCACATAAAAGAGCAGGGAGCGTATCAGGCAGCGCAAATGTCTGTCTGACCACAGCTAAAAGGGGGCAGGCCGACAAAATGTGGGCCACTGTCAAAGCCGCCCTGCAGCGACATACAGGAGGGTCCTCCTGGTGCAGTAAATAACTGTGTGTCAGCCGGGAATGGTCAATGCGGAGCCGACAAAGGACGACTGAGTCCCTGCGGTTGGCGCGCATGGAGGACTGCCACACAGTCGTCGTCTCCTTAATGGCACGGAGTTTATTGGGCGTGATCCGATCGCGCCATTCAGCATCCCAAAGCGCAAAAACTTTTCGGCGGAGCACTGCCCGCAAATCAGTCTCTGGGAGGCCAACATCCAGAGATGGTTGTCTCGTGGCCTCTTTCGCCAGGCTGTCAACATGTTCATTGCCCGGGATACCGACATGACCGGGGGTCCACACAAAGACCACAGAGCGGTCGCAACGTGCAAGAGTATGCAGGGACTCATGGATAGCCATCACCAGACGAGAACGAGGTGAACACTGGTCGAGAGCTCGTAAACCGCTCAGGGAATCGCCACAGATAACGAAGGACTCACCTGAGCAGGAGCAGATGTACACTAGGGCACGAAAGATGGCGACCAGCTCAGCAGTGTAAATGCTGCAGCCAGCCGGCGATGAACGTTGTTCGCAAGGGTCCCCTAGAGTTAGCGCATAATCAACACGACCAGCAACCATCGAACCGTCAGTGTAAACAATGCCAGAGCCCTGATACCCTCCGAGGATGGAAAGAAAGCGGCGGCGGAAAGCCTCCGGAGGGCATGAGTCCTTCGGGCCCTGTGCCAATTCATGCTGAAGGCGAGGGCGAGGCACAAACCACGGGGGTGTATGCTGAGGTGCCCGGAAAGGAGGCGGAAGAGGGAAAGCCCCAAACCCGGAGAGAAGCTCTCGGACGCAGACCGCGATCGTATATCCAGCCCTGGGCCTGCGTTATGGAAGGTGGACGTGCGACTGTGGGAATAGTAGCCGATAATTAGGATACCTGGGCAAGCTGAAAACATGGGCAGCATAAGAAGCCAGCAAACGTTGGCGGCGTAATCGGAGAGGAGGGACACCCACCTCCACAAGAATGGTGTCCACTGGGCTGGTCCGGAAAGCACCAGTGGCAAGGCGGATCCCGCTATGGAGGATTGGGTCCAGTGCCCGCAGCACAGATGGGGATGCTGAGCCATAAGCCAGGCTCCCATAATCAAGACAAGACTGGATTAACGCCTGGTAGAGCCGTAACAGAGTAGATCGATCGGTGCCCCAATGGGTGTGGCTCAAGCATCTCAGAGCATTGAGATGCCGCCAACACGCCTGTTTAAGCTGTCGAATATGAGGCAGCCAAGTCAGCCGGACATCGAAAACTACACCCAAAAACCTGTGGGTCTCCACCACAGCAAGGAGTTCGTCGGCAAGATAAAGCCGCGGCTCAGGATGGACTGTTCGGCGCCGGCAGAAATGCATGACGCGGGTTTTGGCAGCCGAAAATTGAAAACCATGCACTACAGCCCAAGACTGCGCCCTGTAGCTGACGTTCAACAGCGGCAATGCCAGTAGAGCTGTAGTAAAGGCAGAAGTCGTCAGCATACAGAGAAGTGGAGACAGAATTTCTCACAGCTGCAGCGAGCCCGTTTATGGCGATTAAAAACAGGCAGAAACTGAGGACAGATCCCTATGGGACCCCGTTCTCCTGGACTCGGGAGGAACTATGAGAGGCCGCAACTTGCACGCAGAAGGTACGATACAACAGAAAATTTCTGATAAAGATCGGCAGAGGGCCCCGAAGACCCCATCCATGAAGCATAGAAAGGATGTGATGACGCCATGTCGTATCGTACGCCTTCCACATGTCGAAACAGACAGCAACCAGGTGCTGACGGCGGGCCAAGGCAGTACGGATGGCCGACTCCAGGCTCACCAGATTGTCGGTGGCGGAGCGGCCTTTACGGAACCCACCCTGAGACGGAGCCAGAAGGCCCCGAGAATCCAGTACCCAATTCAAGCGCCGGCTCACCATCCATTCAAGCAACTTGCAAAGAACGTTGGTGAGGCTAATGGGACGGTAGCTATCCACCTCCAGAGGGTTTTTTCCAGGTTTCAAAACGGGGATTACAATGCTTTCTCGCCATTGCGACGGAAACTCCCCCTCGACCCAAAGACGGTTGTAAAGGTCGAGGAGGCGTCGTTGGCAGTCCACTGAAAGGTGTTTCAGCATCTGACAGTGGATGCCATCTGGCCCAGGAGCGGTATCAGGGCAAGCGGCTAGGGCACTGCGAAATTCCCACTCAATGAATGGAGCATTGTACGATTCTGGGTGGTGCGTGCAAAACGAAAGGCTCCAACGTTCCATCCGCTCTTTAATGGAGCGCAAAGCCAGGGGGTTATTCGCAGAAGCGGAACTCATAGCAAAATTCACCGCCAAGCGGCTTGCAATGACGTCGGAGTCTGTACAAACTGCTCCATTCATTCAGTGACAGCGCAGGGACGCTGACTGGGGTCCGATGGCCGTTTAGGCGTCGGATCTTGGCCCACACCTGCGCTGGAGTGACATGGAGGCCAATGGTGGACACATACCGTTCCCAGCACTCCTGCTTACTTTAGCGGATAAGACAGCAGGTCCGCGCACGCAGCTGTTTGAAGGTGTTCAATGCAGGGATGCCACTTGTGACACTGTAGCGCCCGCCGGCGATCCTTAATCGCTTCCGCGATCTCAGGCGACCACCAAGGCACAGCCCGCCGCCGAGGGGACCCAGAAGAACTGGGAATGGCAGATTCGGCGGCAGTAACGATGCTGGTGTCATCACTTGAGAGAGGCTCAATAGCGGCAGTGGAGGAAAACAAATCCCAGTCAGCCTTATTCATAGCCCATCTGCTGGGGCGCCCAGATGAGTGACGTTGTGGCAGTGACAGAAGGATCGGAAAGTGGTCACTGCCACACAGGTCGTCATGCACACTCCATTGGACAGACGTTAAGAGGCGAGGGCTACAGATCGAAAGGTCGATGGCAGAGTATGTGTCGTGCGCCACGCTGAAGTGTGTGAAGGAACCATCATTTAAGAGTGAAAGATCGAGATGTGCCAATAAATGCTCAATGGTGGCGCCTTGACCTGTTGCCAGTGACCCACCCCACAGAGGGTTATGGGCGTTGAAGTCGCCCAGTAACAAGAAAAGTGATGGCAATGGGCTAGCAGTGCAGCCAGCTCATGCTGCGCGACATCACCATCCGGTGGAAGGTAAAGGCTGCAGACGGTAATAGCCTGTGGCGTCCACACCCGAAAAGCTACAGCCTCTAAAGCTGTGAGGAGAGTTAAGGACATATATGCAGACGCCACATGACACCCTTTCATAAGCTGCCCGGTTCTTATAATAACCCGATAACCATGGAGGGCGGGGGTTCGCATTGCTGGAAACCAAGTTTCCTGAAGAGCAATGCAGAAGAAAGGGTGAAGGCTGATAAATTGGCGGAGATCAGCTACCTGGTGCAAGAAACCGCTGCAGTTCCACTGGAAGATGATATTGTCCATGGTTGGGAAAGGCGTGAAGGGATTGGGGAGGCAGATTTCGCATCCTGGGCCCCCGCTGCTACAGTCACCACTTGTGCAACAGCCATCCATTGCGTCTGAGGGACTGGCGAGATCCAGGTCCTCAGCAGACGCCAGAATCTGCACCTCATCTTCAGACGCAGAGTTAGAAAGTCGCGGTGGTACAGCTGCCACCACAATGTCAGGATGCTTGGGAGCCTTTTTCTTGGACTGCTTTGCGTGCTATGCCATCGGTTGTTCTGGCTGGGAGGGCCTGACTGGGTCAGTCTCAGGGCCTGACGACGACCGTGACGTCCTACGACCAGCGACCGGGGGTTGTTTGAGATACTTGCGGGTGTCCGCTTTGGCACTGGGCAAAGCCTGGGATGGGAAGGCCCCAAGGGACCCCTTCCAGGCGCAAGAAGACTCACTTCTCCGGCTGGGAAGGGGGAACAGAAGTCCCCGATGGTTGGGGTGGTGTTGCTCCTGAGTAGATGGAGCAGGAGCAACAGGGAGTGAGGTGCCCCCCACAACTAAGAGGGTCGGTGAATTCTGACAGAGCTGAGATCGAACTGTAGGTGGCGACACGGTAGGGGGACACAGCAGCGGCATAGGTGGATGTAATCGGCACGGGATGTAGCCGCTCATATTTCTGCCATGCCTTGGAGTAGGTCAGGTGGTCCAGGGTCTTATATTCCATTATCTCCCTTTCCTTCTGGAAGATCCGACTGTCCGGTGAGCAGGGGGAATGGTGTTCTCCGCAGTTAACACAGATAGGAGGCGGGACACATGGAGTGGTGGGATGGGAAGGGCGTCCACAATCTCGACATGTGATGCTGGATGTACAGCGGGATGACATGTGCCCAAACTTCCAGCACTTAAAACACCGCATCGGAGGAGGGATATATGGCTTCACATCACAACAGTAAACCATCACCTTGACCTTTTCGGGTAAAACATCACCTTCGAAGGCCAAGATGAAGGCACCGGTGGCTACCTGATTATCCCTCGGACCCCGATAGACGCGCCGGACGAAGTGAACACCTCGTCGTTCTAGGTTGGCACGTAGTTCATCGTCCGACTGCAGAAGAAGATCCCTGTGGAATATAATACCCTGGACCATGTTGAGACTCTTATGCGGCGTGACGCTAACTGAAACATCCCCCAACTTGTCACAAGCGAGCAACCTCCGTGACTGGGCAGAGGATGCTGTTTTTGGATGAGTACTGAACCAGAGCGCATTTTGGACAAGCCCTCCACCTCCCCGAACTTGTCCTCTATATGCTCCACAAAAAACTGAGGTTTCGTCAACATAAATGATTCACCATCAACTCGCGTACAGACGAGGTACCGGGGTGAATAATCTCCACCGCCTTTTTAGCTATACATTCCTCCCATGGAGAGACCAAGCAGGGAAATGATCGTGGATCGTGTTTCTTGCCGTTGAGGTTAGACCTCAATCGCTTAGAGACTGCTGGTGGGGGCCCACCAGCGAGAGACGATGTACCACTCTTCACTGCAGGGCATTCGGCCTGATGCCACCCACTCTGACCAGGGGCTCTCACCACAGGCGCCACCAAGCCACAGCAAAGACCACCTGGCAGGATGGCCTTTGCCGGGACTTCCGATGCCCCAGAGGGATAGGCATCTACTCCTCGGCAGATGTGGGGAGGTAGCAGCTCAGGCATCAGCAGTGCGATCCCTGTGTAGTCAGGGGGCTACCACCAAGAGGGTACATGAAGACCCCACCATAACGGACTGGCTACCGCGCTGGATGTCGGGTGTCTAATATCCATATGTGTCAGGAGGGCAAAGATGGATGTTCATAATGGAGGGCATGCATGCTGCCCGGAACACACAGCAGCTGATGTGGCCAGAAGCTCGGTGTAAGGCCAACTCCATGACAATATCGGTTGTGCCAGATCTTAGGGCAAGATGGATATAGAATACACCACGTAAGGTGTCCTTCCCCCAAATGGTACGCACTAACAGAAAATTTTGAATGATGGTGGTCAAACCCCGTAGGGGACCATCACATTGAGGCCGAAAAGTTTGAGACTCCTTTTAGTCGCCTCTTACGACAGGCAGGAATACTGCGGGCCTATTCTTACCCCTGAACCCGCAGGGGGGAGCTATCAGTGGAAAACCGCGGAATCAATGGGGGCGGTGGCCGCTGAGTCAGTTGCTGGCACCGCCATCCTGATATCATCAGAACTAAGCGGGCTGCCAAGGATGGCACAACACAGTGTTGTGTTGCACAGGCCGCTGGGATACTTACTCAGCATTGTGGGCCCTGTAATGCAGACCCAGGTGAACAGAACACTATATTGGAAGCAAATAAATAATTTGGAAAATTCTCGCCTAGTTTCAATACGCCACATCCGGCATCTGATACCACAACAACCCTTTGATCCGTCGCCTAGACGGCAGTAGGTCCACGAGAAGCTAACCTCCAAGCCAAACTTAACTGCTGGTATCACGCAGAAATATTCATACATGAGCAAGAATAACTGAACAATATCACATCGTACAGGAGGCAATACCAACCCAGTGAACAGTGCTCCGCAAGTATAGGGCAATTTTCGCTAGAGACTATGCTTGATTGCCCAGGACCACAACAAACAGCGGTCGGGGCATGGTGTCACCAGAAAAGCAAATATCGAAGGTGAAAATGAGAGTACACTTCCTCTGACGGCACTTCTGTCTGTGATGTCGATACAGAAGCCGCTGCAAGAACAGTGAGATACCGGTTTCGGCGTAAACCCTCCAACGCTTCCGTCTATCGAGATGTTTCTGACCAGTGTACGCTGCAGTTAAAGAGTTCAATGAAATGTCAAAATAGTACGGAAGAAAAACACGTACCAAGACTCGAAAGACAACAGGATTGATGATCACGTTGAAGACTCCCATTCTGAGGCTAGAATGGAACTGCAACGGGAACACAACAGTCTTGTCTGTTCTACAAGAAATCACTGTGTCTATGACTGAATCGTTTAACATAGTCTCCCTGATACAAGTAACATGAAACGAAAGTAGGACCACTAGAGCAATTCATTCATGAATCAGAGTCAGATAGAGGTTTATCGTAGGAAGTTACTCTTTTATATTTGTTTATATCTGGTTCTAAAATAATAGCAAAAGTGGATCCTGAAGAATGAATGGGTACCGCTGTTTTATTCTTGGAGGAGATTCCGGGAAACTAGATTGCATATTTACAGTCAGGCCAAGGAATCATCTTTAAATTCTATTATGTAACCATACTTGATTTACACACACCACGAGGCAACAGCAAAGACGCAGAATTACCCAGTTTTTACAAAGAGGGATTTATTTACTTGTTAAGAAGAGACACTCAAAACCCTCTAAATCTGAGAGGAGAATGGGCGATTTTTACAATGTGTTACACACGATAAACCCGTTCCCAAACCTCAGAAGTACATTGTACTCACATTCTGGATGACAACGGTTCAAACCCACATCCGACCATCCTGATTTAGGTTTCCCGTGATTTCCTTCCATCGCTTAAGGCAAATACTGGGATGGTACCCTCGAAACAGCACAGTCGATTTCTTTCCCTATCCTTCCCTAACCGAGCTTGTACTCCATCTCTAATGTCGTCGTTGTCGACGGGATGTAAGCGTTAATCTTATCGTTGTTGATGTCGTTGTCGTCGTCGTTCTCCTTCCAATCTTCAACCATTGTAAAGTTAGGAACTTGAGCTGAAAGACACTTGCGAACTGAAGTATCCCACCTTGGTGAAATACACATTTCTCAGCTAGAATGGAGGTATCTGATGGTATCAGTGAAAGAATACTTGCCGCTGATGTGATCGTGGATTGTTTCCCTAGTTGTAACTGTGAAGTTAGACAAACAATCTACAAAACTACATCGATCCCGATCTACGTCTCGAGGCCAAACTTGTGAGCTTTAAACGGAAAAAAATGATAGCTCTGAGAATGAAGTCAAAACCTAGACCTTCTGTTGATAAAGAGATGATATCTATGTATCGATTAGGTACCTGTTGAAAAATGTCTTAAAAATTGACAACGAGTAGCACTGTGGCTTAACACGTTTGTTAACACCCAATTTGAAACAAAACTCATCGGAATATTCAACAAAATGTTAACTTTCTCTTGAAATGTCCAGGAAGAAATAAAAATTTTTGTCAGTGCATAGCAGGAAACCATAACATTTGCAATGAAAGACATGTAAAGTCACTACTGTGGTGCCTAGTACGTCCTGCCTACGTTCAGAGGAAAAATACGTATCCAGCACGGGATGTGAAATTTTGTCTAAGTTCAATAGCCACCACTGAAAAGCTTTCCAAGTCCGAAAGTGTCGTACTGAGCAGGACGCGTCCGCTGAAGCGCGACGTCGAAGACAGCGGACAGCGACGGTAGAGACTTTGGAAATCATCAGGATTCAATGAACTACCAATTTCGCACAAGGCGCGGTCTTAAATCCTGACCGAGCGGTTGACTACAGTTTTCTTATTGGCTGGTTCCTTTGTTGGTGGATGTAAAAAGTAGTCGGGGATGAGCGCGCGTCGACTGTTGGCTTCGTGTGGCCGCTCGTGACGCCATCTGAAAGTCTGCTGCCAGTAGCGCTCTCTTGAAGAGGCAGATAAATCTCCCTTCAGCGATGTAGTGCATGCTTTCCCTAGGGAAGTTACTCACGCCGATAATGAGGAAATTGTCGGATTTTAGAGCAGAAGTCGTTTCAGACTTCATCACCAAGTCGCCATCTACAAAAGTCATTTGTACCCTGGCAGTCTGGCGACAGAATTTCACCTTAAGTTCCGGAATGCCATTAGCGGTACTTTTACTCAATGAGACAACCAGGAGACGTCGCGTTCCTTTATATTTCAATTTAGGTACAAGTGTTTTAGTACCATAGTGGACGAGTCACTAGAAAATAAACGACATGGACCCAATATTCTGAATGAACTTCAATTATAGGACGATGAACAGCGCAATAAATGACATAATGACGCCTCTTTTTAACAAAACAGTACAAACACGTCAATCTTGCCTTCTGGAGAGCTCCATTATGCCTGAAATTGAGGAACACCGACACTTCATCTCAGTAGCTGCAGCGAATAACATGAAACACGCCACTTTTTTTTTATTTATTTATTTCTGCAACCCATTTGACTGTGTTACTCACCACTGTCTTACAGGGATCATGGTATAAATAGGACCTGACAAACAAGCTTTAGACGTAATCACAGCTAACATAGGTCACCAGAATAAAAACGAGCGGACCACAGGGCAGTTCGCTTTCGACGTCGTTTTCGTGTTGTCACTGGAGAAACTGCACAGAAGACTTTGTGCAACACTAACTGGACTGTCTTAGGCCGCTACCGCACTGTCAGTACATCATGTTACGGTTCTCGTACAGTCTGAAAGTTATGTGGAAGCTAAGATTTATTCTGAAATTAATTCACGGGTCTGAAGATGGTTATATAAATATAACCGGAACCGATCATCTATGTTATTCAGACGTAAATGTTGTGATCAGGACTGAACTTTGATTAAAATATAATACTTTATTGATCACTGCTTACCAAAATTGTAAGATTTAAGTCTCTGGCGCAAAAATAAGCGAGGTTAAATGTAAACTTTTAAGCATCAGAGGCTTTGAAATTGTCGGTGTACCGTGCACAACGTTTGTGAAACCACCATAATGTTAAGAAGTTCTCACAGATCGGCGAACATTAAAAATGGAGCGTTACAAATTGGTAGCATATAACGAATAAAGTACAAGGCAGTAAATGAAAATGTAACTGGCGGTCAGCAAGTATCATCCATGAAATCAGGATTTTACACACCCACATACTCTGCGAAGCATATTATGTGGCTCAGATGTTTCCTCTGTACAAGCCAGAAAGATCACGCAGCTGACAGCTGGTTGTGTGACAAGGCCGTATTTTCATGTTACATTACAATTCAGTCGTACAGTCAAGGCAAACAAGAAGTTGGCAACCAGATAACGTCAGGATGAAACCGGATGAACTGTGCGTAAATAGAACCATCTTGTTAATTAACAACGATCCACACACTAGCACATCGAGGCTGTTCCACATCACATACCCTGCAAGTATGAAACTGCAAATTTACTCGTGCGGTAGCGTTCTCGCTTCCCACGCCCGGGTTCCCGGGTTCGATTCCCGGCGGGGTCGAAGATTTTCTCTGCCTCGTGATGGCTGGGTGTTGTGTGCTGTCCTTAGGTTAGTTAGATTTAAGTAGTTCTAAGTTCTGGGGGACTTATGACCACAGCAGTTGAGTCCCATAGTGCTCAGAGCCATTTGCAAATTTACATAAACAACTTAAATTGCAGACTGGAACAAGTAAGTGAATTTTACTTCTGGGAAAAGAAAGACTAATTAGGAAGTCTTTTACGAAACACTGTTATAGCGATAAAGACCTTGCTGGATGAATGGCAGAAGACATATTTCGAAAGCAATTGAAGTAAAACGCCAACCAATCGCATGGATCACAGTATGGAAAATATTAGCTTGAAAATTCATTCCTTAGACGCAGCGTCATCTAGCAGTAAAGTTAAGAACAATGTACGAGGACTGTTCAATAAAGAATGATCATAATTTTTAAGGATGATAATTTCCCGCGCTAAAATTTAGTGTTATGATATTGTTACCTTAATGTGCAAGAAACACACAGTAGTAGCTTCACTGATGGGACTCATGGTTCCTGCCAGTGAGAGACAGGCAAGGTCAGACATGTTCATTATCGCCTACCGCTGCAATGGAGGTGACACTCGAGGAACAATATGCGGCTTTGAAATTCTGCTTCCGTCTCAACAAATTTTCAGCTGTGGCCTATACATTGTTACAGGAGGCTTATGGAGACTCTGTTCTTGCCTACAGCACAGCTCGAAGGTGGTTTAAAATGTTTAAAGATTGGAGGCAATCAATTTCAAAGGAAAGTAGGCCCAGTGCTGCAGTTACTTCTCTTACGAAAGAAAACATCAACACCGCTACTGTCATTCTGAGAGAGGATCGACGACTTACCTTAAGGTCACTTTCTGAAATACTGAACACTTCATTCGGTGGCACCCACAGGTTTGTGATAGAAAAATTACACGTAACACGTGTATGTGAGATGGGTTCCAAGACTGCTGATTCTCGAACAAAAGGACATTCGAGGCAGGTCTGCATGCAGTTAAATGTGCTGTTAGAGGAACATCCGGAGTTTCTTTCAAATACTATCACTGCTGATGAAACGTGGCTACTTAATTTCGATCCTGAGACCAACAGCAAAGCTCATTGTGGAAATCTCCATCACAAACCCCCCAAAAAGCAAAAGTGGTTGCTTCTTCTGGGAGAGTGGTGGTCATCTCATTGTTTGTTATTCATGGAATGGTTTATCAGCATGTTGTACCTGCATACTCATCATTAATGGGACAATACTACAGGGATGACCTACAAACATTGGACGTCCAGATTGGGCGCGAAAGACCACATTTCGGTGAAGCAAGCTGGATGTTGCACGACGATAATGTGCGGCCGCATATTGCCAATGTCGTTGCTGAATATCTGGCAGAAATCAACGTGAAGTGCATCCCTCACCCTCCCTCTAGTCTGGATTTAGCCCAATGTGACTTTTTTCTATCCCCTAACATGAAGAAACGCCCTCGTAGGAGGAATTATCAATCGTCAGAAGCAGCGGTGAAGGTTGCGGAGGCGATTTTGAAGGATCTATGGAAAAAAAAAATGGTTTCCAGCATGTATTTGAAGACTGGCAGAAACGCTGTGAGAAGTGCATCGCGTTCATGGGAGACAGCTTCGAGAAGTACCATCAAAATTATGAAGGTGACTAAAAGGTATGTAGCGTAAAAAAAAAAATTCATTCTTCATTGAACAGCCGTCGCAGTTCTTACTAGTGAGAAACTAAATCTTATTGGATTATAATTGTTTTCGTGAGACATGTAAGTCTCTTTTTATTGTCTACGATAATGATCGAAGGAGACGAAATGAATTAAAATTCGTGGTGCGGCCGGGACTCGAACCCGGGTCTTCCTGCCTACCAAACAGAAATGCTACCCATTACAGCACTGCAGTACATTGATCAATATTGCTGCAGGAACTACTTACGCTAAGTGCCATCCCCGAAACAAACTTAATTTTTCCCTTACATATTGTCACTACTGCCAGGACTCTCCTATATTGGTAAGCAACCCAGCATTGGACGTAATGGGACGTCTTTGTACCATTGGTGATCTTAGTGGATTAAGTGACACTGACAAATACTGCAGGTGTCTTCCAACTGACGAACAGAAACACCGATTTACTTGTTGTGAGCAACTGGGGTCGAAAGAAAATACTGAAAATAATTACAGCATCGACTCCTCAGGCCTAAAGCAGAGTACTACCTGAAAACATAATACGACACTGTGATATGGATAATCGGTTACTATGCGAACTACATCATAAACAGAAATGGAAATGACAAGATCTACACACTTCACTTCAAGATTACATGGAGACAGTGCACAGCCATAGGAAATGAGTTCTCTAGTAACCGGAATCACATATGATCTGGAGACGCATGCCGACCGACCGAAAACGTCGACAGTTAGTCGCCAAAACCCACAGAAAAACAGCTGAAGCCAACAACGAAGTCAGCAACAACAGACACGAACGGATACGGCAGTAAACAAGTCCGAGCAGTAAAACAGATGGAGAACCTAGGCATAGCGAGATCAGGAACCGACAACCATGTGTAAGGCAAACAACACAAGAGCGCAGTCAGAACACGACTCACTTCTCAGCCCCTTCGCTGCCGGCTGAATGGGGCCGCTGTGCCCGCCGATAGGCTAGCGCGTGAGGCGTGGCCCGCGCACAGCGCTATGGCGGCGATGGCAGCGCTCGCAGTTTATAGCAGCGCCTCCTACCGGCTGTCGTCTGCGTCCATGCCCTCTGCCGAGCTGCCCAATGGACGGACCGGGATACTAGAAGTATCCGAAGTAAAGAAAAAAAAGGAGTTTGGTAATATGTTATCTATATTATTTGAGAAACAAGAAATTCGATCATTCTTAGAAAAAAATAGTCCGGGATGTATGTATTCAATTGAAGATTTTTAACGAAACACTTATGTAATTTTCGTGTGTTAATCTTTATGCCAATATTATTAGTGCCTTTGGTCGTCTTTTAACAAGAAAGAAAAGTAAAAAAAAAAAAACTGCTATAAATCACGAGAATACTTCCGTCTTCAGAAACTGCTGATGAAGATATATTTTGTTTATAACAATGAGAGAAAACGTTTGTTTCGAATTACGAGTGCTTTCACTTCTATTAATCCAAAAAAAGGAATTAACTGGCGTCAGGAAGTAAGAGCGTACTTTTGAGTTCAAGTAATGATAAAGGAAGTTCCCCGACTGTCTTTTTCTTCGAATACAGCCTAAGAAGCTCGCCGAAGAAGGCGTTTCCTGGAGAGCGCAAGGAATGGCAGAGAGGGCGGTAGTAGGCACGCAACAATGTGATTACGGTGTTAGACTGCTAATCCAATGTGCTCTGCACGCGTGGGTTCGTATCCCATCGTCGTCGAAGAATTTTACGTAAAGCACCCGTTTCCGATCGCTTCTTGTACATGCGAAGCGCCTCTCACAAGGAAACTTCCCCATCGCAGCCCCGTCAGATTTAGTTATAAGTTGGTACAGTGGATAGGACTTGAAAAACTGTACACAGATCAATCGAGAAAACAGGAAGACGTGTGGAACTATGAAAAAAAGCAAAATATACAAACTGAGTGTTCCATGTGCAAGATACGCAACATCAAGGACAATGTGAACTCAGGAGCGACGTGGTCCTGTGGTTAGTGTGAGTAGCTGCGGAGCGAGAGGTCCTTGATTCAAGTCTTCCCTTGACTGAAGATTTTACGTTCTTTATTTTCGCAAGGTTATGGTCTGTCCGTTCGTTCATTGATGTCCCTGTTCACTGTAATAAGTTTAGTGTCTGTGTTTTGCGACCGCACCGCAAAACCGTGCGATTAGTAGTCGAAAGGACGTGCCTCTCCAATGGGAACCGAAAACATTTGATCGCAAGGTCATAGGTCAACCGATTCCTGCACAGGAAAACACGTCTGATATATTCTATACGACACTGGTGACGGCATGTGCGTCACATGACAGGAATGTGTTGTCGACCCACCTAACTTGTATACTTAGCGAATGGGTAAAAAGATTCTTCTACCTTGCCCGATTTAGGTTTTCTTGTGGATGTGATAATCACACCCAAAAAAGTGATGAAAACATAAGAGCTTGTCACATAATCTGAAAATAAAAAATTAAACTTTTCACTCGAGGGAAGACTTGAACCTATGACCTCTCGTTCCGTAGCAGCTCTCGCTAACCACGGGACCACGGCGCTCCTTGCCTCTGAGTCTCCTTGATGTTGCCTATCTTCTCATGGACTACTCAGTTTGTATATTTTACTTATTTTTTTTCATAGTTCCACACAACTTCTTCCTGTTTTCTCGATTGATCTGTGTTCAGTTTTTCAAGGCCTATCCACTGTGCCAACTTATAACTAAATCTGAGGGGGGTGCGATGGGGAGGTTTCCTTGTCAGTAGTAACAACAGAAAGTTTACGTGGGAGATAATGTCTGTAAGAAATACGGAAGAGAACTGCTTACCAGATGGAAGTACGCCACATTCAATAGCGCAAGTCTGTCGAATCAAACGTCCTCTCGAGATCAGTAAACCAATAGAATTTCGCCACCGGCAAGGAGCATGGTGATGTGTAGGAACCATGAGTTCTGTTTTGTATTTAAGTGCATACTTGACGCAGCCATTTTAACGTAGCCAGCCTGTTAGGTACTAGAACTTCAACTTCTGGCAGCAGTAAGAGTCTACTCAGTCATGCCCATCCGAGTACTCAACGACGAGGAGGAATGTCGCAACGTCACCTTCCACATTTTAACATGCAACTTCTCACCGACAAACCGATCGTAACGTCTCTGCCTCAATCGGGTGTGCTTTCTGACCTACAAATACATCTTGAGGATGCCACATTCACCCTCAGGTAGGAAGAACATTCTTTGCTATTCTTAAAAATCTGGCGAGCAATATCGCCCATGAATCTAATACAGGTGATGAATAAATGCTGTGTATCGAGACGTTGCGATGTGTGTGACGTCGCCGTAAGTCATGACACTGAATGCATGATATTTTTCATGCCTACGACTACAGTATAGGACGATAAAAATCTTACTTTTGCATAAAGTAAGTGCGCCGATGATTTGCTGCCGATCTGAGGCCGACGTGGACGGATGCTCTCATTAAATGATTCGCGAGTGGGAGTTTTGCCAGCTGCTCTGCAGTAGGTGAGTACGACGTTAACTGAAAATACAATACGTGCGTTTTCGAATCGACAAACGACTCCTCTGAAGTCGCAGTTACTGAGTCAGTGTACAAGGCAGCCGAGTGAATGCTGGCGTGCTGACGGCACGCACCGCTGCCCGTAGTTTGTCAACGTCGTTGTTCGGCACGATGGTTCTGTGGCCTGGTGACTTCGCCCTGCGGTACCACATTTGTTCATTTTGTATAGTGTAAACATTTATTTGGAAGAAACGGTGACACTCGACGTAGTTAACCCAATCCAGTTGATTGTGCCTTTCCGGGGCCGACGGGCTTTGCAATTTATCATTGCATAAGGTTAGTACTAAAAGTAGACGTAGCGGTACTCTATGACATGCATTTAGATTTTCTTGTAAATTCAGTTTTTCTGTAAAATTAAGGACAGTGATTTGTAGGAATGTTAGTTACCTTTAACGGCTGAGTTCGTAAGTTTAATTATGCTGACGGAAAGGTTAGTGATGTATTACACGGCGGTTGCGGGATAAGGAATACGAAAGTTTTCCACTTGCCTTCTGAAGTGCCTTTGAATGAAATCCGCCGTGCCTAAACATGTACGGAAATGTATTCAGGGGGAAGAGTTTTTGGATCGTCTGGATTCATTTCGAACGGTGCGTATGGAAATGAAAAAGCCTATTCTATCGTTTATCGTCATTGGCGGACATAGGGCGTCCATTTCCTGTCCTGGAAACTGCGGTTTCTTCGACCGATTTTCAGTTTGAGATGTGATTATCATGATTGTTTTTTAAATTCTGTGCTGTTTATGGTAGTCCAAATAGGGGCTTGTGTGAAAGGATTACTTACTAATTAGTGCAATACATTTTCTAAAATGCAGAGCAATTAATGGAAAAGATTGGAGGTGATCGAAGTTAGCATGGATTTGAAGATACATTGACCAGCCTATAGTTCCACCAAAACTGTCAACTACCATTCCACTTGTGGTCAATATTTCAAAAACACAATGAAACTTTGACGACCCAGAAATAAATACATTGCTCTAAAGTTTTCGTAAGTGCTTTATTAAGCCTCATAAAAGAAACCAACGTAGTATGTACATAAATAATTGTGATCCATCATCAGAATTATAAATATAATGAAAAGAGTGGGATGGAGTGTCACATACGTTGCTCCAAATTTAGTTGAGCGTAATACTTCGAATTCCATCGGTCTTAAAGCAACGTCCTAGTTTAATAACAACTTATGCATTTAGAATTAAGGTTATTTGGCCTCCATTTACTGCATCAAGATATGGAACTTGTGGCCAGACAAATTTCATTCCGCCCTTCCTGAGATATCTCAAATTAAATATCATATCTTAATCACTGCCTGAACCGCAATAGCCTACAATTTGAGCAATACGTGACTTTTTGTAGGCATATTAACGATTAAAAATGAGCCTTCATCTCTGTAGTGATGGTTAATGTTTGCATTCCTTAGTTACAGGCTGACATTTACATGAACATTGTTTGATTAATTCTGTATTTTTAATTCTGGGGTAACAATGGCCCGTCGTCAGAAAAACCCGAAACAGAGAAAACATGCACATGAAATCAGAAATCTTAATACACTGGCGGATATACATATGCGCATCAAAACCAAACCAGTGGTCTGCTTCCCGAACTAATAGAGTAACATACGTGATGTAGATGTAAACACAGATGGCTTTGCAGTTAAGTGATGTGGGTGTATTCTGAACAGTCTTTTGTTTTATCTACAACATTTACAATGATTGATACTTTTCAATATAACAATTACTGAAGGTTAAAATATAAATAAATGTTGTTGCTTTTAAAGAAGAATATAAAAAGATGATGGGATACACGACAGATTTGTTAGTACCTTCACTGAATGTGACTGACGATGAATACCTCGGAATGTTTTCTTCCACCCGTTGACCGCCAGTCACACACACACACACACACACACACACACACACACACACACACAGAAACATATGCACACGCACGCACGCGCACGCACAAACACACTCACACACAAATGGTTATTAGTGGAGAAAAAGTATTGCTTATCCTATTTATTACTAATCCTATGTATTAACTTTAGGTGCCCTTCCGTGTACAGCATTTGGTGATTTATTGGCCAGATCGCCAGCACCTTACGCTTATTCACTGCCACGTCTTGGCTTCCTCCTCCTGTTCCTCCTCATTGTCACTGTTTACGCTGTTACTGTGGGTATCGCTGTCCACCCTCTGGAGATTGTTGTTACATTGCACATAGGCGTGTCTGTTACGTCGTGTCCGCATGTACTCTTCATGTGTTGTTTTGAAATGTTGTTTCAAAATGGTTCAAATGGCTCTGAGCACTATGGGACTTAACTTCTGAGGTCATCAGTCCCATAGAACTTAGAACTACTTAAACCTAACTAACCTAAGGACATCACACCAATCCATGCCCGAGGCAGGATTTGAACCTGCAACTGTAGCGCATAGAACCGCTCGGCCACCCCGGCCGGCTGAAATGTTGTTTGTCAGTAAGTTTAATTGTACCCATTGTTCTTCGTCTCTTATTGCTGTGTATATATCTATGTCTGTACAGTGTACGTCTACTGTTCGCGTATTGCCCGCAGAAAGAGACAGAGTGTTCTGAGGAACCTTCTTCCCCGCTTGTGCATGTAGGTGTCTGCCTCAGACTCAAGCGGTTTTAAGTGCGTGGGATAAAGTCGATGTCCGATTAAGAAAAGTACCATACCACGGCTGGGATCGATATGTTTCATTCTCAACCGCTCCCTTACGTCAGGGACGAAGTCGTGCAGCTTACGTCCCTTATCACTGGCTCCCACTCACCTTGCCATGTATACAAGTGCACAACTTTTAAGGTGACGTATCATCTCTACCGGCACACCAATCATTGTGTGTACCTTATCTAGTCTCCCCATCTTTAATCAGTGCCTTGCAGCTCTTTATTTGATCGTGATATCTATAGGGCATATTCCGAACACCACACACAGTGCATCCGCTGAGATGGTGCCGAAGGCTCCAGATAGCCTAAGGAGGACAATTCTCTGCCCTCGTCTGACCGATGCTTTGTTGGTGATCACGTTCAGTCTATGAGCCCACGTGCTAGCTGCGCAGCTATGTACTGATTCAGAGAGCGCACAGAGGTATGTCCGTATAACTGGTAGAGGTAATCTGTGCTGTTTTGAATTTAACCTCACCAATTTGTGTAGTATTTTTCTGCTTTGTGTGTTGTTAGCATATGTGTTCGTGGAAATTCAATTTTTCATCTATGTGTACCCCAAGATAGCGCGTAACGTGTGCCCGTTTGATTTTTGTGTCCCCAATTTTAACCGAAGGATTCCTTTGGAGTGATCCTTTCAGTAATGTGTATGTGCTTTTATTTTCGGCCATTCTGAGTTTATTGTTGTGACACCATTCTGTAATAGTTTGTAGTATTCCACTGGCTTTCTCTTCTCAATGGGCTCTGTTGTCTGCAGTGACTGCAACTAAGAGGTTATCTGCGTAGGCGACAATTCCGTCTGACCTGTCATCCCCATCCGAGCAGTCTAAGGCGCTGCAGTCGTGGACTGTACGGCTGGTCCCGGCGGAGGTTCGAGTCCTCCCTCGGGCATGGGTGTGTGTGTGTTTGTCCTTAGGATAATTTAGGTTGAGTAGTGTGTAAGCTTAGGGACTGATGACCTTAGCAGTTAAGTCCCATAAGATTTCACACACATTTGAACATTTTTTTGTCATCCCCATCCAGAAGTTGTAGGAGGGGTTCGATTGTTATGTCCCAGAAGATGGGGCCGCAGATCGACCCTTGAGGACAGCCTTTGCTAATTCTTTTAATTAATTTCCTGCTGACATCTGCCATTCGACTACTCGGTCTTTACAGTAGTCTGGGAAACTGTTGTACAGTGACTACGGTACCTCCAGATGTTTTAACCTTTGAAAGAGTGCGGGCCAGCAGAGATTATCAAATGCTCTGGCAATGTCAATCATTATTGCCACGGCGTATTTCTGTTTTGCAGTGTTAACTATGTGTAGGGGCTGGTTGATGGCATCATCAATTGATCTGTCAGTCCTGAAGCCGAATTGGTGTTGGCTCATACCCGTGGAAGCTCTGTGTGTTTGCAAGCGCTTACACAGCAGCTTCTCCGGAGTCTTTGCTAGGGTGTTGGCATATTCGCCTGTAAGTCTTTGGTTCTAAAGGATACCTGTCTGCTGATTTCTTAATAATGACTGCTTTGGAGGTTTTCCATACTGTAGGTCCCTGCCCAGCCGTAAGGCATCGTTCAGTGACGTTATTAGGAACGGGGTGATCTGCGGTGCTAGTTTTTTCAGTGTTTCCGAGTGGATACCATCTGGTCCAGGTGCTTTCTTTGTTTTTGAGCTCTGAGAAAGCTAGCGCAACCTCTTCTTGTGCAAAAGGACAGGTGACAGTGCAGTATTGTATGGTGTGTGTAGGTTCTCTCTTAGTGTTGAATGATATTGTATGCCTGTATTGATGACGTCGTCAGGGAGCAGTTTATACAGCAGAAACTCCGCTGTATTCCTCCATCCCCTCGTCATTGTGCCGCCATCCGGCCTTAGCGTTCCCAGAACTAGTGGGGTTTTTATTTTCTCTGTCAGTATTTGTATGGTTCCCCCGATATATTTTGCTCTGTTTGTGTTGTTACAAATAGCTCCCATTGTTGTCTACGCGTGTTGTATAAGGTCTGTCTGTATAAGTCTTGTGCCTGCCTATATGCTTTAAGTCTTATTTGTCTTTCCCTATCTGCTATCGCCCTTTGATATAATTTTCGTTTGCGTCTTGCATCTTGTTTGAGTCTCATGAGTTCGTTGGTTCATTGTACTGGTGAGCGTTTTGTGTTCTTTGCTGTCGGTCGAGCACCGCCCTCGGATGACGTCACGTGTTTTCTCAGCTGCATGTGTACCCCAGCACCCTCCCCCCTCAATGGCGTCTTTCCAATCCGAATCATCCACTGCACACGCTGTTGATTACTGCATAATGATTGACTGACACCACTCCGTTGAGATGGAGGGAACCTTGATGGATCACTGGATATCTGCTACTTGTCACTGTGGAACATCGGATTAAATGTAGAAGCCATCACCTTAGTACAGTTGTTTGGAAGCGTTCCTCATTGTTACAGACTTGTCCTATTTCCATCTGCTGTGATACTCTACACATGCTCTATTTTTATTTTTCATTATTTTTTCATCAATAAGATAACAGTACCTCTTTTTACTTGTGCTACCTCATGCGTGTTGTGAACAGCACCTTCTGGCGATGGTCAAGTCTGGAACAGTAACCAGAACATTAATCACGTAGATGACTGCAAAATGAAGGAACAATTCTTTTCGAAACAGAGCACTGAGACATCTGCTACCCTGTCGATGGGAAGATTAGATTAACTGTACAGGTAATCACCTTCGAATAGGTGTTGGAAGCGCTCTACAGTACTGCAAACTGTCCCCGATTCCATACGTCGCGATGGCCTCCACATTTTTGTCAATGAGTAACATTGTGTCAGTGTTATATTTCTACCAACCTGTGATGTGGTAGTTGTATGGTTTAGGCAATGCGATGTTCAGTTTTCTGTGAGAGCCAGAGAATCGAAATGTGTTAATGTCAGTTTAGAAGCAGCTGACACGGATCTCTAAGTCATGGTAGAAAAAAAAAAAAAAAGTATGGCGGTGAACAGTGATTGGGTGTGCTACAACCGAAAAAAAACAATGTATTAAACTGCTTATGAAGGAGCAATACAGGAAACGTCTCGTGTGATTAATAGTCTGTTGCATATTGTTATCCTACAATACAGGTGAAGAAACTTTACATTGGTCAGTGGAAGCGACTCCGATCACAAACCACCGGCTCCAACAAACCAATACATGTATATTTAATAGGATCGTCACATATGTTTGGGTGATAGACATGAATGCACCCTGAGAGAGACAGATCTCCTGCGGAATACCTGTATGTAGTTTGGAGATGTGTCACAAAATTTTCATCCTTCCTCCATCCCATGCATGATGTGCAGTCTGCCTAATTTTCCCAACAAGAAACACCATCATAACTGCTCCTACTCTCTCTTCCACTACCTCGTGTTGCAAGGGAAAGCTTCAAAGCTTCATTTGGCGCTAGCCTTACATACTGTACACGGTTGGCGGAGTTATGACAACATGTACCCATTTTAACCGTGTATTCAAAACGCGGTCCTGTTGCTCGACCTGTTTCCCCACCGGATGCAGAATGCCTTAGATATAGCAGTTTCTGATTTCCGTACAGATCAGACTTCAATTGGAACGATCATATAGACTAGTCTGCAGGGAGGGCGGGGCAGAGACTTCAGAGCAGTTACAAGATGTAGACTGACTGTCTAAAAACAGTGCTGGAGTTCTTGGTGTATGGGATCTTTAGCATACACGGTCGATAAAAAAATGGGTGACTTGTTTTGAGATACGAGAGCGGCATGAATATGATTCACCAGTAGCTGTAGTCATTAAAAGATGTCTCTACAGTATCCAATAGAAATATGTGATTGAATGGATAGACTTGATTCCAAATTACGTCCAGCATTTTGCACAGCATTTCTGCCAGAAAGTGTAACACTGTTGGTTGGTTTGTGGGATTAAAGAGACCAGACTGCTACGGTCGTCGGTCCATCGTTCCAAAACTTAAAAACATTCTCATAGAATAAAAATGTACAACGGAAAAGACGACAGACGACACAGGACAAGAAAGACAGACAGAGACCAGGCAAAAGGAATTAAAATCACACAGTGTGTGAAAGTGGTTGGCCGACCGTAGAGACAAAAAAAGGAAAAGCCAACCACCGAGAAACACATTAAAAACTCAATCTAAAATCGGAGGCGAAAGGCCAGACTCAACATAAAAGAAACATAACAAACACTCAGATTAAGTGATAAAAAACCCTGCCCAAATAAAACAGAAAACTAAGCCTGCCATGGCAGTGTCATTTGTTAAAAGGGCCAGGAGCGTGTCAGGCAGTGCGAACGTCTGCCTGAGCACAGCTAAAAGTGGACACTCCAACAAAATGTGGACCACCGTCAAAACGGATCGGCAGCGACATAAAGGTGAGTCCTCAAGTCGCAGTAAGTGACCGTACGTCATCCATGTATGTCCGATGTGGAGTCGGCAGAGGACAACAGACTCCTTGCGAGAGACCCACAAGGAGGAGCGCCACACACCGATATCCTCATTGATGACCCGAAGTTTGTTTGGCAAGGCAGGGCGCGCCATTCAGTGTCCCAAAGTTCGAAAACTTTGCGGCGTAAGACAGTTCGCAAATCAGTCCCCAGGAGGCCAATGTCCAGAGTCGTTTCACTGGTGGCTTGTTTGGCCAGGCGGTCAACATGTTCATTGCCGGGTATCCCAACATGGCCAGGGATCCACAAAAAAAAAAAAAAAAAAAAAAACACAGAGAGGCCGCAACGCGCAACAGCATGGAGGGACTCCTGGCCAGCCATCACCAGACGACAGCGAGGGAAACACTGGTCGATAGTTCGTAAACTGCTCAGGGAGTCGCTACAGATAACAAAGGACTCACCGGAGCAGGAGCGGATATACTCTAGAGCACGAAAGATGGCGACCAGCTCAGCAGTGAAAACGCTGCAGCTAGCCGGCAATGAATGTTGTTCATAGTGGTCCCCTAGAGTCAGAGCATAACCGACACAACCAACAACCATCGAACCGTCAGTGTATACAACGCCAGAGCCCTGATACGTGGCAAGGATGGAAATAAGTGGCGGCAGAAGGCCTCCAGAGGGACTGAGTCGTTCGGGCCCTGTGCCAATTCGAGCCGAAGGCAACGTCGGGGCACACACCATGGGGGTGTATGCAGAGGGGCCCGGAAAGGAGGTGGAACAGGGAAAATCCCAGCCTGGAGAGAAGCTCTCTGATGCGGACTGCGATCGTACAACCCGACTGGGTGCGACGTTCTGGGAGATGGACGACCGACTGTGGGAACAGAAGACGATAGTTAGGATTCCCAGGCAAGCTACAAACATGCATAGCACAAGCGGCCAGTAAACATTGGCGCCGTAACTGCAGTGGAGGGACACCTGCCTCCACAAGTATGCTGTCCACAGGGCTGGTACGGAAAGCACCAGTCGCAAGGCGGATCCTGCTGTGTAGGATTGGGTCGAGCACCCTCAACGCAGATGGGGATGCTGAACCATAAGCCTGGCTCCCATAATCCAGACGGGATGGGATTAACGCCTCGTAGAGCCGTAAGAGGGTAGATCGGTCGGCGCCCCAGCTGGTGTGGCTCAAGCACCGCACAGCATTAACATGCTGCCAACACATCTGTTTAAGCTGCCAAATATGTGGGAGCCAAGTCAACCGGACATCTAAAACCATACCCAAAAAACGATGTGTGTCAACCACAGCAAGAAGTTCGCCGGCAAGATAAAGCCGCAGCTGAGGGTGAAATGTTGGTCGCCGGCAGAAATGCATAATATAGGTCTAGGCAGCCAAATACTGGAAGCCATGTGCTACAGCCCAAGACTGCGCCTTATGGACAGCGGCCGGTCGGAGTGGCCATGCGGTTCTGGGCGCTACAGTCTGGAACCGCGTGACGTCTACGGTCGCAGGTTCGAATCCTGCCTCGGGCATGGATGTATGTGATGTCCTTAGGTTACTTAGGTTTAAGTAGTTCTAAGTTCTAGGGGACTGATGACCACAGCAGTTAAGTCGCATAGTGCTCAGAGCCATTTGAACCACTTTTTTTTTATGAATAGCGCCCTACAGCTGACGTTCAGCAGCTGCAATAACAATGGAGCTATAATAAAGTCAGAAGTCGACAGCATACAAGGACGCTGAGACAGACATTCCCACCGCCGTAGCAAGCCCGTTAATTGCACCCCGTTCTCCTGAACCCAAGAGGAACTATGGGAGGCTGCGACTTGCACGCGGAAGGTTAGATGCGACAGAAAATTTCGGATGTATATCGGTAATGAACCCCGAAGACTACAACCATGAAGCGTAGAGAGGATGTGATGGCGCCATGTCGTATCGTACGCCTTCTGCATATAAAAAAAGACAGCGACGAGGTGGTGACGGCGGGCAAAGGCGGTAAGGTTGGCTGACTCGAGGCTCACCAGATTGTCGGTGGCAGAGCGGCTTTGATGGAACCCACCATGAGACGGAGCCACAAAGCCCTGAGACTCGAGAACCGAACTCAACCGCTGGCTCACCATGCGTTCGAGCAACTTGAAAAGAACGTTGGTGAGGCTAATGGGGCTGTAGCTGTCCACCTCCAATGGGTTCTTGCCAGGTTTCAAAACGGGGATGACAATACTTTCCCGCCATTGCGATGGAAACTCACCCTCGACCCAGAAGCGGTTGCAAAGGTCGAGGAGGCGTCGCTGGCAGTCCACTGAGAGGTGTTTCAGCATCTGACAGTGGATGCGACCTGGCCTGGGAGCTGTATCAGGGCAAGTGGCTAGGGTACTGCGAAATACCCACATACTTAATGGAACATTATAGGATTCAGGATGGCGGGTGTGAAATGAAAGGCTCCGACATTCCAACCGCTCTTTAATGGAACGGAAAGCCAGTGGGTAATTCACAGATGCGGAACTGAGAGCGAAATGGTCTGCTAGGTGGTTGGCAATTATTTCAGAGTCAGTACGAATTGCCCCATTCAGCGACAGCGCAGGGACGCTGACAGGGGTCCGATAACCACAGAGTCGTCTAATCTTTGCCCAGACCAGCGATGAAGAGACATGGGGGCCAATGGTGGATACATATCGTTCCTAGCACTCCTGCTTGCGTTGGCAGGTAAGGCTGCAGGACTGCGCATGCAGCTGTTTGAAGGGGATGATGTGTTCTAAAGATTGATGCCGCTTGTGACGCTGCAGCAACCGCCGACGATCTTTAATCGCCTCAGCGATCTCAGGCGACCACCAAGGCACAGTCCTCCGATGTGGGGACCCAGAAGAACGAGGAATGGCAGATTCTGCGGCAGTAACGATGCTGGTGGTGACCGAGTGAACCACCGCATCAATGGCGTAATTAGGAAAAGGCTCAATAGCGGCAGTGGAGGAGAACAGGCCCCAGTCACACTTATTCACAGCACATCTGCTAGGGTGCCCAGAAGAGTGACGCTGTGGCAGTGACAGAAAGATCGGAAAGTGGGCACTACTACACACATCCTCATGCACACGCTATTGGACAGAATGTAGGAGGCTAGGGCTGCAGATCGAAAGGTCGATGGCGGAGTACGTGCCATGTCCCACACTGAAATGTGTGAAGGCACCATCATTTAAAATGTAAAGGTCGAGCTGTGCCAATACATGCTCAACAGTGGCGCTTCGGCCTGTTGCCCAGACCCACCCCCCAGAGGGTTATGGGTGTTGAAGTCGCCCAGTAACAGGAAACGTGGCGGCAGTTGGGCTATCAGCGCATCCAGGACATGCTGTGGGACATCACCATCCAGTGGAAGATAAAGACTGCAGATAGTAACAGCCTGTGGCGTCCACACCCGAACAGCGACAGCCTCTAACGGTGTGTGTTGGTTGGTTGGTTTGGGGGATTAAAGGGACCAGACTGCAATGGTCATCAGTCCCTTGTCCCAAGACTTGAAAACACCAACACAGAGTAAAAACGAAAAATGGAAAAGATAACAGACGATACAGGACAAGAGAAACATAGACGAAGACCAGACAAAACGAATTAAAGTCACACAGAGTGTGGCGGTGGTTCGATGACCATAGAGAAAAAAAGGAAAAGCCAACCACCGCGAAACATATGAAAACCTCAGGCTAAAACTGTACGCCAAAGGCCAGACTCAACACTAAATAAAAATAGACACTAAGAGCAAATGATAAAAGCCCTTGCCCGAATAAAACGCAAAACTAAGCCTGTCATGGCAGTGCCATCTTGTAAAAGGGCAGGGAGCGTATCAGGCAGCATAAATGTCTGCTCGACCACAGCTAAAAGGGGACAGGCCAACAAAATGTGGGTCACTGTCAAAGCCACCCCGCAGTGACATAGAGGAGGGTTCTCCTGACGCAGTAAATAACTGTGTGTCAGCCAGGTGTGGCCAATGCGTATCCGACAAAGGACAACTGAGTCTCTGCGAGTGGCTCTCATGGATGACCGCCTCATAGTCGTCATCTCCTTGATAGCATGGAGTTTATTGGGTGTGGTCAGATTGCGCCATTCAGCATCCCATACCGCCAAAACTTTGCGGCGTAAGTAGGCTCGCAAATCAGTCTCCGAGAAGCCAACGTCCAAAGATGGTTTACTGGTGGCCTCTTTCGCCAGGTGATCATTTTCATTTCCGGGTATCCCAACATGGCCTGGGGTCCACACAAAGACCACAGAGTGGCCGCAACGGGCAAGAGCATGGAGGGACTCCTGGACAGCCATCACCAGATGAGAACAAGGCAAACACTGGTCGATAACTCGTAAACCGCTCAGGGAATCACTACAGATAACGAAGGACTCACCTGAGCAGGAGCGGATATACTCTAGGGCACGTAAGATGGCGACCAGCTCAGCAGTGAAAACTCTGCAGCCAGCCGGCAAGGATCGTTGTTCGTAATGTTCCCCTAGAGTTCGAGCATAACCGACACGACCAGCAACCATCGAACCGTCAGTGTAAAACACGCCAGAGCCCTGATACGTCATTAGAAAGAGGCTCAATAGCGGCAATGGAGGAGAACAAGTCCCAGTCAGCCTTATTCATAGCCCATCTGCAAGGGCGCCCAGAAGGGTGACGTTGTGGCAGTGACAGAAAGATGGGAAAGTGGTCACTGCAACACGGGTCGACATGCAGACTCCATTGGACAGAAGGTAAGAGGCTAGGGCTGCAGATCAAAAGGTCGATGGCAGAGTACATGCCATGTGCCACACTGAAATGTGTGAAGGCACCATCGTTTAAAAGGGAGAGGTCGAGCTGTGCCAATATATTCTCAACAGTGGCGCCTCGATCTGTTGCCACCCCACAGAGGGTTATGGGCGTTGAAATCGCCCAGTAGCAAGAAAGGTGGCAGCAATTGGGCTATCAGCGCAGCCAGGACATGCTGTAGGACATAAACATACGGTGGAAGATACAGAATGCAGACAGTAACAGCGTGTGGCGTCCACACCCTAACAGCGACAGCCTCTAAAGGTGTTTTTAGAGGGACAGACTCGCTGTGAAGAGAGTGAAGGACATAGATGCAGACGCCACCAGACACCCTTTCATAAGCTGCCCGGTTCTTATAATAACCCCGATAGCCACAGAGGGCGGGGGTTCACATCGCTGGAAACCAAGTTTCCTAAAGAGCAATGCAGAAGAAAGGGTGAAGGCTGATAAGTTGTCGGAGCTCAGCTAGATGATGGAAAAAACTGCTGTAGCTCCATTGGAGTATGATATTGTCCATGGCTCAGAAAGGCTTGAAGGGACTTGGAAGGCAATTTACGACTCTTGTTCACTCGTTGCCATCAATTCTGTACCTGTGAGAGTGACATCCATGGTGTCTGAAGGACCGGCGAGTTCCAGGGCTTCAACAGACGCCAGAATCTCGACCTCGTCCTCAGACGCTGAGCTTGTAGGAAGCGGTGGGATGGGTGCCACCGCAATTTCTTGGGAATCTTTGTCTTTTTCAGCTTCTCTCACTGTGCCTTCGGTGGTTCAGGCTTGGAGGGCTTCTCTGGGTCAGTCTGAGGGACAGACGACGAATGTGAGGCCCTACGACCAGAGACCACTGGTTGTTTGAGCCACTTGCGGTTGTCCGCTTTTAAACTGGTCGGAACTTGCGAAGGTAGGTCCCCAAGGGACCCTTCCTGGCGAGAAGAGCCGAAGAAGTCTTACGCCTCTCCAGCTGGGAAGGGGGAACTGATGTCCCCGATGGTTGGAGATGTGTTGCTCCTTAAGTAGATGGAGCAGGAGCAACAGTGAGTGAAGTCCCCTCCCCCCCCCTATCAAACGGGTTGGTGTGGTCCTTCGACTCAGAGAGCTGACTGGAAGTATTGGAGCTGATGGAACTGTACCAGGAGTGACAGTGGTGGCATAAGAAGCCGTCATGCGCACCAGATGAAGCCTATCAAATTTCTGCTTAGCCTCAGTGTACGTAAGGCGGTCCATGGTTTTGTATTCCATTATTTTCCTTTCCTTTTGCAGAATCGGACAGTCCGGTGAGCAAGGGGGATGGTGCCCTCCGCACCTGACACAGATGGGTGGCGGGGCACATGGAGTATCAGGATGGGATGGACGACCACAATCGCGACGCATGAGGGTGGAAGCACAGAGGGAAGTCATATGGCCGAACTTCCAACTCTTGAAGCACCTCATTGTGAGAGGGATATATGGCTTTACATCACACCGGTAGACCATCACCTTGACCTTCTCAGGTAATGTATCACCCTTGAAGGCCAGGATGAAGGCACCAGTGGTAACTTGGTGATCTCTCGGACCCCAGTGGACGAGCCGGACGAAATGGACTCCTCGTCGCTCTAAGTTGGCACGCAGCTCGTCATCAGACTGTAAAAGAAGATCTCTGTGGAAAACAATGCCCTGGACCATATTTAAGCTTTTATGTGGAGTAAAAGCAACAGAAACATCCCCCAGGCTTCGTACAAGCGAGCAAGGCTCGTGACTGGGCAGAGGATGCTGTTTTTATTAAGACTGACCCTGACCGCATTTTGGACAAGCCCTCCTCCTCCCCGAATTTGTCCTCTAAATGTTCTACAAAGAACTGAGGTTTCACAGACACAAATGATTCCCCGTCAGCTCTGGTACAGACGAGATACCGGGGCGAATACCTTTTGCTGTCATTCATAGCCTTTCGTTCCTCCCATGGTGGGGCCAGGGAGGGGAACGATTTAGGGTCATACACATTAGCCTGAAAGTGAGCTTTTCAATGCTTAGAGACTGCTGGTGGCTGGCCACCAGCTAGAGATGATGTGCCATGATTCATTGCGTGTCATCCACCCTGATACCACCTACTCCGACCAAGGGCCCTCCCCATGGTCGCCACCCAGCCACAGCAAAGGCCACCTGGCAGCATGGCCATTACCAGGAGTCCTGATGCCCAGGGAGATGGGCATCTACTACTTGACATACATGGGAAGTAAATAGCGCAGGCACCAGTAGAGCGATCCCTGTGTTGTCAGGGGGCTACAACAAACAGGGTACATGGCGGCCCCACCACAACGGACTGGCTACCATGCTGGATTTTAGGTGACATGTAGTCCATGGTCACCATCAGTGCAGAAAGTGGCACTGCACATTGCATGGTGGAAAGTGCACGCAGGAACGTATCCATGCCCAAGAGATGGAGAGCCGGCAGGACTGCAATGCAACGACGAACAAGCTGGCGAAAGTTCTCAACGCAAGATGGACACAATGTACCAAGTAAGGTGCCCTTCCCCAACCGGCTCGCTCTTCGGAAAAATTTTGAGATATGGAGGTCAAACCTGACAAGGGACCATCACATAAGGCCGAAACGTTTGAGACTCCTTTTAGTCGCCTCTTACGACAGGCAGGAATACTGCAGGCCTGTTCTAACCCCCAAACCCACAGGGGGGGGGGGAGGGCATGTCCGCTGTGGTGGTCACCAGACACAGCCGCTGTCTGTCTGGGGGGGGGGGGGGGGGCGTTGGTCTCTGTCACTATATTTTAGACGAATAAGTTGCATTAGGCGGTCGTCCTTTTATCTCCTATTGTTTAGTAGACTATACACACTATGGTATTTGGGTAGGAGCGTCGCCTTAAGGCGGCGGCCAGATGGTGGAAGGCCTAGTTTTCAGGCCAACTGGTTCGTTCTCCAGATGGGTACAGGTTATGCTACTTAATTTCCCTTTTGTGTTGTCTAGGACCGTTGTCTGAGGGAATGCCACATATCGTGAGTGGTGCAAAGGGTGCGATGTGTGGGGGCTCTGTTGCTATATTTTAGCAGGTGTAGGAGTATCACCTTAAAGCAGCGCCCAGATAGTGGAAAGCTGAGTGCGTTCAGCGGCCTTACAGGGTGATAGCAGGGGCGTGAAATGCTCAGTGAACCATCGTAGAGGGGGGTAGTGGGAGATGTGAAGGGAATTGAGAGGGCCTTGGTTTTTGGGAGTTTTTGATTGTACATCGAGAGGAATGCCCATCCAACTACTACCATTCTGCACTCTGCAGTCTTTTAGGACGACGATTTTCCCCCAGTACATGTACTGGATTATGAATCATTCATTATGACTGCTGGTTTCTTCATAACTATTTCGAAGTGTAATTAGAACTGTGAATCATTTTTTTCTCATCAGTTTTGGTAGCGTGTTGTGTCTTCGATTACCTCGGCCGTAGGAGGGTTTTTCAGCAGGCATCTCTGGCGAACTCTGACACACAAATGCAGCAGAGAAAACATGTGATGTCATCTGGGGGCAGGGTTGGACGTGGCCGTGGGTGATTAATTGAACAATGTAATTAATTTGCATATCAGTTTGATATTAAAAGTGTGCTTATGCCACCAACTCCCTACTACTAAAACTTTCTTATAAAGAAGTAAGTAAAATATGCATTGCCCGTCACATTCTATAGTCTGTTCAATGCTGTTGTGGTTAAGCTGCGTTAAACACAAGGAAAGATGCATGGCATCAAGTCCGTGCAAGTCCCTCCCTATTAGTACGATTTACATTGGTCTTTTTCTTGCCCCAGTGCTATAAATTAATTACTTTTATGCTTTGTCTGTAACTTCTTTAAAGTTTTAATTAATTCCCTTTTCTTTCACTGTTTTGAAACCATATCGATAGCTATTTATACAAAAATAATATGGGAGAAAAAAACCTATTAATCCTTTTTTTATCTAAAGTAACTAAACTGCACTGCACGAACAGCTTATACAATTTCGTCGTATTTCACGCTGTTTACGTTCCAACAAATGTGTTGAGGATTTAACTGTTACTTTTCGCCATAATAAATAAAAATGCTTTCAAAACTGCATGTTCTGAGACATAAATGAAGGTCGTTGGATGCCGGGACGACGCCTTCTTGATATCTGACTACTACCGTTTTCCCTTATGTAGTACTGTCGCACTAAATAGGCAGTGGCGATTTATCCACTTTTTTTCAACATGTAAAGCATTCGTGTCAGTCAGCAGCCGTCCTGTTGTCTTCCACTTTCTACCGCAGGAGCGACACAGACACGGTCAACAGTGCGGTTTACAGCTGTGCTGGCTGCTGCAGGTATCGCGCCGCTCGTCCCACTCTGCCCAGGGAACAAGAAAAACTCAACAGAATTTACTTATATACTCTGAGAGCGACATAACTTCATTTTGGTTGATGTAATTAATTTTGGATTTATAACTCAAAATATATTACACTGTAAACGTTTCACTTCTGCTTCACTGACTGGTGCTCCATACCTGGCCATAGTCTTGAATACGTATTTTACGTCAAAAAGACTTACGAATAAGTGGAGTAAACGTGATGTATGAATACAAAAGTAATGGATGAAGGACGTTGTGAAGAAGGTTCATCCTGTCTGAAAATGCAAGGAAGTGGCATGTGCGGAGGTATCGCTTGAAATTTTAGCACGGGGAGGCGCAATCCTTGGAGCCAGTCCTGACAGAAACTTAACCCCGCCCACAGTGCAAGCTTCAGGCCAGCGCTGGACAATAACAGAGCCGGCAAGCCGTCGGACGGCGACACGGCCCATACAGCACCACTCTCCTGGGTGGATGACGTAGCAGCCTGCCTACTGTCAGCTGTTTGTCCGAAACGATAACGGTGGCTAACTGCATGTTCTAACTGTGTTTTAGAACATTTTATCAAAACATCGGTATTGTTTTATCTTTTTGCAAGACATGAGTAGGCGGACAACCTATGTACCGGCGCACGTTGTATTGTTGCCAAATTTATTCAAGTTGGCGGCGATGACGTCATACAAGATCGTGGCAAGTAGACTTGACAACATCGCATGACGTCGTCCAAGATGGCGGATTTTTGAGGGAGAATAGTCCAATTGTGCTACGTCCACTAACCTAACCTCAAGAAAAAATGGCAGGAAGTTTGAATTTTGGCGGGAAAGTAGTCCAATTGTGCAACGTCCACTAACCTAAGACTCCAGAAAAAAAAAATTGTGGGAAGTTTGAATTCCAACAGGATAATGCATGCAAAGACTGTACTTGTCTTTATTACTATTATTGATTATCATTCATTATTATTTATTATTATTTATTATCATTTATTATTATTTATTATTATTGACCTGCCTCCACTAGAAAATTCCCTCCAAATTCAAATTCCAACATGATAATGGCTGCAAAACCTTACTTTTGTTCATTATTCATTATCATTCATTATCATTTATTAACATTCATTATCATTCATTGTCATTCATTATCATTCATTATCATTTATTATCATTTATTATTATTTATTATCATTTATTAATATTTATTATTATTGAGCTGCCTCCACTAGAAAATTCCCTCCAAATTCAAATTCCTACACGATAATGGCTGCAAAACCTTACTTTTGTTTATTATTATTTATTATCATTTATTAACATTCATTATCATTCATTGTCATTTATTATCATTCAATACCATTTAATATTATAGGCCTACCTCCAATAGAAAATTGCGCCAAATTCAAATTCCAACACTATCTTCTCTCGAAAACTGTACTTCTATGTATTTATTATCATTTCTTATTTATCCAAGATGTCCGATTTTCTCGGTGAGAAAGCCATTCTCCTTACATCCATAACAAAAATCTATCACATGTTCAAATCCCCAACACCATAATTGATCATATGTATGAGCTTTCTCCATCACTTATCTTTTTTCACTGGTAGCCTATCATAATCGCATCAGATAATAAACTGCACTTATAGTAACGTTACTCACATCCTTTGATTTTGCAGGGGGGAATGGACTGAAGACTTTATTTCAAGCAGTACAGTCATCACTTATTCTTCATAATGTCAGCACACACATCTTTGATATCGCAGTGCAGTCACCACGACGTCCGCGCTCCAACTGAATTAGTTCAAATCCTCGCCACCACCTGGCCAGCACGCGGAGACACTGCCTACGCCTGTCACGTGAGGCGGCCGGTCACTAGCGCGGGGGGCGAGCCCAGAGATCGCTCCCACGTCGTAAACATGTTTTCACTGGACACGCTGGAACTTGTCGAGTATGGCGTCACAGCAGCTCCTTGTCCACTCACCATGTGTATTCGTCGCCTCCGCACGTTTCCTGCCAAAATTGTCTGCCTCGGAGCTGAATCACACAACGGTCGACCATTCCCTGAGCAAGTCCGAACCTGCAGATACCGACCTCATACAGCCATTCGCCACGTGTCCATGTGTGATGGAGAACGCAGTGCTACACTTTTGGCGGCAAAGTTTGCTCGACAGTGGAATCCACCATGACTATTTAACAGCACATTTGCACTGCACTAGAACGCCCGCTAATTGACTCGCTCTCGCACGCGCGTAATAACTGTACAATCGCTGCGCCACCACCCCGCTTATGTCACACACCATCCATACATGGGATGGACATAGCCTTCTGGAAAAACCTGGAAAATGACTCTACTTCAGACATTACGGTCATGCAGGTGTGTTCCAACTGACTTCTCCATGCTCAAACAGCGAAACTCCAGAGCGCAGCTGACGTACGCGCGGCCGGCTCAGCCCGCTCCCTGGCCGGCTGACATCAAGCGGTTTACGGTGCCCGCACAGCCCCGATGGCCAGCGCGCCAGGTAGGCGGCAGTGAGCGGCGAGCGGCGCCACAAACGGTCTGGCTACGTAAACATCCTCAATCGTCTGCAAGCACTTAACACCAGACACGATGGAACCTGTCGACCGCGTGCTGTACAAAGGATACGTTTGGCGCCAGAGTTTGACCGACAGTGGAATCCGCCATGATCGTATAACAGCGCGTTTGCTCTGCGCGATAACGCTCGCTAATTCTCTCTCACCACTCCGCTATATTAAATAAATCCATTTACAATTTCATATATATATTCAAATGTGTTCAACTCCCTAATTTCAACTACTTTTCGAGGACCAGACCGCCACCTCCGCCTCCTCCTAGGAACCAGCGCCAAGTTTGAAATCTGGCAGTTAACAAAGCTCACTTGCACTTCCGCCACCAATCACACCACATAGACCTGCAAAACACTCCTACATAACTCATTTATAATGTTCTACATACACATTTGCTAATTGTAAACAGCTAAAAATAACTCATAGCACAGCCTACAGACATGCGAACCGCTCGTAAATAATGTAAAACATTTACCTCCAAATAGCCAAACAACTGCTAATATTCGGAAATAATTTCAATGCATCGGCTGATGGAAGGAGGAACGAGTGTACTTTATTTATTTGCAACATATCTTTTTGAAACTTTTACTTCTCATAGGTTTCGATATGTAACGCTCACATAAGGCACTTTCTGAACTCCACTAGTGCACTACACTTAGCAACACAATCACACCCATCAAGATATTCATTCCAATCCAGACCTGTAACTCCTCTACAGATAAATTTGTCCAGTTATTTGTCTACTCACTCACATTCTGACCAGATTTCCGTTATTGCGCAAAAACAGCTCAGACTGCGCTGTGATGTTCGGGGAAGTAAGGAAGGGCTGCACTCTATTTATTTGGACCCCTTTTGTTTAGTCGTGGAGTATATTTGTCACAAAACAAATGAACTGAGCCCACTGTGGCCATCTGACACAGGCCACAAACACGTAAAGAGCTCCTAATTTCACTGCATAATACCAAACAGCTCTTAAATAATGCAGTACACAATATCAGCAGACGAGCTCTGTACTCTGAAACTCTCCAAATAAAGCACCGCACAGTGCACAGACATGCTCGCAAAATAGTGCATCAGGATTGAGACAGAGCTGCAACTAGGTACGATTCAAACGTTGAGTCATTTATTCTAGAGAAGGACAAGTTGCTGAAGGTAGATCTTTTTTCAGTATTCTATTTGGATGCTTTAGTCACGTGATATAGCCAGCGTTCTAGTCGTATGCGGCTACGTGTTCGGTGTGTGGTTTAAAGCGCTGTCTACTTGCGATTGTTAACGGTGAACCCGTCAATCATCAGAGGACTTCCATCTCATGTGTGATGAAGGTGGACACATTCCTCTAAATGCACTTTTATTTACGCGATCTCCACCTTGTCGCATGCTTGGTGTAAAATCGAGACTTGAGTTTTATAACTAAGTTAGCTGTGGGTATGTGTGAGGGGCTGTAATCATTGTGTACACACTTACCCGACAGACGGGTATTTACCGAGTCGGTGACGAAATGACTTTTAATTTTCACATGTTGGACGCTGCTGTTATAAGTATCTGTTTGCTTGTAGGATGTACCGGGTGCTAATAACTATCATTTTTTATATAGACCTGATGGAGTAATAGTATTATTTCTGAATCGTGATCTGGTGTGATCATTGGGCACTAGACGTGTCCGCAGGCCTATATTGGGCTCGTATCATAGAAAGCGCTATGCGCGAGGTATTAGAAACATGTATAGCGTTGTCTGGTATAATTTGATCGTCTTTATGTGTTGAGAATTAAGTGTGAATGGACGTGCTGATCAGTCATCTATGAATGGTCGCAATGATACTGTAAAATTTTTCGCGATATCAGCTGTGATGAATAATATTACAGTAGATTGGTGGTGTCTTATCCATCGCATCTGTGCATTGGGTACAACGTAATGATTGACTGACAATGCTTGATTGAGTTGCGTAGGGTGGGGGGGTGGGGGTGGGGGGGGGGGGAATTTAGGTTAACTGACCGCAACTTCCAGGGTTGCTAGCACCGAAAACGGTGATCCTGTACTTGTGTGCAAAAATGACCAATCACTAGAAGTTGAATGAGAGTTATAAACTATTCGATCACTGCGAGATATGAGTTTAAATGTAGAGGTGGTCAATCACGTTCGAGGGAAGTGGCTACAACGCCAGCAGGCTCTTCTATTTTCCTTGTGTTGTGGGTGTCCTTTATTTAAAATCATTCAGTGTTATGCTATCGACTGTAAGAATATGATTTATAAGGTACAAGGTATAGTTTCCTGTGAGAGACCGTGCATCAGTCCATGTTAATGTCTGTTTAGATTCAGACACTGACTTCGAAGTCACGGCAGAAAGACGAAATGCTCGGCAGTGTGCAAAAGCGTGTTAGAAAACACTTGTTAAACAAGGGCTAGAGGCAGCTTCTCATTCGCTTAGAGTGTGGGTGATCAAACTTTAAAGGGCTCTCTGCAGCGAGTGTGTATATTTAATATGATCTTGTTCATATAGGCATTTGTAGTTTGAGGGGTTGGATTTGGCGAGCTGTCAGGAATTCTTGGATGTCTGCACTCTGAGTTATTCGGGGCGGGGGGGGGGGGGGGGAGTATTGTGAATTCCGTTTGTCCGTGCTGGAGGTGGAGCGCATTGGTGCCTTCGTGACTTTTTCACTGTTTGATGGTAGAGGATAAAGATGATAGGGTGTTGAGAATCTGTTGTACTTGTACCTAGTTTGAGGCGTACAACATTGCGCGCATTTCCGGCGAATGGTCAAAACAAGGTCCTGTTGTAGTAACTGAGATCGTTCTGTTTATAAACAGGTTGCAGAAGGTAATAGATATGAATTTCTCCAACTTAAATTGCAGAGATCAGATGAGTGAAGATAAATGCATACTCATATATGCTTGGAAAGGGAGAATGCTTTTTTATTATTGAGTTTTGGCAGGAGTGAATATGGTTTTATATATGCGAGTGGAAATTGTGAGTGAGGGGTGAATGACGTCGGGTTCGTTCTTCGGGGGTGGGGGGGGGGGGGGACACTGTTGACATGTCCTGTTGGAGATGCAAGGGGGGGATAGAGATCTGCGCTATTCAGGAATCGATTTGTGCACTGTATGTCGTTAGACAGTAGCTGGAGAGCAGGTATAGGGAGAGCCCAGTTTAGCATTCTGGTCCTGGGGCTGAGTGGATGGCTGTTTAGATGGACGGCTATGTGGCTTTGACATGCCGCCGGCGGCGCTCCGACACTCCCTTTGTAAGGCGCTATGGGATTAGTTTGAGCATTTAGTACTTGTTTGGGTGGTTATTGGATTAAGATCTGTAATATTGAAGGTCATGTCCTCAGCGGGACCGCTGTGTAATTGAGTAAGTATGTTTACATATTTGAAGATATGTTTTGCGAATGGTGATGTTAAGTTGAAGGCTCTGTTTAGCTATCACTGTAAAAAAATAGCTGTCTGCTGCTGAAAGAAAGAAAAGAAAGAAAGAAAGAAAGAAAGAAAGAAAGGGATGACCTTGCCCCCAGACGTGATGGATGAGTTATTAGATAAGAGCAAGTGATAGTTGAATGATGCTATGTGTTCGGATATAGGAGTCTCTAAACGGCGGGGCGAGATTTTTTTTATGTGGAAATTTATGCAATCTATAGATAGTGGTACTCGACCGGTAGTGACAACAGTTAAGAGCGGAAAAATAGGTACAAATCGAGCCCTGGCAGAATTTTGGGGCAATGGTAATAATATTTAATTGAAGGTGGAGATGGTAAATATGGACCGGGCTTTGAATATTGTCGTATGTACTTGATGCTCTGTATAAAATTTTGACTCTTTAATTGCGTTTGGTATTTCTGGGTGTGTGTAAAATTAATTTTACTGTTGAAGGTGCGAGAAAGATGAGTTGATTGGTGTTTAGATAGAGGCTACGTTTGTAATTCGAACAGATGGGATGAGAATGGTAAACTGATTGATAGGCATGCTTTGTGGGGTGATATATGAGTGTCAAGATAGTGTTGAGGACGTTTGCGTGTGTTGATGGTGGGACGGGTGTGAGGTTAGGTGCGGTGGGAGGTGTAAATTAGATCTTTTTTTAATGTTGTAAAGTAAGAATAATATTGAGAAAGTTATTAGATGGCTGGTCACGCGACGGGCGAGAGCAGGGATGTGTAGTTATGTTTAGTTAAAGGGCCGGGTAATGTGTGAGTAGCAATGTGCAGTGTGCTACAGTGTCATAGGAGGTACAGACATGTGCTGCTATGATGTATGGAGGCTGCGCTTTGGAATTATGCTACGTTGATGTAAAGTTGACTTTCACCCGCGTTCGGTGGTCGCGGCTCATGATCGCGGTCCTGGACGGGCGTATGTGTGTGCTTTGACCGCTGACGAGCGCGTTGACCGCGCCAACTCACACTTGCAGAAGCCGAGCAGGGGCTGTGCGAGGTCTGATATCAGACGGATGGGTGACTTCACGATCCTGTGGGCAGGGTGCACAGTGGAGGTACCTGCGCACGCCTTCTGAGTTATTTTGCGAGCGGAACTGCAGGCTCTGCTATGCGTTATTAGGATAGTTTACGAGTACTGAGTGTATCTACACATCTGTGTGATGTATTATTTAGTAGCAGTTTGCTATAGTGTGTACTGAAATTATGATTGGGTGCGTGTCTGTGGGCTGTGCAACATGGCCGAGGGCACATCTGGGATTGGTGTTTTGTGATATTGTGATAGATACACTGTATGGTTAAATAAGTCGTTCAAAAAAAAATAAATAAATAGAGTGTTCTCAATGATTACACGCGCCTGAAGCGCAGATCAGAGTGATTGGTTTTCCGTCACCATATCGGTTGCATGCGAGTAGTAAATGTTTTCCCGGCCGCGTTAGTCGAGTGTGTCAACGAGCTATGAGCTATTCTGAGAATAGACGTGAAGGCAGGTCCAGACCTGAGACGCCGGCGGTATACATGAGAAGAAGAATGCAGCTTTCAAATGTGTCGGCTGTGACGAGCGCTCGGAAGCTGAACTTGGCTGGGGACTCTGGAATCCCCTTCACGCCGACCGCACGCGCGCGGGGCCTGCCTTGGAGCGTAATATAAGGCGCATAGGCGATATCAATTTCTCCGGTGATAGGTGCGAATGCGACTGTGTTGAAGTCATGTTTGGGGGAGGCCAAGCAGAGACTTTTGGTCGGTTTGGTAAATGGTGGTGTTTGGGCGCGTCTGTTGCACTATTTTGGTTCAAATGGCTCTGAGCACTATGCGACTTAACTTCTAAGGTCATCAGTCGCCTAGAACTTAGAACTAATTAAACCTAACTAACCTAAGGACATCACACACATCCATGCCCGAGGCAGGATTCGAACCTGCGACCGTAGCGGTCGCGCGGTTCCAGACTGTAGCGCCTTTAACCGCTTGGCCACCACGGCCGGCGTTGCACTATTTTGCGAGCATGTCTCTGCACTGTGCGGTGCTTTATTTGGAGAGTTTAAGAGTACAGAGCTCCTCTGCTTATATAGTTTACTGCATTATTTAAGAGCTGTTTGGTATTTTGCTGTGAAATTAGGAGTTTTGTACGTGTTTGTAGCCTGTGTCAGATGACCATAGTGGGCTCAGTGCGGGTGTTTTGTGACAAATATACTCCACGACTAAATAAAAGGGGTCCAAATAAATAGAGTGCAGCCCTTCCTTACTTCCCCGAACATCACAGCGCAGTCTGAGCTGTTTTTGCGCAATAACGGAAATCTGGTCAGAATGTGAGTGAGTAGACAAATAACTGGACAAATTTATCTGTAGAGGAGTTACAGGTCTGGATTGGAATGAATATCTTGATGGGTGTGATTGTGTTGCTAAGTGTAGTGCACTAGTGGAGTTCAGAAAGTGCCTTATGTGAGCGTTACATATCGAAACCTATGAGAAGTAAAAGTTTCAAAAAGATATGTTGCAAATAAATAAAGTACACTCGTTCCTCCTTCCATCAGCCGATGCACTGAAATTATTTCCGAATATTAGCAGTTGTTTGGCTATTTGGAGGTAAATGTTTTACATTATTTACGAGCGGTTCGCATGTCTGTAGGCTGTGCTATGAGTTATTTTTAGCTGTTTACAATTAGCAAATGTGTATGTAGAACATTATAAATGAGTTATGTAGGAGTGTTTTGCAGGTCTATGTGGTGTGATTGGTGGCGGAAGTGCAAGTGAGCTTTGTTAACTGCCAGATTTCAAACTTGGCGCTGGTTCCTAGGAGGAGGCGGAGGTGGCGGTCTGGTCCTCGAAAAGTAGTTCAAATTAGGGAGTTGAACACATTTGAAAATGTATATGAAATTGTAAATGGAATTATTTAATATAGCGGGGTGGTGAGAGTGAATTAGCGAGCGTTATCGCGACGAGCAAATGCGCTGTTATACGATCATGGCGGATTCCACTGTCGGTCAAACTCTGGCGCCAAACGTATCCTTTGACGGCAAGCAGTCGACAGGTTCCATCGTCCAGTGTTAAGTGCTTGTGTGCAGGTCAGGATGTTTATGTAGCCAGACCGTTTGTGGCGCCGCTAGCCGCACGCCGCCGCCTACCTGGCACGCTGTCCGTGGGGGCTGTGCGGGCCCCGAAACCGCTTGATGTCAGCCGGCCAGGGAGCGGGCTTAGCCGGCCGCGCGTACGTTAGCTGCGCTCTGGAGTTTCGCTGTGTGAGTACGAAGAAGTCAGTTGGAACACACCTGCTTGACCGTAATGTCTGAAATAAAGAGTCATTTTCCAATTTTCCTGGTATTTACAGAAGGCTATGTCCATCGCATGTATGGATGGTGTGTGATGTAAGCGGGGTTGTGGCGCAGCGATCGTACAGTTATTACGGGCGCGCGAGAGCGAGTCAATTAGCGGGCGTTCTATTGCGGTCCAAACGTGCTGTTATATAGTCGTGGCGGATTCCACTGTCGAGCAAACTTTGCCGCCAAAAGTGTACCACTGCGTTCTCGATCAAACATGGACACGTGGCGAATGGCTGTATGAGGTCGGTATCTGCGGGTTCGGACTTGCTCAGGAATGGGTCGAACGTTGTGTGATTCAGCTCCGAGGCAGACAGTTTTGGCAGGAAACGTGCGGAGGTGACGAATACATTTGATGAGCGGACAAGGGGCCGCTGTGACGTCAAACTCAACAAGTTCCAGCGTGTCCAGCGAAAACATGTTTACGACGTGGGTGCGATCGCTGGGCTCGCCCCCCACACTAGTGGCCAGCCGCGTCACATGACAGGCGTCGGCGGTGTCTCCACGTGCTGGCCAGGGGTGGCGAGGATTTGAACTAATTCAGTTTGAGCGCAGACGTCGTGGTGACTGCACTGTGATATCGAAGATGTATGTGCTGACTGTGTTGGAGAACAATTGATGACCATACTGCTTGAAATAAAGTCTTCAGTCCCTTCTCCCCTGCAAAATCAAAGGACGTGAATTACGTTACTATAAATGCAGTTTATTATCTGACACGATTATGATAGGCTACCAGTGAAAAAAGATAAGTGATGGAGAAAGCTCGTACATGTGATCAATTGTGGTGTTGGGGATTTGAACTTGTGATAGATTTTTGTTATGCATGTAAGGAGAATGGCTTTCTCACCGAGAAAATCGGACATCTTGAATAATAATAGAAGTACAGTTTTCGAGAGAATATTGTGTTGGAATTTGAATGTGGCGGAATTTTCTATTGGAGGTAGGCCTATAATATTAAATGATCTTGAATGACAATAAATGATAATAAATGACAATGAATGATAATGATTGTTAATAAATGATAATGAATAATAATAAACAAAAGTAAGTTTTTGCAGCCATTATCTTGTTGGAATTTGAATTGGAGGGAATTTTCTAGTGGAGGCAGGTCAATAATAATAAATAATAATAAATGATAATAAATAATAATAGATGATAATAAATAATAATAAATAATAGTAAATAATAATGAATGTTAATGAATGATAATCAATAATAATAATAAAGTCAATTACGGTCCTTGCATGCATTATCCTGTTGGAATTCAAACTTCCCGCAATTTTTTTTCTTCTGGAGGCTTAGGTTAGTGGACATAGCACAATTGGACTATTTTCCCGACAAAATTCAATCTTCCCACAATTTTTTCTTGAGGTTAGGTTAGTAGATATAGCACAATTGGACTATTCTCCCGCCAAAATCCACCATCTTGGATGATGTCATGCGATGTTGCCAAGTCTACATGACGCCATCTTGGATGACGTCATCGCCGCCATCTTGAATAAATTTGGCAACAATGCAACGTGCACTGGTACATAGGTTGTCCCCCTACTGACGTGAGCGTCGTCTCCCTTGAACTTTTAATGGGATATCCCGCGTCTGCAATGTCGGGTCTGGAGCCAGGAGTGGCACTGCTATTCTTTACAAATCTACTGACTAGCCTAGACTGATTAAAGGACTCCCGACCGGTAGAGGAATGTTGCGCACCATAGCTCGCATGCAACTTGTTAACATGGGCGGTCCATTGGGCACCAATTTAAAGAAAGTGAGATGGTTTTTTTAGTCACGTTCTGGCAATCTTGATCAACAACCAATCTTTATCTGTCGTTTTGGGAGGTGATTTTAGTTACAGAGTTGCAGACTGAGAACAGTTTCCTACGGCTATCAGATGAGTCAAATTTGGTCATCTTAGTGAAGACACCGCAATCTGTTCTTCATATCATTGCACTTCTCTTTGCGACATTCGAACGCTTCAACTACGGAAATCGCCAGGTCTCGTGTCTGGAAGTTTATCATGACCCATGATCGTTCTCACTCTGTGCGTGTGCAGATTCAAAGACCCTTTAACCTCCTGCTACAAAAGGGTGTCGAATAACACCTCGATTATCAGCTTGTGGGTTAAACTAATGATGCCGTCTATCCGAGCTGTTTCAAAATGTTTTTGTGCCGATGACCAGAGAATTTTACTATCAAATTTTAAAAGACGCCATCTCTCTACCCACCAGAGAACACGAGCAGCTTCTGATACATCTTGAAGCTGTTAAAGCTCACGTTTTCCGACTCCAAACTCACGATCTTAAAGGATCCTTATTTAGAAGGAAGAAGTGGTGGTAGCCTCCCCCCAAGAAAAAACAGAAAAAAAATAAATCACATCCTCGTCGAAGAGATTTGCTGAAAGATGCCCATTCGGAGCGTTCCTTTCACACGTGAAACGCCAGACAGTAGTATAAACAGAATTCATACGTGGCAACGAGCATCTGTAAGAAATAGCGAACTAAACTGTCTACAAGATGGAAGATATCATATTCCGTGGTAGTAGCACTAAATATTCCCTCGGAGTTTAAAACCCAATAGAATTCCGGCGGCAGTGACGACCGTGATAGTATCTAGGATCGATGAACGCTGTTTGTCTTAGGCACTTTAACATATACAGACTTTAGTGCCCCGCTTGTATTCCGCCACGCCGCCATATACCGAGTCGCTCTTAGTAGGCCAACTGGAGAGAAGAATAGCCCGATTGTGCAGACAACCAGTGGTCTCCCAAAGCACTTAGCACCATCGTATCTCGAATTATATCGCCAACAGTGGGAGTCATCACAGCGCAACGACTTGAACGATTGTTCGAATGTCAAAGCCTTTCAATTTCAAAATAGATTTTGTCCACCGACAAAACCATAGTAATAGTTCGTCGACACTGCTGTCATAGTTGCTGATAAACGAATACATATTGGGAACCCCCCTTTAACCATCACTCACGAAGCCATTGAAGGTGACGAATAAACGTTGGGCATCGAGAAATCATGATGTACATGGCGTTGTGGTAACAGTCGTGGCAATGAATGCATCGAAAATTTACATGTTTATTTCTTAAGTAACTGTGATGTAGAAAAACACTGTATGTGTGGAAGAATTGCTGTAAATCTGATGAGATGAAATAAATAAATAAAAAACATTAGAAGACTTAACATTAGTAGACTTAACTTCTGAGGTCATCAGTCCCCTAGAACTTAGAACTACTTAAACCCAACTAACCTAAGGACATTACACACATCCATGCCCGAGGCAGGATTCGAACCTGCGACCGTAGCGGTCCCGCGGTTTCAGACTGTAGCGCCTAGAACCTCTCGGCCACCCCGGCCGACTAAGTATTTGTTTGCCGGTAACTATGGTCCCCCACAGTTCGTTAACTACATAATTAAAAATTTAAATGTCCGTTTCTCGAACATCGTAAATATCTGAAAGTTTGGCACCAACTGCTTTAAAATTATGACGCAACACTGAAAATGTTCATTTGCTGAAAATCGTTAATTTCTGTAGTTGTTCACCGATTGTTTTTAAATTACAACACATAATTCGAGTACTTGCGTCTTTTTTTTTTTTTTTTTTTTTTTGTCATGCACCTAAGGGAGCGCCACATATACTGCTCACAATCCGAAATACAACACCAAGAAGGACGGGCGATATCACAGCCAATATGATTCGGGGGCTAAAACGTTGTACAAAGGCCTCATGATTAAAAATACAGTTACACGTGTAATGAGGAAGATAGTGAAATCAGTACTGAGTGTTGCCGCCATTGTTAGTTACAACCGCTGCCACACGCCTCGCCATTGATGATGATGTTCGTTTGTGGGGCGCTCAACATATAGGTCATCAGCGCCCGTAGAAGATCTCAGTCTTTCCAGTTCCAATCTCGGCACTTCCCGAATGATGATGAGTACAACGCAAACGCCCAGTCCCCGGGCGGAGAAAATCCCCCACCCGGCCGGGAATCGAATCCGGGGTCCCGTGAACCAGAAGTAGCAACGTTAGCCACTAGACTACGAGCTGCGGACCTTCGGCATTGAGTCAAAGAGTTGTTGTTGCAGTATAACAGTCCATGCTGCTTCCACATATTGCGGAAGTTGATGTAGTGTAGCAGTGGGTGGGTATCCCAGGCCAATCATTCCAAAGTCATCAACCAAACGTTTTCAAAAGGCGCAAGATATGGAGAATAGGGAGCCCAAGGCAGTGATGCAACCCGACGGGTGTCGAAGAAGTCTTGAACATTGCGTGCCACTTGTGGTCGTGCAATATCGTGTTGATCTGTGGCCGTCAGTAAGCTCTAACATTTCAGAATTGTAACACTGGCTGGATAGCGTATCGGCAGTGCATACTAGAAGGGTTCAGGAATGGAATCCGATACCACCCCAAACCATAATACTATTCGTGTGCACGGAGAGGGAAGAAGATGTTTGCTGCCGGTTTATGACGACAGTGTACGGGAGATCGAGAGGTCAGGACTTGTGAGTGGACTATATGGCAAGTTACCAGGTTTAGTCCAGTCTAGCAGGCATCAGGCTACGGAATGGAAGGCGGTTAAATTTAAGTTACGTTGCTAACCGGTAACGGGGCGCAGTGCCAGAGGCTCTGACTAGCCAGAAAGCCTTCTGTTCCCCTGCAGTGTCCACACACGTGACCTATATCCGATGCACGCTATTGGCTAAAATCGATGGCGTGAATTCTCTAGCGATTTCAGCAGAAGGCTCAAACCGCCTCTTGTCAGCAGCTTTAACTGTACAGAACTGCCTCGGCTCTGAAAGGCACGCTGCTTGTGTCACGTAGGCACAGACGAAGTTGCTCTGGGAGAAAGCTTGTGAAGATCTGAGTGGGGCCTTTGAAATAAATTTTTAAAACTAAATCTCTAAATACTCCTTGACTGGTTACCACCCTGTAAACTACCGGATGCAGGACCAGTATGGCGATGCACATTGCAACATTTCATCGGTCTCTCACCGAGGTGTCTCCCGACTCTAATCCGCGCATCGTGGTGGTGCAGACAGAATACGGATTGGCTGGTAAAAACAATGTCGGTCATTGCCGTTGTCCATGCCCATCGTTCATCGCACCACTGCCGACGCAAACGCCTGTGGCGTTGACGGATTGGGAAACGCAGCAATGGACGCTTTGCGGAGAGTTCAGTCTGCTGCACACGTCGTCGAATGGTACGTGCGTACACTACTTTTTGTTCAATAGACGGAATTTGTTGTGATACGGTTCGTAATGCGGCAGAGCAATCAATGAATGCTATGCACACAATACGCTTCATCACGTGTAGTAGTCGGAGCAACGAGAGGTGTACGATCAGTCCCGTCGGTCCGTTGCCCTCCAGAATCCACCGACTAGAGATCTGCATCACAGTTGCATGATTCTGTACGACAAGATAACCGATTTCTCTGAAGGATATTCCGCAATCCCTATAGGCAACTATTTTTCATCGGTAGAATTGCGAAATGTGTTCGAAAGACGCTCGCTGTCTTCTACGAGGCATACCGAAGCTGTTTACACAAGACAACAGCACGAAACGATTCCAGTACATCCACACGGCCGTCTGTTCCCCCTTTATATAGCACTTGGAGGTAGCGCTACTGGTGCCCGTGATGTGCGCCTGCTCTGAAATGCTAATCATGTGCATCTCTCGTCGTCGCAAAGCATGCTGTAAATTTTACCTGATTTGAATGTTTCCTTCAGACTGTTGCAATTTTGGTGGACAGCGGGATATAGTATACAAACATACTAGTTTAGCGCTAGCTGCTACGCTCGCGTAGACTGAATAGCCTACACATATCTTCTGCTTTTCCTTTAATCGAATTTTTATTTTGTTTACAAAGTGCAACATCTACACTTATCACGCTAATTAAGATAATAGAAGCAGGGTCTTTTCCGAAAGTACTTCTGAACAAAGAGCGATTGTGGTAGCTCTAGTGGGAGATCTTTGTTAATCCTGCCTTTTGAGTTCTTGTGGTGAATTTTCCATAGAAGCTTTTGTCCCCTAAAACGTATATCTTTAGAAGTCAAATAACATTTCTCATACATATAAGTATAAAAATGTTTTAATATAATAAAATACATCGACGTAAGGAAACGGTAACACCAACAAAGAGTTGTGCTACATAAATGAATGTTGGTAGGCGTGTTTCTCCGTCAGAAAGACAGTATGTATTAAGATTTCGGACCAGTCGCGTAAGAGTGGAGGCAGTAGCGTCATTATCAGGATGCAGATCCGGTTTGCTTTAAATACACGCTCTAACGATCTCGAGCACTAGCTAATAGGTTAGCTTCGAGATTGGACTTGGTGAGTTGATGTTTGTCAAGAATGCTTTTAAGTCGATAATGACGCCATTAGCAACACATCACTAAGTTTGAACGGGGGTGTGTAATGGGCCACAAGAAGTTGGATGTTCCTTCTGCGTGACTACGGAACGACTTGGCAGGAATGTGGCCACTGTACGTGACTGCTGGCAGCAGTGGTCACGAGAATGCACGGTCACAAAAAGATCAGGCTCCGAACAGCCACGTGACGCTACCGAAAGGAAAGACCGTCGTGTTCGGCGTATGGCTCTGGTGAATCGTTCTGCATCCGCAGCCGCAGTTTCAGCAGCAGTTGGCACCACAGTGACACAACGAACTGTTACAAATCGGTTATTTCAAGGACAGCTCCGAGTCAGACGCTCCCTAGCGCGCACTTAACTGACCCGAAACCACGGCCATTGGCGACTTCAGTGGTCTCAAGCTAGAGCTCATTGGAGGGCAGGGTGGAGGTCTGTTGTGTTTTATAATGAAAGTCGGTTCTGGCCAGTGATGACCGTGTTAGTTTGAAGGAGGCCAGTTGAAGACCTGCTAGAAACTCATCTGCGTCCTAGATGTACAGGACCTACACTGGGACTAATGGTCTGGGGTGCGATTTCATATGACGGCAGGAACACTCTCACGGTTATCTCACATACCCTGACTGCAAATATGTACGGTAATCTGGTGATTTGATCTGTGGTGATGCCATTCAGGAACAGAATTTGAGTGGTGTTTTTCAACACGATAAGGCACGCTCATATACCCCTGTTGTAAACCAACATGCTCGACAAGTGTCGACATGTTGTCTCAGCCAGCTTGATTATCAGATCTCTCACCAATCTAGCACATATAGGACACCATCAGACGACATCTCCAGGCTTATCCAGAAACTGCTTTAACCGTCACTGTACTGACCGACCAAGTTCAATGGCCATGGAACTTCATCTCACAAATAGACATCCAGTACTTGTACAACACAAGGCATGAACGTCTGCGTGCTTGCATTCAACATTCTGGCGATTATACCAGTTAATGATGTCTCATCATTTCGTATTTGCAATGGCTTACCAAGCGCGTACGTTAACTTTCGAGCTTGCAATGTTAATCACATACGCATGTTACCTAGACCAATGTATTTCCGAAATTTCATTACACTACAGTAATCACTTTTTGGTGCTGCACTTTTTCCGTCAGTGTACTTTCATATAGACTCGAGCTGAATGGGTGTCTGTGTTGTCCTCATCATTTCATCATCATTCATGAAAGTGGCGAGACTGGGCTGAGCAAAGGTTGGGAATTTGTACGGGCGCTGATAACCGCGCAGTTGAGCGCCCCACAAACCAAACATCATCATCATCATCATCATCATCATCATCACTTTCATATAAATTTTCATCCCGTTTTTCACACCCTTAGTAGCCGAATTTCCAAAAACCACCGAAACCCGTATTTTTTATTTCTAACCACAATGCCAAATACTAATTTTCAGACACTTAGTTTCAAAAATGCTTTCTTTATGAAATATCTGCGTAAAAATTTTCGTTCCCTATTTTATCCTCTCAGTGATTAAATTTCCGAAAACAGTAAAACATGCAGTTTTTTTTTATTTCTAACCAGAAGCCAATCCGAATTAACTTAGATTTACCTTTGAAAATGCTTTAGTAATGAAATATTTCCTTAAAAACTTTCTCCCCTTATAACTTCTCCTTAGGGGTAGAATTAGTCTGCAGCTCGTGGTCGTGCGGTAGCGTTCCCGCTACCCGCGCCCGGGTGCCCGGGTTCGATTCCCGTCGGGGTCAGGGATTTTCTCTGCTTCGTGATGACTGGCTGTTGTGTGATGTCCTTAGGTTAGTTAGTTTTAAGTAGTTCTAAGTTCTAAGGGACTGATGACCATAGATGTTAAGTCCCATAGTGCTCAGACCCAGTTGAACCATTTTGGGTAGAATTTCCAAAAACACTGAAACACGTAAGATTATAATTCTAACTCAGAAGTCTAATACTAATTTTGACAGATATAGCTGTAAAAATCTCTTAGTAGTACTTTAATGAATACTTATTTTCAATAAAAATTTACCTCACTGTTTTATCCCCTTAGTGGTTTAAGGATTTTATTTTCTTTAGACCGAGAAACCAACTGCCAGTTTTTGTAGTTTAGGCTTCAAATCTGCCTTAATAGTTACATATTTAAAAAGAAATTCATCCCATATTTCATTCCCTTAGAAATGAAATTTTGAACAAGTCCCTGCTAAACGATACCTACTGTATCAGATTAACACCTCCTAATTTCAAGTTCCCCCTCATGACCATGGACCTTGCCGTTGATGGGGAGGCTTGCGTGCCTCAACGATACAGATAGCCGTACCGTAGGTGCAACCACATCGGAGAAGTATCTGTTGAGAGACCAGACAAACGTGTGGTTCCTGAAGAGGGACAGCAGCCTTTTCAGTAGTTGCATGGGCAACAGTCTGGATGATTGACTGATCCGGCCTTGTAACACTAACCAAAATGGCCTTGCTGTTCTGGTACTGTGAACGGCTGAAAGCAAGGGGAAACTACAGCTGTAATTTTCCCCAAGGGCATGCAGCTTTACTGTATGATTAAATGATGATGACGTCCTCTTGGGTAAAATATTCAGGAGGTAAAATAGTCCCCCATTCGGATCTCCGGGCGGGGACTATTCAAGAGGACGTTGTTATCAGGAGAATGAAAACTCGATTTCTACGGATCAGAGCGTGGAATGTCAGATCCCGTAATCGGGCAGGTAGGTTAGAAAATTTAAAAAGGGAAATGGATAAGTTAAAGTTAGTTATAGTGGGAATTAGTGAAGTTCGGTGGCAGAAGGAACAAGACTTTTGGTCAGGTGAATACAAGGTTATAAATACAAAATCAAATAGGGGTAATGCAGGAGTAGGTTTAATAATGAATAGAAAAATAGGAGTACGAGTAAGCTACTACAAACAGCATAGTGAACGCATTATTGTGGCCAAGATAGATACGAAGCCCACGCCTACTACAGTAGTACAAGTTTATATGTCAACTAGCTCTGAAGATGACGAAGAAATTTATGAAATGTATGATGAGATAAAAGAAATTATTGAGGTAGTGAAGGGAGACGAAAATTTAAAGTCATGGGTGACTGGAATTGAAGAGTAGGAAAAGGGAGAGAAGGAAACATAGAAGGTGAATATGGATTGGGGCTAAGAAATGAAATTGGTAGCCGCCTGGTAGAATTTTGCGCAGAGCGTAACTTAATCATAGCTAACACTTGGTTTAAGAATCATGAAAGACGGTTGTATACATGGAAGAACCCTGGAGATACTAAAAGGTATCAGATAGATTATATAATGGTAAGACAGAGATTTAGGAACCAGGTTTTAAATTGTAAGACATTTCCAGGGGCACATGTGGACTCTGACCACAATCTATTGGTTATGAACTGTAGATTAAAACTGAAGAAACTGCAAAATGGTGGGAATTTAAGGAGATGGAACCTGGATAAACTGACTAAACCAGAGGTTGTACAGAGTTTCAGGGACAGCATAAGGGAACAATTGACAGGAATGGGGGAAAGAAATACAGTAGAAGAAGAATGGGTAGCTTTGAGGGATGAAGTAGTGAAGGCAGCAGAGGATCAAATAGGTAAAAAGACAAGGGCTAGTAGAAACCCTTGGGTAACAGAAGATATATTGAATTTAATTGATGAAAGGAGAAAATATAAAAATGCAGTAAATGAAACAGGCAAAAAGGAATACAAACGTCTCAAAAATGAGATCGACAGGAAGTGCAGAATTGCTAAGCAGGGATGGCTAGAGGACAAATGTACGGATGTTGAGGCTTATCTCACTAGGGGTAAGATAGATACTGCCTACAGGAAAATTAAAGAGACCTTTGGAGAAAAGAGAACCACTCGTATGAATATCAAGAGCTCAGATGGAAACCCAGTTCTAAGCAAAGAAGGGACAGCAGAAAGGTGGAAGGAGTATATAGAGGGTCTATACAAGGGCGATGTGCTTGAGGACAATATTATGGAAATGGAAGAGGATGTAGATGAAGATGAAATGGGAGATACGATACTGCGTGAAGAGTTTGACAGAGTACTGAAGGACCTCAGTCGAAACAAGGCCCCAGGAGTAGACAACAATCCATTAGAACTGCTGATGGCCTTGGGAGAGCCAGTCCTGACAAAACTCTACCATCTGGTGAGCAAGATGTATGAGACAGGCGAAATACCCTCAGACTTCAAGAAGAATATAATAATTCCAATCCCAAAGGAAGCAGGTGTTGACAGATATGAAAATTACCGAACTATGAGTTTAATAAGTCACAGCTGCAAAATACTAACGCGAATTCTTTACAGACGAATGGAAAAACTGATAGAAGCCGACCTCGGGGAAGATCAGTTTGGATTCCGTAGAAATGTTGGAACACGTGAGGCAATACTGACCTTACGACTTATCTTAGAAGAAAGGTTAAGGAAAGGCAAACCTACGTTTCTAGCATTTGTAGACTTAGAGAAAGCTTTTGACAATGTTGATTGAAATACTCTCTTTCAAATTCTGAAGGTGGTAGGGGTAAAATACCGGGAGCGAAAGGCTATTTACAATTTGTACAGAAACTAGATGGCATTTATAAGAGTCGTGGGACATGAAAGGGAAGCAGTGGTTGGGAAGGGAGTGAGACAGGGTTGTTATCTCTCCCCGATGTTATTCAATCTGTATATTGAGCAAGCAGTGAAGGAAACAAAAGAAAAATTCGGAATAGGTATTAAAATCCATGGAGAAGAAATAAAAACTTTGAGGTTCGCTGATGACATTGTAATTCTGTCAGAGACAGCAAAGGACTTGGAAGAGCTGTTGAACGGAATGGATAGTGTCTTGAAAGGAGGGTATCAGATGAACATCAACAAAAGCAAAACGAGGATAATGGAATGTAGTCAAATTAAATTGGGTGATGCTGCGGGAATTAGAATAGGAAATGAGACCTTTTAAGTAGTAAATGAGTTTTGCAATTTGGGGAGCAAAATAACTGATGATGGTCTAAGTAGAGAGGATATAAAATGTAGACTGGCAATGGCAAGGAAAGCGTTTCTGAAGAAGAGAAATTTGTTAACATCGAGTATAGATTTAAATGTCAGGAAGTCGTTTCTGAAAGTATTTGTATGGAGAGTAGCCATGTATGGAAGTGAAACGTGGACGATAAGTAGTTTAGACAAGAAGAGAATAGAAGCTTTCGAAATGTGGTGCTACAGAAGAATGCTGAAAATTAGATGGGTAGATCACATAACTAATGAGGAGGTATTGAATAGAATTGGGGAGAAGAGGAGCTTGGGTCACACCTTCACTAGAAGAAGGGATCGGTTGGTAGCACATGTTCTGAGACATCGAGGCATCTCCAATTTTGTATTGGAGGGCAGTGTGGAGGGTAAAAATCGTAGAGGGAGACCAAGACACGAATACACTAAGCAGATTCAGAAAGAAGTAGGCTGCAGTAGGTACTGGGAGATGAAGAAGCTTTCACAGGATAGAGTAGCATGGAGAGCTGCATCAAACTAGTCTCAGGACTTAAGACCACAACAACAACAATTTCAAGTTTCTACCCTTGATGGCTTGGCCAGGGCAATGATCAGTCAGTGATCAGTCAGGCCCTATTTCGTTCCCTTGGGGGTTCAGTTTCCGAAAGCACTTAAACACGTATTTTTTTATTTCCTACCGAAAAGCTAAAATCAATTTTAACTCGATTTAGCTTTAAAAATGTTTTCATTATGTAATGTTTTCGTAAAATATTTCGTTCCCTGTTTCGTCGCTTTAGAGATTAAATTTAGAAAAATACTGAAACACATATTTTTTTTATGTCTAACTGAGAATTTAATTACCAATTTTCATAGATCCTGCCACAAAATGCTTTAAAATTCTTTAAAAATTATTCATTTTCAAGAAAACTTTCACCCTGTATTTAATTTTCGAAAAATGTTGAAAAATGTTTCTTTATTTCTGACAGAGAAATCAAATGCTAGTTTCGTAGTTCTAGCTTCAAACATTCCTTAAAAGCATCATACTTTCAAAGAACCTCCATCTCTTAATTCACCCTCTTCGGGATGGAATTGTGAAAAATCCCTTCCTGATTGATGGTTGTAGTGTAAGATCAACACCATCTCCAAATTTCAAATTTATACCTTAAGTGGCTTGGGTTGTGCAATGATGAGTCAGTCAATCAGGAGGTTTGCTTCTATATATAGAAATAAATAATAATTCTTGGGGAAATGTATATAAAAATGTAAATGTTCGTTTATTCAAAAAATTAAACCTTCAAATGTTCTGTACCAGCTACTTAGAAATATTGTCAAACGTTGCATTCGAATACGTGTTTGCTTTTATACACCCTTGATATACAAATAAATATGTAATATGTAAAATGGAATCATTATTAGCAATAATCTCAAATAGTTCTTGACGGATTTACTTTAAATTTTACACTTTTGGTAATAAACGTTTGGGCACATACAGCCTATGGTAGCAAGCAGGACAGTTGTATTTATGGCCTATTGGTTTTTTATTAGAACGCTGCTACAGAAAACGAATTTGCAATGACAGTAAGAATGGCTCAACTTCAAAGAGAGCAGTGTGGGGAAATAGGTATAGAAGGAGGAAAGGAGGAGATGAGCTTAGAAAGAGTGACAGGAAGAGCCAAAGAGAGGGGAAAGAAGAAGATCGACATAGAAAAGGGAAGGAGAAGATCGACATAGAAAGGGGAAGAGGTGATGCACAGTGGCAGGGGGGGGGGGAAGGGAGAGAAGGGCAGGTGGAGAGATAAAGGGGAGGAGAAAATTAACAGAGAAATGGAGGGGGGTGAGATGATGATGGGGCAGAAAGATATGGGGACAGGGAGGAAGAGAAGATCGTCATATAAAGAAGAAATATGTGATGGACAGATAGGAGGAGAGAGAAAGAGCAGGAGGCGATGGATAGAGAAGGGGCAGGAAAAGATTGCCAGAGAAATGGAGCATTAGGGGCCTGTAGGAGTTGGAGACATGGGGGTAAGGAGAGGATGGGCAGAGAGAGGGGAAAAGAGGAGTAGATGGACTAACAGGGGGGAACAGAAGATGGACAGTGACCAGGGAGGTGGGAGAGGGAGGGGCTAGGACATTAGGATGTATATACAATTCCCTTTTATATTGAAATGTGTGCTTTCTCTTTTCTTTCTTTTACATTTAACTAGAACGAGTCACAACAATGCATCTCTGGGAATGGCTGGTAAAGTAATAATACACTTTGTTATTCAAGGCAGCTTTGTTTCTTTGAAAATAGTTAGACAACAATAAAGATCCTATATTGCACACTCATCAAAACGCACTGCCCAAAACACAGTGTAATGGGACAGCTCCCAGGTAGATGCAAAAGCGCTGTGATGTGACATTTTAAATTGCATCTTCGAAGTTAGCTGATAATAGCTTTGTTATATTTCGTACAATAGACCCCTTTTGGCAATACTACTGTTGTTAGGTACACCTGGGAATATTATAGGTGTTATATTTCGTTTACCTTTGAAGTATATGTACATGGAGTTATCTAACACTATACTTACGTGTAGCTGGGCGACTAGTACAGATACTACCACTGACGGATCCTTTTGTTAATTGTCGCTGTTTTGATGATGATAAAATAACCTCACGTTGTAGTTTGACAGTTACGAAGTTGTTATAAATAGTCAGCAGTACTGATTGAATTACAGACAGTTTAATAGTTTGCATAATCTTTGGTTGCTTATTTTTGATCGATTGTCAAGTTTCAGAATGTCAACAAAATTTTCTAGATAATATTTACGTTTTAAATAGGTTGAGAGGTGGCATGAGCCCCCTCTCATATTTCTATCTTACGATTTTCCTCTCTAATTGCATGCGGTGAAAAGTTGCTATTCCTTCACACGCTGACTTCCCACGCAGCGTCTCTCGTCACCCGGGTGGTCCGGTGACAGGCGGGCTCTGTTGATCTTGAAAGGGTAAGCCGATGGGTGTGAGGGAGTCGAGTGAATGCTTTCCAGACGCCGACATTGTACAATAGCGGCAGACACGCTCGCAGGGGCCTGAAGTAGCGGCTGGGCTAGAGGTTCCATTACTTCGCAGAAACTTAGCGAAAACACTTTCTGGCGGGCTACCAGCGAGGCGTGGGAATGACTTGTGTACCCAGGCAGTTGTGGCAGGCAAATTCCCGCGCTTTCTGCAAAATCGTAACTGTGATTGGCTTGCTCAGGGCATAGCTCCGTGACGTAGCAAAATCGGCGCAGAAATTGGCGCCAAGAATCTCCATTGGTGGAATGGTAGTGCTCCAGCAATAGAGTGGAATTTTCCGCCGGTTTTCGAGTTGCTGATTGGAACGGTTAACCACGGCCACTGTCGTGGGGGCGGGAACGTTCTGTGTTCGGTTTTGTACGGGTACTCTTGTGGGGTAGTCGGCTCTCGGCTTTCGATCGGGGTAGGTTACAAGACTGAGCTGTCGCTGCTCTGGACAGCCGGCCTTCCGTTGGCTGTCTAATATACTTTTATTTGATTGTAACTGTTTAACGAAGTTGCTGAAGTTTCGACTTCAACGTAACTTTCAGAGTACAGTTGGCAATTGAGCGTTCTGCGTACAAGCGGCCTATGTTGTCTGTCTTGGGCAGTTTTGGCTAAAGTTGACTGTATCGGAGTTACTGTGTGACTTCGCTTGTGAAAATCAATCACTGTACTGTCAGTGATTGTGTGGCGAGCCTTCTTCATCTCCCTCAGAGGCGCATTTGTATTGATAGGAAGTCTTTAGTCTGGAACAACCAGACCAGGACAATTTGTTTCGGGCTATACTCGCGACATTATCATCACCAGGATGGGACGTCAAAGCAACCAGCCATCGCTTCCAGTACGCCAGATCGTGTCCTTGCAGCTAAGAAGACAGCTTGGTAATGTACGTCCGCAGCACCGGCAAAGCAGGCATTTTTGCTAGGCGATAATCAGAGCTCAGCAGAGGGTGCCTGTTCGTCTTTTCTAACTTTGTTCTGTCTTGGGTGTTCATTGTCTGAGTTCTCACTAATGTAGCAGCAATTAATGTTGGGTTAGCTGTGTGTCTCTCTTAAGATTTGAGTTGCAAGGAATTGGCTCCACATACCACTTCGTCATAAACGTCACAATCTAGTTTAGGGGCAACTTCACCTCCACAGCGTTTATTTGAGTAACCAGTTTTAGCCAATTTGATGTATTGTAAATGTTTCATGTGTTTTTGTTTATTATTTTGTGTTTAGTCTTAATAAATCATATTGTTATTTTGGACAGAACTTTCATTCTGTTAATCGGTAGAGCAACCCTATCATTTCTCACTATGTTAATGAAACCTTCCTTTATTTAACTTATTTATGAAATTAAATTATTGCAGGTGCCAAACTCTTTTCTACTCCACTTGCAGGGTTGATTACAGTCAGTTCGCGTATCTTTTTAATCCATGTGCAACAGCAAAAGTCGGAGTTAGAATAGGGGGGCTTAGAGCATGATTTACATATGTAGATTCTAGAAGAATTTAGTGTTAAATACACTGCTAGCCCCGGCACCTCGCAAGGTCTGTTCATTTAATACGCTGTGGGGATAATTTTTCATATGTATATGAATTTTCAATGCTTCCAATATGTTCACTGCAAGTCCTTTTGTCATTACATTGTAAAATTTTGTTACGCAGCGACTTTGTCGAGCACATAACGCACGTGGCGAGGCCACATCGTCTGTCCAGACCAGTCCCCACCGCAAAGGAAGAAAAAGTAATAAAATAAATCCTTTAATTCTGATCACAAATTCGAACCCCCTATAAAATTACGATTTAACTGGTACCAAACACAGACTAGTCGGTTAATTAATTAACAAGTCGTCAATCTTAATTTAACAGTTATGGTACTAAAGTAATTTTCCCAGATCCGCAGACACAGCAGAGGAATTGCCTATAAAGAGGATCATCGGTTGGAGGTGGCAGGATAATTTTGGCATTTCCCGATTATTTTACATAGAAAACGCTCATGATGGCAAATCTAGCTTCATTTCCTGGCCGTTATTTCGAATCGTCGTCGAAGCAATGTGGTGATGGAGACAAAAAAAATCCCCTGTTTTCTGGGAGTGTGCGCCAGTTTGGACCACACAACTTGAAGGCAAGACCTCGACTCTCCAGTTGGCCAGAACAGCTCGGAGGAGCACGGTAGTTCGTCGACTGAGTCTTTCAACAGTCCGGAGAGTAGTTCTCCACCCCATTTTTTTATAGTTACTGAAGGTGTCGGCATCGCGAAGCTGCAACAGTTACCACCATTTTGAGGAAAGTGTTGTCTTCTGTTACCTTTGCAGCAACCTTGTATTAAACATCCACGAGTTGCTCGTGATGTTTAGAACTATGAAGCATGCTGCTGCTGCGGTGGTTGGGTCTGTGCTGTCGGTACGTTTGCACCGCGAGACACCGGCGCTGAAAATCGACATATGGCATGGTAAGTTCTGTTGTCCGACCAATGTTACTATGCCCGCATTTTTTACTCATGGCCAGAGTCTTTGTTACATTCATTCACAGTAATTCATTCTGAGCTCTCGCTAGGGACTGGTCTTTATGCTGAATGCATTACTATTTTTTGAAATTTTGTTCTTTTGATTTGTCCTACATTAAGTCCATTGCTCGTCTAGTAGCTGCTTTATTTTTACTAATGCTTTAGAAAACTTGTGACTGGGCTACCTGTCATTTAACTTTTCATTTCTGAACAGATACGCTGCCAGACTATTCTGCCTTTCATTGGTCTAGTCCGACGCCTCAGACAGAAGACCTGCCGGTGAACCACGTGTTAGGGAACGATGATAGCTGGTACATCTTCGAAGGCCTTCTTCCATCTTTCGACAGCTATATTAACTTAACAGGAGAGATTGCAGAGACCGCAGCAAAAGCTACAGCTATTGATCCAACCAACGAACGCTGGAAATTGAAGTGCAATTTTGTCGGGTTCATGGTTTTGTTTTTTTAAATTCATGATGACACTTGGCTGATTGCTGTCACTACCTCCAGTATGATCTGACAATCTCATGTTGCACTGTCACCCAGTTAGTCCAATGTAAAATTTGTTACAAATGTCACATGTGACTTCCAGATAGGAGTTTCTTGTTTTGGTGTTACTTCTGAATGCTAGTTTTATGTATCTTTTAGTATTCAGTTCATCTTGTTTGATAGTTTTCCCATGCAGATCGCTGGTATGTATGTGGTTTTTTTGTTCTCCTGGGCTTTCTCTTTTAATGTTATATTACTGTGTATCTGTATCTACATCTACATCATATTCCGTAAGCAATCTAATGGTGTGAGACGGAGGGTGCTACTGGTACTTCTTACTGATCTCTCCTAATTTGCTTGTCCCCTCGCGATTGTCGCACGGGAAGAATGATTGTCTGTAGGCCTCTGTCTTGCTTCTAATTTCACTAATTTTCTCGTAGTGGTCAGTACGCGAGATATATGTCGGAGAAAGTAATACGTTGTCCGACTGTTCCCAGAAAGTGCTGCATAGAAGTTTCAGTAGTAAACCTCTCCGTGAAACACAATCCCTCTCATGTGACGTCTATCAGTGGAGTTTGTTGAGCATTTCGGTAAAACTCTCACATCGACTTAATGATCCCGTGGTGAAACGCGCAGCTCTTCCTTGTAGCCTTCACTATCTCTTCTATCAATCCTATCTGCTAAGTATCCCATATTGATGAACAATACCCAAGAATCGCTCGAATAAGCGCCTTATAAGCCAACTCCTTCAAGAATGAGTTACATTTCCTTTCAAGAACATTAACAGTTCTCTCATTTCTCTCAAAAATGTTCAAATGTGTGTGAAATCTTATGGGACTTAACTGCTAAGGTCATCACCTGAGCTTACACACTACGTAACCTAAATTACCCTAAGGACAAACACACACACACATGCCCGAGGGAGGACTCGAACCTCCGCCGTGACCATCAGCACAGTCCATGACTGCAGCGCCATAGACCGCTCGGCTAATCTCGCACGGCCCATTTCTCTCATTAAGCTTATTTCACAACTTTTGTTTGTCGGCTAGATTTAGACTTCTCGTACTCTGAGATGAATCTCTCTTTCTCTCCGGAGCAATTTTCTAACGTCTATTAAACTAAGGTGGGTCTTTCCCAGCGCTTAAGACCTTGCTCGGTACATGCTCGTCTAAGGCATACTGAATCTGAGCAGTTTTCTTAGGTTTTTCGCAGATGGTGGTGTAATTTACTGTCTAGTAAGGTCATCCGAAGACCAGTATCAGTTGCAAAGCGATTTAGAAAAGATTGCTGTATGGTGTGGTAGGTGGCAGTTGACGCTAAATAACGAAAAGTGTGAGTTGATCCTCATGAGTTCCAAAAGAAATCCGTTGGAATTCGATTACTCGATAATTAGTACAATTCTCAAGGCTGTCAATTCAACTAAGTACCTGGTTGTTAAAATTACGAACAACTTCAGTTGGAAAGACCACATCGATAATATTGTGGGGAAGGCGAGCCAAAAGTTGCGTTTCATTGGCAGGACACTTAGAAGATGCAACAAGTCCACTAAAAAGACAGCTTACACTACACTCGTTCGTCCTCTGTTAGAATATTGCTGCGCCGTGTGGCATCCTTACCAGGTGGGATTGACGGAGGTCATCGAAAGGGTGCAAAAAAGGGCAGCTCGTTTTGTATTATCACGTAATAGGGGAGAGAGTGTGGCAGATATGATACGCGAGTTGGGATGGAAGCCATTAAAGCAAAGACGTTTTTCGTCTATTTACGAAATTTCAGTCACAAACTTTCTCTTCCGAATGCGAAAATATTTAGTTGAGCCCAACCTACATAGGTAGGAATTATCATCAAAATAAAATAAGAGAAATCAGAGCTCGAACAGAAAGGTTTAGGTGTTCGTTTTTCCCGCGCTCTGGTCAAGAGTGGAATGGTAGGGAGATAGTATGATTGTGGTTCGATGAACCACCTGTCAAGCACTTAAATGTGAATTGCAGAGTAATCGTGTAGATGTAGATGAACGATGTTTTTGGATTTTCTCGTTTGTGTTCCACATCTTCGTCCTTATCATTGAATGTTTGATGCTGATTACTCATATACTCTGCGGTTACTAACTCGACACTCTTCACAAGCAAAAATATCTTCCTACCCTTGTAACGCTGCGCTTTTGGCACACGATACTCATTAAAGCCTGTACTATGGTAAGTTGACGAGCTTCACCTCATGAGAAAGGATTTTCGTATAGAAATTGACCGCGTGTACCTGAATCGAGGCAAATCAGACTAACACCCATTTTGTAATAACAATGATACGTCAAGCAAGTTCGAAATGCAACTACACGTCAGTACGGACAAGAAACAACACAGAAGATGTTACCAATTTGTTAATAATACGGTTGCCAGCCTAATTAGGCATTAACTGGGCTTCTTCCCTGTACAAGTTGATGTACGTTCACGCAAAACAACACGTAGTAACACTGCATAATATGGTAAATTTTAGAACCAGGAAATCTATTGGACTGATAATTTCACTTTCTGTACTGATATGGATAAATCATAAATAAACAACACTATACGATAATGTTCACTACAAAACTTCGTACTGTCTATTGATCTGATTAAAATCGGGCATAGGTTACCCTAGAAATAGCACTTTCGAGTCACACATACAATGTCAATTTTGATAAAGTTAAAACACTGATATATTTTGGTTTTTTATATTGACTTTAACTTTGCTGGTCAAATCAGTTTAGAACACTTCAGAATTCAAATGAATAAAAAAGAGGGGGGGACCCTGAAACTGTTATGGTCACTGTATTAAAAAATTTGATTACTGAAATCATTATGTTCTCAAGGTTTCCAATATATGAGTTACTACTCTTTTTATCTTATTTCCTGCTCATTTAAATATCATTATATCTGTCTCGAAATAATTAAACTACATTACTAAATCAATATCAAAATTGTCTTCCAACTTTGTCAGACCTTCGTTATTCCTCAATTGGTTCATTAACAAAACAGTCCTTTAAACATCATTCTAACATAGCTAGGTCTGCAGGTAATTATTATTAACACAAACTTTAATTTTTCATTTCGGGACACTCGGATTGCACAACATTTGGAAAGGACCCTGTCTAGGTTAGTTGTGGGGATAATTAAATGATAGGACAGTTCTGGTAAAATTTAAGTTGTTATTGAACAGAATGGAACAAAAGTAACACTGGTCCATACGAATAAAGTACTAAAAGTAAAACCTGTTTGTATCGACGCGGCGGTTGGCAAGCGGCGAGATGGCAAGGCACAGAGCACACATACAATCACAGCAATGGCTCTTGATGTATCGGCACTTTACTTCTTCTTAGCGTCGCAATACTTTTCCATTTAGTGCCAATGGAATTTTGCTATGCTGTATAGGCGGTGGAACGGCATATCCGAGGCTCAATGAAACCACGTCTTCCAGGAGAGCCTCCTCGATCCAGAACGTGTTGCTCAGACCAATGCCATACTTCAACTACTACTGCTGAGCCCGTTATGCCGTGCAGTGCCTGCGTGCATTTTCCCGCGCTCGCCTGCCATCCACCTTTTACCGCTCCCTTACAGACAGGGTATTCACCCGAGGTTTTGCATTCTACATATCCTAATACATTGCCTACGTATGGACCAGACACACATTTACAATTTTAACATCTTACAACAGTCTCAACATTTGTTACACTTCAATTCTATTACAATATTGCTTGAAATTTGACATAAACATTAATATTCACACTGAAAATTGTTTACAGTTTTCTTAACACAATGGCATGAAACAAAAAAGAAATGAAATCAGAACATCGATTACACTAATTTATCGAAAATCAGAAGAAAAAATTATTATATGTACAATAGTACAGCGTTGTTGTTGTTACACCCTTCTTAAAATTTCTTGTAAGACCCGTAGTCATAGTTGCTATAACAGTCTTATTAGCGCTGATACCTTCCTCGACAATAATTGATTTGGTAAATTTAAGTCTGTTCTTTGGCAGGGAGTCTAAGACGTTACCTTCACGAGTTAGCTCTCGAACTATCTGCTCAAAACAATTTTGGCCAAGACGTTCAGAATAATGTCACACGATTTCCCGTCTCTCTCATTCTACTCCCATGAAACTGAAGTTACCTCGTTGTACAACAGCATGATCGAGAAACATATTCGTGAAATTCCGCAACTTCTCTATAAGGCACTCTACCACTAAGGTCCTAACCTAGGCTATCTATAAAAGCCATCGATTACCATATTTAACCGAGCTTTGATGCTTAGCCTCACCCAGATTAATGCGCATTCGGGATCCATGATGACCTCGCTAGACATTAGCAAGTTCTGTAATGCAAAAAATACGCCGCTAACATTGGCGGCTGACCTAACCTTACGATAAATATTCTAATCTGAACTTGAATTTTCATTACAATTCACTTCCGGTTACAAACCAACTTCCTGTTCCTGGGCATCATAACCATCTGTAAGCGATACGAATTCTGAGAGCTATCCTCGGATGCTCCCGAAGTTTACTAATGTCATATTAACCTTTTCTATATATGATCTGCGAGGAGAAGCGTTCTCTCAGAACGTTGTGTTTGACGCACCTTCCATTTTGGCAGGCAATTAACCTCAGATACTAAGGGGAGGGGATTTCTCTAACCTAAAAATTCCTCACGTTCACGCCATATGTACTCTGCTACCCCAGCAGCTGCTTCCTGCGTGAAGTGGACGTCTGACCTGATAAGGTGAAAACTCCAATTCTTCACCCGATATCGGATGTCGAGAAATTCGCATCCGATACCGCAGCAGAGTCGTCTGAGCCATTGGCTTAAACCAGGGGTCTCCAAACTACGGCCCGCGGGCCGAAACGGGCCGGCGAGGGCCAACAAACTGGCCAGCGTTAGCTGAACGGACATCCCCGGTATCCGGCCCGCCAAATATTTGAGGTGGTACGTATACTGCCAACAATTGAGTTTCGAGGCCTATCGCGACCAATACACCGCGACATTGTCGGAGCTCTATCTTTACAAAGCGGAAGGTCATGGTTAAACTTGTGGCTATCCGCAATAAACAGAAAGACAGACCATTCTCCGTGTGATAGTGAAAAAGAAAGAACGGTTAACAGACTAATTTGGCGAAAACATTTTCAGTAAAAAAATTCTTTGCATTTTATTCTACTCACGAGTCTGGTGCAAGTCTTTCAAATGGACGCCAGTTCGACGACTAGCCTTATTAATCAATCATTATGGAAGATGCTTCTTAAGCGAGGTTTCACTTTCTTTTGATTACCTTGTAAAATACATATAGCAAGTAAATCGTATAATATATTTTTATTTAAAGGCAATTTAAAGAAAATACAATACCAGGTGTACATAATGATATTGGATATTTTAGTTGTAACTGATGTATAAAAAAAACTGTAATTAATTTAAATCTTGAAAAGTCACAGTGTTAGAGTATTCACGCAAAGAAATTTAACTTCTTAGTGTTAATTAGTGACTTTTATGTAGCTGTAACGTTCCTTTCATAATTACCTCCAGTTGTGGGTCAAGTTTACTGGTAGAGATAATCATCAGCGACTTCAAATGCTCATCACTTAATTTTGTCTGTAAATACTTTTTGCATGTTTCATTTTGGAGAAAGTTTCTTCACACAAATAAGTAGTGCCAAAATCGGAAAAAAAAGCCACGGACAAATTTATGTAAATTTGGAAACTGTGTGGATGGAAGACACTTATAAAATTCCAGTAATGTTGACTTTGAATGTTTTTCTTTAAAAAAGTCGCTACATTGCAAATCAATAATTTCAAACTGAAGTTCCGCTGGTAACGCTTCTACACTCCTGTAAATGGAAAAAAGAACACATTGACACCGGTGTGTCAGACCCACCATACTTGCTCCGGACACTGCGAGAGGGCTGTACAAGCAATGATCACACGCACGGCACAGCGGACACACCAGGAACCGCGGTATTGGCCGTCGAATGGCGCTAGCTGCGCAGCATTTGTGCACCGCCGCCGTCAGTGTCAGCCAGTTTGCCGTGGCATACGGAGCTCCATCGCAGTCTTTAACACTGGTAGCATGCCGCGACAGCGTGGACGTGAACCGTATGTGCAGTTGACGGACTTTGAGCGAGGGCGTATAGTGGGCATGCGGGAGGCCGGGTGGACGTACCGCCGAATTGCTCAACACGTGGGGCGTGAGGTCTCCACAGTACATCGATGTTGTCGCCAGTGGTCGGCGGAAGGTGCACGTGCCCGTCGACCTGGGACCGGACCGCAGCGACGCACGGATGCACGCCAAGACCCTAGGATCCTACGCAGTGCCGTAGGGGACCGCACCGCCACTTCCCAGCAAATTAGGGACACTGTTGCTCCTGGGGTATCGGTGAGGACCATTCGCAACCGTCTCCATGAAGCTGGGCTACGGTCCCGCACACCGTTAGGCAGTCTTCCGCTCACGTCCCAACATCGTGCAGCCCGCCTCCAGTGGTGTCGCGACAGGCGTGAATGGAGGGACGAATGGAGACGTGTCGTCTTCAGCGATGAGAGTCGCTTCTGCCTTGGTGCCAATGATGGCCGTATGCGTGTTTGGCGCCATGCAGGTGAGCGCCACAATCAGGACTGTATACGACCGAGGCACACAGGGCCAACACTCGGCATCATGGTGTGGGGAGCGATCTCCTACACTGGCCGTACACCACTGGTGATCGTCGAGGGGACACTGAATAGTGCACGGTACGTCCAAACCGTCATCGAAACCATCGTTCTACCATTCCTAGACCGGCAAGGGAACTTGCTGTTCCAAAAGGACAATGCACGTCCGCATGTATCCCGTGCCACCCAACGTGCTCTAGAAGGTGTAAGTCAACTACCCTGGCCAGCAAGATCTCCGGATCTGTCCCCCATTGAGCATGTTTGGGACTGGATGAAGCGTCGTCTCACGCGGTCTGCACGTCCAGCACGAACGCTGGTCCAACTGAGGCGCCAGGTGGAAATGGCATGGCAAGCCGTTCCACAGGACTACATCCAGCATCTCTACGATCGTCTCCATGGGAGAATAGCAGCCTGCATTGCTGCGAAAGGTGGATATACACTGTACTAGTGCCGACATTGTGCATGCTCTGTTGCCTGTGTCTATGTGCCTGTGGTTCCTACAGTGTGATCATGTGATGTATCTGACCCCAGGAATGTGTCAATAAAGTTTCCCCTTCCTGGGACAATGAATTCACGGTGTTCTTATTTCAGTTTCCAGGAGTGTATATCGACGTCAAAGGTATTTTGAAATATCTTGATATCGTTTGAATTTACGTCGATATCTGAAAAACGTGATTCAAAATTAAATTTCAAAGCGCCCAAAGCTTCAATTGCGAAAGTTACAGGAAACGGAATCTCAGTTTGTTGACTGAATGTTTGGCATGTATTAAAATGCGTGAAGCATACTTTGTTCAACTGAGATTGAAACAAAGCAATCTTTTGTCGAAAGGACTTTCACCTTGAAATTTTAAATTAAGGTCACTCATACGTTTAGATAAATCTGTATAAAATGCTGTCTTCCATAACCACTCACCGTTCCGTAACTCAGCTTGAGGACGATTCCTTTCGTTCAAAAAAATTTCAATTACTGTTCGGAGTTTAAAAAAACGGACCAGGACTTTATACTGCAGCTTAGTCAGCGCACTGCAGTATAATATGACAAGTCGCTTTCCTCAATACCTTCAAGAAACTCGCGGAACTGGCGATGACTGAGTGCATGGGATCTGATATAATTAACAACTGAAATAACTGGCTTTAAAACTTCTGAGATATCTACATGTTTTCCACACAAAGACTTTTGGGGAATAATACAAGGCACTAGTAATGGTTTAGAGCCACCGTCATTTTCTATGGCCTTAGAAAGGAGAGCAACAACACCTTTGTTTTTCCCACACATGTTTTTGCCACCTCCGTTGTAATACATTTTAATTTCTTCCACTGAAGATTGTTTTTCTGAACTGCTCTTTCAACTCCTTTAAAAATATCTTCGCCAGTGGTCGTCCTGTGAATACTGTGAACATCAAGGAGCTCTTCACACTCTTCATAATTTTTGTCAATCCCTCGAATAAAAAGTAGAACTTGAGCAGTATCTGACACATCTGTTGACTCATCCACGGCCAAAGAGAACCATTCGAAGTCTTGATTTTTGTCACGCAGTTGTGCTGATATTTTTTATGCAATGTCATCTTTTCTTCGAGTCACAGTGTTTGCTGACAAACTTATGTTTTTAAATAAGTTAACTTTTTCTGGACACATATCTTCTGCTGTTGCAATAATGCAGTTCTTAATTAATTCACCTTCGGTAAATGGCTTACACTGTTTCACTACTAAATGAGCGGCACGAAAACTATCACGAGTTGCCGCATATTGTTCAGCACTTACTTTCTTAAACAGCGACTGCTGGGTTTTTAGCTGGCGTTTCAGAGACTCATACATTTCCAATCGTTCGCATCCTGTAAACTTGGAATAATTCTGAGAGTGCTTAGTCTCATAATGACGTTTTATATTGTATTCTTTGAAGACTGATATTGCTTCATTGAAAATAATACGCATTGGTTTGTTGCTTGACTCCACCACGAAATATTGACATCCCCACTGCTCTTCAAAAATTCTACATTCACTGTCAACCTTTCGTTTCTTTTCCATATTTGTACAGAACTTCACAAAAGATTGTAACTTAAAAATATAATTTTGCTATTTAATACTAATAAAACTAGGGAGTAGTCTGCATAAACAAAACGCAATGAATTTATTTTTAAGGTACTTTATAATCAGTAAATTAATTACTCACAATTACATTGTAGTTTCACTATAAAATACAGTGAATAAATACTCAAGTCGGGCTATACGTATTTCGATTTTCAGATTTTCCTTGTCTCTTCGAATTCAAACTTTGAATTGTCCCACACTTCGGCATCTCACCTACTAGTACAGCGCAAACACTAAAAAGCTCGTGAGAGATTCGCAACATAGAGACAATCACGCAACAGAACTATCAAATATATGCTCTGGCTCTGCTACTAGCTACAAGACTATATAACTAAACTTATTATTGCGCCGCTTGAAATAACAATGCGTTGATATACTCTACCTCTGTTACGTCTTGCAGTAATAGTGTTGCTAACAATTATTTTGAGATTTCGTTAATTTTGCAGGACGCTTTCGTGAAGAATCTGCAGTGACACACTTTTTTGTCGGTGAAATTCGCCAGAATAAAATACGCCAGAATTTCGGTCAGGTACGTCCACCAATCAAAATTATGTAATCAAATAAAAATAGTAGTTCGTTTCAGCGCTAGCTATCCCACAACTTTAGATTTTTGCGATTTCATCTTTCCTTTAGCCTTACATTACGGTGATCATGGAGTGCTAGGGTGCTTTAATCCCACTAGGTAGATCTTGGCCCTTATGACTTTGTGGAGGAGTCAATGTGGCCCGCGGACTAAAACGTTTGGAGACCCCTGGCTTAAACCTTTCACTCTTCTCCAAACCAGACGACCACGATCGGCCCTGGATACGTTGCCTTAAATAGGCAGCTTAATCTGCACTCAGCCTGCAATGCTAGTTACTTTCACCAAATCAGCCATCCACTGAAAGGAACCGAGGGTGACTTTAGAACCCCAAGCGTTAGGTATCATCCTTGCCGACATGTGCCAGTTGTGTCCAGTGCAGTCGATAGTCGCTAGCAGGGCGTCCTCGTGTCATGATCAGGACAGCCTTGCGAATATACCGAGTGCATACTGACATTATTTCAAACCCTGGATGTTTTTGCCCTGAAGTGCTCCATCATCCACCTAACGTTGGAGCTCCCAATGACTGGCATATCGCCCTCTTCACTTGTCCGGACTGGGCAGGAGAATCGGCCACTGGTCCAACAGGAGAGCCATCCTGTGATGGCTCAGAAGTGTCATCAGCACTTTTTAGCATCTCGTACCTGATGCTAACGCAGAATGAGTCAACCACGTCACCAATTCCCTCTTTTTCCCTACGGAAAAGTGACACAGGAACCTACCACCCACCGCCACTCTCTCTCGACTTAGGATGGATCCATATGAGGTTGCGTTATCAGAAGACACAGTAACAACCAAGTCACCTACAGATTCCAACGACAGCAAAGGTGTCACAGGGGTCGTCAACAGAGCCCCAATATCTCCGCAGCTTTGAACATCAGTCAGGAGCCTGTCATCTGGAGCCAACACAGCTTTCAGCTGTTTATTGACAGCATACAATTCTCCTTGTGTCCGATCACAGCCAGTACATTCCCTAGGCATACCGTACCGTATAAAAACTGATATAAGATCTCAAAAAAATACAAACGAAGCAGTCAATCTTAATTTAGAAAGTAATAGTAGACCCTATAAAAGAGAAAATTACAGGACTGTGATGCTAAAGGGTTTGAATGTAGGCGATGTATCGGAGTATGGTTATTTCTTTCTGTATTGCTGGTTGTCGTATCGGTAGATTTGCAATCCAATTGATCACTGAATGGAAGTAGGGGTATTGTTTGGATTTGATGAGAAACGTTGCAGTTTATTACGGTGCCTGTTGCAGTTGAACTTCTGTTAATTTCAAAACTATGTTTGTTGTTATTGTTGCTAGTTTTTATGTCTAGCAGGTTCACAGATTTATTTGTTCTCATTTTCATGGTAAATTTCATTTTTGTAGGGAAGTTGTTCAGTGCTTGTTGGATCTTTTGGACTTCGAAATGGTTTCCATCTGCAGGTATTAAAGGGCTGTCAACGTATCTAAAATAGCACATTGTTTTAGTAAGGCTTTGCAATAGAGAACTGAAAATTGTTCTTCCAGCATGTTAAGGAAGGTGCCTGCTATTGTGCTAGGTGTGCTTGTTGCCACCGCCACTATATCAGTTTTAGGATAGGGTTATTTGAGGAGATCCGTTCCTGTGATAGGAACTTTTGCAAATTGTAGTCGGTTGTTTTCAATAATTTGTGTTGTTTCTAGCATGGGAATGTTAGTGTGTGATTTTTTGATGCCAAAATAAACAAATTTGGCATTGTGTGGAATTGTTATGTCCTTTATGGTATTTGCCAGTGCTCTAGAATTTTTTATGGTGAATCTTTTATTGTTTGTATGTATTTTCGTTAGTAATGTGTGAAGTCTTTTGTTTATTTTGGAAGTAGACTGTACGTATAGTTCACAGTCGGGTGTATTGAAATTAATGATTCATGTATCTTTGGTTGACCTTGTGGGTAGGTGTTCTTCAGATCATGATGATATCCGATTTCTTTTCTAAGTCTGTTAGTATAGTGCGATCATTTTCACAGCTTTTTTTGTCTGTGGTGAATATCTGTTATTGGGATTACTTGTGAATTGTGTAATGTTATTGGCTTCGAAAAAAGTTTTGACCTTATTTACGTATCCATAGAATTTTAGTATAACTTTATTGTTGCCCGTATCAGATTTTACCTCTGTTATTCATTAGTTTATGATTTATTTTAGTGTGAATAAGGGATTGTAATTTCTTTTGTTGGGTATATGCTTTTCTAAAACGCTTCCTACTTAAACTGTTAATTCACTTTTATTTTTTGTTGGGAACTTTTATTGCAGCTGTAAGGTTTTCCTGGATTTATTACACAATTTTGGTTCAATGTTGTGTTTGAGTTCCTTTTGTAATAGATCTATTTCATCCTTTGTGAAATCTATATTATTAATATTTTTGTGCGTGTGTATGTGTTAGTATTGAAAAGATGATCAGTAAATAGGGTTCTCTAAAAATCCGTTTGCGAACTTCTAGGACTTGTAGAGTGCACTGAGTAGATAATATTTTCTGTTGGAACCCATGTCTGGCAAGGTACCATTTCCGTACTACAACCAACTGAAAACATGTTGGTAGTGCGACCATTTTTACAAATAATTTATTAGGCGTTATCCAGTACATCACTTGTTTTACTATTCCACTCATTAATAACTGAAGAAGATTAAACGAAAGCGTAAAGTCGGCTGGCATTAGTGACTGTATCCTTTCGAGGTGGTATGGATGTAATTGTTGGTCATGCAGAACATACCAACATGTGCTGGGAACAACATTCATTGCACGCTCAATTTCTCGTGTACTCGTTGATGTGTTCTCTTCAACGCGGTGCAGTACAGCGTCTTCCAATTCGGATGTGTGGCGCCTCCTTGGAGCACCACAATCACTCCCGCTGACAGTGAAGGTACCCATTCCTCGAAATCGTTGCGTAGTTGGGGCAAAAAGGGTATGAGATGGAGTCAGATATTGTGGGTGACGATCTTGATAAAGGTGGCAAGCAGCTCTTCCGTTATCGTGGGCTTTGCCATTCACAATGATCATGTGGGTGTATTTTGCTAACGTTTGCTCAACCACGTCGCTCTAACATTCACAGACACGTGAAAGAGCCTCGAACCAGTTCAGAGAGGTGGGGTTGACGTCAGATGACATCAGTGGATCCGACATAAGCACTCACACCATGACTACTCTGTTACATACCTACCTAGCAGACAGGTTTTCAAACGGCTGTAGCACGGAAATGGTAAGTTTGGAGACGTTGGTTCCAATTACAATTTTTAAAGACATTAGCTGCGTTAGGATGTTGAAATGAATAAATGATAACAGGTGAAAATTTGAGCCAGAGTGTGTTTGAGTCCCGGTCCAGCAAAGATTTTTATGTATTACCATTTTTCATTTCAATACCCTAACACAGCTATTGTAATTAAAAACCCTGAATAGAGTATTAATGTGTTGGAGTTTTTATTTGGTATTATGTGTACATTAGATTGTTAATTTTCATTGTATATATAGCTCATATGTTTCAACTAGTGAGCCATACATATTTGTCTACAAATATACTTATATAATCATATGTTAATGGATTAACACTTTTACTATGTCATAGAGGTGCTACATATGTCTTTATCCAGCTTTTCTTCATAACCAAATTTGGCCTTAATTTCCTTTTAATTTGTAATTTTGTCAATAGTTCATAATTTGTGTCTCCGAGCTGGGTTTTGTAATTACGTTGGTAGGAACGTATGTAGGGATCAATTTGTTCTTGAAGTATTGTGCATTATGTAGAATGTTTTCGATTAATTTCAACAGCTTGATTTTTAAGGATAAAAATTGGAATATGTTCCCCGTTACTTCATATGATGGTTATTATCAACATTTGTTTGTATTGTTTAGTCTGCAGCATGAAACACATCATAACACTGCATTTTAAATTGAATCCTCCAAGTTAGATTCTAATCGTCTTACTGTATGTCATTTTCCAGTATGTCAGTTACATTTGCTAGGTAATATTTATGTTTGAGGTCAGTCTGTTCATTTAATATGTTATGTGGATAGTTTTTCATGTGTATATAAATTTCCAGTTCATCCAGTTTGCTCATGGGAATTCCTTTTTGTATAATCTATAAGACTTCAAGTGGAGTTTCGATTTTGTCTAGGTAATAGTTTTGGCTCTATTAGTGAATAAAGAGACTCCCTTAACTGCTGTCACTATCACTTAGTATGTTCTCTAACTCTGATGCTAAAATTCCGCCCAGTCAGGCCAATGCAAAATTTGTTACAAGTATCTCAGGTAATTTTGTGTATGCCAGGATTAGCAAAATCTGCCATTTTGGTTTCTTTGCGGGTGGAGTCCCAGGTTTAGGTTGTTGGTAGTTCAGAATACTAGTCATACTGGTGTATCTTTTAGTATTCTGTTCATCTTATTTGACAGTCTTTTCATTCAGACCGCCAGTACATTGTGATTTTCTGTTTGGTTGTGGTTTCTCTAGTTAGTGATACATTACTTTGTATTGTTTTGTTTGTGAGTTCTGTTCTTCGTATAATTTGTGTACTTTTTTGACGTCGAAACTTTTTCTGAGCTGTGTATTGGAATGTAGTTATTTGCTTCTGTGTTGTTGGTTGTTAAAGCGATAGATCTGCAATCCAAGTAATCATTGAGAGAATATGGGTGTGTTTCTGGGATATCGGATCAAAAGCTACAGTTGATAATGGTGTCTGTTGTAGAAGATTTTCTAAAAATTTCAAAAGTGTGTTTTTGGTTACGGTTGGTAATTTTTAAGTCTGGGAAGTTTAATTTCTTTCCATTTCCATGGTAAATTTCATTCTAGGATGAAAGTTATTCAGTGCTTGCTGGATCATTTGGAGCTCTAGATCCTCTCGGACTATAAGTGATAAAGTGTCATTGACGTATCTAGAGCAGGATATAATTCTGTTTATGTGCGGCGATTGAGAATGGAAAATTATCCTTTCAGTATGTTAAGGAAGGTGTCTGCTATTGAACTGGCAATGCTGTAGACCATTACTACTCCATTAGTTTGTGTATAGATTTTTTGATTAAATTCGAAAGAGTTTCGGAATAGACTGAGAAGATCTATTATTTCATATAATTTTTCTGTATTGTAGGCTGTTGTTTTCAGTTATTTGAATTATTTGTTGCATGGAAATGTTAGTGTATAAGTTTGTGATGCCAAAATAAACAAAATTGTTATTGTGGGGATTTTGCATGTCTTTTTTCATGTTTTCCAATATTCTACTGTTTTCATTGTGAATTTATTATTGTATGTATATATTTTCGTTAGTAATAGTTTTCGTTTATTATGAAAGTTGGGTTGTTTGTACAGTTTACAGTTGCGCATATTGGAATGAATGGTTCATGTATCTTTAGTTGACCTTATAGTTCTGGTGTTCTTGAGTTCATTATGGTATTTGATCACTTTTCATAGTCTGTTATTGTAGTGTGCCAATTTTTACATTTTTTCTTGTCTGTACTGTGTATTTGTTGGAGCGATTATTTGGTAATTGTGTAATGTTATTGGCTCTGCAAAAGTCTTCGACTTTATTTATATATTCATTATGGTTTAGTATAGCTAAGCAACTGCCATTATTAGATTGTACTGCAATTGGGTTGTTATTCATTAGTTTATGGTCTACCTTAGTGAGAGTAATAGGTTCTGATTTAAATTTGGGTATATGATTTTCTGTCTTGCAATTCCTTTTCTACAATGTTAGCGACTTTAACTGGCAACTAACTTCCATTTTTATTAGTGGATATCTTTGTCATGTCAGTGGCTGCTTTGGTTGTATCTACAAGGTTTTTAATAGATTCATTACACGATTTTGGTTCAGTGCTGTGTTTAAGTCCTTTGTGTAATAGATTCTTTTCATCTTCTGTGAATTCTATGTGTGTATAGAACTAAAACGGTAATGAGTATTTATGTGTGGGACTTTTTCTTTGGTGCTGTGTGTACATTAGGTTATTAACGTTCTTTATATGTAGAGTTCGTGTGTTTCGACTAGTGTGCCATACATATTTGTCTATAAATGTTAAGTGAGTAACATTTTTATTTATTCATAGATGTGGTATATATAAGTCTAGATTCAGCTTTCCTTTATTGCAAAGTTTTTCCAAAATTTCCTGATTCATTTGTAATTTTGCTCTGCAGTTCACAACTTGTTTCCCTAGCTTGAGTTTTATGGTTACCCTGATATGTATTCTGGGATGAAATTGTTCTTAAAGTATTATTTGCTACCTCAAATGTTTCGATTATTTTCAGCATCTTCATTTTCTACTGCAAATGTCACAGTATATTCCACTTAATTTCATACGACGCTATTGTCAGTAGTATTATATAGCTGGGCCTGGAGCATGAACACGTCGTAAGGTAGCATTTTAAACTGAATCTCCTAAGTTAGCCACAAGCAGCTTTATTACATTTAGTACCATAGGCCTATTGCGGCAGTACTGCCGTTGTCAAGTACACCTGAGAATATTAAAGTGTGTAAATTTAATTACTATTGCGATATTTATATATGCAGTTAATTTTACATGTCAGCTGGGCGAGATATACATGTTGCACCACTGATGAATCCTTTTGTTAGTTATCACTGTTTACGTATGTATACATGTGCAATTAACTCCATAGACGGATACGAAAAATACATTAGCCACTGTAACGTTTGCAGGTGTATCTGATAATGGCAATATCACCAAAATATGAAATATGAAATATGGGAAAGCTATTAGTAGATAACTTGGAAGATTCAGTTTAAAATGTGGTACTACGACGTATTTCATGCTCTGGTAGCAACCATAAAGCACAAAGTTACTCTAATGTGGTTACCGTAGCTACAGAAATAGATAAACATATCGTCGTAGTGTCTCTTCCATTTTATTCAGTGATCCCATGCGAAAAGTGTATATTAGAAATATCTTCGTCAGTATACCTACTCATATTGCTGTGTGTCGTTGTTAACGTGCAAGTGGTACTGCCTACAAACACAGCCGAGCGATGCTGGACGCTAGCCTGAGGATGTAGAATGAATTTTGTGTTATTGTAGGGAACGATGAGATATAAGATACCAAACGAAATGCAATTATTCTGTAACGAGCCATTGAAGACTACGAGCCCTGAACACCAAAACACTCCGTAAATATCCCAGAAGAACCATCTAGATGTTGTTAGAGAAAGGACTCATTCTGTACACAATGAAATATCGACAGGACTGATTCTTTTATTTTGTAACCTACGGACATTTTTCACCTTAAATAATTTATGACTCGTTAAATATCTTGTAATCTCTGGTCACGTAGACGATTAGTGACCAGAGTGTATTCGGAGTTTCATTAACGGAGATATATGACACAGGTTCATGGCACAAGTGTGTATGTCCAGGATAGTTCTTTTTGTAAACATAGGAAAACAGTGTTGTGTAAAAATTTTGAACACGAGGATAATTACGATTTCACCACAGCCCGTTTGAATGGAGCGTCAGCTGGAAATTTGCTCCACTTTCCACTCCCTGTCTGCAGTGACGTAAACATCACATATCGCTTGCCTCAGCGGTGCTAAGTTTAGTGGGGTTGGCTTGTTTGGGGGAGGAGACCAGACAGCGAGGTCATCGGTCTCATCGGATTACCGAAGGATGGAGAAGGAAGTCGGCCGCGTTCTTTCAAAGGAACCACCCCAGCATTTTCCTGGAGCGATTTAGGGAAGTCACTGGAAACCTAAATCAGGATGATCGGACGCAGGATGGAACCGTTTAATTCTGTGGAGCATGTCATAAACTCTCAGGCTGCCCACTTCTCGAACTTCCCAAAAGTAGCATTAATATTCCAGTATTAGCTGTATTTATAATTCGCACTTTCTTGTTAGACCCAAAAAAGAGCGTGTCATAATTTATTGTGAACAGGTCTGCTAGTCTATTATATCGCCTAAACTAGCTTAGTGCATTTTTAAATAAAAGTTCACCACCACATCATTAAATACCAATAACGTATTGATAGCAGTGAGTAATTTATGTCCACTGTGCCATTAACACTGTAATAAGATACTTCCTATTTAAGATTGTAGAGAGTAGAAGTAATTGGTGTTGGTATGGTATCGCTTTCTCATAGCTGTTACTCAGCAGTCAGTGAAGATATAATGCATGATATTTCCGCCAGAGTGGTTCTTACATAAGGAAATGTGAAATTCGTGGATCCAAATTGATCCGAGTAGGAGCAGGTATACGTGTGGATCTCTACGTGTAGATCCAAGTCATCTTTCTTGGTCCCATTATGAAATTTTTCTTAGTATGGCTTTGTAGCCTTCCCACCTCTCATTTAAAGGTGATTCATCGATTTCTCTAAGTTATCTGAACGTGACGGGGAAGAAAACTCTCCGCAGCGGTAGCTGCCAGAGTTACAGTAGCACGTCATCTAGTATTACCACGAAGCCACCTGTTGGTTTCTGTGCTTTCTGCCGCTCTGTCCGTATTAGCGATGCTGAGGTCTTCCAACAAATGAGCTGCCTTACCTGTCCTGCAAGAGATCTGACGTGAAGCCCCAGCTGCTAGAACGTGCACAGTCTTTGAATGAAACTTTGGGACTGGGTAGAGTTGGTTGCCCAGAAGTAAGTACCCAACGCATCTGCCAGAAAAAAACCTATATGAGTATTGTTAAAGCCCTGTGCTGTCCAGTTAAACTGGTGTACATCAGTTTCTATTTCCTATCACAGATAAAAATATGAGCACCACACCATAATTCAATGAACGTTCATGGAATCTTCTAACTCAGAGTGATCTTCTCTGCCCCCTAACTCTGACGAACTAGTGGCACCAATTATCTATAATGCCAAATGCCACGCTGACATTTTATACGTGAAACGTTAGGATAGTTCTGATACTGATTAGCGCCCATCTCACAGAATTATTCACGGCTATTAAATTTTCTCAGTCACTTGTGACTGAAGGAGCATCTGTGATTATCTACCACAGCACTGAGTATATACACAGACACAAAACAAACGTAGCCCTGCTTTCCAGCACCAGTGTGAGACGTCACTCGACATAAGCTTTGTTGATCTTGTCTAACCACTTGATACAAATTGCAGGTATTGTCACAGTTCAAGATGTAGCTTTAGAGCACAGGTAAAAAGTAATTTCCTTTACCTCTGTTGTCTACTATGTTTCAAAGATGATATAGTAATAAAGCTTATTGCACTGCTGAGGTCGAGCGACCACTAGCTACATGGTCCAACCTCGGCGAACACCCGTTATGATCAGTCTATAACAAGGGGACACTACCTTATTTTCAACATTCTCTCCACCTGTGACATCACTTTTCCTAATACCAACAATTGGCTGCTTTTATGAGTCACAACAGCAAGCCACACTTCTACTCACTCGTAGCCCTTTCTGTGATACTTTTACGATCGATCTATCACATACATAACGTATGTTTACTGACGGAGAATTCCTTCGCTCCCATCCTGAATGGTCACGTGTGAATCCTACCTGGCGTTTCCATGAAGTTGGTTGGTTGGTTTTTGGGATTAAAGGGACCAGACTACAACGGTCATCGGTCCCTTGCTCCAAATCTTAAAAACACCCACACAGAGTAAAAAACCGGATAATGGAGACAACAGACGACACAGGACAAGAAAGACTCAGACAAAGAACAGACAAAACGAATTAAAATCATACAGAGTTTGACAGTGGTTGGCCGACCATAGAGACAAAAAAGGAAAAGCCAACCACCGAGAACACATTAAAAATTCAGACTAAAACCGTAGGGCAAAGGCCAGACTCGACATAACATATAGACAAACACTTAGATCATGTGATAAAATCGCACTGTCCGAAAAAAAACGCAAAATTAAGTCCGCCATGGCAGAGTCATCTGTTAAAAGGGCAGAGAGCGTATCAGGCAGCGCTAACGTCTGCCTGAGCACAGCTATAAGGCGACACTCCAACAAAATGTGGACCACAGACAAAACGGAACCGCAGCGACATACAGGGGGGTCCTCACGGCGCAATAAGTCGCCGTGCATCAGCCGAGTGTGCCCAATGCGCAGCTGGCAGAGGACAACAGACTCCTTGCGAGAGACCCGCATGGATGTCCGCCACACAGTCGTCGTCTCCTTGATAGGACGGAGTTTGTTTGGCATGGGCACGTTGCGCCATTCAGTGTATCATAGTTCGAAAATTTTGCGGCTTAAGATTGCCCGCAAATCAGTCGCCGGGAGACCAATCTCCAGAGATGGTTTACTGGTGGCCTCTTTCGCCAGGCGGTCAACATATTCATTGCCGGGTATCCCAACATGACCTGGGGTCCACATAAAGACCACAGATCGGCCGCAACGGGCAAGAGTATGCAGGGACACCTGGACAGCCATCACCAGACGAGAGCGAGGGAAGCACTGATCGATAGCTCATAAACTGCTCAGGGAGTCGCCACAAATAACGAAGGACTCACCTGAGCAGGAGAGGATATACCCTAGGGCACGAAAGATGGCATCCAGCTCAGCAGTGAAAACGCTGCAGCCAGCCGGCAAGGATCGTTGTTCGTAAAGGTCTCCTAGAGTTACAACATAACCTACACGACCAGCAACCACCGAACCGTCAGTGTAAAAAAACGCCAAAGCCCCGATACATGGCGAGGATGGAATAAAAGCGGCGGCGGAAGGCCTCCGGAGGGACTGAGTCCTTCGGGCCCTGTGCCAATTTGAGCCGAAGGCAAGGGCGGGGCACACACCACGGGGGTGTTTGCAGAGGGGCCCAGAGAGAAGCTCTCTAACGCAGACCACGATCATACAACCCGACCGGGGCCGACGTTCTGGGAGATGAGCGAGCGACTGTGGGAATAGAAGACGATAGTTAGCTACAAACACAAGAAGCATAAGCGGCCAGCAAACGTTGGCGCCGTAACTGCAGTGGAGGGACACCAGCCTCCACAAGTATGCTGTCCACAGGGCTGGTGCGGAAAGCACCAGTGGCAAGGCGTATCCCACTGTGAAGGATTGGGTCCAGCACCCGCAACGCCGAAGGGGATGCTAAACCATAAGCCAGGCTCCCATAATCCAGACGGGACTGGATTAATGTCTGGTAGAGCCGTAAGAGGGTAGATCGGTCAGCACCCCAGCTGGTGTGGCTCAAGTATTGCAGAACATTGAGATGCCACCAACACATCTGTTTAAGCTGCCGAATATGAAGCACCCACGTCAACCAGGCATCAAAAACCACACCGAAAAACCTATGTGACTCTACCACAGCAAGATGTTCACCGTCAAGATAAAGCCGCGGCTCCGGGTGAACAGTGCATCGCCGGCAGAAATGCATAACGCAGGTCTTGGCAGCCGAAAACTGGAAGCCATGCGCTACAGCCCAAGACTGCGCCTTGCGGATGGCGCAACGTCAGCTGCAATGCCAATGGAGCTATAGTAGAGACAGAAGTCGTCAGCATACATCTTAACGGAGACAGACGCTCCCACCGCTGCAGCGAGCCCTTAAATACAATTAAAAACAGGCAGACACTTAGGACTGATCCCTGTGGTACCCCGTTCTCCTGAACTTGGGAGGAACTATGGGAGGCCGCGACTTGCACACGGAAGGTACGACGCGACAGAAAATTTCGGATGAAAATCGGCAGTGGACCACGAAGACCCCTATCATGAAGTGTAGAGAGGATGTGATGGCGCCATGTTGTATCGTACGCATTCTGCATGTCAAAAAAGACAGCGATGAGGTGCTGACGGCGGGCAAAGGCCGTATGGGTGGCGGACTTCAGGCTCACCAGATTGTCGGCAGAAGAGCGGCCTTTACGGAATCCACCCTGAGACGGAGCAAGGAGGCCCCGAGACTCGAGTACCCAACTCAATCGCTGGCTCACCATCCATCCAATCAAATTGCAAAGAACGTTGGTGAGCTAATGGGTCGGTAGCTGTCCACCTCCAAATGGTTCTTGCCAGATTTCAAAACGGGAATGACAATGCCTTCCTTCCATTGCGACAGAAACTTACGCTTGACCCAGAGACAGTTGTAAAGGTCGAGGAGGAGTCGCTTGCAGTCCACTGAAAGGTGTTTCAGCATCTGACAGTGGATGCGATCTGGCCCAGGAGCGGTATCAGTAGTAGTAGATAGTAGTAGTAGATGGGTTCTTTGGACGCACGACAGGAAGGTCTTCAGCGCCCGTTGAGTAACATAGTGAGATGGGTGTCAAGAAAAATACTCAGAAAAGTTATATAAAATGGAACATAAAACACAGGGAACAATCATTGACAAATATGTGCTCACCCACACCGAAGCGTGGGATGAAGCAGGGCGTCAGCACGAAAACATGGACAACACAGGAAGAAAAAGGTAGAGGGAGCTAAAACAATGGAGCAGATGGAAGTGGCTGGCTGACCGCAAGGAAAAAAGGGAGGAGTCAGCCACTCTGCAATACACTAAAACCGCCAGCCTAAAAGTTTAGGCCAGAGTCCAGACACATCACAAAACTTAAAAACCCTAGACACACAAGTCTCATCGTTAGCTAAAACACAGAGCAGATCCCTATCAACTTGTGCTTCTGCCCTTGCATCACGGTATAAAACGCAGTCTGTTAAAATGTGCCGGACAGAAATGTGCACACCACAAACATCACAAAACGGAGGATCCCCCCGCCGTAATAAATAGCTATGTGTGAGAGGACAGTGCCCGATCCGAAGACGTGTGAGGGCCACCTCTTCCCGTCTGAGCAGCCGGCAGGAGGAACGCCACCGCCGAGTGGTTGACTTTACCGACCGCAGTTTATTGGCCGTCACCGCCAGCCATTCGTCCTCCCACAACTCCATGCACTTCCTGTGGAGTGCAGCGATGACGGACTGCAACGGGATAGGACACTGGACCACATACTGCTCTCTGCTGGCCTCCTTGGCAGCCCGATCAGCCTGTTCAATGCCCCATATGCCGACATGACCAGGCACCCAGCAGAAGGATACCTCTTTACCCCGCCGTTGGAGCAAGTACAGTTGGTCATGTATCAGCTGGACCATCTCTTCAGTCGGGTATAGGTTCTGCAGTGATTGTAAGGCACTAAGAGAATCGGAGCAGAGAAGAAATCGATCCCCCCGAACACGATGCATCTGCTCCAGTGCCTTCAGGATCGCGTGGAGCTCCGCTGCGAAAACGGTATATTCAGCAGGGAGGCGAATCCGGGTAACATGATCAGGGAACACCACAGAACGGCCAAGAAACGTCTCCTGTTTTGAGCCATCAGTATAAACGACAGTGAAACCGTGATGTACATCTAAAATGGTAAAAAACAGAGATTGGAACGTAAAATCTGGTGTGCCAGCTTTCTTAAAATGAGTCAAATCTAAAATAAGTTTGGGTCTCCGGAAGAGCCAGGGTGGAGATCTGCTCCAACCGCGACGTAAAACACGAAGACCAGCTATAGACATCGCACCGAGGCAATCCTGTGCGCGAATCCCATAGAGCTGCGTCGCACGTTGCCGGTTATGAAACAATCGTGCCAGAGGAGGCTGAGCAACGGTATGGTATGCAGGGCTGTATGGTGTGGACAAAGTTGTATACGCCTGGCGCACTGTAAGTAGCCGTCGCCGCATATGAAGTGGCGGTTCACCAGCCTCTGCACAGAGGCTGGGTATGGGGCTAGTTCGGTATTCCCCAGTGGCCAACCGAAGCCCTTCATGGTGCACAACGTCCAACATTTTTAAGTAAGAAGGCCTCGCAGACCCATACACCGTGCACCCATAATCGAGCCGAGATCGCACAAACGCCCTGTAAAACTGGAGCAGACAAGTCCTGTCAGCTCCCCATATACTGTGGCTAAGACATTTTAAAATACTTAAAGCCATAAGTGACCGTTGTTTCAGGTCTTTAAGATGAGGTAACCACGTGAGCTTCCAGTCAAAAATGAGCCCCAGAAATCTCACTGTGTCTTTAAAAGTAAGAATAGTGTCCCACATCCTTAACTCAGGAAAGGTTAAAATCGAACGAGAACGGTTATAAAGAACACATACAGACTTCTCGGTGGAAAACTTAAAACCACTCTTCTGCGCCCAGTCATCCAAACGCCTAATCGTAAGTTGCAACTGACGCGTTGTCGTTGCAAGGCTTGAAGAAGAGGAAAACAAAGAAAAATCATCCACAAACAAAGAACACTGGACAGGACTTTTCACTATGGACGTAATGTTATTAACAGCGATGGCAAAGAGAGTCACACTTAAAACGCTACCCTGAGGGACACCGTTATCCTGCGCAAAGCGATCAGACAGGACATCACCAATTCGGTATCTAAAATATCGTGGCGAGAGGAAAGACTGAATAAAAAGAGGAAGACAACCACGGAAACCCCATTCGCGAAGCTGCTCCAGGATGAGACGCCTCCAAGTAGTATCGTAGGCCTTCTCGATGTCGAAAAATACACCTAGAAGGTAATGACGGCGTAGGAAAGCTTGTTGTATAGCCGCCTCCAGGAGGGCTAGGTTATCGAAGGTGGAACGAAACCTCCTGAACACACACTTAAAGCGACTAAGGAGTTGCTGGGATTCTAACATCCAGACAAGGCGGTGGTTGACCATCCGCTCCAAGGTCTTCCCTATGCAACTGGTGAGGGCAACACTATGGTAGCTACTTGGGCGGTCCTTCCCAGGTTTTAAAAAAGGGATTAAAACTGCCTCACGCCACGCGTCAGGAAAGTGACCCGACGCCCAAATGGCATTAAAAAGTGCGAGGAGGATTTCTCTGTTGCGCATTGTGAGGTGCCATACCATACTGTAATGGATCCTGTCGTGACCAGGGGATGTGTCACGAGCTCCAGACAATGCAGAATCCAGCTCCCACATACAAAATGGGCAGTTGTGAAATTCATGAGAAGTAGACTGGAGGTCCAGACTACATCTCTCAGCAACGGCTCTATGGCGCTGGAAACCTGGATCCTGACTGGTTGTTGCAGTAACTGTGGCAAAATACGCTGCCATAGTCTGGGCAATGTCTCGCGGATCCGTGTGGAGAGTGCTGTTATTCATAACAGCAGCTATGGGGCACCTCCCTCCTCTGCCAGAAATTCTCCTGATGATCTCCCACACAATGGAACTGTTGGTGGAACGATTAATGGTGTTCAGGAACTGTTGCCATGACCTCTTCTTGCTCTCACGAATAATGTGGCGACAACTTGCCCTCGCCACCCGAAAGGCTGCAAGATTCTCAGTAGTCAGCCGACACTTGAACCGACGCAGAGCCACACACCTGGTCCTGATTGCAGACCAGCGTTCAGCACTCCACCAAGGCACAGGTGACCTTTGGACTGTTGGTTGTTTGGTTGGATGGTTTGAGGATTAAAGGGACCAAACTGCAGAGGTCATCGGTCCCTTGTTTCATAAACACACAGAGCACGGGGAAACCATCCATTAGTCATTCGAAGCACAAGATAAAAATTCCAGGGGAAGAAAATCCCCAAGGTCAATAATAAAGAAACATGGAAAACGGAGCACAGCAACAAAAACAACATAGAGAAGAAAGGCAGAAGGAATTAAAACTGCACAGCAGAGGACTGTGGCTGGCTGATCACGAAAATAATAGGATGAGCTAGCCACTCTGCAACACGTTAAAACCTCCAACCTAAAAGATTAGGGTAGCGTCGAATTACAACACAAAAGAAAGTAAATGATACAGCACAAAAGAGGGTGACGCAATAAAATTAGAGGGACCTATAAAAGCCGCTTGCTCGAATAAAACTTAAAACACGATCTGCCATAGAGACATCGTCAGCTAAAAGACGCGATAAATCACCCAGGAGTTTAAAAGTTCGCCTGAGGGCGGTTAAAAGAGGACATTCCAACAATATATGGGCCAGCGTCATGGTTGCACCACAGCGACAATGAGGGGGGTCCTCTCGACGCAGCAGATGACCATGCGTCAGCCAAGAATGACCAATGCGGAGCCTACACAGAACAACAGAATCCCTGCGAGAGGCCCGCATGAAGGAACCCCACACAGTCGTGGTCTCCTTTACCTGCCTCAGCTTGTTGGGTGCAGACTGCAGACAGAGTGCGCCATTCGTCTCCCCACAACCCAAAGACCCGACGGTGCAAAATCGTTTGGAGATCAGTTGCCGGGAGGCCGATTGCCAATGGCAGTTTGCGAGTAGCCTCTTTGGCTAACTTGTCGGCGAGTTCGTTTCCCGCGATCCCAACGTGTCCCGGGGTCCATATGAACACCACCGAATGACCACGCTGTTCAAGAGCGTGAATGGACCCCTGGATGGCACCAACAATGGGATGGCGTGGGTAGCACTGGTCAAGAGCCTGCAGACTACTGAGCGAGTCACTGCAAATGACAAAGGACTCTCCAGTGCGGGTACGAATATGCTCAAGGGCACGAAAAATGGCTGTCAGTTCTGCGGTGTAAACACTGCAGCCTTCCGGCAAGGAGCGCTGGTCGACATAGTCCGCATGAGGATAAGCGTACCCCACACGGCCATCAACCATCGAGCCATCAGTATAGATAACCTCCGAGGCATGGTATACGCCTAGGAGAGCAAGGAATTGGCGGCGCAAGACTGCAGGAGGAACTGAATCTTTTGGCCATCGGGAAAGTTCCAGCCGAAGCTGCGGCCGACGAATACACCAAGGTGGTGTATGTGGGCGGACCTGGAAAGCAGATGGAAGAGGCAAACACTCCTGTCGCCTGTCTAACCCCACAGTGGTGAAAGGGGTCCAGCAGTTGCAACGCAGAGGGCGACGCTGAGCCATACGCCACACTCCCATAATCCAGTCGGGACAGCACAAGGGCTTTGCAGAGCTGCAGCAGCATGTTACGATCTGCACCCCAAGTTGTGTTGCTGAGGCAGCGGAGGGCATTCAGATGCTGCCAGCACTGACGCTTGAGCTGACGAATATGTGGAAGCCAAGTAAGCCGGGCATCGAACAGCAATCCCAGAAAACGGTAAGTGTCAACAACCCTGAGCATGGCATCCTGAAGATAAAGCTCAGGGTGGGGATGGACAGTTCGACGCCGACAAAAGTGCATAACACAAGTCTTCGCAGGAGGAAATTGAAACCCATGGGCTAGGGCCCACGCCTGCGCCTTGTGTATGGCTCCCTGCAACCTACGTTCTGCAACACTAATGGTGGAAGAGCTGAAAAAGATGCAGAAATCGTCAGCATATGACGTGGGTGAGACAGACGACCCTACTGCTGCTGCAACGCCATTAATGGCCACAAGGAAAAGGGGCACGCTCAATACAGAGCCCTGTGCAACGCCGTTCTCCTGGATATGAAGTGAACTATGGGATATGCCAATTAAAACGCGGAACGTCCGAACAGATAAAAAATTCTGAATAAAAATGGGAAGAGAGCCCCAGAGACCCCACTCGTGCAACATGGCGAGAATATGGTGCCGCCACGTCGTGTCATATGCTCTGGAGAGATCGAAAAAGACGGAGACGAGGTGTTGGCGCCTGGAAAAAGCAGTGCGGATTGCAGACTCAAGAAAGACCAAAGTATTGGCGGTGGAACGGCCCTGACGGAAGCCACTCTGGCACGGAGCCAGAAGACCCCGAGACTCGGGCAGCCAACACAGCCGTCGACTCACCATGCGTTCCAATAGCTTCCACAGAGTATTTGTCAAGCTGATGGGCCGATAGCTATCCACATTAAGCGGGTCCTTACCAGGCTTCAGCACCGGAATGACGGTACTCTCCCGCCACTGCGACGGAAAGACACCATCACCCCATATGCGGTGGAAGATGGCAAGAACACACCGCTGACATTCCGGGAACAGGTGTTTGAGCATCTGATTGTGGATGCCATCTGGCCCAGAGGCTGTATCGGGGCACTGTGCCAGGGCGCTTTGGAGTTCCCACAAACTAAATGGGTTGTTATACGCCTCAGGGTAGCGAGAAGCAAAAGAAAGCCGTTTGCATTCCTCCTGGCGTTTTAGCTCGCCAAACGCACGCGGATAATTCCCCGACGCAGAGGCCCGAACATAGTGCTGAGCGAAATGCTCGGCGATTGCATCGGCATCGGAGGGTGAAGTACGGGGACCAATGGTGGAAACGTACCTCTCCCAGCACTCCTGTTTCCGCCTTTTGATGAGCCGTCGTGCCTGAGCACGGAGACGCTTGAAAAGAATGAGGTTCTCCAAAGACGGGTGCCGCTTATGTCGCTGAAGAGCCCGCCGACGTTCTTTAATGGCTTCAGCGACCTCCGGAGACCACCAAGACACTGACTTTCGCCGAGGGCACCCTAACAAACGAGGAATGGTACGTTCCGCAGCGGAAACAACCGCTGCAGTCAGTGTCTCAACCGCCACATCGATGGTACCGTGGGGGAGAGTTTCAACAGTGGCAGCAGAGGAGAACGTTTCCCAGTTTGCCTTGCTAAAGGCCCATCTAGGCAGGCGTTCATGGGAGCGACGCTGGGGTAGTGAAAGGAAGATGGGAAAATGGTCACTACCACACAAGTCGTCATGGACTATCCAGTGGACCAATGGTACAAGCCCTGGGCTGCACAACGACAGATCTATGGTCGAGAACGTGCCATGCGCCACACTGAAATGTGTGGTGGCGCCAGTGTTTAAGAGGCAGAGGTCGAGTTGGGAGATGAGATTCTCGACCTCTCTGCCTCAGCCAGTAACCTTCGTTCCACCCCACAGGGGATTGTGGGCGTTAAAATCCCCCAAGAGAAGAAAAGGCGTGGGGAGTTGGGCGACAAGTGCAGCCAATTCGGTCAGGGAGACTGTACCACCTGGAGCGAGATAGATACTGCAGACGGTTATGTCCTGGGTAGTCCTTACGCGTACAGCCACAGCTTCCAATGATGTTTGAAGGGGCACAGGAGCACTATATACAGAGGTAAGGACATACACGCAGGTTCCACCTGACACACAATTGTAAGTGCTACGGTTGCAGTAATAACCCCTGTATCCACGAAGGACAGGGGTCCGCATTGCCGGGAACCAGGTTTCCTGGAGGGCAATGCAGAAAGCAGGTGTCATGCTTAGAAGCTGTCGTAGCTCAGGGAGATGGCTAAAATAACCGCCACAATTCCACTGGAGGATTGTACAAAGCGTGTCCTGTAAGGGCATTAAGGTACTGAAAAAGCAAATTACTTCAACGAGTCACATGCTGCCACCGACTGAGTGACTGACGTCGCAACTGCCATCGTTTCTGAGACGGCGAGATCGAGGTCATCAGGGGACGCAAAGAGCTCGACCTCATCCTCAGAGGCTGAGCTGACAGGAAGCGTTGGCGCGGGAACCACTGGGTCCTTAGACTTCTTAGAGAGCTTCCTCTTCTCTCTCTTGTCTTTGGGAGAAGGTTCGCATGCTGGGAGGGCTTTCCTGATGCATTGTCAGGAACAGAGGAAGAGCGTGAAGCCCTTCTACCAGCAGCTGGTGGCTTCCTCAGCCACTGGCTAGCGTCCTGCGAGACACTGGGAAAGTCCTTGGAAGGGACTCCCCCAAGGGACCCCTTCCGAACAAGTGAGGTCTGAGGAGGCTGTTGCCTCTCCAGCTGAGCAGCCGGAGGAGGCTGTTGCTTCTCCAGCTGAGGAGCCGGAAGAGGCTCTTGCCTCTCCAGCTGAGCAGCCGGAGAAGGATAGTGCCTCTCCGGCTGAGAGGTGGGGATGGAGGTCCCCAGTTGTTTGGGGTCCACTGTTCCCAAACTGGGGGTTTTGGGAGCAGTGGAAGAGAGTGTGGCCCCTACCAGCTGTGGGGCAGGCGTAACTTTACTGTTCTGTGTGCCAACTGAGAAGCTAGTCTTTGCAGGAACTGGTGGCGGCAGAGTTGCAGCAGCATAACTCCTCAACATAGATGTGGGGTTGAGCCGTTCGAGCTTCTTCCTTGCCTCTTGGTAAGTTAAACGGTCCAGGGTCTTAATTTCTTGTATCTTCCGCTCTCTTTGGTAGACTGCACAGTCTGGCGAGCAGGGAGAATGATGCTCCCCACAGTTAACGCAGGTGGGAGGCGGAGCACATGGAGCATTAGGATGTGAAGGTCGTCCACAATCACGACATGTGGGGCTGGCAGTGCATCTGGAGGACATATGTCCGAACTTCTAGCACTGGAAGCATCACATAGGGGGCGGGACATAGGGCTTGACATCGCACCGGTAGATCATGACCTTGACCTTCTCAGGCAAGCAGTCACTCTCAAACGCCAGGATGAAGGCACCGGTAGCGACGCTATTATCCTTGGGCCCCCTAAAGACACGACGGACAAAGTGCACACCCTGTCGTGCCAGGTTCTCCCGTAGCTCGTCATCAGACTGTAGCAGAAGATCTTTATGAAAGATAATCCCCTGGACCAAATTTAAGGACTTATGGGGAGTGACATGAACGGGGATGTCACCGAGCTGCTCACAGGCGAGTAACGCTCGTGACTGTGCAGATGAAACTGCTTGTATCAAAATAGCCCCGCTCCTCATTTTGGAAACAGATGCCGCTTCCCCAAACTTATCTTCAAGAGTGTGAACAAAGAAGAGAGGCTTAGTCCCCAAAAACGAATCCCCATCGGTTCTGCTGCACACAAGGTATCGCGCTGAATACGGCTCCTGTCTGTCCGCAGCCCTACGTTCCTCCCATGGTGTGGCTAGGGAAGGGAACGATTTGGGGTTATATGTCACAGCATTAAATGCTGTCTTACCGCACTTAGAGACGTTGGTGGTTGTGCGACCACCAGATTGAGACTTCACCCACTTCATTGCGGGGCATCTGCCCCGATGCCATCCACTCCGACCAGGGGCTCTCCCCACGGGCGCCACCCAGCCACAGCAAAGGCCACCTGGCAGGATGGCCGTTGCCAGGAGTCCTGATGCCCCAGAGAGACGAGCATCGACTCCTTGGCTTACGTGGAGAGGTGTCAGCTCAGGCATCGGCAGTACGATCCCTGTGTTGTCAGGGGGCTACAACCTAGAGGGTACGTGACGACCCCACCACAACAGGCTGGCTACCGTGCTGGATTTTGGGTGCCATGGGTAGTCCATATCGATCGTGGGTGCAGATGGTGACGCACTAAGGGCGTTACATATACAATCCATCAGGTGTGTATGCCCAAAATGATGGATGGAGGGTGCAGTTATGAAGCCAAGACGATCAAGAATGCCAAGGCCTTAGGGCACAGAGGACTGATGGTGCACCACGTAAGGTATCCTTCCCTAAAGGGCTCGTACTTCTGTGGAATTTGGAAAAATGGAGGTCAAACCCTAATGGGGACCATCACATTAAGGCTGAAACGTTTGAGACTCCTTTTAGTCGCCTCTTACGACAGGCAGGAATACTGCGGGCCTATTCTAACCCCCGAACCCGCAGGGGGTCCTGTGGACTGTGGAATGGATGCTGCAGCGGCATGGTGGACCGTTATGATAATATGATCCTCCCACACGTCAACATTCACACAGTGTTCGAGTTGGGCCAACTGGCTATAAAGTGTCCAGTCAGCTCCACTGAGCACCCATCGTGGTGGTCTCCTTTCGGGGCCCAGGCCATCTGGCAGGTGAATCCAGATTGGGAAATGATCATTGCTGTGCAAGTCAGCGACCACTTCCCAGTGACCACTTGGGGCAAGAGCTGGAGAGCAAAGCGAGAGATCAATGGCAGAGAACGACCCAGTCGCTGTGCAGAAATGAGTACTCTGCCCTCCATTGAGCAAGTAGGCACAGGATGACAGGAAAAGCCTCTCAATTGCTCCACCCCTGGGGCAGGTAATTGCAGAGCCCCAAAGCACATTGTGGGCATTAAAATCACCACAAATAATGAATGGCTGGGGGAGCTGTGTAAGAAGGTCGGTGAGGCCCGCTTCATCAAGCGCATCATGTGGGGGCAAGTAAAGCGAGCATACAGTCAATGGATGACACATGTGCACAGACACAGCGACGGCCTCTAAAGTCGTCGTAAATGAGAGAGGCGAGGAGTGGTAGTCTGTCCTCACGAAAATACCTACGCCTCCTCTAGCTCTCTCTCCACACAGGTCGTCCTTTTTGTGGAGTGTATAGCCTCGTATCTCAGGGGAGTGTGATGGATGGAAATAAGTCTCCTGGAGACAGAGACACAGTGGTGTACCCTGAGATAGAAGATGAAGTTCCTCCACATGCGTCCTGAACCCTTGCAAGTTCCACTGAAGTATGGGAGCCATCTATGATGGGGGTAGCACCTTCATCCTGTCTCTCCGACGGGGCGGGGAGACCACAGCAGGTGGAGGGGCAGGCGTGGGGCGAGATGAGTGCCCCACACATACATCGTATTCCATCATCTCTGAGGAAGAGTCAGATGAAGCCTCATGTAAAACAACATCCGCATGGTCAGATGGTTTACCACAGGATTTGACCCGCTGTAGCTGCTATACAGTAGCTTTCTGTGGTTTGGTGGGCTTTGGGGGAGCTGATGTGGGAGTGGTAATTTGCCTACTGTGCTTGGGAACAGCCTCAGCTGTTGGAGGTGCCAGGGGCTGGCCCAGGTTCGCCACTGTACCTTTGTCTGCCGTTCGAGTAGGGGCTACTGGCTCTGAAACACTGGCTGTGTTGCAAGTGCACTGACAGCTGCTGGTGTAAATGCCAACACTCACCACCTCAGTCTGCGTTGAGGCATTGACTTTTGGAGTGGGATTCTGAACCAGGGATGCAAAAGATGTAGCAAATGTGGGAGGTTACATCGAATTATAAATCTTCTTGGCCTCGCCATATGGGATATGCTGGGATGTTTTTATTTCCTGGACTTTGCGTTCCTCTAAAAATATTCGGCAGTCCCTACTCCAAACAGGGTGGTTTCCAGAGCAATTGATACATCTGGCTGGAGACGAGTAACCAACTCCTTCATGAGCAGCCTTACCACAGTTGCCACAAGTCGCTTCACCTTTACACCCTAGGGTGGTATTGCCAAAATGCTGACATTTAAAACAGCACATTGGAGACGGGAAATAAGGCCTCACGCTAAGGCGAAGGAAGCCAGCTTTAATATGTTCTGGAAGTTTCGTGCTACTGAAGGTCAGAATAAAAGAGTCCGACTTCACAAGAGTGCCATCAATCCTCTTCATGATATGTTGAACATCAACAATACCTTCCAGAGCCCACTCAAATTGCAGTTCGTCTTTGGGAATGTCGACTAGATCCCGGCATGTCACAACACTTTTGCTATTATTCAACGTGCCGTGCAGTTCAGTGTCTATGGCATACTCCCCAAGGCATTTAGCTGCTTGCAGGTTAGTGGCTTGCTGGGAAGTGGAAGTTTCCGCAAGCGAGGAGGAAAAGAGGATTTCGAAGGATCCATCTCGGTCCATCGAACAGCTAGGGAACTAGAAGTCCACCTAGACGGAGCCCTGCGTGCCTAGGTAAGCCTTATACAACTGGGGTGCGGCAGGTGCCCCAGAGGTTGCGCACTTGCGACTGTTCCACCCCAACAGCCATGCATCTTATAGGCGCGCAGCACACCGTAAGACTGAGGGGTTTTTATAGAGGTTTACCTTCCTCGCAATCCAGGCGGTCAAGCCAAGATTAACATTCCCCGCAGCACACAACATTCCACTGTTGCACCATACGGTGGTCGCTGAAGCATGTCTGGGGGTTACAGTGACAGGAGACTGGCCGCGCTGACCAGTGCCCAGCTCAGGACCCCAGGTTCGCCAAGCACGTACTCAGCAAATGAATGCTGAGCCCCTGGGGGAACGAGCGGTATCAGGGCAAGCGGCTAGGGCACTGTTAGATTCCCACTCACTGAATGGAGCACTGTAGGATTCGAGATGGTGGGTGCTAAATGACAGGCCCCGACGTTCCATCCGCTCTTTAATGGAGCGGAAGACCAGTGGCTAATTCACAGATGCGGAACTCAGAGCAAAATGCTCTGCCAAGCGTTTGGCAATTACGTCGGAGTCAGTACAAACTGCTTCATTCAGTGAGAGTGTAGGGATGTTGACAGGGGTCCGATAGCCATAGAGGCGTCTGATCTTGGCCCAGACCTGCGATGGAGAGACATGGAGGCTAATGGTGGACACATACCTCTTCCAGCACTCCTGCTTGTGTTGGCGAATGATGCGGCAGGCCCGCTCATGGAGCCGTTTAAATGCGATGAGGTTTGCTAAACATGGATGCCGCTTGTGACGCTGGAGCGCCCGCCAGCGATCTTTAATCGCCTCGGCAATCGCAAGCGACCACCAAGACACAGTCCTCCGATGGGGGGGGGGGGGTCCCAGAAGAACGAGGAATGGCAGATTCTGCGGCAGTAACGATGCCGGTGGTGACTGAGTGAACCACTGCATCAATGGCGTCATTAGAAAGAGGCTCAATAGCGGCAATGGAGAACAAGTCCCAGTCAGCCTTATTCATAGCCCATCTGCTAGGGCGCCCAGAAGAGTGATGCTGTGGCAGTGACAGAAAGATTGGAAAGTGGTCACTACCACACACGTCCTCATGCACACTCTATTGGACAGAAGGTAGGAGTCTAGGGCTGCAGATCGAAAGGTCGAGGGCGGAGTACGTGCCATGTCCCACACTGAAATGTGTGAAGGCACCATCATTTAAAATGGAAAGATCGAGCTGCGCCAATAAATGCTCAACGGTGGCACCTCGACCTGTTGCCACTGACTCACCCCACAGAGGGTTATGTGCGTTGAAGTCGCCCAGTAACAAGAAAGTTGGCAGCAATTGGGCTATCAGTGCAGCCAGGACATGCTGCATGACATCAACATCGAGTAGAAGGTAAAGACTGTAGACGGTAACAGCCTGTGGTGTCCACACCCGAACAGCGACAGCCTCTAAAGGTGTTTGCAGAGGGTCAGACTCGCTGTGAAGAGAGTGAAGGACATACATGCAGACGCCACCAGACACCCTTTCATAAGCTGCCTGGTTCTTATAATAACCCCAACAGCCACGGAGGGTGGGGGTTCGCAATGCTACAAACCAAGTTTCCTGAAGAGCAATGCAGAAGAAAGGGTGAAGGATGATAAGTTGTCAGAGCTCAGCTAGATGGTGGAAGAAAACGCTGCAGTTCCACTGGAGGATGATATTGTCAGTGGCTGGGAAATGCGTGAAGGGATTGGGGAGGCAGATTACGCCTCCTGGGTCCCTGCTGCTACCGAGTCACTACCTGTGCAACAGCTATCCATCGTGTCTGAGGGACTGGCGAGATCCAAGTGCTCAGTGGATGCCAGAATCTCCACCTCATCCTTTGACGCAGAGCTGGAAGGTTGCGGTGGGACAGGTTCCACCGCATTGTCAGGATGCTTCAGAGCCTTTTTCTTCATCTGCTTTGCGCGCTATGCTTTTTTGTGGGTCCGCCTGGGAGGGCCTCACTGGGTCCGTCTCAGGGACGGACGACGACCGTGAGGCCCTATGACCAGAGACTGGTGGTTGCTTCAGAAATTTTCGAGTGTCCGCTTTAGCACTGGGCAAAGCCTGGGATGGGAGAGCCTCAAGGGACCCCTTCGTGGCGAGAGTAGCCAAAGAAGTCTCACTCTTCTCCAGCTGGAAAGGGGAAACTAATGTCCCTGATGGTTGGGGGTAGTGTTGCTCCTGAAGTAGATGGAGAAGGAGCAACAGAGAGTGAAGGCCCCCCCCCTCCCCACAACCAAGGGGGCCAGTGAATTCTGACATAGCTGAGAGGCAACTGTATGTGATGACACGGGAGAAGATCGTACCAGTGTTGCAGCAGCGGCATAAGTTAATTGCATTGGCACAGGATGTAGCCGCTCAAATTTCCACCTAGCCTCAGGGTAGGTCAGGTGGTCCAGGGTCTTATATTCCATTATTTTCCTTTCTTGTTGGAATATCCTACAGTCTGGCGAGCAGGGGGAATGGTGTTCTCTGTAGTTAACACATATAGGAGGTGGGCACATGGAGTATGGGATGCGAAGGACATCCACAATCTCGACACGTGATGCCGGAAGTACAGTGGAATGACATGTGCCAGAACTTTCAGCATTTAAAACACCGCATTGGAGGAGGAATATATGGCTTCACATCACAACGGTAAACTATCACCTTAACCTTTTCGGGTAAGACATCACCCTCTAAGGCCAAGATGAAGGCACCGGCGGCTACCTGATTATCCCTTGGAACCCGATGGATGCACGGACGAAGTGAACACCTCGTCGTTCTCCGTTGGCGCGTAATTCATCATTGGACTGCAGAAGAATATCCCTGTGGAAGATAATAACCTGGTCAATGTTAAGACTCTTATGGGGCGTGATGCTAACTGAAACATCCCCCAACTTGTCACAACCCAGCAACCTCCATGACTGGGCAGAGGATGCTGTTTTGATGAGAACTGAACCAGAGCGCATTTTCGACAAGCCTTCCACCTCCCTGAACTAGTCCTCTATATGCTCCACAAAACACTGTGGCTTGGTCGACATAAATGAGTCACCATCAACTCGCGTACAGACTAGGTACCGGGGTGAATAATCTGCACTGCCCTCTTTACCCATACGTTCTTCCCATGAAGTGGCCAAGGAGGGAAATGATCTCGGATCAAATTTCTTCCCGTTGAGGTTAGACCTCGATCGCTTAGAGAGAGATGATGTACCACACTTCATTGCGGGTCATCCGCCCTGATGCCACCCACTCTGACCAGAGCCCCCCCCCCCACGGGTGCCGCACAGCCACAGCAAATACCACCTGGCAGGATTGCCTTTGCCAGGAGTCCCGATGCCCCAGAGCATCTAGGCATCTACTCCTCAGCATACGTGGGGAGGTAGCAGCTTAGGCATCAGCAGTGTGATCCCTGTGTAGACAGGGGGTACCATCAAGAGGGTACATGTGGACCCCACCACAACGGACTGGATACTGTGCTGGTTGTCGGGTGTCAAATATCCATGAATAGAGGGAGCAAAGATGGAAGTGCACAATGGAGGGAATGTAGGCTACCAGGAACACAATGCAGCCGATGTGGCCAGAAGATCAGTGTAAGTCCTACTTCATGAAAATAACGAATATGCCAGATGTTAGTTCAAGATGGATATAGAATGCATCACGGAAGGCGTCCTTCCCCAAATGGTACGCACTGACGGAAAAATTTTGAAATGGAGTGGTCAAACCACTTAGGAGACCATCACATTAAAGGCTGAAACAGTTTAGACTTCTTGTAGTTGCGACAGGCAGGAATACCGCGGGCCTATTCTTACCCCTGAACCCGCATGGGGGGTTTTCCATGATGTGTCCTTGCTCTCAAACTGCGTCTTATATTTTAGTTTCGACGGAAGTATTCTTAAGCGAAACTTCTAGAACACTCGAGATGGCTCTTCCTCTTCCTCTTCTCTCTGGGACGTGACTTCCGCTCGCTACAGCAGATTGACATCTCCCGCAGCAGAGCGTCGTCAGCTGTCGAGACAGTGGTCGAACATGGTCGCTGCTCCCCTTCCTGAACCTAACAGGACCATTTCTCGTTTACACAACTTACATTGTACATTCATGTTCACTAGTATTCTGAACAAATTTTGTTTTGATTATCTATAAACTATACTTCACATTTTTACTGGCTACACTGAATATGATTGTGTGGATCGTTGCTGTATTGTAAAACCAGTGTTGTAAAAGTTGACCTGAATCTTGAGTATTTAGTGAGTTGCAGCATAGATGCATAAGCACTGTGATCCTTGTACAGTGAGGGGACGAAAATGATAGAATACCTCCTTTCGTCCGGCCTAGTGCAGCAAGTCGACGTGGCGTGTGGCATCAATTCAACAGCTCATTGCAAGCCGCCTGCAGAAATATTGAGCCATGCTGCCTCTATAACCATTGTGAAAATGTTGGTCAATTTGGGTCAGCAACTGAACTTTTAATTATGTTCCATGAATATTCGATGGGACTGATGTTGGGCGATCTGGGTGGCCAAATCATTCGCTCGAATTGTCGACAATAGTCTTCAAACCAGTCGCTAAAAAGTGTGGCCCAGTGACATCTCTGGGAAGATGAAGGCCATTAGTCACTGCAAATGATCTCCAAGTAGTCGAACATAACCATTTCCAGTCAATTGTCGATACAGTCGGACCAGGGAACGCAGTCCATTTCTTGTAAACAGGGCCCACACAATTACGGTAGCACCACCAGCTTTCACAGTGCCTTGCTGACAACCTCATCACACTCGAACTATACCATGAGCCGAAATCCTGATTAATGTGACCAGGCCACGATTTTCCACTCTTCTAGCGTCCAACCTAAATCACCAACCCAGGAAATGTTCAGCGGGCGATGTCGTGTTTTTAGCAAAGACACTCGCACCGATCGTCCGCTGCCATAGCAAAATAACCCAAAAATTTCGCCGCATTGTCCTAACGGATACGTTCATCGTACGTCCCACAGTGATTGCTGCCGTTGTTCCGGGCAGTGTTGCTTGTCTACTAACAGTAACAACTCTACGCAAACACCGCTGCTCTTGCATGTTAAGTGAAGGCCATCAGTGACAGCGTTGTTCGGGTGAAAGGTAATGCCTGAAATTTAGTATTCTATCTCATGACGCAGTCGATGCCGACCGGTGAGGCCGAGCGGTTCTAGGCGCTTCAGTCTGGAGCCGCGCGACCGCTACGGTCGCAGGTTCGTATGCTGCCTCGGGCATGGATGTGTGGATGTCCTTAGGTTGATTAGGTTTAAGTAGTTCTAGGGGACTGATGACCTCAGTTGTTAAGTCCCATTGTTCTCAGAGTTATTTGAACCATTTGAACCACTGTCGATGCCGGGACACTGATTTCCCTTACGATTTTCGAAATGGAATGTCCCTGCGTCCGTCTCCAACTACGCCAACTACGACTCCGCGATCGAAGTCGGCTGTTAATTCCCGTCTTCCGGCCATAATCATGTCGGAAACCTTTCCACTGAGTCACCTGAGTAAAATTACAGCTCCGCCTTTTATACCTTGTGTACGCGATACTACCACCTTCTGTATATGTTAGTTTCTCTGTCCGAATTTTGTCGCCCCAGTGCTTGATCTTATCAGTCCCTGAGCGAAAATAAAACCGTCTTGATTTCCAATCGAAGCAGAGTTGACAAATCGGCATGAATGTAACGATTTTGAGGAAAGTAGGGCACACAAGTCGTCGCTCGTGGTACCGATGAGGAAAACGGAAACTATCCCACGGAAATGGTATATTTTGGACCTAATGGGTATTCGTGTTCACCGTACCAAGCACTGAACTGTTTCAGAATGCTGCAACATGCTGAAATAAGCTGATAACTAGCCATAGAACACTGTAAACGAGAAAGTACATCGTTTCATTTAGTTTTGTACAAGGATATCAGCACCTTATTTCTCATTGTTAAGGTTGTAATATGTGTATCTATTCATAATGTGTAAGAGAGCTCATAATCCGTGAGAACATTATCTGCCATAGGACGCAACCTCTTCTCTCATCTCTTTTGCATATGATGTTTATGAATGCTGTTTATGAATGCATATGCTGTTTATGAATGTATATGCTGCCTACTATAAGTGCAATGTCTTGATTAATCAATTGAAGTCATAGTAAATCAGAAACTAAAGGAATGTCTCACGATTCACATACATAATAATTGCGTTCGTTGTTGCAGGCATTACATATATGACTATAATTTCAAAATAATCAGTGGGGTGTTTGATGTTGTTGACTATAAATTCTTATTTGTGAGTGAAATAAGGCTAAGATCTCAGTTCGTAAATAATCAGATTTACAGATTTACGTTTGTATGAGTATAACAACAGAAGCAGTAAATTACAGTTTATTTTGGCTCGTAATTATAGAAGCTATTTTAGTACCAACAGTAGAATTAGGACGCTTTTGCTTGTTTGTAGCAACTTGTATGTATGAAGTTGGAAACACAGTATGAATTAAAATACTGGGATAAAATTGCATAAAGTTAACACCAAAATTATGTCCTTTTGAGACTGTCGATTCATTCTTCGTAGCCGCGCTGGATTATCCGAGCGGTGTAGGGCGCTGCAGTCATGGACTGTGCGGCTGGTCCCGGCGGAGTTCGAGTACTCCCGCGGGCATGGGTGTGTGTGTGTGTTTGTCCTTAGGATAATTTAGGTTAAGTAGTGTGTAAGCTTAGGGACTGATCACCTTAACTGTTAAGTCCCATAAGATTTTTTTTAAAAAAAAGGAAGAAAAGAATTCTTTGTATCTTATATTCAATTGCCGATTTACTTGGGTCAGATGTATGAGTTCCCACTCAAGTTGTAATAGTAAGACAGTTATATGAAGACTAATATTTCATATAAGTACTGAGGATGAAGCACCGATGAATATGCATCAAATTGCACACGGACACTTCTTGTATATTTGGAATTTGGTTAACCCTAAAAGTGTAAATAATATTATTAATGTCCTGTTAATTCAAAAGTCATTAGCGGAAGAAAATTATTTTGAAACACTGTACATAGGTATCTGTAAATTTAGTGTTTTGTGACAGCCAACATAGTTGAGTGATGACATCGCTGTGGATCATGTCAGAAGCATTGAATTGTTAGTTAATGTCTTGAAAGCGGCACATCACCTAAGAAAAAGAGAGCAATCGATTTTCTTTCGTGAACACAATTGTAAACTAATCTTTATATTAGGGAAGCCAGTTATGAGAAATGCCCGTTGACAGCGCTCTGAAAGCAGAATACGAACAAGGATTAGTTGGAAAGGTATGCATTCTACTTCATCATATTCAAAATGATTGTTGGTGCTTCTGACTGCATTGATATTTATTAGAAAACTGAAAGCAAGTGTGTTACATCAACAAGAGATAAATGAAAATCAGGTTATGTGTTGAGTATATTTGTATCATGGCGTGCTGTATGAGTTTAATAAACGTGTATGAAACAGTGGGAAATCTCATAAGCGGTAAGTTAGTAAGGATGAGTCTTCTAAAGGTGTTCTTCAAACTATAAATCAGATACACCTTAGGCATCAGTGTCATCAAGTTCTGTGAAGAGAGACAAATGCCGCACAGTGATAACGAAATTTCATTTTCAAGTAGAGGTAATCACCCTCTTTATATGTAAAAAGTTTATGGAAATTCTATACAAAAATAATAACGACATATTACGAAGTGAAGTTAAAAGTGATTTTACTAGCAATTGGCGTTTACCTTGAAAGCATTACCGAAAAACATATTGGCATCGTTATGGTAGTATATTAGTATAAAATTCATAAAACTGTTTCCTCGAGTCGGAAAGTGGAATACCAGAAATCTGATTGTGGTAGGGAAGGTCAAAAGTCTGAAAAGAGACCGCTCAGTCCAAGCTTTCTGGGGGGTCAGTGAAGTGACATAGAAAGAGATTAAGGATTTTCGTTCAGACGAAAATAGGGCAACATCAACAGCAGCAGAAAACGGTGTAAACAGCAGTAGGATTAATCCTGAGTAGGAAGAAAGGGCAGAGAGTGAGTTAATGTGAACAGTTATGTGGTAGTATTATCCTCATCAGAGCCGAGTGCGAACAAACGCGAAAAACAAGTCCACGTAAACGGTCCGACGGCACGAGCGTAAGATAAAGAGATAGAGGCAATGTACGAGGAGCGTACTGAACATGTAATTCATTATGTGAAAAGAGATAAAAGTCTAATAAATGTAGGTTATTGAAACGCTGGAGTTGAGCAAGGAGAAGAGAACAGAGTCAGGGGAGAATATGAATTCAGTAATATTAACGAGGTTAGTTGAATCTTATAATATAATCCAGCTAGTCACAGCGAATATACAGTTGGAAAATCGCAAAACGAGCAGGTATAATTAGCAAATTCCTGGAGACAGGGCAGATCCCAGATGTATTACATCATTGTCAGACAGAGATTACGAAATCAGGTCTTGTGTTGTAAAACTTTCCCAGGAGCAGATACATACTCGTGTCGAGCGGGATACTGAAGTACCGAAGAATAACGAGAATAATGCATTGCATTTACTATAGCTATAAATACCACTATAGTGGATATCACAATAGGCAGTTCAATTGAAAATGAATAGACATCTCGAAAAACGGGAATCACAAAATTTTGACTAAATTTGATTACGACGAAAATAACAATAAAGAAACTTTGGATAACATAATAGGTACTTCTGTTCATCGACAAAAGAAGGAAGTACAAAGATGTTCAGGAAAAGACGGGAATTTAGCAGAAGAAGTCACTTGGGAACAAAATAACTAGTAAGTGCAGGAAGGCCAAGGTGAGAATACGATAGAATATGTGTCAAGACATCAAGCAATAACTTTCATGGTACTTAAGCTATCTGCAAAAACTGCCAGAGAAGGCAGAGATTGCGATGTGTTCAATAAATAACTCAGAACGTTGGATGCAACTGCTACCCTGACATGAAGAGATTGGCACGGGAGAAAAATTTGTGGCAAGCCTCATCAAATAAGTCAGAAAACTTATGCCCCTCTCCTCCTCCCCCCCACCCACACAAAAGACTATTGCGTTATTAAATGAATCTCACACTGATATATAATCTCCCATCAAATTATGCGTACGAGAATCTAAGTACTCACTGAAACCGCGTCCCATGCCCTCAAATTAGAATCGCTTGACGAAGAACACTTTAGTATCGTTTTCGGAAACGTTGAAGCATGTTTAGAAAGACTTGTGGTTTGGGCGCATCATCTACACAGTTGAAAAAGCTAAAGTAGATCCACAGAGTGGTGAAGGCGATAGTACGCCGATGAAAATGAAAATGGTTCACTTATCGTTCTCTGATTAGTTGTCAGCGATGCTGACATGCACAGTTAATCATATGCTTTACGTTTTGAAAATGGATATAACAGGAATTGGATTCTGTCAACAATGTTATAAGATTACTTTTATAGCCAGATCAAGAACAACCGATAGTCATAGTGTACATAAAAAATGATGGAAGCTAAAAATAACTTTGGTTCTAGTTCGTGTCGACAGTGAGATCGTTCGAGACCAGGCAAAGTTCGGATAACACATGGATGAGGAACTAAATCAGCCTTGGATGAGGAACTAAATCGGTCATAACCATTTTGAAAAAAATAGTCCTTGTCTAGAAACTGTACAAAATGAGTGGAGTTGCACCTACTGGGTTTCAAAACCGTTCTCCGCGCTCGATTTTATGGGAGAGTGCGTTTGTTTGCCTGTGTTTGTGTTTGTGTGTGCGTGTGTGTGTGTGTGTGTGTGTGTGTGTGTGTGTGTGACAGAGAGAGAGAGAGAGAAAGAAGATTCTTACTTTCTTATTTATTTTAATTTTTAATTTCTATTATTTTGTTTTTACTTCATTTATATATTTATTTTTCTGCTGATCCAGTCAGGTGATTTAGTCCTGTTTCCTTGTGCTTCAGCCGATGATGCGCATGCCTTTTTTGCCTTTCTTCAAGTTACCTGTGAATAAAAAGCTTCATGTTACGGTTGACGTAAATGGTTAAATAATTAAATAACAATGCATGTGTAAAAGGCCAACTCACTCATAATAGATTCTATACCTCCGTTTTTGTTTCAGAGTCTCCTCAAGATATTTATCTTTCCATACAGTTGTTACTTTCAGTTTACACTACGTGATAAAAGTATCCGGACACCCCCAAAAACAACCAGTTGGTTGGTTGGTTTGTGGGGTTAAAGGGACCAGACTGCTACGGTCATTGGTCCCTTTTTCCAAAAAACTAAAACCACCCAAAGAGAATAAAAAACGAACAACAGGAAAGACGGCAGACGACATAGGACAAGAAATACTCCGACAGAGAACAGACAAAACAAATTAAAATCACACCGAGTGTGACAGTGGTTGGCCGACCATAGAGAAAAAAAGGAAAAGCCAACAACCGAGAACACATTAAAATTCAGTTTAAAATCTGAGGCCAAAAGCAAGAATCAACATAAAAACAAACACTCAGGTTAAACAATAAAAAACCCCTGCTCGAATAAAACGTAAAACTAGGCTAGACATAGCATTGTCGTCAGTTAAAAGGGTTGGTTGGTTGGTTTGTGGGGATTAAAGGGACTAGACTGCTATGGTCATTGGTCCCTTTTTCCAAATACTAAAAACACCCACAGAGAATAAAAACGATTAACAGAATAGAACACAGATGACACAGAACAAGAGAAACTTAGACAAAGACAAGACAAAACAAACTAAAATCTCACGAAGTGTGACGGTAGTTGGCCGACCATAGAAATAAAAAAAGAAAAGCCAACCACTTAGAAACACATTAAAAAATCAGACTAAAATTGTAGGCCATAGGCCAGAATCAACACAAAAGGACATAACAAACGCTCAGATTAAACGATAAAAACCCCCTGCCCGAATAAAACGTAAAACTAAGCCAGCCATAGCAGGGTCATCAGTTAAAAGGGCAGGGAGTGTATCAGGCAGCTCAAATGTTTGCCTGACCACAGCTAAAAGGGGGCAGGCCACTGTCAAAGCAGCTCCGCAGCGACATAGAGGAGGGTCCTCCCGGCGCAGTAAATAACTGTGTGTCAGCCGCGAGTGGACAATGCGGAGCCAACAAAGGATGACTGAGTCCCTGCAGGTGGCTCTCAGGGATGACCGCCACGCAGCTGTCGTCTCCTTGACGGCACAGAGGTTATTATTCATGGCCAGTTCGCGCCATTCATCGTCCCATAGCGCAAAAACTTTGCGGCTTAAGACTGCCCTCAAATCAGTCTCTGGGAGGCCAACATCCAAAGGTGGTTTACTGGTGACCTCTTTCGCCAGGCGGTCAATATTTTCATTGCCGGGTATCCCAACATGGCCTGGGGTCCAAACAAAGACCACAGAGCGGCTGCAACAGGCAAGAGCATGCAGGGACTCTGGGGCAGCCATCACCAGATGGGAGTGAGGGAAACACTGGTCGATAGCTCGTAAACTGCTCAAGGAGTCGCTAAAGATAAAGGACTCACCCGAGCAGGAGCAGATATACTCGAGCACACGAAAGATGGCGACAAGCTCAGCAGCAAAAACGCTGGAGCCAGACGGCAATGAATGTTGTTCATAGCAGTGGAGGGACGCCTGCCTCCACAAGTATGATGTCCACAGGGCTGGTCCGGTAAGCAAGGCGTACCCCGCTGTGAAGAATTGGGGCCAGCACCCGCAACGCAGAAGGGGATGCTGAACCATAAGCCAGGCTCCCGTAATCCAAACAGGACTGGATTAACGCCTGGTAGACCCATAAGAGGGTAGATTGGTCAGCGCCCCAGCTGATGTGGCTCAAGCATCGCAGAGCATTTAGATGCCGACAACACATCTGTTTAAGCTGCCGAATATGAGGCAGCCAAGTCAACCGAGCATCAAAAACCACTCACAAAAACCTATGTGTCTCCACCACAGCAAGAAGTTTGCCGGCAACATAAAGCCGCGGCTTCAGGTGAACAGTGCATTGCCGGCAGAAATGCATAACACAGGTCGTAGCTGCTGTAAACTGGAAACTATGCGCTACAGCCCAAGACTGCACTTTGCAGATAGCGCCCTTCAGCTGACGGGATGGGATTAACGCCTGGTAGAGCCGTAAGAGGGTAGTTCGGTCGGCGCCCCAGCTGGTGTCGCTCAAGCACTGCACAGCATTTAGATGCCGCCAACACATATGTTTAAATTGCCAAAAATGTGGGAGCCAGGTCAACCGGGCATCTAAAACCATACCCAAAAAACGATGTGTGTCAATCCGAAGAAGTTCGCCGGCAAGATAAATCTGCAGCTCAGGGTTAAATGTTGGTCGCCGGCAGAAATGCATAATATAGGTCTTGGCAACCAAATACTGGAAGCCATGTGCTACAGCCCAAGACTGCGCCTTACGGATAGCGCCCTTCAGCTGACATTCAGCAGCTGCAATGCCAATAGAGCTATAGTAAAGGCAGAAGTCGTCAGCATACAAGGACGCTGAGGCAGACGTTCACACTGCCGGAGCGAGCCCATTAATTGCTATTAAAACCAGGCACACACTTAAAACAGATCTCTGTGGCACCCCGTTCTCCTGAACTCGGGCTGAACTATGGGAGGCCGCAACTTGCACACGGAGGGTACGATGCGACAGAAAAATTCGGATGAAAAGCGGCAGTGGACGCCAAAGACCCCATCCATGAAGCGTAGAGAGGATGTGATAACGCCATGTCATACTGTATGCCTTCCGCATGTCGAAAAAGACAGCGACCAGGTGCTGACAGTGGGCAAAGGCTGTATGGATGGCTGACTCGAGGCTCACCACATTGTCGGCGGCAGGCGGCCTTTACGGAACCCAACCTGAGATGGAGCTAGAGGACGCAATAATCTCCTCCTCGTCCTCAGATGTAGAGCTTGTAGATAGCGGTGGAGTAGGTGCCACCACAGGTGCCTTGGTCTTACAGGTCTTCAATGGCGCTTTCTCTCGCTGTTCCTTTGGTTGCCGTTGCTGGGAGGGCGTACTGGAGTCAGTCTCCGGGACTGAAGATGATCGCGAAGCTCGATGACCAGCGACCTATGGCTTCATCAGCCACTGGTGGGTGTCTGCTTGGCCGCTAGTAGGGACCTGGGAAAGAAGTGCCTCAAGGGAACCCTTCCGAGCGAGAGAAGCTGAAGACGACTTACACTTCTCTGGCTTAGAAGTGGGGACTGGTGTTCCAGATGGTTGGGAGGCGGGGGGTGTTGCTCCAGAAGTAGATGGAGCAGGAGCAACAGGGAGTGAATTGCCCCCCACAATCAAGGGGGCCGGTGGATGCTGACCGATCTTAGAGCAAACCATGTGATGATGAGAGAACTGTTGCTCCAGCAGCGGCGTAGGTCAACGTCATTGACACAGGATGCACAGGATGGAGCCTCTCATATTTCCGTTTAGCCTTGGTGTAGGTCAGGCGGTCCAGGGTCTTATATTCCATTATCTTCTGTTCTTTCTGGAAGACCTGGCAGTCCGGCGAACAGGGTAATGGTGTTCTCTGTACTTAACACAGATAGGAGGCGGGGTACATGGACTATTGGGATGAGAAGGATGTCCACAAGCTCGACACGTGATGACGGAAGTACAGTGGGATGACATGTGCCCAAACTTCCAGCATTTAAAACACCACATCGGAGGAGGGATATATGGCTTCACATCACAATGGTAAACCATCACCTTAACCTATTTGGGTAAGACATCACCCTCATAGGCCAAGATGAAGGCACCTGTAATTATCCCTCGGACCCCGATAGACGCGCCGGACGAAGTGAACACCTCGTCGTTTGTGGTTGGAGCACAGTTCATCGTTGGACTGCAGAAGAAGATCCCTGTGGAAGATAATACCCTCGACCATGTTGAGACTCTTAGGGGGATTGATGCTAACTAGAACATCCCCCAACTTGTCACAAGCAGGCAACCTCCGTGACTAGGCAGAGGATGCTGTTTTGGTTGGTTGGTTGGTTTGTGGGATTAAAGGGACCAGACTGCTACGGTGATCGGTCCCTTTTTCCAAATACTAAAAACACCCACAGAGAATAAAAACGATTAACAGAATAGAACACAGACGACACAGAACAAGAGAAACTTAGACAAAGACCAGACAAAACGAACTAAAATCACATGGAGTGTGACGGTAGTTGGCCGACCATAGAAATAAAAAAGGAAAAGCCAACCACTTAGAAACACATTAGAAAATCAGACTAAAATTGTAGGCCATAGGCCAGAATCAACACAAAAGGACATAACAAATGTTCAGATTAAACGATAAAAACCCCTGCCCGAATAAAACATAAAACTAAGCCAGCCATAGCAGGGTCATCAGTTAAAAGCAGGGAGCGTATCAGGCAGCACGAATGTCTGCCTGACAATAGCTAAAAGGGGGCAGGCAAACAACAAAATGTGGGCCACTGTCAAAGCCGCCCCGCAACGACATAGAGGAGGGTCCTCCCAGCGCAGTAAATGTCTGTCATCCGTGTGTGCCCAATATGCAGTCAGCAGAGGACGACAGACTCTTTGCGAGAGACTCGTAAGGAGGAGTGCCACACAGTCGTCGTCTCCTTGACGGCACAGAGTTTGTTAGGAATGGCCAGAGCGCGCCATTCAGCGTCCCAAAGCGAGATAACTTTGCGGCATAAGACTGCCCGCAGTCTCCGGAAGGCCAATGTCTAGAGTGGGTTCACTGGTGGCCCGTTTGGCCAGGCGGTCAACACGTTCATTGCCCGGCATACCGACATGACCGGGGGTCCACACAAAGACCACAGAGGGCCGCAACGGGCAAGAGTATGCAGGGACTCCTGGATAGCCATCACCAGACGAGAACGAGGGAAACACTGGTAGAGAGCTCGTAAACCGCTCAGGGAATCGCTACATATCACGAAGGACTCACCTGAGCAGGAGCGGATATACTCTAGGGTATGAAATATTGCGACCAGCTCAGCAGTGTAAACGCTGCAGCCAGCCGGCAATGAAAGTTGTTCAGAATGGTCCCCTAGAGTTAGTGCATAACCAGCACGACCAGCAACCATCGAACCGTCAGTGTAAACAATGCCAGAGCCCTGATACGTTGCGATGATGGAAAGAAAGTGGCGGCGGAAAGCCTCTGGAGGGACTGAGTCCTTCGGGCCATGTGCCAATTCCAGCTGAAGGCTAGGGCGAGGCACACACCACGGGGGTGTATGAAGAGGTGCCTGGAAAGGAGGCGGAAGAGGTAAAGCCCCAAGCCCGGAGAGAAGCTCTCGGACACGGACCGCCCCGGGCCAGCGTTCCGGGAGATGGACGTGCGACTGTGGGAATAGTAGCCGATAGTTAGGATGACAAGGGCAAGCTGAAAACATGGGCAGCATAAGAAGCCAGCAAACTTTGGCAGTGTAATCGCAGTGGAGGGACACCCACCTCCACAAGTGTTCTGTCCACTGGGCTGGTCCGGAAAGCACCAGTGGCAAGGCGTACCCCGCTATGGAGGATTGGGTCCAGCACCCGCAACGCAGACGGGGATGCTGAGCCATAAGCCAGGCTCCCATAATCCAGACAGGACTGGATTAACGCCTGGTACAGCCGTAACACGGTAGATCGGTCGGCGCCCCAGCGGGTGTGGCTCAAGCATCTCAGAGCTTTGAGATGCCACCAACACGCTTGTTTAAGCTGCGGAATATGAGGCAGCCAAGTCAACCGGGCATCAAAAACTACCCCAAAAAGCCTGTGGGTCTTCACCACAGCAAAGAGTGCGTCAGCAAGATAAAGCTGCGGCTCAAGATGGACTGTTTGGCGCTGGCAGAAATGCATAACGCGGGTCTTGGCAGCCGAAAACTGAATACCATGCGCTACAGCCCAAGACTGCGCCTTGCGCATAGCGCCCTGAATCTGACGTTCAACAGCTGCAATGCCAGTAGAGCTGTAGGAAAGGCAGAAGTCGTCACCATACAGGGAAGCAGAGAAAGAATTTCCCATCGCTGCAGCGAGCCCGTTTATTTCGATTAAAAGCAGGTAGACACTTAAAATAGAACCCTGTGGTACCCCGTTCTCCTGGACTTGGGAGGAACAATGAGAGGCCGCGACTTGCACGCGGAAGGTACGATACGACAGAAAATTTCGCATAAAGATCGGCAGAGGGCCCCGAAGACCCCATTCATGAGGCGTAGAAAGGATGCGATGACGCCATGTCGTATAGTACGCCTTCTGCATGTCGAAAAAGACAGCGACCAGGTGCTGACGGCGGGCAAAGGCAGTATGGATGGCCGACTCCAGACTCACCAGATTGTTGGTGGCGGAGCGGCCTTTACGGAACCCACCCTGAGACGGAGGCAGAAGGCCTCAAGACTCCAGTACCCAATTCAAGCGCCAGCTCACCATCCGTTCGAGAAGCTTGCAAAGAACGTTGGTGAAGCAAATGGGGCGGTAGCTGTCCACCTGCAAAGGGCTCTTGCCTGGTTTCAAAACGGGGATCACAATGCTTTCCCGCCATTGCGACGGAAACTCACCCTCGATCCAGAGACGGTTGTAAAGGTCGCTTGCAGTCCACTGAAAGGTGTTCCAGCATCTGACAGTGAATGCGATCTGGCCCAGGAGCGGTATCAGGGCAAGCGTCAAGGGCACTGAGAAATTCCCACTCATTTAATGGAGCATTGGAGGATTCAGAGCGGTGGGTGCGAAAAGAAAGGCTCTGACGTTCCATCCGCTCTTTAATGGAGCGGAAGGCCAGTGGGTAGTTGGAAGAAGCGGAACTAAGAGCAAAATGCTCTGCCAAGCTGTTGGCAATTTCGTAGGAGTCTGTACAAACTGCTCCATTCAGTGAGAGCGCAGGAACACTGACAGGGATCCGATAGCCATAGAGACATCGGATCTTGGCCCACACCTGCGATGGAGGGACACGGAGGCCAATGGTGGTCACATACCACTCCCAGCACTCCTGCTTGCTTTGGCGGATAAGGCGGCGGGCTCGCGCGTGAAGCTGTTTGAAGGTGATGAGGTGTTCAATGCAGGGATGTCGCTTGTGACGCTGTAGCGCCCGCCGGCGATCTTTAATCGCTTCAGCGATTTCAGGCGACGACCAAGGCACAGTCCCAGTAAGCCTTATTCATAGTACATCCGCTGGGGCGCCCAGAAGAGTGACATTGTGGCAGTGACAGAAGGATCGGAAAGTGGTCACTGCCACACAAGTCGTCATGCACACTGCATTGGACAGACGGTAAGAGGCGAGGGCTACAGATAGAAAGGTCGATGGCGGAGTACGTGCCATGCACCACGCTGAAGTGTGTGAAGGAACTATCATTTAAAAGTGAAAGATCGAGCAGTGCTAATAAATGCTCAATGGTGGCGCCTCGACCTGTCGCCACCGACCCACCCCACAGAGGGTTATGGGCTTTGAAATCGCCTAGTAACGAGAAAGGTGGCGGCAATTGGGCTATCAGCGCAGGCAGGACATGCTGCGCAACATCATCATCCGGTGGAAGGTAAAGACTGCAGACGGTAACAGCCTGTGGCATCCACATCTGAACAGCGACAGCCTCTAAAGGTGTCTGCAGAGGGACAGACTCGCTGTGAAGAGAGTGAAGGACATAGATGCAGACGCCACCAGACACTCTTTCATAAGCTGCCCAGTTCTTATAATAACCCCAATAGCCACGGAGTGTGGGGGTTCGCATTGCTGGAAACCAAGTCTCCTGAAGAGCAATGCAGAAGAAAGGGTGAAGGCTAATAAGTTGTCGGAGCTCAACTAGATAGTGGAAAAACCGCTGCAGTTCCACTGGAGTATGAGTATGTCCATGGCTGAGAAGGCGTGAAGGGATTAGGAAGGCAATTTACGCCACTTGCTCACTCGCTGCCACCGATTCACAACCCGCACGAGTGACATCCATGGTGTCTGAGGGACAGGCGAGATCCAGGTCTTCAGCGGGTGCCAGAATCTCGACCTCGTCCTCAGACGCTGAGCTTGTTGGAAGCGGTGGGACGGGTGCCACCGCAATGTCGGGATTCTTGGGTACCTTTTTCAGCTTACTTCGCTCTGCCTTCGGTGGTTCAGGCTGGGAGGGCTTCACTGGGTCAGTCTCAGGGACAGACGACGACGGTGAGGCCCTACCACCAGGGACCGGTGTTTGTTTGAGCCACTTGCGGCTATCTGCTTTTGTACTGGTCAGAACTTGCGAAGGGAGGTCCCCAACGGACCCCTTCCTGGCAACAGGAGCCGAAGAAGTCCTATGCTTCTCCGGCTGGGAAGGGGGAACTGATGTCCCCGATGGAGCAGGAGCAACAGGGAGTGTAGTGCCCCCCACCATCAAGGGGGGAGGTGTAGTTCTCTGGCTCTGAGAGCTAACGGTGTATGGAGCAGCTATAGGAACTGTAAGAGGAGCGACAGTGGCGGCATAAGTGGACGTCATTCGTACTGGATGCAGTCAAACTTACGCTTAGCCTCAGTGTAGGTCAGCCTATCCAGGGTCTTGTATTCCTTTATTTTCCGCTCCTTCTGGAGAATCTAACAGTCCGGCGAGCAAGGGGGATGGTGCTCCCCGCAGTTAACACAGATGGGAGGCGGGGCACATGGAGTATCAGGATGGGACAGTCGACCACAATCGTGACAAATGAGGCTGGAAGCACAGCGAGAAGACATATGGCCGAACTTCGAACACTTGAAGCACTGCATCAGGGGAGGGATATAGGGCTTGACATCACAACTGTATACCATCACCTTGACCTTCTCAGGTAACGTGTCACCCTCGAAGACGAAGATGAAGGCACCGGTTGCAACTTGGTGATCCCTCGGACCCCGGTGGACGCGCCGGACGAAATGGTCCCCTCGTCGCTCTAAGTTGGCGCGCAGCTCGTCATCGGACTGTAAAAGGAGATCTCTGTGAAAATTAATTCCCTGGCCCATATTTAAGCATTTATGTGGGGTGATAGTAACAGAAACATCCCCCAGCTTCGTAGAAGCGAGCAAGGCTCGTGACTGGGCAGAGGACACTGTTTTTATTAAGACTGACCCTGACCGCATCTTGGACAAGCCCTTCACCTCCCCGAACTTGTCCTCTAAATGTTCGACAAAGAACTGAGGCTTCACAGACGCAAAAGATTCCCCGTCAGCTCTGGTACAGACGAGATACCGGGGCGAATACCTGTCGCTCTCATTCATAGCCTTTCGTTCCTCCCGTAGTGTGGCAAGGGAGGGGAATGATTTGGGGTCATAAACGTTACCTTTAAAATGGGCCCTCGAATGCATAGAGACTGCTGGTGGCTGGCCACCAGCAAGAGAAGATGTGCCATGCTTCATTGCGTGTCATCCACCCTGATGCCACCTACTCCGACCAAGGGCCCTCCCCACGGGCGCCACCCAGCCACAGCAAAGGCCACCTGACAGGATGGACATTGCCTGGAGTCCCGATGCCCCAGGGAGATAGGCATCTACTCCTTGGCATACGTGCGGAGTTAACGGCGCAGGCATCAGTAGAGCGATCCCTGTGTTGTCAGGGGGCTACAACCAACAGGGTACATGGCGGCCCCACCACAACGGACTGGCTACCGTGCTGGATGTTAGGTGACATGTGGTGCATGGTCGCTGTCAGTGCAGAAAGCAGCCCTGCACATTGCTTGGCAGAAAGTGCACACAGGAGCGTATCCATGCCCAAGAGATGTAGAGCGGGCAGGACTGCAACGCCACGACGAATAAGCTGGCGAAAGTTCTTAATGCAAGATGGACACAATGCACCAAGTAAGGCGCCCTTCCCCAGTTGTCTCGCTCTTCGGAAAAATTTTGAGATATGGAGGTCAAACCCGACAGGGGACCATCACATAAGGCCGAAACGTTTGAGACTCCATTTGGTCGCCTCTTACGACAGGCAGGAATACCGCGGGCCTATTCTTACCCCAAAACCCGCAGGGGGGGGGGGATGCTGTTTTGATGAGAACTGAGCCCGAGCGCATTTTGGACAAGCCCTCTACCTCCCCGAACTTGTCCTCTATATGTTCCACAAAACACTGGGGCTTGGTTGACATAAATGATTCACCATCAACTCGCGTACACACGAGGGACCGTGGTGAATAGTCTCTACCGTCTTCTTTAGCCATACATTCCTCCCATGGAGTGGCCAGGGAGGGTAATGATCTTGGTTCGTATTTCTTGCCATTGAAGTTAGACTTCGATCGCTTAGAGACTGCTGGTGGAGGCCCACCAGCGAGGGATGATGTACCACGCTTCATTGCGGGTCACCTGCCCTGATGCCACCCATTCTGACCAGGGACACTCGCCACGGGCGCCACCCAGCCACAGCAAAGACCACCTGGCAGGATGGCCTTTGCTGGGAGTCTCGATGCCCTAGAGGGATAGGCATCTACGCCTCGGTATACGTGGGGAGGTAGCAGCTCAAGCATCAGCAGTGCGATCCCTTTGCAGTCAGGGGGCTACCTCCAAGAGGGTACATGACAACCCCACCACAACGGACTGGATACCATGCTGGTTGTCGGGTGTCGAATATCCATTAATAAAGGGAGTAAAGATGGATGTACACAATGGAGGGAATGTAGGCTACCTGGATCACACTGCAGCCGATGTGGCTGGAAGCTCAGTGTAAGTCCAACTCCATGGCAATAACGAATATGCCAGATCATAGGGCAATATGGATATAGAATGCACCACGTAAGGTGTCCTTCCCCAAATGGTACGCACTAACAGAAAATTTGGGAAGGTGGTAAATAAACCCCTTAGGTGACAATCACATTAAAGGCCAAAACAGTTGAGACTCCTTTGAGTCACCTCTTACGACAGGCAGAAATACTGCATCCTATTCTTACCCCCGAACCCGCAGGGTGTTTGGAAAGTGGTCACTACCACACAAGTCGTTATGCACAATCCATTGGACAGATGGTAAGAAGCTAGGGCTGCAGATCGAAAGGTCGATTGTGGAGTACATGCCATGTGCCATACTGAAATGTGTGAAGGCATCATCGTTTAAAAGGGTAAGGTTGAGATGTGCCAATATGTTCTCAATGTTTGAGCCTCGACGTGTTGCCCCTGACCGAGCCCACAGAGGGTTATTGGCGTTGAAGTCGCCCAGTAACAGGAATGGTGGCGGCAATTGGGCTATTAGCGCAGCCAGGACATGCTGCGGGACATCACCAACCGGTGGAAGATACAGACTGCAGACAGTAATAGCCTGTGTCGTCCACACCCAAAGAGTGACAGCCTCTAAAGGTGTTTGTAGAGGGACAGATTCGCTGTGAAGGGAGTGCAGGACATAGACGCAGACACCACCAGACACCCTTTCATAAGCTACCCTTTTCTTATAATAACCCCGATAGCCACGGAGGGCGGGGGTTCACAATGCTGGAAACCAATTTTCCTGAAGAGCAATGCAGAAGAAAGGGTGAAGGCTGATAAGTTGTCGGAGCTCAGCTAGATGGCTTAAGAATCCGCTGCCGTTCCACTGGAGGATGACATTGTGCATGGCTGAGAAAGGCATGAAGGGACTGGGAAGACAGATTACGCTGCTGGGTCACCTGCTGCCACCGACTGAGCACCTGTGCTAGTGCTATCCATTGCGTCTGAGGGACCAGCGAGATCGAGGTCCTCAGCAGACGCCAGGATCTCCACGTCGTCCTCAGACGCAGAGCTTGAAGGTTGTGGTGGAGTGAGTGCCACCGCAAGGTCTTTGGCCATAGAGGTCTTTCTCTTTGACGTCTCTTGCTGAACCTTGGGTTTCGGCGGCTTTGAGGGCTTCACTGATTCAGTCTGTGGGATGGAGGAGGATGGCAAAGCTCTATAACCAGCTACTTGTGGGAACTTACGCCACTGCCAGGCATCATCCTTCCCACTTATGCAAAACTGGGTAGGGAGGGACCCAAGGGACCCCTTGAGAGTGGGAGTAGCCGAAGAAGTTTGACGCTTCTCTGGACTAGAAGCGGGTATGGATGTCCTCGATGGGTGGGAGGGTGTTCTTCTGAGGTAGGTGGCACAGGAGCAACAGGGTGGGTAGAGCCCCTCACGGGCAAGGGGGCATGGGTAGTTGTACGGCTTGGTGATCCTGCTCAAATTCTCGGAACTGATGGGGCTACCACGGTTGTCATAGCAGCGGTGTATGAAGATGTTATTCGAACAGGATGTAGTCAGTCATATTCATATTTCCTCTTAGCCTCACTATAGGTCAGTCAGTCCAGGGTCTTATATTCCATGATTTTGCGTTCTTTCTGTAGGATCCTTCAGTCTGGTGAGCAAGGTGAATGATGCTCTCCACAGTTGACACACATGGGAGGCAGGGCACATGGAGTATTGGGATGTGATGTGTGTCCGCTATCGCGACATGTGAGGCTGCAAGTACAGTGGGAAGACATATGGCCAAACTTCCAGCACTTGAAGCACCGCATTGGGGGAGGGATATAGGGCTTGACATCACACCAGTAGACCATCACCTAGACCTTCTCTGGTAATGTATCACCCTCAAAAGCGAATATGAAGGACTGGTAGCAACCTGATTATCCCTCAGACCACGATGAACGCGCCAGACGAGATGCACACTTCAACACTCTAAGTTGGCGTGCAGCTCGTAATCAGACTGCAAAAGTAGGTCCCTATGGAAAATAATACCCTGGACCATATTTAAACTCTTATGTGGTGTGATGGTAACGTTAACATCCTCCAACTTGTCACAAGCAAGTAACCTTCGTGACTTCATAGAGAATGCCATTTTTATCAAAACTGACCCAGAGCTAATTTTGGACAAGCCCTCCACCTCGCCAAACTTGTCCTCTAAATGCTCTAGAAAGAACTGAGGCTTTGTGGATATGAAAGACTCCCCATCAGCTCTCGTACAAACTAGGAACCGGGGCAAATAACTGTACTGCCATACTGAGACTTACGCTCCTCTCACGGTTTCGCGAGGGAGGTGATCGTTTTCAGATCGAATTTCTGAGCATTAAATTGAGTCAGAAAACGCTTATAGACTGCTGACGGCTGGCCACCAGCGAGAGATGATGTACCATGCTTCATTGTAGGTCATCCCCCCGTGATGCCACCCACTTCAACCAAGGGCCCTCCCCACGGGCGCCACCCAGCCTCAGCAAGGGCCACCTGGCAGGATGGCCATTGCCAGGAGTCCTGATGCCCTAGGGAGATAGGCATCTACTCCTTGGCATATGTGAGGAGTTAACGGCGCAGGAATCAGCAGAACGATCCCTATGTTGTCAGGGGGCTACAACCAACAGGATACATAGCGGCCCCACCTCAATGGACTGGCTACCATGTTTGATATTAGGTGCAATGAAGGCCATGGTGGTCGTCTCTGCAAAAAGCAAGACTGCACAGTGCATAGTGGAAATTGCACCCAGGAAAGTATCCTCGCCCAAGAGATGGAGAACGAGCGGAACAGGAATGCAACAACGATAAAGCTGGCTTGAAGTCTCAATGCACGATGAACAAAATGCACCATGTAAGGTGCCCTTCCGCAGTTGGCTCGCTCTTCAGAAGAATTTAAAAAGATGTAGGTCAAACGCGAGAGAGGACCATCACATATAGGCCGAAACGTTTGGGACTCCCTTTAGTCGCCTCAGGCAGGAATAGTGCAGGCCTATTCGTACCCCCGAACGCGCAGGGGGGTATCTCCAATGGTCATGACAGCAGGAGGTCAGCCGATGATATAATGTATCAGTTTCATTGCAGCAGTGGCAACGGTCCGTCACATTGAGACGAATACGAAAATGTCGCACCTTGGTAGGTATAATATTATGAACAACTTGGTACCACGAGGACGCTACTGCCATCGGGAAAATCGGGAGGTTAATATTAGACCAAAAGATCTTCTAGTTCGTTTCTGGCGACAGGGCTTCCACAGAGGAAATACTATAAGGAATTTGCCAACGGCTTAACAGCATTTTTAGAGAGAGGTTCGCTTGGGAAAGGCTATTTACTCCTAAATAACTGACAAAAAAAATCCTTAAAGTGCCGTAGTTTGTAAGTAATCCTAGCAGTATCTACTGGAGGTGCTAAACTCGCCAGTCGGATACAGTCATAAAGGCGACCTGTAAGTGACTGGGGGCGCGTTGACATGTTAAAACGGTGCGACGGATGAGTATGGCAGAAGCCTTAACCCGAATGTCAGGGAGGCCCAAACCTCCCAGGAGACGGGGGCGCGCCATGACACCATACAGCACGCGAAATATAGAGTTGCTCCAGATAAACCTGTCAGTTAAACTTGGCAGGAAGTGGAAAGATTCGTGCAATAAAATGAGCCTTACCTAACACATACGTTTCCATGGCCTGGACCTTAGGAACAAGTGAGAGGGAGCAACGCACGCATTCAATGATCACTCCCTGAATCTTATCAGTGACAGACTTCCAGTTTATCGTAGCCATCTTTAACGGACAACTGTCAGTTCTAACACCCAAAGATCGATATCGGGCGACCTTCAAAGCCCATGGAATTTCAACAGCGTCAAATCCTCAGAAACTGAGTAAGTGACATTTCTGGTCATTGACCCGTAAGACGACAAAAGAAATCCAAAACTTACTCCAGCAGTGGTATATCATCATGGGTACGGAGAAGAACCATGACGTCGTCAGCAAATGCACGAATGGTAAACCTTTCTCCCAACAGTGACCAGTCACCCAAACGAGCAGCTATAGTTCGCAATAAGGGCTCCGGAAACAGCACGTAGAGCGACATAGATAATGGACTCCCTTGATGGATGACACACCGTGATAGGGGAAGTAAGACTGCCATTTACGTCAATGGATGCCCGAATACCAGTGATCAGAGAGCTAAACAGCCGTCGTGCAGCATTGTTAAAACCAACAGTCGTCAATACTCGCATAAAGAATCCATGATTAACGCTGTCGAACACTTGGTGAAAATCAATGAAAAGCAAAGTGCTTGGCACAGGAATGGTTGAAGCAATCGAAATTATATAACGACATTCAGCAACGGGAGTCAGGAGAGTACGACTCCGAAGGCAACTTTCATGGCTCGCAATAATGGTGTCCAACAATACCGATAGTCGGCTATTTACCGCTGGCGCTTCTATTTTATAATCATAGATGAAGAGGGTTATCAGGTGGATCTAATCCACACGCAATCGTCCCAGCTTTTTGGGGATCAGGACAATTTTAGCAATCTTAAAGCTGGGGCGGAAGAAGATCTCTGTGGAATACTTCATTTACCATGGAAGTTATCGTAACTCCTATCAGGGGCCAAAATCGAATATAAAATTCTTTGAGAAGACCATCAGGGCCAGGCGATTTGTGGGAGGGGGAACGAGCCCCAATATAAAGTATATCATCGTGATGGACTACAGAGAAAAACTCTTCCTGTAGAGCTGGCGTAACAACACTATTGTTGTGTACATAGTTCCACGTAGTCAACTTTCCCACTAGAGCGCGCCCCGCTAAGCACAACAGTGCAGCCACAGCGCTCGTCCATCTCCGCACTACGAGATGGCGCTGCCTTAGAGACGGACCAAATTCTGCTTCTGCCGATCCGCGTATTAATATGTAATGCAGCCAATGAGATTGCTTCTAACGTAGAACATTTTCTCTTCACGGATCACACTCTCACAGTGATACCTGAACACGTGAGGTATGATAACGAGTGTACAGACCTCCGATCAGTCAGTCTGCATTTATCTGCACCAGTCTGTACAAGTCTGTACAAGTCTGCATTTGTCTGCATTAGTCTGTACCAGTCTGTATTAGTCTGTACCAGTCTGCATTAGTCTGTACCAGTCTATAGTCAAGTTTCAGTCTACGCCTAATAAGATTACCATATTCCTGCACATAGCCATGAAGATAAATGAATAGACACTTTGTTAAGTATCAGAGGTAGCAAGACCAAAGGAACTTCGTATTGTCAGTTGTAAACTGCGTCCAGAATCAAGTTACATTATGTCTATGCTTTTTATTATTTTAATAAATGTGTGTGAAAATTAATCAAGTTCCGTTTAAAGTTGGTCACCGTCAATCTGCTACTCTAAGCTTGCAAGTGGCATTTCTATCGTCTGACCTAACGGCAGAAGATAAACGCGCAACGATAAGACCACGAGACATATTGCTGACACTCGCCTACTTCGTTAGAGCGACAAGTCAAATAATCTGACGGTGTGTGTACCGAAGGTCTTATAGTACGCACACCACAACTATCAAGGAAGGAGGTGAAATCAACAGACGGTGGACCGTCTGAATCCACTTCAATATAAAGTTCGGAATAATACTGGTAAAGTTCACGCTTGATATCAGATTGGGAGGACCACTCACGCCCATCCATGAATGGATGGTACAAAGACACGTCCTTTGAGATCGCTTGTGAAGCTTGTACGATTGAACGAGGCTGGGAACGCAATCGGACACCATCCATTTGCCTATGTTTGAGTTATAGATGTTTCGCCTTCACACGGTGGACGTCGAGGAGCCTCAAGGGGGCATCACGAGCATTGTTGTAAAGATCGCGAAGGACAGCGTAATAAAATTCCCTAGTGCGCCTTATTTCAGCCGCTTTTTCAGCGCTAAAATGCTTGAGTGTATTTCGAAACCGGGGTTTTAGCAAATGTAACCCGCCATTTTGGAAGTGAGGAATAACGCACCTGGGACTGGGTTGTCCGCACCCATACGTCTGCGATGATACCTTCCAGAGAGGGATCCGTGAGATGTAGAGTGTTTAGCTTCCATAAAGGGCGCGAAAGGTGGACCCGCTGCGGGACGTGGTTGTAAGTCACTGAAACAGCACACTGATCAGTGAAACTGGCAGGAATTACATCTATAGATAGAAGCTGATTACAGATGGGGGCAGATGAACAAAAGTGGTCCAGTCAGCTACTTGAAGTAGCTGTAAAAACCGTAAACCACTTCAATGTGGGATATCTGCAAACCCAAGCATCCTGGAGATTCAAGGACGTCACCGTAACATTAAATTCACGACAAAATGTATAATTGGGGGTCTAATCTACACGACCTAAGACGCAGTTAAAATCGTCCCCCAGCAATACGTTGCGCGGGTTCTGTCTTAGTAAATAAACAACTTCTTCCTTATAAAACCACGCGCGAACGTATGAACGACCGTATCCATACGAAGCGTAAAGAAAAATTAAGGTGAGGTCATAAAAACTACAGCCTATACCGCGACCATCATCTAGCGTAAAAACCGTCAGCGGGATTCCATCTCGATAAAGCAAAGCCATACCGGTAGAATTTTCGGGCGTGACATTGAAAAAGAGAGTATCCAGGAGGAGAAAACATATAAACTAATACCTCTTGTAAACACACGATATCAGCTTGGGAATCGTAAATAAACTGGCGTAACGCAGGAGGCCGTAATTGGGAACGTATCCAATTAAAATTGAGAGTTAGAAAAGTATATGCCTGCATCCGTTAACACATGTAAGGTCAATAAAAGAACACTAAGGAAAAATCACTCATCACATCTGTCTCTTCTCAACGTCCGGAGGTGGGGAAAGAAGGTATAATTTTAATCCTCCCCACCGGATGCCGAGGAATCCTCATTGTTCTTTTTACGACGCGTCGCTGCAATTGCAGGTTGAAAACGCTGTTTCACACCACTCCGTGAAAGCATACACTCCTGATGTGGAGGGGTTGCGGACGCATCAAGCTCCGATTTGATAGAGGAGACATCACCACTGCACTCATCGTAAATCGCGAAGCACAACTCAGAACGACCAACAGCAACATCAGGTACAGAAGAGACAGGTAACGCAGTGCCGGTGTCGGATGGCATCTCCTGATCATCAGGAAGAGAACCCGTAGAATCCTGTCCATCGTCTCAGCGTGGAGGAGGGGTGGTATTGTACTGGAACACTGTAAAGACCGGCCAGCAGGCAACGTCTCTGCGGGAACATCTGAACTCACGGGAACCGTCATGTCTACAGGTAAAGTGGGGAACGCAGATTCAACACACATTTCAACATCAACAGAAGCAGCTACATCATCTCTGGTAATACTGGAAGAACAATTAACGTTAGTAGACAACTCGTTACCGCCAGAAGGTGCACCCTCTGTCAACGAAGCATCAGAAGAACGAGACTGAAGTGGGGCGTCCTCGAATTCTGTACCGTCCTCAGTCCGCCGGCGTTTGACTTCCGCTGCAGGAGCCGTCGTCCCCTCATGGACAGAGGTCTCACTGGGACGCACCGGTAACGGTGGAAATGCGCGATGAGTAGGGGGTAATGTTGCCCCTGCATCGCTTAAAGCTGGAGATTGACTGCGAAGATACTATGTCTGCTAACGTTAAAGAAAAACGTTTTTGGTAAGACGGCGTCAGAACAGTAGTACTGCGCGGATAATCAGATCTGAGATGACTGCTTTTGTTACAGAGAAGACATATTCCTTCTTGCCCTGCATAAGTAACATGGATTCGGTAACCACAAACAGTTTTTTTTAATCTCATTTGTTCGGTTTTGTTCGTTGTATCTACTCGGGGCGGATGTCGAAAGACGCCCATTTCAGTTCGTTGTTGATCCATCAACTCAGTTTTTTTATTACAGAGGGCAGCTAACTCTCTGACCGAACACGCTGAGCTACCGTGCCGGCTAACAGTTAAGTGAGAAAGAATATTCTTTTTAATGCACATGTCCACAGTCCGGATACCATTATGAAACTGGAAGCGATGTTGTGTGACCAGCGTTCCCATCGGATGTGCCGTATGACTCCAAACGGAAGCAACGCTGTTTTAAGAAATGAATCGTCCACTTCAGGAGGAAGGTTATAAATTCTAACCGGAGTATACTCGGAGTGCCGTATTTTCAAGGACGACTTGACTAACGGAACCATCGCGATGTGTAAACAACACTTTAGAACCAACCCGGGAGAGAAGTCTTTCTACTTGAACGAGATCATAAAACTTCACTAAGAATGCATACAAATCAGAATCAAAGTAAGCAGTATCTACCTGTTCACGTGTAACACGGGTAACATCAGCCAACCAATCGTGAATTTCTAAGGAGCCAAGCTGAACACGACGCGTACTCTTGTCAAAACTGAAACGAACAGTAGCTCGACGACGAAAAGATTTAGGAGACTCGACAGACACTATGGCGCGAGCAGAAAACACCGCCGTCAAGAGGAAAACGACAACGAACTCCGCTACGCAACTACGATATGACTCTGGCCGATACACAATAAGACTGAGTAACTTCGACACAAGCGCCGCAGCGGCACAGGTGGAAGTTAACTACGACCTGCTCGCTCGACTCGCAGGGCGACACTGCGCCATCGAAGACCCAGAGGATAGTGCGACTGCAGGGACTTACCTCTCACACGCTCCCCGTGAGATCTACATTTCCAATTTACTATCCACAAACTACATTTGCAGTGCCCCTCCCCACAGTACTCAGTACTCGCAGCAGCCAGTCTACCGATTCCCGTAACAGTGTGAGCAATATGAGTGCATCCGCACTGAAGAAGATCATTGTCCGGTAAGTTTTATCTATATGAAGATGCTATCTGTTCTTCTGGACATGTCCCAAGGAACAGATACCATCTTCATGTGGATAATGCTTACTGGCCAATGATCTTCAGTGTGGATGCAGCCATACCTTCTGTTGCCAAGGATATGCAGACTACCGCCTGCTCCTGGTGCATACACCTATGGAAGTACATAATGCCATTGCTTGGCTCTGACAGTATGGAAGAACCCTGAGAACCATTCTTAGCCTGCACAGATCAGCGATTATGAACATGTCCTCCAAAAAGGAAGAGGCACTGCCATTGCCCACGGTGGACAAACTCTGTTACCTGGATATCACAGTCACCGGACATACCCATTGTATGGTGGCTATGCCCGCACACCCACCGTCGCCGCGACTGCACGGATATCGCTTCGCCGTTTTCCCCCCGGCAGCGGAGCTGATCTCAAAAGTTTGTGTATATATTGTCCCGGCTAGTTAAGAACCATTCCCTGCCGTGTGGGTCGGGCATAAAACATCACGTTGTGAATCTAAGTGCGAGAAATAGCAGATGAAAAATGATCTCGTTTTCTTTTTCAAGAGATATGTCATAAACTTTCAACCACGACGGATCCAAAGACAGTGATTTTATTTATTACTCGGAAATAACATAACTGTCGGATTCCAGTCTATTTTTTTCTAATTTTCGTTTCCCAAATAATTTGATTTAGTTACCTTCATAGTCAAAATGCCTTCGTTAAAGCCTGTTATCTGTTTGTAACAAGTTGATCAGCTTCTCTCAATAACGTTTGAATATTCACAGATATAATAGTCTATGTACTAGCTGATTTTTTGAGATTTAGAAAACACGGAGACAATCTCATACATATTCTGCTTTACTGACACAACTCATTTCTTAATTTAATGAGAGATGGCACTGGGGAATCAATGAAGAAGTAGTGTGTATCATTTCGGTATAATACCGGTCAGTCCGTACCACATTCCTTCGCGTTCCTTTCACACCAAAGATATGATTTCCCTTGAAACTGACCTTTACCATTAATATCTCATAAATCATAAATACATTACTGGCCATTAAAATTGCTACACCAAGAAGAAATGCAGATGATAAACGGGTATTCATTGGACAAATATATTATACTACAACTGACATGTGATTACATTTTCACGCAATTTGGGTGCATAGATCCTGAGAAATCAGTACCCAGAACAAGCACCTCTGGCCGTAATAACGGCCCTGATACGCCTGGGCATTGAGTCAAACAGAGATTGGATGGTGTGTACAGGTACAGCTGCCCACGCAGCTTCAACACCATACCACAGTTCATCAAGAGTAGTGACTGGCGTATTGTGACGAGACAGTTGCTCGGCCACCATTGACCAGACGTTTTCAATTGGTGAGAGATCTGGAGAATGTGCTAGCCAGGGCAGCAGTCGAACATTTTCTGTGTCCAGAAAGGTACGTACAGGACCTGCAACATGCGGTCGTGCATTATCCTGCTGAAATGTAGGGTTTCGCAGGAATCGAATGAAGGGTAGAGCCACGGGTCGTAACACATCTGAAATGTAACGTCCACTGTGCAAAGTGCCATCAATGCGAACAAAAGGTGACAGACCAATGGCACCCCATTCCATCACGCCGGGTGATACGCCAGTATGGCGATGACGAATACACGCTTCCAATGTGCGTTCATCGCGATGTCGGCAAACACGGATGTGACCATCATGATGCTGTAAACAGAAACTGGATTTATCCGAAAAAATGACGTTTTGCCATTCGTGCACCCAGGTTCGTCGTTGAGTACGCCATCGCAGGCGCTCTTGTCTATAATGCAGCGTCAAGGGTAACCGCAGTCATGGTCTCCGAGCTGATAGTTCAAGCTGCTGTAAACGTCGTCGAACTGTTCGTGCAGATGGTTGTTGTCTTGCAAACGTCCCCATCTGTTAACTCAGGGATCGAGACGTGGCTGCACGATCCGTTAGAGCCATGCGGATAAGATGCCTGTCATCTCGACTGCTAGCGATACGAGGCGTTGGCATCCAGCACGGCGTTCCCTATTACCCTCCTGAACTCACCGATTCCATATTCTGCTAACAGTAGTTGGATCTCGACCAACGCGAGCAGCAATGTCGCGATTACGCATTTCTCCACCTTATACGAGGCATGACAACAACGATTCACCAGGCAACGCCGGTCAACTGCTGTTTGTGTATAAGAAATCGGTTGGAAACATTCCTCATTTCAGCACGTTGTAGGTGTCGCCATTGACGCCAACCTTGTGTGAATGCTCTGAAAAGCTAATCATTTGCATATCACAGCATCTTCTTCCTGTCGGTTAAATTTCGCGTCTGTAGCACGTCATCTTCGTGGTGTAGCAATTTTGATGGCCAGTATTGTATGTCTCTGGCTTTACAATGTCTAAGCTTCTTAATTCTCACGACACGATATTAATTATAAGTTCGAGTTCTTTCTATGTCTTTTCAGCACAAATTTAGTCTTTACACGGACACTATATCTCACGTCTCGTTTATTAGCAGAATCGCCTTGACAACCATCGGCAAAGATATTAGTATGATAAGGTCTAACTATTTTCTGTCCCAGTATCTCAAAAGAATCAGTTATCCACCAATCCAATATCTAATCCAGTTATCAGAATGATATTTAGTTAGGCTTATAATCTCTAACTTCCGACTAATACGGAAGACTGCGAACATGCACCATTGGAAACAAAGACTCAAGAGAGCTAACATTGCTGCGCATTGGTTTATATATTACATTCAAAACAAAACGCAGATCTCTTATGTTTTTCTTGGATTCCCTTTGTACCACATTTGGTTACTATATTTCAAATATCTACTCTTTGTAAAATTTTAACTAACTATTACTTTGAAATACAGCTACCGTTTTTGGCTCTTGGGTCATTTCGTATTACAGAATTTAATCCAATACTCGTTTCTGAATAACCACTCTCTAAAGAGCGGTTACATGGCGTATGCCTATTGCTGCTTGCTTCAGATGATATGAGACCAATTCCAGCACCATTTCCACCTCAGCCTGAATCTGCTCTAGTGAGTGGTCTACATCATCACCTATGTTGTGCCGAAGCTAGTAAACGTTGCCCAGATCTTTTCTCTACCAATGCCTTAGGAATATAGTTCCAGGCGGCCTTTGGGTACATTGTATCAGCAGGAACCATCTTTAAAGTCCGCTATGATACCCTAACCAACCACAATGCAGCATCAGGACTCGGCCTCATCCATGTTAGAGGCAGGGCATCCACTTTATATTTAACTACTGTGATAAGACGTTGGTGTGGGCCTTCCACGTTCCTTATGCGCAGCCTCTTGGAGGTTCTTATATGTGGCTCCCCTGTCTCGTCGGTCACTGTGACCCACATCGCCCCAACAATTTCCCGTGTATTGACCTACCTTGTCTAACATAACAACTTACGAGACGCCCTTCCGACCATACACGCACTATGAGCAAAAGATATTTAGAAGTTGTTTTCGGAATGCACCTAACCTACACCTAGATATTTGTTGCGCAAGTGTGGAAGAACATCCAAGTGTTCTTCTTAACAGCCGACGCATGAGCTCTGTGGTATCGCGTAATTGATGGTAAATACCGACAGAGCACTGATTTCGCCATGTTGCACTGGCCGAATTACTGCTATGTACTCGCTGCCACAGCGAGAATACTGATGATCATCGTCTCACATGTCCATCAACACATGATACATGGCAACTCGTGCAACGGATACTGTTTTATTGTCTCCAAGCCCTGACACTGCCTCCTCCCGAAGGACACACATTTTCCGCTTACCAGGCATCACGCTACCACATGGTTCAAGGGCCTGACGATTGCATATCACTTCAGTGACAAGACGCACTGTAAGCTCTACTTTTGCATCGTGTCATGGATGCTCACACCGCACTTGAACGAAGGCCATTCTACCGCCATCAATTTGCTAATCACTTGCACAGTGTAATTTATGACCCTCCCCTTCCCCCCTCTGCTGGGGCGTGGCAGATATTCGACAGGCCTGACTCCTCACGACACCCTTTCTCGTAAAGGTACGGTGTAACAGCGAGTCCAGGCCAGTGAGCGTGAGACGCAATCGAAGAAGAGCGTGACACACCTACTCCGTATTCTTTCTTCGTTTCCTCCTTTGTTCCAACCTTTTGTGTCTTTTTCTTGTCACGCTCCCAATAACTGCAGGCCATGAGCCGTTAGAGAAGTCTACCATAACTTAGCACAGTTAGGACAGAAATATATAAATAAATAAATAAAAATTAAAAAATTAAAAAATAAAAAGTAAGTAAAAAAGAAACGAAAAATTCCGAACAAAAGGATTTTCTTGTTTCAAGAAAGATCGTTCTGGCTTGATGAGTTTTTACATTCAGGAGGTCTCGATAGCAGATATATGTGATGATCTGTGTGTGATTAACTGCGACCATTTAAGCGTCGTGGACATTTGCATTCGTTAGGCAAGTTTCAATAGTCGGATGTAGGGGTATCCCGTGCTCTAATTCATATCAATGAAAATCAAAGCTGTCGTTACAGCTGCGTTTGTGCTTGAACGTCATCAGTTCATACATTGAGTTCCTATGCAATATTTTTACTGGTGGCGAGTCATGGTGGCCATTTCTTAACTTTTTTATGAGTGAAGTAACGACAGAGCCATAGCAAGAGAGATGTGCTTGAGCAAAGCTCAGAGTGAACGTATTTTGTATCTGTTGGCTGTAAAAGCGTCTTGTACACTAGGAATTCCTTGCCAGGTGTGAGCCCATGGCAGCTGGTATTTGTTGCCAACAACTGAGATACACCAAACGAAACTGCATCGCGTGTTGCTCACTGCACGATAACAAACTGTGATCATGTCAAAACCGAATACTATCCAGGAGGTTGCTTTGGAAGGTATCCTTCACGCTGTTATAGTTCTGATCTTATGCCTTCAAATGTTTGCCTTTCTCGCTCCTTATCGAACAACCGCCAAGAAAATTGCACTGATATAAATGAAACGTAACTTACCATAATGACCTTACGACGAAAGCCTGTTTTAATAAAATATGAACTATGAATAACACGAAAGTGCCTACATCGGCACGAATTAGTAAGAAATTACTCACTTTGGACTTCTAAACTGTCGGTGTTTACTTGCTGTTACGTTTCATTCCCAAGTAGTATGGAAACGCAGAATTTCACAAATTGAACCATGTATTCACAAAAACCAAAGTTCTGTCGACAGATGCGAAAAGAGACATTATCAGCTGCAAAGTATCATGTTTTTCGCCATTCCACTATGAAGCACCGCCAGAAGTGAGACGGTATTTGATGAAGAATTTTTCTTCAGATATCATTATTGATTTTCGCTGTGGCTGTTTGTAGCTCTTTAACTAACAATGTAGCCTTCAGTGAGATTGGTTCGGCGAGCCAATACAGCCTCAGTCTGACAAGCGCCAGTGTCGCCCCAGAGGTAGCAAAAAGATGCACTGCATATATCTCGATTATAGCGCAGTGGTGGCTAGGACACATGAATTGCAACATGAAAAACGAGATTACTTGCTATTTCCACGTGTAATGACTGTCTCGATTCAAAACCATAAACTGACGATATGCCTCACCCCAAGTAAAAATTACAAGGATTATTCAATGGTAATGACAATTAAATTTAGCAGGACAGTTCTGTGCCATCCAAGGAACAGATCGTTGGTCACAGAGCTGATAAACTTATTCTGAGTCGTTGCCAAGATTCAATTATACTATAAACACTAAGAAAACAAGGAGATGTGTGCTTTGATGTGGTTGCGGAAGTGATTATAGTTCGCGTGTCAAAGACGCGGCTGGTGAGGGTCGGAATATAAAAACTATATGTCGATTACTTTTACTGCCATTTCTGTAACTAGCTTTATAGACCGGGACATAGTTGCTTATAACATTTAGGTGCACCGACAGCAAAATGAATACAATAGATCAATAACTGTATCAATCATTTCTGTTTTCCTTTTGTCTTCAGCGCACTTAATTCTGAAAATCTCATTCACCAGACAATATTCACATTTCTTAAGTGTTCCAGTTGTTACACTGTTAAGTATTATGACTAGGCAACACGTCTTTTGATCCTTATACGATGTGAAATCATTTTCCTTAAGAACACTGATTGCAAAACGTGAACATCCAAAGAGAGACTTCGTAATCGCTGAATAAAATAACTTTCCAAAGCAAGTAGTTTAATGTGCACCGAAGCCATACGGCATGTCCGAAAAAGCGATCTCCAAAAGAAGTGTAGAAAATCAAATCAGCTAACATGAAATGCGAAGGAGTTGTCACCAGAATTTGGAACAAGGAACAGAGCACGCTCACAGTAATATTTAAACGAAGTAATCCTTAAGCAAACTCGCCATTTAGTCTATAAGTACTGAAAGAACGGACAAAATGTGTTAGTAAAAAAAAAAGACTCTGAGCACTATGGGAGTTAACATCTATGGTCATCAGTCCCCTAGAACTTAGAACTACTTAAACCTAACTAACCTAAGGACAGCACACAACACCCAGTCATCACGAGGCAGAGAAAATCCCTGACCTTGCCGGGACAATGTGTTAGTAATGACAACACAATTAATGCTTCTGATGCTTTGTCAATAAGACCGAAAACCGACTGTATAGAAGAGATTTTCTACTTGAAGTACGCTTAAGAGAGAGAGGAACCGTAATAACAACTCGTTCGCTTGCTGAGCGTGATGCTGAGATCCTATGCAGCGTCTGCGCAGAGTATCATTAATTTATCCTCTGACATTTGCATATGAGCAACGCCTCTAGGATACCATAATATCCAAATGAGAATTATCGAGTTGTAATGCGACGGCGTAGACGGGTAGACGGTTGTAAAATTTACCGAGACTATCCATACGCTGCTGATTCATAACGTTAAACTACTACTACGTTGGATTACAGACCAGAATTAATTTCTGTCTGTTAAAGAATTGCTCAACAGTGGGTGAACAGCATCGAAACCTCTGCACTTCACACGAAGACATACCCTTTATACGCCAATTATTTTGTATCCCGCCTGTCCAGGCGTGGGTCTGCTCCTGTGAACTGCTTCTGTAATATAGGCCGAGAGTGAAGGAAGCGTCTAGGAGCAGGAGAGGTGAAGCACTTCGGTACTGAACGTAACTTTCACTCTTTTAATAGAGCCAAAAACACAAGTAAATATCAAATGCATACACAACTTTGGCTAGGATGAGCACGTAGGTGTGAAGCCGTAGTCCATGTCTAATCCTGTTAAATTAAGATGTGTGTTCTGTATCATCTCAAAACTAACAAATACTCGTTGCTGTCAAAAATTTAACTGAACGTAACTAATAGAAAGTCTCAATATCAAGCTAGCCCACTCGGAAGTAGACGCGATATTCCCAGGCCGTCTGCTCTTGATGAAAAATAGGCGAAACCAAGACGACACTCTCTGAGCTCCACATCGTCGGAAGAGGGCGCTGTGGTCGGCGTAGTTACTCTTCTCTCGCAGTACCAACTTACAAGAGCGTGCACGTACGTTGTGGCATCGTAATTATCGACGCCACAAATTAATCTCAGCAAAAAGTTCAATGCTGTATCTTTCAGCCAACAACTTAATTTCTTTCGCAGCAGGCGGTCGTCTTGTTACGGAGGCGAGAAACAAGTGTTGTGGTCTGTCACACAATTGTTGTCGATCAATCTCTCCTCCACCCACCACAACAACTGTTAATGTGTCGTAACATACGACTACGTTCGGAAATTTACACCTGCAAGGCGATTCTGTGTTCATGGAGAAGAATAAATGTATCAGTTAAGGGATCCTGACCCGGAAACGACCAGGTCGAAAGTTATAAGCGAAAATTGTTCTGATCCCTTCGACAATGGGCCTCTGCTACTATGGTCTCTTTGCTTTCCATATTTTGAGAGATGGATATATGGACCAAAACAAGAGCGAAATGCCCGGGAAACATGGGCTCTAACGTTGATGCTATGCGCAGCTGTTCATTTTTGCTACTGTGAAACACAATTCTTGCGTTTCACAAGTGTTCAATAGCTCTTAAGTTATGCTTTTTAGACCCCATGTTTGCTAGACAATTTTTTCTTGTTTTGGTCTACACTACCTGCTCCCAGTAGAAGAGGTCCAATGTCGGAGGTATCAGAATGATTTTCGCTTTTGACTTTCGAATTAGTCGTTTTACCACCACGATTCCTTACCTCAAATTGATTTGTTTACTCTTCTCCACCTTTCCTGAACGTTTGTAACATCATCACGCAATCACACTGTAGGCTATATTGACTGGATTCTTGTTATTTTCTGACTGGTTATTTTGCCCTTGCTCTGCAGATAAATTGTTCAGGTAAATACGAAGACACCGTATGGCGAACATTCATCGTTTACATTGTCCCATCTCAACCATTTAAAGAAAAGAGAGCAAATAAACGACAGAAAAGCGCCTAAGCTGCGCGTGGTGGCCGCGCATTCTGAAGGCGCTTTCCCACAGTTCGCGCGGCTCCCTCCGTCGGAGATTCGCGTCCTCCCTCGGGTATGGGTGTATATGTTGTCCTTAGCGTAAGTTAGTTTAAGTTAGATTAAGTAGAGTGTAAGCCTAGGGACCGATGACCTCAGCAGTTTGGTCCTATAGGAACTTACCACAAATTTCCAAAAATTTCCAAAGCGCCTAGCCTACACAGCACTGCAGTACAAACTCAAGGTTTAAGTAGGATTCTGTGAATTAAATTCGTTGCGGTTGTTCTCAATTAAAACAGAGGAAGAGGAAAACATATCTGAGTTTAAAGATGCTTTTCAAGCGGTATTTAAATCTATGGCTACAGCTGCAGGAGCATACAGCTGGTGTCGCATCGAGAACGTGAACATTTTCTGATTTCTGTAGTAGAGATTAAGGCTGAACAAAGCAGTAAATGATGAGGGATATGGTGATTTAATCGTAAAATAACCTTCATGCAGTCGAAAACGTAAATATTCGAACTCTCTGTCACTTATTACGCACGAACTATTCAGAATACTTCATCACAGTTACAAGTAAATAACTTGCAGATCTACTAGGATAATTCAGTTACAGTCCTGGAAGGCCGTCTACTATCACTGAGTTACCAAACTTTTTCTGGACCGCCTCTTATTGTATAATAGTTGGTGAAATAATAAAAATAATTTGCGGGCATTTGTCTTTTTGTATGCGTACTAACACTTTTATTTACATCTACATGTACATACTTACTCTTCAATCCACAGTAAATGCCTGGCAGAGGGTTCATCGAACAAACTTCAAGCTGTTTCTCTAACGTTCCCCTCTCAAATTAGTGCGCGGGAATAACGAACACTTAAATGTTTCCGTGCGAGCTCTGAGTTCTTTTATTGTTGATTGGAATTTCATAAAAACGTTCTGCCGCAGCCAAAAACGCCTATGTTTTAATGATTGCCACCCCAACTCACTTATCATATCCCTTACACTTCCTTCTCTGTTTCGTAATAATACAAAACGAACTGCCCATCTTTCAACTTTTTCGATGTCCTCCGCCAGTCCGTTCTGATGCATATCCCACACCGCACTACAGTACTCCAGAAGAGGGCGGACAAGCTGAGTGTAAGCAGTTTCTTTAGTACACCTGTTGCCTTTTCTAAGTACTCTGCCAATAGATCGCAGTCTTTGGTTTCCCTTCCTCACAACACTGTCTACGAGACTGTCCCAAGTTAGGTTATTCGTAATACTAATGCCTAAATGTTTAGTAGAATTTACAGCCTGTAGATCAGTGTGACTTATGGTGTAACCAAAATTTAGCGGATTTCTTTTATTACTTATGTGGATACCTTCACATTTTCGTTATTCAGAGTCCTTTCTTCAGTCATTGTTTTGCGATGGCGATAACCCACGTCAAATACATGTTAATTAGAATGTAGCGTCAAATAACTGATGCTCAGTGTATTTCAGAACAGTGGAAGCAGGACCGCAGCGAGGTTATTTCTTAACTGACTACACTACATAAAACCTGTGCAATAATTGCCATTTCTGTTGCACATGAGACGTTAGTATTCGTCATGCAGTTATCTGTTGAATTAATGTCATCACGAAATTCTCACAGACACTGCACTGCCCAGAACGTAAGGAGCCTCTCGAAGTTCGCAGCAAATACGAAATGATTTGAAGAGTATGCTGTCAGACACACATTGGTCGTCCTGTTTACTGGCCAATGCGACTCTTCGTGTGTGTGCGTGTGTGTGTGTGTGTGTGTGTGTGTGTGTGTGTGCTTGCGTGCGTGCGTGCACGCTGGCGCGCGTCCTCGCTCACTTTTGAGCACTGTGCGAATAAATACCATTAACATATAAAAGACAAGCGTCAATAAAAAGTGCATTAAATATTACTGTGAAGTATTTTATTGAAACGACGCGTTCCCAAATTAATTTTTGCTCTTTCCGTGTCCTGCATATTGCGTTAGTTGAATTCTTGGAGGGTGTATTACGTCTCAAATATATTCAGCTTAGACAGTGCTCTCTTGAGGCCTTGATTCGCGGGCAGTGCAGCGATAAACAGTGGCTGAAATGTTTATGTTGACTGGCCGACGGATACTGCAGCAGACAAAATGGTTCAAATGGCTCTGAGCACTATGGGACTTAACTTCTGAGGTCATCAGTCCCCTAGAACTTAGAACTACTTAAACCTAAGGACATCACACACATCCATGCCCGAGGCAGGATTCGAACCTGCGACCGTAGCGGTCGCGCGGTTCCAGACTGTAGCGCCTAGAACCGCTCGGCCACTCCGGCAGGCACTGCAGTAGACACTAAGATATAAACCGAAAGGCGCACATCCTGGCTCTGAACGTAGTGTAGACGCGTTTTGGGTAACCAACGTGAAACTATATTCACACATACAATGAAAACAGTCACGAGTCTCGAAATGTTAACCAGTCATAAAATGCCCAATCTCTTTTGACCCTGAGAGAAAAACGATCCTTCTCACAAAGTAAGATGAGGTGATACCATAATTATCAACACACACCCCAAAAAACAATTAACAGGCTTATCTGTACTGTATTGCAGTACACAAGAAATTACTTTTCCTGGGAAGCATATAATTGATTTCTTCTTCTCATCCATAGCACTTACTGTAGCATAAAGTGAAGAAAATGATTATTTTAGGATTCTGAAGCATGAAATGACACCGCATTCTTATCCCGAGCTCTCCGTTCTTTCGGCTAACCGTCTGTTTTTTTTCATGCTTTACCACTGCTCTCATGGTCTTATTTAAGGATTTGCGGGCATCGAGTATTTCAGCACAATATTCGTTACTTTATTTTATTGGTTGCACTGTAGGGGGACATTCGCAAAGGAGAGTTTACCCTACAGCAGTGAAGATCTTTACTAAACTCTGCTTTCAGCAGTGACTACCGTCTATTATAACACTTTACAGAATTTACGCGGCAGGCAATCCAACTGTCAGCACAGTTAAGACGTCATTCAGTAAGTTGTCAGGTGCCGTGCGGAAAGTAAAATTAACGCAGCTTATCGAGTCATATTCAACACAAAGTGTAGTACTACAGCAGTGTTCTACCAACTACACTTCGTTAATTTCCCTGTGAATATTAGCATAGCGTAAAGCACCCGTTACTGTGCAACTATCGAACTGCAAGAACTCGGGAAATACGTAAAGGCTCTGCCATTCGCTTCGTTCCGTTAATCTGTTACTACTATTTTGGAGTGCCAGTGTTTTAAGCTTACTGCAAACAGAAATAATGATTTATCAGGCGCTTTTCTCTTATGATAGCAATCTACCAGCAACAATCGTAGATTCTAATTCAAATGTATTTGACATGGGTTATCACCATCACGAAACAATGACTCAAGAAATGGTTCCAAATGATGAATACGTAAAGTTCTCCACATGCTTACAAAAAGGCATCCGCTAAATTTCTGTTACACGGTAAATCACGTAAATCTAAAGGCTTTAAATTTAACTAAATGCTTAGGGATTACGATTACTCTTACATACGCTTTTCCATCATCCCTGAAAGTTTGCACCATCATCACGGAATCGCCTTGTAGGTATAAATCTCCCTTCCTTCCGGAAGTTACGAGACATCCACCGTTGTTGTGATGCGTGGAAGAGGGAGTGAGCGTGAACGACAGTGTGGTAGACCGTAACACTTGTTTATCTCCTCCCCAACGGGGCTACCGTCTGTTGCGAAAGAAACTAAGTTCTTGGCAGAAAGATACAAGCATCACACATTTTGATGCGATTCATTGGCATATAATGGGTATGTGTAGCGTGTGGAGTGCAGAGATGTTGAAGCTTCTTTTCCACTGTTTAGCAGTTCTTGAATAGACAGAAATTAAGTCTGGTCTATAATATAACGTGGTAGTAGTTTGGCGCTATGAACCAGCGGCATATTGTACAACCGTCTGCCCGTCTATGCCGTCGCATTACAACTCAATTTTTCTCGTTTGCGTATTATGGTAGCCTAGATGCGTCGTTCATATGAAAACGTCAGTGGCTAGATTAATAACATTCTGCGCAGATGCTGCTCAGGACCGGAGCTCCACCCTCAGCTTGATGAACGAGTTATTGTTTCCGATTCTCTCTGTCTTAAACGTATTGCGACTAGAAAAGTTCTTCTATAGAGACCGTTTTCGCTTTTATTGACAAAGCATCAGAAGCATTAATTTTGTTGGCATAACTGAGAGACGGTTTTTGTCGTTTTTTTAGTAGTTATTCACTGAATGATGAGAGTGTTTAAGGGTGACTTAGTGTAGACATTACTGTCAGTACTCGAATAACGATAACAAAACCAAGAGCTGTATTGGAATTCAGCGTCGTTTATACATTTTAACACACGCTATCAGTTTTGACACCAAATGGTGTCCTCTTCCGGCCCAACGCCTAACCTGCCATCGTCATCCGCAATTATAACAACCTACGAAGTCTTTGAATGGCAACAGTTATCAAGCAAGTACCGCAGCAAGTGCAACCAACAAAGTCGTGTGCAGTAGGGCCACAAGTAACTAATTTCCGTACCCTCGTAGCAGTAACAATCCCGGCATGGGAATCAGATGGTAATAATAAATGCATGAGCGATACTTTCTAAAGCAACCTCCTGGACAGTATTCGGTTTTGAGATCAGCAGAGTGTGTAATCGTGCAGCAGCGACTCGCGATGCATTTTGGTCTGGTGTGTCTCAGTTGTTGGTAGCGAATACCAGCTACGATGGGCACACGTATAGGGAGGAACCCCTAGTGTACAACACCGTTTTTCAGTTAACGTACACAACATACGTTCGCACTGACCTTTGCTCGAGTATATATCTCTTTCTGCGGCTCAGCCTTTAATTTAGACTTAAAAACTTAAGAAATGGGCACCATAGCCGCCACCAGTAAAAATATTGCAGAGGAAAACTCAGTGTATGAACTAATGACGTTCAAGAACAAATGCAGTTATAACCACAGCTTTGATTTTTGTTGCTTCGAATTAGAGCATCGAGTACTCCTACACCCGACGTTTGAACCTTGCGTCTGGAATTCAAGTGTCGCATGGCACTTAAATGGTCGTAATTTATCACACACAGTTCATCACGCATATCCTGATTTCGAGACCTCCTGAAAGTGAAAAGTCATTCATCCCAGAACGATCTTTCGTGAAACAAGAAAATCCCTTTCCGTTGTATATTGCCCAAAGGTACACACGCAACACTTAACACAAAGGTTCCGAGTTCCTCCGTCTGCTGCGTACACTCCTCTATTAAATCCGATGAAAATAATATTTCGCCAATGTTTGACGGTTTTCCGCTTGCGAATTTATTTTACAACTCCAACAAAGCTCATAACTTTCAAACATGCAAAATCCAGTATGTAACTGCAAGGTATAACTATACAGGTAACATTACAACACTAAACAATATCATTATTAACAGAATTACTAAGTTTCGATCAGGTGAACTGTTCGTATTTGTACATCATAACTTTGAAAAATAACACGTGGTACCGCTGAAGCAGTGGTCCGCTGGCATGGAAAGAGGTACTGTATGACACACGGCTAATCTGGACGCTCATGCCATCTAGCAGTTGCAATGACGCAATCTGGATGTGAAAACGTGTAGGTTATGTACCACCGTAGCTTGCTGCCACCTCATGGCGCAATTGTCAGACAATCTAAGTGACATATTTACTAAACTGTACTAACAAATAATTAAATATATTTTGTTAAAATGCTTAGAGTGTTAAAACGACTGTAAATTTATATATTGTGTATTAGAAACAGTCACGGCTTCAGAAATAAGTAATAGTTGTTAAGAGAATTCGCGCATATTATTCTGAGCGGCGTTATTCAGCCCTTCTTTAAAACAGACGGCTCTCGAACAAAGATTGTATAAAAAGACATTAATAGTGCGAGCACAGTGCATCTGAATGGTGTTTGCGTGGCAAAAATAACCTTGTAAGACTCCTGAATGATGCAAATATTTCCTCTGACTCATTGTGGAGTGAAAACCTAGTTGCATTGTGGATCATGGGGCCTTGTCAGCTGTAAGAGACATACTACTGCCTACGCATGCAACTGGAGATGCTGTAGCATTCAGAGCCACAAATAATAAGCTGCTACTTCATGTTTCAGTAGCGTTTGGACAGAGCCCATCATCACGTTAAATGCAACATTTTTATCTGATCTGTGCTACAACATGTAACAGTCTTCTTTTCTCTTTGCTGCGACTTAAAGTGGACTTCGAGTAGGGAAGGCATATTAGCAAAACGTGTAAAAGCCATTGCATAATTGGAGCTCTAAGTTATGTGATAATATACTGATCATTTATAAAACAAATACATATCTCGTGTGTATACTTATGTATTAAAAAACAACATCCTTATAATTTCAGTGTTTTAAACCACAAAATTTTACAGTGATGAAATGTAGTACCTATTTGAATAAAAATTCGTTCGCCGATTTACACTGAGAGTTCATTTACATATTATAAACCAGCCAAGTTTCGTAATGGATGCTGTGTGCCGCTGTTACTGTTGAGAAGAAGACTCCACAAGGTAAAGTGAAACTTCTACTTCTTTTCTTCAGGAAACTGTGGTGGCATGTGCACTCTGAAAATCAAAACCAGTGGCGTATGACGAAATCTGAGCTTTTGTCAATGACAGTCAGGTATAGGTAGGAACTGTCACCCATAACGTAATTTCGGATTACATATTGTTAATTGACTTAAGCTTTTTTATACATTGTCTAAAATGTTTTTCATTATTAACATTAAATATTTTACCACCACAGTAGTATTTATCTTCAGTGTTTATCAGATTACTCTTTAAAGTTTAATTTTGATGAAAAGTGCTGTGCTATTTAGGATAATTACATATATTTGAATATGGGCACATTCCTGGGAATTTAATCACTCCATGATGAACTAACGTCACCTCAAAGGCTGTTAACATTAAAATTAATAGGTTTCATCTGCAATAATTTGCTGCTAACATCTGTTTACTATCATTTAAACTAATTCGTGTGGTACACCGCAACTCTCACAGACAAAAGAGAGTATCAGCATCACATAGCTGCACGCCACTGTCTCCCGTATTTTACAAGGCCAATAGCCAGACACGGTTAATACAACAATTATTACATCATAATTAAGATAAAATAAATTAATCCGAAAGAGGACCAACTCAAAGCTAAGTGCAAGAACTTGAAATAAGAAAATGACAATTGATTAGTTCACTTACAGCCCCGCCGCCTTCACCTGGCGGACGACGCCTGGCTTTAAGAAGGTAGGTGGCGCATGGCCGGTTGCCGGTGACCGGCAGCCGTTGAATGGCGAGGAAAGTCTAAAGCGTTAACTGTCCTGATCTTGACGCAGCCACAAGCTGTTCGGCGGAATAGTCACTGGAAGTTTTTGCAATCACAGGTAGGTTAGAAAGCGTACGAATTATCTTCGAGTTTCCATCAGACTGATTACATTAGCAGAAAACCGAAATCTGATTAGAGATGTAGAAAAATAGAGTGGGCTCGAACTCGAGACTTCATACCTACATTCTACTAGACTTACCAGTAGACCATGATAAAACAAATCACAGCGACAGCTCGCGAAGAATGACAGCACTTCCTGCATACACTTCCGCACCCTACAGCGTTGCAAGATCGAGCAATAGCTGGATTTAGAATTCTCACAGGCGACTGGTTACATTGTCCACGTTAAGTGAATGACATCGACTTAGTAGCTGCGGCGGCTGGCCGACCCGTGGTGGGGTTTAGTGTCTAATTAGGAAAATCTTGAGTGTGAGGTCTCGAAAGGCCAATGATGTTTTCGAAATTAGATGCCAACATATTGGCTATCATACAATATGAGCCATTTATGGTAGCTTGGGGCGGGACTGGAGATACCCAACAGTGAGCAGAGTTTGAAGCTGTGGAGTGTAGCTGAACGGTTTCATCGATAACTCACAGCAGTGCTATGGGCTAGTGGTGTTGATACAAAGCTTAGCAATAACAACGACAAACAAGGCAACAAATGTTTTACATGTACAGGAATAATTGCTGAAATAGACACTTCGTCAGAAAGCAAGCCTAGTAATTTTGCAAAGATGAAGTATTAGCATTTCTGAGGATGAGTCAGTGAAATGTGTGGTGTTGTATATGCTCGACTGTGCAGACAATGATCAGTCTTAGACATAACAACAGACCGCTGGCCGGCCGCCACAGAGACTAAGTCCGAGTCGTTCACTTAAGGTGGCCAATAAAACCGACGCCTTTGACAACTCCAATTCCGGTCATCTGCACAATCTGGCAACGCTGTAAAATGTGGAAGTGTCAGGAGGAAGTATTGTGTACTTACGAGGTATTGGGGATTGTATTAGCCCGTGGTCCGGTGGTAATCGTCATGCACTGTAAACTTACAGTTGCGTGTTCACATCCAACTGTATCTCGTTTTTTTTAACCACATTTCAGCCCTCGTCTAAAGTTATGAGTCTGATTGAACATCGAAAATAATTCGCTTCACATTGTACCCCATAGTAATAACAAACACTTTCAGAAACAGTTCCGCAAGACAGCTCGTGGTTGCGTCGCGATCAGTGCAGCTTACGTTCGAGTGTTTCCTCGCGATGCAGCGGCTACCGCCGTCGCCGCCTGAAATTGGGCGCCACACAGGTGAACGCGACGCGACGCTGTCAGTGTATGTATCAACTGTAATTTTCGAATTTGAAGTTCTAGTTATTATATTGCAGTTAAGCATTGGATTTTGCATACCTGAAAATCGTGAACTACGGTTAAACGTTGTAAAATTGGGTCGCAAGTGAAAAAAGGTGTAACATCTGCAACACAGTATTTATTTTTGGTATAACAGAGGGGTGAACGCAGAGGAGGCAGCTCGAAATATTTGAACTGTATGTGGAGCGAGTGGTTTTGCGAAATACGTGCCAGAAAAAGATATTCTTGTTTCAAATAAGATTTTCCACATTAAGAAACTCTCGACTACTGATATAAGTGATGGATTACCATTTAACCATCATGCGACTTTTGCATTCGACAGGCAAGGTTCAGAAGTCTGGTGTAGGAGCCCTGAATGCTCTAACAACAAAACTCAACGGAGTGACTATAATTGCAGTTTTCCTTGAACATCATCAGGTCGCTCATTAAACATTCCTGTGCAGTACTACTACTGGTGACGAGTTATGATGCTTTTGTCGTTGACTTGCTAACAAGAAATGAAAGGCTGAGCCCCCCAAAAGACGCAAACTCGGGAAAAAGAGTAATGTGGACATAATACTTTCCATCTGATAGCTCCAAATGTGTGTTTTTCTCTACGAATTCTTCCCCAAAGGTGTGTCCATCACAACTGGAATTTGTTGCCAGCAATTGAGACACCTTTCGGTCGTAGTGTAAGAAAATCGACCAACAAAACTACATCATGTGTGCGAATGCTTGGTAACGCACTCTGTTGATTTGAGAAACACAGCTATCCAGGAAATTGATAGGGAAGTCATCTCTCAGGCACTTGTCCCTCTGATGGCATACTTGTAAAATTTTACCTTTCCCGCTTTTGATCCATCAACCGTCGAGGCAATTCATTTCTAGACGAAAATGCTCTTCAAACTACACTGGTTTGATGACATTTTGCTGGAGCCTTGTCTTGCGACTCCCTTATTGAATTTCTATCTGCCTGCTTGTAGCTGTGGTACAAAAGAATTAAAAATATGGTTTTCAGCAAGTCTCGAAAGGCGAACGAAAGCAGCTTGCACCTGGTAGGCAAGCATGTTACCTCGGAGCTGGTTTTTTGCTAAAGTGGGTAGCCATCATTTTGAGTTTGAATTTCTGGCAAATGTGAATCAGAGGTCTACCGCTGGTTTTAGTGTTTCGGTGTGTTGAAATTTTACAAATGATTTTTATATAGGTTTTTTCTATCGCAAATTGAGCATTGAAGTCTCCCATTAGCATTTTCACGTTGTTCTTGGTAAATTTAGCTCATGGTTTTTTCGAGTGTGTTCTAGAATTTTTCTTCATCTTCAGGTTTTTTTTTTTTTTTAATGTTGGTGTGGAGATGTGCATTGATGAGTGTATATTTTTTATTGGCGCTCTGGATGAGCATAGTGATAAGCCGATTGTTGATGGGTGTGACTTCTTTGATAGAGATGATGATGGATGTGTGTCGAGAAATGCCATGCCGAATGTTGGTGTGCCTTTTGTTGTGTTTTGCTCGTGAAGATGCAATTGTTTCCTAATGCAAGGTTTCATTATCAGTTATTCGTGATTCTTGAAGAGCTAGGAAGAGAATTTTTTGTTGTTCGAATTCTTATATGAGATAATTTTGTTTTTCTGTTTGCATCAATGTACTGATATTTAGTGTTCCAATGAATGTTTTCTGCTTGTAGGGAAGTTTACTAGAGATCTCCGATATTCTCTGTCGTGCTAGCCTGGATTCCCCCGAATCCGAATCCAGGTGCCGTCTGTCGACGTGCGGGTTGTGTACCACCTGGGGTAAAGCTTAATTTACTTGCACAGTTCATGTTTGCTTGTGTTGAAACCTCTGGAGCTCATTGAGCTACAAGACGGTGACCAGAGTACCGGTGATTTTCACTCAAACATGTCTGGATTTTGGGTTCAACGGGTTGAAAAGCCGTTGAGGATTGTGTTGGTATGTGGTCTAGCCCAAGTATTTCATTTCCTCGGTACACCCATATCTGGGAGGCTTTTCCCTATCAGCCACCTGGGGAGGCGCCCGATGGAGGGTCTAACATCACACGGGATTATTATTATTATATTATGTCTTCAGCAGATTCGATATGGTGTGTCTTCCTACCACCGAAATAGATGTGTATTGATTGATTCAATATTTGCATCACATAAATATAGGTTATAATTACGTTACAGTACTGCTAGTGAACTTATTCCTCACTTTTTCTTAGACAGTTACTACCTGTTACTCCACCAAAGGAACATATGTGCGCAGCATTGTTGCACTGCAGACGTTCAAATTACCTGATTTCTGTAATTTCAGTTAGATACCAAATCGTTCTAATCGGATTCAGCCGGCCAGTCTTAATGTGGATTTCCGACTACGACTCTCATCATATGACAGACTCGGTAAATCACATTCCTAATCAGATTGTTGAATCTAGTTCACTTATCTAAGACAGGGCCTGAATTCTTAAACACTATGGAAAATTCTAATACAATGTATTTATTACAAATACCTTATTTAAATATAAATATATGAAGGAAAGGCCTTGGGCATGGATGTGTGTGATGTCCTTAGGTTAGAATGTTTTAAGTAGTTCTAAGTTGTAGGGGACTGATGACCTCAGAAGTTAACTCCCATAGAGCTCAGAGCGATTTGAACCATGAAGGAACGGGATAACATTTTATTTACAGGACCATCAGAGCAGAGCAGTGCAAGATTGGTTTCGGGGCCAAGAGAGGATAAAGCTGTTGCCGTTTGTTCCACGATCAACCCGATAGAGAGTGTGTGGGCTGAGGTAACAAGGTCATTGCCATGTGGACCTACAAATGCAAGCGAATGGTGGGAAGTAAACCATCACGCTACATTATCGAAGACCTTAGTGGAATCAATACCCTGACGCCTTCAAGAAATCTTACGTAATGATGGTGGGTGGGTTTGTTAATAAAAGTATACTCGTTCACAAAACCCATGTGGACAACTATCTGATAATCGGACAAGGTTTGCTTTCTCGCAGGTCTTTAGCGTATAGGTCCATTTACTTTCAGTCTCCTCCTCACAATTCTTGCAATGGAAGGTAACTGAAAATCTCATTCACTCAGCGCCAACTGAGGAGTTGAATGGTGCATGTGTTGGTCAACAGACAGTAGTTCTCACTCTCACTCGAATCAGTGACTGTGTGTGTGTGTGTGTGGGTGTGTGTGTGTGTGTGTGGGAGGGTGGGTGGGTGTTTTCATGTTCACACACAATCTGAATCAATACTATTAAAATGAGAGAGACAAGCAACAATAAATACTGCGTCAAATGTAACTGTAAAGTATTTTAATGCAGTGACTACTTACTACAATCTGAATTTTTGCCCAACCCATGTCTTGCATGTCTTGCATATTACGTTAAGTAAGTAGGATTTATTAACTCCATTATATCGTTAGCAGAGGCAGTGCGCTCTTGTTATCGTGCCTCGCGACAAGTGCAGCGGTTTGTGTGTGTTGGCTGAGCGTGGACAATGCAGCAGACGCTTCGCCATAAACAAAAAGAAATCACCTTGGCTCTGACTGCAGTGAGCGAACATCACTGCGTGCATGTTCTTATACTAACCAACGTGAGACTCTACTCACAGGTGCCATGGAGCAGTTGGAACGGGTATCATGTCATTACTTACGAGCATATTCACCAGTGAGGAAATCTCTGCTCTATTTAGATCACAAGAAAATAGGAACCTTCTCACAAAGTAATGTAAGGTGACATCAAAATTTATCTGACACACAAAAATTAACTCCTGAGCTTTCATGCAGGCAGTAGAAGCACACAAGGAAATATTATGTCTTGGAAGCGTATATTTCATTTCCTCCTCTCATATCAACGCCCTTGTTTTAGTATAAAGTGAGAAAATAAACATAAAATACTAAACCTTCTGAGAAGCATATAAGTCATTTCCTCTTCCCGTATCATAGCTTTTGTTTTAGTATGACGGATTCTGAAGCATAATATGACACCAGATTCTTATCGAAGGCCCTATCGGAAGCACAAAACGCAGGGAGCTCTTCATTCTTTTATCCAAGAGCCTGTTTCTTTCATGTATTACTACCGCTCGCAGATTCTTATATAAGGACTTGTGGGCATCAAGTTCTTCAACAGAATGAGCGTTATGTTACTGAGCTAATTACGATATGGAAAAAATGCAACAGAGACGAGTTCCCCTAGAGCAGTGAAGATATTTGCACATGTCTGTATTCAGCAATGACTGCCAGCTGTCACAATACTTCACAGAATTCATCCGGCAGACAACACAACTGTAGTTCACTTCAGACTTTATTCGCAAGTCGTCAGGAGACGAACGGAAACATCAAATTAACGTCGCCTTCCTAGTGATATTCAAGTCAAAATGAGGTGTTATTAAGGTAGCTGAGCGTTCTAGCAATTACACTTTGATAATACCCATATGAGTATTCCGATAGCCAAAAGAACCGGTTAGTGTGAAACCATCGGGAACTACATTACGATCAATCTGCGACAACTTGAAACAATAAGTGGACTCTTCCCTTCTCTGGGTAACCTCTCACTGTTATTTAGGATTCTCTCTGTCCTACACGTAATGCAAATGGAACTGCAGGTTCACAAGGCGCTTTCCGCTATTCTTGAGAAACATCAGCAACTTGTAATCACTGCAAGTAACAACTGCGTGATGTTAACGGTCCGAGTTGCAGTGGATGTGGTGGTGTTATGTTGTCAAACTACTTACAGTAACGTTAATGGTGGCGCACATAATCTAGCGCTGACTACCAACGTAAATAAAGATAGTGAGGTGGCGTCGTCGCTTCTCTTTATTTGGCATCAGCTTGAGTAATCTGATGTAACGAACATAGTACTCCATTCACGAGCTGCAAACGGTACAGTATGACTACAGAGATAATCGTGCAGGTATTATGTTAATTCTACAGTGAATTGCTTGACAAATATTACCCTCAGCTATGCAGCTGGAATGACTCATTACACAGGTACTCTACGTTGCACTAGGTTAAGTGATCAGTTCACTGCAATCCAGCTTCTACTGTTCGTAAATACTTGTATACTGACCATTTGTTATTTGACCAGATATGCACTACAATCTAATTCGCATTTATATGACGTGGGTCAGCGCCATCATAAAGCAATTACTAAGGAATGGATGCCGTTGAAGTCCTGTCACATTCACGGCAAGACAAATGTTCGCAAATCACCTTTATTGCCTCAAAAAACAACTGCATCTTAAATATCGAAGGACAGACATCCACACTGTCACAGAGCTTTGAAATATAGCAACGACGGCAGATGAGAATTCGTGACCGCCCGGGCGCCCGGGGTTCGAACCTAGATCTCATGCTCCTCGTCAGACGAAAATTCCCATCTTTGTCGCATACCCGCATACCACATACGCGGTACTGCCTCCACCCCCCCCCCCCCCCCGGGTCCATTATTCCACTCGATCGCAGCCGCACTGTATTCCGATGAGGGTTCGGACGATGACGTGCGTCTAGCACTGAAAACTTTCGATGGCCCTTCGGGACCTGAATAATTATACCGGATGTTTCAGGAGAGTAGTAAATATTGTAGGAGGATGTAGAGCAGAAAAATACCATATAACATGTGTCTAATATTTATTGAGTACATGCAGCTGGGTTCAGTGCATTTTCGTTTCGTTTGTTGATCCTTACAGGAATTCCTTGTCTATATTTCCTTGAAAATGAGCTTCCAGCATCATTGGAACAGGTTCCTTTGGCTACAAGAATGCGTATGTTCCTCCAGGATGACGGGGCTCCTGCCATTTATGTCGGGTGACATAAATGAAACCTAACATTTCCCGGTTGATGGATCAGTAGATATGGGCACTTTTCTTGGCTACCGAGGTCCCCGGACCTTATCTCCTTGAATTTTTTCCTGTGAGGATGGTTGAAAGGCGAAATCTACAAAGAAAAAGTAAACTCAAGAGCCTATTTGATCATTTGGATTAAGAAAAGTGCAGCCCTCATAAAAGAACGCAAAGACGACCTCAGAAGAATATGGTGTATTCAAGAGAAGTCAAAAGTGGACGGAAGTTGGTGGGGGAATTTTTGAAAATCAACTTTGAACGTCCTCATTTGCCTTTGCTTTGAGTCTGTTAGGGTTACGTACTAACAGCTGTATCTCTGTACTCAATAAAAAGTGGACACATTTATGTGGAATTTTTTATGCAATTCGTCTATACTACCACTGTTCCTCCTGAAACACCCTGTATATGCACATATGTGTCAGACATCACACACACACACACACATTTCTATCTTAAGTCCTACTCGTAAAATGTTTGGCAAATCAGTGATACTGACGGACTGGAGCTGCATTAACCTACTCGTTTGACTAGATACAGTTGTGATTTTCTGAACAATTCATGTTTAATAAGTGACAGCGACAGTGTCTCTCATCGTATACTTTGTTGAAAACCTGCTTCTTTCTGCCCTAGCCTATGCTACAACAATGAGTGAATGCTCACATCCTTGATACCTCACTGGATGTGCTACTGCAACTATAGCCAAAGATTCCAATCCCGCTGGAAAAGTATATTTCAAGTCAAATTGTTTTGCTCCTCCTCTAATGTCATTTAAAACGATCACAACGAAATGAAGTATAGTAATCCTACGAAACTCTTGAGTTCATACTGCGGTGCTGTGCAGGTGAAAAAAGTAGTGTTTCACAATTATCAGATTACAAATGGAGTTTGTCAAATTCCATTAGTTATGACAGGATTATTAATTGTTAGTTCACAGGCGCTTTTCTGCCGCTTATTGCAACTGTTTTTTTAATGGTAGAGCTGGAAGAACAGAAACATCAGATTATCACCGTATGGAATATTCGAATTCACCTTAAGTCTTCACGTTTCGAGCAACGGCAGAATATCCGTCAGAAGAGCTGACAAGAAGAGGTTAGGTCTTGCCTGCCTTCTGGCAGGTGTGCCAATGACAGTGATCTCAATAACAATATTGTATAGCAAAGATACGTTGCCAATTCAACCACTGGAGAAGCTCCAAAATTGTGAATCGCGTCTAGTGAATACGCTTTCAAAGTTTTGGTCCAATTAAGACAGTAAAACACAAGTAATCGTCGCAGTTATTAATTTATGACGTTACGTTTGCACTCAGTGCATCGCTGTATTATAAGCAATTTCACGCTACCCCTAAACATAGCTACAGAAATGCGAATAAGACTAATGGAAATATAATGAGGATACCCTGGCCCTTGCGAGCCACAGCTTTGAGAAGAAGCTATGGTCACTTCCGATGTCACTCACAGAATACATCAGCTGGTGTCCTTCCTGGCAGTATAACTGAAACTTAGCAACAACGCAGATTATGTTTGGCAGCTCTGTGACCAACGAGTTACTTCCTTGACGGCACAGAACTATCCAGCTAAATTCGCATGATGTTATGGTGTCATTTCAATTGAATAATGCAAGTGTATTTCTCTTGGGAAATGATAGGGTATCAGTTAATGCTTTTGAATCCACGAAAGGCGTTCCTCACTGGAAATATAACTCTCGTCCCTTCTGTTGCGATTTATCTGTCATAGAGGCTACTGTGCCAATAACTAACTCACAGACGCCGTACATTTTCGCTAGCTCCGAGGTAACATGCTTGCGTGCCCGTCAGAAGCTGCATTCGTTCACCTTTCGAGACTCGCTGAAAGCCGCATTTTCAATTCTTTTGTTTTCGACCTACAAGCAGGCAGATAGAAACTCAATAAGGAAATCGCAAGACAACGCTCGAGAAAATTCGTCTTGCTACTTTCATTATCCCTTAGTGTCAGAGCAAAAACGTCATGGTATTGCAAAATTCATAATGTCAGTTTTGTTATCTGCCTGCATATTTTTTGTTGCTTTGAATACATAATTTTATCTATGAAATGCCGCATTCTCACAACGCTTAGTATGATACAGGACATGAAGTAAATACAGACATTTTCGAAGTCGGTAACATGCTATTAATTTGTGTTAAAATAGGAACAGTCGTCTTACACACACCTATTGGTTCATTAAAATACATTGTCGTCGTAATGTTTCCGTAGTAAGTTCAGTTTAATTTGTATTAGCAAAGTGAAAATTTAATTTCTCTTTGATGATTACAGTTGTGTTCAATAACCTAATGGAAAACGCAATTATATCAGCAACAGTGTATCCTTTCACAATATCTAAAACAATCTAGCACTAAAGTAGTTTACAAATTCTACGCCTGTAGAAACCTATTGGTTCTAAAAACGTTATTAAACCAGTGTAGTTTAAAGAGCATTGTCGTGTAGGAATGAATTGCCTTGACTGCTAATCGATCAAGAGCGGGAAAGGTAAAATTTTACGAGTACACCATCAGAGGGAAAGTGCCTGAGAGATGACTTCCCTATCAGCACAAGTGCCTGAGAGATGACTTCCCTATTAATCTCTTGGATAGTTTTGTTTCTCAGACCAACAGTGTGTGTCGTCATGCATTAGCACAGATGATGTAGTTTTGTTGGTAGATTTTCTTTTACACTGCGACCCAAACGTGTCTCAATTGTCGGCAACAAATTCCAGTTGTGATGGGCACACCCTTGGGGAAGAATTAGTGGTGCAAAACACACTTTTGGAGCTACCAGATGGAAAATATTATGTCCGCACTACTCTTTTCTCGAGTTTGCTTCATTTGGGGGGATCAGACTTTCATTTCTTGTTAGGAAGTTCATCATAAATCGTCACCAGTAGTAGTATTGCACAGGAATGCTCAATGAGCGACCTGATGATGTTCAAGGAAAACTGCAATAATAGTCACTCCGTTGAGTTTTGTTGTTAGAGCATTCAGGGCTCCTACACCAGACTTCTGAACCTTGCCTGTTGAATGCTAGAAAGATCTTATTTGAAACAAGAATATCTTTCTCTGTCGTATATTTCGCAATAGCATTCACTCCACACACAGTTCAAATCTTTCGAGCTACCTCCTCTGCATTCACCCCTCTGTTATAGCAAAAGTAAATGCTGTGTTGCAGATATTACACCTTTTACCACTTGCGACCCAATTTTACAACGCTTAACAGTAGTTCAAGATTTTCAAGTATGCAAAATCCAATGCTTAACTTGCTTAACTTCAAGACGATAACTAGAACTACAAATTCGGAAAATGACATTTGATACATACACTGACAGCGTCACGTCGCGTTCACCTGGGCGGCGCTCGATTTCACGCGGCGCGAGGAAACACTCGAGCGTAAGCTGCACTGATCGCGACGCAACCACGAGCTGTCCTGCGGAACTGTTTCTGAATGTATTTGTTATTGCTAGTGGGTAGAATGTGAGGCGAATTATTTTCGATGTTCAATCAGACCCATAACTTTAGACAAGGGCTGAAATGTGGTTAAAAAAATAAAAAAAGGAGAAACAGTTGGATGCAACATGCGTCTGTAAGTTTAGAATGCATTACGATTACCATCTTTTTTTAAGTTTATTTCATACGATCTCAGTAGCATCATGGCACAGATAGAGCGTTACCTGTATGGAGAATTCGGGGCAGCGTGCATCTGCTGCCGTTGCAGTAGCGAGCGATGACTCTCTAATTGTCATGCACAACCTCTCGAATGTGAAACAACTTGTCTCATAAGGAAAAAGTCAGTCTGACAGGCGCCTTTCGGAACGTAGTTGAATGTAATATATCATTTCTACCACTCTGACACAGAATAGCGTGCAGGATAGCTGGATTTCGAGACTTTTACGAAAGAGTACACAAGTATCACTGTGTTTTGAATACACTAGTAGTCACCGATGGTGCAACACCAATGTTGTGTACAGCAATTGTTCGTCCCTCGTGGGGATCGAACCGACGACCTTTGGATTTTTTTTTTTAACCAGCGCCTCAGACCTCTTTTTTCGTTTTCTTTATGTTAGTTCCCCCCATGAACCATGGACCTTGCCGTTGGTGGGGAGGCTTGCGTGCCTCAGCGATACAGATAGCCGTACCGTAGGTACAACCACAACGGAGGGGTATCTGTTGAGAGGCCAGACAAACGTGTGGTTCCTGAAGAGGGGCAGCAGCCTTTTCAGTAGTTGCAGGGGCAACAGTCTGGATGATTGACTGATCTGGCCTTGTAACATTAACCAAAACGGCCTTGCTGTGCTGGTACTGCGAACGGCTGAAAGCAAGGGGAAACTACGGCCGTAATTTTTCCCGAGGGCATGCAGCTTTACTGTATGATTAAATGATGATGGCGTCTTCTTGGGTAAAATATTCCGGAGGTAAAATAGTCCCCCATTCGGATCTCCGGGCGGGGACTACTCAAGAGGATGTCGTTATCAGGAGAAAGAAAACTGGCGTTCTACGGATCGGAGCGTGGAATGTCAGATCCCTTAATCGGGCAGGTAGGTTAGAAAATTTAAAAAGGGAGATGGATAGGTTAAAGTTAGATATAGTGGGAATTAGTGAAGTTCGGTGGCAGGAGGAACAAGACTTCTGGTCAGGTGACTACAGGGTTATAAACACAAAGTCAAATAGGGGTAATGCAGGAGTAGGTTTAATAATGAATAGGAAAATAGGAATGCGGATAAGCTACTACAAACAGCATAGTGAACGCATTATTGTGGCCAAGATAGATACGAAGCCCACACCTACTACAGTAGTACAAGTTTATATGCCAACTAGCTCTGCAGATGACGAAGAAATTGAAGAAATGTATGATGAAATGAAATAAATTATTCAGATAGTGAAGGGAGACGAAAATTTGATAGTCATGGGTGACTGGAATTCGAGTGTAGGAAAAGGGAGAGAAGGAAACGTAGTAGGTGAATATGGATTCGGGCTAAGAAATGAGAGAGGAACCCGCCTGGTAGAATTTTGCACAGAGCACAACTTAATCATAGCTAACACTTGGTTTAAGAATCATGATAGAAGGTTGTATACATGGAAGAACCCTGGAGATACTAAAAGGTATCAGATAGATTATATAATGGTAAGACAGAGATTTAGGAACCAGGTTTTAAATTGTAAGACATATCCAGGGGCAGATGTGGACTCTGACCACAATCTATTGGTTATGACCTGCAGATTAAAACTGAAGAAACTGCAAAAAGGTGGGAATTTAAGGAGATGGGACCTGGATAAACTGAAAGAACCAGAGGTTGTACAGAGTTTCAGGGAGAGCATAAGGGAACAATTGACAGGAATGGGGGAAAGAAATACAGTAGAAGAAGAATGGGTAGCTTTGAGGGATGAAGTAGTGAAGGCAGCAGAGGTTTAAGTAGGTAAAATGACGAGGGCTAGTAGAAATCCTTGGGTAACAGAAGAAATATTGAATTTAATTGATGAAAGGAGAAAATATAAAAATGCAATAAATGAAGCAGGCAAAAAGGAATACAAACGTCTCAAAAATGAGATCGACAGGAAGTGCAGAATGGCTAAGCAGGGATGGCTAGAGGACAAATGTAAGGATGTAGAGGCTTATCTCACTAGGGGTAAGATAGATACTGCCTACAGGAAAATTAAAGAGACCTTCGGAGATAAGAGAACCACTTGTATGAACATCAAGAGCTCAGATGGAAACCCAGTTCTAAGCAAAGAAGGGAAAGCAGAAAGGTGGAAGGAGTATATAGAGGGTCTATACAAGGGCGATGTACTTGAGGACAATATTATGGAAATGGAAGAGGATGTAGATGAAGATGAAATGGGTGATACGATACTGCGTGAAGAGTTTGACAGAGCACTGAAAGACCTGAGTCGAAACAAGGCCCCCGGAGTAGACAACATTCCAGTAGAACTACTGACGGCCTTGGGAGAGCCAGTCCTGACAAAACTCTACCATCTGGTGAGCAAGATGTATGAAACAGGCGAAATACCCTCAGACTTCAAGAAGAATGTAATAATTCCAATCCCAAAGAAAGCAGGTGTTGACAGATGTGAAAATTATCGAACAATCAGTTTAATAAGCCACAGCTGCAAAATACTAACACGAATTCTTTACAGACGAATGGAAAAACTAGTAGAAGCCGACCTCGGGGAAGATCAGTTTGGATTCCGTAGAAATACTGGAACACGTGAGGCAATACTGACCTTACGACTTATCTTAGAAGAAAGATTAAGGAAAGGCAAACCTACGTTTCTAGCATTTGTAGACTTAGAGAAAGCTTTTGACAATGTTGACTGGAATACTCTCTTTCAAATTCTAAAGGTGGCAGGGGTAAAATACAGGGAGCGAAAGGCTATTTACAATTTGTACAGAAACCAGATGGCAGTTATAAGAGTCGAGGGGCATGAGAGGGAAGCAGCGGTTGGGAAGGGAGTGAGACAAGGTTGTAGCCTCTCCCCAATGTTATTCAATCTGTATATTGAGCAAGCAGTAAAGGAAACAAAAGAAAAATTTGGAGTAGGTATTAAAATCCATGGAGAAGAAATAAAAACTTTGAGGTTCGCCGATGACATTGTAATTCTGTCAGAGACAGCAAAGGACTTGGAAGAGCAGTTGAACGGATTGGATGGTGTCTTGAAGGGAGGATATAAGATGATCATCAACAAAAGCAAAACGAGGATAATGGAATGTAGTCGAATTAAGTCGGGTGATGTTGAGGGTATTAGATTAGGAAATGAGACACTTAAAGTAGTAAAGGAGTTTTGCTATTTGGGGAGCAAAATAACTGATGATGGTCGAAGTAGAGAGGATATAAAATGTAGACTGGCAATGGCAAGGAATGTGTTTCTGAAGAAGAGAAATTTGTTAACATCGAGTATAGATTTAAGTGTCAGGAAGTCATTTCTGAAAGTATTTGTATGGTGTGTAGCCATGTATGGAAGTGAAACATGGACGGTAAATAGTTTGGACAAGAAGAGAATAGAAGCTTTTGAAATGTGGTGCTACAGAAGAATGCTGAAGATTAGATGGGTAGATCACATAACTAATGAGGAAGTATTGAATAGGATTGGGGAGAAGAGAAGTTTGTGTCACAACTTGACCAGAAGAAGGGATCGGTTGGTAGGACATGTTCTGAGGCATCAAGGGATCACCAATTTAATATTGGAAGGCAGCGTGTAGGTTAAAAATCGTAGGGGGAGACCAAGAGATGAATACACTAAGCAGATTCAGAAGGATGTAGGTTGCAGTAGGTACTGGGAGATGAAGAAGCTTGCACAGGATAGAGTAGCATGGAGAGCTGCATCAAACCAGTCTCAGGACTGAAGACAACAACAACAACATTATGTTAGTTGAGCGGAGTGAGTTCCACGAAGTTCGTCTTCTCGAAAAATTGTATGAAAGATGTCGCCTCTTTATGGAACTGTGAGGTAGCTTCACGATATGTCCTAACTTCGGGAACGTCACTGGGCAATCGCACACGCTACTGTTCGTATATTGCATATGAATGTATGAAAAGGTAAAGGTCTTCCGTAGACCAAGGAGTTCTTGAACTGCTTAGATTCCGCCATCGGCAGAGTTAATTTTTGATGTGGCATCCATGAAAACAATATTACCCTAAATTATGTAGAATAAATTATCTTAGCAAACATTGAAAGGGTACAGTGCCGCCCGACATTGAAAATAGGTACAACACTCTTCGTTATTCTTGTCAGTACAACATATTTTTTCTAATAATAACTCCATTTCAATTAATACAGCGAAACCGGATACCAGTGTGGGAAAGAATGACAATTTATTTATTTAATTGATCACATGTGCACTCCCACAAAATAAATCTCTATATCCAGTTTGGTGAGATCTGTGAAATGAATGAATGTATGGTCGTCTGCTAACCGCAGATAGTGAATGTGAATATATGATCATCTTTGAGACGATCTTTTGGTCACCTTTGGTGGAACCAAAGAGATGAAATTTACCGGAGCTTTGAGCGCCTGAAATGTGGCTGACCAATACAGTAGCAAGGTGCTCCCCCACTTCGGCAGAGGTGCGAGATGATCTGAAGAACGGCCATGTTTCAGCACTCTGACGCTGGATCTAGTGTTGGTAAAACCTGTCTTAGGTGTGCTCCGTCAAGACAAAAGAGTGGAGACATGGTATGCATGTGAAATACTTAAGAGTAGTTTAGAATAATAATTCCTCTATTTCAGGAACTTTTGTGGGGAGAATTAAATTTCAGGCAGGTAATATTAAGGGGATCGTAGTAATCTTCGGAAGTGACCAACGGTCACAAAGAAACCACGTGTAGCAATAAGTTGAAATACTTCCGAGTGCATAAGTTAAGCTGAATTACTAGCGTGTGTACTATAAGTTGGAAATATTTAAGAAATGGCGTGTGCTGGACTTGAAATTAGAGACGAGTACTTCCACGTGGTGAGTTCTGTGTGAGTCTCAATCTGTGTGTGAGACAAAGGATAAAGAGAAGTACTCGTCCATGGTATCAGTTGAGGACTCGCGTGTGTGACGAATATGTTCTTAATATTACTTTGCATGTTATGTTTCCGTGTGACGCTTGATTCAAACTATAATACTCTGAGAGTGAAGCAAGGTGAGTCAGCCGTCTATCCAGCAACGCCACTTGGCTTGCATTGCACAGGAAGACGTGCGTATATCCTCCAGAGTTCGTAGTAGGAAAGAAAAGTTACGAAGTGGGGCAGTGTCGTGTGAAACTGGGATGAATACTAATTGAAGTGGGAAAGCTGAAAGTGATGTGATTATAATGTTGTGACTATTCCTTGTGTTGTATTCCATGTTGCAGTGTGGTGTATGTCATGTAATTTAAGTATGTGTGGTTTGCATGGGAGAGTAGCAAGGTAGTTTCAGAGGTTCCTTTTGTACCGCTCGGTCTGGAGGAAAGTTTCGTGATGATGGTTGTGAGAGTCGAAGTTGAGATATAGCAAAAGATCCACCATCCTATCCATAATGTGCACTGTAGCGTTAAATAATTACGAGACCATAAGATAGAGAATCACCAACGTAAAGCCATGCCCTCTTGGCGAAATTTCTCATGTGTTATTGTTGTAGGTTATAGAATTTGTGTGCTTAGGTTATAGAATTTATCGGAATAAATAAGATAGTGAAAAGAAAAAGATTGGTGGCCTTTTCCTTAGAATTGTATGTTGTCATGATATCCAGAATTTATAACGTGTGCGCCATTCATATTTAGTGCGATGGCCACGTGTTGATCAAAGCCGTTAAATAAAAAAGAAAATGTGGTATTGCCAGTGCGTAATGGACAGTCAGAGTTGTGTAAATTACTAATAGTCAGATGTGCGTTTCCGTTGCGTAATATTCTAACAGGAGAATAACTTGTAACTTAATTGTGAGTACTAGAGTTCATGTTACTCGATAAATAAGAATGAGTCCACTCGCTTGGCAGACCACTCATCTTGCAGGCCTGACTGCTTGATGCCACAGTATGAGCAAGGCATGTGGGTGCCTCTCAACATAATTTAACTCCTTCTGGGCAGTCACTGCGGCGACCGTGCGTTCAAGGTCTCAACATCACAGGGAAGCAGAGGAACTTGATGAATTCTCTAAACCATTAAATTAAGAATACCCGTGCTCCCGGGTTAAAGGTGCCTTCTAGGTGCCATTCTTGGCATATCATCATACGAAACTGTAACATAGAACGTAAAGAGAACATCGGTATCACGCAAAATGTTGAGCACATATATATTTTCGGTGTAAGATCTCTTCTCGGTTGACATCGCTGCGAGAGGCGCTCGTAATTCCTGCAGATCGCCAAACCCTCAGTGCACGGCAGATATCTTTTGAAGTGCGCTGGACTGTGACGCAAACATTAAAAAGTTTTGGAATAGAGTTTTATATATGCGATGTTGCCGCAACCGTCGATGTTCATAAGTAATGTAAAAAAGAAACTCTTCTAAAGTAGGCGATGTGTGTTCGGTAACGAAGTACGCAAAGTGGCCCATGAGGAAAGTATAGCTATTGCGTTTTGCCTTGGGATAAAGGTTCCAGTCGGGGAGGTTCCATTCGCTGTTATATATTTCTCTGCCGTCCTGCTCATGGACGTCAATTTCTTCCTGGTCTAGTTCCAGATCCGTATTTTGTCTCCACATATAAGGAGGTGCGCTACAGATTCAACGAGCTGAGAACGGTCCCACAACGGTATGGCTCGCAGCTGAATCTTATGAAGTCATTAACTCATTCAGCCATGGGGATGGTCTCATTAACGACGTTGTACCAGGCTGCACTTAGTCTGGTAGGCAAGATGGCGTGGGATATATTCTGCCATATGTTCGTCCAGTTTTTTTCCGGAAATTTGGCCTCGAGGGGATTCGGTGGACGCCAAGCGTTCTGCAATTCATAAGTCTGCTTGCAGGAAGTTCGTCGCCGATCATGTGGGAGATAACTAATATCCAAAAAATATTGGTGTACATAATCAAGTTCAACACTGATATGGCCGACATTGCCTGGAGCAGTGCAGTCAAGCGGTCGCGAAGTTCTGAACAGCCACTGCGTTATCCCCGGCTCATCGGTATGCAGGATCCTAGACATCCGTGTTATAAACGTTGCACGACACTTCATCCCGATGTGTTTGTCACCCAAGCCACCTTTGCTTCTGTTGTGGGTTGTTGTGTTGAAGGACACTTTGAAGATATTCCTGTTCCACACGTACCAGCAGGCTACAGATAGAATCGTGCGTGCAATTTCCGATGGTATCGGTAGTACCGCCGCTATATGGAAAATTTTACTCACGATGTAAGCATTCCTGAATTGTACTTTTTGGACTCGATCTAAAGCTCGGACGTTGTTCTCCCGAAGCATGCCACGAATGATGTTCAACTTAATCTACCAGTAAGTAGAAATCATTTCTCGTACGTTTGGCATAAGGTACATTCCAAGTTGAGATCTTGCTGTAGTTCCCTCTAGCCACGTCGTGTCCACTTTACTGCCGTGTGGGCTCAGATGCAGGAGTTGAGATTTCTGAAGATTATGCAGCGCACCCGAAGAGCTGGTAAATGCTCACAGGATCCGTCGCAGGGTGTTCATTTCGTCAGTCGCATTTACGTTTACAATGATGTCGTCTGCATAGGCATGACAGACTGTTTTGACATTAGCAACTGTTATGCCCGTTAAAGTCGTATGCAATTTCCAGAGTAAAGGTTCCACAAAAATGACATACAACGACATTGAAAGAGGGCAACACTGACGGACTGACTGGTTAATGAGAAAGGACTCAGTGAGTTGTCAACTAGTCTTAATCCTGGAAGTGGTGCCACAGACGCATTGCCGGATGAGATGTAAAAAACAGTCATCAAATCCCATTTTGCTCGTAGTTTTCAGTAAAAACTTGTGATCAAGTCTGTCAAATGCTTTGTTTAAATCCAAAAACGATTACAGATCCACGGTAAGTAAATTGTGTCTCTACATTCACACAGAGCATTGAGCATGGATCGTCGCAATGGGACTGTGGTTTCATGCGGACCTATCACCTTCCGCAGGACTGGCTTAAGTCTCGAGTTCAAGATGATTGTGAAAATTTTAAAATCCACATTTAATAAAGTCAATGGACGAAAATCCTTGAAACGGTCGCGTCTGGTAGTTTTGGGGACAAGTATGAGCATATGATCAGTGAAGCCGGACGGGAAGGGCGTACCCGTTAAAAATTCCTGTAACATCTCCATCATAGGTGGACCAACTAAATCCCACACCCAGGCGTAAAATCCTACCGGGAGACCTCCCAGCACGACAGCTTTCCGGCGCGGTGCGTCCTTTAAGGTATTTTCTATTTCTTCACGAGTTATGTCCTCCAAGAGACCCACGTTGTCACCCAACGTTAGGGTGGAGGGAAGGTCCGACATAAGTTCCTCACCAGCACCCAAGTCAATATCTTGTTCGGCGTACAGCGCAGTGTAGTAAGTCTCCACATGACGATTGGTCGAAAGTTGATCGGTGTACACTGTACCTTCTTCGTCTATCAAACATTGAATGATTTTCTGTCTTTCGTGCCTTATTTCCTTTGCGATGTGGCAGAGGGAAGTGTGTTCGTGCGCAACTCTCTCCACAGTCCGTGACCGAGTCCTCTTACCATCTTAGAACCTCCGAGCCAAATCAGTGATTTCCTACTTTATCCGTTTGATTGCCAGGATATTGGTTCAAGTGGTTCAAGTGGCTCTAAGCACCATGGGACTTAATATCTGAGGTCATCAGTCCATTAGACTTAGAACTACTTAAACCTAACTAACCTAAGGACAACACACATCGATGCCCGAGGCAGGATTCGAATCTGCGACTGCAGCAGCTGCGCGGTTCCGGACTGCGGCGCCTAGAATCGGAGGTGTGGCTTGACATACTGCACCCAGCAACTTATCCGGTCGGCGTAACGTGGCTCAACCCGTAGACAAGCGATCCACGTTTCCGTGATTGCCTGTTTCAGACTGTCTTCAAGCAATAACGACCTGTTGAACTGCCAGGTGCCGCGTCCGAGAAAGGTCTGTTGCTTCTCGTGTCTGAAGTTGATGTGGTAAGCCAAGTGTTCGGAAAAGTTCACCGGCCAATACTTACAGTCGATCACGTTGGCCAAAATCCCTCTTCTGGCATAAATGTGGTCTAATCTACTCGCTGAATCGCTGGTAACATAGGTAAAGCACAGCACTAGAGGATGAAAATAGCCCCAAGTGTCTTCCATGCTTAGTTCATTGATTAAAACAGACAGCTCACCACACTCATTAAAATTCGGGGCCTGATCTTCTTTGCGCAACACACAATTAAAATCTCCGCCCATGACGACATTTGTCAGAGCGTCCGGCAAAAGATTCACAATTGCATCTTTAAAAAAAGTCACTTCTATGTCGTTTGCCACTAGAGCATGTTGGTGCATATATATTAATGATGTGTAAACGCCAGACGTTGTAGCCGAGCGGTTCTAGGCGCTTCAGTCCGGAACCACGCTGCTGCTACAGTCGCAGGTTAGAATCCTGCCTCGGGCATGGGTGTGTGCGCTGTCCTTAGGTTAGTTAGGTTTAAGTAGTTCTAAGTCTCGGGGACTGATGACCTCAGATGTTACGTCCCATAGTGCTCAGAGCCATTTGATTTGATGTGCAAAACCTTGGAACTGAACACTGATTCCTCTGCCGGCGTCCAAAACATTGGCATCTACGCAAGGGACGCCCTCCTTATACAAAACAGCAGTACCGGCCTCTGTGCCAGTATTGTCAATACCATCGTAACCAGTGATCTTAGTGATCTTCGCTGTCTCGACTTCTTGTAGCAGTGCAATGTCAATATCCGCCGCACATAAATAAACTCTGAGGCACTGTATCTTTATGTCGGAGATTAGCCTGTTAATATTGATAGTCGCTAGCTTGTAAGCTTGAACGTAAGTGTCCCAATGTTCTTATTTACTGTTATCATCGACGATGAGTGAGCGGGGTACATTGTCCTTAACCGTAGTATCAGATATTCAGAGATTTCTTTGGGGGTGCTCCCTCTCAACTTAGGCACCAAAACTCCATGAGGAGGAAGACAACATGCTCTGGTAAGTGCGGCAGGGTGGGAAACCGCAAGTACGTCAAAGTCCTTAAGAAGTGGCTCTATAAAGAGCTGTTTCCGAATTATTATCTGTAGTAACCCAATAAGCGGCGCACCGTACGTCTGATAGATGAGACAATTCAGTACAACACCCCTTCCAGACTACTCGGTACCAGGGATGGGATCGGGTGGTCGTTCTTGTAGTTCACCATCTTTCTACCACTATTCATTAGGGGCGATTGAAGGTAGAGGTTCACCGACGTTCATTTCTTCCGAAAAACTATCAGAGGCTAACTTCGTGACAACATATCCAGCCTCACGCAATTGGTTCGTAACGCCTTTAACTTTCGGTTTAAGCTTTTCTACGGCAGCTAAGGCTCCTTCATGTGCAATTCGCTGTTTTCTATTCTTCTGCGAGGGGGACCCAACATGCCGCGGCAAGTTGCGGTCACCACCTGGAGAGGACACGGTGGTGGTTTCTGGGATGCTTTCGGCGTGTGGAACATTACTTAAGGGTACTGGGGCCGTCGTGGTGTTGACGGACGGTATATCACTGTACTGGTCGGGCTAGGCTGACTGATCCCGGGAACGCTTCTTTACTACGCGCAAATGGGCGGTGGGCGGAGCCAGGGCAAAAGGCGGTGTCTCAGATGCATCGGCAGCAGCTGCCTGGCGCATCTCTGCGTCAGGTGTCGCTAACGTTACCGGCAGACGGGTCACAAGTGCGGGATCTGTGTGAGACCGACATTCAGTGAGAGCAGCAGCAGTAGCAGCACTAGCAACCTGCAGTTGCGGGCACGTCTCCAGCTACTTCCGCGTACGACATCGGAGGCGCAAGTCTGTCAACAAGCGTGGCCCTCACGCCGAAAGGCAGCTGCGTCGGCGACAAGCGTGGGCACTCGGCACGGAGGTGGCCCGACATACTGCACCACGAGCGGATACGCAGCTGGCCCTCGCAGACAACAACTGCTTTGAAGCCCATGACGTTAACGTAGAAAGGGATATGCCACTTTAAGTCAATCTTCACAGTCCTAATGCCAGTGAAGTATCTGTTGTTTGTCCAACGGTCGTTAGTGACAGCGTACACCATGCCGTACTTCGACAGAGCCTGCTTGAGTCATGTACTTTCGATCTCAAATGGCAAACTGTGAACCATGACAGATCGTAAACCCAAACCAGCGTAAGATATTGCAACTGGACTCACTTCACCCGAAAGTGTCTTATATAAGGTTCCCCTTTCGTTTCTTCCATGATCCAGCCGCAATTTGCACTGCTGGTGAATTTCACTTGGAACGAATTTTCCAGAAAATCATATTGCATACTATAAACATAACCATTTTCTAAACACAACTCATCGTCTACCAATGTATCGAAATCATAAACTTTTGGACATGAACATCATAACGGAAATTGAACTTCAGGGGCGATTTACGAATTTGCGACTCCATTTGCATAATCAGGAGTATGCAATGACACAACGCACAAGCAGCTGCAAGAACAGTGCGTGACACATCCGACCGCGAGCAGGGCGGGCCTGCGACTGTCCACTAGGCCAAGGGCTAACACAACATCATCCCACACCCCAATATCTCGTAAGTACACAACACTTCCTCCTAACACTTCCGCATCTTACAGCGTTGCCAGATTGTGCAGATGGCTGGAGTTGTCAGAGGTGGTCGGTTTTATTTGCCACCTTAAGTGAACGGCGGCTGGCTGGCGGTCAGTTTTTATGTCTAAGACTGTACATGAGGACACCAATGATGACGACACCTGTGTAATAAGTGAACGTGGTACTGAAACAGGTGTCAAGCCATATAGTTCACATCTTTGTCTGACAGGGAGCCACCAATCCCGTGTCCAGTGAAATTTAGTAAAGGACAGTCTGTAGCGTCGCGGTTATTACGCGACTGCGGATTTTTGCAGTAAGTTTTTTACGTTATGTCAAGCTGTTTTCGGAGTCTGCAGTCTAGTAGCGTTCGGTGTCGGGCGGCATGCGCCTGCCGTATGCGACATAGCCACACCTGTCGCTAAAGTGGACCGTGAGAATGCTCACTGTGGCGTGTACTAAAATCACTTAGTCACCTCACCTAAGAAACTAAGTAACTACGTTAAATATAGCTGTTTTATTCCAAATTTCGTACATGACCTTTTATTATTCAGACTAACTTCGTATCAAAATTTGGTATTGCTACCTATAATAGTTTCGGAGATATAAAAAAACCTACTAAAAAGTACTTAACTGACGCTTAAGAAAGTAAATTCAGATAGTAACAATAACATTTTATATTTCTTTTGTTATTTGAAAACAGTAATAGCACTCTTAGTGTGCCGATTTATTTTATAAACATTTTCAATTCTAAAGGCCGGCCGCGGTGGTCTAGCGGTTCTAGGCGCGCAGTCCGGAACCGCGGGACTGCTACGGTCGCAGGTTCGAATCCTGCCTCGGGCATGGATGTGTGTGATGTCCTTAGGTTAGTTAGGTTTAAGTAGTTCTAAGTTCTAGGGGACTGATGACCACAGATGTTAAGTCCCATAGTGCTCAGAGCCATTTTTTTTTTTCAATTCTAAACTTTCGATAATTTTTCATTTGTACTGCAAATAACAGTTTAAAACTCCATATTTATATTTTGTGTTAGGTTGAGAGCAAATGAGAGTGAATGTGAGTGTATGTGGGACACACGTCAAATTTCAATTCTATATTGTATTACACCTTACGTAACTAGCAAGTGTTACGCCACCAGAATGTCATGAAAAATCTGTGAATCCCCCTAACTGGCGGATGACGTATGTCTATGAGCGTTTGCTGTTGTAATAAGGCATCCAGAAAGGTAGTAAGAGGATAATCAGTTCTAAAGTATATTTCAAGCATCGTTTTCTCTTAGTTTTCATTTGGTTTGGTTTGGTGGAACATTTTGTTAACACTTGCAGCATGAAATGACGTAGATGCATCTGCGAATGTTGATTGGACTAAAGCAGACTAAGCGCGAATATGATCATGAAAGATTAATCTGGTTGGCTGTTCGATTTGATTAACCAATGAGAGTAAAGTCTTTCCCGCGCATTTGGATGAGTTATATGCCCTGAAAGCAACAGCAGTCAGTCAGTCGCGGACTAGCTGTCGGACGAGAAGGTCATGTTAGACGTGTCCAAAAACATTATTTGCAAAATGAATAGAAGACTGTTATATCGCGTTCGGTTTACATCGCTGTTGAAGCAGATGCAGTTACGGAGAGTTCTGTGAAGTTTGGGAGATTTTGGAGTGTTTGTTGTAGAGAAAGCCACGTATGAAACTATCGGCCTTTGTAAAGAATTCTGTGTGGCGTGGATTTACAGAACATTTTTGGTGAGCATTTTCTTTTGAAGAATCCACTGAAAAGGACCAAGTGTGAAACCCATTTCGTAACAGAGTATTGACTGTATTAATCTCGTAATATTTCGGGTTGGACTTAGTGTTTTTCTGGCTGTTTAGCGTGTGATATAAGCTGCATGAACTAGTAGTGGATGTGCTATCGACGTAAATGTGAGCTTGTTGACACCATAACCAAAAGGCAATAAAAAACATTACTATCGATAAGTGGACATTTTCATTGAAGGAATGAAGCATCCATTTTTGTATGTTAGTAACAGAGATTTACAGGTTTATTTTGTTACCTCAGTTACGCGGACTTTGCAATCGTAAGTATGGACGATGGTTTTCTTCAACGCTGCATTTAACACAGTCTACATAGTACCATCGAATGCAGAGCAGCGGGTGGTGAACGAACGCTATACTGAGGTAGGTGGACATTATTTTTGCAGCTTGCTTCATACAGTACTATCGAACATTGTAAACCCGCCCCTCCGCAAGTCATTCTCCAGGGAGAGGGTACTAAACGTAATTACGTACATGGAACATCATCCACATTATAGTAAAAGAACGATTATCCACATTATAGTAAAATAACGATCATGAACAGCTTTCAAACAAGTCTGCAGGAATAGAACCATGTATTGCGTAAGAAGAACTACAGATATTTTAGGGAGTACAAGGCGCACTTGTTGCAAAAAACGGCGTTTGCGCATTTCAAGGACGCTTGATACAATTTGCAGGATGTGCATGAGACTGACCTACAATGTTACGCACATCAAATTGCTCGCGACATAGATCACGATGATTTAAGGGAACCAATGGATGGTGGCATAACTTCAGACAAGATGGCGATTCGGCGATGCACAGCTAACTTGCGGAGTTGGCCCGAATATTTGTAGATGAGGTAAGCAAACCTATTCCATCGTTCTGTAAGAAAATTGTTTTTGATCAGTCAGGATTTGAAGAGGAAATGCATGTGAAAGGAATCCTGAAAATTAAAGGTAGCAAGAGAGGTGTATTAAGATCAGCTATCATCACTGCCTAACTACATTCGTATACAGTTATGCCGACTGTTAATCTGGATAGTAAATTGGCTAGAAAGTTATTTATTGTGCTGTGAGAAGTTGGAGATGCTCTGCTCCCTACGACCCCTACTATTCTTTCTCGTGTGGGTGATCTCGCAAGGGCAGTAAACAATATTTCCATCACAGCAAGCATGAGTGGAAAAATAGGCATAAGGGAACAACAACTATGGTATGAGAACTGCTTTTAGCTAATAGCTTGTCGAAATAAATTGGTTTTGCTTGATTTCTGATCTACATATAAAAGTCATACTCCTTTAGAACGAACTATCCCTCCTGAAAAGTGTGTGACATTGCAATTCAAACCACCTGGAGCCACTGGACAAATTCTGCCTCTGGATGGTTGTTTTTTCCTAACCTATAAAACTTATTATTGCACAATTTGCAGGTATGTTTCATAGAATAGGCAGTTTCATGATAAGATCCATGACAGAATTTTTCGCATTTAGTTGCATGCTGTCATATTCCATCAGTTCTCATTACCTACTTACGCCAATATGATTCTAAATAGATTCCTCAAGAGCGGATACCTAGCTGAAATTCTTCCTACATAGTTTGAAACTCGCAGGGAGCTTGCCTTAGATCTTGATGGTGCGAACCTTTGTGGGCACTGTGGTGCGCAGTTTTTCATTCGATGTTCATGGTGCAAGTTAAACTTTTTTTTTTTTTGACATTCCTTGAAGGTCGACGACATCTAGTTTGTGAAGTGTAATACATACATCCCATAGAATCTTGATCTCTGCACATCCTGGACACTCACTTTTTGTCGCAATCTTGATGCATATGGTGAGTCATTAGCAGTTAATACTTTTCGCGTCATAATTACTAACACAACACTCTCAATTGAGCCTTACTAAACACTGAACTTATGATGTGACACTCATGGGGTTCCTTGTAAGTCAGCACATAGGTTGAAATCACGGGCAGTTCTTCCTAGCATCTCCTGGTATAAAGCATTCGACAGTGAAATTGCACACACAGGTTAAAGTGGCGCAGACTGGGGTATGCCAATCGAACCACCGACGAAAAAGGCGCGAATATGTCCAACATTACTTGGAAATAGTATTTCAATAAGTATGTCTTAGTGCAATGAACAACTGTCTGAATGTGTCTCGTCGGAAATAAATGCTGTCACGGGTTGGCAGAATTTAATGGGAAGAAATTTGACATTTCATTAAGAGAAGTATTGAATGCATAATCATAATTGCAATCAAACGGAGAAGTGATACAGATACGTTGTTTTAATATTTTTGTAGTACATTTTCTATAACTATCCAAGTTTATTGAGCTGTAAAGCAATGGCTGAAATGCGGGTCATTGAGGCTTTGATATGCAATAGACATCATTTGCCACACACGGAGGATACAATACACCACATACAATAGCTTGACAAAACACTATGAGCCCCAAATTGGCTTTATATCGAATTTTGCGACAAAATTCCCAAGAAAGGCTGGCTCGACGTAATGGATACTTTTTCCCTAATGCATACTGCAGTACTTTGGTACACAGTCATGTCAACTTTATAACTGTTGGGCACTTTTACACCTGCTAGATAGCCACCTGAGCAAATATATTAAGCTTTTTAGCTGGAATAAGAGGAACTGCTTTCTATTTTGTGTTGCCTCTATCGCAGGCTCCAACCTCCCTGAGACCATTACATCTGAGTGAAATCCGATATTGGTTTGTCTCCACTCCCTCCCCTCTCCACCTATCATCATACCATTAACACCAACTAAAGTGTAAAATGAAAAATAGTTTTCTTGGAAACTTTTTAAATGACTAAATATAAAGGATATTTAGATTCTGTAGTTGTTTTATTAAGCAATTAAGTAATGAGTCAGTGAGACAATTGAAACTACTTCTATCTAACAACCTTTTCTTATAGAATGATGAATCAATTTTAAGTGCATCGCAAATGTTACCTCCAACTCTTTCTCAGGGAAGAAAGATAGCTACCCACTTTAACGATGAACAATGTTTGCAAAACATGAATCCTCTGCAGCAATCCTCTCCCTTTCAACGCCTGCTTCACCTATCCATGCATCACCATTTAAAGTCAACCAGTTAATAACGTTTCACTCTAAATAACTTTCAGGGCACTTTACTTCTGAAATACCAGAAATGGGAAAACTTCATGCTGATAATGATTTGTGTTTGACCACTCTAAGTGGAACTGAGTTTTCATGAAACCATGGCTATCAACAGACGCTTATGGCGTATACATCTCAAATCTACATACTGTAAGGTATCAAGCCAAATATTTATAGATAAGGAAAAAGTTCATTTCATAAAATGTATGAACGTTCTCCTGGATGCTTATATAGTGGCCACTTTTCCCTGCCTAATAGGGTAAAGTGGAAAGTCCTTTGCCTCCAGTCTCGAATAGACAGTCCAGTTTACAAAAGGGATAGGCTTATTGTTTTTATTTTACCACTGATGATTATCAAGAGAGCAATAACAAAATAAGAAATAACCGACATGCGATATATTCTTGGCACAAAAAGGTCAACAAATGATAAGTATTATTTATTCCTGATGATGTAAGTAGAGAAACCAACGACTAACATGGATTACTTTTTCATTATAATTCATCCACAGTTAATCCAGACAGAAACAATATTAAGTCATGTACAAACTTCGCACGTGAGCTTGTCATTGTTCTCATAACATGCAGCGCACAGTTCATTAGCCCAGCATTTACAGCACCGACGTCATATCCATCCTTCATTTTCTTTAGATCTAGAAAATGCTTCCTTGCAGTAAAAAGAGTCTGTGTCTCTGTCCTAGTCGATATAATTTTCTTCTTCCATTTATTCTTGAAAAAGTTACATTTTAGCGTAAAACTGTCTTAGCATTTGTTCCCACTTATAGCTTCTAACCTTTATTTTGTGTTGCCTTACAATGTAGAATACTGGCCTTATCTGGGTTTTTTTCTTCGAACTTCCTTTATTTATTATTTATTTATTGTTCCGTGGGACCAAATTAAGGAGAAGTCTCCATGGTCATGGAACGATTCAATACATGAAATTATAACACGATAGTAGAAAAAGATAAAATGAAATACAAGAAACGCACTCAGGCGACAATTCGTAAGTTTAAATAAAGAAAATCAACAATGTAGCACTGGAATTTGCTTAATTTTTTAGCTCTTCCAGGAGCTCATCGACAGAATGGAAGGAGTGAGCCATGAGGAAACTCTTCAGTTTAGACTTAAAAGAGTTTGGGCTACTGCTAAGATTTTTGAGTTCTTGTGGTAGCTTATTGAAAATGGATGCAGCAGAATACTGCACTCCTTTCTGCACAAGAGTCAAGGAAGTGCATTCCACATGCAGATTTGATTTCTGCCTAGAATTAACTGAGTGAAAGCTGCTAACTCTTGGGAATAGGCTAATATTGCTAACAACAAACGACATTAAAGAAAATATATACTGTGAGGGCAATGTCAGAATTCCCAGACTATTGAATAGGGGTCGACAAGAGGTTCTCGAAGTTACACCACATATAGCTCTAAAAGCCCGTTTTTGGGCCAAAAATACCCCTTTTGAATTAGAAGAATTACCCCAAAAAATAATACCATACGACATACGTGTATGAAAATATTCGAAGTAGACTACTTTTGGTGTTGAACTGTCACTTATTTCAGATACTGTTCTAATGGTAAATAAAGCAGAATTTAGTTTCTGAACAAGATCCTGGACATGGGCTTTCCACAACAACTTACTATCTATCCAAACGCCTAGGAACTTGAACTGTTCCATCTAGCTTATAATATGCCCATTCTGTCTGATCAAAATATCGGTTCTTGTTGAATTGTGACTTAGAAACTGTAAAAACTGAGTCTTACTATGATTTAGCATCAAATTATTTTCCACAAGCCATGAACTTATTTCATGAACTACATTATTTGATACTGTTTCAATATTACACACAAGATCCTTCACTACCAAGCTGGTGCCTCAGCAAACAGAAATATTTTTGAATCACCTGTAATACTAGAAGGCATATTATTTATATAAATAAGAAACAGCTGTGGCCCCAGCACCGACCCTTGGGGAACGCCCCACTTAACAGTGCCCCATTGGGAGTGAACATCACTACCACTCTCAATATTGCGGAGAATTACCTTCTGCTTTCTGTTCTTAAAGTAAGAGGCGAACCAATTGTAAGCTACTCCGCTTACTCCATAATGGTCCAACTTCTGCAGTAATATTTTGTGGTCGACACAGTCAAAAGCCTTCGTTAAATCAAAGAAAACACATAGCATTCGCTACATTTTATTTAATCCGTCCAAAACCTCACAAAGAAAAGAGAATATAGCATTTTCAGTTGTTAAACCGTTTCTAAAACCAAACTGTACATCTGACAGCAGATTCTGTGAATTTAAATGCTCCAGTAACCTTGTATGTACAACCTTCTCGATAACTTTAGCAAACACCGATGGCATAGAAATAGGTCTAAAATTGTCAACATTATCCCTGTCTCCCTTTTTATAAAGTGGCTTCACTACCGAGTACTTTAATCGGTCAGGAAACCGACCACTCCTAAAGGAAAAGTTACAGATGTGGCTAAGTACTGGGCTAACATACATAGAACAATACTTCAGTATTCTGCTAGATACCCTATCATATCCATGAGAGTTCTTGGTCTTTAGTGATTTAATTATCAACTCAATTTCCCTCTTGTCAGTATCATGGAGGAGCATTTCAGGTAACAGTCTCGGAACACTTTTTTCTATGAGCGCTATATGATTCCCTGTTGGGACCAGGTTTCTATTTACTTCACCTGCTATATTCAGAAAGTGATTATTAAAGACTGTACATATATGCGACTTATCAGTAACACGGACATTCCCACTACACACTGATTCTATATCCACGACCTGTTTCTGCAGACCAGCCACTTCCTTTACGACTGACCGTACAGTTTTAATTTTATCCTGAGACTTAGCTATTCTATCTGCATACCACATACTTTTTGCCTTCCTAATAACTTTTTTAAGCACCTTACAATACTGTTTGTAATGGGCTGCTGCATTTAGATTTTGACTGTTTCTAACATTTTGATATAATTACCACTTTGTTCTACAGGATATTCTTATCCCTCTAGTCAGCCACCCAGGCTGCCTGTTGGTGCTAGTACCCTGTTTTGAAAGTTGTAACGGAAAGCAACTTTCAAAGAGCACGAGAAAAGTCTTGAGGAAAGTATTATATTTATCGTCTACTGTATCAGCACTATAAACATCTTGCCACTCTTGTTCCTTGATAAGGTTTACAAAGGTCCCTACAGCAACTGGATCAGCTATCCTAAAAAGTTGATAACTATATTTAACATGTGTTGCAGCACAAAAATCTTTTAGAGTTAAAACTTGTGCATCATGATCTGGAAGGCCATTCACTTTTTTGCTAACAGCTTGCCCTTCTAGTAATGAGGAATGAACAAAAATGTTGTCTAAGGTTGTTCTACTGTTCCCTTACACTCTCGTTGGAAAGAATACGGTTTGCATAAGATTATATGAATTAAGGAGGTTTACCAGCATCCTTTCCCTTGCACAATCACTTATACAATTAATATTGAAGTCACCCCATATAATTAACTTTTTGTATTTCCTATAAAGTGAACCAAGAACCTCCTCTAGCTTTAGCAAAAATGTTGTGAAATCGGAGTCTGGGTATCTATAAATAACGACAGTTAGAAGTTTAACTCCACTAAATTTAACCACACCTTCACAACATTCAAACACCTTTTCAGTTCAGTACTTTGAAACATCAATTGACTCAAATGGGATTCCGTTTTTCACATACATGGCTACTCCCCCACACCGCAAAGAGCTCCTAGAAAAGCTGCCATTCAATCTGTATCCTGGTAAAGGAAGCCTCTGAATTATCTCCTTATTTAAGAAGTGTTCAGATATACCAATAATTTCAGAGTCAACATCTATAAGCAGTTCACTAACTTTATCTCTAACACCTTGTATATTTTGATGAAATATACTAATTCCCTCATTACTCGGATACCTAAGCTTTGTCGAAAGTGGTTTCTTTATTAGAGAGACTTCCCTTAATCAGGAATACCTATCAGCTGACTTCAATCTAAAAAGGGTGCAGCTCGACCACCCACTAGTACAGGAATTTTCCCATGAGTGATTCCACCACCCCCACCTATGCTGTCACCTATAAGGTTTGCCAGCCACCCCTTTCCATACCTTTTGAGGTGCAAACCATGTCTAGTGAAACCCGTCCTGCTGATAGACTCAACCGACACCACTGAAATGTAACTCATGCCTTCTGTCATCAGCGCACCCCCATGTCTCATGTTATTACGCTTGACGGCTGTATTAAGATGAGGCCGATCGTGACGCTGAAACAGTTCCACGAAATGCACGTTCGTGTTGCCTGTCTGAGTGGCTATCTTTTCCAGGTCACCATCTATGTCATACTCCCAATCCCTATCAATACTATTACCAGCCCCACCCACAATCACTACCTGATCCTCTTTAGTAAAATTCCTACATAACCCCCCTATGTTAACAGTCACCTGAGCGAATCCTGCATTTCGCTTCACAATGCTGGTGACTTGGTACTCACTCCCCAACGCTTCCTGCAACTGCTGGCCTACACCTCTACCATGAGAACTACCTAACAGGAGAGCCTTCTTCTTTCTCTTAGACTTTACAACTGCCCTAGCCACCGTAAGTGCTGAGGTCTGCTGCATACTTCCTACATCTACAGCTACTACAGATTCCTCTCCACTAGACTCTGACAGTTGGTCATACACTCCTGGAAATTGAAATAAGAACACCGTGAATTCATTGTCCCAGGAAGGGGAAACTTTATTGACACATTCCTGGGGTCAGATACATCACATGATCACACTGACAGAACCACAGGCACATAGACACAGGCAACAGAGCATGCACAATGTCGGCACTAGTACAGTGTATATCCACCTTTCGCAGCAATGCAGGCTGCTGTTCTCCCATGGAGACGATCGTAGAGATGCTGGATGTAGTCCTGTGGAACGGCTTGCCATACCATTTCCACCTGGCGCCTCAGTTGGACCAGCGTTCGTGCTGGACGTGCAGACCACGTGAGACGACGCTTCATCCAGTCCCAAACATGCTCAATGGAGGACAGATCCGGAGATCTTGCTGGCCAGGGTAGTTGACTTACACCTTCTAGAGCACGTTGGGTGGCACGGGATACATGCGGACGTGCATTGTCCTGTTGGAACAGCAAGTTCCCTTGCCGGTCTAGGAATGGTAGAACGATGGGTTCGATGACGGTTTGGATGTACCGTGCACTATTCAGTGTCCCCTCGACGATCACCAGTGGTGTACGGCCAGTGTAGGAGATCGCTCCCCACACCATGATGCCGGGTGTTGGCCCTGTGTGCCTCGGTCGTATGCAGTCCTGATTGTGGCGCTCACCTGCACGGCGCCAAACACGCATACGACCATCATTGGCACCAAGGCAGAAGCGACTCTCATCGCTGAAGACGACACGTCTCCATTCGTCCCTCCATTCACGCCTGTCGCGACACCACTGGAGGCGGGCTGCACGATGTTGGGGCGTGAGCGGAAGACGGCCTAACGGTGTGCGGGACCGTAGCCCAGCTTCATGGAGACGGTTGCGAATGGTCCTCGCCGATACCCCAGGAGCAACAGTGTCCCTAATTTGCTGGGAAGTGGCGGTGCGGTCCCCTACGGCACTGCGTAGGATCCTATGGTCTTGGCGTGCATCCGTGCGTCGTTGCGGTCCGTCCCAGGTCGACGGGCACGTGCATCTTCCGCCGACCACTGGCGACAACATCGATGTACTGTGGAGACCTCACGCCCCACGTGTTGAGCAATTCGGCGGTACGTCCACCCGGCCTCCCGCATGCCCACTATACGCCCTCGCTCAAAGTCCGTCAACTGCACATACGGTTCACGTCCACGCTGTCGCGGCATGCTACCAGTGTTAAAGACTGCGATGGAGCTCCGTATGCCACGGCAAACTGGCTGACACTGACGGCGGCGGTGCACAAATGCTGCGCAGCTAGCGCCATTCGACGGCCAACACCGCGGTTCCTGGTGTGTCCGCTGTGCCGTGCGTGTGATCATTGCTTGTACAGCTCTCTCGCAGTGTCCGGAGCAAGTATGGTGGGTCTGACACACCGGTGTCAATGTGTTCTTTTTCCCATTTCCAGGAGTGTATCTATTGTAAACACCAATAGTAAAACTATCTGAAAATCTCCTTCTCCTACCAGATCTCTTGCCAACAGCCAGCTCCCATTCCCCAACCCCCTTCTCCCTCCTCATCCTATCGAGCTCCTCCTGTGCGTTTTTCAACTGCACCTGAAGGGCACAGATCTTACGCTCCTGCTCCTCTATCAACTTATTCTTGCTACATAACCTGCAGTTCCAGGAGATGATCTCACTAGAATTCCCACTGGCTTCCCCACTGCATTCCCCCCAGTGAAAATACTTCGAACAAGTCTCACACAGCAATCCACTACTCACGAACCTACGGCAAAGACCACACTTTCACTTATGGTAAAATTTTACCGTTATTGAAACAAGGAAACTACTTTATCTAAGTTACGCTAGTACAATAAGAAGATGGTAAAAAAACTGACTACAATAATCACAAACTTACTCTACAAGGGAAGTAACTACTATTATTAACAGTATTAATGAACATCAAATGAGAATATAACAAAAGATTAACACAGAAAGAAAATCAAACGTCTAATGTCATTTTTGTCATGAAAAGGTCTTCATCTTTCTTTCTTTCTTTTAGCTTCAGTCAGCTCTTTTTTTTTATAAGGGCTTGAAGTGTTTATGGCTCCTTTTTTATTCCTAATTTGTCTTTGATTCAAACTTTGCTTCTTAGACAAGTGTTTTACGTCCTTTGGGCTTATGTGGAACCCGCCTATAGGATGCTCAGGCGGACGTTCTTGAGTGGTTGGACACTGAGGCGAAACATCTCTAGCCATAGATGTAGATTCTGGCTTCCTAAGACTAATGTTAGAGATTTGTTCACTAAAGCACACCACCCAGTCTTTGCTGCCATTTCAGACTCTTTGTTGAAACGATGGGGACTTTTGTTACGTTCTACCAACTGGGATGCTAATCGCTGCAGGTCAGTAACCGTAATTCCATAAAATTGCTTTCCCATTTTAAAAAATGTAATTAAGAATTTCCTGCTCTTTTTCTTCACGGAACTCTGCCCTTAAGCCCCCTTATAATCTTTTCACTGCCAACTGCATCTCTATTTCCTCCTATAACTCTTCGTTTACAGCCGGTCGTGGTGGCCGAACAGTTCTAGGCGCTTCAGTCCGGACCTGCTACGGTCGCAGGTTTGACTCCTGCATAAGGCATGAATGTGTGTGATGTCCTTAGGTTAGTTAGGTTTAAGTGGTTCTAAGTTCTAGGGGACTGATGACCACAGATGTTAAGTCCCATAGTGCTCATAGCCATTTTTTTCATCGTTTACGTGGAATGTTAAATTGTTTTGCTGCTGCTGAAAAAGGTATGTTATCATTCTTAAATGCTACCACTGACTTTTGCGTCGCAGCAGGATCCCATGTTCGCTGCTCTGTTTTCCGGATGTATTTTCTTGGCAGCTTGAAGTACTTGCAAACCCTTGCAAAAGGGCAGAATCATGAGCATTAATATTGTGTATAAAACGATTTGCAATGTTTTTGTCAGTTCTTACACTGTGCATAAAATATGGCACTATCCAACACCCACGCGTAGCGTGACCAGTTTTCACACTCGGACGCCAAGTCTGTATTTGTGGTTCACGCACGAAATAGTAGAACCTAAGGAAACGTAAGGAACTTATATATGTAAGCCAAAAGGCACTGCGTGAACTGTGATATCGAAAAAACCTTTTGCTCTACAATACAGTGCAGCAACTAAGGGAATACGAATGACTTACCTTACATCAAACGTTCGAAAAACCTAAATGTTTTCACAGGAAGAAACGGAGCAAGCTTTCTTTGTCAACGTCACTGGCAATACTAATGGTGTAGAGTACACCTAGTCTGGCGACTTCTCGGTAGGAAGCAGCACTGTTGAAGACATCAAATAAGCAATAGCCACTTTTCCCAAACTGGCCACCTTACCCTTATTTCCCCTAATATAATAATAATATATTTGTAGGGCCTACAGTAGGTAGTAGTCATTACTATTGTGTCGCACTGTAAATTAGTTGATTTATTCTTGCAGAGAGAATGATGAAACAAATTTATGATCAATTGTGGAAGATACATACAAAAAAAAAGAATGCGTTATCTTGAGATATAGAATGCTCAGGTACCATATTATGACCGCCTACCTAATAGCCGTGCGCCCTCGTGGTCTCGCGGTAGCGTTCTCGCTTTCCGAGCACGGGGTCCCACGTTCGATTCCCGGCGGGGTCAGGGATTTTTCCTGCCTCGAGATGACTGGGTGTTGTTGTGTCGTCTTCATCATCATCATTCATTCCCATCACGGTCGGAGGAAGGCAACGGCAAACCAACTCCATTAGGACCTTGCCTAGTAAGGCGGTGCGGGTCTTCCGCATCGTTCCCCTACGCTCTGTATAGAAACATGGGACTTCATTTCCATTTTTCTACCTAATAGCCGGTATGTCCACCTGTGGCATGGATGACAGTGGCACGGAAGCAATGATGCCTTGACAGGTCGCTGGATGGAGTTTGGCACCACATGTACACATGCACACACACAAGTCAGCTAATTCCTGTAAATTCTGGGGAAGGGGGCTTTGTGCTCTGACACCACGTTGAATCATATGCCAGATTTGTTTCGTTGGGTTCAGATCTGGTGAGTTGGGGGAGGGGATGAGCACATAAATAGGAACTCCCCGCTGTGATCCTCGAACTACTCCACCACATTGTGGCCTTGTGACATGGTGCATTATCCTGCTAAAAATGCCACTGCTATTGGGAAACGTGATCATGCTTTTTGCACAAACCCCACTGGACCCATGGATGCCCACATGATTGTTCTCCAGAACATAATATAGCCGCCGCCAACTTGTCTCCGTCTCACAGTACAGATGTCAAGGAGCTATTCCCCTGGAAGATGATGGACTAGTGCCCTCCCATCGCCATGTTGAATAAGGTATCGGAATGCATTAGACCACCCGGTGCTCTGCCACTGCGCCAATTCCCCGTGGTGATGGTCATGTGTAAATTTCAATCGTAGTTGCTGATGTCGTGATGACGTTGCTGACCTTGACACGTTCATGGGCCTTCGGCTGTGATGATGATGATGATATTTGGTTTGTGCAGAGCTCAACTGCACGGTTATCAGCACCCTTACAAAATCCCAATCTTTACACAGTTAAGACTCGGTACTATCACGAATGATGATGAAATGATGTGGACAACACAAACACCCAGTCCCCTAGCGGAGAAAAGTCCCGACGCGGTCGAGAATCGAACCTGGGACCCCGTGATCCCGAGAAATCAACACTACCCACTAGACCATAAGCTGCAGATTTTGGTTGCGAGGCCCACCGTTAGGGGTATTTGGTGCACTTTGTGTTCTGACGCACTGATGTTAGTTCCACCACAGTTCGCCACCTGTCCTGCCCAGAGTAAGCCATCCGACGTCTGTAATAAGGGGGGGGGGTGACCAACCCCACTGTATCTGGGCATGGTCTCACCTTGGTTTTTCCACTTGTTGAAGACACTCACTACGCCACTAATCAAGCATCCTAAGAGTCGTGAAATTTCTGAAATGCTCGTGCCAAGCCTCTGGTCCATCACAATCTGCCCTTGGTCAGGCTCAGATCCACTGCATGCCTTCCCCATTATACATACAGACAGTATGTTCACTGATACTGCATGCACCGTGTGTGTCTGACTACCAGTGTCATGTGAAGCTACTATCGCCTGGACGGGTTTATATCGATAGCAGGTCGGTGTTCATAATGTTGTAGCTGATCAGTGTATAAGCATATGTGATACACCTGTTAAAATTTTACTGACATAGATAGTGCAAGATACAAAGAGTGTGAGGAAAATATCCGCGCATTTGTTTCATAGGCTGTAGTCTCCACAACACTGTGTCATACATCAGAATGAAATACAGCTCTCCAGCTGAGTACGCATTCATATGAGATTTTCTCTCAGATTAAAAATGTGTGCCTGAGTGAGACTCAAAGACACGTGACACAAGATACATTCACAGCTTTGCTTCAGCCAATACCTAACCTGCTACCTTCCAAACTTCACAGAAAGTCTCTCACAAAATTTGTTCTACTATTACTCCTGGCAGAATAAATGTTCCAGAGATATGACTTAGCCACACCGTGGGGGACATTTCTACAACGCCATATTTACTCCGCAGTAGAGTGTGCGCTGATAAGGAATTTCCTTGTACATGAAAACTGTGTATCTGACTGAGAGTCTAACATTTGCCGCTCGTGGCCATTGCTCATGAAAATAGCTACACAAGAACGATTCATGACCTGTTCTCAAAGTTTCACTTCATCTCGTAAGCCGTCTCCTTCTTTTCAAACTTTTCTCCTTCGAAACTTGCAAGTGTAGCACTTCTGAACATATGTTGCAGAAAGATTACTTAACCACAGCTTTTGCGATGTTTCCAGAAAGATATCTTCACTGAGCAGTGGTGTGTGGGTTGATACGACACTTCCTTGCAGATTAAAACTCTTTACTGGAACGTGACTGGAACCTGGAACCTTTAATTTTAGCAGTTGGGAGCTCATCTGCTGAGTTAGCACAGTGCAGATCATGACAGTCCTCCCTGCTCTATTTCTGACAGTACTCTATCTCCTACTTTAAAAATTTCACAAAACTTGGCATGCGAAACTTGTAGGAAAGATAATCCTCGAAGAAAGTATATCCTAGAAACATGGGTTTGCACAGCCCGCGGGATGTTTCCACAAGGAAATTTTCACTGTGGACTGCGCTCCGATATGAAACCTCCTCGGTGATTAGAACTGGTTTGCAAACCAAGACTCGACTTCGAGACATTTGTCTTCGGACTGCAAGTATTCACCGACTGAATCGCCCAAGCACGACTCACGATACATCCACACAGCTTTACTTTTGGGGAACCCAACTTCTGGCTTCCAACCTAGCCTGCGAAAGTTTGAGAACTAGAATTCCTGGAAGAAAGGACATTTCAGAGACGTGGCTTAGCCACAGTCTGGGGACGCTTTCATAATAAAGCTTCAGTCTGCGGCGGAGTGTCCGCCGATGTGAAACATCCATGAGGATTAAAACTCGGGACCCTAGCCATTCATGAGTAGTTGCTCACTTTTTGAGTTTTTTTTTTTTTTTTGGTCATCAGTCTACTGACTGGTTTGATGCGGCCCGCCACGAATTCCTTTCCTGTGCTAACCTCTTCATCTCAGAGTAGCACTTGCAACCTATGGTCTCAATTATTGGCTTGACGTATTCCAATCTCTGTCTTCCTCTACAGTTTTTGCCCTCTACAGCTCCCTCTAGTACCATGGAAGTCATTCCCTCATGTCTTAACAGATGTCCTATCATCCTGTCCCTTCTCCTTATCAGTGTTTTCCACATATTCCTTTCCTCTCCGATTCTGCGTAGAACCTCCTCATTCCTTACCTTATCAGTCCACCTAATTTTCAACATTCGTCTATAGCACCCCATCTCAAATGCTTCGATTCTCTTCTGTTCCGGTTTCCCCACAGTCCATGTTTCACTACAATACAATGCTGTACTCCAGACGTACATCCTCAGAAATTTCTTCCTCAAATTAAGGCCGGTATTTGATATTAGTAGATTTCTCTTGGCCAGAAATTGACTTTTTTGCCATAGCGAGTCTGCTTTTGATGTCCTCCTTGCTCCGTCCGCCATTGGTTATTTTACTGCCTAGGTAGCAGAATTCCTTAACTTCACTGACTTCGTGACCATCAATCCTGATGTTAAGTTTCTCGTTGTTCTCTTTTCTACTACTTCTCATTACCTTCGTCTTTCTCCGATTTACTCTCAAACCATACTGTGTACTTATTAGACTGTTCATTCCGTTCAGCAGATCATTTAATTCTTCTTCACTTTCACTCAGGATAGCAATGTCATCAGCGAATCGTATCATTGATATCCTGTCACCTTGTATTTTAATTCCACTCCTGAACCTTTCCTTTATTTCTATCATTGCTTCCTCGATATACAGATTGAAGAATAGGGGCGAAAGGCTACAGCCTTGTCTTACACCCCTCTTAATACGAGCACTTCGTTCTTGATCGTCCACTCTTATTATTCCCTCTTGGTTGTTGTACATATTGTATATGACCCGTCTCTCCCTATAGCTTACCCCTCCTTTTTTTCAGAACTTCGAATAGCTTGCACCATTTTATATTGTCGAACGCTTTTTCCAGGTCGACAAATCCTATGAAATTGCTTGATTTTTCTTTAGCCTTGCTTCCATTATTAGCCGTAACGTCAGAATTGCCTCTCTCGTCCCTTTACTTTTCCTAAAGCCAAACTGATCGTCACCTAGCGCATTCTCAATTTTCTTTTCCATTCTTCTGTATATTATTCTTGTAAGCAGATTCGATGCATGAGCTGTTAAGCTGATTGTGCGATAATTCTCGCACTTGTCAGCTCTTGCCGTCTTCGGAATTATGTGGATGATGCTTTTCCGAAAGTCAGATGGTATATCGCCAGACTCATATATTCTACACACCAACGTGAATAGTCGTTTTGCTGCCACTTCCCCCAATGATTTTAGAAATTCTGATGGAATGTTATCTATCCCTTCTGCCTTATTTGACCGTAAGTCTCTAAAGCTCTTTTAAATTCCGATTCTAATACTGGATCCCCCATCTCTTCTAAATCGACTCCTGTTTCTTCTTCTATCACATCAGACAAATCTTCACCCTCATAGAGGCTTTCAATGTATTCTTTCCACCTATCTGCTCTCTCCTCTGCATTTAACAGTGGAATTCCCGTTGCACTCTTAATGTTACCACCGTTGCTTTTACTGTCACCAAAGGTTGTTTTGACTTTCCTGTATGCTGAGTCTGTCCTTCCGACAATCATATCTTTTTCGATGTCTTCACATTTTTCCTGCAGCCATTTCGTCTTAGCTTCCCTGCACTTCCTATTTATTTCATTCCTCAGCGACTTGTATTTCTGTATTCCTGATTTTCCCGGAACATGTTTGTACTTGCTCCTTTCATCAATCAACTGAAGTATTTCTTCTGTTACCCATGGTTTCTTCGCAGCTACCTTCTTTGTACCTATGTTTTCCTTCCCAGCTTCTGTGATGGCCTTTTTTAGAGATGTCCGTTCCTCTTCAACTGTACTGCCTACTGCGCTATTCCTTATTGCTGCATCTATAGCGTTACAGAACTTCAAACGTATCTCGTCATTCCTTAGTACTTCCGTATCCCACTTCTTTGCGTATTGATTCTTCCTGACTAATGTCTTGAACTTCAGCCTACTCTTCATCACTACTATATTGTGATCTGAGTCTATATCTGCTCCTAGGTACGCCTTACAATCCAGTATCTGATTTCGGAATCTCTGTCTCACCATGATGTCATCTAATTGAAATCTTCCCGTATCCCCCGCCTTTTCCAAGTATACCTCCAAAAAATGGTTCAAATGGCTCTGAGCACTGTGGGACTTAACATCTATGGTCATCAGTCCCCTAGAACTTAGAACTACTTAAACTTAACTAACCTAAGGACATCACACAACACCCAGCCATCACGAGGCAGAGAAAATCCCTGACCCCGCCGGAAATCGAACCCGGGAACCCGGGCGTGGGAAGCGAGAACGCTACCGCACGACCACGAGATGCGGGCTATACCTCCTCCTCTTGTGATTCTTGAACAGGGTATTCGCTATTACTAGCTGAAACTTGTTACAGAACTCAATTAGTCTTTCTTCTCTTTCATTCCTTGTCCAAAGCCCATATTCTCCTGTAACCTTTTCTTCTACTCCTTCCCCTACAACTGCATTCCAGTCGCCCATGACTGTTAGATTTTCGTCCCCCTTTACATACTGCATTACCCTTTCAATATCCTCATACACTTTCTATATCTGTTCATCTTCAGCTTTCGACGTCAGCATGTATACCTGAACTATCGTTGTCGGTGTTGGTCTGCTGTCGGTTCTGATTAGAACAACCCGGTCACTGAACTGTTCACAGTAACACACCCTCTGCCCTACCTTTCTATTCATAACGAATCCTACACCTGTTATACCATTTTCTGCTGCTGTTGATATTACCCGATACTCATCTGACCAGAAATCCTTGTCTTCGTTCCACTTCACTTCACTGACCCCTACTATATCTAGATTGAGCCTTTGCATTTCCCTTTTTAGATTTTCTATTTTCTAGCTTCCCTACCACGTTCAAGCTTATGACATTCCACGCCCCGACTCGTAGAACGTTATCCTTTCGTTAATTATTCAATCTTTTTCTCATGGTAACCTCCCCCTTGGCAGTCCCCTCCCGGAGATCCGAATGGGGGACTATTCCGGAATCTTTTGCCAATGGAGAGATCATCATGACACTTCTTCAATTACAGGCCACATGTCCTGTGGATACACGTTTTTGAGTTACCAGAGCACAACTCACGACAGTCCTCACAGCTTTACATCCACCAGTGTCTCATCTTCTGCTTTAAAATCTACCCCCTGCGAAACTTCCACTAGTAATCCTGGAATAAAGCATATTCCAGATAGCGGACTGTGCAGTGTTCTGAAACTTCTTGGCAGTGTAGTGTTACGAAATTTATTGGCAGATTGAAACTGTGTGCTCGACCAACCCTGAACACTGGCCCTTTGCCCTTTTCTGGCAATTTTTGACAGCTTGAGGTAACAAAGAAGAACTTGTGACCCGTCCTCCGCGTATTACACCAGCCAGTAACCATCTAATATCATTCAAATTTAACAGAAGCCCTCCTGCTAAACGTGTAGGTCTAGCACTCCCGGAAGTAAGGATACTGCAAAGAGATGGTTTCGCCACAGACTGTGGCATGTTTCCGGAATGAAATTCTCATTGTGCTGCGGTGTGTGCGCTGATACGAAATCTCCTCGAAGATTAGAACTGTTTCCAGACGGAGAGACGAACTCAGCACATATACCTTTGCAGGACATGCACCCACCAACTGAGCTACTCCAGTACCACTCAAGGCCCCTCCTCAGAGGTTTACTTCCATCAGTGCTTCACTGACTGTCTTGTTAAATTTGCAGGATTAGTATTCCTAGGCGAAAGAGTATTGGAGATACTTGGCTTAGCCTCAGTCTTGGGGATTTTTATAGAATGAAACGTCTACAGCAGTGTGTGCGCCCTTATGTAACTTCATGTCAGATTAAAACAGCGTGAGGAACTAATACTCGAACTCGGGACATTTGCCTTTCGAAGGCAAACTAAGCTACAGTGGCACGACTCACAACACGTTTACACAGATTTACTTAAGCCAAAACCTCATTTCATACCTTCAAACTTCACAGTACTAGAACTCATGGAAGAAGGTATATTATAAAGACATGGTTCAGCCGCAGCTTGCAGGACGTTTCCAGAACGAAATTTCGCTCTGCAGCAGAGTGTGAGCTGATACGAGGCTTCCTGGAATATTAAAACAGAGTGGCGGCCGCGGATAGAACTCCCGAACTTTGACGTTTGCCGAAGCACGAAACACAATCCATCCTGACAGCTTTACTTCCACTAGTACTTTGTCTCCTACCTGCCATACTTCTAAAACCTCCCTGGGAAACTTTCGGGACTAGCACCCTGAGATGAAAGGATGTTGCAGAGGGGTGGCTTAGCCACAACCTGGAGGATGTTCCCAGAGTGAAATTTTCACTCTGCAGCGGGCTGTGTTTTAATATCAAACTCCCTAGCAGATTGAAACAGTCTGCTGATGAGACTCGAACAAGGGACATTTGCCTTTCGCAGGAACGCGCTCACTAACTAAGATACACAGTCTGTCCTCACAGCTTAGGCCATACTTTCGCCAATACCTCATTGGCTATCTTCCAGATTTAACAAGAGCTCTCCTGCGAAGCTTTCAGGACTAGCACACCTAGAGGAAGCAATACTGGAGAAATCTGTCTTAGCCTCAGCCTCAGCCTGTGAGGTGTTTCCTGAATGAAATATTCTCTCTGCAGCGGAGTGTGCTTTGATATGAAAGTTGTTGGCTCATCCCCTACCTTCCAAATTTCATAGAATTTCCCCAACGAAACTTGCAGAATCAGTGTTCCCGAAAGAAAGGTTAATTCAGAAACATGGCTAAGCCACAGCCTGGAGGTTGACTCAGGAATGAAATTTTCGCTCTGCAGTGGAGCATGTGCCGATGTGAAGCTTCCTGGGAAAGAAAACTGTGTGCTGGACTGAAACTCGAACCCATGACACTTACTTGTGGCGGCCAATTCTCACCACCTGAGATAATAAAACACAACTCGCGATCCATCCTTACAATTTTAACTCAGCTAGTGACTTATCTTCTATCTTTCAAACTTCACAGAAGTTCTCCTTCGACACTTGCAGGTCGAGCACTTATGGAAGTAAGGATACTGCAGAGAGATTAAATACCACAGCCTGGGAGTATTTTCAGAATGAAATTTTCAGTGTGCAACGGAACGAGCGTCGGTTTGAAACCTCGTAGATTAGAACTGTTGGCCAGAACGAGACTCTGACTCGAGATATTTGCCTTTCAGGTGCAATTGCTTACCAACTGAGCTACCTAAGGGTGACTCACGACTCGTCCTCACAGTTTGTCTTCCGCTAGTATCAAACTCTTATCTTCCCAACTTCGGAGAAGGTCTCCTGCGAAACTATCTACCCTGGAAGAAAGGATACTGCTGTCACTTGGCTTACAGGTTAGTCACAGCCTGAAGGATGCTTCCAGAATGAAATTTTCAGTGTGCAGTGGAGTGTGCGCTGTTATGATGCTTCTTGGTGGATTAAAACTGTGTGCTGAACCAGGACACAAACAGTGGACCTTTGCCATTCGTGGGCGCCCCAAGCATGTTTAATGACCCATCGTCACAGCTTTACTTCCACCAATGCCTCATCAGCTACCTTACAAACTTTACAGAAGCTCTCCTGCAAAACTTGCTGGCCTAGCTCTCCTCGAAGAAACGATGGTGCAGACACATACCTTAGCTACAGCCAGGGGACCAATTATAGAACGAAATTCGCTTTGTAGCTAAGTGTGCACTGATACGAAAATTCTTACAGTATGTCTTCTGCCACCTACCAAACTACATAGACGATCTCTTGCGATGTGTACCGGAGTAGCACTCTTGGAAGAAAGGATATTGAAGAGACATAGGTCAGAACCCAAATTTCATTCTCAGCAGAATGTAAGCCAATATGAAACAATCTGTCAGATGAAAAGTGCAATCCAGCACCAGACTGGAACTCAAGGCTTTGTCTTTCGCTGGTAGTTGCGCACCTGTTGTTTTACCCAAGAAGACCCCACAGCTGATCCCACAGGTTTTTTTTCCGCCAGTCCCTCGCGTCCCACTTTAAAAACTTCACAATTCCTTCGAATCTTGCTGGACTGTATACTTGGAAGAAAGGGTATTCCGGACATATGGGTAAGGCGTACCCAGGGGATGTTTCCAGAACAAGTTTTTCGTTGTGCAGCAGAGTGTGCACAGATCGGAAACTACCATGCAGATTAGAAATGAGAGCCTGACCATGACTCGAATAGTGGACCTTTGCTGTCTGCTGGAGTGCTCACTGCCGCACCCGTCATACCCACCTGCGACATTGGCATCCTGCATGGCAGAACAGAGATGCGGCATGCCTTCATCACAGCGAATAAAACCAAAGCAGATATTTACGGTACTGCCGAGGCCGCTTCCAGAGACGAAAACACAGCCTCTTGTCTCAGCCAACGGCCGCCAGAGTCCGTTACCCGAGCACCACACATCAACAGCATAGCTAGAGGTCGTCATCAACAAGCGGACTATTTTGCTACGCCACTCACGTGAACTAAAATAGTCCGTGGATCCATCCGCCAATCGGGCTTAAAAGCCGGCGCACTGCTGACCAGAAGGTAGTTCGACATGCTGCCCGGACTTGTATGGACCTGCCAACCTAGCCACAACACGCATGCACCTCATTTGCTTGTAGTCTCAGATCGTCAGGAGTGGTAGCTTTGGTCTATGTCTCCTCTCTGATAGGATTCCGTGTCGCATCCCCAGCGTTTTCCAAGTTCGACAAAACTTTTGAACCGTGGGAAACTGCGTGGCCCGTTTGGAACAACATTTCATTGCACATAATGTCACCAGTGACTTACATCGTAGCGCGGTTTTTCTTGCCAACGCGGGCCTTGAAATTTATCATGTATTGAGGCAATTACATCCAAACGAGGTGCCTGTTACTCTCTCCTACGAGGCACTAGCATGTTGCCTGTTGTATTATTTTGACTCAGAGGTTGTAAGGAGGTTCGTAGGCCCTTACTATAACTTTGCACTCGGCACAGGTCGATAGGGCGAACAATCGATTGTGACATGTTGCGAGAGCGAGTGGATTTGCGCCAGTGTGGTTGGCGGGTATATATGTGTGTGAAGGCCATTGTTGAAAAACAGGGTCTTTTAACCGAGAAGGGTGTCACCATCGCCGTGGTTAGACCCCTAAGTAATAGATTAATACCGAGAAAGTGAAGAAGTAACATTATGAAAGTGATCAGTGACGTCACTAGTGCCGATATTTGGTTTCGCGTCTACCGCGCCAGCCTAACCTTAGATTGCAGTGTTGGAAGCAGTGATGGATTAGCGTGTGAAATGAAGAATGCCTGTGCTGAGATTAGCCGTAATTAGATTTGTATGTCGAAGGCAGTGGCTGTCTCCTTTTTTGTGTTTTGAGAAGAACATAAGTTCGTAATTAGTAAAACTGTGTTGGTGTTCCTCATTTCCAGACATTCAGTATTATAGTATTGGCCAGAACGAACTGGTAAGTAACAACTTCCGTAGCAGTCAATTCCGATTACCAGCCCCATTAGGTTCACGGTCATGTTAATAATAAATATTGGACTGCTATTCCATCACATCAGGTCGGGACAAAATCGGAGGTGTTACACCTTGGCTTACCGTCAAAGGACAAGTGCAATCTTCGGACGAATAGTAAAAAACATTAGGTAATTTTATCTTCCTTAACGCGAGAAAATATTTTCCAATTTCGGATGAAGACAGTATATAAACTTTAAACTTGTGGCAACAAATTCATTCGGTTTCATACGCACAGGTAGATGCAAAATTGAATCTTTAAAACAGTGTTTCGATGTATAGGACCTTATAAATGATTACCGTAATAAAAACTGCGTGAACATAACTAATGTTGGACGGTGGACAATGTCTACACCACGTTTTGAAAAATTAAAAATCGCGACAAGAAAAAGTGCATCTTGAACAATACGAAGTAATAGCATCTTACGATTGTGAACAAACTGTTTTTTCGCCATATTAGATAAGAGTAGTAGTGCCGGTAAACTGTGTTATAATGTGCAAACGCGTAAATCCGCGCGAAAAACTGTGAAAAGTGAACTCCAAAGAAAGACACGTGTGAACATTACCACAACAAAGCGAGCCAAGAATTCGTGACGATAGCTTTTAAAGAAGTGTTTAATAGTAATGTTATGACCGAAATTGCCTTTTGAATGATGAAAATCGAGCAACTTCATGCGGACCCATAAACTGTTATGCAGGCAACAATTTATGTGGCGATGCAATTGTTGAATGACGTCACGCAGACCCGTGCAGCAGCTGCGCCAAAGAGCTTCGATCCACGAGGTGATTTCACACACCATCCCAACTACCTGTGCAAGGAGTAGGTCAGACAGAGATGCACTACACTGGACAGCGACCAGCGCGACTTCGATACACCGAGCGCCAACCCGGCATCTAGCGGCCGAACTACAAACTACGCCCGCCTGCAGCGCTACGGAGCGGCCGACTGAGAAGTACGATGACTCACCACAGATCTTCAGTGTGACTTTACGCGACTCAGACAGCAGTACAGCGGTGCGCCACAAAAGCGCCACACCCACTTCAAACGTCAAAACATCGCGACTCGTGGTAACGTCAGTTGGTGAGTGAAGACAACTGGTTATCATAACATTAAATTGCAGTATACTATCTTCACAATAAATAAACAGTTTCAAACTGTGTTTTGCCTTAGGACAAATGCCCAATTACATTAATTTCAGAGAATTTTACGAAACATACTCTGAAATGTAGCACGCTTATTTATGCATACTGCGCTGTCTAAACGGTGATTATACAGATATGCTCATTGTTTTTGGAGGTTTTACAAATATAGATTTAATGAATGGTGTGATTTGTCTTATTTAAAACATTTTACATAAACTGTGTATGTGAAAACTGATATTTGAATTTATTAGGTTTTGAGAGTCATTATGTTCAGGACTCATATGTATTGTATCAATTTTGGGATTAACTGAAGATACTGCAGTTACTGTTTGATTTGTTTAGCAGTAATTAGGAGTGTTTTGGGTTACAAGAGGTTATTTTATATTACTTGCCTGTGCATTAAAAATAAACCAAACATGTCTATCGAAGATAAGCAGGTTTGTGAGACAGTAGCTGAAAGGAAAGGGATAGGACAGGAAGACAGAGATGATTCAAGAATCAGTGATTATGGATTGTCATTAGAAAGCCCATCAGCACATTCAACTAGTTACCCCGAGACACCGAGACAAACGACGAGAGATAAGCCAGTTTCAGAGGGTGAGGATGTACGGTCGATATTAGCAGACTTGTTAAAGGAAACCAAGGCAACAAAAGAAAGGGAAGAAATGTTCCTCAAATCATTAAAGGAAGGTTTACAAGAAACTAAAGAAAGGTAAGAATGTTCCTCAAATCATTAAAGAAAGAGTTACAAGAAACCAAAGAAAGCTTAGAAAAATCATTTAAGTAGACTCTGGCACAAGAGATCAAAACATCAGAAAGGAAGATAGAATATAATCTGAAGAAGGAAATGCAGGAGTTACAAGAACGACTGAAGATGGACATCAATGAGAGAGAGAGTAAGCTACAGAAGAGCATAGACCAAGTCCAGGGAGATGCGGAGAAGATGGAAGGAAAGTTAACAAAAAGAGATAGAAGATGATATTAAAGAAATTAAAGCCGAATTGGAAGAAAGGCTCACCGAAGTGGAAACAAATTGCAATCATCAAATCACCGAGGTGACGCAGATGCAGAAACAATGCAATGATGCGGTTAAGGGGATAGGAGATAGGCAAAACCAACTGGCTGTCAATTTGAAAAATGCTATAGCCGTGCAACAAGAAGAGGATAACAAGAGGGTCGCAATGGAGGTCAGACAATTACAACATGGAGTGCAACAATTGGAGAACAAGACAGAAGAAATTGACAAACGAATTAGCAATGCAACTTTAACCATTGGGGAAGGTAGAGTCGTTACCTCGCTGAGCGGTGATAGTCGGTATGTCCAAAACAATACAGGGCAGAAGTTTAAACCAAAAGGTGGGTTACACCCAATGATATTTATAAATGGTTAAAAGGAGTTTTCCCAACACATTTCAAAGACGCAAACAAGATTCAATTTGCAATAGATAGGATGGAAGGTGAGGCCTTCACTTGGGGAGTCAGGAAGAAGGAAGGGATTACTAATTACGATCAGTTTGAAGGGGAATTCTTGAAGAAATACTGGTCCAAAAGTCATCAGTGTGCAGCACTTGAGGACCTAATACACCGCAAGTCACTTAATACATGGAGAGGAACGTTGATAGAGTTTGCCGAACATTTGTGGGAATTAAACGAGACCTTGGAACAACCCCTGAGTGATGACATAATGATATCAGCGATAAAAAGAAGATTGAGCCATAGAATGCAAGAAACTGTATCCGGGAGTCTAATTAAAGATAGGGAGGCCTTGATGGAGATACTGGAACAGTTGGAATCTGTTCGATCACAGGAACACAACCAAGCTAATGATCAAAACCGAGCGGGAAGAAGTGACCAAAGGATCGTTTTAATAATTCGTCTGATTATAGAGGAAGAGGTGGTGGCCATAAGTATAGGAACCATAGTGGTGAATGGCAATGGAGAAATGATTGGAGAAGGAGTGAAGAACCGAGAGATCATGAGAAAGGATGGGATAGGCGAATGAATGAGGTGCATATAGAAGAGGCGGAAAGGCAGGAAAACTGAACGACACTCCAGATGAGGTCCGGTCAGGAGTGAGACCTACAAGGACCAGAATAAACCTACTAAGACACGACAATGGTTGAGATCTAAGAGGAGATCTACAGGAGGAAAGAAGTAGGATTCCCAAAGAATCCATACTACCCATGATAGGGATCAAGCTATGTGGACTGAATATTGAAGAATTAGTTGACACAGGAAGTGAAGCAGGTGCAATATCCAAGAAGCTATATGAACAGGCACTGAAAGAAAACATTAGCTTGCCTAGTTTCCCAGTGAGTGGAGTGAGAATTGTGAATGCATTGGGTGCAAGGAGTAAACCTATTAAAGAACAAGTGTTGATTACCTTCGAGATAGAGGGAGAAGAATATGAAGTAACATTTTTGGGGGTGGCTGGACTGAACACATCAATTATTTTAGGAATAGATTGGCTGAATGAAGTCGAAGCGATAGTGAGTTTTGATGAAGGTACTATCAAGGCCAAAGGAAGAAAGAGAGAAGAGAAAAGGTTAAAGTTTGCTGAGGGTAGTGCAATAAAAGAGGAAGAATTAAAAAGGATGAGTTTGTGTTATGAAGAGGAACCCACAGTAGTATACGGGGAAGAGGAAGTAGAAGAAGATGTGTTGGTGTACCTTGAGGGGCTAGCACGATAGGGTCGACATGAAGAGTATAAGATCAGTAAAAAGTTGGAGGAAATGACACAGCTAGATGAGGAGATTAGGAGGAAATTAGACACAGTATTATACAGCCATTGTAAGGTATTTTCTCAATGGCCAGGTGTCATGAAATGGGGTGTTCAACCCAATGATGTAGTTGGGTAAGACATGTTTAGAACATTTAGTTGTTAATCGGACATTTGAAAAAGGGGAATGTTTATTTACATTGTATTTTCAGATGTATTATAAATAGAGCTTCATATTTCATATTGACAATTACTTGAGAACGGCTATAAAACCTGTAACAACGAAACTGTAATATAATAACTCATATGTCATGTGTTCACATAATAATTTTGATTGTATGTTGTGTGTTACATTCAATATGGACTGTAGAGGATTATTGCTGCTTGATGGAAAATTGTGATTTGGACAATGCCATGTTTGTGAGATGTAATAACCTTTTGTAGAATATTATTATGGAGGCAGCCCACTACCGGAGTCAAGTGATTGGTAAATTGTAATTTCATTAATTATTTACACTGTGTCTTTTGTTCAGATGTAAAAATATCTAATTTCTTTGCCAATTCTTTTCTGCCACAGACTCCAAAGAAGTCTTCTAGGGCGGGGATGTAAGGGGGTCCATAGGCCCTTACTATAACTTTGCACTTGGCTTGGGTCAATAGGGCGAACAATCGATTGTGATGTGTTGCGAGAGCGAGTGGAGATGCGCCAGTGTGTTTGGCGGGTACATGTGTGTGTGAAGGCCATTGTTGAACAACAGGGTCTTTTAACCGAGAGGGGTGACACCATCGCCGTGGTTAGACCCCTAAGTAATAGATTAATACCAAGAAAGTGAAGGAGTAACATTATGAAAGTGATCAGTGACGTCACTAGTGCCGATATTTGGTTTCGCGTCTACCGCGCCGGCCTAACCTTGGATTGCAGTGTTGGATGCAGTGATGGATTAGCGTGTGACGATAATGTAAAATGAAGAATGCCTGTGCTAAGATTAGCTGTAATTAGATATGTATGATGAAGGCAGTGGCTGTCTCCTTTTTTGTAAAACTGTGTTTGTGTTCCTCATTACCAGACATTCAGTATTATAGTATTGAGCAGAACGAACTGGAAAGTAACAACTTCCGTAGCAGTCAATTCCGATTACCAGCCCCATTAGGTTCACGGTCATGTTAATAATAAATATTGGACTGCTATTCGATCAGATCAGGTCGGGATAAAATCGGAGGTGTTACAAGGTGCATATGGCAGTGGCATGGCAAAAGTTCTTCTGTTGCCAAAAACTTTCAAAACAGTCTTATAGAGAATGAATTACTACTCTTCAGGGTATTTTCCGAGACTGTCATTTCTTCTAAGGGAACTATTGTTGCAAGCTGTCACATGGTTCGGCACTCATATGGAAGATGATTCTTGTCCATGCGCCAGACGACTCCCTGCGAAAAGGTATTTTGACACTGAAAGATCACTCCTTGAAGACTTGTTTATCGATTATTCACGCACGTGAATGTCAATTTGGTCATCTGCTGCACTCCAATGGCTGGTACAGGTCTTGGGCGCCAGCCGCACGTCGACCAACAGCGACGACCAACAGTGTTGCAGTCACCCCTGGGACCAAGACTTTGGTCCCTGCCTTCGGCGGCCAAAGCAAAGTTTGTCCTCATGTAGTCAATATTTTGTTACGTATCAACGACGAGGTTGTCATACTTGGAAGGAGACATAATCAGCGTTTGGGGTGCAGAGTCATGGGGCTGAAGTCTACCCATTGTCAACGTTGTTTCCAGTGGACCACACTACATTAGACCCTACAGAATCCGCAGGGGATGAGTCAGACCAAATTCGTCAGCTTCATTCGTACAGTGCGTTTTTCAGTACACGATGGTGGCTGTCAGTCTGACAGCGCAGGTAAATGGCACGCCTCTCACTTTTGAAGAGGATATTGGGACCTCAGCCACGATCGTTGATTGGGATTTGCGCCACCAGTTGGGATCGCCGCCGATTCGTCTATTCACGAACTCTCTGAAGAGCTACAGCAACGACATCAGCCAGCTACAGGAATTGTTCTCGGCACAGATCCAGTACCTCACGCATGATATCATGGCACAGATTTTGGTTCTTACCGCCTCCAAGACCACCAATGTATTAGAGACGGAACTCTTGCACTCCCTGGGCCTCAAGCTACATGATTCTGCACCTGGTATCAAGACCTTGTCTTCGGACACTCAGCTGAAAGAGCTTCTGGAATCATTCTCAGACATCGTTCCCGACATATCTCCAGGAGTCTCTGGGTTCAAAGCCCATACTGAACTCCTCCCCTTGGTGGTTCCAAGGCTCAACCAAGCCCATACAGTAACGTTCGCAATCCATGATAATCAGCAGCTGGTGCTTTGTCTACTGGAAGATGAAGATGTTCTGACACCACTAAATCATAGTCGCTGGAAATCAACCATCGTCGTCATCAAAAAGCTGAATAGGTCTCTTCAAGTTAGTGGGGATTTTAGAGCCCCTGTCAATATGCAATCCGTTATTAACAGCAGCCATATCAAAGATTGTAGACATTCTGTCAGAAATGGTGGGTGGAAAAATATTTGCCAAGATTGATCTTCGTGTCACCTACCTCTAGCTACAATTTTATGAGACATCGAAGTCTGTCCTGGTCATCAAAATGCGTTTTGGATTTTTTCATTACAACCAGTTTCCATTTGGGGTCACAAGTGTTCTTGCCATTTTTAAACTCCATTTCCAGACGCTGACCAGAGACATTCCTGGGATAGTGAACTGCCTTGATGACATCTTAGTTGCTGGTGCTACCACCCAGGACCCCACATAGTACCCATGTACTCTTTTCAGCATTCTGCAGGATGCTCGCCTACTTTGCAACAAGGACAGATGTCTGTTATTTGTGCCTCAGGTAATCCACCTCAGTTATGTCTTGAGCACCACAGGCATTTGTGTTCAATTCCGCAATACATCAAGGCTATACAGCAGCTACCTCCTACAAAGGACACTTCAAAGCTCAACATCGTCCTTCGACAGCTAAATTACTATAGCCATTTTATTCCCCACACTGCAGTTCTGACAGAACCATTTCACCGCCTCCACTGCAAAAATACTCCGTGGGAATGGTCTCCGACTTGTGATGAGACATTCCAGCATCTGAAAACAGCCCTCCTCAAGCCAGCATGGCTTATCTCATATGACACCTCCAAACCTCTCATGTTGGCTACGGATGTGTCAGACTATTGTTGGGGTCCATATTGTCTCACAGTGTCGATGGCGTCAAATGCCTGATTGCCTTTGGCATCAAAACTCTCTCACCCCCATAGAACAACTATAGCTAGATCTAGATGAAGGCCATAGCCATCATTTTCGGATTTAAGAAGCTCCACAACTTCATCTAAGGAAGCCAGTTCACATTGTACATTGATCTTAAGACCTTGGTCTCCCTATTCAGTGCCGACCGGAGTGCCCAACCGGTTCTAGGCGTTTCATCTGGAATTGCGCCACTGCTACGGTCGCAGGTTCGAATCCTGCCTCAGGCATGGATGTGAGTGATGTCCTTAGGTTAGTTAGGTTTAAGTAGTTCTAAGTTCTAGGGGACTGATGACCTCAGAAGTTAAGTCCCATAGTGCTCAGAGCCATTTGAACCATTTTCCCTGTTCAGTGTCACTTCAGCCATCTGAGGGCTGTTTGCTGCCTCCAGCTCAGGGCATTGTTCCTTGCAGAGTATTTATACGACGTTCAGTACCAGGAATGGCTGTGCATGCCAACATAGATTTTCTCTTTTGTCTCCTGGTGGGGCCCGACCCTGACTTGTATACCCACTCAGTTACCTGTTTCCACTTGGATGATGCTGTCGCCATGACGGTATCTACATTGTCACTGGATGCCAAGTTCGTCACACATCACATAGTGGATGAACCAGCAAATTGGGCTATCATGCACCATGTTCAGCACAGGTGGTCACACAATTGTGATCAGCTTATGCAGCTGGGGGTACAAGCTTATTGGCACTAGTATAGTGACTTGTTGGTGAGAGATGATATGCTCCTGATCTTCAGGGATAATTGTCACTGGGAGGTTTTGCTGCCGCCTTCCCTATACTGGCCAGTGTTGGAGCTCCTGCACGTGGACATCGGGGTATTGTCCTCACAAAATGTCTCACCCACCAAAACGTTTATGGGAGAGGGATGGATGCCACCCTCACTGACATGGTGACAATATGTACCATGTGTGAAAGTCAACAATTGGTGCCCCCTCACTTCCTGTTTCCTCAGCCTCTGACTACTTCCCCTTGGCCTTCCTTACACCTGTATTTTGCGGCCCATTCCTTGGTTCCTCCTGCCTCATCCTCGTGGACGCTGGCAGTGGATTTCCATATGTCTCTTGCATGTCCTCCACCTTTTCCACAAGTACCATTCATGCATCTCCCACGTCGTTGCCATTGAGGGACTTACCAAATCAATTGTAACTGACAATGGCCTTCAGTTCACTTCTGCTGAATACACTTCCTTCTATGCTACCCCTGACATCCAGTTGGTCCATACAGCATCATCTCATCCTGCATTTAATGACCTGAGAGAAAGATTTGTCTACACACTGCAGATACACATGACCAGAATGGATCAGTAAGACACCATGGATGACACCCTTACAACTGGCCTTTGCACATACTGGTCCACAGCCCAGGATGGGTTGTTCATAATAGAAAGACTTCATGGACACACTAATCGATCGCACCTGTTCATCCTATTCCACCCTCCACCCACCCAGCTCAGCAGTGTTCTAACCACTCTCGTTTTGGGCGATGGTGTTCCCCAAGAACAATCCCTGGTGGGTCCCAGCTATGGCCTCTAAGCTTTTTGGCCACTCCATGGCGACTCTCACCCTCACATATAGTACAGTGCGCTAGAAGCACAGCAATTGCGTCCACCATCGGTATGCTTCAGAGCTGGCTACTATGCCACCTCCTCTTCAATTGGATTTCAGAATGGATCACTGTCGGCCTTCCAGTCCAATGCCACTGCTATCGCTGCCACCTGCAGCACTCCCATCGGATCCCCCTGCTCCTGCCACTGTGCCGATGAAGGTGGACGCAGCACCTGCTTCTGACTCACAGCTACAGTCACTGATTGATCTGCAACCCAGGTCGAGGTGACACCTCACGCCTGTCGGTGTACTGTTGGGTGAAACGCCCTGCTTAACTCCGCAGGACAGAACAGGTAGTTGTAATTGTCGAAAGGGGCCAAAAGGGGCAGTCAGTTACACTCAAACACATATAACTTTATTTAGTTGTCCAGACAATACAGCAACAATTTTAGGACTTAGTTATCGGCTGAATAGGCCACACTATCTTATGCCTTAAGGGCACAACCGCTTAAATTTAAAAACGGCTCCATGCCATTAACTTAAAATTCAGACTCAAAACATAATATTTAGAAGGCAGAAGGCCTCACAAATCTAACACTTGAAAAGCAAACAAGTTTAATTTAGATGGCTGAAGACCCATTATTTAAGACTGCAAGTAAAATTTATTTAAAAAAAGCACAAAGCAGATGCCTTATCTTCACTTAGGCTGAAGGCCCCACACAGTCTGATACTTGAAAGACCAGAAATTTAATTTAAAAACGGCTGAAAGCCGATTACTTAAAACTACTAAAATAATTTTTAGTAGACAGAAGGCCCAAAGCTTTATCTTTGAACAATATTTTACACAGGCTGAAGGCCCAAACAATGCAAGACTTGACAAATAAGGTACTTTCAATTTTAAAGTGGCTGAAGGCCCATTATTTAAAACCCAACTAAAAGCATACAAATTCAAACTATCGGCTATAAGCTATTAAAATACACAATCCAACACCAATAAGAAAAGGTAATACAGCCAACGGCGCTCAGAAGTTTCCGGGGGTTGGTCTGCACTTGAAATATTAACGTTCGCTTAGGGGAGATAGGTAGTCGGCCCAAATATATCCGATGCCCCGGCAACCCAACCAAGAGACAGTCAACGGATCCACCAGCAAGACGACTTGCTTTCCACCCGACCAATGCACAAGGAACTCCAAAGCCAAAACGTAAAAGGCGTAGCCACCCACAAACAAGTATGCATAAGCTGTCAAAACTACACACACGTGTTGGACAGCAACAACATGGTGATGAAAGGACACTGCCTGAATTTTACGTCAGCGTCCAGGGCAGGTAACTGGAACGCTAACGGCCACAAGGCAGAAAATTCCGCTGGTGCACTTGAACTTTAAATAACCAAAATACAGTTAAACTTCACTGGATGGTGGCCAAACTTTCGCCAACTCGTTGCTCACGGGACTACCTCCATCACAATCCGACACTGCGTAGAGACCGCCAGCGGGCCCAGCCCACTGTGCTGCGCGGAGATTTCCTGGCTGATCCACACCAACCGACCGACTGCCGCACATCAGCACGGAAACAGCACTAAAATAACTGAGCAGTCTATATCACAAGCTACACACAGTTTCACAAACTCTTGCACAAGGACTAGACAATACTAACGACGGCAACTGTGCAATAACAAGGACGAATCACGAGTTGGCACACGCAGGCAACCGACAAGCGATGGCCGGCCAACATACACGTCGTCTAACACGACGACCGACCGACAACCAACCAAGGTAGTCCGTACTCAAGTGATAGGTATCGGCAACTGTCGGGCGAGTCATGGCTGTCAAGAACTCACTGCAGCCGCACCCCGACAGAACTTCTGCCGCATCCTAGGTCAAACATCGCCAGGTCCGAAATGCACAGCTAGCGCCCCTCAACTCATTGGCAGATCCCAACTAACCCACACGACAACCGGGACGTAATAGCAGTCCAGCAAAGATAATACGGCGGGGCATATATCGATAAGCGATGCTGCTGCCCCTCTTGGGCAGGCAAGGCAGCAACTCAGTAACAGTAGTAATTGAATTAACAAAATGAGGTGGCAGTACAGTAAAAACAGAATGTCAAAAGAGAGAGAGATGGCACGAAAATGAGCCATGCACCGCTCAGTGGGGAATGACCACAGTGTCCGCCCCATCCACCTGCGACATCGGCATCCCACATGATAGAACAGAAATGCGAGATACCTTCAACACAGCAAGCGAAATCAAAGCAGATGTTTTCGTCACGACAGAAGCTGTTGTCAGAGACAAAAACAGAACATCATGTCTCAGCCACTGTCGCCAAAGCCTACTACCGGAGCAGCGTGGATCGACTGCAGCACCAGTGGTCGTGATCAACAAGCAAACTATTTTCCTATACCATTCACGCGATAGAAAATAGTTGCATGAGATCCATTCGCCAACTGGCCTTATGAGCTGGCACACTTATGGCCAGAAGGCAGTTCGATATGCTGCCTGGATTTGTATGGACCTGCCATCCCAGCCACAACACCCACACAACTCGTCTGCTGGTAGTCACAGATCGTCAGGAGTGGTAGCTTCGGACTGTGACTCAAGAGTGTCGTGTATTGGTGGTCTGACCTTCCTTGACAGCTTTGTCGTAATACTGTGCTGACCACTCTCTTGTAGTTTGTTCAAAAATGTTCAGATGTGTGTGAAATCTTATGGGACTTAACTGCTTAGGTCATCAGTCCCTAAGCTTATACACTACTTAACCTAAATTATCCTAAGGACAAACACACACACCCATGCCCGAGGGAGGACTCGAACCTCTGCCAGGACCAGTCCATGGCTGTAGCGCCTGAGATTGCGCGGCAGTAATTTGTTTCCGTGTTTTCTTTGGTGGACTTACTCGATCGAGGGACTTGTGAGGAAAACATTTTATTTTGTTATTCTTCTGTTATAAGATCCGAAGTATGATCCCTACTTTGTTTCTTGCTTAAATTGTGTTTTGATACTACTTAGTCGACATTTGCAATGTTCTCGTTTATTGGTTTTTCCAATAAAAACAGATTGAGGAATATCGCTCGCATTTTATTTCTGCTACTGCAGATACAGCACTCACCAAGCACGACTCATGGCCCATCCTCACAGTTTTCCTTCCGCCAGAGCTTCATCCAGTTATTTCCAAACGTCACAGAAGCTCTCTCGCGAAATTTGTACGAGTTAGGACTAGCACTCCTACCTGAAGTGATATTGCAGAGACTTGGCTTAGGCACAGCCTGGGAGATATTTCCAAAATAAAATTTTGGGTCTGCTGTGGAGTGTGCGCTGATAATGAAACTTCCTTGCAGATTAAAAGTGTGCGCCAGGCCGAGAATCGAACTCGACAACTTGGCCTACTGCAATCAAGTGCTCACCTGCGAATTACCCAAGCACCAACTATGAACAGAGCTCACAGATTTATATCAGCCCATATGACATCTCCCACCATTCAAAATTCACAGAACCACTCCTGCGAAGCTTGCAAATGTAGCACTCTGGGAAGGAAGGAAATTGCAGAGAAATGGCTTAGCAAAAGCCAAGGGAATGATACTGGAATGAAATTTTCACTCTGCAGCAGAGTGGGTGCTGTTACGAAATTTCCTGAGAGGTTATAATTGTGTCACAGACGAAGACGCGAAAACTGGATCTTTGTCCTTCGTGGATAAGTAATTACCATCTAAGCTCGCCAAGCAAGGCTCGTGATCCGTCCGAACAGCTCGCTTCAACCAGTTACTTATTTCCTAACTCATAAACTTCACAGAAAGTCTCCTGCGAAACATGCAGTACTAACATATCTGGAAAAAAGAATATAGCAGAGAGATATCTTAGACACATAGCCTGGGGGGATATTTCTCGAATCAAATTCAATGGACGCCTAAAACTGTGATCTAGGCCAAGACTCGAATTCGGTTACGTGATTGGTCACATGTTACCTTACTCCGCCAAAACTCACGACTGGTCTCACTGCTTTACTTTTGTCAGTACCTCATTTTGTATCTTCCAAATCTCACAGAAAATCTCCTGAGAAACATGCAGGACTAGCACGCCTGAAAAGAAGACACTGCAGCGACTTGGGCTAGCCAGAGGCTGGGGCACGTTTCCAGAATGAAATTTTCGGTCGACAGCGGATTGTGCGCTGGTATGGCACTTCCTAGCACATTGAAACAGTGTGTTGAACCTATAATCGATCACGGGAGATTTAGCTTTCACGGTCAAGAGCTCACCAATTTAGGTACACAACTTGACTAACTACCCATTCTCACAGCTTTACTTATGCCACTACGTCAACTCGTACTTTTCAAATCTCACAGAAGCCGTCTCACGAAACCTGCAGGACTAGCACTCCAGCGAGATAGGACAGTGCAGACACATGGTTTAGCCACAAACTGTGGAATGTTTCCAGAAAGAAATTTTTGATATGCAGGGGAGTGTGCACCGATATAAAGCGCCTTCGTAGATTAAAACTGTGTGCTGGACCGAGACCAAGCCCGGGTCCTTTGCTATTTATAGGTAGGTCCTCATCTGTTGTCTTACCCCATCACAACTCATCTCCGTCTTCACAGTTTTACTTCCACAAGTACCTCATCTCCTACATTACTTTACAGAAGCTCCTTGGGAAACTTGCAGAACTATACTTGTAGAAGAAACAAATTATTGCAGCTATATGTCTTACCCACAGCCTAGCAGATGTTTCCTAAATTAAATTATCTCTCTTTGGCGGGTTTTGCGCCGATGAAAAACCTACTCGGAAATAATAATTGTTTTCCGCACCAAGACTCGAAATAGTGACATTTACCTTAAGACGGCAAGTGCTCATCATCCGAGCTATCCTAGTACCACTCACGACTATTGGTTACAGCTTTACTTCTATCAGTATCTTACCTCAGAGCTCCCAGACTTCACAGAAGCTCTCCTGCGGAAATTACAGGTCTAACACGACTGCAAGAAAGGTTGCTGCACAGGCATAGCTTTGACACAATTGGAGATTAATTTTAATTGTAATAACCAACAGCCTCAGTTGCAACGTTTACCTATATTTACCTAGGTTTCAGTTGGGATAACCCTACCTTCTTCAGAATAAAAGTAACTACCGTTTGTTCATAGTGGACATCGTCAAGCTAAAATTACAAATACATAAAATATCGTCAGACTGTAAAAACTTATCTGAAAGTGCCTCGGCCCCACTTCGCGACCGCGATGCCGCAGCCACGAGTGCTGTACTGCTGGAAAATTCTATGAAGTTTGGAAGGTACAGAATGAGATACTGGCGGGAGAAAATCTGTGAGGATGGGTCAGGAGTCGTGTTTGGTTAGCTGACTTGTTCAGCAGATGCACGCGAAAGGCAGAAGTCCTGAGTTCGAGTCTCCATCAGGAAGTTCTATATCATCATTTTGGAAACTCCCTCCACTCCTAGCCTATGCCATGTCTCTAAAATATCCTTTCTTACGGGACTGCTAGGTATGGAAGATGAGGTGCTGTCGGAGGTAAAGCTGTGGGGACAGACAGTGAGTCTGGTTTGGGTAGCTCAGCTGGTGAGCACTTGGCACACAAATCAAAAGTCGCGAGGTCGAGTGTCGGGCTTTGCACAGAGATTTAATCTGCAAGCAAGTTTCACTGTTCCTTACGTTAAGGATGCTACATTAAAAATTTATTGATCATTGACTTATGAAATCAGTATTTCAATATTAGTAAGCAGTGCTAAAAATGTGGATCTTTTAAAAGCAATATTGTTTCGTGAATGAAATGCAAATTAACCCTTCTTTTACCCCTCAGAAAATTTCATTTACCGCTCAGGAAGTAATTACCAACCGGCTAGGAACCATTGCCCTAAGGGCATACTGACAGCAGTACCTTCAAGTAATTGGTAGAGTACAAATTTTAAACTTATAAGTCGATTCAATCAAATGATATGACTATTTATGTCATATGTTTTGATAATGGGAAACTAATTCATCAAAACCAATACGATATTTCACGTTGACCTAGAATCATGAAATTTGGCAAGAAGCAAGGTCTCACAGTACAAGTAAAACAAAAAATATCTTAAAATTGTGAAAGTGCAGTTATATCACACAAACAATCTTTTGCTCTTAGAATATGGATTGCATGCATAATCCATAAAAAATGTAACAGATAAACATTACTGCATGCAAAAAAAAAAAAAAAAAAATTGTAAATTGTAGTAATGTGTCAGTAAGTAGATAAAATACATTTTATTAAAGCTTCTATATCTAACATATATAAACTTAAGTCCCTTAGTCGTTTCCTTTTGTATGTTCAGGCCAGTCATAGGAGCTACTGTATAAGTTATGATACGGTCTTGGAATTCCCGCGACCAATATCTTTCCGATATCTATATCGAAAGCAGGGGAAAATCGTTGAGATTCTCGGTTCCCATTATGGATGAAGTGTACAGGTTGATCGTTAATAGAACCGACGATCTGCAGGGCTGGATTCCTAACCGAAAATGGAGTAACAGAGGTCTCATGAACATGTGTTCAATAACGGGAGGTGTGTCTGTAACGACGACAAATCGTCCCAGGATACGGTACGAAGCTGTATCCCATCCACGGCACAACAGATGTCCAAAGTGGTCACTGTAGTATTGTAGGTGATAGGGACAGTAACAGCTGTCATGCAGGATACACGTAATCGAACTTCGGCTAACACCATGCTGGTAGACCGCTAGTCTGGGGTTTGTACTAGGGTTCGTCTCAACATCCTGTAGAAACCAGCTCACCACGTCCGGTGCTTCCCTGCACGTTCGTCTGTCTCAGACGCTCCTTGATCACACAAACGCCCAAAAATGGCTTGAAATGTTGTGTGATGTGATTGGCGTCTGTGAGGGGACGTTTTTTTGTATACCTCTGCTGCTTCTCGACCGTTTCCATGTGCTTGGCCGTACACAAACACCATTTCGGCTCGTTCCTGACATGAGTATCGGACCATTCTGCTGCTTACAGTACGCCGCGTCTATCACACAGCCTGCAATGCACAAAGAACGCACGGCACGTGGTTAGAGGAACTGTCATCCGTGAGCACCATCTATCACGTAAAGGATGCATATCAGGACACAAGTTCATAGGACCATTTTCCTTCCATTTCCAGTCATGAATCCGTCCCGTCCACCCTGTATATACACACCTGTATTAAGTTTGCACAGAACTCTCAGTGCACGAGTCCTACTCGCATTTGGCCAATTTCTTAAAAATAATAGCATTAAAGCGTGACACTGTGGTAGACGTTACGGCTACTGATAATGCATGAACAATTTCTTTCTCGCAGAGCCCACCCACCACAATCACACTTCGGGCTTTATAAAACTGGTGTATGACAGTAAGAATGAGACGCATACACCTTATATAAATAAACAGCTCATTAAATCCCTTCTCCGAGTTGTAAGTGGTTCCTGCAATAGACCATAAATAGACACTCAGGAGGTTAAAACAACTGCATGGCTAACGTAACGAAAGAACTGCCTCCAAACACATTTTTCATTTTGGTATTTGGCGCACTTAGCATACTTATTACAGACAGTGTATGCTTATGAATAATACACAATCCATATCATGCATACGGATCAACATACCTGCTATCTATATGATGGGATCTCCCTGACGTCGACACGAAACTCCAGACAACCTAACAGATTATCATCTTTGGATTGTTTCGCCGTTAACCTGAAATGACCATACGGCAATTCAGGAAGGTTAACAAGTTTTAGCCCCCTCGGATTGAAGTTCACCATTTGGTAGGTACCCTGCAAACAGGTCACAAGGTCAGACTTATTATACTCTCTACGTTATATCTTGTTAAGTGATTAAAATGGAAAACAACATACTACCACCGGACTCTGATGCAAATATTGCTGTATATTGACTTATTCACCATTACGAGTAACATAAAAATATATAACTGCAATGTACGTATACCTTATAAACAATGAGACGCCTGAGACGGTGCATCCTAATTACGCCCAGGATAATGAAGTATATAGTTATTACAATGGAATGAGTACCCCTAGCTCCATACAGTCATTGATATTAGTCAACGTGGCCAGATGAAAACGTGTGCCCCTTCCAGGACTCGAACCTGGGATCTCTTGCTTACATGGCAGACGCTCTATCCATCTGAGCCACCGACGACACAGAGCGAAGTGCGACTGCAGGGACTTATCTCTGGCACGCCTTCCGTGAGACCCACATTCCCAACTTATTGTCCCGTACTATACTCATAGTGCCCCTGCCCATTATACTCATTCCGCGCGGCTTTTTGCCGATTCCCTTAAGAGTCCAGGCACTGTGCATCTGCACAGAAGAAGAAGGTCAAATGGCCGGTGTATATATATATATATATATATATATATATATATATATATATATATATATATATATATATATATATATACACTCCTGGAAATTGAAATAAGAACACCGTGAATTCATTGTCCCAGGAAGGGGAAACTTTATTGACACATTCCTGGGGTCAGATACATCACATGATCACACTGACAGAACCACAGGCACATAGACACAGGCAACAGAGCATGCACAATGTCGGCACTAGTACAGTGTATATCCACCTTTCGCGGCAATGCAGGCTGCTATTCTCCCATGGAGACGATCGTAGAGATGCTGGATGTAGTCCTGTGGAACGACTTGCCATGCCATTTCCACCTGGCGCCTCAGTTGGACCAGCGTTCGTGCTGGACGTGCAGACCGCGTGAGACGACGCTTCATCCAGTCCCAAACATGCTCAATTGGGGACAGATCCGGAGATCTTTCTGGCCAGGGTAGTTGACTTACACCTTCTAGAGCACGTTGGGTGGCACGGGATACATGCGGACGTGCATTGTCCTGTTGGAACAGCAAGTTCCCTTGCCGGTCTACGAATGGTAGAACGATGGGTTCGATGACGGTTTGGATGTACCGTGCACTATTCAGTGTCCCCTCGACGATCACCAGTGGTGTACGGCCAGTGTAGGAGATCGCTCCCCACACCATGATGCCGGGTGTTGGCCCTGTGTGCCTCGGTCGTATGCAGTCCTGATTGTGGCGCTCACCTGCACGGCGCCAAACACGCATACGACCATCATTGGCACCAACGCAGAAGCGACTCTCATCGCTGAAGACGACACGTCTCCATTCGTCCCTCCATTCACGCCTGTCGCGACACCACTGGAGGCGGGCTGCACGATGTTGGGGCGTGAGCGGAAGACGGCCTAACGGTGTGCGGGACCGTAGCCCAGCTTCATGGAGACGGTTGCGAATGGTCCTCGCCGATACCACAGGAGCAACAGTGTCCCTAATTTGCTGGGAAGTTGCGGTGCGGTCCCCTACGGCACTGCGTAGGATCCTACGGTCTTGGCGTGCATCCGTGCGTCGCTGCGGTCCGGTCCCAGGTCGACGGGCACGTGCACCTTCCGCCGACCACTGGCGACAACATCGATGTACTGTGGAGATCTCACGCCCCACGTGTTGAGCAATTCGGCGGTACGTCCACCCGGCCTCCCGCATGCCCACTATACGCCCTCGCTCAAAGTCCGTCAACTGCACATACGGTTCACGTCCACGCTGTCGCGGCATGCTACCAGTGTTAAAGACTGCGATGGAGCTCCGTATGCCACGGCAAACTGGCTGACATTGACGGCAGCGGTGCACAAATGCTGCGCAGCTAGCGCCACTCGACGGCCAACACCGCGGTTCCTGGTGTGTCCGCTGTGCCGTGCGTGTGATCATTGCTTGTACAGCCCTCTCGCAGTGTCCGGAGCAAGTATGGTGGGTCTGACACACCGGTGTCAATGTGTTCTTTTTTCCATTTCCAGGAGTGTATATATTATATGGCTCTCCTCTACACGAAGGAAGATGTACGTGAAGTACTCCATTTCTGTCTCACATCTTCGACACAAATCGAGTCTCCAGTTCCATATAGGCACGAAGCAATTGTTACCTTACGTTTCATGTTGCTCATGTTCGAAATGCATGCATATGGATTCTCAGGGAGAGGGCAGTCTTAGGATATTTTTAGTTGGTTAGTATATAAGATGCACAAATACTTTGGTAGGAAATCAAACAGCACATGGGTATGTCAGTAATATGACCATATACGAGTACATATGAAAAACTGGGAAAAATATGAAAATAGACATAAAATCTTTAAAATTGGAGGGAAATCTGGTATAATTACGAAAAATTAACGTAAAATAGGTAAAAACTGAGGGAAATACGAAGAACTACGTAACATCACGAAAACCTAGTAAAATTACGGAAATTGACTGAGAATACATAAAATTAGGAAAAAATACCATGAAATGAGTAGTGAGCAAAATCAATTTAACTGCGTGTTCTGGAGCAGGTGAGTAGAATGATACTAAATATACATTACTTAATAGGGGAAAGAGTTGGCTTTCTAGAGATGTGACGTCAAAGGGAAAAGGCAATATTATTCCGCACATGATCAACAGAAACTAACATCGGACCATGACTTCTGTGTGCAAAAGGAAAGTTACCAGAGGTAAACTGCGATAAGACTGCTACTGTTTCACCATACGCGTTTCCGGCAGCAGACGGTCATTTTATAGGTCAGTTGTGCGTCATACAATTGTGGAAACCTATGTTGTTACAAAGGATCGATTTTTTCTTTGGAGTGAAAGATGGTAGTTTCATCACTTTGCAGTTTTTCGCCATAGTTTATCGTAGAGAAACTTGCAGAGAGACTGTACGTCACGCAATGGGAATACGTCTCTTAAATTAGAATACTGACAGCATTGCATTCCACGTGACTAACAGGTCGGAAATCGCGCGGCTCTTGCATTATAGGGTGTTTAAGTGCAGAATCGTTTACCTTTTCGAATGTATGTTCCATTACAATTTCTCTCTTTCCGATATCTTACTGGTATTGATACCAAACACCAGAACAATACTTCAGAATTGATAGCACAGTCGATTTACGTAAAATGATTTGGAGTCTTACTAATTTTCCCGCTAAGAAACACCACCGTAACTGCCCATACTATCTTTTCAAATACCATGTGTTGCAGGAGAAAGCCTCATTTGGCGCTGGCCCTACACAATGTACACGCTTGGCGGAAATACGACAACATGTTCCCATTTCCGATGAGAGGCCAAAACATGGACCTGTAGCATTAACTCACCTCATCCTGTTTCTGCACGGGTTGCAGAAGGTTGTAAATACAGTGCTGTCCAACTTCTCCTTAGGTCTTACTTAAACTAAAACGATCACGCGGACAAAGGTGCAGGAAGAACGGGGCTGACACTGATTGACAGTTAAAATATGCAGAGAGACTGTCTAAAGCCACATTGCTGTTTTACTGTACGGGACTAGCTCGGGAAGGGTGACTCGTTTCGAGATATGAGAGTGCAGCGAATATGGTTCACTAGTGGCTGTAATCCTGAAAAGACGTCTCCATACAATCCCACGCAAGTATGTGATTGAATGGAGAGACATGATTTCAGATCACAAACAGCGTATCTACCGGAAGGTGTAACACTATCAGCGACTCTTGTGTGTGCCTGTAGAACCAAGAATGCTTTTTATGCAGGATGACAGTAAAATGGTCGTTTTGATCGTGTTTCTAATCACGTGGTCCTTAAGCGAAATGTAAGTTGCTGACGCTAGAATCCTTCTATGGTCAGTTTCAAATGTCAGTTCTCAATAATGTCCCTAGAAAAGCGCATCGTCTTCCCTTCTGGGATTCCCATTTGTGCTGTCTGGTGTGTGTAATCTGACTGCTAAAAAAAAAATAATTGCTCACCATGCAGTGACTCTCGTGATCAATATAATTAATTAGTCTATCAATTTAATACCAATTAAGTGTCTTCTGGCAGGTGGAAGCGATAGCTAGGGTACAACAGACATGATTCTTGAGTTGGAGCAGTAATCAGGGGTTTATTTCGTTGTAGCGATATCTTTTAAGGAAATTTTAATCTCCCATCTACACAGGGAGAGACAAACCTCGTAATAAAATCAGATGTATTACCGAATTTATGAAATGATACATAGTATCAAATAAACTGCACTGTTACCTTAAGAGACTTCGTATTTGGCGAGTCACTTAGTTACTTTAAGGGAATCCTAAAGTGAGAAGGCGTCCCGTGACAGAGGTAGATCTTGGTATTTAGTAATGAGCCAAAAGCGAGTTTAATATTCTAGTCCTGTGATGGGTGATGTAACAAATACTAAGCTGATAAATTTTCGTCCGAGTTCTCATCTGTTCATGTAAATGTCTTATAATTTAAAATCTGTAACTTTCCGGTGTCTTCAGGTCTCTTCCACGCATACAGTCTCCTTTCATGATTGTTAAACCAAATGTTAGCTGTGATTAAATTATGCATGTGTTAAGCTCCACTAGTCGGTTTCCTCTTTCATTCCTTTCCCCTCGTCCATATTCACCTATTATTTTTCCTAATGTTCCTTTTCCTACTATTGAATTCCAGTTCCCCATCACAATTAAATTTAAGTCCCCCTTAACTATCTGAATAATTTCTGTTATCAGAAATTTCTTCAATCTCTTCATCATCTGCGGAGATAGTTCGCATATAACCTTATACTACTTTGGAGTTTGTTGGCTTTGTGTCTGTCTTGACTACAACAGTGCTTTCACTATGCTGTTCATAATAGCTTCCCCTCATTCCCATTTTCTTATTCTTTATTAAATCTACTACTGCGTTACCCCTGTTTGTATTCATCTGACCCGAAGGCTTGTTCCTCCCATCACCGAACATCTCCAATAGCATTGTATTAGTGATGGGCAGGAAATCGCGTATCGGTTAGAAATCACAGTGACTGAGAAGTCACAGAAATCACAATAACAACTTTACAAAATCTAACTGCGATTTCAGTCACAGTTAGCAGTCGCAAGTAGCATTTCAAATTCAATGCCGTGAGCCATCTGTTGGCCGAATTCCGTACTGCTTTCTGCGATTTCAGTGACAAATCGCGGCTAGAAGTCGCAAGTAGCAACTAAAAAGCGCAGTTAACAGTGTCATCTGTTGGCCAAAGTTCGTACTACGCTCATCTCTGCGACACGCTATCAAGTGTAACTGCGATTTCCGTGACAAGTCGCAACTAAGAGTCGCAAGTTGCAACTAAAAAGTGCAGTTAGCAGTGCCATCTGTTGATCAAAGTTCGTACTACGCTCATCTCTGCGACACGCTATCGAGTCTAACTGCGATTTCCGTGACAAGTCGCAACTAAGAGTCGCAAGTAGCAACTAAAAAGTGCAGTTAACATCCTTTTCCTAGTGCCATCTGTTGACCGACGTACGTACTTCGTTACGAGAGCCTTGTGCCTCACGAGATCGACGTGCTGTGTGTGACTGGGTGCATAATACTGAATATGAAGGGCTTATTTCAATAGTGGTACAAGTCCACGTTTGTTCATTTTGAGATACAGACTCGTAAAGTTAAATGAGTGCTGAAAAATCTGCAGTTGAGATACCAGAAATATTCAAGCATATGGTTTCTTGCTAGAGATGAACCTTTATTTATGTTTGTTTGGATCATTAATTTCAGAAGCATTATAGGCAAAAAATGGAGGTAATGGACTTGTACCACTATTGAAATAAGCCCTTCCTATTATATGACGACATGCACATTCAGCATCAGTTATGGTTGGTCAAACACAGCTGTGACTCTGAATGTATTATATTAATAAGAAGCAACTTTGCCTTTTTCTCCTGAAAATATCAAGTAACGTAACAAATGTGTTTGATCCTGCTTCCAATATGACAGTTTTGGTTAATACTCCACATGCCTACAGGACTTTGCAATGTTAACACAGCAGAACTCAGACACCTGTATAAGTGTAGTGAAATAAAAACAGTATTATTGTGTCATATGAATGCCTCACTTTTGTTCCGACACAGTTCAAGACTCGGGAGAAAAGTTTTACACCTGGTGTTCTACATGGCAACTTCACACACAAGAACTTTTTGCCGACACTACTACCACCTACATAAGTAAGCTTTTCCTGTGTTACTTTCAAGTAATTCACTTAAGCTATTCCTGATTTAACTGTAAGATCTGTACTTCCCACTTTCGTATCAACAGCCTCAAAATGCATATTGTAGACTTCGGGATATGTTACAGGTCAGTGTCACACCAAGATTGTGGAGAAAGAGGGGGGGGGGGGCGTCATGTCACTCTCCAACAAGTGTTTACCAATAAATATGTGGCGGAAAATTACGGATATAGGACGGCTTAACATGTGGAAAATGAGATTTTCATTATTCGCTCACTGTATTTAACATTTATTATTCCTTTAAAATTGGACAACAACTTCAATAAAACACAGTTTAATCACTCATCTGCACACTTATTTCGCAATAATGTCACTTTTAAACTGCAAATCCTCTAAGAGCTCTCTTGAATCTTCACGAGTCTCTCCCAACAGCCTTGATGTGGATAGATACGTACAGCAACCAGAACTGTGTCTGCAAAATCACAAAAATTATTAAACAATTTTTGCTGTCACTAATTACAAGCAATATAATTGACAGAGTAGATTGCTAATATTTGCTGTAATGAAAGCCACCCAATGGGGTATATTTCACATTTGCAAGAACGATCTCACTTAAGTAATTAAGTCCATCGAAACACTTAGAAACTAACCTCTCGTCTGACGAAAACGGTCTAAAGACGCAGTGGCAATTTCTCCAGATCTGCTGACAATGATATTTTGAGTTATCACTTTACTGAGTGACTGAAATGTAGTTCGGGTACCTGAGAACATAACAATACGTTAGAATTCATTTTCTAAACACGAACTATTACGGTACTGTATGGCTACTTACATATTAATTACACTATTAACATTTTCACAGTTGTTTCTTTAATACAAGATTAAAGCCAACGGAAGAACAAACGTAAAACATACTTACCAATGACAGATTTGTTGAGATGCAATTTTCTGTGTGGACAGATGTAGCTTTTTCATACGGTGGTAAGTCGCAGAAATCGCAGAAGTAGCAGAAGTCGCAGAAATCGCGGAAGTAGCAGAAATCGCAGAAATAGCAGTGGCGGAGGGATACGCGACTTAGGTTTCTTAACTGCGACTCTTAACTGCGACAAATCACAGTTAAGAATAACAGATACTGAAAAGTAGCATTCACAGAAATCACTGATATCGGAAAATCGCAGTTTAGCCCAACACTACATTGTATCTAACTTACTAACCAGTTCCCTTTTTAAGTTTTCTAATGTACCTGCCCAATTAACGGATCTAACATTCTACGCTCCAATCCATAGAATGACAATTTTTTTCTCCTGATGACGACTTCATTCTGAGTAGTCCCTGCCCAGAGAACCGAATAGGGTATTATGAGGATTGACTGAAAAGTAGTGCCTTCATCTTCGTAACTCTTCAACAATGGGAAGCATCGGTATGCGGCAGGTACTGACTTGTTCCGTAGCCTTTTCTCTACAGCTCCAGTTGCCGGGAAGTCTTAGCATTGAACAGTTGTGTTGTTACAGTGTTAAGTATGGAACCCTGCGCAGACGCTCGGTCAATGCGATTTAAGCAACGTGCAGTCATTGAATTCTTGACAGCAGAATGTGTCACCCCAAAGGAGATTCACCAGAGAATGAAAGCAGTTTACGTGATCGTCTTGATGTGAGTACTGTGCGTCGTTGGGAGAGTATGTTTAAAGATGTTGACGTGGGAACATCTGACCTGCGTGACAACCAAAGGGTTGGATGTCCTCTGTCAGCAACCACCGAGTTTCACAAGCAAGATGTTGACAGATTGATTCAGGACGATCGTCGTATCACTCAGAGAGAAATTGCAAGCACAATCGGCATTTCACAAGAAAGTTTGGGTCACATTAATGCTTTTCTTGGCTATCGGAAGATCTGTCCACAATGGGTACCCCGGATTTAATACTGTAAGGTTTTCATACGTTTTCTGTCATTGTAAATAATTCACCTCTGCTGTACCGGGACAAGATGAATGAGCGCGGCGCCCAAGTAGTAAATAACATCCTTGACGTTGTGTTGAATGTAAGCTATGGTGCACTTCTTGGCCACTCAGTTGTGCTGCGCTGGAGCAGTCGTATTTCAGGCAGAGTAACGAACAGCTGAGTTTTAAGACGTGAAGATTGGACGTTTGTGAATCTCACAGAGTTGTGTGGCATACATTATTATGCAGATGAAAATTTGTTTGTAAACATATGCTACTGATTCTACTGCTGACAGGAGTTTTTGGAAGGATTTTTCAAGGTAACCAATGGATGCTCAAGAACAAAATGTTTATTTGTCAGAACTTTGTCCCTCAGATAACTTATAACATTCATAATTGTTATTAATCTGATCTCTTTGTTTTCATTTGGTCACGAATAGCGGAACTGGTTGGAGTGTCTGTAATTTCTGTAATGAGAGAACTTAGTAATTGTTAGGGTCTTCTTAGGCTGTATAGTTGTTTTTAGCACTAATGACAGTTTCATTTTTCAAGAACGACTTTCTTTAAAGTAAAACTCTCTTTCATCATTCTTAGTAAAGCTTTCAATATTTTGTCTGGTGTGCATTGCATCTTACGCCAACGAAGCTACAGATTGTATGTGACAAGCAGGGTTAGAGGACGTTAAAAAAGCTTTAAGGAAACTGCAGAATAACAAGGCTCCCGGCACTGATAGCATTTGTGCTAAAATGTGGAGGAGCAACATTAGAGCAGTCTCTTTTTGAACTTATCACTCTCATATGGGAACAGGCAAGGATGCCAGACGAATGGAATAAAGGAATATTATGTCCCATACCTTAAAAGGGCGACCGAATGGAATGTGGAAACCTCCGTGGAATCGCCCTCCTGAACCTGTGGTACAAGGTGTTACCTAATATTATTTTCGATCGGCTACTCCCACAGGTGGATAAAGAAATTGGAATATACCAAAGTGGATTTCGACGAAGAAGGGCAACAATAGACCAGATTTTCAAACTGTGCCAAATTTTGGAGAAAACTGTTGAATATAGAATTGGAGCACATCACCTCTTTATTGACTTTAAGGCTGCATACGACAGCGTCAATAGAAACCGCATTTTAGCATATGCAGATGATGTAGACATCATAGCACAGACAGAACCGGCACTGAAAAAGCTTTTACAGCCTTAATTCAGGCAAGTAAGAAGATGGGTCTCACACTTTCAGTGTTAATCGATACAAATTTGATAGAGTTGATAGCTTCAATTATCTTGGTTCCACAGTCACTTGCTTTCATGACATCTCAAGTGAAATTAAGATTAGACTGATATAATCAAATAAGGCATATTTCGCCTTGGTTATATTATTCCGGTCAGCACTCCTTAGCCGCCGATTAAAATTCACTACTTACAAATCCCTAGTAAGACCAGTTCTGACTCACGCTTCGGAAACCGATGCAAGGCTGATCGACGGATTTGAGAGGTAAGTTGAAACATCTGACTTTCAATAATCCCTAGAAAACAATGGCCCTGACTTACAATAACCTATACCTTTCATGAATCACTTACCTCACAAAAATCTTCGTTACCCAAACTACTGCAACACAGCGAGCGCCAATACTGCCAGCTAAATAAAAGATTCTAACTACTGAAAGTACTACCTACTGATAGGCATAGTTATAAATGAAATATTTTGATGGAGAACAAACGATGTATTTACCTTAATAGTGTTCAAAAATCAGTTCCTGACATCCAGTCTTACAAATTTCCTTTTTCTAGCGGACACACGTCCAGGTCGTCCGCTCTCAAAACTCTGGCATCTCTCTCCCCACATCCACCACTGCTGGCGGCTCACTTCCAGCTACGCAACGCTACGCGCTGTTCACATCCAAGTGCCCACTACTACAATAGCGAATATTCCAACAATGCCAACCAGCCACAGACTGCAAACAGCACAGTCAGTGATTTTCATACAGAGTGCTAAGTAGCGCTACCAACATAAAAACCTAAACAGCCCACTTACAAAGTTTTGAGTAGAATGATTGGCCCTGTGTATGAGAGAGACCGATGGAGAAAGCGGTACAATACAGAACTGTGTACTATATATGCCGATTCTCTTCTAACAATAATCATACGACCAAGAAGGATAAGATTGGGAGGTCATGTGGTACGAATGGACAGGTCTGAGGTGATAATGTAGGAGGAGAAAGAGGGTGAGGTCGACCTCGAGCAAGATGGCTAGATGGAGAGGAAGAAGACCTATGGAAACTTGGATGCACAATCTGGAGGAGGGTGGCACGTTACCGTGATGGATGGCGGAAGCTCGTTGGGAAGGCCAAGGTTCATCCTGGACTGTAGCGCCACTGATGAAGAAGAAGAAAAAGAATCTACCTGCTCGATTAAGGAATCTAACATTCAACTCTCCAATCCGTAGCTAGCCATTTTTTTTCTCCTGATGACGACATCCACCTGAGTAATCCCCGCCTGGAGACCTGAATGGGGGACTATGTTACCTGCGGAATATTCCACTAATTTCATCATCATTTAACCATACAGCATAGCTTCATGTCCTTATGAAAAATTACAGCTGTAGTTTTCCCTTGCATTCGGCCATTTGCAGAGCCAGTAATGCACAACGTCAATTATCCAGATTGTTGGTCCTGCTACTACTGAAGAGGGCGCAGTCCTCGTTAACAGCAATGATTATGTTGTGCAACCACTAGGTCGATCACTTCTCTTTACATTGTCCAAGGTATTTGACCGAGTTACACCAAGATTAATCCTTGTCAGCAGTAGTGAGTTAGCTGTTGGGGAACTTGAGCTTGGTAGCGAATAGAATTTTTTGACTCTTGTTAGGATTGTTTCGCCCTCCACACAGAGCACTGGAAGATTTTGTCCAGATGACTGTAGCTGCCTATCCAGAGAGCTTAGGTTGTGGTAGAGGTTGAACAGCGCAGTATCATCGCCGTAGAGGGCAGTTTCACCTTCCATCTACTTGGGTATATCGTTTGTGTGGATGGAGCACAGCCCAGATCGCAGTAATGAACTGTACAGCACCCAGCCACAGCTGATTTTAGGTTGATGCAATAATTGACAGTCCTGTCGTTAAGGAACGAATCAATCATTCTGGGTATACGTCCTGGACAACCACAGAATATATTTGAAATACCAACACAGTGAACATGGGCAGTGCTATGTAACATTTATAGTGCGTGGTGAGCTCTTCACCACGTCTCAAGTGAGCCGGCATGGTGGTGACTTCACTGAACACAAATAATGCTTTTGGTATGCGGTATGAATCGATATCCACACCAGATATAACTCAAAATGTATCAATGTTTCACTTCACACTAGTGTATACAGGTTGAAGCAGCTCAGAGAGGTCATCCCAAATACATTCAGAAGGAGAAAGTATAACAAGTTGTTGTATTCTCTCAGTTATAGCGTACAATACGGAGAATTTTCCGACCTACTAAAGTGCTTTTTATTTTGCGTTTTTAGCTGTCAACTTATTGCAGAGACCCTTTTTTAAAACGGAGCTATATACACTGATGTGCAAAATCTAAGGACGAAAGTAACTGTCGCACGATGTGTCACTGACAAGTAATATGGCTCGATGAACCTTGGAACATACATAGAAACCGATGCTACAGTATAGCTCAGAATATAAAGAATACGCAGTGAGAGTAACAGATATAACATTTTTACGAAAGACAATAATTACACTAAAGTCAACTCGATTTACAATGGTTCCTTAAACATTACAAGAAGCGGGACATGGTTGTTAATGCTGTGTGAGTTCTTTGCATACTCTGCAACACACTTCCGTACTGGCCACAGAATTGGTAAGGAGTTCTTGAGTACGACGTTCCATCCTCCACAAGAGCGCTTTATGACAGCTGGATGACTCATACAATGTAGGCTTTCACGGCCGGTGTTGTCTTCAGTTAAAACTTCCGGGCTGAGAGGCCGTGGTTGATGTATAAAATTTCCACCTGACGTTTCGTCTCCATCTGCGGGAGACATCTTCTGAGGTCGTCCGGCTACTGCCACTGAGGCTCCAGGTACGCTCGCATTTATAGAGCGCATAGAGGGCACCACCATTCGTCACGTGATGCCGACGGTATGCGTATCTTTGGAAGGCGTCATCATTCTCGATTAAGTGTAATCGATTGTCATTCTCTTGGCGCAACGTCGACATCCATATTTTGTCCAACTTTAAAACTTCCTCTTTTCTATTAAAATTGTTATGGTGTTTGTGAATTTCTGTTGCTTCTCTATACATGCGCGCATAATAATGGGATGTTCGTGCTAGGACGCTTGTCTCGTTAAATTTAATTTCATGATTCCCATCTTGAAAAACATGCTCAGCTACAGCCGATTTTTCGAAGTGTCCTAAGCGACAGTTTCTTTTATGTTCGGCTAAGCGGGTGTTTACACTTCTTTTCGTTGTTCCAATATATACCTGTCCACAACTGCATGGAATTTTGTATACCCCAGGTGTTGCTAGGGGATGTCAGGCGTCTTTTGCAGTTCTTAAATACACTCCTGGAAATGTAAAAAAGAACACATTGACACCGGTGTGTCAGACCCACCATACTTGCTCCGGACACTGCGAGAGGGCTGTACAAGCAATGATCACACGCACGGCACAGCGGACACACCAGGAACCGCGGTGTTGGCCGTCGAATGGCGCTAGCTGCGCAGCATTTGTGCACCGCCGCCGTCAGTGTCAGCCAGTTTGCCGTGGCATACGGAGCTCCATCGCAGTCTTTAACACTGGTAGCATGCCGCGACAGCGTGGACGTGAACCGTATGTGCAGTTGACGGACTTTGAGCGAGGGCGTATAGTGGGCATGCGGGAGGCCGGGTGGACGTACCGCCGAATTGCTCAACACGTGGGGCGTGAGATCTCCACAGTACATCGATGTTGTCGCCAGTGGTCGGCGGAAGGTGCACGTGCCCGTCGACCTGGGACCGGACCGCAGCGACGCACGGATGCACGCCAAGACCGTAGGATCCTACGCAGTGCCGTAGGGGACCGCACCGCCACTTCCCAGCAAATTAGGGACACTGTTGCTCCTGGGGTATCGGCGAGGACCATTCGCAACCGTCTCCATGAAGCTGGGCTACGGTCCCGCACACCGTTAGGCCGTCTTCCGCTCACGCCCCAACATCGTGCAGCCCGCCTCCAGTGGTGTCGCGACAGGCGTGAATGGAGGGACGAATGGAGACGTGTCGTCTTCAGCGATGAGAGTCGCTTCTGCGTTGGTGCCAATGATGGTCGTATGCGTGTTTGGCGCCGTGCAGGTGAGCGCCACAATCAGGACTGCATACGACCGAGGCACACAGGGCCAACACCCGGCATCATGGTGTGGGGAGCGAGTTCCTACACTGGCCGTACACCACTGGTGATCGTCGAGGGGACACTGAATAGTGCACGGTACATCCAAACCGTCATCGAACCCATCGTTCTACCATTCCTAGACCGGCAAGGGAACTTGCTGTTCCAACAGGACAATGCACGTCCGCATGTATCCCGTGCCACCCAACGTGCTCTACAAGGTGTAAGTCAACTACCCTGGCCAGCAAGATCTCCGGATCTGTCCCCCATTGAGCATCTTTGGGACTGGATGAAGCGTCGTCTCACGCGGTCTGCACGTCCAGCACGAACGCTGGTCCAACTGAGGCGCCAGGTGGAAATGGCATGGCAAGCCGTTCCACAGGACTACATCCAGCATCTCTACGATCGTCTCCATGGGAGAATAGCAGCCTGCATTGCTGCGAAAGGTGGATATACACTGTACTAGTGCCGACATTGTGCATGCTCTGTTGCCTGTGTCTATGTGCCTGTGGTTCTGTCAGTGTGATCATGTGATGTATCTGACCCCAGGAATGTGTCAATAAAGTTTCCCCTTCCTGGGACAATGAATTCACGGTGTTCTTATTTCAATTTCCAGGAGTGTATTCCTTAATCTTCTTGGTGGGTCTGAAGATTGTTTCGTTCCCATACTTGGCCAGAACTTTCCCGATGCGGTCCGTAACCATATTAATAAACGTTTCCAGTACGTGACCGTTGTTGCTCTGGACTTCTGGCTTCTTTTCTTCTTTGATGGAGGGCTCGATCAATTTCCCTGCTGGTATATCCGTTTTTGATGAAGGCTGATCGTAGGTGATTCAGTTCATCTTGTAAGTAAGCCGGCTCGCAGATTTTGTAGGCTCTCTCCACCAAGGTTTTAATGACACCTCTTTTTTGCCTACGATGATGGTTAGATTCCTTGTGGAGGTATCGATCCGTGTGAGTGTTCTTTCTTTACACCTTATGGCCCAGCGTCCCATCCACCCGTTTAATTACCGACACATCCAGGAAATTGAATTGACCGTTGCTCTCTTTCTCCATCGTAAACTGTATCTTCGGGTTAATGCTGTTTAGGTGCACCAAGAAGACATCCAACTCTTCTTCACCATGCGTCCACACTACAAATGTGTCATCAACATAGCGGTACCATTTAGCAGGCTTTTTACCGGCAGTCTGCAGCGCCCGCTGTTCGAAGATCTCCATAAATAAATTGGCAACAGCTGGGCTGAGAGGGCTTCCCATCGCCACCCCGTCGATCTGTTCGTAAGACTCATTGTTGTACTGGAAATAAGTTGTCGTCAGACAGTGTTTAAATAAAGCCACTATGTCAGTCGTAAAAATATCTGCTATATATGAAATAGCTTCGTTTACAGGCACCATGGTAAACAACGACACTACATCGAAGCTTACAAGAATATCACTTGGGCTGACGTTAATCTTCCTCAGTTTTTTAATAAAATGCGCCGAGTTTTCAATGTAACTGTCCGTTCTGCCGATGTGTGGTGGCAGCAAGCAGGCGAGTTATCTGGCCACCCATTGTGTAGGAGACCCTATGGCACCCACAATCGGTCTCAACGGGACCTGTGGTTTATGCACCTTTGGGAGTCCATAAAGTCTGGGTGGATAAGCTTCCGGTTTGTAGAATTGTTTTTTATCATCCGAAGAAAGAGACGATTGTTTCACCAGTTGATTGGTATTCCTCAAAATTTTGGTTGTAGGATCCTTCTGAAGCTTTTTGTACGTAGTGGAATCCAAAAGGTCACTAATCTTCGTGTGGTAATCTTCGGTGTTCAGCAATACCGTAGCATATCCTTTATCAGCTGCAAGTGCAACAATGCTCTTATCCGCATTGATCTCCCTCAGTGCCCTCCTTTCCGATTGAGACAAATTGCTGGTAGGTGGTTTCGCTTGGCGTAATATTTTGACTGTTTCAGTCCTGATTTCATCCACGGAATGCGATGATAACAAACGGATTCCTGCCTCCACATTTGCTATAGTGTCCTCCGTAGGAACCTTTAGTGGTGTGACTGCAAAGTTGCCTCCTTTCTACAGAACTGAATGTTCCTCTTTTGTTAATTCTTTCCCAGATATGTTAATCACAGTTCGATAGTTGCCAGCGACTGATGTTTCACCTCTGCCTTTCTGTAGGCCAACAAATTTCCTCTTTTGCCTATTAGTTGCCATTTCTGCATTGCGGAAGCTTATCCACCCAGACTTTATGGACTCCCAAAGGTGCATAAACCACAGGTCCCGTTGAGACCGATTGTGAGTGCCATAGGATCTCCAACACAAGAGGTGGCCAGATATCTCGCCTGCTTGCTGCAACCACACATCGACAGAATGGACAGTTACATTAAAAGCTCGGCGCATTTTATTGAAAAACTGAGGAAGATTAACGTCAGCCCAAGTGATATTCTTGTGAGCTTCGATGTAGTGTCATTGTTTACCATGGTGCCTGTAAACGAAGCTATTTCATATATAGTAGATATTTTTACGACTGACATAGTGGCTTTATTTAAACACTGCCTGACGACAACTTATTTCCAGTACAACAATGAGTCTTACGAACAGATCGACGGGGTGGCGATGGGAAGCCCTCTCAGCCCAGCTGTTGCCAATTTATTTATGGAGATCTTCGAACAGCGAGCGCTGCAGACTGCCAGTAAAAAGCCTGCTAAATGGTACCGCTATGTTGATGACATATTTGTAGTGTGGACGCATGGTGAAGAAGAGTTGGATGTCTTCTTGGTGCATCTGAACAGCATTAACCCGAAGGTACAGTTGAACTTGTATCTTCAGACTGGGCAATCCTTGATGCCCCCATATATTCTGCAGCGCGGCAGGTTAAAGTGTTTAAACGTCTTTTGTAAAAGTATTTGTATAGAGTGTGGCCATGTATGGAAGCGAAACAAAAATTTTAAACAATTTAGACTAGAAGAGAATAGAAGCTTTTGTAATGTGGTGCTACAGAAAAATGCTGAAGATTAAGTTGGTAGATCATGCAACTAGAGAAGCGGTATTAAATAGAATTGGGAGGAAAAGAAATATCCAGCATAACCTGACTAGAAGGGACCGGTTTATAGAACACGTTCTGAGACAACAAGGAATCACCAATTCAGTTTTGGAGGGAAGTGTGAGGAGTAAAACTTGTAGAGGGAAACCAAGAGATTAATATAATAAGATTCAGTAGGGTGTTAGTTGCAGTAGTTATTCGCAGATGAGGAGACTTGCACATGATAGCGTAGCGTGGGGCGGTGCATCAGACCACTCTTCGGGCTGAATACCACGTCAGTGTATCCTATCAGCGAGAAGTAGCACACTATGAGAACACTATGGCGGTTCTACGATCGATTTCATTCGTCTCTGATCTCAAGGGTGGTTCCTCTTATTTAAAAGACCCCATGTGCTCGTCACACGTAAGCTGCTATACTAGTTGCCGCTTCCTGCGTGTAGTGCACGCCTGAGCAACTAAGAGCAACGCTACGATTCTAAGCCTGATATTGAAGATGGAGAAATCCACATTCGATACCATGGCAGAGACGTCGGAGCCCTGGTTTAGACCTTTAACTCCGTTTCCATGCAGAGGACTGCGATCGACCCTGGGTACAATGCTACGTATTCTGAGTTTTACATGCACCCCGTGTGCGATGCTAGTTGCCTTCACGAAATGAGTCATCCGCCAAAAGGAACCGAGTATGCTTCAGACTCCAAGCGGCAAGCGTCATCAGTGTATAACGTACTGGCATCTGTTACTTAAGAAAACTTCGACCCACTCACGTTATCTGAGAATCTAATTTGTAGGCTCGGGCCTTCGTTAGCAAACTGTACTCGGGTACCGTGTCAAATGCTTTCCGAATATCTAGGAATGTGGAATCTGCTTCTTGCCTTTCGTCCATAGTTCGCAGGATAACATGCTAGAAAGGAACAAACTGAGTTTCTCACGAGTGATACTTTCTAAATCTGTGCTGATTCGTGGACAGAAGCTTTTTCCGCCTGAAGGAAATTTATTGCATTCGAAATCAGAAAGTGTTTAATAACTCGGCAGAAAACTGATATTACGAGTATTGGTCGCCATTATGTAGGTCAGTTCGCTTACACTTCTTACATACAGAAATAATGTGAGGTTTTTTCCAGTCGCTAGGGACTTTACGCTGAGCGAGAGATTCGCGAAAAATGCAAGCTAGATAATGGGTCAGTGCTGCAGAGTACTCTTCGTAAAAAGCGAATTGGGATTCCATCCGTTCGCTGCTCGTGGTCGTGCGGTAGCGTTCTCACTTCCCGCGCCCGGGTTCCCGGGTTCGATTCCCGGCGGGGTCAGGGATTTTCTCTGCCTCGTGATGACTGGGTGTTGTGTGATGTCCTTAGGTTAGTTAGGTTTAAGTAGTCCTAAGTTATAGGGGACTGATGACCATAGATGTTAAGTCCCATAGTGCTCAGAGCCATTTGAACCATTTGATTCCATCCACGCTTGGCGACTTTCTTGTTTTCAACTATTTCAGTTGCTTCTCTACACAAGGGCTTCCTGTTTCTAAATCCTCCATACGAAAATCTGTGCGTGAGTTACTTCTTAAACTATAAATTGAAAAACTTCACTTTCCGTTTCAATTGCCGGCTCTGAGTGATCGACGAGTGACCGGATAGAAGTCTTCGACTCGCGCTGTGATTTTACGTATCCAGAATTTCTCCTGTGCGCGGCAACATCTCTTGCTAAGGTATGATGTTGGAAGTTGTTTGCTTCGCGCATCGATCTTTTCACAGATAAGTGCAATTCCGCAAGCTTTTGATAGACGTAGTACTGCTATTACACTGACGGAAAATAAATCGCGACACCAAAAATGGTTAATGTAGAGTAATGAAATTTCGAAAATACCGGCTGATCAAAAAGTCAGTATAAATTTGAAAACTGAATAAATCACGGAATAATGTAGATAGAGAGGTACAAATTGATACACATGCTTGGAATGACATGTGGTTTTATTAGAACCAAAAAAAAAATACAAAAGTTAAAAAAATGTCCGACAGATGGCGCTTCATCTGATCAGAATAGCAATAATTAGCGTAACAAAGTAAGACAAAGCAAAGATGATGTTCTTTACAGGAAATACTCAATATGTCCACCATCATTCCTCAACAATAGCTGTAGTCGAGGAATAATGTTGTGAACAGCACTGTAAAGCATGTCCGCAGTTATGGTGAGGCATTGGCGTCGGATTTTGTCTTTCAGCATCCATAGAGATGTCGGTCGATCACGATACACTTGCGACTTCAGGTAACCCCAAAGCCAATAATTGTATGGACTGAGGTCTGGGTACCTGGGAGGCCAAGCATGACGAAAATGGCGGCTGAGCACACGATCATCACCAAATGACGCGCGCAAGAGATCTTTCACGCGTTTAGCAATATGGGGTGGAGCGCCATCCTGCATAAACATCGGACGTTCCAGCAGGTGTTTATCAGCCATGGTGGGGATGATGCGATTCTGTAACATATCGGCGTACCTCTCACCCGTCTCTGTAGCAGCTCCTTTTATACACTATTGTCATGCGCAGTCACTGACGGTTTGCTGTCCAGCGCCATCTGTCGGACATTTTGTGAACTTTTTTTGTTTTTTTTTTTTTTGTTTGTTTTGTTTTAATAAAACCCCATTCTCGTCGTGAAATGGAGTTTCAACGACAGTTCTAGGATTTTCGGTAGCCCAAATTCTGCAGTTGTGGGCGTTGACAGACTCTCGGAGCGTGAAATGAGCTTCGTCGGTCCACAACACGTTACTCAACCAATCGTCATCTTCCGCCATATTTTGAAACGCCCACAACAAACAGTAGTGTATGGAATGCCGGTGCGACGTGCGACTGCACGAGCGCTGACTTCCCCGTGCATAGACGAACCCGCTACAGTCTCCATTTCTTCCTGAACATTCTTAGCAGCATTACGCCTTGTGCTCGGACGGCCACTACGGGCTCTATCGTCTAAACAACCCGTGGCTTCGAACTTCGAAATCATTCTCGCCACAACTCCATTTGTCAACGGACCTTTACCCGTTCGAATCCCGTTCCTATGGCGATTGTATCGTAACGCTGAACTAGCAATTCCCCATTCTGATAATACAGCTTCACTAAAAGCGCCTTTTCAGGACACGTCAACATGCTGCGACTGCTGGCGCGTTTGATTCTCTCTCTCACTACAGCTCCTTTTATACACGATTGTCATGCGCAGTCACTGACGTTTTGCTGTCCAGTGCCATCTGTCGGACGTTTTGTGAACTTAGTTTTTTTCTGTTCTAATAAAACCCCATGTCATTCCTCTATCTACATTATTCCGTGGTTTATTAAATTTTCAAATTTATACTGACATTTTGATCACCCGGTAGCTTTGTCTAGGTCGATGTAAGCACGAGATAAGCCATTGCGAATGTTACATGTTGGGACGCTAATACCCTATATAACCTTTAGAAAGCTGAATGCAAACATGAAAAGGTGCATGCATTGTATTGTACAGGCGCTGGATGTCAGTTTATGGGCTGGAGATCCATGGTTGGCCCTGGTCGATAATTACAGGGACGGTTAATGATGGTGTGAATGACGCTGGAGTTGTCGTCTCAAGATGTCTCCTTTGTGCTCGATTGGAGACAGATCTTGTAATTGTGTAGGATGAGGCAAAATGTCTTTACACTGTAGAGCATGTTGGGTTTACAATAGTGATACGTGGGCGAGTTTAAACCTGTCGGGAAACACTCTTTGGAATGCTGTTCTTGGTTGGCGGCACAACAGGTCTTATCACCAGATTGACGAACAAATTTGCAGTCAGACTGCGTGGAATAACCAAGAGAGTATTTCTGCTGTCATACGAAATCGTATTCCAGACCATTAGTGCAGGTGTAGGTCCTGTGTCTTTAGCACGCAGGCTGGTTGGTTGCAAGCCCTCAAGTGGCCTTCTTGAACCGAAACATGGCCCTCACTGATACCGAGACAGAACCAGCTTTCATCAGAAAATACAATAGACCTCCACTCTGCCGTTCAATGAGCTCTCGCATGACACCGCTGAAGTCGGAAATGGTGGTGGTTTGGGGTCAGTAGAATGGAGGCATCTGGCTTGGAGCTGTCCTTGAAACAATCGAACAATCGATTTGTAACAGTTCGTTGTATCACTGTGGCGCCAACTACTGCTCAAATTGCTGCTGCAGATGCAGTTCGATGCGCAGAGCCGTACACCGAACAGGATGGTCTTGCCTGACGGTAGATACATGTGGCTATAAGTAGCCTGGGCATCCGGCGACCGTACATTCTCGAGACAACCACTGCCAGCAACCACGTACTGTGGCTACATTCCCGCCAAGTCTATGTGCAACATGGCAGAAGGAACATGCAGGTTCTCATAGCCATATTAAACGACATGGTTCAAATTCGGCGAGGTACTGACGATGGCGTCCTTGACACCTTACAGACATTCTTGACTAACATTAGCTCACCACGACTAATCTCAGGTTCATTAATGTTCACGACCGTTGTAGCATGTACTTAATGCAAAACTAATTTGCTTCCTCATAGTCGCTCTACTATCGACACTCTTAAGTGACTGATGCGAAACCTGAATAGACATTGTCTTTCAGATGTAGAAGCACGCGTGCCGAGTATATGTGGCACAACTTTTCATGGCGCTGCGATTTTTTTTGTTAATCTATTTTGCATCAGGCCAAGATCTCATTTCATTTAACATTGAATTTGAATTGAATTGAAATACCTTGATGAATAGACAGGGAAGGAAGACGCATTACGTGTAGTATCGGTTTGAACAATGTACTTGCAGTGCATGAGGGCATTACAATATCAGTTGAGCTCAGGATCGGGAGTTTGGGTACAGAAATACAGTTTAGACTTATTCTTGAGCACCTCCCGATAGGAGGGAAGCCACATCATCTATTTTTTTGATTCCCTTCTTGAACTATAAAAACATTTGAAAAAACTCTTAAAATGCTTTGTAAATGTTCTCTCTGTTGTTAGTAGCTCTACAATCTACTAACTTAACCGATGTAATGTGATATCTATCCAGTGTACGTTTTGTTTTTTTTCATCATAGCTTCATTGCTCTAAGTTCTTTCTTTTGCTGTATTTTCGTTGAATCTTCTCCACTCTCTATGACATTTATAAGTATTTCAACTAATTCAGCATGTTATCGTTTGAAATTCTGGTCTTATCGCTCCATTTCCACTATTCTTTTCTTTTGCACTTTTCATAGTCATTCCTTAATTTAATCAGGCACACACACACACACACACACACACACACACACACACACACACACACACACAAACAAACACAGACATAAGCTCACCGGACAAAAAGTTTGTCACCCTAGAGAAATCATTACAAGCATCATTTAACACCAAGTCATTCCGTCCACAGACTTTGTAGCCCCCTTGATTCTGCTAGAAAGTAAGTCCACGACACTGTACATCGCATAAAGCTTAAGCCACTCGCTGAGGATTTGACACCAAAATCCACCAAATTGCGTGGTAGCTGATGTTGGTGTTTTATCCACTGTTCCAATAGTCCCACAAATATTCTAGGGGGTTGGATGATTTTGCAGGTCAGTCGAGATGTAATAGGACGTGGCAGTCTTCAGAAAACAGGTCACATATTCATAGAGCCCGATACACTTTGCTGTTGACGTCTTTATGGGCCTGTGTGAGCATTATTCCCTCGCAAGGTGACTGACTCAAAATGTTCATTTCACGCTGTTTCCATCGCGGCGGTCTCTCGCTGACTGATTGGTATGGGCCTGCAGCAATTCCTGTCGCGTTTGGAAGCGATTGTGAATCACAAGCCTTGAAACGCATCTCCGCTCCGTCTCAGTCAGGGTCTTTTTCCAACGTGTCTCGTGGAACGTATGTTACATACCATTCATTGTAGGCAAGTTGAATAGTCTGATGCGAAACAGCAACAAATCCAGCAACTTCACATACTGTATGGCCACAAGCACGATTACTCCTCTTTGCCAATCTGCCACGTCCTTACATTTACCCAAGCCTATGCTCAAAGTCCGTTAGAAACGTAAATGTCTTACTGATCGCTGCTGCCTCACGCTCACGTAGAGGCAGTGCATGAACAGTTGAGTACGTGGGCCATTTGGAAAGGGTTGATGGTTCATCTGTGCATGCGCACTGCCATGACAAACATTTTGTCCGATGAGCTTATTTATACAGGGTGGGTGTCACAGGAATGTTGCGTCACGGTTTGAGGGGCTGTAGAGGAACAAATTGAGGATACGAATCCGTGTCCAAAAACGTCATCCAATTACGCTGCATAGCGCCGAAATTACAGGCACCGGCGACCACTATGCCGCCACTTCCCCCACCCCTCTTCGATAGCAAACCTGACTTTACACACTGATGGACCATAGAAGTAAGGCAACTGATAGCTACGATTGCCAGTGGATAAGATGTCTACTACTGCGTAGTAAGGCTTTGTTTACTATGAATGTGATGATCTGTTGCCTTGGCTGACGACGGTTTTGGACACAGGTTTCCGTCTATAGTTTACTTTTCTCCATTGTACCTAAACTCACTGGAGATTCTAGAAGATTCCAAAATAAACATAAACTGTAGATAGCAATTCGTGTCTGAAACCGTCATCCACCCAGGGAACAGAGCATCGCACTCAAAGGAGACGCGCTGATGACCACGCTGTTTAGCGCCCGTAAACCTCAACTCAAAGGAGACAAGGCCCTTCTAAGCAGCAGCTAGCTCCGTTACCTCCGCTGGTGATCGTGGCAATCAGTTACGCTCTTCACATAACAAACAACACTTCGTTCCGTCAGCGTGCAAAGTAACGTTTGCTGCCCAAAGAGGAGAGTTGGGTAGTCCGTTCCTGAATTGATTCAAAGAACCTGATCTTTCTAGAGAGTGGATGATGGATGGTGCGAACAAAATGAATGGTGGCTCATCTGATTTTAAAATGTATCTCTGGTAGCTGTAATGAGCAAGATGAAAATACTACTCTAGGCTGCTGCAACGGCGCCTCACCTCGCATCCTTTAAAAGAAGTTTCCCAGGCTACGAAAAATTTGTACACCAAGTGCACATTTGGATTTGCATACCTCACTAGCGCATAAAGCTTTTCTCTTCCACAAAAACAGAACATAAAGAAAGCTTCATTTTTTTCAACTTATCTGCTGGTGGGTAGTACTCGTTCAGCCATCTCAATAGTAATACTAATTATGACGATATAAAAGTAGACACCACACTTTACCCAGTCTCTGAGTGAAAAAAAAAACATTGACCCTACTGGTAATAGAACCTGGGCCCCTATTGCTTCAGAATCCGCCGTTTTGACAGCGCAACTACCGGGACAAACGAAACAGAAGTGTTTCAGTGCAATACATTAAAGGTGAAAACGGAGACACTACCAGTATCATATTTCCGCTCTTGTGTTCAAAAGAATATCTCAGACTTCAAAAGTTCAATAAATGTTTACATATTTTTGACTAAGTTGTTACTTCTTACTCTTTGACTTATCACCATACTCGGAATATGTTGCCAGCGATCATAAAAGCTGCAGTCTTCAGCCACCATGTGCTAGGAGCGTATTGCAAAGCGATCCAGGCATATTCCACTCTCAACAGCTCAGGCTCTGAGCACTATGGGACTCAACATCTTAGGTCATAAGTCCCCTAGAACTTAGAACTACTTAAACCTAACTAACCTAAGGACACCACACACACCCATGCCCGAGGCAGGATTCGAACCTGCGACTGTAGCAGTCCCGCGGTTCCGGACTGCAGCGCCAGAACCACTAGACCACCGCGGCCAGCTAACAGCTCAGGCTCGCCACCACTTTCACCGAACGGACCCTAGGCCATCTCACTAGCTCACTGCTCCCCACCACTCTCAGGAATAAGACTGCAGGATAGCTCTCTAGCTCACTACTCCCCACCACTCTTAGGGATCATATTGCAAACTGTCTCACTGCTCCCCACCAAAGTACTAGCTCTTGTCAAGGACATCACACGGGGCACACCACACGGCGACTTGTGGAGTCAATCTGTTCGCTGCGCTCTTGGCACAGTGATACAGCTTTCAACCCGCTTTCTTGACTGAGCACCTCTCCATCCGAGTTCAGCTCTTTATTCTTTGTATCCTTATTTGATTAGTTCTAGTTGTAATCTTCTTGTGCTGTTGCTCTTATGTTTCCTTGGTGTGTCAGTGTTCTTGTTAGGTGTACTGTTATGTCTTGTTCTAAGTCTGTTGCATTTGTAGTCACTGTTGTTAGTGTGTTAGTAGCCTTTATGAAGGTTTAGTTACCTTGGGTGGATATGATACAAATAATATAATGGTATGTATAGCACACAATTATTTTAACATACATGATAGTCCATTATGAAGGTTGCCTCGGGAGAAATGGTCAATATTCAGAAATGTGAGAGGGACTATCATTTGCAGCAAAAACTAAATGTGGGCGTATGCCCTATTCCAAATGTTTTCTAGGATGGAAGATATTTAAAGTTACTTTAGTACGTTTTTCTTGTTGTTGTTGTTGTGGTCTTCAGTCCAGAGACTGGTTTGATGCAGCTCTCCATGCTACTCTATCTTGTGCAAGCTTCTTCATCCCCCAGTACCTACTCCAACCTACATCCATCTGAATCCGTTTAGTGTAATCATCTCTTGGTCTCCCTCTTCGATTTTTACCCTCCACGCTGCCCTCCAAAACTAAATTAGTGATCCCTTGATGCTTCAGAATATGTCCTACCAACCGATCCCTTCTTCTAGTCAAGTTGTGCCACAAATTTCTCTTCTCCCCAATTCTATTCAATACCTCCTCATTAGTTATGCGATCTACCCATCTGATCTTCAGCATTGTTCTGTAGCACCACATTTCGAAAGCTTATATTCTCTTATTGTCTAAACTATTTATTGTCCACGTTTCACTTCCATACATGGCTGCACTCCATACAAATACTTTCAGAAACGACTTCCTGACACATAAATCTATACCCGATGTTAACAAATTCCTCTTCTTCAGAAATGCTTTCCTTGCCATTGCCAATGTACATTTTATATCCTATGCACTTCGACCATCATCAGTTATTTTGCTCCCAAAATAGCAAAACTCATTTACTACTTTAAGTGTCTCATTTCCTAATCTAACTCCCTCAGCATCACCCGGTTTAATTCGACTACATTCCGTTATTCTCGTTTTGCTTTTGTTGATGTTCATCTTATATCTTCCTTTCAAGACACTGTCCAGTCCGTTCAGCTGCTCTTTCAGGTCCTTTGCTGTCCCTGACAGAATTACAGTGTCGTAAGCGAACCTCAAAGTTTTTGTTTCTTCTCCATGGAGTTTAATTCCTACTCTAGAACAACACGAAATCCGCGCTTCTAGCGTAATGTTGTTGCAGAATAAAATTAAACTACGTTAAATTTCCTTTAAAAAGGTCCCATTTATCTTTTCTCGAGGACTTACAGGTCGCTTGAAGAGAACGAGAGTATACGGAATATCTTACCAAATTTGCATGCTTCGAGGTGTAGGTAAGCCAGTTTGCAGTAGTTTCCCGACTTCATAGACCACAGGCCACGTGGCCTACATCAAATTATCCGCCTCGACTTCGTCGAAACTACTATGGTACATTGTAAACAATGACAATGTACTGAACAATAAAGAAAATAAGTAACAATGTCCATTAAATATTTTGTGTTTCGGAAACAATTCAGAATAGTGCATGTGTCCACATGTATTTTGCTTCAAATGATCTTTCCTGTCATACCCTGAATATTGACCAAACTGGGAGATAATGCAACAAGCTTTAAAAATTTGAAAGCTTTAGATGAAACAACCAAAGAAGTGTCCTTGGAGATAACAGTCTCAGTATTAAAAATGAAAATCTTGTCAAGATTAGTGGAACAGCAAATAAAATCTTTTAAAGATAAAAATAAAGAATATCCTCAAGAACTAGAATCATTGGTTGATAATTTCCTTAAAGGGTTGTCAGAGTGGTTTAGCGTTATCTCCAGCAATGAACTGATTAGTCAGGCAACGTTACTGGACCTCTTGATTCGAAGGCAAGGATTTTCAGACAACAAATCATTTCAGAACTGCTACATGAAGGATATTGCAGAAATGAACGCGTTGGTTGTTCAACAAGAAAAAAAATAGAGCTAATTTCTCAACCAGTTACCACTGTGCCAGATGAGACTTCCTCAATCTGGAGGGATTTCAACGAACCTATTAGTCGGCTTCAAAGAAGTCACGACCAGAAAGTGTGGCAGTTGTAGAACAGGACAAAAATTAAGTGGAGGGAAATTTGCTTAGAAACGGCAATTCCTTAAACTAGTAGGAAACAAGAAAATTTCTGTGGCTGGCGCTATAAACTGCTTCTAAAAGTGTTATGTATCACAGCAACATCAGTGGCCTAAGAGCGAATGTATTCAAAAGCTGCACAAAGGTGCACTAAGAAGAGAAAGAGACTCGCATTGACTAAAATTTGTAAAATTTTATTTATAAATGAAAATATTGATTAATTTTTCATTTATGAGAATGTATGTGATAATACCGACTATAAGTGATGACAGCAAATACACTTCAGTTACACTTGTTATTATTTATGTATTGTTTTTCTCCTATAAAAGTATCAAAATATAACAAGAATCCGTCTTCATTCTTAAAATTTTTCTACTTGATAAATATATTCAGGATTTTGTTGTAATATTTATAATTTTTACAGCAGACGAAATTTAAAGCTTTTGTATCTGAAAATTACAAGGGACATAACACAAAATTCTTCTTCTTATTTATATGTTCTTTCAAAATAGGACCACATCAGATAAAAATACAGGTTTAGCGACCAGTATTAGAAAGGCAATGTACCTTTCATTTACTTATTTTTATGAGTGAGTGGTGAGTGCTGAGTAATGAAAAAGAGCTAACCAATGCTGATCCGACATCTGAAAAGAACAGTTTTGCCGATCTCTACAAAGGAGTGGCGTAGTGGCAGGCACATGCGTCATTCGATGATGTTTCTGAACACGGGCTACTGTCCTCAGTTTGTTCCTCGAGACACCATCTACAACTCTTCGAGGTCTGTATATGTTTAAATAAAGTCACTGTTTTTTTAGTACTTACGGCCGGCATTGGTTTTCCTGTAATGCCCATGCTGCCATAGAAACTTTTGAAGGCATTTGGAAAGTAGGTAAGCAGGAATGTCATAATGTCATATCTCTCCAAAGTACCTTCATATGACCAGCCAGCAGTACTGCCCCACTTGTCAAATCTAATTGTAGTCTGAGAAAATAAAAATATATTACAACTTTGAAATATGTTAATATACTGGTTATCAGATTAAACAAATGTATCCAAATATGTTTTCTACTTACCAAACCCTATTGAACAAAATAATTGTTTCAAAAAACGATAAATTACAACGAATCATGATTAGGTTCGGTCTACACACATTTTCAACTTTAAAAGACTCGTAATGCATATAAATTATCAATACTTAATATTTTTAAAAATCACTGAAATTACGAGTACTAACTATGTATATATTAAATGTACATCTCAGTTAAGCTAGGTCTAGATATACAGGCAAACAGTAGGACTAAGGAATCTTAAACTTCATTGTCTTCTCTAATCTTACAACGTTTCTCTGTCGTTAACACATCTTCGTGTCTACTCACATTCTGTCTCTGCCTTTGTTTCCATAGCTAGTACGGTTTAGGTTTTTGGAATCAATAATTTATATTGTCAAGCATCAAGAACAATGAGGAAGTGCAGCTGCAGGGGTGCCTGGATAACCAGGCGAAGGGAGATGAAATTGAAGTGGAACATCTATGACTACGAAAATGTTCTTGTCGCTAACTGTGATGCAAATATATTATCAAATTGTAAGGCTAATTTATGTTATTATATCAGCTGGCAACACTTGCTGAACTTATAAACTGAAGTATAGACTTCTCCATTCTGTAGTGTAGAACTGAGCAGCACGTTACCGAAGCAATTTTTACGAGTTGTTAACACAGTAGCCCACTCGGCGATGGTTCAATGAATTTATGGGCTGGGAAGAAAATTACGTTTTCTATGATGCACGTAAGGCTTTGATAATCCATGTGCTCCGTGGTTTCTCTCTGTCTTGCAAGCAATATGGCGTTAGGTGTATGGATACATTCATTCATGAAGTTCTATTTATTCCATCAAGAAGTACAACATCCAGGGACATTAAACGATTCAGGGTATACATTAACGTAACTCAAGGACATCATAGAAAGTTAATCGGAACATTATCAATTGCCTTTATTTAGTGGCTTGTGTCTGGAGTCATGCCAATCATATTGACAGAAATTACTGGTATGTGTATTTACCATGAGCTCCTGTGTACTACATGTGAAATGTGTAGCTACTTACGTTGAGTTATCACATGGAACAAAGGGAAATAACTTCTCATACGCCCTAATACAAACTTAGACAAAAAAGAAAGAAAAAAAAAACACCCACCACGAAGGAGTTATCCGATGTATCGGTAGATGTGATGTACATGTACCTACAAACAAACGATTACAGTTTCAGAAAAATTGGATGATTTATTAAAGAGAAAGACCTTCACAAATTGTACTAGTCAGTAACGTGTCAATCCACTTCTAGCCTTAAGGTAGCTGTTATCCGGATTTGCATTGACTGATGGAGTTTTTGGGCGTACTGCTGAGGGATGTCGTGCCAAATTTTGTTCAGATTGGCAAAATCCCGAGCTGGTTGGAGGGTACCAGCCACAACGCTCCAAACGGTCTCACAGCTATGAGTGTGAAAATGTGCTTTTGGCTAACAAAGATTCAGGTAAAAGATCAAATTCTAAGCCTAATATAATAACTTTAAACAAGTGGAAACACTTCCTGATGTAACAGACTGTAGAATCGACTGCTACACACTTTAGATCCGATTACATTGTTGGTTAAGGTAGGGTTTGATAAGCACGAAGACGATCAGTAGAAACTGCCGCCGTGTGTGGACGGGCATTATCTTCCTGAAACGTAAGATCAGGACGGCCTGCCATGAAGGGCAACAAAACGGGGCTTAAATATCGTCGACGAACTCCATACTGGAAGGGTGCCACGGATGACAGCCAAAGGAGTCCTGCCATGAAATGAGATGGCTTCCCGCACCACAGTATAGCGGGCGACGTTAAGGGCAGTATCCCTCTGCTGTATGGGGCACCTGCAACCAAGTCTTCGCTCGTCATCTGGGCTCATTTGGTGGAGGGACTCATCACTGAAAACAACCGTATTCCAGTCGGTGAGATTCCAGGCCGCAGTGCATTAAATCTGGTTAACGGTCTATGGCCACATAAATTTTGTGTATGCGGTATAGTGGATTCGGCTCTAGAAGTGTTGGGAGACGCTCACTCCTACTACATTCCGACGCAGCCATCACCTAAGAAGCATTATGGGTTATTTAAAATTACTAAGGAGTTGAAAACCGTATGATCCATAGACAAAGTTTCATTTGCATTTCATTTTTTGCAACATTTCCCGTTACAATATTTCTAATATCACATGTTAAAACGAAATTTATATGACCAATGGCTTTGTAGTTGAGTTTTTCTTTTTTTTTAACTTCTGTGTTCTACAGCAGCATTAAGACAGAATAAATACTGTCTGAAACTTTGAACCATTCTAAATCGTGTGGTGAGTTTTGACTGTCCTATGTCTTGTCCATATTTTCCGAAGTACCTCCTTCTAATGATATTTTCCCACCTTGGCCGTGAACCTTGCGATAGGGAAAGGTTGCGTGTGTCAACAGTACTGATAGCCGAACTGGTGGTATAACTGCAACAGAAGGATATCCTTGGACATGCCAGACTAATCTGTGGTTCCTGTAAGGGGGCAGCAGACTCTGAAGTAGCATCAGGGCAAACAAACGATCTGGATGCCTGAATTGTCTGCCGTTCATCTACATCTACATCTACATGGTTACTCTGCAATTCACAGTTAAATGCCTGGTAGAGGGTTCATCGAACCATTTTCATACTACTTCTCTACCACTCCACCCTCGAATGGGGCGCATCATCAGCGATCACTGTAACATCATGGTTCTTTTTCTTTTACAATTTTGTTTTCTTGGATCGCCAACAATTCGCATGCTTTACTTACTACTATAAACAGTGTTTGAAAAAGGGTTCAAAGCATTAAACTACCAAACTGCTAGTTCCTGTTCGTTCCTTGTTGATGCACCTTTAGTTCTTTATTTGATGTTTTTTTTTCGGTGTTTCTGATATTGGGAACACCTTTCTTTCCTTTTTTTAAAGTAAAACATCGGGAGGTGTGATTTATAACAAAAAAGTCTATATAATAAATAGACAATTATTTTCATCATGATACACGATGCGCTAGATAGGATCATGACGCTCAACCGAACTGCACCATCAAGGTGACACACCCAAGTGGGCCTTCCTTTATCAACCGTGTGACGCTTGTTTTTTCCAACAGGTAAATAATTTCATCGCATGACTTCGAAATCATGCGAAATAACAGCAGAGCCGAATATTACAAGATAGGGCGGATGCTATCAAAACTCAGCCCTGGCCCATAACCAGCTTGTCTTCTAAGATATGCTTTTATACACTTGTTACGCAACCAAATTGATATCTAATCAATTGGTATTTAGCAACGACAAACACTATATCGGAAAACACGTAAATGCGGCGGGATTTCTTTCGCGTGTTGCGCATGGTGCGAGGAACATTTGTGTTTTGCCTGTTTCTATGAAATGTTTCATCCAATTCATTGCAAGAAGGCTCAGGAATACACGATCAGATAGGATTACACAATAACATACTTAGGTGTATTTTTGTACTACGTATCACAACGAAAATAGCTGTCAATACATTATAATACATACTTACGTGCTTATTAATCAGACCTACTGATGTTTCACTTTTAAAAAAGGCAAAGAAAAATATTACTGTCCTCACAATATTACCCGATAAATCGAAAAAAAGTATCAAAAAATGCCACGACCATGAATCGTACTCGGGACATCGGTTTGGTGTCTTAATCCCTTGGCCGATCTACCGCCGATCTCACTTTGTTACACACATCAAATGACGATTACGCAAGCTACAGCGTGAAGACATGGAAACATCAATAACTCAAATATTATTAACTTTGGACGCCGTATTAAATTAGTGAAAAAAACTGTTTTTAAAGGATGTTTCGATGTATACCATTGATAATACAATTTTCCATCATCAAATCCGGCCTCGATTTGTTCAAAATCCAAGGAGTATCAAGCAAAAAGCCCAAAAACGTGCCTCTTTATGTCGCGTGTTGAACGTCCGTGGAAAATATGACGAAAGTCGCTAACCCACATGTCAGATCATCACATTATGAGAAGCCGTGGTCTTGCCTGCTACATCAGCCCACCCTGGCGAAGCGAAGTGTTGTTCATTAAAAGAAGTAAAAAAGACCTTTCAATCGCTCCTTTTAACGGTTGGGCATGGTTCTTTCAAGGTCTTAACGGACAGCACCTGATTTCTGAGAAGGGGGTTACGTGGTTTCATTTTGGATAACTGGCCGATGGGGCTGTTTGCTCCGTGGATACTTAAGTATCACATTACGAGGTGGTAAATCAATTGCCCGGTTTGACTTTGCTCTAGTTTCATGTCGAAGTTTCAGTCAGGGCAAGATTTTTTGGTTACAGATTTTCAAGGTTGTAACCAAGAGTTTGATTAAATCTGTGTTCCATGGCGGATGACGTATCGCGGAAAATACTGTGACCTCTTTCTGAACTATTAAACACTGGAGCGTGAAGAAGTCTTTGTGGTGTGGTGGAATTTAGCCACGGATTGTTGGTTTGATAAGACGTGTTTGGGAGCATTACAGACTGGTATTGACGACTGTTTTCGGAATCTGTTTGATTATAATTTGTTTCGTAGTAGGTGATAATACTATTGCTCAGAACACTCTAGTGTAGTTGAAAGATTTCTGGGGTTTTATTGGATAATAATTGCACTCAGGACATTCTAAAGTTTTTGAGTGATTATTGGTGTTTTGTTGGATAACAACGCTACTCATTACTGTTGACTGGTTTTTGATGTTGCTTATTGGATGTTGACTGGTTTTTGATGTTTCATATTGGATGTTAAAAAGAGCGTGGAGTGCATTAAGTCTGTTAGAAACCAAGCTTATTGTTTAGCAGTATTCGTTCTGTTGTCATTATGGAAAGCAGTAGTGGTGCGATTGGTCTGGCTTTCTCCATTAGTGAACAAGATCAATCACCGAATGAATAGTAAAACCTGCTTACAAGAAGAGTCATTAACTGAAGCATGAGCAGAGTCACTACTCTCTTAAGAGAATCAGGTGTCGAGTGGCCCCATCGTAGCTTCAAGTGACAGTTTAAGTGAAGACAATAGTCATTCCCGATTTGAGGATTGACTGCTACCGTCATTAACATACTTATAACGGTGGCTGACTGTCAAGCGCAACTATCTCGAAGGTAGTGTGCTAGGAGAGAACGTTTCTTGTCTGGTGTCTATTATGGACATTCGTCAGACTGAGCGGCTTCACATGTCTGTCGAATGGAGGACTGGTGCCAGCAGGCATACAGCAAACCCATCTGAGTCTCAGCACAGGGGGACTACTTGTCCCTTTCGCCACTCTCCGACGTCACTGACAGAGCCCCCAGGACACAGCAGGGAGCCGGAGACGTGTGACGTGTACCACCCCAGCTGTTGGCTATCACAACACTTGCCCGCCACAGTCGCGCTTGCCGTCTGCGTAGTGCTATGTCAAATGCATCTGTAGGACACAGTGTGCTGTATAAGTGAGTAAGGAAAGAATTTCTCCCCACCCTTTCTCAAATGTGCTACATCACAAGTGATGTATGGCAAAGTGCCATTTTTTCTTCACGAGTTAACTTACCAGCGTTTTCCTTCTTTTTTTTTAAGAATTCATTGTCTCACTATACGCACTTGTAAATTTTAAATGCCGGATGAGAGCTTTTGTCAACCATGCTTTGTATTAATTCATGTTGTAAATATGTTATGTTGTAGACGAAAATGTTTATTGTCGTAACACTGAGACAGCCTTGAGACATATTTAGGATTCCGTTTTCCAGTGCTTTTGCCAACAAGTCCAAATGAAAAGGACCAAAATTAAAGCTGCAAGAGCACACTTATTTTGTGTTTGACTTCGTGTTCTATATACATGCCTCATACATATCTCGTTCGTGTTGGTTTAATAATAGCGTCCTTCTCTTCTACTGACTCATTCCTGTCTTCGGCTAGATAATTTTATCAAGGATAAAGACGTTTAGGAAACGGAAGAGATGACTCAGCTGTAGTTAATTGACCTGTCTCAGGCTCAGAGCTCTTGGGGGAGGCAAGTCATAACACGTCGTGTTACGAACCCTCCCAAGAATGCCACAGACAATGACGAGCATGTGGGCGGCCGCACAAGGCCAGAAACAAAGGATAACTCGATAAGTAATTACTAAATATGAAATCAGGCATCATATTCTGGACCTTTTAATGAGCAACAAGCAGCTGCTCCATCCATAATTTGCCTTTCAGTTTTATTTCGAAGTATCTAAAGATTCAATCACGAATTAAACACCTAAGTAATTACAGAAACTAAGGGAACTTCCTAATAAGAACTTCTTACATACAAAGGAACGAACTAAAATCTGTACACAAAATTCAGGTGCTATCAGTTTCAGACGAATTAATAAATTATTCACTATCGTGGCGGCCATTAAAAAGATACAGGTTGAAAGTGAGCGGTTTTTTCTCTTGAGACGTGCACGAACACAGAAAAGCTATCCGTTCCACCTGCCGAGGCAAAAATGAAGCGTCGAATTCTATGGCCCACCCGGCTACAGGTAGCCGCTTTACATACCAACATTTTGGTTCCAGAACTACCTTTTTTCAGTCGTAGCCACCCTACAGTTTCGATCTCCGTTTCGGTCATTTGGATATGGCGAATACTTCGCAGTACTACCGGAGACCAGCAGCGCCGGCCCCATGTGGTAACATCTACCGAAGTCTACCACACCCTTTCTGTTGCCGAAACCTAGTTCTCATAGCTCAGTATCCTCTCTCTGAAGAGTTCTCATGTACAGTTGTGCAGTTATAGGTGAATGCTATTTGTGTATGTTGTTCTGTGCTTATGTCTGCGTCAGTGGTGGCCACCTTCGGCTGAGAGTGCGTGTTGTCTGATAATTTCAGAATATATCTCTTTGTTTTCGTTTCTAAATATTTTATTTGTGTGGTGATTTCTAACACCTTTCATGCAGTATCCATTCAAGTCAGAGGTTCTCTGCAAGTAGGGTCGTAGTCCATACCTTTCAACGGTGTGACACTGGGTAAAATAATGGCTTGAGTTCCCGATTGCCTATCAATATTCATCTCGCCAACTTTTTATTGAGGACGCCTGGGATACCAAAACTGTGGTAGTCGGTGTAGGTGAGGTAGCGCAGTCTACGACAACATTAGTGGTATTTTGTGCATATAGACGCCAGTGCCTGAAGACGCAGAGCTTTGATTACAAGTGTCAAAATACGGGTAAAAAGTAGCAGTGGCACTAGCGATTTAGTTTTTAATATGCTAAATTAGTAATAGAGCTTCAGGTACCTTTGGTCATCGAACATAACATCCTGACAAGTTGTTATTAAGAGAGCTTCGTGTGTTGTAAAGAAAAGAAAAAGTAAATTTTTTTCAGATTGTAGCTTTTTCCCTTATCTCATGTTCAGTTGCTATGAAAATATCATAGTAATCGAAATAAAGAGAAAATCGATAATTAAAGTTCCGCTCAAAGTGTTAGGAGATAAAAGATGTGAGATTCACTAGAAAGAGTGGTCGATCGGTGTTACGACATTTAGGCCCATGTGGGAAAGATATCATAATGCAAGAAAATGATCAGTTTGCTCTAAAAAAATATAAAAACATTACTGTGTGAGACGGTAAAATGTAGTCAGCAATACAAACAAAGCAAAATAAAAATTCTCGTGTAATAGCCTAAGCAAAGGACGATAGACTGGATTCTATCTCTGACTCTGTTATAGACACATCTTTGTCTAATGTAGTAGTAAATTTAAAATAGAAGGTTCTGAGACTTGCTTAATATCAACAGAAACAGTATAAAACCCACTGAACGATAACTGAAAGGTTTTTTAATTGTTTTGTGAGTCAGTGATGAGGTTATTACTTAATATTCACGGCAGCTAGAATCTTTGTGGCACTATATAATCATCCGTAATTTTCTTACAATCGGAACTGAAATTAACGTTTATTCTATTCACATTAACAAAGCATGTTGATCACTTTTGAAAGTTGATCATCTACATGTTATCGGTAGAGCTGCCCTATCTAGTGCTGAGCTTACCAAAACAGTCAGTAGTAGAGAGCGATTTATGTGTCATACTGCTCTAACTAGAACTAACAGCAAACATATGTACAACATTATACTACGCTATCCTAGCCCCAAATAGACTAATGGTTGAGTAGAAAATTCCTGGATTGTATTGTGGTTTATGAGACATTGTGTGATTAACTACATTCACGACCATTTCACGTGGCAACAAGCCTATTCTCAGTATCTTATCTCACGATACAGTTAGTATATACATACCAATACTTTTGCAAAACTAACCAAACACAGCCTGGAATTTTCCCAAGTCAAATGCGTGTATCAGATTGTGGTGCATTTAAAACTACTAATACAAGCGATCGAATTGAGCAACAATAAAAATAAAATATAAATACTGGGACGAAAGACTGGTTCTGAAAGCACAGGCCTAGACGTCTTTGTTTTCATTGTGTTATATAGCGCCATAACTTGGCTCAAGGTGCGCGAGAAGGCTGCACAGCTGAACAGACAACAGGTGTCCTCTAGGGCGCTAGACGCGTGGCACCGTTGAAATAAGGCATGGCGTTGAATGTAGCTCTCCTGAATACATCGCTTCAATACTCACCGTACAGTCACGGGAAATCAGCCACCATGTGGGGAAAAACTGTGCAGTGTTAGACTATAGTCTTTCGAAGACACGATTCTGCCACTCTCATAATTCGACACTCGTTCGTAGATGTTTCTCCTTCTGAGAGGAGATAACAATTTATTCTCACAATCAGCCAAAATTCAAACGCGAGCGTAATGTTTCGTTATATACAGAATGTAGACAGAGTTAACTCGTACCTAGGGTTATGCGGAAATAGTGATATTTTGCGTATCAAGTACTCACAACACTTAAGCCAATATGATGTTTGTTGCTTGTCACCTTCGTGATGTTTCAGTATTGGAGGACAGCGGTGTGTTTATACAGCAGTTTACTTTGAAATTATTTTTGATGAGAAACTTTATTTTAAACATCTATAGGATTTTGCAGTAGGGATGAAAATATCTGATTAAAATGGATAGAAATTGAAGAGGTGCAGACTTCGTGAGACGTGAGCATAGTCTATTTTATATCGATGTATGGCGACTGTGTAATTAATTTATTTCCTAGTTTTCTCATGGCACATTTCACATAATTCTCTACAAGGGAGGCTGCAAACAGTGGAGCAACCAGGACATATTGCTGCAAATTTTTAACCATGCATCTATAAAATGAATAGTTATCACGCTGTTTTTACCCTTGAACAATGTATTTAATGCAGAAAACGTGAAGTGAGTATTGTATGGAGCACCATATGCTCAAGCCCCATGGAGACGACTGCTTAAACTGGACACGCTAACAACAAGATAAAATTAGTTTTACTTCCTTCGAAGTTCATTTCTAACATCTACTCAGAGTTCACAAAATTTCTCATTAGGAATGAACCTGGATATATAATTTTGGACTTAAACAACCCGCTGACGGGAAAGAATTAAAATACTATTTCTTGGACTCAAATGTTTTCTGAACGTTTTGGCGCCGCCCGTCACAATTTCCACTCCTCTGATAACTGATTTGTTTCAGAGTAGATCTTCTACCCAAAGTCCCAATTATTTGTTGGTTACATTGCAATCTCCATCTTCCTCTACAGTTTCTACCACCTACAGCTCCCTCGAGCAACAAGGAAGTTATTCCTTGCTGCTTTAACTGGTGTCTAAAATCTTCTTCCTTCTTCCTGTAATTCTTTTACACTAATCCTCTCCTAGCCAGTTTCGCAGAGAATCTCACCGCTTCTTATCAGTCCACCTTTCAACATCCTTGCATAGCAACACATCGAAAACACGTCAATTCCTTTGTTTTCTGGTTTCTGGTGATTCCCTTCTATATAATGCTGTACACCAAACGCACATTCTCAAAAATTTATTCTCCAAACTACTTATTTCAGTCACGAAAGGTCTCTTTGCCTGTGCTAATCTGCTATTTATTTATCCATGTGTTTCACGTCATTTGTTATTTTGCTTTCCAGACGACATAGTTCCCTCCCTAAGTCTAGCTCATGGTCCAAAATATTTATTTTGAATTTATCTCTAATATTAGAGATTTCTGCTACTCCTCATTACTGTCGTCTTTCTTGGGTTTACTCTCAGTGTACCGTTTGTGGTTGCACCCTTTTCATTCCATTCAGATGGTCCGGCAATTGCTCCCCCATTCAACAGAGGATACCAGTGTCATCAGCGAATCTTTTCCATGGAATCCTTTCATCCTGAGTTTTAATCCATCTTCTGAACATTATCTTTTACTTTTGTCACTGTCTTTTCGATGTAAAATCTGAACCATGGGTGACAAAGATTAAATCCAAGTCTTAAAACCATCCTAACTAGAGCGCAAAATTACGGTCTTCTATTCTTAAGCTATTCTCTTCACAAAAGTAAACCACCGGCTACCAATCTGTCGTTAGTAGACAGTTAATGCAATTTTAAAAGCTAATTTACCATTCCATTCGAGTATCATTGTTACTTCATAAAGACGTGGTAAACAAGCAGCGTCCTTTTTGCGTATTATTACGTGAAATAGGTGTCAGTGATACATAATAGCTAACATGCCTTGAAATATGGATAAATGCAACTAATTAACTCACTCAAACAGTCTGCTGCTTTTGTAATGCTCCCTGTTCCACAGGCTATGTTCCTCTTTCATGTTTATAGAGATTTAGCTCATAGGATTCAGATTATTTGCTTTATTTTAAGGAACTGGTATTAGATAACTCAGAAGCCACTAAAGTCAGAGAGAGTTTCTGATTTATCAGCGCTGTTTGTGCTCAGAATAATGAATATCAGCATCTCTATACTAAGTGTGCGGAAGTAGAAGTTCCTCCAAGAAATAAATGCCAGTTGAATGCAGTTAGCCGTGGAAGTAACACAAGCAGAAATTTCAAACGAAGGAGAAAGTTGCATACGAGAATAGTGGACGATAAGCAGTTCCCTTGTAAGTACATACCATCAGTTCCTCGTCGTCTTCATCATATGGAAACGTCAGGTTTCCATTGTAAGCAACTCTGCAATGTTTAAAACCGTAGGACACATCGAATTTAATATCAAGACTGCCAATATCAGTGCATGGTGAAAACAACTCTAAGTCGATCTCGTACGGGCCCTGTCAACAGAACAGTTACTCTTATTAGGCTGGCACATGTACTAATGGTAGACTAATGATATCTTTCATTTATTCAGACTTTAGAAATTAGGCTTACATAGCACTGCATAAAATAGAAATTTGTGATCATAATTTTTTAAATAAACAAGACACCGTTATCAGATATAGCAAAATTGGAGAAAAGTCTGCTCCAGTTCTTTAAAATGTATCTCATACGTATTTCAAGAAAGCTCCTGGTTCATTTTGAGTCTTTTCGATGGCCGTTATGTGGAGTTCATGTCTCTGGTAGCCAACATGAAACCATTTTCTATGTGTGCTGCAAACAGAGCGTAAAAGATTAAATTCAAAATCACATGAATTTGACGGATTCTTCGGTTACATTTAAAAGATATTTTATAAAGTTTCAAAGCTGATTAACGTTTCATAGCTGGGGTTTACAGCCACGTAGAGCTTATTAAAAGACAAGATGTGAGCCACTAACTTTTTACAATCAATGGCGAAAATAATGTCTTTTAAATGATTATCAGAATGTTTCTACTGCTGTCAGATGCTTAAAACTTGAAGCTTTCATGAAAGCAAAATGTAATTTTAAAACTTAATTATTTTCGAAGCCTAACTTTTTTCTTGTCTTCGGAATATGAAAGATCATGAAATACATAAAATAGTTGAAATGATCCTCAGAGGCTTTATTTGACAGCTTTCATTGCCCATACCAGTAACAAATATTGAAAAATAGGCAAGATATGACTTGTGAGAATGCCACGAAACTGTGCTCCCCTCACTGGTATTATTTTTCATGGTGCTGATATCACAAACACACCCATGGCCGAGGGAGGACTCGAACCTCCGCCGGGACCAGCAGCACAGTCCATGACTGCAGCGCCCTAGACCGTTCGGCTAATCCCGCGCGGCTTTTGAAGTGAGTTTTTAATCTAAACTATAGGACGTAACGAAAAAGAACCACATGGAAAATTAGACTACATGCAGAAAATTGAAAAACATTTATCTACTAAATGTGCTATGACATGCCAATCAAATTTATTTATTACAGACACATTATCCCACTCATACATTTCACTACATTCCACATTTGAATTCAGATATGTCAACATAGTATACTTACTGTATCGCCATATTCACTGGAAATCGAAAAGTCCCTCATACACCCAATCAAGAAAAAATTTCATCATTTAAAACTGTGCCAACATGAAAAAAAATTTAAACTAGCTATCTACATCGACATCTACATCCATACTCCGCAAGCCACCTGACGGTGTGTGGCGGAGGGTACCCTGAGTACCTCTATCAGTTCTCCCTTCTATTCCAGGCTCGTATTGTTCGTGGAAAGAAAGATTGTCGGTATGCTTCTGTGTGGGCTCTAATCTCTCTGATTTTATCCTCATGGTCTCTTCGCTAGATATACGTAGGAGGGAGCAATATACTGCTTGACTCTTCGGTGAAGGTATGTTCTCGAAACTTTAACAAAAGCCCGTACCGAGCTACTGAGCGTCTTTCCTGCAGAGTCTTCCACTGGAGTTTATCTATCATCTCCGTAACGCTTTCGCGATTACTAAATGATCCTGTAACGAAGCGCGCTGCTTTCTGTTGGATCTTCTCTATCTCTTCTATCAACCCTATCTGGTACAGATCCCACACTGTTGAGCAGTATTCAAGCAGTGGTCGAACAAGCGTACTGTAGCCTACTTCCTCTGTTTTCGGATTGCATTTCCTTAGGATTCTTACAATGAATCTCAGTCTGGCATCTGCTTTACCGACGATCAACTTTATATGATCATTCCATTTTAAATCACTCCTAATGCGTACTCCCAGATAATTTATGGAATTAACTGCTTCCAGTTGCTGACCTGCTATTTTGTAGCTAAATGATAGGGGAACTATCTTTCTATGTATTCGCAGCACATAACACTTCTCTACATTGAGATTCAATTGCCATTCCCTGCACCATGCGTCAATTCGCTGCAGATCCTCCTGCATTTAAGTACAATTTTCCATTGTTACAACCTCTCGATACACCACAGCATCATCTGCAAAAAGCCTTAGTGAAATTCCGATGTCATCCACAAGGTCATTTATGTATATTGTGAATACCAATGGTCCTATGACACTCCCCTGCAGCACACCTGAAATCACTCTTACTTCGGAAGACTTCTCTCCATTGAGAATGACATGCTGCGTTCTGTTATCTAGGAACTCTTCAATCAATGAGATATTTCAGTTCATAATGAAAATTTTCTTCTACTTTTCTTCACGTTTTGTATTAAAAAAATTTCCATACAATAAATTCATCATTTTGCTGAAAACTGGAAGATATTTTATGTGTAAGGAATCTCGATATCATAATACTGTGAAAGACAAATTTCAGCTTCTGTTCCAATACATTCTTGAAGATCAACATGATTTAGTTGGAATTCGATCGACTTCCACAAGCTCTGCTACTTATTCTCCAAACAAATTCAATGTCTTAACCATTTTGGTCACAGAACAGATGAAGCTAATTTTAGAGTACTGGACCTGAAAATTTGCATCACACACACACACACACACACACGCACACGCACACGCACGCACACCCATAAATCGACGGTATAATTAGCAGAAATTGCATGGATGCCAAATTGTATAGAGAAATTAACGTGAACTGGCACGAACTGATTGTGTATGAAAAACTAAATGAAAAGTGACAGAGTGAAGTTATTATGAAAATCAGATAACATGGGGTAATAAGACAGTGAAATTAGTTCGTGAGCATAATTCAAACATTCAGACAAGTTGATCATAACTAAAAATTCTCTTATTTTATCCTTACAATACAAATAAACAGAAGAATATGTGATAAATACCACATCAAGAAAAGTAATGACGAATGTAAAAATGAATTAGAAGAGTCAAGTATAGTATTGAAATAATAGATAAATATCAAGTTAGTTAATGACTAAAGGAGCAAATAGATAAAAGGCCCCCTAAAAATTTTACATGTCCGAAAACGTGACCAAATTAAGAGATGATCTACGATAAAAAAATGAGAAATATATAATAGCTGTAGGAAATTGACTAAAAAAAATAAAAGTGAAAAAAGCTAGAAATAACTTATTAGATTCTATAAACCTGCGAAGGAATATGATTAAATTACATACTCGGGTACAAAACTCCAGAACTTTATACAATACACATATGAAACTATGGAAAACTCCACACGTCGTGCAACATTCGTTTTTACCACCTATCTGAAAAGTGATTCTTCCTATGCTGAGACAGATGGAAAACCAATGCCTGTGTAAGACGATAACTAAATTTTTTTGTAAAATAATACAGTGGAATTACAACGCAAACCAATAGAAGGCTTTGCTTACGAAGAAAATTACTATCTAGAGTTGCATCACAAACCAATAGATGGCGTTGCTTTTGGTTACAAAATAAAACATGACGTATGCAGTCAATTACAAACTCGTAATACATCTTACATTAAAATTATTTACAAAGGCACGTGTCACACTGCAAATGCTAAAATGCAGTGATAGAGAGAGTAAAATTACTGTAGTTGTTATCTTACTTATGACCCATACAGGGCTGCAACCTCAGTGCAGACGTTGACTACAATATGCAGCTTATGATGGGCACAATATGAACCTAACTTAATTACGCAAAATGCCTCGGACCTTTGGAGGTGACGGAGTTCCACTTCTAATTGACAAACCATGGACTCCTTAGATACGACTCAGCAAACGAATGCTAACGAGATGGGGAGCTATTAATATCAATGGGGGCTACTCTGGGAAGAACGTAGAGCTGGCAGAGTCTGCAAGTATGATGGGGTTGGACGTTTTAACTGTTAGTGACAGTCGGGTAAGGGGTGAGAAAGAAGAGGAAGTGGGAGAATACAAGGTCCACCTGTCAGGAGTCAAAGCAGGAATAGCACAATGGGTGTAGGGCTTTACAGCAGGAAAGAAATGGAACCCAGCGTAGTTGCAGTAAGGTATGTAAACGAACGACTGATGTGCACGGATTTGACAGCGTCTAGCAAGAAAATTAGGATTGTGTCAGTATATTCGCATTGTGAAGGGACAGATCAAGATAAGATGGATAGTTTTTATGACGCACTCAGTGATGTAGTTGTTAGAGTAAAGGACAAGGACAGTGTTCTGCTCATGGGTGATTTTAATGCCAGAATTGGAAATCGAACAGATGGGTATGAAAAGGTTATGGGTAAATTTGGAGAGGATATGGAGGCCAACAGGAACGGGAAACAACTCTTGGATTTCTGTGCCAGTTGAGCTTAGTAATCACCAACTCCTTTTTTAAACATAAGAACATTCACTGGTATACTTCGGAAGGCAGGGGAACCAGATCTGTCATTGACTATATAATAACAGTTCAGGAATTCAGGAAGGCTGTGAGAGACACAAGTGTATTCAGGGGATTCTTTGATGACATTGATCACTATTTAACCTGCAGTGAAATTGGTATTGTGAGACCGAAAGTGCAGGAGGTCAGATCCATATGTAGGTGGATAAGAGTGGAGAAATTTCAGGATAAGGAAATCAGGCACAAGTGCGTAATAGTGATCTCAGAAATGTACCAGTTATTTGAATGTAGTCAATTACAGTCATTGGAAAAGGAATGGACAAGGTACAGGGACGCAGTACTAGAAGTGGCTAAAGAATGTCTTGGAACAGTAGTGTGTAAAGGTAGGATGAATCAAACAGCTTGGTGGAATGATACAGTCAAGGCAGCCTGTAAAAGGAAAAAGAAGGCGTGTCAAAAATGGCTACATGCTAGAACGCAGGTAGACAGAGAAAGTTATGTTGAAGGAAGAAACCAAGCCAAACAGATAATTGCGGCATCCAAGAAGAAATCTTGGGAAGACTTTGGAAACAGGTTGGAGACTTTGGGTTAAGCTGCTGGAAAATCATTCTGGAGTGTAATTAGCAGTCTTCGAAGGGGAGGTAAGAAGGAAATGACAAGTATTTTGGACAGGTCAGGAAAACTGCTGGTGAATCCTGTTGATGCCTTGGGCAGATGGAGGGAATATTTTGAAGAGTTGCTCAATGTAGGTGAAAATACGATCAGTGATGTTTCAGATTTAGATGTACAATGGAATAGGAATGATGATGGAAATAGTATTACATTTGAGGAAGTGGAGAAAATGGTCAATAGATTGCAGTTCAATAAAGCGGCTGGGGTGGATGAAATTAAGTTTGAACTCATCAAATACAGTGGAATGTCAGGTCTTAAATGGCTACACAGGATAATTGAAATGGCGTGGGAGTCGGGACAGGTTCCATCAGACTGGACGAAAGCAGTAATCACACCAATCTTCAAACATGGAACAGAAATGATTGTAACAACTACAGAGGTATCTCTTTAATCAGCGTTGTGGGTAAAATCTTCTCAGGTATTGTTGAAAGGAAAGTGCGTGTATTAGTTGAGGACAAATTGGATGAAAAACTGTGTGGGTTTAGGCCTCTTAGAGGTTGTCAGGACCAGATCTTTAGCTTACGGCTAATAATGGAGAAGTGTTATGAGTGGAATACGGAATTGTATCTATGCTTTATAGACCTAGAAGAGGCATATGACCGGGTTCCTAGGAGGAAGTTATTGTCTGTTCTACGTGACTATGGAATAGGAGGCAAACTTTTGCAAACAATTAAAGGTGTTTACCTAGATATTCAGGCAGCAGTTAGAGTTGACGGTAAATTGAGTTCATGGTTCAGAGTAGTTTCAGGGATAAGACAATGCTGTAACCTGTCTCCACTGTCGTTCATATTATTTGTGGATCATATGTTGAAAACAATAGACTGGCCGGGTGAGATTAATAGAGGTGAACACAAAATAAGCAGTCTCGCATATGCGGATGACTTAGTTGTGATGGCAGATTCGATTGAAAGTTTGCAAAGTAATATTTCAGAGTTAGATCAGAACTGTAAGGACTATGGTATGAAGATTAGCATCTCCAAAACGAAAGTAATGTCAGTGGGAAAGGTATAAACAGATTGAGTGCCAAATAGGAGGAACAAAGTTAGAACAGGTGGACGGTTTCAAGTACTTAGGATGCATATTCTCACAGGATGGCTACATAGTGAAAGAACTGGAAGCGAGGTGTAGCAAAGCTAATGCAGTGAGCGCTCAGCTACGATCTACTCTCTTCTGCAAGAAGGAAGTCAGTACCAAGACCAAGTTGTCTGTGCACCGTTCAGTCTTTCGACCAACTTTGTTGTATGGGAGCGAAATCTGGGTGGATTCAGGTTAACTTATCAATAAGGTTGAGGTTACAGATATGAAAGTAGCTAGGATGATTGCAGGTACTAGTAGATGGGAACAATGGCAGGAGGGTGTCCACAATGAGGAAATCAAAGAAAAACTGGGAATGAACTCTATAGATGTAGCAGTCAGGGCGAAGAGGCTTAGATGGTGGAGTCATGTTACACGCATGGGAGAAGCGAGGTTACTCAAGAGACTCATGAGTTCAGCAGTAGAGGGTAGGAGGAGTCGGGGCAGACCAAGGAGAAGGTACCTGGATTCGGTTAAGAATGATTTTGAAGTAATAGGCTTAACATCAGAAGAGGCACCAATGTTAGCACTGAATAGGGGACCATGGAGGAATTTTATAAGGGGGACTATGCTCCAGACTGAACGCTGAAAAGGCATAACCAGTCTTAAATGATGATGATGATGATGTTTAAGAAACAATACAACATGCATTTATCCCAGTGCATATGCATAAACCACTGGATACATTTTTATGCAGCTCCCAATTATTGAATTATATGAAATAAAATCGTCATAACTGCTGAACAGTTTGAGTTAGGACGTTCAAACTACTCGGGTAGCTGCAGGGCATGTTGGGAATTAATATGCGCATGAATGGTTTGGTTTAGCGACGAACCCCACTTTCATTTTGATGGGTTCATCAATAAGCAAGATTGGCGCATTTGGGGGACTGAGGCTGAGCATTTCGCGATCGAGAAGTCTCTTCACTCTCAGTGGGTGACTGTGTGGTACGCAGTGTCCAGTCACGAAATAACCGGTGCGATATTTTTTGATGGCACAGTGACTCCGAGCAGCACGTGAAGGTTTTGGAAGATGATTTCATCCCCATTGTCCAAAGCGACACTGATTTCGTCAAGATGCGGTTCATACAAGACGGAGCTCGACCCCATCGAAGTAGGAGAGTGTTTCATGTCCTGGAGGAACAATTTGTGGCCACATTATGGCTCTGGGGTACCTCGAGACACTGGCATTGGCCTCGATCGGCCGCCATATTCTCCGGATCTGAAGGCATGGGACTGCTTTTTGTGAGGGTATACTGAAGACAAGGTGTAGAGCAATAACCCCAAAACCATGTCTGAGCTGAGAAGAGCCATTCATGAGGTCATTGACAGAATCGATATTTCGACACTTCAAAGTGTCAGGCAGAATTTCGGTATTCGTCTGCGCGACATTATCGCCAATGATGGAAGGCACATAGAACATGTCATAACCTAAATCTGAATCCCTGCAGTGACGTTTACATGTTGAATAAAGTGTGTGCACACCGTAGTTTGTAACTAATTTACGTCTTCTTTTCATGTTGTTCAATAACTGCCACTCTGTACGTACTGTTTTCCTTGTCTACATAAATGAGAGAAGGAAGGTAAAAACAAATCATTATGAAGTGGTGCGGCAAGGAGAGTGTTAGGATGAACTGAGGATGGATATGGGGGATGGGAGAGGGTATGGTAGTGCCTACAGCTATCTGGAAGAATACTGGAATGAGGAAGGAAGGACGGATGGGCTAAGAGTGATGGCGGGGGGGGGGGGGGGGGGGGGTTTGGAAGTGAGAGGTAAATTGCAGAGGTTTTCAACAGAAAAGAAAGAAGGTGTGAGACAAACAAATTGTCAGTTACACTTGTTATGCAATTAATTGCATAACTGGGTGGATTCCCATCCCAGAATAGGTGACACTGGAAACAAGGATAGGGCACCATTTTGAAATCTTGTCAAGACCTCGGTGAGGATTCATACACTATTTTTGTTCAAACAGTATTTTATTATAAGTATTTGTATCATCTGTGAAGAGTCTCAAGGTGTCAGTAAAATTGTCTGCTGGGTCATCAATAGACAATAAGAAGAACAAGGGTCGCAATACACTTCCCTGGCACACGGTTGAGTTCGTTCTATGTCTGTTGGTGAACCCAGCCTAGACAACGTGCTGCATCCTCTGTTCCTACTTACATATCATACCAAACCGAGACGATTGTCCCACAGTTTTGACTCCTACAGAAGGTAGAATAGCTTCTACAGCCGGCCCGTGTGACCGAGCGTTTCTAGGCGCTTCATTCTGGAAACGCGAGACTGCTACGGTCGCAGGTTCGAATCCTGCCTCGGGCATGGGTGTGTGTGAGGTCCTTAGGTTAGTTAGGTTTAAGTAGTTCTAAGTTCTAGGGGACTGACGACCTCAGATGTTAAGTCCCATTGTGCTCAGAGCCATTTGAACCATTTGAGCTTCTACAACACATAAATATTTTTATTTGAGCTTCAGGAAAAGGCTTTAATAACAAATACTTATCTTAAACTGGCATCCATGTCCATATGGTAATACAGTCTCAGAACACAATGATGGCTGTTCTTTACATTGAATAACATTGCTGCAGTAGTAGCAATTATTTATAGTTCTTGCGCTGGATAATTGTTCTACACAGAAGTGTTTTAGCCTAATATGACAGTCAGGAATAGCTTTTCACTAGCTCACTGGTGTATCTGAACTACAATGAAGCTGCTATCAGAGGGGGTGAGCCGCCCTGCACTCTGGTGTAAACAGATTTCCTTGCAGTCGTGGTGTACAGCACTTCTGGAAAGCGTGTCTGCGACTATCATTTGTTGCTGCGTCCGGCAGTGACTTTCTTTAGCTTGTGGTTTCGTCGTGACGTACCAACATTACCACGGGACCTCACTCTTCATATGACACCACATCCCTCTCCACAAAATCTTGTGTCGAACACCGTCGTTGTCACCATACCGTCTGCACCCTGGTGTCCACCTTGTGAGTAACCAGAACACTGGCTGAAGAACTGGCCACATGGTGCCCCTTACCCCCTGCCTGCATCTACGGAACAAGAAACCATTAGGCTGGGGGTGAAAAGGAGCAGTAGTTATATGGCTATGCTGTTGCTGGTACATAAGTGTTGAAAATTTGCTGGTGTGAACCCTGGTCTTCTTGTCCACCTTGTCAGTGGAGTCACACTTCAAGAAGACCAGGGCTCCTCTGAAGCAAACAGGGATGCTTAATATGATCATCCGACCACTATGGGCAAAAGCACCAGCACCAACTAGACTATATAGACTGTGTAAAATGCACAAGGAGGGTGTGCCCCTACTTCCAATTGTCGGTAATGATGGGGCACCTACCTATGCAATAGCCATGTACCTGAAAAACCTACTGTCTCCGTATGTGGGAAAGTGTGTTCACCACATTCGAATCTCAGAAGACTTCCTGCAATGCCTCAAGCAACTATGCACTATAGATTCAGAAAACATGATTAGTTTTGATATGGTATCACTGTTCACTGGGGTCCCACTGAAAGACTCACTAGAACTGATAGCGGAGAAATTTGACAGTGCTCTGTTGGACCTGTTCAGGCGTACACTGACATCCACTTATTTCTTGCACAGGAACCAATATTACAAGCAAAACTGGCGTTGTAGCTATGGGCAGCCCATATCTCCTACGGTTGCCAAGATGTTTATGGAGGGATCTGAGGAGAGGACATTAGAGAGAGCCAGATATAAACTACCACACTTCTTCAGGTATGTGGATGATACCTTTGTGATCTGGCCTCACGGGAAGGACAGGCTCAATGACCTCCTTGAAAATCTTAAGTCATGCCACGCAAATATCAAGTTCACCATAGAATTGGAGAAGAATAGCCAGCTGTTGTTTCTGGATGTACTAGTCAAAAGGAAAGCAGATGGATCAATTGGCCACAGTGTGTATCGAAAACCCACACAAGCTGATTTATACGAGGGCTATCCAAAAAGTACATTACGTTTTGGAATTAAAAATAAATAAAGTATTGGAAACTTTTTTGGTTATATACAGATGAAAGCCACACTTAAATACTACTTTTCTACATAGTTGCCATTTAAATTAAGGCACTTATCGTAGCGATGGACGAGTTTGGAAATTCCTTCGTCGTAAATTTCGGCCGCCTGCGCCTTCAACCACGTGGTTACCTCTTCTTGAAGCTGTGCGTCGTCATCAAAACACTGCATAGCCAACCACTTCTTCATTGCTGGGAATAAGTGAAGGTCGCTCGGTGCCAGGTCGGGACTATACGGCGGATGAGGAAACAACTCCCACTTAAAAGATTCGAGAACTTCACGAGTGGCATTTGCCGTGTGGGCCCGGGTGTTGTCGTGAATCAGCAAGATCTTTGAGCCCAACTTTCCCCTGCTTTCCCCTGCTTCGAAGTGGCTCATGATTTAATAAAGAAAAAATATTCCAATGCGTTAGATGGACCCGTTCATAAAAGGGAGCTCCACAGACTAGCCCTCCAGAGTAATTAACAATCTATATAAAAAGCTTGGATAGTAGAGTGGTACAGCTGCTTCAAAACGTATTTTTAATTATTAAAATGGAAGGACTGAAATTCGAAAAGGTGTTTCCTGCCTAACGCTCTGGAAAGTACAGGTGGTAGACAAGAATAAATAAAGAACGCGAAAAATGCATGCTTGAACATAAATAGAGATGCTAGCCGTGTCTGCAGGGGGCGCTGCTGTATTTGACCATGAACGCCAACCTATGCAATGCCCTCAGTAAGTATAAAAGTGTCAGTTTGGTGGGAACAGTGTTCATTTTAGTTGTTAGTGCATTATGTTGGAGCCAAGTGAATTCGAACGTGAGCAAGTTGTTGGTACATATCAACGATTCACGAGTATATCGCATACAGGGAAAGCGGAGAAACATCAGACGCTAAACCACAAGGCAGACGGAACAGTAAGTTTGTTGATCGTGACAGACGGCAATTGAAGAGGATTGTGACGAAAAATAAGAGGTCGGCAGCTGCAAAAGGCACTACAGAACTGTCGTACCTGTAAACATGAACACCAAACCACACGAAGCCTGGTACGATAGGGCGAAATAGAATTCCAAAACTATCATTAGTAATACAAATTCCCGCAATGATGATGAGGCTATAAAAACGTCGACTACCATTACTCCGCGGAAGCTCTGTAGAAGTATGTCTGAGAAGTCCGCGCGAAAAATCGCGGTTTAGCGGTGGGACGGGGGGGGGGGGGGAAGTATTGAATCTCAGTTCCTATTTGAGCTAGAAACATGGTGTAAAACGCTTTCGGTTTAGTCTGGACCAGCAGCCATTTGTATTACCATTCGAGCATCTTCCTTATTGCAGCTATGTTACAGTGTACCGAGCAAAGTCTGAAAGTCGAACCAGGGCTGACACCCAGGGAAATTGTCTGAATCGATTAATTCCTTCTCCAAAATATTTTAATGGGGATGAAATTAATGCTTAGCTAATGCCACCATGTGTACGTGCACAGTTCCGATTTTGTGTGGAAAAACTTGGAAAACACGTTTTTCAGGGAGGTTTTTAAAGTGCGCCTCTTATATACGTTACACGTGTACGAATCGTTCAAATTTTTCTAAGGCAGATAAATGGTAAACTCAAAATGAATTGTTTTTCATCCAATAACCTTTATCGATTGTCAAGATACTATAGTTGACAGACGAGCTAAATCTAGCACGTAAAATTCTCTCTTATGTGAACTGAATGGGCGGAAACGGTTTAAAGTGATTCACATAAATAAAAAATGCATTCCTATGATAAAATTGGAAACTCAGTTTCAAAAATCTAGGTTCATTTAGATTTTAGGTGCAGAAAACGTTCTGTTGTTTTATGAAAGGTTTATCCATTGCCTCGATATAAGCAACATGGTTTCAAAGACAATAAAACACATACACCGGATCCGTCTTCGACCGAGTCAACGAAAATATGCATCGGTTACTAAGTAATGGTGGTATAATGTCGAAATTATGGCAGAGTGAAAGTTGAGAATCTGAATAAAAAATCGTCCTAACAGGGCACAAAAAAGGCGAATACGTCCAGGGCTGAGTTAGAAACGTTAAAGAAGAGTTTTCTGGCCAATTCTAAGATATTTGAATCAAAACATCTTGACATGTTCGCGAGTTTTTACGAAATAACCCTGTTGTAGCACGGAAGAGAGCTCTCTTAACTGTAAGGTGTTGGCACACCTTCATCTTGCAATTTATAGGTTAAAGTCGCTGATCCTGTGCCCAGAATGCAGAAGATTTTTTTCGTCGTAGTTAACTATATACTCGTATAATGTCATACGGCTGAAGAGCATATGTGTAATAGCGGAAAAAGGTTTCTGGTGATACAATTTCTGGACCAGGATTTGTTCCTGGGTGGATGACATCATGTGTCACGTTACTTTACTTGATACGATGTATTATATTATTTGAACTGGTTACTAATATGAACAAGTAGAACGGCGCGAATACGTCAAAGTGTTATGATTTAAATGGCTTTGAAGCTGCCAGGTAAGTCGAAAAGCTAGTTCCCTTCTTCTACAGCCTAAACTCTGTCCAAGAAATACTCGCCGTTTTTGTGCTATGAGAGAAGAATTTTTCATTCTTTTGGAATAAGAGAGGAATGTGATTTGATCGGATGAGTCTTGTTTCACACTGTTTCCAGTTTCTGACTGAGTTTACATCCCGAGAGTGAAGCATTTCAGTGTTTCCTTCATGATTTAGGAAACAGTATCGTGGTATTCCATGGAACCCATTGTTATTCTGCAAAGTCGCGTTTCTGCAAAGGATTATGTGAACTTTTTGGCTGATCAGACCCATCCCATGGTGCGAAGTCGTTCCGTGCAGACGACAGGGCACCTGTTCGCTCAGTTCAGGACTGACTTTCTTAGCACAAGGGTGAGTTTCCGCATCTTCCATGGCCACCACAGCGACATCTCAATATTACCGATCTTTTGTGATGTGTTTCGGAGAGAAAGGTGGTGATCACTATACAGCTCCCTCATCGTTACCTGAACTTGGCACTATGTTGCAGGAAGAACGGTGTAAGATTACCCTGAATATAAATCATTTACCCACTTAGGGACGATTGGAAGCTATTTTGAATGGTAAAAACGGTTTTGCTACTCTGTCTTAGGCATGGTAATGTGTTTTTGCTGTATCCACACTTTTGTCCATCTCTATGTCACTATGTCGCGATAATCAACGACTTGGAAATACGATGTTAGTAATAGAATCGAAGATCGCTGAACAAGCTGACCCATTGCTTTAAATAAAGCGAGTGCTCTATTCTGATGAAAAAAGTTGTACATGTCTGTGTAACCGACTATATTCTTATGATGCTCTCCCTCAGTGGTTGAGAAACGGGTGAGGGAGGTCGATGAGTCACGTAACCGTAGACCAACAGTATAAGTATGATTACAAGCTTCTGTAAGTGTAGTTACAAAGCAACCACAACGACCTTTTCGGTGACGGACAAACGAACAACACAAAAGTACCAAGCGGACCAGTCAAACCACTGCCAGTTGTGCCGCAAAAATGATAAGTTGAATTCAAAACTTCACAATTAAACAGACAAATAAAAGGAGAAGTGCAAAGCCGCCAAGTCATCCAACAGTCATTTTCTTTGATGAAGCTGGATAGGACAAGTAGATGATGGTAATGTGGTAGAAAAAGTGTCGAAAGGAACCACCAGGTCTTCTTCCAAATCTTCAACTGCCGTACGACTGCAATCTCGTAGCAACAAAAGCAAGGGAAGTCACAGAAAAACCTCACCAATGAAATGACTCCCATACGGCAGTAGAATCTGAATGGATTCAGGGTTCAGTTGGAAAAACCAATAATGATGATACATGGCAGATTCCTGTGCCCGTATCTTCAAGAAACCCATTTTGAAGCGTCTGACGCTCCCGTATCATGAGATCACAGTCTCCACAGAAAGGGCGACCTTAGTGGTGAAGTTGCTCTCCCCCTTATCCCAGCTTGCAGGCAATTGCTGCAACACTGGAGGAACTGTGTCATATAGGAGAAGCTCCCTATTTTTGCGCCAAATGGTGAATTAATTTCTGAAGCTATTCAAGATCTTATTGAACAGCCGCCCTCCCCTCCCTTCCTCCTTTCTCAGACCTTAATGCGCTTACTGTGCTGAGGAGATATACAACAGACGTACTCGGAGTCGAACTGTTAAGAATCTTATTTCGTCAGAAGCATTACGTCTTCTGAACACGGGCAGAGAACACTCTTTGATTCTACCATGGGATCGTTCTCCGTTAGATCTAAAGATATATTTCCCTAACCTCAGTGACGGGACATGCAATTCAGTGACCATTTCCCTATCTAGATACATCTAGCGAAGCAGACAGCCTAAATCGGTTCTAAATGAGACTATACAGAAACTGTCTGCACCTGAATGTCGATACAGCGAACAGGATTGCGCAGATCACATTGCGGTGGTAATCCATCCATACCAAAGTCTTCATGACATGTTTGGGGCACGCTTACTACATGGTGATTTGGCGACTGCATCTCTGCAATCACGTTCAGACGGATAGTTCAGTGTCCGACAAATTGCAGAGACCCTCGCAACTTTCCGTGTAACCTCTCTATTATGTTACATAACTGTTCAATTGGATTCATGTCGGGCGATCTGAGTGGCCAAAACTGTTCACTCCAATTGTCTAGAGTGTTCGTCACACCAATCAACAACAACTGTGATCCGGCAACATGGCGCATTGTCATCCTTAAAAATTCCATCCTTGTCACGAGACATGAAGTCCACAAATGGCTGCGAATAGTCTCCAAGTAGCTGAACATCCAGAGGGTCCAGTCCATTCCGTATAAACACAGCCCACACCATTATGGAGCCACCTCCAGCTTGCACAGGGCCTTGTTAACAAATTGGGTGCATGGTTTCGTGAGATCCGCGCCAGACTCGGAGCCCATCATCAGCTCTTACTAACTGAAATCGGCACTCATCTGACCAGACCACGGTTTTTCAACCGTCGAGGGTCCAACCGAGATGGCCACCTCACCAGGGGAGGCGCCTCAGGCGATGTCGTGCTGTTAGCAAAGGCACCCGCGTCCGTCGTCTGCTGCCATGGCCCATTAACACCGCCAAATTGCGCGGCTCTGTCATAATGAATCCTTTCGTCGTACGTCATACACTCATTTCTGTGGTTATTTCACGCAATGTTGCTTCTCTGTTCACACTGACAGCTCTAGGAAAACGTCGTTAAATGAAGGACGTCGGCCACTGCGTTGTCAGTGATGAGAGGCAATGCCTGAAATTTGGAATTATCGGGACACTCTTAACACTGTGAATCTCGGAATATTAAATTCCCTTACGATTTCCAAAATCGAATGTCCCATCGGTCTAGCTTCAGCTATCATTACGCGTTCAAAGTCTGTTAATGCCCATTGTTGTTGTTGTGGTCTTCAGTCCTGAGACTGGTTTGATGCAGCTCTCCATGCTACTCTATCCTGTGCAAGCTTCTTCATCTCCCAGTACCTACTGCAACCTACATCCTTCTGAATCTGCTTAGTGTATTCATCTCTTGGTCTCCCCCTACGATTTTTACCCTCCACGCTGCCCTCCAATATTAAATTGGTGATCCCTTGATGCCTCAGAAAATGTCCTACCAACCGATCCCTTCTTCTGGTCAAGTTGTGCCACAAACTTCTCTTCTCCCCAATCCTATTCAATACTTCCTCATTAGTTATGTGATCTACCCATCTAATCTTCAGCATTCTTCTGTAGCACCACATTTCGAAAGCTTCTATTCTCTTCTTGTCCAAACTATTTACCGTCCATGTTTCACTTCCATACATGGCTACACTCCATACAAATACTTTCAGAAATGACTTCCTGATACTTAAATCTATACTCGATGTTAACAAATTTCTCTTCTTCAGAAACGCTTTCCTTGCCATTGCCAGTCTACATTTTATATCCTCTCTACTTCGACCATCATCAGTTATTTCTCTCCCCAAATAGCAAAACTCCTTTACTACTTTAAGTGTCTCATTTCCTAATCTAATTCCCTCAGCATCACCCGACTTAATTCGACTACATTCCATTATCCTCGTTTTGCTTTTGTTGATTTTTATCACTTGGGAAATCTCTTCACATGAATCACCTGAGTAGAAGTGACAGCTCCGCCAATTCACTGCGCTTTACAACCCGTGTACGCGATACTGTCGCCATATGTATAGGTGCGTATCACTATCCCATGACTTTCACCACTTCATTGTAGTTGTACAGCAGTGGATTTTTTTACTAAGTATGAGCGACATGTTCCTTTTATTTACGTTCAGGGTAAACTTTCAGAGCCTGCAACACTCATCAATACACTGCTGGTCATTCTGCGAAGGGATACTGTCTTCTGGCGTTGCTACTTTCCTATAGACAATAGCGTTGTCAGCATACAGTCTTAATGAGCTTTCAGCACTTTTTATTTTAGGTCATTTATATACAATGTATACATTAATGGTGCTATCACACTTCCTGCGGTACTCCAGAGATTGTCTTCAGATCTGTCTATTTTATTCCGTTAAGAGTGACGTGCTGACTTGTATCTGCAAACAAGTATTGAATTCACCGCTTTCATGAAGAACAGTGTCCTCTAAGTAGTATTTGGTTCAAGTGTCTAAAATTTCAACCCTGATAGTCATTAGTTATATATATTATTTTTACACTGTCAATTATTCACACGTAGGATGTGCAGTTAACGCCAAAATTATACCAAAAAGACAACTTACTCTGAATAATTTAATAATTTCCATGTAACGATGTTTCCATATTATATCGATTCACACTTTATATACACATTTTTTCCAAGTGAAATAACATTGTAAGCAAATGAAAATTTCGCTTGACGTGTTTTTTCTTGCGTAATGCATTTTTTCAGTATTTTTTATTAAAGATTTTGCATTATTCAAAAAATTCCCATTAACAATTTCTTATATACTTGAAAGCAACATATTCTAACAAATTAATGTAAAATAACTTTATAATTTCTGTTTTCGTACGTATTAGGATATATTACTACTAGTTGCCAATGGTAAAGCAAAATAATTATAATTTACATAATCAAGAACATTACTCTGTAAAATAATGTTAGTAGAGGTCAAGACATGAATCAAAACGAGTATTCGTATTTATAACGTCATTTTTATTAAAGTTACTTGAATGAAAATGAGTAAATACTTTCTCAACCACAAACTTTACAAATTAGTGTATAAAATGTAATAGCATGTGAAACATTGATTATTAGTGAATTCATTCAAGACAGCTCACACAGTTTGCAATTATTGGATCATGTTGGTGGTTGGAAGAATGGGGAGCGGGATGTATTGATGTATGACCCATTGTACTCTACATAACTATGAACTGGCCAAGGCTGATGACGTACAGTCGTTCTATCACGCACGAGGTCGTAACAGTAAGTAAAATTGTTAATGAAATAAAAACAGAAAATTTTGTTTATACGATGGATGCTGAACATATGAAGATGCCCTCGAATATTTTGTAAAAGATCTTAAAGTTTTTCATATAAAAAAGACGTTAATAACATTCTCCAACTCTATTCTTTATGTCTACATATTAATTCCTGAACATAGTCAACCTTGCAAAGAATACATTTCTTCCGAGATACCAGTTTGTTGATACCACCACTGTAGCATGTTTGACTCCTTTGACGAAATAAGAACCTCATCACTGCTTGCACCTTTTCATAGCTATCAAAGCGAAATCCTCGAAGGTGTTCTTTAGGTTTTGGATACATGAAAAGCGGATGGGGCCAATTCGGGACTGTATGGAGCATGGCCGGTGTCAGTGACCCAAGGCGTCTGGTTGTAGCAAATGTCGCAGTGCTCATGTGCCGCCCGACATTATCATCCTGAAGCAGAGGGTGCCTCGTGTGTGGATGGATTTTCAGAATTCGAAACTTGATTACAGCACCGCTGTTTCTCACACGCCGACTTAGTTACGCTAGACACCGCCATATATACGCTACAATTCGGAGTCCTTTAGTGGCAGCGGGTTGCAAATATGTAGAAGTAAAGAATGAAGATGTAGATTGTTATAATGTTTGTTTTACACTCTAAGACAAAAAAAGACGACTGACCTCGAAGATATTAGCCGAATGGGGCGGAAATCGGTAGCTGTGTTGTACATACACATACATTACTGGCCATTAAAATTGCTACACCACGAAGATGACGTGCTACAGATGCCAAATTTAACAGACAGGAAGAAGATGCTGTGATATGCAAATGATTAGCTTTTCAGAGCATTCACACAAGGTTGGCGCCGGTGGCGACAACTACAACGTACTGATATGAGGAAAGTTTCCAACCGATTTCTCATACACAAACAGCAGTTGACCGGCGTTACCTGGTGAAACGTAGTTGTAATGCCTCGTGTAAGGAGGAGAAATGCGCACCATCACGTTTCCGACTTTTATAAAAGTCAGATTGTAACCTATCGCGATTGCGGTTTATCGTATTGCGACATTGCTCGCGTTTGTCAAGATCCAATGACAGAGTATGGAATCGATGGGTTCAGAAGGGTAATACGGAACGCCGTGCAGTATTCCAACGGCCTCTTATCACTAGCAGTCGAGATGACAGGCATCTTATCCGCATGGCTGTAACGGATCGTGCAGTCACGTCTCGATCCCTGATGCGGACGTTTGCAAGACAACAATCATCTGCACGAACAATTCGATGACGTTTGCAGCAGCATGGACTACCAGCTCGGAGACCATGGCTGCGGTTACCCTCGACGATGCATCACAGACAGGAGCGCCTGCGATGGTGTACTCGACGACGAACCTGGGTGCACGAATGGCAAAAGTCATTTTTTCGGATGAATCCAGGCTCTGTTTACAGCATCATGATGGTCGCATCCGTGTTTGGCGACATCGCGGTGAACGTACATTGGAAGCGTGTATTCGTCATCGCCATACTGGCGTATCACCCGGCGTGATGGTATGGGGACATAGTTGTCGGATGTCCTCATGACGGATATCGTGCCAGATTTTGTCCAATTGCACGTTAAATCGACAAAATCCCGATACAGTAGGAGAGTGCTGTCCATAACGTTGTAAACGTTCTCAATTGGGGAAAGATCCGGCTACATTGCTGGCCAGGGAAGGCTTTGGCAAGCACGAAGACGAGCCGTAGAATCTCTCAATGTGTGGGAAGGGGCATCATTTTGCTGAAATACAAGCACAGGATGGTTTGCCACGAAAGACAACAAAACTTGCATAGAATATCTTCGACGTAGTGCTGTGCTGTAAGAGTGCCTCGGATGGCAACTAAAGGGGTCCTTGTAGTAAGGGAAATGGCACCCCAGACCATCACTCCCGCTTGTGGGGCCATATGGTGGTCGACAGTCAGATTGGATATCCTACCACTGCCCAGGGAGACTCCAGACAAGACGTCGCTGGTCATCGGAACTCAGTTCGAAGCGGGACTCATCATTGAAGACAATTCTACTCAGGGCTATGAGATTTCAGGCTGGATACGTGTTGGGAGACGCCCTGGGATTGTGGTGAGATGCCAACATGACTGTTGCCCACCGTACGGCTCCAGAACCAGAATTTATGGTCTGAGGTGACATTTCTTTCAATAGAACACCGTTGGTTGTCATCCGTGGCATCCTTGTAGCACAGTAGTACGTCGACAATATTCTATGCCCAGTTTTTTTCCTTTCAAGGCAAGCCATCCTTGGCTTACATTTCGGTCACCTGCACACGGCGAGAGTTTGTAATGCTTGCCAAACTCCACTCTGGCCAGCAAGGTCACCGGCTCTCTCCCCAATTGATAATGTTTGGAGCATTCTGGGCAGGGCACTCCAACATCTCGGGTTTTGATAATCTTATGTGTCAGTCGGAACGAATTTGGTACCTTATCGCTCAGGATAAGGGCCAGCTCAATTTGTGAAGTTTGAATAAATCATTCACTTTTTCTGAAATTGTAATCATTTGTTTGTCTGTACATGTACATGACGTCTACCGATTTCCGAACAGTCGGACAATTCCTTCGTGGTGCGTCGGTTTCTTACTTACAGCTTATTTAAAAAGCTTATTTAAAAATCTTCAAGTGTTTTCACGTACAATTCCGAGGCATTATTTTTCAGCACCCACTCGTATGTGAGATGGCCTTGGAGACTGAAGAACCCTGGTAATATTAAGGAAACAATCATCCGTTAGACAATGACAGAAGAAAATATTTAAGACGAACGTATACACACTGTCCGGTAAAAAAAGTGAAGCGCCCAGAAGAGGAGGCAGAAACGAAATGACACTTCACGGGTGTATATGACATTTGTGATGAAAAAATCGACTAAAAGTTATACTGATCTTGCAGAATGAGAGCACTTATCAGTACGAGGTTGCACACCCTCTGACCTGTAGGCATGCACCGATTCGGTGGAAAGAGCGTCATAAAGATGTATTTGTGCTCAGAATCACAGTTTGTAAGTAGGCTGTTTAGGTTTTCTTATTGGTAACGCCACGTAGCGCTCTGTATGAAAATCACTGGCTGTGCTGTGTGCAGTCTGTGGCTAGTTTGCATTGTTGTCTGCCATTGTAGTGTTGGGCAGCTGGATGTTAATAGCACGTAGCGTTGCGCAATTGGAGGTGAGCCGCCAGCAGTGGTGGATGTGGGGAAGTGAGATGGCGAATTTTTGAGAGCGGATGATCTGGACGTGTCTCCATCAGAAACAGTACATTTGTAAGAATGGTTGTCATGAACTGCTATATATATTATGACTTTTGAACACTATTAAGGTAAATACATTGTTTGTTCTCTATCAAAATCTTTCATTTGCTAACTATGCCTATCAGTAGTTCGTGCCTTCAGTAGTTTGAATCTTTTATTTAGCTGGCAGTAGTGGCGCTCGCTGTATTGCAGTAGTTCGAGTAACGAAGATTTCTGTGAGGTAAGTGATTTGTGAAAGTTATAGGTTATTGTTAGTCAGGGCTATTCTTTTGTAGGGTTTACTGGAAGTCAGATTGCGTTACGCTAAAAGAATATTGTGTGTCAGTTTAAGCACAGTCATGTATAATTGTTCAAAGGGGACGTTTCAAGTTCTATGAAAGAACGCTGCACTGAACATCAGTGTTGCAGTTGCCATTTGGAACCAAGAGACTGTGCTATTGCCGGACAACGTATTTCCACTGGACATGCATTGGAGTATAATGGAACTATGGAACTTTTTAGGACTCCATTATTAAGGGATTGGTGGAAATACGCCTGGCGAAAAATACGATGAACTGTGATAGCGGCTACCAGTTGGACAGTGCGTGGAACCACATGATTTCCACGATTTGTTCTTATCGAAATGACAGGAGTGTGCCAACGGCCCCAGCGAGCGGTAACACATAGGAGACAGAAGAGTTCCACGGTTCCATCAGCGAGGGTGCTGCCGCCGTAAAGTCTGGTCCGCTTGCCAACTTGATTCTGACGCATGCGTGAAATACGCTCAGAGCGTACAGGCTCTGAGTCTTCGTCCTCCCCCCTCATCTGTCTGGGTGCTCCCCACCCCCTTCCCCATAGCCATATGCCTTCGTACTCGATAGTGCAGTGTTTTCCGTAAGTGTTCTGTGTCATGTGTCCCCTTTTTTAAAGTGCTGCGAACAGAAATCAGACTGTCACCATTTTTTTAATTGTGCCTGTCTATTTCCTAAGTGTTTTAATCAGCATCACTGACCCCTTCGTTTTTTATGTTTTCTTGACAACTTTTTCACCGTGTACCAGTTTTAAACAGTCACCTTTTTATCGCCTCTTTTTGTTGTTATATCTCCTCATTCTGTTATTTAACTTTATCTGTAGGCTGCAGAGTGGCGTATTAAGCTTCTGCCCCCTCTTGAGGGAGGGGGGATCGAAATACAATAAAGAAAAAAAAAGTCTACATCAGTGTTCGATGACTCATCTGAAGATGACCGACAGGTGCTCAGTCGATATATCGTGCAATGAATTAACCGACGATCGGCTGCAAGACCGAAATTTTTTTGAGTATTTAATTCGCCTGGAAATTTCTAAAATTCTCGTTGACCTACCTTCCAGTGGCGTGTACACGTACGAAGTTACATTGACATCATACTTTGGCTTATGAGTGTTTAACATTTTTCCTCGGGTACCGTAATTTGAGGAGTATTTTATTGTCTGCATCCAACTGGTCAGTTCTACGCGTTGGGGTAGCTGAGAGCCCTAATGCGCTGATTCCTGCACTCGAGTAGGCGCGCCGGCCCCGGATCGAATCCGCCAGGCGGATTAACGACGAGAGCTGGTATGCTGGACAGACTGGATGTAGTTTTTAGGCGGTTTTCCACATCCCGGTAGGTGAATACCTGGCTAGTCCCCACGTTGCACCTCAGTTACACTACTCACAGACATCTGAAATTGTTCGCACTATTTCTCGGCTTACACTAGACGCAGACAGCTGGGTTACCCTACTTACGTCCTGGGAGGTTCGGGGTGACGGCAGCAAGGGCATCCGGCCACCCTCTGTATCCAACACTGCCAAATCCGTAATAACAAGGCCAACCCCAAGTCGAAGTGGGATAAGGCTCAAAGAAAGAAAGAGAAATCCAACTGGTCAGTTCTGCAAGCAACTGCCAATCGTGCAAAGGACAATGCTGATGTCTCAGTTACACAATCTGACAATGCATTTGGAGGCTGCCAAAAATCGAAATTAACCTTCAAAATTTATTAGCCTTCATATTTGTTGTGAAGCTTATATCATTGCAGTATGCAAGCGACCTGTAAGAATCTTTCAATTGATTATATGGAGCTGTAATACTGTGCTGAACTTTCAATAGCTTGGACTGTGACTAGATTTGCAGCAACTGTGACTGAATAAATAAAAATAGAAATTTACATTTCCGATCATACATTCGTCCCTCGAAATTCTCTATTTATGGCACTGTATTAATTGTGTAAATTTGAACTGAAACGTTTGAGATACTCCGTAGATTGATTGTGTCATGTATGTGTGTGAAGACGCCATTATGTATCTAATCATTAATTTTGCGGAGCTGTGCAAGCGTCGAACAAAGGTTACATTTGTTGAACAGCAATATTTAAAAAAATAGGGAAGTTATTCCACGAGGTGGCCTTGATAATGGAAGGCCATTGCAAGCCAAAGGAAACATCTAGGGCAGGTGAAACTAGATAATTGTAAGTTGACAATAAGCTTAATTTCAGAGTGTTTGCCGCGCAGAGTACCCGTGCGGTCTTAGGCGTCATGTCACAGTTCGTGCGGCTCTCCCCCTTCAGAGGTTCGAGTCCTCCCTCGGGCATGGATGTGGGTGTTGTCCTTAGCGTAAGTTAGTTTAAGTTAAGTAGTATGTAAGCTTAGGGACTGATGACCTCAGCAGTTTGGTCCCATAGAATTTACCACAAATTTCAATTTCAGGGTGTTAAGAAGCCACGTGCCGCACGTAACTATGCCACAGTGTTGTGGCGTCATGCGGCAGTAAACTGAAGAACAGACTGTGAGCCAGTTAGTCTCACAGAGAGAGCAGCGGAGAGCATGCGCTTACCGTAATCCTGATATCCGCCACCACGATGACGCCCCTACAGAGCGCCCAGACCACCACCAGCAGCAGCTTCAAAGACCCCATCGAGCAGACTAGCAATGCCGTGCGAACACTGGCAGCCAGTTTACATATGGCGTCTTATCTGACGCTATGACGCAGGGCGTACGGTTACCTCTTCCAGTTCTGTGCCCCTAGATATCTGTTGCCCTTCAAAGTGACACAGTCGACCATTATGCTAAACTACTAACAAGGCTAACAAGTAAAATGCATGTATTTTAGGCAAATAAGCCTTCAGCTGCACTACAAAGCCTTAAGGTTTCAGAAGGCATATTACGCACTTTGACAATTTTACCATTTTCTGGCCAACATAACAATCTGGTCCTATGATCTGATATTTAAAGTATTTTCTGACCAGCAAAACAAACTGTAGTCAAGATAATACGCGGTTCAGCCGCATTAATTTCAGCACGCGTCTATGTTTCACGTCAGCGTGAGACAACCATACGTAGACGGCAGGAGGCAGCACTAGCAGTGGAGGGTATATGAAGTATAGGAGGAGGGCCGGCCGGTGTGGCCGAGCGGTTCTAGGCGCTTCAGTCTGGTTCGAATTCTGCCTTGGGCATGGATGTGTGTGGTGTCCTTAGGTTAGTTAGGTTTAAGTAGTTCTAAGTTCTAGGGCACTGATGACCTCAGATGTTAAGTCCCTTAGTGCTCAGAGCCATTTGAACCATAGGGGGAGGACGCGGAAAACAATGCAGTCGTCGTCGTAATGCGGAAATGGAGAGATTTATCTTACGTCCAGAAGGGCATGAATATTGTTTTTGGACCAAGGGATGAATCATTTACGAAACGGCTTAGTTTGTAACTGTTCGCGTGCCGCTATGGTTAAAATATACCATGCATGGCCAAATGGTGCTTTCCAAAGCCGGCGCCAAGGCAACTGTGGCCCTCAATGATCCGCAGATGACGGGAAAACGAGGGCGTGAAGAGGTGTACGGGCGAATAGACATGTAATTCAAGCTTCCTGGCAGATTAAAACTGTGTGCCGGACCGAGTCTCGAACTCGGGATCTTGCCTTTCGCTAGAAAGTGTTCTACCATCTGAGCTACCCAGGCACGACTCACGACCCGTCCTCACACCTTCAATTCTGCCAGTACCTCGTCTCCTACCTTCCAAACTTCACAGACGCTCTCCTGCGAACCTTGCTGAACTAGCACCCCTGGAAGAAAGGATACTGCGGAGACATGGCTTAGCCACAGCCTGGGGGATGTTTCCAGAATGAGATTTTCGCTCTGCAGCGAGTTCGGGTCTCGGTCCGGCACACAGTTTTAATCTGCCAGGAAGTTTCATATCAGCACACACTCCGCTGCAGAGTGAAAATCTCTTTATAGATATGCAACTGTTGATGAACCATGAGACTACCAAGATTGTATTCTCAACGACCATTCAGCTAACGTAGCCCCGTAACAAGCGCCTGTTTCATGCAATCATGATGACTGCTGTTCACCAGCGACGAAGGCTGGAATTTGCACGCCTGTACCGCACGCCTGACGTCCACTGATTAGCGAAAAGTGGCCTTTTCAGATGAATCACGTTCTATGCTCCGTCTGACAGATGGTCGTTTGCTTCTACGGTGTGAAGCATCTGATAGCAAATTTCCAGGAACTATCGTTGGAAATGTCCTGCCGAAGGAGCGAGTGTTATGGTCTGGAGACTCTTTTCGTGGCATTACCTAGATGATTTCTTCGTTCTGCAAGGCACAATGGGGCAACACAAATGGTCTTCTATCATTGGGGACCATGTCCACCCCCACATGCAGTTTGTTTCTCCTCAGCACGATGGCATCTAACAGCAGCGCACGTGTGTGATTCGAAGAGCACTAGGATTTACTGTACTCCTCTGGTGACCAAACTCCGCGGATTTAAACCCAACCGAGTATCTGTATAACCACCCAGATTGGTCTGAGAATCCTAGAGCAGTTGACCACGGCACTTGAGTGGCCATAGCTCGACATCCCTGTCGGTACCTTACAGAACGTACCTCACTCTCTTCGTGCACGTTCTCGAGCGGTCCACGTAGCATAAGGTTATTAACCAGACTTTTGCTGGTGGTGTCCTTAACGTCCCCACACACTCATTATGACTGCGAGACAGACTATCTCTGACTCATGATATAGAAGCTCTGTGTATAGAATGTGGAACATTACGTTTACAATGGACTTACTTACTTCTGATTGAGAATTGCGGAGAGTAGAATCGTAGTGGAATTGTAATTAGCGTCTTTGTTGTAAACTGCCTTCCTGAATACCGAATGTGATTTCGTGAACTGCGACAACATTTAATCTCATACAAGGGGATGATGTATACTGGAAAGTGGCTACGAAAGTCATTCATAGAAAATTACAATTTCATTAATAGAAAATTCACGTTCAATTCTCAGGTTATTTTAACATCTACCATGTTTGTGGATCGGAATACTTTTTGGTGTTTCGTAACTCGTAGGGAACTTTATCGTCTGAGAAATCATTAGAGCCTGGACCACGGTAGTTTATGCTCTGTTTTCAGGGATTAAATTCTGGACTTTATAAAAACTGATACCTAACTTGGACACTGATTCCCATGCTGCAGAGTGATTAGGTCATAGCAGCCAAGACGGCTTCCCCACGGCGTATGATTGTGCCTCTGAATATTTTAAGAATTTTCAGATTCGACGAACTTCAGGATTCTGCAGAGGCGCAGAGATTTTATCCCAGTTAGAGTAATTAATTTCATACCCTGAAGAGGGGGAGATATTTGTGAAAGAATATTGGGGAAGCGATTTCTCCCGCCCAAAAGTTTCCATTCAAGTAACTACACATTATTCAGTCATAATAATTTAACTTCAAATTTCAGAGGGGGAGAGAAGTTAAACGGGCGACCGTTTAGGCCAGGACTCTGTGTATAACACTTGCGTATATCTGTTTGTTTCCACAACGGAACGAATACTGCTGCAGAGACATTGTGTGCAGGCTATGTAGGTCTGTCTCATGCGAATTTCAGACCGGAAACTCGATGGAAGACTACATATAACGGCAGGACCTCTAACCAGTTATCTTTCTGCAATTGTTATGCCACCAACTTTGCTCTTGCGGTGAGTAGAAGTAGCAACGACACTGTTTCTATTATAAGTTTCTATGAAAAGAATGATTTCCCATTTTCGCTATCATTTTGTAGACAAACTTCTGTAACGGTAGTTCGTGAAGCGCTACGAGATTTCAGTCACTTGTGAAATAATGACTCAATTTATTCTGTGTGTTAATCAGAAAAATAGAGTTTATGGAACTGTTGGCAGCATTTCATGGTCTTAACTCGCTCGCAGTTTATAGTGCAAGCGGAACAAGAACGCGAAATGCAGTCATATAACGTAACGGACGCTATAGAAGACCCCACAGCTGCGGTGCAGGATCTAGTTAGATCCTCAGAGCCTGTGATTGACCCCCTCACGGCAATTATGCAAAAGCTTAGAGTGTCATCTGATAATTCGTCTCATATTGTGCAAGTGCAGTCAACCATGGACAAGCGCAAAAAGATACGATGATTCAAGTCGATCAGGTCGCACAACCGCATTCAACCATGGCACAAGAGTAAAAATATATGAAAATTCAAGTCGATCAAATGGCACGATCAACGTCGGCCACGACACAAGGGCACTCTGCAACCCAGACACAGGCTGACTTAATTCCGCTGATAGTTCAAAATCAAAACGAAATACAAGATACGATAGCTGATCTTACCAGAAGGCAAGAGGCCGTGTTGAATGAGTTACAAAAGTTGCAATAGCGTCAGGAAAAATTTCCGATAGGCACCGAAAAGATGGGTGATACTGTCAATGAAATTATGAACCGACAGAATCAGCTAGAAGAAACGGTTGCTAGCCCAACAAAACAGTGCAAGATATTACCTCAGGACAGGTAGCTAAAATCAAAGAAAATTTTGAGGTACATGAGCGTTACTTTTCGGAAGAGATCAATAACTGGGCAAAGGCAAAGGAGTAGCAGCTAAATCAGATGATAACAGATGGTGTACAATCTGCTGTTTCATCCTTAACCCCGGATGAATTACCAGAACAGAATTTCTTTAAGAAGGATTAGAAGAGGTAAAGACTCAGCTAGGTTCTGACGTTGTGAAATGGAAGGGGCAAGTCGAGGAATCTATTAAGATGACGAAAGGAAAGCTAGAAGAGTTTCGAGGGGCAATGAATAGTGATAGCAAGGTACATCAAGCTCAACAACGACAAATTTCGGGTGATGCATACCGTTACGGATATCCAAACGTAATTCGCCATACTATAGTCCTCCATAATAAGCTCCTGCTGATCCGTAAATGTATTCTATGCCTAATATCGAAGAGAAAATGATCAAATGTTGGGAATTTCTGGTATTTAGTCCCGATAACAGGACCGTAAATCCCGTAGCGTTCGTGCAAAGCTTCAGGGGAGCTTTGCCAAGGAATTGGACTGATACACCGTTTATGAGCTTTGTATCAGGTTACATTCAAGGAGAAGGTGCACTATGGGCAACCGATGCGACGGACGCACGATGAGTTTGAACAGCCGAACTTAGCAAAACACTGGTCGCGTGAATTTCAACAGAGGTTGCGGCAAGAAGTATTTTACTCTGAACAATTGTCATTCAAACAAGGGAGAAGTTAAAATAAACAGAGAATTGAACGTACCTTTTCCATTCATGAAACTGTAATTTTCCATAAACGATTTTACTAGTCACATTCCAGTAAACATCATCCTCTTGTATGAGTTGAAATGTTGTCACAGTTTGCTAAATTATATTCGGTACTTAAGATGGCAGCTTACAAGACTACCAATAACTGGGATCCTACTATCAATCAGAAATAAGTGAAGTCCATTGCACACATAATGTCCCACATTTTATCCACAGAGTTTTTGTATCGCCAGTCGGAAATAATCCATCTCTCGTAGTTGTAATGAGTGTTTGAGCCACATAAATTACTTGTGCGAATACACAATGAAATATGACATTTTAGTATCTTTAATCAGTCTGAAAATAAAACATGTTGGTTATATAGTGATCGTGTGCTCCGAGTCATCTGTAGTGGGATGTCGAGAGTCATTTTCACGTTAGTGACGTTTTGCATAAACCAAAATAGTACGATGAAACGTATCTATATCTAATACCACATAATAATGCGTACTAGCAAAATTCATCTCAAGACAAAGAGGTGTCTAATTAATTACAAAAGAAAAAGGATAATGCTCTCATATTTCATATACAGCGAAGTCAAAAAAAAAAAAAAGATCACAACAAACCATATATGTCAGAAACGTATGCCATACCATTAATGACTGAAGTTGGTTTCCAAGACGATCATATCTGCGCAAAATAGAAAAGTCACTATTCCACAAATTATCTAATGTGTGTTATGTGATCAAGTCTTTTACTCTTTTTAGTGAGTATTGTTTTCATTTATACCATGTAGTCATGTACTCTGAGACCAATTCTATAAGGTCTGTTACACACCAATAGAAACTTATAACTTAGACGCTTATTTTTATGTGATGAAGGAAGGGATTTCACAAGTACTTTCTGACCAATGTATAACTTCTTCATGTTTATGTTAGCTGTTAACTCTTAGTGATGTAGTAAGCGCGAATTAATAAATGGTACAAGCTCTCTGATGCAGTCTGGTGACTACTTGTTCTTAAGCAAAAGTAAAGGCGATAATGAAGTAGAATCATGTGTGTAATTCGTTAAAAATGTTCTGAAATATTTGTATGTGCTGTCCCAATACTGATGTTGGCGGTGACAATATAATCTGCAAAATTTATTGATTTTGCACGCCATGCGTTCTCAAGGATTAGCTTGTGGACAACAGAGAGCTATAAATATAGGTTTAATTCTGTGATTTCTTAAAGTTCTTGCCCTGAAGCGTGACCGAAACTAGGGACCATCGTCCGAAATTGTCTTGTCAACATGTCCTACTTGACGTAGGAAATACTTTACGAATGCATGTGATACAGTTTTGCCAGTGGCTCTTCGTAACGGAGGTGAGTGAGACAAATTTAGAAGTTAGTTCTACGGCAACAAAAATGTATGAAAATACGTTATTGAGTTCTTGCGAGTTGGCCTAGAAGACCTATAGTGGCAAATTCTTTTAACTTCGTAGGAATGATGGGAAATAGTTGAGCATGGTGCGTAATTGTAGATGACTTTGCCACTGACACAATTTACATAGAGATAAAACTTTTCTGATTTTCTTTTCCATGTCATTGAAGTAGCGTGTTATGCAGAGTTTGTTGAAACAATTACGTGCTCAAAAATGAGCGTAACTGGCAGCGTGTACCAAATGATTTTCTTTATGAAGTCATAAGAAGTACGTAAGAGCGAAACGTAATCGTTGATAGTACGTCACTTAAAGGGAATGTTTTTGCGTAAACGGTAATACCGTCTTATCTCTGTGTTTATTTGGTCATGACATTTATTTTTCAGGTCTCTCCAGATGGGATCCTTATCCTTTTCCTGTGCAATATCTGTTAAAGAGGAAGCAATGAAGTTCTCAATGGCGACTTTCTGTATATACAGTATACGGAAGGTTTTCTCAAGATTCGTTTCTATACTTAGTTTGTAAATCTGTTGAATGCAGCTTTACTAATCACAGATATGCGGCTACCTGAGTCAACAGCAGAAAGGAACATGTAGCAATGGACGTGCGACAGCATTCTGTGTGTTACTTGATCCCTGTAATAAAATATCTCGTATGTCTTTATGACGTACGAAATTTACAGTTTCGCAACGATGTCTTCACTCCTGTCTATTATGCCGTCAGCTACTAACGTTGCGAGTCATTGCTGTGTGTTATTTCCACGCCCCTGATTGTCGGCTAAGTTAGGTAGCCTCACTTCAACTGTCTGAACGTGTCGGGGCGGGTTTGATCTCATAGCGATTTACCAGTGTTGACTGTGTTGTTGTCTATGATTGTTTTGATAATATTGCGTATCTTGACGACTGTCTCCGTATTTCCTGTTCTCTTGTGAGTTCTGCGAGCTTGATCTGTCAAAGTTCCATCTGTCAGAATACGAGTTGTGCCTATAGATTTTCTCGTTAAAGTGATAATATCTGTGCTTTTTCATGGTCAATGTTCTGTCGATTACCATGCTATGATCGTTACTACGGAAAAAGCCTCTGTCGCGGAAGTTGTTTCAGTCTTGCCAGTGTGAAACGTACGGATGATGTCTGTTTTGTTCTCTGTAGTTGTCTCTGTGATAATGAGTTTTGCGAGAGCGTTCATCGTTTCTATGATCTTACGGCGGAAACGAATATCGCGAATTCTGATTACTGTTGCCACGTTTCCTTATGATAGAGTTGTCGGTGTCTAGTTCCAGTTCTTGTAGCAAACACTGGAAAGCTTTGGGGTCATCCTTGCATCTTCCTGCTAACGTCGCGTGACGTAAATGTGAAGTAATTTTTTTCAAAGCAAATGCGTATCAACTCAGACGGACTGTACGGTTTTGTGAGACATTGGTTTCTACGTAACATTTCCTCAAAATTATTAAATAATTCATCGCATTACATCTGTGATCATAAAAAAACAGAACAAGAAAAAAAGAAAAAATTGATCCAATCAGGCTTGAAGGTGGATGTTGCTAAGATTTTCGAATTTACAAGCAGTGTAAAAGTGCTTATTGTCGAAATTGTGGCTGCGGTGAGAACCGGATTCTTTCAAAAGTGATATTAAGGTCGTCAAGGCGTTCTGTGAAATGCGAGACTACTGCACTCGGTCCGGAGGTATTTATTTTTGCAAGTAACTCTTCCTTGTCGTTGTTTTGCGCAGTTTTTGAATATTTTTTTCAGTTTCAAGGCTGCGCAGCTTGGCCTCAGACCTCGTAATAACAGGTTGTAAGTAATTTCTGAGCTCTTGTGTAAAGAAAGGTTTTGCCGTTTTTCCTCAATTTTCTTCATATCTTTACTTACACTGATAAACCAAATCATAATGACCCCTGCCTATCACGACGCTGGATGCCGCCCGGTGGCGTTGTGCGCACGTGACGCGATGACAGAAGTGCGTAAGCGGAGCAGACACGGACAGGGGATCACCCTAGGGTAGATATGGGCTGCAGTCGGTTATATCAATTGAGATAAGCAATTTGGCAAAGGGCAGATTATTATTACGCAAAGCCTATGAACGAGTATCCCGAACACGGCGAAGCTAGTCGAAAGTTCACGTGCTACTGTCGTGAACACCTACGGAAAGAGAAAGGAAGAACGTGAAATTACCATTAGGCTCTAAATGATTGGATGTCCACGTCCCTTCACAGTAAGTGGGTTTCGAAGGCTTGTCTGCTCTGTAAAATAGGATAGATGGAGATCTGCGGCATCTCTGTCGAAAGAGCACAATGCTGGTGCACACACAAGTGGTTCGGAGTACACCGGTCATCGTACAATGTAGAACATGGAGCTCCGCAGCAAACCACCCCTGCATGTTCATATCGTCAATAACGATTGCAGATGACATGGGGCCATCGGCATTACACTGTCTGGACCAATGGAAACGTCTCGGCTCTTGGGGTAAATCACGTGTTTGCTACACTAGGTCGATGGTCATCTCGATAAGCGCCGTCATCGAGGTGAACAGCGGCTCGAAACGTGCAGCGCGCTACGAACGCAGGCTTGTAGGAGCAGTACATGCTGTGGGAGACATTCTCCTGCTCTTTCAGGGGGCCAGTGGTAATAACCGAAGACACGGTGACAGTTGTGAACCATATGCATGCTTTCGTGCTTGATGTCTTCCCCGACGGCGATGTCATCTCTCAGCAGTGTGACTGTCCATGTCTAGAATCGTGATACAGTGGTTGGAGACCATTATGGTGAACTCACGTGGAAGTCCCGGTGCCTAAATTCGCCTGATGTAAATCATACAGAGCCCACCGGGGTCGCTGTCACGTACCATCACGGAATACATCTACATCTGCCTCTACATACATACTCCGCAATCCACCATACGGTGCGTGGCGGAGGGTACCTCGTACCACAACTAGTATCTTATCTCCCTGTTCCACTCCCAAACGGAACGAGGGAAGAATGACTGCCTATGTGCCTCTGTACGAGTCCAAATGTCTCTTATCTTATCTTTGTGGTCTTTCCGCGAAATGTAAGTTGGCGGCAGTAAAATTGTACAGCAGTCAGCCTCAAATGCTGGTTCTCTAAATTTACTCAGTAGCGATTCACGAAATGCCTCCTTTCCTCTAGAGACTCCCACCCGAGTTCCTGAAGCATTTCCGTAACACTCGCGTGATGATCAAACCTACCAGTAACAAATCTAGCAGCCTGCTTCTGAATTGCTTCTGTGTCCTCCCTCAATCCGACCTTATAGGGATCCCAAACGCTCGAGCAGTACTTAAGAATAGGTCGTATTACTGTTTTATAAGCGGTCCCCTCTAGAGATGAAGCACATCTTCCCAAAATTCTACCAATGAACTGAAGACGACTATCCGCCTTCCCCACAACTGCCATTACATGCTTGTCCCACCTCATATCGCTCTGCAATGTTACGCCCAAATACGTATTTAATCGACGTGACAGTTTCAAGCACTACACTACTAATGGAGTATTCAAACATTACGGCATTCTTTTTCCTATTCATCTGCATTAATTTACATTTATCTATATTTAGAGTTATCTGCCATTCTTTACACCAATCACAAATCCTGTCCAAGTCATCTTGTATCCTCCTACAGTCACTCAACGACGACATCTTCCCGTACACCACAGCATCATCAGCAAACAGCCGCACATTGCTATCCACCCTATCCAAAAGATCATTTATGTAAGTAGAAAACAACAGCGGCCCTACCACACTTCCCTGAGGCACTCCAGATGATACCCTCATCTCCGATGAACACTCACCATCGAGGACAACGTACTGGGTTCTATTGCTTAGGAAATCTTCGAGGCATTCACATACTTGGGAACCAATCCCATATGCTCGTACCTTAGTTAGGAGTCTGCAGTGGGGCACTGAGTCAAACGCTTTCCGGAAGTCAAGGAATATGGCATCCGTCTGATACCCTTCATCCATGGAATATGCAGATCACCGGCCCGTTATTTACGCTAATTACATGACCTATGCGTGGAAATCTAAAGCCACATACTTCCACAAACCTACCAACAAATTGTCGGATCCTAATACGCAGAATCAGTGATGTATTTAGTTTCAAAGTCGGAGAAACAAGGTGTCAAGCAGATGGTCATAATGTTTTGGTTCATCAGTGTATTTCTTTTTGAAATTTACTTATTTCCTGTTGTAAGTTTGTATTTGTTTCAGTGTTTAGTCCATCTATGGCAGTAACTCTAAAAAGTTGGATTATTGATTTCCGTATTCATGTTTACTGTATTTGCAACGGCTAGTAGCGTATTGACGATGAAACATGTAGGCCATTGCACTGTTTCCTTGAAAGAAATAGATGAAAAACCCGAATCGAGTGTCTCAGTAAGTAGCTGTTGGGAAATTTCGAGTGAATGTGCCGACTTGTTACCTGCCCATTCATCTTCTGAAATTTCTTTATCACTGTTGGAAATCTGTTCTGATGCGTTTACTAATAAAGAATTCATTTGTGCTGGAAAGTTATTTGCATTCTCTGAAATCTCAAGTAAATTATTTATGTGTAACCATGTTGTATCTCTTCTGTTTCATTAATTACTGAGACATTAGTCTGTGATGTGGTTTGCTATTGGTAGCGCGACGGAATACCTTGTTGCTAGCCACAGATGTTGAAGTATAAAAACAGATTTGCCAGACAAAATTCTTATTGTAGCTACACGAAATGAAGTTTTAGTTGGCTAGCCGAAAGTAATAAATTCTTTGATGCAACAGAAATATTTGTGGAAAAATCAAAGTAACACTGAATAATTTCACACGGTATGTACTGTTGTCTGCCTGCGTAGCAAATATCTTCACACTCAATATTTTTGCACACAATATGAATATTCACACAAAATCACAAACTAAAATCACAATGAAATTAAAATATCTGAAAGACAAAATACAAATGTTTGTACATATACTCACAGCGCTGAACTGCTTTCGAGAATGTGTGTTGGAATGTAACTACGTAAACACAGAAAAGCCATATGACTTTCCTAGGCAGATGGGGTCGATATGTGCAAGCCTTCCTTAAAAATGTATTTATAAATGAAAATATTGCATACTCTTTTTTTAAATCTTTCTCTTCCTGTAATGTGTGCTTTAGATGTCGTATTTAACTGCTGAGCAGTATTGATTGCCAGTTGGCCGTGTGCTGCACATGTGAACAGTGTCGTGAAAGAAACCTTTAAACTTAGAGAAATACTGACTTTGAAATAATAATAAGGTGGATGACTAGTCGGATAAGAACATCATGTAGAACCAAGTAGGAATTATATCAGAATGTTAGTAGTAGTCACAATCAAATTTCAGTAGCCCACTACAAACAATATTGTAAGGTGCTTGAAATGTTATTAGGAAGGCAAAGACTATGTGGTATGCAAACAGAATAGCTAATTCACAGGATAAAATTAAAACCATATAGTCAGTTGTGAAGGAAGTGTCTGGTCAGCAGCACAACGTCGACGATATAAAGTTAGTTCGTAGTAAAAATACTTCTGTTACTGATAAATCAGATATATGTACAGTATTTAACAATCATTTTCTGAGCGTTGATGGTGAATTATACGAAAATTTGGTTTCTGCAGGGAATCATATAATTTTCTTGGCAAATGCCTTTTCGAGATTGATGTCTGAAATACTCCTCTGTGATACAGAGAAGGGGGAGATTGAGTCAATAATTAAATCACTGAAGACTAAGGACTCTCATGGATATGATGGAGTGCCTAGCAGAATATTAAAGTACTACGCTGCACTTGTTAGTCCTGTATTTAGCCATATTAGTAATTTTTTCTTTAGAAATGATCAGTTTCCTGAACAATTAAAGAACTCAGTAGTAAAGCCGCTTTATAACAAGGGAGAAAGACATACTGTAGACAATTTTAGGCCTATTTCTATGCCATTAGTGTTTGTGAAAGTTATTGAAAAGGCTTTGTATGTGAAGATAATTTATCACTTTATATTACACGATTTGCTATCAAATGTACAGTTCGGCTTTAGCAGTCGTTTAACAACTGAAAATGCTATATTTTATTTACTCTGTGAGCTACTGGATGGGTTAAACAAACGGTTTAGAAAGCTAGACATATTTTTTTTATTTAGCTAAGGCGTTTGATTGTGTTGATCACAAAATATTGCTCCAGAAGTTGGACCATTATGGAATATGGGGAGTAGCTTACAATTGGTTCACCTCTTACTTTAGCAATGGACAGCAAAAGGTCATTAGTCACAATGTTGAGAATGGCTGTGATGTGTGGTCTGAGTGGGGTACAGTCAAGTGGGGGATGCCCCAGGGATCAATGTTGGGGCCACTCCTGTTCCTTATTTACATAACTGATATGCTATCTCGTATTACAGGTAACTCTAAAATAATTCTGTTTGCTGCTTGGTAGTAAGGAATGTTGTGTGCAATATTGGCTCGGTTTCAAATAGTGCAGTTCATGACCTAAGTTCATGGCTTGTAGAAAATAAACTAACGCTAAATCACAGTAAGACTTAGTTTTTACAGTTTCTAACTCACAGTTCAACAAAACCTGACATTTTAATTTCACAGAATGGCATATGATTAGTGCAACTGAACAGTTCAAATTTCTGGGTGTTCAGATAGATTGTAAACTGTCTTGAAAATACCACGTCCAGGATCTTGTTCAAAGACTTGATTCTGCCAATTTTACTATTCGAGCAGTATCTGAAATGAGAGATCTTTCAACACGAAAATTACTTTACTTTGCTTATTTTCATTCGCTCATGTCGTACGGTATTATATTTTGGGGTAACTCTTCCCATTCTAAAAGGTTATATTTGGCTCAGAAACTGGAAGTTCGGGCAATAAGTGTCTGGGTGTTTTGACATTGGCTTCTCAGTATATATATTCCTTACTGTCATTTCTTGTTATTAACATTAGCTTATTCCCAAGAATAAGCAGCTTTCACTCAGTTAATACTCGGCAGAAATCAAACATGCTTTTCGATCACACTTCCTTAACTCTTGTGCAGAAAGGCGTGCTGTATACTGCTGCATCCATTTTCAGTAAGCTACCATTCGAATTCAAAATTCTTAACAGTAATCCACGCGCTTGCAAATCGAAACTGAAGAGTTTCCTCACGGGTCACTCCTTCTAGTCTGTCGAGGAGTTGCTTGAAAAATTAAGCTGATTCTTGTTGTATTGTTGATTGCGTTTACTTAAACTTATGAACTGACCCTTTTCGGGTTCATAAAAATTTTATTTTTATCCGCTTCTACTTTTGTGTTGTAATTTCATATATTGACACGTTCCATGTCCTTGGAGATTTGCTCCTCAATTTTATCCTACGGATCTTGACATGTAAATAAATAAATAAAAAACTCTCTGCTCGGACGTGGCCTGTCGAGTTACATCTAGCACAGGTCCATGGATGTCCATCGTAAATTACAATTTCCCAGTATTCACAAGCAGTGATGTACGACGGGGTGTGTCTCTGAAAATCAATTTTAAGTTTCTAACGCCATCCAAAACCGGAAACTTATGAGCAGATGACCAAAATTTTGCAATGTTACTTAAGACTTTGACGTAAGTGATATTGTGGCGTTTGTCTTCAGCTGGTACTTCGAATGGAAGATCGAGAATCTTTGTCGATTCTAAAACGCATTGGGCACGTCGTATTGTACCTGGTATTAACGTCTTAATGCACTACTGCAGTGCAGATGACCAGACTTCTACTGGTGAATCATTTAACGATAGGCATCCGAACACGTCGGCACCCGACAGGTGGCAATTCATCGGCGCACTTACTTTCTGCAGCAGTATGGTTTGTATTGCCCTGCAGTGACTTCGTCCCCGCCACAGCCCTCTGTGGTTCACAACCCCACAACAAGCTACAGCAGTCCATTCACCCTACAACCCACAAGCGCCCCCAGGTTTGTCGTGCGGTTCGGCCCACAGTACACCCCCCCCCCCCCCCCCTCCGGGGACGTCTCTCACCAGACAAGACTAACCCCAAATGTTTGCTTGATAGAGTAATTATGGTGCACGCGTACGTGGAGACAGTGTTTGCGCAGCAATCGGCGACATAGTGTGTAACTGAGGTGGAATGACGAGAACCAGCCCGCTTTCGCCGATGCAGATGGAAAACCGCCTTAAAAACCACCCACAGACTGGCCGGTACAACGGACCTCGACACTAATCCGCCAGGTGGATGTCCGCAGCTCGTGGTCGTGCGGTAGCGTTCTCGCTTTCCGCGCCCAGGTCCCCGGTTTCGATTCCCGGCGGGGTCAGGGATTTTCTCTACTTAGTTATGACTGGGTGTTGTGTGACGTCCTTAGGTTAGTTAGGTTTAAGTAGTTGTAAGTTCTATGGGACTGATGACCATAGATGTTAAGTCCCATAGTGATGAGAGCCATTTCGCCAGGCGGATTCGTGCCGGGGACCGGCACGCCTTCCCGCCCGCCTTAGCCAACACGGCTATCCAGGAGGGCTATAATATAACTTACTGCAACGCCACGTACATCGTGACTTCTGGTTTGCCAACATTAATTCGTCACCCTTATTGGCTTCGTGTCTGGTACTGCTTGAATGTTTGTTAGGAAGAGCAAACTATGTTCTTTCTACCTGAGTGTTAATGTGGTACCCTCAAGGTCTACTAGCATCTTATCACGTACGCCAAATGTGCGTCGGAGAGAAATTGCCTATTAAAATGTGGCTAGATGTGACGTTCGAACACTCGTTTTCGTCGTGATGTACTACGTTAGGCATATGTGAGTGGTGACTCCAACTGTTGGCGATGTGATTCAGAGACACGATGGCGCCCAGTGCTTTGGGCGACCGCTGGTGACACAGCACAACAACTCCTCCGCGTCGTTGAATACATAACACATGAATACAACACAAACAAAGCAACTGGGACGGTGTTCCTGGACATCGAAAAGGCTTTCGGTCGTCTATGGCACAACGGCCTTATACGCAAACTCAGCGAGGCAGGGTTCCCCGACGGGCTCGTACGTCTCATACACTCATATCTCACGGACAGGAGTTTCAACACCGACGTGCATGGCAAACAATCGACACGACATGGTATCCAGGCAGGAGTACCCCAAGGAAGCATCCTAGGGCCCTTACTGTTTAACCTCTACATTAACGACCTCCCACCTACACACAACACGACGGTGGCAATCTACGCGGATGACTGCCATCCTTGGGCAAGATTGGAAGCTGTCTAACATTAACTCACAACTACAGACTGCACTCAGAGGGGCAGAGCCTTGTCTGGTGAAATGGCGTGTTAGAGTATACGTCGACAAGTGCGAAGGCGTTCTGTTCACTAGAAGACCGAAACTACTGTGCAAACATCAGCACTGCAACCCAATAACACTACATGCACGCCCAATACGTTTCCGCGAGAAGGTCAAATACCTCGGTGTCTGGCTGGGCCGGAAACTACTCTGGGAGGATCACATCCAACACGTGACCAACAAAGCAAACGCGAGGCTCAAACACCTCTACCCTATGCTTAACAGTCGCAGCACACAGAATAGGAGGGTGTCCAGGTCCATGTACATGACACTTATTCGGCCTCTGATGACGTACGCAGCCCCTGTCTGGAGATACGCTGCGCCCACACGCCTGCGCCGTCTGCAGTTCATACAGAACAAAATATAACTTTTGGTTTGGTCACCACATTGGTGTGGGCGTGGAGGGGCCCCATCCTCTTGTGGTAACGGTCGTCAGCGCAATCGCGCTGTTCTTATGATCTGCAGGCCAATCGAACCGACTCCATATCTGGCGACCTGAAGGAATACAGAATGTCGCTAGCCAACAGTTGTGGTACAGCTGGGGTATTAAAGGCTTGGTACGTTACAATGGTCGCGCGATGTATGCAATTAAACATAAACAGAACTCATCGTTTGTCGTGGTGTCATTTCGTCTTGGGGGGAGTTGTGTTCAGCATTTCTTGCAGACACTTAGTGCTGCGTATGAGTTCCTTTGCTAACACTGAACGGCGTTTCACGTGTAGAAGCTGAGACCAGAAACGAATGGTTTATGTACAATTATTCGGCGAGGAAGGTATTCGAACCAAGCCGTGCAGAGCACATTGGATTACCAGTTCGACGCCTTAATCACTTTCTTTTATAAAAATAAAACTTGTTCTGTGTAAATTACCTTAGAAAGGAGTAATGTCGGTAACTGGAAGGAAACTGTATGTCTTGCAGTGGGATGCACCAAGGAAACCCCAGGGAGAAATAAATTATTGGACAAACTTAGATGTGAAGCGACAACGAATGTTGTCGAACGAGTTGTTTTGAAATGGATCTCGCTGCTTAATAAAAAGAATGATCTGGATTCTTGCGCAAATGTATCCTCTTCTTTATGCAGTTTCTTTCTTGAGGGTCTAGTTCTACATGCTTAAGAATCCATTTTTTATTTTTCGTTTTATTGCTTAAATTTGTTTGTAGTTGTTTATTTTTCATTTTTTTATTGGTTTTATTAAATGCTGCGTTTCAAGTGTAGCACAGCGACTTCCACAATGTTGGTCTACTCAGCAGTTCGATGAAGTATTCCGTGCCGATCATCGGTTCTCTATGCTGCCGCTGCTCGAAATTTGCTTAAGATTTCCTCTGTTTCTAAATTTGGGAGCTTCACCCGCCAAGTTCCAATCATTGCTATACGTATATTTCATAAAATATGTGAATAAGAAGTGGCAGTCTGTAGACCAGGAAGTGCTTGAACAGAACCTACTTCGCAATAAGCATTGCAGTGTGAATCAAACGTTTTCGGTTTTCCAGCCGCGTCAATTCGAATAAAATCTTCGAGCTTTCGATGGCCATCTCCACCATCGTCGTCAGGAGTTCACTGACTGTCGGGGCTGCTGCGGTTTCTCGCTTATATAGGCATGATATCGTCAGCAGCCAATCTGATCGACCCAACGTGGTGCGCGCGCATATGTCGACCAGGGCAGCTAGCGGAGGTATTGCTTGTGGCAGCAAGCCAGGGCCGGGCGCCACGTTTGAAAGTGCCGCTCCCCCGTCGCGCATCTGTCTTTGCTTTCTTTCGATGTCCAACGCCCGCCCCCATGCCCTGCTGAGTGTGTATCCCCGGTCTCTGTTGAGATCGTTGTTGTTTAAACGAATGTCGGCCGCTTCATTTATAGCGGAGTCCCAATATGTAGACGCATGAGCCAACGCTTTTGTATTTTGGAACTGTATTTTATGTCCGTTTTCTAGGCAATGCTCCAGTATGGCCGACTTGTGAAGCTCCCTTTGTTTTATATGGCGCTTGTGCTCAGTACAACGCTCCGCAACCGTACGAATTGTTTGTCCAATATACATGTTGCCACATTCACAGGGTACACTGTACACACCGGAAACTCGAAGAGCAATGTCGTCTTTAACAGGGCTCAACATATCTCGTATCTTCGGGGGGGAGGGGGGCGGGGGGGGGGCGGAACACCGGTCTTAGCCCATGTGTCTGCAGCTGACGTCCTAACTTACTGCTAGTTGCTCCCCAGTATGGCAGGAATATAGTCCGTTTGGCCTCTTCTACTGATTCACCAGGTGTCTTTCATTCAGACTGTAGATGGTCGTCGCCAGAGATAATCTATGAACCAACGTGTGTAGGACCGCTTTCTTGTGTACAGGGTGGTGGAAAATATTGGCGTTCAAGTACCGATCAGTGTGTGTGGTTTCCGGTACACTGAATGACCAAGATGGCCTCCTGCCTTCCGCTCAATCAAAACATCCAGGAAGGGTAGATTGCCGTGCTTCTCCATCTCGACAGTAAATTTAATGTTGGGATGGACACCATTCATGTGATCGACGAACTGCTGTAGTGTATCTTCACCATGAAGCCATATCAGGAAGGTGTCATCAAAGTATCGTAGAAAGCAAGACGGCCGTAATGTCGCAGTTTGCAGAGCCTGCCTCTCAAGGTGCTCCATGAAGAAATTTGCGACTGCTGGGGACAGTGGTGATCCCATGGCTGTGCCGTCCGTCATCTCATAATATTCATAGCAGCACAAAAAGTATTTTGTCGTTAGGACGTAACGGAACAACTTAATGATTCCAGATGAAAAATACTGGGTCAAATGAGCCAGCGTACCTTATATTGGCTTCCTCGTAAAAAGTGACACAACGTCCAGCCTAACCATTAGGTAGTTTGCGCTTGTCTTAATTATGTTGAATACCTCAATAAATTTCTGCGAGTTGACAACATGGTGTTCGCAATGTCCCAATTTTGGTGCTAACCATCTTGCCAGATGTTTAGCAAGTCTGTAGGTGGGCGAACTTATTTGCACTAACAATGGGCCTCAGAGGAACACTTTCCTTGTGTTTCTTTGGTAATCCATAAAGCCTGGGAGGTCTGGCGGCACGAGATGTTAATTTCTTCACCACTTTATCTTTGTAATCCAGAATCCTTCAATAATTTCCTGTCTTTCTGACAATAGCCTGTATAGGATCACGACTAAGCTTGCGGTACATGGCGTCTTCTATTAGAAGTAACACCTTCAGGTGGTAGTCTGCAAAGTTCAGAACCACGGTGGCAATCCCTTTGTCGGCTGGCAAGACAACCAAGTCTTCATTTTCACGTAATAATCGTAAGCAACGTCGTTCCTCCTGCTAATTTGTGACTTCGAAAACGCATCGCACTGTGGCTGGTGTTAACGTCTTAATGCCCTGCTGTAGTGCAGCTGATCAAGTCCCACTCGTTAATCATTTAATGATAGCATCCGTCCACGTCGGTATCCGATCGCGGGTAAATAGTGGACCCGCTTACTTATTGCAGAAATAAGCTCTGCATCGTCATGCAGTGTCGTCTAATGCAAATGACAAATGTCCTGTGCATTCAGTACAACAACTTACTGCAACGACGCCTATATCTCGATGCGCAACATTTATTCGTAACCTTCGTTGACTTCATCCTGATATTGTTTGCATGTTTCTTACGAAGAGAAAACCACGTTGATCCTGGCTGAATTGTGTGAGCAAAGCCTCCTGTTGTTAGCGATGTTGCTTGGCCCGATCTGATCGCTTATGTATATGGAGGCCTGACGGAAAACAGACTGTCAAAATGATTTTTTTTTTTTGTGATATGTTACAATACAGCATCACCGGTCTATTGCGGTCTAACTGAGTTGGTGAGGCAGTAAATTTATCCACAGGGCAGTGACTGCGTCACTGCAATTCACTTTGGAGGTGTGGCGGTGGGAATTGTAGTCCCGTACCACCCTCTGACGGTGACAATTCTACATGAGTCAGGCAGAAAAATTTAGCCTAACGTGGGCAGGTATGATTGGAAAGTGTCTCGCAAGGCATCCACTTTCTCATAGAGCCGTCGCTCGTTGTTGCGTATGGTCGTCTTTAGGGGGACGATATCAGCTTCCTCGTGGAGAGTGACAATTCTCGTGAGTGGCGGGGCGTGCAGACTCCACCTGAGCACCTTGTTCTGTAGGCGCTGCAATGTCCGCATCCTGGTGACACTAATCGTGGCCCATGCAGCAGATCCATACGTGAGGGCAGGCAGGATAACTGTTCGGTAAATGCGGAGCTTGGTATGCAGGTTAAGTTCCCTACTGCGAAAGAGCGGGTACAAAGCTCTGGTTAGCTTTTGCCCCTTGTTGGTGACATACTCCGCATGACAGTGGAAGAGCAACTTGTGGTCCATCTGGACCCCGAGATAGGTGGTTGTCGGGGACCAGGGCACCTGCACACCTGCAATCGAGATATTGCGGCGGAGGACTGGGCGCCGTTTCGTGAAGTAAACTGCCGTAGTTTTGGCGGCATTGAGAGCTATTTTGTTTGTCCGGCACCAGGTGATAGTGGCGTCCACATGTCGCTGGAGGCGGGCGACGACGGCCTCAGTAATGCGGCCAGTGGTGTGTAGTGCTGTGTCGTCAGCGTATTGTGCAAGGTGGCACTCGGGGATGACCGGCATATTATTGGCATAGATATTAAAAAGGATGGGAGATAGCACCGATCCTTGCGGAGTGCCTGCCGACAATTGGCGAATGCCAGAACGCATTCCCCGTTGAGCCACTAGGAAAGTCCTGCCACGGAGGAAGTCATCAACGATCTTGACATAAATATCCGGTATAGGGGTCTGTGTCAGCATCTTGTGTACGAGGTAGTTGTTTTTTTTTAGTTTTGTTGTGCTACAGTTGGGGGTATTATAGGCTCGATACGTTAAAATGACTGCGAGAAGTAAGCACTTAAATACGAATAAGAACGCATCGTTCCCAAATACCATCATGGTGCCAAACTTCGGTCCGTTTATAGATCTTGAGATGATGTTTGATTCGAAAGGCGTACGCTATGGAATGTTGTGTCCCTTCATCTGGTAGGCAGTTTTGCTTTTTATATCTTACAGGCGGTTTAGTCTCGTATTTCTTACAAATGTTATCTGCCACCTACACGTTCCATTGTTTCTACTTAGTGACGTTTCGCATGTAGAAGGCGTGATCCGAAATGGGTGCTTTACGTAAAATTCTTCGACGAGCATGGGTTTCGAACCCACTCGTGGAGAGCACATTGGATTAGCAGTTCAACGCCATAACCACTTTTTTTTAAACCAGCGCCTTTAACCGCTTTTATTTTGTTAGTTTACTTTTATTTGAATCATACCCCTTTTTTGTGTAATGACCCAGTGGCAGGTCGGTGGAGGCGTAGTGGACAAGGGTCGAATCCCGAGGCCTTGCCACGACGTCTCCCCTTCCCTGCACTGAAGCACAGTGTCACAAATGTGTTGTATTTGTCCTTGTATTGGATTCTTATGATACTTATATGTTGACATGGGTCTTAAGAAGCGTTGTTGATCCAGACAGGTGAAAGCTTGTCAGGATGGCAAATAACTAAGAGCTGGGGAGAATGTCTCCTCTATCATGAAGCTATACCGGTGTGCGCCTCTACCGGTGCCATTTATGAAGCTCGCGCAGGAGCGAACAATAGAAATGGAAGCTTAACCGACCCCTTGCTTTTCGAAGATAATACTAAGCATATTCGCGAAGTCCCTCTTAAGATGTGGGAAAGATTGTTGCTTCCAGTACACTGGCATGTAGCCAGTAAACAAAATAAAATCGGAAATACCATCACCATCAACCACTGCAGAAATTAACATAATGATGTTGTTCTTGGTCCGGGGATAAAAATCCGTGTCCGGCCAGCAGAGAATATCAGTTTTGAATGCCGATTCCGAGCTCCTGGTGAGGAAGTCCAATTGTCGACGCAGCCACTACCATATGCGAAGACGGTCGGCGCAGGTAAATCGGTGGTGGAGTGTGTCAACTCAGCCACACCGTTGACAAAACTGAGAGACACATAAACCTATACGATGAAGTCGTTTGTTCGTAGGAATCAGCTGATTAACTACTTTATACCATAGGGAGGCAACAGTTACTGAATGAATTGGTAAGCTAATATTCGTCCATATGTTACGCCAATTAAATCTGGGATATTTCAGAACAATCGGGTTGGAAGAAGAAGACCTGTGCCATTTGTCGAGCAGTGTTTTCGTAGTAAAAACAGGACGACGTTGTAATTGGAGATCCAGATATCTTATCTCAATGTAGAAGTCCCGAACATGCCGTAGCTTGGGATTGAGAGGCCCAACGTTAATAGGTGGTAACAAGCTCGCAGGACGAACGACATGGAATAATCGTAAAGTAACAGACGGGGACTCAGAAAATAATAGATGGAGGGTCTGCTTAACATAATGGGCAGCAACCTTGACACGGACATCGGTCAAAGACAAGCCGCCCTTAAGACGCGGCTTCGTAAGAACACCGCAACGTAATTTAAAAATGTGCCCCCGCCAAATATATCTGTTAATAAGCTGGACCATTTTTGCGCCCTGCATTCGGGGAAGCGGAAATAACTGAGCAACGTAGTATACTTTACATAAAACATAAGTGTCTAAAACACGCTTTTTTTGCAGTAGCGGTATCGAGCGCCATGAGTGTTCTAATAGAAGACCTTGGAACTTCGAGATGACCAGTTGCCAATTTTTTGCTGCCGTACGAAGAGGACACCGTTCAAGATAGATACCTAAATGAGTATGGTGTTCAACAGCCGTAACCCACGGAACAACCACATGTTCAAAGCCCCGCAAATTCAGGAGTTTGCTTTTACAAGGGCTGATACGAGGGCCTGAAGCCACAGAAAATTTATCTAGTTCAATTTTCTACTTCGGCACTTCTGCGGCGGAACGAAGCAAAACAACCAAATCATCAGCATAAGCTGTTGCTGTCTGGGTAGCCCCAGAGATCTTAAGACCACTAAGTTCGAAGTTAAGACGTGTAAGGAGTAGTTGAAGGGAGAGAGCATAAAGGGTCATGGATAAAGGGCTACCTTGCGTGACGCCACGTTTAATATCAATGACCTTCGTTAGCTGGCCATTAATGTCAATCTTAGCAGAAATGCCAGTCGTCATATTCTTAATGTCAATCTTAGCAGAAATGCCAGTCGTCATATTCTTAAGGACCAGGAGCGCCTTCTCATTAAAACCTAGTCTGCGCAGCAGAAGCTCTAACAACGAATGGGACACATGATCAAAAGACTTACTAAAATCAACGAATAACAGAGCACAGGAAATACTGGTGACAGCGACAATCGACGCGACATTACGATACGCTGCCAGAGGCGTCAATATAGAACGCCCTGGAAAGCAGCTTTGACAAGGAGTTATCACAGGTGTAAGCAAGAAGGATAGACGTGCCCGCGTCCGGCATCCTGATATAGGTTTTCCGTGATTTCCCTAAATCACTGCAGGCAAATGCCGGGATGGTTCCTTTGAAAGGCCACAGCCGAATTCCTTCCCCGTCCATCCCTAATCCGATGAGACCGATGACCTCACTGTTTGGTCTCTTCCCCCAAACAATCCAATCCAATCCAAGGATAGACGTGCATTAACAGCCCTAGCAGCCGTCTTATAATCAAAATTTAAAAGAGTTAAAGGACGAAAGTCACTATCTGTCTTCAAACCAGCAGATTTTGATATCAGTACAACCGTACCTTTTTTGAATTCGGCTGGAATTGTGCAACCATTCAAGATTTCATTCACAATATCTGTAAAAACTGGCCCTATAATAGTCCAAAGGCGAACAAAAAACTCCTTAGGAAGACCATCCGGAACAGGAGATTTGTGAGATGGCGAACAAACAATGCAAGGTGAAATTTCGTCTGCAATGAAAGGAGCTAAAAATTCCTGATTATGGTTCTCTGTTAAGACTGATGGGATAGCAGTGAGAGTCTCCCCAACATCAGTCGGATCAGAATCAGCCACAGCATTTAAGGTCTCATATTAGCAGGTAGGTTCATGGGTCATTTGATTCTGTAAGGTAAGCCGGCGACCATCAGCTGCCCTAAGGCCGTCAATCAATACACGTCGACGGTTATTTTGGTGACGAAACAGATGGTACATAGAAGTCATTTCATTTGCTAAGACGGACTGTGGTTTAGATTTAATCTTCAATCCTTCCATCTGAACCCGTTTAATACTATGGAGTTTGGCTTTAATTTTCCTAATCTCAGAAAGGTGGGCACATGCCACTCGAGAAGTAGCATACAGTTCACGAAGCACCGAATAATAATACTCAAAAGTCAGTTTCAAATCTCGCGCTCTACTATAACTGTAGGATATTAAAGTGCGACGTAGTTTTGGTTTCGCACAGTGGAACCACCAGTGAAGCTTAGACGGGTAGTATCGCAGAGAACGTAAACAGGTGTCCCACGCCGCCTGTATTAGAGGTTCGACGTTAGCATCGTAAAGCAAAGAGACATTTAATTTCCACAGCGGCCTATAAAGTTTAAGAGGCTGACGTTCCAAATTAATTATAACCGCAAGGGCACAATGATCCGTAAAACTGACTGGAATAACATCTACATTTAAAGCAGAAGCACTAAGGGGATCAGAAATATACAATCGGTCAAGCCGACTACTTGAGGTGGCAGTAAAATATGTAAATTTAACTAAAGTGGGGTGTTTAACCTCCCACGCATCGCGTAGTCGTAGTTGACGTACAAGAGAATGTAACTCGAAACAATAATTCAAATGAGGGGACTGGTCTTTAGCTTGTAATACACAATTAAAATCGCCCCCTAATATCAAAGTTGGAGGATTTTTGCGTAAAAGATAGATCCCCTTACAAAAGCGAGACCTTTCCTGCCGTCGGCTGGAACCAGAGGGTAGGTATATATTAACCAAGGTTGTGTCAAATAACCGACAACGAATGCCCCTTCCCGAGCCTAAAAGCTCAAATTCAGTAACGGGGATACCGTCACGAATTAGAAAAGCAATACCTGCGGAAAACTCAGGCGCAAAATTTATAATAGTACGAAAGCCAGGACCAAACAGGTGTGCAACGGAGACTTTCTCTAGGAAAACAATATCAGCAGCAGAGTCATAAATAAACTTCTGCAGAGATACTAACTTCAGGGTAGATTGAATTCTAATTATATTTTAGGTAATGAATGTGTACGCCTGCAACATCAACCAAAAAAGAGGAAATGAACCCTAATTACACCACACTAGAAGCATCTACATCCATATCATCAACATCAGACATGGCAGAGGGTGATTGTCCAGAATCAACGGAATCAGTATCGTCCTTTGCATGTTTATGTTTTTCCCGCACCGCGTTGAGATTGGGGGGGCGCTTCCACCCGACGACGTATCTGATGCACACCAGATTCAAGAGCAGGTGGAGTGGGGGGATCGAGATCAGGCCCGTCGACCAAAGCATCCGGAGGATTATCAGGACGAGAGGAATCAGAAGAAGGAGCCAGCAGGGGGAATGATTCCAATGGCTCTGAGCACTATGGGACTTAACAGCTGAAGTCATCAGTCCCCTAGAACTTAGAACTACTAAAACCTAACTAACCGAAGGACAACACACACATCCATGCCTGGGCAGGATTCGAACCTGCGACCCTAGCGATCGCGCGGCTCCAGACTGTAGCGCCTAGAACCGATCGGCCACTCCGGCCGGCCATCAAGGGGAAACCCACATCAGGAATGTCGTCACTGGCATCAGAAGGGATAGGTATCGGAATTGTAGGAGTTGTAGAGATAGGTTTGGAATCTGCTGGAGTGGAGCGCGCAATTCTAGGAGCGATTTTCCGACAAACAGCTGTCTGCACCGGAGTATTGTCAACATGTTGTGATGCCTGCGGCTGGGGGATGTCAACAACACCTCGACTGAATGTTGTGGCTCTTGCGCTGACGTCGTGGCGGCAAGTTTGACGTCATCAGGCAAGGCAGGAGGCACAGCGGTAACTGAATGCTAAACAGGCATGGGAGATTCCGGATTCCTTTCGTCAGATTCCCAAACGTGCTCCGAAGCATCAGCTTCATCATCAGTATTACCGGTATCACAAGCACGACGGCGTTTGTTATTTGAAACAGAAGGAATCGGAATAGGTGCAGCTGGTACATGTTGTCGAGGGGGCAAAGGGGGAAAACCTGCATCAGAGTAGGGTGACACCTGTGAAGAAGCTACTGCAGAAGGATGATTGGAAACAGTGGAGGGAGCTGCAGGCACAAGATCGACACCCGTTAATTTGCGGCGCTGTTCTAGGCCATTTCTCAGCACAAATAACCGCTTAGGGCAGTTAGCACGAACATGGCCATTCTCATTACACAGAAAGCATGTACCAACTTTCCCCTCATGAGTAAGATGAACGCGATAACCACAGATAACCAGATGGAACGGAATATTAGACTTAATATGCATTTCAACCGATCTAACACCATTATATCATTGCAGTTTATGTTGTGCAGTCCAACGTTCATTTTGAATTGACCGAATGGTACCATAACCAAGCAAAGCTTCCTTGAGATAACTGTTTTCCACTTCCGGGGGTAAATTGTAAACCCGAACTATGATATTCGTAATTTCCGCATTAGAAACAGTAACACTGCTAACAGAACCATCTCTATGACAGAACGACACTTGCTCACCATGTTTAAGCAAAATATTATCTAGCAGAACCGGGCTCAATAATTTCACAAAAAAGCAGTAAAGTTCATTATCAAAATACGCTGTATGTATCTGGTCCGATTTAATGCCCATCGTGTCCACAATCCATTCATGAATTTCCAGCGAAGTGGTTGAACATTCCTGGTTGCCTTGTTAAACAGAAAACTGAGCGTACACTTCCGCGGAAACAAGCGCAAGCCAAAACAATTAATTAATGCGCCAAAAGCCGCTATACAACACAATACACAAAACAAACTCTAAGGCGACGAAGCAACGAAGAACAGAAGACAAAGAAACGTCACACACAGAAATTAAATATTCACAACTCGAGGGATACGGCAGATCGAATACACAGTACGTCCGATCGCTGTCTGTCTCAAGCGGTATTAACCACTCGGCCACCTCGTCTACTGCATCGGAAACTGCGTCCCTCGCTAGTCCTTGCGGAAAGAAGTCGTTTGTCGATTCGAAAACGCACCGTACTTAACGCTGTAATGCCCTGCTGCAGTGCAGCTGACCAAGCTCCCACTCGTGAATCATTTAATGATGGCATCCGTCCACGTCGGTATCCGATCGGGGGAAAGTAGTGGGCCCACGTACTTACTGCAGAAATAACCACCGCATCGTCGTGTAGCGTCGTCTAATGCAAGCGTGAAATGTCCTGTGCATTCACTATAACACCTTACTGCAACGACGCGATTATCTCGATTCGAAACATTTATTTGTCACCTTCGTTGACGTCATCGCTGATATGCTACAGTTGGGGGGTATTATAGGCTCGATACGTTAAAATGAGTGCGAGAAGTAAGCACTTAAATATGAATGAGAACGCACCGTTCCCAAACACCACCATGGTGCCAAACTTCGATTCGTTTATAGATCTTCAGATGATGTTTGATACGAAAGGCGTACGCTATGGAATGTTGTGTCCTTCCATCTGGTAGGCGGTTTAGTTTCGTATTTCTTACAGATGTTATCTGCCACCTACACGTTCCATTGTTACTACTGAGTGGCGTTTCGCACGTAGAAGGCGTGATCCGTAATGGGTGCTTCACGTAAAATTCTTCGACGAGGATGGGATTCGAACCCACGCGTGCAGAGCACATTGGATTAGCAGTCCAACGCCTTAATCAATTTTTTTTTCATTTTAATGCAAAGGATGCTTCTTCTGCATCAAGAAAAGAAACAGAGTTGTCACTGCAGTGGAAATTCCAAGGTGCATTGCTTCTGCAGCAAAGGAAACGTTTCATTCCCGTCGATGACTGTTTGCTGCAAAACTTTTATTTTCATCTTGTGTTGCTGTTATTTTCTTTTTTAAATTTTTTTTAATATACAAAAAAGGTTTTTGTTTTTAAGTTGTTTGTTTCCTCTATTCTTTGCGTGAGATATCTCGGCTTATTGACGGCACTCGAAGCTCGTCTTCTCGATGGTTGCCTATTATGGTATACCCCAGGCATATAGCTTGGTCTCGTTTCTTTTTCACCATTTGTATGTTATTTGCTATGTCAGCAGTTGTCTTCTCTTAGCACTGAGTGCCCTATTGCCGGACGACACACACTGGTTGTGATGGGGAGTATATGTTGTTGTTGTGGTCTTCAGTCCTGAGACTGGTTTGATGCAGCTCTCCATGCTACTCTATCCTGTGCAAGCTTCTTCATCTCCCAGTACCTACTGCAACCTACATCCTTCTGAATCTGCTTAGTGTATTCATGTATTGGCCTCCCTCTATGATTTTTACCCTCCACGCTGCCCTCCAATACTAAATTGGTGATCCCTTGATGCCTCAGAACATGTCCTACCAACCGATCCCTTCTTCTGGTCAAGTTGTGCCACAAACTTCTCTTCTCCCCATGTATATGGACGTGGGAAAAAAACCTTATACACTGCCATCAACGTTATTAACAGTCGGACGCTGTGCATACATCTACTTCGTCGTTCCTTGTTTTTTTTTTTTTTTTTCATCGTCTTTGTCGTTCATAATGTTATTCTCAATGCTGGTATATAGTTCGCGAACTTTTGTCTGTATTTGTCATCCTTCGTCAGCAGTTGTGCTTGTGTGGCTATATATACTCTGTAGCTCCGATAAGATGGTGCATCTTCGGCTTGAATTAGGTAATGCAGAGTATGTCCTGTCAGTCATGTCCATATATTTTTCTTCGTGATGGGATAGTAAGTGCCATCAGGTTGCAACACCGATGTGATGGAAATTGTCTGTCTAGCTGTCCTCCAGATAGAGGCAAGGTGCATTCTACACCATTCCCAGACCAATTTATTTTCTCCGCAGACACATCTTTGTTGCAAGTTGTCTATGAGGGCACACTCCCCACATCTGTCGGTTGCCGACAATCGTATTCTGTGTAATTTTTCTTTCGTAGGTATGGTCTCATTAACTACTTTATACCACGTTGATCTGATATTTGTTCCGAGCACTTTGCTGTGGATGTTCCAGATTTGAGCCCAATCCCGTAGGGGAAATTTCGTTTCCAAGCGCTTTACTCTGCCACCAGTATTCATTATCCGGTATAGTTGTATAGTTGGGCGGTTGTAAGGTCTTGTAGTGGTGCGCTCAGTTTCGCTCGGAGGTAACTAACTTCGAGCAGAAACATCCTGATGTGGTTGGCTTTGTAGTGGGTTTCCCCCAGGTTTATCGGTATTGCCATATTAGTAGGTGTATACATCCGCAGGGCCATATGGAGCGCGCTGTTTGGGTAGTCGTGACACTGCTTAATAGTTCTCCGTATAAGAAGAGCCTTGCATTTAATTTCAACATCTATTAGCCCTAGGCCCCCTTTACCTGTTGGGAGGGTAATAACATTAATTCCCACTTTGAATATTTCGCCCCTCCAAATATACCAACCAATTGCCGTCATTATTTGCTTGGAAATGCTGTTGACCACAGGGATTATCTGCCCTACATACCATATTTTCGAAAGTATCATTTTTTGATAAACTGTACTCTTTGTATGAGGTCCTGTTCTCTGCCTTTATTTTGCTGGAGTCAACCTCTCGTCGTAGCCAGAAGCTCCTGCCAGTTGTCCGTAGTAGTTTTCAGAGGGCAGCAACTCATTCGTATTCCCAACAACTTGATACTCTCGTGTACTACATATGGGCAGTTGTCATTGATTCTAAACCCTCTGCCGATCGGCATTAGTTTAGTCTTTCTACAGTTGAGCTTTGAGCATGAGGCTCGTTCATACTCCCGCACACTATTAGTGACTTCTTGTGGGTCTCGCTCCGAACGCACGATGACACTTACGTCATCCGTGTATACCACACATTTTACAGTCGTCGAATACAAGGTTAAGCCCTCAAGTGCACGGTTCAGCAAACGGACAAGTGGCTCAATGGCAATGACAAAGAGAGGTATTGACATGGGGCACCCTTGTCGTACAGATCGCTCAATAGTTATTTGCCGGGAGAGTTGCCCATTGATGACGATCCGCGAGCAAGCAGAGCTGTACATATTTTTGACCATCGTAATAAAACCGTCACCAAAACCTAAATGGTACATAATTTGAGAAAGGTAGCTGTGCGAGATGCTGTCAAAGGCTTTGCATTGATCTACAGCTAAAATTGCTGCCTCCCGTTGAGTAATAGCACTAAAGGAGATGATCTCCCTATAATCTGAGAGACTTTTAAAGATCGTTCGACCAGGGATGGCTGCTGTCTGGCTGTCATGTATGATTTTCTGTAAAACATGTTTAATTCTCACTGCTAGAAAGCGGGCCAAAATTTTATATTCGGAGCTGAGGAGGGAAATGGGACGAAATTTATTGACAGCATCTGGTGGGTATTCTTTGGGGACGAGTACAATTAGACTATCACTGAATCCTGCTGGTACTTGCCGACCTGCTTTAATTTCATTACATATGTTCAGAGAGCAATGTTCGAGTAAGTACCAGAATTGTTTGTAGAATTCAATGGGTAGTCTATCTTCCCCGGCGATTTATTACCCTGAGCCTTCCTCAAAGCCTCCCGAAGTTCTTCCTCAGTGACATCACCCAGTAATAGTTGTCTGTCCGTCTCGTCGAGGGTCGCTGTAAGGTAGTTTTTCATGGTCGTATTTGGCTCGTCATTCGTGGGCTCTGACATGTACAACCGTCGGTAATAGTCGGTTATACAGGGTGTTACAAAAAGGTACGGCCAAACTTTCAGGAAACATTCCTCACACACAAAGAAAGAAAATATGTTATGTGGACATGTGTCCGGAAACGCTTACTTTCCATATTAGAGCTCATTTTATTACTTCTCTTCAAATCACATTAATCATGGAATGGAAACACACAGCAACAGAACGTACCAGCGTGACTTCAAACACTTTGTTACAGGAAATGTTCAAAATGTCCTCCGTTAGCGAGGATACACGTATCCACCCTCCGTCACATGGAATCCCTGATGCGCTGATACAGCCCTGGAGAATGGCGTATTGTATCACAGCCGTCCACAATACGAGCACGAGGAGTCTCCACATTTGGTACCGGGGTTGCGTAGACAAGAGCTTTCAAATGCCCCCTTAAATGAAAGTCAAGAGGGTTGAGGTCAGGAGAGCGTGGAGGCCATGGAATTGGTCCGCCTCTACCAATCCATCGGTCACCGAAACTGTTGTTGAGAAGCGTACGAACACTTCGACTGAAATGTGCAGGAGCTCCATCGTGCATGAACCACATGTTGTGTCGTACTTGTAAAGGCACATGTTCTAGCAGCATAGGTAGAGTATCCCGTATGAAATCATGATAACGTGCTTCATTGAGCGTCGGTGGAAGAACATACTGACGAAACTAAAATGAGCTCTAACATGGAAATTAAGCATTTCCGGACACATGTCCACATAACATCTTTTCTTTATTTGTGTCTGAGGAATGTTTTCTGAAAGTTTGGCCGTACCTTTTTGTAACACCCTGTATATTCCTTTATCTCTATTCTGGGTTGTGGGGACACTGCCATCTTCTGTTTTTAATCTGTGAATCAATTTCTGTCTTGCGCGGCGTGTCGTTTCTCTTTCGCAAGATGGAAGGAAGATGGGCTTTCGTCATAGGCGCTGTTACCATCGCGAGAACGTATTTTAATCCCTTCCAGTTGTCTTCGTTTCAATAGTGTTAGCTTCGCCTTAATCCTTTTGATCTGTACAAAGTTCTCCTGTGTTGCATGAGTAGCAGAATACAGCTCACGGAGACATCGAAAATAAAATTCGAAAAGCTCTTTCTGCTGCCGTCTCCTTTCATAGCTGTAACATTTCAGGCAATTAATAAGTTTGGGCTTTGCGCAGCGGCACCACCACAGCGTGACCGATGGGAAAGTTTGTTAGCGGACAGTATCACTGAAGCGTAAGGGGGCAATGTGTTCCTGCGGTAGCCAAAACCCGATGCTCAAGGCGACAGACTTGTCAACGTTGATTTGGCTACCAGAAGCTGTGTCGTAGGTTGCAATCCAGTCCAAAGCCGCCGCCATATCGTCAGCTACACGTATCACGATCATCAAATCATACGCATATGCGGTGCAGCGATAGATGGAGCCGCTGAACTGTATCCCAGTGAGCCTGTCGCGGAGACCACACAACAAAGGTTCTAAGGCCAATGCAAATAACAATGTTGATAATGGACATCCCTGTCGTACTGATTGACGGATCAACATGGGTGCCGTCAGTCTTCCATTAACAAGAACTCGAGAAGTAGCCCCATGCAGAAGGCGTGTCAACACGGTGATAAAGGGGTCGGGGTATTCCACGCGCCGTAGAACGGCCGTGAGGAAAGTGTGGCCCACACGGTCAAAAGCCTGGCTAAAGTCGATAGACGCCAGGGCTGCCGGCAAACGTCTCAGCCGTGCAAGGGAGATGAGGTCTCTGTAACGACATAACGCAGTTCTGATGTTGTTGGGTCCCCCCAAAGACGTCTGATCGCTGGACAGAACGTGCAATAATGTGCCGCGAATACGTTCTGGTAGCAGCCTCGAAAAGATCTTGAAGTCGCTGTTCAATAACGTTCAGGGGCGATAATCGCGGACATGATTCCGTCCCTTCGGCTTATGGATGGGAACAATCAGTGCTTCCAAGAACGCTGCAGGCAACGGTATACCCGAGGACATCAGTTCCTGACAAATTTCAACCCAACACGGTACCAACAGGTGTTTAAATGCTTGATAGAACTCTAATGGTAATCCATCGATTCCTGGTGATTTATGGGGAGCACCTTTACCAATGGCGTCGAGCACTTCCTCTTCTGTCACTTCTCCCAGTAAAATCGGTACCATGTCTGGTGGAACTGTACCGTGGACATGTGCTGAAACGGCGTCTACCGTCGTCATATCAGTCAGCACTGCTGAATAAAGTTGAGCGTAATGCCCATAGAAGGCTTCTGCTATATCTGCTTGTTCTGCCACGTGTCGTCCGTCGTCCGTTATCATGTCGGTTACCAGTGACCTACGGCGCCTTCTGCGTTCTAGGAGCACGTGGTGCATAGATGGCCTTTCTGATTGTATCATGTCTGGAGCACGCGACCGTATAACAGCACCCTGTAAATGATGGCGTGCTAAGGAGACGAGCTGCGCTTTCGCATGATTGACTATGATCTACCTGTCAGGTGAGGGCTCCATAGCAAGACAGTTCCGTAGGACGGTGTAATAAAAGTTTTCTGTGCTCCTCCTCCATGCTGCCGCTTCCCGGCCGTAAGCCATGAAGGTGCGCCTAAGAGCAGGCTTCGCACATTCAGTCCACCAACTGAGGGTCGATCGGTAACGACCACGACGCTGTAAGGACGCGTTCCACGACTCTTCGATAGCACCTTTACATGCCGGCTCGTCCAGATGGGCGACGTTCAATTTCCAGGGGGTCCTACTGCGCCACACACGTGCAGGTTGGAGGTCAATGGTGCAAATATAGGCTGTGTGGTTGGTGAATGCAGTGGGCCAGAGCTCTGCTCCTCTCGTCGCCGTCGAAAGGGTGACTGTGACGTAAATCCTGTATAACCGACTTGATGAATGACTTGTATAATGGGTGTAACCAAGAGCTGGGCCGTGAATGTGGCGCCACGTGTCGATCAGGTGGAGGTCACGCACTAGCATTTCCAATTCCGCACACGGGACGTGATGTGGCTGCTGATCAGACGGAGATAATGTACAGTTAAAATCTCCTCCGATCACCATATCGTCTATGTGGCCCATAAATTGATGCGTAATATCTTCCGAAAAAAGCGGGCCAGATCTCTTTGCCTCCCTGATCCTGAAGGGGCATACACATTGATGAGTCGGACACCGTTGACAGTTACTGCCATGGCTCTTGCACTCGGTAAGTACAGTACGTCTGTAGCAGGATAGCCACGCCACAATCGGTAGAAGAGGCGTGGGAGATGTGGGCGGTATATCCGTAGAAGTCAGGGAAACTAGCGACACATACTTCCTGTAAGAGCGCCACGTCGATGTCCGCCGTATCGAGTATGCGTTGTAGCATTGCCAGCTTGTGTGGTGCCCTTATCGCGTTGATATTGATGATGGCAAGGCGAAAGGTGTGCTGCCTAGCCTCTTCACCTAGGGTAGACGCCATGTCAATCAAAAATAACGGCAAGAGATGCCGGACCCTCCAAACCCGTTACAAATTATGAGTCTTTCACGCCAGGAGTGGCATCCCGAATGCCACCCCCTCCTCCGTCACCCGTGTCCTCTCCAGGAAGTTCCTCAACATCGTCCGACCACAGTGGGTGCAACACGATGCTGTGTAGCTGATCGGCACCTAAATATCTCTCACGTACGTCGTCTTTGGTAGAGGTAGACGGAGCGCCATCCATCAACGCGACCTGCTGTATCTGTGGTGCAAGTTGTAACTGGGTACGGGTAGTATGGGCAAGTGAACCGTCTACACCACTTAGATCCTCAGCAGGCGCAGCATCCATGCCGTCTGATGAGATGTCACCTTCTTGACCAGCCGTGTGTAGGAGGCAATCGTCAGAAGGGGTCCGCGGACGTCACTTGCGTCGTCGAAGCGAACGTTGCTTTCGAACGTGGACATCCGTATCCGAATGTGGGAGGCAATCCAGCGTCGTATCACCTTCCGCTAGGAAAGCCGCGGTCGGGACAATGTTCGCATCCACGTCCATCGCGTTCTGAATGTTATGTTGCATCTGGATTCCGTGGGACTGTTGCTGCTGTTGTTGCTGTGGAGGGGGCGACTTATGGGTTGGCGTAGGGGGTCCTTCCTCTACCTTTCTTGGTACTTCTGACGTCGATGGAAGAGTCTGATCGCCCGTTTCGTCCTCATCTATGGTGCGCATCGTCGTCTGAGCGTATGTGAGGGGCAGGATTGTCGTCCCCGTCGGGGAAACGGAGTCTCCCACTGGTATCTGCGTAATTCTACGTTGTAAGCAGCTCGATCGAACATGGCCTTCCTGCACACATCCGGTACGCGGTTGACCGTCGTACATGATGATTGTAAGACAGCCACCGATGTTCAAATAGGACGGCACATGTTTCTTGAGCTCAAGTTGAATTTGGCGCACACCCTTGTAGACCTTGTACGTCGTGAAAGTTTGCCACTTTTCTGCAACGTGGCTGATAACATTGCCATATGGTCGGAAGGCGTCCCTGACAACTTCCTCAGGGACCTCGAAGGGGAGCTCAAAAACCCTTACAGTCCTTAGGCCCAAGCCTGCATGATCCACCGTCACTGCACCGATATGCCCGTCAGAATGTTTGAATCTGAGAGAGTTCGAGTATTTAGACACCACTGCCGCGCAGACCTCTGCACTGGTCATTTTAACATAAACCACGCTCGCCGTTATAGAAAAATGTGTTCCGACGACAGTCGCCGGATCTAAACGTAGATCGTCGCGTATGAACTGTTCTATTTCATATACTCGAGGACGCGTGTGATCTGGTTGGAAAGTAATTTTGAGCGTATCGTGGCGCCATGTGTGTGACATAGTCGCACTGAACTTGCAACAAATACAACTCGCGCGGCGAGAAGGTAAGCACAAGCAAGCGCTAACGGTCGCGCACGGCGGGACGCAGCGGACGTCCTCGCCCCACAGCAGCCGAAAGCAGACTGAAATTCTTCGACGAGGATGGGATTCGAACCCACGCGTGCAGTGCACATTGGATTAGCAGTCCAACGCCTTAACTACTCGGCCACCTCGTCTGGTGGAACTACATCTGTGTCTTTGGCGAGTGCTTGCGGAAAGAAGACATTTGTCGATTCGAAAACGCATTCAAAGCATTGTACTGGGCCGATGTTAGCGTCTAATGCCCAGCTGCCGTGCAGCTGACCAAGCTCCCACTCGCGAATCATTTAATGACAGCATCCGTCCACGTCGATATCCGATCGGGGCAAAATCACCGGTCCACTTATTTACCGCAGGAATAAGCATTGTATCGACATGCAGTGTTGTCTAATGCAAATGAGAAATGTGCTGGGCATTCGCAAAACAGACTGTCGAAAGGAATAAGTATTGTATCGACATGCAGTGTCGTCTAATGCAAATGAGAAATGTGCTGGGCATTCTTTTCCACGACTTACTGTAACGAAACGTACAGCTCGATACGCTACACTGATACTGCTTGCAAGGTTTTGACGTTCCTCCTAGCCCAAGATTGTCCTGCTGTTTGCGATGGAGCTTGGTGTTTGGGCGGCCACTAGCGACGGATGTCTGCAAAGTAAAGTCTCTCCAGTACGCCCTGCCAAATCGCTTCTGCATATGGCGGCCTGACGCAGCTACAGATGGAGTATTATAGGCTCGATACATTAAAATGACTGCGACAGGTATGCACTTAAATATAAATAAGAACTCGTCGTTCGCAAATACCAACATACTCTTTGCTGGAGCCGAAATTTGATTGGTTTATAGATCTCGACATGATGTTTAATTCGAAGGGCATACGCTATGGAATGTTGTGTGCATTCATCTTGTAGGCGGTTTTGTTTCGTATTTCATACACACGCTATCTGCCACGTACACGCTTCGTTGTTACTACTGAGTGGCGTTTCGCATGGAGAAGGAGTGACCGTGTAACCTCCCCCTCACTTATTGATCTTAATGACAGTGAAAAATTAAACCGCGTGTACCTAATGGAAATTTGGGAAAATCAATCATCACCGAGGTTAATCTGTCAGTAAAGAGGGAGGAAAGGGTTACATCTAAATGAAAGGAAAAATGCTAATGAAACTGGTGAAAATTAATTTTGAAAAGGGGTAGAGTTAATAAAGAAAATAAATGTGCGGCCGTTGCGTTAACAGTTAACTAGCGGTAATTAGATGTTTGAGATTTGGGGGAAATTACGGTCGCCAGTCCTAAGGACAATTACTATAGTAACTGAAAAAGAAAGGTTATTACACATATAATTAGCACTAGAAGCGTGGCAACTGAAGGTTGACACGTGTAGTGTGAAAACTGAAAGTTTGTCAGAAGTAATAAATTTCGCTACACTCTGACTTAATTTAGCAAAAGAATTAATAAAACTGGAAAATCGAAAGTTAATTTAGTGACTGAAGTTAATAGTGAGCTTTCTTTCTGAAGCACATCGAAATTCAATAAAATACGGTTAGTCTTGGACTACCTCAACAATCATTTCAAAAGCTACTTGAATCTATGCAAATTGGAGATAATAGATTTAACTTTGAACTTGAATTAAATGATTCTGAACAATTAACAATAGTAAAATTTAGTACGTACCAAGCTGAGCTGCAGTCACAGGTAAGCTAAAATACGGTAACAAAACTCGCACTCTTAATTTGTGCTTGTGAAATCTAAATATTGTAGCCAGCTATGAATACCTTAACTGAACTTTGAAATTAAAGCTGTGAAATCAAATAATGCTGGCGTTTGAATTTCAACAATACTCGGGTTCATTCCGGAAAAGGAAGGGACCCTGCTTGGTAATGCTATTGGGACAATGAGCAACAAACGTTCATGCTAAGTTGCTGTAATTTTGTGATGCAACAATTTTAAATGTTTGAAAATCTGAGGTCTGCCATACAGTTCTAAAACTTTACGTGCTTCCAGTCTTCCTTGTTGGTTGATTGAAGGTTTGAAGCCGTCGATCGAGGAGGTGGCGTCAGTCACTCATTGTCGGCCGTCGCTGTTGCAGAAGCTGGATGTTGGCGCGCCTTCTTCTCGACCCGGTCACCAGACGAAACGGGCTCTTGATGTGCGCCAGCTAATGCTTCTCGTCCGCGACACCATGTCAGAAACTATCATCGCAAGTCGAGCGCAATTACATGCTGCCAAACCCCGAAAGCGCGGCAACTCGCGGGAGCTTCACACAACACACCTGCTCCACTAGCTACTCCAGCCAGACTCCGTCTCTCAGCCCGCGCTCCACGCGGCAGAGTTAGCACTACCAAAGATCCTACACACTTTGATTCTTCACACGACCTATCGATGTAATAGTTCGATAGCAGTTTTCCCTAGGCAAGACCCAGCGTAAAAATACAAATAATATTTACGAAACAAACCAACATAAATGCATAAATATATATATATACAAACAGTAAAACAATTACAATATATAAAGAGACAGAAATGTCATATCTTGAGGTAACAAAGCAAGGAGAAAAAATTATAGTACAATAGATGAAAATAGGAGGATATGCATTTCCGGCGTTACAACCGCAAACGCGTGCTTTACGTAAAATTCTTCGACGAGGATGGGATTCGAACCCACGCGTGCAGAGCACATTGGATTAGCAGTCCAACGCCTTAACCACTCGGCCACCTTTTTTTTTTTTTTTTTTTTTTTTTGTTCCATTAAATCGTTATCTTCAGGAGACAGCAGAATTGCCTTTTAAAAAAAATGTAGTAGCGAATGTAATACAACACGCGACGTCTTATCAACATTTTTTTTTTCTGTCGCGCTTACCACTTTTTTTTTTTTTTTGGACCTCTTCCACTTCAGGCGTAGGCCCCTACCACCCATATCACCCCCAAAATCCTATCTAACCTAAAAGTTATAAATAAATTATAATTATAATAATTAAATAAATAAATAAAAAAATACAATCTGTTTCCACCGCCACTTTCACCCTAACTTAACCTACTTTCTTTTTTTATTTATTTATATATATATATATATATATATATATATATATATATATATATATATATATACACTCCTGGAAATTGAAATAAGAACACCGTGAATTCATTGTCCCAGGAAGGGGAAACTTTATTGACACATTCCTCGGGTCAGATACATCACATGATCACACTGACAGAACCACAGGCACATAGACACAGGCAACAGAGCATGCATAATGTCGGCACTAGTACAGTGTATATCCACCTTTCGCAGCAATGCAGGCTGCTATTCTCCCATGGAGACGATCGTAGAGATGCTGGATGTAGTCCTGTGGAACGGCTTGCCATGCCATTTCCACCTGGCGCCTCAGTTGGACCAGCGTTCGTGCTGGACGTGCAGACCGCGTGAGACGACGCTTCATCCAGTCCCAAACATGCTCAATGGGGGACAGATCCGGAGATCTTGCTGGCCAGGGTAGTTGACTTACACCTTCTAGAGCACGTTGGGTGGCACGGGATACATGCGGACGTGCATTGTCCTGTTGGAACAGCAAGTTCCCTTGCCGGTCTAGGAATGGTAGAACGATGGGTTCGATGACGGTTTGGATGTACCGTGCACTATTCAGTGTCCCCTCGACGATCACCAGTGGTGTACGGCCAGTGTAGGAGATCGCTCCCCACACCATGATGCCGGGTGTTGGCCCTGTGTGCCTCGGTCGTATGCAGTCCTGATTGTGGCGCTCACCTGCACGGTGCCAAACACGCATACTACCATCATTGGCACCAAGGCAGAAGCGACTCTCATCGCTGAAGACGACACGTCTCCATTTGTCCCTCCATTCACGCCTGTCGCGACACTACTTGAGGCGGGCTGCACGATGTTGGGGCGTGAGCGGAAGACGGCCTAACGGTGTGCGGGACCGTAGCCCAGCTTCATGGAGACGGTTGCGAATGGTCCTCGCCGGTACCCCAGGAGCAACAGTGTCCCTAATTTGCTGGGAAGTGGCGGTGCGGTCCCCTACGGCACTGCGTAGGATCCTACGGTCTTGGCGTGCATCCGTGCGTCGCTGCGGTCCGGTCCCAGGTCGACGGGCACGTGCACCTTCCGCCGACCACTGGCGACAACATCGATGTACTGTGGAGACCTCACGCCCCACGTGTTGAGCAATTCGGCGGTACGTCCACCCGGCCTCCCGCATGCCCACTATACGCCCTCGCTCAAAGTCCGTCAACTGCACATACGGTTCACGTCCACGCTGTCGCGGCATGCTACCAGTGTTAAAGACTGCGATGGAGCACCGTATGCCACGGCAAACTGGCTGACACTGACGGCGGCGGTGCACAAATGCTGCGCAGCTAGCGCCATTCGACGGCCAACACCGCGGTTCCTGGTGTGTCCGCTGTGCCGTGCGTGTGATCATTGCTTGTACAGCCCTCTCGCAGTGTCCGGAGCAAGTATGGTCGGTCTGACACACCGGTGTCAATGTGTTCTTTTTTCCATTTCCAGGAGTGTATATTAGCGGGTCTCTGATTTCTATGGAAATCCGCCATTTGGTGGTAGTAGGACTACGCTCCACTGTTTCTACAATGTGTTGTTCTTCCTGCGCAGGTTGTTGTACTACACGTTCAGAAGGAAATTTTTTGCAATGTGCTGGCTGTTCACTCTGGTACACACTCTACGATCAGGAATCCGACGTGTCGGAAAGCGCCGATGGTATTGATGCACGGCAGTAGGAGTACCACTATCGCAGAAGTCGGTAACATACACCATTGCTGCATATTCTTCATTACTATATACGTGTGGCATTTTAGCCAGCGCGTGCATACGAAATTCCATATTCACAGTTTGAACACAAAATATGGAAAAATAAATAGAGTAAAACATTTTAAATACCTAGGTGAAATTTTGGAGCCAACCGGAGGAGAGAAAGTTGCACAGAAGATCAGACAACAGAAAATGAAGAGAGCATATGGTATGACACATGAAATATACAATAAAAAATGCATCTCCTCGAACACAAAAATCAGACACTACTGCGCAGTAATTAAGCCAGCAGCACTATATGCTAGTGAAACGCTCACACTCCACACAAAATGTGACTTAGAAAAAATACTAAAAGAAGAACGCAAAATTATGAGAAAGATTTTAGGTCCAAAATTAACAGAAGAAGGATACCGGATACAATCAAGAAGAACCACAGAAACTATATCAAACCTGGCAGCAGACATAAGAAGGCGAAGATTAAAATTTTATGGACATGTCACTAGACTTCCCCCCACACGACTCACCAACAGAATTCTCACTTACATAGAAAAAGTCAAATCAACAACACCATGGATTAGCCAAGTAAAATTAGATTTACAAAAAGCAAATATTGAACTTAAAGATGTCAAAGATAGAAAAACTTTTAGAAATAAGGTGGAAAAGTGGATTGTATTGTCGGAGAAGGAAGCACTAAAGAGACCAGGAACAAAATGGACAGAAGAAAGAAAAAGAAAACATGGAGAACGAATGAAAGAAGTATGGAAGAAACGACGTCAGAAAGCTTTGCGTGATCCTTCTGGGTCCATTCGCGATAAGTAAGTATATATATATATATATATATATATATATATATATATATATATATATATATATAAGGAACTGAATAAATCTTCTTTCCGTGACAAATTGCCCAGTACCCGTAAAACAGAAGAACACGAAATCAATCAAGCACTTCTGATTTGTTTTATGTTACGGCATCTGGCAAAAGTAGTTTCCCTGAGGCACCGACCAAAAATTACCGCTTCGTTATGGCAAAGTGTAAAGTAAGAAATTTTGAAACAAAGCTTTGTATTTCCGACTCGTTTTAAGGTTGTGGTGCTCTTCCATTATATACTGTATGTACTCTTCTATACTCGCATGTGTATTCGTAACTGCAAAATATGCAAACTGGCCGGTAATCCAAGTGTAACTATTGTGCTTTGTTGCAGGAAAGAAATGCCAGTCTGGTTGAAGTACATCTTTAAGTGTTATAGCAGAGTCTGTGGTTCTAGTAATTATTGCGAGTTTTTTTCTAGTCCAGTTCCATACGTGGTATTGGTCTCGGCAGATGAGAATGTGTGCCAAGGTATCTACAGTATGGCAATGGTCGCAGTACGGACTCTGCTTCATTTTGATATTGTGCAGCTTTTCACCTGTGGGGACCTTCTCGTTTACAATGTCATACCACATGGACACTAGTTTGGAGTGGAGGATGGGATTGTTAATGTTTTTCCAGACGTTACTCCAGTTGACCGCTGGATATTTCGCTTCCATTGGGTTTTGCCTATGGTGTCTCGTTAGGTGGTAATAGGTCCTTCTGGTGTTAAGCAGCTGTGAAGTATCTTGAATATAGCTCATTTCCAGGTAGTAAGTCCGGATGTGATCGAGTTGAGCGCTGATGCGACCAACATCGACTGGGGCCTTTTTGCTCGTTGGGGCTAAGCTGTTGAATAACGTTTTCGTAATTGTCGGTTGGGGTGACTGCAGTATTTTGCGGATTCGGTCCATATATACGGCAGTGCATTGGTTCTTGATGTCTTTGACGCCCGAACCACCAGCGGCGCGGGTTAACACTATGGTTGGCATGGTGACTTTAAAGATGTTTCCGCTCCATATGAACCAATACCCTGCGGCTAAAAGCTTTTGCGCTGTATCCTTCGGTACTGGTAACACTGCTGCGATGTGATATATTTTGCTTAGCGCATAGCTGTTAATCAATAGAGCTCTCTGCATCCGATTGAGCGTTCTAGTTTTGTGTTCACGGAGAGTAGCCCAGAATATATGTAGTTTATGGTACCAGTTGGCTACTGTCATCTCTCTTGGGTTGGCCATTAGAATCATATCTAAGTGGTTCGTCTTCTCTGTCCTTTGTAGCCATGTTCTTTGAATGGTCTCCATATGGGGTCCGACAGGTAAAATTTTCGATTTTTGTTCATTGAGTTTGGATCCGGAAGAAGTGGCGTAAGCGTGGATTATTTGTTGAACGACTTCCATTTCCGAGTGCTTGTTAACTACTACACTGACGTCATCAGCATAAGCGTGACCCACGGTTTTTGTACCCAACACCTGTAGACCTTGTAACCTGTGATGCAGGTTTAACAGTAACGGTTCTACGGCAATTGCGTATAGTGTCATAGAAAGGGGACAGCCTTGTCTCACTGATTGCTTGATCGGGACCGGTGAACTTAGCTGACCATTAATTTTGATTCGTGAGAAAGTTCCGACTATACATTTGCGTATGATCTGAATAAAACGGGCACTGAATCCCATCCGTTCCATGACAGATAGTAGAAAGTGGTAGTTGATGCGGTCAAATGCCTTATCGAAGTCTAAAAACATAACCCCAACATTGCATTTACATAGGCACAACAAATATATTATGTCTCTATATTCACATAATGCATTCGACATTTATCTCCCTGGGACAGCACTCATTTGATAAGGGCCAAGTATTTTCGGCAGTACCGTCTTCAGTCTACAGTTTAGCAGTCGGGTGAAGATTTTATAGTCGGAATTGAGCAGTGTTAGTGGTCGAAAATCCTTCAGCGTAGTGCTACGTGGTTTTTTGGGGATCAGTACAATCATTCCTTCGGTAAACTGAGATGGCATCTGCACGTCTCCCAATAATTCATTGCATATTTTGGTGAATTCCGGTCCTATGATGTGCCAAAAACAAGCATAAAATTCTTTGGGTAGGCCGTCTAAACCAGCAGATATCTTTGTAGGCGAATCTTTAATTATGGCACATACCTCTTCCTCAGTTATGTGGGTTACAAAGGTCGGCGTTGTCAGTCGGATGGACCGTGGATTGAATGTTGGATAAAAGCGGCTCACTTGCCGTCGCATCAGTCGCCGATTCGGAGTAAAAATCTGTACAACGTTGCACCACGTAGTTTTTAACTGTGACATGTTGATCGTATTCGTTCCCCTGTTCATCGCTGAGAGTGTGGATTAACTTTTGTTTATCTCTCTTGGCTTCCCGTATCACGTGATATACGGACGTATTCTCCTGCATCAGTTCAATCGGAGGACGCGATCGAACTTTTTTCCCCTCTAGTGATTGTTGTACCAACGCCGTTATTCTTGCTTTAGTGCGTTTTATTCTAGAGCTGTTTGCCACTAATCCCATGGGGTCATCATATAGTTCGCGGAGGCAAAGAAAGTGATATTCCAAGGTGCGTTTTCGCCAGTACACTTTCATGCGACCATATCGTGCGATGCATTTTTGTATCTGCGGTTTCGCAGACTGTAGCCACCACATGATGCGTGTTGGATATCTAGATTGTATCCGAAGACAACGCTGCCGTGTATCATGGATCTCCTGTTTCAGTACTGCGTCCTCCAAAAGTGACACGTTTAGCTGCCATACGCCCCTTCCCAGGAATGTTTTTTGTTTAGTATGCTTCGCGGTTATATGAAATGCGCAGTGATGCGAGAAGTTAAGAGGCCAAATTTCACAGTCAGTTACATTATGGATAAAACCTTTCGTTACATACAGCCTGTCTAGTCTGCTTGCCGAAGTACTGGATACGTACGTGTATCCTCGGGTGTGTGGGCGAAGGTGTCACCAAGCATCTATCATATCTAGTCCGTTAATTAACATCAACAGCTCCTCACAAAAGTTGAAGTTCGGGATTTGATCTTCTGGACGCAATACGCAGTTAAAATCTCCACCCAAAATTATGTGCAGTCGAGGATCCGTTATTAATGGGACAATTTCGTCCCGGAACACATTGCCCCTTGCTCGTTTTCCGCTGGATCCAGAGGGAGCATATATATTAACAAGAAGTAGATCATATATTTGTGCAGTTATGCCTCGTCCAGATTCAAGAATTGTTTTTGCTGTAGATGGTATGCCGTGTTTGAACAATATTCCTGTTCCGCATTCATTGCCTATGTTTAAGATCGCCTCATATCCGTACACATCCGCCATTTTGGTCGTAACGAACTCTTGTAACATCGCTATGTCAATGTCGGCGGCATATAAGTAATCCTTCACAGATTGTAACTTTACGTCCGAAACTATTCTGTTTGCATTGAGCGTGGCGATTTTATACGCCTGCGTCATTCGGTAGTCCAACTAAGCGCATTCAGTGTCGTCAGACCATGCTGTCCCCGTATCAGTTCCGCAGCGGTCAACAGTGTCCATTGGCTCTTCAATTGGAGGGGCGATGTTCATCTGTACGTCCTCATTCGGGTTGGGAATGTCTGGTTGTCCGATGTCTACCACGCCTTGCTTTCCGGTTCGATGTGTTTTAAGAATTTTTTTGGTACGGGAGAGTTTTTTCTCCAGTTCTTGAATCTCTTCAGGGCTCTGTTTTCGTGTTTGCCGTTTAGGTTTCACTGGCTGCTGTCTGATGTTGTCTTCCTCAACATTCTTCAAACCTTCTAAGCAGGTGGTGTTTCGAGCCAAATTGTCGGCCGTGCTCTTGGTGGATGACGTTGCCAATAGAGAAATCGGTTCACTATGAGGTTGCTCATTCCGGGATGGTTCTTGCATGTCATTCTCAACAGTGGAGGAGTCGGAGAATTTGCTGTGGCCCCCAATATCTTACGGTGTCTGCTGTGTTGAAACCATTACAGCTGTCACGATTTCCTTAGGTTCGGGTGGTCTAGCTTCTGTTGTGTCAGTGGTGGCAATCTGGGTTTCTTCTCGGATTGGATGGTTCTCCGTGTTCACATCAGGGCTTGGGGTCAGGACTTGGCCGCGGGCAGCCGTAGCGTAAGTCGCTGGCAGCGCAGTCATAGCAGGCGGTCGCGGCGCCTCGCCAGCCGGCAGCTGCGCCACTCGCCGCTGTAAACTAGAGATGGGCAAAACTGTTCTTTTCAGAGATCGGATCAGAACTGTTCACTCCCTGAAATGAACTAGCTCTTTTTCATGACTCACCGCTCATTCACAATAGAAAATAAATGGAAGGCACATTGCCCTTTAAACTTGGTTTATTCCAGTATTATACCTGTATTTCGATCTTATTTGATCCTATTTTGAAGTAACACAGATAATGAGTAAGAATTTTGTATGGTTTATTGAAATTTCCACGATATGACAAAGTTTTTGATTATTGATTTATTTTGCACTATCGTGGTTTTTGGGGTGATCGTAAAATGTTGTAACTTGAGATTTACATTAACAATATATTTGGCTATAATGTATTATAATTTCATTAACCTCGTACAAATACATCACAAGCTATATATTTTTAAAGTGAACGTTTCCTTCCGAAGACGCCTAAAATCGCAAAATCCGTACCAGAATAAGAAAAAAAATTATAAATTTGACTGTAAGACTAAAGTGCTGCATATAGCCTTACGCAGAATAGAACAAGGAAAATCTTGGTGTATCACATTTTGCAATACGTTTATCAGTTCGCTCGTAATTAAAGCGTAAATTCGAGTGTCCATAATAAAAATCCTATAGTAAGAGGAGTCATCAGGAACCTAATCTGATCAGTTTAAACAAATAAAAATAAAATAAAAACAAATGATGTATACATAACATAATAATGTAATATACATAGCGGTATTACTACGAAGAACAATATCCAGTAGAGACGAACTCCGATGCAGAAGCGCTGAGTCAAGCAGGTCGAGCCGCGAGTTGTATTACTGCGTAAGCTAAGACCACCGGAGTGACACCTGAGTTGCTTTGCTCAACGTTCTGGCTAGAGTCGAGAACGGTGGGGTGAGCGTTGAGGTGGCGAGTTCCGAGGGTGGGGAGAGTGGTGAACGGCCACCAGTCACCCGCTCTGAGACAAATCGTCCGCTCTGAGACAAATCGTCCGTTCTCTTGCGAGCAGGTCGTTGCAAGTAGTTCTTATGTTCTCCGCTAGGAGGCTCTCTGTCCTGTTGCTCGCATCAACTGCCCAGAGGGCAGGACGTGCGACTGAAACGATCGCCGACAGAGTGCGATGCTAAGTTAAGCTGCGCCAGACACTGCACGCGGCAGAGGAGGCACGGAGACGGCACGGCATATGTAAAACACAAAATCCAATGGGGCACTGCACAATGCAGGCAGCCAAGGTAGAAGTAGGGCAGAGGCCGGCGCCTGCTGTGTTGTGTGGCGTGCACTGTGCTCTGACAAGCAGAGGCGCCGCTGATATGCTCCATCTCTCTCTCTCTCTCTCTCTCTCTCTCTCTGCCGTGGGGAACGTTTGGAGCTACCGTTCTTTTTTTCTGAATCACTGATTGTTCACTCCTTTGAAAGATTCAACTCTAAGAATCAGTTCAGGAGGGGATAACCCATCTCTACTGTAAACACTCAGCGCGGACGTGGCCAGGAGAGATGCACGCCGCGCACGTCCTCGGCTGGCCGTCGTATATAACGATACCTCGGTATCCACAGACGCTGATGTATAACGGTACATGTTTGTGCAAATCAACCTTTAATTGTCTCACTCTGTTGAGAACTTGGAATTTGCGTGCGTTGGACCACCGTTCGGCATCATTGCTCAGAACTTTACCATATGGCGCTATCACTGCGTTTATTTGTTCCGCCGGTACTTCGAAAGGTAGTTCGAATATACTGATCGTTTGTATGCCAAACCCTGCATGTGTTACGGTGACTTCGCCTACGTTTCCGTCACAATGTTTAAACTTCATAATTCCACCGCAAGACTCAACTATATGGTCACATAAGTTAGCATTCCTCAATTTCACAAGTACAACGCTGATCACTATCGAGAGATGCATTCCAATGACATCCTCTGAATCAACTTTCACTTCGTATTACAACCAATCTTCGATTTCGTGTAGTTTAGGTCGGGCGTAATTAGGATCAAACGAGAATTTCAAAGTATCTTGTCTGTTCAAGTGGGCCATCACGGATTCATATTTCAAATTTCAATATATGTAGAGTTTCTGCAACGATGCAAGAGCACTGCGACTTACCACGCCGAAGCACAGCAGACCGCGGAACTCAGCACACGTCCGCACAGCACTGCTGACGCGGCAAGACTGGCCGCCACCTCGTCTGCTGGAACTACATCTGTGTCTTTGGCGAGTGCTTGCGGAAAGAAGACATCTGTCGATTCGAAAACGCATTCAAAGCATCGTACAGGGCCGGTGTTAGCGTCTAATGCCCAGCTGCAGCGCAGCCGACCAAGCTCCCACTCGCGAATCATTTAGTGACAGAATCTGTCCACGTCGAAATCCGATCGGGGCAAAATCACCGGCCCACTTATTTACTGCAGGAATAAGTATTGTATCGACATGCAGTGTCGTCTAATGCAAATGAGAAATGTGCTGGGCATTCTTTTCCACGACTTACTGCAACGAAACGTACAGCTCGATACGCCACACTGATATTGCTTGCAAGGTTTTGACGTTCCTCCTAGCCCAAGATGGATTATTATAGGCTCGATACGTTAAAATGACTGCGACAGGTATGCACTTAAATATAAACAAGAACTCGTCGTTCGCAAATACCAACATACTCTTTGCTGGTGCCGAAATTTGATTGGTTTATAGATCTCGACATGATGTTTAATTCGAAGGGCATACGCTATGGAATGTTGTGCGCTTTCATCTGGTAGGCAGTTTTGTCTCGTATTTCATACACACGCTATCTGCCACGTACACGCTTCGTTGTTACTACTGAGTGGCGTTTCGCATGGAGAATGAGTGACCGCAAACGCGTGCTTTACGTAAAATTCTTCGACGAGGATGGGATTCGAACCCACGCGTGCAGAGCACATTGGATTAGCAGTCCAACGCCTTAACCACTTTTTTTTCCTTTTTTTTTCTACTGCCTTATAAGTACCGTGCGGTAACCAATTGCGCCACTTTTTTTTTTCTTTTTGAAACATATATGCAATCGGTACGCACAATGCACGCACACTTATGCTTCTCAAGTAGGTGATTCATCTCAAATCTAGCGTCCCGATGCTTTCAGAGTCAGGTGCTACGAAATAAAAGTATGCCCCAGGTGAGGCTCGAACTCACAACCCCGGCAATGCTCACGGCTACTGCCTTATAAGTACCGTGCGCTATCCAATTGGGCCACCTTTTTTTTTCTTTTTTTTAACGCCTTAACCACTTTTTTTGTTTTTTTTTTTTTTTTGTTTATTAACCCGGGCATACTGGGTGAAAGCCAGGTATCCTAGCCACTAGACCACACCTTTTTTTTCTTTGTATCCTTTTTTTTCTTTTTCGTTTCCTTTTTTTAAATTTAGTTAATAATTGTCCTTTACTTTTTCTATGTTTTGTGTTTGCAATTGTTTTTAAAGTGTTTAAAATATTTGTATTCTTTTAGTTATTTTTTGGTGTTTCTTGGATTTTTTTTATAAACGAAATCCACTCCTTTAGGGACCGCCTTGAGCATTTTTTCAAGAAACAAAAATAAAAAGAGATTTTCTCATCTCTGATCCAAGTGTATTCTGGTGATCCATGTGCACTGTTGGAGGGAGGTACCGAGGCGCAGTGGCTGAAATCAGGACACGTGGCAGAAGCAGTGGGGCCTCTTCGCGGCACTACAGGTGCTCCGCGTCCCAACCCACCCCCACACTCCCGGTTCACTACCCTATTCCCATTTTTTTTAATACAATTTTAAGCATATTTCCAAAGTTCTTGCCATGATTCTTGTATTGAAGAGCTTTGTGAAATTCGATTGCCATATGCATTTTGAATGCGACAGAATCATCATCCCCAAGTTTGTTAAAGATATAACTGGAATAATTACCCAGTAACCAACTCACAGAATTATTTTTTGTCTGTGGGTAAAACGTAAAATCAGGTCGATAGATCATCATCCCCTGGGCATTGGCGGGAACACTGCGAGTGATAAGTGCGACTTGTTGCTGAATCCAGTTCCAGTTGTGGAGACGTTCCCCACAGGTGCATCTGTGCAGCACGGTATCGATGAGGTTGCAGTGAAGACAGCGGTCGGTAGCACTCAGTCCTATCCGGTGGAGTCGCTCATTGGTACTTATGATATTATTGACTGCTTTGTACCACGCAGTACGAGCATCCGAGCTCAAAACAGTGGAACCAACGTTTCGCCATACTGCATCCCATTGGACTCCACCATATTTGTGAACAATCGGATTCTGGCTTTCGTGCTCCCTCCTTTCCGCCAAAATTGCTTTTGCCGTTAAAGACAGAGTTTGCCGTAACTGGTGACTAAGGTAGCTATACTCGAGATAATACTCTCTGATATGTTTAAGCCGGTAACAAATAGGTTGAACATTCAGCGGAAATTCAAGACTGTATGGCTGGACAGCATGAAATAACTGTGCCGTAAGACCATGAGGTTCATTCTGTATGATTGCCGCCGTACGTGACACGTACAGAGCCAGTGCTTTGCGCCGTATGTCAACCAATCCCATCCCTCCATGCGTAGGGTGTAGCGCTGATGTTCGTGCGGATACACGAAAGATCTCGCCTTTCCATAGAAAATTCGTAGCCTTTGACATGAGATTTTGAGCCACTCCTGCAGGAATAGGAAGAACCTGCGCCGTGTAGAAGGCCTTAGATAAAACACACGTATTAATCAACGTAATTCTGTCAAATTGGTTCAGACTTCTGTGGTAGTGATCAATTACTGCACCGTTAATTTTGTGAGACACATTCCCCCAGTTCGCTGCCGTCATGTTTAATGTTGACGCCTTCAACACTATCCCAAGAGCTTTAAGTTCACTGACGTGTGTGGCACATGAAATGTGAAGACGATCAACGCTTCGCAGATTTAAAAACTTGCTTTTCCGTTCATTGATGTGTGCTCCAGACGCCTGACAGTAGGTCTTGAGGACAGCTTCAAGCGTAGTGACGTCAGACTCATCTCTGATAACAATCCCAACATCATCCGCATAGGCTCCTGTTACGGACTTCACTCCTGTGATCGTTAAACCACTAAGCTTCGCCTGCAGGTGCGGCTCGGGCGAAATGACGAACAGCAACATCGACAAGGGGCTGCCCTGAGAGACACCTCTGTCAATTAGGAGCCGTTTCGTGAGTTGCGAATTTACTGAAATTTTTGCAGTGATTCCGAGGGCCACATTTTTTATTATTGCGATCGCGGACGGTAAGAAGCCCAAGCGCCGCAGTGTCTCTAGTAGGTACGTGTGATTGACAAGATCAAATGCCTTTAAAAAATCGAGAAAGAGCAGACCACATCTTACGTTGCCGGCGTCAGCTAGCGCAATAATATCCCTATAAAAGGCGACAGTTTGCAGTATAGTCCGCCAAAAAGCACATGTTTGTTGTTTGCAAAGTATGTTGGAAGTGAGCGGCAGAAGCCTCATCTTAATTGCACGGGCAACAATCTTGTAATCTGAATTCAGTAGTGATATCAGCCGAAGATTTGTTACAGATTTTCCACCTCTGGTCTTAGGGAGGAGAACAATTTTACATTCTTTAAACTCTCCTGGAACAGACTGCCCCTGCAAGACCTCGTTCACCATGTCTGTGACCTTCTCTCCTAGTATGTGCCAGTACTTTTTATAAAATTCAATGGGAAGACCGTCAGGCCCAGGGGACTTGTTAGTAGGGGAACTGCAGATGATGTCGAAAACGTCTTCATGACTGAAACCCGAAGAAAGACTGTCACTTTCGTCTGCAGTTATCCTCGAAGTAAGAACATCAAGGAGTTGAGAAGCGCTGTCTGCATGGGGAAAGTTTGAAGTATAAGTCCTGACAAAGTAGCTGTAAAGTTCTCGGACGATATCGCGTTGATTTGTGACCGTCGTGCCATCTTCGAGTTCAAATTCATCAATGAAAGCCCTCCTTCTACGCTTCGCGTGTTTGACAAGGTGATACAATGCCACCGTTTCGTCTGCGCGTACAGATTTAACTTTGGATCGAACCTTGAGTCCTTCTAACTGCTCCCGTTTCAGACTGATTAATTTAGCTTTGATCCTCAGAATTTCCTCTATTCTAGTAGACGTGGCATCCGCTCTGTCATACAAATCTCGTAATACGGAGTAATAAAATTCCATTGTCCTGCAAATTCCAGTAGCCCGTTCAATACCAAAGGACGTAAGAACCCTGCGCAGTTTGGGCTTCGCTTTATAGGTCCACCATGCTATAATGCTAGGGAAGGCATGAATAGTGCGGAAGCACTGGTCCCAAGTACGCCTGACGACCTCCTCCAGATCTGAGTCGGTTAATAATGAAAGATTAAGATGCCACTGATTTTTAAACCAGCGCGTGGGTTGTTGTTGTAAGTTGATACACGCAACCACGCCACTGTGGTCTGAGAAGCTGGTAGGAATAGTTTCTACATTTAATAAGTTAGTTGCTAAATTATCAGACACATAAATCCTGTCGATCCTGCTACAGGAATTTCCAACGATGTGTGTGTGTACCTCACTAAAGTTGGGTACCGAGCTTCCCAGGTGTCCTTGAGTTTAAGATCATAAACAAGACGGTTTAACTCAGGTGAATAATTAAAATGCGGTGTCTGATCTTTTCTGGACAATACACAATTAAAATCACCTCCAATGATTAGCAGCGGAGGATTGTTCCGCAGTAAATAAATGATATCTTCCTTATAAAAACGTGCTCTGTCAGCTCTACGAGTACTCCCGGAAGGCGCGTACAAATTAATAACAGTAACGCCAAAAATATTGACACTCAGAACTCGACCGGATTCTAACCTTTCTATGTGGGCAACTGGAATACCTTCCCTAATTAGGACGGCAGTCCCCACGTTCGTTTCTGGGGAAGAATTGATTATTGCAACAAAACCGGCAAGGTTTATTTGCTGCAAGGCCACCTCTTGTAAAAGGGCGATGTCTGTATCCGACTCGTAAAGATATTGTTGTAGAGCACGCACCTTGACGTCAGATCGGATCTTGTTAATATTTAATGTCGTTATTTTATATGCCTGTGACATAGACCTATGCAGGAAGGAGGAGGAATTAAGCATCGCCATCGGTCGGATCGTCATGCCATTCCATTTGGTTATCCGGTTGTAAAGCCAAGTCATGCTCGTTGTGTTTGCCCCCGGCATCTTTATTCTTAGTTTTCTTACGGACAACGTTCACATGTGGTTGGATTCTGTTCCTGCGGCGCCCACTATGAGCCATCTCTGCAGACAGCGGCGTGGGTGGGTCGTGGGGAACGTCAACGGCCGACGACGGTCCGGACACGACTGCCGGAAGCACTCGCGGCGCGTCCTCCGGCGGCAGCCCAGCTGCGGAAGTACTTTCGCTATCAACACGTTTGTTATCAAACTCCACCTGAAGTTGTGTGTTGACATTTTCCGTCGCCGACTACTGTTTATGTTCGCGTTCCGTGTTATGACAACATTCCTGTTGTGTTGCCGTGTTGCGAGCCGCCGCCGTTGGCTGTTCGGCATCCTGAGCCAGTGGCGGGGTCTGTTTACTATCACAACTGTCTACACTGTGGTGAACCCCTGCAGCGACCTGCTGTTCACTTGTCGGTCGGTCCACCGAAACCTGTTGCTGTGGTTGGTTGGAGGGCCGACTATCCGTCCCCTGCGTCGCCACGACAGCAGCTGAAGGGTCACTATGTGACATGCCAGAGGAAAAATCGTCTACTGGAACGGAACCTTTTAAGAACTTAGTATCAGATCTACGTTCCTGCGATTCTTGTCTCTTTGATTCTGGTGTACTGTGGGCTTCGTCCTCAGAACTACTACCGTCACAAGCACTACGTCGTTTGTTGGTAGCAGTGTCTCCGGTCGCAAGTGTCGGTTCGTCCGTACTTTTCCAAGGCAGGGTTGGAAATTCCTCAATGCGCACGACTTCCGGTTCATGCAACGCAGATACACCACCGGCTGTAGCAATTTCTGCCGCTTGATTATTGGTAATAATCTCCGCGAGCGTTAGCCGTTTCCGTTGCTGTAAGGAATTTCTTAAGACGAAAACCCGCTTGGGACAATCTTGACGCATGTGGCCACTCTCATTGCAGATGTGACACGTCAAAGTTTGACCAGTGTACGTAACTAGAACCCTGTAGTCGCAAACCATAATATGGGAAGGAATATTGACTTTTACATGCATGTCTACTGACCTAACACCACTGAAACATTGCAAACGATGCTGGCTAGACCAGCGTTCATTTCGAATCTGTTTGACATCCCCATACTTGCTTAACACATCTCGCAGATAACAATTTTTAACTTCCGGGGGCAGATTAAAGATACGAACATTTTTATATTCTACGTCGGCATTAGTAACGGTGACGGTACTTACAGTGTTATCCCGATGTCGTAATTCAACTCGCCCGCCATGCTTCAGGAGTATCTTATCCAGCAACACAGGGTTCAGTAATTTGACAAAAAAACAATACTGCTCCATGTCGTAATATGCAGTTTGCACCTGATCAGAATTGATACCAATAACGTCCACTATCCAGTCATGAATCTCCAGCGATGTCGGTTGTACGTGACGGGTTGACTTTTCATATTCAAAGCGGAGGGTACTTTTCCTGGGAAATAACCTGGCCATATGAGAAATTAACAAGCGGTCAAGACCGCTAAACAATAGCAACGAAAACGGTTAGAAACTCCACACAATCAATGATAAATAAGCACTGAACTTCCAAGAGAAAGAAGAAACAACACAAATAACACAAATCGTAAACACACCGGTTAACAGCGCTCTCAGCACGTCCTAATAGCACCGTGTCTCAAGCGCGACTGAGGCCACTCGGCCATCTCGTCTGCTGGAACTACATCTGTGTCTTTGGCGAGTGCTTGCGGAAAGAAGACATCTGTCGATTCGAAAACGCATTCAAAGCATCGTACTGGGCCGGTGTTAGCGTCTAATGCCCAGCTGCAGTGCAGCCGACCAAGCTCCCACTCGCGAATCATTTAATGACAGCATCCGTCCACGTCGATATCCGATCGGGGCAAAATCACCGGCCCACTTATTTACTGCAGGAATAAGTATTGTATCGACATGCAGTGTCGTCTAATGCAAATGAGAAATGTGCTGGGTATTCTTTTCCACGACTTGCTGCAACGAAACGTACAGCTCGATACGCCACACTGATATTGCTTGCAAGGTTTTGACGTTCCTCCTAGCCCAAGATTGTCCTGCTGTTTGCGATGGAGCTTGGTGTTTGGGCGGCCACTAGCGACGGATGTCTGCAAAGTCTATAGGCTCGATACGTTAAAATGACTGCGACAGGTATGCACTTAAATATAAATAAGAATTCGTCGTTCGCAAATACCAACATACTCTTTGCTGGAGCCGAAATTTGATTGGTTTATAGATCTCTACATGATGTTTAATTCGAAGGGCATACGCTATGGAATGTTGTGCGCTTTCATCTGGTAGGCGGTTTTGTCTCGTATTTCATACACACGCTATCTGCCACGTACACGCTTCGTTGTTACTACTGAGTGGCGTTTCGCAAGGAGAAGGAGTGACCGCAAACTCGTGTTTTACGTAAAATTCTTCGACGAGGATGGGATTCCAACCCACGCGTGCAGAGCACATTGGATTAGCAGTCCAACGCCTTAACCACTCGGCCACCTTTTTTCTTTTTTTCTTCTACCATCTTTTTTTATTTTTTGTTTTTTTTTAATTTTTTGTTTTATATTTTGTTTATTGTTTTTTATTATTTTCATTTTTATTTCATTTTTTCTATTTTTTTTCTACCAACTTTTTTTTGAAAGACCCTTAATAAATTGGAACTAAAAAAAACCTAAGTGCCACCGCCACTTTTCATCCTATAACAAAAAAAAGTCTGGTCAACTTCAGGCGTTGGCTCCTGGCTAAACCTACTCCAGAGAGCTGCCTATAAACCAGGGGAAATATGGGAAATCAAGGTTAGGGCTATCCTTACAAACAACAAAATCTTCCTTTTTTTTAATTTTATTTGTGACTTTTTTTATTTTGTTTTGTGTAGTTTTGTTGCGTATTTGATCAGAGGCCTTCTGCGCCCAGCTGGTAATATGTTGAGTCAAGTCTTCTCGAAATTGATGTGTTCCGTTGAATTGTTCAGAAATGTCCATTAGTTCAAACAGGAAGCCTTCTTCTCTCTTGGCTTAACACATTCCAGCTGCGAGGCGGCTCGTGGAAAGCACTCCCAAGGAAGTTCGAGAAAAATTGTCTGTATTTTGGGTGACGGACAACGACATAATGACGGTCATTGAGATATGTCCAAAAATCGAGTACAGAGTCTACTGTTTGTCCAAATAGGTAGTGAATGGCATGTCCGCGAATCCAATTCACAGCACTGGCCTTTGTCCAAGGAAAATAGTCACGTGCCGGAAATAATAATGAAAGGGGAGTAATCCGATCCGGAATGTCCCGCGTTAGGAAAGCCACAATACGTCAGACCAAGTGCCAAACCTCCGCCGCCGGTCCGCAAACAAACCGATGTTCATCATTGTCTGGCATTCCACACGTGGAACATAGAGGTGATTGGGCGAGGTGGATACGATGAAGGCGAAATTGGTTGATTTGCTTACCATTGACAGTTAGGTACCAGACAGATTGAACTTTCGTGTCAAGGTAACAGGCGAACACCGCGCGCCACACATGACGCCAGTCAACCTGGGGGAACTTTTGTTCAATCGGGTTAGGTGTACGACCTAATTGGAGGACATTGTATACTTCCTTTGTCTTGGGTAAAAGCGGTCTTGGTAAGGTGAGGCGTAGATAACTGAGTTCAAGAAAGAAGTACCGTATATAATGGAACTGGGCCGGAGCATCCGAGATCATCACTGGGGCTGACAGTGAGACCGGCGAATATGCTGACAGGAGGAGACCAGTGAGGCTCGTTGGGCAACGTGTCCATACCGTCATCTGGGAGCTCACAAATAGGGCGCGAGCTCTATCCGGCACGTGAAACAGACCTATCCCACCTCGTTCACGGGGAAGAGAAGTGTTGCATAGTTAACTTTGAACAACAGCCCAGAGCCGACGAAAGATGCCATCGCTGCCAACATGCGACGTGCCACAGTAAGCGGGAAAGGTAGAACTTGTGCTACATGGGGAACTCGGGGTGCGATATATATATTGACATATCGAGCTCGTTGGAGAATATCTAGGGATCGAAGGCGATGGTCCATAAGACCTGCTCTGATCATTAAAAGGAGGCGTCGGCAGTTGATGGTGGCTGAACGCCGGAGATCAGATGAAAAATCTATTCCCAAAAGCGAATGGTATCAACGGTGGTGAGAGGTGTAACGCACTCCACGGGAAGTCCCGTGCCAATGAACATAACTTGTGACTTACGTACGTTTAAAGAGCTACCCGACGCCTCACCATAAGTCGTTACCCACGTCAAAACAGCTCGAACCTCGTCGGCATTACGTTAACAGATGACTACATCGTCAGCATAGGCCATGCAACAGAATCGGTAGCGATCTATGGACAACCCTACCAAACTTTGTCTGAGTCCACTTAGCAAGGATTCCAAGGAAAAGGCGTACAAAATTGCTGATAGAGGACAACCTTGACGTACGGATCGACCTATTTTTATCGGTGGAGTGAGTCTGCCATTGTACATAATCCTGGACGAGGCACCCCGCAGAAGGCGCATCACTACCGTGATAACGGCGACTGGGAAACCCATATGGTGGAGAACGGCCGTAAGGAACGAATGATCAACCCTATCAAAAGCTTGACTAAAGTCCAAAGACGCAAGTGCCCCAGAGAGGCGTTGTGCCTGGGTAACGGCGATCATATCCCTGTAGCGGCATAAAGCCGTGCGGATATTATTATCCCCTCCCAAAGATGCTTGGTCTGGTGACACAACATATCGGGCAACGTTTTTAAGTCGTGCCGCCAAAAGGCGAGTGAAGATTTTCATATCACTGTTAATGAGGGTGAGGGGCCGATAATCACTGATATTGTTGCCACCATGCGGTTTATGTACAGAAATAATAATTCCTTCCATGAAAGCGTCCGGCACAGGTACTTCCGGAGACATCAGTTCCCGACAGATGGAGGTGAAGGTGGACTCTAACAAATCACGGAAGGTGCGATAAAATTCGAGGGGAAGACCGTCGGGTCCTGGGGAGCGATTGATGGCTCCTGCCCGGATCGCATCGCGGACTTCCTCATCAGTCACCTCTGACATCAAGTCAATTGCCGCATCTCCTGGGATACCACCGAAGTTGAGCTGTGTGACTTCCTCGATCAACTCTGGGGAATGTGGAATTGCGGCGTATAGCTACTGGCAGTGGGCGTGAAGCACATTCCCTATTGCAGATTGGGTTACGTAGCGACGCCCTTCTTGATCTTTTAGGACGTGAATCAATTTTCGGCGTCGATTTTGGTGTTCTTGGATGATATGGTACATCGACGGATGTTCATGAGGCATGCGATCAGCAGTACGAGATCGTACTATCGCTCCTTCCAAATGCCTTCGCATGAGATTGGAGATTTGGGCCTTAGCATGGTTCATCCTTGTATGGCGCTCAGGGGAGGCTGGCATCTTGGAGCATTCTCGTAGGATCCTGTAATAAAAGTCCATAGTGCTCTTCCTCCAGGCGACAACATCTTTGCCATATCGGATCAAAGTTTTTCGAAGAGCAGGTTTTGCACACTGGATCCACCAGGATATGGTAGACGAATACGTGGGTCGGCACCTATTACATGTGATCCAAGTGTCTTCTATTTGAAGTCGACAGTCAGGTGAATTAAGAAGTGTCGTTTTCAGTTTCCATAAACCACGTCCGTGCCATACTGCCTGTCTTGTGAGAACAACATCATAGAAGTAAGCCTCATGATCTGAGAAAGCAACAGGCCAGATTTCAGCCTGTCGAGTGTGTTGAATTAGGGATCGCGAGATGTAGATGCGATCCAGTCGGCTAGAGGAATGCGCAGTGTGGTACTTAAAGCCCAAAAGATCACCGTGAACATGTCTCCACGTGTCAACAAATTGTAGCCGCGTGACGAATGTTTCCAGAGCTGCGCGTGGTGAGTGACGCGGCAATTGATCCTGAGGTCGCTGGGTGCAGTTGAAGTCTCCACCCATGACCCAGTCATCGTGTGGTCCCATAAAAAGGGGTGTAACTTCATTCGCGAAGAAGCCATTGCGTTCACGACGGTAGCTGGAGCCCGACGGCGCATAAATGTTGACGATGCGTACACCAAAGAGAGTAAGGGCCATACCTCTGCCGTTGGGGAGGTGTAGGACATCTTCGGCAGAAAGACCTTCGCGTAAGATGATGGCAACACCACTACCGGTGTCCGAAGCGAGAGAAAGATGCGCCGTGAAGCCATGTGGTGGTGAAAAATCGGCGACATGCACTTCCTGAAAAAGCGCAATGTCTATGTCCGCATCATAAATCATATCGCGGAGCAGCGCTAGTCTGTGGGGCGCATGAATGGTCGCGAGATTAATCGTTGCGACACGATAATGCTGGTGTTGGAGTCCCACAGGCACAGGTGGGGCTTCTTCTTCAGGAGCGAGAGGTCGTCGATCTTTCCGGACCGCTGAAGAGGCTGCTATTGTGGAGAGTTTGCGGGCGCGGGCGCAACCGATGGGGGTGTCCCATCATCAGCACCGTCCACCCCAGTCCCGTCGATCTCCACGTCGTCTGCCCAGGAGACTGATTCTGCGGTAGGGCATCGGCTGTGCACATCATCCACGTGGAGAGGAGACGTAGTTTTCCGCTCAGCAGATAGGCTCTCTTCAACGTCGCCCTGTGGGGGCGACGGCGCCAGTAAGGAGGGGTGGTCGTTGCCAGTGGTCGCCTGTGGCGGGTCGTTCGCATCAGACTTTTGGTCATCAAAGAGCGGTTTGCCGTCCATCTTCGGGTCTGCATCCCTGGTATCCATCCGTAGAATGGATTCATCAGGGAGTGTACGGCTACGTTTCTTTCTCTTTCGTGTCGTCCCTTGTTTTCGAACATGTCGTTCAGAGTCTGATTGCGGGTGGCTTTCGTCTGACTCCGGACCAGTCTGAAGGAAAGCAGAAGTAGGTACCACTCCCGGATCAACGTCCATCTCAGTAGCATTTTCAGTCACAGTGCTGCGAAGATTCGGCAGGTCAGGATCTGGCGTCTGTGGAACCTCAGAAGGATTCTCAGTAGCGATTGCATCTACCTGATCAGACGACGTCAACGAAGCAGGAAGACCCTGCCTTCCTTGGCAACCTTGGCATATGTGACAGGGATCTGAGTGATCACCGCTGGGGACGCTTCCTCTCCGACCGGCGTCTGGATCAGGCGGCGTCGCATGCAGGCGGATCTGACGTGGCCTTCTTGTCCACAACCCGCACATGTCCTGGGTTGGCTGTCGTACATGACAATGGATCCCACCCCGCCAATTGTCAGATATGATGGTATATGTTTTTTCAGTTAAATCTTGACCTGACCCACACCATTAAGGACGTGGTAGGTCGTGAAGGTTTGCAATTTTTCCTCTACGTAACCGATGCCGTTAGCGTATGGTTGTAACGCAGAGACAACTTCGTCCCTCGGCACTTCAAAAGGTAGTTCAAACACCCTAATCGTGCGTTGACCGTACTCTGCGAGTGCATGTGTTACAGCTCCGACCTGACCATCAGAGTATTTGAACTTAAGTCCATTGGCATGGCGGCGAATATCATCTTCACACAACACGGTGTTTGTCATTTTAATATAAACGACGCTACACATGATAGAAAAATGGATTCCGATTACGTGGTTAGGATCTAAACGAACTTCTTCACGTATGAACGTTTCAACTTCATGAGCACGAGGTCGCGCATGTTCAGCTGGGAAGGAAACTCTAAGGATCGCACGGCGGTAGGCGCTCGACATGTTGTTCACGGTGGACGGACACAAGCCTGGAAGCTACGACGCGGAAGTAAACAACGCCTGCAGCGGAGCACTGGGCGGCGCTCGGGGCCGTCCGCAAGCTGCCACGGCTGAGAGCCGACTGCCACTCAGCCACCTCGTCTGCTGGAACTACAACTGTGTCTTTGGCGAGTGCTTGCGGAAAGAAGACATCTGTCGATTCAAAAACGCATTCAAAGCATCGTACTGGGCCGTAGTTAGCGTCTAATGCCCAGCTGCAGTGCAGCCGACCAAGCTCCCACTCGCGAATCATTTAATGACAGCATCCGTCCACGTCGATATCCGATCGGGGCAAAATCACCGGCCCACTTATTTACTGCAGGAATAAGTATTGTATCGACATGCAGTGTCGTCTAATGCAAATGAGAAATGTGCTGGGCATTCTTTTCCACGACTTGCTGCAACGAAACGTACAGCTCGATACGCTACACTGATATTGCCTGCAAGGTTTTGACGTTCGTCCTAGCCCAAGATTGTCCTGCTGTTTGGATGGAGCTTGGTGTTTGGGCGGCCACTAGCGACGGATGTCTGCCAAGTCAAGTCTCTCCAGTAGGCCCTGCCAAATCGGTTCTGTATGTGGCGGCCTGACGTTGTGCTACAGATGGATTATTATAGGCTCGATACGTTAAAATGACTGCGACAGGTATGCACTTAAATATAAATAAGAACTCGTCGTTCGCAAATACCAACATACTCTTTGCTGGAGCCGAAATTTGATTGGTTTATAGATCTCGACATGATGTATAATTCGAAGGGCATACGCTATGGAATGTTGTGCGCTTTCATCTGGTAGGCAGTTTTGTCTCGTATTTCATACACACGCTATCTGCCACGTACACGCTTCGTTGTTACTACTGAGTGGCGTTTCGCATGGAGAAGGAGTGACCGCAAACGCGTGCTTTACGTAAAATTCTTCGACGAGGATGGGATTCGAACCCACGCGTGCAGAGCACATTGGATTAACAATCCAACGCCTTAACCACTCGGCCACCTTTTTTCTTTTTTTTTTTTTTAACACGCAGAAGGTCCCTGGTTCGTTTCCGGGCGGAAACACTTTTTCGTCGCGCTCAACAAGACACTTGCTACAATCTCTACTGTGACCATTTAAATCAATTTCAAACGGCCCACCACCAGGGCTCAGATGATACATGAAACTCTTTCAGAACCGGCTACTTGGTTTTTGTGCTTACCTGGAGGGCTGGAAATGCGCGGAACAGCCGCCGGCATGACGGTAGTTGCCACACGTTTGCACAAAACGCAAGGGCTCGTCCGGGATTTGAACCCGGGGCCTCCTGCACCCGAAGCAGGAATCATACCCCCTTTATTTTGTTTTTTTTTTCTTTCCACCAACTTTTTTTTCCATTGTCTGTTTGTAACCACTTTTTGTTTAAATTCTATTGTTGTGACCCAGGGCAGCTCGGTGGAGGCGCGTTGGGCAGGGATCGAATCCCGAGGCCTGGCCATGACGTCTCCCCCTCCCTGCACTGAAGCACAGTGTCACCAACACGTAGTAAGCGTCCTTGGTTTGGAGTCTTATGAGACCTATACGTGGACACGGGGCTTACGAGGCGTTGTTTATCCAAACAGGTAAAAGCTTGGCAGGAAGGCAAAATAACTAAGAGCAAGCGAGAATGTCTTCCCTATCATGAAGTGAGAGCAGTATGCCCCTATACCGGTGCCATTAATGAATCTGGCGCAGGAGCGAGCAATAGAAATGGAAACTTAACCAATCCCCTGCTTTTCGAAAACAATACTAAGCATATTCCCAAAGTCCCTCTTAAGATGTGGGAAAGATTGTTGCGTCCAGTACTCATGAAGCATGTAACCAATAAACGAAATAAAATCGGAAATACCATCACCATCAACCACTGCAAAAATGTAACGGCCAAGAAGCCACATAATGGTGTTGTTCTTTGTCCGGGGATAAAAAACCGTGTCCGGCCAGCAGAGAATATCAGTTGTAAATACCGATTCCGAACTCCTTGTGAGCAACGCCAATTGTCGGCGCAGCTAAATCGGTGTGGGAGTGTATCAACACAACCACACGTGTGACAAAGCGGAGAGACACATAAACCTATACGATGCAGTCGTTCGTTCGTAGGAATCAGCTGATTAACTGCCTTATACCATAGGGAGGCAACGGGTGCTGAATGAACGGGTAAGCTAATATTCGTCCATATGTTACGCCATTGAAAACGGGGGTATTGCAAAACAATCGGGTTGGAAGAAGAAGACCTGTGCCATTTGTCAAGCAGTGTTCGCGTAGTAAAAACAGGACGACGGTGTAAGTGGAGATCCAGATAACTAATCTCAATGTAGAAATCCCGAACATGCCGTAGCTTCGCATTTAGAGGTCCTACGTTAATAGGAGGTGACAAGCTCGCAGGACGAACGACATGGAATAATCGCGAAGTAACAGTCGGGGATTCAGAAAATAAAAGATGGAGGGTGCGCTTAACATAGAGGGCCGCAGCCTTGACACGGACATCGGTGAACGATAAGCCGCCGCCCGCATCTCGTGGTCGTGCGGTAGCGTTCTCGCTTCCCACGCCCGGGTTCCCGGGTTCGATTCCCGGCGGGGTCAGGGATTTTCTCTGCCTCGTGATGGCTGGGTGTTGTGTGATGTCCTTAGGTTAGTTAGGTTTAAGTAGTTCTAAGTTCTAGGGGACTGATGACCATAGATGTTAAGTCCCTTAGTGCTCAGAGCCATTAACGATAAGCCGCCCTCAAGACGCGGCTTCGTAAGAATATCACAACGTAATTTAAAAATGTGCCCCCGCCAAATATATCTGTTAATAAGCTGGACCATTTTTGCACCCTGCATTCGGGGAAGCGGAAACAACTGAGCAACGTAATATACTTTACATAAAACATAAGTGTCTAATACACGCTTTTTTTGCAGGAGCGGTATCGAACGGCATGAGTGTTCGAATAAAACAGCTTGAAGCTTGGAAATGGCCACTTGCCAATTTTTTGCAGCCATACGAAGAGGACACCGTTCAAGATAGATACCTAAATGTGTATGGTGTTCAACAGCCGTAACCCACGGAACAACCACATGTTCAAAGCCCCGCAAATTCAGGAGTTTGCTTTTACGGGGGTTGAGACGAGAACCTGAGGCCGCAGCAAATTTATCTAGTTCCATTTTCAACGGCGGCACTTCTGCGGCGGAACGAAGCAAAACAACCAAATCATCAGCATAAGCTGTTGCTGTCTGGGTAACCCCAGAGATCGTAAGACCACGAAGTGTCGAGTTGAGACGTGTGAGGAGTGGTTGAAGGGAGAGAGCATAAAGGGTCATGGATAAAGGGCTACCTTGCGGGACGCCACGTTTAATATCAATGACCTTCGTCAGCTGGCCATTAATATCAATCTTAGCAGAAATGCCAGTCGTCATATTCTTAAGTACCAGCAGCGCCTTTTCATTAAAACCGAGTCGGCGCAGCAGAAGCTCTAAAAACGAATGGGACACACGATCAAAAGCCTTACTAAAATCAACAAATAAAAGCGCACAGGAAATATTGGTGACAGCGACAATCGACACAATATCACGATACCCCGCCAGAGGCGTCAAGATGGAGCGCCCCGGAAAGCAGCTTTGGCAAAGAGTTATCACAGGTGTAAGTAAGAGGGATAGACGTGCATTAACAGCCCTAGCAGCCGTCTTATAATCAAAATTGAAAAGGGTTAAAGGACGAAAGTCACTAGCTGTCTTCAAACCAGCAGATTTTGGTATCAGGACAACCGTACGTCTCTTGAAATCGGCTGGAATTGTGTCACCATTCAAAATTTCATTTACTATATCCGTAAAAACAGGCCCTATAATAGTCCAAAAGCGAACAAAAAACTCCTTAGGAAGGCCATCCGGACCAGGAGATTTGTGAGATGGTGAACAAGCAATGAAAGCTGAAATTTCGTCTGCAGTAAAAGGAGCTAAAAATTCCGTATTATGGGCCTCTGTTAAAACTGATGGGATAGCAGTTAAAATGTCGTCATCATCAACCGGATCAGAATCAGCCACAGCATATAAAGTCTCATAGTAGCAAGTAAGTTCATGGGTTATTTGATTCTGTAAGGTAAGCCGACGACCATCAGCTGCCATAAGGCCGTCAATCAATACTCGTCGACGGTTCTTTTGGTGACGAAACAGATGATACATAGAAGTCATTTCCTGTGCTAAGGTGGACGGTGGTTTAGATTTAATCTTCAATCCTTCCATCTGAAGTCGTTTAATACTAAGGAGCTTGGCTTTAATTTTCCGAATCTCAGAAAGGTGGGCACATGTCATTCGAGAAGGATCATAAAGTTCGCGAAGCACCGAATAATAATACTCAAAAGTCAGTTTCAGATCTCGCGCTCTATTATAACTGTAGGACATTAAAGTGCGACGCAGTTTTGGCTTCGCACAGTGGATCCACCAGTGAAGCTTAGACGGATAGTATCGCAGAGAACGTAAACACATGTCCTACGCCGTCTGTATTAGAGGTTCGATGTCAGATTCATCGAGCAAGGAGACATTTAATTTCCACAGCGGCCTATAAAGTTTAAGAGGCTGACGCTCCAAATTAATTATAACCGCAAGGGCACAATGATCCGTAAAACTGGCTGGAATAACATCGACATTTTAAAACAGAATCACTAAGGGGATCAGAAATATACAATCGGTCAAGTCGACTACTTGAGGTGGCAGTAAAAAATGTAAATTTAACTAAAGTGGGGCGTTTAACCTCCCACGCATCGCGTAGTCGTAGTTGACATACAAGAGAATGTAACTCGAAACAATAATTAAAATGAGGGGATTGATCTTTAGCTTGTAATACACAATTAAAATCACCCCCCAATATCAAATTCGCAGGATTTTTGCGTAATAGATAAATCAGATCCTCTTATAAAAACGAGACCTTTCCTGCCGTTTTCTGGAACCAGAGGGGGCGTAAATATTAACCAAGGTTGTGTCAAATAACCGACAACCAATACCCCTTCCCGAGTCTAAAAGCTCAATTTCGGTAACGGGGATACCGTCACGAATTAGTAAGGCAGTACCGGTGGAAAACTCAGGCGCAAAATTTATAATAGCGCGAAAGCCAGGAACAAACAGGTGTGCAACGGAGACTTCCTGCAGGAAAACAACATCAGCTGCAGAGTCATAAATAAACTGCTGCAGAGACGCTAACTTCAGAACAGATTGAATGCCATTTATATTTAAGGTAATAAACGTGTACGCCTGCAACATCAACCAAAAAAGGGAAAATGAACCCTAATTACACCACACTAGACGCAACTACATCCATATCATCAACATCAGACATGGCAGAGGGTGATTGCCCGGAATCAACGGAATCAGAGTCATCCTTTGCATGCTTGTGTTTTTTCCGCACCGCGTGAAGATTGGGGGGCACTTTCACCCGACGACGTATCTGATGCACACCAGATTCAAGAGCAGGTGGAGTGGGGGGTTCGAGATCAGGCACGTCAACCAAGGCATCCGACGGATTAGCAGGGCGAGAGGAATCAGAAGAAGGAGCCAGCAAGGGGAAAACTGCATCAGGAACATCGGCACCGGCATCAGAAGGTGTAGGTATTGGAAGTGTAGGAGGTGGAGAGATAGGTTTGGAATCCGCTGAAGCGGAGCGCGCAGTTCTAGGAGCGATTTTCCGACAAACAGCTGGCTGCACCGAAGTGTCGTCAACATGTTGTGATGCCTATGTCGGGGGGGATGTCAACACCACCTCGACCGAATGTTGTGGCTCTTGCGCCGACGGCGGGGCAGCAAGTTTGACGTCATCAGGCAAAGCAGGAGAGACAGCGGGAACAGAATCCGAAACAGAATCCGAAACAGGCATGGGAGATTCCGGAATTCTCTCGTCAGATTCGCAAACCGGTTGCGAAACAGCAGCTTCGTCATCAGTGCTACCGGTATCACTAGCAGGACGGCGTTTGTTATTGGAAACAGACGGGATCGGTGTAGGAGCAGCCGATACATCTGGGCGAGTGGGTAACGGGGGAAAACCTGCATCAGAGGAGGGTGTCACCCGTTGTGAAGAATCTACTGCAGGAGGATGACAGGAAACAGTGGAGGAAGCTGCTGGCACAAGATCGGCAACCGTTAATTTGCGGCGTTGTGCTAGCCCATTTTTAAGCACAAACACCCGCATAGGGCAATTAGCACGAACATGACCATTTTCATTACATAGAAAACACGTACCAACTTGCCCCTCATAAGTAAGATGAACACGATAACCACATACAACCAGATGGGACGGTATAATCGTCTTAATATGCATTTCAACCGATCTGACACCATTATAACATTGCAGCTTATGTTGTGCAGACCAACGTTCATTTCGAATTGACCGAACGGTACCATAACCAAGCAAATCTTCCTTGAGATAACTGTTTTCAACTTCAGGGGGTAAATTATACACCCGAACTGTAGTATACGTAATTTCAGCATTTGAAACAGTAACACTGCTAACAGAACCATCTCTATGACGAAACGACACTTGCTCACCATGTTTAAGTAAAATCTTACCTAGCAAAACCGGGTTCAACAATATCACAAAAAAACAGTAAAGTTCTGTATCAAAATACGCCGTATGTACCTGGCCCGATGTAATGCCAATCGTATCCACAATCCTTTCGTGAAATTCCAACGAAGTTGGTTGAACGTTCCTGGTGGCCTTGTTAAACTGAAAACTCAGAGTACACTTCCGCGGAAACAACCGGGAAGCCATAACACTTAATTAATGCGGCAAAAGCCGCAATACAACACAAGACACAAAACAAACACTAAGGCGACGAAACAACGAAGAAAAGAAGACAAAGGAACGACACACACAGAAAATAAATAGTCACAACCCGAGGGAAACAGCGGATCGAATTCGCAGAACGTCCGATCGCTGTCGCGTCTCAAGCGGAACTGCCACCTCGTCTGCTGGAACTACATCTGTGTGTTTGGCGAGTGCTTGCGGAAAGATAACATCTGTCGATTCGAAAACGCATTCAAAGCACCGTACTGGGCCGGTGTCTGCGTCTAATGCCCAGCTGCAGTGCAGCCGACCAAGCTCCCACTCGCGAATCATTTAATGACAGCATCCGTCCACGTCGATATCCGATCGGGGCAAAATCACCGGCCCACTTATTTACTGCAGGAATAAGTATTGTATCGACATGCAGTGTCGTCTAATGAAAATGAGAAATGTGCTGGGCATTCTTTTCCACGAGTTGCTGCAACGAAACGTACAGCTCGTTCGTCCTAGCCCGAGATTGTCCTGCTGTTTGGATGGAGCTTGGTGTTTGGGCGGCCACTAGCGACGGATGTGTTACAGATGGATTATTATAGGCTCGATACGTTAAAATGACTGCGACAGGTATGCACTTAAATATAAATAAGAACTCGTCGTTCGCAAATACCAACATACTCTTTGCTGGAGCCGAAATTTGATTGGTTTATAGATCTCGACATGATGTATAATTCGAAGGGCATACGCTATGGAATGTTGTGCGCTTTCATCTGGTAGGCAGTTTTGTCTCGTATTTCATACACACGCTATCTGCCACGTACACGCTTCGTTGTTACTACTGAGTGGCGTTTCGCATGGAGAAGGAGTGACCGCAAACGCGTGCTTTACGTAAAATTCTTCGACGAGGATGGGATTCGAACCCACGCGTGCAGAGCACATTGGATTAGCAGTCCAACGCCTTAACCACTTTTTTTTTTTTTTTTTTTTTTTTTGGGCCTCCATTCTCCCCATACAGCCCATCCTTACGCTCACCTTTTCTGCCTTCTTCGGCTAGCTTCTCCGCTGTAGTCTTTCTTTTACTTCGTTAAATTAGTAAACCAAAATGTGTTTTCCTGCAAACATGGTAAAATAATAAAATTGGGGTAATGGACGTACAAGTCTTCTGGTACGTTTCCACTTAATCCTGGGCCACTGTAGGCGTGGTCCCTTTTGGAACTAAAGAAATGCCTCCCACGGAAAAGAAAATAATAAATATATATATACGTACATAGATATACAAAAATTTTTAATGTCCGGCGAGTTTCAAAACCAGTAAGTGCGTGCATGCTTCCACCTGATGCGACACTTGGAAGTGGAGCGTTTTCAGGGTTCTGTTGAGGCCTTCTCGGCTACCGTAGCGGCCTCGGGGCCCTCGAAGTCCCCACCGTACGTCGCCCTCAACAGCGATCCCCTACTTTAGCACTCTTCCAAGTTGATCGCGGATCTGTACTCAGTTATCCCACTCCATGTCTCTCGAAAAGAATGTTCAACATATTGCCGAAATTCTTTTTGTGATCCTTTTTACGATACACTTTGTAATATTGTCCCCGTATAAATTCCGTAAATTCCGAAATATTGTCAAGTCCTTGTTTATTGACAACGTAGTAGATAAAATGTCCCAGGAGCCATAGTACTGCATTGTTTTTTTGTGGAGGAAAGAGAATCTCATCCGGGAAAAATATAGCATCCAATGTAATTTCTCGACCATCAGTTCGCTTAATGAAACAAATCTGTTTCCGAAGGTCGTTCCATATGTCTCTATATCGTTTACAAAGGAACCGATGAGATAAAGTATCAGGTGCAGAACATTGTAGACATTTATTTGTGTCACAAAGTCCGATGGAATATAATTTCGCATTGGTACTAACAATATCATTTACTACCCTATACCATGCCACTTGGACGTCTGTAGGAAGGAATTTATTATGGAGATTTCTCCAAATGTGTTTCCAGTTGCGATGTGGAAACTTGGTCTCCTGCTTATGTTGGGTAGCTTTTGATCGTAAACGATCGACCATGGAGCGGCAGTTCCGTTGATGTATGTCTTGTAAAACAGATTTCATGTAGCTGATCTCCAAATAGTAAAATCTAATATGTTTCAATTTATAATTGATCGTGCTAATATTGACAGGTGGCTCCAAACTGGCAGGTCGAAAAAATTTGAACAATTGTGACGTTACACTGGTCGGGTGGTCCTCAATGAGGTGCAGGGATCGCTTTATAAACAGAGCAGTAGTTTTCGTCTGGATATCCATTACATCAAGTCCTCCTTCGTCCGGTTTTAAGGTAATCATTGCAGCAGCTACTCTAAAAATTTCTCCTTGCCAAATGTAGCGACAGACTGTCGACATAATAGCTTTTGCTATTTGTTTAGGGATGGGTAAAATTTGTCCCACATACATAGCCTTAGAGAGAACAGAAATATTTACAAGTTTAGTTTTTTGCTTTATGTTGAGCTCTCTCATATGATGTAACATGAGAGCACCTCGAATCCTGTCCAACATAGTTTTCCAGTTGGATGCAATCGTGCGACGGGGACAACTATAAAAGGTGACACCCAGGGCTGTATGATGGTCGACACATTTCGCCCAAGCAATCGGAGCTTCCGTGAGACCGTTAAGAGGTAAAAAAGCACTCTTCGCCTCATTAACTACTGCACCCGTTGCGTTGCAGTAAAGCTGCAAATTTTCTGTTAAACGTATTATGTCTGCATTGCTTCTTATTATCACACCAACGTCGTCAGCGTAAGCATTGGTAACTTTCTTCGTACCAGAGACGGCGATACCACCTAAAGCAGCAGTTAAACGTTTCAAAAGAGGTTCCAGCGCGACAACATACAACATCATGGATAATGGACTCCCCTGGGGGACTCCATTTCTGATCAAAATATCCTTAGTGTAGTGTACATTCAGGCATATCTTGGTGTGGATACCTGTTAAAATGTTAGCGAAAATATTCACATTCGGAGCAGTTAATCCCATATACGTCAAGGTTTGAAAAAGGTATCGATGGTTGACCCTATCAAAAGCCTTGGCGAAGTCTATAAAAGCAAGACCGCCTGGTTCAGTGGTGTTAGAAAAGATGGCGACTATGTCCCTATATTCACTGACAGTCTTGAACATGCTGCGTCCAGGAAGACAGGTCTGATGACACCCAATGGCCTTGTCGAAGACCGGCCGTAATCTCTCTTTGAAGACCCGCGCTATTATTTTGTAGTCAGAATTCATTAAGGTGATAGGTCTCATTTTACCGATATCCTTTATTTCTGTGTGCCTACCTTTCGGAAGAAGCACCGTGATACACTGTTTAAATTCCGGCGGGACGACCTCTCCATGCAAGACTTCATTTACAATGGCAGTGAAAGTGTGACCTATTATATGCCAGTAAGTTCTATAAAACTCTAAAGGTAGTCCGTCAGGGCCCGGAGATTTCTGAGAAGGTGACGACTTCAATAAGTCGAATACGTCCTCTTCGGTTATTGCCGTTCTAATAGAGAGGTTATCCTCTTCCGTTATTGTGTTCTCAATGCTTGATGTCGATAAGAAGTCTCTCACTACCGGTTCGTCAATCGACCGTTCACCATAAAGGGTATCATAAAATCGAAAAACCTCATTCATAATGGCTTTTTGATCTGTCAGGACGCTCGTGTCCTCAGCTCGGAGGTACTCAATAAAATTCCTTCTCCTTTGTTGTGCATGGCGGATTAGGTGATATATTGAGGTAATTTCCTCTTCGACAACAGTCGGTGTGTGTGATTTGATTTTTAAACCCTCTAACTGTGACCTCTTGAGAGCTAGGAGCTTTGCTTTGGTTCTGTTAATTTGTAGGAAAATGTCTTGAGTCATCGGCTGCTCGTAGAGGTCGCGTAAGCAAGCATAGTGGAATTCCATTGTATGGCGGACCCACCTCGCTCGATCTTTACTGTACTCTATCAGAGTAGCTCGTAATTTTTTCTTGGCAACAGAGATCCACCACTCTATATTAGTTCTATATTTATAACGCTGCCTCAGACAGGCCTGCCAAGTCGCTGCTATGAGATCTGCGAGAGAGTTCTCTGCCAACATGGTGATGTTTAATTTCCACAGAGGCCTACCCCAGTACGTCTTCTGCTTCAGTAATTGCACACTGCATCTTACGCCTAGGTGGTCGGAGAAAGTAGTGGGTATGACTTCAATTGCTGTAACTTTCTCTTCTAAATTCGAGGAAACATAGATTCTATCAACGCGGCTTTGCGACCGACTACTGACATAGGTAAATCGGACCGCAGTGGGATATTTTATTTCCCACGCGTCTTTCCATTTCATGTGGTGGACTAGACAATCAAGTTCGCTGGATTTATTAAAATTTGGACGTTGGTCCTTTTCCTTTAAAACGCAGTTCCAATCGCCGCCGATGAGAACCTCCCTCGGGTTGTCTTTAAGTAAAGGTAAAATATCACTTTTAAAAAACCTAGCCCTCTCGTACCTAGCATTATTTCCCGACGGAGCATAGATATTGATAAAAGTTGTATTAAAAATTGTACATCTAATGCCCCTCCCTGAATCCAACAAACATACATCTTTCAGTTCGATCCCTTCCCTGACAAGGATCGCTGTCCCACAATGACACTCAGGAGCTACATTTAAAACTTGTTTATACCCAGCTACATACAGATCCCTAACATGAACTTCTTGTAAGAAGGCAATATCTGTGTCAGACTGATATAAAAAGTCTCTAAGAGCAGCCACTTTAAGTTCATTCTGTATTTTATTGATGTTTAATGTAGTCACGTGATACGTTTGTTTCAGACTGATATATGAGTAATTCGAGCTGATGTTGTACTAAGGATCAATAAATACTCCCGCCCTGTCGTCGTTCGTATTTTTCCTTCTTATGACACATAACATTCGGGAAGCCCACTCCGTTAATAAAAGTTGTCTTCGTCTTTTAGGGAAGTTGTTTCCATATCTTCATCAGTACAATCTTCTCCGTCTTCTGCCCAGTCCAATTTGGTCCCTAAAGTACTGCGATCGAGCGCGGGTGCGTGTACGATATCTGCAGTCGTAGTGTTGATCTCGTTAGGGGATGGTTGGCGGCCGTTTTCAGACTGCATAAGACTGCCGTGTTCTGTAGGGCCCTCGTTGGCACTTGCCGGAGCAGAATCTTCCAACACCCTGTCTTTCCCCTGTATGGACCGGAGCTTGTCTCGTAAAGCAGGAGCCAAACTCTCGGCAGCTTCATGAGCCAATCTCCGTTTCTTGGAGTTTCTTCTTCTCCTCGGGGATTTCACAGGAGACGACTCTGGAGATTTGCCCGCTGAGGTTGTGGGGGAATCCTCTGACGACTTCTGTCCCTTCTGTTTATCGAAATTTCTGTTGTCAGTGTCGTTTGTAGGCCCTGTGTTTGGATCCGTCACCAGCGCATCGCTAACGTTAGGTGGTTTGCCAGAATCTGCTTCCTGCACACAGTGGTGGCCTGTCGCATTTGCTTTTCCCACGTCTCCTCCATCCGACGTTGCCTCCGTTGGCCCTTCAGTTGCCTCTGGATTTAGGACTGGTGGACCTGCAGTATCCTTTTCTGACTGATCTGAAGCCGGCGAACCCCCAGGTTGGAAAGTCGAAGAATGCCGTGCGATGTCAATTTCTGCGGTGTGCAGTACTTCCTGCTGCACACCTGACAGACGTTCAGTCGTAATGGAGATCTCACTTGTTGCAGCAAGTGAGGGCCGCTCGTCCGTTTCCCGAACAGCTGCACCGAGACTCGGTACTAAGTTATCCTCGGGTATCGCGTGTGCAGAGGGAGCTTCCCCATGCCCTGAGGGGGCCGGTACTACGGGGTCGCGAGTGTATGCAGCGGCCGCGTAGGTTAACTTGAGACTAACCGCCGGGCCTGAAAGTGCAGTGTCTGCAGCCGGCAGCTGTGGAACACGCCGCTTAGTGCACTCATTCCTAATGTGCTCAGTCGAATTACAGAGAGCGCAAGTTCGGGGTTGTCCGTCATATATAACGACAGCTCGATAGTCACACACAGTTATATATGAAGGTATGTGCCTCTGAAGCTCTATCTTAATTTGACGAACACCGTTCAAGACCGGAAACATATAGGACTCTGACCATTTCTCTGCAATGTTCGAAATAATCCTAACATATGGCCTAAGAACTTTATTTATCTCTTCGGCCGGAATCTCGAAGGGCAACTCAAAGACTCTAATAGTCCTGATACGAAGTCCAGCATGAGAAACGATAACATCTCAGACAGACCCATCGGAATTATTAAACTTGATAACACCACCACATCTATCTACTATAGAAGAACATAAGTCAGGACTGTGCAATTTAACAAAGGCAGCATCGGAAACAAAGGATAAATGAACGCCAACAACATCATCAAAAGAAATCTGTACTTTCTCCATAAACCACTGTTTAAACTCCAACGCTTTCGGTCTCACAAAGTTTCTGTCAAATGCAAATTTGATCGTATCTTTTCTCAAAACATTAACCGTATCCATTCTGTCTTCAAATAACTGCTACACAAGACGCAAGAACGAAAGAAGCGATACAAAACAGACCTTGTACCAGGGACACAGCCGTTGTTGACACCAAAGCGACAGCGCTGTCGCCACACGTCCGTCCCGCGCCGTGGCTGCGGCTCGAATCGACCACTCGGCCACCTCGTCTGCTGGAACTACATCTGTGTGTTTGGCGAGTGCTTGCGGAAAGAAGACATCTGTCGATTCGAAAACGCATTCAAAGCACCGTACTGGGCCGGTGTCTGCGTCTAATGCCCAGCTGCAGTGCAGCCGACCAAGCTCCCACTCGCGAATCATTTAATGACAGCATCCGTCCACGTCGATATCCGATCGGGGCAAAATCACCGGCCCACTTATTTACTGCAGGAATAAGTATTGTATCGACATACAGTGTCGTCTAATGCAAATGAGAAATGTGTTGGGCATTCTTTTCCACGAGTTGCTGCAACGAAACGTACAGCTCGATACGCTACACTGATATTGCCTGCAAGGTTTTGACGTTCGTCCTAGCCCGAGATTGTCCTGCTGTTTGGATGGAGCTTGGTGTTTGGGCGGCCACTAGCGACGGATGTCTGCAAAGTCAAGTCTCTCCAGTAGGCCCTGCCAAATCGGTTCTGTATATGGCGGCCTGACGCAAAACTGCTACAGATGGATTATTATAGACTCGATACGTTAAAATGACTGCGACAGGTATGCACTTAAATATAAATAAGAACTCGTCGTTCGCAAATACCAACATACTCTTTGCTGGAGCCGAAATTTGATTGGTTTGTAGATCTCGACATGATGTATAATTCGGAGGGGCATACGCTATGGAATGTTGTGCGCTTTCATCTGGTAGGCAGTTATGTCTCGTATTTCATACACACGCTATCTGCCACGTACACGCTTCGTTGTTACTACTGAGTGGCGTTTCGCATGGAGAAGGAGTGACCGCAAACGCGTGCTTTACGTAAAATTCTTCGACGAGGATGGGATTCGACCCACGCGTGCAGAGCACATTGGATTAGCAGTCCAACGCCATAACCACTCGGCCAACTCGTCTGCTGGAAATTCATCTGTGTGCTTGGCGAGTGCTTGCGGAAAGAAGACATCTGTCGATTCGAAAACGCAGTCAAAGCACCGTACTGGGCCGGAGTCTGCGTCTAATGCCCAGCTGCAGTGCAGCCGACCAAGCTCCCACTCGCGTATCATTTAATGACAGCATCCGTCCACGTCGATATCCGATCGGGGCAGAATCACCGGCCCACTTATTTACTGCAGGAATAAGTATTGTATCGACATGCAGTGTCGTCTAATGCAAATGAGAAATGTGCTGGGCACTCTTTTCCACGACTTGCTGCAACGAAACGGACAGCTCGATACGCTACACTGATATTGCTTGCAAGGTTTTGACGTTCGTCCTGGCCCAAGATTGTCCTGCTGTTTGGATGGAGCTTGGTGTTTGGGCGGCCACTAGCGACGGATGTCTGCAAAGTCAAGTCTCTCCAGTAGGCCCTGCCAAATCGGTTCTGTATATGGCGGCCTGACGCAAAACAGTTGTGCTACAGATGGATTATTATAGGCTCGATACGTTAAAATGACTGCAACAGGTATGCACTTGAATATAAATAAGAACTCGTCGTTCGCAAAATGCCAACATACTCTATGCTGGAGCCGAAATTTGATTGGTTTATAGATCTCGACATGATGTATAATTCGAAGGGCATACGCTATGGAATGTTGTGCGCTGTCATCTGGTAGGCAGTTTTGTCTCGTATTTCATACACACGCTATCAGCCACGTACACGCTCCGTTGTTACTACTGAGTGGCGTATCGCAAGGAGAAGGAGTGACCGCAAACGCGTGCTTTACGTAAAATTCTTCGACGAGGATGGGATTCGAACCCACGCGTGCAGAGCACATTGGATTAGCAGTCCAACGCCTTAACCACTCGGCCACCTCGTCTGCTGGAACTACATCTGCATCTTTGGCGAGTGCTTGCGCAAAGAAGACATCTGTCGATTCGAAAACGCATTCAAAGCACCGTACTGGGCCGGTGTCTGCGTCTAATGCCCAGCTGCAGTGCAGCCGACCAAGCTCCCACTCGCGAATCATTTAATGACAGCATCCGTCCACGTCGATATCCGATCGGGGCAAAATCACCGGCCCACTTATTTACTGCAGGAATAAGTATTGTATCGACATGCAGTGTCGTCTAATGCAAATGAGAAATGTGCTGGGCACTCTTTTCCACGACTTGCTGCAACGAAACGGACAGCTCCATACGCTACACTGATATTGCTTGCAAGGTTTTGACGTTCGTCCTAGCCCAAGATTGTCCTGCTGTTTGGATGGAGCTTGGTGTTTGGGCGGCCACTAGCGACGGATGTCTGCAAAGTCAAGTCTCTCCAGTAGGCCCTGCCAAATCGGTTCTGTATATGGCGGCCTGACGCAAAACAAGTTGTGCTACAGATGGATTATTATAGGCTCGATACGTTAAAGTGACTGCGACAGGTATGCACTTAAATATAAATAAGAACTCGTCGTTCGCAAATACTAACATACTCTTTGCTGGAGCCGAAATTTGATTGGTTTATAGATCTCGACATGATGTATAATTCGAAGGGCATACGCTATGGAATGTTGTGCGCTTTCATCTGGTAGACAGTTTTGTCTCGTATTTCATACACACGCTATCTGCCACGTACACGCTTTGTTGTTACTACTGAGTGGCGTTTCGCATGGAGAAGGAGTGACCGCAAACGCGTGCTTTACGTAAAATTCTTCGACGAGGATGGGATTCGAACCCACGCGTGCAGAGCACATTGGATTAGCAGTCCAATGCCTTAACCATTCGGCCACCTCGTCTGCTGGTTCTACATCTGCATCTTTGGCGAGTGCTTGCGCAAAGAAGACATCTGTCGATTCGAAAACGCATTCAAAGCACCGTACTGGGCCGGTGTCTGCGTCTAATGCCCAGCTGCAGTGCAGCCGACCAAGCTCCCACTCGCGAATCATTTAATGACAGCATCCGTCCACGTCGATATCCGATCGGGGCAAAATCACCGGCCCACTTATTTACTGCAGGAATAAGTATTGTATCGACATGCAGTGTCGTCTAATGCAAATGAGAAATGTGCTGGGCACTCTTTTCCACGACTTGCTGCAAGGAAACGGACAGCTCGATACGCTACACTGATATTGCTTGCAAGGTTTTGACGTTCGTCCTAGCCCAAGATTGTCCTGCTGTTTGGATGGAGCTTGGTGTTTGGGCGGCCACTAGCGACGGATGTCTGCAAAGTCAAGTCTCTCCAGTAAGCCCTGCCAAATCGGTTCAGAATATGGCGACCTGACGCAAAGCGACAACTGTGCTACAGATGGATTATTATAGGCTCGATACGTTAAAATGACTGCGACAGGTATGCACTTAAATATAAATAAGAACTCGTCGTTCGCAAATACCAACATACTCTTTGCTGGAGCCGAAATTTGATTGGTTTATAGATCTCGACATGATGTATAATTCGAAGGGCATACGCTATGGAATGTTGTGCGCTTTCATCTGGTAGGCAGTTTTGTCTCGTATTTCATACACACGCTATCTGCCACGTACACGCTTCGTTGTTACTACTGAGGGGCGTTTCGCATGGAGAAGGAGTGACCGCAAACGCGTGCTTTACGTAAAATTCTTCGACGAGGATGGGATTCGAACCCACGCGTACAGAGCACATTGGATTAGCAGTCCAACGCCTTAACCACTCGGCCACCTCGTCTGCTGGAACTACACCTGCATCTTTGGCGGGTGCTTGCGCAAAGAAGACATCTGTCGATTCGAAAACACATTCAAAGCACCGTACTGGGCCGGTGTCTGCGTCTAATGCCCAGCTGCAGTGCAGCCGACCAAGCTCCCACTTGCGAATCATTTAATGACAGCATCCGTCCACGTCGATATCCGATCGGGGCAAAATCACCGGCCCACTTATTTACTGCAGGAATAAGTATTGTATCGACATGCAGTGTCGTCTAATGCACATGAGAAATGTGCTGGGCACTCTTTTCCACGACTTGCTTGTCCGAAACGGACAGCTCGATACGCTACACTGATATTGCTTGCAAGGTTTTGACGTTCGTCCTAGCCCAAGATTGTCCTGCTGTTTGGATGGAGCTTGGTGTTTGGGCGGCCACTAGCGACGGATGTCCGCAAAGTCAAGTCTCTCCAGTAGGCCCTGCCAAATCGGTTCAGTATATGGCGGCCTGACGCAAAACAAGTTGTGCTACAGATGGATTATTATAGGCTCGATACGTTAAAGTGACTGCGACAGGTATGCACTTAAATATAAATAAGAACTCGTCGTTCGCAAATACTAACATACTCTTTGCTGGGGCCGAAATTTGATTGGTTTATAGATCTCGACATGATGTATAATTCGAAGGGCATACGCTATGGAATGTTGTGCGCTTTCATCTGGTAGACAGTTTTGTCTCGTATTTCATACACACGCTATCTGCCACATACACGCTTTGTTGTTACTACTGAGTGGCGTTTCGCATGGAGAAGGAGTGACCGCAAACGCGTGCTTTACGTAAAATTCTTCGACGAGGATGGGATTCGAACCCACGCGTGAAGAGCACATTGGATTAGCAGTCCAATGCCTTAACCATTCGGCCACCTCGTCTGCTGGTTCTACATCTGCATATTTGGCGAGTGCTTGCGCAAAGAATACCTTTGTCGATTCGAAAACGCATTCAAAGCACCGTACTGGGCCGGTGTCTGCGTCTAATGCCCAGCTGCAGTGCAGCCGACCAAGCTCCCACTCGCGAATCATTTAATGACAGCATCCGTCCACGTCGATATCCGATCGGGGCAAAATCACCGGCCCACTTATTTACTGCAGGAATAAGTATTGTATCGACATGCAGTGTCGTCTAATGCAAATGAGAAATGTGCTGGGCACTCTTTTCCACGACTTGCTGCAAGGAAACGGACAGCTCGATACGCTACACTGATATTGCTTGCAAGGTTTTGACGTTCGTCCTAGCCCAAGATTGTCCTGCTGTTTGGATGGAGCTTGGTGTTTGGGCGGCCACTAGCGACGGATGTCTGCAAAGTCAAGTCTCTCCAGTAAGCCCTGCCAAATCGGTTCTGTATATGGCGGCCTGACGCAAAGCGACAGTTATGCTACAGATGGATTATTATAGGCTCGATACGTTAAAATGACTGCGGCAGGTATGCACTTAAATATAAATAAGAACTCGTCGTTCGCAAATACCAACATACTCTTTGCTAGAGCCGAAATTTGATTGGTTTATAGTTCTCGACATGATGCATAATTCGAAGGGCATACGCTATTTAGTGATGTGCGCTTTCATCTGGTAGGCAGTTTTGCCTCGTATTTCATACACACGCTATCTGCCACGTACACGCTTCGTTGTTACTACTGAGTGGCGTTTCGCATGGAGAAGGAGTGACCGCAAACGCGTGCTTTACGTAAAACTCTTCGACGAGGATTGGATTCGAACCCACGCGTGCAGAGCACATTGGATTAGCAGTCCAACGCCTTAACCACTCCGCCACCTCGTCTGCTGGAACTACATCTGCCTCTTTGGCGAGTGCTTGCGCAAAGAAGACCTCTGTCGATTCGAAAACGCATTCAAAGCACCGTACTGGGCCGGTGTCTGCGTCTAATGCCCAGCTGCAGTGCAGCCGACCAAGCTCCCACTCGCGAATCATTTAATGACAGCATCCGACCACGTCGATATCCGATCGGGGCAAAATCACCGGCCCACTTATTTACTGCAGGAATAAGTATTGTATCGACATGCAGTGTCGTCTAATGCAAATGAGAAATGTGCTGGGCACTCTTTTCCACGACTTGCTGCAAGGAAACGGACAGCTCGATACGCTACACTGATATTGCTTGCAAGGTTTTGACGTTCGTCCTAGCCCAAGATTGTCCTGCTGTTTGGATGGAGCTTGGTGTTTGAGCGGCCACTAGCGACGGATGTCTGCAAAGTCAAGTCTCTCCAGTAGGCCCTGCAAAATCGGTTCTGTACATGGCGCCCTGACGCAAAACAAGTTGTGCTACAGATGGATTATTATAGGCTCGATACGTTAAAATGACTGCGACAGGTATGCACTTAAATATAAATAAAAACTCGTCGTTCGCAAATACCAACATACTCTTTGCTGGAGCCGAAATTTGATTGGTTCATAGATCTCGACATGATGCATAATTCGAAGGGCATACGCTATGGAATGTTGTGCGCTTTCATCTGGTAGGCAGTTTTGTCTCGTATTTCATACACACGCTATCTGCCACGTACACGCTTCGTTGTTACTACTGAGTGGCGTTTCGCATGGAGAAGGGGTGACCGCAAACGCGTGCTTTACGTAAAACTCTTCGACGATTGTGGGATTCGAACCCACGCGTGCAGAGCACATTGGATTAGCAGTCCAATGCCTTAAACACTCGGCCACCTCGTCTGCTGGAACTACATCTGCATCTTTGGCTAGAGCTTGCGCAAAGAAAATATCTGTCGGATCGAAAACGCATTCAAAGCACCGTACTGGGCCGGTGTCTGCGTCTAATGCCCAGCTGCAGTGCAGCCGACCAAGCTCCCACTCGCGAATCATTTAATGACAGCATCCGTCCACGTCGATATCCGATCGGGGCAAAATCACCGGCCCACTTATTTACTGCAGGAATAAGTATTGTATCGACATGCAGTGTCGTCTAATGCAAATGAGAAATGTGCTGGGCACTCTTTTCCACGACTTGCTGCAACGAAACGGACAGCTCGATACGCTACACTGATATTGCTTGCAAGGTTTTGACGTTCGTCCTAGCCCAAGATTGTCCAGCTGTTTGGATGGAGCTTGGTGTTTGGGCGGCCACTAGCGACGGATGTCTGCAAAGTCAAGTCTCTCCAGTAGGCCCTGCCAAATCGGTTCCGTATATGGCGGCCTGACGCAAAACAAGTTGTGCTACAGATGGATTATTATAGGCTCGATTCGTTGAAATGACTGCGACAGGTATGCACTTAAATATAAATAAGAACTCGTCGTTCGCAAATACCAACATACTCTTTGCTGGAGCCGAAATTTGATTGGTTTATAGATCTCGACATGATGTATAATTCGAAGGGCATACGCTATGGAATGTTGTGCGCTTTCATCTGGTAGGCAGTTTTGTCTCGTATTTCATACACACGCTATCTGCCACGTACACGCTTCGTTGTTACTACTGAGTGGCGTTTCGCATGGAGAAGGAGTGACCGCAAACGCGTGCTTTACGTAAAATTCTTCGACGAGGATGGGATTCGAACCCACGCGTGCAGAGCACATTGGATTAGCAGTCCAACGCCTTAACCACTTTTTTTCCCATTTTTTTTTTATTTCTTTTTTTTGAAAGCCCCTATATGAAATGGAACAAAAAAAAAAACAGAAAAAGACCTAAGTGCCACCGCCACTTTTCATCCTATAACAAAAAAAACTGGTCCACTTCAGGCGTTGGCTCCTGACTAAACCTACTCCAGAGAGCTGCCTATATACCAGGGGAAATATCGGAAATCAAGGTTAGGGCTATCCTTACAAACAACAAAATCTTCCTTTTTTTAATTTTATGTTTATTGTTTTTTTATTTTCATTTTATTTTATTTTTTTTGTGTGTAGTTTTGTTGCGTATTTGATCAGAGGCCTTCTGGGCCCCGCTGGTAATATGTTGAGTTACGTCTTCTCGAAATTGATGTGCTCCGTTGAATTGTTCAGAAATGTTCATTGGTTCAAACAGGAAACCTTCTTCTCTCTTGGCTTAACACATTCCAGCTGCGAGGCGGGTCGTGGAAAGCACTCCCAAGGAAGTTCGAGAAAAATTGTCTGTATTTTGGGTGACGGACAACGACATAATGACGGTCATTGAGGTATGTCCAAAAATCGAGTACAGAGTCTACAGTTTGTCCAAATAGGTAGTGAATGGCATGTCCTCGAATCCAATTCACAGCATTGGTCTTTGTCCAAGGAAAATAGTCACGTTCCGGAAATAATAATGAAAGGGGAGTAATCCGATCCGGAATGTCCCGCGTTAGAAAAGCCACAATACGTCGAACCAAGTGCCGAACCTCCGCCGCCGGTCCGCAAACAAACCGATGTTCATCATTGTCTGGCACTCCACACGTGGAACATAGAGTTGATTGGGCGAGGTGGATACGATGAAGGCGAAATTGGTTGATTTGCTTACCATTGACAGTTAGGTACCAGACAGACTCAACATTCGTGTCAAGGTAACAGGCGAACACCGCGCGCCATACATGACGCCAGTCAACCTGGGGGAACTTTTGTTCAATCGCGTTAGGTGGACGACCTAATTGGAGGATATTGTATACTTCCTTTGTCTTGAGTAAGAGCGGTCTTGGTAAGGTGAGGCGTAGATAACTGAGTTCAAGAAAGAAGTACCGTATATAATGGAACTGGGCCGGAACATCCGAGATCATCACTGGGGCTGACAGTGAGACCGGCGAATATGCTGACAGGAGGAGACCAGTGAGGCTCGTTGGGCAACGTGTCCATACCGTCATCTGGGAGCTGACAAATAGGGCACGAGCTCTATCCGGCACGTGAAACAGACCGATCCCACCTCGTTCACGGGGAAGAGTAAGGGTTGCATAGTTAACTTTGAACAACAACCCAGAGCTGACGAAAGATGCCATCGCTGCCAACATGCGACGAGCCACAGAAAGCGGGAACTCGATATGCGATATATATATTGACATATCGAGCTCGTTGGAGAATATCTAGGGATCGAAGGCGATGGTCCATAAGACCTGCTCTGATCATTAAAAGGAGGCGTCGGCAGTTGATGGTGGCTGAACGCCGGAGATCAGATGAAAAATCTATTCCCAAACAGCGAATGGTATCAACGGTGGTGAGAGGTGTAACGCACTCCACGGGAAGTCCCGTGCCAATGAACATAACTTGTGACTTACGTACGTTTAAAGAGCTGCCCGACGCCTCACCATAAGTCGCTACCCACGTCAAAACAGCTCGAACCTCGTCGGCATTACGTAAACAGATGACTACATCGTCAGCATAGGCCGTGCAACAGAATCGGTAGCGATCTATGGACAACCCTACCAAACGTTGTCTTAGGCCACATATCAAGGATTCCAAGGAAAAGGCGTACAAAATCGCTGATAGAGGGCAACCTTGACGTACGGATCGACCTATTTTTATCGGTGGAGTGAGTCTGCCATTGTACATAATCCTGGACGAGGCACCCCGCAGAAGGCGCATCACTACCGTGATAACGGCGACTGGGAAACCCATATGGTGGAGAACGGCCGTAAGGAACGAATGGTCAACCCTATCAAAAGCTTGACTAAAGTCCAAAGACGCAAGTGCCCCAGAGAGGCGTTGCGCTTGGGTAACGGCGATCATATCCCTGTAGCGGCATAAAGCCGTGCGGATATTATTATCCCCTCCCAAAGATGCTTGGTCTGGCGACACAACATATCGGGCAACGTTTTTAAGTCGTGCTGCCAAAAGGCGAGTGAAGATTTTCATATCACTGTTAAGGAGGGTGAGGGGCCGATAATCACTGATATTGTTGTCACCATGAGGTTTATGTACAGGAATAATAATTCCTTCCATTAAAGCGTCCGGCACAGGTACTTCCGGAGACATCAGTTCCCGACAGATGGAGGTGAAGGTGGACTCTAACAAATCACGGAAGGTGCGATAAAATTCGAGGGGAAGACCGTCGGGTCCTGGGGAGCGATTGATGGTTCCTGCCCGGATCGCATCGCGGACTTCCTCATCAGTCACCTCTGACATCAAGTCAATCGCCGCATCGCCCGGGATACCACCGAAGTTGAGCTGTGTGACTTCCTCGATCAACTCTGGGGAATGTGGAATTGCGGCGTATAGCTGCTGGTAGTGGGCGTGAAGCACATTCCCTATTGCAGATTGGGTTACGTAGCGACGCCCTTCTTGATCTGTTAGGACGTGAATCAATTTTCGGCGTCGATTTTGGCGTTCTTGGATGATATGGTACATCGACGGATGTTCATGAGGCATGCGATCAGCAGTACGAGATCGTACTATCGCTGCTTCCAAATGCCTTCGCATGAGATTGGAGATTTGGGCCTTAGCATGGTTCACCCTTGTATGGCGCTCAGGGGAGGCTGGCATCGTGGAGCATTCTCGTAGGATCCTGTAATAAAAGTCCATAGTGCTCTTCCTCCAGGCGACAACATCTTTGCCATAGCGGATCAAAGATTTTCGAAGAGCAGGTTTTGCACACTGGATCCACCAGGATATGGTAGACGGATACGTGGGTCGGCGTCTATTACATGTGATCCAAGTGTCTTCTATTAGAAGTCGACAGTCAGGTGAATTAAGAAGTGCCGTGTTCAGTTTCCATAAACCACGTCCGTGCCATACTGCCTGTCTTGTGAGAACAACATCACAGAAGTAAGCCTCATGATCTGAGAAAGCAACAGGCCAGATATCAGCCTGTCGAGTGTATTGAATAAGGGATCGCGAGATGTAGATGCGATCCAGTCGGCTAGAGGAATGCGCAGTGTGGTACGTAAAGCCCAAAAGATCACCGTGAACATGTCTCCACGTGTCAACAAATTGTAGCCGCGTGACGACTGTTTCCAGAGCTGCGCATGGTGAGTGACGCGGCAATTGATCCTGAGGTCGCTGGGTGCAATTGAAGTCTCCACCCATGACCCAGTCATCGTGTGGTCCCATAAAAAGGGGTGTAACTTCAGTCGCGAAGAAGGCATTGCGTTCACGACGGTAGCTGGAGCCCGACGGCGCATAAATGTTGACGATGCGTACACCAAAGAGAGTAAGGGCCATACCTCTGCCGTTGGGGAGGTATAGGACATCTTCGGCTGGAAGACCTTCGCGTAAGATGATGGCAACACCACTACCGGTGTCCGAAGCGGGAGAAAGATGCGCCGTGAAGCCATGTGGTGGTGAAAAATCGGCGACATGCACTTCCTGAAAAAGCGCAATATCTATGTCCGCATCATAAATCATATCGCGGAGCAGCACTAATTTGTGGGGCGCACGAATGGTCGCGAGGTTAATCGTTGCGACACGATAATGCTGGTGTTGGAGTCCCACAGGCACAGGTGGGGCTTCTTCTTCAGGAGCGAGAGGTCGTCGATCTTGCCGGTCCACTGAAGAGGCTGCTATTGTGGAGAGTTTGCGGGCGCGGGCGCAACCAATGGGGGCGCCCCATCATCAGCACCGTCCACCCCAGTCCCGTCGATCTCCACGTCGTCTGCCCAGGAGACTGATTCTGCGGTAGGGCATCGGCTGTGCACATCATCCACGTGGAGAGGAGACGTAGTTTTCGGCTCAGCAGATAGGCTCTCTTCAACGTCGACCTGTGGGGGCGACGGCGCCAGTAAGGAGGGGTGGTCGCTGCCAGTGGTCGCCTGTGGCGGGTCGTTCGCATCAGACTTTTGGTCATCAAAGAGCGGTTTGCCGTCCATCTTCGGGTCTGCATCCCTGGTATCCATCCGTAGAATAGATTCATCAGGGGGTGTAGGGCTACGTTTCTTTCTCTTTCGTGTCGTCCCTTGTTTTCGAACATGTCGTTCAGAGTCTGATTGCGGGTGGCTTTCGTCTGACTCCGGACCAGTCTGAAGGAAAGCAGAAGTAGGTACCACTCCCGGATCAACATCCATCTCATTAGCATTTTCAGTCACATTGCTGCGAAGATTCGGCAGGGCAGGATCTGGCGTCTGTGGCACCTCAGAAGGATTCTCAGTAGTGATCGCATCTACCTGATCAGACGACGGCAACGAAGCAGGAAGACCCTGTGGAGAGATGCTACCTTCCTTGGCAACCTTGCCATATGTGACGGGGATCTGAGTGATCACCGCTGGGGACGCTTCCTCGCCGACCGGCGTCTGGATCAGGCGGCGTCGCATGCAGGCGGATCTGACGTGGCCTTCTTGTCCACAACCCGCACATGTTCGGGGTTGGCCGTCGTACATGACAATGGCTCGCACCCCGCCAATTGTCAGATATGATGGTATATGTTTCTTCAGTTCAATTTTGACCTGACGCACGCCATTAAGGACGTGGTATTTCGCGAAGGTTTGCCATTTTTTCTCTACGTAACCGATGACGTTACCGTATGGTTGTAACGCAGAGACAACTTCGTCCTTCGGCACTTCAAAAGGTAGTTCAAACACCCTAATCGTACGTTGACCGTACTCTGCGAGTTCAAGTGTTACAGCTCCGACGTGACCATCAGAGTATTTGAACTTAAGTCCATTGGCATGGCGGCGAATAACATCTTCATACACCTCGGTGTTTGTCATTTTAATATAAACGACACTACTCATGATCGAAAAATGGATTCCGATAACGTGGTTAGGATCTAAACGAACTTCTTCACGTATGAACGTTTCAACTTCATATGCACGAGGTCGCGCATGTTCAGCTGGGAAGGAAACTTTAAGGGTCACACGGCGGTAAGCGCTCGACATCTTGTTCATGGTGGACAAACACAAGCCTCGAAGCTACGACGCGGAAGTAAAAAACGCCTGCAGCGGAGCACTGGCCGGCGCGCGGGGCCGTCCGCACGCTGCCACGGCTGAGAGCCGACTGAACCACTCGGCCACCTCGTCTGCTGGAACTACATCTGCATCTTTGGCGAGTGCTTGCGCAAAGAAGATATCTGTCGATTCGAAAACGCATTCAAAGCACCGTACTGGGCCGGTGCCTGCGTCCAATGCCCAGCTGCAGTGCAGCCGACCAAGCTCCCACTCGCGAATCATTTAATGACAGCATCCGTCCACGTCGATATCCGATCGGGGCAAAATCACCGGCCCACATATTTACTGCAGGAATAAGTATTGTATCGACATGCAGTGTCGTCTAATGCAAATGAGAAATGTGCTGGGCACTCTTTTCCACGACTTGCTGCAACGAAACGGACAGCTCGATACGCTACACTGATATTGCTTGCAAGGTTTTGACGTTCGTCCTAGCCCAAGATTGTCCTGCTGTTTGGATGGAGCTTGGTGTTTGGGCGGCCACTAGCGACGGATGTCTGCAAAGTCAAGTCTCTCCAGTAGGCCCTGCCAAATCGGTTCTGTATATGGCGGCCTGACGTAAGACAAGTTGTGCTACAGATGGATTATTATAGGCTCGATACGTTAAAATGACTGCGACAGGTATGCACTTAAATATAAATAAGAACTCGTCGTTCGCAAATAGCAACATACTCTTTGCTGGAGCCGAAATTTGATTGGTTTATAGATCTCGACATGATGTATAATTCGAAGGTCATACGCTATGGAATGTTGTGCGCTTTCATCTGGTAGGCAGTTTTGTCTCGTATTTCATACACACGCTATCTGCTACGTACACGCTTCGTTGTTACTACTGAGTGGCGTTTCGCATGGAGATGGAGTGACCGCAAACGCGTGCTTTACGTAAAATTCTTCGACGAGGATGGGATTCGAACCCACGCGTGCAGAGCACATTGGATTAGCAGTCCAACGCCTTAACCACTTTTTTTTTTATCACGTCTGCCTAACACGCAGAAGGTCCCCGGTTCGATTCCGGGCGGAAACACGTTTTCGTCGCACTCAACAAGACCCTTTCTACAATCTCTACTGTGACCATTTAAATCAATTTCAAACGGCCCACCACCAGGGCTCAGATGATACATGAAACTCTTTCAGAACCGGCTACTTGGTTTTTGTGCTTACCTGGAGGGCTGGAAATGCGCGGAACAGCCGCCGGCATGACGGTAGTTGCCACACGTTTGCACAAAACGCAAGGGCTCGTCCGGGATATGAACTCGGGACCTCCTGCACCCGAAGCAGGAATCATACCCCCTTTTTTTTCTTTTTTCAACGCCTTAACCACTTTTTTCTTTTTTTAACCAATTGCGCCACTTTTTTTGTCTTTTTTTTCTCTTTTAATTTTTATTTTTATTTTTATTTTTTGTTATTTTCCTACTGCTTCTTGTTGTATATATTTGGCTTATATGGTTTTTAAAGGAGAATAGAAGCTTAGCAGCGTGAGGCAGGTGGAGGCAAAACGGGCAGGGGTCTGCGACTTGAGGCCTGGCCGTGATGTCTCCCCCCAGTCCTGATACTGAGTTGCTTCAGTTTAATAAAGCACTATTGCCATAGCCTTGTTGTCTTCTTGATAGGTACAAGAATAATAATAATGAAAAAAAAGGTCCTCTTCTATTAAAAGAAATTAGACTTCCATGTTAGTAATAAAATGGTGAAAAAAGAAAAAATCTTATCAGTACCCTGCGATGCTGATGTTTTGTTTTTTTCTTAATTTTGTTTTGTTTTAAATTTTATGTTATTTTATTTGTTTTTTTTTGTTTTTTTTCCTGGTTTTTAGAAACAAGCCTCCATGCGCTTACAGAAATGATTGGTGTTTATCTCAGTTGCGTGTCAACCGATGCCCAGTCGCTCAAATACTATTTTTAGCATATTGCCGTAGTTCTTCTTGTGATCTTTATATTTCAGGGCTCTATAAAAAGCAAACTTCATGTTCACGTAAAACTCAATGGAATTGTCAGTTCCCAGGTGATTAATTACGAAATTCACATAGTGTCCCATTAACCAGTGGACGGAGTTGTTTTTAGCTGCGGGAAAATAGCGAATCTGAGGCCTGAGGAATGTCACAGGGGGAAAATTTTCTACCGAAGATCTCGTAAGAAATGCAAGTTGTTCTCTAATCCAATTACAGATTTGTAGATTCCCACCGCACGTTAATCTGTGCACTAACGTATCGATCAGTTTGCATTTGAGACATAGATTCGTTTCGCTAATGCCGATTGCATGTAGCCTTTCATTAGTGCTGATGGTCCCATTCACTGTTTTATACCACGTTGATATGACGTCGGATGGAAGACCACGCATATGAATATTTTCCCATATGGCGGCCCAATCAAAATGTGGGTATTGGCTTTCTAATTTGTTTCTCCCCTCCATTTTCTTTCGGTGACACAGAATACCGCGGGCCGTGATCCGTCGTGAGTTGATTATGGCACTGCCAAGATAGCTGAGTTCCACAAAATATACTCGAACGTGCTGGAGCCGGTTATTTATTTTTTGCACATTCACCGGTGGCTGTAGACTTGCAGGCCTGACAACTTCAAATAATTTAGTTGTGATGCTGTCAGCGTGATCGCGAAGGATAGTGGCGGTCCTTTTTATAAAAAGTGCAGACGCCTTATTTCTGATGTCAACTAAACCTAAACCTCCATTCCTGGGATCTAAGGTCGCTGTTGTTGCATTTACTCTGAATATTTCACCTCTCCACAGATAACTGGCAATGGTAGACATTATCTGTTTTCCAATCATTTTTGGTAACGGGAAGATCCGCGCTGTAAAGTAACCTTTGGAGAGGAGGCAGTTGTTAATGAAAAGTACCCTCTGAACCAGGTTCATATTACGGGGGAGGTTTTCTCTTGTTGTTCCAAGAATTTGTCCTGACGTATTTCTCCAATTGATAGCTGCCATTTTCAATGGACAAGGCGTCAGCGTTATTCCCAGTGCTTTGCACTGGGTGACTTTTGTGGCCCAGGTTAATGTGGTGTGTTGAAAGCCCCGTAGGTTTAAAAGTTTGCTTTTGTTGGCGTTGACACTGGCTCCGGAGACGCTACAGTACTTTTTAATTAGTATGTCCAATTTCGAAATGTCTTCGGCATTACGCAGTACGACTCCGACATCATCGGCATAGGCGTTTATAACAGTTCGGTGTCCAGATAATGTGAGGCCAGTCAGGCTGACGTGAACACTGCGGACAAAAGACTCTAAAGACAGCACGAAGAGGAGCATTGAGAGGGGGCTTCCTTGAGGCACGCCACGCCTGATCTGGAACTGCTTTGTCCTCTGGCTGTTGACTGATATACAGGCGCTGATTCCTGTTGCGATATTTCTAATCACACTTAGGACGCGCTCATTAAAACCTATTTTCTTCAGTGTGGCATTAAGGAATCTATGATCGACACGATCAAAAGCTTTCTGGAAGTCAATAAACATGATTGCACATTTGATGTTGGTCACAGCAGTGATTGCAAGTACATCTCTATATTCAGCTATGCCTTTAAAAATACTTCTATTAGGAACACACGACTGGTGTGAGCTTACTATCTTTGTAGCGACCTGTGAGAGTCTGTTGTTTATAATTCTGCCGATGATTTTATAATCAGAGTTTAACAGAGAGATAGGACGAAAGTTATTAAGGTTTGTTTTTGCAGTAGTTTTCGGAATGAGTACTATTGTGCTCTCTTTAAAAACTGAAGGTATTTGTTTTCCCTGAAGTATCTCGTTCGTCATTCGGGTAAACATGTCACCAATCAAAGGCCAGTAACGTAGATAAAATTCAACAGGCAAACCATCCGGTCCCGGTGATTTCGTCAAAGGAGACTTGCAGATGGTTCTGTAGAGTTCTTCGTTAGTACACTCGACGAGAAGGTTTTCGTTTTCCTCGTCTGACACCTGAGGAGCTATGGAATTGAGGTACTCATCGAAGGACTCTTCACATACCGGACCGACTGAGTATAGATCTTCGTAATACTTGTGCACTGCATTGACGATGTCTCTCTGAGTCACGAGTGTCTCGCCATTTTCAGACTGAAGTCCATCGATGAAGGTGCGTCTCCTATTTCTTTCGTGCCGCAGTAGATGGTACAAGGAAGCATGTTCATCCTCCACGACAGTTTTAGCCTTTGATTTGATTTTCAGACCCTCCATCTGCTGTCTTTTAATGCTGAGCAATTTGGCCTTGGTTCGCTTGATATCTACCAGACGGATGTTGGAAGTGTCTGCCTGCTCATATAGATTTCTCAGCATGGTGTAATAAAATTGTATGGAATTCTTCAAGTCCTTCGATCGTTGTGCACCATAATGAATGAGAACTTTCCGCAGTTTGGGCTTTGCCCTGTTGCACCACCACTCTAGTACTGAGACATGCCTGTTTACGGAGCGGAGACACATGGCCCACGCTTCTGTCAAACTTTCTTCTAGTCCGTCTTCCTGCATCAGTGACATGTTAAGGTGCCATTGACTTCTGAAACGACGAGTAGGTTGCGCAGTAAGGCTGACGGTAGCAAGCACGGCACTATGATCAGAAAAGTAGACAGGAGTCGTCTCCGCTTTAATGAAGGAGCTGACTAGACTTTGCGATATGTAGAGTCTGTCAATTCTACTTCGTGATTGAGGACCGATATATGTGAAAGCCACAAATGTGGGATACGTTATTTCCCAAGAATCTTTAAGCTGTAAAATAGTGACAAAACGCTTCAGTTCATTGCAGTTATTAAAATTTGGAACCTGGTCTTTTTTATTGATCACACAATTAAAATCACCGCCGATTATAAGATCCTTTGGGTATTTCCGCAATAAATAAATGATCTCTTCTTTAAAGAACTGCGCTCTTTCCATTCTATTGGATGTGCCGGAAGGGGCATACAGATTGATAAGAGTAAAACCAAAGACTTTTATACCTATCGCTCTGCCGGAGTCCAGTCTTTCAATATCTGTGACAGGGATCCCCTCCCTGACTAAAATTGCTGTCCCTATGTTAGTGTCAAGCGAGACATTTAAAATAGACAAATACCCTGGCACTGTAAGGTTAGTGAGTGCAACTTCTTGTAGGAAAACAATGTCCGTCCCTGACTCATATAGGTACTCTTTGAGCGCTGCAATTTTAGTCGCCGATGTAATCCTGTTAATATTGATAGTTGCAAGTGTATACGCCTGGGACATTTAGTTTACATAAAAATGTACGTAAATGAATAAACAAAAAAATAGTAAAATAATGATAAAACCAGGGAGCTGTGTCACTTCTAGAAGGGATAAACTACTCCACTTCAACAAGCTCCTACAATAATAATCTACAGAGAAGTGTATACGCCTGGGACATTTAGTTTACATAAAAATGTACATAAATGAATAAACAAAAAAATAGTAAAATAATGATAAAAACAGGGAGCTGTGTCGCTTCTAGAAGGGATAAACTACTCCACTTCAACAAGCTCCTACAATAATAATCTACAGAGAAATACATATGAGTATGGAAAATACGTGAACCACTGCTTTTGGTTCCTCCGAAAAATGACTAAGACAATAGGACAATCAGAACATAAAGCGGTTCAACGATTTATTTTTTTTGTTTCCCTTTTTTTGTTGTTGAATTGTGATCCTCAGTTTGGTGGAGTATTCCTAAGTTCTCGGGTTTTAGTTTTGCAGAGGGGCTTTCCATCACTAATGTTACTTGAAGGTACATCCTTAGGTTTTTCCTTAATAATTTCATACAGGACATTCTTGGCCGTTGCGTCATCTTGTCCAGGTTGTTGTTTGCTTTGGTTACGGGAAGCTTTGAGATTAGGTTGCGGTTTGAGTCTACGTCTTTGGACATCTTGGTTCAACGCGCCGTCCTTCGCGGTGTCTATCTTCACCACCGTTGAGACCGAAGCTGCCTCAACAGTGACCTGTTTATGACTTCCACTTCCTTGTCCTTCCGACACTAAACCCAGGGCACTGACTGAATCGGTTGGTTGGGGGTCAGTGAGTTCGTGAATGCGGGTCTGGTCCGTCACCTCATGGGGTTCGGAGTGTGGCTCGTCCGTCGCCGCGACAACCGATACTGCTTCGCCGCCGTGGGCTGTTGGTACCTGTGCGGCAGCCGACAGCGGTTGGGTTGCCTTTGCCGCTGTCGTCACGTCCCTACATGTACTGTCCGTTTCCTCTAACACATCGGCATCACACTGCTTCTGTTTGCGGGTGGAGGGGGAATTGCGAGAGGACTCACCGTCCGAGCCGTCATCAGTCGCTTCCAACGGTCGTTTCTTATTCTGAAGATCGCATTCGGGAACAGAAGGGTGACTTGTCATTACTTGCAGAGGGGGGAACTCTGTGTTAGTTATAGCGGGCATTGTAGAACTACCTGCACCACTGTCATTAGCAGAAGGAGGGGAGTTGCTGCTTGGTAAGACGTCGCTAAGGGTCAGTTTTTGACGCTGTGTTAGATTATTCCGGAGGACAAAAACACGGCGTGGACAATCTTGTCTGAAATGACCTGTCTCGTTACAAATATTACACGTACGCTCCTGTCCAGAATAAACAACATGTGCTTTATGGCCTGCAACAGATATATGGGACGGAATATTGGCTTTCACCTCCATTTCGACGGACCTAATGCCATTATAACACTGTATCTTGTACAACTTCGACCATCTTTCGTTATAGATGGATTTAACTTCCCCATATTTAGATAGAGCGTCTTTAATCAACTGATTGTCAACTTCGATAGGAACATTCAAAATCCTCACATTGGTGTACATGATATCAGCTTTTCGTACAGAAACATTACTTTTTGAACCATCTCGATGAACAAATTCAACAGAATTACCCCATTTGGCAAGTAACTTATCGACAGTCACGGAGTTCAGAAATTTAACATAAACACAGTATTTTTCAGCATCTAACTGCGTGGTGTGAACAGAGCCAGAATTGATACAGATTACCTCTGTAAGCCAATCATGGATCTCCAATGCAGTGGGTTGGACCGGCCGGGTTTCCTTCTCGAACGAGAAGACTAACGTATTCTTTCTGACGGTGTCAGACATGGTCTTCAGTGCCGACGAAATTCCGGTAAAAAACCGAAATCGCGACGAAAAACGAAACGGTGAACGGACGATAACACTTCAAAAACACTTATCAGGACCACCAAACGCAATAATACTATGAAAATGCACAGACAGCTGAAGGTAAACACAAAAACACCGGCCGGGGGTCCGCCGCTCGTGGTCTCGCGGTAGCGTTCTCGCTTCCCGAGCACGGGGTCCCGGGTTCAATTCCCGGCGGGGTCAGGGATTTTCACCTGCCTCGAGATGACTGGGTGTTTGTGTTGTCCTCATAATTTCATCATCATCCAGGAAAGTGGCGAAATTGGACTGAGCAAAGATTGGGTAATTGTACGGGCGCTGATAACCACGCAGTTGAGCGCCCTACAAACCAAACATCATCACACACACCGGCGATAGCGCTAACGTGTGCGGAGCAAACAACAAGCACGTCCGACCGCGGCGACAGCTAAAGCCAGAATGAACCACTCGGCCACATCGTCTGCTGGAACTACATCTGCATCTTTGGCGAGTGCTTGCGCAAAGAAGACATCTGTCGATTCGAAAACGCATTCAAAGCACCGTACTGGGCCGGTGTCTGCGTCTAATGCCCAGCTGCAGTGCAGCCGAGCAAGCTTCCACTCGCGAATCATTTAATGACAGCATCCGTCCACGTCGATATCCGATCGGGGCAAAATCACCGGCCCACTTATTTACTGCAGGAATAAGTATTGTATCGACATGCAGTGTCGTCTAATGCAAATGAGAAATGTGCTGGGCACTCTTTTCCACGACTTGCTGCAACGAAACGGACAGCTCGATACGCTACACTGATATTGCTTGCAAGGTTTTGCCGTTCGTCCTAGCCCAAGATTGTCCTGCTGTTTGGATGGAGCTTGGTGTTTGGGCGGCCACTAGCGACGGATGTCTGCAAAGTCAAGTGTCTCCAGTAGGCCCTGCCAAATCGGTTCTGTATATGGCGGCCTGACGCAAAACACGACAGTTGTGCTACAGATGGATTATTATAGGCTCGATACGTAAAAATGACTGCGACAGGTATGCACTTAAATATAAATAAGAACTCGTCGTTCGCAAATACCAACATACTCTTTGCTGGAGCCGAAATTTGAATGGTTTATAGATCTCGACATGATGTATAATTCGAAGGGCATAAGCTATGGAATGTTGTGCGCTTTCATCTGTAGGCAGTTTTGTCTCGTATTTCATACACACGCTATCTGCCACGTACACGCTTCGTTGTTACTACTGGGCCGGTGTCTGCGTCTAATGCCCAGCTAAAGTGCAGCCGACCAAGCTCCCACTCGCGAATCATTTAATGACAGCATCCGTCCACGTCGATATCCGATCGGGGCAAAATCACCGGCCCACTTATTTACTGCAGGAATAAGTATTGTATCGACATGCAGTGTCGTCTAATGCAAATGAGAAATGTGCTGGGCACTCTTTTCCACGACTTGCTGCAACGAAACGGACAGCTCGATACGCTACACTGATATTGCTTGCAAGGTTTTGACGTTAGTCCTAGCCCAAGATTGTCCTGCTGTTTGGATGGAGCTTGGTGTTTGGGCGGCCACTAGCGACGGATGTCTGCAAAGTCAAGTCTCTCCAGTAGGCCCTGCCAAATCGGTTCTGTATATGGCGGCCTGACGCAAAACAAACTGTCGAAAGGCGACAGTTGTGCTACAGATGGATTATTATAGGATCGATACGTTTAAATGACTGCGTCAGGTATGCACATAATTATAAATAAGAACTCGTCGTTCGCAAATACCAACATACTCTTTGCTGGAGACGAAATTTGATTGGTTTATAGATCTCGACATGATGTATAATTCGAAGGGCATACGCTATGGAATGTTGTGCGCTTTCATCTGGTAGGCAGTTTTGTCTCGTATTTCATACACACGCTATCTGCCACGTACACGCTTCGTTGTTACTACTGAGTGGCGTTTCGCATGGAGAAGGAGTGACCGCAAACGCGTGCTTTACGTGAAATTCTTCGACGAGGATGGGATTCGAACCCAAGCGTGCAGAGCACATTGGATTAGCAGTCCAACGCCTTAACCACTGGGCCACCTCGTCTGCTGGAACTACATCTGCATCTTTGGCGAGTGCTTGCGCAAAGAAGACATCTGTCGATTCGAAAACGCATTCAAAGCACCATACTGGGCCGGTGTCTGCGTCCAATGCCCAGCTGCAGTGCAGCCGACCAAGCTCCCACTCGCGAATCATTTAATGACAGCATCCGTCCACGTCGATATCCGATCGGGGCAAAATCACCGGCCCACTTATTTACTGCAGGAATAAGTATTGTATCGACATGCAGTGTCGTCTAATGCAAATGAGAAATGTGCTGGGCACTCTTTTCCACGACTTGCTGCAACGAAACGGACAGCTCGATACGCTACACTGATATTGCTTGCAAGGTTTTGCCGTTCGTCCTAGCCCAAGATTGTCCTGCTGTTTGGATGGAGCTTGGTGTTTGGGCGGCCACTAGCGACGGATGTCTGCAAAGTCAAGTGTCTCCAGTAGGCCCTGCCAAATCGGTTCTGTATATGGCGGCCTGACGCAAAACACGACAGTTGTGCTACAGATGGATTATTATAGGCTCGATACGTAAAAATGACTGCGACAGGTATGCACTTAAATATAAATAAGAACTCGTCGTTCGCAAATACCAACATACTCTTTGCTGGAGCCGAAATTTGAATGGTTTATAGATCTCGACATGATGTATAATTCGAAGGGCATAAGCTATGGAATGTTGTGCGCTTTCATCTGTAGGCAGTTTTGTCTCGTATTTCATACACACGCTATCTGCCACGTACACGCTTCGTTGTTACTACTGGGCCGGTGTCTGCGTCTAATGCCCAGCTAAAGTGCAGCCGACCAAGCTCCCACTCGCGAATCATTTAATGACAGCATCCGTCCACGTCGATATCCGATCGGGGCAAAATCACCGGCCCACTTATTTACTGCAGGAATAAGTATTGTATCGACATGCAGTGTCGTCTAATGCAAATGAGAAATGTGCTGGGCACTCTTTTCCACGACTTGCTGCAACGAAACGGACAGCTCGATACGCTACACTGATATTGCTTGCAAGGTTTTGACGTTAGTCCTAGCCCAAGATTGTCCTGCTGTTTGGATGGAGCTTGGTGTTTGGGCGGCCACTAGCGACGGATGTCTGCAAAGTCAAGTCTCTCCAGTAGGCCCTGCCAAATCGGTTCTGTATATGGCGGCCTGACGCAAAACAAACTGTCGAAAGGCGACAGTTGTGCTACAGATGGATTATTATAGGATCGATACGTTTAAATGACTGCGTCAGGTATGCACATAATTATAAATAAGAACTCGTCGTTCGCAAATACCAACATACTCTTTGCTGGAGACGAAATTTGATTGGTTTATAGATCTCGACATGATGTATAATTCGAAGGGCATACGCTATGGAATGTTGTGCGCTTTCATCTGGTAGGCAGTTTTGTCTCGTATTTCATACACACGCTATCTGCCACGTACACGCTTCGTTGTTACTACTGAGTGGCGTTTCGCATGGAGAAGGAGTGACCGCAAACGCGTGCTTTACGTGAAATTCTTCGACGAGGATGGGATTCGAACCCAAGCGTGCAGAGCACATTGGATTAGCAGTCCAACGCCTTAACCACTGGGCCACCTCGTCTGCTGGAACTACATCTGCATCTTTGGCGAGTGCTTGCGCAAAGAAGACATCTGTCGATTCGAAAACGCATTCAAAGCACCATACTGGGCCGGTGTCTGCGTCCAATGCCCAGCTGCAGTGCAGCCGACCAAGCTCCCACTCGCGAATCATTTAATGACAGCATCCGTCCACGTCGATATCCGATCGGGGCAAAATCACCGGTTCACTTATTTACTGCAGGAATAAGTATTGTATCGACATGCAGTGTCGTCTAATGCAAATGAGAAATGTGCTGGGCACTCCTTTCCACGACTTGCTGCAACGAAACGGACAGCTCGATACGCTACACTGATATTGCTTGCAAGGTTTTGACGTTCGTCCTAGCCCAAGATTGTCCTGCTGTTTGGATGGAGCTTGGTGTTTGGGCGGCCACTAGCGACGGATGTCTGCAAAGTCAAGTCTCTCCAGTAGGCCCTGCCAAATCGGTTCTGTATATGGCGGCCTGACGCAAAACAAACTGTCGAAAGGCGACAGTTGTGCTTCAGATGGATTATTATAGGCTCGATACGTTAAAATGACTGCGACAGGTATGCACTTAAATATAAATAAGAACTCGTCGTTCGCAAATACCAACATACTCTTTGCTGGAGCCGTAATTTGATTGGTTTATAGATCTCGACATGATGTATAATTTGAAGGGCATACGCTATGGAATGTTGTGCGCTTTCATCTGGTAGGCAGTTTTGCCTCGTATTTCATACACACGCTATCTGCCACGTACACGCTTCGTTGTTACTACTGAGTGGCGTTTCGCATGGAGAAGGAGTGACCGCAAACGCGTGCTTTACGTAAAATTCTTCGACGAGGATGGGATTCGAACCCTCGCGTGCAGAGCACATTGGATTAGCAGTCCAACGCCTTAACCACTCGGCCACCTCGTCTGCTGGAACTACATGTGCATCTTTGGCGAGTGCTTGCGCAAAGAAGACATCTGTCGATTCGAAAACGCATTCAAAGCACCGTACTGGGCCGGTGTCTGCGTCTAATGCCCAGCTGCAGTGCAGCCGACCAAGCTCCCACTCGCGAATCATTTAATGACAGCATCCGTCCACGTCGATATCCGATCGGAGCAAAATCACCGGCCCACTTATTTACTGCAGGAATAAGTATTGTATCGACATGCAGTGTCGTCTAATGCAAATGAGAAATGTGCTGGGCACTCTTTTCCACGACTTGCTGCAACGAAACGGACAGCTCGATACGCTACACTGATATTGCTTGCAAGGTTTTGACGTTCGTCCTAGCCCAAGATTGTCCTGCTGTTTGGATGGAGCTTGGTGTTTGGGCGGCCACTAGCGACGGATGTCTGCAAAGTCAAGTCTCTCCAGTAGGCCCTGCCAAATCGGTTCTGTATATGGCGGCATGACGCAAAACAAACTGTCGAAAGGCTACAGATGGATTATTATAGGCTCGATACGTTAAAATGACTGCGACAGGTATGCACTTAAATATAAATAAGAACTCGTCGTTCGCAAATACCAACATACCCTTTGCTGGAGCCGAAATTTGATTGGTTTATAGATCTCGACATGATGTATAATTCGAAGGGCATACGCTATGGAATGTTGTGCGCTTTCATCTGGTAGGCAGTTTTGCCTCGTATTTCATACACACGCTATCTGCCACGTACACGCTTCGTTGTTACTACTGAGTGGCGTTTCGCATGGAGAAGGAGTGACCGCAAACGCGTGCTTTACGTAAAATTCTTCGACGAGGATGGGATTCGAACCCACGCGTGCAGAGCACATTGGATTAGCAGTCCAACGCCTTAACCACTCGGCCACCTCGTCTGCTGGAACTACATCTGCATCTTTGGCGAGTGCTTGCGCAAAGAAGACATCTGTCGATTCGAAAACGCATTCAAAGCACCGTACTGGGCCGGTGTCTGCGTCTAATGCCCAGCTGCAGTGCAGCCGACCAAGCTCCCACTCGCGAATCATTTAATGACAGCATCCGTCCACGTCGATATCCGATCGGGGCAAAATCACCGGCCCACTTATTTACTGCAGGAATAAGTATTGTATCGACATGCAGTGTCGTCTAATGCAAATGAGAAATGTGCTGGGCACTCTTTTCCACGACTTGCTGCAACGAAACGGACAGCTCGATACGCTACACTGATATTGCTTGCAAGGTTTTGACGTTCGTCCTAGCCCAAGATTGTCCTGCTGTTTGGATGGAGCTTGGTGTTTGGGCGGCCACTAGCGACGGATGTCTGCAAAGTCAAGTCTCTCCAGTAGGCCCTGCCAAATCGGTTCTGTATATGGCGGCCTGACGCAAAACAAACTGTCGAAAGGCGACAGTTGTGCTTCAGATGGATTATTATAGGCTCGATACGTTAAAATGACTGCGACAGGTATGCACTTAAATATAAATAAGAACTCGTCGTTCGCAAATACTAACATACTCTTTGCTGGAGCCGTAATTTGATTGGTTTATAGATCTCGACATGATGTATAATTTGAAGGGCATACGCTATGGAATGTTGTGCGCTTTCATCTGGTAGGCAGTTTTGCCTCGTATTTCATACACACGCTATCTGCCACGTACACGCTTCGTTGTTACTACTGAGTGGCGTTTCGCATGGAGAAGGAGTGACCGCAAACGCGTGCTTTACGTAAAATTCTTCGACGAGGATGGGATTCGAACCCTCGCGTGCAGAGCACATTGGATTAGCAGTCCAACGCCTTAACCACTCGGCCACCTCGTCTGCTGGAACTACATGTGCATCTTTGGCGAGTGCTTGCGCAAAGAAGACATCTGTCGATTCGAAAACGCATTCAAAGCACCGTACTGGGCCGGTGTCTGCGTCTAATGCCCAGCTGCAGTGCAGCCGACCAAGCTCCCACTCGCGAATCATTTAATGACAGCATCCGTCCACGTCGATATCCGATCGGGGCAAAATCACCGGCCCACTTATTTACTGCAGGAATAAGTATTGTATCGACATGCAGTGTCGTCTAATGCAAATGAGAAATGTGCTGGGCACTCTTTTCCACGACTTGCTGCAACGAAACGGACAGCTCGATACGCTACACTGATATTGCTTGCAAGGTTTTGACGTTCGTCCTAGCCCAAGATTGTCCCGCTGTTTGGATGGAGCTTGGTGTTTGGGCGGCCACTAGCGACGGATGTCTGCAAAGTCAAGTCTCTCCAGTAGGCCCTGCCAAATCGGTTCTGTATATGGCGGCCTGACGCAAAACAAACTGTCGAAAGGCGACAGTTGTGCTTCAGATGGTTTATTATAGGCTCGATACGTTAAAATGACTGCGACAGGTATGCACTTAAATATAAATAAGAACTCGTCGTTCGCAAATACCAACATACTCTTTGCTGGAGCCGTAATTTGATTGGTTTATAGATCTCGACATGATGTATAATTCGAAGGGCATACGTTATGGAATGTTGTGCGCTTTCATCTGGTAGGCAGTTTTGCCTCGTATTTCATACACACGCTATCTGCCACGTACACGCTTCGTTGTTACTACTGAGTGGCGTTTCGCATGGAGAAGGAGTGACCGCAAACGCGTGCTTTACGTAAAATTCTTCGACGAGGATGGGACTCGAACCCACGCGTGCAGAGCACATTGGATTAGCAGTCCAACGCCTTAACCACTCGGCCACCTCGTCTGCTGGAACTACAACTGCATCTTTGGCGAGTGCTTGCGCAAAGAAGACATCTGTCGATTCGAAAACGCATTCAAAGCACCGTACTGGGCCGGTGTCTGCGTCTAATGCCCAGCTGCAGTGCAGCCGACCAAGCTCCCACTCGCGAATCATTTAATGACAGCATCCGTCCACGTCGGTATCCGATCGGGGCAAAATCACCGGCCCACTTATTTACTGCAGGAATAAGTATTGTATCGACATGCAGTGTCGTCTAATGCAAATGAGAAATGTGCTGGGCACTCTTTTCCACGACTTGCTGCAACGAAACGGATAGCTCGATACGCTACACTGATATTGCTTGCAAGGTTTTGACGTTCGTCCTAGCCCAAGATTGTCCTGCTGTTTGGATGGAGCTTGGTGTTTGGGCGGCCACTAGCGACGGATGTCTGCAAAGTCAAGTCTCTCCAGTAGGCCCTGCCAAATCGGTTCTGTATATGGCGGCCTGACGCAAAACAAACTGTCGAAAGGCGACAGTTGTGCTACAGATGGTTTATTATAGGCTCGATACGTTAAAATGACTGCGACAGGTATGCACTTAAATATAAATAAGAACTCGTCGTTCGCAAATACCAACATACTCTTTGCTGGAGCCGTAATTTGATTGGTTTATAGATCTCGACATGATGTATAATTCGAAGGGCATACGCTATGGAATGTTGTGCGCTTTCATCTGGTAGGCAGTTTTGCCTCGTATTTCATACACACGCTATCTGCCACGTACACGCTTCGTTGTTACTACTGAGTGGCGTTTCGCATGGAGAAGGAGTGACCGCAAACGCGTGCTTTACGTAAAATTCTTCGACGAGGATGGGATTCGAACCCACGCGTGCAGAGCACATTAGATTAGCAGTCCAACGCCTTAACCCCTCTGCCACCTCGTCTGCTGGAACTACATCTGCATCTTTGGCGAGTGCTTGCGCAAAGAAGACATCTGTCGATTCGAAAACGCATTCAAAGCACCGTACTGGGCCGGTGTCTGCGTCTAATGCCCAGCTGCAGTGCAGCCGACCAAGCTCCCACTCGCGAATCATTTAATGAAAGCATCCGTCCACGTCGATATCCGATCGGGGCAAAATCACCCGCCCATTATTTACTGCAGGAATAAGTATTGTATCGACATGCAGTGTCGTCTAATGCAAATGAGAAATGTGCTGGGCACTCTTTTCCACGACTTGCTGCAACGAAACGGACAGCTCGATACTCTACACTGATATTGCTTGCAAGGTTTTGACGTTCGTCCTAGCCCAAGATTGTCCTGCTGTTTGGATGGAGCTTGGTGTTTGGGCGGCCACTAGCGACGGATGTCTGCAAAGTCAAGTCTCTCCAGTAGGCCCTGCCAAATCGGTTCTGTATATGGCGGCCTGACGCAAAACAAACTGTCGAAAGGCGACAGTTGTGCTACAGATGGTTTATTATAGGCTCGATACGTTAAAATGACTGCGACAGGTATGCACTTAAATATAAATAAGAACTCGTCGTTCGCAAATACCAACATACTCTTTGCTGGAGCCGTAATTTGATTGGTTTATAGATCTCGACATGATGTATAATTCGAAGGGCATACGCTATGGAATGTTGTGCGCTTTCATCTGGTAGGCAGTTTTGCCTCGTATTTCATACACACGCTATCTGCCACGTACACGCTTCGTTGTTACTACTGAGTGGCGTTTCGCATGGAGAAGGAGTGACCGCAAACGCGTGCTTTACGTAAAATTCTTCGACGAGGATGGGATTCGAACCCACGCGTGCAGAGCACATTGGATTAGCAGTCCAACGCCTTAACCACTCTGCCACCTCGTCTGCTGGAACTACATCTGCATCTTTGGCGAGTGCTTGCGCAAAGAAGACATCTGTCGATTCGAAAACGCATTCAAAGCACCGTACTGGGCCGGTGTCTGCGTCTAATGCCCAGCTGCAGTGCAGCCGACCAAGCTCCCACTCGCGAATCATTTAATGACAGCATCCGTCCACGTCGATATCCGATCGGGGCAAAATCACCGGCCCACTTATTTACTGCAGGAATAAGTATTGTATCGACATGCAGTGTCGTCTAATGCAAATGAGAAATGTGCTGGGCACTCTTTTCCACGACTTGCTGCAACGAAACGGACAGCTCGATACGCTACACTGATATTGCTTGCAAGGTTTTGACGTTCGTCCTAGCCCAAGATTGTCCTGCTGTTTGGATGGAGCTTGGTGTTTGGGCGGCCACTAGCGACGGATGTCTGCAAAGTCAAGTCTCTCCAGTAGGCCCTGCCAAATCGGTTCTGTATATGGCGGCCTGACGCAAAACAAACTGTCGAAAGGCTACAGATGGATTATTATAGGCTCGATACGTTAAAATGACTGCGACAGGTATGCACTTAAATATAAATAAGAACTCGTCGTTCGCAAATACCAACATATCCTTTGCTGGAGCCGAAATTTGATTGGTTTATAGATCTCGACATGATGTATAATTCGAAGGGCATACGCTATGGAATGTTGTGCGCTTTCATCTGGTAGGCAGTTTTGCCTCGTATTTCATACACACGCTATCTGCCACGTACACGCTTCGTTGTTACTACTGAGTGGCGTTTCGCATGGAGAAGGAGTGACCGCAAACGCGTGCTTTACGTAAAATTCTTCGACGAGGATGGGATTCGAACCCTCGCGTGCAGAGCACATTGGATTAGCAGTCCAACGCCTTAACCACTCGGCCACCTCGTCTGCTGGAACTACATCTGCATCTTTGGCGAGTGCTTGCGCAAAGAAGACATCTGTCGATTCGAAAACGCATTCAAAGCACCGTACTGGGCCGGTGTCTGCGTCTAATGCCCAGCTGCAGTGCAGCCGACCAAGCTCCCACTCGCGAATCATTTAATGACAGCATCCGTCCACGTCGATATCCGATCGGGGCAAAATCACCGGCCCACTTATTTACTGCAGGAATAAGTATTGTATCGACATGCAGTGTCGTCTAATGCAAATGAGAAATGTGCTGGGCACTCTTTTCCACGACTTGCTGCAACGAAACGGACAGCTCGATACGCTACACTGATATTGCTTGCAAGGTTTTGACGTTCGTCCTAGCCCAAGATTGTCCTGCTGTTTGGATGGAGCATGGTGTTTGGGCGGCCACTAGCGACGGATGTCTGCAAAGTCAAGTCTCTCCAGTAGGCCCTGCCAAATCGGTTCTGTATATGGCGGCCTGACGCAAAACAAACTGTCGAAAGGCGACAGTTGTGCTACAGATGGTTTATTATAGGCTCGATACGTTAAAATGACTGCCACAGGTATGCACTTAAATATAAATAAGAACTCGTCGTTCGCAAATACCAACATACCCTTTGCTGGAGCCGAAATTTGATTGGTTTATAGATCTCGACATGATGTATAATTCGAAGGGCATACGCTATGGAATGTTGTGCGCTTTCATCTGGTAGGCAGTTTTGCCTCGTATTTCATACACACGCTATCTGCCACGTACACGCTTCGTTGTTACTACTGAGTGGCGTTTCGCATGGAGAAGGAGTGACCGCAAACGCGTGCTTTACGTAAAATTCTTCGACGAGGATGGGATTCGAACCCTCGCGTGCAGAGCACATTGGATTAGCAGTCCAACAAATTAACCACTCGGCCACCTCGTCTGCTGGAACTACATCTGCATCTTTGGCGAGTGCTTGCGCAAAGAAGACATCTGTCGATTCGAAAACGCATTCAAAGCACCGTACTGGGCCGGTGTCTGCGTCTAATGCCCAGCTGCAGTGCAGCCGACCAAGCTCCCACTCGCGAATCATTTAATGACAGCATCCGTCCACGTCGATATCCGATCGGGGCAAAATCACCGGCCCACTTATTTACTGCAGGAATAAGTATTGTATCGACATGCAGTGTCGTCTAATGCAAATGAGAAATGTGCTGGGCACTCTTTTCCACGACTTGCTGCAACGAAACGGACAGCTCGATACGCTACACTGATATTGCTTGCAAGGTTTTGACGTTCGTCCTAGCCCAAGATTGTCCTGCTGTTTGGATGGAGCTTGGTGTTTGGGCGGCCACTAGCGACGGATGTCTGCAAAGTCAAGTCTCTCCAGTAGGCCCTGCCAAATCGGTTCTGTATATGGCGGCCTGACGCAAAACAAACTGTCGAAAGGCGACAGTTGTGCTACAGATGGTTTATTATAGGCTCGATACGTTAAAATGACTGCGACAGGTATGCACTTAAATATAAATAAGAACTCGTCGTTCGCAAATACCAACATACTCTTTGCTGGAGCCGTAATTTGATTGGTTTATAGATCTCGACATGATGTATAATTCGAAGGGCATACGCTATGGAATGTTGTGCGCTTTCATCTGGTAGGCAGTTTTGCCTCGTATTTCATACACACGCTATCTGCCACGTACACGCTTCGTTGTTACTACTGAGTGGCGTTTCGCATGGAGAAGGAGTGACCGCAAACGCGTGCTTTACGTAAAATTCTTCGACGAGGATGGGATTCGAACCCACGCGTGCAGAGCACATTGGATTAGCAGTCCAACGCCTTAACCACTCTGCCACCTCGTCTGCTGGAACTACATCTGCATCTTTGGCGAGTGCTTGCGCAAAGAAGACATCTGTCGATTCGAAAACGCATTCAAAGCACCGTACTGGGCCGGTGTCTGCGTCTAATGCCCAGCTGCAGTGCAGCCGACCAAGCTCCCACTCGCGAATCATTTAATGACAGCATCCGTCCACGTCGATATCCGATCGGGGCAAAATCACCGGCCCACTTATTTACTGCAGGAATAAGTATTGTATCGACATGCAGTGTCGTCTAATGCAAATGAGAAATGTGCTGGGCACTCTTTTCCACGACTTGCTGCAACGAAACGGACAGCTCGATACGCTACACTGATATTGCTTGCAAGGTTTTGACGTTCGTCCTAGCCCAAGATTGTCCTGCTGTTTGGATGGAGCTTGGTGTTTGGGCGGCCACTAGCGACGGATGTCTGCAAAGTCAAGTCTCTCCAGTAGGCCCTGCCAAATCGGTTCTGTATATGGCGGCCTGACGCAAAACAAACTGTCGAAAGGCGACAGTAGTGCTACAGATGGTTTATTATAGGCTCGATACGTTAAAATGACTGCCACAGGTATGCACTTAAATATAAATAAGAACTCGTCGTTCGCAAATACCAACATACCCTTTGCTGGAGCCGAAATTTGATTGGTTTATAGATCTCGACATGATGTATAATTCGAAGGGCATACGCTATGGAATGTTGTGCGCTTTCAACTGGTAGGCAGTTTTGCCTCGTATTTCATACACACGCTATCTGCCACGTACACGCTTCGTTGTTACTACTGAGTGGCGTTTCGCATGGAGAAGGAGTGACCGCAAACGCGTGCTTTAGGTAAAATTCTTCGATGAGGATGGGATTCGAACCCACGCGTGCAGAGCACATTGGATTAGCAGTCCAACGCCTTAACCACTCGGCCACCTCGTCTGCTGGAACTACATCTGCATCTTTGGCGAGTGCTTGCGCAAAGAAGACATCTGTCGATTCGAAAACGCATTCAAAGCACCGTACTGGGCCGGTGTCTGCGTCTAATGCCCAGCTGCAGTGCAGCCGACCAAGCTCCCACTCGCGAATCATTTAATGACAGCATCCGTCCACGTCGATATCCGATCGGGGCAAAATCACCGGCCCACTTATTTACTGCAGGAATAAGTATTGTATCGACATGCAGTGTCGTCTAATGCAAATGAGAAATGTGCTGGGCACTCTTTTCCACGACTTGCTGCAACGAAACGGACAGCTCGATACGCTACACTGATATTGCTTGCAAGGTTTTGACGTTCGTCCTAGCCCAAGATTGTCCTGCTGTTTGGATGGAGCTTGGTGTTTGGGCGGCCACTAGCGACGGATGTCTGCAAAGTCAAGTCTCTCCAGTAGGCCCTGCCAAATCGGTTCTGTATATGGCGGCCTGACGTAAGACAAGTTGTGCTACAGATGGATTATTATAGGCTCGATACGTTAAAATGACTGCGACAGGTATGCACTTAAATATAAATAAGAACTCGTCGTTCGCAAATACCAACATACTCTTTGCTGGAGCCGTAATTTGATTGGTTTATAGATCTCGACATGATGTATAATTCGAAGGGCATACGCTATGGAATGTTGTGCGCTTTCATCTGGTAGGCAGTTTTGCCTCGTATTTCATACACACGCTATCTGCCACGTACACGCTTCGTTGTTACTACTGAGTGGCGTTTCGCATGGAGAAGGAGTGACCGCAAACGCGTGCTTTACGTAAAATTCTTCGACGAGGATGGGATTCGAACCCACGCGTGCAGAGCACATTGGATTAGCAGTCCAACGCCTTAACCACTCTGCCACCTCGTCTGCTGGAACTACATCTGCATCTTTGGCGAGTGCTTGCGCAAAGAAGACATCTGTCGATTCGAAAACGCATTCAAAGCACCGTACTGGGCCGGTGTCTGCGTCTAATGCCCAGCTGCAGTGCAGCCGACCAAGCTCCCACTCGCGAATCATTTAATGACAGCATCCGTCCACGTCGATATCCGATCGGGGCAAAATCACCGGCCCACTTATTTACTGCAGGAATAAGTATTGTATCGACATGCAGTGTCGTCTAATGCAAATGAGAAATGTGCTGGGCACTCTTTTCCACGACTTGCTGCAACGAAACGGACAGCTCGATACGCTACACTGATATTGCTTGCAAGGTTTTGACGTTCGTCCTAGCCCAAGATTGTCCTGCTGTTTGGATGGAGCTTGGTGTTTGGGCGGCCACTAGCGACGGATGTCTGCAAAGTCAAGTCTCTCCAGTAGGCCCTGCCAAATCGGTTCTGTATATGGCGGCCTGACGCAAAACAAACTGTCGAAAGGCGACAGTAGTGCTACAGATGGTTTATTATAGGCTCGATACGTTAAAATGACTGCCACAGGTATGCACTTAAATATAAATAAGAACTCGTCGTTCGCAAATACCAACATACCCTTTGCTGGAGCCGAAATTTGATTGGTTTATAGATCTCGACATGATGTATAATTCGAAGGGCATACGCTATGGAATGTTGTGCGCTTTCAACTGGTAGGCAGTTTTGCCTCGTATTTCATACACACGCTATCTGCCACGTACACGCTTCGTTGTTACTACTGAGTGGCGTTTCGCATGGAGAAGGAGTGACCGCAAACGCGTGCTTTAGGTAAAATTCTTCGATGAGGATGGGATTCGAACCCACGCGTGCAGAGCACATTGGATTAGCAGTCCAACGCCTTAACCACTCGGCCACCTCGTCTGCTGGAACTACATCTGCATCTTTGGCGAGTGCTTGCGCAAAGAAGACATCTGTCGATTCGAAAACGCATTCAAAGCACCGTACTGGGCCGGTGTCTGCGTCTAATGCCCAGCTGCAGTGCAGCCGACCAAGCTCCCACTCGCGAATCATTTAATGACAGCATCCGTCCACGTCGATATCCGATCGGGGCAAAATCACCGGCCCACTTATTTACTGCAGGAATAAGTATTGTATCGACATGCAGTGTCGTCTAATGCAAATGAGAAATGTGCTGGGCACTCTTTTCCACGACTTGCTGCAACGAAACGGACAGCTCGATACGCTACACTGATATTGCTTGCAAGGTTTTGACGTTCGTCCTAGCCCAAGATTGTCCTGCTGTTTGGATGGAGCTTGGTGTTTGGGCGGCCACTAGCGACGGATGTGTTACAGATGGATTATTATAGGCTCGATACGTTAAAATGACTGCGACAGGTATGCACTTAAATATAAATAAGAACTCGTCGTTCGCAAATACCAACATACTCTTTGCTGGAGCCGTAATTTGATTGGTTTATAGATCTCGACATGATGTATAATTCGAAGGGCATACGCTATGGAATGTTGTGCTCTTTCATCTGGTAGGCAGTTTTGCCTCGTATTTCATACACACGCTATCTGCCACGTACACGCTTCGTTGTTACTACTGAGTGGCGTTTCGCATGGAGAAGGAGTGACCGCAAACGCATGCTTTACGTAAAATTCTTCGACGAGGATGGGATTCGAACCCACGCGTGCAGAGCACATTGGATTAGCAGTCCAACGCCTTAACCACTCTGCCACCTCGTCTGCTGGAACTACATCTGCATCTTTGGCGAGTGCTTGCGCAAAGAAGACATCTGTCGATTCGAAAACGCATTCAAAGCACCGTACTGGGCCGGTGTCTGCGTCTAATGCCCAGCTGCAGTGCAGCCGACCAAGCTCCCACTCGCGAATCATTTAATGACAGCATCCGTCCACGTCGATATCCGATCGGGGCAAAATCACCGGCCCACTTATTTACTGCAGGAATAAGTATTGTATCGACATGCAGTGTCGTCTAATGCAAATGAGAAATGTGCTGGGCACTCTTTTCCACGACTTGCTGCAACGAAACGGACAGCTCGATACGCTACACTGATATTGCTTGCAAGGTTTTGACGTTCGTCCTAGCCCAAGATTGTCCTGCTGTTTGGATGGAGCTTGGTGTTTGGGCGGCCACTAGCGACGGATGTCTGCAAAGTCAAGTCTCTCCAGTAGGCCCTGCCAAATCGGTTCTGTATATGGCGGCCTGACGCAAAACAAACTGTCGAAAGGCTACAGATGGATTATTATAGGCTCGATACGTTAAAATGACTGCGACAGGTATGCACTTAAATATAAATAAGAACTCGTCGTTCGCAAATACCAACATACCCTTTGCTGGAGCCGAAATTTGATTGGTTTATAGATCCCGACATGATGTATAATTCGAAGGGCATACGCTATGGAATGTTGTGCGCTTTCATCTGGTAGGCAGTTTTGCCTCGTATTTCATACACACGCTATCTGCCACGTACACGCTTCGTTGTTACTACTGAGTGGCGTTTCGCATGGAGAAGGAGTGACCGCAAACGCGTGCTTTACGTAAAATTCTTCGACGAGGATGGGATTCGAACCCTCGCGTGCAGAGCACATTGGATTAGCAGTCCAACGCCTTAACCACTCGGCCACCTCGTCTGCTGGAACTACATCTGCATCTTTGGCGAGTGCTTGCGCAAAGAAGACATCTGTCGATTCGAAAACGCATTCAAAGCACCGTACTGGGCCGGTGTCTGCGTCTAATGCCCAGCTGCAGTGCAGCCGACCAAGCTCCCACTCGCGAATCATTTAATGACAGCATCCGTCCACGTCGATATCCGATCGGGGCAAAATCACCGGCCCACTTATTTACTGCAGGAATAAGTATTGTATCGACATGCAGTGTCGTCTAATGCAAATGAGAAATGTGCTGGGCACTCTTTTCCACGACTTGCTGCAACGAAACGGACAGCTCGATACGCTACACTGATATTGCTTGCAAGGTTTTGACGTTCGTCCTAGCCCAAGATTGTCCTGCTGTTTGGATGGAGCATGGTGTTTGGGCGGCCACTAGCGACGGATGTCTGCAAAGTCAAGTCTCTCCAGTAGGCCCTGCCAAATCGGTTCTGTATATGGCGGCCTGACGCAAAACAAACTGTCGAAAGGCGACAGTTGTACTACAGATGGTTTATTATAGGCTCGATACGTTAAAATGACTGCCACAGGTATGCACTTAAATATAAATAAGAACTCGTCGTTCGCAAATACCAACATACCCTGTGCTGGAGCCGAAATTTGATTGGTTTATAGATCCCGACATGATGTATAATTCGAAGGGCATACGCTATGGAATGTTGTGCGCTTTCATCTGGTAGGCAGTTTTGCCTCGTATTTCATACACACGCTATCTGCCACGTACACGCTTCGTTGTTACTACTGAGTGGCGTTTCGCATGGAGAAGGAGTGACCGCAAACGCGTGCTTTAGGTAAAATTCTTCGATGAGGATGGGATTCGAACCCACGCGTGCAGAGCACATTGGATTAGCAGTCCAACGCCTTAACCACTCGGCCACCTCGTCTGCTGGAACTACATGTGCATCTTTGGCGAGTGCTTGCGCAAAGAAGACATCTGTCGATTCGAAAACGCATTCAAAGCACCGTACTGGGCCGGTGTCTGCGTCTAATGCCCAGCTGCAGTGCAGCCGACCAAGCTCCCACTCGCGAATCATTTAATGACAGCATCCGTCCACGTCGATATCCGATCGGGGCAAAATCACCGGCCCACTTATTTACTGCAGGAATAAGTATTGTATCGACATGCAGTGTCGTCTAATGCAAATGAGAAATGTGCTGGGCACTCTTTTCCACGACTTGCTGCAACGAAACGGACAGCTCGATACGCTACACTGATATTGCTTGCAAGGTTTTGACGTTCGTCCTAGCCCAAGATTGTCCTGCTGTTTGGATGGAGCTTGGTGTTTGGGCGGCCACTAGCGACGGATGTGTTACAGATGGATTATTATAGGCTCGATACGTTAAAATGACTGCGACAGGTATGCACTTAAATATAAATAAGAACTCGTCGTTCGCAAATACCAACATACTCTTTGCTGGAGCCGTAATTTGATTGGTTTGTAGATCTCGACATGATGTATAATTCGAAGGGCATACGCTATGGAATGTTGTGCGCTTTCATCTGGTAGGCAGTTTTGCCTCGTATTTCATACACACGCTATCTGCCACGTACACGCTTCGTTGTTACTACTGAGTGGCGTTTCGCATGGAGAAGGAGTGACCGCAAACGCGTGCTTTACGTAAAATTCTTCGACGAGGATGGGATTCGAACCCACGCGTGCAGAGCACATTGGATTAGCAGTCCAACGCCTTAACCACTCTGCCACCTCGTCTGCTGGAACTACATCTGCATCTTTGTCGAGTGCTTGCGCAAAGAAGACATCTGTCGATTCGAAAACGCATTCAAAGCACCGTACTGGGCCGGTGTCTGCGTCTAATGCCCAGCTGCAGTGCAGCCGACCAAGCTCCCACTCGTGAATCATTTAATGACAGCATCCGTCCACGTCGATATCCGATCGGGGCAAAATCACCGGCCCACTTATTTACTGCAGGAATAAGTATTGTATCGACATGCAGTGTCGTCTAATGCAAATGAGAAATGTGCTGGGCACTCTTTTCCACGACTTGCTGCAACGAAACGGACAGCTCGATACGCTACACTGATATTGCTTGCAAGGTTTTGACGTTCGTCCTAGCCCAAGATTGTCCTGCTGTTTGGATGGAGCTTGGTGTTTGGGCGGCCACTAGCGACGGATGTCTGCAAAGTCAAGTCTCTCCAGTAGGCCCTGCCAAATCGGTTCTGTATATGGCGGCCTGACGCAAAACAAACTGTCGAAAGGCTACAGATGGATTATTATAGGCTCGATACGTTAAAATGACTGCGACAGGTATGCACTTAAATATAAATAAGAACTCGTCGTTCGCAAATACCAACATACCCTTTGCTGGAGCCGAAATTTGATTGGTTTATAGATCTCGACATGATGTATAATTCGAAGGGCATACGCTATGGAATGTTGTGCGCTTTCATCTGGTAGGCAGTTTTGCCTCGTATTTCATACACACGCTATCTGCCACGTACACGCTTCGTTGTTACTACTGAGTGGCGTTTCGCATGGAGAAGGAGTGACCGCAAACGCGTGCTTTACGTAAAATTCTTCGACGAGGATGGGATTCGAACCCTCGCGTGCAGAGCACATTGGATTAGCAGTCCAACGCCTTAACCACTCGGCCACCTCGTCTGCTGGAACTACATCTGCATCTTTGGCGAGTGCTTGCGCAAAGAAGACATCTGTCGATTCGAAAACGCATTCAAAGCACCGTACTGGGCCGGTGTCTGCGTCTAATGCCCAGCTGCAGTGCAGCCGACCAAGCTCCCACTCGCGAATCATTTAATGACAGCATCCGTCCACGTCGATATCCGATCGGGGCAAAATCACCGGCCCACTTATTTACTGCAGGAATAAGTATTGTATCGACATGCAGTGTCGTCTAATGCAAATGAGAAATGTGCTGGGCACTCTTTTCCACGACTTGCTGCAACGAAACGGACAGCTCGATACGCTACACTGATATTGCTTGCAAGGTTTTGACGTTCGTCCTAGCCCAAGATTGTCCTGCTGTTTGGATGGAGCATGGTGTTTGGGCGGCCACTAGCGACGGATGTCTGCAAAGTCAAGTCTCTCCAGTAGGCCCTGCCAAATCGGTTCTGTATATGGCGGCCTGACGCAAAACAAACTGTCGAAAGGCGACAGTTGTGCTACAGATGGTTTATTATAGGCTCGATACGTTAAAATGACTGCCACAGGTATGCACTTAAATATAAATAAGAACTCGTCGTTCGCAAATACCAACATACTCTTTGCTGGAGCCGTAATTTGATTGGTTTATAGATCTCGACATGATGTATAATTCGAAGGGCATACGCTATGGAATGTTGTGCGCTTTCATCTGGTAGGCAGTTTTGCCTCGTATTTCATACACACGCTATCTGCCACGTACACGCTTCGTTGTTACTACTGAGTGGCGTTTCGCATGGAGAAGGAGTGACCGCAAACGCGTGCTTTACGTAAAATTCTTCGACGAGGATGGGATTCGAACACACGCGTGCAGAGCACATTGGATTAGCAGTCCAACGCCTTAACCACTCGGCCACCTCGTCTGCTGGAACTACAACTGCATCTTTGGCGAGTGCTTGCGCAAAGAAGACATCTGTCGATTCGAAAACGCATTCAAAGCACCGTACTGGGCCGGTGTCTGCGTCTAATGCCCAGCTGCAGTGCAGCCGACCAAGCTCCCACTCGCGAATCATTTAATGACAGCATCCGTCCACGTCGATATCCGATCGGGGCAAAATCACCGGCCCACTTATTTACTGCAGGAATAAGTATTGTATCGACATGCAGTGTCGTCTAATGCAAATGAGAAATGTGCTGGGCACTCTTTTCCACGACTTGCTGCAACGAAACGGACAGCTCGATACGCTACACTGATATTGCTTGCAAGGTTTTGACGTTCGTCCTAGCCCAAGATTGTCCTGCTGTTTGGATGGAGCTTGGTGTTTGGGCGGCCACTAGCGACGGATGTCTGCAAAGTCAAGTCTCTCCAGTAGGCCCTGCCAAATCGGTTCTGTATATGGCGGCCTGACGCAAAACAAACTGTCGAAAGGCAACAGATGGATTATTATAGGCTCGATACGTTAAAATGACTGCGACAGGTATGCACTTAAATATAAATAAGAACTCGTCGTTCGCAAATACCAACATACCCTTTGCTGGAGCCGAAATTTGATTGGTTTATAGATCTCGACATGATGTATAATTCGAAGGGCATACGCTATGGAATGTTGTGCGCTTTCATCTGGTAGGCAGTTTTGCCTCGTATTTCATACACACGCTATCTGCCACGTACACGCTTCGTTGTTACTACTGAGTGGCGTTTCGCATGGAGAAGGAGTGACCGCAAACGCGTGCTTTACGTAAAATTCTTCGACGAGGATGGGATTCGAACCCTCGCGTGCAGAGCACATTGGATTAGCAGTCCAACGCCTTAACCACTCGGCCACCTCGTCTGCTGGAACTACATCTGCATCTTTGGCGAGTGCTTGCGCAAAGAAGACATCTGTCGATTCGAAAACGCATTCAAAGCACCGTACTGGGCCGGTGTCTGCGTCTAATGCCCAGCTGCAGCGCAGCCGACCAAGCTCCCACTCGCGAATCATTTAATGACAGCATCCGTCCACGTCGATATCCGATCGGGGCAAAATCACCGGCCCACTTATTTACTGCAGGAATAAGTATTGTATCGACATGCAGTGTCGTCTAATGCAAATGAGAAATGTGCTGGGCACTCTTTTCCACGACTTGCTGCAACGAAACGGACAGCTCGATACGCTACACTGATATTGCTTGCAAGGTTTTGACGTTCGTCCTAGCCCAAGATTGTCCTGCTGTTTGGATGGAGCATGGTGTTTGGGCGGCCACTAGCGACGGATGTCTGCAAAGTCAAGTCTCTCCAGTAGGCCCTGCCAAATCGGTTCTGTATATGGCGGCCTGACGCAAAACAAACTGTCGAAAGGCGACAGTTGTGCTACAGATGGTTTATTATAGGCTCGATACGTTAAAATGACTGCCACAGGTATGCACTTAAATATAAATAAGAACTCGTCGTTCGCAAATACCAACATACTCTTTGCTGGAGCCGTAATTTGATTGGTTTATAGATCTCGACATGATGTATAATTCGAAGGGCATACGCTATGGAATGTTGTGCGCTTTCATCTGGTAGGCAGTTTTGCCTCGTATTTCATACACACGCTATCTGCCACGTACACGCTTCGTTGTTACTACTGAGTGGCGTTTCGCATGGAGAAGGAGTGACCGCAAACGCGTGCTTTACGTAAAATTCTTCGACGAGGATGGGATTCGAACCCACGCGTGCAGAGCACATTGGATTAGCAGTCCAACGCCTTAACCACTCTGCCACCTCGTCTGCTGGAACTACATCTGCATCTTTGGCGAGTGCTTGCGCAAAGAAGACATCTGTCGATTCGAAAACGCATTCAAAGCACCGTACTGGGCCGGTGTCTGCGTCTAATGCCCAGCTGCAGTGCAGCCGACCAAGCTCCCACTCGCGAATCATTTAATGACAGCATCCGTCCACGTCGATATCCGATCGGGGCAAAATCACCGGCCCACTTATTTACTGCAGGAATAAGTATTGTATCGACATGCAGTGTCGTCTAATGCAAATGAGAAATGTGCTGGGCACTCTTTTCCACGACTTGCTGCAACGAAACGGACAGCTCGATACGCTACACTGATATTGCTTGCAAGGTTTTGACGTTCGTCCTAGCCCAAGATTGTCCTGCTGTTTGGATGGAGCTTGGTGTTTGGGCGGCCACTAGCGACGGATGTCTGCAAAGTCAAGTCTCTCCAGTAGGCCCTGCCAAATCGGTTCTGTATATGGCGGCCTGACGCAAAACAAACTGTCGAAAGGCGACAGTTGTGCTACAGATGGTTTATTATAGGCTCGATACGTTAAAATGACTGCGACAGGTATGCACTTAAATATAAATAAGAACTCGTCGTTCGCAAATACCAACATACTCTTTGCTGGAGCCGTAATTTGATTGGTTTATAGATCTCGACATGATGTATAATTCGAAGGGCATACGCTATGGAATGTTGTGCGCTTTCCTCTGGTAGGCAGTTTTTCCTCGTATTTCATACACACGCTATCTGCCACGTACACGCTTCGTTGTTACTACTGAGTGGCGTTTCGCATGGAGAAGGAGTGACCGCAAACGCGTGCTTTACGTAAAATTCTTCGACGAGGATGGGATTCGAACCCACGTGTGCAGAGCACACTGGATTAGCAGTCCAACGCCTTAACCACTCGGCCACCTCGTCTGCTGGAACTACAACTGCATCTTTGGCGAGTGCTTGCGCAAAGAAGACATCTGTCGATTCGAAAACGCATTCAAAGCACCGTACTGGGCCGGTGTCTGCGTCTAATGCCCAGCTGCAGTGCAGCCGACCAAGCTCCCACTCGCGAATCATTTAATGACAGCATCCGTCCACGTCGATATCCGATCGGGGCAAAATCACCGGCCCACTTATTTACTGCAGGAATAAGTATTGTATCGACATGCAGTGTCGTCTAATGCAAATGAGAAATGTGCTGGGCACTCTTTTCCACGACTTGCTGCAACGAAACGGACAGCTCGATACGCTACACTGATATTGCTTGCATGGTTTTGACGTTCGTCCTAGCCCAAGATTGTCCTGCTGTTTGGATGGAGCTTGGTGTTTGGGCGGCCACTAGCGACGGATGTCTGCAAAGTCAAGTCTCTCCAGTAGGCCCTGCCAAATCGGTTCTGTATATGGCGGCCTGACGCAAAACAAACTGTCGAAAGGCGACAGTTGTGCTACAGATGGTTTATTATAGGCTCGATACGTTAAAATGACTGCGACAGGTATGCACTTAAATATAAATAAGAACTCGTCGTTCGCAAATACCAACATACTCTTTGCTGGAGCCGTAATTTGATTGGTTTATAGATCTCGACATGATGTATAAATCGAAGGGCATACGCTATGGAATGTTGTGCGCTTTCATCTGGTAGGCAGTTTTGCCTCGTATTTCATACACACGCTATCTGCCACGTACACGCTTCGTTGTTACTACTGAGTGGCGTTTCGCATGGAGAAGGAGTGACCGCAAACGCGTGCTTTACGTAAAATTCTTCGACGAGGATGGGATTCGAACACACGCGTGCAGAGCACATTGGATTAGCAGTCCAACGCCTTAACCACTCGGCCACCTCGTCTGCTGGAACTACAACTGCATCTTTGGCGAGTGCTTGCGCAAAGAAGACATCTGTCGATTCGAAAACGCATTCAAAGCACCGTACTGGGCCGGTGTCTGCGTCTAATGCCCAGCTGCAGTGCAGCCGACCAAGCTCCCACTCGCGAATCATTTAATGACAGCATCCGTCCACGTCGAAATCCGATCGGGGCAAAATCACCGGCCCACTTATTTACTGCAGGAATAAGTATTGTATCGACATGCAGTGTCGTCTAATGCAAATGAGAAATGTGCTGGGCACTCTTTTCCACGACTTGCTGCAACGAAACGGACAGCTCGATACGCTACACTGATATTGCTTGCATGGTTTTGACGTTCGTCCTAGCCCAAGATTGTCCTGCTGTTTGGATGGAGCTTGGTGTTTGGGCGGCCACTAGCGACGGATGTCTGCAAAGTCAAGTCTCTCCAGTAGGCCCTGCCAAATCGGTTCTGTAACAGATGGTTTATTATAGGCTCGATACGTTAAAATGACTGCGACAGGTATGCACTTAAATATAAATAAGAACTCGTCGTTCGCAAATACCAACATACTCTTTGCTGGAGCCGTAATTTGATTGGTTTATAGATCTCGACATGATGTATAATTCGAAGGGCATACGCTATGGAATGTTGTGCGCTTTCATCTGGTAGGCAGTTTTGCCTCGTATTTCATACACACGCTATCTGCCACGTACACGCTTCGTTGTTACTACTGAGTGGCGTTTCGCATGGAGAAGGAGTGACCGCAAACGCGTGCTTTACGTAAAATTCTTCGACGAGGATGGGATTCGAACACACGCGTGCAGAGCACATTGGATTAGCAGTCCAACGCCTTAACCACTCGGCCACCTCGTCTGCTGGAACTACAACTGCATCTTTGGCGAGTGCTTGCGCAAAGAAGACATCTGTCGATTCGAAAACGCATTCAAAGCACCGTACTGGGCCGGTGTCTGCGTCTAATGCCCAGCTGCAGTGCAGCCGACCAAGCTCCCACTCGCGAATCATTTAATGACAGCATCCGTCCACGTCGAAATCCGATCGGGGCAAAATCACCGGCCCACTTATTTACTGCAGGAATAAGTATTGTATCGACATGCAGTGTCGTCTAATGCAAATGAGAAATGTGCTGGGCACTCTTTTCCACGACTTGCTGCAACGAAACGGACAGCTCGATACGCTACACTGATATTGCTTGCATGGTTTTGACGTTCGTCCTAGCCCAAGATTGTCCTGCTGTTTGGATGGAGCTTGGTGTTTGGGCGGCCACTAGCGACGGATGTCTGCAAAGTCAAGTCTCTCCAGTAGGCCCTGCCAAATCGGTTCTGTAACAGATGGTTTATTATAGGCTCGATACGTTAAAATGACTGCGACAGGTATGCACTTAAATATAAATAAGAACTCGTCGTTCGCAAATACCAACATACTCTTTGCTGGAGCCGTAATTTGATTGGTTTATAGATCTCGACATGATGTATAATTCGAAGGGCATACGCTATGGAATGTTGTGCGCTTTCATCTGGTAGGCAGTTTTGCCTCGTATTTCATACACACGCTATCTGCCACGTACACGCTTCGTTGTTACTACTGAGTGGCGTTTCGCATGGAGAAGGAGTGACCGCAAACGCGTGCTTTACGTAAAATTCTTCGACGAGGATGGGATTCGAACACACGCGTGCAGAGCACATTGGATTAGCAGTCCAACGCCTTAACCACTCGGCCACCTCGTCTGCTGGAACTACAACTGCATCTTTGGCGAGTGCTTGCGCAAAGAAGACATCTGTCGATTCGAAAACGCATTCAAAGCACCGTACTGGGCCGGTGTCTGCGTCTAATGCCCAGCTGCAGTGCAGCCGACCAAGCTCCCACTCGCGAATCATTTAATGACAGCATCCGTCCACGTCGATATCCGATCGGGGCAAAATCACCGGCCCACTTATTTACTGCAGGAATAAGTATTGTATCGACATGCAGTGTCGTCTAATGCAAATGAGAAATGTGCTGGGCACTCTTTTCCACGACTTGCTGCAACGAAACGGACAGCTCGATACGCTACACTGATATTGCTTGCAAGGTTTTGACGTTCGTCCTAGCCCAAGATTGTCCTACTGTTTGGATGGAGCTTGGTGTTTGGGCGGCCACTAGCGACGGATGTCTGCAAAGTCAAGTCTCTCCAGTAGGCCCTGCCAAATCGGTTCTGTATATGGCGGCCTGACGCAAAACAAACTGTCGAAAGGCGACAGTTGTGCTACAGATGGTTTATTATAGGCTCGATACGTTAAAATGACTGCCACAGGTATGCACTTAAATATAAATAAGAACTCGTCGTTCGCAAATACCAACATACTCTTTGCTGGAGCCGTAATTTGATTGGTTTATAGATCTCGACATGATGTATAATTCGAAGGGCATACGCTATGGAATGTTGTGCGCTTTCATCTGGTAGGCAGTTTTGCCTCGTATTTCATACACACGCTATCTGCCACGTACACGCTTCGTTGTTACTACTGAGTGGCGTTTCGCATGGAGAAGGAGTGACCGCAAACGCGTGCTTTACGTAAAATTCTTCGACGAGGATGGGATTCGAACCCACGCGTGCAGAGCACATTGGATTAGCAGTCCAACGCCTTAACCACTCTGCCACCTCGTCTGCTGGAACTACATCTGCATCTTTGGCGAGTGCTTGCGCAAAGAAGACATCTGTCGATTCGAAAACGCATTCAAAGCACCGTACTGGGCCGGTGTCTGCGTCTAATGCCCAGCTGCAGTGCAGCCGACCAAGCTCCCACTCGCGAATCATTTAATGACAGCATCCGTCCACGTCGATATCCGATCGGGGCAAAATCACCGGCCCACTTATTTACTGCAGGAATAAGTATTGTATCGACATGCAGTGTCGTCTAATGCAAATGAGAAATGTGCTGGGCACTCTTTTCCACGACTTGCTGCAACGAAACGGACAGCTCGATACGCTACACTGATATTGCTTGCAAGGTTTTGACGTTCGTCCTAGCCCAAGATTGTCCTGCTGTTTGGATGGAGCTTGGTGTTTGGGCGGCCACTAGCGACGGATGTCTGCAAAGTCAAGTCTCTCCAGTAGGCCCTGCCAAATCGGTTCTGTATATGGCGGCCTGACGCAAAACAAACTGTCGAAAGGCGACAGTTGTGCTACAGATGGTTTATTATAGGCTCGATACGTTAAAATGACTGCGACAGGTATGCACTTAAATATAAATAAGAACTCGTCGTTCGCAAATACCAACATACTCTTTGCTGGAGCCGTAATTTGATTGGTTTATAGATCTCGACATGATGTATAATTCGAAGGGCATACGCTATGGAATGTTGTGCGCTTTCCTCTGGTAGGCAGTTTTTCCTCGTATTTCATACACACGCTATCTGCCACGTACACGCTTCGTTGTTACTACTGAGTGGCGTTTCGCATGGAGAAGGAGTGACCGCAAACGCGTGCTTTACGTAAAATTCTTCGACGAGGATGGGATTCGAACCCACGTGTGCAGAGCACACTGGATTAGCAGTCCAACGCCTTAACCACTCGGCCACCTCGTCTGCTGGAACTACAACTGCATCTTTGGCGAGTGCTTGCGCAAAGAAGACATCTGTCGATTCGAAAACGCATTCAAAGCACCGTACTGGGCCGGTGTCTGCGTCTAATGCCCAGCTGCAGTGCAGCCGACCAAGCTCCCACTCGCGAATCATTTAATGACAGCATCCGTCCACGTCGATATCCGATCGGGGCAAAATCACCGGCCCACTTATTTACTGCAGGAATAAGTATTGTATCGACATGCAGTGTCGTCTAATGCAAATGAGAAATGTGCTGGGCACTCTTTTCCACGACTTGCTGCAACGAAACGGACAGCTCGATACGCTACACTGATATTGCTTGCATGGTTTTGACGTTCGTCCTAGCCCAAGATTGTCCTGCTGTTTGGATGGAGCTTGGTGTTTGGGCGGCCACTAGCGACGGATGTCTGCAAAGTCAAGTCTCTCCAGTAGGCCCTGCCAAATCGGTTCTGTATATGGCGGCCTGACGCAAAACAAACTGTCGAAAGGCGACAGTTGTGCTACAGATGGTTTATTATAGGCTCGATACGTTAAAATGACTGCGACAGGTATGCACTTAAATATAAATAAGAACTCGTCGTTCGCAAATACCAACATACTCTTTGCTGGAGCCGTAATTTGATTGGTTTATAGATCTCGACATGATGTATAAATCGAAGGGCATACGCTATGGAATGTTGTGCGCTTTCATCTGGTAGGCAGTTTTGCCTCGTATTTCATACACACGCTATCTGCCACGTACACGCTTCGTTGTTACTACTGAGTGGCGTTTCGCATGGAGAAGGAGTGACCGCAAACGCGTGCTTTACGTAAAATTCTTCGACGAGGATGGGATTCGAACACACGCGTGCAGAGCACATTGGATTAGCAGTCCAACGCCTTAACCACTCGGCCACCTCGTCTGCTGGAACTACAACTGCATCTTTGGCGAGTGCTTGCGCAAAGAAGACATCTGTCGATTCGAAAACGCATTCAAAGCACCGTACTGGGCCGGTGTCTGCGTCTAATGCCCAGCTGCAGTGCAGCCGACCAAGCTCCCACTCGCGAATCATTTAATGACAGCATCCGTCCACGTCGAAATCCGATCGGGGCAAAATCACCGGCCCACTTATTTACTGCAGGAATAAGTATTGTATCGACATGCAGTGTCGTCTAATGCAAATGAGAAATGTGCTGGGCACTCTTTTCCACGACTTGCTGCAACGAAACGGACAGCTCGATACGCTACACTGATATTGCTTGCATGGTTTTGACGTTCGTCCTAGCCCAAGATTGTCCTGCTGTTTGGATGGAGCTTGGTGTTTGGGCGGCCACTAGCGACGGATGTCTGCAAAGTCAAGTCTCTCCAGTAGGCCCTGCCAAATCGGTTCTGTAACAGATGGTTTATTATAGGCTCGATACGTTAAAATGACTGCGACAGGTATGCACTTAAATATAAATAAGAACTCGTCGTTCGCAAATACCAACATACTCTTTGCTGGAGCCGTAATTTGATTGGTTTATAGATCTCGACATGATGTATAATTCGAAGGGCATACGCTATGGAATGTTGTGCGCTTTCATCTGGTAGGCAGTTTTGCCTCGTATTTCATACACACGCTATCTGCCACGTACACGCTTCGTTGTTACTACTGAGTGGCGTTTCGCATGGAGAAGGAGTGACCGCAAACGCGTGCTTTACGTAAAATTCTTCGACGAGGATGGGATTCGAACACACGCGTGCAGAGCACATTGGATTAGCAGTCCAACGCCTTAACCACTCGGCCACCTCGTCTGCTGGAACTACAACTGCATCTTTGGCGAGTGCTTGCGCAAAGAAGACATCTGTCGATTCGAAAACGCATTCAAAGCACCGTACTGGGCCGGTGTCTGCGTCTAATGCCCAGCTGCAGTGCAGCCGACCAAGCTCCCACTCGCGAATCATTTAATGACAGCATCCGTCCACGTCGAAATCCGATCGGGGCAAAATCACCGGCCCACTTATTTACTGCAGGAATAAGTATTGTATCGACATGCAGTGTCGTCTAATGCAAATGAGAAATGTGCTGGGCACTCTTTTCCACGACTTGCTGCAACGAAACGGACAGCTCGATACGCTACACTGATATTGCTTGCATGGTTTTGACGTTCGTCCTAGCCCAAGATTGTCCTGCTGTTTGGATGGAGCTTGGTGTTTGGGCGGCCACTAGCGACGGATGTCTGCAAAGTCAAGTCTCTCCAGTAGGCCCTGCCAAATCGGTTCTGTAACAGATGGTTTATTATAGGCTCGATACGTTAAAATGACTGCGACAGGTATGCACTTAAATATAAATAAGAACTCGTCGTTCGCAAATACCAACATACTCTTTGCTGGAGCCGTAATTTGATTGGTTTATAGATCTCGACATGATGTATAATTCGAAGGGCATACGCTATGGAATGTTGTGCGCTTTCATCTGGTAGGCAGTTTTGCCTCGTATTTCATACACACGCTATCTGCCACGTACACGCTTCGTTGTTACTACTGAGTGGCGTTTCGCATGGAGAAGGAGTGACCGCAAACGCGTGCTTTACGTAAAATTCTTCGACGAGGATGGGATTCGAACACACGCGTGCAGAGCACATTGGATTAGCAGTCCAACGCCTTAACCACTCGGCCACCTCGTCTGCTGGAACTACAACTGCATCTTTGGCGAGTGCTTGCGCAAAGAAGACATCTGTCGATTCGAAAACGCATTCAAAGCACCGTACTGGGCCGGTGTCTGCGTCTAATGCCCAGCTGCAGTGCAGCCGACCAAGCTCCCACTCGCGAATCATTTAATGACAGCATCCGTCCACGTCGATATCCGATCGGGGCAAAATCACCGGCCCACTTATTTACTGCAGGAATAAGTATTGTATCGACATGCAGTGTCGTCTAATGCAAATGAGAAATGTGCTGGGCACTCTTTTCCACGACTTGCTGCAACGAAACGGACAGCTCGATACGCTACACTGATATTGCTTGCAAGGTTTTGACGTTCGTCCTAGCCCAAGATTGTCCTGCTGTTTGGATGGAGCTTGGTGTTTGGGCGGCCACTAGCGACGGATGTCTGCAAAGTCAAGTCTCTCCAGTAGGCCCTGCCAAATCGGTTCTGTATATGGCGGCCTGACGCAAAACAAACTGTCGAAAGGCGACAGTTGTGCTACAGATGGTTTATTATAGGCTCGATACGTTAAAATGACTGCGACAGGTATGCACTTAAATATAAATAAGAACTCGTCGTTCGCAAATACCAACATACTCTTTGCTGGAGCCGTAATTTGATTGGTTTATAGATCTCGACATGATGTATAATTCGAAGGGCATACGCTATGGAATGTTGTGCGCTTTCATCTGGTAGGCAGTTTTGCCTCGTATTTCATACACACGCTATCTGCCACGTACACGCTTCGTTGTTACTACTGAGTGGCGTTTCGCATGGAGAAGGAGTGACCGCAAACGCGTGCTTTACGTAAAATTCTTCGACGAGGATGGGATTCGAACCCACGCGTGCAGAGCACATTGGATTAGCAGTCCAACGCCTTAACCACTCTGCCACCTCGTCTGCTGGAACTACATCTGCATCTTTGGCGAGTGCTTGCGCAAAGAAGACATCTGTCGATTCGAAAACGCATTCAAAGCACCGTACTGGGCCGGTGTCTGCGTCTAATGCCCAGCTGCAGTGCAGCCGACCAAGCTCCCACTCGCGAATCATTTAATGACAGCATCCGTCCACGTCGATATCCGATCGGGGCAAAATCACCGGCCCATTACTTACTGCAGGAATAAGTATTGTATCGACATGCAGTGTCGTCTAATGCAAATGAGAAATGTGCTGGGCACTCTTTTCCACGACTTGCTGCAACGAAACGGACAGCTCGATACTCTACACTGATATTGCTTGCAAGGTTTTGACGTTCGTCCTAGCCCAAGATTGTCCTGCTGTTTGGATGGAGCTTGGTGTTTGGGCGGCCACTAGCGACGGATGTCTGCAAAGTCAAGTCTCTCCAGTAGGCCCTGCCAAATCGGTTCTGTATATGGCGGCCTGACGCAAAACAAACTGTCGAAAGGCGACAGTTGTGCTACAGATGGTTTATTATAGGCTCGATACGTTAAAATGACTGCGACAGGTATGCACTTAAATATAAATAAGAACTCGTCGTTCGCAAATACCATCATAATCTTTGCTGGAGCCGTAATTTGATTGGTTTATAGATCTCGACATGATGTATAATTCGAAGGGCATACGCTATGGAATGTTGTGCGCTTTCATCTGGTAGGCAGTTTTGCCTCGTATTTCATACACACGCTATCTGCCACGTACACGCTTCGTTGTTACTACTGAGTGGCGTTTCGCATGGAGAAGGAGTGACCGCAAACGCGTGCTTTACGTAAAATTCTTCGACGAGGATGGGATTCGAACACACGCGTGCAGAGCACATTGGATTAGCAGTCCAACGCCTTAACCACTCGGCCACCTCGTCTGCTGGAACTACAACTGCATCTTTGGCGAGTGCTTGCGCAAAGAAGACATCTGTCGATTCGAAAACGCATTCAAAGCACCGTACTGGGCCGGTGTCTGCGTCTAATGCCCAGCTGCAGTGCAGCCGACCAAGCTCCCACTCGCGAATCATTTAATGACAGCATCCGTCCACGTCGATATCCGATCGGGGCAAAATCACCGGCCCACTTATTTACTGCAGGAATAAGTATTGTATCGACATGCAGTGTCGTCTAATGCAAATGAGAAATGTGCTGGGCACTCTTTTCCACGACTTGCTGCAACGAAACGGACAGCTCGATACGCTACACTGATATTGCTTGCAAGGTTTTGACGTTCGTCCTAGCCCAAGATTGTCCTACTGTTTGGATGGAGCTTGGTGTTTGGGCGGCCACTAGCGACGGATGTCTGCAAAGTCAAGTCTCTCCAGTAGGCCCTGCCAAATCGGTTCTGTATATGGCGGCCTGACGCAAAACAAACTGTCGAAAGGCGACAGTTGTGCTACAGATGGTTTATTATAGGCTCGATACGTTAAAATGACTGCGACAGGTATGCACTTAAATATAAATAAGAACTCGTCGTTCGCAAATACCAACATACTCTTTGCTGGAGCCGTAATTTGATTGGTTTATAGATCTCGACATGATGTATAATTCGAAGGGCATACGCTATGGAATGTTGTGCGCTTTCCTCAGGTAGGCAGTTTTGCCTCGTATTTCATACACACGCTATCTGCCACGTACACGCTTCGTTGTTACTACTGAGTGGCGTTTCGCATGGAGAAGGAGTGACCGCAAACGCGTGCTTTACGTAAAATTCTTCGACGAGGATGGGATTCGAACCCACGTGTGCAGAGCACACTGGATTAGCAGTCCAACGCCTTAACCACTGGGCCACCTCGTCTGCTGGAACTACAACTGCATCTTTGGCGAGTGCTTGCGCAAAGAAGACATCTGTCGATTCGAAAACGCATTCAAAGCACCGTACTGGGCCGGTGTCTGCGTCTAATGCCCAGCTGCAGTGCAGCCGACCAAGCTCCCACTCGCGAATCATTTAATGACAGCATCCGTCCACGTCGATATCCGATCGGGGCAAAATCACCGGCCCACTTATTTACTGCAGGAATAAGTATTGTATCGACATGCAGTGTCGTCTAATGCAAATGAGAAATGTGCTGGGCACTCTTTTCCACGACTTGCTGCAACGAAACGGACAGCTCGATACGCTACACTGATATTGCTTGCAAGGTTTTGACGTTCGTCCTAGCCCAAGATTGTCCTGCTGTTTGGATGGAGCTTGGTGTTTGGGCGGCCACTAGCGACGGATGTCTGCAAAGTCAAGTCTCTCCAGTAGGCCCTGCCAAATCGGTTCTGTATATGGCGGCCTGACGCAAAACAAACTGTCGAAAGGCGACAGTTGTGCTACAGATGGTTTATTATAGGCTCGATACGTTAAAATGACTGCGACAGGTATGCACTTAAATATAAATAAGAACTCGTCGTTCGCAAATACCAACATACTCTTTGCTGGAGCCGTAATTTGATTGGTTTATAGATCTCGACATGATGTATAATTCGAAGGGCATACGCTATGGAATGTTGTGCGCTTTCATCTGGTAGGCAGTTTTGCCTCGTATTTCATACACACGCTATCTGCCACGTACACGCTTCGTTGTTACTACTGAGTGGCGTTTCGCATGGAGAAGGAGTGACCGCAAACGCGTGCTTTACGTAAAATTCTTCGACGAGGATGGGATTCGAACCCACGCGTGCAGAGCACATTGGATTAGCAGTCCAACGCCTTAACCACTCTGCCACCTCGTCTGCTGGAACTACATCTGCATCTTTGGCGAGTGCTTGCGCAAAGAAGACATCTGTCGATTCGAAAACGCATTCAAAGCACCGTACTGGGCCGGTGTCTGCGTCTAATGCCCAGCTGCAGTGCAGCCGACCAAGCTCCCACTCGCGAATCATTTAATGACAGCATCCGTCCACGTCGATATCCGATCGGGGCAAAATCACCGGCCCATTACTTACTGCAGGAATAAGTATTGTATCGACATGCAGTGTCGTCTAATGCAAATGAGAAATGTGCTGGGCACTCTTTTCCACGACTTGCTGCAACGAAACGGACAGCTCGATACTCTACACTGATATTGCTTGCAAGGTTTTGACGTTCGTCCTAGCCCAAGATTGTCCTGCTGTTTGGATGGAGCTTGGTGTTTGGGCGGCCACTAGCGACGGATGTCTGCAAAGTCAAGTCTCTCCAGTAGGCCCTGCCAAATCGGTTCTGTATATGGCGGCCTGACGCAAAACAAACTGTCGAAAGGCGACAGTTGTGCTACAGATGGTTTATTATAGGCTCGATACGTTAAAATGACTGCGACAGGTATGCACTTAAATATAAATAAGAACTCGTCGTTCGCAAATACCATCATAATCTTTGCTGGAGCCGTAATTTGATTGGTTTATAGATCTCGACATGATGTATAATTCGAAGGGCATACGCTATGGAATGTTGTGCGCTTTCATCTGGTAGGCAGTTTTGCCTCGTATTTCATACACACGCTATCTGCCACGTACACGCTTCGTTGTTACTACTGAGTGGCGTTTCGCATGGAGAAGGAGTGACCGCAAACGCGTGCTTTACGTAAAATTCTTCGACGAGGATGGGATTCGAACCCACGCGTGCAGAGCACATTGGATTAGCAGTCCAACGCCTTAACCACTCTGCCACCTCGTCTGCTGGAACTACATCTGCATCTTTGGCGAGTGCTTGCGCAAAGAAGACATCTGTCGATTCGAAAACGCATTCAAAGCACCGTACTGGGCCGGTGTCTGCGTCTAATGCCCAGCTGCAGTGCAGCCGACCAAGCTCCCACTCGCGAATCATTTAATGACAGCATCCGTCCACGTCGATATCCGATCGGGGCAAAATCACCGGCCCACTTATTTACTGCAGGAATAAGTATTGTATCGACATGCAGTGTCGTCTAATGCAAATGAGAAATGTGCTGGGCACTCTTTTCCACGACTTGCTGCAACGAAACGGACAGCTCGATACGCTACACTGATATTGCTTGCAAGGTTTTGACGTTCGTCCTAGCCCAAGATTGTCCTGCTGTTTGGATGGAGCTTGGTGTTTGGGCGGCCACTAGCGACGGATGTCTGCAAAGTCAAGTCTCTCCAGTAGGCCCTGCCAAATCGGTTCTGTATATGGCGGCCTGATGCAAAACAAACCGTCGAAAGGCGACAGTTGTGCTACAGATGGTTTATTATAGGCTCGATACGTTAAAATGACTGCGACAGGTATGCACTTAAATATAAATAAGAACTCGTCGTTCGCAAATACCAACATACTCTTTGCTGGAGCCGTAATTTGATTGGTTTATAGATCTCGACATGATGTATAATTCGAAGGGCATACGCTATGGAATGTTGTGCGCTTTCATCTGGTAGGCAGTTTTGCCTCGTATTTCATACACACGCTATCTGCCACGTACACGCTTCGTTGTTACTACTGAGTGGCGTTTCGCATGGAGAAGGAGTGACCGCAAACGCGTGCTTTACGTAAAATTCTTCGACGAGGATGGGATTCGAACACACGCGTGCAGAGCACATTGGATTAGCAGTCCAACGCCTTAACCACTCGGCCACCTCGTCTGCTGGAACTACAACTGCATCTTTGGCGAGTGCTTGCGCAAAGAAGACATCTGTCGATTCGAAAACGCATTCAAAGCACCGTACTGGGCCGGTGTCTGCGTCTAATGCCCAGCTGCAGTGCAGCCGACCAAGCTCCCACTCGCGAATCATTTAATGACAGCATCCGTCCACGTCGATATCCGATCGGGGCAAAATCACCGGCCCACTTATTTACTGCAGGAATAAGTATTGTATCGACATGCAGTGTCGTCTAATGCAAATGAGAAATGTGCTGGGCACTCTTTTCCACGACTTGCTGCAACGAAACGGACAGCTCGATACGCTACACTGATATTGCTTGCAAGGTTTTGACGTTCGTCCTAGCCCAAGATTGTCCTACTGTTTGGATGGAGCTTGGTGTTTGGGCGGCCACTAGCGACGGATGTCTGCAAAGTCAAGTCTCTCCAGTAGGCCCTGCCAAATCGGTTCTGTATATGGCGGCCTGACGCAAAACAAACTGTCGAAAGGCGACAGTTGTGCTACAGATGGTTTATTATAGGCTCGATACGTTAAAATGACTGCGACAGGTATGCACTTAAATATAAATAAGAACTCGTCGTTCGCAAATACCAACATACTCTTTGCTGGAGCCGTAATTTGATTGGTTTATAGATCTCGACATGATGTATAATTCGAAGGGCATACGCTATGGAATGTTGTGCGCTTTCCTCAGGTAGGCAGTTTTGCCTCGTATTTCATACACACGCTATCTGCCACGTACACGCTTCGTTGTTACTACTGAGTGGCGTTTCGCATGGAGAAGGAGTGACCGCAAACGCGTGCTTTACGTAAAATTCTTCGACGAGGATGGGATTCGAACCCACGTGTGCAGAGCACACTGGATTAGCAGTCCAACGCCTTAACCACTCGGCCACCTCGTCTGCTGGAACTACAACTGCATCTTTGGCGAGTGCTTGCGCAAAGAAGACATCTGTCGATTCGAAAACGCATTCAAAGCACCGTACTGGGCCGGTGTCTGCGTCTAATGCCCAGCTGCAGTGCAGCCGACCAAGCTCCCACTCGCGAATCATTTAATGACAGCATCCGTCCACGTCGATATCCGATCGGGGCAAAATCACCGGCCCACTTATTTACTGCAGGAATAAGTATTGTATCGACATGCAGTGTCGTCTAATGCAAATGAGAAATGTGCTGGGCACTCTTTTCCACGACTTGCTGCAACGAAACGGACAGCTCGATACGCTACACTGATATTGCTTGCATGGTTTTGACGTTCGTCCTAGCCCAAGATTGTCCTGCTGTTTGGATGGAGCTTGGTGTTTGGGCGGCCACTAGCGACGGATGTCTGCAAAGTCAAGTCTCTCCAGTAGGCCCTGCCAAATCGGTTCTGTATATGGCGGCCTGACGCAAAACAAACTGTCGAAAGGCGACAGTTGTGCTACAGATGGTTTATTATAGGCTCGATACGTTAAAATGACTGCGACAGGTATGCACTTAAATATAAATAAGAACTCGTCGTTCGCAAATACCAACATACTCTTTGCTGGAGCCGTAATTTGATTGGTTTATAGATCTCGACATGATGTATAAATCGAAGGGCATACGCTATGGAATGTTGTGCGCTTTCATCTGGTAGGCAGTTTTGCCTCGTATTTCATACACACGCTATCTGCCACGTACACGCTTCGTTGTTACTACTGAGTGGCGTTTCGCATGGAGAAGGAGTGACCGCAAACGCGTGCTTTACGTAAAATTCTTCGACGAGGATGGGATTCGAACACACGCGTGCAGAGCACATTGGATTAGCAGTCCAACGCCTTAACCACTCGGCCACCTCGTCTGCTGGAACTACAACTGCATCTTTGGCGAGTGCTTGCGCAAAGAAGACATCTGTCGATTCGAAAACGCATTCAAAGCACCGTACTGGGCCGGTGTCTGCGTCTAATGCCCAGCTGCAGTGCAGCCGACCAAGCTCCCACTCGCGAATCATTTAATGACAGCATCCGTCCACGTCGAAATCCGATCGGGGCAAAATCACCGGCCCACTTATTTACTGCAGGAATAAGTATTGTATCGACATGCAGTGTCGTCTAATGCAAATGAGAAATGTGCTGGGCACTCTTTTCCACGACTTGCTGCAACGAAACGGACAGCTCGATACGCTACACTGATATTGCTTGCATGGTTTTGACGTTCGTCCTAGCCCAAGATTGTCCTGCTGTTTGGATGGAGCTTGGTGTTTGGGCGGCCACTAGCGACGGATGTCTGCAAAGTCAAGTCTCTCCAGTAGGCCCTGCCAAATCGGTTCTGTAACAGATGGTTTATTATAGGCTCGATACGTTAAAATGACTGCGACAGGTATGCACTTAAATATAAATAAGAACTCGTCGTTCGCAAATACCAACATACTCTTTGCTGGAGCCGTAATTTGATTGGTTTATAGATCTCGACATGATGTATAATTCGAAGGGCATACGCTATGGAATGTTGTGCGCTTTCATCTGGTAGGCAGTTTTGCCTCGTATTTCATACACACGCTATCTGCCACGTACACGCTTCGTTGTTACTACTGAGTGGCGTTTCGCATGGAGAAGGAGTGACCGCAAACGCGTGCTTTACGTAAAATTCTTCGACGAGGATGGGATTCGAACACACGCGTGCAGAGCACATTGGATTAGCAGTCCAACGCCTTAACCACTCGGCCACCTCGTCTGCTGGAACTACAACTGCATCTTTGGCGAGTGCTTGCGCAAAGAAGACATCTGTCGATTCGAAAACGCATTCAAAGCACCGTACTGGGCCGGTGTCTGCGTCTAATGCCCAGCTGCAGTGCAGCCGACCAAGCTCCCACTCGCGAATCATTTAATGACAGCATCCGTCCACGTCGATATCCGATCGGGGCAAAATCACCGGCCCACTTATTTACTGCAGGAATAAGTATTGTATCGACATGCAGTGTCGTCTAATGCAAATGAGAAATGTGCTGGGCACTCTTTTCCACGACTTGCTGCAACGAAACGGACAGCTCGATACGCTACACTGATATTGCTTGCAAGGTTTTGACGTTCGTCCTAGCCCAAGATTGTCCTACTGTTTGGATGGAGCTTGGTGTTTGGGCGGCCACTAGCGACGGATGTCTGCAAAGTCAAGTCTCTCCAGTAGGCCCTGCCAAATCGGTTCTGTATATGGCGGCCTGACGCAAAACAAACTGTCGAAAGGCGACAGTTGTGCTACAGATGGTTTATTATAGGCTCGATACGTTAAAATGACTGCGACAGGTATGCACTTAAATATAAATAAGAACTCGTCGTTCGCAAATACCAACATACTCTTTGCTGGAGCCGTAATTTGATTGGTTTATAGATCTCGACATGATGTATAATTCGAAGGGCATACGCTATGGAATGTTGTGCGCTTTCCTCAGGTAGGCAGTTTTGCCTCGTATTTCATACACACGCTATCTGCCACGTACACGCTTCGTTGTTACTACTGAGTGGCGTTTCGCATGGAGAAGGAGTGACCGCAAACGCGTGCTTTACGTAAAATTCTTCGACGAGGATGGGATTCGAACCCACGTGTGCAGAGCACACTGGATTAGCAGTCCAACGCCTTAACCACTCGGCCACCTCGTCTGCTGGAACTACAACTGCATCTTTGGCGAGTGCTTGCGCAAAGAAGACATCTGTCGATTCGAAAACGCATTCAAAGCACCGTACTGGGCCGGTGTCTGCGTCTAATGCCCAGCTGCAGTGCAGCCGACCAAGCTCCCACTCGCGAATCATTTAATGACAGCATCCGTCCACGTCGATATCCGATCGGGGCAAAATCACCGGCCCACTTATTTACTGCAGGAATAAGTATTGTATCGACATGCAGTGTCGTCTAATGCAAATGAGAAATGTGCTGGGCACTCTTTTCCACGACTTGCTGCAACGAAACGGACAGCTCGATACGCTACACTGATATTGCTTGCAAGGTTTTGACGTTCGTCCTAGCCCAAGATTGTCCTACTGTTTGGATGGAGCTTGGTGTTTGGGCGGCCACTAGCGACGGATGTCTGCAAAGTCAAGTCTCTCCAGTAGGCCCTGCCAAATCGGTTCTGTATATGGCGGCCTGACGCAAAACAAACTGTCGAAAGGCGACAGTTGTGCTACAGATGGTTTATTATAGGCTCGATACGTTAAAATGACTGCGACAGGTATGCACTTAAATATAAATAAGAACTCGTCGTTCGCAAATACCAACATACTCTTTGCTGGAGCCGTAATTTGATTGGTTTATAGATCTCGACATGATGTATAATTCGAAGGGCATACGCTATGGAATGTTGTGCGCTTTCATCTGGTAGGCAGTTTTGCCTCGTATTTCATACACACGCTATCTGCCACGTACACGCTTCGTTGTTACTACTGAGTGGCGTTTCGCATGGAGAAGGAGTGACCGCAAACGCGTGCTTTACGTAAAATTCTTCGACGAGGATGGGATTCGAACCCACGCGTGCAGAGCACATTGGATTAGCAGTCCAACGCCTTAACCACTCTGCCACCTCGTCTGCTGGAACTACATGTGCATCTTTGGCGAGTGCTTGCGCAAAGAAGACATCTGTCGATTCGAAAACGCATTCAAAGCACCGTACTGGGCCGGTGTCTGCGTCTAATGCCCAGCTGCAGTGCAGCCGACCAAGCTCCCACTCGCGAATCATTTAATGACAGCATCCGTCCACGTCGATATCCGATCGGGGCAAAATCACCGGCCCATTACTTACTGCAGGAATAAGTATTGTATCGACATGCAGTGTCGTCTAATGCAAATGAGAAATGTGCTGGGCACTCTTTTCCACGACTTGCTGCAACGAAACGGACAGCTCGATACTCTACACTGATATTGCTTGCAAGGTTTTGACGTTCGTCCTAGCCCAAGATTGTCCTGCTGTTTGGATGGAGCTTGGTGTTTGGGCGGCCACTAGCGACGGATGTCTGCAAAGTCAAGTCTCTCCAGTAGGCCCTGCCAAATCGGTTCTGTATATGGCGGCCTGACGCAAAACAAACTGTCGAAAGGCGACAGTTGTGCTACAGATGGTTTATTATAGGCTCGATACGTTAAAATGACTGCGACAGGTATGCACTTAAATATAAATAAGAACTCGTCGTTCGCAAATACCATCATAATCTTTGCTGGAGCCGTAATTTGATTGGTTTATAGATCTCGACATGATGTATAATTCGAAGGGCATACGCTATGGAATGTTGTGCGCTTTCATCTGGTAGGCAGTTTTGCCTCGTATTTCATACACACGCTATCTGCCACGTACACGCTTCGTTGTTACTACTGAGTGGCGTTTCGCATGGAGAAGGAGTGACCGCAAACGCGTGCTTTACGTAAAATTCTTCGACGAGGATGGGATTCGAACCCACGCGTGCAGAGCACATTGGATTAGCAGTCCAACGCCTTAACCACTCTGCCACCTCGTCTGCTGGAACTACATCTGCATCTTTGGCGAGTGCTTGCGCAAAGAAGACATCTGTCGATTCGAAAACGCATTCAAAGCACCGTACTGGGCCGGTGTCTGCGTCTAATGCCCAGCTGCAGTGCAGCCGACCAAGCTCCCACTCGCGAATCATTTAATGACAGCATCCGTCCACGTCGATATCCGATCGGGGCAAAATCACCGGCCCACTTATTTACTGCAGGAATAAGTATTGTATCGACATGCAGTGTCGTCTAATGCAAATGAGAAATGTGCTGGGCACTCTTTTCCACGACTTGCTGCAACGAAACGGACAGCTCGATACGCTACACTGATATTGCTTGCAAGGTTTTGACGTTCGTCCTAGCCCAAGATTGTCCTGCTGTTTGGATGGAGCTTGGTGTTTGGGCGGCCACTAGCGACGGATGTCTGCAAAGTCAAGTCTCTCCAGTAGGCCCTGCCAAATCGGTTCTGTATATGGCGGCCTGATGCAAAACAAACCGTCGAAAGGCGACAGTTGTGCTACAGATGGTTTATTATAGGCTCGATACGTTAAAATGACTGCGACAGGTATGCACTTAAATATAAATAAGAACTCGTCGTTCGCAAATACCAACATACTCTTTGCTGGAGCCGTAATTTGATTGGTTTATAGATCTCGACATGATGTATAATTCGAAGGGCATACGCTATGGAATGTTGTGCGCTTTCATCTGGTAGGCAGTTTTGCCTCGTATTTCATACACACGCTATCTGCCACGTACACGCTTCGTTGTTACTACTGAGTGGCGTTTCGCATGGAGAAGGAGTGACCGCAAACGCGTGCTTTACGTAAAATTCTTCGACGAGGATGGGATTCGAACCCTCGCGTGCAGAGCACATTGGATTAGCAGTCTCAACGCCTTAACCACTCGGCCACCTCGTCTGCTGGAACTACATCTGCATCTTTGGCGAGTGCTTGCGCAAAGAAGACATCTGTCGATTCGAAAACGCATTCAAAGCACCGTACTGGGCCGGTGTCTGCGTCTAATGCCCAGCTGCAGTGCAGCCGACCAAGCTCCCACTCGCGAATCATTTAATGACAGCATCCGTCCACGTCGATATCCGATCGGGGCAAAATCACCGGCCCACTTATTTACTGCAGGAATAAGTATTGTATCGACATGCAGTGTCGTCTAATGCAAATGAGAAATGTGCTGGGCACTCTTTTCCACGACTTGCTGCAACGAAACGGACAGCTCGATACGCTACACTGATATTGCTTGCAAGGTTTTGACGTTCGTCCTAGCCCAAGATTGTCCTGCTGTTTGGATGGAGCTTGGTGTTTGGGCGGCCACTAGCGACGGATGTCTGCAAAGTCAAGTCTCTCCAGTAGGCCCTGCCAAATCGGTTCTGTATATGGCGGCCTGACGCAAAACAAACTGTCGAAAGGCTACAGATGGATTATTATAGGCTCGATACGTTAAAATGACTGCGACAGGTATGCACTTAAATATAAATAAGAACTCGTCGTTCGCAAATACCAACATACCCTTTGCTGGAGCCGAAATTTGATTGGTTTATAGATCTCGACATGATGTATAATTCCAAGGGCATACGCTATGGAATGTTGTGCGCTTTCATCTGGTAGGCAGTTTTGCCTCGTATTTCATACACACGCTATCTGCCACGTACACGCTTCGTTGTTACTACTGAGTGGCGTTTCGCATGGAGAAGGAGTGACCGCAAACGCGTGCTTTACGTAAAATTCTTCGACGAGGATGGGATTCGAACCCACGCGTGCAGAGCACATTGGATTAACAGTCCAACGCCTTAACCACTCGGCCACCTCGTCTGCTGGAACTACATGTGCATCTTTGGCGAGTGCTTGCGCAAAGAAGACATCTGTCGATTAGAAAACGCATTCAAAGCACCGTACTGGGCCGGTGTCTGCGTCTAATGCCCAGCTGCAGTGCAGCCGACCTAGCTCCCACTCGCGAATCATTTAATGACAGCATCCGTCCACGTCGATATCCGATCGGGGCAAAATCACCGGCCCACTTATTTACTGCAGGAATAAGTATTGTATCGACATGCAGTGTCGTCTAATGCAAATGAGAAATGTGCTGGGCACTCTTTTCCACGACTTGCTGCAACGAAACGGACAGCTCGATACGCTACACTGATATTGCTTGCAAGGTTTTGACGTTCGTCCTAGCCCAAGATTGTCCTGCTGTTTGGATGGAGCTTGGTGTTTGGGCGGCCACTAGCGACGGATGTCTGCAAGTCAAGTCTCTCCAGTAGGCCCTGCCAAATCGGTTCTGTATATGGCGGCCTGACGCAAAACAAACTGTCGAAAGGCTACAGATGGATTATTATAGGCTCGATACGTTAAAATGACTGCGACAGGTATGCACTTAAATATAAATAAGAACTCGTCGTTCGCAAATACCAACATACTCTTTGCTGGAGCCGTAATTTGATTGGTTTATAGATCTCGACATGATGTATAATTCGAAGGGCATACGCTATGGAATGTTGTGCGCTTTCCTCTGGTAGGCAGTTTTGCCTCGTATTTCATACACACGCTATCTACCACGTACACGCTTCGTTGTTACTACTGAGTGGCGTTTCGCATGGAGAAGGAGTGACCGCAAACGCGTGCTTTACGTAAAATTCTTCGACGAGGATGGGATTCGAACCCACGCGTGCAGAGCACATTGGATTAGCAGTCCAACGCCTTAACCACTCGGCCACCTCGTCTGCTGGAACTACATCTGCATCTTTGGCGAGTGCTTGTGCAAAGAAGACATCTGTCGATTCGAAAACGCATTCAAAGCACCGTACTGGGCCGGTGTCTGCGTCTAATGCCCAGCTGCAGTGCAGCCGACCAAGCTCCCACTCGCGAATCATTTAATGACAGCATCCGTCCACGTCGATATCCGATCGGGGCAAAATCACCGGCCCACTTATTTACTGGAGGAATAAGTATTGTATCGACATGCAGTGTCGTCTAATGCAAATGAGAAATGTGCTGGGCACTCTTTTCCACGACTTGCTGCAACGAAACGGACAGCTCGATACGCTACACTGATATTGCTTGCAAGGTTTTGACGTTCGTCCTAGCCCAAGATTGTCCTGCTGTTTGGATGGAGCTTGGTGTTTGGGCGGCCACTAGCGACGGATGTCTGCAAAGTCAAGTCTCTCCAGTAGGCCCTGCCAAATCGGTTCTGTATATGGCGGCCTGACGCAAAACAAACTGTCGAAAGGCGACAGTTGTGCTACAGATGGTTTATTATAGGCTCGATACGTTAAAATGACTGCGACAGGTATGCACTTAAATATAAATAAGAACTCGTCGTTCGCAAATACAACATACTCTTTGCTGGAGCCGTAATTTGATTGGTTTATAGATCTCGACATGATGTATAATTCGAAGGGCATACGCTATGGAATGTTGTGCGCTTTCCTCTGGTAGGCAGTTTTGCCTCGTATTTCATACACACGCTATCTACCACGTACACGCTTCGTTGTTACTACTGAGTGGCGTTTCGCATGGAGAAGGAGTGACCGCAAACGCGTGCTTTACGTAAAATTCTTCGACGAGGATGGGATTCGAACCCTCGCGTGCAGAGCACATTGGATTAGCAGTCCAACGCCTTAACCACTCGGCCACCTCGTCTGCTGGAACTACATCTGCATCTTTGGCGAGTGCTTGCGCAAAGAAGACATCTGTCGATTCGAAAACGCATTCAAAGCACCGTACTGGGCCGGTGTCTGCGTCTAATGCCCAGCTGCAGTGCAGCCGACCAAGCTCCCACTCGCGAATCATTTAATGACAGCATCCGTCCACGTCGATATCCGATCGGGGCAAAATCACCGGCCCACTTATTTACTGGAGGAATAAGTATTGTATCGACATGCAGTGTCGTCTAATGCAAATGAGAAATGTGCTGGGCACTCTTTTCCACGACTTGCTGCAACGAAACGGACAGCTCGATACGCTACACTGATATTGCTTGCAAGGTTTTGACGTTCGTCCTAGCCCAAGATTGTCCTGCTGTTTGGATGGAGCTTGGTGTTTGGGCGGCCACTAGCGACGGATGTCTGCAAAGTCAAGTCTCTCCAGTAGGCCCTGCCAAATCGGTTCTGTATATGGCGGCCTGACGCAAAACAAACTGTCGAAAGGCGACAGTTGTGCTACAGATGGTTTATTATAGGCTCGATACGTTAAAATGACTGCGACAGGTATGCACTTAAATATAAATAAGAACTCGTCGTTCGCAAATACCAACATACTCTTTGCTGGAGCCGTAATTTGATTGGTTTATAGATCTCGACATGATGTATAATTCGAAGGGCATACGCTATGGAATGTTGTGCGCTTTCATCTGGTAGGCAGTTTTGCCTCGTATTTCATACACACGCTATCTGCCACGTACACGCTTCGTTGTTACTACTGAGTGGCGTTTCGCATGGAGAAGGAGTGACCGCAAACGCGTGCTTTACGTAAAATTCTTCGACGAGGATGGGATTCGAACCCACGCGTGCAGAGCACATTGGATTAGCAGTCCAACGCCTTAACCACTCTGCCACCTCGTCTGCTGGAACTACATCTGCATCTTTGGCGAGTGCTTGCGCAAAGAAGACATCTGTCGATTCGAAAACGCATTCAAAGCACCGTACTGGGCCGGTGTCTGCGTCTAATGCCCAGCTGCAGTGCAGCCGACCAAGCTCCCACTCGCGAATCATTTAATGACAGCATCCGTCCACGTCGATATCCGATCGGGGCAAAATCACCGGCCCACTTATTTACTGCAGGAATAAGTATTGTATCGACATGCAGTGTCGTCTAATGCAAATGAGAAATGTGCTGGGCACTCTTTTCCACGACTTGCTGCAACGAAACGGACAGCTCGATACGCTACACTGATATTGCTTGCAAGGTTTTGACGTTCGTCCTAGCCCAAGATTGTCCTGCTGTTTGGATGGAGCTTGGTGTTTGGGCGGCCACTAGCGACGGATGTCTGCAAAGTCAAGTCTCTCCAGTAGGCCCTGCCAAATCGGTTCTGTATATGGCGGCCTGACGCAAAACAAACTGTCGAAAGGCTACAGATGGATTATTATAGGCTCGATACGTTAAAATGACTGCGACAGGTATGCACTTAAATATAAATAAGAACTCGTCGTTCGCAAATACCAACATACCCTTTGCTGGAGCCGAAATTTGATTGGTTTATAGATCTCGACATGATGTATAATTCCAAGGGCATACGCTATGGAATGTTGTGCGCTTTCATCTGGTAGGCAGTTTTGCCTCGTATTTCATACACACGCTATCTGCCACGTACACGCTTCGTTGTTACTACTGAGTGGCGTTTCGCATGGAGAAGGAGTGACCGCAAACGCGTGCTTTACGTAAAATTCTTCGACGAGGATGGGATTCGAACCCACGCGTGCAGAGCACATTGGATTAACAGTCCAAAGCCTTAACCACTCGGCCACCTCGTCTGCTGGAACTACATGTGCATCTTTGGCGAGTGCTTGCGCAAAGAAGACATCTGTCGATTAGAAAACGCATTCAAAGCACCGTACTGGGCCGGTGTCTGCGTCTAATGCCCAGCTGCAGTGCAGCCGACCAAGCTCCCACTCGCGAATCATTTAATGACAGCATCCGTCCACGTCGATATCCGATCGGGGCAAAATCACCGGCCCACTTATTTACTGCAGGAATAAGTATTGTATCGACATGCAGTGTCGTCTAATGCAAATGAGAAATGTGCTGGGCACTCTTTTCCACGACTTGCTGCAACGAAACGGACAGCTCGATACGCTACACTGATATTGCTTGCAAGGTTTTGACGTTCGTCCTAGCCCAAGATTGTCCTGCTGTTTGGATGGAGCTTGGTGTTTGGGCGGCCACTAGCGACGGATGTCTGCAAAGTCAAGTCTCTCCAGTAGGCCCTGCCAAATCGGTTCTGTATATGGCGGCCTGACGCAAAACAAACTGTCGAAAGGCTACAGATGGATTATTATAGGCTCGATACGTTAAAATGACTGCGACAGGTATGCACTTAAATATAAATAAGAACTCGTCGTTCGCAAATACCAACATACTCTTTGCTGGAGCCGTAATTTGATTGGTTTATAGATCTCGACATGATGTATAATTCGAAGGGCATACGCTATGGAATGTTGTGCGCTTTCCTCTGGTAGGCAGTTTTGCCTCGTATTTCATACACACGCTATCTACCACGTACACGCTTCGTTGTTACTACTGAGTGGCGTTTCGCATGGAGAAGGAGTGACCGCAAACGCGTGCTTTACGTAAAATTCTTCGACGAGGATGGGATTCGAACCCACGCGTGCAGAGCACATTGGATTAGCAGTCCAACGCCTTAACCACTCGGCCACCTCGTCTGCTGGAACTACAACTGCATCTTTGGCGAGTGCTTGCGCAAAGAAGACATCTGTCGATTCGAAAACGCATTCAAAGCACCGTACTGGGCCGGTGTCTGCGTCTAATGCCCAGCTGCAGTGCAGCCGACCAAGCTCCCACTCGCGAATCGTTTAATGACAGCATCCGTCCACGTCGATATCCGATCGGGGCAAAATCACCGGCCCACTTATTTACTGCAGGAATAAGTATTGTATCGACATGCAGTGTCGTCTAATGCAAATGAGAAATGTGCTGGGCACTCTTTTCCACGACTTGCTGCAACGAAACGGACAGCTCGATACGCTACACTGATATTGCTTGCATGGTTTTGACGTTCGTCCTAGCCCAAGATTGTCCTGCTGTTTGGATGGAGCTTGGTCTTTGGGCGGCCACTAGCGACGGATGTCTGCAAAGTCAAGTCTCTCCAGTAGGCCCTGCCAAATCGGTTCTGTATATGGCGGCCTGACGCAAAACAAACTGTCGAAAGGCGACAGTTGTGCTACAGATGGTTTATTATAGGCTCGATACGTTAAAATGACTGCGACAGGTATGCACTTAAATATAAATAAGAACTCGTCGTTCGCAAATACCAACATACTCTTTGCTGGAGCCGTAATTTGATTGGTTTATAGATCTCGACATGATGTATAATTCGAAGGGCATACGCTATGGAATGTTGTGCGCTTTCATCTGGTAGGCAGTTTTGCCTCGTATTTCATACACACGCTATCTGCCACGTACACGCTTCGTTGTTACTACTGAGTGGCGTTTCGCATGGAGAAGGAGTGACCGCAAACGCGTGCTTTACGTAAAATTCTTCGACGAGGATGGGATTCGAACCCACGCGTGCAGAGCACATTGGATTAGCAGTCCAACGCCTTAACCACTCGGCCACCTCGTCTGCTGGAACTACATCTGCATCTTTGGCGAGTGCTTGCGCAAAGAAGACATCTGTCGATTCGAAAACGCATTCAAAGCACCGTACTGGGCCGGTGTCTGCGTCTAATGCCCAGCTGCAGTGCAGCCGACCAAGCTCCCACTCGCGAATCATTTAATGACAGCATCCGTCCACGTCGATATCCGATCGGGGCAAAATCACCGGCCCACTTATTTACTGCAGGAATAAGTATTGTATCGACATGCAGTGTCGTCTAATGCAAATGAGAAATGTGCTGGGCACTCTTTTCCACGACTTGCTGCAACGAAACGGACAGCTCGATACGCTACACTGATATTGCTTGCAAGGTTTTGACGTTCGTCCTAGCCCAAGATTGTCCTGCTGTTTGGATGGAGCTTGGTGTTTGGGCGGCCACTAGCGACGGATGTCTGCAAAGTCAAGTCTCTCCAGTAGGCCCTGCCAAATCGGTTCTGTATATGGCGGCCTGACGCAAAACAAACTGTCGAAAGGCGACAGTTGTGCTACAGATGGTTTATTATAGGCTCGATACGTTAAAATGACTGCGACAGGTATGCACTTAAATATAAATAAGAACTCGTCGTTCGCAAATACCAACATACTCTTTGCTGGAGCCGTAATTTGATTGGTTTATAGATCTCGACATGATGTATAATTCGAAGGGCATACGCTATGGAATGTTGTGCGCTTTCATCTGGTAGGCAGTTTTGCCTCGTATTTCATACACACGCTATCTGCCACGTACACGCTACGTTGTTACTACTGAGTGGCGTTTCGCATGGAGAAGGAGTGACCGCAAACGCGTGCTTTACGTAAAATTCTTCGACGAGGATGGGATTCGAACCCTCGCGTGCAGAGCACATTGGATTAGCAGTCCAACGCCTAAACCACTCGGCCACCTCGTCTGCTGGAACTACATCTGCATCTTTGGCGAGTGCTTGCGCAAAGAAGACATCTGTCGATTCGAAAACGCATTCAAAGCACCGTACTGGGCCGGTGTCTGCGTCTAATGCCCAGCTGCAGTGCAGCCGACCAAGCTCCCACTCGCGAATCATTTAATGACAGCATCCGTCCACGTCGATATCCGATCGGGGCAAAATCACCGGCCCACTTATTTACTGCAGGAATAAGTATTGTATCGACATGCAGTGTCGTCTAATGCAAATGAGAAATGTGCTGGGCACTCTTTTCCACGACTTGCTGCAACGAAACGGACAGCTCGATACGCTACACTGATATTGCTTGCAAGGTTTTGACGTTCGTCCTAGCCCAAGATTGTCCTGCTGTTTGGATGGAGCTTGGTGTTTGGGCGGCCACTAGCGACGGATGTCTGCAAAGTCAAGTCTCTCCAGTAGGCCCTGCCAAATCGGTTCTGTATATGGCGGCCTGACGCAAAACAAACTGTCGAAAGGCGACAGTTGTGCTACAGATGGTTTATTATAGGCTCGATACGTTAAAATGACTGCGACAGGTATGCACTTAAATATAAATAAGAACTCGTCGTTCGCAAATACCAACATACTCTTTGCTGGAGCCGTAATTTGATTGGTTTATAGATCTCGACATGATGTATAATTCGAAGGGCATACGCTATGGAATGTTGTGCGCTTTCATCTGGTAGGCAGTTTTGCCTCGTATTTCATACACACGCTATCTGCCACGTACACGCTTCGTTGTTACTACTGAGTGGCGTTTCGCATGGAGAAGGAGTGACCGCAAACGCGTGCTTTACGTAAAATTCTTCGACGAGGATGGGATTCGAACCCACGCGTGCAGAGCACATTGGATTAGCAGTCCAACGCCTTAACCACTCGGCCACCTCGTCTGCTGGAACTACATCTGCATCTTTGGCGAGTGCTTGCGCAAAGAAGACATCTGTCGATTCGAAAACGCATTCAAAGCACCGTACTGGGCCGGTGTCTGCGTCTAATGCCCAGCTGCAGTGCAGCCGACCAAGCTCCCACTCGCGAATCATTTAATGACAGCATCCGTCCACGTCGATATCCGATCGGGGCAAAATCACCGGCCCACTTATTTACTGCAGGAATAAGTATTGTATCGACATGCAGTGTCGTCTAATGCAAATGAGAAATGTGCTGGGCACTCTTTTCCACGACTTGCTGCAACGAAACGGACAGCTCGATACGCTACACTGATATTGCTTGCAAGGTTTTGACGTTCGTCCTAGCCCAAGATTGTCCTGCTGTTTGGATGGAGCTTGGTGTTTGGGCGGCCACTAGCGACGGATGTCTGCAAAGTCAAGTCTCTCCAGTAGGTCCTGCCAAATCGGTTCTGTATATGGCGGCCTGACGCAAAACAAACTGTCGAAAGGCGACAGTTGTGCTACAGATGGTTTATTATAGACTCGATACGTTAAAATGACTGCGACAGGTATGCACTTAAATATAAATAAGAACTCGTCGTTCGCAAATACCAACATACTCTTTGCTGGAGCCGTAATTTGATTGGTTTATAGATCTCGACATGATGTATAATTCGAAGGGCATACGCTATGGAATGTTGTGCGCTTTCATCTGGTAGGCAGTTTTGCCTCGTATTTCATACACACGCTATCTGCCACGTACACGCTACGTTGTTACTACTGAGTGGCGTTTCGCATGGAGAAGGAGTGACCGCAAACGCGTGCTTTACGTAAAATTCTTCGACGAGGATGGGATTCGAACCCTCGCGTGCAGAGCACATTGGATTAGCAGTCCAACGCCTTAACCACTCGGCCACCTCGTCTGCTGGAACTACATCTGCATCTTTGGCGAGTGCTTGCGCAAAGAAGACATCTGTCGATTCGAAAACGCATTCAAAGCACCGTACTGGGCCGGTGTCTGCGTCTAATGCCCAGCTGCAGTGCAGCCGACCAAGCTCCCACTCGCGAATCATTTAATGACAGCATCCGTCCACGTCGATATCCGATCGGGGCAAAATCACCGGCCCACTTATTTACTGCAGGAATAAGTATTGTATCGACATGCAGTGTCGTCTAATGCAAATGAGAAATGTGCTGGGCACTCTTTTCCACGACTTGCTGCAACGAAACGGACAGCTCGATACGCTACACTGATATTGCTTGCAAGGTTTTGACGTTCGTCCTAGCCCAAGATTGTCCTGCTGTTTGGATGGAGCTTGGTGTTTGGGCGGCCACTAGCGACGGATGTCTGCAAAGTCAAGTCTCTCCAGTAGGCCCTGCCAAATCGGTTCTGTATATGGCGGCCTGACGCAAAACAAACTGTCGAAAGGCTACAGATGGATTATTATAGGCTCGATACGTTAAAATGACTGCGACAGGTATGCACTTAAATATAAATAAGAACTCGTCGTTCGCAAATACCAACATACCCTTTGCTGGAGCCGAAATTTGATTGGTTTATAGATCTCGACATGATGTATAATTCGAAGGGCATACGCTATGGAATGTTGTGCGCTTTCATCTGGTAGGCAGTTTTGCCTCGTATTTCATACACACGCTATCTGCCACGTACACGCTTCGTTGTTACTACTGAGTGGCGTTTCGCATGGAGAAGGAGTGACCGCAAACGCGTGCTTTACGTAAAATTCTTCGACGAGGATGGGATTCGAACCCACGCGTGCAGAGCACATTGGATTAGCAGTCCAACGCCTTAACCACTCGGCCACCTCGTCTGCTGGAACTACATCTGCATCTTTGGCGAGTGCTTGCGCAAAGAAGACATCTGTCGATTCGAAAACGCATTCAAAGCACCGTACTGGGCCGGTGTCTGCGTCTAATGCCCAGCTGCAGTGCAGCCGACCGAGCTCCCACTCGCGAATCATTTAATGACAGCATCCGTCCACGTCGATATCCGATCGGGGCAAAATCACCGGCCCACTTATTTACTGCAGGAATAAGTATTGTATCGACATGCAGTGTCGTCTAATGCAAATGAGAAATGTGCTGGGCACTCTTTTCCACGACTTGCTGCAACGAAACGGACAGCTCGATACGCTACACTGATATTGCTTGCAAGGTTTTGACGTTCGTCCTAGCCCAAGATTGTCCTGCTGTTTGTATGGAGCTTGGTGTTTGGGCGGCCACTAGCGACGGATGTCTGCAAAGTCAAGTCTCTCCAGTAGGCCCTGCCAAATCGGTTCTGTATATGGCGGCCTGACGCAAAACAAACTGTCGAAAGGCTACAGATGGATTATTATAGGCTCGATACGTTAAAATGACTGCGACAGGTATGCACTTAAATATAAATAAGAACTCGTCGTTCGCAAATACCAACATACCCTTTGCTGGAGCCGAAATTTGGTTGGTTTATAGATCTCGACATGATGTATAATTCGAAGGGCATACGCTATGGAATGTTGTGCGCTTTCATCTGGTAGGCAGTTTTGCCTCGTATTTCATACACACGCTATCTGCCACGTACACGCTTCGTTGTTACTACTGAGTGGCGTTTCGCATTGAGAAGGAGTGACCACAAACGCGTGCTTTACGTAAAATTCTTCGACGAGGATGGGATTCGAACCCACGCGTGCAGAGCACATTGGATTAGCAGTCCAACGCCTTAACCACTCGGCCACCTCGTCTGCTGGAACTACATCTGCATCTTTGGCGAGTGCTTGCGCAAAGAAGACATCTGTCGATTCGAAAACGCATTCAAAGCACCGTACTGGGCCGGTGTCTGCGTCTAATGCCCAGCTGCAGTGCAGCCGACCGAGCTCCCACTCGCGAATCATTTAATGACAGCATCCGTCCACGTCGATATCCGATCGGGGCAAAATCACCGGCCCACTTATTTACTGCAGGAATAAGTATTGTATCGACATGCAGTGTCGTCTAATGCAAATGAGAAATGTGCTGGGCACTCTTTTCCACGACTTGCTGCAACGAAACGGACAGCTCGATACGCTACACTGATATTGCTTGCAAGGTTTTGACGTTCGTCCTAGCCCAAGATTGTCCTGCTGTTTGGATGGAGCTTGGTGTTTGGGCGGCCACTAGCGACGGATGTCTGCAAAGTCAAGTCTCTCCAGTAGGCCCTGCCAAATCGGTTCTGTATATGGCGGCCTGACGCAAAACAAACTGTCGAAAGGCGACAGTTGAGCTACAGATGGTTTATTATAGGCTCGATACGTTAAAATGACTGCGACAGGTATGCACTTAAATATAAATAAGAACTCGTCGTTCGCAAATACCATCATACTCTTTGCTGGAGCCGTAATTTGATTGGTTTATAGATCTCGACATGATGTATAATTCGAAGGGCATACGCTATGGAATGTTGTGCGATTTCACCTGGAAGGCAGTTTTGCCTCGTATTTCATACACACGCTATCTGCCACGTACACACTTCGTTGTTACTACTGAGTGGCGTTTCGCATGGAGAAGGAGTGACCGCAAACGCGTGCTTTACGTAAAATTCTTCGACGAGGATGGGATTCGAACCCTCGCGTGCAGAGCACATTGGATTAGCAGTCCAACGCCTTAACCACTCGGCCACCTCGTCTGCTGGAACTACATCTGCATCTTTGGCGAGTGCTTGCGCAAAGAAGACATCTGTCGATTCGAAAACGCATTCAAAGCACCGTACTGGGCCGGTGTCTGCGTCTAATGCCCAGCTGCAGTGCAGCCGACCAAGCTCCCACTCGCGAATCATTTAATGACAGCATCCGTCCACGTCGATATCCGATCGGGGCAAAATCACCGGCCCACTTATTTACTGCAGGAATAAGTATTGTATCGACATGCAGTGTCGTCTAATGCAAATGAGAAATGTGCTGGGCACTCTTTTCCACGACTTGCTGCAACGAAACGGACAGCTCGATACGCTACACTGATATTGCTTGCAAGGTTTTGACGTTCGTCCTAGCCCAAGATTGTCCTGCTGTTTGGATGGAGCTTGGTGTTTGGGCGGCCACTAGCGACGGATGTCTGCAAAGTCAAGTCTCTCCAGTAGGCCCTGCCAAATCGGTTCTGTATATGGCGGCCTGACGCAAAACAAACTGTCGAAAGGCTACAGATGGATTATTATAGGCTCGATACGTTAAAATGACTGCGACAGGTATGCACTTAAATATAAATAAGAACTCGTCGTTCGCAAATACCAACATACCCTTTGCTGGAGCCGAAATTTGGTTGGTTTATAGATCTCGACATGATGTATAATTCGAAGGGCATACGCTATGGAATGTTGTGCGCTTTCATCTGGTAGGCAGTTTTGCCTCGTATTTCATACACACGCTATCTGCCACGTACACGCTTCGTTGTTACTACTGAGTGGCGTTTCGCATTGAGAAGGAGTGACCACAAACGCGTGCTTTACGTAAAATTCTTCGACGAGGATGGGATTCGAACCCACGCGTGCAGAGCACATTGGATTAGCAGTCCAACGCCTTAACCACTCGGCCACCTCGTCTGCTGGAACTACATCTGCATCTTTGGCGAGTGCTTGCGCAAAGAAGACATCTGTCGATTCGAAAACGCATTCAAAGCACCGTACTGGGCCGGTGTCTGCGTCTAATGCCCAGCTGCAGTGCAGCCGACCGAGCTCCCACTCGCGAATCATTTAATGACAGCATCCGTCCACGTCGATATCCGATCGGGGCAAAATCACCGGCCCACTTATTTACTGCAGGAATAAGTATTGTATCGACATGCAGTGTCGTCTAATGCAAATGAGAAATGTGCTGGGCACTCTTTTCCACGACTTGCTGCAACGAAACGGACAGCTCGATACGCTACACTGATATTGCTTGCAAGGTTTTGACGTTCGTCCTAGCCCAAGATTGTCCTGCTGTTTGGATGGAGCTTGGTGTTTGGGCGGCCACTAGCGACGGATGTCTGCAAAGTCAAGTCTCTCCAGTAGGCCCTGCCAAATCGGTTCTGTATATGGCGGCCTGACGCAAAACAAACTGTCGAAAGGCGACAGTTGAGCTACAGATGGTTTATTATAGGCTCGATACGTTAAAATGACTGCGACAGGTATGACTGCGACAGGTATAAGAACTCGTCGTTCGCAAATACCATCATACTCTTTGCTGGAGCCGTAATTTGATTGGTTTATAGATCTCGACATGATGTATAATTCGAAGGGCATACGCTATGGAATGTTGTGCGCTTTCATCTGGTAGGCAGTTTTGCCTCGTATTTCATACACACGCTATCTGCCACGTACACACTTCGTTGTTACTACTGAGTGGCGTTTCGCATGGAGAAGGAGTGACCGCAAACGCGTGCTTTACGTAAAATTCTTCGACGAGGATGGGATTCGAACCCTCGCGTGCAGAGCACATTGGATTAGCAGTCCAACGCCTTAACCACTCGGCCACCTCGTCTGCTGGAACTACATCTGCATCTTTGGCGAGTGCTTGCGCAAAGAAGACATCTGTCGATTCGAAAACGCATTCAAAGCACCGTACTGGGCCGGTGTCTGCGTCTAATGCCCAGCTGCAGTGCAGCCGACCAAGCTCCCACTCGCGAATCATTTAATGACAGCATCCGTCCACGTCGATATCCGATCGGGGCAAAATCACCGGCCCACTTATTTACTGCAGGAATAAGTATTGTATCGACATGCAGTGTCGTCTAATGCAAATGAGAAATGTGCTGGGCACTCTTTTCCACGACTTGCTGCAACGAAACGGACAGCTCGATACGCTACACTGATATTGCTTGCAAGGTTTTGACGTTCGTCCTAGCCCAAGATTGTCCTGCTGTTTGGATGGAGCTTGGTGTTTGGGCGGCCACTAGCGACGGATGTCTGCAAAGTCAAGTCTCTCCAGTAGGCCCTGCCAAATCGGTTCTGTATATGGCGGCCTGACGCAAAACAAACTGTCGAAAGGCGACAGTTGTGCTACAGATGGTTTATTATAGGCTCGATACGTTAAAATGACTGCGACAGGTATGCACTTAAATATAAATAAGAACTCGTCGTTCGCAAATACCAACATACTCTTTGCTGGAGCCGTAATTTGATTGGTTTATAGATCTCGACATGATGTATAATTCGAAGGGCATACGCTATGGAATGTTGTGCGCTTTCATCTGGTAGGCAGTTTTGCCTCGTATTTCATACACACGCTATCTGCCACGTACACGCTTCGTTGTTACTACTGAGTGGCGTTTCGCATGGAGAAGGAGTGACCGCAAACGCGTGCTTTACGTAAAATTCTTCGATGAGGATGGGATTCGAACCCACGCGTGCAGAGCACATTGGATTAGCAGTCCAACGCCTTAACCACTCGGCCACCTCGTCTGCTGGAACTATATCTGCATCTTTGGCGAGTGCTTGCGCAAAGAAGACATCTGTCGATTCGAAAACGCATTCAAAGCACCGTACTGGGCCGGTGTCTGCGTCTAATGCCCAGCTGCAGTGCAGCCGACCGAGCTCCCACTCGCGAATCATTTAATGACAGCATCCGTCCACGTCGATATCCGATCGGGGCAAAATCACCGGCCCACTTATTTACTGCAGGAATAAGTATTGTATCGACATGCAGTGTCGTCTAATGCAAATGAGAAATGTGCTGGGCACTCTTTTCCACGACTTGCTGCAACGAAACGGACAGCTCGATACGCTACACTGATATTGCTCGCAAGGTTTTGACGTTCGTCCTAGCCCAAGATTGTCCTGCTGTTTGGATGGAGCTTGGTGTTTGGGCGGCCACTAGCGACGGATGTCTGCAAAGTCAAGTCTCTCCAGTAGGCCCTGCCAAATCGGTTCTGTATATGGCGGCCTGACGCAAAACAAACTGTCGAAAGGCGACAGTTGTGCTACAGATGGTTTATTATAGGCTCGATACGTTAAAATGACTGCGACAGGTATGCACTTAAATATAAATAAGAACTCGTCGTTCGCAAATACCAACATACTCTTTGCTGGAGCCGTAATTTGATTGGTTTATAGATCTCGACATGATGTATAATTCGAAGGGCATACGCTATGGAATGTTGTGCGCTTTCATCTGGTAGGCAGTTTTGCCTCGTATTTCATACACACGCTATCTGCCACGTACACGCTACGTTGTTACTACTGAGTGGCGTTTCGCATGGAGAAGGAGTGACCGCAAACGCGTGCTTTACGTAAAATTCTTCGACGAGGATGGGATTCGAACCCTCGCGTGCAGAGCACATTGGATTAGCAGTCCAACGCCTTAACCACTCGGCCACCTCGTCTGCTGAAGCTACATGTGCATCTTTGGCGAGTGCTTGCGCAAAGAAGACATCTGTCGATTCGAAAACGCATTCAAAGCACCGTACTGGGCCGGTGTCTGCGTCTAATGCCCAGCTGCAGTGCAGCCGACCAAGCTCCCACTCGCGAATCATTTAATGACAGCATCCGTCCACGTCGATATCCGATCGGGGCAAAATCACCGGCCCACTTATTTACTGCAGGAATAAGTATTGTATCGACATGCAGTGTCGTCTAATGCAAATGAGAAATGTGCTGGGCACTCTTTTCCACGACTTGCTGCAACGAAACGGACAGCTCGATACGCTACACTGATATTGCTTGCAAGGTTTTGACGTTCGTCCTAGCCCAAGATTGTCCTGCTGTTTGGATGGAGCTTGGTGTTTGGGCGGCCACTAGCGACGGATGTCTGCAAAGTCAAGTCTCTCCAGTAGGCCCTGCCAAATCGGTTCTGTATATGGCGGCCTGACGCAAAACAAACTGTCGAAAGGCTACAAATGGATTATTATAGGCTCGATACGTTAAAATGACTGCGACAGGTATGCACTTAAATATAAATAAGAACTCGTCGTTCGCAAATACCAACATACACTTTGCTGGAGCCGAAATTTGATTGGTTTATAGATCTCGACATGATGTATAATTCGAAGGGCATACGCTATGGAATGTTGTGCGCTTTCATCTGGTAGGCAGTTTTGCTTCGTATTTCATACACACGCTATCTGCCACGTACACGCTTCGTTGTTACTACTGAGTGGCGTTTCGCATGGAGAAGGAGTGACCGCAAACGCGTGCTTTACGTAAAATTCATCGATGAGGATGGGATTCGAACCCACGCGTGCAGAGCACATTGGATTAGCAGTCCAACGCCTTAACCACTCGGCCACCTCGTCTGCTGGAACTACATCTGCATCTTTGGCGAGTGCTTGCGCAAAGAAGACATCTGTCGATTCGAAAACGCATTCAAAGCACCGTACTGGGCCGGTGTCTGCGTCTAATGCCCAGCTGCAGTGCAGCCGACCGAGCTCCCACTCGCGAATCATTTAATGACAGCATCCGTCCACGTCGATATCCGATCGGGGCAAAATCACCGGCCCACTTATTTACTGCAGGAATAAGTATTGTATCGACATGCAGTGTCGTCTAATGCAAATGAGAAATGTGCTGGGCACTCTTTTCCACGACTTGCTGCAACGAAACGGACAGCTCGATACGCTACACTGATATTGCTTGCAAGGTTTTGACGTTCGTCCTAGCCCAAGATTGTCCTGCTGTTTGGATGGAGCTTGGTGTTTGGGCGGCCACTAGCGACGGATGTCTGCAAAGTCAAGTCTCTCCAGTAGGCCCTGCCAAATCGGTTCTGTATATGGCGGCCTGACGCAAAAAGTTGTGCTACAGATGGTTTATTATAGGCTCGATACGTTAAAATGACTGCGACAGGTATGCACTTAAATATAAATAAGAACTCGTCGTTCGCAAATACCAACATACTCTTTGCTGGAGCCGTAATTTGATTGGTTTATAGATCTCGACATGATGTATAATTCGAAGGGCATACGCTATGGAATGTTGTGCGCTTTCATCTGGTAGGCAGTTTTGCCTCGTATTTCATACACACGCTATCTGCCACGTACACGCTACGTTGTTACTACTGAGTGGCGTTTCGCATGGAGAAGGAGTGACCGCAAACGCGTGCTTTACGTAAAATTCTTCGACGAGGATGGGATTCGAACCCTCGCGTGCAGAGCACATTGGATTAGCAGTCCAACGCCTTAACCACTCGGCCACCTCGTCTGCTGAAACTACATGTGCATCTTTGGCGAGTGCTTGCGCAAAGAAGACATCTGTCGATTCGAAAACGCATTCAAAGCACCGTACTGGGCCGGTGTCTGCGTCTAATGCCCAGCTGCAGTGCAGCCGACCAAGCTCCCTCTCGCGAATCATTTAATGACAGCATACGTCCACGTCGATATCCGATCGGGGCAAAATCACCGGCCCACTTATTTACTGCAGGAATAAGTATTGTATCGACATGCAGTGTCGTCTAATGCAAATGAGAAATGTGCTGGGCACTCTTTTCCACGACTTGCTGCAACGAAACGGACAGCTCGATACGCTACACTGATATTGCTTGCTAGGTTTTGACGTTCGTCCTAGCCCAAGATTGTCCTGCTGTTTGGATGGAGCTTGGTGTTTGGGCGGCCACTAGCGACGGATGTCTGCAAAGTCAAGTCTCTCCAGTAGGCCCTGCCAAATCGGTTCTGTATATGGCGGCCTGACGCAAAACAAACTGTCGAAAGGCTACAGATGGATTATTATAGGCTCGATACGTTAAAATGACTGCGACAGGTATGCACTTAAATATAAATAAGAACTCGTCGTTCGCAAATACCAACATACCCTTTGCTGGAGCCGAAATTTGATTGGTTTATAGATCTCGACATGATGTATAATTCGAAGGGCATACGCTATGGAATGTTGTGCGCTTTCATCTGGTAGGCAGTTTTGCCTCGTATTTCATACACACGCTATCTGCCACGTACACGCTTCGTTGTTACTACTGAGTGGCGTTTCGCATGGAGAAGGAGTGACCGCAAACGCGTGCTTTACGTAAAATTCTTCGACGAGGATGGGATTCGAACCCACGCGTGCAGAGCACATTGGATTAGCAGTCCAACGCCTTAACCACTCGGCCACCTCGTCTGCTGGAACTACATCTGCATCTTTGGCGAGTGCTTGCGCAAAGAAGACATCTGTCGATTCGAAAACGCATTCAAAGCACCGTACTGGGCCGGTGTCTGCGTCTAATGCCCAGCTGCAGTGCAGCCGACCGAGCTCCCACTCGCGAATCATTTAATGACAGCATCCGTCCACGTCGATATCCGATCGGGGCAAAATCACCGGCCCACTTATTTACTGCAGGAATAAGTATTGTATCGACATGCAGTGTCGTCTAATGCAAATGAGAAATGTGCTGGGCACTCATTTCCACGACTTGCTGCAACGAAACGGACAGCTCGATACGCTACACTGATATTGCTTGCAAGGTTTTGACGTTCGTCCTAGCCCAAGATTGTCCTGCTGTTTGGATGGAGCTTGGTGTTTGGGCGGCCACTAGCGACGGATGTCTGCAAAGTCAAGTCTCTCCAGTAGGCCCTGCCAAATCGGTTCTGTATATGGCGGCCTGACGCAAAACAAACTGTCGAAAGGCGACAGTTGTGCTACAGATGGTTTATTATAGGCTCGATACGTTAAAATGACTGCGACAGGTATGCACTTAAATATAAATAAGAACTCGTCGTTCGCAAATACCAACATACTCTTTGCTGGAGCCGTAATTTGATTGGTTTATAGATCTCGACATGATGTATAATTCGAAGGGCATACGCTATGGAATGTTGTGCGCTTTCATCTGGTAGGCAGTTTTGCCTCGTATTTCATACACACGCTATCTGCCACGTACACGCTTCGTTGTTACTACTGAGTGGCGTTTCGCATGGAGAAGGAGTGACCGCAAACGCGTGCTTTACGTAAAATTCTTCGACGAGGATGGGATTCGAACCCTCGCGTGCAGAGCACATTGGATTAGCAGTCCAACGCCTTAACCACTCGGCCACCTCGTCTGCTGGAGCTACATCTGCATCTTTGGCGAGTGCTTGCGCAAAGAAGACATCTGTCGATTCGAAAACGCATTCAAAGCACCGTACTGGGCCGGTGTCTGCGTCTAATGCCCAGCTGCAGTGCAGCCGACCAAGCTCCCACTCGCGAATCATTTAATGACAGCATCCGTCCACGTCGATATCCGATCGGGGCAAAATCACCGGCCCACTTATTTACTGCAGGAATAAGTATTGTATCGACATGCAGTGTCGTCTAATGCAAATGAGAAATGTGCTGGGCACTCTTTTCCACGACTTGCTGCAACGAAACGGACAGCTCGATACGCTACACTGATATTGCTTGCAAGGTTTTGACGTTCGTCCTAGCCCAAGATTGTCCTGCTGTTTGGATGGAGCTTGGTGTTTGGGCGGCCACTAGCGACGGATGTCTGCAAAGTCAAGTCTCTCCAGTAGGCCCTGCCAAATCGGTTCTGTATATGGCGGCCTGACGCAAAACAAACTGTCGAAAGGCTACAGATGGATTATTATAGGCTCGATACGTTAAAATGACTGCGACAGGTATGCACTTAAATATAAATAAGAACTCGTCGTTCGCAAATACCAACATACCCTTTGCTGGAGCCGAAATTTGATTGGTTTATAGATCTCGACATGATGTATAATTCGAAGGGCATACGCTATGGAATGTTGTGCGCTTTCATCTGGTAGGCAGTTTTGCCTCGTATTTCATACACACGCTATCTGCCACGTACACGCTTCGTTGTTACTACTGAGTGGCGTTTCGCATGGAGAAGGAGTGACCGCAAACGCGTGCTTTACGTAAAATTCTTCGACGAGGATGGGATTCGGACCCACGCGTGCAGAGCACATTGGATTAGCAGTCCAACGCCTTAACCACCCGGCCACCTCGTCTGCTGCAACTACATCTGCATCTTTGGCGAGTGCTTGCGCAAAGAAGACATCTGTCGATTCGAAAACGCATTCAAAGCACCGTACTGGGCCGGTGTCTGCGTCTAATGCCCAGCTGCAGTGCAGCCGACCAAGCTCCCACTCGCGAATCATTTAATGACAGCATGCGTCCACGTCGATATCCGATCGGGGCAAAATCACCGGACCACTTATTTACTGCAGGAATAAGTATTGTATCGACATGCAGTGTCGTCTAATGCAAATGAGAAATGTGCTGGGCACTCTTTTCCACGACTTGCTGCAACGAAACGGACAGCTCGATACGCTACACTGATATTGCTTGCAAGGTTTTGACGTTCGTCCTAGCCCAAGATTGTCCTGCTGTTTGGATGGAGCTTGGTGTTTGGGCGGCCACTAGCGACGGATGTCTGCAAAGTCAAGTCTCTCCAGTAGGCCCTGCCAAATCGGTTCTGTATATGGCGGCCTGACGCAAAACAAACTGTCGAAAGGCGACAGTTGTGCTACAGATGGTTTATTATAGGCTCGATACGTTAAAATGACTGCGACAGGTATGCACTTAAATATAAATAAGAACTCGTCGTTCGCAAATACCATCATACTCTTTGCTGGAGCCGTAATTTGATTGGTTTATAGATCTCGACATGATGTATAATTCGAAGGGCATACGCTATGGAATGTTGTGCGCTTACATCTGGTAGGCAGTTTTCCCTCGTATTTCATACACACGCTATCTGCCACGTACACGCTTCGTTGTTACTACTGAGTGGCGTTTCGCATGGAGAAGGAGTGACCGCAAACGCGTGCTTTACGTAAAATTCTTCGACGAGGATGGGATTCGAACCCTCGCGTGCAGAGCACATTGGATTAGCAGTCCAACGCCTTAACCACTCGGCCACCTCGTCTGCTGGAACTACATCTGCATCTTTGGCGAGTGCTTGCGCAAAGAAGACATCTGTCGATTCGAAAACGCATTCAAAGCACCGTACTGGGCCGGTGTCTGCGTCTAATGCCCAGCTGCAGTGCAGCCGACCAAGCTCCCACTCGCGAATAATTTAATGACAGCATCCGTCCACGTCGATATCCGATCGGGGCAAAATCACCGGCCCACTTATTTACTGCAGGAATAAGTATTGTATCGACATGCAGTGTCGTCTAATGCAAATGAGAAATGTGCTGGGCACTCTTTTCCACGACTTGCTGCAACGAAACGGACAGCTCGATACGCTACACTGATATTGCTTGCAAGGTTTTGACGTTCGTCCTAGCCCAAGATTGTCCTGCTGTTAGGATGGAGCTTGGTGTTTGGGCGGCCACTAGCGACGGATGTCTGCAAAGTCAAGTCTCTCCAGTAGGCCCTGCCAAATCGGTTCTGTATATGGCGGCCTGACGCAAAACAAACTGTTGAGCTACAGATGGTTTATTATAGGCTCGATACGTTAAAATGACTGCGACAGGTATGCACTTAAATATAAATAAGAACTCGTCGTTCGCAAATACCATCATACTCTTTGCTGGAGCCGTAATTTGATTGGTTTATAGATCTCGACATGATGTATAATTCGAAGGGCATACGCTATGGAATGTTGTGCGCTTTCATCTGGTAGGCAGTTTTGCCTCGTATTTCATACACACGCTATCTGCCACGTACACGCTTCGTTGTTACTACTGAGTGGCGTTTCGCATGGAGAAGGAGTGACCGCAAACGCGTGCTTTACGTAAAATTCTTCGACGAGGATGGGATTCGAACCCTCGCGTGTAGAGCACATTGGATTAGCAGTCCAACGCCTTAACCACTCGGCCACCTCGTCTGCTGGAACTACATCTGCATCTTTGGCGAGTGCTTGCGCAAAGAAGACATCTGTCGATTCGAAAACGCATTCAAAGCACCGTACTGGGCCGGTGTCTGCGTCTAATGCCCAGCTGCAGTGCAGCCGACCAAGCTCCCACTCGCGAATCATTTAATGACAGCATCCGTCCACGTCGATATCCGATCGGGGCAAAATCACCGGCCCACTTATTTACTGCAGGAATAAGTATTGTATCGACATGCAGTGTCGTCTAATGCAAATGAGAAATGTGCTGGGCACTCTTTTCCACGACTTGCTGCAACGAAACGGACAGCTCGATACGCTACACTGATATTGCTTGCAAGGTTTTGACGTTCGTCCTAGCCCAAGATTGTCCTGCTGTTAGGATGGAGCTTGGTGTTTGGGCGGCCACTAGCGACGGATGTCTGCAAAGTCAAGTCTCTCCAGTAGGCCCTGCCAAATCGGTTCTGTATATGGCGGCCTGACGCAAAACAAACTGTTGAGCTACAGATGGTTTATTATAGGCTCGATACGTTAAAATGACTGCGACAGGTATGCACTTAAATATAAATAAGAACTCGTCGTTCGCAAATACCATCATACTCTTTGCTGGAGCCGTAATTTGATTGGTTTATAGATCTCGACATGATGTATAATTCGAAGGGCATACGCTATGGAATGTTGTGCGCTTTCATCTGGTAGGCAGTTTTGCCTCGTATTTCATACACACGCTATCTGCCACGTACACGCTTCGTTGTTACTACTGAGTGGCGTTTCGCATGGAGAAGGAGTGACCGCAAACGCGTGCTTTACGTAAAATTCTTCGACGAGGATGGGATTCGAACCCTCGCGTGCAGAGCACATTGGATTAGCAGTCCAACGCCTTAACCACTCGGCCACCTCGTCTGCTGGAGCTACATCTGCATCTTTGGCGAGTGCTTGCGCAAAGAAGACATCTGTCGATTCGAAAACGCATTCAAAGCACCGTACTGGGCCGGTGTCTGCGTCTAATGCCCAGCTGCAGTGCAGCCGACCAAGCTCCCACTCGCGAATCATTTAATGACAGCATCCGTCCACGTCGATATCCGATCGGGGCAAAATCACCGGCCCACTTATTTACTGCAGGAATAAGTATTGTATCGACATGCAGTGTCGTCTAATGCAAATGAGAAATGTGCTGGGCACTCTTTTCCACGACTTGCTGCAACGAAACGGACAGCTCGATACGCTACACTGATATTGCTTGCAAGGTTTTGACGTTCGTCCTAGCCCAAGATTGTCCTGCTGTTTGGATGGAGCTTGGTGTTTGGGCGGCCACTAGCGACGGATGTCTGCAAAGTCAAGTCTCTCCAGTAGGCCCTGCCAAATCGGTTCTGTATATGGCGGCCTGACGCAAAACAAACTGTCGAAAGGCTACAGATGGATTATTATAGGCTCGATACGTTAAAATGACTGCGACAGGTATGCACTTAAATATAAATAAGAACTCGTCGTTCGCAAATACCAACATACCCTTTGCTGGAGCCGAAATTTGATTGGTTTATAGATCTCGACATGATGTATAATTCGAAGGGCATACGCTATAGAATGTTGTGCGCTTTCATCTGGTAGGCAGTTTTGCCTCGTATTTCATACACACGCTATCTGCCACGTACACGCTTCGTTGTTACTACTGAGTGGCGTTTCGCATGGAGAAGGAGTGACCGCAAACGCGTGCCTTACGTAAAATTCTTCGATGAGGATGGGATTCGAACCCACGCGTGCAGAGCACATTGGATTAGCAGTCCAACGCCTTAACCACTCGGCCACCTCGTCTGCTGGAACTACATCTGCATCTTTGGCGAGTGCTTGCGCAAAGAAGACATCTGTCGATTCGAAAACGCATTCAAAGCACCGTACTGGGCCGGTGTCTGCGTCTAATGCCCAGCTGCAGTGCAGCCGACCAAGCTCCCACTCGCGAATCATTTAATGACAGCATCCGTCCACGTCGATATCCGATCGGGGCAAAATCACCGGCCCACTTATTTACTGCAGGAATAAGTATTGTATCGACATGCAGTGTCGTCTAATGCAAATGAGAAATGTGCTGGGCACTCTTTTCCACGACTTGCTGCAACGAAACGGACAGCTCGATACGCTACACTGATATTGCTTGCAAGGTTTTGACGTTCGTCCTAGCCCAAGATTGTCCTGCTGTTTGGATGGAGCTTGGTGTTTGGGCGGCCACTAGCGACGGATGTCTGCAAAGTCAAGTCTCTCCAGTAGGCCCTGCCAAATCGGTTCTGTATATGGCGGCCTGACGCAAAACAAACTGTCGAAAGGCGACAGTTGTGTTACAGATGGTTTATTATAGGCTCGATACGTTAAAATGAATGCGACAGGTATGCACTTAAATATAAATAAGAACTCGTCGTTCGCAAATACCAACATACTCTTTGCTGGAGCCGTAATTTGATTGGTTTATAGATCTCGACATGATGTATAATTCGAAGGGCATACGCTATGGAATGTTGTGCGCTTTCATCTGGTAGGCAGTTTTGCCTCGTATTTCATACACACGCTATCTGCCACGTACACGCTTCGTTGTTACTACTGAGTGGCGTTTCGCATGGAGAAGGAGTGACCGCAAACGCGTGCTTTACGTAAAATTCTTCGACGAGGATGGGATTCGAACCCACGCGTGCAGAGCACATTGGATTAGCAGTCCAACGCCTTAACCACTCGGCCACCTCGTCTGCTGGAACTACATCTCGGTTCTGTATATGGCGGCCTGACGCAAAACAAACTGTCGAAAGGCGACAGTTGTGCTACAGATGGTTTGTTATAGGCTCGATACGTTAAAATGACTGCGACAGGTATGCACTTAAATATAAATAAGAACTCGTCGTTCGCAAATACCATCATACTCTTTGCTGGAGCCGTAATTTGATTGGTTTATAGATCTCGACATGATGTATAATTCGAAGGGCATACGCTATGGAATGTTGTGCGCTTTCATCTGGTAGGCAGTTTTGCCTCGTATTTCATACACACGCTATCTGCCACGTACACGCTTCGTTGTTACTACTGAGTGGCGTTTCGCATGGAGAAGGAGTGACCGCAAACGCGTGCTTTACGTAAAATTCTTCGACGAGGACGGGATTCGAACCCTCGCGTGCAGAGCACATTGGATTAGCAGTCCAACGCCTTATCCACTCGGTCACCTCGTCTGCTGGAACTACATCTGCATCTTTGGCGAGTGCTTGCGCAAAGAAGACATCTGTCGATTCGAAAACGCATTCAAAGCACCGTACTGGGCCGGTGTCTGCGTCTAATGCCCAGCTGCAGTGCAGCCGACCAAGCTCCCACTCGCGAATCATTTAATGACAGCATCCGTCCACGTCGATATCCGATCGGGGCAAAATCACCGGCCCACTTATTTACTGCAGGAATAATTATTGTATCGACATGCAGTGTCGTCTAATGCAAATGAGAAATGTGCTGGGCACTCTTTTCCACGACTTGCTGCAACGAAACGGACAGCTCGATACGCTACACTGATATTGCTTGCAAGGTTTTGACGTTCGTCCTAGCCCAAGATTGTCCTGCTGTTTGGATGGAGCTTGGTGTTTGGGCGGCCACTAGCGACGGATGTCTGCAAAGTCAAGTCTCTCCAGTAGGCCCTGCCAAATCGGTTCTGTATATGGCGGCCTGACGCAAAACAAACTGTCGAAAGGCGACAGTTGTGCTACAGATGGTTTATTATAGGCTCGATACGTTAAAATGACTGCGACAGGTATGCACTTAAATATAAATAAGAACTCGTCGTTCGCAAATACCATCATACTCTTTGCTGGAGCCGTAATTTGATTGGTTTATAGATCTCGACATGATGTATAATTCGAAGGGCATACGCTATGGAATGTTGTGCGCTTTCATCTGGTAGGCAGTTTTGCCTCGTATTTCATACACACGCTATCTGCCACGTACACGCTTCGTTGTTACTACTGAGTGGCGTTTCGCATGGAGAAGGAGTGACCGCAAACGCGTGCTTTACGTAAAATTCTTCGACGAGGATGGGATTCGAACCCACGCGTGCAGAGCACATTGGATTAGTAGTCCAACGCCTTAACCACTCGGCCACCTCGTCTGCTGGAACTACATCTGCATCTTTGGCGAGTGCTTGCGCAAAGAAGACATCTGTCGATTCGAAAACGCATTCAAAGCACCGTACTGGGCCGGTGTCTGCGTCTAATGCCCAGCTGCAGTGCAGCCAACCAAGCTCCCACTCGCGAATCATTTAATGACAGCATCCGTCCACGTCGATATCCGATCGGGGCAAAATCACCGGCCCACTTATTTACTGCAGGAATAAGTATTGTATCGACATGCAGTGTCGTCTAATGCAAATGAGAAATGTGCTGGGCACTCTTTTCCACGACTTGCTGCAACGAAACGGACAGCTCGATACGCTACACTGATATTGCTTGCAAGGTTTTGACGTTCGTCCTAGCCCAAGATTGTCCTGCTGTTTGGATGGAGCTTGGTGTTTGGGCGGCCACTAGCGACGGATGTCTGCAAAGTCAAGTCTCTCCAGTAGGCCCTGCCAAATCGGTTCTGTATATGGCGGCATGACGCAAAACAAACTGTCGAAAGGCTACAGATGGATTATTATAGGCTCGATACGTTAAAATGACTGCGACAGGTATGCACTTAAATATAAATAAGAACTCGTCGTTCGCAAATACCAACATACCCTTTGCTGGAGCCGAAATTTGATTGGTTTATAGATCTCGACATGATGTATAATTCGAAGGGCATACGCTATGGAATGTTGTGCGCTTTCATCTGGTAGGCAGTTTTGCCTCGTATTTCATACACACGCTATCTGCCACGTACACGCTTCGTTGTTACTACTGAGTGGCGTTTCGCATGGAGAAGGAGTGACCGCAAACGCGTGCTTTACGTAAAATTCTTCGACGAGGATGGGATTCGAACCCACGCGTGCAGAGCACATTGGATTAGCAGTCCAACGCCTTAACCACTCGGCCACCTCGTCTGCTGGAACTACATGTGCATCTTTGGCGAGTGCTTGCGCAAAGAAGACATCTGTCGATTCGAAAACGCATTCAAAGCACCGTACTGGGCCGGTGTCTGCGTCTAATGCCCAGCTGCAGTGCAGCCGACCAAGCTCCCACTCGCGAATCATTTAATGACAGCATCCGTCCACGTCGATATCCGATCGGGGCAAAATCACCGGCCCACTTATTTACTGCAGGAATAAGTATTGTATCGACATGCAGTGTCGTCTAATGCAAATGAGAAATGTGCTGGGCACTCTTTTCCACGACTTGCTGCAACGAAACGGACAGCTCGATACGCTACACTGATATTGCTTGCAAGGTTTTGACGTTCGTCCTAGCCCAAGATTGTCCTGCTGTTTGGATGGAGCTTGGTGTTTGGGCGGCCACTAGCGACGGATGTCTGCAAAGTCAAGTCTCTCCAGTAGGCCCTGCCAAATCGGTTCTGTATATGGCGGCCTGACGCAAAACAAACTGTCGAAAGGCGACAGTTGTGTTACAGATGGTTTATTATAGGCTCGATACGTTAAAATGACTGCGACAGGTATGCACTTAAATATAAATAAGAACTCGTCGTTCGCAAATACCAACATACTCTTTGCTGGAGCCGTAATTTGATTGGTTTATAGATCTCGACATGATGTATAATTCGAAGGGCATACGCTATGGAATGTTGTGCGCTTTCATCTGGTAGGCAGTTTTGCCTCGTATTTCATACACACGCTATCTGCCACGTACACGCTTCGTTGTTACTACTGAGTGGCGTTTCGCATGGAGAAGGAGTGACCGCAAACGCGTGCTTTACGTAAAATTCTTCGACGAGGATGGGATTCGAACCCACGCGTGCAGAGCACATTGGATTAGCAGTCCAACGCCTTAACCACTTTTTTTTTTTTTTTTTTTTTTTTTTTTTCACGGAGAAACAAAAATTGGAGTAGCTGGGATTTGAACCCAGGACTTTCTGCATGCGAAGCAGACACTCTACCACTTTTTTTTTTTTTTTTTTTTTTTTTTTTTTCCTACAGTCCACCGCTCTACCAACTTTTTTTTTCTTTTTCTTTTTTTTTTTTTTCGCCTTAACCACTTTTTTTTTTTTTTTGTTTTTTATTTGTCACCACGGCACCCTACCTCTTCTGCGTAAGAAAGAAATGCTGCGGCTTGACACTGCCGCCAGTAACAGAAAAACAGAAATTAGTCTGGAGACGAAATGTTGCATCCATTTGCAGTGTAAATGAAATATGTCCATTTTCATACGTAAGCAGGAGAGCCGGGAAATCTGTGCACTTTGCACCGCATGATTGCATCTCACTCCACAAATCAGAGGAAGCATTGGATGAACAAAATAAATTAAAAGTCTTCTATCGTTGTTTCTCTCCATCGGATCGTCTGTTATAAACAAGAAACTAGGAAACTCAGTTCCGTGCAAGGCATCCGCCAAAGATACGGAACGCGTTACAACAAACATTCTGTTAATTTCAGTACGTGACGAATGAACCAAGTGACGCACTCGTAAATTAGTCTGCCCCACACTAGCTTCTTTGGTCTTCTCTTCGGGCGTCCGAAGGAAGAGTGGAATCCACCATTTCAGAAGAAATGGCTGTAAATCTCCATCCTATATTGGCTGTGAAATGATCGTGTGACTTAAAAAGTTTGCAAAATGAGCTTTATAGTTTTTAGTCTTCTGTAGTCGGTGGTGCTGTATCATTAAATACAGAAGAAAGTCTTCTTTACTCGTTTCGTTCACATTGAAAAGATAGTAAACTGTGTGGCCTTTAAGCCAGTTTACTGAATTTCGTTTGGTCTGCGGGTAAGGCACGACCTCCGGAGTGAGGAAGTCAGCTGGCGTTATGGTCGCAGGGCATGTTCTAGTGATGCTTGCCAATAACTGTCGTATGACCGCCCAAACATCGCGCACTTTTTCGCAGACAAATCGGTGTTCCTCGCTATCTTGTACCTGGCAAGTGTTGCATAAGGGTGAATCGGCCAGATGAATTGAATGGAGTCTGGCATTGGTAGCTATCTTACGATTCACCGTGAGATACCACGACGCTCGCACGTGAGACGGTAAATGGCGGAAATGAATATTATCCCAAATGACCCGCCAATTGTGAGCCGTATATTTGTCTTCGATGTTATTCCTGGATGTGGACTCGATCAAAGTCTTATAAAGTTGCTTCACCACCGTTATTTCTTTCGCCGGAATTCTTGTTCGAGCATAACTATATTCCAACAGGAAATATTTTAAATGATAAAGGTCGTGTGGAATGTGATGTACATCAATCGGGGGGTTGAGGTCCGCTGGGGAGATTTCGTTGAGGAGGTGAGCAGTGAGACAGTGGGGAGAGTTTGTCCATAGCTGATACATACTGCTTAGATAGAGCGCCTGTGCCTTTTTATAGACATCAGTGAGGTTTAATCCGCCCTTCCGAGTAGGGAGCGTCAACGTAACATATTGAACTTTGAAGATATTGCCTCTGGTCACAAAATGGCCCAGGGCAGACAGCATTCTATGTGCAATGCCACTGGGAAGAGGCAATACTTTGGCTACATAGTTAATCTTCGAGAGGATATAAGTGTTGACCAGTTCAATTTTTTGGAGAGCATTCAGTTTCCTCATGCTATGCAGTTGTACACATGCCCGAACCTTGTGCAGTAAAGCCCTATAATTAACGGCAATGGTATTCTGTATCTTCCTCCGAAACTCAAGCCCTAAGCACTTTATACTGGGAATTTCTCGTAATCGGGCATGAGTGGGGAGATTTATTCCCCGTCCGACATTCATGAGTCCAGATTTTTGCCAGTTCACCGTCGCCCCAGATGCCGCCTCATATCGTTGAAGTATTTGAAGGGAGGACCGCACTTCTTGCGCGTTCACGACAAGAAAGCCGACGTCATCTGCGTACGCACGGCACACAATCTTCTGGCTATTGATTTCCAATCCTCGCAAATGTGCAGTTAGCGTAGCGAGCAGAGGTTCTATGGCGATAGCAAAGAGAGCCATCGACATCGGACAGCCTTGCCTCACCGAACACTCGATATTAATGGCGCCACTGAGGCGACCATTAATTTGAATTCGCGACGTACTATCACGGATCAGATTGTCGAGTACTTGGGTGAACTGGTGCGGAAATCCCAATTCCTGCATGACGCGGAAAAGGAACCGATGGCTCACCCTGTCGAATGCTTTTGCAAAGTCTATCATGAAGAGGGCGCATTTTAATTTGCAAGCCTCCGCTACGGTAATGACATCTCGGTAATCCGCTTCCCGAGCACGGGGTCCCGGGTTCGATTCCCGGCGGGGTCAGAGATTTTCACCTGCCTCGAGATGACTGGGTGTTTGTGTTGTCCTCCTCATTTCATCATCATCCAGGAAAGTGGCGAAATTGGACTGAGCAAAGGTTGGGAAATTGTATGGGCGCTGATAACCACGCAGTTGAGCGCCCCACAAAACCAAACATCATCATCATCTCGGTAATCCGTGAGCGTGTGGTAAATAGATCGATCTCTACCGACACTCGTTTGATACTGTCCTGTGATTGTGGTCATGACAGTTTTGAGCCGTTGGCTCAGAACACGGGCGAATAGTTTATAATCACTATTTAATAACGTGAGAGGTCGCAGGTTTGTGAGGTCGTTACTGCACGGGGTCTTGGGGAGTAAGACAACAATTCCTTGTCGAAATTCTTGCGGAATAACGTTTTGTGGGTTCATTAGTTCGGTACATATTGCAAGTAGTTTCGATTTCATCTGCGGCCAGAAGGTTTGATATACTTCTGCAGGTATTCCATCGCAACCAGGAGATTTATTCTTCGGACTTCTTAGGATAATGTCTGTTAATTCGTCTTCTGTCACCTCTGTCATCAGCTGAGCCGCCTCTGTGGGGCTGAGTTTCCGTGTTAAATTTGTCGCAAAATCCGCAAACACGGTATCATCTGTCAGTTTATTGGACATCAGGTCCCGATAGTACTCTTCAATCGTACGCATAATGTCACTTTGTTTAGTAACGATTGCACCGGTGCTGGTTCGGATGCGTGTAATGATTTTCCGACTGCCTCGTCGACTTTCACGTAACATGTGGTACATGGCGGCCTCTTCTTCTTGCACCGTCTTAGGAACGCGCGCCCGAATTTGAAAACCTTCCAACTGTTTCCGTTGCAGCGTTAGAAGTTTTGCCTGAATTCTTTTGATCTTTGCAAAATTGCCGATAACGGTCGCGTCAAATGTATACAACTCCCGAAGACACTGAAAGTAAAATTCCATCGTCCGTCTGTGCCACTGAGTTTTCTGACGGGAGTAAATCATTAAAGTTTTCCTAATTTGTGGTTTGGCGCATTTGAGCCACCACTCGATCGCGGAGTTGTAGGAATTGAATTTGCGTTCACATGCCGTCCAGGTGGACAGGAAGGCTTCTCGACATGCAGGATCATGCAAATGTGCGATGTTGAACTTCCATAACCCGCGACTCCGGTATGTTTCCTGTTTTTGCATGTTGACGGTACAGATATAGGCAGCATGGTCGGAAAATACAGTTGGCCATATTTCGGTGTGTAGCAGGTGGTGCGTTAAATTACGCGATATGTAAATTCTATCTAACCTACTTGCCGAATGATTGGTAACATGCGTAAAACCCACTTCCACTCCGTGCATGTACGTCCAAGTGTCAGTGAAGCGGAGTTCTTGAATGATCTGTTCCAATTCGACACACCGATTAAAGTGTGGAGTTTGATCTATTTGACGAAGCACACAATTGAAATCGCCGCCAAAAATGACATCACTGTAGTTGGTCCCGAAGAGCGGAAGGATCTCGTGGCGAAAAAATTCTGCACGGCGTTGCCTATTACTGGAGCCAGAAGGTGCGTAAATATTAATCAGTCTGATGGTATTGACAGTTACTGCTATCCCCCTGCCGGTCACAAGTTTGTCCTCACATTTTGCAATTATCCCTTCTTTTAACAGGAACGCTGTTCCAAGTTCGAAACCGTTGCCAGGGTTCACGAAAGCATTATACCCGGCTATGTGGTCTAATCTGATATCACTCACTTCCTGAAGCATTGCTATATCTATGTCGGCTGCGTATAACAAGTCCTGTAAATTTTTCAGATTCAAATCACTACGTATCTTATTGATATTGAGAGTCAGGATCTTGTAAGCCTGCAAGGTGGTCATTGATGGTTGGTACGAAAGGAGCAGACGATATGGTGCGTCATACAGCCGTCAATTGGAGGCGCTGACCGTGTCGGTCGTTTGAGTAGCCATGGCCACATGGACCTTGTTTCCTTCAACTGCTGATACGGGGGGCAAGGAGACGGTCGAGGGGGAGGAATCCTCCTGCATCTCTACATCAGCTTCATTCGTGTCACACTCGTCTGCCAAATTGGGAGAGGAAAGGGTGCCTACTGGCTCAGGAACTGGTGGATCCGTATTCTGTTGCTCAGCCTGCTGAGACGGCGTCTCATCTGGTCCGCTGTCGAACTTCGTGGGAGTCTCCGACATGGCGTCGTCCGATCGTGTTGTGTCCTGCGAGCGCGAAGGCGAAGCGGCAGCGTCTGCGGGCCCTTCTTTTAAATTCTGTCCAATTAATTTTGCCTTTCCCCGCAAGCTCGGTGCTGTATCTTCCGCACCTTGGTGAGCCATCCTCCGTTTTTTATTTTTCTTCGGAGAACGAGTACCCCGTAGGACTGTGTCAGAGTTGGGCATCGTTTCAGTGACTTGTTCAGACATGGGAGCAGGAGCCATGGACACCTCCGCCAACTCAGCACCCCGTGAGGGTTGGTCCACCGCCATATCACTGGTCATGTTAGTGTCATGAGTTTCAGAAGCAGCCACCTCGGACGTGACAGGCGTGTCCGGAGATGTCACATTGACGACGCGGCTGGGTCCGGCAGGTGCATCGCGAATCGGTTGTAGTGACGGCTCACCGCGAGCAACCGACACGTACGATGGCGATAATGTTGACATCGCGGGAGGGCTAACACTCTCTCCGGTTGGCAGTTGAACTACACGACGCTGTAAACATTCAGCACGAACATGTCCCGTCGAGTTACATCTGGCACATGTCCTAGGTTGGCCATCATACATTTCGACGGCACGGTACCCACAAACCGTGACGTACGACGGAATATGTCGTTGTAGGTCAACTTTGAGCTGCCTGACGCCATTCAGTACCGGATACTTATGCGCCGGAGACCAACGTTCTGCAAAGTTGCTCAAAACTTTGCCATACGGCGATATCGCAACATGTATCTGTTCGGCTGGGACCTCAAACGGTAGTTCAAAAATGCGAACAGTTCGAAGTCCACGCCCGGCGTGGGAAACAGTAACTACACCCACATTGCCATCACTATGCTTAAACTTCAAACCGGAACTAAAGGAGTCAACTAGCTTGTCACAAAACTCGGCATCTCTCATCTTGATATACACGATGCTAGACAGAATCGACAAATGTATACCGATAATCTCATCGAGTCCAATTTTCATCACTTCTTCGAGGAAATCCTCGATTTCGAAGGAGGTTGGCCGGGCAAACGTGTTATCGAACGTTAACTTCAAAGTGTCTTTTCTCATAGTATGTGTCATCACTGAATTCTTAACGTCATTCCGCAAACGCAAGAATTACCGCTGCTAGCGAGCGACTTACCCCGCAGAAGTAAACAAGCCAACCGCAGCGCGAAGCACAGACAACCGCACGCCACGGCCGCTGCAGGCAGACTGTACCACTCGGCCACCTCGTCTGCTGGAACTACATCTGCATCTTTGGCGAGTGCTTGCGCAAAGAAGACATCTGTCGATTCGAAAACGCATTCAAAGCACCGTACTGGGCCGGTGTCTGCGTCTAATGCCCAGCTGCAGTGCAGCCGACCAAGCTCCCACTCGCGAATCATTTAATGACAGCATCCGTCCACGTCGATATCCGATCGGGGCAAAATCACCGGCCCACTTATTTACTGCAGGAATAAGTATTGTATCGACATGCAGTGTCGTCTAATGCAAATGAGAAATGTGCTGAGCACTCTTTTCCACGACTTGCTGCAACGAAACGGACAGCTCGATACGCTACACTGATATTGCTTGCAAGGTTTTGACGTTCGTCCTAGCCCAAGATTGTCCTGCTGTTTGGATGGAGCTTGGTGTTTGGGCGGCCACTAGCGACGGATGTCTGCAAAGTCAAGTCTCTCCAGTAGGCCCTGCCAAATCGGTTCTGTATATGGCGGCCTGACGCAAAACAAACTGTCGAAGAGCGACAGTTGTGTTACAGATGGTTTATTATAGGCTCGATACGTTAAAATGACTGCGACAGGTATGCACTTAAATATAAATAAGAACTCGTCGTTCGCAAATACCAACATACTCTTTGCTGGAGCCGTAATTTGATTGGTTTATAGATCTCGACATGATGTATAATTCGAAGGGCATACGCTATGGAATGTTGTGCGCTTTCATCTGGTAGGCAGTTTTGCCTCGTATTTCATACACACGCTATCTGCCACGTACACGCTTCGTTGTTACTACTGAGTGGCGTTTCGCATGGAGAAGGAGTGACCGCAAACGCGTGCTTTACGTAAAATTCTTCGACGAGGATGGGATTCGAACCCACGCGTGCAGAGCACATTGGATTAGCAGTCCAACGCCTTAACCACTCGGCCACCTCGTCTGCTGGACCTACATCTGCATCTTTGGCGAGTGCTTGCGCAAAGAAGACATCTGTCGATTCGAAAACGCATTCAAAGCACCGTACTGGGCCGGTGTCTGCGTCTAATGCCCAGCTGCAGTGCAGCCGACCAAGCTCCCACTCGCGAATCATTTAATGACAGCATCCGTCCACGTCGATATCCGATCGGGGCAAAATCACCGGCCCACTTATTTACTGCAGGAATAAGTATTGTATCGACATGCAGTGTCGTCTAATGCAAATGAGAAATGTGCTGGGCACTCTTTTCCACGACTTGCTGCAACGAAACGGACAGCTCGATACGCTACACTGATATTGCTTGCAAGGTTTTGACGTTCGTCCTAGCCCAAGATTGTCCTGCTGTTTGGATGGAGCTTGGTGTTTGGGCGGCCACTAGCGACGGATGTCTGCAAAGTCAAGTCTCTCCAGTAGGCCCTGCCAAATCGGTTCTGTATATGGCGGCCTGACGCAAAACAAACTGTCGAAAGGCTACAGATGGATTATTATAGGCTCGATACGTTAAAATGACTGCGACAGGTATGCACTTAAATATAAATAAGAACTCGTCGTTCGCAAATACCAACATACCCTTTGCTGGAGCCGAAATTTGGTTGGTTTATAGATCTCGACATGATGTATAATTCGAAGGGCATACGCTATGGAATGTTGTGCGCTTTCATCTGGTAGGCAGTTTTGCCTCGTATTTCATACACACGCTATCTGCCACGTACACGCTTCGTTGTTACTACTGAGTGGCGTTTCGCATTGAGAAGGAGTGACCACAAACGCGTGCTTTACGTAAAATTCTTCGACGAGGATGGGATTCGAACCCACGCGTGCAGAGCACATTGGATTAGCAGTCCAACGCCTTAACCACTCGGCCACCTCGTCTGCTGGAACTACATCTGCATCTTTGGCGAGTGCTTGCGCAAAGAAGACATCTGTCGATTCGAAAACGCATTCAAAGCACCGTACTGGGCCGGTGTCTGCGTCTAATGCCCAGCTGCAGTGCAGCCGACCGAGCTCCCACTCGCGAATCATTTAATGACAGCATCCGTCCACGTCGATATCCGATCGGGGCAAAATCACCGGCCCACTTATTTACTGCAGGAATAAGTATTGTATCGACATGCAGTGTCGTCTAATGCAAATGAGAAATGTGCTGGGCACTCTTTTCCACGACTTGCTGCAACGAAACGGACAGCTCGATACGCTACACTGATATTGCTTGCAAGGTTTTGACGTTCGTCCTAGCCCAAGATTGTCCTGCTGTTTGGATGGAGCTTGGTGTTTGGGCGGCCACTAGCGACGGATGTCTGCAAAGTCAAGTCTCTCCAGTAGGCCCTGCCAAATCGGTTCTGTATATGGCGGCCTGACGCAAAACAAACTGTCGAAAGGCGACAGTTGAGCTACAGATGGTTTATTATAGGCTCGATACGTTAAAATGACTGCGACAGGTATGCACTTAAATATAAATAAGAACTCGTCGTTCGCAAATACCATCATACTCTTTGCTGGAGCCGTAATTTGATTGGTTTATAGATCTCGACATGATGTATAATTCGAAGGGCATACGCTATGGAATGTTGTGCGATTTCACCTGGAAGGCAGTTTTGCCTCGTATTTCATACACACGCTATCTGCCACGTACACACTTCGTTGTTACTACTGAGTGGCGTTTCGCATGGAGAAGGAGTGACCGCAAACGCGTGCTTTACGTAAAATTCTTCGACGAGGATGGGATTCGAACCCTCGCGTGCAGAGCACATTGGATTAGCAGTCCAACGCCTTAACCACTCGGCCACCTCGTCTGCTGGAACTACATCTGCATCTTTGGCGAGTGCTTGCGCAAAGAAGACATCTGTCGATTCGAAAACGCATTCAAAGCACCGTACTGGGCCGGTGTCTGCGTCTAATGCCCAGCTGCAGTGCAGCCGACCAAGCTCCCACTCGCGAATCATTTAATGACAGCATCCGTCCACGTCGATATCCGATCGGGGCAAAATCACCGGCCCACTTATTTACTGCAGGAATAAGTATTGTATCGACATGCAGTGTCGTCTAATGCAAATGAGAAATGTGCTGGGCACTCTTTTCCACGACTTGCTGCAACGAAACGGACAGCTCGATACGCTACACTGATATTGCTTGCAAGGTTTTGACGTTCGTCCTAGCCCAAGATTGTCCTGCTGTTTGGATGGAGCTTGGTGTTTGGGCGGCCACTAGCGACGGATGTCTGCAAAGTCAAGTCTCTCCAGTAGGCCCTGCCAAATCGGTTCTGTATATGGCGGCCTGACGCAAAACAAACTGTCGAAAGGCTACAGATGGATTATTATAGGCTCGATACGTTAAAATGACTGCGACAGGTATGCACTTAAATATAAATAAGAACTCGTCGTTCGCAAATACCAACATACCCTTTGCTGGAGCCGAAATTTGGTTGGTTTATAGATCTCGACATGATGTATAATTCGAAGGGCATACGCTATGGAATGTTGTGCGCTTTCATCTGGTAGGCAGTTTTGCCTCGTATTTCATACACACGCTATCTGCCACGTACACGCTTCGTTGTTACTACTGAGTGGCGTTTCGCATTGAGAAGGAGTGACCACAAACGCGTGCTTTACGTAAAATTCTTCGACGAGGATGGGATTCGAACCCACGCGTGCAGAGCACATTGGATTAGCAGTCCAACGCCTTAACCACTCGGCCACCTCGTCTGCTGGAACTACATCTGCATCTTTGGCGAGTGCTTGCGCAAAGAAGACATCTGTCGATTCGAAAACGCATTCAAAGCACCGTACTGGGCCGGTGTCTGCGTCTAATGCCCAGCTGCAGTGCAGCCGACCGAGCTCCCACTCGCGAATCATTTAATGACAGCATCCGTCCACGTCGATATCCGATCGGGGCAAAATCACCGGCCCACTTATTTACTGCAGGAATAAGTATTGTATCGACATGCAGTGTCGTCTAATGCAAATGAGAAATGTGCTGGGCACTCTTTTCCACGACTTGCTGCAACGAAACGGACAGCTCGATACGCTACACTGATATTGCTTGCAAGGTTTTGACGTTCGTCCTAGCCCAAGATTGTCCTGCTGTTTGGATGGAGCTTGGTGTTTGGGCGGCCACTAGCGACGGATGTCTGCAAAGTCAAGTCTCTCCAGTAGGCCCTGCCAAATCGGTTCTGTATATGGCGGCCTGACGCAAAAAGTTGTGCTACAGATGGTTTATTATAGGCTCGATACGTTAAAATGACTGCGACAGGTATGCACTTAAATATAAATAAGAACTCGTCGTTCGCAAATACCAACATACTCTTTGCTGGAGCCGTAATTTGATTGGTTTATAGATCTCGACATGATGTATAATTCGAAGGGCATACGCTATGGAATGTTGTGCGCTTTCATCTGGTAGGCAGTTTTGCCTCGTATTTCATACACACGCTATCTGCCACGTACACGCTACGTTGTTACTACTGAGTGGCGTTTCGCATGGAGAAGGAGTGACCGCAAACGCGTGCTTTACGTAAAATTCTTCGACGAGGATGGGATTCGAACCCTCGCGTGCAGAGCACATTGGATTAGCAGTCCAACGCCTTAACCACTCGGCCACCTCGTCTGCTGAAACTACATGTGCATCTTTGGCGAGTGCTTGCGCAAAGAAGACATCTGTCGATTCGAAAACGCATTCAAAGCACCGTACTGGGCCGGTGTCTGCGTCTAATGCCCAGCTGCAGTGCAGCCGACCAAGCTCCCTCTCGCGAATCATTTAATGACAGCATCCGTCCACGTCGATATCCGATCGGGGCAAAACCACCGGCCCACTTATTTACTGCAGGAATAAGTATTGTATCGACATGCAGTGTCGTCTAATGCAAATGAGAAATGTGCTGGGCACTCTTTTCCACGACTTGCTGCAACGAAACGGACAGCTCGATACGCTACACTGATATTGCTTGCTAGGTTTTGACGTTCGTCCTAGCCCAAGATTGTCCTGCTGTTTGGATGGAGCTTGGTGTTTGGGCGGCCACTAGCGACGGATGTCTGCAAAGTCAAGTCTCTCCAGTAGGCCCTGCCAAATCGGTTCTGTATATGGCGGCCTGACGCAAAACAAACTGTCGAAAGGCTACAGATGGATTATTATAGGCTCGATACGTTAAAATGACTGCGACAGGTATGCACTTAAATATAAATAAGAACTCGTCGTTCGCAAATACCAACATACCCTTTGCTGGAGCCGAAATTTGATTGGTTTATAGATCTCGACATGATGTATAATTCGAAGGGCATACGCTATGGAATGTTGTGCGCTTTCATCTGGTAGGCAGTTTTGCCTCGTATTTCATACACACGCTATCTGCCACGTACACGCTTCGTTGTTACTACTGAGTGGCGTTTCGCATGGAGAAGGAGTGACCGCAAACGCGTGCTTTACGTAAAATTCTTCGACGAGGATGGGATTCGAACCCACGCGTGCAGAGCACATTGGATTAGCAGTCCAACGCCTTAACCACTCGGCCACCTCGTCTGCTGGAACTACATCTGCATCTTTGGCGAGTGCTTGCGCAAAGAAGACATCTGTCGATTCGAAAACGCATTCAAAGCACCGTACTGGGCCGGTGTCTGCGTCTAATGCCCAGCTGCAGTGCAGCCGACCGAGCTCCCACTCGCGAATCATTTAATGACAGCATCCGTCCACGTCGATATCCGATCGGGGCAAAATCACCGGCCCACTTATTTACTGCAGGAATAAGTATTGTATCGACATGCAGTGTCGTCTAATGCAAATGAGAAATGTGCTGGGCACTCTTTTCCACGACTTGCTGCAACGAAACGGACAGCTCGATACGCTACACTGATATTGCTTGCAAGGTTTTGACGTTCGTCCTAGCCCAAGATTGTCCTGCTGTTTGGATGGAGCTTGGTGTTTGGGCGGCCACTAGCGACGGATGTCTGCAAAGTCAAGTCTCTCCAGTAGGCCCTGCCAAATCGGTTCTGTATATGGCGGCCTGACGCAAAACAAACTGTCGAAAGGCGACAGTTGTGCTACAGATGGTTTATTATAGGCTCGATACGTTAAAATGACTGCGACAGGTATGCACTTAAATATAAATAAGAACTCGGCGTTCGCAAATACCAACATACTCTTTGCTGGAGCCGTAATTTGATTGGTTTATAGATCTCGACATGATGTATAATTCGAAGGGCATACGCTATGGAATGTTGTGCGCTTTCATCTGGTAGGCAGTTTTGCCTCGTATTTCATACACACGCTATCTGCCACGTACACGCTTCGTTGTTACTACTGAGTGGCGTTTCGCATGGAGAAGGAGTGACCGCAAACGCGTGCTTTACGTAAAATTCTTCGACGAGGATGGGATTCGAACCCTCGCGTGCAGAGCACATTGGATTAGCAGTCCAACGCCTTAACCACTCGGCCACCTCGTCTGCTGGAGCTACATCTGCATCTTTGGCGAGTGCTTGCGCAAAGAAGACATCTGTCGATTCGAAAACGCATTCAAAGCACCGTACTGGGCCGGTGTCTGCGTCTAATGCCCAGCTGCATTGCAGCCGACCAAGCTCCCACTCGCGAATCATTTAATGACAGCATCCGTCCACGTCGATATCCGATCGGGGCAAAATCACCGGCCCACTTATTTACTGCAGGAATAAGTATTGTATCGACATGCAGTGTCGTCTAATGCAAATGAGAAATGTGCTGGGCACTCTTTTCCACGACTTGCTGCAACGAAACGGACAGCTCGATACGCTACACTGATATTGCTTGCAAGGTTTTGACGTTCGTCCTAGCCCAAGATTGTCCTGCTGTTTGGATGGAGCTTGGTGTTTGGGCGGCCACTAGCGACGGATGTCTGCAAAGTCAAGTCTCTCCAGTAGGCCCTGCCAAATCGGTTCTGTATATGGCGGCCTGACGCAAAACAAACTGTCGAAAGGCTACAGATGGATTATTATAGGCTCGATACGTTAAAATGACTGCGACAGGTATGCACTTAAATATAAATAAGAACTCGTCGTTCGCAAATACCAACATACCCTTTGCTGGAGCCGAAATTTGATTGGTTTATAGATCTCGACATGATGTATAATTCGAAGGGCATACGCTATGGAATGTTGTGCGCTTTCATCTGGTAGGCAGTTTTGCCTCGTATTTCATACACACGCTATCTGCCACGTACACGCTTCGTTGTTACTACTGAGTGGCGTTTCGCATGGAGAAGGAGTGACCGCAAACGCGTGCTTTACGTAAAATTCTTCGACGAGGATGGGATTCGGACCCACGCGTGCAGAGCACATTGGATTAGCAGTCCAACGCCTTAACCACCCGGCCACCTCGTCTGCTGCAACTACATCTGCATCTTTGGCGAGTGCTTGCGCAAAGAAGACATCTGTCGATTCGAAAACGCATTCAAAGCACCGTACTGGGCCGGTGTCTGCGTCTAATGCCCAGCTGCAGTGCAGCCGACCAAGCTCCCACTCGCGAATCATTTAATGACAGCATGCGTCCACGTCGATATCCGATCGGGGCAAAATCACCGGACCACTTATTTACTGCAGGAATAAGTATTGTATCGACATGCAGTGTCGTCTAATGCAAATGAGAAATGTGCTGGGCACTCTTTTCCACGACTTGCTGCAACGAAACGGACAGCTCGATACGCTACACTGATATTGCTTGCAAGGTTTTGACGTTCGTCCTAGCCCAAGATTGTCCTGCTGTTTGGATGGAGCTTGGTGTTTGGGCGGCCACTAGCGACGGATGTCTGCAAAGTCAAGTCTCTCCAGTAGGCCCTGCCAAATCGGTTCTGTATATGGCGGCCTGACGCAAAACAAACTGTCGAAAGGCGACAGTTGTGCTACAGATGGTTTATTACAGGCTCGATACGTTAAAATGACTGCGACAGGTATGCACTTAAATATAAATAAGAACTCGTCGTTCGCAAATACCATCATACTCTTTGCTGGAGCCGTAATTTGATTGGTTTATAGATCTCGACATGATGTATAATTCGAAGGGCATACGCTATGGAATGTTGTGCGCTTACATCTGGTAGGCAGTTTTGCCTCGTATTTCATACACACGCTATCTGCCACGTACACGCTTCGTTGTTACTACTGAGTGGCGTTTCGCATGGAGAAGGAGTGACCGCAAACGCGTGCTTTACGTAAAATTCTTCGACGAGGATGGGATTCGAACCCTCGCGTGCAGAGCACATTGGATTAGCAGTCCAACGCCTTAACCACTCGGCCACCTCGTCTGCTGGAACTACATCTGCATCTTTGGCGAGTGCTTGCGCAAAGAAGACATCTGTCGATTCGAAAACGCATTCAAAGCACCGTACTGGGCCGGTGTCTGCGTCTAATGCCCAGCTGCAGTGCAGCCGACCAAGCTCCCACTCGCGAATAATTTAATGACAGCATCCGTCCACGTCGATATCCGATCGGGGCAAAATCACCGGCCCACTTATTTACTGCAGGAATAAGTATTGTATCGACATGCAGTGTCGTCTAATGCAAATGAGAAATGTGCTGGGCACTCTTTTCCACGACTTGCTGCAACGAAACGGACAGCTCGATACGCTACACTGATATTGCTTGCAAGGTTTTGACGTTCGTCCTAGCCCAAGATTGTCCTGCTGTTAGGATGGAGCTTGGTGTTTGGGCGGCCACTAGCGACGGATGTCTGCAAAGTCAAGTCTCTCCAGTAGGCCCTGCCAAATCGGTTCTGTATATGGCGGCCTGACGCAAAACAAACTGTTGAGCTACAGATGGTTTATTATAGGCTCGATACGTTAAAATGACTGCGACAGGTATGCACTTAAATATAAATAAGAACTCGTCGTTCGCAAATACCATCATACTCTTTGCTGGAGCCGTAATTTGATTGGTTTATAGATCTCGACATGATGTATAATTCGAAGGGCATACGCTATGGAATGTTGTGCGCTTTCATCTGGTAGGCAGTTTTGCCTCGTATTTCATACACACGCTATCTGCCACGTACACGCTTCGTTGTTACTACTGAGTGGCGTTTCGCATGGAGAAGGAGTGACCGCAAACGCGTGCTTTACGTAAAATTCTTCGACGAGGATGGGATTCGAACCCTCGCGTGCAGAGCACATTGGATTAGCAGTCCAACGCCTTAACCACTCGGCCACCTCGTCTGCTGGAACTACATCTGCATCTTTGGCGAGTGCTTGCGCAAAGAAGACATCTGTCGATTCGAAAACGCATTCAAAGCACCGTACTGGGCCGGTGTCTGCGTCTAATGCCCAGCTGCAGTGCAGCCGACCAAGCTCCCACTCGCGAATCATTTAATGACAGCATCCGTCCACGTCGATATCCGATCGGGGCAAAATCACCGGCCCACTTATTTACTGCAGGAATAAGTATTGTATCGACATGCAGTGTCGTCTAATGCAAATGAGAAATGTGCTGGGCACTCTTTTCCACGACTTGCTGCAACGAAACGGACAGCTCGATACGCTACACTGATATTGCTTGCAAGGTTTTGACGTTCGTCCTAGCCCAAGATTGTCCTGCTGTTAGGATGGAGCTTGGTGTTTGGGCGGCCACTAGCGACGGATGTCTGCAAAGTCAAGTCTCTCCAGTAGGCCCTGCCAAATCGGTTCTGTATATGGCGGCCTGACGCAAAACAAACTGTTGAGCTACAGATGGTTTATTATAGGCTCGATACGTTAAAATGACTGCGACAGGTATGCACTTAAATATAAATAAGAACTCGTCGTTCGCAAATACCATCATACTCTTTGCTGGAGCCGTAATTTGATTGGTTTATAGATCTCGACATGATGTATAATTCGAAGGGCATACGCTATGGAATGTTGTGCGCTTTCATCTGGTAGGCAGTTTTGCCTCGTATTTCATACACACGCTATCTGCCACGTACACGCTTCGTTGTTACTACTGAGTGGCGTTTCGCATGGAGAAGGAGTGACCGCAAACGCGTGCTTTACGTAAAATTCTTCGACGAGGATGGGATTCGAACCCACGCGTGCAGAGCACATTGGATTAGCAGTCCAACGCCTTAACCACTCGGCCACCTCGTCTGCTGGAGCTACATCTGCATCTTTGGCGAGTGCTTGCGCAAAGAAGACATCTGTCGATTCGAAAACGCATTCAAAGCACCGTACTGGGCCGGTGTCTGCGTCTAATGCCCAGCTGCAGTGCAGCCGACCAAGCTCCCACTCGCGAATCATTTAATGACAGCATCCGTCCACGTCGATATCCGATCGGGGCAAAATCACCGGCCCACTTATTTACTGCAGGAATAAGTATTGTATCGACATGCAGTGTCGTCTAATGCAAATGAGAAATGTGCTGGGCACTCTTTTCCACGACTTGCTGCAACGAAACGGACAGCTCGATACGCTACACTGATATTGCTTGCAAGGTTTTGACGTTCGTCCTAGCCCAAGATTGTCCTGCTGTTTGGATGGAGCTTGGTGTTTGGGCGGCCACTAGCGACGGATGTCTGCAAAGTCAAGTCTCTCCAGTAGGCCCTGCCAAATCGGTTCTGTATATGGCGGCCTGACGCAAAACAAACTGTCGAAAGGCTACAGATGGATTATTATAGGCTCGATACGTTAAAATGACTGCGACAGGTATGCACTTAAATATAAATAAGAACTCGTCGTTCGCAAATACCAACATACCCTTTGCTGGAGCCGAAATTTGATTGGTTTATAGATCTCGACATGATGTATAATTCGAAGGGCATACGCTATGGAATGTTGTGCGCTTTCATCTGGTAGGCAGTTTTGCCTCGTATTTCATACACACGCTATCTGCCACGTACACGCTTCGTTGTTACTACTGAGTGGCGTTTCGCATGGAGAAGGAGTGACCGCAAACGCGTGCCTTACGTAAAATTCTTCGATGAGGATGGGATTCGAACCCACGCGTGCAGAGCACATTGGATTAGCAGTCCAACGCCTTAACCACTCGGCCACCTCGTCTGCTGGAACTACATCTGCATCTTTGGCGAGTGCTTGCGCAAAGAAGACATCTGTCGATTCGAAAACGCATTCAAAGCACCGTACTGGGCCGGTGTCTGCGTCTAATGCCCAGCTGCAGTGCAGCCGACCAAGCTCCCACTCGCGAATCATTTAATGACAGCATCCGTCCACGTCGATATCCGATCGGGGCAAAATCACCGGCCCACTTATTTACTGCAGGAATAAGTATTGTATCGACATGCAGTGTCGTCTAATGCAAATGAGAAATGTGCTGGGCACTCTTTTCCACGACTTGCTGCAACGAAACGGACAGCTCGATACGCTACACTGATATTGCTTGCAAGGTTTTGACGTTCGTCCTAGCCCAAGATTGTCCTGCTGTTTGGATGGAGCTTGGTGTTTGGGCGGCCACTAGCGACGGATGTCTGCAAAGTCAAGTCTCTCCAGTAGGCCCTGCCAAATCGGTTCTGTATATGGCGGCCTGACGCAAAACAAACTGTCGAAAGGCGACAGTTGTGTTACAGATGGTTTATTATAGGCTCGATACGTTAAAATGAATGCGACAGGTATGCACTTAAATATAAATAAGAACTCGTCGTTCGCAAATACCAACATACTCTTTGCTGGAGCCGTAATTTGATTGGTTTATAGATCTCGACATGATGTATAATTCGAAGGGCATACGCTATGGAATGTTGTGCGCTTTCATCTGGTAGGCAGTTTTGCCTCGTATTTCATACACACGCTATCTGCCACGTACACGCTTCGTTGTTACTACTGAGTGGCGTTTCGCATGGAGAAGGAGTGACCGCAAACGCGTGCTTTACGTAAAATTCTTCGACGAGGATGGGATTCGAACCCACGCGTGCAGAGCACATTGGATTAGCAGTCCAACGCCTTAACCACTCGGCCACCTCGTCTGCTGGAACTACATCTCGGTTCTGTATATGGCGGCCTGACGCAAAACAAACTGTCGAAAGGCGACAGTTGTGCTACAGATGGTTTGTTATAGGCTCGATACGTTAAAATGACTGCGACAGGTATGCACTTAAATATAAATAAGAACTCGTCGTTCGCAAATACCATCATACTCTTTGCTGGAGCCGTAATTTGATTGGTTTATAGATCTCGACATGATGTATAATTCGAAGGGCATACGCTATGGAATGTTGTGCGCTTTCATCTGGTAGGCAGTTTTGCCTCGTATTTCATACACACGCTATCTGCCACGTACACGCTTCGTTGTTACTACTGAGTGGCGTTTCGCATGGAGAAGGAGTGACCGCAAACGCGTGCTTTACGTAAAATTCTTCGACGAGGACGGGATTCGAACCCTCGCGTGCAGAGCACATTGGATTAGCAGTCCAACGCCTTAACCACTCGGCCACCTCGTCTGCTGGAACTACATCTGCATCTTTGGCGAGTGCTTGCGCAAAGAAGACATCTGTCGATTCGAAAACGCATTCAAAGCACCGTACTGGGCCGGTGTCTGCGTCTAATGCCCAGCTGCAGTGCAGCCGACCAAGCTCCCACTCGCGAATCATTTAATGACAGCATCCGTCCACGTCGATATCCGATCGGGGCAAAATCACCGGCCCACTTATTTACTGCAGGAATAATTATTGTATCGACATGCAGTGTCGTCTAATGCAAATGAGAAATGTGCTGGGCACTCTTTTCCACGACTTGCTGCAACGAAACGGACAGCTCGATACGCTACACTGATATTGCTTGCAAGGTTTTGACGTTCGTCCTAGCCCAAGATTGTCCTGCTGTTTGGATGGAGCTTGGTGTTTGGGCGGCCACTAGCGACGGATGTCTGCAAAGTCAAGTCTCTCCAGTAGGCCCTGCCAAATCGGTTCTGTATATGGCGGCCTGACGCAAAACAAACTGTCGAAAGGCGACAGTTGTGCTACAGATGGTTTATTATAGGCTCGATACGTTAAAATGACTGCGACAGGTATGCACTTAAATATAAATAAGAACTCGTCGTTCGCAAATACCATCATACTCTTTGCTGGAGCCGTAATTTGATTGGTTTATAGATCTCGACATGATGTATAATTCGAAGGGCATACGCTATGGAATGTTGTGCGCTTTCATCTGGTAGGCAGTTTTGCCTCGTATTTCATACACACGCTATCTGCCACGTACACGCTTCGTTGTTACTACTGAGTGGCGTTTCGCATGGAGAAGGAGTGACCGCAAACGCGTGCTTTACGTAAAATTCTTCGACGAGGATGGGATTCGAACCCACGCGTGCAGAGCACATTGGATTAGTAGTCCAACGCCTTAACCACTCGGCCACCTCGTCTGCTGGAACTACATCTGCATCTTTGGCGAGTGCTTGCGCAAAGAAGACATCTGTCGATTCGAAAACGCATTCAAAGCACCGTACTGGGCCGGTGTCTGCGTCTAATGCCCAGCTGCAGTGCAGCCAACCAAGCTCCCACTCGCGAATCATTTAATGACAGCATCCGTCCACGTCGATATCCGATCGGGGCAAAATCACCGGCCCACTTATTTACTGCAGGAATAAGTATTGTATCGACATGCAGTGTCGTCTAATGCAAATGAGAAATGTGCTGGGCACTCTTTTCCACGACTTGCTGCAACGAAACGGACAGCTCGATACGCTACACTGATATTGCTTGCAAGGTTTTGACGTTCGTCCTAGCCCAAGATTGTCCTGCTGTTTGGATGGAGCTTGGTGTTTGGGCGGCCACTAGCGACGGATGTCTGCAAAGTCAAGTCTCTCCAGTAGGCCCTGCCAAATCGGTTCTGTATATGGCGGCATGACGCAAAACAAACTGTCGAAAGGCTACAGATGGATTATTATAGGCTCGATACGTTAAAATGACTGCGACAGGTATGCACTTAAATATAAATAAGAACTCGTCGTTCGCAAATACCAACATACCCTTTGCTGGAGCCGAAATTTGATTGGTTTATAGATCTCGACATGATGTATAATTCGAAGGGCATACGCTATGGAATGTTGTGCGCTTTCATCTGGTAGGCAGTTTTGCCTCGTATTTCATACACACGCTATCTGCCACGTACACGCTTCGTTGTTACTACTGAGTGGCGTTTCGCATGGAGAAGGAGTGACCGCAAACGCGTGCTTTACGTAAAATTCTTCGACGAGGATGGGATTCGAACCCACGCGTGCAGAGCACATTGGATTAGCAGTCCAACGCCTTAACCACTTTTTTTTTTTTTTTTTTTTTTTTTTTTTTTTTTTTTTTCACGGAGAAACAAAAATTGGAGTAGCTGGGATTTGAACCCAGGACTTTCTGCATGCGAAGCAGACACTCTACCACTTTTTTTTTTTTTTTTTTTTTTTTTTTTCCTACAGTCCACCGCTCTACCAACTTTTTTTTTCTTTTTCTTTTTTTTTTTTTCGCCTTAACCACTTTTTTTTTTTTTTTTTTGTTTTTTATTTGTCACCACGGCACCCTACCTCTTCTGCGTAAGAAAGAAATGCTGCGGCTTGACACTGCCGCCAGTAACAGAAAAACAGAAATTAGTCTGGAGACGAAATGTTGCATCCATTTGCAGTGTAAATGAAATATGTCCATTTTCATACGTAAGCAGGAGAGCCGGGAAATCTGTGCACTTTGCACCGCATGATTGCATCTCACTCCACAAATCAGAGGAAGCATTGGATGAACAAAATAAATTAAAAGTCTTCTATCGTTGTTTCTCTCCATCGGATCGTCTGTTATAAACAAGAAACTAGGAAACTCAGTTCCGTGCAAGGCATCCGCCAAAGATACGGAACGCGTTACAACAAACATTCTGTTAATTTCAGTACGTGACGAATGAACCAAGTGACGCACTCGTAAATTAGTCTGCCCCACACTAGCTTCTTTGGTCTTCTCTTCGGGCGTCCGAAGGAAGAGTGGAATCCACCATTTCAGAAGAAATGGCTGTAAATCTCCATCCTATATTGGCTGTGAAATGATCGTGTGACTTAAAAAGTTTGCAAAATGAGCTTTATAGTTTTTAGTCTTCTGTAGTCGGTGGTGCTGTATCATTAAATACAGAAGAAAGTCTTCTTTACTCGTTTCGTTCACATTGAAAAGATAGTAAACTGTGTGGCCTTTAAGCCAGTTTACTGAATTTCGTTTGGTCTGCGGGTAAGGCACGACCTCCGGAGTGAGGAAGTCAGCTGGCGTTATGGTCGCAGGGCATGTTCTAGTGATGCTTGCCAATAACTGTCGTATGACCGCCCAAACATCGCGCACTTTTTCGCAGACAAATCGGTGTTCCTCGCTATCTTGTACCTGGCAAGTGTTGCATAAGGGTGAATCGGCCAGATGAATTGAATGGAGTCTGGCATTGGTAGCTATCTTACGATTCACCGTGAGATACCACGACGCTCGCACGTGAGACGGTAAATGGCGGAAATGAATATTATCCCAAATGACCCGCCAATTGTGAGCCGTATATTTGTCTTCGATGTTATTCCTGGATGTGGACTCGATCAAAGTCTTATAAAGTTGCTTCACCACCGTTATTTCTTTCGCCGGAATTCTTGTTCGAGCATAACTATATTCCAACAGGAAATATTTTAAATGATAAAGGTCGTGTGGAATGTGATGTACATCAATCGGGGGGTTGAGGTCCGCTGGGGAGATTTCGTTGAGGAGGTGAGCAGTGAGACAGTGGGGAGAGTTTGTCCATAGCTGATACATACTGCTTAGATAGAGCGCCTGTGCCTTTTTATAGACATCAGTGAGGTTTAATCCGCCCTTCCGAGTAGGGAGCGTCAACGTAACATATTGAACTTTGAAGATATTGCCTCTGGTCACAAAATGGCCCAGGGCAGACAGCATTCTATGTGCAATGCCACTGGGAAGAGGCAATACTTTGGCTACATAGTTAATCTTCGAGAGGATATAAGTGTTGACCAGTTCAATTTTTTGGAGAGCATTCAGTTTCCTCATGCTATGCAGTTGTACACATGCCCGAACCTTGTGCAGTAAAGCCCTATAATTAACGGCAATGGTATTCTGTATCTTCCTCCGAAACTCAAGCCCTAAGCACTTTATACTGGGAATTTCTCGTAATCGGGCATGAGTGGGGAGATTTATTCCCCGTCCGACATTCATGAGTCCAGATTTTTGCCAGTTCACCGTCGCCCCAGATGCCGCCTCATATCGTTGAAGTATTTGAAGGGAGGACCGCACTTCTTGCGCGTTCACGACAAGAAAGCCGACGTCATCTGCGTACGCACGGCACACAATCTTCTGGCTATTGATTTCCAATCCTCGCAAATGTGCAGTTAGCGTAGCGAGCAGAGGTTCTATGGCGATAGCAAAGAGAGCCATCGACATCGGACAGCCTTGCCTCACCGAACACTCGATATTAATGGCGCCACTGAGGCGACCATTAATTTGAATTCGCGACGTACTATCACGGATCAGATTGTCGAGTACTTGGGTGAACTGGTGCGGAAATCCCAATTCCTGCATGACGCGGAAAAGGAACCGATGGCTCACCCTGTCGAATGCTTTTGCAAAGTCTATCATGAAGAGGGCGCATTTTAATTTGCAAGCCTCCGCTACGGTAATGACATCTCGGTAATCCGTGAGCGTGTGGTAAATAGATCGATCTCTACCGACACTCGTTTGATACTGTCCTGTGATTGTGGTCATGACAGTTTTGAGCCGTTGGCTCAGAACACGGGCGAATAGTTTATAATCACTATTTAATAACGTGAGAGGTCGCAGGTTTGTGAGGTCGTTACTGCACGGGGTCTTGGGGAGTAAGACAACAATTCCTTGTCGAAATTCTTGCGGAATAACGTTTTGTGGGTTCATTAGTTCGGTACATATTGCAAGTAGTTTCGATTTCATCTGCGGCCAGAAGGTTTGATATACTTCTGCAGGTATTCCATCGCAACCAGGAGATTTATTCTTCGGACTTCTTAGGATAATGTCTGTTAATTCGTCTTCTGTCACCTCTGTCATCAGCTGAGCCGCCTCTGTGGGGCTGAGTTTCCGTGTTAAATTTGTCGCAAAATCCGCAAACACGGTATCATCTGTCAGTTTATTGGACATCAGGTCCCGATAGTACTCTTCAATCGTACGCATAATGTCACTTTGTTTAGTAACGATTGCACCGGTGCTGGTTCGGATGCGTGTAATGATTTTCCGACTGCCTCGTCGACTTTCACGTAACATGTGGTACATGGCGGCCTCTTCTTCTTGCACCGTCTTAGGAACGCGCGCCCGAATTTGAAAACCTTCCAACTGTTTCCGTTGCAGCGTTAGAAGTTTTGCCTGAATTCTTTTGATCTTTGCAAAATTGCCGATAACGGTCGCGTCAAATGTATACAACTCCCGAAGACACTGAAAGTAAAATTCCATCGTCCGTCTGTGCCACTGAGTTTTCTGACGGGAGTAAATCATTAAAGTTTTCCTAATTTGTGGTTTGGCGCATTTGAGCCACCACTCGATCGCGGAGTTGTAGGAATTGAATTTGCGTTCACATGCCGTCCAGGTGGACAGGAAGGCTTCTCGACATGCAGGATCATGCAAATGTGCGATGTTGAACTTCCATAACCCGCGACTCCGGTATGTTTCCTGTTTTTGCATGTTGACGGTACAGATATAGGCAGCATGGTCGGAAAATACAGTTGGCCATATTTCGGTGTGTAGCAGGTGGTGCGTTAAATTACGCGATATGTAAATTCTATCTAACCTACTTGCCGAATGATTGGTAACATGCGTAAAACCCACTTCCACTCCGTGCATGTACGTCCAAGTGTCAGTGAAGCGGAGTTCTTGAATGATCTGTTCCAATTCGACACACCGATTAAAGTGTGGAGTTTGATCTATTTGACGAAGCACACAATTGAAATCGCCGCCAAAAATGACATCACTGTAGTTGGTCCCGAAGAGCGGAAGGATCTCGTGGCGAAAAAATTCTGCACGGCGTTGCCTATTACTGGAGCCAGAAGGTGCGTAAATATTAATCAGTCTGATGGTATTGACAGTTACTGCTATCCCCCTGCCGGTCACAAGTTTGTCCTCACATTTTGCAATTATCCCTTCTTTTAACAGGAACGCTGTTCCAAGTTCGAAACCGTTGCCAGGGTTCACGAAAGCATTATACCCGGCTATGTGGTCTAATCTGATATCACTCACTTCCTGAAGCATTGCTATATCTATGTCGGCTGCGTATAACAAGTCCTGTAAATTTTTCAGATTCAAATCACTACGTATCTTATTGATATTGAGAGTCAGGATCTTGTAAGCCTGCAAGGTGGTCATTGATGGTTGGTACGAAAGGAGCAGACGATATGGTGCGTCATACAGCCGTCAATTGGAGGCGCTGACCGTGTCGGTCGTTTGAGTAGCCATGGCCACATGGACCTTGTTTCCTTCAACTGCTGATACGGGGGGCAAGGAGACGGTCGAGGGGGAGGAATCCTCCTGCATCTCTACATCAGCTTCATTCGTGTCACACTCGTCTGCCAAATTGGGAGAGGAAAGGGTGCCTACTGGCTCAGGAACTGGTGGATCCGTATTCTGTTGCTCAGCCTGCTGAGACGGCGTCTCATCTGGTCCGCTGTCGAACTTCGTGGGAGTCTCCGACATGGCGTCGTCCGATCGTGTTGTGTCCTGCGAGCGCGAAGGCGAAGCGGCAGCGTCTGCGGGCCCTTCTTTTAAATTCTGTCCAATTAATTTTGCCTTTCCCCGCAAGCTCGGTGCTGTATCTTCCGCACCTTGGTGAGCCATCCTCCGTTTTTTATTTTTCTTCGGAGAACGAGTACCCCGTAGGACTGTGTCAGAGTTGGGCATCGTTTCAGTGACTTGTTCAGACATGGGAGCAGGAGCCATGGACACCTCCGCCAACTCAGCACCCCGTGAGGGTTGGTCCACCGCCATATCACTGGTCATGTTAGTGTCATGAGTTTCAGAAGCAGCCACCTCGGACGTGACAGGCGTGTCCGGAGATGTCACATTGACGACGCGGCTGGGTCCGGCAGGTGCATCGCGAATCGGTTGTAGTGACGGCTCACCGCGAGCAACCGACACGTACGATGGCGATAATGTTGACATCGCGGGAGGGCTAACACTCTCTCCGGTTGGCAGTTGAACTACACGACGCTGTAAACATTCAGCACGAACATGTCCCGTCGAGTTACATCTGGCACATGTCCTAGGTTGGCCATCATACATTTCGACGGCACGGTACCCACAAACCGTGACGTACGACGGAATATGTCGTTGTAGGTCAACTTTGAGCTGCCTGACGCCATTCAGTACCGGATACTTATGCGCCGGAGACCAACGTTCTGCAAAGTTGCTCAAAACTTTGCCATACGGCGATATCGCAACATGTATCTGTTCGGCTGGGACCTCAAACGGTAGTTCAAAAATGCGAACAGTTCGAAGTCCACGCCCGGCGTGGGAAACAGTAACTACACCCACATTGCCATCACTATGCTTAAACTTCAAACCGGAACTAAAGGAGTCAACTAGCTTGTCACAAAACTCGGCATCTCTCATCTTGATATACACGATGCTAGACAGAATCGACAAATGTATACCGATAATCTCATCGAGTCCAATTTTCATCACTTCTTCGAGGAAATCCTCGATTTCGAAGGAGGTTGGCCGGGCAAACGTGTTATCGAACGTTAACTTCAAAGTGTCTTTTCTCATAGTATGTGTCATCACTGAATTCTTAACGTCATTCCGCAAACGCAAGAATTACCGCTGCTAGCGAGCGACTTACCCCGCAGAAGTAAACAAGCCAACCGCAGCGCGAAGCACAGACAACCGCACGCCACGGCCGCTGCAGGCAGACTGTACCACTCGGCCACCTCGTCTGCTGGAACTACATCTGCATCTTTGGCGAGTGCTTGCGCAAAGAAGACATCTGTCGATTCGAAAACGCATTCAAAGCACCGTACTGGGCCGGTGTCTGCGTCTAATGCCCAGCTGCAGTGCAGCCGACCAAGCTCCCACTCGCGAATCATTTAATGACAGCATCCGTCCACGTCGATATCCGATCGGGGCAAAATCACCGGCCCACTTATTTACTGCAGGAATAAGTATTGTATCGACATGCAGTGTCGTCTAATGCAAATGAGAAATGTGCTGAGCACTCTTTTCCACGACTTGCTGCAACGAAACGGACAGCTCGATACGCTACACTGATATTGCTTGCAAGGTTTTGACGTTCGTCCTAGCCCAAGATTGTCCTGCTGTTTGGATGGAGCTTGGTGTTTGGGCGGCCACTAGCGACGGATGTCTGCAAAGTCAAGTCTCTCCAGTAGGCCCTGCCAAATCGGTTCTGTATATGGCGGCCTGACGCAAAACAAACTGTCGAAGAGCGACAGTTGTGTTACAGATGGTTTATTATAGGCTCGATACGTTAAAATGACTGCGACAGGTATGCACTTAAATATAAATAAGAACTCGTCGTTCGCAAATACCAACATACTCTTTGCTGGAGCCGTAATTTGATTGGTTTATAGATCTCGACATGATGTATAATTCGAAGGGCATACGCTATGGAATGTTGTGCGCTTTCATCTGGTAGGCAGTTTTGCCTCGTATTTCATACACACGCTATCTGCCACGTACACGCTTCGTTGTTACTACTGAGTGGCGTTTCGCATGGAGAAGGAGTGACCGCAAACGCGTGCTTTACGTAAAATTCTTCGACGAGGATGGGATTCGAACCCACGCGTGCAGAGCACATTGGATTAGCAGTCCAACGCCTTAACCACTCGGCCACCTCGTCTGCTGGACCTACATCTGCATCTTTGGCGAGTGCTTGCGCAAAGAAGACATCTGTCGATTCGAAAACGCATTCAAAGCACCGTACTGGGCCGGTGTCTGCGTCTAATGCCCAGCTGCAGTGCAGCCGACCAAGCTCCCACTCGCGAATCATTTAATGACAGCATCCGTCCACGTCGATATCCGATCGGGGCAAAATCACCGGCCCACTTATTTACTGCAGGAATAAGTATTGTATCGACATGCAGTGTCGTCTAATGCAAATGAGAAATGTGCTGGGCACTCTTTTCCACGACTTGCTGCAACGAAACGGACAGCTCGATACGCTACACTGATATTGCTTGCAAGGTTTTGACGTTCGTCCTAGCCCAAGATTGTCCTGCTGTTTGGATGGAGCTTGGTGTTTGGGCGGCCACTAGCGACGGATGTCTGCAAAGTCAAGTCTCTCCAGTAGGCCCTGCCAAATCAGTTCTGTATATGGCGGCCTGACGCAAAACAAACTGTCGAAAGGCTACAGATGGATTATTATAGGCTCGATACGTTAAAATGACTGCGACAGGTATGCACTTAAATATAAATAAGAACTCGTCGTTCGCAAATACCAACATACTCTTTGCTGGAGCCGTAATTTGATTGGTTTATAGATCTCGACATGATGTATAATTCGAAGGGCATACGCTATGGAATGTTGTGCGCTTTCATCTGGTAGGCAGTTTTGCCTCGTATTTCATACACACGCTATCTGCCACGTACACGCTTCGTTGTTACTACTGAGTGGCGTTTCGCATGGAGAAGGAGTGACCGCAAACGCGTGCTTTACGTAAAATTCTTCGACGAGGATGGGATTCGAACCCACGCGTGCAGAGCACATTGGATTAGCAGTCCAACGCCTTAACCACTCGGCCACCTCGTCTGCTGGAACTACATCTGCATCTTTGGGAAGTGCTTGCGCAAAGAAGACATCTGTCGATTCGAAAACGCATTCAAAGCACCGTACTGGGCCGGTGTCTGCGTCTAATGCCCAGCTGCAGTGCAGCCGACCAAGCTCCCACTCGCGAATCATTTAATGACAGCATCCGTCCACGTCGATATCCGATCGGGGCAAAATCACCGGCCCACTTATTTACTGCAGGAATAAGTATTGTATCGACATGCAGTGTCGTCTAATGCAAATGAGAAATGTGCTGGGCACTCTTTTCCACGACTTGCTGCAACGAAACGGACAGCTCGATACGCTACACTGATATTGCTTGCAAGGTTTTGACGTTCGTCCTAGCCCAAGATTGTCCTGCTGTTTGGATGGAGCTTGGTGTTTGGGCGGCCACTAGCGACGGATGTCTGCAAAGTCAAGTCTCTCCAGTAGGCCCTGCCAAATCAGTTCTGTATATGGCGGCCTGACGCAAAACAAACTGTCGGAAGGCGACAGTTGTGTTACAGATGGTTTATTATAGGCTCGATACGTTAAAATGACTGCGACAGGTATGCACTTAAATATAAATAAGAACTCGTCGTTCGCAAATACCAACATACTCTTTGCTGGAGCCGTAATTTGATTGGTTTATAGATCTCGACATGATGTATAATTCGAAGGGCATACGCTATGGAATGTTGTGCGCTTTCATCTGGTAGGCAGTTTTGCCTCGTATTTCATACACACGCTATCTGCCACGTACACGCTTCGTTGTTACTACTGAGTGGCGTTTCGCATGGAGAAGGAGTGACCGCAAACGCGTGCTTTACGTAAAATTCTTCGACGAGGATGGGATTCGAACCCACGCGTGCAGAGCACATTGGATTAGCAGTCCAACGCCTTAACCACTCGGCCACCTCGTCTGCTGGAACTACATCTGCATCTTTGGGAAGTGCTTGCGCAAAGAAGACATCTGTCGATTCGAAAACGCATTCAAAGCACCGTACTGGGCCGGTGTCTGCGTCTAATGCCCAGCTGCAGTGCAGCCGACCAAGCTCCCACTCGCGAATCATTTAATGACAGCATCCGTCCACGTCGATATCCGATCGGGGCAAAATCACCGGCCCACTTATTTACTGCAGGAATAAGTATTGTATCGACATGCAGTGTCGTCTAATGCAAATGAGAAATGTGCTGGGCACTCTTTTCCACGACTTGCTGCAACGAAACGGACAGCTCGATACGCTACACTGATATTGCTTGCAAGGTTTTGACGTTCGTCCTAGCCAAGATTGTCCTGCTGTTTGGATGGAGCTTGGTGTTTGGGCGGCCACTAGCGACGGATGTCTGCAAAGTCAAGTCTCTCCAGTAGGCCCTGCCAAATCGGTTCTGTATATGGCGGCCTGACGCAAAACAAACTGTCGAAAGGCGACAGTTGTGTTACAGATGGTTTATTATAGGCTCGATACGTTAAAATGACTGCGACAGGTATGCACTTAAATATAAATAAGAACTCGTCGTTCGCAAATACCAACATACTCTTTGCTGGAGCCGTAATTTGATTGGTTTATAGATCTCGACATGATGTATAATTCGAAGGGCATACGCTATGGAATGTTGTGCGCTTTCATCTGGTAGGCAGTTTTGCCTCGTATTTCATACACACGCTATCTGCCACGTACACGCTTCGTTGTTACTACTGAGTGGCGTTTCGCATGGAGAAGGAGTGACCGCAAACGCGTGCTTTACGTAAAATTCTTCGACGAGGATGGGATTCGAACCCACGCGTGCAGAGCACATTGGATTAGCAGTCCAACGCCTTAACCACTCGGCCACCTCGTCTGCTGGAACTACATCTGCATCTTTGGGAAGTGCTTGCGCAAAGAAGACATCTGTCGATTCGAAAACGCATTCAAAGCACCGTACTGGGCCGGTGTCTGCGTCTAATGCCCAGCTGCAGTGCAGCCGACCAAGCTCCCACTCGCGAATCATTTAATGACAGCATCCGTCCACGTCGATATCCGATCGGGGCAAAATCACCGGCCCACTTATTTACTGCAGGAATAAGTATTGTATCGACATGCAGTGTCGTCTAATGCAAATGAGAAATGTGCTGGGCACTCTTTTCCACGACTTGCTGCAACGAAACGGACAGCTCGATACGCTACACTGATATTGCTTGCAAGGTTTTGACGTTCGTCCTAGCCCAAGATTGTCCTGCTGTTTGGATGGAGCTTGGTGTTTGGGCGGCCACTAGCGACGGATGTCTGCAAAGTCAAGTCTCTCCAGTAGGCCCTGCCAAATCGGTTCTGTATATGGCGGCCTGACGCAAAACAAACTGTCGAAAGGCGACAGTTGTGCTACAGATGGTTTATTATAGGCTCGATACGTTAAAATGACTGCGACAGGTATGCACTTAAATATAAATAAGAACTCGTCGTTCGCAAATACCAACATACTCTTTGCTGGAGCCGTAATTTGATTGGTTTATAGATCTCGACATGATGTATAATTCGAAGGGCATACGCTATGGAATGTTGTGCGCTTTCATCTGGTAGGCAGTTTTGCCTCGTATTTCATACACACGCTATCTGCCACGTACACGCTTCGTTGTTACTACTGAGTGGCGTTTCGCATGGAGAAGGAGTGACCGCAAACGCGTGCTTTACGTAAAATTCTTCGACGAGGATGGGATTCGAACCCACGCGTGCAGAGCACATTGGATTAGCAGTCCAACGCCTTAACCACTCGGCCACCTCGTCTGCTGGAACTACATCTGCATCTTTGGCGAGTGCTTGCGCAAAGAAGACATCTGTCGATTCGAAAACGCATTCAAAGCACCGTACTGGGCCGGTGTCTGCGTCTAATGCCCAGCTGCAGTGCAGCCGACCAAGCTCCCACTCGCGAATCATTTAATGACAGCATCCGTCCACGTCGATATCCGATCGGGGCAAAATCACCGGCCCACTTATTTACTGCAGGAATAAGTATTGTATCGACATGCAGTGTCGTCTAATGCAAATGAGAAATGTGCTGGGCACTCTTTTCCACGACTTGCTGCAACGAAACGGACAGCTCGATACGCTACACTGATATTGCTTGCAAGGTTTTGACGTTCGTCCTAGCCCAAGATTGTCCTGCTGTTTGGATGGAGCTTGGTGTTTGGGCGGCCACTAGCGACGGATGTCTGCAAAGTCAAGTCTCTCCAGTAGGCCCTGCCAAATCGGTTCTGTATATGGCGGCCTGACGCAAAACACAGATGGTTTATTATAGGCTCGATACGTTAAAATGACTGCGACAGGTATGCACTTAAATATAAATAAGAACTCGTCGTTCGCAAATACCAACATACTCTTTGCTGGAGCCGTAATTTGATTGGTTTATAGATCTCGACATGATGTATAATTCGAAGGGCATACGCTATGGAATGTTGTGCGCTTTCATCTGGTAGGCAGTTTTGCCTCGTATTTCATACACACGCTATCTGCCACGTACACGCTTCGTTGTTACTACTGAGTGGCGTTTCGCATGGAGAAGGAGTGACCGCAAACGCGTGCTTTACGTAAAATTCTTCGACGAGGATGGGATTCGAACCCACGCGTGCAGAGCACATTGGATTAGCAGTCCAACGCCTTAACCACTCGGCCACCTCGTCTGCTGGAACTACATCTGCATCTTTGGCGAGTGCTTGCGCAAAGAAGACATCTGTCGATTCGAAAACGCATTCAAAGCACCGTACTGGGCCGGTGTCTGCGTCTAATGCCCAGCTGCAGTGCAGCCGACCAAGCTCCCACTCGCGAATCATTTAATGACAGCATCCGTCCACGTCGATATCCGATCGGGGCAAAATCACCGGCCCACTTATTTACTGCAGGAATAAGTATTGTATCGACATGCAGTGTCGTCTAATGCAAATGAGAAATGTGCTGGGCACTCTTTTCCACGACTTGCTGCAACGAAACGGACAGCTCGATACGCTACACTGATATTGCTTGCAAGGTTTTGACGTTCGTCCTATCCCAAGATTGTCCTGCTGTTTGGATGGAGCTTGGTGTTTGGGCGGCCACTAGCGACGGATGTCTGCAAAGTCAAGTCTCTCCAGTAGGCCCTGCCAAATCGGTTCTGTATATGGCGGCCTGACGCAAAACAAACTGTCGAAAGGCTACAGATGGATTATTATAGGCTCGATACGTTAAAATGACTGCGACAGGTATGCACTTAAATATAAATAAGAACTCGTCGTTCGCAAATACCAACATACTCTTTGCTGGAGCCGTAATTTGATTGGTTTATAGATCTCGACATGATGTATAATTCGAAGGGCATACGCTATGGAATGTTGTGCGCTTTCATCTGGTAGGCAGTTTTGCCTCGTATTTCATACACACGCTATCTGCCACGTACACGCTTCGTTGTTACTACTGAGTGGCGTTTCGCATGGAGAAGGAGTGACCGCAAACGCGTGCTTTACGTAAAATTCTTCGACGAGGATGGGATTCGAACCCACGCGTGCAGAGCACATTGGATTAGCAGTCCAACGCCTTAACCACTCGGCCACCTCGTCTGCTGGAACTACATCTGCATCTTTGGGAAGTGCTTGCGCAAAGAAGACATCTGTCGATTCGAAAACGCATTCAAAGCACCGTACTGGGCCGGTGTCTGCGTCTAATGCCCAGCTGCAGTGCAGCCGACCAAGCTCCCACTCGCGAATCATTTAATGACAGCATCCGTCCACGTCGATATCCGATCGGGGCAAAATCACCGGCCCACTTATTTACTGCAGGAATAAGTATTGTATCGACATGCAGTGTCGTCTAATGCAAATGAGAAATGTGCTGGGCACTCTTTTCCACGACTTGCTGCAACGAAACGGACAGCTCGATACGCTACACTGATATTGCTTGCAAGGTTTTGACGTTCGTCCTAGCCCAAGATTGTCCTGCTGTTTGGATGGAGCTTGGTGTTTGGGCGGCCACTAGCGACGGATGTCTGCAAAGTCAAGTCTCTCCAGTAGGCCCTGCCAAATCGGTTCTGTATATGGCGGCCTGACGCAAAACAAACTGTCGAAAGGCGACAGTTGTGCTACAGATGGTTTATTATAGGCTCGATACGTTAAAATGACTGCGACAGGTATGCACTTAAATATAAATAAGAACTCGTCGTTCGCAAATACCAACATACTCTTTGCTGGAGCCGTAATTTGATTGGTTTATAGATCTCGACATGATGTATAATTCGAAGGGCATACGCTATGGAATGTTGTGCGCTTTCATCTGGTAGGCAGTTTTGCCTCGTATTTCATACACACGCTATCTGCCACGTACACGCTTCGTTGTTACTACTGAGTGGCGTTTCGCATGGAGAAGGAGTGACCGCAAACGCGTGCTTTACGTAAAATTCTTCGACGAGGATGGGATTCGAACCCACGCGTGCAGAGCACATTGGATTAGCAGTCCAACGCCTTAACCACTCGGCCACCTCGTCTGCTGGAACTACATCTGCATCTTTGGCGAGTGCTTGCGCAAAGAAGACATCTGTCGATTCGAAAACGCATTCAAAGCACCGTACTGGGCCGGTGTCTGCGTCTAATGCCCAGCTGCAGTGCAGCCGACCAAGCTCCCACTCGCGAATCATTTAATGACAGCATCCGTCCACGTCGATATCCGATCGGGGCAAAATCACCGGCCCACTTATTTACTGCAGGAATAAGTATTGTATCGACATGCAGTGTCGTCTAATGCAAATGAGAAATGTGCTGGGCACTCTTTTCCACGACTTGCTGCAACGAAACGGACAGCTCGATACGCTACACTGATATTGCTTGCAAGGTTTTGACGTTCGTCCTATCCCAAGATTGTCCTGCTGTTTGGATGGAGCTTGGTGTTTGGGCGGCCACTAGCGACGGATGTCTGCAAAGTCAAGTCTCTCCAGTAGGCCCTGCCAAATCGGTTCTGTATATGGCGGCCTGACGCAAAACAAACTGTCGAAAGGCTACAGATGGATTATTATAGGCTCGATACGTTAAAATGACTGCGACAGGTATGCACTTAAATATAAATAAGAACTCGTCGTTCGCAAATACCAACATACTCTTTGCTGGAGCCGTAATTTGATTGGTTTATAGATCTCGACATGATGTATAATTCGAAGGGCATACGCTATGGAATGTTGTGCGCTTTCATCTGGTAGGCAGTTTTGCCTCGTATTTCATACACACGCTATCTGCCACGTACACGCTTCGTTGTTACTACTGAGTGGCGTTTCGCATGGAGAAGGAGTGACCGCAAACGCGTGCTTTACGTAAAATTCTTCGACGAGGATGGGATTCGAACCCACGCGTGCAGAGCACATTGGATTAGCAGTCCAACGCCTTAACCACTCGGCCACCTCGTCTGCTGGAACTACATCTGCATCTTTGGGAAGTGCTTGCGCAAAGAAGACATCTGTCGATTCGAAAACGCATTCAAAGCACCGTACTGGGCCGGTGTCTGCGTCTAATGCCCAGCTGCAGTGCAGCCGACCAAGCTCCCACTCGCGAATCATTTAATGACAGCATCCGTCCACGTCGATATCCGATCGGGGCAAAATCACCGGCCCACTTATTTACTGCAGGAATAAGTATTGTATCGACATGCAGTGTCGTCTAATGCAAATGAGAAATGTGCTGGGCACTCTTTTCCACGACTTGCTGCAACGAAACGGACAGCTCGATACGCTACACTGATATTGCTTGCAAGGTTTTGACGTTCGTCCTAGCCCAAGATTGTCCTGCTGTTTGGATGGAGCTTGGTGTTTGGGCGGCCACTAGCGACGGATGTCTGCAAAGTCAAGTCTCTCCAGTAGGCCCTGCCAAATCGGTTCTGTATATGGCGGCCTGACGCAAAACAAACTGTCGAAAGGCGACAGTTGTGCTACAGATGGTTTATTATAGGCTCGATACGTTAAAATGACTGCGACAGGTATGCACTTAAATATAAATAAGAACTCGTCGTTCGCAAATACCAACATACTCTTTGCTGGAGCCGTAATTTGATTGGTTTATAGATCTCGACATGATGTATAATTCGAAGGGCATACGCTATGGAATGTTGTGCGCTTTCATCTGGTAGGCAGTTTTGCCTCGTATTTCATACACACGCTATCTGCCACGTACACGCTTCGTTGTTACTACTGAGTGGCGTTTCGCATGGAGAAGGAGTGACCGCAAACGCGTGCTTTACGTAAAATTCTTCGACGAGGATGGGATTCGAACCCACGCGTGCAGAGCACATTGGATTAGCAGTCCAACGCCTTAACCACTCGGCCACCTCGTCTGCTGGAACTACATCTGCATCTTTGGCGAGTGCTTGCGCAAAGAAGACATCTGTCGATTCGAAAACGCATTCAAAGCACCGTACTGGGCCGGTGTCTGCGTCTAATGCCCAGCTGCAGTGCAGCCGACCAAGCTCCCACTCGCGAATCATTTAATGACAGCATCCGTCCACGTCGATATCCGATCGGGGCAAAATCACCGGCCCACTTATTTACTGCAGGAATAAGTATTGTATCGACATGCAGTGTCGTCTAATGCAAATGAGAAATGTGCTGGGCACTCTTTTCCACGACTTGCTGCAACGAAACGGACAGCTCGATACGCTACACTGATATTGCTTGCAAGGTTTTGACGTTCGTCCTATCCCAAGATTGTCCTGCTGTTTGGATGGAGCTTGGTGTTTGGGCGGCCACTAGCGACGGATGTCTGCAAAGTCAAGTCTCTCCAGTAGGCCCTGCCAAATCGGTTCTGTATATGGCGGCCTGACGCAAAACAAACTGTCGAAAGGCTACAGATGGATTATTATAGGCTCGATACGTTAAAATGACTGCGACAGGTATGCACTTAAATATAAATAAGAACTCGTCGTTCGCAAATACCAACATACTCTTTGCTGGAGCCGTAATTTGATTGGTTTATAGATCTCGACATGATGTATAATTCGAAGGGCATACGCTATGGAATGTTGTGCGCTTTCATCTGGTAGGCAGTTTTGCCTCGTATTTCATACACACGCTATCTGCCACGTACACGCTTCGTTGTTACTACTGAGTGGCGTTTCGCATGGAGAAGGAGTGACCGCAAACGCGTGCTTTACGTAAAATTCTTCGACGAGGATGGGATTCGAACCCACGCGTGCAGAGCACATTGGATTAGCAGTCCAACGCCTTAACCACTCGGCCACCTCGTCTGCTGGAACTACATCTGCATCTTTGGCGAGTGCTTGCGCAAAGAAGACATCTGTCGATTCGAAAACGCATTCAAAGCACCGTACTGGGCCGGTGTCTGCGTCTAATGCCCAGCTGCAGTGCAGCCGACCAAGCTCCCACTCGCGAATCATTTAATGACAGCATCCGTCCACGTCGATATCCGATCGGGGCAAAATCACCGGCCCACTTATTTACTGCAGGAATAAGTATTGTATCGACATGCAGTGTCGTCTAATGCAAATGAGAAATGTGCTGGGCACTCTTTTCCACGACTTGCTGCAACGAAACGGACAGCTCGATACGCTACACTGATATTGCTTGCAAGGTTTTGACGTTCGTCCTAGCCCAAGATTGTCCTGCTGTTTGGATGGAGCTTGGTGTTTGGGCGGCCACTAGCGACGGATGTCTGCAAAGTCAAGTCTCTCCAGTAGGCCCTGCCAAATCGGTTCTGTATATGGCGGCCTGACGCAAAACAAACTGTCGAAAGGCTACAGATGGATTATTATAGGCTCGATACGTTAAAATGACTGCGACAGGTATGCACTTAAATATAAATAAGAACTCGTCGTTCGCAAATACCAACATACTCTTTGCTGGAGCCGTAATTTGATTGGTTTATAGATCTCGACATGATGTATAATTCGAAGGGCATACGCTATGGAATGTTGTGCGCTTTCATCTGGTAGGCAGTTTCGCCTCGTATTTCATACACACGCTATCTGCCACGTACACGCTTCGTTGTTACTACTGAGTGGCGTTTCGCATGGAGAAGGAGTGACCGCAAACGCGTGCTTTACGTAAAATTCTTCGACGAGGATGGGATTCGAACCCACGCGTGCAGAGCACATTGGATTAGCAGTCCAACGCCTTAACCACTCGGCCACCTCGTCTGCTGGAACTACATCTGCATCTTTGGCGAGTGCTTGCGCAAAGAAGACATCTGTCGATTCGAAAACGCATTCAAAGCACCGTACTTGCCGGTGTCTGCGTCTAATGCCCAGCTGCAGTGCAGCCGACCAAGCTCCCACTCGCGAATCATTTAATGACAGCATCCGTCCACGTCGATATCCGATCGGGGCAAAATCACCGGCCCACTTATTTACTGCAGGAATAAGTATTGTATCGACATGCAGTGTCGTCTAATGCAAATGAGAAATGTGCTGGGCACTCTTTTCCACGACTTGCTGCAACGAAACGGACAGCTCGATACGCTACACTGATATTGCTTGCAAGGTTTTGACGTTCGTCCTAGCCCAAGATTGTCCTGCTGTTTGGATGGAGCTTGGTGTTTGGGCGGCCACTAGCGACGGATGTCTGCAAAGTCAAGTCTCTCCAGTAGGCCCTGCCAAATCGGTTCTGTATATGGCGGCCTGACGCAAAACAAACTGTCGAAAGGCGACAGTTGTGTTACAGATGGTTTATTATAGGCTCGATACGTTAAAATGACTGCGACAGGTATGCACTTAAATATAAATAAGAACTCGTCGTTCGCAAATACCAACATACTCTTTGCTGGAGCCGTAATTTGATTGGTTTATAGATCTCGACATGATGTATAATTCGAAGGGCATACGCTATGGAATGTTGTGCGCTTTCATCTGGTAGGCAGTTTTGCCTCGTATTTCATACACACGCTATCTGCCACGTACACGCTTCGTTGTTACTACTGAGTGGCGTTTCGCATGGAGAAGGAGTGACCGCAAACGCGTGCTTTACGTAAAATTCTTCGACGAGGATGGGATTCGAACCCACGCGTGCAGAGCACATTGGATTAGCAGTCCAACGCCTTAACCACTCGGCCACCTCGTCTGCTGGAACTACATCTGCATCTTTGGCGAGTGCTTGCGCAAAGAAGACATCTGTCGATTCGAAAACGCATTCAAAGCACCGTACTGGGCCGGTGTCTGCGTCTAATGCCCAGCTGCAGTGCAGCCGACCAAGCTCCCACTCGCGAATCATTTAATGACAGCATCCGTCCACGTCGATATCCGATCGGGGCAAAATCACCGGCCCACTTATTTACTGCAGGAATAAGTATTGTATCGACATGCAGTGTCGTCTAATGCAAATGAGAAATGTGCTGGGCACTCTTTTCCACGACTTGCTGCAACGAAACGGACAGCTCGATACGCTACACTGATATTGCTTGCAAGGTTTTGACGTTCGTCCTAGCCCAAGATTGTCCTGCTGTTTGGATGGAGCTTGGTGTTTGGGCGGCCACTAGCGACGGATGTCTGCAAAGTCAAGTCTCTCCAGTAGGCCCTGCCAAATCGGTTCTGTATATGGCGGCCTGACGCAAAACAAACTGTCGAAAGGCTACAGATGGATTATTATAGGCTCGATACGTTAAAATGACTGCGACAGGTATGCACTTAAATATAAATAAGAACTCGTCGTTCGCAAATACCAACATACTCTTTGCTGGAGCCGTAATTTGATTGGTTTATAGATCTCGACATGATGTATAATTCGAAGGGCATACGCTATGGAATGTTGTGCGCTTTCATCTGGTAGGCAGTTTCGCCTCGTATTTCATACACACGCTATCTGCCACGTACACGCTTCGTTGTTACTACTGAGTGGCGTTTCGCATGGAGAAGGAGTGACCGCAAACGCGTGCTTTACGTAAAATTCTTCGACGAGGATGGGATTCGAACCCACGCGTGCAGAGCACATTGGATTAGCAGTCCAACGCCTTAACCACTCGGCCACCTCGTCTGCTGGAACTACATCTGCATCTTTGGCGAGTGCTTGCGCAAAGAAGACATCTGTCGATTCGAAAACGCATTCAAAGCACCGTACTTGCCGGTGTCTGCGTCTAATGCCCAGCTGCAGTGCAGCCGACCAAGCTCCCACTCGCGAATCATTTAATGACAGCATCCGTCCACGTCGATATCCGATCGGGGCAAAATCACCGGCCCACTTATTTACTGCAGGAATAAGTATTGTATCGACATGCAGTGTCGTCTAATGCAAATGAGAAATGTGCTGGGCACTCTTTTCCACGACTTGCTGCAACGAAACGGACAGCTCGATACGCTACACTGATATTGCTTGCAAGGTTTTGACGTTCGTCCTAGCCCAAGATTGTCCTGCTGTTTGGATGGAGCTTGGTGTTTGGGCGGCCACTAGCGACGGATGTCTGCAAAGTCAAGTCTCTCCAGTAGGCCCTGCCAAATCGGTTCTGTATATGGCGGCCTGACGCAAAACAAACTGTCGAAAGGCGACAGTTGTGTTACAGATGGTTTATTATAGGCTCGATACGTTAAAATGACTGCGACAGGTATGCACTTAAATATAAATAAGAACTCGTCGTTCGCAAATACCAACATACTCTTTGCTGGAGCCGTAATTTGATTGGTTTATAGATCTCGACATGATGTATAATTCGAAGGGCATACGCTATGGAATGTTGTGCGCTTTCATCTGGTAGGCAGTTTTGCCTCGTATTTCATACACACGCTATCTGCCACGTACACGCTTCGTTGTTACTACTGAGTGGCGTTTCGCATGGAGAAGGAGTGACCGCAAACGCGTGCTTTACGTAAAATTCTTCGACGAGGATGGGATTCGAACCCACGCGTGCAGAGCACATTGGATTAGCAGTCCAACGCCTTAACCACTCGGCCACCTCGTCTGCTGGAACTACATCTGCATCTTTGGCGAGTGCTTGCGCAAAGAAGACATCTGTCGATTCGAAAACGCATTCAAAGCACCGTACTGGGCCGGTGTCTGCGTCTAATGCCCAGCTGCAGTGCAGCCGACCAAGCTCCCACTCGCGAATCATTTAATGACAGCATCCGTCCACGTCGATATCCGATCGGGGCAAAATCACCGGCCCACTTATTTACTGCAGGAATAAGTATTGTATCGACATGCAGTGTCGTCTAATGCAAATGAGAAATGTGCTGGGCACTCTTTTCCACGACTTGCTGCAACGAAACGGACAGCTCGATACGCTACACTGATATTGCTTGCAAGGTTTTGACGTTCGTCCTAGCCCAAGATTGTCCTGCTGTTTGGATGGAGCTTGGTGTTTGGGCGGCCACTAGCGACGGATGTCTGCAAAGTCAAGTCTCTCCAGTAGGCCCTGCCAAATCGGTTCTGTATATGGCGGCCTGACGCAAAACAAACTGTCGAAAGGCGACAGTTGTGTTACAGATGGTTTATTATAGGCTCGATACGTTAAAATGACTGCGACAGGTATGCACTTAAATATAAATAAGAACTCGTCGTTCGCAAATACCAACATACTCTTTGCTGGAGCCGTAATTTGATTGGTTTATAGATCTCGACATGATGTATAATTCGAAGGGCATACGCTATGGAATGTTGTGCGCTTTCATCTGGTAGGCAGTTTTGCCTCGTATTTCATACACACGCTATCTGCCACGTACACGCTTCGTTGTTACTACTGAGTGGCGTTTCGCATGGAGAAGGAGTGACCGCAAACGCGTGCTTTACGTAAAATTCTTCGACGAGGATGGGATTCGAACCCACGCGTGCAGAGCACATTGGATTAGCAGTCCAACGCCTTAACCACTCGGCCACCTCGTCTGCTGGAACTACATCTGCATCTTTGGGAAGTGCTTGCGCAAAGAAGACATCTGTCGATTCGAAAACGCATTCAAAGCACCGTACTGGGCCGGTGTCTGCGTCTAATGCCCAGCTGCAGTGCAGCCGACCAAGCTCCCACTCGCGAATCATTTAATGACAGCATCCGTCCACGTCGATATCCGATCGGGGCAAAATCACCGGCCCACTTATTTACTGCAGGAATAAGTATTGTATCGACATGCAGTGTCGTCTAATGCAAATGAGAAATGTGCTGGGCACTCTTTTCCACGACTTGCTGCAACGAAACGGACAGCTCGATACGCTACACTGATATTGCTTGCAAGGTTTTGACGTTCGTCCTAGCCCAAGATTGTCCTGCTGTTTGGATGGAGCTTGGTGTTTGGGCGGCCACTAGCGACGGATGTCTGCAAAGTCAAGTCTCTCCAGTAGGCCCTGCCAAATCGGTTCTGTATATGGCGGCCTGACGCAAAACACAGATGGTTTATTATAGGCTCGATACGTTAAAATGACTGCGACAGGTATGCACTTAAATATAAATAAGAACTCGTCGTTCGCAAATACCAACATACTCTTTGCTGGAGCCGTAATTTGATTGGTTTATAGATCTCGACATGATGTATAATTCGAAGGGCATACGCTATGGAATGTTGTGCGCTTTCATCTGGTAGGCAGTTTTGCCTCGTATTTCATACACACGCTATCTGCCACGTACACGCTTCGTTGTTACTACTGAGTGGCGTTTCGCATGGAGAAGGAGTGACCGCAAACGCGTGCTTTACGTAAAATTCTTCGACGAGGATGGGATTCGAACCCACGCGTGCAGAGCACATTGGATTAGCAGTCCAACGCCTTAACCACTCGGCCACCTCGTCTGCTGGAACTACATCTGCATCTTTGGCGAGTGCTTGCGCAAAGAAGACATCTGTCGATTCGAAAACGCATTCAAAGCACCGTACTGGGCCGGTGTCTGCGTCTAATGCCCAGCTGCAGTGCAGCCGACCAAGCTCCCACTCGCGAATCATTTAATGACAGCATCCGTCCACGTCGATATCCGATCGGGGCAAAATCACCGGCCCACTTATTTACTGCAGGAATAAGTATTGTATCGACATGCAGTGTCGTCTAATGCAAATGAGAAATGTGCTGGGCACTCTTTTCCACGACTTGCTGCAACGAAACGGACAGCTCGATACGCTACACTGATATTGCTTGCAAGGTTTTGACGTTCGTCCTATCCCAAGATTGTCCTGCTGTTTGGATGGAGCTTGGTGTTTGGGCGGCCACTAGCGACGGATGTCTGCAAAGTCAAGTCTCTCCAGTAGGCCCTGCCAAATCGGTTCTGTATATGGCGGCCTGACGCAAAACAAACTGTCGAAAGGCTACAGATGGATTATTATAGGCTCGATACGTTAAAATGACTGCGACAGGTATGCACTTAAATATAAATAAGAACTCGTCGTTCGCAAATACCAACATACTCTTTGCTGGAGCCGTAATTTGATTGGTTTATAGATCTCGACATGATGTATAATTCGAAGGGCATACGCTATGGAATGTTGTGCGCTTTCATCTGGTAGGCAGTTTTGCCTCGTATTTCATACACACGCTATCTGCCACGTACACGCTTCGTTGTTACTACTGAGTGGCGTTTCGCATGGAGAAGGAGTGACCGCAAACGCGTGCTTTACGTAAAATTCTTCGACGAGGATGGGATTCGAACCCACGCGTGCAGAGCACATTGGATTAGCAGTCCAACGCCTTAACCACTCGGCCACCTCGTCTGCTGGAACTACATCTGCATCTTTGGGAAGTGCTTGCGCAAAGAAGACATCTGTCGATTCGAAAACGCATTCAAAGCACCGTACTGGGCCGGTGTCTGCGTCTAATGCCCAGCTGCAGTGCAGCCGACCAAGCTCCCACTCGCGAATCATTTAATGACAGCATCCGTCCACGTCGATATCCGATCGGGGCAAAATCACCGGCCCACTTATTTACTGCAGGAATAAGTATTGTATCGACATGCAGTGTCGTCTAATGCAAATGAGAAATGTGCTGGGCACTCTTTTCCACGACTTGCTGCAACGAAACGGACAGCTCGATACGCTACACTGATATTGCTTGCAAGGTTTTGACGTTCGTCCTAGCCCAAGATTGTCCTGCTGTTTGGATGGAGCTTGGTGTTTGGGCGGCCACTAGCGACGGATGTCTGCAAAGTCAAGTCTCTCCAGTAGGCCCTGCCAAATCGGTTCTGTATATGGCGGCCTGACGCAAAACACAGATGGTTTATTATAGGCTCGATACGTTAAAATGACTGCGACAGGTATGCACTTAAATATAAATAAGAACTCGTCGTTCGCAAATACCAACATACTCTTTGCTGGAGCCGTAATTTGATTGGTTTATAGATCTCGACATGATGTATAATTCGAAGGGCATACGCTATGGAATGTTGTGCGCTTTCATCTGGTAGGCAGTTTTGCCTCGTATTTCATACACACGCTATCTGCCACGTACACGCTTCGTTGTTACTACTGAGTGGCGTTTCGCATGGAGAAGGAGTGACCGCAAACGCGTGCTTTACGTAAAATTCTTCGACGAGGATGGGATTCGAACCCACGCGTGCAGAGCACATTGGATTAGCAGTCCAACGCCTTAACCACTCGGCCACCTCGTCTGCTGGAACTACATCTGCATCTTTGGCGAGTGCTTGCGCAAAGAAGACATCTGTCGATTCGAAAACGCATTCAAAGCACCGTACTGGGCCGGTGTCTGCGTCTAATGCCCAGCTGCAGTGCAGCCGACCAAGCTCCCACTCGCGAATCATTTAATGACAGCATCCGTCCACGTCGATATCCGATCGGGGCAAAATCACCGGCCCACTTATTTACTGCAGGAATAAGTATTGTATCGACATGCAGTGTCGTCTAATGCAAATGAGAAATGTGCTGGGCACTCTTTTCCACGACTTGCTGCAACGAAACGGACAGCTCGATACGCTACACTGATATTGCTTGCAAGGTTTTGACGTTCGTCCTATCCCAAGATTGTCCTGCTGTTTGGATGGAGCTTGGTGTTTGGGCGGCCACTAGCGACGGATGTCTGCAAAGTCAAGTCTCTCCAGTAGGCCCTGCCAAATCGGTTCTGTATATGGCGGCCTGACGCAAAACAAACTGTCGAAAGGCTACAGATGGATTATTATAGGCTCGATACGTTAAAATGACTGCGACAGGTATGCACTTAAATATAAATAAGAACTCGTCGTTCGCAAATACCAACATACTCTTTGCTGGAGCCGTAATTTGATTGGTTTATAGATCTCGACATGATGTATAATTCGAAGGGCATACGCTATGGAATGTTGTGCGCTTTCATCTGGTAGGCAGTTTTGCCTCGTATTTCATACACACGCTATCTGCCACGTACACGCTTCGTTGTTACTACTGAGTGGCGTTTCGCATGGAGAAGGAGTGACCGCAAACGCGTGCTTTACGTAAAATTCTTCGACGAGGATGGGATTCGAACCCACGCGTGCAGAGCACATTGGATTAGCAGTCCAACGCCTTAACCACTCGGCCACCTCGTCTGCTGGAACTACATCTGCATCTTTGGCGAGTGCTTGCGCAAAGAAGACATCTGTCGATTCGAAAACGCATTCAAAGCACCGTACTGGGCCGGTGTCTGCGTCTAATGCCCAGCTGCAGTGCAGCCGACCAAGCTCCCACTCGCGAATCATTTAATGACAGCATCCGTCCACGTCGATATCCGATCGGGGCAAAATCACCGGCCCACTTATTTACTGCAGGAATAAGTATTGTATCGACATGCAGTGTCGTCTAATGCAAATGAGAAATGTGCTGGGCACTCTTTTCCACGACTTGCTGCAACGAAACGGACAGCTCGATACGCTACACTGATATTGCTTGCAAGGTTTTGACGTTCGTCCTAGCCCAAGATTGTCCTGCTGTTTGGATGGAGCTTGGTGTTTGGGCGGCCACTAGCGACGGATGTCTGCAAAGTCAAGTCTCTCCAGTAGGCCCTGCCAAATCGGTTCTGTATATGGCGGCCTGACGCAAAACAAACTGTCGAAAGGCTACAGATGGATTATTATAGGCTCGATACGTTAAAATGACTGCGACAGGTATGCACTTAAATATAAATAAGAACTCGTCGTTCGCAAATACCAACATACTCTTTGCTGGAGCCGTAATTTGATTGGTTTATAGATCTCGACATGATGTATAATTCGAAGGGCATACGCTATGGAATGTTGTGCGCTTTCATCTGGTAGGCAGTTTCGCCTCGTATTTCATACACACGCTATCTGCCACGTACACGCTTCGTTGTTACTACTGAGTGGCGTTTCGCATGGAGAAGGAGTGACCGCAAACGCGTGCTTTACGTAAAATTCTTCGACGAGGATGGGATTCGAACCCACGCGTGCAGAGCACATTGGATTAGCAGTCCAACGCCTTAACCACTCGGCCACCTCGTCTGCTGGAACTACATCTGCATCTTTGGCGAGTGCTTGCGCAAAGAAGACATCTGTCGATTCGAAAACGCATTCAAAGCACCGTACTTGCCGGTGTCTGCGTCTAATGCCCAGCTGCAGTGCAGCCGACCAAGCTCCCACTCGCGAATCATTTAATGACAGCATCCGTCCACGTCGATATCCGATCGGGGCAAAATCACCGGCCCACTTATTTACTGCAGGAATAAGTATTGTATCGACATGCAGTGTCGTCTAATGCAAATGAGAAATGTGCTGGGCACTCTTTTCCACGACTTGCTGCAACGAAACGGACAGCTCGATACGCTACACTGATATTGCTTGCAAGGTTTTGACGTTCGTCCTAGCCCAAGATTGTCCTGCTGTTTGGATGGAGCTTGGTGTTTGGGCGGCCACTAGCGACGGATGTCTGCAAAGTCAAGTCTCTCCAGTAGGCCCTGCCAAATCGGTTCTGTATATGGCGGCCTGACGCAAAACAAACTGTCGAAAGGCGACAGTTGTGCTACAGATGGTTTATTATAGGCTCGATACGTTAAAATGACTGCGACAGGTATGCACTTAAATATAAATAAGAACTCGTCGTTCGCAAATACCAACATACTCTTTGCTGGAGCCGTAATTTGATTGGTTTATAGATCTCGACATGATGTATAATTCGAAGGGCATACGCTATGGAATGTTGTGCGCTTTCATCTGGTAGGCAGTTTTGCCTCGTATTTCATACACACGCTATCTGCCACGTTCACGCTTCGTTGTTACTACTGAGTGGCGTTTCGCATGGAGAATGAGTGACCGCAAACGCGTGCTTTACGTAAAATTCTTCGACGAGGATGGGATTCGAACCCTCGCTTGCAGAGCACATTGGATTAGCAGTCCAACGCCTTAACCACTCGGCCACCTCGTCTGCTGGAACTACATCTGCATCTTTGGCGAGTGCTTGCGCAAAGAAGACATCTGTCGATTCGAAAACGCATTCAAAGCACCGTACTGGGCCGGTGTCTGCGTCTAATGCCCAGCTGCAGTGCAGCCGACCAAGCTCCCACTCGCGAATCATTTAATGACAGCATCCGTCCACGTCGATATCCGATCGGGGCAAAATCACCGGCCCACTTATTTACTGCAGGAATAAGTATTGTATCGACATGCAGTGTCGTCTAATGCAAATGAGAAATGTGCTGGGCACTCTTTTCCACGACTTGCTGCAACGAAACGGACAGCTCGATACGCTACACTGATATTGCTTGCAAGGTTTTGACGTTCGTCCTAGCCCAAGATTGTCCTGCTGTTTGGATGGAGCTTGGTGTTTGGGCGGCCACTAGCGACGGATGTCTGCAAAGTCAAGTCTCTCCAGTAGGCCCTGCCAAATCGGTTCTGTATATGGCGGCCTGACGCAAAACAAAATGTCGAAAGGCGACAGTTGTGCTACAGACGGTTTATTATAGGCTCGATACGTTAAAATGACTGCGACAGGTATGCACTTAAATATAAATAAGAACTCGTCGTTCGCAAATACCATCATACTCTTTGCTGGAGCCGTAATTTGATTGGTTTATAGATCTCGACATGATGTATAATTCGAAGGGCATACGCTATGGAATGTTGTGCGCTTTCATCTGGTAGGCAGTTTTGCCTCGTATTTCATACACACGCTATCTGCCACGTACACGCTTCGTTGTTACTACTGAGTGGCGTTTCGCATGGAGAAGGAGTGACCGCAAACGCGTGCTTTACGTAAAATTCTTCGACGAGGATGGGATTCGAACCCTCGCGTGCAGAGCACATTGGATTAGCAGTCCAACGCCTTAACCACTCGGCCACCTCGTCTGCTGGAACTACATCTGCATCTTTGGCGAGTGCTTGCGCAAAGAAGACATCTGTCGATTCGAAAACGCATTCAAAGCACCGTACTGGGCCGGTGTCTGCGTCTAATGCCCAGCTGCAGTGCAGCCGACCAAGCTCCCACTCGCGAATCATTTAATGACAGCATCCGTCCACGTCGATATCCGATCGGGGCAAAATCACCGGCCCACTTATTTACTGCAGGAATAAGTATTGTATCGACATGCAGTGTCGTCTAATGCAAATGAGAAATGTGCTGGGCACTCTTTTCCACGACTTGCTGCAACGAAACGGACAGCTCGATACGCTACACTGATATTGCTTGCAAGGTTTTGACGTTCGTCCTAGCCCAAGATTGTCCTGCTGTTTGGATGGAGCTTGGTGTTTGGGCGGCCACTAGCGACGGATGTCTGCAAAGTCAAGTCTCTCCAGTAGGCCCTGCCAAATCGGTTCTGTATATGGCGGCCTGACGCAAAACAAACTGTCGAAAGGCGACAGTTGTGCTACAGATGGTTTATTATAGGCTCGATACGTTAAAATGACTGCGACAGGTATGCACTTAAATATAAATAAGAACTCGTCGTTCGCAAATACCATCATACTCTTTGCTGGAGCCGTAATTTGATTGGTTTATAGATCTCGACATGATGTATAATTCGAAGGGCATACGCTATGGAATGTTGTGCGCTTTCATCTGGTAGGCAGTTTTGCTTCGTATTTCATACACACGCTATCTGCCACGTACACGCTTCGTTGTTACTACTGAGTGGCGTTTCGCATGGAGAAGGAGTGACCGCAAACGCGTGCTTTACGTAAAATTCTTCGACGAGGATGGGATTCGAACCCTCGCGTGCAGAGCACATTGGATTAGCAGTCCAACGCCTTAACCACTCGGCCACCTCGTCTGCTGGAACTACATCTGCATCTTTGGCGAGTGCTTGCGCAAAGAAGACATCTGTCGATTCGAAAACGCATTCAAAGCACCGTACTTGCCGGTGTCTGCGTCTAATGCCCAGCTGCAGTGCAGCCGACCAAGCTCCCACTCGCGAATCATTTAATGACAGCATCCGTCCACGTCGATATCCGATCGGGGCAAAATCACCGGCCCACTTATTTACTGCAGGAATAAGTATTGTATCGACATGCAGTGTCGTCTAATGCAAATGAGAAATGTGCTGGGCACTCTTTTCCACGACTTGCTGCAACGAAACGGACAGCTCGATACGCTACACTGATATTGCTTGCAAGGTTTTGACGTTCGTCCTAGCCCAAGATTGTCCTGCTGTTTGGATGGAGCTTGGTGTTTGGGCGGCCACTAGCGACGGATGTCTGCAAAGTCAAGTCTCTCCAGTAGGCCCTGCCAAATCGGTTCTGTATATGGCGGCCTGACGCAAAACAAACTGTCGAAAGGCGACAGTTGTGCTACAGATGGTTTATTATAGGCTCGATACGTTAAAATGACTGCGACAGGTATGCACTTAAATATAAATAAGAACTCGTCGTTCGCAAATACCAACATACTCTTTGCTGGAGCCGTAATTTGATTGGTTTATAGATCTCGACATGATGTATAATTCGAAGGGCATACGCTATGGAATGTTGTGCGCTTTCATCTGGTAGGCAGTTTTGCCTCGTATTTCATACACACGCTATCTGCCACGTTCACGCTTCGTTGTTACTACTGAGTGGCGTTTCGCATGGAGAATGAGTGACCGCAAACGCGTGCTTTACGTAAAATTCTTCGACGAGGATGGGATTCGAACCCTCGCTTGCAGAGCACATTGGATTAGCAGTCCAACGCCTTAACCACTCGGCCACCTCGTCTGCTGGAACTACATCTGCATCTTTGGCGAGTGCTTGCGCAAAGAAGACATCTGTCGATTCGAAAACGCATTCAAAGCACCGTACTGGGCCGGTGTCTGCGTCTAATGCCCAGCTGCAGTGCAGCCGACCAAGCTCCCACTCGCGAATCATTTAATGACAGCATCCGTCCACGTCGATATCCGATCGGGGCAAAATCACCGGCCCACTTATTTACTGCAGGAATAAGTATTGTATCGACATGCAGTGTCGTCTAATGCAAATGAGAAATGTGCTGGGCACTCTTTTCCACGACTTGCTGCAACGAAACGGACAGCTCGATACGCTACACTGATATTGCTTGCAAGGTTTTGACGTTCGTCCTAGCCCAAGATTGTCCTGCTGTTTGGATGGAGCTTGGTGTTTGGGCGGCCACTAGCGACGGATGTCTGCAAAGTCAAGTCTCTCCAGTAGGCCCTGCCAAATCGGTTCTGTATATGGCGGCCTGACGCAAAACAAAATGTCGAAAGGCGACAGTTGTGCTACAGACGGTTTATTATAGGCTCGATACGTTAAAATGACTGCGACAGGTATGCACTTAAATATAAATAAGAACTCGTCGTTCGCAAATACCATCATACTCTTTGCTGGAGCCGTAATTTGATTGGTTTATAGATCTCGACATGATGTATAATTCGAAGGGCATACGCTATGGAATGTTGTGCGCTTTCATCTGGTAGGCAGTTTTGCCTCGTATTTCATACACACGCTATCTGCCACGTACACGCTTCGTTGTTACTACTGAGTGGCGTTTCGCATGGAGAAGGAGTGACCGCAAACGCGTGCTTTACGTAAAATTCTTCGACGAGGATGGGATTCGAACCCTCGCGTGCAGAGCACATTGGATTAGCAGTCCAACGCCTTAACCACTCGGCCACCTCGTCTGCTGGAACTACATCTGCATCTTTGGCGAGTGTTTGCGCAAAGAAGACATCTGTCGATTCGAAAACGCATTCAAAGCACCGTACTGGGCCGGTGTCTGCGTCTAATGCCCAGCTGCAGTGCAGCCGACCAAGCTCCCACTCGCGAATCATTTAATGACAGCATCCGTCCACGTCGATATCCGATCGGGGCAAAATCACCGGCCCACTTATTTACTGCAGGAATAAGTATTGTATCGACATGCAGTGTCGTCTAATGCAAATGAGAAATGTGCTGGGCACTCTTTTCCACGACTTGCTGCAACGAAACGGACAGCTCGATACGCTACACTGATATTGCTTGCAAGGTTTTGACGTTCGTCCTAGCCCAAGATTGTCCTGCTGTTTGGATGGAGCTTGGTGTTTGGGCGGCCACTAGCGACGGATGTCTGCAAAGTCAAGTCTCTCCAGTAGGCCCTGCCAAATCGGTTCTGTATATGGCGGCCTGACGCAAAACAAACTGTCGAAAGGCGACAGTTGTGCTACAGATGGTTTATTATAGGCTCGATACGTTAAAATGACTGCGACAGGTATGCACTTAAATATAAATAAGAACTCGTCGTTCGCAAATACCATCATACTCTTTGCTGGAGCCGTAATTTGATTGGTTTATAGATCTCGACATGATGTATAATTCGAAGGGCATACGCTATGGAATGTTGTGCGCTTTCATCTGGTAGGCAGTTTTGCTTCGTATTTCATACACACGCTATCTGCCACGTACACGCTTCGTTGTTACTACTGAGTGGCGTTTCGCATGGAGAAGGAGTGACCGCAAACGCGTGCTTTACGTAAAATTCTTCGACGAGGATGGGATTCGAACCCTCGCGTGCAGAGCACATTGGATTAGCAGTCCAACGCCTTAACCACTCGGCCACCTCGTCTGCTGGAACTACATCTGCATCTTTGGCGAGTGCTTGCGCAAAGAAGACATCTGTCGATTCGAAAACGCATTCAAAGCACCGTACTGGACCGGTGTCTGCGTCTAATGCCCAGCTGCAGTGCAGCCGACCAAGCTCCCACTCGCGAATCATTTAATGACAGCATCCGTCCACGTCGATATCCGATCGGGGCAAAATCACCGGCCCACTTATTTACTGCAGGAATAAGTATTGTATCGACATGCAGTGTCGTCTAATGCAAATGAGAAATGTGCTGGGCACTCTTTTCCACGACTTGCTGCAACGAAACGGACAGCTCGATACGCTACACTGATATTGCTTGCAAGGTTTTGACGTTCGTCCTAGCCCAAGATTGTCCTGCTGTTTGGATGGAGCTTGGTGTTTGGGCGGCCACTAGCGACGGATGTCTGCAAAGTCAAGTCTCTCCAGTAGGCCCTGCCAAATCGGTTCTGTATATGGCGGCCTGACGCAAAACAAACTGTCGAAAGGCGACAGTTGTGCTACAGATGGTTTATTATAGGCTCGATACGTTAAAATGACTGCGACAGGTATGCACTTAAATATAAATAAGAACTCGTCGTTCGCAAATACCAACATACTCTTTGCTGGAGCCGTAATTTGATTGGTTTATAGATCTCGACATGATGTATAATTCGAAGGGCATACGCTATGGAATGTTGTGCGCTTTCATCTGGTAGGCAGTTTTGCCTCGTATTTCATACACACGCTATCTGCCACGTACACGCTTCGTTGTTACTACTGAGTGGCGTTTCGCATGGAGAAAGAGTGACCGCAAACGCGTGCTTTACGTAAAATTCTTCGACGAGGATGGGATTCGAACCCACGCGTGCAGAGCACATTGGATTAGCAGTCCAACGCCTTAACCACTCGGCCACCTCGTCTGCTGGAACTACATCTGCATCTTTGGCGAGTGCTTGCGCAAAGAAGACATCTGTCGATTCGAAAACGCATTCAAAGCACCGTACTGGGCCGGTGTCTGCGTCTAATGCCCAGCTGCAGTGCAGCCGACCAAGCTCCCACTCGCGAATCATTTAATGACAGCATCCGTCCACGTCGATATCCGATCGGGGCAAAATCACCGGCCCACTTATTTACTGCAGGAATAAGTATTGTATCGACATGCAGTGTCGTCTAATGCAAATGAGAAATGTGCTGGGCACTCTTTTCCACGACTTGCTGCAACGAAACGGACAGCTCGATACGCTACACTGATATTGCTTGCAAGGTTTTGACGTTCGTCCTAGCCCAAGATTGTCCTGCTGTTTGGATGGAGCTTGGTGTTTGGGCGGCCACTAGCGACGGATGTCTGCAAAGTCAAGTCTCTCCAGTAGGCCCTGCCAAATCGGTTCTGTATATGGCGGCCTGACGCAAAACAAACTGTCGAAAGGCGACAGTTGTGCTACAGATGGTTTATTATAGGCTCGATACGTTAAAATGACTGCGACAGGTATGCACTTAAATATAAATAAGAACTCGTCGTTCGCAAATACCAACATACTCTTTGCTGGAGCCGTAATTTGATTGGTTTATAGATCTCGACATGATGTATAATTCGAAGGGCATACGCTATGGAATGTTGTGCGCTTTCATCTGGTAGGCAGTTTTGCCTCGTATTTCATACACACGCTATCTGCCACGTACACGCTTCGTTGTTACTACTGAGTGGCGTTTCGCATGGAGAAAGAGTGACCGCAAACGCGTGCTTTACGTAAAATTCTTCGACGAGGATGGGATTCGAACCCACGCGTGCAGAGCACATTGGATTAGCAGTCCAACGCCTTAACCACTCGGCCACCTCGTCTGCTGGAACTACATCTGCATCTTTGGCGAGTGCTTGCGCAAAGAAGACATCTGTCGATTCGAAAACGCATTCAAAGCACCGTACTGGGCCGGTGTCTGCGTCTAATGCCCAGCTGCAGTGCAGCCGACCAAGCTCCCACTCGCGAATCATTTAATGACAGCATCCGTCCACGTCGATATCCGATCGGGGCAAAATCACCGGCCCACTTATTTACTGCAGGAATAAGTATTGTATCGACATGCAGTGTCGTCTAATGCAAATGAGAAATGTGCTGGGCACTCTTTTCCACGACTTGCTGCAACGAAACGGACAGCTCGATACGCTACACTGATATTGCTTGCAAGGTTTTGACGTTCGTCCTAGCCCAAGATTGTCCTGCTGTTTGGATGGAGCTTGGTGTTTGGGCGGCCACTAGCGACGGATGTCTGCAAAGTCAAGTCTCTCCAGTAGGCCCTGCCAAATCGGTTCTGTATATGGCGGCCTGACGCAAAACAAACTGTCGAAAGGCGACAGTTGTGCTACAGATGGTTTATTATAGGCTCGATACGTTAAAATGACTGCGACAGGTATGCACTTAAATATAAATAAGAACTCGTCGTTCGCAAATACCAACATACTCTTTGCTGGAGCCGTAATTTGATTGGTTTATAGATCTCGACATGATGTATAATTCGAAGGGCATACGCTATGGAATGTTGTGCGCTTTCATCTGGTAGGCAGTTTTGCTTCGTATTTCATACACACGCTATCTGCCACGTACACGCTTCGTTGTTACTACTGAGTGGCGTTTCGCATGGAGAAGGAGTGACCGCAAACGCGTGCTTTACGTAAAATTCTTCGACGAGGATGGGATTCGAACCCTCGCGTGCAGAGCACATTGGATTAGCAGTCCAACGCCTTAACCACTCGGCCACCTCGTCTGCTGGAACTACATCTGCATCTTTGGCGAGTGCTTGCGCAAAGAAGACATCTGTCGATTCGAAAACGCATTCAAAGCACCGTACTGGACCGGTGTCTGCGTCTAATGCCCAGCTGCAGTGCAGCCGACCAAGCTCCCACTCGCGAATCATTTAATGACAGCATCCGTCCACGTCGATATCCGATCGGGGCAAAATCACCGGCCCACTTATTTACTGCAGGAATAAGTATTGTATCGACATGCAGTGTCGTCTAATGCAAATGAGAAATGTGCTGGGCACTCTTTTCCACGACTTGCTGCAACGAAACGGACAGCTCGATACGCTACACTGATATTGCTTGCAAGGTTTTGACGTTCGTCCTAGCCCAAGATTGTCCTGCTGTTTGGATGGAGCTTGGTGTTTGGGCGGCCACTAGCGACGGATGTCTGCAAAGTCAAGTCTCTCCAGTAGGCCCTGCCAAATCGGTTCTGTATATGGCGGCCTGACGCAAAACAAACTGTCGAAAGGCGACAGTTGTGCTACAGATGGTTTATTATAGGCTCGATACGTTAAAATGACTGCGACAGGTATGCACTTAAATATAAATAAGAACTCGTCGTTCGCAAATACCAACATACTCTTTGCTGGAGCCGTAATTTGATTGGTTTATAGATCTCGACATGATGTATAATTCGAAGGGCATACGCTATGGAATGTTGTGCGCTTTCATCTGGTAGGCAGTTTTGCCTCGTATTTCATACACACGCTATCTGCCACGTACACGCTTCGTTGTTACTACTGAGTGGCGTTTCGCATGGAGAAAGAGTGACCGCAAACGCGTGCTTTACGTAAAATTCTTCGACGAGGATGGGATTCGAACCCACGCGTGCAGAGCACATTGGATTAGCAGTCCAACGCCTTAACCACTCGGCCACCTCGTCTGCTGGAACTACATCTGCATCTTTGGCGAGTGCTTGCGCAAAGAAGACATCTGTCGATTCGAAAACGCATTCAAAGCACCGTACTGGGCCGGTGTCTGCGTCTAATGCCCAGCTGCAGTGCAGCCGACCAAGCTCCCACTCGCGAATCATTTAATGACAGCATCCGTCCACGTCGATATCCGATCGGGGCAAAATCACCGGCCCACTTATTTACTGCAGGAATAAGTATTGTATCGACATGCAGTGTCGTCTAATGCAAATGAGAAATGTGCTGGGCACTCTTTTCCACGACTTGCTGCAACGAAACGGACAGCTCGATACGCTACACTGATATTGCTTGCAAGGTTTTGACGTTCGTCCTAGCCCAAGATTGTCCTGCTGTTTGGATGGAGCTTGGTGTTTGGGCGGCCACTAGCGACGGATGTCTGCAAAGTCAAGTCTCTCCAGTAGGCCCTGCCAAATCGGTTCTGTATATGGCGGCCTGACGCAAAACAAACTGTCGAAAGGCGACAGTTGTGCTACAGATGGTTTATTATAGGCTCGATACGTTAAAATGACTGCGACAGGTATGCACTTAAATATAAATAAGAACTCGTCGTTCGCAAATACCAACATACTCTTTGCTGGAGCCGTAATTTGATTGGTTTATAGATCTCGACATGATGTATAATTCGAAGGGCATACGCTATGGAATGTTGTGCGCTTTCATCTGGTAGGCAGTTTTGCCTCGTATTTCATACACACGCTATCTGCCACGTACACGCTTCGTTGTTACTACTGAGTGGCGTTTCGCATGGAGAAGGAGTGACCGCAAACGCGTGCTTTACGTAAAATTCTTCGACGAGGATGGGATTCGCAGTCCAACGCCTTAACCACTCGGCCACCTCGTCTGCTGGAACTACATCTGCATCTTTGGCGAGTGCTTGCGCAAAGAAGACATCTGTCGATTCGAAAACGCATTCAAAGCACCGTACTGGGCCGGTGTCTGCGTCTAATGCCCAGCTGCACTGCAGCCGACCAAGCTCCCACTCGCGAATCATTTAATGACAGCATCCGTCCACGTCGATATCCGATCGGGGCAAAATCACCGGCCCACTTATTTACTGCAGGAATAAGTATTGTATCGACATGCAGTGTCGTCTAATGCAAATGAGAAATGTGCTGGGCACTCTTTTCCACGACTTGCTGCAACGAAACGGACAGCTCGATACGCTACACTGATATTGCTTGCAAGGTTTTGACGTTCGTCCTAGCCCAAGATTGTCCTGCTGTTTGGATGGAGCTTGGTGTTTGGGCGGCCACTAGCGACGGATGTCTGCAAAGTCAAGTCTCTCCAGTAGGCCCTGCCAAATCGGTTCTGTATATGGCGGCCTGACGCAAAACAAACTGTCGAAAGGCTACAGATGGATTATTATAGGCTCGATACGTTAAAATGACTGCGACAGGTATGCACTTAAATATAAATAAGAACTCGTCGTTCGCAAATACCAACATACCCTTTGCTGGAGCCGTAATTTGATTGGTTTATAGATCTCGACATGATGTATAATTCGAAGGGCATACGCTATGGAATGTTGTGCGCTTTCATCTGGTAGGCAGTTTTGCCTCGTATTTCATACACACGCTATCTGCCACGTACACGCTTCGTTGTTACTACTGAGTGGCGTTTCGCATGGAGAAGGAGTGACCGCAAACGCGTGCTTTACGTAAAATTCTTCGACGAGGATGGGATTCGAACCCACGCGTGCAGAGCACATTGGATTAGCAGTCCAACGCCTTAACCACTCGGCCACCTCGTCTGCTGGAACTACATCTGCATCTTTGGCGAGTGCTTGCGCAAAGAAGACATCTGTCGATTCGAAAACGCATTCAAAGCACCGTACTTGCCGGTGTCTGCGTCTAATGCCCAGCTGCAGTGCAGCCGACCAAGCTCCCACTCGCGAATCATTTAATGACAGCATCCGTCCACGTCGATATCCGATCGGGGCAAAATCACCGGCCCACTTATTTACTGCAGGAATAAGTATTGTATCGACATGCAGTGTCGTCTAATGCAAATGAGAAATGTGCTGGGCACTCTTTTCCACGACTTGCTGCAACGAAACGGACAGCTCGATACGCTACACTGATATTGCTTGCAAGGTTTTGACGTTCGTCCTAGCCCAAGATTGTCCTGCTGTTTGGATGGAGCTTGGTGTTTGGGCGGCCACTAGCGACGGATGTCTGCAAAGTCAAGTCTCTCCAGTAGGCCCTGCCAAATCGGTTCTGTATATGGCGGCCTGACGCAAAACAAACTGTCGAAAGGCGACAGTTGTGCTACAGATGGTTTATTATAGGCTCGATACGTTAAAATGACTGCGACAGGTATGCACTTAAATATAAATAAGAACTCGTCGTTCGCAAATACCAACATACTCTTTGCTGGAGCCGTAATTTGATTGGTTTATAGATCTCGACATGATGTATAATTCGAAGGGCATACGCTATGGAATGTTGTGCGCTTTCATCTGGTAGGCAGTTTTGCCTCGTATTTCATACACACGCTATCTGCCACGTACACGCTTCGTTGTTACTACTGAGTGGCGTTTCGCATGGAGAAAGAGTGACCGCAAACGCGTGCTTTACGTAAAATTCTTCGACGAGGATGGGATTCGAACCCACGCGTGCAGAGCACATTGGATTAGCAGTCCAACGCCTTAACCACTCGGCCACCTCGTCTGCTGGAACTACATCTGCATCTTTGGCGAGTGCTTGCGCAAAGAAGACATCTGTCGATTCGAAAACGCATTCAAAGCACCGTACTGGGCCGGTGTCTGCGTCTAATGCCCAGCTGCAGTGCAGCCGACCAAGCTCCCACTCGCGAATCATTTAATGACAGCATCCGTCCACGTCGATATCCGATCGGGGCAAAATCACCGGCCCACTTATTTACTGCAGGAATAAGTATTGTATCGACATGCAGTGTCGTCTAATGCAAATGAGAAATGTGCTGGGCACTCTTTTCCACGACTTGCTGCAACGAAACGGACAGCTCGATACGCTACACTGATATTGCTTGCAAGGTTTTGACGTTCGTCCTAGCCCAAGATTGTCCTGCTGTTTGGATGGAGCTTGGTGTTTGGGCGGCCACTAGCGACGGATGTCTGCAAAGTCAAGTCTCTCCAGTAGGCCCTGCCAAATCGGTTCTGTATATGGCGGCCTGACGCAAAACAAACTGTCGAAAGGCGACAGTTGTGCTACAGATGGTTTATTATAGGCTCGATACGTTAAAATGACTGCGACAGGTATGCACTTAAATATAAATAAGAACTCGTCGTTCGCAAATACCAACATACTCTTTGCTGGAGCCGTAATTTGATTGGTTTATAGATCTCGACATGATGTATAATTCGAAGGGCATACGCTATGGAATGTTGTGCGCTTTCATCTGGTAGGCAGTTTTGCCTCGTATTTCATACACACGCTATCTGCCACGTACACGCTTCGTTGTTACTACTGAGTGGCGTTTCGCATGGAGAAGGAGTGACCGCAAACGCGTGCTTTACGTAAAATTCTTCGACGAGGATGGGATTCGCAGTCCAACGCCTTAACCACTCGGCCACCTCGTCTGCTGGAACTACATCTGCATCTTTGGCGAGTGCTTGCGCAAAGAAGACATCTGTCGATTCGAAAACGCATTCAAAGCACCGTACTGGGCCGGTGTCTGCGTCTAATGCCCAGCTGCACTGCAGCCGACCAAGCTCCCACTCGCGAATCATTTAATGACAGCATCCGTCCACGTCGATATCCGATCGGGGCAAAATCACCGGCCCACTTATTTACTGCAGGAATAAGTATTGTATCGACATGCAGTGTCGTCTAATGCAAATGAGAAATGTGCTGGGCACTCTTTTCCACGACTTGCTGCAACGAAACGGACAGCTCGATACGCTACACTGATATTGCTTGCAAGGTTTTGACGTTCGTCCTAGCCCAAGATTGTCCTGCTGTTTGGATGGAGCTTGGTGTTTGGGCGGCCACTAGCGACGGATGTCTGCAAAGTCAAGTCTCTCCAGTAGGCCCTGCCAAATCGGTTCTGTATATGGCGGCCTGACGCAAAACAAACTGTCGAAAGGCTACAGATGGATTATTATAGGCTCGATACGTTAAAATGACTGCGACAGGTATGCACTTAAATATAAATAAGAACTCGTCGTTCGCAAATACCAACATACCCTTTGCTGGAGCCGTAATTTGATTGGTTTATAGATCTCGACATGATGTATAATTCGAAGGGCATACGCTATGGAATGTTGTGCGCTTTCATCTGGTAGGCAGTTTTGCCTCGTATTTCATACACACGCTATCTGCCACGTACACGCTTCGTTGTTACTACTGAGTGGCGTTTCGCATGGAGAAGGAGTGACCGCAAACGCGTGCTTTACGTAAAATTCTTCGACGAGGATGGGATTCGAACCCACGCGTGCAGAGCACATTGGATTAGCAGTCCAACGCCTTAACCACTCGGCCACCTCGTCTGCTGGAACTACATCTGCATCTTTGGCGAGTGCTTGCGCAAAGAAGACATCTGTCGATTCGAAAACGCATTCAAAGCACCGTACTTGCCGGTGTCTGCGTCTAATGCCCAGCTGCAGTGCAGCCGACCAAGCTCCCACTCGCGAATCATTTAATGACAGCATCCGTCCACGTCGATATCCGATCGGGGCAAAATCACCGGCCCACTTATTTACTGCAGGAATAAGTATTGTATCGACATGCAGTGTCGTCTAATGCAAATGAGAAATGTGCTGGGCACTCTTTTCCACGACTTGCTGCAACGAAACGGACAGCTCGATACGCTACACTGATATTGCTTGCAAGGTTTTGACGTTCGTCCTAGCCCAAGATTGTCCTGCTGTTTGGATGGAGCTTGGTGTTTGGGCGGCCACTAGCGACGGATGTCTGCAAAGTCAAGTCTCTCCAGTAGGCCCTGCCAAATCGGTTCTGTATATGGCGGCCTGACGCAAAACAAACTGTCGAAAGGCGACAGTTGTGCTACAGATGGTTTATTATAGGCTCGATACGTTAAAATGACTGCGACAGGTATGCACTTAAATATAAATAAGAACTCGTCGTTCGCAAATACCAACATACTCTTTGCTGGAGCCGTAATTTGATTGGTTTATAGATCTCGACATGATGTATAATTCGAAGGGCATACGCTATGGAATGTTGTGCGCTTTCATCTGGTAGGCAGTTTTGCCTCGTATTTCATACACACGCTATCTGCCACGTACACGCTTCGTTGTTACTACTGAGTGGCGTTTCGCATGGAGAAAGAGTGACCGCAAACGCGTGCTTTACGTAAAATTCTTCGACGAGGATGGGATTCGAACCCACGCGTGCAGAGCACATTGGATTAGCAGTCCAACGCCTTAACCACTCGGCCACCTCGTCTGCTGGAACTACATCTGCATCTTTGGCGAGTGCTTGCGCAAAGAAGACATCTGTCGATTCGAAAACGCATTCAAAGCACCGTACTGGGCCGGTGTCTGCGTCTAATGCCCAGCTGCAGTGCAGCCGACCAAGCTCCCACTCGCGAATCATTTAATGACAGCATCCGTCCACGTCGATATCCGATCGGGGCAAAATCACCGGCCCACTTATTTACTGCAGGAATAAGTATTGTATCGACATGCAGTGTCGTCTAATGCAAATGAGAAATGTGCTGGGCACTCTTTTCCACGACTTGCTGCAACGAAACGGACAGCTCGATACGCTACACTGATATTGCTTGCAAGGTTTTGACGTTCGTCCTAGCCCAAGATTGTCCTGCTGTTTGGATGGAGCTTGGTGTTTGGGCGGCCACTAGCGACGGATGTCTGCAAAGTCAAGTCTCTCCAGTAGGCCCTGCCAAATCGGTTCTGTATATGGCGGCCTGACGCAAAACAAACTGTCGAAAGGCGACAGTTGTGCTACAGATGGTTTATTATAGGCTCGATACGTTAAAATGACTGCGACAGGTATGCACTTAAATAATAAGAACTCGTCGTTCGCAAATACCAACATACTCTTTGCTGGAGCCGTAATTTGATTGGTTTATAGATCTCGACATGATGTATAATTCGAAGGGCATACGCTATGGAATGTTGTGCGCTTTCATCTGGTAGGCAGTTTTGCCTCGTATTTCATACACACGCTATCTGCCACGTACACGCTTCGTTGTTACTACTGAGTGGCGTTTCGCATGGAGAAGGAGTGACCGCAAACGCGTGCTTTACGTAAAATTCTTCGACGAGGATGGGATTCGCAGTCCAACGCCTTAACCACTCGGCCACCTCGTCTGCTGGAACTACATCTGCATCTTTGGCGAGTGCTTGCGCAAAGAAGACATCTGTCGATTCGAAAACGCATTCAAAGCACCGTACTGGGCCGGTGTCTGCGTCTAATGCCCAGCTGCACTGCAGCCGACCAAGCTCCCACTCGCGAATCATTTAATGACAGCATCCGTCCACGTCGATATCCGATCGGGGCAAAATCACCGGCCCACTTATTTACTGCAGGAATAAGTATTGTATCGACATGCAGTGTCGTCTAATGCAAATGAGAAATGTGCTGGGCACTCTTTTCCACGACTTGCTGCAACGAAACGGACAGCTCGATACGCTACACTGATATTGCTTGCAAGGTTTTGACGTTCGTCCTAGCCCAAGATTGTCCTGCTGTTTGGATGGAGCTTGGTGTTTGGGCGGCCACTAGCGACGGATGTCTGCAAAGTCAAGTCTCTCCAGTAGGCCCTGCCAAATCGGTTCTGTATATGGCGGCCTGACGCAAAACAAACTGTCGAAAGGCTACAGATGGATTATTATAGGCTCGATACGTTAAAATGACTGCGACAGGTATGCACTTAAATATAAATAAGAACTCGTCGTTCGCAAATACCAACATACCCTTTGCTGGAGCCGTAATTTGATTGGTTTATAGATCTCGACATGATGTATAATTCGAAGGGCATACGCTATGGAATGTTGTGCGCTTTCATCTGGTAGGCAGTTTTGCCTCGTATTTCATACACACGCTATCTGCCACGTACACGCTTCGTTGTTACTACTGAGTGGCGTTTCGCATGGAGAAGGAGTGACCGCAAACGCGTGCTTTACGTAAAATTCTTCGACGAGGATGGGATTCGAACCCACGCGTGCAGAGCACATTGGATTAGCAGTCCAACGCCTTAACCACTCGGCCACCTCGTCTGCTGGAACTACATCTGCATCTTTGGCGAGTGCTTGCGCAAAGAAGACATCTGTCGATTCGAAAACGCATTCAAAGCACCGTACTGGGCCGGTGTCTGCGTCTAATGCCCAGCTGCAGTGCAGCCGACCAAGCTCCCACTCGCGAATCATTTAATGACAGCATCCGTCCACGTCGATATCCGATCGGGGCAAAATCACCGGCCCACTTATTTACTGCAGGAATAAGTATTGTATCGACATGCAGTGTCGTCTAATGCAAATGAGAAATGTGCTGGGCACTCTTTTCCACGACTTGCTGCAACGAAACGGACAGCTCGATACGCTACACTGATATTGCTTGCAAGGTTTTGACGTTCGTCCTAGCCCAAGATTGTCCTGCTGTTTGGATGGAGCTTGGTGTTTGGGCGGCCACTAGCGACGGATGTCTGCAAAGTCAAGTCTCTCCAGTAGGCCCTGCCAAATCGGTTCTGTATATGGCGGCCTGACGCAAAACAAACTGTCGAAAGGCTACAGATGGATTATTATAGGCTCGATACGTTAAAATGACTGCGACAGGTATGCACTTAAATATAAATAAGAACTCGTCGTTCGCAAATACCAACATACCCTTTGCTGGAGCCGTAATTTGATTGGTTTATAGATCTCGACATGATGTATAATTCCAAGGGCATACGCTATGGAATGTTGTGCGCTTTCATCTGGTAGGCAGTTTTGCCTCGTATTTCATACACACGCTATCTGCCACGTACACGCTTCGTTGTTACTACTGAGTGGCGTTTCGCATGGAGAAGGAGTGACCGCAAACGCGTGCTTTACGTAAAATTCGTCGACGAGGATGGGATTCGAACCCACGCGTGCAGAGCACATTGGATTAGCAGTCCAACGCCTTAACCACTCGGCCACCTCGTCTGCTGGAACTACATCTGCATCTTTGGCGAGTGCTTGCGCAAAGAAGACATCTGTCGATTCGAAAACGCATTCAAAGCACCGTACTGGGCCGGTGTCTGCGTCTAATGCCCAGCTGCAGTGCAGCCGACCAAGCTCCCACTCGCGAATCATTTAATGACAGCATGCGTCCACGTCGATATCCGATCGGGGCAAAATCACCGGCCCACTTATTTACTGCCGGAATAAGTATTGTATCGACATGCAGTGTCGTCTAATGCAAATGAGAAATGTGCTGGGCACTCTTTTCCACGACTTGCTGCAACGAAACGGACAGCTCGATACGCTACACTGATATTGCTTGCAAGGTTTTGACGTTCGTCCTAGCCCAAGATTGTCCTGCTGTTTGGATGGAGCTTGGTGTTTGGGCGGCCACTAGCGACGGATGTCTGCAAAGTCAAGTCTCTCCAGTAGGCCGTGACAAATCGGTTCTGTATATGGCGGCCTGACGCAAAACAAACTGTCGATAGGCTACAGATGGATTATTATAGGCTCGATACGTTAAAATGACTGCGACAGGTATGCACTTAAATATAAATAAGAACTCGTCGTTCGCAAATACCAACATACTCTTTGCTGGAGCCGTAATTTGATTGGTTTATAGATCTCGACATGATGTATAATTCGAAGGGCATACGCTATGGAATGTTGTGCGCTTTCATCTGGTAGGCAGTTTTGCTTCGTATTTCATACACACGCTATCTGCCACGTACACGCTTCGTTGTTACTACTGAGTGGCGTTTCGCATGGAGAAGGAGTGACCGCAAACGCGTGCTTTACGTAAAATTCTTCGACGAGGATGGGATTCGAACCCACGCGTGCAGAGCACATTGGATTAGCAGTCCAACGCCTTAACCACTCGGCCACCTCGTCTGCTGGAACTACATCTGCATCTTTGGCGAGTGCTTGCGCAAAGAAGACATCTGTCGATTCGAAAACGCATTCAAAGCACCGTACTGGGCCGGTGTCTGCGTCTAATGCCCAGCTGCAGTGCAGCCGACCAAGCTCCCACTCGCGAATCATTTAATGACAGCATGCGTCCACGTCGATATCCGATCGGGGCAAAATCACCAGCCCACTTATTTACTGCAGGAATAAGTATTGTATCGACATGCAGTGTCGTCTAATGCAAATGAGAAATGTGCTGGGCACTCTTTTCCACGACTTGCTGCAACGAAACGGACAGCTCGATACGCTACACTGATATTGCTTGCAAGGTTTTGACGTTCGTCCTAGCCCAAGATTGTCCTGCTGTTTGGATGGAGCTTGGTGTTTGGGCGGCCACTAGCGACGGATGTCTGCAAAGTCAAGTCTCTCCAGTAGGCCCTGCCAAATCGGTTCTGTATATGGCGGCCTGACGCAAAACAAACTGTCGAAAGGCGACAGTTGTGCTACAGATGGTTTATTATAGGCTCGATACGTTAAAATGACAGCGACAGGTATGCACTTAAATATAAATAAGAACTCGTCGTTCGCAAATACCAACGTACTCTTTGCTGGAGCCGTAATTTGATTGGTTTATAGATCTCGACATGATGTATAATTCGAAGGGCATACGCTATGGAATGTTGTGCGCTTTCATCTGGTAGGCAGTTTTGCCTCGTATTTCATACACACGCTATCTGCCACGTACACGCTTCGTTGTTACTACTGAGTGGCGTTTCGCATGGAGAAGGAGTGACCGCAAACGCGTGCTTTACGTAAAATTCGTCGACGAGGATGGGATTCGAACCCACGCGTGCAGAGCACATTGGATTAGCAGTCCAACGCCTTAACCACTCGGCCACCTCGTCTGCTGGAACTACATCTGCATCTTTGGCGAGTGCTTGCGCAAAGAAGACATCTGTCGATTCGAAAACGCATTCAAAGCACCGTACTGGGCCGGTGTCTGCGTCTAATGCCCAGCTGCAGTGCAGCCGACCAAGCTCCCACTCGCGAATCATTTAATGACAGCATGCGTCCACGTCGATATCCGATCGGGGCAAAATCACCAGCCCACTTATTTACTGCAGGAATAAGTATTGTATCGACATGCAGTGTCGTCTAATGCAAATGAGAAATGTGCTGGGCACTCTTTTCCACGACTTGCTGCAACGAAACGGACAGCTCGATACGCTACACTGATATTGCTTGCAAGGTTTTGACGTTCGTCCTAGCCCAAGATTGTCCTGCTGTTTGGATGGAGCTTGGTGTTTGGGCGGCCACTAGCGACGGATGTCTGCAAAGTCAAGTCTCTCCAGTAGGCCGTGCCAAATCATTTCTGTATATGGCGGCCTGACGCAAAACAAACTGTCGAAAGGCTACAGATGGATTATTATAGGCTCGATACGTTAAAATGACTGCGACAGGTATGCACTTAAATATAAATAAGAACTCGTCGTTCGCAAATACCAACATACCCTTTGCTGGAGCCGAAATTTGATTGGTTTATAGATCTCGACATGATGTATAATTCCAAGGGCATACGCTATGGAATGTTGTGCGCTTTCATCTGGTAGGCAGTTTTGCCTCGTATTTCATACACACGCTATCTGCCACGTACACGCTTCGTTGTTACTACTGAGTGGCGTTTCGCATTGAGAAGGTGTGACCGCAAACGCGTGCTTTACGTAAAATTCTTCGACGAGGATGGGATTGGAACCCACGCGTGCAGAGCACATTGGATTAGCAGTCCAACGCCTTAACCACTCGGCCACCTCGTCTGCTGGAACTACATTTGCATCTTTGGCGAGTGCTTGCGCAAAGAAGACATCTGCCGATTCGAAAACGCATTCAAAGCACCATACTGGGCCGGTGTCTGCGTCTAATGCCCAGCTGCAGTGCAGCCGACCAAGCTCCCACTCGCGAATCATTTAATGACAGCATGCGTCCACGTCGATATCCGATCGGGGCAAAATCACCGGCCCACTTATTTACTGCAGGAATAAGTATTGTATCGACATGCAGTGTCGTCTAATGCAAATGAGAAATGTGCTGGGCACTCTTTTCCACGACTTGCTGCAACGAAACGGACAGCTCGATACGCTACACTGATATTGCTTGCAAGGTTTTGACGTTCGTCCTAGCCCAAGATTGTCCTGCTGTTTGGATGGAGCTTGGTGTTTGGGCGGCCACTAGCGACGGATGTCTGCAAAGTCAAGTCTCTCCAGTAGGCCCTGCCAAATCGGTTCTGTATATGGCGGCCTGACGCAAAACAAACTGTCGAAAGGCGACAGTTGTGCTACAGATGGTTTATTATAGGCTCGATACGTTAAAATGACTGCGACAGGTATGCACTTAAATATAAATAAGAACTCGTCGTTCGCAAATACCAACATACTCTTTGCTGGAGCCGTAATTTGATTGGTTTATAGATCTCGACATGATGTATAATTCGAAGGGCATACGCTATGGAATGTTGTGCGCTTTCATCTGGTAGGCAGTTTTGCCTCGTATTTCATACACACGCTATCTGCCACGTACACGCTTCGTTGTTACTACTGAGTGGCGTTTCGCATTGAGAAGGTGTGACCGCAAACGCGTGCTTTACGTAAAATTCTTCGACGAGGATGGGATTGGAACCCACGCGTGCAGAGCACATTGGATTAGCAGTCCAACGCCTTAACCACTCGGCCACCTCGTCTGCTGGAACTACATTTGCATCTTTGGCGAGTGCTTGCGCAAAGAAGACATCTGCCGATTCGAAAACGCATTCAAAGCACCATACTGGGCCGGTGTCTGCGTCTAATGCCCAGCTGCAGTGCAGCCGACCAAGCTCCCACTCGCGAATCATTTAATGACAGCATGCGTCCACGTCGATATCCGATCGGGGCAAAATCACCGGCCCACTTATTTACTGCAGGAATAAGTATTGTATCGACATGCAGTGTCGTCTAATGCAAATGAGAAATGTGCTGGGCACTCTTTTCCACGACTTGCTGCAACGAAACGGACAGCTCGATACGCTACACTGATATTGCTTGCAAGGTTTTGACGTTCGTCCTAGCCCAAGATTGTCCTGCTGTTTGGATGGAGCTTGGTGTTTGGGCGGCCACTAGCGACGGATGTCTGCAAAGTCAAGTCTCTCCAGTAGGCCCTGCCAAATCGGTTCTGTATATGGCGGCCTGACGCAAAACAAACTGTCGAAAGGCGACAGTTGTGCTACAGATGGTTTATTATAGGCTCGATACGTTAAAATGACTGCGACAGGTATGCACTTAAATATAAATAAGAACTCGTCGTTCGCAAATACCAACATACTCTTTGCTGGAGCCGTAATTTGATTGGTTTATAGATCTCGACATGATGTATAATTCGAAGGGCATACGCTATGGAATGTTGTGCGCTTTCATCTGGTATGCAGTTTTGCCTCGTATTTCATACACACGCTATCTGCCACGTACACGCTTCGTTGTTACTACTGAGTGGCGTTTCGTATGGAGAAGGAGTGACCGCAAACGCGTGCTTTACGTAAAATTTTTCGACGAGGATGGGATCCGAACCCACGCGTGCAGAGCACATTGGATTAGCAGTCCAACGCCTTAACCACTCGGCCACCTCGTCTGCTGGACCTACATCTGCATCTTTGGCGAGTGCTTGCGCAAAGAAGACATCTGTCGATTCGAAAACGCATTCAAAGCACCGTACTGGGCCGGTGTCTGCGTCTAATGCCCAGCTGCAGTGCAGCCGACCAAGCTCCCACTCGCGAATCATTTAATGACAGCATCCGTCCACGTCGATATCCGATCGGGGCAAAATCACCGGCCCACTTATTTACTGCAGGAATAAGTATTGTATCGACATGCAGTGTCGTCTAATGCAAATGAGAAATGTGCTGGGCACTCTTTTCCACGACTTGCTGCAACGAAACGGACAGCTCGATACGCTACACTGATATTGCTTGCAAGGTTTTGACGTTCGTCCTAGCCCAAGATTGTCCTGCTGTTTGGATGGAGCTTGGTGTTTGGGCGGCCACTAGCGACGGATGTCTGCAAAGTCAAGTCTCTCCAGTAGGCCCTGCCAAATCGGTTCTGTATATGGCGGCCTGACGCAAAACAAACTGTCGAAAGGCGACAGTTGTGCTACAGATGGTTTATTATAGGCTCGATACGTTAAAATGACTGCGACAGGTATGCACTTAAATATAAATAAGAACTCGTCGTTCGCAAATACCAACATACTCTTTGCTGGAGCCGTAATTTGATTGGTTTATAGATCTCGACATGATGTATAATTCGAAGGGCATACGCTATGGAATGTTGTGCGCTTTCATCTGGTAGGCAGTTTTGCCTCGTATTTCATACACACGCTATCTGCCACGTACACGCTTCGTTGTTACTACTGAGTGGCGTTTCGCATGGAGAAGGAGTGACCGCAAACGCGTGCTTTACGTAAAATTCGTCGACGAGGATGGGATTCGAACCCACGCGTGCAGAGCACATTGGATTAGCAGTCCAACGCCTTAACCACTCGGCCACCTCGTCTGCTGGAACTACATCTGCATCTTTGGCGAGTGCTTGCGCAAAGAAGACATCTGTCGATTCGAAAACGCATTCAAAGCACCGTACTGGGCCGGTGTCTGCGTCTAATGCCCAGCTGCAGTGCAGCCGACCAAGCTCCCACTCGCGAATCATTTAATGACAGCATCCGTCCACGTCGATATCCGATCGGGGCAAAATCACCGGCCCACTTATTTACTGCAGGAATAAGTATTGTATCGACATGCAGTGTCGTCTAATGCAAATGAGAAATGTGCTGGGCACTCTTTTCCACGACTTGCTGCAACGAAACGGACAGCTCGATACGCTACACTGATATTGCTTGCAAGGTTTTGACGTTCGTCCTAGCCCAAGATTGTCCTGCTGTTTGGATGGAGCTTGGTGTTTGGGCGGCCACTAGCGACGGATGTCTGCAAAGTCAAGTCTCTCCAGTAGGCCCTGCCAAATCGGTTCTGTATATGGCGGCCTGACGCAAAACAAACTGTCGAAAGGCTACAGATGGATTATTATAGGCTCGATACGTTAAAATGACTGCGACAGGTATGCACTTAAATATAAATAAGAACTCGTCGTTCGCAAATACCAACATACCCTTTGCTGGAGCCGAAATTTGATTGGTTTATAGATCTCGACATGATGTATAATTCCAAGGGCATACGCTATGGAATGTTGTGCGCTTTCATCTGGTAGGCAGTTTTGCCTCGTATTTCATACACACGCTATCTGCCACGTACACGCTTCGTTGTTACTACTGAGTGGCGTTTCGCATTGAGAAGGTGTGACCGCAAACGCGTGCTTTACGTAAAATTCTTCGACGAGGATGGGATTGGAACCCACGCGTGCAGAGCACATTGGATTAGCAGTCCAACGCCTTAACCACTCGGCCACCTCGTCTGCTGGAACTACATTTGCATCTTTGGCGAGTGCTTGCGCAAAGAAGACATCTGCCGATTCGAAAACGCATTCAAAGCACCGTACTGGGCCGGTGTCTGCGTCTAATGCCCAGCTGCAGTGCAGCCGACCAAGCTCCCACTCGCGAATCATTTAATGACAGCATGCGTCCACGTCGATATCCGATCGGGGCAAAATCACCGGCCCACTTATTTACTGCAGGAATAAGTATTGTATCGACATGCAGTGTCGTCTAATGCAAATGAGAAATGTGCTGGGCACTCTTTTCCACGACTTGCTGCAACGAAACGGACAGCTCGATACGCTACACTGATATTGCTTGCAAGGTTTTGACGTTCGTCCTAGCCCAAGATTGTCCTGCTGTTTGGATGGAGCTTGGTGTTTGGGCGGCCACTAGCGACGGATGTCTGCAAAGTCAAGTCTCTCCAGTAGGCCCTGCCAAATCGGTTCTGTATATGGCGCCCTGACGCAAAGTGCTACAGATGGTTTATTATAGGCTCGATACGTTAAAATGACTGCGACAGGTATGCACTTAAATATAAATAAGAACTCGTCGTTCGCAAATACCAACATACTCTTTGCTGGAGCCGTAATTTGATTGGTTTATAGATCTCGACATGATGTATAATTCGAAGGGCATACGCTATGGAATGTTGTGCGCTTTCATCTGGTAGGCAGTTTTGCCTCGTATTTCATACACACGCTATCTGCCACGTACACGCTTCGTTGTTACTACTGAGTGGCGTTTCGCATGGAGAAGGAGTGACCGCAAACGCGTGCTTTACGTAAAATTCTTCGACGAGGATGGGATTCGAACCCACGCGTGCAGAGCACATTGGATTAGCAGTCCAACGCCTTAACCACTCGGCCACCTCGTCTGCTGGAACTACATCTGCATCTTTGGCGAGTGCTTGCGCAAAGAAGACATCTGTCGATTCGAAAACGCATTCAAAGCACCGTACTGGGCCGGTGTCTGCGTCTAATGCCCAGCTGCAGTGCAGCCGACCAAGCTCCCACTCGCGAATCATTTAATGACAGCATCCGTCCACGTCGATATCCGATCGGGGCAAAATCACCGGCCCACTTATTTACTGCAGGAATAAGTATTGTATCGACATGCAGTGTCGTCTAATGCAAATGAGAAATGTGCTGGGCACTCTTTTCCACGACTTGCTGCAACGAAACGGACAGCTCGATACGCTACACTGATATTGCTTGCAAGGTTTTGACGTTCGTCCTAGCCCAAGATTGTCCTGCTGTTTGGATGGAGCTTGGTGTTTGGGCGGCCACTAGCGACGGATGTCTGCAAAGTCAAGTCTCTCCAGTAGGCCCTGCCAAATCGGTTCTGTATATGGCGGCCTGACGCAAAACAAACTGTCGAAAGGCGACAGTTGTGCTACAGATGGATTATTATAGGCTCGATACGTTAAAATGACTGCGACAGGTATGCACTTAAATATAAATAAGAACTCGTCGTTCGCAAATACCAACATACCCTTTGCTGGAGCCGAAATTTGATTGGTTTATAGATCTCGACATGATGTATAATTCGAAGGGCATACGCTATGGAATGTTGTGCGCTTTCATCTGGTAGGCAGTTTTGCCTCGTATTTCATACACACGCTATCTGCCACGTACACGCTTCGTTGTTACTACTGAGTGGCGTTTCGCATGGAGAAGGAGTGACCGCAAACGCGTGCTTTACGTAAAATTCTTCGACGAGGATGGGATTCGAACCCACGCGTGCAGAGCACATTGGATTAGCAGTCCAACGCCTTAACCACTCGGCCACCTCGTCTGCTGGAACTACATCTGCATCTTTGGCGAGTGCTTGCGCAAAGAAGACATCTGTCGATTCGAAAACGCATTCAAAGCACCGTACTGGGCCGGTGTCTGCGTCTAATGCCCAGCTGCAGTGCAGCCGACCAAGCTCCCACTCGCGAATCATTTAATGACAGCATGCGTCCACGTCGATATCCGATCGGGGCAAAATCACCGGCCCACTTATTTACTGCAGGAATAAGTATTGTATCGACATGCAGTGTCGTCTAATGCAAATGAGAAATGTGCTGGGCACTCTTTTCCACGACTTGCTGCAACGAAACGGACAGCTCGATACGCTACACTGATATTGCTTGCAAGGTTTTGACGTTCGTCCTAGCCCAAGATTGTCCTGCTGTTTGGATGGAGCTTGGTGTTTGGGCGGCCACTAGCGACGGATGTCTGCAAAGTCAAGTCTCTCCAGTAGGCCCTGCCAAATCGGTTCTGTATATGGCGCCCTGACGCAAAGTGCTACAGATGGTTTATTATAGGCTCGATACGTTAAAATGACTGCGACAGGTATGCACTTAAATATAAATAAGAACTCGTCGTTCGCAAATACCAACATACTCTTTGCTGGAGCCGTAATTTGATTGGTTTATAGATCTCGACATGATGTATAATTCGAAGGGCATACGCTATGGAATGTTGTGCGCTTTCATCTGGTAGGCAGTTTTGCCTCGTATTTCATACACACGCTATCTGCCACGTACACGCTTCGTTGTTACTCCTGAGTGGCGTTTCGCATGGAGAAGGAGTGACCGCAAACGCGTGCTTTACGTAAAATTCTTCGACGAGGATGGGATTCGAACCCACGCGTGCAGAGCACATTGGATTAGCAGTCCAACGCCTTAACCACTCGGCCACCTCGTCTGCTGGAACTACATCTGCATCTTTGGCGAGTGCTTGCGCAAAGAAGACATCTGTCGATTCGAAAACGCATTCAAAGCACCGTACTGGGCCGGTGTCTGCGTCTAATGCCCAGCTGCAGTGCAGCCGACCAAGCTCCCACTCGCGAATCATTTAATGACAGCATCCGTCCACGTCGATATCCGATCGGGGCAAAATCACCGGCCCACTTATTTACTGCAGGAATAAGTATTGTATCGACATGCAGTGTCGTCTAATGCAAATGAGAAATGTGCTGGGCACTCTTTTCCACGACTTGCTGCAACGAAACGGACAGCTCGATACGCTACACTGATATTGCTTGCAAGGTTTTGACGTTCGTCCTAGCCCAAGATTGTCCTGCTGTTTGGATGGAGCTTGGTGTTTGGGCGGCCACTAGCGACGGATGTCTGCAAAGTCAAGTCTCTCCAGTAGGCCCTGCCAAATCGGTTCTGTATATGGCGGCCTGACGCAAAACAAACTGTCGAAAGGCGACAGTTGTGCTACAGATGGTTTATTATAGGCTCGATACGTTAAAATGACTGCGACAGGTATGCACTTAAATATAAATAAGTACTCGTCGTTCGCAAATACCATCATACTCTTTGCTGGAGCCGTAATTTGATTGGTTTATAGATCTCGACATGATGTATAATTCGAAGGGCATACGCTATGGAATGTTGTGCGCTTTCATCTGGTAGGCAGTTTTGCCTCGTATTTCATACACACGCTATCTGCCACGTACACGCTTCGTTGTTACTACTGAGTGGCGTTTCGCATGGAGAAGGAGTGACCGCAAACGCGTGCTTTACGTAAAATTCTTCGACGAGGATGGGATTCGAACCCACGCGTGCAGAGCACATTGGATTAGCAGTCCAACGCCTTAACCACTCGGCCACCTCGTCTGCTGGAACTACATCTGCATCTTTGGCGAGTGCTTGCGCAAAGAAGACATCTGTCGATTCGAAAACGCATTCAAAGCACCGTACTGGGCCGGTGTCTGCGTCTAATGCCCAGCTGCAGTGCAGCCGACCAAGCTCCCACTCGCGAATCATTTAATGACAGCATCCGTCCACGTCGATATCCGATCGGGGCAAAATCACCGGCCCACTTATTTACTGCAGGAATAAGTATTGTATCGACATGCAGTGTCGTCTAATGCAAATGAGAAATGTGCTGGGCACTCTTTTCCACGACTTGCTGCAACGAAACGGACAGCTCAATACGCTACACTGATATTGCTTGCAAGGTTTTGACGTTCGTCCTAGCCCAAGATTGTCCTGCTGTTTGGATGGAGCTTGGTGTTTGGGCGGCCACTAGCGACGGATGTCTGCAAAGTCAAGTCTCTCCAGTAGGCCCTGCCAAATCGGTTCTGTATATGGCGGCCTGACGCAAAACAAACTGTCGAAAGGCGACAGTTGTGCTACAGATGGTTTATTATAGGCTCGATACGTTAAAATGACTGCGACAGGTATGCACTTAAATATAAATAAGAACTCGTCGTTCGCAAATACCAACATACTCTTTGCTGGAGCCGTAATTTGATTGGTTTATAGATCTCGACATGATGTATAATTCGAAGGGCATACGCTATGGAATGTTGTGCGCTTTCATCTGGTAGGCAGTTTTGCCTCGTATTTCATACACACGCTATCTGCCACGTACACGCTTCGTTGTTACTACTGAGTGGCGTTTCGCATGGAGAAGGAGTGACCGCAAACGCGTGCTTTACGTAAAATTCTTCGACGAGGACGGGATTCGAACCCACGCGTGCAGAGCACATTGGATTAGCAGTCCAACGCCTTAACCACTCGGCCACCTCGTCTGCTGGAACTACATCTGCATCTTTGGCGAGTGCTTGCGCAAAGAAGACATCTGTCGATTCGAAAACGCATTCAAAGCACCGTACTGGGCCGGTGTCTGCGTCTAATGCCCAGCTGCAGTGCAGCCGACCAAGCTCCCACTCGCGAATCATTTAATGACAGCATCCGTCCACGTCGATATCCGATCGGGGCAAAATCACCGGCCCACTTTTTTACTGCAGGAATAAGTATTGTATCGACATGCAGTGTCGTCTAATGCAAATGAGAAATGTGCTGGGCACTCTTTTCCACGACTTGCTGCAACGAAACGGACAGCTCGATACGCTACACTGATATTGCTTGCAAGGTTTTGACGTTCGTCCTAGCCCAAGATTGTCCTGCTGTTTGGATGGAGCTTGGTGTTTGGGCGGCCACTAGCGACGGATGTCTGCAAAGTCAAGTCTCTCCAGTAGGCCCTGCCAAATCGGTTCTGTATATGGCGGCCTGACGCAAAACAAACTGTCGAAAGGCGACAGTTGTGCTACAGATGGTTTATTATAGGCTCGATACGTTAAAATGACTGCGACAGGTATGCACTTAAATATAAATAAGAACTCGTCGTTCGCAAATACCAACATACCCTTTGCTGGAGCCGAAATTTGATTGGTTTATAGATCTCGACATTATGTATAATTCGAAGGGCATACGCTATGGAATGTTGTGCGCTTTCATCTGGTAGGCAGTTTTGCCTCGTATTTCATACACACGCTATCTGCCACGTACACGCTTCGTTGTTACTACTGAGTGGCGTTTCGCATGGAGAAGGAGTGACCGCAAACGCGTGCTTTACGTAAAATTCTTCGACGAGGATGGGATTCGAACCCACGCGTGCAGAGCACATTGGATTAGCAGTCCAACGCCTTAACCACTCGGCCACCTCGTCTGCTGGAACTACATCTGCATCTTTGGCGAGTGCTTGCGCAAAGAAGACATCTGTCGATTCGAAAACGCATTCAAAGCACCGTACTGGGCCGGTGTCTGCGTCTAATGCCCAGCTGCAGTGCAGCCGACCAAGCTCCCACTCGCGAATCATTTAATGACAGCATCCGTCCACGTCGATATCCGATCGGGGCAAAATCACCGGCCCACTTATTTACTGCAGGAATAAGTATTGTATCGACATGCAGTGTCGTCTAATGCAAATGAGAAATGTGCTGGGCACTCTTTTCCACGACTTGCTGCAACGAAACGGACAGCTCGATACGCTACACTGATATTGCTTGCAAGGTTTTGACGTTCGTCCTAGCCCAAGATTGTCCTGCTGTTTGGCAGATGGTTTATTATAGGCTCGATACGTTAAAATGACTGCGACAGGTATGCACTTAAATATAAATAAGAACTCGTCGTTCGCAAATACCATCATACTCTTTGCTGGAGCCGTAATTTGATTGGTTTATAGATCTCGACATGATGTATAATTCGAAGGGCATACGCTATGGAATGTTGTGCGCTTTCATCTGGTAGGCAGTTTTGCCTCGTATTTCATACACACGCTATCTGCCACGTACACGCTTCGTTGTTACTACTGAGTGGCGTTTCGCATGGAGAAGGAGTGACCGCAAACGCGTGCTTTACGTAAAATTCTTCGACGAGGATGGGATTCGAACCCACGCGTGCAGAGCACATTGGATTAGCAGTCCAACGCCTTAACCACTCGGCCACCTCGTCTGCTGGAACTACATCTGCATCTTTGGCGAGTGCTTGCGCAAAGAAGACATCTGTCGATTCGAAAACGCATTCAAAGCACCGTACTGGGCCGGTGTCTGCGTCTAATGCCCAGCTGCAGTGCAGCCGACCAAGCTCCCACTCGCGAATCATTTAATGACAGCATCCGTCCACGTCGATATCCGATCGGGGCAAAATCACCGGCCCACTTATTTACTGCAGGAATAAGTATTGTATCGACATGCAGTGTCGTCTAATGCAAATGAGAAATGTGCTGGGCACTCTTTTCCACGACTTGCTGCAACGAAACGGACAGCTCGATACGCTACACTGATATTGCTTGCAAGGTTTTGACGTTCGTCCTAGCCCAAGATTGTCCTGCTGTTTGGCAGATGGTTTATTATAGGCTCGATACGTTAAAATGACTGCGACAGGTATGCACTTAAATATAAATAAGAACTCGTCGTTCGCAAATACCATCATACTCTTTGCTGGAGCCGTAATTTGATTGGTTTATAGATCTCGACATGATGTATAATTCGAAGGGCATACGCTATGGAATGTTGTGCGCTTTCATCTGGTAGGCAGTTTTGCCTCGTATTTCATACACACGCTATCTGCCACGTACACGCTTCGTTGTTACTACTGAGTGGCGTTTCGCATGGAGAAGGAGTGACCGCAAACGCGTGCTTTACGTAAAATTCTTCGACGAGGATGGGATTCGAACCCACGCGTGCAGAGCACATTGGATTAGCAGTCCAACGCCTTAACCACTCGGCCACCTCGTCTGCTGGAACTACATCTGCATCTTTGGCGAGTGCTTGCGCAAAGAAGACATCTGTCGATTCGAAAACGCATTCAAAGCACCGTACTGGGCCGGTGTCTGCGTCTAATGCCCAGCTGCAGTGCAGCCGACCAAGCTCCCACTCGCGAATCATTTAATGACAGCATCCGTCCACGTCGATATCCGATCGGGGCAAAATCACCGGCCCACTTATTTACTGCAGGAATAAGTATTGTATCGACATGCAGTGTCGTCTAATGCAAATGAGAAATGTGCTGGGCACTCTTTTCCACGACTTGCTGCAACGAAACGGACAGCTCGATACGCTACACTGATATTGCTTGCAAGGTTTTGACGTTCGTCCTAGCCCAAGATTGTCCTGCTGTTTGGATGGAGCTTGGTGTTTGGGCGGCCACTAGCGACGGATGTCTGCAAAGTCAAGTCTCTCCAGTAGGCCCTGCCAAATCGGTTCTGTATATGGCGGCCTGACGCAAAACAAACTGTCGAAAGGCGACAGTTGTGCTACAGATGGTTTTTTATAGGCTCGATACGTTAAAATGACTGCGACAGGTATGCACTTAAATATAAATAAGAACTCGTCGTTCGCAAATACCATCATACTCTTTGCTGGAGCCGTAATTTGATTGGTTTATAGATCTCGACATGATGTATAATTCGAAGGGCATACGCTATGGAATGTTGTGCGCTTTCATCTGGTAGGCAGTTTTGCCTCGTATTTCATACACACGCTATCTGCCACGTACACGCTTCGTTGTTACTACTGAGTGGCGTTTCGCATGGATAAGGAGTGACCGCAAACGCGTGCTTTACGTAAAATTCTTCGACGAGGATGGGATTCGAACCCACGCGTGCAGAGCACATTGGATTAGCAGTCCAACGCCTTAACCACTCGGCCACCTCGTCTGCTGGAACTACATCTGCATCTTTGGCGAGTGCTTGCGCAAAGAAGACATCTGTCGATTCGAAAACGCATTCAAAGCACCGTACTGGGCCGGTGTCTGCGTCTAATGCCCAGCTGCAGTGCAGCCGACCAAGCTCCCACTCGCGAATCATTTAATGACAGCATCCGTCCACGTCGATATCCGATCGGGGCAAAATCACCGGCCCACTTATTTACTGCAGGAATAAGTATTGTATCGACATGCAGTGTCGTCTAATGCAAATGAGAAATGTGCTGGGCACTCTTTTCCACGACTTGCTGCAACGAAACGGACAGCTCAATACGCTACACTGATATTGCTTGCAAGGTTTTGACGTTCGTCCTAGCCCAAGATTGTCCTGCTGTTTGGATGGAGCTTGGTGTTTGGGCGGCCACTAGCGACGGATGTCTGCAAAGTCAAGTCTCTCCAGTAGGCCCTGCCAAATCGGTTCTGTATATGGCGGCCTGACGCAAAACAAACTGTCGAAAGGCGACAGTTGTGCTACAGATGGTTTATTATAGGCTCGATACGTTAAAATGACTGCGACAGGTATGCACTTAAATATAAATAAGAACTCGTCGTTCGCAAATACCAACATACTCTTTGCTGGAGCCGTAATTTGATTGGTTTATAGATCTCGACATGATGTATAATTCGAAGGGCATACGCTATGGAATGTTGTGCGCTTTCATCTGGTAGGCAGTTTTGCCTCGTATTTCATACACACGCTATCTGCCACGTACACGCTTCGTTGTTACTACTGAGTGGCGTTTCGCATGGAGAAGGAGTGACCGCAAACGCGTGCTTTACGTAAAATTCTTCGACGAGGACGGGATTCGAACCCACGCGTGCAGAGCACATTGGATTAGCAGTCCAACGCCTTAACCACTCGGCCACCTCGTCTGCTGGAACTACATCTGCATCTTTGGCGAGTGCTTGCGCAAAGAAGACATCTGTCGATTCGAAAACGCATTCAAAGCACCGTACTGGGCCGGTGTCTGCGTCTAATGCCCAGCTGCAGTGCAGCCGACCAAGCTCCCACTCGCGAATCATTTAATGACAGCATCCGTCCACGTCGATATCCGATCGGGGCAAAATCACCGGCCCACTTTTTTACTGCAGGAATAAGTATTGTATCGACATGCAGTGTCGTCTAATGCAAATGAGAAATGTGCTGGGCACTCTTTTCCACGACTTGCTGCAACGAAACGGACAGCTCGATACGCTACACTGATATTGCTTGCAAGGTTTTGACGTTCGTCCTAGCCCAAGATTGTCCTGCTGTTTGGCAGATGGTTTATTATAGGCTCGATACGTTAAAATGACTGCGACAGGTATGCACTTAAATATAAATAAGAACTCGTCGTTCGCAAATACCATCATACTCTTTGCTGGAGCCGTAATTTGATTGGTTTATAGATCTCGACATGATGTATAATTCGAAGGGCATACGCTATGGAATGTTGTGCGCTTTCATCTGGTAGGCAGTTTTGCCTCGTATTTCATACACACGCTATCTGCCACGTACACGCTTCGTTGTTACTACTGAGTGGCGTTTCGCATGGAGAAGGAGTGACCGCAAACGCGTGCTTTACGTAAAATTCTTCGACGAGGATGGGATTCGAACCCACGCGTGCAGAGCACATTGGATTAGCAGTCCAACGCCTTAACCACTCTGCCACCTCGTCTGCTGGAACTACATCTGCATCTTTGGCGAGTGCTTGCGCAAAGAAGACATCTGTCGATTCGAAAACGCATTCAAAGCACCGTACTGGGCCGGTGTCTGCGTCTAATGCCCAGCTGCAGTGCAGCCGACCAAGCTCCCACTCGCGAATCATTTAATGACAGCATCCGTCCACGTCGATATCCGATCGGGGCAAAATCACCGGCCCACTTATTTACTGCAGGAATAAGTATTGTATCGACATGCAGTGTCGTCTAATGCAAATGAGAAATGTGCTGGGCACTCTTTTCCACGACTTGCTGCAACGAAACGGACAGCTCGATACGCTACACTGATATTGCTTGCAAGGTTTTGACGTTCGTCCTAGCCCAAGATTGTCCTGCTGTTTGGCAGATGGTTTATTATAGGCTCGATACGTTAAAATGACTGCGACAGGTATGCACTTAAATATAAATAAGAACTCGTCGTTCGCAAATACCATCATACTCTTTGCTGGAGCCGTAATTTGATTGGTTTATAGATCTCGACATGATGTATAATTCGAAGGGCATACGCTATGGAATGTTGTGCGCTTTCATCTGGTAGGCAGTTTTGCCTCGTATTTCATACACACGCTATCTGCCACGTACACGCTTCGTTGTTACTACTGAGTAGCGTTTCGCATGGAGAAGGAGTGACCGCAAACGCGTGCTTTACGTAAAATTCTTCGACGAGGATGGGATTCGAACCCACGCGTGCAGAGCACATTGGATTAGCAGTCCAACGCCTTAACCACTCGGCCACCTCGTCTGCTGGAACTACATCTGCATCTTTGGCGAGTGCTTGCGCAAAGAAGACATCTGTCGATTCGAAAACGCATTCAAAGCACCGTACTGGGCCGGTGTCTGCGTCTAATGCCCAGCTGCAGTGCAGCCGACCAAGCTCCCACTCGCGAATCATTTAATGACAGCATCCGTCCACGTCGATATCCGATCGGGGCAAAATCACCGGCCCACTTATTTACTGCAGGAATAAGTATTGTATCGACATGCAGTGTCGTCTAATGCAAATGAGAAATGTGCTGGGCACTCTTTTCCACGACTTGCTGCAACGAAACGGACAGCTCGATACGCTACACTGATATTGCTTGCAAGGTTTTGACGTTCGTCCTAGCCCAAGATTGTCCTGCTGTTTGGATGGAGCTTGGTGTTTGGGCGGCCACTAGCGACGGATGTCTGCAAAGTCAAGTCTCTCCAGTAGGCCCTGCCAAATCGGTTCTGTATATGGCGGCCTGACGCAAAACAAACTGTCGAAAGGCGACAGTTGTGCTACAGATGGTTTATTATAGGCTCGATACGTTAAAATGACTGCGACAGGTATGCACTTAAATATAAATAAGAACTCGTCGTTCGCAAATACCAACATACTCTTTGCTGGATCCGTAATTTGATTGGTTTATAGATCTCGACATGATGTATAATTCGAAGGGCATACGCTATGGAATGTTGTGCGCTTTCATCTGGTAGGCAGTTTTGCCTCGTATTTCATACACACGCTATCTGCCACGTACACGCTTCGTTGTTACTACTGAGTGGCGTTTCGCACGGAGAAGGAGTGACCGCAAACGCGTGCTTTACGTAAAATTCTTCGACGAGGACGGGATTCGAACCCACGCGTGCAGAGCACATTGGATTAGCAGTCCAACGCCTTAACCACTCGGCCACCTCGTCTGCTGGAACTACATCTGCATCTTTGGCGAGTGCTTGCGCAAAGAAGACATCTGTCGATTCGAAAACGCATTCAAAGCACCGTACTGGGCCGGTGTCTGCGTCTAATGCCCAGCTGCAGTGCAGCCGACCAAGCTCCCACTCGCGAATCATTTAATGACAGCATCCGTCCACGTCGATATCCGATCGGGGCAAAATCACCGGCCCACTTATTTACTGCAGGAATAAGTATTGTATCGACATGCAGTGTCGTCTAATGCAAATGAGAAATGTGCTGGGCACTCTTTTCCACGACTTGCTGCAACGAAACGGACAGCTCGATACGCTACACTGATATTGCTTGCAAGGTTTTGACGTTCGTCCTAGCCCAAGATTGTCCTGCTGTTTGGATGGAGCTTGGTGTTTGGGCGGCCACTAGCGACGGATGTCTGCAAAGTCAAGTCTCTCCAGTAGGCCCTGCCAAATCGGTTCTGTATATGGCGGCCTGACGCAAAACAAACTGTCGAAAGGCGACAGTTGTGCTACAGATGGTTTATTATAGGCTCGATACGTTAAAATGACTGCGACAGGTATGCACTTAAATATAAATAAGAACTCGTCGTTCGCAAATACCAACATACCCTTTGCTGGAGCCGAAATTTGATTGGTTTATAGATCTCGACATGATGTATAATTCGAAGGGCATACGCTATGGAATGTTGTGCGCTTTCATCTGGTAGGCAGTTTTGCCTCGTATTTCATACACACGCTATCTGCCACGTACACGCTTCGTTGTTACTACTGAGTGGCGTTTCGCATGGAGAAGGAGTGACCGCAAACGCGTGCTTTACGTAAAATTCTTCGACGCGGATGGGATTCCAACCCACGCGTGCAGAGCACATTGGATTAGCAGTCCAACGCCTTAACCACTCGGCCACCTCGTCTGCTGGAACTACATCTGCATCTTTGGCGAGTGCTTGCGCAAAGAAGACATCTGTCGATTCGAAAACGCATTCAAAGCACCGTACTGGGCCGGTGACTGCGTCTAATGCCCAGCTGCAGTGCAGCCGACCAAGCTCCCACTCGCGAATCATTTAATGACAGCATCCGTCCACGTCGATATCCGATCGGGGCAAAATCACCGGCCCACTTATTTACTGCAGGAATAAGTATTGTATCGACATGCAGTGTCGTCTAATGCAAATGAGAAATGTGCTGGGCACTCTTTTCCACGACTTGCTGCAACGAAACGGACAGCTCGATACGCTACACTGATATTGCTTGCAAGGTTTTGACGTTCGTCCTAGCCCAAGATTGTCCTGCTGTTTGGATGTCCTGCTGTTTGGATGGAGCTTGGTGTTTGGGCGGCCACTAGCGACGGATGTCTGCAAAGTCAAGTCTCTCCAGTAGGACCTGCCAAATCGGTTCTGTATATGGCGGCCTGACGCAAAACGAACTGTCGCTCCAGTAGGCCCTGCCAAATCGGTTCTGTATATGGCGGCCTGACGCAAAACAAACTGTCGAAAGGCGACAGTTGTGCTACAGATGGATTATTATAGGCTCGATACGTTAAAATGACTGCGACAGGTATGCACTTAAATATAAATAAGAACTCGTCGTTCGCAAATACCAACATACCCTTTGCTGGAGCCGAAATTTGATTGGTTTATAGATCTCGACATGATGTATAATTCGAAGGGCATACGCTATGGAATGTTGTGCGCTTTCATCTGGTAGGCAGTTTTGCCTCGTATTTCATACACACGCTATCTGCCACGTACACGCTTCGTTGTTACTACTGAGTGGCGTTTCGCATGGAGAAGGAGTGACCGCAAACGCGTGCTTTACGTAAAATTCTTCGACGAGGATGGGATTCGAACCCACGCGTGCAGAGCACATTGGATTAGCAGTCCAACGCCTTAACCACTCGGCCACCTCGTCTGCTGGAACTACATCTGCATCTTTGGCGAGTGCTTGCGCAAAGAAGACATCTGTCGATTCGAAAACGCATTCAAAGCACCGTACTGGGCCGGTGACTGCGTCTAATGCCCAGCTGCAGTGCAGCCGACCAAGCTCCCACTCGCGAATCATTTAATGACAGCATCCGTCCACGTCGATATCCGATCGGGGCAAAATCACCGGCCCACTTATTTACTGCAGGAATAAGTATTGTATCGACATGCAGTGTCGTCTAATGCAAATGAGAAATGTGCTGGGCACTCTTTTCCACGACTTGCTGCAACGAAACGGACAGCTCGATACGCTACACTGATATTGCTTGCAAGGTTTTGACGTTCGTCCTAGCCCAAGATTGTCCTGCTGTTTGGATGTCCTGCTGTTTGGATGGAGCTTGGTGTTTGGGCGGCCACTAGCGACGGATGTCTGCAAAGTCAAGTCTCTCCAGTAGGACCTGCCAAATCGGTTCTGTATATGGCGGCCTGACGCAAAACGAACTGTCGCTCCAGTAGGCCGTGCCAAATCGGTTCTGTATATGGCGGCCTGACGCAAAACAAACTGTCGAAAGGCGACAGTTGTGCTACAGATGGATTATTATAGGCTCGATACGTTAAAATGACTGCGACAGGTATGCACTTAAATATAAATAAGAACTCGTCGTTCGCAAATACCAACATACCCTTTGCTGGAGCCGAAATTTGATTGGTTTATAGATCTCGACATGATGTATAATTCGAAGGGCATACGCTATGGAATGTTGTGCGCTTTCATCTGGTAGGCAGTTTTGCCTCGTATTTCATACACACGCTATCTGCCACGTACACGCTTCGTTGTTACTACTGAGTGGCGTTTCGCATGGAGAAGGAGTGACCGCAAACGCGTGCTTTACGTAAAATTCTTCGACGAGGATGGGATTCGAACCCACGCATGCAGAGCACATTGGATTAGCAGTCCAACGCCTTAACCACTCGGCCACCTCGTCTGCTGGAACTACATCTGCATCTTTGGCGAGTGCTTGCGCAAAGAAGACATTTGTCGATTCGAAAACGCATTCAAAGCACCGTACTGGGCCGGTGTCTGCGTCTAATGCCCAGCTGCAGTGCAGCCGACCAAGCTCCCACTCGCGAATCATTTAATGACAGCATCCGTCCACGTCGATATCCGATCGGGGCAAATCACCGGCCTACTTATTTACTGCAGGAATAAGTATTGTATCGACATGCAGTGTCGTCTAATGCAAATGAGAAATGTGCTGGGCACTCTTTTCCACGACTTGCTGCAACGAAACGGACAGCTCGATACGCTACACTGATATTGCTTGCAAGGTTTTGACGTTCGTCCTAGCCCAAGATTGTCCTGCTGCTTGGATGGAGCTTGGTGTTTGGGCGGCCACTAGCGACGGATGTCTGCAAGGTCAAGTCTCTCCAGTAGGCCCTGTCAAATCCGTTCTGTGTATGGCGGCATGACGCAAAACAAACTGTCGAAAGGCGACAGTTGTGCTACAGATGGTTTATTATAGGCTCGATACGTTAAAATGACTGCGACAGGTATGCACTTAAATATAAATAAGAACTCGTCGTTCGCAAATACCAACATACTCTTTGCTGGAGCCGTAATTTGATTGGTTTATAGATCTCGACATGATGTATAATTCGAAGGGTATACGCTATGGAATGTTGTGCGCTTTCATCTGGTAGGCAGTTTTGCCTCGTATTTCATACACACGCTATCTGCCACGTACACGCTTCGTTGTTACTACTGAGTGGCGTTTCGCATGGAGAAGGAGTGACCGCAAACGCGTGCTTTACGTAAAATTCTTCGACGAGGATGGGATTCGAACCCACGCGTGCAGAGCACATTGGATTAGCAGTCCAACGCCTTAACCACTCGGCCACCTCGTCTGCTGGAACTACATCTGCATCTTTGGCGAGTGCTTGCGCAAAGAAGACATTTGTCGATTCGAAAACGCATTCAAAGCACCGTACTGGGCCGGTGTCTGCGTCTAATGCCCAGCTGCAGTGCAGCCGACCAAGCTCCCACTCGCGAATCATTTAATGACAGCATCCGTCCACGTCGATATCCGATCGGGACAAAATCACCGGCCCACTTATTTACTGCAGGAATAAGTATTGTATCGACATGCAGTGTCGTCTAATGCAAATGAGAAATGTGCTGGGCACTCTTTTCCACGACTTGCTGCAACGAAACGGACAGCTCGATACGCTACACTGATATTGCTTGCAAGGTTTTGACGTTCGTCCTAGCCCAAGATTGTCCTGCTGTTTGGATGGAGCTTGGTGTTTGGGCGGCCACTAGCGACGGATGTCTGCAAAGTCAAGTCTCTCCAGTAGGCCCTGCCAAATCGGTTCTGTATATGGCGGCCTGACGCAAAACAAACTGTCGAAAGGCGACAGTTGTGCTACAGATGGTTTATTATAGGCTCGATACGTTAAAATGACTGCGACAGGTATGCACTTAAATATAAATAAGAACTCGTCGTTCGCAAATACCAACATACTCTTTGCTGGAGCCGTAATTTGATTGGTTTATAGATCTCGACATGATGTATAATTCGAAGGGCATACGCTATGGAATGTTGTGCGCTTTCATCTGGTAGGCAGTTTCGCCTCGTATTTCATACACACGCTATCTGCCACGTACACGCTTCGTTGTTACTACTGAGTGGCGTTTCGCATGGAGAAGGAGTGACCGCAAACGCGTGCTTTACGTAAAATTCTTCGACGAGGATGGGATTCGAACCCACGCGTGCAGAGCACATTGGATTAGCAGTCCAACGCCTTAACCACTCGGCCACCTCGTCTGCTGGAACTACATCTGCATCTTTGGCGAGTGCTTGCGCAAAGAAGACATCTGTCGATTCGAAAACGCATTCAAAGCACCGTACTGGGCCGGTGTCTGCGTCTAATGCCCAGCTGCAGTGCAGCCGACCAAGCTGCCACTCGCGAATCATTTAATGACAGCATCCGTCCACGTCGATATCCGATCGGGGCAAAATCACCGGCCCACTTATTTACTGCAGGAATAAGTATTGTATCGACATGCAGTGTCGTCTAATGCAAATGAGAAATGTGCTGGGCACTCTTTTCCACGACTTGCTGCAACGAAACGGACAGCTCGATACGCTACACTGATATTGCTTGCAAGGTTTTGACGTTCGTCCTAGCCCAAGATTGTCCTGCTGTTTGGATGGAGCTTGGTGTTTGGGCGGCCACTAGCGACGGATGTCTGCAAGGTCAAGTCTCTCCAGTAGGCCCTGCCAAATCGGTTCTGTGTATGGCGGCCTGACGCAAAACAAACTGTCGAAAGGCGACAGTTGTGCTACAGATGGTTTATTATAGGCTCGATACGTTAAAATGACTGCGACAGGTATGCACTTAAATATAAATAAGAACTCGTCGTTCGCAAATACCAACATACTCTTTGCTGGAGCCGTAATTTGATTGGTTTATAGATCTCGACATGATGTATAATTCGAAGGGCATACGCTGTGGAATGTTGTGCGCTTTCATCTGGTAGGCAGTTTCGCCTCGTATTTCATACACACGCTATCTGCCACGTACACGCTTCGTTGTTACTACTGAGTGGCGTTTCGCATGGAGAAGGAGTGACCGCAAACGCGTGCTTTACGTAAAATTCTTCGACGAGGATGGGATTCGAACCCACGCGTGCAGAGCACATTGGATTAGCAGTCCAACGCCTTAACCACTCGGCCACCTCGTCTGCTGGAACTACATCTGCATCTTTGGCGAGTAGTTGCGCAAAGAAGACATCTGTCGATTCGAAAACGCATTCAAAGCACCGTACTGGGCCGGTGTCTGCGTCTAATGCCCAGCTGCAGTGCAGCCGACCAAGCTGCCACTCGCGAATCATTTAATGACAGCATCCGTCCACGTCGATATCCGATCGGGGCAAAATCACCGGCCCACTTATTTACTGCAGGAATAAGTATTGTATCGACATGCAGTGTCGTCTAATGCAAATGAGAAATGTGCTGGGCACTCTTTTCCACGACTTGCTGCAACGAAATGGACAGCTCGATACGCTACACTGATATTGCTTGCAAGGTTTTGACGTTCGTCCTAGCCCAAGATTGTCCTGCTGTTTGGATGGAGCTTGGTGTTTGGGCGGCCACTAGCGACGGATGTCTGCAAAGTCAAGTCTCTCCAGTAGGCCCTGCCAAATCGGTTCTGTATATGGCGGCCTGACGCAAAACAAACTGTCGAAAGGCGACAGTTGTGCTACAGATGGTTTATTATAGGCTCGATACGTTAAAATGACTGCGACAGGTATGCACTTAAATATAAATAAGAACTCGTCGTTCGCAAATACCAACATACTCTTTGCTGGAGCCGTAATTTGATTGGTTTATAGATCTCGACATGATGTATAATTCGAAGGGCATACGCTATGGAATGTTGTGCGCTTTCATCTGGTAGGCAGTTTCGCCTCGTATTTCATACACACGCTATCTGCCACGTACACGCTTCGTTGTTACTACTGAGTGGCGTTTCGCACGGAGAAGGAGTGACCGCAAACGCGTGCTTTACGTAAAATTCTTCGACGAGGATGGGATTCGAACCCACGCGTGCAGAGCACATTGGATTAGCAGTCCAACGCCTTAACCACTCGGCCACCTCGTCTGCTGGAACTACATCTGCATCTTTGGCGAGTGCTTGCGCAAAGAAGACATCTGTCGATTCGAAAACGCATTCAAAGCACCGTACTGGGCCGGTGTCTGCGTCTAATGCCCAGCTGCAGTGCAGCCGACCAAGCTCCCACTCGCGAATCATTTAATGACAGCATCCGTCCACGTCGATATCCGATCGGGGCAAAATCACCGGCCCACTTATTTACTGCAGGAATAAGTATTGTATCGACATGCAGTGTCGTCTAATGCAAATGAGAAATGTGCTGGGCACTCTTTTCCACGACTTGCTGCAACGAAACGGACAGCTCGATACGCTACACTGATATTGCTTGCAAGGTTTTGACGTTCGTCCTAGCCCAAGATTGTCCTGCTGTTTGGATGTCCTGCTGTTTGGATGGAGCTTGGTGTTTGGGCGGCCACTAGCGACGGATGTCTGCAAAGTCAAGTCTCTCCAGTAGGACCTGCCAAATCGGTTCTGTATATGGCGGCCTGACGCAAAACGAACTGTCGCTCCAGTAGGCCCTGCCAAATCGGTTCTGTATATGGCGGCCTGACGCAAAACAAACTGTCGAAAGGCGACAGTTGTGCTACAGATGGATTATTATAGGCTCGATACGTTAAAATGACTGCGACAGGTATGCACTTAAATATAAATAAGAACTCGTCGTTCGCAAATACCAACATACCCTTTGCTGGAGCCGAAATTTGATTGGTTTATAGATCTCGACATGATGTATAATTCGAAGGGCATACGCTATGGAATGTTGTGCGCTTTCATCTGGTAGGCAGTTTTGCCTCGTATTTCATACACACGCTATCTGCCACGTACACGCTTCGTTGTTACTACTGAGTGGCGTTTCGCATGGAGAAGGAGTGACCGCAAACGCGTGCTTTACGTAAAATTCTTCGACGAGGATGGGATTCGAACCCACGCGTGCAGAGCACATTGGATTAGCAGTCCAACGCCTTAACCACTCGGCCACCTCGTCTGCTGGAACTACATCTGCATCTTTGGCGAGTGCTTGCGCAAAGAAGACATCTGTCGATTCGAAAACGCATTCAAAGCACCGTACTGGGCCGGTGTCTGCGTCTAATGCCCAGCTGCAGTGCAGCCGACCAAGCTCCCACTCGCGAATCATTTAATGACAGCATCCGTCCACGTCGATATCCGATCGGGACAAAATCACCGGCCCACTTATTTACTGCAGGAATAAGTATTGTATCGACATGCAGTGTCGTCTAATGCAAATGAGAAATGTGCTGGGCACTCTTTTCCACGACTTGCTGCAACGAAACGGACAGCTCGATACGCTACACTGATATTGCTTGCAAGGTTTTGACGTTCGTCCTAGCCCAAGATTGTCCTGCTGTTTGGATGGAGCTTGGTGTTTGGGCGGCCACTAGCGACGGATGTCTGCAAGGTCAAGTCTCTCCAGTAGGCCCTGCCAAATCCGTTCTGTGTATGGCGGCCTGACGCAAAACAAACTGTCGAAAGGCGACAGTTGTGCTACAGATGGATTATTATAGGCTCGATACGTTAAAATGACTGCGACAGGTATGCACTTAAATATAAATAAGAACTCGTCGTTCGCAAATACCAACATACCCTTTGCTGGAGCCGAAATTTGATTGGTTTATAGATCTCGACATGATGTATAATTCGAAGGGCATACGCTATGGAATGTTGTGCGCTTTCATCTGGTAGGCAGTTTTGCCTCGTATTTCATACACACGCTATCTGCCACGTACACGCTTCGTTGTTACTACTGAGTGGCGTTTCGCATGGAGAAGGAGTGACCGCAAACGCGTGCTTTACGTAAAATTCTTCGACGAGGATGGGATTCGAACCCACGCGTGCAGAGCACATTGGATTAGCAGTCCAACGCCTTAACCACTCGGCCACCTCGTCTGCTGGAACTACATCTGCATCTTTGGCGAGTGCTTGCGCAAAGAAGACATCTGTCGATTCGAAAACGCATTCAAAGCACCGTACTGGGCCGGTGTCTGCGTCTAATGCCCAGCTGCAGTGCAGCCGACCAAGCTCCCACTCGCGAATCATTTAATGACAGCATCCGTCCACGTCGATATCCGATCGGGACAAAATCACCGGCCCACTTATTTACTGCAGGAATAAGTATTGTATCGACATGCAGTGTCGTCTAATGCAAATGAGAAATGTGCTGGGCACTCTTTTCCACGACTTGCTGCAACGAAACGGACAGCTCGATACGCTACACTGATATTGCTTGCAAGGTTTTGACGTTCGTCCTAGCCCAAGATTGTCCTGCTGTTTGGATGGAGCTTGGTGTTTGGGCGGCCACTAGCGACGGATGTCTGCAAGGTCAAGTCTCTCCAGTAGGCCCTGCCAAATCGGTTCTGTGTATGGCGGCCTGACGCAAACTGTCGAAAGGCGACAGTTGTGCTACAGATGGTTTATTATAGGCTCGATACGTTAAAATGACTGCGACAGGTATGCACTTAAATATAAATAAGAACTCGTCGTTCGCAAATACCAACATACTCTTTGCTGGAGCCGTAATTTGATTGGTTTATAGATCTCGACATGATGTATAATTCGAAGGGCATACGCTATGGAATGTTGTGCGCTTTCATCTGGTAGGCAGTTTCGCCTCGTATTTCATACACACGCTATCTGCCACGTACACGCTTCGTTGTTACTACTGAGTGGCGTTTCGCATGGAGAAGGAGTGACCGCAAACGCGTGCTTTACGTAAAATTCTTCGACGAGGATGGGATTCGAACCCACGCGTGCAGAGCACATTGGATTAGCAGTCCAACGCCTTAACCACTCGGCCACCTCGTCTGCTGGAACTACATCTGCATCTTTGGCGAGTGCTTGCGCAAAGAAGACATCTGTCGATTCGAAAACGCATTCAAAGCACCGTACTGGGCCGGTGTCTGCGTCTAATGCCCAGCTGCAGTGCAGCCGACCAAGCTGCCACTCGCGAATCATTTAATGACAGCATCCGTCCACGTCGATATCCGATCGGGGCAAAATCACCGGCCCACTTATTTACTGCAGGAATAAGTATTGTATCGACATGCAGTGTCGTCTAATGCAAATGAGAAATGTGCTGGGCACTCTTTTCCACGACTTGCTGCAACGAAACGGACAGCTCGATACGCTACACTGATATTGCTTGCAAGGTTTTGACGTTCGTCCTAGCCCAAGATTGTCCTGCTGTTTGGATGGAGCTTGGTGTTTGGGCGGCCACTAGCGACGGATGTCTGCAAGGTCAAGTCTCTCCAGTAGGCCCTGCCAAATCGGTTCTGTGTATGGCGGCCTGACGCAAAACAAACTGTCGAAAGGCGACAGTTGTGCTACAGATGGTTTATTATAGGCTCGATACGTTAAAATGACTGCGACAGGTATGCACTTAAATATAAATAAGAACTCGTCGTTCGCAAATACCAACATACTCTTTGCTGGAGCCGTAATTTGATTGGTTTATAGATCTCGACATGATGTATAATTCGAAGGGCATACGCTGTGGAATGTTGTGCGCTTTCATCTGGTAGGCAGTTTCGCCTCGTATTTCATACACACGCTATCTGCCACGTACACGCTTCGTTGTTACTACTGAGTGGCGTTTCGCATGGAGAAGGAGTGACCGCAAACGCGTGCTTTACGTAAAATTCTTCGACGAGGATGGGATTCAAACCCACGCGTGCAGAGCACATTGGATTAGCAGTCCAACGCCTTAACCACTCGGCCACCTCGTCTGCTGGAACTACATCTGCATCTTTGGCGAGTGCTTGCGCAAAGAAGACATCTGTCGATTCGAAAACGCATTCAAAGCACCGTACTGGGCCGGTGTCTGCGTCTAATGCCCAGCTGCAGTGCAGCCGACCAAGCTCCCACTCGCGAATCATTTAATGACAGCATCCGTCCACGTCGATATCCGATCGGGGCAAAATCACCGGCCCACTTATTTACTGCAGGAATAAGTATTGTATCGACATGCAGTGTCGTCTAATGCAAATGAGAAATGTGCTGGGCACTCTTTTCCACGACTTGCTGCAACGAAACGGACAGCTCGATACGCTACACTGATATTGCTTGCAAAGTTTTGACGTTCGTCCTAGCCCAAGATTGTCCTGCTGTTTGGATGGAGCTTGGTGTTTGGGCGGCCACTAGCGACGGATGTCTGCAAAGTCAAGTCTCTCCAGTAGGCCCTGCCAAATCGGTTCTGTATATGGCGGCCTGACGCAAAACGAACTGTCGCTCCAGTAGGCCCTGCCAAATCGGTTCTGTATATGGCGGCCTGACGCAAAACAAACTGTCGAAAGGCGACAGTTGTGCTACAGATGGATTATTATAGGCTCGATACGTTATAATGACTGCGACAGGTATGCTCTTAAATATAAATAAGAACTCGTCGTTCGCAAATACCAACATACCCTTTGCTGGAGCCGAAATTTGATTGGTTTATAGATCTCGACATGATGTATAATTCGAAGGGCATACGCTATGGAATGTTGTGCGCTTTCATCTGGTAGGCAGTTTTGCCTCGTATTTCATACACACGCTATCTGCCACGTACACGCTTCGTTGTTACTACTGAGTGGCGTTTCGCATGGAGAAGGAGTGACCGCAAACGCGTGCTTTACGTAAAATTCTTCGACGAGGATGGGATTCGAACCCACGCGTGCAGAGCACATTGGATTAGCAGTCCAACGCCTTAACCACTCGGCCACCTCGTCTGCTGGAACTACATCTGCATCTTTGGCGAGTGCTTGCGCAAAGAAGACATCTGTCGATTCGAAAACGCATTCAAAGCACCGTACTGGGCCGGTGTCTGCGTCTAATGCCCAGCTGCAGTGCAGCCGACCAAGCTCCCACTCGCGAATCATTTAATGACAGCATCCGTCCACGTCGATATCCGATCGGGGCAAAATCACCGGCCCACTTATTTACTGCAGGAATAAGTATTGTATCGACATGCAGTGTCGTCTAATGCAAATGAGAAATGTGCTGGGCACTCTTTTCCACGACTTGCTGCAACGAAATGGACAGCTCGATACGCTACACTGATATTGCTTGCAAGGTTTTGACGTTCGTCCTAGCCCAAGATTGTCCTGCTGTTTGGATGGAGCTTGGTGTTTGGGCGGCCACTAGCGACGGATGTCTGCAAAGTCAAGTCTCTCCAGTAGGCCCTGCCAAATCGGTTCTGTATATGGCGGCCTGACGCAAAACAAACTGTCGAAAGGCGACAGTTGTGCTACAGATGGTTTATTATAGGCTCGATACGTTAAAATGACTGCGACAGGTATGCACTTAAATATAAATAAGAACTCGTCGTTCGCAAATACCAACATACTCTTTGCTGGAGCCGTAATTTGATTGGTTTATAGATCTCGACATGATGTATAATTCGAAGGGCATACGCTATGGAATGTTGTGCGCTTTCATCTGGTAGGCAGTTTCGCCTCGTATTTCATACACACGCTATCTGCCACGTACACGCTTCGTTGTTACTACTGAGTGGCGTTTCGCATGGAGAAGGAGTGACCGCAAACGCGTGCTTTACGTAAAATTGTTCGACGAGGATGGGATTCGAACCCACGCGTGCAGAGCACATTGGATTAGCAGTCCAACGCCTTAACCACTCGGCCACCTCGTCTGCTGGAACTACATCTGCATCTTTGGCGAGTACTTGCGCAAAGAAGACATCTGTCGATTCGAAAACGCATTCAAAGCACCGTACTGGGCCGGTGTCTGCGTCTAATGCCCAGCTGCAGTGCAGCCGACCAAGCTCCCACTCGCGAATCATTTAATGACAGCATCCGTCCACGTCGATATCCGATCGGGGCAAAATCACCGGCCCACTTATTTACTGCAGGAATAAGTATTGTATCGACATGCAGTGTCGTCTAATGCAAATGAGAAATGTGCTGGGCACTCTTTTCCACGACTTGCTGCAACGAAACGGACAGCTCGATACGCTACACTGATATTGCTTGCAAGGTTTTGACGTTCGTCCTAGCCCAAGATTGTCCTGCTGTTTGGATGTCCTGCTGTTTGGATGGAGCTTGGTGTTTGGGCGGCCACTAGCGACGGATGTCTGCAAAGTCAAGTCTCTCCAGTAGGACCTGCCAAATCGGTTCTGTATATGGCGGCCTGACGCAAAACGAACTGTCGCTCCAGTAGGCCCTGCCAAATCGGTTCTGTATATGGCGGCCTGACGCAAAACAAACTGTCGAAAGGCGACAGTTGTGCTACAGATGGATTATTATAGGCTCGATACGTTAAAATGACTGCGACAGGTATGCACTTAAATATAAATAAGAAGTCGTCGTTCGCAAATACCAACATACCCTTTGCTGGAGCCGAAATTTGATTGGTTTATAGATCTCGACATGATGTATAATTCGAAGGGCATACGCTATGGAATGTTGTGCGCTTTCATCTGGTAGGCAGTTTTGCCTCGTATTTCATACACACGCTATCTGCCACGTACACGCTTCGTTGTTACTACTGAGTGGCGTTTCGCATGGAGAAGGAGTGACCGCAAACGCGTGCTTTACGTAAAATTCTTCGACGAGGATGGGATTCGAACCCACGCGTGCAGAGCACATTGGATTAGCAGTCCAACGCCTTAACCACTCGGCCACCTCGTCTGCTGGAACTACATGTGCATCTTTGGCGAGTGCTTGCGCAAAGAAGACATCTGTCGATTCGAAAACGCATTCAAAGCACCGTACTGGGCCGGTGTCTGCGTCTAATGCCCAGCTGCAGTGCAGCCGACCAAGCTCCCACTCGCGAATCATTTAATGACAGCATCCGTCCACGTCGATATCCGATCGGGACAAAATCACCGGCCCACTTATTTACTGCAGGAATAAGTATTGTATCGACATGCAGTGTCGTCTAATGCAAATGAGAAATGTGCAGGGCACTCTTTCCCACGACTTGCTGCAACGAAACGGACAGCTCGATACGCTACACTGATATTGCTTGCAAGGTTTTGACGTTCGTCCTAGCCCAAGATTGTCCTGCTGTTTGGATGGAGCTTGGTGTTTGGGCGGCCACTAGCGACGGATGTCTCCAAAGTCAAGTCTCTCCAGTAGGCCCAGCCAAATCGGTTCTGTATATGGCAGCCTGACGCAAAACAAACTGTCGAAAGGCGACAGTTGTGCTACAGATGGTTTATTATAGGCTCGATACGTTAAAATGACTGCGACAGGTATGCACTTAAATATAAATAAGAACTCGTCGTTCGCAAATACCAACATACTCTTTGCTGGAGCCGTAATTTGATTGGTTTATAGATCTCGACATGATGTATAATTCGAAGGGCATACGCTATGGAATGTTGTGCGCTTTCATCTGGTAGGCAGTTTTGCCTCGTATTTCATACACACGCTATCTGCCACGTACACGCTTCGTTGTTACTACTAAGTGGCGTTTCGCATGGAGAAGGAGTGACCGCAAACGCGTGCTTTACGTAAAATTCTTCGACGAGGATGGGATTCGAACCCACGCGTGCAGAGCACATTGGATTAGCAGTCCAACGCCTTAACCACTCGGCCACCTCGTCTGCTGGAACTACATCTGCATCTTTGGCGAGTGCTTGCGCAAAGAAGACATCTGTCGATTCGAAAACGCATTCAAAGCACCGTACTGGGCCGGTGTCTGCGTCTAATGCCCAGCTGCAGTGCAGCCGACCAAGCTCCCACTCGCGAATCATTTAATGACAGCATCCGTCCACGTCGATATCCGATCGGGGCAAAATCACCGGCCCACTTATTTACTGCAGGAATAAGTATTGTATCGACATGCAGTGTCGTCTAATGCAAATGAGAAATGTGCAGGGCACTCTTTCCCACGACTTGCTGCAACGAAACGGACAGCTCGATACGCTACACTGATATTGCTTGCAAGGTTTTGACGTTCGTCCTAGCCCAAGATTGTCCTGCTGTTTGGATGGAGCTTGGTGTTTGGGCGGCCACTAGCGACGGATGTCTGCAAAGTCAAGTCTCTCCAGTAGGACCTGCCAAATCGGTTGTGTATATGGCGGCCTGACGCAAAACGAACTGTCGCTCCAGTAGGCCCTGCCAAATCGGTTCTGTATATGGCGGCCTGACGCAAAACAAACTGTCGAAAGGCGACAGTTGTGCTACAGATGGTTTATTATAGGCTCGATACGTTAAAATGACTGCGACAGGTATGCACTTAAATATAAATAAGAACTCGTCGTTCGCAAATACCAACATACTCTTTGCTGGAGCCGTAATTTGATTGGTTTATAGATCTCGACATGATGTATAATTCGAAGGGCATACGCTATGGAATGTTGTGCGCTTTCATCTGGTAGGCAGTTTTGCCTCGTATTTCATACACACGCTATCTGCCACGTACACGCTTCGTTGTTACTACTAAGTGGCGTTTCGCATGGAGAAGGAGTGACCGCAAACGCGTGCTTTACGTAAAATTCTTCAACGAGGATGGGATTCGAACCCACGCGTGCAGAGCACATTGGATTAGCAGTCCAACGCCTTAACCACTCGGCCACCTCGTCTGCTGGAACTACATCTGCATCTTTGGCGAGTGCTTGCGCAAAGAAGACATCTGTCGATTCGAAAACGCATTCAAAGCACCGTACTGGGCCGGTGTCTGCGTCTAATGCCCAGCTGCAGTGCAGCCGACCAAGCTCCCACTCGCGAATCATTTAATGACAGCATCCGTCCACGTCGATATCCGATCGGGGCAAAATCACCGGCCCACTTATTTACTGCAGGAATAAGTATTGTATCGACATGCAGTGTCGTCTAATGCAAATGAGAAATGTGCAGGGCACTCTTTCCCACGACTTGCTGCAACGAAACGGACAGCTCGATACGCTACACTGATATTGCTTGCAAGGTTTTGACGTTCGTCCTAGCCCAAGATTGTCCTGCTGTTTGGATGGAGCTTGGTGTTTGGGCGGCCACTAGCGACGGATGTCTGCAAAGTCAAGTCTCTCCAGTAGGCCCTGCCAAATCGGTTCTGTATATGGCAGCCTGATGCAAAACAAACTGTCGAAAGGCGACAGTTGTGCTACAGATGGTTTATTATAGGCTCGATACGTTAAAATGACTGCGACAGGTATGCACTTAAATATAAATAAGAACTCGTCGTTCGCAAATACCAACATACTCTTTGCTGGAGCCGTAATTTGATTGGTTTATAGATCTCGACATGATGTATAATTCGAAGGGCATACGCTATGGAATGTTGTGCGCTTTCATCTGGTAGGCAGTTTTGCCTCGTATTTCATACACACGCTATCTGCCACGTACACGCTTCGTTGTTACTACTGAGTGGCGTTTCGCATGGAGAAGGAGTGACCGCAAACGCGTGCTTTACGTAAAATTCTTCGACGAGGATGGGATTCGAACCCACGCGTGCAGAGCACATTGGATTAGCAGTCCAACGCCTTAACCACTCGGCCACCTCGTCTGCTGGAACTACATCTGCATCTTTGGCGAGTGCTTGCGCAAAGAAGACATCTGTCGATTCGAAAACGCATTCAAAGCACCGTACTGGGCTGGTGTCTGCGTCTAATGCCCAGCTGCAGTGCAGCCGACCAAGCTCCCACTCGCGAATCATTTAATGACAGCATCCGTCCACGTCGATATCCGATCGGGGCAAAATCACCGGCCCACTTATTTACTGCAGGAATAAGTATTGTATCGACATGCAGTGTCGTCTAATGCAAATGAGAAATGTGCTGGGCACTCTTTTCCACGACTTGCTGCAACGAAACGGACAGCTCGATACGCTACACTGATATTGCTTGCAAGGTTTTGACGTTCGTCCTAGCCCAAGATTGTCCTGCTGTTTGGATGGAGCTTGGTGTTTGGGCGGCCACTAGCGACGGATGTCTGCAAAGTCAAGTCTCTCCAGTAGACCCTGCCAAATCGGTTCTGTATATGGCGGCCTGACGCAAAACAAACTGCTACAGATGGTTTATTATAGGCTCGATACGTTAAAATGACTGCGACAGGTATGCACTTAAATATAAATAAGAACTCGTCGTTCGCAAATACCAACATACTCTTTGCTGGAGCCGTAATTTGATTGGTTTATAGATCTCGACATGATGTATAATTCGAAGGGCATACGCTATGGAATGTTGTGCGCTTTCATCTGGTAGGCAGTTTTGCCTCGTATTTCATACACACGCTATCTGCCACGTACACGCTTCGTTGTTACTACTGAGTGGCGTTTCGCATGGAGAAGGAGTGACCGCAAACGCGTGCTTTACGTAAAATTCTTCGACGAGGATGGGATTCGAACCCACGCGTGCAGAGCACATTGGATTAGCAGTCCAACGCCTTAACCACTCGGCCACCTCGTCTGCTGGAACTACATCTGCATCTTTGGCGAGTGCTTGCGCAAAGAAGACATCTGTCGATTCGAAAACGCATTCAAAGCACCGTACTGGGCCGGTGTCTGCGTCTAATGCCCAGCTGCAGTGCAGCCGACCAAGCTCCCACTCGCGAATCATTTAATGACAGCATCCGTCCACGTCGATATCCGATCGGGGCAACATCACCGGCCCACTTATTTACTGCAGGAATAAGTATTGTATCGACATGCAGTGTCGTCTAATGCAAATGAGAAATGTGCTGGGCACTCTTTTCCACGACTTGCTGCAACGAAACGGACAGCTCGATACGCTACACTGATATTGCTTGCAAGGTTTTGACGTTCGTCCTAGCCCAAGATTGTCCTGCTGTTTGGATGGAGCTTGGTGTTTGGGCGGCCACTAGCGACGGATGTCTGCAAAGTCAAGTCTCTCCAGTAGGCCCTGCCAAATCGGTTCTGTATATGGCGGCCTGACGCAAAACAAACTGTCGAAAGGCGACAGTTGTGCTACAGATGGTTTTTTATAGGCTCGATTCGTTAAAATGACTGCGACAGGTATGCACTTAAATATAAATAAGAACTCGTCGTTCGCAAATACCAACATACTCTTTGCTGGAGCCGTAATTTGATTGGTTTATAGATCTCGACATGATGTATAATTCGAAGGGCATACGCTATGGAATGTTGTGCGCTTTCATCTGGTAGGCAGTTTTGCCTCGTATTTCATACACACGCTATCTGCCACGTACACGCTTCGTTGTTACTACTGAGTGGCGTTTCGCATGGAGAAGGAGTGACCGCAAACGCGTGCTTTACGTAAAATTCTTCGACGAGGATGGGATTCGAACCCACGCGTGCAGAGCACATTGGATTAGCAGTCCAACGCCTTAACCACTCGGCCACCTCGTCTGCTGGAACTACATCTGCATCTTTGGCGAGTGCTTGCGCAAAGAAGACATCTGTCGATTCGAAAACGCATTCAAAGCACCGTACTGGGCCGGTGTCTGCGTCTAATGCCCAGCTGCAGTGCAGCCGACCAAGCTCCCACTCGCGAATCATTTAATGACAGCATCCGTCCACGTCGATATCCGATCGGGGCAAAATCACCGGCCCACTTATTTACTGCAGGAATAAGTATTGTATCGACATGCAGTGTCGTCTAATGCAAATGAGAAATGTGCTGGGCACTCTTTTCCACGACTTGCTGCAACGAAACGGACAGCTCGATACGCTACACTGATATTGCTTGCAAGGTTTTGACGTTCGTCCTAGCCCAAGATTGTCCTGCTGTTTGGATGGAGCTTGGTGTTTGGGCGGCCACTAGCGACGGATGTCTGCAAAGTCAAGTCTCTCCAGTAGGCCCTGCCAAATCGGTTCTGTATATGGCGGCCTGACGCAAAACAAACTGTCGAAAGGCGACAGTTGTGCTACAGATGGTTTATTATAGGCTCGATACGTTAAAATGACTGCGACAGGTATGCACTTAAATATAAATAAGAACTCGTCGTTCGCAAATACCAACATACTCTTTGCTGGAGCCGTAATTTGATTGGTTTATAGATCTCGACATGATGTATAATTCGAAGGGCATACGCTATGGAATGTTGTGCGCTTTCATCTGGTAGGCAGTTTTGCCTCGTATTTCATACACACGCTATCTGCCACGTACACGCTTCGTTGTTACTACTGAGTGGCGTTTCGCATGGAGAAGGAGTGACCGCAAACGCGTGCTTTACGTAAAATTCTTCGACGAGGATGGGATTCGAACCCACGCGTGCAGAGCACATTGGATTAGCAGTCCAACGCCTTAACCACTCGGCCACCTCGTCTGCTGGAACTACATCTGCATCTTTGGCGAGTGCTTGCGCAAAGAAGACATCTGTCGATTCGAAAACGCATTCAAAGCACCGTACTGGGCCGGTGTCTGCGTCTAATGCCCAGCTGCAGTGCAGCCGACCAAGCTCCCACTCGCGAATCATTTAATGACAGCATCCGTCCACGTCGATATCCGATCGGGGCAAAATCACCGGCCCACTTATTTACTGCAGGAATAAGTATTGTATCGACATGCAGTGTCGTCTAATGCAAATGAGAAATGTGCTGGGCACTCTTTTCCACGACTTGCTGCAACGAAACGGACAGCTCGATACGCTACACTGATATTGCTTGCAAGGTTTTGACGTTCGTCCTAGCCCAAGATTGTCCTGCTGTTTGGATGGAGCTTGGTGTTTGGGCGGCCACTAGCGACGGATGTCTGCAAAGTCAAGTCTCTCCAGTAGGCCCTGCCAAATCGGTTCTGTATATGGCGGCCTGACGCAAAACAAACTGTCGAAAGGCGACAGTTGTGCTACAGATGGTTTATTATAGGCTCGATACGTTAAAATGACTGCGACAGGTATGCACTTAAATATAAATAAGAACTCGTCGTTCGCAAATACCAACATACTCTTTGCTGGAGCCGTAATTTGATTGGTTTATAGATCTCGACATGATGTATAATTCGAAGGGCATACGCTATGGAATGTTGTGCGCTTTCATCTGGTAGGCAGTTTTGCCTCGTATTTCATACACACGCTATCTGCCACGTACACGCTTCGTTGTTACTACTGAGTGGCGTTTCGCATGGAGAAGGAGTGACCGCAAACGCGTGCTTTACGTAAAATTCTTCGACGAGGATGGGATTCGAACCCACGCGTGCAGAGCACATTGGATTAGCAGTCCAACGCCTTAACCACTCGGCCACCTCGTCTGCTGGAACTACATGTGCATCTTTGGCGAGTGCTTGCGCAAAGAAGACATCTGTCGATTCGAAAACGCATTCAAAGCACCGTACTGGGCCGGTGTCTGCGTCTAATGCCCAGCTGCAGTGCAGCCGACCAAGCTCCCACTCGCGAATCATTTAATGACAGCATCCGTCCACGTCGATATCCGATCGGGGCAAAATCACCGGCCCACTTATTTACTGCAGGAATAAGTATTGTATCGACATGCAGTGTCGTCTAATGCAAATGAGAAATGTGCTGGGCACTCTTTTCCACGACTTGCTGCAACGAAACGGACAGCTCGATACGCTACACTGATATTGCTTGCAAGGTTTTGACGTTCGTCCTAGCCCAAGATTGTCCTGCTGTTTGGATGGAGCTTGGTGTTTGGGCGGCCACTAGCGACGGATGTCTGCAAAGTCAAGTCTCTCCAGTAGGCCCTGCCAAATCGGTTCTGTATATGGCGGCCTGACGCAAAACAAACTGTCGAAAGGCGACAGTTGTGCTACAGATGGTTTATTATAGGCTCGATACGTTAAAATGACTGCGACAGGTATGCACTTAAATATAAATAAGAACTCGTCGTTCGCAAATACCAACATACTCTTTGCTGGAGCCGTAATTTGATTGGTTTATAGATCTCGACATGATGTATAATTCGAAGGGCATACGCTATGGAATGTTGTGCGCTTTCATCTGGTAGGCAGTTTTGCCTCGTATTTCATACACACGCTATCTGCCACGTACACGCTTCGTTGTTACTACTGAGTGGCGTTTCGCATGGAGAAGGAGTGACCGCAAACGCGTGCTTTACGTAAAATTCTTCGACGAGGATGGGATTCGAACCCACGCGTGCAGTGCACATTGGATTAGCAGTCCAACGCCTTAACCACTCGGCCACCTCGTCTGCTGGAACTACATCTGCATCTTTGGCGAGTGCTTGCGCAAAGAAGACATCTGTCGATTCGAAAACGCAGTTGTGCTACAGATGGTTTATTATAGGCTCGATACGTTAAAATGACTGCGACAGGTATGCACTTAAATATAAATAAGAACTCGTCGTTCGCAAATACCAACATACTCTTTGCTGGAGCCGTAATTTGATTGGTTTATAGATCTCGACATGATGTATAATTCGAAGGGCATACGCTATGGAATGTTATGCGCTTTCATCTGGTAGGCAGTTTTGCCTCGTATTTCATACACACGCTATCTGCCACGTACACGCTTCGTTGTTACTACTGAGTGGCGTTTCGCATGGAGAAGGAGTGACCGCAAACGCGTGCTTTACGTAAAATTCTTCGACGAGGATGGGATTCGAACCCACGCGTGTAGAGCACATTGGATTAGCAGTCCAACGCCTTAACCACTCGGCCACCTCGTCTGCTGGAACTACATCTGCATCTTTGGCGAGTGCTTGCGCAAAGAAGACATCTGTCGATTCGAAAACGCATTCAAAGCACCGTACTGGGCCGGTGTCTGCGTCTAATGCCCAGCTGCAGTGCAGCCGACCAAGCTCCCACTCGCGAATCATTTAATGACAGCATCCGTCCACGTCGATATCCGATCGGGGCAAAATCACCGGCCCACTTATTTACTGCAGGAATAAGTATTGTATCGACATGCAGTGTCGTCTAATGCAAATGAGAAATGTGCTGGGCACTCTTTTCCACGACTTGCTGCAACGAAACGGACAGCTCGATACGCTACACTGATATTGCTTGCAAGGTTTTGACGTTCGTCCTAGCCCAAGATTGTCCTGCTGTTTGGATGGAGCTTGGTGTTTGGGCGGCCACTAGCGACGGATGTCTGCAAAGTCAAGTCTCTCCAGTAGGCCCTGCCAAATCGGTTCTGTATATGGCGGCCTGACGCAAAACAAACTGTCGAAAGGCGACAGTTGTGCTACAGATGGTTTATTATAGGCTCGATACGTTAAAATGACTGCGACAGGTATGCACTTAAATATAAATAAGAACTCGTCGTTCGCAAATACCAACATACTCTTTGCTGGAGCCGTAATTTGATTGGTTTATAGATCTCGACATGATGTATAATTCGAAGGGCATACGCTATGGAATGTTGTGCGCTTTCATCTGGTAGGCAGTTTTGCCTCGTATTTCATACACACGCTATCTGCCACGTACACGCTTCGTTGTTACTACTGAGTGGCGTTTCGCATGGAGAAGGAGTGACCGCAAACGCGTGCTTTACGTAAAATTCTTCGACGAGGATGGGATTCGAACCCACGCGTGCAGAGCACATTGGATTAGCAGTCCAACGCCTTAACCACTCGGCCACCTCGTCTGCTGGAACTACATCTGCATCTTTGGCGAGTGCTTGCGCAAAGAAGACATCTGTCGATTCGAAAACGCATTCAAAGCACCGTACTGGGCCGGTGTCTGCGTCTAATGCCCAGCTGCAGTGCAGCCGACCAAGCTCCCACTCGCGAATCATTTAATGACAGCATCCGTCCACGTCGATATCCGATCGGGGCAAAATCACCGGCCCACTTATTTACTGCAGGAATAAGTATTGTATCGACATGCAGTGTCGTCTAATGCAAATGAGAAATGTGCTGGGCACTCTTTTCCACGACTTGCTGCAACGAAACGGACAGCTCGATACGCTACACTGATATTGCTTGCAAGGTTTTGACGTTCGTCCTAGCCCAAGATTGTCCTGCTGTTTGGATGGAGCTTGGTGTTTGGGCGGCCACTAGCGACGGATGTCTGCAAAGTCAAGTCTCTCCAGTAGGCCCTGCCAAATCGGTTCTGTATATGGCGGCCTGACGCAAAACAAACTGTCGAAAGGCGACAGTTGTGCTACAGATGGTTTATTATAGGCTCGATACGTTAAAATGACTGCGACAGGTATGCACTTAAATATAAATAAGAACTCGTCGTTCGCAAATACCAACATACTCTTTGCTGGAGCCGTAATTTGATTGGTTTATAGATCTCGACATGATGTATAATTCGAAGGGCATACGCTATGGAATGTTGTGCGCTTTCATCTGGTAGGCAGTTTTGCCTCGTATTTCATACACACGCTATCTGCCACGTACACGCTTCGTTGTTACTACTGAGTGGCGTTTCGCATGGAGAAGGAGTGACCGCAAACGCGTGCTTTACGTAAAATTCTTCGACGAGGATGGGATTCGAACCCACGCGTGCAGAGCACATTGGATTAGCAGTCCAACGCCTTAACCACTCGGCCACCTCGTCTGCTGGAACTACATGTGCATCTTTGGCGAGTGCTTGCGCAAAGAAGACATCTGTCGATTCGAAAACGCATTCAAAGCACCGTACTGGGCCGGTGTCTGCGTCTAATGCCCAGCTGCAGTGCAGCCGACCAAGCTCCCACTCGCGAATCATTTAATGACAGCATCCGTCCACGTCGATATCCGATCGGGGCAAAATCACCGGCCCACTTATTTACTGCAGGAATAAGTATTGTATCGACATGCAGTGTCGTCTAATGCAAATGAGAAATGTGCTGGGCACTCTTTTCCACGACTTGCTGCAACGAAACGGACAGCTCGATACGCTACACTGATATTGCTTGCAAGGTTTTGACGTTCGTCCTAGCCCAAGATTGTCCTGCTGTTTGGATGGAGCTTGGTGTTTGGGCGGCCACTAGCGACGGATGTCTGCAAAGTCAAGTCTCTCCAGTAGGCCCTGCCAAATCGGTTCTGTATATGGCGGCCTGACGCAAAACAAACTGTCGAAAGGCGACAGTTGTGCTACAGATGGTTTATTATAGGCTCGATACGTTAAAATGACTGCGACAGGTATGCACTTAAATATAAATAAGAACTCGTCGTTCGCAAATACCAACATACTCTTTGCTGGAGCCGTAATTTGATTGGTTTATAGATCTCGACATGATGTATAATTCGAAGGGCATACGCTATGGAATGTTGTGCGCTTTCATCTGGTAGGCAGTTTTGCCTCGTATTTCATACACACGCTATCTGCCACGTACACGCTTCGTTGTTACTACTGAGTGGCGTTTCGCATGGAGAAGGAGTGACCGCAAACGCGTGCTTTACGTAAAATTCTTCGACGAGGATGGGATTCGAACCCACGCGTGCAGAGCACATTGGATTAGCAGTCCAACGCCTTAACCACTCGGCCACCTCGTCTGCTGGAACTACATCTGCATCTTTGGCGAGTGCTTGCGCAAAGAAGACATCTGTCGATTCGAAAACGCAGTTGTGCTACACATGGTTTATTATAGGCTCGATACGTTAAAATGACTGCGACAGGTATGCACTTAAATATAAATAAGAACTCGTCGTTCGCAAATACCAACATACTCTTTGCTGGAGCCGTAATTTGATTGGTTTATAGATCTCGACATGATGTATAATTCGAAGGGCATACGCTATGGAATGTTGTGCGCTTTCATCTGGTAGGCAGTTTTGCCTCGTATTTCATACACACGCTATCTGCCACGTACACGCTTCGTTGTTACTACTGAGTGGCGTTTCGCATGGAGAAGGAGTGACCGCAAACGCGTGCTTTACGTAAAATTCTTCGACGAGGATGGGATTCGAACCCACGCGTGCAGAGCACATTGGATTAGCAGTCCAACGCCTTAACCACTCGGCCACCTCGTCTGCTGGAACTACATCTGCATCTTTGGCGAGTGCTTGCGCAAAGAAGACATCTGTCGATTCGAAAACGCATTCAAAGCACCGTACTGGGCCGGTGTCTGCGTCTAATGCCCAGCTGCAGTGCAGCCGACCAAGCTCCCACTCGCGAATCATTTAATGACAGCATCCGTCCACGTCGATATCCGATCGGGGCAACATCACCGGCCCACTTATTTACTGCAGGAATAAGTATTGTATCGACATGCAGTGTCGTCTAATGCAAATGAGAAATGTGCTGGGCACTCTTTTCCACGACTTGCTGCAACGAAACGGACAGCTCGATACGATACACTGATATTGCTTGCAAGGTTTTGACGTTCGTCCTAGCCCAAGATTGTCCTGCTGTTTGGATGGAGCTTGGTGTTTGGGCGGCCACTAGCGACGGATGTCTGCAAAGTCAAGTCTCTCCAGTAGGCCCTGCCAAATCGGTTCTGTATATGGCGGCCTGACGCAAAACAAACTGTCGAAAGGCGACAGTTGTGCTACAGATGGTTTATTATAGGCTCGATACGTTAAAATGACTGCGACAGGTATGCACTTAAATATAAATAAGAACTCGTCGTTCGCAAATACCAACATACTCTTTGCTGGAGCCGTAATTTGATTGGTTTATAGATCTCGACATGATGTATAATTCGAAGGGCATACGCTATGGAATGTTGTGCGCTTTCATCTGGTAGGCAGTTTTGCCTCGTATTTCATACACACGCTATCTGCCACGTACACGCTTCGTTGTTACTACTGAGTGGCGTTTCGCATGGAGAAGGAGTGACCGCAAACGCGTGCTTTACGTAAAATTCTTCGACGAGGATGGGATTCGAACCCACGCGTGCAGAGCACATTGGATTAGCAGTCCAACGCCTTAACCACTCGGCCACCTCGTCTGCTGGAACTACATCTGCATCTTTGGCGAGTGCTTGCGCAAAGAAGACATCTGTCGATTCGAAAACGCATTCAAAGCACCGTACTGGGCCGGTGTCTGCGTCTAATGCCCAGCTGCAGTGCAGCCGACCAAGCTCCCACTCGCGAATCATTTAATGACAGCATCCGTCCACGTCGATATCCGATCGGGGCAAAATCACCGGCCCACTTATTTACTGCAGGAATAAGTATTGTATCGACATGCAGTGTCGTCTAATGCAAATGAGAAATGTGCTGGGCACTCTTTTCCACGACTTGCTGCAACGAAACGGACAGCTCGATACGCTACACTGATATTGCTTGCAAGGTTTTGACGTTCGTCCTAGCCCAAGATTGTCCTGCTGTTTGGATGGAGCTTGGTGTTTGGGCGGCCACTAGCGACGGATGTCTGCAAAGTCAAGTCTCTCCAGTAGGCCCTGCCAAATCGGTTCTGTATATGGCGGCCTGACGCAAAACAAACTGTCGAAAGGCGACAGTTGTGCTACAGATGGTTTATTATAGGCTCGATACGTTAAAATGACTGCGACAGGTATGCACTTAAATATAAATAAGAACTCGTCGTTCGCAAATACCAACATACTCTTTGCTGGAGCCGTAATTTGATTGGTTTATAGATCTCGACATGATGTATAATTCGAAGGGCATACGCTATGGAATGTTGTGCGCTTTCATCTGGTAGGCAGTTTTGCCTCGTATTTCATACACACGCTATCTGCCACGTACACGCTTCGTTGTTACTACTGAGTGGCGTTTCGCATGGAGAAGGAGTGACCGCAAACGCGTGCTTTACGTAAAATTCTTCGACGAGGATGGGATTCGAACCCACGCGTGCAGAGCACATTGGATTAGCAGTCCAACGCCTTAACCACTCGGCCACCTCGTCTGCTGGAACTACATCTGCATCTTTGGCGAGTGCTTGCGCAAAGAAGACATCTGTCGATTCGAAAACGCATTCAAAGCACCGTACTGGGCCGGTGTCTGCGTCTAATGCCCAGCTGCAGTGCAGCCGACCAAGCTCCCACTCGCGAATCATTTAATGACAGCATCCGTCCACGTCGATATCCGATCGGGGCAAAATCACCGGCCCACTTATTTACTGCAGGAATAAGTATTGTATCGACATGCAGTGTCGTCTAATGCAAATGAGAAATGTGCTGGGCACTCTTTTCCACGACTTGCTGCAACGAAACGGACAGCTCGATACGCTACACTGATATTGCTTGCAAGGTTTTGACGTTCGTCCTAGCCCAAGATTGTCCTGCTGTTTGGATGGAGCTTGGTGTTTGGGCGGCCACTAGCGACGGATGTCTGCAAAGTCAAGTCTCTCCAGTAGGCCCTGCCAAATCGGTTCTGTATATGGCGGCCTGACGCAAAACAAACTGTCGAAAGGCGACAGTTGTGCTACAGATGGTTTATTATAGGCTCGATACGTTAAAATGACTGCGACAGGTATGCACTTAAATATAAATAAGAACTCGTCGTTCGCAAATACCAACATACTCTTTGCTGGAGCCGTAATTTGATTGGTTTATAGATCTCGACATGATGTATAATTCGAAGGGCATACGCTATGGAATGTTGTGCGCTTTCATCTGGTAGGCAGTTTTGCCTCGTATTTCATACACACGCTATCTGCCACGTACACGCTTCGTTGTTACTACTGAGTGGCGTTTCGCATGGAGAAGGAGTGACCGCAAACGCGTGCTTTACGTAAAATTCTTCGACGAGGATGGGATTCGAACCCACGCGTGCAGAGCACATTGGATTAGCAGTCCAACGCCTTAACCACTCGGCCACCTCGTCTGCTGGAACTACATCTGCATCTTTGGCGAGTGCTTGCGCAAAGAAGACATCTGTCGATTCGAAAACGCATTCAAAGCACCGTACTGGGCCGGTGTCTGCGTCTAATGCCCAGCTGCAGTGCAGCCGACCAAGCTCCCACTCGCGAATCATTTAATGACAGCATCCGTCCACGTCGATATCCGATCGGGGCAAAATCACCGGCCCACTTATTTACTGCAGGAATAAGTATTGTATCGACATGCAGTGTCGTCTAATGCAAATGAGAAATGTGCTGGGCACTCTTTTCCACGACTTGCTGCAACGAAACGGACAGCTCGATACGCTACACTGATATTGCTTGCAAGGTTTTGACGTTCGTCCTAGCCCAAGATTGTCCTGCTGTTTGGATGGAGCTTGGTGTTTGCTACAGATGGTTTATTATAGGCTCGATACGTTAAAATGACTGCGACAGGTATGCACTTAAATATAAATAAGAACTCGTCGTTCGCAAATACCAACATACTCTTTGCTGGAGCCGTAATTTGATTGGTTTATAGATCTCGACATGATGTATAATTCGAAGGGCATACGCTATGGAATGTTGTGCGCTTTCATCTGGTAGGCAGTTTTGCCTCGTATTTCATACACACGCTATCTGCCACGTACACGCTTCGTTGTTACTACTGAGTGGCGTTTCGCATGGAGAAGGAGTGACCGCAAACGCGTGCTTTACGTAAAATTCTTCGACGAGGATGGGATTCGAACCCACGCGTGCAGAGCACATTGGATTAGCAGTCCAACGCCTTAACCACTCGGCCACCTCGTCTGCTGGAACTACATCTGCATCTTTGGCGAGTGCTTGCGCAAAGAAGACATCTGTCGATTCGAAAACGCATTCAAAGCACCGTACTGGGCCGGTGTCTGCGTCTAATGCCCAGCTGCAGTGCAGCCGACCAAGCTCCCACTCGCGAATCATTTAATGACAGCATCCGTCCACGTCGATATCCGATCGGGGCAAAATCACCGGCCCACTTATTTACTGCAGGAATAAGTATTGTATCGACATGCAGTGTCGTCTAATGCAAATGAGAAATGTGCTGGGCACTCTTTTCCACGACTTGCTGCAACGAAACGGACAGCTCGATACGCTACACTGATATTGCTTGCAAGGTTTTGACGTTCGTCCTAGCCCAAGATTGTCCTGCTGTTTGGATGGAGCTTGGTGTTTGGGCGGCCACTAGCGACGGATGTCTGCAAAGTCAAGTCTCTCCAGTAGGCCCTGCCAAATCGGTTCTGTATATGGCGGCCTGACGCAAAACAAACTGTCGAAAGGCGACAGTTGTGCTACAGATGGTTTATTATAGGCTCGATACGTTAAAATGACTGCGACAGGTATGCACTTAAATATAAATAAGAACTCGTCGTTCGCAAATACCAACATACTCTTTGCTGGAGCCGTAATTTGATTGGTTTATAGATCTCGACATGATGTATAATTCGAAGGGCATACGCTATGGAATGTTGTGCGCTTTCATCTGGTAGGCAGTTTTGCCTCGTATTTCATACACACGCTATCTGCCACGTACACGCTTCGTTGTTACTACTGAGTGGCGTTTCGCATGGAGAAGGAGTGACCGCAAACGCGTGCTTTACGTAAAATTCTTCGACGAGGATGGGATTCGAACCCACGCGTGCAGAGCACATTGGATTAGCAGTCCAACGCCTTAACCACTCGGCCACCTCGTCTGCTGGAACTACATCTGCATCTTTGGCGAGTGCTTGCGCAAAGAAGACATCTGTCGATTCGAAAACGCATTCAAAGCACCGTACTGGGCCGGTGTCTGCGTCTAATGCCCAGCTGCAGTGCAGCCGACCAAGCTCCCACTCGCGAATCATTTAATGACAGCATCCGTCCACGTCGATATCCGATCGGGGCAAAATCACCGGCCCACTTATTTACTGCAGGAATAAGTATTGTATCGACATGCAGTGTCGTCTAATGCAAATGAGAAATGTGCTGGGCACTCTTTTCCACGACTTGCTGCAACGAAACGGACAGCTCGATACGCTACACTGATATTGCTTGCAAGGTTTTGACGTTCGTCCTAGCCCAAGATTGTCCTGCTGTTTGGATGGAGCTTGGTGTTTGGGCGGCCACTAGCGACGGATGTCTGCAAAGTCAAGTCTCTCCAGTAGGCCCTGCCAAATCGGTTCTGTATATGGCGGCCTGACGCAAAACAAACTGTCGAAAGGCGACAGTTGTGCTACAGATGGTTTATTATAGGCTCGATACGTTAAAATGACTGCGACAGGTATGCACTTAAATATAAATAAGAACTCGTCGTTCGCAAATACCAACATACTCTTTGCTGGAGCCGTAATTTGATTGGTTTATAGATCTCGACATGATGTATAATTCGAAGGGCATACGCTATGGAATGTTGTGCGCTTTCATCTGGTAGGCAGTTTTGCCTCGTATTTCATACACACGCTATCTGCCACGTACACGCTTCGTTGTTACTACTGAGTGGCGTTTCGCATGGAGAAGGAGTGACCGCAAACGCGTGCTTTACGTAAAATTCTTCGACGAGGATGGGATTCGAACCCACGCGTGCAGAGCACATTGGATTAGCAGTCCAACGCCTTAACCACTCGGCCACCTCGTCTGCTGGAACTACATCTGCATCTTTGGCGAGTGCTTGCGCAAAGAAGACATCTGTCGATTCGAAAACGCATTCAAAGCACCGTACTGGGCCGGTGTCTGCGTCTAATGCCCAGCTGCAGTGCAGCCGACCAAGCTCCCACTCGCGAATCATTTAATGACAGCATCCGTCCACGTCGATATCCGATCGGGGCAAAATCACCGGCCCACTTATTTACTGCAGGAATAAGTATTGTATCGACATGCAGTGTCGTCTAATGCAAATGAGAAATGTGCTGGGCACTCTTTTCCACGACTTGCTGCAACGAAACGGACAGCTCGATACGCTACACTGATATTGCTTGCAAGGTTTTGACGTTCGTCCTAGCCCAAGATTGTCCTGCTGTTTGGATGGAGCTTGGTGTTTGGGCGGCCACTAGCGACGGATGTCTGCAAAGTCAAGTCTCTCCAGTAGGCCCTGCCAAATCGGTTCTGTATATGGCGGCCTGACGCAAAACAAACTGTCGAAAGGCGACAGTTGTGCTACAGATGGTTTATTATAGGCTCGATACGTTAAAATGACTGCGACAGGTATGCACTTAAATATAAATAAGAACTCGTCGTTCGCAAATACCAACATACTCTTTGCTGGAGCCGTAATTTGATTGGTTTATAGATCTCGACATGATGTATAATTCGAAGGGCATACGCTATGGAATGTTGTGCGCTTTCATCTGGTAGGCAGTTTTGCCTCGTATTTCATACACACGCTATCTGCCACGTACACGCTTCGTTGTTACTACTGAGTGGCGTTTCGCATGGAGAAGGAGTGACCGCAAACGCGTGCTTTACGTAAAATTCTTCGACGAGGATGGGATTCGAACCCACGCGTGCAGAGCACATTGGATTAGCAGTCCAACGCCTTAACCACTCGGCCACCTCGTCTGCTGGAACTACATCTGCATCTTTGGCGAGTGCTTGCGCAAAGAAGACATCTGTCGATTCGAAAACGCATTCAAAGCACCGTACTGGGCCGGTGTCTGCGTCTAATGCCCAGCTGCAGTGCAGCCGACCAAGCTCCCACTCGCGAATCATTTAATGACAGCATCCGTCCACGTCGATATCCGATCGGGGCAAAATCACCGGCCCACTTATTTACTGCAGGAATAAGTATTGTATCGACATGCAGTGTCGTCTAATGCAAATGAGAAATGTGCTGGGCACTCTTTTCCACGACTTGCTGCAACGAAACGGACAGCTCGATACGCTACACTGATATTGCTTGCAAGGTTTTGACGTTCGTCCTAGCCCAAGATTGTCCTGCTGTTTGGATGGAGCTTGGTGTTTGGGCGGCCACTAGCGACGGATGTCTGCAAAGTCAAGTCTCTCCAGTAGGCCCTGCCAAATCGGTTCTGTATATGGCGGCCTGACGCAAAACAAACTGTCGAAAGGCGACAGTTGTGCTACAGATGGTTTATTATAGGCTCGATACGTTAAAATGACTGCGACAGGTATGCACTTAAATATAAATAAGAACTCGTCGTTCGCAAATACCAACATACTCTTTGCTGGAGCCGTAATTTGATTGGTTTATAGATCTCGACATGATGTATAATTCGAAGGGCATACGCTATGGAATGTTGTGCGCTTTCATCTGGTAGGCAGTTTTGCCTCGTATTTCATACACACGCTATCTGCCACGTACACGCTTCGTTGTTACTACTGAGTGGCGTTTCGCATGGAGAAGGAGTGACCGCAAACGCGTGCTTTACGTAAAATTCTTCGACGAGGATGGGATTCGAACCCACGCGTGCAGAGCACTTTGGATTAGCAGACCAACGCCTTAACCACTCGGCCACCTCGTCTGCTGGAACTACATCTGCATCTTTGGCGAGTGCTTGCGCAAAGAAGACATCTGTCGATTCGAAAACGCATTCAAAGCACCGTACTGGGCCGGTGTCTGCGTCTAATGCCCAGTTGCAGTGCAGCCGACCAAGCTCCCACTCGCGAATCATTTAATGACAGCATCCGTCCACGTCGATATCCGATCGGGGCAAAATCACCGGCCCACTTATTTACTGCAGGAATAAGTATTGTATCGACATGCAGTGTCGTCTAATGCAAATGAGAAATGTGCTGGGCACTCTTTTCCACGACTTGCTGCAACGAAACGGACAGCTCGATACGCTACACTGATATTGCTTGCAAGGTTTTGACGTTCGTCCTAGCCCAAGATTGTCCTGCTGTTTGGATGGAGCTTGGTGTTTGGGCGGCCACTAGCGACGGATGTCTGCAAAGTCAAGTCTCTCCAGTAGGCCCTGCCAAATCGGTTCTGTATATGGCGGCCTGACGCAAAACAAACTGTCGAAAGGCGACAGTTGTGCTACAGATGGTTTATTATAGGCTCGATACGTTAAAATGACTGCGACAGGTATGCACTTAAATATAAATAAGAACTCGTCGTTCGCAAATACCAACATACTCTTTGCTGGAGCCGTAATTTGATTGGTTTATAGATCTCGACATGATGTATAATTCGAAGGGCATACGCTATGGAATGTTGTGCGCTTTCATCTGGTAGGCAGTTTTGCCTCGTATTTCATACACACGCTATCTGCCACGTACACGCTTCGTTGTTACTACTGAGTGGCGTTTCGCATGGAGAAGGAGTGACCGCAAACGCGTGCTTTACGTAAAATTCTTCGACGAGGATGGGATTCGAACCCACGCGTGCAGAGCACATTGGATTAGCAGTCCAACGCCTTAACCACTCGGCCACCTCGTCTGCTGGACCTACATCTGCATCTTTGGCGAGTGCTTGCGCAAAGAAGACATCTGTCGATTCGAAAACGCATTCAAAGCACCGTACTGGGCCGGTGTCTGCGTCTAATGCCCAGCTGCAGTGCAGCCGACCAAGCTCCCACTCGCGAATCATTTAATGACAGCATCCGTCCACGTCGATATCCGATCGGGGCAAAATCACCGGCCCACTTATTTACTGCAGGAATAAGTATTGTATCGACATGCAGTGTCGTCTAATGCAAATGAGAAATGTGCTGGGCACTCTTTTCCACGACTTGCTGCAACGAAACGGACAGCTCGATACGCTACACTGATATTGCTTGCAAGGTTTTGACGTTCGTCCTAGCCCAAGATTGTCCTGCTGTTTGGATGGAGCTTGGTGTTTGGGCGGCCACTAGCGACGGATGTCTGCAAAGTCAAGTCTCTCCAGTAGGCCCTGCCAAATCGGTTCTGTATATGGCGGCCTGACGCAAAACAAACTGTCGAAAGGCGACAGTTGTGCTACAGATGGTTTATTATAGGCTCGATACGTTAAAATGACTGCGACAGGTATGCACTTAAATATAAATAAGAACTCGTCGTTCGCAAATACCAACATACTCTTTGCTGGAGCCGTAATTTGATTGGTTTATAGATCTCGACATGATGTATAATTCGAAGGGCATACGCTATGGAATGTTGTGCGCTTTCATCTGGTAGGCAGTTTTGCCTCGTATTTCATACACACGCTATCTGCCACGTACACGCTTCGTTGTTACTACTGAGTGGCGTTTCGCATGGAGAAGGAGTGACCGCAAACGCGTGCTTTACGTAAAATTCTTCGACGAGGATGGGATTCGAACCCACGCGTGCAGAGCACATTGGATTAGCAGTCCAACGCCTTAACCACTCGGCCACCTCGTCTGCTGGAACTACATCTGCATCTTTGGCGAGTGCTTGCGCAAAGAAGACATCTGTCGATTCGAAAACGCATTCAAAGCACCGTACTGGGCCGGTGTCTGCGTCTAATGCCCAGCTGCAGTGCAGCCGACCAAGCTCCCACTCGCGAATCATTTAATGACAGCATCCGTCCACGTCGATATCCGATCGGGGCAAAATCACCGGCCCACTTATTTACTGCAGGAATAAGTATTGTATCGACATGCAGTGTCGTCTAATGCAAATGAGAAATGTGCTGGGCACTCTTTTCCACGACTTGCTGCAACGAAACGGACAGCTCGATACGCTACACTGATATTGCTTGCAAGGTTTTGACGTTCGTCCTAGCCCAAGATTGTCCTGCTGTTTGGATGGAGCTTGGTGTTTGGGCGGCCACTAGCGACGGATGTCTGCAAAGTCAAGTCTCTCCAGTAGGCCCTGCCAAATCGGTTCTGTATATGGCGGCCTGACGCAAAACAAACTGTCGAAAGGCGACAGTTGTGCTACAGATGGTTTATTATAGGCTCGATACGTTAAAATGACTGCGACAGGTATGCACTTAAATATAAATAAGAACTCGTCGTTCGCAAATACCAACATACTCTTTGCTGGAGCCGTAATTTGATTGGTTTATAGATCTCGACATGATGTATAATTCGAAGGGCATACGCTATGGAATGTTGTGCGCTTTCATCTGGTAGGCAGTTTTGCCTCGTATTTCATACACACGCTATCTGCCACGTACACGCTTCGTTGTTACTACTGAGTGGCGTTTCGCATGGAGAAGGAGTGACCGCAAACGCGTGCTTTACGTAAAATTCTTCGACGAGGATGGGATTCGAACCCACGCGTGCAGAGCACATTGGATTAGCAGTCCAACGCCTTAACCACTCGGCCACCTCGTCTGCTGGAACTTCATCTGCATCTTTGGCGAGTGCTTGCGCAAAGAAGACATCTGTCGATTCGAAAACGCATTCAAAGCACCGTACTGGGCCGGTGTCTGCGTCTAATGCCCAGCTGCAGTGCAGCCGACCAAGCTCCCACTCGCGAATCATTTAATGACAGCATCCGTCCACGTCGATATCCGATCGGGGCAAAATCACCGGCCCACTTATTTACTGCAGGAATAAGTATTGTATCGACATGCAGTGTCGTCTAATGCAAATGAGAAATGTGCTGGGCACTCTTTTCCACGACTTGCTGCAACGAAACGGACAGCTCGATACGCTACACTGATATTGCTTGCAAGGTTTTGACGTTCGTCCTAGCCCAAGATTGTCCTGCTGTTTGGATGGAGCTTGGTGTTTGGGCGGCCACTAGCGACGGATGTCTGCAAAGTCAAGTCTCTCCAGTAGGCCCTGCCAAATCGGTTCTGTATATGGCGGCCTGACGCAAAACAAACTGTCGAAAGGCGACAGTTGTGCTACAGATGGTTTATTATAGGCTCGATACGTTAAAATGACTGCGACAGGTATGCACTTAAATATAAATAAGAACTCGTCGTTCGCAAATACCAACATACTCTTTGCTGGAGCCGTAATTTGATTGGTTTATAGATCTCGACATGATGTATAATTCGAAGGGCATACGCTATGGAATGTTGTGCGCTTTCATCTGGTAGGCAGTTTTGCCTCGTATTTCATACACACGCTATCTGCCACGTACACGCTTCGTTGTTACTACTGAGTGGCGTTTCGCATGGAGAAGGAGTGACCGCAAACGCGTGCTTTACGTAAAATTCTTCGACGAGGATGGGATTCGAACCCACGCGTGCAGAGCACATTGGATTAGCAGTCCAACGCCTTAACCACTCGGCCACCTCGTCTGCTGGAACTACATCTGCATCTTTGGCGAGTGCTTGCGCAAAGAAGACATCTGTCGATTCGAAAACGCATTCAAAGCACCGTACTGGGCCGGTGTCTGCGTCTAATGCCCAGCTGCAGTGCAGCCGACCAAGCTCCCACTCGCGAATCATTTAATGACAGCATCCGTCCACGTCGATATCCGATCGGGGCAAAATCACCGGCCCACTTATTTACTGCAGGAATAAGTATTGTATCGACATGCAGTGTCGTCTAATGCAAATGAGAAATGTGCTGGGCACTCTTTTCCACGACTTGCTGCAACGAAACGGACAGCTCGATACGCTACACTGATATTGCTTGCAAGGTTTTGACGTTCGTCCTAGCCCAAGATTGTCCTGCTGTTTGGATGGAGCTTGGTGTTTGGGCGGCCACTAGCGACGGATGTCTGCAAAGTCAAGTCTCTCCAGTAGGCCCTGCCAAATCGGTTCTGTATATGGCGGCCTGACGCAAAACAAACTGTCGAAAGGCGACAGTTGTGCTACAGATGGTTTATTATAGGCTCGATACGTTAAAATGACTGCGACAGGTATGCACTTAAATATAAATAAGAACTCGTCGTTCGCAAATACCAACATACTCTTTGCTGGAGCCGTAATTTGATTGGTTTATAGATCTCGACATGATGTATAATTCGAAGGGCATACGCTATGGAATGTTGTGCGCTTTCATCTGGTAGGCAGTTTTGCCTCGTATTTCATACACACGCTATCTGCCACGTACACGCTTCGTTGTTACTACTGAGTGGCGTTTCGCATGGAGAAGGAGTGACCGCAAACGCGTGCTTTACGTAAAATTCTTCGACGAGGATGGGATTCGAACCCACGCGTGCAGAGCACATTGGATTAGCAGTCCAACGCCTTAACCACTCGGCCACCTCGTCTGCTGGAACTACATCTGCATCTTTGGCGAGTGCTTGCGCAAAGAAGACATCTGTCGATTCGAAAACGCATTCAAAGCACCGTACTGGGCCGGTGTCTGCGTCTAATGCCCAGCTGCAGTGCAGCCGACCAAGCTCCCACTCGCGAATCATTTAATGACAGCATCCGTCCACGTCGATATCCGATCGGGGCAAAATCACCGGCCCACTTATTTACTGCAGGAATAAGTATTGTATCGACATGCAGTGTCGTCTAATGCAAATGAGAAATGTGCTGGGCACTCTTTTCCACGACTTGCTGCAACGAAACGGACAGCTCGATACGCTACACTGATATTGCTTGCAAGGTTTTGACGTTCGTCCTAGCCCAAGATTGTCCTGCTGTTTGGATGGAGCTTGGTGTTTGGGCGGCCACTAGCGACGGATGTCTGCAAAGTCAAGTCTCTCCAGTAGGCCCTGCCAAATCGGTTCTGTATATGGCGGCCTGACGCAAAACAAACTGTCGAAAGGCGACAGTTGTGCTACAGATGGTTTATTATAGGCTCGATACGTTAAAATGACTGCGACAGGTATGCACTTAAATATAAATAAGAACTCGTCGTTCGCAAATACCAACATACTCTTTGCTGGAGCCGTAATTTGATTGGTTTATAGATCTCGACATGATGTATAATTCGAAGGGCATACGCTATGGAATGTTGTGCGCTTTCATCTGGTAGGCAGTTTTGCCTCGTATTTCATACACACGCTATCTGCCACGTACACGCTTCGTTGTTACTACTGAGTGGCGTTTCGCATGGAGAAGGAGTGACCGCAAACGCGTGCTTTACGTAAAATTCTTCGACGAGGATGGGATTCGAACCCACGCGTGCAGAGCACATTGGATTAGCAGTCCAACGCCTTAACCACTCGGCCACCTCGTCTGCTGGAACTACATCTGCATCTTTGGCGAGTGCTTGCGCAAAGAAGACATCTGTCGATTCGAAAACGCATTCAAAGCACCGTACTGGGCCGGTGTCTGCGTCTAATGCCCAGCTGCAGTGCAGCCGACCAAGCTCCCACTCGCGAATCATTTAATGACAGCATCCGTCCACGTCGATATCCGATCGGGGCAAAATCACCGGCCCACTTATTTACTGCAGGAATAAGTATTGTATCGACATGCAGTGTCGTCTAATGCAAATGAGAAATGTGCTGGGCACTCTTTTCCACGACTTGCTGCAACGAAACGGACAGCTCGATACGCTACACTGATATTGCTTGCAAGGTTTTGACGTTCGTCCTAGCCCAAGATTGTCCTGCTGTTTGGATGGAGCTTGGTGTTTGGGCGGCCACTAGCGACGGATGTCTGCAAAGTCAAGTCTCTCCAGTAGGCCCTGCCAAATCGGTTCTGTATATGGCGGCCTGACGCAAAACAAACTGTCGAAAGGCGACAGTTGTGCTACAGATGGTTTATTATAGGCTCGATACGTTAAAATGACTGCGACAGGTATGCACTTAAATATAAATAAGAACTCGTCGTTCGCAAATACCAACATACTCTTTGCTGGAGCCGTAATTTGATTGGTTTATAGATCTCGACATGATGTATAATTCGAAGGGCATACGCTATGGAATGTTGTGCGCTTTCATCTGGTAGGCAGTTTTGCCTCGTATTTCATACACACGCTATCTGCCACGTACACGCTTCGTTGTTACTACTGAGTGGCGTTTCGCATGGAGAAGGAGTGACCGCAAACGCGTGCTTTACGTAAAATTCTTCGACGAGGATGGGATTCGAACCCACGCGTGCAGAGCACATTGGATTAGCAGTCCAACGCCTTAACCACTCGGCCACCTCGTCTGCTGGAACTACATCTGCATCTTTGGCGAGTGCTTGCGCAAAGAAGACATCTGTCGATTCGAAAACGCATTCAAAGCACCGTACTGGGCCGGTGTCTGCGTCTAATGCCCAGCTGCAGTGCAGCCGACCAAGCTCCCACTCGCGAATCATTTAATGACAGCATCCGTCCACGTCGATATCCGATCGGGGCAAAATCACCGGCCCACTTATTTACTGCAGGAATAAGTATTGTATCGACATGCAGTGTCGTCTAATGCAAATGAGAAATGTGCTGGGCACTCTTTTCCACGACTTGCTGCAACGAAACGGACAGCTCGATACGCTACACTGATATTGCTTGCAAGGTTTTGACGTTCGTCCTAGCCCAAGATTGTCCTGCTGTTTGGATGGAGCTTGGTGTTTGGGCGGCCACTAGCGACGGATGTCTGCAAAGTCAAGTCTCTCCAGTAGGCCCTGCCAAATCGGTTCTGTATATGGCGGCCTGACGCAAAACAAACTGTCGAAAGGCGACAGTTGTGCTACAGATGGTTTATTATAGGCTCGATACGTTAAAATGACTGCGACAGGTATGCACTTAAATATAAATAAGAACTCGTCGTTCGCAAATACCAACATACTCTTTGCTGGAGCCGTAATTTGATTGGTTTATAGATCTCGACATGATGTATAATTCGAAGGGCATACGCTATGGAATGTTGTGCGCTTTCATCTGGTAGGCAGTTTTGCCTCGTATTTCATACACACGCTATCTGCCACGTACACGCTTCGTTGTTACTACTGAGTGGCGTTTCGCATGGAGAAGGAGTGACCGCAAACGCGTGCTTTACGTAAAATTCTTCGACGAGGATGGGATTCGAACCCACGCGTGCAGAGCACATTGGATTAGCAGTCCAACGCCTTAACCACTCGGCCACCTCGTCTGCTGGAACTACATGTGCATCTTTGGCGAGTGCTTGCGCAAAGAAGACATCTGTCGATTCGAAAACGCATTCAAAGCACCGTACTGGGCCGGTGTCTGCGTCTAATGCCCAGCTGCAGTGCAGCCGACCAAGCTCCCACTCGCGAATCATTTAATGACAGCATCCGTCCACGTCGATATCCGATCGGGGCAAAATCACCGGCCCACTTATTTACTGCAGGAATAAGTATTGTATCGACATGCAGTGTCGTCTAATGCAAATGAGAAATGTGCTGGGCACTCTTTTCCACGACTTGCTGCAACGAAACGGACAGCTCGATACGCTACACTGATATTGCTTGCAAGGTTTTGACGTTCGTCCTAGCCCAAGATTGTCCTGCTGTTTGGATGGAGCTTGGTGTTTGGGCGGCCACTAGCGACGGATGTCTGCAAAGTCAAGTCTCTCCAGTAGGCCCTGCCAAATCGGTTCTGTATATGGCGGCCTGACGCAAAACAAACTGTCGAAAGGCGACAGTTGTGCTACAGATGGTTTATTATAGGCTCGATACGTTAAAATGACTGCGACAGGTATGCACTTAAATATAAATAAGAACTCGTCGTTCGCAAATACCAACATACTCTTTGCTGGAGCCGTAATTTGATTGGTTTATAGATCTCGACATGATGTATAATTCGAAGGGCATACGCTATGGAATGTTGTGCGCTTTCATCTGGTAGGCAGTTTTGCCTCGTATTTCATACACACGCTATCTGCCACGTACACGCTTCGTTGTTACTACTGAGTGGCGTTTCGCATGGAGAAGGAGTGACCGCAAACGCGTGCTTTACGTAAAATTCTTCGACGAGGATGGGATTCGAACCCACGCGTGCAGAGCACATTGGATTAGCAGTCCAACGCCTTAACCACTCGGCCACCTCGTCTGCTGGAACTACATCTGCATCTTTGGCGAGTGCTTGCGCAAAGAAGACATCTGTCGATTCGAAAACGCATTCAAAGCACCGTACTGGGCCGGTGTCTGCGTCTAATGCCCAGCTGCAGTGCAGCCGACCAAGCTCCCACTCGCGAATCATTTAATGACAGCATCCGTCCACGTCGATATCCGATCGGGGCAAAATCACCGGCCCACTTATTTACTGCAGGAATAAGTATTGTATCGACATGCAGTGTCGTCTAATGCAAATGAGAAATGTGCTGGGCACTCTTTTCCACGACTTGCTGCAACGAAACGGACAGCTCGATACGCTACACTGATATTGCTTGCAAGGTTTTGACGTTCGTCCTAGCCCAAGATTGTCCTGCTGTTTGGATGGAGCTTGGTGTTTGGGCGGCCACTAGCGACGGATGTCTGCAAAGTCAAGTCTCTCCAGTAGGCCCTGCCAAATCGGTTCTGTATATGGCGGCCTGACGCAAAACAAACTGTCGAAAGGCGACAGTTGTGCTACAGATGGTTTATTATAGGCTCGATACGTTAAAATGACTGCGACAGGTATGCACTTAAATATAAATAAGAACTCGTCGTTCGCAAATACCAACATACTCTTTGCTGGAGCCGTAATTTGATTGGTTTATAGATCTCGACATGATGTATAATTCGAAGGGCATACGCTATGGAATGTTGTGCGCTTTCATCTGGTAGGCAGTTTTGCCTCGTATTTCATACACACGCTATCTGCCACGTACACGCTTCGTTGTTACTACTGAGTGGCGTTTCGCATGGAGAAGGAGTGACCGCAAACGCGTGCTTTACGTAAAATTCTTCGACGAGGATGGGATTCGAACCCACGCGTGCAGAGCACATTGGATTAGCAGTCCAACGCCTTAACCACTCGGCCACCTCGTCTGCTGGAACTACATCTGCATCTTTGGCGAGTGCTTGCGCAAAGAAGACATCTGTCGATTCGAAAACGCATTCAAAGCACCGTACTGGGCCGGTGTCTGCGTCTAATGCCCAGCTGCAGTGCAGCCGACCAAGCTCCCACTCGCGAATCATTTAATGACAGCATCCGTCCACGTCGATATCCGATCGGGGCAAAATCACCGGCCCACTTATTTACTGCAGGAATAAGTATTGTATCGACATGCAGTGTCGTCTAATGCAAATGAGAAATGTGCTGGGCACTCTTTTCCACGACTTGCTGCAACGAAACGGACAGCTCGATACGCTACACTGATATTGCTTGCAAGGTTTTGACGTTCGTCCTAGCCCAAGATTGTCCTGCTGTTTGGATGGAGCTTGGTGTTTGGGCGGCCACTAGCGACGGATGTCTGCAAAGTCAAGTCTCTCCAGTAGGCCCTGCCAAATCGGTTCTGTATATGGCGGCCTGACGCAAAACAAACTGTCGAAAGGCGACAGTTGTGCTACAGATGGTTTATTATAGGCTCGATACGTTAAAATGACTGCGACAGGTATGCACTTAAATATAAATAAGAACTCGTCGTTCGCAAATACCAACATACTCTTTGCTGGAGCCGTAATTTGATTGGTTTATAGATCTCGACATGATGTATAATTCGAAGGGCATACGCTATGGAATGTTGTGCGCTTTCATCTGGTAGGCAGTTTTGCCTCGTATTTCATACACACGCTATCTGCCACGTACACGCTTCGTTGTTACTACTGAGTGGCGTTTCGCATGGAGAAGGAGTGACCGCAAACGCGTGCTTTACGTAAAATTCTTCGACGAGGATGGGATTCGAACCCACGCGTGCAGAGCACATTGGATTAGCAGTCCAACGCCTTAACCACTCGGCCACCTCGTCTGCTGGAACTACATCTGCATCTTTGGCGAGTGCTTGCGCAAAGAAGACATCTGTCGATTCGAAAACGCATTCAAAGCACCGTACTGGGCCGGTGTCTGCGTCTAATGCCCAGCTGCAGTGCAGCCGACCAAGCTCCCACTCGCGAATCATTTAATGACAGCATCCGTCCACGTCGATATCCGATCGGGGCAAAATCACCGGCCCACTTATTTACTGCAGGAATAAGTATTGTATCGACATGCAGTGTCGTCTAATGCAAATGAGAAATGTGCTGGGCACTCTTTTCCACGACTTGCTGCAACGAAACGGACAGCTCGATACGCTACACTGATATTGCTTGCAAGGTTTTGACGTTCGTCCTAGCCCAAGATTGTCCTGCTGTTTGGATGGAGCTTGGTGTTTGGGCGGCCACTAGCGACGGATGTCTGCAAAGTCAAGTCTCTCCAGTAGGCCCTGCCAAATCGGTTCTGTATATGGCGGCCTGACGCAAAACAAACTGTCGAAAGGCGACAGTTGTGCTACAGATGGATTATTATAGGCTCGATACGTTAAAATGACTGCGACAGGTATGCACTTAAATATAAATAAGAACTCGTCGTTCGCAAATACCAACATACCCTTTGCTGGAGCCGAAATTTGATTGGTTTATAGATCTCGACATGATGTATAATTCGAAGGGCATACGCTATGGAATGTTGTGCGCTTTCATCTGGTAGGCAGTTTTGCCTCGTATTTCATACACACGCTATCTGCCACGTACACGCTTCGTTGTTACTACTGAGTGGCGTACCGCATGGAGAAGGAGTGACCGCAAACGCGTGCTTTACGTAAAATTCTTCGACGAGGATGGGATTCGAACCCACGCGTGCAGAGCACATTGGATTAGCAGTCCAACGCCTTAACCACTCGGCCACCTCGTCTGCTGGAACTACATCTGCATCTTTGGCGAGTGCTTGCGCAAAGAAGACATCTGTCGATTCGAAAACGCATTCAAAGCACCGTACTGGGCCGGTGTCTGCGTCTAATGCCCAGCTGCAGTGCAGCCGACCAAGCTCCCACTCGCGAATCATTTAATGACAGCATGCGTCCACGTCGATATCCGATCGGGGCAAAATCACCGGCCCACTTATTTACTGCAGGAATAAGTATTGTATCGACATGCAGTGTCGTCTAATGCAAATGAGAAATGTGCTGGGCACTCTTTTCCACGACTTGCTGCAACGAAACGGACAGCTCGATACGCTACACTGATATTGCTTGCAAGGTTTTGACGTTCGTCCTAGCCCAAGATTGTCCTGCTGTTTGGATGGAGCTTGGTGTTTGGGCGGCCACTAGCGACGGATGTCTGCAAAGTCAAGTCTCTCCAGTAGGCCCTGCCAAATCGGTTCTGTATATGGCGCCCTGACGCAAAGTGCTACAGATGGTTTATTATAGGCTCGATACGTTAAAATGACTGCGACAGGTATGCACTTAAATATAAATAAGAACTCGTCGTTCGCAAATACCAACATACTCTTTGCTGGAGCCGTAATTTGATTGGTTTATAGATCTCGACATGATGTATAATTCGAAGGGCATACGCTATGGAATGTTGTGCGCTTTCATCTGGTAGGCAGTTTTGCCTCGTATTTCATACACACGCTATCTGCCACGTACACGCTTCGTTGTTACTCCTGAGTGGCGTTTCGCATGGAGAAGGAGTGACCGCAAACGCGTGCTTTACGTAAAATTCTTCGACGAGGATGGGATTCGAACCCACGCGTGCAGAGCACATTGGATTAGCAGTCCAACGCCTTAACCACTCGGCCACCTCGTCTGCTGGAACTACATCTGCATCTTTGGCGAGTGCTTGCGCAAAGAAGACATCTGTCGATTCGAAAACGCATTCAAAGCACCGTACTGGGCCGGTGTCTGCGTCTAATGCCCAGCTGCAGTGCAGCCGACCAAGCTCCCACTCGCGAATCATTTAATGACAGCATCCGTCCACGTCGATATCCGATCGGGGCAAAATCACCGGCCCACTTATTTACTGCAGGAATAAGTATTGTATCGACATGCAGTGTCGTCTAATGCAAATGAGAAATGTGCTGGGCACTCTTTTCCACGACTTGCTGCAACGAAACGGACAGCTCGATACGCTACACTGATATTGCTTGCAAGGTTTTGACGTTCGTCCTAGCCCAAGATTGTCCTGCTGTTTGGATGGAGCTTGGTGTTTGGGCGGCCACTAGCGACGGATGTCTGCAAAGTCAAGTCTCTCCAGTAGGCCCTGCCAAATCGGTTCTGTATATGGCGGCCTGACGCAAAACAAACTGTCGAAAGGCGACAGTTGTGCTACAGATGGTTTATTATAGGCTCGATACGTTAAAATGACTGCGACAGGTATGCACTTAAATATAAATAAGAACTCGTCGTTCGCAAATACCAACATACTCTTTGCTGGAGCCGTAATTTGATTGGTTTATAGATCTCGACATGATGTATAATTCGAAGGGCATACGCTATGGAATGTTGTGCGCTTTCATCTGGTAGGCAGTTTTGCCTCGTATTTCATACACACGCTATCTGCCACGTACACGCTTCGTTGTTACTACTGAGTGGCGTTTCGCATGGAGAAGGAGTGACCGCAAACGCGTGCTTTACGTAAAATTCTTCGACGAGGATGGGATTCGAACCCACGCGTGCAGAGCACATTGGATTAGCAGTCCAACGCCTTAACCACTCGGCCACCTCGTCTGCTGGAACTACATCTGCATCTTTGGCGAGTGCTTGCGCAAAGAAGACATCTGTCGATTCGAAAACGCATTCAAAGCACCGTACTGGGCCGGTGTCTGCGTCTAATGCCCAGCTGCAGTGCAGCCGACCAAGCTCCCACTCGCGAATCATTTAATGACAGCATCCGTCCACGTCGATATCCGATCGGGGCAAAATCACCGGCCCACTTATTTACTGCAGGAATAAGTATTGTATCGACATGCAGTGTCGTCTAATGCAAATGAGAAATGTGCTGGGCACTCTTTTCCACGACTTGCTGCAACGAAACGGACAGCTCGATACGCTACACTGATATTGCTTGCAAGGTTTTGACGTTCGTCCTAGCCCAAGATTGTCCTGCTGTTTGGATGGAGCTTGGTGTTTGGGCGGCCACTAGCGACGGATGTCTGCAAAGTCAAGTCTCTCCAGTAGGCCCTGCCAAATCGGTTCTGTATATGGCGGCCTGACGCAAAACAAACTGTCGAAAGGCGACAGTTGTGCTACAGATGGTTTATTATAGGCTCGATACGTTAAAATGACTGCGACAGGTATGCACTTAAATATAAATAAGAACTCGTCGTTCGCAAATACCAACATACTCTTTGCTGGAGCCGTAATTTGATTGGTTTATAGATCTCGACATGATGTATAATTCGAAGGGCATACGCTATGGAATGTTGTGCGCTTTCATCTGGTAGGCAGTTTTGCCTCGTATTTCATACACACGCTATCTGCCACGTACACGCTTCGTTGTTACTACTGAGTGGCGTTTCGCATGGAGAAGGAGTGACCGCAAACGCGTGCTTTACGTAAAATTCTTCGACGAGGATGGGATTCGAACCCACGCGTGCAGAGCACATTGGATTAGCAGTCCAACGCCTTAACCACTCGGCCACCTCGTCTGCTGGAACTACATGTGCATCTTTGGCGAGTGCTTGCGCAAAGAAGACATCTGTCGATTCGAAAACGCATTCAAAGCACCGTACTGGGCCGGTGTCTGCGTCTAATGCCCAGCTGCAGTGCAGCCGACCAAGCTCCCACTCGCGAATCATTTAATGACAGCATCCGTCCACGTCGATATCCGATCGGGGCAAAATCACCGGCCCACTTATTTACTGCAGGAATAAGTATTGTATCGACATGCAGTGTCGTCTAATGCAAATGAGAAATGTGCTGGGCACTCTTTTCCACGACTTGCTGCAACGAAACGGACAGCTCGATACGCTACACTGATATTGCTTGCAAGGTTTTGACGTTCGTCCTAGCCCAAGATTGTCCTGCTGTTTGGATGGAGCTTGGTGTTTGGGCGGCCACTAGCGACGGATGTCTGCAAAGTCAAGTCTCTCCAGTAGGCCCTGCCAAATCGGTTCTGTATATGGCGGCCTGACGCAAAACAAACTGTCGAAAGGCGACAGTTGTGCTACAGATGGTTTATTATAGGCTCGATACGTTAAAATGACTGCGACAGGTATGCACTTAAATATAAATAAGAACTCGTCGTTCGCAAATACCAACATACTCTTTGCTGGAGCCGTAATTTGATTGGTTTATAGATCTCGACATGATGTATAATTCGAAGGGCATACGCTATGGAATGTTGTGCGCTTTCATCTGGTAGGCAGTTTTGCCTCGTATTTCATACACACGCTATCTGCCACGTACACGCTTCGTTGTTACTACTGAGTGGCGTTTCGCATGGAGAAGGAGTGACCGCAAACGCGTGCTTTACGTAAAATTCTTCGACGAGGATGGGATTCGAACCCACGCGTGCAGAGCACATTGGATTAGCAGTCCAACGCCTTAACCACTCGGCCACCTCGTCTGCTGGAACTACATGTGCATCTTTGGCGAGTGCTTGCGCAAAGAAGACATCTGTCGATTCGAAAACGCATTCAAAGCACCGTACTGGGCCGGTGTCTGCGTCTAATGCCCAGCTGCAGTGCAGCCGACCAAGCTCCCACTCGCGAATCATTTAATGACAGCATCCGTCCACGTCGATATCCGATCGGGGCAAAATCACCGGCCCACTTATTTACTGCAGGAATAAGTATTGTATCGACATGCAGTGTCGTCTAATGCAAATGAGAAATGTGCTGGGCACTCTTTTCCACGACTTGCTGCAACGAAACGGACAGCTCGATACGCTACACTGATATTGCTTGCAAGGTTTTGACGTTCGTCCTAGCCCAAGATTGTCCTGCTGTTTGGATGGAGCTTGGTGTTTGGGCGGCCACTAGCGACGGATGTCTGCAAAGTCAAGTCTCTCCAGTAGGCCCTGCCAAATCGGTTCTGTATATGGCGGCCTGACGCAAAACAAACTGTCGAAAGGCGACAGTTGTGCTACAGATGGTTTATTATAGGCTCGATACGTTAAAATGACTGCGACAGGTATGCACTTAAATATAAATAAGAACTCGTCGTTCGCAAATACCAACATACTCTTTGCTGGAGCCGTAATTTGATTGGTTTATAGATCTCGACATGATGTATAATTCGAAGGGCATACGCTATGGAATGTTGTGCGCTTTCATCTGGTAGGCAGTTTTGCCTCGTATTTCATACACACGCTATCTGCCACGTACACGCTTCGTTGTTACTACTGAGTGGCGTTTCGCATGGAGAAGGAGTGACCGCAAACGCGTGCTTTACGTAAAATTCTTCGACGAGGATGGGATTCGAACCCACGCGTGCAGAGCACATTGGATTAGCAGTCCAACGCCTTAACCACTCGGCCACCTCGTCTGCTGGAACTACATCTGCATCTTTGGCGAGTGCTTGCGCAAAGAAGACATCTGTCGATTCGAAAACGCATTCAAAGCACCGTACTGGGCCGGTGTCTGCGTCTAATGCCCAGCTGCAGTGCAGCCGACCAAGCTCCCACTCGCGAATCATTTAATGACAGCATCCGTCCACGTCGATATCCGATCGGGGCAAAATCACCGGCCCACTTATTTACTGCAGGAATAAGTATTGTATCGACATGCAGTGTCGTCTAATGCAAATGAGAAATGTGCTGGGCACTCTTTTCCACGACTTGCTGCAACGAAACGGACAGCTCGATACGCTACACTGATATTGCTTGCAAGGTTTTGACGTTCGTCCTAGCCCAAGATTGTCCTGCTGTTTGGATGGAGCTTGGTGTTTGGGCGGCCACTAGCGACGGATGTCTGCAAAGTCAAGTCTCTCCAGTAGGCCCTGCCAAATCGGTTCTGTATATGGCGGCCTGACGCAAAACAAACTGTCGAAAGGCGACAGTTGTGCTACAGATGGTTTATTATAGGCTCGATACGTTAAAATGACTGCGACAGGTATGCACTTAAATATAAATAAGAACTCGTCGTTCGCAAATACCAACATACTCTTTGCTGGAGCCGTAATTTGATTGGTTTATAGATCTCGACATGATGTATAATTCGAAGGGCATACGCTATGGAATGTTGTGCGCTTTCATCTGGTAGGCAGTTTTGCCTCGTATTTCATACACACGCTATCTGCCACGTACACGCTTCGTTGTTACTACTGAGTGGCGTTTCGCATGGAGAAGGAGTGACCGCAAACGCGTGCTTTACGTAAAATTCTTCGACGAGGATGGGATTCGAACCCACGCGTGCAGAGCACATTGGATTAGCAGTCCAACGCCTTAACCACTCGGCCACCTCGTCTGCTGGAACTACATCTGCATCTTTGGCGAGTGCTTGCGCAAAGAAGACATCTGTCGATTCGAAAACGCATTCAAAGCACCGTACTGGGCCGGTGTCTGCGTCTAATGCCCAGCTGCAGTGCAGCCGACCAAGCTCCCACTCGCGAATCATTTAATGACAGCATCCGTCCACGTCGATATCCGATCGGGGCAAAATCACCGGCCCACTTATTTACTGCAGGAATAAGTATTGTATCGACATGCAGTGTCGTCTAATGCAAATGAGAAATGTGCTGGGCACTCTTTTCCACGACTTGCTGCAACGAAACGGACAGCTCGATACGCTACACTGATATTGCTTGCAAGGTTTTGACGTTCGTCCTAGCCCAAGATTGTCCTGCTGTTTGGATGGAGCTTGGTGTTTGGGCGGCCACTAGCGACGGATGTCTGCAAAGTCAAGTCTCTCCAGTAGGCCCTGCCAAATCGGTTCTGTATATGGCGGCCTGACGCAAAACAAACTGTCGAAAGGCGACAGTTGTGCTACAGATGGTTTATTATAGGCTCGATACGTTAAAATGACTGCGACAGGTATGCACTTAAATATAAATAAGAACTCGTCGTTCGCAAATACCAACATACTCTTTGCTGGAGCCGTAATTTGATTGGTTTATAGATCTCGACATGATGTATAATTCGAAGGGCATACGCTATGGAATGTTGTGCGCTTTCATCTGGTAGGCAGTTTTGCCTCGTATTTCATACACACGCTATCTGCCACGTACACGCTTCGTTGTTACTACTGAGTGGCGTTTCGCATGGAGAAGGAGTGACCGCAAACGCGTGCTTTACGTAAAATTCTTCGACGAGGATGGGATTCGAACCCACGCGTGCAGAGCACATTGGATTAGCAGTCCAACGCCTTAACCACTCGGCCACCTCGTCTGCTGGAACTACATCTGCATCTTTGGCGAGTGCTTGCGCAAAGAAGACATCTGTCGATTCGAAAACGCATTCAAAGCACCGTACTGGGCCGGTGTCTGCGTCTAATGCCCAGCTGCAGTGCAGCCGACCAAGCTCCCACTCGCGAATCATTTAATGACAGCATCCGTCCACGTCGATATCCGATCGGGGCAAAATCACCGGCCCACTTATTTACTGCAGGAATAAGTATTGTATCGACATGCAGTGTCGTCTAATGCAAATGAGAAATGTGCTGGGCACTCTTTTCCACGACTTGCTGCAACGAAACGGACAGCTCGATACGCTACACTGATATTGCTTGCAAGGTTTTGACGTTCGTCCTAGCCCAAGATTGTCCTGCTGTTTGGATGGAGCTTGGTGTTTGGGCGGCCACTAGCGACGGATGTCTGCAAAGTCAAGTCTCTCCAGTAGGCCCTGCCAAATCGGTTCTGTATATGGCGGCCTGACGCAAAACAAACTGTCGAAAGGCGACAGTTGTGCTACAGATGGTTTATTATAGGCTCGATACGTTAAAATGACTGCGACAGGTATGCACTTAAATATAAATAAGAACTCGTCGTTCGCAAATACCAACATACTCTTTGCTGGAGCCGTAATTTGATTGGTTTATAGATCTCGACATGATGTATAATTCGAAGGGCATACGCTATGGAATGTTGTGCGCTTTCATCTGGTAGGCAGTTTTGCCTCGTATTTCATACACACGCTATCTGCCACGTACACGCTTCGTTGTTACTACTGAGTGGCGTTTCGCATGGAGAAGGAGTGACCGCAAACGCGTGCTTTACGTAAAATTCTTCGACGAGGATGGGATTCGAACCCACGCGTGCAGAGCACATTGGATTAGCAGTCCAACGCCTTAACCACTCGGCCACCTCGTCTGCTGGAACTACATCTGCATCTTTGGCGAGTGCTTGCGCAAAGAAGACATCTGTCGATTCGAAAACGCATTCAAAGCACCGTACTGGGCCGGTGTCTGCGTCTAATGCCCAGCTGCAGTGCAGCCGACCAAGCTCCCACTCGCGAATCATTTAATGACAGCATCCGTCCACGTCGATATCCGATCGGGGCAACATCATCGGCCCACTTATTTACTGCAGGAATAAGTATTGTATCGACATGCAGTGTCGTCTAATGCAAATGAGAAATGTGCTGGGCACTCTTTTCCACGACTTGCTGCAACCAAACGGACAGCTCGATACGCTACACTGATATTGCTTGCAAGGTTTTGACGTTCGTCCTAGCCCAAGATTGTCCTGCTGTTTGGATGGAGCTTGGTGTTTGGGCGGCCACTAGCGACGGATGTCTGCAAAGTCAAGTCTCTCCAGTAGGCCCTGCCAAATCGGTTCTGTATATGGCGGCCTGACGCAAAACAAACTGTCGAAAGGCGACAGTTGTGCTACAGATGGTTTATTATAGGCTCGATACGTTAAAATGACTGCGACAGGTATGCACTTAAATATAAATAAGAACTCGTCGTTCGCAAATACCAACATACTCTTTGCTGGAGCCGTAATTTGATTGGTTTATAGATCTCGACATGATGTATAATTCGAAGGGCATACGCTATGGAATGTTGTGCGCTTTCATCTGGTAGGCAGTTTTGCCTCGTATTTCATACACACGCTATCTGCCACGTACACGCTTCGTTGTTACTACTGAGTGGCGTTTCGCATGGAGAAGGAGTGACCGCAAACGCGTGCTTTACGTAAAATTCTTCGACGAGGATGGGATTCGAACCCACGCGTGCAGAGCACATTGGATTAGCAGTCCAACGCCTTAACCACTCGGCCACCTCGTCTGCTGGAACTACATCTGCATCTTTGGCGAGTGCTTGCGCAAAGAAGACATCTGTCGATTCGAAAACGCATTCAAAGCACCGTACTGGGCCGGTGTCTGCGTCTAATGCCCAGCTGCAGTGCAGCCGACCAAGCTCCCACTCGCGAATCATTTAATGACAGCATCCGTCCACGTCGATATCCGATCGGGGCAAAATCACCGGCCCACTTATTTACTGCAGGAATAAGTATTGTATCGACATGCAGTGTCGTCTAATGCAAATGAGAAATGTGCTGGGCACTCTTTTCCACGACTTGCTGCAACGAAACGGACAGCTCGATACGCTACACTGATATTGCTTGCAAGGTTTTGACGTTCGTCCTAGCCCAAGATTGTCCTGCTGTTTGGATGGAGCTTGGTGTTTGGGCGGCCACTAGCGACGGATGTCTGCAAAGTCAAGTCTCTCCAGTAGGCCCTGCCAAATCGGTTCTGTATATGGCGGCCTGACGCAAAACAAACTGTCGAAAGGCGACAGTTGTGCTACAGATGGTTTATTATAGGCTCGATACGTTAAAATGACTGCGACAGGTATGCACTTAAATATAAATAAGAACTCGTCGTTCGCAAATACCAACATACTCTTTGCTGGAGCCGTAATTTGATTGGTTTATAGATCTCGACATGATGTATAATTCGAAGGGCATACGCTATGGAATGTTGTGCGCTTTCATCTGGTAGGCAGTTTTGCCTCGTATTTCATACACACGCTATCTGCCACGTACACGCTTCGTTGTTACTACTGAGTGGCGTTTCGCATGGAGAAGGAGTGACCGCAAACGCGTGCTTTACGTAAAATTCTTCGACGAGGATGGGATTCGAACCCACGCGTGCAGAGCATATTGGATTAGCAGTCCAACGCCTTAACCACTCGGCCACCTCGTCTGCTGGAACTACATCTGCATCTTTGGCGAGTGCTTGCGCAAAGAAGACATCTGTCGATTCGAAAACGCATTCAAAGCACCGTACTGGGCCGGTGTCTGCGTCTAATGCCCAGCTGCAGTGCAGCCGACCAAGCTCCCACTCGCGAATCATTTAATGACAGCATCCGTCCACGTCGATATCCGATCGGGGCAAAATCACCGGCCCACTTATTTACTGCAGGAATAAGTATTGTATCGACATGCAGTGTCGTCTAATGCAAATGAGAAATGTGCTGGGCACTCTTTTCCACGACTTGCTGCAACGAAACGGACAGCTCGATACGCTACACTGATATTGCTTGCAAGGTTTTGACGTTCGTCCTAGCCCAAGATTGTCCTGCTGTTTGGATGGAGCTTGGTGTTTGGGCGGCCACTAGCGACGGATGTCTGCAAAGTCAAGTCTCTCCAGTAGGCCCTGCCAAATCGGTTCTGTATATGGCGGCCTGACGCAAAACAAACTGTCGAAAGGCGACAGTTGTGCTACAGATGGTTTATTATAGGCTCGATACGTTAAAATGACTGCGACAGGTATGCACTTAAATATAAATAAGAACTCGTCGTTCGCAAATACCAACATACTCTTTGCTGGAGCCGTAATTTGATTGGTTTATAGATCTCGACATGATGTATAATTCGAAGGGCATACGCTATGGAATGTTGTGCGCTTTCATCTGGTAGGCAGTTTTGCCTCGTATTTCATACACACGCTATCTGCCACGTACACGCTTCGTTGTTACTACTGAGTGGCGTTTCGCATGGAGAAGGAGTGACCGCAAACGCGTGCTTTACGTAAAATTCTTCGACGAGGATGGGATTCGAACCCACGCGTGCAGAGCATATTGGATTAGCAGTCCAACGCCTTAACCACTCGGCCACCTCGTCTGCTGGAACTACATCTGCATCTTTGGCGAGTGCTTGCGCAAAGAAGACATCTGTCGATTCGAAAACGCATTCAAAGCACCGTACTGGGCCGGTGTCTGCGTCTAATGCCCAGCTGCAGTGCAGCCGACCAAGCTCCCACTCGCGAATCATTTAATGACAGCATCCGTCCACGTCGATATCCGATCGGGGCAAAATCACCGGCCCACTTATTTACTGCAGGAATAATTATTGTATCGACATGCAGTGTCGTCTAATGCAAATGAGAAATGTGCTGGGCACTCTTTTCCACGACTTGTTGCAACCAAACGGACAGCTCGATACGCTACACTGATATTGCTTGCAAGGTTTTGACGTTCGTCCTAGCCCAAGATTGTCCTGCTGTTTGGATGGAGCTTGGTGTTTGGGCGGCCACTAGCGACGGATGTCTGCAAAGTCAAGTCTCTCCAGTAGGCCCTGCCAAATCGGTTCTGTATATGGCGGCCTGACGCAAAACAAACTGTCGAAAGGCGACAGTTGTGCTACAGATGGTTTATTATAGGCTCGATACGTTAAAATGACTGCGACAGGTATGCACTTAAATATAAATAAGAACTCGTCGTTCGCAAATACCAACATACTCTTTGCTGGAGCCGTAATTTGATTGGTTTATAGATCTCGACATGATGTATAATTCGAAGGGCATACGCTATGGAATGTTGTGCGCTTTCATCTGGTAGGCAGTTTTGCCTCGTATTTCATACACACGCTATCTGCCACGTACACGCTTCGTTGTTACTACTGAGTGGCGTTTCGCATGGAGAAGGAGTGACCGCAAACGCGTGCTTTACGTAAAATTCTTCGACGAGGATGGGATTCGAACCCACGCGTGCAGAGCACATTGGATTAGCAGTCCAACGCCTTAACCACTCGGCCACCTCGTCTGCTGGAACTACATCTGCATCTTTGGCGAGTGCTTGCGCAAAGAAGACATCTGTCGATTCGAAAACGCATTCAAAGCACCGTACTGGGCCGGTGTCTGCGTCTAATGCCCAGCTGCAGTGCAGCCGACCAAGCTCCCACTCGCGAATCATTTAATGACAGCATCCGTCCACGTCGATATCCGATCGGGGCAACATCATCGGCCCACTTATTTACTGCAGGAATAAGTATTGTATCGACATGCAGTGTCGTCTAATGCAAATGAGAAATGTGCTGGGCACTCTTTTCCACGACTTGCTGCAACCAAACGGACAGCTCGATACGCTACACTGATATTGCTTGCAAGGTTTTGACGTTCGTCCTAGCCCAAGATTGTCCTGCTGTTTGGATGGAGCTTGGTGTTTGGGCGGCCACTAGCGACGGATGTCTGCAAAGTCAAGTCTCTCCAGTAGGCCCTGCCAAATCGGTTCTGTATATGGCGGCCTGACGCAAAACAAACTGTCGAAAGGCGACAGTTGTGCTACAGATGGTTTATTATAGGCTCGATACGTTAAAATGACTGCGACAGGTATGCACTTAAATATAAATAAGAACTCGTCGTTCGCAAATACCAACATACTCTTTGCTGGAGCCGTAATTTGATTGGTTTATAGATCTCGACATGATGTATAATTCGAAGGGCATACGCTATGGAATGTTGTGCGCTTTCATCTGGTAGGCAGTTTTGCCTCGTATTTCATACACACGCTATCTGCCACGTACACGCTTCGTTGTTACTACTGAGTGGCGTTTCGCATGGAGAAGGAGTGACCGCAAACGCGTGCTTTACGTAAAATTCCTCGACGAGGATGGGATTCGAACCCACGCGTGCAGAGCACATTGGATTAGCAGTCCAACGCCTTAACCACTCGGCCACCTCGTCTGCTGGAACTACATGTGCATCTTTGGCGAGTGCTTGCGCAAAGAAGACATCTGTCGATTCGAAAACGCATTCAAAGCACCGTACTGGGCCGGTGTCTGCGTCTAATGCCCAGCTGCAGTGCAGCCGACCAAGCTCCCACTCGCGAATCATTTAATGACAGCATCCGTCCACGTCGATATCCGATCGGGGCAAAATCACCGGCCCACTTATTTACTGCAGGAATAAGTATTGTATCGACATGCAGTGTCGTCTAATGCAAATGAGAAATGTGCTGGGCACTCTTTTCCACGACTTGCTGCAACGAAACGGACAGCTCGATACGCTACACTGATATTGCTTGCAAGGTTTTGACGTTCGTCCTAGCCCAAGATTGTCCTGCTGTTTGGATGGAGCTTGGTGTTTGGGCGGCCACTAGCGACGGATGTCTGCAAAGTCAAGTCTCTCCAGTAGGCCCTGCCAAATCGGTTCTGTATATGGCGGCCTGACGCAAAACAAACTGTCGAAAGGCGACAGTTGTGCTACAGATGGTTTATTATAGGCTCGATACGTTAAAATGACTGCGACAGGTATGCACTTAAATATAAATAAGAACTCGTCGTTCGCAAATACCAACATACTCTTTGCTGGAGCCGTAATTTGATTGGTTTATAGATCTCGACATGATGTATAATTCGAAGGGCATACGCTATGGAATGTTGTGCGCTTTCATCTGGTAGGCAGTTTTGCCTCGTATTTCATACACACGCTATCTGCCACATACACGCTTCGTTGTTACTACTGAGTGGCGTTTCGCATGGAGAAGGAGTGACCGCAAACGCGTGCTTTACGTAAAATTCTTCGACGAGGATGGGATTCGAACCCACGCGTGCAGAGCACATTGGATTAGCAGTCCAACGCCTTATCCACTCGGCCACCTCGTCTGCTGGAACTACATCTGCATCTTTGGCGAGTGCTTGCGCAAAGAAGACATCTGTCGATTCGAAAACGCATTCAAAGCACCGTACTGGGCCGGTGTCTGCGTCTAATGCCCAGCTGCAGTGCAGCCGACCAAGCTCCCACTCGCGAATCATTTAATGACAGCATCCGTCCACGTCGATATCCGATCGGGGCAAAATCACCGGCCCACTTATTTACTGCAGGAATAAGTATTGTATCGACATGCAGTGTCGTCTAATGCAAATGAGAAATGTGCTGGGCACTCTTTTCCACGACTTGCTGCAACGAAACGGACAGCTCGATACGCTACACTGATATTGCTTGCAAGGTTTTGACGTTCGTCCTAGCCCAAGATTGTCCTGCTGTTTGGATGGAGCTTGGTGTTTGGGCGGCCACTAGCGACGGATGTCTGCAAAGTCAAGTCTCTCCAGTAGGCCCTGCCAAATCGGTTCTGTATATGGCGGCCTGACGCAAAACAAACTGTCGAAAGGCGACAGTTGTGCTACAGATGGTTTATTATAGGCTCGATACGTTAAAATGACTGCGACAGGTATGCACTTAAATATAAATAAGAACTCGTCGTTCGCAAATACCAACATACTCTTTGCTGGAGCCGTAATTTGATTGGTTTATAGATCTCGACATGATGTATAATTCGAAGGGCATACGCTATGGTATGTTGTGCGCTTTCATCTGGTAGGAAGTTTTGCCTCGTATTTCATACACACGCTATCTGCCACGTACACGCTTCGTTGTTACTACTGAGTGGCGTTTCGCATGGAGAAGGAGTGACCGCAAACGCGTGCTTTACGTAAAATTCTTCGACGAGGATGGGATTCGAACCCACGCGTGCAGAGCACATTGGATTAGCAGACCAACGCCTTAACCACTCGGCCACCTCGTCTGCTGGAACTACATCTGCATCTTTGGCGAGTGCTTGCGCAAAGAAGACATCTGTCGATTCGAAAACGCATTCAAAGCACCGTACTGGGACGGTGTCTGCGTCTAATGCCCAGCTGCAGTGCAGCCGACCAAGCTCCCACTCGCGAATCATTTAATGACAGCATCCGTCCACGTCGATATCCGATCGGGGCAAAATCACCGGCCCACTTATTTACTGCAGGAATAAGTATTGTATCGACATGCAGTGTCGTCTAATGCAAATGAGAAATGTGCTGGGCACTCTTTTCCACGACTTGCTGCAACGAAACGGACAGCTCGATACGCTACACTGATATTGCTTGCAAGGTTTTGACGTTCGTCCTAGCCCAAGATTGTCCTGCTGTTTGGATGGAGCTTGGTGTTTGGGCGGCCACTAGCGACGGATGTCTGCAAAGTCAAGTCTCTCCAGTAGGCCCTGCCAAATCGGTTCTGTATATGGCGGCCTGACGCAAAACAAACTGTCGAAAGGCGACAGTTGTGCTACAGATGGTTTATTATAGGCTCGATACGTTAAAATGACTGCGACAGGTATGCACTTGAATATAAATAAGAACTCGTCGTTCGCAAATACCAACATACTCTTTGCTGGAGCCGTAATTTGATTGGTTTATAGATCTCGACATGATGTATAATTCGAAGGGCATACGCTATGGAATGTTGTGCGCTTTCATCTGGTAGGCAGTTTTGCCTCGTATTTCATACACACGCTATCTGCCACGTACACGCTTCGTTGTTACTACTGAGTGGCGTTTCGCATGGAGAAGGAGTGACCGCAAACGCGTGCTTTACGTAAAATTCTTCGACGAGGATGGGATTCGAACCCACGCGTGCAGAGCACATTGGATTAGCAGTCCAACGCCTTAACCACTCGGCCACCTCGTCTGCTGGAACTACATGTGCATCTTTGGCGAGTGCTTGCGCAAAGAAGACATCTGTCGATTCGAAAACGCATTCAAAGCACCGTACTGGGCCGGTGTCTGCGTCTAATGCCCAGCTGCAGTGCAGCCGACCAAGCTCCCACTCGCGAATCATTTAATGACAGCATCCGTCCACGTCGATATCCGATCGGGGCAAAATCACCGGCCCACTTATTTACTGCAGGAATAAGTATTGTATCGACATGCAGTGTCGTCTAATGCAAATGAGAAATGTGCTGGGCACTCTTTTCCACGACTTGCTGCAACGAAACGGACAGCTCGATACGCTACACTGATATTGCTTGCAAGGTTTTGACGTTCGTCCTAGCCCAAGATTGTCCTGCTGTTTGGATGGAGCTTGGTGTTTGGGCGGCCACTAGCGACGGATGTCTGCAAAGTCAAGTCTCTCCAGTAGGCCCTGCCAAATCGGTTCTGTATATGGCGGCCTGACGCAAAACAAACTGTCGAAAGGCGACAGTTGTGCTACAGATGGTTTATTATAGGCTCGATACGTTAAAATGACTGCGACAGGTATGCACTTAAATATAAATAAGAACTCGTCGTTCGCAAATACCAACATACTCTTTGCTGGAGCCGTAATTTGATTGGTTTATAGATCTCGACATGATGTATAATTCGAAGGGCATACGCTATGGAATGTTGTGCGCTTTCATCTGGTAGGCAGTTTTGCCTCGTATTTCATACACACGCTATCTGCCACGTACACGCTTCGTTGTTACTACTGAGTGGCGTTTCGCATGGAGAAGGAGTGACCGCAAACGCGTGCTTTACGTAAAATTCTTCGACGAGGATGGGATTCGAACCCACGCGTGCAGAGCACATTGGATTAGCAGTCCAACGCCTTAACCACTCGGCCACCTCGTCTGCTGGAACTACATCTGCATCTTTGGCGAGTGCTTGCGCAAAGAAGACTTCTGTCGATTCGAAAACGCATTCAAAGCACCGTACTGGGCCGGTGTCTGCGTCTAATGCCCAGCTGCAGTGCAGCCGACCAAGCTCCCACTCGCGAATCATTTAATGACAGCATCCGTCCACGTCGATATCCGATCGGGGCAAAATCACCGGCCCACTTATTTACTGCAGGAATAAGTATTGTATCGACATGCAGTGTCGTCTAATGCAAATGAGAAATGTGCTGGGCACTCTTTTCCACGACTTGCTGCAACGAAACGGACAGCTCGATACGCTACACTGATATTGCTTGCAAGGTTTTGACGTTCGTCCTAGCCCAAGATTGTCCTGCTGTTTGGATGGAGCTTGGTGTTTGGGCGGCCACTAGCGACGGATGTCTGCAAAGTCAAGTCTCTCCAGTAGGCCCTGCCAAATCGGTTCTGTATATGGCGGCCTGACGCAAAACAAACTGTCGAAAGGCGACAGTTGTGCTACAGATGGTTTATTATAGGCTCGATACGTTAAAATGACTGCGACAGGTATGCACTTAAATATAAATAAGAACTCGTCGTTCGCAAATACCAACATACTCTTTGCTGGAGCCGTAATTTGATTGGTTTATAGATCTCGACATGATGTATAATTCGAAGGGCATACGCTATGGAATGTTGTGCGCTTTCATCTGGTAGGCAGTTTTGCCTCGTATTTCATACACACGCTATCTGCCACGTACACGCTTCGTTGTTACTACTGAGTGGCGTTTCGCATGGAGAAGGAGTGACCGCAAACGCGTGCTTTACGTAAAATTCTTCGACGAGGATGGGATTCGAACCCACGCGTGCAGAGCACATTGGATTAGCAGTCCAACGCCTTAACCACTCGGCCACCTCGTCTGCTGGAACTACATCTGCATCTTTGGCGAGTGCTTGCGCAAAGAAGACTTCTGTCGATTCGAAAACGCATTCAAAGCACCGTACTGGGCCGGTGTCTGCGTCTAATGCCCAGCTGCAGTGCAGCCGACCAAGCTCCCACTCGCGAATCATTTAATGACAGCATCCGTCCACGTCGATATCCGATCGGGGCAAAATCACCGGCCCACTTATTTACTGCAGGAATAAGTATTGTATCGACATGCAGTGTCGTCTAATGCAAATGAGAAATGTGCTGGGCACTCTTTTCCACGACTTGCTGCAACGAAACGGACAGCTCGATACGCTACACTGATATTGCTTGCAAGGTTTTGACGTTCGTCCTAGCCCAAGATTGTCCTGCTGTTTGGATGGAGCTTGGTGTTTGGGCGGCCACTAGCGACGGATGTCTGCAAAGTCAAGTCTCTCCAGTAGGCCCTGCCAAATCGGTTCTGTATATGGCGGCCTGACGCAAAACAAACTGTCGAAAGGCGACAGTTGTGCTACAGATGGTTTATTATAGGCTCGATACGTTAAAATGACTGCGACAGGTATGCACTTAAATATAAATAAGAACTCGTCGTTCGCAAATACCAACATACTCTTTGCTGGAGCCGTAATTTGATTGGTTTATAGATCTCGACATGATGTATAATTCGAAGGGCATACGCTATGGAATGTTGTGCGCTTTCATCTGGTAGGCAGTTTTGCCTCGTATTTCATACACACGCTATCTGCCACGTACACGCTTCGTTGTTACTACTGAGTGGCGTTTCGCATGGAGAAGGAGTGACCGCAAACGCGTGCTTTACGTAAAATTCTTCGACGAGGATGGGATTCGAACCCACGCGTGCAGAGCACATTGGATTAGCAGTCCAACGCCTTAACCACTCGGCCACCTCGTCTGCTGGAACTACATGTGCATCTTTGGCGAGTGCTTGCGCAAAGAAGACATCTGTCGATTCGAAAACGCATTCAAAGCACCGTACTGGGCCGGTGTCTGCGTCTAATGCCCAGCTGCAGTGCAGCCGACCAAGCTCCCACTCGCGAATCATTTAATGACAGCATCCGTCCACGTCGATATCCGATCGGGGCAAAATCACCGGCCCACTTATTTACTGCAGGAATAAGTATTGTATCGACATGCAGTGTCGTCTAATGCAAATGAGAAATGTGCTGGGCACTCTTTTCCACGACTTGCTGCAACGAAACGGACAGCTCGATACGCTACACTGATATTGCTTGCAAGGTTTTGACGTTCGTCCTAGCCCAAGATTGTCCTGCTGTTTGGATGGAGCTTGGTGTTTGGGCGGCCACTAGCGACGGATGTCTGCAAAGTCAAGTCTCTCCAGTAGGCCCTGCCAAATCGGTTCTGTATATGGCGGCCTGACGCAAAACAAACTGTCGAAAGGCGACAGTTGTGCTACAGATGGTTTATTATAGGCTCGATACGTTAAAATGACTGCGACAGGTATGCACTTAAATATAAATAAGAACTCGTCGTTCGCAAATACCAACATACTCTTTGCTGGAGCCGTAATTTGATTGGTTTATAGATCTCGACATGATGTATAATTCGAAGGGCATACGCTATGGAATGTTGTGCGCTTTCATCTGGTAGGCAGTTTTGCCTCGTATTTCATACACACGCTATCTGCCACGTACACGCTTCGTTGTTACTACTGAGTGGCGTTTCGCATGGAGAAGGAGTGACCGCAAACGCGTGCTTTACGTAAAATTCTTCGACGAGGATGGGATTCGAACCCACGCGTGCAGAGCACATTGGATTAGCAGTCCAACGCCTTAACCACTCGGCCACCTCGTCTGCTGGAACTACATCTGCATCTTTGGCGAGTGCTTGCGCAAAGAAGACTTCTGTCGATTCGAAAACGCATTCAAAGCACCGTACTGGGCCGGTGTCTGCGTCTAATGCCCAGCTGCAGTGCAGCCGACCAAGCTCCCACTCGCGAATCATTTAATGACAGCATCCGTCCACGTCGATATCCGATCGGGGCAAAATCACCGGCCCACTTATTTACTGCAGGAATAAGTATTGTATCGACATGCAGTGTCGTCTAATGCAAATGAGAAATGTGCTGGGCACTCTTTTCCACGACTTGCTGCAACGAAACGGACAGCTCGATACGCTACACTGATATTGCTTGCAAGGTTTTGACGTTCGTCCTAGCCCAAGATTGTCCTGCTGTTTGGATGGAGCTTGGTGTTTGGGCGGCCACTAGCGACGGATGTCTGCAAAGTCAAGTCTCTCCAGTAGGCCCTGCCAAATCGGTTCTGTATATGGCGGCCTGACGCAAAACAAACTGTCGAAAGGCGACAGTTGTGCTACAGATGGTTTATTATAGGCTCGATACGTTAAAATGACTGCGACAGGTATGCACTTAAATATAAATAAGAACTCGTCGTTCGCAAATACCAACATACTCTTTGCTGGAGCCGTAATTTGATTGGTTTATAGATCTCGACATGATGTATAATTCGAAGGGCATACGCTATGGAATGTTGTGCGCTTTCATCTGGTAGGCAGTTTTGCCTCGTATTTCATACACACGCTATCTACCACGTACACGCTTCGTTGTTACTACTGAGTGGCGTTTCGCATGGAGAAGGAGTGACCGCAAACGCGTGCTTTACGTAAAATTCTTCGACGAGGATGGGATTCGAACCCACGCGTGCAGAGCACATTGGATTAGCAGTCCAACGCCTTAACCACTCGGCCACCTCGTCTGCTGGACCTACATCTGCATCTTTGGCGAGTGCTTGCGCAAAGAAGACATCTGTCGATTCGAAAACGCATTCAAAGCATCGTACTGGGCCGGTGTCTGCGTCTAATGCCCAGCTGCAGTGCAGCCGACCAAGCTCCCACTCGCGAATCATTTAATGACAGCATCCGTCCACGTCGATATCCGATCGGGGCAAAATCACCGGCCCACTTATTTACTGCAGGAATAAGTATTGTATCGACATGCAGTGTCGTCTAATGCAAATGAGAAATGTGCTGGGCACTCTTTTCCACGACTTGCTGCAACGAAACGGACAGCTCGATACGCTGCACTGATATTGCTTGCAAGGTTTTGACGTTCGTCCTAGCCCAAGATTGTCCTGCTGTTTGGATGGAGCTTGGTGTTTGGGCGGCCACTAGCGACGGATGTCTGCAAAGTCAAGTCTCTCCAGTAGGCCCTGCCAAATCGGTTCTGTATATGGCGGCCTGACGCAAAACAAACTGTCGAAAGGCGACAGTTGTGCTACAGATGGTTTATTATAGGCTCGATACGTTAAAATGACTGCGACAGGTATGCACTTAAATATAAATAAGAACTCGTCGTTCGCAAATACCAACATACTCTTTGCTGGAGCCGTAATTTGATTGGTTTATAGATCTCGACATGATGTATAATTCGAAGGGCATACGCTATGGAATGTTGTGCGCTTTCATCTGGTAGGCAGTTTTGCCTCGTATTTCATACACACGCTATCTGCCACGTACACGCTTCGTTGTTACTACTGAGTGGCGTTTCGCATGGAGAAGGAGTGACCGCAAACGCGTGCTTTACGTAAAATTCTTCGACGAGGATGGGATTCGAACCCACGCGTGCAGAGCACATTGGATTAGCAGTCCAACGCCTTAACCACTCGGCCACCTCGTCTGCTGGACCTACATCTGCATCTTTGGCGAGTGCTTGCGCAAAGAAGACATCTGTCGATTCGAAAACGCATTCAAAGCACCGTACTGGGCCGGTGTCTGCGTCTAATGCCCAGCTGCAGTGCAGCCGACCAAGCTCCCACTCGCGAATCATTTAATGACAGCATCCGTCCACGTCGATATCCGATCGGGGCAAAATCACCGGCCCACTTATTTACTGCAGGAATAAGTATTGTATCGACATGCAGTGTCGTCTAATGCAAATGAGAAATGTGCTGGGCACTCTTTTCCACGACTTGCTGCAACGAAACGGACAGCTCGATACGCTGCACTGATATTGCTTGCAAGGTTTTGACGTTCGTCCTAGCCCAAGATTGTCCTGCTGTTTGGATGGAGCTTGGTGTTTGGGCGGCCACTAGCGACGGATGTCTGCAAAGTCAAGTCTCTCCAGTAGGCCCTGCCAAATCGGTTCTGTATATGGCGGCCTGACGCAAAACAAACTGTCGAAAGGCGACAGTTGTGCTACAGATGGTTTATTATAGGCTCGATACGTTAAAATGACTGCGACAGGTATGCACTTAAATATAAATAAGAACTCGTCGTTCGCAAATACCAACATACTCTTTGCTGGAGCCGTAATTTGATTGGTTTATAGATTTCGACATGATGTATAATTCGAAGGGCATACGCTATGGAATGTTGTGCGCTTTCATCTGGTAGGCAGTTTTGCCTCGTATTTCATACACACGCTATCTGCCACGTACACGCTTCGTTGTTACTACTGAGTGGCGTTTCGCATGGAGAAGGAGTGACCGCAAACGCGTGCTTTACGTAAAATTCTTCGACGAGGATGGGATTCGAACCCACGCGTGCAGAGCACATTGGATTAGCAGTCCAACGCCTTAACCACTCGGCCACCTCGTCTGCTGGAACTACATCTGCATCTTTGGCGAGTGCTTGCGCAAAGAAGACATCTGTCGATTCGAAAACGCATTCAAAGCACCGTACTGGGCCGGTGTCTGCGTCTAATGCCCAGCTGCAGTGCAGCCGACCAAGCTCCCACTCGCGAATCATTTAATGACAGCATCCGTCCACGTCGATATCCGATCGGGGCAAAATCACCGGCCCACTTATTTACTGCAGGAATAAGTATTGTATCGACATGCAGTGTCGTCTAATGCAAATGAGAAATGTGCTGGGCACTCTTTTCCACGACTTGCTGCAACGAAACGGACAGCTCGATACGCTACACTGATATTGCTTGCAAGGTTTTGACGTTCGTCCTAGCCCAAGATTGTCCTGTTGTTTGGATGGAGCTTGGTGTTTGGGCGGCCACTAGCGACGGATAAACAAACTGTCGAAAGGCGACAGTTGTGCTACAGATGGTTTATTATAGGCTCGATACGTTAAAATGACTGCGACAGGTATGCACTTAAATATAAATAAGAACTCGTCGTTCGCAAATACCAACATACTCTTTGCTGGAGCCGTAATTTGATTGGTTTATAGATCTCGACATGATGTATAATTCGAAGGGCATACGCTATGGAATGTTGTGCGCTTTCATCTGGTAGGCAGTTTTGCCTCGTATTTCATACACACGCTATCTGCCACGTACACGCTTCGTTGTTACTACTGAGTGGCGTTTCGCATGGAGAAGGAGTGACCGCAAACGCGTGCTTTACGTAAAATTCTTCGACGAGGATGGGATTCGAACCCACGCGTGCAGAGCACATTGGATTAGCAGTCCAACGCCTTAACCACTCGGCCACCTCGTCTGCTGGAACTACATCTGCATCTTTGGCGAGTGCTTGCGCAAAGAAGACTTCTGTCGATTCGAAAACGCATTCAAAGCACCGTACTGGGCCGGTGTCTGCGTCTAATGCCCAGCTGCAGTGCAGCCGACCAAGCTCCCACTCGCGAATCATTTAATGACAGCATCCGTCCACGTCGATATCCGATCGGGGCAAAATCACCGGCCCACTTATTTACTGCAGGAATAAGTATTGTATCGACATGCAGTGTCGTCTAATGCAAATGAGAAATGTGCTGGGCACTCTTTTCCACGACTTGCTGCAACGAAACGGACAGCTCGATACGCTACACTGATATTGCTTGCAAGGTTTTGACGTTCGTCCTAGCCCAAGATTGTCCTGCTGTTTGGATGGAGCTTGGTGTTTGGGCGGCCACTAGCGACGGATGTCTGCAAAGTCAAGTCTCTCCAGTAGGCCCTGCCAAATCGGTTCTGTATATGGCGGCCTGACGCAAAACAAACTGTCGAAAGGCGACAGTTGTGCTACAGATGGTTTATTATAGGCTCGATACGTTAAAATGACTGCGACAGGTATGCACTTAAATATAAATAAGAACTCGTCGTTCGCAAATACCAACATACTCTTTGCTGGAGCCGTAATTTGATTGGTTTATAGATCTCGACATGATGTATAATTCGAAGGGCATACGCTATGGAATGTTGTGCGCTTTCATCTGGTAGGCAGTTTTGCCTCGTATTTCATACACACGCTATCTGCCACGTACACGCTTCGTTGTTACTACTGAGTGGCGTTTCGCATGGAGAAGGAGTGACCGCAAACGCGTGCTTTACGTAAAATTCTTCGACGAGGATGGGATTCGAACCCACGCGTGCAGAGCACATTGGATTAGCAGTCCAACGCCTTAACCACTCGGCCACCTCGTCTGCTGGAACTACATGTGCATCTTTGGCGAGTGCTTGCGCAAAGAAGACATCTGTCGATTCGAAAACGCATTCAAAGCACCGTACTGGGCCGGTGTCTGCGTCTAATGCCCAGCTGCAGTGCAGCCGACCAAGCTCCCACTCGCGAATCATTTAATGACAGCATCCGTCCACGTCGATATCCGATCGGGGCAAAATCACCGGCCCACTTATTTACTGCAGGAATAAGTATTGTATCGACATGCAGTGTCGTCTAATGCAAATGAGAAATGTGCTGGGCACTCTTTTCCACGACTTGCTGCAACGAAACGGACAGCTCGATACGCTACACTGATATTGCTTGCAAGGTTTTGACGTTCGTCCTAGCCCAAGATTGTCCTGCTGTTTGGATGGAGCTTGGTGTTTGGGCGGCCACTAGCGACGGATGTCTGCAAAGTCAAGTCTCTCCAGTAGGCCCTGCCAAATCGGTTCTGTATATGGCGGCCTGACGCAAAACAAACTGTCGAAAGGCGACAGTTGTGCTACAAATGGTTTATTATAGGCTCGATACGTTAAAATGACTGCGACAGGTATGCACTTAAATATAAATAAGAACTCGTCGTTCGCAAATACCAACATACTCTTTGCTGGAGCCGTAATTTGATTGGTTTATAGATTTCGACATGATGTATAATTCGAAGGGCATACGCTATGGAATGTTGTGCGCTTTCATCTGGTAGGCAGTTTTGCCTCGTATTTCATACACACGCTATCTGCCACGTACACTCTTTGACATAAAACTTGACCGGCGGCCGGCCGCTTCAGAGGCTAAGTCCGCGCCGATCGCGACATGGGACAAAGAAACTGGCCAACTCGCTAATTCTCTAAGTCCGGTTATCTGCACAATCTGGCAACACTGTAGACTGCGGCACTTCCTGGAGGAAAACTTGTCCCAAGATAGAGAGACTCTAGGCTGATTACGCCTGTGGTCTAGCGGTAGCGTGCGTTGTTTCTGTTCATAATGTCAGTGGATCGAGAGCAGCTGGCATAAAATATTTTTATAGCCTCTTCTGTCTGAATGCTGAAGACGTGAATGTAATGGTAGCGCAGATTCAATCTATTTCGCTTTGTGACACACCGATATCAAAATTTTATCTAGTAACGATTTTGCGGCAGATTTCCTGCAGACTGTCCTCCTCTGGACGCCGTATGCGGCAAAGCTCCGGGATCCATTTGCTGGCTACTGGCAGCGGCCGTGGCGACAGCAGCGGCGCTGCACTCCCCCGTTCTTTATCGAAAGCGCCTGCTACCGCTCATCGCTTTTGATGATTTGAAACGCTTTATTATTAAATGTTGCTCCACAGAAAATTTCTACAATTTCCATTCACGCTCAAAAGCAACGGAGACAGACGCCCTGATTAGTAGGCGGGTAATCGGCAAGAGCTGAGTATGGCCCGAAATTAATTTTATAGACTGGGACGAAATTAAACCACCTCACTACATTCGATGAATTTATAAATGCTTCATACCTCGTTTCTTTTCCTTTCAAACTTAATTATTTGTGCAACTTTTGGTCAATGATTGGATGTTTTCGTCAAGCCAGAGTGAGCGTCTGTGGTGTAAAATGTATTACAGTTCTTGTTTGATTCCTTATGGTAAGTCTATGCGATAAACTGTGTGAATACCTTGCAATGCATGCTCTGTAGCAGTGCAGGCACACTGCACATTTGGAGTTCCATGTATGGGTTCATGAAGTATTTATTGTTGATCGGAAGTGATAGTTAAGGTCATCAGATTTAATCCAGATAAATTTGTCGTTTTGAAGGTTTCAGAGAACGGAAAGGAATTGCTAACGCCGGTGTTAGAAAACGTCTACAGTTAAATGCTATTGCAAAAATTTAGAAGATGTGAACTATATTAATGAACATGTGCACTTCATAAACAACCTTCTGACATGTTAGACCTATATGACGAACAAAGCTCAAATTTATATCGTTGACAGTCGGTTTGAATCTTTTCAGGACCTATTTTACAGTGAAGCACCTTGGAATTTGCAAAGCAGAAATATATGACATTAACTTAATTTACTAAGTCGAAATCGGACGAAGATTGATGTTTAAAGGCATTCTTCAGATTTCGCATAAGAAATGTTTACTAGCAGTTTGCAACTCCATTAATTAAAATGGAAAATAAAATGTTTTAGTCAGCGGCTTCTACCGTGATTCGAACTTATAGTACAAGCACTGCAACGCACAAGGGAACCTCTGAGCTAACGACACACTGGCGGCCACGGGCGGACTATAGTCACTGCGATGTTGCCTGAGCCTCAAAACGCAACCTTAAACACAGAAACAGAGGAGGTGGAGATTACTGTTTTAACGTCCCGTCGACAACGATGTCATTAGAGACGGAGCACAAGCTCGGATTAGGGAAGGATGGGGAAGGAAATCGGCCGTGCCCTTCCTAAGGAACCATCCCGGCATTTGCCTGAAGCGATTTAGGGAAATCATTGAAAACCTAAATCAGGATGGCCGGGCGCGGGATTGCACCATCGTCCTCCCGAATGCACACACAAACAGGTGTTACTTATGTGAAGAACGCCGTTCTTGGAGTCCAGAAATTAAATATACTTTCTAATTGTGTCATCTTGCAGTGGATTATATCGTACGAGTCTTCGATGTGGAAAACGAATGTCAAGTGAATTTAGCGAGGTAACGCCGACCTACACTCGGAAGTAAATGCACTATCAGAGTGTTGACAAATACTTGCTACAACGCTGCCATTTCTCGGCTCTCTCACGAGGCAGCTCTTCAGCGAAATGCTTGCCGTGATTCTCCGATACGGTTCTTCAGAGTGGAGACGCGCGCGCACGTTTGGTTTTTATGCGGCGTTCTCCCCTGGTGGTTTCTGACGTCGCCTTGTGGGCTATGTATACATATGAGACATTCAATTATCATTAATCCAGAATGATACAAGTTTCAGCTTCCGGCGTGGAAGAAGGCTGTTGACGTCGACATTATATCATTTCAACGTAGGGAAAGCAAAACGGATCATTCAATGTTTCTCATTCAACATAAAGCATGTGAGATAAATTTCCGTAACGTTCATAATCATCTAAAAATACAAACGAAGTAAAAATACACCGGAATCTTATTCGAATTGAATATAATGTAAGATACCAAACGCTTTGCACCTCGATGTCGAATTTGTCCACTTGCAATCGTTTGCAGCATGCACATAGATTGTCATGATTACCACGAGAATGAAGAAATATGTTGGTAAGGATGGAAGCAAGAACAGACGCAGTCAACAAATATTCTATTCCTCATGGCATTCATTTCATTTGACACGTAAGAAGAGGTAAAGCGGGAATTTACTTTCGTTAACACGAAAGATATGCCGCACATATTGATAACGAGGAAGTCAGCGTCTTCATACGTTTCCTCCTTGAAATCTGTATGCTCTATTATATACTAAGTAGCCCGATCATTGTTTCAGTAATGTGACCCTCTTGTTTGACCCCGTAACGATGAACAGATTCCAAATGCATGTCTCTGCGTGAAAGTAGCTGTTCGAACCCTTCCTTGGTTGTTTTTTGTGTTTTATTGCTTGGAATTCCTGAAGCAGACCACTGTGCCTTCCCCCCTCGTGGGTTAGGTCTCAAAACTAAACCGCTTTGTATCCAATGGCATAATTTATTCATACAGCATCAGCATACGACTCTTGCCAGTGAGAGAATGACAATAACAATCGTAACAAGATAAGCAAATAATGAATGATGTTTATTCCAACGCAGAACGAGAATGGCTTTAAATATAAAAATCTATATCTATATCCATATCTATTGATCTTTGAGTTGGCACAATGAAAATATATTCTTAGCATTTAGTTACTGAATTTAGTTCTGGATGTTTGCAGAGAAAAGGAAAAGTCGGTACTTCTCGCTAGTGTAATATAATGTGAACCAGAACTACCCTTTCCTTAGAACACGACTCAAGCAGGTCCTCAAGTAGGCACTGCTGCACTCTGTTCCCTGACATTGCTCTGATGACGGTTAATGCAGATAGTTCCGATTATGAAATACAAAACGTATTGCAGGTTAGTTCCTAGGATAGTAACATTAAATTTGCGTTGTAGACGGCACATGAACGTGACGACTATCCATATTACTCATCAATATAAAAAGACAATATTTTGGGAATTTAGCAGGATTACTCAAAATGAATTCTGAAATTGGGTGACTGACCGCACAGGTGCTAAACGTCGTCAAGAGTATACGATGTCCTAATCGCATTAGGAATATGAAGATCGTCTTCGACAGATCGCAACTTTCACATAGCTAACCCCACCCTACTCCAGACAGCTCTCGATGGAGTTGCACTACGTTGCCGATGTTATGGAAGGCCTTCAAACCGACAACAGACCACATATTGAAAAATACAAGCGAATTCTCTTGCAGCGTAAGCCTATTGTAACTAATCTAAAAATTATTGGAGAGGAACATTGACCTTAGAAGTTAAGTCCCATGGTGCTCAGAGCCATTTGAACTATTTAACACAAAATGACATTAAAAATTTAAGTTATTCACGAGCAGCTAGTTGAGAATATGTATGAACATTAAATGACACGACGAACCGTCATGTTCTGCATATGGATTCAAACCCAGCTCATGCAGACTAAGCAAAGATTTCGTGACTGACGGAAACTAACAGTCATTCCTGATTAGGCATACAGAGAGTGATATACCTCGATTTTAGACAGTATCAGTTAGCAAATATCAACTTTAAATTGCATAACGCAAACATTTTTAACAGACGCGAATTCCTACCCAGCATCTATTGTCCCTGTTAACGAACTACGAGAGATGTTAAATATTGCTTCTTCACAAGTAACTTACTTGAAATGCCGTGAGGTAAAGCTGTGTGTTGGACACGGATTCGAACCCGGAACCTAATCGGATTGCTATCGAAGCACAGTCAAATGTGACATATCGGAATTTCGCGGCAGTAACTAGATGTTATAACTGAAATGACGAGACGAAAAATTAATTTTTTCCTTCCCAGGACTCCAACCCGGCACCTATCGCTGTTATATTCTAGAGAAAACTAACGTTAAATATGGGTTTGTTGCACCAGCAGTGACATGTGAGCATGTTTGAACTGAAATAATATGACGAAGAGTTCAGCGCTCACTGGGAATAGAGCCCCACACATATCGTTGTTGACTACACACAAAGAGACGTCAGCTACCGAATTTTTCTCCACCAGCTGCTCAGAATAGCATCTTGAACTTACAGTCATCTCGCAAATAGTTCTGTGTCTCACTGGGAGTTAAAAACGTCAGATATCGTTAGTGTGACAGCGAATGAAAATACATTAAAAATCAAAATTATTATCCACCAGCAGACAGGTGTTCTCATGCTAGAGCTTGATAATACATAATTAAATCTTTAGTGCCGGGCCAGGATTCGATCCCATTCACGCATAATATGTGAAGGTGTTGAGGAATCTGCAGTTTTGAACAAACAACAAATTGTAGCCGAGCTGTATTGCCACGAAGGGATCAAATTCCGCGTTAAGGGCGGTCTGAGTCGCATTCCCAGTTCAGAACCAATTTTATCGACATACAGAAGCTCAAATAAAAGATGGAATAAGTGTCCTGTGACCATACATAGCGTTTGTGTCGTCACTTGAAATAAATAACTAGTATAAGAAAGGTTACTGGTGGTAGAGTTTCTACATGTCGCCACTCCAGACTTTATTGTGGTTCAACCTACCGTCTACTTGGTAAAGAAGGAATATCATCTTTAATGTGAATTTTCAGACCACGCAGCCATTATATCTCCTTCACTTGGTGTAGCCAGGAGAGAATGGAATCTGTCTCTCCCTATCTAAAATCATTGACAGAAGTGGGAATCGAACCCAGACCATAGGTATAACAACCTACCATCCGTCCAACAGACCACGAAATCCTCTTCTCTGCGAGTCATTTTTCTATCGTAACGCAGTTGCGCCACACTGGATGAGAATTCTGACACACAGGCTCCCTGTAGTAATTTGCAGCATGTTCAGTAAATTCATTTACTTGGTTGACCGAATCACCATGAACTAGCTGCCTCGGCTACCCAGTGCATACATTCGACTATTTTGTAATCACAGAAATAAAATCACGTTACTGCCACCTACACACAACTGCCAACATTGTAGGATGCAGAAGTTTAAATAAGAAGTGTTCCTTTTCACTTGAGCTATTCTATTGCGCTATCTGTTACTAGAAAACGTCGTTCAGTCCAAAAGAAAAGCTGTAACTGTTTGTCTCTCAGAAATCAAGACATGGCCATATGCATAATCTCACAGTGCTGTGGAATCCAAAAGTTCTGGAGGAATAGTTGCCGAGCTCTGGAGCTGTTGTAGTTCCGTGTCAGCTTGTAGCATAGATAAGATGTCGCGAGTTCGAATACATTCAGTGCTACATTTTTTAAAACGCAATTCTGCACTCTGCTGAAGTTATCAATCTAATGGAACTTTGAACAAATTTCCTTCACTTCTCAACCCAAAGTAGTCGCATGTGGAAAAAGGACTAACTACTGTGACATTTTGTCCTATTCAGGTTTAATAGACAGCAGGCAGCAGATGCATCTCGAAGATGTGCAGGGAGAGCGCATCGTGCCATAATATGTCAGAAAAGTAGTTTCTACATTAGCCGTCGTGTGGTAGTGATATTTTATTCTTCTTCAAACTTTGATTGAAAGCTTTAGCTCAGAACAAATTTTCTACATGCATGTAATCAATAAACTGCATGTGCATTGTCAGACTGTCATAGGTAACATCAGAGAATTCGCATATATCGTTGATGATTAATTTCTCTCTCATGTTTACTATTGTTTTAACAACACTAAAGGAAACCTTACGAAAATTGTGCACTGTATTATAAGAAATGAAATAAAACTAACGATGATAACCTTACGACGAAAGTATCTGTACACAAGCATGCCTCTATCGACACGAATTAGTAAAATACTACTCACTTAGATTTTGATAGGGTCTGTGTTTAATTGGTATGCTGTGTCATACTCAAGAGGTATGCAAATGTGGCATTTCATAAATATAGTTACGTATTCCTAGAAACCCAAAATTCGCTTGTCAGCAGCGGAAAGAGGCGTTACCTGTTGTGCAGCATTGTAAGTTTTTCAACATTGCACTATGAGCTGAAAGCATTTTCTTGCGATTTCCGTATTGATGTTTGATCTGACTGCTTGTAGCTCTTTCACAGAAGGGATAAAAACGTTTCAGTCAGTGAGACTGGAACTGCGAACCGTAACAGACGCTGTTTCACATGTCAGCACGTTACCACAGAGCTGGCGAGGGGGTATGGGTCTCAGCTTCCTATTACGACGGCAATAGTAACTAGAACTCGTAAACCGCTATTTAAAGGTCGAGATTAGTTGCGATTTCCACCTGCAACGACTTTCTTGGGCTGAAAACCGTAAATTTTCAATCTTTTGTTACCCTTCAAGCTATAATAACTCAGATTATTCAATGGAAATGACAGGTAAAATCAAGTGAACTTTGAGGCTTAATTCCGTGCACACCAGGAAGTAACTCGTCGATCACAGAGTTGCCAAACATACGTTGCCTTGTTGCCAAATCTCAGTTACAGTACCAGCAGGAAGAAGACGAACCGATGTGATCCTACAGCGGTCTGGGAAGTGACCATAGCTGGTGTCTCCAAGTCGCGGCTGCTACGGCCTGGAATACGTAATGCGTCTGATTCGCTTTCTGTAACTAGGTTTAGGGACTGGAGCGTAGTTACTAATAATACTCAGAACTGACTGCAAACTGAGCATCATAAATCAGTAACTCTCATTGTTGTTTTTATATTTCTTTCGTAAGTGCACTCAAAACTAAGAAAGTCATTCACAGGCGTTTTCCTGCCTCGCCGATAGTCGAGCAGAACATACAAATAAAAATAAAAAAGAATGTGTGTGTGTGTGTGTGTGTGTGTGTGTGAGAGAGAGAGAGAGAGAGAGAGAGAGAGAGAGAGAGAGATAGAGAGAGAAATAAAAAGCAATGAGAGAGTGTGTAAAAAATTGTTGTAAAGAAATTGAATCATGGTATTTAAAGAAATCTTTCATTAAAATGACACGTTCCACATCATTACGAAATGTCGTATTCATGATCTATGGAACAAGAGTTAATCTAATGTTATGTAATCTAATCTAATCACATCATATTGATTATTAGCCATGAAGAGTCATGAACTACCGAAAGTTTTGCCAATACCAGTAACCAAATCTAAACTTGAAAATAAAAGACGACAATTTTTGTAATAAACCGTGACTCCTATCAAGACCCTTTCATCCCTGTTATCTAACCACGAAAGATGTCTGATATACCTCCATTCTGAAGTAACAAAGTGTGCATGCATTTAAAGATGAAGTGCATGATGTGAAGTTCTGTGACGGAGATACGAATCCAACACGTAATCCGATTGTTAACTAAGAAAAATCAAATGTTACGTATCGGTTTTTCTTACGAGCCGCTAGGTGTCTGAATCTAAAATAAGGATACAAACTTTTGTGCCTAAGCGACAATCGAACTGCACACCTACCGCGCATCCACGAATATAGCTTAAGTATCAGTTGCTTACTCATGAACAGTAAGATGTGTGTGTGTTTGACCAGAAATAACGACACCTGTTGCGATTGTTGGCAACACATGAACAGACATTGAAATTGCGCGTTAATTTTCACTAGCAGGTGGGTGTGCACTTGATAATGCTAGAAATGAAATTATGAATATTTTTGTACTGGATCAGGTTTCAGACCCACATACTTACCTTTGGAAGAGAGCTAGAGAAGATTGCAGTCTTGGGAAAAGGAACGAAATGACTGAACTATACTGTTCCGAGAGATTCACATCCTCGAAAGAGGAGATACGAATTCGAATCACAGTCCAGCACCAAATTTTTAAACGTCTCTAGTTCAATCAAGTACAAGTAAAATAAGAGCCCTGTCCCTTTAAATGGCTATCGGTTCATCAAATAAAATAAAATTTTCTAATGTAAGTAAGTTTACTGGCGACTGTATTTCTGTTTACCATGACTTCCGCTTTGTCATTTCCCAACGAAAACTGGCTCTGCCCAGTTGGTAATGAAGGAACGTGATGTTTAATGCGGATTCTGGATTATAACGTCTTTCTCTTGAGGTTACCAGAGGTAAAATAAATCTGTTTGTGCCTCTTAAAAGTAAATGCCTGAACCCACGCATTGCACCTGTGATAGCTCGTTCCACCAGACCATTGTGGCCACATTACCCAGCCCCAGGAGTGTGCTGTAACGGATGATGTGCTTAGCTTACAAAATTAGTCACGGTGGAAAAAATGCGAGTCTATTAAATGGTCAAGTAGAAGCAAGCTTCTGACGCAGAGATTATGCTATTCTCATGTCAGCAGGATGTAAAGACTCTTCTAGGCATCATAGGCTGGATGTGAAGCCATTTTGATTTTTCACAAATTCAGCAAATTTCTTAGTTCGAGAAAATCCACTGTGAAGTGTGAAGTTGCCGGATAATTCGATTATTACTGTTATTATTAATATCATTTTATTCATACTGCTGCTGTAACACAAGTGCTTGAACATCATTTAGTATCTTTTGGTCACTATAGAAGTAGTTTCCCAAGAACAGGTTCTTTCCCTGTCTACGGAATCCTTTTCATGTTAATATCAAACACCAGCAATTACTCGTAGATTACATTAAAACTAAAGTAATTGACGAAGACGTTACTTGGTAACAAAAACGCACTGCCTTTCTTCATTTACTTTCGCCTAGAAGTGGCTATCGAGTACTGACAAACCAAAAGGCAAGAGATCTTACTGCCTTCCGATATACGTTGCTGTTAGTTCTTCCACATGATTTGGTCGACATGACCTGTTTCAAGTAGTGTATGACAGACAGTGTTTTAGAAAATCTATTGTTTCCCTTTGCAATAAACAGAAGTATTTTCATTCTAAGCTGTCCAAGTACAAAATTTTCGCAATATTAGTGCACATATAATATTCGCTTCTATAATGTATAAAAGTATTTCACAGTCGCAAAACTCGCATCCGAAACGTTGACCTTACACTTAGTCGCTGACCATAAATTCTAGCTCAGAGTGACACCAGTTTAAATAACCTAATGTAGCGAAGACTGTTTGCCAGTGCTCTTTCTCACCGGAAAATACGCAATTGACTCATTTGGCTCCATAAGTACACTGTAACAGTAATTTCTGTGTGAAATTTGTCAATAAGCTTTCGCCTTCCAACCGGCAAAATACGGAAGAGTACAGCCGGTAAACAAATCACGATTTAGTGCCGATAAGACGATTTCTTTAAACATTGTCGAAGCTGAGGGAATTTATTTTCTGCTTAAATCGTCTTAAGCAGCAACGTTCACAGATATCTCAAATAGGAAAAAGCTGAATATCCAGGTACGAAGGTTGTAAAACAAACTTCCCACAGTTTGTGTCAGGTTGATCTTTTCGTCTGATAACACTGCTTAAGTATTTTGTCTAAGAGGTATCACAAGTAGTATCCCTGTAGCTGTGGGAATCATTGGTTGAAAACGAGTTTAACACCAATGGGTACAGTGCTGCTATATTTTCAAAATTATTATCAACTTAAGTCTGAGTTCATCCACAAACTGAGGCGTATTTATAATATTGAAGCTAGACTGTGTATCCTTGTCTTTCTTGAGTGGTCACTGGAAGGCGTTTACACACACGTATACAATACTATGAATACTTCGAACGCTATGGTTAACGTTGCTCTCATAAACTACTTTTTTTTTTAAATTCTTCTGGGTCTTAAGCGAGCAATATGTGTTGTAGATACAGTCTCAGACCAAAAAATTGACCGCCGAGTCGTTCACGTAAGGTGGACAATACAGTCATGCTCCTCTCAGAATTCTATGTCTGGCAATATGCTCGATCTAGCAACATGTAGACTGCGGCACTTCCCAGAGGAAGTCTTGACTCCAGTCTTAGTACATTATCTAGACTACGACCGTAGTCTTGAGGTTAAACGCGAGACCAGCTAATATGATATTGTAGATTCGCTTGAATTACACTCATAGCTTCAGCACCGAGAGGAAAGGGGCGATAAAAATTCTGTCGATATGTGCTTTCGGTCGCCAGACGTCATATTAGCTGGTCTCGCATTTTACCTCAAGACTACGGTCGTGTTCCATCAGCGGTACGAATAAAATGATAGTAATAATAACAGTAATAATCGAATTATCCGGCAACTTCACACTTCACAGTGGATTTTCTCGAACTAAGAAATTTGCTGAATTTGTGAAAAATCAAAATGGCTTCACATCCAGCCTATGATGCCTAGAAGAGTCTTTACATCCTGCTGACATGAGAATAGCATAATCTCTGCGTCAGAAGCTTGCTTCTACTTGACCATTTAATAGACTCGCATTTTTTCCACCGTGACTAATTTTGTAAGCTAAGCACATCATCCGTTACAGCACACTCCTGGGGCTGGGTAATGTGGCCACAATGGTCTGGTGGAACGAGCTATCACAGGTGCAATGCGTGGGTTCAGGCATTTACTTTTAAGAGGCACAAACAGATTTATTTTACCTCTGGTAACCTCAAGAGAAAGACGTTATAATCCAGAATCCGCATTAAACATCACGTTCCTTCATTACCAACTGGGCAGAGCCAGTTTTCGTTGGGAAATGACAAAGCGGAAGTCATGGTAAACAGAAATACAGTCGCCAGTAAACTTACTTACATTAGAAAATTTTATTTTATTTGATGAACCGATAGCCATTTAAAGGGACAGGGCTCTTATTTTACTTGTACTTGATTGAACTAGAGACGTTTAAAAATTTGGTACTGGACTGTGATTCGAATTCGTATCTCCTCTTTCGAGGATGTGAATCTCTCGGAACAGTATAGTTCAGTCATTTCGTTCCTTTTCCCAAGACTGCAATCTTCTCTAGCTCTCTTCCAAAGGTAAGTATGTGGGTCTGAAACCTGATCCAGTACAAAAATATTCATAATTTCATTTCTAGCATTATCAAGTGCACACCCACCTGCTAGTGAAAATTAACGCGCAATTTCAATGTCTGTTCATGTGTTGCCAACAATCGCAACAGGTGTCGTTATTTCTGGTCAAACACGCACACATCTTACTGTTCATGAGTAAGCAACTGATACTTAAGCTATATTCGTGGATGCGCGGTAGGTGTGCAGTTCGATTGTCGCTTAGGCACAAAAGTTTGTATCCTTATTTTAGATTCAGACACCTAGCGGCTCGTAAGAAAAACCGATACGTAACATTTGATTTTTCTTAGTTAACAATCGGATTACGTGTTGGGTTCGTATCTCCGTCACAGAACTTCACATCATGCACTTCATCTTTAAATGCATGCACACTTTGTTACTTCAGAATGGAGGTATATCAGACATCTTTCGTGGTTAGATAACAGGGATGAAAGGGTCTTGATAGGAGTCACGGTTTATTACAAAAATTGTCGTCTTTTATTTTCAAGTTTAGATTTGGTTACTGGTATTGGCAAAACTTTCGGTAGTTCATGACTCTTCATGGCTAATAATCAATATGATGTGATTAGATTAGATTACATAACATTAGATTAACTCTTGTTCCATAGATCATGAATACGACATTTCGTAATGATGTGGAACGTGTCATTTTAATGAAAGATTTCTTTAAATACCATGATTCAATTTCTTTACAACAATTTTTTACACACTCTCTCATTGCTTTTTATTTCTCTCTCTATCTCTCTCTCTCTCTCTCTCTCTCTCTCTCTCTCTCTCTCTCTCTCACACACACACACACACACACACACACACACACACATTCTTTTTTATTTTTATTTGTATGTTCTGCTCGACTATCGGCGAGGCAGGAAAACGCCTGTGAATGACTTTCTTAGTTTTGAGTGCACTTACGAAAGAAATATAAAAACAACAATGAGAGTTACTGATTTATGATGCTCAGTTTGCAGTCAGTTCTGAGTATTATTAGTAACTACGCTCCAGTCCCTAAACCTAGTTACAGAAAGCGAATCAGACGCATTACGTATTCCAGGCCGTAGCAGCCGCGACTTGGAGACACCAGCTATGGTCACTTCCCAGACCGCTGTAGGATCACATCGGTTCGTCTTCTTCCTGCTGGTACTGTAACTGAGATTTGGCAACAAGGCAACGTATGTTTGGCAACTCTGTGATCGACGAGTTACTTCCTGGTGTGCACGGAATTAAGCCTCAAAGTTCACTTGATTTTACCTGTCATTTCCATTGAATAATCTGAGTTATTATAGCTTGAAGGGTAACAAAAGATTGAAAATTTACGGTTTTCAGCCCAAGAAAGTCGTTGCAGGTGGAAATCGCAACTAATCTCGACCTTTAAATAGCGGTTTACGAGTTCTAGTTACTATTGCCGTCGTAATAGGAAGCTGAGACCCATACCCCCTCGCCAGCTCTGTGGTAACGTGCTGACATGTGAAACAGCGTCTGTTACGGTTCGCAGTTCCAGTCTCACTGACTGAAACGTTTTTATCCCTTCTGTGAAAGAGCTACAAGCAGTCAGATCAAACATCAATACGGAAATCGCAAGAAAATGCTTTCAGCTCATAGTGAAATGTTGAAAAACTTACAATGCTGCACAACAGGTAACGCCTCTTTCCGCTGCTGACAAGCGAATTTTGGGTTTCTAGGAATACGTAACTATATTTATGAAATGCCACATTTGCATACCTCTTGAGTATGACACAGCATACCAATTAAACACAGACCCTATCAAAATCTAAGTGAGTAGTATTTTACTAATTCGTGTCGATAGAGGCATGCTTGTGTACAGATACTTTCGTCGTAAGGTTATCATCGTTAGTTTTATTTCATTTCTTATAATACAGTGCACAATTTTCGTAAGGTTTCCTTTAGTGTTGTTAAAACAATAGTAAACATGAGAGAGAAATTAATCATCAACGATATATGCGAATTCTCTGATGTTACCTATGACAGTCTGACAATGCACATGCAGTTTATTGATTACATGCATGTAGAAAATTTGTTCTGAGCTAAAGCTTTCAATCAAAGTTTGAAGAAGAATAAAATATCACTACCACACGACGGCTAATGTAGAAACTACTTTTCTGACATATTATGGCACGATGCGCTCTCCCTGCACATCTTCGAGATGCATCTGCTGCCTGCTGTCTATTAAACCTGAATAGGACAAAATGTCACAGTAGTTAGTCCTTTTTCCACATGCGACTACTTTGGGTTGAGAAGTGAAGGAAATTTGTTCAAAGTTCCATTAGATTGATAACTTCAGCAGAGTGCAGAATTGCGTTTTAAAAAATGTAGCACTGAATGTATTCGAACTCGCGACATCTTATCTATGCTACAAGCTGACACGGAACTACAACAGCTCCAGAGCTCGGCAACTATTCCTCCAGAACTTTTGGATTCCACAGCACTGTGAGATTATGCATATGGCCATGTCTTGATTTCTGAGAGACAAACAGTTACAGCTTTTCTTTTGGACTGAACGACGTTTTCTAGTAACAGATAGCGCAATAGAATAGCTCAAGTGAAAAGGAACACTTCTTATTTAAACTTCTGCATCCTACAATGTTGGCAGTTGTGTGTAGGTGGCAGTAACGTGATTTTATTTCTGTGATTACAAAATAGTCGAATGTATGCACTGGGTAGCCGAGGCAGCTAGTTCATGGTGATTCGGTCAACCAAGTAAATGAATTTACTGAACATGCTGCAAATTACTACAGGGAGCCTGTGTGTCAGAATTCTCATCCAGTGTGGCGCAACTGCGTTACGATAGAAAAATGACTCGCAGAGAAGAGGATTTCGTGGTCTGTTGGACGGATGGTAGGTTGTTATACCTATGGTCTGGGTTCGATTCCCACTTCTGTCAATGATTTTAGATAGGGAGAGACAGATTCCATTCTCTCCTGGCTACACCAAGTGAAGGAGATATAATGGCTGCGTGGTCTGAAAATTCACATTAAAGATGATATTCCTTCTTTACCAAGTAGACGGTAGGTTGAACCACAATAAAGTCTGGAGTGGCGACATGTAGAAACTCTACCACCAGTAACCTTTCTTATACTAGTTATTTATTTCAAGTGACGACACAAACGCTATGTATGGTCACAGGACACTTATTCCATCTTTTATTTGAGCTTCTGTATGTCGATAAAATTGGTTCTGAACTGGGAATGCGACTCAGACCGCCCTTAACGCGGAATTTGATCCCTTCGTGGCAATACAGCTCGGCTACAATTTGTTGTTTGTTCAAAACTGCAGATTCCTCAACACCTTCACATATTATGCGTGAATGGGATCGAATCCTGGCCCGGCACTAAAGATTTAATTATGTATTATCAAGCTCTAGCATGAGAACACCTGTCTGCTGGTGGATAATAATTTTGATTTTTAATGTATTTTCATTCGCTGTCACACTAACGATATCTGACGTTTTTAACTCCCAGTGAGACACAGAACTATTTGCGAGATGACTGTAAGTTCAAGATGCTATTCTGAGCAGCTGGTGGAGAAAAATTCGGTAGCTGACGTCTCTTTGTGTGTAGTCAACAACGATATGTGTGGGGCTCTATTCCCAGTGAGCGCTGAACTCTTCGTCATATTATTTCAGTTCAAACATGCTCACATGTCACTGCTGGTGCAACAAACCCATATTTAACGTTAGTTTTCTCTAGAATATAACAGCGATAGGTGCCGGGTTGGAGTCCTGGGAAGGAAAAAATTAATTTTTCGTCTCGTCATTTCAGTTATAACATCTAGTTACTGCCGCGAAATTCCGATATGTCACATTTGACTGTGCTTCGATAGCAATCCGATTAGGTTCCGGGTTCGAATCCGTGTCCAACACACAGCTTTACCTCACGGCATTTCAAGTAAGTTACTTGTGAAGAAGCAATATTTAACATCTCTCGTAGTTCGTTAACAGGGACAATAGATGCTGGGTAGGAATTCGCGTCTGTTAAAAATGTTTGCGTTATGCAATTTAAAGTTGATATTTGCTAACTGATACTGTCTAAAATCGAGGTATATCACTCTCTGTATGCCTAATCAGGAATGACTGTTAGTTTCCGTCAGTCACGAAATCTTTGCTTAGTCTGCATGAGCTGGGTTTGAATCCATATGCAGAACATGACGGTTCGTCGTGTCATTTAATGTTCATACATATTCTCAACTAGCTGCTCGTGAATAACTTAAATTTTTAATGTCATTTTGTGTTAAATAGTTCAAATGGCTCTGAGCACCATGGGACTTAACTTCTAAGGTCATCAGTCCCCTAGAACTTAGAACTACTTAAACCTAACTAACCTAAGGACATCACACACATCCATGCCCGAGACAGGATTCGAACCTGCGACCGTAGCGGTCACGCGGTTCCAGACTGAAGCGCCTAGAACCGCACGGCCACATCGGCCGGCCCCCACCATCTGGTATCAATGCATTACCTTATAATCCATTATATATAATCATTTTCATAGTACACTTGATATTATAGATGAGTAGGACACAAGACAGGACATAGATAATGTCCGTTTGACGTCAACAGTGTGTAACATTTTACTTTTTTGAATAGGACAATGTTCCTCTCCAATAATTTTTAGATTAGTTACAATAAGCTTACGCTGCAAGAGAATTCGCTTGTATTTTTCAATATGTGGTCTGTTGTCGGTTTGAAGGCCTTCCATAACATCGGCAACGTAGTGCAACTCCACCGAGAGCTGTCTGGAGTAGGGTGGGGATAGCAATGTGAAAGTTGCGAGCTGTCGAAGACGATCTTCATATTCCAAATGCGATTAGGACATCGTATACTCTTGACGACGTTTAGCACCTGTGCGGTCAGTCACCCAATTTCAGAATTCATTTTGAGTAATCCTGTTAAATTCCCAAAATATTGTCTTTTTATATTGATGAGTAATATGGATAGTCGTCACGTTCATGTGCCGTCTACAACGCAAATTTAATGTTACTATCCTAGGAACTAACCTGCAATACGTTTTGTATTTCATAATCGGAACTATCTGCATTAACCGTCATCAGAGCAATGTCAGGGAACAGAGTGCAGCAGTGCCTACTTGAGGACCTGCTTGAGTCGTGTTCTAAGGAAAGGGTAGTTGCTGGTTCACATTATATTACACTAGCGAGAAGTACCGACTTTTCCTTTTCTCTGCAAACATCCAGAACTAAATTCAGTAACTAAATGCTAAGAATATATTTTCATTGTGCCAACTCAAAGATCAATAGATATGGATATAGATATAGATTTTTATATTTAAAGCCATTCTCGTTCTGCGTTGGAATAAACATCATTCATTATTTGCTTGTTCTTGTTACGATTGTTATTGTCATTCTCTCACTCGCAAGAGTCTTATGCTGATGCTGTATGAATAAATTATGCCATTGGATACAAAGCGGTTTAGTTTTGAGACCTAACCCACGAGGGGGGAAGGCACAGTGGTCTGCTTCAGGAATTCCAAGCAATAAAACACAAAAAACAACCCAGGAAGGGTTCGAACAGCTACTTTCACGCAGAGACATGCATTTGGAATCTGTTCATCGTTACGGGGTCAAACAAGAGGGTCACATTACTGAAACAATGATCGGGCTACTTAGTATATAATAGAGCATACAGATTTCAAGGAGGAAACGTATGAAGACGCAGACTTCCTCGTTATCAATATGTGCGGCATATCTTTCGTGTTAACGAAAGTAAATTCCCGCTTTACCTCTTCTTACGTGTCAAATGAAATGAATGCCATGAGGAATAGAATATTTGTTGACTGCGTCTGTTCTTGCTTCCATCCTTACCAACATATTTCTTCATTCTCGTGGTAATCATGACAATCTATGTGCATGCTGCAAACGATTGCAAGTGGACAAATTCGACATCGAGGTGCAAAGCGTTTGGTATCTTACATTATATTCAATTCGAATAAGATTCCGGTGTATTTTTACTTCGTTTGTATTTTTAGATGATTATGAACGTTACGGAAATTTATCTCACATGCTTTATGTTGAATGAGAAACATTGAATGATCCGTTTTGCTTTCCCTACGTTGAAATGATATAATGTCGGCGTCAACAGCCTTCTTCCACGCCGGAAGCTGAAACTTGTATCATTCTGGATTAATGATAATTGAATGTCTCATATGTATACATAGCCCACAAGGCGACGTCAGAAACCACCAGGGGAGAACGCCGCATAAAAACCAAACGTGCGCGCGCGTCTCCACTCTGAAGAACCGTATCGGAGAATCACGGCAAGCATTTCGCTGAAGAGCTGCCTCGTCAGAGAGCCGAGAAATGGCATCGTCGTAGCAAGTATTTGTCAACACTCTGATAGTGCATTTACTTCCGGGTGTAGGTCGGCGTTACCTCGCTAAATTCACTTGACATTCGTTTTCCACATCGAAGACTCGTACGATATAATCCACTGCAAGATGACACAATTAGAAAGTATATTTAATTTCTGGACTCCAAGAACGGCGTTCTTCACATAAGTAACACCTGTTTGTGTGTGCATTCGGGAGGACGATGGTGCAATCCCGCGCCCGGCCATCCTGATTTAGGTTTTCAATGATTTCCCTAAATCGCTTCAGGCAAATGCCGGGATGGTTCCTTAGGAAGGGCACGGCCGATTTCCTTCCCCATCCTTCCCTAATCCGAGCTTGTGCTCCGTCTCTAATGACATCGTTGTCGACGGGACGTTAAAACAGTAATCTCCACCTCCTCTGTTTCTGTGTTTAAGGTTGCGTTTTGAGGCTCAGGCAACATCGCAGTGACTATAGTCCGCCTCTGGCCGCCAGTGTGTCGTTAGCTCAGAGGTTCCCTTGTGCGTTGCAGTGCTTGTACTATAAGTTCGAATCACGGTAGAAGCCGCTGGCTAAAACATTTTATTTTCCATTTTAATTAATGGAGTTGCAAACTGCTAGTAAACATTTCTTATGCGAAATCTGAAGAATGCCTTTAAACATCAATCTTCGTCCGATTTCGACTTAGTAAATTAAGTTAATATCATGGATTTCTGCTTTGCAAATTCCAAGGTGCTTCACTGTAAAATAGGTCCTGAAAAGATTCAAACCGACTGTCAACGATATAAATTTGAGCTTTGTTCGTCATACAGGTCTAACATGTCAGAAGGTTGTTTATGAAGTGCACATGTTCATTAATATAGTTCACATCTTCTAAATTTTTGCAATAGCATTTAACTGTAGACGTTTTCTAACACCGGCGTTAGCAATTCCTTTCCGTTCTCTGAAACCTTCAAAACGACAAATTTATCTGGATTAAATCTGATGACCTTAACTATCACTTCCGATCAACAATAAATACTTCATGAACCCATACATGGAACTCCAAATGTGCAGTGTGCCTGCACTGCTACAGAGCATGCATTGCAAGGTATTCACACAGTTTATCGCATAGACTTACCATAAGGAATCAAACAAGAACTGTAATACATTTTACACCACAGACGCTCACTCTGGCTTGACGAAAACATCCAATCATTGACCAAAAGTTGCACAAATAATTCAGTTTGAAAGGAAAAGAAACGAGGTATGAAGCATTTATAAATTCATCGAATGTAGTGAGGTGGTTTAATTTCGTCCCAGTCTATAAAATTAATTTCGGGCCATACTCAGCTCTTGCCGATTACCCGCCTACTAATCAGGGCGTCTGTCTCCGTTGCTTTTGAGCGTGAATGGAAATTGTAGAAATTTTCTGTGGAGCAACATTTAATAATAAAGCGTTTCAAATCATCAAAAGCGATGAGCGGTAGCAGGCGCTTTCGATAAAGAACGGGGGAGTGCAGCGCCGCTGCTGTCGCCACGGCCGCTGCCAGTAGCCAGCAAATGGATCCCGGAGCTTTGCCGCATACGGCGTCCAGAGGAGGACAGTCTGCAGGAAATCTGCCGCAAAATCGTTACTAGATAAAATTTTGATATCGGTGTGTCACAAAGCGAAATAGATTGAATCTGCGCTACCATTACATTCACGTCTTCAGCATTCAGACAGAAGAGGCTATAAAAATATTTTATGCCAGCTGCTCTCGATCCACTGACATTATGAACAGAAACAACGCACGCTACCGCTAGACCACAGGCGTAATCAGCCTAGAGTCTCTCTATCTTGGGACAAGTTTTCCTCCAGGAAGTGCCGCAGTCTACAGTGTTGCCAGATTGTGCAGATAACCGGACTTAGAGAATTAGCGAGTTGGCCAGTTTCTTTGTCCCATGTCGCGATCGGCGCGGATTTAGCCTCTGAAGCGGCCGGCCGCCGGTCAAGTTTTATGTCAAAGAGTGTACACGCTTCGTTGTTACTACTGAGTGGCGTTTCGCATGGAGAAGGAGTGACCGCAAACGCGTGCTTTACGTAAAATTCTTCGACGAGGATGGGATTCGAACCCACGCGTGCAGAGCACATTGGATTAGCAGTCCAACGCCTTAACCACTCGGCCACCTCGTCTGCTGGAACTACATCTGCATCTTTGGCGAGTGGTTGCGCAAAGAAGACATCTGTCGATTCGAAAACGCATTCAAAGCACCGTACTGGGCCGGTGTCTGCGTCTAATGCCCAGCTGCAGTGCAGCCGACCAAGCTCCCACTCGCGAATCATTTAATGACAGCATCCGTCCACGTCGATATCCGATCGGGGCAAAATCACCGGCCCACTTATTTACTGCAGGAATAAGTATTGTATCGACATGCAGTGTCGTCTAATGCAAATGAGAAATGTGCTGGGCACTCTTTTCCACGACTTGCTGCAACGAAACGGACAGCTCGATACGCTACACTGATATTGCTTGCAAGGTTTTGACGTTCGTCCTAGCCCAAGATTGTCCTGCTGTTTGGATGGAGCTTGGTGTTTGGGCGGCCACTAGCGACGGATGTCTGCAAAGTCAAGTCTCTCCAGTAGGCCCTGCCAAATCGGTTCTGTATATGGCGGCCTGACGCAAAACAAACTGTCGAAAGGCGACAGTTGTGCTACAGATGGTTTATTATAGGCTCGATACGTTAAAATGACTGCGACAGGTATGCACTTAAATATAAATAAGAACTCGTCGTTCGCAAATACCAACATACTCTTTGCTGGAGCCGTAATTTGATTGGTTTATAGATCTCGACATGATGTATAATTCGAAGGGCATACGCTATGGAATGTTGTGCGCTTTCATCTGGTAGGCAGTTTTGCCTCGTATTTCATACACACGCTATCTGCCACGTACACGCTTCGTTGTTACTACTGAGTGGCGTTTCGCATGGAGAAGGAGTGACCGCAAACGCGTGCTTTACGTAAAATTCTTCGACGAGGATGGGATTCGAACCCACGCGTGCAGAGCACATTGGATTAGCAGTCCAACGCCTTAACCACTCGGCCACCTCGTCTGCTGGAACTACATCTGCATCTTTGGCGAGTGCTTGCGCAAAGAAGACATCTGTCGATTCGAAAACGCATTCAAAGCACCGTACTGGGCCGGTGTCTGCGTCTAATGCCCAGCTGCAGTGCAGCCGACCAAGCTCCCACTCGCGAATCATTTAATGACAGCATCCGTCCACGTCGATATCCGATCGGGGCAAAATCACCGGCCCACTTATTTACTGCAGGAATAAGTATTGTATCGACATGCAGTGTCGTCTAATGCAAATGAGAAATGTGCTGGGCACTCTTTTCCACGACTTGCTGCAACGAAACGGACAGCTCGATACGCTACACTGATATTGCTTGCAAGGTTTTGACGTTCGTCCTAGCCCAAGATTGTCCTGCTGTTTGGATGGAGCTTGGTGTTTGGGCGGCCACTAGCGACGGATGTCTGCAAAGTCAAGTCTCTCCAGTAGGCCCTGCCAAATCGGTTCTGTATATGGCGGCCTGACGCAAAACAAACTGTCGAAAGGCGACAGTTGTGCTACAGATGGTTTATTATAGGCTCGATACGTTAAAATGACTGCGACAGGTATGCACTTAAATATAAATAAGAACTCGTCGTTCGCAAATACCAACATACTCTTTGCTGGAGCCGTAATTTGATTGGTTTATAGATCTCGACATGATGTATAATTCGAAGGGCATACGCTATGGAATGTTGTGCGCTTTCATCTGGTAGGCAGTTTTGCCTCGTATTTCATACACACGCTATCTGCCACGTACACGCTTCGTTGTTACTACTGAGTGGCGTTTCGCATGGAGAAGGAGTGACCGCAAACGCGTGCTTTACGTAAAATTCTTCGACGAGGATGGGATTCGAACCCACGCGTGCAGAGCACATTGGATTAGCAGTCCAACGCCTTAACCACTCGGCCACCTCGTCTGCTGGAACTACATGTGCATCTTTGGCGAGTGCTTGCGCAAAGAAGACATCTGTCGATTCGAAAACGCATTCAAAGCACCGTACTGGGCCGGTGTCTGCGTCTAATGCCCAGCTGCAGTGCAGCCGACCAAGCTCCCACTCGCGAATCATTTAATGACAGCATCCGTCCACGTCGATATCCGATCGGGGCAAAATCACCGGCCCACTTATTTACTGCAGGAATAAGTATTGTATCGACATGCAGTGTCGTCTAATGCAAATGAGAAATGTGCTGGGCACTCTTTTCCACGACTTGCTGCAACGAAACGGACAGCTCGATACGCTACACTGATATTGCTTGCAAGGTTTTGACGTTCGTCCTAGCCCAAGATTGTCCTGCTGTTTGGATGGAGCTTGGTGTTTGGGCGGCCACTAGCGACGGATGTCTGCAAAGTCAAGTCTCTCCAGTAGGCCCTGCCAAATCGGTTCTGTATATGGCGGCCTGACGCAAAACAAACTGTCGAAAGGCGACAGTTGTGCTACAAATGGTTTATTATAGGCTCGATACGTTAAAATGACTGCGACAGGTATGCACTTAAATATAAATAAGAACTCGTCGTTCGCAAATACCAACATACTCTTTGCTGGAGCCGTAATTTGATTGGTTTATAGATTTCGACATGATGTATAATTCGAAGGGCATACGCTATGGAATGTTGTGCGCTTTCATCTGGTAGGCAGTTTTGCCTCGTATTTCATACACACGCTATCTGCCACGTACACGCTTCGTTGTTACTACTGAGTGGCGTTTCGCATGGAGAAGGAGTGACCGCAAACGCGTGCTTTACGTAAAATTCTTCGACGAGGATGGGATTCGAACCCACGCGTGCAGAGCACATTGGATTAGCAGTCCAACGCCTTAACCACTCGGCCACCTCGTCTGCTGGAACTACATCTGCATCTTTGGCGAGTGCTTGCGCAAAGAAGACTTCTGTCGATTCGAAAACGCATTCAAAGCACCGTACTGGGCCGGTGTCTGCGTCTAATGCCCAGCTGCAGTGCAGCCGACCAAGCTCCCACTCGCGAATCATTTAATGACAGCATCCATCCACGTCGATATCCGATCGGGGCAAAATCACCGGCCCACTTATTTACTGCAGGAATAAGTATTGTATCGACATGCAGTGTCGTCTAATGCAAATGAGAAATGTGCTGGGCACTCTTTTCCACGACTTGCTGCAACCAAACGGACAGCTCGATACGCTACACTGATATTGCTTGCAAGGTTTTGACGTTCGTCCTAGCCCAAGATTGTCCTGCTGTTTGGATGGAGCTTGGTGTTTGGGCGGCCACTAGCGACGGATGTCTGCAAAGTCAAGTCTCTCCAGTAGGCCCTGCCAAATCGGTTCTGTATATGGCGGCCTGACGCAAAACAAACTGTCGAAAGGCGACAGTTGTGCTACAGATGGTTTATTATAGGCTCGATACGTTAAAATGACTGCGACAGGTATGCACTTAAATATAAATAAGAACTCGTCGTTCGCAAATACCAACATACTCTTTGCTGGAGCCGTAATTTGATTGGTTTATAGATCTCGACATGATGTATAATTCGAAGGGCATACGCTATGGAATGTTGTGCGCTTTCATCTGGTAGGCAGTTTTGCCTCGTATTTCATACACACGCTATCTGCCACGTACACGCTTCGTTGTTACTACTGAGTGGCGTTTCGCATGGAGAAGGAGTGACCGCAAACGCGTGCTTTACGTAAAATTCTTCGACGAGGATGGGATTCGAACCCACGCGTGCAGAGCACATTGGATTAGCAGTCCAACGCCTTAACCACTCGGCCACCTCGTCTGCTGGAACTACATGTGCATCTTTGGCGAGTGCTTGCGCAAAGAAGACATCTGTCGATTCGAAAACGCATTCAAAGCACCGTACTGGGCCGGTGTCTGCGTCTAATGCCCAGCTGCAGTGCAGCCGACCAAGCTCCCACTCGCGAATCATTTAATGACAGCATCCGTCCACGTCGATATCCGATCGGGGCAAAATCACCGGCCCACTTATTTACTGCAGGAATAAGTATTGTATCGACATGCAGTGTCGTCTAATGCAAATGAGAAATGTGCTGGGCACTCTTTTCCACGACTTGCTGCAACGAAACGGACAGCTCGATACGCTACACTGATATTGCTTGCAAGGTTTTGACGTTCGTCCTAGCCCAAGATTGTCCTGCTGTTTGGATGGAGCTTGGTGTTTGGGCGGCCACTAGCGACGGATGTCTGCAAAGTCAAGTCTCTCCAGTAGGCCCTGCCAAATCGGTTCTGTATATGGCGGCCTGACGCAAAACAAACTGTCGAAAGGCGACAGTTGTGCTACAGATGGTTTATTATAGGCTCGATACGTTAAAATGACTGCGACAGGTATGCACTTAAATATAAATAAGAACTCGTCGTTCGCAAATACCAACATACTCTTTGCTGGAGCCGTAATTTGATTGGTTTATAGATTTCGACATGATGTATAATTCGAAGGGCATACGCTATGGAATGTTGTGCGCTTTCATCTGGTAGGCAGTTTTGCCTCGTATTTCATACACACGCTATCTGCCACGTACACGCTTCGTTGTTACTACTGAGTGGCGTTTCGCATGGAGAAGGAGTGACCGCAAACGCGTGCTTTACGTAAAATTCTTCGACGAGGATGGGATTCGAACCCACGCGTGCAGAGCACATTGGATTAGCAGTCCAACGCCTTAACCACTCGGCCACCTCGTCTGCTGGAACTACATGTGCATCTTTGGCGAGTGCTTGCGCAAAGAAGACATCTGTCGATTCGAAAACGCATTCAAAGCACCGTACTGGGCCGGTGTCTGCGTCTAATGCCCAGCTGCAGTGCAGCCGACCAAGCTCCCACTCGCGAATCATTTAATGACAGCATCCGTCGACGTCGATATCCGATCGGGGCAAAATCACCGGCCCACTTATTTACTGCAGGAATAAGTATTGTATCGACATGCAGTGTCGTCTAATGCAAATGAGAAATGTGCTGGGCACTCTTTTCCACGACTTGCTGCAACCAAACGGACAGCTCGATACGCTACACTGATATTGCTTGCAAGGTTTTGACGTTCGTCCTAGCCCAAGATTGTCCTGCTGTTTGGATGGAGCTTGGTGTTTGGGCGGCCACTAGCGACGGATGTCTGCAAAGTCAAGTCTCTCCTGTAGGCCCTGCCAAATCGGTTCTGTATATGGCGGCCTGACGCAAAACAAACTGTCGAAAGGCGACAGTTGTGCTACAGATGGTTTATTATAGGCTCGATACGTTAAAATGACTGCGACAGGTATGCACTTAAATATAAATAAGAACTCGTCGTTCGCAAATACCAACATACTCTTTGCTGGAGCCGTAATTTGATTGGTTTATAGATCTCGACATGATGTATAATTCGAAGGGCATACGCTATGGAATGTTGTGCGCTTTCATCTGGTAGGCAGTTTTGCCTCGTATTTCATACACACGCTATCTGCCACGTACACGCTTCGTTGTTACTACTGAGTGGCGTTTCGCATGGAGAAGGAGTGACCGCAAACGCGTGCTTTACGTAAAATTCTTCGACGAGGATGGGATTCGAACCCACGCGTGCAGAGCACATTGGATTAGCAGTCCAACGCCTTAACCACTCGGCCACCTCGTCTGCTGGAACTACATGTGCATCTTTGGCGAGTGCTTGCGCAAAGAAGACATCTGTCGATTCGAAAACGCATTCAAAGCACCGTACTGGGCCGGTGTCTGCGTCTAATGCCCAGCTGCAGTGCAGCCGACCAAGCTCCCACTCGCGAATCATTTAATGACAGCATCCGTCCACGTCGATATCCGATCGGGGCAAAATCACCGGCCCACTTATTTACTGCAGGAATAAGTATTGTATCGACATGCAGTGTCGTCTAATGCAAATGAGAAATGTGCTGGGCACTCTTTTCCACGACTTGCTGCAACGAAACGGACAGCTCGATACGCTACACTGATATTGCTTGCAAGGTTTTGACGTTCGTCCTAGCCCAAGATTGTCCTGCTGTTTGGATGGAGCTTGGTGTTTGGGCGGCCACTAGCGACGGATGTCTGCAAAGTCAAGTCTCTCCAGTAGGCCCTGCCAAATCGGTTCTGTATATGGCGGCCTGACGCAAAACAAACTGTCGAAAGGCGACAGTTGTGCTACAGATGGTTTATTATAGGCTCGATACGTTAAAATGACTGCGACAGGTATGCACTTAAATATAAATAAGAACTCGTCGTTCGCAAATACCAACATACTCTTTGCTGGAGCCGTAATTTGATTGGTTTATAGATTTCGACATGATGTATAATTCGAAGGGCATACGCTATGGAATGTTGTGCGCTTTCATCTGGTAGGCAGTTTTGCCTCGTATTTCATACACACGCTATCTGCCACGTACACGCTTCGTTGTTACTACTGAGTGGCGTTTCGCATGGAGAAGGAGTGACCGCAAACGCGTGCTTTACGTAAAATTCTTCGACGAGGATGGGATTCGAACCCACGCGTGCAGAGCACATTGGATTAGCAGTCCAACGCCTTAACCACTCGGCCACCTCGTCTGCTGGAACTACATGTGCATCTTTGGCGAGTGCTTGCGCAAAGAAGACATCTGTCGATTCGAAAACGCATTCAAAGCACCGTACTGGGCCGGTGTCTGCGTCTAATGCCCAGCTGCAGTGCAGCCGACCAAGCTCCCACTCGCGAATCATTTAATGACAGCATCCGTCCACGTCGATATCCGATCGGGGCAAAATCACCGGCCCACTTATTTACTGCAGGAATAAGTATTGTATCGACATGCAGTGTCGTCTAATGCAAATGAGAAATGTGCTGGGCACTCTTTTCCACGACTTGCTGCAACGAAACGGACAGCTCGATACGCTACACTGATATTGCTTGCAAGGTTTTGACGTTCGTCCTAGCCCAAGATTGTCCTGCTGTTGGGATGGAGCTTGGTGTTTGGGCGGCCACTAGCGACGGATGTCTGCAAAGTCAAGTCTCTCCAGTAGGCCCTGCCAAATCGGTTCTGTATATGGCGGCCTGACGCAAAACAAACTGTCGAAAGGCGACAGTTGTGCTACAGATGGTTTATTATAGGCTCGATACGTTAAAATGACTGCGACAGGTATGCACTTAAATATAAATAAGAACTCGTCGTTCGCAAATACCAACATACTCTTTGCTGGAGCCGTAATTTGATTGGTTTATAGATCTCGACATGATGTATAATTCGAAGGGCATACGCTATGGAATGTTGTGCGCTTTCATCTGGTAGGCAGTTTTGCCTCGTATTTCATACACACGCTATCTGCCACGTACACGCTTCGTTGTTACTACTGAGTGGCGTTTCGCATGGAGAAGGAGTGACCGCAAACGCGTGCTTTACGTAAAATTCTTCGACGAGGACGGGATTCGAACCCACGCGTGCAGAGCACATTGGATTAGCAGTCCAACGCCTTAACCACTCGGCCACCTCGTCTGCTGGAACTACATCTGCATCTTTGGCGAGTGCTTGCGCAAAGAAGACATCTGTCGATTCGAAAACGCATTCAAAGCACCGTACTGGGACGGTGTCTGCGTCTAATGCCCAGCTGCAGTGCAGCCGACCAAGCTCCCACTCGCGAATCATTTAATGACAGCATCCGTCGACGTCGATATCCGATCGGGGCAAAATCACCGGCCCACTTATTTACTGCAGGAATAAGTATTGTATCGACATGCAGTGTCGTCTAATGCAAATGAGAAATGTGCTGGGCACTCTTTTCCACGACTTGCTGCAACGAAACGGACAGCTCGATACGCTACACTGATATTGCTTGCAAGGTTTTGACGTTCGTCCTAGCCCAAGATTGTCCTGCTGTTTGGATGGAGCTTGGTGTTTGGGCGGCCACTAGCGACGGATGTCTGCAAAGTCAAGTCTCTCCAGTAGGCCCTGCCAAATCGGTTCTGTATATGGCGGCCTGACGAGTTGTGCTACAGATGGTTTATTATAGGCTCGATACGTTAAAATGACTGCGACAGGTATGCACTTAAATATAAATAAGAACTCGTCGTTCGCAAATACCAACATACTCTTTGCTGGAGCCGTAATTTGATTGGTTTATAGATCTCGACATGATGTATAATTCGAAGGGCATACGCTATGGAATGTTGTGCGCTTTCATCTGGTAGGCAGTTTTGCCTCGTATTTCATACCCACGCTATCTGCCACGTACACGCTTCGTTGTTACTACTGAGTGGCGTTTCGCATGGAGAAGGAGTGACCGCAAACGCGTGCTTTACGTAAAATTCTTCGACGAGGATGGGATTCGAACCCACGCGTGCAGAGCACATTGGATTAGCAGTCCAACGCCTTAACCACTCGGCCACCTCGTCTGCTGGAACTACATCTGCATCTTTGGCGAGTGCTTGCGCAAAGAAGACATCTGTCGATTCGAAAACGCATTCAAAGCACCGTACTGGGCCGGTGTCTGCGTCTAATGCCCAGCTGCAGTGCAGCCGACCAAGCTCCCACTCGCGAATCATTTAATGACAGCATCCGTCGACGTCGATATCCGATCGGGGCAAAATCACCGGCCCACTTATTTACTGCAGGAATAAGTATTGTATCGACATGCAGTGTCGTCTAATGCAAATGAGAAATGTGCTGGGCACTCTTTTCCACGACTTGCTGCAACGAAACGGACAGCTCGATACGCTACACTGATATTGCTTGCAAGGTTTTGACGTTCGTCCTAGCCCAAGATTGTCTTGCTGTTTGGATGGAGCTTGGTGTTTGGGCGGCCACTAGCGACGGATGTCTGCAAAGTCAAGTGTCTCCAGTAGGCCCTGCCAAATCGGTTCTGTATATGGCGGCCTGATGCAAAACAAACTGTCGAAAGGCGACAGTTGTGCTACAGATGGTTTATTATAGGTTTGATACGTTAAAATGACTGCGACAGGTATGCACTTAAATATAAATAAGAACTCGTCGTTCGCAAATACCAACATACTCTTTGCTGGAGCCGTAATTTGATTGGTTTATAGATCTCGACATGATGTATAATTCGAAGGGCATACGCTATGGAATGTTGTGCGCTTTCATCTGGTAGGCAGTTTTGCCTCGTATTTCATACACACGCTATCTGCCACGTACACGCTTCGTTGTTACTACTGAGTGGCGTTTCGCATGGAGAAGGAGTGACCGCAAACGCGTGCTTTACGTAAAATTCTTCGACGAGGACGGGATTCGAACCCACGCGTGCAGAGCACATTGGATTAGCAGTCCAACGCCTTAACCACTCGGCCACCTCGTCTGCTGGAACTACATCTGCATCTTTGGCGAGTGCTTGCGCAAAGAAGACATCTGTCGATTCGAAAACGCATTCAAAGCACCGTACTGGGACGGTGTCTGCGTCTAATGCCCAGCTGCAGTGCAGCCGACCAAGCTCCCACTCGCGAATCATTTAATGACAGCATCCGTCGACGTCGATATCCGATCGGGGCAAAATCACCGGCCCACTTATTTACTGCAGGAATAAGTATTGTATCGACATGCAGTGTCGTCTAATGCAAATGAGAAATGTGCTGGGCACTCTTTTCCACGACTTGCTGCAACGAAACGGACAGCTCGATACGCTACACTGATATTGCTTGCAAGGTTTTGACGTTCGTCCTAGCCCAAGATTGTCCTGCTGTTTGGATGGAGCTTGGTGTTTGGGCGGCCACTAGCGACGGATGTCTGCAAAGTCAAGTCTCTCCAGTAGGCCCTGCCAAATCGGTTCTGTATATGGCGGCCTGACGAGTTGTGCTACAGATGGTTTATTATAGGCTCGATACGTTAAAATGACTGCGACAGGTATGCACTTAAATATAAATAAGAACTCGTCGTTCGCAAATACCAACATACTCTTTGCTGGAGCCGTAATTTGATTGGTTTATAGATCTCGACATGATGTATAATTCGAAGGGCATACGCTATGGAATGTTGTGCGCTTTCATCTGGTAGGCAGTTTTGCCTCGTATTTCATACCCACGCTATCTGCCACGTACACGCTTCGTTGTTACTACTGAGTGGCGTTTCGCATGGAGAAGGAGTGACCGCAAACGCGTGCTTTACGTAAAATTCTTCGACGAGGATGGGATTCGAACCCACGCGTGCAGAGCACATTGGATTAGCAGTCCAACGCCTTAACCACTCGGCCACCTCGTCTGCTGGAACTACATCTGCATCTTTGGCGAGTGCTTGCGCAAAGAAGACATCTGTCGATTCGAAAACGCATTCAAAGCACCGTACTGGGCCGGTGTCTGCGTCTAATGCCCAGCTGCAGTGCAGCCGACCAAGCTCCCACTCGCGAATCATTTAATGACAGCATCCGTCGACGTCGATATCCGATCGGGGCAAAATCACCGGCCCACTTATTTACTGCAGGAATAAGTATTGTATCGACATGCAGTGTCGTCTAATGCAAATGAGAAATGTGCTGGGCACTCTTTTCCACGACTTGCTGCAACGAAACGGACAGCTCGATACGCTACACTGATATTGCTTGCAAGGTTTTGACGTTCGTCCTAGCCCAAGATTGTCTTGCTGTTTGGATGGAGCTTCGTGTTTGTGCGGCCACTAGCGACGGATGTCTGCAAAGTCAAGTGTCTCCAGTAGGCCCTGCCAAATCGGTTCTGTATATGGCGGCCTGATGCAAAACAAACTGTCGAAAGGCGACAGTTGTGCTACAGATGGTTTATTATAGGCTCGATACGTTAAAATGACTGCGACAGGTATGCACTTAAATATAAATAAGAACTCGTCGTTCGCAAATACCAACATACTCTTTGCTGGAGCCGTAATTTGATTGGTTTATAGATCTCGACATGATGTATAATTCGAAGGGCATACGCTATGGAATGTTGTGCGCTTTCATCTGGTAGGCAGTTTTGCCTCGTATTTCATACACACGCTATCTGCCACGTACACGCTTCGTTGTTACTACTGAGTGGCGTTTCGCATGGAGAAGGAGTGACCGCAAACGCGTGCTTTACGTAAAATTCTTCGACGAGGATGGGATTCGAACCCACGCGTGCAGAGCACATTGGATTAGCAGTCCAACGCCTTAACCACTCGGCCACCTCGTCTGCTGGAACTACATGTGCATCTTTGGCGAGTGCTTGCGCAAAGAAGACATCTGTCGATTCGAAAACGCATTCAAAGCACCGTACTGGGCCGGTGTCTGCGTCTAATGCCCAGCTGCAGTGCAGCCGACCAAGCTCCCACTCGCGAATCATTTAATGACAGCATCCGTCGACGTCGATATCCGATCGGGGCAAAATCACCGGCCCACTTATTTACTGCAGGAATAAGTATTGTATCGACATGCAGTGTCGTCTAATGCAAATGAGAAATGTGCTGGGCACTCTTTTCCACGACTTGCTGCAACGAAACGGACAGCTCGATACGCTACACTGATATTGCTTGCAAGGTTTTGACGTTCGTCCTAGCCCAAGATTGTCCTGCTGTTTGGATGGAGCTTGGTGTTTGGGCGGCCACTAGCGACGGATGTCTGCAAAGTCAAGTCTCTCCAGTAGGCCCTGCCAAATCGGTTCTGTATATGGCGGCCTGACGCAAAACAAACTGTCGAAAGGCGACAGTTGTGCTACAGATGGTTTATTATAGGCTCGATACGTTAAAATGACTGCGACAGGTATGCACTTAAATATAAATAAGAACTCGTCGTTCGCAAATACCAACATACTCTTTGCTGGAGCCGTAATTTGATTGGTTTATAGATCTCGACATGATGTATAATTCGAAGGGCATACGCTATGGAATGTTGTGCGCTTTCATCTGGTAGGCAGTTTTGCCTCGTATTTCATACACACGCTATCTGCCACGTACACGCTTCGTTGTTACTACTGAGTGGCGTTTCGCATGGAGAAGGAGTGACCGCAAACGCGTGCTTTACGTAAAATTCTTCGACGAGGATGGGATTCGAACCCACGCGTGCAGAGCACATTGGATTAGCAGTCCAACGCCTTAACCACTCGGCCACCTCGTCTACTGGAACTACATGTGCATCTTTGGCGAGTGCTTGCGCAAAGAAGACATCTGTCGATTCGAAAACGCATTCAAAGCACCGTACTGGGCCGGTGTCTGCGTCTAATGCCCAGCTGCAGTGCAGCCGACCAAGCTCCCACTCGCGAATCATTTAATGACAGCATCCGTCGACGTCGATATCCGATCGGGGCAAAATCACCGGCCCACTTATTTACTGCAGGAATAAGTATTGTATCGACATGCAGTGTCGTCTAATGCAAATGAGAAATGTGCTGGGCACTCTTTTCCACGACTTGCTGCAACGAAGCGGACAGCTCGATACGCTACACTGATATTGCTTGCAAGGTTTTGACGTTCGTCCTAGCCCAAGATTGTCCTGCTGTTTGGATGGAGCTTGGTGTTTGGGCGGCCACTAGCGACGGATGTCTGCAAAGTCAAGTCTCTCCAGTAGGCCCTGCCAAATCGGTTCTGTATATGGCGGCCTGACGCAAAACAAACTGTCGAAAGGCGACAGTTGTGCTACAGATGGTTTATTATAGGCTCGATACGTTAAAATGACTGCGACAGGTATGCACTTAAATATAAATAAGAACTCGTCGTTCGCAAATACCAACATACTCTTTGCTGGAGCCGTAATTTGATTGGTTTATAGATCTCGACATGATGTATAATTCGAAGGGCATACGCTATGGAATGTTGTGCGCTTTCATCTGGTAGGCAGTTTTGCCTCGTATTTCATACACACGCTATCTGCCACGTACACGCTTCGTTGTTACTACTGAGTGGCGTTTCGCATGGAGAAGGAGTGACCGCAAACGCGTGCTTTACGTAAAATTCTTCGACGAGGATGGGATTCGAACCCACGCGTGCAGAGCACATTGGATTAGCAGTCCAACGCCTTAACCACTCGGCCACCTCGTCTGCTGGAACTACATGTGCATCTTTGGCGAGTGCTTGCGCAAAGAAGACTTCTGTCGATTCGAAAACGCATTCAAAGCACCGTACTGGGCCGGTGTCTGCGTCTAATGCCCAGCTGCAGTGCAGCCGACCAAGCTCCCACTCGCGAATCATTTAATGACAGCATCCGTCCACGTCGATATCCGATCGGGGCAAAATCACCGGCCCACTTATTTACTGCAGGAATAAGTATTGTATCGACATGCAGTGTCGTCTAATGCAAATGAGAAATGTGCTGGGCACTCTTTTCCACGACTTGCTGCAACGAAACGGACAGCTCGATACGCTACACTGATATTGCTTGCAAGGTTTTGACGTTCGTCCTAGCCCAAGATTGTCTTGCTGTTTGGATGGAGCTTGGTGTTTGGGCGGCCACTAGCGACGGATGTCTGCAAAGTCAAGTGTCTCCAGTAGGCCCTGCCAAATCGGTTCTGTATATGGCGGCCTGACGCAAAACAAACTGTCGAAAGGCGACAGTTGTGCTACAGATGGTTTATTATAGGCTCGATACGTTAAAATGACTGCGACAGGTATGCACTTAAATATAAATAAGAACTCGTCGTTCGCAAATACCAACATACTCTTTGCTGGAGCCGTAATTTGATTGGTTTATAGATCTCGACATGATGTATAATTCGAAGGGCATACGCTATGGAATGTTGTGCGCTTTCATCTGGTAGGCAGTTTTGCCTCGTATTTCATACACACGCTATCTGCCACGTACACGCTTCGTTGTTACTACTGAGTGGCGTTTCGCATGGAGAAGGAGTGACCGCAAACGCGTGCTTTACGTAAAATTCTTCGACGAGGACGGGATTCGAACCCACGCGTGCAGAGCACATTGGATTAGCAGTCCAACGCCTTAACCACTCGGCCACCTCGTCTGCTGGAACTACATCTGCCTCTTTGGCGAGTGCTTGCGCAAAGAAGACATCTGTCGATTCGAAAACGCATTCAAAGCACCGTACTGGGACGGTGTCTGCGTCTAATGCCCAGCTGCAGTGCAGCCGACCAAGCTCCCACTCGCGAATCATTTAATGACAGCATCCGTCGACGTCGATATCCGATCGGGGCAAAATCACCGGCCCACTTATTTACTGCAGGAATAAGTATTGTATCGACATGCAGTGTCGTCTAATGCAAATGAGAAATGTGCTGGGCACTCTTTTCCACGACTTGCTGCAACGAAACGGACAGCTCGATACGCTACACTGATATTGCTTGCAAGGTTTTGACGTTCGTCCTAGCCCAAGATTGTCCTGCTGTTTGGATGGAGCTTGGTGTTTGGGCGGCCACTAGCGACGGATGTCTGCAAAGTCAAGTCTCTCCAGTAGGCCCTGCCAAATCGGTTCTGTATATGGCGGCCTGACGAGTTGTGCTACAGATGGTTTATTATAGGCTCGATACGTTAAAATGACTGCGACAGGTATGCACTTAAATATAAATAAGAACTCGTCGTTCGCAAATACCAACATACTCTTTGCTGGAGCCGTAATTTGATTGGTTTATAGATCTCGACATGATGTATAATTCGAAGGGCATACGCTATGGAATGTTGTGCGCTTTCATCTGGTAGGCAGTTTTGCCTCGTATTTCATACCCACGCTATCTGCCACGTACACGCTTCGTTGTTACTACTGAGTGGCGTTTCGCATGGAGAAGGAGTGACCGCAAACGCGTGCTTTACGTAAAATTCTCCGACGAGGATGGGATTCGAACCCACGCGTGCAGAGCACATTGGATTAGCAGTCCAACGCCTTAACCACTCGGCCACCTCGTCTGCTGGAACTACATGTGCATCTTTGGCGAGTGCTTGCGCAAAGAAGACTTCTGTCGATTCGAAAACGCATTCAAAGCACCGTACTGGGCCGGTGTCTGCGTCTAATGCCCAGCTGCAGTGCAGCCGACCAAGCTCCCACTCGCGAATCATTTAATGACAGCATCCGTCCACGTCGATATCCGATCGGGGCAAAATCACCGGCCCACTTATTTACTGCAGGAATAAGTATTGTATCGACATGCAGTGTCGTCTAATGCAAATGAGAAATGTGCTGGGCACTCTTTTCCACGACTTGCTGCAACGAAACGGACAGCTCGATACGCTACACTGATATTGCTTGCAAGGTTTTGACGTTCGTCCTAGCCCAAGATTGTCTTGCTGTTTGGATGGAGCTTGGTGTTTGGGCGGCCACTAGCGACGGATGTCTGCAAAGTCAAGTCTCTCCAGTAGGCCCTGCCAAATCGGTTCTGTATATGGCGGCCTGACGCAAAACAAACTGTCGAAAGGCGACAGTTGTGCTACAGATGGTTTATTATAGGCTCGATACGTTAAAATGACTGCGACAGGTATGCACTTAAATATAAATAAGAACTCGTCGTTCGCAAATACCAACATACTCTTTGCTGGAGCCGTAATTTGATTGGTTTATAGATCTCGACATGATGTATAATTCGAAGGGCATACGCTATGGAATGTTGTGCGCTTTCATCTGGTAGGCAGTTTTGCCTCGTATTTCATACACACGCTATCTGCCACGTACACGCTTCGTTGTTACTACTGAGTGGCGTTTCGCATGGAGAAGGAGTGACCGCAAACGCGTGCTTTACGTAAAATTCTTCGACGAGGACGGGATTCGAACCCACGCGTGCAGAGCACATTGGATTAGCAGTCCAACGCCTTAACCACTCGGCCACCTCGTCTGCTGGAACTACATCTGCATCTTTGGCGAGTGCTTGCGCAAAGAAGACATCTGTCGATTCGAAAACGCATTCAAAGCACCGTACTGGGACGGTGTCTGCGTCTAATGCCCAGCTGCAGTGCAGCCGACCAAGCTCCCACTCGCGAATCATTTAATGACAGCATCCGTCGACGTCGATATCCGATCGGGGCAAAATCACCGGCCCACTTATTTACTGCAGGAATAAGTATTGTATCGACATGCAGTGTCGTCTAATGCAAATGAGAAATGTGCTGGGCACTCTTTTCCACGACTTGCTGCAACGAAACGGACAGCTCGATACGCTACACTGATATTGCTTGCAAGGTTTTGACGTTCGTCCTAGCCCAAGATTGTCCTGCTGTTTGGATGGAGCTTGGTGTTTGGGCGGCCACTAGCGACGGATGTCTGCAAAGTCAAGTCTCTCCAGTAGGCCCTGCCAAATCGGTTCTGTATATGGCGGCCTGACGAGTTGTGCTACAGATGGTTTATTATAGGCTCGATACGTTAAAATGACTGCGACAGGTATGCACTTAAATATAAATAAGAACTCGTCGTTCGCAAATACCAACATACTCTTTGCTGGAGCCGTAATTTGATTGGTTTATAGATCTCGACATGATGTATTATTCGAAGGGCATACGCTATGGAATGTTGTGCGCTTTCATCTGGTAGGCAGTTTTGCCTCGTATTTCATACCCACGCTATCTGCCACGTACACGCTTCGTTGTTACTACTGAGTGGCGTTTCGCATGGAGAAGGAGTGACCGCAAACGCGTGCTTTACGTAAAATTCTTCGACGAGGATGGGATTCGAACCCACGCGTGCAGAGCACATTGGATTAGCAGTCCAACGCCTTAACCACTCGGCCACCTCGTCTGCTGGAACTACATCTGCATCTTTGGCGAGTGCTTGCGCAAAGAAGACATCTGTCGATTCGAAAACGCATTCAAAGCACCGTACTGGGCCGGTGTCTGCGTCTAATGCCCAGCTGCAGTGCAGCCGACCAAGCTCCCACTCGCGAATCATTTAATGACAGCATCCGTCGACGTCGATATCCGATCGGGGCAAAATCACCGGCCCACTTATTTACTGCAGGAATAAGTATTGTATCGACATGCAGTGTCGTCTAATGCAAATGAGAAATGTGCTGGGCACTCTTTTCCACGACTTGCTGCAACGAAACGGACAGCTCGATACGCTACACTGATATTGCTTGCAAGGTTTTGACGTTCGTCCTAGCCCAAGATTGTCTTGCTGTTTGGATGGAGCTTGGTGTTTGGGCGGCCACTAGCGACGGATGTCTGCAAAGTCAAGTGTCTCCAGTAGGCCCTGCCAAATCGGTTCTGTATATGGCGGCCTGATGCAAAACAAACTGTCGAAAGGCGACAGTTGTGCTACAGATGGTTTATTATAGGTTTGATACGTTAAAATGACTGCGACAGGTATGCACTTAAATATAAATAAGAACTCGTCGTTCGCAAATACCAACATACTCTTTGCTGGAGCCGTAATTTGATTGGTTTATAGATCTCGACATGATGTATAATTCGAAGGGCATACGCTATGGAATGTTGTGCGCTTTCATCTGGTAGGCAGTTTTGCCTCGTATTTCATACACACGCTATCTGCCACGTACACGCTTCGTTGTTACTACTGAGTGGCGTTTCGCATGGAGAAGGAGTGACCGCAAACGCGTGCTTTACGTAAAATTCTTCGACGAGGACGGGATTCGAACCCACGCGTGCAGAGCACATTGGATTAGCAGTCCAACGCCTTAACCACTCGGCCACCTCGTCTGCTGGAACTACATCTGCATCTTTGGCGAGTGCTTGCGCAAAGAAGACATCTGTCGATTCGAAAACGCATTCAAAGCACCGTACTGGGACGGTGTCTGCGTCTAATGCCCAGCTGCAGTGCAGCCGACCAAGCTCCCACTCGCGAATCATTTAATGACAGCATCCGTCGACGTCGATATCCGATCGGGGCAAAATCACCGGCCCACTTATTTACTGCAGGAATAAGTATTGTATCGACATGCAGTGTCGTCTAATGCAAATGAGAAATGTGCTGGGCACTCTTTTCCACGACTTGCTGCAACGAAACGGACAGCTCGATACGCTACACTGATATTGCTTGCAAGGTTTTGACGTTCGTCCTAGCCCAAGATTGTCCTGCTGTTTGGATGGAGCTTGGTGTTTGGGCGGCCACTAGCGACGGATGTCTGCAAAGTCAAGTCTCTCCAGTAGGCCCTGCCAAATCGGTTCTGTATATGGCGGCCTGACGAGTTGTGCTACAGATGGTTTATTATAGGCTCGATACGTTAAAATGACTGCGACAGGTATGCACTTAAATATAAATAAGAACTCGTCGTTCGCAAATACCAACATACTCTTTGCTGGAGCCGTAATTTGATTGGTTTATAGATCTCGACATGATGTATAATTCGAAGGGCATACGCTATGGAATGTTGTGCGCTTTCATCTGGTAGGCAGTTTTGCCTCGTATTTCATACCCACGCTATCTGCCACGTACACGCTTCGTTGTTACTACTGAGTGGCGTTTCGCATGGAGAAGGAGTGACCGCAAACGCGTGCTTTACGTAAAATTCTTCGACGAGGATGGGATTCGAACCCACGCGTGCAGAGCACATTGGATTAGCAGTCCAACGCCTTAACCACTCGGCCACCTCGTCTGCTGGAACTACATCTGCATCTTTGGCGAGTGCTTGCGCAAAGAAGACATCTGTCGATTCGAAAACGCATTCAAAGCACCGTACTGGGCCGGTGTCTGCGTCTAATGCCCAGCTGCAGTGCAGCCGACCAAGCTCCCACTCGCGAATCATTTAATGACAGCATCCGTCGACGTCGATATCCGATCGGGGCAAAATCACCGGCCCACTTATTTACTGCAGGAATAAGTATTGTATCGACATGCAGTGTCGTCTAATGCAAATGAGAAATGTGCTGGGCACTCTTTTCCACGACTTGCTGCAACGAAACGGACAGCTCGATACGCTACACTGATATTGCTTGCAAGGTTTTGACGTTCGTCCTAGCCCAAGATTGTCCTGCTGTTTGGATGGAGCTTGGTGTTTGGGCGGCCACTAGCGACGGATGTCTGCAAAGTCAAGTCTCTCCAGTAGGCCCTGCCAAATCGGTTCTGTATATGGCGGCCTGACGCAAAACAAACTGTCGAAAGGCGACAGTTGTGCTACAGATGGTTTATTATAGGCTCGATACGTTAAAATGACTGCGACAGGTATGCACTTAAATATAAATAAGAACTCGTCGTTCGCAAATACCAACATACTCTTTGCTGGAGCCGTAATTTGATTGGTTTATAGATCTCGACATGATGTATAATTCGAAGGGCATACGCTATGGAATGTTGTGCGCTTTCATCTGGTAGGCAGTTTTGCCTCGTATTTCATACACACGCTATCTGCCACGTACACGCTTCGTTGTTACTACTGAGTGGCGTTTCGCATGGAGAAGGAGTGACCGCAAACGCGTGCTTTACGTAAAATTCTTCGACGAGGATGGGATTCGAACCCACGCGTGCAGAGCACATTGGATTAGCAGTCCAACGCCTTAACCACTCGGCCACCTCGTCTGCTGGAACTACATGTGCATCTTTGGCGAGTGCTTGCGCAAAGAAGACTTCTGTCGATTCGAAAACGCATTCAAAGCACCGTACTGGGCCGGTGTCTGCGTCTAATGCCCAGCTGCAGTGCAGCCGACCAAGCTCCCACTCGCGAATCATTTAATGACAGCATCCGTCCACGTCGATATCCGATCGGGGCAAAATCACCGGCCCACTTATTTACTGCAGGAATAAGTATTGTATCGACATGCAGTGTCGTCTAATGCAAATGAGAAATGTGCTGGGCACTCTTTTCCACGACTTGCTGCAACGAAACGGACAGCTCGATACGCTACACTGATATTGCTTGCAAGGTTTTGACGTTCGTCCTAGCCCAAGATTGTCTTGCTGTTTGGATGGAGCTTGGTGTTTGGGCGGCCACTAGCGACGGATGTCTGCAAAGTCAAGTGTCTCCAGTAGGCCCTGCCAAATCGGTTCTGTATATGGCGGCCTGACGCAAAACAAACTGTCGAAAGGCGACAGTTGTGCTACAGATGGTTTATTATAGGCTCGATACGTTAAAATGACTGCGACAGGTATGCACTTAAATATAAATAAGAACTCGTCGTTCGCAAATACCAACATACTCTTTGCTGGAGCCGTAATTTGATTGGTTTATAGATCTCGACATGATGTATAATTCGAAGGGCATACGCTATGGAATGTTGTGCGCTTTCATCTGGTAGGCAGTTTTGCCTCGTATTTCATACACACGCTATCTGCCACGTACACGCTTCGTTGTTACTACTGAGTGGCGTTTCGCATGGAGAAGGAGTGACCGCAAACGCGTGCTTTACGTAAAATTCTTCGACGAGGACGGGATTCGAACCCACGCGTGCAGAGCACATTGGATTAGCAGTCCAACGCCTTAACCACTCGGCCACCTCGTCTGCTGGAACTACATCTGCCTCTTTGGCGAGTGCTTGCGCAAAGAAGACATCTGTCGATTCGAAAACGCATTCAAAGCACCGTACTGGGACGGTGTCTGCGTCTAATGCCCAGCTGCAGTGCAGCCGACCAAGCTCCCACTCGCGAATCATTTAATGACAGCATCCGTCGACGTCGATATCCGATCGGGGCAAAATCACCGGCCCACTTATTTACTGCAGGAATAAGTATTGTATCGACATGCAGTGTCGTCTAATGCAAATGAGAAATGTGCTGGGCACTCTTTTCCACGACTTGCTGCAACGAAACGGACAGCTCGATACGCTACACTGATATTGCTTGCAAGGTTTTGACGTTCGTCCTAGCCCAAGATTGTCCTGCTGTTTGGATGGAGCTTGGTGTTTGGGCGGCCACTAGCGACGGATGTCTGCAAAGTCAAGTCTCTCCAGTAGGCCCTGCCAAATCGGTTCTGTATATGGCGGCCTGACGAGTTGTGCTACAGATGGTTTATTATAGGCTCGATACGTTAAAATGACTGCGACAGGTATGCACTTAAATATAAATAAGAACTCGTCGTTCGCAAATACCAACATACTCTTTGCTGGAGCCGTAATTTGATTGGTTTATAGATCTCGACATGATGTATAATTCGAAGGGCATACGCTATGGAATGTTGTGCGCTTTCATCTGGTAGGCAGTTTTGCCTCGTATTTCATACCCACGCTATCTGCCACGTACACGCTTCGTTGTTACTACTGAGTGGCGTTTCGCATGGAGAAGGAGTGACCGCAAACGCGTGCTTTACGTAAAATTCTCCGACGAGGATGGGATTCGAACCCACGCGTGCAGAGCACATTGGATTAGCAGTCCAACGCCTTAACCACTCGGCCACCTCGTCTGCTGGAACTACATGTGCATCTTTGGCGAGTGCTTGCGCAAAGAAGACTTCTGTCGATTCGAAAACGCATTCAAAGCACCGTACTGGGCCGGTGTCTGCGTCTAATGCCCAGCTGCAGTGCAGCCGACCAAGCTCCCACTCGCGAATCATTTAATGACAGCATCCGTCCACGTCGATATCCGATCGGGGCAAAATCACCGGCCCACTTATTTACTGCAGGAATAAGTATTGTATCGACATGCAGTGTCGTCTAATGCAAATGAGAAATGTGCTGGGCACTCTTTTCCACGACTTGCTGCAACGAAACGGACAGCTCGATACGCTACACTGATATTGCTTGCAAGGTTTTGACGTTCGTCCTAGCCCAAGATTGTCTTGCTGTTTGGATGGAGCTTGGTGTTTGGGCGGCCACTAGCGACGGATGTCTGCAAAGTCAAGTCTCTCCAGTAGGCCCTGCCAAATCGGTTCTGTATATGGCGGCCTGACGCAAAACAAACTGTCGAAAGGCGACAGTTGTGCTACAGATGGTTTATTATAGGCTCGATACGTTAAAATGACTGCGACAGGTATGCACTTAAATATAAATAAGAACTCGTCGTTCGCAAATACCAACATACTCTTTGCTGGAGCCGTAATTTGATTGGTTTATAGATCTCGACATGATGTATAATTCGAAGGGCATACGCTATGGAATGTTGTGCGCTTTCATCTGGTAGGCAGTTTTGCCTCGTATTTCATACACACGCTATCTGCCACGTACACGCTTCGTTGTTACTACTGAGTGGCGTTTCGCATGGAGAAGGAGTGACCGCAAACGCGTGCTTTACGTAAAATTCTTCGACGAGGACGGGATTCGAACCCACGCGTGCAGAGCACATTGGATTAGCAGTCCAACGCCTTAACCACTCGGCCACCTCGTCTGCTGGAACTACATCTGCATCTTTGGCGAGTGCTTGCGCAAAGAAGACATCTGTCGATTCGAAAACGCATTCAAAGCACCGTACTGGGACGGTGTCTGCGTCTAATGCCCAGCTGCAGTGCAGCCGACCAAGCTCCCACTCGCGAATCATTTAATGACAGCATCCGTCGACGTCGATATCCGATCGGGGCAAAATCACCGGCCCACTTATTTACTGCAGGAATAAGTATTGTATCGACATGCAGTGTCGTCTAATGCAAATGAGAAATGTGCTGGGCACTCTTTTCCACGACTTGCTGCAACGAAACGGACAGCTCGATACGCTACACTGATATTGCTTGCAAGGTTTTGACGTTCGTCCTAGCCCAAGATTGTCCTGCTGTTTGGATGGAGCTTGGTGTTTGGGCGGCCACTAGCGACGGATGTCTGCAAAGTCAAGTCTCTCCAGTAGGCCCTGCCAAATCGGTTCTGTATATGGCGGCCTGACGAGTTGTGCTACAGATGGTTTATTATAGGCTCGATACGTTAAAATGACTGCGACAGGTATGCACTTAAATATAAATAAGAACTCGTCGTTCGCAAATACCAACATACTCTTTGCTGGAGCCGTAATTTGATTGGTTTATAGATCTCGACATGATGTATTATTCGAAGGGCATACGCTATGGAATGTTGTGCGCTTTCATCTGGTAGGCAGTTTTGCCTCGTATTTCATACCCACGCTATCTGCCACGTACACGCTTCGTTGTTACTACTGAGTGGCGTTTCGCATGGAGAAGGAGTGACCGCAAACGCGTGCTTTACGTAAAATTCTTCGACGAGGATGGGATTCGAACCCACGCGTGCAGAGCACATTGGATTAGCAGTCCAACGCCTTAACCACTCGGCCACCTCGTCTGCTGGAACTACATCTGCATCTTTGGCGAGTGCTTGCGCAAAGAAGACATCTGTCGATTCGAAAACGCATTCAAAGCACCGTACTGGGCCGGTGTCTGCGTCTAATGCCCAGCTGCAGTGCAGCCGACCAAGCTCCCACTCGCGAATCATTTAATGACAGCATCCGTCGACGTCGATATCCGATCGGGGCAAAATCACCGGCCCACTTATTTACTGCAGGAATAAGTATTGTATCGACATGCAGTGTCGTCTAATGCAAATGAGAAATGTGCTGGGCACTCTTTTCCACGACTTGCTGCAACGAAACGGACAGCTCGATACGCTACACTGATATTGCTTGCAAGGTTTTGACGTTCGTCCTAGCCCAAGATTGTCTTGCTGTTTGGATGGAGCTTGGTGTTTGGGCGGCCACTAGCGACGGATGTCTGCAAAGTCAAGTGTCTCCAGTAGGCCCTGCCAAATCGGTTCTGTATATGGCGGCCTGATGCAAAACAAACTGTCGAAAGGCGACAGTTGTGCTACAGATGGTTTATTATAGGTTTGATACGTTAAAATGACTGCGACAGGTATGCACTTAAATATAAATAAGAACTCGTCGTTCGCAAATACCAACATACTCTTTGCTGGAGCCGTAATTTGATTGGTTTATAGATCTCGACATGATGTATAATTCGAAGGGCATACGCTATGGAATGTTGTGCGCTTTCATCTGGTAGGCAGTTTTGCCTCGTATTTCATACACACGCTATCTGCCACGTACACGCTTCGTTGTTACTACTGAGTGGCGTTTCGCATGGAGAAGGAGTGACCGCAAACGCGTGCTTTACGTAAAATTCTTCGACGAGGACGGGATTCGAACCCACGCGTGCAGAGCACATTGGATTAGCAGTCCAACGCCTTAACCACTCGGCCACCTCGTCTGCTGGAACTACATCTGCATCTTTGGCGAGTGCTTGCGCAAAGAAGACATCTGTCGATTCGAAAACGCATTCAAAGCACCGTACTGGGACGGTGTCTGCGTCTAATGCCCAGCTGCAGTGCAGCCGACCAAGCTCCCACTCGCGAATCATTTAATGACAGCATCCGTCGACGTCGATATCCGATCGGGGCAAAATCACCGGCCCACTTATTTACTGCAGGAATAAGTATTGTATCGACATGCAGTGTCGTCTAATGCAAATGAGAAATGTGCTGGGCACTCTTTTCCACGACTTGCTGCAACGAAACGGACAGCTCGATACGCTACACTGATATTGCTTGCAAGGTTTTGACGTTCGTCCTAGCCCAAGATTGTCCTGCTGTTTGGATGGAGCTTGGTGTTTGGGCGGCCACTAGCGACGGATGTCTGCAAAGTCAAGTCTCTCCAGTAGGCCCTGCCAAATCGGTTCTGTATATGGCGGCCTGACGAGTTGTGCTACAGATGGTTTATTATAGGCTCGATACGTTAAAATGACTGCGACAGGTATGCACTTAAATATAAATAAGAACTCGTCGTTCGCAAATACCAACATACTCTTTGCTGGAGCCGTAATTTGATTGGTTTATAGATCTCGACATGATGTATAATTCGAAGGGCATACGCTATGGAATGTTGTGCGCTTTCATCTGGTAGGCAGTTTTGCCTCGTATTTCATACCCACGCTATCTGCCACGTACACGCTTCGTTGTTACTACTGAGTGGCGTTTCGCATGGAGAAGGAGTGACCGCAAACGCGTGCTTTACGTAAAATTCTTCGACGAGGATGGGATTCGAACCCACGCGTGCAGAGCACATTGGATTAGCAGTCCAACGCCTTAACCACTCGGCCACCTCGTCTGCTGGAACTACATCTGCATCTTTGGCGAGTGCTTGCGCAAAGAAGACATCTGTCGATTCGAAAACGCATTCAAAGCACCGTACTGGGCCGGTGTCTGCGTCTAATGCCCAGCTGCAGTGCAGCCGACCAAGCTCCCACTCGCGAATCATTTAATGACAGCATCCGTCGACGTCGATATCCGATCGGGGCAAAATCACCGGCCCACTTATTTACTGCAGGAATAAGTATTGTATCGACATGCAGTGTCGTCTAATGCAAATGAGAAATGTGCTGGGCACTCTTTTCCACGACTTGCTGCAACGAAACGGACAGCTCGATACGCTACACTGATATTGCTTGCAAGGTTTTGACGTTCGTCCTAGCCCAAGATTGTCTTGCTGTTTGGATGGAGCTTGGTGTTTGGGCGGCCACTAGCGACGGATGTCTGCATAGTCAAGTGTCTCCAGTAGGCCCTGCCAAATCGGTTCTGTATATGGCGGCCTGATGCAAAACAAACTGTCGAAAGGCGACAGTTGTGCTACAGATGGTTTATTATAGGCTCGATACGTTAAAATGACTGCGACAGGTATGCACTTAAATATAAATAAGAACTCGTCGTTCGCAAATACCAACATACTCTTTGCTGGAGCCGTAATTTGATTGGTTTATAGATCTCGACATGATGTATAATTCGAAGGGCATACGCTATGGAATGTTGTGCGCTTTCATCTGGTAGGCAGTTTTGCCTCGTATTTCATACACACGCTATCTGCCACGTACACGCTTCGTTGTTACTACTGAGTGGCGTTTCGCATGGAGAAGGAGTGACCGCAAACGCGTGCTTTACGTAAAATTCTTCGACGAGGATGGGATTCGAACCCACGCGTGCAGAGCACATTGGATTAGCAGTCCAACGCCTTAACCACTCGGCCACCTCGTCTGCTGGAACTACATGTGCATCTTTGGCGAGTGCTTGCGCAAAGAAGACATCTGTCGATTCGAAAACGCATTCAAAGCACCGTACTGGGCCGGTGTCTGCGTCTAATGCCCAGCTGCAGTGCAGCCGACCAAGCTCCCACTCGCGAATCATTTAATGACAGCATCCGTCCACGTCGATATCCGATCGGGGCAAAATCACCGGCCCACTTATTTACTGCAGGAATAAGTATTGTATCGACATGCAGTGTCGTCTAATGCAAATGAGAAATGTGCTGGGCACTCTTTTCCACGACTTGCTGCAACGAAACGGACAGCTCGATACGCTACACTGATATTGCTTGCAAGGTTTTGACGTTCGTCCTAGCCCAAGATTGTCCTGCTGTTTGGATGGAGCTTGGTGTTTGGGCGGCCACTAGCGACGGATGTCTGCAAAGTCAAGTCTCTCCAGTAGGCCCTGCCAAATCGGTTCTGTATATGGCGGCCTGACGCAAAACAAACTGTCGAAAGGCGACAGTTGTGCTACAGATGGTTTATTATAGGCTCGATACGTTAAAATGACTGCGACAGGTATGCACTTAAATATAAATAAGAACTCGTCGTTCGCAAATACCAACATACTCTTTGCTGGAGCCGTAATTTGATTGGTTTATAGATCTCGACATGATGTATAATTCGAAGGGCATACGCTATGGAATGTTGTGCGCTTTCATCTGGTAGGCAGTTTTGCCTCGTATTTCATACACACGCTATCTGCCACGTACACGCTTCGTTGTTACTACTGAGTGGCGTTTCGCATGGAGAAGGAGTGACCGCAAACGCGTGCTTTACGTAAAATTCTTCGACGAGGATGGGATTCGAACCCACGCGTGCAGAGCACATTGGATTAGCAGTCCAACGCCTTAACCACTCGGCCACCTCGTCTGCTGGAACTACATGTGCATCTTTGGCGAGTGCTTGCGCAAAGAAGACATCTGTCGATTCGAAAACGCATTCAAAGCACCGTACTGGGCCGGTGTCTGCGTCTAATGCCCAGCTGCAGTGCAGCCGACCAAGCTCCCACTCGCGAATCATTTAATGACAGCATCCGTCGACGTCGATATCCGATCGGGGCAAAATCACCGGCCCACTTATTTACTGCAGGAATAAGTATTGTATCGACATGCAGTGTCGTCTAATGCAAATGAGAAATGTGCTGGGCACTCTTTTCCACGACTTGCTGCAACGAAACGGACAGCTCGATACGCTACACTGATATTGCTTGCAAGGTTTTGACGTTCGTCCTAGCCCAAGATTGTCCTGCTGTTTGGATGGAGCTTGGTGTTTGGGCGGCCACTAGCGACGGATGTCTGCATGGTTTATTATAGGCTCGATACGTTAAAATGACTGCGACAGGTATGCACTTAAATATAAATAAGAACTCGTCGTTCGCAAATACCAACATACTCTTTGCTGGAGCCGTAATTTGATTGGTTTATAGATCTCGACATGATGTATAATTCGAAGGGCATACGCTATGGAATGTTGTGCGCTTTCATCTGGTAGGCAATTTTGCCTCGTATTTCATACACACGCTATCTGCCACGTACACGCTTCGTTGTTACTACTGAGTGGCGTTTCGCATGGAGAAGGAGTGACCGCAAACGCGTGCTTTACGTAAAATTCTTCGAAGAGGATGGGATTCGAACCCACGCGTGCAGAGCACATTGGATTAGCAGTCCAACGCCTTAACCACTCGGCCACCTCGTCTGCTGGAACTACATGTGCATCTTTGGCGAGTGCTTGCGCAAAGAAGACATCTGTCGATTCGAAAACGCATTCAAAGCACCGTACTGGGCCGGTGTCTGCGTCTAATGCCCAGCTGCAGTGCAGCCGACCAAGCTCCCACTCGCGAATCATTTAATGACAGCATCCGTCGACGTCGATATCCGATCGGGGCAAAATCACCGGCCCACTTATTTACTGCAGGAATAAGTATTGTATCGACATGCAGTGTCGTCTAATGCAAATGAGAAATGTGCTGGGCACTCTTTTCCACGACTTGCTGCAACGAAACGGACAGCTCGATACGCTACACTGATATTGCTTGCAAGGTTTTGACGTTCGTCCTAGCCCAAGATTGTCCTGCTGTTTGGATGGAGCTTGGTGTTTGGGCGGCCACTAGCGACGGATGTCTGCAAAGTCAAGTCTCTCCAGTAGGCCCTGCCAAATCGGTTCTGTATATGGCGGCCTGACGCAAAACAAACTGTCGAAAGGCGACAGTTGTGCTACAGATGGTTTATTATAGGCTCGATACGTTAAAATGACTGCGACAGGTATGCACTTAAATATAAATAAGAACTCGTCGTTCGCAAATACCAACATACTCTTTGCTGGAGCCGTAATTTGATTGGTTTATAGATCTCGACATGATGTATAATTCGAAGGGCATACGCTATGGAATGTTGTGCGCTTTCATCTGGTAGGCAGTTTTGCCTCGTATTTCATACACACGCTATCTGCCACGTACACGCTTCGTTGTTACTACTGAGTGGCGTTTCGCATGGAGAAGGAGTGACCGCAAACGCGTGCTTTACGTAAAATTCTTCGACGAGGATGGGATTCGAACCCACGCGTGCAGAGCACATTGGATTAGCAGTCCAACGCCTTAACCACTCGGCCACCTCGTCTGCTGGAACTACATGTGCATCTTTGGCGAGTGCTTGCGCAAAGAAGACTTCTGTCGATTCGAAAACGCATTCAAAGCACCGTACTGGGCCGGTGTCTGCGTCTAATGCCCAGCTGCAGTGCAGCCGACCAAGCTCCCACTCGCGAATCATTTAATGACAGCATCCGTCCACGTCGATATCCGATCGGGGCAAAATCACCGGCCCACTTATTTACTGCAGGAATAAGTATTGTATCGACATGCAGTGTCGTCTAATGCAAATGAGAAATGTGCTGGGCACTCTTTTCCACGACTTGCTGCAACGAAACGGACAGCTCGATACGCTACACTGATATTGCTTGCAAGGTTTTGACGTTCGTCCTAGCCCAAGATTGTCTTGCTGTTTGGATGGAGCTTGGTGTTTGGGCGGCCACTAGCGACGGATGTCTGCAAAGTCAAGTCTCTCCAGTAGGCCCTGCCAAATCGGTTCTGTATATGGCGGCCTGACGCAAAACAAACTGTCGAAAGGCGACAGTTGTGCTACAGATGGTTTATTATAGGCTCGATACGTTAAAATGACTGCGACAGGTATGCACTTAAATATAAATAAGAACTCGTCGTTCGCAAATACCAACATACTCTTTGCTGGAGCCGTAATTTGATTGGTTTATAGATCTCGACATGATGTATAATTCGAAGGGCATACGCTATGGAATGTTGTGCGCTTTCATCTGGTAGGCAGTTTTGCCTCGTATTTCATACACACGCTATCTGCCACGTACACGCTTCGTTGTTACTACTGAGTGGCGTTTCGCATGGAGAAGGAGTGACCGCAAACGCGTGCTTTACGTAAAATTCTTCGACGAGGACGGGATTCGAACCCACGCGTGCAGAGCACATTGGATTAGCAGTCCAACGCCTTAACCACTCGGCCACCTCGTCTGCTGGAACTACATCTGCATCTTTGGCGAGTGCTTGCGCAAAGAAGACATCTGTCGATTCGAAAACGCATTCAAAGCACCGTACTGGGACGGTGTCTGCGTCTAATGCCCAGCTGCAGTGCAGCCGACCAAGCTCCCACTCGCGAATCATTTAATGACAGCATCCGTCGACGTCGATATCCGATCGGGGCAAAATCACCGGCCCACTTATTTACTGCAGGAATAAGTATTGTATCGACATGCAGTGTCGTCTAATGCAAATGAGAAATGTGCTGGGCACTCTTTTCCACGACTTGCTGCAACGAAACGGACAGCTCGATACGCTACACTGATATTGCTTGCAAGGTTTTGACGTTCGTCCTAGCCCAAGATTGTCCTGCTGTTTGGATGGAGCTTGGTGTTTGGGCGGCCACTAGCGACGGATGTCTGCAAAGTCAAGTCTCTCCAGTAGGCCCTGCCAAATCGGTTCTGTATATGGCGGCCTGACGAGTTGTGCTACAGATGGTTTATTATAGGCTCGATACGTTAAAATGACTGCGACAGGTATGCACTTAAATATAAATAAGAACTCGTCGTTCGCAAATACCAACATACTCTTTGCTGGAGCCGTAATTTGATTGGTTTATAGATCTCGACATGATGTATAATTCGAAGGGCATACGCTATGGAATGTTGTGCGCTTTCATCTGGTAGGCAGTTTTGCCTCGTATTTCATACACACGCTATCTGCCACGTACACGCTTCGTTGTTACTACTGAGTGGCGTTTCGCATGGAGAAGGAGTGACCGCAAACGCGTGCTTTACGTAAAATTCTTCGACGAGGATGGGATTCGAACCCACGCGTGCAGAGCACATTGGATTAGCAGTCCAACGCCTTAACCACTCGGCCACCTCGTCTGCTGGAACTACATGTGCATCTTTGGCGAGTGCTTGCGCAAAGAAGACATCTGTCGATTCGAAAACGCATTCAAAGCACCGTACTGGGCCGGTGTCTGCGTCTAATGCCCAGCTGCAGTGCAGCCGACCAAGCTCCCACTCGCGAATCATTTAATGACAGCATCCGTCCACGTCGATATCCGATCGGGGCAAAATCACCGGCCCACTTATTTACTGCAGGAATAAGTATTGTATCGACATGCAGTGTCGTCTAATGCAAATAAGAAATGTGCTGGGCACTCTTTTCCACGACTTGCTGCAACGAAACGGACAGCTCGATACGCTACACTGATATTGCTTGCAAGGTTTTGACGTTCGTCCTAGCCCAAGATTGTCCTGCTGTTTGGATGGAGCTTGGTGTTTGGGCGGCCACTAGCGACGGATGTCTGCAAAGTCAAGTCTCTCCAGTAGGCCCTGCCAAATCGGTTCTGTATATGGCGGCCTGACGCAAAACAAACTGTCGAAAGGCGACAGTTGTGCTACAGATGGTTTATTATAGGCTCGATACGTTAAAATGACTGCGACAGGTATGCACTTAAATATAAATAAGAACTCGTCGTTCGCAAATACCAACATACTCTTTGCTGGAGCCGTAATTTGATTGGTTTATAGATCTCGACATGATGTATAATTCGAAGGGCATACGCTATGGAATGTTGTGCGCTTTCATCTGGTAGGCAGTTTTGCCTCGTATTTCATACACACGCTATCTGCCACGTACACGCTTCGTTGTTACTACTGAGTGGCGTTTCGCATGGAGAAGGAGTGACCGCAAACGCGTGCTTTACGTAAAATTCTTCGACGAGGATGGGATTCGAACCCACGCGTGCAGAGCACATTGGATTAGCAGTCCAACGCCTTAACCACTCGGCCACCTCGTCTGCTGGAACTACATGTGCATCTTTGGCGAGTGCTTGCGCAAAGAAGACATCTGTCGATTCGAAAACGCATTCAAAGCACCGTACTGGGCCGGTGTCTGCGTCTAATGCCCAGCTGCAGTGCAGCCGACCAAGCTCCCACTCGCGAATCATTTAATGACAGCATCCGTCGACGTCGATATCCGATCGGGGCAAAATCACCGGCCCACTTATTTACTGCAGGAATAAGTATTGTATCGACATGCAGTGTCGTCTAATGCAAATGAGAAATGTGCTGGGCACTCTTTTCCACGACTTGCTGCAACGAAACGGACAGCTCGATACGCTACACTGATATTGCTTGCAAGGTTTTGACGTTCGTCCTAGCCCAAGATTGTCCTGCTGTTTGGATGGAGCTTGGTGTTTGGGCGGCCACTAGCGACGGATGTCTGCATGGTTTATTATAGGCTCGATACGTTAAAATGACTGCGACAGGTATGCACTTAAATATAAATAAGAACTCGTCGTTCGCAAATACCAACATACTCTTTGCTGGAGCCGTAATTTGATTGGTTTATAGATCTCGACATGATGTATAATTCGAAGGGCATACGCTATGGAATGTTGTGCGCTTTCATCTGGTAGGCAGTTTTGCCTCGTATTTCATACACACGCTATCTGCCACGTACACGCTTCGTTGTTACTACTGAGTGGCGTTTCGCATGGAGAAGGAGTGACCGCAAACGCGTGCTTTACGTAAAATTCTTCGACGAGGATGGGATTCGAACCCACGCGTGCAGAGCACATTGGATTAGCAGTCCAACGCCTTAACCACTCGGCCACCTCGTCTGCTGGAACTACATGTGCATCTTTGGCGAGTGCTTGCGCAAAGAAGACATCTGTCGATTCGAAAACGCATTCAAAGCACCGTACTGGGCCGGTGTCTGCGTCTAATGCCCAGCTGCAGTGCAGCCGACCAAGCTCCCACTCGCGAATCATTTAATGACAGCATCCGTCCACGTCGATATCCGATCGGGGCAAAATCACCGGCCCACTTATTTACTGCAGGAATAAGTATTGTATCGACATGCAGTGTCGTCTAATGCAAATGAGAAATGTGCTGGGCACTCTTTTCCACGACTTGCTGCAACGAAACGGACAGCTCGATACGCTACACTGATATTGCTTGCAAGGTTTTGACGTTCGTCCTAGCCCAAGATTGTCCTGCTGTTTGGATGGAGCTTGGTGTTTGGGCGGCCACTAGCGACGGATGTCTGCAAAGTCAAGTCTCTCCAGTAGGCCCTGCCAAATCGGTTCTGTATATGGCGGCCTGACGCAAAACAAACTGTCGAAAGGCGACAGTTGTGCTACAGATGGTTTATTATAGGCTCGATACGTTAAAATGACTGCGACAGGTATGCACTTAAATATAAATAAGAACTCGTCGTTCGCAAATACCAACATACTCTTTGCTGGAGCCGTAATTTGATTGGTTTATAGATCTCGACATGATGTATAATTCGAAGGGCATACGCTATGGAATGTTGTGCGCTTTCATCTGGTAGGCAGTTTTGCCTCGTATTTCATACACACGCTATCTGCCACGTACACGCTTCGTTGTTACTACTGAGTGGCGTTTCGCATGGAGAAGGAGTGACCGCAAACGCGTGCTTTACGTAAAATTCTTCGACGAGGATGGGATTCGAACCCACGCGTGCAGAGCACATTGGATTAGCAGTCCAACGCCTTAACCACTCGGCCACCTCGTCTGCTGGAACTACATGTGCATCTTTGGCGAGTGCTTGCGCAAAGAAGACTTCTGTCGATTCGAAAACGCATTCAAAGCACCGTACTGGGCCGGTGTCTGCGTCTAATGCCCAGCTGCAGTGCAGCCGACCAAGCTCCCACTCGCGAATCATTTAATGACAGCATCCGTCCACGTCGATATCCGATCGGGGCAAAATCACCGGCCCACTTATTTACTGCAGGAATAAGTATTGTATCGACATGCAGTGTCGTCTAATGCAAATGAGAAATGTGCTGGGCACTCTTTTCCACGACTTGCTGCAACGAAACGGACAGCTCGATACGCTACACTGATATTGCTTGCAAGGTTTTGACGTTCGTCCTAGCCCAAGATTGTCTTGCTGTTTGGATGGAGCTTGGTGTTTGGGCGGCCACTAGCGACGGATGTCTGCAAAGTCAAGTCTCTCCAGTAGGCCCTGCCAAATCGGTTCTGTATATGGCGGCCTGACGCAAAACAAACTGTCGAAAGGCGACAGTTGTGCTACAGATGGTTTATTATAGGCTCGATACGTTAAAATGACTGCGACAGGTATGCACTTAAATATAAATAAGAACTCGTCGTTCGCAAATACCAACATACTCTTTGCTGGAGCCGTAATTTGATTGGTTTATAGATCTCGACATGATGTATAATTCGAAGGGCATACGCTATGGAATGTTGTGCGCTTTCATCTGGTAGGCAGTTTTGCCTCGTATTTCATACACACGCTATCTGCCACGTACACGCTTCGTTGTTACTACTGAGTGGCGTTTCGCATGGAGAAGGAGTGACCGCAAACGCGTGCTTTACGTAAAATTCTTCGACGAGGATGGGATTCGAACCCACGCGTGCAGAGCACATTGGATTAGCAGTCCAACGCCTTAACCACTCGGCCACCTCGTCTGCTGGAACTACATGTGCATCTTTGGCGAGTGCTTGCGCAAAGAAGACTTCTGTCGATTCGAAAACGCATTCAAAGCACCGTACTGGGCCGGTGTCTGCGTCTAATGCCCAGCTGCAGTGCAGCCGACCAAGCTCCCACTCGCGAATCATTTAATGACAGCATCCGTCCACGTCGATATCCGATCGGGGCAAAATCACCGGCCCACTTATTTACTGCAGGAATAAGTATTGTATCGACATGCAGTGTCGTCTAATGCAAATGAGAAATGTGCTGGGCACTCTTTTCCACGACTTGCTGCAACGAAACGGACAGCTCGATACGCTACACTGATATTGCTTGCAAGGTTTTGACGTTCGTCCTAGCCCAAGATTGTCTTGCTGTTTGGATGGAGCTTGGTGTTTGGGCGGCCACTAGCGACGGATGTCTGCAAAGTCAAGTCTCTCCAGTAGGCCCTGCCAAATCGGTTCTGTATATGGCGGCCTGACGCAAAACAAACTGTCGAAAGGCGACAGTTGTGCTACAGATGGTTTATTATAGGCTCGATACGTTAAAATGACTGCGACAGGTATGCACTTAAATATAAATAAGAACTCGTCGTTCGCAAATACCAACATACTCTTTGCTGGAGCCGTAATTTGATTGGTTTATAGATCTCGACATGATGTATAATTCGAAGGGCATACGCTATGGAATGTTGTGCGCTTTCATCTGGTAGGCAGTTTTGCCTCGTATTTCATACACACGCTATCTGCCACGTACACGCTTCGTTGTTACTACTGAGTGGCGTTTCGCATGGAGAAGGAGTGACCGCAAACGCGTGCTTTACGTAAAATTCTTCGACGAGGACGGGATTCGAACCCACGCGTGCAGAGCACATTGGATTAGCAGTCCAACGCCTTAACCACTCGGCCACCTCGTCTGCTGGAACTACATCTGCATCTTTGGCGAGTGCTTGCGCAAAGAAGACATCTGTCGATTCGAAAACGCATTCAAAGCACCGTACTGGGACGGTGTCTGCGTCTAATGCCCAGCTGCAGTGCAGCCGACCAAGCTCCCACTCGCGAATCATTTAATGACAGCATCCGTCGACGTCGATATCCGATCGGGGCAAAATCACCGGCCCACTTATTTACTGCAGGAATAAGTATTGTATCGACATGCAGTGTCGTCTAATGCAAATGAGAAATGTGCTGGGCACTCTTTTCCACGACTTGCTGCAACGAAACGGACAGCTCGATACGCTACACTGATATTGCTTGCAAGGTTTTGACGTTCGTCCTAGCCCAAGATTGTCCTGCTGTTTGGATGGAGCTTGGTGTTTGGGCGGCCACTAGCGACGGATGTCTGCAAAGTCAAGTCTCTCCAGTAGGCCCTGCCAAATCGGTTCTGTATATGGCGGCCTGACGAGTTGTGCTACAGATGGTTTATTATAGGCTCGATACGTTAAAATGACTGCGACAGGTATGCACTTAAATATAAATAAGAACTCGTCGTTCGCAAATACCAACATACTCTTTGCTGGAGCCGTAATTTGATTGGTTTATAGATCTCGACATGATGTATAATTCGAAGGGCATACGCTATGGAATGTTGTGCGCTTTCATCTGGTAGGCAGTTTTGCCTCGTATTTCATACCCACGCTATCTGCCACGTACACGCTTCGTTGTTACTACTGAGTGGCGTTTCGCATGGAGAAGGAGTGACCGCAAACGCGTGCTTTACGTAAAATTCTTCGACGAGGATGGGATTCGAACCCACGCGTGCAGAGCACATTGGATTAGCAGTCCAACGCCTTAACCACTCGGCCACCTCGTCTGCTGGAACTACATCTGCATCTTTGGCGAGTGCTTGCGCAAAGAAGACATCTGTCGATTCGAAAACGCATTCAAAGCACCGTACTGGGCCGGTGTCTGCGTCTAATGCCCAGCTGCAGTGCAGCCGACCAAGCTCCCACTCGCGAATCATTTAATGACAGCATCCGTCCACGTCGATATCCGATCGGGGCAAAATCACCGGCCCACTTATTTACTGCAGGAATAAGTATTGTATCGACATGCAGTGTCGTCTAATGCAAATGAGAAATGTGCTGGGCACTCTTTTCCACGACTTGCTGCAACGAAACGGACAGCTCGATACGCTACACTGATATTGCTTGCAAGGTTTTGACGTTCGTCCTAGCCCAAGATTGTCTTGCTGTTTGGATGGAGCTTGGTGTTTGGGCGGCCACTAGCGACGGATGTCTGCAAAGTCAAGTGTCTCCAGTAGGCCCTGCCAAATCGGTTCTGTATATGGCGGCCTGATGCAAAACAAACTGTCGAAAGGCGACAGTTGTGCTACAGATGGTTTATTATAGGCTCGATACGTTAAAATGACTGCGACAGGTATGCACTTAAATATAAATAAGAACTCGTCGTTCGCAAATACCAACATACTCTTTGCTGGAGCCGTAATTTGATTGGTTTATAGATCTCGACATGATGTATAATTCGAAGGGCATACGCTATGGAATGTTGTGCGCTTTCATCTGGTAGGCAGTTTTGCCTCGTATTTCATACACACGCTATCTGCCACGTACACGCTTCGTTGTTACTACTGAGTGGCGTTTCGCATGGAGAAGGAGTGACCGCAAACGCGTGCTTTACGTAAAATTCTTCGACGAGGATGGGATTCGAACCCACGCGTGCAGAGCACATTGGATTAGCAGTCCAACGCCTTAACCACTCGGCCACCTCGTCTGCTGGAACTACATGTGCATCTTTGGCGAGTGCTTGCGCAAAGAAGACATCTGTCGATTCGAAAACGCATTCAAAGCACCGTACTGGGCCGGTGTCTGCGTCTAATGCCCAGCTGCAGTGCAGCCGACCAAGCTCCCACTCGCGAATCATTTAATGACAGCATCCGTCCACGTCGATATCCGATCGGGGCAAAATCACCGGCCCACTTATTTACTGCAGGAATAAGTATTGTATCGACATGCAGTGTCGTCTAATGCAAATAAGAAATGTGCTGGGCACTCTTTTCCACGACTTGCTGCAACGAAACGGACAGCTCGATACGCTACACTGATATTGCTTGCAAGGTTTTGACGTTCGTCCTAGCCCAAGATTGTCCTGCTGTTTGGATGGAGCTTGGTGTTTGGGCGGCCACTAGCGACGGATGTCTGCAAAGTCAAGTCTCTCCAGTAGGCCCTGCCAAATCGGTTCTGTATATGGCGGCCTGACGCAAAACAAACTGTCGAAAGGCGACAGTTGTGCTACAGATGGTTTATTATAGGCTCGATACGTTAAAATGACTGCGACAGGTATGCACTTAAATATAAATAAGAACTCGTCGTTCGCAAATACCAACATACTCTTTGCTGGAGCCGTAATTTGATTGGTTTATAGATCTCGACATGATGTATAATTCGAAGGGCATACGCTATGGAATGTTGTGCGCTTTCATCTGGTAGGCAGTTTTGCCTCGTATTTCATACACACGCTATCTGCCACGTACACGCTTCGTTGTTACTACTGAGTGGCGTTTCGCATGGAGAAGGAGTGACCGCAAACGCGTGCTTTACGTAAAATTCTTCGACGAGGATGGGATTCGAACCCACGCGTGCAGAGCACATTGGATTAGCAGTCCAACGCCTTAACCACTCGGCCACCTCGTCTGCTGGAACTACATGTGCATCTTTGGCGAGTGCTTGCGCAAAGAAGACATCTGTCGATTCGAAAACGCATTCAAAGCACCGTACTGGGCCGGTGTCTGCGTCTAATGCCCAGCTGCAGTGCAGCCGACCAAGCTCCCACTCGCGAATCATTTAATGACAGCATCCGTCGACGTCGATATCCGATCGGGGCAAAATCACCGGCCCACTTATTTACTGCAGGAATAAGTATTGTATCGACATGCAGTGTCGTCTAATGCAAATGAGAAATGTGCTGGGCACTCTTTTCCACGACTTGCTGCAACGAAACGGACAGCTCGATACGCTACACTGATATTGCTTGCAAGGTTTTGACGTTCGTCCTAGCCCAAGATTGTCCTGCTGTTTGGATGGAGCTTGGTGTTTGGGCGGCCACTAGCGACGGATGTCTGCATGGTTTATTATAGGCTCGATACGTTAAAATGACTGCGACAGGTATGCACTTAAATATAAATAAGAACTCGTCGTTCGCAAATACCAACATACTCTTTGCTGGAGCCGTAATTTGATTGGTTTATAGATCTCGACATGATGTATAATTCGAAGGGCATACGCTATGGAATGTTGTGCGCTTTCATCTGGTAGGCAGTTTTGCCTCGTATTTCATACACACGCTATCTGCCACGTACACGCTTCGTTGTTACTACTGAGTGGCGTTTCGCATGGAGAAGGAGTGACCGCAAACGCGTGCTTTACGTAAAATTCTTCGACGAGGATGGGATTCGAACCCACGCGTGCAGAGCACATTGGATTAGCAGTCCAACGCCTTAACCACTCGGCCACCTCGTCTGCTGGAACTACATCTGCATCTTTGGCGAGTGCTTGCGCAAAGAAGACATCTGTCGATTCGAAAACGCATTCAAAGCACCGTACTGGGCCGGTGTCTGCGTCTAATGCCCAGCTGCAGTGCAGCCGACCAAGCTCCCACTCGCGAATCATTTAATGACAGCATCCGTCCACGTCGATATCCGATCGGGGCAAAATCACCGGCCCACTTATTTACTGCAGGAATAAGTATTGTATCGACATGCAGTGTCGTCTAATGCAAATGAGAAATGTGCTGGGCACTCTTTTCCACGACTTGCTGCAACGAAACGGACAGCTCGATACGCTACACTGATATTGCTTGCAAGGTTTTGACGTTCGTCCTAGCCCAAGATTGTCTTGCTGTTTGGATGGAGCTTGGTGTTTGGGCGGCCACTAGCGACGGATGTCTGCAAAGTCAAGTGTCTCCAGTAGGCCCTGCCAAATCGGTTCTGTATATGGCGGCCTGATGCAAAACAAACTGTCGAAAGGCGACAGTTGTGCTACAGATGGTTTATTATAGGCTCGATACGTTAAAATGACTGCGACAGGTATGCACTTAAATATAAATAAGAACTCGTCGTTCGCAAATACCAACATACTCTTTGCTGGAGCCGTAATTTGATTGGTTTATAGATCTCGACATGATGTATAATTCGAAGGGCATACGCTATGGAATGTTGTGCGCTTTCATCTGGTAGGCAGTTTTGCCTCGTATTTCATACACACGCTATCTGCCACGTACACGCTTCGTTGTTACTACTGAGTGGCGTTTCGCATGGAGAAGGAGTGACCGCAAACGCGTGCTTTACGTAAAATTCTTCGACGAGGATGGGATTCGAACCCACGCGTGCAGAGCACATTGGATTAGCAGTCCAACGCCTTAACCACTCGGCCACCTCGTCTGCTGGAACTACATGTGCATCTTTGGCGAGTGCTTGCGCAAAGAAGACATCTGTCGATTCGAAAACGCATTCAAAGCACCGTACTGGGCCGGTGTCTGCGTCTAATGCCCAGCTGCAGTGCAGCCGACCAAGCTCCCACTCGCGAATCATTTAATGACAGCATCCGTCCACGTCGATATCCGATCGGGGCAAAATCACCGGCCCACTTATTTACTGCAGGAATAAGTATTGTATCGACATGCAGTGTCGTCTAATGCAAATAAGAAATGTGCTGGGCACTCTTTTCCACGACTTGCTGCAACGAAACGGACAGCTCGATACGCTACACTGATATTGCTTGCAAGGTTTTGACGTTCGTCCTAGCCCAAGATTGTCCTGCTGTTTGGATGGAGCTTGGTGTTTGGGCGGCCACTAGCGACGGATGTCTGCAAAGTCAAGTCTCTCCAGTAGGCCCTGCCAAATCGGTTCTGTATATGGCGGCCTGACGCAAAACAAACTGTCGAAAGGCGACAGTTGTGCTACAGATGGTTTATTATAGGCTCGATACGTTAAAATGACTGCGACAGGTATGCACTTAAATATAAATAAGAACTCGTCGTTCGCAAATACCAACATACTCTTTGCTGGAGCCGTAATTTGATTGGTTTATAGATCTCGACATGATGTATAATTCGAAGGGCATACGCTATGGAATGTTGTGCGCTTTCATCTGGTAGGCAGTTTTGCCTCGTATTTCATACACACGCTATCTGCCACGTACACGCTTCGTTGTTACTACTGAGTGGCGTTTCGCATGGAGAAGGAGTGACCGCAAACGCGTGCTTTACGTAAAATTCTTCGACGAGGATGGGATTCGAACCCACGCGTGCAGAGCACATTGGATTAGCAGTCCAACGCCTTAACCACTCGGCCACCTCGTCTGCTGGAACTACATGTGCATCTTTGGCGAGTGCTTGCGCAAAGAAGACATCTGTCGATTCGAAAACGCATTCAAAGCACCGTACTGGGCCGGTGTCTGCGTCTAATGCCCAGCTGCAGTGCAGCCGACCAAGCTCCCACTCGCGAATCATTTAATGACAGCATCCGTCGACGTCGATATCCGATCGGGGCAAAATCACCGGCCCACTTATTTACTGCAGGAATAAGTATTGTATCGACATGCAGTGTCGTCTAATGCAAATGAGAAATGTGCTGGGCACTCTTTTCCACGACTTGCTGCAACGAAACGGACAGCTCGATACGCTACACTGATATTGCTTGCAAGGTTTTGACGTTCGTCCTAGCCCAAGATTGTCCTGCTGTTTGGATGGAGCTTGGTGTTTGGGCGGCCACTAGCGACGGATGTCTGCATGGTTTATTATAGGCTCGATACGTTAAAATGACTGCGACAGGTATGCACTTAAATATAAATAAGAACTCGTCGTTCGCAAATACCAACATACTCTTTGCTGGAGCCGTAATTTGATTGGTTTATAGATCTCGACATGATGTATAATTCGAAGGGCATACGCTATGGAATGTTGTGCGCTTTCATCTGGTAGGCAGTTTTGCCTCGTATTTCATACACACGCTATCTGCCACGTACACGCTTCGTTGTTACTACTGAGTGGCGTTTCGCATGGAGAAGGAGTGACCGCAAACGCGTGCTTTACGTAAAATTCTTCGACGAGGATGGGATTCGAACCCACGCGTGCAGAGCACATTGGATTAGCAGTCCAACGCCTTAACCACTCGGCCACCTCGTCTGCTGGAACTACATGTGCATCTTTGGCGAGTGCTTGCGCAAAGAAGACATCTGTCGATTCGAAAACGCATTCAAAGCACCGTACTGGGCCGGTGTCTGCGTCTAATGCCCAGCTGCAGTGCAGCCGACCAAGCTCCCACTCGCGAATCATTTAATGACAGCATCCGTCCACGTCGATATCCGATCGGGGCAAAATCACCGGCCCACTTATTTACTGCAGGAATAAGTATTGTATCGACATGCAGTGTCGTCTAATGCAAATGAGAAATGTGCTGGGCACTCTTTTCCACGACTTGCTGCAACGAAACGGACAGCTCGATACGCTACACTGATATTGCTTGCAAGGTTTTGACGTTCGTCCTAGCCCAAGATTGTCCTGCTGTTTGGATGGAGCTTGGTGTTTGGGCGGCCACTAGCGACGGATGTCTGCAAAGTCAAGTCTCTCCAGTAGGCCCTGCCAAATCGGTTCTGTATATGGCGGCCTGACGCAAAACAAACTGTCGAAAGGCGACAGTTGTGCTACAGATGGTTTATTATAGGCTCGATACGTTAAAATGACTGCGACAGGTATGCACTTAAATATAAATAAGAACTCGTCGTTCGCAAATACCAACATACTCTTTGCTGGAGCCGTAATTTGATTGGTTTATAGATCTCGACATGATGTATAATTCGAAGGGCATACGCTATGGAATGTTGTGCGCTTTCATCTGGTAGGCAGTTTTGCCTCGTATTTCATACACACGCTATCTGCCACGTACACGCTTCGTTGTTACTACTGAGTGGCGTTTCGCATGGAGAAGGAGTGACCGCAAACGCGTGCTTTACGTAAAATTCTTCGACGAGGATGGGATTCGAACCCACGCGTGCAGAGCACATTGGATTAGCAGTCCAACGCCTTAACCACTCGGCCACCTCGTCTGCTGGAACTACATGTGCATCTTTGGCGAGTGCTTGCGCAAAGAAGACTTCTGTCGATTCGAAAACGCATTCAAAGCACCGTACTGGGCCGGTGTCTGCGTCTAATGCCCAGCTGCAGTGCAGCCGACCAAGCTCCCACTCGCGAATCATTTAATGACAGCATCCGTCCACGTCGATATCCGATCGGGGCAAAATCACCGGCCCACTTATTTACTGCAGGAATAAGTATTGTATCGACATGCAGTGTCGTCTAATGCAAATGAGAAATGTGCTGGGCACTCTTTTCCACGACTTGCTGCAACGAAACGGACAGCTCGATACGCTACACTGATATTGCTTGCAAGGTTTTGACGTTCGTCCTAGCCCAAGATTGTCCTGCTGTTTGGATGGAGCTTGGTGTTTGGGCGGCCACTAGCGACGGATGTCTGCAAAGTCAAGTCTCTCCAGTAGGCCCTGCCAAATCGGTTCTGTATATGGCGGCCTGACGCAAAACAAACTGTCGAAAGGCGACAGTTGTGCTACAGATGGTTTATTATAGGCTCGATACGTTAAAATGACTGCGACAGGTATGCACTTAAATATAAATAAGAACTCGTCGTTCGCAAATACCAACATACTCTTTGCTGGAGCCGTAATTTGATTGGTTTATAGATCTCGACATGATGTATAATTCGAAGGGCATACGCTATGGAATGTTGTGCGCTTTCATCTGGTAGGCAGTTTTGCCTCGTATTTCATACACACGCTATCTGCCACGTACACGCTTCGTTGTTACTACTGAGTGGCGTTTCGCATGGAGAAGGAGTGACCGCAAACGCGTGCTTTACGTAAAATTCTTCGACGAGGATGGGATTCGAACCCACGCGTGCAGAGCACATTGGATTAGCAGTCCAACGCCTTAACCACTCGGCCACCTCGTCTGCTGGAACTACATGTGCATCTTTGGCGAGTGCTTGCGCAAAGAAGACTTCTGTCGATTCGAAAACGCATTCAAAGCACCGTACTGGGCCGGTGTCTGCGTCTAATGCCCAGCTGCAGTGCAGCCGACCAAGCTCCCACTCGCGAATCATTTAATGACAGCATCCGTCCACGTCGATATCCGATCGGGGCAAAATCACCGGCCCACTTATTTACTGCAGGAATAAGTATTGTATCGACATGCAGTGTCGTCTAATGCAAATGAGAAATGTGCTGGGCACTCTTTTCCACGACTTGCTGCAACGAAACGGACAGCTCGATACGCTACACTGATATTGCTTGCAAGGTTTTGACGTTCGTCCTAGCCCAAGATTGTCCTGCTGTTTGGATGGAGCTTGGTGTTTGGGCGGCCACTAGCGACGGATGTCTGCAAAGTCAAGTCTCTCCAGTAGGCCCTGCCAAATCGGTTCTGTATATGGCGGCCTGACGCAAAACAAACTGTCGAAAGGCGACAGTTGTGCTACAGATGGTTTATTATAGGCTCGATACGTTAAAATGACTGCGACAGGTATGCACTTAAATATAAATAAGAACTCGTCGTTCGCAAATACCAACATACTCTTTGCTGGAGCCGTAATTTGATTGGTTTATAGATCTCGACATGATGTATAATTCGAAGGGCATACGCTATGGAATGTTGTGCGCTTTCATCTGGTAGGCAGTTTTGCCTCGTATTTCATACACACGCTATCTGCCACGTACACGCTTCGTTGTTACTACTGAGTGGCGTTTCGCATGGAGAAGGAGTGACCGCAAACGCGTGCTTTACGTAAAATTCTTCGACGAGGATGGGATTCGAACCCACGCGTGCAGAGCACATTGGATTAGCAGTCCAACGCCTTAACCACTCGGCCACCTCGTCTGCTGGAACTACATCTGCATCTTTGGCGAGTGCTTGCGCAAAGAAGACATCTGTCGATTCGAAAACGCATTCAAAGCACCGTACTGGGCCGGTGTCTGCGTCTAATGCCCAGCTGCAGTGCAGCCGACCAAGCTCCCACTCGCGAATCATTTAATGACAGCATCCGTCCACGTCGATATCCGATCGGGGCAAAATCACCGGCCCACTTATTTACTGCAGGAATAAGTATTGTATCGACATGCAGTGTCGTCTAATGCAAATGAGAAATGTGCTGGGCACTCTTTTCCACGACTTGCTGCAACGAAACGGACAGCTCGATACGCTACACTGATATTGCTTGCAAGGTTTTGACGTTCGTCCTAGCCCAAGATTGTCCTGCTGTTTGGATGGAGCTTGGTGTTTGGGCGGCCACTAGCGACGGATGTCTGCAAAGTCAAGTCTCTCCAGTAGGCCCTGCCAAATCGGTTCTGTATATGGCGGCCTGACGAGTTGTGCTACAGATGGTTTATTATAGGCTCGATACGTTAAAATGACTGCGACAGGTATGCACTTAAATATAAATAAGAACTCGTCGTTCGCAAATACCAACATACTCTTTGCTGGAGCCGTAATTTGATTGGTTTATAGATCTCGACATGATGTATAATTCGAAGGGCATACGCTATGGAATGTTGTGCGCTTTCATCTGGTAGGCAGTTTTGCCTCGTATTTCATACCCACGCTATCTGCCACGTACATGCTTCGTTGTTACTACTGAGTGGCGTTTCGCATGGAGAAGGAGTGACCGCAAACGCGTGCTTTACGTAAAATTCTTCGACGAGGATGGGATTCGAACCCACGCGTGCAGAGCACATTGGATTAGCAGTCCAACGCCTTAACCACTCGGCCACCTCGTCTGCTGGAACTACATCTGCATCTTTGGCGAGTGCTTGCGCAAAGAAGACATCTGTCGATTCGAAAACGCATTCAAAGCACCGTACTGGGCCGGTGTCAGCGTCTAATGCCCAGCTGCAGTGCAGCCGACCAAGCTCCCACTCGCGAATCATTTAATGACAGCATCCGTCCACGTCGATATCCGATCGGGGCAAAATCACCGGCCCACTTATTTACTGCAGGAATAAGTATTGTATCGACATGCAGTGTCGTCTAATGCAAATGAGAAATGTGCTGGGCACTCTTTTCCACGACTTGCTGCAACGAAACGGACAGCTCGATACGCTACACTGATATTGCTTGCAAGGTTTTGACGTTCGTCCTAGCCCAAGATTGTCCTGCTGTTTGGATGGAGCTTGGTGTTTGGGCGGCCACTAGCGACGGATGTCTGCAAAGTCAAGTCTCTCCAGTAGGCCCTGCCAAATCGGTTCTGTATATGGCGGCCTGACGCAAAACAAACTGTCGAAAGGCGACAGTTGTGCTACAGATGGTTTATTATAGGCTCGATACGTTAAAATGACTGCGACAGGTATGCACTTAAATATAAATAAGAACTCGTCGTTCGCAAATACCAACATACTCTTTGCTGGAGCCGTAATTTGATTGGTTTATAGATTTCGAAATGATGTATAATTCGAAGGGCATACGCTATGGAATGTTGTGCGCTTTCATCTGGTAGGCAGTTTTGCCTCGTATTTCATACACACGCTATCTGCCACGTACACGCTTCGTTGTTACTACTGAGTGGCGTTTCGCATGGAGAAGGAGTGACCGCAAACGCGTGCTTTACGTAAAATTCTTCGACGAGGATGGGATTCGAACCCACGCGTGCAGAGCACATTGGATTAGCAGTCCAACGCCTTAACCACTCGGCCACCTCGTCTGCTGGAACTACATCTGCATCTTTGGCGAGTGGTTGCGCAAAGAAGACATCTGTCGATTCGAAAACGCATTCAAAGCACCGTACTGGGCCGGTGTCTGCGTCTAATGCCCAGCTGCAGTGCAGCCGACCAAGCTCCCACTCGCGAATCATTTAATGACAGCATCCGTCCACGTCGATATCCGATCGGGGCAAAATCACCGGCCCACTTATTTACTGCAGGAATAAGTATTGTATCGACATGCAGTGTCGTCTAATGCAAATGAGAAATGTGCTGGGCACTCTTTTCCACGACTTGCTGCAACGAAACGGACAGCTCGATACGCTACACTGATATTGCTTGCAAGGTTTTGACGTTCGTCCTAGCCCAAGATTGTCCTGCTGTTTGGATGGAGCTTGGTGTTTGGGCGGCCACTAGCGACGGATGTCTGCAAAGTCAAGTCTCTCCAGTAGGCCCTGCCAAATCGGTTCTGTATATGGCGGCCTGATGCAAAACAAACTGTCGAAAGGCGACAGTTGTGCTACAGATGGTTTATTATAGGCTCGATACGTTAAAATGACTGCGACAGGTATGCACTTAAATATAAATAAGAACTCGTCGTTCGCAAATACCAACATACTCTTTGCTGGAGCCGTAATTTGATTGGTTTATAGATCTCGACATGATGTATAATTCGAAGGGCATACGCTATGGAATGTTGTGCGCTTTCATCTGGTAGGCAGTTTTGCCTCGTATTTCATACACACGCTATCTGCCACGTACACGCTTCGTTGTTACTACTGAGTGGCGTTTCGCATGGAGAAGGAGTGACCGCAAACGCGTGCTTTACGTAAAATTCTTCGACGAGGATGGGATTCGAACCCACGCGTGCAGAGCACATTGGATTAGCAGTCCAACGCCTTAACCACTCGGCCACCTCGTCTGCTGGAACTACATGTGCATCTTTGGCGAGTGCTTGCGCAAAGAAGACATCTGTCGATTCGAAAACGCATTCAAAGCACCGTACTGGGCCGGTGTCTGCGTCTAATGCCCAGCTGCAGTGCAGCCGACCAAGCTCCCACTCGCGAATCATTTAATGACAGCATCCGTCCACGTCGATATCCGATCGGGGCAAAATCACCGGCCCACTTATTTACTGCAGGAATAAGTATTGTATCGACATGCAGTGTCGTCTAATGCAAATGAGAAATGTGCTGGGCACTCTTTTCCACGACTTGCTGCAACGAAACGGACAGCTCGATACGCTACACTGATATTGCTTGCAAGGTTTTGACGTTCGTCCTAGCCCAAGATTGTCCTGCTGTTTGGATGGAGCTTGGTGTTTGGGCGGCCACTAGCGACGGATGTCTGCAAAGTCAAGTCTCTCCAGTAGGCCCTGCCAAATCGGTTCTGTATATGGCGGCCTGACGCAAAACAAACTGTCGAAAGGCGACAGTTGTGCTACAGATGGTTTATTATAGGCTCGATACGTTAAAATGACTGCGACAGGTATGCACTTAAATATAAATAAGAACTCGTCGTTCGCAAATACCAACATACTCTTTGCTGGAGCCGTAATTTGATTGGTTTATAGATCTCGACATGATGTATAATTCGAAGGGCATACGCTATGGAATGTTGTGCGCTTTCATCTGGTAGGCAGTTTTGCCTCGTATTTCATACACACGCTATCTGCCACGTACACGCTTCGTTGTTACTACTGAGTGGCGTTTCGCATGGAGAAGGAGTGACCGCAAACGCGTGCTTTACGTAAAATTCTTCGACGAGGATGGGATTCGAACCCACGCGTGCAGAGCACATTGGATTAGCAGTCCAACGCCTTAACCACTCGGCCACCTCGTCTGCTGGAACTACATGTGCATCTTTGGCGAGTGCTTGCGCAAAGAAGACATCTGTCGATTCGAAAACGCATTCAAAGCACCGTACTGGGCCGGTGTCTGCGTCTAATGCCCAGCTGCAGTGCAGCCGACCAAGCTCCCACTCGCGAATCATTTAATGACAGCATCCGTCCACGTCGATATCCGATCGGGGCAAAATCACCGGCCCACTTATTTACTGCAGGAATAAGTATTGTATCGACATGCAGTGTCGTCTAATGCAAATGAGAAATGTGCTGGGCACTCTTTTCCACGACTTGCTGCAACGAAACGGACAGCTCGATACGCTACACTGATATTGCTTGCAAGGTTTTGACGTTCGTCCTAGCCCAAGATTGTCCTGCTGTTTGGATGGAGCTTGGTGTTTGGGCGGCCACTAGCGACGGATGTCTGCAAAGTCAAGTCTCTCCAGTAGGCCCTGCCAAATCGGTTCTGTATATGGCGGCCTGATGCAAAACAAACTGTCGAAAGGCGACAGTTGTGCTACAGATGGTTTATTATAGGCTCGATACGTTAAAATGACTGCGACAGGTATGCACTTAAATATAAATAAGAACTCGTCGTTCGCAAATACCAACATACTCTTTGCTGGAGCCGTAATTTGATTGGTTTATAGATCTCGACATGATGTATAATTCGAAGGGCATACGCTATGGAATGTTGTGCGCTTTCATCTGGTAGGCAGTTTTGCCTCGTATTTCATACACACGCTATCTGCCACGTACACGCTTCGTTGTTACTACTGAGTGGCGTTTCGCATGGAGAAGGAGTGACCGCAAACGCGTGCTTTACGTAAAATTCTTCGACGAGGATGGGATTCGAACCCACGCGTGCAGAGCACATTGGATTAGCAGTCCAACGCCTTAACCACTCGGCCACCTCGTCTGCTGGAACTACATGTGCATCTTTGGCGAGTGCTTGCGCAAAGAAGACATCTGTCGATTCGAAAACGCATTCAAAGCACCGTACTGGGCCGGTGTCTGCGTCTAATGCCCAGCTGCAGTGCAGCCGACCAAGCTCCCACTCGCGAATCATTTAATGACAGCATCCGTCCACGTCGATATCCGATCGGGGCAAAATCACCGGCCCACTTATTTACTGCAGGAATAAGTATTGTATCGACATGCAGTGTCGTCTAATGCAAATGAGAAATGTGCTGGGCACTCTTTTCCACGACTTGCTGCAACGAAACGGACAGCTCGATACGCTACACTGATATTGCTTGCAAGGTTTTGACGTTCGTCCTAGCCCAAGATTGTCCTGCTGTTTGGATGGAGCTTGGTGTTTGGGCGGCCACTAGCGACGGATGTCTGCAAAGTCAAGTCTCTCCAGTAGGCCCTGCCAAATCGGTTCTGTATATGGCGGCCTGACGCAAAACAAACTGTCGAAAGGCGACAGTTGTGCTACAGATGGTTTATTATAGGCTCGATACGTTAAAATGACTGCGACAGGTATGCACTTAAATATAAATAAGAACTCGTCGTTCGCAAATACCAACATACTCTTTGCTGGAGCCGTAATTTGATTGGTTTATAGATCTCGACATGATGTATAATTCGAAGGGCATACGCTATGGAATGTTGTGCGCTTTCATCTGGTAGGCAGTTTTGCCTCGTATTTCATACACACGCTATCTGCCACGTACACGCTTCGTTGTTACTACTGAGTGGCGTTTCGCATGGAGAAGGAGTGACCGCAAACGCGTGCTTTACGTAAAATTCTTCGACGAGGATGGGATTCGAACCCACGCGTGCAGAGCACATTGGATTAGCAGTCCAACGCCTTAACCACTCGGCCACCTCGTCTGCTGGAACTACATGTGCATCTTTGGCGAGTGCTTGCGCAAAGAAGACATCTGTCGATTCGAAAACGCATTCAAAGCACCGTACTGGGCCGGTGTCTGCGTCTAATGCCCAGCTGCAGTGCAGCCGACCAAGCTCCCACTCGCGAATCATTTAATGACAGCATCCGTCCACGTCGATATCCGATCGGGGCAAAATCACCGGCCCACTTATTTACTGCAGGAATAAGTATTGTATCGACATGCAGTGTCGTCTAATGCAAATGAGAAATGTGCTGGGCACTCTTTTCCACGACTTGCTGCAACGAAACGGACAGCTCGATACGCTACACTGATATTGCTTGCAAGGTTTTGACGTTCGTCCTAGCCCAAGATTGTCCTGCTGTTTGGATGGAGCTTGGTGTTTGGGCGGCCACTAGCGACGGATGTCTGCAAAGTCAAGTCTCTCCAGTAGGCCCTGCCAAATCGGTTCTGTATATGGCGGCCTGATGCAAAACAAACTGTCGAAAGGCGACAGTTGTGCTACAGATGGTTTATTATAGGCTCGATACGTTAAAATGACTGCGACAGGTATGCACTTAAATATAAATAAGAACTCGTCGTTCGCAAATACCAACATACTCTTTGCTGGAGCCGTAATTTGATTGGTTTATAGATCTCGACATGATGTATAATTCGAAGGGCATACGCTATGGAATGTTGTGCGCTTTCATCTGGTAGGCAGTTTTGCCTCGTATTTCATACACACGCTATCTGCCACGTACACGCTTCGTTGTTACTACTGAGTGGCGTTTCGCATGGAGAAGGAGTGACCGCAAACGCGTGCTTTACGTAAAATTCTTCGACGAGGATGGGATTCGAACCCACGCGTGCAGAGCACATTGGATTAGCAGTCCAACGCCTTAACCACTCGGCCACCTCGTCTGCTGGAACTACATCTGCATCTTTGGCGAGTGCTTGCGCAAAGAAGACATCTGTCGATTCGAAAACGCATTCAAAGCACCGTACTGGGCCGGTGTCTGCGTCTAATGCCCAGCTGCAGTGCAGCCGACCAAGCTCCCACTCGCGAATCATTTAATGACAGCATCCGTCCACGTCGATATCCGATCGGGGCAAAATCACCGGCCCACTTATTTACTGCAGGAATAAGTATTGTATCGACATGCAGTGTCGTCTAATGCCAATGAGAAATGTGCTGGGCACTCTTTTCCACGACTTGCTGCAACGAAACGGACAGCTCGATACGCTACACTGATATTGCTTGCAAGGTTTTGACGTTCGTCCTAGCCCAAGATTGTCCTGCTGTTTGGATGGAGCTTGGTGTTTGGGCGGCCACTAGCGACGGATGTCTGCAAAGTCAAGTCTCTCCAGTAGGCCCTGCCAAATCCGTTCTGTATATGGCGGCCTGACGCAAAACAGTTGTGCTACAGATGGATTATTATAGGCTCGATACGTTAAAATGACTGCGACAGGTATGCACTTAAATATAAATAAGAACTCGTCGTTCGCAAATACCAACATACCCTTTGCTGGAGCCGAAATTTGATTGGTTTATAGATCTCGACATGATGTATAATTCGAAGGGCATACGCTATGGAATGTTGTGCGCTTTCATCTGGTAGGCAGTTTTGCCTCGTATTTCATACACACGCTATCTGCCACGTACACGCTTCGTTGTTACTACTGAGTGGCGTTTCGCATGGACAAGGAGTGACCGCAAACGCGTGCTTTACGTAAAATTCTTCGACGAGGATGGGATTCGAACCCACGCGTGCAGAGCACATTGGATTAGCAGTCCAACGCCTTAACCACTCGGCCACCTCGTCTGCTGGAACTACATCTGCATCTATGGCGTGTGCTTGCGCAAAGAAGACATCTGTCGATTCGAAAACGCATTCAAAGCACCGTACTGGGCCGGTGTCTGCGTCTAATGCCCAGCTGCAGTGCAGCCGACCAAGCTCCCACTCGCGAATCATTTAATGACAGCATCCGTCCACGTCGATATCCGATCGGGGCAAAATCACCAGCCCACTTATTTACTGCAGGAATAAGTATTGTATCGACATGCAGTGTCGTCTAATGCAAATGAGAAATGTGCTGGGCACTCTTTTCCACGACTTGCTGCAACGAAACGGACAGCTCGATACGCTACACTGATATTGCTTGCAAGGTTTTGACGTTCGTCCTAGCCCAAGATTGTCCTGCTGTTTGGATGGAGCTTGGTGTTTGGGCGGCCACTAGCGACGGATGTCTGCAAAGTCAAGTCTCTCCAGTAGGCCCTGCCAAATCGGTTCTGTATATGGCGGCCTGACGCAAAACAAACTGTCGAAAGGCTACAGATGGATTATTATAGGCTCGATACGTTAAAATGACTGCGACAGGTATGCACTTAAATATAAATAAGAACTCGTCGTTCGCAAATACCAACATACCCTTTGCTGGAGCCGAAATTTGATTGGTTTATAGATCTCGACATGATGTATAATTCGAAGGGCATACGCTATGGAATGTTGTGCGCTTTCATCTGGTAGGCAGTTTTGCCTCGTATTTCATACACACGCTATCTGCCACGTACACGCTTCGTTGTTACTACTGAGTGGCGTTTCGCATGGAGAAGGAGTGACCGCAAACGCGTGCTTTACGTAAAATTCTTCGACGAGGATGGGATTCGAACCCACGCGTGCAGAGCACATTGGATTAGCAGTCCAACGCCTTAACCACTCGGCCACCTCGTCTGCTGGAACTACATGTGCATCTTTGGCGAGTGCTTGCGCAAAGAAGACATCTGTCGATTCGAAAACGCATTCAAAGCACCGTACTGGGCCGGTGTCTGCGTCTAATGCCCAGCTGCAGTGCAGCCGACCAAGCTCCCACTCGCGAATCATTTAATGACAGCATCCGTCGACGTCGATATCCGATCGGGGCAAAATCACCGGCCCACTTATTTACTGCAGGAATAAGTATTGTATCGACATGCAGTGTCGTCTAATGCAAATGAGAAATGTGCTGGGCACTCTTTTCCACGACTTGCTGCAACGAAACGGACAGCTCGATACGCTACACTGATATTGCTTGCAAGGTTTTGACGTTCGTCCTAGCCCAAGATTGTCCTGCTGTTTGGATGGAGCTTGGTGTTTGGGCGGCCACTAGCGACGGATGTCTGCAAAGTCAAGTCTCTCCAGTAGGCCCTGCCAAATCGGTTCTGTATATGGCGGCCTGACGCAAAACAAACTGTCGAAAGGCGACAGTTGTGCTACAGATGGTTTATTATAGGCTCGATACGTTAAAATGACTGCGACAGGTATGCACTTAAATATAAATAAGAACTCGTCGTTCGCAAATACCAACATACTCTTTGCTGGAGCCGTAATTTGATTGGTTTATAGATCTCGACATGATGTATAATTCGAAGGGCATACGCTATGGAATGTTGTGCGCTTTCATCTGGTAGGCAGTTTTGCCTCGTATTTCATACACACGCTATCTGCCACGTACACGCTTCGTTGTTACTACTGAGTGGCGTTTCGCATGGAGAAGGAGTGACCGCAAACGCGTGCTTTACGTAAAATTCTTCGACGAGGATGGGATTCGAACCCACGCGTGCAGAGCACATTGGATTAGCAGTCCAACGCCTTAACCACTCGGCCACCTCGTCTGCTGGAACTACATCTGCATCTTTGGCGAGTGCTTGCGCAAAGAAGACATCTGTCGATTCGAAAACGCATTCAAAGCACCGTACTGGGCCGGTGTCTGCGTCTAATGCCCAGCTGCAGTGCAGCCGACCAAGGTCCCACTCGCGAATCATTTAATGACAGCATCCGTCCACGTCGATATCCGATCGGGGCAAAATCACCGGCCCACTTATTTACTGCAGGAATAAGTATTGTATCGACATGCAGTGTCGTCTAATGCAAATGAGAAATGTGCTGGGCACTCTTTTCCACGACTTGCTGCAACGAAACGGACAGCTCGATACGCTACACTGATATTGCTTGCAAGGTTTTGACGTTCGTCCTAGCCCAAGATTGTCCTGCTGTTTGGATGGAGCTTGGTGTTTGGGCGGCCACTAGCGACGGATGTCTGCAAAGTCAAGTCTCTCCAGTAGGCCCTGCCAAATCGGTTCTGTATATGGCGGCCTGACGCAAAACAAACTGTCGAAAGTCTACAGATGGATTATTATAGGCTCGATACGTTAAAATGACTGCGACAGGTATGCACTTAAATATAAATAAGAACTCGTCGTTCGCAAATACCAACATACCCTTTGCTGGAGCCGAAATTTGATTGGTTTATAGATCTCGACATGATGTATAATTCGAAGGGCATACGCTATGGAATGTTGTGCGCTTTCATCTGGTAGGCAGTTTTGCCTCGTATTTCATACACACGCTATCTGCCACGTACACGCTTCGTTGTTACTACTGAGTGGCGTTTCGCATGGAGAAGGAGTGACCGCAAACGCGTGCTTTACGTAAAATTCTTCGACGAGGTTGGGATTCGAACCCACGCGTGCAGAGCACATTGGATTAGCAGTCCAACGCCTTAACCACTCGGCCACCTCGTCTGCTGGAACTACATCTGCATCTTTGGCGAGTGCTTGCGCAAAGAAGACATCTGTCGATTCGAAAACGCATTCAAAGCACCGTACTGGGCCGGTGTCTGCGTCTAATGCCCAGCTGCAGTGCAGCCGACCAAGCTCCCACTCGCGAATCATTTAATGACAGCATCCGTCCACGTCGATATCCGATCGGGGCAAAATCACCAGCCCACTTATTTACTGCAGGAATAAGTATTGTATCGACATGCAGTGTCGTCTAATGCAAATGAGAAATGTGCTGGGCACTCTTTTCCACGACTTGCTGCAACGAAACGGACAGCTCGATACGCTACACTGATATTGCTTGCAAGGTTTTGACGTTCGTCCTAGCCCAAGATTGTCCTGCTGTTTGGATGGAGCTTGGTGTTTGGGCGGCCACTAGCGACGGATGTCTGCAAAGTCAAGTCTCTCCAGTAGGCCCTGCCAAATCGGTTCTGTATATGGCGGCCTGACGCAAAACAGTTGTGCTACAGATGGATTATTATAGGCTCGATACGTTAAAATGACTGCGACAGGTATGCACTTAAATATAAATAAGAACTCGTCGTTCGCAAATACCAACATACCCTTTGCTGGAGCCGAAATTTGATTGGTTTATAGATCTCGACATGATGTATAATTCGAAGGGCATACGCTATGGAATGTTGTGCGCTTTCATCTGGTAGGCAGTTTTGCCTCGTATTTCATACACACGCTATCTGCCACGTACACGCTTCGTTGTTACTACTGAGTGGCGTTTCGCATGGACAAGGAGTGACCGCAAACGCGTGCTTTACGTAAAATTCTTCGACGAGGATGGGATTCGAACACACGCGTGCAGAGCACATTGGATTAGCAGTCCAACGCCTTAACCACTCGGCCAGCTCGTCTGCTGGAACTACATCTACATCTATGGCGTGTGCTTGCGCAAAGAAGACATCTGTCGATTCGAAAACGCATTCAAAGCACCGTACTGGGCCGGTGTCTGCGTCTAATGCCCAGCTGCAGTGCAGCCGACCAAGCTCCCACTCGCGAATCATTTAATGACAGCATCCGTCCACGTCGATATCCGATCGGGGCAAAATCACCAGCCCACTTATTTACTGCAGGAATAAGTATTGTATCGACATGCAGTGTCGTCTAATGCAAATGAGAAATGTGCTGGGCACTCTTTTCCACGACTTGCTGCAACGAAACGGACAGCTCGATACGCTACACTGATATTGCTTGCAAGGTTTTGACGTTCGTCCTAGCCCAAGATTGTCCTGCTGTTTGGATGGAGCTTGGTGTTTGGGCGGCCACTAGCGACGGATGTCTGCAAAGTCAAGTCTCTCCAGTAGGCCCTGCCAAATCGGTTCTGTATATGGCGGCCTGACGCAAAACAAACTGTCGAAAGGCTACAGATGGATTATTATAGGCTCGATACGTTAAAATGACTGCGACAGGTATGCACTTAAATATAAATAAGAACTCGTCGTTCGCAAATACCAACATACCCTTTGCTGGAGCCGAAATTTGATTGGTTTATAGATCTCGACATGATGTATAATTCGAAGGGCATACGCTATGGAATGTTGTGCGCTTTCATCTGGTAGGCAGTTTTGCCTCGTATTTCATACACACGCTATCTGCCACGTACACGCTTCGTTGTTACTACTGAGTGGCGTTTCGCATGGAGAAGGAGTGACCGCAAACGCGTGCTTTACGTAAAATTCTTCGACGAGGATGGGATTCGAACCCACGCGTGCAGAGCACATTGGATTAGCAGTCCAACGCCTTAACCACTCGGCCACCTCGTCTGCTGGAACTACATCTGCATCTTTGGCGAGTGCTTGCGCAAAGAAGACATCTGTCGATTCGAAAACGCATTCAAAGCACCGTACTGGGCCGGTGTCTGCGTCTAATGCCCAGCTGCAGTGCAGCCGACCAAGCTCCCACTCGCGAATCATATAATGACAGCATCCGTCCACGTCGATATCCGATCGGGGCAAAATCACCAGCCCACTTATTTACTGCAGGAATAAGTATTGTATCGACATGCAGTGTCGTCTAATGCAAATGAGAAATGTGCTGGGCACTTTTTTCCACGACTTGCTGCAACGAAACGGACAGCTCGATACGCTACACTGATATTGCTTGCAAGGTTTTGACGTTCGTCGTAGCCCAAGATTGTCCTGCTGTTTGGATGGAGCTTGGTGTTTGGGCGGCCACTAGCGACGGATGTCTGCAAAGTCAAGTCTCTCCAGTAGGCCCTACCAAATCGGTTCTGTATATGGCGGCCTGACGCAAAACAAACTGTCGAAAGGCGACAGTTGTGCTACAGATGGATTATTATAGGCTCGATACGTTAAAATGACTGCGACAGGTATGCACTTAAATATAAATAAGAACTCGTCGTTCGCAAATACCAACATACCCTTTGCTGGAGCCGAAATTTGATTGGTTTATAGATCTCGACATGATGTATAATTCGAAGGGCATACGCTATGGAATGTTGTGCGCTTTCATCTGGTAGGCAGTTTTGCCTCGTATTTCATACACACGCTATCTGCCACGTACACGCTTCGTTGTTACTACTGAGTGGCGTTTCGCATGGAGAAGGAGTGACCGCAAACGCGTACTTTACGTAAAATTCTTCGACGAGGATGGGATTCGAACCCACGCGTGCAGAGCACATTGGATTAGCAGTCCAACGCCTTAACCACTCGGCCACCTCGTCTGCTGGAACTACATCTGCATCTTTGGCGAGTGCTTGCGCAAAGAAGACATCTGTCGATTCGAAAACGCATTCAAAGCACCGTACTGGGCCGGTGTCTGCGTCTAATGCCCAGCTGCAGTGCAGCCGACCAAGCTCCCACTCGCGAATCATTTAATGACAGCATCCGTCCACGTCGATATCCGATCGGGGCAAAATCACCAGCCCAATTATTTACTGCAGGAATAAGTATTGTATCGACATGCAGTGTCGTCTAATGCAAATGAGAAATGTGCTGGGCACTCTTTTCCACGACTTGCTGCAACGAAACGGACAGCTCGATACGCTACACTGATATTGCTTGCAAGGTTTTGACGTTCGTCCTAGCCCAAGATTGTCCTGCTGTTTGGATGGAGCTTGGTGTTTGGGCGGCCACTAGCGACGGATGTCTGCAAAGTCAAGTCTCTCCAGTAGGCCCTGCCAAATCGGTTCTGTATATGGCGGCCTGACGCAAAACAAACTGTCGAAAGGCTACAGATGGATTATTATAGGCTCGATACGTTAAAATGACTGCGACAGGTATGCACTTAAATATAAATAAGAACTCGTCGTTCGCAAATACCAACATACCCTTTGCTGGAGCCGAAATTTGATTGGTTTATAGATCTCGACATGATGTATAATTCGAAGGGCATACGCTATGGAATGTTGTGCGCTTTCACCTGGTAGGCAGTTTTGCCTCGTATTTCATACACACGCTATCTGCCACGTACACGCTTCGTTGTTACTACTGAGTGGCGTCTCGCATGGAGAAGGAGTGACCGCAAACGCGTGCTTTACGTAAAATTCTTCGACGAGGATGGGATTCGAACCCACGCGTGCAGAGCACATTGGATCAGCAGTCCAACGCCTTAACCACTCGGCCACTTCGTCTGCTGGAACTACATCTGCATCTTTGGCGAGTGCTTGCGCAAAGAAGACATCTGTCGATTCGAAAACGCATTCAAAGCACCGTACTGGGCCGGTGTCTGCGTCTAATGCCCAGCTGCAGTGCAGCCGACCAAGCTCCCACTCGCGAATCATTTAATGACAGCATCCGTCCACGTCGATATCCGATCGGGGCAAAATCACCAGCCCACTTATTTACTGCAGGAATAAGTATTGTATCGACATGCAGTGTCGTCTAATGCAAATGAGAAATGTGCTGGGCACTCTTTTCCACGACTTGCTGCAACGAAACGGACAGCTCGATACGCTACACTGATATTGCTTGCAAGGTTTTGACGTTCGTCCTAGCCCAAGATTGTCCTGCTGTTTGGATGGAGCTTGGTGTTTGGGCGGCCACTAGCGACGGATGTCTGCAAAGTCAAGTCTCTCCAGTAGGCCCTGCCAAATCGGTTCTGTATATGGCGGCCTGACGCAAAACAAACTGTCGAAAGGCGACAGTTGTGCTACAGATGGATTATTATAGGCTCGATACGTTAAAATGACTGCGACAGGTATGCACTTAAATATAAATAAGAACTCGTCGTTCGCAAATACCAACATACCCTTTGCTGGAGCCGAAATTTGATTGGTTTATAGATCTCGACATGATGTATAATTCGAAGGGCATACGCTATGGAATGTTGTGCGCTTTCATCTGGTAGGCAGTTTTGCCTCGTATTTCATACACACGCTATCTGCCACGTACACGCTTCGTTGTTACTACTGAGTGGCGTTTCGCATGGAGAAGGAGTGACCGCAAACGCGTGCTTTACGTAAAATTCTTCGACGAGGATGGGATTCGAACCCACGCGTGCAGAGCACATTGGATTAGCAGTCCAACGCCTTAACCACTCGGCCACCTCGTCTGCTGGAACTACATCTGCATCTATGGCGTGTGCTTGCGCAAAGAAGACATCTGTCGATTCGAAAACGCATTCAAAGCACCGTACTGGGCCGGTGTCTGCGTCTAATGCCCAGCTGCAGTGCAGCCGACCAAGCTCCCACTCGCGAATCATTTAATGACAGCATCCGTCCACGTCGATATCCGATCGGGGCAAAATCACCGGCCCACTTATTTACTGCAGGAATAAGTATTGTATCGACATGCAGTGTCGTCTAATGCAAATGAGAAATGTGCTGGGCACTCTTTTCCACGACTTGCTGCAACGAAACGGACAGCTCGATACGCTACACTGATATTGCTTGCAAGGTTTTGACGTTCGTCCTAGCCCAAGATTGTCCTGCTGTTTGGATGGAGCTTGGCGTTTGGGCGGCCACTAGCGACGGATGTCTGCAAAGTCAAGTCTCTCCAGTAGGCCCTGCCAAATCGGTTCTGTATATGGCGGCCTGACGCAAAACAAACTGTCGAAAGGCGACAGTTGTGCTACAGATGGATTATTATAGGCTCGATACGTTAAAATGACTGCGACAGGTATGCACTTAAATATAAATAAGAACTCGCCGTTCGCAAATACCAACATACCCTTTGCTGGAGCCGAAATTTGATTGGTTTATAGATCTCGACATGATGTATAATTCGAAGGGCATACGCTATGGAATGTTGTGCGCTTTCATCTGGTAGGCAGTTTTGCCTCGTATTTCATACACACGCTATCTGCCACGTACACGCTTCGTTGTTACTACTGAGTGGCGTTTCGCATGGAGAAGGAGTGACCGCAAACGCGTACTTTACGTAAAATTCTTCGACGAGGATGGGATTCGAACCCACGCGTGCAGAGCACATTGGATTAGCAGTCCAACGCCTTAACCACTCGGCCACCTCGTCTGCTGGAACTACATCTGCATCTTTGGCGAGTGCTTGCGCAAAGAAGACATCTGTCGATTCGAAAACGCATTCAAAGCACCGTACTGGGCCGGTGTCTGCGTCTAATGCCCAGCTGCAGTGCAGCCGACCAAGCTCCCACTCGCGAATCATTTAATGACAGCATCCGTCCACGTCGATATCCGATCGGGGCAAAATCACCAGCCCACTTATTTACTGCAGGAATAAGTATTGTATCGACATGCAGTGTCGTCTAATGCAAATGAGAAATGTGCTGGGCACTCTTTTCCACGACTTGCTGCAACGAAACGGACAGCTCGATACGCTACACTGATATTGCTTGCAAGGTTTTGACGTTCGTCCTAGCCCAAGATTGTCCTGCTGTTTGGATGGAGCTTGGTGTTTGGGCGGCCACTAGCGACGGATGTCTGCAAAGTCAAGTCTCTCCAGTAGGCCCTGCCAAATCGGTTCTGTATATGGCGGCCTGACGCAAAACAGTTGTGCTACAGATGGATTATTATAGGCTCGATACGTTAAAATGACTGCGACAGGTATGCACTTAAATATAAATAAGAACTCGTCGTTCGCAAATACCAACATACCCTTTGCTGGAGCCGAAATTTGATTGGTTTATAGATCTCGACATGATGTATAATTCGAAGGGCATACGCTATGGAATGTTGTGCGCTTTCATCTGGTAGGCAGTTTTGCCTCGTATTTCATACACACGCTATCTGCCACGTACACGCTTCGTTGTTACTACTGAGTGGCGTTTCGCATGGAGAAGGAGTGACCGCAAACGCGTGCTTTACGTAAAATTCTTCGACGAGGATGGGATTCGAACCCACGCGTGCAGAGCACATTGGATTAGCAGTCCAACGCCTTAACCACTCGGCCACCTCGTCTGCTGGAACTACATCTGCATCTTTGGCGAGTGCTTGCGCAAAGAAGACATCTGTCGATTCGAAAACGCATTCAAAGCACCGTACTGGGCCGGTGTCTGCGTCTAATGCCCAGCTGCAGTGCAGCCGACCAAGCTCCCACTCGCGAATCATTTAATGACAGCATCCGTCCACGTCGATATCCGATCGGGGCAAAATCACCAGCCCACTTATTTACTGCAGGAATAAGTATTGTATCGACATGCAGTGTCGTCTAATGCAAATGAGAAATGTGCTGGGCACTCTTTTCCACGACTTGCTGCAACGAAACGGACAGCTCGATACGCTACACTGATATTGCTTGCAAGGTTTTGACGTTCGTCCTAGCCCAAGATTGTCCTGCTGTTTGGATGGAGCTTGGTGTTTGGGCGGCCACTAGCGAGGATGTCTGCAAAGTCAAGTCTCTCCAGTAGGCCCTGCCAAATCGGTTCTGTATATGGCGGCCTGACGCACTGCTACAGATGGATTATTATAGGCTCGATACGTTAAAATGACTGCGACAGGTATGCACTTAAATATAAATAAGAACTCGTCGTTCGCAAATACCAACATACCCTTTGCTGGAGCCGAAATTTGATTGGTTTATAGATCTCGACATGATGTATAATTCGAAGGGCATACGCTATGGAATGTTGTGCGCTTTCATCTGGTAGGCAGTTTTGCCTCGTATTTCATACACGCGCTATCTGCCACGTACACGCTTCGTTGTTACTACTGAGTGGCGTTTCGCATGGAGAAGGAGTGACCGCAAACGCGTGCTTTACGTAAAATTCTTCGACGAGGATGGGATTCGAACCCACGAGTGCAGAGCACATTGGATTAGCAGTCCAACGCCTTAACCACTCGGCCACCTCGTCTGCTGGAACTACATCTGCATCTTTGGCGAGTGCTTGCGCAAAGAATACATCTGTCGATTCGAAAACGCATTCAAAGCACCGTACTGGGCCGGTGTCTGCGTCTAATGCCCAGCTGCAGTGCAGCCGACCAAGCTCCCACTCGCGAATCATTTAATGACAGCATCCGTCCACGTCGATATCCGATCGGGGCAAAGTCACCAGCCCACTTATTTACTGCAGGAATAAGTATTGTATCGACATGCAGTGTCGTCTAATGCAAATGAGAAATGTGCTGGGCACTCTTTTCCACGACTTGCTGCAACGAAACGGACAGCTCGATACGCTACACTGATATTGCTTGCAAGGTTTTGACGTTCGTCCTAGCCCAAGATTGTCCTGCTGTTTGGATGGAGCTTGGTGTTTGGGCGGCCACTAGCGACGGATGTCTGCAAAGTCAAGTCTCTCCAGTAGGCCCTGCCAAATCGGTTCTGTATATGGCGGCCTGACGCAAAACAAACTGTCGAAAGGCGACAGTTGTGCTACAGATGGTTTATTATAGGCTCGATACGTTAAAATGACTGCGACAGGTATGCACTTAAATATAAATAAGAACTCGTCGTTCGCAAATACCAACATACCCTTTGCTGGAGCCGAAATTTGATTGGTTTATAGATCTCGACATGATGTATAATTCGAAGGGCATACGCTATGGAATGTTGTGCGCTTTCATCTGGTAGGCAGTTTTGCCTCGTATTTCATACACACGCTATCTGCCACGTACACGCTTCGTTGTTACTACTGAGTGGCGTTTCGCATGGACAAGGAGTGACCGCAAACGCGTGCTTTACGTAAAATTCTTCGACGAGGATGGGATTCGAACCCACGCGTGCAGAGCACATTGGATTAGCAGTCCAACGCCTTAACCACTCGGCCACCTCGTCTGCTGGAACTACATCTGCATCTATGGCGTGTGCTTGCGCAAAGAAGACATCTGTCGATTCGAAAACGCATTCAAAGCACCGTACTGGGCCGGTGTCTGCGTCTAATGCCCAGCTGCAGTGCAGCCGACCAAGCTCCCACTCGTGAATCATTTAATGACAGCATCCGTCCACGTCGATATCCGATCGGGGCAAAATCACCGGCCCACTTATTTACTGCAGGAATAAGTATTGTATCGACATGCAGTGTCGTCTAATGCAAATGAGAAATGTGCTGGGCACTCTTTTCCACGACTTGCTGCAACCAAACGGACAGCTCGATACGCCACACTGATATTGCTTGCAAGGTTTTGACGTTCGTCCTAGCCCAAGATTGTCCTGCTGTTTGGATGGAGCTTGGTGTTTGGGCGGCCACTAGCGACGGATGTCTGCAAAGTCAAGTCTCTCCAGTAGGCCCTGCCAAATCGGTTCTGTATATGGCGGCCTGACGCAAAACAGTTGTGCTACAGATGGATTATTATAGGCTCGATACGTTAAAATGACTGCGACAGGTATGCACTTAAATATAAATAAGAACTCGTCGTTCGCAAATACCAACATACCCTTTGCTGGAGCCGAAATTTGATTGGTTTATAGATCTCGACATGATGTATAATTCGAAGGGCATACGCTATGGAATGTTGTGCGCTTTCATCTGGTAGGCAGTTTTGCCTCGTATTTCATACACACGCTATCTGCCACGTACACGCTTCGTTGTTACTACTGAGTGGCGTTTCGCATGGAGAAGGAGTGACCGCAAACGCGTGCTTTACGTAAAATTCTTCGACGAGGATGGGATTCGAACCCACGCGTGCAGAGCACATTGGATTAGCAGTCCAACGCCTTAACCACTCGGCCACCTCGTCTGCTGGAACTACATCTGCATCTTTGGCGAGTGCTTGCGCAAAGAAGACATCTGTCGATTCGAAAACGCATTCAAAGCACCGTACTGGGCCGGTGTCTGCGTCTAATGCCCAGCTGCAGTGCAGCCGACCAAGCTCCCACTCGCGAATCATTTAATGACAGCATCCGTCCACGTCGATATCCGATCGGGGCAAAATCACCAGCCCACTTATTTACTGCAGGAATAAGTATTGTATCGACATGCAGTGTCGTCTAATGCAAATGAGAAATGTGCTGGGCACTCTTTTCCACGACTTGCTGCAACGAAACGGACAGCTCGATACGCTACACTGATATTGCTTGCAAGGTTTTGACGTTCGTCCTAGCCCAAGATTGTCCTGCTGTTTGGATGGAGCTTGGTGTTTGGGCGGCCACTAGCGACGGATGTCTGCAAAGTCAAGTCTCTCCAGTAGGCCCTGCCAAATCGGTTCTGTATATGGCGGCCTGACGCAAAACAAACTGTCGAAAGGCGACAGTTGTGCTACAGATGGATTATTATAGGCTCGATACGTTAAAATGACTGCGACAGGTATGCACTTAAATATAAATAAGAACTCGTCGTTCGCAAATACCAACATACCCTTTGCTGGAGCCGAAATTTGATTGGTTTATAGATCTCGACATGATGTATAATTCGAAGGGCATACGCTATGGAATGTTGTGCGCTTTCATCTGGTAGGCAGTTTTGCCTCGTATTTCATACACACGCTATCTGCCACGTACACGCTTCGTTGTTACTACTGAGTGGCGTTTCGCATGGACAAGGAGTGACCGCAAACGCGTGCTTTACGTAAAATTCTTCGACGAGGATGGGATTCGAACCCACGCGTGCAGAGCACATTGGATTAGCAGTCCAACGCCTTAACCACTCGGCCAGCTCGTCTGCTTTAACTACATCTGCATCTTTGGCGTGTGCTTGCGCAAAGAAGACATCTGTCGATTCGAAAACGCATTCAAAGCACCGTACTGGGCCGGTGTCTGCGTCTAATGCCCAGCTGCAGTGCAGCCGACCAAGCTCCCACTCGCGAATCATTTAATGACAGCATCCGTCCACGTCGATATCCGATCGGGGCAAAATCACCGGCCCACTTATTTACTGCAGGAATAAGTATTGTATCGACATGCAGTGTCGTCTAATGCAAATGAGAAATGTGCTGGGCACTCTTTTCCACGACTTGCTGCAACCAAACGGACAGCTCGATACGCCACACTGATATTGCTTGCAAGGTTTTGACGTTCGTCCTAGCCCAAGATTGTCCTGCTGTTTGGATGGAGCTTGGTGTTTGGGCGGCCACTAGCGACGGATGTCTGCAAAGTCAAGTCTCTCCAGTAGGCCCTGCCAAATCGGTTCTGTATATGGCGGCCTGACGCAAAACAAACTGTCGAAAGGCGACAGTTGTGCTACAGATGGTTTATTATAGGCTCGATACGTTAAAATGACTGCGACAGGTATGCACTTAAATATAAATAAGAACTCGTCGTTCGCAAATACCAACATACTCTTTGCTGGAGCCGTAATTTGATTGGTTTATAGATCTCGACATGATGTATAATTCGAAGGGCATACGCTATGGAATGTTGTGCGCTTTCATCTGGTAGGCAGTTTTGCCTCGTATTTCATACACACGCTATCTGCCACGTACACGCTTCGTTGTTACTACTGAGTGGCGTTTCGCATGGAGAAGGAGTGACCGCAAACGCGTGCTTTACGTAAAATTCTTCGACGAGGATGGGATTCGAACCCACGCGTGCAGAGCACATTGGATTAGCAGTCCAACGCCTTAACCACTCGGCCACCTCGTCTGCTGGAACTACATCTGCATCTTTGGCGAGTGCTTGCGCAAAGAAGACATCTGTCGATTCGAAAACGCATTCAAAGCACCGTACTGGGCCGGTGTCTGCGTCTAATGCCCAGCTGCAGTGCAGCCGACCAAGCTCCCACTCGCGAATCATTTAATGACAGCATCCGTCCACGTCGATATCCGATCGGGGCAAAGTCACCAGCCCACTTATTTACTGCAGGAATAAGTATTGTATCGACATGCAGTGTCGTCTAATGCAAATGAGAAATGTGCTGGGCACTCTTTTCCACGACTTGCTGCAACGAAACGGACAGCTCGATACGCTACACTGATATTGCTTGCAAGGTTTTGACGTTCGTCCTAGCCCAAGATTGTCCTGCTGTTTGGATGGAGCTTGGTGTTTGGGCGGCCACTAGCGACGGATGTCTGCAAAGTCAAGTCTCTCCAGTAGGCCCTGCCAAATCGGTTCTGTATATGGCGGCCTGACGCAAATCAAACTGTCGAAAGGCGACAGTTGTGCTACAGATGGATTATTATAGGCTCGATACGTTAAAATGACTGCGACAGGTATGCACTTAAATATAAATAAGAACTCGTCGTTCGCAAATACCAACATACCCTTTGCTGGAGCCGAAATTTGATTGGTTTATAGATCTCGACATGATGTATAATTCGAAGGGCATACGCTATGGAATGTTGTGCGCTTTCATCTGGTAGGCAGTTTTGCCTCGTATTTCATACACACGCTATCTGCCACGTACACGCTTCGTTGTTACTACTGAGTGGCGTTTCGCATGGAGAAGGAGTGACCGCAAACGCGTGCTTTACGTAAAATTCTTCGACGAGGATGGGATTCGAACCCACGCGTGCAGAGCACATTGGATTAGCAGTCCAACGCCTTAACCACTCGGCCAGCTCGTCTGCTTTAACTACATCTGCATCTATGGCGTGTGCTTGCGCAAAGAAGACATCTGTCGATTCGAAAACGCATTCAAAGCACCGTACTGGGCCGGTGTCTGCGTCTAATGCCCAGCTGCAGTGCAGCCGACCAAGCTCCCACTCGCGAATCATTTAATGACAGCATCCGTCCACGTCGATATCCGATCGGGGCAAAATCACCGGCCCACTTATTTACTGCAGGAATAAGTATTGTATCGACATGCAGTGTCGTCTAATGCAAATGAGAAATGTGCTGGGCACTCTTTTCCACGACTTGCTGCAACCAAACGGACAGCTCGATACGCCACACTGATATTGCTTGCAAGGTTTTGACGTTCGTCCTAGCCCAAGATTGTCCTGCTGTTTGGATGGAGCTTGGTGTTTGGGGACCACTAGCGACGGATGTCTGCAAAGTCAAGTCTCTCCAGTAGGCCCTGCCAAATCGGTTCTGTATATGGCGGCCTGACGCAAAACAAACTGTCGAAAGGCGACAGTTGTGCTACAGATGGATTATTATAGGCTCGATACGTTAAAATGACTGCGACAGGTATGCACTTAAATATAAATAAGAACTCGTCGTTCGCAAATACCAACATACCCTTTGCTGGAGCCGAAATTTGATTGGTTTATAGATCTCGACATGATGTATAATTCGAAGGGCATACGCTATGGAATGTTGTGCGCTTTCATCTGGTAGGCAGTTTTGCCTCGTATTTCATACACACGCTATCTGCCACGTACACGCTTCGTTGTTACTACTGAGTGGCGTTACGCATGGAGAAGGAGTGACCGCAAACGCGTGCTTTACGTAAAATTCTTCGATGAGGATGGGATTCGAACCCACGCGTGCAGAGCACATTGGATTAGCAGTCCAACGCCTTAACCACTCGGCCACCTCGTCTGCTGGAACTACATCTGCATCTTTGGCGAGTGCTTGCGCAAAGAAGACATCTGTCGATTCGAAAACGCATTCAAAGCACCGTACTGGGCCGGTGTCTGCGTCTAATGCCCAGCTGCAGTGCAGCCGACCAAGCTCCCACTCGCGAATCATTTAATGACAGCATCCGTCCACGTCGATATCCGATCGGGGCAAAATCACCAGCCCACTTATTTACTGCAGGAATAAGTATTGTATCGACATGCAGTGTCGTCTAATGCAAATGAGAAATGTGCTGGGCACTCTTTTCCACGACTTGCTGCAACGAAACGGACAGCTCGATACGCTACACTGATATTGCTTGCAAGGTTTTGACGTTCGTCCTAGCCCAAGATTGTCCTGCTGTTTGGATGGAGCTTGGTGTTTGGGCGGCGAATAGCGACGGATGTCTGCAAAGTCAAGTCTCTCCAGTAGGCCCTGCCAAATCGGTTCTGTATATGGCGGCCTGACGCAAAACAGTTGTGCTACAGATGGATTATTATAGGCTCGATACGTTAAAATGACTGCGACAGGTATGCACTTAAATATAAATAAGAACTCGTCGTTCGCAAATACCAACATACCCTTTGCTGGAGCCGAAATTTTATTGGTTTATAGATCTCGACATGATGTATAATTCGAAGGGCATACGCTATGGAATGTTGTGCGCTTTCATCTGGTAGGCAGTTTTGCCTCGTATTTCATACACACGCTATCTGCCACGTACACGCTTCGTTGTTACTACTGAGTGGCGTTTCGCATGGAGAAGGAGTGACCGCAAACGCGTGCTTTACGTAAAATTCGTCGACGAGGATGGGATTCGAACCCACGCGTGCAGAGCACATTGGATTAGCAGTCCAACGCCTTAACCACTCGGCCACCTCGTCTGCTGGAACTACATCTGCATCTATGGCGTGTGCTTGCGCAAAGAAGACATCTGTCGATTCGAAAACGCATTCAAAGCACCGTACTGGGCCGGTGTCTGCGTCTAATGCCCAGCTGCAGTGCAGCCGACCAAGCTCCCACTCGCGAATCATTTAATGACAGCATCCGTCCACGTCGATATCCGATCGGGGCAAAATCACCGGCCCACTTATTTACTGCAGGAATAAGTATTGTATCGACATGCAGTGTCGTCTAATGCAAATGAGAAATGTGCTGGGCACTCTTTTCCACGACTTGCTGCAACCAAACGGACAGCTCGATACGCCACACTGATATTGCTTGCAAGGTTTTGACGTTCGTCCTAGCCCAAGATTGTCCTGCTGTTTGGATGGAGCTTGGTGTTTGGGGACCACTTGCGACGGATGTCTGCAAAGTCAAGTCTCTCCAGTAGGCCCTGCCAAATCGGTTCTGTATATGGCGGCCTGACGCAAAACAAACTGTCGAAAGGCGACAGTTGTGCTACAGATGGATTATTATAGGCTCGATACGTTAAAATGACTGCGACAGGTATGCACTTAAATATAAATAAGAACTCGTCGTTCGCAAATACCAACATACCCTTTGCTGGAGCCGAAATTTGATTGGTTTATAGATCTCGACATGATGTATAATTCGAAGGGCATACGCTATGGAATGTTGTGCGCTTTCATCTGGTAGGCAGTTTTGCCTCGTATTTCATACACACGCTATCTGCCACGTACACGCTTCGTTGTTACTACTGAGTGGCGTTACGCATGGAGAAGGAGTGACCGCAAACGCGTGCTTTACGTAAAATTCTTCGATGACGATGGGATTCGAACCCACGCGTGCAGAGCACATTGGATTAGCAGTCCAACGCCTTAACCACTCGGCCACCTCGTCTGCTGGAACTACATCTGCATCTATGGCGTGTGCTTGCGCAAAGAAGACATCTGTCGATTCGAAAACGCATTCAAAGCACCGTACTGGGCCGGTGTCTGCGTCTAATGCCCAGCTGCAGTGCAGCCGACCAAGCTCCCACTCGCGAATCATTTAATGACAGCATCCGTCCACGTCGATATCCGATCGGGGAAAAATCACCGGCCCACTTATTTACTGCAGGAATAAGTATTGTATCGACATGCAGTGTCGTCTAATGCAAATGAGAAATGTGCTGGGCACTCTTTTCCACGACTTGCTGCAACCAAACGGACAGCTCGATACGCTACACTGATATTGCTTGCAAGGTTTTGACGTTCGTCCTAGCCCAAGATTGTCCTGCTGTTTGGATGGAGCTTGGTGTTTGGGCGGCCACTAGCGACGGATGTCTGCAAAGTCAAGTCTCTCCAGTAGGCCCTGCCAAATCGGTTCTGTATATGGCGGCCTGACGCGTGCTACAGATGGATTATTATAGGCTCGATACGTTAAAATGACTGCGACAGGTATGCACTTAAATATAAATAAGAACTCGTCGTTCGCAAATACCAACATACCCTTTGCTGGAGCCGAAATTTGATTGGTTTATAGATCTCGACATGATGTATAATTCGAAGGGCATACGCTATGGAATGTTGTGCGCTTTCATCTGGTAGGCAGTTTTGCCTCGTATTTCATACACACGCTATCTGCCACGTACACGCTTCGTTGTTACTACTGAGTGGCGTTTCGCATGGAGAAGGAGTGACCGCAAACGCGTGCTTTACGTAAAATTCTTCGACGAGGATGGGATTCGAACCCACGCGTGCAGAGCACATTGGGTTAGCAGTCCAACGCCTTAACCACTCGGCCACCTCGTCTGCTGGAACTACATCTGCATCTTTGGCGAGTGCTTGCGCAAAGAAGACATCTGTCGATTCGAAAACGCATTCAAAGCACCGTACTGGGCCGGTGTCTGCGTCTAATGCCCAGCTGCAGTGCAGCCGACCAAGCTCCCACTCGCGAATCATTTAATGACAGCATCCGTCCACGTCGATATCCGATCGGGGCAAAATCACCGGCCCACTTATTTACTGCAGGAATAAGTATTGTATCGACATGCAGTGTCGTCTAATGCAAATGAGAAATGTGCTGGGCACTCTTTTCCACGACTTGCTGCAACGAAACGGACAGCTCGATACGCTACACTGATATTGCTTGCAAGGTTTTGACGTTCGTCCTAGCCCAAGATTGTCCTGCTGTTTGGATGGAGCTTGGTGTTTGGGCGGCCACTAGCGACGGATGTCTGCAAAGTCAAGTCTCTCCAGTAGGCCCTGCCAAATCGGTTCTGTATATGGCGGCCTGACGCAAAACAAACTGTCGAAACGCGACAGTTGTGCTACAGATGGTTTATTATAGGCTCGATACGTTAAAATGACTGCGACAGGTATGCACTTAAATATAAATAAGAACTCGTCGTTCGCAAATACCAACATACTCTTTGCTGGAGCCGTAATTTGATTGGTTTATAGATCTCGACATGATGTATAATTCGAAGGGCATACGCTATGGAATGTTGTGCGCTTTCATCTGGTAGGCAGTTTTGCCTCGTATTTCATACACACGCTATCTGCCACGTACACGCTTCGTTGTTACTACTGAGTGGCGTTTCGCATGGAGAAGGAGTGACCGCAAACGCGTGCTTTACGTAAAATTCTTCGACGAGGATGGGATTCGAACCCACGCGTGCAGAGCACATTGGATTAGCAGTCCAACGCCTTAACCACTCGGCCACCTCGTCTGCTGGAACTACATCTGCATCTTTGGCGAGTGCTTGCGCAAAGAAGACATCTGTCGATTCGAAAACGCATTCAAAGCACCGTACTGGGCCGGTGTCTGCGTCTAATGCCCAGCTGCAGTGCAGCCGACCAAGCTCCCACTCGCGAATCATTTAATGACAGCATCCGTCCACGTCGATATCCGATCGGGGCAAAGTCACCAGCCCACTTATTTACTGCAGGAATAAGTATTGTATCGACATGCAGTGTCGTCTAATGCAAATGAGAAATGTGCTGGGCACTCTTTTCCACGACTTGCTGCAACGAAACGGACAGCTCGATACGCTACACTGATATTGCTTGCAAGGTTTTGACGTTCGTCCTAGCCCAAGATTGTCCTGCTGTTTGGATGGAGCTTGGTGTTTGGGCGGCCACTAGCGACGGATGTCTGCAAAGTCAAGTCTCTCCAGTAGGCCCTGCCAAATCGGTTCTGTATATGGCGGCCTGACGCAAAACAAACTGTCGAAAGGCGACAGTTGTGCTACAGATGGATTATTATAGGCTCGATACGTTAAAATGACTGCGACAGGTATGCACTTAAATATAAATAAGAACTCGTCGTTCGCAAATACCAACATACCCTTTGCTGGAGCCGAAATTTGATTGGTTTATAGATCTCGACATGATGTATAATTCGAAGGGCATACGCTATGGAATGTTGTGCGCTTTCATCTGGTAGGCAGTTTTGCCTCGTATTTCATACACACGCTATCTGCCACGTACACGCTTCGTTGTTACTACTGAGTGGCGTTTCGCATGGAGAAGGAGTGACCGCAAACGCGTGCTTTACGTAAAATTCTTCGACGAGGATGGGATTCGAACCCACGCGTGCAGAGCACATTGGATTAGCAGTCCAACGCCTTAACCACTCGGCCAGCTCGTCTGCTTTAACTACATCTGCATCTATGGCGTGTGCTTGCGCAAAGAAGACATCTGTCGATTCGAAAACGCATTCAAAGCACCGTACTGGGCCGGTGTCTGCGTCTAATGCCCAGCTGCAGTGCAGCCGACCAAGCTCCCACTCGCGAATCATTTAATGACAGCATCCGTCCACGTCGATATCCGATCGGGGCAAAATCACCGGCCCACTTATTTACTGCAGGAATAAGTATTGTATCGACATGCAGTGTCGTCTAATGCAAATGAGAAATGTGCTGGGCACTCTTTTCCACGACTTGCTGCAACCAAACGGACAGCTCGATACGCCACACTGATATTGCTTGCAAGGTTTTGACGTTCGTCCTAGCCCAAGATTGTCCTGCTGTTTGGATGGAGCTTGGTGTTTGGGCGGCCACTAGCGACGGATGTCTGCAAAGTCAAGTCTCTCCAGTAGGCCCTGCCAAATCGGTTCTGTATATGGCGGCCTGACGCAAAACAAACTGTCGAAAGGCGACAGTTGTGCTACAGATGGATTATTATAGGCTCGATACGTTAAAATGACTGCGACAGGTATGCACTTAAATATAAATAAGAACTCGTCGTTCGCAAATACCAACATACCCTTTGCTGGAGCCGAAATTTGATTGGTTTATAGATCTCGACATGATGTATAATTCGAAGGGCATACGCTATGGAATGTTGTGCGCTTTCATCTGGTAGGCAGTTTTGCCTCGTATTTCATACACACGCTATCTGCCACGTACACGCTTCGTTGTTACTACTGAGTGGCGTTTCGCATGGAGAAGGAGTGACCGCAAACGCGTGCTTTACGTAAAATTCTTCGATGAGGATGGGATTCGAACCCACGCGTGCAGAGCACATTGGATTAGCAGTCCAACGCCTTAACCACTCGGCCACCTCGTCTGCTGGAACTACATCTGCATCTTTGGCGAGTGCTTGCGAAAAGAAGACATCTGTCGATTCGAAAACGCATTCAAAGCACCGTACTGGGCCGGTGTCTGCGTCTAATGCCCAGCTGCAGTGCAGCCGACCAAGCTCCCACTCGCGAATCATTTAATGACAGCATCCGTCCACGTCGATATCCGATCGGGGCAAAATCACCAGCCCACTTATTTACTGCAGGAATAAGTATTGTATCGACATGCAGTGTCGTCTAATGCAAATGAGAAATGTGCTGGGCACTCTTTTCCACGACTTGCTGCAACGAAACGGACAGCTCGATACGCTACACTGATATTGCTTGCAAGGTTTTGACGTTCGTCCTAGCCCAAGATTGTCCTGCTGTTTGGATGGAGCTTGGTGTTTGGGCGGCGACTAGCGACGGATGTCTGCAAAGTCAAGTCTCTCCAGTAGGCCCTGCCAAATCGGTTCTGTATATGGCGGCCTGACGCAAAACAGTTGTGCTACAGATGGATTATTATAGGCTCGATACGTTAAAATGACTGCGACAGGTATGCACTTAAATATAAATAAGAACTCGTCGTTCGCAAATAGCAACATACCCTTTGCTGGAGCCGAAATTTGATTGGTTTATAGATCTCGACATGATGTATAATTCGAAGGGCATACGCTATGGAATGTTGTGCGCTTTCATCTGGTAGGCAGTTTTGCCTCGTATTTCATACACACGCTATCTGCCACGTACACGCTTCGTTGTTACTACTGAGTGGCGTTTCGCATGGAGAAGGAGTGACCGCAAACGCGTGCTTTACGTAAAATTCTTCGACGAGGATGGGATTCGAACCCACGCGTGCAGAGCACATTGGATTAGCAGTCCAACGCCTTAACCACTCGGCCACCTCGTCTGCTGGAACTACATCTGCATCTTTGGCGAGTGCTTGCGCAAAGAAGACATCTGTCGATTCGAAAACGCATTCAAAGCACCGTACTGGGCCGGTGTCTGCGTCTAATGCCCAGCTGCAGTGCAGCCGACCAAGCTCCCACTCGCGAATCATTTAATGACAGCATCCGTCCACGTCGATATCCGATCGGGGCAAAATCACCGGCCCACTTATTTACTGCAGGAATAAGTATTGTATCGACATGCAGTGTCGTCTAATGCAAATGAGAAATGTGCTGGGCACTCTTTTCCACGACTTGCTGCAACGAAACGAACAGCTCGATACGCTACACTGATATTGCTTCCAAGGTTTTGACGTTCGTCCTAGACCAAGATTGTCCTGCTGTTTGGATGGAGCTTGGTGTTTGGGCGGCCACTAGCGACGGATGTCTGCAAAGTCAAGTCTCTCCAGTAGGCCCTGCCAAATCGGTTCTGTATATGGCGGCCTGACGCAAAACAAACTGTCGAAAGGCGACAGTTGTGCTACAGATGGTTTATTATAGGCTCGATACGTTAAAATGACTGCGACAGGTATGCACTTAAATATAAATAAGAACTCGTCGTTCGCAAATACCAACATACTCTTTGCTGGAGCCGTAATTTGATTGGTTTATAGATCTCGACATGATGTATAATTCGAAGGGCATACGCTATGGAATGTTGTGCGCTTTCATCTGGTAGGCAGTTTTGCCTCGTATTTCATACACACGCTATCTGCCACGTACACGCTTCGTTGTTACTACTGAGTGGCGTTTCGCATGGAGAAGGAGTGACCGCAAACGCGTGCTTTACGTAAAATTCTTCGACGAGGATGGGATTCGAACCCACGCGTGCAGAGCACATTGGATTAGCAGTCCAACGCCTTAACCACTCGGCCACCTCGTCTGCTGGAACTACATCTGCATCTTTGGCGAGTGCTTGCGCAAAGTAGACATCTGTCGATTCGAAAACGCATTCAAAGCACCGTACTGGGCCGGTGTCTGCGTCTAATGCCCAGCTGCAGTGCAGCCGACCAAGCTCCCACTCGCGAATCATTTAATGACAGCATCCGTCCACGTCGATATCCGATCGGGGCAAAATCACCGGCCCACTTATTTACTGCAGGAATAAGTATTGTATCGACATGCAGTGTCGTCTAATGCAAATGAGAAATGTGCTGGGCACTCTTTTCCACGACTTGCTGCAACGAAACGGACAGCTCGATACGCTACACTGATATTGCTTGCAAGGTTTTGACGTTCGTCCTAGCCCAAGATTGTCCTGCTGTTTGGATGGAGCTTGGTAGTTGTGCTACAGATGGTTTATTATAGGCTCGATACGTTAAAATGACTGCGACAGGTATGCACTTAAATATAAATAAGAACTCGTCGTTCGCAAATACCAACATACTCTTTGCTGGAGCCGTAATTTGATTGGTTTATAGATCTCGACATGATGTATAATTCGAAGGGCATACGCTATGGAATGTTGTGCGCTTTCATCTGGTAGGCAGTTTTGCCTCGTATTTCATACACACGCTATCTGCCACGTACACGCTTCGTTGTTACTACTGAGTGGCGTTTCGCATGGAGAAGGAGTGACCGCAAACGCGTGCTTTACGTAAAATTCTTCGACGAGGATGGGATTCGAACCCACGCGTGCAGAGCACATTGGATTAGCAGTCCAACGCCTTAACCACTCGGCCACCTCGTCTGCTGGAACTACATCTGCATCTTTGGCGAGTGCTTGCGCAAAGAAGACATCTGTCGATTCGAAAACGCATTCAAAGCACCGTACTGGGCCGGTGTCTGCGTCTAATGCCCAGCTGCAGTGCAGCCGACCAAGCTCCCACTCGCGAATCATTTAATGACAGCATCCGTCCACGTCGATATCCGATCGGGGCAAAATCACCGGCCCACTTATTTACTGCAGGAATAAGTATTGTATCGACATGCAGTGTCGTCTAATGCAAATGAGAAATGTGCTGGGCACTCTTTTCCACGACTTGCTGCAACGAAACGGACAGCTCGATACGCTACACTGATATTGCTTGCAAGGTTTTGACGTTCGTCCTAGACCAAGATTGTCCTGCTGTTTGGATGGAGCTTGGTGTTTGGGCGGCCACTAGCGACGGATGTCTGCAAAGTCAAGTCTCTCCAGTAGGCCCTGCCAAATCGGTTCTGTATATGGCGGCCTGACGCAAAACAAACTGTCGAAAGGCGACAGTTGTGCTACAGATGGTTTATTATAGGCTCGATACGTTAAAACGACTGCGACAGGTATGCACTTAAATATAAATAAGAACTCGTCGTTCGCAAATACCAACATACTCTTTGCTGGAGCCGTAATTTGATTGGTTTATAGATCTCGACATGATGTATAATTCGAAGGGCATACGCTATGGAATGTTGTGCGCTTTCATCTGGTAGGCAGTTTTGCCTCGTATTTCATACACACGCTATCTGCCACGTACACGCTTCGTTGTTACTACTGAGTGGCGTTTCGCATGGAGAAGGAGTGACCGCAAACGCGTGCTTTACGTAAAATTCTTCGACGAGGATGAAATTCGAACCCACGCGTGCAGAGCACATTGGATTAGCAGTCCAACGCCTTAACCACTCGGCCACCTCGTCTGCTGGAACTACATCTGCATCTTTGGCGAGTGCTTGCGCAAAGAAGACATCTGTCGATTCGAAAACGCATTCAAAGCACCGTACTGGGCCGGTGTCTGCGTCTAATGCCCAGCTGCAGTGCAGCCGACCAAGCTCCCACTCGCGAATCATTTAATGACAGCATCCGTCCACGTCGTTATCCGATCGGGGCAAAATCACCGGCCCACTTATTTACTGCAGGAATAAGTATTGTATCGACATGCAGTGTCGTCTAATGCAAATGAGAAATGTGCTGGGCACTCTTTTCCACGACTTGCTGCAACGAAACGGACAGCTCGATACGCTACACTGATATTGCTTGCAAGGTTTTGACGTTCGTCCTAGCCCAAGATTGTCCTGCTGTTTGGATGGAGCTTGGTGTTTGGGCGGCCACTAGCGACGGACGTCTGCAAAGTCAAGTCTCTCCAGTAGGCCCTGCCAAATCGGTTCTGTATATGGCGGCCTGACGCGTGCTACAGATGGATTATTATAGGCTCGATACGTTAAAATGACTGCGACAGGTATGCACTTAAATATAAATAAGAACTCGTCGTTCGCAAATACCAACATACCCTTTGCTGGAGCCGAAATTTGATTGGTTTATAGATCTCGACATGATGTATAATTCGAAGGGCATACGCTATGGAATGTTGTGCGCTTTCATCTGGTAGGCAGTTTTGCCTCGTATTTCATACACACGCTATCTGCCACGTACACGCTTCGTTGTTACTACTGAGTGGCGTTTCGCATGGAGAAGGAGTGACCGCAAACGCGTGCTTTACGTAAAATTCTTCGACGAGGATGGGATTCGAACCCACGCGTGCAGAGCACATTGGATTAGCAGTCCAACGCCTTAACCACTCGGCCACCTCGTCTGCTGGAACTACATCTGCATCTTTGGCGAGTGCTTGCGCAAAGAAGACATCTGTCGATTCGAAAACGCATTCAAAGCACCGTACTGGGCCGGTGTCTGCGTCTAATGCCCAGCTGCAGTGCAGCCGACCAAGCTCCCACTCGCGAATCATTTAATGACAGCATGCGTCCACGTCGATATCCGATCGAGGCAAAATCACCGGCCCACTTATTTACTGCAGGAATAAGTATTGTATCGACATGCAGTGTCGTCTAATGTAAATGAGAAATGTGCTGGGCACTCTTTTCCACGACTAGCTGCAACGAAACGGACAGCTCGATACGCTACACTGATATTGCTTGCAAGGTTTTGACGTTCGTCCTAGCCCAAGATTGTCCTGCTGTTTGGATGGAGCTTGGTGTTTGGGCGGCCACTAGCGACGGATGTCTGCAAAGTCAAGTCTCTCCAGTAGGCCCTGCCAAATCGGTTCTGTATATGGCGGCCTGACGCAAAACAAACTGTCGAAAGGCGACAGTTGTGCTACAGATGGATTATTATAGGCTCGATACGTTAAAATGACTGCGACAGGTATGCACTTAAATATAAATAAGAACTCGTCGTTCGCAAATACCAACATACTCTTTGCTGGAGCCGTAATTTGATTGGTTTATAGATCTCGACATGATGTATAATTCGAAGGGCATACGCTATGGAATGTTGTGCGCTTTCATCTGGTAGGCAGTTTTGCCTCGTATTTCATACACACGCTATCTGCCACGTACACGCTTCGTTGTTACTACTGAGTGGCGTTTCGCATGGAGAAGGAGTGACCGCAAACGCGTGCTTTACGTAAAATTCTTCGACGAGGATGGGATTCGAACCCACGCGTGCAGAGCACATTGGATTAGCAGTCCAACGCCTTAACCACTCGGCCACCTCGTCTGTTGGAACTACATCTGCATCTTTGGCGAGTGCTTGCGCAAAGAAGACATCTGTCGATTCGAAAACGCATTCAAAGCACCGTACTGGGCCGGTGTCTGCGTCTAATGCCCAGCTGCAGTGCAGCCGACCAAGCTCCCACTCGCGAATCATTTAATGACAGCATCCGTCCACGTCGTTATCCGATCGGGGCAAAATCACCGGCCCACTTATTTACTGCAGGAATAAGTATTGTATCGACATGCAGTGTCGTCTAATGCAAATGAGAAATGTGCTGGGCACTCTTTTCCACGACTTGCTGCAACGAAACGGACAGCTCGATACGCTACACTGATATTGCTTGCAAGGTTTTGACGTTCGTCCTAGCCCAAGATTGTCCTGCTGTTTGGATGGAGCTTGGTGTTTGGGCGGCCACTAGCGACGGACGTCTGCAAAGTCAAGTCTCTCCAGTAGGCCCTGCCAAATCGGTTCTGTATATGGCGGCCTGACGCGTGCTACAGATGGATTATTATAGGCTCGATACGTTAAAATGACTGCGACAGGTATGCACTTAAATATAAATAAGAACTCGTCGTTCGCAAATACCAACATACCCTTTGCTGGAGCCGAAATTTGATTGGTTTATAGATCTCGACATGATGTATAATTCGAAGGGCATACGCTATGGAATGTTGTGCGCTTTCATCTGGTAGGCAGTTTTGCCTCGTATTTCATACACACGCTATCTGCCACGTACACGCTTCGTTGTTACTACTGAGTGGCGTTTCGCATGGAGAAGGAGTGACCGCAAACGCGTGCTTTACGTAAAATTCTTCGACGAGGATGGGATTCGAACCCACGCGTGCAGAGCACATTGGATTAGCAGTCCAACGCCTTAACCACTCGGCCACCTCGTCTGCTGGAACTACATCTGCATCTTTGGCGAGTGCTTGCGCAAAGAAGACATCTGTCGATTCGAAAACGCATTCAAAGCACCGTACTGGGCCGGTGTCTGCGTCTAATGCCCAGCTGCAGTGCAGCCGACCAAGCTCCCACTCGCGAATCATTTAATGACAGCATCCGTCCACGTCGATATCCGATCGGGGCAAAATCACCGGCCCACTTATTTACTGCAGGAATAAGTATTGTATCGACATGCAGTGTCGTCTAATGCAAATGAGAAATGTGCTGGGCACTCTTTTCCACGACTTGCTGCAACGAAACGGACAGCTCGATACGCTACACTGATATTGCTTGCAAGGTTTTGACGTTCGTCCTAGCCCAAGATTGTCCTGCTGTTTGGATGGAGCTTGGTGTTTGGGCGGCCACTAGCGACGGATGTCTGCAAAGTCAAGTCTCTCCAGTAGGCCCTGCCAAATCGGTTCTGTATATGGCGGCCTGACGCAAAACAAACTGTCGAAAGGCGACAATTGTGCTACAGATGGATTATTATAGGCTCGATACGTTAAAATGACTGCGACAGGTATGCACTTAAATATAAATAAGAACTCGTCGTTCGCAAATACCAACATACCCTTTGCTGGAGCCGAAATTTGATTGGTTTATAGATCTCGACATGATGTATAATTCGAAGGGCATACGCTATGGAATGTTGTGCGCTTTCATCTGGTAGGCAGTTTTGCCTCGTATTTCATACACACGCTATCTGCCACGTACACGCTTCGTTGTTACTACTGAGTGGCGTTTCGCATGGAGAAGGAGTGACCGCAAACGCGTGCTTTACGTAAAATTCTTCGACGAGGATGGGATTCGAACCCACGCGTGCAGAGCACATTGGATTAGCAGTCCAACGCCTTAACCACTCGGCCACCTCGTCTGCTGGAACTACATCTGCATCTTTGGCGAGTGCTTGCGCAAAGAAGACATCTGTCGATTCGAAAACGCATTCAAAGCACCGTACTGGGCCGGTGTCTGCGTCTAATGCCCAGCTGCAGTGCAGCCGACCAAGCTCCCACTCGCGAATCATTTAATGACAGCATCCGTCCACGTCGATATCCGATCGGGGCAAAATCACCGGCCCACTTATTTACTGCAGGAATAAGTATTGTATCGACATGCAGTGTCGTCTAATGCAAATGAGAAATGTGCTGGGCACTCTTTTCCACGACTTGCTGCAACGAAACGGACAGCTCGATACGCTACACTGATATTGCTTGCAAGGTTTTGACGTTCGTCCTAGCCCAAGATTGTCCTGCTGTTTGGATGGAGCTTGGTGTTTGGGCGGCCACTAGCGACGGATGTCTGCAAAGTCAAGTCTCTCCAGTAGGCCCTGCCAAATCGGTTCTGTATATGGCGGCCTGACGCAAAACAAACTGTCGAAAGGCTACAGATGGATTATTATAGGCTCGATACGTTAAAATGACTGCGACAGGTATGCACTTAAATATAAATAAGAACTCGTCGTTCGCAAATACCAACATACCCTTTGCTGGAGCCGAAATTTGATTGGTTTATAGATCTCGACATGATGTATAATTCGAAGGGCATACGCTATGGAATGTTGTGCGCTTTCATCTGGTAGGCAGTTTTGCCTCGTATTTCATACACACGCTATCTGCCACGTACACGCTTCGTTGTTACTACTGAGTGGCGTTTCGCATGGAGAAGGAGTGACCGCAAACGCGTGCTTTACGTAAAATTCTTCGACGAGGATGGGATTCGAACCCACGCGTGCAGAGCACATTGCATTAGCAGTCCAACGCCTTAACCACTCGGCCACCTCGTCTGCTGGAACTACATCTGCATCTTTGGCGAGTGCTTGCGCAAAGAAGACATCTGTCGATTCGAAAACGCATTCAAAGCACCGTACTGGGCCGGTGTCTGCGTCTAATGCCCAGCTGCAGTGCAGCCGACCAAGCTCCCACTCGCGAATCATTTAATGACAGCATCCGTCCACGTCGATATCCGATCGGGGCAAAATCACCGGCCCACTTATTTACTGCAGGAATAAGTATTGTATCGACATGCAGTGTCGTCTAATGCAAATGAGAAATGTGCTGGGCACTCTTTTCCACGACTTGCTGCAACGAAACGGACAGCTCGATACGCTACACTGATATTGCTTGCAAGGTTTTGACGTTCGTCCTAGCCCAAGATTGTCCTGCTGTTTGGATGGAGCTTGGTGTTTGGGCGGCCACTAGCGACGGATGTCTGCAAAGTCAAGTCTCTCCAGTAGGCCCTGCCAAATCGGTTCTGTATATGGCGGCCTGACGCAAAACAAACTGTCGAAAGGCTACAGATGGATTATTATAGGCTCGATACGTTAAAATGACTGCGACAGGTATGCACTTAAATATAAATAAGAACTCGTCGTTCGCAAATACCAACATACCCTTTGCTGGAGCCGAAATTTGATTGGTTTATAGATCTCGACATGATGTATAATTCGAAGGGCATACGCTATGGAATGTTGTGCGCTTTCATCTGGTAGGCAGTTTTGCCTCGTATATCATACACACGCTATCTGCCACGTACACGCTTCGTTGTTACTACTGAGTGGCGTTTCGCATGGAGAAGGAGTGACCGCAAACGCGTGCTTTACGTAAAATTCTTCGACGAGGATGGGATTCGAACCCACGCGTGCAGAGCACATTGGATTAGCAGTCCAACGCCTTAACCACTCGGCTACCTCGTCTGCTGGAACTACATCTGCATCTTTGGCGAGTGCTTGCGCAAAGAAGACATCTGTCGATTCGAAAACGCATTCAAAGCACCGTACTGGGCCGGTGTCTGCGTCTAATGCCCAGCTGCAGTGCAGCCGACCAAGGTCCCACTCGCGAATCATTTAATGACAGCATCCGTCCACGTCGATATCCGATCGGGGCAAAATCACCGGCCCACTTATTTACTGCAGGAATAAGTATTGTATCGACATGCAGTGTCGTCTAATGCAAATGAGAAATGTGCTGGGCACTCTTTTCCACGACTTGCTGCAACGAAACGGACAGCTCGATACGCTACACTGATATTGCTTGCAAGGTTTTGACGTTCGTCCTAGCCCAAGATTGTCCTGCTGTTTGGATGGAGCTTGGTGTTTGGGCGGCCACTAGCGACGGATGTCTGCAAAGTCAAGTCTCTCCAGTAGGCCCTGCCAAATCGGTTCTGTATATGGCGGCCTGACGCAAAACAAACTGTCGAAAGGCGACAGTTGTGCTACAGATGGTTTATTATAGGCTCGAAACGTTAAAATGACTGCGACAGGTATGCACTTAAATATAAATAAGAACTCGTCGTTCGCAAATACCAACATACTCTTTGCTGGAGCCGTAATTTGATTGGTTTATAGATCTCGACATGATGTATAATTCGAAGGGCATACGCTATGGAATGTTGTGCGCTTTCATCTGGTAGGCAGTTTTGCCTCGTATTTCATACACACGCTATCTACCACGTACACGCTTCGTTGTTACTACTGAGTGGCGTTTCGCATGGAGAAGGAGTGACCGCAAACGCGTGCTTTACGTAAAATTCTTCGACGAGGATGGGATTCGAACCCACGCGTGCAGAGCACATTGGATTAGCAGTCCAACGCCTTAACCACTCGGCTACCTCGTCTGCTAAAACTACATCTGCATCTTTGGCGAATGCTTGCGCAAAGAAGACATCGGTCGATTCGAAAACGCATTCAAAGCACCGTACTGGGCCGGTGTCTGCGTCTAATGCCCAGCTGCAGTGCAGCCGACCAAGCTCCCACTCGCGAATCATTTAATGACAGCATCCGTCCACGTCGATATCCGATCGGGGCAAAATCACCGGCCCACTTATTTACTGCAGGAATAAGTATTGTATCGACATGCAGTGTCGTCTAATGCAAATGAGAAATGTGCTGGGCACTCTTTTCCACGACTTGCTGCAACGAAACGGACAGCTCGATACGCTACACTGATATTGCTTGCAAGGTTTTGACGTTCGTCCTAGCCCAAGATTGTCCTGCTGTTTGGATGGAGCTTGGTGTTTGGGCGGCCACTAGCGACGGATGTCTGCAAAGTCAAGTCTCTCCAGTAGGCCCTGCCAAATCGGTTCTGTATATGGCGGCCTGACGCAAAACAAACTGTCGAAAGGCTACAGATGGATTATTATAGGCTCGATACGTTAAAATGACTGCGACAGGTATGCACTTAAATATAAATAAGAACTCGTCGTTCGCAAATACCAACATACCCTTTGCTGGAGCCGAAATTTGATTGGTTTATAGATCTCGACATGATGTATAATTCGAAGGGCATACGCTATGGAATGTTGTGCGCTTTCATCTGGTAGGCAGTTTTGCCTCGTATTTCATACACACGCTATCTGCCACGTACACGCTTCGTTGTTACTACTGAGTGGCGTTTCGCATGGAGAAGGAGTGACCGCAAACGCGTGCTTTACGTAAAATTCTTCGACGAGGATGGGATTCGAACCCACGCGTGCAGAGCACATTGGATTAGCAGTCCAACGCCTTAACCACTCGGCCACCTCGTCTGCTGGAACTACATCTGCATCTTTGGCGAGTGCTTGCGCAAAGAAGACATCTGTCGATTCGAAAACGCATTCAAAGCACCGTACTGGGCCGGTGTCTGCGTCTAATGCCCAGCTGCAGTGCAGCCGACCAAGCTCCCACTCGCGAATCATTTAATGACAGCATCCGTCCACGTCGATATCCGATCGGGGCAAAATCACCGGCCCACTTATTTACTGCAGGAATAAGTATTGTATCGACATGCAGTGTCGTCTAATGCAAATGAGAAATGTGCTGGGCACTCTTTTCCACGACTTGCTGCAACGAAACGGACAGCTCGATACGCTACACTGATATTGCTTGCAAGGTTTTGACGTTCGTCCTAGCCCAAGATTGTCCTGCTGTTTGGATGGAGCTTGGTAGTTGTGCTACAGATGGTTTATTATAGGCTCGATACGTTAAAATGACTGCGACAGGTATGCACTTAAATATAAATAAGAACTCGTCGTTCGCAAATACCAACATACTCTTTGCTGGAGCCGTAATTTGATTGGTTTATAGATCTCGACATGATGTATAATTCGAAGGGCATACGCTATGGAATGTTGTGCGCTTTCATCTGGTAGGCAGTTTTGCCTCGTATTTCATACACACGCTATCTGCCACGTACACGCTTCGTTGTTACTACTGAGTGGCGTTTCGCATGGAGAAGGAGTGACCGCAAACGCGTGCTTTACGTAAAATTCTTCGACGAGGATGGGATTCGAACCCACGCGTGCAGAGCACATTGGATTAGCAGTCCAACGCCTTAACCACTCGGCCACCTCGTCTGCTGGAACTACATCTGCATCTTTGGCGAGTGCTTGCGCAAAGAAGACATCTGTCGATTCGAAAACGCATTCAAAGCACCGTACTGGGCCGGTGTCTGCGTCTAATGCCCAGCTGCAGTGCAGCCGACCAAGCTCCCACTCGCGAATCATTTAATGACAGCATCCGTCCACGTCGATATCCGATCGGGGCAAAATCACCGGCCCACTTATTTACTGCAGGAATAAGTATTGTATCGACATGCAGTGTCGTCTAATGCAAATGAGAAATGTGCTGGGCACTCTTTTCCACGACTTGCTGCAACGAAACGGACAGCTCGATACGCTACACTGATATTGCTTGCAAGGTTTTGACGTTCGTCCTAGACCAAGATTGTCCTGCTGTTTGGATGGAGCTTGGTGTTTGGGCGGCCACTAGCGACGGATGTCTGCAAAGTCAAGTCTCTCCAGTAGGCCCTGCCAAATCGGTTCTGTATATGGCGGCCTGACGCAAAACAAACTGTCGAAAGGCGACAGTTGTGCTACAGATGGTTTATTATAGGCTCGATACGTTAAAATGACTGCGACAGGTATGCACTTAAATATAAATAAGAACTCGTCGTTCGCAAATACCAACATACTCTTTGCTGGAGCCGTAATTTGATTGGTTTATAGATCTCGACATGATGTATAATTCGAAGGGCATACGCTATGGAATGTTGTGCGCTTTCATCTGGTAGGCAGTTTTGCCTCGTATTTCATACACACGCTATCTGCCACGTACACGCTTCGTTGTTACTACTGAGTGGCGTTTCGCATGGAGAAGGAGTGACCGCAAACGCGTGCTTTACGTAAAATTCTTCGACGAGGATGGGATTCGAACCCACGCGTGCAGAGCACATTGGATTAGCAGTCCAACGCCTTAACCACTCGGCCACCTCGTCTGCTGGAACTACATCTGCATCTTTGGCGAGTGCTTGCGCAAAGAAGACATCTGTCGATTCGAAAACGCATTCAAAGCACCGTACTGGGCCGGTGTCTGCGTCTAATGCCCAGCTGCAGTGCAGCCGACCAAGCTCCCACTCGCGAATCATTTAATGACAGCATCCGTCCACGTCGTTATCCGATCGGGGCAAAATCACCGGCCCACTTATTTACTGCAGGAATAAGTATTGTATCGACATGCAGTGTCGTCTAATGCAAATGAGAAATGTGCTGGGCACTCTTTTCCACGACTTGCTGCAACGAAACGGACAGCTCGATACGCTACACTGATATTGCTTGCAAGGTTTTGACGTTCGTCCTAGCCCAAGATTGTCCTGCTGTTTGGATGGAGCTTGGTGTTTGGGCGGCCACTAGCGACGGACGTCTGCAAAGTCAAGTCTCTCCAGTAGGCCCTGCCAAATCGGTTCTGTATATGGCGGCCTGACGCGTGCTACAGATGGATTATTATAGGCTCGATACGTTAAAATGACTGCGACAGGTATGCACTTAAATATAAATAAGAACTCGTCGTTCGCAAATACCAACATACCCTTTGCTGGAGCCGAAATTTGATTGGTTTATAGATCTCGACATGATGTATAATTCGAAGGGCATACGCTATGGAATGTTGTGCGCTTTCATCTGGTAGGCAGTTTTGCCTCGTATTTCATACACACGCTATCTGCCACGTACACGCTTCGTTGTTACTACTGAGTGGCGTTTCGCATGGAGAAGGAGTGACCGCAAACGCGTGCTTTACGTAAAATTCTTCGACGAGGATGGGATTCGAACCCACGCGTGCAGAGCACATTGGATTAGCAGTCCAACGCCTTAACCACTCGGCCACCTCGTCTGCTGGAACTACATCTGCATCTTTGGCGAGTGCTTGCGCAAAGAAGACATCTGTCGATTCGAAAACGCATTCAAAGCACCGTACTGGGCCGGTGTCTGCGTCTAATGCCCAGCTGCAGTGCAGCCGACCAAGCTCCCACTCGCGAATCATTTAATGACAGCATGCGTCCACGTCGATATCCGATCGAGGCAAAATCACCGGCCCACTTATTTACTGCAGGAATAAGTATTGTATCGACATGCAGTGTCGTCTAATGTAAATGAGAAATGTGCTGGGCACTCTTTTCCACGACTAGCTGCAACGAAACGGACAGCTCGATACGCTACACTGATATTGCTTGCAAGGTTTTGACGTTCGTCCTAGCCCAAGATTGTCCTGCTGTTTGGATGGAGCTTGGTGTTTGGGCGGCCACTAGCGACGGATGTCTGCAAAGTCAAGTCTCTCCAGTAGGCCCTGCCAAATCGGTTCTGTATATGGCGGCCTGACGCAAAACAAACTGTCGAAAGGCGACAGTTGTGCTACAGATGGATTATTATAGGCTCGATACGTTAAAATGACTGCGACAGGTATGCACTTAAATATAAATAAGAACTCGTCGTTCGCAAATACCAACATACTCTTTGCTGGAGCCGTAATTTGATTGGTTTATAGATCTCGACATGATGTATAATTCGAAGGGCATACGCTATGGAATGTTGTGCGCTTTCATCTGGTAGGCAGTTTTGCCTCGTATTTCATACACACGCTATCTGCCACGTACACGCTTCGTTGTTACTACTGAGTGGCGTTTCGCATGGAGAAGGAGTGACCGCAAACGCGTGCTTTACGTAAAATTCTTCGACGAGGATGGGATTCGAACCCACGCGTGCAGAGCACATTGGATTAGCAGTCCAACGCCTTAACCACTCGGCCACCTCGTCTGTTGGAACTACATCTGCATCTTTGGCGAGTGCTTGCGCAAAGAAGACATCTGTCGATTCGAAAACGCATTCAAAGCACCGTACTGGGCCGGTGTCTGCGTCTAATGCCCAGCTGCAGTGCAGCCGACCAAGCTCCCACTCGCGAATCATTTAATGACAGCATCCGTCCACGTCGTTATCCGATCGGGGCAAAATCACCGGCCCACTTATTTACTGCAGGAATAAGTATTGTATCGACATGCAGTGTCGTCTAATGCAAATGAGAAATGTGCTGGGCACTCTTTTCCACGACTTGCTGCAACGAAACGGACAGCTCGATACGCTACACTGATATTGCTTGCAAGGTTTTGACGTTCGTCCTAGCCCAAGATTGTCCTGCTGTTTGGATGGAGCTTGGTGTTTGGGCGGCCACTAGCGACGGACGTCTGCAAAGTCAAGTCTCTCCAGTAGGCCCTGCCAAATCGGTTCTGTATATGGCGGCCTGACGCGTGCTACAGATGGATTATTATAGGCTCGATACGTTAAAATGACTGCGACAGGTATGCACTTAAATATAAATAAGAACTCGTCGTTCGCAAATACCAACATACCCTTTGCTGGAGCCGAAATTTGATTGGTTTATAGATCTCGACATGATGTATAATTCGAAGGGCATACGCTATGGAATGTTGTGCGCTTTCATCTGGTAGGCAGTTTTGCCTCGTATTTCATACACACGCTATCTGCCACGTACACGCTTCGTTGTTACTACTGAGTGGCGTTTCGCATGGAGAAGGAGTGACCGCAAACGCGTGCTTTACGTAAAATTCTTCGACGAGGATGGGATTCGAACCCACGCGTGCAGAGCACATTGGATTAGCAGTCCAACGCCTTAACCACTCGGCCACCTCGTCTGCTGGAACTACATCTGCATCTTTGGCGAGTGCTTGCGCAAAGAAGACATCTGTCGATTCGAAAACGCATTCAAAGCACCGTACTGGGCCGGTGTCTGCGTCTAATGCCCAGCTGCAGTGCAGCCGACCAAGCTCCCACTCGCGAATCATTTAATGACAGCATGCGTCCACGTCGATATCCGATCGAGGCAAAATCACCGGCCCACTTATTTACTGCAGGAATAAGTATTGTATCGACATGCAGTGTCGTCTAATGTAAATGAGAAATGTGCTGGGCACTCTTTTCCACGACTAGCTGCAACGAAACGGACAGCTCGATACGCTACACTGATATTGCTTGCAAGGTTTTGACGTTCGTCCTAGCCCAAGATTGTCCTGCTGTTTGGATGGAGCTTGGTGTTTGGGCGGCCACTAGCGACGGATGTCTGCAAAGTCAAGTCTCTCCAGTAGGCCCTGCCAAATCGGTTCTGTATATGGCGGCCTGACGCAAAACAAACTGTCGAAAGGCGACAATTGTGCTACAGATGGATTATTATAGGCTCGATACGTTAAAATGACTGCGACAGGTATGCACTTAAATATAAATAAGAACTCGTCGTTCGCAAATACCAACATACCCTTTGCTGGAGCCGAAATTTGATTGGTTTATAGATCTCGACATGATGTATAATTCGAAGGGCATACGCTATGGAATGTTGTGCGCTTTCATCTGGTAGGCAGTTTTGCCTCGTATTTCATACACACGCTATCTGCCACGTACACGCTTCGTTGTTACTACTGAGTGGCGTTTCGCATGGAGAAGGAGTGACCGCAAACGCGTGCTTTACGTAAAATTCTTCGACGAGGATGGGATTCGAACCCACGCGTGCAGAGCACATTGGATTAGCAGTCCAACGCCTTAACCACTCGGCCACCTCGTCTGCTGGAACTACATCTGCATCTTTGGCGAGTGCTTGCGCAAAGAAGACATCTGTCGATTCGAAAACGCATTCAAAGCACCGTACTGGGCCGGTGTCTGCGTCTAATGCCCAGCTGCAGTGCAGCCGACCAAGCTCCCACTCGCGAATCATTTAATGACAGCATCCGTCCACGTCGATATCCGATCGGGGCAAAATCACCGGCCCACTTATTTACTGCAGGAATAAGTATTGTATCGACATGCAGTGTCGTCTAATGCAAATGAGAAATGTGCTGGGCACTCTTTTCCACGACTTGCTGCAACGAAACGGACAGCTCGATACGCTACACTGATATTGCTTGCAAGGTTTTGACGTTCGTCCTAGCCCAAGATTGTCCTGCTGTTTGGATGGAGCTTGGTGTTTGGGCGGCCACTAGCGACGGATGTCTGCAAAGTCAAGTCTCTCCAGTAGGCCCTGCCAAATCGGTTCTGTATATGGCGGCCTGACGCAAAACAAACTGTCGAAAGGCTACAGATGGATTATTATAGGCTCGATACGTTAAAATGACTGCGACAGGTATGCACTTAAATATAAATAAGAACTCGTCGTTCGCAAATACCAACATACCCTTTGCTGGAGCCGAAATTTGATTGGTTTATAGATCTCGACATGATGTATAATTCGAAGGGCATACGCTATGGAATGTTGTGCGCTTTCATCTGGTAGGCAGTTTTGCCTCGTATTTCATACACACGCTATCTGCCACGTACACGCTTCGTTGTTACTACTGAGTGGCGTTTCGCATGGAGAAGGAGTGACCGCAAACGCGTGCTTTACGTAAAATTCTTCGACGAGGATGGGATTCGAACCCACGCGTGCAGAGCACATTGCATTAGCAGTCCAACGCCTTAACCACTCGGCCACCTCGTCTGCTGGAACTACATCTGCATCTTTGGCGAGTGCTTGCGCAAAGAAGACATCTGTCGATTCGAAAACGCATTCAAAGCACCGTACTGGGCCGGTGTCTGCGTCTAATGCCCAGCTGCAGTGCAGCCGACCAAGCTCCCACTCGCGAATCATTTAATGACAGCATCCGTCCACGTCGATATCCGATCGGGGCAAAATCACCGGCCCACTTATTTACTGCAGGAATAAGTATTGTATCGACATGCAGTGTCGTCTAATGCAAATGAGAAATGTGCTGGGCACTCTTTTCCACGACTTGCTGCAACGAAACGGACAGCTCGATACGCTACACTGATATTGCTTGCAAGGTTTTGACGTTCGTCCTAGCCCAAGATTGTCCTGCTGTTTGGATGGAGCTTGGTGTTTGGGCGGCCACTAGCGACGGATGTCTGCAAAGTCAAGTCTCTCCAGTAGGCCCTGCCAAATCGGTTCTGTATATGGCGGCCTGACGCAAAACAAACTGTCGAAAGGCTACAGATGGATTATTATAGGCTCGATACGTTAAAATGACTGCGACAGGTATGCACTTAAATATAAATAAGAACTCGTCGTTCGCAAATACCAACATACCCTTTGCTGGAGCCGAAATTTGATTGGTTTATAGATCTCGACATGATGTATAATTCGAAGGGCATACGCTATGGAATGTTGTGCGCTTTCATCTGGTAGGCAGTTTTGCCTCGTATATCATACACACGCTATCTGCCACGTACACGCTTCGTTGTTACTACTGAGTGGCGTTTCGCATGGAGAAGGAGTGACCGCAAACGCGTGCTTTACGTAAAATTCTTCGACGAGGATGGGATTCGAACCCACGCGTGCAGAGCACATTGGATTAGCAGTCCAACGCCTTAACCACTCGGCTACCTCGTCTGCTGGAACTACATCTGCATCTTTGGCGAGTGCTTGCGCAAAGAAGACATCTGTCGATTCGAAAACGCATTCAAAGCACCGTACTGGGCCGGTGTCTGCGTCTAATGCCCAGCTGCAGTGCAGCCGACCAAGGTCCCACTCGCGAATCATTTAATGACAGCATCCGTCCACGTCGATATCCGATCGGGGCAAAATCACCGGCCCACTTATTTACTGCAGGAATAAGTATTGTATCGACATGCAGTGTCGTCTAATGCAAATGAGAAATGTGCTGGGCACTCTTTTCCACGACTTGCTGCAACGAAACGGACAGCTCGATACGCTACACTGATATTGCTTGCAAGGTTTTGACGTTCGTCCTAGCCCAAGATTGTCCTGCTGTTTGGATGGAGCTTGGTGTTTGGGCGGCCACTAGCGACGGATGTCTGCAAAGTCAAGTCTCTCCAGTAGGCCCTGCCAAATCGGTTCTGTATATGGCGGCCTGACGCAAAACAAACTGTCGAAAGGCGACAGTTGTGCTACAGATGGTTTATTATAGGCTCGAAACGTTAAAATGACTGCGACAGGTATGCACTTAAATATAAATAAGAACTCGTCGTTCGCAAATACCAACATACTCTTTGCTGGAGCCGTAATTTGATTGGTTTATAGATCTCGACATGATGTATAATTCGAAGGGCATACGCTATGGAATGTTGTGCGCTTTCATCTGGTAGGCAGTTTTGCCTCGTATTTCATACACACGCTATCTACCACGTACACGCTTCGTTGTTACTACTGAGTGGCGTTTCGCATGGAGAAGGAGTGACCGCAAACGCGTGCTTTACGTAAAATTCTTCGACGAGGATGGGATTCGAACCCACGCGTGCAGAGCACATTGGATTAGCAGTCCAACGCCTTAACCACTCGGCTACCTCGTCTGCTGGAACTACATCTGCATCTTTGGCGAATGCTTGCGCAAAGAAGACATCGGTCGATTCGAAAACGCATTCAAAGCACCGTACTGGGCCGGTGTCTGCGTCTAATGCCCAGCTGCAGTGCAGCCGACCAAGCTCCCACTCGCGAATCATTTAATGACAGCATCCGTCCACGTCGATATCCGATCGGGGCAAAATCACCGGCCCACTTATTTACTGCAGGAATAAGTATTGTATCGACATGCAGTGTCGTCTAATGCAAATGAGAAATGTGCTGGGCACTCTTTTCCACGACTTGCTGCAACGAAACGGACAGCTCGATACGCTACACTGATATTGCTTGCAAGGTTTTGACGTTCGTCCTAGCCCAAGATTGTCCTGCTGTTTGGATGGAGCTTGGTGTTTGGGCGGCCACTAGCGACGGATGTCTGCAAAGTCAAGTCTCTCCAGTAGGCCCTGCCAAATCGGTTCTGTATATGGCGGCCTGACGCAAAACAAACTGTCGAAAGGCTACAGATGGATTATTATAGGCTCGATACGTTAAAATGACTGCGACAGGTATGCACTTAAATATAAATAAGAACTCGTCGTTCGCAAATACCAACATACCCTTTGCTGGAGCCGAAATTTGATTGGTTTATAGATCTCGACATGATGTATAATTCGAAGTGCATACGCTATGGAATGTTGTGCGCTTTCATCTGGTAGGCAGTTTTGCCTCGTATTTCATACACACGCTATCTGCCACGTACACGCTTCGTTGTTACTACTGAGTGGCGTTTCGCATGGAGAAGGAGTGACCGCAAACGCGTGCTTTACGTAAAATTCTTCGACGAGGATGGGATTCGAACCCACGCGTGCAGAGCACATTGGATTAGCAGTCCAACGCCTTAACCACTCGGCCACCTCGTCTGCTGGAACTACATCTGCATCTTTGGCGAGTGCTTGCGCAAAGAAGACATCTGTCGATTCGAAAACGCATTCAAAGCACCGTACTGGGCCGGTGTCTGCGTCTAATGCCCAGCTGCAGTGCAGCCGACCAAGCTCCCACTCGCGAATCATTTAATGACAGCATCCGTCCACGTCGATATCCGATCGGGGCAAAATCACCGGCCCACTTATTTACTGCAGGAATAAGTATTGTATCGACATGCAGTGTCGTCTAATGCAAATGAGAAATGTGCTGGGCACTCTTTTCCACGACTTGCTGCAACGAAACGGACAGCTCGATACGCTACACTGATATTGCTTGCAAGGTTTTGACGTTCGTCCTAGCCCAAGATTGTCCTGGTGTTTGGATGGAGCTTGGTGTTTGGGCGGCGACTAGCGACGGATGTCTGCAAAGTCAAGTCTCTCCAGTAGGCCCTGCCAAATCGGTTCTGTATATGGCGGCCTGACGCAAAACAAACTGTCGAAAGGCTACAGATGGATTATTATAGGCTCGATACGTTAAAATGACTGCGACAGGTATGCACTTAAATATAAATAAGAACTCGTCGTTCGCAAATACCAACATACCCTTTGCTGGAGCCGAAATTTGATTGGTTTATAGATCTCGACATGATGTATAATTCGAAGGGCATACGCTATGGAATGTTGTGCGCTTTCATCTGGTAGGCAGTTTTGCCTCGTATATCATACACACGCTATCTGCCACGTACACGCTTCGTTGTTACTACTGAGTGGCGTTTCGCATGGAGAAGGAGTGACCGCAAACGCGTGCTTTACGTAAAATTCTTCGACGAGGATGGGATTCGAACCCACGCGTGCAGAGCACATTGGATTAGCAGTCCAACGCCTTAACCACTCGGCCACCTCGTCTGCTGGAACTACATCTGCATCTTTGGCGAGTGCTTGCGCAAAGAAGACATCTGTCGATTCGAAAACGCATTCAAAGCACCGTACTGGGCCGGTGTCTGCGTCTAATGCCCAGCTGCAGTGCAGCCGACCAAGGTCCCACTCGCGAATCATTTAATGACAGCATCCGTCCACGTCGATATCCGATCGGGGCAAAATCACCGGCCCACTTATTTACTGCAGGAATAAGTATTGTATCGACATGCAGTGTCGTCTAATGCAAATGAGAAATGTGCTGGGCACTCTTTTCCACGACTTGCTGCAGCGAAACGGACAGCTCGATACGCTACACTGATATTGCTTGCAAGGTTTTGACGTTCGTCCTAGCCCAAGATTGTCCTGCTGTTTGGATGGAGCTTGGTGTTTGGGCGGCCACTAGCGACGGATGTCTGCAAAGTCAAGTCTCTCCAGTAGGCCCTGCCAAATCGGTTCTGTATATGGCGGCCTGACGCAAAACAAACTGTCGAAAGGCGACAGTTGTGCTACAGATGGTTTATTATAGGCTCGAAACGTTAAAATGACTGCGACAGGTATGCACTTAAATATAAATAAGAACTCGTCGTTCGCAAATACCAACATAGTCTTTGCTGGAGCCGTAATTTGATTGGTTTATAGATCTCGACATGATGTATAATTCGAAGGGCATACGCTATGGAATGTTGTGCGCTTTCATCTGGTAGGCAGTTTTGCCTCGTATTTCATACACACGCTATCTACCACGTACACGCTTCGTTGTTACTACTGAGTGGCGTTTCGCATGGAGAAGGAGTGACCGCAAACGCGTGCTTTACGTAAAATTCTTCGACGAGGATGGGATTCGAACCCACGCGTGCAGAGCACATTGGATTAGCAGTCCAACGCCTTAACCACTCGGCCACCTCGTCTGCTGGAACTACATCTGCATCTTTGGCGAATGCTTGCGCAAAGAAGACATCGGTCGATTCGAAAACGCATTCAAAGCACCGTACTGGGCCGGTGTCTGCGTCTAATGCCCAGCTGCAGTGCAGCCGACCAAGCTCCCACTCGCGAATCATTTAATGACAGCATCCGTCCACGTCGATATCCGATCGGGGCAAAATCACCGGCCCACTTATTTACTGCAGGAATAAGTATTGTATCGACATGCAGTGTCGTCTAATGCAAATGAGAAATGTGCTGGGCACTCTTTTCCACGACTTGCTGCAACGAAACGGACAGCTCGATACGCTACACTGATATTGCTTGCAAGGTTTTGACGTTCGTCCTAGCCCAAGATTGTCCTGCTGTTTGGATGGAGCTTGGTGTTTGGGCGGCCACTAGCGACGGATGTCTGCAAAGTCAAGTCTCTCCAGTAGGCCCTGCCAAATCGGTTCTGTATATGGCGGCCTGACGCAAAACAAACTGTCGAAAGGCTACAGATGGATTATTATAGGCTCGATACGTTAAAATGACTGCGACAGGTATGCACTTAAATATAAATAAGAACTCGTCGTTCGCAAATACCAACATACCCTTTGCTGGAGCCGAAATTTGATTGGTTTATAGATCTCGACATGATGTATAATTCGAAGGGCATACGCTATGGAATGTTGTGCGCTTTCATCTGGTAGGCAGTTTTGCCTCGTATTTCATACACACGCTATCTGCCACGTACACGCTTCGTTGTTACTACTGAGTGGCGTTTCGCATGGAGAAGGAGTGACCGCAAACGCGTGCTTTACGTAAAATTCTTCGACGAGGATGGGATTCGAACCCACGCGTGCAGAGCACATTGGATTAGCAGTCCAACGCCTTAACCACTCGGCCACCTCGTCTGCTGGAACTACATCTGCATCTTTGGCGAGTGCTTGCGCAAAGAAGACATCTGTCGATTCGAAAACGCATTCAAAGCACCGTACTGGGCCAGTGTCTGCGTCTAATGCCCAGCTGCAGTGCAGCCGACCAAGCTCCCACTCGCGAATCATTTAATGACAGCATCCGTCCACGTCGATATCCGATCGGGGCAAAATCACCGGCCCACTTATTTACTGCAGGAATAAGTATTGTATCGACATGCAGTGTCGTCTAATGCAAATGAGAAATGTGCTGGGCACTCTTTTCCACGACTTGCTGCAACGAAACGGACAGCTCGATACGCTACACTGATATTGCTTGCAAGGTTTTGACGTTCGTCCTAGCCCAAGATTGTCCTGGTGTTTGGATGGAGCTTGGTGTTTGGGCGGCCACTAGCGACGGATGTCTGCAAAGTCAAGTCTCTCCAGTAGGCCCTGCCAAATCGGTTCTGTATATGGCGGCCTGACGCAAAACAAACTGTCGAAAGGCTACAGATGGATTATTATAGGCTCGATACGTTAAAATGACTGCGACAGGTATGCACTTAAATATAAATAAGAACTCGTCGTTCGCAAATACCAACATACCCTTTGCTGGAGCCGAAATTTGATTGGTTTATAGATCTCGACATGATGTATAATTCGAAGGGCATACGCTATGGAATGTTGTGCGCTTTCATCTGGTAGGCAGTTTTGCCTCGTATATCATACACACGCTATCTGCCACGTACACGCTTCGTTGTTACTACTGAGTGGCGTTTCGCATGGAGAAGGAGTGACCGCAAACGCGTGCTTTACGTAAAATTCTTCGACGAGGATGGGATTCGAACCCACGCGTGCAGAGCACATTGGATTAGCAGTCCAACGCCTTAACCACTCGGCCACCTCGTCTGCTGGAACTACATCTGCATCTTTGGCGAGTGCTTGCGCAAAGAAGACATCTGTCGATTCGAAAACGCATTCAAAGCACCGTACTGGGCCGGTGTCTGCGTCTAATGCCCAGCTGCAGTGCAGCCGACCAAGCTCCCACTCGCGAATCATTTAATGACAGCATCCGTCCACGTCGATATCCGATCGGGGCAAAATCACCGGCCCACTTATTTACTGCAGGAATAAGTATTGTATCGACATGCAGTGTCGTCTAATGCAAATGAGAAATGTGCTGGGCACTCTTTTCCACGACTTGCTGCAATGAAACGGACAGCTCGATACGCTACACTGATATTGCTTGCAAGGTTTTGACGTTCGTCCTAGCCCAAGATTGTCCTGCTGTTTGGATGGAGCTTGGTGTTTGGGCGGCCACTGGCGACGGATGTCTGCAAAGTCAAGTCTCTCCAGTAGGCCCTGCCAAATCGGTTCTGTATATGGCGGCCTGACGCAAAACAAACTGTCGAAACGCGACAGTAGTGCTACAGATGGTTTATTACAGGCTCGAAACGTTAAAATGGCTGCGACAGGTATGCACTTAAATATAAATAAGAACTCGTCGTTCGCAAATACCAACATACTCTTTGCTGGAGCCGTAATTTGATTGGTTTATAGATCTCGACATGATGTATAATTCGAAGGGCATACGCTATGGAATGTTGTGCGCTTTCATCTGGTAGGCAGTTTTGCCTCGTATTTCATACACACGCTATCTGCCACGTACACGCTTCGTTGTTACTACTGAGTGGCGTTTCGCATGGAGAAGGAGTGACCGCAAACGCGTGCTTTACGTAAAATTCTTCGACGAGGATGGGATTCGAACCCACGCGTGCAGAGCACATTGGATTAGCAGTCCAACGCCTTAACCACTCGGCCACCTCGTCTGCTGGAACTACATCTGCATCTTTGGCGAGTGCTTGCGCAAAGAAGACATCTGTCGATTCGAAAACGCATTCAAAGCACCGTACTGGGCCGGTGTCTGCGTCTAATGCCCAGCTGCAGTGCAGCCGACCAAGCTCCCACTCGCGAATCATTTAATGACAGCATCCGTCCACGTCGATATCCGATCGGGGCAAAATCACCGGCCCACTTATTTACTGCAGGAATAAGTATTGTATCGACATGCAGTGTCGTCTAATGCAAATGAGAAATGTGCTGGGCACTCTTTTCCACGACTTGCTGCAACGAAACGGACAGCTCGATACGCTACACTGATATTGCTTGCAAGGTTTTGACGTTCGTCCTAGCCCAAGATTGTCCTGCTGTTTGGATGGAGCTTGGTGTTTGGGCGGCCACTAGCGACGGATGTCTGCAAAGTCAAGTCTCTCCAGTAGGCCCTGCCAAATCGGTTCTGTATATGGCGGCCTGACGCAAAACAAACTGTCGAAAGGCTACAGATGGATTATTATAGGCTCGATACGTTAAAATGACTGCGACAGGTATGCACTTAAATATAAATAAGAACTCGTCGTTCGCAAATACCAACATACTCTTTGCTGGAGCCGTAATTTGATTGGTTTATAGATCTCGACATGATATATAATTCGAAGGGCATACGCTATGGAATGTTGTGCGCTTTCATCTGGTAGGCAGTTTTGCCTCGTATTTCATACACACGCTATCTGCCACGTACACGCTTCGTTGTTACTACTGAGTGGCGTTTCGCATGGAGAAGGAGTGACCGCAAACGCGTGCTTTACGTAAAATTCTTCGACGAGGATGGGATTCGAACCCACGCGTGCAGAGCACATTGGATTAGCAGTCCAACGCCTTAACCACTCGGCCACCTCGTCTGCTGGAACTACATCTGCATCTTTGGCGAGTGCTTGCGCAAAGAAGACATCTGTCGATTCGAAAACGCATTCAAAGCACCGTACTGGGCCGGTGTCTGCGTCTAATGCCCAGCTGCAGTGCAGCCGACCAAGCTCCCACTCGCGAATCATTTAATGACAGCATCCGTCCACGTCGATATCCGATCGGGGCAAAATCACCGGCCCACTTATTTACTGCAGGAATAAGTATTGTATCGACATGCAGTGTCGTCTAATGCAAATGAGAAATGTGCTGGGCACTCTTTTCCACGACTTGCTGCAACGAAACGGACAGCTCGATACGCTACACTGATATTGCTTGCAAGGTTTTGACGTTCGTCCTAGCCCAAGATTGTCCTGCTGTTTGGATGGAGCTTGGTGTTTGGGCGGCCACTAGCGACGGATGTCTGCAAAGTCAAGTCTCTCCAGTAGGCCCTGCCAAATCGGTTCTGTATATGGCGGCCTGACGCAAAACAAACTGTCGAAAGGCTACAGATGGATTATTATAGGCTCGATACGTTAAAATGACTGCGACAGGTATGCACTTAAATATAAATAAGAACTCGTCGTTCGCAAATACCAACATACCCTTTGCTGGAGCCGAAATTTGATTGGTTTATAGATCTCGACATGATGTATAATTCGAAGGGCATACGCTATGGAATGTTGTGCGCTTTCATCTGGTAGGCAGTTTTGCCTCGTATTTCATACACACGCTATCTGCCACGTACACGCTTCGTTGTTACTACTGAGTGGCGTTTCGCATGGAGAAGGAGTGACCGCAAACGCGTGCTTTACGTAAAATTCTTCGACGAGGATGGGATTCGAACCCACGCGTGCAGAGCACATTGGATTAGCAGTCCAACGCCTTAACCACTCGGCCACCTCGTCTGCTGGAACTACATCTGCATCTTTGGCGAGTGCTTGCGCAAAGAAGACATCTGTCGATTCGAAAACGCATTCAAAGCACCGTACTGGGCCGGTGTCTGCGTCTAATGCCCAGCTGCAGTGCAGCCGACCAAGCTCCCACTCGCGAATCATTTAATGACAGCATCCGTCCACGTCGATATCCGATCGGGGCAAAATCACCGGCCCACTTATTTACTGCAGGAATAAGTATTGTATCGACATGCAGTGTCGTCTAATGCAAATGAGAAATGTGCTGGGCACTCTTTTCCACGACTTGCTGCAACGAAACGGACAGCTCGATACGCTACACTGATATTGCTTGCAAGGTTTTGACGTTCGTCCTAGCCCAAGATTGTCCTGCTGTTTGGATGGAGCTTGGTGTTTGGGCGGCCACTAGCGACGGATATCTGCAAAGTCATGTCTCTCCAGTAGGCCCTGCCAAATCGGTTCTGTATATGGCGGCCTGACGCAAAACAAACTGTCGAAAGGCTACAGATGGATTATTATAGGCTCGATACGTTAAAATGACTGCGACAGGTATGCACTTAAATATAAATAAGAACTCGTCGTTCGCAAATACCAACATACCCTTTGCTGGAGCCGAAATTTGATTGGTTTATAGATCTCGACATGATGTATAATTCGAAGGGCATACGCTATGGAATGTTGTGCGCTTTCATCTGGTAGGCAGTTTTGCCTCGTATTTCATACACACGCTATCTGCCACGTACACGCTTCGTTGTTACTACTGAGTGGCGTTTCGCATGGAGAAGGAGTGACCGCAAACGCGTGCTTTACGTAAAATTCTTCGACGAGGATGGGATTCGAACCCACGCGTGCAGAGCACATTGGATTAGCAGTCCAACGCCTTCACCACTCGGCCACCTCGTCTGCTGGAACTACATCTGCATCTTTGGCGAGTGCTTGCGCAAAGAAGACATCTGTCGATTCGAAAACGCATTCAAAGCACCGTACTGGGCCGGTGTCTGCGTCTAATGCCCAGCTGCAGTGCAGCCGACCAAGCTCCCACTCGCGAATCATTTAATGACAGCATCCGTCCACGTCGATATCCGATCGGGGCAAAATCACCGGCCCACTTATTTACTGCAGGAATAAGTATTGTATCGACATGCAGTGTCGTCTAATGCAAATGAGAAATGTGCTGGGCACTCTTTTCCACGACTTGCTGCAATGAAACGGACAGCTCGATACGCTACACTGATATTGCTTGCTGCCAAATCGGTTCTGTATATGGCGGCCTGACGCAAAACAAACTGTCGAAAGGCGACAGTAGTGCTACAGATGGTTTATTATAGGCTCGATACGTTAAAATGACTGCGACAGGTATGCACTTAAATATAAATAAGAACTCGTCGTTCGCAAATACCAACATACTCTTTGCTGGAGCCGTAATTTGATTGGTTTATAGATCTCGACATGATGTATAATTCGAAGGGCATACGCTATGGAATGTTGTGCGCTTTCCTCTGGTAGGCAGTTTTGCCTCGTATTTCATACACACGCTATCTACCACGTACACGCTTCGTTGTTATTACTGAGTGGCGTTTCGCATGGAGAAGGAGTGACCGCAAACGCATGCTTTACGTAAAATTCTTCGACGAGGATGGGATTCGAACCCACGCGTGCAGAGCACATTGGATTAGCAGTCCAACGCCTTAACCACTCGGCCACCTCGTCTGCTGGAACTACATCTGCATCTTTGGCGAGTGCTTGCGCAAAGAAGACATCTGTCGATTCGAAAACGCATTCAAAGCACCGTACTGGGCCGGTGTCTGCGTCTAATGCCCAGCTGCAGTGCAGCCGACCAAGCTCCCACTCGCGAATCATTTAATGACAGCATCCGTCCACGTCGATATCCGATCGGGGCAAAATCACCGGCCCACTTATTTACTGCAGGAATAAGTACTGTATCGACATGCAGTGTCGTCTAATGCAAATGAGAAATGTGCTGGGCACTCTTTTCCACGACTTGCTGCAACGAAACGGACAGCTCGATACGCTACACTGATATTGCTTGCAAGGTTTTGACGTTCGTCCTAGCCCAAGATTGTCCTGCTGTTTGGATGGAGCTTGGTGTTTGGGCGGCCACTAGCGACGGATGTCTGCAAAGTCAAGTCTCTCCAGTAGGCCCTGCCAAAGCGGTTCTGTATATGGCGGCCTGACGCAAAACAAACTGTCGAAAGGCTACAGATGGATTATTATAGGCTCGATACGTTAAAATGACTGCGACAGGTATGCACTTAAATATAAATAAGAACTCGTCGTTCGCAAATACCAACATACCCTTTGCTGGAGCCGAAATTTGATTGGTTTATAGATCTCGACATGATGTATAATTCGAAGGGCATACGCTATGGAATGTTGTGCGCTTTCATCTGGTAGGCAGTTTTGCCTCGTATATCATACACACGCTATCTGCCACGTACACGCTTCGTTGTTACTACTGAGTGGCGTTTCGCATGGAGAAGGAGTGACCGCAAACGCGTGCTTTACGTAAAATTCTTCGACGAGGATGGGATTCGAACCCACGCGTGCAGAGCACATTGGATTAGCAGTCCAACGCCTTAACCACTCGGCCACCTCGTCTGCTGGAACTACATCTGCATCTTTGGCGAGTGCTTGCGCAAAGAAGACATCTGTCGATTCGAAAACGCATTCAAAGCACCGTACTGGGCCGGTGTCTGCGTCTAATGCCCAGCTGCAGTGCAGCCGACCAAGGTCCCACTCGCGAATCATTTAATGACAGCATCCGTCCACGTCGATATCCGATCGGGGCAAAATCACCGGCCCACTTATTTACTGCAGGAATAAGTATTGTATCGACATGCAGTGTCGTCTAATGCAAATGAGAAATGTGCTGGGCACTCTTTTCCACGACTTGCTGCAATGAAACGGACAGCTCGATACGCTACACTGATATTGCTTGCAAGGTTTTGACGTTCGTCCTAGCCCAAGATTGTCCTGCTGTTTGGATGGAGCTTGGTGTTTGGGCGGCCACTGGCGACGGATGTCTGCAAAGTCAAGTCTCTCCAGTAGGCCCTGCCAAATCGGTTCTGTATATGGCGGCCTGACGCAAAACAAACTGTCGAAACGCGACAGTAGTGCTACAGATGGTTTATTACAGGCTCGAAACGTTAAAATGACTGCGACAGGTATGCACTTAAATATAAATAAGAACTCGTCGTTCGCAAATACCAACATACTCTTTGCTGGAGCCGTAATTTGATTGGTTTATAGATCTCGACATGATGTATAATTCGAAGGGCATACGCTATGGAATGTTGTGCGCTTTCATCTGGTAGGCAGTTTTGCCTCGTATTTCATACACACGCTATCTGCCACGTACACGCTTCGTTGTTACTACTGAGTGGCGTTTCGCATGGAGAAGGAGTGACCGCAAACGCGTGCTTTACGTAAAATTCTTCGACGAGGATGGGATTCGAACCCACGCGTGCAGAGCACATTGGATTAGCAGTCCAACGCCTTAACCACTCGGCCACCTCGTCTGCTGGAACTACATCTGCATCTTTGGCGAGTGCTTGCGCAAAGAAGACATCTGTCGATTCGAAAACGCATTCAAAGCACCGTACTGGGCCGGTGTCTGCGTCTAATGCCCAGCTGCAGTGCAGCCGACCAAGCTCCCACTCGCGAATCATTTAATGACAGCATCCGTCCACGTCGATATCCGATCGGGGCAAAATCACCGGCCCACTTATTTACTGCAGGAATAAGTATTGTATCGACATGCAGTGTCGTCTAATGCAAATGAGAAATGTGCTGGGCACTCTTTTCCACGACTTGCTGCAACGAAACGGACAGCTCGATACGCTACACTGATATTGCTTGCAAGGTTTTGACGTTCGTCCTAGCCCAAGATTGTCCTGCTGTTTGGATGGAGCTTGGTGTTTGGGCGGCCACTAGCGACGGATGTCTGCAAAGACAAGTCTCTCCAGTAGGCCCTGCCAAATCGGTTCTGTATATGGCGGCCTGACGCAAAACAAACTGTCGAAAGGCTACAGATGGATTATTATAGGCTCGATACGTTAAAATGACTGCGACAGGTATGCACTTAAATATAAATAAGAACTCGTCGTTCGCAAATACCAACATACTCTTTGCTGGAGCCGTAATTTGATTGGTTTATAGATCTCGACATGATGTATAATTCGAAGGGCATACGCTATGGAATGTTGTGCGCTTTCATCTGGTAGGCAGTTTTGCCTCGTATTTCATACACACGCTATCTGCCACGTACACGCTTCGTTGTTACTACTGAGTGGCGTTTCGCATGGAGAAGGAGTGACCGCAAACGCGTGCTTTACGTAAAATTCTTCGACGAGGATGGGATTCGAACCCACGCGTGCAGAGCACATTGGATTAGCAGTCCAACGCCTTAACCACTCGGCCACCTCGTCTGCTGGAACTACATCTGCATCTTTGGCGAGTGCTTGCGCAAAGAAGACATCTGTCGATTCGAAAACGCATTCAAAGCACCGTACTGGGCCGGTGTCTGCGTCTAATGCCCAGCTGCAGTGCAGCCGACCAAGCTCCCACTCGCGAATCATTTAATGACAGCATCCGTCCACGTCGATATCCGATCGGGGCAAAATCACCGGCCCACTTATTTACTGCAGGAATAAGTATTGTATCGACATGCAGTGTCGTCTAATGCAAATGAGAAATGTGCTGGGCACTCTTTTCCACGACTTGCTGCAACGAAACGGACAGCTCGATACGCTACACTGATATTGCTTGCAAGGTTTTGACGTTCGTCCTAGCCCAAGATTGTCCTGCTGTTTGGATGGAGCTTGGTGTTTGGGCGGCCACTAGCGACGGATGTCTGCAAAGTCAAGTCTCTCCAGTAGGCCCTGCCAAATCGGTTCTGTATATGGCGGCCTGACGCAAAACAAACTGTCGAAAGGCTACAGATGGATTATTATAGGCTCGATACGTTAAAATGACTGCGACAGGTATGCACTTAAATATAAATAAGAACTCGTCGTTCGCAAATACCAACATACCCTTTGCTGGAGCCGAAATTTGATTGGTTTATAGATCTCGACATGATGTATAATTCGAAGGGCATACGCTATGGAATGTTGTGCGCTTTCATCTGGTAGGCAGTTTTGCCTCGTATTTCATACACACGCTATCTGCCACGTACACGCTTCGTTGTTACTACTGAGTGGCGTTTCGCATGGAGAAGGAGTGACCGCAAACGCGTGCTTTACGTAAAATTCTTCGACGAGGATGGGATTCGAACCCACGCGTGCAGAGCACATTGGATTAGCAGTCCAACGCCTTAACCACTCGGCCACCTCGTCTGCTGGAACTACATCTGCATCTTTGGCGAGTGCTTGCGCAAAGAAGACATCTGTCTATTCGAAAACGCATTCAAAGCACCGTACTGGGCCGGTGTCTGCGTCTAATGCCCAGCTGCAGTGCAGCCGACCAAGCTCCCACTCGCGAATCATTTAATGACAGCATCCGTCCGCGTCGATATCCGATCGGGGCAAAATCACCGGCCCACTTATTTACTGCAGGAATAAGTATTGTATCGACATGCAGTGTCGTCTAATGCAAATGAGAAATGTGCTGGGCACTCTTTTCCACGACTTGCTGCAACGAAACGGACAGCTCGATACGCTACACTGATATTGCTTGCAAGGTTTTGACGTTCGTCCTAGCCCAAGATTGTCCTGCTGTTTGGATGGAGCTTGGTGTTTGGGCGGCCACTAGCGACGGATGTCTGCAAAGTCAAGTCTCTCCAGTAGGCCCTGCCAAATCGGTTCTGTATATGGCGGCCTGACGCAAAACAAACTGTCGAAACGCGACAGTAGTGCTACAGATGGTTTATTACAGGCTCGAAACGTTAAAATGACTGCGACAGGTATGCACTTAAATATAAATAAGAACTCGTCGTTCGCAAATACCAACATACTCTTTGCTGGAGCCGTAATTTGATTGGTTTATAGATCTCGACATGATGTATAATTCGAAGGGCATACGCTATGGAATGTTGTGCGCTTTCATCTGGTAGGCAGTTTTGCCTCGTATTTCATACACACGCTATCTGCCACGTACACGCTTCGTTGTTACTACTGAGTGGCGTTTCGCATGGAGAAGGAGTGACCGCAAACGCGTGCTTTACGTAAAATTCTTCGACGAGGATGGGATTCGAACCCACGCGTGCAGAGCACATTGGATTAGCAGTCCAACGCCTTAACCACTCGGCCACCTCGTCTGCTGGAACTACATCTGCATCTTTGGCGAGTGCTTGCGCAAAGAAGACATCTGTCGATTCGAAAACGCATTCAAAGCACCGTACTGGGCCGGTGTCTGCGTCTAATGCCCAGCTGCAGTGCAGCCGACCAAGCTCCCACTCGCGAATCATTTAATGACAGCATCCGTCCACGTCGATATCCGATCGGGGCAAAATCACCGGCCCACTTATTTACTGCAGGAATAAGTATTGTATCGACATGCAGTGTCGTCTAATGCAAATGAGAAATGTGCTGGGCACTCTTTTCCACGACTTGCTGCAACGAAACGGACAGCTCGATACGCTACACTGATATTGCTTGCAAGGTTTTGACGTTCGTCCTAGCCCAAGATTGTCCTTCTGTTTGGATGGAGCTTGGTGTTTGGGCGGCCACTAGCGACGGATATCTGCAAAGTCAAGTCTCTCCAGTAGGCCCTGCCAAATCGGTTCTGTATATGGCGGCCTGACGCAAAACAAACTGTCGAAAGGCTACAGATGGATTATTATAGGCTCGATACGTTAAAATGACTGCGACAGGTATGCACTTAAATATAAATAAGAACTCGTCGTTCGCAAATACCAACATACCCTTTGCTGGAGCCGAAATTTGATTGGTTTATAGATCTCGACATGATGTATAATTCGAAGGGCATACGCTATGGAATGTTGTGCGCTTTCATCTGGTAGGCAGTTTTGCCTCGTATTTCATACACACGCTATCTGCCACGTACACGCTTCGTTGTTACTACTGAGTGGCGTTTCGCATGGAGAAGGAGTGACCGCAAACGCGTGCTTTACGTAAAATTCTTCGTCGAGGATGGGATTCGAACCCACGCGTGCAGAGCACATTGGATTAGCAGTCCAATGCCTTAACCACTCGGCCACCTCGTCTGCTGGAACTACATCTGCATCTTTGGCGAGTGCTTGCGCAAAGAAGACATCTGTCGATTCGAAAACGCATTCAAAGCACCGTACTGGGCCGGTGTCTGCGTCTAATGCCCAGCTGCAGTGCAGCCGACCAAGCTCCCACTCGCGAATCATTTAATGACAGCATCCGTCCACGTCGATATCCGATCGGGGCAAAATCACCGGCCCACTTATTTACTGCAGGAATAAGTATTGTATCGACATGCAGTGTCGTCTAATGCAAATGAGAAATGTGCTGGGCACTCTTTTCCACGACTTGCAGCAACGAAACGGAAAGCTCGATACGCTACACTGATATTGCTTGCAAGGTTTTGACGTTCGTCCTAGCCCAAGATTGTCCTGCTGTTTGGATGGAGCTTGGTGTTTGGGCGGCCACTAGCGACGGATGTCTGCAAAGTCAAGTCTCTCCAGTAGGCCCTGCCAAATCGGTTCTGTATATGGCGGCCTGGCGCAAAACAAACTGTCGAAAGGCTACAGATGGATTATTATAGGCTCGATACGTTAAAATGACTGCGACAGGTATGCACTTAAATATAAATAAGAACTCGTCGTTCGCAAATACCAACATACTCTTTGCTGGAGCCGTAATTTGATTGGTTTATAGATCTCGACATGATGTATAATTCGAAGGGCATACGCTATGGAATGTTGTGCGCTTTCATCTGGTAGGCAGTTTTGCCTCGTATTTCATACACACGCTATCTGCCACGTACACGCTTCGTTGTTACTACTGAGTGGCGTTTCGCATGGAGAAGGAGTGACCGCAAACGCGTGCTTTACGTAAAATTCTTCGACGAGGATGGGATTCGAACCCACGCGTGCAGAGCACATTGGATTAGCAGTCCAACGCCTTAACCACTCGGCCACCTCGTCTGCTGGAACTACATCTGCATCTTTGGCGAGTGCTTGCGCAAAGAAGACATCTGTCGATTCGAAAACGCATTCAAAGCACCGTACTGGGCCGGTGTCTGCGTCTAATGCCCAGCTGCAGTGCAGCCGACCAAGCTCCCACTCGCGAATCATTTAATGACAGCATCCGTCCACGTCGATATCCGATCGGGGCAAAATCACCGGCCCACTTATTTACTGCAGGAATAAGTATTGTATCGACATGCAGTGTCGTCTAATGCAAATGAGAAATGTGCTGGGCACTCTTTTCCACGACTTGCTGCAACGAAACGGACAGCTCGATACGCTACACTGATATTGCTTGCAAGGTTTTGACGTTCGTCCTAGCCCAAGATTGTCCTGCTGTTTGGATGGAGCTTGGTGTTTGGGCGGCCACTAGCGACGGATGTCTGCAAAGTCAAGTCTCTCCAGTAGGCCCTGCCAAATCGGTTCTGTATATGGCGGCCTGACGCAAAACAAACTGTCGAAAGGCTACAGATGGATTATTATAGGCTCGAAACGTTAAAATGACTGCGACAGGTATGCACTTAAATATAAATAAGAACTCGTCGTTCGCAAATACCAACATACCCTTTGCTGGAGCCGAAATTTGATTGGTTTATAGATCTCGACATGATGTATAATTCGAAGGGCATACGCTATGGAATGTTGTGCGCTTTCATCTGGTAGGCAGTTTTGCCTCGTATTTCATACACACGCTATCTGCCACGTACACGCTTCGTTGTTACTACTGAGTGGCGTTTCGCATGGAGAAGGAGTGACCGCAAACGCATGCTTTACGTAAAATTCTTCGACGAGGATGGGATTCGAACCCACGCGTGCAGAGCACATTGGATTAGCAGTCCAACGCCTTAACCACTCGGCCACCTCGTCTGCTGCAATTACATCTGCATCTTTGGCGAGTGCTTGCGCAAAGAAGACATCTGTCGATTCGAAAACGCATTCAAAGCACCGTACTGGGCCGGTGTCTGCGTCTAATGCCCAGCTGCAGTGCAGCCGACCAAGCTCCCACTCGCGAATCATTTAATGACAGCATCCGTCCACGTCGATATCCGATCGGGGCAAAATCACCGGCCCACTTATTTACTGCAGGAATAAGTATTGTATCGACATGCAGTGTCGTCTAATGCAAATGAGAAATGTGCTGGGCACTCTTTTCCACGACTTGCTGCAATGAAACGGACAGCTCGATACGCTACACTGATATTGCTTGCTGCCAAATCGGTTCTGTATATGGCGGCCTGACGCAAAACAAACTGTCGAAAGGCGACAGTTGTGCTACAGATGGTTTATTATAGGCTCGATACGTTAAAATGACTGCGACAGGTATGCACTTAAATATAAATAAGAACTCGTCGTTCGCAAATACCAACATACTCTTTGCTGGAGCCGTAATTTGATTGGTTTATAGATCTCGACATGATGTATAATTCGAAGGGCATACGCTATGGAATGTTGTGCGCTTTCCTCTGGTAGGCAGTTTTGCCTCGTATTTCATACACACGCTATCTACCACGTACACGCTTCGTTGTTATTACTGAGTGGCGTTTCGCATGGAGAAGGAGTGACCGCAAACGCGTGCTTTACGTAAAATTCTTCGACGAGGATGGGATTCGAACCCACGCGCGCAGAGCACATTGGATTAGCAGTCCAACGCCTTAACCACTCGGCCACCTCGTCTGCTGGAACTACATCTGCATCTTTGGCGAGTGCTTGCGCAAAGAAGACATCTGTCGATTCGAAAACGCATTCAAAGCACCGTACTGGGCCGGTGTCTGCGTCTAATGCCCAGCTGCAGTGCAGCCGACCAAGCTCCCACTCGCGAATCATTTAATGACAGCATCCGTCCACGTCGATATCCGATCGGGGCAAAATCACCGGCCCACTTATTTACTGCAGGAATAAGTACTGTATCGACATGCAGTGTCGTCTAATGCAAATGAGAAATGTGCTGGGCACTCTTTTCCACGACTTGCTGCAACGAAACGGACAGCTCGATACGCTACACTGATATTGCTTGCAAGGTTTTGACGTTCGTCCTAGCCCAAGATTGTCCTGCTGTTTGGATGGAGCTTGGTGTTTGGGCGGCCACTAGCGACGGATGTCTGCAAAGTCAAGTCTCTCCAGTAGGCCCTGCCAAATCGGTTCTGTATATGGCGGCCTGACGCAAAACAAACTGTCGAAAGGCTACAGATGGATTATTATAGGCTCGAAACGTTAAAATGACTGCGACAGGTATGCACTTAAATATAAATAAGAACTCGTCGTTCGCAAATACCAACATACCCTTTGCTGGAGCCGAAATTTGATTGGTTTATAGATCTCGACATGATGTATAATTCGAAGGGCATACGCTATGGAATGTTGTGCGCTTTCATCTGGTAGGCAGTTTTGCCTCGTATTTCATACACACGCTATCTGCCACGTACACGCTTCGTTGTTACTACTGAGTGGCGTTTCGCATGGAGAAGGAGTGACCGCAAACGCGTGCTTTACGTAAAATTCTTCGACGAGGATGGGATTCGAACCCACGCGTGCAGAGCACATTGGATTAGCAGTCCAACGCCTTAACCACTCGGCCACCTCGTCTGCTGGAACTACATCTGCATCTTTGGCGAGTGCTTGCGCAAAGAAGACATCTGTCGATTCGAAAACGCATTCAAAGCACCGTACTGGGCCGGTGTCAGCGTCTAATGCCCAGCTGCAGTGCAGCCGACCAAGCTCCCACTCGCGAATCATTTAATGACAGCATCCGTCCACGTCGATATCCGATCGGGGCAAAATCACCGGCCCACTTATTTACTGCAGGAATAAGAATTGTATCGACATGCAGTGTCGTCGAATGCAAATGAGAAATGTGCTGGGCACTCTTTTCCACGACTTGCTGCAACGAAACGGACAGCTCGATACGCTACACTGAAATTGCTTGCAAGGTTTTGACGTTCGTCCTAGCCCAAGATTGTCCTGCTGTTTGGATGGAGCTTGGTGATTGGGCGGCCACTAGCGACGGATGTCTGCAAAGTCAAGTCTCTCCAGTAGGCCCTGCCAAATCGGTTCTGTATATGGCGGCCTGACGCAAAACAAACTGTCGAAAGGCTACAGATGGATTATTATAGGCTCGATACGTTAAAATGACTGCGACAGGTATGCACTTAAATATAAATAAGAACTCGTCGTTCGCAAATACCAACATACTCTTTGCTGGAGCCGTAATTTGATTGGTTTATAGATCTCGACATGATGTATAATTCGAAGGGCATACGCTATGGAATGTTGTGCGCTTTCATCTGGTAGGCAGTTTTGCCTCGTATTTCATACACACGCTATCTGCCACGTACACGCTTCGTTGTTACTACTGAGTGGCGTTTCGCATGGACAAGGAGTGACCGCAAACGCGTGCTTTACGTAAAATTCATCGACGAGGATGGGATTCGAACCCACACGTGCAGAGCACATTGGATTAGCAGTCCAACGCCTTTACCACTCGGCCACCTCGTCTGCTGGAACTACATCTGCATCTTTGGCGAGTGCTTGCGCAAAGAAGACATCTGTCGATTCGAAAACGCATTCAAAGCACCGTACTGGGCCGGTGTCTGCGTCTAATGCCCAGCTGCAGTGCAGCCGACCAAGCTCCCACTCGCGAATCATTTAATGACAGCATCCGTCCACGTCGATATCCGATCGGGGCAAAATCACCGGCCCACTTATTTACTGCAGGAATAAGTATTGTATCGACATGCAGTGTCGTCTAATGCAAATGAGAAATGTGCTGGGCACTCTTTTCCACGACTTGCTGCAACGAAACGGACAGCTCGATACGCTACACTGATATTGCTTGCAAGGTTTTGACGTTCGTCCTAGCCCAAGATTGTCCTGCTGTTTGGATGGAGCTTGGTGTTTGGGCGGCCACTAGCGACGGATGTCTGCAAAGTCAAGTCTCTCCAGTAGGCCCTGCCAAATCGGTTCAGTTGTGCTACAGATGGTTTATTATAGGCTCGAAACGTTAAAATGACTGCGACAGGTATGCACTTAAATATAAATAAGAACTCGTCGTTCGCAAATACCAACATACCCTTTGCTGGAGCCGAAATTTGATTGGTTTATAGATCTCGACATGATGTATAATTCGAAGGGCATACGCTATGGAATGTTGTGCGCTTTCATCTGGTAGGCAGTTTTGCCTCGTATTTCATACACACGCTATCTGCCACGTACACGCTTCGTTGTTACTACTGAGTGGCGTTTCGCATGGAGAAGGAGTGACCGCAAACGCGTGCTTTACGTAAAATTCTTCGACGAGGATGGGATTCGAACCCACGCGTGCAGAGCACATTGGATTAGCAGTCCAACGCCTTAACCACTCGGCCACCTCGTCTGCTGGAACTACATCTGCATCTTTGGCGAGTGCTTGCGCAAAGAAGACATCTGTCGATTCGAAAACGCATTCAAAGCACCGTACTGGGCCGGTGTCTGCGTCTAATGCCCAGCTGCAGTGCAGCCGACCAAGCTCCCACTCGCGAATCATTTAATGACAGCATCCGTCCACGTCGATATCCGATCGGGGCAAAATCACCGGCCCACTTATTTACTGCAGGAATAAGAATTGTATCGACATGCAGTGTCGTCGAATGCAAATGAGAAATGTGCTGGGCACTCTTTTCCACGACTTGCTGCAACGAAACGGACAGCTCGATACGCTACACTGATATTGCTTGCAAGGTTTTGACGTTCGTCCTAGCCCAAGATTGTCCTGCTGTTTGGATGGAGCTTGGTGTTTGGGCGGCCACTAGCGACGGATGTCTGCAAAGCCAAGTCTCTCCAGTAGGCCCTGCCAAATCGCCTTAGTATTTGGCGGCCTGACTCTTTTTTTTGTGATATGTTACAATACAGCACCACCAGTCTATTGCGGTCTAACTGTGTTGGTGAGGCAGTAAACTTATCCAGAGGCCAGTGACTGCGTTACTGCAATTCACTTTGGAGGCGTGGCGGTGGGACTTGTAGTCCAGTACCACCCTCTGACGGTGACAGTACTACATGAGTCAGGCAGTAAAAATTAGCTTAACGTGGGCAGGTACGGTTCGAAAGAATAGGACGTAGAGTGGGGGCTAGTCTCGCTGACGCAAGACTAACTGGATCATTATAGGCTCGATACGTTAAAATGACTGCGACAGGTATGCACTTAAATATAAATAAGAACTCGTCGTTCGCAAATACCTACATACTCTTTGCTGGAGCCGAAATTTGATTGGTTTATAGATCTCGAAATGATGTTTAATTCGAAGGGCAGACGCTATGTAATGTTGTGCGCTTTCATCTGGTAGGCATTTATGTCTCGTATTTCATACACACGCTATCTGCCACGTGCACGCTTCGTTGTTACTACTGAGTGGCGTTTCGCAAGGAGAAGGAGTGACCGCAAACGCGTGCTATACGTAAAATTCTTCGACGACGATGGGATTCGATCCCGCGCGTGCCGGGGTCATTGGATTTGCAGTGCAATGCCTTAATCAGTTTTGTCTTTGTTTTTTCCTTTCTTTCAATTTTATTTTTTTTAGATCGTGATGCCTCCAGGTTTCTTCCTGCTTCCAAAAATGGGCTACAAAGCTATTCACTTTTAATTGACTGCGAGTATCATCAAATCTGCTTGAAATGCTACGTGGCTAGCTGTATCATTATTCAACATACATGCCCGACTGTGGCGTCGGTCTTGGATCCTGAATCAGATGACTTGTTTCATCCGAAACTCTGGTGGACGGCTTTTAGTCGAAAACTTCGCTAGAGATCACCATTGTCTTGCCTGTGCTTCAGGTTGACGCCGGTGTGCAGCCATGAAACAGAACGCAGCAACTTTCAGCATGTTTTGTAGTAGTCAAACACCACAGTTCAATAGCATGCATCTTTTGCAGAACACGACCGTGACAGGTTTCGAACCTGCAATCTTCGTATTCGAAGTCCGACGCCTTATCGATATTGTATTGTTTTGTTAGGCCTTACCCGGCCAGTGTGGCCGAGCGGTTCTAGGCGCTACAGTCTGGATCCGCGCGACCGCTACGGTCGCTGGTTCCAATCCTGCCTCGGGCATGGATGTTTGTGATGTCCTTAGGTTAGTTAGGTTTAAGTAGTTCTAAGTTCTAGGGCACTGATGACCTAAGAAGTTGAGTCCCATAGTGCTCAGAGCCATTTGAACCATTTTTTGTTAGGCCTTAACCACTTTTTTTCCTTTCAGGTTTTGGCTCATTTCTTATCTTTTTTACTCATTTGACTTGTTGCGGTCGCCGGGTATCGAACGTGGATCAACTGTTTTTTTTTTTGCCTTAACCACTTTTTTACATTATTTATTTATTAATTTATATTTTTATTCGCAATGAAGTTAGGGAACCGGACGTGCAGCAAAAGCAGTGGGGGCTCTTCGCGCCACTGCGATTGCGTCACGACGCAGATGTCCTCCCCCACCACGACTTTGGATTACACTGACGTTTGGATGTGAAATACCCTGTGAAGTCTTCTAAGTGTTTTGTAACCATATGTGGCATTCCTTCTGCTGGATGGAAGTTCTCCATTAACAAATCTTCAGTTTACGTGATGCTGCCAGTTCTTCAACAGTAGGAAGTCACCAAAAGTATTGCTGTCTTGGAAACGGTAAGACTGTGCCTCCTGGATGACGTGGGACAATGCGCAAGAAAATTATCCTGTACCATGTTTTACAAATGCGATATCTAACATACTGCCGAATAATGTTTCATGTTCGGCAGGCTTTTGATCTTCCAGTAGGCGACGTCCATGTAATTCATGAAGCAGATGAAATCGTCTGGACCTCTGACGTGAATTACGTAGTGAACGTAATTACCCAGTACCCACATAACTGTGTTATTTTTCTTGACTGGGTAGAATTGTTTGTCAGGGCGCAGTAAGATGTCCGTCGTGATGGTGTCTTCAGAGCTCCTTGACAACAGGGCGACCCTATTCCTGACGCATCGCCAGGTGCGTACGAGACCACCACAAGTGAAATGATGACTCAGAGAGTCAACGAATCAACAAGTGGGACACTGATACGTATCCCTCAAACCTATTGCATGGAGTTTGTCGTTCGTTGCTATTGTATTGTTCACAACCCTGTACCATGTTGATGCGACATCAGAAGTGTGGATTTGTAAGCTGATGTTTGACCACGCCACCTGCCAGTTGGTGAGGTAATACTTGGTTTCCACGTTGTTTGGCGATTCTGTCTGCGACCACTCACGCTGCAAATTGCGTGTTGCGAGAGGGGTTCGCCGTAGCACTCTCACATCGGTGTAGCTGACTTCGAGGAAGAACTCACGAATATGTTTCAGCTTGTAATTGATCTTGCCGACATCCATGGGAGGACGCATACTTGCGGGGTGCACTGCGCTGTAGAACGCTTTTGTGGTGTTCCCATGACTATCGTGCATCAAGCTTGTGATTCTCTTGACATACAAGGCCGTTGCTTTCTTCTTAAATCAACTATTTCGAGTCCACCACGGTCCTCGGTTTGGCGAGCTTGTCGAATGAAAGTTTATAAAGGCTGCCCTTCCAGTCATATTTGTTTGCAGTTCGCATGATCTTGACTGCCTGCAGTTTCGGGATGGCGAAGAACTCTGCTACATAATACGCCTTAGAGAAGACGTATGTATTTATTATTCTAATTTTTTCTACGATGTTCACGGCTTGCCAGTTACACTCTACTACTGCCCCTTGAATTTTGTGTGTCACTGATCTCCAATTAACAGCCGCCATTTTGAGTGGGCATCTGTCCAAGTTGATGCCTAGCATTCTGTGAATCCCCACAACGTTTGCCCATGGAACAGCCAGGCTGTCGAAACCCAGGATATTCAACAATTTACATTTCCGTTCACTCAGTTTTGACCCAGACGCTGCACTATAAACATCAACCGCAGTTTTCACGGTTGCAACCTCATCGTCCCGCCTTGTTAGTATGACGACGTCGTCGGCGTACGCGCGGACGACAAAAGTGTGCACAGCCATGGAAAATCCTGACAGCTTTTCGTTAACGGACCGTAGCAAGGGCTCTAATGATAGCACGAAGAGCATCGTGGACAGCGGACTGCCCTGAGGTATACCCGGCTAATAACGTTACGCCTACAGGATGTATGCAGAACACTTCAAAAAATGGCTCTGAGAACTATGGGACTCAACATCTTAGGTCATAAGTCCCCTAGAACTGAGAACTACTTAAACCTAACTAACCTAAGGACATCACACACACCCATGCCCGAGGCAGGATTCGAACCTGCGACCGTAGCAGTCAGAACACTTCAACATTGATTTTCTTAGAGGCTGCTGTGCTAAAAGCCGCTGAGGACATGTCGCTCTACAGCATACCTAAGACTCATCAAAATCCTTGATTAATAGGTCTGATCGTCTTCTTGCAAGCCGGCCGGGGTGGCCGAGCGGTTCTAGGCGCTACAGTCTGGAACCGCGCGACCGCTACGGTCGCAGGTTCGAATCCTGCCTCGGGCATGGATGTGTGTGATGTCCTTAGGTTAGTTAGGTTTAAGTACTTCTAAGTTCTAGGCGACTGATGACCTCAGCAGTTAAGTCCCATAGTGCTCAGAGCCATTTGAACCATTTTTGAACTAAAATGAAAACCCTTCGTCTACTCTCAGGAGAGCTACATCAGTTGTGGCATTTCCTCTTCCCTTCCGCCACTGAACTAAATAATAATTGGTTGTTAAATCTCTTTATATGACAAACTTCACTAAGGATTTGTATACCTTCCTTCTTCGATGGCAGCAGGGATACTGTGACATCCGTTAAATTAAAACTTCTTTCTGGTCGAGAGATTTGTGTATAAAGATAATCTGGAAGTTGCATGAATGAAACAAAGTACATAAAATAAAATTAAAAGTAGACTTTCCACGTTGTCACCATGTTTGGAGTTTCATTATCTATGCACTTTTTTAGTCGAAAAGTATTGTCCTGTCTAATATAATTTGCAAAGTGTTATGCTTCTTTCTCAGTCTGAGGAAGTTAAGTTGTGCTGTTAACTGTTGATGGAAATTATACTAAGTTTTGTTGTCTTTGGTAAAATGGTAGAACATTGCATGTACTTTTAACCAAATTGTGGCGTTTCTTCTGGCCCCAGTGTACGGTCCGTCGTCTGTTCATAAACAGGTGTTATGTATCTGTCTGTGGTCTTTGTTTCATGAAATCCGATACCTCTTTCAATTTTCTACTTGGCTCTCATGTTCGTCGCTGTATATAAGGCAACAAGTGGTGCACATGGTCATACTGCTAGGTGAGTCCCATGGGATTTACAGTTTGTTGGAATTTTCTCCCACGTGTCATTGTACCCTCACTAACGTGGGAGACGTTGGTTGTGTATGTTTTCCTATATTGCTGACGACTCATTGCGTCCATATTTCCGATCTTCCACTTTCCTTGTCGTACGTTCTGGAAGATGCTTATAGGCTTTGTTGACTTTCACAATCCGTTTCTCAGGTGTTCTCGTATAATGTAAATGTACTCTAACGATAATCATTTCAAATAGTACAATCATTATGAATACGTCCCACAGTTATCAGTGGAATGATGTCCATAGGAGAGCTTTCGTTCACTACTTGTGGGGAAATACTGTTAATAATTGATCGCGACTGTTTATATGTGGTGAGATTGCAAAGAGCTTGTTCTTTGCTCAACTCAGACCACTAGGAGACTTTAGTAGGATGTCAGTAGGCATCCTGAATAAAATTTGCACTTAAATGGCCTTACAAAGGCCAAAGTGTGTCAGAATGCTCCTTACTATGTCATCATTCCTATCAGTGACGTCGTGCATGAGATAAAGCATGACCCTGAATACTTAGTGTCACAATTCTCATCATCGTTTACAGTTCGCCTTCTTTAACCCTCTCCCTCTATACCGCCAGCCAATCATAGTGCAGAATTAAAAATAAAAGAGCCCATGAAAAATCCAAGAGGGGGGAAATAGCCAAACGGTATTAATGTAAATTTAAAAATCCTTCCCCTTCCTCTATTTTCAGCTAATCACAGTGCAGTACTCCTTATCGTCATTTGATCATAGTGCAGTATTAAAAATGAGAAATCCAAGATGCCGGAAATTGCCTAATTGTGTTAATACATGGGACATAATCTAGACGTCAAATTTTGCACAAAATCCTTTACAGGGAACACTTTCGCAATTATGGATGATTATATAGGCAGCATGGCTCAGTATTTCTGCTGGGAAGTTTCAACGACATGTTGAGCACATGCTATGTCGATTTACTGCGCTACACGGGTCAAAGTAGGGCTAGAGGGCCTGCACGATGATGGGAGGTGTCTCATGCCTTTTGTCCCTCAGTGTAAAGTCTGCTACATTTCTCTTCCTACTGACTAGGTTCAGGTGGGAATATTTGAGAAAAATTATGTAAATGTATTTGTTAATGTGTACGGCTTGTAATACTCTGAGCACTAGGGCATGGAAATAGGAAGAGCAGGAGAGCCATATGAAGGAAAAATGTTTCAGGTAGTTCCATTGCATGTGTCGAAACGTTATAGACGCGAGAGGCATATGAGTCTCTTACAAGGGTACCTCCCCATCGCACTCCCCTCAGATTTTGTTGTAAGTTGGCACAGTGGATAGGCCTTGAAAAACTGAACACAGATCAATCGAGGAAACAGGAAGAAGTTGTGTAGAACTATGAGAAAAATAAGCAAAATATACAAACTGAGTAGTCCATGCGCATGATATGAAACATCAAGGATAATGTCAACCCAGGAGCGCCGTGGTCCCGTGGTTAGCGTTAGCAGCTGCGGAACGAGAGATCGTCGGTTCAAGTCTTCCCCCGAGTGAAAAGTTCACTTTCTTTATTTTCTCAAAGTTATGATCTGTCCGTTCGTTCATTGACGTCTCTGTTCACTGTAATAAGTTTAGTGTCTGTGTTTTGCGACCGGGAGCTATATTTGCTGGATTCATATTGCCCACGGAATACATCTCACGTATTTAATGCACTCTCGTTGAAAGTAGCGAACAGTCAACTGCCAGCCAGGGAGCCTCGTTAGCAGAAATACTCTTTCTTCCGTGCGCTGTAGTCGACTGACGTCGTGCGTTTCGATGTTTGTTTAGGTGTATCGTCCTCATACTACGGCGCAGTTACCTCGCATCGGACGGACAGACAGACAGATAACAATTGTCTGAAAATAAAAAATCAAACTTTCCACTCGAGGGAAGAGTTGAACCAAGGACCTCTCCGTCCGCAGCTGCTCACGCTAACCACGGGACCACGGCGCTCCTAAGCACAGGCTATCCTTGATGTTGCTTATCTCTCGAATGGACTACTCAGTTTGTATATTTTGCTTATTTTGTCATAGTTCCATACAACTTCTTCCTATTTTCTCGATTGATCTGTGTTCAGTTTTTCAAGGTCTATCCACTGTGCCAACTTATAACTAAATCTGAGGGTGCTGCGATGGGGAGGTTCCCTTGTTAGTGCTGCCCGTGGCAAACACAGAAATTTACCGTTTACTTTACATTAAAAACCTTTCGAGTCTAGCGCGTTGTACTATTACCGCTCATTATCATTCATTTGAAATATGCGTTGGATGCTTATCCTACTTCTATTCTAAACAGAAACTGGCAGTGCACTTTGTCCTCTGTTCACCATTCACCGTTTAAACCAATGGGAAGTATAATGCTCCAAGCAGAGAAACAGTTCGTTAATTTCGAATCGTTTAACAATTAAAATCGTCATTCATCATAATGCTGGCAGTGGATGTTCGCTAGTAGCTAAATTTATGTGCGTATGTTCATGGAAAACAAGGAAATACAGCCGCATAAATCACTTAGGAAAGAAATAAGTAATAAGTAAAGCACAGTCAAGGCGAAATGGCGCAGAAAAAATGTGAAGAAGTCGAAAAATAAATGATCGGCGGAAACACTGACTCAGAATATAGAAGAGTCAAAACCATGTTCAGTGTATTTAAAGACAATGGTGGTAATGTAAAGCGTGCAACGAGATATACATTATTCACCGCAGAAAAGACACTGGATAGGTGTGTCTGATGACTTGATAAAGGAAAAACTAGAGTCGATGAGGAAGACATAGGGAACACAGTATTGCAGGCTGAATTTAAAATATTTCTGTAAGACTTGAGACCAAATAATGTAGAAGGGATTGATAACATTCCATCGAAATTTCTAAGGCCATTGGCGGAAATACCAACCAAACGACTATTCCAGTTGGTGTTTGGAGTCTATAAGACTGGCGACGTACCATTAGATTTTCTGAATCATATCACCCACACAATTCTTAAAATAGCGAGAGCAGATAGGCGTGAAGACTATCGCAAAATCAGCTTAACATCTCAAGCAGTCAAGCTGGTGTCATGAATAATATACAGATGAATGAAAAATAGAATTGTGGATTTGTTACAAGAGGCACAGTTTAGCTTTAGGAAAGGTGAACGCATCAGAGAAGCAGTTCTGACGTTGCGCTTGATAACGGAAGCAAAAGTGAAGAAAACTCAAGATACTCTTATAGACAAACTGCCTATTGGCTTCTGTCTCGGGTTCTTCGGCCGGCGTTCATCTAATGGTTTTACTGACGTTTCGCCAGCACGAATGGCTGGCATTGTCAAAACTTCACCCTCCATTGCCGGTGGTGAACTGGAGCCGAGCTCGCGGCCGCAGACTATATTATATGTTCCTGGCGCGCCAACATCCGAGAGCTTTACCGCGGTCATTTCCAGTGCGGTTCTCCTCTTGCTACCTGCGACGGTCGTTCGCTGCAACACGAAAGCCAGGATCCGTTTACCTTAAGGCTTTCCTCTTTCTTGTTGAAACTGTGTGTGTTTTTGTATTTCTACAGCTTCTCTGAATAAGCGCGTGTGATAGTGCTTCTCTGCAGCCAGAACTTCCGTGTCGGCGAATTTTATTACGTGGTCGATTTCTCCACCTGCCACAACCTGCAATGTCATTCCGACATCAACTTTTCCGCATGTGCATGGTATACGGTATATCTCCGACATTGCAAGTCCGACTAGGCCGGCCGCGGTGGCCGTGCGGTTCTGGCGCTGCAGTCCGGAACCGCGGGACTGCTACGGTCGCAGGTTCGAATCCTGCCTCGGGCATGGGTGTGTATGATGTCCTTAGGTTAGTTAGGTTTAAGTAGTTCTAAGTTCTAGGGGACTTATGACCTACGATGTTGAGTCCCATAGTGCTCAGAGCCATTTGAACCATTTGAACATTGCAAGTGGGTCCCTTTTCTCCTTTGCCGATCTAAGACACTCCTTGATCTTCCTTGTCAGTTTGAAAATCGTCTTTACGACATGTTTGCGCAATATACGGCCGATTCTGTCCGTCACTCTGGGAATGTATGACATGTATGCAAAGTTTACCCATTATACTGTGAGACTGACAATGGCTTTAGATGCACACTCAACACACAGATGTTTATGGGAGTATCCCCTGTGTAATGGCAGTTTTTAAAATCATTACCAAGTGATGAGGACTGGAAATGTGGACATAAGTACTGAATTGGAATCATTTCAAAACTTCCCTGCTGGCACTGTATTGTATGCATTATTTCTACGTGACCATCCTGTAAATTACTCATTGCTAACAGAAACTGCTCAACGTACAATATAAATGTAGTGGTGTGACCCAACATATGGAGAGTTTTGCAGTGATGCAGTGCAAATATCATTCTACATCTACATGGATACTCTGCGAATCACATTTAACTGCCTGGCAGAGGCTTCATCGAACCACCTTCACATAATTCTCCATTATTCCAGTCTCGATCAGCACGCGGTGTAAATGAACACCTATATTTTTCCATGTGAGCTCTGATTTCCTTTATTTTGTTATGATGATGGTTTCTGTCTATGCAGGTCAGCTTCAAAACAATATTTTCGCATTCGGAGGAGAAAGATGCTGATTGAAATTTCGTGAGACGATTCCGCCGCAACGAAGAACGCCTGTTTCGAATGATGCCCACCCCAAATTCTGTGTCATGTTGGTGACACTCTCTCACCTATTTCTCGATAATACAAAACGTGCTACTCTTCTTCGAACTTTTTCGGTGTACTCCATTAATCCTATCTGGTAAGGATCCCACATCACGCAGCAGTACTCTAAAAGAGGCGGACGTAGTGAAGGCAGTCTCTTTAGTAGATCTGTTAACATTTTCTAAATGTTCCGCCAATAAATCGCAGTCTTTGGTTCGCTTTCCCCACAACATTTTCTAAGTGTTCTCTTCAATTTAAGTTGTTTGTAATTGTAGTTCCTAGGTGTTTAGTTGAATTTACAGCCTTTAGATTTTCCCGCTTTACGTGTAACCGCAGTTTACGGATTCCTTTTAGCACCCATGTGGATGACCTCACGCGTTTCAGTATTTAGTGTCAATCGCCAACTTTCGCACCATACAGACACCTTTTATAAATCGTTTTGCAATTTCTTTTGATCTTCACATGACTTCACTAGACGATAGATGACAGCATCATCTGCAAATAACCTAAGCGTCTACTCAAATTGTCTGCTAAACCGTTTTTACAGACAAGGAACAGCAGAGGGCCTCTAACACTGTCTTGGGGAACGCCAGAAATCACTTCCATCTTACTCGATGACTTTCCTTCAGTTATTACGAAATGTGACCTCTCTGACAGAAAATCATGAATCATGTCACATAGCTGAAACGATATTCCGTAAGCACGCAATTTTATTACAAGCCGCTTGTGAGGCACGGGGTCAAAGGCCTTATGGAAGTCTAGAAACATGGAATCAATTTGAAATCCCCTGTCAACATCACTGAGCACTTCGTGTGAGTAAAAAGCTAATTGTATTTCACAAGAACGATGTTTTCTAAATCCGTGATGACTATGTGTCAATAGACCGTTCCGTTAGAGGTAATTCATAATGTTGGAAAACCATATTCGTTCCAGAATCCTGCTGCGTATCACCATTAATGATATAGGCCTGTAGTTTATGGATTACTCCTACTGCCTTGTGTGTCCGTCCAGTCTCTGGATACGGATCTTTCGTTAAGCGAACGGTTGTATATGACTCTTAAATATGGAGCTACTGCAGCAGCATTCTGTGAAAGGAACCTAACTGGTATACAGTCTGGACCAGAAGACTTGCTTTTATTAAGTAATTTAAGTTGCTTCACTACTCTCAATTCTAAGTTACTCATGTTGGCAGCTTTTATTGATTTGAATTCTGAAATATTTGCTTCGTCTTCTTTGATAAAGTAATTTTGGAAGACTGTGTTTAATAACTCTGCTTGAGTAGCACTGTCATCTATAGTATTTTCCAGACACACAAGGGTATTACAGCAATATTGTTGACATTATATTACCAAGCAAATAGCTGAAATGATTATCGAGTGGTATGATGTCACTGCTCTGAACGTATGGTCATAGAGACAATGTAGTTTGTGTAGAAGTCATCAGATGATGTTATGGTTTCAAGAAATTTGTAGATGTCTACTGAGAATCAAGAAACTCAATCACCTGAAAAAGAGTTACGAACAACATGAGTTTATGAATGCTTCAGAAAATGTACACTACTGTTAAATTTGTTTACCAATTTTGAAAAAAAAAACTTTGCATTCATTTATTCATTTCCTATTTTCCGCTTTCTTACCTACAGGCTTAAGGTGAGTGTTGAACATACGCCTCCTGTTCTGCTCTTGAAGAACGGAAGCAATAGTTTTCGAGAAATACTACATGCGGCAGTGGACACGCGGGCAATAGATTGCAACTTGCATTCAAGACCCTTGCGAGCCTCTCTGTCTATGGTAAAATGCCAATCACTCAACATGTGAACTGATGTATACATATTGTCCCGAAAGTGAACTCTCTTTCTGACGTCCATATCTCTTGCAGACATGGTGCTGTGCAGACGTAGTTGGTAACGAGAAAACCTTGTCCTAGTGGGCATGTTACTGCTGTCGACTCAGTTTGCGTCAGTACATGCTATGTAGCCTTGGTTGATAAGCAGGAGACCTTGTAGACCTGTACCTTCTCAGACTGTGCCAATGGCCTTGTTGTCACTGATAACAGCATTTTCACCTCTGCCCATGTTTTTCCAATGCAATTTGCTACATTTCGTTCCAGAAAAAAAATATGTTTTTTACGGGAGTCACTTTCCACACGTTTTCGAGAAAAAATGATGATTTCTGTTCACGCACCATTATCGCAGAAGATTGCCTGAGAATGAGTGACATCTCTTGGTCACAGCAGGAAAAGCAACACTCGTGTAGAACGAAGCACCACAGAAGCAGTTTACATTGGAAGATAATTTCCCACTTTACATGTGTACCTGCAGCCAGATGTGCACATATCCTGCCCACTGCCTTTATATAATCAGCTCTGAACAGCTCTTATTCTTTTCAGTATGGTCAGCGTCAGCCATAAAACAATCTCCACAAGCTGAAGGTTATGGAGCTAATAAGCACCCCCGCTTTGAGGATTATGGGATTCTGGGATCCCCTGCTCTAAGTGATGCGTTATATGCAGAGTTAATGCAAGATCAGGATATTGCACGTAAGTAGCGATTATATTATGTGTGTGGGTGGTGAGCGATGTATTTATATACTTAGAAAACGTCCTTATTTGTTTGCTCTAGCGAGTCAACTATGTGTTGATGATGCAGTTTCTATTACTGCTTTGCCTCCATCAGTAACACCTCCAACGAATACCTCAGTTGAAGAGAAGGTTGTGGGAGAGGCAGAATTGTTTAGTAAGTATCTGTCTAAATACACTTGTGAGTGTGTGTAAGTTGACGTGATATTTATAGATTATTGTGATGTGTGTGTTTCAGCATTGCTTGACAACGTGGTATTGCTACCTTTGGGAGATATGTCCAGATGCGAGCTGGCTGCTGTGTCTCGAATTCCGTGGGCGACAACAATTCCACTTTTGAACCAGTCATTGATGCGACCATTTACATCTATGTCACCTCGTCCAGGCCCGTCTGGCAACCATCCCCAGCCTAGCGGTTACAGGGTGGTACCACTGACGCCTGACCTCGTCTGGGCCCATCTCAATATCGTTCCCAGGTTCTCTATCTAGTTATAGCAGGAAAGTACTTTAGATGTTTATGTCACCTCATCTCCGCCCATCTGGCTACTATCCCTGACCTAGCAGTAGCAAGTCGAAGTCAACATCTACGATATCGTTATCATCTCTTCTCTGCTGTAGCAGTAGCAGCCTCACAGCCCATCTTGTTTACCGTGAGGTAAATCAAGCGGTCATTTCAGACTACTTTCAGGGATAGGATCTCGAAATCTCGCATTGCTACACGAATGCGGGATTTCGAGATTCAGGTAACCTCCTTCGTGCATATCAAGCACCGTTGGAAGGGGAACGTTCTGAAATAACTAAGAGTCAGTTGTATCCCACTATCAGGTGCAAAGCACTTCTCTGCTGCGAGCTGACACACCTAGAGAAGGCAGTAATGATTTGAAGGGAAATGATGGGGTGATATCAAATTATTCCAGTCGCAACAAATCTGAGTCATATATCGGGAATAATCCTGAGATATTGTTCCTCTCTGAACTCGAGAAACTTACACGGGATTTTGATGAGCTGTAAGCTAAAACATTCCAGTGACCAGCTGGCAAGAGAATAACTGCTTATCAAGACAGTCAGTTAAATGTCATATTTGTGGGAGCCTTTCGACAGAAAAGCAGAAAATCCAGGTAGAGAACACTCTGTCATGTAATGAGGAAGTTCCATAGTGTAGCTCACAATGCATGCAACTTGAAGTACAAACTGCCAAGTCGCACCCGTTTTATTCTATTATTTGAGCGGGCATGATGCACACTTCCTTACTGAGGATTTGGGGGTATTTGGATTGAACAATGATAAGGTAAGTGTCATGCCCAACAATGTGGAAAAATACATTTCATTCTCCAGGAAAATCACGTCAAGAATAGCACTAAGCGTCCTGGATTGTTTGCTTTACGCAGGCACGTCTTCAAAAATTTGCTGCGACAATGCGTTGGGAATATATGCATATGACTCGACCTACATTTCCCAATGTTAAAAAATTCAGCTTGTAACGAAGAAGGATGTCTTTTCCTACCTGGATCAGTGGAAAGACTCTGAAACCGCATTGCCCGAGGCAACGGCATTCACATGCACTGCCATTTCGATATGGAGTACAGGCATGTGGTGAATGTTTGTCGGGGATTCAGTGTCTTTGATTTAGAGGGATATGCTAAATTGTACATAGAGATAGATGTCCGACGCATCGCAGACGTTTCTGAGTAATTCCAGGGTGTATGCCCGGGCATATACACCTTGGATCCTGCCTTTTGTTACTTTTGTTACACTACGCCTGGGCTGTAGTGGGATGCAATCAGAACTCGCTTATACTTAGTGAATGATGATCATGGTTTCAGATGGCCTGGTGTCTATAAGATTCCCTATAACTCCGGGACGTCATACACTGGATAAACATGTCGCACCGTGGAGAACAGATGCGTCGAACATCGACGACACACATGTCAGGACCAGCCAGAGAAATTTGCAGTGGTCGTCGTCTTCGTACTGGAAGTGTGTTATTAAAGAAGCAGTGGAAATTCGCAGTTCGAGTGATCTGCTGAACAGGGACAAAAAATGGCTCTGAGCACTATGGGACTTAACATCGGCGGTCATCAGTCCCCTAGAACTTAGAACTACTTGAACCTAACTAATCTAAGCACATCACACACATTCATGCCCGATGCAGGATTTGAACCTGCGACCGTAGAGGTCGCGCGGTTCTAGACTAAAGCGCCTAGAACCGCTCGGCCACTCTGGCCGGCGAACAGGGACACAGGATAGCAATTTAGTACAGCATAGGATCCAGGACTGGCCATGTTGAAGTCACAGCGACCACAAGGAAAAACTGTTGGTCGTAAAAGGTGTGACGCTGCGGTGCCGACTCAGATATTCAGTTGACGATGACGAGGATTGGCGCACGGCGGCGTGAACACGTGGTTCGTTTGGCGCTACGCGATAGAGGACGCAGGGGCGGCCGACGGCAGCTTCTTCGGGTGCGTTCATCGTCCAATACGTGACTTGCTATCTCCCTCGCTACCAGTCAGCACATGGTCATGGAAGTGGGCGCGTCCAAGCCTGCGCAGTTTCTTCCCAGATTGTGATAAAAATGAGGATTTGGTTGCAGCGTCAGCAGTGTGTCCACTGCACCTGAAGATGTCGATCAGCTGCTTTCGGGAAATATTGTAGAAATTTCACAACGACGTCCTTCGACTCTGCTGGGAACCATATTACGATTATTCCATCGGGAAAGCCTTAAGCAACACAGAAAGATGAATACTTTTTTCTCAGATTTCCGTCTCTTCTCTCTCAAATAGCGACTGACCACAAACCTGATTATTTTGAGAGGTGTTCACGGCCCTGAAGATTCAGCAGGAATGAATTATGGGAGTCGATGCTGTGCTTTTTATGCATTCTCTTCCCTATTGAATTGGCAGCGATTTCTTATCTCGTGCGCTGAAACAGAGACTACTGGAAACGCCAGTTTCCTACCAAGCGTGAGGAAATAGATAAAACTAATGAAACATAGACTTGTTTTCCGAGACAAGAAACACATGAATTTAGGTTTACTTTCTGTTTGGAAGGAGAAGAGGTGTTCGACGTTATAATTTCTTTCAAATAACCGGTTCAAAGAAATATTTAAGACATTAGTGTTTCCTGTATTATCAACAAATGGGCGAGGCTTAGAATCCGAAAAACAATCTAGAGGGGAAATACTTGTGAAATAGCTGGCAAGATTCTTAGAAGAAAAAAACACCTTTGGAGGGGATTCGCCGAAATTTATTATGAATCACAGTCAGTGCTTGTGCTGTCTCCAAAGTAAGATAGCGTGGTGAACCAACAGCATTTGTAAATCACTTGCAGTCGGAGACAGACAATGAATCCATTATGAAAAAGAGCCTGTTCGGAAAATAAAGTTGTGAACGCAAGTATTATATAAGAGGCCTAGAGTGACTTGTCCTCGTCAGCTTGAACGCCGAGCGAGTAACAGATGGTAGTTCTTTCACACTAATGATTATACACAGCATCATCATAAGCTCTACATTTTGCACCACATAGTTGCTGATGTCGAATGAACCAGGCATTGCCCATTTGGTTTAAGTTTCAGATCATGGCTCACTGCAAACGACTTTAAAAATAATGGAGCGCCATAGTCGACTTCCTTCTGCAGTCAGCGGTAAGCAGCCCTTGAGGCGGTGTAGACAGCAAAGCCACTCGACAGTGTAGTGTTGGAAACGAGTCATCTGGGGTAGTGTATACTGTGCTGGAAACGAATGATTGGTAGTGTTGTATACTACCTGTCGTCAGTGAAGTAAGGACGCTATTATGGTGTTACATTATGGGGCTATTTATCGTGATTAGGGATTGGTCCCGTTATTGCACCTACGAAGATGCTAAAGACGAAAGGACATGAAGACACTTTGCAGTGTCGTATACTACGTACAGTAGAGGAGCAGTTCGCAGACAATGAATAATTTTATCAACATGACAAAGCACCCTATCATAAAACAGCGTCTGTGAAACAATGGTTTGTGGACAATTATATTAATGAAATGCATTAGTCTGCCTTGCGTCCTAATATGAACATGATGGAACACCTCAGAGGTAAGTTAGGAAACCGACTTCGCTACAGACCTGAGCATCCAAGATCATTGATTTCGGATGTTGCAGGAGAATAGTCTACTATTTCTCCACAGATATTCATATGTGTCATTGAAAGCTTTCCAAGCTGAATATAAGTCATCGCAAATGCACTTTTTTTTTTTTTTTGCTACGAAATTCACTGTAATATGAACCGACCGAAGCAGCTGACAATAGCATCTTCGATGAGAGGAACTTCGGCTATTATCACCTTATGTTTACATTATTGTTGTGGTCTTCAGTCCGAAGACTGGTTTGATGCAGCTCTCCATGCGACTCTATCCTGTCCAAGCCTCTTCATCTCCGAATAAATACTGCAACTTACATCTGTCTATATCTGATTAATGTATTCATCTTTTGGTCTCCCTCTATGATTTTTACCCTCCCCCCCCCCGCCCCACTCTTCCATCAGTCTTAAATTGGTGATCCCTTGATGTCTCAGAAAGTGTCCTAATAAATCGATCCCTTCTTACAGTCAGGTCTTCCACAATTTTCATTCCTCTTCAATTATGTTCAGTATCTCATTAGATGTGCGATCTACCCATCTAATTAGCAGTGTTCTCCTGTAATACCACATTTCAAAAGCTTCTATTCTCGTCTTATCTAAATTTTTTTATCGTCCATGTTTCACTTCCATGATTACACTCCACACAAATACTTTCAGAATGGACTTCCTAACATTCCTAACACTTATATCTGTATCCGATGTTACCAAATTTCTTCAGAACTGTTTTTCTTTTCATTGCCAGTCTACATTTTATATCCTCTGTACTACTGCCATCGTCGGTTATTTTACTGCCCAAATAGCAAAACTCATATACTACTTTAGGTATTTCGTTTCCTAAACTATTTCCCTCAGCATCACATGATTTAATTCGACTACATCCCTTTATCCTTGCTTTACTTTCGTTGGCGTTCATCTTATACCCACCTTTCAAGACAATGTCAAAAAAAAAAAAAAGGTTCACGTGGCTCTAACCACTATGGGACTAATCATCTGAGGTCATCAGTCCCCTAGACTTAGAACCACTTAAACCTAAGCAACTTAAGGACATCACACACATCCATGCCCGAGGCAGGATTCGAACCTGCGACGGTAGCAGCAGCGTCGCTCTGGACTGAAGGGCCTGGAACCGCTCGGCCACAACGGCCGGCAAGACACTGTCAATTCCGATTATCTTCTCTTCTGAGTCCTAAGAAAGGCTTCAACCCAGTCCCCTTACCTGGTCAATCACTGCTTCCTTTTCATGCCCCTCGATTCTTATAACTCTCATGTGGTTTCTGTACAAGTTCTAAATAGCCATTTGTTCACCCATATTTTACCCCAGGTACCTTCATAATATCACAGGGAGTGTTCCAGTCAACATTGTCAAAAGATTTCTCTACAAATGCTATATATGTAGGTTTTTCTTTCAAATGGCTCTGAGCACTATGGGACTCAACTGCTGAGGTCATTAGTTCCCTAGAACTTAGAACTAGTTAAACCTAACTAACCTAAGGACATCACAAACATCCATTCCCGAGGTAGGATTCGAACCTGCGACCGTAGCGGGTTTTTCTTTCCTTAACCCATCTTCTAAGATACATCGGAGGATCAATATTGCCTCTTGTGTTCCTACATTTCTCCGGAATCCAAACTGATCTCCCCCGAGGTCGGCTCCTACCAGTTTTTATATTCTTCTGTAAGGAATTCATATTAGTATTTTGCAACCATGACTTATTAAACTGATGATTCGGCAATATTCACACCTCTCAACTCCTGTTGTCTTTGAAACTGGAATTACTTCATTCTTCTCGAAGTCTGACAGTATTTCGCCTCTTTCATACATCTTGCACACCAGACGAAAGAATTTTATTATGGCTGGCTTTTCCTATGCTATCAGAAGGTATGACGGAATGTTGTCTACTTCCGAAGCTTAGTTTCGACTTAGGTCTTTCACTGCTCTGTCAAATTCTTCTCACAGTATCATGTCTTTCTATCTTCTCTTCACGTACGTCCTCTTCCATTTCTATAATATTGCCTGCAAGTTCATCTTCCTTGTATAGATCCTCTACATGCACCTTCCAGCTTTCAACTGTTCCTTCTTTGCTTAGGACTGGTTTTTCGACTGAGCTCCTGATATTCCTATAGCTGCTTCTCTTTGTCTCATGAAAATACGAGTGTGAAAGTCTGGGATGTTTCATATGGAGACATTCGATCGATTGAAAAACATCTGCTACAAGTTAGTTTGAATACAGTCCACGTATTTATTGGTTCAAATGGTTCTGAGCACTATTAGACTTAACATCTATGGTCATCAGTCCCCTAGAACTTAGAACTACTTAAACCTAACTAACCTAAGGACATCACACAACACCCAGTCATCACGAGGCAGAGAAAAACGTATTTATTGACTTACATATAACAGCACACACTGGATTATGGGCGAGAGATTTTATTCACTTCTGTGGAAGAATTAAAAACAATAGAGCCCATATTACCCCGAGGGTACGCAACGCAGGAAGCAATGAGTGTCGCATGTGTCTGTGTGAGATAACGTAATCTAACCCCACAAAGCCACAGCAAGTGCTTCCGTTGTTTTACGGTTCTGTAGAACACGCCGCTGCCTTGAGTTGTTATAATGCACACTAAAAAAGACTGATTTTGACACCATACCTTTTCAGGTAAAATTGCAGGATTTGTCCCAACAAAAGATCAGTTTTTTGATACCGTCCCTGAATAATGTTTCATCTTGTTGATGGAGCCACAACCTCAGCTCTGCTTGCATCACTTCATCACTATTAAAGTGAAGTTCTCGAGGTGTTTTTAAGTTTTGTAAACAGATGAAATTCAGATGGGGGCAAGTGGGGACTGTATCGATTTCGAAACTCGATTACAGCACACTGTTTCTCACGCACTGACACAGTTACGTAATACTGCGTCGTGTTTACATGGTACATTTCGGAGCCCTCTAGTGACAGAGGGCTGCAAATATGTATAAATGAAGAATGAAATTGTAGAATGTTAATAACGGTTTTATTTAAAATGCTTTAAAGGCTTTACGTCATAAATTTGGAGGCATTACTTTTCAGCACAACCTCGTATTTTATCGCTTGATTGGGGAGTTTGTTTCTGTTCATTATACTCCTCCTGCTTTTGGAATATAATTTAGTTTCCAGTAGATGAACCTCTGATATCGGTTCTTGCTCACAAGCACAGAAGTTGGTATCCACCCACATATGAAGGGAGAGAGACATCACAACAGTTAACGAACATAGGTTGGATTAGATCAGAACATGGAAAGTTGAAGGATGTCTCACCATCAGTGACCACAACGTTGTATTCTTCACAGTTGACTCCTGCAAATTGATCTCCGTAATGACGATATATTAAACACAAAAAAGACACGGTACAAAATAAGGAAAGCCATTTGGAACCCCATTTAAAGACTATTTTCCGCTTTCTGGGCTCGGTTTGCAGTAGATGACAAAGTAGACACAAATGACCAGGAACTCGTCACTAGAGTAGAAGAGGCCATGAAAGGTGCAATACCAGTCATAACGCAAACGGGCTAGAGTTCAAAAGTACCCTGGACTGAGGGTCTCCAAAAACTGCAAAGCAAAAAGGGCTGGAAGATTCTACAAGAAAGGCCTCAATTCAGTAAAAAGAGCTAGCATATAGCGCAGATGCAGATACCTTAAGCAGCAATTTTAAGACCGCTTGCGGCAAGGAAGAGCAGAGATCTGGAACAGGTCATTGCACAGAACTTAAAACTTGTCTCACGGTGTACGCCACATAAAATCGTGTGTCAAAAGATAAAACGTGCGATGACTTTATCAACTCTAAAACGAACAGAAGGCAGCATGACAAAGATGCAGAGGATGAATTTGATTAAAACTGACAATAGACTAACAAAAGTAGGCAAGAATACTGTGAAGATTGGATAGTTTGCACATTTTGAGAACAGAAGATGAGGAAAGAAATCCTGAACCTGAAGAGGGCGGCACCCCTACTAGAGATCTACATGCCCTTAATATGCACGTAAGTTTATATCTGTGACAACTCTATCAGATACATGGAAGAAAAAAAAGTCAATTTCTTGAAAAAGTGTGAAGGCAAGGATCCTCTACGTCCAAAGCCCCATAGACTAATTCACCGTCTCGATGTCCCAGGGAAAATTCTGGAGAAGCTGCTATGAGGTTAATTGCAGGAGAAACGAGATCTTTATGGAACGAACTCCACAACGGTAAGGTTTCAGAACGGGGAAGTAAAAATGTGACGCTGTAAATGAGGGGGAAAAACGGTCCACATAAATACATTGTTGCCATACTTGTGGACATCGCCGGGGCTTTCGATACTTGTTGTGGGCAGCACTCTTTGACCGCCTGGAGGGACTCCGAGTGCCCGCGAGCGTTATACAGCTGCCTTACGAACCATTGTGAACGTATAGAAGCAAAGCTGTCGAGTCCAGGAGAGACCCCAGCAGCAGAAATTGCAAAACGCTGACCACGGGGATCTATAAGCGGTCACGTTTTCTGGGATTTGGTACTCGACCTGGTACAGTATTAGGAAAACTACACTAAAATTATGAGGTTGCAGGAGTAGTGGCGCATGCCGACGACCTGATGATCACTGTAAAAGGAAGCTCCAGACGCAGTCTGGAGACTGGGTGTAACGTAGTCCTTCAGCAGTTGCATGACTGGGGTCAAGCAGGCCACTTGTCCGTTGGTACTGAAAAGACCATATATGTGCTGTTAAAAGGGTACCTTTTACGAGATACGATCATGAAATTAAGCAACAAGGTCATAAAGAGAGTATCTGTCACCTAATACGTAGGCATCTTCTTGGACGCATGAAAAAATTGTATTCCATGTATTGAAGATATAAGCAAGAGAAGAGGAGCCTGACGAACATAATTATTAGTCTAGCCACTTACAATTCTAAGCCACCAATGCAAACAATAAGAACGTATCATAATCTTACCTTAACTGTGATCATAGCATACTGTGCGATTGTTTGGGTGCACAGACTTCTGCTCATAACTGCAGCACGGATAGTTAACAGGGTGAAAAGTCGTATAGTTCTTCGGTCGACGGGAATTTTTGGCACTGTGCTGGTGAGGCTTTCCAAATAGTACTTCGAACACAAACAGTGATACACAAAGATAGTTTTCTACCAAACATAAGAAAGAGACTGGGAATGATGCATTTGAATCCCACAAGACGCTTGGTAGTCGGGTCGCTCGGGGTGGAGTTGGACGGCGGGGAGAAGGGGGTGGAGCGTTGGCACTGGTGAGGTAGATTGGAAGTGGGGGAGGGGGTGGAGGTGTTAGAGAAAGACGTTGAAATAATATCAAACCAATGTTAAGTTTATAGCTAATTTCGTTTATGCTACTCCTCATTACTTTTGTCTTTCTTCCGCTTGCTCTCAATCTATACTCTGCACACGTTACACAATTCATTCCATTCAACACGTCCAGAAAATTTTCTATTCTTTCGCAACGGAGTCTTCGGTGACGGTACTACTGCATAAAACATTGTCGGTCGGACTTCTTACTGCGTTAAATCAGGGTAAAACCTCGAGGTTTCAACGATTATCTCCATCGTCTTCGTCAGTATAAAACTGACAGTCCAGTTGCTGTTATGGAGGCCTTATATAACCCATAGGCCGCTTTTCATTGGTAAATAACAAAGTAATGCTATCGCAGACGACGTCAACGTCTGCGCTGGTAACAATAACGCTTCTATCGTAGCGTAAACATTCCGGGGAATATCTCTGCCTCTTCTATGAATCAAGAGCTCACTTCCATGGACCTTAAGATTCCGTCCGCTCTCACGGTTCAAGTTTTTCTCGCACATTCTTATTCCTACAGCCTCTTTAATTACAGACTCCCAGTATGTAGGAGGCTGGGAGATAATTTTTGTTTCTTCAGACAAATATTCAACATTCACGTTATGAATCATCGATTGTAGTCCTTTCTTTCTGCGGCCCTACATCCAGAAAAATAGACAAGAGTCCTGGGAAGACGAGGTATAAGAGCTATTTTCTGACCTCCTAAGATGGCACGCCCTGTCAAGGACATGGATTTATTACACCACTTGTGAGTTCGGCATCAGTTAAATTGGCCATCCATCTGCACCGTTTCCGACAGTTGTGCAGAATACTGAAGACCAATTAAAAATCGAATACTGGAGGAATCTGCGGTTGCTAAGCAAAGCCTTACAAACAAATACAAAATACTGTTTTACGAAACAAACGTTTTGTCCCAGGCTCCTACATACTGGAATGCTGTTATTCAAAGGGCTGTAGAAATAAGAATGTCGGAAAAAACTTCAGCCGTGACAGGGGATATAATCTTAGTGGCGCGTGGAAGCGAGCTCCTAATTGACGAAGGAAGCAGAGATGTTTGTCACAATGTTTACGCTACGATAGAAGTGTTGGCACCGTCAGCGTACACGTTGGCGTCATCTACGAAAGCATTACATAATTATCGACCAATCAGAAGTCGTCTATGGGCTATATAAGATCACCACAGCAGAAGTCTTGCAATCAGTTGCTCTCGACGATGATGATGGAAGTACTCGTCGGAAGGTCTTATTGATATTCATTCACAATGAACACTAATCTCGCATTTAAATGTTTCTATTATATCGAGCATTGCTTTTTTTATGTGTAGATCTAAGAGGAGAGACGAAAGACAGTATCAATCTCTCACACTATTTGTAATCCGAGGACTTCTTTCTTGGTCATCCATTCTTATTCTTCCCTCCTGGTAACTTACCTTATATGATCAAAAGTATCCGGACACGTAGCTGAAAATGACTTGCAAGTACGTGTCACCCTCCATCGGTAATGCTGGCATTCAATATGGTGTTGGCCCACCCTTAGATTTGATGACAGCTTCCACTCTTGCAGACAAATGTTCAGTCAGGTGCTGGAAGGGTTCTTGGGGAATGGCAGCCCATTCTTCACGGACTGCTGCACTGAGGAGTGGTATCGATGTTGGTCGGTGAGGCCTGGTACGTAGTCGGCTCTCCAAAACATCCCAAAGGTGTTCTGTAGGATTCAGGCCAGGACTCTGCGCAGGCCAGTTCATAACAGGGACTTTATTGTTGTGTAACCACTCCGCCACAGGCCGTGCATTATGAACAGGCGCTCGATCGTGTTGAAAGATGGGAATTGGCGCAGCAGTTTACCTTACGTTTAGGACAGGAAGGTTTTGGGGTAAAGGATATGCTGTAAGGATAGCTCGCACCTGCGCAGCTCAGAGAACCTGGTGGTGGTGGGGAGGGCCCTCCCATACAACCTGGCCATCTGTGGTAGATGCATCTGCAGTGATGATAACTCCTTTGCCCAGTATGCCCTAAGGCCACACAAAGACCTATGTCGACAGGTAATACCCTGTAGCCCTAATTCACAAACACATTTCTCGTGCTATAACCTCACACATACCTGATCATCATATCCATCTCAAGAACCAGACACATAGAAGCGGCCCCCTAGTCACTCAATACCACACCAGGTGGGAAGGTTTGAACCATGTCCTTCATCAGGGATTTGATTTTCTATCAAGCCACGAAATTAGGCACATACTACTCAAGATTCTTTCAACCCCTCCCCAAATAATGTTCTGCTGCTCACCCAACATTCACAACGTCATAGTCCACCCTTATGCCACTTCCACCCCAATCCCATGCCACAGGATCATACACTTGTGAAAAACAAACACGCAAGATCTGCCCAATCCATCCATCCAGCACCATTTACTCCAATCCCATCACAGGCTCATCCTATCCCATCAGAGGCTGGGGCACTTGTTCAAGCAGCCATATTATATACCAACCTTGCTGCAACAACTGCACAGCATTTCACATTGGTAAGAGAACCAACATATGTCAACTACAATGATGGCCACTGCCAGGCGGTCACCAAAACCAATATGGACTACCCAATGGCACAACATGCAGCAGAGAACAACATGTGATATTTCAATGGCTGCTTCACAACCCATGCCATCTGGATTCTCCCCACCACCACCAGTTTTTCTGAGCTGCCCAGATGAGAACTGGCTTTACAGCTCATTCTTTGTGTCTGTAACCTTCCTGGCCTAAACCAAAGGCAACTCACTGCACCCCCATCCACACCCAATAGTATGTATGTATGTGTGTGTGTGTGTGTGTGTGTGTGTGTGTGTGTGTGTATGAACGCCATGCCCTGCTCGAGTACCACCATCCAATATGTGTCTCAGCTGGTTGTGTGCCGTTATCTCAAGCCCTTGTCTATGAAACTGTGTGTCCAGTTGTCTGCCACTTACCCCTCTCTATGCGCACTACCACCTAGCTGACAGATGAATCCCCACTCTTCCATAAGCTGCTAGATGCTTCCCTCAACCAGCTCCCTGCCTCCCAAATCAGTCCATCCCACACCACATCTCACTCTGTACCTCCAACTCACCCCAGTACAGTCATTGTGGGCCAGTAAAGAGCAGGCAGTCGACTGAGCACAATATAGGGAGCCAGGTGTGTGCATGCAAGTTTGTGTGTGTGTGTGTGTGTGTGTGTGTGTGTGTGTGTGTGTGTGTGTTTGTGTTTGTGTGCATGTTTTCCTACAGCTGGAAAAAGAAGTGCATTCCAAAAGCTAGCCAAGTTCCATATTTTTTGTTTGTGCGCATATCGATACAACACTTCTGCCTTTTGGTGAGGGATCTCTTCAACTATATGGCCTACTGTGGTATTCGTTATCACAGTATTTATAGTCTCAGAGATATCCAAATGCAGTTCATCATTCCTCAGCACTTCAGTATCCCAGTTCCTTGCACACTGATTCCTTCAGACGATTCTCTTTAACGCCAGACCCTTCATGATTATAAAACTGTGATCTCAGTCTGTATCTGCTCCTAGGTACGCCTTACAGCTCAATATCTGATTTCGGAGTCTCTGCCTGACCACGATGTAATCCAGCTGCGCTCTTTTCGTATCTCCAGACGTTTACTAAGTACACCTGCTTCCCTTGTCACCTATTAACAGTGTATTCGCTATTACTACCTGAAATTTGTTACAGAACGCAATTATTAGTGTTTCTCTTCGCTCATTACAGATACCAACCCTTGTTACCCCATAAATCTTTCTTATATTCCTTCCCCTTCTAATGCGTTCCATTCCCCCATGATTATCAGATTATCGCCTCCTTTCACATACTAAATTACCAGCTCAATGTTCCCATGCGTTTTCCGTACGTTTTCATCTTCTGCTTGTGATGTCGGAACTTTTGTTGTAGGCGCTCGTTTGCTGTTAAAAGTGATGAGAACAAACCCTATCACTGAACTTTTCGCAGTAACTCAATCTGTACCCTACTTGCCTTCTCCTAACAAATCATACTCCATTTATGCGATTTTCTGATGCAGTTGACATTACCCTGCATTCATCCCACTAGAAATCCTTGTCTTTTTTCCATTTGACTTCACTGAGCCCCACTATATCCACCTGAGAATATACGTATTTGTGAAAAGCATTATAATGTGACTGCTCACGGCTTCACTGCAAACCATTCGCCATTTTAACTACAGCTGCAGGTTCTACGTTCATAATGGATAACATTCTTCGTTTCCATTAGTTCCCTTTTAGCTGGTTGCTTTCACGTACTTACGAAGGAGGTCAGTATTTTAGTGCAATAAATTCTTAAATTACATTCACTACTTTCAACGAAACTTCTTATGGTTGGATGCATGCTTCATGTTGTAATATTGATTACCATTTCCATCGGTATCGCATACACTCTTCAGGGGAATGGCAATATTAATAAGTTTATAAGTCTGAAAGTGGAAGAAACAGTAGTTGACATGACGTAATGACGCGGTCACGCTTATGACAATTTTGTTTATACCTGACAAATCCGCGGAAACCAAATTTTCATGCACGTGGTTGTGCTTTTGACAGCGAATTTCATTTCAAGTAACTTACTGCCACCATTCACTGGAATAAAATTGATGAAGTTCTATGACTATCGTACAAACTTTGGCTTCTTTTCCTCGTTCCCTCTGAATAAGGACGACAAAAATGGCTGTCTCATTTTGTCTGTCTGCTGTGCTGTGTGCTTCTCCCCGCATTGCGATGCGTGTAGAAGGAATCATATGGCTCCCATTGTAGAGGCATACACTTCTACTTGATAGAACTTCAAGAGAAGTCTCTCCGAATGATCTCGGAGAAAGTCTTTCTAAACCCTCTGCAAAGAAATCCTCTTTCTGAGATATCGGAAAACTTTGGAGGACTGGCTTTAGTCCTTCTGGCAGGGACGAATGTATAAAATGCCAGCGCCGCCGATATAAGATCCGCCGCTTGCAGACTCCCGCCACCAGCCTATGTCCATCGAGTGGAAACCACGTCTCCAGTGGTCTCCAGTGAAAATTCTACTGCTCCATTTTCACAGAAAAGCAATGCGGCCTTTCTACACTACTGCAACAGAATTCTTTTAGGCCTACTATAGCTTATGTTACACAGAATGCCAAGAAATTTCCACACCGCTCAACGTGTTTGAAGTGAAGTACAACTTTCATACCTTACATATTCCGGAAATGTTTCAAAGAACGTAATAATTCATGGGGCCAGTACTTACGGGCTAACATTCGTGGCTCATTTACATACAGGTACAGTATATTGAAAGACATACGGTTCTTAATTAAAAATGTAAGAAGAATTTTAAGAACATTAGAGTGTAATCATAGAGAACAGCACAGCTGCATAGAAGTTTAGGAAGTTTTCAGAGAAAGGTGAAAATTACGCTAAACTTGAAGAGCGTGACTGTCAAGAGAGTGTAACATCCTTCATGTTGTCAGACGTTCACTGCGAAAGGTACGAGGGAGAGTGCTGAGTGAAAAATCTTATCCTTAACACTTAACAGATTAAGTGACTCTTCGTGAAAAGATGCACACCTGGAAACTTTTTTTCTAGAGACGTTGAAGGCCATTACAAAGACTACATAGGTCATTGAAAAAAAAATTGCTGTGGTATCTCGGTAGATAAGGAAATTGGATTGACACTGAAAGCAAAATATCTTCCCTTTATTCATCGAAGTGTTCTCTCTCTATGCAAGTAAATGAAGGCAGTTTGCTTTTTGCCATACGCGTTTCGGTTTTTTTATTTGTGAAGCATCTTCAGTGGCCTGTAACACATGTTCATTTTTATACGTATAACAAATGTATTATGTAGTAGCTGCAATATGTTACCATGTTAAATTTTGTCATGCTTTTCTCTTGTTTATTTAAATGACAAACCACGTTTGTAGCGCAAATACCGTGATGTTAAATTATCTTTAGGTGTTACGACTTCCAGTGTCATTATTCCAAATTAGTCAATGTGTGTGGTTCTGAAGATATGTTCATTCCGTCTTTATGCTCCAGCTGACCGATTTCTTCGTTATTTCACCCTCATTTATTATAACATATCACTTGCGCTTTTATTTTGCAATCTGTATGTGTGTGCTTACAGAGTGAACGGTTGCCAACTGTCGCTGTGTTTTTGTCTTCCGTCTTTTGTTTGTGTTGTGTTTTGTGTGCACTGACAGTTATCATTAAAACGAATGTCAGTATCAGTACAGAAATGCTGGCTAAACACTGGCATATAACCTGTGCTCGAAATGAATGCATAGTTTTAGATAAAATTTGTTATTATGAATTGTAGTGGTAGGTTTGATTATTAATATTCCGAATCGGATACCTCTGTTTTACTTTTTAGTTGTTTAAAAATATATATAGTTTAGAATAGAACTTTCAGATTGGTTCAATGTGGCTTGTGCTAATAGCTGTCTAAATTGCATGAAATTGGGATATTCATTATTAGTAACACGAGCGAATCCGTAACAACCAGATACGCTTCGAAACACGCACAAGTTGTTGTTTTTATAATTTTTTAAACGGGTCCGCGTTATAAAAATCATGCATTGGGCTCACAAAAATTTAGAAGATTTGCATATGACGTGCTGGTAAACGACGTAGGAAGCGAATTTAAGTAAAAGTACCGCTGTCTGGCATTCTGCAACAACATTAAGGTAGACAGTCGCTGGAAATTCGCTGTCATTATTACGATAAAGACGGAAATATAAATAATGCACCGTTGACACAAGACGGAGAGCAGAGTGCTACTCCACCTGATTCTGAATCGAATGAACGCAGTTGGTCACGTGTGGGAAACTAAGGCTCGTCTATGAGGAAACTGGCACTCGCCAGGCGGAAACAGTAACACCGACAGTAACAAAAACACAGAACACAGTCAACACACGCAAATCGATAACAGGGATAATGAAATAGGAACAGGCAGTAACAGTAATGTGTTAAACCGCTCTCATTATTTAGTTGACAGAATTTTGGACACATCACAAATATGGGACAAGAAGGAGAAAGAAAACGCTACAGACAATAGGGAAGAATAAACTAACTGGTTTAGATCAGATGAGTACGAAGATGAAGTAAAATTTTCGATAATAATGGTAGTCAGAAGGCTAAAGTTTCGGTAGAGGAAGTGGAGTTAGTATTGCAAAGTTTTGAGGAGGAGGGGCAGTTGTTAGATGAAGGGGTTAGCAATAATAATGAGTTCAGGGAACCTGTTAGCTGTACTGACTTGCCACAAACTGTAAAAGCAGACGACAGTATTATATACAGCAATGTTTCAAAGGGACACAGCTGCTCAGTGTTAGAGAGTAATTTAGCTGACGTGCAACAAACAACAGAATAGTTCTCTTTAAAGTCAGTACCGTCACTAGACTGTTTTTTTATTTGCAGTGTTACATTTGCACGATCATGATTTCGGCTTTACAGCGCCATTATCAAGTGTTTTAATGTTATACAGTGCCTAAGATGACATATTGTCGTATTTAAAATACACCACTAGACACATTGTCTAAGGGTCAATATTTCTGGTAAAAGCCTTCTGCTTTGTTTTATCACTGAGTATACCATGTTGACTGAAAGACTTAGCCAACTGTCATTCAGTCAAGATGGTATACTCAGTGATAAAACAAAGCAGTAGGCTTTTACCAGAAATACTGACCCTTAGACAATGTGTCTAATAGTATATTTGAAATACGACAGTATTTAATCTTAGGCAGTGTATAACATTAAAACACTTGATAATGGCACTGTAAAGCCGAAATTATGATCTTGTAAATGTAACACTGCAAATAAAAAACATTATAATGGCGGTACTGACTTTAAAGAAATATATTATGTCTGTGGCCCCACATTATGAAAAAATTATTAGACAGTAGACGTATTCGTCAAGTACTTTGATTTAAAATTGATGGATAGGCTGGAAAAGGCAGCTGCGGGTGTAGAGATTGATAACCTCGTAAATTTGAGCATAAATGTCCCTGCTGCTGAACAAAATTACTGCAGTTGGAGACAGACTGAAAAAGATTTATTAGAAAACTTTCATGATGAACCTGTTCAAACTAGAAAAACTCACACTATTATAATAAGTAACTTCTCAGGAATAACATTGCGTTGTCTTCTTGATAGTAGCAGCGAAGGAAATGCTTTTGTCACAAGCATTCTTCGACTTTATTGCTAATAAGGATACGTTCACTGGCATGAAAGTAAGTGGTTGAAGAATAATAGATGCTAATGAAACATTTTCTAGACCAGTACAGCACGAAGCTTTGACACCAATTGGTATATATAACATACTAATATACCACCTTTGTTTAATCATGTTCATTTAAGTGTTGAAATGTTGATTGGTACAGACCGTTTAACTAAATATCAAGGGAAAATTGACTTTAGCACAACCACTTAGTATTAACTTTACTAGACTCTCGAGCAATTGCAGAGTCTTTCATTAGAAATTATGTAGGCAGTAATAATGAAGCAGGGGAACTAACTATTAAAGTTGTGAGGAATAAGGGATACTTGCACGAAGATACTGAACTGGGGAATAATGTACAAGATGCTAATGCGAGAGACAATTATATCCTGGAAGAAATAGATCATGTGCCACGCAGGATGACAGGTAAGCCTCATGCAAACGCATACCGATTGGAATACCCGAAAGGTAAGAGAAAACTCGGTCTAAGAAACATTGTAGATCTGAAGTCTTTTAAAACTGGCAGTAGTTAGATTCTGTATAAGTAAGAACGATTCCACAAAAAGACTATACCGAAATGATGATGTATAATAGAATACGAGAGGTAGTTTGCAATAGTAAATTCTAATTGTTAAAGTAACAATAGGTAACGTATGAGCTACGATGAGAAAAAAAATGGCTAAGTTAACAAATGATAAACGATATCCACAAAAACGGTTACTAACAACAAAATACACATATTTTGGTTTAAAAAAATAAATGAAGCTGAAAATTCGAGGAATCTAAAAGAATAAACCCTGATCAAATGGGTATTTTTCATGTTGGAAGTAAGGTTGTCTATAGGTAAGGGAGAGTAATAATACCGTGCCAAAAGAGGTAAGCCGAAGCGTTTTGATATTAATTAAAGGAGATGTGTGGAAGTGGTGTGAGGATGTCACCAAAAATATGTCTATATAATGAGGTCAGTAGGCTGACGAAGATAAAAGGGAGAAAGAGGGGTCGAAATAAGAAGTTAATGTACATATATAATATATATAAATCTATAAGTGGAGTTCAGAAATTTACACTGTATTTATGGTTTCTCAGGGATACAGAGGCTTCATGAAAGCCAACCTACAAGCAGCATGCAGAAAGAAGGGAGGACACCAACCACCGTGACCATTAACCTTCCCCATTTTTGTTAAAGTAGCAAGAAAGACACCAAACATAGTGATTTCCACCCTATATCTTAAATGTTTTAGTGAAAGTGTTTCATAAGAACACACACCACAATGCCTATGGCTGTAATTAAATGAGTGAGTACTGAAAAGCGAAACGTTTCGTGTGTTTCTTTTTCGGCTAAGGACAAAACTTTAAATTACAAAAGTAACTTTATAATAATCGAAACTTTTATTTCATTTTTCTATTTTATTTTATGTACATGATTTGTAAAAATTCATTAAATTATGTTTTCCATGTATTTGCATACAGCTAATGTTGTGGTTTTCCAATCTCCGTCAATGTACGCTTCAGTATGTTGTCAACATCGGAAGGTCTCAGAATGATCAAATGAACATATTACTCAAAATATGGAACTTAAGAAAAAATACATGTTGTGCTAAATAAAAAAGCTAGAAAGCTAAAAGATAATCAGAATATACAAATGTATGTCACATTCAAAAGTTACAAGTTTCAACATGATCAAAGCAATATTTTGGTCAAAATCGGCGTTCTTACGAACCAAAATATTGCTTTGATCATGTTGAAACTTGTAACTTTTGATTGTGACATACATTTGTATATTCTGATTATCTTTTAGCTTTCTAGCTTTTTTATTTAGCACAACATATATATATATATATATATATATATATATATATATATATATATATATATATATATATATATGACAACAGTAAGTTAATTCTATTAGTTTTCAAAAACCAGATTTGGAATGAAAATGTTCTTATTCGTGATAGATCAGTTTATTTGTACCAAAGAGTTATAATTACAGCACTCGAACAGAATGAGGAAAAGTCCTAATAACTGGTACAGAGAGACCTACCCTCTGGCATGAACTTCACAGTAGTTTTAAAAGTTCACACTTAGATGCTGATGTAAACATTTGTCACGTATGTTTGCGAGCGCAACTAAACACATCAAAAAATGTTTTGCATCACCGCGGTTCCCACAAGTCCTGAAGATAGAATTGACTGTGGATATTGTATCACTGGTACAGTCCCTTTGACTGTTCAAAGATGTCACTAAACCCAGTCAAAGATGTAAACAACCATGCACGAGCAGCGCCTGTTAGACGGAGGGGTCCGACAGCCGATCAGTTCCACTCATTCCAGCAGGAACAAGGTACACGGCTCGTGTTGTCTGTAGTTCACCCATGTCTAGACGGACAACACCGCAGTTCAATCGTGTTCGAATTATTACCTTGTGCCAGGAAGGGCTCTCAACAAGGGAAGTGTCCAGGCGTCTAGGAGTGAACCAAAGCGATGTTATTCGGACATAGACGAGATACAGAGAGACAGGAACTGTCAACGAAATGCCTCGCTCAGGCCGCCCAAGGGCTACTACCGCAGGATTATGGCTCTGAGGGACCCTGACAGCAACGCCACCATGTTGAATAATGCTTTTCTTGCAACCACAGGACGTCGTGCTACGACTCAAACTGTGCTCAGTAGGCTGCATGATCCGCAACTTCACTACCGACGTCCATGGCGAGGTCCATCTTTGCAACCACGACACAATGCAGCGCTTTACAGATGGGTCCAACAACATGCCTCATGGACCGCTCAGGATTAGCATCAGGTTCTCTTCACCGATGGGTGTTGCATATACCTTCAACCGGACAATTGTCAGAGACCTGTTTGGAGGCAACACGGTCAGGCTAAACGCCTTAGACACACTGTCGAAAAGTGCAGCAAGTTGGAGTTTCCCTGATGTTTTGGGGTGGCATTATGTGGGGCCGACATCGCCGCAGGTGGTCATAGAAGGCGCCGTAACGGCTGTACGATACGTGAATGCCATCCTCAGACCGATAGTGCAGCCATATCGGTAGCATATTGGTGATGCTTTCTTCTTCATGGACGACAATTCGCGCCCCCATCGTGCACATATTGTGAATGATTTCCTAAAGGATAACGACTTCGCTCGACTAGAGTGGCCAGCATGCTTTCCAGGCATTAACCCTATCGCGAACATGCCTGGGATACATTGAAAAGGGCTGTTTATGGACGACGTGACCCACCAAGCACTCTCAGGGATTTACGCCAAATCGCCGGTTAGGATTGGGACAATCTGGACCAACACTGCCTTGATGAACTTATGTGTTAGTATGCCACGACGAGTACAGGCATGCATCGATGCATGAGGACGTGCTACTGGATATTAGAGGTTTCAGTGTGTGCAGTAATCTGGACCACCACCTCTGAAGGTCTCACTGTGTGGTGGTACAACACGCAATTACTGCAATGCCTATTACTAAAACATTTCATACAGCCATAAACATTCCATCCCAGCAGCAGTCATGGGCATCGCAAAACCTATTTACAGAGAATTACTGAGAAGTGTCTGCATGGTCCAGCTCAAACTCCCAATGAGTCGTTCAGTAATCTTATATGGATTCGCTCACCAAAAAATGTTGGAATGAAGACACTAAAGTGGGGGTGAATGGTGCTGTTATTGCTTTTAATGATGATAACATTTGTAGGGTGAAAGTGCTACAGCATATGGGAATTAATCCTGGAGCAAACTGCACCAGAGAACTTGAACAGCAAGTGTGATGTGCTGGGCTTGCGCTGTGACCGGTACGGAGGCCTATATAGGACGTCAATTTGCAGACTAGGCATCAGTTTTCAGCGGGACTTAGCAGCAGAAGCAGCGTTCTCTTGTAGATGGCCAACAGTTGGATCGCCGAAATATTGAATCTCACATATTTCAGTATCTGACAGCAAACACGAAGAGACTTACAAGATATTAATTCTCATTAACTGAATCTTTCGTTGGTTCTTGGTGGAACAAATTTTTAATAAATGAAAAGCACTAGTTTGCTTCTGTTCTATAGTACTGCACAACAAAAGTAAACTAGTGATTTTATTTATTACATTAATTCTTGTTTTTTGGCTGTTGTGGATATAAGCTGAAATGGCAAGCGAAGAGAATAAGGGAAAAAAGAGGTCTGCGCTACTGATGGATGACTAATGTTTTTGTTACAGAGGTATTAGAAATTACAGCGAAAAGTAATATACGATCTTGTTACGTTTCTTTCGCTTGTGAAACACCGATCTACTCTGAAAACGATACCTCCTTTTTGAGTATATCTGTCTGTCAGATCTTGTTGTGCATCGAAACATTTGTAGATAGTAAATTTGAAGGAATTTTCCTTTCTTTTGAGGGAGATATGTGTACTCAACCACCTTTTATGAGTTTTGTGGGGAGGAATTAGACAGGTGTAATTGTTTTGGAGTTCTTACACACGCAGCATTGCTCATCGTAAGCTTAACAATCAATTTAATTGATGAAAAAGCTGAATTCCTTATCATTCCACCTCTGCAAAATCCATTCTCAATTGTATTTGGGTCTAGCACAACGACTGATTAGGTTTAAATAGAAGGGAAGTCACGTATTAATTGTGTTAGATCTAAAGTTCAGGGGAAAGCAGGACATTGTTCTTCTCCAGCCGTTTCTTTCTGTTTGATTTGATTCAACTAACTGATGAATCAAATCAGTAACAAATTAAAAATGTCAGTACGTAAATCTCTTTTGCCACGTTTCTGCTTTCAACTCAAGCTATTTCACAGGATTAACGTTGAGGGTGCAGAAAGGAAGAAACGATGTATGGTCCTTAGACGAGTTTTCAATGTGTTTCGGGAGGACACAGCATTCAGCAGCAGCTTGAAGAGAGACTTACCGCGACGGCCGGCCGGTGTGGCCGTGCGGTTAAAGGCGCTTGAGTTTGGAACCGCGTGACCGCTACGGTCGCAGGTTCGAATCTTGCCTCGGGCATGGATGTGTGTGATGTCCTTAGGTTAGTTAGGTTTAATTAGTTAAGTTCTAAGCGACTGATGACCTCAGAAGTTAAGTCGCATAGTGCTCAAAGCCATTTTTTTTACCGCGACGCCTGTTTTGAAGGTCAGCAGAAAATGGTGACACCTGCGTGGCCTTTCTACTTGGGTCTTAATACCGGCGGGAGCCAGGCAGAGACAAGCGCTGCCTCACACCTGCGGGGCCCGCAAACGCTCTGGCCGAAGGCTGTTTCTAAGTGAGCAGCTCCCATCTTTCCGGCACCTCTTCGGCGCGAAGAACTGGTTCTTCCAGGCGACCACTATCAGCAGTCATGTACCCTCTGAGACAAAAATGGTTCAAATGGCTCTGAGCACTATGGGACTTAACTGCTGAGGTCATCAGTCCCCTAGAACTTAGAACTACTTAAACCTAACTAACCTAAGGACATCACACACATCCATGCCCGAGGCAGGATTCGAACCTGCGACCGTAGCGGTCGCGCAATTCCAGACTGTAGCGCCTAGAACCACTCGGCCACTCCGGCCGGCCCTCTGAGACAGTCTTTTAGAAAAGTACCGCTGCAAAACGCTCATACGCCTTCACATTTTGTTAATTTCACACTGCAACCTGACATAAATTACACCACACAGCAACCATTTTTTAAATAATTCCTTGCAGTATATAATTTTTTTCAAATGTAAAGAGCCTTCGGCGTTCAAATAAAGTTATATTTAGTCAGTAAGTTTGCAATTTTAACAAAAACCAAGATGCCCCCTCTGTCTAATGAGACAAAATTTTAATGAGTTATATTTTTGAAATAATTCTCAAAGAAGTAGAAATTTTAAATATTGAGTAGGGAGCACATTTAGACTTTAATGATTACATCACATTAATCAATAAGATCACAAAAAATTCGTAATCACTGATATGCACATGTTTTGTTAAATCTCATTGCCTACCATAAGCCAGTTACACAAATCCTGCTATGGAAAGCGAAATCTGTGCTACAGGGCACAGTATTTGTAATGTTACTACGATTTAGAGACAAAGATTCCATTTGTGATTCGATGTCTTGCAAATATTGCTCGTCGTGGCAGAAGAGGTATAAATTACACTCTCGTCTATGATATTAATAAAATACAGGGATTGCGTTTCCCACAGTAAATTCTTTTGCTCACAGAATACATCCTGAGAGATCGAATCTGTGCCAATTCCACACTGTTGTAATTTTTATATCATACTACTTAATTATTTTTCTTTGATAGAAACTGTCACTAGATCTTTATATGTCGGATCTTCTGTTCAGATGCGAACTTAATTTTGAGAAGAGTTTGTAATATTAGTAATTTTCGCCTCACAAACATTAATATACGCTCAATAGTAAACGGCTGATGGCCTAAAGTTATCGAACGATTGTAAAGCAAAAGAAATGAACCATCGCATAGCAGCGACAGAATCTATTATTCTTTATCTTTGCCGGTCTTGCGCGGTGCCTGTAAATCTCTGTGTATATGTGTCGATTAATGATATAAAAAAGAATGCTGTTGTTTCAAGACAAATGACGCATTGGGCGCCTCACCTTTTATTGTTTGTATTCCATGAAAGGCGGACGCGGACTTGCTGCGTTCCGCATCGGTATTTTATATTTTACGTGAAAATATTTAGTAAATATGCTAATCGTTATGTTTCCAATCAGAAGACATGTAGTTTATTGCAACTGATTACGAACAGACAGCATCAAGAGGACGTTTTGACTGTTATGTATAAAGTATTTAACCACAATGGTCATCTGTTGTAATTTAATATGAAAAGGTACGTAGCATTAAAAAACGTGTGTTAAAGATAAGTGTGCTTATTTCGGTAATTTAACCTTGATGATTTCCATCTCCTCATTTACTTGAATGATAATTATTTTGTGTTAGTTCATCACCAGAAATTACGATCCCGCTGATGGGCTGAACGCAGCATGAGGCAGAAGGAACATTATCGCTTTCCTATTATTTCTGAATCAACTCTTTTTTTTAATTGCGTAATGTAGCATTTCTCTTAAAGTCTATAAATCTTCTGGTCCCTTAGTGTTGTTCCGGGTATGACTACATCGCGACTAAAAAAATGCACAGAAATGATAATGTTTCTTCCGAACGATCTCAAATAAAACAATCTGCTGCCCTTATTCAGATATTTAATGCCCACCGTATGTTATTATAATAGTATAATCAATCCCTGATTCTGTTACCAAGTGGCCCACAAAAGTATTCACTTTTTAGGCATTTAAAAAAAAGTAACAATCCTTTTTTTCGGCCCCCAAGAGCAACGCTGCAAGTTGCTCTTTGCTTGTTTTGCCGCTCAGCCACAGCGATTTAGAATGGATTACAAGGGAGCTTTATTCTACCGAATTTCAGGAAGACCAGGGGGTAATGTGACAATACTGATTAGCCACATGTGAGTATGCGACCTTTAATAATAGCATTATGAGGTGTATTGACCAGGACGTTCCGGGAGGAGGACGGGGCAGGTATAGCCGAAATCTGCGTTCGCTAAAATTCCTCGCTGGTGGAACGAGCGACGCGTGGCCACCCACGAGGCTTCCTGTGAATAGTGGCGTTTCGAGATGTTCCCGGAATTTTTCGCATAGGCGAACTAAGCGGTGTGAGACAGCCGGTCGAGAGGGGTATCCTCTGGCTCGTGGTACCTCTGACCAACTTCCTGCAGTGTGGCGGGCTGTTCTTTAGGTGGCTCGTGAAGGCCCTGACAAATGCAGATGGGCGTTTTCTGGAGGCATACCGAATAGGAAGGCACAGCCATATTTAAGCACACAGCGTGGGAAATGAGCGTCTTTTCACACAGTAAACTTGCAGCCAGTAAAGAAAGAGAGCGCCTCCTATTGCTAACTTTGGACTAATTTACAGCAATGCAACAGGCGCGAACTGGAAAATTTAGGCAGACCTTTCCTGCAAAGTGATGTGGAAAAAGAAATTCATGCTTGTCGTGGTGGCAAACCCGAAGATCGTCTTTCTCCGTGTATAAGAGCAAAGTAAACTAAGTTGGTGAGGAGCCGGGGAAAAAGAAGGTTGCTGGACTGTGGTATGTAGCACCGCAGAGCGACGTCTTTTCCGCACAGTAACGAGCAGTGACCGGCCCAGCCCGGCACTTGGTGTTGCTGTTACGAGTGGCGCGAATAGCGTTTGCGCTACTTGTAGTTAGCGCATTTCTCAACTTGTGAGTACTTCCCGCAACTTGCGCTGTTGCTATTCGGTTCGGAGAATGTATTTTGAAGATCGTTTTCCGAGCTTTGCTAGTATTGCTGCATTTATGAGCTGCCCAAGCTTTGATGACTAGCTTTTCCAGGAAGTTAAGAGTCTCCCAAATAGCTTCCAGGTGCCTTCTGCGTTCAGACATTAATTCCGAAATCAGTTTTTAATCAGTTTCCCTTAATACTGGAATTCATCATAATAATTCATTCTCAGTGATTTTAATTGATTGAGAAAGGATCTTGTATTTGCCAACACTTGGTGTTTGAAACAAATTTATTTGAGTGAAGAAATTCACGTTCATTTAAATGATTATTTTCATTCGATCTGTCTTACAAGTACTTTGATGAGGTGGCCCTCCCTTAATTTGAAACAAATATCATCTGGTGGATTTATATCTCTCAGTCGTATGCTCACTGTGTCGGCGTACCCAGAGTTAAGCAAGTGACACTACGCGTAACGTTATTGAGTAACCCGGGGCAGATAAATGTTTCATTCGCCGTTTGTACATACTTTTATTAATTGCTCCTTCACATAGTAGAGACTTTTACCTGCTTTTTCAATAACATTCCGTGGTTTGATGATTTTACAGCGTACTAATTTCCTGGTGAAATAAATTGTGTTCCGAGTTCTCGTGTGTGGCAGACAGATTACACTAATTACTGCTGAACCCCGAGAGTCATACCAGTTCCACTATTTGGCTTATTACGTGTCAGTATTCTGGTAAATTTAATAGTACTTTGATTTCTCGGGGGTGTCAGGCAGACTGCATTGACCTCTGTTGAACGTGGAGCGATCAGAAACACTCACAAAAAAGGACAAGCAACCAAGTGGGAGTTCTCACTACATCCAGTTAAAGCCACTCAGTCATGATTAGATCGTTAGTCCTGCCGAAGTGCGCGGATGCTGTTGCATTTCACCTGGTGTTCTCAAGAGTTCTAGACATTATCTATGTCACTGATATGGAGACCACATGGCAATCGCACTTTTGTAATTTTCTTTAATATGTTACCTGTTTTATGTGTGAATTTGTTGTGATATGTCATTGTATGCCATTTTTTGTAGTAGTGCTGGTTGTATGTGTTGATGTGGTTTCTTTAGTTTTTTCGTTTTTTTTTTTGTCTTTATTTTTTGTTTAGTTTGTGTACATTTTTAATGCTATTTATTCTATAATGTCTTGCTCTCCCTGGTAATCAGAAGTGTTTAGGGGGATTCTGTTCAATCTGTTTTCACACATAAAACAGATATTCAGAAAATAAGGCATAAACATTGCTTCCGAAACTAACAACTCAATACAAAAGCACATCCCAATTATCTATAAGCCCAATTACATACATTCTGAGAAGATATACACTGGAATTACTGGCAGAACACTCGACACAAGACGTAAAGAATACGTCAGAGCACTTAAATAAGGCGTAAACCATTCAACATTTGCAGATCATCTAAAAAAAGAGCACCACAGACCAACCAATATTGAACAAGTTGTAAACATCATGAGAATCAGTAAGGACAGACACCTCCTTCCTTTCCAAGAAAATTTCCACTTACACAAAGCATTAACACAAAACAAGCAGTTGCTCAATGATCAACTAGATATTGGAAAGAAGACTCCATATAAAGTAACAGATGAAATTACATGAAAAACAAAAGAGCCTATTCCATCCTTCATCCTCTCCCATTCTCCCACAAAAACACCCTGCCTCCCAATTCCTTTTCACTTATAGCTTCTCACCTTCTCCTCCAACTCACACTCCATGACATTACTATACACTTATGTTCACCCATCATGACTCCTCCCTCCCCACCCAAAAAAATCTGCATCACTACTCCTTCACTACTCTTACGCAGTATATAAATACACAAAACATCATTGAATGGAGATACACTCCTACAATAATAGTATAAGTCAAAGACAAACTAGTGGCAATGTTATGTTGTCAACACCAACCACAATATGTACTTAGAAGTATAAAAACAAACACAAAACAGTGGAGTGCGAAAACGTGTACTGTGCAAAACATAAAAAGTGCTTAGTTTTGCACAGCAAGTCAAAATTAGACCACAACTATCAGTGTCTAAAGACGAAAAACATCAATGATGTGCTAGCAGACGGCATTTCCAGACGTAGGCTAGAAATCAAACGGAAATCACCGCAAGTAAAAACCAACATATTGCTAACGAACTGTTTTTCGACCTTATAGCAAATCAAAACGTAAATAAATTAATTACAAGCCACGAATGATGCTTTACCTCAATAAAGCGACGGGCGTCTGGTGGAAAAACACGCATTTTTTGTAGTTGGAACGACAGAAAGAAAATACCCTAAAGAATTGTAAAGTAACTACGGGAAACATGGTCACACAAATGAAGAATTCTTCTAAATCTACATATACACTCTGTAAACCACTGCAAAGTGCATGGCAAGGGATGCTTATCATGATACCACATTTTAGAGTTTCTTCCCGTTCCAAACACGTACAGAGTGCGGAAATAATGGGCGGAATCCCTTTGTGCGTCTTGTAGTTACTTTAATCTTGTGTTAACGGTCCCTACGACAGCAATACATAAGGTTCTGGAGAAAATCTCTAGATCCTTCACTCAGTACTTGATCACGCAACTATGAAAGCGGTCTTTCGCGGAGTAATTGGCGACTATGTTCAAGCGTCAACCAATTCATGTTTTCTTAACATTTCTTGCTCTCGCATGATTGAAACAAACCTGTGAGCACTGGTAAAACCCTTCTTTGTATACTTTCAGTCTCTCCCCTGTCAGTCCTTTCTGGTGTGGATCTCACACACTTTAGCAGCTTTGGAAGATGTGTCGCATAAGTGGTTTTAAGCAGTCTCTTTTCTGGACTGACTGCATTTTCCCAGTGTCATGAGAATGAACTGAAGTCTGCACCTGACTTACCTGTGACTGAACCTATGTGGTCAAACCATTTCATAATAATACAAACTATTATTCCCAGGAAATTGTACAACTCGAATGAATCCAGTTGTGGCTCATCGATGTTGCAGTCTTGCATTGTTACTACCCTTTCTCTTGTGAAGCGCTCAGTTTTAAATTTATGAACGTTTAAAACAAATTAACAATCTTGTCACCTCTTCGAAGTCTTAGCAAGATCCCACAGTAAGTTTGTACTTTTTTTCACCTGGTACTACATGTCTGTAGTTATTATTTACATTGTCCGCCTGACCATTATCATGCAATTTAAACAAGAAGGGTTCCCTCGAGTGCCCAAGGGGCTCGCTTAAAGTTATTTCTACTTCTTCAGATGACTCTCGATTCAAGATAACATGTTGTGTCCTCTGTGTCAAGAAATTCTCAGTTCAGTAATAAACCTGGTTTGATACCTGATATAATCGCACTTTTCCAATAATTGTTGGAGTTATACCAAACTAAACTCTTCTTGGGAGTCAAGAAGTATTGCATCTACCGCATCGTCTTGATCCATGGCTTTCGCATTATTGTTTTCTTTTTTCAATTCGTGTTGGCTGACATGGTGGTCGTCATTCTATTCGAGATACCTCATTACATTTGAGCTCAGAATATGTTATCAGATCCTGAGCAAATAGGGAGCATCATGACGGATTAGTGAACACATGGCCACTGCAGTGAGACTGACTACCATACAGTTCTAATGCACCAAGAATACACGCAAAATATACCATTTAAAAAAAAAGCAAATATAAATTTGCTTCCACCTCACTGAGAGACAGTCTCAGTTCCTTCCAAATTAATTACACAAGCGTAGACTAGATGTGGCCTAAACTTGGAAAACAGTGTCGGCGGCAATTGAGAGATTCATACGAAATAAATTAATAATCATCTGTACTACACAAAACAGTTCAGAAAACATTTTCAGAAGCAACGAGCAAGTCTCCTAGATTGCAGATGTGTTACAGAAACTCGAAATTCAGCACGGACTTCAATGCGAGATGTTTTAATAATTTACACAACGAAACCCCGTCTCGAAAATAAAAACAGCTTCTGGTGGTGTGTGTACTACACCAGTGGCGAGACACTATCAACACTTTACTACGTGACGGCAGTTGTAGTGCCACTAAACATAGTTTTCCCGATATTCCTTCACTGAAGAAGACGAAGCAGATGTAGCGGAATTGAAATCAAGAACAGCTGTTAACATGATTAACTTAGACGTACATACCGTCAGTGTAGTGACGCAAATTAAATTACTCAATAGAGGTAAGTTTTCCGCTACAGATCGCGTACCCGTTAAGTTCCTCTTGACTGTGATGATGTAATAGCTCAATACCTACAAATCCTACAAAATCGCTTGCTCGACGAAAGATCCTTAGCTAGAGACTGGAAATCCGCACAGAGCACACTAATACCTAAGAAGGATAAAGTAATCTTCTGAAATACAAGCCCATATCAGTGCCGTCGATTTGCAGTAGAATTTTGTAACATAGAGTGTGTTCGAACATTACGAATTAACTCGAAGGAAAACGACTATTGACACATAAACAGTCCGGATTCAGGAAATATCGTTCTTGTGAAACACATCTGTAATCAGATGAAGCAATGAGTGATATCGGCAAGATCACATATTCATTCCAGAAAGCTTTTGTCACCGTGTCTAAGTCGTATGGTGTCAGTTGTACGTTTGGATTCATGAGATCCTGTCACAAGAACCACAGTTCCTAGTGACTGAGGGAGAAAACAGAAATGATGCTGGTATTCCTCAAGAAAGTGTAGGCCCTCTGCTATTCCTAATCTATGTTAACTATTGAGGAGCCTTCTTAGACTGTTAGCAGATGATACTGTCGTTTGCCGTCTGCTAAAGTCATCAGAAGATCAAAACAAACTGCATTATAAGTTACACTATACATTTATGGTGCGAAAAGTGGCAATCGGCTGAAATAATAAAAAGTCAGACGATATCCACGTGTGTACTAAAAGAAGCCTGTTACGTTTCGGTTACAGGATAAATTACACGAATATAAAGGTTGTAAATTCAACTAAATACCTGTGGTTTACAATCACCAGCGACTTAAGTTGGAACTAGCACTTAGGAAATGTCGTGAGGAAGGAAACCTAAGGCTTCATTTTATAGGCAGAACACATAGAAGATGCAGTCTATCTATTAAAGAGACTGTCTACATTGCGCTTGCCAGTCCTCTTCTGGACTATTTCTGTGCGAAAATGGTTCAAATGGCTCTGAGCACTATGGGACTTAACTTCTGAGGTCATCAGTCCCCTAGAACTTAGAACTACTTAAACCTAACTAACCTAAGGACATCACACACATCCATGCCCGTGTCAGGATTCGAACCGGCGACCGTAGCGGTCGCGCGGTCCTAGGCTGTAGCGCCTAGAATTGCTCGGTCACTCCGTCCGGCATTTCTGTGCGGTATGGGATCCTTACCAGACAGGGTTAACAGAGTACATCGTAAAAGTTAAAAGAAGTACAGATCGTCTTGTACTATCATGAAATAGGGGAGTGTCGCGGATCTGATACGCGGACTGGAGTGGCAATAATGGAAACAAAGGCGTTTTTCGTAACTTCGAAATCTTTTCACGATACATGAATCATCACTTTGTCCTCTGAAAGTGAATGTATTTCGTTGACGTCCACCTGCATAGAGTGAAATGATCATCGTAATAAAATAAGAGAAATGAGAGCTACCACGGAAATGTTTACGTGTTCGTTTTCTCCGGGACTGTAGAGAAATCGTCTGAAGATGATTCGATGAACAGTCTGTCAAGAACTTAAGAGTGATTCGCAGGGTAGTCATGTAGATGTACATTCTACATCTGATGTACGTGAGTGAGACAGGACTGTAGTCTTATGGGTCACTTTTGCTGCCTCTCGTGTAAATAGAAGTAGCTTGTGCTTACTTATAATCGTTATGTAACATTACAGATTGATTCTGTTTACCTTGCAACATCATGGAACGACGCAGGTCAAACCAGGAACCACTACTGCGATATTTTTTAGGTACCCAAGCCATCAAATTTTACAAAACTGTCTTCTTCTCATAACCGTCGCGTCAGTTGCTAGGCAGACGGATTTTCTTTTGACTATGATACCGAGCCACGTTCAACAACATAACAGCTGCGTACTTAGACAGCTGACGTTTGAAACTCAGTTGTTGATCCCGTCTAATCAGCCACACACTTCTCTTCTCTCCATCTTCTTATCTCTGTGCCCCATTCTGATTATTTTTCAATTCTAACGATAGATACTACAGTTCCAGATAACTAACAGCCTTGCAATATAATACGAAAATTTAGAGATTACATTTAGGAACACGGAAAGAAGAAACTCAAGATCAGCATGGGATGTTTTATACCCCACACATTAGTCAACGTATGTGGTGAACTCCCTGACTCCTTTTACTTATCCTCTCTTTACCCCTAATAATTGGCCCTTTGTATATTTCAAAAACGTTCAGGATTTCCACCCGTATCTCGTAAAATCTTTCTGCTACTCGTCCACGTCCTTGTTTTCCACCAGAACTGCAGACAGTTTTCCGCTAACGTCACGTCCTTCCTCTCTAATTTCGCTGCTCATTCTCATCTTATTCTTCATTGATTCCCTCAAATTACGACACATCCTTCTAGTACCTTCACTGCCCATGTTCGAGCATCTCCAGAAAAAACTTCTCTACTCAAACAATTCCGTCTTCTTCTGACACCTTGGTTCACATTTTTTTACCTTTTATCATTGAAAACTGCTGATCTTCTATCACATGTATGAACTAAGTTCCTGTTGGTCGTAACCGCTGCTTTGAACTGCGTTAAGTGAAGTTACTATTCGAGTCACTCTCGCCTCTTATACATCGCCTTGGAATTCACTTCTCTTCATTAACTTTGTCCGTAAGGCATTTATTTCGACAATTTCTTCTCATGTTGCCCCATTCTGTTCATCGTCTCGCCAACATCATCTAAATCAACATTAGCGCTCTTTTGAACTGTTTATGCTTCTACTGGATTTTCTTGATGGGTCGCTTCACATTCAATTTTTTGGACACATTCAGTCTTTGCTTTCTTCTTAAGGTCTAAGCATTCTCTATTCACTGAGGCATTTTATTCTCGTTTTGTATTCACTAAAGAAAAATTATGGTTCATTACATTATACATATTTACCACCTCATCTGCCGTTTTTAAAATTTCACTATTCAAATTTAATATTAAATTCTTTTAGTTCCACTTCCCTTCGATTTTGATTTGGTATACTGCCTGCGCCATTTCTAGGTTCCTCTTCTAATGAGAAGTAAGTACTGTTTACATCTATTGCTAGTCTTTCTTAAGTTTATTTTTGCTTTTCTGAAAACGCCTTCTTGTCTTTCCCCTTTGTCATTTGGGTCTTTTCTATTCTCCATAATTCTGACCTTGGGCAACCCATCCTACTGAGTTAATGTTTATAGACCTCCCTTCTATATTCGATGTTAAAATCCCAGAAATTGTGTCGAATTATGATCTGTTCTTAATAGGAGAGACATAATTTTTAACTCAACCTGCCACGAGCATTGAGGCACTTTCAACAGTACAGTAATATTTTATCTAGGGTGGAATGATAGGAAATAAAGACTGTCCAAACCAGCAATTCTTACTGTGAGTTTTCTGGCTTACCGAAGAAATAAAATGTTGTTAAATTGTCTTCTTCTTACAATGGTCACCTCAATAGTTTGGGAGTTGGTTACGGTATTGGTTACAATACTGAGCTAATGTTTTTCATTAGAGTCTGGACACTAATTTCGGTGCCACTGACAGCCTTTACACATGAACAGAATTCCTTCGGGTTTTTTGAGAAGTCTTTTGATAACTTTCAGCTATAGTAGTCACTGAATTTGACTGTCAAATTCCGCATTTCTACCCATATTCCTACGCTTTGTTTCTTTAGAAATTTCTTCACAGAGATAATACAGTATACTATGAATATATCCTCTGATCATAAACTGTTCTACTAGTTACATAATTATCTAGCCAGTGCATGGTCAATCGTTCTTTTAAGCTTGAGCCATAATTCTACAAGCATCTGCCAAGAGTTAAATGTTTTTAGTTCCACTTTGAGATGTTGCATGCTTGTCTCTTTACGCTTACTGAAGCATATTTTAGCTACCATTTGTACTGCATTTATCAATGGTGCCACAATAGCCTCCTGGTCATTTATATTCTTTTCACATACTTATCCTCAAGGAGGTGAGGTGTGTTTGTTGCCATAAATTGTAATATGAGTGGGCTTCCAAACCATATGTTCTACGTAGTTTTCAGAAAGGGCATTATTAATGTTTCGCAAAATGTCTTTTCATGTCCACTATTTACAAAACTGTATTCATTCCAGTCGATTGTTGAATGACTGAGTATGGTAAAAGAAAGCTCGTATTAGTGCATTAAAGTTTCTTATAAAAATTCTGGTGGTGTTGGAAGTCTCTCTGTTAGTTTATATACATATTGAGTTACATGTTTATATCAACTGTTGATATAAGTCTAGAACAATCAGGACATTGCAAATGAAAGTGAAACGCAACGTCGAAATAATCTTGGTTTATCTTCACAGTAGCCTGAATGAGTAAGTCCACGTCATGGTACGAAAAACACCGTCGAAAATCATGAAAACAAATCCGGCTTGTAATATATATACTCCAGACACTGTTGATTAAACGTCGCATTGGGCCGTCGGTGCTCACGATGGACTTTATTATTTGAAACTGGACAAAATCTCGACTCGTCGGACCACACTAAATGCCTCCAGTCGTCAAATGTCCAGTTCCTTCATTGGCTGGCTAATTGAAGGTGTGTAGATTCATCTGTCTACGTGGACAACTGCTTTGTGAGTTAACTGACTCCAAATGCCCATTGCATGCAGTTCCGTTTACAATGGGAGTGGAAATGAGCGTTTTGCGTCATTGCCCGGGAGGCCCCTTACGGGGCAGGTCCGGCCGCCTTGGCACAGGTCTTATTACATTCGACGCCACGTTGGGTGACCTGCGCGCCGGATGGGGATGAAATGATGATGAAGACAACATAACACCCAGTTCCTGAGCGGAGAAAATCACCGACACAGCCGGGAATCGAACCCGGGCCCCTTAGGGCGGCAGTCCGTCACGCTGACCATTCAGCAATCGGGGCGGACCACTTTACAGTGATCACTAGGAAATTAATTAAGTTTCACTAACAGTTGAAATTCTTATTGGGTCATTGACAATTTATGACACTCGTCTCTGATCCCCATCAGTTAAGATCTCCTTACTAACACTGCTTTTATGTCGTATTATAGAGGTACGAACAGCACACCACCCATGTAGACACGATGAAGAGTCTGCCTTGTTGCTCCGACCTAACCACAAACAGCATACTAAACGAATACCAGTCACGTTTCTGTAAACATGGCTGTACATCTTCTGCCTTAAGAAAGGAAACAGATGACGTAAACTTTGCCATGGACGTACAGAAGGGTGACCATCATGTGCTTCTTAGACTTCAGCAAAGCCTTTGACGCTGTCGAATTCGACGTTTTACTTGCCAAACTTAGCAGCCTAAATTTGTCCCCAAAATTAGTACAATGGTTTCGGTTATTCTCTTTCATTGTATGTCAATGATGTGTTATCGGTTTTATCCTACTGCCAGAATAATATGTACGCTGATGACCTTCAGCTGTATTTAAGTGCAAAACCAATAAATGTGAAGACAATTATCGAGAATTTCAATACCGACCTGTGTGTAATATCAAAATGGGCGCAGGGTGTAAAGTTAACGCTCAACCCATCCAAAACTAATGCGGTACTGGTTCGAAGTCCTCCTCAGTAGCAGGAACTCGACTCTAGAATAGCCTCCTGGATTATGTTAGACAACTGAATAAGGCCTCCAGCTTCAGAAGATAGTTACTGACAGGTCTACTAAAGCAATAATAATGATTACCATTGTCCCTCTATGCACTTGTTACCTTGTACATCCTCCTTCCCCAAATAAAATTTTTGTAATTTCCCAACATACTCAGCAGGCACAGTCTCTTTAAATTTCCTTTCTCCATTATCCGCTATATCAGAAAACGTCTATTTCCTACATCTGTAAACTCTCTTTATATGTGCCACTGTCATTATTATTATTGTCCTTATGTTATTGTTGTTATTATTACCATTATCACTCTTAGTGACAGCAGCAGCAGTAGTACAAGGACATCCAGTGTTAACTCCACCAGTTCGTAGTCTGCATTTTTCACTGACAATGTCACTACAGACTTTACAATCATTTTAATACAATTTTTATATTAAACTTATTATTTCTTACTTAGCTAAGATGTACAAAACTCACTGTATGTGTGGAACTCTGTTCCAATGTAAGAGAGGGCCTGATGGCCCATTAAGATCCGGTTAAATAAGTGAATTAAATAGAGTAACTTCATTCATGGGGTGGTCATGCGCACGTCCTAGAACGAAAGCCCCTTTCTTCCACTTTGTCTACGTCACAATTACAGTTCACATGATCTCCTCGTGCTATACACCACTACAAAGCTGCAGAGGGACCAGTAAGCTGTTTTAGTAGGGCAAACACTATTTCCTCCTGTGAATATAGCTATGCCGATAGACGTCTCGCCATTCAGTGCTGGCACATACTCCCGTTGTTTGCTCGGCAGTCATATTTACTCCTGCCATGTGCTTAGAAGTCATAGCTGCATCCATTAGACCACAAGAAGTTTTCCCAGAATTACATTTAATTGCATGAATTGTGTTCATCAATGGCATACTCGCATCTCTACAATATTTATGAATCCTGCAGAGAGCTCATTCAGTAAGCCAAATACTGTTGTTAAGGTCTGAGTATTTTTACGGTCAATGCATCGCATCTGCATTTATTGCAGTCGCCATGCAAATATAGCGTTTCTTCTTCTTGTCTTTGGTAATATTCATCTTTTCGTTTGTCAGCAGCATGAATACTGTATAAACTGAGTTATGCATTTTGACAAGTATGCCTCGTGATATCCATTATATTGTTACCTGTCTTAAACACATTCTTTTTGTAAAGCATTGAATGAAGAGACTGTAGCCAGAAAGAATGCGAAATGTGGGCGGCACGTAATGGGATTAAACTGGCCATAAAACACAAACACTGTTTGGCAATGCTTCGTTAATCCTCCAGCAGTTAATTATGGAACACGCTGACAAAAACAAATGCTTCCCCGATTTTGTTAATTATGGCTCAGAGGGCAAACATGCACAGTAATGCCAGCGTAAACTGGGTGATGTCGGTTATTCTAATTCAGGGACGCCAAAACAGAAAGAGGAACGACAATCGGAAATTCGCTGGTGAGGAAGCAAGAAATGTTTTTTAATCTTTGGGGGCCTTTCATGTAAATGTCCTTAAGCGACATTAACATACACAGTAACAAACTTTATTTCATGTTACTAGAATTATCCGTCTTTACTGGATATAATCTGCTAAAAGTTGCAAAAACAGATGTCAGAAAAAGTCCAGGTAAATAAATCTCTATTATGAGGTATACAAAGTTTGAAAAAACGGAGTTTGACTGCAATTACCAAACAAATTCTTGTCATTTTCATGTGACAAAGTTTTGGATTAATTGTCATTACGGGAAAAGCAGCGATAATTTTATAGAAAGTTATTCATTTCAAGCCGGCCTAAGTGGCCGAGCGGTTCTAGGCGCTACAGTCTGGTACCACGAGACCGCAACGGTCGCAGGTTCGAATCCTGCCTCGGGCATGGATGTGTGTGATGTCCTTAGGTTAGTTAGGTTTAAGTAGTTCTAAGTTTGGGGGGACTGATGACCTCAGAAGTTAAGTCCCATAGTGCTCAGAGCCATTTTATTCATTTCAATAGTGAGTGTTGTTGATGAACAAGTGATATGAGCTGTATCAAGTCAGTGTATAGTCGTCAATGCCATCCTTTCATTCGTTTCAAACGATTTCTCACAGCGTTATGAATTCTACATTACTAGAAACAGGTAGAAAATTTTGTTTGGGTACATCTGACTGCTGTTAATGCTGTGAAACGTGACACAACAAAAGCTTACAGCGCATCAGATAAACACTGCAACAAGTTTTGATAAAGTGTTCTTGTGCCACATGATGAAGAAAAGTTTACTTTGTGATTACAAAGATGAAAACAAACTGCATGAGAAATACCCTGATAGCATTGTAACGATGGATGGTTCAAATGGTTCAGAGGGCTCTGAGTACTATGGGACTTAACATCTGAGGTCACCAGTCCCTAGAACTTAGAACTACTTAAACCTAACTAACCTAAGGACATCACACACATCCATGCCCGAGGCAGGATTCGAACCTGCGACCGTAGCGGTCGCGTGATTCCAGACTGAAGCGCCTAGAACCGCTCGGCCACCCCGGCCGGCAACGATGGATGTTTCTACTGAAATAATGACGTTTTCCATCTAGCTTCATGCCGGCCGGGGTGGCCAAGCTATTCTAGGTTCTACAGCCTGGAACCATGCGACCGCTACGGTCGCAGGTTCGAATCCTGCCTCGGGTATGGATGTGTGTGATGTCCTTAGGTTAGTTAGGTTTAAATAGTTCTAAGTTCTAGGGGACTGATGACCTCAGATGTTAAGTCCCATAGTGCTCAGAGCAATTTGAACCATTTGAACATAGCTTCATGTACTTGTTTGTGTGTATGCTGTTCTCTGATGCCGTTGCAATTTTACCTAGCGTTCTGACGCAGTGCTTTCTGACACAGCCCTGTCAACGGTCAACAGCTAGTAACAATTTAGAACTATGGTGTTTACTTGCTACTTATTGCCACTGTCTTTATTAAATTGCGGTATGATTACTCTAGTAAACTGCTTCTTCAAAGCCTAGTCAGAAGTGAATTTGACACAGACAACGTTTAACTACTCTCTTAGCTACAGCCAGCACGAATAAGAGATTGTCCTCTCACTAAGGAGATGATTAATTTTTGCGATAATTATTTCTTTTCGCCTTTTCATCTATCCATCTTAATTCACTATCCATCAGTCACCACAATCATTTCACTTGACACAGATGATATCCGCAGTTGAATGCTTCCAAAGCACCTTCGACCTTTCTCTTCTTGCTCGTGCATTTTTAACAGTAAATACATCTGTCCACTCTTCAACTGATCTCATCTCTGACTTCCTTCTGTACATCCGCAGACCTTGTACACTTTAAGTAAATGATACTTCAATACTGAGTTCACCAAACAACTCTAACTCATCGCCCTTTACTCAACGACACGAAATCAGTATTTTCTACTCCATTGTATCTCTCAGATCCAACTTCACCTTATCCCGTGCAGTTAAAGTACTTCTTTTGACACCCTTATCCTCAAACCACATCCCGAATACCACTTCAGAGCATATCCTACATACTAATTTTTTACTCGCGCACATTAGAAAACTTCCCATTACAATTATAAACTATCATCGTTCTTCCCGTCGCTTAAAAGCACAGATTATATTGGTTCATCTTAGAATATCACTCAGTGTTCAAAAACTTTTACATCATACAATTACACACAACGGAAAATATATTCATAGATAATTCATACTCTTGTGAAAAAGGAAATGAGATTAATTTCCACTAATAACAGTAATAATAATAATAATAATAATAATAATAATAATAATAATAATAATAATTGGATAACCACAGCGACTGCATAGAAGCGATGGAAAAAACAGATGCCTATAAATACCTAGGATACAGACAAAAAATAGGAATAGATAATACAAATATTAAAGAAGAACTAAAAGAAAAATATAGACAAAGACTAACAAAAATACTGAAAACAGAATTGACAGCAAGAAACAAGACAAAAGCTATAAATACTTATGCTATACCAGTATTGACCTACTCATTTGGAGTAGTGAAATGGAGTGACACAGACCTAGAAGCACTCAATACACTTACACGATCACAATGCCACAAATATAGAATACATCACATACATTCAGCAACAGAAAGATTCACATTAAGCAGAAAGGAAGGTGGAAGGGGATTTATAGATATAAAAAACCTACATTATGGACAGGTAGACAATTTAAGAAAATTCTTTCTAGAACGAGCAGAAACTAGCAAAATACACAAAGCAATCACTCATATAAATACATCGGCTACACCATTGCAATTTCATAACCACTTCTACAACCCTTTAGATCACATAATATCAACAGATACAAAGAAAGTAAATTGGAAAAAGAAAACACTACACGGCAAGCACCCGTATCATCTGACACAGCCACACATCGATCAAGACGCATCCAACACATGGCTAAGGAAAGGCAATATATACAGTGAGACGGAAGGATTCATGATCGCAATACAGGATCAAACAATAAACACCAGATATTACAGCAAGCATATTATTAAAGATCCCAACACCACAACAGATAAATGCAGACTTTGCAAACAACAAATAGAAACAGTAGATCACATCACAAGCGGATGCACAATACTAGCAAATACAGAATACCCCAGAAGACATGACAATGTAGCAAAAATAATACATCAACAACTTGCCATAAAACATAAACTAATAAAACAACACGTTCCCACATACAAGTACACACCACAAAATGTACTGGAGAATGATGAATACAAATTATACTGGAACAGAACGATTATAACAGATAAAACAACACCACATAACAAACCTGACATCATACTCACCAATAAAAAGAAGAAATTAACACAACTAATTGAAATATCCATACCCAACACAACAAATATACAGAAGAAAACAGGGGAAAAAATTGAAAAATACATCCAACTGGCTGAGGAAGTCAAGGACATGTGGCATCAGGATAAAGTCGACATTATCCCAATTATACTATCAACTACAGGAGTCATACCTCACAATATTCACCAGTACATCAATGCAATACAGCTACATCCAAACATATATATACAATTACAAAAATCTGTAATTATTGATACATGTTCAATTACCCGAAAGTTCCTAAATGCAATATAACATATACCATACAGTTACAAGGAAGTCACGCTTGACCGAGGTCCGCGTCACGTTCCATTTTTAACCAGACTTAAGTCTGAGGGAAAAAAAGTCAATAATAATAATAATGATAATGATAACAAACGAATAGAGTACAGAGAATAGCATCCAACGAGAACAGGTAAGTATCTAACAACGTTCAGCACAGGGTAATGTATAAATAGTTATGGAAATGCATAGTTTTGTTGGTAGAGCCTGTAATTTACAGTTGACCACCTGTTGTCACGCAGCTTACAGGTGATATTCGAAGTTGACAGCGTAGAACATAAGGCCCAAAGCACACTTTGCAGAACGGACTGGCACACTTCTACCAATACAACAACCTGGACTCGCATATAACGTCTTCACGTGTGTAAGACATTCACTTTTCACATGCCTTCAGAAGCACCAGTAGGTGGTCAGATCCGGCGACCAAGGGGACCATGCAACTAGTCCGCTTAGCACAGTCCACTGACAGCGGAAGATGTGGAGATACCTCGGCACATTGACTTTGAAATGACCCGAAGCACCATTATGCAGCAATCTCATGCCCTTTAGGACTATCAAGGATAATTCTTTGAGTGTAAAATCAGTGCGTCGTACGAGAAGTACAGGTGCTCCGCTTCAGAGGGGCCTCACGGACCGTCAACTTTGCCCCAGAAGTCGGATGTTAGGAACCCTGGACCACTAAGTAATATAGCACTAATGGTTTTCTACATCAATTTTTTGAAAACTATTGTGAAGCGTGCGGCAGAAAGGACATCTCGTTCTGTAACATACTGCGCTATTGCTTCGTTCCTTTCACGTTTGGAAAATAGTTAAGAATGAGTGTTTCAATGCGCTCTGCAATCAACATAATCTTTTCTTTCCTCTACGGGAGTTGTACATAGGGGGCTGTAATACGTTACAACTTTCTTCACAGAATACTGGTTCTTGAAGCTTTGAGAGCAGACTCCACTGGAGATTATATGTCATCTTATTTCCTATTCTTTTGAGAGAAAATTTTCTTGGAAAGATGCCGTCTTATTTCAATTGTCTGCCAGTTCAGATTTTTTTACGTTTCAGATGAGTCAAAAAACCCGTGCCTATGCATGCCGTCTGGGTTTTGGGCAATATTGATGACTTAGCTCGTATTTTCTTGCCGACCACTGAACGCTGCTGACGAGCGTGAATGAGGCGCCACCGTTTGAGAACCACCGTGCGGCCAATGAATTTAAACTCACCGACGATCTTTCACCACGTATTTCACCCGGTTTTCACAGTTCGTGGTGGTGATATGTTACGTTCCGGTACTTATTATCCTGTGATTTCGTTGTTTTTTTTTAAATCTTTATTTGATCATTATCATGATACAATGTAACCTACTACCTAAATACATTAGTAGGTTCTATTTTTAACTATTTCTATATTCTATCTGCAGCTATTATTATGTTTAACACTACAGGTTTCTACTACAATCCATCACCACTATGGGGGTTATTCTACTATACTATACTATTGTGGTGTCACCGCCAGACACCACACTTGCTAGGTGGTAGCTTTAAATCGGCCGCGGTCCATTAGTACATGTCGGACCCGCGTGTCGCCACTGTCAGTAATTGCAGACCTAGCGCCACCACATGGCAGGTCTAGAAAGACGGACTAGCACTCGCCCGGTTGTACGACGACTTTGCTAGCGACTACACTGACGAAGCCTTTCTCTCATTTGCCGAGAGACAGTTAGAACAGCCTTCAGCCAAGTCCATGGCTACGACCTAGCAAGGCGCCATTAACCATATCTGGAGAGAGTCTCACTTGTACAGTCAATAGCGATGTACCAGAAGGATGAATTAAAGTTAAGTAAACAGACGATACGTACTTTTCTTTAGTGCATTCATACGTATCCTGTTCCAGAACTCACGCCAGTCGGCGTGTGTGTACGCGTGCCTTTCGGTTACCCGTCACTGTGGACTGGCTGTCTTGTCAGTCCACTACAACTATGTAATTATTTATCTAGTGTTACCTTGATTTTAGCTTCTATTGTTAGGATAGTACTTGCAGATGGTTATTATGACTACTCTACCTGCAGCGTTACAAGTGTGGCAGAATAAGATACAAACCGAATTTTTTGGCCATTCCCACTGAGCTAATCCCAGTGGGAGTGCCCCTGGCACTGGGCTAGCCGGTGACGTGGTCGCTGCAGTTCTATGCTATTTCTATTATCCTAGTTTGAACTTATAACTAACCTTATATCTAATGTCATAATTGGTGCATAGTCAGGTCCGGTGGTGATGTACTACCCCCGAACCTATTCCGAAAACCTGGCGGATTCCAGCCGTGAGGCGGCTGGCCGAGTCCACGTCCCGGCGGAACAGGGGGGTGTACGCGACAAGTCTGGTATTTATTTATTGATTGTTGCTTAAATTGATTTCGTTTTGCTGCGTTGGACTTAGTTTTACGCCTTAAAGGCGGTTCACACTGAGACGATATCGTGCGATGCGACACGTTGCAATAATGGTCGCGCGACGCATTGCTTATCGGTGTGACACCCGTCTTCCCACCGGGATTGTACGATATGCCATCCACGTAAACGCGACTCGCCATACGACAAGCAACAAGAGACTACAATTCACATTTCTGTTTTAGTTTCAGTTGCCACCATGAGCTCTTGTGAAGAGGACGCTGTTATGTCTTATCATTATTTAAAGCTCAAAAAATCGAAAAAGGAAAGGAAGTAATGGGAGTTCTCTTACAATGCTATAATTAACAAGCATAGCTGGGCTGTGGTTTCGTGCGACGTTTCTCAACATGAGAAATTTCACGAATACTACAGGATGAGTCAAGACAGTTTCCAGGCTTGTGAGCAGTCTGTATCAGCTTCTCCTACAAAATAGAACACAAATTTTCAACTTGCTATATCTTCTGCTGAGAAGCTTCTAATTACAGAAAGGTAAGTTGGCGTGAATTACGTTAAAACAACCGAAAGTTTATTTTCCTTAGGACAAAGTAGTATCGTACTTTACTCGATGAGTTACATGTATGAATAATGGTTGCAAATTAATTAAACTAGGATAATATTTCAACATTTGTTCAGTTTCGCAAAGTGGTATATGATTCAAATTGAGGAGTATGCAAAAGAAACGTTGCTGAGTTTGACGTGAGACCACTCTCTATCGATGGCGTACGAGTGGGTGGTGAACACTGCGTAGGGGTAGACGTGTCTTTGAAGAAATGGAGAAAGCCGATGACGATGAGAAAAATCTCAGCTTTTCCTCCTTCGCTTCGTCCAGCTATTCATTATGAAGTAGCTGGAACTCAGGTTTCAGCTCACTTTTACGCTTGTTACGAACCTCCCTGGAATCAAGGAACACAGACTGAAAATGTATTCAGGTGGCATTAGATGATGATTCCCGGCATCTTTTAATTTCAGTAAGGAAGGTTTTTTTTCCAGCTTCGGACTGTATTGGCAAACACGAGACAGATCCCCCCCCCTCCCCCCCCCCCCCCCACACACACACAGCAGACAATACCAAGCAGCAGTAGCGTAGCGAGTGACGCATAGCTGCCAACCTCTTAGCGGACAACCTCCAATAAATCTCACACATTTCCTCGAGCATGGAAAAGGGTATCGCTCTCCTTGCACCGTTAAAGACCATTTCGGTATGCTATCCATATTCTGTATGCAGTAATCTTTGATCTAAAACCCAAAGACCATGAACTAGCTACGGACTACATTCTTCACTGCAAACTGTTCAAAATATCCCCGGTGGTTTATTTATGTATGAAGTATCACAATAACAGTAGGAACTATGGGAAATAACGAAAATAAGAGCAGTTACTTATGAAGCTGTGTTGTCAGACAACAAGGCGCGGACTTTTTTTTTGTCGTACGAGAATGATTGCATAGCGGAGAACATGCGCATATCCCTAAACTGTAATTTTTACTTTTGTTACGCGAAAAGTTAAAGTTTTTACTGAGCCACTAACTATAGAAGCGGACGTAACTTTGGTTCTCCTAAATACCGTCTTACACAATATTCATGTTACACGTTTCTAGAGGTTGTAGACAGCTATTAGTAGATCAAGTCTTACTTAGGAACCCACATCCGGAAATGTCATCCAACGACGCTGCAGAGCGTCAAAATTATAGGCGCCGGCGCCTGTAAATCTATGTATGTATAGCACAAAGGGTGATCCTATGATGATGTTACAAACTTTCTAGGATGATGGCGGATGATGGATGTATCAATTTGACGTGACAGTCACTGGACCGGAAGCGAACAAGTCGAAGGTTATAAGGGGAAACTGTTCTGATTCCGCCAGCCGTTGTGGCCGAGCGATTCTAGGCACTTCAGTCCGGAACCGCGCTGCTGCTACGGTCGCAGGTTCGAATCATGCCTCGGGCATGGATGTGTGTGATGTCCTTAGGTTAGTTAGGTTCAAGTAGTTCTATGTCCAGGGGACTGATGACCTCAGATGTTAAGTTCCATAGTGTCATTTGTTGTGATCCCCCTGACAGCAGAAAACATGTACTGGTACAGTTGTTGTTAAGACTTTAGGGTAGGCAACTTCCAGAGGTTTTAGTATGAACGAAAACAGGGACAAAATATCCAGAAAACATGGGCTCTAGAATGCATACCTGAGAAGCTATGGTCACTTGTTCTCCTTCGCTAGTGTGAAACACATCTCCTTCCTGCAGTAGACCTTGTCAGATTCTATATCCACATGCATTCCTAGCAAGACCATATATCCTCACCACCTCCCCCTCCCCCAACAGGCTCTACTCCTCCTTAGACAATTCCATAGCAAGTACTGCTGCTTCCTGTGACCTGGATACACTCACTCATCACCGACAAATACCGAGACACATCAGCAATTTTTTCAATGCAAAAAAAAAAAAAAAAAAAAAAAAGGCTGAGACTGGTGCCAGACCGGCACCAGACTTAACGCTACACTGCCCATAAACTCTTCCAAGTAATGGAAAGCATTCCTTAGACTCTCAGTCAGTAACCAGCTCCTCCACAACAGCCATTCCTTCTTTGAAAACCTGAGCAAAACTGACAACTTAGCATCCTATCTCTCCAACGTCTTCTCCATCCCTGATGACCCTCATTTTGATTACTCCCTGTTCCTTACCATCCATAAACATATTTCCTGTTCATCACTACATCAGCTACTGGCACCTTAAATAATGCCCTCTTTCTTTTCTCGTCACCTTTGCGACATTTTATACCACTATTATTTCCATAGGCTACTATCCTGAACTCTAGAAAACCTCTAGAGTCCTAATTTTCCTCAAACCACATAAATCCCCTAAAATGCATCCTCCTGTCACCTTATCTGAATCTTCAGTTTTTAGCAAGATGTTAGGGTCTACCCTCTACCAACGTTTTCATCAACACCTGAACCACCACCACCTTGTTCCAATGAACCAGTGTGGCTTTCCTCTCAATTTCTGCTGTGAAGATCTGCTCCTATACCTAACCCACCTGCTCAACTCCCGTAAATCTACTATTTTTGTGCTCTTCGACCTAGAGAAAACCTACAACCGTGTATGGCATTCCAGTCTCCTTTCCAAACTCCAGATATAAGCACTTCCCACAAACTATGTCTGTCTTATTGCATCCTTCCTATATAATCACCTATCCTGTGTTACTATTGACAATAACATACCTTCCATCCCACTGGAGAAGTGACTCAAGGCTCTCCTCTCCTTTATGTCTTTTGCACTACTGATATGTCCAAACCCCCATGTGTCCACTTCCTTCAGCATGCTGATGACACTACTTTCCTCGTCCTCTATCCTACACTCCGGAAATACCGACGAACCCTCCAATCCAGCTCAATCAGTTTACCTCCTGGCGTAACCAATGGCTCCTCAAGATAACCCTCCAAAATCCAGGCAATAATTACAGGACAAATAACCTGCACCTTCCAGCTCCATGACTTCTACTTACCATTTATGACCGTCCTACCAGTTAACTAATACACTAAAATATCTAGGACTATCCCTCAGCCAGCAACTAACGTGGAAACCTAACCTACTAACCATCTAACAGAAAGCTCATTATAGTCTAAAACTACTAACAGGCCAAACTTGGGTATTATATCGCTCCACTATTCTCCACGCCCACAGATACTGATCTGAGCCATCCATTGCTAAGCCAATGATGCATGGATATCCATCGGAGTAAAGTACTATAAATCCCTCCAGATTCTCGAATGCCATGCACTCCATCTTTTTTTGCATCCATTTGCCATCCCCCACATTGATCCTCTACTGTCTTATCAAATTCCCACCCCTCCTCACCCACATCGATCACCTCTACATCTCCCATACTGTCCGCAAACTAGATTCCAATACCAGTTGTCTCACCTCTCATCACCAACCCTGGTATGCCGCCACGCCTTCACAAACACATCCCCCCAGCCCTACACGTACACACACTCCATACCCTATCTCAACGCAACTTCAACCAACTTCCTCTCCCAGACAATGAGATCCATCCCGATATTTATCCCTCCTAACAACTTACACCATTCCCCATCTATCCCACTCCACATCAGGGTTCCTCTCTCGTTCTCCCACTCCACCGACACCCTTTCTTGTTGTACTATTATCATCCACGCACACCATTACTCCGCCTCTTCCCCCGTCCTTCCACCCTTTGTATTCCCAATATCTGTATTACCTCCTACCTATCATTTCCATAGTTCGCCACCTATCAGACCCCCATCTCTTTACCCACATCTCTCAACATCTGTCGAACATATTATCTCCTTCCCCAATACTTCTGACACAGTGTAGGTCCTCCAGATGATCAGTAAACCTGCAGTGCTCCAGTGCTCTCTTCATAGAAAACAAATCAAACACTGAATAGCTTTCCAATGATTTCAAGTGTTCAGTCCATTTCATATCACTTTATACACAGTAATACCTGTATGTGTTTCAACGATGTGGCAGGCTGCGGAAGTTTGCCAGTGTTCTTGCAATCCGATACTACTCGTTTCTCGCTCCATCCAGTCTTGCATTTATTCGCGTTTATAGAGAGCTGCCAGTCCTTAAACAACGTAGAAATACTAAGTTGTTCTACTTTATCTCAAGACCACAACACAGACAACCGCATCGTCAGCAGAAACTCTGAAAGTATTGTTGACTCCACTTAATAAATTGTTTATATATACTGAGGTTGTAAGAAGTCACTTACAGGTATTTCTCATACGCATAATGTTACATTCATTTATTACATTCATTTACGGCCAACATCGGTCACCCTTTGTAACGTAATGACTTCTCTTAAACTTTGAATTTTTAGAATTCAAAAATCACAAATTTGTGAAGGTACTCCACACGATTTGTTCTACTCGAAAGTCATCAATGTCGTACAGCGTCGAACACTTACCAGAAATCAAGGAAGTTGGCATCTACCAGATTACCTGCTTTTGCTGTTTTCAGGAAAACGTGTATGAAATAAGTGAGTTGTGATTCACATGGGTGGTCTTCCCTGAATCGCTGTTGACTGTTAAAGTGGATCCTCTTTTCCCGCAGGAACGTCAAAATGTTCGACTTTAAAATCTTCTCCCCAGGAGAAGCGCGTTAGTGATATTAGTCTATAGCTCTGTGCATCCGTTCCCTTGCTCTTTTGTAAACTGGCCTGATCTTTGTGTCTTTCTAGTCACATAGGGCCTATTCCTTTCATTAGCGGTTCTTGAAAAATATGAGCTAGGGAGAGAGCTAACTTGGCAGCATTTTCTTTGTAAAACCTAATAATAATTCAGTCTGTCAGCTCTACACGAGCAGCTGCAGTTACAACTAACGTTCCTAGCGCTGTAGTCGGCTGTTACCACATGAACAGCTACTGAGTACATACAAAAATCAGCGAGTTGGAGATCTTGCCCTGATGGACTACAGTACGCCTATTCTATGAGTTGCTGCCTGTACATTTCCCAGATGATACTGTTTTTCGAAATAATGTGCTATTTACTGATGAGACAGTTTTCTGTAAACAGACGTATCTGTAGAGACATGAACTCAAACAGTGTTCACGCACTCAAATATTTTATAAAGTTTTAGTGAATAACGTCAGTTATCAGTCCAGTCAGGTGATTAAAAGGATTACTCAGTAGGGCATTGAATACGGCTGCGTTAAGAAGCTTGCACTTAAATAGCTAGACACTAGTTTCAATATATATTTTGAAGCGATGAATATGAATACTTATTCTACTGAAGTCCTTCTCCCTTTTCCCTAAGAACGTGTGCCCAAAATTTCTCACGTTATGCTGCTCCCATTCAGCATTTACTAATAATTTATGTGCCCAATTCAGGTCGATGTCCCTTACGGTACTTGTCATACGGTTAAAACTAACTTTGTTTTCTAATCTTTATAGTACGTTGATGCTTGGTTAATTCATGTAACATTATATCTATCGAATCATTGAAGATAATGGAGTTTTAGATGGCAAGTATGTCATTTTGACAGGCCTTTGAATAAAGAAGTGTATGTTCATAAAGACCCTCAATCTTCACAGGTATGTTGTGTCAAAAAGAAAATGTGATATCTTACAACGGGACCACGCCTACTTGTCATAGTCGGTTTCATCGATATTTATGGAAGGGACTATATCCAGAGCTTGGCCAGAAATGAAACAGATGGAAGTGGGGGCTCCAAATGGACAAGTGTTTAGGAAAAATAGCGTTTGCGGCACGGGTAGGGTGAGGCATAAGCCACGTTAATTTAGTTTCCAGGCAGCGTGTGGTGGAGCGGAAAGAGTACAAAATAATAATCCAAAGGTCGTGGGCTCCAGTTGTTATGTGGAAGCGTTGTTTTATTTACAATATTTTACGTTACGTATTATGCAAGCAAACCGAGGTAATGCTCAGTATATTATACTTCATCTGATGGAGACCTACGTGCAACAGAACAGATTTCTTCTGGTAACTGAATCATGGAGAAGACATACAAATCGATAACTATGCGACAAGATTTTTCACGGTGAAGAAAGGTTGCCATTATATAATTATATGGTGATTTTCCCCAAATGTTAATCACAAAACTTCAGCACTGCTTGTATCTGGCTAAAATGGCTCTGAGCACTATGGGACTTAACATCTGAGGTCATCTGTCCCCTAGAACTTAGAACTACTTTAAACCCAACTAACCTGTGGACGTCACATGCATCCAAGCCCGAGGCAGCATTCGAACCTGAGACCTTAGCGGTCTCGCGGTTCCAGACTGAAGCGCCTTGAACCGCTCGGCCACACCGGCCGACACTATTTGTGTCTCGCCGAGACAGAGACAGTTAAGTGAAATCTAGACAGGACTGAATAAAAATGCATTCCATGGTGCATCACAAGTTATTGTCACCATTATTTGGTGATACGATGCGTTACGCATCCATACGGTGCGTTACGCATCCATACGGCGAGAGGGAAGTTTTCGCAAACGTAAACCAAGTTTGTTTTTGGGTAGAAACTATAAACAGTCGCGTAATTCTAAGAATTCGTCGTTTCTTACGTGTGCAAGATTCCGAGAAAATTACAGCTTTTCCTCTTATTTGCGGTGTAAATAACGAAAAAATTGCTAAACCAGTTCCCGTCTTAGGAATTCAAACCTGCGACCTTGTACTCTTTCCACTGTGTCAATCTAAATTAACGCAAATGGCTCAAGTAGCACCAGACCCTTCTGGAACGCAATCGGTGATTACGAATGGACGCGGTCCGCTTGTAAGTGCCGGCCGAAGTGGCCGTGCGGTTAAAGGCGCTGCAGTCTGGAACCGCAAGACCGCTACGGTCGCAGGTTCGAATCCTGCCTCGGGCATGGATGTTTGTGATGTCCTTAGGTTAGTTAGGTTTAACTAGTTCTAAGTTCTAGGGGACTAATGACCTCAGCAGTTGAGTCCCATAGTGCTCAGAGCCATTTGAACCATTTGAGCCGCTTGTAAGTAAACATCCGTCATAAATATGATCTTTCTCCACGTATCTGTCACAATCAAAATGCGGTACTGAACAAAGTCCCTAGTCAGAAAACTGCAAGAGAGTAACCAAAATCTCCAGCAATCATACTGGGGGGAAAAAGACTCTGTGCAGATCAAAGTTTAACTATGAAGTCAGTTTGTACGACGAAGACGTGAATATCGGAATCCATATCCATCGTAAAAATGGATGTATGTGTGTGTGTATGTCCCGTATATCCTCCTAAATCATTTGATTTCTACAGCCGGCTGCTGTGGCCAAGCGGTTCTAGGCGCTTCAGTGCGGAACCGCGCTACCGCTACGGTTGCAGATTCGAATCTTGCCTCGGGTATGACTGTGTGCGCTGTCCTTAGGTTAGTTAGGTTTCAGTAGTTCTAAGTCCTACGGGACTGATGACCTCAGATGTTAAGTCGCATAGTGCCCAGAGCCATTTGAACCATTTTTGATTTCTACCAAGCTTGGTATACATATCACTCCCTGGCATACTGTAATAGCTATGGAGTTAAGAAGATATGAGTCATAAACACTCAAATTCATGAAAAACTGTCACATTGTGCATTATGTTTAAATTTATTACTTCTTTGCTACTGATTCTATTCGAAATAAAATTTTGTAGACGGTATCAGAAAATACCGCTGACTTCCTACAAAAGTATGTCTTTTTATGACACATAAATCAAGAGATATGATGTCCTAAACACTGAGATACATGAAAAACTGCCACATCGTGCATGACGTTGAAATCCATTACTGCTTTGCTGCCAACTACGTTCACAATATAATACGCGGGCAGTATTTACATATAAGGTTGAAGGTACCTACAGAAATAAACTGTGAGGCTCCTAGCTAAAGAGGTAAGATGTTATCAACAGTGAGAAGTGTGAGAAAATGCCGCATCAAGCATGAAGTTTTAATACATTTATTTTTTAATGTTGATTGTAAGACACTCCTATAGTCGAGTCGACTTAAGGAAATCCCTGACACATCGCAGCGTTTTTGACAGCTTTCAACCTCGAAGCCCAAACGGCATTAGACCAAAATAATAGTCTTTTGCAGAGGTATAAAGAGGCGTGGCCATAGAGACGTCTATAAGACTGCGTTGTAGTTACGCGAAGCAGCAGCGCCCAGAGTAGAGAAACTGTACACTGCAAACACAGTTCAATGTTTTGGATTCTGCTTCCAACAGCAAATTGGCAAAATGAATACGCTTGCAATGTCGGGTTTGTCAGCTAGTAAGAATATAAACAAGTAAATATGTACGCGGTGTTTCACCTTTTCATTTCACTCTCTTGGAAGGAAGATGAACAGATAGCGAAAGATATTTGTGTTAATGTTCTGGGAAAGAAAATTAATAAGAAATAAGTTTTTAGGGTGGTTGGATACAGATCTACATTGGCTAAGAGAAACAAGATAGTTTAAAATTAAGATGGGAAAGAAAAATAACTGATATTTGCCACTAGAAATTGTTAACTAACCAGAGCAGCGTCAGGTTAGCCAGGAACAGCAGAGATAGTCTACTTCACAGTTCAACGAAATTCGAGAAACACTATTTCCACCTGCACTATATTATAGTGTTGAAGAAAGGATGTCCCGCCACAGCCGACTAACCTAAGTCATGTATGTAGTCTGTTTTAAAAAGCGTTACAACAACAGAAAGCTTTACGTAGCAGGCGTAACTAAAAAACCTTTTGGTGCTTTCTCCACTCAAAATTATTTAAAAGAATTAATTAAAATCTATCATAATTGGCTAAGAATCGAGGAATAAATAGAATTAGAGTTAACAGACGAAATGCGCGGATCTCTTACTCACTGTGAACACCCTGCAGCCTGATATCTGGGGTGAGTCGCGTTGTACCGCGAACCAAGAGCAAGTTTCCCCATGGAGTGGCGGCTAATTGCAAGCTACCAGCCTTTGCGGTCCCACTCTCGCCTCTTCGCGGAAGCTCGCTCAGGTCGCCACTTGCACATCCCTTCCATTGTGCAGAAAGTACTGAGTGCGTTGACGTCACTTTCCTCTTCACGAATTCAGCCGGCAGATAACTGATACGCCGTTAGCTATTACGGAAACGACTTCCTTCAACACTAGCCGAATTCACTGTGAGATATTGGAGTAATCGGAGGAAATTGCTAACTTCAAATCTCAAAAACACTCCATTTGTATTTTACTAATATCTGTTCCTTTCTAACCGGTTTTCGAATTATTTAGTCGTCGCTAGGAAACACACAACAATGGTTCAAAGAGACATAGGTGCGTATGCAGGAGGCCGGACGTTAGCGACAACTAACCGAACAATACAAGAATCTTTGCTCATAACATTACATGGGAAATTTCAAATCTAGGACTCAGCATACGTGTAATGCTACAGATATGTTAATTTACAGTCTTAAATCTAAAGACAGCTAGTATCAAAACACAGTACGTAAGTATATCATTCTAAATTTAAATATGCACACATCAAAAGAAGAAGTGCATCACCCCGGTTCACAGAACTCCTAAAGATAGACGCTGACTCGAGATATTGTATCACAGTCGCAGTCTCTTTGACTGTTCAGAGATGTCACTAAACCCGTCCAAATATGTGAACAACCATGCATGGGTAGCACCTATTACATGGAGGGGGTCCGACAGCGGACCAGTTCCAGTCATTCCACGAGGAAAGAGGTACACGACTCGTGCTGTCTGTAGTTCAACCACCCTTGACCGTCAGTACCGCTGTTCGTTCGATTGTTACTTTATTGCCAGGAAGGGCTCTCAACAAGGGAAGTGTCCAGGCGTCTCGGAGTGAACCAAAGCGATGTTGTTCGGACATGGAGGAGATACAGAGAGACAGGAACTGTCGATGACACTCCTCGCTCAGACAGCCCTAGGGCTACTACTACAGTTGATGACCGCTACCCAAGGATTATGGCTCTGAGGAACCCTGACAGCAAAACCACCATGTTGAATAATGCTTTCCGTGCAGCCACAAAATGTCATGTTACGACTCAAACTGTGCGCAGTACGCTGCATGATGCGCAACTTCATTCACGACGTCCATGGCGAGTTCAATCTTTGCAACCACGACACCATACAGCGCGGTACAGATGGGCCCAACAACATGCCGAAATGATCGCTCAAAGTTGGCATCACGTTCACTTCACCGATGAGTGTCGCATATGCCTTCAACCAGACAAATCGTCAGATCGGGCAACCCGGTCAGGCTGAACGCTTTAGCCACACTGTCTAGCGAGTGCAGCAATGTATGAAATCCCTACTGTTTAAGGGAGGCATTATGTGGAGCCGACATACGCCGCTGGTGGTCATGGCAGGCGCCGTAACGGCTGTACGATACGTGAATGCCATCCTCCGACCGATAGTGCAACCATGTCGGCATCATATTAGCGAGGCATTCATCTTCATGGAGGAAAATTCGCGCCCTCATCGTGTACATATTGTGAATGACTTCCTTCAGGATAAAGACATCGCTTGACTAGAGTGGCCAGCATGTTCGCTATACTTGAACCCTATCGAACATGGATTGAAAAGGGCTGTTTATGGACGACGTGAACCACCAACCACTCTGAGGGATCTACGCCGAATCATCGGTGAGGAGTGGGACAATCTGGACAAGAAGTGCCTTGATGAACTTGTGGATGGTATGCCACGACAAACACAGTAATGTATCAATGCAAGAGGACGTGCTACGGGCTATTAGATGTACCGGTGTGTACAGCAATCGGGACCACCACCTCTGAAGGTGTTTCTGTATGGTGGTACAACATGCTATGTGTGGTTTTCATGAACAACAAAATTGGCAGAAAATATGTTTATATTGATCTCTAATCCAATTTTATGTACAGGTTCTGGAACTCTCGGAACCGAGGTAATGCAAAACTTTTGTTGTTGTGTTTACAAATTTTCTGTACCTAAAACTAAAGGTTGTAAGCAAAAGCAAAGGAAGATATAATGACAATTACTTTGTGGTAGAAGTTGGTGGAGATTGTGTTTGTTTGGATTGAAGCCTGGAAGAGTGTGATTGACTGACCTGATTATGTGAAAATTGGATTGTTTTGAAAATCAGCCTGATGCAAACAAAATTAATTTTCTTTTATATTTACCCATACATGTTTCAACACCTATGTGGCATCTTTTGTGGGTAAAATTTTCTTATTTCTGTAAAGTACAGTATAAAATTTACAATGATTCAAATATTGTAGTCCTAAGAATTACAATAGGAGCAATTTGCTTTGTTTTGTTTTGCTAAATGAACTACGTTACTGTACTCCGGTTTATGTGTGCATTTTATTTTTTATTTACTTTTTTACAGCTTTCTACCTGCAAACTATCCACGAAGAAAATTAATGAGTATTTATGAAGAACTGTTTCGTTGGTAGATGTTATGTGAGACACCAACCAAACTCGCAAAAGGACAAAAAAAATGTAGTACAGAAACAGACATAATACTACCCACGAAAAAGTTCTTCATGAATATGCATTAATTTTCTTCATGGCTGGTTACCGGTGACATGCTGTAAAACAAGACGAAAAAGAGCACATAATCCGGAATATAATAATGTAGTTCGTTTAGCGATGTAAATTTAAATCGGGCGTCTAAACAAAATAAAGCAAATTCACGTACTGTAATCCTTAGGTCTACAACATTGAAATGATTATAAATTTGATACTGTACTTTTCAGAAATAAGAAAATTTGACCCACAGAATATAACACATAGGTGTCTGTGTAAATACAAAAATAAACTAATTGTGTTTGCCTAAGGCTGTTTTTCAAAACAACCGAATTTTGCATCACAAAAACAGAAGAGACATCAAGTGGAGGTTCAAACCTTAGTAAAACGAGTATGAAGTTTGAGAGTGGGCTGTGCTCAGCTGTACCTAACCATTTATAGCCAGACAGGTTTTCTGAAGTAAATAATTACGCACCTCAAGTGCTTCTAGTAAGGTAAATTATTCCTCTCTTTGGTTTGTATCCGTGACTTTCCTTCTTCACATGTTTAGAAACTGGCTGTGCTAATACTTAGTCAGTTTGGATGCAATAGCTCTGTCTGTATTACCAATAGGCAATTTATTGTAGTCAGTGCAGATATTATTATAAACGCCACTAGGAGTTAATACATATATTTTAACCTTGCTATCGAACAATATGAAGTCGTCATGTCTTTTACATAACGTGAATTTTTATACTATTTAGATTTCGGACTGTTGTGTACATAGTTCCGCGTAGTCAGCGCGTACACAGCTTTCCCAGTAGAGTGCGCCCCACTAAGCACAACAGCGCAGGCGCAGCGCTCGTTCGTCTCCGCACTACGAGATGACGCTGCCATAGAGACGGACCAAATTCTGCTTCCGCCGATCCGCGTATTAATATGTAACGCAGCCAATGAGATTGCTGCTAACGTAGAACCATTTGTCCTCGTGGATCACACTCGCGCACTGATACATGAACGCGTGACGTATTATAAAGAGTGTACAGACCTCCGATTAGTCAGTCTGCATTTGTCTGCACCAGTCTGTACCAGTCTGCATTTGTCTGCACCAGTCTGTACCAGTCTGCATTAGGCTGTACCAGTCTGCATTTGTCTGTACCAGTCTGTACGAGTTCTAAATTTGTCTGTACCAGTCTACAGTCAAGTTTCAGTCTGCGCCTAATAAGATTACCATATTCCTGTACATAGCCATGAAGATAAATGTATAGACACTTTTGTCAAGTATCAGAGATATATGTGAGAATAAGATTAAAATACCAATACCAAAGGAACTTCAGATTGTCAATTGTAAATAGCATCCAGAACCAAGTTAAGTAATTTTTATACTTGTTATTATTTTAATAAATGTGTGTGAAAATTAATCAAGTTCTGTTTAAATTTGGTTACCGTCAATATGTCACTCTAAACGTGCAAGTAGCATTTCTATCGTCTGACCTATCGGCAGAAGATAAACACGCCACGATAAGACCACGAGATATATTGCTGACACTTGCCTACTTCGTTAGAGCCACAAGTCAAATAATCTGATGGTGTGTGTACTGAAGGTCTTACAGTATGCACACCACACGGACCTTTGACAAATTTATGTAAATAAAAGGGGAAGTGGGAAGAAAGGAAAGGAAAGGAAGGAAATAATAATATCAGCTGAATCGAGACTTACGCAAAATTAACGGTGACGAGTAAAAATGCGTGCCACACTGGGACTCAAACGCAGGCTCTCCTGCTTACTAGGTAGTTGCATTAATCACTGTACCACCTAGACACACTGTTTATCTCAAATGCACTAACTACACTCCTGGAAATTGAAATAAGAACACCGTGAATTCATTGTCCCAGGAAGGGGAAACTTTATTGACACATTCCTGGGGTCAGATACATCACATGATCACACTGACAGAACCACAGGCTCATAGACACAGGCAACAGAGCATGCACAATGTCGGCACTAGTACAGTGTATATCCACCTTTCGCAGCAATGCAGGCTGCTCTTCTCCCATGGAGACGATCGTAAAGATGCTGCATGTAGTCCTGTGGAACGGCTTGCCATGCCATTTCCACCTGGCGCCTCAGTTGGACCAGCGTTCGTGCTGGACGTGCAGACCGCGTGAGACGACGCTTCATCCAGTCCCAAACATGCTCAATGGGGGACAGATCCGGAGATCTTGCTGGCCAGGGTAGTTGACTTACACCTTCTAGAGCACGTTGGGTGGCACGGGATACATGCGGACGTGCATTATCCTGTTGGAACAGTAAGTTCCCTTGCCGGTCTAGGAATGGTAGAACGATGGGTTCGATGACGGTTTGGATGTACCGTGCACTATTCAGTGTCCCCTCGACGATCACCAGTGGTGTACGGCCAGTGTAGGAGATCGCTCCCCACACCATGATGCCGGGTGTTGGCCCTGTGTGCCTCGGTCGTATGCAGTCCTGATTGTGGCGCTCACCTGCACGGCGCCAAACACGCATACGACCATCATTGGCACCAAGGCAGAAGCGGCTCTCATCGCTGAAGACGACACGTCTCCATTCGTCCCTCCATTCACGCCTGTCGCGACACCACTGGAGGCGGGCTGCACGATGTTGGGGCGTGAGCGGAAGACGGCCTAACGGTGTGCGGGACCGTAGCCCAGCTTCATGGAGACGGTTGCGAATGGTCCTCGCCGATACCCCAAGAGCAACAGTGTCCCTAATTTGCTGGGAAGTGGCGGTGCGGTCCCCTACGGCACTGCGTAGGATCCTACGGTCTTGGCGTGCATCCGTGCGTCGCTACGGTCCGGTCCCAGGTCGACGGGCACGTGCACCTTTCGCCGACCACTGGCGACAACATCGATGTACTGTGGAGACCTCACGCCCCACGTGTTGAGCAATTCGGCGGTACGTCCACCCGGCCTCCTGCATGCCCACTGTACGCCCTCGCTCAAAGTCCGTCAACTGCACATACGGTTCACGTCCACGCTGTCGCGGCATGCTACCAGTGTTAAAGACAGCGATGGAGCTCCGTATGCCACGGCAAACTGGCTGACACTGACGGCGGCGGTGCACAAATGCTGCGCAGCTAGCGCCATTCGACGGCCAACACCGCGGTTCCTGGTGTGACCGCTGAGCCGTGCGTGTGATCATTGCTTGTACAACCCTCTCGCAGTGTCCGGAGCAAGTATGGTGGGTCTGACACACCGGTGTCAATGTGTTCTTTTTTCCATTTCCAGGAGTGTATTTCGGCACACTGCCCGACTGACTCAAATTCCCACCTAGCGCCCCCTATCTGTAGTCCTCTGTGCTCGTCAATTTTGGATTCCTCCTGTAAGTCGAACGTAAATGTGCATCCACACTGAAGATTGTGGATTCATTGATGATCGAAGCGAATGAATTACATGAATACGTGGTGTCTTTATGAAAGAACATGCAGCACACATTCATATAATTTGACTAATTTTTTGGATGACTCCAATATCCGGGCGTATAGCCTACGTGAATGACAGCATTGCGGGTAGCCGATGTAGAAGCACATAGGGGCCACAGTAGCGTAAACCAAAATAAGAATGGTTATTTAACAATGTCTATTCCTTCATACAAGCACGCATGTTTAAGGAACAGACATTGTCAAGGAAGTATTATAATCTTACACGGGCCAAACGACGACAATAATACTGATTCTGAACGCATTTTTCTCATTAAACTTGTCGTAGGAATCCAAGTAATGTTGTGCATAGTCAATGTGGGATATGGAGGTGCGGAAACCCAAGAAACGTGCACATACAGCCGAGATGTTTAATGCGACCTCTATCGATACTTGGGAAGTACAGCACAAATTTTCGTGTGTCATCAGTAGGTAATATTTCCATACCCTATACATCTGATGCCTAGAGAATCCGCAGTTGAGAATAAATTTCGTAGAATAATAATAGTTCCAAATGAGAACAGCAACAACGTCACAATGTAAGAGCCCGCAATCGATACTAATGAACGGCGAGAGACCGTCAATTTATGGACCCAAACTAGAACCTCCAGACATCCACCACAAAGTAATGCCGCGACTTTACCCGCTTGGAACTCACTGGCTTCTTATCGTAACGGAGCTATTGGACAGCAGTCCAGAGACAGAACTTCATTTCTGCACACAGATTTTTACCTGTTTTACATTCTTTGCACTTTTTTGGTTACTGAGAGCTAATATAAACTTTACACAGACTACTTACAACAAGACAATAGACAGTTAGTTGCGTCAACAATTGTTTTGACCTATCCCAGTGGCGAAATTATTTGTAATTTACAGTACATTGTGAGGTGTTAGTTTCTGTTGTCTGCAATAAATGTTTTTAAGTATTCTAAATCCATCGAACATATCGGCTGGAGAAACACCTTCTTCTTGTATTGGAGGCTTTGCTTGCAAGTGCGACACGAGCTACATTTGATGTTTTTGGATGATGGTGGTGGAAGGGAAAGCGGGGGCACGGGGGGGGGGGGGGGGGGTTAGTGGTCCAGAGACAGAGACTAACAAGATGTGAGGGATGAACTTGCAGTAATATTTGATCCATCCGAAAATTTAATTCCATTGCTTGACGCCATTTATGTCTCTGCTACATTATGTGGAGTGGGACAGATGCCAGAAGGACTGAAAAAATGATCTAAATAAGCTAAATGAGGAATGAAAAAGATGCATTTACTCTTGTTGCATTACAAGTTGGCTATTTCTAAAGCACGGAGGAGGGCTTACAGAGTGGCGACGAGATCCTTGGCACTTCTGCCCACTACGAAAGTGTCACCGAGGTAGTCATCTGCACTCGTGCCTCCCTGAATACCTGTCCCAAGTACCATTGAGAAATGGCAGGATCACTGAATATAGCAAAAGGAAGGTAATTCTATAGGACAGGTCAACGGGGGAGTTAATCACCAGACTGTACCGGAACTCCTCATTCATCGGTAACTGCAAGTAAGCCAAATGGAGGTCGATCTTCGCAAAAAGAGTGTGACCAACAAGTTCTGACATGATATCCTCCACCTGTGGAGAGGGATGTACTCGACTGATTGAACTCTCCACAAAAACTCAAAGACCGGTAAGATTTTTCTAGTAAAACAATCGGAGTAGCTCATAGACTGCTGAAGGTCATTCTCAAAATCCTTTCATCATGTACCCGTAAGAGTCCGTGGGGTTTGTGCCGCAGGGCGAAAGGTAGACTGCCGGCTTGAAAAGCTTGGATGTCGCAGAAGGCTTCAAACTTATGTGTACTTTCACAGTTAGTGACACATGTTGGTCTGCTGATAAAATATTGAAGTATACTTCATAAAAAATTCATATAGGTGGGTATGAGAAGGAAGAAACACTGTATTCTGTTAGTCGAATAGCGCAGCTCCAATCTGAGCTCATGATAAACGTCCATTCCTAAGCTGTTTGAAGCCCCCTGTGTGCCGACGACCAGCATGCAAGCCGTCAAGGAGGACTTGAACGTAGAACAAAATTGCCCCATCACCTGGGTTAGTTGTTACTGTAAGTTTTTGGTTGTTTTGCAAAATATTGACAGGCAGTGAGTCAACCTGTTGTCAGTCACCAAATTAACGATAGATAGTGCAGGAGCCAATATCAATTTGCAATGTGGCAGGAACGTCGTTAAGCGACACTTGTAACCTTAATAATCTATCTGAAACAGGTAACACGGCTTGAATCTGGAGGACATCTGGTCCTACCGAAGTTCATCGGCTTTGGTGAGTGATAAAACAGGTGCTACATGACCGCAGTTACTGGGTTAAGTTGCCCCCTCCCCAAAAGTGTCTGTGAAGACGGAGCCTTATTTGACGAAGATGTGAAATAGGCACGGTGGGGTCGGGCACTAGCTTTACAGCGTGGTCAGACGGGGAAAATCTGGGAAATGTCCCGTAGGGCCGCCGAGCTCCGTACTTTTCGTTTACACGTCAAAGTGAGCGGGAGACACGTTCACAATGACGGGTCGTCTGATGTCATCAACACGGAAATTCACTAAGTTCATCTTCCTCGCTAACGAGTCGGTGTAAAATAGTTTAGACTTGGAATTTCTGCACTGAAAATTACAGTCTGTTTTTTGTGTGATCTAAAAAAGTTTTGTCGTGCATGCGGTACCTGCCCCTACTCAGTCGGCCGTACTTCCAACACGCGCACCGCCAGTTACCCCCATTGTTTCCTGCAGCCGCCATCACGGCACATGGGCTCTGCCACGAGCGATTATGGCGCTGCCAATGAGACGCTAGCATTACTTTCCCCGAGTTCCAGCGGTGCGTGTACTTCAGTTAGAAGATTCATGCACAGAAGTCCATTTTCTGAGATAAGCTGTCGAATAACATTTACAGACTTTATCTTCTGAACAGACATTGTACTGAAGAGTGACAGATTTATAATTCTTCTGTATCTGTATGTATTTCTGTATTCAAATCTACTGTTAGAAACTGACGTGGGCGCTGCATCAGCGAAGTTATGTATGATTTTTACTATTTGATATTAGATGTGGAATAAATTAATATATGAATTCTCTGATCATGAACGGTACCTATTCCTCACTCCTATATCCACTAAAGAACCACACAGCGTGCAGAGGAAGTCATAACAGGCTAGAGGTCACATTGACATGAGAATCTAAATATTTCATCAATTTAGTCTTAAGCTGATCGTAGAACAAGTCATGCCGTTCAGCATCCGGGTTCAGCTGTTGGAGAAGCCAATAAATGTCATCTCCTGCATTAGCTAATAAGAAGGTGCTTTGTTGGATATCACTTGAGCTTGCGTACGCTTCCAAATGGATGATATAGTTGGCTCATGGTTCCATCTTACTGTCAAATGTTAGAAACTGTGGTGTCAATGTTCTGACGTCTTTCGCCATAGAACTGATTCACCACAGTCAGTTGGAAACCTCGGGCATCGTTGTGACGGTGGCTTTAATTTCATATATAAGTTTTTGCACCTGCTGCAGGTTTTACGAGAATAAGAGGACTTAGGGTGGTGATGTCTGTGTTGACAGCGGGTTTGCTTAAACGATAATCGTACGCCAGCACAGTAAGTATGTGAAAAGAGCTTATTAGCCCTGTCTGCCTGGTGAGCCGTAAAAAACTTCACTTAAAAGTTACGTAAATTCTCGTCACCAGTAACTGAAGCGTCCATACCAAGGCTCAGTATGCAGGAACAAGAAAACTGCAGTATCTCGGGTTTATGTCTAATATGCCTGAAATCCACATTACATTGGAGTTGAACGGACAACCAGGTTTCCTATAACCGACACTGGAGGGCTGCCTTGCTGCACACGCTCACCAGAGAGCGACTGAGGTGATAGCAGAGGTCTCTGTCCCCACGAACCTCTTTCATATGCCGGCCACGTGACAGAAAACAAGACCGTATGTATCCTGGTGCCAAGGGTAACCACCTCACTCTGCATGGGCTCCCTGGGCCAGGCCCCGATCGCGTATGCATTTCTTCAGTCACTTTGGAGCCGCCATAAGGACGATCAGACGCTACGTGTTTGTACGAGGGAACTTGTAGGAATTCATGACTTTGGTTTCATTTGGAATATACTGGACATCACTATGTTTTCCTCATACTGCAAAGTAGAAATGGACTGTCCTTCGGTGACTTCAGCGTCAACTGAGTTGGCGTTCGCAACAATTTACCGTGGGGATGCCCTGTGGGGACTTCCCGCGTAGTGCTTCATTTAATTACTTCGATCTAGAGCCATTCTGCCTTGATCACATTTACCATAATACTCTTTATCACAGGAATTCCAGTACCGGAACTGTCCAGGGCGAAGAAAAATTCGCGTACTCGGACTTCACAGCGCGATTCCTCAAATTCTAGCAATACAAAAATGTCTCATAAAAAATTTCGTCTTGCGCATATTTCCGGCAGTAAACGGACGTCAGAAAAATGGTTCAATTGGCTCTAAGCCCTATGGGACTTAACATCTGAGGTCATCAGTTCCCTAGACTGAGAACCACTTAAACCCAACTAACCTAAGGACAACACACAGATCCATGCCCGAGGCAGGATTCGAATCTGCGACCGTAGCAGCAGTGCGGTTTCAGACTGAAGCGCCTAGAACCGCTGGATCACAACGGCCGGCTAGACGCCAGAGATTGGTAGTCTGACAACACTGTAATCAATGTACGGTAACTGCGTCTATCATTACTGTTAGCAATGCTGTGCAGTTAGTGCAATGGGTAGCATTTTAGCTTAGCATGATAGAGGTCTACCGTTCGATTCTGAATCGAGGCGAATTTGTTTTTATTTGTCATTTTCATTCTGCCAAATAATACTGTAGCATACAGCTTTACTTAAGCCACATGTATCCGACTTTTACATAGTACATTTCTATCGAAATGTAGTGGACATAACGTGGCAAGAATACTAGTCGGTACTAACCGATGGGACCGCTGGGTGAACGTACACAGAAAAGATGTTTGGAATCTAGTACATGCAGTGGTGCGAAATAATTAGCCTCCACGACGTCCAAAAGGCTTCTTTAAAAGCTGACAAATGAAAACGACTGTACTTTCATTTCTGTGTTCATAATATGTGAGTGCAAATTTTTTGTGGAAGACTCACTGTGATGGTTGTATGACGATAAAGACGCCAGATACCATACCAGGCCGGCTACATCTAACAAATACGCCTCGACGCAGCGTCGAACCCTCCACCTCCTGCATGCTAACCCAAAATTCTATCCAGTGCACCACCGGAACAGCACGAAAGCTGTCTGCTGACAGGGGTAGTTACCATACTTGTGATTACCGTGATGGCAGGTTGCCAAACTTTAACGTCCACTTACTGCTGGAAATATGTGCAGAATGAAATTTCGTGAGAGACATTTTTGTATTGCTGCTATGTGAGGAATCGTGCTGTGAAGTCCGAGTGCGTTAATTTTTCTTCACTCTATGTAGCGTTTAACTTCAGCTTAGCACACTTATAATTACTAGACCCTCTTCTTCAAGTACTGTTTTCTGTTCAAACCAGACGGATTTGTTTCGTTTATGACCATTTAAAAACCAGCTTCCACCAAGGAATCAGTGTTCTCTTAAAATTATTGTTATCTTAATTCAATGAAGTTGTTATTCAGATTATACCACATATTTGTCCCACTCCACATAATACAGAAGTGACCCAAAACTTGCAGGTGTTACATGGCGTCAAACAGTGTAAGTCAATTTTCAGACATATCAGCTATTACTGCAAGTCCATCTCTCACACCACTTCAATCTCTGGACGACTACCCCCACCCCCGCCCCCAAACCACCACCATCATTCAGAAACATCAAATGGAGCTGGTCTCCCACCTGTCAGAGAGGCCTCCAAGACAAGAAAAAGGCGCTCCTTCAACCGATATATTCTACGGCATGTGGTACTACCAAATTACTCATTGTGGCAGCAAGGTACGGATATGGAGTTCTGATTGCCCGATTGCTTTCGCATTGAAAACTCTGATATCAACTCCGTACATTTACACCCAAATAGAAAAAGATACCTTGGCCGATATCTTTGTTCTAAAGAGATTCATGATTAAACATATGTCCGATGGTTTGTTCTGCTAACGGGTCACAAAGCGCTACTGCCTCTTCTGGGGCGGTGGGTGATAATAAAATGGTCTATTTTTTGTTGTTGTGTCGGTATGAAAAGACACTTAAATTGTCTGTGTATGCTTTACATCCGCCTTCGCCGTTTAAAAGAGCCTGAAAACTATTTCTTCAGTCATCCAGAAAGCCATGGAGAATACACTGACAATAATTTCCGGTCTGCAAATCGACATTACTCTTTGTGCTCACTGTAAGAAAATGTCCCTACTCGTTATCTACTCAGTGGGATCAGGAACTATGGTTACAAATGAAAGTATGACTACAAATGAAAGTTTTGGGTTTTAATTGATTGATGTATTTTGTAACAGTTCACACACGCACAAAAAGTCTTAGTGTAATATTCTTACTACTGTCGCTACCGGAAACACCGTTATTAACAGTTCAGAGACGTGCTCTATGGGACGTTCAAAGTAATGTAGTCTATCTCCCCGACTTCGAATCACCAAGAGTTAACTGATCGCCTTCAAAGTGAAAAATAGTCTCGCAACTTGCCACACCGTTTTGTCAAACTTACGGATAGCACACAAACAGTTATATCCGTGGAATGGAAGAGATTCGGGACGCTGTACAGTCCTGGCGAGTTAACTTTCTGATTTTATCGAAAACGCATTCAAGTCGGCCCAGCTCTGACGTCATCTGAGGCACAACGCATGCAGACATTTGACTGACGTGAAGAGATTGATATCTCGGTGCGAAGTGCCTCTTTCCATTGAGGCTCTGGCTGTATTTATATAGGGGCGAAGCGGATCGCTGTTTGCTTTCAACCACCGTATGCACAAGCAATTTTTCGTATAAATGCCGATTTTATCCAAAATATTGCTCTGGTCAAGTGGAGACTTGTAATTTTTAATTGTGACATACATTTGCATATTCTGAACAGTTCTTAGCTTTGCAGTTTTCTTATGCAGTGCCACTTTCTTTTTTCTTAAGATCGTATATTTTGCCTAACATGTTCATTTGATCATTTAGAGACTTATGATATTAACATTAATATGCTTAAGGATATACTGCCGAAGTCTGGGGAATATATATATATATATATATATATATATATATATATATATATATAATTTTGTTGATGGATTTTTGCAAATCATGTACATAAAACATAAATAACATAGAAAAATAAGATAAAAATTTCGATTTCTACAACATGAATTTTGTGATTTCGAAAGTTCAGTCTTTACCTTAAAGAAAAATACAAACACATTTTGCCCTTTTATAGTTTTTGAGTACTCACTCATTTAATCACAACGGAAGGCTCTGTGCTTGTGTCCTTATGAACCACTTTCGCTGAATCATTTAATGTAGAGGGTGAGGAGTCACAATGGTTAATGTCCTCGACACACTATTACAAAATGAGCAAGGGGAGGAGTCACTGTGGTTGGCGTCCTTCACATTTACTTCTCCATACAACTTGTAGTCCAAATTTCATTCAGCATCCACACTCTAGAGAAACATATTTTATTATTAGGAAAACTTCAATTAACGTTTCCAAAATGTTTACTGACAATACACCGATACATAAAATCGTGACATTACACTAACTTACTTTTACTAGTTTCTTCATTAATAATCTTGAATCAATGACCCTGCAAATTTTTTATAAAGCACAGCTATCATGCTCTGAAAGTCAAGTAGGTTTTTAAAATAGTTACATTTTGCTCTAGTTTCACTTCATTATCTTAGCTGTTGCTTTACTTAGAAAAGCTAGTAACGTTTGTCATCTCTATCTTCATATGGCTCAATTATAGTACGGATTAGTATACTTAAGAAGTTATATGCTCAACAGTGGTTATTTCGCTTTGTTACACACATAATTAAGAAGCCGTTTTTACTATAGCATTCCAATACTCTGCAATCTACATTTGTTAACATGCTCGTTTATTTGCATATTTATCTATTAACTTACCATCTGTCTTAAGCAACCCTTTTTACGAGACATGAGAAAATTATACACCAGTTTTTCATCACTTTACCTTAAGTATGAGCCTACTGACTTCATTACTCCTACTTATTTTAATTTATCCATATATTACACTTTCCTACATATTTCGACGCTTCTTTTACCTTTTTATCTTCGTCAGCCTACTAACCTAATTATTTACACATACTTTTTGTGTGATCCTCAGACCAGTTTTAAACGTCTCCTTTAATCGACGTCAAATTTCATTTGTTTGCCTCGTTTGCACTATATTATTATTCTCTCTTATCTACAGACAACCTTACTTCGAACATAAATGTAATTAATTTATGTAGGGATTTTTCCATCAGATTTTAGTGTCTTTCAGCTTCAATTACTTCTGTTAACAGAAATTATCTATATTTTTTCTTATTAACCCTTTTTGTGGATATTATTTATTATTTGTTTTACTTTAGCCATTATGTTTCTATCACTGGTGCTCATAAGTCAATTTTGGGACTCATTCATACTTACTAGGAAGATATTACAAACTAATAGCATACGTGCAAAATGAAGACATATATTCCTTACTTACTGTAGATATATCAGAAGAAGAAAATTAAACTAGAGAGGGTTCAAATGGCTCTGAGCACTGTGGGGCTTAATATCTGAAGTCATCAGTCCCCTAGAACTCAGAACTACTGAAACCTAGCCAACCTAAGGACATCACACACATCCATGCCCAAGGCAGGATTCGAACCTGCGGCCGTAGCAGTCGCGTGGTTCCGGACTGAAGCGCCTAGAACCGCTCGGTCACAGAGGCCGGCAAACTAGAGAGGTAAATAAAGTTACATTCAGTTGGGACAACACAGGACGCTAAAGAGTGGCAGTGACCCTGCAGAATCTTATTACTGTCTATTTTTGAAGGCTTCAGATCTACAATGCTTGTAGGCTTAGTTCTCTGTTCTTTTTCGAGTATCCCAATCGGCGTGCATTTGCATGAGGCTATTATCTTGAAGATCCCTGACAGACATGCATAACTTTACGGGGCGTATTTGAGAATACATTGTAATGAGTGGTTAATACTTCCCTTAATTCTGCCTTTTGTTTATCGCAAATTTGATCTGTTGACTGTATCTAGCCTCTGTTTTTTTTTCATGATATAGTTATCTTCCGCATTAGCATCTTGCACATTATTCCCGAATTCAGTGTTTTCCTTCAAGTATCCCTTATACCTCATTACTGTAATAATCCGTTCCCACGATCCATTATTAATGCCCACATAATTCCCAATGAATGAGTCTGTAATCATCACAGAATATGGTAAAGTTAACACTAAGCGGCTCTGATCAAAGTCAACTTTTCCTTCATATTTAGTTCAAAGATCTGTACCAATCCATATTTCGAAACTTAATCGGACATGATTAAACAAGGATGGTGTGTTATTAAGTTACCTACACCAGTCGGCATCATAGCTCCGAGCTGCCCTGTCCTACAAAAATTCTCCAGTAGCACTTATTATTCTTAGATCATTTACTTTCATGAGAAATAACTCGTTCTTAATAGATATAGAATCAAAGAATACCTGGGATGAAGTACTTGCTTCGCTGCCACTAACAAGAAGACAGTGCATTGCTGTTCCTGAGATGTTAGTTTTTATAATAGGGTGAGTTATTCTGGCTTGAACAGTTTCCTCATGAAAGTCGTCTAATAAATCTTCTTTAATGTGTTTCCAGTTAAAGTATTTTATGAGCCTCTGCATCTGCAGCTACCTATTCCAACCCGTCCACCAATTTAAAGTCATACCACTTGACAACTGCCTGGACTTTCGTTTGCTGCACGTCAGCTAAACTGCTCTCTACCTCAGAACACCTGCGTCGATGTGCAGTATTGCTCTCTGTAATATTGTTGTCTCCTTTCACAGTTTGTGGCAAGTCAATACAGCTAAGAGGTCCCGTGACCTCATTATTCTTGTTACCCCTTCATCTAACAATTCCTCCTGCTCAGAACCTTGTAAAACTAACTCTACTTACTCCACCGAAACTTTAGCCCATAGATTGCTATCAGGTCGAAGATATAAACCTTTACTTCATCTTCTTCCCCGTCTGATTCAAAAGAGTTAAATTGTTCTTCCCTATTATTTGCACCATTTTCTTTTTCCTTCTTGACCTATTTTTCTAACGTGTCCAAACTGCTGTTAACTCGATAATGAGACTGGTTTAGCACATTACTGGTACTGTCTATTCCTTTGTCATCATGCCTGATATCTGTTTACGTGTGCTGACTGACTATTATCTGTGTTTTTGTTACTAGCTGTGTTACTATTCCCGTCTGGTGAGCACCAGTTTCCTCATAGACGGTATTTAGATTCCCAATCGCAGTTCATTGTGCTCATTCCATTTAGAATCTGATGGGGTAGCATTATTTATATTTCTTCCTTTTTCATAATAATTATTGCGAAAGCGTGCCTCTGCCATGGCCTTGTCTACAATAATTTGATCTCGTATTATAAACTTCCGTACTTCAAAAATTCACGTTCTCACTGTCATTATTTCGTTGTTCATAAGACTGTTTGGGGATCTATTATTATTCGACAACAGCTCCTCAGCAGCAGCTACTCTATCCACTCGTTCAATATACTCAATGTACGTATCCACATTATGTCTAGATGCGGAAACGGTTATTGTCTGCCAATACCAAGCCAGTTTACCGTCTAGTTCCGTAATCGTCATTTCCGGTTTAATTTTTTCTGTCAGATATGACAGCCGTGAAACTCATTTGATAGAGAACTCTTTAATTGATTGAGGTCATATCATCCTTGGGTTCCTTACGAATAGATTCTGTCTTATTCTTCGGTTCTGCATGATGCTATTCATGTTTAGAAAACAGTAATTTCATCCAATCTATCTTGCCACTTGGAATTTAAACTGGTTTTAAAGGCCTTTGTAGCATTCCCTGACTTCGCTGAAATTCATAAATACTGAACTCAGTTTCATTACCTGATAACTCTATTAATTCCACTTTTTCTTTTTTCATTCATAATCAGAAATTGGTTCTAACTTCGCGGTAACATGGAATATTACCTTAGATTTGGGATTTATTATTTTGAAAGAACCATCCTTATTAACTTTAGTTTCTAAATATGAGGCTTCGTCGTCATAGACTGGTTCCAACTCAACTTTAATATCATCCTCTTCAGTAGACTCCATTTGTAATAGCCCGTTAGAAACAATTAAGAAATAGTTAAAATATTATTGACTTAATTTAATTGCTTGACCTCGACGAGAGATCCGGCGCGGTGTACCACCAAATGTGATGCGACGTGTTATGACGTAATGCAGGGAGCAACAGCTGCTACGGCGTTAAGGATGGCAGTGGCTATCATCACTTCTGCAGTAGCTCAGAGGGGGCTGGGCATCGTTGAGCGCGCGCTGTAGCGGTGGAGAATTAACTGCCATAATTTCCAGTCTGCAAGTCCACATCACTCTTTGTGCTTACTGGAAGGAAATGCTCCTACTTGCTTTTTTGAATTTTAACTGTTTATATATTTTGTAAAAATTCGCATGCAGAAAATATAGTAATCTTACTGTTCCCTACCAGGAACACAACTATTAACAGTTCAGAGGCGACCTCTACGGGAAGTTACAAGTAAAGTAGTCTATCGCAATGACATCTAAGCACAAAAAGCAAAAGTTATTTGCTGGCTTTAAAAGTGGAAATTAATCTTGCAATTTGTCACACGATTTACCTAACATTACGGGCGGCACACAAACAGATACTTCCGTGCAATCAAAGCGATCCGCGACGATGTACAGTCCTCAAGAGTTCACTTCCTACTTTTACCGAAAACCATCAAATAGTTCCAGCTCTGACGTCATACGAGGCACAACGCACGCAGGCGTTTGACTGAGGCGAACATACTGATACTCGACTGCATTTGACTTTGCCGACTAGAATTTTTAGATTGGAACCAACAGTAGAACATGACGACTAAACTGCCTCTCCAAGATTCTTTGTACCCGCTCTCATTTACAATACAGTCTTGAAATTTGGTACAGCTGTGCTATTGCATGAATGTAATCGAGTGATGTAACTAGAGTTTTCTATCACAAATAAATGACATTTTGTCTATCATGAGTAAGTACGTTTTCGTTCCAAATTTCATATGTAGTAAATAACTTGAAAACTAATGGCAGTAGCTATTGGTGTCATATATTTAATGTTTTTACATGAAACTGATGCTACAACGACTTTTCAGCTTTATGAGTCTAATACTGAGCGGCTTCAGTTTTTCCTAAAAACGCCGATTTTAACCAAAATATTGCTCTGATCCACTGGGGACTTGTACTTTTAATTGTGACATACATTTGCCTATTCTGAACAATTTTTAGGTTTTTAATTTTAGTATGCAGCGCCACTTTTTTTTCTTAAGACCGTATATTTTGCCTATCATATTCATTTGATCATTCTGGGACTAACAACGTTAACATTAATATATATAACCATACACTGACCAAGTCTGGAAAAATTATTTTGATTTTTAATTTCACTCTTAAATTATCGTACAGTCTTTTGCATGTCAAAGTAGGTAGAACGAAAAAATTTTTTAAAAATTCGGTTTTTCAAAAATATGCCTTTTTTGTAGTGTACATTTTCCTGAATAGTTTGATGTACAAAACATGTATATTTAAGAGATTACGAGGAACGTTACTTGGTCTTAAGTGTACCAAGATGCAGCGCCACACCCTTTGCAAAGCGTTCTTCCGTCATACATAAGTGTATTTCGCTTTGTAGAATTCGAATGTTTTTGTACCAGAGATCGTCATACGTGGAAAAAAGGACTATTGATATCTATATTTTCTCTGCTGCTATAGACGTGCATTGTTTTGATCGCTGATGGGGAGGGAAGAAAAGGAAAAGGGCGACTGACGGATGCAGAATTTGACAAGCTACAGACATATTATGGCTTGGCAATAAGAAGGAACACAGAGAACTTGAAAAATGTGAAGTAAGCAGTTTGAAACCTATACTTCCACAAAATGTCCACAGACGATAAACCTATCCACAACTTGTGCCCGAAAGGAAATGAATCATGGTGTGGCTACCAAAGGTCAACTGCTGGTGGTGAAGAATATCATCACAGGAATTCTCTACCAGCTGCTGTAATGGAAGTCATCAAACCTATATTCAGGGACCTTGAAAACGAAAACTTATTGAAGAAATGTCTTCATGGCGGTACCCAAAACCCGAATAAAAGTTTTAGCCACTTTGTGTGGGAAAGACTGCCAAAAACCATTTTTGTGGGAAGAAATGCACTTTTTATTGGTGTTTAAGGCGTGCAAAGGAGGAAATAAGTTTTAGAGAAAGTGGGACTTAAGCCCGGAGCGAACTGCATCAAAGCTTTGTATGCGATGGACAGAGGGCGTGTAGTCAAAGCAGATAAATTATTTTTGGAGGTGATAAAATCAAGAAGAGTGCAGCATAGGAATGTGAAAAGGAAGAAATTGATTTATAAAATGGAAAAGAACCTGTATATGGTGCAGGACAGTTCTAAAAGAGTGGCAAATACTAGCATAAACTTTAACGGCCATTTTCCGCAAAACACAGATTTATGTACTTAGCTACATGTAACATCCAAAATAAACATCCTATTACGTTCAGACTTGGTATGATTATTAAACCCAAACTTCAGACTTTTCCAAATCTCTTAAAAACTGCGGTAAGGCTCCTGAGTTCGAGTCTCGGTCCGGCACACAGTTTTAATCAGCCGGGATGTTTCATATCAGCACACACTTCTCTTCAGAGTGAAAATTTCATTCCCGAAGCGTTACTACTACTTTTGAACAGTAAATTAATTATAATTTATTGAGATTTCTATCACAGTTTCGTACAGTTGCTTGGTAATGACTATTTCGAATTCTCATTCTCAAACCATAGCCTCTTTGATAATAAAATACGATTTGTTTGTCCGTTTACCAACAAAATGTCGGAATTACATACGTAAATTGTTACGGACGACCATCGATCTGCCCACATCACAGAAACCAAAAATGTATCTTACACTAATTTTTTATTTAAGAAATTCATTAACTATCTGTATTACGCTTTTTTATTTCATATGTGTATTTCGAGGCGCAGCCCGTATGCTGCCTTTTCGATAACACATTTTATTTGTCAGTGTATATTTCTAAGTACAGCTTCATATTCCGAGATATCGGATGATATCGCTGAAGATTTTGATGTAATTGAAATGGAATCAAATCTGGGAGAGACTGTGGAGCATTTTCAATAGAAAATCACAATAATTATGCTGGAATATCAGAATATATCCACTGAGGTGACAGAAATCATGGGATAGCGGTATACACGTATGCAGCTGGGGACACGAGGTATAAACGGGCAGTGCGTTGACATAGCTGTTATTTGTACACAGGTTATTAAAGTGAAAAGGTTTCCAACGTGATTAAGGCCGCACGATGGAAGTTAACAGGCTTTCAACGCGGAATTGTAGTTGGAGATAGACACTTGGGACATTCCATATCTGAAATCGTCAGGGAATTCAATATTCTGAGATCCACAGCATCGAGAGCGGGCCGAGAATACCAAATTTCAAGCATTACCTCTCACCACGGACAACGCAGTTGCCGACGGCCATCATTTAATGACCGAGAGCAGCGGGATTTGCACAGAGTTGTCAGTGCTAACAAACAAGCAACACTGAGTGAAATAACTGCAGAAATCAATGTACGACGAATGTATCCGTTAGGATAGTTCTGTAAAATTTGCCGTTAATAAGCTACATCAGTAGACGACCCAAGCGAGTGGCTTTGCTAACAGCACGACATTGCCTGCGGAGCCTCTCCTGCGCTCGTGACCATATCGATTGGACTCTACACTACAGGAAGACCGTAGCCTGGTCGGATGAGTTCCGATTTCAGCTGATAAGAGCTGATGGTATGGTTCGAGTGTGGCGCAGGCCCCACAAGGCTATCGACCCAAGTTGTCAACAAGGCACTGTGTTAGCTGGCGGTGACTCCATAATGGTGTGACCTGTGTTTGCACCCAATGGACTGGGTCCTCTGGTCCAACTGTACCGATAATTGATTGGAAATGGTTATGTTCAGCTACTTGGTGTTCCCAAACAACGATGGAATTTTTATGGATGACAGTGCGCCATGTCACCTGGCCAACATTTTTGGCGATTGTTTAGAAAAACATTCTGTATAATTCGACCGAATGATTTGGCCACCCAAATCGCCCGACATGAATGTTATCGAACATTTATAGGACATAATCGAGAGGTCAGTTCGTGCACAAAATCGTCCTACAGAAACACTCTCGCAGTTGTGGACAGCTATAGAGAAACCATGCCTCAGTATATCTGCAGGGGACTTCCAACGATTTGATGAGTGATGCCACGTCGAGTTGCTACACTACCCCGGTCAAAAGGAGGACGACACGATATTAGAAGGTAATTTTTGTCACCTCAGTTTATATACCAGCCGTGGCCGACTTTTCGTATTCCCTGTATGAATACTGTGGGTTGATTTGCTTTTGTTCAGGCAATTGTAATTGCCTGAAATGGGTGGAAAAAAGGAAATACCGGTCATGAATCATGTAGTTTGTAGAAAACAATGGAAATGTAGGGAATAACTGTTCCTCTGAAGTGGATTTAGTGAGGTTTACCAGATCCAGCCACTATGATTTAGGTTTTACATGGTTTTCAAAAATAATTTCAGGTGAACGTTGCTATAATTCCTACTAATACGCCGTAGCTCACACCAAATCCATTTATTTCCCGTTATTAAGCACAAGACATTTATAAAATTTTTATTAAAAAATTGGTGCTGCATGGTGGTAGCAGTCAGTGCGGGCGAGGGCGGTGCTGTAGATCCTGGAGTACTGGTTATTCTTTGTCTTCTACTGTCGAATGAATATCGCACTAGGTTAATTTTGTTCAGCTGTATCGAAGGGTGGCGTAAAATTCTGTTTCCAAAATAATTTTTTTTCGTAACAAGAAACAAGTCAACGGTTTCTGTGTTTGCGTGTGTGTGTGTGTGTGTGTGTGTGTGTGTGTGTGTGTGTGTGTGTGTGTGTACATTACATGTCTGCAGTCAGGAAGAAGAAACGACGTATGGAGATTTAAGAGAACGAGTGAAAGATTTTTTTATTACATTCTAGTGCTCTTGTTATATATTTCCTGCTGACAATGAGAACGATTTTCCTCTTCCAAGTAATTTGCATGCTAATTTCAATTTGACAGAGGGATAATAATGCGAAGTTAATTATTTCCATACTTACACCTGGTTAATTAAAAATTAACAACTGTATCCTCAAATTTCTAATCCGATTGTCATTGCTTTGTTCTGAAATGTATGCTTACGGTGGACATGTACTTCCACACTCCTTGTGAAGTGCGTAGATTTCCAGTTAACTTGCAATACAGTTTAGAAAGCGATTTCCCTTTCTTCGATTAATTATTGGACATCAGAACAGTAAACCAGAAATATAATGCTTCCGTATTGCATACAACCGTCACAGTATTTTACCTTACACCGCACAGTAGATCGTGGGGAGTATCGATGTAATTAATAAGAGGAGCCTACGCATGCACTCATTTTTCTCTGACTGAGTAGTCACTAACGTTCTGTCTGTTCCGGTTCAAGTTCATAATACGACTTACTTGAGAGACGTGCCTTTTGTACATCTTTTGTGCCTGTTTTCGTTCCGGCGCCATTGCTCCTGCTGCCGGGAGCTCACACACTATCCATTTCCGAAGTACTTTCGGAATTCGAATTCCAACACCTCCGTCTGATGTAGCAACACTCACATGAATACAGTAAATAGTCTTCGGAAAAGCGAGACAAGAAGTGACGTAAGTTTGTTTAGAATGATCAGCCCGTATCCAGTGCTCAAACTATGAATATGAGCTACTTTTACTCTTCCTAATTGCTAGTCTTGTAAACAGACAAATCAACCTCCTGGCATATTTCCTCTCAGTAATGTATTAGGGAATAATTGTCAGGTGTAAGTGATCAGTATGAAAGGCAGTATTGACTACACAAAAACGAGCAATAAAAATAATATTTTCTCATCACCCGCGGTTGTCATGTAGACCCCTAATGAAATATATAGTAAATAATCTATATAAATTTCAGAAGAATTATGGTGTCTATACCTACAACACTAGAGGAAATGACCTCTCTTACTCGTTATTAAACCTATCAGTGGCTCATAAATGAGTGCAATATGCAGGGACGTGACCCTAGATGGGTGGCACTTATAAACATTCGAAGAAAATGTACTTGCGGCAGCTTGTACATTTAATGAATGAAATATTCGCGGAACTACATCGTTCCTGCAGAATATTCGGCGTAAAACAGACTTGGGTTACATCTAAAAATATTTCTTTTTCGGAAATAAATTTTGGTGCATACCGCGCATACGATGTAACATTGTCTGAAAAATCTGTGCTGAAACTTTGTCATGAATTAGGCTGTGCATGTGCACGGTTATTGGATCCGCGCGGTTGTGCAATTCCTGCTAGGATTCCAGAAGCAGACTGCAATTTTGAAGCCACGAAATAATTTTCTTTTTATCTGGAGGATAAAAATAAACATCACATGCTTGGCACACAGGTGTGCAGTTTAGCAGTACTATTTCTTTCAAGTAGCTTTACGCTCATCGTCTATAAATTTGGTGTCATATACGGTGGTATTAGTTTCTCCACGTCACGAATCCAATATCAGAAAAAATCTTGTTATCAGCAAGGTATGGTTTTAAAATGTTTTGAAGACATATTTCGTAAAGTGAATTTGTCAATTTTCCAGGCAAGGAACAAGTGATGCAAACGTTTAGTTACGAGTCGGTTACATGGTTGACTTCTTCTAACCCCGCGGACAAAATTAATCATTAATTTCTTATAAGCACAGGAAAACTTCAGGCACCTATTTTCCAGATGTTATGATGGAATATTTCGATGTGTACGAATGCGTTATCTGATGTACAGCATCAACTGTGACGAGGGTTCGTTTTTCTCCCTTACGTGACAACGTGCGTCGAATAGTCGTCTTCGCAGCAGTCTTATCCAGAGTTGTTTCCATAGAACGAGGCTTGAAATCTGTCTACTAATCAAGGCCGTTTGAAAACTTATTTCCCTATTTTGCTATTAATCATTATTCATTTATTTACCTTGTTTTCCATCCTATTCCTGCTAATTCCCATGAGGAAAAAATGCAAATAAAAAAAGAAAAACTGCTGCGTGCACCTGGGACCCGGCCAGGCGTTTCCACTTTCCAGTCACATGCCCTCGTCACTACGTCAGCGGCGCTTTGGCTGAATAGTGTTTGCTTTGTGGGTACATAAGCGGCTGTCGAGGAACATTGTTTCCTAGATTTATAGGGAAATATTTAATTACGGACCGCATAGGTGATCATGAAAGCACCCTGTATTCAGTTATCTAAGGATCCAGTCTATTTTGACTCGATTATGCGCCCTGAAGTTTAGAAGGGGGACTCTTAATACGGGTGGAGGGGGCGGGGGGAGGCGGGGTGGCCGGCCGCGGTGGCCGTGTGGTTCTGGCGCTGCAGTCCGGAACCGCGGGACTGCTACGGTCGCAGGTTCGAATCCTGCCTCGGGCATGGGTGTGTGTGATGTCCTTAGGTTAGTTAGGTTTAAGTAGTTCTAAGTTCTAGGGGACTTATGACCTAAGATGTTAAGTCCCATAGTGCTCAAAGCCATTTGAGCCATTTGAGGCGGGGTGCTGAGCCACAGTATCTTAAGAGTCTTTCAGTTTTCAGTTGCACACAAGCGTTCTAGTAAATATTAGGAGAATCGTTCGGCCTATCTGAGACCTTCTCCTTGTAACTAATGTAAACTGAGTGACAAAAGTCACAGTATAGCGACACGCATATGTACACATGATGGTTGTAACGCGTAAACGGGATATAAAAGGGCAGTGCATTGGTGGAGCTGTCTTGTATACCCGGGTGATTCATAAGAAAAGCTGTCCGCATGATTATGAAACCACGACGAGAATTAACAGACATTGGACGCTGGTGGTAGTCGGAGCTAGACGCATGGGACATTCCATTTCTGAAATCGTTCGGGAATTATTATTTCGAGAGCCACAGTGTCAAGAGTGTGTACCTGTCACCACGGACAACGCACTGGCCAACGGTCTTCACTTAACTGCCGAGAGCAGTGGCGTTTGCGTAGGTTTGTCAGTTCTAACAGAGAAGCAACACTGTGTAAAATAGCGGTAGCAGTCAAGGTGGATCATAAGATAAACGTATCCGTCAGGAAAGTGGGGCCAAATCTGGCGTTAATGGACTGTGGCAGCAGACGACCGACGCGAGAACCTTTACTAACAGCACGACGTCGCCTGCAGCGCCTGTCCTAGGCTCGTGACGAAATCGGTTGGACCCTACCCTACTGGAAAGCCGTGGTCTGGTCAGATGAGTCCCGTGTTCAGTTTGTAACGCTGATAGTAGGGTTCGAGTGCGGCGCTGACCACTCGCAGCCACGGATCCAAATTGTCAACAAGGCACTGTGCTAGCTGGTGCTGACTTCATAATGATCTGGGCTGCGTTTAGATGAAACGGACTGAGTCCTGCGGCCGAAATGCGCCGATCATTGAAAGCCATGTTTATGTTTGGCTACTTGGAGACCATTTGCAGCTTTTCATGAACTTCAACTTCATAAAATACTGTTGAATTTTATAGATGACAACGCGCCATGTCACGGGACACAAGTGTTCGCCAGCCAGATCACCGGATATGAATCCGACGGAATCGCGCACCACATCCGGCGCCGACAACATTTTCGCAATTATGAACGTCTATAGAGATTTTAGAAAGGCCTATGATAGCATACACCGACAGACGCTCCTAAATATAATGAAGGAATTTAAAATACCTTCAAAATTAATCAGAGTAGTTAAAATGTGTACAGATGAAACTTTGTGTCGCGTAAAGACACCGGTAGGAAAAATTGAAGATTTTAAGGTGTACACTGGACTGAGACAAGGAGATGCCATTTCACCTATTTTATTTAACCTTGTCCTAGAGAAGATCCATAGAGAATTTTCTAAAACCAGTCCACAAGGGATCCAGCTACAGGATGTGAACATTACAAGACTTGCCTATGCAGATGATGTAGCTCTAATAAGCAGTCCCAAAAGAGAATTAATCAGAATGATGCAGAATTAGTACAAAATTGCTGAGAAAACAGGACTACATGTTAATGAAGAAAAGACAGAATACCTGCCCATAAGTAAGAAAACCAGAAAAGATACACCTCTGACTGTAGATGGATTCAATTTCAAGGCTGTTGACCACTTCGAGTACCTAGGAAGTTTTTTTAGTAATAACAACAGAACAGATATAGAAATTGATGCCCGTTTATCAAAAGCAAACAGGACACTTTTCAGTTTCATCAAAATTCTAAGAAAAGATCACTTCGCAGTAACTTCAATATCCGCCTATATCAATCGACCATTATACCTGTGATGTTATATGGATGTGAAACATCAATATTTAGAAAGAAAGACGAAGAAAAACTGATAATATTCGAAAGGAAAGTACTAAAGAAAATTTTAGGACCTGTATACGACGAAAATCGTATGGAATGAAGAATAAGAAGAAATGAAGAATTAAGAGGGCTGTACAAACACCGTAACATCGTCGAAGTGCTCAAGAGGAGGAGGTTGAATTGGGCACGCCATATAGCAAGAACGACAGAATAGACTACTTAGAATGGCATTCAGCAGAACAATAGATGGAGCGAGATGAAGAGGGAGACGCAGAATCAGATGGCTGGATAACATTCGGGAGGACACAACTAGGATGAACAGCAACAGCAACTGGACAAACAGCGCATTGGACAGGCAGACGTGGAAGAGGCTCATGGAGCAGGCGCATGGTCGATAAGGCCCTTGCCACATCTAAAGTAAAGCATAGAGGCTGCGTGGCTCAATATTTCCGAAGAGGACCTCCAATTTGCTTGTTGAGTCCATGCCACGTCCGGTTGCTGCACTAAACCGAGCAAAAGGAGGTTCGACACAATACTAGGAAGTATACCATGACTTTTGTCACTTCGATGTAGATGATGGTTGCTAGGCCGAATGGCAGGTGTACGGAACGGCAACAAAAAGAATTGAAAACTTTAGCGGTTGAGATAATAGCATTCGTAAACACAGATGGTGGGTTCTTTTATGAAGTAGTAACATGGATTTGGAGTTACGCTCTTGATTTCGAAAAGTTGCCTGATGCGAAGTGCAGCAAATTAGCGACCCTGCAGTGAGAAGGCATACACCATTCGGTGAGAACCGCTTTGCAGCGATCTGTATTTCCCTCGTTTTCGCAGCCACGAGGACTTGAACTCGGAACGCACAGATACGACTTCAGAAGACACACTTCCGCCGTAGTTCTGCTCTTTTCAGTAGATATTGTTCCGCAGACGTTTCGAACAGAGAAAGGCAAAAGAGAGAAGAAAAGTGAGCTGTAGACAACAAAGGGTTAGCTGGAACTACACGTCTTCTCGAAAGGGTCTGAACGAAATAACACTAGAGGCGGGTCGGCTCAAAAACAAATTTACGGGAAAAGACAGCCGCTTTTGCATGTAAGGAGCGCAAAGCCCCGCAGATGAAAGTAATTGGCGGATCTCTCTCTCTCTCTCTCTCTCTCTCTCTATGTGTGTGTGTGTGTGTGTGTGTGTGTGTGTGTGTGTGTCTGTGTAGCGCTCAGCTGTACAGGCGTTCCCGCTTTTCAGACCAGCCTCGCGCTTGTGTCCCTGGCGCTTTTTCTGCTGCCTCGTCTTTTTGTTTACGAGACTTTCATTTATGACGAGTTATGAAACTTTTCAGAGCACTAAGTGGAAGTGGTAATAATTTCTTGACGTTGGCTAGTTTATTGCAGACGCCAGTTAGCGGAGCTCATTTCGCACACTGAGCCGCGCCGCGCCGAGAGTAGTGGCGAGTCGGAAGAGAAATTGCCAGCCAGGGCAACACACAAAAGGGCTACTGGTTAGGAGGGTGAGGGCGGCGGGGAGCTGGGAGAGCGCATTCAGAGCGCCGCGGCCGGAATGAGCCCGCGACACACTGGTGGCACCGCGGCGCTGCGGCCTTGCTCCCTCCCGCTCCTGTGCCGGCTTTCTGCCTGCAGTCATTTTTTGCGACTTTTTATTTTTTGCGCCGCAAGCGATACAGTTGTGAGGGCAGCACATTCGCGCGTTTTTTGCTCTCGGTGCGGCCATTGTGCGGCCGTGATGTACGGCGGGCGAGGCTTCGCTCTCTCCCCCCGCGCGCCTGCCGAGATTCGGAGCCCGCGCCACGCCGGCACGTCACCCAGCCCGGCTACGCTAACTACTCCCGTGGCGCAACAGCAGCGGCAACCGCCACGGTCTTAAAAGGGCGAAATTTGTCTCAAGTGGGACCTACACTGGGGGCCCCGCTACATGCCAGCCTCTGAACGTCCCGAACAAACGCGACGAAAGATCCGTACCAAAAGACTGGGAAGTTGCACAGGTCACACTAATCCTCAAGAGCAATTCTCTGCATTACAGAAACATACATAGAGCCTATTTCTAATGAATACGTAAGGAATCCTTTCAGATTACGCTGATACAATAGCTCCCTACTTAGCAATCATATACAACCGCTCGCTCACCGATAGATCTGTACCTACAGATTGGAAAATTGCGCAGGTCGCACCAGTGTTTAAGAAGGGTAGTAGGAGTAATCCATCGAACTACAGACCTATATCACTGACGTCGGTTTGCAGTAGGGTTTTGGAGCATATACTGTATTCAAACATTATGAATGACCTCGAAAGGAACGATCTATTGATACGTAATCAGCATGGTTTCAGAAAACATCGTTCTTGTGCGACGCAGCTAGCTCTTTATTCGCACGAAGTAATGGCCGCTATCGACAGGGGATCTCAAGTTGATTCCGTATTTCTAGATTTCCGGAAAGCTTTTGACACCGTTCCTCACAAGCGACTTCTAATCAAGCTGCGGGCGTATGGGGTATCGTCTCAGTTGTGCGACTGGATTCGTGATTTCCTGTCAGGAAGATCGCAGTTCGTAGTAATAGACGGCAAATCATCGAGTAAAACTGAAGTGATATCAGGTGTTCCCCAGGGAAGCGTCCTGGGACCTCTGCTGTTCCTGATCAATTTAAATGACATGGGTAACAATCTGAGCAGTTCTCTTAGGTTGTTCGCAGATGATGCTGTAATTTACCGTCTAGTAAGGTCATCCGAAGACCAGTATCAGTTGCAAAGCGATTTAGAAAAGATTGCTGTATGGTGTGGCAGTTGGCAGTTGACGCTAAATAACGAAAAGTGTGAGGTGATCGACATGAGTTCTAAAAGAAATCCGTTGGAATTCGATTACTCGATAAATAGTACAATACTCAAAGCTCTCAATTCAACTAAGTACCTTGGTGTTAAAATTACGAACAACTTCAGTTGGAAAGACCACGTAGATAATATTGTGGGGAAGGCGAGCCAAAGGTTGCGTTTCATTGGCAGGACACTTAGAAGATGCAACAAGTCCACTAAAGAGACAGCTTACACTACACTCGTTCGTCCTCTGTTAGAATATTGCTGCGCGGTGTGGGATCCTTACCAGGTGGGATTGACGGAGGACATCGAAAGGATGCAAAAAACGGCAGCTCCTTTTGTATCATCACTTAATAGGGGGGAGAGTGTGGCAGATATGATACGCGAGTTGGGATACAAGTCATTAAAGCGAAGACGTTTTTCGTCGCGGCGAGATCTATTTACGAAATTTCAGTCACCAACTTTCTCTTCCGAATGCGAAAATATTTTGTTGAGCCCAACCTACATAGGTAGGAATGATCATCAAAATATAATAAGAGAAATCAGAGCTCGAACAGAAAGGTTGTAGGTGTTCGTTTTTCACGCGAGCTGTTCGGGAGTGGAATGGTAGAGAGATAGTATGATTGTGGTTCGATGAACCCTCTGCCAAGCACTTAAATGTGAATTGCAGAGTAATCATGTAGATGTAGATGTAGAATCTCTTGTATGGCGTCATGGAATATTCCAGTTTCAGACCCCATACTGTCACGAAGTTCCGATAGGTGGCGGCGCTTCCAACTGTTAGTTGTAATGGAGGTCCGTTACAAAAGCACGTTGAGTCGTTAGGCGAGGCGTCTGACATCATCGCAACAAGGTCCCCAAACCATTCCGATCTCCCTTGTGCCGGCTGGCCGCACACAGCTGTGATTACTCAGCGTCGGAACGTGCGGACCCTCTCATTCGAGGTGACTGACGCATCGCAATCAAACACCTCGCTTCCCAACACAAGTATGCGCACCCGGAGGAGATCACAAAACTTCACTGACTGTTCTTCCTCATTCTCCCTATATCCCGTATGACGTGTAACTTTCACGCTACTACTGTCTGCTGTGTAAAGACATCCAAGCTTTGCAAACTAGTGAGGATGGACAGACGCTCATTGTGCTATTTGCTGTCTCTTGCGCCACATTGTAATGTGCGTTTGTTGTTAACTAAAACATTCCCATAGCCAACATGGCATGGTGTGGAGCCGGTCCGTTGCTGCTGTCTTGGCCAGGTGGGGTAGCACAGACACTTTGTACTCAAACTGGTACAAACTTGTGGGTGCCAGTTCTCCAGACGAGGGAGGAATTACACTGCCTCCGCGACCGCGTGGCTTCAAGTTAAATCTAATTGCAATGCTCCCGGAACTTTACTGATTTTCCCCATCTTGCGTAGTTTATAAATTAACGGAAGTGTGAATGTGAAAGTAACTCTTACCGGCAACCGATGTTCCTCCGTTCAGGCAAGCCATCCGTAGTAATAATTGGCTAATTAAGTTAAATGATTTATTTAGTTAGATAACTTTTTAAATGTTCAACAGTTTGGTCGGAGATTACTATCAACTAACTTGGAATACTGCAAGCAACTCGAGTTTGTGACTGAAATTAGGAAATTTACTTTATTTGGCTCTCTTGCTTTTTGATAGGTACTGCCTTCGACAGCCTTCATGGCCACCTGACATGCGTTGTACGCCTTCAAATAAAAAAAAATCTCCTTGTTACGAACTGTGCTGTTGAATATTAAAACTCTTAATGTAAAAGGGATCGTATAGGACGTATTGAAAATCACTGAAAAAGTAATATTACAGAAAACTGAATTAGTTGCGAAATGATTTTAATAATATAAAAATAATTTATAAGAGATACGTAGTGAACGGCTAATCATACTGTTTCGTTTTACGACGATATTAACGAAGACTGCCATCAATGAAAAAACTTATAGAAGTAAAAATTTCATAAATACTACTTCGGCTGAAGAATGTAATCTTCGGAATATACACGTCTCCATAGTTACGGTACTGATGCAGCGAAAATAATTTTCTTCAAAAACAACAAAGGTTCTTCTCCTGTTAACCTAATTCTGCGTGAGCTCAAGAGGAATCTTTCAGTACTGGGTGAAGAGAATGAGTCACAAATATTATAGAGAGACGTTTACATTAAAGAATATCACCGGATATTGAAGACTATGAATGAACGTAGTAAATACATGATCAGAGGTTGTGATGCAGTCCTACTACAACCGAAAGTATTTCAGACACAAAGTAATAATACATGTCATATACGTTACAGATCTGAGACTAAATCAGTCTACATTCTCAGAGATCGTTTCATGATGTGGTTGCTATGTTTTATCATTTACGCAAGGATATTCATTTCCTCTCTCCTTGAGAACGTCAGACGCGTAAGCAGAAATAATGACAATAATAAATGAAAAGCACCAGTTTGCTTTTGTTCTACAATATTATTTTTATTGCTAACCGGTTTTCGGCTTACAAGGCCATCTTCAGACATTTACTGAGTATTATCACCAAACAGGTGAGTAACATCTTTGCAATGAAATAGTAAAAACTGAACAGTACATAAGTAACAATGGAGATGACAGGAAAACCTTTAGCACAAAATAGGAATAGCATGCCTACATAAAAGTTTCTATTGATAAACAAAACTAATGAAATAAGATAAAATTAGTACTAGACATGACTGCATCAAGAGGTATGAAACATGGAGAGTGATACACAACCAATTAAAAAAGAAGAGACAGTTGTCAATGTAAATACAGAATACACGAGGAACTTAAGCCATATCAATACGATAAACAGAAATTAGTAAATGCAGGAAAATTGAGGTGTTTGAGGGAACCTACAGTTTGAGAGTGTGGTGGTACTGCATTTTAACATTAACATTATAATCAAAGCAGTGGCTGTATACCAGTTTACATTAAATAAATGAGCAAAGTAAAATATGAATAGTATTTGATGAGACAACTACAAGGGGAGTTAAACATGGACAGTAATGCAAGTACAAGTTAAAAGCAAACCCTTAACTTTTGAAACTACAGCATATGTGGAATACAAAGACAATTGCAGCAAATAAAACAACTTAATGACTACAGGAAAATGGGAATATGTCAACTCCATTGTTATTTATGTACTGTTCAGTTTTTACTATTTCATTACAAAGATGTTACTCACTGTATGTTTCTACTTCACTCTAGATGTGTTACTTCTTTTCCAATGTTGTCTGCTAACATTTAACTTCTTTGGTGATAATACTCAGTAAATGTCTGAAGATGGCCTTGTAAGCCGAAAACCGGTTAGCAATAAAAATAATAGTGTAGAACAAAAGCAAACTGGTGCTTTTCATTTTTTATTATAATGTTGTTCTACCAAGAACCGACGGAAGATTCTGTTAATACGAGAAATAATGACCTTAACGCAACTATAACGCATATCTCCGATTCCGTATTAGGTCAAGTGATGTGATGTTCAAAGGATATAAAAGGCCGCAACAAGCGTGAACGAACTTGAGAGGTGATAATTAATCAACAGTATTGGCACCAACGGAAGAGCAGCGAAATACACAGAATCAGTCAAAAAACGAAAACTTGAACTAGTTCTGGAGGTGGAAGGTAAATTTAATATATCTAATGCGAGCAGTTGGGAAACAGTAATTAATTTCACTTATTCTCTATGGTTACATATTACAACTATAGTTGTTCACTTCCGTATTACTTTGGCGGCCATTTATCATCCCTAACAGGCTGGATTTTCACCCCCTCTAGAGTTAAGAGGCTCTGCTGCAGGTAATTTACGACTTCAGTGTTGAGCGAACTAGAGCACTCCTTCAAAAGCTGTTCTGTTACACAGACCGCAGCTTGGAAGTACAACGAGCTCTTCTGGTCTGGTGCTGGAGCCCAGAAAACCTGTGCTGAATGACAGCAGGATATTGCTGCAGAGATCTCATCATTACAAGTGCGATAAGGCACCTGAACCGAATTGAACTATTAGATAATTACTCTGCCATTTATTTCGTTACTTTTCAAGCCTGAAACTTACGCAAAGTAACGGTGGAACAATAAATTATGCTAGAAACAAGATCGGATTTCATTTAACCAATTTGAAGCGAATCTGTTACTGATTTTTTTTTTAAATGACAGTAGACTGACTGAAATTGCATGTTAACATTAAGTCAAAATCGACAATACATAGCATTGTAGGATGTATTGTTTGATATACATTGGCATCTCAACTAAATTTGCTCTCTATTTGTTTGTTTCGCTAGTAGTTTTTCTGGCACTTTTAACAGAAATGCCAGAAATATTCTAACACGATTCGCAAAATAAGTACGTTACGAAGTCAAATAGATTACTGATGGCGACACCATCTCTTGGAAATAGTTGGGAAGAACTTTTATTTAATTCAGTCGATTGTTTAAAACGAATGAACCAGAAGAATTATTTTGCTGGCCGAATTAATTAGGAAAGAGTTTCGTTGTGGTGTTCAGTCTGAAGACTAGTTTGGTGCAACTCTACGTTTCAGTCTAACGTATGCTACTCCCTTTCATTCTGCATACCCTCCCGAATCTCCATAAAGTTGAAACTGTAAACTGTAGTTGAGCCTTTGATTGCCTCTACAGGCCATAATCCCCACGCATCACTTCATTAGAAAATTAACTATTCCAGGCTGCATCAGGCTGTTAGCAATCAATCAGTTCCTTCTCTTAGTGAAGTCGTGTCATAAATGTGTATTCTCTCCGATTTCATAAAGTGCCTCTTCATTACTTAGTCGACATACCTAACTAACCTTCGTCTGTAACACTATATTTCAGATGCTCACTTCCAAGAAACACTTTCGGAAAGTAGTTTGTAGGACCTGAATTTATCTCAACCGTCAGAAAATTTTGTTTCTTCAGAAAATCAGTCCTTTTCAAAAAACTTTGCCATTCTACTTTTACTGTGTGGTCTAAACACGGAAACATGAGGAATAAATAATATGCTAATACATAGCTACACTCCTGGAAATGGAAAAAAGAACACATTGACACCGGTGTGTCAGACCCACCATACTTGCTCCGGACACTGCGAGAGGGCTGTACAAGCAATGATCACACGCACGGCACAGCGGACACACCAGGAACCGCGGTGTTGGCCGTCGAATGGCGCTAGCTGCGCAGCATTTGTGCACCGCCGCCGTCAGTGTCAGCCAGTTTGCCGTGGCATACGGAGCTCCATCGCAGTCTTTAACACTGGTAGCATGCCGCGACAGCGTGGACGTGAACCGTATGTGCAATTGAAGGACTTTGAGCGAGGGCGTATAGTGGGCATGCGGGAGGCCGGGTGCACGTACCGCCGAATTGCTCAACACGTGGGGCGTGAGGTCTCCACAGTACATCGATGTTGTCGCCAGTGGTCGGCGGAAGGTGCACGTGCCAGTCGACCTGGGACCGGACCGCAGCGACGCACGGATGCACGCCAAGACCGTAGGATCCTACGCAGTGCCGTAGGGGACCGCACCGCCACTTCCCAGCAAATTAGGGACACTGTTGCTCCTGGGGTATCGGCGAGGACCATTCGCAACCGTCTCCATGAAGCTGGGCTACGGTCCCGCACACCGTTAGGCCGTCTTCCGCTCACGCCCCAACATCGTGCAGCCCGCCTCCAGTGGTGTCGCGACAGGCGTGAATGGAGGGACGAATGGAGACGTGTCGTCTTCAGCGATGAGAGTCGCTTCTGCCTTGGTGCCAATGATGGTCGTATGCGTGTTTGGCGCCGTGCAGGTGAGCGCCACAATCAGGACTGCATACGACCGAGGCACACAGGGCCAACACCCGGCATCATGGTATGGGGAGCGATCTCCTACACTGGTCGTACACCACTGGTGATCGTCGAGGGGACACTGAATAGTGCACGGTACATCCAAACCGTCATCGAACCCATCGTTCTACCATTCCTAAACCGGCAAGGGAACTTGCTGTTCAAACAGGACAATGCACGTCCGCATGTATCCCGTGCCACCCAACGTGCTCTAGAAGGTGTAAGTCAACTACCCTGGCCAGCAAGATCTCCGGATCTGTCCCCCATTGAGCATGTTTGGGACTGGATGAAGCGTCGTCTCACGCGGTCTGCACGTCCAGCACGAACGCTGGTCCAACTGAGGCGCCAGGTGGAAATGGCATGGCAAGCCGTTCCACAGGACTACATCCAGCATCTCTACGATCGTCTCCATGGGAGAATAGCAGCCTGCATTGCTGCGAAAGGTGGATATACACTGTACTAGTGCCGACATTGTGCATGCTCTGTTGCCTGTGTCTATGTGCCTGTGGTTCTGTCAGTGTGATCATGTGATGTATCTGACCCCAGGAATGTGTCAATAAAGTTTCCCCTTCCTGGGACAATGAATTCACGGTGTTCTTATTTCAATTTCCAGGAGTGTATTTATAGCGACGGTTGTCTGTCAGGGCACAGATCTGGGAAGCAGTGATTCGAAATCCACGTAGCGTCTAATTTCATACTGGTGTTGTGGAGGAGATTTAGAATATTTATTTATTTATTGCTGATTTAGCCAGAAAACATAAGGGCCTTAAGGCCCCCTCTTACATATCATCACGAATAACACATACCGAAGATATTACGAAAACATTGACAAGAAATATCATAATAAAATAATATTATTAATTGATACTACGAACAATAATAATAATAATAATAAAGGCATTAAGAATGATATGAGTTAGTTTAGTACATTTGAAGCCATGTTTAATGTTATCAGAATATCAGAAGCAATAAAGAAAGAGGAGAATATCGAAATGTAAGTTACAGTGGCTGTTTGGAACGAATAGAATTTAAAAAAAAAAAAAAAAAAAAAAAAAAAAAAAAAAAAAAAAAAAAAACCTGCCGGCTACTGAGGGAAGACTTATATGGGGCGGGGGAGTGAGCGGCAGGCTAGAAAATTATATGGCTATTTTGATAGAAAGAGGGCTATTAGCTGTCTTGTCAAGTTTAGAGGAATTTATTTTTTCTGGCAGTTACAGAAAGATTGTTTTAACGTCGGGTTCCTGACACAGAAAATGATTTAGAAAACAGGGCAGTGTTATATGATGATACAGAGAGGATTTCGCTTTCTTGAGAACTAGTATTTCTGCTGTGGTTTCCAGATAGTAATCTGAGACTTGAATGCGAGGGAGTGCAAGGATTGAGAGGACGACAGAGCAGACAATGACTCTACGCTTATCACTAAGTAGCTGTGATAGTTGTCCGTAGCGAGGAATGGCGTGTGTTAAGTCCAGTGCTACTTTTGGCCCAGACTAATCCCCAATTTTTCAGAATAAGTAAAGGTTATTTCTGTGCCTCTTATGATAAAAGATGGGAGAGAGTCTCTGAAATTTGTGGTAATATGTCTTTCGGGAGCGAGTAAAATCGCTTGCGTCCCATATGAATTAATTTTCAAACAATGTTCTGCTGTTCAGATCCCACTCCGATAGGCAGGCAAATTAACATTTTCATGTTGCATGGCTGGACACAGTTTTGTTGGACATGCAGTTAGATATAACTCAAGGTCATCGGCATATAGATGATATTTCTAGTGTGAGAGAATAGCTAAACATCGTTACCACGTTGTTATTGTTGTGGTCTTCAGTTTCAAGACTGGTTTGATGCAGCTCTCCATCCTACTCTATCCTGTGCGAGCCTCTTCAATCCGGATAACTATTGAAACCTATATCTTACTGCATCTACTTACTGTAGTCATCTCTTGGTCTCCCTATATGGTTTTTATCCTCCACAGTTCCCTCCAATACTAAATTGATGATCCCTTGATTTCACAGAACATGTCCTATCAACTTACCTCTTTTTTTGGTCAAGCTGTGCTACAAATTTCTTGTCTCCCATTTTCCGTTCAGTACCTCCTCATTATTACATGATCTACCCATCTAATCGTCAGAATTCTTCTGTAGAACCACTTTTTAAATGCTTCTATTCTCTTCTTGTCCAAAACTGTTTATTGTCCGTATTTAACTTAGACACATATTCCATACAAATAATTTCAGAAAAGACTTTCTTACACATAAATCTACACTTGGTACCAACAAATTTCTCTTCTTCAGAAACGCATTACTTGCCATTGCCAGTCTCCATTTGATATATTCTCTACATACGCCATGATGAGTTATTTTGCTGCCCAAATAGCAAAACTCATCTACTACTTTAAGTGTCTGGTTTCCTAAATAAATTCTTTGGGCATCACTTAATTCAACAACATACCATTTTCCATGTGTTGCTTTTGTTGATGTTAATCTTATATCCTACTTTCAAGACTCCACTCTTCTTAAGTTCTTTGCTGTCTCTAACAGAAGTACAATGCCGTCGGCAAACATTAACTTTTCATAACTTACCCAGGCACTTTAATTCCTACTCCAGACTTTTTTTTGAATCGTTTACTGCTTCCTCAATGTACAGACTAAATAACATCGGGGATCGTTTACAACCCTGTCTCACTCCCTTCTCAACCACTGCTTCCTTTCATGCTTCACCTGTAACGTCCATCTGGTTTCTGTATAAGCTGCAAATAGCCTTTCGCTCCCTGTATTTCATGCCTGACACCTTCAGAATTTCAAAGAGAGTATTCCACTGTACGTTGTCAAAAGCTTTCTCTAAGTTTAAAAACGATGTAAACTTAGGTTTGCAGTTCCTTAACCTATCTTCTAAGAGAAGCCGTAACGTCAGTATTGTCATGCGTGATCCTACATTTCACCTGAATCCAGACTGATCTTCCTCGATGTCGGCTTCTACCTGTCTTTCCATTCTTCTGTAAGGAGTTTGTGTTAGTATTTTGCAACCATGACTTATAAATTGGCATTTCGGTTATATTCAAACTCGTAAACACGTGCTTTCTTTGGAATTGGAATTATTGTCTTCTTCTTGAAGTACGACGATATTTCGCCTGTCTCATACATCTGGTTTATCAGATGTAAGAGTTTTGTCATGGCTGGTTCTTCCGACGCTGTTGTTAGTTCTAACGGGATGTCGGCTACTCCTGATGGTTTCTTTCGACTTAGGTCATTCAGTGTTCTGTTAGATTCTACGCGCGGTATCATATGTCCCATCCCATCTTCATCTACGTTCTCTTCCATTTCTAGAATATTGCCCTCAATTGCATCTCCTTTGTATAGACTCTCTATGTACTCCTTCTACCTTTCAGATTTCCCTTCTTTGCTTGGTACTGGTTTACCATCTGAGCTCTTGATATTCATACAGGCGGTTCTCTTTTCTCCAAAGGTGTCCTTAATTTTTCTGTAGGCTGCATATATCTTACACTAGTGATATGTGATTCTACATCCTTTCATTTGTCCTCTAGCCATTTCTGCTTAGCCATTTTGCACTTCCTGACGATCTCATTTTTGAGACGTTTGTATTTCATTTCGCCTGCTTCAATTACTGCATTTTTATATTTTTTTCCTTTCATCAATTAAATTCAGTATATTTTTGTTACCTAAGTATTTCTACTAGTCCTCGTCTTTTTACTATTGGGTCTTCTGCTGCCTTCTTCTTCTACTGTATTCCTTTCCCCTGTTCTTGTCAATCGTTCCCCAATGCTCCCTCTCAAACTATCCACAACCTCTGGTTCTTTCAGTTTATCCAGGTCCCATCTCCTTAAATTCCTACCTTTCTCCAATTTTAATCTACAGTTCATAACCAATAAATTGTGCTCAGAGTCCACGTCTTTCCCTGGATATGTCTTACAATTTAAAACCTGGTTCCTAAATTTCTTTCTTACCATTATGTTATCAATCTGGAACCTTCCGGTGTCTGCAGATCTCTTCCACGTATACAACTTTCTCTCATGGTTCTTAAACCAAATGTTAGCTGTGATTAAATTATGCTCTGTGGAAAATTCTACCAGGCAGCTTCCTCTTCCGTTCCTCCCTCCCACACCCCCCCCCAACCCCCCACAAAAAAAATTCACCTACTATCACATTAGTAATGTTGAGGAAGACCTTTGGGGTTTGACAATATCGGTTTAAAGGCATTAATACACAAAGATCCACGTCATTGTACTCGAGAACTGGCAAATATGATAAACTGTGGACGTTCCATCAGCGTGTGCAATGTGGAAGTTCCAAAATCGAGTTTGTCGATACAGCATGCTCTAAGCCAAAAGTCACAAAAATTTGCTGATGGCCATATGTGCATCTCCACCCGCTCGTCATCAATACGCTCGTGACCAACACCAAACGTTCCTATCCTGTATCGTTACTGGTGTCGAAAAATAGTGTCTTTGTGTGAACATAAGGAAAAGAAATCAATTATTTATTCATTTTGGTTAGAGAACACCGCAGCTCTTCTCGTAAATTGCACTGTAGGAAATACTACAGCCAGTGACAAAGCTTTTTGAAATAATTTTGTAGTACTGTTACTAGTTTCGGGTCTGATCACATCGTCAGACATTAGCGTTGACTTCCCTGCAAGCTGTACATTTGTGTCCAGAAATGAATCATACTTTTTGTGATTGCATAGCTTACAAAAGGTTTTACATCTGCGTCCTAAAACACAGCATCGTTTTCGTGTCTACATAGTTTAACACGTTGTACTTACTTCATGAAATACTCTCCTTTACTAATTACAAGACAGAGGTTTGATTTTCTTACACGATCCATGCTGATCAATGAACTGAACGTAATACAATATGGTGGATACATTTGTATACATAGGCTGCTGATCTGATGTGCCAATGTATGGTCGTGGAATTCATACCACTATCAAAGAAACGATCTTCATCAGAAAGTGGGTTATTGTACGATTTCTTGCTTGGAGTTAGGTTTGTTAGTTTCCTCTTATGCCTTAGTGATATGATGTTATGTTCTGTCCTAAAAAAGACACTAATTTTGTCTACAATACACATGAAAAGTACAGGAAACTGCAGGTTACTTGTTTTAAATGAAGTACATATATTCGTCTGTTCAGAAGCTCTTTTTGTCTGTACTGAGCTCTTATTTCACTACGTAACCAATAAAGTTCACACATCACCTTCACAACTTGCGCAGTTTTAACGTTGTTCTTCGTGTTCACTTTTTCATACTTTGGAATCACTTGTTCAGCTAGACACGTTTTCTTAAAAGTGATCACAAGAATTACTTTCGTTAACGGAAGGATTTACATTGGACAAACTGGTAAGTGTTTACTGAGTAACACCGTGAACATGTGGTTGCCCTCAGGTTCAAAAACCTAAATAACTCAACCTTCGCTGCTCACTTGGCTCAACACGACACCACAGAGATAATCATCAAAGAAAGCTTAGATATATCACAATTTACCGATAAGGCGTAGAAATGAATTTGTTAGAGGAATAAGAAATTTACAACCAGATCCACAATAAACCTGACTGCATACTGAATGATCAGCTACCATTAAAAAACTAAATGTGCCGCGAAAATTTCATGCAGCTCCTTTAAGTTGAAATGACAGAAATATTAATTAATTGACAGAGGCAGACAGTAACTCCAGAAGTGTACCATATCTGAACACGTATTACGTTCTTTGGCACATCAAATCAGCATCGATGTAAACAAATGTATCCGCCATCTTGTATTTAGTTCAGTTCATTAATCAGCATGGATCGTAACAGAAAATCAGACATCAGATTTGTAATATGTAAAGGATGGATTTTCATGAAGTAAGTACAATGTTTAGGGCATACATGCATTTAGATAAATGTAATCGCAAAAACTATGTCACATTTTTAGGACGCAAATATAAAACTTGCAGAGAAGTCAACGCTACTGTCTGACAATGGACTCAGGCCCGAAACTGGTAATGGTACAATAAAATCAATTCTAATAAACTTGTGACTGGTTGTAATATTTCATACAGTTTAGTTTAAGGAAAGGAATGGTTGAGCCCAAACAAAGCAGAATCTTCTCATACAAAGACCAGCGCACATCCTCAAAAGATAATGTTATGCATCTGGTGGAACAGCGACGTGTGGTGTACTACGAATCGTTTCGCCGAGGTGTAACCATCGTTGCTGACATTTATTGTCAACAATGTCTTGCAGACGCAGTCCATGAACAACGACCAAGAAATTGCGTGAAGTGATGCTACTCCACGATAACGCCTGCCCGAATTCTGTTAGACTGACAAAAAAATCACTATACAGTAGTTGGGTTGGGAAGTCACTCCACACTCACCATATTCAACTGTTCTTTCGCACACAGATTTTCACCCGTTCCGCTCTCTGTCGTACAACCTTCAAGGAACCTCGTTTCCGGATGAAAATGCACTCCTAAGATGTCTCGACGAGTTCTTCGCCTCAAAACGACGTGATTTCTACAGTTATGGAACCGGAAATTTACCCAGCGTTGGCAGACTGCTGTAAATAGAGAAGGAGAATGTATTAGTGATGACTGAACTGTCTGTTACATGTATCTGTTGTGTTTATTAAATTTATGAATAACGCTACGAACTTAGGCACCAACCTAGTAATTGTCAGGTCTGAGAGATTGCTGTGATAGTGTAGACATGACCCAGTGTGTTGTGGGTGTGGTGGGGGAGCGCGGAGAGCTCCCAGATGTGAAAGCAGACTGGTAGATGCAAGAGAATACAAGCGAGGGGGAGATATGCGCTTGCCCGAGAGCGTGTGCAAGTTCTTGAGGTTTGAGGCAAGAGAGTGACAAGTCTATAAAAGTATGAGAAAATGGTAATAAAAGAGTGACTGTATTGACAATGAAAAGAGAAAGGGAACCAGTAAGACCAACAGATTATACAGAAACTTGAATAAAGTAACAGCGTAAACGAAAAGAGTAAGAACAGCACAGATGCAGTATAACTAAGATTATATCAGTAATTAATAAATGATAATTTGGCAGTAAATTAGTCTTCTGAATCAAAACACTGTGATAATGGTGGTGAAATAGAGACATAACGACTATATTGGTATTCTAATTAAGAAAGGTGAACGAAAAATTTGTAACTGATGCTAAGTGTAAACCTAAATAAAGAAATGATAATAACAGGAAAGTGTTTTCAGGGGCGGCATTACAAAAATTCTTTGCAAAATAAAGACAAAAAATAACCACACAAAGTAGAGACATCAAGATTTTACAATATTTTATCTCCTACATGACAGACTTTTGAGTCATTTACATCGCAGACTGATATTTTTCCATTTTCAGTCTTTACTGTTACTTCGTCCGTATGTTTTGTAGGCCAGATCTCGAGACTGTACCGTTTAAATTCTTAAGTCTTTCAGAGGTTAACATCCTTGTATATTGTGAAAGCTGACTTACCGAGTTTCTTCTCCTCTCTGCCCTGTACGATACAATGTTCACTATTATGGGTCTATGTTTGGTAGATCCAGGTGTCTTGCATCTAATTTGATAACTTTTGTCACTGTCATTCAGTGTCAGCTTCAGGCCTAGATTCTCTTGGATAAGTTGATCACTAATTCGTCTACGTTCTGTCTTTTCCCCTGAAGAGTTTTAGATTATTGCATTTATGAGATTGTTCAAGTTCGTCAGATTTCTCGATCATCTTCTGTTCGAGCAATTGTGCCCCGTCCTCAGTATTTTCCAAAAATTTGTCCAGAGCACGGAGCTAGCTCATATTCGTGATCAGAGTCTGCTGTATATTGGCCGTCGCTGCTCAGTGACGGCATCAGTGATGGTCTGTACAGCGAGCTAGAGCATGTCTTGCGACTGGAGCGCAGCACTCACCTCATCTTTCACGAGTGCTGTGACTTCAGGGATAACGGTCGGTGCAACCGCACTTCACGGGGTCGGATCGACAGCAATCGCTCTCACCTGACAGGCCGTTGGCGTTTCTGCACGCTGTTCGACGATATTCCTTTTTAAATGCAGTTCCACGTCACAAATTATCAAAATCAAAGCCTAATGTGGTACTAGGCACTGATCAACAGCCTGTTCACAATCATTATCTAGTCTTAAACCACTACGGCATGTCCTCCTGGTGACTGCGCGCCGTTGGCTTGAAGGTGCAGTCCCGTCACTTAACGCAAAGTATGCATAGACGAATGTGGTGTCTTGCTTCCCATGAGTGAACACTACAAGGGTTTGGTATTGTTCCCTGTGCAGACGACCTTAATACGTAGAGAGTCACTCGCTATCCGGTCATCAGACGCCCCCCTACAGCGGTGTGCACGTAGGTATGAAGGAGGAGACGCTCAGTGGTAATGCAGTGTGCCAAATGACGCTCCAGGCGAAAGAGGCATTGTGCCACTTCTGTCGGTAACGTGAGATTCGGGGTGCTCGTAGAACATTTAACATTCATTTTCATGTAAGTTGCGCCTGTAAGAAGATCGATGAGTGGAGCAGGCAAAACTAGCACCATCGTGCCGTAGCAAATAATGTTGCCCAAAACTCGAGGAAGTTTTGGTCCTAGGTGAAATCGTTAAGCAGGTCTAAGGCTTCTATCCAGTCACTGAACACTTTGGTGTGGCAGCTGAATATAGCAAAACGGAAGAAAAAGTTTTAAATTTCGCATATAAGAAATTGTTCACGAAGGAGAGTGATACGATCATACCGATGTTCTACCGGCGCACAGACTCGCGCATGGAATTCACAGTAATAAGCATCTCTGGCGCAAGGTAACTACTGAAAGTATTGAAAGGAAATACGTAGATCGCCAAGTCTGTGTGCAATCCCAACTTGGTTTTACAAAGAGTATTCTACAACTTTGGTCCCTTACTTTCCGTGCATTTGTCGCAACTCTCTCGCGCATCTGTGTCCCAAGCGATCGGGGTAATGAGCAGACGACTCCTGTACATACATAGGGTAAAAGTACGGACCTGAAAAATTACAGACCAACACCCTTAACATCGTTTTTCAGCAGGGTTCTTGAACGTATTCTCAGTTCGAATGTAATAAATTTCCTTTAGATGGAAAACCTTCTGTTGATGAGTCAGATCCTTTCAGAAAGCATCGCTCGTGGAAACTCAGCTTGCCATTTTCCCATGTGATATTCTGTGAACCATGGATGTAGGGCAACAGGCGGATTCCATATTCCCAGATTCCCTGAAAGCATTTGGCATGGTGATCCACTGCAGACTGTCAACGAAGGTATGAACACAGAGAATAGGATCCTAGATATGTGAAAGATTCTCCTCGATAGCGAGTGTTCATCAGAGACAAATGCATCGTCAAGAGTGTCCCAGGGAATTTTGAAAGGCCCGCTACTTTTATATACATAAATGAGTTGGCGGACAGGGTGGGCAGCGGATTTTACTGAGGATACTGTGTCGTAAGGGAAGGTGTACTCGTTGAGTGACTGTAGGAGAATGCAATATGACTTAGACAAAATTTCTAGTTCGCTTGATAAATGGCAGCCTGCTCTAAACGTAGAAATATGCATGTTAATGCAGATGAGAAGAAAACAACAAACTCGTAATGTTCGAATACAACGCTTGTGATGTGCTGCTTGACATAGTTACGTCTGTTAAATATCTGAGGGTAACGTTTCAAAGCGACACGAAACGGGAAGAGCATGTAACGATTGTAGTCGCCAAGGCAAATGGTATACTTCGGATTATTTACAAAATTTTAGGGAAACGTGGTTCATCTGTAAAGGATACCACGTATAGGACATTAGAGCATCACTTTCTACACTACTGCTCGATTGTATGGGCTCCGCTCCTGGTCGGATAAAGAAAGATTTCGAAGCAATTCAGAGGCGGGCTGCTAGGTTTTTTGCAGGTAGGTTTGATCAGCAGACAAGTATTACGGAGATGCCTCGGAAACTCAGATGAGAATCCCTGGAGGGAAGGCGGCGTTCTATTCGAGGAACGCTACGGAGCAAATGTGGAAATTTGAATTTGATTGCAGAACGATTCTGCTTCAGACACCATATATTTCGCTTAAGGACCATGATGATAAGATAACAGAAATGAGAATTTGTACTGAACCATACAGACACTCGTTTTCCCCAGCTCTGTTTGCGAGTGGAACGAGAAATGAAAAGGCTAGTAGTGGGGGAGGGTGCCTCCGCCACGCACCGTAAGACTTGCGGAATATCTTTATAGATGTAAATGGCGAGGTTCTTAGCCACTGTAGTATTATTATGAGTGGTACATCGCAAACACAACTAGTATTACGTCAAGAAACCTGAAAGTTAGTTTTGCGAGCATACGAATGTTTCTAGGGAAAATGAGGAGCAAAACCGGTGGCCCAATGCGGTGCTTACCCCATCGTTGTCTGTTATGACCATGATCGAAACATTAGGTGTGAGACTGGCAATGCCACGAAGTATTCTCCCTCATCATGCAGCTACCTTTTAATTGGCGTACGGGCTTACGACTACAGTACAACGTTACGATAATGTCAGATTTTGTGGCCTAGGACGGATACGACAGCGTCAACATTCTAATCTATGGTGGCATAATGTTAGAAGCTTGTGCGACACTTGCGTTTGTTTCTTAGAGACACGGTGACTGTTGTATTCAATAGGAATAATATCCTGTAGCCTTACATGCTGCTGCTATGAACGTGCATTCGTATGATGGATGGAAATCCCCAAACAGTCACTGGATTCATGCCTGCAACAGAACATCACACAAATTGAGTTGGAAGATCCATTCCTGGTTTATAACCCTACTAAACATGCACATGGTCATTACTATAGGACCGCAGCTTTACCGTCACTACAACAGAGCACTGGTGACATCCAAGACCCATCGGCCATCTCCATGGCAAGCGTTATCGCAAATCAAGCTGGACTTGCGGCATTGTGCGACCTGTATTGCATTGTGTTGCGCCCTGCACTAGCGTCCGGTATGCCATTGGCTGAGGGCATCATACACGACAAGTGTCAGGTACAGTCCCTAAACAATACACATTTGTATCTATTGTGACGCCACAAGCTGTATCCCGATATCAGTGCAGAATAAGTCGCAATTATTGCCGAAGTGCGTGGTTCATTTACTTTGCTTATTATTTTCACCCTGCATACCGGTAGGTTAATCTTAAGATGTATTTGTGACATAAAGACACGCAGGGAGAATGCGACCATATTGCAAATCAATAGTATTACGGCACAATTGTTGTATTAGTCACTAAGTAAGAAAACCCTAGCTGATAAACGAATGACTTTATTTGACGCATTTCGGGTAGAGCCCCGTCCTCAGACCGTCATCAATATCTTGGTGATCAGATGTATGCAATATGTAAGGAACAAAGCTACAATGACAGGCTCATAAGAACCTGATAATGATTTCATGGCGTCCCGAAACATGTTGTGTAAAAATAAATCACGTATTAGGACAATTGGAGCGTCTTACTCAATGTCACTGTCACAGTGGCGAAAGGCTGCATTCCCGTGTAGTTTTTATTCCTTGACTTCTAGAAGGTGTTCGATACGTTTCTGCACTGTCCCCTGCTCAATACAATATGATCCTCATGAACAGCGATCGAGTTTTGTGGTTGCAGTGAGGATTTATTTTCGGATGCAACAAAGCCCATCGTTTTTCATGAGGATAAATAGCTGCGAATGTAATATCAGCTCATTCTAGGGGAATGTTGTAGGGCCGTGATTGTTAAAGATACAGAGAAAATTTTAACGCAAAAATATAGTCTTATCAAACAATAAAGTAATTCTGTATATATCAACGCAAATGTTTTAATTTAAATCGTTTTCCCTTTCGGACGAACAAATTTAGACGTCACTCAGTCATATTTTTAGGGTTCCATACATCGATCGATAAAAACGGAACCATCATAGGACTACTTTGTTGTCCGTCTGGCTGCCTATCTGTCCGACTGTTAAAAAACCCTTTTTCTCACGATAGGTCAGACGTACAAAGTTAAAATTTATGTCATTTACTACGGTCTACGTTCCCCTGGCTGCGTAAAAAATTTAATCTTATAAGTCAATGCAATAAAAAAATATGGCCACATTTTTTGGTGTGACGTTATTTGTGCTGGACTGTCGTTGAAACTGCTCGTTAATATTTTATGAGGTCTTAGTCTTCAGTTACTTATTTTAAAGTTCATTTACGTTAATATTTGCTGTAAAAGTAACATATTAGTGGATTTTCATTAATCGCAGTTTTTATTCCTGCGTTATTGACTCGAGTGGTCCGTTATTCGTGAGTGTGCTTACGTCGTTCGACCAAGCCTCACGACTCAGTAGTGTGTACATTTTGCGGCGTGCAGTTGTACCTGTAACGGTTGTAAAGCTAAGTACTGACAAAGTTATTTGTGAATTGTTATATAGTTATTAAATTTAATAGTGTTCAGCGGTGTTTCGTGATGTTTGTGACGAAATAACGATTTAATAAACTTTTGGAAACGTTCACGCGCTGCGTTTTTTAATAGTTTTCTGTGCGTTGAAGACGTTTATTAAATTTCGTGCTTTAGTTTTCAGCTGACGTTTCTTATTGTTTCTAGTGAAATATATCAGTAAAACTTTCATTCAGTGTTTTAATTTAGTTGAGTGTTCCAGTGGGTGCTTGAATTTTTGGCTTTAGCTAATAATTTTGTGAAGTTTTGTTGGTATTAGTATTATCTGTGGTGTAGTAGTATTAAAAAGTAGTTGCTTTCTTAGTAGACAGAGAATCTTCAGACTGCTGTTGTTAGTTATATAAATAGTTCTACTGGTGTAACTGAACTTAGGTAACGTAGAAGTCCAGTTTTTTCAGTAACTGTAAAATTTTACCATGAGAGAGAAGTGTGGGCTCTGTCGTAACATTGTGAGTAGTGGGTTACATTGTTGGACTTGTTCAAAGTATTTTCATTGAGGGGAATGTAGTGGGGAAGCCAGTGGGCATTCTAGCGAGATCCTCTCTTGGGAATGCAGAATCTGTAGTAGAAATAATTTTATAGAGGAGCAGTTACAACGCGCAAAGGAGAAACTAGATAGATTGAAGTTGGTCAAGGCAGTGGCAAGAAGGCAGCTAGGAGGAGAAGGTATTCAGACAGTTATACGTAGCGTATATGCAATAGATGTGACCAGCTGTCAGAGTTGAGTGGGGAGGAGCCTCTTGTAGCTGTAGATGTAGGAACATGCAGCAGTCCTCAGCAGTTAGGAGTCCTAGGTTAGTTGCAAAGTCTAACAGAAAGGAGGAGGTTCTGCTGCTAGGTAGTTCGCATGGTAGAGGTTTAAGCCAGCAGTTGTAGAAAGCGTTGTGGAGTGAGTAGCAGGTCATCAGCATTGAGAAGCCTAGTACAGGATTAGCTCAGGTGACTGACAGCATAGGGAAGTTATGTCGGAATTTTACGAAGGAGGATCAGGTAGTGTTAGTGGGTGGAGCAGGGAACAGTCTTAATATGAACGGGGAATATGATGTACGAGGTGACCTGGTAAAGATCGCTACTCAAACTGGTGGTACTAGCTAATGTGCATTTCGTGCAACTGTTGAAACGTCCCCTTAGAACAATTTTACATGACTGTCCTTAAACTGACACACAATATTTTTTTAGCGCAACGCAATCTGACTTTCAAAAATCCCTACAAAAGAATGGCCCTGACTAACATTAACCTATACGTTTCACAAATCACTTACCTCGCCAAAAATCTTCGTTACTCGAACTACTGCAATACGGCGAGCGCAACTACTGCCAGCTAAATAAAAGATTCAAACTACTGAAGGCACTAACTGCTGATAGGGATAGTTAGCAAATGAAAGATTTTAATAGAGAACAAACAATGTATTTACCTTAATATCATCAAAAGTCATAATATATGTAATTTCAAAACTCCGCCATTTCCTTCCACACATCCACCACTGCTGGCGGCTCACCTCTCACTGCGCATCGCTACGCGCTGTTCACATCCAGCTGCCCAACACTACAATGGCAGACAACAATGCAAACTAGCCACAGACTGCACACAGCACAGCCAGTGATTTTCATACAGAGCGCTACGTAACGTTGCCAATAAGAAAACATAAACAGCTTCTTCTCAATGCGTATTTCTTTCAGTTAACTTCTGCAAAATGGTGTAGCTGTTACGTTTGTGTATATTTTAAGTGTCATCGAGCTTTGTTTCTGATAATGACATACGCGGAAGTTATGTTCGTCCTTAAGTTTTTCCTACCGTTGTAGTTTGGCACTGCTAACTTTGCACTGTTGAAATTACGCAGTATCTGAGCTCCATGTCCTCGACCCAGAGAGAATATGTATGATGCAAAGCTGAAACCGAAGGTGAAAAGACTGTGTTGCTTGTGTGGCTACAGCTAGCTAAATATATCAGAATGTTCCCGTATCAGGTCTTCCATTACTGGAAAAAGGTTATGAAGTTGCAGAACAAATGGATACCTACTGAAGTTTCTATGAATTTGGGACTGGTTATAACGTCTGAAGAATAGAAATGCCATAGCGCTAAAAGTGTTTACGATGAAGCTAACGACATTTCACCGACTGTGGCTGCAGATTAGTTGCTGTCTACAACGCATTCAATATTTGAACATTATAAACTGAAATATGTTTTCCACGGCTACGAAACTGGTTCACTTTGCAGCTGCTTATCTAATAAAATATCACCATGGGAAACTTGTTCGTCTACTCTGCAACTACATCTACAAATATATTCCGCAAGCCATTATACACACGGGATGAACTCGTGATGCTTGGACTGACAGTTCATCCTCAACCGAAACGTAGTATTTTGTTTACAGGGAATTATCTGATTTGTATATAAATGGGCGACAAGACGGATTAGTGTCAGCTTGTAGGAACTGCTATGAATCACTTCCACTACTTACGTCTGCAGTTTATTTTACTACTAAGACTTTGTGCACATAACTGTCATAACTACTCCTCTAATGGATGATTAGGACTGTCTTTAGGGGCTATGGGGACAATTATTGCTTTTGGCCAACAATATATGACTAATTGTGTGCATTTGATCTATTTGATATTGTTAATATGAAAAAAAATTTCACAAATTTGTCTTGGCCACTGCCCAAACTATTTTGTAAAACTTTTTGAGAGGAGCAGGGGGGCTATGTAAGAAGACTATTTATGTGTTTGTATGTTGACAGCGCTATGTAGCGCTCTGCATTAATAACTCTGACAGTGCTTTGCACATTCTGTAAGAGACTCTGTGGCTGGTCGGACTTGCAGTTGGAGGTGAATAGCCAGCAGTGGTGGAACTTGGAGGTGAACAGCCAGCAGTAATGGAGGTTGGTAGTGACTAGTCAGCAGTGATGGAGGTTAGAGGTTAACAATTAGCAGTGTTGGAGGTTTGCAGTTTTAGCGCAAGTGAATATCCGTCATTGAGATTTCCTACTGATGTTTATATAAGTTTTGAACTGGTTGTCACATTGTTAACGTAAATACATTGTTTTTGCTGTGCAACAAAATCTTTCCTTTGTTAACCACATGCTTATCAGTAGTTAGAATATTTTATTTAGCTGGCAGTATTGGTGCTTGCGGCATTGCTGTAGTTCGGGTAATGAAGATTTTTGTGAGGTAAATGACTTGTGAAATGTATAGGTTATTGTCAGGATTTCTTCTAATTCTGGGCCATTCTTTTGTATTAAATATGTGAAGTCAGTTTATCAATGTTAAAGCAGTCACTCAGCAGTTTAAGAATTTGAGTACGCACTCAGCAATACAAACAGAAATTTAAATATAGAAGTTTCAACGTTACTTGATTATAGAACGAAATACGTTCCATGTAATATATACAGGGTGTTTCAAAAATGACCGGTATATTTGAAACGGCAATAAAAACTAAACGAGCAGCGATAGAAATACACCGTTTGTTGCAATATGCTTGGGACAACAGTACATTTTCAGGCAGACAAACTTTCGAAATTACAGTAGTTACAATTTTCAACAACAGATGGCGCTGCGGTCTGGGAAACTCTATAGTACGATATTTTCCACATATCCACCATGCGTAGCAATAATATGGCGTAGTCTCTGAATGAAATTACCCGAAACCTTTGACAACGTGTCTGGCGGAATGGCTTCACATGCAGATGAGATGTACTGCTTCAGCTGTTCAATTTTTTCTGGATTCTGGCGGTACACCTGGTCTTTCAAGTGTCCCCACAGAAAGAAGTCACAGGGGTTCATGTCTGGCGAATAGGGAGGCCAATCCACGCCGCCTCCTGTGTGTTTCGGATAGCCCAAAGCAATCACACGATCATCGAAATATTCATTCAGGAAATTAAAGACGTCGGCCGTGCGATGTGGCCGGGCACCATCTTGCATAAACCACGAGGTGTTCGCAGTGTCGTCTAAGGCAGTTTGTACCGCCACAAATTCACGAAGAATGTCCAGATAGCGTGATGCAGTAATCGTTTCGGATCTGAAAAATGGGCCAATGATTCCTTTGGAAGAAATGGCGGCCCAGACCAGTACTTTTTGAGGATGCAGGGACGATGGGACTGCAACATGGGGCTTTTCAGTTCCCCATATGCGCCAGTTCTGTTTATTGACGAAGCCGTCCAGGTAAAAATAAGCTTCGTCAGTAAACCAAATGCTGCCCACATTCATATCGCCATCATCAATCCTGTGCACTATATCGTTAGCGAATGTCTCTCGTGCAGCAATGGTAGCGGTGCTGAGGGGTTGCCACGTTTGAATTTTGTATGGATAGAGGTGTAAACTCTGGCGCATGAGACGATACGTGGACGTTGGCGTCATTTGGACCGCAGCTGCAATACGGCGAACGGAAACCCGAGGCCGCTGTTGGATCACCTGCTGCACTAGCTGCGCGTTGCCCTCTGTGGTTGCCGTACGTGGTCGCCCTACCTTTCCAGCACGTTCCCAGTCCGTTGAAATTTTTCAAACAGATCCTTTATTGTATCGCTTTTCGGTCCTTTGGTTACATTAAACCTCCGTTGAAAACTTCGTCTTGTTGCAAAAACACTGTGTTCTAGGCGGTGGAATTCCAACACCAGAAAAATCCTCTGTTCTAAGGAATAAACCATGTTGTCTACAGCACACTTGCACGTTGTGAACAGCACACGCTTACAGCAGAAAGACGACGTACAGAATGGCGCACCCACAGACTGCGTTGTCTTCTATATCTGTCACATCACTTGCAGCGCCATCTGTTGTTGAAAACCGTAACTACTGTAATTTCGAAAGTTTGTCCGCCTGAAAATGTACTGTTGTCCCAAGCATATTGCAACAAACGGTGTATTTCTATCGCTGCTCGTTTAGGTTTTATTGCCGTTTCAAATATACCGGTTATTTTTGAAACACCCTGTATGTATGTATGTGTGTGTGTGTGTGTGTGTGTGTGTGTGTGTGTGTGTGTGTGTGTGTGAGTGAGTGTGTTCCACATCTCCTAAATCATTGGGCCGATTTTATCAAAACTAGGTACACATATCACTTACTGTCTGGAAATCGTCGCTGTGGGAATGAGAACCATATGCCCATCAAAGAGGTTTGAGTGGGGGTCAGAAAGCAGAGTAGCCCATGACACGCGAATACCCATACTTACGTAATCGATTATTTGAGAATGAGCGCACTAAGAGACCTGCTACGAAGTTTACACATCATTTCAGATCTCTACGAAACTTTTTTTGCTGACGACCCCACAAAATGATGAAAGGAAAAAGTTTATCCATTACTACGTTTTCGCTGTTAATGTAGTAAAACTCCGCTACCCCGAGAAATCTGATTTAGCTGAGAATACTTAAAAAAACGGGCACCGGATAAAATTTGACGAAACACCCGTCGTGGCTCGCACAAACGGACTCTGGGATTGTGTAATTAAAGAAACCATTAAAATAAATATCACCGTTAACATCCTTAATATAAGAGAGAGAGGCCTGCAACTCAGCACTGTGTGGCATCCAGCGACAGCTCTGTTAAAGCAGGCGCAGCGAACGCCGAGTCAATGTATGCCGGTATTTGGCGATTGTTTAGGCACCAGTGACGTCACAGCGAACCAACACCGCACTGGCAGATATACCACTTTTCAGTGGCCAAGGAGCGTTTGGCTGAAAGCTCGTATAATTTTAACCATTTGACGAAAATTTTTATGTCTCACTAAAAGAAAGATCTATAGAGGGAAACAACGTTTTTTTAATAATTTTACCACTCGGTGGTAGAAAAGTAACCAGACTGTAGACCATACAAAGAAAATATGTGGTAAAATACTGGTGCCCAGCTTATTCAAATGGTTCAAATGGCTCTGAGCGCTATGGAACTTAACATCGGAGGACATCAGTACCCTAGACTTAGAACTACTTGAACCTAACTAACCTAAGGACATCACACACATCCATGCCCGAGGCAGGATTCCAACCTGTGACCGTGGCGGCAGCGCGGTTCCAGACTGAAGCGCCTAGAACCGCTCGGCCACAACGGCGGGGCCGGCCGAAGTGTCCGTGCGGTTAAAGGCGCTGCAGCCTGGAACCGCAAGACCGCTACGGTCGCAGGTTCGAATCCTGCCTCGGGCATGGATGTTTGTGATGTCCTTAGGTTAGTTAGGTTTAACTAGTTCTAAGTTCTAGGGGACTAATGACCTCAGCAGTTGAGTCCCATAGTGCTCAGAGCCATTTTGAACCACCACAACGGCGGGCCCCAGCTTATTAACTACGTTAAATACTTCACCTCGGACATTCGTTACGATCTCCAGGGTAATGAGTATTACATAGCTAATTATCTTTATATGACAACAGCATACTCATTTCTGTTCCCTAAAAAACTTATATAAAAATAAATCCTATTCACCATACACAACTAATAATATTTCCGCAGCTTTGCGTCAGTTTATATCATAAACATACAATTCATTATGCGCCCGGTTTACCGTAGGTTTACATTTTTGCTATTTAAAGATGCTTGTGCAACCCCCAATGTGAACTTCTGGTTTGGTGGACAGTGGCGTCAGAGCTTAATGTCGCTAACACAGAATGCAATTTCATCCTCGTATAAATTGCATTAGAAATCATCCATTCTTAAACTGCCGTGGATTCGCCGGGCTTTCTAATGTCCAAATAGCGTGCGCACCGCTATCAGACCAGTGGTTTCCGTCGATGAAGACCGGGTGGAGCGCGGGCCGCAGTGGGCGTTGCCTTCTAAGACCTGAGAAGCACTGCTGTAGCGTAAGATAGTAAGCGAAATAAATTTTCAGTCCATGTCTTACTTTCCACAGAGGCCTCACTACTTGCCTTCAAACATGAGTCTGCTCCCACTATCAACAACTCAATTTACCACAGCAAACATCTCTTGTTCGTAGGTTTTATGGTTTCTATAATTACAAATTAGCAACTGTGACCGCAATAAGGAGTAGGAGAAGTTTACATCTAGTAATTACAATGTTAAATACACGTGTTGTCTGACACAGTCTGTTTTATTTCATGACACTCATTTGGTAAATATCATTCCGTGACAAAAATGTCAAGCAACCAGAAGGGATGGGGGAACGAAATGAGACTTCACATATTAAGAGGATATGTGATGTTATTTCAGTGATTACACAATCTAGCCAAATTTACAAATAACTTCACAGTATGGGCCCGCTTGTTAGTATGACTTTGCACTCCCTCTTGTCTGACCGTATGCACTGATTCGATTGGGGGAGAATTTCATAAAGCCGTTGTATTTTCTCCTGAGACATGTTGCTCCACAACTCTTGTAACTGGTCCTTGATATCCTGGACACTGACACTGGGTCGTAGTTGACGTCGGATACAGATCTGGGAATCTTGCTAGCCACGGGAGTACCTCAACATCACGCAAACAGTTCAGATAAGTGACGTGTGTGGAGCATTGTCCTGTTGAAAAATGGCATCACAATACTGTCGCGTGAGAGCCAACATATGAGGACGCAGGATGACTGTGTGTGCTCGAAGTTGTTTGTACCCGTCGGTGGACCGGTATTACGAGAAATGGGACACATGGAAGTGCCATAAGAACATATAAAACGTAAAAATGTTAGTCTGTAATTTATGTTTCGCATATCTATTTTTCATTGAAACATGTGGACTACATTAGCAAAACTTGCACTTTATTTCGAAAATGGCAGCGATTATTCTGTTTCAGAAGGTGGTTACAGAGTTGGATGTGATTGCTGTTTCACAAGTGGTTAGAGAGCTAGATCTGATTGCTGTGACATATCTGCATAGGTCGCAGTTCAATTGGTAGAGCACAAGTTTCCAAAGAAAGCGACAAACGTTCGACAACGTACATCGACCAGCCTCCATACCATCCTTCCTCATAGGTGATCGAGATGATGTGATGAGGGCACTCGATTCAAGCCCCGTTCCTTTCTCGTTTAGACAATACATTTATTCCCCTATTACATCTACATGTAATTCTGGAAACGTACTTTGCCTTCAGTCATTAGACATCTGAGCTCTTGTTTCGTCTCTAGTGTAGTTCCTGTTGCCTTCAGTCATTAGACATCTGAGCTCTTGTTTCGTCTCTAGTGTAGTTCCTGTCACCATTACTCGAAGCCCATAAGAAGAAAAAGAATGTATACGGGGGCAACCACCGGCTCACCTTCGAATACTTAAGGAAAAATTTGAGCAACGTGGATCGCAGATAAGACACTGGACTTGCATGCAGGACAACGACGGTTCAAAATCCCGTCCGCCCATTCAGCTTAATTCTTAGTGGCTTCCCTAGAGAAGGACAAAGACGATTTTCTTATCCTCTTCAGCATATCAGACTTATTGCTAATTATCTATTGAGCTCGTCCTCGACGAGAGGTTTTATGCTAATTCTGCTTTCATTTTTTGCAGAAAAGCGGTGATACCATCTGGAATGATTCTCCTGTTACTATCAGAGGACTGTCCAGCTACCTGCCCGCATCTCGTGGTCGTGCGGTAGCGTTCTCGCTTCTCACGCAGGGGTTCCCGGGTTCGATTCCCGGCGGGGTCAGGGATTTTCTCTGCCTCGTGATGGCTGGGTGTTGTGTGCTGTCCTTAGGTTTGTTAGGTTTAAGTAGTTCTAAGTTCTAGGGGACTGATGACCATAGATGTTAAGTCCCATAGTGCTCAGAGCCATTTGAATTTTTTTTGTCCAGTTACCTTATGCGTAGAATAACGTGCACAGCCGTATTTTCTTTCTCTTACACTTGATGTATTTCCAGCAGCCATACACATTAGTTTGTTTCCTGTTTGAGTTCTGAAACACACCTTTCTACGACAATTCAGACTACAAAATAAGAGAGGAAATCTACACATATGTTTCTAACTTCTAGACTGGGCGTTGAGTTTAAACCCAAACCTCTTCGGCGTCTCTCGCAGAGTGACGACATATGATACTTCAAAATGTTTCAAATGGCTCTAAGCACTATGGGACTAAACATCTGAGGTCGTCAGTCTCCTAGACTTAGAACTACTTAAACCTAACTAATCTAAGGACATCACACACAACCATGCCCGAGGCACGATTCGAACCTGCGACCGTAGCAGCAGCGCGGTTCCGGACTGAAGCCCCTAGAACCGCTCGGTCACAGCGGCCGGCCATATGATACTGTTGATGGTGTTCATCTCATATGTCTGACAGGAATCATGGTGCTCTTCGAGGAGAAGGGATGTGTACGTACGCCCTGCATTTCATCCTCTCCCCTCCACTTGTTTCCACAGACAACTACAACAGCACACAAAACACGTCATACCGTTCACGTGCTTGTCGCAGCCCAAAGGCAAACACATGGCATATTGCACTAGCAGATTGTCAATTTCAAGAAATGTTGCAACGGTTTGCGCTACATTAACTGAGTACACAGAATTACTTCTTACCACGTTATATTGAATAGATAGGCACGTCCCCTCGTTATTGTTCATCGTCTTCGTGTTCTTCTCGTTGTTCGGTATGTCTGTCATATGACATCTGTCGGTTTTGTTTATGACATCCACCATCTAGGGGTTCTTCTTCTTTCTGCTCTATTCACCGCAATATTTTCCTGGGCAATTCCTCCGCATTATGTGTCACGGCTAAGACATCCACTGGTGCTATTTCTTCTTTTATTCTCTGAAGCATTTCTGCATGCCTCATTCTCTGATAAAATATCAATATGAAAATTTTTGTACTACCACGTTTCAAAATTATCCTAGTTTTTTCATTTATTGATTTTTCTTTTTAGTGTTCCTTTTTCAGTTCCGTATAATGTTACAGTACAGATAAAATATTTTAGGGAATCTCTTTGTTAATGCTACGAGAAAGCTTTTTTTTCAGTAAACTTTTTACCTTTTCAAATGTGCTCATACACACAGATAATATAGAAGCTAGGAAGCAAGTGATTTTGTTTGTTCCATGATCTGTCCTTAAAAAATCTTCATGTCTACTGGTTCAAATCACTTTGGTCTCAGCTGCATTTCATTCCCTACCATCCTATCTTTTTCCAGTTTTACGCCCCCCGCTTTTCTTCATAAAGTCATAGAGGATCAGAGTATTAAGATGGTATATGAAACAAATTAAAGGAGAAAGCCTTTAATAACCCATGTCTAGACGCACAAGATATGGAAGCCAGATGAACTACTCTTAGGTCGAAAAGACAAGAGGTAGCACGAGAAGCTTTTGGCACAGTGAGAGAAAATCCGACAGGAGGCAGTACCACATAAAGAACAAAGTGGTTTAACCAAGATGTTAAACAGTTAACTATTTAGAAGGAGAAATCCTAAAATATAAAGCGAATCAGATTCAAAAAGACGATACAGGTACAAGATCATTCGTGTCAAGGCGAATCCGGGTATTCGAAAAACAAAAGATGATTGTTGGGAGTGATGTTCTAAAGGTATCGAAAGAGCCCTTCACAAAACACGATCGAAGCTATGGCGTATGGTCCAAAAGGGAAATAAGGATATTAATGAACACATTCACATACAGAATGAAATCAAAATTCAATGAAAAATTATTTTAAATTACGGTATAAGACACCTAAGCACAAAAAATTATAACCAAATAGATTTCTCAATGGACGGAATATGCACCGCAATAAAATAACTTAAAAAAGAAAATCTCCAGGACCAGAAAATGGGGTAAGGATTACATTAAAGCTTAGTGATTTATTTAACGGTATTATGATAAAAGTTGGGATACGAAGAGATAGGAAAATAATAGAACAATTCCAGTACATAAAAAAGAAAATAAACAAGTATTAGATAAGTACCGGGAAGCTGCTGTGCTCCATACCACTTTAAAACTGTAAACATAAGTATTAGAGACAGAATACAGTATGACTTTGAAAAACCAGAACAGCATGGATTCAGAAAAACAGCAGCACAGTAGATGCTATCTTCTCTCTAAGAAAATCTGTGTGGATGTTCATATAGTTTAATAATCCTCCCTACTTGTGTTTTGTTGACTTACCGAAATCTTTTGATAGAATTAGAAAGAAGGACATAATTTAAACCTTAATCGACAAGAGAGTGGCAATGGGTATAGCAAAAATCATAAAATCCCTGCTGGGTGTCCCTCCTAAGAGTCGTTAGACGAAGTTTATTGGGTACTTCGGCAAATAACAGCAGTTTAGTTTTTGCATTGTGTAGCTCGATTACGACCAGTCACCAGTCATCACGTGTTTCATTCGACAGACTGTGTTGACAAAAGCGTCGGTTTCTTTCCCGTTACAAACAAAATGGTTTTTAAGGGAAATTTTATGTGCCCACTCGTTAAAGGGGCCCCAAAATTAGTGTAGTGCGATATTTATTTTATCGATATGTGTTAACAGGAACAGTGAAACACGACGAATAACGACTACTCTAGTAGCGATTGAGCAACGCTACTGCATGGCGTTAGCCGCCCGGAGTGGCCGTGCGGTTCTAGGCGCTACAGTCTGGAGCCGAGCGACCGCTATGGTTCAGGTTCGAATCCTGCCTCGGGAATGGATGTGTGTGATGTCCTTAGGTTAGTTAGGTTTAATTAGTTCTATGTTCTAGGCGACTGACGACCTCAGAAGTTAAGTCGCATAGTGCTTTTAGCCATTTGAACCATTTTTTGCATGGCGTTAGGAGTTAGCGCGGGGCAGGAGAGCGATGTCCCTGCTGGAATACTGGTTATTCTTCGTGTCATACTCCTCCTGTTGATACATATCGCTAAAGCAAATGTCGTACTAAACTAATTTGGGACCATTCTGTCCAATGGGCACGAAAAATTCCGCTTTAAAAAATGTTTTGTTTATAACGGGAAGCAAACCGACGCTTTCCTTCGACACCAGGCGTCTCATGAAGCACGTGATGAGCACAATTTGTGTGGGCTGACTCCTGAGCGGTCCATTCGGCATATAGTTAAGCCCATTCGTATCGCGTTGCATGGTGTCGTGGTTGAAAATATGGACTTCGCCATGGATGTCGGAAGTGAAGTTGCGAATCGCGCAGCCTATTCCACGCAGTTTGAATCGTAGCACGACGTCCTGTGGCTGCACGAAAAGCATTATCCAACATGGTGGCGTTGCTGTCAGGGTTCTTCCAATCCATAAACCCTAGGTAGCGGTCATCCATTGCAGTAGTGACCCTTGGGCGGCCTGAGCGAGGCATCTTATCGACAGTTCCTGTCTCTCTGCATCTCCTCCATGACCGAACAACATCGCTTTGGTTCACTCCTAGACGCCACGACACTTCCCTTGTTGAGAGGACTTCCTGGAACAAAGTAACAATGCGAACGCGATCGAATCGCGATATTGACCGTCTAGACACGGTTGAACTACAGACAACACGATCCGTCTACCTCAGTCCTAGTGGAATGACTGGAACTGATCGGCTGACCCCATCTGGCTAATAGTCACGGAGAAAACTTAATGATAGGGTTCACGGTGATTTGGTAGAGGAACTGTTGGCCTTTCCCACGGAACAGTCAATGCGAGCGTTGGCGATAGTGAACTAATTGACATAAACAGGACAAAAGTAAGTAATGAATCAAACAACACGACTAGTGGTATTAATGAGTAAGAAGAAGTCACTTCACTTCACGTCGAACCCGTTGTTACAAATAGAAGTTACGTGGAAGAATGGGCAGCCGCGCGGTCTTGGACACCTTTTCACAGTTCTCGCGGCTCCCCCCGTAGGAGATTCGAGTCCTCACTCGTACACGGATGTGTGCTGTCCTTAGCGTAAGTGGGCCAGAAAGTCGTAGTATAATCTTTCCAACATTTGAAGAAACTAAAGAAATTATTTGGAAATGGAATGTATCTTTGCTGAAACGAATTACGAATCGAAATCCGCAAAGGGTAGTGATGAGACAGGAGTGTCATGTGGACGTGAGTATCCAGATACAATGATGTAGGGATTAGCTGTGAGACTAGGAATGTACTTCATGTCAGGTTGACTGTTGCATGGACAGATCGTTTGCTGATCCATAACATGTGGCAAAAGTATTTTTAAGATTGGTTGTGGTTGTCCTTAGTTGGTAGATAGTATTTGAGTAGGCGCTATGTGTATTAGTCGGTACTGATGGAGCATTTCGGATGACAGATTATGGTGTCTTTTGAGTAGAGATCCTCACAAACTTGTGGTTGGACCTTTTCTTTTAAAGCAGTAAAGTACACTACTGGCCATTAAAATTGCTACACCAAGAAGATGACGTGCTACAGACGCAAAATTTAACCGACAGGAAGAAGATGCTGTCATGTGCAAATGATTAGCTTTTCAGAGCATTCACACAAGGTTGGCACCGGTGGCGACACCTACAACGTGCTGACATGAGGAAAGTTTCCAACCGATTTCTCATACAAAACAGTAGTTGACCGGCTTTGCCTGGTGAAACGTTGTTGTGATGCCTCGTGTAAGGAGGAGAAATGCGTACCATCACGTTTCCGACTTTGATAAAGGTCAGATTGTAGCCTGTAGCGATTGCGGTTTATCGTATCGCGACATTGCTGCTCGCGTTGGTCGAGATCCAATAACTGTTAGCAGATTATGGAATCGGTGGGTTCAGGAGGGTAATACGGAACGCAGTGCTGGATCCCAACGGCCTCGTATCAGTAGCAGTCGAGATGACAGGCATCTTATCCGCATGGCTGTAACAGATCGTACAGCCACGTCTCGATCCCTGAGTCAACAGATGGGGACGTTTGCAAGACAACAACCATCTGCACGAACAGTTCGACGACGTTTGCGGCAGCATGGACTATCATCTCTGAGACCATGGCTGCGGTTACCCTTGACGCTGCATCACTGACAGGAGCGCCTGCGATGGTGTACTCAGTAATGAACCTGGGTGCACGAATGGCAAAACGTCATTTATTCGGATGAATCCAGGTTCTGTTTGCAGCATCATGATGGTCGCATCCGTGTTTGGTGACATCGCGGTGAACGCCCATTGGAAGAGTGTATTCGTCATCGCCATACTGGCGTATCACCCCGCGTGATGGTATGGGGTGCCACTGATCACATGTCTCGGTCACCTCTTGTATTCGCATTGACGGCACTTTGAACAGTGTATGTTACATTTCAGATGCGTTACGACCCGTGGCTCTACCCTTCATTCGATCCCTGCGAAACCCTACATTTCAGCAGGATAATGCAAGGCCGGATGTTACAGGTCCTGTACGGGCCTTTTTGGATACAGAAAATGTTCGACTGCTGCCCTGCCCAGCACATTCTCCAGATCTCTCACCAATTGAGAACGTCTGGTCAACGGTGGCCGAGCAACTGGCTCGTCACAATACGCCAGTCACTACTCTTGATGAAATGTGGTATCGTGTTGAAGCTGCATGGGCAGATGCAACTGTACACGCCATCCAAGCTTTGTTTGACTCAATGCCCAGGCGTAACAAGGCCGTTATTACGGCCAGAGGTGGTTGTTCTGGGTACTGATTTCTCCTGAGAAATTGCTTGAAAATGTAATCACATGCCAGTTATAGTACGAGTATAATATATTTGTCCAATGAATACCCGATTACCATCTGCGTTTTGTTCTTGGTGTAGCAATTTTAATGGCCAGTAATGTATATTTTGCTTTAGTTTAAAGTCCGAGTACGTTTGAAAAAAAAGTTTGATGTGACATTGTTTTACCTATACTAATTTTTAAAGACAAGTCGTTGTTTAACGGAAAAATCGTGAAAAATTTTGACCAACTTATTTGAAATTTTTAACGATGTTCTAATAAAAATTTTTGGAATGTCATAAGCTACATATATTTTGTCACTCAAAGGGGAAACGTTACCAAAGATCTTCATAAGGTCTTGACTAAAGGGCCTCGAATTCTTACATGATATTCTAAGGAAAATTTGGATGAATATAGGTTATAGATTTTAATATATTCATATGTGTATGCTATGTAATGAGCAAATGTTATTGGCAAAAATATCGAGAAGTTCTCCAACTATTTACTTCAAATTTTTATGTCATGCACCTGATACGTGGTGCTGTTTGTGCCAGTCGCTTCTCTGTATTCAGTTAAGATCTCTGCGGTCGACTCTGTATCACGTGGCCGCGGCTTTCGTCTTTGGTCGCTTTTCGGCTATTTAAGTGCACGACACTGTTATGAGAGGGCTGTTTTTAATCGGTTGGTTGGCGCTCAAGTGTGCTGTTTGGTTGTCGGCGGTCACTCTTTGCGCATGCTCTGCCTCTTTCTGTCACGTGGGCAGTGGGGCAGCGGATGGAGACGTGTGTGTGGTCAGGAGTGTGTACGGCGTCTAGTGAGAGGGCGATGGTTTCGTCTGTGCTGCTAAACGACATGAGAGAATGTGAAAAGTTTATTATTATTGTGATACAGTTACCTTCAGAAGATAATCATAGATTTGTATTGTTTCAGTTAGCTACTCCTTTTCCTGACTAAGTTCTGATACGTCAGAGAAAGTATGGTGTGTCTGTTATGTCGAGTTGTTAAATAATAGCCATCTGAATTCCCTTCATAAGTACTGTTTATTTTCTCTAGGCAGAAGTTGCAAATAGAGCAAGGGCAGAATCAGTGGCATAACTATAAACTCCACTATTTGCAACGTGAATATATTGTGAAAATTTTAATTATTAATTTACATAGGCGAGTAGGGACGAGTTTTAGAAAAATTTTCGTGGAAGTAATGTGTGTACATCATCACTATTTTATGTTAGTAGCAAGTGTGCTGAATGTGAATGGCTTGTGGACCCCTTGTGGCCGTCTTTCTCTTTTGAAATTTTTCTAATGTTTTAATAATTGTGTTACTCTGGATACTGCCCAGTTGCTGTATGGTTTGATTTTGTTTTTTCAGTGGTATAATCTGAGGTGCCGCTCTGAGCACTATGGGACTTAACATCTGTGGTCATCAGTCCCCTAGAACTTAGAACTACTTAAACCTAACTAACCTAAGGACATTACACAACACCCAGTCATTACGAGGCAGAGAAAATCCCTGACCCCGCCGGGAATCGAATCCGGGAACCCGGGCGTGGGAAGCGAGAACGCTACCGCACGACCACGAGCTGCGGACAATCTGCGGTGCGGATCATCCGTTGTAGCCGGACTTTTAACAGGGGGCGACGTCTTCGTGGCGGCCAGTTTGAATTGTAACCGATAGCGCGGTCGCTGTGTTTATCAGTGAACTCCAGTTCTTCGGAAATTTAAGTTGAATATTTTAATATTATTTCCTGGTGACGCCGAGGCACCAGTCTTTCCTTCTTCGTCGTTATTTCTGCTTTCATTCAGGGTAGATTTGAGTTCTAGTTTCCGCGCACCTCTGATGTGTCATTACTAATCACTGAAGTTTTGTAATACCTGAAAGAGGCCTTTCATTGTACTAGGATTTTAATACATTATTCAGAAAGAGGAATTGTGAGTTGATTCTGCTGTTATGTTTTAAAAGGTGCCCTGCCTCTGTGGGAGTTTTCTCAGTAAACCGTTTATTGTTTATATGGTTCTTAAAATTTATATAAAGAGGGTTTCTAAATTATTTGTTGTTTGGGGAAGGGGGAGGGTCGGCTTTGACGCCCGTAGACATTTTGTCTGTTTAGTAATGTTTTAAGTTCTAGGGCAATTATGTATATTATTTTGGGTAAAACAGTTAGCTGTTGTCATGCAATTGTTAAATGAAATCTGTTGGAATTTAGAAGCCAGGGTTTGTGTTTGATTGGTAATTATTGCCTGGTTTTTATTGAGTTGGAGTATCCCTGAAGGTGTGTCCCACGTCGCAACACCAATGAACATTCAGACAAACATATATTATATATGTTTTTAAAAAGTAGTGTTCAGGTTTTCTATTAAAACTTATTGCGAGAAGTAAAATTCCGTGTTGTGGCGTGTCAACGTAGAGCTATATTCTTTCTCACAGTCAGTTTCAGCTAAGATAGCATAGCACGTAAACCATAAGCCAAATTGTTTCCCCCGTACATATTCATTCTCCTTACATGTAATTTCGAACAAAAATTATACACACAACAACACACCGTTTAATTTTCCTCTCCTCAATCGATTTTGCGTAAAACGGGAAAGTCGAATTTATGGCTTGTCTGCTTATTATTAGAATACTACTACGGAATCTGAATTTCAGAAATTTTGTAATTCTAACAATACACAAATGCAATTAATCCGAAATACTCCATTTCAAGCTATTATCTTCACCGATCCCATATACCAATGATCACAAGTGATTTACACGTTCATTTTAAGAGTCTTCAAATTCCAGTCAAGGTTCTGTTTACAATAACAATAAAAAAGGTAAGAGAGAGGGGGGAGAGGGAGGAGAAGATTTACAGAGAGAGGAGGAGGAGGGTATGAGGGGGGGGGGTTGGGGTAAGGAGCTTAGGATGTATATTTAATGCCCATACGTGTTTATCAGTTTCGAAGCTTTGCCTGGTTCGCTATAATCTTTTAAGGGCACGAAACTTGTGGGTAACTGTAAGGTACGAAAGATTCCTTGGCTTACGTAACGGAAAGGACGACTTGAGATCAAAGTAATACAAGTTACACATTGATAAATAACACGAATATCAGTCTACAGTAATCTTACAGGTAATAAAGAAACATTAAACTTGGTCTACAGGATAGTGTAATAGGATGTTCTGTATCTCTGCTATTTACAAATTCAGTGTAATGGAGTTGAATGACAGGAAAGAGATTGTATTGGAATAGAGCGAACACAGGCACGAAAAGTCCAAGCAAGGTTCATAGGAATAAAACGGAGAACATAATTAAGAACGTGAGTACATTAATGAAACTGTACATAAGTGTTAATATGTATATGTGAACATTGTGAGCACTTCTGCTTCATATCGCCTGCGATTTGGAAGGTCAATTTAAAATCTGATAACATAATAGCTGTTGGCAAATTGCCTGTTTGCTTCTTTCTCGTGTTCTTGACCGACGTTTGTCTGATACTTCTTCGAACGATTCGACAGCGCGAGTGGATGGCATTTTCAAAACTTCACCCTCGATTTGCTGCCGGTGGACTGGAGTCAAGCTCGTGGAGCAATGGAGGGTAAAGCTTTGACAGTGCCAGCCACTCGTGCTGGCGGAACGTCAGAAAATTATCAAACAAACGTCTGCTGAAGAACCTGAGACATAAGCCACAAAGCAATTTGTCAGCAAGTGGCCATTAAATCCTTAACAATTTTATAATAACCGTTATTATGATTTGCGTGTGAGGTGGAAAATACGATGTGAGAAGAGAGTGCCAGAGTAAAATAAGAAATGAATGGAACAGCCATAAACTTGTATCGAGTTCTGAAATAAGCACAGAACAAACAGAAAAGCAAGAGTAATCAGCAAAAGCACGAAGGGCAGGTACCACAGAATGATTACACGAATAAATAGCGTCGGTTTTCTTATCTAATACTATTACATTTATAATTTATGCGCTTGGGGAGAGAGAACTAACTGGGGCACTACAAGTGTGCAACTAATTATGTTTTCTTGAGCCTCTAAGTTGGCACAAGTAGATAAAAATGGAAATAATACTGATCAAGTAACAATAACAGACTAACCATTAAATAAACATTGACGATTGTTTGTAAATACACATCAAATACATAAAAAATGATGTGATATTAACAACACTTTTCATGAAAACTGCCTAATTATTAATTTTCTTAAGTTAATAGTAAATAATTGCAGATAATTTGGAGGATGCTTACTTCTTTTGTAAAGTTCCAAAGAGTAGTAGCATTATGTAAGACTGTGTAAAGTATATATGTAGGTTTAAAAATATGTTGTGATTGTTGCTGCTTTACGATATGTTTTGTGCCAGACTTGGTACTTTTTTTAAAATATTTATTGCAAAAACAATAATAATTATACAAATTAACCCACCACCATAGTGATTAGTGGGCCCTAATGTTAAAATAATTCTATATGTTGTTTGCACCTATTACAGTTATTACAATTTTTACAGTTAATTTGTGAGCTACAGACAGTGCGACCCAGTACATGTTCATGGGCATATTACGAATGGTTTAGCTAAACGCTACTACCTACTTGTTAGTAATCCTAACTGCCTGCAGCGCTAGAGGTGTGTCAGCCTAGATATAAACCTACTTCAAGGCCTTGCTCATCGACATAATCCGGATGTGCATGCCCCTGACACTGGGCAGGCCAAAACTACTTGTCGCTGCAGGTTCCTAGTTTAGTATCCACTTCTGATCTTACTAATTACTAACTAACCTACGTCAAATCCGGTGCTGTTATAATGGTGACTAGGTGCACCCCAGTCCCCCTAGCCCTGCACGTGGCGGATCCCAACTAACAAGTCGACCTGTCCACGCACGGGCGGTACAGGATTTGGGTACTAGGACACGTTCAGTAGTTGGTTCTAATCACGAAAGTCCCTCAGGTATGCAGTTAGAACCTTACGTGATACCTTATTTGACAGGTTGTTCGAGGTTTCAAAAGTCTCTTCGTGTCTTAATAAGTCGAATGTGTTGTTCTTTGGTAGTTGTTGTCTTAATGTAACTGCTACATCATCAAAAAGGAGGCACTCGTAAAACACATGGACCGGAGTACCCTCCGAAGCGACACAGTCACACTCAGGTTTAGCCCTTTTCCCAAACCGACATAAATATGTCGGGTAGGGCCCATGACCAGTGAGAAAATGAATTAAACCCCGGGTTGGTTCGAAGTACCTCATGCCTAACCTTTCTTTAACATTTGGCAAGAGTCTGAAGATCTTTCTGCCAGATTCTTTCATTTATGAAGATTCCAAAGTCCTCACCCCTTCTCCGTATCTCTCCCTTGTCCCTAGCCAGAACTCCCAGTATATTTTCTATTTTCATGACGTTCCCTTTCTTAGCGTAGTACCATGCTGCTTGCTGTCGAATTTTAATATCCAGAGGACAGAGCCCCATTATCATTAATAGGACTTTTCCTGGGGATGTTCTGTAAGCCCCCACAGATCTTAACAGCATGTTCCTTTGTTCTCTTCCCACTGTCATGGCAGGCACCACACTTGTGAGCCTGTGTGCCCAGATTCTCGATCTGTAACCCACAGTTGAAGTTAATATACTGTTATGATACAACGTTATTAGGTGTGGCGGAAGGAGAAATCTTTTGTGTCCTATGGAGATGAGGTTATTGAGTACTTGTAATGCTCTTTGGGTTACGGATTCAATGTGCTTCCCGAAGTTCCACCTTTCATCGACGATAACACCAAGGTAGCGAGTCTCACGTCGTCTGAGAACTGATGAGCCCCCAATTCTCACTGTAGGATTTCTTACTAGCTGTCCTTTCAGCAATAGGTATGTTTATTTGGTTGGTGAAATTGACATTTTAGTATTACTACACCATTGTTGCAGTTTCGCCATGGCTCTTTCTATTTTTGGTTCTATGTCTTTGCGGCTCCGGCCGCCAACCAGCAGAAGGAGGTGATCTTCGTAGACCATCACCTCTAGCAACTCTTCACACTGTTGCAAACTGTCTCGAAGTGGTTCCATGTGGATACCCAAAACAGGGGACCTAAAGCGGAACCCTGAGGACATCCCTTAGTTAAGGTTTTTTCCAACTTTCCCGCTAGAGGATGATATCCAGACCTCCAGACCCTCACAATAGCTGCTCAGGCAACCACATAGCGGCCGTGGACACTCTGTCAGACTTGGTTTAGAGAACTGCGCAGAGTTACGAGCGTGGAAGGCGGTACGTGTTGGCAACTCAGCCAGGTAGGGAGAGGAGTTGGGCTCCGGTGTCGCGGTGCTTGACGTCTGGTCCAGCTAGAAGAAGGGCGGCGGGGCAGCAGGTAGTAAGCGGTTGCGGCGGATCGTTTCCTAAAGCTGTTGACTGGAGAATGAAAAGCGAAACAGCGGGATGGAGGCTCCTCTGGAGGGTGGTCCCAAGAGAGTCAGAGGTCAGTGACCTGCAGAGCAGGGTAGTGGCGCCCATCAAAACTCGGGATGTTGATGTTTACTCTGGTAACCTCTTGTTACAAGAGTTACGAGATTATTTGTCCTGTACAGCAGGAAATGATCATTTCCCCAAACCCCTTCTGCTACATAAGGACTATATTAAAGTAATCAATACACATATATTTCTTTCTTGTGGAAGATCTATTACACAGATATCCTGTACCACTTCGCAGTACTGTGCTACGAGGCAACTGTTAGATTACCATAATTTGCCCTACTAGGGAGAGCATAGAGATGCATTAATCCTGGTAAACAGTATTTATCACAATATCCATTTCATCTTAAACCCATGGATAGCAAGGACCTACTTGTTCATATTACTCCATAACTAAAATCTGTTCTACTCTCTATGGAGCCATTAGCACCTCACTGCCATTATAGAGTCGAGTCGACAATCTCACATTGACAATCCGGAAGAATGACAAACAGACTCTTCCGTTGCTACGAGTACATGTGGCTTTCGAGTCTACACAGAGAAGAGGAGCAGCTGAAGTCCTAAAATCATTTGGACATGTAGTGCCACCACACTGACAGCCTCACCGGCACCTTGTTCCTAATGATTCTTGGCCCGAGAAGAAGATGATCTACATGCTGTCTCCAGCCAGAGATGAACCTGACAGGTGCGTCCCACACCGTCTAAGAGCCACGACCACTTGCACGCCAACTGAAATGAACACCACCTCTCTCCCAAATATTCCTTTGATAGTGCACCCTTACCACTCTCGTGTGCCAACGCGAGCGCCCCATAGTTCTCATGTGACAATGTAGAAACCTCAGTCACACTTTTCGGTGTGATACCACATGAACATATTTTTTTGGAAGGAGGATTATGGACAAAAAATGAGGGTATTGTATTGTTTGTTTTACCTTTTGTGTTTACACCAACTACCACAAGCGGCCTAGCGTATGTTTTTTGTATAACAATAACATTTCATGTTCTGTAACTGTTTATTTTTTAGTTTATAAATCTCACAGAAAATTCCTTGTACACACGATAGATTCACATATATTCTTGTTATATTTTGGTTCTTCATTAATTTTCTTGTGCAGTGACTGTCGTAATGTAACGGTTGAAAATATACACTCCTGGAAATTGAAATAAGAACACCGTGAATTCATTGTCCCAGGAAGGGGAAACTTTATTGACACATTCCTGGGGTCAGATACATCACATGATCACACTGACAGAACCACAGGCACATAGACACAGGCAACAGAGCATGCACAATGTCGGCACTAGTACAGTGTATATCCACCTTTCGCAGCAATGCAGGCTGCTATTCTCCCATGGAGACGATCGTAGAGATGCTGGATGTAGTCCTGTGGAACGGCTTGCCATGCCATTTCCACCTGGCGCCTCAGTTGGACCAGCGTTCGTGTTGGACGTGCAGACCGCGTGAGACGACGCTTCATCCAGTCCCAAACATGCTCAATGGGGGACAGATCCGGAGATCTTGCTGGCCAGGGTAGTTGACTTACACCTTCTAGAGCACGTAGGGTGGCACGGGATACATGCGGACGTGCATTGTCCTGTTGGAACAGCAAGTTCCCTTGCCGGTCTAGGAATGGTAGAACGATGGGTTCGATGACGGTTTGGATGTACCGTGCACTATTCAGTGTCCCCTCGACGATCACCAGTGGTGTACGGCCAGTGTAGGAGATCGCTCCCCACACCATGATGCCGGGTGTTGGCCCTGTGTGCCTCGGTCGTATGCAGTCCTGATTGTGGCGCTCACCTGCACGGCGCCAAACACGCATACGACCATCATTGGCACCAAGGCAGAAGCGACTCTCATCGCTGAAGACGACTCGTCTCCATTCGTCCCTCCATTCACGCCTGTCGCGACACCACTGGAGGCGGGCTGCACGATGTTGGGGCGTGAGCGGAAGACGGCCTAACGGTGTACGGGACCGTAGCCCAGCTTCATGGAGACGGTTGCGAATGGTCCTCGCCGATACCCCAGGAGCAACAGTGTCCCTAATTTGCTGGGAAGTGGCGGTGCGATCCCCTACGGCACTGCGTAGGATCCTACGGTCTTGGCGTGCATCCGTGCGTCGCTGCGGTCCGGTCCCAGGTCGACGGGCACGTGCACCTTCCGCCGACCACTGGCGACAACATCGATGTACTGTGGAGACTTCACGCCCCACGTGTTGAGCAATTCGGCGGTACGTCCACCCGGCCTCCCGCATGCCCACTATACGCCCTCGCTCAAAGTCCGTCAACTGCACATACGGTTCACGTCCACGCTGTCGCGGCATGCTACCAGTGTTAAAGACTGCGATGGAGCTCCGTATGCCACGGCAAACTGGCTGACACTGACGGCGGCGGTGCACAAATGCTGCGCAGCTAGCGCCATTCGACGGCCAACACCGCGGTTCCTGGTGTGTCCGCTGTGCCGTGCGTGTGATCATTGTTTGTACAGCCCTCTCGCAGTGTCCGGAGCAAGTATGGTGGGTCTGACACACCGGTGTCAATGTGTTCTTTTTTCCATTTCCAGGAGTGTACATCTCTTCCAAATGGAATATGAGTAGCTCTAGGAATAAAACTGATTATTTTGTATAATATTTGTTAGTGTTCGTTTTATTAGTTTCCAATTAATTCGTTTATGACAATATTAGTGTGTAACATTACAATAATATTTGATTAATACATCATTAGTAATCTTAGATTACCTAATATCTTTATTTGATCTATACTGTGAAGCTCATATTTCTTTATAAACACTTATACAAAAATAGTGATAAATACTACATCTAAATGTTTATTTGCCATGTCACTTAGAGACTAAGCACGCTACGACACTTCGAGAAAGGGCAGAAAAACAATATAATATTGTAACACAATTTCAACTCTAGCCTTGTTAAACAGGCGAATGGGTAAACCAGCTGAACATTTAACTTTAAAAGTTGTTTATGAAACTCGGTCTGCTGTAGCAGCGTCCAATGAATGTCTTTAGCTACAAGACCAGCTGTAAGGATAAATGTGTGTTCCTTTTTTTTGGGGGGGGGGGGGCTTTAATGATACCTCAAAACTAAGACAGTGATAAGTTTAAGGAAAAACAAGTGGAAGGTGGACCCACGTATTTCGTCATTTGTTGTTTCATGGAATACACTTTATTGCTTAACAACAATATTACAATTGCAGTTTAAAAAACTTGTTAAAAGTGTAACAATGCTCAAAATTATCTTAAAAACTTACACAGGCTCAATTCAATAATAATTAAACCTACCAGTCTGTACCATTAAGAGCAGGGCTTGAAACGAGGTGTAAAAAGTTCACGACTACAAGAAAGAAGTCGCATCAACTAGGCGTGGCTGAAAGCGGGTTCAACAAACAATTTTATCAATAAAATGAATTACAATGACAGGCTCTAGATATACTAACAATTTCCAAGAAATGGTAACGCGTTACGCAAGTGGAGAACACTCATCCAAAACAAAGGAAAGGTATAAGTCACGCCACTGATTTTGACTGTTATAAAGCCATTAAAAATGTATGAGTCCTAATAAAAATCCTTTAAGCAAAAAACACACAATTCTTCAAAATATAGACAGAAGCTGGGAACATATACAATTTAAATGTAACTCCCAGCTGGTACACACCAACATAAATTTTGATTGTTGTTGTTGTTGTTGTGGTCTTCAGTCCTGAAATTGGTTTGATGCAGCTCTCCATGCTACTCTATCCTGTGCAAGCTTCTTCATCTCCCAGTACCTACTGCAACCTACATCCTTCTGAATCTGCTAAGTGTATTCATCTCTTGGTCTCCCCCTACGATTTTTACCCTCCACGCTGCCCTCCAATACTAAATTGGTGATCCCTTGATGCCTCAGAACAAGTCCTACCAGCCGATCCCTTCTTCTGGTCAAGTTGTGCCACAAACTTCTCTTCTCCCCAATCCTATTCAATACTTCCTCATTAGTTATGTGGTCTATCCATCTAATCTTCAGCATTCTTCTGTAGCACCACATTTCGAAAGCTTCTATTCTCTTCTTGTCCAAACTATTTACCGTCCATGTTTCACTTCCATACATGGCTACACTCCATACAAATACTTTCAGAAATGACATCCTGACACTTTAATCTATACTCGATGTCAACAAATTTCTCTTCTTCAGAAACGCTTTCCTTGCCATTGCCAGTCTACATTTTATATCCTCTCTACTTCGACGATCATCAGTTATTTTGCTCCCCAAATAGCAAAAGTCCTTTACTACTTTAAGTGTCTCATTTCCTAATCTAATACCCTCAACATCACCCGACTTAATTCGACTACATTCCATTATCCTCGTTTTGCTTTTGTTGATGCTCATCTTATATCCTCCTTTCAAGACACCATCCATTCCGTTCAACTGCTCTTCCAAGTCCTTTGCTGTCTCTGACAGAATTACAATGTCATCGGCGAACCTCAAAGTTTTTATTTCTTCAACATGGATTTAATACCTACTCCGAATTTTTCTTTTGTTTCCTTCACTGCTTGCTCAATATACAGATTGAAAAACATCGGGGAGAGGCTACAACCCTGTCTCACTCCCTTCCCAACCACTGCTTCCCTTTCATGTCCCTCGACTCTTATAACTGTCATCTGGTTTCTGTACAAATTGTAAATAGCCTTTCGCTCCCTGTATTTTACCCCTGCCACCTTTAGAATTTGAAAGAGAGTATTCCAGTCAACATTGTCAAAAGCTTTCTCTAAGTCTACAAATGCCAGGAATGTAGGTATGCCTTTCCTTAATCTTTCTTCTAAGATAAGTCGTAAGGTCAGCATTGCCTCACGTGTTCCAGTATTTCTACGGAATCCAAACTGATCTTCCCCGAGGTCGGCTTCTACTAGTTTTTCCATTCGTCTGTAAAGAATTCGTGTTAGTATTTTGCAGCTGTGGCTTATTAAACTGATTGTTCGGTAATTTTCACATCTGTCAACACCTGCTTTCTTTGGGATTGGAATTATTATGTTCTTCTTGAAGTCTGAGGGTATTTCACCTGTTTCATACATCTTGCTCAACAGATGGTAGAGTTTCGTCAGGACTGGCTCTCCCAAGGCCGTCAGTAGTTCCAATGGAATGTTGTCTACTCCGGGAGCCTTGTTTCGACTCAGGTCTTTCAGTGCTCTGTCAAACTCTTCACGCAGTATCGTATCTCCCATTTCATCTTCATCTACATCCTCTTCCATTTCCATAATATTGTCCTCAAGTACATCGCCCTCGTATAGACCCTCTATATACTCCTTCCACCTTTCTGCTTTCCCGTCTTTGCTTAGAACTGGGTTTCCATCTGAGCTCTTGATGTTCATACAAGTGGTTCTCTTTTCTCCAAAGGTCTCTTTAATTTTCCTGTAGGCAGTATCTATCTTACCCCTAGTGAGATAAGCCTCTACATCCTTACATTTGTCCTCCAGCCATCCCTGCTTAGCCATTTTGAACTTCCTGTCGAACTCATTATTGAGACGTTTATATTCCTTTTTGCCTGCTTCATTTACTGCATTTTTATATTTTCTCCTTTCATCAATTACATTCAATATTTCTTCTGTTACCCAAGGATTTCTACTAGCCCTCGTCTTTTTACCTACTTGATCCTCTGCTGCCTTCACTACTTCATCCCTCAAAGCTACCCATTCTTCTTCTACTGTACCCCCATTCCTGTCAATTGTTCCCTTATGCTCTCTCTGAAACTCTGTACAACCTCTGGTTCTTTCAGTTTATCCATGTCCCATCTCCTTAAATTCCCACCTTTTTGCAGTTTCTTCAGTTTTAATCTACAGGTCAAAACCCATAGATTGTGGTCAGAGTCCATATCTGCCCCTGGAAATGTCTTACAATTTAAAACCTGGTTCCTAAATCTCTGTCTTACCATTATATAATCTATCTGATACCTTTTAGTATCTCCAGGGTTCTTCCATGTATACAACCTTCTTTTATGATTCTTGAACCATGTGTTAGCTATGATTAAGTTGTGCTCTGCGCAAAATTCTACCAGGCGGCTTCCTCTTTCATTTCTTAGCGCCGATCCATATTCACCTACTACGTTTCCTTCTCTCCCTTTTCCTACACTCGAATTCCAATCACGCATGACTATTAAATTTTCGTCTCCCTTCACTATCTGAATAATTTCTTTTATTTCATCATACATTTCTTCAATTTCTTCGTCATCTGCAGAGCTAGTTGGCATATAAACTTGTACTACTGTAGTAGGTGTGGACTTCGTATCTATCTTGGCCACAATAATGCGTTCACTATGCTGTTTGTAGTAACTTACCCGCATTCCTATTTTCCTATTCATTATTAAACCTACTCCAGCATTACCCCTATTTGACTTTGTGTTTATAACCCTGTAGTCACCTGACCAGAAGTCTTGTTCCTCCTGCTACCGAACTTCACTAATTCCCACTATATATAACTTTAACCTATATTTCCCTTTTTAAATTTTCTAACCTACCTGCCCGATTAAGGGATCTGACATTCCACACTCCGATCCGTAGAACGCCAGTTGTCTTTCTCCTGATAACGACATCCTCTTGAGTATTCCCCGCCCGGAGATCCGAATGGGGGACTATTTTACCTCCGGAATATTTTACCCAAGAGGACGCCATCTTCATTTAATCATACAGTAAAGCTGCATGCCCTCGGGAAAAATTACGCCCGTAGTTTCCCCTTGCTTTCAGCCGTTCGCAGTACCAGCACAGCGAAGCCGTTTTGGTTATTGTTACAAGGCCAGTTCAGTCAATCATCCCTTGCAACTACTGGAAAGGCTGCTGCCCCTCTTCAGGAACCACACTTTTGTCTGGCCTCTCAACACATATCCCTCCGTTGTGGTTGTACCTACGGTACGGCTATCTGTATCGCTGAGGCACGCAAGCCTCCTCACCAACGGCGAGGTCCATGATTCATGGTTTGATAATGACAATAAAAACCCAGTTGCCCAAAATACAAGATAAGTTGGGAGGACATGTAATTTAAACGTGAATGCCAACTGATACACACCAGCAGAAATGTTGACAATGACCTTTAAGAAACACATGACTGCCCAAAATACAAGGTGAGCTGAGAACTACAGCAAACGGCTATTGTCAAGGAACAAGTAGGCAAGTTACACAATGAGTGGAGTTAGCTAATGACTGTAGATGAAAGGAGTGGTTCCACAGTTTATATTAATAAGTAAAAGGCCTTAAGACCAAACGTGCTCCGTAAGTAAGTAAGTTCAAGGTTTAAACGAGTAATTAAAGAGCAGGTAAAGCGAGGAGTAACTTCGGGCTTGCGGAACGCGTTTTATGCCTTACGAGCTTACTGAATTCACCAAATAGGATAGACTGATGTGTGTGTGGTTAGTGTTTAACGTCCCGTCGACAACGAGGTCATTAGAGACGGAGCGCAAGCTCGGGTTAGGGAAGGATTGGAAAGGAAATCGGCCGTGCCCTTTCAAAGGAACCATCCCGGCATTTGCCTGAAACGATTTAGGGAAATCACGGAAAACCTAAATCAGGATGGCCGGAGACGGGATTGAACCGTCGTCCTCCCGAATGCGAGTCCAGTGTGCTAACCACTGCGCCACCTCGCTCGGTGATAGACTGATGGTTCCCGATATATCAGCGACACTCCGCCGTGGCACGCATCGAACGATCACCTTTACTTAACAAGAGCCACGAATGCGGGCCTGATACAAGCACGAGGTTGCCGACCAACCTAGACGTCGTACTACGACGGAGGTGCTGCCACAGCACAAAGCAAATACATCTCTGCTTGGGTTGGAACAGTTGCATCGAGTGACGTTTGCACGGAGTGACACTTGTACGGAGCCTGGGGATTGTGCCGGGCTAACTGGATTTTCAGAGGTACTGTCACACTAGGAAACTTAGCAGTTCCGCACAGCTGCTCGTGCGATGTGTCTCGCGCTCATGCCACAACACTGAGCAACCACGTCTCGCTTCAGGGTGGCCCATTCACGCGCTCCGTGTGAAATTTAAAAATCTTACATGAAACATAATTAGAACTGACAATGAAATTCAACATATTTTAATATTTTGATAGTGCTAAGAACAGGGGGCAGCTAAGTAAGAAACATTGTTGCAGCCTTATGTTGACAGTCATTTTAGGGCGGACTTTAAATTGACAAATTTATATTTCATTATCATTTTAATTGAATGTTAAACAGTAAAACACAATGTCAACGAATATTTCTTAAGCTTTCCACTAAAAGATCAATTGTGGTACCACTTTCCGATTAGTGGTCCGCCGCTCGTGGTCTCGCGGTAGCGTTCTCGCTTCCCGAGCACGGGGTCCCGGGTTCGATTCCCGGCGGGGTCAGGGATTTTCACCTGCCTCGAGATGACTGGGTGTTTGTGTTGTCCTCATCATTTCATCATCATCCAGGAAAGTGGCGAAACTGGACTGAGCAAAGATTGGGAAATTGTACGGGCGCTGATAACCGTGCTGTTGAGCGCCCCACAAACCAAACATCATCATCATCCGATTAGTGTAAATTCGAACACAGGCTCTCACTGTGGAACCTGTCAGTGAGCGTCTCTGGGTGGGTTTGGTTCTCTTCATTGCCAAAAAGGAAAAGCAGCATGTACCTGTAAGTCCAAATATCGACATAATCTTAGCTGCACACTTGTGAAGTCGGGAAAATTTACATTGAGGAAACAAATGTCTACGAGGCTAATTTTGCTATGATACTAATCAAGCAAACGTCACCCATTAGGTGTATAGGTTTGAATTTAATTTGCATGTCATTTGCCTGTGTTTCCGCAGCAAAGATTTTCAGTTCGGTGTCTGCCCATATAGATTTTGATTCTAAGAACCTCTCAAAGCGAATGCTGCGACTATTCCCAAGAAAAGGTTTGGCCTTTATGATAGTCTTGTTAGTCTTCATTAGGGAGTATTTTACAAATTTCAAGAGGCATTTAGCCGACTTTGTGTCGTTTACGGGAAACAATACGAAGAGATAGTCTCTTTCAGTCCCCAGTTAAATTTATTTACAAGATTGCCAATGATTACATTAAACTGCTTTTCAAATACCACAAATTTTTCAATGAATGTGACGTTTTCTTCGTCATTGTAACTTCTGTGCATAGGTCATACAAGTCACAAATGATTTTAAGTTTCCATTGGTTTGGAGTTTTTTTAAAGCCTTTGCAAACGTTTCGTCAGTCTTCACCGCTGACCTTTCTTTCCACCAAAGCTTAAAATTAGTCGGTCAGACTCCACATCTTCTCGAAGATTTTTCACTAATCAATAAACATTTGGATGAACTTTTGAAATTAATTTATATATTTATTCTTTGATTCCATACTTCTGAGACGTTATTAGTGTAATGGCGCATTCCACTGAAATTTTACTTCTGTCTTAGCGTATGTTCGTTATCGAGCCCCTGCTCCAAAAAATGGTAATAGATGTCTTGAAATTTTTGGTTTTCAGGCGTGCTCTCCTGAATACTGAGCCAACTATCGTCCAACATTTCCAGGGAAAATGTTCCAGAGCAGAACACATTCTTATATGAGAGTATATCCTCGTTTTCCTTGTAGGAAGGAATGAGGCCGCGACATTGAACTTGTTTCTACAAACATTGATTAAAATGATAATTGCTACCATTAATCTCTGTTCCAGGAGTGAATCTCTTAGCTGCTTGGATGATGGCAATTTCGAAGTCTATCACCAGAGATGCGGGGCTCCATCCACATACGTTAGTTTTTATAGCTTTAAAAATGTTCATATATTTCTCACTTTTTACTTGGCTACAAAGCTAAAAGAGCTAGGACGGTGTTTATTTCCTCCCAAGCACTATGAAAGTCGGTGAGGAGTATAAACAACTGCCCAAACTGCTTTCTCGAACTCTTGAACTTTCAGTCGAGAAAAAATGAGCAGCAGTGTAATCAACGCGCTTTTCCCCTTTCGCTGGAAACACCAGTATTCTGTCATTCGATCCCTGTTATCACCTGCAAAGAAAAAATTGCTACCAGCATTCACCACTAAATTATTTTCTTGGAAACTTGTGTGGTTCCCAAGTATTTTCGCCTAATGCAATGTAAAGATTGTTTCACACTTCCGTATGATGGTAGCGATGTCACTAAGTCGTAGCCTCGATTGAACAGCTGCCCTACTTCTTCAACGTAGACTGCTGAAACTGTAACGTCTGTTTCTTTTGCCCATTTCTTTGCGCTCACAATATCTTTCACTCTTCATTTGCTACTTCATCTGGAATACAAACGTGGCTAACCTGCCCTAAAAAAATGTGGATGGTTTTCCTTTGAATTTATTCTTTTTAAAGTTTACACAACGCCATTAAGTAACTTCTCGTTTGTTTGTATACTGCTCAGTATACTGACGCCCATTGTAGACCAGTACAGGCTTTCCTTAGGAGGTCTCGTTGAACTGAGGGCGCTAAAATATGGAAAACTACTTGACAGAAGTCAACAACAGTACTGGACTCTGGGAGAAAGCTTCGCACATTGCGAACTGGTGCAGGGACAGGGAACTTCGTGCAGGAAATGGGTTTTGCCTTCTCCAAAATACGTTGCCGGTAGCGGCTTCTGGAACACCGTGTCCACTGCCTACAGCCTCTTGGACTCCACGCCAATGTCAACACATTCCCTCTCCATACAAGTGTCGCTCCGGCAAGTGCCACAAACTCCTCTGCTGCGGGCCCAGGGAACAGGAACGCGTCGTCCGCTGCCAGAGCTACCCTGCCAACACACATCAGAAGGGAACAGTAATCTGCGCAAATAAGGCTACAGATGAGAATTCCTAAGATGTAGGAAATCTCAAGTTATCGCGAAAGCGACTATACATACAAGTTAGAAGCTGAGCGCTCCTTAAAATTACTTGTAAGTTAGAAGATGAAATATCATGGCCTGTTGGTGCAATGATTAAGACATATTCATCAACAAAGGGTGCTTTGCTCCGACACAGATTATGTTACAAACTGAATTTCGTCGATTCAGTGTATACAACGAATACTCGTACACTTGCACGGAATATGGCCTGGATCAACAACTTGTGATAAGTCACACCGACCAATGATGATACATGCAATCATTCGGAGACACGTTAATATAAAAGGTCCAATTTCGCATTGACACACACGTGGACTTGCAATATCGGGTGCCCAACAAAATAAGAAAATAAGATTCAACTGCTCTCAGATATGACAGAGCCGTGACTCCTAAGATTCCAATCTGGGGTGTCGTTGCCTCCAATCCGTACAGGCGGTCTTCGAGGTGCCGTCAAATTTAAGCTTGGAGAGTAGGCCGAGAACTTACCGACCACATTGCACGCGACGTCGACTGCTCTTGTCGCAGCTCGCCACTACCAATCCTCAAGTGAGCCGGCAAGGCTTGCCTCGGATCGATTTAACCACTCGCGGCTTCTCGCGGCCCGTACAGGACATTCGGATGCCCCCAGAAGCCAAAAATTACCAGCCACGTGCCCTCAAGTCAGCTGTCCGTCTCAGGGTTCGCCAAACCAACACTTGCCTAGACCATAGACCCTAGCTCGCGATACATGATCAGATCGATATAGGCATCCCAAGTAGTTAGTGGCGCCAGCGGAGCACCAAAATTAATGCCGCCATTGCTCATTTTATTTCCATGGTCTTATTGGCGGGCCACACATTTTTTGTTACCCGTTTTTCAGCTGTTGACACTGGGAATCTAGTTAAACTTGTACACCTCACTGGGAGCTGCTAATTTGTAATTTTAATTGTTTATGCCCACCATCATCCTTCACTGCGATTCCAGAACAAAATTTTTCGGCAATCTGGATATGATGAAACGTGACAAGACATTTGCCTCGTCTCTTCTAATTCATGGTTGATAAAATACACTTAAGCTCCAAAGAAACTGCTATAGACATGCGTATTCAAATACAGAGGTAAGTAAACAGGCAGAATACGGCTCTGCTGTCGATAACGCCTATATAAGACAAGCGTCTGGCGCAGTCGTTAGATCTGTTACTGCTTCTAAAAAGGCAGGTTATCAAGATTTAAGTGAATTCGAGCGTGGTGATATAGACGGCCCACGAGCGATGGGCACAGCATCTCCGAGGTAGCAAAGAAGTGGGGACTTCCCGTACGACGATTTCATGAGCGTACCGTGAATATCACGGATCCGGTAAAACATCAAATCTTCGACATCGCTCCGGCCGGAAAAAGATTCTACAAGAAGAGGACCAACGACTGCTGAAGCGAATCGTTCAACGTGACAAAAGTGCAACACTTCCTCAAATTGCTGCAGGTTTCGACGCTGAGCCATCACCAAGTGCCAGCGTGCGAACCATTCAACGAAACATCATCGATAGGGGCTTTCGGAGCTGTAAGCCCATTCGCGTACCATTTATGACTGTACGACACCAAGCTTTACGCCTCGCCTGCGCCCGTCAACACCGACATTGAACTCTTGATGACTGGACAAAAGTAGCCTGGTCGGACGAGTCTCGTTTCAGATTGTATCGAGATGATGGACGTATACGGGTATGGAGACAAACTCATGAATCCAAGGACCCTGCATGTCAACAGGGGATTTTTCAAGCTAGTGGAGGCTCTGTAATGGTGTGCGGATTGTGCATTTGGAGTGATATGGGCCCCTGTCACGTCTAGATACGACTCTGAAATGTGACACGTACGTACGCACTCTGTCTGATCACCTGCATCCATTCATGTTCATTGTGCATTCCGACAGACTGCGGCAATTGCACAGGACAATGTGACACTCCACACGTCCAGAAATGATATAGAGTGTCTTCAGGAACACTCTTCTTCGTTTAAACACTTCCAATGGCCACCAAACCACCCGATAGGAACGTTATTGAGCATATCTGGAATGCCTTGCAGCGTACTGTTCAGAAGAAATCTAGACTCTCTCGTACGTTCTTGCCGTGTCGTGTTGCGGCACTTCTGCGCGCTCACGTGGCCCTACACGATATGAGGCAGGTGTTGGCTCTTTCTTGCTATTCGACTATACCCAAAGTGAGCTAAACAAGGCCTAATAGTATCAAAGTTTAAAATGGTTAATGAGAGTACAGTGATTGTATGTGCTGGTCTCATTTCAGTTTTCAGCACTCTTTTATTTGACAATATGCTGGCTATTTCAATTGTTTTCTGGTTTAGCTTAAGAACTGAGAGGTACTGAGGACACAGGACAGGAGAGTATTAAGTGTGACTGTCAAAACCGACCCACCACGGTTGAGGGCATGCGGCATCCGCAGTACTGGTTGTGGGGGCTGGACAGTAGGTATTGCTGAAACAACCGGTTTTGCATAACATCGGCTTTTTACATCCCTAGTTTTACCTGACAATTGAAATGGCTCAAAATAACCGATTTCTGAAATAACTGATTTTTTTCGGCTTTTATTCCTACTATTTCGAGTAAAAACCATATATATCAAAGACAGATTTAACAATTGTGATTCCTTCAGTTTCAAGATACATAGTATCAAAATATGACATTAAGCAGACAAATGAAAGGAAAATTAGTCTGTCCAAATTTCGCTGCTTTTCTGTACAAGTGATAAGCAGCTGAACACAACAAAAAATTAAAGGGTGCAATGTGATGCTGAAGAATGCTATTTTTCATGTTCATTTGTCCGTTTAAATGGGCTTCAGTCAGATAAAGGAATATTTTGTAGACACAGACAGCAGATAAGCTATATTCTATTTTCATCGTAAACTAGTAATGAATTGTTAAGTCTCAAGTTTTCTCCTCATATGACGTCGCATTTTTGTTGTGGCTCTTCCTGTTCTTAGTCTTTTGAAGTAAATGAAGCACTGTACTTCGCTGATACCATTCTTCGTAAAATACTTCCAGACTAGGGATGCCGCGCGGGATTAGCCGAGTGGTCTGGGGCGCTGCAGTCATGGACTGTGCAGGTGGTCCCGGCGGAGGTTCAAGTCCTCTCTCTGGCATGTGTGTGTGTGTGTGTGTGTGTTTGTCCGTACAATGATTTAGGTTCAGTAGTGTGTAAGCTTAGGGACTGATGACCTTAGCAGTTAAGTCTCATAAGATTTCACACACATTTGAACATTTTTTGACTAGGGATGATGCCATTCTGCAAGACAACTGGAGTCCGACGACAACTGCAAGATATTACTGTATAGACGAGATGGGGTAAGTCTTGTACAGATCATGTACACGCGTACCACCTAAGACACCACGCCACAAGGTATCGGGTACATTATGGTCTCTGCAACGCTGTACCATTTCTTACGCCATGTATTTGTAGCTCGTTCCTGTCGGAATTGTTATTAAACTTCCACTGATCGCTTTTCCCATTTTATATTATTACGCAGTATTTCAATTCAATGGAAATTTTATGAATGACATTACTTGTTTTTTGAAAAAAGTTTATGCACAAACCAAGTACTGCTACTATGGGTAACTGATATTTCATTTATCTTACCCATCTATTAGTGAAAATGTAACAAACACTTGTTGAAGCCAAGGGCAAATAAATACCCAAAAATACCAGCCTGCTCAGAACTAAAATAGCAATATCGGTTTTAGCCGGTCGGTTTTTCCCACCCCCATTGGACACGTGGAAGCTGCCCCGCGTTAAGACAGTCGTCTTGTCTAGAGTCGTACTGGTGCCTGGACGGTTGCGTAGTTTATTGGACGTAATTACTTAGGATGATCAAGCTGAAAGTATTCGTTCGAGACGATAGAACTGTCGACAGGAGATAGGTGTCCGGGTCATGCTTAGATAAATGTATTCGTCTGATAAACATCTCCCAGCTGTCCAAAAATACGGCAAAACAGCTCTGACTTGTTACAGGTTCAGGAGAAACAAGAGATAGCCTCGGACACTTTTTTTCCCACGGGATGTGGTGTGAGGTTAGCTGTTGCTTCAGACGGAATCGATTGGAGAAAGTTATATGTCTTCAGCAGGACTTAACACGCAACGTGAAGTTTTACTTTTAGAAAACTGTAGAGGAAATCATGTTTAATGGTTTTTAACGTTTCGCCTTTGCTGGAGGAAGATCCTGTTAATAGGAAACAACTCCGCTATTGGCAGACTGATATAAGTTTAATAAGACTGGTTATAGAAATTCTTAGCGTAGGATGCAGTCAGTTCTTTATTGACAAGAAATAAAACCGTCATCTCCAGACTTGGCGTTGAATGCATCGGTACACCACAGGCTTTGCTCTCAACTGGAACAACAGACTCCATTAGCGGAGTGGAGTCTAATGTTCCAGTTCTCTGCAAAGCGGTTCCAGCAACGTTCGTAATGGCAGTTACACTCACTGTCACCGATCTGCTGATATCGCATAGCACATAATGGTGAGCGTAAATTGCTGCTTCGGCATGGTAGGACCATCGTGAACTAGAAGTTCAGAATCGTGTTCGGAGTCAGTTTCGGATGTTCGTCTGTGACCTTGGCCAACCCTCTCTTAACGATTTCAACCAAGATTTAGCATCCACTGATGAGCCACAATAAAATATTGTGATCACTGCCCAACCCAGGACCGATTCTGTCTGGTGGCAGTGCGAGTCAGTGACACGAAAGACGGTATATAAGCAAAGCAAAGGTGAATGTGGTATCATTCTAGCAAGGATACGAGCTGCAAATAGGAAATTCCACTGACATAGGCGACTTTGACAAAGCGATGATTGCAATGCCCTTGTGTCTGGGTAAGAGCATCTTGGAAGCATCAAAGCTGATCGGGTATTCGCATGCTATTATCGTAAGCATCAATGGAAAGTGGTTGAAGGATAGTGAAACCGTGAGGAGGCGACAAGTTTTCGGACGTCCACAACTCATCACACAACGTGTAGACCACAGGATCGCCGGTTCTGCGGATTAGGTTGGTGGTGATCTATGGCAGTTTTGACGACAGAGTACGGCACTGATACAGGCACAAGTGTTCCGGAGCACAGCATTAAGTACACACTGTTGAACATGGGGCTCCACTAAAGACGACCAGTAAGCGTTGCTTTGTTCAAAATGGTTCAAATGGCTCTGAGCACTATACGATTTAACTTCTGAGGTCATCAGTCTCCTAGAACTTAGAACTGCTTAAACATAACTAACTTAAGGACATCATACACATCCATGCCCGAGGTAGGATTCGAACCTGCGACCGTAGCGGTCGCGTGGTTCCAGAGTGTAGCGCCTAGAACCGCTCGGCCACTCCAGCCGGCATTGCTTTGTTCACACAGCATAATCGTCAGTGACGATTGCAGTGGGATGGGATTACCGAGAATGGATCTTGGGTCAATGGAATCGTGTCAACCAGTGTTATTACACCAGGTCGATGATACACCATCATCCAGACGAGTGGCTGCTCTAAATATGCACCGCGCCACGAGTGGGAGCTGGGAGGGTTTGGGGGGGGGGGGGTTGTAAGAGGAAGGGAGTAGTCAGTGTTGTGCCTTGGGGACTTACGTGGAGTCTGTGGTAATTATCGAAGGCAACATCATTTGTGGACCACGTGAACATTGTTGTGGACTACCTGCATCCCGTCATGCTTGATGTCTTCCCCGACAGAACTGGAATCTTCCAACAGGATAAATGTCCACGTCATTAGGCCAGAATCGTGCTACAATGGTTTCAATGGCAGATGGTAACTCACATTGGTTTTTTGAGCCGGCAAATTCATTTGAGCCGAACCCAATGGAACATATCTATAACGCTCTCAAGCGCCAGCTCCGAAGCCAAAAACCACCGGCCCGTGTAATTTACGGAAAATGCTTGATCTGCACGTGAACATTTAGCTACACATACCTCTGGAAACCTGCCAACGACTTGTTGGATCCATGTCACGTGGAATCACCTTTATATTACTTTTCAAAGCCGGTCTTACACGCTATTAAGCAGTTGGTCACAATGTTTTGGCTAATGATTGTATGATAACTTAGTAAAAGAATATTTCAAAACAAAGACAATCGTTCAACATATCTACGCGTCCCAGCGATTGTCGTTATAATTCATCGTACCTTAATGCTCATCGTATTCACTGCTGACCTCTGTGCATCACATTCCAGTTTTAAATATTAAGCGCTAAAGCCTCTGAAATACCACTGCGTGCAGGAACTGTTGTCCTTCGGGAAAGAACTCTTACTCCATCTCGTGTAGCACCGTTTTTTATTAGGGGTTTAACGTGTTCTTTGGCTGTTTCCCAGAAAAAATAACTCTGTAACGGCGCATTCAGATTCGTGGTTTCGCCCGCCTCGGTTCTCTGCGAATGCGGTCTGCACAATAAGACAGGAACATTTCTGTTTTACGGCTTAGGCTGCGACCTGCCGGAGCGCTGCCACACTGACAGCCGGCGCGGCTGGGCCCCTGGGAAATTACGCGGCAGGCCGTGGCGGAGGCGGCAGGAGCGGCGGCGGCGGCGGCGGCGGGGGCGGGAGAGCGCCCACTGAAAGCCCCGCCCGACACGCATCACCTGCGCCGTACACCGTGTTTACCTTTTGTTCGCTCTCAATTTGCTCCCGCTTTCACACGTCATCGTAGATCACCACACTCATCACAGAGATGACAGTCCGCAGCAACGTCTCATTGTCCCTTAACTATACTCGCTATTTAGACTGACGTTAGTAACTTCGTGTAGTAGTTTTCGACACCTGAAACCATCTGAAACTTATTTACATCTATGTTTCTCTAAACTTATGATAAAGAATAAGAAAAGTCTTCCATTGATGAAAAATAAATCTTTATTATAAAGGAAAACATAATCTTACCAACAATTTAAGCCCACACATTAATAGTGGTCTCTTAAACAGGTTTTCCTGGAAGTAACTTAAAGAAACAAAAAAATCTGCTTCAACGATATTCGGAAACATTTTTTGAGATCAAATAATGGTCCGATAATTTAAATGTAAAGATAAAAATAAACAATTACGTTCAATAACGAAGTGGTAGTAGACACATGAACTACTTAACCACACACCTATTTTAGTTAATCATAGTCAAGACAAGCCTTTTTATCAATGGAATGTTTTTTACATAGGTTTTCATGATTTATAACATGTTTTAAAAGTTTTTGTATCTTTAAGGCATGGACGTATGAGGCATCGTGTCACCATTGACCTTTTGGCTGCTTCGGTCCCACTTGGACTTACACTACAGACTCCTTGATCCTGCAAACACTTTAAAAATTTTCGCAAAGGACTTTGTCCATTGTGGTGTGCAAGTCTCTAAAGAAATTTCTGGAACTTGTTTTTCTCTCTTTGATATTTGCTTTGATCAACGCCAAGCCGAATTGTTTTATAAAATCTTGATGCATCTTCATGCTGTTCTTATTTATAAATGATTTCCGTAAAAATAGTTAAATTGTCTTACTATTTCTTGGTTTTCCTTGCGATTATTCTCTTGTTCTTTCTTTTCATCGTCCTCTATTTCACTGCTAGTTTCATGATCAGATATTTCTGTTTCATTGTCACTAAACTATCAGCTGCATCTTGAAAAGCATCTGGTATACCCAATAAGCCAGTTGTCTTCACTTGCTAACAAGTAATCTAAAATCTTATCATCGTCCAAACGTGACTCCATGTGTGATGACAAAAAATGAAGGTAACGATATATGAGTTAGTGCGTAGATTTCGACCTCAACAGGTACGTATCAGTGGGAATAATTGTCGCTGGTTAGCACACACCTGCACAACGCGAAAGTAGAGCCAGCGCTAAGATTATATAAAGACGGGGGGGTGGGGGGGGGGGGGCGAGGGGGGGGGGGGTAACCTTGCAGTTGGAATGGAAGTTAAGGGTTACAATTGTCTACTATAGGTTTACAGTGTATCGGTCATTGCTGAAGATGTGAAATGAAACCGTGGAAGAACAAGTGAATATTACAGCAATGCAATCACTAACATAGTACTCTACTATCGAAAAATGCGAGGACAATGAGGAAGGCACTGTACGGCATGACAGTCCAATTAGCCTCTCTGATGGCCAATGCAGGTGGTTTCAATAATATTTGATCTCTGAAAGTGGGAGTAAGAAGGGGAAAGTGGCGCGATGAGGTGAGCAGAACTTTCCGAATCCATCTACACGCCCTTCCGCGCACGCACTAAGGTCGAATATTAATAAGACTGAACATTGGTCGCCAGATTGGGGTCTGTATTAGATACGATTGATAGACGAAATGGAGAAGACACCAAGATAAGGAGTCCATTGCCTACCATCACGACGGGCCGAAAATAGAGTACAAGTGACGGAACAATCTAGTTGTAGCAGTCGTTATACGTCAAGTAATGAAGCGTTCAGTCAAGGAGAGCAGCCAGTGTAAGAAGAGTGAAAAAAAAGTAAATAGTGGTATTTACCTCAAGAACAAATATATATGTGCAGTCGGCACGCTATTTTAAACCAGTTCACAGATTTAGCAGCAGCCTGGAATTCGGAGGTCCGAATTCCCCAAGGGCAACTCGGTGCTGTAGTGAAGGTAGCTAACGTACACCCGTGCTGTGGCACTCGAATCAGAGGAATGCGGTTAGAACTGTGGTGGAGAATCAAATTTACAATTCCGGTATCTGGACGGCTGCGGTTGAAGACGCGGTGGCGTAAAATTCATGATTACCACACTTCATGGGCTATGTTCCAAACGACTCTGCCATGTCTCAGGAACTGAGAACATGTGACGCTGTTGATGGGAAACCGTCTGTCGAATGAGATATTAAAGGAACCGAGACATCATGAGAGCCCAAAAAATATAATTTTTTTATTTATTAAAATTTTATGATTCTCTCTGTTTCTATAAGTATGCGCTTTACGTATAGTAGCTCATCATTTTCGTCTTTAAATGCCTTTCTAAAGCAGACGCGGCGTGTGAATGCCCAGCTGTCACACTATAGTCAAACACAAACCCTTCCCTACAGTGTCTGAGTATTTAATTTTGAAGCCGCTATTTCCAAAGAAGCTCGTTTGCCTAATTCTTGAAGAATATATCGATTGCTCTATGAGCATGGATTTATTTCAACCGATATTTTTTGGCCCCCTTCCCCAAATCAACCAACTAACCAGGACATATTTCTGTCGATTCAAGCAGATTACTTAGTTTACTTACACTCCTCTCTTGCTTTCGTGTTGCAAGCTTATTGTTGTGACTGCGTATTTCAACCATTTTTCATCGTAAAACATCGAAAACGAAGGAGTTTAATTGCAGTCGTAAATTTTACGGTAATCAACACAAGTGTGTCGCTGGAAATCGTAAAAATGAAGAAGATATTACACCGCAGCGAATTTCGAAAGTTAGTGCTTAAAAAAGCAAATTGAAACATCTTACCGAAAATGAACAAGATCTTGATGTTGTAAATTGTGAAAATAACGGTTACATTTCGATTAGCAAGTGCAAGCTTTCAGAATTGCCCTTGTCTTGTGCCAAATGCAAATACTGTAATAACAAAGGAGCCCGTACGTTTGGTCTGGACGTAAGTAACAGAAGAGGCGTATCCAGCAAAACAGTAGGGGAATGTCAAGTGTATGAAGTAATGTAATGTACAGTGAAATCTCCTGTAACTTGCACAAAACGTATGTGATGAATATTCGCCTTGTTTATGCCACGAGGCGTGTAGGGAAGAGAAGGAAAGTAGAAAAGATATTTTATGCTGTGATGGATTTCACACAGCTACCTGTCAAATTCGAGAGGTATTATAAACGTCTGCATAACACCCTAACAGATGTCCCTTTTCTGATCTTTTTCTGATCTTCAGCATACAACACAATCACGACACCACATTATACAAACAACTATTACACTTACATACACTTGATAAATACACATACGACACAACTCTCAGCCGGCCGGAGTGGCAGAACGGTTCTAGGCGCTTCAGTCTGGAACCGCGCGACCGCTAGGGTCGCAGGTTCGAATCCAGCGTCGGGCATGGATGTGTGTGATGTCCTTAGGTTGGTTAGGTTTAAGTAGTTGTACGTTCTAGGGGACTGATGACCTCAGATATTAAGTCCCATAGTGCTCAGAGCCATTTCAACATAACTCTCACATATCCGCAAGGAGAGAAGCCGTTATGCTCGGTTCAAGATAACTCTTTCTAACTAGACTGATGAATCTATCCCCTGGGTTCTCGCAGCTAACAGTGCCGGCCAACTTAACTTTTTCTCCCCAAGGGAAAGGAGTTTTGCGACTCAGACTGCAAGCAGGTCTTCGGAACAAGCCGCGTTGTATGTAGGTCAGCTGCAGTTGCAATTCCCCTACAGCTGGATGTCGTAATAATGATGGCGCAAACTGTCGTTAGGCCGAAATAAAACCAACACGCTGTATTCTGACGTATGTGACATGCAGTATTATTACACGATGTCGCACTGTGCAAAGTTTCCAGATCCGAATACTTGACGTGAGCCTGGATCCTGCGACAACACACCCGGCCCGAGGCAATACAAACACTCCTGCCTCTGTCAGAAAAATTATTCGAAATTCTGCATTCTATGGACGCTGTCTATTAGCCAGTCATCGGGCGAATGTACGGCTAATCCACAATGTTCCTCAACGATCAGAAGCGTCTAATTGTCGGAACAACTTATCTGCACCCAGACAGCCATTTCTAATGATTCTGGTCTACACACGAGATACACGAGTCGAGGCTGCTCAGTGACCTCAAGCGTCCGATGCAACAGTCCGTCAAAAGTTCAACTCGGGGCACCTGAACGTTTCTGGCAGCCACCACAGGCAGCGGGATACATACGTTGCTGTGGATCTGGCACACTACTTCGCCAGTTATGCAATTGCGCGACTTCAGCATTTCACCAAATGGACGATACGAAAGTAACTTGCGCATGATGTGTCACCACCAAGTCAGATAGCTCGATGAAACTTGGCTATACATACACTCCTGGAAATTGAAATAAGAACACCGTGAATTCATTGTCCCAGGAAGGGGAAACTTTATTGACACATTCCTGGGGTCAGATACATCACATGATCACACTGACAGAACCACAGGCACATAGACACAGGCAACAGAGCATGCACAATGTCGGAACTAGTACAGTGTATATCCACCTTTCGCAGCAATGCAGGCTGCTATTCTCCCATGGAGACGATCGTAGAGATGCTGGATGTAGTCCTGTGGAACGGCTTGCCATGCCATTTCCACCTGGCGCCTCAGTTGGACCAGCGTTCGTGCTGGACGTGCAGACCGCGTGAGACGACGCTTCATCCAGTCCCAAACATGCTCAATGGGGGACAGATCCGGAGATCTTGCTGGCCAGGGTAGTTGACTTACACCTTCTAGAGCACGTTGGGTGGCACGGGATACATGCGAACGTGCATTGTCCTGTTGGAACAGCAAGTTCCCTTGCCGGTCTAGGACTGGTAGAACGATGGGTTCGATGACGGTTTGGATGTACCGTGCACTATTCAGTGTCCCCTCGACGATGCAGTCCTGATTGTGGCGCTCACCTGCACGGCGCCAAACACGCATACGACCATCATTGGCACCAAGGCAGAAGCGACTCTCATCGCTGAAGACGTCACGTCTCCATTCGTCCCTCCATTCACGCCTGTCGCGACACCACTGGAGGCGGGCTGCACGATGTTGGGGCGTGAGCGGAAGACGGCCTAACGGTGTGCGGGACCGTAGCCCAGCTTCATGGAGACGGTTGCGAATGGTCCTCGCCGATACCCCAGGAGCAACAGTGTCCCTAATTTGCTGGAAAGTGGCGGTGCGGTCCCCTACGGCACTGCGTAGGATCCTACGGTCTTGGCGTGCATCCGTGCGTCGCTGCGGTCCGGTCCCAGGTCGACGGGCACGTGCACCTTCCGCCGACCACTGGCGACAACATCGATGTACTGTGGAGATCTCACGCCCCACGTGTTGAGCAATTCGGCGTTACGTCCACCCGGCCTCCCGCATGCCCACTATACGCCCTCGCTCAAAGTCCGTCAACTGCACATACGGTTCACGTCCACGCTGTCGCGGCATGCTACCAGTGTTAAAGACTGCGATGGAGCTCCGTATGCCACGGCAAACTGGCTGACACTGACGGCGGCGGTGCACAAATGCTGCGCAGCTAGCGCCATTCGACGGCCAACACCGCGGTTCCTGGTATGTCCGCTGTGCCGTGCGTGTGATCATTGCTTGTACAGCCCTCTCGCAGTGTCCGGAGCAAGTATGGTGGATCTGACACACCGGTGTCAATGTGTTCTTTTTTCCATTTCCAGGAGTGTAGAAAGAACTACTACAATAAAGTATAGCACAGAAGCTAACTGGCAGAAGTATGTAATGAGACGAACAGAAACGACACTTTTATTCAAAGACGATAACTGCAATGAAGCCATTCCGATTGATAATGGTCCCCTGGACAATTCAGAAGACGGAACATGATCCATAATAGAGTGTGTGATCATCACAATCATCACAATCCATGCTCTGCAATGTGCTCCTGTGTTGGTCACTGGGTTGCTTGCGGAGTTCATGTGGTAGGGCGTTCCATTCCTCCAACAGCGCCGTTGACTACTTCTGAACGGTCGTTGGTGCATGTAGACACGCTGAAATACGTCTCTCCAATGCGTCTCACACATACTCGATGGGTTAGGAGTTGGGGGACGAAGAGGTCAGTCCTTTTGCAGAATGTCCTCCAGTTCCAAGATGGTTGGTTGGTAGGTTGGTTTTGGGAAAGAGACCAAACAGCGAGGTCATCGGTATCATCGGATTAGGGAAGGAAGTCGGCCGTGCCCTTTCAGAGGAACCATCCAGGCATTTGCCTGGAGCGATTTAGGGAAATCACGGAAAACCTAAATCAGGATGGCCGGACGTGGGATTGAACCGTCGTCCTCCCGAATGCGCAGTTCCAAGAGCTCCCCCTACCGCACAGTTCAGTGCGGTCGCGCATTGTTGTCTACAATACGAAGTCAGAGCTGAATGCACTTCTGAAAAGATGACCATGTGGAAGAAGCACGTTATCACAATAATGGTGATCGGTGAGTGTAGTGTGTTGAAAGATTTAAACGTCAATTCACCCATGCAGCATTATGCCTTTTAACACCATACCCCTGTATTTCCAAAATGATTAAGTTTGACAGCTTTCCTTGGTGCATTGCATGTTCTCACCTCTCGCCATATGCCGCTACATAACGCAGCCTGGAACAGTATCGAAAAATGAGCTTTCCTGTGGTCTGAGTGTTTTGGTGAAGGGAGGCAGATGTCTGTGTGAGATATGGTGTCAGGGCAAAACTACCATTTCTACTACTCTGGAATGGTAAAGGGATATCATATAAAGTGGAATTTTCTGACGCTAAAATTGATGTTCTAAGACAGCAACTTTCTGGAATATCGCAGTCTCCCAGTGCAGAGGATCTTCAACCTCGACAACCAGTTTTCATATAGGTAAGAAACAACTGTAGCTACACTCTCATCTATCCAGTTTTGCCTACTTTTCAAGGCTATCATCCAAAAGACAGAAGTTGATCTTTGTAAATAGGAGACCTTTCAGGATTCTTGACAGTATAGCGTGTAGTAAAACAAATGTTCTTGAATAACATCTTTGATAATTTTTGCACATTTACGTTTGCACACAGAAATCAACTATTTCTTTATATTTGTTTGGTTTAGTTTTAATAGCGCAAAATTTAATTTTTAACTTATTATTTTAATGTACATCCAAACCATCTATTTGTTTCTTCAGCTAAACACAAAGGAAGAAATTTTCCAATTCCACTACAGTACTCCTTGAATAAAAGATACATACCATGACAGTCGTTTGACTCTAGCCGCAACATTAGCTTAGAAAAATGTAAAATAAATAGTTTATATCATGATGTGTTCAATAATATTGTAACAGGTGCTCAATATGTAATGTATTTCATCACCCTACAACTGTAATACGATAACAAGACGTACAGACGACGTGTAAACATGTGACACCACATAGATCGACAAATCGATAGTAAAATCAAAACCAGTTATATTTTGACCGCCATATTGTCCACTGCACTACAGAACTGTTTGTGATCGTGTTTCCAAGTTACTGCTATATTAGTGACAATTTGTGAACAGTTACCAAGAGAGCCACGGTAATGGATACACCGCAACATAATCACAACGAGACTGCCACGCCAGAAGAGCAAAGTGAGCGACCGCTACACAACATTTTCGTGCAAACATTAGTCCAGCTTCCAAAGTGACATCGCCTCTTACTAAGTTTTCTCTTTTTTCACAGCATTTACGAAAAGACTATGTAATATCAGTATGACCTTATTGTAAAATTGTTTTTGTAATGCCATTTACTCTGAAGATGAGATTTAACCCTCGCAAAATGTCGCTAAATAAATAAGTAATACAATAGTTGACCAAGTTTGTGACTGGCAGCGGTAATTTAAAAAAAAAACCTTTACATATTTCTTGAGACACTCACGGTCGAAAAATAGTCAAAATGGCTTCAAATTCAGTTAAGATTGATTGGAGGGTAGGGATTTCTGTGCTTCCGTTAGACATCCTCATCATACTACTATTCTACTAGATGCACTAAACCATTTACGTCACAGTATCTGACGTTACAGTTGGAGATACCTACTTACTACGTCATGTAGAATCCAACTTCCTCTGTCATTAAATAATGAGCAAGCACAAATTACGGTGGGTCTCACTGTGTAACTGCATGAGAAATGTGTATACCACCTGTTTAGATCTTAGAAAAAGTCATTCAATTTTCTTTCGTTCCCATAAAATTTCATTTTCTCTCTCCTCAGAACACATTTGTTACAGTCACTGAAACATCCATTCATTAAGTTCGCTCGTTTGGTGCAACATGACATAAGAACACACACAAAATAAACAGTTACCACAAAAGCTCAGCTCTAAACCACTTCCTCAAACCTCTCAGAAAGTATTTCTCCACATATCTACAGCCATGCTCATAAATTAAGGATAATTGCAGAATGTGGTGCCACACAACGCGGCACTACACAAAACTGGCGCTAATCGCGTAGGCACATAGGGAACACACACGACACATATCTGTAAGTCCACGGTATTGGAGATACGTTGAGAAAACCGTCCAGAAACACATTTGCTACAAAACGCCACTGTTTCCTGCGCATGTACCCCGACATCAGTATGGGATATGATTACCATGCACACGCGCACAGGCCGCATAACGGGTTGGAATATTCTGGATCAGGTGGTCGAGCAGCTGCTGGGGTACAGCTTCCCATTCTTGCACCAGTGTCTGTCGGAGCTCCTGAAGTGTTTCAACACGTGAAGCGATATGTTGACGAGAGCATCCCAGACGTGCCCGATGGGGTTTAGGTCTGGAGAGCAGGCAGGCCACTCCATTCACCTGATATCTTTTGTTTAAAGGCACTCTTCCACGATGGCAACTCGGTGGGGCCATCAGGACGAAGGTGGGACCCACTGCACCTCGGAAAAGGCGGACATACTGGTGCAAGATGACGTCCCGCTACACCTGATCTGTTACAGTTCCTCTGTCAAAGACATGCAGGGGTGTACGTAAACCAATCATAATCCCACCTCACACCATCAAACAACAACCTCCATACAGGTCCCTTTCGAGGACATTAAAGGGTTGGTATCTGGTTCCTGTTCAAGTCAGATGAAAACGCGGCGAGAATCACTGTTCAGTCTATACCTGGACTCGTCTTTGAACATAACCTGGGACCGCTTTTCCAATGACCATGTACTGTGTTTTTGACACCAGGCTGTACGGGCTCTCTTGTCACCAGGGGTTAATTGAATGCACCTTTCAGGTCTCCGGGTGAATAAACCATGCCTGTTCAGTCGTCTGTAGACTGTGTGTCTGGAGACAACTGTTCCAGTGACTGCGGTAAGGTCCAGAGCAAGGCTACCTGCAGTACTCCGTGCCGTGTGCGGGCACTTATGTTAAGATATCGGTCTTCTTCTGGTGTTGTACACTGTGGACGTCCCGTACTGTAGCGCCTGGACACATTTCCTGTCTGTTGGAATCGTTGCCATAATCTTGAGATCACACTTTGTGGCATACCGAAGGCCCGCGCTACTACCTGCTGTGTTCAACCAGTCTCCAGTCGCCCTAGTATTCTACGCATCAAACGTCATCAATATGTATTCTTTGAGACATTTTCAACACAGTCACCATTAGCACCTCTGAAAACGTCTGCACCTTACTCGCTGCACCGTACTATGACATGCACCAACACACCTCTGCGTATGTGGACTGCTGCCAGCGCCACCGAGCGACGACCGCAGGTCAAATGGTCATACCCCGAGGTGATTTAAAACCCCCAAACCGCCCACCAGAACTTTGTTTCACAATGTATCAGCATTATCCTTAATTCATGAGCATGAGTGTAGCTTCATGCTGTTACCATCAGATCATCTTGAAGTGATCCTTATTTATCAATTTTCCGTCCTGGAGTATACCTTCATCCACCCATGTATTCCGCAACAACGGTCGTCCTTTGTCATGAATGAAACTTTATCTTCAAATAGTATGCCTTCATTATTTTTTTGTATACTCGGCTTTCTCCATCCAACAGATAGTTATCCCGCCAACAATCATGGTTAAACATTAATCCCAACAATATAATTTTGTCACTTGGCTGATTTACCATCTAATTTACATATGTGAGTGCACAGTGCCCTAAATTAACTTTGCCATTGGCTCAGTGTTCCCTCGTATTTGGCACCATTAAACTGTCTCTTCCTGAAATTAGTAGGTATTGCATGAAAAATAACCTGAGCATTCCTCAAGTAACATCACATAATAAAAATATATCTATCTCATCTTCATTTCGAATATACTTCTGCAATGGCTATCACACAATTTCTCTCACATGTGTCGTCCACACTGTTTTCCTGGATCACTCCAACACTGACAACTGACAGAGTTTACCCAAGAAAACACTATAAAATAAATGTATGGCTACGAAAATTCATGCAAGTACAAAATGCTACTAGATTTAAACGAAATTTGATAAAATGTTACCAGACACTGAGATAGTTTGACTGTTTCTGGACCTTTTAATAGTACGGTTATTCATTGAATTATTTAATATTGGTGATGTGTTGCTTGCCTTTCGATTTGCGACTTTTAATGGTTCTAAACTCTACATCCTTTTAAATAAATATTCCCCTCACCCCATAAGGACCACAGTGGATGTGGAAGATTTTGTTCCATAAAAACTTACTCTTCTTCGAGTGTCTCCTCTTTCTGAGGAATATCTTATCCCCAGTCGTAAAACTGATTTTCCAAATACACCTTCATGCAGCTCAGGATTCCTTTCGACACTCAGTAGTTTACTTCGTTATTCTCACTAACATGTTGGTCCCAGTGCCCACAGTAGCATTTAGTCTATTCTGTTATTTACATTCGATCCACTCCTTCTACCTTCAACAGCCTAGCTTTGACACTACACACATAAGACATTACTACCTAGTGAATGATTGAGATAAATTACCTTGGGAATCATCTTCTCTACCTATGTTCCTCTCCTTATAGTAAATGCATCTCGAATTTTCCATATTCATTAACAGTAGTGCCAGATCACCGTTTCCTACTCTCACAGTAAACTCATCTTATTGAGACCTGCTAAATCAGCCACATTGCTCTTTGTCTGCACCCGACTCACATTCCTCAACCCTTTCTGGAAAGGCGAGATATGCATCCACAAATCCCCTCAGTCTGAATATGTATCAAACCAGGCCTTCATTTCTGACAGTACTGCACCCCAGGTATTTCGCCTCTTCAGATACTGGCTCACTGATGGGTACATCTCCCCAGTCATGGCCTTAATCGACTTTCTCTCCATCCCTCTCACAGTTTTCAGCAGCCACAGTTTCCTTTACTGCAATGTGCAACTGTTTGTCTAGTACACTGGCTACTGCCATCTTCATCCCTACATCATTATTATTCACATTTATTTGTCTCTCCTTTTCGTTGAACTCAATGTTTGTAATCGCAGTTATCTCTGTTTCAGTCTCCTCACTGACTGTACGAAGTCCTTTTCATGTCCAAGCAAATCTACAGCTTCAATCTTGGTAGTCGTAAATCCTAGCATTCCCATTTCCTTTATGGCGTCTCTCTCTGAGCAGTCCCTGAATTTTAAATTGCTCTCCTAATCTTCACTTTTCACCAAGGCATTTCTTTCCCTATAATGCAAGTTTGGATGACACTTTTTCAATAAATCTTGTCCAAAGATTGCTTGCACTGCAATATTATGGTCGACTAGAACATTTGTTCAAAACATGTTAGACTAACAATAGAACTTGACCCGAATTTTTTCCTTCACTTCTCCTCCTCTCCCACTGATTGTTGCACGCACTCTCATTTCCTGCATTTTTAACATGGACCATACTTTTACTTCCTCATGTGCTTCACTCACGTCTTTTATCAAGCATGTAAACCTGAGTTTCTGAGTATAAGATGCAGAGATACCACTCTTCCATTTCTGTCTGCGTCAATTAAAGGGTAAGTAATGCTTATTTCATTATTCTCCTATCCTAGTAATGTCTTCCACAGTTCACCAAAATCAATGAGAGACTCCAGGCAAACTTGCACCTTTCCAGGGCGTGTGTGGAACACTTTTCACTAGTCAGAGGCACCACATTCTGATTGGTGTTTGCAGTGAGTTTGGGTTGCGTATTTCCACTATTTCTGCTTGCTCATGAAAGTCGCCAATACTTCTCTTATCATCGTAGCCACGGTCGCCTTGCCGGTAGTATGGTGACCAATGGTCAGGTTGCAGTTGCCCCTTCCAGCAGGTACTACATGGTGTTATCCAGTTCTGACTTTCTGTTTCACACTATAGTACCCGAAATCCACTGTGTACAAAGTGCCTCTGTACATCTGTCAGATCCATACTGTTTAGATTGTTTGTACGGCGTGTTGAAATATTAGTTATGGCAGAACATTTCTTTGAACAGCAAATTCAAGAGATAGTAACAGTTTTCCAGTGTTACAAAGGACGCAGCTCTTAATAATTTTGTCTGACGTCCCATCCCTACAAATGAATTTTTCTCGTCAGCTAAAGCGTGTAAGCGTATTTTCATAACGGTGGCTTGGCTGCGGAGTATCTTTGCGGGGGACTGCATAATCCAGAGTCGGGCATGGGACACGGAGCTGCTATGCAGTGTTGTGAGTAGTGAAATAATTCTTTTTGCTGGATTTTGATGGCCTAGTGCTGATTAAGGTTCTCTAGTTTTTTATGCCTAATAGTGTCATCAGTTATATTGTCTGCCTGTAGTAGCAGTGTACGTGTGTTTTTTCTACTATTTCTCCTTCTATTTCTCTGTTTCTTTCAGGGACCTGTGTATCATATTGAACCTCTTGTATTAGTATTTGTAAACCTTTCTATTTCAGGGACTCAGTATTCTTGCATTTTATTATTTTAACTCTTTGTTTATCCACTGTATTGTAACTGTTTTGGTATACAAGTTAAACTGTAGACACGGTTCGCCGGCCGGGGTGGCCGAGCGGTTCTAGGCACTACAGTGTGGAACTGCGCGACCGCTACGGTCGCAGGTTCGAATCCTGCCTCGGGCATGGGTGTCTGTGATGTCCTTAGGTTAGTTACGTTTAAGTAGTTCTAAGTTCTAGGAGACTGATGACCTCAGAAGTTAAGTCCCATAGTGCTCAGAACCATTTTTGTTTAGACACGGTTCCTTTGTTATGTTTCTGTCTCTATTTAACTTACTGTTCTTTAGGTTTCTATGATTGTGAGTAACTCATGTCTCGTCCACGATTCGCAATGGGTCTGTACCAGAGGGATGGGGCAGTATACGCCCCCCCCCCCCCCCCCCCGCCATCTCTTTAATCCCTGTGGGAGGGAATTACCTAGATTTCAATAGTCACTCCGACAATTCGAAAACTAGTTCGTGCTGGAATGTTAGCGAACTGTCATATTGTAGGTTTGGTAGCGGAGTATCTTTGCGAGCGACTGTATTTTGCAGAGTCGAGCACAGGACACGGAGTTGCCATGTTGTGCTGTGGGTAGCTCTGCATGGGAAAGGCATTATTATGGAAGTTCAAGTGTGGCTGCAAGTACTATGTGAGGTACTGGGATATGGAAGAGAAATCAGTGAAAACTGAGTAAAGAAGTAAAAACGTATGAGCAGTGACGCCAATAACGTATTTTGAATATCCGGCCGTTTGCGTGTCATACCGTACAACATCAGTCATCTGTGTCGTGTTCGGCCTTCCAGAATGAAACTAATGCGAATTAGTAAAGTAGTTTACCACAAAATGGAGCAATGAAGTGTCAGTGTCCTGTAGCGAGCGTGAGAAAACGCGTTCGGTCATCGCGTTTCCGCATCATCAAGAATCAGCGGCGTCGCAACGCTTACGCGCATGCTAGTACGATTGAGAACTGTGAACTGTAAATTATCTTTTATGAACAGTGTTATATTATTACAAGCGTCAAGAAGGACTAGTACCATATATCAGTGTGTACGCGACGAGCGTAAGAACTTTCGCTCGGCCATTCGTCTTCCACATCATCAACAACAACCCGCGTCGTGTCGGTTACGCGTACGCTCGTCTAAGTGATAACTGTGGACAGATAATCATAAAGAACGTTAATTGGCATCATAACTTACGACTCAGTGTGTAAACAGCGCAACCTGCAATTTTCGTATCGTCTCAGAATATAATTGTTCATACCAGACGTAGGGCAGTGTTGTGTTTAGTGTTGAGTGGCTCCCTTAAACCCGCTTGCATATTTATATACATAATTACAGCCAAGGCAGCAGCAGTTTGGAGCAGAAATAACACGACCGCCGCGCGAGTACCAGCTACGTGGCGTGGACAGGGCGCACGGTCAAAGCGAGAAGAGTTTAAGGTCCCCCACCAGTTGCATCCCCAGGCATGGTACAAGCGCTGGGTTCCAGGATTTAACTTTCTGGAAACTTGTGTGTGGCTCTTACCTCCACTAAATGATTCCTGTTAACCAATAAGAAGTGCTGTTGCAAATTTTCAGCAAGAGGTTTGGCTGTGATCTGTGGAGGAGCAGGCCGAATTCTCAACTTAGGCGAGTCGGATCAAGCTCAAGTCTTTATCCGCTGTGTTATGTGATTTTCTCAAGTAGTCAGCCGTACCACTCGTAATGTGAAGTGTATTTAGTGAACTATGCGTCCGGCAGGAAGAAGGACGCTAGGCCCAGACATTCCATAGCTCGAACTGATTAGTAATCTGCCACCCAAGGTCACTTCACCTCCTGATCCAAAGCTTAAAGGGTGATCGTCCTCTTGGACCTCAGAGAATTTTTGTTCCACTGTTCACATTCGGAGTTCCCATGTGTGATTAATAAACCCCAAGAACATTACTGAATAAATTACACGAAACGTCCACCAAACCATTCGAATTCAAGTGCAGCAAAAAAAAAAAAAAAAAAATTATACATGAGACCTGTCAGTCTAGCAGTGGATTGCCACGCATCAGTGAGCAATCTGTGGTCCCTGTGGGGACTCATTTCGTGAACCTGTTGCCTCCCACTAGTAAAATAGAAGCATCTGTTTAAATTAACAGATAGAGTAAAGTGAAATACGGTTGGTCGTAAAATTTCGCACAGATTAACAAGCTCCGCTCGGACGTAGCAGCCTATCAAGCTGTGCATCAGGTCCCAAATGAAACTGTCGCCATTGTGGAACGAAAGCAGAGAGTCTGCTCCCATCGGTATCCGCTTAAACTTTGCAGTAACCAAAGTGTGGAAGTCTTCTCTCCTGGGAATCTAATGCTAGACCCCAAAGTTGGCCACAGTCCAAATCTATCAACGGAATGTTTTCCTTCTGCTCCCATCAGAATCTAACATAATCTTCTCATTATTTCGCCTCTGAATTCTCTCTTGCCTCTTCATTAGAAAAAAAAATGCGAATAAACTTGCCTTAGGTAATCAAACTTGCGTAATCATCGTTCCGCTAACTAAACGACAAGAACTAGTATTTACTGTTCTCCCTCCGACATGAAATACTGGTACTGGCCAATCGAATTTTACCACATATAAAAGGGAAGCTTGTTTTTGAGGGAACTGTATGACTCCAATTTGTCAAAACAAAAGAAATTTTGTGACCATATCAATTGGAGCAACAGCATCGTCTCGCCACATGACCGTTCCGTTGAAACCTATGGTCACAGACAAGATTGCATCACAGGGCCACTTAAAGAAATAGTTCGTGAAAAACAGCTTTGGTCAGAACAAGGGCCACGTACTGCACTCCACCTCTCAGAAAAATATTCATCGGAGTACCGCCAAAAAAGGGAGGACACGTCGCAAATAATCATTGCTACTGCACGCGCAAATCGCACCGGCTGTAATACGAAAACAGCTCCATGATTTGTAGTTGTTAGCACACAACAGAGGGGGCGGTCTCGAAGTGTTGCCTCCGTATCATCCGTACTGCTCTCGATGCTAGACATTTTCGAATTTTAAAGCCGCTTCATACAACTGGCCTGGTCTACGCACCAAGCCTTTTGTAGTAGGGAAACAAATTAGCCCTCTGCCCCCCCTCTCCGACTTTTCTACATCTACATACATACTCCGCAATCCACCATACGGTGCGTGGCGGAGGGTACCTCGTACCACAACTAGCATCTTCTCTCCCTGTTCCACTCCCAAATAGAACGAGGGAAAAATGACTGCCTATATGCTTCTGTACGAGCCCTATCTCTCTTATCTTATCTTTGTGGTCTTTCCGCGAAATATAAGTTGGCTTCAGTAAAATTGTATTGCAGTCAGCCTCAAATGCTGCTTCTCTAAATTTCATCAGTATCGATTCACGAAAAGAACGCCTCCTTTCCTCCAGAGACTCTCACCCGAGTTCCTGAAGGATTTCCGTAACACTCGCGTCATGATCAAACCTACCAGTAACAAATCTAGCAGCCCACCTCTGAATTGCTTCTATGTCCTCCCTCAATCCGACCTGATAGGGGTCCTAAACGCTCGAGCAGTGCTCAAGAATAGTTCGTATTAGTGTTTTATAAACGGTCTCATTTACAGATGAACCACACTTCCCAAAATTCTACCAATGAACCGAAGACGACTATCCGCCTTCCCCACAACTGCCATTACATGATTGTCCCACTTCATATCGCTCTGCAATGTTACGTCCAAATATTTAATCGACGTGACTGTGTCACGCGCTACACTACTAATGGAGTATTAAAACATTACGGGATTCTTTTTCCTATTCATCTGCATTAATTTACATTTATCTATATTTAGAGTGAGCTGTCATTCTTTACACCAATCACAAATCCTGTCCAAGTCATCTTGTAAGCTCCTACAGGCACTCAACGATGACACCTTCCCGTACACCACAGCATCATCAGCAAACAGCCGCACATTGCTATCCACCCTATCGAAAACATCATTTATGTAGATAGAAAACAACAGCGGACATACCGCACTTCCCTGGGGCACTCCAGATGATACCCTCACCTCCTATGAACACTCACCATCGAGGACAACGTACTGGGTTCTATTTCTTAAGAATTCATCGAGCCACTCACATATATGGGAACCAATCCCATATGCTCGTACCTTAGTTAGGAGTCTGCAGTGGGGCACGGAGTCAGACGCTTTCCGGAAGCCTAGGAATATGGCATCCGTCTGATACCCTTCATCCATGGTTCGCAAGATATCATGTGAAAAAAGGGCAAGTTGCGTTTCGCAGGAGCGATGCTTTCTAAAGCCGTGCTGATGCATGGACAGCAACTTCGCTGCCTCAAGGAAATTCATTACATTCGAACTGAGAATATGTTCGAGAATACTACAAGAAACCGATGTTACGGATATTGGTCTGTAATTTTGAGGATCCGTCCTTCTACCCTTCTTATATACAGGCGTCACCTGCGCTTTTTTCCAGTTGCTAGGGACTTTACGTTAGGCAAGAGATTCTCGATAAATGCAAGGTAAGTAAGGAGCCAATGCAGTAGAGTACTCTCTGTAAAACAGAACTGGAATCCCATCAGGACCTGGCGATTTATTTATTTTCAACCCATTCAGCTGCTTCACAGCCCCAGGGATGTCTATCACTATGTCCTCCATACGGGAATCTGTACGAGACTCGAACGGCGGTATGCTTGTACGATCCTCCTGCGTGAAAGATTTCTCAAATGCTAAATTTAATATTTCAGCTTTCGTTTTGCTGTCTTCCGTTGCCAGGCCAGACTGATCAGTGAGTGACTGGATGGAAGCCTTCGACCCGCTTACCGATTTTACATAATACCAGAATTTCCTTGGGTTTTCAGCAAGATCTTTTGCTAAGGTATGACGGTGGTAGTGGTTGAATGCTTCGCGCATCTCTCTTTTTACAGCAGTACGGATCTCTACTAACTTTTGCCTGTCCTCATTCTCCCGATTTTTCTTGTACCGCGAGTGCAACTGTCTTTGCTTCCTGAAAATTCTCCAAATTGCGCTGTTAAACCACGGTGGGTCTTTTCCGTCCGTAACCCAATTTTTCGGCACATACTTGTCCAATGCGTGATTTAGAATGTGTTTAAAATTTGCTCATAATTCTTCCACGTCCATCGTACCGGAAGTAAATGAAGTCGATTCATTTACTAAGTGGGAGGCTAACAACTGCTTATCTCCTCTCCCTAGTAAGAATACTCTCCTAACCTTCTTGAACACTTTTTAACTTTCGTAACCATAGTCGTAATGACATCATGAACACTAATTCCTGTCTCAACACTGACACCGTCGATGAGGTCTGGTCTGTTCGTGGCTACCAGATCTAAAATATTCCCATTACGCGTTGGCTGCCGATTTAGCTGCTCAAGACAGATTTCGGATAATGTGTTCAAAAGTAATTCACACGACGGCTTGTCTGTACCACCTGTAATGCATCCATAGACATCCCAGTCTATACTAGGTAGGTTGAAGTCGCCTCCGACTAATATAGCATGATCCGGGTACTTCTGCGATACAGAATGTAGACTCCCTTTGAACGATTCTAGAACTGTCACGGTGGAACCTGGTGGCCGGTAATAACACCCCACAATTAACTTTATTTACCCTAGCCCTGTTAAATGTGTCCATATAACTTCACAATCACACTTTACTTCGACCTCAGTAGACACATTATTTTTGTCAACTACAATGAAGACACCACCTCCTACGGTGTCTAATCTGTCCTTCTGATACACGTTCCAACCCTCACTAAATATTTCAGAACTTCCTATCTCAGGGTTCAGCCAGGTCTCAGTCCCGAGAATAATTTCCGCGCCACACGCTTCCTGGAGGGCAGTAAATTTAGGAACTTTATTCCGAACACTCTGAAAGTTTACTGCTAATATCTTGACAGCTGAAGTGTCTTTACACTGAGCGCGTCCTGATTTCCCTGCCTGCACGTCGACTGGTGAGTGTTCGTCAGGACACCTCGCACTACTGCCTAGCCTAAAAAACACCCATGTGCACAAGTACTCTGCTACCCGAGTTCAAAATGGTTCAAATGGCTCTGAGCACTATGGGACTCAACATCGTAGGTCATAAGTCCCCTAGAACTTAGAACTACTTAAACCTAACTAACCTAAGGACATCACACACACCCATGCCCGAGGCAGGATTCGAACCTGCGACCGTAGCAGTCCCGCGGTTCCGGACTGCAGCGTCAGAACCGCACGGCCACCGCGGCCGGCTGCTATCCGAGTAGCCGCTTCCTTTGTGTAGTGCACCCCTGACCTATCTAGGGGCGTCCTACAATTCCTCACCCAATAGCGCAAGTCTAGAAATCTGCAGCCAAGACCGTCGCAGAGTCGACGAAGCCTCTGGTTGAGACCCTCCACTCGGCTCCAAACCGAAGGACACCGATCCACTATGGGAACGATGCTGCAAATAGAGAACTCTGCTTGCACCCCGCGTGCGAGGCCAGCGGTCTTCACCAAATCCGCCAGCCGCCTGTACGAACTGAGGATTGCCCCAGAACCCAAGCGACAGGCATCATTGGTGCTGACGTGAGCAACTACTTGCAGACGACTGTATCCCGTACGCTCGATAGCCGCAGGCAAGGCCGCCTCCACATGTTGGATGAGGCTCCCCGGCAGACAAACCGAGTGCACGCTGGATTTCTTTCCAGCCCTGTGCGCTATTTCCCTAAGGGGCTCCATCACCCGCCTAACCTTGGAGCTCCCAACAACCAGCAAGCCTTTGCCCCCGTGTGCCTGCTCGGGCCCTGCTGAAGGAGCGGCCACCTGCCCACTGACAGGATAAACGGCCGAGGCCAGCCGGCCAGCCTCCACATTGGCCCTCCGCCTCGAGCGACGCGAACACGTTGCAGTCCGCCACTCACCCTGAAGTGAGTGCGGCCCCAACGCGCCGGGTACACTAGAAGGTGCCTCGGCAGCGGAACAAGCAAGCAACATCTGGGGTGTCTCAAGCGACGCGCCAGACCCTCCGCTGTCGCAGCACCTTTAGGCAGCAGCCTGAAGGCGGCTGACCGTGGCCAGCAGCACGCTCAGCTGCTCGCGAACCGCGGCCACTTCCTTCTGCGCCCGCACACAGCACGCACACACCCTATCCATCCTACTGCTAATATCTGGACGTATAGAGTTGCGACAAATAAAACAGCAATATGCGACTGCACAGTTGCGTCACCAGCGCCAGATTGAGCTGCGATATATGAACAATTACTTACGAACCAAGCAATTAAATGACCACGACTACGCCACTATACAGATATTACAATGCGATCCTACCCCTGTCTTAGTACAAATGACTACCGCCTACGCGATGTTACACACTACCGTTATTAAAATTTGATACTACCCCTTTCTAATTCGGAAATACGCAATGATCCGAAAAATTTCACCACGCAAGAACATAAACGCACAAAGTAATTTGAATTAAACCTGCGGAACTAATACGAAAAACTGAATATACGACTAGTTTCTGCTACTGCTGCTCGCACACGTCACTTTGCAAGCACAGATGAAACTGCACTGGCCTCTGGCTGCTACTTTTTTCGGCTGGGTTGAAAACAAATAGCATCTCCAGGCATTTGGGACGCATCCATACTGAAATCTAACGATTACAATTGCTTAACCATAGCTTCACATGGAGGTGTATCCAAAAAACAAGGACAGTGAGACATTGTGAGGTGTTATTCGTGGTGTCGTTTAAAGATGATGGATATTGGTAAGACATGGACAAGTCGTCCTGACAACTGGCCTACGTGTTTCAGGTAATGTGATCATATTTCGTGTTCCAGTGACAGTTGCTTATTGTGTCTTAACATGTTCAGACGGGGAACCAAACACGTTTTGCAGTTGTTTGAATGTATGAGCTGAAATGTAATGTTAAGAAAGTCTTTTCCAGATATTGATCACTCTGTTCTGTTTGAATTATTCAGTTGGTCATGATGTGGCCTTAAATCAGCGCAACATATTGGTTTAATCGGACATACCCAACGGAACAGACATCACAGGTGGTACAGGGGCCGTAAAGGTACGATATTATGAGAAATAGGACGTCCGCCGCCTACGGCCACTGAAAGAAATCATTGGTGGAGGTTGAAAATTTGTGCCGGACCGGCACTCGAACCGAGATACTCTGCTTCTCTAGTACAGTTGCCTTAAACCCTCTCCGGCATCCGCGCGTGCTTGGCGGATGCTACGAGCAGTGGGGATATTGGAAAGGGGAACTACTTACACATGGTAGGTTGAGAACTTGGGTAGGCTGTGAAGCTTGTTCGGATGCCGCAGGCGATTAAAGCAACTATTCTAGGGTTACAGAGCATCCAGGTTCAATTCCCGGTCCGGCACAGATTTTCAGCCTCCAACTATTCATTTATTTCAATGTCCGCAAGTTGCTTAAGTTCTGTTTCTCGTAATACTAAAACATATTCGGATTTACTTTCACTTTTTCACTTCATTTGATCATTTTTCGTTAGCTAAGCTAGGCGCAACACTGACCTTTCTGGTTGCTACAATTGAAGGCACCCGTAGGCCTCCATGTATGACTTCTCCTCGCGGTACCCATAACTTATTGTTGATTCGTTGTTCTACATGTAGTGCCTGACTCGTCTGAAGTCTACTTTTAGCAAGGTCATGTAATTTATTCCAGTTAATCTTTAGACAAGGAGCCATAATGTCATCTGACAAAGTTCCTTTCATGACACCTTCCAATCCCACGATTGTCAGGACACACGGACAGTCTCAAATGTGTTCTACATTCTAAGTTCCCTTACGGCTGCTGTAGTAGGAGCAGACAACAGTAGTCTGCCATAAAAAAGACCGCAATAACATCATCCTGTCTCGACGTTCCTTTCCCCAATAGCTATTCATCCCCACTACATTGTAGGGTAAAGAATGGTTGGCTGCATGCCTTGTCCTCTTACAACTGCTTTTAGTGTTGGCAGTTATGAAGAAACCAGGATGCAATTAAAGCAGGCGAAGCTGTAAACGACATTGAGGTCAAACAGTTCTCGCAACTAAAGAGCCCTAACGGCGCCTGTAAACCGACTGAACCTCTGTAGATCTTTTATGGCGTCAAGATCAGTGCCGAAGGGCCGCAGAGGGGATGGGCGGAGACGGGGAAGAAATAACCGTCGATGTACAGGGAGAACGACTGAATGAGCAGAAGCAGCTTCCATCAATGCCGCGGTAATATATTATTTTGAACCGACGTCAGAAAAGCAGAATAAACTGGTTTCGTATAATCTGTTGGTATTACTACTTTCAAAACGTTAGCACTGTTAAATGGACTGGTTAATGAGTACAAGGGGTAAACCTCAAACATTTTTCAGTTTTCTAAATAGTGTAGCTCAAGGAATTAGAGTGGTGAGCCCATATAAAGCTTACGTTTCCTTACCTGATCTTTTGGAAGCAATTTGATGTATGAACCACAGATGCTGGTCTCATACCATTTTCTGAATTTTATTTTTTGTTGCAAGTGAATAGAGCATGTTAATTATATATGTACAGCATAGGTACACACATCCCGAAATAGGACCAGATGGAAGCTTAATTTTTTTATGGAAGTTCCTTACACTATTATGTTTAAAGTTGACGCTTGGAAGGATATTGCAGTCATAAATTACTGTTAAAAAGTTTGTAATAGCGTTTATAAAGAATGTCAATGATTAACTCTTTAAAAAGTCTTTAGTTTTCAAATTTATCGGAAGAGTCGACACTTTAGTTGAGTATATTTTAAGGAAGTGTACAAAATTTCAGCCCTTTATCTTTAGTAGCTTTTAAGCGATGTGTACCAGAACATAAAACAAGTGAACTTCGTGAAATTCTCTATCCACCCTGCACGACACTAATGCGTCCCACGTTCATATTCATCTTCTTTCTGGTGTTTTTCGCCTTCGCTTTTCTTTTTCGGACTACTTTTTGTTACTTTTGGTCATTTGGTGGCTTTCACAATTTGAGTCAATTGATGTTTCAAAGTACTGCACTGAAAAGGTGTTTGAATGTTGTGCAGGTGTGGTTAAATTTAGTGGAGTTAAACTTCTAACTGTTGATATTTATAGATCCCCAGACTCTGATTTCAACACCCTTTTTGCTAAAGCTAGAGGAGGTTCTTGGTTCACTTTATAGGAAGTACAAAAAGTTAGTTATATGTGGTGACTTCAATATTAATTGTATAGGTGATTATGTAAGGAAAAGGATGCTGGTAGACCTCATTAATTCATATAATCTTATGCAAACCGTATTCATTCCAACGACAGCGCAAGGGAACAGTAGAACAACCATAGACAACATTTTTGTTCATTCCCCATTACTAGAAGAAAATCACAAATGTGATTTTATTAACCAATTGGCCTTTTAGTCTGCTTCTTTGTTTGTTTATAAGTAGTCCTGTTTTCGAAAATATTCTTTCACTGGGAACAGAAGTTGCAGGTATTGCAAGATTTTTTTTTTTTTTGCCACGAGAGCTAGAGCTGGGTAACTGTTTTCATTTTTTTTCCAGTAGTGTAAAGGATTATCCGTGCGTTGTAGGTACGGTTCTTCCAAATATCGTTGTACCTCCAGGTCTATGCTATCTCAACCGCTTTTCATTAGATTTTTATTGGAAACCTCTTCACCGAAAGAAGCCCATAAGGAACTACTGGCGTTTTGTACGAAATGGTACTCGTTGCTAGTGTCGTTAGCAGCCGAATGAGTAGATCGTACGGTCTCTACCACGTTTGTGCACTCTGCAATAGGCTTGCAACGGCATGTTTTGAATGAATGGGATTCTTAAATGGTAACGTTTTGAATCTTAGGTCGAGAACTGTGGCAAGGCATGTACCGTACTTTGTTTGTTTCCATTAATCCTAGCCTGGCTAATAGTGAGTTGTGCAGATGTTGCTGCAGCTCTAGCGCTGTCGTGGTAGCCCACTTCCCATTGCATACGGTTAGGATTAGCTGTCTGATTATTGGAATAGCTTTCGAAAGAGAGGTATAGTTTTCAGTTCAAATTTCACTTGTTACCACTTCAAATCGCTCCAGTACACACATAAACATTCGCTCAAAATTCGCTACTCGTCAGATGTGAGGTTCTCTACACCTGAATACAAAGATGATAAACAGGTTGCAATGCATTCCTTTTGGTCCACTAGACGTTGTAGCATATAAAACGTACTGTTCCATCGGGTTTCGGTTTCCTGACTGAATTTATGAACAGGTATTTTCATTAGACCCTGGATCTCATGGAGTTTTTCATTAGCATTGCAACTTGTTTTAAAACAGCTAACAATTTTTCTGGCTTTTTCCCGCATTATGCAGAGCTCACTGTTGCTGCTCAAAGAACGTTTCAGAACTAAATTGATGGTGTGTGCTAAACAAGGCACATGTTGCATATCTATTTTGCCACTGTAAATAAGTTGTACGGCTGCCGTCATGTTACTGGCGTTGTCAGTTGTGATGCTTACAACTTTGTTTTCAATGTTCCATTTTGAAATCACGTTATCTAACGCCTCACTTATATTTAGCGCTGTATACTTTACCGGGAAACGGAATGTCTCGAGAGCTAAAGCTTCCAGGCACCAATTAGTGTTAAGGAAAATGACCAGATACAGCAGTATATGCCTCACTATTGAGTGAGGTCCAAATATCGGTCGTTAAAGAAACACAAGTAGAGTCTTTCACGGCCAAGTTTACAGTCGCTTTCTGTTTATGGTAATCGTCCTCAAACATGAGGCGCAACTCTTTTCGATATGGTATCGAGTATTGTGGGTCCAACAGTGAAACAAAACGTCGAAAACCAGTGTCCTCGACGATTGAAAGCGGTTGAAAATCGTATGTTATCATGGCCAGTAGTGCTTCATCTAGCTGTTGTGGCCGTTTACTTCCCGCTATGAAGAGAAACGAACGATTTAGATCAGTGCTCCTGCAAGGGAATACGTTATGCTCGACAACGAGTCCAATAAAATTACATATCGTATCCTGCAAAAGCTAGGATAGTAAAGGTTTGATTTTGGGGTATGTTGTATGTTATCGGAGTACGATTAAAAAATCAATGTTTTTTAAGCGTGGCGAACCGCTTCGGACACTATCCGAACTTTTGCACGGAATTCACCTTTTGTACCATACGTACCTGGATATTTTGTCTGCCTCGCACTATTGGAAGAATGAGCCTCTGTATCCACGGACGTCGCTGTTTTATTGCTCGATAAATTGTGCAGTTTAAGATGTCTAATCATGCCCGTTGTATTTTTTGATACAGTACGGAGATTTTTACGACAAATGTTGCAAGTAACGTTATCTCCATCCTCCGTAAAGTATTGCCAGCACCACGATGTTCGTTTTCGAGTGCCCATATTGATTTGAATAACAACTTTACTCGAATGAAACCTGAGACGGAGTGGCCGAGCGGTTAAAGGCGCTACAGTGTGGAACCGCACGACCGCTACGGTCGCAGGTTCGAATCCTGCCTCGGGCATGGATGTGTGTGATGTCCTTAGGTTAGTTAGGTTTAAGTAGTTCTAAGTTCTAGGGGACTTATGACCACAGCAGTTGAGTCCCACAGTGCTCAGAGCCATTTGAACCATTTGAGCCAAACCTGAGACGTACTAGTTACGAGCACAGCGAGCAGCGAGCGTGTTTGTCTAGAGGCGGCATTCAATTCATAAAACAACAGCGGCGCGGCGTATGTTGTCGCAGCCAACTGGCGCGCAGCGGCACACGCCGCCGAGCCGTTTCTCGTGAGCTTCTCGAGAATTGCTGGAGAACTAGAGGCTCGAGGAATTCTCGGTGCGTTCGAGTCACCGCGCCTCGCCATCCCATTACTGGTTGCAACCAGTGGGCTGTCTTTACTACAAAAAATATTTTCACGGCTGCTGCACACAGCTATGTTCAAAGTTGTCCTTATAAACATCAGGAAAAATCAGTGTTTAACAACAGTTTCGAATTTCATCCGCGCGCCAAAAATAATAATTTCACGGGGGACGAAATTACGAATATCCCCGGATTTATTATACTGGCCGCTCCAGTAACATTGGCCAAGCCGTTGACTAACGATTACACACCAGAAGCTGCAAAACACATCTGAAATGCAGCTAAGTATTGGAACTCAATCCAGTGGACACATTAGGAATTGCTAGCTGTTAATTTTGCCCTCTTACACACAAGCTCCACAGAACAAACTGTCTTAACAATACAGTGGACATAGGTCACTCATGTACGCGCAGCTAAACATTTGTTACCAAATGTGGAAACGGAAAGTAGGGGGACGAAATTACGAATGCAGACGATTTTAGGTCCCCTGACCTTACTAATTCCCTTAGCCGCTCTCTTCGTCTCGGATTGAATTTTAAAGTAACGCACTGGTAGTCAAACACGGGTATTTGTATCCCAGGTGAAAGGTGAGTCGAGCAGCTTGTAAGGTGTGAGTTAGCGACGGAGCACTGTTCCTTCCACTGTAAGGGCTCCCTTGGCTGTTCTCTGGCGCATTACGTGTGTTGAAGCCCTGGCGGGGCGCCAGAGGGCGGCTGGTGGCGCCGTTGTGCCAGCTACGGGCTGTCTACAGCCTGTCTGCGGCGTCGTAGTTGCGGCCGCGGCAGCAGAAGGGAAGCGGAGAGAAGCCGGCGGCAGCGGCAGCGGTTGACGCCATCGCGGCGGGGCGCCCCTGGGAAATTAGGCAGCTCCGCGCAGTTATTAGCACCCGGGCACGCGCCAGTACATCATGCAAACCGAATATAAATCTTTCCGCGGCGCCGGTGCACCGAAAAATTGCGCTTTGGGAGCGGCTACCAAATCCGCACGTCGTAAATACTCTCCTCGGCTCCTCTTCATCTCCGCGTCTACCACACACCCTCTCTTTCTGTCCTCGCAAGTTCTTTGTTTCTTTTCCGAGTTCTCTCTACCTATCGGCCTACTACAATGCCGCTCTTGTACCCGCCTAACAATAGAGCGACTAATATTTCGAAAAAAAAGGAAGGGAGGACGAAATACTGATGCAAGCCGCGACGATAGCTGACGCATGCCTTTCCAGGGTCTGTCCTAAAGGATATTCAGTATTACCATCTGCCTATTCTATGCTATAACACCGCCATTTTTTTGAAGAATATTTAGCTAAACTGAGCCAGATCTGAAGACTGGGGAAGCAGGGGGAGGGGGGGAGGGGCAACAGCCCCGAGACCTAGGCCTCATGGGGGGGGGGGCAGCTTTATATAGGGTTCGGATCCCCACAGAGTGCTATGTTTACAAAAGTCAGACGGCAATTGTAAACTAATTTTTGTATCTTATTATGCGGAAAAGAACATTATCCGAGCAACAGCATACTACTTTAGTTTTATTAGTCATACAGGCCAACTGCGTATAATTCTATTTCGTGTTTAATCTTTAATGCACAATATTTTCTTTAGACAGCGTACGCTAATACCACCTTGTGATGGGATCGAAAAGTAACTTTTCTGAAATATTGTGGAAAATCCTACAAAAACGTTTCCCCAACAAATTTATACGGCAACAGGTGTGTAACTTCGTTATAATTTGTAAGGTAAATTTAAATGTCGTATGACTAGGGCCTCCCGTCAGATAGACCGTTCGTCGTGTGCAAGTATTTCGATTTGACGCAACTTCGGCGACTTTCGCGTCGATGGGGATAAAATGATGATGATTAGGACAACACGACACCCAGTCCCTGAGCGGAGAAAAATCTCAAACCCAGCCGGGAATCGAACCCGGGCCTTTAGGATTGACATTCTGTCGCACTAACCATTCAGCAACCGGGGGCAGACATTTGGTAGGTTATCAACAACATTCAAAAGTAAGCATTTCTGTTTCCATCACAAGGTGATTTTTACACGACAAACGACTTCACAGAAAATGTTTTGCATTCAGGAGTGAACACAACATAAAAGATTTATATTTATATATAGTTAATCTGGAAAAAACTTAAAAGTGAAGAAATGAAATGGCATGAAAGATGTACATTGGCTATGCTGGTACTCGGAAATAAAGTGGTAATCTTCTTCTTTTGCTCGTCCGTCATCTTACACGGGTACTCTCATGTGAGAGGCTTCGACTTCAGAGATTCAGCTCAGAAAACTGGAGATCCAAGTAATGAAAAATTCCTCGGAATATTAGTGCGCTTGAGTCACTGTGACCCAGTCCTTACAAAATGCATTAGCAAGGCCCGAAGCCGACAAAAATCTCGAAAAGTTTGAAAGTGGATTATCCGACAAGCGATCCTCAGAATGAATTTATTTCTAGTTGTGTCCATCATGTCAGGGGTGCCGTCTTGGTGCCGAGAGAAATGAAAAGTATTATCCAATTATTGTTGACGCAGCTCCTGGTTCCCATCATTTTGAACATAGAACATTCACCCGGCATTATATTTATTCCAAGAAGGAAATATGAAATAACTGAATGTATTTTGGAATAAGAAAACGTGAGTTGCTATTTCCATTTAATTCGATCAACATTTGTGAAGCACTCAGTCTATATCTGTGAATGCCGTGGACAAGATTATGACAACGGAAGTTATATTAGAGGATATTATGAAGAAGATCAGACACTTTTTCTTCAGTGAAACACTCCTCAAAATTTGCTCTGTGTGCTCGTTATAGAAGTAAGTGGAGTACATGCAGCCGAGAGTTGTCATGTAGCAAATACTTTTTTCGGAGTGATTCTACCTCTTTATACCCTGTTCAATAGCAGTTCACAACAATGGGAAATTCTGAAGCAGTGTTGCAAGTTCTTTATATTCCTTGTCTGATATGCGTTAGACTCCTCGGTTTGACGCTGCAGTACCAATTGCAACTAACTTGCTTAATTACTATCGCTGTTGAAATTCTCAGTAAGTAAAATTTATCATCTGAAACACATTCTGTCGTAATGGTATCTTGGATTATACCATACCATTCAAGTGTTTAATCATGGCATCACTTTATCTAAGTTTGTTGGTACGAACTGAATACAGAAGCAAGCATCTTTTACACTTTTCCAGTGGCTGCAGCTGAAGCAAAGAGGTCATGTGGAACTGTGGCTCGTGTTAAATATTGTCTTAGATCAACTGTGCATCGACAATATTACGTAGATTTGCGAACCTTGGAATCTAAATACAATTTGGCAAGGCAACTAGACTCTGTTGCTCTGACTTCCCGAACGAAAGGCTCTCAAAGCGCCTTGTAAGTATATACTTTGCCGTGTAGGTTATGGTTGAGCTATCATTCAGTTCCCTACATATCTTGGTCTTGGGAGCCAGACAGTCTTCGTTACCACCTTGCAGACCAGTTTATTACTATTCTTTCACTCTCCTACTCCGTGTAAGCGTCTTGGGACCAGTTTTCTTTCTCGATGTATTTAACCTTTGCATTCATTCATGACTCATCCGACTGATGTGTGAGTTCTTCCAAAGCTGCAATGGGAAACTGTAGACATGTTTAGGACTTTTTTTTTGTTTTATTACATTCCAAATATGTTTCATTATGAAAGAACATTATACGATGTTTTTCATAATAGCTCTTACGAGTTTGTCATTCCGTTGAGATTGGGTGCTCTGCCGCTGGTCCTCGCCTTCCCAACATGATGTTTGGACGCTGTAACTCGACGTGTTCGTCAGCTGTTTCCTGGGATCCAGAGAACACTTGATGAAGACGTCGAGTTACAGCGTCGAAACATCGCGTTGGGAAGGCACGGACCACCGACAGAACGTCCGATCTCAGCGAGATGACAACGAATCGCTGGGGAAGGCAAAGATGTTTCATTATTAGCTTTCTGAAATAGAGGAATAGAGGGTACCAAATTCACCATATCTTCTTGATAAAGCAATGTCCAGTAATGCGTCGTTTTGTACTTGCTCACGGGCAAAGGAAACTGTATATTGCAATAGAAGAGCTAGAGGGACTTCATTGCAAAACGGCTGTGAAAATTAGAGCGTGATAAAATCAGTGCCTTATATTTCTCATTGATATTGAAACTGATAAAAGATCTTTCAATAGACTAACAGAATACGCAATGCTTTTTAGGTTTAGTGTTTTGTTCATATGCTTCTACAATAATGTTCCCAACTCAGTAACCCTAGCACTCATTACCACCTATTCAGAATAAGGCATCCTACTTTCACCACATAGAGTGGAATTTTATTCATAACACGGAGTGAGGCATGATCCGTCTCTTGTTCGAAGGCAGAAGATTTTTGATGTGGCTATTAGCGATACCGCATGTGCAATGGCCGTAACGAATCTGCGTAAACCAACTTGGCACTAACATGAAAAGACACAAAATCCTCCCGACCTTACGGAGACCGTCCACATAGTGCATTTTTTAATTAATTACTTTGCTAATCATAATGATTTTATAGTGCTCTTGTAAACTGTGCTCATATGAGGGGGTGAATTTCTAGCAAATAGAAAAAGGTACATTGACATTAATATTGGATCTTCATTAACCAAAGAAGAGAAACTGAATATTTTACAAGTACAAAAAGTGGACCTCGTTATTCTTACACCTGACGGCGTTAAACTTGACCTTATAGGTGTGGTTGGGGTGGGGTAGGGAAGATGAAGTGTGGGAGATGGTCCAGCAGCCTACCGTTTCCACAATGACGAGGAAATAAAGAGATGGCGGGCAAGGAAACGAGGAATCTGACCGCTATTACTAAAAGTTACGTTACTTCATAAAGAGAGAATTAATTTGTCTGAATGCAGCCGCCACCACTGTAAACTGAACAGAACAAGTACAGAGTATTAGGATAACAAGACGCTAAAATGGCCTCCCACCCGGGAATCAGGTAAAATTCATCGACGTCCATAATAATACTGCGCAAAGGGGATCAAATTACCGCGGACATGAACCCTTGTTATGGAATCATCATAACGTAAGGCCAACTCGCTCACCACATTATCACGTGGTCTAGTACAAAGGACGGAGCCCATTTCACTAAAGTTGCAGTTAAAAAAAGAAAAAAAAAAGCAGGGAAAGAATGAAGACGGTACAACTGTAACCTTGGAAGCGAGACTCCTTACCCTAATATGAACTGCAACCGACTCCTCGCGTCCAACGGGCAGAGGTCGGATACAAAATCCGGAACTTCTTATATTTACGGGATAAACATCGCAAAAAAAAAAACGAAAACTACGAACGTGCTCCAAATGAAGGATTTCCTAACTCACTCACGATATTGTAACCAACGAAGCTGGATCTTAGAAAGAACACTCACGCTTACCGATACGGGAACCTGATTTCGCGCCTCCAGCCACGAGCAGCAACAGACTAGCACTGACCGAAGATTCCTTTTCTCCAGAGCAGACCTTGGGGCATTAGGTAGTGAACATTTGGCACACTTCCATACTGGCCAATTAGATGGCCCAGAGTTCCCAGGGAGAATACTTTGAGGTGTTAAAAGAGAGTGAGAAGTGAAATTTCAGAGTTTTCATGACAGCTTGAGGGACTAAAAAGAGGTACAACTTTGGCCACCACTTAGCATTCAAACTGGTGCTCCCCCTAGAGGGCTACAACAACGATCAAGGCGGCAGATGTGGAGCCATCATGGTTACTGAGAAGCTGCTGAATTGACTGAAAAAATAAAGAAAAATATCCTGCATCTATCCTGTCCCACTACTCAGCGTGGTATTAATATAAAAAGTTATGTAGGCAGATAGACATCCAAATGCAGTTAGAAGAGAGTGATGGAAAGTACTTTAGTTACAAGAAGAATCAAGTAGGAAAGGCCTGCACAGTAAATGAGAATGAATTCAATGTCTTTCAATGATCTTAGCAAGGACACATCATTCAGGTGTGAAACTAACTGGTTTCTTTCTGTAAAATTATTATGATTAAATAAAATGAAAATTGCAAGTATATTTACAACCGTTATTTAAATTTCTAGCTACCGAATTCTACTCTAATAGTGTTTGAAAACGTATATGGAAATCAGGAATATGAATACAGAGAACGTGCTCAGAAAACAATTACGTACTGGAGGCAGCAAATTTAACTTTCGGAGTCAATTCAATAATTAGTAAGCCTATCTTTCTCCCACTTTCGTAGAAATACAATGTTACGTATCTTAGTACATGAAGCAAAGTAAGCCGGCCGGTGTGGCCGTGCGATTAAGGCGCTTCAGTCTGGAACCGCGTGACCGCTACGGTCGCAGGTTCGAATCCTGCCTCGGGTATGGATGTGTGTGATGTCCTTAGGTTAGTTAGGTTTAATTAGTTCTAAGTTCTAGGCGACTGATGACCTCAGAAGTTAAGTCGCATAGTGCTCAGAGCCATTAGAAGCAAAGTAAACATATTTCATAGAAGATATTCTGTGACCAATAGCAGCAAACTAGCTTTAGTAGTTCATAGTATTCGTGGTAAGAGTAACCCTAAAGCAAAAGCATCTAAGCTAGTAGTGATGGGCATAGACTTTTGCCTATAAAAGGAAGCATTTTCAGACAGTGTCTTAGTGATAAGCAATGTGTTCATTCTTGTCGTCTACAACATCAGAAAATTAGGAAAAGTTCCTCAGACACACCTGTATGTAAGCTTTCTCATCTGCGTTGGAACATTTCGCGCTATTTCTTCCGTTGCATCCACTTTGTAAATACAGTGCAAATACTTGTCATATACTGTATAATTTTCCATGTACTGTGATACAGGACAACATTGCATCCGACATGCGACCGAAGTTAATACTGTTAATAGTGGCTCAATGATACCTGTTCGTATAATAACGACCGCTTTGATTCAACCTATTGCTCTATGAACAACCGTTAATTCGCTCGTATTCTGCGAGAAATATCCCTTGCAGAGTACAGTACGATAGTGTGAAACAGCGGAAAAATGCTCTCGTCAGGGCGTAAAAAGGCGAATTTGTTCCTCCCGAGTAGATTCTTACAGAAAGGTGGGGAGCCAGTTGACTCAACCCTCATTCTGCCTTCCTCACCAAAATTTTCGGCATGCGAACATATTCGCACCCTTGTAATACCGAACACAAAATCCTATAGGACGAGGAATTCCGCCTTACGCAAGACACCTTTTCAGTTTCGTTTTACCCAAACATGTTTCAGCACTTATTGTGCTATCTTCAGGGGGTTATTTTATTTTCTGATTTCCATGAAGCTATTGGATATTTATGTTGGTAGATAGTCTGCTACAATACTTACAACTTATCATGGCTTTGATGTAGTAGTGTTTTCTCGTATGTTTTGGCTAGTTGAATAAGCTGATTTCTGTATCTTATGGTCGTCTGACCACGAAATTTCTAAGAATTTTCAAACATGAGCAGAGTTTTCGCCGCCATTGACGAAAAACGTGGTTTGGTGAATTCATAATCCTAGCAATGACTAGAGAATCCTTTCCATTTGTCCATAATATCTGTTAAAACTACATTTGCTATTCAGGTCTGATATTACGTGCTTATTTTAGTGCAAAAATACCATAGATTTGAACCTTTGGATCTCAGTGATGGACAATGATACCAAAAGAATTTTCGAAGTTTTCCAAGAATATCATTTTAAGAACATATGGTAAAATCTTCAATGACTTGCCATGAGTAGAAGTTATAGAAGTTGCCATCCCCACAGCAGGCACTTTTCGCACCAAAACAAGATAGTTTTTGGGAATTTTCTCAGGAATTGTCCACAACAAACCGTGATTCTACAACCCACCTAACGTCCATCCTAGAGTACACCTAGTGCAAAAGAGCCGTTCGATTTGCTCAATTTGCATGGGCTGGAGAAAGTGTGTAAAGCTTAGAATTTAACCCCGTACCGTAGGATAGCTACAGTGCGTGAGTTTAGTTCAGGCCGAGAGCTATGCAAAACAGTTGACTTCTTATGTCCGTTATTAATAGAACAAGAAATATGACCCACTGAAAAGTCGCGATCTTTTGTAAGACGTTGGTACTAGGCGTGGATGTATTTGGAGATGGGGCCCAGTCACACACTTTTCCCACGGTCCATTACTGGGTCACAGCTGCCCTGAACTTAGCTGTACCTGGCTCAGAAAAATGCATAGTGTTCTTCCCGGCATAATATTTTTATTGTTCCACAACTCGGCCGGTGACAAAGCAGGATTGGTCCACACCATCCTACTTTATCTGCACTTCTAAATTATAACGTACCGAATATATAAAAAAAATTGATAATATTCTAATTCAAATATTACTGGCAATATTACGATGGTGAGCACATGTGCCACAAAATGACACAAAATGCCAGTTTCTTACCTACGGAAATTCTCTTCAGAACCTTATTACTCAGGTCATGCTATTTAGTGTTCTGATTGTATTGTAATTAGTTTCACTAGAAGCGCAGCAGTTCAAAACTTTTGTCGTTATAACATTCGTAGAATCAGCTATCCATAATAGCAATGTGAGCTTACGTCTTAAATCAAAAAGGGAAGACACCATACACTACTAAGAGTAATTCCCTTGATTTCAGTAATGCAATTATATTTGACCAAATTTAATTGGTTTATCGGATATTGTTAATTAAAAATTTCAACTAACTCAAATTTTTGGAACCGATTCTGACCAAAGTACTGTAACATTCCAGTGTTTAGCAACATAATTTTGTTAATATGACGTTTCTGCTTCCAATGATACCCACATCATGTGACAACCGACGCTAAATAAGAATGGCGTAACTATCAATAACTTAATTTCGTCATTCAGTACGGATGCCATAGTTGTAATCCAGCGAATTCCAGTCTGTGTAAATAGTTTGATTCTGTACATTTCAATAGCTACTGCTCATACACAAAGTTTGTTAAACTAAGCTAGAGCACAGTTTCAACTGCCAGTTAGGAATTAACATTTTCAAACTATAACTTAATTACTGAAATTGCTTAATATTCTTGCCCAAGTCCTCGCATCATTTGGCCGGCCGTTATGGCCGAGCGGTTCTAGGCGCTGCATTCTGGAACCGCGTGACCACTACGGTCACAAGTTCGAATCCTGCCTCGGGCATGGATGTGTGTGATGTCCTTAGGTTAGTTAGGTTTAAGTAGTTCTAAGTTCTAGGGGACTGATGACCTCAGATGTTAAGTCCCATAGTGCTCAGAGCCATTTGAACCATTTCAACCTCGCATCATTTCAGTCAGTCTACGTTCAGTCTTAGCCTTAACTTCATTGTCGTCAGTAGGTGAGTCTCAGGTTTTCTTTCGGAAGTCTTAGGATTGCATCGTTCACGTCATTGGATTACGTCTGTCATTCCTTCGGCACCATGTTCCGGTTACAGGAAAGTACGCAATGCGTCTTATATTAGTGTTTGTTTGCGTCAGCCTCGGGAATAGTTGTGCTGCAATACAGTACTATGTAATCAACACCGTGTGAACTCATCTGTAGGTTGTGAGAAGTATCTATTAGAAGGCGACCAAAATTCTTTGAGTGTAATTTATATAAAAAACAGCTACCAGCCACATGTATGGTTTAGAAAGGTTTATTATCTTCAGACCATGACCGGTTTCGGATTTATCTTTACAAATCCATCTTCAGATGGCAGATTACAAGCATTCTTAGTTGGACCCAGTTTTGTTTATGTTATTCATTTGCTGCAGAGCTGTGTAGTTCTGCCTGACGAAATATTCGTGCGTTTATGTTTTCGAACGCAAGCTTGATAAACTTTTCAATATGCACTATGTGAGTGCTATTCCAGTCTATGGATGTCACTTTTAACCTCATCGTATTAACTGACACGCAGCACACACGAATAACGTTTACAAAACGTGGCCCAGCTTCACATTACATTGTACAATGCTACTGTATCTTATACTGGCCTCTTCATCTCACAAAAAACTACCGCAACCTACATCATTGTGAATCTGTTTACGATATTCATTTCTTGGTCTCTCTCTACAATTTTTACCTCCTACACTAAATTTGTGATCACTTGATGTCCTATGAAACGATCCCTTCCTTTAGTTGAGGTCTGCCACAAATTTCTTGTCTACCCAATTCTGTTCACTACCTCCCCATTAGTTACGTGATATACCCTTCCAATCATCAGCATTCTCTTCTTGTCTGAACTGTCTATCGTCTATGTTTCACACCCATCCACGGCTGCACTCCAGACAAATACTTTCATAAAAGACTTCCTACCCCTTGAGTCTATACTCGATGTTAACGAATTTCTGTTTTCAAGAAACACTTTTCTTGCCATTGCCAGTCTATATTTTATATCCTCTCTACTTCGGCCATCATCAGTTATTTTTGTGTCCAAACAGAAAAACTCTTCTGCTGCTTTAAGTCTCTCGTTTCCTAATCTAACTCCCTCAGTATCAATTAATTTAATTCGACTACATTCCATTATCTCTGTCTTTCTTCTATATCCTCCTTTCAGGACACTGTCCATTTCGTTCAACTGCTGTTCCAAGTCTTTTGCTGCCTCTGAACATATTGGAATGTAATCGGCAAACCTCAAGGGGCTTATTTCTTCTTCTTGAACCTTAATATCTGCTCTAAATTCTTCTTTGGTTTAAAAAAAAATTGTTCAAATGGCTCTGAGCACTATGAGATTTAACATCTGAGGTCATCAGTCTCCTATAACTTAGAACGACTTAAACCTAACTAACCTAAGGACATCAAACACATCCAAGCCTGAGGCAGGACTCGAACCTGCGACTGTAGCGGTCGCGCAGTTCCAGATTGAAGCACCTGGAACCGCTCTGCCACTGCGGCCGGCTTTTTGGTTTCCCTTACTGCTTTCTCAGTATACAGATTGAATAACATAGGAGATAGGCTATAATTCTGTCTCAGTCCCTTCTGAACAACTGCTTCCCTATCATACACCTCGACTCTTATTACTGCCGTTTAGTTTCTATAAAAGTAATAAACAGCCCTTCGTTTCTTGTGTTTTACGCGTGATACCTTCAGAACCTCAAAGTGAGTATTTCAGTTATCATTGTCAAAAACTTTCTCTAAGTCTACAAATGCTACAAACGTAGGTTTCTCTTTCCTTAGCCTATCTTCGAAGGTAAGTCGCAGTGTCAGTATTGCCTCGCGTGTTTCTACATCTCTCCGAAATCCAGACAGATCTACCAGTTTTTTTTTTTCCTGTAAGGAATACGTTTCAGTATTTTGCAACGAGAGATTATTAGATGGATACTTTGGTATTTTTGACAGATGTCAGCAGTTTCTTTCTTTGAAATTGTTACATTATTCTTGAAGTCTGACAGAATTTCTTCCGTCTCATGTATCTGGCAACCAGATGCAGGAGTTTAGTCATGGCAGGCTCTCCCAAGGCTGTCAGTAGTTCTACTCCTGGGGCTTTGTCTAGACTTAGGTGTCACAGTACCGTACTCTTCTCGCAGTGTTATATCTCACATCTCGTGTCCATCTACATCCCTTCCATTTCTATAATCTTGTATTCAACTTCATCTCCCTTGTGTAGACGCTCTATATACTCCTTCCACCTTTCAGATTTTCCTTCTTTGCTTGGTACGAGTTTTGCATATGAGCTCTTGGTAGTCATACAGGTGCTCTTCTTTCTCCTCCGGCCCTTTTTAGTTTTCCTGTAGACCGTACCTAATTCTCCCTAGCGAAATATGCTTCTCCATCCTTACATTTGTCGTGTAGCCATTCCTGCTTAGCAGTTTTGCACATCCTGCAACCTGATTTCGCGTGCTTCATTTGCTGCGTTTTTTATATTTACTCCTTTCATCAACTTAATTTACTCAGGATTTGATCTTCTGCTGCCGAAAGCATTCTTTATTTTGTAGACGCCCGTACAAGGATTGATGACGGCAGTTCGTTGTCCTCCTTTGTTTCGGATGCACCAGCTGCTTCCTCAGCACGGCATACGGCGGCTTGGTTGACTGTGGCAGTGCTAACACACAGGCGCGGATGTTGCGGCCTCAGTGAAGCATCAGCGGCTCGCTTGGCCATGCAGTCGCAGAGCCGATGTCAGGTGTCGAGCAGATACTTACGTAAGTCGAAAGGGCGGCACTCCCAGCAGACAGTTAGGCGTGCTTGTGCGACCACTTACGGCGACCTCATACGGGAACAAGGAAAGTGTTAGCTAACGTTGACGTGGAACTGTACTAGCTTTGTGACATCACTTCGTCATATTTCACACTGAGGAGCGATTTCGTCAACTGAAATACAAAATAAGATCTGCACTATTTCGGTAAAATGCCTCGTAACGTACAACCAGCAAGAAGAAAGAACTGACTCTGTGTCACAAGGAGGGCTTGCGATACGCCATATCACATTTTTCGTTTTCAGCTGAAGCCCATACTGCGTGGGAATTTTTCTTATAACTTGCATCCTATCAACAAATCCACTGAGGTGACAAAGGAAACAGGATACCTGCCAATACCGTGTCGGACCTCCTTTTGCCCCGCATAGTGCCACAAGTCTACGTATCATGAACTCAAGAAGTTCTTGGAGGTCCCTCTGGAAATATTAACACGTGTGACATCTACAGCCGTCCACAATTGCAGGATTTTATGCAGGAACTGACGTCTCGGTTATGACCCATAAACGTTCGATGGGTGGTCAAATCATTCTCTCGAATTGTCCAGAATGTTCTTCAAAACCAGTGGAGAACAATTGTGGTCGGTGAAATGGCGTATTGTCATTCATAAAAATTGCATCATTGTTTGCCAGCACGAATTCCATTAATAACTGCAAATGGTCTCCACCAGCAGGACACAACCATTACCAGTGTATGATGGTTTCACTTGGACCAGAGGACCCAATCCATTCCATGTAAACACAGCTCACACCGTTATGGAGCCACCACTAGCTTGAACGAGGCACTGTTGACAACTTGGGTGCATGGCTTCGTAGGGTCTGCGCCACACTCGAAACCTACCATCGGCTCTTACCAACTGAAATCGTAACTCATACGACCAAATCAAGGTTTTCTGTTGTGTAGGGTCCAACCGATGTAGTCATTAGCCCAGGAGAGGCTGTTTAAGAGACATCATGCTGTTAGCAAAGGCCCTTCGGTCGTCTGCTGCCATAGCCCAATTACTGCCAAATTTTGTTGCACAGTCCTAGCGGATACGACAGTCGAACGTCCCAAAGCGATTTTTTCGCTTATTTGAGGCAGTGTTGCTTGTCTGTGAGCACTGACAACTCCATACACACGCTGCTGATCTCGGTCGTTAAGTGAAGGTCGTCGATCACTGGGTTGTCGCTGTGAGAGATTATGCCTGAAATTTGGTATTCTCAACATACTCTTGACTTTGTGGATATCGAAATATTGATTACCGAAATGGAATGTCTCATGTGCCTAGCTCCAACTACCATTCTGCGTTCAAAGTCTGTTAATTCCCTTCGCGCGACCTTCATCACGTCGCAAACATTTTCATAAGAATCACCTGAGTACAAATGAGAACTCCGCAGATGCACTACCCTTTTATCCCTTGTGTATGCAATGATGATTGGTTTGTGGGACACTCAACTTCGGCGTCATCAGCGCTCGTACGAAGACCCAATTTTTACACAGTCCAAATTTTACACAGTCCAATCTAGCCACTGTTACGAATGATGATGATGAGAATGAAATGATGAGGACAACACTAACATACAGTCCCCAGGTAGAGAAAATCCCCAACCTGGCCGGGAATCGAACCCTGTATCCCGTGATCCAGAGGCAGCAACTATAGCTATTTTCTTTTCTTTTTTATAAATCACATTTTGTTCTATATTGTTCGTTGAATTTGTTCGTGACGGACGTCCGATGACACCTGTTCAGGTTGTTCGTTGATCCATTCACTCAGTTTTTTTATTACAGAGGGTAGCTAAACCCTTTGACCGAACACGCTGAGCTACCGTGCCGCCATCACGAGACCACGAGCGGCGGTCTCTGTACGCGATATTACCGCCATCTGTATAACTGCAGATCGCTATCCCATGACTTTTGTCACCTCAGGTACTGTTTCTCAGAATCAACACGTTGAAGATCTCTGGAAAACGCTTCGCTACTGGTACAGTTTGTTGCAATAAAACAACAGGGAACGTTACATTGCTGGTTAAAGAGTTTTCAGCGCCCTCACATCCTCCAACAGGTCTCCCTCGCCGCCCATTCCGTCTTCCACCTAAAAATGTATGCCACCTACTCCCACAACCAGGCCCATTTCACCTTCTCCCGTCTCGACACACTCGTCTAAATCCCTGTCATGGCGCGACAGCACCGTATCCTGTTCAACAACATCAATTCCCTTCCCGCCAACAACAACCTCTTCATGATTCAAAATGGCTCTGAGCACTATGGGACTTAACATCTATGGTCATCAGTCCCCTAGAACTTAGAACTACTTAAACCTAACTAACCTAAGGACATCACACACATCCATGCCCGAGGCAGGATTCGAACCTGCGACCGTAGCAGTCGCGCGGTTCCGGACTGAGCGCCTAGAACCGCTAGACCACCGCGGCCGGCAACCTCTTCATGCACACCCTTGCCACCCACCGCGTGGAAGCCTTCCTCCTCAATGAAACCTTCCTCCAACCCCACCTACATCGTCCACACTTCACCCTACCTTCTCCACCGCTCCGATAATCCCCTCACGATAGCGCGTGGCGGAGTTGCCATTGGCCACCACAGCCAGATCCCGGTTCGGCTCCAACCTCTCCTTCCCAATCCCACCGAACACCTGCTCCTTAGTCTCTTCTTCCCTGGCCTTACCGTCACCTGCGCCACCATCTATGCCCGCCCTAACACCCGTATTCGTTTCGACTTCCTGTCCCACATAGATCGTACCTTCTCCTCCTACGTGATCGCCGCTGACCTCAACATCCATAGTTGCTCTGCCACCCAGTTACAGTGGTGGCATTGGTTCCTCTCCACACTCCAAGGCAACCTCGTCCCCAATCTCCAGCACACCCGCCCCGAATCCAACTCCTCTCCTGATGTCATCCTCTCCTCCCCCAACCTCCTTGGCCGCATAGTGGTGGATGTCCTGAACCCCATTGGTAGCAACCATCTCCCTGTCCTCCTCACCATTTCAGATGGTCGTCACCCCCACCCCGACCCTCCTAATGACACTCCCCCGAAGTACGTCCATGACTATTCCCATGCCGACTGGAATGCCTACAGGGATACCCTCTCCACCCGGGTCGAAGGCCACTCCTTCACCTACCACCACCCTGACGATGTTATCCATGCCGCCTCCTTTCTCCAGCAGACCTGGTCTGAAGCCGTGGAGGCCCACGTCCCTACTGTCGCCATCCACCCCCACCGTCCTACCTTACCCCCCCTGGCCATCCTCCTCCTCCGTGCATCCCGCCGTCTCTACCGTGCCTTCCTCCACACACGTGCCTGGACACACTACGATGCCACCAGCAACCCCAGCGACACATCCGAAACTTGCTCGTGGCTAAGAAACGCCGGGACTGGCGACAGACATGCACCCGTTTAAATGCTATCCTACCTATAAACTCGTCCAAGTACTGGTCAGCCTTCCGTCGCCTTACCGGAACTAAACCCTCCCCCTACTATCCTCTTCTCAATGATGATCACCCCTTTCCTGACACCCTTAGTAAGGCCAATCACTTTGCCTCCTACCTTTCCAATGTCTTCTCCATCCCTGACGATCCCCAGTTCGATTACTCCCTCTTCCCGGATGTCCGCGATCGAACTGCTACCTCTGTCCCTCCCCTCACACTTGGTTTCCAGTACTTGGACAACATTGCACACACAGAACTCAATGCCCCTATCACTACACAGGATCTCATTGCTACACTCCGCACAAAACGCAACAGCACTCCTGGTCACGATCGTGTCACCTACCGCCACCTTCGTGTAGCTCCTGTCTCTTTCCTCTCAACCTGGCCAGACTCTACAATGTAGTCCTGTCCACCGGCTACTACCCCTATCTGTGGAAAACCTCCCATATCCTGATGTTCCCTAAACCTGGTAAACCGCCGTCCGCTGTCTCCTCCTATTGTCCCATCAGCCTTACTTCAGTCTTCAGCAAGGTCCTGGAATCCATCCTCACCCGACGCATCCACCAGCATCTCCGCCAGCACCGCCTCCTTCAAGTTACCCAGTGTGGCTTTCGACCGTCCTGCTCTTCTGATGACCTTCTCCTGCACCTCACTCATCTCCTTTCTGAACAGCTAAATTCCCGTCGCTCCGCAATCTTCCTCTCCCTGGACCTCGAACGTGCCTATGACCACGTATGGCATTCCAGTTTCCTCTTCAAGCTCCAAACCTTCGCCCTTCCCATTAACTACGTCCGTCTGATCGGCCGGCTCCTTTTTCTCCCACCGTCCTTCCTACGTCACCATCCATAACACAGATTCCTACACCTTTTTTCCCTCTGCCGGTGTGCCCCGAGGCTCCGTCCTCTCCCCCCTTCTGTACCTTTTGTATATGGCGGACATGCCGCCGCTGTCACTCCTCAACTACCTTCTCCAGTTTGCCGATGACACCGCCTTCCTTGCCCTCGCCCCCACCCTGAAGCGTTCCCAACACCTTCTCCGATCCCATCTTGGCTGGTTCACTGCTTGGTGAAACCAGTGATTGCTCAAGGTGAATCACTCCAAAACCCAGGCGATCATTGTAGGCAAAACCACCCCTTCCTTCCGCCTCCTTGATTTCTATCTCACCATCTATGGCTGTCCTATCGCCCTCACCCCCACCCTTAATTACCTTGCCGTCACCCTCGACCATCGCCTCTCATGGACCCCCAATCTCCGGACAATCCAAGCCAAGGCATGCTCCAGACTCCATCTCCTCAAGCTCCTTTCCGGCTGTACGTGGGGTCTGGACCCCTCCACCATACTCCACACCTATAAATCCCTCATCCGCCCTATCCTCTGTTACGCCCATCCTGCCTGGATCTCGGCCCGCCCCCCTACCTTTTACATATCCCTTCAGATCCTTGAATGCCATGCTTTCCGCCTCGCCTATTGCATCCGTCTCCCCCCTCCCACACGGATCCTGTACGACCTCATTCTGTTCCCCCACCTCCTCCTTTTCCTTGAACGGATACGGATCCTGTACACCTCCCAAAAACTCGATCCTCCTTACCCACTTGTCTCCCCCATCCTCTTCCACCCCCATCTGCTGCCGCGCCTGTATTCCCACGTCCCACCCAGTCTCCATCTCTCCACCCTCCTTACCCTCTCCCAAGGTGGCTTCCGCCAGCTCTCTCTCCCTGAAGATGCCCTCCTCCCCTCCATCTACCCCTCCTACCAACTTTGATCCTCCCTCCCTCTTCCTGTGTTAGTTCCTTTGGGCACCCTCCCTCCCTTCTCTCCCTCTTCCCTCCCTCCTCCATTTCTCCCCACTCCTCCCCCAGGTTTCCCCTCCCCTGTCCCTCTACTCCTCCCCCCCTCTCCTCAGCCATTGGCATCATTGTCCTCCCCACTCCCCCCACCTCACCCTTCTTCCTCTCTTGGCATGTCCCCAGACTCGCACACGCTACGTGGACATTCGCGCGCCGGAGACCATCGCCATCAGTGTCTCGTGTGTGCCGTCGTGTTTAGTGTTCAGAGATCACCGTCGCACTCCATCGCTTACCTGTGCCATCGCCATCTTCAATGTTTGTGCGTCGTGTTTGTAGTGTGGATTATCGTCGTGTGCGAGCGGCTCAGTGTTTGTCTTTATGTGTCTACTGTTTTATTACCCACCTTTATGTCACTTATGTGTATTCTTTCTGTTGTTTATTTATCTATTCTATGGCTGAAGAGAGGCGTAACATGCTGCTGACAGCCTGCCTGTTTGTATGGGTTTGAAAATAACAATAAAGAAAAGAAAATCTCAGCACTATGGGACTTAACATCTGAGGTCATCAGTCCCCTAGACTTAGAACTACATAAACCTATCTAACCTATGGACATGACTGACACACATCCATGCCCGAGGTAGGATTCGAACCTGCGACCGCAGCAGTCGCGCGGTTCCAGACTGAAGCGCCTAGAAGCGCTCGGTCACAGCGGCCGGCGAAGATCCATGACAATCGTGTCGTTTTATGTTATAATTAAATGTCCATTAACGACGAATCAGCCGGCCGGAGTGGCCGAGCGGTTCTAGGCGCTACACTCTGGAACCGCGCGTCCGCTACGGTCGCAGGTTCGAATCCTGCCTCGGGCATGGGTGTGTGTGATGTGCTTAGGTTAGTTGGGTTTAAGGAGTTCTAAGTTCTAGGGGACTGATGACCTTAGAAGTTAAGTCCCATAGTGCTCAGAGCCATTTGAACCATTTTTAAAGACGAATCAGTGGTTAAACTCTTCAGCAGAACGCAGCATAAGATACAAAATCGTTCATTTCAGTTCATAAACGTGTTGTAGTGGTTATGATAAAATGTGGAGCGTGTTCGTGTCCTGCTCTGTCCACATTTTTTATCTTCGCGTTTTCTGGTTTTCTGGAAGGCAGGGAGACGCTGTTATTAAATTAATAGAAAGAATTTCTGTAATACTCGATGTTATGCAAGTATAAGTGCGCTGTGTCTCAGGAGTAACTTCGTCGGATTTTGTCAACTTCTATAAGTTACCGTCCTTACTGACTGGACATGGAACTTTCCTTTTTGTTTCGTGACATGTTCACAGACACAGGTTCTTTCATATATCACGCAGTTCCTAAACTGAGAGGGAAAATTTTGTTTTCAAGTTTGCAACACCGTATCTATAACTTCTAATAAAGGCAGTCATTCGGATTACTTGATAAATCGTTGTTTGTGTATTTCAAGATCTCACTTACCATGCAGCGATTCACAAAGTAGGAACGTGTTATCATTGTGAAAGCCCATTACAGAACTGGCGAGTGCTATGCAGAGACTGTTCATAGACTTCGCGGATTCTGGGACGTAATAATGCTCCTACGGCATTAGCCCTCTGCGGTTACTAAAGAAATTCGAGGAAACCGGGTCCGTTGCAACTACAAAATCGCTCTGACCAAACCGTACGGTTCCTACGGCGAGAAAAAAATTACATTGGTGCAGGACAGTGTGACTGTGAAACCTTACAAGTACCTTCAACGTCGTTCTCAACAATTGGGAATTTCGATAGCTTCTCTGCGAAGAATTCTGGAAAAGGATCTGCTCATGCACCAATAAAAAGATTCAGTTGACGCAATATCTTAAACCCACAGGTCATCTGAAACGGAGAAATTTTGGCGAGTGGATTTTCCAACACAAGAAAAGGGCAAAAGTATAATATTCAATTACGAGGCACATTTTCATCTATGCGGGTTCGTTAACCTACAAAATTTCTGTATTGGGCGTCAAGAAAACGGTAGTGTGATCCAAAAGAGCCACATGCATCCACTGTGAACCACAGTTTGGTGTGACTTATGCGCAGATGGTGTGATCGGACCTTTCCTTTTAAAAATCTCAACGGTAATGCAGTAACAGTTAACGGTGAGCGTTATAGTGAAAGAGTCAGAAACAAATTCTAAGCCGCTGTGGATGAAATGGGTGCAGCAAATATGTGGTTTCAAAAAGACAGGCCTACGTGTCAAACATCGTGCGAGACCATGACCCTACTCCATGAAAAGTTCCGTCAATCTGTGATATTAGGTCGTGGCGATTTGGAATGACTGCCTAGACCTTTTGACCTTACTCCCTGTGACTTCTTTTTATGGGGTTATGTGAAGTCCGAGGTCTACGAAAACCAACCACATACAGTTTTCCAAATTAAGGAAGAAATTTAAAGTGTCATCAATGACATCAACAGAGATGTTTGTCAAATGGTCGTGACAGATTTTATAGACGAAGTAACTGGCTACCGAGTCAGTGGAGGTGGACATAGGCCTGATATAATTTCGTGCACTTAAGTGGGAGTGCATGTAGATGAAAATAAAAAAAGAGTTTTTTATTTCAATGCATTTTTGACTTAATTATTGCATTTTTTTAAAATACGTAATATGTGAAAGACGCTATATTTAAATTTTGCTTCTGCACAAAGAACAACATGACTAGCACATGGATAAGAAGGAAATGATGGTTGGCGTGGAGTATCACGGTGTTGGCAGTAGCTGTACCCGAGCTTCTGCTATGGTCTGAGCAGTGAGTATTTATAGTGGATTTGCCCGTTTTTGTTGCAACAGGGCCGGACATGTAGACGAGCAAGACAGCGTAGAATCTGGTCACGGCATGTCGAACTTAGGCTTACCGCTGCAATGGACTGGCGCCTTGCGCCATGCTGCCCCACCAATATTCCAGCACACGGCAGCAGGGTTCCTAAGGCAGCTCGAGTTGGGTTCTCTGCACGTCTTGATATGGAATCGACGATATCCGGTTACGGTTCTTATGAATGTCCCTTCATGTGCTTTGTATGGAGCGCGACATGTGGGTGACTTACAAGACTTTTCGCACCGGACAGAGTACTGCAGGAGCAGGGCGGCAGAAACTCCACACAAAGAGCGGCCGAGCTAGATCTCAGATCTCTCACCGCCAGCGAAAGCAAGGACAAAAGCACTAAAGAGATAATAGCTCTTCTCAGAGTAAGCAGACAAAAGTATCGGACAATGTGTCCATATCCTGGAAATTAAGGTAGAAGGATTGTCAAGCGACAAATGAGATTACCTGAGAAACTCGCTGATGGTCATGACATCGACGTTATAGTTCTACAGGAAACCCGTGTGGCTGACGAAAGCTCAGCGACTATAGTCCGATTAAAATTACTTAATATTTGACGCTTCACGTGTTGTAGCTTGTTTCCTCCAATCAGAGCGCTCAAAGTTAGGCCTGAACCGTTCATCTTTGCCAGACTGCCACAACAATCAATGCGTTTCCAGTTCCTTCTCCGGCTTTCTATATAGTTGTGTTTGGGTCCAGAATCCTGGGTGTGGCCCTTTTATTTCGTATTTCAGCACACATGATAACAACACCAAGAGCAAAACACACAATCACGCATACACATACACACACACACACACACACACACACACACACACTGCGATCTCACACGTTTCACGCACAATACTAACCAAACGACTACATAATTCTTCCGAAGGAGCCGCGATTCAACGTCACTTATAAAATTATTACCAGCTTAGATTGCATAAGCTTCGCACTTCATTGCGTGAAAATCAATTTCCGAGTGCTACAATTTATCGTTGCGACTGGGTCACCAGAGCAATAAATGCAACAACCTTACAGATTGTGATATAGTTGTTAAGCGGTTGGTGTGTGGGCTTGACGTCTAGGCGGTCGTAGCTTCGAATATCATCATATGTAGCTGAAAATTTTTTTCTAACTCCAATCAAAAAGCTTTGATTATTATTTTTATTCCGGTTATTGATTTAAATTAATTTTTTAAATTCATGAAGCTTGGACGCGTCATTTTCATAGTCGTAGTGACTGCTTTATTTGATCTTTTTTTCTTCCTATCATTCTTTTTTCGTTATGAATTTGCTTGTGTCGCCAATAATCTTCAGACAAGTGCTCACCGGTTGGTGTCGCGGCTGCCTGTATAGTGAGTGTGACCATCGATTCAAGTAACCAGTGACATCAAGAAATTACTATTTGCTTTTACCACTGAAAAAATGGTTCAAATGGCTCTGAGCACTATGGGACTCAACTGCTGTGGTCATAAGTCCCCTAGAACTGAGAACTACTTAAACCTAACTAACCTAAGGACAGCACACAACACCCAGCCATCACGAGGCAGAGAAAATCCCTGACCCCGCCGGGAATCGAACCCGGGAACCCGGGCGTGGGAAGCGAGAACGCTACCGCATTACCACTGAAACTGAAATTCTTCTGTCTTGAATGTGATCATATAGCTTAGCCTTAAACTCAGTGAACAAAGCGATTGTGATTTTAGTTCTGCCATGGGTTACTGATAGTCGTGTTTCGGTTACATTGCACATCACAGGTTGTGGTTATCTTAGGACATAAGTTTTAATTCAGAGCAACAAAACTTGTCGTCTGCCTGCACTTCAGTCAATGGTCACTTAAAATCAGCTGTCGACAAGCATCTGCCGGCCGCGGTGGTCTAGCGGTTCTGGCGCTGCAGTCCGGAACCGCGGGACTGCTACGGTCGCAGGTTCGAATCCTGCCTCGGGCATGGGTGTGTGTGATGTCCTTAGGTTAGTTACGTTTAAGTAGTTCTAAGTTCTAGGGGACTTATGACCTAAGATGTTGAGTCCCATAGTGCTCAGAGCCATTTGAACCATTTTTTTGACAAGCATCTCCCATTTCGGTCATACCATGCGGCGGTCGCTTCTATCATTGTTCGGCGTTACACAATACCGGCGTTGAAATGACCTTGTTTGTTTGTGTGTCGTCTATTACGAAGAAGAAGCAGGCAACGGATGTGGCAACACTATACCGGCGAGTGAGAGACGTCAACTATCATACACTACTGGACATTAAAATTGCTACACCACGCAGATGACGTGCTACAGACACTTGGTAGAGCACTTGCCCGCGAAAGGCAAAGGTCCCGAGTTCGAGTCTCGGTCGGGCACACAGTTTTAATCTGCCAGCAAGTTTCATATCAGCGCACACTCCGCTGCAGAGTGAAAATCTCATTCTGGAAACATCCCCCAGGCTGTGGCTAAGCCATGTCTCCGCAATATCCTTTCTTTCAGGAGTGCTAGTTCTGCAAGGTTCGCAGGAGAGCTTCTGTAAAGTTTGGAAGGTAGGAGACGAGGTACTGGCAGAAGTAACGCTGTGAGTACCGGGCGTGAGTCGTGCTTCGGTAGCTCAGTTGGTAGAGCACTTGCCCGCGAAAGGCAAAGGTCCCGAGTTCGAGTCTCGGTCGGGCACACAGTTTTAATCTGCCAGCAAGTTTCATATCAGCGCACACTCCGCTGCAGAGTGAAAATCTCATTCTGGAAACATCCCCCAGGCTGTGGCTAATCCATGTCTCCGCAATATCCTTTCTATCATGAGTGCTAGTTCTGCAAGGTTCGCAGGAGAGCTTCTGTAAAGTTTGGAAGGTAGGAGACGAGGTACTGGCAGAAGTAAAGCTGTGAGTACCGGGCGTGAGCCGTGCTTCGGTAGCTCAGTTGGTAGAGCACTTGCCCGCGAAAGGCAAAGGTCCCGAGTTCGAGTCTCGGTCGGGCACACAGTTTTAATCTGCCAGGAAGTTTCATATCAGCGCACACTCCGCTGCAGAGTGAAAATCTCATTCTGGAAACATCCCCCAGGCTGTGGCTAAGCCATGTCTCCGCAATATCCTTTCTTTCAGGAGTGCTAGTTCTGCAAGGTTCGCAGGAGAGCTTCTGTAAAGTTTGGAAGGTAGGAGACGAGGTACTGGCAGAAGTAACGCTGTGAGTACCGGGCGTGAGTCGTGCTTCGGTAGCTCAGTTGGTAGAGCACTTGCCCGCGAAAGGCAAAGGTCCCGAGTTCGAGTCTCGGTCGGGCACACAGTTTTAATCTGCCAGGAAGTTTCAGGTACTGGCTTTAATATCCTACATGACGGAAGCGTACGAATAATTACAGCTGAAAGTGATGCGGTGCCTGAAAAAGAAATTGACAACATTTGTCAAAAACATGTTAATACACTACTGGCCATTAATATTGCTACACCAAGAAGAAATGCAGATGATAAACGGGTATTCAATGGACAAAATATTATACTAGAACTGATATGTGATTACATTTTCAAGCAATTTGGGTGCCCAGAACCTGAGAAATCAGCACCCAGAACAACCACCTCTGGCCGTAATAACGGCCTTAATACGCCTGGGCATTGAGTCAAACAGAGCTCGAATGGCGTGTACAGGTACAGCTGACCATGCAGCTTCAATACGATACCACAGTTCATTAAGAGTAATAACTGGCATATTGTGACGAGCCAGTTGCTCGGCCACCATTGATCAGACGTTTTCAGTTGGTGAGAGATCTGGAGAATGTGCTGGCCAGGGCAGCAGTCCAACATTTTCTGTATCCAGAAAGGCCCGTACAGGACCTGCAAGATGCGGTCGTGCATTATCCTGCTCTAATGTAGGGTTTCGCAGAGATCGAATGAAGGGTAGAGCCACGGGCCGTAACACATATGAAATGTAACGTCAGTGCGAACAAGAGGTGACCGAGACGTCTAACCAATAGCACCCCGTACCATCAAGCCAGGTGATACGCCAGTATGGCGACGACGAATACACGCTTCCAATGTGTGCCCATCGCGATCTCGCCATAGACGGATGTGACAATCATGATGCTCTAAACAGAACCTGGATTCATCCGAAAAAATTACGTTTTGCCATTCGTGCACCCAGGTTCGTCATTGAGTACATCATCGCTGGCGCTCCTGTCTGTGATGCAGCGTCTAGGGTAACTGCAGCCATGATCTCCATGCTGATAGTCCATGTTGCTGGAAACGTCGTCGAACTGTTCGTGCAGATGGTTGTTGTCTAGCAAACGTCCCCTTCCGTTGACTAAGGGATCGAGACGTGGCTGCACGATCCATTACAATCATGCGGATAACATGCCTGTCATCTCGACTGCCTAGTGATACGAGGTCGTTGGGATCCAGCACGGCATTTCGTATTACCCTCCTGAACCCACCGATTCCATATTCTGCAAACAGTCATTGGATCTCGACCAACGCGAGCAGCAATGTCACGATTCGATAAACCGCAATCGCGAAAGGCTACAATCCGACCTTTATCAAAGTCGGAAACGTGATGGTACGCATTTATCGTCCTTACACGAGGCATCACAACAACGTTTCACCAGGCAAAGCCGGTCAACTGCTGTTTGTGTATGAGAAATCGGTTGGAAACTTTCCTCACGTAAGGTATCGCCACCGGCGCCAACCTTGTGTGAATGTCTGAAAAGCTTATCATTTGCATATCACAGCATCTTCTTCCTGTCGGTTAAATTTCTCGTCTGTAGCACGTCATCTTCGTGGTGTAGCAAGTTTAATGACCAGTAGTGTATAACCGATGGTTTGAAGTTAGAATCGGACTTAGAACATGCAGATCATTCATCATAAGCAATGGTCTACCACAAGGATTTGTACTGGTCCCAATATACTGTAGAACAACGATCCGCCAAATACAACCAGCAAGTAACTTTCCTATGCGGACGACTTAGCAATAGTTATCCAAACCAAAAAATTGAAGAAGGTTAAACTATTGTTCCCAGAGACATAGAAACTCTGAAACAATATTGTAAAAAAATTATATACTCCACAAGTTCTTCTAAGATCTAACAGCTCAAATGTAAATTTTGCCTAAAGAGTCTGAGGCACAATTTCGACTCTAAATATCTCGGTATTATATGGCACTGTTTAGTTATGTACAAGAAACACCTGGGAAATAGGAGCCAGAAAATCAGAACTTGTAGTTATATCATGAGGAAATTCATTGACAACTCATGTAGAGATCGTGAAACCACCCTGCACACTGCGGGTTTGGCCATTTTGTATCCAGCAGCTGAATATTGCGACCCTGTATGGTAGCGAAGTGCACCAAGGCGATTGATGTTACCTGAGTGAATGCTTGAGGATCCTGACGTGTGCTCTGAACTCCTCTCATTGTCTGGCAGCGTGCTACTAGTAATATTCCACAACCAGAACTACGGTAGATTGGTCGCGCCGTAAGGGAACGGATGTAACTACATCCAAACCACCCACAGGACCTCCCAATCCTCGAGATCCTCAGTGACCATCCGCCAAATAGTTTTGAATCCCGGAACACTTTATGGGTTCAGTTCAGCCAACATATATTCCATTGTTAAAGAAGACTGACGAGAAGAATGGAACGCTGCTTCAGTACACAAATGTGGTACAGTGCTCTATAGTAGGCAAAACGGCTGCTTTACGAGAATTTGTTCTGAAGATGCGCACCTGGGCCAGCGATAACCGAATTAGGACAGACGATGCAAAATGCATCGCCATGTTGTCTAAGTGGTGACTGTATGAGAGTCGTGGACTATATGACAGCCCAATCCGTGACTGTAGGCTCGGTGACCAACCCTGTAGAACTTCGTCCAGGAATGACTTTTAAGGAAGTACACAGGTCGTTTCAGAGATATTGTCGATGCGAATCCTCTTGCATATGATTGGCTACAGTCCATGGATGTGGAGCTTTGAAGGCTGAAACATGCCACAGCAAATACTGCTTTCGTTTATATTGCGCTGTACTTTATTTCATTTTATGTGATATTAGGTACTCATTGACTTAACTGCTGTTGGTTTATATCGCCATACGTTAAGCAAATAGATAAACAAGGGTATTTGTGTTGTGGGTTGGCAAGAGAGCCGACCTGGTACTACTAGAGGAAGCCGAAAGGCACGCGTTTTAGCTCACGCAGACTGGCGTGAGGTCTGGAACAGGTCAAGGAAATTAGACTTTAGCAAAAGACGTGCATTGCTGCTGGAATACTTAACTTTAATCCATAAATGGTGAACATCACTCTTGACAGTACATGTTTTACAGCATCAATAGTAACTGGTAATGGCGCCTTGCTAGGTCGTAGCAAATGACGTAGATGAAGGCTATGCTAACTATCGTCTCGGCAAATGAGAGCGTATTTTGTCAGTGAATCATCGCTAGCAAAGTCGACTGTACAACTGGGGCGAGTGCTAGGAAGTCTCTCTAGACCTGCCGTGTGGCGGCGCTCGGTCTGCAATCACTGATAGTGGCGACACGCGGGTCCGACGTATACTAACGGACCGCGGCCGTTTTAAAGGCTACCACCTAGCAAGTGTAGTGTCTGGCGGTGACACCACAATTTGACTATCTGAAGTATACGCTGATTCGAAAGTTTTCGGGTGAACTGCTGGATGCAATCGGCGAAGTTCGACGACATTTCGATGAATAATCGTTCAGCCATCAGATGGTGCTGATGGAATGGAGTGTCCGCTGTCTGCTCGCGGTATTTATACCTGTTAGCAGTCAAGAGTTCGTGGCTCGCCAGACCCGCATCGTGCTCGACAATGGGGGGGGGGGGGGAGGGGGGGGAGGAGGGGTAGTGGAGCCGTGCAGCTGCGTCGGTAAGGGCGTGGGGAGGGGGGGGAGGGCAGTGGAGGGTCTCCTCTATCTTCCCAAGCCGTCCCTGTGGCACCTCGCGTTTGATGTCGCGTTCTCCTGTGTGACTGATAATTTGATCAACGGGGACATGGGCTTCCAGCTGAGCAAGGCATGGTAGCCAGTACTAAGCTCGATCAAAGCAGAACGTGACATCCAGAAGCGAGATGAGATAGGAACGCCGGACAGAAGGCAACTGACACTCTCCAGCACCACGACTGCCGCCGTACAGTAGGAGTTACATCAGAAAAGGAGCTCCTTGTCAAGAATTGGACTATATGTGAAGTCTTCACGGGTTGTCAGCCGAATAGCACCGTCGTCTCGTAGCAACGTTTCGATGGAATGCGTACAACGGATTTTGGGACTCAGTAATCAAAAGTGTCCACAGAAAAACCAACCGTGACAGTGGCTACCATCTCAGCACAGCCTGGGAGCCTGCAGTCAGGAAAATCAGAGAAGTACGTTCCGTTCCTCCAAGGGCCGCGAACGGAGCAGACAGAGACGGATGCCGGGACTCGAACCCCGCGCACGCCCCCCCTCCCCCCCCCCCCCCCACCACCACCGGCCGATACAGGTGCATTGGGCGATTCCACGGGCGCGTGATTGGCCGGCCGCGGGAAGCGGAGAGCGGTCCAGCTGAGATATAAGCTCGCGAGCGACGATATCCCGACACATCGCCTGAAGGTGATGGAGACGCATTCCATCGAAAAGTTGCTACGAGACGACGGTGCTTCTCGGCTGACAACCCGTGAACACTTCATATATGAAATTCGCCGAGAAAACCTGCACTCACATATAAAAAGAATTCGACTGTAACCTGTGTAGGAGGTATTGTGTTCTGCCCATTCGTCTAATATAGGGTGCCTAGGAATCTGTTTTCTCGGATTGTATTAATAAAGTTTATTACAGTAAGTTAAAATGACAATACTTAACTGGAAGCAAATGCAAATAATCAGTGTGCTTCGGTATATACAATGTTATTGCAAGCAAAACAATAGACTTCATAAGTCACTCCTGTGTCCGCCGCTCGTGGTCTCGCGGTAGCGTTCTCGCTTCCCGAGCACGGGGTCCCGGGTTCGATTCCCGGCGGGGTCAGGGATTTTCACCTGCCTCGAGATGACTGGGTGTTTGTGTTGTCCTCATCATTTCATCATCATCCAGGAAAGTGGCGAAATTGGACTGAGCAAAGGTTGGGAAATTGTACGGGCGCTGATAACCACGCAGTTGAGCGCCCCACAAACCAAGCATCATCATCATCATCAGTCACTCCTGTACCGTTTGTATGACGGCTCGTTTTCCACTCAGCCTGCGGCAAGGCATTGCAACCCCGCCCTTATATTTTCTTCGTATGGAGGCCTCTCCTGTCTTGGCGTCGCCATAGAGAGGGGTTCGTCAGTATACTATTGGCTGTCGTCGTCTAACAGCCCTCTCTGCTCTTCCGTTCTTCATCGTCGTTATGCCGGAACAGGCGGTAAACACGCTGATACGATGTATAACATGTAAACGATAACATAGCCAAACAGCTGACATAGTATGAAATTGTATTTAGGTGATGTACGCCTGCAGATGGCCGTGCTTGACGTGCCTGCTTGTAATTAGCGGCACGAAGGGTAGTCAGGTCCAAACATAGAAAACCCGGCCTCGGCGTTATGTGTAGCGAGAGAGCTCACCCTAGGAGCCAGACTGCCTACTCTGAACAGAAATAGAGTCATTTGAGTATTTTGATTTTTGAAACGATTATTAATAAATAGTTATCCAACTTAAACGTGATTAAAGCAAACAAACAATCACTACCTGTGTGTTGCAACATGGGAAGGAGCGGATCGTGAGTCCTGCTGCCCGGAACGGGTTGGTATCGACTCACCGGCACAATGTATCTTGCCACGCTCGCTGTGCAGGTAGCGTGGTTGTGGCACTGTGTGTTCGGCTCGTTCGGTCTACGAGCAAAATCATAGGACACAGTCGTAAGAATATCACTGGCTGGTATATCTATGTATCCTTATTCCTCCTTATACTTTTCCCTTGCGGTGTCATTAGCTTCGAAGAGGACTATGTTGTGTATTCTCTACTTCATCGGCTAAGTTGTATATATTTGGTCTGACACGACCGTAAAACATCGCACATTCCCGGCTACAGCCGGGCACCTAGCAGCCCTATATGGACGCCACATTGCCAAACAGCATGCGCAAATCACCAAGAGTTTCAAACTACATCTGCTGTTTGGTTGTGTTATCATTTACGTGTTCTTTATCGCATTGCATTGTATTGTATTGTATGTTAAACGGGGGCCTAGAAACGACGGAGAGGCTCCGTCCCCGCCGCAGCCGCAGTGGTCCACAACCCCACGACCACTATAGCAGTCCACTTCACCCCTCCACCGCCCCATACCGAACTACTTTCAGGACGGTTCGGTCCCAGGTGGAGCCCCCCAGGGACCGTCTCCCACCAGACGAGTGTAACCCCTATGTTTGAGTAGTGGTAGAGTAATGGTGGTGTACGCGTACGTGGAGAATTTGTTTGCGCAGCAATCGCCAACGTAGTGTAGCTGAGGCGGAAAAAGGGGAACCAGCCCGCATTCGCCGAAGCAGATGGAAAACCGCTTAAAAACCAGCCACAGACTGACCGGCTCACCGGACCTCGACGCAGGTCCACCGGACGGATTCGTGCCGAGGACCAGGCGCTCCCATTCACTCCAGAAATATGTATAGCATTAGCATGATTACTTCCCACAAAGCTTACAGTGCATTTCTTGACAATGAGCTTCTTTTTAACCACATTGCTTTTTCCAAATGCAACTCTTGCCTATAAACTAGGCTGCGCTGAAAAATTATTTTTGATCGAAACCGGTCGTTTATTAAGAAATGCTTTTAACAGCAGCTTATAGTGTCATACGATATCGTTTCCAAAAGGTACACCTGCATCTGTCAAAATTTGTGGTTGCACAGTGAAAAACATATATGAATTTTTAAATTATTTTAGTCATCAGAGATAAATTAATGTTCACACATAGCGGTCGCGTGGGAAATGAAAAGTTTTTCTGAGTTTTCAATATCTGAAAGTCACTGACTTGCTGTTCGTGTTGGATGAAATGTTTCGGAATTTCGTCAGGTATTTACAGAATGATTCACGAAAGGCCGTAGACTACGACGAGGCGGATGAGGTCGCACAACCCAGACCATCCGCCGAGAAGATCGAAACCTCATCCGAATGGCATTACAGGACAGATCTGTGTCCTCCTCGACTCTGATGCAGCAGTGCAACAATGTAGCACATCGTAGACTATCAGATGTGGCAGTCCGTCGCCGTTCGTTACGGCATCGCTTACTTGCGGGTCACCCAATTCTCCGCCTGCCTTTGATGGATGTGCAGAAACATGCTAGAGGGCAATGGTGTATGGAAAGACATCACTGGGGACGGGAATCTCATCAGATAGTGTTTTCGGAAGAATTCATGTTCAGTTTGATTGAAAATGATGGCCACATTTTTATCCGCCGCAGGCAGGGGGAGCAGCATCACAGTGACTGAATTCGCACAAGATATAACAGCGCCAACTCAAGACCTTACGGTGAGGGGCGCTATTGGGTGAAACCACAAATCCCAGTTGATGCCTGTCCAAGGCACTGTGACCAGTGTGACCTACGTGAATGACATCCTGCTATCCTCAACCATACCGTTTCTGCACAATACCCCAGACGCTACTTTTCAGCAAGACAATCCACGACCACTTGTTGCTGCTCGAACATGTGCTTTCTTGATGTCACAGGATGTCACCCTTTTTCCCTGGCCTGACAGATCACCAGACTTATCGACAATCGAAAAAATGTGTGATATAGTGAAACGACGGATGAAGCCCTGTGACCCAACGTCAACCACCACAGACGAAATTTGAAACCAGATGAACACAGCATGGATGGCTATACCGCAGAACGACATTCGCACTTTACACGCGTCGATGCCATCACGCATGGAACACGTCATCAGAGCCGATGGCAGACCCTGTGCCTAATAGGCAACAGGACACATGCTGAAACAAGGTGACTGAAATACTAATTGTGTATGCAGAACATACTAATGTACATATCCTGCGCATATGAACGTCCTGTCTCTAGCCGTTCAAGGTGTTCCGTTTTTTTTCTGAACTTGAATGTTATTAGTAGTAAGCCTCGGCATTTTGACTCCCACTTCAGTAACCAATTCCCACATAGTGTAGCCATCTTTCATTATTACGCCTTCAGCTGGAACCCCACTCCAAAGACTCGCAAGTGGCCCCGGCCCCCTCTCACCCCTCACAGCGCGGAAGCGAAAGCAGTCATGTTAAGTAACAAACAATGAGAGTTTTTCCGTAAAGTTGTGTTCACTAGACATAAGGTGTTTCCTTCTCATTTCTAGTTATATATCATGAAATGATTGACGTGCACTCTCTCTGTTATCTTATCTTAATTCATTGTTGGTGTGCACATGCTAGGAGTTAGGATTCATTTGGGAGTCTACTTCGAGGTGTTGCAATTTTCATAAACTTTGGTATAAGCAACAGATTCACCGCCAAACTACTGCGTATGAGCACCTATTTTGTATTGTGCACCATCCCACTTGGTTCTCACTGTGCAGTGGCTTGTCGTCGTTTGCACCCCACCAGACACCAGAGGAAGAGGTGGCCATGGGGAGCTTTCAGCGCTCAATGCGCCGTCTGAAACTCTCGAAGCATATGAGGAACCTTCAGACTGGACCTCGCATGAGTATTTGGGAGCCAGCCACTTAAGTTTCTACTACACATTCACGAGGTACTCATAGATTCACTGTAGTGAGAGGATGAAGTAAACAATCAGGTCACTAGTTTGGAAGTATGGGTAGGCAAACGGTTGTACAACACCTGTCAGTTGATGCATTCGCCTTTGAGTACTAGTGGAAACGTAGCAGACATCTCACACCGTCTGATATCAGCACTTCCAGTGGTGTCACCGCCAGACACCACACTTGCTATGTGGTAGCCTTTAAATCGGCCGCGGTTCGCTAGTATACGACGGACCCGCGTGTCGCCACTGTCAGTGATGGCAGACCGAGCGCCGCCACACGGCAGGTCTAGAGAGACGTACTAGCACTCGCCCCAGTTGTACAGCCGACTTAGCCAGAGATGGATCACTGACAACTACGCTCTCATTTGCCGAGACGATAGTTAGCATAGCCTTCAGCTACGTCATTTGCTACGACCTAGCAAGGCGCCATTACCATTTTATATTGAGATTCAAATTATGTATCATCAAGAGAGATGTTCTACAATTGTGGATTAAAGTTAAATATTCTACCAGTTACCTCCTGTTTGCTAGTCTTATTTCTCTGACCTGTGAGTTTGCGTGAGCTTTAACAGCGTGCATTTCGGCCTCCTCAAGAAACACGGTGTTGGCACTTATGTCAACACCTCATTGGCGACGAGGATGGGATCTGCCGCTCCCCGTCTGCTTTCAGCGACGGTGCCGTCCGGTCAGCGACCTGGGGACCCATCAACTGGCTCGCCTCATCCCCAGGTGTTACCGACGCTGCCTTCTATTTTGCCCCATGGCGACGGGCCGCCTCCGTGGGTCACGCGTCGCTGATCGCTTCCCGTGACCAGTTGTCCTCCGCCATGGAACTCTTGCCCGCTCCGGACCATCTGTCGTCTTCGCCAGTCGGGTGCTCCGACCCGATGGAGGTCGACCCTTCGGCACCTCCTGCCTATCTACGGGCGCATACACCGCATGTTGGCGTGCACCCTGGACTAGGTTTTCAGGTGTTTCCTAGCTCCCCTCGGACTGAATGGCCGGGTGCGGGTGGCACAGCCTCGCCTGTTGTTAGGCTCCCCACCTCGTCGCATACTTCAACATGGGGTCCTCCCGACGGCGGGCGGAGGCCTTGTAACACAACCGTTCGCCGATTTGCGGGGGAGGAATGTGGTGTCACCGCCAGACACCACACTTGCTAGGTGGTAGCATTTAAATCGGCCGCGGTCCGCTAGTATACGACGGACCCGCGTATCGCCACTGTCAGTGATGGCAGACCGAGCGCCGCCACACGGCAGGTCTAGAGAGACGTACTAGCACTCGCCCCAGTTGTACAGCCGACTTAGCCAGAGATGGATCACTGACAACTACGCTCTCATTTGCCGAGACGATAGTTAGCATAGCCTTCAGCTACGTCATTTGCTACGACCTATCAAGGCGCCATTACCATTTTATATTGAGATTCAAATTATGTATCATCAAGAGAGATGTTCTACAATTGTGGATTAAAGTTAAGTACTCTACCAGTTACCACCTGTTTGCTAGTCTTATTTCTCTGACCTGTGAGTTTGCGTGAGCTTTAACAGCGTGCATTTCGTCCTCCTCAAGAAACACGGTGTTGGCACTTATGTCAACACCTCACTTCCTAAGCATTCGTACTAGTATCATCACCAAACGCGATTTAGACGAACTTTGTGCTGAGCTGCTATGGTGTACAATCACTTAACCCGATACGTTAATGCAGTTGAAATTTTAAATTTTTATATATGCTTGATATATGTTGTACCGTGTACGACACGGTGGTCTAGGATGGCAGTAGCCGACCTAGGCTGGAGGTACTTACGTACCTGTGTTATGCGAAACTCCTCTGTGGACGAAGTGGTTTGTCTAGGGAACGGGCATGCTTTGGAGGAAAGAACGAAGTCGGCGGGGCTGTGTGACAGAGAGTGAAGACGGACGGAGGTAGGAGGAAAGCGCTTGTTGTGGAAAGCGGGGCGTCACGCTAGAGTGTTGCTGTTTAATTGTTCGAGACTACGCTTGGGAGAGCGGTGGGCTTCTCGCAAGGTGTATTTAAGAGGCATGACGGTGCTTATAAAGTGTGTCCTGAAGCCAGATACATGAAGTGTAAATGCAGCCGTTCTATTCATAGGAAGGTTTCCAACAGGTACCGTCCCCTATAATAACGTTATCAGTTTGGTGTAACATCACTTTGTGCTGCGTCGATATCGTACTGCTGGACCTTGTGAAGTCTTTTACTACGAGAATAGATAGCTGCTTAGGTACGCCTTGTGCAGAGGGAAGTTTTGGAGTGTGAATTGTTAACAATTTACAGAATAAATTGATGCTCACTTGTGACACGTTGTTTATTGATAACTCTGGTGTAAGGCTGTTTGCCGTGGTTATAATGTCAAGTGAGTGTAGTTGAATCATGGCTAAACCGTTCTGCTTTCAGACCAACGGACTTGCCTCAGTGGTCGCCAGATCACCGAAGATAAGCTCTGTTGGGCTTGGCTGCCAACTGGATGGGTCTGTCGAGCGTTGTTGGTAAGCGGGGCACACTCAGCCCTCGTGAGGCCAGTTCAGGAACTACCTAACTACGAAGTAGCGGCTCAGGTCACGGAAACAGAGAATCTGCATCCAGTGGCACTCCTTGACTGAGGATGACACGGTGGTCAGTCGGTGCCGTCGGACCTTCAAGGCGTGTTACGACACATTAAATGATGAAGCACGCACCGAGACACGACCAGATGTTGCTGAAAGGGAAGCTGTATTCTATTTCAAATTATGTAAATACTGTGAGCAGTATTATCAGCTAGCTGCCGTTGATTCCTCTACAAATTGTGGAACAAATTTCCTGTGTGTTAACTAAAACTGGTTAATTTCGATATTCTGTGTACTCTTAAATTTTTATCTTTGCTTTTGTTATACTTCTTTGTGCCTCGTGAGTCAATGTGGAAAGAGGAAATTAACTACCAGTTTACGTAACGTCAACGTAACTGAAATTTCAAAATGGAGAGTAGTATTTAAAAACTACCATAAGATATTGAATTTTAGATGTTAAACTGTGTATTTTATTATCGTTATTGGTATGGCGGGAATACTGTCTTCAATATTTTTCTTAAGAAGTTAGTTTCATTTTGAAATGTTTTATCATTGCTCTTTTCAAAGATGGAGAATAAAGGACAAACGTAAACTTCTATCTACCAGGCATCTATCATGAGGATTGTATGTATGATCTTCAGTGACAAAAGTTCCGCGCAATTCTGATCTTAATCGATCTTAAAAACGTTAATCCTGTTTCTACTCAATCAGTCGCTCCACCCTTTTCCTATTGTGGCCCAATAACCTGTCGGAGTGTAATTTCATGGTGTTTCGAAGTAAGCTAACAAATAAAAAAAGCGCAGAAGTATGAGTAAGACTCGTGCGCTGTGAGTTCCGTACGAACTTAGTTATGTTTATAGATGGTTCATGTATACAGTTTGATGGGTGAGTTTGCAGCTGTCGAAATATGTGACATAAATGATCGTATCTTTTGAGAACATTGACTTAAAAGCTTAAACTTTTACGTGGCCAAGGGTCAGCAGGCTTTAATATTTGACACTAAATTAATCTTTCTACCTCTACCGGCCTCTGAGAAAAAGTAGTCTGGACAGTCGGGCAGACAGACAGACGGATAACAGAGCAATCCTATAAGGGTTGCGCTTTTCCCGATTGATCTACGTAACTTTAATTAATGAAATGTCAGGATAATCTAGCACAAAATAAAAATGAGGCCCATTCTGAGTTTTTCCGCCAGTAGGCAGAGCTCACATGATACCAGTTTTCTAGCGGAATCCGCTGTTATGCTTTTAGCGCTCTGGCGCTGGTCCCCTTTTCATTTTTTTTTTTTTTTTTTTTTTTTTTGCATGTGTCATTGGCTGTGTTATGCTTCCGTCACGCCACCTCTGCGTGTCCCTCGCGCTACACTGGGACCTCTCAGCGCTATCATTTACATCGATCCCCCGTCGCGCTTGTAAGCGTGTTGGCCTTGTGCGACCTCCCGTGCTTTATGGCGCTTTTATGAATGCGCAGCCGCTGAATCCCCATTACGCCTTCACTCCTTGTCACGATGAAACAGGCGATAAGCAATTAATTTCTTTAGGCGTCTTCATGAACGCCGTACTGCGTGTGAGCCAAATAAGCAGCTTTGTGCGCGCTTTTCTGCAATACACGCGCCCGGCCGTGATGGCCTTTGAACATGCAGGCGGCTGTGAGCACCAGCGCTCTCTCGCGGCTTCCAGCATCAACGATGGCTTTCTGTGGTTAAACTAGACGCTGTTTGGAGTGAAGTACTTGGTCACCACTAAAGCTATTCGGCGTTCTAGGTATATACTTAAAGATATTTTTATAAATTTAGGCCTGTTAGCATCAATTTGTTATTACATAATAGCTGCCTGTGTCCTCAGGCAATACGGAGATACCGTATAACGTTGAAGTACTCAGTTTGAGGCTCTGCGTCGATCTCTACAAAGCCAGGGGTCCTCACAATTGGCCAGTCCAATTATTGCTCGCATTGAGGCTGACACCTCACCCATTGTCGACTGGGAGGTCGCCTGGGGGCGAACGTAAGGCCTTCCCAGTTAGTGTGACAAACCGGTTCCAGGTGCTGTCTGTGGCTGACACTGTACCTCAGCCAGATGCAGTCGCTTGTACTGCTTCAGAGAAAACCTCTCAGCCTGCAAGCTCCGGGAAATCACAGAGGTTGGGATTATTGGTAGATGGGAGCTCCAATGTTAGGCGCATTATAGGGCCCCTCGGGGGAAGAAAGGTGGTACGAAAGGCAGTGCGCACTCCGTGTGCATACCGGGTGGAGTCATTCCAGATGTGGAACGGATGCGACCGGATGTCATGAAGAGCACCGCTTGCATCAAACGAATGACGTACGTCGCTTTGGATCAGAAGAGACTCTCTCCGGTTTCAAGTGGCTATCAGAAGTGGCAAATGCCGCCAGCCTTGTTTGTGAAATAAGAGCAGAGCTCACTGAAAAAGAGTCTTCTTACTAGCGGGAAGGTAAAGGTCAGTAAAAGGGCTGTGGTGTGGAAGGAGAACACGAGGATAACACAACAGCAACACCATTCACAGTTAAAAACTTTTAACAGAATATCTATTTAACAATTAGCAAGCTTAATTTGATACAGCATGTATTTATGATAATGAAATTCTAGGAAAAAAGAAATTTTTCTCACGTCTCTCTCAGTTTGAACAATCTCAGATATATTTAAAATAATGATCTTTTAAAAAAGACAAAAAATTTCTTAAAAACACTGTTTCATAAATGGCTTTAACAAATACCAGGGAAACCGTATTTTAAGTAAGATGCTTCATTTACATATTTAGTAATTATTGAAGTAATGAACATCTTGAACTACTAGCAACTTCCTGAGTTTGTGCCAAAGCTTAGGGCTGACAAATGGTGACATTAGAAAAATGACTGTTTTAATTTATAACATGAAGAATACCAACGCAAATGAGACCGTTAGTCATTTCATTTTCGAAACTATCATTTCTCAAGACACACAACTGGCCAAAATAGTAAAATCCACATTTAACAACTGGCTAGCAATAATTTACAGAGATTTAAACGTGATTAAATGACTTCCGTGCACTCGCACGGAAGGTAAGAAAATAATGCTATGCAAGATCTTAAAGACAGCTAATGGTAAGCAAATTACACGAGGCACTTTAACAAACCTTTAAACACAATAACTTTAACACAAATGTTATGTACATAACTTATTCCATAATAATCCAAGGCCAAGGGGCCGAATCGTTCTCCTTTGTCATCGAAACATTACAAATACGGTTATTGCATTGTGCAGTTTCCTTCATCCGTCATTGATCGGTCCAAACCATTTGGACCGTCATAAACAACTTGAATTGCTTGCGCAGAAACATGGAGGGAAACGCGACCAATTACAGGACCCAAGGAGTAGTGCAAAGTTTATAAAATTACTAAAGAGTAATAGTTGGCTACACCGAAAGCTTGTACTGATTAAGGGGCGCTTGGCATATTAGCATTGATACAAGGTTAAACTCGGTTATCTGTCAATAATGAAACCAGAACGCAGCACGTTACTAGCAATCTGCGCTAATAACGTTCAGTATATGTTATTACACCAATCACAACACAGCAAGAGAGCGTTCACATTTGTGAATGCTAGCAGATTAGATCATGTAATTCAGCTGACCAAGCTGTACCACAAAATCACATACAAACGTATGCTTAAACCCACTACACTTGTGTCTCAGGGAAAGACAAGTAGTCTCAAAGGTGCAGGTCGAACACAGCAAGAACGGAGATCTGGGAACCGTCGGTGTAAAGGTTGTCAAATGTCGTAGCTGTGTTGGGTAAGTACCAGAGCTACAAACGCTAACAGAAGGCACTGATGCTCAAATCGTTATAGGCACCGAAAGCCGTCTAAAGCCGGACATAAGATCAGCCGAAACTTTTGGAAAGGGTCAAACTGTGTTCAGATTGGACACGATAATACAACTGGCTGTGACGTGTTTGTTAACATTAGAAGTAATTTATCTTGTAGCGAAATTGAAGCATATAGTTCCTTTGAGTTAGTATGGGTAGAGATCATTCTTAGCAACCGGAATAAAATAATAATTGTATCCTTTTATCGACCTTCCAACTCAGATGATACAATTGCTAAAATGTTCAAAGAAAACTTGAGTCTAATTATTTCAAACATGTGCCTGACTCACGCAGTTATAATGGGTCCTGACTTCAGTTTACTCTCGACATGTTGACGAAAATACATATTGAAATCCGGAGGTTCGCATAAAACATCACCCGAAATTGTGCTAAACGCATTCTCTGAAAATTATTTCTAGCAATTAGTTCACGAGCCCACTCGATCAGCAAACGGTTGCGAACGCAACAAATAATCCTCAACTAACTACAATCGTCAGAACGGATACAGGGACTAGTGAAGACAAGGTTGTCGTAGCAAGACTGAATACCGTGACTCCCAAATCTATCAAAAATAAGTAAAAAATATATCTATTCAAAAAAGCAGATGAAAATTCGCTTGAGGCCTTCCTGAGAGATAATTTCCACTCCTTCCAAATTAATAATGTAAGCGTGCAGCAGATTTGGCTTGAACTGAAACAGTTGAGAGTTTATACCAAATAAATTAACAAACGACGGAGCTGACCCCACATGGCACACTGTTGCAGAGAAAATAAAATCGTGCCAAATTTTAAACGAACGCAAAATCCCCAAGACTGCCAATCTTTTACATAAGCTCGAATTTTAGCGCGCATTTCATTCTGAGATGATTGTAATAGTTTCTACAAGAAACTTTAGCTCGAAACCTCGTATAAAATCCAAAGAGACTCTAGTCGTACGTAAAGTATGCTACCGGCAAGATCCAGTCAATGCCTTCTCTGCACGACGCAATAGAATCACCATCGTTAAGAGTGATGCTAAAGCAGAGGTACTAAACACATCCGCCGGCCGGTGTGGCCGTGCGGTTTCGACGCTTCAGTCTGGAACCGCGTGACCGCTACGGTCGCAGGTTCGAATCCTGCCTCGGGCATGGATGTGTGTGATGTCCTTAGGTTAGTTAGGTTTAATTAGTTCTAAGTTCTAGGCGACTGATGACCTCAGAAGTTAAGTCGCATAGTGCTCAGAACCATTTGAACCATTTTTTTTTACTAAACACATCCTTCCCAAATTCCTTCATCAAGGAAGACGAAGTAAATATTCCAGAGTTCGAATTAAGAACAGCTGCTAACATGAGTAGCTTAGAGGTGGATATCTTTGGAGTAATGAAGGAACATAAATGGCTTACTTAACTAAAAACAAGTCTTCCTATTCAGAGTGCATACCTGTTAGATACCTTTCAGAGTATGCTGATACAGTAGCTCGATACTTAACAATCATACAACCACTGGCTCGACGACAGGTCCGTATCCAAAGAACTGAAAGTTGCACAGGGCACACCAATATTCAAGAAAGGGAGCAGGAGTAATCCACTAAACTGTAACGTCGATATGCAGCAGGACTGTATTCGAACGTGAAATACCTCGAAGAGAATGGTCTATTGACACAGGATAGTCAACACAAGTTTAGGAAACGTCGTTCTTGTGGAACTAGCTCTTTACTCACACGAGGTATTGAGAGCCATCAACAAGTGATTTCAAATTGATTCAGTATTTCTTGATTTGAAGGCTTTTGACACCGTACATGACAAGCGGCTAATAATCAAATTGCGTGTTTGTGGATTATTGTCTCATAAGCAACTGGATTCGTGATTTCCTGTCAGAGGGGTCGCAGTTCGTAGTAAGTGACGGAATATCATCGATAAAACAGAAGTGATATCTGCCGTTCATAAAGGTAGTGTTACAGGCGCTCTGCTGTTCCCTATCCATGCAGACGATTTAGGAGACAATCTGAGCAGCCGTCTTAGGTTGTTTGCAGATGGTGCTGTCGTTAATCGGCTAATAGTAATCAGAAGATAAAAATAAAGTGCAAAACGAATTAGAAATGATATGTTGCAAAGATTGGCAGTTGATCTTGAACAATGAAAAGTGTAAGGTCATCCACATGAGTGCTAAAAGGAATCTTTTAAACTTCACTTAGACGGTAATTTAATCAAACCTAAAGGACTAAAATTCAACTCAATACCTAGGAATTACAGTTATGAATAGCTTAAGTTGGAAAGAACACATAGAAAACGCTGTGGGGAAGGCGAACCAAAGACTGTGTTTTATTGGCAGAACACTTAAAAGATGCAACAGATTTACTAAAGAGACTGCCTATACCATGCTTGTCAGTCCTCTTTTGGAGCTCTACTGCCCGGTGTGGGATCCTTACCAGATAGGATTAACGGAGTACGTCGAGGAAGTTCAAAGAAAGGCAGCACGTTTTGTATTACGGAGAAACAGGGAGAGAGTATGACGGACATGATAAAGTATTTGGGCTCGATATCATCAAAATAAACGCGTTTCTCGTTGCGGTGGGACCTTCTCACGAAAATTTAATCACCGACGTTTTCCTCCGAGTGCGAAAATATCTTGTTTTTGCCAACCTACATAGGGAGAAACGATCGTCATAATGAAATAACATCAGAGGCGACACGGAAAGGTATAGGTGCTCGTTTTCCGCGTGTTGTTTGAGAGTGGGGTAACAGCGAATTATTTGATGGTGGTTCGATGAACCTTCCGCGAGGCACTCAAGTGTCATTTTGCAGAGTGTCAATTTAGATATGTAGGTAGGTAGAGATATTCGTCCTGTAGACCCCCCCCCCCCCTCACCTACATCGAACACCTCCATATTTCCAGTACTACCCGCAAACTAGATTCCAATAATCCTGATGTCTCCCCTCTTGATCACAAACCGTAATATGCTGCCGCCCCTTTATAAACACATCCCGCCGCCCCTGCAACTACATGCACGATATTCTGTTCCAATGCAACTTCAACTGACTCCCTCTCCCAGATAATGAGACCCTCCCCAAGACATATCCCTTCCAATAAATCTTGCCCACTTATCACACGTTCCATCAGGGCTCCCCTCTCCTTGTTTCTCCCTGTCCGTCTCCATCCGTTTCCTCTTCATACCACTACCCTACCCACAGACCGAACACCTCCGCACCCTTTGTCTTTCCCACTTTCTGTTTTCCCACAATACATCCCAACGTCTACCTTCACCTCCATAGTTTCCTATTTAAGAGACACTATTCTTCCTACCTACACTTCTCAGTCCGAGGGAACATATTACCTCCTTTCGAAATCCTTCTTTCCCAGCGTAGCTCCTTCAGATTTTAAGTGAAAATGCAGTCCTTTCTTCTTAGAAGAATTTCATCTTTCTGCGATGTGTTTTTATAATGTCTATATTTTAGTTTTTTAGCTGTTAATACTTTGATTTTTAATTTAAAAAAATGTTTTCTCTTTTTTTTTACAAGGACGCCAAAAGTTCATCCTATTTCATGTTGCTAAAACCATGTGTAACGTTTCTCCTTAATAATATTTCTTCTCATGTTTGTTGGAAAACGCCCTTGGCTGAAAAGCGGAATGTTGAACCGTTGACAGTCCAGCTCTGACCGCCCGTACTGGGCGAGGGGGATGAAATAACGGTGAAGGGAATACAATCGTCCTGCAGGAAAATGAATACGCTCAGACTTCTCAAGTTGCAAAAAACGGCATTCAATATCTTTATCTACTTCCTGATGCGTACGGTCAAAAAATTCATTATCCTTAAGCATATTCTGTACGTGGTAAATGATGACACGGTTTGGCAACATCCATGTCAAACTGTGACAATTAGTAGAAGCAATTTTTAACACAACCCGGCAAAATGGCATTCGAAACTACTACGAATGTCACTATGCTCTATTACGTGAATGGATCGTAGCGGCAAGAAGTTATAGGAGTTATTAAAAGTGATATAAAGACAGTATGTTTGTGGTTTTAAGATGTTAAACATACAATAATAACCACGAAAGTGGTACCTTTCTTCATAATGCCCATTTTTTCTGGTCCTTCTGTCTCTTTCCTAAATGAACGTACGAAAAGCTTTAATGGAACTACCAGCTAAAATTTCACAGTAAGAGTTTACAGAATCTTTTGTCATTGATCTGACATCGGTGAGCAGCTGGTCTTTCAGTGTGGTTGGAAATTGGAGTCGGTTAGTGAAATCTGAAACGTTTGAACAATAAGTTTCAGGGAGTATCAGGAAGGTTCAACATGAGACTTACTACAAGTAAAGAAACATTTCAGATATTTGAGTCAAATGTCTCACAAATTTGTGACACGACATGAAATAGTATAATTCAACTTGCTCTTGAAGGGCATATGTAAGTGAAGCAAGTTTTGTAATTATTATAGGAAAGCTTTAGAATTGCAATGATTTGCTTCTAGATTCACAAAATAAAGGGGTAATCTTGATAATAATAATAATAATAATAATAATAATAATAATAATAATAATAATAATAATAATAATAATTGCCTATTGCAGCGCAGCTTATAATCTAGGACAACATTCCTAATAAACAAGACTGTACAAGGTAACTTTCAGTACTGTTACACAGAATGCTTATTTGACAAATAACAAAGTCTGTGGATTTCTGATAAGTAGTTACTTATAAAAACTTTCTATGAATGACAAAAGGCTATAGGAATCTTACAAATTAGCACCAATGATAATGAATAGTGCAATTACATGAACAGTTAATATGGAACGTACCGGTTACTATTATAATTTCCTGAAACTTGTTATTACAGTCAATAATAAGATAATATTTAAAATTAGTATTAACTTTCAAAAACAGGACATCAAATTCTGTAATAGTTGTATTCCTATCAGCGTGTACAAATGACGCAAAAAAAGTAACCATGTGGAATAAAAAAACAAAAAATTTCAATATTAGTTACAAGCTATAGCTGTTTGTGCTAGTTCATGGAAGTTGGATGTAAAGATACCTAAAATTATCCATTTCTCTCAGTTACATTCTAGACAATTTTCATTTCTTCCTGATACTTTACTGTCAATCGGGAGTTGTCAATGAATTATGTATGAGGCACTAACGTAGCATTTATACAGTAAAAGCAGTTTGCTTTTGTTCTTTATAAAAACATGAAGTAAATTTTAAAAAGTCATGCGATGTTTAATCTTAATATTATTATAATCGGAGAGATGGAGCTGCGTTCGAGAGGTTTTTACAACATTCCAAAAATAAAATGTTTTCATTTGTCGGATGTAAAACAAGCATTTAAAACCTGTAACCAGTCAAGAGTGAACACCAAATGACAATTCTGTTACCACAATGTATAACAAGGGTAAGATGGCCATTTTTAATGATGTTATTGGACGTGTTAGTACTTGTTAAGAAAAATGATGTTTTTGAAGAATTTTGGTCAGAGAAACAGTCGTTAGGCTACAATATCTGTGTCTGCCATGGCAGACATCCACTGTGGAGTGGAAGAATTTTTGACAGTCAGTAATAGATAGCTACTCTGTGCAACAGGCGGGGATTCGTTAAGTGTAGAGTGTAATTCATGAACGTACTTCCGGAACTACGTGAGTTGCAGGTTTGTTACGACTAGGAATGGTGACTCAGAACAATGGTTTCATAGCACACAGCCATAATAAAGGTTTTAAAATTAAGAACAACGTATTATTTGAGGAAGTAAAAAGTTTAATTTTATTTTTGTGGAGTTGTATTGTTGGTCCGCTTTACCCTCGTCACAGTCGAGTTTTTGATAAGTGTTCTACTGGTTGATCTTCCGAGTTAATTTTCTGTTCCGTGGAAGTTACTGGTTTAAATAAATTTTCATATTAGAGTCTATAATTTTTTTTATTAGTTCCATCCAAATTGAAGTTTCAGAAATGTGAGGTTGAGTCAGGTGTTTCATTGGCATTCTGTGTCAAGATTATGAAGCCAGTTTCCCTAGACCAATTGTAGTTAGCTTCTAGCAGTATTTTGTAGCTGCTGAGGTGCCTTGCTGTGTTGATGTATCTGTCAGTACTTCACTTTGCAGGTGAGATTCATAACACGTGGTTGTCTCCTTTCCTTTGCGCAATGTAGGTTCTGCCAGTTTCTTTATTTTACCAGGCCCATATGTCAGTTGAGAAATTTTCGTGCGTTTGACGTTACATTCTTATACAGGTTGACGTTACATTTTTTTATACAGTTACGTTTCTTTTCAAATAATCAGCACTGGCCAGGTCTACTGAGCATGAAATTATTGGTTTGCTTATTTATATGCTTATGAATGAAATCGGTTCTCTCTCTCTCTCTCTCTCTCTCTCTCTCTCTCTCTCGCACACACACACACACACACACACACACACACATACACACACACACACACACACACAAACACACATGCACGATTCTTTTCAATTTCTCACACACACACACATATACACACACACACACACACACACACACAAACACACATGCACGATTCTTTTAAATTTCATGTAAGTGATTTGGCTTTTGAGCTCAGCAGCACATTAAGGTTGTCAGTTTACAAAAATTAAATTGCTTACATGGTTGGCCAACAAAGTTTTTAAAGCTTTTAAACAGGGTCAGAGCTAGAACAAAATTAAAAGAAGTAGCCTAACATCCACATTTTCCAAGAGCAACAGCATTGTAAAAAACTCCCACATAGTTTTAATTTCAAGCTAGCAGTTACAGCAAATAAGCTTCAAATCGGCTCAATAAGAATCGTGATTTTACACGTCTGAGTAAAAGAGCCCGGTAAAATACACAATAATCCTAACAAAACCATAAAGGTATCTGATAAACCTCCTTGAACAAAGCCACAGGCCACACAAGATAGCACATGTCTTTTAATGTCAATTACTAATAAATCGGAAGCGTCTGCACTGAAAAAATCCACCTTATGTGATTAGCAAAAAATGGTCAAATGGCTCTGAGCGCTATGGGACTTAACATGTGAGGTCATCAGTCCCCGGGACTTAGAACTACTTAAACCTAACTAACTTAAGGACATCACACACATTCATGCCCGAGGCAGGATTCGAACCTGCGACCGTAGCAGCAGCGCGGTTCCGGACAGAAGCGCCTAGAACCGCTCGGCCACAGCGACCGGCTGTGTGAGTAGCGAACAGTGCCAGTAACCAAGTGAAGCTTGCCGCTACAACTTTCTAATCAGTTGAACATCGCATACAATCCGGACAAAACAGATGAGGCCACATCCCTGATTCATATTGTGGCTGGAGGATTCACTGATGGTTCCCACTTCACGCCAGGTCGACATGTGAAACAAGGTGTGGCCGTGCAGTGCAGGTTGTCTCTCCGATGTTAGCTTGTTGGCCGCCAGACAGGAATTGAGGCCGCCCCAGAAAGCAGCCCCGCCGAAGCGGCTACGTTGTGCCCACGCAGCAGTTGCGGCCGGCAACGCTTTCTGAGCGCGCAGCAACGGTGGGCGGGTATTCGAATTGGCTCGTGGGTGTGATCTATTAAATTATAACACTTACGGAATGGCTGCTATAAGCAGTCAGGCTCAACTATTAACTATTGGTGCTACATAACGATGGTATGACGCTACGAACTTTAAGCATACACAACCTGAATCATAGAATTACTTATATCACAAAAGTACAATAATAACTGGTCACATTACTACCATTTAGAGCAAACAGTGGTAGAGAATTCGGAAAAAAGTAACATACTTCAAACTTTCATGTAGTCCGTAACATGAGTGTAACGATGTCAATCCATGAATCACAATAACACACGCTTATACAATTTTCTATGTAATTTTCAAGAAACGAGTATGAGACCAAAATGAAGATTGAATAAAGAGCTGATTGAAGATTTAATGTTTTAATTTTCACCATAATTTGACACAGATATTCTATAATAACCTCCTGCTATTGGGATAAAGGCCAGACAATTCGATTGCAGTAGTCCACAATACAGAGAAAACTAAATTGAAAAGAATTTTAAATCCATATAAGTTAATTAATCCTTGCATGATTCATGGACCTCTCCATCAGTGGGGTGGGTTTGGTGCTTTAGATAGCCCTACCGTAGGTGCATCCACAACGGACAAGTATCTGTTGTGTGGCCACACAAATGTGTGTTGCCTGAGGAGGGGCAGCAGCCTTATCAGCAGCTGCAGGGGCCACAGTCGGAAAGACTGAGTGATCTGGCCTTGTAACAACACAGCTTTGCTGTTCTGGGACTGCGAATGGCTGAAAGCAAGGGAGAAATACTGCCGAAATTTCTTTCCGAGCCCATGTGGCTTTACTGTGCGGTTAAATGAAGATGGTATCCTTTTGGGTAAAATAGTCCCACCTTCAGACATACGGGTGGAAACTTCTCAGGAGAAAATCGTCTTCAGGAGAGGTAAAAATGTTGTTCTACGGATCAGAACGGGGAATGTTACAACCCATAATCGGGCAGGTAGGTTAGAATATTTAGAAAAGGAAACGGGTTGATTGGAGTTAGATACAGTGGGAGTGAAGCTAGGCGGCAGGAAAAACAAGGCTTCAGGTCAGGAGACTACAAGACTGTAAATACAGAATCAAGTACTGGAAATGCAAGATTTGGATTAATACTGCATGAAAAAATAGGAATGCGGGTAAGCTACAATAAACAACGTAATGTATGCGTTATCGTAGACAATATAGACCCCTATCTCACATTCACTACAGTAGTACAAGTTTATTTCCCAACAAGATTCGCAGATGATGAAGAGATTGAAGAAACGTATAATGAGATAAAAAATTTTTTCAGATAGTTAAGGGAGACGAAAATTTAGTGGTGATGTGGAACTCTAGTGCGAAAAGGAAGAGAATGAAAAATGGTAGATTAATATGAACAAGGAGAAAGAAATGAAAGAGGAAGTCACCTGATAAAATTTTGCATATAGCGTAGTTTAAGAATCATGAAAGAAGGTTGTATACTTGGAAGAGACCTGCAGACACCGAACGTTTTCAAACTGCTAATACAATGGAAAGACAGATTTTTGGGCATAGATTTTTAAGTTGTAACACATTTCTAGAAGCGGATGAGGACTATGGCCACATTTTATTGGTTATGAGATGTACATTAAAACGGAAGAAAGTGCAAAAATGTAGAAAATGAAGCAGATGGGACCTGTATAAGTTGAAAGAACCAGAGGTTGTTGAGAGTTTCAGAGGGAGAAGTCGGCAACAGTTGACTAGCAAAGGGGAAAGAAATACAGTAGAAAACGAAAAGGGAACTTAGCGAGATGAAATAGCAAAGGCAAAGAGGATCAAATAGCTAAAAATACAAGACCTAGTAGATATATTTGGATAAAACAGGAAATAAAAAATGAGATTGACAGGAAAATTCAGAATTGTTAAGCAGGAATGACTAGAGGAAAACTGTAAGGATTTAGAAGTATATTTCACTAGGGGAAGGACAGATACCGCCTACAAGAAAACTAAAGAGGTCTTAGAAGGAAAGAGAAGCAGCTGCATATGAGTCAATAGCTCCGATGGAAAACCAGACCCAAGCAAAGTAGAGAAAGTTGAAAGGTGCATGGAATGTATAGAGGGTCTGTAAGAGGGAACTGTACTTTATGGCAGTATTAAGGAAACGGAAGAGTACGTAGATGAAAATGAGATGAGAGACTTGACACTGCGAGAACACAGAATGGTGTAAGCCGAAACAAGGCCCCACTAAGCAGTAGACGACATTCTGTCGTAACTATTGATAGCCTTCGGAGTGCCAGTCATGAGAAAATTCTTGCATTCTATGTGCAAGATGTGTGAGGCAGGTGATTTACGTTCAGACTTCAAGAGGAATACAAGGATTCCAAAGGAAGTAGTTGCTGACATGTCTGTGTATTACTAAACCACTAGTTTAATATGTCAAGGTTGCAAAACACTATTATAGATTCTTTACAGAAGAATGGTAAAACTGTTAGACTCCGGCCTCGGGGAAGATCATTTTAGAATCTGGAGAAATGCAGAAACAAGCGAGGCATTATTGACACTACGGCTTATCTTAGAAGATATGTAAAGGAAAGCCAAACCTATGTTTATAACATTTGTAGACTAAGAGAAAGTTTAGATAATTTTGGTTTCAATACTGTCTTTGAAATGCAAAAGAAAAGGTAGCAGCGGCAAATTACAGGGAGCGGAAGGCGATATAAACTTGTACAGCAACCAGACGACAGTTATAAGAGTCGAGATGCATGAAAAGGATGCAGTGAATGGGAAGGAAGTGAGACAGGGTTGTACTATGAAATGATAAGTAAATCAAGACCCTACGCTGCCGACAGGCGTTGATATACATCAACGGGGACAGTGGAAAATGTGTGCCCTGACGGAGACTCGAACTCGGGATATCCTGCTTACATGGCAGACGCTCTATCCATCTGCGCCACCGAGGGCACAGACGATAGCGCAACTGCAGGGCCTTATCCCTTGCACGCTCCCCGTGAGACCCTCATTCCCCAACTTAATGTCCACACACTACATTCGTAGTGTCCCTGTCCATTACACTCATTACTCGCGTCAGACAATCTTACCGAGTCCCGTAAGAGCGCTTGTTTCCTTGGAGTCATCTGTTTTGAACTTTTCCTCGTTCAGTTGGACACTCGCAGGGAAAATTCCCTGGCTGCACAATGACAGCATTTCCTATTGGAAGGGGTCGTACTTTCATTTAGTTTGCTTATACACCGGTTTCTAAAACCGGACTGGCCTACGGGATCCTATAAATCACGTTTTTTACTAACCTAAGTTGATATTCCCACTGCTCGTCACAACTTTAGTAAGGTCATAAAAGTACTAGGTCACTCAGAGAATAGTATATATGAACGATCTTCGAGTCTCGTTCTTTTCAAAATATTGTTTACGATTTCCGTCTCGATTACCAGTAAACTAAGTGCCCCAATGGCGGTTCAGATTTGCTCAATTTACTGCACAAGCGTTTCGTATCGGACCGCACAAGAAAGAAATTCTGACTCGCAAGTACGTTCCTAACCGGACTAGATAATTTCTCCTTCAAAGTGCCTGTATTACGCAAAATTATTCCAACCATCCTACTTAAGTAACCATGAGTTAACGGACATGTGATCTGAACAATCATGGAACGACCAGCCTTAAGAGCATCTGCACCATGTTCTAACTGAACAGAGAACCATAGAAATCTAACTATATCCTCCACTAATACCTTGAAAAATGGCCCAAAAGATTGGGTAACTTAGCAAATTGTTCATGTACCTCAGCACAACCCTTCCCTCGGCTTGCTACCAACTTCTCTTGTACATCCATTCAAAAATGAGGTTTCTCTCATTTTCAAACGAGGTGTCCCTCCATTCTAAGGTACTGAGTTTGTCTTGTAGTTGCATAACTATATTCTGGAATACGTCGATTCCGGAAGTCTATTCCTTACTGGTGTTGACTGACTTTAAGTACTGAATTGGGTTCCACCAATGACTGATTCAAACCTTCACACGGATAATCTAAGCCTGCTATGGATTGCTACACTCCAGGAAGTCAACATTTTTCTGCACACCAGAGAGTAAAAACACGTAGAGCAACACTTATCTCGTCAGCACTGTTCACAGTGGCCTACATCAGACAGCCCAAATCCACTCAACTGAGCACATAGTTCAGCAATGTTGCCTAGTCCTGGCTGATCATGTATTCACAACTCATTTTCGAAATGATTCTTTTTTAAATAAGAAACTCAGGACGCCTCTTGGTAGCATAGCTGATAACGACGCACATAAAGAAATAGACTCTGCAGATAACAAATTAAAACCTTAACTAAAGTAAAGTTAACTTGTGAATGGTGACTATAATTATTTTCGCTGCGCCCTGGGAACCAGACTCTGCTACCACCAGAAGGCAGTGAGTGAGGAGCGGGATGTGGAACTGCCAGGTAATCGAACAAACATCGTTCACATATAAGAGCAAAATTTTCATTTAATCAAGCCAGGTCTGCATTAATTGAAATAATACTTTAAAATTAATTTACTCTTGAAATTTGTTTTACTATTATTCAGACGTTAATCTACTGGGTACATCGCTAACGAAATTAACAACTATACTGTTTAGTTGCTATTACAATAATAAGTTTCACCAGTGTTAATAACTTTTCATAAATCATTGCGTAGTGTAACTTGCCAATCTCCTATTCTTTCCAAAAATAAGGCAGATAGCTGTACAACCACCACTGCTCTGATACCAAACCCGAAGGAGACCGAACAGTAGGGAATGCAGCCTTGTTGTACATTGTCGTCAACAAATTTGATTCCAAAGAAGACACACTTTGCATAAAGTCATTATTTCGCAGGTAAAAGAAATCAAATGAAATTAAATTACCCTGTAAAGAACTAACGGAGACGACAGACCCCTCATATCAAAATACTCAGAAAATATCCCGTCAACAACTGCCGAAATTTTTCAATGAAAGTCAGGTTCACGCTGTAGCAACTGATTGTCAGAGAAAGTTCGGAAAGCCTTCACAAGTGAACAGTTTCTGCAAACATTACAGCTCTCATATGGTTGTTGTTGTTGTTGTTGTGGTCTTCAGTCCTGAGACTGGTTAGATGCAGGTCTCCATGCTACTCTATCCTGTGCAAGCTTCTTCATCTCCCAGTACCTTCTGCAGCCTACATCCTTCTGAATCTGCTTAGTGTATTCATCCCTTGGTCACCCTCTACGATTTTTACCCTCCACGCTGCCCTTCAATACTAAATTGGTGATCCCTTGATGTCTCAGAACATGTCCTTCCAACCGATCCCTTCTTCTAGTCAAGTTGTCCCACAAACGCCTCTTGTCCCCAGTTCTATTCAATACCTCCTCATTAGTTATGTGATCTACCCATCTAATCTTCTGCATTCGTCTGTAGCACCACATTTCGAAAGCTTCTATTCTCTTCTTGTCCAGACTATTTATCATCCATGTTTCACTTCCATACGTGACTACAGTCCGTACAAATACTTTCAGAAACGACTTCCTGACACTTAAATCTATACTCGATGTTAACGAATTTTTCTTTTTCAGAAACGCTTTCCTTGCCATTGCCAGTCTACATTTTATATCGTCTCTACTTCGACCATCATCAGTTATTTTGCTCCCCGAATAGCAAAACTCCTTCACTACTTTAAGTGTCTCATTTCCTAATCTAATACCCTCAGCATCGCCCGACTTAATTCGACTACATTCCATTATCCTCGTTTTGCTTTTGTTGATGTTCATCTTATACCCTCCTTTCAAGACACTGTCCATTCCGTTCAACTGCTCTTCCGAGTCCTTCGCTGTCTCTGACAGAATTACAATGTCGTCGGCGAACCTCAAATTTTTTATTTCTTGTCCATGGATTTTTATACCTACTCCGAACTTTTCTTTTATTTCCTTTACTGCTTGCTCAATATACAGATTGAATAACATCGGGGAGAGGCTACAACCCTGTCTCACTCCCTTCCCAACCACTGCTTCCCTTTCATGTCCCTCGACTCTTATAACTGCCATCTGGTTTCTGTACAGATTGTAAATAGCCTTTCGCTCCCTGTATTTTACCCCTGCCACCTTCAGAATTTGAAAAAGAGTATTCCACTTAACATTGTCAAAAGCTTTATCTAAGTCTACAAGTGCTAGAAACGTTGGTTTGCCTTTCCTTAATCTAGCTTCTAAGAAAAGTCGTAGGGTCAGTATTGCCTCACGTGTTCCAACATTTCTACGGAATCCAAACTGATCTTCCCCGAGGTCTAGCTACTAAATTAATAAAAGGAAATGATCAGTTACGATACTGTTTTCCGTTTCTACAAAATGTTTCAAATTTTTCTGAACTGAGTTGAATAAATTTCAAAATCGAACAGTGGTATCAACATTAGCGCAGCAAGTCCTGCAGCACAACATAAAACCCCACTTTTCGACACATGTGCCATTTTAGCAACCGCATTACAAATACGCGGTATTTGATTTGCCTGTTTAACAGCCTGATTTAACGGTAGCAGCCGCTTCCTCTCACGACCATAGCGCAGCTGTTTACACCAAGGCTGTAAAACAAAAATACGTGCCCCACAAAGCCGAGTGTCTGCATGCAGTGGCCACGCTATGGTTACATCTACATCAACAGTAGCACCTGTGCTCTGAAAACCACTGCGAAGTGTATGTCGAGGGCACTAACCATTCTGCCACCTACTAGGGCTCCTCACGTTCGGTTAGCGTATGGAGCGCGGTAAGAAAGCTTACTGCGTTTTTATGTTCAATCGAAATGATGAACTGAAATAAATACGTGTTTAGTATTGTTTTGTTTTATAGCTCATTTATTCCACGGAAGTTCAACAGAACAAAGTATTAACTGTTTACAAGTTGAACGTTTCTCTTGTAGGTGTAGCATGTTTCTCATTTTTCTGGTGCTTCTTTTATTTAGTTCAAATGGTTCAAATGGCTCTGAGCACTATGGCACTTAACTTCTGAGGTCATCAGTCCCCTAGAACTTAGAACTACTTAAACCTAACTAACCTAAGGACATCACACACATCCATGCCCGAGGCAGAATTCGAACCTGGGACCGTAGCGGTCGCGCGATTGCAGACTGTAGCACCTAGAACCGCTCGGCCACTCGGGCCAGCCCTTTATTTAGTAATGCTTTCTGAGCTCATGTCCACATTTTACGAGCCCTGTTACATCTACAGAATGCACAGCAAAAATAATGCGACGAGTACTCAGAAGGTTTTAGTGATCACCGCAGAAAAATAAATTGAAGTTCTTAATTTTAGCTTTCCCCTGGTAGGCATTGAAATCCCCGCACCACCGTATCGTAGCACACTGATAGAGGGTGCAACGACGCCTTTGAAAAATTAAGCATGACTGTGATGGAAAACATCTTACGTTATTTGATTTTCAAACAGCTGTGAAAAACTCAATTTACTCAGACCGTTTTCTTTTTACTTACTCTGATCATCACTAAACTGACTCACAACATTTTTTAGCGCAACGCAGGCTGCCTTTCAATGATCCCTACAAAAGAATGGCCGTGACTAACAATAACCTATTCCTTTCATGAATCACTTACCTCACAAAAATCTTCGTTACTCGAACTACCACAATTACAGCGAGTGCCAATACTGTCAGATAAGTAAAAGGTTCTAACTACTGAAGGCACTAGCAGTTAGCAGGCATAGTTAGCAAATGAAAGATTTTGCTAGAGAACAGACAATGTATTTACCTTAATAGCGTTCAAAAGTCATAATATATACATAATTTTGTGACATCTAATTAAACAAATTTCCTTTTTCTGATGGACACACGTCCAGATCGTCCGCTCAAAACTCTGGCATCGCTCTCTCGACGTCTACCATTGCTAGCGCCTCACCTCCAGCTGCCCAACGCTACTTGCTGTTTACATCCAACTGCCCAGTGAGTCCAAGCAGCCACAGACTGTACACAGCGCACTCAACGATTTTCATACAGAGCACTACGTGGCGTTACCAACATAAAAACCTCAACAGCCTACTTACAAGGGGAACCAGAAGGTGGCAGACCATTGATTAAGAAGATTATTCTGTGACGGGTGGCAAAGTGGTAGAGGTAGAAAAGTAAAAGTGCTCCTTCTGCTTCTGGCAGTCTGTTAATATACTGGTGTGCAAACCTGAAGCACGAAAGTAACTTTCGCATGATGTGTCACTGAAAAGTAACACAGCCCGAAGAAACTTGGACCATACATAGAAAGGAGCGATTCTTGGCGCTTCAGTCTGGAACCGCGTGACCGCTGCGGTCGCAGGTTCGAATCCTGCCTCCGGCATGGACGTGTGTGTTGTCCTTAGGTTAGTTAGATTTAAGTAGTTTTAAGTTCTAGGGGACTGATGACCTCAGATGTTATGTCCCATAGTGCTCAGAACCAACCATACATAGAAAGAACTACTCCACTGCAACAGAGAAGGTAACTGAAAGAAATACGCAATGAGCTGATCACAAAATGTCATTCTCTTTGAAAGGCAATAATTACACTGATTTCATAGTGGTTTATGATTGTCCCCTGGACTATAGGTGAGACTGGGTTCTTAATAGGGAGTGTGATCACCTACCAGTGTGCTCCCTGCCGCCGTCGGATAAGCAGCTGCAGCAGCAAGTGGTGTACTCTTAGCTCACTTATTTGTTACATAGTTTAATTCTTAATTTCTTTGCGTGTTTTTGGTACTTGCATTGTTTAATTCATAAATTTCGGGCGTATTATAGTATTTGAGTGTGTAGCATCGCGTTTTAGTACCTGAATAGTATAAAATCGCGTAGTCTCCTCCCGCCGCCGAGCAGTGTGTCAGCAGTGCGCAAGTAGCAGCATTACTGCATCTATTAGGCAATCTTGTATTTTAATAACCGTTTAAATTTTGTGTCGAATTGTTTGTGCTCTCTGTAGATTAGTTCAGACGTTCTTTGCACAACAGTTTTTGGCATGGATAGGGACTACAACTGCTGTGTTCGGATGCAGGCTGAGTTGGCATCCCTTCGCTCCCAGCTTCAGGCAGTGTTGGCTTTGGTCACACAGCTTGAGGCTGTTTCCAATGGGCATCACTGTGGGGGTCCGGATGGGGGTTTGTCGGGGACTGCCAGCTCGTCCCACGCATCCCCCGATCGGACTACGACTGTGGCTGCCCGGGATACTGCCCACATTGAGGCTGATCCCTCACCTGTGGTAGAGTGGGAGGTCGTCTCGATGTGTGGCAGGGGGCGAAAGACATTCCGGAGGGCTGAACGGAAGGCCTCTCCAGTTTGTCTGACGAACCGGTTTCAGGCTCTGTCTCAGGCTGATACTGACCTTCGGCCGTACGTGGCTGCTTGTCCTGTTCCATAGGTTGCCCCTCAGTCTGCAAGATCCGGGCGGTCGCTGAGGGTGGGTTTACTGATAGTTGGGAGCTCCAACGTCAGGCGCGTAATGGTGCCCCTTAGGGATATGGCAGCAAGAGAGTGGAAGAAAACCAATGTGCACTCCGTGTGCATGCCGGGGGGGAGTCATCCAAATGTGGAAAGGGTCCTTCCGGATGCCATGAAGGGTACAGGGTGCACCCATCTGCAGGTGGTCGCTCATGTCGGCACCAATGATGTGTGTCGCTATGGATCGGAGGAAATCCTCTCTGGCTTCCGGCGGCTAACTGATTTGGTGAAGACTGCCAGTCTCGCTAGCGGGATGAAAGCAGAGCTCACCATCTGCAGCATCGTCAACAGGACTGACTGCGGACCTTTGGTACAGAGCCGAGTGAAGGGTCTGAATCAGAGGCTGAGACGGTTCTGCGACCGTGTGGGCCGCAGATTCCTCGACTTGCGCCATAGGGTGGTGGGGTTTCGGATTCCGCTGGATGGGTCAGGAGTCCACTACACGCAGCAAGCGGCTACACGGGTAGCAGGGGTTGTGTGGCGTGGACTGGGCGGTTTTTTAGGTTAGATGGCCTCAGGCAAGTACAGAAAGGGCAACAGCCTCAAAGGGTGCGGGGCAAAGTCAGGACATGCGGGGACCAAGCAGAAATCGGTATTGTAATTGTAAACTGTCGAAGCTGCATTGGCAAAGTACCGGAACTTCAAGCGCTGATAGAAAGTACCGAAGCTGAAATCGTTATAGGTACAGAAAGCTGGCTGAAGCCAGAGATAAATTCTGCCGAAATTTTTACAAAGGCACAGACGGTGTTTAGAAAGGATAGATTGCATGCAACCGGTGGTGGCGTGTTTGTCGCTGTTAGTAGTAGTTTATCCTGTAGTGATGCAGAAGTGGATTCTTCCTGTGAATTATTATGGATGGAGGTTACACTCAACAACCGAGGTAGGTTAACAGTTGGCTCCTTTTACCGACCTCCCGACTCAGCAGCATTAGTGGCAGAACAACTGAGAGAAAATTTGGAAAACATTTCACATAAATTTTCTCAGCATGTTACAGTCTTAGGTGGAGATTTCAATTTACCAGGTATAGACTGGGACACTCAGATGTTTAGGACGGGTGGTAGGGACAGAGCATCGATTGACATTATACTGAGTGCACTATCCGAAAATTACCTAGAGCAATTAAACAGAGAACCGACTCGTGGAGATACCATCTTGGACCTACTGATAACAAATAGACCCGAACTTTTCGACTCTGTAAGTGCAGAAGAGGGAATCAGTGATCATAAGGCCGTCGCAGCATCCCTGAATATGGAAGTTAATAAGAATATAAAAAAAGGGAGGAAGGTTTATCTAGTAAGCAAGAGTAATAGAAGGCAGATTTTAGACTACCTATCAGATCAAAACGAAAATTTCTGTTCCGACACTGACAATGTTGAGTGTTTATGGAAAAAGTTCAAGGCAATCGTAAAATGCGTTTTAGACAGACACGTGCCGAGTAAAACTGTGAGGGACGGGAAAATCCCACCGTGGTTCAACAACAAAGTTAGGAAACTACTGCGAAAGCAAAGAGAGCTTCACTCCAAGTTTAAACGCAGCCAAAACCTCTCAGACAAACAGAAGCTAAACGATGTCAAAGTTAGCGTAAGGGGGGCTATGCGTGAAGCGTTCAGTGAATTCGAAAGTAAAATTCTATGTACCGACTTGACAGAAAATCCTAGGAAGTTCTGGTCTTACGTTAAATCAGTAAGTGGCTCGAAACAGCATATCCAGACACTCCGGGATGATGATGGCATTGAAACAGAGGATGACACGCGTAAAGCTGAAATACTAAACACCTTTTTCCAAAGCTGTTTGACAGAGGAAGACCGCACTTCTCTAAATCCTCGCACAAACGAAAAAATGGCTGACATCGAAATAAGTGTCCAAGGAATAGAAAATCAACTGGAATCACTCAACAGAGGAAAGTCCACTGGACCTGAAGGGATACCAATTCGATTCTATACAGAGTACGCGAAAGAACTTGCCCCCCTTCTAACAGCCGTGTACCGCAAGTCTCTAGAGGAACAGAAGGTTCCAAATGATTGGAAAAGAGCACAGGTAGTCCCAGTCTTCAAGAAGGATCGTCGAGCAGATGCGCAAAACTATAGACCTATATCTCTGACGTCGATCTGTTGTAGAATTTTAGAACATGTTTTTTGCTGGCGTACCATGTCGGTTTTGGAAACCCAGAATCTACTCTGTAGGAATCAACATGGATTCCGGAAACAGCGATCGTGTGAGACCCAACTCGCTTTATTTGTTCATGAGACTCAGAAAATATTAGATACAGGCTCCCAGGTAGATGCTATTTTCCTTGACTTCCGGAAGGCGTTCGATACAGTTCCACACTGTCGCCTGATAAACAAAGTAAGGGCCTACGGAATATCAGACCAGCTGTGTGGCTGGATTGAAGAGTTTTTAGCAAACAGAACACAGCATGTTGTTCTCAATGGATAGACGTCTACAGACGTTAAAGTAACCTCTGGCTTACCACAGTGGAGTGTTATGGGACCATTGCTTTTCACAATGTATATACATGACCTAGTAGATAGTGTCGGAAGTTCCATGCGCCTTTTCGCGGATGATGCTGTAGTATACAGAGAAGTTGCACAATTAAAAAATTGTAGCGAAATGCAGGAAGATCTGCAGCGGATAGGCAGGAGGAGGAGGAGGAGATTAGTGTTTAACGTCCCGTCGACAACGAGGTCATTAGAGACGGAGCGCAAGCTCGGGTGAGGAAAGGATGGGGAAGGAAATCGGCCGTGCCCTTTCACAGGAATCATCCCGGCATTTGCCTGAAGCGATTTAGGGAAATCACGGAAAACCTAAATCAGGATGGCCGGAGACGGGATTGAACCGTCGTCCTCCCGAGCGGATAGGCACTTGGTGCAGGGAGTGGCAACTGACCCTTAACACAGATAAATGTAATGTATTGCGAATACATAGAAAGAAGGATCCTTTATTGTATGATTATATGATAGCGGAACAAACACTGGTAGCAGTTACTTCTGTAAAATATTTGGGAGTATGCGTGCGGAACGATTTGAAGTGGAATGATCACATAAAATTAATTGTTGGTAAGGCGGGTACCGGGTTGAGATTCCTTAGGAGAGTCCTTAGAAAATGTAGTCCATCAACAAAGGAGGTGGCTTACAAGACACTCGTTCGACCTATACTTGAGTATTGCTCATCAGTGTGGGATCCGTACCAGATCGGGTTGACGGAGGAGATAGAGAAGATCCAAAGAAGAGCGGCGCATTTCGTCACAGGGTTATTTGGTAACCTTGATAGCGTTACGGAGATGTTTAGCAATCTCAAGTGGCAGACTCTGCAAGAGAGGCGCTCTGCATCGCGGTGTAGCTTGCTCACCAGGTTTCGAGAGGGTACGTTTCTGGATGAGGTGTCGAATATATTGCTTCCCCCTACTTATACCTCCCGAGGAGATCACGAATGTAAAATTAGAGAGATTCGAGCGCGCACGGAGGCTTTCAGACAGTCTTTCTTCCCGCGAACCATACGCGACTGGAACAGAAAAGGGAGGTAATGACAGTGGCACGTAAAGTGCCCTCCACCACACACCGTTGGGTGGCTTGCGGAGTATAAATGTAGATGTAGATGTAGATGTACCAGAGGTACGCATACTCTGCAAAGTGCTCCCGTGAGGGCCACAAGCTTGGTAAGGAGTTCTTGTGGTATGGCGCTCCATTCCTCCACCAGCGCAGTTGACGTCTGTTGAATGGTCACTGGTACGTGTACGTCTCCCCAACGCATCCCACACGCGCTTGATCAGATTTAAGTCGGAGTCATTCCGTTTGACGAATATCCTCTCCTCCTAACAGCTCATCCACTTGCGCTGTTCGAAGCGGTAACACATAAAAATGAAATCAGGACCCAATGCATCCCTGAAAAGACACACATGGGGACGGAGTACACTGTTACGGTAACGTTGATCAGAGGATGTACCGTGTTCAGTTGTTTGAAGGACAGTAAGCCCATATAACATTATGCCAGTCTACGCTATAGCACCTGGACCTCCAAACCTGTCATGTTCGACAGTGGTGAACGTTCCCCTATATGGCGACAGATGGGAACTGGCAGTGCACCCAGAAACATTGTCGAATTCTATGCATTTATATTCAAACGTTCTCGCAAATCGTTTTTTCTTTCCCAGCTACAATCGTCTTTAGACGAGTTTACGCTGACTTGCATTGAGCAGTCAGCATACCATCTGTAGATGCGAAACGTGCTACCTGCCTTCGACCACTGATAAAATTCTAACGGATTTCTAACTCGTTAATTCTGTGGCGCATGTCTCCGCTGCAGTGTACAACTGTTAACTGTAGCTACTTTGGCTATTCAAATCAGTCCAGAGGTTGCAAATGCACGCAGATCACAGCACAAGTACGGAACGTCCATTAGAGCGGACTGCTATCATTTGCAGCTTCAAGACTGATTGACAACACCAAAGAATCGACATGAACAGCTGTCCACTGCAGTGGACATGTGCACCAAAGGGTTAATATAAAAATAGAGTTAATCGCTATTAATATTACTCTTCGCGTTTCTATGCATGATTTTCCAGCAGAAAAAATACGTTTGGGATCTGGTGCAGCTGGGAGAGCGTCAGTCAGTTACTCTATACGAAGTATGTTTGATGTCTTGTAATAGTGAGCTGTTATGACAAACTGAGTCGAGATGCTCATCGCACTGCCTCTGGCTATAAGCCAAGTTGCCTTACACGTTTTCCATGCATACTGACAACTCACTTTCGTATGCATTGAAATTCGTTATGCAAAGTAAGTGTTCCGTGCCTAGATAATCTCCTACAAACTCTTTCCAGTTACATCGCGTTAATAGTTTTATTATGAGCCTAAAGATTGTCTATGAGAAGGCGATACTTTTTAATTCAGATCATATCTGCACCTACTTTCATAGGTAATCCGTTTTCAAAACCTAGCAGAAACCCTACAATGTCACAATTCAGTGATCCGTTTCTGTTGGAACCTGTCTGCTTGACGCGGCTGAGCAGCGTGGTCTCGTATGGTACCTGGAACTCCCGTGGTCTTTCCTACACCTCTGCCTTGCCCACTCCAAACCAGCTCTCTACCCAATGGTCAAGGTGACAGTTATCATTAACTACTGGCCGTCGTCGTGTATTCTTTGTAACGGTGTGGAAGAATTGTTTGGAGAGTCGCATATTGGCGGACGTCGGCCTTAATCTCTATAGTTGTAATTACGTTGCCTTATGGACGTTGCAGCCAGCTGCGCAAGATGAATGTTGTACAAAGAGATTTCAGAAATTGCTGCTACACAGGGTTTTCAGATGTGAACTCACTAATCTTTTAAAACTCGTCATTTCTTCTTGTTAAAACAATGGCAGCTCAGAAACTGGCTGAATAGTTTATTTACAGTCAGCATTTAACGAAACAGTCTTCTTAAAACTTTCAAACTTCACTTGAAGATTATCGTTCGAAATTTTGTTACGATTCTCGCTAATATATAACTCAACAACGATACGTCGAATCACTTGTTTCAGCTTTTGTTACGGAGTCATCTGCAGGAAGTAAGTTTGCCAAATTATTTTGTAGATTTCAGTTGTGCTCGTGCCTCTGTTAGATATGACTTACATGAAGGCCTAAGAAAATCGTTGTTGTTCCAAAAATACATGCATGCTATACGCAATATGGTTGAAGAGGCTCTGCATATGCATTACTGTGAGTTAGGGACTTTTTAGCCATGTATAAGTCTGCAGTTTTACCTGAACATTAAGCTGCAAAAAACATCGCTGCCAGATGGGTTCCACACAATTCGACCGATTTTCTAAGGACTATGGGACTTAACATCTGAGGCCATCAGTCCCCTAGACTTAGAACTACTTAAACCTAACTAACCTAAGGACATGAGACACATCCATGCCCGAGGCAGGATTCGAACCTGGGACCGTAGCGGTAGCGCGCTTCCAGACTGAAGCGCCTAGAAACGCTCGGCCACATCGGCCGGCTCCAAAACAGGCTCGTATCTGTTTCTGTAAGGAGATGCTAGATAAATTCGACCGAAAAAGTGCAGTAGCTGCGTACGGTGCCACAACAGTAGATGCAACATGGATTTACATTCTAGTTGAGGCTGCCTGCCTAACGACTTCCAAGGGCAATAAAAATTTAATTTTCAATATTCTATACAGTAATGGAGCGAATTTAAATGTTTAAAATGCTGTCATAATCTACTCATAAAGAGACATAATCTAGAGGTTTAACACTGTAAGCAAAGTATTGCACTATGTATATATCTGTGTAACTCATGTCATGCAAAATACCCAGACTATATTCAGCCAGTATTTGAGAATCAAGCAACTTAACAACATCCAACAAACTTTGCACATTATTTCAAATATTTTCGAAACTTCGTCCCACTAGCATGCCACAGAAAAAGATGAAAGAAAGAAAGTTTAGTGTGTACTATATTTTTGCTGTTTATACACTAGAACTGCCACATCAGGCACGACGTTTTAATTTATTCCGTCTTTCCTACTAAATGAATTGGCAACAAATTCTGCAGCCAAAATCCAAAAAAATGGTTCAAATCGCTCTGAGCACTATGCGACTCAACTTCTGAGGTCATCAGTCGCCTAGAACTTAGAACTAATTAAACCTAACTAACCTAAGGACATCACACACATCCATGCCCGAGGCAGGATTCGAACCTGCGACCGTAGCGGTCACGCGGATCCAGACTGAAGCGCCTTTAACCGCACGCAGCCAATATCCACATATAGATCTAAACATACCTGAAAATTTACACTGCACAACACAATTAAAGGATCACTTATTTGAAACTCCTTAATTGTCTCCCATTTCAATAGGTGGTATGTATGAAATATGGCACAAACGTGCCTACAGCCTTCTTCTGCAAAGGCACCACGTCACCCTCGAGCTCAACGACCCTTCAAACAGCAGGGTGTCGACAAAAGAGAAAAAAAGTCTAGAGTTCGATGACGAGAATCCTAGGTGCACGTAGGCAGGCTGTACTGCTGCTCTTGCTCCTGTTAATAAGCATGCGGATTCGGAGGGGTGGGGAAGAGGTTGTCAGTCGGCGCCTAGGACTTCGTCACATTCTTAAAGTGTTCAATAGAAGTGGCATGGTGGCAGCGAGGGTGTTGCCAGACTAGGGGTCTTAGAGGGCCCTTTGCCGTTTCATTAATGTTTGTGTCAATGTCGCTCCCACTGAGAACACACCACCATCGCCATGCAGGAGAACTGAAAAAGTACAAGCGCTCTGGGCTGCTTTGGATGTCGTTCATATTTGGTGGAATTGTTTTGAATGGTCCCTAGTGATTCCACCCTGAATACTAGAGCAAAAATTGCGGTCAGACAGCACTCCAAAGGGGCGCGATCACGTCCAATGACCTTGCTCGCCAACGATGTCCCTCGAGTAGGACTGAAACGCCCGTGGGGTGTCAGCAGTGTTCTGTTACTCATCACGCCCCGAAGTATTGTTTTCGACATTGAAATGTGTGGGAATCAACAGCCTAAGGAAGGGAGTGGCTTCGTTGACACCATTTACCCCACGCGCTACTGTCTTTTCGTGTCAATTCTGACCGGCGGTAGTGTGAAATGTTGTCCTCGATCACCAAAAAGAAAATCACGTGATCTGAAAGCTAGGCGTCGCGATTCTGACCTCCATTGCAGAGATGTCAAGAGAAGTGGTGAAAGGTGGTTGAGAGAGGAGGATGTGACCACCGTCCCATTGTGTGACACGTCTAAGGTGACGTTGGACAGAATTGTGATGAAATTTGTTGTCAATGTGATATCATTACCGCAACTTACACCTCACATAAACTTCTGAGCAACATGCTGTTTGAAACGTGACCGCCCCAGAGGGCGACGTCGCAGGGCGCCACGCTCCTACACCATCACAGAGGAAGGTAGTAGACACCTTTGAGCAAAATTTCAAAATTCCACGTAGAATGGGAGACAATTACGGAGTTTCTAAAATGTGATTCTTTAATTGTGTTTCGCAGCGCATATCACTATACGAATCGTGGTTCAGGAGATGTGTCGTCATAAGCACCGAGAAACTGAAAAACTAGCTTTCCTTAAAACGGAGAGCAAAATACCCAAAATATATTTACCCAGTGTTTGACAATGATAACATTTAAAGACTTTCAAGAAATTATAAACATAATTTCGAACCTTTTCTAAACACCTTCTCGCTTAGATCCTTAACCTGAAGCATTTAACTCAATAACACATTTGTAAAGTAATCAGACATTTTTAGTTGTTTTAAACATGGGAGTTCAATGTTTCAGAGAACCGGGAGTTGGCAGTTGACTGGTATTGTTACAAGATTGAAGTTATGCAGTCATCCGAAAGCACTTCCCCAACAGACTGTTCGTCTTTTGATTTCGTTACACTGTAAATGTCGTGAACGTCGCTTTACAGAATCAAATGAGACACAACAATCTGGCTGCTGCAAGTCATCGATGAAAGCTGAAAGCACAACTAAGAACTCGAACCATTATTTATTGTGACAGAGTTAGCTGTCACTGAAGCAACTGTTTATTTCACCCAGAGATCGAATTAATGTCTCATTGCACTCATTCACCTTATTTATGACCTAACAACATGTTTTTCGCAAGTGAAAGAAAATACGCTGGACAGTTAATTCTACACTCCTGGAAACTGAAATAAGAACACCGTGAATTCATTGTCCCAGGAAGGGGAAACTTTATTGACACATTCCTGGGGTCAGATACATCACATGATCACACTGACAGAACCACAGGCACATAGACACAGGCAACAGAGCATGCACAATGTCGGCACTAGTACAGTGTATAGCCACCTTTCGCAGCAATGCAGGCTGCTATTCTCCCATGGAGACGATCGTAGAGATGCTGGATGTAGTCCTGTGGAACGGCTTGCCATGCCATTTCCACCTGGCGCCTCAGTTGGACCAGCGTTCGTGCTGGACGTGCAGACCGCGTGAGACGACGCTTCATCCAGTCCCAAACATGCTCAATGGGGGACAGATCCGGAGATCTTGCTGGCCAGGGTAGTTGACTTACACCTTCTAGAGCACGTTGGGTGGCACGGGATACATGCGGACGTGCATTGTCCTGTTGGAACAGCAAGTTCCCTTGCCGGTCTAGGAATGGTAGAACGATGGGTTCGATGACGGTTTGGATGTACCGTGCACTATTCAGTGTCCCCTCGACGATCATCAGTGGCGTACGGCCAGTGTAGGAGATCGCTCCCCACACCATGATGCCGGGTGTTGGCCCTGTGTGCCTCGGTCGTATGCAGTCCTGATTGTGGCGCTCACCTCCACGGCGCCAAACACGCATACGACCATCATTGGCACCAAGGCAGAAGCGACTCTCATCGCTGAAGACGACACGTCTCCATTCGTCCCTCCATTCACGCCTGTCGCGACACCACTGGAGGCGGGCTGCACGATGTTGGGGCGTGAGCGGAAGACGGCCTAACGGTGTGCGGGACCGTAGCCCAGCTTCATGGAGACGGTTGCGAATGGTCCTCGCCGATACCCCAGGAGCAACAGTGTCCCTAATTTGCTGGGAAGTGGCGGTGCGGTCCCCTACGGCACTGCGTAGGATCCTACGGTCTTGGCGTGCATCCGTGCGTCGCTGCGGTCCGGTCCCAGGTCGACGGGCACGTGCACCTTCCGCCGACCACTGGCGACAACATCGATGTGACCTCACGCCCCACGTGTTGAGCAATTCGGCGGTACGTCCACCCGGCCTCCCGCATGCCCACTATACGCCCTCGCTCAAAGTCCGTCAACTGCACATACGGTTCACGTCCACGCTGTCGCGGCATGCTACCAGTGTTAAAGACTGCGATGGAGCTCCGTATGCCACGGCCACGGCCAACTGGCTGACACTGACGGCGGCGGTGCACAAATGCTGCGCAGCTAGCGCCATTCGACGGCCAACACCGCGGTTCCTGGTGTGTCCGCTGTGCCGTGCGTGTGATCATTGCTTGTACAGCCCTCTCGCAGTGTCTGGAGCAAGTATGGTGGGTCTGACACACCGGTGTCAATGTGTTCTTTTTTCCATTTCCAGGAGTGTATAAATTCCAGATGCGATGCAGTGTTCCAAATCCATGTTTTAAGGTACCAAAATGAAAACTCAAAGAAAAGATTTGATATTTGGATCGAAATTATGCAAAAGAAACTTTCAAATTTCAAAATCAACGAAGCGATTTGTGTTTTTTTCTTTTACTCTTTTGTGTTAAAACTTATAAGGTGGACGTCGTGTGACAATGTGTCGTAATGCTTCGAAATGTTGTGCCACGATGACTAGCTACCCCATCTGGATGCCCTAAATGGCACATGCTACGCCATAAATGGCACATGGTAGGCCATAAAAGGCTTATTATTTTCATTTAGAATCTCATTATTGTGCATTCTCAGGGATTAAACGAGGCCAAGTTCCTCATATTTGAGAAGCGCAGAGCCCCGTCTTCCGTTCATTTCTGTGGTTTCTCTAAATCTTCTAACGTGAAGGTCTGAATGCTTCCTTCAACGGTCATACCCGCTTATGTTATTTTTCCTCTACAGTGTTGATAGGGAATCATTAAATTTTAGAATATGGACAAAAGAGTTATATTTAAAGCCCAGAAAAGTGATCCTGTGTAGCGTACAAAAAGGCATCGTTGTATAATAAGTACAATATGTAAACAGAGGGAAAGTGATGACTTCTTACGATTCGTGATCGCAGAGGCCCACAAATTTCGCCGTTTCGTCGCAAACACTTCATATGCCTTGGATTTGATCACATTCATTGTGGTCATTTAGTTGTGATGTACAAATTATATATGTAGCACCATATCCATTCAGTTATCCTGACAGGCCTAAAACTATGAAACACAACATTGGGGCCTATCGTCAGGCACGATAGTTAACAATTATCACTCAATAATTCAATTAAAGTTTAAATGAAAAGGTCAGTTCGCTATAGGACTGGGTTTCGGTAATCCTGTTGGTGTCCGGAAGTCATCGATCACAATAACAAGTTGGAAAACCACTTAGAAGGTGCACACAGACCTGTCATTGGTCTGCGGATTGCGAGACCCTCTAGGAAAGCTAAAGGCAATAATGTCACTCTTAGCTGGGCGTCTGTGAACTACGCGTGCGCCTGACGAACGGTATCGCTCTCTAAGAAATTTTTGTGGAGTTCGGTCAATGGCAGTCAAAGAATTTAATTGGTTTATACAATACCTCACGCGAAAACGTAACTTCCGCTACTTCACAAATAACAACTATTCGTATATTCAGTCGATTATGAAAACATGGAAAATTACAACAAAATACACTTCACACAATCAAAATTATGTATATAACTCCCTGTAAATTACTCATCATAAAACTTGCAGATATAAACAATAAGAAACGCATATTACTAACCACCAGAAGCCTCTTAAGTTTCTGTCCGTTTATTTCACTAAATTACTATTTTCTTATGGAGAATGATCAAACTATTAAGTAGGTTTGTTATTTATAATAAACTTGGGAACTTACGACCGAACCGCTGAATCTTTCCATCAGTAAATGGGGTATGTTCTCCACTGACTCGGTTGTTTTAACCCCCTCCACTGACGGAATGACCCACTTCCCAATTCCGTATGTATAAAACCAATACGGACTTGTAGCTGTCACGCCTTTGCGCTTATTGCTACGTATTTTAACTGTAAATAGCTCAGTCCCAATGGTAAGAGGCAGTAGTGAATTCACGTAGTTAATATTTGAATCCAGCACAGCTGCCACAAGCTCAGCTCACTTTTACTCCACTCCTACCCTCGCCATTGCACCACATTAACTAGGTGCTACGTGGACCTTGCTAAATTCACTTGCGTATACATTTTTGACCGTTACTCGCCAGTATTTACCTAATGAATAGTACACTCCTAACCGGACTATTTCCCTAAGAGCTGTGACGATTGAACGGGTTCGATCCACGGCCTACAGTGCCCTACAGTTCACACGGTAACACTGCCTACCTGTCCCACTTAACTTGGTAGTGAGCTTATGTATCCAATCACCACTGCTAGCAGCAGTGGATAATCCTATCAGCACGACGAGAGCAGCAGACTTACCGTCGAATCCTCCTGAAAATACTTATAACTACGGTCGCCAGCTCTGAAGGAGCAAAAGAATAAATCAATTTTTGGGCTCGTTTCAAAGTGAAATGGCTTGAGTTGAATTTAAACTTAATTCTGAATATTACTATTTCTGATCATTCTAGATGATTCTACAAAGCAAATACTCTCTCAATTTCTGTGAGTTGGCTTGGCAATTACTACCAAGACAGGTTATGCAACTTCGGTTAACAAAATTCTATCCTTCAACTTATTTAATGATTTTCGAAATTACTCTTTGGATCATTGATACAGAATTAGTTAAGTGACTTTACTTGAAAGGTTGCTCAGAAAAATTTAAGTAACTGTAAATAGGCGACTCATTCTGGTGTGACCATTGCTCTTTTCAACATTCTTATACGCTAAAGTATTCTACAACCAAAAGAATTGTAAATGAAAGAGGCGATGGTGGCCTCAGTCTGATTTCACTATACTATGTTTGAGGTTACTACACTTTACAATGAACAACATGCGTCGTAATTTTACTCATTACTATATTCTGTCCTCTGCACTTGCATAAAAGAAAACTGGTATTCTCCTTTTACATGTATACAAAGTTCGACTTAACAATTGCAAGCAGTCTTGCCTTGGGTAGACGTGTCGGTGCTGGTGGTGAGATGCACGTGGCTAACGCAGCTCTTCACACCTCATGCCCTTAATGGCGGCTGGAACTACGAGCTGTAGCACTCGTATAAGCTACTGCACGTCCGCCATAAATTCTGGGCGCAGGAACTCTTACAATCAGCCCCAGTGGCATAGAGGCGGCTTCAACAACCATTCGTCGCGTTTTACTCCAAAAACGGCGACGATATTCGCCTCTTCTCTGTTGCACAATCACTTTTGCGTGAGCACAGTTACGCACGTCCGATCACGTCAACACTCCCCAGGCCATTCCCTTGTTCAGTCCCTGTGTCTCCAGCTACCCCTAGCTACGCTCGTATCACCCAGAGTGGGGGCGTTCCCCTACCACCTTTTTACCGAAATCATTTAGTGTTTAAGAATATTTATATTTACTACCCTGGAGTCCATACCAGTCATAATAATTTACTACTAGCGTTTTACAACATTAAATTATACAGTAATAACTTATAATTACCAAGAAAAAAAATACATTTGACTCTGAGAGCTTAGTGCATTGTCTGACAGCGCTAATTCCCAGTTTCGCCAATAGATGGCATCAGGGTGCACTCCCTGGCAGTCTCACACAAGCGCGCCCGTTTCAGACGCGCGGGCTCCAAATTACTGTCAGCCCACCATCATTTCAGTTCCGTTACACATGCCCCACTTCTTATTGAAGTATCTTACAGTGATAATTCAATAAGAAGTCTCTCCTATAATGAATCTGAAATGTTCGATAAGCTTTTTACCAAGGGTTTTCCCTTTCTTACTGATACACCTCGATACTTATATTACATATTTAAAATGAAACAACAATTCTTTCTCTCTTTCCTGCTAAACATTACATCAATGATTTACATATATTCTTTCCAATTTTCTTACTTCTAAACACAGTACACTTTAAACATCTTTTTTTTTTCAAAGTTTTAAATACACTTCTTTTATCTCAGGCAAGTAAAACACACGTTATGCGCCTATTACTTTGTAGCCCGTCCTTTTCACTTTACCTCCTCACTTTTCTACCTCTTCCACAACACTTATTTACACATCTATTAAGGCTTTCTTAGAAGCTCAGTCTTTTCCAGTCTGTTTAGTCTCTACTTAAACTAGAAGTTTCATTAGAATACTGCAATATATTTTAGTGAGCATTTACCTTTCACATAGAAAAAAAGAAACAAAACTATTTACATATTGATTTACTTTAATATTTATTTATATATTTATTTTCAATCTGGTAGAATTCGTGGTTCATACCTTTTGAGATCCACTATGTTTCTTACTCCCAGGCGTTTGCCTGTTAATGGGTACTCTAAATAATAAGCATTCACATTGGGTATGGACACTATTTTAAATGGTCCATTATATATATATATTTAAATTTGCTGATCTCGTTATTAATTTCACTTGACTTTTCATGTGTTTTTACAAGAACGAGATCACCTATTTTGAATTTGGGATTCCTTACTTTTTCGTCGTGACGACGAATTCTCGCATCTGCTTGTTTTCTCATCTTGTCTTTTACTAAGTTCTTTTTACTATCATAATCTAATTCAACTCTATTTGGAAATTCTAGTAGGTCTTCTACTAGACTTTTACTCCTTGTCTTTTTCAGGATTTCTTCTGGAGTAAATCCAGTGCTCTCGTTTGTTAATGAATTCATGATTTCTTCGAATTCACTCACATACATGCCCCACTTCTTGTGGTTACTATGGCAGTACGTCCTAAATAACCGACCTATCTCACGCATATATCTTTCTGCTGGATTGCTTGATGGGTGATAAGCTGAGATATGTACCACTTCTACCTGTTTCTCAGTTATCCCATCCTTCCACATTTTTGAGCAAAACTGAACACCATTATCTGATAGTATTCTCTTTGGCTTCCCTACTTTCACAAAATAATCACACACCATTTTATCATACACAGCTCTGGCAGTAGCTTTTCTCAAGGGATATAGCTTTATATACATTGAGAAAAGTTCAATTGCTACAAATATGTACACAAAACCCCCCATGGTTTTCGGTAATGGTCCAAAGATATCTACTGCTACTATTTCTAATACTTCATCAGGTTTTATTGATTGCATGGGCCCTTGATTAGTTGCATTTGTTACTTTCGCCTTTTGGCATAGATCACAAGATCTTATCCTCCGTGCTACCCTTCGTGCCATGTTGTTAAAGGTAATGCATTCATCTAACTTATCGGTACACTTCTGTGCACCACAATGGCCATATGCCAAGTGAACATAATCTATCAGCACTTCCGTGTGTTGTTCCGGCCAACATACTCTCCACTTCCCTGGATTATTTAATCTTTGAAGATACAGTACACCTTTATGTATTTTATATGAAGCCCTTATGTTAGTTGCGTCCGGATTGTCAAACTTGACCTTTACCGACTTGAGTGCATCATCATCACTTTGATATCTTCGCATATTCCGACATATTTCCCTAATTTTTTCTCTTCCTTCCGCTTTTTTGAAGTAATTCACCTCAAAAACATCTTCCCTATTCTTTACACTTTCTAGTGTCTCACATCCTTCCGGTAATCTCGACAAAGCATCCGGTACTGCATGTTCTTTGCCTTTAACATACTTGATCTCTATGTCAAATTATTGTAAAAACAGCGCCCATCTGGTCAACCTGTTATGTAACAATCTGCAGTCCTTCAAAAATATTAAAGCTTTGTGGTCTGTATGGACCACAGTCTTATGTCCCCATAAGAAAAGTTGAAATTTCCTAAAACCCCATACTATAGCTAAAGCCTCCTTCTCTGAAACTGTATAGTTTCTTTCGTACTTAGACATGGTTCTACTCGCAAATGCTATTTGTCTATGAGTTTTTCCCCCATCTATCATTACCTCCTGAAATATGGATGCTCCCAATCCATAATCTGAACTATCTGTTGCCATGTGGAATGGTTCACACAGGTCAGGGTGCCATAACTTTATGTTTTTAGCCAAATTGTCTTTTATCCGGTTGAATGCTGTTTCACATTCCTCAGTCCATATATACACACTGTTCTTCTTAAGTAGGTTGTTCAGATGTGGGCTATTGAACACCTGATCATCCACATACTTACGACAAAAGGAACAAAGTCCTATAAACGACTTTAGTTGTTTTTTATTCTTGGGAGCCGGACAATTTGTTATTGCTTTGACTTTGTTGGGATCCTTTTCAGTTCCCTCTGGTGTTACCATGTGACCTAAAAACTTTATTTCTTTCTTCACAAACTCGCATTTTTTCAGGTTCAGGGTCATTCCTCCTTTAATTAAAGCTTTGAACACCCTGTCGCATAACTCCATGTGCTCTTCCCATGTCCTTGTAGCAATTAACAAATCATCTACATAAACCGTGATTAGCGAACTAAGTTCACTCCCTAAAATTTTGTCTAAGGCCCGAATGAACACTGAAACGGAAGTATTTAGGCCAAATGGTACCACTGTGTAATGGTAGCATTTGCCATTGAATAAAAATGCCGTGTACTTCCTAAACTCCTCACTTAATGGGATTTGCCAGTATCCTGCCGTTAGGTCTAAACTAGTCATGTACTTTACACCATTAAACTTCTGCAATAAATTATCTATGTTCTCTTGACGATCCAACTCCCTCTTCACTACTTTATTCAGAGTACGAGCATCTATCACTATTCGTACACTTCCATCCTTCTTACCTACTATCACCAATGGGTTATTATATGGGCTAGAACTCCGTTCAATGACCCCACATGAAACCATTTTATCTATTTCTTTTTGAACTGCTTCTTTCTTAGACAAGGGTACATTATATGGTGGTTTAAAGAAAGGTTCATGCTCCTCTACCTCCATGCAGTACTCATAATTTATCACTCGTCCCGGTTTGTCCGAAAATACCTCCTGATTTTCTTTCAGAATTTGCCATAGATCCTCCCTTTGGGCATCAGATAGTCCTTCCGTTTTATCCACTACATTTCGAAGGAGTGTCTCCTTATTTCCATCTTCAACTATCTGCCTCACCAGAAACCAATCGAATTTTTTTTACCTCTTCCTGAATCATGATCATCTCTAAATTCTACCCATCTCAGCTGGTTCTCTTCCATTACTCTAGATGATTCAAATGGTATTTCTAATACCGCACTATCAACTTTACAAACTATTATCCCTTTGTCACAATCTATAATTACTTTTTGTTTCATTAACGAGTCAATGCCTAAAATGATCTCGGCACTGAGCTCTGGAACTACTAAAAATGCATTAGAAAATAGCTTGTTTTTTATCTTAAATTCCATCATCACTTGATGTTTAACAGGTTTACTACATTTCCCTGTCGCCCCTATCACTTTAACACCTGTTACTGGCATCATGACTACTCCTCGTTGCTCTTTGATCATCTCAAAAAATGCGTGCGAAATCGCACTTATTTGAGCACCCGTATCCAACAATACATATAAATCGTACCCACATACATTAATAGGTAGGATTGTTTGCATCCTATTGTCCTCTTTCATACTTTCTTTATCTTCCCATAATAAATCCTTTTCCACCGCCAAGTCTTGCCATATTATTTTTCCGGTTTTTATACTGACCATTCCATCCGGAGGTTTCTTTCTCCTTTTCATCCTAAATTCTTTCACCACTTTTTCCAATAGTCCTTCTTCTAGGCTCTTTAATGCCATCGCGTTCTCATTCGAATCTGTCATGCCTGAACTCTCGGTTGCGGAATCGGAAACTTCCTCTATTTCTTTTTCTCCCTGGATGCTTTCTGATGATTCTGACGATAATTCCTCCTCCTTAGAAATATGACCTTCTTCGGGTTCAAATAATTCTCGCAAATTATAATCCATTTCAATACTTTCCCTTTGTTGGATAGTGCATTCGCGACTCTTTCTTTCATTATTTTCCCCTACTAATGGAATTCCAGTCTCACTCAACTCATTTGCTTCAGTACTACAGGGATCACAACACTCTTTCTCTTGGTTAGATACACTTTCTCTAATTTCTTTAAAAGAATCTTCATCACAGTCATGTACTCTTGCTGTCACTAGGTACACATCATAATCGGTATGGCTTTCTAACACTGTCATATTCGGGTCCAAATTAATCACTTGAGGGGAAGATCTTTCTAATTGTGCTGGCTGGCTTTTGAGCTGATGTATATATTCTGCATACGAGGTAATTTCTGAATCGGCATGCGTCTCTGCACTATGCCCCTTTTTCTTATCCACCCTTTCCTCTTTAATTACTTCTCGATGCGATTCGTCGACTATTCGTACGAACCTTTTACCATAAGTCACATCACTCCTCCCTTGCCCCTGCCTCTCTGCACAGTTGCCATCCCTACCGACAAACAACGCCTTCTCTGACTCTTCCTTCATCAATTCGTCACTCTGACCGCGAATTGTACTTATTTCATTCACGTGAGCCTTCACATCCGACCGATATTCTTTTCCTACTTCATTTCCCTTAATAATTCCTCCCTGCTCTCTCTCCTCTGTTTGTATCCCTGCATTATACTTCGCAAAGTTTCGTTTATGTAACTGCTCTTCAGGCGAACGACGCACTATCCTACTATAGTACTGCCTACTCCGATTTTCCCTATATTTGGGCCATTTCTTTCTTTCCACGCGCGTTAGGCCCTTGACCTGCGCGGTATTTAGTTTTCCTGATTTTGATAATGCATCCTGTTTCCCTGATAGTGTCCTCTCCCTCGCTGAGAGTTACCTTCTTGACCTCTTCCTCTCATCATGTTAATTTGCGGTTCATTCCTACCACCTTTTACTATTCCATTCTGATTTCTGAAACCTCGAAACTCTCTAGTTTCACGCCACCTATCTTCATTCTCGATTTTTTCTAAAAATTCATCGAATGTTCGATGAGTGCCTCCTACATAACGCTTTGAATCGTCAGGTAGCTTTTTCCACAACTCCCACACTATCTCCGATTCTGATCTACGATCTTTAAGATACTCCAAACGCTTGAACCATCCTTCACAGTATTCTTTCATGAGCCCACGCCCATGTTCTGGCATTCTGGCGACAACGAATTCTCTCCACAACCTATCTCTCTGTTGTGTGCTCCAGAATTCCTCAAGGAACTTTTCTTTGAAGTCTGTAAACTTCAAATTGTCGATATCCAAATTCAATCCCCAACGTTTAGCATGACCTGCTAAAGCGTCTATTACTAAATTAATTTTTTCTTTATCCGACATGTCTGTTGGTAAGACACGTTCACAATTTTTTATAAAATCCATTGGATGCCATCCACCTTGTTTCTTTTGAGGATCGTATTTTTCCTCCCTACTCAGTATTTCCGATTTTTGCATTACCAATGGGATACCACTACAGTTAAGAAACGTCTGATTCTGAACTTGCTGACTTAATAATTTTATCTCATTATGCAGTGTAATTTCCTGCTCCTGCACACATGCATCAAAACTCAACATGGTATTGCGCAGTGTTTCAATATCAGCTGCCGTTTCTTTAACAATCTCTTTCTTTAGAACTGGTACTATCACCTGTAATTTACTTTCAATTATCGGTTCTAATTTTTCACTAACCAAAGGTTCCACTGATTTCTCTATTCTCTGAATTTCGGTATCAAATCTTTTCTCTATTTCTGTGACTTTTCTCTGAACATTTGTTATTTCAGCCCTAATGCTATTTACTGATTTGTTTACCTCTGTGATACGTTGGCTTTGCGTATTCAAAATATCTAAATTGGCTTTTATTTTACCAGATAGGTTTTCATCCAATTGGGATATATGACTAGCCATTTCTGCTTTCAAACTAGCATTCCCTTCTTGAATTTGCGCCATCATCCTATTTAACAAACTTGTTAATTCCATATCCTCTCCCTTGTGACTTGCATCCACAGATACATCGGGTTCACTTTTCACTACCTTTGGTTTCACTTCCCGTTCCTCCTGTCTTATGGGTGTGGATTCATCTATAAGATTTTCCAACCCTACAACAGTATCTATGGTCCCTAATTCTGGGTCTGACCTTGTAATGTTTTCGTCTTGCTTGTTACTATTCGACTCCATCTTATGCTGCTGTATTTCGTGCCTAATAGAAATGTTTATTAAACCAAGTATTACTTGTTTAACTCCTACTATTGGACTTTCTTTTGCTGCTTTGCAGGTTGTCGTCTTGAACTTACCAATTGTGGTATATTTGTCTACAACAGAATTTTAAATTTAAAATTTTCTTGAAACTACAAGTTTATATAAAACACTTTTATTGCAGCCATTATTCTACAAACTTGGTTAGTCCTGTCACGGTCGCCACATGCGACCGAACCGCTGAATCTTTCCATCAGTAAATGGGGTATGTTCTCCACTGACTCGGTTGTTTTAACCGCCTCCACTGACGGAATGACCCACTTCCCAATTCCGTATGTATAAAACCAATACGGACTTGTAGCTGTCACGCCTTTGCGCTTATTGCTACGTATTTTAACTGTAAATAGCTCAGTCCCAATGGTAAGAGGCAGTAGTGAATTCACGTAGTTAATATTTGAATCCAGCACAGCTGCCACAAGCTCAGCTCACTTTTACTCCACTCCTACCCTCGCCATTGCACCACATTAACTAGGTGCTACGTGGACCTTGCTAAATTCACTTGCGTATACATTTTTGACCGTTACTCGCCAGTATTTACCTAATGAATAGTACACTCCTAACCGGACTATTTCCCTAAGAGCTGTGACGATTGAACGGGTTCGATCCACGGCCTACAGTGCCCTACAGTTCACACGGTAACACTGCCTACCTGTCCCACTTAACTTGGTAGTGAGCTTATGTATCCAATCACCACTGCTAGCAGCAGTGGATAATCCTATCAGCACGACGAGAGCAGCAGACTTACCGTCGAATCCTCCTGAAAATACTTATAACTACGGTCGCCAGCTCTGAAGGAGCAAAAGAATAAATCAATTTTTGGGCTCGTTTCAAAGTGAAATGGCTTGAGTTGAATTTAAACTTAATTCTGAATATTACTATTTCTGATCATTCTAGATGATTCTACAAAGCAAATACTCTCTCAATTTCTGTGAGGTGGCTTGGTAATTACTACCAAGACAGGTTATGCAACTTCGGTTAACAAAATTCTATCCTTCAACTTATTTAATGATTTTGGATATTACTCTTTGGACCATTGATACAGAATCAGTTAAGTGACTTTACTTGAAAGGTTGCTCAGAAAAATTTAAGTAACTGTAAATAGGCGACTCATTCTGGTGTGACCATTGCTCTTTTCAACAATCTTATACGCTAAAGTATTCTACAACCAAAAGAATTGTAAATGAAAGAGACGATGGTGGCCTCAGTCTGATTTCACTATACTATGTTTGAGGTTACTACACTTTACAATGAACAACATGCGTCGTAATTTTACTCATTACTATATTCTGTCCTCTGCACTTGCATAAAAGAAAACTGGTATTCTCCTTTTACATGTATACAAAGTTCGACTTAACAATTGCAAGCAGTCTTGCCTTGGGTAGACGTGTCGGTGCTGGTGGTGAGATGCACGTGGCTAACGCAGCTCTTCACACCTCATGCCCTTAATGGCGGCTGGAACTACGAGCTGTAGCACTCGTATAAGCTACTGCACGTCCGCCATAAATTCTGGGCGCAGGAACTCTTACAATCAGCCCCAGTGGCATAGAGGCGGCTTCAACAACCATTCGTCGCGTTTTACTCCAAAAACGGCGACGATATTCGCCTCTTCTCTGTTGCACAATCACTTTTGCGTGAGCACAGTTACGCACGTCCGATCACGTCAACACTCCCCCAGGCCATTCCCTTGTTCAGTCCCTGTGTCTCCAGCTACCCCTAGCTACGCTCGTATCACCCAGAGTGGGGGCGTTCCCCTACCACCTTTTTACCGAAATCATTTAGTATTTAAGAATATTTATATTTACTACCCTGGAGTCCATACCAGTCATAATAATTTACTACTAGCGTTTTACAACATTAAATTATACAGTAATAACTTATAATTACCAAGAAAAAGAATACATTTTACTCTGAGAGCTTAGTGCATTGTCTGACAGCGCTAATTCCCAGTTTCGCCAATAGATGGCATCAGGGTGCACTCCCTGGCAGTCTCACACAAGCGCGCCCGTTTCAGATGCGCGGGCTCCAAATTACTGTCAGCCCACCATCATTTCAGTTCCGTTACAAACTGATAATAATTAAATAGAGGTTACCAATGACGTGAAGGAAATTCATTTGGTTATAAACAGATGTTTCAAAAGTTTTAACTGTATAATAAAACTTGACTTTAATGTTAATTAACATTCTATTTGTGTTTATTAGCTATTACCTCAAAAAAAAAAAAAAAAACTTGCGCAGTTGTCATAAAAACTGATTATCATTTACGCCCTTTTCTGTATTTAATGCCTGTAAATATGATGACGAAATTTAACGCTGGAAAGCTAAATTTCGTTTCAATTTACTTTCCTCACGAAAATACAATCGGATTATAACAAAATACATCAAACCACACTACCGATTCTTTACTTATCTTTATTCCATGTTTTAACATACAGCTTCTGCCTCTTCTCCTCTGTCTGTCTAGAAGTCCAAACTCACTGTCGATCTCTCGATAGCAAGAAGTAATTTTTTTTTTTGTTCGTCGTCCGGTGCTGTCGTCCACTGCCAAAACTTTGTGTCCTACGCGTGACATACAAATGCGTTATTTAGTTTCAACCTCAGTTACTCATATTTTTTCGCTATTTAGATATTCAGATTCGACCTCGAATACATGAGAACTTACCGCAAAACCTACTCGCACATTTAGATACTCTGCTAATAGCAAAAAGAGTAACTCTGAGCTTTTGGTTACATGGCATCTGTATTTGCATTTTTGATAGTGTATCACAACCATTGTTCGACAGGCCTGTCTGTATACTCGCTAACTGGCTATCGCTATCAGTGGCATTTGAATGAAATATCATAGCATAGTTTTAGTACTCATCTTGCTTTATAACTTCAATAGGGGAAGCTGCGTTAGCTATTTTCTTAATACATATAATATACTGGGTGAGACAGCAAAGACAGGTGCCCCAAATACATTCAGAATAAATAAACATATCTAGCTGCAATTTGTCCCAAGTTATAGCTTACAATATGACGAATTTCCTGACATTGGCGAGTAATTTTTAACGTTTATAGTCGCAGAATTGCGACACCGACTTTTTTTTTTTAACTATTTCTTTCTTTCTGTGGCAGTTGAAAGAAGCTCCTAAGAGAACTCCAAAAACATATATGTGAGACTTGATCAAACCGTATCAAGACAACAGAGCTGCAAACCATTGTTCCGTCGTCAGGAAAATAGGTATGCATGACCGTCTGCCCTAGTGTACTAAAACTTAGCAAACATATATCTCAAGTATGATTCTTGTGTTTATCTGTGAGCTTGAGACCCATCTGTCTTAAGTTCTGCTTATGTAGCAATAAGATAACTTGCTCGTAGAACTATTGAGACATTCACAGTGTATACGACAGTCGAAAAGGTTGAGTCGTCTAAGAACATGATGCTGAACTCAGTGTGGGGCAACATCTGAATTTCTTATTTTTTTAAAATGAATCTAGCGTTTACATTACTTTGCCGTAAGGACGCTTACACGTGGTTACGATGTGATCTGTTATGATCCCTTGCATTTTGCAGTTTTCTCGTTCAGCAACCAGCACTCTAGATTTTTATTTTCAGCATGACTATACCTAAGTCCAAGCAAAGTTGATTCATTCACATCAACCAAGGCCCAAAATACCTTCCAGACATGATACTCTATGCTCAACGCTCAAGTTGCTACCATTATTCAACACAAATAACATCGTACATACCCTTGTGTGTCGCGCTATAACAAGACGACCGCGTCTACTCGTCATCACCGATTTCGCCCAAACTGGTGGTATATGTTGAGGTTGGCAAGAAATGACAGTGACAAAAGTGGAAGCTCCAGACGGCCAAGCGTTTAGAAAATAAACATTTCCGGCTAGTGTCGGACGAGCCATATACCATTAGTGGTGGCGTAGTTTCCAGTCAGCCGTTGGCGCAGCGGAAAGACTACAGAACGGCGATGAAGTGGCCGTGCTGTCTCGTCCCTAGAGGGAAATACTTTTTATTTTCAATTTTTACGTTACTTAAACGGCAAATAAAACGAAATAATGATTGGTATATGTATTTGTTAATATTTTCATAAAATACATCAAAATGAGAGGCAAAGAAAAGTGTGGGATTGCAAATATATATTTCGAGGAAGGGACTATCAGCGCACACGAAAGCTTCGTACGTAAAATTAGATACTTTTATTAGTCTACAGTTTATGACGTGCACATGCTGGAGTGATGTTCACCGCAAAAACAGAGGAGCAGGAATTTTCTCGACATATTCAACGGGCACTTACTGGTGGCGTGCAGCTGCCAAAGATTGCTCGAAGGTCAAAAGTAAATCAACGGAATACAAAGTCCTGTATGCTTCAATTGCAATCTCTTCTTGGAAACTTTCTTAGAGAATCCTCGAGGGCCCTGTAAGTACAAAATTTTCGGTGAAATTTATTTTCAATCGAAAATTTCCTGTTGCTTTTCATTTCCATACCTTCTATGAAACTGTGATAGGTATATTAAACAGAGAACTATTTAGGTTTAATTGCAGTGTAAATAACGTAAGAAATGGATAAAAAATTAAAAGACGTCCCGACGAGGGACTCGAATCCCACGACCTTTGTATCACCAGCCGGTGAAGTTTTCGATGCACCAGATGCTGCATGAAGCCTCTGTTCCCATAAATGGCTAATGACCTGCCCGATCCGCGTCAGAAATTTAATTTTTATTCTAAAAGCTTGACCACCTGGACCTCTCACTTCCGCCATTTTCATTCCTGGTAAAGCCCTGCATGTACCATAAATCTTGACGAAAGCGGTGCCGACGAACAGGTGGGGTCCCTTGTAAGACATCGTCCTTCGCACAGGCACGTTAGTAGGCGTAACTCATTTTTATTGTGCAACAGATAAGCAAGAACGCAAACTTGTCGTATAGCTCAAAGCGCAGCTTGCTAATTCGCGACATGAGGTCTATTTCGTACGAAGCAGCGGGAGCCATTCGCGAGACCACTGTGGTAAGTTGTTTTCCAATTAATGAAATTGTGTTGTATAATGACCTATCGTTACGATCGCGAGGTTTTATTCATGATGTTTAAACAGCTCAGGCTCGGGGTTATATTCGCTTGTGAGTAAACTGAGCTAGCACTGGATTACAGCTACGAACACGAAAATTTGTATAAGGGTCTATTTGGACATTACACTGAGGGATTAGTGTCGTTCTGTAATTCAAGTAGAAGTTCTTGAGTTATTTGTGTTTATTTCTGTTTTTGATGGTATCAGTGGGTTACCAAATATCAGTCTTGGTCTGCGGTAAAAATTATTAATGACATTTTTAAGGCAGTTCCAATGAGGAACCTATACCAAGTTTGACGTCCTTCTGACATATACCGCTGAGCATAGGAATGTTTGAAGCATTACGTGTAAGATGTAGAGACAATAATTTTGTCAGTTAGAGACGTCCTAAACATTCACTTTTACAGATAGGAAGAGACGCTTTGCACTGAGGAGAAATGAAGTTATTTTAGGTAAACTTTCACGGAGTCATTAGGTGCCCGATTTAGGTAGCGAGAAGCGATTAAATGGTTTCATCAGGGGTACGCTTGACACTTACAATGTCTGAGTAAGTCCAAACGTCAAATAACGTTTTGTATGCAGGCCGCTACCGTAGCGCATACAAGGCGCAGGAATTTGGGCGTGGAAATTATTCAGCAGTAACGCTACGCCGAGTACACGTCGCTTGATTCTTTTCTCTGTGTAATACTGTATTACATATTGTTAAAAGTACACAGAAAATTTTACCGCGAGTTTCGTACTCTATTTCTGGAAATAGGGTAATTCTGTGCTTTAAACTATGCTGGTGAACTGTAACTGTCACTGATGTGCAGGAACTTCGTTTTGAACAGGTAAATCGAGTGGGAATTTTTCCATTTATTCCGTTACGTGCTATAATAACAACGGGGCCATTAACACATATCGGACATTTATAGCGCTGCTATTTTAAGGCAAGTAAACAATTTATAACGATGTGTTGTTAGAAGATGTGGGCGAGCGACTCTCTTTTGGAGAAGGGTGGAGGGGCGGGCGAAGACTGCAGCCACATAACTGATACACCGAAGCGCCAAAGAAACTGGTACAGGCATACATATTTAAATACAGACTACGGCGTTGTGGTCGGCAACGCCTATGTAGGACAATAAGTATGTGGCGCAATTCTTACATCGCTTACTGCTCCTACAATGGCAGGTTATCAACATTCAAGTGAGTTTGAACGTGATGTTACAGTTGGCGCACGAGCGATAGGTCACTGCATCTTCGAGGTAGCGATGAAGTGAGGATTTTCCCGTACGACCATTTCACGAGTGTACCGTGAATATTAGAAATCCGGTAAAACATCAAATCTCCAACATCGCTGCGGCCGGAAAAAGATTCTGCAAGAACTGGACCAACGGTGACTGAGGAGAATCCTTCAACGTGTCAGAAGTGGAACCCTTCCGTAAATTGCTGCATATTTCATTGCTGGGCCATCAAAAATTGTCAGCGTGCGAACCATTCAGCGAAACATCATTGGTATGGGCTTTGGGAGCCGAAGACCCACACAAAGCTTTACACCTCGTCTGATCCAGTCAACAACGACATTGGACTGCTGATGACTGGAATCATGTTGCCTGCTCGTTTCAAATTGTATCGAGCTGACAGAATTATACGGGTATGGAGACAACCTCATGAATAGAAGAACCCTGCATACAGCAAGAGAGTGTTCAAGCTGGTGGAGGCTCTGTAAGGTGTAGGCCGTGTGCTGTTGGAGTGATGTGGTACCCCTGATACTAGTAGACATGTCTCTGACAGATGACACGTACATAACCATCCTGTCAGATCATCTGTACCCATTCATGTCCATTGTGGATTCCGACAAGCTTGGGCAATTCCAGCAGGACAATGCAACACCCCCACACGTCCATAATTACTACGCCGGCCGGTGTGGCCGAGCGGCTCTAGGCGCTTTAGTCTGGAACCTCTCTACCGCTATGGTCTTAGGTTCGAATCCTGCCTCCGTCATGGATGTCTGTGATGTCCTTAGTTAGTTAGGTTTAAGTAGTTCTAAGTTCTAGGGGACTGATGACCTCAGCAGTTAAGTCCGAAAGTGCTCAGAGCCATTTGAACCAACCAATTACAGGCGGAGGCTGCTTATCTAACGACTTTCGGGATGGAGGGTGGGGGTGGGGGGGTGGGGGGTCAAGAAAATTTTGATGTTCAGTTTTTCGTACAGCTACTGACCGAATCTATAAATTCAAAATGTTGTCGTAATCTGCTAATGGCACTTTAGAATGTTATGTTAAAAGTTAAAAGTTTAACACAATAACTCAAGTATTAAAGATAGAAGTCTGTATATGTCTTGGGCTACCGTAACTCACGAATGTTTGAAAATGAGAGCGCTTAACGATATCCAGCAAACTTTAAACGTAATATGATACCTTTTCTAAACTTTTTCTCACCTACAGCCCCACAATATAATGAAATGGTGTTTAACGTCAAATATTTAAGAGATCAACGCATTGGTAATGCAATCATATATTTGAAGCTATTTTATACATGAGATTTCGATTCTTAAAGAGTTTGCAGGAAGGGAGGGGACAGATGTGCTGGTTAAAGGTAACTTGGGAATTACTTCAGAGCCATTTACATTGATGACAGATGTCTGAGTTCGAAAATATTTGACCTTGCTTTCTCTAGTCAAAACATTTCTAAACAGATGCCACAAAGTATACAGCTCCGAAAGGAATTACCTTTGTTGAGCACCTAGACAGACTGAAGTATTTCGCTCAGCTTTGAACACTTCACGTGGCAATGGAATATTTCATAACCAAACACAAGCAGGAGATGGGAAACAGGAAACACTTGTAGTGTGAATTTTGGCCAAAATTCTCAATTACTGTTATAACAAAAGGGCTGACTGTGCCTCTTTTGTTTTGTATCTGAGGTGACTAAGAGTCTTTCACTGATACATCTTGACGAAAATTTGTTTTCTGCCTCGGCCTTTCAGATGCTTGGAATATATAAAACAAGTACGTAATATAATTTTATTCTTTGTAAATATACAGTAATAACCGTGAGAACTAAAATGCACCGTCGAAGGTAGACAGCCATCGTTGCTTATAAACGCAGCTTGTGTTCCAATAAAACCAACTGTGGAGAAATGAAAAGTGTATGCTTTCAGTTTAGCAGCTATTTCTGTGCATAATGTCTTTTCATAGTAATGTGACTCCGGAGTTGAAAGGATTCACATTTTACCTAGCAGCTGTTTCTGCTGTCAACGCCTGTCGATTTTAGCTGAAATCCTGAGTTTGACAGTATTTCATTACAACTAACGATTACTGCTATTACTGTGACAAAATTCTCACGGCACATTTCAGGAGGGCCAGAATGAAGTTTGGCGCGGAGTATATGTAGAACGGCGTACCAGAAACTGGATGTTTAGAGTGGTACTCAAACTTTTTCTCCCGCTTACCCCCAAAGACAATTTTCCATAGCAGCCTGCACCACTGGAGCTAGCCCTAGAATTATCCTTAATTCAAATACACATAACCATAGCGAAAACAGATGATAAAATTTATACCTTGTTAAATACTACAAAAAGGAGGATTACGCTATAAATGTATGAAATAAATACAGGAACTACGTTACAGTTAGCACGCATTCCAAAAGTTATAAGAACTTGTGTATGTTTCTAATTAGTTAGTGAAGTACTGACCGTTTCATTTGAAAGCAGTTCTTCTGTTCCTACCTGAATCTTCTTTAGTGCGAGTATCAGTGGTGATTCGGGATTCAAGCGGTTTATTTGTTTCGTTTTGTTTGCTGTCAGTTTAAAGAAACTTTGCTCACGCAAACAAGTAGAGGGGAATGGAAGGGAGGTGCATAATGGCAGTGTCACTAAGTTCGGTATAGTCTTCACCTGCGTAACACCAGAAATCACAAATTCACGCGGTTTCAATTTTTATGTCCAGTGGACTGTCAACAGGCATTTCCAAAAGCATTTCTTTTAATTTTACGGTAAGACAAGAGGAACTGATGGCGTCGCTGAAGAACGCATTTGCAGTCAAGTCTTGTGTATTATTGTCTTTCCCATTATGTGGAAAGTATTTTAAAAACTGTAACCTGAATTTCGCTCAGTGTAATTACATTATTTCCTAAAGTCCATTACCAATAATAACTTCATTTTGTCCACTGAATTCCAATACAGTTTGAACTACTGCAATATTTCCTTTATTAACACAATAAAACCTAAAGAAAACTTTCATACAATGCCCTTCGTCTTTCTCACGACCTTTAAAAATATTTGCGTCAAAACCTTGGAGCCGAAGACTGAGATCGTCAAATTCGTTGAATGCATCAGTCAAGTAATATAGGTGGCAGATCCACTGTTCACCTTCAAAATGATTTACCGGATCGCATTTAAATTTTGTAAGGAATCATTTTACCCCATCCTTTACTTCAAAAGGACGAGTCAATACGAGTCCTCGTGATACCCAGCGCACCTCAGTGTTCCACGATAATTTAGTGTGCGTAGATCCCACCTTCTCTCACTTAAAAAAAAGTAGCTGAATGTTTCGTGTAGATCATGAAATATATTTTTCGCCACCAAGTTTTCTTTACAATTTTGTCAAGTTATTCTTTTGTTAATTTCACGATTATGAGGAAAAGTGTTTTTTTTTATGTTAATGTGTCAATGAAGTATCACCCTCTGTGTTGAGACTTACGCTCTAGATCATAACATATTTAATTTTAATCTTAGAAAATATCAACAAATTAGAAATATCCGAAATATCCTCTCCTGGTCTATGCTCTGGTAATTGTTCACGTCCTAGAATTTCATCAGCAACAGCACCTTTCTTGTCGTCAAGTTACCCTACATCAATAATTAACTCAGCATCATCAGCCACACCACCGATTCATCGATCTGATTCGCAAATATTTTGTCCATTATAATATTTTATGCTACTTGGTCAATAATATCTTGTGCCATCTCATGAATTCTACGACCTGTACTTCTGCAGTATTCGGAATTATTTTCAATACTTTATAGCGGAATTTCCATGTGGCTTTTACTTATTATAATCAAAGAAACAAAAAACCGAAGAGGTTAAACTGCGGTATAAGGTGATTTACTTTTTGCAGCTAGCAAAGCTAGCTGATACGTCTCCAGTGGCGTCTTTACTGATTTTATACAACTGTTTATTACGTTTGAACTTTTATGTAAATTTTCTACATTACGCTTAAAAAATTCGACTGACTTGTCTTTATAATCGCCTTGATTGATTGCCAAATGTTTGTGGAGCAGGGATGTTTTCATAAAATTATTCGACAGTGTTTTGTTGTAAATAATGTAGAGAGGAAGAGGTGGGTGACACATTTTTGATATAAATCCATATTTAATGTCAGATTCACTTTAATACCTGTATTTCACATTTATCGGATCTATCGACTTTCTCGTAGATGGTTCTACGTCATGACTACTTTCACCAATATCCCATGGCGGAACAAGCGCTGTCACACTTTTCACTAGTTGTGATTTAACACTATGGCCAACATCACTTGTTTCGCTTATTTTACTTTTTCCTCTTTTAACGAATTTATCCACCTCACAACATAGGTAGAAAAATATATTACACTGTAAATAAGTTATACAGAACTGCAACCAGTCACTTTTTTGAACAATAATGTTTTATTCCATGAACCGGTTTTCGAACCTTTTCAGGTTCATCTTCAGATGGTTTCAGGAAGATGAACCTGAAAAGGTTCGAAAACCGGTTCATTGAATAAAACATTATTATTCAAAAAAGTGACTGGTAGCAGTTCTGTATAACTTATTTACATTCAATATACAGTCACGGTTCTAAAATATCCGTAATGGATAAGCATAATACAGGGTGATTCAAAAAGAATACCACAACTTTAAAAATGTGTATTTAATGAAAGAAACATAATATAACCTTCTGTTATACATCATTACAAAGAGTATTTAAAAAGGTTTTTTTTCACTCAAAAACAAGTTCAGAGATGTTCAATATGGCGCCCTCCAGACACTCGAGCAATATCAACCCGATACTCCAACTCGTTCCACACTCTCTGTAGCATATCAGGCGTAACAGTTTGGATAGCTGCTGTTATTTCTCGTTTCAAATCATCAATGGTGGCTGGGAGAGGTGGCCGAAACACCATATCCTTAACATACCCCCATAAGAAAAAATCGCAGGGGGTAAGATCAGGGCTTCTTGGAGGCCAGTGATGAAGTGCTCTGTCACGGGCTGCCTGGCGGCCGATCCATCGCCTCGGGTAGTTGACGTTCAGGTAGTTACGGACAGATAAGTGCCAATGTGGTGGCGCTCCATCCTGCTGAAATATGAATTGTTGTGCTTCTTGTTCGAGCTGAGGGAACAGCCAATTCTCTAACATCTCCAGATACTGTAGTCGGCCGTCCAGAACTTTTCCCTTTGCACAAACACCCATTCTCTGTAAACTGTTTATACCAACGTTTAATACACCACCTATCAGGAGGTTTAACACCATACTTCGTTCGAAATGCACGCTGAACAACTGTCGTCGATTCACTTCTGCCGTACTCAATAACACAAAAAGCTTTCTGTTGAGCGGTCGCCATCTTAGCATCAACTGACGCTGACGCCTAGTGAACAGTGCCTCAAGCGAACAAATGTGCAACTAAATGAAACTTTATAGCTCCCTTAATTCGCCGACAGATAGTGCTTAGCTCTGCCTTTTGTCGTTGCAGAGTTTTAAATTCCTAAAGTTGTGGTATTCTTTTTGAATCACCCTGTATATTACACTACCATAATAATAAATAAAATCAGCAGTAACAGTCAGCAAATCACATCACAAAACTAAAGAATGAGGTGTGAGACTTTGAGTAATGAAGACGGCTTTGCACTTAATAGTCACGAAAATATACAGGGGACTGAAAAATTAAAAATTTGTCCGTAACGTAAATTAGCAGGCACTGTTATTGTCGTCGGTATTTGGAACAAATTGTTGGGGAGGTAATGGAGTAATTATGATGGTTGTTGGACAGGACACAATTCAGATCTCTCTTGTTGAAATGTTTTTCGTTATTTGTTGTCACTCAGCAAACGTATTACACCGACTGTATACGTATTTTGAATTTTACGTACCCCGTAAGAAGTCTTCACTCACACTTGAGGATACGCGTATCCTTGCTTGAATATCAGTATTTTAGACGCTACGGAAACGGCACGCGGATGAGGAAAACAGTGCACACTCTGTGAATTTAGGATAGTTTGTGTTATGGCAAACTGATTCCACAAAGGCAGCAAAAGTTTGTGGTAACGTGAAAGCAAGTGTGAGAAAGCGACGTTGATATCAAAGCGCGCAATAGCAATAGGCGAGCGAGTTCGAAGGGGGCAGAATGATGGGTTTGCGGGAAATGTGTTCATCAGACCGTGACAATTCGTCCTTTTTAGGGCACGTTCCTACAAAAATGACGCTTGTGTGGAACCTTTGGACAGGGGTATGTACACAGAGTGTCAGTGTTACAAGGGATGACGGGCATGTTGTCATCACTATCGTAATGGACCGTGTAGTTTCGTCCGCAGTGCTGACTCGACATTTATCGTGGACCCATCTGTGTTAATAGGTCGACGCCGTACGCTGTCGAGTGGACTCGCGGAATGCATGTCGTTTCGTTAGATTCCACAAAGCCACAGGCTGTAATTAGTATGCGAACGATGTCACTGGCGTGCGTAGTGGCAAAACGCAGTGTTTCCGGATATGTAGCGCATCACCTCTTCCTGCATAGGTGGCCGCACAGGAGTTGCATGATGGGCCGGGAGGCTACAAACCTACTCTATTTAACCGCACTCCAAGTGAGATCTAGGGGCTATCGTATGTAGCCAGTAACGTGGGCTACTTCGTTTTGAAGGCAGTCTGAATAGTAATCGCTGACACTGGATGTTTTTATAGCCTTACACAGTGTCTGTTCCGCAAATACGTGCACGTGCTGCTTTCAGGTAAAACGAAGCGGGGCAATCTGGAAACCTTATTCAAACGTCAACAGCTTTTGTTGGTACTGAACACAAATAAAGTGTTTGCAATCTTATGGGGCTTAACTACTAAGGTTATCAGTCCCTAAGATTACACACTACTTAACCTAAATCATCCTAAGGACAAACACATACACACCCATGCGCGAGGGAGGACTCGAACCTCCGCCGGGACCAGCCGCAAAGTCCACGACTGCAGCGCCCAAGACCGCTCGGCTAATCCCGCGCGGCGGTACTGAACACAGCTAGTGTTCTAGGTGAAGGTATTCCCGGCAAAACTAGAAGTACATGCTTCCAAGTTAAAAACAGTTTCTGTGAACAATTCCTGCTTATAGCACAGTGTCTACGATAGTAATAAATGTTAAACATTTCAATTAGAGATAGCTTTTGTTCTCAACGCTTGTTCATTTTAAAGACAATCCTGATTTTAACTAAACTAAACTCCTTCCGAACAGGCCATGAAGTCCCAACGGGCCCGCCCGGCCGCCGCGTCATCCTCACCTATAGTCTTCACTGGATACGGATATGGAGGGACATGCGGTCAGCACACCGCTCTCCCGGCCATATGTCAGTTTCCAGGACTGAAACCGCTACTTCTCAATCAAGTAGCTTCTCAGTTTGCATCACAAGGGCTGAGTACACCCCGCTTGCCCACAGCGCTCGGCAGACTGGATGGTCACCCATCTAAGTGCTAGCCCAGCCTGACAGCGCTTAACTACGGTGATCTGACGGAAACCGGTGTTACCACAGCGGCAAGGCCGTTGGTAATGCTGAATTTAAAAGTATTACATTACAATTAACGATTTCTGCTGTTATTATCACATATTTCTGACACGCTTGACACATGGAAAATTTGTGAAAACGAGAGTAAACATAAAAGGTAGACGGTACTGTAAATTCAGGTAAAAGATCATTGCACTATACGAAGTTAACATATGCACAGACAGTAAAATAGGGCTCATTATTGTTCAATTAGTTGAGAGCTGCTAAATATTCTTCGTGGAAACAACACTCTGTTCAAAGCTTTCATACTAACACATGCACAACGTTTTGACAAATTAGCTATTTGAAACAATTCTAATTCTTTATTTTCTGATATTCTGCAGTGGACTGTTCACAGGCATAGAGAGTTGCCCTCTACACGTGCAGCCTCAGAACTTCCTACCAGAGTTCAAGTATATTACATCCGTATTTTTCGTTCATCGAAGAAAGCATCCTTTATTAGTTGCAATCTTATATTTGTGTTTCGTTTCCTTCGATCACATTATGTGTAACAAATATGCTCCTTTACCTAAAAAAATTACCATACCCAATATGTCGATCCATACCCTGCATTTGAGATTGTAGTGTAAGAAACCAGCAGCTGCCCATCTATTATTTATATCCTCGTTGCCCAAACTGTCCTGTGGAGACGGATCTCTGGCTTTCAGTTAACCTTCCGACAGGCGCGCCCTGTAGTCGGACAAGGGTGGTCCCGCGTATCTCGCTCATACCACTTGTCGTTAATAAACTTTATGACTTTTAAAACATTAAATTTTTATCATAAAACTAATTTTAGGTATTATTCATGGGTTATACAAACAAAAGCAAGGTAAAAATTTATTTAAAAATAAAGTTACGTTCCAAAAAAAAAAAAAAGGTTCAAATGGCTCTGAGCACTATGGGACTTAACATCTGAGGTGATCAGTCCCCTAGACTTAAAACTACTTAAACCTAACTAACCTAAGGACAGCACACATATTCATGCCCGAGGCAGGATTCGAACCTGCGACCGTGGCAGCAGCGCGGTTCCGGACTAAAGCGCCTAGAACCGCTCGACCACAACGGCCGGCCTACGTTTCAAAACACACATTTTTTTCCCACAGCTTCTTGAGATACTGATACTTACTTTCCGTGTACGAATGTCAAATTTATACAGGATTGTGCTTGAAATTTTGGTTTCTCAGTATACTAAAGTTATTTGGAAGTTGAAATACAATCATTGCAAACATTTCTTGAAAACTGTAAACAAATAAACTGTACACATTTGAAACAGGTGATTCTCGTTTTCTTACTGACTAAACATGGCTTACATATTTTCTTCAGAGGCTCCTGAGATTGTTCTTCTTCTCCTCTTCTTTGTTGCTATTGGTGCTCATCTTCTATCCCGACACATTTAAATCTTTTGCACGGAGGTCTCCAGTTACATTAGTACTTCTCCTTTCACATGTTCCAGCACAAGTTCGTTCGAAAGATATCTGAGGTATTTTCTTCTCTTGAGATTATTGCTGGTGTTTCCTTTCCAGATTATAAATGAATTTATGGCAGCAACGTTCATCAATGAAAAAAACGCCACCAGAGAATATCTCTCTTTGTTTCTCGCAACGCTAAAGACCCACAAAGTTTGTCGACAGTGTCAACGCCTCCTTTTGTGTGATTATTAAAAGTTATAATTTCTGGTTTCTTGAGATCGCCTGTTCCTTCATCGATTTTTCCATCGTTGAGAAGGCTGGATATCAACAGAACTTTCTTGTACTTGTTGGCACGTATGAATGAAGTGTTGCCTCTTTACGAAAACCATACTTACTTTAGTGGGGCTCTCGTTTTCTGGTCCCTGAGAATGCTGGAGGAATTTGTGACTTACTTTTACGTAACTGCCAACGTATGAAATTTTTTTTATGCCAATTCCTATACCAAATCGTAATCCGTAAACCAATTGACGGACGTGATATTTATCCCACTGTAGAAGATGGGTGCTGCTAACCTTTTCACAACGTCAGTAGGTTTATTACTTACACCAAATGGACCTTCTGGTTGGGTTCCAGCGTATATTTCGATAGTATATGTATAAAATAGCCGATAGTCGACTACAGCACAATTTTTTTGCCATATTTGCTTGGTTTTTATGGTATATATTGTATGAAACCGAATCTAACACGAAAAGCTTCGAGTTTCTCATCGACTGTGACATTTTCACCAAGTGAATAGTATTCACAACGAATTATTCAAAAATAATTCTTATAGGAGCTCGGCGGTCAGTTTTTCTTCGTTCTCCTCTTGTTTCCACATCATCAAAACGAGTAAATCGCATTAAAAACTGAAGTCTTTTTACACTAATTTTTTTACGGTTAGGAAGTCATCCATCCGCCAAGTCGTCGAGATTCAGATGATTTGTGTGGTACATCCCAGCGAGATACAGCAGCCACAATAAGGGTTTCATTTCCTCAGTGTCTGTCTGTTGAGCGTCCCTTAAACGAGAATAGATATCTTGTATTGTAAGAATAAATTTGTTTGTGTTTCCTAAATACGTTGAATGATTGTGTCAGAGATGAGACATTTCCATGAATCTAGAATATTAGTCACGATTTTCACAGGTCCGATTACTCTGGGCATATGAAGTAAAATATTTTGTTTACCTCGTCTTTGCCTGTTCCTTAGCCTTTTTGCCATGACCAAACCTCGATTACATTTTTTATTTTTCCTTTGAACAGCTTGAAATGTCGATTTGGTGCTCTCATCTCTGTCGTCTTCTCAACTGGACTGAGCATTCAGCTCCGTATCAGAATATCCATCTCTTTGCGATACTTGTTCTTCTTCATCAGTGTCACTGCCCTCTATAAAACTGTTGTCCCGATCATCCCCATCGTCGGTATGTAACGCCGGAAATGCATATCCTCCTATTTCCATCTATTGTACTATTTTTTTTCCTTGCTTTGTTACCTCAAGATATGACATTTCTGTCTCTTTGTATATTGTAATTGTTTTACTATTTGTATATTTATGCATTTATGTCGATGTATAATTGGTTTGTTTCGTAAATATTATTTGTATTTTTACGCTGGGTCTTGCCTAGGGAAAACTGCTATCGAACGATTACGTCGATAGGTCGTGTGAAGAATCAAAGTGTGTAGGATCTTTGGTAGTGTTAACTCTGCCGCGTGGAGCGCGGGCTGAGAGAAGGAGTCTGGCGGGAGTAGCGAGTGGAGCAGGTGTGTTGTGTGACGCTCCCGCGAGTTGCCGCGCTTTCGGGGTTTGGCAGCATGTAATTGCGCTCGACTTGCGATGATAGTTTCTGACATGGTGTCGCGGACGGGAAACATTAACTAGCGCACATCAAGAGCCCGTTTCGTCTGGTGACCGTGTCGAGAAGAAGGCGCGCCAACATCCAGCTTCTGCAACAGCGACGGCCGACAATGAGTGACTGTCGCAACCTCCTCGATCGACGGCTTCAAACCTTCAATCAACCATCAAGGAAGACTGGAAGCAAGTAAAGTTTTAGAACTGTATGGCAGACCTCAGCTTTTCAAACTGTACCATTTTCGTAACTATAATAACAGCAACTTAGCATGAACCTTTGTTGCTCATTGTCCCAATTGCATTACCAAGCAGGGTCCCTTCCTTTTCCGAAATGAACCCGAGTGTCGTTGAAATTTAAACGCCAGCATTAAAATTATACCATTCGATTTCACTGCTTTAATTTCAAAGTATTCATAGCTGGCTACAATATTCAGATTACATAAGCACAAATTAAGAGTGCGAGTTTTGTTAGCATATTTTAGCGTACCTGTGACTGCAGCTCAGCTTGGTACGTACTAAATTTTACTATTGCTAATTGTTCAGAATCATTTAATTCAAGTTCAAAGTTAAATCTCTTATTTCTAAATTGCGTAGATTCAAGTAGCTTTAGAAATGATTGTTGAGGTAGTCCAAGACTAACCGTATTTTACTTAATTTCGATGTGCTTCAGAAAGAAAGCTCACTATTAACTTCAGTCACTAAATTAACTTTCGATTTTTCGGTTTTATTAATTCTTTTGCTAAATTAAGTCAGGGTGTAGCGAAATTTATTACTTCTGACAAACTTTCAGTTTTCACACTACACGTGTCAACCTTCAGTTGCCACGCTTCTAGTGCTAATTATATGTGTAATAACCTTTCTTTTTCAGTTACTATAGTAATTTTCCTTAGGACTGGCGACCGTGATTTCCCCCAAATCTCAAATACCTAATTACCGCTAGTTAATTGTTAACGTAACGGCTGCACATTTACTTTCTTTATTAACTTTACCCCTTTTCAAAATTAATTTCCACCAGTTTCATTAGCACATTTCCTTTCATTTAGATGTAACCCTTTCCTCCCTCTTTACCGACAGCTTAACTTCGGTGACGATTGCTTTTCCAAAACTCCCATTAGGTACACGCGGTTTCATCTTTCACTGTCATTAAGGTCGGTAAGTGAGGGGGAGGTTACAGGTACCACGCAGGATTGCATTTATCACAGCTTCAACATCCAAAGGATTGTTTAAATTATACGTCTCTTTGTCCCCCATACTACCTCAGGAATAAGTATGAAACGAAACGGAATAAATAACATGATACAAGCATTAAAGGTTGCACGTACCTGACACATACAATTTAGTTTAATTTCATTGTCGATTCGAGACACATGTAAATTCACCATGTACACTACTTTAAATTAAGTATTTAAGAATAAATAATGGACAATGAAAAGTTGAAACTTACACGGAAGGTCGCGCGTATTCCTCAGATACCAAATACGCTGTTTACCGTAGCGGGCAGCGACCAGGACCGAAGTAAGGTGGGGTCGAATGAAGAGGCTAGAGCAAATGGGGGATTTCCCTCCCTCCCGCTTTCCAAGAAAAGGTAACAGACATTGTCGCTGCGTATCTGACATCTTCGCGCGCCTATCGGAAGGTTAAGATGAATTAATTTCCGCGACTTGTCCGCCCACGGATGAGATGACGTTGCTAGTTATCAAATCAGGAAAAAATTGTGCCGCCACTAGCACCACAGCGATAATAGTTGACCTCGACACCCACATAAATTACAAGTAAGGCAACCACTGTTGATCGCTGCAGAGAACATTGTGTAGAAGGCGAAGCGAAAGTCAAATGCCTGTGCTGCAGTGCCTAATGTTCCTCTTGCCTACAAATGTGTGAATCACACAAGGCACAAACATCAACTGTGCTAATATGAGGTCGCAAAATGGAAACAATATTTAAAATCTAGAATTTTTCACTTGCAACATTTAGCTACACCTCTCGATCAGTTCTCTGCATAGTCGCCTTTCTGACTCACACAACCGACGTAATGTTGTACCAACTTTCCATTACACTCGTCATAGAAGGCGTCATAGTGTTGTACCAACTTTCCAGTGCCCTTGTCATAGAAGGCGGCTGCCTGTGGTTTCTGCCAGTTCCCCACGCTGGTTTGCAGCTCACTGTCTGTACCAAAATGCAGTCGTAATGGCCAGTGGTTCATGTGAGCGAAGAGATGAAAATCAGAGGGACCCACGTCCGGGCTGAATTGTGGGTGATCGAACAATTTCCATCGAAAACGCTGCAATAGCATCTTCGTTACGTATATAGTCTGCAGCCAAGAACTGTAATGAAGAGAAAATAGATGACAGTTACGTTGCATGAAATAAGGCGAAACGTCTCAGCAACACTTCATACTTGGAGGGAAAAACTATTTTCTAGGCATCTTTACGTGGTCACTATGCCCTCAGAACTGGAAAGTGCGATGTGACGCGATAGACGGACATACTAGAGACACTGCGCAAAACAATGTGCAAAACTTCATCAGATTTCCACTATGGTTTTAATTTCGCGACCACACGGAGGCTGAAAGGAAAAATAGCCCTAATATTTTACCCAACTTAGGTAAACGGTGAAGTGTCTGGATTATATCACATTTTCAGTTAACAACACTTGTATTGTATTGTACTAAATCGGGGACCTAGAAACGATGGAGAGGCTTAGTCCCACCGTAGCTCTCAGTGGTTCACAACCCCAAAATAGCCCACAGCAGTCCACCTACCCCATCGCCGCCCCACACCGAACCCAGGGTTATTGTGCTGTTTGGCCCGCAGGGGACTCCCCGGGAACGTCTCATACAAGACGAGTGTAACCCCAAATGTTTGCGTCGAGACCGAGCAATCGCCGACAAAGTGTAGCTGAGGCGGAATGTGGGGAACCAGCCCTCATTCACTGGCTGGCCGGCGTACCGGACCTCGGCGCTAATCCGCCGGGCGGATTCGTGCCAGGGACCAGTACGCCTTCCCGCTCGGGAAGCAGCGCGTTAGACTGCTAGGCTAGTCGGGCTGGCTCTAACAACACTTACGAAGTGCTTGTGCAATTATGCGTGTATGTATATATTAGTAATTACCAACAGTTTCATTTCAGACTGCTGATAAAGGGTTTACTCTGGAACATGTCCATGGGTTAATAAATAAAATACTTGTGTAGGTGTCTGGTGTTGGTGAAGATGACGTTGCTCAAGAACGACTGTGTTGACTGTTAAAATTGCAACACTATGAAAACAGCATGTGACAAAGGTCACCTATCAATGAAGTGCACTATGTGCTTGAATACGGACACGATTAACACTACAGTGCAACCACACACAATACATAAGAGTAACGCTATCTACCTTCTGTATACAAGAATAGATAATGTAGTTGGTTTCTCATTCAGACATCACTTCTGAATATTGATTTCTTATGAGAGGACTGTGTTTGACTTATGTGAGATGAAGAAACGTCTAATAGCAGGTGTTGGAAACCTCCACGGGCAGATAGGTGCCCTACCAGATAGGTGATCTACCGACACTGCGGTATCTGTCATCGAAGCTCAGTGCTACTGAATTACCAGCCATGTGAGAGCCATTGCTGCTGCCAGAGATGGCAGCTCTTTGTATTAAATTTCACACTCTCTAGAGCCCCAAATCACCTACGAACATAATCACATATTCTTCCTACAACACTTTAACCGCACAGTAAATGGTTCAAATGGCTCTGAGTAGTATGGGACTTAACATCTGAGGTCATCAGTCCCCTATAACTTAGAACTACTTAAACTTAACTAACCTCAGGACATCACACACATCCATGCCCGAGGCAGTATTTGAACCTGCGACCGTAGCATTCGCGCGGTTCCGGACTCAAGCGCCTAGAACATCTCGGCCACAGTGACCGGCAAACGCACAGTAACTGAGATCTTGTTATTTACTCCCCTTCCTGTTCTTGCAGTTTCAAGGGCTAGCAGTGCATTTGTTGACTGTAAGGCATGCTGCTCACCAAATGTTTGACACAATGCTAAAAAATCCTAATTTTGGCATGGGTTTCATAGTTCTAAACTAAGGCTCGTCACAGCGTGCCAAACCATATGCGTGCCAGTTGTCCGGGCCGCAAGAAGACCCAGGCTCGGAGTGTCTTGGCCTTGCTCGTCCGTTCTCGGAAGTACCTGGTATAGAGCGACATTCAACTTAATATTGCGGTGCGGTATTTTTCTGTCAGCACAGCTCTGTTTAGTTCGGCAGAATCACGGTCTCAGCGTTGCTTTCCCTACACTATTTGTTCGTGCCACGAAGGATGGTCACTCGTCTAGTGATTGTTTGTATAAAAAGAGGCCCTCTAGTGATCAATCTTCAGAAGACTTCAAAAATGAATGGGGATGGCAGAATAAAGGGATGAAAACTCCCTGTGTATGTTATGCAGTCGCATATGCGACGGGTACCACAAATTTGCTATGAAACTACATTGCAATAGCATACAGAAGGAACTTAAAGATTTAGTTGACAATGAGAGAGGAAAAAATTACAGCGATCGACAGGCGAGATTTTCTCTACATCAAGAAACACGTTGTGGTAGATTTTCAGGCATGGGCCACGTGAAAAATTGGTGGTAGAGACAGTAAAATTTCTGAAGTCGCTTGCTCCACTGCCCATTGCAACAGTTTGCAATGGATACGAACGGAGAGTTTGGAGAATTTAAATATTACTGCAAAGTATTGTATGTTGGCTAAGCCAAGATGCATGCCAGGAACGATTTTTCCGTTTAATACCTGCTGTTGTCGAATTCGTGAAGGGAAAGGAGTGCAGGAATGAAAATTCTAACATCCCGGAATGGATTGCAGACCTCGAATTTTAAGAGTGCTTTACCGCACACTGTGCACAGTAAAACATTGCAATGTGAGAAGTATTTCTGACCTGAAGGGATGCATTTAAAGGGAAAATCGCATTGTGGAAGGAAAAAATTCTCAAGAACAGTCCATTTGCCTAAGCTTAATGGCGTTAAATTAAACGTGAAGTTTGAAGAATTCACTGTGGCCCTGAAACAATTACAAAGATTGTTTTCTAAATGTTTTCAGGACACTACCAATCTCAAATCAAGTTGAAAGCGCCCCTGTGCGTGTTCAAATGCCACTGATTGATCTGAGATGTAATTCTTGTTTTAAAGACAAATTATTTTACATTAAAAGTGTCCAGGACGTCTACACTATTCAACTCCGTAATGAGGTTGCATAAGTGTGTGGAAGATCTTTTTTAGATTACGTAGCTAAATAAGTCACGATTACCTCGCAGCCCTAGTGCGAAAATCTGCGATGTTGTTTGCGTCTGCCTGTGTGCCGACAGTTCGTAAGAGATAAAAATTATTTATGTCTTCCACGCCAAAAATAAACAGTATCGAAAAATTTTGTTTGAGATCTAAGTTGTTCAGAAATGTGTAATATGAAACCAAGCCGAATGCAATGAAATTGCATTGCCAATTAAATACGGCACGTTGGTAGTTTCTCCCCCTCTTCCTCCTCTTCAAAATCTGACAGCTGTGGCGGTGACGACTCTTTTCTGAACCCTACACATATCTTCGTTTGAGAGTGACCATTATGCTTATATAAGTCTGATAAATTTACAAATTGTACTTACAGGAAAACAGTAATCGATTAAAAATTGCAGTCCCAAGTCCATAGTTTCTTATTTTAGCAATTAAAAAAGAATTTAACAGTGTTTACATTATTCACATTAACGACAAATTTTGAGTTATTTGTTCCTGTATATTAGTTGCCTCCGTTACTAATGAGCCACTTGTGAATCAAGACATGAAATGACATACAACTAGTTTTCTAATTTTTATTTACGGACTCAGGACGCTGACATCCACGGAATGAGCCTTATTTTGAGTCGAGTATTTGGTCAAGGCAGAAACTGCCCTAAAAAGTTCTACAGATTTCATTCTGCAGAAAGAAGTGACATATAGTGTAAATAGATAACTGAGGTTTTCAATATATGTAAATGATTGTTATCAAAGAGGGTCAGCAGTACACTCTACGCACTGACCATACTGTTGTCTACAGGGCAGGACTGTCACCGAATCATTATAAATAAACGTAAAAAGAAGATAGTATATTCATTGGCTGTAATGAATAATCCTTTCGGCGGTGTTAAGCGCAAATAATATACACAGAAAAGATAGACAGTTCTGCGGTATACAATTGCAATGTCAGTGGTTAGCTCCAGGACCTTCCATATCCTTCAAATGCCAAGAATAACACAATATCAAACGACATAAAATCTAACGATGACGAAGAATTAGTAGTTCAAAGTTGGATTTGATAACAGCGTTTTGCAGAAGTAGAGAGCATTGTAAGAGAAGATTCACAGGGCCTACAAGATGTTAGTGAGAAGTGTTATTGTTTATTTCTCCAGCTTTTGGACTCTTTATCAAGTATATGTCAGGTACATTCAATGACACACTGCTAGGATGGTTATAGAATGGTGCCTACGGTACTAAAATGAATCGACGATGTACTCTGAAGTGACCAAAGTCGTGGGATACCTCCTAATATGGTGCCGGATCTCATTTTGCCCGGCGTAAGACAGTAACTCTACATGGAATTGATTCAACAAGTCGTTGGAAATCTCCTGCAGAAATATTAAACCATGTTGCCTCTACAGCCGTCCATATATGCGAAAGTGTTGCCGGTGCAGGATTTTTTGCACGAACTGACCTCTAGATTATGTCCCATAAACGTGCATTGGAGCCGGCCGCTGTGGCTTAGCGATTCTAGGCGCTTCAGTCCGGAGCTGCGCTGCTGCTGCGGTCACAGGTTCGAATCGTGCCTCAGGTATGCATGTGTGTGATGTCCTTAGGTTTAAGTAGTTCTAAATCCAGGGGACTGATGACCTCAGATGTGAAGTCCCATAGTGCTTAGAGCCATTTGAATTCGTGCATTGGTATTTGTGTCGGGCGATCTGGGTGGCCCAATCATTCGTTCGAATTGTCCAGAATGTTCAAACCAATTGCGAACAATCCATGCCCGGCTACATTGGGCGTTGTCATCCATAAAAATTCCGTCGGTTTTTGGGTTACAGATGGTCTCCGATGGTATCCGAACACAACCATTTCCTGTCAATAAACGTTTCTGTTGGACCAGAGGACCAAGTCCATTCCATATAAACACAGCCCATACCATTGTGGAGCTACCACCAGCTTGCACAGTAACAACCTGGACCCATGTCTTCGTGGGGTCTGCGCCACGCTCGAACTCTACCATCGGCTCTTAAGCTGCCAACTGAAATCGGAATTCCTATAATCAGGCCGCAGTTTTCCAGTCATCTAGGGTCCAACTGAAACAATCACAAGCCCAGGAGAGGCGTTGCAGTCGATATCGTGCTGTTAGCAAAGGCTGTCGCGTGTCGTCTGCTGCCATAGCCTTTAAAGCCAGATTTAGCTGCACTGTCCCTACCGATTCGTTCGTCGTACGTCCCACATTAATTTCCGTGGTTATTTGACGCAGTGTTGCTTGTCTGTGAGCACTGACAACTCTACGCAAACGCTGCTGCTCTCGGTCGTAAAGTGAGGATCGTTGCCACTGCGTTGTCCTGGGTAAGAGGTAATGCCTGAAATTTTGTAGGCCACTGCGTTGCCCTTTGTGTCACTGAGGATCTCGGAATCTTGAATTCCCTAACGATTCCCATGCGTCTAGCTCCTACTACCATACCGCGTTCGAAGTCTGTTAATTTCCGTCGTGCGGACACAATCACGTTCGAAACTTTTTCAGATGAATCACTTGAGTACAAATGACAGTTCCACCAACGCTGGGTCCTTTTTATATTGTGTACATAATACTACCGCCATCTGTATATGTGCATGTCGCTATCTGACGACTTTGGTGACCTCAGTTTATAAGAGGGTTTGTAAAAGAAATGTGAATTTTTCACGAAATCCCCTCGAATAAATTTAGAGGAACGGTTTTAGAAGAATAATTCTTCTACTTCCTTCTTCAAATATCACGGGTAAGGATACAGAGAAGGGTCCGCAGCTTGTGGTGTAGTGGCTAGACTTGCTGCCTCTGGATCACGGTGGCCCGGTTTCGATTTCTGGCCGGGCTGGGGATTTTCTCTGCCTGTGGATTGGGTGTTAGTGTTATCCTCATCATTTCATCATCATCATTCGTGACGTTGGCTAGATTGGATTGTGAGCAAATAGGACAGTGTAAAAATTGGGACTTTGTACGGGTCCCAATGACTGTGCAGTTGAGCGCCCACATCATCATCATACAGAGAAGTAGACACATATCGACAACAGTTCTTCTCTCGTTGGATTCGAAAGCGGATAGAGAGAGGCATAATCGTTAAGAAATATGCCCAGTATTTGACACCACACCACAAACACCAATAAGATATAAACTAATGCTTGGTGTTACCCAATTGTGATTCACGATCTACAGGCTAAATTAATAAATATTTTAGTTTGCAAACTACTTGTAAAATATAGTTTGTTGCTTAATGTTTGTTGTACAGATGTATACACCTTAATCTGCATCATTCAGTGGACGTAAGGGACTTCGATGGATGTGCGTATGGAGCGCATGTGTAGTAATTATTACATGTAATGGAACTGTGACATACGATGAGGCTGTGGGACAGAGTAATGGGTGACGAGAAGAGGCGCGTTATGAGAAAAAGTAATACAACGTTCTTGGGTTGAGTTGGGGAGAAGGAGGGGGTATCAGCCACAGCTGTACATCTGCATCGACATCTGTACTCGACAAACCACTGTGAAGCGCGTGGCACAGCGTATTTCCCACTGTTCCAGTTATTAAGTTTTCTTCCCTTTCCATGCACATAAGGAGCTCAGGAAGAATCACTGTTTAAACGCCTCTTTTCGTACTGTAATTAATCTAATTTTGTCCTGCGATGCTTGGACAGTTTTAGTTCATCCCTAAACTCACCATTTAAAGGCGGTTCTTGAAACTTTGTAAGTGGGCTTTCTTAGGGATGATATCCATCTGTCTTCAAGAGTCCGCAAGTACAGTTTCTTCAACACCTCTTTAATACTCTCTCATGTGACAAACCAATCTGTGACCATTTGTGCTGCCTTTTCTGTATACATTAAACATCCTCTGTTAGTCCTATTTAGTACATTTTATAGGATAGGTCGCCCAAGTGATTTGTTAGCTGTTTCCTATATAGACTGATTGCATTTTCCTAGTATCTCTACGTACATGAAGCCGAGTGCATGTGTGTATATGTGAATGTCTGGGATCTTTTCTCAAGCCCCTGGATCGATTTCATCCCAGTATGGCACAGAAACAGTAGATCTCGTATCAGCAATATAGGATCTATAATTTCCTAGCTCCAATATAGCAGAGGTACATGCAAATATACGTTTTTTCCCAGTCCCTGTTATATTGGTATATAGGTTTCCCTGCATGACAGGTGGATCATATGGCAATAGTATCAACATGCCTTACCACTCTGTTCACCGTGCAACCTTCACATCAGGGGCAAGAAATGGATTCCCAGCCCCCAACGTGAAGACTGCCCTGCACAACAGGCGTGTTGTATGGGAGTATTATCAGTCTGCTTTATCTACCTCCTTTGCAGACGCTACATGTTCAGATGGGCACAGCTGAGCGTAGGGACGGGGCATATGCATAGTGAGAAAGGGGGGAGGTTGAGATGGACTAAGAAAATGGAAGGAGGAGATGGACAGAGAGGGGACATAGAGAGGGGAGGATATGATGGACAGAAATTGTGGGGAGGAGGAGAGTGCCGCGCGGGGTAGCCGCGCTTTCTGAGGCGTTCTGTCACGGTTCAAGCGGCTCGCCCTGTCGTAGGTTCAAAAATGGTTCAAATGGCTCTGAGCACTATGCGACTTAACTTCTGAGGTCATCAATCGCCTAGAACTTAGAACTAATTAAACGTAACTAACCTAAGGACATCACACACATCAATGCCCGAGGCAGGATTCGAACCTGCGACCATAGCGGTCGCTCGGTTCCAGACTGCAGCGCCTAGAATCTCACGGCCACTCCGGCCCGCCCGTCGGAGGTTCGAGTCCTCTGTCGGGCATGGGTGTGTTTGTTGTACTTAGCCTAAATTAGTTTAAATCAGATTAAGTAGTGTGTAAGCTTAAGGACTGATCACCTTAGTAATTTGGTCCCATAAAATCTCACCACAAATTCCCAATTTCCAAGGAGGAGTGTGATGGCAGGAAGCTTGTTGTGCGGGTAGTTTCGCCATACCTTGCAGGGATTGGCACGGCTGAGGAAAGAGAGGGGGAGGGAGAACATGGATAGTAAAAGAGGAGGAGAATGAGCTGGACAGAGAAATGGGTAAGGAGTAAACGGACAGTAAGAGGGGGGTGGAGGAGATGCACGCAGAGTTGGGTGAGGTGGGGACGGACTGAGAGAGGCGGAGGAGGAAATATACACTGAGAGAGGAAATTTGCAAGAGGCAGATGGAGGTGGTAGAGGAGAAGTGAACAAGTGGAAGAGACGCGTGGGATTAGCCGAGCGGTCTGGGGCGCTGCAGTCATGGACTGAGCGGCTGGTCCCGGCGGAGGTTCGAGTCCTCCCTCGGGCATGGGTGTGTGTGTTTGTCGTTAGGATAATTTAAGTTACGTAGTGTGTAAGCTTAGGGACTGATGACCTTAGCAGTTAAGTCCCATAAGATTTCACACACATTTGAACATTTGAAGCAACTGGAAGAGGAAGAGGGACCGGAGGATATGGACAGAGGGAGAGGAGACGTCTATTGAACTTTTACACGACTTATGTTGGGGAGAAAAAGACTCCCTATACCAATAAAGTGAAGTCTACCACGTGTTTTAGCTTCGACTGAGACTATGCCATCGGTCCAGTTTGTTTACAAGGTCGTTTTGATATTGAAATCTGCCCTACAGGTATTGAAGGAAACATGTTGTCTCTGCTAGAGAGATGAGCTGGAATCCGCCGTGATCCCTTTGCTAAACCGCTGCCCTACCGTGCTCTGTAAGCCAGTGCTCAGTGCGGGCGAACCCCTCTGACTGCTGGCTCCGCGCATTGTACGTGCTTGCGAGAACTCTGCTCTAGTTGCTGGGACTCGACGCTAAGGGTATTATGTTACGGCAGCAAGCGGCGCCGCCGCCGAGTTGGCGTACGTCGCCTCTTCGCCCCTGTACTGCGGGGTTTATCTGGCATGAAGCTCCCTGCAAGAGGCGCGGCTTTACCGTCCACCAGACTTGGCATACACGTTCCGCGCAAGCAACATCGCCTCCAACACTTGGCGAAGTGCGTAAACTTGCTGAAGCGTAAACAGATTGCGGAGTCCCTAAGTAGCTAAACTGATTACGTTGGTTGTTTAACATCGAGCGGAAGCCACAGGCATCTCATAGCAGGGGCGGCCTGCAGGTCAACTGTCGATCACATTTAACTTATCTAACATTCTGTTAGTGAAAATCGTTTGCTAATGGGTGACGTCACAGTTTGCAAATAGAAGACTCATTGAAACTGCCTGACAGACAGTGAAGTGGTGCAGAGGATACAATCATGCATTTTTCACACGAATGTCCAGCCTGAAAAATAGCTAGGTAATGATTTATACAGGTGATTAAAGTGAACATTTCATCAAAATTCTATTTTATGACTAATAGTACTCTTGTTAAGAAACGGAATACAACTAGTAATTAAATTTCATGACTACATCTATATTTCGACTATTAGAAGAGAAAGCTGATAAATAATACTGATTACAGCTTTTCCCTTCCAGATACATCTATTACTTAGTTTTGAAAGCTCTATGTGGCTTAAAAAAGCACATCACACATTTTTACTCATGTATTTATATTTTCTTCTCGTCCATTCGTCATCTTCAAACGCCCCATCTAGTCATCAGTCGGTACTGTAGTGTTGGCAGAAGAGCCAACACCGTGTTACTAGAGGAGGCCGAAATGGACGCGTGCAAGCTCACGCAGACTGGCGTGAGGTCTTGAACAGTTAACGGAAATTATAGTAGCAAATAAAGTTCGTAGTTGAAGTAATACTTAACTTTATTCCATAATTGGTGTACATCGGTCAGATGGTTCATCCTTCCTCAGATACATAGCAAAGGATAAATGGCGCCTTGGTAGGTCGTAGCAAATGACGTAGCTGAAGGCTATGCTAACCATCGTCTCGGCAAATGAGAGCGTATTTGTCAGTGTAGCTTCGCTAGCAAGTCGGCTGTACAACTGGGGCGAGTGCTAGGATCTGTCTCTAGACCTGCCGTGTGGCGGCGCTCGGTCTGCAATCACTGACAGTGGCGACACGCGGGTCCGTCGTATACTACCGGACCGCGGCCGATTTAAACGCTACCACCTAGCAAGTGTGGTGTCTGGCGGTGACACCACATTCCTCCCCCGCAAATCGGCGAACGGTTGTGTTATAAGGCTTCCGCCCGCCGTGGGGAGGACCCCATGTTGATGTATGCGACGAGGTGGGGAGCCTAATAACAGGCGAGGCTGTGCCACCCGCACCCAGCCATTCGGTCCGAGGGGAGCTAGGAAAAGCCTGGAAACCTAGTCCAGGGTGCACACCAACATGCGGTGTATGCGCCCTCAGAGAGACAGAAGGGGCCGAACGGTCGACCTCCTTAGAGTCGGAGTACCCGACGGGCGAAGACGACATCAGGTCCGGAGCGGGCAAGAGTTCCATGTCGGAGGACAGCTGGTCACGGGAAGCGATCGGCGGCGCGTGACCCAGGGAGGCGCTGGACGGCTGCAGCGAAGCGTCCACTGCGGGCGTCGCCGGCGGGAGAACAGGCGGCGGCGGCGGTGCGTCGCCATGGGGCAAAATGGGAGGCAGCGTCGGTAACACCTGGGGATGAGGCGAGCCAGTAGATGGGTCCCCAGGGCGCTGACCAGACGGCACCGTCGTTGAAAGCAGACGGGGAGCGGCAGAACCCGTGCGACGACAGAGGCACAGCTGATTGAGATACCGACGCACCTCACCAGAGGCCCCCAAAACCAGATACATCGCGCGGCCGAGGCAGCGAAGAATGCGCTCTGCGAGCCAACGCCGTGAACCGCGATAGTTGCGATAGTGTACAACGTCGCCAGGAGGAAAAGCAAGTGTCTGCCGCTGCACAGGAACCTGATGCGGCGGATGTAGCAAAGACATCAAGGTTCGATGAGAGCGACCGTGAAGCAGCTCAGCCGGCGAGCGACCATCGCAGGGCTGAGAGCGATACGAGGACATCAACATCTGTGACTTGAAAGTCCGGACCAATCGTTCAGCGGCACCGTTTGACTGTGGCGAAAACGGCGCGGACGTCAGATGTTGAATACCATTGGCCTTGCAGAATGACTGAAATTCTGCAGACATGAATTGTGGGCCATTGTCGGAAACAATAGTCTGCGGAAGACCTTCAATGCAAAAGATAGCGGACAACGCTTGGATGGTGGCAGAAGACGTCGTGGAAAACATCCGGACAACAAAAGGAAAATTACTGAATGAATCGACAACAACCAACCATCGAGCATTCCAGAATGCTCCAGCAAAATCGATGTGTAAGCGTTGCCAAGGGGAAGTGGCTTTCGGCCATGCAAAGAAGTTCCGTGGTGGTGCGGATTGTTGTCCGGCACACGCCACGCAAGAAGAGCACATATTCGTAATCGCAGCATCGATTCCGAACCAAGTACAGTGCTGACGAGCAAGTTGTTTCGTTCTCACTATACCCCAATGTCCTTGGTGGAGAAGCTGTAAGACAGAGGACTGTAACGAACGTGAGACCACGACCCTGGACTGATCATTATCAGAACGCAACAGCAAAACACCACGTTGTACAAAAAGTCTCTCCTTGTGAGCAAATAATCGGCGAACCAACGGATCCTCGATCTGTGACTTTGACAAGGGCCATTGTGTAGCAACAAAACGCAAAACGGTAGCAAGGACAGGGTCAGCAGCTGTGAGTGTAGCTACACGACGAAATTCAATCGGAAACGATTCGACCAAGTCATCGGTTTCCGAATCAATGAACATGCAAGCAAGTTCGGAAGAATCGAATGCTCTATCCTCAGCAACAGGTAAACGGGATAACGCATCGGCGTTTCCGTGCTTAGCAGTGGACCGATACAAGATATCGTAGCGGTACTGCGAGAGGAAAATAGCCCAGCGAATGAAGTTCTGCGCTGTGCGTGGAGGTACAGGTACTATGACTTAACTGTGAATTTCTACTATTTTTTGACTACGTTGACATCGGACTATTTTAGATCTTGTCGTAATTTATATTTATGCCTGTTTTCACATTTATTCTATTGATCACACAGACTGAAGTGACCACTTGCAACTCTATCTGCTCGTCATACGTTGTATGTCACACTCCTGGTGTCTACGTCAGCCGAGCTGTGCTCAGATGTATCCACATACAGTGTGAAGAAATATTCGCGCACCCTGACTTCGCAGCATGATTCTTCACAATCTAGCAATACAACAATGTGCCTCACAAAATTTCTTACTGCACATATTTCCTGGAGTAAATGGACGTTAAAGTTTGGTACTATGGCAACTCATTAATCACGTGTACAGTAACTGCCACTGTCAACATGTAGCGCTAGTTCTGTGCAGTTGACGCTGTATACAGCGTTTTGTGTTAGCTTGCAGGAGAGCAAGGGTCTGATTCTGGTTCGAGGCGTATATGTTTTTATTTGTCAACTTCATTCTTCTATATGATGCTGTAATACACACCGTTTCATAAACCACGCATACCAGACATTTACACTGTTTCCCCAATGGTAACGAACGTGATGTTTCCATATTTCCATAGATTATAATATTAATAATAACAATAATAGTAACTAGTAGAGATACTTTATAAACAGCATACCGTGATCAGCCGTAATTCTGAAAGGCATAATTAGTGGTTCCATGGTGATAATATATACAAATGGTAACTGAGTTTGGAAGTTATTGGCAAAGCACCTACTGGTGACGTAGGACGCCAACGGAATGTAACGGATCTCGATGAAATCGTTATCCTGCTCTAACGCAGTGTGGCGGCAACCTGGGAGAGGTTCCATTCTCTCATTGCTTTGGAGAGCCACTGCAGCGCCACTCCTTGCGTCATAATGTGAGGAGCCCTCAGGTGTGACTTCGGGTCGCGTCTTGTACTGATTAAGGGAACTGTGATGTCCCAACAGTGCGTCGTGGGCAACCTGAGTCCTGATGTGTTTCGTGAGCCATTTTTCAACAGAAAAATGCTCGTCCACACATGGTACGTTTGTCTATGAGCTCCTGCTCGATTTTGAGGTACTCGCGTGGCAAGCAAGATTCTCAGGTATGTTTATCGATAGCTCTCTGTCTGTGAGGCCTGCTCGGATGTCAACATTGCCTCAGTGCCAGTTACAATAGTTGTGCGCCAGCTTGTGCTAGGAGAGGACACAATGGTTTTGTGACATCCTTCACAACCCAATCAATGCAGACATCCAGGCAACGTCATACTGATAAATAGGCTCATACTGCCACGTTCACTGTAGATGTGACTCGATCACGTAATCAATGCAATAACATCACATACTTTCTCCATCCACCTAGTTTCTCCTCCGCTTCTAGGGGTTTCACTTTTTTCTCAGGCATTGTATTTAACGTTGCACGGATAAGTCGCTGATGTTACATAGACACAACACTAGAACGGCGCCAGATGTATTTTACTGTTCATAATAATCATCCAAAACTCAACATGACCATAGCAATCTGCGAATTATTACACCAAGTGGGCTTACGTCAAATCGGTTCTAAGCTTCTCTGAGCTTGGGTGACGACGATATCTCAGAATAGACAACAGCGTTGTCGTCAAAAGCTCGCTCTTCTTCGGGTGAAAAAGTCCAGAAATATGATGATAAGAGATAGTCGGATTCTCTCACATGGACTAGGAAGACCTTCATGTGAGCAAAAGGGCTAAGCCTGTTACGAATACTGTAATCAGGAAGGGTCTTTTAGATTTAGGGCTTGCATGCACAAATTTAAATAATCTTGTGGCAAAGTGATATATGCCTCCATACAAACATATATACATACATACGTACATACATCGTGCTAAAGAGTGGGAAATGGACTCACTCCCTTCTTCCCAAAGAAGCGCATAATCAAAGAACTATGTGTCAGAGAGGTCGTTCGTGCAGGCTGTCAGAGAAATATTCGCGAATGTTTTGGTTGTTTCTGATATTTAGATTACCTTTTCTCCTGGTTTGACACTGTCCTTCCAGACATTACGAAAATGTTGTCAGGATATTGGTCTGCCGTTTCCAGACCGAATACTGAGGATGATTTCGGAAAGCCACATCCACATCCATAGTTTTGTGGTTGCTGTCAGAGCCATAATGAATCAGGTAGTACACTACAATTTGTATCAAAGTGATGTGTAGACGCGTTCCATGTCGTCTGCTCCCAATAGGGGCACGATACACATTATATGGGTTAGATGGTCTCCGTTTGCAGTTCAGATGACGGCAACGTAAGAACAACACTGCGCATCTGCTAGGAAGATTCTATTTTCAGAATATTTTAGCTGTTTGTATTTCATAATACACATTCACAGCGTCAGATGTTTAGAAAAGATCTAATACGTTACTAATACTTAGTGGAACCGACACACAAGTCGCCCAATGTGGCGCCACCTGATATGAGACTTGCATCCCGGCGGTCGAACTTCCCCGTATGGGGTCTCTCGGTCATATCAGTGCTACACGACCGTTTCATTTCTTTCTTTTCTTTTGTTTTACTCAGATGGAAACGATAAAGGTACCAACAATCTGCATGTGTGAGTACTGTATGACATTAAAGCGGTGGACAACTATGAGTTGTTCCATTGATACGTTTTAGGCGGATCAATACTATGTGGCTATCCAGCCACATTGTACAATGTGGTGTCCTACAATGTTTTCCAGTTCTCACGAGAATATGTTATTTGCTGTTGTGAAAGGATTAAGTTGTGATGGGATATATTACTTCGAAAAAAATCATGTATGGCGGCATACAAATCATGAATCACGGTTTGTGGTGGTTTTGGTGTTTCTTATGTATCATTTTGGAAGACCGTGCTTCTTTCCATGATGACTGATGGAGTGAAAGCATATTAACTTTTCGTGTATTGCAGTAGCCGACTTACTGGAGACGATGCATTACACAAACGGAATAAAAGGTGATTCGTGCTTGATGGCAAACGAGCCCAATTGTTTCGTGATGTGGGACAACGTGTAAGGCTACAGTATCTCCACTAGACGGTTTGGTAGGTAGGATGACTTGTTAAGATATTCTGAACAATTCTTAGGCCAGTTACGCAATTTTTTTCTGTTTTTGCATTTTACAAGCGTTTTCTGTATTCTGTAGTAGAGCTTGGACATGAAAGTAAGTGTGTCGCTGTTAGCATGGAGAACGGTCATACACCATGTGGGCTCAAGAATACCCGTTTGCCTCCAGTTTTTCACCCCTGAATGAAAAGATAATTGAAAATGAAGATTAGTGTTTGGGAGCCCAGAAAAATAGGTAATATGAAATGTGTATTAAGCACAGTAATAGGTCACTACAGGCTTGTGTTAAACGGAGTAAATACGGGAATACATGGTTTGATGTTGTTAGTGTTCTAACGTCGCGAGCCAATACGTAATAGCATTTTATTACAGTAAGCTACTTTGCAGTACGGCTCGTAGCTTTGGAGCCGTTGGCGGTCACAGAAACGGCCACTTGTATCTTAGCGTGACTCATTCGCATCTGTCGATAGCCTAGCCGTGGGAAACGCTACCTGTGTCAATTAGAATATTCAAGCCCCTAAGAATCTAAATAAACTGTATTAAATATTATTCAATTTGTTTAAAAGTCAATATACTGCCTTTTGTTATTAAATAGAAGATTGTGTAAAAGTCTTATATTTCTAGTTGGCATACTTTCATAGTTGGAGAAAATTACCTAAATCACCCCAAACCGACACTTGTAAGATTAAATTAGTTACGATTCATAACAGTTTGCCTTCTAGTATCATTTGGAATCATTACTGATGTTCACAAAATGTTAGAAAAATTTATTAAGATTTTTTATAATTAAAAAAAACGTTCACTACTTTTCATTTTCGTAACATAGAATTAAAAAAAGATTAATATTTATTGAATAACTATTTGTTTTGTTGTTTTAATAAATGAGAGTGAATGAGAGTGTATATGTGGGACATACGTACAGATTCAATATTATCTGGTGTTGAACATTACGTAACTATATCATGGGAAAGTGTGAAGCAAGCAGTTGCAATGAAAGCTGTAATTTCCCAACCTTGCTGATGACATATGTCCAAGGGTACCTGCTTTTGTAAGAAGGCAGCCAGAATAGCCATTAGCAGAGTAATGATTTTCTAAAGTCATTTCAAGATTACTTTTCTTTTCGTTTGGTTTTGTTAAACATTTTATTAGGATTCGCATCATGAGGTGACATAAATGCATCTGTTACTATCGACTGGCGTAGGGCAGTTTTGGTGTAAGATAGAACTCGAAGGATTGTATTGATTGGCTGGTCATTTTGAACAACAAATCAGAGTTAAGCATTTCCCGCGCTCTGTCTAGTAGTTCCTGGATGGAACGGCAGTGAGTGAGTCCCTGGTAAACTGTCGGACGTGCAGGTCATGTTGGACGTGTCGTCTACATTATGAGTAAAATGAAGAAGTTACTGGTTTCTCGCGTCCGGTTTGTATTGCCATGAAAGCAGTTGCATTTACGGACAGATTGTGAAATTTTGAGCTTTGTGAAGTGATCTGTTGGAAATATAAACGTGTGTGAATTTTCGGCTTTTGTAGAATTCCGCGTGGCATGTTTCATACCCGTTTATGGAATATCTGGCGAGCAGTTTCTTTATTAGAAATCCACTGAAAAGGGCCGAATGTGAAACTCATGTATTGTAGCAGAGCAATGACTGTAAATCGGGTAATAATTTGGGTCGGACTTAAGTACATTTCGGGCTGCCTAGTGTGTATACTGGATTGTATAAACTGTGAGCTGAGGACAGTGATGTTATTCGTTAATTAAACACGGGCTGATGGCAAGTGTTTAGTTTTGAACCTAAAGAAATAAAAGAACTCGTTGCCGAATTTTGACATTTTTCTAAAGAGATGAAGGAATCGCCCTCCACCTGAAATTTGTTAAAAGATATTACAGGATAGCTTGCTACATGAGTTTATGTGGACTTTGCAAACGTATGTATTGACGGTGTTTTTCTTCAACGCTGCTTTTAACATCGTCTGTACAGTATCTATGTATGCAGAGAAACGGGATCGTGCTCATACGCCGTACTGAGGTAGATGGAACTTTTGGTAGACAGTGAACAAACCCACAGCGACGCATTTCATAGCTTCTCCACCGCAGTGTCACGAAAACGGTAACAGAAACTGAGATACACTTACGGGAAAAATAATTGCATCACCTTGAAGGAGTTGTGTGACATAAACGAAACCTGGTAGGCGTGTTTCTACACCTGAAAGGTGATGCCTATTCCAATTTCGCGCCAGTAACAGTGGTGATAGTAGCGCCACTACGAGGATGCTGTAACGGTCGTGAGCGTTAGTTATCTTTGAGATTGGACCTGATGAGTTGAAGTTAGTCCAGAATGCCTTAAGGCGACATAGACACCATTATCAACACCTCACTAGTGTGGTAGGGCTACTAGGAACTGGAAGTCCCTTCCGCGATATTTGCGGAAAGACTTGCCAGGATTATAGCCACTCTATATGATCGCTGGCAGCGGTGGTCACGGGAATGTCCAGTCGCAAGAACACTGGGCTACGGACAGCCACGTGGCACTACCGAGAGCTATGACTGTCGTGTTCGGCGTATGGCCCTGGCGCATCGTACTGCATCTGCAGCAGCAATCTCAGCAGCATTTGGCACCACAATGACACAACAACCAACTGTTACAAATCAGTTACTTCGAGGACAGTTTCGAGGCAGGCGTCCTGTAGCGTGCATTCGACTAGCCCGAAACCACAGCCAACTGCGACTTCAGTGTTGTCAAGCGAGAGCTGACTGGGGGCTATGGTGGAGTTCTGTTGCGTTTTCTGATGAAAACTGGCTTTGTTTAGGGACTAATGATGGCCATGCGTTGGTTAGAAGGAGGCCAGTTGACAGCCTGCAGCCAACTTATCTGGGTCTACACCTGGAGTTATCGTTTGGGGTACATTTTCGTATGACAGCAGGAAGATTCTCGTGGTTATTCCAGACACTCGGAATGTAAATTCGTACGTCAGTCTGGTGATTAGATCCGTTGTGCTGCCATTCGTGCACAACATCCCAGGAGGTGCTTTCTAACAGGATAACGCTCGCCCATAATCGCTGTTGTAGCCCAAAATATAACATCGACATGCTGCCTTGCCCTGATCGGCCACTAGATCTGTTGAAACATCTACGTTTTTATACTTAAACTGTTGAATGATAACTGAATCTTCTTAAACTGCTGAGTATAACAGAACCTACACTCACTTTACTTGTTTTTATCATTTCAGCACTGACGTACAGAATTGTCCCTGACAAAACAACTCAAACTTATCCTATTCATTTATCACCTGTACTATACAAAGATAACGCAATCAGACTGCAAATAATTGACACAAAATAATAGCCCTGACTTAGAAGAAATCCTGACAATAACCTACACTTTTTCATAGCTCACTTACCTCACACACAATCTTCATTACTCGAACTACAGCGATAACAGCAAGCAGCAACTACAGCCAGCTATGTAAAGGATTCTAACTGCTGTAGGCTCTAACTACTAATAGGCATGTCGTTAGCAAAGGAAAGATTTGGTGCTGAGCAAATAATGTATTTAGCACATTTTACCTTAGCCTTGTGACATCCAGTTCGAAACAAAAATTGTATAATCATAAATGTGGTGTCACCGCCAGACACCACACTTGCTAGGTGGTAGCCTTTAAATCGGCCGCGGTCCGGTAGTATACGACGGACTCGCGTGTCGCCACTGTCAGTGATGGCAGACCGAGCGCCGCCACACGGCAGGTCTAGAGACAGATCCTAGCACTCGCCCCAGTTGTACAGCAGACGTTGCTAGCGATGCTTCCCTGACAAATACGCTCTCATTGGCCGAGACGATAGTTAGCATAACTTTCAGCTACGTCATTTGCTACGACCTAGCAAGGCGCCATTTATCCTTTGCTATGTATCTGATGAAGCATGAACCATCTGACCGATGTACACCAATTATGGAATAAAGTTAAGTATTACTTCAACTACGTACTTTATTTGCTACTACACTCCTGGAAATTGAAATAAGAACACCGTGAATTCATTGTCCCAGGAAGGGGAAACTTTATTGACACATTCCTGGGGTCAGATACATCACATGATCACACTGACAGAACCACAGGCACATAGACACAGGCAACAGAGCATGCACAATGTCGGCATTAGTACGGTGTATATCCACCTTTCGCAGCAATGCAGGCTGCTATTCTCCCATGGAGACGATCGTAGAGATGCTGGATGTAGTCCTGTGGAACGGCTTGCCATGCCATTTCCACCTGGCGCCTCAGTTGGACCAGCGTTCGTGCTGGACGTGCAGACCGCGTGAGACGACGCTTCATCCAGTCCCAAACATGCTCAATGGGGGACAGATCCGGAGATCTTGCTGGCCAGGGTAGTTGACTTACACCTTCTAGAGCACGTTGGGTGGCACGGGATACATGCGGACGTGCATTGTCCTGTTGGAACAGCAAGTTCCCTTGCCGGTCTAGGAATGGTAGAACGATGGGTTCGATGACGGTTTGGATGTACCGTGCACTATTCAGTGTCCCCTCGACGATCACCAGTGGTGTACGGCCAGTGTAGGAGATCGCTCCCCACACCATGACGCCGGGTGTTGGCCCTGTGTGCCTCGGTCGTATGCAGTCCTGATCGTGGCGCTCACCTGCACGGCGCCAAACACGCATACGACCATCATTGGCACAAAGGCAGAAGCGACTCTCATCGCTGAAGACGACACGTCTCCATTCGTCCCTCCATTCACGCCTGTCGCGACACCACTGGAGGCGGGCTGCACGATGTTGGGGCGTGAGTGGAAGACGGCCTAACGGTGTGCGGGACCGTAGCCCAGCTTCATGGAGACGGTTGTGAATGGTCCTCGCCCATACCCCAGGAGCAACAGTGTCCCTAATTTGCTGGGAAGTGGCGGTACGGTCCCCTACGGCACTGCGTAGGATCCTACGGTCTTGGCGTGCATCCGTGCGTCGCTGCGGTCCGGTCCCAGGTCGACGGGCACGTGCACCTTCCGCCGACCACTGGTGACAACATCGATGTACTGTGGAGACCTCACGCCCCACGTGTTGAGCAATTCGGCGGTACGTCCACCCGGCCTCCCGCATGCCCACTATAAGCCCTCGCTCAAAGTCCGTCAACTGCACATACGTTTCACGTCCACGCTGTCGCGGCATGCTACCAGTGTTAAAGACTGCGATGGAGCTCCGTATGCCACGGCAAACTAGCTGACACTGACGGCGGCGGTGCACAAATGCTGCGCAGCTAGCGCCATTCGACGGCCAACACCGCGGTTCCTGGTGTGTCCGCTGTGCCGTGCGTGTGACCATTGCTTGTACAGCCCTCTCGCAATGTCCGGAGCAAGTATGGTGGGTCTGACACACCGGTGTCAATGTGTTCTTTTTTCTATTTCCAGGAGTGTATAATTTCCGTTAACTGTTCCAGACCTCACGCCAGTCTGCGTGAGCTTGCACGCGTGCATTTCGGCCTCCTCTAGTAACAATAAATAATTCCATTACCCAAACATTAGCAGATACATCAATCATCATTTTACAATCCATATCCAACGAATACTAAATGTCCATCACGGACACACGTCCAAACCGTCCGCTATCGCTAACACTTCCAACCTCCAACACTGCTAACTGTTAACTTCTAAACTGCGAGTCCGACCAGCCTCAGAGTCTCTTACAGAGTGCAAAAAACGCTGTCAGTGATGTTAACGCAGTCTATAGCGCTGCCAACATACAAACATATAAACAGGCTGCTCACACTGTTTACAATCGAGTAAATACGGGACATTATCGAACTACATCTCCAACGTCATTCACAATCAGCATTAACCGTACCTGCGTTGACAGAACAAGTGCAGCAGACATTGAAATCCATCCCGCAAACTGACATACGGCATCTGCATCGCACGTAAATTATGAGCTTGTCACTTTGCTTGTCACAGAATGAATAGAGACCTGTATTAAACTGAAAATCGTGCAAACGGGAATCAAAAATAAGGTTTAATTATACCTATTTACTCAATAGACGTAGTATTGGTTCAGTCAGGGGAAATTTGTCAATAATAAGGCAATAGTTTGAATTAATGTTGTCGGTAACAAAAATGTTTCAAATGGCTCTGAGCACTATGGGACTCAACATCTTAGGTCATAAGTCCCCTAGAACTTAGAACTACTTAAACCTAACTAACCTAAGGACATCACACACACCCATGCCCGAGGCAGGATTCGAACCTGCGACCGTAGCAGTCCCGCGGTTCCGGACTGCAGCGCCAGAACCGCTAGACCACCGCGGCCGGCTGTCGGTAACAGACACGTCACAATGTAGGACACGATCATACAATATCGTATCTGGTATGGGCTACATTGAGTTACGGTCTGCTGTATCTTGATATATTTTTAAACCGCATTATGTGCTTACATTTTGTTGCAAGATGTTTAATATGGCCGCTGGGTTATCGTGGGTATGGGACAGTGTCTCCACTGTGATTTCTGCTGTCGTAACGTTGTAGGTATTTGGTTTGCGTTTAACCAATGAAAATATATTCGATTTTGGTCTGCTCACGGTTTTTGCGAGATGCGTGACCTGGAATGCTAATAGCGTGGTAGCCAACACTGGGCCGTCGCGGAACTTTTGCTGTAATTGATGTCATGCATTTCAAGCAGATACTGTGAAACACTGAGGTGAAAGAAGTATGGAAACAACATATCTAACCCGCCCCACCCCCATTATCAAGGGCTATTATGCAGATGCGAACAAGTTTAGATATCAGTATTATACAGAATTTTTCTCCTCTTCGTCTCAGGAACATAAGGTTTCTACCATTACTCGGCTGTCAGCTGTTCGTGACCCTTTGATTAGTGTTGCTGACTCTCAATCTCGAAGCCCCAGGTTTTATTCCCTGCCGTGTTGGCGATTGTCTCCACTTGGGACAAAGTGTGTGTGTGTGTTTGTTCTGACCAACATTTCATCATCATCGACGCACAAGTCTCCAAAGTGGTGTCAAATAAACACTTCCATCAGGTGGGCGAACATCCCAGATCAGTTCTCCCAGCTAATAATGCCAAACGCACTTTTACCGCCGGCCGTAGTGACCGCGCGGTTCAAGGCACTTCAGTCTGGAACCGCGCAGCCGCTACGGTCGCAGGTTCGAATCCTGCCTGGGGCATGGCTGTGTGTGATGTCCTTAGGTTAGTTAGGTAAGTAGTTCTAAGTTCTAGGGGAGAGATGACCTCAGATGTTAAGTCCCACAGTGCTCAGAGCCATTTTGAGCACTTTTTTCCATTACTGGGCTGAAGCTTTGTATATCGTTCTCCTATCGTTTCTGTTATATGGATGAACCGCGACTCCTCCGACAACTTCCGGAAGTAGTCGTGTGTAGTAAAATTAGCAAAAAATTGGCGGTAAGCATACAATCTAAAATACATATTTCAACAGCTGTGAGGACTTGTACATCTTCGATACTGTGAAACAAATCTCTTCAACTGCAAGATCTTTGCTGTCTGTGGTTTTGGATGACGTAGTACACACCATACCAAGAAAAACATATCCCATAACGTAAGTTCTAAAACGGTTATCCTAAGATCTAGGACTCTTGTTCAAGAGCTGTGTTTCACAATTGCGAAGATGAACGAATGGTCATAGCTACTAAGGTATGCACTTTAGAACCCATGTTTACCGTTATTTTCTTGTTTTGGTCCATAGTACCACCTCTCAAAATATGGAAAGCATAGAGCTTTGATTAGGAGAAGGTATGTCTCACAGTGGCGGATATGATCAAATACTCATAGCTCTTGATGTGTGAATTTTAGAGCCCATGTTTACCAGACATTTTTCCTTGTTCTGGTGTGTACTACCACCTCTGAAAGTTTGCAGGTGGAGTTCTGGTTCACTCTGTATAATGTGAACTATAGCAGCCCTGCAAAGCTGCCTCGGTGACTTCACGAGAGGGCGAGGCAGCGCACTGATAAAGTCTCTGTAGGGAGCGGCAGAGATCAAATAGTCATTAGATCATCCGATTGTACGTTCACCGAGATCGGCCTATGTCACAACATATTTTGCGGTTGGTATTTCCGGTTTCTTTTAAGTAACGAACTCGGCGATGTTGTAATTTTTGTACCACGTTTTAGTGATCAGTGAAATGTGTTGTTTTTAAGTACCCTTAACCTGCTAATGACTGGCTTATGCACTGAACTCGGGCAGCGTCTGGAGACGTTTATTAGCATTTAGTTACCGTTCAGTAATGCTGAATGCTGCATTACAATATATCTACAAGCCCTACATGTGTACATTTGGTCTTTTCGTCTTATCTGTTTTTCTGTAGCTTCTTCCTCAGATGTGATGTGGGGTTTGGGTGTTTTACTACGTATGTAGTAAAACATTTCCTCATTGACGTTGCTAGTGCACTTTCTTGAAGATATTGAAGAATTATATTTTACAAACATAGGGGAATTATCCAGAGATGCTATGAAGACGAATGTGTATTTCAGATATGTACTATAGTTCAGAATATGTCAGCAGTTATATGCAGTAGGTGGCAGACGTTAGAAAAACTGACATTGCTGCAAGGAGGTGATGAAAAAGTCTCTCATGAAACAGGAACGTTAGCTTTCACAGATGGTGTAAGTAAGTCGGAAACATTTGAAGAAAGTAATCACTGATCAAGATACTACCTGAACCTAACTAAGACTAAAACCAAGAAACCATTCATAAACGTAGCCTAAGAATCGAATGGAAACGTCTTTGAATAACGTCGTTTCGAAATGTGCTTGAATATAACGTAATTAAAAGTGAGTTAATAGCAGACAACTGAAAAAAAAGGGAAAAAATAGCAGGAAATGGTAAGTAAAATGATAAGCCTCAAAGGAAAGAGATTTTCTTGTTTACATACTATTAGAAGGCGACGTTCATAGGACCTTCTTCTTCAGCGTAATACTGTATGGAAACGAAACGTGCGCGGTAATACGGGGACTATTTCTTTCAACTTCCTCTTGTCACGAAATTAAAACCACAGTGGAAATCTGATGAAGCTCTGTACAGATGTGTTGCGCAGTGTCTCTTGTAAGCTCGTTCGCGTGACGTCGCACATTTCCGTTCCAATATGCATTGAGCAAGCAGAGATGCTTAGAACAATAATGTGAAGTGTCTGCTGACGGGTTCCATCTGATTTCACGCAGTCCACGTGATGTAACTGTCATGCGTTTGCTTCTTCATGGCAACGCTCGGCCGCGCGCTGCAGGTGCAACAACGACGCCCCTGCAGCATTTTCCACGGGAGGTGTTTGATCAGCCGCCATGCAGCCCGAACCTGTCCCCCTTTGATTTTCATCTCTTCACTGACACAAACCGCTGGCTGTGAGAACAGCATTTTGGCATATACAGCGAGCTGCATACCAGTGCAGGAAACTGGCGGAAAGCAGATGCGGCTGCCTTCTATGACGAGCATATCGGCAAGTTGGCACCACGGCAAATGTTTAAGTCGGAAGGGCACTAAGTAGAAAAGTAATTGGAGGGTGCATATAAATGTTGCAAATAAAACATTTTTATGTTCACTGTGGTTCTGATTTTGCGACGGTGAAAAGTTGAAAAAAGTAGCCCTCGTAATAGGATGTGTTGAATTTTCATGTTTTACGATAAATTAAATTCAAAGAAAACAACATAACTGCATTGATACAGGCCAATTTACACAACAGAAAACGCTTCCTAGCAGTGCAAGTAAAACCACTTGTGGCCAACATGAAGTGCATTAGAAAACCAAACAGATAAAAGTAAGCAATGTCATCATTGGTCGATTGAGCGGGAACGCTTTCTTCCGTCGAACCCTTCAATTGGTTCAAAAAATAAGCAACGAAAATGGTTTGGTTCGATTGTAAGGTAAAGTGGAAGTCTGGAAGATCTGAATGTGTAACACTGCACACGGTTGGGACACATATTCGGACCTGAAAATAAGATATGACATATGGTGAACTGATAGCCGCTAGTGACAGGGAAAGACGACATGGGTTTAGCATACACCAAGTTTTACTCAGTAACGCAAATACACGCTCAAACCACCAAAAATCGTGATAATCTTTTGCTTTTAACAGTTTCTGATGGGCTAAATTAAAAACACCATGCTTTGGAGGCTTATCGCTTCATATGAAGCTACTCTGGCACAATTAGTTTTAAGAGCCAACCAATAGTTTTAATTACTGCAGCAGAGTCAGTCTGGTGCTTTTTAAAGAATAACTAATACAGTTGAAAAGCTGTATGATGAATGCTTCTCGAAATGGGAATTTGTATTCTTTAAAGCATATTCTTTGTACACATATACTGAAGGGACCAGTGTGAAACGCTGTGAAGAACTGGACGACAAAACGAGTGACAATACTGGATTTAGTGAAATGGAAGTTCTAGTAAAAATTTCTGACGGAACGAGTAGGGCTCGCGTTCTGAGGGTTCCGTATAAACTTGACTATGTATATAGACAGTTCATGCCTTCCGAGAATCTGGAATCTCGAAAATTTTTCCTGTTGTCGACATTGATATTGGAAAGATATCGGTCCTGGGAATTCCATGACTTTTCAGACTGTTTTAATTTTAACTATGAAGTCGGATAACAAATGACAAAAGAAATTATTTTTGTGTGACATAATTAAAAACTAACAATTTCCTGATTTTCGTTATTTTCTCTGTGAAACCTTGCTTCCTGTCTTAGTTTATGACTGTAGGTCAACGGGATGTACCCTATATGTTTTGATGACTGAGTTGGCGAGTGTCAAAATATATATGCCACAAATAACTGTATTATTTGACTGAATTGACTTATGCTACATTTATTATAACCCCGAGGGACCTTAGATCTTAGTATGTGTCATAAATTTCGGCGTGATACGCCTGCTCGTTCGTGAGAATAACGAGTCTCAAAAGGCGGACTGACAGACAGATAGTCGGATAGCAAATAATAAAAATTTTTACGTGTAATGTAAATAACAAGTTTTCGATTTTTTCCATTTAGTTTTACCGTGAAATCTTGCTTATTACCAAATTTCTTGGTTCCAGGTCAGCGGGGAATACCATATAGATTTTAATGAGTGAGTTTGGCAGTATCTAAATATTTGACATATATGGCCGTATATTTTGATTGCATTGACTTAGAAGCTTCAATTTCTTACACCTAAAAGGGACCGCAAATATTAGTTGATACCATAAATTTCAACTTGATACGTTTACCGTTCCTGCGAAAAAACGTTTTAACCGTCGGAGAAACAGACAGTCGGACAACAAAACTGATTCTATGTCTCAGGTCTTACCGTTTGAGGTACGGAAACCTAAAAGTTAAAGATAATCTCCATAACTGACTACTCAACAAACATTACACTCTGTAGTGGAGCGGGAGCTGATGTTAACTTGCTCAAATCGAAAAACGGTGCGTCACACTGAGACTCAAAACAGACTGCGCCATCCAGGAGCGTTTTGTCCAGAGTTTCTATGTTCAAAGGGCTGAGATTCCAATATACCTCAATAGACGTGTTTCCCAGTGAGTTAAGACAAATTTGTAAATGGTGCTTGTCTGAAGACAATGAACCTACTCACGGATAGGCCGCTGAGGTTGCAGAAGTTTACTGTTCATCGGAATAGCTTCCCACTGATCCTCCTCGTCATATTCGTCTCAGGTATCTGCTAGCCTGTTTCCTAACCTAGAAAATACTGTTCGCGGAGGACCATTGCGTCGGCTGAACACACTACAGCTATTGTAGTCCCCAGTACGAGGACTTGTATGATGCAGCGCCCAACACTAGTCTACCCTGCGGAAATCTCATCATCTCTGAATAACTAGTGAACCTTACAATAATTTGAATCTTCTTCCATTAGGCAATCCATGGTCTTCCTCTACAGCTTTTACCCACTTGTGGCGGTCCACTTATATCGGCCTGCTTAAATTATTAAACCCAGAGACCGAACGTGGTAAGAATATCAGAACTGGACATCACATAGACAACTGAGAGCGGCAATCACTGCCCGGACAAGGGGGAATTTACATGTTGTTAATACAAAACTGTTGCAGACAGCCGAAGTTACTGGGTGCTTCTGCTGGTGATAGACCGGTAAACCGAGTAGTTACCGGTTATCAAGTCCACTCATCTTGAACCATATTTTTTTCATCATATTTCAAAAATTTGCGTGCTCTTCTTGTCTGTACTGTTTAGTGTTCATGTTCCACTTTCACCTAAGACTACGTCCCAGACAAATACTACTAGAAAAGATTTCGAAACTTAAATTTACACTCAATATTAACGAATTTGTCTTGTCCATAATAGTTTTTTCTACCTGCGACAATCTGCATTTTCTCTCTATGCCTGCTTTCATCAGTTAAAAAATCTCATGTGGTACTTCCAATGTGTCGCTTCCTCATCGTGTTCCTGTACATGAAAAGGCCCTATCACAACGGCCTCATACGCGAACAAAGCGATGCTGGCTTCCCCGACGGACTCGTACGTCTCATACACTCATATCTCACGAACAGATGTTTCAACACTGACGTCCATGACAAACTATCGACACAACACGGTATCCAAGCTGGAGTACCCCAGGAAGCATCCTGGGATCCATCTAGTTCAACCTGTACATTAATAATCTCCCAACAAAACAAAACACGAGGTTGGCCATCTACGCTAACGACACAGCCATCCTTGCCAGAGATTGTAAACCGCCGAACATAAATTCACGATTACAGACACCAGTCAGAACTGCCGAGGCCTTGATTGGAATCATTGCTTGTTAAAGTAAACGTCAACAAGTGCGAAACAGTCGTGTTTACATCCTGGTCAAAGTTACCGCGCAAACATCAACACTGTAGGCAGTTAACACGACATGCACGCCCAATACGTCTCCGAGAGAAAACTTACATGAGACCGCAAACTTACATGTGAGACCACTGAGAATACGTTGCCCACAGAGCGTACGCGAGTGTCAAACGACTCTACACAATGCTGAACAGAGAAAGCTTGTAAGGTGTTGTCTCTTCCCCAGTGCTCCCTTGTACGTCCGTGGTGAGGTCCATGTACATGACACTAATTAGACAAAGGATGATGTACGCAGCTCCCGTCTCGGAAAATGCAGTTCCTACACGCCTGCGCCGCCCTTAGGTCATACAGAACATACATGACACTGAGCAGAACTCTGGTGACGCACGCAGCTCCCATCTGGGGATATGCAGCTCCTGCACGGCTGCGCCGCCTGCAGATCGTACAGAACGAAGTGCTACGCATCATTAGCAACGCTCCACGATACACTTGCACCGTGGATCTTTAGAATGAATACAGCCTTCAAACCCTCAAGGAAGGATTCAAAAAACTCGCCACAATAGTATACAGGAAGTCGAGACATTCGAACAATCCTTTCATCCTTATTCTGGGGAACTATGATCACAACCATAGGTGGAAACATAAGGGCATAACCACCTATGGCGAGCTAACAAGCACGCAGAAGCGACAATATCGGTGAGCCCCTGCACATCAGAAATACTGACTGGATATGCCAGCAGCCCTCACAGCTGACCAACAGGCAACAGCAGGGAAGCCCACAAGTTCGCACACTAACGCACAAACAAACCGTCAACGCGACCCTACACTGCGAATCCAATATATGACCTATCAGACACTAACCGGTGATGAACCCACATGTCATAAGTATACTGATGCTGGTCGATACGTAGACGCTAATACCCAGCTGCAGCCACCGGGTAACAACGCCTCACAACGTCAGTGGTGTCTATCCCCGGTGGCCGAGTGATCAGCACGACAGAACGTCAATCTTAAGGGCCAGGGTTCGATTCCCCGCTGGGTGGAAGATTTTCTGCGATCAGTGACTGGGTGATGTGTTGTCCCAATCATCATCATTTCATCCCCATCGACGAGCAAGTTGCCGAAGTGGCGTCAAATCGAAAGACTTGCACCCGGCGAAAGGTCTACCCGACGGGAGGCCCTAGTCATACGACATTCACATTTTAACGTCAGTGGTATCCGTCTTCATGATACCCACCGCTAACTTACGTATTCCTTGCAAGATCTGTCGCAGATGTCCTTGTGCTACTCTTCAGGCTTTCCCGGTGAGATCTTGACATGTGGAATAGTCGGCTCTACTGCCGGATGTTTGTGTCGCTCTGGCACAATATTTCGGCCACGAAACTCGTTGCCTTCTTCAGGTGCTACTTGAGACTGCCTGCCGTATTGGAGGAACTTGTCCAGTATTTATGCCCAGAGGACGCTGAGCGCTCTGTTTATCGTCCGGGCCCGCCTGGCCCTGCTTGTAATGTGTTGTCTCTTCCCCTAGTGCTCCCTTGTACGTCCGCGCCCGACTTGGTCGCCATCTGTGGCAGCAATCTCAGGCCCGTCATATACGGCAGTGTCAGGTAGCACCTGAAGAAGCCAACGAGTTACGTGGCCGAAATATTGTGCCAGAGCGACACAAACATCCGGCAATAGACCCGATTATTCCACATTTCACTACTGTTCTTACTACCCTACTCGATTATCGGAGAGGCTTTTTTCTCCTTGGTTCTTGCATTGGCACTTTCTTTCCTCTGCCCTTTAAACCAGTATCCTTCGTTCAACTTTCTACCAAATTTATCTCCAGAACGCGTACTAATAATTAATCATAACCAGACGTACACAAACATCGCAGTACCCACATACTGCGACACTTCACTTCGTGAAAACTAACCAATATGCAGAGATGGCAATAGACATTTTGTACTGGCCATAATGCAAATGTGGACGTGGATTGGCTCCACCATATTAAAAAATCTGGGTGTAACGCTGCAAAGCAATATGAAATGGAACGAGCATGTGAGGACTGTGGTAGCTAAGGTGAATGGTCAACTTCGGTTTGTTGGGAGGATTTTAGGGAAGTGTGGTTTATCTGCGAAGGAGACTGCATATAGGACGCCAGTGTGACTTGTTCCTGAGTACTGCTCAAGTGTTTGGGATCCGCACCAGGTCGGGTTAAGGAAAGACAATGAAGCAATTCAGAGGGGGGCTGCTGAATTTGTTACTGGTAGGTTCGGAAAAAAAAAAACCCACGCAAATGTTAGAAAGACGCTTCGGGAATTCTAATGGATATGCCTGGAGGGAAGACGACGTTCTTTCCGCAGAAAAATATTGAGAAAATTTAAAAATCGGCATTTGAAGCTGAATGCAGGACGATCGTACTGCCGCCAACATACATTTCGTGTAAGAAGCACGAAGGTGAGATACAAGGGATTAGAGCTCATATGGAGGCATATAGAATGTCGTTTTTCCCTCACCCTGCCTTCGAGTGGAAGAATAAAGGAAACATATAGTAGTGGCACAGAATACTATCCACCATGAGCCGAACAGTGACTTGTAGAGTGCGTATGTAAATGTACATGAGTAAGTTTCGAAAGTCCAACATGGACCCGAGTTGGAACGTATTGGAAGGAAAAGAATTAATATCTTGTCGCCCAAAGCGCTACAGTTTAGAATTATCAGCGGCGGACGATTTCTGTCAGACCTGTAATGTACCGCCGCGGCTCTCCACCTGCGCAGCGCCTTTCCCGTCGCACGGCGTCACCGTACCAGTAGCCCGCGTGGAGGCGCGCGCTCCACAGGAGTCGGCGCCTGCGCGTTAGGCAGCCCAAGTGACGCCGCCGCCACACGGTGTGCGGCGAGCAGTGGCGTGCTGGCGGCGCAGCGCGCAGTGCTCCTCGCTGGCTGTGGGCAGGCGACGGGCAACAGGCGCTCCGGCAGCGGCCGATGCTTGCGTCCCGCGCGCTGAGCTCAGCTGAGGGTGTCCGGCAGTCGCCGTTGCGGCAGCGGCTCTCAGTCCGCCGCGACGCCGCCTCTCACCAGTCACTCGCTAGCTCACTATCTCACTGTGGAACCGATTCCACGACACTATTTTATCGTCTAGTGTCTTGGTCTGAACTACCTCTAACGCTGCTGCATCAGTGTTTGTCGTAGTTCATTTCGCATAGAAAAGAAAATTTTTCTCCACTGTAGACTCTTGTCTTTGTGGCAGAGGGCCGGAAAGAAAATAAGTTTGTGATTCGGGTGAACTGCTGCAGGTGAAGAACCTGCTTCTTTTTCCATTACGTTCTCTGTATACACTATCCGTTATTCCAGCTGACTGTAATCTTTTAGCTAAAATTCCTGCTTTGACGTAGTGTGACAGCAGTTTGCTACTTTTATCGTTTACAACGTCAAAGGTATTGTAATTCTTAACAATATTTGTAGATATCGTGAAACTAGTAGCTGCGTGCCACTTTAATGTCTTCTGTTGTGCCCTAGTGGGAAGTACTTGTACGTAAGAGGTGTTTCCCGTACGTCACTATTATTCCCAATGCTTGACTTCTGAGGCGTTGCCGATGTTTAATGTCAGAATAATGTTTGAATACAGACAAAATACGTGTAGCACTTGTACATATCAGTAAGTGTAAGAAATTGGACTCAGGAAACTCTTTTCCAGCCACGCCAGTAGCAGTGAGAAATCCTTGCCATATTTTCTGCTTGACTGTGCTTTTTTTTTCATAGACAATTCTCCCTTTATAATAGTGGCTAGTTCTAAGGTGTCAAGAGTGGACCTATCACATGTTCTGAGAATCGTAGGGAGGCGCGCAAGAGGACGTCAGTTAGTCAAGAGGACGCTAGACGAGCGCTCATCGCCTAACAGGTGGCGGCTGAACCTGTGGCGCCGCCTTGCCGGCTTTCAGCAGTAGCGATCACCTCAGTACAGGCCGATTAGGGCCAGCAAGTGAAACAGATCACTGAACAGTGCACCCTTGGATCTTTTTGTCTGTATCCACAGGTTTTTTTTCTACTCATTGACATTCTTCTTCGTGGAATAAATTATATACCCTGTTATTGGCTTAAAGTACGAGTTTCATTATTAGTGCATTAAATTCAAAAGATTCCAGAGTTAGTTTACTAGCACGATAAATTTATAATACTTCGTAAGTGGTACGTTCACAACAGTCATACTTCGAAGTTAAAAAGTCTTGTGATAAGAGACGAAGAACAGCAGTTTGACGGTACATGGTTTACTGTTTCTGTTTCTGTTCAGCGAGTTCGAAAAAACGCAGGGAATTATTTAGGCAGTGTTTCTGCTCAGACTTTAATCGCATACCCATACAGATCGAGAACTTGAGAGATCGCGAGTAAGCCTCCTCAGACCGCACCAAGAATCAGCGCGTCGGCAGAGTTGCTCCGTCTCTACAGAGCTGATACATCCGCCCTCGATCCATGAGGCAACCCAACAGGTGAGGCTCGTCTTTCCGTTTGTTACCTGCTTTGCCTTTATGCTGATTGTTTGTTGTTCTGTTTCATTCATTACTCGTTACACTGACGTGAAAATGCAGAAAATCATTTCTAATACACAGGTTTGTCACTAAAATACTTACTTGCTGAGACCATTTCTTTTAAGAACTTAACCAGAGCATAAATTTGACTTCATGCTGTGATTACATTTTTAAGTGGTGTTATTATCAGATATAATTTATCTCAATGAATATTTTAGTGCATTAGGTTGTGATCGCTAACACCCAACTGAGGTGCTATTTATTGGTGCCATCTGTCATCGAGCATACTAAGTATATTAGCCTCAGTGGTATGGAATTACCATAATGATTATTTTACGGCTCATTAAACATAGAATTACGCGAAACGATTTCTAAGTATAAGATTTTTAATAGCTTTTTGTATGTTTTGAGCCGTTCTTTGCACTAAATTATAAAATTATGATACATTTTTCTCAATGTTTAGTTTTTTATATAGGAGGACAACATATTTTCCTTTGAGCTGCGAAGAAGTCATGCTTTGTCAAGATCTGTGCATAATTATAAACCCAAATAAATAATGATAAGACGACAGACATTTAGATTGGATCCTTGGAGTGAATGTGAACAACCTTTAAATATGTATAGCTGAAACTTTCAATGAGCTTTGTCTTCAGTCTCTATTAATTGAGCCATGGACATTAAGTAGGCTGACGGATGTATATATTTCCCACTATTACATAAGATCCATTTAGGTAGCTTGTTATCCACATTTTGATATAATTTTATGTTTTATATATGGACCAGACTTTAATATTAATTTTCCAGTACATCTCATTAGACGACTATCTGTGACTTAAATATCCAGGAAACTGTAAAGATGAAGAAATACGTTGCCAAATTGTGTGCTCATTTCATTTACAGGAGCGTGGAGTTCTGGTCAAAGGTAAAATTACTTTGTATCTGATATTATTGATATTGGTATACCGCATTCGTATGATTAAAGCTGCAAAATAACCGAGTTTTGGAATCAGTTCCAAAACTACAATTCGTATCATTAAGAGGGGACGACATTCGGAAACAAAATCAACTTAAACAAAACGTTACTCTGAGTACCTGAATGTCCATATTAATTCTGCCAATACAATAAGTGTAAAAACTCTGTGAAAAATCTCCACTGGAATGGAACAATCACGGTGAGAAATTTAAAAATAGTTATGGTGAGACAGATAGGTGAGATATAGGTTTCTTCTTTTCGACAAGCAATACCTCTTAGAAAAACCCCATATGAGATGTCCAAGACGTCTGGTGATTCGGTACAACTGATTTCAGTCTCCTTTGTGGAGAAATTGTAGAAACATTGAAACGATCGGCAGCAGGCCTTTCGATCACTTCGCCTTCGAAAATGGTTCAAATGGCTCTGAGCACTATGGGACTTAACTTCTGAGGTGATCAGTCCCCTAGAACTTAGAACTACTTAAACCTAACCAACCCAAGGACATCACACACACCCATGCCCGAGGCAGGATTCGAACCTGCGACCGTAGCGGTCGCGCGGTTCCAGACTAAAGCGCCTAAAAATGCTCGGCCACCCTGGCCGGCCACTTTTCCTTTCAAACCGTTCGCTTCAGGAAAGTCTCAGACCATTTCTCTTGACCACAGCAGGCTGGTTTCTTCTTTAACATTGGGACCGTGGCCTAAAGGCAAAGAAATAACTGACTTATGTGACCTTTGTCACCCGACGTTGCGTGGCCCATATTAGCCGACTGACATTGCATATTAAGACATGGCGGCGGGAAAAGAAAGCGGTTTGAGTGAGCTGGATTTCATTATTGCAATAAAATCTACATCAGGCTGCTTAAATATTAATACTAGTATGATAATATTATTTAATACTTACAACAGAATAAACCGTTCACCAGCTTCGACACTCAAAGCGAAATAAAATTTATTGTGACCCAAGCTCAACAAGCACAAGTTCCGGGAAATGGCGGAGCCATGTCTGTGCTCTACTGCAAGCACCGTATGCGTCCGCTGTCAAGCGGCATACCCGAGAAACGCCAGGAGGCTTTTACTATCCGCTGGATCGTATTAACCGCCGTTTCCCTACCTTAGTAGTTATACTAGCTTTCGCAATTTTCAATGAAGACCACAACTCCTATTTGCTGATTTAAATTACGAAACATCTGTTAAACTGCTGCACAAGTGAAACAGTGTAAGTATATCAAATGTCATACTAAACACACTTCGTCGTAGATCCTGAGACGCTGGTTCATTACGCATGGCATAATAGCTCTTGCCTTGTCTAACTCCCTCAGTTTTGTTTGATTTAAATAGGTTTCATTAGATTACACTTATTTTACTTTTTCTGATGTTCATGTTATAATCTGTTTTCAAGACACATTCCATTCCGTCCAACTACGCTTCCAAAGCCTTAACCGTCTCTGGCGGATTAAAATGTTATCAGCAAACCTCGTAGTTCTTGTTTTTTTCTTCCTGAATGCTAATCCCCTTCCTAGATTTCCTCTTGGTATTTTTTACACAGTTAATAACATTAGCGATAGGTTACAATCTTGTCTCACTCTCTTCTCAGCCACTGCTCACTTTACATGCCCCTCGACTCTTGTAACTGCCGTATGTTTTCTGTACAACTTGCAAATAACCTCCCGGTCCCAGTATTGTGCTCCTCCTACCTTCAGAATTTCAAAGAGTGTATTCCAATCACCATCCTCAAAAGCTTTCTATAGATCTGCAAATGCTATAGACGTGTTTTCTTTCTTCAACGTATTTACTAGGATAAGCCGTAAGATCAATTTGTCTCGCACTTTACTACATTTCTTCAGACCCGGAAATGATGTTCCACAATGTCAGCCTTTAACAGTTTCTCCAGTCTTCTGTATATAATTTGCAGCCATCTCTTATTAAACTGATGGTTTCATCGAACCTACCAGCACCTGTCTTCTTTGGAATTGGAATAATTACGTTCCTTCTGTCGTCTGAAAATATTTTGCCTCTCCCATATATCTTGCATACATGGTTGAATATTTTTGTCATTACTTTCTTTACACTTAGGTCTTTCAGAGCTGTGTCAAATTCATCTCGTTCTATCATAGAAACAGAAGAAAAGCGTACGGGAAAATTGGTTTTGGAAGTTGGAATGAGGAAGGACAAAGACTATTTGAGTATATTCGAGAATCACACGTGTAAAAGGCCAGCAGACACGGGAAGATTATTCCTGGATTACGTCATGGTCAGGCGGAGATTCCGAAATCAGGTATTGGATTGTAAAGCGTACCCGGGAGCATATATAGACTCAAATCAGTGATGGTGATGAGTAGACTGAAGTTTAAGAGAATAGTACAGAAAGATAGCTGTGGAAGAGAGTCGGGTACTGAAGAAGTATGGAGGGATAAGACGAGTTTGATATTTGTTAAAAAGTGGATATTGCTATGAAGAACGCCACAGCAAGACGTTCAGTTTAAAAGGAGTGGATATTTCTGGAAATAGCCGTCACAGATGCTGGGAAGACAAACGTAGGCAATGGGGAGGTAACTGCGAAGACAACGTGGCTAAGTGAAGAAATACTTGCAACTGATAGACGAAAGAAGGAAGTAGAAAAACGTTCAAGAATAAAAAGGAATAGAGAAATAGAAGTCACTTAGAAGTCCAAGCGAAATAGTTCCAGAAAAGACATGAGGAAACCGAAAAATAATTGATCGTCAGTAGTACTGTCTCGGCATACAGCAAAGTCAAATCGGCTTTCCGTGGAATTAAACTAAGAGTGAAATTGGATTGTAATGGGAATTCCACTGTTAAACGCAGAGGAGTGAGCGGATAGATAATAAGAGTACATTCGAGTCCTCTGTATGGGGGAGGACTTGTTTGATAGCGTGGTAGAAAAAGATATCTCAGTCGATATGACAGAAACAGAGGTCCAGTATTCGAGTCAGAATGTAAAGGAGCTTCGGAAGAATTATGTCTACTAAAATGATTGACGTTTCGACCCCTCTGCTGGGATCTTCCTCAGGATCTTCTAGTGTCCACTACTGCTAGAGCACTGTCAGAGACGAGTGTCGCGTCCTCTTATAAAGGAAAGTTTTCTCGCGTTCGTCCTGGAGAAGAGATAGTATTGGTGGGCCATAGTCATAGGCTAATATTCCCGCTCTGATGCAGAAGAAGGGGCGTTGTTGGCTAATCTCCTGTGGATACCAATGGCAGCCCATCGTCATTGGATAGAAAGGCGCTATTCCACTGTTACACTGGAGAAAGGGTATTGGTCGAAGATCCTGAGGAAGATCTCAGTAGAGGGGTCAAAACGTCGATCATTTTAGTAGTAATATGACGCGGCCTAATAACCCAGAAGATTTTAGTTTCAACCAAACGGCTGTTCAAGTTCGTATGTAGACTGTATGAGACTTGCGACATACCATAACACTTTCGGAAAAACATCACCCACACAGTTCAAAGACAGCAGGAGCCGACAAGTGCGAGAATTACTATCGCACAGTCATCTTCATAGCTCATGCATCGAAGTTGCTGATAACGGTAATGTACAGAAGAATGGAAAGGAAAATTGAGGATCTGTTAGGTGCCGATCAGTCTGGCTTTAGGAAGGGTAAAGGCAACAGAGAGACGGTTCTGACTTTTCAGCTGATAATGGGAGCAATACTGAAGAAAACTTAGGACACTATGTGATTTTGTAAGTTGTGAGAAGCACTGTGAGGTGTGAAATGCTGTTATCGAGCTGTGCTAGTACTATGTAATCCTCCAGCATAAGTGTTCCCAATCTAATCTTTCACCTGTGCACCCTCTCGCCCAGTGGATACACCGGACAATCTGCACACAGCTGCGTACACTCTCCTGGAGAGGGCAACCCAAACCCAGACGCGTAGTCTAACTGAAATACGTTTCACCACTGTTGTGCATCACTGCTCAAACCTATCTATGATGACGTCTGTAGAATCAGCCACTAATAAGGGCCCAAGAAGTGCTATCATTTTCCAAGCAGTTTCGTCTCTAGACTGACTCGCACAACGAACATTCGTATCAGCAGGCCAGGAGCCGGTACCTCCTTCCACGCTACTTTAATTTTAAATACTTTTTTTAGAGTTCCAGAGGCTTTGGAAAGTAATTAATATACCCAGATGACCTAATGAGAGAAAGATCTTCTTTGTCTATCTCTTGAGTAAATATGGGGCTGCTATTCGCTGATTTCGTTTCCCGGCAGATACCAGACATTCAGGCGACCCAGGCAGCAGAGACGGTTGCAGTTATTGCGGCTGACACTACGGGGGACCAATGGCTTTTGCTGGTGCTACACTGGCGTGGAATATCACCGAATCAACGTTTACAAAGGGCTGTTGTGCTTCTTTACCTATATCAAATCTGGCGACCTGCTTTATACCTGCCTCTGTCCGAACACAGATTTTATTGTCTTCACGGCACCCGACTCCTTACATACTTGTTCCGTTTGTAATCTCCCCCCTCCTTCCTAATTCCATCTGTTGTCCACATTAGTCTTTTATGAAGATTTGAGACGAGCGAATATTACAGTAAGCTTACTAGTTTACTTATCCTGCGCCGCCTTGTGTGGCCGAGCGGTTCTAGGCGCTTCAGTCTAGAACCGCGCGACCGCTACGGTCGCAGGTTCGCATCCTGCCTCGGGCATGGTTGTGTGTGATGTCCTTAGGTTAGTTTGGTTTTAGTATTTCTAAGTTCTAGGGGACTGATGACCTAAGATGTTAAGTCCCATAGTGGTCAGAGCCATGTGAACCATTTGAACTTACCTTGTCTTGTTGGGTTGGCTCGTTCTTCTTCTCTAGGGGTCTAATTCTTGAAGTTGAAAATGTCACATCTTAGGTCGTCACGGCTAGATTGAACTAAATAATTTTTAAGATTGTTGTCGCGGAATTTTTGTTTTTAGATAAATATGTTTTCTCACATTTTAGTATATAATACAGTCTTCTGATTTTTCACATCAACAAAGCAGAAAATAAATGGTTCCCACAACATTACAGAAATACGTCCGATCACATGAGAGGTATGATTGGGACTCTCACACTCTGCAGAAATAACCATATTCCAAATGGTTTACAATTTTTCTTAACAAATGAAATTCTACTAGTTTCTGTTACGTTATTACTTTCGATTATTGTTTCATAAATGAATCCAGAAGTGAAAATTGTAACCAGTACAGTATTGCGTAATTAATAGTATAAATTTTAAATGTGCCAGTAGTTTGTAATTTCAATGTTTCTAAAAATAACTCTTTTTTTCCAGAAGCAGTACTTATCGATTATAACATTAAAACTAAAACAATGAATAAAGTAATTTATTTTCATAAATTTTAGCTTGAAATATAACATACTGTGTATAAAATTAAATGAAAGTTTTCATAAAGGCAACTGAGATAATACTGACCTGTCCAAAATTCGACAACTACTGTTGATACTGTTGAGGAAAAGTAAAGCTAGAGTAGGATGTCGCGTTACGTGCTCAATTACACGCCTTCATTTTCTTGAGTATTATCTATTCTCCTTTTCGTTAGTTAAATTCAATATCTGCTGTGTTACCTAAGGATTTCAAGTAGTCTTCTTCATTTTAGCAATTTAATCTTCTGCTACCTTAACTGTATAATGTCTCAAAGCTACACACACGTCTTCTACTGTATTCCTTTACGCTGTTTCAATCAATCGTTGCCTGATGCTCTGCTGGAATTCTCAACAACCTCTCTTCCTTTTAGTTTAACCAATTTTGATCTGCTTAATTTTCTACCTTTCTCAGTTACTTCAATTTAAATTTTCATATCATAACCATCAATTATAGTTAAAGTCCACATCAGCTCCTGGAATTGTTTTACGGTTCAAAATCTGGTTTTTAAATCTCCGTCTCACGTTTACATAATCAATCTGAAACCTTGTTGTGTCTGCAGGTCTCTTCCACGTATACAGCCTTCTTATGTGATTCTCAAACCAAGTATTAGCGAAGTTTAAACTACTCACTTTGCAAAATTCTATCAAGCAGCCTCCCGTTTCATCATTTCCCAGTCCCTGTTGGTCTAGAATGTTGCCTCTCTTCAGCTTCCTGGTATCGGATTCCATTCGCCACATTGAAGTTGTGGTCTCCCTTAACTATCTCAATAATTCCCTTTATCTCATCAGACACTCCATCAATCTCCTCATCATCTGCAGAAGTAGATGACATATACACTTGTACTACCGTGATGGGTGTTCGCTTCGTGTCCCAGCTATAATAATACGTTACTATGCTGTGCATAGCTGCTTATCCACATCCCCACTTTCTTATTCATTATTAGGCCCACTCTAGCAGTGTCCCTGTTTCATTATATATTTATAACGCAGCATTCACCTGATCACCGAGCGAGGTGGCGCAGTGGTTCGTCTCTGGACTCGCATTCGGAAGGACGACGGTTCAATCCCGCGTCCGGCCATCCTGATTTAGGTTTTCCGTGATTTCCCTAAATCACTCCAGGAAAATGCCGGGATGGTTCCTCTGAAAGGGCACGACCGACTTCCTTCCCCATCCTTCCCTAATCCGATGAGACCGATGACCACGCTGTCTGGTCTCCTTCCCCAAACCAACCAACCAACCAACCATCACCTGATCAGAAGTCCTGTCATTCCTGCGAGCACACTTCTGCTACGTCTAACTTCAATCTATCCGTACCCCTTTATGAATTCTCTAGTCTACTTTACTGGCTGTGGGATGTAACAGTACACCCCCCAACCTGTAGAATGTCAGTTTTGTTTTTCTTTATGATGACATCACCCTGAGTATTCCCCAAGCGGAGATCCGAATTAGAGACTATTTTACTTCAGGAATATTTTGCTAAAGAGGATGTCATCATTATTTAACTATATAGTGGAGCTGCGTACTGTGGGGAAACTTAACGGCTGTAGTTTCGCCCTTGCTATCAGCCTTTCGCAGAATCAGCATGGCAAGAGTATGTTGTCTATTATTTGCAAGCACCGATCAATCATCTAGACAGTTGCTCCTGCAAATACTAACCTCCGCAGGAACTATATATTTGTCTGTCCTCTCCACATATAGTTGCCGCTGATAGTCGTTAGGTGACTAAAGACTCATCTTGGTTAGCCTACCATAGCTTCAGCATTTCTGCTTTTTCCTTGTTTCGGTGGGCTTTCTGAACTTGTGTGAGCAGCCACGGAACTCTGCTCGCAGCGTCCTTCATCGTGATTGCAAAATGATGACAGCTGATCCATTACCGATTTACACTGTTTTCGTTATGGCCTCTATTGTGAGATGCCGATCTTAGAGAAGCGAGCCTTCCACTTCGTGACAGAGAGATGATCTGCCACTTCGTCCATATTCATTCGGACTTGTTTTACCACACTGTAAACGTCTGCACCTCCTAACCACAGAGCATTGTCACCGTACACTTACTCAAGCTCAGCATGGGTTTTTGCAAGGAAGGAAACGAGTAATCGGACGATAATCAAGTTTCGACAATATAGCATGGATATTCCGATGTACAGCACGACTGCAGTCACATATCTGCTAATTGTCATGACCGAGGAATATATTTGCTAAGTGTAAGAAAATAAGTGGGACAATTCTGATTGAGCTTCTTGTCAGACAATCGTGTGCCTCCAGATGACTCAAGGGTGAGGCATTCCTGACTGTTTGTAAACGATAACGCTTTCGGAAACAGCTGCGGCCCAGTGGCCTGCAAGGCTACAGCGTGTGGTGCAACCAAATCCGACTGGGAAACGTCAATTACGAAATGACAAGGAGTGAGTCATTGGCAGTACTGAACAGTCACAGAGTCAGTAGTAAAGGCGTAAGCAAATGATAAACAAAGACAGCTGCAACATAAATGATAGCAACTACTAATGAAACAGTAGTCATACACGAGAAAACAAAACTACTCCGGGCCAGGCTACATTGGATGATAGAAGAGTAGCAATTTTACATGTGTCTTACGTAGGTTTCATTGAATTGTGCTCAGCAAAGAAAGTGTTTGTGTCAGCAGTGTAGCGGAGTACAGACAAGTCAACGAATAGTACTTGTCTCCTGTGAGCTATGCCAACAAGCGAGAAATATAATAAGTAGTCCAAGTGGCCATTGAATTAGGCCATTGAATTAGGCCATGTGACCACTGATTCAATAGACGACAGAATAAACACCAATAGCTACCCTTGTCTCGGAGGTAGGCACACCAACTAGTCCATTTTATATTAATTAGAGCAAGAATCGAGGTGGCAATTGGATCTTGAAAGTCGGAAGGCCATGTGTACTAAAACGGAATCGTAGTTAAAGTAGTTCCGACGGTAAAAAGTTGATACCTGGTGTAACTCTTGCGCATATGTTACTTGGTGAGAAATCTCACATATAATTATGTCCAATGATAAACTTATTTACTGAGTGCATATAATCTTGCTAATTTGGCAGATCACCATCCCTGTAAAAGGTCTTTCTGTGTTATCCAGCAGCAACTGTAATTCAACCAAGGAGGTTCCACTCCCCCTCGGCTCCGTTATAAAAGCTAGTTAGGGGAAAACTAAACGAACAAAAGCTGTCATCAACGTCCAGACAGCGCCACTCAGGGAACACCAAATGTATCTAGGTAGCTTGGACCTGTGCCGGGACGAGACATAGCAAGCAACTATTAATTGCGTAACTTTCTTTCTTCGGCGGGGTAATTATGTATTTATGACTAACCCTCATAGTTGCAACATACGTCAACAGCATCTGTCTGCTGATGAGCAACCAAGTAATGTAGTTAGGAGAAACCACGTTTACATTCTATATATGAAGGAAGGATTACATAGTGGATTTCTGACCCAGCAATAGGATATGGATGTTGAGTGTTCGTTAGAAGATAGTGTTACACTTCGTGTAAGATGGAGATAACGTCTATCAGGACAGTGGAGTTATTGTGAGATACTGCAATTGCGTTTATCATTCGGCGATACTGTTTTCGTAAGCATCGCACGTCTATGATGGAAATAAAAATTCAATCGGTTCAGAAGTGCCTAGCATGTTCTCAATGGCTCCACGCATTTACCGCCTGAGAGCAGAGATATATCATACGCTCGGCCGTGCAGGACCTTGAGTCGGCCGTGACGTTCCTTGAGTCGGGAAATGGGCGTGTTCGCAGTAAGACAAGTACCCACACGGACAGAGCAATGATCCCTGGAGCGTCCGGGCTGTCAGCACGCTTCCGTTGATGCGGCAGCTGAGAGAGGCTTGCCGATATCGATGCACCCATTGACAATACTTCCTCTTAGCAGACGAGTCGTAGTTTTGCGTTCACCATCGTGATTAACGTATCCGTGAGAGATTGTTCTTTGGGAACACGCTGCACTGGACATCGTCAATGGATCCAGCAACTGGCTGTCGTTGGATATATCAAACGATGACTTCTGCATCGCGTAGCTGGTAATTTGGACAGAAGGTATTACATTTTTGACGTGTTCATGTGGGCGGTTGGGAGTCTGTGCCCTATCTCCGAGGTCCCCACTACGTCATTTTTCAGCACGATAACGCATGACACCAGCTGCCCTGTCTTCTGTGATTTACCTCGATACACAGTGTTCGGCTGTTGCCCTGGCCAGTATGCTCTTCACATCTCTCGCCCAACAGAACATTGGGTCATGATTTGCCGAGAGACAGGCAAGCCATCAGTCCCCTACTGCTACGTTTCATTACCTCTCCTAGAGTTAAAGCAACGTAGAGTGACGTATCCATACTTGACATGCAATCTCAGATACAATCGATACCTGCCGGAATGGAGCCGTTATTGGCGCCAGAAGTGGCACATCTGTGTATTAAAATTTCGCTTCCTGTACAGCCGCAAATCACCTACAAATTTAATCAATTATTGTTCCCACTAAACTGTAAACGCCACTTAAGTGAAATTTCGTTGTTTGCTGTCCTTCCTGGTGTTACGTCAGTAGTCTCTACGTTATGAAGGCCACCTACCATTATACGTACCAGGGAAACTTTACATCGCAAGAAGCTGTTAACTGATGATTTATTCACACAATCGTTGGCGCTGCGTTAACGTAGTTTTGTCATGTGATACTACATAAAGAGGCAAGCATCCTTGTAATCTACGCGATTCAAAACCGAAAGACAGCCAACAAAGATAAACCTAAATGAGAAGTACTTACAGTAGTGCCACGTAAATTAACACACGGAGATGTCTGCAGCGTTGCAGTCACAGAATGCAACCCCGCGAATAGGGGGAGTGCTCAACAAATAATACCCGGCAGAGCTTTGAGGCTAATAGCCCAGGGGATGAAGCACTAGGCAAGAACCGTAACTAAACGCAATAAATATAATTAAAACGTAATACGAGAAACATAGGCAAAATACAATCAGCAGCGCATGCGTCTGTGAAAAATAAGAGATTAACCATCCAGTTAATACACTCCTGGAAATTGAAATAAGAACACCGTGAATTCATTGTCCCAGGAAGGGGAAACTTTATTGACACATTCCTGGGGTCAGATACATCACATGATCACACTGACAGAACCACAGGCACATAGACACAGGCAACAGAGCATGCACAATGTCGGCACTAGTACAGTGTATATCCACCTTTCGCAGCAATGCAGGCTGCTATTCTCCCATGGAGACGATCGTAGAGATGCTGGATGTAGTCCTGTGGAACGGCTTGCCATGCCATTTCCACCTGGCCCTCAGTTGGACCAGCGTTCGTGCTGGACGTGCAGACCGCGTGAGACGACGCTTCATCCAGTCCCAAACATGCTCAATGGGGGACAGATCCGGAGATCTTGCTGGCCAGGGTAGTTGACTTACACCTTCTAGAGCACCATGGGTGGCACGGGATACATGCGGACGTGCATTGTCCTGTTGGAACAGCAAGTTCCCTTGTCGGTCTAGGAATGGTAGAACGATGGGTTCGATGACGGTTTGGATGTACCCCTCGACGATCACCAGTGGTGTACGGCCAGTGTAGGAGATCGCTCCCCACACCATGATGTCGGGTGTTGGCCCTGTGTGCCTCGGTCGTATGCAGTCCTGATTGTGGCGCTCACCTGCACGGCGCCAAACACGCATACGACCATCATTGGCACCAAGGCAGAAGCGACTCTCATCGCTGAAGACGACACGTCTCCATTCGTCCCTCCATTCACGCCTGTCGCAACACCACTGGAGGCGGGCTGCACGATGTTGGGGCGTGAGCGGAAGACGGCCTAACGGTGTGCGGGACCGTAGCCCAGCTTCATGGAGACGGTTGCGAATGGTCCTCGCCGATACCCCAGGAGCAACAGTGTCCCTAATTTGCTGGGAAGTGGCGGTGCGGTCCCCTACGGCACTGCGTAGGATCCTACGGTCTTGGCGTGCATCCCTGCGTCGCTGCGGTCCGGTCCCAGGTCGACGGGCACGTGCACCTTCCGCCGACCACTGGCGACAACATCGATGTACTGTGGAGACCTCACGCCCCACGTGTTGAGCAATTCGGCGGTACGTCCACCCGGCCTCCCGCATGCCCACTATACGCCCTCGCTCAAAGTCCGTCAACTGCACATACGGTTCACGTCCACGCTGTCGCGGCATGCTACCAGTGCTAAAGACCGCGATGGAGCTCCGTATGCCACAGCAAACTGGCTGACACTGACGGCGGCGGTGCACAAATGCTGCGCAGCTAGCGCCATTCGACGGCCAACACCGCGGTTCATGGTGTGTCCGCTGTGCCGTGCGTGTGATCATTGCTTGTACAGCCCTCTCGCAGTGTCCGGAGCAAGTATGGTGGGTCTGACACACCGGTGTCAATATGTTCTTTATTCCATTCCAGGAGTGTATAAAGACTTAAAAACCCTCGAAGGTAAAAGTTACGGAAGACTAAAAATCAGCAAACGATAAATTAATTGATCAATTGGGACTACATGTGCATCAATGAACAAATCGATTGCAGATGGAGTAAAAGTATTACAGATCCTTACAGGGAATGGGCTGGTTAATATATCACGTTTCTCAGGCGCACACGCTACTGATAGTATCTTATTTCACGTTTGTTGTATTACATTTCAATCATACGTACTGCATTTAACTATGGTTCTTTTTGCTGTAGTGCCTCATCCCCTACCCAATTCACCCCAATATTCTGTCGGGTATTATTTCTTCACTACTTCCTCTCTTCAGGCGGTTGCATTCTGTGACTACGAACGTTGGGGTCATTTCTGTTTGCTAATATATGTGACGCTACTGTAAATGCTTCATTTTTATTGGGTATCTTCAATTTTTTAATGATGTAAATTACAAGGATCTTTTCTTTTCTACGCAGTATCACCTGAGGGTGCTGCTCTAACGCAGTGGAACCGGTTGTATGAATAAATCATACACGCTTTCCCTTCCCTCTTCGTCTTCAAGCATAAAATGACACAACGTTGCATAAACCCATTACAGTCACCTATGCACTCAAACACACAGTTCTCACAATTTGCGTAGGAAAGATAGTCCTGTAGTGCGAAGGCTGTTTGCGGTTCTATCAAGTTAAATCTACAATGAATGTCAACAGCTGTGGCTGCCCATGTTGTAAAGCTTTGAGCAACTTCATACCGATCTAAAAGTTACTAACATATCAACTTACTTTGCACTACGGTTAATACTCTTTTAAAGATGGATTAAGTTCTGGTTCACTGTAGATTATCAGAATCGCACCAGATGAGAACACGGATATTTCCTTTGGAAACGAGATGACTTTTCGGTTTACCATAATTGTCCTTTGTCTCTAAGGACATCGCCATCGACACCACGTTAAAACCTAATCTTCCGTCCTTTAACCCTCTTCGCTAAGATATATATCCTTTCGTCATACTAAGCGGAACCGTTTCTCTGTCCCTACTGACCGAGAAGTCTTAAGCTAAGTATAACCACGATTCCCTACATTTCAGTTTCTACCTGTAGCTTAGCAGGTGAGTGGAACTGAACGCGAAATTGGACCCACCGAACGCTTTAACCGCGCATCTCTCGTATTGCGGAAACAGCTAACGGTTATTAAAAGACTCCTGATACGACTCCACACTGGCATGAATATATTGCAGTACGGTAAATACTCTTATTGATTTCACCGAAGCCTTCATTTTTTCCCAAGGTAACATTATTCAGGTTTATAAGCTTTTGGAACCAGATTGTATCTTTCACTCTGCAGCGGAGTGTGCGCTGTTCTGAAACTTCATGGAAGAATAAAACTGTGTCTCGGACCGGGGTTCGAAAGCCGAAAACTGTCTTTCATGGTCTTTTCTCTTGACGTCTTAGCTTTCCACGCACGATTCACTTTCCGTTCTCACAGCTTTACTGCCAACGGCCTTGCCTCATTGAATACATTTGTTCTCGTCACATCACCGAAGTTAACGTAGGGCATGGTCAGTGTCTGGACAGGAAACCAGCAAGGTACACTGTTTCCCGTCGCGGCCAGAGAGAGATGAAGTGGTATCGTAAAGTCCCTGATAATCAGACTTCGCACCAATGTCATGGATTAAATTCCAAACTCCTGCTGTCTTATGAAGTGAGAGCATGTGACACTGTTGTTGGTGATTCGCCCGTCGGACTGGGACGAAAAGCTTGGCGACCCCCTTGGTGATACTGGAGAGGTGTAGTCTATTTACCTCTTCATCACCCAGCATAAAATGACACAACATTGCACACACCCATTACAGTCACCTACGAACTCAGACACACAGTTATCATACTTTGCGAAGGATAGATGGCACTGTACTGCGAAGGACAGAAAAATCTTTCCAATTAGATGGCTGAACCTCCCCTTCGGGATCTCCGAGCCAAAATTCCATTCGAATTTACTTTTTACAGTTTTATTTCTGCCATTGCCTCTCACCTAACTTCACGCAAGTTACCCTGCTACACTTGCCGAAATAATGCTCCCAGAAGCAAAGGTATTAAGGAAAAATTGTTTCAGCCACAGTATTGGAAGAGTAATAGCTCTTCGAAAGAGCAAACGCATATCAATGTGCCAAACGTTTTTTTGCAAAATTCGGCCAGTCTGGGTGCTTAACGTCGGCTCCATGGCCGCCGACTTGGTACAGACCAATCCTGTCGTCCGTGGTCTCGGGGCAGTCCTGCTTCTTTTACGGTGCAGGTTGTGGGTTCGAGCCCACTTCGTGGATTAGTATGCGTTTTAAATAAATGCAATGAATATGTCTTACGAATACAAATCTGATCGAAGTGAAAAGTGTCATGGCCAGAAGCTGAATTATGAAACCAAACTGAGTCAGTTTACTGAAATGATGGTGTGGTGTGTTGGACAGCTAACATTTTCAAAATTTCCTTAGAGATTACGGCGATACCTCTTTGCAGAGGTGTTTTAGATCTGCGTAGTCCTGAATACACTGCAAATAGTCCTCAGAGGGCACAAAGAAATAACCTACGAAGAAAGCAACGTTACACAGCTTCAATTTAGTAAGTACGAACTAACAATTTAGAATCACCAATGGACATTAATTCAATTATACCATGGTCTGATTACCTCAGTCGATGCTGTTTAAACACAAGTTAGGTAGGAAAAGGATGTTTAAAACATCCAAATTCTGTAATTTTGAAAACGTTCATGCTGCTTTTGGCTCAAATGGCTCTGAGCACTATGCGACTTAACTTCTGAGGTCATCAGTCGCCTAGAACTTAGAACTAATTAAACCTAACTAACCTAAGGACATCACACACATCCATTCCCGAGGCAGGATTCGAACCTGCGACCGGAGCGGTCGCTCGGGTCCACACTGTAGCGCCTAGAACCGCATGGCCACTCCGGCCGGCCATGCCGCTTTTGACAGAGTATAGTAGGGTCTTGAAATTATCGACCAGAAGTTGGCAACAGGAATTATGAAATAACATAATCCTTTATTTCGTACAGATATTCGTTGTCATTGGTACGTTGCTATAATTGAATCATTAGTGAGAAAGAAGAAAACGTTTTAAATTACCTTTGCCAGACTTCCCAATTTGCAATGAATGTCAGGTTATTACATCAACAGCACGTCCTTTTACTTGCCGAGATAATTTTCGTGTTTGGAACCGGACGCTTGAGTACTTAGCATTTATCACCAGGACATCGTGAAGTTACATAAAAACCGAAGCCAACTTAACACCGGAATGGACGCATTTTCCTATGCGAGAAGAGGAATTGAAAAGAACGATCCATGTTCCTAGACATTGAGTCGCTTTGTGTCGCTTACTACAGACAGAATATCTGCAACTTTAGGTGAATAGCTCTATTACATTAACCGGAATACTAGATAATTTCTTACAGTTGTGGGTGTAACTATTAGAAATATTTCCAAACATACCTTATTCGAACGCTACAGCCTTAGTACAGTTCGAATATAATGCTGTAAGAAGCTAAATAGAAGGCATATGGGGATCTGAGCTATGGCAATTACTATTACATGTGGTGGATACACAGTGGATTCTGAAAGATATATTTACCAGACATAGACGTAGGACTGGAGTACGTGCCAGAAAAAGAAAATTACTATGTGATGATTGCTTGAGTTAATAATCTTGTAGAGTTGCTAAAGTTATAAAATTCTGACAATGAACACTACATATAAACCATTAATTAACAGCAAATATTTCAGTTATAAAATCCTTGTCAACAAGGGATGTATAACCTGAGGGATGTGATGTATTCATAGCCACAGATTATTAAACTTTATGATGTTCAAAATGATAAACTGCAGTTGATATACAGGGTGTTACAAAAAGGTACGGCCAAACTTTCGGGGAACATTACTCACACACAAATAAAGAAAAGATGTTATGTGGACATGTGTCAGGAAACGCTTAATTTCCATGTTAAGGCTCATTTTAGTTTCGTCAGTATGTACTGTACTTCCTCGATTCACCACCAGTTGGCCCAATTGAAGGAAGGTAATGTTGACTTCGGTGCTTGTGTTGACATGCGACTCATTGCTCTACAGTACTAGCATCAAGCACATCAGTACGTAGCATCAACGGGTTAGTGTTCATCACGAACGTGGTTTTGCAGTCAGTCTAATGTTTACAAATGCGGAGTTGGCAGATGCCCAATTGATGTATGGGGCAATAACCGTGGCGCGGTACGTTTGTATCGAGATAGATTTGCAGAACGAAGGTGTCCCGACAGGAAGACGTTCGAAGCAAATTGATCGGCGTCTTAGGGAGCACGGAACATTCCAGCCTATGACTCGCGACTGGGGAAGACCTAGAACGACGAGAACCCCTGCAATGGACGAGGCAATTCTTCGTGCACTTGACGATAACCCTAATGTCAGCGTCAGAGAAGTTGCTGCTGTATGGAGAGTGCTACGGGAGAACCAGTTGTTTCCGTACCATGTACAGCGTGTGCAGGCACTACCAGCAGCTGATTGGCCTCCACGGGTACACTTCTGCGACTGGTTCATCCAACAATGTGTCAATCCTCATTTCAGTGCAAATGTTCTCTTTACGGATGAGGCTTCATTCCAACGTGATCAAATTGTAAATATTCACAATCAACATATTTGGGCTGACGAGAATCCGCACGCAATTGTGCAATCACGTCATCAACACAGATTTTCTGTGAATGTTTGGGCAGGCATTGTTGGTGATGTCTTGATTGGGCCCCATGTTCTTCCACCTACGCTCAATGGAGCACGTTATCATGATTTCATACGGGATACTCCACCTGTGCTGCTAGAACATGTGCCTTTACAAGTACGACGCAACATGTGGTTCATGCACGATGGAGCTCCTGCACATTTCAGTCGAAGTGTTCGTACGCTTCTCAACAACTGATTCGGTGACCGATGGATTGGTAGAGGCCGACCAATTCCATGACCTCAACCCTCTTGACTTTCATTTATGGGGGCATTTGAAAGCTCTTGTCTACGCAACCCCGGTAGCAAATGTAGAGACTTCTCGTGCTCGTATTGTGGACGGCTGTGATACAATACGCCATTCTCAAGGGCTGCATCAGCGCATCATGGATTCCATGCGACGGAGGGTGGATGCATGTATCCTCGCTAACGGAGGATATTTTGAACATCTCCTGTAACAAAGTGTTTGAAGTCATGCTGGTACGTTCTGTTGCTGTGTGTTTCCATTCCATGATTAATGTGATTTGAAGAGAAGTAGTAAAATGAGCTCTAACATGGAAAGTAAGCGTTTCCGGACACATGTCCACATAACATATTTTCTTTCTTTGTGTGTGAGGAATGTTTCCTGAAAATTTGGCCGTACCTTTTTGTAACACCCTGTATATGTGACGAAGCTGATAGTTAATTACTCACCTCTGAAGATGGCAATCAAGTGCTGAAATTGATAATGTGAACATTGCAATTTTTAAGCAATTAATAATCATACCACCATAATATGGTCATGCATTCCCTCATTTATGGGTCTGCGGACTGTAAAGGCAGTAAGCCAGTTTCCACTTTCTCTACCGTACTATATCACTAGAACCAACTACAGGGAGTTTCACAAGGTTGTAGAGACCCTTTCACAATGCTGCTTCTACACGGTCCAGTAACGTTAAAGTGACTACATCCTATGTTCGACGTCAACATGCAATGACCCCTCACAGATGGCAGCTGGCACCACTAGCAGTGGAGGGTATATGAATCGTGTCGGAGGGACGCGGAAAACAGTGCAGTCGTTCTCGTAATACGGAAACAGAGCGATTCATCTGATGACCGAAAGGGCCAAGAGTGGAAGCATTTCCGAAATGGCTAATTTTGTAAACTGTTCACGTGCCGCCATGGTTACAGCATACCGTGCATGCCAAAAGGACGCTATCCAAAATTGGCTCCGAGGGAACTACTGTGCATCACGTGCCATAGATGATGACGGTGAACACTGGCTGCGGAGATATGTAGGGATGGGTAGGTATGCAGCTGCTGAGCAACAGGCCACCCACATGAACCAAGGAGCTACAGACAGCGTCTCCTCAACAAGCGAATATTGCTGCACACGGGTCTCTGCAACAGGCTCCTGGTTCATACACCCATGCTGACTGCTGGCTATCGGCAACGGAGGATGGAGTTATGGAGTTTACACACCAGTACTGCATCTGTGTGTCCACTAAGTGGCGAAATGTGAGCTTTTCAGATAAATCACGTTTTATGTTCGATAGGGCAGATGGTGATTGGAATGTAAGACCCTGAAACAATCTTGGGGAGGGTCCAGTTCGGAGGAGGATGCGTATGATCCGAGGAATGTTTTCGTGGCAGTCCCTGGCTGTTCCCGTCAATCTGGAAGTCACTGTGGATCAACAAAAGTATGCATCTACCCTCGAGGACCATGTCCACACCGATATGCAGTGTATTTTTTCGTCTGCATGTTGACATCTACCAGCACGACAATACAGCGTGACACACAGGTCGCAGTGTACTCTCTTCCTGCACGTCGAACTGCAAAAGGTGGTTTTTCAGACTTCTGGCAGGTGCTCGCATTATTGTGGCTGGACCGTTTAAATCAGTGAGGAGCAGCAAATGCTTTAACACTACGTTGAAGACAGATATGAGTTACTGATAATATCAACGCAAAAAAAATATTTTCAGACAGAATCTACATAAATCCCGGCACACTGATAGACGGGATTCTTAGTCTTCCTGTATAGCAGTCGTAGTGTCCTTCCGGGAAATACAACGTCCACCCACCACGAGTGCTGTTCATTCTTCAGTTTACAGATAGGCCGCACATTCCCAGTATTCTCAGTCTAGTTTTTTTACGAGAAGACACAAAATTTCGTTGTGCTTGTGTTTATGTAGTGGAGCAATTTTCAGTTTATTGAGTATTTATTTGTAATTATGAGTTTTTATGTAAAATACAATCCTGTAAAGTGTTTAATTTCTGTGATGTCGTCAGTGTCTTCCTTAATGTTAGTGGAAAATAAAGTAGTTGTAAATGCGACACCTTACTGCTAGTTGTTGTTTTACTAAAGTAATGTAACCTGTACCCTGTTGTCACTTGGTACCGAATTAATGACTGGTACGTAAGCTACTGCATTTCTCTCGCCACTAGCTGAGTTACTCGTAGACTGCATAAATCTCTTGAACTCGAGAATTGCTGGCCCTTATAGAGTGGGTAGCACTGACTTGAACCACAGTCATCTTGCAAGGTGGAAGTCAATATATCAGTTGGAATGGGACTCATCATATTCAATTCTAGAACAGAAATCTGCCGTAAGGGAAGGCTGGCTTTCTATTCAAATACCTGAAGTTCCATAGCTCCCAGATGGATCCTTCTGTGATTGAGAAAGTCGATTTAAAGAGCCGAGGTTCGAGTGAGGCATTTGATGTCCCATTTACATTATTGTGAAAATTATGCCAGCTATCGAGACAACGAAACTGTTATTGTTGAAATACACACTGACATAAATTTATTCTTCGGGCAGGAAGTTCAGTGTGACAGATATAATTTATAGTTCAAGGTTGTGAGCTTCGTGGTAAGTCCCACTGAATCCCAAGTCAGCAAGTCAATAGACTTTCAATTTTTCATACAAACTTCCTGTAACGAAGAGAGAAGTAGGCTGTAGGAAAAGAGATATGGATGACTGAAGACGAATGGCAGCAATGAGCTCAGGAGATATACATGTCAGCTTGTTTTAAATTTTCTGTTTTGCCCTTTTGTTCACTGAAGTGCGGTCCATGAAGACATAGAGTTTATAAAGCATTGTTTCATCAGCTGAACTACAGAATACATTACAAATTGCATAAGATAATTGTCCTACCCCACTGACTTGATATCTTCCAATATTATTAAGGCAGCTGCTTTTAAGATACACTTCCGTTCTGTTTGTTTCTCATTACACTTTAAACATTGTCACACATACTTTTAAAATTTGTTACCTTAACTACTAATTAACATAGCAGTTTTTCTGATGCGAAAGTGTTGAAAGCATGGCGGTCCACCTATTTATCACTCATACTGTTCAAAATGGTTCAAATGGCTATGAGCACTATGGGACTTAACATCTGAGGTCATCAGTCCCCTAGAACTTAGAACTACTGAAACCTAACTAACCTAGGGACATCACATACATCCATTCCCGAGGCAGTATTCGAACCTGCAACCGTAGCAGCCTTGCGGTTCCGGACTGAAGCGCCTAGAACCGCTCGGCCACCGCGGCCGGCGTTCATACTATTATTGACTCCCTTTTTATGAGATTCTGCCCCCGACACTAGATCCACCCCTGCTTGTCTAAGATGAACCAGCGGTCTTCATTTCTCTCAAAATAAATGAATATCTTCTCCAATGATACAGAAATTCCTTCATCTTCAGGGCGTGCTCTTTTTCTGAATGCAAGTACTGAGCCTTTAAATAATTTTATAGCAATTTCGTGATATTTTGTATCTGCAGCTTGCAGGTACCCAACAGATCAGATACGTTTTTGAATATGTCTTACTTGACCCTTACTCTCTTGTACAAGAAATATGATTATGTTGTCTTCACTGAAGGATCGAACATCAAAGCCTTTCCCCGCAATTGTTGACTTTTTGCCTTCTGTTTATCAAGAATCTCGTCGTCAACAGGTTCTCCACAAGACAGGCAGTTTTAAAACAAAATTGCACTTCATCTCAATGCAAACTTGGGGTACATGTTCAACGCTGTTCCCCTGAAAGGGCTTATCTCAAAAGTTTGGTGTACTATGTACTATTTTCTGCATGATTCATTAACAACACCATGCTTTTAGTTCCTGAAACATTCAGCATTCTCTCTTTTTTTTAATAAAATACTTTAACCAATCCAGTCCCTCTCCCACCAACATTATAAATGTCACTGACAACATGACACTTACAAATTAAACAGTTCTCAGATCATTTTTATAGCGACGAATTCTACATGAAATATCACTTAATAACTGCAGATAAGTAACTCAAAAATAACTACATTGTATAGGATGTATGACAAAGGACTTCACAGCTTTGAAAACCCATACTCATTTATTCATTCGACGTACAAACATGATTTTGGTGTCATTTTGCAGCCAATTACATCACGTTTTTTAAAAGTGAGTGCTATAGATTATGCAGCATACATCCCACCCGACGTCGATTTCTTGCCAAACTTGCTGCAGCATGTCAGACGTGACTTGTTCATTTGTGAGGTAGATTCTAGCTCCGAGCTCGGGCAAAGAAGATTGTAAGTGTGCAACAAACAACGTACCACTCTTGATTTCTCAAAATAAAATGTCAAGTAGTCCCAGTGCCCGTGAACTTGGAGACCATGCAATTTGGCGCACGTCAGCCCATTCACTTAAGTGGATAGTGGGCATTTAGAGAAACCCAGAAGCCTTACCAAACGGTCAAAACTTGATCTATTTCCTTAAAGATGACACCGAGGCTAAGTCTATAAGTCATATGAATAATTTCGTGCGAATTTTCAAGGTCTGTTAAGTCCTTTTAGATGCACCAGATAAAGGGTGGTCAGAGACAGCTTGTAAAGCTTGTAAGTGTGGCAGAGAAGGTTTCGTTGAGAAATAATTGTTAAGAAAATATATTATAAAAATATATTATAAATATATTAAATGTATAATATTACAATATAAATATAATAAATATATTTAATATATTTAAAATATATCATAAAAATATAATTGTTAAGAAAATAATCGATACGTTGCACCATTTCTGAGCATTGAAGTTACACTATGTGACCACAAGTATCCGCACACCAGGCTGAAAATGACTTACAAGTTCGTGGCGTCCTCCATCAGTAATGCTGGAATTCAATATGGTGTTGACCCACCATTAACCTTGATAACAGCTTCCACCCTTGCAGGCATACGTTCAATCAGGTGCTGCAAGGTTTCTTGGGGAATGGCAGCCCATTCGTTGCGGAGTGCTGCACTGATGAGAGGTATCGATGTCGGTAGGAGAGGCTTGCCACGAAGACGGCGTTCCAAAACACCCCAGAGGTATTCTGTAATATTCAGGTTAGGACTCTGTGCAGGCCAGCCCATTACAGAGACGTTATTGCCGTGTAACTACTCCGCCATAGGCCATGCGTTATGAACAGGTTCTCGATCGTGTTGAAAGATGCAATCGGCATTCCCGAATGCTCTTCAACAGTGGGAAACAAGAAGGTGCTTAAAACATCAACGGAGCCCTGTGCTGTGACAGTGCCATGCAAAACAACAAGGGGTGCAACCCCCTTCCATGAAGAACACGACCACATCAAAGAACCACCGCCTCCGAATTTTACTGTTGGCACTACACACGCTGACAGATGACGTTCACGGGGCATTCGACTTATCCTCACCCTGCCATCGGATCGCCACATCGTGTACCGTGATTCGTCACTCCACACAACGTTTTTCCACTGTTCAATCGTCCAATGTTTACGGTCCTTACACCAAGCGAGGCATCGTCTTGCATTTACCAGTGTGATGTGTGGGTTATAAGCAGCCGCTCGACCGCGAAATTAAAGTTTTCTCACCCCCCGCCTAACTGTCATATTACTTGCAGTGAATTCTGATGCAGTTTGGAATTCCTGTCTAATGGTCTGGATAGATGTCTGCCTATTACACATTACGACCCTCTTCAACTGTTGGCGGTTCTGTCAGTCAACATACGAGGTCGGCCTGTACGCTTTTGTGCTGTACGTGTCCCTTCACAGTTTCCACTTCATGGCAACGGCCAGACTGGCTAACTTCAGAGCTAGGCTACTTAGAGACGGCGCAACGTATAGAATTTTATTCTTAACTGTTATTTCTCAGGACAGCCTACCCTGCGACACCTTTACATGCTATCCAGATGAACACGAGCACAGCAGACTGGTGTCTGCCCACACAACTAGACGAGAAATGATTGGGAGGTACAGGCTGTTTGTATCTCCTGGTGAGGGAAATGGCTTTTCCTGAAAGAAAGCTACCACTTCCATACAAGACGACTAAGAATCTATTTCCTGATTACCAGTGTGCAGAGATTTACGTAGATCCTGACTGTATGCGTTCCTTGCGTTAGTGTTATTAATAACTCAACCCTGCATTCCATGGAGTGTTAACGCATTTTGTGGAAAATAAACATGGCTTCCATTTCCCTTCCCCCGCTCCCCGGTCCCCGCCCACCCCGAAGGGACACGTCTGCAACGGTGGAGTCACCGATATATACGGCACGCTACAAAACGTTCGGTTTATCCTACAGACTCACCACCATACAGCTTCTTTTTGTGACGCAGTATGATAGAGAAATTTGGTTCTCACCTAGTCCCTCCTCAGTTCTCAGACTCACAAAAGAGGAACTTGGCCATATTCCGGCGACTTGCCTTTCCTCACGCTTTGACCTTGCTCCACCCACCTTCCACCCTGTCACAATGCTAGGAAACAATTTATCCCTTAATACGGCTCTACTGCACTTAGATGTGGTACGGACATTTGGAATTTGTTTTTAACGCACTCCATTTAACAACAAACATTAAGTTTTAATAGTTTGCGATTTTCAGTACCCTACAGTGCGCAGAACACTGGTACTAGAGAAAAAAATAGTATCTTTCAGTAGGACCAAAATGTTGCCGAGATTGTTTTGACAACGCTACCTAACTTCAGTGGGAAGCTCATACATACCCTCAATACAATCCCGATCTCCCCCCAAAACATTTCCATAATTCTGGAGAACTGAAGGGAGACATTCGTGGCAGTCGATTTGTTTCGGACGAAGAGGTGCACGTGTCCGTACAATCATCGTTTCGTAGGCAACGTTTTTCCGTGAAGACATTCTCCGTCTTGCCTCACAGCGACATAAAGGCATTAACAGTTATGGCGATTACTTTTCAATTAATTACAATTTACTTATTTTGTAAGTATATCAGTCAGTAAAAACGAAACCCTTGTAGGATCACATTTTTGTCCCTCTGTCCATCTGCCTATCTGTCATTCTGTCATTCTGACTATTAAAAACTCATTTTTCATGAATGGATTGATTAATCAAGTTGAAAGTCGTATCACATTCTGAGGTGTACGGCCGTATATGTCACATATTTTGATACTCGCAAACTTACTGATCAATACCTACAAGGTACTTCACACTGAGCTGGAATCATGAAATTGACCGGGAGCAAGGTTACACAGTACATCCAAAGGAAAAAATTCGAAAATCGTTAATTTGTAAATATATCAAACGAAAAAAAATCTGCTCATTTGTCAGTTGACTGAGTGTTTGGCCGTCCTTCCTTTAAGACTCCCTTTTTTCATAAACGGGTAGACATAGCAAGTTGAAATTTGTCACATACGAACGTCTGTGGCCCCTTGTTGGTGTAAAAAATTAAGCTTTTAATCCAGTGTAACCAAAAGACACGGCGATTTATGTCACATATTTTGATACTCGCAAACTCACCGAACTTAAAACATTCTTGGAAGACTTGAAATTCCTTAGTCCGATGTCTTGTGAGTGTCACTGTCGATAACCAGCAAATGTCGTCGAGATTCTAGAATTCCGGGATGGATGAATGTCTTTATACATAATTAAATTTGTGCAGAACCCTCAGACCGCGACTCCTGTTGGCAACTACATTTTTCTAAAAAGATTATCTCTAACATAAAATTATAAGGCGATGAGATGCTTGATCAGACAAGAAAATCGTATCCGTCCTTGCCACTGAGTCGATAAGACCATGATTGACTCGTTCTGCCGTAGGAAGAGTCGGCAAGAACAACAACTAAAGTCAGCAATTATGAGCTGCCACACACTGCCGAGTTTCAGCGACTTGTTGACTCCAAGTTATCAGAAGCGCCAGTTCTTGTAGGTAAGAGAACGCGTGACTTAGACGAGCGGTTAATATTTCAGAGCGACAAAACGGAGGCTGTAAATTTCTTCGCTAGCGCCGCCGAGGGAAAACGCGAGCAGCGCAGCCTGCCATCTGTTGACATTGCTTGGAACTACAGGAAATTGCGCGCCACACCGCGCGAAGGAACGCTTTTCTGCCAGAACTGATTAGTACGTACCTCCCCCACCACCAGCCCCTCCTAACAACTCTGTTCCCACACGGAACGTATTTGTTGGAAGTGAACATTCTACGACACCGATTATCTTTTTAATTGATTCAGCTTTGGGTTCTTGGTGAAACATTGTATATTGTACTAAGTAAACGAAACACTTTTAAGCACATTTTATAATCCGTGGCCCGCATCTCGTGGTCGTGCGGTAGCGTTTTCGCTTCCCACGCCCGGGTTCCCGGGTTCGATTCCCGGCGGGGTCAGGGATTTTCTCTGCCTCGTGGTGGCTGGGTGTTTGTGCTGTCCTTAGGTTAGTTAGGTTTAAGTAGTTCTAAGTTCTAGGGGACTGATGGACATAGATGTTAAGTCCCATAGTGCTCAGAGCCATTGGAACCATTTTTCTAATTCGTAACTAATCAAAAACAAAATACCCATGAAAAGATAAACATGACAACTTTTTAAATATCGTCTCTTGACTTACACTTTAAAAGTTATATCTGCTGACAATGTTGACAAAATTTACAAAATTAATTTGGACACCATTTATTATAACTATGACTTAACATATCTACAGTATTCTTTAGGACAGCGTTTACAATAATTATGAGTAACAATATGTTGGAGCATAGTAAAACCCTAGAAATGTGATTTTGTGCGTGAATGAAGGCACGTAGGTTTTTCTTCTATGTAAGTGTTCCAATATTGTCCAAAAGAGGCAAATAATTTAAGTGAGTTTTTTTAATTCGACTGAACGTAACTCACTTACTCATACACACAAATTACACAAGAGGAAGTGATGCAGAATTTACATTATCTAAAAAATTGCACGCGCCTCTAAAGGATTCGCCAGAGAAATTTTTGAACGTTTATTTCCATTCTCCCACCAGTCAGTCGCATCTGTGAATATTGATGCCACCCTTCTCTGTATACACTCGATACCCCCTGATAGCCTGATCTCGTATGGGTCCCACTGACGTGGGCCATGGAAGTATTTAGTGTGCAATCTCTTTTTGATCGACGATAACTTCCCAGTGTCCTACTAATGAATCATAGTCTGGCGTGCACTTTACCGACAATTAATCCAAGCGGTCATTCTGCGTCGTACCTCTGCACGTTGTTAATTGCAAAAATTTTGTATGGCGTAATTTACACTGTGACTTATTAATCGCTTTTTCAGAACATGCTACACTTTCACGTTTTCGTGAAGAGTATAATATTCCGTTTCTCTACTTTAAGGGGCTATTTACCAGTCTTTGTACCAATTTGACACTCTTCGGATATCCATCTAGATATTACTGCGATTTTTACAGAATAAAACTTTATGATTTTGCAACTAAAACCGTCCAGTAGGTCACGAACAGAAGTCGCTCTGTTACCATTCCCTGTGCCACAGCAGAGACTGTTTCGTTGTTTGTAGACGACTCTGCATCCAGGATAGCTTAATGAGTCCTACCTGTCAGCAAATTTTTCGATCATATACTCCTGGTTATATATGCCACTGGAGAATATTATTATTTAGATAGCGTTGATGTGATACAGAATTCAAGCCACTGACACTGGATCAAGTTGGTTACCTCTATCCTTGATTCTAAGGATATCATATGTGAACAGCGTGAGTTCAGTGTCGGATAATAGATGTTTCCAATTCCTATGGAGTCCATCAAAAAATGGTTCAAATGGCTCTGAGCACTATGCGACTTAACTTCTGGGGTCATCAGTCGCCTAGAACTTAGAACTAATTAAACCTAACTAACCTAAGGACATCACACACATCCATGCCCGAGGCAGGATTCGAACCTGCGACCGTAGCGGTCGTTCGGGTCCAGACTGTAGCGCCTAGAACCGCACGGCCACTCCGGCCGGCTGGAGTCCATCAATATTTTGTTCTAGGTAAGTCATAACGTTTCAACTCAGAATGTAATCTATGATTCTGGTACAAGCACATGCAGGTTATCCAAAATAGTAATTCTCTAGATCAAATCTGCTTCCTTCTATGGATATGCGCTTGCTCCTAGCTACGGGGAACAAACCTCTGTCGAACAGGTTTATGGTATTTTATGGCCAAGAGCGGAGCTAAACGTTTGTAATGAAGTGTGCCTATTGTATATTTTGGCCGGGAGTCCCCTTTCGAGGAGTTCGACCACCTGCTGCACGACATCTTATTTGACGCCACTTCGGCGACTTCATCCAATCCCAGAGCGGAGAAGATCTTGATCTTTGACACGTCCTGGAACAGAACTCGGGCCCCTCGTGTGGATTTCTGGCACGCTGGCCACTCAGCTACGGAGACGGACCACACGTTTGTAAAATCTGTATAGAGCTTGACAAAACCTCCATTGGACGCTGGAGCATTATTGTGTCGAGTCCACTGCCCTGCGACCATTCACCACCAGTCGTACCGGAATCGCTGGCAGCCTGTCTGTTGACGTTGTCAGACTGCTTCGTACTTCGGGTATTTAATGGCCTCTCTTACTTTATAGTGTAGCATCCGTGATGCCCAGCAAACATTCAGACGTCACGCATAGCTTTTATCTTCCGCTACGCGTGTGGAAACTAGACTCTGCTTCATTACTTGTAAAAGATATTACCGAGTGTTTATAATTAATCTTCCCCTATTTAACACGTTACAACACGAAAACTAACTACCGTACGAGTACCAAACTTGGCAGTATTAATGTCCAGGGTATGGGGTGCATGATATCTATGCGTCACAACGCCACCGTCCATTTACAACTATGGCCGTGATCTGTCATCGTGATCCATAGTCTCACACACCTGACCAGTCGCAGTGCACTTGCTGACGTGTCAACATGAGCTTGACCAAATCGAGTAGGGTATTATTGGTGAAGCTCCATTATCAAAACAACAGTAATGCTGCAGCTGCACTTCGACAATAGCTCCGGCTGAATGGATTACGGAAGGGTTCTCTTTCTCCATCTGCTGTCAGGAGCATGATGAAGAAATTCGAATCATCTGGAGAACGCAGCGTCGCTCCGGAAAGAGGCCGATGAGCGGTTGCACAACAGGTGGTTAATGAAATCGTTGTTGCTATGGCAGACAGCGCATTCCAGCCAGTGCGCCTTCTGGGCCACGACAGTTGAACATGTCATGCTCCACTTTACGGAAGGTGCTTCGAACTACTCTCGAATGGTATCCGACAGTATCCACATCGCACAGCAGCTTGCACCACAGGACGCACCACGATGTGGTGACTTCGCTCCCCACTTTCTCGCTAGGACTGAAGTCGACAAGTACTACCCATGGACCTATGTCCTATAGACAGACGAAGCTTATTTTCTCTGACGGGTGTGTTGAACACAGAGAATGGTCCAGTGTGAAAATCTTCACCTCCAGTCACTGTGCATGATGTGTCCCTGTATGATGAACATATCACTGTATGGTGTGGCTATACGGCTACATTTGGAAACGATCGAATTATCAGTCGATCGTTTCCAAACGCTTGGCCAGTGCGAACACTTTGTAAGTAGGCTGTTTACGTTTTTATGTTGGTAACGTCAGGTAGTGCTCTGTATGAAAATCACTGACTGTGCTGCGTGCAGTCTGTGGCTGGTTGGCATTGTTGGAATATTCGCTACTGTAGTGTTGGGCAGTTGGATGTGAACAGCGCGTAGCGTTGCGCAGTTGGAGGTGAGCCGCCAGCAGTGGTGGATGTGGGGAGAGAGATGGCAGGATTTTGAGAGCGGACGATCTGGACGTATGTCCATCAGAAAGAGTAAATTTGTAATATTGGATATCATGAACTGTTAAATATATATCATGACTTTTGAACATTATTAAGGTAAATACATTGTTTGTTCTCTATCAAAATCTGCCGGCCGTTGTGGCCGAGTGGTTCTAGGGGCTACAGTCTGGAACCGCGCGACCGGTACGGTCGCAGGTTCGAATCCTGCCTCGGGCATGGATGTGTGTGATGTCTTTAGGTTAGTTAGGTTTAAGTAGTTCTAAGTTCTAGGGGACTGATGACCTTAGCAGTTAAGACCCATTATGCTCAGAGCCATTTGAACCATTTTGAATCTATCAAAATCTTTCCTTTTCTAACTATGCCTATTGGTAGTTAGTGCCTTCATTAGTTAGAATCTTTTATTTAGCTGGCAGTTTGGCGCTCGCCGTATTGCAGTAGTTCGAGTAACGAAGATTTTTGTGAGGTAAGTGATTCGTGAAAGGCATAGGTTATTGTTAGTCAGGGCCCTTCTTTTGTAGGGATTATCGAAAGCCAGATTGCGTTGCGCTAAAAAAATATTGTACGTCAGTTTAGTTTATGTCTGAGAACGTTCAGTTTTGCTCAGCTGTTTGAAAATCAAATAACGTAGAGGATTTCCAGCACTGTCATTTATAAAAATTTTCTAAGGGGATGTTTCACCCTAATCTCAATCCCAGCGATTTCTAGTTGTGGGACTACCTGAAGGACGGAGTTCACCATAGGAACATTCACACATTTGCTGATCTGAAGCACAGCATATCAAGAGGGGAAGGCAGCTTCGTTTTGCTGTGCAGAATGCAATCCTGCGTTTTCAGACTCTTCTGGACGTTGATGGGCGCCCTTTTGTAGCATTAGTGGCACAGGTATGTAATTGTGTGATGCAGCGTAGCAGCACATTGAAAGTGTTTCCATTGAATTGATTCTGCATTATTTCTCTCCCCCGTGTCCTTGACATTAATGCTACGAAGTTTGGTCGTCGAGCTGCAATTACTTTCCGTGTTATAACGTGTTAAATAGGGAAAGTTTAATTATAACCACCTGGTACATTCCACATATTTATTCATCATGTCCAGATATTTATTTCTCTACATATCACCCTGACGACGAACACCTTTCTCTCAATAAGAAACCGGTTTTTTGATATCAACACTGCAGAATGTTCGACTTGTTGACGGAGGCACAATTGCACCTCACTTTGACCGCTTCATAACTATCAAAGAGAAGTCCTTGAGGATGTTGCTTAAGTTTAGAAACATATGAATATCGGATGATGCCAAGTCGGGAATGTACGTAGGATGATCGACAACAACGAACCCAAGGCGTCGGACTGTTGCACATGTCGTACCGCTCAAGTGTGATCTTGCACTGAGGGCACCGTAAGTGTGGACGACTCTTCGAATCTGAAATTGGATTACAGCACTGGTTTTTGCGTACTCATATAGTTAGGTTACACTGCGCCATGTCAAACGTAACAACTCGGAGCCCTCTAGCGGCAGTTTCTCCAAACATGTTGACATGAAGAATAGAGATATAAAAAATTAATGTTGTTTGCTTTATTTTAAAATATTTCAAAGTTTTCACGTAAAAGCAATTGGGGGCGTTACTTTTCAGCACGACCTCGTAACCAGTATACGCCTGCCATTTTAAGGAGCTTTCGTGTTCGCGCGTTTAAATTTAGTTGCGACTCTTGACGTTTGCTTGACCGGACGCATACGTGACGCAGTTGCCCGGGGGAACATCAATGGTGAGACGGCTTTCCCTACTTCACCGCCAGCGGATCGGCTCGTAACGCGCCCCAGTTGCCACACCATGAATAAGCAACACGCATTAGATGCATCATCGTTCGTCAACTCAGGTTGTAACGTCGTATTTCCTGGCGCTGAAATGTTCTGTGCCGTCAGATATTGTGAACAAGTGTTTTGTATTGGGGTTGCATTAATAACAACAATGTAGTACATCTGAATACGAGATTTTCAATAAAAGTGTCGTCCGAGTACGCGTTCATGGTGTGGGAAGATAACGTTCTGCTGCAAAAAATTCCTCGGAATTCGACAATAGTAATGGACAAAACGTATTACCACTCTGTTGTGATTCATGAAGCTCCAACAGCTCAGTAAAGGAAAGCGAGTATTTTACGGATACAAAGAAATGTTCCATGAGATAAAAGCGAACTTACTATGCATTAGGCGAAGATAATGGAACCTGCAGTGCTGTACAAGCCAAAACTTAACGCTACCGGTCGATGAACTGGCTAACGGTAAATTGAATAGTTTCCTCCGTATCATGCTCGTTTAAATCCGTCAGAGTACACTGGTCAGGTGAAAAGCAATGTGGCAGAAAACAAGAAGTAGTTTACGCTCAGTGAGGTTGAAATGCTGACAAAAGTTACATGACAGGACTAGTCTTGATTTGTCACCCCTATCAAGAAGGAAGTTGAGGAGACATTGAATCATAAAGGATTGTGATTATTTTTGAAGAATTCGTAACTTCTCTTGTTGCTTCTTTTGTCTTCTTTTGTCAAAACATAGCACAGATCAGAAATATTCATCCCACGAACATTCTGAAGCAGCTGAAATTACAACAGAATCTGAAATAGTGTACTAGCCAGGTAAACAGTTTATGAAACAGACAATTATTATTATAAAAATAAATTTGTAACTTCTTTACTTATGTTGTCACAAAACGCACAGCAGTTCTCGTTTCACCAGCTCTCGATGGCTCTCAATAATTACATAATTTCATTGAAAAAATCTGTAGTTGTTTCAATATCGCTGTAGATAGGGAAGTTTCGCATATCAATCGTACGGGAAAACACTCTCGTCTTTGCACGCTATCATTTGGCAAAATCTTGTTTGGATATCTCAAACGTTTTATGAGATGCGAGAAATTTATGAATATTTTATTCTAGTTTTTACTGATGCACGAATTCGTCACCGAGCTCTTTACATCCATTAAATTCTCTGGAAATTGGAAACAGGCGGCGATTTCCTTACAAGTTTAAAGAATAATTCAATATGTCATCTATATTCAATACGTAGCAAAATGGAACCTATCACGCACCAAACACAAATTTATAGTGATACGTATTTTTCACTGCGAACTAAGAATTTCTTGCAGTAGTTTACCAACTATCGAAACATCACAACAACGATGACCATTAAGGAAATGATAGCCGGTTCATCATGAAGCTGACGAATTAAAGTATAAAATATGCGAGACTGAGAGTTAATAACCGAACGGTTTCTTTAAAAACGTTTGAGAAAGATCGCTCGGCTTGCTCGCCTTTCTGTTTGTTGTGGGTTGGCAGGAGAGCCAACACCGTGATATTAGAGGATGCCGAAAGGCACGCGTTTTAGCTCACGCAGGCTGGCGTGAGGTCTGGAACAGGACAAGGAAATTAGACTTTAGAAAAAACGGACGTAGCTGGTGGAATACTTAACTTTAATCCATAAATGGTGAACGTCGCTCTTGACTGTACATGATTCACAATATCAATAGTAACTGAACATGGCGCCTTGCTAGGTCGTAGCAAATTACGTAGCTGAAGGCTATGCTAACTATCGTCTCGGCAAATGAGAGCGTATTTTGTCAGCGAACCATCGCTAGCAAAGTCGGTTGTACAACTGGGGCGAGTGCTAGGAAGTCTCTCTAGACCTGCCGTGTGGCGGAGCTCGGTCTGCTATCACTGATAGTGGCTACACGCGGGTCCGACGTATACTAACGGACCGCGGCCGATTTAAAGGCTACCACCTAGCAAGTGTGGTGTCTGGCGGTGACACCACACTGTTCACGCACTCAAGCGAGTCTCATTATACTGTGGTCATCTGCTGACACGCACAGCTCAGCTGGCATCTACGCTTCCCTTCACTCTCTCCGTACTGAACTGTCAAAAGTGTCAACTTATTTTGAACGCTCTATAAGTGCGGCCACCACTACACCTGTTCTTGTATTTCGTTATCTATGTCACTCTTTCTTGCTAGATCTTTAACTCGCCCACTTATTTTGTTTTAGTATCTGTGGGCTGTTGGCTGTTGTTATTTTGAATCATTCTTTGTAAATGTTGTAGATAAAACAAAAGGAAAGAAAACTGTAAAAAGATTAAAAACGAAAATTGTAAGATGTACGACCTGTTTTAAACATCAGGCAACAGGTCTATAATTTGGCAATAAACAAATAAAATCTATTGGCTCGGAAGGTGTTACATAGACCTTCCCATCCTTGTTTGATGTTGTCTTTGTCTCTAGAGCGGTAGGCTTGGACAATAAAGGGTTCAATGGACAGAGCACTGCTACGTAGGTTTCCAGTGAGCATTCGGTTCTACTGAGCCTACGTCTCTCCACCGACGCGTGGGGCGCAGCGGATTGCAGCGCAGCCGTCTTTGTTGCTGTTTCCGTTGACAAGTCAGCTGAGAAATGCGTGGCAGCAGCGGTGCGCCGAGCTGCACCGGACACGGGTGTAGGACCACGTCTTTGTAGACGCTTCGCAGTGCTCAGTATAGCATTGTATTTGATAGATTTCTGATTTACTCACAGAACGATCACAGTTCGTACCACCTGGCGGAAAGTCATCGAGTAAAACAAAATTAATACCAGGCGTTCCCCAAGTTACTGTTATAGGCCTTCTGTTGTTCATTTCCTACATAACGATTTAGGAAACATTCTGAGCAGCTCTCTTGGATGGTATGCAAATGATGTAGTCATTTACCATCTAGTAGTCAGAGAAGGCCAACGGCCTTTTCCGCAGTGTTAACACCGTTTCCCGTCAGATCACCGATGTTCAGCGCTGGCCGGCCGTGGTGGCCAAGCGGTTAAAGGCGCTACAGTCTGGAACCGCGCGGCCGCTACGGTCGCAGGTTCGAATCCTGCCTCGGGCATGGATGTGTGTGATGTCCTTAGGTTAGTTAGGTTTAAGTAGTTCTAAGTTCTAGGGGACTGATGACCTTAGAAGTTAAGTCCCATAGTGCTCAGAGCCATTTGAACCATTTTTGATGTTCAGCGCTGTCGGGCTGGGCTAGCACTTGGATGGGTGACCTTCCGGTCTGCCGAGCGCTGTTGGCAAGCGGGGTGCACTCAGCTCTTGTCAGGCAAACAGAGGAGCTACTTGACTGAGAAGTAGCGGCTCCGGTCTCGCAAAGTGACATACGGCCGGGAGAGCGGTGTGCTGATCACATGGCCCTCCGTATCCGCATCCGGTGACGCCTATGACCAGAGGATGACACGGCGGCCGGTCGGTTCCGTTGGGCTTTCATGGTCTGTTCGAGAGGAGTTTTTTTTTAGTCATCAGAAGCTCAAATCCAATTCTAAAATGATTACGAACAACTTAAATTGGAACGAACACGTAGATAGGATTGTGGGGACAATACTATTTATTGGCAGAACGCTCAGAAAATGTAAAAGGTCTACCAAAGAAACTGCGTACACTACGCTTGTCTGTCCTCCCCCGGAGTATTGCTATGTGCTGGTGGACCTGCATCATATATGGTTGACGGGGACATCGCAAAAGTTCACAGAAGGACAGCTCGTTATGTATTATCGCCAAATAGGGAAGAAAGTTCCACGATATTACACACAGACTGGGGTGGCAGTAGTTAAAACAAAGGCGTTCTCTGTTGCGGCGAGATCATCTCATGAAATTTCAATCACTAACATTGTCCTCGGAGTACGAAAACATTTTGTTAACGCGTGCCTATATAGAGATAAATGATGATTCACGATTTAATATTTCAGCTTTCTTTCGTCACCTTCTCTTATGGTCAGCAATAAATTGAGTAAACCATTTTTACTTGTTGACTGATGCAATGTCTTATTATCTTTTTGACACGCAGAGGTTACGGCTCATGAAGTGAGGATTTTCCCGTACGACCATTTCACCAGCGAATCGTGAATATCAGGAATCCGGTAAAACATCAAATCTCTAACATCGCTGCGGCCGGAAAAAGATCCTAAAAGAACAGGACCAACCCCGACTGAAGAGAATCGTTCAGTGTGACAGAAGTGCAACCCATCCACAAATTACTGTCCCATCAGCAAGTGTCAGCGGGTGAACCATTCAACGAAACATCATCGATATGGGCTTTCTGAGCCGAAGGCCCGCTCGCGTACCACTGGAAACTGCACGACACAAAGCTTTACGCCTCGCCTGGGCGCGTCAACACCGGTATTGGACTGTTGATGGCTAGAAACATGTTGTCTAGTCGAACGAGTCTCGTTTCAAATTGTATCGAAGCGGATCGACGTGTACGGGTATGGAGACAACCTCATGAACCATGGAACCTGCATGTCATTAGGGGACTGTTCAAGCTGGTGGACGCTTTGTAATGGTGTGGGTCGTGTGCAGTTGGAGTGATATGGGACCCTGATACGTATAGATACGACTCTGACAGTTGACACGTACTTAAGCATTCCGTCTGATCACCTGCATCCATTCATGTCCATTGTGCATTCCGACGGACTTGGGCAATTCGAGCAGGACAATGGGACACCCCAAACGTCCAGAATTGCTACAGAGTGGCTCCAGGAACACTCTTCTGAGTTTAAACTCATCTTCTGGCCATCAAACTTCCCAGACATGAACATTATTGAGCATATCTGGTATGCGTTGCAACGTGCTGTCAGAAGAGATCTCTAGCTCCTCGTACTCCTACGGAGTACATATAGCGCACGGCGAGCCCCAAAGAATAAAAGTAAGGTGGTTGTTTACAAATCAAGAATATCAGCGGATTCTTTGATGAAGTACGAACATAGGACTGTCCAGTCCTCAAGCAGAGATAGCCATTATAATGAAGTGTTGTGACGCTGATTTCACAGGAACTAAACAATGCTAAAAAACATCGGAAAAAATGTTGGACTGACTGCGAGTAATGCTTGAGAACAGCCTCGGCAGTGGTTCAAAAATGGTTCAAATGGCTCTGAGCACTATGCGACTTAACTTCTTAGGTCATCAGTCGCCTAGAACTTAGAACTAATTAAACCTAACTAACCTAAGGACATCACACACATCCATGCCCGAGGCAGGATTCGAACCTGCGACCGTAGCGGTCGCTCGGCTCCAGACTGTAGCGCCTCGACCCGCACGGCCACTCCGGCCGGCGCCTCGACAGTGAACGCGTGAGAAAAACGCCAGTTTACCAAACACACAGCATATAAGCTCCCTTCTCATTTGGAGATTATATGGGTTAATTAATGATTATTATGTTACAATCCTCTTGTTGTAGTTGACTGTGTATATCGAGACTTCGTTAAATGCAATGGTGTGGTACTAACTGATGGAGACGCATTAGGAACTGGTAAAATTTAATTTATTTCCTTTATCACACTGCACAAACATAATCACACTATTATTCAGACTGTGTGCCACTACTATTAAACATAGAGATAAATCCTTCGCTACGCAACCGCCTTTGGCCTACGCAGCCTACACCTTCCACAGCCTCTCAACAACTGCTTTTACTTGCGACCCTCTGCGCCACTGGTCATTGTCGCCCTCCAAAGAACAACCACTTACAGATATTACATACCAGTACCCTCACAAGCGAATTCCGCAAAATAGATAATTTCGAACTTTCACTGGGAGGCGTGATCACAGAACAACGATCACTCACTGGGTGGTATTGCAAATATAGTCCACCAATGGCAGTATCGAGAGGTGAAAAGAAATTCGAGTTGTATGTGAACTACGGAGAGTCATGAGAAGGGAAGGATCAGTGGATGAGGCAGCGCGGAAGCAAGACATGGAGGCTCTTCCACCCATCGCCTACTTGGTCTGCTGAACTCGATTATGATCCTTATTCCCATCCGGATTCATGGTGTCAGTTCCCTCCAGCACTACATCAGACATTAGTCTATCCCATGCCAAGTCGTGTTGCGGAACTTCTGCGTGCTCGCGGGGCCCGTACACGATATTAGGCAGGTGTATTAGTTTGTTTGGCTCCTCAGTGTAGATGATTCTTTCTTTTTTTCTGGCCACTCGTCATGATTCGGTCATCACAGGGTAATATACAAGGTTATTACAAATGATTGAAGCGATTTCACAGCTCTACAATACCTTTATTATTTGAGATATTTTCACAATGCTTTGCACACACATACAAAAACTCAAAAAGTTGTTTTAGGCATTCACAAATGTTCGATATGTGCCCCTTTAGTGATTCGGCAGACATCAAGCCGATAATCAAGTTTCTCTCACACTCGGCGCAGCATGTCCCCATCAATGAGTTCGAAAGCATCGTTGATGCGAGCTCGCAGTTCTGGCACGTTTCTTGGTAGAGGAGGTTTAAACACTGAATCTTTCACATAACCCCACTGAAAGAAATCGCATGGGGTTAAGTCGGGAGAGCGTGGAGGCCATGACATGAATTGCTGATCGTGATCTCCACCACGACCGATCCATCGGTTTTCCAATCTCCTATTTGAGAAATGCCGAACATCATGATGGAAGTGCGGTGAAGCACCATCCTGTTGAAAGATGAAGTCGGCGCTGTCGGTCTCCAGTTGTGGCATGAGCCAATTTTCCAGCATGTCCAGATACACGTGTCCAGTAACGTTTTTTTCGCAGAAGAAAAAGGGGCCGTAAACTTTAAACTGTGAGATTGCACAAAACACGTTAACTTTTGGTGAATTGCAAATTTTCTGCACGAATGCGTGAGGATTCTCTACCGCCCAGATTTGCACATTGTGTCTGTTCACTTCACCATTAAGAAAAAATGTTGCTTCATCACTGAAAACAAGTTTCGCACTGAAAGCATCCTCTTCCATGAGCTGTTGCAACCGCGCCGAAAATTCAAAGCGTTTGACTTTGTCATCGGGTGTCAGGGCTTGTAGCAATTGTAAACGGTAAGGCTTCTGCTTTAGCCTTTTCCGTAAGATTTTCCAAACCGTCGGCTGTGGTACGTTTAGCTCCCTGCTTGCTTTATTCGTCGACTTCCGCGGGCTACGTGTGAAACTTGCCCGCACGCGTTCAACCGTTTCTTCGCTCACTGCAGGCCGACCCGTTGATTTCCCCTTACAGAGGCATCCAGAAGCTTTAAACTGCGCATACCATCGCCGAATGGAGTTAGCAGTTGGTGGATCTTTGTTGAACTTCGTCGTGAAGTGCCGTTGCACAGTTATGAGTGACTGATGTGAGTGCATTTCAAGCACGACATAGCTTTCTCGGCTCCTGTCGCATTTTGTCTCACTGCGCTCTCGAGCGCTCTGGCGGCAGAAACCTGAAGTGCGGCTTCAGCCGAACAAAACTTTATGAGTTTTTCTACGTATCTGTAGTGTGTCGTGACCGTATGTCAATGAATGGAGCTACAGTGAATTTATGATATCGCATCAATCATTTGTAATAGCCCTGTATGTCCTTCCTCTTTAGCTGTACAAGTTTACATCACAATCAGACTTGCGGAAACAAACCAGTACCATGCACTCCTTCCCTTGGAGCACAGCTTGCGGATTAGTGAATCAGTCGTCCTTGCCAGCCCGTATTCCTCAGCTCGTCAGAGAAACTCTCTGCTGAATATTGGGACACATACTACGCAAGAGTAAGGACATAAAATGGGCGGCGCAATTCCTTCCGGAAGGAAACGGCGCAGCCAGTGTCGTGCGCTGCTAACAGAATCAGCGAGCGCCTCTGCCGGCGGCAGTCGGTGTACTGCGCAGCAGGGAGACGGCCCACGCTCGGGGCGCTCCTCTGTCCCTGCGCCGCATTTGAAATGCTGAGCAGCGGCGCTCGCTGCCTGCGGCCTGCGGGCTGCACCGTGTCACGATTTGACGACGTCGTCAGCCGAGAGAGCGCCGGGGAAGAAAGAAGTTACGGCGCCGGCAGAACGCCTGTTACGCTGCGAGCGCGAGGCATCCCCAGCTGAGAGACGTGCTCCCCTTCTCCGGAGCCACTCAGCGAACCGAAAACATAAAGGCTGCCCGCCAACTCCGAATCCATTGACCTTCGGGGAATAGCCTGTCTGAGTAGCAACGTAAACCGGAAAAATCTTGCATAAAGGTTCCCCGCTCTGCTATTCTTTAAGTCTTGTGTATTTCACATTTCTCTTTGTACGGTCAGAGCCACCATCAAGGCTGCCAGACACACTAGCATTCAAGCGCCATTGAAGAGGTATGGGCTAAAACAGTAAACACAAGGGCTATGAATTATTACTCCTATTTCATTTTACATTAGCACTCTGTAAAACAATAAATTTATTCCATCTACTTTCTAAGTTCGTAATACTAATCATTCACACGTATAATTCTTGTCTCACTGAATTTCCACTATTTTATTGGCTTTATTTTGGCTTCGACCAGGCCGTTATGCCAAATCACATCTTTGCACCTGTTCATTTTCTTGCTATCATGATTTCGGCTTTGAGCCGACATCGAGTACAACAATGTTGAGTATAATGAGAGTTCGTTAAGTAAAATCAACGTCAACGTCTACTGAAATGGGTATCCCAGCGTGTTGAGAAGTTCAAAATCACCGAAATGTATGTCAGGTAGATAAAATGGTTCAAATGGCTCTGAGCACTACGGGACTCAACTTCTCAGGTCATTAGTCCCCTAGAACTTAGAACTAGTTAAACCTAACTAACCTAAGGACATCACACACATCCATGCCAGAGGCAGGATTCGAACCTGCGACCGTAGCGGTCTCGCGGCTCCAGATTGCAGCGCCAGAACCGCACGGCCACTTCGGCCGGCCTCAGGTAGATAGCAAACATGTTTTCCAGCATGAACGTCGATATGTAGCAGGATTTTGGAGCATATATGTGTTCGAACATTATGAATTGCCCCGAAGAGAAGGGTCTATTGACACACAGCCAATTCGATTTTAGTTGCAACATCAGAACGTTTTATTCGGTGAAAATAGCAGCAATATCGGGATGTATCTCCAAATAGTACCAAACTGGTACAAAGATTGGTAAATAGCTCTTAAAGTATAAAAACGGAACATTATACTCTTCACGAAAACGTAAAAGTGTAGCATGTTGTCGGCCGCAGTGGCCGAGCGGTTCTAGGCGCTTCAGTCCGGAACCGCGTGACCGCTACGATCGCAGGTTCGAATCCTGCGTCGGGCATGGATGTATGTGATGTACTTAGGTTAGTTAGGTTTAAGTAACTCTAAGTTCTAGGGGACTGATGACCTCAGAAGTTAAGTCCCATATTGCTCAGAGCCATTTGAACCAACTCGGATTTACAAAACATCGCTCTTGAGAAACACAACTAACTCTTTACACACGCGAAGTGTTGAGTGCTATTGTCAAGGAAATTCAAATTGATTACATATTTCTACATTTCCGGAAGGCTTTTGACAGGCGCTACAGTCTGGAACCGCGTGACCGCTACGGTCGCAGGTTCGAATCCTGCCTCGGGCATGGATGTGTGTGATGTCCTTAGGTTAGTTAGGTTTAAGTAGTTCTAAGTTCTAGGGGACTGATGACCTTAGAAGTTAAGTCCCATAGTACTCAGAGCCATTTGAACCATTTTGACACTGTACCACACAAGCGGCAAATAAGAAAATGGCGTGCTTATGGAATATCGTCTCAGTTATGTGACTGGATTCGTGATTTCCTGTCAGAGAGATAACAGTTCGTAGTAACTGACGGAAAGTCATCGAGTATACAGAAGTGGTTTCTGGCTTTCCATAAGGTAGCGTTATAGGTCCTCTGCTGTTTCTTATCTATATAAGTGATTGAGGAGATAAAATGGCTCTGAGCACTATGGGACTCAACTGCTGTGGTCATAAGTCTCCTAGAACTTAGAACTACTTAAGCCTAACTAACCTAAGGACATCACACACATCCATGTCCGAGGCAGGATTCGAACCTGCGACCGTAGCGGTCGTGCGGTTCCAGACTGTAGCGCCTTTAACCGCTCGGCCACTCCGGCCGGCCGATTGAGGAGATAATATGTGCAGCCGTCTTAGGTTGTTTGCAGATGATGTTGTCGTTCATCGCCTAGTAAATCATCAGAAGATCAAAACAGATTGCAAAACGATTTAGAAAAGATATCTGTATGGTGCGAAGATTGGCAATTGATCCTAAATAATGAAAGGTGTGAGGTCATCCACTTGAGTTCTAAAAGGAGTCCGCTAAACATCGGTTACATGATAAAGGCCATAAGTTCGACTGAGTACCTATGAATTACAATCACGGACAAGTTAAACTGGAAAGAACACATAGAAATTGTTGCGGGGAAGGCAAACCAAAGACTGCATTTTATTGGAAGAACAATTAGAAGACATTACACATGTACTAAAGAGACTGCCTAGACTACGCTTGTCCGTCCTCTTTCGGAGTACTGCTGCGCCGTGTGGGATCCTTACCAAATACGATTAACGGACTACATAGAGAAAGTTCACAGAAGAGCAGCACGTTTTGTTTTAACGCCAAATAGGGGAGAGAGTGCCACTGAACTGATACAGGATTTGGGAAGGACATCATTAAAACAAAGGTGGTTTTCGTTGAGGCGGAAGCTTCTCACGAAATTTCAGTCACCAACTTTCTCATTCAAATGCGAAAATATTTTGTTGACGTCGACCTACATGAGGAGAAACGACAGGTGTTGGTTTTTTCCGTGCGCTGTTCAAGATAGGAATAAAAGAGAATTATTGTGAAGGTGGTTCGATGAATCCTCTGCCAGGCGTGATTGCCGACCTCTGGGCAGCTGACCTGGAGTAGACGCTGCACTTCAGAGAATTAACTGCAAAGCCATTCACCACCCAGACGCTGTTGTAAAGCGTCACAGAAGAAGAGGCTCACAGATAGGCACGTCCTAGCAGAGGCAGGAAGGTTCCCCTGAGAACCACAACCTCAGTGGGCTTACAAAGGCTACGGTGATATGGAAAATGGGTAAAACTGCTGCCTTGGCGGTCCTTACTCAGAAGAGGCCTAAGGTTGGAGCTAAATGACGTATGACACCGTTCTCGCAAGACATAATAGGAACTACAGTGACATTTAGCTTTCAAATGAACGCTGTCGCTACTGAACTTGGAGTTTCTTAATGTAATGTCCGGAATCATCCCCACATACAGAGGAGGAGGAAGGAAAGGACCTGATCATGGTTGGACAGTGGCATCAATATGGAGCAGAGTCCAATGTCAGATTGGCCGATGTCTCTAAAGCGCCATTGTTTTGTCGACACCACTATCCTTTAAAAACCAATGATTTTTATATACAGGGGAGTTCTCAGTTAGATTGTGGGGGCGCCAACTCCGTGTCGCTCGTCACCAGCCTCGGGTAACCTCAGACTAGTCTGCTTTTCTCACATGGAGTGCTGCTCTCAAGGTTCGTATTTTACAATGTTGCTAGTGACTGATATTTACTTCTGTTAGCTCTCACCCCACGGACTCAGACATGACTTCCGTCGTGTAACCATTAGTATTCTTGGCTTTTTATAATGTTTAGACCTAGCCTTCAGTGTGAAAGTTAGTCTGAACGCAAATAAAAAGTGTTATTCAGATCCCAGAGTTCACCGTGTTTCCTGCTATGACTGACAAATCGAGTTTAAAAATCCTCACCTCTCGCAAGTGCCCGGTGTCAGTGTTTGGCCCTGATCCAAGCAATCAGTCTGTCATCACTAAAAGTTTGCCTTCAAAGATTTGTTCCTAACTGCTCGAAGTGCTGACAGAGTTATAATCCCTCGTCTTCCCTCTACACTGCGTTAAGAACCGATTTGCCTATCGAAATCTTTGTAACGTCAGTCAGTTGATAGTAAGCGGTCATCACTTAACTATGCCATTGTCAATTTGTTTTATGATCTTGTTGATCGTACCGTCGTATTGGTGTCGTGAGTGCTTACCATAATAACTTCACCAGTCTACATCTGAACCATGTGTCTGACGTAACTCACTTGTTATAGTTACAGCAATCACACATTTTCATTCATGTACTTAAAAGTGTTTTTTAAATTTTATCCGGTGCTCATGATTACCTCACAGAAGTAACTAAAAGAAATCTCTTCGAAGGGCAGTAACGTGTATTGGCAGAACAGAGTTACAAAGTCACTTTAGTAGGTCTTTAAAAATCGATTTCACAACAATCATCTAAATGAATAAAGATGGAATCTTGGGGTAAATTTTAACTTACACATCGAAACTGAAAGTTTATCTTGGACGCAGTTTTAAGTTGGTAGTTCATATGGTTGAGGTAGGGGTCTCTCTTGTGCAGCTCGTTAGCTTGTTCATCGTCCATTGTGTGTGTCCAATAGAGTTGGTGGCAGTACAGCAACAAATGGCGTTTCGCATTCTGCGCTTCAACGGTTGCAAATCAGTTACAACTGCGAGGCCCAAATTTCCGCCGATGGTACTCCACTGCAGCTCCGTAAAGTACATTGATCAGATTTTCGCAGAAGTTCATTCAGCATGCCGGTTGAGATTTAGTCAATCCGTAAGCGTCATCAGAAGTGTTTTGCGACTGCATTTATTTCTCAAATCATACTGGACTCAGTTGCTACAAGCGTTTCACGATGATAATGAACAACTCGTAGACGTTTGTGAATTAATTCTGGGCATGGGGGTCGAAGATTATAATTTTTTTTCACGTTTAGTGCTCGGTGATAAGATTACATTCCTTTTAAGCGAAAAACTTAACCACTACGACGTCAAAGTTATGAGACTCACAGGAAAAGTCGAACACAAGGGATACTCTTCAGTACGAGGGTAATCATAAAATTAAGGTCTCCTGTTTTTTTATAAGTACATAGACCTGTTTATTTCTACAGTGGTTTACATCAGTTTGCGGTTTGAACATTTAGCTATTTTTCGACGTAATCACCGTTTCTGTCGATGCATTTTTGTAGACGCTGTGGCAGTTTTTGTATGCCCATGTCATACCAGCTCGCCGCCATGCTGTTCAGAAAGTTATGAACCTCTTGTTTCACCTCGTCGTCGGAGCTGAATCGCTTTCCGGCCAAAGGTTCTTTTAACCTAGGGACAGGTGATAGTCACTGGGCGCCAAGTCAGGACTGTTGGGTGGGTGGGAGATTATGTTCCACTGAAACAGTGGCAGGAGAACAACGGCCTGCCGAGCTATGTGTGGGCGAGCGTTGTCATGGAGAATGTGTACGCCCTTGCTCAACATTCCTCTACTCCGGTTCTGAATTGCCCGTTTGAGTTTTTTCAGAGTCTCACAGTACCTGTCAGCGTTAATTGTGGTCCCAGCGATTCAGCTCCGTCGACGAGGTAAAAGAAGAGGTTCATAACTTTCTAAACAGCATGGCGGCGAACTGGTATGACATGGACATACAAAAACTGCCACAGTGTCTACAAAAATGCATCGACAGAAATAGTGATTATGTCGAAAAATAGCTAAATGTTCAAGCTGTGAATTGATGTAAACCATTGTAGAAATAAACCGGTCTATGTACCTATAAAAAATTAGGAGACCTTACTTTTGGGATTACCCTCGTACTTCATGTGTTTGCTGCCGTTTCCAGCTCTTTTTTACGTAAAAGATGCTTTAAAGAATCACGTTGCTGCATGTCTTGAAGATCTATTTCCACTGCTGTATCAAGACCATACGACCTATCACACAGCAACCAACCATGCATCGACGTCAATTAAGTTATTTATATAGGAGTGCCGCGTGGGCCACTCCAGCAGACGACGGCCCGAAGGTTTTACATGCCCGCCTGGCAAGCAGATGTCAGCGTATCGCCACCAGAGGTCGCTGACCCAGCGGACCTGCTTGCCCCTGTGGGGTCACCTGGCCACATGTGGATCCGACTGTATCCTGGCGTTTGCATAATATTTAGGCCGAGGCCTGGGTGGTGTCAGGCCAGTTCAGTCCATCACGTTCTCTGGACCAGCAGCTGGCCATAATAGTGGTTCATTGATCAGAGTTCTCGCTGAAAAATCGTCACTACCTTTGTCACTATACTACAGCCAGCAAACTTCGCCACGTCGAGTCGTCAGCACCATCATCCTGCATCTCCAAGACGTAATACATGCACCAGAGACATGTGAGGACTTTGCTACTGGTCGTCTTAGTGCTTCTTGTTATTAAAGTTTCATTCTGAAGTGAATCCAGAACTTAATTTTCACATTTTCTTGGCGCCTTGTGCCTAAACGTCAGTAACTGCGTAACTCAGGTACCGACTGAACTTATCTACATACTGTCCATATACAAACACTCCAAGGAGAAGATTCAGGTTATTTGTTTCTTTATTAATAAATGCATTCAGCATTATTTACATGGGCTGTGATATCATTACGTTTCCAACAGCGCAGTACATATCGTCCGCATGTTCTTAGGAACATGCCGAAACTTTCACTTACGGATAGGACGGAGCACCAATGCCTTGGCACCTGCATGTAAGAGCATTTAATAATATGGAGCTGTCTCAGAGATGGGTTGGCCATAAAGTGTGTATGGGTCCTGTGTTGTATCACTGGTCGCTAGACCTCGCGGTACACGGTTGTGTTGGTTTGTGAAAGATTCCGTCTGCGAGCGTCCTATACCAACAAAAATGGGTGAGCTGTGAATCCGCATGGCAACATAGGTGAAAGTAGAGACTCCAGAGCTGTTCGAAACGGTATGGGACGAGTCTGACTGTCCTCTGGATCTTTCTCGTGCATCTAGTTGACAGCACGTTGAACATTTGTGTAAGATAAATGGGAACTTAGACCCTAAATGTAATTGTAAAATTTTATCGACAGGTTGTTTGTATGTGCATATACAAGACATGCTCTTAAACGTTGGATGGTTTTGTGTAAAACAGAACCTTTGTAGATTTATGTGTAAGTGAAAATTCATCCCAGTCATCATTCATGTAGAAGACACAGTCTTCTAAAATCAAAAGTGTCCTCTTTACACGTCACGTATTTTCGATACATTCACTAAGTCCCTTGTTAAGTCAAGACTTTATTTTTTCTATTAAATCTTCTCGGTTCACCATCTGCATCACTTCGAATACAACACTCAAGCTTTCGATAGTTTTCTTCAGAGGCGTCAGCAGGAGGAGATTCACTTTATTTGTTTCTTTATTAATAGACTCAGTTATAATTGCTTATCTGGTCTGTGTTGTCACTGCTCCTCCAGCGCCGCGGTATATATCCGCCATCTGACGTCACTCGCTCCCTCACAGGGCCAATGAGAGGGCCCTGCCACGAACTTGCGACGCCACACTTCTCGAACACTGGGCTCTGTGCAGGGCTCACAGGAGATCAATATGTAATTGGAAAGGTACCCAGTAAATTCTGTGTTATCGATAGTTTACAGACTTTTAAAGGAGCAGGTAACAGATATTAAACTCGTGTGAAATAGTTACTCGCCCGCCGCCCACCCCTGACGGCTGCTGGCCTTGCAAGAGCTGTAGTGTCACGTGCTGAGACGTACGGGCCACCGCCTGTTTTTCTCCAGTGCCTCGGGCCCCTGGCGGGATGTAGCTGTTGGGAGCTACCCAACTTGTCTTCAGCACATGCATCACTCTGGCTTCCTCTGGAAGGTTCCAGACGCTGTCATTGCATCTATTTGACCAGAACGCCGTGCCAACTGAGACAGTCAGTGACTTTAACTTCTGACGACGATGGCGGAGACGACTATTTTATTTCTTTATCGCTGGCAGCAGCGTAATGTGCCGCTCTACAGCCTACAGAAGAGTTTAAAAAAGGAATGAGAATCTAACTAACAATAAAAACAGGCGATAAAAAGGTGGCTTTGTAAAAAAAAAAAGTAAAATGGCGGAGAGTTATGGAAGTTAAAATATAAAATCACGGGGTTGACAATGCGAGGAAGACACACAGTAAGTATACAGGCACAATTAAAAAACATGGCGACAGTCTGGTTTCAGTTCGCAAGAGTTAAAAACAGTATGATGTCTGTTTGAAACACTGAAGTGGGACACACAACACTGAACACTCACTTAAAATTGCAGACGATGGCAGACGGGGGGGGGGGGGGGCACACCTGGACAAATGGTGGGAGGGGGAGGAGAGGAAAATAAAAAAAAGAGGGGAGCCGATGGAGAGAGAGGACACAGAAAAGCGGGACAGGGCAGACGTGAGAAGGAATGGGAAAGGCAGTGGAGGGGAAAGCAAAAGGACTCATAGGAGAGAATGGATTCAACGACAGGGTAGGTGGGGGAAAAACAGGATGGAATGGGGAGAAGAGGGAGCCCTGGAAAAGTACAGAGAGAGGGAGGGAGGGGGAGGTGAGGATCAGTGTTGATTGGAGGGATAAATGGAGGGAGAAAGGGCATCATACTTGAAGGCGAGTTGACGGAAGCCACTTTGTGAAAGGAGATAAAGGATGTAGAGGTGGTGGGTAGGGGGGACACAACTGTGAAGGCGTAGCAGCGGGCGGGCGTTGGAGAGAACATGAGCAAGCAGGGGATGAGAGAGGAGAGATGGCTACTGCAAGCTCGAGGTTTTCTTTCGAAGTGTTGCACCTTGTAAAACCAGGAAAGGCTCCGAGGGCACAAACTTATTTTTTATTATTTACTTTAAGATGAGAAACCATTTGCACATACATTTTTCCCTATATAACACATTACAACACAGAAACTAATTGCCACACGAGTAACAAACGTGGTAACATTAATGTCCAGATTATGGGGCGCATGATTTCCATGTGTCACAGCGCCACTGTCCAGTTCCAACTACGTCCGCCAGGTGCCGGGCTCAGTCATCGTGAGTCATAGTTTCACACACCTGACCAGTTGCAGTGCACTTTTTGACATATCAACCTGAGCTCGGACAAAAGGAGGAGGGCATTATTGGCGAAGCTCTATTATCAAAACAACAGTAATGCTGCAGCTGCACTTCGAGAATATCGCTGGCTGAAAGGATTACGGAAGGCCTGCACCTGATGCGTGGAGCATCATGAAGGATTTCGGATCAGCTGGAGAAAAGGGCATGGCTCCGGTAAGAGGCCGATGACTGGCTGCACCACAGATTGTTGATGAAATCGCTGTTGCTATGGCAGAGAACGCAACGCGAAATTTCCGATCGTCAGGCAGTGCGCCTGCTGTTCAAATGGCTCTTCTGAGCACTATGGGACTTAACATCGATGGTCATCAGTCCCCTAGAACTTAGAACTACTTAAACCTAACTAACCTAAGGACATCACAGAACACCCAGTCATCACGAGGCAGAGAAAATCCCTGACCCCGCCGGGAATCGAACCCGGAAACCCGGGCGTGGGAAGCTAGAACGCTACCGCACGACCACGAGCTGCGGACTGCGCCTGCTGTGTCACGCCAGTTGAACATCTAGTGGTCCACTGTACAGAAGGTGCTTCGAACCATTCTGAAATGGTATCTGTACAAGATCTATATCATACAGCAGCTTGCACCACAGTACGCAGAACGAAGTATTGCCTTTGCTCTCATATTTCTTGTAAGGATTGACCATCCTATGCACAGACCAAGCTCATTTTTCTCTGACAGGTGAGGTGACTACAGAGAATTGCCTAGTGTGGGGATTTTCGCCTCCAGCCACTGTGCATGAAGCTCCTCTGCATGGTGAACGTATCACCTTATGGTGTGGCTTCACGGCTACGTTCATCATTGGCCCATTCTTTTTTGGACAGGTTGACGCTCAAGGACCAAAGACGTGCTGTGTGACGGGCCAGCGTTACTGCTACAAGCGTCGCCAGCATGTCATACCCGCCCTACGGAAGAGGGACGCATTGAACTCAACAGTTAACACGCATAATGGGGCCCCACCGCACATTGCTCGTGAAGTTAACCTGCTTCTCCGAAACACATAATCAGCCTATCGTTTCCAAATACTTGGTCGCCCTGATTACCTCATTTTTGGTCGGGGGGCTACCTGAAGGACAGGGTTTACCAGGGGACCATTTACACATGTGCTGATCTGAAGCTCAGCATATCAAGAGAGGTGTCCAGCATACCTAAGGGCATGATTCTTTCTGCTGTGCAGAATGCAGTCCTGCGTTTTAAGACTGTTCTGGACACTGATGGGCGGCATATTGAGCCCCTTCCGTAGCAGTAATGGTAGCGGTATGTAATGGTGCGATGTAACGTAGCAGCACATTAAAAGCGCTTCGGCTGAATTGATTCTGCATTATTCCTCTTCCCCATATCCTTCACATTACTGTATCCAGTTTGGTCCTCGTACTGCAATTAATTTCCGAGTTAAAACGTGTTAAATAGGGAAATCTTAGTTATAAAATGTTCAAATGTGTCTGAAATCTTATGGGACTTAACTGCTAAGGTCCCCAGTCCCTAAGCTTTCACACTACTTAAGCTAAATTATCCTAAGGACAAACACACACACCCATGCCCGAGGGAGGACTCGAACCTCCACCGAGACCGCTTAATTATAACCACCCGGAGCAATTATTAATAGCGTGAAACTGAAGTGGAATATAGTCGCACTCAAACAATAAAAAAGATTACAACTATAAGAGAAATTTTGTAAGAGTGAATTAACTAGGAGCGTTGTTATAGAGTATTATCGGGCATGCGATGCAATCTGCTGAGCGCCACTGAAAAATAACACCTTCTTTAAGAGTTTGTTAGATGTCTGTTCGTTTGATTGCCTCGAAGTATGGATCCCTGTTAAAGATTTACTCAACAGTTTGTATCAGCGAACTGCACCCTCTACCCTCCGCATCGTCGCTGCAGTGTGAACTGCGTACAGGATACTACACACAAATCACTCTAATTTCTAAGATTCCCAGTAGAAAACCGACAGACTGTTTTTGAGTATTCCCATTGATTGATGCTGCCCAGTACTCGCTTGACCATTATCAGTTTTGTTAATGGACTTCGAGAGATCTTGGAAAGGATACTAATTGTGAGAACAAAACCAGGTAGCCAACCGCAATTTCAACTCTACTTATATGGATATTTCGTATTAGAGGACGGAAACTGTGCAAGTGGTTGCATAAGAAGAACAGTAGGACTCAACATTCAGTCGACCACAAAGTTATTATACAGGAAAGAGGAAATCGTCCGTGGACTTTTCAAGAGATACCATTCGACCATTAACCTTAAGCTGTATAGACAGACTGCAGAGAACCAAACTTTGAATGCTGAGGCCAGGATTTTAACTTGGTTCCATCCGAATGCTATTTCAGCGTCTCAACTACAGCTCCAGATTGATGCGTTTACTTTTACTTATGTGAAACCACTGCGACCGAAAGTGGCTCCACTATATTTTGGGGCGAGGATACAGGCCTAGTACATAATGTCCTGTCTCTTGATATATAACGTTGCTTTCATATAAAATTGTTATTAATCTTTGTTGTCTCAGAAACCTTACCTCATTATAAAAGTTTTATTTTTAGGCGGCATAGAAGTAGGTGCTGAAAAAGTGCTAGGGAGGTGAAAAATATGTGAAATTGGTAATATTTCTTTACTGTTAATAGTTTTCTTGTAACTACAGCATCAACAAAGCGATCTTAATTTAAATTTTATTGTTACCTTTAACAGATCACTGTCTTATGCTGGTTGAAGATTATCGAAAATTTTTGTGTATGATCCAGTCAATGTTGGTCTCTAATACGGGATACACTTAGAAAAAAAACCATCTTCTTTTAAGAAAAAGAAATACTCGATAAAGGCAAATTCTGAAAGTTGTAACAATGCTTGTGGGCAGAGGTCAAGCATCAGCAAGGGTCTGTAATATTTTCCTCTATGTTGAATTATTTTGTGTTCAATTAGTCTGCCATTTTATTAATGCAGCTAATTGATCTTTGAAGACCATTAAGTGAAACCAAACGAAGCCAACGTCATTAAAATTGCAGATATTATATCCAAAACGTATGTAATTGTAGTAGTACTTTACGACTGACGTAATAATTCTGTTTCATAGAAATGTCTGTTTGCTCATTTCCCGCCAAACACTGTACTTGCGTTCAAAGTACTGAGAAGGCTTACATTCCACGACGATGTTCTAACGTAATAGTAGTTTAATCGTCATGTATGCTATATTCTAATAAGATGGCTGTTGGGTAGTTAACCAGGTTTGTGTTTTGTCTAAGTGAGTGTTTAAGGAGTAAATGTATACATAGGTCCCATTTTGTAATTTTTCCTGCTTTATAACTGGTGACGGCCTTGCCCTTCTCTTTCTTAAAAATTATTTCTTGAGCAAGGACAGCACCTCTATTCTATCATTTCACCCAGTAGCTGTATTGTACCTCAGTAAACTGATACCACTTCAGCAATGTAACTGGAGGAAGACAGGGACACAATAATAATCCGATATCAAAATTATAACAGAAAATTTTTGCGATCGTAATATTCACATTACCTGAATCTCATCACACTAGAAATAAAAATACCGCACCTAACGAAATGTTGATCCAATACTGTCCACAAAAATAACCTCAGAAAAAAAAGTGAAAGTGTCACAATTTTTTTCGAAGATATAATATTCATAACTATTTTGAAAGCGTGAATGAACGTATATTTTATAGGAAGATTTGGTCTTGATGATTACTTTCAGTTATTGAAACAAATATTCCGTAAGTCTTCTCTCTTGTGAAGCCTATTGTTGCTTCAAATGCTTTGCAATTATTATATGAAATTTTATTTCGAGATACACTTCTCTTTGGTGGCGACTTTATTCATACACTTGCCATAGGTGATCGACCAGGCAAATATCTTGTGACTATTATCTGTTTTTAGTGATTCCTGTTAATGGTGAAGAAGTCATTCACAAGTAGTCACTTCTGTTTGTTTACAGAAAACGCCTCCTAGAGTTATCATAAAATACCCTCGCAACGTGTCCACATATGTTCGTGTGTTCGATGACAACTAATGCCGCGATGCCGGACTGGACGTGACAATCGCAAACCACTGAGTTATCACACCAGCGGGTGACAGTAGTGAATAATAAGCTGCTGTGCGTTTCGGTATTCTAGGTTGTTTAATTACCATTGGTCTGATGATACGTCTCACATCCGTTGCAGATGAAACCCCTAAAAGTAAGTTTTTTTCTGTTTTATCTGTTGTCTGCATTTTAAGGTCACTTAGTGAAAGTGAACGATGATACTCAATGTGTATGCAATGCACCAATATCTTGAGTTGTTACGCGTAGCACAGGCTCGATCTTTGACGAATCTTGTAAAGCTTAGTAATATACAAGTTCGTTACGATACAATACTACAGTGCCTGTGTTGTTCGGAAGTGCGATGCAATGTTCCTAGGGAATCCCTCATGACCGAAGGAACAGGCACTGCGGAGACTAAAGTCGTTAGGAAGAACCTGAAATAAATTCGCAGTTGCGAATATGGACAACCATCAGCGGTATAACGAAATGACGGGTCCGAGTCACAGTCCAGCAAAAAATTTCGTAGTCCTTTATACACCTGATGTTTATCTATTTTCGCAACTGCGAGTACATCTAATGTAACACTTAAGTTTATTAGATAAGTATTCGGCGATCACACGCCCTGCAGACCACGCGCTGCTTCTACAAACTGCCTACATTCCTTCCTGTTTTGTGCCCGGTTCCTCCACGTGTCTTCAATTCCCAGGGCTGCTAGGTCCTTCGCCACGTCGTCGATCCAGCTCTGCCTTGGTCGTCTAATGGGGCGTTTCGTGTTTGGTTTCCCCGATAGTGCCATCTTCGACGGTCTTCCATCTGGCATACGGGCTACATGGGCCACCCATTGTATTATTTTGCTCTTTATCTTCTGTAGGGTAGTTGGTTGTCGCATCAGAAGGTAGATTTCCTCGTTTTTCCTCCGCCTCCATTTTCCGTTATCTAAAAGTGGTCCCCATATCTTCCTATTCTTTCAAATATTAATAGTTTTTCTCTTTCTCCCTTAGTCATGCTCCATGTTTTTGAACCGTACATTACTGCTGGGCATATCACTGCGATGTAGATTTTCATCTTAGTGTTCTCTGAGATCGATTTAGAGTCAAGCGTCTCTCTGAGGGAATGCTTGCATTTCGTTCCCATTGCTATTCTTTCTTTGATGTCCATTTTTATGTTGTTGTCCTTGGTAGACCAAGATCCCAAGTATTTGAACCTACTCTCTTGAACCTCTTGCTACCTACGTCAAGAAATTCTACCTGCTCTTGTCTTCTTCCTAATTGCGTGAGCTCTGTTTTATCTCGATTCACTTTGAGCCCTACCTTCTGTGCATAATTGTCCATTTTCTGGTACATTACAGAACTTATTTATTCGACACTTCATTTTAGGTAATTTCCTCTAGTGAGCAGTAAAATTTTACTCTTTTCTCAACCTAATGCTAACATTTTGATTCACATTGCAATATTCAGGCCATCTCTGTCATTATAAATATGTTTAACAGCCTCTGGGCTTCAGTGGTACGTATTGTTCGCTGCTGTCATTACCACTGTACCCACCACAGATTTTTCGTTGCCCACAGCCCGAATAGCTTCAAGCAGGCTTTCATCCTCACGACGCTGGTTCAACTCTTCAATGGTTATGATACTTGTGGCAAAGATAACGTTTTGTAGTTGATGGCGAACCTTTTTTTGTGTATGTTGTTTCGTACATTTTTCACACTTTAAGTTCCTTGTTGCATGTGGACAGACAAACGATAAAAAAGACGGCGAGCGCCATCTCAATTGAATAACACGGTTAGATGGTATCGGATGAGTCCTTCCTGAAGGAGTTCTCTCCTTGTAAGAATTCAGCTTTAATGTAAACAGCAGGGTCCTTTGGAATAAATTATATCACTTGAATTATGTCTTCGAGGCTTAGTTTACCCTTAAAACCCATTCTACCTTTTCAGAAATTCTAATGAAGTTGAGCGCTTACTGCGCGTGTTTGCACTGTGGGAGTAGAAGAAAACTATGGAAGCAATCGTACCATCGACATCGGGATCATTCGGACAGAAATGAGGAAAGGAACACTCGGTATTCCTCTGAAGAGAAAGGAGGAAACGAATGAAAATTTAAATCAAGATGGGATAGCGGGAACTTCAATATTGTCCTTGTGGAGAGCGTTCCATTATTTTAACCAAGCTATCGAATCATCCTCAAGTTTCTTTCTATCTGTGCTTTCGACTGTACCTACTACGTATTTCTTGGTTCACGCGAATACGACGGTTTCTGCGAAAAGTTTATCGGAAAACTATAAAGACGTTTAGTGTATGTGCAATACTGCCTCTAAAACGTCTCGATGCCAAATGGGAAAAGAAAACCGCGAAGTCAAATACTGAAATTTACAAGTCAGTAAACAAGGAGAGCAGAACAAATGGGAAGGACTGTCATGAGCTTAAATCTGGAAACAAGCATTCTGCAGATTCTGTAAAATTTTTAATATTAAATGACATAATCTTCAACGGTAGAGCTCTCGTACGTACACGTAAATTATTCGTATTACCTAAGCGTCCACCTATAACCGGATTGGACGGTAGAATTAAGATACGACCGTGGAAATAAAAAGGTTAGAATGGCATCTTGATGAAGCAGTTTGAATGAATTTACGGCGGTGAATAGCGTCGCTTTATCGTTCTAAAAGGAAGGAGAGTCTTTAATGAAAAGAGAGAAAAGGGCGTCCAAGAGGTGGAAGAGGAGGTGCAGAGCAAAAGCTCCACACTGCCTAAGACCGCCGCCGGGCCGTTACGTAAGGGGGAGGTGTGGGGGGGGGGTGGGGGGAGGAGTGGCGAGAGGGGGCTGGAGCAGTTGAGTCGCCAGTCCCAGGGAGGTAATGGTGCAACTGTACCGGCTGCCCGATGGGCTCTCTGTGAATGATTTTCATCACAGTCTCTGTCATATTTGAGAAGCTGAAATTAATTCTTCCCGAGGACTCTCCTTTATAAGCGTCGGCTCTGCACTATCTCTCAATTCTTCGGTGCACCTAAATGTCCATTTTGTTGAATAACTCTATTTCGTAGAAGATGGAGTTTGCCCGCAGATAGTTTCGGAATAACAAATAAGCATGGTTATCGTTCTACGTCCCGCAGATACTTTTGAGGGTCACGAGAAAGGAGGGAGGAAGCAAATAGCCGTGCAAAAGCAACCATCACATATTCCACAATGCAGAGAAAAGTTCAGTTTCAGAAGAAAGCAGCCTTAGTGTCGAATTGTTTTAGAAACATTTGTTTTACTTTCCTCCATCATAAACGACGTGTTTAGAAAGCCTGTTGTTGTACTAATAACGATTTAAATAATGAAGTATCAGCAATGATTATTTTGAAACAGAGTCGTTCTGTGTTCTAAAACAGCTTTTTGTTTCGTTCTAGGCTATAAAAATCACATGTAGAACTTGTTCATGTTACTACATACGACGAACTGGCGAAAAGTTTCGTAATGCGTGCACTGAACTCATCAGCCGTTACACACATAACATCATACAAAACCAGCTATAACAGTACACATGAAACCACTGCGCACCTGTTCACTAATATATAAGATTTTTGGATACACCTTAACTTCTAGAAATCACATGCAAATGGTTTTAATGCAAGTGTTAGCAACATTTGTACACCAGAAAAGGTCAGCAGGATGATGTCTACATAACGAATCGATTCATTTTTGTGAGTTGTTCCTCCTGTACAAAACATCTGTAGCAACTCCAAAAAAATGTTCAGTTTTAATACCTCCCTCTTTTATTTCGGATCACTGTCAAACGTCGGTACGTACGAAGCAGTGAAAATCAGCTATTACCTATTTGCTATGCAGGAGCCCATGGCATGAACAGCGCTTCGAGTACTCGTCAGCGGGTTCTCGTCTACGTGACGGAGGACATCCTGTACAAAGTCGAAAATGCGTCGCTTGGAGAACCACAGCCAGCCCTCCTAGCTGCTACCGAATTTGTTTCTCGTAGCCATTGTTGTAGTCGGACGAAAATGTTGTGTGATGTCATAAATGCCACAGGGACCGACGACGACATCCTCTTCTCAGTATGTGTGCGTACTGTGAAGCTGGAGATTTGAAAGACATCAGAAATTCAAACTTACTGTACAGCCAAGCGGTACATTTCCGGACATAGGTTCCTATTCAAAACCTATCTGCTACGTTCCCTCTACAGCCCCTAGAAGCCTCTAGTAGGAATTACGAAATACACTCTATAATGGAAAACGTAATTTTTCTTGTAAATAGTCACTGTTGAGTCACATAGCAGCTATAAGTCACAGCTTCATTTGTATGGAAATGTAATCCACTAAAACAGAATGTCCTTGATTGTATCCAAACTTTTACTAAGTAGTAGTACTGCAATATCTTTTTACGAGGGTTGGAACCTTAATAGTGGCAACGATTTGTTTACAGCTCGTAAAAAATAGATACGTGTTTCAAAGTTTTACTGACCTTCAGAGTGGTCACCAGTATTGTGTATAACCCGTTGCCAGCGATTTGGAAGTCGTAGGATACTCTTAGCAGTGCAGGTGTATTGACACTTCGAGCGGCGCGATCTATTGCCCGACGAATTTGTAGTAGGTACGAAGCGAATGCCATGAAGTGTTTCCCTCAGTTTAGAAATCGAGTTGAACTCACGAGGGCTTAAGTGAGGTGCGTGCAGTAGATGGTATAGCACTTAGCAGCCCCATCAGTCAAAGAAATCAGAAACAGAATGAAATTTTCACTCTGCAGCGGAGTGTGCGCTGATATGAAACTTCCTGGCACATTAAAACTGTGTGCAACTGTGTGCCCGACCGAGACTCGAACTCGGGACCTTTGCCTTTCGCGGACAAGTACTCTACCATCTGAGCTACCGAAGCACGACTCACGTCCGGTCCTCCCAGCTTTACTTCTGCCAGTGTCTCGTCTCCTACCTTCCAAACTTTATAGAAGCTCTCCTGCGAAACTTGCAGAACTAACACTCCTGAAAGAAAGGATACTGCTGAGACATGGCTTAGCCACAGCCTGGGGGATGTTTCCAGAATGAGATTTTCTCTCTGCAGCGGAGTGTACGCTGATCTGAAACTTCCTAGCACAATAAAACTCTGTGCCTGACCGAGGCTCGAACTCGGGACCTTTGCCTTTCGCGGGCAAGTGCTCTACCATCTGACCTACCGAAGCACGACTCACGCCCGGTCAGTATCCTTTCTTTCAGGAGTGTTAGTTCTGCAAGTTTCGTAGGAGAGCTTCTGTAAAGTTTAAAAGGTAGGAGACGAGATACTGGCAGAAGTAAAGCTGTGAGGACCGGGCGTGAGTTGTGCTTCGGTAGCTCAGATGGTAGAGCACTTGCCCGCGAAAGGCAAAAGTCCCGAGTTCGAGTCTCGATAGGGCACACAATTTTAATCTGCCAGGAAGTTTCAGATCAGAAACAGCTTGCACTGTACGTGCTTGAGCATTGTCCTGCAAAATTGTAGCACTTCTGAAGGGAATGCCGTGAAGTGTTTCCTTCAGTTTAGAAATCGAGTTTTCCAGTTTTCCGGTTCCAGTCAGACCATAAAAAGACGTCTGCAGGGAAAGAGAATTAGAATAAAATTTCGCAGACATCATTTCTAGAAATCAATTTTTTAAACGTTTCTTTTCTCTTTACTGTAATTTCCTTCCATCGTTCTGACACGGGAGCCAAAATTGTTTAAAAATACAAGGACCATTTTAAAATATTCGTATTGTTTTTTCGTCATCATTAAATGTGAGTCACAATTTGGTGATATTAAAACCATTTGTGTTTCTGGCAAATTATGTTGATGTAGGCCTTAATAATGAGCAGGAAGCATTTATGAGATTGCACTAAAAGCGGTGGGATTTGCACCAGGAGAGAATAAGCTGGGACTAGAATAGTTAACTGGTGCTGTGTGAAATGAGGCAGCAGTGGAATTGGTGAGTTGGAATATGTGAATGTCTAGGGGACAACAGAGGATGGCAGGAGACAAGAAGTTTAAGGTGAGGGAAATTTGGATGGAGGCTTGCTGGTCATGGTTATGTTGAGAGAAGAAAAATTATTCGAAAAGAGGAGGAGGACAGATATGAGAAATGACAGCATCCGAAAGAAACATAAGTGCTCGTCTCCTTTTATGGTTGGGCCAGATTGGGAGACAATACGGAGTACGTCTAAGTGCAGGCTTTGTGGAATATGGCTCGGCTTGATGACCAGGTTAATAATTAGGCGGAAAAACATCTACATATACGTCTACATCTACACTCCTGGAAATTGAAATAAGAACACCGTGAATTCATTGTCCCAGGAAGGGGAAACTTTATTGACACATTCCTGGGGTCAGATACATCACATGATCACACTGACAGAACCACAGGCACATAGACACAGGCAACAGAGCATGCACAATGTCGGCACTAGTACAGTGTATATCCACCTTTCGTAGCAATGCTGGCTGCTATTCTCCCATGGAGACGATCGTAGAGATCACGCCCCACGTGTTGAGCAATTCGGCGGTACGTCTACCCGGCCTCCCTCATGCCCACTATACGCCCTCGCTCAAAGTCCGTCAACTGCACATACGGTTCACGTCCACGCTGTCGCGGCATGCTACCAGTGTTAAAGACTGCGATGGAGTTCCGTATGCCACGGCAAACTAGCTGACACTGACGGCGGCGGTGCACAAATGCTGCGCAGCAAGCACCATTCGACGGCCAACACAGCGGTTCCTGGTGTGTCCGCTGTGCCGTGCGTGTGATCATTGCTTGTACAGCCCTCTCGCAGTGTCCGGAGCAAGTATGGTGGGTCTGACACACCGGTGTCAATGTGTTCTTTTTTCCATTTCCAGGAGTGTATGTGATTACTGTGCGATTCACAATAAAGTGCCTGGCGCAGGGTTCAATGAACCAGCTACAAGCTGTCTCTGTACCGTTCCACTCTCGAACGGCGAGCGTTAAAAACGAGCATTAAAATTTTTCTGTATGAGCCCTGGTTCCTCTTATTTTATCGTGATAATATCATGTCTGTGGCACTATCTCCCTTATTTCTCGATAATACAAAACGAGCTGCCCTTCTTTGAACTTTTTTGTCGTCATCCGTCAGTCCGATCTCATGCGGAGCGCACAACAATACTCCAGGATAGGTTGGACAAGCGTGGTGTAAACAGTCTCTTTAGTAGACCTTCCAAGTGTCCTACCAAGGAATCGTAGTCTTTGGTTTCCTCTACCCACAACATTATCTACGTGATCGTTCCAATTTAGGTTATTTATAACTGTAATCCCTAAGTATTTAGTTAAATTTACAGCCTTCAGATTTGTGTGACTTACCGCTTAATCGAAATTTAGCTAATTTCTTTTAGTACTCATGTGAATAACTTCACACTTTTCTTCATTCAGGGTCAATTGTCACTTTTCGCACCATATGGATATCTTATCTATATAATTTGCAATTCGTTTCGGTCATGTGATGACTTTACAAGACAGTAAATTACAGTATCATCTGCAAACAATCTAAGAGGGCCACTCAGATTGTCTCCTACATCGTTAATACAGATCAAAAACGATAGAGAGGCTATAACACTTCCTTGGGAAATGCTGGGCATTACTTCTGTTTTACTCGATGACTTTTCATCTATTACTACTGTAACGTCTAGAGAAACAAAAACAATATATTATGTAGTAATTAGAGAATTAGATGTATCATATTGTGTCATTGCATAAAATTATATATTTTTTTATTATTTATTTTTGAAAACGTCTGCGTCGGCGAGTAATAAAACCGACACAGAAGATAAATGTTAAACAGAGATTAAAAAAGGAACTAGTATATAATGCGTGATGTAGATTAATGTCTTTGTCTTCTTGATTTGGAAGTTGTGCGAGTAAGATCTCCTGTTGTTGTCGTAGAGAACGCGAATGTAGCACTCTTTTGTCGAGACTAAGCAATGTACGCCATTACGTGTGAATTCACAAAGGTCTGTAATCACAGAGATATTTAAAGGTTTTAATAGAGTTGTATAAATGAAAACTTGTATTATTTATTGTTAAGCTTGCTTGCATATTATCCCATCCTGTTGAGACATTTTTCAGTTATATAAATATTATCTGTGGTGCTGAGCTGCGTGGAGAACGAAGAGCCGCTGCCGCTGCGTATTTAAACGACGTACAATATAGTCGAGCATACCGCAAGGAAGCGGTAAAATAATAGTAAAATAATATTATTCCTTTTAGTTCCCAGACTGGCAGTGAAGATCAGCAGATTTTATGATGTGTTGCAGATTGACGCGGGCTGCTGATAGGATATAATTTACAGTGCAAATAATTTAATGTACCTTTAGAATCTGATAGGAATCTTGCTGTGCTCCGTTCTGATCTGGCAAACTTTATAGTGACAACGTATTTTTTAATGAGAGTCTCATGTTCTTGGGCTAGTCGTGGTATGAAATAGCATTTTAACGAGAAATAAAATCCACTGCGAACTTGTGTTTTTGAACGATCATACGAACTGTAACATCAGTGTTCATAACAAAGTAATTTCAACTTTTAATCACTATGAAGTAGGGAAGATATATTGATTCTTAGCAAGAGTTGCAGTTACGAAAAATCGTTCCTTAAATTGTAGGCCAGATACAGAACAATAAGACTCCCATATATACATTTTATTCCGCTAAAAGGTAATGATGATAAAGAAAAGCAAAGCACAGCATTGCTAAAAGTATTTCACGTAACTCTTTTCGTAAATGTGTTGTTACAAAGAGAATAAATAAACTAAAGAATAACAATTTTACAATCCGCGAAGGAGTTTTACGCGAAACTGGCGCCCAACGTGGGGCATTGTAACGTCTAGAGAAACAAAAACAATATATTATGTAGTAATTAGAGAATTAGATGTGTCATATTGTGTCATTGCATAAAATTATGTATTTTTTTTTATTATTTATTTTTGAAAACGTCTGCGTCGGCGAGTAATAAAACCGACACAGAAGATAAATGTTAAACAGAGATTAAAAAAGGAACTAGTATATAATGCGTGATGTAGATTAATGTCTTTGTCTTCTTGATTTGGAAGTTGTGCGAGTAAGATCTCCTGTTGTTGTCGTAGAGAACGCGAATGTAGCACTCTTTTGTCGAGACTAAGCAATGTACGCCATTACGTGTGAATTCACAAAGGTCTGTAATCACAGAGATATTTAAAGGTTTTAATAGAGTTGTATAAATGAAAACTTGTATTATTTATTGTTAAGCTTGCTTGCATATTATCCCATCCTGTTGAGACATTTTTCAGTTATATAAATATTATCTGTGGTGCTGAGCTGCGTGGAGAACGAAGAGCCGCTGCCGCTGCGTATTTAAACGACGTACAATATAGTCGAGCATACCGCAAGGAAGCGGTAAAATAATAGTAAAATAATATTATTCCTTTTAGTTCCCAGACTGGCAGTGAAGATCAGCAGATTTTATGATGTGTTGCAGATTGACGCGGGCTGCTGATAGGATATAATTTACAGTGCAAATAATTTAATGTACCTTTAGAATCTGATAGGAATCTTGCTGTGCTCCGTTCTGATCTGGCAAACTTTATAGTGACAACGTATTTTTTAATGAGAGTCTCCTGTTCTTGGCCTAGTCGTGGTATGAAATAGCATTTTAACGAGAAATAAAATCCACTGCGAACTTGTGTTTTTGAACGATCATACGAACTGTAACATCAGTGTTCATAACAAAGTAATTTCAACTTTTAATCACTATGAAGTAGGGAAGATATATTGATTCTTAGCAAGAGTTGCAGTTACGAAAAATCGTTCCTTAAATTGTAGGCCAGATACAGAACAATAAGACTCCCATATATACATTTTATTCCGCTAAAAGGTAATGATGATAAAGAAAAGCAAAGCACAGCATTGCTAAAAGTATTTCACGTAACTCTTTTCGTAAATGTGTTGTTACAAAGAGAATAAATAAACTAAAGAATAACAATTATACAATCCGCGAAGGAGTTTTACGCGAAACTACGAACTGTGACCTTTATGATATGAAATCACGTATCCAGTGGCACAACTGAGGCGACATTCCATATGCATGCAGTTTGGTTAGATGGCGCTTGTGAGGAACGAAGTCAAAAGGCTTCTGGAAATCTAAAAATATGGAATCAGTTTGACATCCCCTGTCATAGCACTCATTACTTCATGAGTCTAAAGAGCTGGTTGTGTTTCACAAGAACGATATTATCTGAATAAGTTGTTTTCTTCGAGGTTCTTCATCTTGTTCGAAAACAGTATATGTTTCAAAACCCTACTGCAAATCGACGTTAGTGATATGAATACTTCAAGAATTTTTGTCAACAATCACATGGATGGAAAACGGGGATTTGCAACAGTAGAAGAGTGTTCCAGATAAGTCACAAAACCCTCGTATTTTGTTAAAACAATATTTTTATCTTGTTTTGTATTGTTGTGTATAAATTTTTGTTCTTCACAATGACTTATGAGATTTTCGAGAGTATTGTGCCTAAAGTGGAAACTAGTAATTTAATAGACTTTGAAAATCAGGACAGGTCAAATGAAACAGAAAGAACCGATCAGTTTGATTTAAAAAGTTTTCTTGTAAATTTCATGTAAGAAATTAAACAATCAGTTGACGACAATAAGACTTACTGGGATGAAAAAATTGATAACATTTTGTTGCAAGTCCAAGCAGTCAATACCCAAGTGGGTGATCTTTCGAACAAAGTAGGCAGTTTTGAGGAAAAAATTGAATCTGTGGAAGCAAACGTAAATGAAATTGATGCTAAATTGAGCGGTGAAATTAATACTGTAAAAATTGAGTTACTGGCAGATAGGGAAAGAAATTTAATTGATTTTAATGAGATAAAAGGGGAAATTAAAAATTTGGATGAGAATACAAAAGTTTTAGTAAAAAATGTAGAACAAAAAACTAACAATCGTTTGGTTACTTTAGAAAAAAAAGTTGAGTGCAATGATTTAGAAAACAAAAGATCTGTCAAAGAACTTAGCGGAAAAATTGAAAGTTTTGACACTGAATTTCAAAGCAAAAACTACAATGTCAACACATGCAATCTTGTATCTAATATTCCAGTGAAGCACTTTTCGGTAGATGGACCCTTACATCCTGTTGATTTTATACAGTATTGTAAGGATTGTTTTTTACCTCACTCACCAGATGATATAAAAATTAAATTTGTGAAAAAATTCTTGGAAGGGGAAGCTTTGATTTGGGCAAAACAGATTGTAACTTTGGGGATGACCTTTGCAGAATTTGAATCAAAATTTCTGGAAAATATTTGGGATGATCTTAAACAAACTAGAATCATAAGTGAATTTTTGAATGGGAGAAACACACAGTGGGTTTACTCAGAAAGGTAATGGTCAAAATTGGGGAAATGATAACTTTCAAAAAAGGGAACAAAACAATTTTCATGGTGTCGCTCAAAATTCAGGGGGATATAACAATTTTCAGAAGAAGGACCATAATTTTTATCCAAAACAAGAACATGATTTTCGCGGAAATAATCAACAAAATAGAGAACACTTTAGGGATCAAAATCACAGAAATTTTGATAGAGATCAGTACAATAGAAACTACCGACAATCGGGTAATGTTTGGCATAGGAATGGGAACAGAAATGTTGATCAGAGGCATTGGCAGAACCACAATCAGCAGTTCAAACAGGAACCGGAAATAAAAAACGAGTAGACGCCCCCTTGAAGGTCCGCAAGGTTGACGCAGAAGGTGAGCATGATGAAAGGACCAATGGATGTGACTATCATAAACCCAAACATGACAGATCCAAACCTAAGCTATCACATGAGGTCATTAGTTGTTACCTATTGAAGAAATTTCAAGAGGAAAATAATGATATTGATAAAGATAAAATTTTCAGTACACAAGAACATACAATAGATAAAAGTAATTGTGATTCATTTAATTTAACAGAGTTTTACACTTGGGCAGAAAAGAACAAGACTTTGTCAGATGATGTAATTTGTAGTAGTTCAGAGACGTGTGTGAATGAAAGAGAGAATACATGCTGTGAGAATGAAAATATTGGTGAAAGGGATCTGGTAACTTTAGAAAGGGGAAATAATATTTTGGGGGATAATTTGAATGTGTATGACCTGAATATGTATAATGATAATGATATTGATGATAAATTTGACAATGATGGTAATGGTATTGATGATGAAGTTGAGGAAAGGTGTTTCATTAGTTGAAATAGGGAGTTGGGTATACACAGGGTTGCAAATGGATTAAATAGTGAAATGTTATAGAAATTCCCAGGGATGTTACCAGGATGAATAAGGCTCACAAGCAGGGTGTATGTGAAAGTGTGAATTTTGATGTTGTTGGTAAAGAATCTGACTGCACAAATAATGACGACACATGTATAACTTCTAGCATAAGTGAAACTTTTACAGATACTAATGATACACACACATTTCTTATGAATATATGGCTGAACAGTGAAACTATTTCTTTTGACAAGAACTTTAGAAAGATGCTTATTAATGTAAGTGAAACTGTATGTCCTGAGTGGTGGAAAAAGATGAGATATTTTATTTTTGAAAAGCTGAAGGATAAGTACTTCAATAGTATACAATGTGATTTGGATGAAAATTCTTGGCTATTTGAGATAATAGAGAGTACTAATGACAATTTTGTATCTTGTGCAAATTTTATAACTGTGACAAATAATACAGGTAATGGTATACCATATGATTCTGGTAAGTATAGGTTTGGGGAAATTGAAAGTGATTTATTACATGAGGATACAGGTTCTAAGAAAAGTGATCAATTTTGCAAAAAATGGTTCAAATGGCTCTGAGCACTATGGGACTAAACATCTATGGTCATCAGTCCCCTAGAACTTAGAACTACTTAAACCTAACTAACCTAAGGACAGCACACAACACCCAGCCATCACGGGGCAGAGAAAATCCCTGATAGTGATATGGGCCTGTAATTTAGCGGATTAGTCCTATTTCCCCTTTTGTATTGGTGTGACTAGAGCAATTTTCCAGTCTTTAGGTACGGATCATTCTATGAGCGAGCGGTTGTATATAATTGCTAAATATAGAGCTATTGCATCAGCATACTCTGAAAAGAACCTGACTGGTATACAATCTGGACCGGAGGCCTTGTCTTTATTAAGTGATTTAAGGGTAGTTAGAACGGAATTTTTTTTCACATTTTCCGATTCTTATGTCATTATAAAATATGCAATTTCCCGAATAAAATGATATGTACATCACTTATAAACTCGCATGGGAAGTATTTTATTTTATTTTTGAAAATATAATCCACACCCGTTGAAAACGTTAAAAGCTTTACTTCAAGATCTAATAAAACTGGTAATTTTTTATATAGAAGGCTGTGTATTGCTGTGTTATAGAGTTTAAGTTACGTGTTTGTACTGGTAGAACTGTCAAAAACAGTATCGTATCGTTTCATAGTATAAACACGCGTTGTATGTCGAAGTGCTGATGTTTTTCCGAGGAAAGGTGACGAATACATTGGTAAATCTTTCAGAAAGTGAAGTATGACGCCAAAACGAAGTGTTTTTAAGAAACGTGAGTTTTATGGTAATAGATTTTCGAATAAAGAGAAACATTGTGTTCAACATGTGGCATGTGATATTACAGACAATGAAATACAGGTTAACTCTTCAGTGTCTAGAGAAACACCGATTCGTGCTTCGAAGATTTAAATAAAACGTTGTGATATACAGTTTTCTCAAAACGAAAGTTATGTAAATGGTAGGTTAGGTTATATTCTGATAGATTTACAAATCCTAACAAGGGTGTGTGTTGTAAAATATGTGGAGGGTCCGTTAGTTTACATGAAAACAGTGAGGTATCAAATGGACTTGCCACGAAACTTACCATTAATCGTGCCAGTTGTAAACATATTCATTCATTTGGGAATTCTGATAAGTGTAAAGATAGTTATTTCGAAGTAAATGTTAGGTGGTTGTATGGACTGAGAGCTATTGGCAAAGTACACACTGCTGCAGAAACAGTGTGTGCCGTGATGAATATGCAACGTCCACCTTATAAAATCGACAAGTATGCAGGATTTATTAGAGCTGTTGTGGAATCCGTTGCATGCGAATCAATGAAGGGTACTGCAAATGAGGCTTTTGAAATAAGACATACCAGTAGCTTTTGATGGCACTTGGCGGAAGTGTGGCTACAGCTCTAAGAATTCTGTTGATACGGAGACCAGTTTGGGTACTGGAAAGGTAATAGATTTCCAGATTTTAACCAAACATGGTTATAAGTATAAATCAGGGAAAATGTGTGATAGAAATTATGAAGGAGCAAGTGGTGGTATGGAGGCCTCTGCAGCTATTGAAATTTTTAGTCGATTTGTGAACGAAAGTGGATTGTGTTACACCAAGTTCTTAAGTGATGGAGACTCAAAAGCATATAACAGTGTAGTAACCACTCAGCTTTATGGTGAGAACATTATCACAAAACTGGAATGTGTTGGTCTTCTCCAGAGGAGGATGAAGAGGTTGGGGACCAAGTTGAGAAAGTTGAAACAAAGTTTGAGAGACAAGAAACTTTCTGATGGTAAAACCATAAGAGGCAGGTTGACAGACAAAATGATTGATGAACTACAGCAGTATTATGGGATGGCAATTAGAAATAATACTGAGGATTTGTTGAAAATGAAGAAGGCAATATGGGCTACCTTCTTCCACAGACTGTCAACTGATGAAAAACCAGTACACCACTTTTGCCCTCCTGGACCTGATTCATGCTGCAATTACCGCAATGTCCAGTACTCAAACAGTTCATACAGCCATAAACATTCCATCCCAGCAGCAGTCATGGATATCATAAAACCTATTTACAGAGACCTGGCAAATCCTGAATTACTGAAGAAGTGTCTGCATGGTCAGACTCAAAATCCCAATGAGTCATTCAGTAATCTTATATGGACTCCCTCACCAAAAACTATTTTTGTTGGAATGAAGACACTAAAGTGGGGGATCAGTGATACTGTTATTGCTTTTAATAACGGCCACATTGGTAGGGTGAAAGTGCTACAGCATATGGGAATTAATACGGGAGCAAACTACATCTAAGAACTTGACCGGGTGGATAAGGTTCACATTGATAAAGCAGACTATGCAGCATAGTTGGCCACTAAGGAGTCCAGAAATAAGAAGAAAAAACTTGGAAAAAGATCAAGAGGATGATAGTCAGTATGGTTCAGGGTGCTTCTGAGTGACTAAAAATAAAAAATTAAGCATATATTGAGTGAGTTACAGTCTTTTGATACTTTAGAAGCCTTTCATGAAAATTTATATTGTCTGTTGCATTTTCCCCTAAATCTCAGAAACCATTTCGAGTAGAGTATTCAAATTTTCAGGGAGTAATAACATACATATCCTGAGTCTACTGAACTAAAAGTAGAACATAATGTTAAGTATATTTAAAATTATTTAGGCTGAGGTACAAAAAAAGTGTACAAAATTTTGACCGTGTAATTAAAAAATTGTATTTCCGAAAGCAGCGGCTGAAATGCAATTATTGTAGTTCAGTAGACTCAGAACATGCAGTTTAATGTCCCGTAAAAGCTTCATGTCAATGGCTACAGTGGTTCCTGAAACACAGGGAAGCCAAGTCACTTAACACTGTCGAGATATGGCGTTCCAACTCCACGTAAGCTGCTTTGCTACACCGAGGATATCTACTTCTATGTTTCTCATCTTGGCAGTTGTCCTTGACTGAAATTCAGGAATATCTACTTCGTCTTCTTTCGTGAAGGAGTTTCGGAAAACTGGGTTTAATAACTCTGTTTTAGACTGCACCGTTTTTATAGTGCAGTGAAGGTATTGATTGCGTCTCGCCATTGGGGTGCTCTATGTATGACCGGAATCTCGCCGGCCGCGGGTGCCGTGCGGTTCTAGGCGCTGCAGTCTGGAGCCGCAGGACCGCTACGGTCGCAGGTTCGAATCCTGCCTCAGGCATAGATGTGTGTGACGTCCTTAGGTTAGGAGGGGGCTGATGACCTCAGAAGTTAAGTCCCATAGTGCTCAGAGCCATTTGAACCATTTGAATCGGAATCTCTTTGGGTTTTCTGCCATATTCCGAGACCGAGTTTCGTTGTGAAAATTATTAAAAACGTCACGCATTGAAGTACGCGCTATATTTCGGACTTCTGCAAAACTTTGCCAGTCTTGGGAATTTTGCGTTCTTTTAAATTTGGCATGCATTTTGCGTTGCTTCTGCAAAGCGATGTGACCCGTTTTGTGTACCATGGGGGATTAGTACCATCACTTATTAATGTATGTGTTATATATCTCTCAATTGCTGTCGATAAAATCTCTTGGAAAACATTCCACATCTTTCTACGCTTACATGGACAGATCAGAAGGGGTGGAGACTGTCTCTTAAAAAGGCGTTAAGATCATTTTTATCAGCTTTTTTAAATAGATGTATTTTGCGTTTATTTTTGATGGTGGTAGGTGTTACGGCATTCAGCCTGCCTTGTGGTCGCAGATTCCTGTATTATGTATCCGTATCATGTATTTGTCCAGGACCATTTGTTGCCAAGAGGTCATGTATGCTTTCGCAACCATTTACGCTCCGAGTGAGCTCATGAACTATTTGTTCGAAATAATTTTCTGAGAAAGCATTCAGTATAATTGCGGATGACCTTTTATGCCTGCAGCCTGCTTGAAACGTATAATTTTTTCAGCATATTGACGGTAGATTGAAGTTTCCACCGACTATGATTGTATAAGTGGGGTATATGTTTGAAATCAGACTTAAGTTTTCTTTGAACTGTTCAGCAACAATATCTTCTGAGACGGGGGTTTCGGTAAAACGATCCAATTAATAGTTTAATCCGGTTGTCAAGTATAACCTCTCTCCATACTACTTCACAGGAACTATCTACTTCAATTTCAATACCAGGTAAACTATCCTTTCTGAACACTCTTTCGTCGTTTGAAAAAATTTCGGCGGAACTTATTTCCGGCTTTAGCCACCTTCCCGTATCTATAACTATTTGAGCTTCCCTGCTTCCTATTAGGGCTTGGAGCTCTGCTTCTTTGCCAACACAGCTACGACAATTTACAACTACAATACTGATTGTTGCTAGAACTGCCTTATTGTGTTTTCTCTGTCCTCTTTTAGACGGACGCCCATTCTATGTTTCCTGAGACCCTACAACCTAAACCCTGCCCAGTCCCTTCCACACAGCCTCCACTACCCGAATAGCCGCTTCCTGTGTGTAGTGGACTCCTGACCTATTAACTAGAACCCGAAAACTCACCAACCAATGGCGCAAGTCAAGGAATCTACAGCCTACACGGTCACAGAACCGCCTGAGCTTCTGATTCAGACCCTGCGCTCGGCCCTGCACCAAAGAGCCACAATCGGTTCTATTGATGATGCTGCAGATGGTGAGCTCTGCCTTAATCTAACAAGCAAGACGCAATCTTTACCATTTCCGCTAGCCGCCCGAAACCAGAGAGAACCTCCTCCAATCCAAAGCTACACAAGTCATTGGTACCGACATGAGCGACTACCTGCAGTTGGCTGTACCCTGTCCTCTTCATGGGATCCGGAAGCATACTTTCCACATCCGGAATGACTCCTCCCAGTATGCACACGGAGTGCAATACTGGCTTCCTTGCCCTCCTTGGTAGCCAAGTTCCTGAGGGGCCCCACCACGCCCCTAACGTTGGAGCTCCCAACTACGAGCAAACCCACCCTCTGTGAACGCTCAGACCTTGCGGGCCGAGGAGCTTCCTCTGGAACACGGTGGACAACTGCATCCGGCTACGAGACTTCGTCAGGCACAGGTAACGCCCGAAACCTGTTCGTCAAACGAAATGGGGAGGCCTACGGAAAGTCTTTCGCTGCCTGCCGGACTTTGGAATGACCTCCCACTCGACCACGGGTGAGGGGTCAACCCCTGTGCAGGCAGTACCCGCGGGTTGTCCACAGCTTTGGACAGATCGGGGGACACATGGGACGTGCCCGACGTCACTCGCATCCTCGCGTCCGACCCCCCACAGTGATGCCCCTTGGCAGCAGCCTCAAGCTGTGAGACGAAGCCAACACAGCGAGGAGCTGTGAGTGAAGGGTCGCGAACTCAGCTCACATCTGTAATCAGCAGTTAAAGTTCATATCAATTACTGAAGTCGCTCCTATTTGAAGCTCGTAAAAATATGTCACAAACGAACGGTATACTCGCCTTATTAGCAGCAGGAACTCGAGGTGCTCTCTCACTGACGGTCTAATCGACAGTGAGCTATACTAACCAAAACGAGCAAAAGCCTGTACGATACGAGGGTCGATACAAGCATCGATAGCAACGGCGGTACTGTACGCTACAATGTTATTAAAATAAAAGGTTGTTCCTAGAAAGCAATCACATAAGCAATAAATGGCAAAAATAAACTAGTAGCAACACAGATAACTGAAAATAAGTCGCTCATGTTTGAAGCTCGTAAAAATATATAACAAGCGAACCTTGTACTCGCCTTATTAGCAGCAGAAACTAGAGGTGCTCTCTCACTGACAGTCTAACCGATGCGGTTGTGGAAGTCAAGTTCGCAGGATGCAGAGGACAGATGGAGATGTCCATTTTGGATGAAGAAGGGGCCCAATGTGACCACTTGGGAAAGAATTCGTGTTGTGGTAGGTGAGTGGAGGTAATAAGCAAGACGAAGCTATATAAGGACGTAAAACACTGTTTGCGTCCTTCATTTATTTGCTCACCATATACCGTACCTGTTTAGACCCTATCAGAAAATGATCGCTCCATAATTACTACAGAAATAATACTGCGTGAGCCATCTGTCAACATAGTCAGTGCTGCTGGTTGGACATGTTTCTCCCATATTAACTCCTGACGACATCCTAATCGGCGATACTACAGATAGCTGTCAACCCCATCTTCATAACGCAACGGCAATGGAATTCCTGTTTCACCATCACAATGTGTGCTCGGTCCATACAGACTCGCCCAAGTATAGTGAAGGCGCTGATAGCCCCGAAGCAAACGACAATGCCTATTATGACAGCCGAACTGATTGCCATTTTGGAAGCCCTGCTATTCGCATAGTGGACAAAAGGGTTCACATGGCTCTGAGCACTATGGAACATGTGAGGTCATCAGTCTCCTAGAACTTAGAACTACTTAAACCTAACTAACCTAAGGACATCACACACATCCATGCCCGAGGCAGGATTCGAACCTGCGACCGTTGCAGTCGCGCGATTCCGGAGTGAATCGCCTAGAACTACTCGGCCACCGCGGCCGGCTCATAGTGGACAACAACAGGCAAAATATTCTCCCTGTCTGGCAGTATATCAGGGATACAGATGTTTAAATCCATCATACTAGTTGTACCATAATGACAGCAATTATCAACTTTGTGTGCAGAGGAACTATTGCAAGAACGTGATGGTATGGATGAAAGGCCACTCCGGCATACCTGGAAATGAGCAAGTATATGTGCTAGTAAAGCAAGAATACCTACAGAGATATCTTAAATATGATGAACTACCTCTCACCGTGATGATGATGATGATGATGATGTTTCGTTTGTGGGGCGCTCAACTGCGTGGTTATCAGCGCCCGTACAATTACCCAATCTTTGCTCAGTCCAATTTCGCCACTTTCCTGGATGATGATGAAATGATGAGGACAACACAAACACCCAGTCATCTCGAGGCAGGTGAAAATCCCTGACCCCGCCGGGAATCGAACCCGGGACCCCGTGCTCGGGAAGCGAGAACGCTACCGCGAGACCACGAGCGGCGGACCCTCTCACCGTTATGATACCCATGTTCCGAAAGCTGTTGTCATCGGACTGTAAAGAGCATTGGTCAAGGACATATAAAATCACAGGCAGCCACTGTGCGCTAATTCATCCCACGAATCCAAGAGCACTGTGGTGTAATAAGATATAAACATCAAGCAGCTTTACAGCAGTTATAGCATGGCTGAAATTTAATAATTGGTAGTTCAGCCTAATGGCCATCCTTCTATGTGATTGCGGAGAGGAAGGAATATTTATACAGTGTCCTTGGAATGCGTATTACAGTAACGTACTTGCAAGTAATCTTCGGGCTCTTGATCATCAGTTCACAATCAGCCTCCAAACCTTGTTAGCATCCAACGATATAGCAACGTATAAAATACTGTACGGCTCGTCCATAGTGTCAATATTCCGATATGGCTCCCTGCGTTGCTAATGTAATGCTCTTGGTAATTAGAGTGCCAGGAGAAGACGAAAGCACAATTCACTGCTGCTCAGCAGGATGTGGAAAGCTTCACCAATAAATGTATGTCACCATATGCCTCCCATATGTATGTGTCTGAACACTGATGAATCTATACGTATGGCTATAATACTCAGATCTAGTTTTTGTATATTGTTGTCGTATTCTGCGTGTGTGTTATTATTAGACCTACAAAAATAATCAATTCTCTATTCGAAGCTTCTGAAGCAATTCTTACAGGACACACAAAAGAACATTTTATTGTCAGTTTAGACACACAGTCACTAATATGAATTGATTCGGAATATCTCAAATATGTACCAATAGCGAATTATCATTTCTTATTATGTTACTAGCAGGATTTTTACCTCATGCTACGTCTGTGTATCCTTTATTAAATTTTCGTCTTATTTACTTCCTTCAGTATACTGCCGATGTAATATTTGTTTTTTGTCAGAATCTGTTCTCTGTTAAGCCGCTGTAACTTCGTACCAGAGAACGAATTGAACTTACGTATACTTGGAATGAACCATGGACCTTGCCGTTGGTGGGGAGGCTTGCGTGCCTCAGCGATACAGATGGCCGTACCGTAGGTGCAACAACAACGGAGGGGTATCTGTTGAGAGGCCAGACAAACATGTGGTTCCTGAAGAGGGGCAGCAGCCTTTTCAGTAGTTGCAGGGGCAACAGTCTGGATGATTGACTGATCTGGCCTTGTAACATTAACCAAAACGGCCTTGCTGTGCTGGTACTGCGAACGGCTGAAAGCAAGGGGAAACTACAGCCGTAATTTTTCCCGAGGACATGCAGCTCTACTGTATGATTAAATGATGATGGCGCCCTCTTGGGTAAAATATTCCGGAGGTAAAATAGTCCCCCATTCGGATCTCCGGGCGGGGACTACTCAAGAGGACGTCGTTATCAGGAGAAAGAAAACTGGCGTTCTACGGATCGGAGCGTGGAATGTCAGATCACTTAATCGGGCAGGTAGGTTAGAAAATTTAAAAAGGGAGATGGATAGGTTAAAGTTAGATATAGTGGGACTTAGTGAAGTTCGGTGGCAGGAGGAACAAGACTTTTGGTCAGGTGATTACAGGGTTATAAATACAAAATCAAATAGGGGTAATGCAGGAGTAGGTTTAATAATGAATAAAAAAAAATAGGAGTGCGGGTTAGCTACTACAAACAGCATAGTGAACGCATTATTGTGGCCAAGATAGACACAAAGCCCATGCCTACTACAGTAGTACAAGTTTATATGCCAACTAGCTCTGCAGATGATGAAGAAATAGATGAAATGTATGACGAGATAAAAGAAATTATTCAGATAGTGAAGGGAGACGAAAATTTAATAGTCATGGGTGACTGGAATTCGTCAGTAGGAAAAGGGAGAGAAGGAAACATAGTAGGTGAATATGGATTGGGGGGAAGGAATGAAAGAGGAAGCCGCCTTGTAGAATTTTGCACAGAGTTTAACTTAATCATAGCTAACACTTGGTTCAAGAATCATGAAAGGAGGCTGTATACATGGAAGAAGCCTGGAGATACTGACAGGTTTCAGATAGATTATATAATGGTAAGACAGAGATTTAGGAACCAGGTTTTAAATTGTAAGACATTTCCAGGGGCAGATGTAGATTCTGACCACAATCTATTGGTTATGAACTGCAGATTGAAACTGAAGAAACTGCAAAAAGGTGGGAATTTAAGGAGATGGGACCTGGATAAACTGAAAGAACCAGAGGTTGTAGAGAGTTTCAGGGAGAGCATTAGGGAACAATTGACAGGAATGGGGGAAAGAAATACAGTAGAAGAAGAATGGGTAGCTCTGAGGGATGAAGTGGTGAAGGCAGCAGACGATCAAGTAGGTAAAAAGACGCGGGCTAATAGAAATCCTTGGGTAACAGAAGAAATATTGAATTTAATTGATGAAAGGAGAAAATATAAAAATGCAGTAAATGAAGCAGGCAAAAAGGTATACAAACGTCTCAAAAATGTGATAGACTGGAAGTGCAAAATGGCTAAGCAGGGATGGCTAGAGGACAAATGTAAGGATGTAGAGGCTTGTCTCACTAGGGGTAAGATAGATACTGCCTACAGGAAAATTAAAGAGACCTTTGGAGAGAAGAGAACCACTTGTATGAATATCAAGAGCTCAGATGGCAACCCAGTTCTAAGCAAAGAAGGGAAAGCAGAAAGGTGGAAGGAGTATATAGAGGGTTTATACAAGGGCGATTACTTGAGGAGAATATTATGGAAATGGAAGAGGATGTAGATGAAGATGAAATGGGAGATAAGATACTGCGTGAAGAGTTTGACAGAGCACTGAAAGACTTGAGTCAAAACAAGGCCCCTGGAGTAGACAACATTCCATTAGAACTACTGATGGCCTCGGGAGAACCAGTCATGACAAAACTCTACCATCTGGTGAGCACGATGTATGAGACAGGCGAAATACCCTCAGACTTTAAGAAGAATATAATAATTCCAATTCCAAAGAAAGCAGGTGTTGACAGATGTGAAAGTTACCGAACTATCAGTTTAATATGTCACAGCTGCAAAATACTAACGCGAATTCTTTACAGACGAATGGAAGAACTAGTAGAAGCCGACCTCGGGGAAGATCAGTTTGGATTCCGTAGAAATGTTGGAACACGTGAGGCAATACTGACCTTACGACTTATCTTGGAAAAAAGATTAAGAAAAGGCAAACCTACATTTCTAGCATTTGTAGACTTAGAGAAAGCTTTTGACAATGTTGACTGGAATACTCTCTTTCAAATTCTGAAGGTGGCAGGGGTAAAATACAGGGAGCGAAAGGCTATTTACAATTTGTACAGAAACCAGATGGCAGTTATAAGAGTCGAGGGGCATGAAAGGGAAGCAGTGGTTGGGAAAGGAGTGAGACAGGGTTGTAGCCTCTCCCCGATGTTATTCAATCTGTATATTGAGCAAGCAGTAAAAGAAACAAAAGAAAAATTCGGAGTAGGTATTAAAATTCATGGAGAAGAAGTAAAAACTTTGAGGTTCGCTGATGACATTGTAATTCTGTCAGAGACAGCAAAGGACTTGGAAGAGCAGTTGAACGGAATGGACAGTGTCTTGAAAGGAGGATATAAGATGAACATCAACAAAAGCAAAACGAGGATAATGGAATGTAGTCAAATTAAGTCGGGTGATGCTGAGGGAATTAGATTAGGAAATGAGACACTTAAAGTAGTAAAGGAGTTTTGCTATTTAGGGAGTAAAATAACCGATGATGGTCGAAGTAGAGAGGATATAAAATGTAGACTGGCAATGGCAAGGAAAGCGTTTCTCAAGAAGAGAAATTTGTTAACATCGAATATAGATTTAGGTGTCAGGAAGTCGTTTCTGAAAGTATTTGTGTGGAGTGTAGCCATGTATGGAAGTGAGACATGGACGATAACTAGTTTGTACAAGAAGAGAATAGAAGCTTTCGAAATGTGGTGCTACAGAAGAATGCTGAAGATAAGGTGGGTAGATCACATAACTAATGAGGAGGTATTGAACAGGATTGGGGAGAAGAGAAGTTTGTGGCACAACTTGACTAGAAGAAGGGATCGGTTGGTAGGACATGTTCTGAGGCATCGAGGGATCACAAATTTAGCATTGGAGGGCAGCGTGGAGGGTAAAAATCGTAGAGGGAGACCAAGAGATCAATACACTAAGCAGATTCAGAAGGATGTAGGATGCAGTAGGTACTGGGAGATGAAGAAGCTTGCACAGGATAGAGTAGCATGGAGAGCTGCATCAAACCAGTCTCAGGACTGAAGACCACAACAACAACATACTTGGAGACGCAAAGAAATGTCATTGTTGGGACTTATTGGTAGCATGTCGCAATAACCAAATATGGGAAAAATCATTTTCATTTTCTTTTCCCTGAAAGTATATTTTGTATGTATTTTTTTTAAACGCTAATCCTGCCCAGAACTCAGTATTTTAGTTATATGCCGTTAAGGGACAGAGCAAATAACTATAGCGCTAACATTGATCCTTAAGGATCTCCTGATTTTATGTAACTCCCCCTTCCCCTGGTTATTGACTGTTGACACTCTATAAAATAAGAGTTTACAAACGCTCTTAGGATTGATCGACAGTCCTAAAATGTCAATTTTGCACTTATTATATCGAATTTCAAAGTTTATTGCCAATGACGGTTTAACGTGCTTCTTTAAAGCCGATTTAGACTCAGTTACAAGTCATTTGCAAGTGTATTATGTATATATACACTCCTGGAAATTGAAATAAGAACACCGTGAATTCATTGTCCCAGGAAGGGGAAACTTTATTGACACATTCCTGGGGTCAGATACATCACATGATCACACTGACAGAACCACAGGCACATAGATACACGCAACAGAGCATGCACAATGTCGGCACTAGTACAGTGTATATCCACCTTTCGCAGCAATGCAGGCTGCTATTCTCCCATGGAGACGATCGTAGAGATGCTGGATGTAGTCCTGTGGAACGGCTTGCCATGCCATTTCCACCTGGCGCCTCAGTTGGACCAGCGTTCGTGCTGGACGTGCAGACCGCGTGAGACGACGCTTCATCCAGTCCCAAACATGCTCAATGGGGGACAGATCCGGAGATCTTGCTGGCCAGGGTAGTTGACTTACACCTTCTAGAGCACGTTGGGTGGCACGGGATACATGCGGACGTGCATTGTCCTGTTGGAACAGCAAGTTCCCTTGCCGGTCTAGGAATGGTAGAACGATGGGTTCGATGACGGTTTGGATGTACCGTGCACTAATCAGTGTCCCCTCGACGATCACCAGTGGTGTACGGCCAGTGTAGGAGATCGCTCCCCACACCATGATGCCGGGTGTTGGCCCTGTGTGCCTCGGTCGTATGCAGTCCTGATTGTGGCGCTCACCTGCACGGCGCCAAACACGCATACGACCATCATTGGCACCAAGGCAGAAGCGACTCTCATCGCTGAAGACGACACGTCTCCATTCGTCCCTCCATTCACGCCTGTCGCGACACCACTGGAGGCGGGCTGCACGATGTTGGGGCGTGAGCGGAAGACGGCCTAACGGTGTGCGGGACCGTAGCCCAGCTTCATGGAGACGGTTGCGAATGGTCCTCGCCGATACCCCAGGAGCAACAGTGTCCCTAATTTGCTGGGAAGTGGCGGTGAGGTCCCCTACGGCACTGCGTAGGATCCTACGGTCTTGGCGTGCATCCGTGCGTCGCTGCGGTCCGGTCCCAGGTCGACGGGCACGTGCACCTTCCGCCGACCACTGGCGACAACATCGATGTACTGTGGAGACCTCACGCCCCACGTGTTGAGCAATTCGGCGGTACGTCCACCCGGCCTCCCGCATGCCCACTATACGCCCTCGCTCAAAGTCCGTCAACTGCACATACGGTTCACGTCCACGCTGTCGCGGCATGCTACCAGTGTTAAAGACTGCGATGGAGCTCCGTATGCCACGGCAAACTGGCTGACACTGACGGCGGCGGTGCACAAATGCTGCGCAGCTAGCGCCATTCGACGGCCAACACCGCGGTTCCTGGTGTGTCCGCTGTGCCGTGCGTGTGATCATTGCTTGTACAGCCCTCTCGCAGTGTCCGGAGCAAGTATGGTGGGTCCGACACACCGGTGTCAATGTGTTCTTTTTTCCATTTCCAGGAGTGTATTTTGTAGGGTGAACGGTCGCGTTGTAAATTGCATAAGTTTGAACGACCTGCGTCGTTGTCAACAAAAGGAAACGTTGTACACTATGCATTTCATATTGTGACGGTACTTTCATCGGTATAAACGTTTAATAAAGTAGATGATGTCTCTTAATGAAATTCTAAGCGTGTAATTTCGATAGACTTGCTGTTAACAGCTACATCGATTCAAGGAGTGGTACCTCCACCACTCCAAGAGGATATAATTACGCCCTCCAAAACTATTCTCCCGCAGGAGACATCATGACAGCACCATGTACCACAGACCCTATCTTTAATAATAGCCTCAGTTCAGCGGTGAGGAGAGCCCGCAACGTTTTTCACGTGTTCTATACCCAGCTGAAGCCACTCACTGAAAAAATATCTTTGTATTAGTTTGCACAGACCTGTCAAATTGCGACGATGTTAATTATTACGTTCCACACGCTGTTGCAAATAGTATCAGATATTTTATATGGTTTAAGAACGGGTGATTTAGCGGACCAGATAAAGTCCGATTGTAGTAGTGGTAGTTTTATTTATCAGTAGATCTCTTTTAAAAAGGATATTGGAATTGTTTTGGCATTACAACTGTAGAATATGAAAAAGACAGAAGATCGCATATACAGATATTTATAGACTCACAATTCTAGAATTACAATGATGGGACGGACAGTAGGCCGTGGGTTTATAGTAGGAATCATCCCGGCATTTGCCCGAAATAATTCGGGGAAACCGCCGAAAAGCTATATCAGGATGTCTGGCTGAAGACTGGAGCCTCCACTCTACCGAATGCAAGGCCACTCTACTTAAAACAGTGCTACCTGATTCAGTTTGTCCCTAATGTGCATCACTGCCTTACAAATAAATTATTTAATAATGGTAAAAGGCTAATGCTGCACAGTTCATTCATTTCTCACTCCTAGCCACTGCACACCCCTCACAAATTAACAGCTAATGTCAGAACCATTCTGTGCACCGCTAGTTGCCACTTGCTAGCCTGAAAAACTGAGTTTCTATCCCTCTATAACAAGTGAGTTGGTGAGCGCAGAAAGAGCATAAGGTGTTAGTATTATACATCGCATAACTTTGGGAGTACGTTTTTGCGGAATAGGAAAAAAGGAGGAAGACTATAGTGTGAAACTCTTACGTGGAATGTTAGATGTGCTAGTGTGCCTAAGGGAAGATGGGGATGTCCATAGGATACTCATCATGAACATACAGTTGAATGGACAAGTCTTGGTTACTGGGAATGATGAAATAAACATTCTTGTTGATTTTCACGGCAGCTTTACTGAGTCGACACAAGTCATGGTACGGAAACCATCCCTCCCCCCCCCCCCAAACAAACAAAAAAAAAAGCACAGAACCACCTCCGATCGGAACATCACCCACACAACATACTGCGTTTTAGACACATAGTTGGGTCTGTAATGGATCTGGGAGATGTTATTCTTTTTTTACTGTATTTATCGATACCAAATTGTGGATTTTTTCTTATATTTTTTGTCAGAATATTTTTTATTGTAATTTGCCTTAGTATATGTTAATTTACTTATATTTTTGAGAGTGAAAGCATATTGATTACTCTTAGTAAATGTATCGAAGAATAGCAAAGAGACTGATTACAAGTGGAAGCTTGTGTGTTGTGTAAAATATCTTTGACGCTGGAGTCGTCTTTGACAGTAGTCAGTCGGCAGTTAACTCTTGATGTGTGTTGACGGTAGAACAATGTGAAGGTCGCAGTCATAAATAATTTTGAGTTATGTTACTGCTTTTTTTTGTATTAACTATAAGAAGAAACTACATTTGAAGAATTGGTATTTGAAACACCAAAATGAGGGAAACACGTTGAACCACGTCAATTCTGCAACCGACAAAGATGCATTGTGGAATCATACTTAGACAACTGAAGCCAAGACTAATATCGCCTTGTAAACGTCTAACGGAAAAGGTACTGTCACGAAATATGGCAAATTTAAGTAAATAAAAAATAGTGAGCATATTTTCAACTTGTGTCGTAGCCGGGAAACAATATTTCCACTGTGTCTCAGCAAAGATGCCATATTTAAATTGGGGACTCAGCCGGGATATTGTGTTCACGAGATCTTCAACAGTGCTACGAGGAAGAAAATTTTTGTGTGTTAATACCAGTTTCTTCAGAATGTGTGTTACAGTATTTGTGTTCATCGGGAAGTGAAAGTTTTGAAGAAGAAATGTTTCGGCGAAAAATATAATTTTCGACAAAGAAAATACTTCAAGAATTTTGGTCAACAATCACATGGATGGAAAACGGGGATTTGCAACAGTAGAAGAGTGTTCCAGATAAGTCACAAAACCTTCGTATTTTGTTAAAACAATATTTTTATCTTGTTTTGTATTGTTGTGTATACATTTTTGTTCTTCACAATGACTTATGAGATTTTCGAGAGTATTGTGCCTAAAGTAGAAACTAGTAATTTAATAGACTTTGAAAATCAGGACAGGTCAAATGAAACAGAAAGAACCGATCAGTTTGATTTAAAAAGTTTTCTTGTAAATTTCATGTAAGAAATTAAACAATCAGTTGACGACAATAAGACTTACTGGGATGAAAAAATTGATAACATTTTGTTGCAAGTCCAAGCAGTCAATACCCAAGTGGGTGATCTTTCGAACAGAGTAGGCAGTTTTGAGGAAAAAATTGAATCTGTGGAAGCAAACGTAAATGAAATTGATGCTAAATTGAGCGGTGAAATTAATACTGTAAAAATTGAGTTACTGGCAGATAGGGAAAGAAATTTAATTGATTTTAATGAGATAAAAGGGGAAATTAAAAATTTGGATGAGAATACAAAAGTTTTAGTAAAAATTGTAGAACAAAAAACTGACAATTGTTTGGTTACTTAAGAAAAAAGTTGAGTGCAATGATTTAGAAAACAAAAGATCTGTCAAAGAACTTAGCGGAAAAATTGCAAGCTTTGACATTGAATTTCAAAGCAAAAATTACAATGTCAACACATGCAATCTTGTATCTAATATTCCAGTGAAGCACTTTTCGGTAGATGGACCCTTACATCCTGTTGATTTTATACAGTATTGTAAGGATTGTGTTTTACCTCAATCACCAGATGATATAAAAATTAAATTTGTGAAAAAATTCTTGGAAGGGGAAGCTTTGATTTGGGCAAAACAGATTGTAACTTTGGGGATGACCTTTGCAGAATTTGAATCAAAATTTCTGGAAAATTTTTGGGATGATCTTAAACAAACTAGAATCAAAAGTGAATTTTTGAATGGGAGAAACTATAAAGAGTCAGATGGGAGCATGAAACAATTTTGCAAAAGTGAACTTCAAAAACTTATTCATTTAACAAAACCTTTGGATGACTTGATCAAAATTGATACCTTAAAGAGAAGATTGCCATCAGAAATGCAGTTGAGTTTAGTTCATTGTCCTGATAGTAATGTAGAGCAGTTTCTCAATTATATTGAAAAGTTGGATATGGTAAGAACAAGAACACACAGTGGGTTTACTCAGAAAGGTAATGGTCAAAATTGGGGAAATGATAACTTTCAAAAAAGGGAACAAAACAATTTTCATGGTGTCGGTCAAAATTCAGGGGGATATAACAATTTTCAGAAGAAGGACCATAATTTTTATCCAAAACAAGAACATGATTTTTGCGGAAATAATCAACAAAATAGAGAACACTTTAGGGATCAAAATCACAGAAATTTTGATAGAGATCAGTACAATAGAAACTACCGACAATCGGGTAATGTTTGGCATAGGAATGGGAACAGAAATGTTGATCAGAGGCATTGGCAGAACCACAATCAGCAGTTCAAACAGGAACCGGAAATAAAAAACGAGTAGACGCCCCCTTGAAGGTCCGCAAGGTTGAGGCAGAAGGTGAGCATGATGAAAGGACCAATGGATGTGACTATCATAAACCCAAACATGACAGATCCAAACCTAAGCTATCACATGAGGTCATTAGTTGTTACCTATTGAAGAAATTTCAAGAGGAAAATAATGATATTGATAAAGATAAAATTTTCAGTACACAAGGACATACAATAGATAAAAGTAATTGTGATTCATTTAATTTAACAGAGTTTTACACTTGGGCAGAAAAGAACAAGACTTTGTCAGATGATGTAATTTGTAGTAGTTCAGAGACGTGTGTGAATGAAAGAGAGAATACATGCTGTGAGAATGAAAATATTGGTGAAAGGGATCTGGTAACTTTAGAAAGGGGAAATAATATTTTGGGGGATAATTTGAATGTGTATGACCTGAATATGTATAATGATAATGATATTGATGATAAATTTGACAATGATGGTAATGGTATTGATGATGAAGTTGAGGAAAGGTGTTTCATTAGTTGAAATAGGGAGTTGGGTATACACAGGGTTGCAAATGGATTAAATAGTGAAATGTTATAGAAATTCCCAGGGATGTTACCAGGATGAATAAGGCTCACAAGCAGGGTGTATGTGAAAGTGTGAATTTTGATGTTGTTGGTAAAGAATCTGACTGCACAAATAATGACGACACATGTATAACTTCTAGCATAAGTGAAACTTTTACAGATACTAATGATACACACACATTTCTTATGAATATATGGCTGAACAGTGAAACTATTTCTTTTGACAAGAACTTTAGAAAGATGCTTATTAATGTAAGTGAAACTGTATGTCCTGAGTGGTGGAAAAAGATGAGATATTTTATTTTTGAAAAGCTGAAGGATAAGTACTTCAATAGTATACAATGTGATTTGGATGAAAATTCTTGGCTATTTGAGATAATAGAGAGTACTAATGACAATTTTGTATCTTGTGCAAATTTTATAACTGTGACAAATAATACAGGTAATGGTATACCATATGATTCTGATAAGTATAGGTTTGGGGAAATTGAAAGTGATTTATTACATGAGGATACAGGTTCTAAGAAAAGTGATCAATTTTGCAAAAAAATGGTTCAAATGGCTCTGAGCACTATGGGACTAAACATCTATGGTCATCAGTGCCCTAGAACTTAGAACTACTTAAACCTAACTAACCTAAGGACAGCACACAACACCCAGCCATCACAAGGCAGAGAAAATCCCTGACCCCACCGGGAATCGAACCCGGGAACCCGGGCGTGGGAAGCGAGAAAGCTACCGCACGACCACGAGATGCAGGCAATCAATTTTGCAGTCCTTATATAAAAATTCAAATTGGGTCATGGATTGGTAAATGTTTAATTGATACAGGAAGTGAGATTTTGGGAATATCTGAAAGGTTAAGCAAGAAATTGAAAGTGGGGAAAGATTTTGTTGAAATGCCAGTTGTTGGGGTAAAGATAAAAGGTGCTACTGGGAAGAGCAGTAAATTGGTAAAAAGCCAGGCTTTAGTGACATTTTTAATTGAAGGCAAGTTGTTCACACATGGATGTTTTGTAATTCAGGAATTTAATGAGGATTTTCTTTTGGGTATGAATTGGATAGTAAAAATAAATACAGTATTTGATTGGGTTGGAAGAAAACTTTTGACAGAAACCAGTGAAAGGGAATACATTCAGACAAATTTTGTGAACACACTTGGTGATCAGAGTAATGGAAATTTTGACAGTATCAATTTACTAAAAGAAAATAGATTGGAGAATGTTGAAACTCATAGATTTGATACTGATGAAGTTGAATTTGGGATTTTAGTAAATTTGAAAATTTCAGAAACACAAAATTTATCTGGGGAGCAAAAACAAGAGTTAGAAAATCTGCTGTGGGAATACGGTGATGTTTTCAGTGACATACCTGGCAGGCTAAAGGGTTATCAGTGTGAGCTTCAGGTAAAACCTCATGAACCATTTTTCATAAAACCATACAGTATTGCAATATCAAAAAGACCTACTGTTGAGAAAGAGCTGAAAAAGATGGAAGGATGTAATATAATAGAAAGGAGTATCAGTGCATATAAAAATCCTCTAGTAGTAGTTTCGAAAAAAGATGGTGGAGTAAAACTGTATAAACAGAAATCATAATTTCAAAATTTAAATAACCTATTATCATCCAAAAAAAAAGTCCTCCACTGGAATATGTTTGTTAGAACAAAACTACCTGTACAACCAAGTATGTACATTTGCATGTATAAATTAATAATTTGAAGTCACATGTTAATTGAAACTGATGAAAAAACACTGTTGTAATAAAAAATGAGAGAGAGATTTATTTTTACTTTTTTACAAAAAAAGTCTCCCTAGTGAGAATTTCTGAATTTTTCTAATTTTTAAAAGCTAAGTCTTCCATGTGGGTGAAAGCATGCATGTGAGGACATGCATGCAAAGGTATAAGTTTCAGAACCAATTTTAGATAAAGCCTCATGATATATGAGCAATTTATTGTTGTTCATACTGATGTTGTGGGGAGCAAAAGTACTCTTCACAAGAATGTGACTTGTAGTAATATTGTAGTAGAGAGGCAAGTGTACATAAATAATTGCAAAAAATTTAGATAATACTGATGTATCCTTAGCTGTGCTAAAAGAAGAAAATCATAAGCAAAAAAAAATACAAAAAAGATGGGTAGAAAAATTAAAAAAAAAGAAACTCATAAGCAAAATATATATATATATATATATATATATATATATATATATATATACAAAAAACACAAGTAAAAAAATCAAAGTAAATATATATATATATATATATATATATATATATATATATATATATATATATATATATATATATATATATATAAGGCAAATATATATTAAAAAAACACTACACTAAATATGTCCAGTATCATTTTTACTGTACAATATGTAAACATAATGAAAGTAACATTGATAAAAAAAATTAAATCTTATTCTAAAAATGAGTTTTGCCTTTCTATTATTTTCAATCTGTATGCTGGATGTTAGAATATTTCTCATGTATGTTTTATACCATGTTTATTTGTCATGTCAAATAATTTCTTTACTTGAATTTTTTGTGTATGAGATTGATGGGGAAGTATCATTGCAACAACAGTCAGTAACAAGTCCACAGATTCAAAGAGTCCAAATTTGGAAGAGGTTTTCAGACTGCATCATTATGTACTAATTGTGTAATACAGATCCATTACTGAGATTTGTTGGGATTTTGTTGTATATGTCCATAACAACAAAAGCCCTGGGGAGCAGTTGTAATGGATCTGGGAGATGTTTTTTTTTTTACTGTATTTATCGATACCAAATTGTGGATGTTTTCTTATATTTTTTGTCAGAATATTTTTTATTGTAATTTGCCTTAGTACACTCCTGGAAATGGAAAAAAGAACACATTGACACCGGTGTGTCAGACCCACCATACTTGCTCCGGACACTGCGAGAGGGCTGTACAAGCAATGCTCACACGCACGGCACAGCGGACACACCAGGAACCGCGGTGTTGGCCGTCGAATGGCGCTAGCTGCGCAGCATTTGTGCACCGCCGCCGTCAGTGTCAGCCAGTTTGCCGTGGCATACGGAGCTCCATCGCAGTCTTTAACACTGGTAGCATGCCGCGACAGCGTGGACGTGAACCGTATGTGCAGTTGACGGACTTTGAGCGAGGGCATATAGTGGGCATGCGGGAGGCCGGGTGGACGTACCGCCGAATTGCTCAACACGTGGGGCGTGAGGTCTCCACAGTACATCGATGTTGTCGCCAGTGGTCGGCGGAAGGTGCACGTGCCCGTCGACCTGGGACCGGACCGCCGCGAAGCGACGCACGTATGCACGCCAAGACCGTAGGATCCTACGCAGTGCCGTAGGGGACCGCACCGCCACTTCCCAGCAAATTAGGGACACTGTTGCTCCTGGGGTATCGGCGAGGACCATTCGCAACCGTCTCCATGAAGCTGGGCTACGGTCCCGCACACCGTTAGGCCGTCTTCCGCTCACCCCCAACATCGTGCAGCCCGCCTCCAGTGGTGTCGCGACAGGCGTGAATGGAGGGACGAATGGAGACGTGTCGTCTTCAGCGATGAGAGTCGCTTCTGCCTTGGTGCCAATGATGGTCGTATGCGTGTTTGGCGCCGTGCAGGTGAGCGCCACAATCAGGACTGCATACGACCGAGGCACACAGGGCCAACACCCGGCATCATGGTGTGGGGAGCGATCTCCTACACTGGCCGTACACCACTGGTGATCGTCGAGGGGACACTGAATAGTGCACGGTACATCCAAACCGTCATCGAACCCATCGTTCTACCATTCCTAGACCGGCAAGGGAACTTGCTGTTCCAACAGGACAATGCACGTCCGCATGTATCCCGTGCCACCCAACGTGCTCTAGAAGGTGTAAGTCAACTACCCTGGCCAGCAAGATCTCCGGATCTGTCCCCCATTGAGCATGTTTGGGACTGGATGAAGCGTCGTCTCACGCGGTCTGCACGTCCAGCACGAACGCTGGTCCAACTGAGGCGCCAGGTGGAAATGGCATGGCAAGCCGTTCCACAGGACTACATCCAGCATCTCTACGATCGTCTCCATGGGAGAATAGCAGCCTGCATTGCTGCGAAAGGTGGATATACACTGTACTAGTGCCGACATTGTGCATGCTCTGTTGCGTGTATCTATGTGCCTGTGGTTCTGTCAGTGTGATCATGTGATGTATCTGACCCCAGGAATGTGTCAATAAAGTTTCCCCTTCCTGGGACAATGAATTCACGGTGTTCTTATTTCAATTTCCAGGAGTGTATATATTAATTTACTTATATTTTTGAGAGTGAAAGCATATTGATTACTTTTAGTAAATGTATCGAAGAATAGCAAAGAGACTGATTACAAGTGGAAGCTTGTGTGTTGTGTAAAATATCTTTGACGCTGGAGTCGTCTTTGACAGTAGTCAGTCGGCAGTTAACTCTTGATGTGTGTTGACGGTAGAACAATGTGAAGGTCGCAGTCATAAATAATTTTGAGTTATGTTACTGTTTTTTTGTATTAACTATAAGAAGAAACTACATTTGAAGAATTGGTATTTGAAACACCAAAATGAGGGAAACACGTTGAACCACGTCAATTCTGCAACCGACAAAGATGCATTGTGGAATCATACTTAGACAACTGAAGCCAAGACTAATATCGCCTTGTAAACGTCTAACGGAAAAGGTACTGTCACGAAATATGGCAAATTTAAGTAAATAAAAAATAGTGAGCATATTTTCAACTTGTGTCGTAGCCGGGAAACAATATTTCAACTGTGTCTCAACCGAGATGCCATATTTCAGGTCGTTCAAACATTCGAAGCCTTGCATCATTTCAAAACATGAAAATCGCAACTCATGATTCCATAGTACACACTTCTAGTCAGCAACTGTATAGTTTGTGTGTAGTTTGCGTTACTAAAGACGTGCAGCTTTGCACTATCCGATCGAATGCATCTGTACGTCTGCTAGTGAACATTAATATAGTGTGTACCCACCCTTCGCCTTTATGAAGCCTTGAACGCTGCTGGAGACACTTTCATAATATGTCTGAATGTCTGTGAAGGAATGACAGCCCACTCTTCCTCAAAATCCGAACTCAGGTAAGTCAGTGATGTCCGATGCTGTGGTCTGGATGGAAGTCGTTGTTCTAGCTCATCCCAGAGGTTTTCCGTTGATTTCAGGTCCGTCCTCTGGACAGGCTATTCCATTTCGGGAACGTTGTTGTCTAAAATAGTTGTCTTATAGACGAGCCAGGCTTTAAGGCAGGATGAATTGTCATGATGGTACAAAGAAACATCGTTGCCGAACTGTTCCTCTACGGTGCTGTGAAATGCGTTCCTATCCTTCTGCATTTAGCGTTTTCTTAAGCATAATAAGGGCACAACAGTCTAACCAAGAAAAACACCCCCATACCGTAACACCACCTCTTCTGTATTTCACTGCTGGCACTACACTTGAAGGCATTCGCCAAACCCAAACCCTTCCCTCGGTTTGCCGCAGGCTAAAGCGTAATTTATCACTCGACCATTGCAGCCCGTTCTTTTGAACTTCCTATGCACAGTCTTTGTGCTAGCTGGACTGCTGCAAGTTACGAATGGTTCCACCGCTGATTTTAGCACGATTTTCTACAACTTCTTTCCGCAATTATCGACGGTCCCTGTCCGTTGGCATAAGATGTCTGCTGGTCTTCGTTTAGCTGTGGTTCTACTTTCGCGTTTCCGCTTCACAGTCAACAGCTTTGGAATAGCTGAAATGTCCCTCATCGATGTGTTAGTTAGGTGACATCCAATACGAGTCCACGTTCGAAGTTTCTGCGCTGTCCTGACCGCCTCATTCTATCGTTACTGCCTCTCTACTGACACAGAAATAGCCCCGCCTATTTTTATACTGGCAGTTCCTCCACTTGTGATGAATGCCTTTGTTCAGATACTGTATGTGTCGTGAGCAATGCGTCTTAGCAATATACTCCTCTCCAGATGCCCATCGTATGCTATCCTCTTCGCAATATTTACTCAGAAATTAGTTCTGATGGACATTTATTCACTGACGGAAGCTTTTGCTGTTGCATTTCAAACGGATTGTCTTTGAGATGGCATGTCTGGTCTCTGTTTCTTGTCGGTTAGCATCTTTTTATGACCACTGTTCTCAAGTTGTATTATAAAATTGCAGCGAGTGATTCGTTATACCTTGTAGACACAATGGAGAGTCCGCGTTGATACGCCAACGAGTCAGTCAACTTTAATTCATGGTGTGGTCATGGACTCGTTCAGACACGACAGCTTCTTTCTGCCGTCCCATCAAGTCACCACATTGACGATTCTTAATGTACTTATTCCATACAAGTGACCGACACATACATCACATGTGACTGCCATCGATTACGTTAGCAGTGGCCCGTTGTCAGCTCTGCTCCATTTGTAGCGATCCAAACGGACCAGGGGTTAATTGATATTTCGTCCAGTGACCTTAATCCAACAGCAACAAAGTATTAAGCAAAAGTTAAAATAATCAACATAATAGCCTTATATATATATATATATATATATATATATATATATATATATATATATATATTTATTCCGAAGACTGGATTCTGAGCTGCTGCAAGTGACACATAGCAATGGTTCCCTTTGTTTTGCTGTCATCTCATGAGAGAAGAATGTAAATTATTTTGACAGGCTATTCACTTTCACATAAAAAATTCTGAATAGTACAGTATCTGTATTATCATTTAATTCTCAGTAAGAACAACAGTAATACGAAAAAGATAATACGACAATTTTTCTGTTCTCAAACCCTGCTGAAAAAATTGTCAGCTTGTCATAACAGCTCACGCTACTCCAACTGAAATAATATCCAAACAGGAGACCAGTTTTAAATAATTCCCCAGTTGTTTACGTTAATCAAATAAACATCCAGAAATAACAGAGAGACAAGAATATCCATTACTGTACTGATTATTTATGACGGAAGGTACTGGATGTTATTTTCCACAAGTACGGAATTTTACACTGAGGGAACTAATGTCGAGATCAATCGCCAAACAGAGAAAGCGGCTTTTTTAACGTAGTCTCGTTTCTTCATGGCGATAGTTTTCGTGTCCGTCTGATATTTTAGTCTGTTTCTTACTAAGTAGTTTGGATCTTTTTAATTGCCCTGGCTGACTGTACCATTTTCTTAGATTTGGGATAGCTACTTCTTTCATACGAGTTTCTGCATCATCACCATTATTTTATATTTAGTAAACGGGAATCTCGGGGGTATCATTTTTCATGAATTTGGTGCTAGGTTTGTTCGTTGGTAAATCATGCTTCATTCAAAAGTTTTATTCTCAGGAAATTATTTATAACAGAATGTCCTGCCTATTATTTTTCACAACTACAGAACCATCTTTTCACTGAAAAAACTATTGGTCTGACTAGCTGGCAAACACAAGCCTGTTTGTTCATGACGTCAGTATTTCTGTTCATTTGATGTTTTAGTCTATCTCTTCCAGCATAGAATGGATAATTCAGTCCCACGGACTACTTATATGAATCACTTCTGTTTGAGGTAATTACTTGTTTACTGCATCTTCCGCGTTCTTTTGCGTGTGGTAAATGAGTGATCTCAGTCGTATTATTTTTCATGAATTCCATGCTATGCTTGTGCGTTTGTAAACCAAGTACCTTTCAAAAGTTCTGTTGTCTGTAGACGGCCCAGAATCAACTAGAATACACCGTTGTACAGATGGACGAAAGATTGACTACATCAAGCAGGTTTAAATGAATGTAGTTTTAACAGTTTTTGCAGAAACGCATAATTTTCAGCTGGATAGAGTAGTGGGGAGAGCTGCAGTAAAATGGTTCGGGCTAAAGACAATAAATGACACAAAAGAGGAGTCATACTTCTTTCATTTTTGTACTGCGTTCCATCCCGCATACACTTAATGAGGCACAGTGTATTTGTGGCGCTATGACAGTCTCTTAAAAATTTCAAATCTACATCTACATCTACATGATTGCTCTGCAATTCACATTTATGTGCTTGGCAGAGGGTTCATCGAACCACACTCATACTATCTCTCCACCATTCCACTCCCGAACAGCGCGCGGGAAAAACGAACACCTAAGCATTTCTGTTCAAGCTCTGATTTCTCTTATTTTATTTTGATGATCATTCCTACCTATGTAGGTTGGGCTCAACAAAATATTTTCGCATTCGGAAGAGAAAGTTGGTGACTGAAATTTCGTAAATAGATCTCGCCGCGACGAAAAACGTCTTTGCTTTAATGACTTCCATCCCAACTCGCGTATCATATCTGCCACACTCTCTCCCCTATTACGTGATAATACAAAACGAGCTGCCCTTTTTTGCACCCTGTCCTCCGTCAATCCCACCTGGTAAGGATCCCACACCACGCAGCAATATTCTAACAGAGGACGAACGAGTGTAGTGTAAGCTGTCTCTTTAGTGGACTTGTTGCATCTTCTAAGTGTCCTGCCAATGAAACGCAACCTTTGGCTCGCCTTCCCCACAATATTATCGAATTCCAACGGATTTCTTTTGGAACTCATGTCGATCACCTCACACTTTTCGTTATTTAGCGTCAACTGCCACCTGACACACCATACAACAATCTTTTCTAAATCGCTTTGCAACTGATACTGGTCTTCGGATGACCTTACTAGACGGTAAATTACAGCATCATCTGCGAACAACCTAAGAGAACTGCTCAGATTGTCACCCAGGTCATTTATATAGATCAGGAACATCAGAGGTCCCAAGACGCTTCCCTGGGGATCACCTGATATCACTTCAGTTTTACTCGATGATTTGCCGTCTATTACTACGAACTGCAACCTTCCTGACAGGAAATCACGAATCCAGTCGCACAACTGAGACGCTACACCATAGGTCCGCAGCTTGATTAGAAGTCCCTTGTGAGGAACGGTGTCAAAAGCTTTCCGGAAATCTAGAAATACGGAATCAACTGGAGATGCCCTGTCGATAGCGGCCATTACTTCGTGCGAATAAAGAGCTAGCTGCGTTGCACAAGAACGATCTTTTCTGAAACCATGCTGATTACGTATCAATAGATCGTTCCCTTCGAGGTGATTCATATTGTTTGAATACAGTATATGCTCCAAAACCCTACTGAAAACCGACGTCAACGATATAGGTCTGTAGTTCGATGGATTACTCCTACTACCCTTCTTAAACACTGGTGCGACCTGCGCAATTTTCCAATCTGTAGGTACAGATCTATCGGTGAGCGAGCGGTTGTATATGATTGCTAAGTAGGAAGCTATTGTATCAGCGTAATCTGAAAGGAGCTTTTCGCGGATGATGCTGTAGTATTCAGAGAAGTTGCAGCATTAGAAAATTGTAGCGAAATGCAGGAAGATCTGCAGCAGATAGACACTTGGCGCAGGGAGTGGCAACTGACCCTTAACATAGGCAAATGTAATGTATTGCGAATACATAGAAAGACGGAACCTTTATTGTATGATTATATGATAGCGGAACAAACACTGGTAGCAGTTACTTCTGTAAAATATCTGGGAGTATGCGTGCGGAACGATTTGAAGTGGAATGATCATATAAAATTAATTGTTGGTAAGGCTGGTATCAGGTTGAGATTCATTGGGAGAGTCCTTAGAAAATGTAGTCTATCAACAAAGGAGGTGGCTTACAAAACACTCGTTCGACCTATACTTGAGTATTGCTCATCAGTGTGGGATCCGTACCAGATCGGGTTGACGGAGGAGATAGAGAAGATCCAAACAAGAGTGGCGCGTTTCGTCACAGGGTTATTTGGTTACCGTGATAGCGTTACGGAGATGTTCAGCAAACTCAAGTGGCGGACTCTGTAAGAGACGTGCTCTGTATCGCGGTGTAGCTTAAGTCCAAGTTTCGAGAGGGTGCGTTTCTGGATGAGGTATCGAATATATTGCTTCCCCCTACTTATACCTCCAGAGGAGATCACGAATGTAAAATTAGAGAGATTCGAGCGCGCACGGAGGCTTTCAGACAGTCGTTCTTCCCGCGAACCATACGCGACTGGAACAGAAAAGCGAGGTAATGACAGTGGCACGTAAAGTGCCCTCCGCCACACACCGTTGGGTGGCTTGCGGAGTATAAATGTAGATGTAGAGTCTAATCGGTATACAATCTGGACCTGAAGACTTGCTCGTATCATGCGATTTGAGTTGCTTCGCAACCCCTAAGGTATCTACTTCTAAGAAACTCATGCTAGCAGCTGTTCGTGTTTCAAATTCCACCTCGTGTAGTTCATCTGTGTACGACAACCTGCCGTGGACGGTGCTGCCCTCAGAACTTCACACAAGCGGCGGCTCCCCGCTCGCTTCAGGCCACCGCCTGCCTGTCTGCCGACGCTGGTCAGCGAAGGCCGGCGCGGCGCTTCGACACGGCTACGGCTGCCCCGTTAACTGTCAGGAGTTGCCGCAACTCCGGCACTGTGCTTCGCCGCCCGCCCCCGCTGCTGCGTCGGCCAACAGTTACCTCGGCCCCGGCACGGAAGCATTGTCTGCGCCTGAACACGCAACGGCGGTACTACTTCTTGCTACGAATAGAACTTTCTCTCGGGATAACATCGAAAGCACGTTACGTGGCTGCACAACGAATAGCTCAACACCTCCGCAGTTCCCACTTCCAAACTACGGAAAAAATTTGTTCCTCACTAGCTGTTGGTGCATTGACTCGCTCAACGTAGCTGGTATACGAATCAGTCGAGCTGAAACGTACACAAGAGGAATAGTCGCTTCCGGCAGTTTAAATAGCAGCATCCATTAATCAGATAGCCATCTAATAAACATAGTAGCTTACAGGATATACAAGAGTACTTTTAATGCAGTTATTCGTGGCGCTAGCAAATGTGTGCACAACACTTCATCAAATCATAATTGCGGATGTCGTGAAAGACAAATTTTATTGTGTGATCGAATTAACGAAAACGGATCTCAGCATTACGTTCACATGGTGGAGTATAATGAACATAGACGCCTTTTATTTCAATTTTCTATTAACTGTCGTACAGTAAAAGAATTGCAATTCAGGAAATGTTGCTATAGTGTTAACAGTGACGTTCTCCATGGAAGAAAAACCTCTTCCTTGATTGTTTGGAAAATTATGTGACTTATGTGCCTTCGGACATACAGCTTAGTTCTTGATTCCATTATATACATAACGAGCGACCTGGTCGTTTTCTTAATTTGTTTCGAACTGCTTTATTAATATGCGGTGTATTTCGTTCACATCAGTAAAGATAAATTATATTCAACGGTCAAAAAACTGGTACATCTGCCTAATATCGTGTAGGGCCCTGCGAGCACGCAGAAGTACCGCAACACAACGTGGCATGCACTCGACTAATGTCTGAAGTACTGTTGGAGGGAACGGACACCGTGAATCCTGCAGGGCTGTCCACAAGCCCGTAAGAGTTCGAGGGGGTGGAGATCTCTTCTGAACAGCACGTTGCAAGCCATCCCAGATATGCTCAATAATATTCATGTCTGGGGAGTTTGGTGGCCAGCGGAAGTGTTTAAACTCATAACAGTGTTTCTGGGGCCACTCTGTAACAATTTTGGACGTGTAGGATGTCGCATTGTCCTGCTGGAATTGCCCAAGTCCGTCGGAATCCACAATGGACACGAATGGATGCAGGTTATCACACAGTAAGCTTACGTACGTGTCACCCATTAGAGTTACAGCTAGACGTATGAGGCGTCCCATATCACTCCAACTGCTCGCGCTCCACACCATTACATAGCCTCCACCAGCTTTAATAGTCCCCTGCTGGTATGCGACGTACATGGCTTTATGAGGTTGTCTTCATACCCGTACACGTGCATCCGATACAATTTGAAACGAGACTAGTCGGACCAGTCATCAACATTCCAACGTCGGTGTTGACGGGCCCAGACGAAGCGCAAAGCCTTGAGTCGTGCAGTAATCAAGGGTACACGAGTGTACCCTCGGCTCCGAAAGCCCATATCGATGATGTTTCGTTGAATGGTTCGTACGCTGGCACTTGTTGATGGCCCAGCATTAAAATCTGCACCCATCTGCGGAGGGTTTACACATCTGTCACGTTGAACGATTCTCTTTACTCGTCAATGGTCCCGTTCTTGCAGGATCTTTTTCCGTCAGCATGTCAGAGATTTGATGTTTTACAGGATTCCTGATCTTCACGACACTCGTGAGATGGTCGTACTCTCTACACTCTACTTCATCGCTACCTCGGAGATACTGTGTCCCGTCGCTGTTGCGCCGACTATAACATCACGTTCAAACTCACTTAAATCTTGATAATCTGCCACTGTAGCAGCAGTAACCAATCTAACAACTGCGGCAGACACTTGCTGCCTTATATAGGCGTTGCCGATCGCAGCGCCGTTGTCTGCTGTTTACATATCTCTGTATTTGAATACGAATGCCTATGCAAGTTTCTTTGGCGCTTCAGTGTATCTTCTCTGCTATGTCAGAATCTAGAATCTATCTAACTCTTTGATAGCCGGATATGTAGCGTGTCTTACATAGGTCAGCTTATTAGAACAATCGAGAAGAAATGCAATGACCATCTTCGTTACACTCGACTACCACGACCAAACAAATCAGCTGTCGCCGAGACCTGCCTCGAACATTATAATGAAATGTGATGAGGCCGGTATAATGGTGCAAACTCCAAGTTTCTGTATATAGTAATTAAGGAGTCTATCGAAATAAGGAATTTGGAGTTTCTAACACACCGTGACGTGGATTTCAACTTGACCATGGCTTGGGGTCCGCCATTCAGTTTCCTGTGGTCGCGCCAGCCAGGTCATCCACTATAGCAGGTTGTTCCAACCGAGCTCCAGGGAGCCGGAGCGCTCCGGAACGCTCACTGCGGCAGCTCGGAGCCCGCGTGGAGGGGGAAAACGAACTCACTGCCCACTGGCCACATGCAGCCGCAACTGACGCAATAATCCGTGTTCAATGACAGCTATTACTAGCCGCGGGAGCCCTGTACCTCTATTGGAGGATACCTTTCTATTCACTGAGAGGGATGGTCGTCCGCAGTGTCTTGCATGTCATAAAGTATTTAATTCTGCAAGGAGGTAAAATATACACCGACATTATACACGTCTTCACGCAGCGCACTACGATCAGGTAGAAGGCGTTGCACGCAGAGAATTGGTAGCCAGGCTTAAGAACGACATACCAGGAGGCGTAATACGGAGGGTATCGAAACATGCAACATAGTTCGTGTTCTGTAATGCGTTTATAATTTTCAGGTGAATGAGAGCGGAGAAAACACTACTGAACCTGCAATTAGAGCAAGCTACAGGATCGCTCACGTCTTTGCGACCAGTGACAAGCCGTTTTCGGTGGGACCACTCGTAAAATCCTGCATGGTAGCAGTTGCAGAATGTTTGTTTCCAAGGGAGGTGCAGGCAATTGAAGGGGTTTGCCTGAGTTTGCCTGTCGAAGCAAACAATGTCTCGTCAAATCCTGAATATGGCAGCGGTTTTAGAGACACAGCTCAGGGAAAAAGGCGAAGAGCTTTGTTGCATTTTAGCTAGCGCTTGGCGAAAGCACCGACATATCGGACTGTGCTCAGCTGGCAGTGTTTGTGTGTGGTGTCGACATGGAGCTGCAAGTAACTGAAGAACTCTTGGATGTGGTACCACTCGATTACACCGCAACAGGACGTGACATTTTTGAAGCTGTTTGTGAATCAGTGGACAATATGGATTTCCCGTGGGATAAGCTCCATTCTGTAGCGACAGACGCTGCACCACAAATGATCGGGCGTCACCAAGGTTTTGCTTCTGGTTTGAAAAATAAACTCAGGGACGAATTCGGGAAAGACATTTTGACTCTTCATTGTTTTGTTCGCCAAGAGGCACTGTGTGCTGAAACAGTAGAGCTAGGTGGCCTAATGAAAGATGTCGTGAAATGTGTGAATTTTATGCGGCGTCACGGTATGAATCATCGCCACTTCAAAGGATTCCTGAAAGATATGGAAGCGGAATATGGGGATATACCTTACCAAAGTACAGTTCGTTGGCTGAGTCGGGGAAAAGTTCTTGATGTTTTCTTTGCCATTCGTGAGGAAATATCCCTTCTTCTCGAAATGAAAGGGGAAGAAATGCGTTGTCTGAAAGATATAAAATGGATATCAGACCTGGCGTTCCTAGCTGACAACTATGCATCTGAATTATTTAAATCTGTCATTGCAGGGCAAAGGGCAGCTAATCGTTGTCATGCACGACCAGATCAAAGCGTTAATGGAAAAGTTACGTTTATTTGAGAGGCAGATGAGTAATGGACATTTAACGTTCTTCAATCGTCTTGCTTCTTTAAAACTACATGAAGGTACTACTTTCGGCGATTACCAAGCAAAGTTAAAGCAGCTCATCACGTCGTATGAAACACGATTCCGAGACCTCACTAGTTTGGAAATGGAACTTACGGTGTTCAGCACTCCTTTTTCAGTTTCCCCCGATGACTTGTCATCGTCACTTCAGTTGGAGATTATTGATTTGCAAAATTCAACTTTGTTGAAATAGAGGTACTACAACACGTTGGATTTGTCACGATGGTATCGTTCATTACAGCAAAAAACATTTCCCAAGCTTCATAACGATGCCGCTCAGATCATCTGCATGTTGGGATCTACGTATTGTTGTGAGCATTTTTTCTCAGCAATGAAAAGAGTAAAAAGTAAGGAACGATCGTTTCTTCAGGATGCAACAATAAAGGCCATCCTCCGCATTAACGCTGCGAACACTTTGACGCCAGATATTTCCGATCTTGTAATGAAAAGAAAATGTCAAGCTAAAGAGGCCCAATAAATTTGTAAAACAGTTGTTCCTTATTTATTTCCTGAACATCGTATTTCCTGGTGTAGCACGTCACCACGTCTTAGCAGCTAAGAGTACGAGGTTGTCGATCTTGTAAGACGCAGGTGGCACATCAAAACGCTCGCCTTGCCGCCTGCCTCAGCCAGTCGTGCCACCTGCCGGCGTGCCGGCCCACTTTGAATGGTCACAGCGGGCGACACGGCTCCCTGGAGCAGGGAGCGCTCCGCGGCTCACGACGGAGCCGACGAGCTGGAACAGCCTGCACTATAGTCTTCCTTAAACCAGTTGTCACTTCCATTTGACTCTAAAGTTGCGACGTCGTCGTGCGAAGTACAGTCTGCTGACAGCCGCCAGAGTGCATCGCTCTCTGCGGCGAAAGAAAATCGCTTTAAACCTATATCTTCCACAGTAATCAAGTAAAAGAAATCTCAAATTCACATATAATGTAAACCTCTATAATGTGTCTCAACCCGCGCGGAGTGGCCGCGCGGTTTGAGGCGCTATGTCACGGACTGCGGGGCCCCTCCCGTAGGTGGTTCGAGTCCTCCCTCGGGCATGGGTGTGTTTGTTGTTCTTAGCATAAGTTAAAGTCAGTTTAATTAGTGTGTAGGTCTAGGGACCGACGACCTAAGCAATTTGGTCTCTTAGGAATTCACACACACGCAATGTCTCCCAGCACGTCAAAAATCTGACTTTATTTTTTATTAGGGAAAGAGCCACGTGAATTTTTTGAAACGGATTAAATTTTTCCGATCGTGAAAATCTTCAAAGGTATCATGTGATATCTGAAAAGCCAATGCTTTCAAAGCAACTTTTTTTCGTTGATTACCAAATTATCTCGGTCGGTAACGAATCTTATAAAATTTTCATACTGGACGGCCTTTACTATATACAGGGTGAATTACATAAAACTTGCACTGCAAATATTGCAAAAATGGAGAATGCTGTTGATGTGTGGGTTTCTTAGAATGGATTGGTAGTCATTAACTAGGTAGCCAGTCACCAGACTGTAATAATTATCTTTTTGAGTATTTGTTTTGGAAAGCATACACTTTCTTAAATGGAACAATGCCTATTGGCATTGACAAACTAAGAGCAGGGTAAATTAGAATGTCAGTAGTGTTTGTTGTAGGACTCTAGTGCGAGTCGGTCCGGAGAAGTAGTATATTAAAAAGTTTCCACCACGACAGTTGTACAATATCTGTGGAAGCACATTATAAAGAACAACACAAGAGCACTTACTAGCTATATGGATTCTGACGAATAACGAGACAACTGATCATCACAGGTTGTGTTCAAAATGATTACCGGCAGGGCAATACAAGCTCCCAGTCTGGTATGGAATGACTGCTGCACACGTGCTAGAATTTCAGCGGAGATGTCAGAGCAAGCTGTTGTAATACCTCGTTGCGTACCATCGGATGTTGTTGATATGAACTTGTAGACAGTGTCTATCGGCTTTCCCCACAGAAAAAAGGTCTACAGGCAACAAATCCGCGGAACGGGACGACCAACGTACGTCCAATCCAACGATTTGGAAACAATGCGTGAAGACATGCTGTAGTACTTCGCCCACTATGTGCTGGACAGGCATCTTGTGAGTACCAGACGTCGCTTCTAACCTGCAGAGGAACGTATTCTGGCATCCGTCTGTTAGTTTGTCTATGAAAAAGGGGTCTATGAACTTAATATTCACCTTCACACACCACACGCTTACACTCCGTGGACGCTGACGTTCCACCTTGCTAAACTAAGGGGATTTTTAACACACCGATTCCGCTATAAATCCATTTTGTGAACCGGGTTGTTTGGCTTGTGATAAGACAACTTCTAATCGTTCTGCCCTCGACAAGTTACTGTAAGGCGCATCTTACGTATCTCTAACTAACAAACGATGTCGTTTTTATTCATTGCTTTTGTAGGCGCCTAATCTTGAATAACCGAATGATATGAAGCGTTAACCGCAACTATCATAGAGCTTTGGTTAAGTTTGATGCACAGTGTCTTTAGATTGTTTCACAGAAGTATTTCGCTTCATCTCTTTGTGGTAGCCAGAGGTCTTGTTTGAAATGAATAACAGCAGACAATTAGAAATCAAACCTTTCGAATTTCCGGCATATGCTACAACTATTATTTTTCCTCTGCCGATCGGAGCTGCCATACTGCCGCTGATGCCATCGTCAGTCCAGTCCTTTTTTCAACTGTGCCCCACATTCACCGACGTTCCATGAAGCCAAAGGATATTGTCAAAATTTGTCTCTACTAATTCTCTACGAAAGGGTAGAGCCAGGCTGCAATATCTTGTCGTTCCATTAATAACTTGTTGCCAGAAATGGATTTGTAGCGGAATCGTAACTTTTTCACAACTCCTAACAAGGGCGACTTACCACCCTGAAATACGTCCACTGATACAAAGGTAGCATGTAGATTTTTGAGAGTCGGATACTCCTTCCTTGTATAACATGCGTATGTCTGACTACGAATCGCATTTTCCTGAAAAGAGTCTAGATTTGTTGCCTTCTTCTTGTGGCGCCTGTTTTTCCCTGGTGGCTGCAATTTAAATGACTCGCCTCATTCTTCTCTCGCGAAGTTCTCCTTACACTTCTATACCACTGATCGTTCGCTGATTTGCAGAGCAACTGCAGTTCGCCCCACCACTCTATCCCTCTCTCTCTCAAAAGACTCATAAAAACATCCGACAGACAAGATCAGATAAAATATTTCTTTACTTAAAACAATTGGTTTTGACAGACTTCGCTGTCAGCTTCTGGTCTCAAAAAATATTTTTATTATGAAACGTATTCATTTTACGTTGGACCTCACGTCATGTTGTCATGTGGATAAAAATCAGCACATTATAAAAGATTTGTCAAAACTGTGCTGATTTTTGTCCACATGACAAATTGGTGTTAGTTCCAACGTAAAATGAACACCTTTCATAACAAAAACGTTTTTTAAGACCGGAAGATAACAGCAAAATCTGTCGAAACCGGTTGTTATATATAAAGTAGTAGTTAATGCGATCTTGGCGGTTGAATGTTTTTAGCAAGTAAAACAGATTGCTCCTTCGGTCTTCTCAAAATTAAAAAAACTGTATCAAAATACTCCCTCAAGGGCCACACGAATTCATGCGACTGACTACGTATAATCGTGAAGCTCGACACTTTTTGAAAGTTTCCTAGTGGTGTATCTCCTCGGTTTGCCCCTCTTTCGACTACTTTCATCACACATCGTAAGGCACGTTAAGCTAAATGTTATCCAACTATCTCACTAAGGCTGGCACTACGCTTAAGGCAGCGTAGCGGAAGCGGCAATGTAGTGGGAAGCGACAGTGCCAAGCTGCCGCTGGTTCGTTAATGGCGAGAGCCGAACAGCCCGCTACCTGTCAAGTGACACATAGTTTAAATTAGACTATAGATCAGGAAAATTTGTGAGAGAACGTGGGTTTCGGAGATTAAACGATGCAGGCTGTGAGAAACAAATGACTACCAAACGGCGTAGCTGTTCCGTACCGCTGCGTCTTCTGGTCGTTGGCTCAGAATTAACACTACCACTAAGGCCATATTCTTTCCGAGATTTTACTGCTTGATGTTTTCCTAACGCCTCGTTTTTACATTTTGTATCTTTCTAAACGTTGCAGTATTAATTCGTAGTTCGGTTTAACGTGATAAAATTGTCGTGTCGCTTATTACTCTCTTTACACATGATGTAGGAAGTTTTGTAATTCACAAACGCGTAATTTTTTATTCATTTAGTGATTCAAATATTTCGAAAAAGAGCTAACTGTCAAGTTTATTCTGTCAGCGTTCGGTACATCCAGTCTTTCTTCCAGGAAACTCACGGTAGCTATGAAGTTCGGCAGAGAATTCATTTAAAATAGGCAAGGTACGTTCGAAAACCTTTAGTCCAAGAAAAAATAAGAATAAAGCAGTGATTTAGTGAGACCTTACAAAGAAGTATTATACTTTTGAACAAGACTAATAGAAATTAACATCGCATCAACTCCTCATAGGATTGATTGAAAATACTACCTCTAAGATTTGCTCCAAATGTAACGACTTATTCACATGGCTCCGTACTTGAAATCTGAAGTCCTATTTGTGATGAAAAGTGCTGCAGCATAATATTCTACGTATAACTGTTTGCAACGTTGATAACTACTTACCCTGAAAGACTTACAACCAACACAAAACAGTACAAAACAAATTTTTGTATGACAAGAACTGTTGCATGTCAAGGTTGCCTCGGTTTTGTTAAGTAATAAAGGAAAAACAAGTTACTAGATAAATACTTAAATTTAAAATGAGGTTTTAAGAGCTTCAAGTGGTTTCTGCGCCATCTAAAGATGAATTAGGACAATTCGCTGAGAGGTATTGTACTTCTTATTTAATCTGTCTTTAAAGAGACACGATCTAAGCAAAATTGCCCTCATGAGAATCAGCAGGCAGAGAAGGTAAAGGAAGTCCCGGTAAAGGAACTGAAGAATGGCGCCATAGGAAGCCAGCAGTTCTAGTGCCTGAGCACTTTAAAGAATCAGAGATGCAAGCAATGAGAAAGACATGTTAGCCAACTGCACAATATTGTCCTGTGCCGCTACATTACGTTTTGCCTGAGTTCCTCAAATATGGGTTCTTTATTCCTTCAGACGTTTATATCGACAAATCTAGTCAACTTAAATAAGTTGAGAGGACTGTCATATATTAGAGTAACGGATCAATAAGGTTAACAGATACAAATTAAACTTATGTAATAGTAACGATACATTGTGTTTCATTATTGTAAGGGCTGATAAAGTTTCTGTTCGAAGATCATACAGCCAACAATCGGTATGCCAATCAGGCAAAATCTCCGTAAACCCTGAGGCAATCATCCTACAATGAACCAGGTAGAAGATACCTGCATGGTAAAACACCGTGTCCTACGAGGGGCGTTTGAAAAGTCCGTGCAAAAATAAAAACTACTTACGAGTTTGGGGTAAACCTTTTTTTATTTTTCGACATAGTCTCTTTTTAGACTTATACACTTCGTCCAACGCTGTTCTAATTTGTTTATCCGTTCCGAATAATAGGAATCGTCCAAGTCAGCAAAATAGCTATTAGTTGCTGCTATCACCTCCTCGTTTGAATAAAATCGTTGTCCCGCCAGCTATTTCTTCAAATTGGGTAACAAATAGTAGTCCGAGGGAGCCAAGTATGGAGAATAGCGGGGATGTGAAACGAATTTGAATCCTATTTCCAATAATTTTGCGACAACAGCAGCTGAGGTGTGTGCTGGTGCATTGTCGTGATTGAAAAGGACTTCTTTGCTGTCCAATCGCCGGCGTTTATCTTGCAGCTCGGTTTTCAAATTGTCCAGTAACAATGAATAATATGCACCTGTAATAGTTTTATCCTTTTCCAGATAGTCGATGAGGATTATCACTTACGAATCCCAAAAGACAGTCGCCATAACCTTTCCGGCCGAAGGAATGGTCTTCGCCTTTTTTGGTGCAGATTCTCCCTTGGTAACCCATTGTTTAGATTGTTGTTTGGTGTCAGGAGTATAGTAACGTATCCATGTTTCATCCACGGTGACGAAACGACGCTTAAAGTCCTGCGGATTCTTCCTGAACAACTGCAAACCATACTTGCAACACTTCACACGATTCCGTTTTTGGTCAATCGTGAGCAATCGTGGAACCCATCTTGCGGATAGCTTTCTCATGTCTAAATGTTTACGCAAAATATTATGCACCCATTCATTCTAGAAGCCCACAGCACTAGAAATCTCACGCACCTTAACTCTTCTGTCATCCATCACCATATCACGGATTTTATCAAGATTGCTGGGTTCGTAACCTCCACAGGGCGTCCAGAACGTTCAGCATCACTTGTGCCCAAATACCCACTCCGAAAATATTGAAACCACTTATAAACTGTTCTAATCGAAGGTGCAGAGTCACCGTAATGTTTATCAAGCTTCTGTTTAGTCTCCTGAGCCGTTTTGCCTTTCATAAAGTAATGTTTAATCACCACACGAAATTCTTTTTCGTTCATTTTTTGACAATCACTCGTCTTCCTTGATTCACACGAATGCCAAAAACAAACAAATAGACCAATAGGGCTGAAATGTGGTGTGCGTTCTTTCCAAAGATGCTACTAACTAAACATGACCTCGAAACGCGTTGTTGGTGCCATCTCTCGGACTTTGCACGGACTTTTCAAACGCCCCTCGTACTGTGTAAAGAAATCCGTAACTGCCTGCTCCACATCCTCTTTCGACAGGAATCGATCCTTAAAGTGTTTTTATAAGGGAGCGAATGAATGACAACAGCACTGGGAAAGGTCAGAATTATAGGGCGTGTGCTCGAGTGTCTCTCATTTCAGTTAGCGTAACTTCTGCGTTATCACATTTACGATATGGGGACATGCGTTATCACGAAGCTGCAGCATGGAACTTGGCGCACCATTCCACATCGGTGGTATTCGACAGACATGCTGCCCCATACACTTTCTTCATTCTCCAATGAACGTCTGCCCATGATTGTCATTCGGCAGCCAAGAAAAGAATAACAGCACGTTGGTCCTCCTTGGACGCATTTGGTAATCACGTCGCCATAGTTCATATTTCCCATTTACCACACAGACTCGGAAAGACACGAATGCCACTCTAATCCCATACATAGGTATCGGTGCTTACATACCCGCATCGGAGGCGCGTTATGTTGCATATATCCTGCAGCAATGCCCTCAAATACAAATTTTTGATAGCTCCCTATATATGCTGAACGACTGTGAATAGAATAATGGGAGCAAATTAATAGGAAAACAACTATAGAATACAGGGTCAAAAGTGTTTTTGAGGGAGGTAGTCGCCCTGAATGGTGGCTGCGCAAAACGTGTTTCTCACGATAAACTGAAAACCTCTTGCGATAAAGCAACGACAATCGGTGTGCAGGCAAACGTTCAAAAGATATATTTTCACTCAGTACCTTGTTACAAAGAGTACTTCCTTTCGGGATATTGCAGGACTTATCATTCTGGTATTGTTGGCAAGGAGGGGTAATACAGCTGGAATACGTAAAATTGAACAACAATGGTTTTGACGTAAGGAGATGTGCTTCTTCTAACATCCATCAAGGGCTACTCATCTGTAAAAATCTGCACTTGTGTACAGTCAATGTTTGAATGTTAATGCATCTGAAAACTACGGCTGCTCAACTCCCTGAAGAAACACTACCGCGTATCGGGCAGTTATAGCCTGTAGGTTTACAAGGATCATGAATCGGGTATTATTCCGCAACAGGCTAAACATTTGATTGAAACAGTATGTGTTAACGAAAGCAGAAATTACGAGGGCTATTAGGAAAGTATGGAACCTTCTGTTGTGGAATGGAAACCACAGTGAAAATCCGATGAAGCTTTCCGCAGAGATGTTGGGCAGTGTCTCTAGTATACCCACAGATGGCGTTTCGTCGCTGGTCTCAGTTCTCGGCACGCAGTGAGCGCGTAAAGGAAATACAGTGACGTGCCAAAGAAACCAGTATAATCATGAGTATTAAAATACAATGACGTGTAAACACGCGTAATACGGCGCTGCGGTCGGCAACCCCTATATAAGACAACAAGTGTCTGGCGCAGTAGTTAGATCGGTTACTGCTGCTACAAATTGCAGGTTACCAAAATTTAAGTGAGTTTGAACGTGACATTATACTCGGCCCACGAGTGATGGGACAAGGCTTCTCCGAGGTAGCGAGAAAGTGGGGATTTTCCCGTACGATCATTTCACAAGTATACTGTAAATGTCAGGAATCCGGTAAAACATCAAATCGCCGGCCTCGCTGCGGCCGGAAAAAGACCCTGTAAGAACGGGACCAACGACGACTGAAGAGAATCCTTCAGCGTGACAGAAGTATATCCCTTCCGCAAATTGCTGTAGATTTCAATGTCGGGCCGTCAACTACTGTCAACGTGTTTACCATTCAACGAAACATAATCGATATTGGCTTTCGGAGCCGAAGACCCACTCGTGTACCCTTGATGAATGCACGACACAAAGCCTTACGCCTCGTCTGGGCCCGTCAACACCGACATTGGACTATTAATGACTGGAGACATGTTGCGTGGTCGGATGAATATCATTTCAAATTATATTGAGCGGATGGACGTGTACGGCTATGGAGACAACCTCATGAATCCATGGACCATGCATGTCAGCAGGGGGCTGTTCAAGCTGGTGGCGGCTCTGCAGTTGTGTAGGGAGTATGCAGTTGAAGTGATATGGGCCCCTTATAAGTCCAGATACGATTCTGAAAGGTGACACTCACATAAGTACCCTGCCTGATCACCTGAATCCATTCATGTCCATTGTGCATTCCGGGGAACTTCGGCAATTCCAGCCGGGGAATACGACACTCCACATGTCCAGAATTGCTACAGACTGGCTTCAGGAACACTCTTCTGAGTTTAAACACTTCCGCTGGTCACCAAACTCCCCAGACATGTACATTATTGAGCATATCTGGGATGTCCTGCAACGTGCTCTTCAGAAGAGATCTCCACCGCGTTGGACTCTTACGGGTTTATAGACAGTCCTGCAGGATTAGTGTCGGCCTGTGTGGCCGTGCGGTTCTAGGCGCTTTACTCTGGAACCGCGTGACCGCTACGGTCGCCGGTTCGAATCCTGCCTGGGGCATGGATGTGTGTGATGTCCTTAGGTTAGTTAGGTTTAAGTAGTTCGAAGTCCTAGGGGACTGATGACCTCAGAAGTTAAGTCCCATAGTGCTCAGAGCCATTTGCAGGATTAGTGGTGTCAATTCCCTCCAGCACTACTTCAGACATTAGTCAAGTCCATACCACTTCGTGTTGCGACACTACTGCGAGCATCCGGGGGCCCTACACTATATCAGGCAGGTGTGTTAGTTCCTTTGGTTCTTCATTGTAGTTTCTCCCGCGAAGAGTTGGTGCGTGCGTGTGTGGGTACGTTTGCACCATTCACAAACAGGCGGCGCACACGATTTCACTCAGATACCTGACGGCTTCTGCGACAGGAGGGGCATCCGTTTGCATAGTTAAATAAAACCAAATTTGCTACCATTGTGTTGCTGGATTTTGAGTCAGCAGGTATTCCAGATACGTCCCTGCATCAAACTGTTACGTGACATGACGTCAGACGCTCGTAGTTAAACATCGAGCACAATCCATACTAATATTATAAATGCGAAAGTGACTGTCTGTTACGCTTTCAGGACTACACCGCTAAACCGATTTTGATAAAACCTGCTGTGGAGATAGCTTGAACGCTGAGAAAGAGCCTATTATATTTTAGAATGTGTGTAGTACATAATATTAATTGATTTGAAGAATATAACGTAAAATATGGAACAATAGTTACTCTTTGAACAACATATTTACTCTATGACTTTTGAATATCGTCATATTTGTGAAAATGGTTTTATTGTTTGATATGTTCTACATAATATGACACAATGTTTATGCAATCCTCTATGAGTTAAATTCATACTTCCATACTAATACCAGTCACAAGCCCATAACATTTTAGCCGATGAGCGTCTTACGATTATTGAACTTTGTTATTGCATTCAAAGTTGCGTCGATAGCTTGTGGTTATGCGCACACCGTTGCTGTATCACAATAGTGGGTTCGTATGTTGTATTTCCGCCTGGGTAGGGTGTTTCTTGCTCACGTCTGGGCGTGTGCATTGTCCTGATACTTATCAACGCCTGTAAGCAGTTAGAGGTCTAGATACCATTATAATTTCATTCATCGTGATTTTCTCGTCGTCGACGTGCAAATCACTGAAGCGGCATCAAATAAAAAGACTTGTACGACGCTCCCAAACATCCCAACCAGGTCTCCTGGCCAATCAAGCCATACGCACATTTCATGTCATTTTACTGATACGCGTCGCATCTGTGGGTAATATCTAGAATACAATGCTTATACAATCGTCAGCGTGCTTAATCTATGCCAGTTCGTACTTCCATACTAATTGTATAAGTCCGAAAGTAACTCTGTGTGTCACCCTTTTACGACAAAATTTACCCACGCCCGGGTTCCCGGGTTCGATTCCCGGCGGGGTCAGGGATTTTCTCTGCCTCGTGATGACTGAGTGTCGTGTGCTGTCCTTGGGTTAGTTAGGTTTAAGTAGTTCTAAGTTCTAGGGGACTGATGACCATAGATGTTAAGTCCCATAGTGCTCAGAGCCATTTTTTTTTACGACTAAATTGCTGAGACGATATCAACTACATTTGGTATGTTATAGCTTGAACCCTGATGAATAATATATGTTACTTTACAAACCGGGTAGTACAAAGTATTTATCAGTTTCACGCAAATTAAGGCAAAATATTTACTCTTTGAAAAAACTATTTCCTATTTCATCTATCGCTGAACTCATACCGATGTTATTCCGAATGAAGACAACTTCATCCCTGAGGAATATCATAAGCTACTTTGGAAAGTTATATCTTTTTGAGTGTTATTAGCATTCATAAGTATGGTAAACGTGAACGGCACACATATAACGCTGGCACGATGGTCGGCGACTCTTAGTGTTCAATGATTACCCTGTGACAATGCATATCTAAAGTTAGTGAAGTAAAGCAGTGAGGACGGGGCGTGAATCGTGCTTGGGTAGCTCAGTTGGTAGAGCACTTGCACGCGAAAGGCAAACGTCCCGAGTTCGAGTCTTGGTCCAGCACACAGTTTTAATCTACCAGGAAGTTTCATATCAGCACACACTACCAATGCAGAGAGAAAATCTCATTCAAGAAAGATATCTGGTTTAGCATTCTTGGAAACTCAACCACTAAGGGGGTAAAATGGTGGGTGAAAGTTTATTTTGATAATAAATCGTTATTGAAGAACTGCTACAGCTTTTTCCAAGCTACATCTAACGAAGTTGGTGTTTGGCTTCTCCGTTAGAAATACAAATATGTGTGTTTCAGAGTTTTTTGGAAATTAATTTCCTAATGAGTGAAATAGGGGATTAAAATTTGTTTCAAAATATTTCCCCACATTAAACCGTATTTCAAGCTAAAGCTATGAGAACTGGTGTGTGACATTTAAACAAAAATGCGTTAGGATAAAAGTTTTTATAGAAATATCAACACAAAAACTCAAATGGCAGAACTAATAAAGACCTGTAACTACAGCTAACAGTATCGCTTTCTGGTCAGAAGTACATGCCTGTAAGGCCTTAATTAGCGTCAAAAGTTTAGAATATACTGCTGTTTGAGATCAACATAAAAATTCGAGTTAAGAAAAAATGTATGCAGACTACATGGCGTACACGAGAGAAGCAGCGGTCTCTAAGCCAGTACATCGTCCTGTGTTGACGCTAGCCTTCGTCTAGACACTTGATGAATCGTTAATGCACTGCACAGTGTGCACACGAATCACCACTAGCCAATGCAGGTATTCTCAATGTGACTACTTACTTACTTAAGACTACTTGGTTCATATGGCTCTGAGCACTATCGGACTCAACATCTGAGGTCATCAGTCCCCTACAACATAGAACTACTTAAACCTAACTAACCTAAGGGCATCACACGCATCCATGCCCGAGACAGGAACGAACCTGCGACCGTAGCAGTCGCGCGGTTCCGGACTGAAGCGCCTAGAACCGCTCGGCCACCTCGGCCGGCCTTAAGACTACTGCTTTAATTTTTTTTCTCCGGGAGTGCACTGTTCACCACTGAACTACGCATCACGAGACGTGAACGGACATGAAGCTCGAGAATCCCAGTTAGAGAAACTACTTTCTCCAGATACTGTGGTTGAATATTATTGCTGGATTAGTTATTGGATACTCGTTCTTCACCTTGGCTGACAACCTGAGTTATTTAGTAACCTGCCGCTGTAGCTATGCAGTATGTGGCCTATACACAATGATGCCCCACTAGACGTTTGTCAAATAGCAGTACAGCATGGTGGCCAGGGTGATGAATTGAGTGCACTGAGCTGCTAGGTTGATCATCCACATCACCAGGCATAAACTCAGTTGACTTCTTTTGTAATGCCATTAGATGGGACAGATGTTTTCAACTGCATTTGATAAACCAAATGCAGACTGTTCTTGGCAACGTAATATTGAAGTATGTCTAGGAGTTTTACGCTAATTCTGATGTGCTGCAGCAGTGCATCAGTCATAACAGCGTTGTATTCATGTATGTATTGAGGTGAGACGTTCACACGTGCGTCACATGGTGTAACTGGTTGTATTCGAAATAAAGTAAATAAAGTTATACTATTCTAAAACAGTTTTATCCATCTCACAGTAAGTCGATTTAATAAGATATTAATTACCAGCATTTCGAAGAAAGCATGACTCAAGTAGTGAGACGTTTACGTATCCAAAATACTGAGTAGTAAAAACCGCCAGAAAATACGCTCACGTGATGCCCTTGACTGTCTAATGTCAAGCGAACTATTTCTGCTTCCACCGTGTGAATTTGAGCTTAGTCCGAGGATAATCTTTCATTATTGCTTCTGATATACGGCTTTCTAACTTGTAGGACAAACTTTCCTGAAGTCGACGGTTACAAAGTTCTAAGTAATTCCATGTTGCGATCTCCTCTTTAATGCAATACAGGATGATGTCCCTGTAACGCCACGTTGTGCGACATCGTGTCTTGTGAACGTTTGTCGGCATGCCAAACTTCCTAACAAGCATTTCCCAGTATAATGTTGAATAACACATTTCAAGTCACGATCTGTTCGGGTGAAAACCGCCTTAACGGTACACTTTTGGTCAAATTGTAAGTATTTATTTCAGCCGCACGGATATCCGCGCGCATTACCACGGCGCTTCGGGGGATACGGGGAGACGCGTTAGCCCCGTAACGAATCCGCCTGCGGATTAACGACGAGGGCCTGTGTGCCGCCCCGTCAGGGTGTGCTTTTTCGGCCGTTTCTAACATCCAGCTGGATGAATGCAGGGCTGGTTTCCGCGACCCGCCTGAGTTACGCGACTGACAAATAATTTCAATATAGCTCTCTCGCTTACACATGGAGTAATACTAGACGCAGACAGATGTGGTACACAAATTTCGTCCCAGAGGGAATGTTTGGCTATCAAGAAGGCATCCGACCATCCTCCACCCTCTACTACTGATGTTTCCATAGCAACATTAACATGTTGACACTGTGACTGTACGGAGTAAAGTCCAGGAAAAAGAAGAAAACAAAATTAGGACAAAAATTTGGGAAAATCGCGAGAAATGCATGTGGAATGACAGGAAACAAGTGATAGGAGTGGCGCATTGGATATCTGCGACTGAGGGTCAGACGGGCTGACACAAATTTGTTTTTCAATATCTTTTATTCTTTCTATTTTTCTCAGAGTTTATTAACAACTATCCGGATGCGACGCCAATTTGTAAAGCCCGACGTACTTAGAGTGAGCCAGGTGCCAGATGGGAGAACCTGACTCAGCTCGTTTAGCGCAACGTCGTTGGTGGCAACGATGGCGCGCACCCCTGAACTGCTGAGACCTGTATTACACTGTCAAATGTCTTTGACAAACATCTTTGATCAATGGACTTTGGTCACATGTTTGACAGTGTAATGGAGAAGCTTCGATCAAAGATTCCTTTGATCAAAATTTTTTTTTGAAAATTAGTGCGTTAGCTTAGCTTTGTTCAATGTTCGCCATATTGCATATTTGCTTTACTCGCTCCAGTTGACCCTAACATGTAAGATGACTTGAAACTTTATCTGGTGTATGGCTACTATATTGATAATTTTCACGTATGAAGACACCAACATTCCTCATAACACCAAACACACTGATTCCACAAACGTCAATTAGAGGTTAGACTGCCATAAGAAAACAGCTGCAGTCAACGGCTGGATTCGAATCGCTGCGCTGTAGATAATGTAAGGAAGAAATTAAATGGACTATGGTGTTTATGGTGATGAGGAAATAAAGGTGATGTCAAGAAAGTGTACATAAATGAAACACATTTACTTACTTGTTACTCTAAGTGACGTAACATGACCTTCATAATACCTCCTAAAGCGATTTGCAAAATTAGTTCACATGTTTCTGGGAAAACAAGTGAAATTGTATACTGTGGGATGTAACTACTATATTACAAGCTAGAATAGGTTTCGCCTGTTGCTAAAGGTCTTAACATAAACACTAGACGATCTGTAGAAGAAATCGCGTTTCTGAAGTATCTTGTTTGCAAATAAGAGGGGCTACTTTCACAAGGACAAATTGAAAATACTGGAAACAACATCTACTTAGATAAATTTTCGTCGTTGTTTATGACCTCGCACAGCAGCTCCCGAAACAAATTCTGGTTAACGCTTCGATCTTCTCCTCTCGCTATCCATGGATTCACAAAAAATAGTTTCCGTTTCTCTTTCTTCCTAAGGATTGCGCTCGCCGCCAATATTACATTAAATGTTGCTGTACAGATGACTGACTATTCACCATCCATGCTCCAACAACTATGACGAAAAATTATACGATAGTGTAATACCTTCAGTGAAGTACTTTGAGCAAAGAAGTTTCACAAGATCTTTGATCAAAGAACTTTTACGGACCTGAAAGAGTAATACCAACGGCAAACGGAAGGACTCTTACTCTAAGACAGAGATCTGAACAACCACGTGATCTCACTTCCACTAACAACGCCAATTGCCGACCATGCCTAAAACCATAGCAAAATAATCACTGGTGCATTGCGCTGAACTTGAGGGAGTAATGATTGCATGAGGACGTAAACATTTCTGATCTCAATAAATATTAAACATGACGGCAACACGCAATACGATTAAAACACAACATTCACAATCAAGTGGTTACAGACTTTAAATTTATTTTTCCACGTGTCCAGATAGTAATAAAGGTTACTAGAGATTACGAGACACAGCAGCGGCGGCGCTAAACCCAAAGGTACTTAAGCTAGAGCTCTGGCTACTTGTTAACTTTAATGAGTTAACGTCACCTACAGTTATGTCAGTAGGCGCTCGAGTAGTCGGCACTACCCTTAACTTAATCTAGGTTCTCAATTTAGAGTAGAGACTAAGCCCCTTCATAACAAAACAAGCATAGCGTAATCAACACTAACAGTAAAAGCCAGCATATGGCGGTAGCCTTACTAATAACCAGCACCCTAGTGTAATCTATCATCAAAAAATTTAGAACAGTTCTCCCTTTAGATGTGAGCTCAAAACAGCTACTGACGAAATTGAACAACCTCGATAACGAATGAACGTCTGTTGTTTCTTAGGCAACACATGGGCACAAGTTAATAAATATGCCCACGCCCGTAAAGTAACTAGCGCAGACAACTATACGAAACGTTCACGAAACACAACAAACAAGAACCTCGTTCCTTGGAATTAGCCAAAATACAGAACGGCAGTGCTGAAGCCACACGTTGATCAACACACGGAGAAGAACAAATGAGCGGAAGTGTCTTCAACACACATGTAATATCGAAATAACAACCAGAATACTCAAGGTAAATACGAAGGAACACAGGAAGATCACATACTGTACCTAGGCACGTCCACGTTCACCCAGCAAAAAGACAATCAACAAGTTCATGACATATTACTAAAAACAAGCAATGAAATTTGAAACAAAGATCAAAATACGTTTTGCATCACCTCGGTTCCGAGAGTTCCGGAACTTGTACAGAAAATTGGAATAGAGGTCAACATAGACATCATTTCTGCCCTTGGTATTGCTCATAAAAACCAGACATTCCATGTTGTACCACCACACAACGGGACCTTCAGAAGTGGTGGTCCAGATTGCTGAGCACACCGGTACCTCTATTACCAAGTAGCACGTCCTCTTGCATTGGTGCATGCCTGCATTCGTCTTGGCATAATATCCACAAGTTCGTCATGGCACTGTTGGTCCAGATTGTCCTACTCCTCAACAGCGATTCGCCGTAGATCCCTCAGAATGGTTGGTGAGTCACGTCGTCCATAAACACCCCTTTTCAATCTATCCCAGGCATGTTCGATAGGGTTCATGTCTGAAGAACATGTTGGCCACTCTAGTCGAACGATGTCGATATCCTGAAGGAAGTATTTCACAAGATGCTCACGATGGGGGCGAGAATTGTCGCACCTGAAGACGAAAGCCTCGGCAATATGTTGCACTATCGGTCGGAGGATGGCATTCACGTGTTGTACAGCTTTCCGTGACCACCAGCGGCGTACTTCGGCCCCATATAATGACATCCCAAAACAGCAGGGAACATCACCTTCCTGAACTCGCTCGACAGTGTGTAAGGTGTTCAGCCTGACTGAGTTGTCTCCAGACACGTCTCCGACGATTGTCTGGTTGAAGGCATATGCGACACTCATCGGTGAAGAGAAAATGATGCCAATCCTGAGCGGTTGATTCGAAATGCTGTTGGGCCCATCTGTATTGCGCTGCATGGTGTCGTGGTTGCAAAGATGGACGCCGCCATGGACGTCCGGAGTGAAGTTGCGCATCATGCAGCCTACTGCACATAGTTTGAGTCGTAACACGATATCCTGTGGCTGCACGAAAAGAATTTCTGTCAGGGTTTCTCCCCGCCATAATCCGTAGGTATCCGTCTTCCACTTCAGTAGTAGCCCTTAGGCGGCCTGAGCGAGGCATGTGATCGACAGTTCCTGTCTTTCTGTATCTCTTCCACGTCCGAACAACATCGCTTTGTTTCACTCCAAGACGCCTGGACACTTCCATTGTTAAGAGCCCCTGTTGGCACAAAGTAACAATGCGGTTGCTGTCCAACCGTGATACTGGCCATCTAGGCATGGTTGAATTACAGACACGAGCCGTTTACCTCCTTCCTAGTGGAATGACTGGAACTGATCGGCTGTCGGACCCCCTCGGTCTAATAGGCGCTATCTATTCATGGTTGTTTACATCTTTAGGCGGGTTTAATGACATCTCTGAACAGTCAAATGGACTGTGTTTGTGATACAATATCCAAAGTCAAAATCTATTCTCAGGAGTTCTGGGAACGGGGTGATGCAAAACTTTTTTTGATGTGTATGTTACCTTGGAACCAGCTCTTGCAAATCGCTTGTCGTTGTATAACAATACTGAGTGACCACCTAACTCACAGAAGCGATCCAGTCTTAATTTAGTTGCTCAAGATCCGTCACAGTACACACGAGAGACTTTCTGGTTGCTCCTTTCGAATGACACGCAAAACTTGAAACTTCATGGCGGATTAAGGCGGTGTGCCGGACAGACACTCGAACTCGGGACCTTTGCCTTTCACAGCAAGTGCTCCACCATCCGAGCTACTCCAGCACGACTCAGGATCAGTCGTCATAGCTTTAATTCCACCAGTACAGGTAGAACACTTGCCCGAGAAAGTTTAATATCAGCGCACACTCCGCTGCAGAGCGAAAATTTAATTCACGCAAAACGTATTTCCTCGTCAATGAACTCATTAGTCGTGTAATACCAATGAGATATGGAATCAGTCTCAGATTTCAAGTGGGCGCCATAAAGATCTCAAAACCCAACACCTAGTACAAGACACCAGACAAACAAACTATAAGCAAACTAATGTTTCACGTGGTTAGCCTACAAAACAAACCTAATAATGTGTGTCTTATCACCGGTGAAACGTCATTGCGGAACCAGTCAGCCGGCCAGAGTGGCCGAGCGCTTCTAGGCGCTACAGTCTGGAACCGCGCGACCGCTACGGTCGCAGGTTCGAATCCTGCCTCGGGCATGGATGTGTGTGATGTCCTTAGGTTAGTTAGGTTTAAGTAGTTCTAAGTTCTAGGGGACTGATGACCTCAGAAGTTAAGTCCCATAGTGCTCAGAGCCATTTGAACCATTTGCTGAACCAGTCACGACGGAGCCGTGACCGATCCTCGATCACGTTATATGTTATTGACCAGGAACACAAACACAACCTATCACCACAACTGCTAGAGGGGACCAATACTGCTAACCACTTCCACACTACTGTACCTCCCGAGAGAGAAAGCCCTGCTCTCGGGCCGCTGCAAGCGCCAGGTCGCGGAAACAGCCGCCGGGAACCGTCACCATAGTCGCGTTACTACGGCCCAGCGTGCCGGCCAAGTTAGATGGCAGAATCTTTAAAATCCACGCAGTGCAGTGCCGCAAGGCACAGCATGCTTGAATATAAACGAGCAGCATTTGTGGGAAACTGTATAGGCACCAAAGGATATTTTTTTCAGGGAATGAAAAAAAAATCTCAAATGTTGTGTAGTCTTAGCTTATCATTAATAATAATTTTACTGGAATAACACGTACTGAAAAATAAAACTTTACTTATAACAAATACGGAAAAGTAGTAGTTAAGTGTTTTAAAATTTAATTCCGATTGTCTCTTTTAGTCAACTGCCTCACTGACAAATGTTTCTATAGAGCAAGATGTATTTCTTATCTATCTTAAGAATCATAGACAGAAGACCTTTCTTCTTTTCGGCAGTTGAGGTGATGGATTTCCCTGAGAGAGATTCGCAAGACGTGTGACTTTTTGCATTGTATAACCTTTCTTGAAGATTTAATAGACATTCCATTGCTCAATTTCACTGAAAATTTTCTTCCCCAGAGTTTTGTTGGAGCTGATAACTTTAATTGGAAAGAGGTGGACCAGCTTGAGTTTGGATGTACTGATGTACAAATCAGCTAATAGATATTAAAAATGTCTTCTCCTAGCATGTTAATGACTGTGGAAGGGGCCGGCCGCGGTGGTCTAGGGGTTCTAGGCGCGCAGTCCGGAACCGCGGGGCTGCTACGGTCGCAGGTTCGAATCCTGCCTCGGGCATGGCTGTGTGTGATGTCCTTAGGTTAGTTAGGTTTAAGTAGTTCTAAGTTCTAGGGGACTGATGACCACAGAAGTTAAGTCCCATAGTGCTCAGAGCCATTTGAACCATTTGAACTGTGGAAGGGAGTGACCTGATCTTCAAGAACCATAGGTTTGCACTTCCATTTCCGTTTTTCGATTATACCGAGTTCTACTTTTAACAAGGTAGCCAGCAACCATCAGTACTGTTCTATTTTTATTGCAGTTATCACACCAAACCTCTAGCTTTTTTGCTGTGAATCCCCTAATGAAAACTTTAAAGAAACAGGAAGCAATGTCACTGCCACCACGACCCATGGCCCCGGCACGCCACATACACATAAAACGTTTGCCACTGCCTCCACCATATACACACAAGCAATAATTCGACAACTGCCTCGAATGAAACATATTGCTGTGAGTCAGAGCAGGACAGAATATAAACTGTTGTATATCCATTGTTATGTAACATGAAGAATTCTAAGGGAGCTGTGTTTGGTTTAAAGACTTATTTAACAAACCGCATCATTCTGGGTTTTCTTTTGATGCAGACTTTGTGCTGTTCTGAAGATGATGTGGTCATTGGCATTTTCACTTACTTTGTCTTACACTGGAGGTGGCGTACTTCTTCCATAGTGGCTGTCTCGGCACGGAATGACTCTATGTGGTCCTTCACAATATTCCAGTCTTCATCTATATATGTTATTCTGTGCTAATGTTATGAAGAATTTTTTCCCCGACGATCTGAATATGCAACAAGACCTTTCATTCTTTGCTTATTCAGCATCTGAAGTTTTCGTTTCGTGAGACAGAATATGGCTTTAAATGTTGTAACACATACCTGCACTAGTCCACTGACTGTGAGAATATTGTAATGCATTATTGTTGTTGCTACTTAATTTCAACTGGATCGTCATGCTGTCCACGTCTTCTATGTGCTACGGAAGTGATTCCTATACGGTTCATCGGTTTGTGTCTTGTTGTTTGTACAAATCTAGAAGTAACGCCTCTTTCGATTCATTCGAGAGCTCCTTACATTTGTACTTGCATTTGTACGTTACCCGAACTAAAATAATAGAAATATAATATATTATATAAAATACAAGAAACTAGATTCACGGATGAAAATACAATAGACTATGGAAACTATCGCATCTTCAAGAGCAAGACTGACAAACGAATTGCCAATGATACGCCACTCCTGGGCATGGCATTTGCGGTGCACAGAAATATATTAGGCTCAATTAGAGAGGTCTCTTCCATAAATAATCGCCTCATGACCATGCCTATCCAGTGCGCCAACAAGAAATACACATTGAGAAATGTTCATGCACCCAAAAACATAGACAACAAAAAACGCCAACTACAAACTGAAAAATTCTGGACTAAACTTGAAGATGTCATGGCCAAAATTCCCCGGGATGATATCAAAATCTTAATGGGAGATTTCAATGCACAAATTGGCAGAGAGAAAGAACACCAAAAAACTGTAGGAAAATATCCAGCACACAGATTCACCAACAGAAACGGACTGAGATTTATTGAACTATGCCAACAAAATAATCTAAAAATAATGTCTACATCTTTGAGAAAAAAACCTAGAAAACAAAAGACCTGGAGGACCCCCATACAAGAGATCGGCGAATATCAGATTGACCACATAGCCATCTCCTATTTCGTACAGAAAGAGATCCATAATGTCCAAGTCCGCAGAGGGGCGAACATTGACTCAGACCACTACTTAACACGCATTAAAGTGAAATTCACCCCAAAAAAATTCTATCCGAAGAAAACACACATGATGAAATTTGACACACGAACAATCAAAGAAACCAATCTGAAGGAGGAGTGGGAAAAGGAACCAGCTGACTCTTGGGAAAAATTTCGAACAAAAATTACAAAGAAGGCAAAAGAACTGATCCCATTGAAAAAGAACACAAAACACCTCTGGTGGGACTCTGGATGTGAAAAAGCGCTGGAAGAAAGAAAGAAAGCCATTCTGAAGTATAACAGTAAAAGATCCCCAGAAAATCTAGATCACTTCCACAACACCAGAAGACAAGTGGCAAAAACAATCAGACAAGTCAAGAGGAAGTACCTCAAGGAACAGTGTGAGTCTATTGAAGAAAATTTCCGTAACTATAATGTACGAGACTTCTATAAGACCTTTGCTGGGAGAATCAATGGATACGGCTCACGAAATCTATGTTTCAGAAAACCAGATGGAAAACTAGCGCTCACAAATCGGGAAAATTGTGAGGAGCTGGCGAGATACTTTTCCGGACTCCTCAATTGCCCTGAACCTTCTTCAAGATTCCCTCAAGAAACTGCTGTCTACACAAATCCAGAATCCCCACCACCTACACTAGAGGAGATCCAAAGACATATTCATAGACTGAAAAACAACAAGGCATCCGGAGAAGATAATATCACTGCAGAACTACTTAAAAATCTTGGACCAAATTCCCTCAAAGAACTCACTCAAATCATCACAGACATTTGGCAGACAGAAAAACTACCAGAAGATTGGAAATGCGCCCTAATTCATCCACTGCATAAAAAGGGAGACATGGCAGATATAAACAACTATCGAGGAATCTCCCTTCTCCAAGTCACTTATAAAATCCTCTCAGCTTGTCTTCTTCAACGAACACAAGAACAACTCGAACACAGTATTGGTGAATACCAAGCTGGCTTTCGCCCTCACCGATCCTGTGCAGAACAAATTTTCAATTTGAAGACAACACTAAAATACAAAGCAGTCAGAAACAGTCCGATCATTTGTTCCTTTGTTGATTTCGCAAAGGCTTATGATTCAATCGATAGGCAATCTCTCTTTATTATCCTTGAGGAACTAGGACTCGATCCGAAAATCCTAAACCTTATCAAAGAAACGCTCACAAAAACAACTTCTAAGATAAAATTCCTGGGTGAAATATCAGAGCCCTTCCTGATCAAAACCGGCGTCAGACAAGGTGACGGCTTGTCTCCACTCCTCTTCAACCTTGTCTTAGACAAAGTCATCCGAGAATGGGAAAAAGAACTGAAGAATCAAAATTACTGGAAGCCTATACAACTAGGAAGATCGAAAGATGTTATTAAAATTACATGCTTGGCATTTGCAGATGACGTGACCATTCTAGCAGAAAACGAGACCACAGCAATTAAACAGATAGACACTCTCAAAGAATGCGCCGAAAAAGTTGGGCTACAAATTTCCTTCCAAAAAACCAAATTCATCTGCTCAAAATTTGAAACTCAAAAACTGACTACAAAATATGGACAAATTGAGAGAGTTCCATTCTTTAAATACTTAGGCGAGGTCCTAGAACCCACAGGGGGAGAGAAAACTGCACAAAAAGTTCGACTGCAAAAACTGAAAAGAGCATACTGGAAAACCCACAACATCTACAATAAAAAATGTCTCTCCATTCACTCAAAAATACGACACTACAATACAGTAATCAAGCCCGAAGCACTATATGCCAGCGAAACACTCACACTCCATAGAAAAGGCGACCTGGAAGGCATCCTGAAAGAGGAACGCAAAATTATCAGAAAGATTCTTGGCCCAAAAAGAACTGAAGATGGATACAGGTTACAGTCTCGGAAAACTACAGAAAAATTATCTAACCTCGCCGCAGACATCCGGAAAAGAAGACTAAAATTTTACGGTCATATCCACAGACTCCCAACACCCAGACTCTCCCACAAAATTTTAATATACATTGAAAAATTGAAAACCATACCCTGGATAAAAGAAACCAAAACAGATCTAGCAAATGCACAAATAAATTCTTCAGAAGTTATAAACAGAAATGTATACAGGCAAAAAATCAATAGTTGGAAAGTACAACCCGAGAATGAAGTTTGCAAGAGACAGGGGACAAAATGGACAGAGGAAAGAAAGAGAATTCATGGGGAAAGAATGAGAGAAGTTTGGAGAATTAAAAAATTGAATCGGAAAAGCTTTGCGTGATCCGTATGGGTCCAATCGCACATAATAATAATAATTATATAAAATAGTGTTCATATAGCTTTTTACTATTACAATAGTTGCAAGTTTAATTTATAATAACAATATGAAGGAATGTGGTTCACGAAACATACGCTTTCTTTATACCAGTACACATTTAGGTCCAAATGAAATAATCTAATAAATAACGAACTAAAGGTCGTAAATGTGTTCGTTGACGGGTAAAGCACAGAGAACGGAATGTATAGAAGGCCTCTACATTAACAATCAGCGTTCATGGTACTTATATCGGTCTGCAAGGAAAGCACAATGGAAATACTCCAGGTGGCACCTTTGGCTAAGCCTTTGAACTAAATAAGAATGGCGTGGCACTTGTATTGTTTGGTACAGTAATAGCAGCAACACATGAACGACTTCATTGCAAAATCTGAAACGAGGTATCCTGGAACTTGCACCATTTTCCACAAACAATCCTCAAATGTACATGCTAGATTGCTCTGTTGTACTTGACCACGAACGGTACTTGTGCAGTGCCCTCAACACATTTCAAATGTCAGTCGTGTGGCTGGTCCCGGCGGAGGTTCGAGTCCTCCCTCGGGCATGGGTGTGTGTGTTTTTCCTTATGATAATTTAGGTTAAGTAGTGTGTAAGCTTAGGGACTGATGACCTTAGCAGTTAAGTCCCATAAGATTTCACACACTTTTGAACATTTTTTATTAGTCGTGGTCGAGCAGTGTTTTGAATGGTTACGGGGGCATTATGTCGGAGCTAAATTGTTGATGCTCGTATGGTGGCTGCGTCTGTAACCAAAGTAGTCAGAGAGGCACTATATAGAAGGTTTATACCGCATACAAGGAGAGTACCGAAACTTCATCCTTTAAGTTACCACGCGGACGAAATTGTGTGTTGAGTGATCGTGACAGAAGATCATTCAGGAATATTTTGAAGAAAAATAATAGCATGGCAGCTGACAAAGTCCCTGCAGAAGTGAAATGTCCCGCTCGCGAAATCGCCAGCACATACAGTCGCACCAAAAAGTACTGGCACAGTTACATTTTAGTGGTTATAGGTTAAACGAAACATCTATTTCAGAACAGAACCCAGACACGTGCCACCTTACATTACATAGGTTACAAATAAGCCGAAATCATCTGTCCGTAAAGTAACGTACAGCGTTATGAAAATAATCATTGCTCTTCTGCATCCAAAAAAATATTGGCACGCGCGTATGAATCGGACAGTGTGTTCGTTTTCTTCATTGATGTTCACCTAAGTAACCACTCCCAGGTTTTCATGGTGGTATGTTTTGTGTCGTTGTCCTGCTGGAAATGAAACACCCCAGTAACGGCGAATGTCTGTGCACTAGCGGGTAAATTACCTTGCAACACGTCGATGTATCTCATATGATCCATTGTACCGTGGATTACAGCTAGATTTCCAACGCCGGATGCCGTCATACAGCTCCAGACCATGATACCGCCCCCACCGTGTTTGACTGTGGGATGCATGTATGTGATGTCGAGGTGCGTATGCAGCTTGCGCCAAATTTTCTTTCTTGCATCGAATCCGAACACATTGAACTTCGATTCGTCGCTAAATATCACAGAGTTCCAAAACTCCATCGGCTTTCTGATGTAGTCCTTCGCAAACTGCAGGCGTTTCTGCCGGTTGATTTCCGATATGTACGGCTTTTTCCCGGGAGATCGTCCATGTATGTCAGTCTCATTCAACACATTTCGTATAGTTTGAACACTAACCGTCTTGTCGGACGTTGTCTGAACAACCTCAACAATAGTTGCTGCACTTGTAGCAGGTTACTTCCTAGCAAGTGCGATGATACGGCAACGCTCTCGGGTTGTATGCACTTTTCGACGACCAGGAAGACACTGTTGTTCCAGTCTCTTTATATTTATAAATGACGGCTCGTGCCGTGGTGTAGCTAATAGAGACCTCTTCTCCGATTTGTAGATAGCTTCTCCCTTGTGGATGGAGCAATACCACTCTGTCACGCAACGCCACTGAATGTTCCTTCTTCTTCGGCCCCATGCTGACCACTATCGCGCAATACAGCAACATACTAGCGACTAGGCCGTCAACAACACGCAGTGTCTATTGCGTCAGCAGATTGCGTTCCGGTACGTGAAAACCCAGTAATAAACCGAGAAACCACGCTCTGTGCCAATACATTTTGTGTGCAGAGGAGATACATGTTTGCCCTTAACAATGCATTTCTTTGTTAATGGTAGGCAGGATGGCAACATAGCGAAAGAACTGGAAGCGAGGTGTAGCAAAGCTAATGCAATGAGCGCTCAGCTACGATCTACTCTCTTCTGCAAGAAGGAAGTCAATACCAAGACTAAGTTATCTGTGCACCGTTCAATCTTTCGACCAACTTTGTTGTATGGGAGCGAAAGCTGGGTGGATTCAGGTTACCTTATCAACAAGGTTGAGGTTACGGATATGAAAGTAACTAGGATGATTGCAGGTACTAGTAGATGGGAACAATGGCAGGAGGGTGTCCACAATGAGGAAATCAAAGAAAAACTGGGAATGAACTCTATAGATGTAGCAGTCAGGGCGAACAGGCTTAGATGGTGGGGTCATGTTACACGCATGGGAGAAGCAAGGTTACCCAAGAGACTCATGGATTCAGCAGTAGAGGGTAGGAGGAGTCGGGGCAGACCGAGGGGAAGGTACCTGGATTCGGTTAAGAATGATTTTGAAGTAATAGGTTTAACATCAGAAGAGGCACCAATGTTAGCACTGAATAGGGGATCATGGAGGAACTGTATAATGGGGGCTATGCTCCAGACTGAACGCTGAAAGGCATAATCAGTCTTAAATGATGATGATGATGATGATGGTAGGCACCGTGGGCAGAACTGTAATGTCTGGTATGTGAGGTAGCACGTACATGTGCTGTGTACCGGAAGGTGCGGCGTTTGTAACCCGCAACGATAAATACACACGTCTGCCAATACTTTTTTGTGCAATGGTAAATAACACGAACGGAGCTCCACAAGAAGGGAAGTCAGAGAGAGCTGGAATTCCAAAACCACACATATGAGATTCAGATGCCTATAACAGGAAAATGTGATGGCGAAACCATGAAACCTGAACTATCGAGTGACGCAACAGAGTCATTTGGTCGGATGAATCTTTCTTCAACTTCTGGCCGAATGTACATCTGGTGTGTGCCGTCCAGAGCTTACGATGCAAGCTGCTTGCTGCGAAGAGTGGAACATGGCGGAGGTTCGGTGACGAAGCGGGCAGCCGTGGCGTCGTGTTCCATGGGCCCCATGTGTACTCTGCAAAGTAGCATTACTGCCAAGGGTTATGTGGCCAATGTGGCTGATCAAGTCCATCCCACAATACAGTGTTTGTTCCCCAATGGCGTCGCTCTGTTCCAAGTCGACAGTGGCCTTGTTAACACAGCTCTCATCATCCAGGACTGGTTTGGTGATCGCGGGGATGACTTGTCACGTATCGCCTGGCCAGCAGACCTCAGCATTACTGAGTTTTTGTTCTCTAATTTGGTGAGAGAATTCTGGTTGATCGTTATCCACCCCTATCATCGTTACCTGAAGTTGACACTATTTTACAGGAAGAATGGTGTAAGCTTCCGCTGAAAACCATGCGAGACCTGTATTTATCCATTCCCAGACGCCTGAAAGCTATTTTGAATGCAAATGGTTTTCCTTCTGAGTGGTAATATGTTGCCTTTTTGGTGTTTCCATATTTTTGTGCATCACATGTACATATTCCCCTCGACAGGTTAGCACATAACAATGCAACACCCCTTTTAAAGGCTTTAATTTCCGATTGTCGTGGTTCATAATTGCTGAACTGTGCGGTTCCATAAAAAGACAACCCACGCATTCGACGAACAAGACTAAATTCTTCGGAGTTGTAGGATTAACTAGATCCGAAATAATAACTGTATATAAGCGAATTAAATATTAAACTCATTTAACTTCTAAGGTGTACATTTTCTTTGCAGCAAGTAGTAGACGTTGGAAACGAAATATATAATTTCAATTATCTCAAGCCAATAAAAAATCTAAAATAAACTTGCTTCACAGCAACAGTTAGTAATGGTTATGAAAAAACATTCCGTGAATGTAAGTTATATCTTCAACAAAATAAAAGCTTTACGTTACTAAAAACCTCGTTATTACTTCGTTGTCACCAGTACTGAAGAAGTGTCCTATAACGGTATCGTTTATTCTCATACGAAATTTAGCTTAAAATAAAGTACAAGAAGAGAGTATTCTAAGAAAACAGGAAAATATGTACGTAATAGAAGTGAGGATCATGAAAAGAACTCTGGGTTAGGAAATTCTAAAAATATGAAGAGGATTATAATTAAAAAGAATAGGAGAACGCATACTTGTCTGCAGAACCAATTGGGTAAGTCATTTACATAAAATTAAATATACTGGTAGTCTCGAAAAGATATAAATTTTGTTAGCCAAAAGGAGTAAAGCCTTAGAAATATCGAAGTGATAAGACAAAAAGATCAGCATCATCAACACGAACAGGTATTCGTAACAACCTACTTAGGTTGACGGGAAAGGAGAAGAAGAAGAAGAAGAAGAAGAAGAAGAAGAAGCAGAAGCAGAGGTAATGCACGTGGCACTCGCACGGCAGTCGAGTATTACGGGTCTCTTAATTCTCGATGCACTGCATTTCCCTACCTTTGTGGTAACTCCCTGTCGTAGTCGGAAACAGCGTGAACTTCGTGATGCAGTTAAGCCGTGCCTAACTTTTTATTATTTCCTTATGGAAGGATATCCTTTTCTTACCACGAAGTAGTTAGAAATTTTCGGTCGTAGCTATTAATGTTTTGTTCCTTTTTGTTCGCTTCCGTTTGCTCGTCCAAAGCGTGCGAGCTAATGTACGAAATATCTTCGGTTAACTGAACTCAGGGAACTGTGAAATACATCTTAACACCATACGACCAACGCTCTGTGGCTCTTTGAGCCCCGTGAGCTAGCTGCAAGAACAACTAACAACTGTAACTCAAGTTACGAATACTGGCGTTTCACTGCGTCCTGTTATAAAACTTGCTAGATATAGCAGACACCTTAGTAGAACCATAATACTATACGGGGGATAGAAATAAACGGACTTACAATCATTAATATTTCAAATACGGAACGCTACATGATGAGGTGCACAGAATACCTTAAGCTAATAATTAACACATGACAAATTTTAAATATTTTAGGAGGAACTTTTTCAATTTTAAGACGTCGCTAAACATGTTTCTACAGCCCAATGCAGTCATTTTAAAGTCGGACAGATGTTGCATAAGACGACACGTGTACGCGATCAAAACTGATGCACATATCAAGACATTTCGTACCTGAGTCAGCTAGTATGTAATTTTTCTATTTGTATGTAATTTTTCTATATTCAAAACTCAACAGATTTTCGTGTACACTAGTAATATAACAAAGCAGATTCCGACTACGTTGCTTATACAGGTGAAGCGAAATTCGCAATGTCACTCCTCATATGCCAGCGGTAAAAAAAATGTCTGTCGCAAAATTACGTCTGGTTAGTGTATCCGGCAGAAAATCGACGTTAAAGAGTGGCAATCTGGCACCCGTGTAACCACATGTATGGTAACTACCGTTGTCTTCACATATTGTTTGTGTTGCACAGTTGGTGCAGTGGATAGAGTTTTGTGTTAGCGTGCAGGACGTCGTGGGTTCGGGCCTGGATTGGGGCGCATTTTCGTTAGTTGCTAATTTCATTATGACATTTCATACTATAATAAAAGCCGTTTCTTGGGTCACATGTATACTAAATTTACAACATTTTGTAACTCTGAACGTAAGAAATACGCGATTAGGCAAAGAAGAAATAGACAGTTGAAGCAAATGACCAGTCATAGGACAGAATAACTACAAAAACAAAAGAAGAGAAAGAGGTGCCTGTCCCATGTAATGTGCATTACCCCTCTGACAGATTATGTTCTGCATGATTCGTACGGACATCGCTAATTGTGAAATGTTCTGTTTCGAATTACACTGTGTCCCTAACCGTAAAAGACGTGATGTTTCCACACTCCCATCGATAGAATAATAATAATAATAATAATAATAACAATAATAAGACATTGAAATACGTACTAAACAGCATTCTGGTACCAGACTCGGTGTTGAAAGGCATGGGACCATGGTGATAACACATACAAATAGTAACAAAGTTTGAACATTATTCGCAAGGCACATTGGTAGTCCTATTGGTAACGTAAGGCCCTAACGAAATGAATGGACCTGAATGAGGCAAGATGGTTCAAATGGCTCTGAGCACTATGGGACTTAACATCTATGGTCATAAGTCCCTTAGAACTTAGAACTACTTAAACCTAACTAACCTAAGGACAGCACATAACACCCAGTCATCACGAGGCAGAGAAAATCCCTGACCCCGCCGGGAATCGAAGCCGGGAAACGGGCGTGGGAAGCCAGAACGCTACCGCACGACCACGAGCTGCGGACAATGAGGCAAGAGTAATAGTTGCTACTAACCTCTGGGACCATTGTAGGAGGATACAAACAAAACAGGTTTCGCATCTAGTGGATGAGGTAATTGAGAAATTCTATGACATGAAGTGGGCTTCTTTCAAAGCTGACCAATCTTCCATTTCTCCGATTGTAGTATGTAAATGCAAGTGTTTTGTAGAGGAGCCGCTGTAATCGCTGTTGACGATTAAGATGCCAGATACTGCATCATCTGCACTACATTTATCAAATAAAACAATAGGCCGCAACCCAGGATCGAACCATCGACCTGCTGGATGCTAACCAAAAACTCTATCCACTGCACTAACTGTGCAGACAGAGGTGGTTACCGTGCATGTGGTTCAGGTGTTGCCAGATTGCCACTCTTTAACGACCATTTTCTGCCGGATGTACGAAATTTTGTGAGAGCCATTTTTGTATCCTTGGCTTGTGAAGAGTTGCGCTGCGAAGCCCGAGTGCGCGAATTTCGCTTCATCCTTTATACAAACCATTGATATGTCTCTTCAATGTTATAAAATGTGGGTTGAGGTAAGAGCACCACAAGTGTTAATTGCCTTCGAATGTGTTGATTGCATAAGTTTTATGAATGTTAAATTTGTTTATTAACGACGAACTAGGTGGAAGATGCTGCAGTGACGTGATAAGTCTCCCGATGCCTCATGAGATATTCCAGTGCTCCCTGTCGTTCCAAGTCGACGAGCACACCCATGCGATGACAGCCGGGTCGTTGCGTGGCAACTGCCTTCAATTAGAACAGCGTAGGTGTACAGTTGTCGTCGTAACTCGCGATGGCACCCAGTCTCTCTATTTCGATCTCCTCTCAGATCTTCTTCATGGTGATACGTAGCTACCTTACCGACTCGTAAGTTTCTCTGAATTTTCTGTACTTGCCATACACGTCTTACGGTTCTGATACCTCCGATTTGTTACGCTGACTAACTACTGCTTGTGTTCTGTCAGGCATGTGCCATGAATCGCCAAAATCCAGCAGTGCAGAGCGATCCAAATCCGCAGGTAAGTTTAGAGAAAAATTACGTGTGAGACTATTTGACCGCATCCTTGGAGAGATCTAGGATATTCCCGATTTTAATATCTCTATTATAAACAGATTTGCTAGCCGCTATGGTCGAGCGGTTCTAGGTGCTTCAGTCCGGAACCACGCGGCGGCTACGGTCGCAGGTTCGAATCCTGCCTCGGGCATGGTTGTGTGTGATGTCCTTAGGTTAGTTAGGTTTAAGTAGTTATAAGGGACTGATGACCTCAGACGTTAAGTCTCATATTGCTTAGAGCCATTTGAGCCGTAAACAGGTTTGGTTTGCTTGGTTGAAAGTCATCCTGACACTGTTACTGCACGGTGCTATAGCTTAACTTCTAATTTACTTTAATCACCTGCCCAACCATTACGTTATAGACGCTCCTCGCTGTAGACAGTCCTCGCCTAGTTCAGGCACACCAAAGAGCCAAAGAAACTGGTAATCTGCCTAATATCGTCTAGGGATCCGCGAGCACGCAGAACTGCCGCAACACGACGTGGCATGGACTCGACTAATGTCTGAATTACTTCCGGAGGGAACGGACACCTTGAATCCTGCAGTGTATCCATAAATCCGTAAGAGTACGAGGGAGGTGGAAATCTCTTCTGAACTGAACGTTGCAAGGCATCACAGATATGCTCATTAATGTTCATGTCTGGAGAGTTTGATGGCCATCGGAAATGTTTATAGTCAGGAGAGTGTTCATGGAGCCACTCTGTAGCATTTCTGGCCATGTGGGGTGTAGCATTGTCCTGCTGGAATTGCCCAGGTCCGCCGGAATGCACAATTGGTATGAATGGCGGCAGGTGATCAGACAGCATGCTTACGTACGTGTCACCTGTCATGGTCGTATCTAGACGTATCAGGGTCGATATCACTCCAAGTGCACATGTCCCACACCATTACAGAGCCCCCACCAACTTGCAGAGTCCCCTGCTGAATTGCAGCGTCCATGGATTCATGAGGTTGCCTCCATACCCATACACGTCCCTCCACTGGATACGAATGGCTCTGAGTACTATGGGACTTAACATCTGTGGTCATCAGTCCCCTAGAACTTAGAACTACTTAAACCTAACTAACCTAAGGACATCACACACATCCATGCCCGAGGCAGGATTCGAACCTGCGACCGTAGCGGTCACGCGGTTCCAGACGGAAGCGCCTAGAACCGCACGGCCACACCGGCCGGCTTTCCACTGGATACAATTTTAAATGAGACTCGTCCGAGCAGGCAACATGTTTCCAGTCATCAGCAGCCCAATGTTGGTGCGGACGGGCCCAGGTGAGGCGTAAAGCTTCGTGTCATGCAGTTGTCAGTGGTACACGAGTGAACCTTTGGCTCTGGAAGCCCATATCGATGACGTTGAAAGGTTAGCACGCTGACACTTGTTGGGGCAGCATGGAATTATACAGTAGTTTGTGGAAGGGTTGCACTTCTGTTACGCTGAACGATTCTCTTCAGTCGGGGTTGGTCCCGTTCTTGCAGGATCTTTTTTCGGCCTCAGCGATGTCTGGGATTTGATGTATTTTCGAATTCCTGATATTTACGGTACGCTAGTTAAATAGTCGTACGGGGAAATCCCCACGTCATCGCTACTTCTTAGATGCTCTCTCCCTTCGCTAGGGCGCCGACTATAACACCACGTTCAAACTCATCTAAATATTGATAACCTGCCATTGTAGCAGCAGTAACAGATCTGACAACTGCGCCAGACACTTGTTGTTTTATCTAGGCGTTGTCGCCCGCAGCGCCGTATTCTGCCTGTGTACATATCTTTATATTTGAATACAAATGCCTATACCAGTTTCTTTGGCGCATCAGTGAATGGACAATCAAATTATTTTTCTGACGACGTACCTAAGCGTTCAGGTACCTGTCGATTATTTGCTTTCAACGTTATCATCATTTGTCCTGCAGACGTCTGCATTCAGAAAAGTTATCTATCGCCGAAACGTTGGTTACTTAATATTACATCACTGCAAGTTCATTCATCAAAATGAAGTTCGGTGGATCGAAGTATGGCCGCGAATGCCTTCGCTTCCTAAGTAGGGATTATATTTACTTTTACTTAGAAATACACTACACGACGTGATTTTAAAATTAAGAAAACAGTAGAAATAGCTGAGATAAAAATTACACGAACTGCATGACTCGTTCAATAATTATACCGAAAGTAGCATGCGATGTAAGTATCGTAAAATATTTCAGAAAGGAAGTGCAATGTGTATAGAATAATTAAATGTTTGATCTGATGTAATTATCTTTTCCTGAAAACATACCGAGTCACAACTTAAACGTTTGGCCATTCGGTCATGGTACATGAAATCAGTTTTACAGTACTTTATCTCAATAACAGAAATATCTTCTTAATACTACTAAAACCTAAGAGGCCTGAGAAATATATGTCAATAACAACTGTTCGATATAACATATTTATCCCAATGTTATTTAGCAGCTCTGGGTCAAACGCAAAATATAGGAAAAGTCGGCACGGCTCCATGGCAATGAATTATGTGGCATAGTAGGATAGTTTCTGCAACTGGATAGTGATCTCGGTGAAATGTGAACTACATGAAATCAATCAAAAAGTAACTTAAAATAAAGGCAAAATGTGAATTTAAAAAGGTTCCCAAAAGGTATATCTGAACTCAGTCAAGAGCGATTAATGGGACTCATCAACAAGCATTAGTGGGCTACAATAGTCAAAAACGCTTGAGATGGAGGAAACATGAAAGAAACTTGAAGATACCGTGGTGGTGTTCGTATTATTAACGTATTGCCTAAATAGAGAGAACAGGCAGTGAAGAGCAAACAAGAAATTAGTGATAGGTATTCTTTACTGATATTCTTCTATAATGTTGTAGAACCACATGTTATGCACAAGAGCATCCGTGTTCTAAGGTTTCCAGGGGAAGTAACCTAAACGTGTCAACGGCTGGCTCTGAATGCGAAGACAGATGTTAATTTGCAGCCAGAAAATACACGGGGTTTTCATTATACGTAAAAGCCTCCGACTTCACGTCTCTGGCTGGCTTCTTCTAGGCAAGACATTATGGTTTCAGTTTCAGAGTTTGCTTTTAATCTTCTGAATATATTCAACGTCTACTTAAAATGAACGCGGAGCAGGATGTTTCTTAAGATCAGAGGGAAGTTTGTATAAATTATACCGAGCTGAAATCTCTTGTATGCCCTCATTCTCTTTAATTTGGGCCTTGTGGAAAAATATGCCGGCATCTCTTACGACGGCGGTAAGTGCTGTAATATTTAATGGGCAGGTAGGTCGTTAGCAGCCTCACTGTCACCAGCCACATTCTGCCACGTTTTTAGTACGCCGCGACTGCTTTAGAATGTAATGTTATCATCGCAAGACTTTTTTTTTAAATAAACTGTCAGAAGATGCTGAAACTTAGTTTCTGTTTTATTTAGGATTACACATACTTCTGCATAAAGCGGAATTTTGAGAGACATGTTAGACCACAAGGCAGCGTGTAGTAACAAAACTTTGACACAGTACTGTAGTTGCGGCTTTATTCAGTTCATTCCAATTCAGTGCAACGCTATTTGGCCTCGAACGTAACTTTGCCTGCCATCATCAGGTGTAACTTTCCGTTCAGCTGTCAGGTACCCCGAGACTATTGTATTTATTCCAACGTCGTCACATACTTCATTTTCCAGAAAAAAAAACAAAAAAAACTGTGGCAGAAATATTTTAGCTAATCTTCGAAGCAATTGTTTGACGTTAAAATTAAGGAAAAATAAACATGTTTCCGGGAATGTATCTTCTTTTTTTATATTGAAACAAAATTCAACATTCGGTCATTATTTGTCTGCTACTGGCAGATTGTGGTAATTGTTACGGAGTAAGTGTCAACATTCTGAATTCTTCTGGATCTTCAGCGCTATAGATGTCTTCTAAGGACATTATATGTACAGTAAGCCAAAACGCTGCTATAGTTAGAGAATTTATATTAAGATGTTATTATCTTGTGATATATTTCGGCTTTATGGCGATTATCAAGCTATCTGCAGACATATGGAGTTGCTGGTGCATTTATCTATGTCTGTCTGTAACCAACAACAACGTTGTGTATATCTGTCGTAGAATGTACTTCCGTAACACATCCTGTTCGCTGTCGCTATCTAATACGTTGTATTGCTGCTTATAGAAGGCCTGTGACGGCATATCTAACGTCTCAGCCGTGGAATTTGTTGCTGAACAATGTTCTCTAAAACCTGTTGAATATTTTCCGCAAGTTTGACAGCTTCTGTTAACACGTACGTTAATGGTGCTGTACGATTAGGTAGTTGGCTTATTCGTATACGCGCTGTGTGCGGTAGTAGTAAATTCTCTGATAATGTTCGTTGGTATCGTCTTTGCCTGTAAATTTGTTATACCCGTCATCGTATTCTATAATTTCATTAAAGCTGTCAATATAATTTTTATATTTTCAGTCGGTTTGTTCGTTAAGAATTTTGTCTTGATATTTACATGTTTATATGTAGATTTTAATTTGTTCTAAAAAGTTCATTATAGAGTGCTTTGATGTTAAGGGCAGAATTTGCATCGCATACTCGATCTGGTTTACATTGCGGTTTTCTATATGCATGTGGATCGAAGACAGTGGACGGGTTTGTGTCACTCTTTCTAGTATGTTCTCGGTTTAACCTACATAGAATTTTCCGCAGTCGTTACAATTAATTTTATATAGTGACAACTTTACTCAAATTATAGAACACGATAATGGATAAAACATATTTACAAGCAAAAACAATACTAGAGAATATTAATGAAGCATTTACTACTACCACATACAACTCCATAAATAAATAAGCAAACTCTTTAACCATATAACATTGTTGACTTAGCTGTCAATTGAAGCCGTAAAATTTACGGAAAATGTTAACTAGGTCTTAGCGAATATCGCTTAGTAACAAATTCCACTGTTGACACACTACACATCTACTGTTCCAACTGACGTTAAACAGCGACAGCGTTAGCGATGTGTAAGTGCTACGACAGGTATGCATACAAAATATGCACTGACAACTCCATATGTTTGCAGATAGCTTGATAATGTGCATTGAGCCGTAATAAGCTGTTAGCACCGGAAAATAACATCTTAATAAGAAGTCTTTCATTATAACAGCATGTTGGCTTACTACGCGTATTAATGTTAAGGAGTTAGCTGTGAGTGAATAACAGTAAAAGGAATGATCTAAATCTGATGTTGGTTAAGACTCTGAAACTATCATCTGGAGCGATCGGAATTGACATCGAAATTTGCAGTTTCCATGGTTTCCGTGAATTTGTTACGCTGAATGTCGAAATCGTTTTTACGAAAAGGGCGTGGCCGATTTCCTTCACTGCGCTTCTATTTGACCTTTAACGATGTTGTCATCAACGGGGCTACAAATGATAATCTTAATTCGCTTGTTCAATAATGTATTTCCTCAAATTAAGATGATCGATAATGAGCCAAGGGGCATTTCGTCATGTTTCTTGGACTCCCATTCATATGCTACGTTTATCATAGATGCTATTCTCTTCGTTTTAGGCACGTGAGTGTTCCTGAACTCAGGAACAGCAAATTTGTAAACAAGCACTTCGTGGTTCTTTGAAAAATATCATTAGCATATTCTTCGGTTGCTGTCTCTCTAATAAAATTTGTGGTTGTAGTTGAGTCAATTGTAAATGCTCTGAAATAGGAGAAAATTAACATGTTTTGTGACTAACCCGTGCGACATCCGCCAAGAGCCATTCGTCAATTGAACGGTAAAATGGAGTCCACATCTTCTCCTGTCAGAGTATGTGTACTTGCACAGCTGAACGAACTGTCTTTTACTCGTCACCGATGTATATGGCACCTGGTACAGGATACAAACACGTACGGGACTGAAGTTCTCACCTAGACATTACAATTTCATTCTTCGCGATTGGACTATTGAGACACACGATGCGACACAACTCACACCCGCAATCTATCCACGCCTTTCCCCTAGTTCTGAATCCCCCAGATGTTTGTGTGAAGAAGGTAGTGTGTGGAACGCTTTGGCAGTAGAACGGGCATTCAGTACCACTTTAGTTTTATGAGTCACACAGGCCAACTGCATACAGTTCTATTTCGTGTTTAATTTTGAGACCACGATGTTTTCTTTAGGCACCGTGCACTGAAACCACATTGTGATAGATTCGAAAATGCGCTTTCTTTCATTGTTGTTGGAAATCCTACCACAACAGTCCCTCAACGAATTTACATGACAACAGCTGCAAAACGTCGTTATAGTTTGGTAGGTTTGCCAACAAAATTCAAAGATAAGGCACTTATGATCATATCACAAGGTGATTTTACACGTGAAACGACTACGCAGAAAATATTTAGCATTCAAGTTTAAACGGAAGACGAAACATTTCTGTACGTATCTTGCTGTCCTGGGAGAGCCGAGAAAGTGAAGGAATAAAATGACATGAAAGACATGCGTTGATCGTTCTGATACTCGGAAGTAAAGAGATGATCTGCTTCGTCTGTTCGTCTTTAGAATATCCAACTTACATGGATACTCTTATGTGACCTGATGTGGCATTATTTCTTGGTCAAAGAAGCCTGGCCTTCAGTGGATCAAGCTCAGAAAATTAGAGTTCCAAATTATGAAACTTCACAGGAATATCAGAACTCTTGAGGCACTGTGATCCGTTCTTGAAAAATACATTAGCTAGGTCAGAGACACAGGAATCTGGAAAGCGCTTACAAGTGCGTTATATGTCAAATGGTATTCAGAATGAATTTGTATCTTGATGTGCCCATCATGTCAGAGTTGCCATCATGGAATTGAGAGAAAATGACAAGTATTATTCAGTTATTATTGATGCAGCTCCCGATTCAAATCATACTTAACAAACAACATTCATCCTGCGTTATATTTACTTCAAGAAGGAAATGGATAAGTACGAAATAAATGAACGGTTTCTGGAATTCTTAGTTTGTAATTTTGCTTTTGCACATTGAATTTGATCAACACTTGTGAAACACATAGTTCCTGTCAGTGAATGCCGCGGACAAGTTAGTGATAACGGCAGGGATATTAGATTGTCTTATAAAGGAGCTCAGACCCATTTTCTTCAGTGAAATCTTCTAGCAAAATTTTTTCTCAGTACTAACCTTTGTAGGTTACATGAATCTGAAAGTTGTCATGAAGCAAATATTTTTTTTGGAGAGTGATTCAACTTCTTTACGACCTCTTCAGTAGCAGTCCACAACGATGTTAAAATCTGGAACAGTGTTGGAATTTCTTTCTACTCCTAGTCTGATATGCGCTGGGCTGCTCGGGTTGACTCTGCAGCTCACTTGGATACGATGGCCATCGCTGTTGAAACTCACAGGAAATTAAATTTGTCAGCTGAAACACATCTACATCTACATCCATATTCCGCAAGCCACCTGACGGTGTGTGGCGGAGGGTACCTTGAGTACCTCTATCGGTTCTCCCTTCTATTCCAGTCTCGTATTGCTCGTGGAAAGAAGGATTGTCGGTATGCCTCTGTGTGGGCTCTAATCTCTCTGATTTTATCCTCATGGTCTCTTCGCGAGATATACGTAGGAGGGAGCAATATACTGCTTGATTCCTCGGTGAAGGTATGTTCTCGAAACTTCAACAAAAGCCCGTACCGAGCTATTTAGTATTTCGGCCTTTAGTCTGTCATCCTCTGCTTCAGTACCATTTTGGTCACACAGTGTCTGGACATTTTGTTTTGATCCACCAACCGCTTTGACATAAGACCAAAATTTCTTAGGATTTTCTGACAAGTCAGTACCTATAACTTTACTTTCAAATTCATTGAACGCCTCTCGCATAGCCCTCCTCACACTACATTTCGCTTCGTGTAATTTTTGTTTGTGTGCAAGGCTTTGGCTATGTTTATGTTTTCTGTGAAGTTCCCTGTGCTTCCGCAGCAATTTTCTAACTCGGTTGTTGTACCACGGTGGCTCTTTTCCATCTCTAACGATCTTGCTTGGCACATACTCATCTAAAGCAAATTGTACGATGGTTTTGAACTTTGTCCACTAATCCTCAACACTATTTGTACTTCAGACAAAACTTTTGTGTTGAGCCATCAGGTACTCTGAAATCTACTTTTTGTCACTTTTGCTAAACAGAAAAATCTTCCTACCTTTTTTAATATTTCTATTTACGGCTGAAATCATCGATGGAGTAACCGCTTTATGATCACTAATTCCCTGTTCTGCGTTAACTGTTTCAAATAGTTCGGGTCTGTTTGTCACCAGAAGGTCCAATATGTTACCGCCACGAGTCGGTTCTCTCTTAAACTGCTCAAGGTAGTTTTCAGATAAGGCACTTAAAAAAATTTCACTGGATACTTTGTCCCTGCCACCCGTTATGAACGTTTGAGTCTCCCCGTCTATATCCGGCAAATTAAAATCTTCACACAGAACTATAACATGGTGGGGAAATCTACTCGAAATATTTTCCAAATTATACTTCAGGTGCTCAGCCACAACAGCTGCTGAGCCAGGGCCCTATGGAGACATCCAATTACCATGTTTGAGCCTGCTTTAACCGTGACCTTCACTCAAATTATTTCACGTTTCGGATCTCCGTCAATTTCCTTCGATACTATTGCACTTCTTATCGCTATAAACACGCCTCCCCCTTCACTGTCCAGCCAGTCTTTGCGGTATACATTCCAATCTGAGTTTAGGATTTCATTACTGTTTACGTCTGGTTTCAGCCAACTTTCTGTCCCTAGTACTACGTGGGCATTGTGACCGTTTATTAATGAGAGCAGTTCTGGGACCTTTCTATACACGCTCCTGCAATTTACTATTAGCAGATTGATATTGTTATTCCCTGTTTCATTTTGCCTACTCCTACCTTGCCGCGTCTCTGCAGGCGTCTTGTTGGGCCTAGGGAGGGAATTCTCTAACCTAAAAAAAAACACATGTGCACTCCACACGTACTCCGCTACGCTTGTAGCCGCTTCCTGCGTGTAGTGCACGCCTGACCTATTCAGTGGGGCCCTACATTTCTCCAACCGATAGCGGAGGTCGAGAAATTTGCACCCCAGATCTCCGCAGAATCGTCTGAGCCTCTGGTTTAAGCCTTCCACTCGACTCCAAACCAGAGGACCGCCATCGGTTCTGGGAACGATACTACAAATAGTTAGCTCAGATTCCACCCCGCGAGCGAGGCTTTCCGCCTTCATCAACTCCGCCAACCGCCAGTAGGAACTGAGGATGACCTCTGAACCCAGATGGCAGGAGTCATTGGTGCCGACATGAGCAACAATTTGCAGTCGGGTGCACCCAGTGCTCTCTATCGCCGCCAGCAGGGCCTCCTCCACATCTCGGATGAGACCCCCCGGCAAGGAGACAGAGTTAACACTGGCCTTCTTCCCCGACCTTCCGCTATTTCCCTAAGGGGCTCCATCACCCGCCTAACGTTGGAGCTCCCAATCACTAATAAACCCCTCCCCCCGTGTGCCTGCTCGGACCTTGCTGAAGGAGCGGCCACATGTCCACTCACAGGCAGAGCGGGCGATGCCACACGGCCAGCGACCGAATTGACCCTCCGCCTCGTGCGCCACGAACGCCGCTGAACCCGCCACTCCCCTTGGGGAGAGGGTGGCCCAACCGCGGCCGGTACCCGCGAAGATGTCTCGACAGCAGGGACAGTGGGTGAAGCATGTAACACCTGGGGTGTACCATGCGACGCACCAGACTCCCCACTGCCGCTACACTCCGAGGCAGCAGCCTGAAGACGGCTGACCGCAGCCATCAACACGTTCAACTGTTCGCGAACAGTGGCCAGCTCCTCCTGCGTCCGTACACAGCAGTCATGCATCCTATCCATCCCAAGAAATTAATTTACTGTAGAGAGTTAAATCAACTTTCAACTAGACTGCTAATTCACTAAAGGCGGCGCATAGTTGACAGAATTGTGGTTACTAGACACTTCTTGTAGAAAACAATGAAAATAGCACTATCTGTCTCTGGACTGTATTCAAAACAAACACTAGCACTACTGTCACTGTGGCTGACTAAAGGGACTCTCTCTGACTGTATTCAAAACAAACACGAAATCTATGGAACATGCTGAAGGAGCGGCCATATGTCCACTCACAGCACTCGATAATTAAAGCTTCCTAAAAGCAAAAACACGCGGCAGAAGAAGTGACAAGTAAGAAAAATGTGGTGTCACCGCCAGACAACACACTTGCTAGGTGGTAGCCTTTAAATCGGCCGCGGTCCATTAGTATACGTCGGGCCCGCGTGTCGCCACTATCAGTGATTGCAGACCGAGCGCCGCCACACGGCAGGTCTAGAGAGACTTCCTAGCACTCGCCCCAGTGGTACAACCGACTTTGCTAGCGATGGTTCACCGACAAAATACGCTCTCATTTCCGAGACGATAGTTAGCATTGCCTTCAGCTACGTCATTAAACAGAGAACCGACTCGTGGCGATACATATTAGACCTTCTGGTGACAAACAGACCCGAACTATTTGAAAAAGTTAACGCAGAACAGGGAATCAGTGATCATAAAGCGGTTACGGCATCGATGATTTCAGCCGTAAATAGGAATATTAAAAAGGGTAGGAAGATTTTTCTGTTTAGAAAAAGTGACAACAAGCAGATTTCAGAGTACCTGTTGGCTCAACACAAAAGTTTTGTCTCAAGTACTGATAGTGTTGAGGATCAGTGGACAAAGTTCAAAACCATCGTACAATATGCGTTAGATGAGTATGTGCCAAGCAAGATCGTAAGAGACGGAAAAGAGCCACCGTGGTTCAACAACCGAGTTAGAAAACTGCTGCGGAAGCAAAGGGAACTTCACAGCAAACATAAACATAGCCAAAGCCTTGCAGACAAACAAAAATTACGCGAAGCGAAATGTAGTGTGAAGAGAGCTATGCGAGAGGCGTTCAATGAATTCGAAAGTAAAGTTCTATGTACTGACTTGGCAGAAAATCCTAAGAAATTTTGGTCTTATGTCAAAGCGGTAGGTGGATCAAAACAAAATGTCCAGACACTCTGTGACCAAAATGATACTGAAACAGAGGATGACAGACTAAAGGCCGAGATACTAAATGTCTTTTTCCAAAGTTGTTTCACAGAGGAAGATTGCACTGTAGTTCCTTCTCTAGATTGTCGCACAGATGACAAAATGGTAGATATCGAAATAGACGACAGAGAGATAGAGAAACAATTAAAATCGCTCAAAAGAGGAAAGGCCTCTGGACCTGATGGGATACCAGTTCAATTTTACACAGAGTACGCGAAGGAACTTGCCCCCCTTCTTGCAGCGGTGTACCGTAGGTCTCTAGAAGAGCGTAGCGTTCCAAAGGATTGGAAAAGGGCACAGGTCATCCCCGTTTTCAAGAAGGGACGTCGAACAGATGTGCAGAACTATAGACCTATATCTCTAACGTCGATCAGTTGTAGAATTTTGGAACACGTATTGTGTTCGAGTATAATGAGTTTTCTGGAGACTAGAAATCTACTCTGTAGGAATCAGCATGGGTTTCGAAAAAGACGGTCATGTGAAACCCAGCTCGCGCTATTCGTCCACGAGACTCAGAGGGCCATAGACACGGGTTCACAGGTAGATGCCGTGTTTCTTGACTTCCGCAAGGCGTTCGATACAGTTCCTCACAGTCGTTTATTGAACAAAGTAAGAGCATATGGACTATCAGACCAATTGTGTGATTGGATTGAGGAGTTCCTAGATAACAGGACGCAGCATGTTATTCTCAATGGAGAGAAGTCTTCCGAAGTAAGAGTAATTTCAGGTGTGCCGCAGGGGAGTGTCATAGGACCGTTGCTGTTCACAATATACATAAATGACCTGGTGGATGACATCGGAAGTTCACTGAGGCTTTTTGCAGATGATGCTGTGGTGTATCGAGAGGTTGTAACAATGGAAAATTGTACTGAAATGCAGGAGGATCTGCAGCGAATTGACGCATGGTGCAGGGAATGGCAACTGAATCTCAATGTAGACAAGTGTAATGTGCTGCGGATACACAGAAAGATAGATCCTTTATCATTTAGCTACAAAATAGCAGGTCAGCAACTGGAAGCAGTTAATACCATAAATTATCTGGGAGTACGCATTAGGAGTGATTTAAAATGGAATGATCATATAATGTTGATTGTCGGTAAAGCAGATTCCAGACTGAGATTCATTGGAAGAATCCTAAGGAAATGCAATCCGAAAACAAAGGAAGTAGGTTACAGTACGCTTGTTCGCCCACTGCTTGAATACTGCTCAGCAGTGTGGGATCCGTACCAGATAGGGTTGATACAAGACATAGAGAAGATCCAACGGAGAGCAGCGCGCTTCGTTACAGGATCATTTAGTAATCGCGAAAGCGTTACGGAGATGATAGATAAACTCCAGTGGAAGACTCTGCAGGAGAGACGCTCAGTAGCTCGGTACGGGCTTTTGTCAAATTTTCGAGAACATACCTTCACCGAAGAGTCAAGCAGTATATTGCTCCCTCCTACGTATATCTCGCGAAGAGACCATGAGGATAAAATCAGAGAGATTAGAGCCCACACGGAGGCATACCGACAATCCTTTTTTCCACGAACAATACGAGATTGGAATAGAAGGGAGAACCGATAGAGGTACTGAAGGTACCCTCCGCCACACACCGTCAGGTGGCTTGCGGAGTATGGATGTAGATGTAGATGTAGATGTAGATTTGCTACAACCTAGCAAGGCGCCATTACCAGTTACTATTGATGCTGTAAAACATGTACCGTCAAGAGCGATGTTCACCATTTATGGATTAAAGTTAAGTATTCCACAGCTACGTCCCTTTTTTTTGCTAGTCTAATTTCCTTAACCTGTTCCAGACCTCACGCCAGCCTGCGTGAGCTAAACCGCGTGCCTTTTGGCTTCCTCTCAAAAACGGGTTGGCTTTCTTGCCAATCCACAACAAAAAATACAGTTAATACTTAAACTAACGTAGTTCGCTGCACAGCAGATGTGACACAGACGGCAGTTACATTTTGCGGTATGCAGTGTTTTCAATTTTGTAATGTCATTCAAGCGTTTCATCATGGCATCAGTTTGCCTAAAATTTGTGGCTCGAAATACTAGTGATATTGAGTTAACACCTTTCAAGAGCTTATTAAATAACTTAAAATATCTTCCCGAAACCTGAGACGCCATTCTCCCTGATCTAAAGTAGTTCTCAGTGCAGTTAATATAGACCCTGAATTTCCGGAAGTGCGCACTAAGAAGAGGAAATCATTTCATGCTCAGGCCAGCAATGAAGTGCCAAATGTAAGATGAGAAAGTTTAATCAAGATAAATATATTTTATGTCATTATTGACCATATGATGTCTAACTGGAAAACACGATTTCAGAAAGTGAAAATTTTAGGTGAATCATACCGGTTTTATGAAAATGCTTTAAGGTGATCAGTAATCAGGTCAACAAGGCATTCAATTTATTTAGCAATAAATATCACTATGATTTTACAACAGATTTATTAGAAGGAATTAAACATTTGAAAACAATTCATACTTCAAACTTTGAGTATATCACTTTGGAACCATTAGAACTCTTGAATAAGAAGTACGAGTTTAAAATCTGAAGCTTGTTTACGATTGTATGTGTACCTATAAGCATCTTTTACACGCTTCCAGTGTCTGTAGCTGAAGCCGAAAAGCCATTTAGTATTCATAAACACAAGGCTTTCAAACCGCCATTGACAGCGTTATATGCAAGCAGGTCATAATAAGCTCCCAGTTGCACCTATCATGGCGGTTTATATGCGAGTGCCCTGATGTCTGATTACTGAAGTGTGTGGGCACGTCAGGGAACAGGTGGGAACGGAACACTCCTTATCACAGCGTTACTGGCACCAGACCTTTCGTCAGTGTACAGTTCAGAATAATACTTGGCCTGGAATGAAAATAAATTAAATCAATTTAAAAACCAAAACTGACTGGAGCGTACGTGCATTTTACAATACTTCATTATTGAGGAGCACCTGAAACGAAATTTGTAAGTTTGTGTCTTGCCATCATGGATTAGCTGTCATCTAGTTCCCTATATATTTTAGTCTTGGAGTCCTGATAGTCTTCTTTACCACTTTTCAACCCAGTTTATTGCTTTTGTTTCTCTCTCCAACTCCATTAAACCGTCTCGGCTCCATTATTCTTTCTCGTTATATTTGACCTTTGCACTCATTCGTGATTCATCTGCCTGATGTGTTAGTTCTTCTAAAGCCGCAGTGGGAATGTCTAGACATGTTTTATGATTATTTTTTGTTTTATAACATTCCAAATAGTTTTGATTGTAACATAACATTATACGATGTGTATCATCATAGCTATATATTAGTTTCTCATCTCGTTGAGATCGGGTGCTCTGCCGGTGGTCCGAATTTTCCCAGCACTGTTAATAGCAGATAGATTATGCATGTGTGTATACTGCCACGCAGTCTCATTCAACCTATCGCACCGTGAACAACTGGTTAATTCGCTCGAATTCCGCCGGCAGTATCTCGTGCAACGTATAGTACCATAGTACAAATCATCGGGAAAATGCTCCTGTCGGAGCAGAAAAAAGCGAATATGTTCCCAATGAAAAGCCTCTGACAGAAATTGAGGATTCAGCTGCCTCAATCCTAGTTCTGCCTTGTTCGCCAAAAATTTCAGCATGTGAACACATACTCATCTAATGTAGAACATTCCAAATCCTTTTACCAACTATCTCTTTGTAGTAAAGCCTTCATATTCAGTATCCCCCTCTCTCTCCGACTGTCTGTATGTGCCTGTCTCCCACTATCTCCTGTTTCTCCCATTGATTTACAGTATACTCCACAGCCATTGTCTCCTCTCTCACATACTGTCCCTTCTTGTCTTTCTTCGTCAGTACCACTGTCTCCACCATGCCTCGGCAGCACAAAAAATCTAGGGAGGGGGCGGAAGGCGGTCCAATTTATTTTTCCCCTATACCCAAGTGCTTAAAATTCGGTCCAAAATGCTCTCCCCCTATACCTACGTGTTAAAGTTCGTCCGTCTGGGAGGATGTAGACCCCCCTCTTTCTCTTTTGCTGCCACTGTCTCTCACTGACCATGAGTGTCTCTTCCTCTTCGCTGCCACTGCTATTGTATTCATCCATCTCTCTGTCTCTTCCACCGATACTTCCTCTCTCTCACTGTCACTGTCTCTCCCCACTCTTTGCTCTTCTCCCACTGGTACTGTCTCCTCTATCTTCCACTGTCACCAACTTTTTGCTACTTTCTTTCAGCATGCTAAAATTTGTGGTGAGGAAGGTTGAATGAGGATTGAGGCATCTAATACCCTTCCCCTCCCCCCTTTTTCTGTCAAAATCTTTTAAAGAGGCACATATTCGACCATCAGCGCTCCAATAGGATCATTTGCCCGGTACTTCCCCTCCTTTCCCCTCTACAGCAGCATATACAGCTTCTATTAAAAGAATTTTATAGATCAATAAAGTTTGGACAGTTTATTTACGTACTTCGACACATTTATATACTTTGACACATATAAACAACAAATAAGTGAGCATATGTAAGGATAAAACAAAATTTTCGGCTTCGCGTTTTTCTCAATACTGTGGTCATCGATCGCAATTAATCAAAACGCCTGGCTTGTTATTTCTGTCATAAAAGTGTAAAATTGTTGTTAGAAATATTTTACTGAATTTCCGGTCTTTGCCGTTTTACATAGTTTTTGACAGTCATTTTAAATTCTTTTTAGTCATGTTAAGACCCATTTTATCTCATTTTTTGTCACTCCATTACCGTTTTGGGCATATTTGTATAGGCATGAAGTACCCATTATACAGAGGCAATACATCAAAAAGAGTTATTCGTGAAAAAATGTTGACGAAACACATAGTATGATGACCTCAGAACCCTTGCGATATTTCTAGAACCCTTCCACCTACCCACAATGTCACTTAAAACTACTACTATTCGGCCCTAATATTACGTGCATATTTTACTGCATGAGAAGAAAAATTTGTACCTCTAGATACTGGTGACGGATAATGATATCGAAAACATCATCATAATAACATAAGGTGAAGTTTTCGACGATCTGCCGGGTACAGAAATTATGTAAGTGGCCATCCTCACAGCTGGTATTTTTGGTGCCCAAAAATCGTAATTTTCGGGGTTTTCTCAGGAATCGCCCGTTAAGAGATGGTGATTTTATAAGCCTCCTGAGGTTTACCCCGAATCACGCCTAATGCAAAAGAGCAAACGATCTGCTCAGGTGGCCTGGATTGGAGAAAGTGTAATGATGAAATTTTGCCCCTGTACCATAGTATAACTACAGTATGCCAATTCTTTCGATGAGTATACGAATGATTTCTTGGTAGAATGTCATCAATAACAGTTAACCCCTCCACACTGTGATCAATAGAATCCGAGGTCCATTTTCAGACATGGTCGATTACATCTGTGAAAATATGCTGGTAGTACGGAGAGGGGCTCTGGGTGCAGTTTTGATATCAAATTGATAAGTAAATTAATTATATTGATTAATTAAATACTATATTCACACCAACCCCCCCCCCCCCCCCCGGGGTGACGTCATGTATTTTCCTCGGCCGGTATTTTCCCTGTTGGCGGGAATTTCTAATTCTGGGGGGAATTTCGAATTTTGCTGGGAGTATCATTGTTCTAGGTCTATGTTGACGGCTCACTCCACCCCAACCCAGGGAATTGGCAGGAAATTAAAAAAGTCGTGCCCTTTAGGAGACTCCAACACTGGTCCTTCTGGACAGAAAGTCCAGCTGCGCCCCCTAACACATGTAAACTGCTAGATGCAGGAGAGTAAGGCTACGTCAGTTTTAAGTTTATTTATTTTGGTTGGAAAACTGAAGTAAAGATCCGTCCTAATTACATAATTAATCATAAAGATCGGAGGAGTACCTAAAATCGCAATACGGTTCAAAAATTGATGATGCCATACAACTGGTATCATCCTTCCGCGAAAAAATTTCACAATACCACTCTAAACGAGTGGCAGATGTACTCCAACTCTACCCTTTACCGGCAAGCTTCCGGAAATGAAGGCTTTAGTGGAAGGTACTATATTTTTTTTGGCGAGACACACTGTCAACTAACGAATAACTTATTACTAGGGTAGAAAAAAATACCCGAAAGCTACAGTTTATTGATGTCCTGGTATGTTGGTGGGGCCATATCAGAGTTGAAAGGTATATAAAATACATAAAATTAGAGAAAAAGCACCATGAAACGCGGGAAATTGAGGTGGATTTGGGGTACCTGGACACTCAAGACCGAGAAAAGTTTAAAAATGATACTCTGGCTGCATTCAGTTTTAGTTCTCCCCCTCTCCCTGTAAACTAAATGGGTTATCGTAACACATATTTCAACATAGGTGATATGATTATTATACAGAGGCACTATATTAAAGCAGGCGAAACATATGTATTTCAATCCATAACTGTGTTCCCACACGTGCAGTAGAATCTAGGTATTACCAAATTATGGTTGGCTCTCACAAGCAATGTTATTTCTTACGTATTAAGGAGACGAATCAATGAGTTTATCAGACTTAAGCCTTCCCTATAGTGTTCTGTAGGAGACTGGACAGATGCCACATGTATCGTCTTTAATAGTGTGAAGAGGACGTACTCTAGAGACATGGTGTTAGGACGAAATTGCTGTATTAGCCTATACATGAGCAGAACTACCTAACATCAAACCAGGACTTTCTCGCGCAAGCAAGAGGAATGCTACCAGAGCCGTGATGATCCTACTGTGAACACCAATAAGCCTCTGGCTACTGATTGTGGTGCTTACTTCGTCGTAATAAACTGCTGCTTCTTCGTGTGCATTGTCGTGCAGCAGGGCGTACCTCAATGTATCAGCCATAGAAAATATTCATGTCGGTTTCTGCTCACTCTATTTCCTTGTGAGACATAGCTGTATCTGTCAAAACCGAAACTGCTTCTGATATTAAGCAAGACTGATGTGGGAAGTGTGATTTAGGTTATCCACGTTTCTGACTTAAACAGACATATAAAATCTAATAATTTCCTAATAGGCAAGAAAATGGTTCAAATGGCTCTAAGCACTGCGGGATTTAACATCTGAGGTCATCAGTCCCCTTGAATTTAAACCTAACTAAACTAAGGACATCACATACATCCATGCCCGAGGCTGGATTCGAGCCTGCGACCATAGCAGCAGCGCGGTTCCAGACTGAAGCGCCTAGAACCGCTCGGCCACAGCGGCCGGCTCCTAATAGACAAAACAGCACTCTCCTGACTTCTTTCTAGTTGGTTTATAAGCAGCTCGAGCGGCGGATACACGGTGACGATGCCTTCCTAGGACTCGAGAATAATGTAGAGCGAAGAAGTTTTATCAATTTAAAGTTCGTCACGTTAGTGATTGGAGTAGGAAACTTGTGAGGTGATTGTATGTCTGCTACTGGACAATATATGCCGCATTAGGGTATTAAGAGCGTTGCATTCTGCACGATTAGTACTGAAGCCATATGGATTTAACAATATAGCATTTTTAGGTGCAGAACCACGTAGCCATAGGAGTGTGTGTTTGTGCCCCATGATCATTTCTCTCATGCCAGTACCTGCCTTGTATTGTCTTCAGACAGTGGAATAATGCTTCAGAATTATAGCACAGTTAATTTACGTGAAATGTTTTAAACTTAATCTGTCTGGAGCTCGGTTATGTATAAACCACATGCTTCTCCTTAATCATCGGTTATATCACCCGAAACACTCTCATGTCTACTATCCACTGATAATGAGTGCTACCGTCCTCGGCATGCTTGTAACTGAAGAGGTCTCGTGCATTTGGATGGGTGACGTGGGTAATATTTTCGTGGAACAGTCTTCGCTGAACAGCAGTTATGGACACAGCTCGCCCTGTTCCTTCATGAGACGTGGAAGGTTGTGGGTGTAGGACTTCTGGTCAGTTGCAGATTAATTTGGCAACGGGGTTGTACGGAGGACTGGCTAAGGATAATTTGCGAGGGATCTGTCAATCTCCAACTTTATACTATGAGTGCAAGAACACGCTGTGACGCCTGTCCACATGGGGAAAGATGGCCAGTCACAATAGTAAGTTCTGCACTATGATTTCCGCGCTTGAAATACGTAGATACCATAGTTGCATCGTTATAGGACACCCTGGTATGCTTTAGTGTATATGACCAAATGAAGGTACTGCACAGTCATCAATCTGCATTCACAATCCAGGATATGGCACTTGCAAAGTGGTGGAGGGGCGATTTAGCGATGATACAGAAACTGTAAAGCACTCTGCTGTGTCATTGACTGGTGATGAAATTAAATAACTGGTGTACTTTGGCGTATGTGACCGAATGGATGTACTGCACATCTACGTGCATTTGCAGTCTAGTATATGGTAATTGCAAGGTAGTTTAGGGGTGATTCAGCAACGATATAGAACCTGGGACGCATTCTGCTTTGTTATTGGCTGACGTTGAAATAATGGAACAACTGCAATATTTTGACGTGTATGACAAAAAGGCATACTGCACAATCATCTATATGCATTCACAATCTAGTGTACGATACACAAAGTAGAGGAGGGACGATTTTGCGATGACACAGAAATTGGGAAGCATTCTGCTGTGCCATTAGCTGGAGTTGAAATTATGAACCAACTAGTAAAATTGCTAACATTGATCACTCTATCAACTGCAGTACGTATTACAGTACATCTTCCTATATCAATGGTGTCTTCCCCATCCCATCTGTCCATTCATAAGCTGTTGATTACCACATAATGATTAACTGACATCACTTGGTTCAGATGGAGAGAGCCTTGGAGGAGCATTGGATGTCTGCTACTTGTCACTATGGAGCTTGGGATGAAATGTAGAAGTCATCACCTTCAGACAGTTGTTTTTAAGCGTTCCTCAATGCTGCAGACTCATCCTATTTGCATATGCTGCAATGATCTGAACATGTTTTTTTCACTCATAAGATAACAGTACCTATTTTTATTTCTTCTACCTCACACGTATTGTGAATGGCAACTTCTGACGATGGTCAACCCCAGAACAGTAATCATTAACATGACTGCAAAATGAGGAAACAAAGCTTTTCGGAATGGAACACCGAGACATCTGCTACCCCATCGCTGTGACGAGATTACCTGTGTAGGTCATTACCTTCTAATAGCTATTGGAAACGCTCTAAATTCCGCAAACTCTTCCAGTTTCGTATGTTGCGATGTCTTCCACGTTTTTGTCAATGATAAACTTCATCTCTGTTATTTATTTCTACCAATCCGTGTATTGTGGGAGCTGCATAGTTTACACCATGAGATGTTCAGCTTTCTTTGGGAGCCAATGATCAAAAGGTTAATGTTGTTTTAGCAACTGACACAGATCTCAAAGGTATGGTAGAAAAACAAAGTGTATTGCGGTGTACAAAGCTGTAGTCATACGCTGCTTGGATGTGTTACAGCCAAAAAAACAATGTGTTAAACTGCTTATGAAGGACCAAATCTACTGGATATGGTCTTCCTCCAGCACAATGGACTAAACTTTATGCATGTCTGTGCAAGTGACTTAGACCACTGGCCACCTACTCTAGTGGAGCTACAGTTGTATGCATAATATGCTCGATGTTAACACGCAGACGGTATTTGTTTTTCAATGTATCAGAAGAGAGAGATGAGGGAAAATCTTATAGGAGGTTCTATTGCAAGGAGTCGTATCAATGGTTAAAGTTTGTATGCATATAGTTCTCTGAAAACTACGGCGATTTCGCTCATACTGTTAACAGAAACTGGCTGTATCTATTCTCATAGAATTGTGACTGTCTCTGTTATTATTGATATGATTACATGCTTTAAAAGAGGTGTTACCGTAAGTTCTGTTGTTTCATACCTCATAATGTCTAATTATAAAGTAGATACCACTTGAATTATAGCTCATTGTGGAACCTCGAAATGATAAGTGTTTTTACCAACATGTGAATAGATAGTGTGAAACAGGATGTGATGATCAAATTGTACACAAAACTAGAACACAAGAATCTGCTGCTATTGTGAATGAGTGTTTGCTGTATGACAGAAACTCTACAGACAGGTAGGTAAAGGGGAGTTGCGGAGCAAAATGTCAAATGTAAGCAAGCATCAGCATCTGATTTTGATATATCGGTAGGGAGAGATGTGGTAAAATCTGTTAGGATGCTCCATTACAAGACAGGCTCTCACGATTTGTTCTGTAAATGCCAGTGTGATATAGCATCTCATTGGTAAAGAGGGACCTTCCATAGTTTACAAGACAGCAATGTCCTCTTGAATTATAGCTTCTTGTTGTCGATCATAAAATGATTGTGTTTTTTCTGAGGTGTGAGCAAATGACGTGGAATGGTCTGAAATGTTTGTAATACACACGTGCATGACAGTTTATTTACACACACTGATTTGAACACGAGAGATGCTCTCACGTAGTGTAATTAGTCCATTGAGCTGAAAGAAATGAGCAAAATAGTGGAAGTTTTTTTTCCTTATTTTATGAAGGGTGGACATGTATATGAGTGTGAGATAGATTAATACGTCTGACAGGTGTATAGCACCAACCTCTGCAGTTTGGTCATCTGTAATGGGTGGCAATACTGTATTTTTTTTCACTTCGTTTGATGTCACAAAAAATGTAATGCAAATTGTATCCTGGAGTTGAACGTACAGACTATACTGATTTTGCTGATAAAACTAAAAGAAAATGGACTGCACCTATTTTTGTGGAAAGAAGACATTTATCACTGCCGCAATTGTGTTTTTTATTTTTAATATATGCTCGACTATAAGAGACTATAAGAGATACATTGAGGTTAAATGAAAGTGTCCTCCTCGCCGACTTTCTGGCGTTGCGGGCATGCATAGTCTGTGTGCACGCCAATGCATCTGTACTCTGACCAGGGGGCAGCATGTGGCGCAATGTTGGTGAGATGGGGGGGGGGGGGGGCAGAGCGGTGCTGAGACGTTTTAGACAACAAACAAGATGCACTTGGGGCAGCTCTCATTTATATCGTATTGTTTAGTTTACTTTACATCCTTTTGTGTTAGCAAAGGGCTCATGCCTGGACCATTGCCTCAAGGTAGGCCAGGTGCTGCTCGGCTACTGGTGGAAGGGAAGTATGGTGCATGGAAACTGCACAGTAGCAATTGACCATTTGAAAAAGCCATGTCCCACTGGAGGGGGGAAGGGGTTGGAGGGAGGGAGGGCCAGGGGGCCAGAGGGCCAGAGAGATGGAGGGGAAGGATGAGGGGATATAAGACTGCCTATAATTTCAATAGTTCCCAGCTGTACATTGAGAGAACACGTATTCAACTTCCGCCTCTCTCTCTTGTTGCAGTCTTCTGGGACGAATATTTTCCCCAGTCCATGTGTTGCGTTATGACTATTGATTACGACTACTGGTTGTTTTTACAATAATTCCAGTGTGTAATTAGGACAGTGAAGTATTTTTCATCAGTTGTGGTAGTGTGTATTGGCTTCGATTACCTGGGTGATTATGGAGCAGGTATCTATAGCTAACTCTAACATCAAACAGCGATAGATATGATAAGGTAGTTACAGGTAATACACTTATTAAACTCATCTTTGTTCAACACCAACATCTCGTCAACTGTACATAATTCCTGCCACAAAAATAAAGATGGTACCTTTCACTCCAGTCTGTTTTTCTGCCATCTTGTAGATGAAGGGTAGAGTCTGATTACATCTGCCACTAGTTTTGAGTGGTATTGTAAAATTTTTTCCCAGCAGGATAATACCAGTTGTATGGCATCATCAATTTTTGAGCTGTACCGCGATTTTAGGCACTCCTCGTGTAGCGCTGTGCACATAGTTGTGTAATTAAGACCGATCTTAAGGATTAATTATGTAATTACAACTCATCTTTACTTCAGTTTCCCAACCAAAATAAATACTGTAATCTAACCTACCTCTCCTGCATCTGGGCAGTTACCAGTTGTTGGGGGTTCTCTTGCGCTTTCCACCGAGAAGGACCAGTGTTAAAGTCCCATAAAGGGCACGGCCTTTTTAATTTCCCGCCGATTCTCGGGCAGGGATGGGGTTTGACGTCAGCACAGCCCTGGGACACTGGGACAAAGAAATTCCCACCAAAATTTGGAATTCCCACCAATAGGTTAAGTGTGGGAAGAGGAGGGGTGGTTAGGTGAGAGGGGGAGGGCACCCACGTGCCAGCTGAGGAAAACACATGACGTTATCCGAGGGTGAGGGCGTGGGGGCTGATTCGGGTAGGGATGATTAATTGATCAATTTAATTAATTTTCACATCAGTTTGATATCAAAATTGCACCCATGGCCCCTCTTGCTACTACTTAAGCTTAGTGTTAAGAAAGAGATTATATTTATTCTCTATTTCAACCCAATGAATATGTTTTGAGTACCCCTAATATTCTCTATATTGCGTTATGTTTAAATCATGCTAAAGTGTCTTTAAAATAGCAACAAAATTGGGTTGCTATAGTTGGAATTGTCCTGAGCGCACACCTGGCTCTCAGTGGCCCTGCTTGTGGCAAAATGTCTGCCGCTTATCACATACATGGGATGGACAAAAATATGTAAATACAAAAAATACAACGTAATATCGGGCCTAATATGGCGTAGGAAACCTGTTAGCATTCCAAACAGCTTCCAGTCATCTCGGAGTATAGAAATGCATGTCCTATATGGTTTTCAGCGGAATCTCATATCAGTTTTTCTGAAAAAAGGTGGCAATTTCAGGCAATGATGATGGAGGTGCATAGCGGTCATCCGCCCATCTCTCCAAAGCAGACCACAAGGGCTCAATAATATTCAGATCTTGTGACTGTGTTGGAACCAGGGAACCAGGGAAAATGCGACAATTCATTCCCTTGCACACAAATCCCGTCCTGAACGGTGTGACTGGCATGAAGAGGGGTCCTGTGGTCTTGAAACACAGCATAACCATTGGGGAACAGACGCTGTACCACGGGATGGACCTGATCATCCAGATGCTAACACAGTCCTCGGCAGTAAGGCGACCTTGCAGAGCAACCATGGAGCGCGTGCAATACTACTATATGTCTGTCCAAATCATCACCGAAAGCACTGGACGTAAACTCGGTTAGAACTTGGAAACAGTGTGAAACAAGACTCACCATACCATTACTACTTACCAGGAAAGCACTTGGGCTCGAACAAACAGATCTGCATGAACGTTTGGTTACAGGACCATTATGTACCTCTGAATGTGCTGGTGGGTATCGTTTTTCTGAAAAACTCTGCAGTCATGCTCTAGATATCACTGTAGATGCCATACGCAATGCAGCAATCTTAACTATAAATGTAAATGCGGAATGTCAATAAAACGCTCCGAGCAATACGAATGACTGCAAAACGCACAAGTGAAGAAATGCAAGTTGATCGCATGGCGTATTTCCACATTCTATAATATGAGTGTCGAACGCCACGTCAGTGGCACTTTTGAAGTTGTTCACGGGTTCACCAATATCGTAGCCAGCGTTCTGCCACGCGTAAGGGAGCGTTGGTCTGTATACTCCCGCAGATAACTGATTCTAAATGACAGAATGCATATTCATGATAAAGAATCTGTCATGCAATTTCGGCTGCGTAGTACTGGAACGTAGTTTAATGAAGTCTGTTATTCTCTTGGCTTATATTTTATATTGCCTGAAGAAATACACATCCAGAAGTTGCGCATATTTTGTAGTTTTAGGCGTAATGATTATTAAATCTACATGTTTTCCGCCAGATGCTTCCAGTAGTACTCGATCATCCTTACGTCCAGACCAGGAGTCACAAAGTACTAATGACTTTCTCGGCAAATGTGGATTCAAAACTGACAGAAAAAACGTCTTCAGATGTTGCTTCGTCATCTTCTCACTCACACTTGCATCGACGACGACAGTTGGAGGGCACCGCGTTTCTATTTCCCTTGACACGCGGGGTCCAAACTTTCCACTGGATTCTAACTTTGTCTGCCAATCGTCCGTCCATTGATACAGTAACATCGATCGTGTAACTATGTGTTGCACAGTTAACTGATTGCAACATCGCGACAGTGTTTCTCTCCCCTTTCATGGATAGTGTTCTGTCACAAGAAAGTTCATAGTTGAACTGACTCTGATCACAGTTCCATACAGAACTAATATCGATGTTTTCTCTCGTGATATGCTCATTGACGTTAGCAACAAACGTTTGAGCTCTTTCAATCAGCTCTTCTTCGCCATCCTTATCTTTTCGTGCTTGGAGCATAGTGATACGGCGTGATATTATCCTAAACTCCTTTTTCAAATTAGCAATAAATCCCAGTGAAGTTGTAATGTTTGTACACCCGAGATTTCTGGCTACGTCCAATGCCCAATGTTGTAAATGCCAATAATGAACGACGGAACCGCATTCTCGCGCTTCATCGAATTTCGCTATTACACGCTCCTTGATAGTCTTGAACAGCAGTGTACGATTTCCTTTGAAAACTGTATTTCTTTCTCTTTTCTTTGCCACGTAATCCAGTATGTTTTTAATATTGCTTTTAGACTTCAGTTTAGGGTATCTTTTCAGAAGCTTGTCGTACGTGTCGAAACCTCTTACGTAATAATCATCGTACATGTTCTCCAGTGTGTTGGCATCAAACGCCGTGATGACACTTGCAACTTTAACCTTCTTCTTGGGAGACGGTTGGTACTCACTGTCACAGCTTCCATCGCCTCTTCCCGCACTTGCCGTAGCACTACCGTTTGCAGTGAGTTGTTCGTCATTTTCATCCCTATCATCATCATTATGTGTTAGTGTTACAACAGTATCTGTTTCTAACTTATGCTCATATTTCTGCCTTATAATAGATACCAGAAAACATACGAATGATTCGTCTTCTACACCAATACCATCTTCACGAAGAAGGATTCTTCTTAACTTCATCTCAACCAATCGCAATACATTAGCAGGATTGATTACCATTCGCCGAACCATCTGACGCTTCAATACACAAATAATGTCACAAAACGCAACTTCAGAGGCACACTGCACCATCCCTACTGGTCCCGACAGGCGCACCGGCAGGTCAGTGTGTAATGCGGCATGGCATACGCAGAGGCCTCTACCGGACGACTGCAGAGTTTTGCAGATGCGGGAGTATCACTAGTGCTATAAGAGACCTTTACATTATTTCTCACACGGTTTTGGTGTATTTGTGTTTGTTCGAGCCCAAGTACTTTCCCGGTTAGCCCAAATTTTATGACTTCGGCACGACGTTTTCCTGTTGCGGGCATTTGTATCACTGATGCGTGATTCTGAAATTACAGCTCGCCATGAAATTCTATGCTTTCGAAGCTCCCTTTTTGTTGTTCTGGTGCTGACAGGGTTCGCTCGTGGGACATTTAGTTCTACAGTGGCTTTTGCTGCTGTCACCCTCTTATTTTTCCTTACAATACTCCTCAATGATAATTTGCCACGATCTCTCAACATAAATTTCGTCTGCATTGTGACTTACCGGATGATGTTTCTCCGTTCTTCCTGTATGTGGTATAAATCTTCGATATAGTGCTTCTTGAAACACCAAACACTCCGGGTCCCTTAGTTACGGAAGCACGCACCAGACGAGCACCAACAAAGTGCTCCTACTCTAATTCACTTGTCTCTGACATACTGCAATGACAGCTACAAATAACACTGTTCTGCCCACGGCCGACATTTGTAACGTATTGAGGACACAGCACAGTTGCCATTCGTGGTCAGAAACAACAGGACAATTAGTACGCTTGGCCAATATTTGGATTTATGTTCAAGCATCCATTTCTCAGTTTTTTGTTCCATATTTTCGTCTAATCCCTGTATCTCCACGAGATGAGAGCTACGTGATAAAGTTATGATCTCAGTGCATAAAATCACCCAATATGAGGTTGTGGTATGGTAGTGCGCGAGCAGCAAGTACGTTATACCTACGGACCTGTATTGTGATTGTTCAGTGTAAAAATATATGTTGTCTGTTTCAGCCTATGGATTTACGAGGCGCGTGTCAGTATTAAGGGCCGAGCAGCAGTGCAGTGAAAGCATGTGCACTCAACTACCAATTTATTATTTACGTCAGGAATTGAACGATCGCCGGCCGCGGTGGCCAAGCGGTTCTAGGCGCTTCAGTCCGGAACCGCGCGACTGCTACGGTCGCCGATTCGAATCCTGCTTCGGGCATTGATGTGTGTGATGTCCTTAGGTTAGTTAGGTTTAAGTAGTTCTAAGTTCTAGGGGACTGATGACCAGAGATGTTAAGTCCCATAGTGCTCAGAGCCATTTTGAATTGAACGATCAATATGTAGTTCCAAACATTCCTCATAAAGAGAAGTAAGTACTTTGAAACTGGTTCTATAAAATGATGACACCTGAAGTTTTAGTCGTTCTTTCAATTGGATTATCAGTCCTCCACTTTCCACAAATCGTTTGGGTGCAGGTCACATTTTTCGTTTGTCACAAGAGAAGATAGTGAGTGATTGTAGAGGAAAATTAATAAAATTCTCCCATATGAATTTCTTGCCGGTTTCCACAGTGCGAGCATAAGATCCTGACTTCACAAGCCATTACGCGGTATGTGGTTCAGGGTACTTCTGGTACTATTGTGATTTCCCCCTCCTTGTTTCACTCACGAATGGGCGATGAAAGAACAACCGTTGTTAAGATTTCGTAAGGGTCCTAATTTCTATTATTTTTTCGTCGTGGTCATATTGGTAGACCTATACGGAATACATTAATGTAGTGCCTGTATTTGACAGTGTCTACGTAGTTCAATGCAATGTTTCTCCAGACGTGAATTCATGTCCGAAGTAAGAGCTACTGCTGAACGCTGTCAGCCATATTAAGTCATGAAATGTACTAGCAAACTCAGAATACGATATCACAACAGCTAAGCAACTTACTTAAACACACGGAAATATGTGCTGGACCGGGACTCGAATCCGCATTTCTCGCATGTCGCGCGAGATCGCCTTAATGGCTTCTGCTATCCAAACACGCTTCTGTGACAGACCCAGTGTCTGCTTTCCACAGTGCTCGCACTATAATGTGCTTCCCGAACTGGGAGAGAAGCATACTGTATTAATTGTATTTCACAGCAAAGCCAAGGCAACCTGGCGAGTAGAATAAATCCCTCCCTGTGCGGGAACCACATAATTGTATGAGCTCTACGAGAATCAGAAACTGGGATATACGGAGATTTGGGTCGGTCCTGGAAGAGTGCTCTTACAGCCGAAGTGATTAAGGTGACCACTCATGACATGCAGGAAAATTGGGTTAGAGTCACGAAAATTTTCGTATGTTTTCAGTAAATTGTGTAGCAATTGTAGAGCTGCATTCGCAGTTTGCGAATACATTTCATGACATTTACGGAAGGAAGTAATGCTGCTCGATTCTTCTTCGTAGTTACCAATACTGTAGGGGACAACCACAATTTCAACGAGATAGTCCGTAATTTCTGAACGGCACCATTGAAAGAGTAGGAGTAACATACGGAAATAGAAAGAGAAAGGCTCTCAGAAAGGAAGTAAGGAGTAAGGTACCCACAGAGGAAATAAGAAAGATGAGGGTTTAGTGTCCACGATTAGGACACTAGAGAACGTGGAAAATTACGATTTGTTGGTGGATAGGGAGTCATGAAGGCAAATATCGGGGGTGTCCTTTCCAAACGGATGAACTTGACCAAATTACCGAAACCATAGTAAAGCTAAATGTGTATAACTGGAAGGCTCTTTGAACTTCACTCCTCGCGTTTCCAAGACCATTATTTTTAATATTGCGCTACGTCGTTCATTAGGTTTGGTCCATATGTTTCGCACAATTTGACGCAGCTTATTTGTAAGGCAGGCAGCAATAAACCCTCGGTAATACAGAAGCTACATTCCCAAAAAGCCAATCAGAATTTCAGTTCACTTGTTGTTCCTCATCAGTCTTTACTTCTGAGCTATTCTTCGAAGATACAAGAGACGGACTGACTCTTCCAAAGGGAATTCTTTCGCAGATGATTGATGCGTGATAACGGGATCTGGTTTCTTACCAAACAAAAACACAGAGTACTGGCTGTCAATATGCAACTCAAATTTTGGTCGTAAATGTAAATGCAGACAAGTGTATCTGAAGGCGTGCTCGCTGCAAACGCTGATGAGCAATGAGATGGTTACTTGAAATACATAGTACGATCAGGAAGCTTGTAGTCAACAGCACTTGACGATGTTACCTATTTGGTGACTCTGCCAAGAGCAAAGAACAAGTGGGATGAGCCATCCTCCTATTCTTTCGAGCAGAATCGTAGATATCACCCATCATCCTTCTCGAGGAAGGATTTTCGATTAGTAGTTGATGCCATTGTCTATGTGCAATACAGAGATGATCTTGGTCACGAGTTGGACGTACGTCTAATTTGGCAATATCACATCACTGCAGTTCTCTTCTGCAATATCCAAAGAAGTTGCCATTTCAAGTTGTCTCAGCTCACTCCTACACAATCCACTGACGACCTGTTCTCACGCAGGCAGATCTGTCCTTTGCACAGATGACGCGAACGGGTAACTGAACGACCGGCACTTTCACGCGGTAGTATTGTGGTAAAGTTCGGAAACAACAGTAAACAGGTAAGTGACTATTTGCTGCTTTATCGGGTAAAAAAGGGAGTGGGGGATTTCTCCCTCTGTGCAAATGGCACCATTTCACGCGGTGTGGGCCAGTTGTGTTATTAGTATACCTATTGATTGTACGTGACTGTAATGGATGCATCTACAGTGTGGTGGCATGGTAGTATTGTACGATTACGTGACGGAGTGCTAGTCGGTGGCGACACGTAGCCTACTCCCCGACCCCTCTCGAACAGCATCCAGTGGACCTCCGTAATTAACGTCCGCACCCGACGGACAGGTCATCATCAACGGCCGTAACATGTCCTCACATCGGGAGACACTGGGGAGGGATTTGGAAATCAAACCATAACACAGCCGCAATGTCTGGTGTTAAGAACTTCGCACCACGACATCTCCTCCCCGCACCGCCTACATAAATACTGGCAGCGGAAATTCCATCTACCACAGGGACTAGACCCGGTTAATTCCCAGTCGACAGCGCCGACACAGGCCTGTGTTACCAACTTTGGCTAGGAGGCTGCTCCAAATGGGAGAAACTTGGGTAGACTGCAGCAGCATTTTGAAGCAAGGCTACCATTAAGTATTCGTGCTAAGGCTATGGCCACAGCGGACTTTCCTCGCTTGTAGCATATACAGGGTGTTTCAAAAATGACCGGTATATTTGAAACGGCAATAAAAACTAAACGAGCAGCGATAGAAATACACCGTTTGTTGCAATATGCTTGGGACAACAGTACATTTTCAGGCAGATAAACTTTCGAAATTACAGTACTTACAATTTTCAACAACAGATGGCGCTGCGGTCAGGGAAACTCTATAGTACGATATTTTCCACATATCTACCATGCGTAGCAATAATATGGCGTAGTCTCTGAATGAAATTACCCGAAACCTTTGACAACGTGTCTGGCGGAATGGCTTCACATGCAGATGAGATGTACTGCTTCAGCTGTTCAATTGTTTCTGGATTCTAGCGGTACACCTGGTCTTTCAAGTGTCCCCACAGAAAGAAGTCACAGGGGTTCATGTCTGGCGAATAGGGTGGCCAATCCACGCCGCCTCCTGTATGTTTCGGATAGCCCAAAGCAATCACACGATCATCGAAATATTCATTCATGAAATTAAAGACGTCGGCCGTGCGATGTGGCCGGGCACCATCTTGCATAAACCACGAGGTGTTCGCAGTGTCGTCTAAGGCAGTTTGTACCGCCACAAATTCACGAAGAATGTCCAGATAGCGTGATGCAGTAATCGTTTCGGATCTGAAAAATGGGCCAATGATTCCTTTGGAAGAAATGGCGGCCCAGACCAGTACTTTTGGAGGATGCAGGGACGATGGGACTGCAACATGGGGCTTTTCGGTTCCCCATATGCGCCAGTTCTGTTTATTGACGAAGCCGTCCAGGTAAAAATAAGCTTCGTCAGTAAACCAAATGCTGCCCACATGCATATCGCCGTCATCAATCCTGTGCATTATATCGTTAGCGAATGTCTCTCGTGCAGCAATGGTAGCAGCACTGAGGGGTTGCCGCGTTTGAATTTTGTATGGATAGAGGTCTAAACTCTGGCGCATGAGACGATACGTGGACGTTGGCGTCATTTGGACTGCAGCTGCAACACGGCGAACGGAAACCCGAGGCCGCTGTTGGATCACCTGCTGCACTAGCTGCGCGTTGCCCTCTGTGGTTGCCGTACGCGGTCGCCCTACCTTTCCAGCACATTCATCCGTCACGTTCCCAGTCCGTTGAAATTTTTCAAACAGATCCTTTATTGTATCGCTTTTCGGTCCTTTGGTTACATTAAACCTCCGTTGAAAACTTCGTCTTGTTGCAACAACACTGTGTTCTAGGCGGTGGAATTCCAACACCAGAAAAATCCTCTGTTGTAAGGAATAAACCATGTTGTCAACAGCACACTTGCACGTTGTGAACAGCACACGCTTACAGCAGAAAGACGACGTACAGAATGGCGCACCCACAGACGGCGTTGTCTTCTATATCGTTCACATCACTTGCAGCGCCATCTGTTGTTGAAAATTGTAACTACTGTAATTTCGAAAGTTTGTCCGCCTGAAAATGTACTGTTGTCCCAAGCATATTGCAACAAACGGTATTTCTATCGCTGCTCGTTTAGTTTTTATTGCCGTTTCAAATATACCAGTCATTTTTGAAACACCCTGTATGTACCTAATAAGCGCTGGATGACGAAGCATTAATACGGAAGTTTTCAAACAAGAAAGCCATCTTGAACTGACTGCAGTTTCGCAACAATTAAATTTCGAATTCTGCTTCGCAGTAAAAGATTTTACAAAGCTGTAATTTCACCCAGAAATCATAACAAACTGCATGAACAAATGATCGTCATTTTAGCTTCTGTCGACATCTTGCTCTAGTACTTCAATTATATTCGCTCAAGGCCCAATAACTGCTCAGCTTTGATTGTAGACACAGGGGAAGGTAATGTTTCCCTCTGTGTTTCAGTTGTGTTACTGTCTGAAGAATATATAGTAACTCTGCAGATCGATCGTGTTGGAACAGTGTAGAACTTTCCTCTATTTTTTACCGGCTTTGCCTTTCTAATGTACTATTAATCTCTGTATTCGAAGGATATTTTAGTTTCTTTTCCAAAAATTGTAACTGTTCAATAACGCGAAGAACTTGTGGAAATATCATCACATCCGACCCCACTGTTTTGCAATTAGTATTTTATTTTTTTAGTTCACTTATCTGAAAGTTAAAACTATCTGTCCAGCATGATGGTAGATTCCAACCGCGTGGGATTACCCGAGCAGTCTGAGGAGCTGCAGTCATGGACTGTGCGGCTGGTCCCGGCGGAGGTTCGAGTCCTCCCTCGGGCATGGGTGTGTGTGTGTGTCTGTCCTTAGGATAATTTAGGTTAAGTAGTGTGTAAGCTTAGGGACTGATGACCTTAGCAGTTAAGTCCCACAGGATTTCACACACATTCGAACATTAATGGTGGATTTCACAACAGTAAATGCCAGAAGGATTTTAAGATTCAGCATTTGAAGAGACATTCCACAGTGCGAGCGAGCAACACGCCCTTAGCTACCGACATCGATGCTGCGGTGTGGCCATCAAGTATCCAAGCACTTGGTGTCAGGTAAGTCGTGAGGTGCCTAGGCGCCCACCGAGGCTCGGACGGTATGGCCATAGCCTTAAGCTATAGGCACACGGACCGTGCTGCCGAACGTCAACGTTGAACGTGCTGAGTTCAACGTGCTGCTGAATGCTCAGAAACGATGCAACTTGTGTGCGTGGGCCCCAACGTGGTATAACCGATGACAACACACTTCAGCGGCATTTGCGGGATGTTTCTAGTTCATAAATCACACTGTTTACTAGAGAGGCGCGCGTAAAATTCCCACGTTAGCTCTACTAAACGCATATTTCCTCCATTGTCCATGTGCTAATCAAGTTGTTCTATATGTAATATACACAAATAAAAACTTCAGTATCCATGTACATGTTTTAAGACGAAATGCAAAGTACCGTGTCCAATCAGTAAGGACACAGGCTTATAAAAAATCCATTACAAACAGTGCGATTCAAGTTTGCAATAGTTCTCCACATAAGATTAGCGTTATTTCATCATTCCCACGTTTTAGTAAAATTCCAAGATCATTATTTCTTGATCACTGTTCCTACCCAGAAGTAGAATCTTTACAACATGTGAATTACTAAAGTACAAAGATATTTTCTCCTTGTTCTTCTACAAGTAGCGGAAGCTGTCCTGCAGATTAAACCAATCGAACAAACTCATTCCACATAAAAGGTGAACTTACATTTACATAACATCAAATATTATATTATATATTTATATTAAACTAACAACAAAGCATCAGAATCTACTCAAAACGCGAATGTTGGGAAAACAAACTACGGCGTAGCGAGATGCCAACCACCGCCATAACACGCAACCCGTCTCGAACAAGTAACGCAACTCACTACACTAAACCGACGACAACTAGTTGCTAGCCCATTGTAGCGTCTTTCCGCTTGCTACAAGCTTTAATCACACAGTTAACAATGGGTTTTCGAGTGATTCTCAATTTTCTGGTGCTCAGAAATGGCAGATATACGTATACGCTTGAAATGAATGCCAATATGGTGCCTCACAACTCCTTGCTAAAGGGAGCTGTCGTGCATGTGACGTAGGTGGCGTCGTGCCACCTCATTGGTCAACGTTCAGACGCTCTCTCAGAATATCTGACATGCTACACTACTGGCCATTGAAATTGCTACACCACGAAGATGACGTGCTATAGACGCGAAATTTAACCGACAGGAAGAAGATGCTGTGATATGCAAAAGATTATAACATTCACACAAGGTTGGCGCCAGTGGCGACATCTACAACGTACTGACACGAGGAACGTTTCCAACTGATTTCTCATACACAAACAGCATTTGACCGGCGTAGCCTGGTGAAAGGTTGTTGTGATGCTTCGTGTAAGGAGGAGAAATGCGTACCATAACGTTTCCGACTTAGATAAAGGTCGGATTGTAGGCTATCGCGATTGCGGTTTATCGTATCGTGACATTGCTGCTCGCGTTGGTCGAGATCCAATGACTGTTAGCAGAATATGGAATCGGTGGGTGCAGGAGGGTAATACGGAACGCCGTGCTGGATCCCAATGGCCTCATATCACTAGCAGTCGAGATGACAGAGGTCTTATCCGCATGGCTGTAACGGATCGTGCAGCCACGTCTCGATCCCTGAGTCAACAGATGGGCACGTTTGTAAGGCAAGAACCATCTGCACGAACAGTTCGAGGACGTTTGCAGCAGCATGGACTATCAGCTCGGAGACCATGGCTGTGGTTACCCTTGACGCTGCATCACAAACAGGAGCGGCTGCGATGGTGTACTCAACGACGAATCTGGGTGCACGAATGGCAAAACGTCATTTTTTTCGGATGAACCCAGTTCTGTTTACAGCATCATGATGGTCGCATCCGTCTTTGGCGACATCGCGGTGAACGCACATTGGAAGCGTGTATTCGTCATCGCCATACTGGCGTATCATCCGGCGTGATGTTATGGGGTGCCTTTGGTTACACGTCTCGGCAACCTCTTGTTCGCATTGACGGCACTTGGAACAGTGGACGTTACATTTCTGATGTGTTACGACCCGTGGCTCTACCCTTCATTCGATGCCAGCGAAACCGTACATTTCAGCAGGATAATGCAAGACCGCATGTTACAGGTCCTGTACGGGCCTTTCTGGATACAGAAAATGTTCGACTGCTGCCATGGCCAGCACATTCTCCAGATCTCTCAAAACTGAAAACGTCTGGTCAACGGTGGCCGAGCTACTGGCTCGTCACAATACGCCAGTCACTACTCTTGATGAACTGTGGTATCGTGTTGAAGCTGCATGGGCAGCTCTACCTGTACACGCCATCCAAGTTCTGTTGGACTCAATGCCGCCGGCCGGTGTGGACGTGCGGTTAAAGGCGCTTCAGTCTGGAACGGCGTGACCGCTCCGGTCGCAGGTTCGAATCCTGCCTCGGGCATGGATGTGTGTCATGTCCTTAGGTTAGTTAGGTTTAATTAGTTCTGAGTTCTAAGCGGCTGATGACCTCAGTAGTTGAGTCGCATAGTGCTCAGAGCCATTTGAACCACTTTTTGACTCAATGCCCAGGCGTATCGAGGCTGTTATCACGGCCAGAGGTGGTTGTTCTGGGTACTGATTTCTCAGCACCCATGCACCCAAATTGCGTAAAAATTTAATCAAATGTCAGTTCTAGTATTGTCAGTTCTAGTATAATATATTTGTCCAATGAATACCCGTTTATCATTTGCATTTCTTCTTGGTGTAGCAGTTTTAATGGCCAGTAGTGTATATATAGCTCTGCACGTTCGGAAAGACTCCCGAACGTGCTGTTCTTCGCTATGACGTCAGAAACTCGGCATGCTCAACGCTCAGCGTTTAGATGCACGGTCAGTATGCCGACGACTTAAGGCTTTCTTATGATTGGGGTTTATCTGTTCAGGTGAATGATGAGATGGCTGCTGATTTGCTACACCATACCCTAGTGAAAGACTATTACCTGCATGGTGACCATGCGTGTTAAAGCTCCGCTTCCGGGACGGCGAGGTGCGCGGGTTCCAGATTGAATCCGCCCGTTGAATTAATGACGAGTTTCGGTGTGCCGGCCGGCCGGGTGTAATTTTCACGCGGTTTCCCTTAGTCCTTTAGGTGAAAATTAGGCTGGTATCCGAGTCCAACCACACTTACACGGCCCACAAACATTTTAAAAACTCTCGCCCACTTTCGCATTAATAACACCACTCGCAGACTGTTGGGTTACACATGTGTCCGTTCCATGTGGTAAGGGGGTGGCCACATCTTAAACTAACTGTTCCAAATTAGTAAATACCATGCTGACCCTCTGACGATGCGGGATTAAGGCGCAAAAATAGGGAGTGTAATCTCTAGTGAAAGGAGGTTAGAGTACCGCTTCCGGTCAGTGTCGACACATGAGACAAAGCGTAACCTCGGACTGCATAGACGCGGGGATGCAACTTGGTGGTATTTAGGTCTGCTGTTCAAGTGGGTTAGGACAAGCTAGAAACACACCAGTGAACACTATAAGCGGTAGATTAAGACGACGTTCTGTCGTACTGTGAGTCAAGAATGGTGACTACTGCATCACTCTGGCTTTAGTTGTGTCTACAGAGAACAAACTGGTTTAAAATAGTATTCCTCACTTTTTACTAAATAATTGTAATTCCAAGATGAAACAAATGGCACACATTATATCATTTCATGTGCATTGCATTTGTGAATAAACTGGGTACCGGGCAATGACAGCGGCAGCGCCAGGAATCGCCCACTGCGACACGCTAATGAGTGATGTCGGCCATACAAACGCTGTTGCACAATAGCGGCGTTCACTTGCCGCCCCAGAGGGCCCTTGCGCTCTGCCGTTCTGCATGACGTCACGTGGTGCACGTGGACACGGCGCAGCCGACCGCAACTGTTGCGGTCGGGGCAGCGCTGCGTTAAATGGAGGCAGCCACAGGTCGGCCTTCCGGTGGCTGCGGCGCGAATACCTGAGTGATAACGGCCTGCCGGAACGACCGCAGCACTCAACTATCGGCCAGTGCCTCCGGTCCGCAAATTTATGTTGTAAATAATGACGCTTTCTTGTATTCCATGTTGACTTCTGTCTCGTTACCTTCGAGCGACGTTTGTACAATAATTTTCCTGTCATTTAACCAGCTCGAGTGGACGGCATAGTAAAGGACCCTCTACTTATTGTGGTGGACTGGAGAGGGAACCTTTTAAGGGGGGTTGGACGTCAAACGGGACGACTTGGAGCAGGAGAGACACCACAGGAATTTTTAATTTCCACTGTCTATACTTTTAAAAATAAATTCATAAAACTTTGTCAGAATGACCAGAACGGGTTCAAGATTTACACTTATAGTGGTGGAAGTTCAAAAATATAAGAAAATAATTTATTTTTTTACATTTGAGTTTCACCTTTTTTCCACTTACCATTGGCTCCATTTGTTGCTATAGATACACTTTTCTTCAGAAGTAAGGGAGATTCTTCGATGAATTTTGCACAGAATACAAACCATACTTATAGGTGTATGAAACGCTAGAATTTTCCAAATGTATTAAGAACTGTGGTAAAAATTGAGATAATTAATATAAAATTTGAGTTTTTTCTAAACATGAAGTTTAAAATCTAACAGCACATTCATTTTTTCATAAATCAAATAATTTCTAGAGTTGCATACACCTGTAAGTATGGTTTGTATGCTGTGTAAAATTTATCGAAGAATCCATCTTACTTATGAAGAAACGTGTACCTTTAGCAATAAACGCAGCCAATAGAAGTGAAAAAATGATGAACTTCCACATGTAAAATATTTTGTTATTTTTTTGACTTCCACTGCTATGATTGTGAATTCGGAATCCTTACTGGTCCTGCTGACAAAGTTTTATGAATTTATTCGTAAAACTATAGACAGTGGAAATTAAAATGTCCTGTGGTGTCTCTCCTGCTCCAAGACGGCCTGTTTGACGTCCTACCCCTCTTAATATAATTTCTAGTCGTTCTGGAGAAACGAAAAAACGTAAAAGTAACCTAGATAGAAGACAACAGACCATACGTTACCTATTGGCCACGAAAGCTTCAAAAATTTTGTAATAAGGTGTTGCTGACCGTGCTGTTTGTTTTGTTCAAAGAGTGTTTAAAGATTTCCGAAACCAACCTATCTTCATATAAGACAAATTGGAGTCCAAACAGATAAACCAACCTATCTTCATATAAGACAAATTGGAGTCCAAACAGATACTTATCGATAGTAACTGTCCCCAGGCCTACTCGCAAATGGACTATGGGTGGACGGAAATGACAGTGCCACCTCTACCAATCAGCGAAATGTAGCATATGGAATATACATGTAGATATACAAGAGTCAGTCTAATTTATTTGTTTAACTTGTGTCTAGTATCATATTACACAATAAAATTTTTTCTTTAACAACACTTCTAAAGATATACATACACATACAAAAATTAGTAACTATAAATTAATAAAATTTACCGTACTTACAAAACACAGAAGGTCACAGACCTACATCCAGCTGCTGAATGTATTCAATTAATGTCTTTGTTGGCACGCTGGGCTCTTCCGAATCCCCAGGAAATAATTGTTTTGGGCTCGCACGTATGATATGCCGAACGGTTTGACGTTCTACATCGCAACTTCATCTGGGCAATGTTATTACCCATTTGTGCATTGAATCAGCACATCTCCCACTATTTGTCCTTATGCTGTTTCGTGCAGACCAGTTATTGCGGTGCTCTTCAAAACCTTGGGGATGTTCTGCCATATTTATGTCCATCGTCTTTTATTTTTACTCCGATGTCCACCGAAAATTGTGCATTTGTCGAGGTGGATGATGCGAGTCAAGTCTAGTTTTACTGATTGCAAGAACGTCCATGTGTACAGAGAAATAAGAGACACCAGCTGTTTTTGTATACTACTGCTTAAGATAAGATTCTCGTCGCAAAAATGGGGGAGCTGTAAGACTGGTAATAGGTAGGAACAAAGCTGGAGTTTTCTCGTTGTTTCTTCGACGACGCACATAGTCTGGATGAGTCACGCGTCGACGAGTCTGGTGTATCGGCTGTTGGTCCAGACTGCAGCGTAATATTCTGCAACAGCATACACCAATAGCAGAGCTGAAGTTCTTAGTGGTGGAGCTGATGAACCTCATGTCGTACCACAAAGCTTCTGCGAAATCGTATGTCTTGTCTTCATTTTGGCGGCGGTTCGCAGTAAGTGCTCTTCAAATCTGAGCGCCCTGTCAAGAATGACCTGACCCCTAGAGATGTGATATTCCCAGTTTTTGAGCCATAAGGTTCCTTCCCAAGATTCACTCCATGTTATGGCTGAGATTATAGCAGATAAGGCATGACGTTAGAGATGGGGCGAGGGGAAGACAAAAGATGGTACAGTGAGTACGAGCATTTCCGTGAGGAACTGCGCTAGTTTAGAGGCTCCCGACCCAGGAGCCAGTGGGCCAAATTTCTTGGATTCATTTATTAATACCGGCTAAATATATCTCAGGTTTTATTGTCTGCTCTCAGTAGCAACCTTTAATCCACGTGTTTCAGATCTCAGGTTTGCAACAGTTTTAACATTAGAACATTAGAACATTAGAGCAACGAACTTCAAGCACCTTCGGCTTCCGCCAAAAAAGCGCCCCGAAACGAAATGATTGGAGCTGCCTGGTTCAGTCTGATGCGAGGGGTTGAACTCTACGGTCCGCGTTACTCGCCGCATTATAAATGTCTCCGATACCTTCCACATAATACTGTTCAAATAAAGCAACTCTGCGTGCAAAACAGAGGAGAATAGAGTAACGGTATATAGCAATTTTGTGAACATGCTTTCTGCAAGAGCCAATGTAACGGGATTGTGACTGAGTCTAACGCTAACTGCGAAACGTGTGACTTTGTAATCGAACGCTTGTCAAACTTAGGGTTAGCAGTTTACAACTTTCTCTACTTCGTGTGTTGTAAATAAACAGAAAAATTATTAGCATCCCTAATTTGGAACTTATCAGATCATTTAGTAGGATCGAGAGCCTTAGCCGTCTCACTAGTTACGTTACAGCCTCTCTCCAGGAACAACGACGTCACAACCTCAGCTCCACATCTGCGCTGGCACAACCCCATGTTTGCAGGACATCACGTTAGTGAACTGTAACAGAATTTTGATGTTCTACCTTGAAACGGCGTAACGCATATCCTGTTTTTCCAGCACAAATGGAAACAATTACATCTCATTCGTGGTAACACAGAGGACGGTAAGGGAAGGAATAATTGATCGGGGAACTGTGTGTTAATCTGGAAATCGACTATGACAATCACATTCGATTGCTAACTCAGTTTCCACTTGACCGAAAGTCCATAAAACTTTCCAGTGAACATTCATTTTCATTTCTCACACCGACTATCCTTATCTTTGTCCTCTCGTTCCGCCGCAGAGAACGCGTTCTTCTGTTTGCGTCAGCTGATTCCCTCCAAAAGATGCCTTATTTCTTTGTTGGAGAGCATGTTGTGAAGGTGGAAACTAGTGATTTCTGTTTTGGTTCCACTCGTCTTTTAGCTCTAGTTACGGAAGTATTTTCCAGAAATTTGAAGTGTCCAGTCACGACAGGATCAGTAACACCCAAGTAATTGTGGCCTGCAGCAAGAGCCCAATCGTTAGTACAACGAAATCTCCTTGATTTTACCTTTTAATAGCTAGCACTGATGCTTGTGGAAGAGCATTGTTAAGCTTCCTCAGAGGGCTCATGTTCATTTCTTTGTTTTCATGTACATGTTTGCAGTTCGGGTACGCGCTGAAATTTTCGCGCCGTAGTACCGTAACACGACACTAGAGGAACTAAAGAACGACGCAGACCATTGATAAAATGGAGTAATGTGCCGTAACAGTTTTTGTGCATCTGAAGTTGCTTACACCTCTCGTGATTACTTTCTAATGAAGACTTCAGTTAAAAACATACTGTTGTCTCGTACTTTTCTTTTTGAACACCGCTGCACACAATGAGCTGAGGCGTCATCGTGGAGTGAAAGCATTCCATAGCAGCCCATCCCGTGATGCTTCGCTTTACAGTTTTGTATACTCTCATCTGGAGATCTCGGTAATATGTTCCCGTGAAAGTTTCGCTTCTCGCCGCCACAGTCTGTTCTTATCACACCATGGTGGCATCAGAAAACACTAATCATCACCTTTCGCTATAAAGATTAGTTGTACGCCTTTTTCGGTGGCGTTGTATCGACGTGTTTCGACGACTTGCGTTGCTCCTGCGGTTCAGGGTCATAGTGATGAACCCAGCACCTGACCCCTGTGATTGGCTGGGATTGACCTGACTCAGCTGCAATATTTCCGCCACTGCTTCTGTTCGGTCGGCTGTACGAATTTTTGTCAGCCTCGTGGAGCCTAGAGGGCGAAGTCCTTTGATATGATCAAAATCTCGTACAAAATCTTGAACACTATGACTGAACTTCACATTTTCTGCTTTCATCTCGATTCTGATACACTAGTCTTCGAGCACCCGGGCCTCTACCACTCTTGCGATTCTAGATTCTTCACAGAGAGATGGTGTGCCGCTTCATTCCTCATCTTTCACGTTTCTTTGAGTGTCTTGGAAACATTTGCGATACCTGATCACAGTGTTGTATGGTGGTGTGGTTTCGCAGTACGCTTTCACCAGCTCAGCATAGAGTGTTGAAACGTTGCTTTACTTCAAATGCAGAAAAATTACTACGGCACGTTATTTCATTTTATCAATGTTCGGCATCGTTTTTTTTGGTTTCTCTAGTGTCGTGTTACGGTACTGCGGCTCGAATATTTCAGTGGGTTACCCGAACTGCAGACATGTACATGAAAACAAAGAAACAAACATGAGTCCTCTGATGAAGCATAATATTGCCCTTCTGCAAGGATCAGTGCTAGCCTTTAAAAGGCAACATGATGGATATTTCGGTGTACTGACGACTGGGTGGTTGCCGCTGTCCACAAACAGTTGGGTGTTACTGATTTTGTCTTGACCGAAGATTCAAATTTCTGGAAAATGCTCCCTTAACTACAGTTAACAGACAAGTGGAACCAAAACAGGAATCACCAGTTTCCAACTTCACAACACGCTCGTCAACAAGGAAATACAGGTATCTTTTACAGGGAAACATCTGACGCAAAACAGAAGAATGTGTTCTCTACTTCGGGACGAGAGGAAAAAGCTGAGGGTAGTAGGTGTGAGAAATGAAGATGAAATGTTCACTGGGGGGTTTTATGAGCTAAGGTCAGTGAAAACGTGGTTATTTGTCGAACGCGATGATCGTAGTCTATTTCCAGATCAACACACAGTCCTCAGATTAATTATTCTTCCTTCCCTTACCCTCCTCCGTGTTACTACGAATGACATGGCTCAAATGGCTCTGAGCACTATAGGACTTAACGTTTGAGGTCATCAGTCCCCTAGAACTTAGAACTACTTAAACCTAACTAACCTAAGGACATTACACACATCCGTGCCCGAGGCAGGATTCGAACCTGCGACCGTAGCGGTCGCGCGTTTCCTGACTGAAGCGCCTAGAACTGCTCGGCCATCACGGCCGGCACGAATGACATGTAACAGTCTCTATTTGTGCTGGAAAAACAGGACATGCGAAGCGTCTAGTCTTGTTCTGACGCTTCATGGTTCCCCGAGTTTCTGTGGCTGTAGCAGGAGCCAGTCCTCCGTCTTGTTCTTCCGTTCGTCGTCCAAGTTGAAGTGTTTCCGCTTGAGGTCTTATTTCAGCGGACCAAGCTCGTGGATATCGCAAAGCAACATGTCTGGACTACAGGACGGATACTCAAGGTGCTTCCACTTGAACTTGGCAATTACACTTTGCGTGTCCTAGGAGAAGTGTGGACGTACGTTATTGTGGAGGAAAATCACTCCGTCCGTGAGCAGTCCATGTCTTTTCCTGCTGATGGATTTGCAGAGGCTACGGAGTGTCTCACAGTACCCGTCATTGTTAATTGTTTGTCCGTGCTCAAGGAATTCGATTCGTATCGGAATCTGACATCGAAAAAGAACGTGAGCATCACCTTGACAGCAGAGGACACAACTTTTATTTTTTTATGGGGAAGTGACGACACTTTTTTCACGTCCTTAAATGTCTCGCTGCATTATCCTAAAGCATCATATCCAAATTTCGATTGCTCTGCTTGTTACGAAGTTTCGTACATTTTCATTTGAAGACTTCTTATACATACAGCTTTTGTGGATCATCACGTTCTGCCTCATCTCACATTGTTCTCACACGACACTCAGGAACTTCTTCCTCTTTTTTCGCCGGCCGCTGTGGCCGGGCGGTTCTAGACGTTTCAGTCTGGAACCGCGCGACCGCTACGGTCGCAGGTTCGAATCCCGCCTCGGGCTTGGATGTGTGTGATGTCTTTACGTTAGTTAGGTTTAAGTGGTTCTTCGTTCTAGGGGACTGATGACCTCTGTCCCATAGTGCTCAGAGCCATTTGAACCTCTTTTTTCGTATGAAGAAACAAGTGCGTGGCGAGAATTTCCAGAACGATGATGTGAGTTTTGAGATGGAACGTTACTCGAACAGCAGTAATTCAGACATCTACAGCTAACGTCCACGCTAAATCATCCCTCTTTGGGAAAAATGCGTCATATCGAAAGATGAACATTTAGAGAAGTGCTAACAACATTTGCAAGTTTCATGGTTACAGCTTGATTTTTGAGACAAGGATTGGGCAAATGTATGGAAACGGCGCGAGAAATGCGTGCTGGAACATATATGCAGATTCTAGCCATGCCTGCAGATGGTGCTGTTGTATTTCATGACGAACGGCACCTGTGCCTTGTCTTCAACACTTTGCAAGCGGTCAGAACAATTTTCTACGTTGTTGTGAGTTCATTATGTTGGAAATAATGAAACAGAATGCCGGCATATCCTTGACGCTCGTACGGTGGGTGCATACATAACCAAGGGACCCGAAGTGTTTTCAAGAGCCGACGTATTGAAGATTCATACAGCATACACGGAAAACGGAGTAACATCATCCGATAAGTCACAACGCGAGCGGCAGTGTGTGCTGAGTGATCGTAACAGATGGGTACTGAAGAGGTTTTTGACGAAAAAACTTAAGACAACAAGAGCTTTAGAAGTCACTGCAGAATGCTGCAGTCGCGCACTATGACAGCACCAAAACAACATGAAAGGTACTCCAAAAGAAGGGAATTACAGGGCGAGCAGCGTTCCAAAACCTGTTACCAGAGATGCAAATGCCCGTAACAGAAAAACATGGTGCAATGGAGCAATGGAGAAAGTCATTTGATTGGATAAGTCTTGTTTCATACTGTTTCCAACTTCTGGCCTACTTTACGTCCCAAGAGTGAAATATTAGGGGGACGGGTGTGGGGGAGGGGGTGTTTGGAGATGATTTGGGCACCCATATCGTGGTATTCCATGGGCCCCATGGTTACTATGCAAGGTTGCATTACTGCCAAGGATAGTGTGAACATTTTGGCTGATCATGTCCACCCCACCCTACGACGTTTGTTCCTTAGTGGTGATCCTGTGTTCCAAGACGGCAAGGTCCCTGTTCAAGCATCACGCGTCGTTCAGAACTGGTTTTGTGAACACGAGGACGAATTGTCGCATCTCCTTCGGCCAACACAGGCACCAAATCCGAATATAATTGAGACTTTGGAGACAAAGACACGTCATCGTTTCCTGAAAGTGCCACTATATTGCAGTTCGTAGAAAACTATACAGGACCTGTATTTGTCCATCCCGTGATGACTGGGAGCTGTTTTGAATGCTAACGAGTTTCCTACGCCGTATTAAGCATGGTGATGCATAATGTTTTTGGTGTTTCCGTTGAATGGCGGCGTTACATTCAGGGGATTCTGACGGCAGGAGTAGGCTTTTATATCGGCATCTGCCTCACTTTAAAGCTTCACTGTGAAGATATAAAAGAAAGATCTGATAATTACAAGATGTAGATTATAATGCATCATCAACATCGTCATCATCATCATCATCATTGCTGGTGAATTAAATAAAAATTTAGTTTCTACAGGGAATCATATAACTTTCTTGGCAAATGCCTTTCCGAGATTGAAGTCTGAAATACTCCTATGTGATACAGACAAGAAGGAGATCGAGTCAATAATTAAATCACTGAAGACTAAGGACTCTCCTGGTTATGATGGAGTGTCTAGCAGAAAATTTAAGTACTGTGCTGCACATGTTAGCTCTGTATTTAGCCATATTTGTAAATTTTCCTTTCGGAATGGTCAGTTTCCCGAACGATTAAAGTACTAGTGAAGCCGATTTATAAAAAGGGACAAAGGCATATTGTAGATAATTTTAGACCAGTTTCTATGCCATCAGTATTTGCAAACGTTACTGAAAAGGCTGTGTATGTAAGGATAATTGATCATTTTATATCACACGATTTGCTATCAGATGAACAATTCGGCTTTAGAAGTCGTTTAACAACTGAGAATGCTATATTCTCGTTTCTCTGTGAGGCACTGGATAGATTAAACAAAAGGTTTCGAACGCTTGGCAAATTTTCTTTGATTTAACTAAGGCATTTGATTGTGTTGATCAAAAAGTGTTACTCCTGAAGTTGGACCATTACAGAATACGGGGAGTAGCTCACAATTGGTTCACCTCTTACATTAGCAACAGACAGCAAAAGCTCATTAGTCACAATGTTGATAATGGCTGTGATGTGGGGTCTGAGTATGGTATGGTCAAGTAGTGGGTGCCCCAGGGATCAGTGTTGGGGACACTCCTGTTCCTTATTAATATAAATGATATACCCTCTAGTATTACGGGTAACTCTTAAATATTTCTGTTTGCTGATGACACTAGTTTGGTATTTAAAGGATGTTGTGTGCAACATTCTCTCGGTTTCAAATAGTGCAGTACGTGACATAAGTTCATGGCTTGTAGAGAATAAACTAAAGCTAAATCACTGTAAGACTCAGTTATTGCAGTTTCTGACACAAAATTTAACAAAACCTGACGTTTTAATTTCACAGAACGGGCATATGATTAGTGAAACTGAACATATGAAATTTTTAGGTGTTCGACTAGATAGTAAACTGTCGTGAAAAGCCCACGTTCAGGATCTTGTTCAAAGACTTAATACTGCCATTTTTACTATTAGAAAGGTATCTGAAATGAGTGACCGTTCGACACGAAAATTAGTCTACTTTGCTTATTTTCATTCGCTTATGTCGTATGGTACTACATTTTGGAGTAACTCTTCCCATTCTAAAAGGATGTTTTGGGCTCAGAAACGGCCGGTTCCGGCAATACATGGTGTAAATTCACGGACCTCTTGTCGGACCCCGTTGACGAGTCTCTCAATATATGTATTCCTTAGTTTCATTTCTTGTTAAAATATTAGCTTGTTCCCAAGGCCGGCCACGGTGGCCGAGCGGTTGTAGGCGCTTAGTCCGGAACCGCGTGGCTGCTACGGTCGCAGGTACGAATCCTGCTTCGAGCACGGATGTGTGTGATGTCCTTAGGTTAGCTGGGTTTAAATAATTCTGACTTCTAGGGGACTGGTGACCTCAGATGTTAAGTCCCATAGTGCTCAGAGCCATTTGAACCATTTTATTCCCAAGAATAAGCAGCTTTCACTCAGTTAATAATTGGCAGAAATCAAACCTGCATTTGGATCGGACGTCCTTAACTCCTGTGCAGAAAGGCGTGCAGTATACTGCTGCATCAATTTTCAACACTTCCAAAATCTTAGCAGTAATCCACACGCTTTCAAATCGAAACTGAAGAAACTTCCTGGCAGATTAAAACTGTGTGCCCGACCGAGACTCGAACTCGGGACCTTTGCCTTTCGCGGGCAAGTGCTCTACCAACTGAGCTACCGAAGCACGACTCACGACCGGTACTCACAACTTTACTTCTGCCAGTACCTCGTCTCCTACCTTCCAAACTTTACAGAAGCTCTCCTGCGAACCTTGCAGAACTAGCACTCCTGAAAGAAAGGATATTGCGGAGACATGGCATAGCCACAGCCTGGGGGATGTTTCCAGAATGAGATTTTCACTCTGCAGCGGAGTGTGCGCTGATATGAAACTTCCTGGCAGATTAAAACTGTGTGCCCGACCGAGACTCGAACTCGGGACCTTTGCCTTTCGCGGGCAAGTGCTCTACCAACTGAGCTACCGAAGCACGACTCACGACCGGTACTCACAACTTTACTTCTGCCAGTACCTCGTCTCCTACCTTCCAAACTTTACAGAAGCTCTCCTGCGAACCTTGCAGAACTAGCACTCCTGAAAGAAAGGATATTGCGGAGACATGGCTTAGCCACAGCCTGGGGGATGTTTCCAGAATGAGATTTTCACTCTGCAGCGGAGTGTGCGCTGATATGAAACTTCCTGGCAGATTAAAACTGTGTGCCCGACCGAGACTCGAACTCGGGACCTTTGCCTTTTGCGGGCAAGTGCTCTACCAGTTTTAATCTGCCAGGAAGTTTCATATCAGCGCACACTCCGCTGCAGAGTGAAAATCTCATTCTGGAAACATCCCCCAGGCTGTGGCTAAGCCATGTCTCCGCAATATCCTTTCTTTCAGGAGTGCTAGTTCTGCAAGGTTCTCAGGAGAGCTTCTGTAAAGTTTGGAAGGTAGGAGACGAGGTACTGGCAGAAGTAAAGTTGTGAGTACCGGTCGTGAGTCGTGCTTCGGTAGCTCAGTTGGTAGAGCACTTGCCCGCGAAAGGCAAAGGTCCCGAGTTCGAGTCTCGGTCGGGCACACAGTTTTAATCTGCCAGGAAGTTTCATATCAGCGCACACTCCGCTGCAGAGTGAAAATCTCATTCTCGAAACTGAAGAGTTTCCTCGTGGGCTACTCCTTCTATTCTGTCGAGGAATTCCTTGAAAAATTAAGCTCATTCTTGTATTGTGGATTGAATATACTTAAACTTATGGACTGCCGTTTTTCGGGTTCATAAACATTTATTTTTATCTTGTAAGTGCACTGTCATATCGCTGGTTTAGTTGTGGAGTATCTCTGCGGGCAGCCGCGTCTAGAGAGTCGAGCAAGGGACACGAAACTGTTATGTTGTGTAGTGTGTAGCTCTGCATGTGAAAGGCTTTCTTAGTATTGAGGTTGAAGTGTTGCTACAAGTGCTGTTACAGGAAAGTGATGAAACATGGAAGTGATTCAGAGGAAAGTGCGTTAAGGAGTAATGAAAAAATGAGCAGTGCCGTCGATAACGTGTTTATGTTTCCTCTCGTTGCGTGTCGCACAGCATCGATCATCCACGCCGTGTTCGGTCACCCAGAATGAACCAATGTGAATCAGTAAAAATTAGTTACCACAAAAGAGTGCAGTCAAGGGCCAGTGTCTTGTAGCGAGCTTGAGGAAGAACTTAGAACAGAAAAATTAACTTTACGAACAGTGTTATATCATTACTACTGACAAGGAGGACTATTACCAGGTATCTGTATGTGTGACGAGCGTAAGAACTTTCGTTCGATAATTCGGCTTCCGCATCATTAACAATCACCCGCGTCGTGTCGGTTACGCGTACGCTCGTCTAAATGATATTTTGTGGACTGTTAATCATTCAGTAATTGGGTTAACACTTCTGAAGTTGTATGTAAACAGTGCAACGTGCGATTTTCATTTTATCGTCTCAGAATATAGTTGTTCATACCAGACGTCGAACAGTGTTGTGTTTTAACGTTGAGTGGCTCCCCTTATTCGCTTGCATATTTCGATAAATAATTTCAGGCAAGCCAGCAGCAGTGTGGAGCAGAACAGTACGACCGCCGTGGGATTACCAGGTACGTGATGTGGACAGGGCGCAATGGTCACGAAACGAGAAGTCAGTTTAAAGTACCCCAGCCTTCGTACACCCGGGCGTGTTACAATCTGTTATTACTTTCATGTTGTAATTTCATATACTGAGACATGACCTTGTAGATTTGCTCCTCAATTTGGTCCTACGGAACTTGACGTGTAAATAAAAATCAAATAAAATTATCATTTACTAACAAAGTCTTCTTGATGCAGCCACTAATTTCGGCCTCTCGCAATCTGCAACATGTTAGTTTTACCCGCGTATATTTAGCAAAATAAATAGGCTTATTCTTGAAAATGACACGGCCTGTTTCCTTCCCCATCCTTCTAAAACCAGTCCGCAGCTCGTGGTCGTGCGGTAGCGTTCTCGCTTCCCACGCCCGGGTTCTCGGGTTCGATTCCCGGCGGGGTCAGGGATTTTCTCTGCCTCGTGATGACTGGGTGTTGTGTGATCTCCTTAGGTTAGTTAGGTTTAAGTAGTTCTAAGTTCTAGGGGACTGATGACCATAGATGTTAAGTCCCAAAGTGCTCAGAGCCATTTGAACCTTCTACAACCTGAGCTTTTCTTCCGCCTATAACTGCCGCATTGTCGACATGACGTAATACGTTACTCTAATTTACACTCGTTCCTTCTTCCTTAGGCTGTCGTCATAGTGTCACCGATATAGGTAGATTTCGATGATGACCAGAATCGGCCAAAGACAGCCGATCATTTCAGATAATCAAGCCACTACGTGCGCTGTCGCACTGAGGCGATCTCATCGTCCGAATGTATAGACTTCGGACAAACATCGGTGAAATTCAAATCAGTTTGTTTTCTTCGGTCAAATCGACCGACGTTCTCACACACGGAATATGGACTGTGGGGAGCTGAGGAGTTTAGTCCAAGAAAGAATCAGTTTTTGGCATCCTGAGGATAAAAAGTTCATAATCGTGATTTAGTTCGGAATCTGTGGACTAAAGTCAAAGGTTTATAGGAAACCACAAGTAGGAAATCTTAGTCGTAAATTATAACCTCAAAAAGCCATATGTCCAGGTGTGTAGGGTGGTGTGCTTGTGCTTATAAGTACTCTAGTGGATGTTTTTGGATTGTGGTAGGTGGGTATTAGGTACCTACAAGTTAGTATTACTGCTTATTGGGACTTTTTTGTGTCGGTAGGGTGGTGATTCTGTTATGTGAAGTGGTTTGCAAATGAGGTATGCGTGTTTTCAGTTTTGAGTGCTTTAGGTATTCAGAGTATTTTATTCTAAACGTTGTGCTTGTGCTTCGCACGTATACTGAATGACATTCATTGTAGGTTAATTGAGAACATTTCTCCCTTCACCTCATCTATCGGTAAAACTGTCCTGTTTATTCCGATAACTGAAGAATATACCGTATTCGCCACGTTCTTTTCGAAACAGATATAGCTACTTCTACTTCTAAATCTACATCTACATGATTACTCTGCAATTCACAGTTAAGTGTTCGGCAGCAGACGGTTCATCAGACAATCTTTAAGCTACTTCTCTACCATCCCACTCTCGAACAGCACACGGGAAAAACGAAGACTTAATTTTTTCCGTACGAGTTCTGATTTCTCTTATTTTATTATGATGATCATTTCTCCCACTACTAAGTGGGCGTCAACAAAATATTTTCGCACTCTGAGGAGAAAGCTGGTGATTGAAATTTCAGCGAAAAACGTCTTTGTTTTAATGACTGCCATGTAGTATATCCTTGGAACATTCTCTCCTATTTTCAGATAATACAAAACGAGCTGTCCTTCTCTGAACTTTTTCGATGTCCTCCGTCAGTCTATCTGATGCGGCTCGCACACCTCGCAGTAATAATCCAGAAGAGTGTTAATAAACTTAGTGTACGCAGTCTCTTTAATAGACATAAGGGTTCTGTTAGTAAATCGCACCATTATTCATGTGACCTTTCCAATTTATGTTATTCTTAATTGTAATTCCTAAGTATTTAGATTCTTTAGATTCGTGTGATTTATCGTGTGACTGAAATTCATCGGTCTATTTTTAGTGCTCATGTGGATTACTTCACACTTTTCGTGCTGTAGAGTCATTTTACACTTTTTGCGCCGTACTGTTATCTTGTCTAAACTATTTCGAAATTCGTTTTCATCATCTTCAGACTTTACATAGCTGTAAATGATAGCATCATCTGCAATCAATCTAAGAGGGCTGCCCATATAGTCTCTTAAGTCGTTTATGTAGATCAGGAACAACTGAGGGTTCAAATGGTTCAAATGGCTCTGAGCACTATGGGACTTAACATCTGAGGTCATCAGTCCCCTAGAACTTAGAACTACTTAAACCTAACTAACGTAAGGACATCACACATATCCATGCCCGAGGCAAGATTCGAACCTGCTACTGTAGCAGTCGCGCGGTTTCGAACTGAAGTGCCTAGAACCGCTTGGCCACCGCAGCCGGCCACAACTGATGGCCTATAAGTCTTCCTTGGGGAACACCAGATACTACTCCTGTTTTACTCGATAATTTTCCGTCAGTTATTACGAACTGTGACCTTTCTATCAGGAAATCACGAATCCAGTCACACAACTGAGATATACCCCATGGGCACGCAATTTAATAAGATGTCGCTTTTGAGGAGCGGTGTCAAAAACCTTCTGAAAATCTAAAAATATGGAATCAATTTGACATCCCCCGATGGTAGCAGTCATTACTTCGTTAGTTGTTTATCACAAGAACGACAATTTCTAAATTTGTGCTGACTGTCAGCAAATCGTTTCCTTCGAAGTGATTCATAATGATAGAGCAGAGTATACATTCCAGAATCATACTGCAAATCGATGTTAGTTGTGTGGGTCTGTAATTGAGAGGATTACTCCTGTTTCCTCTCATCGGTATTGGTGTGACTTGTACCACTTTCTAATCTGTGGGTACGGATCTGTCTACGAACGAGCGGTTGTATATGAATGCTAATATGGAAGTACTGTATCAGAAACCGGACTGGTATTCAATGTCGACCGGAAGCCTTGCCTTTCTTAAGTGTTTTAAACTGCTTCGCCACAGTGAAGATATCTACATCTGAGTATATGTTGGCAGTTGTTCTTGATTCGTATAGTGGAATATGTGAAAGCATTTCGGTGTATTTTGTGACTTTTTAATACCACAAGCCGCAGTGAAGCAGTCCTTTCCAAGCGCAGAGGCGTGTGATATCTACACTACTGGCCATTAAAATTGCCACACCACGAAGATGACGCGCTACAGACGCGAAATTTAACCGACAGGAAGAAGATGCTGTGTGATATGTAAACGATTAGCTTTTTAGAGCATTCAGACAAGGTTGACGCCGGTGGCGACTCCTACAACGTGCTGACATGAGCAAAATTTCCAATCGTTTTCTCATACACAATCAGCAGTTGACCGGCGTTGCCTGGTGAAACGTTATTGTGATGCCTCGTGTAAGGAGGAGAAATGCGTACCATCACGTTTCCGACTTTGATAAAGGTCGGATTGTAGGCTATCGCGATTGCGGTTTATCGTATCGCGACATTGCTGCTGGCGTTGTCGAGATCCAATGACTGTTAGCAGAATATGGAATCGGTGGGTTCTGGAGGGTAATACAGAATGCAGTGCTGCTTTCCGACGGCCTCGTATCACTAGCAGTCGAGATGACAGGCATCTTATCCTCGTGGCTGTAACGGATCGTGCAGCCACGTCTCGATCCCTGAGTCAACAGATGGGGACGTTTGCAAGACAATAGTCATCTGCACGAATAGTTCGACGACGTTTCCAGCAGCATTGAAAATCAGCTAGGAGACCATGGCTGCGGTTACCCTTGACGCTGTACCACAGACAGCAGCGCCTGCGTTAGTGCACTACACGACGAACCTGGGTGCACGAATGAAAAAACGTAATTTTTTCGGATGAATCGAGGTTCTGTTTAGAGCATCGTGATGGTCGCATCCGTGTTTGGCGACATCGCGGTGAATGCATATTGGAAGCATGTATTCGTCATCGCCATACTGGCGTATCACCCGGCATGATGGTATGGGATGCCACTGGTTACACGTATCGGTCACCTCTTGTTCGCACTGACGGCACTTTGAACAGTGGACGTTACATTTCAGATGTGTTACGACCTGTAGCTCTACGCTTCATTCGATCCCTACGAAATCCTACATTTCAGCAGGATAATTCACGACTGCATGTTGCAGGTCCTGTACGGGCCTTTCTGGATACAGAAAATGGTCGAGAGCTGCCCTGGCCAACACATTCTCCAGATCTCTCACTCCTTGACAACGTCTGGTCAAGGCCGAGCAACTGGCTCGTCACAATACGCAAGTCACTACTCTTGATGAACTGTGGTATCGTGTTGAAGCTGCATGGGCAGCTGTACCTGTACACGCCATCCAAGCTCTGTTTGACTCAATGCCCAGGCGTATCAAGTCCGTTGTTATGGCCAGAGGTGGTTGTTCCGGGTACTGATTTCTCAGGATCTATGCACCCAAATTGCGTGAAAATGTAATCACATGTCAGTTCTAGTATAATATATTTGTCCAATGAATACCCGTTTATCATCAGCATTTCTTCTTGGTGTAGCAATTTTAATGGCAGTAGTACATACCACGCCAGGATGACATATAACCTACTTCATTACTTGATACGTACAAATAATAGATTCTAACCTAACCTATCCTTCTTGACTACGGCGAACGCTGATAAAGGGGATCAGATGCACTGTGACCAAGCTGTGGGCCGATGTTTCCGGGAGACGTCTGTTGTCAGTGCCACTGTGAACGCAGCCTGAGATACTGGGAGGGCTCGCCGCCAAACAGTCTGCAACACACACTCTTCACGTCACGTAACAGAGGCTGCGGAATGACAGTATGTTGGCAGACATGGCACAGAGTCGAGTCCAGTATTGACGGTGGCTGCGCTAGCACCCAGCGTCCAGTTTCCAGTACGTGCTGTTGCGAGTTCCGCCACGCCGCGCGGCACTGCACTAACGTCATTACGTTCGCGCCGTAACGCAGTTGCGCACATAAAATTTGATTTCTTACGCGACCGGCTAACGGCCACCCTCCCCTTCTCCCCTCCCACTTTTTCCTACTCTCTCTCTCTCTCTCTCTCTCTCGCTCGCTCGCTCCCCGCCTTGCCTGACAGCGTTAATCAGGAAACACGATTAGCGATAATATGCAAATATCGGGAAAACGGGAAAATTTTTCTCCCAGTTTATGAAACAGTTTGGAGACGCATGCAAGAGCGTTGCTGGTTTTTTAACACCTCTGAGTACACGGCGGGACCCAGCTGTGCACCAGTCTGATGCGGCGCCTTTCACGCAATCGGCTCTCCTCGACTAATGCAATAGTAACTTATTTGTATTTCGAAATGTAATTTCTAGAGACCATGTTGCGAAACTAAATGGAACGGCATTTTTAATCTCTTTATTGATTGGGCTTTTGTGAGAAGTAAATTGGATAGCACATGACGGAGACAGCGTTCGGTCACGTTTCAGTAACGAGTGTCCGCAGACAAAATTTGGAAACGTGGCACAACGGATGCGCAGGAAGTACGGTACGAAATCTGTTGCGACGTGGTTAACCAGATCAGACAAGATTTAAGGCACGTGTCAATATATTCCTGTACAGGCCTAAGGTGAAATAAAGTCCATCTGCACAGTATATATGACTCATAACTTTTTACTTCGTTGCTGAAACTGCAATTTCGCGCATACTGTTTCCAAATTAACGATTTGTTGAATTTCAGTTCATTAATTTAAAGCATCAAAATCAGCTGACTACTTGTTTATTTTCGAAACAAAACAAACGCCTCATTTGCGTACATACCATCATGGATAACATGATGCAAACCAACAACTCCTAAACCAATTAGAAGTTGAGATTCATTGCGAGAGTTCTTAGAAAACGTAGTCCATCAACAAAGGAGGTGGCTTACAAAACACTCGTTCGACCTATACTTGAGTATTGCTCATCGGTGTGGGATCCGTACCAGGTCGGGTTGACAGAGGAGATAGAGAAGATCCAAAGAGAAGCGGCGCGTTTCGTCACAGCGTTATTTGGTAAGCGCGAAAGCGTTACGGAGATGTTTAGCAAACTCAAGTAGCATACTCTGCAAGAGAGGCGCTCTGCATCGCGGTGTAGCTTGCTGTCCAGGTTTCGAGAGAGTGCATTTCTGGATGAGGTATCGAATATATTGCTTGCCCCTACTTATACCTTCCGAGGAGATCAAGAATGTAAAATTAGAGAGATTCGAGGGCGCACGGAGGCTTTCAGTCAGTCGTTCTTCCCGTGAACCATACGCGACTAGGACAGGAAAAGGAGGTAATGACAGTGGCACGTAAAGTGCCCTCCGCTACACACCGTTAGGTGGCTTGCGGAGTATAAATGTAGATGGAGATGTAGACAGACGTCAGTAGCAGACACAGCATCTGAATCGTAAGAGAGCTTAACCCTAACTGCCAGCGTCTGTCTAAAGCAGTTATACAAAAAAGGAACTACATATGTCATCATTTATCTGTCATATACAGTACATTGTTGCTTTGTGGATACCAGATTCAAACATAAGAGAACGCGTTAGAATCTTTAATAGTTTCTCTCGCAGAATGCCAATGCTTTTGGCATGGAATCACTACTCGTAATTATTTGATTGAACTGTGTTTGCAAGAAGAAGATAATGTTGTTGTTGTTCTGGTCTTCAGTCCTGAAACTGGTTTGATGCAGCTCTCCATGCTACCCTATCCTGTGCAAGTATCTTCATCTCCCAGTATTACGGCAACCTACATACTTCTGAATCTGCTTATGTATTCATCTCTTGGCCTCCCTCTACGATTTTTACCCTCCACGCTGCCCTCCAATGCTAAATCTGTGATCCCTTGATGCCTCAGAACATGTCCTACCAACCGGTCCCTTCTTCTTGTCAAGTTGTGCCACAAACTCCTCTTCTCCCCAATTCTATTCAATACCTCCTCATTAGTTATGTGATCTACCCATCAAACCTTCAGCATTCTTCTGTAGCACCACACTTCGAAAGCTTCTATTCTCTTCTTCTCCAAACTATTTATTGTCCATCTTTCATTTGCATACAAGGCTACACTCCATACAAATACTTTCAGAAACGACTTCCTGACACTTAAATCTATACTCGATGTTAACGAATTTCTCTTGTTCAGAAACGCTTTCCTTGCCATTGCCAGTCTACATTTTATATCCTTTCCACTTCGACCATCATCAGTTATTTTGCTCCCAAATAGCAAAACTCCTTTACTACTTTAAGTGTCTCATTTCCTAATCTAATTGCCTCAACATCACCCGACTTAATTCGACTACATTCCATTATCCTCGTTTTGCTTTTGTTGATGTTCATCTTATATCCTCCTTTCAAGACACTGTCCATTCCGTTCAACTGCTCTTCCAAGTCCTTTGCTGTCTCTCACAGAATTACAATGTCAAAGGCGAACCTCAAAGTTTTTATTTCTGCCCCATGGATTATAATACCTACTCCGAATTTTTCTTTTGTTTCCTTTACTGCTTGCTCAATATACAGATTGGATAACATTGGGGAGAGGCTACAACCCTGTCTCACTTCCTTCCCAACCACTGCTTCCCTTTCATTCCCTTCGACTCTTGTAACTGCCATCTGGTTTCTGTACAAATTGTAAATAGACTTTCGCTCCCTGTATTTTACCCCTGACACCTTCAGAATTTGAAAGAGAGTATTCCAGTCAACATTGTCAAAAGCTTTCTCTAAGTCTACAAATGTTAGAAACGTAGGTTTGCCTTTCCTTAATCTCTCTTCTAAGATAAGTCGTAAGGTCAGTATTGCTTCACGTGTTCCAATATTTCTACGGAATCCAAACTGATCTTCCCCGAGGTCGGCTTCTACCCGTTTTTCCATTCGTCTGTAAAGAATTCGCGTTAGTATTTTGCAGCTGTGACTTATTAAACTGGTAGTTCGGTAATTTTCACAACTGTCAACACCTGCTTTCTTTGGGATTGGAATTATTATATTCTTCTTGAAATCTGAGGGTATTTCACCTATCTCATACATCTTGCTCACCAGATGGTAGAGTTTTGTCAGCACAGGCCGTCAGTAGTTCTAATGGAATGTTGTCTACTCCCGGAGCCTTGTTTCGACTCAGGTCTTTCAGTGCTCTGTCAAACTCTTCACGCAGTATCATATCTCCCATTTCATCTTCATCTACATCCTCTCCCATTTCCATAATATTGTCCTCAAGTACATCTCCCTTGTATAGACCCTCTATATACTCCTTCCACCTTTCTGCTTTCCCTTCTTTGCCTAGAACTGGATTTCCATCTGAGCTCTTGATATTCATACAAGTGGTTCTCTTTTCTCCAAAGGTCTCTTTAATTTTCCTGTAGGCAGTATCTATCTTACCCTAGTGAGATAAGCCTCTACATCCTTACATTTGTCCTCTAGCTATCCCTGCTTAGCCATTTTGCACTTCCTGTCGGTCTCATCTTTGAGACGTTTGTATTGCTTTTTGCCTCCTTCGTTTACTGCATTTTTATATTTTCTCCTTTCATCAATTAAAGACAATATTTCTTCTGTTACCCAAGTTTTTCTACTAGCCCTCGTCTTTTTACCTACTTGATCCTCTGCTGCCTTCACTACTTCATCCTTCAGAGCTACCCATTTTTTTCGACTGTATTTCTTTCCCCCATTCCTGTCAATTGTTCCCTCATGCTCTCCCTGAAACTCTGTAAAACCTCTGGTTTAGTCAGTTTATCCAGGTTCCATCTCCTTAAATTCCCACATTTTTGCATTTTCTTCAGTTTTAATCTACAGTTCATAACCTGGAAATGTCTTACAATTTAAAACCTGATTCCTAAATCTCTGTCTTACCATTATATAATCTATCTGATACCTTTAATAGATACTAAAAAGAAGATAATACGGTTGACCTTAAAATATAATTACTTTTCTACCAGTACTTCCAGTACTTCAGTACTTAAAAAAGTCTTCTGATATTTATGATTCAACTGTAGTTTGTGTGTAAAGGTAATTTCTGCTCGTAAAAAGCTGTTAATGAAGACTGTTTGCAAAGTAATTAACGTTTCAAAGTGACTGCATAAATTAATTCAGTATTAATTAAAATATAGCAATTTACTTACTTTCGTTTGATTGCAGCGTGGTAGTTTGACGTCCAGCATCGTCTACAACAGTACGATTATTCTCATATGTGATGTAACCGAAATAATGCAGTACGACCAGAGCAATCCATCATGTATCAGGTGTGACGTATCAGTTTAATGTGACAGTCCCACAACAAAGCTTATTACGACACTATGAACTGTGTTCCCTCCTGCAGTATGAGGTAGTATAATTTGACACGTACACAGTGCAAAGAACTGATGGTGTATGATGGATTACTTTACAGATATCCACATGGGTAAACTTTTATTTATTTAACCTGATCTTATTAGTGCCGTCATGCCCTCTATACATCGGATCAACACATACAACACTATTTTTACGTCACAGTAACCCAATAAATAACAGTTTTAATTAGACAAATAGATTAGAATGATTCGAGTGTCTGTAGAGACAATGTGAGTAAATGAACTGCCTGCTAACTAATGAAGTTAATGCTGGCAGTACTTCTACTACTGCTGCTGCTGCCACTAATAATTATTATGACAATAGCAATAGCAATAATAATAATCATAATCATAATATTAAATAACAAATAATGGTGGTGGCAGGCTTAAAAAGAATTTATAAGTGCAAAAAATAGATGTTTTCGATAAAACAAGTTAGGAGGTAAACAAATTTAAAGAGAACGCACCAACTAAGAAAGCTTAGAAATGAGTAAGATCTGGTTGGAAAGAAGAGTGTACAGGGATAACGAGTGCTTACATGCATAATGGTTATCAATATTGTCAGTACTGCAGATACATCATTAACTGTCTTCTGAATCGGAAGATATTCAGTTCTCTAATGTAGTGCGGGAGGTTAGCGCACAGCCAAGTTCCTCTTACTGAGACGGAGTTCAAGAAGGTGGCTGAACTATGGAGTGGGACGTAAAGGACTTTGCTCTAATGGCAACGGGCGTTTCTGCCATGTTGTTCGGACAAGCTCGTTAAGATCGAGGAGGGATATCAAAGAAAGTAACTGTTGATAAGACAATAGAGAAGAGATAGAATATGGAAATCTCTGCGCTTGTCTGCTTGCAAATAAGGATAACTCTGCAAATGACATCACAGACACAACGAACAGTGGAATTCCTAACCAGTTCCTGACAACGTGAGCTTTCCTGAGAATGATCTTGCAGGATAACATCGATGTAATCAGTAATTTAAAGTATAAGTGCTTATACAATTTTCTTTTCAGTGTATTTAGTGTGTCACCTCTGAAACAAATCGGAAACTTTCTTTCTTTCGCTTACGCCATAGTCCTGCAGCGATCACAGAGTCGGCGTGGTTACAACGGATTTGGCAATGTTAGTGTTAGGAATGGCCGGATGACCTTCCTGCCGCCATTCCGAACCCCCCAGGACGGAATCAGTCTACCCCAACTGTCTGCGTCTAGTGTAAAGCGTGAAACAGTGCGGACGTGTTTCAAATGTCTGCGACGTGTGTAACTGAGGCGGAACGTGGGGACGAGCCGGGTATTCACCTAGTGGAATGTGGAAAACCACCTGAAAACCAAATCCAGGCTGGCCAGCACACTGGCCCTCGTCGTTAATCTGCCAGGCGGATTCGATCCGGGGCCGGCGCGCCTACCCTAGTCCATGACGGCGCGCGTTAGCGCTCTCGGCTACCCTGGCAGGTGAAACAAACCCGAAACCTAGAGGGAAAATAATGTGCTGTTAGAACCATAAGCTACGAATTTGAAAATTGATTGAAATATTGCGTAAATTTACAATGAGGTTGTGGGGTGACGATTAACTTGTGAAAATTAAAATAATGCTGTATAAATATTTGAATGTTGAATCAGTTTCAGGCTTTTAGAATGCTGTTAATGCTGTCTTTCGCCATTCTCTACACTGGCTCTCTATTTACTTTTTAGCACCCAGAAAGTGATTTAACAAAACGTGAAGCCTGTAATTAGAGTTCCTAGTGCCCACTTCATCTGAGAATACCATTATAGCTGCAGCTTATAGCTCTGAGGAATTAGGAGATTGTCCGGGATTTCTAATCAAAAAACGATTTTCCAAAATAGTTGAGTATATTCTGAAATTCACTGTTAACAAACACAAGTATCCCTACAACCTAACTAACAGAGCAATTCAGAGTCTAATGCGCTGATGCAACTATAAATGTTAAAAAGAATGCTCGCCAAGATTTGATGAGAATATTTCATCAAACGCCACACTAAGTAATTGGTAGAATGTCTGTCCCGCGACGGCACGTGAAAATACGACAATACACAAACTGAAGCTAGATAATGAAAATCATGCCAGAATTAACCCTTCACTTGAAATTATTTCATGGTTCCGCGTATCTCTAGTAACTTAATACGGCACCCGAGGCTGTTTGTAGCAGTGATACCGAAGCGACGCGACTCCCGACACAGATGTCGTGTTATTCAGCGTCTGGAGAGAACTGGGGCCTTTCTTCCTCGCGCAGCGCTCTTATATATATAGCCGCGGTGCGGACGGCTAAGGGAACGCCTGATCAAATCGGCTCTCCCGACTAGCCGCTGGGCTAGTAACGCACCACTTCAAGTTACATAATAATTTATAGCTTCTTTTGCTGATGGCCGATGAAGCTCTTAATTTAAACGTGCATTCAGCACGCAGGTAAGTATTGATAATAAAAATTTTACGTGGCTAAGTTAAATATTTTGGGCGAGAGAATTAATTAAATTACACTGCACGCAGTAGATGAGCTCTGAACTGGCCCTTTTGAGGTCCGCTATCGCTATAATTTTATAGGTATTCAAAAGAAACTTTTCACATCTTCACAGTCATAGCGGACCTACAACCTATTTAAATCTAAACATCCTAGCCTTGTTTATTAGCCTACTTAATCTATCTTGCTTCCTTCAGTTTTGAGACGAAAACCAGAAAATCATGAATTTCCACTAAAGTCTCAATTTGTGAAATCCAAAGTACTGTTTTTATTAAATCATTATGAAAGATGAATCTAAATATAAATTTTGAAGTCTCTAGCTCTTTTCTGTTGCGCCAATGATTTTTTCAGAAAAACGTCCAAATTTCGGAAATGGCTGAAGTTATCGAACTGATATTTAACACACATTAATTTAGTATTATTCCTGACATGCTAGAAAAGATTTAGGTCATTTGCTTGATTTTTAAGGTATTGCGCAACATTTATGACGTCAGAGCTAGTTACAGCAGACTGGCTAGCACACAATGGAAACTGATGTGAATTTACTGCAGCGTGAGTAGGCTGCTTCCCTACATCACCCTCTACTTAAATTTTTTGTTTATGAATGTTAATGAATTAAAAAAAATTAATTACAAAAAGGGAACCAAGAGTACAGTTTAACTCCCTATAAAAAAAATTCAAAATTGAAATATAAACATGTAGAAACATTAAAGAAAACTGATTACCTACATTAATTATTTAAATTGTGGGCATGTTCACTGCCTTTTAAACAATGTCATTACTCAAAATTTTAAGCAAAGTCAATGAAATATTTTGGCATACATATTGCCTTAGACAAACAAACACATACGAAATGAAAAATTATGAAAATCTTAGATCCATTAAATACATTAAATACATTTTTACATACACAAATTCAAAGAAAATAACATGATACATAAACAGATGATTATCTCTTAGCAGTCTTTTCTAAACCTGAAAGAAAAGTTCACAAATAATTTTTACATACGTGGTTGTAGCCGCTTTGGCTGGCGTCCTACATTTCCATTCACAAGGGTAGAGGAGGGGAAGTTGCTATGGTGTGCGTCCTTCACGTTCTCTCTAAATTACATGGGGGAAAGGGGAGGGGTCACTGTGAGTTGTGTCCAAGTCACTCCACACTTTCACGCAGCTACCAGGCTGCCATTATCTGGTTTGTCCTGTAGAACAAACAAAAAGAGTGCCTCAGACTCTGTTCACTTAATATCTAAGGGTGGGTCACAATGAAATGGGGATTTACATTTTATCTTTCAATATGTTGCTGGAACAAAGTTAACAGAACTTTTTCAACTTTACTCTTGCGGTTACTTAATTGTCATAATCGGTAAACAAATGGCTCAAAACGCCATTAGTCACGTACTAGAGAAAATTTATGCTCAAGGCATACAATCATGAATCCTATTTAATTTCAATTTATTATTTCTGGGCCGGAACACTGAACCAATGCTCGGTACATTCCTGACATATCTGCATTTTATTTACTTAGCTGACTCATCTTTGATTACCTTATTCTTAGAGATAGTATGAGTATATTTGATTAGTGGTTGTTTTCTCAGCTTCTTTGTACATGTGAGTAACTTTTGGTAATAGTACAGTTCTGAGTGTTCAAAACACACTACGTTTAGTTGACTACAAAATCCACTTATTGGTCCTCTGCTGTTGTGTTAGTTCCACATCTGCAATTAGGTACTTACTTACATTGAAGTGTATTTATGCTGAGCTAAAATTAATGTTTCACGTCTGCCATTTTGTTACTTATTTATTTTGCTAGTGTGTGTACTTATTTAACACTCACTCTATTAATATTTAAAGCATAGGATAGCACATTTATTTCATATTCATAGTGTATTGCAGCTGATTAGTTTGCTCACGTGGCAATCCATTTCCACTTGATCGGACGCTGAAACCTCAGGTAGTCTCTCTCGGATCTACCACTAAAGTGCATCAAGTAATTATGGACGAGCGTAATGCTAAATTCCTTAAACCTATAGGACACCATGAGCTGCTCTGTCTCATCTAACATAAGGGTACCTATGGTCGCATTCACGCCTCCAACTCATAACCTCAGTACGTGTAGGTGTATCCTGTCACACACTACACTAAAATAATGGCCAGGTCCAACCTTATAAATACTTCAGGGACGTGTCCTTCACGTCTCAACCACAAACACTGCTCATTTCTATTACACTGCCTTTCCTTGCTACACCAGGTGAGTTTAATCTTACAACTTATCTGCATATTTTTCCTAACACTAAGCAATCTCTTTTACTATTTCTTAGTTAGCTCTAATGCATACACTAGGTTTCACTACCACTTCAGATCCTACTTGTATATGAATTCATATATCTTTTTAAATTACTGTTGGTGGACCATTTCCAATAAAACAACACTTTGTACTTACCATATTACCAGGGTTCTATACATACTTGTTACTCAAATACATTGTATCTTAATTACATCATACTTCTCTATTGTTTATCACTATTAGGTTTGTCACATTAGGTATTTTTCTTCACTAATCGGTGGATAGAATGGTTACAGAACTCATGGCTTGATAGACATGACAGAAAAATTTCATGTCTGGAAAGAAGAGGCCGAAATTTTTGTGGATAGGAAAGATGAAGAATGAGTGAGACCTGAAAGGGAAAGAAGATCTCACACAGCTGGGACTGCACAGCTGCCACACTGTGTAGAGGTTACAGAACAACCTCCTCCCTACAGCATTCATTAGCTTAATGCTGGCTTGATAGTCATAACGGAAAATTTTAGTATTTGGAAAGAAAAGGTCGAAATTTTTGTGGATAGAAAAGAGGAAGAATGAGTGAGACCTGAAAGGGAAAGATCTCACACAACTGGGACTGCAGAGGTGCCACACTGTGTAGAGGTTACAGAACAACCTCCTCCCTACAGCAGTCATTCATAACCTTTGACCACACCACGTCGATCTGAAAATACCTTATGATGCCTCTTTAGAACCTGTCTCAGTTCTTCCTTTTGATTGTCTGAAATCTTGTCGATTTCCTGCAATTTAGCTTCTATTTTGTCTAAAATAATTGCTTCTTCTTCTTCTTCTGTGTTCAGCTTACTGTTACTAAGATTAACACCTTCGTCCCAATACCTCCTATTTTTCAGAACTCGTATAGGCAGCTCCCAAGTTTCATGATCAGTTACTACATGTTTATCACTAAAAGGTACTATAATTACTCCGGTTATTGGCAAGACCATTTTTAACTGGTTTCTTTCAAAGTCAACAACACTCTGATATTTTGACAAGAAATCTATGCCAATTAAAACCTCAATACTGAGATTGTTTACAATTAAACATGGATGATCAATTAAATTACCATTAATGTTAAAGGGTAGTAAAGCTTCTTGCTTTACCGTTTTTGAAACCTTGCCAGTAGCACCAATTATTCTTAGGCCTGATACCCTCATTACTGTAAGCTTGTCTTAACAGGTAATGCATCAAAGAAGGACTGAGATATTGCACTCACCTCACTTCCACTGTCTAAGAGACAACGTACATTGATACCCAACATATTCACTATTATTATAGGGTGGCTTATTCTAGGTTGTACAGGTGGTTCCTCAAATTCATCTAGTAGTTCCTTTTGGATTTGTCTCCAACTAAAGTGATCGACATCTGTCTTCATTACATTTAGGTCACAGTGTGTAGGGGTTTCCTGAATTACATTTTCAGCTGCCTTTTCCAGTCGGTCTATTAATTTTAAATCGAAACACCGCACCACTTCATTACATTTAGTTTGCTGAACATAACCCAAATTACTGTAGTCTGAGCGATTCTGCGTCTCCAGACCGGGCATAACACTAGTTACAGCTAAACCACTTTTACCATTATCGTCGGTTTCCTTCTCAAGTGACAACTGGTCACAGCTACTGGGTTCATCGACCCTCAACAGCCTACCCTCTACATTCTCACTTATCTCCTGTCCTAAATCTATTAGTACATTATCAACATCCTGCACAGGCACTTTAGATAAGAGCACATCATCTTCATCGTAAATATAAGCATGAATTTCTTCTGCTTCTTCACCTGTCAATTCAGTATTTTGTAGCTCCTCCCTATCGTTACACTGCTGCGCCTTCTCTTTCTCTTCCCACTTAGAAAGGTCTCTAACACGGTATCTATCAAATACTGTGAGTGATCTAATATTTCTGTTGTATCCTTAGATGCTACCGACACTTCATCCACATGTTCAGTCTGAGTATTCTGATCTGTCTTACCAATTCCCGTAACTACTGGCTTAGGAAAAGTAACCGCCTGGTGAGCGCCAGTGTCCTCATAGACGGGAACTAGTTTTCCTGCCTCGACCTACTACTGTTTCCTTTATTTTCATTATAGTTAACTGGCACAGCATTACTTTCCGTACTGTTGTTTACATGCATATTTCTGTTTGGAACAAAATTATTATCCCTTGGACGCCATTGTTGGTTCTGATAGTTATTTCCCCAATTCCTACCTCTCTTAGGATGGCGAACACCTACTGTTCTGATGTTTACATTGCCATTTTGCTCGTTCCTAAAATTACTACTATTATTATTAGAATTTCTGTTATTACGTGATTGCTCCTCATTGGCCGCAACACGTTCTACACGTTCCAGATACTCAATGAAACGATCCAGATTGTCTCTAGGGGCAGATATAATTCTAGTTTGCCAATACCATGGCAGTTTGGCTTCAAGACCTAGTATAATCATTTCTGGTTTTAGCTTTTCCGCCAAATGTGACAAACGTGAAATCTATGACCTAGCAAACTCTTTAATTGATTCCTTGTCTGCATTGAAGCGTTTTCCACTCAAAAATTCTCTCAACACTTCATTTTGCTTATTGCTAGACCAATACTCATTAATGAAAGCTGTTTTAAACTCCGCTAATGTTTTACACTTCAACATAACATCAGCTGACCAACGCATGGCGTCACCTGCTAAATGGCTTCTAATAAATGAGATTTTCTCTCGTTCAGACCAAGTTGGTGGAATCACATCTTCAAAATCGTTCCAGAAATCTAGCAGGTGGATATTTTTATCTGGATCGAACCGCAAGAACTGCCGACATCCGATAAAAGCGGCGTTTGCAGCTACAACTTGTTGTATGCTACCATTACCAGAAGTTACTGAAGCTACTTTACTCTCAATGTTAGCAATGTTAGTACTGATATTTTCTACTTCCATTTCAACATTATCTACTCTTTGTACAATATGAGTAGTATCAGTTTTGATTGCATCTACGTCTGCTTGACATATGTTTACTTTAATATTAACATCTTTAAATCTATCTGAGCACAGTTCAGATTCCGCCTCGATCTTTTCTGTTAACTTGTGCTCCAGCTTCGCATCTTCCATTTGGAAGTCTTTGCGAACCTCAGCAACTTCGGATTTAATTGTTTTATACATTTCAGAAAACTGTTGAGCAACCTTTTTCTTAATATCCTCATGATTGTAATCAATTTTACAATTCAAACTGTCTAGATCCTCTTTCAACTTATTGCAACCAGCATTGAAGGTATCGTCCACTACCTCCAACTGTTTATTAAAATTAGTTTGACTGGCCACAATCCTGTTATTTACCTCAATTATATTAGATTTTAATTCAGCATTACTGCTTTTGACCTGGGTTATTTCAGACTTTATTTCAGCATTACTGCTTTTGACCTGTTCACTTATTTCAGACTTTAATTCAGCATTATTGGATTTTAATTTATTGTCCATTGCCTCGAATTGTTTATTAAAATTTGTTTGACTGGCAGCTATTGCTTGTAATATAACATGTAGATCAACAGCCCCAGCATCTTTGGGTTGCTCACTAGCTGGCTTTTTATCACACTCAGGTGACGAAAAACTAGCTCCAACACCAGAATCATCAAAACTAAATGAAACTTCAGATTGATTAGTCATATCTAACTGCTCCTTCTTAAACTCTACCATTTCTGATGGCTGTTTCATTTTTAATTCATCAGAGAAACTATCATCCAATAAATTTACAATTTCTACTTTCTGCTTTACTACAGGGGTCTCTATTATTGAATCATTGCCCCTTCCCACACTACTGTCAGGAGACAATACTTCATATTTCACTTTAACATTACTACTTTCATGCATATTTACACTTGAACCGTTGTCTGAATTTACAGTTCCCTCAACAGACATAGGTTCTAATTTAAGTTTAAACTCAGTTTCTTTTGGCGGTTCCATCGCCGACAGTCTTTTAGTGCAGGTTAGTAAAATTTTTAACAGCTTTTCAATTAACTTAGTTCCTTCTGCACGACGTATGGCGTGGCCGGCGCGGCGTACCAGGATTCCTGATGCGACGTGGCACGTTGAACTGCAGACGGCACTCCGACGGCAGTTGTGTGTTTGCGTGGCCCGTAACTGCAGGCACGGCTCCGGCTGCTGCGGCGGACGACTGCGGTACGGCGAAACTGGCTTCTCGCGATGCCAGCAGCACCGCTAGACTCAGTGCCAGCTCCGTCAATCCAGATGCGTTGTTAATCCAACTGCGTTGTCCACATGCCCACGTAACACTTTCACTGTTCTATTACTCAGCTGCATGTCACATTCCACTCGCGAATCCGAATAGTTAAAAATCACTTTCACTTAGTTGATTTCCCGGCCGATGCACCATATGTGGGGTGGCGAGTAACTTGGTAAAAATTAAATTAATGCTGTATAAATGTTTGAATGTTGAATCAGTTTCAGGCTTTTAGAATGCTGTTAATGCTGCCTTTCGCCGTTCTCAACACTGGCTCTCTATTTACTTTTTAGCACCCAGAAAGTGATTTAACAAAACGTGAAGCCTGTAATTAGAGTTCCTAGTGCCCACTTCATCTGAGAATACCATTATAGCTGCAGCTTATAGCTCTGAGGAATTAGGAGATTGTCCGGGATTTCTAATCAAAACGATTTTCCAAAATAGTTGAGTATATTCTGAAATTCACTGATAAAAAACACAAGTATCCCTACAACCTAACTAACAGAGCAGTTCAGAGTCTAATGCGCTGATGCAACTATAAATGTCCGAATTAAATGTTAAAAAGAATGCTCGCCAAAATTTGATGAGAATATTTCATCAAACGCCACGCTAAATAATTGGTAGAATGTCTGTCCCGCGACGGCACGTGAAAATACGACAATACGCAAACTGAAGCTAGATAATGAAAATCATCCCAGAATTAACCCTTCACTTGAAATTATTTCATGGTTCCGCGTATCTCTAGTAACTTAATACGGCACCCGAGGCTGTTTGTAGCAGTGATACCGAAGCGACGTGACTCCCGACACAGATGTCGTGTTATTCAGTGTCTGGAGAGAACTGGGGCCTTTCTTCCTCGTGCAGCGCTCTTATATATATAGCCGCTGTGCGGACGGCTAAGGGAACGCCTGATCAAATCGGCTGTCCCGACTAGCCGCTGGGCTAGTAACGCACCACTTCAAGTTACATAATAATTTATAGCTTCTTTTGCTGATGGCCGATGAAGCTCTTAATTTAAACGTGCATTCAGCACGCAGGTAAGTATTGATAATAAAAATTTTACGTGGCTAAGTTAAATATTTTGGGCGAGAGAATTAATTAAATTACACTGCACGCAGTAGATGAGCTCTGAACTGGCCCTTTTGAGGTCCGCTATCGCTATAATTTTATAGGTATTCAAAAGAAACTTTTCACATCTTCACAGTCATAGCGGACCTACAACCTATTTAAATCTAAACATCCTAGCCTTGTTTATTAGCCTACTTAATCTATCTTGCTTCCTTCAGTTTTGAGACGAAAACCAGAAAATCATGAATTTCCACTAAAGTCTCAATTTGTGAAATCCAAAGTACTGTTTTTATTAAATCATTATGAAAGATGAATCTAAATATAAATTTTGAAGTCTCTAGCTCTTTTCTGTTGCGCCAATGATTTTTTCAGAAAAACGTCCAAATTTCGAAAATGGCTGAAGTTATCGAACTGATATTTAACACACATTAATTTAGTATTATTCCTGACATGCTAGAAAAGATTTAGGTCATTTGCTTGATTTTTAAGGTATTGCGCAACATTTATGACGTCAGAGCTAGTTACAGCAGACTGGCTAGCACACAATGGAAACTGATGTGAATTTACTACAGCGTGAGTAGGCTGCTTCCCTACAAGGTGACAAAATTCATGGGATAGCAATGTGCTCATATACAGATGGCGGTAGTGACGCGTACGCAAGGTATAAAAGGGTAGTGCATTGGCGGAGCTGTCATTTGTATTCAGGTGTTTTCCAACATGATTAAGGCAGCATGACGGGAGTGGTAGTTGGAACTAGAGGAATGGGGCACTGATTCCGGAAATCGTTAGGTAATTCATTGTTCTGAGATCCACAGTGTCAACAGTGTGACGAGAATACCAAATTTCAGGCATTAGCCCTCACCACGGACAACGCAGTGGTCGACGGCATTCACTTAACGACCGAGAGCATCGACATTTGCCTAGAGTTGTCACTGTTAAAAGACAAGCAACACTGCATGAAATAACGGCAGAAATCAATGTGGAACGTATGATGAATCTATTAAGACAGTGCAGCGAAATGTGATGTTAATGGGCTCTGGCAGCAGAGGATCGAAACGAGTGCCTTCGCTAAGAGCACATTACCTGCAGCGTCTCTGCTGGGCTCGTGACCATAACGGTTGGACCCTAGACGACTGGAAAACACTGGCCTGGTCAGATGAGACCGAATTTCAGTTGGTAGGAGCCGGTGCTCGTGTATGAGTGTGGCACAGACCCCGCGAAGTAGTGAACCCAAGTTGTCATGGTTTTTCATGCAATTGATTTGGTCCTCTGGTCCAAGTGAAGCTACCATTGAATAGAAACGGTTATGTTTGGCTATTTGGAGACCATTTTAAACCATTCACCAACTTCATTTTCCCAAATAACGATGGAACTTTTATGCGTGACAACGCGTCATGTCACCGCGTCGCAGTCGTTCGCAACTGGTTTGGAGAACATTCGGGACATTTCGGCTGAATGATTCGGCCATCCAAATCGTACGACATGAATCCAATCGAACATTTATAGGACATATTCGAGAGGTCAGATCGTGTACAAAATCCTGCGCTGGCAATAGTTTCGCAGTTATGGACGGCTATAGAGCAGCATGGCTCAATACTTCTGCAGGGGACTTCCAGCGACTTGTTGAGTTCACGCCACGTCGAGCTGATGCACTACGCCGAGCAAGAGAAGTTCCAACAGGATATTAGGATGTATGTCACGACTTTTGTCACTTCAGTGTAAGTTTTCAACCAGAAAAAAAAGAAAAACAGTCAATTAACTGTCCGAATTTTAAATTCAGCAAGTCTAGTTCGTATGAAAGTCAGCATATAACGGAGGTACATGGCATACTACAAAATAATGATCCATTTGAGTTTCAGCCGAAAAGGAACACAAAATCTGAGCCCACAGTTAGGCCATTCCATTTCGTGGATGCCGCTACCTTAATTTGTAACTTGTTGTTTCGTGATACCAGGGATCTTCCCGAAGCCTTTTACAAGCATATATTGCGGGACGAATCTCTAACCAGATATTTATAGTATTTGCGACAGTCCCAAGAACATCAGCCGCTGCGTCTTGGTTTCGTAAAAAGCTGGAGCGGAGGTTAACTGTTGCGATCAGACAGATATTCCTATCAACGCTTATTATTCCGCGTGTTTTGAATGAGAAGAACCAAACGAAAATGATAGATGAGAAATTTGTTTTCTGTGAGGAGCACGTCTGTATCGGCAGAGACCGATGACGAAAGAAATGCATTTTAGTTTAACATCTCATTTTTGGGGTTACAAGAAGTGGAATGCTAGACGCTGTGGTGAAGGACGGATGAGGAGAGAATCTCTGGGCACTTCGCTGAAGGAGCTACTCTTACACGGAAAAGTAATTTACGGAACATCGGAAAAACACAAATAAATGAAAAGGCTCACTTTTAATATTATCTTGCAACATTTATTTTCAACCAGATAACGTTTGTATCGTAGAAAACTCATCTTAAGTTGTTAGTCTCTACGCTGCAAACTAGATATACGAGGAATGAGCTACGACAATAAGCATGATAAATCCTTATCGGAAAGTTATTAGAATAGCTGCACTGAAAAAAGAAACCAAACTCACTCAGTAGAGAAGATCTAACCACACTTATAATATCCCTGTATGATTCTGTATAGACTATACGAAATGACTTGTTCCCCTTCTGTCAGCATTTTAACGTAGAACATTGGGGCAGTGAAGGTTGAGATCATTCCTCTTATCAAGGAATATCATAGAACAGATTTGCGTCTGTAGCTGTCATTAGGCAGGTTTCATTGACACCAGTGTGCTATAAAACACGGAACACGTTGAACGCTCGCGTGTTATGACGACCCTGAAGCCGGAAAATCTCATCTGTAGGACTCAACATGGATTCCTAAAGCAGCAGTGTTGACAACCTACTCTCGTGAGATTAATGCGGCAGTACAGAGCTATGTTCACATAGATACCGCGTTGCTCAACTTCCACGACGTTCCACACTACCAAATAGTGGAAGGAAAACGAGCTTACTAGCAACAATATCAGCTCCACGGCTAGATTTAAAAGTTTGTTGAAAATATGACCCAGAACGTCGCGGTAAGGGGGCTAATCGTCAGATGTCAATTTATCTTCGGACTGTTAGGAGTTCATTACTTTTCACGATATAGCTGGTATTAAGAAAAGACACGAAGAAACATCCCGGGCACATTCCTCACGCATACAAAAAGAAATTATGTTATATAGACAAGGGTTGGGAATTTTTATTTCTCTTGCTAGAACGTATTAGATAAAGCTCGCCATAGAGCACTAACCATGGGAAATACGTAGAAACAGAAGGTAATAGCATGCCACATGAAGCTCTGTCTAACATGAAACACTGAAATTATATCTTTGGGTGTATCTGTTTAAACCTTACTTCTTAGGTACACTGCCAGTGTTTTGAGTTCCATCTCTTCGAAGGTAACTTTGACAACTAACAAGCCACTGTTTATCCTTACAATGCGAACTACGTCATTGCCTTAGATAGCTCTACTGTCAAATAATCCTAGTCTCAACTGTTTAAGTGATCATTACAGACGTGGAGTGCATAGACCTTTTTAATGACGTTCATCATAGACTAAACTTCCGGTAAAACGTACACAAATGTGGAGTTTGCAGATGCCCAATTGACGTACAGGCATACGACGAAGCGAGCAGCGAAGATTTCGAGATCGAGGGTGCCTCGACAGGAGGAAGCTTGAAGCACCCAGGCGTCGTATTAAGAAGCATATAAAGTTCGTGCTTGCTACTTTGGAATTATGGAGAGCGATTGTGGACGAGGGCAGCACCCGTGAAGAAGGTAATACTTCGTCTATTGGTGTGAGCGTAAAACAAGCCGGTGAAAAGAGAAATGTTGGTTGTCTGACTCGTTACGCGACAACCTGCTGTACCAATAACGTTCTGCGAGTGATATTGACAATACCTACTTCGATACAATCAATCTGTTTATAGACGAGGTGTCATTTCAACATGAGCTTAATAGAAATTTTCTATGTTATCGGTTATAGACTGACATGAATCGTCACGCAACTACTGAAGCGTGGCACAAATTAATATTTTCTGTTACTGTTTGTACCGACATTTTTGGTAACTGTTCGGATCTCATGTATCTGCGTCCAAGCTCAAGGGACAAACTTACAATGATTTCTAGGAGAACACTATATCTGATTTGCTGGAAGAACAGTTTTTATCAGTGTACTTCACGTGTAGTCACGAAGACTGGATTAATTTTTAGTTGCCAAGACCAGTAATATCATTTTTTTCAAATAGATTCCCGGTTTCTCCATTCCATCTTCGGAGCTGCAGGACATGGGACGGAAAATACTGAGATACAGCAACTAACCTAACATAATAACAGTGACAATTACACCTTTAAATTCGCAATAACTGAACAACAACATACCGATGTTTAAATCAAACGTTCAGTACAGTAATTATTGCTATGTCTGTTCATTTTTGCATCGTGAGCTATACTAAAAGTCAGTATGTCAGTTATAAAATAAGTTATGTACACCAATAATATCTCACCGATTACAAGTGTCGATATTCATCACCACTTTACAACAGCGCAGGGTAATCATTCAAAGTGATACATAAGTACAGCAGATGGCAGTACGAATCGATATTTTTATCTCAGCTTAGACTAAGGCACAGATCTGATATTACATGTAATTATATATATGCCTAAATTATTATCATAAGATGGAAGCAAAGTCAGTATGCTACAGTTAAAACAAACTGTTGCTCGTGATTTTACAGACAGTTTTTTTTTAACAGCAAGATACTGACTTGACTTGTTTGCTATGATAATAATTTAGGTGCTTGTAATTATATGGAACATTAGAACCATGCCTTAATTTAATGTGAGATGATAGCACTGATTCGCGCTACCACATCCCCATCTGATGTGATGGTGATTAATGTGACGTCTTGTAATCGGCACAATAACATATATGTACATGGCTGTTATTTTTGACACACGTTGTGGAAAAGATAGTGTAATGATGTAAATACAGATACATTATTATTCCCCATATTGCAAATCTTGGGTATAATTATGTCTGTTTTAATGATAGTTGCTGTCTCCTACCATTTTCGGTCCCATATTTTGCAGATCCAAAGACGGCAACAGAGAACTGCTGACACCGGAAATCCATATGAATAAATGATTTTAGCGATGTTGGCAACTGAAAAAATTTTTAATTGTTCATAATAATACAGATCGCCTCCGCGAAGTTTTTATGTTTAGCTAAGTGTTAAGGCCCGTCGGTTTGTGAATAACAGACTCCGTGACGGATGAGGGGAGAAAAAGGAGGCCGTTTCTCCTGGTCACGCGTTTTCCCGATCAAATTCCAGTAGACATTTATTAGTGCAGGCATTTCAGCACTCTTGTTTATCGAACTCTGACACAAAATGCAGGTACTCTTAGTGTCAGTAACTGGAAAGATGTGAAACCGTACACAGTATCTCTACGATATGTCAATACAGGGCAATTACAAATGATTGAAGCAATTTCATAAATTCACTGTAGCTCCATTCATTGACATGTGGTCACGACACACTACAGATACGTAGAAAAACTCATAAAGTTTTGTTCGGCTGAAGCCGCAGATCAGGTTTCTGCCGTCAGAGCGCTCGAGAGTGCAGTGAGACAAAATGGCGACAGGAGCCAAGAAAGCGTATGTCGTGCTTGAAATGCACTCACATCAGTCACTCATAACAGTGCAACGACACTTCAAGACGAAGTTAAACAAAGATCCACCAACTGCTAACTCCATTCGGCGATGGTATGCGCAGTTTAAAGCTTCTGGATGCCTATGTAAGGGGAAATCAACGGGTCGGACTGCAGTGAGCGAAGAAACAGTTGAACGCGTGCGGGCAAGTTTCACGCGTAGCCTGCGGATAATTGGCTCATGCCACAACTGGAGACCGACAGCGCCGACTTCATCTTTCAACAAAATGGTGCTCCACCGCACTTCCATCATGATGTTCGGCATTTCTTAAACAGGAGATTGGAAAACCGATGGATCGGTCGTGGTGGAGATCATGATCAGCAATTCATGTCATGGTCTCCACGCTCTCCCGACTTAACCCCATGCGATTTCTTTCTATGGGGTTATGTGAAAGATTCAGTGTTTAAACCTCCTCTACCAAGAAACGTGCCAGAACTGCGAGCTCGCATCAACGATGCTTTAGAACTCATTGATGGGGACATGCTACGCCGAGTGTGGGAGGAACTTGATTATCGGCTTGATGTCTGCCGAATCACTAAAGGGGCACATATCGAACATTTGTAAATGCCTAAAAAAACTTTTTGAGTTTTTGTATGTGTGTGCAAAGCATTTTGAAAATATCTCAAATAATAAAGGTATTGTAGAGCTGTGAAATCACTTCATTCATTTGTAATAACCCTGTACATTCGTTTTCAGTGCGCCAGTTGGTTGATACATGTATCAGTACTAGAAAAGGGCGTTGCCAGCATTTGACGTAAGAGAAATTACTCATGTGGTGTGCTGGTGTGTTCAGTACCTCTGTATCTACCGTGATTAATGTGCTATGAAGAGTTTCAGTTTTGGTTTCTGTGTGTAAGAAATATGTCCTGAAAGCTTGGCCGCACATCATTTTGCTACGACATGTGTGTCAATGACGGGGTGGACAACCTCGGAAGATGTTCCTTTCTCAGGCTGTTGTTTGTTGCAACGACAGATAATTATTGGGAAACGCAGAAAAATCTGCAGAGCACCGATAAATGTTACAAGGACAAGCAGTTTATCCGCTATATAAACAAACGTGAAACAGTGCACATGTACAAAAACTCGTTTTTCATTACACCACTCGCGATAAATAACAACAAAGAGTCACTATCCGTAAATAAACAAGAACTGTGCGCCCCAAGCTATTTAGAGTGCCATAATTACATAAAGAAAATATGTTAGAGAATGCAGATGCCATGCTGAAATTTATTGCAAGTATCCTAATCAAAATTGGCACAATATTAGACGAGAGAGCTTGCAAACCTCTTTTTGATCGATATTTGATTACGGCTCGACGGTCTGGGACCGCTGCAAAGCGTATTAATACAGTTAACATACATTATAAAAATAAGTGTACAATGCGCCTGCCGCTAAAACCTAGAAATGAGTCCCGGTACGATCAAGGGTGTTATATGGTATGGTAACTCTCTATCCCCCATTCATGAAGAAGGTTTCCGATATTACCCGAAGAGCTGCTTTTGAAGAGATAAGGGCTGGGAAGTTTCTACCACTAGATATTTCTAGAACATTTCAGAACATTCTAGAGTATTCGAGAACATTCCAGAACATTCTAGAGTATTCTAGAGCATTCCATGACATTTCAGAATGTTCCGTAATGTTCCACAATGATCCTGGATGTTCCTTAATGTCTGTGAATAGTCTGGAACATTCGGAAAAATTCCAGAATGTCCTAACATCCCGGAACATCCCAGATTATTGTGGAACGTTCCAGAACACTCTCGAATGTTGTGCAATGTTCTGGAACGTTGTGGAAAATTCAAAGCCTTTTGGTATGTTCTGGAATTCACCACTGGCGGGGCTACCCATTGGTAAAGAGCCGTCGTGGGTTTGACGTCAGCGTCTTATCTGTGACGAAGGGAGGAACTGAGAGAGTAGTGCAGTGAGCGATTAAAAACAAACAGTGAAGTGTGAGTACTAAAGTTACGCAGTGAATGAATATAAATCGAAAATAAAGTGTGAAAAATAAATAAAGTGTACATAGAGTATTTGTTAATAAAAAGGTGATTTGATTTATATTTTAGACATTGCCCAAACGTAAACGAGGAAGAGATCTTACCAGTTCTGAAGCAAAACGGCGAAAACAAAAAGAACAGCGAAAAAACTAAACATTTCTAAACTCTTTCAAGTACTAGGAATGCCATTATACTGCTTTCGACTTAAAACTGCATCTCCGATCATGCTGCTCAGAAATCTCAACTTCGAAAACTTTGGAACAAGGATGATCGTCAAACAGCTATTGAACAAGACCGTCGAAGTTGAACTTACGAATGGAAAATAGAAAGAACACTCACTATTTATCCCCAGAATATCACTGATTTCTACTCGACTGCCATTCCAATTTAAAACACCGCAAATTCCAATCAAATTAGCATGCAGTTTTACAAATAACAAACCGCAAGAACAAACATCAAAATGTTGTGGCCCCAACATCAAACACTCCTACTTATCTCACAGTCAACTGTAAGTAGCTTGCTCTCGAGTAGAAAATTCGAAAAATTTGTACGTATGTACCCCGGATAACAAAAGGAAAAATGTTGTTTATAAATAGGTATTGTAAATAGTTAGAACATGTTTTCCATAATATTTTTTACTTCTTATACTTTAACAAGTATTGTATATACGGGGTGGTCCATTGATAGTGACCGGACCAAATATCTTACGAAATAAGCGTCAAACGAAAAAACTACAAAGAACGAAACTTGTCTAGCTTGAAGGGGGAAACCAGATGGCGCTATGGTTGGCCCGCTAGACGCCGCTGCCGTAGGTCAAACGGATACCAACTGCGTTTCTTAAAATAGGAACCCCCATTTTTATTACATATTCGTGTAGTACGTAAAGAAATATGAATGTTTTAGTTGGACCACTTTTTTCGCTTTATGATAGATGGCGCTGTAATAATCACAAACATTTGGCTCACAATTTTAGACGAACAGTTGGTAACAGGTAGGTTTTTTAAGTTAAAATGCAGAACGTAGGTATGTTTGAGCATTTTATTTCGGTTGTTCCAATGTGATACATGTACCTTTGTAAACTTACCATTTCTGAGAACGCATGCTGTTACAGCGTGATTACGTGTAAATACCACATTAATGCAATAAATGCTCAAAATGATGTCCGTCAACCTCCATGCATTTGGCAATACGTGTAACGACATCCTCGCAACAGCGAGTAGTTCGCCTTCCGTAATGTTCGGACATGCATTGACAATACGCTGACGCATGTAGTCAGGCGTAGTCGGTGGATCACGATAGCAAATATCCTTCAATTTTCCTTACAGAAAGAAATCCAGGGACATCAGATCCGGTGAACGTGCGGGCCATGGTATGGTGCTTCGACGACCAATCCACCTGTCATGAAATATGCTATTCAAATTATCCTTCCTCCCATAATGCCGCACCGTACATTAACCCGCCAAGGTCGCTGATGTTCCACTTGTCACAGCCATCGTTGATATTCCATGGCCATATAGTGCATATTATGCGCTTTTACGTTACTGCTGTTGGTGAATGACGCTTCGTCGCTAAATAGAAAGCGTGAAAAAAAATCTGTCATCGTCCCGTAATTTCTCTTGTGCCCAGTGGGAGAACTGTACACGACGTTCAAAGTCGTTGCCATGCAATTCGTGGTGCATAGAAATATAGTACAGGTGCAATCGATGTTGATGTAGCATTCTCAACACCGGCGTATTTGAGATTCCCGATTCTCGCGCAATTTGTCTGCCACTGATGTGCGGATTAGCCGCGACAGCAGCTAAAACACATACTTGGGCATCATAATTTGTTGCAGGTCGTGGTTGACGTTTCACATGTGGCTGAACACTTCCTGTTTCCTTAAATAACGTAACTATCCGGTGAACGGTGCGGACCCTTGGATGATGTCGTCCAGGATACCAAGCAGCAAACATAGCACACGCCCGTTGGGTATTTTGATCACGAAAGCCATACATAAATACGATATCGACCTTTTCCGCGATTGGTAAACGGTCCATTTTAACACAGTAAATGTATCACGAAGCAAATACCGTCCGCACTGGCGGTATGATACGGGATACCACGTACTTATACGTCTGTGTCTGTTACAGCGCTATCCATCACAAAGCGAAAAAAGTGGTCCAACTAAAACATTCATATTTCTTTACGTACTGCACGAATATGTAATAAAAAATGGGGGTTGCTACTTTGAAAAACGCAGTTGATATCCGTTTGACCTATGGCAGCGCCATCTAGCGGGCCAACCATAGTGCCATCTGGTTTCCTCCTTCAAGCTAGACGAATTTCGTTCTTTGTAGTTTTTTGGTTTGATGCTTATTTCGTGAGATATTTGACCCGGTCACTATCAATGGACCACCTTTTATACTTTAAAGAGTATCCTTTTATTCCAGCTACCACACAATCTCGTATCAACTCCTTGAGGGAAGTCTTTCTTTTTTTTCTAATAAGATGTGGAGACCCTAAGGGGTAGTTTTCACTAAAGTGAGGTCTCGAAGGATGTGCGTACTGCGATGTTTGTGTACGTCTGGTTAAGGTTAACCACTGATACGCCATCATATGGAGGTAGAATGGGTCGAAAGTTGAACGAAGGATAGCGATTTGAAGGGCAGAGTGGAAAAAAGAGCCAAGGGAAAAAACCTATGCGGTAGTTGGGTCGGGTTGTAAGAGTAGTACCGGTTTTCTTGCCACCTGCGACAGGTCGTGCAAGGGTAGGCTTTGTTAGTAGTGGGTATCATGCAGGTGCATACCTTTGACGTTGTGCGGTGGTGTTAAACGGCGGCTGTGCTGTGTGCCGGTGTTGGTTTCTCGGTCAGCGTCAGCATACCCGTAAGGTTCATCACCGTTTTGTGTCCGATAGATCATATGTCGGATTCACAGTGTACGGTAGTGTTAGCGGTTTGTTTGTGCATTAGTTTGCGAGCTTGTCGGTTTCTCTGCTGTAGCCTGCTGGTCGACTTCAATGGGAGCTGACAAATCCAGTCACAGTCGCTGATGTGCAGGGGTTTGCCAATGTTGTCGCTTGTGGGTGTATGTTAGCTTGCCATAGGTGATTATGCTAGTAGAGTCTTTGGCCGGTTGTGCTTCCACCTATAGTTGTGATCATAGTTTCTCACATCCATGAAAGTGTTGTTTGAGTGTCTCGAGTTCCTGTATAGTCGTGTGGCGTGTTTTTTGAGCGAAGCTGGGTACCCCAGCTAGTATATGTATAAAAGCGGAAGAAGTGCATCGCTCGACGAAACACGGTAGTTTAGATATGGCGAAAATGCTCATCTAACTATAGTAGCAGGCGCTATAAGAGAAGCATTTAGTATTGTATTTCTTAGAACCTATATTCGAAGGATATTCAGAAAACTTCAGTCAGACAAGAATGAGGCAGGAAACATGTGGTGCTTTTTTTCTTTTTTCCTGTGAATGAAATTTGAAAATAAAAGGTCCGGAAACGACACGCCAAAATAAGGAAAAATGAAGGAGAATACAAATAAAAACAGAAAACAGAGAATACCAAAAATTAGTATTTAATCATGTGGTGAGAGCTTCTAACTCTTCTTGCGGAATACATGGTCAAAAAGAAAGAAAAGAATGACAGAAGGAAATTTGTGTGTGTAGTCACATCAGCGCCAAGGTCAGTGGATACGGAAGAAAGGGGCCGCTCGACACGAATGGAAAAGATATTTCGCTTTGTCTTTTGTTGTCATCGTCCCAGAGTGGTGCGATATAAGCAAACGGCAAATAATTCCATGTAATGTTGGCCGCACGAAGATTTGAATTCGTTGATTTTCCGAAGTGAAATCAGAGTCCTAGCTTTTGTGCATATATTCAACGGTCACCACTGCATGCGACTGTGAACATCAAAACATTTGGGAACTGACAGAATTCATTCCATTACTCAACATCAATGTCAAATTGCGGTTAGGACAGCAGGAAGCATTCTGTATTACGTTCAGAACAACAATTGCATTGTCAGTGGTGGCTGTTTAGTGCAAAAGCTGTGTTATAAACAGTACTCCACTTCTATTTCTTTATTCTTCCCATATCCAAAGCTGACAACTACTTATAATTTCCGTTCCCTGTTTTCAGCGCTCATTCATTCACACAGAACTTCGTTATTTTAAATCTTCTCACCAAAGCAATACAGTTTTTGCTTTCAGTTTTCTCTAGAAATGGGAATCGATAATTTTATTTCTAAAAGTATGTGCGTCTAGTGAGTGACGCATTGAGTCTTATCTCTAAAAGAGGTGTACAAATTCACTTCTAGCTGCCCGCCCCTATCTCCACTGCAGCCATCAAAGCAACACAGTCTGCCGCAATGGAGCACAGCTACGTGCAATTTTAACTCAGAGCCAATGTATAGCAGCCATCTTGTCACAGTGCACAGCTAACACATGGAAGGTGTGTGGGGGAGGATGGGTGCCTATTTAAAAATATTTATGGTACGTATGAAGTCTTTATCAACAAAGCCTTCCAAGCTTCGAGGGACCCGCTCAGTCTGCTGCACCTGCCAATAGATTGCGCTATCAATCCAGAGTGACTACAAAACAGCCAGATATATGTTTGCATGGGTAGTTTTACTGCAGCTCAATTAGTATAACGATAGCAGAATAAAAATGAACAAACCAAACTTAAAGGCGGCTGAAGCGAAATCAAGAATTGGGGAATGTACAGCAGTCACGAAACACGAGCTCAAGTACAGCAGGGGAAAAGTTTTCTTGTGTCTATGAGGCAAATTTAAAAAATCGGTAGGTGCCTCGCTTGCAACTGTATAAAAACTTACTAAACACTCATTCAAGAATCTTGAGTATTGTGTGATAGTTTCTGAATTTGACCGCCTATTTCCTCACTCCATTAATATTTTGAATGAGGACAATGTCCTAGTGGCTGACAAGAGTATACAAATGAGTACTAAGGACTTGAGGCCATCTAGCAGTATATATAGGCTCTCTAAATTTAGGTCAGACATTGACTGAAACAGCAAAAAAATACAGCTCAATGGATATTAATAACCACATTTTGGTGTATGCAGCGTAGCACGAAGAAAGTTTGGTATGAAACAAAGGCTTCTTCTTCCGGATATGTACTCTTTAGACTAAGACTACATGAGAAAAGGAACTTCTTGTTTGCTAAATTTACGTGGGACATTTAGAATGAACTGTTTTGGTCACTTAGAATGAATTCAGCGAATCCGCAATCGAATCTCGGAAAAATTTATTAAAACTGTTAAACTGGCCTCATATTTGACTGAAATACATTAAGGCTACTGAACAAGACTTCGAAATTTTACTTTTGTTTGCACTGGAGTATGACAGACAGCTTCAGGTTGTTAGGTGCAAAGGATCTCGAGTTTCAGAGACGGTTCTGCTTAAAGAGCCAGAATTAGTGAAAAGACAGTGAAGTCGTAGGAAAACCGTTCACAGTGGGAATACGCCCGAGAAGGGAAAAAGGATGAATGAAATCCACCATTGTCTGTCCTACAGTGATCCAAAATAAGTACTTGTTTAATTGAGCCTCCTATTTTTTCATACTCCGGTAAAAAGACTTTTCAGCGACTTCCGAACCCCACTCACAACAATACAGTGGCAGCGTACAGAATAAACTGCTACGTAACATAGCACAGCGGGAAGACGGCAGGCAAGCAAGAGTTCTTTAGCCTGCTTGGGCTGGGCATAGCTTGTCTTGGATGAGAGTAAAGCAGCCTACCCGTGCTGCTAATAACGTGCGGCAGCTTGCCTGCCTGGCTAACAGGCAAACAAGGACAGGTTAAAAGGGGAATGTGTACACCTCTGACCTCTTTCACGTCACTTCCGATTACTTGTGCCCACTTACAACATGGTGGATTTCCTTTCCGGCTGGCACGTTCTTTAACCTCTAACTATAATCATTCACTCATTCATCCATTCAGGACCTATCAATAAAGGATCAAATTTCGTTTTCCCCTGATTACAGCTAATCAATCTTTTTCTTATGAGGAAATTCATTGCTTCTGTTTTCAACTTCCACTTCCTTTGTCTTTCTTCAAAATAATACACTCCTGGAAATTGAAATAAGAACACCGTGAATTCATTGTCCCAGGAAGGGGAAACTTTATTGACACATTCCTGGGGTCAGATACATCACATGATCACACTGACACAACCACAGGCACATAGACACAGGCAACAGAGCATGCACAATGTCGGCACTAGTACAGTGTATATCCACCTTTCGCAGCAATGCAGGCTGCTATTCTCCCATGGAGACGATCGTAGAGATGCTGGATGTAGTCCTGTGGAACGGCTTGCCATGCCATTTCCACCTGACGCCTCAGTTGGACCAGCGTTCGTGCTGGACGTGCAGACCGCGTGAGACGACGCTTCATCCAGTCCCAAACATGCTCAATGGGGGACAGATCCGGAGATCTTGCTGGCCAGGGTAGTTGACTTACACCTTCTAGAGTACGTTGGGTGGCACGGGATACATGCGGACGTGCATTGTCCTGTTGGAACAGCAAGTCCCCTTGCCGGTCTAGGAATGGTAGAACGATGGGTTCGATGACGGTTCGGATGTACCGTGCACTATTCAGTGTCCCCTCGACGATCACCAGTGGTGTACGGCCAGTTTAGGAGATGGCTCCCCACACCACGATGCCGGGTGTTGGCCCTGTGTGCCTCGGTCGTATGCAGTCCTGATTGTGGCGCTCACCTGCACGGCGCCAAACACGCATACGACCATCATTGGCACCAAGGCAGAAGCGACTCTCATCGCTGAAGACGACACGTCTCCATTCGTCCCTCCATTCACGCCTGTCGCGACACCACTGGAGGCGGGCTGCACGATGTTGGGGCGTGAGCGGAAGACGGCCTAACGGTGTGCGGGACCGTAGCCCAGCTTCATGGAGACGGTTGCGAATGGTCCTCGCCGATACCCCAGGAGCAACAGTGTCCCTAATTTGCTGGGAAGTGGCGGTGCGGTCCCCTACGGCACTGCGTAGGATCCTACGGTCTTGGCGTGCATCCGTGCGTCGCTGCGGTCCGGTCCCAGGTCGACGGGCACGTGCACCTTCCGCCGACCACTGGCGACAACATCGATGTACTATGGAGACCTCACGCCCCACGTGTTGAGCAATTCGGCGGTACGTCCACCCGGCCTCCGCATGCCCACTATACGCCCTCAATCAAAGTCCGTCAACTGCACATACGGTTCAACGTCCACGCTGTCGCGGCATGCTACCAGTGTTAAAGACTGCGATGGAGCTCCGTATGCCACGGCAAACTGGCTGACACTGACGGCGGCGGTGCACAAATGCTGCGCAGCTAGCGCCATTCGACGGCCAACACCGCGGTTCCTGGTGTGTCCGCTGTGCCGTGCGTGTGATCATTGCTTGTACAGCCCTCTCGCAGTGTCCGGAGCAAGTATGGTGGGTCTGACACACCGGTGTCAATGTGTTCTTTTTTCCATTTCCAGGAGTGTATGTTTATTTTTGTGTTTGAGAATTATCTTCTGATACTTAAGTCCATTCTTCTGTATACAAACTTTTTTGCTGTGTTCTACTGTTGTAACTCTGTGTGCTATGGTGTACATATCTTGTAGTATACAAGACAACTAGCAGTTCACTCATGCCTTTCGTTCTGAGATCATAGCCTTTCCACCAAATACATGTCTCTCGTAAAAATAAACTGCCTGCGGTAACAAATCGAGAGTGTTTTACCATTCTCGATGCATTTGAAGCCCTGGGGGTCGAATCTCAGGTGCATCGGGGATTTTTCACTATTCGTTTGAACGCAGCCTTCACCTCTCAGTTGTGTCAGTAGTCCACTTCTCACGTAGGTCCTCTTTCCCCAGTTGGATAACAGTGGTGGATTAGGCCCACACGAGTCGGCGAAGTGCGTCAAATAGAAGGACTTTCACCAGGCCTTTGAGTCACACTAAATTGTTTTTATCGGTCCGTGAATAACACTGCACGATAGCAATATACTTCGAGTGTAACTTTTCAGACGGTCATATCTCAGGTTCTGTTGATCAAAGAGGTAATAGGGCAAATATTTCGGTGTCCGTTGGGCTGTCAACCATTTGTTCAATATCGGAATAACGAACATAGTGTAGCTAACCCACAGTACATGGTCAAAACTACACCCTTCCTCCATCCCAGGCAAATGAGTAAATCAGATGATTATTTTTCATTAAGTGTAGTCTAAAGTAGCCATTAGGCGACTTATAATAGCAACATTTCTTTATTAGTGGCTCCTGAGAAAACCTGAAAAACTAATTGTTAGGGTGGACACTACTACAAGTTTTGTTTGTGACAAATCGTCCAAATTTTTACCATATATTCTTAAGATGATATACTCGGGTAACTTCGAAATTTTTCTCGATATCATTATCTGATATCGAGATCCAGAGGTTCAAAGTTACTGTGCTTACACACGTAATATCCACGCCGAGGAGTAAATGAAGATTTAACCGACGTAGTCAACACATCGCGAGTGATCTAGGGTCATGGCAATGGTTCTGAGGCCTCCAAACTATCTTTTTAGTCAGAAGTTTTCACCAGTTAAATTTTATGACGCACTGCCTCTTTAAAATGTCACTTCACGCCTGCACAAGGTAATAAATTGACAAAAGTGGGCTAAAAGGGGCCTAACAGGCCCGAAAATAACTCAAAATTACTGAGAAAACTCATATAAGAATGAAATGACTAAAAATTCAGTAAAAAATTTCTAACAGCATTTTTACTCTTTTAAGATACAAATCATAAGCCGAGCGTTTTCAGTGAATGGCGACCAATGAGCAAAGTAGGGCTATGCAGAAAAAAATGTGAAGCAAACGATTTTGTGTTAACCTTATACTATGTGTACTTATTTGTTGTCTGTTTGTGTCAAAGTATAGAAATGAGTCGAAGTATGTAAGTAAACTGTCAAAATTTTACTAATTTACAGAATTCGTTTTATATAAAAGGCACACACTGGTGCCTTCTGTAGCAGGGAAAAGAAGGGCGTACCTGAAAAATGAACATGTCGGAACACGAAAATGGCACATATGTCCATGTTTAAAAGACTGTGACAGAAAAGTGGGGAACTAACTGTCTCAATCCTAATTCAGCCTTCTCAGAAAAATTTAGCCTGCAGCAGTATATGCTGTTTCTTGTGCTGAAAGAGAGCAGTAGAGAGACAGGGTCGGTGGAAGAGAGAGGAGACAGAGGAGACAGTGATGGTAGGAGAGAGAAACCAGCAGTGAAAGAAAAGAGAGCTGGATGAATACAATAGCCGCAAAAGCTAAAGAGAGAGGAGATATTGATGGTTTTTTCTTCGCACATCCATAGTTGAAATGGGCAGTAGTACTGTTGTGGTTGGCAGGAGAGCCAACACCGTGTTACTAGATGAGGCCGAAAGGCACGCGTTTTAGCTCATGCAGGCTGGCGTGAGGTCTGGAACAGGACAAAGAAATTAGAATTTAGAAAAACGGACGTAGCTGGTGGAATACTTAACTTTAATCCATTAATGATGAACGTCGGTTTTGACGGCACATGATTCACAATATCAATAGTAACTGATAATGGTGCCTTGCTAGGTCGTAGCAAATGACGTAGCTGAAGGCTATGCTAAACTATCGTCTCGGCAATGAGAACGTAAGTAGGCAGTGAACCATCGCTGGCAAAGTCGGCTGTACAACTGGGGCGAGTGCTAGGAAGTCTCTCTAGACCTGCCGTGTGGCGGTGCTCGGTCTGCAATCACTGATAGTGGAGACGCGCGGGTCCGACGTATACTAACGGACCGTGGCCGATTTAGAGGCTACCACCTAGAAAGTGTGGTGTCTGGTGGTGACACCACATTCCTCCCCCACAAATCGGCGTACGGTTGTGGCATAAGGCTTCCGCCCGCCGTAGGGAGGACCCCATGTTGACGTATGCGACGAGGTGGGGAGCCTAACAACAGGCGAGGCTGTGCCACCCGCACCCTGCCATTCGGACCGCGGGGAGCTAGGAAACGCCTGAAAACCTGCTCCAGGGTGCACGCCAACATGCGGTGTATGCGCCCGCAGAGAGACAGGAGGGGCCGAAGGGTCGACCTCCATCGGGCCGGGGCACCCGACAGGCGAAGACGACATATGGTCCGGAGCGGGCAAGAGTTCCATGTCGGAGCGGGGAGCGTGTGACCCAGGGAGGCGACCGCCAGTTGCAGCGATGCGTCCACTGCGGGCGTCGCCGGCGGGAGAACAGGCGGCGGCGGCGGCGGCGGCGGGGGAGTCGCCATGGGGCAAAAGGCAGCGTCGGTAACACCTGGGGCTGAGGCGAGCCAGTAGGTGGGTCCCCAGGGCGCTGACCGCACGGCACCGTCGCTGAAAGCAGACGGCGAGCGGCAGATCCCGTGCGACGACAGGGGCGCAGCTGGTTGAGATGCCGGCGCACCTCACCAGAGGCCCCCAAAGCCAGATACATAGCGCAGCTGAGGCAGCGAAGAATGCGCCCTTCGAGACAACGCCGTGAACCTCGATAGTGGCGATAGTAGACAACGTCGCCTGGAGCAAAAGCGGGTGTCTGCCGGTGCACAGGAACCTGATGCGGCCGATGTAGCAAATACATCAAGGTTCGATGAGGGCGACCGTGGAGCAACTCAGCCGGCGAGCGACCATCTCGCGGCTGAGAGCGATACGGGGACAAAAAGAGCAATAACGCGTCCTCCCAAGAATGCGACTCTTTTAACTTCAACATCTGTGACTTGAAAGTCCTGACCAATTGTTCAGCGGCACCGTTTGACTGTGGCGAAAACGGCGCGGACGTCAGATGTTGAATACCATTGGCCTTGCAGAATGACTGAAATTCTGCGGACATGAATTGTGAGCCATTGTCGGAAACAATAGTCTGTGGAAGACCTTCAATGCAAAAGATAGCAGATAACGCTTGGATGGTGGCAGATGACGACGTGGAAGACATCCGGACAACAAAAGGAAAATTACTGAATGAATCTACCACAACCAACCATCGAGCATTCCAGAATGGACCAGCAAAATCGATGTGTAAGCGTTACCAAGGGGAAGTGGCTTTTGGCGATGCAAAGAATTTCCGTGGTGGTGCTGACTGTTGTTCGGTACACACCATGGAAGAAGAGCACATATTCGTAATCGCAGCATCGATTACGAACCAAGTGCAGTGCTGACGAGCAAGTTGTTTCGTTCTCACTATACCACAATGTCCTTGGTGGAGAAGCTGTAAGACAGAGAACTGTAACGAACGTGGTACCACAACCCTGGACTGATCATTATCAGAACGTAACAGCAAAACACCATGTCGTACAAAAAGTCTCTCCTGGTGAGCAAAAAATCGGCGAACCAACGGATCCCCGATCCATGACTTTGACAAGAGCCATTGCGTAGCAACAAAACGCAGAACGGTAGCGAGGACAGGGTCGGAATCTGTGGCTGTAGCTACACGACGAAAATCAATCGGAAACGATTCGACCACGTCATCGATTTCCGCATCAATGAACATGCAAGCAAGTTCGGAGGAATCGAATGCTCTATCCTCAGCAACAGGCAAACGGGACAACGCATCGGCGTTTCCGTGCTTAGCAGTGGACCGATACAAGATATCGTAGCGGTACGACGAGAGGAAAATAGACCAGCGAATGAAGTTCTGCGCTGTGCGTGAAGGTACAGGCTTGGTCGGATGAAAAAGCGATGTCAAAGGTTTGTGGTCTGTGATTATGGTAAAGTGACAACCATACAAGAAATCATGAAACTTTGTAACACCAAATACGAGAGCGAATGCTTCTTTCTCGATCTGTGAATAATTTCTTCGCGCAGACGAGAGCAATTTGGATGCAAAGGCAATAGGGCGATCGTGCCATCCATCACAGCACCGATCCCAAAATCCGATGCATCCACCATCAACAAAAGAGGCTTATGGGGATCGAACGGCGTAAGGCAAGTATTGGAAAGCAACGCCGATTTCAACTGGCGAAAAGCGCGTTCGCATTCCGTCGTCCAGACGAACGGAACACCTTTACGGCGTAAGCGATGAAGCGGAGCTGAAATGGAAGAGGCATGTGGCACATATCTGTTATAGTAAGTTATTTTTCCCAGCACACTCTGTAGCTGCTTCAAATTCTGCGGCGAAGGCAAGTCTTGTATGGGACGAAGGTGCATGGGACTGGGATGTATGCCTTGGGCATTGAGTACATGTCCCAGGTATGGAAAATCACAAGCAAAAAACACACATTTGTCCTTCCGCAAGCGAAGACCATTTTGTCGCAAGACCTGAAATAATGTTCTGAGATTGGCCAAATGTTCTTCTTCCGTCTTTCCGGAGATCACAATATCGTCCAGATAATTTGCTGCAGTAGGGACCGACGCACAAACGGTTTGTAGATATTGCTGAAACAATGCAGGGGCGGATGCACACCCAAATGGCAGTCGTTTGAATCGATACAAACCAAGATGCATGTTAACCACCAAAACGCGCTGGGATTCTTCGTCCACTGGTATTTGCAAGTACACATCTGCGAGGTCCAACTTCGAAAAATATTTACCCGGGCACAGTTTGTCAAAAAGTTTTTCTGGGTGGGGTAAAGGAAAAGTTGCAATCACTAGTTGTGGATTCACTGTTGCCTTGAAGTCCACACAAAGTCTCAATTTCCCTGAAGGTTTTGGCAAAATTACTAAGGGTGATGCCCAGAGAGAAGCCTGCACACGTTCAATTACACCTTGGGATTCCAAACCGTGTCATGTTCTTGCGACCTCATCATGCAATGCGTGGGGAACATTGCGTACTCTGAAAAATTTCGGTTGCGTGTTTACTTTCAGTTCCAAATGTGCTTTATAGTTCTTAGCGCAACCAAGGCCCGGTGCAAAAATGTCTGCAAATTCTTCACATAGACGAGAAACACTGGCTGAAGCACAATCTGGTTCATTGATAGGACCTGATTTACTATAGACAAGTTAAACAACTGAAATAAATCGAAACCAAACAAGTTTATTGCAGCAGAAGAACGAAGAACGGAAAATGACACAAGTTTTGTTTGTCCCTTGTATGTTGCAAGAAGGCTGCACTGTCCTAACACAGGGATATGCTGTCTGGAACAACTATGTAACTTAACACTTGCGGCATGCAACGGAGGTGTGCCCAGCTGTTTGTACGTGTCTCGATTGATCAGTGAAACTGCAGCTCCGGTATCGAGCTGGAATGGTATCACTTTACCGTTAATGTCCAAGCCCACAAAAAGTTTATTGTCCTGCTGACGACAAGAGCCACTGTCTAGTGCAACGTGAACCGATACTGGTACAAAATAAATTGCGACTTGACGGGATTTCAGGCGATGTCGACGCACACTTTTTGTGGGACGAACACAGTCACCATTAGAGAGAGTGCCACTGGGCGGAGTGGAATGAACTACATGAATTTCCATGGGCAAAGATTCGTGAGCCTGAGTATCCTTGGTTCGATTCCGATTCTGGCGTGAAGCAAAGGGCCTGGAATGGTTTTGAGCTTCTGAGCTGAGCTTTTTCTGGCAAAAAATCTGAACATGTCCTTTTTTATTACAATAAAAGCAAATAGCTTGGTGGGACGGGAAATTCTCATGTGAATGTTTAGTAGCGCACGCGGGCATGTTTTGATCACTGCATTTGCTTGCCAGCATGGCACACATGGCTGAGAGCCTGGCGGCAGCAGCGTGGCCGGGTGCGAGGGCTGTTTACTGCTCCATGCAGCTCGCCCGGCGGGCCGCTTAACCTGACACACTGCTGGCGAAGTTTCAAATGAATCCTGAGCAAAGCCAAGTGTGTCCTGCCGATCCAATATGTCCATCACTTGTTGAAGGGAGGGATTGACTAGTTTCAAAATCTGTTCTCTTATACGAACATCAGAAACGTTCTGTGCAATTGCATCACGTACCATAATATCTGAATAAGGGAGTCCACATTGACACTCAAAAGCACAATCCCTAATAAGGCCTTGCAAGGTTGCAACCCACTCCCGATTAGTCTGACCTGCCGTACGTTTTGTACGAAAGAAGGTTTACCGTTTCGCATCTACATTGACTGATTCTTTGAAATATGCATCTAATGTAGACAAAATTTCTTCGTAGGACAGAGTTGCTACGTCGCTTCGGGGAAATAATTTGACTATCACACAGTACGTTTGTACGCCGACCGATGATAAGAGATAAGGCTGCCTCTCGTTACCTTGAATTCTGTAGGCGGCGAGATGGAATCCAAATTGGCGTGACCACTCCGTCCAGCTTTCCAGTGCAGTATCAAAAGGTCGAAAAGTTGGTGCAACTGCGTGTTGTGGCTGCGTTAGCAGTGGAGCGGCTGCTGCCACATCGTTTTGCATCGCACGTTGACCCTGGATGAGCTGTCCAAGGGCATCCAGTGAGGCCTGCGTCTGCTGATTCTGTAAGCGATAAAATTCGGACAGTACATCTGGAGATTGTGGCGAAGCCATTACACAAGTAAATCAGGGCAGTATCGATAAGAACGCGGTTTTGCCTCGTTGCCAATGTTGTGGTTGGCAGGAGAGCCAACACTGTGTTACTAGAGGAGGCCGAAAGGCACGCGTTTTAGCTCATGCAGGCTGGCGTGAGGTCTGGAACAGGACAAGGAAATTAGAATTTAGAAAAACGGACGTAGCTGGTGGAATACTTAACTTCAATTCATTAATGATGAACGTCGGTTTTGACGGTACATGATTCACAATATCAATAGTAACTGATAATGGCGCCTTGCTAGGTCGTAGCAAATGACGTAGCTGAAGGCTATGCTAAACTATCGTCTCGGCAATGAGAACGTAAGTAGGCAGTGAACCATCGCTAGCAAAGTCGGCTGTACAACTTGGGCGTGTGCTAGGAGGTCTCTCTAGACCTGCCGTGTGGCGGCGCTCGGTCTGAAATCACTGATAGTGGCGATGCGCGGGTCTGACGTATACTAACAGACCGCGGCCGATTTAGAGGCTACCACCTAGCAAGTGTGGTGTCTGGCAGTGACACCACAGGTATGTTAACTGGTATAAATTTATATAAAAAATGAAGATATTCCTCCAGCTGTATTTAAGGTGTCGATTTTATTTTGACAACTAGTTTCAACGTTGTAACAACGTCATCTTCAGGCCCATACACTTGTTGACGTCAACTCTACTAACCACTTTCCACATGGAGTACGTCCATATCTCACCACTGACTTCTAGTATCAGCCGCACGCAGTTGACGTCAAAGGGTGTATGGGCATGAAGGTAACGTTGTTACAACGATGAAACTAGTTGCCAAAATAAAATCGACACCTTAAATACAGCTGGAGGAATTTCTTCATTTTAAATACATATTGATGGTTAGTGAGAGGTAGTGGCACTAAAAGAGTATGAGTTTTGGATGGAGACAGAAACAGGGGGAGCTAAAGAGAGAAGCGACAGTGGAAATGCAAAATACAGTTGCATGCAGACCATACATAGGCTTGGAGGATATCGACCTTTTGCGTCGTCTCGTTGCCACTGTAGGGTTGTACCATGCGAAGCAAGAAGAGGATGTTCTTTGGAGGCCAGTATCCTCTTTCTATACCACAGCTGCATGCATGTATTAACAGGGTTCTTCATTAATTTACACAGGAAGCTACTTAAGATAGTCCAGCTGTTGTGGTACAAGCTCTTCCATTATAGTCCACATTAGGCTCACTGCTGGTGAAGTAGAAGTCTCGCAATGGACACAACTCTGGTCGCTATGTGCTGCCTGAGACTGAAACTTTGCGACTGCAAGTGACTGACCTGCGACTCAAGATTCGACTCGGTGACTCACTGGAAGACTGACTGGGTCCTCTGGAGGCGGCGGCGATCTATATACTGGCGGTAGGAAGGGCGTTGGCGGCTAGTTGCCTGCGTGTCTCTTTTTGGCCTCTCTCCTGATAGCCGTGTTGCTTGCGTCTACTATCGATCTTCTCACAACCTCTTTGCCACCTGGTGTGATGGCGACAGCTTACGCCATCACAGGAGCCTCCTTGACTGGCGAACTTTAACACATATACGTAGTGGAGGGCATATTTCGGACGGAAAATTTAAACTGTGGGGTACAGGGGGAAAAGTAAGTTGGATACCCAAAATTTTTGAGCGGCATATGTATGGTGGAGTTAGTGGCAGTGGGAAAGAAAGACGAAACGATATAATGTAAGTGAGAAAGGAGACAGTGGCAGTGCGATGTATTATAAATCAATGCTAGAAAATGGAGACAGTGGGAAAGAGACTGAAAGACTGTGACAGTAAGACGGAGATGCTGAGTGCGGAGGTTTCATTACAGAAAGAAACTGGATAAATCGATTTAGAATGTTCACTTTTCAAATCATGTGTATATGTTTGCATGCCAGAATTTGTGGTGAAAAAGGTGGAGTGAAACTTGAGGTAGCTGGATCCGCACTTTTTGGTCATAGTCTTTTAAAGAGAAACATTTGTTATTTGTGCCTTATTTGTGCCCTCGCAGGAGCATATCTCCGCTGGTTATACATACACATAAGTAACTCGGTGCCGAACACTCAGAGCGCGAGTCTTACTCGCACTTTCTTACGAAAGTAATACACTCTCGGCAGCAATACAGATAGCAGTGGGCGTTATAAAGATACTCGTGTATTTCTCTATATGACTTCGTCAACTCTTTTTCTCTTTTTCAAAAATCTGAAACTTATTTGGTATTCTTCGTTAATTCATTCTCTGTGAATGGTGTCAGCGAACCTCTGCAGTCTGAAGGCCTACTGATGTTACTAACGTGATCTATGGTGATCTCCTCTTGTTAATGTTGGCATATAGGTTTGTGGAGTGCTGTATGTACAATTTTAATGAAATTACAGTCTATTTTCCTTCTATTAGGCCAACAGCAATAACTTTAATTTTCTTTACGACATCTGAGAGTGGCAATAAAGCCGAAACAGCTATTGTAAACAATATTTAAGTTATTATAGCTAGTCTCGCCTTTCATTTTCAAAATGTGTGGTCTAATAGTTTGCATGGTGTTATGCAGAGCGCAAAATAAATCATTTCTTTCGGATGTAGTAAGCATATTGTCTATGTTTTCGGATTCCTTTTCAAAACTGATGGCACATTTCTGTAAAAGAGAACTGAGGGCATTATTATTTACCGATGACACATACAGTGAAAAGATCTTATAAAAACCGACCTCCCTTTTCTGAAACTGGCTGGTGCGTTAATTAAATAAATCGTAACGAGAAAGTGAATTGAAAACGTTATTGCTGAAGAGCTCGTTCGATGGAGTCCGCTCACAGCAACACGTAGCCAAGAGGTTCCGCAGCGCACCTTGTAATGGCAGCGCGACGAGGCTTAAAACAATATTTTTGCCCTCTCTAAAATAACGCCGACCAGGCCAGTTATTGTTTCAGAGGGTGGTGGGCGCCGTGCTGCGAGCTGGCTCAGCCAGTGGAATTGGGCAGGGCCTAGATTCCGGCTCTGCGGGCAGCCGATGTAGAACAACTCAGGCTACTGCAACACTGCATTCCGAAACCCAGTGGCGAGGGCAGAAGGTAAATGCTGGCTTTATAGTTCAGGCGGATTTCGTGCGTTAAATGCCAGTGAGAACTGTTTAATAATGTCCTAAATACACTCCTGGAAATGGAAAAAAGAACACATTGACACCGGTGTGTCAGACCCACCATACTTGCTCCGGACACTGCGAGAGGGCTGTACAAGCAATGATCACACTCACGGCACAGCGGACACACCAGGAACCGCGGTGTTGGCCGTCGAATGGCGCTAGCTGCGCAGCATTTGTGCACCGCCGCCGTCAGTGTCAGCCAGTTTGCCGTGGCATACGGAGCTCCATCGCAGTCTTTAACACTGGTAGCATGCCGCGACAGCGTGGACGTTAACCGTATGTGCAGTTGACGGACTTTGAGCGAGGGCGTATAGTGGGCATGCGGGAGGCCGGGTGGACGTACCGCCGAATTGCTCAACACGTGGGGCGTGAGGTCTCCACAGTACATCGATGTTGTCGCCAGTGGTCGGCGGAAGGTGCACGTGCCCGTCGACCTGGGACCGGACCGCAGCGACGCACGGATGCACGCCAAGACCGTAGGATCCTACGCAGTGCCGTAGGGGACCGCACCGCCACTTCCCAGCAAATTAGGGACACTGTTGCTCCTGGGGTATCGGCGAGGACCATTCGCAACCGTCTCCATGAAGCTGGGCTACGGTCCCGCACACCGTTAGGCCGTCTTCCGCTCACGCCCCAACATCGTGCAGCCCGCCTCCAGTGGTGTCGCGACAGGCGTGAATGGAGGGACGAATGGAGTCGTGTCGTCTTCAGCGATGAGAGTCGCTTCTGCCTTGGTGCCAATGATGGTCGTATGCGTGTTTGGCGCCGTGCAGGTGAGCGCCACAATCAGGACTGCATACGACCGAGGCACACAGGGCCAACACCCGGCATCATGGTGTGGAGAGCCATCTCCTACACTGGCCGTACACCACTGGTAATCGTCGAGGGGACACTGAATAGTGCACGGTACATCCAAACCGTCATCGAACCCATCGTTCTACCATTCCTAGACCGGCAAGGGAACTTGCTGTTCCAACAGGACAATGCACGTCCGCATGTATCCCGTGCCACCCAACGTGCTCTAGAAGGTGTAAGTCAACTACCCTGGCCAGCAAGATCTCCGGATCTGTCCCCCATTGAGCATGTTTGGGACTGGATGAAGCGTCGTCTCACGCGGTCTGCACGTCCAGCACGAACGCTGGTCCAACTGAGGCGCCAGGTGGAAATGGCATGGCAAGCCGTTCCACAGGACTACATCCAGCATCTCTACGATCGTCTCCATGGGAGAATAGCAGCCTGCATTGCTGCGAAAGGTGAATATACACTGTACTAGTGCCGACATTGTGCATGCTCTGTTTCCTGTGTCTTTGTGCCTGTGGTTCTGTCAGTGTGATCATGTGATGTATCTGACCCCAGGAATGTGTCAATAAAGTTTCCCCTCCTGGGACAATGAATTCACGGTGTTCTTATTTCAGTTTCGAGGAGTGTAGGTATACCCATTTACAACAATCAAAACATGTATAAAAGTCAATTCTACAATATCGTGTCAGTGATGAAACCATGCTTTACCGTTGTGTGTGCGGTATGAGAGTGCAGTGGGCCTATTACTAAACGCTTTTGGTTCCCCCGAGTCCTATTCATGGTTGCCTGTTTAACGAGTTCAAGGCGAAAAATTTACTATGGCTGTTCGGAAAGTAAGTTTCGACAGAAATGGAGACTACATTGAAAATCCGATGAAGTTTTGCGCAGATGTTTTGTGTAGTGTCTCTAGTACGCCCGTCGATCGCAGCATGTTCCTTTTTTAAATTCTGAGGGCTCATTGAACAACTAAACATTCCTAGAAAATAGTGTCTCCCGCCAAGTGTGAGCGTCTAATGTGAGATTTCGCCTGATGTCGTGGAGCCCAAATAACACAGCTGTCTTGGGTTTCGTTCTTCGCCGGCCGGAGTGGCCGAGCGCTTAAAGGCGCTACAGTCTTGAACCGCACGACCACTAAGGTCGCAGGTTCGAATCCTGCCTCTGGCATGGATGTGTATGATGTCCTTAGGTTAGTTAAGTTTAAGTAGTTCTAAGTTCTAGGGGACTTATGACCACAGCAGTTGAGTCCCATAGTGCTCAGAGCCATTTGAACCATTTTTTTTTTTCGTTCTTGATGACAATTCTCGGCCGCATTGTACAGGGGCAATGAAGATTCTCCTGCACCGTTTTCGATGGAAAGTGTTTGATTATCCACGACGCAGACCGAAATTGCCTCGTCCTGAGTTTCATCCATGCTCTCATGAACTGCTGGATATGAAGACAAAATTTGGGCCATACAACGAGTTGTAGACGAGGGAAGAGAATTGACGGAAAGCATAGGCGGCTGCGTTCTATGACGAGGGTATTGGAAAGTTGGTACAACGCTATGACAGACATCTAAGTCGCTCTAAGGTGTAGCTTACTATTTTTATTGCAAAGAAAACATTTTTTATTTTTACAGTGGTTTCCATTTCGTGACCGATTCCGAATAATCCTCGTATTTTAACTGTTCTATATAATTACTGACCGAATTTTAAAATTTAAAATCGTGTCAAAAGCCACTCATTAAGACGTAGGCTATAATATTAAGTTAAAGATTTAACACAGTAAGTAAAGTATCGAAGTTAGAAACTGCGCGCACTTCTTGAGAGAGCGTAAGTCATGGAGCGGGTATTACCTACACTGTATTCATTTAGTATTTGCGAATAAGAGATGTCCGTGGCTTTCAACAAACTTTACATATCAATTCTTTAAGGAATCTTGGGGTGGTGGGTGGTGATTGGGAGTGTAGCTTTATATGGTATCCCAGAAACATCAAATCTGTGTGAGGTCATTTAGTAACACAACTTAGAACTAGCAAAGAAGTCAAAGTTCCTTTGTATTTCTAGTACTTTTTGATACACTAACATTTGTGGGACTTGCAGCTCCCACAAAGAATGATTTCAATGTAGCAGACCTGGGAAACATGAGAGAGTGAACCAGTTAGACGCGATAATTGCAGCACAGAGGTGACAGACACACATACGTTTCTCTTCCTTCAAATGGCTAGACTGTCTGCATTCATCGCCATTGTAGGCTTCCAGGGCCGTTCACATCTTCAATAACATATCGCATTGTATATGACACAGTCATCTTTCCAGAATGAGATTTTCACTCTGCAGCGGAGTGTGCGCTGATATGAATCTTCTTGGCAGATTAAAACTGTGTGCCGGACCGAAAATCAAACTCGGGGCTTTTGCCTTTCGCGGGAAAGTGCTGTACCAACAGTCATCTTGTTGTTACATAGACCAACGTTTTGGTCCACTACTGCGACTGGTCTTCATCAGGACAGTAAACAGAGTGGTCCAGAGAATGTCTATAAGACTAACACGGAAATGACCCTCATTGATGAGCAGGAAAACTCTCCATTCTCAAGCGACTAGTTTTAACAAAATGTCCCAAACTGGAGTCGGTGTGACGTATTACCGCCGATAAACCGGCTGTTTGAGTGTGGATTTTAGGCGGTTTTCCACACTCGTTTAGGCAAGTACTACGCTAGTGCCTAATCTCCGCCTCAGGAAGTACGATACACAAATATGAGGGGCAGTCAGATGATAACCCAGCACGCACCACAACGGGACCACGGAACAATTCCATTGAAAAGTAATTACCACACTCATTGACACATTTATTACGCCGAGACACGAGACGATGAATTCCTGTTTCGCAGAACGCGGTAGGCCCCTGACGGATTTAAAACCACTCCCAACATTGCCATTCCTCATCCGACCGACACCGTCCACGCATGTCTCCCTTCATGTCCCAAAGTTGTGAACAGCACAAGGTGAAAGATCCGAGCTGTATGGAGGATGCTGCAGTGCTTCACAACCAAATCGCTGAAGTGTAGCCTTCGTCCAATTGTCAGTGTGGGGCAGACGTTGTTGTGCAACATTACGATTACGGCCGACAGCGTCCATACAGCCGGAGGGCAAATGGCAGATCCTACAGTGGACACGTCCCACATCTACCGCACCAAAGAAATCAAAAACTGCCGGCCGTGCTGGCCAAGCGGTTAAAGGCGCTACAGTCTGGAACCGCGCGGCCGCTACGGTCGCAGGTTCGAATCCTGCCTCGGGCATGGATGTGTGTGATGTCCTTAGGTTAGTTAGGTTTAAGTAGTTCTAAGTTCTAGGGGACTGATGACCTTAGAAGTTAAGTCCCATAGTGCTCAGAGCCAAATCAAAAACTGTTCACACAGCTCCTGGTAAGGTCGTGATGACCTCCTTCATCCACATTAAAATTGGCCACTAAAATTGCTATACCAAGAAGAAATGCAGATGATAAAGGGGTATTCATTGGACAAATATATTATACTAGAACTGACATGTGATTACATTTTCACGCAATTTGGGTGCATAGATCCCGAGAAATCAGTACTCAGAACAACCACCTCTGGCCGAAATAACGGCCTTGGTACGCCTGGGCATTGAGTCAAACAGAACTTGGATGGCGTGTACAGGTAGAGCTGCCCATGCAGCTTCAACACGATACCATAGTTCAACAAGAGCAGTGACTGGCGTATTGTGACGAGCCAGTTGCTCGACCACCATTGACCAAACGTTTTCAGTTGGTGAGAGATCTGGAGAATGCGCTGGCCACGGCAGCAGTCGAACATTTTCTGTATCCAGAAAGGCCCGTACAGGACCTGCAACATGAGGTCGTGAATTCTCTTGCTAAAATGTAGGGTTTCGCAGGGATAAAATGAAGGGTAGAACCGCGGGTCGTAACACATCTGAAATGTAACGTCCACTGTTCAAAGTGCCGTCAATGCGAACAAGAGGTGACCGAGACGGTAACCAATGGCAACTCATACCATCACGCCAGGTGATACGCCAGTATGGCGATGACAAATACACACTTCCAATGTGCGTTCACCGCGACGTCGCCAAACACGGATGCGACCATCATGATGCTGTAAACAGAACCTTGATTCATCCGAAAAAATGACGTTTTGCCATTCGTGCACCCACGTTTGCCGCTGAGTACACCATCGCAGCCGTTCCTGTCTGTGATGCAGCGTCAAGGGTAACCACAGCCTTGGTCTCCGAGCTGATAGTCCATGCTGCTGCAAACGTCGTCGAACTGTCCGTGCAGATGGTTGTTGTCTTGCAAACTTCCCCACCTGTTAACTCAGGGATCGAGACGTGGTTGCACGATCCGTTACAGCCACGCGGATAAGATGCCTGTCATCTCGAGTGCTAGTGATACGAGACCGTTGGGATCCAGCACGGCGTTCAGTATTACCCTCCTGAACCCAGCGATTCCATATTCTGCTAACAGTCATTGGATCTCGACCAACGCGAGCAGCAATGTCGCGATACGATAAACCGCAATCGTGATAGGCTACAATCCGACCTTTATCAAAGTCGGAAACGTGATGATACGTATTTCTCCTCGTTACACGACGCATCACGACAACGTTTCACCAGGCAACGCCGGTCAACTGCTGTCTGTGTATGAGAAATCGGTTGGAAACTTTCCTCATCCCATTGGGAATCGGACGAGGGCTACGCCTCAGCGATTTAGTTGGGAAAGACTGGAAAATCCTCTGTACAACCCGGATGTTTTCCCTGTGATTTTCACATCTCTGGCGACCTGAAAATAGACACACATGGGCATTGGTGTCAGCAGGAACTGGAAGAATGAATGATTTTTTTGTCCGTCAGTGGCCGACCGCGTTCTATATAAAGGAATTGATCGTCTCGCCTCCTAGTGGGAAACTAGATAACTGTCTGAAAGCGTGTGGTGATTACTTGTGACTCGACCCATTTTTGTTGTGGGTGTTCGGTTTTCATTTGACTGCCCTTGTAGTTAAAATGCAGTAACACACGAAATGTAGTTTACACAATTCACGAACCACGAACAGAAGTCGTACACGACGTTCCTCCCTTTGGTGAAGTGGCGATCGTAGCGACGGGAAGAGCATGTGACCATATTGTTAAAATAAAAGTAAATTTTCCAAATCGTGAAAAACAGCGGACCAAATACGATGGGATTAACGGAGTCAAACAGAGGTGAAGAGATAAGTAAACGAACCTCCAATTATCGGAATTTTCATTTTGTTAGACTTTGTTGACGTAACAAAAATTCTATACCAGACCGTCAATTGTCTATAGTGTGTTGCCATTGATAGCATCGACTTCGAGGAAACTTTACTCAGTGCAAAGTGTAAGCTGGAATAACAGTAATGGCAGCTGTCCCGTTGCCCTTTTGTCAGCCCTCGTACACCTGGAAGAGGAAAGAACTCGCAGCATCGTCTAGTGGAGCAGCGGGCGGAGTTGGCGATGTGCAGCCGGCGCGCCAGCCCTAACGGCTGGCCATCCCTCACCGTGGCTACAGCCGCGGGGTCGCAGTCACCGCTGGGCCCGCCGAATCGATCCCAAGAGTCGAGGAAGAAATACATGGAGTTGGCCGGCCCTGCTACCTGCAGGCGGGAAGGAAGCGCTCTCTGCAGCAGCCGCTCACGTACTCGCATCTTTCACTCACAGCGTGCCGGTATCTCCCACGTGCAGTGGCCTGAATAAGATTTGGGCAGAGCCACTCACTCACTTACAGCAATAACGTTGTTGCTTTTCACGCCATTGCACCTAACATTAAGAGGCTTTTTCAAGGTAGTCTCGAGCCTTTTGGATTCACGGATGAAGACTAAATTGTTTATATCATGTCCTGCAGGGAGTGAAATTTCAAATCTGCCTTCAGAGAGACTCACAGGAAGAAGAAAAAAATGGAACCCTGCTCGAGAATATTGAGTAGTGTGTGATACTAAAGTGAGATACGAGCAACAGTGATGTAAGTCACAATTAATCACCAGGAAAAAGAAAAAAAATGTGATTTGTGAAACTAAACCTTACATACAGTGTGTTGTCATACAGTATCGATATCATGCCAGCCAGAACGCATCCAGAGGTTGGCAGTAAACCATGAGAAGTCATCACCGATTTGAAGTCATCTTGAAGCCACACGTTCGGCTGTAGGTGCACTTAGCACTACGTCCGAGGCAGAATAAAAGGCCAGCCCAGTCTCCTACCAGACTACGAGTAGAGTCAGTTCAAGCCTCAGCGGTTTATAGCAGCTATCTGTGACTTTGGTAATGTATGACAACTAGTCTCTGATTAAGGGACTCCCTCTCGAATTTGTTGTTCAAGTTAAGTAAAGTTATTGCGTCACTCTGATGGCGTGTGCTTCTAATTATTTCTGCTTTCTCTCCAAGCACCCACCTGTTCCTCGGCTCTCACCTCCAGCTGATCCAAGCTACAGGATGTTTCAAAATGATAGCAAGAAACTCCGAGATAATTTAGAGGACAGCAATAGGTTGAGAATGGATATCAATGTCTGGAAATCTTATCCACTGGCGCTAAATTGTACCGAAAATATTGGCATTAGTATTTACCAGTACGTCGCAGTCACTTTCGCCACTGGCCAGCAGCGTGCAAATTAGTCGTGTTCTGGTGTAACCACAAGCGCCGGAACGAAGATGCGGGACGCAAGAGCAGGGAAGGCGGTGAGGAAACATCGGCCAGTGGTGCGCGGAATTGGACCGCGCCGCGCCAAGAGTGACGCCAATACGACATGAATACAAACGCCGCTCCTCATAGACTCAGCAGCTCAGATCGCATCAGTCTGCAACGGGATCTGTGCTACGCTTACAGATTGCTGTGACCCATATCAAGTGATTCGTTGGACTCTATGTGTGGCAAGAACTGTACAGTTTTCATGTCACCGGCCAGGGTGGCCGAGCGGTTCTAGGCGCTACATTCTGGAACCGTGCGACCGCTACGGTCGCAGGTTCGAATCCTGTCTCGTGCATGGCTGTGTGCAACGTCGTTAGGTTAGTTAGGTTTAAGTAGTACTAAGTTCTAGGGGACTGTTGACCTCAGAAGCTAAGTCCCATAGTGCTCTGAGCCATTTTTTTGTTTTCATGTCGCCTCTCGCTAGCGACATTTGCTGTAGTAAAGTTAAGTATTGTCAATTTCCTTCCAAGAAATAAAACTACTAATGTTATTTTCTTGAATTGTTGTATAGCATTCCGAGAACGCAACATTCTCTAGGCACCCTATAAGCAACGAGTGGGCAAGATCCCACAGGTCGAGGTCTATAAATTTTATGTGTCTTTTTTAAGTATGACTAGGAACAATCTCTTCGAAACATGCATCGTATGGGACTTACGAGGACAATTCGGAAAGTCAGGTCTGATCGGTTGCGAAATGTAGACCACAGACAAAATCAAAATTATTTTACTTGCAACAGTTAGCTACACCTTTCTGCTACTTCCCTACATAGTCGCCGCTCCGACTTAAGACATTTGTCGTAACGATATTCTGACTTTCCAGTACCCTTCCCATTGAAGGCAGCTGCTGAGCAGAGCTGAACATCAGCAGGGAGCTAAGTGCGGGCTGTGTGGTGGGTGATCAGACACCTCCCAATGAGAAAGGCGCGCGGCCGTCCTAATCGCCCCTGCAGTGTGAAGCCTAGAATTATTGTCATGAAGAAGGAAATGCCTAGCAAGTACGTTATGAGGAGTTGCGTGAAATCGAGATATAAACCTCGCAGCGGGTACTCATACTTGGCGGGAGGCACTATCGCTCTAGGCACCTTGACGGCCTTACTGTGTACTGAGACATTTCCTAACACATCTGAGAGGGTGAGGCATCGGTAACAGCTCTAGGACGGCGTCCAAGTCGAAGTGGTGAGGTGTTGGGAGGAAGAAATGAACAAAGCTCTGTATGAATGAAGCAAAATTGAATAATTTTGCCAAGTATGTGGGTTATTTGCAGAAAAATATCTGTGTACATAAGACACTCCTATCGATGGGGTGAGAGTGGAAACTCATACAGAAGAATTTGAAACAAATGGGTCCACGACAGACTTACGACATGGGAAAGAACACTGTGAGAATAAGAACCCTTGGGAGCTGATGTGATGGTGGGATGGGAATGTTTTGGAAAAACAAACATAAATCAGGAATCCAGAAAGCAATTTAAACCAAACAGAGTTCGCATACCACATATAACCTGGGAGACGTACTATGGAAGTTAAAAGCCTCAGCATCCTTAACGGTGGGAGTGAAGACTTGTATTCTGGGCCGGCCGCGGTGGTCTAGCGGTTCTGGCGCTGCAGTCCGGAACCGCGGGACTGCTACGGTCGCAGGTTCGAATCCTGCCTCGGGCATGGGTGTGTGTGATGTCCTTAGGTTAGTTAGGTTTAAGTAGTTCTAAGTTCTAGGGGACTTATGACCTAAGATGTTAAGTCCCATAGTGCTCAGAGCCATTTGAACCATTTTTTGTATTCTGGTACTCCTCGATTAATTTCAACCATCTTCCTGCATAAATAACTTAGAAACTGGAAAAAATTTGGAATGGCGGTTAGACCTGCTGAGCATCTCTAGAGACTGGAGCACAGTGGTAAAGGGTAACTACGACTGGCTGCCTAATAGCAGCTTTGCGAAGCAGTGCTCTAGCAATTCTGAGTGGCATGGATTCGACAATTCCTGAAGTTCACGTAGTCCACAGCTGTCACAGAGCTTTGATTACTACCGTAGATTCCATATCATCCCAGCTGGATTTCCTCCATAGCAAAGTAGTTTCTACGTACAAGTGGCGATGAAAAAGGTTTCCGTTGGAAGGCTATGATAGCACCTTGCCTACATGTCGGTGCTTATACACCCGCATCGGAGTCGTGCTGAGTTGAATATACACTGTAGCAAAGCAATCAAAGGAAACATTTTGTTCTCCCCCTACACAGCAATGTGTGCTGTAAAGTGTGGCCGGCCGCGGTGGCCGAGCGGTCCTAGGCGCTTCAGTCCGGAACCGCGCGACTGCTACGGTCGCATGTTCGAATCCTGCCAAGGGCATGGATGTGTGTGATGTCCTTAGGTTAGTTAGGTTACGTAGTTCTAAGTTCTAGGGGACTGATGACCTCAGACGTTAAGTCCCATAGTGCTCAGAGCCATTTGTAAAGCGTGATCCAAAACACTTGTGTCTGCTGCATCGTAGTACACTGACGTAACCTTTGCCACAGACCTCCGCCAATCGTGATTTACAGAGCGAGCAAGCCTGCTCGTTATTTCACAGTCCTTAAACCATTTCCCATGCTTTTTCACGACAACATTGCGTGAACAGCCTACCATCTTCATCATTTGTGAGATTCTGACTCAAAGGTGCCAGGCAATAGCAATACGTTCTTTGTCAGAGTCCTTTATGTCAGCTGATATGCCGGCTTGAGGCCCGTTTCGCCGCTATTACGATACCCCTGACGGCTCTGCTCTGTTTGTATATTTTCCTTACAGCGTCGCGTGCTCGGAGCGCCACGTGACGTCTGAGAGCTAAGAACAGAAGCCAGAACTAACCCGTGTTCTAGAAAGTAGGTAGAGTAAAAAGAAGACGTCACCGGGAGGGCGTTTGTTTTGGCGTTGGCCGGAAATGTTACGCAGAGGACGAGGTATCACGCGAGATCTCGTGAAGAAGCCGCTATGCACGGCGAGGTGTTTGTGGGGATCACGTATGGTCACACAAGAAACCCCCTAGGGCGGTGGCCGGAACCGCCAACGTGGATGGCGCGACGTAGCCCGCTGCACGGCACAAGGTTTGTGGCAGCGTCCGATGGAAAGGTTGGTTCCAACAACAGTCCAGGAAAGTCATATATGCATGTCAGGTGGGGGATCGGGATTTGTATTATTCGTTGTGACTCTGCTTGCGTTTGTACTTAGCAGTGTACATCCCCCCAGGGAAAGCTGACAGTCACTGTTTGCTCAGATGAGCATTAAAGATTGTAGTTACGTAGCTCTTGCCGACCGAGTTCCATAAGTCCTTCAAAGTATTCAGTTAGCAATATCCATGTTAGCTAACTGGGCGGACCTTCCTCAGGCTCCTATGCAATTTAGCGTCTGAACAGCTTGTTGGACGCGACAGTCATTCAGTCACTTGGTGGCCAGTGCTCATAATGTTCTGGCTTATCAATACATGTAAAAGTAGACTTAAACGACAGGTCTTGATGTCGAATACATAATCATTTCGGTACCTAGAATGATTAATAAGACTTTTAACGATAATCAAGTCCATATTTTGTCGAGTAGAACTGGGTGGGACATTCTGCTGAAGGTATCATTTACAATAAACCGAAAATTTCTAGGTATTACTTTTGAGTAGCTTAGGGAACACGAGTTCGGTACATGGTGATGCGTAATGACCTATCACACGAGATAAGACTGTGAGTCGTACCCGTATGTAAGGCTCAGGCTAGGTTACGAGCGCTGGTGTCGTACACAGACTTGACAGCCTGATGTCTTTGGACGGCTATGCTTACCATTCTAGTAAAATGCTGTTTTTACCTATTTTATTTCACATTCGTGGTTTTATAGGACCAAATTGAAGAACAAAAAATCCATCGTCATGTAAACAGTCCGTGCTTGAAATTCAAATCAGGAAATTTAATAACAAATGAAAGAAAACTTTACACGAATCCTACGCAGACGACAATCTGCTGGGTATATATTAACAGCGAAGGCATACAACGCAAGAAATTACTTAAATTTTTGCAGGAACACTGCTAGAGAATAGAAGGGGTGAGGCATGAAGAAGTCCTGTAGTGTCGGCTTGAAAGTACGAGAGTTATAGCTAAAATATTTTTTATTCTTGTGGTAGCTTATTAAAATTGGATGCAGCAGAATTCTGCACGCCTTTCTACACAAGAGTGAAGGAAGTGCAATTCAAATGCAGACTAGGTTTGTGACTAGTATTAAGTGAGTGAAAGCCACTAATTCTTGGGAATAAGATCATCTTGTTGAAAACAAGTGACTATATAAAGAGTTATCCCAGAATATAATTTCATACTTCGGAAATCAATGAAAATAAGCAAGGCAAACTCATTGTCGTGTTGGGCTAACAAGAAATGCAGATACTTTTCTAATGGTATATATAGGGCGTCTCTCCTGAAGTCTTCAGGCACATTTTCTCTGGTGTTTCGGCAGATATCTGTTATATCATGTTTGCAGTGTGTGGCTGCAGTCAGCCCAAACAAACGTCTCGTGTTTCATGAGACACCCAGTATCGACGGAAAACATCGTTTTGTTAGAAACAAAATGATTTTTAAAGCGGAAATTTGTGTGTCCATTCGATAGGGCGGTTCCACATTAGTCTAGTACGATATTTATTTTATCGATATTTTTTAGCAGGAGTAGTAAAACACGATGAATAACCAGTACCCCAGTAGCGAATGAACAGCACTGCTGCATGGCGGTAGCTGTCAGCGTTGGCTAGGGCGATGCTGACGCAGCTGGAATACTGGTTATTCTTTGTGGGTAGTTGTCCCTTTTAATAAACAAAGATAAAAAATATCGCACTAGACTAATGTCGGGCCGCTGTATCGGACAGATACGTACTATTCTGTTTTAGAATTAATTTTGATTGTAATGGGAAACAAGCTGACACTTTCCATCGACACTGGTCGTCGCGTGAAAGACGAAATGGGTGATGTTTGTTTGGGCCGTCTGCAGATACATATTGCAAAAGGAAAATTGTAGATATCTACCGAAACGTCAGAGATAGAGCGCCTGATGACTCTTAGGAAAACACCAAGTATAGCAGTTTTCAGTTTTTGACAAAGATCCAGAACATGGGCTTTCCTTGACAGCTGGGAATTTTGGTTCAGACGTGGCAGAGGTATCGCTCTCCACTGTGCACTCTCATCGCGCTTCTTGTGAATAAATTAATAAATTGAAATGATGAATGAGAGAAGCAATCAGGAATAATTATAACTAGGTGTGTACAAAATTTCATTAGAATAAGTTTGGTAAAAACTGATTCGTGATCAGAGTGGTGATTCGTGAGATTTATCACACGTAGCAGGGCGATATTGGCAATAAAGCCCAAGTCACCGATAGTGTTGACTCAGTCCACACCATTGTGAACATTAGAATACTGGCGGAGCTATACTGTTTCCTAAGCAAAGAAACTGCATAGTTTGCGGAAGGAGACACCTCCTCGGTACGACTTTGTGGAAGAGTCCAACGAGCACACAGACGGGCAGAGTATAAGACGGGACATGATAAAGTTACGTATTGTCGTAGTTAAGGGGGCGGGAGAAATTCTGCCCAATCTCATTCTGAGAGTGTCTACAATGGAGCAACGGATGTAAGCTACTACAATACGAGGCGTGTTTTTTAAGTAAGTACTGCTTTGAAATTAAAAAAAGATGTGCTAAGATATCTCAATAATTTTATTTTTACATGAAAGCCTGTACCTTAATCTACGCACTGACGCCATTACAGTCTGATTCTTCCTTGTTTACCTTGTGTACTGAGTGTTTAAGATGCCTCCGATAATCTTGAGTCCCGCCGACTGTGAAGTACGGGCTGTTATAAGATATCTTAACGCTAAAGGCCTAAAAGCGATCGACATTCGTCGTGAGATCTGTGCAGTTTACAGAGAAATCATACTGAGTGATGGAATGGTAAGAAAGTGGGTGAGAGCATTTAAAGATGGCCGCACAAATGGGTATGATGGACAACGGAGTGGGCGTTCTTCGGTCGTTAACGAAAGTTTGGTGCCGGAAGTGGACAATAAGGTGGGAGGAAACAGACGCTTTACGATTTCCTCCTTGCGGGATGACTTTCCTAATGTTTCTCGTAGTGTTTTGGATGGCATTGTGACCGAGCACTTTAATTACCGAAAATTATGCCCACGTTGGGTACCGAAAATGTTGATGGATGTGCACAAAACGAAACTTTTAATCAGTGCATTGATTTTCCTTGGGAGGTACCACAACGACGGTGATGATTTCTCAAGCCAAATTGTTACGGGCGATAAAACATGGGTGGCTTACGTCACACCAGAATCAAAGCAACAGTCCATGGAAGTTGAGCAAGGGCATCGTTTTGCTGCAAGACAATGCCGCATGTGGCAAATCAGACCAAAGGTCTCATCACATCTTTTCGATGGGAACCTCTAGATCATCCTCCGTACAGCCCCGATCTTGCGCCCAGTGAATACCATCTGTTCCTGCACTTGAAGAAGCACCTGGGCGGTCAGTGTCTTCAAGACGATGACGAAGTCAAAACAGTGGTGACGCAGTGGTTAACAAGTCAGGCGGCAGACTTCTATGAGGAGAGTATTCAAAAACTGGTACAACGTTATGACAAGTGCCTCAATATTTTCGGAAATTATGTAGAAAAGTAGATTAAGGTACAACTTTCATGCAAAAATAAAATTATTGAGATATATCACGATGTCTTTTTTAATTTCAGTACGGTACTTACTTAAAAAACACGCCTCGTACCAAATGCATTAATCATTCTTAAAGTGGATAGTATGACGTCACTGACGCACGGACAGGCATCAGTGGGGAGTGACGAGCAATTGTTAAGGAGAACGCAGCAGGCAACTGGAATGATCGGACGTGCAGTGAACGTCATCTTCACAGTTATGGCTTACTAAGCTTTGTTTTTGTGGATATTAAGTCAATAATGCCTCAGCAAATAAAGTCTTACAGGAAGTGATTTTGTTTGCTGTTGTCAAAGTATATTTGGGAAAACTTCACAGACTTAAACGATATCAGACAATGCCAGGTGAGATACAATTACTACAATTCATACCTGTAAATAGAATGCTTTGACCATTCCAATATTCACTGCCGCAGTGTTGTGATTTTATTGTCGCTAATGACGACTTGGTTGTGACCGAAAAATTATTTTATAATTTATGTTTTGGGAGAACATCGGATAAGTATATGCCAGCAATTCCTAAACTATCCTGGCATTGTGATAGGAAGCCCAGCATGGTAGGTAGCAACGGTCACATGCTGCAAAGCATAGTAAATTTTTGGCAATTTAGCTGTGTAAAAGGTTGTGTACGTTACTTTTCCTTGAGTATTGGTAAGTTTGGGTCGAGAGTAAGAAGTTAGTCACCTTCGCTCCGTGAATTACGGTCAAAACATTTTCAAATTCTTGCAGTTGTTGTAAGGAACATTTATCTACAAAACTGGAGGAGCGCTCGACAATATATTAAGCTTTTAACCGACTTTTCTGCTATTCACTTATCGGTGTACCAACTGTCCCAGAGTGTTGTTGTCATGGCATAATAAGTTATCATAGTTAACATGTTAGAGTAAAACGAATTGGCAACTGTACAGCAGATAAGATCAGTGGTGGTGGATGTGCGTTTGGGCTTCTAGTTATAAGATGCAGAACCAACAGGTAGGCTTTTCATTCAGTAGAACCACCGACCTCTGTTAGGCTTTCGCTTCCTGAAACAGGCAGTTTGTTTACGATTTGTTGTTACTTCGAGTTTGGACATCAGTTATTTTCCTTCGTTGTCAACCAGTGTATTTCGTTTCAAATGGTTCAAATGGCTCTGAGCACTATGGGACTCAACATCTTAGGCCATAAGTCCCCTGGAACTGAGAACTACTTAAACCTAACTAACCTAAGGACATCACACACACCCATGCCCGAGGCAGGATTCGAACCTGCGACCGTAGCAGTCCCGCGGTTCCGGACTGCAGCGCCAGAACCGCTAGACCACCGCGGCCGGCGTATTTCGTTTCATTTAGCACAAAAAATCCTAAAGACTAATTAACTTAAAATATAAGAGGATTAGCAGAGAATATTTCACTACGTAATCAGAATGTCAGTTTCAGTTCAATTGTCTGTCAAAAACAGTATAAAATTAAGTCTTACTGTGATTTATCATCAGTTTAATTTGTACAGTCCATGAAATTATGTCAAGAACGTCACTTTTGGTACCATACCTATACTGCACTCAACATCCTTCTCTAGCAAGCTTGTGTCATCAGCAAAAACAGAAATATTTTAGAATCACCTGTCGTATTAGAATGTATATCATTTACCAGCACTGATCTCTGAGGCGACACCCACCTCCCTCCCCTCCCCCGCATTATAGGGCCCCTATCAGGCGCCACCTCATCGCGGACCTTTTGTTTTCTGCTCTTAAAGTATGAGATGAACCAATTGTGTGCTAATCCTCTTACTTCTGCAGTAATATTTTGTAATTAACCCAATCAAATGCCTTGCGTGCAGTGAATCACATAAAAAATATAGCAGTTTCACTTGTTAAGTAATGTCTAAAATGGAACTGAAATGATCAGTTACCCTTATATAAAACACTTTCAACAACTTTTCCAAACACCGACGGCATGGAAACAGATCTTTAGCTTAGATCTTCCTGATTTCTGCAAAGAAAAGCAACACACAAGCAGTTTAAGCATTAAAAATCAGACAGCAAAACTTACTCGATTCAACGGCGAATAGCGTATGTGAAGCATATGCAAAAGAGCGTGAAGATATTCGGTCCGAGTAAAGTGGGCTCGAAAATCTCGCGATATCGCAAAAAAGCCACGAATATTTCTGATATAAAATCTTCCTGGAAGTTCAGAACGCCACTTACACTCTCCAGTAACATTAATATGACCACTTGTAAAATGGCTGAACAGACACCCTTTTGGGACGCGACCTACTGCGAGATATGCAGGAAGAGAGTCTATGAGGTCTGAAAGGCACCGACAGAGATGTGGAGCCATGCTGACACGCGTACCACTGCCAGCTGCACTAGGTTTCTTGGTTGGGTATCCATGGCGCGAATAGCCCGATCGAAATGGTCACACATATTCTCGATTGGGTTTAAATCTGGGTGCTTGGGTGGCCAAGGGAGATCGTGCCGAGGAAAAAGAATTGAATGTAGGGGTGGACATGGTTCCCAAGGTTAGAAGCGTACTTGTGTTGATACATTGTACCTTCCAAATGACGAGATCACCCAGGGTATGCCATGAAACATTCGCCAGACCATAATGCTCCCTCCTTCAGCCTGAACTCTTCCGACAACTCTTGCAGTGTGTTTGCTTTCAAACGTTTCATATCGATGGAGCATGAAACGTGGTTCATCTGAAAAGGCCTCCTGTCACCACTCAGCCGATGTCCAGGGGGGTATTGGATTACAAATTTCAACCTTCGTCGGTAAAGCACTTGCCCGCTAAAGGCAAAGGTCCCAAGTTCGAGTCTCGGTTCGGCACACAGTTTTAATCTGCCAGGAAGTTTGATATCAGCGCACACTCCGCTGCAGAGTGTAAATCTCATTCAGGAAACATCCCCTAGGCTCTGGCTAAGCCATGTCTCCGCAATATCCTTTCTTCTAGGAGTGCTAGTTCTGCAAGGTTCGCAGAAGAGCTTCTGTGAAGTTTGCAGGGTAGGAGACGAGGTACTGGCAGAACTGAAGCTGTGAGGATAGGTCGCGAGAGGTGCTTGGGTAGCTCAGTTGGTAGAGCACTTGGCTGCGAAAGGCAAAGGTCCCGAGATTCTCATGAAGATCGTTGTATCGCTTTTCACTGTGTTATTGCAAGCGAGCGGTCTTGGGCACATCTGTCATGTGTCATGTGCAGTGCGTACAGGATAAGCCCACAGCCAGAGGACTGCTTTTCGTGATACGCCGGCCCAAGAGGCAAATTGTAGTCGTGACGTGCCTGCACGTAGTTGGCACAACCATCTAAGCTAACAATCGTATATTGTTTGTAACGTGCCACGGTTTACGTGTATACTAGACTCCTGGCGTTCTCAGCACGTTCAAATTCGCCTTTTTCCCGTCGGATTCGTTGACGTTCCTAGAGAAAAACCCTGAGACCTTATAGGCACTAAAAAAAAGTGGTCGACGACATCCTAGTTTGAGTTCTTTCATTAAGGTAAAACCTTCGTCCCAATTTATTACCTTTCCATCATTATTGTTTCTACAGAATCCTTAATTACGCCGACACGCGAAATTGGAGTTCACTCTACGATACTGCTGGTGCTGGAATATAATTTATTAAGTGACACCCCGCAAAATAAATATCGTGATGCACGCGCCAACTATCTGGAATATTTTAATTGGTCTTTCCTTCTATTCCTGACTACTAGCATTTAAATGATTGGTGAAAATTTGTGGTTGGGAAAATTTCGAATTATAAGGAAGGTGGTTCATGCTTAACACCTCAACACTGTCGAATTCACTTGCGGTAAGTGTTGCATCATACAATTCGGATGTGACCTAGTTAAAGATATTACTAAGGTCTTTACCTAAATTAAGTTACGGAAAACATAGAAAATATTTATGAGAATGACTGTAGTGGGATTTGAGCCTTGATGTAAACTGTGATTTCTCGTTGTCAAGAAATAACTTAATCTTTTCCCTTTCTCCATCCTTCTTAGTTCGCTTTAATGATCACTAACAATGCTAAATTCTATAACTAGAGTGCTTTGTTAACCTATAATTGCATACAGGAAATTATTTAATTAACTCAACCTGATCTAGTCTAAGCTCTACCAGCGACAAGGAAATGACAACTTAGCAGTCGTTTTCTCAGTTACTGACAAGGACAGAATTGAAACTCGATATAGTCCGACTTCCGTATACAGATGTGATAAACTTGTGAAAGTTTACATGCATTTACAATGCTAAAACTCTGGTAGTGAAGTAAAATTCTTTAAATTAAACGGCAAGCTTTTCAGACTTTGTGACATGTCCTCTCAAAGGGATCTCAGAGGTATCAGGAAACGAGACAAAGTGTTTCCACCACAAAATGATACTGCAGACGACCAGTAGTACAACTCTCTGTTCAGACATCTGACAGGCATCCAAGATGCTGGCCTGGAGGGACGCAGATATATGCACAATGGAGGTTCAGGTCAAACGGAACTGATTACAGTGCCTCGAGCTATGCTGCACGTAGTATGGAGTAGCAGTCAGCATCGCTAACTGGTTTGCGGCGGACAGCCATTTCACCCGTGACGTTACTCGACTACACGATTAACTCATATATTGCACATATGGCTTGAAATGGTTCAAATGGCTCTAAGCACTATGGGACTTAACATCTGAGGTCATCAGTCCCCTACACTTAGAACTAATTATACCTAACTAACCTGAGGACGTCACACACATCCATGCCCGAGACAGGATTCAAACCTGCGACAGTAGCAGCTTCGCGGTTCCGGACTGAAGCGCCTAGAACCGCTCGGTCACAACGGTCGGCACACATGGCTTCCTTCCACCTCTAAAGAGGTGTAACTCATCCTCCCACCTCTATCCTTCCGCCTCCTCATCCTGTTCTATCTGCTCACACCCTCTTTCCCCTCTCTCTGTCCATCTCCTTCTCCCTGTCTCTCTACCCATCTGCTTCTCCTCCATCTCTCTATGGCTGTCTCCCCTCAATCCTCTTTCCCCGTCCATCTCCTCATCCCACCTCTCCATCCTTCCATCTGCCTCCCTCCCTCTCCCTCTCTCTCTCTCTCTCTTCTCACACTCTGTCCAGCTCCTCCCCCCCCCCTCACTTTCTCCCATCTTCTCCTGCCCCCATCTTCCTGACCATCTCCTCCTCCTCCTCTTTCTGTCCCACTCGTCCTTATCTCCTCTCTCTGTCTGTCTCCTGCTCGCCATCTCTCACTGCCCGTCTGCTTCTCCCCTTCTCTCTCTATTCATCTCCACCAGCCGCCTGTCTCTCTCTATCCATCTCCTCCTTTCTCCTCTCCCTACCCACTACTCTTCATCATATCTCTATGTGCATCCCCTCCTGCCCACCCTCCCCCTCTTTCCATCCATCCTGTCCTGTCCCCTTTCTCTCTCCTATCCATCACCTTCTGTCTGCTTTCTCTTTCCATCCCCTCCTGTAACCATCTCAACGTTCCGCCAATCATGCCCACCTGTACGTATAGTCCTTGCAAAACAGGTCGATAAAGCAGGCTGTGAATACTACCACAACATGCCTGTATCACACAGGAGCCACGTTCGGAGCGTTAAAACAATCTTTTATCATGGTGTAAAGGCTCTGAAGCCAAACAGGTCGATAAAGCAGGCTGATGCTACGCCAACACAACATTTCTCTCATGCAGGGCAGCCTACACATCAGGGGGTGGAGAACTGTTTGTTGTCCTGATGTTCAGGTCGTTCCATGAAGCAGGTCGATAAGGCAGGCCGGTACCTCTCCCACACAACTCACTTGCAGCCTTCCCGCTTTTTTTCAAACTTAGTTCAACCTGTTCCCTTGAGTGGCACCGTCACAGCATGTCTTCAAGATGGCTGCTACACTTGACGTTCGTCAGAAGCAACATGCTGTCATATAATTCCTGTGCTGTGAAAACGAGACAGTGGGAAGCACCCACCAGAGGTTGAAAAAGGTGTATGGAGATGCTGCTGTCGATCGCAGTACATTTAGTCGGTGGGCAAGCAGGTTACGTGATGAAAGTGGGCACAGCAATATTGAGGATTGTCCTCGCAGTGGCAGGCTTCGCACTGCACACATTCCAGACAATGTGCAGAGAGTTAACGAATTGGTGACTGCTGACAGACGCATCACAGTGAACGAATTGTCACGCTACGTTGGGATAGGGGAAGGAAGTGTTTGCCGAATAGTGAAAGTGTTGGCGTTAAAAAAGGTTTTTGCTAGGTGGGTTCGCAGGACGTTGACAGTGGCTCACAAAGAAACAAGAAAAACGGTATGCTGCGAACTTTTGGAACAGTACGAGAATGGTGGAGATGGATTTCTAGGAAGAATTATGACAGGTGATGAAACATTGCTCCATTATTTCTCACCAGAGACGAAGAGGCAATCAATGGAGTGGCATCATGCAAGTTCACCCAAGAAAAAAAAATTCAAAACCACACATTCTGCTGGAAAAGTTATGGCTACGGTGTTTTTGGATTCCGAAGGACTCTTGCTTGTGGACATCATGTCAAGTGGAATCCCCATAAATTCTTATGCATATGTGACAACATTGAAAAAACTTAAAGTTTGACTGAGTCGTGTTCGACCACATGGGCAAAAGCAGGATATTTTGCTGTTGCACGACAATGCACAGCCACATGTCAGTCAAAAGACCGTTGAAGCGATCACAAAACTCGGATGGACAACGCTGAAACACCCGCCTTACAGTCCTGACCTGGCTCCATGTGACTGTGATCTCTTTGGGAAACTGAAAGATTCTCTTAGTGGAGCAAGGATTGAAGATGATGACTCCCTTGTGCACGCTGCCAAACACTGGCTCCATCAGGTTGGTCCATAATTTTACCGTGCGGGTATACAGGCGTTGGTTCTAAGACGGCTAAGGCAGTTGAGAGGGGTGGAAATTACGTGGAGAAATGAAAATATTGTTCCTAAAGGATCTATCTACACACTGTAAAACTTTCAGACATGTAGAATAAAAGATGAATTTTAAAACAAATAGTGTGCATTTCGTTTGGAGTGACTCTCGTATGTTTATGTCCAGCATCTCTTGCAACGTCCCTAACATCTGTACCCTTTGGCACACAAGCAGCACACTTTACGAGCATGATCATGGTGGACGTTAGGACCACCTAGCTCCAATAGCAGTGTAAATACGGTATAGAAAAAATACGGTTTATCAGCCCTTGATGTAAGAGAGTCATATTGCCCTCTCTTATCAACCTGCGTCATGGCGCAGCCTGCGAATCACGGGCAAGAAACCGTGTGACATATAATGGGCAAATGCTAATGATGTGTGGGTTTCACAGAATGGCTGACAGTCAAGAGTTCGTACTGTTAGCCTAGCAACAGAGCGTAATAACACATAGAAATTGCATTTTTATACAAAAATATATTTAAATGGAACGACGCCTACTGACATCAATAAACTAATGTGGAGTAAATCATATTGTCACTGGTGTTCCTTGTACGATCCTAGTGCAAGGCGTTTATGAGACATCCTGTTCTGAGTAGTTTCCACACTGGCACTTGACACTTGTTCGAGTACAATATCTGTGGTAGCACGCACTAAAAAGCAACACAACTGAATACACTAGTTATTTAGATCCCGACCGTAACGAGACAACTAACCACACAGGTTGTGTTCAGAACGATCACTGGCAGCGGTAATACACGCTTACAGTGTGGTATGGAACTATTACTGAACACATGCTAGCATTTCACCGAAGATGTCGGAGCAGGCAACAGTAATACGTCGTTGCATCTCGCGGTGTGCAGGTGGCATGTCATTGTAGACAGAATCTTTCAGCTTTCGCCACACACAAAAAAAAACTACAGGCGTCAAATTTGGGGAATGGGCCAGTCAAGTTATAGTCCTCTGCGTCCCGTCCAACGATTCAGAAACAACTAGTGAACACATGCAGTAGTACTTTGTTCACTATGGGCTGGACAGACATCATATTGGTACCACTGCTTCATTGGTTCCTCCAAGTCTGCAGAGTAACGTCCTGTAGCACCTGTAGAAGATGGTCTGTTAGGAGGTTACAATATTTGTGACCATTGAGTGTTCCGTCAACGAAAAAAGGGTCTGTGAGATGATGCTTCACTGCCCTACACCACACGTTGACAATCCATGGACGCTGACGTTCCAGCTGACGAAGCCAATATGGATTGTCAGCAGACCAATAGTGCAGGTTTCGGTGGTTTACCTGGTCATGATTAATAAATGTAGCGTCATCACTAAACAAGATACACGGCACATCTGGAGTGTCCTGTTTTAATGCCCAAATACAGAAGTTAAGACGATTCTCATAATCGTTTCTATGCAGCTCCTGATGCAGACAGATGTGATAGGGATGGGACCTGTATCGATGGAAAAAGCGTAGGAGTGTTCCCTCACAAGTGCCACTTTCTCGTGCGATCGCATGGGGGATAACGTGTCCCCCTCTTCTGTCGTCACATGTTTCCTTTAGCCAAATTGTCTAGGTCTTACACTACCACTTTTACGTAACTGGTTGATGTCTGTTCGGGTATCTTGCCACATACACCATCAAGAATGAACTGCATCCTTCCTACACTCTCCATACACCATGACCGTTTCTGCTCTTTCTGCATTGGTAAATCCCATCGTCCATTACGATCTATTGCTTGGACTGCCACAAACTAACTGACTAGCAAACTACAGTGCACTCACGGAACACACAAGCACATGGGAAGCAAACGTAACAACATCATACCTCTTAACTACTCAGGTTGAATGGCACAAACAAATGTTGGTGTGTAAATTTTTCAAATTACTGTGTTTCGTGTACGACTCGTACTAAAATCCTGCAACGAACACCAATGATATTCTAATTTACCTACTTTTGGTTTGGTGGTAAGTTCCTATGGGACCAAACTGCTGAGGGCGTCTGTATCTAGGCTTACACACTACTTACACTCTTACACTACTTAATCCAACTTAAAATTCATGCCCGAGGGAGGACTCGAACCTCCGACAAGGAAGGGTGGGGGTTGGACGGGGGGGGGGGGGGGGGAGGGAGCCGCGCGAACCGTGGCACGGCGGCTGAGACCGCGCGTTAAGATTGTTACTGTCAATAAGCATTATTATATTTAAAAAGTGTATATTTGGACAAAAAAATACACTTTACTGGTATTATTGCAGTCTGTTTATTGGCTACTAATACGAGCCCCTGCCTACCAATCGATTCTGTGCAAACCGTACATCGATAACACTGTCCGTTTCCGCAGTATTTGCGGTGCAACTTTTATGTAATTCACTCTGTACACATATAATTTCTGGACGGTTATGAAGTATAGAAATTTAGGATTTATCATTTCTGGTCGTTTCTCTAACTTTCTTATGTTTCTAAAGTTCGATCATCCTATAAATACCTGTAGCAGCATTCTCTGTCCAGGTGTACAACTCGTATCACCTGCATGTTCGCGTCCGTGATAAACGCACTTATCGTTCTAAGTTTTGTACTTCACTGACGAGCCTGCTTTCGGATTTGGACTTGATTGTGGTTAAGAAGTGACAATTGACAATATTTAGAGCAGAGCGGGTCACTGAGTTGCGCAGATGTTATCAAAGTAAACATTACTCAAGACTGCGTGTTTTTTTTTATTTTTTTTTAACCGTGGAAAGAGAGTACATGACACAACAGCAACAGAGGTTGCTAATAAATGACTTGCGTAGCGATACAAATTATCTGAGCCCAACAGTCAAGTTTTGCATAATGCTAGGTGCGAGTCGGACTTCTAGAGTAGGACATTTTGCTGTTAGGACTGGTGTACGGCTCACCAATGTCTACGTGGAGGTGGCACAGGAGTTTGGTCATGGACGGTACTGTTGAGCATCAGACAGAATAACTGATCATAGACAGAAATCCTATTCCAGCTCCCGCATGCATTATACTACTTCCACCTGGACACGCTGGATGTCAGCTCCCTCACACGGCCACCCGATGCTGTATACAAACATGCTTGGTGATAAATTGGACTACAGAGCTCTTGTCAATGCTCTGTAATATCCGACACCCTGAAAAGATACCCACAGATTTTATAAAACGATTTATCTTTCTTATAAAGTAAGACAATTTGTTTGGTAATAATAGTAATAGAAATGATAGAACAGGAATAGCAATAATAAAATGCCTTTATTATTTTCCTATTGCTGGTGCACGTAACCCATTCAATTGATATTAGCTGTCCTAATTTCAATAAATTTGTTTGCGATCCTTTTGTGAATTTGTGAAAAGCTACTGGAAAAATGTAAACAAAATAAAAATGAGAAGAAAAAATTTCTGAGTGATTATTGTATTTTTTATCAATTGTGGCTATGGTTATTCAGTTTGAGGAGAAGGGCATTTATAAGTATGACAACGGGAAAGCTTACATGCGAAATGACTGGTATGACTGATAATTGTGTTGCAGTTACTTTGAAAGTGTGCATAAAATTTTCCCGAACCATATTTGTTGAGCTAAATAAAATCATTTCGAAGCAACTGTTGTATTTCTGGGTTTGTGTTCCCAAATGTGTGGAATCTGTTCCTGCTCCAGAAACTAATGAGCGATGGCCCTGGTGGAGGAACTAATGGCACCGATTTGATTTTGCCTCTTGCGCAACACAATCCCGGGGTTTCATTTCTGTATTTCAATGCCTAACAATGTGAACTCACAACGATCATCGAAACAACAGCATAGAATTGGTCTGCACTCAAATCAACTGTGGCACTGTAATAGAGTGGAGCCCGAAGAGTATTCAACGCAGCATTGTTTGTCTTGTTGCACGATTATTCAAATTCATTGTCGCCGGATCGGTTTCTACTGACCGACGATGTCTCATGCGATGCATGTCTTCACTTGCAATTTTCCTTTCTTCTTGTGTATGTGTTGAACATGTCTGAAATACTTATCGTTTTTCTGTTTTTCGGTTAGATTGTAAATGCATTTGGTTTGCAGCATTGCAAGTTCTGCGACCTAAACTGCTCCGCCTTATTGACGCAGTGCTGTTAAAATGTATCAATTAAATTCAGTTATGTCCATCGCAAAACAACGTGCGACGTGAATAATCATCGTTCAACCGAAAATCAAAAGTTTATTCACCGTCTTGTTGTAAGTTAAGAACTCACAGCATTTCGTACATAAATGTGTAAATACCTTTCAGATAACACGAATAAACCTAATTCACTTCATAAAATTACTTCGATGAACTTACAACACAATCGCAATACATCGGGAAATATACAACTGAATCAATTTTTCGTCACAATGTAACTTGTTAGCGTTATTCATAATTTGACAATAGGCTGTCAAACGTAATTTGTCCACATAGTAGCGAAGTAAACAGGATTTAATATAGAAATAAATATTAAATTTGTTGAACAGGTCGCGGGGCAATACAAAAGTACAAGGAAATGAAGTTTATTTTCATTAAGGGTGGAATGTTCTTTTTCCAGATTTTTCGCCAGATCTACCATTTTTTTTCACTTGAAAACACTCAATTGGGCTATTTCCGTTCCAGGAGCATAATTAACAGAACAAAAAAGTATGAACCAAATATGTCATTCCTATCGACAGTTATGATCGACAGTGTACAAAAAAACTATGATTTTTGTCTGAATTTTCCGTCTTTCCTTTGTATTTGTCCCGGGTATTTCCTCATAAAAACTTTTCCAGGACCATAACGAACAAAACAAAAAAGATTTACGCACATACATCGTTCGAATCGTGAATGATGGTCAAGAGTTCATATAAAAATTACCTACAAAAATCACTTTAAGTTTTTCCCGACTTTTCCAATTTTCGAGGTAACTTTTCGAGTTTTTCTTTCCGTAAAAACGTTATGCGGACTATTAGCAACTTTAAAAAAAATAAGTACCCAAATCGGACTAGTCAGTCTAAACTGGTGTGGTCATCAACGAACAGAATTTAATTTTTATTTACTTGCATTGATGGGAAATGCTGCGCGTAAGTGCACATTGTTTACACAGTAACTAACGAATTAATTTAAAATAATTTTGCTTCACAACTCGTACAGTGTAATGACTCCACTCACCACTTTCATTATCTGGCTAATAAAAACAGCTTCGAGTGTGAGTTACTCATCCAAATTAATAACTAAGCAAAATGTTATAAAGCAGTATTGTATTGTATAGTATGTTAACCGGGGACCTAGTAACGACGGAGAGGCTCCGTCCCCGCCGCAGCCGCAGTCGTCCACAACCCCACGACGACTACCACAGTCCACTTCACCACTCCGCCACCCCACACCGCACCCAGGGTTACTGTGCGGTTCGGCCCCCAGTGCCCCCCCCCCCCCCCCCCCAGGAAACGTCTCACACCAGACGAGTGTAACCCCTATGTTTGCGTGGTAGAGTAATGGTGGTATACGCGTACGTGGAGAACTTGTTTGCACAGCAATCGCCGACATAGTGTAACTGAGGCGGAATAAGGGGAACCAGCCCGCATTCACCGAAGCAGATGGAAAACCGCCTAAAAACCATCCACAGGCTGGCCGGTTCACAGGACCTCGACACAAATCCGCCGGGTGGACTCGTGCCGGGGACCAGGCGCTCCTTCCCGCACGGAAAGCCGTCCGGTAGACCGCACGGCCTACCGGGTGGGCTATAAAGCAGTACTTAACATTAACAAATGTAGCGCTTCCAGCAAAAAATCAAGCTGTTGAACATCGAAATAATAAGTGAAACGTTTGACCCGCTTAGAATGTGATGCCTGATTCTAGCTCGGTAGTACCTGACAAAACAGAAATATCCTTCTACGTTCCACGCAGCCTGTGTTGTGTAGTCCCACACGAAACCTTCTTCTTTCCTTCCTAATTTTCCGCCCCCCCCCCCCCACCCCCACTACACAGCCAACGGACATTTAGTCAACAAAACCTTGGACACAGTCCGTTCTCCATGATTAAAGTTTAGATTAATTTATGTTATATATGATATATTCTGCACCCAAAAATGCCTGGCGTGACTAAACTATGTTAAAAACACGTCGTAATATTTAATATTTCAAAATAGCTAAATTAAAAGTTATTGACGGCAGTTCACGACAAATAGTGTATTAATATCGGGTTAACTACGAAAATATGTTAATATCTATAGGTTATTGCTTGCAATGAAAAATATCACATATTCATAGCCGTTCAAATAACACCTTTCTAAGACGCGGTGAGAGTTTTATACTATGCAGTTATGCAAGGAATGAATATTATGTGTGCGAGGTGGTGACAACTTCTCCGAGCGGCTGCCAAAAGCTCTTGACCAAAAGAGAGTATTCAGCAACATTAAGGAAGGTATGGCGATCAGCCTCTATAAAGACTTGAAGGACAGCGGTATATGAGTAATGCATGGCACAACAATAACTTGTCGAATCGAATTTAGTTTGGAAAACAGCTTTGAAAGTCAGACTCAGCAAATACCGGTTAAACCCTTTTGAGGACACCGTATCAGAAACTTCTGTCATTATCGTTGCTGAAATTTTATAAGTTTACAGCTTGATCACTTTTACCATTCGATGTTTCTTGTCGTATCCTCTGATGCAAGTAAATTATTTCTCTTGGTCTCATTCTCTAACTACTATTAAATTAATTAATATACCCTCCTGGCAGCAGTAGGACGGAATGCGAACGTATTTTTCAGTGCAAATATTTATACACGGCACAACGTAATATTGCAAATGGATAATTTCAATTTCGACAAATGAAACAATTGAGGTACTTTTCTGCCTTATGGATGAAGTAACAGCGAATATCTCAGTAAAGTAATCGTGTTGCCGAAGCAACAAATATTAAATGCCTCCTTCTGTAAGACATCATAAAAGAAAATAACCTCTGCGGAAGAACAATGCAGCGGCCATTTTCAGACATATAGATAAGCGCATACGCAAAATTAGTTGCCAGCATCATCTGTTAGATTAATGTTCAGATGAACTAAAGCATACGTAGATAGTATAATTTTCTTGGAATTACATTTCCTTTATGAAAAGCATAAAGTCAAACAAGAGACGTCAGAAATGAATGAAAACGAGATCACATAAAACAAATACCAACATTGCAGAAGAAAAGATGTTCAAGGTAACCAAACGTCATGTCTTATTCTGCTTTCCGTCCTCTAAATCAGTCATCAGTACTACGAGCTTCAAAAGTATGTCTACACGGCAATGACACGAAATGAACTATAAAGTATATCCAAAAACTAAATTGCATGTTAAATGCTCACCTCTTGTTTGCATGTGTACCCGAGTTCAGTCTGAACCGTGTCTTCAAGTGATTTATTGAAAATTGTCAGCTAGCCATAAACCATGTCCCCAGTCTGTAGGTGGACAACGTAGCATCTTTATGTGTCCTCTGGTGTTTAATGACGCTGCCAATGACCGTTGCCACGGTAACTGGATAAACACAACTGTCTTACTATTAGTGTTTTAAAATCCATGCACCTTCAATTCTTGCGTTGCCGCTCTTTATGTGTTCTCTGGCGTTTAACGACGCTGTCAAAGACCGTTTCCACGATAACCGAATAAACACAACTGTCTTACTATTAGTTTTTTAAAATCCGTGTACACCTTTAGTTCTTACGTTGCCGCGTCCTTCATTTCTGCTTTGATTGTAAACTTCGTCGCCTCTCGTGCTTTCCAGTGTTTGCTATGCAACAGGCCCTTTTCTTATTGTATATTACTTCTTTGCAACATTGCTAGGTTTAGTGCTGTCAAAATAATTTTCTTTGCAAAGTTTCGGGGACTTATTTAAAACTTTTAACAATTTACTTTCGTAAGAAAAAATTTCTTATAAAATTTGTTCTCCGCCAACGGATGTGACCGTCCTTTATTACTTGCGATCCACACATGGCCCACACACATCTCAAATTGATATTAAACATTTTAGTTTAAGTACCGAAAGCCAGAGACGGGCTTCGGTCTCACAGACCCTGTTTATCAACTGGATAGATTGGCTGTCAGATGATGAAATGCAGTGAGCCGTTATTTTGTCTGTGATTTCCCTAAATCACTCCAGGCAAATGCCGGGATGGTTCCTCTGAAAGGGCACGGCCGACTTCGTTCCCAGTCCTTCCCTAATCCGATGAGACCGATGACCACGCTGTCTGGTCTCCTTCCCCAAACCAACCAACCAACCAACCGTTATTTTGTCTGTCTCAGGCATGGAAATTATTCCGCATGTGCAAATTAAAATAAGTCCTGAGTTACATTGCAACAATGACATTTCACGGCCTCTAAATTTCTGATTTTACTTGCCGAACCTGCTGCGATTTCTCATTAATGAAACCAGACTCTACGAAATGTAACATTACCATCTGTCATAGGCAGCTGTCTGCTGAGCTGTCATCGTGTTACAAACAGTCAGATTTTGCACCCACATTTCGAAGGTCAGTGCCATTCGTGGTAACCAGGGAATGTCATGGTAGAAAGCAATATAGCCTCTCAACATATGAACTAGCTTTTCTACCATTTCACAAAGGTATTTGTGTAGTGTGTTGGAATACGTGTTACATTAAGTATTGCCCCGTGCTCGACAATCAAGTCCTACTAAGTCCGAAACAGGGGGATCGGTAGCTGGGGAATGGTGAGAACCGCACTTGATTTGCTATTTCCAGGCAAGGAGAATAGCTTTGTTTCTAATCTATCACCCATCGACTACGCCTTGTCTCAAGTTATCCTCCATCTTGCAGTATTCTGACAGAACATAATCTCTATTTGAGTGCACAAAGTTTTAATCAGCCAACTCAAGTGAAAACACTTTGAGACACTCTGATTGAGGTAAAACTGTTACTGAGAACGGCCATCTCCATTCCGAGATCAGATATCCCTAAAATGTGTTTCGGAAGAAAGGCTAACATAAGCGAGATATTAAGCTAGTTATTTCTAAAAAGAATAAATCACAGAGATAGTTACTCATCACAAGATGATCGGCCTATAGCAGTCATTTCTGTTTCCGGAGCTGCAACAAACAAAATATGGAGAATTCTTGAGTAGAATAGATATTTTCCGATCACCTAAGAAAATTAAAGACATACAGCACCTAGTAAAAGACAGCCTTGATCTCAGTATTATTGGAAAATATAAAAACCCTTGTGAGTGCTATAGCAGTTATATTGGTCAGTCTATACATACGATTTCAGAATGGTGGACAGAGTTCAAACGCCTCATTAAATATCGCATTTTAGAGAAATATGCTGTTGGTGGCCACAGGATCATAAATAGGCATATGCTGTTTGGTGAAGGTGCCTACTAGGATCCTATATTGGGAGAAGCCCTAGAAGTCACAGTGTGCAGCAGAGTGTTCAACCAGAACAGTCGATATACTACTAGTGGTGCATGGGGACTGGCACCCGAGACTGAAGGGAAACGGGAAAGGAAGGTGAGCACTGAACCAGTCTAATTGTATCAGCATTAATACTAAAGTTCCTTCCTTATAGGTACAGCACACAAAACATATTCAGTCATAAACATGCAAACTATAATGCACGCTGAAGGGGTAATCTGAAGTGACAATAGTCATGGGATACCTTCTAATACCGTGGAAAAGCCCAGTTTGCCAGACATAGAGCAGCCATTCGACATGGCATTGACTCAACAACTCATTGGTAGTCTACTCCACAAATACTGAGCCAAACTACATATATAGCTGTCCCTTATGTGTCCCTTATGTGATAATGTTAAAGGTTCACTACTTTGCGCACGAACTGACCTCTTGATTATGTCCCATAAATGTTCCATGGGTTTCATTTCAGGCGATCTGGGTGGCCAAATCATTTGCTTGAATTGTCCAGATGTTCTTCAAACCAATTGCGAATAATTATTGTAACTGTGACAAGGAGCATTGCCATCCATAAAAAATCCATCGTTGTTGGGTATATGAAGTCCATGAAAGGCTGCAAATTGTCTCCAAATAGCCTTACATAACTATTTCCATTCCCCGAGCAGTTCAGTTGGACCAGAGGATCCAGTCCAATCCATGAAACCACAACCCATCCCATTATGGAGTCACCACCGGCTTGCACAGTGCCTTGTTGATAACTTGGGACCATGGCTTCTTGGGGTCTGCGCCACATTCGACCATACCATCAGGTCATATCAACTGAAATTGGGACTCATCGGGCCAGTTCACAGTTTTACAGTCGTCTATGGTCCAACCGGTATGGGCACGAGCCCAGCAAAGGCGCTGCTGGTTATGTCGTGCTGTTAGCAAAGGCAATTTCGTCGGTTATCTGATACCATAAGCCCTTAACACCAGACTTCGACACACTGTCCTAACGAATACGTTAGTCATACATTCCATATTGACTTCTGCGGTTATTTCAGGCCGTCTTGTTTGTCTGTTAGCACTGACGACTCTATGCAAACGCCGTTGCTCTCGGTCGTTAAGTGAAGGCCGTCAGGCACTGCGTTGTCCGTGGTGAGAGGTAATGCCTGAAATCTGGTATTCTCGGCACACTCTTGGGACAATGGAACGCGGAATATTTAATTCTCTAACGATTTCCGAAGTTGAATGTCCCACATGTCTATCTCCAAGAAACAATTCACGGTGAAAGACTCTTAAAACCCGTCGTGCAGCCATACGCACATCGGAAACCTTTTCACATGAATTAGTTATAGCACTGCAACGCCCTTTTATACCTTGTACCTTGTGTACGCGATACTGCTGCCATCTGTATATATCAATATCGCTATTCCATGACTTTTGTCAGTCTAGATTACAGCGGAACCAGCTGCAGGTAGGTGTGGATGTTACGCCTTACAAAACACAACACAGTCGTCACAAGTTGTGAGGAAAGCCAGCGAGGTGAGGTGTAGAAATAATTGACACAGCATCACATAAGTGGAAGAAGATGGAAGCCTTTCGACACCAGGAATGGCTAAATTGTTTAGTGCATGTGCCGTGAGGCATAGAACAGCCCAAGAAAACGCAGCCGGTGAGAATATAAGTACCTAGCCATTCTTGTACTGAAATCGTCTTGTGCTAGTATCACAGCGATACCACCATGGGGCTGTGACACTTGCTATACGTGTTTCACGTTTCGACCGCGCGTCAGGGCATCCAGTCTGGAGACAGGATATGCTCAGCCGCATCGGGGCCAGCCGAGCCCGAGGCATAGCGTGTCGGCCACAGTGGGTCACGGCCGCTGCGTCACCCACCGCTGCCAGCCGCTGGGGAGCACTACAGACTTCAGCCGCACTTCCGCCCTCACTGCCTTAAATACCGAGTCCGGGGACGTCACTGACAGAATCAGTGGTTTTACGCTACTGCTGAGCCCTGCTGCGCTGTCACCGTTACTGTACGTCTCGTACACACACGCATGAGGCAGCTGGATGCCTCTTCCACTCTGGGGCTACTTGTAATGAATCACGGTAGAGGGCCATAGAGTACAAAACAATCTCTCTGGCTCTGGCCTTTTTCACAGACATCGACGTAACCTTTGGGCGCATATGGAAGCTCCATGACTTGCTAATATCTCCATGAATTATTTTGTCCGAGCAAACATGAAACTACCACTCCACAGCCTTTTGGCTGGTGGTAATTTCTGACGATGGCCACAGAGGAAGTAATTGAAATCTTTAGATGAGCAACAAATCTGATCAGATACGGAAGTCGTGTAAATGTGTATAAACTTTTATTAACAAGCGTGAGGTCTAGCAAGCAGACAATTTGGAGAAGACTGTCTGTTTGACACAACTCCATACAGCAGCGACTCGGACATACACAGAAAACGAAGATTTTAATCGTGATTTGTCTTTTCTCCATTACTTCCTGTCTCTCGGATTGGATTAATACGTCTGTCATCATTCGCATTGAATCCGTCGCTGTTGAACTTTCACCATTTCATTGCCACACTCAAGAGAAAGCAGATTGTGAATGGCACTGTCAGACAGATTTCGTGCATATTCGTAGAGATCAATGAACTGGTAGGTGTGGAAAATTCTTCATCGTTACAGCCCAATAACAGGCGTCTCCATTTAAGTCATCGTTACTTGTGATGTCTCTGTCTTGCTTATTGATCTCATGATTCTGTGTTACGTATAGTCTTGAACGCTACCGGTAATTTCCGTCAAGGTTGGAAGCTAATTGTGGAGGAGAATCGCAAGAGCCTCACCTATCGAATGAATCGTAGACTTATTAATGGGCAATATGTGAGTGAATGGAAACCAAAATTAATCGTACAGGAAACAATGTCTTGAAAATTTCTTGTGCTATGTAGATGGCCATTGTCCAGTTCGAGTTCTGATATCGTATTTTGCAAAAAGAAGGCAACCATCTATGTTCCGACATGTTTAATGACGCAACAGTTGCTCTTCGACGCACACCTAAATTACTCACCTTATGTTTGGAAACACGAAGTCCTCATGGACAATGTAAGGGAAATACATTACAAAATTAGATTTCATTGTTCTCTAAATGTTTTTAAGTTCATGCTGGACATGGGTACATTATTTACTTTAGGTCCCTCAAAAATCTCCTTTTTCTGTAATCACTTCTTTGCATACTCTCGTCATGTGACGGTCCAATTTTTCCAGCGTTTCTGTTGGAATTCCAGCTCTATTCTTGCTACATGATCTCCGACAAGTGTGTCCCACTCTTGATTCCTCGTTTTCGGATTCTCCTGTCCAACTCATCCCATAGGAGCTCGATTTGGTTACAATGAGGAGACTGGGGAGACCATTCCACGTTTTTCAAAACGTTCTGAACCTCTAGAACTTCACATAGTTCCAACACAAAGGGGGTGTATGTTTCAGGCAGTAGTCTTGCTGCAAGACAAACACATTTCCAATCAGGTGCAAACCAGATGCTTTGGCAATCGCTGGAAAATGTCACGATTATGCTGTTTGTTTATTTTTCCATTTACTTTCAACAAATCTCCGACTTCATTCCCTCGAAAAGATCTCCATACCGTCATAGAACTCCTTCCAGATTCACAGCTGGAATTAAGCACTGAGGTGTCAAGCGGTCACGGGGTAAACGGGGTACGAACTGACGGCGTTTACTTCCAGATATTTCAAAATTGAATTCATCAGTGAGTAAGGCTCTTTCCCAATCCCCTGCTATCCGTTGTTGGTGTGTCGTAGCCCACTGAAGCCTTTCCTTCTTGTTAACAGGGCGCAACAATAGTTTTCTTGCTGCTACATAATCCTAGAGGTTGTTTTCTGCCAGGCGCCGTCTCCCTGTTGGATGAGTCATTGGTGTATCACTATCTGTTTTCGTTCAGCAGTCAACTCATGGGCAGTTTTGAACGTATTACGTTCACTGGTGACAACCCAATACGTTTCATTGAGTTCTTATATTTTCTCGGGTGCTCCTGAGCGAGGATGGTCATCATAGAAGACTGTATCTAGATGTCACTGTTTGGTCTTGACAACTCTGTTGATGGAAATCTCAATTTCTTTGATGTATATCGGAAACTGTTGCCTTCTTTGTGCAAACTGATTGTCTTTACCCGATAATTATAAGGAATCTGGCACTTCAGAGCCACTTTCAGTTACTTTCGCTGCGTGTACTGCCTTTTTTCGCGACATGTCCTACAGACATAGAAACGGAGCTCCAACTGATCTGAACTGTAAATAACGTACCACTACACAGTCCTCTACTGCCGCCACCTGGCCTGTTTAGCAGAACTGCTTGGACAGATAAAGCCAGTTTATATAAAACTGAGCATACCATTAAGTACCAATATGTATGTATGTGTACAATAATTATCTGTAAAATACTGTAAGTTTCATTATTAATCGTTATTTCAGCATACGTTTCAGTATTCTAACCAATAAGTCACAATGATCACTCCCACCTTGCTCCGTTGTAATATGCAGCATGGTGTTTCCGAATTTACGGAAGGTAGTGTAGTGCACACAGCAGCCGATACTACACGTCCATGCCTCCATAGCACATGCGTTATACCAGGCGTTCTTCTGGTGTAAAGCTTCAGCGTATACTCTGGAACTTCGTGTACATATTTAAGCGTCTCATATATAGTACACCAAACTACTTGCTCACTTACCGCACTGTCATTACTTAGACGAGGGGTGTACAGACTTGCTACTATGGTTACCGGACAATCCCTTACTGTGCCTAAGCAAGAGCAGCGAGTTCATAAATAACGTGGCCGCAGAGAACTTATTCATTCGATTGGGAAGCCCCTGCACCAATGCTAGCTAGACAATCCACAAGAGACCTAAGTTCCACAAGGGTCTGCTCTCTTTTTTTCTGGAGGGAATGAAAGACGAGAAGAAAAAAGATCAGAAGAACGAACGGTGAGGGACGGGTAGGGGAGGGGAGGAGGGAGGGGGAGGGGTGCAATCAGATCACTGACGGGCCGCATGAGCCCCGTGTTGCGGTCTGCGCATCCATGCTTTGGACCCTCCTTCGATCACAACGTCATCCTTTACCTAATGCGTAGTTGTTTGGTATTGATGAAAGAGATGTATTGTAAAAACTTCCAAACGCAGAAACTAACAGCTTTATAATCTTCAGCCACTGCTTCGTTTTCAAATAGCTCCTCTTTTTCCCTCGCAATGCTGAATGGCTTCGCGCAAAAGAAAACCCACTTGGGTGGCCAGTGATCGAAATGGGGCCGTCTGCATGGTGGTCGTAGTGGTCAGTTAGGCTAATGTCCCAGTTCTGCTGGCATACAGAGTGTCATCACCTTGGTCAAAATGAAGGCAAGACTCGTCCGGTAACACAATATGTTACGAAATGCCCAAGTGTAACGACGAAGCAACAGCGGTGGGAGGCGTAATTAGTGTGACGTGAGTGCTGTCTGGTGCGTATTCTACGACTGTAACAGCGAAAACGCTTAGCTCATCTGGAATACTGTGGTTTTTCTGGCTTGCAGATGAGGAATTTTTCGTCCTGCACAGACGACAGAGTTGCTAGTACACTCCAGTCTCACGAAGTGGCCACAACGACAACGATGAACGATTCTTTGAAAGTCGGCAATTTAATTTTACTTGGAGTGGATAGGTTGAGCGTGTCGCGGAGTTTTTCCCTGTGTTTCATTCTATGGTACACCATAGTTCTGTTCTTTTGACATAAATACCAAATAAAAATTGAGAGAGAAATATTCAGTTAGCCGCTGCGTCGTTGAAATCATTTACATACTGTGTACAAAATTACTGAATTTTTTTGTTGATCTGGATGCCTCATTGTACTTCTTAACCTGTTCCTGTAGGTTGTAATAATCTCTTGTCCACCGTCTAACTTGATTTCAACACTTGTATAGCGTACTGTTCTAGGTGAAACTTGTTCAGTATCAGTGGAAACGATAAAAGAATTGAAATTCCGACTTCAGGGCTCCCCATCTAACAATTAACTGCGAAGGCAAGAAGTCGTTCTTCAAGAGTTTACTTCAAATATTCTGTGATTTATTGGTTTTTACTTCGCCTTCGTGGCATTACGCTTTTTACAGGTAATGTATTAATTCATTCTCAGTCACCACCTGTTTGTTACGGTACACCGCATAATCTATCTTGGAACCATCTTCTTTTGAGTAAGTAGAGGACACTCCTAGGCAACTAATCCCTCCTTGTTTGTCAAAGCGTGTGAAATTTTCAGTGTAGCTTCGTTTAATAAATCAGTGTCGCATAACAGCCAAATATCCGAATACCTATATCTTGGAACCATCCTCGTTTGAGTAAGTAGAGGAAACTCCTAGGCAACTAATCCCTCCTTGTTTGTCAAAGCGTGTGAAATTTTCAGTGTAACTTCGTTTAAGAAATCAGTGTCGCATAACAGCCATATATCCGAATACCTATGGAAATGCGTAGTGGGAATGTCCGAGTTACTGATAAGTCGCATATATGTACAGTATTTAATAATCACTTTCTGAGTATAGCAGGTGAACTAAATAGAAACCTAGTCCCAACTGGGAATCATAGAGCGCTCGTAGAAAAAAGTGTTCCGAGACTGTTACCTGAAATGCTCCTCCATGATACTGACAAGAGGGAGATTGAGTTAATAATTAAATCACTAACGACCAAGAACTCTCATGGATATGACGGGGTATCTAGCAGAATACTGAAGTATTGTTGCATGTATGTTGGCCCAGTACTTAGCCATATCTGTAACTTTTCCTTTAGGAGTGGTCGGTTTCCTGACTGATTAAAGTACTCGGTAGTGAAGCCACTTTATAAAAAGGGAGACAGGGATAATGTTGATAATTATAGACCTAGTTCTATGCCATCGGTGTTTGCTAAAGTTATCGAGAGGGTTGTATATACAAGGTTACTAAAGCATTAAAAATCACATAATTTGCTGTCAAATGTACAGTTTGGTTTTAGAAATGGCTTAACAACTGAAAATGCTATAGTCTCTTTTCTCTGTGAGATTTTGGACGGATTAAATAAAAGGTTGCGAACGTTAGGTGTTTTCTTTGCATTTAACGAAGGCTTTTGACTGTGTTGACCACAAAATATTACTGCAGAAGTTGGAACATTATGGAGTAAGGGGAGTAGCTTACAATTGGTTCGCCTCTTACTTTAAGAACAGAAAGCAGAAGGTATTTCTCCGCAATATTGAGAGTGGTAATGATGTTCAGTCCCAATGGGGCACTGTTAAATGGGGCGTTCCCCAAGGATCGGTGCTGGGGCAACTGCTGTTTCTTATTTTTATAAATGATATGCATTCTAGTATTACAGGTGATTCAAAAATATCTCTGTTTGCTGATGACACCAGCTTGGTAGTGAAGGATCTTGTGTGTAATATTGAAACATTATCAAATAATGTAGTTCATGAAATAAGTTCGTGGCTTGTGGAAAATAATTTGATGTTAAATTACAGTAAGACTCAGTTTTTACAGTTTGTAACTCACAATTCAACGAGAACTGATATTTTAATCAGACAGAATGGGCATGATATAAGCGAGACGGAACAGTTCAAGTTCCTAGGCGTACGGATAGATAGTAAGCTGTTGTGGAAAGCCCATGTTCAGGATCTTGTTTAGAAACTAAATGCCGCTTTATTTACCATTAAAACAGTATCTGAAATAAGTGACATTTCAACACGAAAAGTAGTCTACTGTGCATATTTTCATACGCTTATGTCATATGGTATTATTTTTTGGGGTAATTCTTCTGATTCAAAAAGGGTATTTTTGGCTCAAAAACGGGCTGTTCGAGCTATGTGTGGTGTACGTTCTAGAACCTCTTGTCGACCCCTATTCAATAGTCTGGGAATTCTGACATTGCCCTCACAGTATATATTTTCTTTAATGTCGTTTGCTGTTAGCAACATTAGCTTATTCACTCAGTTAATACTAGGCAGAAACCAAATCTGCATGTGGAATGCACTTCCTTGACTCTTGTGCAGAAAGGAGTGCAGTATTCTGCTGCATCCATTTTCAATAAGCAACCACAAGAACTCAAAAATATTAGCAGTAGCCCAAACGCTTTTATGTCTAAACTGAAGAGTTTCCTCATGGATCACTCCTTCTATTCTGTCGAGGAGCTCCTGGAAGAGCTAAAAAATTAAGCAAATTCCAGTGTTACATTCTTGATTTTCTTTATTTAAACTAATGACGTGTCGCCTGAATATGTTTCTTATATTTCATTTTATCCGTTTCTACAATCGTGTTATAATTTCATGTATTGACTCGTTCCATGACCATGGAGACTTTTCCTTAATGTGGTCCCACGGAACAATAAATAAATAAATAAATAAATGGAACGTCATGGTTGACAGTTGTCAAAAAGACTATATAAGCACGCACTATGTAGTTGCTGTTGTTAATTAATGCAAGACCTTTCAGTTGATGTGGCAGAGTAATTTCCTGTTCTACTTTTTCAGCAATCCTATGTTTCGACCTTTCTCTGGGTATCATCATAGTGAAGCCTTTAATGCGTCTTAAGAAGCATCACCTTTTTGAAGCGGAAGAAAACTAAAATGATGCGGTTCACTCAGAAGATTTTTTATCATGAAAAGAACTGTTGATCATCTGGATAATCTTTCACTGACTGCTTATTTTGTGTTACAGTGCCTTCCCCGTGACAAGTGATCGATCTTTCTGAAAGTATCACTGACTTTATTGTCATAACTGTATAGCAGGATACATACAGATAGTACACGACTGAATACTCTGTGTAAATAGGTACACCCAGTCTCATCAGAGTGTTGATTAACTTATTTTTAATGTTACTTAACCATGCCGTACTGACAATGTGATGAATAAATATACTAGCAAATCTTCTGAACGTTGCATGTTAATTCCGACATATAGATCGCACTATCAGTTTGTCTTACATATATTTTCTATTTAATACTGTAAAATAAAATGTGTCATGTTACAGTCCGCAATTAATAGTCTAGACATTGCACAGCATAGAGAGTCGCTCTTCCAAAGGGTTAATGGTGCGTATTTCATGATCTGTGATAGGCGTATAAGCCATTAGTCAAACGTCTCCTGTATTCTGTTGTGTTTGTATGTACTAGGATGTTAATGAGGACGCTCCATTGGTCTTCGGGATTATCTGTTTGGGGAATCAATTTCGTCTATTCATGACCTGTCACTCATGAGGGATAGCAGTTACTGAGAAGCTAATAGGCCAGGCGCCGCAGAAGCATCACACTGTCATGCTATTTGGTAGTCAAATGTAGTTAACCGATAGGTAGCTAACTATTCTCTGGTTACCTAATTATGCAATCCTCTGGAATATCTCTAATAGTTTTCTTTTATTATTACTGCAACGAATAGTGGGTTTAAAGGTTTCTTCTTCCAGATCCATTCGCAGTAATTCGTGGATAATATTAATGATCATTTACAATTCCTATTGCACAAATACATACTTTTTGTCTTTGGCCACGAAGAGAAAACTCTAGGGTAATAGATTTTACAGGCTCAATCTCTGTTAAGTGAGTTACAATATGCACGAAGAAATGCTGCTGTCGGAGTACGAAAATTTCAAATATGTTCTTTGAAACACTGACAGGAAAGGTGGGCAGCTTCAATCTTCACTCCACCTTCCTTACCAAAACTTTTGGCATGCGGACGTATTCGGGCTCTTTTAACACAGACTATTCTTTAACCCTTTACCCAGCTTCTCTTTATAGATAAGCACTCAAACCCACCATCCTCTTCTCACTGTCACTCTCTGTGTTTGTCTTGCTCCCTCTGTCTCCTTTTTCCCCCATTGAGTTACAGTATATCCCATTGAAACTTTCTCTCCTTTTCTCTTTCTTTCCGAATGCCACTGTCTTCACCAGCCCTCGGCAGCTCAAAAATTCTGAGGGGTACAACTACTTTTTCCCCTATAATCACATGCTTAAAATTTCAGTCCTAAGTGTCGGCGGTACGGTTGGGCACAGAACACTTCCTGCCTCCTCCCTCCAAGCCAATGTATGGACTCCACTCATCTATATATTTCATTTCCACTATCTCCTCTCTCTTTTGTTCCCACTGCTTCCATCTCTGTCCATGTCTTTTTCACTTTACTGCCACTGTCTCACTAACCGTCAGTATCTCCTATCTGCTTGTCACACAGTTCTGTTGTCTTCAACCATCACTCTCTCTCTCTTTTGACGTTACTTCCGCTCTCCCATCATCACTCTCTCTATTTTTCTCCCACTTGACCTTTCACCTCACTTTTCATCGTCGCAATCTCTCTGCCGCTGCCTTCCAGCACAAAAATTCGAGAATATGTTCGTATCCCAAAATTTTTTTGAGAAAGGCAGAACGAGAGCTGAGGCGGCTGTCCTTTGAGGAGGAACTTGTTCGTCTCTGTCGTGCTCCGATAGGAGTGTTTTTCCGCTGGTTCCCTTATTTTCACTGGAACAGCAAGATGTGCTGCTTATATAAAACAAATTCTTTTGACCAGTAAAGTTTTGACAGTTTATTTATATACTTCGAAGCTTTTAGATACTTCAACACAAATTAACGACAAATTACCATTTTTGATATGAGGTTGACAATAAATTGTTTGTTTTACATTTCTTCTGGACTGGCGTACTTTGTCCATCAATCGCAATTCATTGAAACCGCCCAGATTATGATTTCTGTCTTAAAAGAATAAAAATGTTATTTAAAAAATTCACTGAATTTGCAATCTTTCCAGTTTTACATCCTTATTGCCAGTCGCTACAAGTTCAGTTGGGGCGTGTTAAGATATGTTTCAGCCCATTTTTTGTCACGGCAGTGCCACTTTGGGCATATTTGCATAGACAGTAAGTTATAATTATAGAGGTGGAGTACGTTATAAAGTTTGATTTCTGAGAAAATGGTGACTAAAACGTAGCTTGATGATCTCAGAACCCTTGCGATGACCCTAGAACCCTTTCCATGTGTTCAGTACGGCAGTTAAAACTACATTTACGCCTCGGACCGGATGTTACTTTTGTATTTTACGTGAATGTGTACAATAACTTTGAAAATCTGCATCTGTGTAATGGATAATTCTACATTCTACATTCTACATTTATACTCCGCAAGCCACCCAACGGTGTGTGGCGGAGGGCACTTTACGTGCCACTGTCATTATCTCCCTTTCCTGTTCCAGTCGCGTATGGTTCGCGGGAAGAACGACTGTCTGAAAGCCTCTGTGCGCGCTCTAATCTCTCTAATTTTACATTCGTGATCTCCTCGGGAGGTATAAGTAGGGGGAAGCAATATATTCGATACCTCATCCAGAAACGCACCCTCTCGAAACCTGGCGAGCAAGCTACACCGCGATGCAGAGCGCCTCTCTTGCAGAGTCTGCCACTTGAGTTTGTTAAACATCTCCGTAACGCTATCACGGTTACCAAATAACCCTGTGACGAAACGCGCCGCTCTTCTTTGGATACCGAAAACAGTTTCAAGGTTCTTCGAGAACATCATCTTAAGAACAAATGGCAAGAACTTCGACGATTTTCTCTGAATAGAAATTGTAGAATTGGCTATCTCCATAAATTGTACTTTTCGTACACAAAATTTTTTTTTTCTGCATTCTCTCAGGAACCACTCATGAACAAATAGTGCTTTTGTAAGCCGGCCAAACTCCATCCTTGATTACACGTAAAACAAAAGAGCCAAACGATTTCCTCAATTTGCCTAGGCTGGAGACAAGTGTTAGTATTTAAATTCAGACCGTGTACTGTAGAAGAGCTACAGTATGCTCGTTCTTCCGATGGATATACAAGTAGTTGCTAGGCCAAGAACTACCCAAAATGTTTGACTCCGTATCTCTGTAATCAACAGAACCTGAGATATGGGCCCCTGAAAACCTGCATTTTCGTGGGCGGATTTTTGGAACATACTGGTACCGTGCACTGTCGCGCACGGACCCATTATATTGTAAGCAGTAGTTGGCATAAAAAAGGAAACAATATTACAACTGTTACTGTTCTGAAATATTGTAAAGATCCTTCAACAGCAACTATCTTCGACCAATGTGTATTTTATCCGAATTTCGAGGACCATTCTCACACGTTAATTTTATTACTTAAAATTTTACTATTGTCATATTTTTTGGTTTTTGGCAGGCTTATTTTTTAAAATGCTATTTTGAAAGCAGTGAGAATACACGTTTTATCGGCGTTGGGGATGCATTTTATTTTTATTTTGTATTTTTTTTTTAGTAGTAAGGGCAAATACACATCTGATAAAAAGACAATTGGGCAGCCACAACAGCATCTGGAACCACTTGACAGACATCGAAAGTTCTGAACAAGAAGGCAAGTAACAAACTGAGTTCCTATTGCAAATAAATTGTTAGAATTAATTTTCTGCCAAGGAAATGGAGGCAACACCAAAAACCATAGCTTGCTCTTAAATGTCCGCAACCCAATAAATTATAATAATTAGATCAACAAACGAATTAAGTTCTTCTCCTTTAGTGTTTTAAATGTTGACATTCCATATTACTTTTCTTCCTACGTTGCTATTATCTTTCTTAATTCATACTTTTCCCTATTTCTAATCTTTTCTGTATAACTGTACAATACATACTGTGCTGTTCTTAATCGAGCTACAGGCCTATGTTCGATGGGCCATGACCCGCCATAAACTGCAGCTACAAATGGTCGCTCACTTACAAGTCTGATCCGCTATGTGAGGTGGAGCGTACACCATTAAGTTAAGTAGTGGTTTTGAGTTAGTACATATGTACTGTTTGTGTTTTCCTCTTCTTTTTCGTTTATAAATGTATATCTATGGTGTTCTATTAATCATTGACAAAGGTCTTCTTAGGCACTTGTGGGTTTTATTGCTGTTATGAAGAAGGTGTACTTATCTACGCCGAATCCTGGGTTAACACTTAACACTAGGTGCTTTTTCGCAATCGAGGCGGGTTTTTAGTTTTTTAATATATCAACAGCCAATCCCTGCACCAAACGTCGATCCTCTGCAAGTCTTTCCGCACTTCGCTGCAGCTATCTAGCGCAAACATATGAATAAAGGGGTCTTAATGTGGTCATTTTCATTGAAATTCTCATCTTTCGTCTTTCCTATTATGTGTGTGGAGCCTGTTCTTTCAGGCACATCCGAAAGGAAAGACAGCACCGCTACGGTCGCAGGTTCGAATCCTCCCTCGGGCATGGATGTGTGTGATGTCCTTAGGTTAGTTAGGTTTAAGTAGTTCTAAGTTGTAGGGGACTGATGACCTCAGATGTTGAGTCTCAGAGCCATTTGAACCCTTTTTGACAGTCACCACCCATTTATGATTCCGCAGCGGTTTGTTTCCAAAATGAAAGTGAATATCGATCCCAGCCGCATGAGGGCACTGAAACAATTCAACAAAGATAACAAGTGAAAACATGTGCCGGATCAGGACTCGAACCCAGACTTCCAGCTTGACGCGATCAGTCACTCTGACCGCTTCGGCCATCTGAGCACGAGTCCCATCCGACCCAAATTCTCAGCTTGCCACACACTATTTCCTTGGTGCCCCGCCGCGCCCACCATGGAAATCCAGGTTCGAGTCCTTGTCCGAAACCAGCTTTCACTTGTCACCACTGAATTACTTCAGTGTCCTCGTGCGCCTGAGATCGATAATTCACTTTAACCTTTTACCTTTCCATTTCCCTCTTTTCCGCTATGTCTGGACGACAGTGGTGTCCCGTGGCGGCAGTAGCTGTGGAGTGACACGATCGGCCGGAGAGTCGCTCTGTCACGCGGCATCTGCCGAGCAGTCTGCGGAATACGGATATAAATGTGTAATGCATGCAGATGAACCGGTAGCCTCGCGGCAGCGGCAGGTAAATGAGTTAGCGGAACTCCAGCGGGCGGAGCCACGGCGGGCGCAAAGTGTGCCGCGTTGGCTGGCCGGCTGGAAGCGAGCGCCGGGGCGACCGGAACAGGGCACGTGCGCCGCCTCGGGAGATTCCCGTCACGGAGCCGCGACGCAATATCGCTGGCCACATCTGCAGCGCCTCCAGTTATTAAACAGCCGCCGTAGCCGCGGCCGGCGTTCCCCAGCTCCGGTGTATAAATTCCCGCGGCTCAGCCGGCCAGGTTTGTGCACGCCGCTAGGCCACGGCCGCTACGTGACCGCCCGACCAGATCACCTCCTACCGCTGCCGACCGCCCGAAATCTTGCGACTGCGGATCCTCAGAGCTCCGAATCTCTTTCATTTCCGGTGATCTGCTCGTGTCAGAGCCGAACTTTCGAGGCTTTTTCGGTCGAAATGCTGGAGTGTTGACTGACGTATCATTCCTTTCTCGTTACCGTGTTTCCAAGGTGACACGATTCTTTACAACGAGGTCGGAAAAACCATGAGTTACCTCCTAATATCATGTCTTACCTCCTTTTGTCCGGCGTACTGCAGCAGCTCGACATGGCATGGACTCAACAAGTCGTTGGCAGTCCCTTGCAGAAATACTGATCCCTGCTGTTTCTGTAGTTGGCTATAATTGTGAATATGTGAGCTGGTGCAGGTTTTGTGCACGAACTGTCCTCTCTATTACGTCACCTAATCGGTGGAAAGGGTCCTCTCGGATGCCATGAAGAGCACAGGGTGCAGCCAACTGCAGGTGGTTGCTCACGTCCGTACCAATGACGTGTCTCGCTTTGGATCAGAAGAGATTCTCTCTGGTTTCGAGCGACTAAAAGAAGTGGCATAGGCTGCCAGTCTTGCTTGCGAGATGAAAGCAGAGCTGACCATTTGCAGCATAGTCGACAGGACCGATTTCGGACCTCTGGTACAGAGCCGAGTGGAGGGTCTGAATCAGAGGCTCAGACGGTTCTGCGACCGTGTAGGCTGCAGATTCCTCGACTTGCGCCAAAGGGTGGTTGGGTTTCGGGTTCCGCTGAATGGGTCAGGTGTCTACTATACGCAGGAGGCGGGTACACGAGTAGCAAGCAGGGGCTGTGTGACGTCGACTGGGTGTTTTTTTGTTTAGGTTAGAGGGTCTCGGGAAAACAGAAGATGGGCTTCAGTCACAAAGGGTGCAGGCTGAACACAGGAAGAAAATAGATACAGAAACCATTGGTATAACAGTTGTAAATTGTCGTAGCTGTGTTGGGAAAGTACCCGAGCTCTAAGTGCTAATAGAAAGCACTGATGCTCAAATCGTTATAGGCACTGAAAGCTGGCTAAAGCCGGACATAAGCTCAGCCGAAATTTTTGCAAAGAACCTAACGGTGCTCCGAAACGATAGGCTAAACACGGTTAGCGGCGGCGTGTTTGTTGCTGTTAGAAGTAGTTTAACTTTTCGCGAAATTGAAGTAGATACATCCTGTGAGTAAGTACGGGCAGAGGTCATTGTTGTCAACCGGAATAAAATAATAATTCGATCTTTTTTAGCAAGCTCTCAATTCATATGATACAGTTGCCGAAAGGTTCAAAGAAATATTGAGTTTGATTTCAAAAACAAACCCGACTCATGCGATAATAGTTGTTGGTGACTTTAATGTACCCTCGATATGTTGCCGAAAATACGTGTTTCATTCCGGAGGTATGCATAAAATATCATCCGAAATTGTGTTAAACGCATAGTCTGAAAATTATTTCGAGCAGTTAGTTCATGAGCCCACGCGAATAGCAAACGGCTGTCCAACACACCTGATCTCTTAGCAACAAATAATCCTGAGTTAATAACGAGTACAAAAACTGATTCAGGGATTAGTGAACACGGGGTTGCAGTAGCGAGTCTGAATATTGTAATCCCCAAATCATCGAAAAACAAGTGAAAAATATACCTATTCAAAAAAGCAGATAAAAATTCACTTGACGCCTTCCTGAAAGATAATCTCCACTCATTCCAAATTAATAATATAAGGGTAGACCAGATGTGGCTTAAATTCAAAGAAATAATATCGGCATCATTTGAGAGATTTATACCAAATAAATTAACAAACGACGGAGCTGATTCTCCTTGGTACACAAAACGTGTCAGAACACTGTTGCAGAAACAACGAAACAAACATGCCAAATTTAAACAGACGCAAAATCCCCAGGATTGGCGATCTTTTACAGAAGCTCGAAATTTAGCGTGAACTTCAATGCTAGATACATATAACAGTTTCCACAACGAAACGTTGTCTCTAAACCTGGCAGAAAATCCAAAGAGATTTTGGTCGTATGTGAAGTATGTTAGCGGAAAGAAACAATCAACGGCTTCTCTGCGCCATAGCAATGGAGATACTATCGAAGACAGCGCTGCCAAAGCAGAGTTACTAAACATAGCCTTCCGAAATGCCTTCACAAAAGAAGACGAAGTAAATATTCCAAAACTCGAATCGAGAACAGCTGCCAAGATGAAAAACGTAGAAGTAAATGTCCTCGGAGTAGTGAAGCAACTTAAATCATTGAAAAAAAGCAAGTCTTCTGGTCCAGACTGTATACCAATTAGGTTTCTTTCGGCGTATGCTGATGCATTAGTTCCATACTTAATCATACACAACCGTTTGTTCGACAAAAGATCGGTACCCGAAGACTGGAAAGTTGCACAGGTCACACCAATATTCAAGAAAGGAAGTAGGAGTAATCCACTAAATTACAGACCCATATCGGTAACGCTGATATTCAGCAGGATTTTGGAACATGTAATGTGTTCCAACATTGTAAATTACCTGAAGAAAACAGTTTATTGACACACCGTCAACTTTGGTTTAGAAAAAATCGTTCCTGTGAAACACAACTAGCTCTTTATTCACATGAAGTGGTGACTGCTGTCGACAATGTAATTCAGATCGATTCCGTATTTCTATTTTTCCGGAAATCTTTTCACACTGTACCACACAGGCGGCTTGTGAAATCGCGTGCTTATGAAATATCGTCTCAGTTATGTGAATTTCCTGTTAGAGAGGTCACAGTTCATAGTAATTGACGGAAAGTCGAGTAAAACAGAAGTGATATCTGGCGTTCCCCTGGGTAGTGTGATAGGCTCTTTGCTGTTCCTTATCTATATATGCGATTTGGGAGACAATCTGTGTAGCTGTCTTCGGTTGTTTGCAGATTAAAGTGTCGTATATCGACTAACAAAGTCATTGGAAGATCAAAACAAACTGCAAAACGATGTAGAAAAAAATATCTGAAAGGTGCGAAAAGTGGCAGTTGATCCTAAATAACGAAATGTGTGAGGTAATCCCCATGAGTGGTAAAAGGAAGTTGTTAAACTTCGGTTACACCATAAATCAGTCTAATATAAAACCGTAAATTCAACTAAATGCCTATGTATTACAATGACGAGCAACTTAAACAGGAAGGGACACATAGAAAACGTTGTGGGGAAGACCAACCAAAGACTGCGTTTTATTGGCAGGACACTTGTAAGTAGGCTGTTTATGTTTTCTTATTGGCAACGTTACGTAGCGCTCTGTATGAAAATCACTGGCTGTGCTGTGTGCAGTTTGTGGCTAGTTTGCATTGTTGTCTGCCATTGTAGTGTTGGGCTGCGGCAGCTGGATGTGAACAGCGCGTAGCGTTGCGCAGTTGGAGGTGAGCCGCCAGCAGTGGTGGATGTGGGGAGAGAAATGGCGGAGACTTGAAATTTGTAAGACTGGATGGCATATATATTATGATTATTAAGGTAAATACATTGTTTGTTCTCTGTTAAAATCTTTCATTTGCTAACTATGCCTATCAGTAGTTGGTGCCTTCAGTAGTTTGAATCTTTTATTTAGCTGGCAGTAGTGGCGCTCGCTGTATTGCAGTAGTTCGAGTAACGAAGATTTTTGGTGAGGTAAGTGATTTGTGAAAGGTACAGGTTAATGTTAGTCAGGGCCATTCCTCACATCCAGCTGCCGCTGCCCAACACTACAATGGCAGACAACAATGCAAACTAGCCACAGACTGCACACAGCACAGCCAGTGATTTTCATACAGAGCGCTACGTAACGATGCCAATAAGAAAACATAAACAGCCTACTTACATAGCCCCTATGCTCCCCACAAAAAATTTTACAAATTGTTTTGGGCAGTGGCCAATAATGATTTGATAAAATTTTTCATAATTACAATAACAAAGATATCAAATGCACACACTTATTGATACAATGTTGGTCAAAAGCTAAAATTTTCTCACAGTCCATAAAGATAGTCCTGATCATTCATCATAATAGTAATTACAGTTTTTTTTCACAAAGTCTCATTAGTAAAAGAAATTGCACACAGAAGTAGTGGATTTCCATGCAGTCTTGAAGAAGTAATGTTGTCCTTCCAACGGAAAGACAGTGCTGACTCTTGACATGCAGACAGGTAATGGGCCACAACAGAGCAAACCCACAGCAGAGTCAGTCGAAGTTTTATAGAATATTGGTAGGTAGGTCATCACAGAGTAGACCCACTGCAGTCCTGGTAGAGATTACGGTATTGGTGGGCCACCAGAGGTGCAGACCCACTGCAGTCCTTGTAGAAATAATGGTACTGGTGAGTCAGCAAAGGTGTAGACCCTCTGTAGTCCTTGTAGAAATAATGGTATTGGTGGGTCATCAAAGGTGTAGACCCACTGTAGTCCTTGTAGAGATGGCCAGCAGCCATCTGCTGCGACTGTGCAGATGCACAATCACCATCGAAGAGTCTTGCAGAGAAGATAGCAAGTCCATAAACCACCACTTGTGCATGCACAGGTTTTTGGAATTGTCCTTAGAAGTCTTGCAGACAATATAGCAAGTCCATAAACCACCACTTGTACACTCACTAAGTTTTTGGAATTGTCCTTAGAACCAGCAATGCTGTTATCCAGTCCCTTGCTGAATTATTAACACACGTGCAAACACTATCAGTCCCTACTTCTCACATATTGTCCATATACTATGACCAACAGAAACGTGTGCAGTGAAATGTAACTTACAAGTTACTAATATGATGAACCGGTGTCACTTACAATTTTATAACATAAGAATACAATTACAAAGGTACAAAATACATCATTAAAGAACATAACAATACAGATAACATTTGTAGTACAAGCTTTACAAAACAATAGAAATAACATATACATCAGTGTTACAGGAATTATGACATGAGTACATACATAAAACATCAGAATAACTTTCGAAACATCAACTTCACACATGAGCATTAAAACAAAACAGAATAAATAATGTCTAAGCATATTTACAAGGTAAATAACATATTATTAATGCCAATTATATTTGAGGATAACAGTATTCCTCATCATAGTGAATTTAGCTTAGTATTAGAAGAGAAAAACTTCTATGAAACTACACAGAGACAGGAAGAAAACAAATACATAAGGGTACACAAAAACATAGTGGGATAACACAAAAGGAAAGGACAGGGTTTGTTTTCAGTGTAACATTTGGTACTGCAGTCCAACCCAAAACTTCATTCCATAGATCTTTCGTCTTATTTCAACCTTTGCTTCCACCAAAAAAATCCTATCCAAGCACGCTTTCTGTATTTTTCTCGTATAACCTCTCAGTGCATTTCTTCAAATTCCTCACAACTCATTCTCTTATAGGCTACCCCCTCTTAAGCTAACTTAAATCTACTGAGCTCAGATGCTAAACTAAGGGACGAGGTAATGCAGCAGCACAAAACAATTAACACGAACAGCAATGACAAAAAAATTCAAAATGGCAAAGTAAGCAACAATATTACAACTAATATAAGGCAATGAGCAGCAAACAAGAAAAATAAATCAGTAATAAACTGGCTTAACAGCGTAATACAAAGTCAAATTCAGTAACATTATGCCTGGCAAACAGCAGCAGCTTATACCTAAACATGAGAAAGCTCAAGAAGAAAAAATATTACAGTAAAAATGGCGATGTTTAATACCTATGTCACATCTTAATACTAGAGTGATGCATCACAATTTATTCTACAAAAGAAATTACCAAGTACTTGAAAAGAAAATTCTGTATGCAATTCCTGTGAAGGGAAATGTCTTTTCGTGCTCCTTCATTTTTTTGAAGTACATCTTAAAGTTAGTATTAACTGGATCTGTAAGCATAAAATATCTATATTAGTAAATCTATAAAATTTTATTTCAACCAATGCTGCAGTGCAGCTAGAAACCAAATATCAAACAAAATGAGAAATCTCTTAACTAGAAAGAGAATAAATGTAAAATGTTTCTCATCATTTCATTAGGCATTTCAGTAAATATCATAAATTAAGAGCTCCACAGTGTAATCATATGTTTTCAAGTTTGAGTGTGTCGTATTTGCAATGCTTTCTACAAAAGAATGTCAACTGCGAGGATAATGGCCTCCCCTCTTTTTTTCTACCTGTGCTTCTGAAAAGGACACACTAATGGCTTTTTCTCCATCCGTCTGACACAGCTGGGTGCCCACGACGCGTTACGTGCAGGTGGTCACTTAACTTTCTTATGGAAATACTTACAACACCAGTTTCCGCTACAGTGACAGTCTCTTATAAAAATATTTCACAGGTCAAGAATTTGCGTTACAAAGCTTTAGAAAGAAAATCCTAGTGATATAACATTGTCCAAAAAATTTTCGCCGGCTTTGTGATACATTCACGCATTTACACACATTTCATAACTCTTAAAGTACGATTCTTGGTTTCCAACATCCTTTATCACAAGTCAAAGTCCCTAACCACTACTCATTATTCCTTACCTTATTACACATATACATATTCGTCGACACTTCTTCAATATTTCATCATAATAAATATGTAGCATAATCAAATTCCTCATATAGCATCAGCTTATTGATCATAAACATACCTCAACAGCATAATACACATCGTCGTCATAATAATATCATAACATCTCAGTCAATTCTCAAAATCGTCATAGCTTCCTCCAATAACTTCAAAACCTAAAAAAAATTTTCTGCTCATTTCAATAGTGTCATCTACCTCAAACGTACTTTAAAAATCATGATCCCATACAAAATATATCATTCAAAGCTGTCATAGTATCACAATGGTTCCGAAAAAATATGAACAGTTCACAAAGTACAGACAAAATACAATTTCGTAAGTGTGAAGTTACCCAACTGTGTAATTGCGTAAACATGTGTCACTAATGTAGTAAAAAAAAAGTTTATCTCTCAGTTAAATGATCAGATAGCTGTGTAATTTATGTGTTAGAAAAATATGGTACTGATGTGTAAAGTTGTATAAGCAAATACCATATTAGCTAGGGCTCCTTGTGCTTGCCAAACACATGGTACACAAAGTAAGCGTGTACCCCCCTGAGGATTAGTGTAAGTACACCCTCAAGTGTTACAGATTACAGCAATGGAATGAAATGTATCACGGAAAACTTTCTTTGTAATTCAAAAATCTTGAAAAATAAATGGCTCAAGTACAAAATTAATCACTCAAATGCGTGTCCTGTAGCGCTAAACGTGCGTCTTTCTGTAAGATAATGTCTGTGGAAGTGTCATAGTTATTGTCCTCCGAAAGCTAAGTTCTGCAGAAGCCAATGTACTTACCTCATGATAAACAAAAGTGAAATGCTTTGCGTATAGATATCTTAGTTATTACACTTATTGCCGTGATGAAGAAAGTACTGTGCTGTAACGTATTGTTGTGCTACAGAAAAGGCAGTCTCATTGTAGCTATACCACAAAAGTTACTACTAAAACATGTTTTAATTTCCAGAATAATTCAGAAAAACTGTGCAGATGTAAAACAGAAACACCGCAAAAGCAACATTGTAAATTGTCACTCATTAGTAACGTCGTGATATAATTGTGTAGCTGTCACATAAACTAACCACTGTGTCATCTGGTATCTCTCAGAAAATACTTTAATTCAGAATGTATTTTCAAGTAAACCAAAATGTTGCATTAAAATCTCATTAGCAGTACTGGTAAATGTTCTAAGTATGTGAGCCTTATATTCGGTACATAATTGTGCAACTAACAAGGAAGAATGTACAAATAACAACACTGTGTCGTCTGTTCACTATAACAATGCATTCGTAATTTCTGTTTAAATAAGTTCTCTTGGTTTTGACTGGATATTTAACTTCAAACATTGTTGCATGTTAACAGATTCTAAGTCTGACAAAGCATACTAGCAATGTAAAGTGAAAAGTTATATGGCAAAGACAAAGTTAAAAAGCAGATTATCTCTCAAGAAACGGTTTTACATGTGAAATGTGGTGCAATCCTTTACTCTTTCTAGTGCACAGAGTTTCAAGTTCAAAGTAAACATCATGTTGTACACATCGGTAAGGAATGCTAAAATTTTTCTCAAGGTTAGTGTCTATGTTATTTTTCCCTGAGCCAGCGGGCGCACGTGGCTGCCTGCGGTGCGAGTCATTGTCTGTTTCTTTGTTGGCACGCGTCTTTATTGGGATTAGGAGACCTAACTTCCACATATTCACGTAGTTGAGAGTGCCCTGCTCTGTTTGAATCCCGCCAGTTCTGATGAAATTCAGGTCTGTCGTTATGATTATATCGTCTGTCGTCATGTCGGTAGTTCCTGTACTTTCTTTCTTGTCGGTTAAGTGGTGGAGAATTTCTCCCTGAATTATCACTGCACGGTGGACCGTTGCGTCTAAAGTTATTCTGTCTCCCTTGATAATAATTATTTTGGTTGCCAAACTGTCTGTTTCTATGATTGTCTCTGTCATATTCATTACTACGGAAATGCGATCTTTTTCTGTAACCATTACTCTGCCAGTGGTTGTCATACGGGTGGTGTCTGTTTTGGTCACGATTTACGTTGTAAGAATAGGCTTGTCATGGCCGTTTATCGTTTCTGTCGTTACGGAATTGTGACGGATGTGACCTGTGGTGATTGTTGTCCTGTTTTCGCATCCCGCGACTGTCTGTGTCAATTTGTAATTCTTGTAGGAGTCCCTGAAAAGCTTCAATGTCGTCTTTGCAACGCCCTGCCAAAATAATATTTCTTAAACGTTCAGACAATTTCATTAAGCAAATGCGGATGAGTTCTGAACGGCTGTATGGGTTGATTCTTATGCAACATGTCTTCAAAATATTTCACAAGACTGGAAAATTCAGATTGTTCGAAATGTTTCATCATTATGATGCTATGTTTTACTCGGTCTTGTGTAGCTTGAGACCAATATGCTGAGAGGAAGGCATAATAAAATTCTCCTTCACGGTGGCAATCGTGAATGACCGATCGCATTCTTACAGCTGGTTCATTCTCCAAGTAGCCATACATAAATTCTAACCTGTGCTCCAATGACCAGTTGGGAGGAAAACAATGAGAGAATTGATTGAGCCACGCTTGTGGATGAATGTCGTTGGCAGAATTCTTAAACGTTTTGAATTTACGTGAACAGCTTATAGTCAAAATCATCGTGTCAGTGAGTAGCATATCGGTCATTGTTACGTCGTGTCGGCGGTTCCATCTCAAAATTCGGTGTACCTTGCCAATTTCTTTCATAATTACCGAAATGCCCTGTGTTATTATTTTGTGGATTTTCCGTATTTCTAAGTTTCTCTTCCCGTGTTGAAGCGCGAGTGTCCTCTGAAATATGTAATTCTTGTATTACCTGTGTCAGCTGATCTTGTACTTCCCGGATTTCTCTTTGGTGTTGCGTATTAATTTGATTCTGATTTTGTTTGAATTTCCTAATTTGTTCGCACTCTTCTGTGTCAGTGATGGCTACAGGTCTTGTGTCATTCAGATCATCATCTACCTTTGCAGATAAGTTAGTGAACTGATCCGAAAGTTCGGCTACTTTCTCCGATAGTGTACTTATTTCCTCAGTGTGTTTTTCTGAACCAAGTTTCAGAGTGTCCATTTGTGTTGAAATCGTATCTACTGTGTCCTTTAAGTTTTCTTGAGTTTTTGCAAGTTGCGTAACCGAATCGGCAGATGAAACTGAGTCAATTTTAGCTTGCAAGGTGTCGTGATTTTCATGAACAATAGTTTGCAGTTCTTTTATGGCTGCTTCGTGATTCTGTAATGCATTTTCATGGCGCGAAAAAATAGGTTGAAAATGCTCATAAATTTGTGTTTTTACATCATTACAGACTTTTTGACATTTCGATTCAATGTTATGTAACTCAGTAGTTAAATCTTCACGTGTTTGTTCAAGCTTATGTTCCACTGAGTCTGACTTTTGAAGCTTTTGTTCCATTTGTTGCATTAATTGTAATAACAATGCACTGGTGTCTGGAACCTGTTCCTCAGTGCTTTTCGGCACTGAATTTGCACCGGAAACATTCACATTTTGACAAGCGGAAAATGTGTCTTGACTCATTTGAGAAAACGTTGAGGACCCAACACCTGAGTCTACAGTATTTGCAATATTGTGTTCTGTCATTCCCAATTCCTGAGGCGAGCTGTTGCCGACCGATCGATCGATAATGCTTCCCTGTTTACTACCTGTCTCACTGTCTACACCATTATTTGACGGCCGCTCCATTTCCCTATGCACAGTTACCAAATTACTACTTTGAATATTAGTTAATTCACTACATGGTGGCGTTAACACACTGCTTTCGTCTTCACTGGCATTTCTCAGTTTACTTTGGAGCCTAGTGTTACGTTTTTCACACGCCATTATTGGCACAATATTTCACACGACAACACAGAAAAACACAATTTGAAGAGCAAAAATAAGGGAACACATTAACATAGCACTGAAAATAATATCTCGTTAATTGCAAGCTCAGCTGCGAAATACTTGGTGAAAATCTACATGCATGCCACAACTGTTTTACTGTACAACAATGAAAGACTGCAACTACAAAGGAGATTCTCTCTACAATTACGCAATAGCAATAAACAAAATCTACACTAACTACACAAACTACAAGAAAAAATCAGAAGATTCCAGTGAGGTATCCTCGGCTAAGGCTCGACATATGAAACATCCCCTTTGAAAAATTATACAAGACTGTGCTTAAACTGACACACAATATTTTTTAGCGCAACGCAATCGGATTTTCAGAAATCCCTACAAAGGAATGGCCCTGACTAACATTAACCTGTACCTTTCACAAATCACTTGTTGTTGTTGTTGTTGTGGTCTTCAGTCCTGAGACTGGTTTGATGCAGCTCTCCATGCTACTCTATCCTGTGCAAGCTTCTTTATCTCCCAGTACCTACTGCAACCTACATCTTTCTGAATCTGCTCAGTGTATTCATCTCTTGGTCTCCCCCTACGATTTTTACCCTCCACGCTGCCCTCCAATACTAAATTGGTGATCCCTTGATGCCTCAGCACATGTCCTACCAACCGATCCCTTCTTCTGGTCAAGTTGTGCCACAAACTTCTCTTCTCCCCAATCCTATTCAATACTTCCTCATTAGTTATGTGATCTACCCATCTAATCTTCAGCATTCTTCTGTAGCACCACATTTCGAAAGCTTCTATTCTCTTCTTGTCCAAACTATTTACCGTCCATGTTTCGCTTCCATACATGGCTACACTCCATACAAATACTTTCAGAAACGACTTCCTGACACTTAAATCTATACTCGATGTTAACAAATTCCTCTTCTTGAGAAACGCTTTCCTTGCCATTGCCAGTCTACATTTTATATCCTCTCTACTTCGACCATCATCGGTTATTTTACTCCCTAAATAACAAAACTCCTTTACTACTTTAAGTGACTCATTTCCTAATCTAATTCCCTCAGCATCACCCGACTTAATTTGACTACATTCCATTATCCTCGTTTTGCTTTTGTTGATGTTCATCTTATATCCTCCTTTCAAGATACTGTCCATTCCGTTCAACTGCTCTTCCAAGTCCTTTGCTGTCTCTGACAGAATTACAATGTCATCGGCGAACCTCAACGTTTTTATTTCTTCTCCATGGATTTTAATACCTACTCCGAATTTTTCTTTTGTTTCCTTTACTGCTTGCTCAATATACAGAGTGAATAGCATCGGGGAGAGGCTACAACCCTGTCTTACTCCATTCCCAACCATTACTTCTCTTTCATGCCCCTCGACTCTTATAACTGCCATCTGGTTTCTATACAAATTGTAAATAGCCTTTCGCTCCCTGTATTTTACCCCTGCCACCTTTAGAATTTGAAAGAGAGTATTCCAGTCAACATTGTCAAAAGCTTTCTCTAAGTCTACAAATGCTTGGAACGTAGGTTTGCCCTTCCTTAATCTTTCTTCTGAGATAAGTCGTAAGGTCAGTATTGCCTCACGTGTTCCAGTATTTCTACGGAATCCAAACTGATCTTCCCCGAGGTCGGCTTCTACTAGTTTTTCCATTCGTCTGTAAAGAATTCGTGTTAGTATTTTGCAGCTGTGGCTTATTAAACTGATTGTTCGGTAATTTTCACATCTGTCCACACCTGCTTTCTTTGGGATTGGAATTATTATATTCTTCTTGAAGTCTGAGGGTATTTCGCCTGTTTGATACATCTTGCTCACCAGATGGTAGAGTTTTGTCAGGACTGGCTCTCCCAAGGCCGTCAGTAGTTCCAATGGAATGTTGTCTACTCCGGGGGCCTCTTTTGACTCAGGTCTTTCAGTGCTCTGTCAAACTCTTCACGCAGTATCGTATCTCCCATTTCATCTTCATCTACATACTCTTCCATTTCCACAATATTGTCCTCAAGTGCATCGCCCTTGTATAGACCCTCTATATACTCCTTCAACCTTTCTGCTTTCCCTTCTTTGCTTAGAACTGGGTTTCCATCTGAGCTCTTGATGTTCATACAAGTGGTTCTCTTATCTCCAAAGGTCTCTTTAATTTTCCTGTAGGCAGTATCTATCTTACCCCTAGTGAGATAAGCCTCCACATCCTTACATTTGTTCTCTAGCCTTGCCTGCTTAGCCATTTTGCACTTCCTGTCGATCTCATTTTTGAGACGTTTGTATTCCTTTTTGCCTGCTTCACTTACTGCATTTTTATATTTTCTCCTTTCATCAATTAAATTCAATATTTCTTCTGTTACCCAAGGATTTCTACTAGCCCTCTTCTTTTTACCTACTTGATCCTCTGCTGCCTTCACTACTTCATCCCTCAAAGCTACCCATTCTTCTTCTACTGTATTTCTTTCCCCCATTCCTGTCAATTGTTCCCTTATGCTCTCCCTGAAACTCTGTACAACCTCTGGTTCTTTCAGTTTATTCAGGTCCCATCTCCTTAAATTCCCACCTTTTTGCAGTTTCTTGAGTTTTAATCTACAGCTCATAAGCAATAGATTGTGGTCAGAGTCCACATCTGCCCCTGGAAATGTCTTACAATTTAAAACCTGGTTCCTAAATCTCTGTCTTACCATTACATAATCTATCTGATACCTTTTAGTATCTCCAGGGTTCTTCCATGTATACAACCTTCTATCATGATTCTTAAACCAAGTGTTAGCTATGATTAAGTTGTGCTCTGTGCAAAATTCTACCAGGCGGCTTCCTCTTTCATTTCTTAGCCCCAATCCATATTCACCTACTACGTTTCCTTCTCTCCCTTTTCCTACACTCGAATTCCAGTCACCCATGAGTATTAAATTTTCGTCTCCCTTCACTATCTGAATAATTTCTTTTATTTCATCATACATTTCTTCAATTTCTTCGTCATCTGCAGAGCTAGTTGGCATATAAACTTGTACTACTGTAGTAGGTGTGGGCTTCGTATCTATCTTGGCCACAATAATGCGTTCACTATGCTGTTTGTAGTAGCTTACCCGCATTCCTATTTTCCTATTCATTATTAAACCTACTCCTGCATTACCCCTATATGACTTTGTGTTTATAACCCTCTAGTCACCTGACCAGAAGTCTTGTTCCTCCTGCCACCGAACTTCACTAATTCCCACTATATCTAACTTTAACCTATCCATTTCCCTTTTTAGATTTTCTAACCTACCTGCCCGATTAAGGGATCTGACATTCCACGCTCCGATCCGTAGAACGCCAGTTTTCTTTCTCCTGATAACGACATCCTCTTGAGTAGTCCCCGCCTGGAGATCCGAATGGGGGACTATTTTACCTCCGGAATATTTTACCCAAGAGGACGCCATCATCATTTAATCATACAGTAAAGCTGCATGCCCTCGGGAAAAATTACGGCCGTAGTTTCCCCTTGCTTTCAGCCATTCTCAGTACCAGCACAGCAAGGCCGTTTTGGTTATTGTTACAAGGCCAGATCAGTCAATCATCCAGACTGTTGCCCTTGCAACTACTGAAAAGGCTGCTGCCCCTCTTCAGGAACCACACGTTTGTCTGGCCTCTCAACAGATACCCCTCCGTTGTGGTTGCACCTACGGTACGGCTATCTGTATCGTTGAGGCACGCAAGCCTCCCCACCAACGGCAAGGTCCATGGTTCATGGGGGAGGGGGGGGGGCACAAATCACTATGCGTTCACTATGCTGTTTGTAGTAGCTTACCCGCATTCCTATTTTCCTATTCATTATTAAACCTACTCCTGCATTACCCCTATTTGACTTTATATTTATCACTTACCTCACCAAAAACCTTCGTTACTCGAACTACTGCAATACAGCGAGCGCCACTACTGCCAGCTAAATAAAAGATTCAAACTACTGAAGGCACTAACTACTGATAGGCATAGTTAGCAAATGAAAGATTTTAATAGAGAACAAACAATGTATTTACCTTAATAATCATAATATATATGCCATCCAGTCTTACAAATTTCAAGTCTCCGCCATTTCTCTCCCCACATCCACCACTGCTGGCGGCTCACCTCCAACTGCGCAACGCTACGCGCTGTTCACATCCAGCTGCTGCTGCCCAACACTACAATGGCAGACAACAATGCAAACTAGCCACAGACTGCACACAGCACAGCCAGTGGTTTTCATACAGAGCGCTACGTAACGTTGCCAATAAGAAAACATAAACAGCCTACTTACACACTTAGAAAATGTAGCAGACCCAGGGACTGCCTACATTACGCTTGTCCGTCCTCTTTTAGAATACTGCTGCGCAGTGTGGGATCCTTACCAGACACGACTGACGGAGTACATCGATGAAGTTCAAAGAAAGGCAGCACGTTTTGTATTATCGCGAAATATGGGAGAGAGTGATACAGAAACGATATAGGATTTTGGCTGCACATCATTAAAAGAAAGGCCTTTTCGTTACGACGGCAACTTCTCGCTGAATTCCAATCACCAACTTTCTTCTCCGAATGCAAAAGTATTTTGTTGACACGGGAAGAACCATCACCACAATAAAATAAGGGAAATCAGATCTCATACGGAAAGATATAGGTGTTCATTCTTTCCACGCGGTATACGAGGTTGGAATAATAGAGAATTGCGACGGTGGTTCGATGAACACTCTACCAGGTACTTAAGGGGTCCAAAACCTGCCTACCTAACCCATGTTGATTTAGGCAAGTATTTGACCCATTTGTGAAAAAAACTATTTGATGCAGGACCTTAATATTTTTACTGTATGTTATATGATGCTAAAAGAGTCAACTGTACCAAAATCTACTTTATCGATTTTATAGTTTTAAAAAATACTTTTTAGATTTATTAACAAAAAATATTAAGCTTTTTTCTGTAGAAAATGTGTTGTTGTGAACTTCCTAGTGGGGGAATATTAATGAACGTAGTACCAGAGGTGGTTTTTTATGATATGCAAAGTATCTGAAAATTTCATTCATTTATCTATGATAGTTTATGATATAAAGGACCATATGTACTGAAAATTTTAGTTTACGGGAAATTGACTTTAAAGAAAAAACTTTTGAAATTTGTTATTTCCAGTTAATTAAAACTGTCCTGCTCTATATGATGGCCCTTCTTTGGCCTCTAGTAGGTCTTCCAGCTTCTTTTTCACCTTCCTGGATGTTTGTCTTGCTTTCTTGGCCATATTAGATGCAGGCCTGTCTGCATCGGCAATCCTCATTTTATCGCAGTGTTGCAGCCCAGTAATCATATTTTCACCACGATTAATTCCCAGATTTTTCAGAACCGAACAATTTCCAGTATTACCACAATTGAACGTGATAACAGCATGATGAACTCCTAGTTTCATTGTATGCATGCCTACAAATACAGTTTTAGGAAGACGGTTCCAAATTATGCTGTTGAAACATTCATTTGGATTCTGTGCCTGCCCATGCAGACATTTCCTTAGAAGGTCAAAATGAGCCAAGTATCTGAAAACAGGTTTAATTGCTGTAATAACAGCAGCAGGAAGAAAACGTTGGTGAGAATAACATTCTCCAGTTGCCTGAGCCCTATTGTATTTGCATCACGAATTTTCTCCTGATGGACACAATCCATGACATGGCTAATCATCAGTAGAGGATTTATGGAAGAATATGGCTCAAACATCTTTCTTCATTGCCTCAAGATTTTCTTTATTTCTACTAATTGCCTGCCTGAAGTATACCTGCAAGTTTCCTATTTCAGTTTTAGTTAACCGACCTTGTCCAGTCAACAATTTTCCATCTTCTAATATTTTTCCTCTCATATCAACAGTTAGTTTTCTCAGCCTTCTTCCCAAACGCTTATGAGCATGGCCTACACATTCTATTTTGCTGTTAATGGCAATTCCATATGGCCTAGAGTTCACCACATTGTTGTATTCCTTACTGTCACCATCGCCCAAATATTTGGTGTAGCGTACGCCTCTTGTTTCTACAGAGCGATGAAATATTTATCGTGCCCATGAACTCCCATACCACCACTTGTTCCTCTAAAATTAGCCACACAGTTGTGTTCTTTATGTTCAATGACTTTACAACATTTGCAATATTTAGACATTATCTTCACATCTAACACCTTACTGGTGTCTACACTCGTGGTAGTCACTACTCCATTCAGAGAAGTATGTCCTCTTTTCTGCCAACTTCCATCAAGTGCAACTGCAATATCAGAACGTCCATCATTTTCTTCCACTGCTTCCCTAGCAGCCAGTTTCATGCTTTCCTCACTGATCTCACATACAGCTTTCTCTAATATTGCAGTCAGTTTTCCAAATTTATTTGGTGATTGATGTAAGTTCATAGCTGAACAAAATGTTCTACCTGCAGCCATGCCCTTGCCAATGGATGGCAAGGCATAAACTAATCTAGTACTGATTTCATAAGGGCCACTTGCATCTGGTTTTGAAGAACTCATAAATGAAATCACAGCTGCGCATTTAGTGCAAATTAAATCCAAAGCAATTGCTAGGCCTTTCCTCCCACTGGCACTCTCACAAATTTTCTCACTCTGTGACTCACCACACTGTCTACATTGTACAAATTTAGAAATTACATCTGGTAATATTCTCAAATTTATAATAATTTTACTGTAGCTCTTGTCACTTAAAATGAATTCGTTGTAACTCTGTTGAAATTGTAAGAGCTTCTTTGATGATGCACTTGTTGAAGAATTGCAATTAGAAACATCGTTGCCAGGTGACAAAACCTCTTGTACAGAAAGATTTCTAAACTTGTTTCATCTAAATTGACGTTTCTTGAAAATGCCTTTACGTTTCGTCATCTACAATAAACACAACAAAACACAAGTAAACAAGCATTACAAACGTGAGTATAACAACTACTCGCAATTACACTTGAACAAAACTAACCGCGTGTTTGAAAGCGTGTTGTTTACAAACAGCACAAACAAAAAAATACCGACCGTTGCATTCCAAGGATAGCCAACACACCCGGGAGTAAAAAAGAATCCCTAACGTGCAGTGTAGGGGATATGAAGATCTAAAATATATGCAGAAAAGTGCGTGACAGAAAAGTGGGCGTGGCACATAAACACACGTAGTATGAAAATCCTCTTTGAATGCTTGAATAAAATTTTTTGTCAGCAAAATCCTTTTCAGATTACTTAAATAAACCCTTAATCTATCGAAATATGATGAAAACCGAAAATCAATTTTTTCGACCTGAACCACGTTGTGGTCCCCTTAAATGTGATTTGCAGAGTATCCATGTATATGTAGATGTAGAAAGCGTCAATGGGCCACTGTAAGATCCCCAAATCGGTAACGCCTCCGGTACTACCTACGCTACTTCGTTTAGGTTTTACCAATTTACATGTCAGAAACTTCGACACCAATTCATCCTGGTGTCTACTCTGGCGCCTGAAGGTAGGCAAACTCCATTCAGAAGGTGTTGAAGTTATTGCCTAGCCCTCAGGCGGTAGAGCAGCCACTAGGCTGAATTGGTGTCGAAATTTCTGGCAGCTGCATCTGTAACGTTCTCAACAAAGGTGCGTGGGTAGCACCGAGTGTTTTGTGGAACTGCGTGATCTTAAAGGTACCCTCTGTATTTTCCCACGCATGTCGACGTAGCACTCCTTCGTGATCACGCCACAGAAAGGCGGGAAACAACAGTGCTGAAAAAGCGTAAGCAACCTTTGCTGCTTTGTATCATCTTCAAATTTCGTCGAATATTTTTGAACGGCGCTTGTGGTTTGAACCTGTACACGGCAGAAAAAATTTATATCGCGCTGCACTCCAAAGGCGTGTGATCAAGTGTCATTGGGGTACAGTCCCACAACGTCCTTAAGAAAGGTTTTAAACGGCAGAGAATGGGAGCAGTATCAAAGGTTTTTAAGCACGTCTTACTGTTTCTCATCGCACTACGAACTGTCGTTCTGTACCGCGAAAGGTGTGAGAATCAAAGCCCCAGGAAAAGGAATGTTGCATTGACGCCATTTATGCTACCCCTGAGGCCTTTCCGTCTGGATTTTGATTGGCGGTGTGTCTGCAATGTTTTCAGCAGCTACCCGTAAGAAAACCGCCTGATTTCAACGATGGTTGTCGCGGTTCTGACCTTCATCGCAGGGATTTCAAATGAAGGGGTTGTGACGACCTTATCATCACGTGGTCAGAGTCGAGAAGCGGTGGCCGTATTGGGCGATCCGTTTGTTGTACGGGAAGGTGTCCTCGTCGCTGTGTGGCAATGTTTCCATCGTGCGACATGTCCTCGGTGGAAACGGGCAGAAATTTGGTACCAATGTGACATCATTAACGTATCTACAGGTCACATTAACTTCTGAACTGTGCCCTTAATTGCACATGTGTCGACACCTTGAAGTCGCAAGCATCGCCGAGTCCAAGGGTGATGTTGCAGGGCACCACAAGTTTGCACCACTGCAGTGGAAGGTTGTACGCACAGTTGAGCCAGTTGCCGCAGTGGGAGGCAATTACGAAGTTTCGAAGGAGTGGTCCTTTAATTCTGAGCGCAGAGTAGTTTCTGTCCCACCACGCTTTGCTGGACAAAACCTCTTCCTCCTTCGCCACTCGGAGCAATACGCTGCAGCGAACAGTTTGACTGGCACTTGTCTAGTGTGAATATGATCACATTCGACCAGCTAAGGTAGGTATAATGGTGAGACCGCAACAAACAGCAACAATTTCAGTGGATTTCATACGATTAAGAACAGTGATGACAGACAGGTTTGGTAAAGTCGTGTCACTTTCATGTGTATTTTTACGTGCAGATTACACATGCAGAAAATCAAGGCCTTGTTCACATTTTCGTTTTATTCAGAACACGTCGTGATCGGAATCCGTCTCCATGCTAGCCACCTGTAAATTCAAGTGACTTGCAATCAGCTTTTTGCAGTCACGACGAAGTTTTCTGCGGATTCGTAACGTTAATTCTTTTCTGATTCTGTGACGTTGTTCATACGGGGTATGAGATACTCTGACTCGATATTTATTCAGCGCCATAATGGCGAAATTTGTAACTAATCTACTGGAGGATTATATTTTTTATCCACTGCATTCCTATTTCGCGAGTTCACTGATAAACAGTTTTTATCTGGAATTACATTTTCACTGTGTGTTATAAATGGTAACATTTTTGACGGCTGTGCCACTAAAGGAGAATTACTAAACTCGGTTTTCCAATATTCCTTCACCAAGTAAGATGCAGTAAATATTCAACAATTCGAATCGAGAAAAGCTATGAACATATGTTACTGGAAGCTGATATTCGCGGCTTGGTAAAAAATAAAAAAAAACCGTAGACACTTTTCACACACAGTGAAAATGTAATTCCAGACAAAAACTGTTTATCAGTGAACTCGCGAAATAGGAATGCAGTGGATAAAAAATATAATCGTTGAGTAGATTAGTTACAAATTTCGCCATGATGACGCTGAATAAAGGCAATTCCTTGATCGATACTACATAGATATTCTTTTCCTCTCGAAGTATGCTCATGATAGTGCTCCGTTTTAGCTAGTATATAGACTCACTGCTCGACGGAAGAACTGACCCAAGTTCTGGAAAGTTGCAGCGGTCACACACGTACAAGAGAGGAAGTAAAAGTAACCCGCTCTGTTATAGGCCCATATCACTGCCACTGATTTATAGTGGAATTTTGGTATACTTACTGCACTCCAACATCATGAAATTCCTCGATGAAAACGGTCTATAGACTCATAACCAGCGCGTATGCAGAAAGTATCGTTCCTGTGAACCACAACAAGCTGAAATCGTTATAGGTACAGAAAGCTGGCTAAAGCCTGAAATAAGGTCTACAGAAATTTTTACGAAGTCTCAGACGGTGTTCAGGAAATATAGATTAGGCAGAATTGGTGGTGGAGTGTTTGTGTCTGTCAGTAGTCATTTATCTTGTAGTGAAGTCGAAGTAGATACTCCGTGCGAAGTGGTGTGGGTGGAGGTTATACTTAACAGCCGAACTAAGTTAATAATTGGCTCCTTCTACCGACCCCCAGACTCCGATGATATAGTTGCTGAAATGTTCAGAGAAAATTTGAGTCTCGTAACAAATAAATACCCCACTCATACGATTATAGTTGGTGGGGACTTCAACCTTCCCTAGATATTTTGGCAAAAATACTTGTTCAAAACCGATGGTAGGCACAAAACATCTTCCGAGATTGTCCTAAATGCTTTCTCCGAAAATTATTTCGAGCAGTTAGTCCACGAACCCACGCGAATTGTAAATGGTTGCGAAAACACACTTGACCTCTTAGCCACAAACAATCCAGAGCTAATAGAGAGCATCATGACTGATACAGGGATTAGTGATCACAAGGTCGTTGTAGTTAGGCTCAATACCATTTCTTCCAAATCCACCAGAAACAAACGCAAAATAATTTTATTTAAAAAAAGCGGATAAAGTGTCACTAGAAGCCTTCCTAAGAGACAACCTCCATTCCTTCCGAACTGACTATGCAAATGTAGACGAGATGTGACTCAAATTCAGAGCTATAGTAGCAACAGCAATTGAGAGATTCATACCTCATAAATTGGTAAGAGATGGAACTCATTCCCCATGGTGCACAAAACAGGTCCGAACGCTGTTGCAGAGGCAACGGAAAAAGCATGCGAAGTTCAGAAGGACACGAAATCCCGAAGATTGGCTAAAATTTACAGACGCGCAAAATTTGGCACGGACTTCAATGCGAGATGCCTTTAATAGGTCCCACAACGAAACATTGTCTCGAAATTTGGTAGAAAATCCGAAGAAATTCTGGTAGTATGTAAAGTACACGAGCGGCGAGACGCAGTCAATACCTTCGCTGCGCAGTGCCGATTGTACTGTTACCGACGACTGTGCCGCTAAAGCGGAGTTATTGAACGCAGTTTTCCAAAATTCCTTCACCAGGGAAGAACATATGGAATATTTCAGAATTTGAAACACGAACAGCTGCTTGCATGAGTTTCTTGGAATTAGATACCTTAGGGGTTGCGAAGCAACTCAAATCGCTTGATACGGGCAAGTCTTCAGGTCCAGATTGTATACCGATTAGGTTCCTTTCAGATTACGCTGATACAATAGCTCCCTACTTAGCAATCATATACAACCGCTCGCTCACCGATAGATCTGTATCTACAGATTGGAAAATCGCGCAGGTCGCACCAGTGTTTAAGAAGGGTACCAGGAGTAATCCATCGAACTACAGACCTATATCATTGACGTCGGTTTGCAGTAGGGTTTTGGAGCATATACTGTATTCAAACATTATGAATCACCTCGAAGCGAACAATTTATTGATACGTAATCAGCAGGGTTTCAGAAAACATCGTTCTTGTGCAACGTAGCTAGCTCTTTATTCGCACGAAGTAATGACCGCTATCGACAGGGCATCTCAAGTTGATTCCGCATTTCTAGATTTCCGGAAAGCTTTTGACACCGTTCCTCACAAGCGACTTCTAATCAAGCTGCGGGCCTTCGGGGTATCGTCTCAGTTGTGCGACTGGATTCGTGATTTCCTGTCAGGGAGGTCGCAGTTAGTAGTAATAGACGTCAAATCATCGAGTAAATCTGAAGTGATATCAGGTGTTCCCCAGGGAAGCGTCCTGAGACCTCCGCTGTTCCTGATCTATATAAATGACCTGGGTGACAATCTGAGCAGTTCTCTTAGGTTGTTCGCAGATGATGCTGTAATTTACCGTCTAGTAAGGTCCTCCGAAGACCAGTAACAGCTGCAAAGCGATTTAGAAAAGATTTCTGTATGGTGTGGCAGGTGGCAGTTGACGCTAAATAACGAAAAGTGTGAGGTGATCGACATGAGTTCCAAAAGAAATCCGTTGGAATTCGATTACTCGATAAATAGTACAATTCTCAAGGCTGTCACTTCAACTACGTACCTGGGTGTAAAAATTACGAACAACTTCAATTGGAAAGACCACATAGATAAATTGTGGGGAAGGCGAGCCAAAGGTTGCGTTTCATTGGCAGGACACTTAGAAGATGCCACAAGTCCACTAAAGAGACAGCTTACACTACACTCGTTCGTCCTCTGTTAGAATATTGCTGCGCGGTGTGGAATCCTTACCAGGTGGGATTGACGGAGGACATCGAAAGGGTGCAAATAAGGGCAGCTCGTTTTGTATTATCACGTAATAGGGGAGAGAGTGTGACAGATATGATACGCGAGTTGGGATGGAAGTCATTAAATCAAAGACGTTTTCCGTCGGGCGAGATCAATTTACGAAATTTCAGTCACCAACTTTCTCTTCCGAATGCGAAAATATTTTGTTGAGCCCTACCTACATAGGTAGGAATGATCATCAAAATAAAATAAGAGAAATCAGAGCTCGAACAGAAAGGTTTAGGTGCTCGTTTTTCCAGCGCGCTGTTAGTGAGTGGAATGGTAAGGAGATAGTAAGATTGTGGTTCGATGAACCCTCTGCCAAGCACTTAAATATTAATTGCAGAGTAATCATGTAGATGAAGATGTAGATGTAGATTGCTACGAACAAACGATCTTAAATGCAGCCCATACCTGCAGAAATCCAGAAGGCTTTTAATACGTTCCTCAGTAACGGCTTCTGATCAAAATGCGTGTCCTCCCCCGATAGCTGAGTGGTCAGCGCGACAGAACGTCAATCCTAAGGGCCCGGGTTCGATTCCCGGCTGTGTCGGAGATTTTCTCCGCTCAGGGACTGGGTGTTGTGTTCTCCTAATCACCAGAATTTCATCCCCATCGACGCGAAAGTCACCGAAGTGGCGTAAAATCGATTGACTTCCACCCAGCGAAGGGTCTACCCGACGGCAGGCCGTAGTCACACATCAAAATGCGTGCCTATGCTCGCCGATGGAATATCGTCTCAGTTGTGCGAGTGGATTCGTGATTTCCTGTCGAAAATGGTCACAGTTCGTAGAAGTAATTGATGAGAAGTCGTGTGGTGAAATGGAAATGACATCTATGACTCCCCAAGGAGCTGTTATGAGCGCTGTGCTGTTTCTAACAGATATAAACAATTTAGGAGACAACATGAACAGCACTTTGAGAACGTTTACAGATGTTTACCTCGTTTACAGCCTAGTAAAGTCGTCAAGTCATCAAAACTAATTGTAAGCTGATGTAGACAAGATAACTGCATCATGCGGAAAGTGACTTTCGATCCTAAACGATATGAAGTATTAGATCCTACACATGACTTAAAAACATGGTTAAATCCACCTATTTAAAGGTTTCCAATTCAACTAAATGCCTAATGATTACGAGTACAAAGCTTAATATAAACACAGACTGTGACAAAAATGACAGCAGAACTTGGGCCTTTGTCAAGATGTTGTTATTCTGACTGTTGATATAACAGTGACCATGACATACAGTTTGTAATGGAAGTCACCTAGAACGGCAAATGTAGGTCACAGTGAAGAACTTTTACTACGCGAGAAGAACACATTTCCTTGCTTTTCTACTCCTGTATCTACTGTGAAATACTAATATGTGCTAGTGGTATTTTACGCGATATTATTTGTTTACCTGAGTGAAACTCGTAGCTACTATAAATTGCCAGAAGACGTATGATGAACGCCGCTATGTCGATGCATTTGTCATAAGCATTTCATTCGGTTTCGGCTAGATCGCAATTCTTTATTAACACAACAGAATAATGACTTATAGGAACTGAAAGAAGAAATATTTATAACGAGTGGGATTAAAATTTGTATGCCTATTCTCGATTATCTCACCAGAACACAATACAGCACGTTCACGGATTCAGTTCGATACCCTGAGACACATCTTATGTGAATATTAGTTTCTACAGATTTTCAAGAATGCTATTATACGGGGAATAGATGTTTTATTTCTCGTTCGATAGCACCCAACAGCACTTCGAACTATGATGCTCTATCCTCAGTAATTGTCTAGCTATGTGAAACTGAAAGAAGTGAGGTGGATACTGCAGACTGTAAACTAAAGAGTTGAAAGCTGTTAAAGTTAGTTACTTATTTTCCTATAGAATTCATATTTTAATATTTTGTACATAACTTCATTTACTCCTCAGTTCTTGGGGACAGGAGCTATATTTTTAATTGGAATTTTGGTTTACGTTCCACTTAAACATGTCCAAATGCTTCAAATGGCTCTGAGCACTATGGGACTTAATTGCTGAGGTCATCAGCCCCCTTGAACTTAGAACTACTTAAAACTAACTAACCTAAGGACATCACACACATCCGTGCCCGAGGCAGGATTCGAACCTACGACCGTAGGGGTCGCGCAGTTCCAAACTGTAGCGCCTAGAACCGCTCGGCTACTCCGGCCGACAACATGTCTCAATTGAACTCATTGTATTGCTCCCTTTTTATTTTTTTACATTTTTTTGCGGTACTGTTTTCTTTGCAACTACATTGCCACGTTAGATTTAATACCCAACAGAAGTTCCGTTCATATCATGTCTGGTAGTAAGAAATTATTTCCAACTGCTACGGAACAAGAGTCTTTCAGGATGGCAAACAGCCAGGAAATCTATACCTTTGACGATTCCCAAAATGAATAATCTGTAATATCACGTCTTAACGTATTTTTATCTGCCTCTGACATTCCTGGTGCAATACTTAACAGGGTGAATGATTCCGGCTTCAAGTTCAACACAAAGAGACATAAATTCTGTTATCAGTATACTTATGTCTGGTTGATATCAAGAAGTGGAAAATACAGGTCTTGTCCCGTGAGAATTTTCCTTCAATAGTAAGACCTGAACATGCAAACTGCCACTATCGTTCCAGGAGACTACCGGTAAGTATTTTGAATATGAAGGCTATCAGGTTTTTCCGCGGCTTGTGACGAAACTGCTGGTTTATTGTACCACTAATACATTTTCCTTGTTTAGAAATTTACTCTATTCCATCTTACAGATTTTTTAAAAATAAAGTGCCGTGTACCGACTTCTCTAAGCCAATTTCGCGACCGTAACATATAACATATGAACCTTCTTTCTTTAGAAAAACTTTTATTTGATTGGTAATCTTGACCGTAATTGTCGAAAACACGAGAAAATCTGTGATATATTTGATTAAAGCATCTTTGAAGTCTTAAGTTTAACGTTTTCGAAGTCAATGTATAATCCATTAACATCGATCGGTTAATAAAATGACAGTTTACATCTAATTTTGAAGCTGTTATGAAGCGTAGACATGAAGACTATTTTTACAGTCGGTTTCGAGAAATTAAAAAGCCTTTACAGGTCGCTGATAATATGATCCGATTTCAGTCACTGAAAGCCGGATTAAAGCAGTACTGGCGAACACGTATTTCGGGCTTTTGCTGACAGCGCTATGGTTCCGAAGCCAAATACAGCTGCTATATTCGGAGAAACAGTTTTAACGCCAGTTCCGCGCTTTGTGCACGAATGCACGCTATAACGTCGACGTTTATAATATTTTCAACACATTAAGTATCTGCAATGAACAGAATGAGCATTCAAATAAAATCATGAGGTTAGAGGACCATTACGATATTTCATTTCAAGTCAACATTGTATGACATCAAAGACGAGAAAAGACAGTTATCATTATCGTCAAAGCAGTGATGAAGAGACTATACATTTGGGTATAGGACAATACGCCTACTATAAGACAGCTTATTTGCTTTAATTGAAAGGCTTCTGTAATCACAGCATCCGATTTAAAATAGAAATATTCGAAATTTGGAGTTTTCTCGAAACTGTAAATTTCTTGAGAATAAATGGATTAACATTTTACTGACAACAGAGGTACCTATAAATATAAGTTCAGTTTCAGCACGTTTTATTAAAGGTCGAATTGCATTGTTTACCTTCGATGGCAATTTAATATTAAGAAAAACATTTGCTTCAGCTGCTTCTGTTAAATCATGGATTTTATGTAGTGGTCTATTGGAGATGGTGGAAATGAAGTAGTCATATTCTACATTTAAAACGGCGAAGCAGCTATCCTGGATATATCGTCGCCTGCGGTTTTCAAATAAAGAGATGAATATATCAATGTAATACAACGTGTATTTTACAACTTTTGATGGATGCAACTGGTAGTTCTAGCTGAGTCGAAAGGGCAGCTATATGTGATCTTGTTTGGATGGAAAGTTATAGAAAACATTTGCAAACACACTTCAGAAACAGATATATATGGTTTTTACGTCTGACGATGCTTCTGGGAGCATTCAATAGGAGAAATTTCATCAAAACCTAAACTAAAATTGCGTGCCAAAGCAACTAATTCATGGTGTAAGAAATTTGTAACACTGAACTGATATAAAGCAACGTGTGTGTATGTATGTCGAAAATCTCCTCGCAAACTCCTGAATCGAATTCAAGCAAATTTGGCACTTTGCAAGGATGAGCGTTATGGGGTTACGATCTCTTAGATCAAATAGAAGCGGAGATAACGATAAATACGTGTTTTCTCAGCCCCTGCCATGTAAGTCATCTTGAGCAATAGGAAGGTTGTGTGCGAACACTATCAACGTTCCTTATCTACCTGTTTGGACGGGACTACACAGGTGAATGAGCATAACCTTGGGGATGGTTGAGATGGATAGAAAAGGAGATTTACAGAGAGAGAGTAGGCTGGAGGGGATAATCGGAGATAGTGGAGCGAACAGCGCTGGACTGAGAAAGATGGGTGAGGAGTGATGGACCGAGTGAGGAGGGGGAAGAAGGCAAGGACAGTGAGAGAGCAAGAATGAGGAGGTGGACAGAGAGGGGTAGGAAGAGATGGGTAGGTAGAGAGGGGGGAGGACGGTATAGGCAGAGAGATGGGGGAGGAGAAAGTGATGAACAGAGATGGAGGAGAGATAGGGAAAATGGATGTAGATAAATGAGGAGGAGGGCACGGATGGTGAAGGGCAGATGGACAGCGAGACAATGGACCAGGAGAAGGGCATACGTGCAGTGAAGATTGGGAGAGTAGGAGCAGGAGGAGATGGGCAGAGAGACAGGTGTGGAAAAGATGAGGAGATACGCTGTAAAGGTAAGGTGAGGGGATGATGTGGGACACGATGTGGTGGACAGGTAGGGAGAGTATGGGCAGGAGGGGATGGACAGATAGGGAGAAAGGGGGCGCGAAGGAGGAGGAGAGGGGCACGCAGAGGGTGAGAGGAGATTGGAGTCGACAGGGGAAGATTGGAGTGTTGGACCCAGGGAATGACAGAGAACTGGGAGGAAGGAAAAATGGTGTGAGAAATGGGCCAAGGAGAAGATGGAAAAGGAGATGAAGGAATACCGTAAATATTTCTGATATGAAATATCTTGTCTTGTAACATCTAGAATACCTTGTGTTGCGCTAAAATTATAGTCACGCTGGTCGTATGCTTCCCTCACAGTACATTAGAGAGTACTATTTTCCCAACGCAACCGTTTTTCAGGATCACTTTTTCCCATTGTGTCAGTAATGAATGAATTAAAAGCGTCTTTAAATACCTATCTTCCCCAACGCAGTGACCGAAGTCATGTACTACCGATGGTAGGCACCCATCACAAACTCATGCTGCACACATGATTAATGTAATCAACTTCATATTCATTTTCTTTTAATGTAATTTTCACAGAAAAGCACGTCAAAATTCCACAATACTGTTCGAGACTGTATATCATGTTATGACAAGGAATTAATTTTCTTTTTCTCGTCATCGTCATCGTCATTGTCATCAACATCATCATCACCACCGCCACCGCCATCATCATCCAGAAACACCAGTGAGTAAACTCTCATTATGGGACGACAGGAACTGTTGAGTCCATCAGTATACATATAACTTTCCCTCTTTGTGATCGAGTGATCGACATCAGTGCAATGTAAAGTGACAACCTATTCTCTAGTACTGTAAAAAACAAGTTGTAGCAAATGACATTGGTATTTTTACAGCTAATGTACAGTTTTATACCAAATGCAGTTTTTCCATAGCCTCAATTTCACGGTATCCCTCAACAGCACACCAATTACAGAACGGAGAAGTTCTATCTATGAGCCACTTATTCGTGCTGCAGAGTATCAGTGAATTTTCAGAAATTCTCTTTCATACAGAAGACGATGCGAAATCGAATTTGTGAAAATAATAATCAGCCAAGCGCTTGCTTAAGTGTCATAGATGCTGTGTATTTTCGATGATATAATTTACTTCTCTATATTTTGTTTCATACATGCTTCTTATTGTACTGATTGAATAATTTGAAACTTGAAACTAATATTTTGCATTTTATAGGTCCTCTGAGTTGATCATAGACCTCTGCAAGAGCTAAAATTACTATACATACTTAAATTCGGTTGTTCTACTAAAAGATTTACTGACGAACAGTGGCTTGTATATCTGAATGTTTTGGATTAAACGCACAGGTTTCTTCTCCAAGTCGCCCTGCCTCTATCCTCTGCAAGTCTCCTTCCAGAATTTTTCCTTTCATTTCACCTGCTGTTATTAAAGGCGATATTCCCCTGTAATTTCTGTCTCTTGTTGCATGGATTTTAAGTCTTCGATTTTCTAGCTGCTTCGTCCCCATATTTCGTATTTCCACGATTGCATCGGTGCCCTATGTTGTTATGCTATTGTTTGGGTATATTCTGTAGCATTTCCATAATTTTATACGCTATGGTGGTACTCTATTCGCTGTCATTACATGTTGCAAGTTTTGGTATCTTTGATGCCAATAACTACATAAAACGATTGCTACAGTCATCTGCTGTCATTTGAAGCATACATCTCTTTCGTTTCCTTGTATATGACGATGGATCGGTGACATCGTTACTCTGCCGCCGCGTATGAGCAGTCCAGAACAAAACAGAAACGGGTACTGAATTAGTACTTCAGAAGAGAAGACTGCTTTCCTGATTTATTTCAGCCGGTGGAGCACGAATAAAAATGAGAGAAAGTGATAATGAAGTGTGAGCCTTCCACTTAGTGCAATCTTTCTTCACGCGTGAGAAGTTCTGTGATTATTGAAATCCCATTTGAAGCAGTGACGTGGGATCGCGCGGATCACTCCGCGACGTCAGATACCTGCGCCGCGGGCCATTAGGCAATAACAGCGATCACGCCGCCACAAATAAAGGGATTACGCATACGTAGCTGCTGCAGGGGCATCGCTGGAGGTACGGATAGAGGTTAATGGAGGGCAGGCCGCACGGCGTACGTGGCGTAGGGATGCTTGAAACTGACTCTGCCTAATACTTTCCCCACTATTCGGCTTTGCATGTAACAATACTTCATTACAGGTAAATGTAATTAATTACTTCCACAGTGCTTGAGTTAATAGTGGGTTCTCAATACTGAAGAACGGTTACTTCCGCAATATATTTAGGTATTTATTCTTTAATATTCGTGGTTACTTTTAGTAATCAGTTAATACTTATTTAATTTCGTAGTGTCTTTATCCTAATTCCGCGGTTGTCATTTAAGGGTGTTGTGGGTGTTCAGGCTTCTCCATGGGGCCCTGGGTGTAACAAATAAACCTGTAGTTATTTCTACTTTTTGATTTTATTTTGACCTAAGGTTGAGAAAAATCTTAAGACATACCTGTTTAAACATTGACGCTGGCACATATTCTAGACTTCGAGCAAACTACGTAACTTATTCAACGGTTAAAAGCAAATAAACTGAGTTTTGTTGGACTAATATTTGTCATTAGTTACCATTTTTGGCTTATTATTCCATCATCAGACGTCGACGATACATATTTCCTGATTACGGACTAATGAGGCGAAAGCAGTTTTGTAATAAACAAGTACAACAATAGAAAATGTGTTCGGATTTCACCCTTAATAATGAATATTATTCTTGAAGAATCAAGTTTTCCGGGATCGCTAGCAATTATTTTTATTACTGTGATCGGTTTCGACAGATCTGTCATCACCGCATCGTGCAACATTATTGGATGTACATGCTTGTTATATCACTGAAAGACACATAGTGATGTCGCGTAAAATTGTAATAAAAAATGGCAAGGAGCACCCGCAAGTCACAAACAAAATAACACAGATTAAAACGTACAACACATTGTTCTGATGTCCCAGCGCTGTCTGTTATTTTATTTGTGACACTGTGATGTTCTCTGCCACTTTTTCTTGTAATTTCACGCAACATCACTATGTGACTTTCAGTTTTGTAACAAGCATATACATTTAATGTAACAATATCCGATGAGGACAGCTTGGATCTGTCAAAACCTATCACACTAATTAAAAGAATTGCTAGCGATCGTTGCAAACTTTATTCTTCAAGAATAATATAACTCTCAGATCGCTCCTAACGACTGACGCAATCTCAAAAATATATATAATGATGTTCTATCAAGATGCGACGGAAGAATCCATTGACAAAAATTACATAACATGGTACAAACGTGGCGGAGATTTTTAACATATTTAACAATTTTATCTCATCTGCAATGCTGCCGTGCTACACTGATTCAAATTATTCGAAAATGACAATTCCTCAAAAACGTGCCCACAGGAATGCACTTGGTCATTTTTATAGGTCCGAATTCCCAGTGCAACGCACAGAACGGCATTTCCTTGTATTTAGTTCCGTATAAATGTGAAGAGGAAACTACTGTGAGCAAGTTGTATTCTTTATGTCATCTAGATAAGTTACAACTTATAAATAAGGTCTGAATATTGGACGGCAGATACTCCTTCGCGTAATATTTTCCCCTAATAATGTTACATGTGTTGAATTATTTTTGATGTCCATGTGCAATTATCGGTGCCAAACAGATGCAAAATTCTTTGTACGAAAGCTTCAAACCAAGAAATTTACTATTACTGTTTCTTGTGTCTGTTGATCAGCTGTGTAATTATGAATTCTTCAAGTATACTTTGAACTAACTTGAATTCTATTGCATTATTGAGGTTTATACACACTATAACCATCTTCATTATTTTTGTTTTAAAGAAATTATTTTTCTTTCTCCAGTTCTTGACTTTAAGAACTACTGCTAAAACATAAACCTTATCAAATTTAAACTACTTGCGGTCGTGATTGTATTAAGAAATTTCTGTGGCTCTGCTGTTGCCATTCTATCCAAATTAAACACTGATTCTGGATGTATCTGGAATCATTGCTTCTTATAATCAACAAACACCAAAAAGCACCCTGAAAAACTTCTGGCCGCTATTTCTTTTCATGCTGTTAAACCATATTTCGAATGCCGTAGTAACAAGTGTCCCAAATATGTTTTGCGTTTAAGTTGTATCTCCTTCCTTTTGATATACCACAGTTAAGAGTACTTATTTCAATTCCGTTAGAAAAAGTATTTTACTGACGCAATTAAATGACAATCCCGCATTGAAACTATTCACAGCTACCTTGTAATTACCACGAAGTTACAAATCATTCAGATGAATTTAAACGAGGATGCAGACGTTAGTTCGCAAAAAATTAAAGATTTTCGTGCGAGTGACATTATTGAGATAGAAACACTGTCGTTTCTAAATTGACGTACCGATTGGAAAAGAAACATAAACTTCAAATGAGTTCATTTGTTTGATATCTCGTAGGGAAGGTTGCTTCCTATACTTCGTTTTGGTATCTGTATTTATTGTCATAGGTAAAAGAAGCTTCAATTTTTTTTAGTACTCAACATATCTTAAGATACTTCGGATCCGAGTTAATCAAGGATTCATTCCCAGTTCTTATGTCTGGAGTTTCAGTTCCTTGTACATTCCCATTTGGACAGGCAGCGATAAGGAACAAGTTTCCACAAAGATCTTGAGTGTATCAGTTACTTACTGGCTTTTCTGTGTTGAGCTTAGTGCTGTTTAATTGTACTCCAGACGTGTTTCGCTTTTATTTATAAAACATCTTCCGTGGTTATTGGTGTTTCTTTACAAGTTTTCCAAACCACTTCTCCTTCCCTCCTTGCTAGCTGCAGTTGATGTTGGAAGACTTCGTTCACATATACATTTGGAAATTTTTGCCATTTTGTCGTATTTCTTGCTCTGCATTTGGGTTATTTACACTTTTCCTTTGTAAATCGAACTGACATAACTTCAGCTGGATAAACAAAGGTGAAGTGTAAATAAACCAAATGCAACGCAGTAAATACTGTAAAATGGCAGAAAGTACTAAGTGTATACGTTAAACGAAGTTTTTCGACATCAGTAGCCGCTAGCAAGGAGGGAAGAAGCAGCGGTTTGGAGAATATGTAAAGAAACATCGATGACCAAGGAAGATGCTTTATCAATAAAAGCGAAACGCGTCTGCCATAAGATTTCTTTTAATTTTGTTGTTGTAAGCTCAAGACGGAAAAACCAATAATAACTGAATTTAACAGCTCTTGCGGAAGATGATCATGCAAATGAACGTATTATGTTGACTCTAATTTCACCGTACAACTTTCAAAACTCCTTTATGTTCTCTGTTGAATCAACAAGTATGTATATGTTAGAAAAACTATACACGGATTTTCTGCAACTATCTACACTGCACTGATTTTGATAGATGATGGCAAAATTGTATCTGACAGGATATTTACAATACGCACATTAAAACATAATGGGTTACAGATGTTACTGAAGCCACCGTGACAGAAAATTTACTAACTAGTCATCAAAATCATCATTGGCACGCAGATGTTGCTACAACCATTTATATGAAACTAACGAAATATATCTCACTTCTTCATATAATTAAGAGCAATTCTCTCCCTTCTCTACCACGGTTGTGAGCTATCAGATTGTTTTCCGGTGTACTTCCATCTCTGGAGAGTAACATCTAACAAGACTGTGATTTGGTACGCACATAATATTGTGTATACTACAGCACTAATTACAACGAACAGCAGTTGATAAAATATTGAAAAGGAAAAAAAATTAGTAATTTAGGTAAAATTTAGAAGCACGTTGTTGAGGAATTGCGCTTTTGATTGCAAGTATTTAGGGTCAATGTTCTACTTCTTCAGGGGGCCTTTAAAGCAGCCACTGCGACATTGAGGAATACGGTGAGGTCTCCAGCTGCTAAAGCGGTCATCGCTCTTCATCGAGTGGCTTCTTTATCTTGTGTCGTGTGCCGTTCTCCAGTAAGTGAGAGCCATACGTTACACCGAACTGACCCTGCCGTGTTGCTTCTGGAGGCGAGACTGTTGAAATAATTTGGAGGCTTTTGCAGCTGCTTCTTTCGATATATCCTTCGCGTTTGTTAGAAGCTGCGTCTCTCAGACAACGTTGCTATAACATCCCGAGAAATTTTTATATCCCTGATAAGTATCGTAAAATATCCTAGAAATTAATAAATAAGAAAACAGATTATCGCTAGTCAACACATATTTTAGCACCGCTACTACTAAACTGGATTTCAGTTATGTTCTTTTACGATTGTATCTGAAAAGAAAATTTCTTTTGTACTATCAGCTGTAGATCCTGAGGTAAAGACCACCACCTGCCATGTAACGTTTCTGTACTGTGCTGTTCATTAAAACTTTATTTAGAATTTAAATTAACACCTTTCGGATTAAAACCGCAAGTACGTTCTTGTTCTTCACTAAAGTCAGTTAAGTTCTCCAGAAAAGCCAATAAATTAATTCCACTACTTGTAAAGTGCTGCAGACACTTCATAACCACGCCTCTTGAGACGAAAAAGACATACACTATTATATCGGCGCGATGACTAAATTTCGTTAATTCAAATTAAGAAATGTATATCCTGAATGAATTTTACTTCGACCCAACGAAAATTATGCCTTCTAGTGCGGTCACTTTAGTGAACGAGAAAATGAAATTAACTTTTTAAGTTAATTCAGCAGTAAATGGTTGTTGTCTTTTTGTAGACCAAGTAACTTTCAGATAGTGTTTGAGTGATATTCAAACCATATTATAGGTTCCACTGCAGAGAAACAGACCAGAGAAGAAATTTAAGTATTGTTATAAACCATGAAATTACAGCCAATATTAGGCTTGCTGAAGGGCTCTGGGGGAGAGTAGAATGACTGGCAGAGATGAGATCACATTCTTATGAGAAGGTGAACGAATTGTACGAACACTTACAGAGGATTACAAATAACATCAAAACGCACTACACGTCAATAATGGAGAATTTTAAAACGAAAGTGGAAGGTAAACTAAACATTCGTTCTTCAGTAGGAAACGTCAAAAATTATGTCAGGACAAACAGAGGTCGTAGATCATACGTCATAATTTACAGCGAAGTACAAAATGTATTTCTTTAAGACATTCTTACAGAAAAAAGTTGAAAACCGACTTGGCAAGGACCACATGCAGGTAAAAATGAATGTGAGTAGGCCTATACTTTAGTAAACAATAAAGAAATTGTAAACGGTGTGAGCGACCGAAACAACTTTCACGTTGCAAGTAGAAGATTCGTAAGATGAAGAGTAACAAAAGATATAATCCAACACAGAAACGGACACATTAGGTAGATTGTGAGATATTAAGATTATGATAATTTGTCTGAGAGTAGTAATGTATAACACACTTAATTAAGAAACACTTTCACATTGTTTAGAAAAGGAAGGGTATATAGAAAGTGATAAAAGGATAAATTATTCAACTACTCTTCATAAGAAACAGCACAAGTTGTAGATATTGAGAGAACAAAGGAAAAGGAATTCGCAAGTGGAAATAAGTAGCTGTTAAAAGAAGATATGGTTTCAAGAAAATGATAATAGGAAAACGATACTGTATGTCGTATACAACAGAATTCTTCGTATATGTCTTCAAGGGAATGTGGGAACATAAAATAAAATTTTGTTCAACAGTAATGGTTGACAAGAAAATTATGAAGAATGCGAAAGAGAAACTTACCCAGTGTGACCATAAAACTTAGTCGGTGAAGATGGCAGACGAAAGTAACTTAAAACCTTGTGAAGATTACGTAAGCATTCCAAGCTTTCTTTAAATATTTATACAGTCAAGGGTTGAATCACATACCCCGATAGATGATAATAATAATAATGGTGTTCCGAAAGTAATACCAGACGAAGTGTGTAAAGCCAATGGAGGTATGATGGAAGGGAAGGAGTCAGCTGACGGCAGTGCTCAGTTATTCACCCATATCACATCCGTGACTGTGAAAAGAACATTATTTTGTTCACTGTTATCTCGACTATGTGGTACTTTGATTCAATTGATCGTTTCCTAACACCGTTGTTACTGTTTCTATTGTTGATGAACTACTTAAATCATAACTGGTACTTAGCCCAATGTAATTTGTACATTGCCATATGTAGCACACCCAAATTTGTCTGTTAAATTTTTACTTTATCGTCACTATAATTTAGTGTACGAAAATAGCACCGCTTTTCAGTTTTTCTACTGAGAGGCTCCTATCTTCCTGTTTATCATTGAACCATCGATATATACGCTACGTAACGTTGGAGAGATACGGCAGCCTCATTTAAGTTCATGAAGGGCAGGCGTCTCTGGTAGTGACTATCATTGAGTATGCATAACAGTCCTTCTGTTTGTGTATGTACGTTGAAAGAAATCGAAAGTCGGTCTGTCTATACAAGAAGCGAGTGCTACTTTGTTCGTGTCGATATGTTACTGAAAAATATAAAAAATTAATTCATTTAGCACACAACATCTCAGTAGCCATTAGACTGCCATTTCATTGCATGGGGAAGGGTTCCTGTGGAGAGAAAATGTTTCTGGGGGCCTGTTCGTGTCGATATGTTACTGAAAAATATAAAAAATTAATTCATTTAGCTCACAACATCTCAGTAGCCATTAGACTGCCATTTCATTGCATGGGGAAGGGTTCCTGTGGAGAGAAAATGTTTCTGGGGGCCTGAAAAAAACTATCAAAGAGCAGTCCCGCAATAAGAGGGCTCATATATGGTCTGTAGTGCACAACGAAATCCAATGAAAGTAGCAAGATAAATTTTGTGCAGAGCATTTAGCTACATGTTTCTATGTTAGTCATATATCCAAGAGTGCACGTCGCATCCACTGCGTTGCAAAGAAAGGCTCAGAAGTTCTGGAGTAAACAACATCGACAATGAAAATTATCTATTAATGGAATATGTTCTCAGTCCAGTTCTATGTCCTGTGAAACAGACAGACTGCGTGACAACCGAGAACATTTAAGGTCTCTAGTGACAATTATTTCCATGTTTCACCCGCAGCTACTTCCACGAAGCGGTGTCAGTCGAACTGAAGGAATCCTCTTAAATTGAAACACAACGTGACGATGACATTTTTATGCACACTTCTTCACATCAGAATTGCAACACAATGCAACAAATACCAAACTGAATTGAAGCGTCACTGGTTAAGACCTTTCATTAATTTTCGGGATTGACTCCCACTTTTACAGTACTTAACATCGTCGCTTATGTATCTGTTCTCTTTTACTTTCGAAATGAGAGAAAGATTCTCAGATAGGTGCTATATCTGAGAATACCACGCTGGTATTTCAACACCATATTAGCACAGCTGAATTGTATTTCATATATACAAGGTTGGTGCATAAGTCCACAGCGTTTTTGTTTTACATGTTGGTATTACGGTTGCTATGGGTTTATTTATCGATTTTCATTCTTTATTTGTAGTTCACTGTTGCTTTTTGACATTACATATTGTCATTTTGTCACCTGGAGATAGTGAATGGAGCTGTGGACGCTACAAAATGGAGTGCCAGGTAGCCATATGTGCTTTTCTGCTTGCTCGACATTAATTGGCTCGTGAAAAACACCGCCTATTTCTATCCTGTAGCGATTACTGGTAAGGAGAAATTGTGTCCTTATGTTAACGAAAGGAAAAGAAAGAAATTATGGAGCCCAAACAAAACAGCAACTCCCCCATAAAGACCTGCGCTTATCCACAGTAGATAATGTTATGTATCTGGTGGAGCAGTGACGGTGCGGTGTACTACGAATTGCTTTCCCGAGATGTAACCATCACTGCTGACGTTTTTGTCAACAACTGACTGTCTTACAGACAGAACAACGACCAGGAAGGCTGAGTGAAGTGATACTACTCCACGATAGAGCAAGCCCGCCCACATTCTACTTGACTGACAAAACCACTATACAGGAGTTGAGTCAGGAAGTCATTCTACACCTACCTCATTAACCTCACCTTGTGCTAACAAATTTTTCATTGTTTCCGCTCTGTATCGACCAACCTTTCAGGAACTTCCTCCCCGGATGAAAATGCGCTGCGAAAGTGGCTCGTAGACCTGTCAGAAGGACAACGATTCCATGACAGAGGCCCTGTTTCCTTTGCAATTATCAGGCAGGCAAGTCCATCTGTCTACCCCGCAGTAAGTGTATAGTTGAATAAGTAACAGCTCTGTCTTACCTGACGAGCTAAGTTTCACAAGTAATGTATCAGAATTCGGTAGCTCAGATGGTAGAGCACTTGCCCGCGAAAGGCAAAGCTCCCGAGTTCGAGTCTCGGTCGGGCACACAGTTTTAATCTGCCAGGAAGTTTCATATCAGCGCACACTCCACTGCAAAGTGAAAGTCTCATTCTGGAAACATCCCCCAGGCTGTGGCTAAGCCATGTCTCCGCTGTATCCTTTCTTTCAGGAGTGCTAGTTCTGCAAGGTTCGTAGGAGAGCTTCTGTAAAGTTTGGAAGGTAGGAGACGAGATACTGGCAGAAGTAAAGCTGTGAGTACCGGGCGTGAGTCGTGCTTCGGTAGCTCAGATGGTAGAGCACTTGCCCGCGAAAGGCAAAGTTCCCGAGTTCGAGTCTCGGTCGGGCACACAGTTTTAAACTGCCAGGAAGATTCATATCAGCGCACACTCCGCTGCAGAGTGAAAATCTCATTCTGGAAACATCCCCCAGGCTGTGGCTAAGCCATGTCTCCGCTAATCCTTTCTTTCAGGAGTGCTAGTTCTGCAAGGTTCGCAGGAGAGCTTCTGTAAAGTTTGGAAGGTAGGAGACGAGATACTGGCAGAAGTAAAGCTGTGAGTACGGGGCGTGAGTCGTGCTTCGGTAGCTCAGATGGTAGAGCACTTGCCCGCGAAAGGCAAAGGTCCCGAGTTCGAGTCTCGGTCGGGCACACAATTTTAATCTGCCAGGAAGTTTCAATAAATAATTAGCTGATTTGGTGTTAAAAATTTAAAAATCATACTTTTTTAAAAAATAACTCTTTTATTCAACATTCAGTCATGTGTTGTTGCCACTATACTGTATAAGCGCAATCGCGGAATAAGTAAAATTTCGTTTTTGCTTTCCTTTCTGGTGGAATTTTAATTACCATCAGTTTTGTTTTTACTACGGCGCCGTTGACAAAGTTATTACAGTGTCTCCATAAAATGACGCTACCATTTAAAAATATCGTGAGTTGGAAAACGTTACAGAGAGCTGTCATTTATTGTTAAACGTTTATCATGTCTCAAAGGCTTTTTTCTTTGGGCTTTGTTGCGGATTCGACTTGGACTGCATCAAAATGGTGACATACCCGGAGAAGATGCAATGTGTCACCTAGTAGACTGAGTTGAAACCTGTGACAACAGCACTGCGTTATTATCGACGTTAGTATGGGAGGATACTACTGGCTAAAACAAGCGTAGCGAGGTGGTTCAGAAACTCACGGGCAGTATCGAACACCTTTCTAGAAGTCGACGACCTCCTCTGTCTGAGAGAGCGCAAGCGGCGTTTCGAGGTAGCCCCCAGAAGTCAGTTCGTTGTGCATCACTCGAACTGCAGGAAGCAAGATGAACTGTCCATAAATTGTTGCATAGGCAGTTCGTTTTTATGCCTACAAAGTGCAAATGCTCCAACCATTGCAGCCAGACGACGATTCTCTCCGCTACGCATTCGCGTGTATCTGGCCTTCATAGGTGCTGAACATGTGAATTGCTACAACATCAGGGACTTTGGTTCCGAAAAAGCACGCAACACACCTAATCTCATCGTGGTAGCTGAAGCTTAAATTTGGTATGGCCTATGCCACGACAGGGTGATAGCCATGTTATTCTTCGCAATGGAAGCCATTACGGAAAATGTTTACCTGGACATTTTCGAGCAGTTCCCACAACTACAAACCGAAGAAAGCAGCCGTCCGTCATCTTCCAGTACGATCTGAAGTTGGAAAGTGCGGGCTGTGCTGAATGACACATTTCCTGACGGGTGGATGGGTAATAATGGTCCCATCGCATGGCTCCCGCTCTCTGCCGATGCGGTGTTACATCAATGATCGAGTTAACACAACACCAGTCAGTGATGATGCTACCCATCGTGCACTAATCAATAAAGCAATCAGAACGTTGCCTTGCTGTTCTGTCCTTGATGTTCTATGAGTGACGGGCAGGGCAAACAATAAGATTCTGAACTGAGGGAAAAGATCTACGGAAGCTGCTAAATGCCTTCTAGCAAACAACGACGATCTATCTCCAGTAGTTTCCAAGTTACGATTTTCTGAAATGATAATGGGAATTTATGGACTCTCTGTATGAGAAACAGCCATTTTGCCACTATAAACCATATGCCACCAGCTTGAAAGAAGACAAAAGGGCCACTATACCAGAAAAATTATCAGTTTCTCGTCGTAATGACATCGCTACAACGCTAGATGCGGATGCCCCATGCGTGAACTGAAAGGACTCAGAGGCACCGTTCACAGCAGGCATGGTAGCTATGCAAAATGTATTCCATCAGAGAACAAATGGTGCCATGACGCTACGCTTGTATTCCTGAAGCCTCTACACGATTTGTGGTGTAATTAAAAAATAATCCTATTACTTTCGCTGAATGACTCATACACCCTGTACCATCCTGAAATTATGTAATTTTACGCTCCGCACAGATGGTCCTTCGTTGCCCTTTGTGATCTTCTGTTAGATAGCGAGAAACACAGCTAGCACACACCTTTGAGTAGCCCAGCTGGAGGGCGAGCATGTCAACACTACCAACAGAGACGTCCAATTGAGAAGCAAAGTGTTTGATTGTGATCCGTCGATGAGCTCGAACGAGTGTGTCCGACGTTCCTACATTGCAGGAGTCACAGCTATGTGCGACCGGCCAACATGTGAGAGCTCGGACGGGTTTGCGCGATCCTGTTGAGATGATGTCAGTCTAAAGAAACTCAGCGACACCTCTCTGCTTGGAACTTCCCCGTTACAGGTGCCATTTTGAAGGTTAAATGTAACGTCGCCACCTATTGGAACTTCTTATGAAACTATAGGGGCTGTAGCGGGAATATGCTACGATGTCCCACAGTAAGGTCCACATTTTTTCAAACGAAACTGGCGAGGAAGAAAATGAAGCATTATTTACTGAAAAATAGCGGACCTACAGATGTTTGTGCATTACAGCATTTTAACGGGTAGAAGCTCTTGAACTTGCGCGTGAAACAATTGCCTAACTTCAATGGTAAATAACTCGGAAACGGTTCTGCGCACCAAATTCTTCTCTTAAATGTTATTTCTCAGCGCAGCCTTCCCAGTAACAGCGTTACAAGCTTTTCAAACTACATCCGACCACCCTCCATTTCGGTGTATTTATGTCTGTTTTGCTAGTTCTTGTTCGCCGAACACAAACCCGAAATAATCGACTGTTTCTCTTTTATTCGCCATTGTCTCACCAGTCTTTGAGGGATTCAGGTGGAGTAAAATAGCACAGTCTATTCCGGTACTGTATGTGCTATTAGTTTCCGTATGACTACGATGTGTACAGAATTAAGGTTTAGTTCTCCATCCCATGGCAGGGAGGAGGACTCTGAGACAATTCACTCGAGCGTATGAGGACAAGTGAGTGTGTTTGTGGCTTAAGGACATCCAAGTGTAGGGTTATCTGCGTTCTGAATGCAACTGAGGGCTTCCACTGAGAAGCAGTGGATATAGTTTTGAAAGCCAAGATCAACGGCCGCGGCATGTTGTCCTGAACACATATCCCTCCATTCTGACACCAGTCGGCAGTTCATGCAGAGAATGTCTCTCACAGGGAGCAGGCGCAAAGAAGTATTCAGATTTACTTCATTCACGGAGAAATTATTTATCAGCTCAATACCTCTACCATGACGGACGGAGCAAGGAGGACATCAAAAGCAGACTCGCTATGGCAAAAAAGGCATTTCTGGCCAAGAGAAGTCTACTAATATCAAATACCGGCCTTAATTTGAGGAAGAAATTTCTGAGGATGTACGTTTGGAGTACAGCATTGTATGGTAGTGAAACATGGACTGTGGTAAAACTGGAACAGAAGAGAATCGAAGCATTTGAGATGTGGTGCTATAGACGATTGTTGAAAATTAGGTGGACTGATAAGGTAAGGAATGAGGAGGTTCTACGCAGAATCGGAGAGGAAAGGAATACGTGGAAAACACTGATAAGGAGAAGGGACAGGATGATAGGACATCTGATAAGACATGAGGGAATGACTTCCTTGGTACTAGAGGGAGCTGTAGAGGGCAAAAACTGTAGAGGAAGACAGAGATTGGAATACGTCAAGCAAATAATTGAGGATGTAGGTTGCAAGTGCTACTGTGAGATGTAGAGGTTAGCACAGGAATTCGTGGTGGGCCGCATCAAACCAGTCAGTAGACTGATGACCAAAAACAAAAACCTGGATCAGGATAATAAAACTGATATAACATAAAATTCAATACTGTTAGAAAAATGTACTCAGTCAAGTGAGTGAAAGCTACAGAAATAATGCCTGTATATTTCCAACTGAGGCTGCCACTTGAGGGGATTCGAACGTAACGGCAGGAAATAAAACTGCCTTCTGTACACTTCGGCCCCGGTAATAAAACACGCTTCTCGCAGATAACGCCCAAGGCAAAAGTATTGTGTAAATAATATTCCTGTGTGGTGTTACATGACGCGATCGGTGAATGCTCCTTCGACGGAATAAAAATAGCGACGTGCGGTAAAATGATGTGAAGGGGGCTGCAAGAATGAACTGAAACCAGATACGATGCAATGCAAACATTGGGAAAGGTTCTTTTCGTGAAAAATAAAGTTTAGAGTTAACATGAGAATCACGGTAGTTGCGAGATATTTATTTTTATTTACTCGGAAGTCTCGTAACATGAGAACGAAATATCAATTTAAAGTTCATATCTTCGAGATAGACTGTGTGTTATGTTACATACTGAAAAAATAAAATGAATTACAGCACTGGCTAATAATATACACGCAGTAGCAAGGCAAATGTTAAAAGAAAAGTAAACTTTCGAAAAGAGAAGTTACGCGAAAGAAATGAATAGAATATCGCCATAAAATCTACTGATAGGCTGTTACATCAAAATCTGATAGTACAGTACAATTCTTTGCCAAACACTCTGGAAACGGAATGGCAGTATGATTGCAAGCAACTCGCTTGCCTTTTGTAAGCAATTTATAGGCCCATAATCCCATCTACAAATTCGGTCTACCAGCACCTGTCGTTCACTTCTCAGACAACAGTGTAGGCCTTCTAATGATCTTGCTGAACGGAACAGCAAGGACATCTACATTGCCCCAAAATGTAAGAAACAGCCCTAGTCATACACAATTAGGTTTTCCGCGGTTCCGCTCAAAGCAAATTCTGAGATAGCCCCTTTAATTCCGCCTCTTATGACCTCGTCACTGACAGAACGTTGAGCCCTAATTATTATTTTCAGAAAAGTAAAGATGTCAGCAAATGTCCTGGTCTTTTCATAGATTACAGATATAACAGCGCCGGCCGGTGTGACCGAGTGGTTCTAGGCGCTACAGTCTGGAACCACGCGACTGCTACGGTCGCAGTTCCGAATCCTGCCTCGGGCATGTATGTGAGTGGTGTCCTTAGGTTAGTTAGGTTTAAGTAGTTCTAAGTTCTAGAGGACTGATGACCTGAGTAGTTAAGTCCCATAATACTCAGAGCCATTTTGTTATAACAGCGTACACTGCGCTGCAGGGTGAAGGATCCATTACGTATCTGTTCTCCGTCCAAAGACGCTTCACAGTATCACTTCTCTGTCGACCTTTAAATTCACATCCCGCTGACGTATTCGTTATTTGATTCTGATTTATTGATTTCTCGCTTTCACATGATCGCAGAGGGAGCCAAAGGGGGGTCTAGTGAATTACTTTTCGGATGTGCCGAAATAAACGTTGCAGTTGTTTATCAGTGTTTCATGGACGGTCTTGTTCTGTACATGGCTTTATTCCTCACACAGTAGGACTGTGTTATGCAAACAGTCGTACGAAAGAACGTTAGAGTATGGGAGATATACGGATCATAGTCAAACTCCCACACTTTCTTTAAATGACACATGAGTGCCCATCCTCTTGTCACGGAATGTTGTGGCAAACTTGAACTTTTTTCTGACACTCTCAGCGGCTGTGACAGCATTCTGGCTATTACACTATATGAGTCACGCAACGCGGGCCGCCGCAATAATTCACAAACGGTGTAAATGTACAAAAAATAACGTTTTCGGCAAGTGATGTTTCTATAGTAGAAACGTTTTGCTTTAACACTAATAATTTTTCGTGTTCTAAGATACTGTAGCAATTAGAAAGTTATCTTCTTTTTCACGTAACTGATGATATTAAAATGTTTAAGATTGACAGAATTCTTAACGAAAGCGATGCTGTGCTACGATTTGTTAATCCTGCAGTGACCACACCGCCTGGAAAAAAGTAAAGCACCCAGAAACATGGACTGATGTCAGTGTAATTTCGTACTTGAACAAACCATCGGCGAGTATTTGATGATTTGGATTATCATACTTTGTGATGGGTAGAACTGCCACCATAGTTCATTAGTGTTTTTCGTATTTAGTATTGTTACTAGGCTTGGCGGGGCATATGAGGGGCGATGATGATGATGTTTGGTTTGTGGAGCGCTCAACTGCGCGGTCATCAGCGCCCATAAAGTCCCAATTTTTACATAGTCCAATTTTTACGCAGTCCAATCTTCCCACTGTCTCGAACGATGATGATGAAATGACGAGGACAACACAAACACCCAGTCCCTGGGCAGAGGAAATCTCCAACCCGGCCGGGAATCGAACCCGGGACTCCATGATCTGGAGACAGCAACGCTAGCCACTAGACCATATAAGGGGTGTGAACAGCGTGCCCATGTTGAGTGATCACTGTGAAGGACACGGAGATGTTAGGTACATGTATGAGACAGCGTTATCAGCACCTGACGGTGTTTGAAATGGGCCTCATTCTGAGTCACCATTTGGCCGGATGGTAGAACCTTGCAATATCCATATTTGCGGGGCATTCGAATATAACACAGACCGGGTGAAGAAAACTTGACGTCAAGCATTCTCGTCGCCTGCCGTCCGAGAACAATTAATTGACTCCCTGCAATATTTTGTACCGTCCTGCACCACTGGTCGGAGACTAGTAGCTAGGCTCTTGCTCCCCCCACCCCCACCCCCGACCCCCACCCCAACCCACACACACAAGGGTGCCGTGTTAACACCACAGCATAAACGGATGTTTTTAGAGCTATCCGTGTGCAGGAAGCACAGACAGCAGATGAATGGCGTCGACTTGTGTTCGACGATGAATCGCGCTTCAGCACTACCCCGAATGACTAGCGTCGGCGAGTATGGCGGCAATCTGGGGAGAAGTTCTATTCTTCCAATCTTTTGGAAAGGTCTCGTGGCGCTACTCCTGATGTTATGGTATGCGGACCCTTTGTGTATAAATTCAGGTCACAGTTAGTAGAGATTGAGGGAACCTGATTACACAGTGGTACGTCTCAGACATCCTATATGTTCACATGTTAACTCTCATGCGGCAAAATGATGGTGCTATTTTTCAAGAGGACAGTGCTCGTCTACCCATCGCACTTGCCTCTAAGAAAAGTCAGCACAGCAATGAGGTACTCTCCTCTCCAGATCCGTCCCCGACAGAATGTGTGGGACTATGCTGTAGTCATCTCCGTCCCAGTGTCAGCATCCCGATATCAAGGATCAGTTACAACAGCTGTTGACCAGCTTGACTCAGGAGAGGAAACAACGACGTTATGACACTCTTCCCAGTCTAGTCAGTGCATGGATCCAGTTCAGAGTGGCTGGAACATCACAGGGATAAGTGGTCTCATACAGCTAACTTCTTTTTCAAGTTGATTAAATTTTTTATCACTGAAATAACATCGCATACTGTTTAGCCTGTGATACTTCATTTCGCTTGCACCTCTCGTTGTAAATCTTAACCTATTTTGTCAGACAGTGTGACCACTTTCTCACTAAGATCTTGTGTTTCAATCCGAGTATTTCATTACTAATGTTCCGGTTTAATGTTGGAACAGAAGGTCCGTTCTAACAAAAATCAATCCAAGTTGCTGACGTAGGTGTCATACGATGAACAACTGCGACACATATCTGGAATATGAAAAAAAAAAAAAAAACACGAAAGGAGGAAAGTACAAGTGCATCAGTTGCAAATACCAAAATTTATTTTTTATTTATTATTATTAATTTATTATTTTTAGCTAAATGCACACATTTTCACCAGAAGTAGCATATTCTTTGCCCCAGGAAGAAGCATTCAGAAACAAGGGAAATCTCTAATCAAAACTTACGAAATCTGTAATTCATTTAGATTGTGTGTTCAAAAATCGAAATAACATAAACTACACCAAATTCAATATACAGACAGCACTACAAGGAGATGCAGCATGCAGTGTCGATTTCTAAGCACGCTTGCCACGATAATTTCATTTTCTCACAAAATAAAATTACCTAAAAAGCTGACTCAAATAGCCATAGATTCCGAAGCCATATGAGGCAGGATTCTTATCTCGTAAAAGTTGCACTGTTTCCGTCCTCAATCACTCCCTGATTAGAGGCCTAGAGGTTCCCTAGCCACCACTTGGCATGCAAAATCTGGAATTTTCCAAGAATTTTCCTCTCCAGAAAGTTCCGAGCGCATCGCACATTTCTCAAATAGTTACGAAATACGCGGCAGAAGTGAGCGCAGCAATATCATGTTAACCCCACAAAGAAACATGGAAGGAAATTCCATTCAACTTCTAGGCATGCCCATTTCCGAAAGAACAGATGCATAGAAGGACTTCATAGTCAAACATCGCAAGGCATAACATTTATCAAATAGGTAACAAGTTAATATTAAAAACTGACTAGTTTCCTGAGGAACACGAAGGTTTTGAAGAAGCATGGCCCAAAAGATTTTAATCATCGATTTCATGAATCAATTTACTGAATTAATACCAATAATTCTACTGATAGGAGATATGTCTCAGCCGCACGGGATTAGCCGAGCGGTCTGGGGCGCTGCAGTCATGTACTGTGCGGCTGATCCCGGCAGAGGTTCGAGTCCTCCCTCGGGCATGGGTGTGTGTGTTTGTCATTAGGATAATTTAGGTTAAGTAGTGTGTAAGCTTAGGGACTGATAACCTTAGCAGTTAAGTCCCATAAGATTTCACACACATTTGAACATTTTTGATATGTCTCAGCAGAAATAATATTAAGCTAATTCTCAGTGTCTGTTACAAGCAAAGATATCACCCTGGTATTCAGGCAGTGATGGCAACGTCTCTCACAGGCAGCGTCTCCAACCCAAGTGTCTACGGAAGAGTCTGCAATAGTCTGAGCTGCACCCATTTGTTCTATGATCCCTCCCTAAGACGTTTATCCTGCAGCCTCAGATTTCCTATTTGACCAGTGGTCACAGACAAAGATCAGCTCGACAGTCTTTCGTCTTACTGAACAACAGCTGATATGCCGTATTTGACCAACGTGAAAGCCAGGGCACGCGCGAGAAATAAATAATTACGATTCGTCATAAGATCTCTCTCTACTCTCCTACGTCAACGATACAAGTATATTACATTACAATAGACGTGAATACAAAACCGTGATATAAAAATCTAACCCTTCAATATTTCTAACGACGGTCTTTAAACCAGAGAAGTAGTGAAATAACGGTTCTTAATGTTCGTGCTCAACGTTTACCAAAAACTGACGTTTCATTTGCTAAAACTGAAATAGAAACATGTCGCTACAGCCGTATTACATTTAAAATAACGAAAAGCTGTATGTCCACAAAAATGCAAGATGCTATCTACGAGGTGGCTTACAGCACGTGTCGACGTTACATTACCACCACGGAATTTTCCCTTTTCTCTGATATCCTCTACAGAACTGTGAAATGACGCTATCGGCTTGATTTGATCAGTTTCTATGTGTTCGAGACGTAAGGATGTGGTTTTCGTAAAATTAAATACTGCGAAGAGAGGTGCAAATGACAGTAACACTTGACTACAAAACCATCACTGTAAATGATCTTCCCACCACATTCCATGACTGTCTTAGCAATTTCTTTGTTACATGGTTTAATATGGATTCCGGGGGCGGGGGGGGGGGGGGGGGTTTGACGCATTATATGAATCAGTGCTGTGCGGTCAGTATTCACTGATTAGACACTTTATACATTTGCTATAGACTTCAACAACAGAAGATGTTCTAGGAGCGGAAAGTTGGCCAACATATTTTCTTTTTTATATTTAATCATCTTCTTTCGACACAAAGCTACGTATTACGCCACAAGATAAAACGATTTATTATTTCCCGCTGACACTAACACATAACTGTTTCCACACGTTTATAACATTAAACATATGCAAATCTTGTAAAACGTACAAAAGCACTTTTCAGAAGCGGTTTCCTTTGCAACTGTTCATGTTTTACATTGGTCAGTGCCGTATTTCAGCCGTATTTGTTCATAAAGACGGCTAAAATACGCCACTGACCAATGTAAAACATGAACAGTTGCAAAGGAAACCACTTCTAAAAAGTGCTTTTGTACGTTTTACAAGATTTGCATTGGTCAGTGGCGTACATTAAGCATCCCCGTATTACCTCCACCTTCTCCTCCCCCCCCCCCCCTACGCCTTTTTTTTCTTCACATAACCTATATGGGAGCATTATGTTGAAAAATGTCACTATGTTACAGACGAAGTGATAGGTGAAGCTGGGGTGGGAAGGTTCTGGAGATGTCTCCAGAAGGAAGGACTGGAGTCCGCATATGGCTCTTTCAGCGTCCATCATTTTTAGAGCAAATAATAGTTTTATTAAAACCAGTATCAACAAATACTGTTAAAACAGTTGCCATGATTTTAATTGAGTACTATAAAATGGTTATTTCTCTCTACTCCCTACTTCAACTATATATGTAAGTTACATTAAAGCAGAGATGAATTCTAAACCGTGCTATACAAATCAGTTATTATCTGCTATTAATTATCTAAACACCTGTCATTACATGGAAACATGCAGCAAACGATAATATTTAAATAGAGGCAGGTAAGACAACAGCCTCCAATAACCGGTTTTACCGAATTAAAATGGGCGATCAATTAAGGCACAGCTACATTTGAGCTAAAAGCACTGAAGTTGAGGAGAATTTCTCACATACAACTACCATTAATTATTAAAAAACACCTGTCATTACAATCAGAAGTACAGCCTTTTATAAGCGGAAGGCAATGGTATTTAAAGGGGACAGACAAGACAGCAGCGTTCGATAAACAGCTTTACCCAATTACCTTATTAAGCAAACAGGTACAGTTCAAGGGAAAATCAGTATTCACTTAATGCACTGAACAAGTGTAGCAAAATTTCCTGTATACATTTGCCATTACGTTGGAAACATAAGTACAGACCTTTACAAGAGCAAACAATGTTATTTAAAGGGAGACAAGCAAGACAGCAGCTTTCAATAAACAGCCTCACCAAATCATCTTATTAAGCAACCAGGTACAGCGTTTGTTTTGGGAATCAGTAACCACTTAACGAACCGAACAATTTTTGCAAAATTACCCATATACAGCTGCCATTAATTATGAAACAGCTCTGCATACGTTGAAACCAAGCACAGGTTTTCATACGCAACAAACTACTAGTTTTCAAAGGGCGGTTGGGGAGGGGGGCGGGGGGTGGGACGGGTTGCAAGCAAGGCAGCAGCATTGAATAAACAGTTTTACCAAATAACCTTATTAAGAAGCAAAATGTATGATTAGTAGACAAGATCACAGAGCACTAAATGGGCTACAAATAGTTAACTTCGCCAAATAAATTTAGGATAATATCTCACACGCATCTGCCATTAATTATAAAACACCTTTCATACATTGAACGTACAGGTTTTTTAATAGGTGAAAGTGGAGGAGGAGAGGCGAAAGGCAAAGGCAGTTCACTTAGCTTCAGCAGGTGGGGGCCGTTCTTCCGCTCTTTTAGACGTCAAGAGACTGGGTCACCTCCACTATCGTCGAACCTGTCATCAAAACCAACCTCAAGAAGCAGTGGCTCAAAACTACGCTTGCATGTCCACGAACAGAAACCACTTGGCAAGGCAGTCAGGCTACTTGAGAACCAGACTCTCCTTCGTCATCAGTCTTGACCGTAGGCCGCGCACAACAAAAAGCCTCGAGCCACTTCCAAAACAAGCTCAGTTGCGTATTTTTATCGTTAGCGAGGGCGCCACTCAGGAGGTCCAAAGTTAAGAGGCAAAGACGATTCTAGTGGGAGGAAACTGACTGAGTATCGAGCCCACACGGACCGGAAGTATTTCTGGAAGAAAATGGCGTAATTACCTAGTGGTAAGAGTTCCCATGGTGTTAATTCGATCATTCCTCTAATAAAACGCTCATTTACAGTAGTCAGCAGATCTCCAAAATCGGTTAAAAACATTGCATAATGGTGGGACACTATAAAAATGGTGCGAATGGATGTCGCGGCAGTACAAGACTTTATTTCGATAACAATACTTCCTGTAAGCAGAGGTCTTAGGTGGCGCACCGATTCCTTCTTTACCCCCTAAGTACAATTTACTAACAACGTTAACGATGGATATTCATGTCAATACAAGGGCTTGTAGTTTCGTTATCTAGAAAGACAAGTCCCATAATTAATGTTGCTAGTGGTAATACATCATGACTGTAGCACATGTTGCAAGACGAAAAGTACGAGTGTGATTTCTTTGACGTAATCTTTTAATTTCAATGTGATACATTCATAAAATGACGGAATAAACTAGGTGTGAAAGTAACCACTCTAATTTACGAGTGCGTCCTGAAAAGTAATGCATCCGATTTTTTTACGCGAAATCTCTTCAGGCTTTTTAAATAAAACAAACCTTATTAACATTCTACGTCTTTATTCTTCATATCTACATATTTTTAGCCTTCTGCTGCTAGAGGTCTCCGAAATGTAGCGTGTAACATGGCAGCATGTAACGGATCTATGTTGGTGTGCGCAAAAAAGCTTTTGCAATCGAGTTTAGAATACAAATGGCTCGTCCACAGATGGAGTATCTTCTACTTGAGTATGACAATGTCGGATCACCAACGAGGGCTGCGACATTTGCAAAGATCCGGCGGATTGGGTTCACTGTCATCAGTCACCCTCCATACAGTACCGATTTACCCCACCGGATTTCCATGTTTCCAAAACTTGAAGACTTGACTCTGATAGGGATGAAGCGGTGCAAGAAGAGATGACGTTGTTCATCCGTCAACAAAGTGTAACATTCTACAATGGCGGTGTCAACAAATTGGTCACTCGTTGGGAGGAATGTGTTCGTCAGCATGGTAACTATGTTGAGAAATAAACATGTATACATGAAGAATAAATATGTGGAACTTTAATAACGTTTGTTTCATTTAGAAGGCCTTAATACTGAAGAATTATTTTGTTGCTGCCCTCATATGTTCTAAAAATAGTCTCCCACATCGAGCTTCCCCTCCTGCGTCACCTGTCTTTCTGTTCGCATGACATACGGCATCTTTGATCATGCGTCAAGCGATATCACATCAGAGAGACGACAAGTCTTGTATAATCAGGGACGTTTTAATTAACTAATTAATTACATTATTACGTTACAGGCTGAAGCCCGAAACGAGACACAAATCGATACATTAAGGAAATGAAGTGAGTCCCTCACAGAAACCGGTCCTTCATGTGCGCTAACCATGTTTGTACTGTACAGTGATGACTGAACCAGTATTTTAGGAATTTTGTTTTTGGTTAACACTACGAAACGAAATCTGTTCTTTCATTTAATTTCAAATTACGTAAGCTACTATCCATATGTACGTCACTAGATAACATTTGGTTGTACCGGGATAAAACTGAAGTTCGATTGTGTCTACATTACGTTTGTGAAAATCAATGTTTTGTGTTGACGTTTTGGTTAATTTATATTAATTAAAGTCTTGTTTTTGAGGGAAATCATGTATATGTACTGAGATACTTTGATCTCCAGATTTAACTGAGCCAGATGAATAACAATAAAATGTCAGATTGCTGAGTAATTCCATATTCCAGATATGGTGAAATTACCACATGGGAGCCATCCCTTTCAAAAATTGCTATCTTGATTTGAGTAGAAGGGAAGTCCCATCCTCAGTCTGTGGAAGACACAGGAAGTTGATGTTTACAGAGGAAACCAAAGGTGAAAACTGTATTCGCATGTTGATTTGTGTTCGGGAATATTTTTTCAGTATATTTGGTATCAAAGTTAACAGCAAATTTAAACCAGTCACAAGTTGTTGTCAAAAGTGGCCAACATGAAAAGAAAGTTCTGTGATGTTTTGGCTGTGGCCAGAACACCAAAGCAGTCTTTCAATTAATTTATCAATCTTGTTGTTGAGCTCTATAGATTAAATTAGATTAGATTAGTACTTGTTCCATAGATCATGAATACGACACTTCGTAATGATGTGGAATGTGTCAGGTTAATAAAAGGTGTCTGTACAAGATATTACATTAGACAAAATATTACATGACACTCAATAATATTTTATTTATTTTTTATTTTATATATTTTTTTGCAGGTTAGGAAATTACCCACTTACTATATCCAAAAAATCATCTAATGAGTAGAAGGAGTTGCCATTAAGAAATTCTTTTCATTTCCTTTTAAATGCTATATGGCTATCTGTGAGACTTTTGATGCTATTAGGTAAGTGACCAAAGACTTTTGTGGCAGAGTAATTTACCCCCTTCTGAGCCAAAGTTAATTTAACCCTGAGTAGTGAAGATCATCCTTTCTCCTAGTGTTGTAGCCATGTACACTGTTATTCCTTTTGAATTCGTTCAGATTGTTAATAAAAAATATCATAAGAGAATATATATATATATATATATATATTGTGAGGCTACAGTGAAGATTTCTAGCTCTTTAAATAAATGTCTGCAGGATGATCTTGGATGAGCTTCAGCAATTATTCTGATTACACGCTTTTGTGCAATGAACACTCTTTTACTCAATGATGAGTTACCCCAGAATATGATGCCATACGAAAGCAGAGAATGAAAATAGGCGTGGTAAGCTAATTTACTCAGATGTGTATCGCACAATTTGCAATGACCCTAATAGTATAAGTAGCTGAACTCAAACATTTCAGCAGATCCTCAGTGTGTTTTTTCCAGTTCAACTCCTCATCAATGCATCCACCTAGAAATTTTGAATATTCTACCTTAGCTACCGATTTCTGATCGAAGTCTATGTTTATTAATGGGGTCATTCCATTTACTGTGTGGAACTGTACATACTGTGTTTTGTCAAAGTTTAATGAGAGCCCATTTGCAGAGAACCACTTAATGATTTTCTGAAAAACATCATTTTCAGTTTCACCAGTTAATTCTTGTCTGTCGGGTGTGATAGCTATACTTGCAAAAAGTACCAGCTTTGCATCTTCGTGAATATAGAATGGCAAGTCATTAATATATATTAAGAACAGAAGAGGACCCAAGACTGAACCGTGCAGCACCCCATTCTTGATTGTTCTCCAATTTGAGAAATCACCAGTTTTTGCATATTATGTGAACTGTTTATTTCAACTTTCTGCACTCTTCCAGTTAGGTATGATTTAAACCATTACAGCACTGTCCCATTCATACCAAAATACTTGAGATTATCTAGAAGTATTCCATGATTTACACAATCAAAAGCCTTTGATAGATCACAAAAAATCCCAATGGGAGACTTCCGGTTACTCAGAGCATTTAATGTTTCATTAGTGAAAGTATATATAGCATTTTCCGTTGAAAAACCCTTCTGGAAACCAAACTGATATTTTGTTAAAACTTTATTTTTACAAAGGTGTGACGCTACTCTACAATACATTACCTTTTCAAGAATTTTGGATAAGGCAGTCAGAAGAGAGATTGGGCAGTAGTTGTTGACATCAGACGTATCCCCTTTTTAATGCAGTGGTATAACAATGGCATACTTCAGTCTGTCTGGGAAAATACCCTGCTTCAGAGAGCTATTACATATGTGGCTAAGAATCTCACTTATTTCTTGGGAACAAGCTTTTATTATCCTGCTGGAAATGCCATGAATCACATGTGAGCTTTTATTCTTGAGAGAGTTTATTATCTTCCTAATTTCAGATGGAGAGGTGGGTGGAATTTCAATTGTATCAAATGGTGTGGGTAAGGCCTATTCCATTAACTGCCTTGCTTCTTCTAATGAACATTTAGATCCTATTTTCTCTACAACATTTAAAAAATGATTATTCAAAAGGCTTGTCGTTTATCAAGTTTCCATTCGCTTTGATGGTGATGGCGTCATCCTGTACTCTTGGTTGTCCTGTCTCCCTTGTAATAATATTCCAAATTGTTTTGATTTTGTAATCAGAGGTATTAATCTCAGACATGATGCACATGCTTCTGGACTTTTTAATAACCTTTCTTAGTGTAGCACAGTAGTTTTTATAATATTTGGCACTTTCTGGGTCATTACTCTTTCTTGTTGTTAGATAAAGTTCCCTTTTGTGGTTACAAGATATTTTTATTCCTTTAGTAAGCCAAGGTTTTTTGCATAGCTTCTTATAATTAGATTTACCTACTTTCTTGGGGAAATAGTTTTCAAATTCACTTACAAGTGTATCATGAAATAAGTTATATTTTAAATTAGCATTGGGTTCCTTGTACACATCATCCCAGTCTAACTGCTGAAGATTTTCTCTTAAGTTTCTAATTGTTGAATCATTAATTGAATGCACAACTTTGGAGGGTAGTCTTGAATTACTGAATGGAGCTATGTCATATACTGTAATTAGCTGAGCGTCATGATCAGAAAGCCCATTCTCAAAAGGACAAGAAGTTATGTTTTTGAACCTATCTTGGTCTATAAAAGTGTTATCTATCAATGTGCTGCTGTCCTTTACTACCCGAGTAGGAAAATTAATGACAGATGTCAAATTGAAAGAACCGAGCAAGACTTCCAGGTCATTCTTCCTATTACACTCTTTCAATGAATCAACATTGAAGTCCCCACAAATAATAATTTGCCTTCCCCTATCTGGCAGACAGCACAACAACGCATCCAAGTTTTCCAGGAATAAATGGAAGTTTCCTGAAGGGGACCTATACACTGTTACAATTATAAAGGAGCCCTCCTTCAGTTTAAGTTGACAGGCACATGTTGTCAAGACAAAACTTTTTTATATCTAAGCTTTCTACATAGTGATAACTTTTGAAATATGTGGCAACTCCTCCTCCCACCTTATTCTCTCTACTCATATGTGCAGCTAGTTTATAACCACTGATATTTACCTTTTCCATATCAGATACCATGTGATGCTCAGACAGGCATAGTATATATATTATATTATCAAACAAGTAGCTCATCTACTTTATTCTTCAATCCCAGAATATTTTGGTGAAAAATGATAACATTATTTTTTACTTTACTTTTCTGAGAATCTACTTTTTTCTTTAATCTTCCAATATTTTGGTTAAATGTGGTAATTTTTCCCGAGGGCATGCAGCTTTACTGTATGGATAAATGATGATGGCGTCCTCTTGGGTAAAATATTCCAGAGGTAAAATAGTCCCCCATTCGGATCTCTGGGCGGGGACTATTCAAGAGGATGTCGTTATCACGGAAAAGAAAACTGGCGTTTCACGGATCGGAGGGTGTAACTTCAGATCCCTTAACTGGGCAGATAGATTAGAAAATTTAAAAAGGGAAATGGATAGGTTAAAGTCAGATCTAGTGGGAATTAGTGAAGCTCGGTGGCAGGAGGAACAAGACTTCTGGTCAGGTGAATACAGGGTTATAAACACAAAATCAAATAGGGGTAATGCAGGAGTAGGTTTAATAATGAATAAAAAAAAGGGGGGAAGCTACTACAAACAGCTAAGTGAATGCATTATTGTGGCCAAGATAGACACGAAGCCCACGCCTACTACAGTAGCACAAGTTTATATGCCAACTAGCTCTGCAGATGATGAAGAAATTGAAGAAATGTATGATGAGATAAAAGAAATTATTCAGGTAGTGAAGGGAGACGAAAATTTAATAGTGATGGGTGACTGGAATTCGAGAGTAGGAAAAGGGAGAGAAGGAAACATAGTAGGTGAATATTGATTGGGGCTAATAAATGAAAGAGGAAGCCGCCTGGTAGAGTTTTGCACAGAGTATAACTTAACCATAGCTAACACTTGGTTCAAGAATCATGAAAGAAGGTTGTATACATGGAAGAATCCTGGAGATACTAGAAGGTATCAGATAGATTATATAATGGTAAGACAGAGATTTAGGAACCAGGTTTTAAATTGTAAGACATTTCCAGGGGCAGATGTGGACTCTGACCACAATCTATTGGTTATGACCTGTAGATTAAAACTGAAGAAATTGCAAAAAGGTGGGAATTTAAGGAGATGGGACCTGGATAAACTGACTAAACCAGAGGTTTTACAGAGTTTCAGGGAGAGCATAAGCGAACAATTGAGAGGAATGGGGGAAAGAAATACGGTAGAAGAAGAATGGGTAGCTCTGAGGGATGAAGTAGTGAAGGCAGCGGAGGCTCAAATAGGTAAAAAGACATTATTATTTACTTTCCTGTTGTGAGAATTTTGTGAGTTTTGGACCTCTTTAGCACCTGCCTGCCTGAACTTCTCATTGGACACTGATATTAGCCTAAAAAAGAGGTACATCCATGAGTACTAGTGTCCCCCCTTATAGATTTCGCTAACAACCCTGCCGGTTTACCCTTCCCTTTCCTATTGAGATGTAGGCCATGCCTTGTGAAATCCCCCCTATAAATAGCCTCGACAGGAACCAATCCAACGTCTGACAGAGTGGCTGCCCTACACAACTGATCGGGCTGGCATCATATTCTGACAACAGAACACCACCCTTGGCCCCACTACCTGCTTGTCCTCACTTCCATCACACACACAAGCACACATGCCCACTCGTCTCGGTGCATCTGCTGGTGAGACGCTGCCACCTTAAGAGAAGCACGTCTCGCTTCTGCAGCGCCTGCCCGCCGCGGTGGGAAATTTAATCGCTTGCGCGCCTGGAGAGACTGCGCTGTCCAATCTGGCAAATGGACGCGGCGTCGTTGGCGATGCTGTCTGGCACAGGAGCCGCCCTAAGACCCTGCTCACCCCTTTGCCACTGCTCGCCTCAGAGTCCTTCCTCTAAGCCTAAGGAAAGCCACGCACTTTTTATTTGTCTACAAAGTGTTTCGCCACTGTCAATGGAAATTTCTGACCTCGGGAGCTAGTAACGGGTTCCACAGTCATATATTTTACAAAAATTTCTTTATCACTTTTGTGTCGTCGTTGCCACAGTAGAGTCTTGTACTATGGGAAGCAAGGGAGCGGATGTTGTTTGGTGGCCGGTATCCTTTTTCTACAACACAACTGCACACATGTATTAACAGGGTTCTTTATTCATAAGAACAAGAAGCTCCTTACCTTTAAGTAAGTCAATGTGTTGTGGTACAAGCTCTAACGTGATAGTTCACAGTAGCCTTACTGCTAGTGAAGTACAAGTCTTGCTACAAACACTACACTCTCGTTGCCAGTGACGTTGACTGACAGACGCCAACTAGAGTAGTGACTGAGCTAGTAACTGATCTGACTGCGACTGCGACTGACTCCTACTTGCGGTCGAAGGGGCGTTGGCGGCTCGTTGTTTGCGAGTTTGTCTTTGGCTTCTCTCCTGATAGGAGATCTTGCTCCAGCGCCTAATATCGATCTTCTCGAAACCTGTTTGCCGATCGGTGTGCTGGCCACAGCTTATGCCAGCACAATCACTGCAGATATCAGGTCTCACCAGGGACTATACAACCGTTAATGGTGGCCACTAACAGTAAGATCGGTTCAAACTAGCTAGTTACTATAAGCCCACACAGAGAGCCTGTATCATCTGTGTATTAGGTGTAATGGGTATAGATGCTGATATTTTTGTATGTGGTACTTTAATATGTACACTCATCAGTGGGTTGGTTAGTTTTACTCAGCATGGAACAGCCTTTCCGCAAATTAATCACCATGTTTTCTGCACGGTCGTAACTCCATTGCAAAGTGGATTACGCCTTCTCTGCCTCGTTATGACTGAGTGTTGTGTGCTGTCCTTAGGTTAGTTAGGTTTAAGTAGTTCTAAGTTCTAGGGGACTGATGACCATAGATGTTAAGTCCCATAGTGCTCAGAGCCATTTGAACAATTTTTGGATTACGCCTGTCAGTATTGATTATGTTTTTGCCTCCACGCAACCAAACTTCAATATGTGACCTGCTGCCCAGAGGAAAATAGATTTAAATGGCTTGCTTGTACCATTGTAACATACCACTTGTAATAGCTATAAATATTAGTCTGCAGATGATGTAAATTGTGATGTAATTTTGTTCACTGCACCGTCCGCAGTCAGCAACAGAAACATCTGAACATGTGTTGGTTACACTCTGTACAAAGTTGCTGCAATGGTGAAGAGATTGAGCATGTATTCAAGAGTGCAGTACAAAAATCCCTTACCCACTGTTATGTTTATGTTACCAGAAAATCACTTTTCAAACACTTTCTCCGGCCCGTTGACCGTTGTACCTAACCCCCATAACATTTTATTGTGAGAGAATGGCGTAGTCCGACATATCTAAACCCACTCCGAAATTTTTCACGCAGGCAGTACACACCGAAAGAAATGCATTGTGAAAATTTTAGCTGCTGAGGAGCAGTGTAAGTATTTCTTTGAATAAAGTTAAAAATACTCATTTTTGGCCCACAAGGAAGTTTTTATAAGAGCGGCTGTTACAGCGCTTTCTGCCTAGCTCTCGAATAGGCGAATAAGCAGACATAGCCGTGACAAGAGGACGTAGTGCCACGTAGCGCGAAGCCCATAGTACACAAACGTGACTATTAAGCACTTAAACCGTGATAAAAATGTCCCACTTCATCAATTTTTTGTGTAACTTACAGTTAATATCGACAGCTAAACTGTTGCAGATTTAAGTGTTGTATATGTGTCCAGTAGAAGAAAGAAAATCAAGGCAAGGAAAATTTGAAATATTTCATCTCGGCTGGTTTTCACAACTATTCAGTTTAATATGCATTGCACGATTGATCAATTGCGGCCCTACAGCCCCTTTTAAAACCGAAGTAGGTGTCGATGTGTCATACAATAATCCTGTTAATAAACGGCAATACAGCCTATCTGAAAGGGAGCACAGGTCGTCCAAGCGATAGAATTAAAACCAGAAACTCGTCTTCAAAACTAATGCCACGTTGGAGGAGATTACACTGAGGCGACGAAGTCATTGGGTAGCGATATGCACCTATACACTATACCGACTCTCAAGAGCAGTCCTAACCCCTCCGAATAGTTTTTCTTTCATACATTTGTGAGTTTCGTTTTGATGCATATTTCATACTTCGTGTATATCATTGTTCCATTTATACAATTCTTGTTCAGATTTTACGAAACGAAACGGCCTTTGCACACTGACTAATTTTAAGCGTTTTCGCCCTCCTACGTTTAACCAAAGCACTTACAGTCTTTTCTTTGTCACTAAAAACAATTACCGTACATGTTTTCTTTGGGCGTAGAAAGTACGCTGTTTTTATTCTTCATATTAATTAGCACAACAATCATTGTTCAAATCGCAATTCATGGAATTGTTCAAGGTGCTGCCTGTTCCTTGTAATGTTACCACAATTTCTAACGAAATGTCGACGTCATTGGAATGAACGTCCAAAAATTAACTAATAAATAACAAATATGTAGTTCTTCAGCAGAGGCTGATGATTTTGACTACATAACAAATGCTTCAAATTTAATCACTACAAGATTGAAAACGTTAACTGTATTGCAAATTACTGTGAAATTCTGGGATGCGCACAAAGAAAGACGCTACGAACAAGCATATGCTAAGAAATTCAATGACATTTAAGTCAGTTTTATGGTTCAAATGGCTCTGAGCACTATGGGACTTAACTGCTGTGGTCATCAGTCCCCTAGAACTTAGAACTACTTAAACCTAACTAACCTAAGGACATCAGACACATCCATGCCCGAGGCAGGATTCGAACCTGCGACCGTAGCAGTAGCGCGGTTCCGGACTGAGCGCCTAGAACCGCGAGACTACCGCGGCCGGCAAGTCAGTTTTATCTCCATTGCAAACCCTTGATGATAGCACAAAGGAACTGCAAGTTATTAAGGGTCTAAAATGAGTTGCAAATTCGAGTGAATACTAACAGCAAACACCTGAGTCAGATAAACTGTCAAGACAAACTAAAATTCTCTTTACAAATTACGATCGCGGTGTGCCGTGTTACCTGTTTGACGACATGCCGTCAGTCAAGGGTGTGAGCCTGCCGTGTTGCGCATGCACTGTCTGCTACGGCTGCCTCAAGGGTGTACGTCTCTGCAGCCACCTGGTGAGCTACGAATGTAACAAATTTCAACTTTGTCAAAAAAAAAATACTTCCAGTGCGGCTTAGCATTTAAAATTTTGTCTCTGAGTTCATTTCGGTGTAGTCTTCCCGCAATAATAATTTCAGGGCATGTTTCCACATGTCAGATTGAACAGTTATGTTGTGAGTCTAGCCACCAGTCAGTAGAAACTGGAATAGGCGACTTATTGCACACTTGGTCGATCCTTTTCACACGAGCCGACAAATAGTAAGTTAACCCTTTCCTTGATGAAATTAGTGAATCGACCCTTAGAGTTCCTCTCAACTTGTACTGTGCAGTTTTCTCGGTGATGTAGACACTTGAAGCAGTCCCTGTAGCGCTATTCTATTCTTCCGTAAATGCAAACAGTCTGCCTGTGTGGCTCTAAGTGAGCATGACTAGAGCACAGATCAGGTCAGGATTGCAACCTAACGCTGACTGACTAGCTTGGTGCACAACAGAAATCTTCAGCACATTTTGTGTAACTTCTGACTTGTTCGTACGTGGTCGGTAGAGTAATTGTTGTAATTTGTTTCCTGATATAAATAGTTTACTGCCACAGCAGTAGCAAAGCCTTATTGAAACTTAGTTGTCCCCACCCATTCCAATCATTTAAGCACTTAATAACTCAAGATGGCTTTTAATAATTAACACATGATAAAGAAAATATCTTAGGTTTGCGCTTCCATGTTGCTGGGTCCCGGTGTTTAGAACATCTGAGTAGCCGCGCTATCTAGTGTGCCTTGCCACGATCCGCGCGGCTGCCCATGTCAGAGGTTCGAGTCCTCCCTCGGGCATGTGTGTGTGTGTGTGTGTGTGTGTGTGTGTGTGTGTGTGTGTGTGTGTGTTTTTTTTCTTAGAGTAAGTTAGCTTAAGTTAGATTAAGAAGTGTGTATCCTAGGGACCAATGACCTCAGCAGTTTGGTCCCATAAGATGTTACCACAAATTTCCAAAATTTCCAATATATCTCATTAGGTCTAATTGTCCTATCTTACTCGTTGTTCCTCACACAACTTATGGACCGGAGTACCAAATTACGCGGCCAGTAACGCTGCCTGTATTTCGAGCGTGGCAACGTTTTCTTGCTCACTATAGCGTTCTACATTCTACATTGCTGCTTAAGAAAGCCAGTTATGATTTTAATTCCAGCATCCCAATATAAAGTTAAATCTAGCAAATAAAAATTGTTGTACAAAATAAGAGAAACGTCCCAACTTCATACAAATATCAGTTTTGTTGTTGTAGGTCTTTCACCATCAATTATCTCCCTTGAGCTCTGCCAAAGATTTAGCACTTCGTCTCTTATGACCCCGAAGTTACCGGGAAATGCACTCTTATGTTCCCTCCAGGTGTAATTCTTTATTTGCAGTACAGAACAGCATAGAGTTTGAGTCATAATATAGGCATTTCTTTTACACCACATGTAAAAACGTCACTAATGCCCTACAAGATCTATAACTATGAATGTCTTCTCGACTACGATTTAAAACAGGATAAGCAAGATTGAAAATAAGTAAAGCTGTTCTGAACTCTAAGCCTGGTTTGAAAATCGCGGTGCTTAACTACACATGGTCCCACTGGATATGACATGCACTTGTCTTGCTACTGTCATTGAATTCATACACCGAGCCACTTACAAACGGACCTGGTGTGTAACGTAAATTTTAGACCACGGTAAGGAAGGGAGCTGACATTAAAATTCGTTGTACCTATTGGGGTCTGTGGGTAGCATCATCGATTAATGTTAAAAAGTCCTGGGCCCTGTCTCTGTCTCTGTCTTTGCCTACAATCTGAATATAAATTATCAGCGATGATGGCTGAAGACTTCGAGTATAAGGAGTCAACCTCATTTTGCCAACGACCTTGTGAAGGGCAGTGGAGGAGCGGTCAGTGGTTTAGAGAATCTTATTGCCTTTTGGGTCGGAAACGGCCCATAAGGCAAAAAAATCACCAATAACGACGCAGAAGTAACTGAAACTGTGTAATGATGATCTCTCTATTTGCATGAGATCCCGTATCAGCCTCCACCTCGGATCTCCGTGGGAGAGTTGCCAATAGGGAGCTCAACACGACGAAAAGATTAAAAACTCAACGAAAGGGCTACAATCAACGAGTCGGTGCTCATTATGTCAGAAGTCTCGAAAATGTAGAGAATCTAGAAAACGTGAAAACGGAAATGCAACGACTCAGTCTGGATACAGTACGTGTCAGTGAAGTAAAATGGAAATATCGTAAGGATTTCTGGTCATAAAAATACAGGGTAGTATCAACGGTGCCGAAAATTATATATCAGGAGTAGGATGTCATGTGAATTGGAACGTATGGTTAAGAATGGTCTTCCGTGAACAGTGACTCTAAGATTGTTCTCATCAGATTCGACAGCAAAACAATGCCGATACCTCTAGTTTAGGTACACTGGCCGACATCACAGTCATATGAGGGCATTGAATGAGTAAATCTGTGATATGAAAATGTAACTTGGTTGGGGGATTAGAACGCTATAGTATCGGAAGGAACAGAAAATAGGATTACAGGAGAAAACGGGCTGGTTATTTAGTAGGAATGAGAGAGGAAAAAGACTCCCTGAATTCTGCGATAGATTTCAGCTTGTAATACGAGTAGTGGGAAGATATCAGCTGCATTATATAATGGTGAGGTAGCAGTGCCTAAATTACCGACTGGATTGTAAGGCATGCCCAAGTACAGATATAGAATCAGATTACAATTTAGTGACGATGAAGAGCAAGCTGAAGTTTAAGTTAATAGTCAGGAAGACCCGATGTGCAAGCGGTGGAATGCTGAAATATGGAGTAATGATGTGCGTGCATCTTTGAAGCTACAAATAATGTGTTAAGTAATGTCATTGTAGGTACGTCAGTTGAAGAGGAATGGACATTCCTAAAAATACAAACTACAGACGTCTGACAGACAAATATGGTTCTTCATGCGTCCTTAGGTCTATACTAAAGAATGTTCCTTTTATGTGGGATACTGATTAGTGTAGTTCTAATTTGATGATTTGAAATTTATTTTTCAGCAAGCTGTAGATTCTGATCGATACTGGTTTATCGTTTATTGTGACTGCAACACAATTAGTGCAAATGTGTATGAACCTGGAATTATCGTAACAAACGGTGTAAAACTTGTGTAGAATGTGATTCCAACAAAATTCATTTATGTGGGGACACTTCTTCATAGTCCGCTTGAGACGAATAGTTTCCCACTCCACTCGATGAATCGATGAACCATCGATAGTGGAATGCATTCATCTAAAAATTTATTAATGCGAAAAAAGAGCGAAGATGAGACAATCGGAAAACGGTTGCATTACACCCGTAGCTATGACACCAAATCCAGAACGTAGGCACTTAAATGTATCAGTAGAACACTCATAGAACAAACCAACTAGCATCTCTTTATGGGCAGCAAACTCCGAATTTCACCGTTTCTGGGAAAAACGGTCCCCATTAGAGCTAAAACTTACAGCCTGGTATGGTTTCGGACGTACTATGTTCAGTTCGCATCTCGTTACAATTTTATTGCGTGTTTGCAAAAGCGAAATACATTTGCGTTTACTTTCGATAATATGTAATCCACGCTACACTGCGTTTAATCCACATATATGCTAATTATCGTACCATTTGTTACTACAAACGTTCTTCTTATTTACAATATCAGTATAACATTTGTGGCTAGTTCTTGCATTACGTCATGTGCCATTTTTAGCTGAGTTTGTATTATGGCTTACAGCGTCTGTTGTGACAGTTTACAGTCAATGTTTACTTTCGTATTAAATTACGCGAAGCGTTGCGCGGTTGTGAGTAACACGGACGCAGCTGTGCAGACCGTCTGTTCCTTCTGTCTACTGAACCTACAAATATACGGCAATGAAATTCTTGTATAGTTGGAATATGTTCTAAACTAATTCGTGTCATGCTGCATTACGTAGGTTTAGGTTTGGATGAGGACTGCCACAGAAATTACTTTTCTTCATAAGAAAGAAATCAACATCTGTGTGTGTCTCACAGGCGGAATATTTGCAAATGAAACTGTAACTTTCATTAAATTTCGTGCAGGCATACCGGCACAGCTGCATGTGTCGACGGATAGGCTGAATGATTTCGAATCTCTAGTTCATCTTTCAAGGCATCGTGTGTTTTATTTATCATTTATAATGGACGTACTTAGCATATTAGTAACCACGGAAGCATTTATTTCATTTCCCACAAAGTCCATCCACTCATAGAGAAAAATTTCTACTTGAATATGTTGTGTACAACATGCGCTTGCAGCAAACATCTCAATCAATAGAACGTACCTGCAGGGAGTTTCGTATCAGGACTTGTTTCTCAGGGCAGAAGTCATGATTTCAATTATTCTACACTAACGTGACAAACTCATGATACAGATGACGGTAGTATCGCATACACAAGGTATGAAGCGGCAGTGCGCTGGCGAAGCTGTCATTTGTGCTCAGCTGATTCATGTGAAAGGATTTTCGGCGGGATTAAGGCCGCACGACGAGGATTGATATACTTTGCATGGGGAATAGTTGTCGGACCTAGATGCACGGGACATTCCACTTCGGAAACCGTTGACGAATTCAGTATCTCGATATCCACAGTGTCAAGAGTGTATCGATAATACCACATTTCAGGCATTACTTCTCACCACGGACAACGCAGTGGCTAATGGCCTTCACGTAACGACCGAGAGCAGCGGCGTTTGTGTAAATTTATCACTGCTACAGGCAAGAAAGACTGCATGAAATAACTTCAGAAATCTATGTAGGACGTAAGACGAACGTATCCGTTATGACAGTTTCGCGATATTTGGCGTTAATGGGCTATGGCAACAGACGACCGCCGCGATCGCCTTTGGTAACAGGATGAATTCACCTGCAGCGCCTCTCCTGGCTCGTGACCATACCAGGTGTACTGGTATGAAATGAGCGTGTCGATAGGGAACATTTGTTGTGAACGAGCCTTAATTCTTTTTTGATTGGTTGGTATGACATCTGTCAAAGATATTTAGTATACATCAAGTCATGGAACAAACAACATCATATATTTCCATCGTGTTAACAATGTCGAATTTTGTACCAGAAAGTGATGATTTGCGGAAAGCATTAATTTTTTGTTTTCATTTGAATAAAAGTGCTGCAGAGTTGCATCGAATGCTTGTCGAGGTATATGGTGACCATGCTCTATCAGAAGCAACATGCAAAAGATGGTTTCAACGGTTCAGAAATAACGATTTTGATGTAAGAAATGATGAACGTGGAAGACCACCAAAAACGTTCGAAGACGCCGAATTGCAAACAACATTGGATGAAGATGATACTTTGAGTCAGAAACAAATGGCAGAAATGCTAAATGTTGCACAACAAACAATTTCTGACCGTTTGAAAGCTATGGTAAACATCAAAAAGTGTGGAAAATGAGTGCCACATGAATTGAATGAAAGACAGTCTTCAAAGACATGAAAGAAAATCAATTTTGCATCGAATTGTTACTGCCGATGAAAACTGGATTTATTTTAAGAATCCTAAACGGGAAAAATCATGGGTTAATCCGGGACAACCATCAACATCGACTGCAAAACCAGATCGATTCGGCAAGAAGACAATGCTCTGTTTTTGGTGGGATCAGAAAGGTGTGGTGTATCATGAGCTTCTAAAACCCGGTGAAACTGTGAATACAAATCGCTACAGACAATAAATGTTCAACTTGAACTATGCATTGATCGAAAAAAGACCAGAATGGGCCAGAAGACATGGCAAAGTAATTTCTTTACACGACAATGCACCAAGTCGTATCTTAGGAGTCCCTAGTTTGTCAGTTAGAGGTGGGACTCCGTCACCTCCAAAGGTCCGAGGCATTTTGCTCTGATTGTTGCCAGCATCATATTTAAAGTACCAGGGAAGCAGGTTGCTCGCCTTACTTGCCCCGAGTCCCACTGGGTTTTACCCCTAACGGTTGAGGGACTAACCGGTGGATTTGGTAGTCTTTGCCGTATGAGCACAAAGGTGACTACGACTCAGAATATGTCCGAGATGCCCAGCCTTATTCCAAAGTAACTGGTATCCCGACTGTCAGGACCACTTACGTGACCACTCATACGTTGCCCGTGGTTCATGAACTAGGACATGACTACAGGAACCCACACCAGGAATTTTATAAGGGGACTATGCTCCAGACTGAACGCTGAAAGGCATAATCAGTCTTAAATGATAATGATGATGATGATGACAATGCACCTGTACACAAAGCAAAACTGGTTCAGGATACAATCAAAACACTTGGCTGGGAGCTGCTACCCCACCCGCCGTATTCACCAGACTTGGCCCCTTCCGACTACCATTTGTTTTCATCAATGGGACACGCATTGACTGAGGAACACTTCAATTCCTACGAAGAGGTCGAAAGTCGGGTGCCTGACTGTTTTGCTTCAAAATACGAACATTTCTATTGGCGTGGTGTCCACGAATTGCCAGAAAGGTGGTCAAAATGTATAGAAAGAAATGGTCAGTACTTTGAATAAAATGTTTTTACTCTTCAATTTAAAATTAGTGTTTCGTTTTCACAAAAAAACGCTCATTTCGTACCGGTACACCTGGTATACACTCTGCCTGACATAAATAGTGAAGCACACAAACGACTCGGTCGGATGTCAGTGTAGCTCTGCACACGTACACAGCAGCGACAGGTATTTAAATGATTAGAGTTGGAATTATTTGTAACAGAGCGGCCACCTCTGTGCATTGGTGTTGTTCGTGTCTTAGTGTTGTTACCAGACCTGGTAACAGGGGCATGAAAAGCGTCAGAATTAGAGTTTTCACTGTGAGGGACACGGAGATGAAGTGTACTCGTATGAGACAGGACTATCACCTGACAGAATGTAACAAGAACCTCACTGTAGGTCTCCATTTGGCAGATGGTCGAATCGTGCAATACCCAGATCGCAGAGCGTTCCGATGTGACAATGGCACGATGCTGGACTGCACGGAAACGTGAGGACAGGCGTACTCGTCCTCAAGTTTCCGGTCGATCTCGTCTGACAACCACAAGGGTGGATCGTCGTATTGTGCACCAGGCACATCGTAACCCCTTCACACGTGCGACTGCTATCTGGGAACAAGTAGTGGGCTCCCTACAACGGTGTGTGTCATTCTGCACCATTGTTCAGAGATTTGCAGCAGCAGCAGTAATGGAGAACTGCCGCTACAGCCTCAGATCGCCACTAACACCACAACACGAACGGCTGCGTTTGGGGCTGTGCCGTGACCAGGTACCACGAACTGCTGACGATCAGCGTCGCACAGTCTTCAGCGATTATTTGAGGTCCTGGACTGGCTATCGTCGGGGAATATCACGTGGTGACCTGGGGAAAGGTCTCATTCTAAGTCTCATTCTTCCAATACATTGCTCCTGGCGTCGTGGTGCACAACACTTTGTACATTCTGCATCCGCACGTGTTCCCTCTTGTGCGACAGGATCGTTATTTTCAAGAAGACAGTGCTTGTCCACACATGGCACCATCAGCGTAATGTTGAGGCACTCCTGTTGCCTAAAAATTTCCAGGTCCGTCCCTGTGTGTAGAACCGTCTCGGACATAATCTCTGTCCCAATGCTAGTATCGAGGATATCAAACACCAGATACAATACATGGCTATTACAAATGATTGAAGTGATTTCATAAATTCACTGTAGCTCCATTCATTGACATATGGTCACGACACACCACAGATACGTAGAAAAACTCATAAAATTTTGTTCGGCTGAAGCCGCACTTCAGGTTTCTGCCGCCAGAGCGCTCGAGAGCGCAGTGAGACAAAATGGCGACAGGAACCGAGAAAGCGTATGTAGTGCTTGAAATGCACTCACATCAGTCAGTTATAACAGTGCAACGACACTTCAGGACGAAGTTCAACAAAGATCCACCAACTGCTAACTCCATTCGGCGATGGTATGCGCAGTTTAAAGCTTCTGGATGCCTCTGTAAGTGGAAATCAACGCGTCGGCCTGCAGTGAGCGAAGAAACGGTTGAACGCGTGCAGGCAAGTTTCACCCGTAGCTCGCGGAAGTCGACGAATAAAGCAAGCATGGAGCTAAACGTACCACAGGATGGTGCTCCACCGCACTTCCATGATGATGCTCGGCATTTCTTAAACAGGAGATTGGAAAACCGATGGATCGGTCGTGATGGAGATCATGATCAGCAATTCATGTCATGGACTCCACGCTCTGCCGACTTAACCCCATGCGATTTCTTTCTGTGGGGTTATGTGAAAGATTCAGTGTTTAAACCTCCTCTACCAAGAAACGTGCCAGAACTGCGAGCTCGCATCAACGATGCTTTAGAACTCATTGTTGGGGACATGCTGCGCCGAGTGTGGGAGGAACTTGATTATCGGCTTGATGCCTGCCGAATCACTAAAGGGGCACATATCGAACATTTCTGAATGCCGAAAAAAACTTTTTCTTTTTTGTATGTGTGTGCAAAGCATTGTGAAAATATCTCAAATAATAAAGTTATTGTAGAGCTGTGAAATCGCTTCAATCATTTGTAATAATCCTGTACTTGTGGGTCAGCTTGCTTCTGGAGAGGATACGATCTCATTATGACACCCTTCCCAAACGAATGAGTTCATGCATGCTGGCCATAATGAGCGCAATGCCATACTGATAAGTAGGCTCATACTAGCAAGTTCTTTGTAGATTTGAACCGGTTTTGTATTCACTGAAATAACAGTCATGCAACCTCTCATCCGTGAAATTTCATTTCGTATCCTCTTCCCGTTCTGCATGTTTCACTTTTTGTGTCATATGGTGTATTTAAAGCACTAATGCTAGAAATGTAAGCTGCAGAAACAGTCATACGGCTGGAAATGGAGGTAACCCTATTTGAAGGTTTATATATGAGCTATTTGACAGTGTAAGTTCCACTGATTTAAAGTACACATGAAACCACGCCAGGAAAGTGAGTGTTTTCTCTCGGTGCTAGTACTTCAAAATCCACGCTCAGGAGCGATGGCGATAATCCCCACCCACACATTGACGCTGAGTGGACGCTAATGGTTCGCTGCTACCACATCATGGAATTTTTCCTTAGATCACAAGTGGGTGTTGTAAAGGTTGAAAATACCGTTCCTCCTAAAGGAAGCCCCTTTTGCGAATAGGGTAGATGATAGAATACAAATAAACTCTTTTCTGCGTCAGTAAAATGCTTCAAATGGCTCTAAGCACTATGGAACTTACCATCTGAAGTCATCAGTCTCCTAGACTTAGGACTACTTATACCTAACTAACCTAAGGACATCACACACATCCATGCCCGAGGCAGGATTAGAACCGGCGACAGTAGCAGCAGCGTGGTTCCGGACTGAAGTGCCTAGAACCGCTCGGTCAGAACGACCAGCGAAAAGGCGTCTATACTCCAACATTATCAGCTACGAAAATAAACAGGTCTCCATTTGAAGATGATGGTGTGAACCATAGATACGTATAGTGGCAAAATAAGTAAAAGACTAACGTAGAGTGGTGTTTTGAATGTATTCATCAACTATCCCAGTATCAGAATGCTGTCCTTTATGGATAAAATATTCGTAGATAACGCAAATCCCAGCATCGTGATGGTCTGTGCGACGAAGAAATGATAAAATCGTCGTCACGAAGAAGTTCCGTAGGTAATATTGCCTCCAAGTGTTATGATACGGATAGTGTAATAGTCGTGGAGAATATTCTATGCATAGATTGTTCTGATACCGTGGTCATATCCTGCAGTGTTCAACGCGCCTTATCTCCATCTTCGAGTAGACCTGCCTCTCTTGAGGCCTATTTCCGGCCATATAGTCTTGTTACCATTTTTACTCCTTTCCAAAAGCTTCTGTTTCAATATCTGTTTAACGTTTAGCTGGTTTTTGACAATTCTTCTGCTTAATTTAAATTCACATATGATTATTGGTGTGTAGTAGAGGTATAATGTAACAAATGGACTATAGAATACAATACTGACAAGATATTCTCGATTGCAACAATTTAAATTTCAATCGAATATTTGTTCCCCGGTATTATTGTTCCTAGTAACATGTTACCACGGTTGGGAAAACCGACCGCGCGTGATCAGCCGAGCTGTCTAAGGCGCTACCGTTGTCCGCAGCTCGTGGTCGTGCGGTAGCGTTCTCGCTTCCCACGCCCGGGTTCCCGGGTTCGATTCCCGGCGGGGTCAGGGATTTTCTCTGCCTCGTGATGACTGGGTGTTGTGTGATGTCCTTAGGTTAGTTAGGTTTAAGTAGTTCTAAGTTCTAGGGGACTGATGACCATAGATGTTAAGTCCCATAGTGCTCAGAGCCATTTGAACCATTTGCGCTACCGTCATGGACTGTGTGCCTGATCCCTCGGGCATGGGTGTGTGTGTGTGTTTGTCCTTAGGGTAATTTAGGTTAAGTAGTGTGTAAGCTTAGGGACTGATGACCTTAGCAGTTAAGTCCCATAAGATTTCACACACATTTGAACATTTTGGGAAAATCTTACTTTTCCGAAGTAATTTTTGTAATTTCGGCGAAAGACACATAAAACGTGATTGCTATATTTTTAAAATGCAATAGAAAAAAGTCTGAATCTTCTATTGCGGGACTGACTAGAGTGGAACGTATGTAATATGTACCAAGGTACTACACTCTGGCGTCATTATATATTATTAGACAGTGTTCTACTTTATAAAAATGGAAAGGTTTTTGAAGTTTCTCTGGTTAGATTCAATTCAGTTCCATTGTTGGGGCATTATGTGAGTCCTAGCAGTGTCTTGCAAGAGTTTAAGCTTTTTGTTGTTGGAAGCATAACGTTTGATGTGGGTGCTGTGGTCTCTAATCAGTTAGTTGCTTTGAAACATCTCTCCATTACAGTCTATTGCGCACAAATCTCTTCGTCTCTTCATAATTTATGCAACTAATATCCACTTGAACACACTTATTGTAGCCAATCCTTCGTCTCCACCTATAGCTTTTCCCTCACACATATCCCTCAATTCTGTTTCTTGGTGCCTCAATCAATCGATCTTTGCTTTTTGAGAAATTTTCCTACCAAGCTGATTACTCTGCAGTTCGACTCAGTAGTGTTGCACTAGTTACTCGATCTCGCCATCAGACCTTCAATATTCTTACGTAGCAACTCACTTCGAAAGATTATACTCTTTTATTGTATCATATGTTTATCGCCCAGGTTCACTTCCATGTCTGGCTAGACTCCAGACAAATACTTTCTTCGCAGAACTTTCGTTGCTATTGCAAATATAAATTTTATCACCTCTTTACTTCAGCCACTGCCAGAAATATTTCTAGACACAAAGCAAACTAATTCCATCAGAATCTCGTAATTTAATTAGATTTCGTTCCATCACCATTATTTTACGTTTATTGATGTTCATCTTACAACCTCTCTTGAAAACACCATCCATTCCTTTCAGCTGATACTGTTCAAATGGTTCAAATGGCCCTGAGCACTATGGAACTCAACATGTTAGGTTATAAGTCCCCTAGAACTTAGAACTACTTAAACCTAACTAACCTAAGGACATCACACACACCCATGCCCGAGGCAGGATTCGAACCTGCGACCGTAGCAGTCCCGCGGTTCCGGACTGCAGCACCAGAACCGCACGGCCACCGCGGCCGGCGCTGATACTGTTCTGTTTGTTTTGTTGTAGAGCGCAAAAAACATATGAGGTCATACGCGCCCATGTCACAGTCTTAGAACACTAATACGAAAAAAGAGATAAAAGCGACTACACGTTAAGGCCAATCGATGGAAGGAAAGAGAGCTAAGAGCAAGGACTTCCTCTTGGAGAAAAGTCCACAAATTACGCCTCAGTGACAATGGAAGTCCCTAAATAAAGATTAAGCGTCCTGCGCCATATTTCTACGACGGATAAAAAGTATACGCGGTTGACAGCCTGCGCATCGTTCGCAAAAACGGCCGATAACTCAGACGGCAAACGTACATTAGGACGTAAGTGGTTAAAAAGAAAGGCATTCGGTGAGGAAATGGCGAACCGTCAAAGGTTGATGACAATGAGCTCAAAGTGGTGGGCCATCACCACTTAACAAATGGCGATGGCTGAAACGACAGCGCCCAATACGCAACCTAGCTAAAATTATATCCTCACTGCGAGAGGGCCGAGAGGAGGCCGGAAAAGGTTTAATTCCACGCAGCTTTTTCCCATGAAGAGAGGACCAATGGTGATGCCAGAGGGACACCACCTGCTGACAGACGGCAACACGGAGATCATCGGAAGGAATGGAAGCTCTAGCGGGCCAATGTAGGAGGAATGCAGTTGCGGCAGCAACATCAGCAGTCTTGTTTCCCGTCAGACCGACGTGTTCGGGAACCCACATGAACATCACCGTTGCTCTCTCGAGTGTGAGCAACTGGAAGCTTTCTTGGAGCCATTGCACTAAGCCCTAAGGGATCGATTGTGTACAGCAAAAAGAGGCTCTGAAAGGCGCTGAGAGACTCGGAGCATATATGACAATCGAAAAGCCATTGTCGCCGGAGGTACTGCGTGGACTGATACAGGGCGAAGAGCTCTGTTGTAAATACTGAACAGAGTCCGGAAGCCGGTACCGAGAATCGTATGGTCCAACTCCGATGGAAACACCCGTTACCACGGTCAGTCCGAGAGCCACCAGTGAACATAAAGGTACTATCGTTAAGTTCCTTGGTTGCATCTGACAGAATTACAATGTCAACAAGAAAGCTTTAAGATTTTTACGTCTTGTCTTTGAACTTGAATTCCTTTTCCAAATTTCTCCATGGTTCCTTTTACTGTTTACTCAATCTACAATATATATATATATATATATATATATATATATATATATATATATATATATATATATAGCTATTACAAATGATTGAAGCGATTTCATAAATTCACTGTAGCTCCATTCATTGACATATGGTCACGACACACTACAGATACGTAGAAAAACTCAAAAAGTTTTGTTCGGCTGAAGCCGCACTTCAGGTTTCTGCCGTCAGAGCGCTCGAGAGCGCAGTGAAACAAAATGGCGACAGGAGCCGAGAAAGTGTATGTCGTGCTTGAAATGCACTCACATCAGTCAGTCATAACAGTGCAACGACACTTCAGGAAGAAGTTCAATAAAGATCCACCAACTGCTAACTCCATTCGGCGATGGCATGCGCAGTTTAAAGCTTCTGGATGCCTCTGTAAGGGGAAATCAACGGGTCGGCCTGCAGTGAGCGAAGAAACGGTTGAACGCGTGCGGGCAAGTTTCACGCGTAGCCCGCGGAAAATTGGCTCATGCCACAACTGGAGACCGACAACGCCGACTTCATCTTTCAACAGAATGGTGCCCCACCGCACTTCCATCATGATGTTCGGCATTTCTTAAACAGGAGATTGGAAAACCGATGGATCGGTCGTGGTGGAGATCATGATCAGCAATTCATGTCATGGTCTCCACGCTCTCCCAACTTAACCCCACGCGATTTCTTTCTGTGGGGTTATGTGAAAGTTCAGTGTTTAAACCTCCTCTACCAAGAAACGTGCCAGAACTGCGAGCTCGCATCAACGATGCTTTAGAACTCATTGATGGGGATATGCTGCGCCGAGTGTGGGAGGAACTTGATTATCGGCTTGATGTCTGCCGAATCACTAAAGGGGCACATATCGAACATTTGTGAATGCCTAAAAAAACTTTTTGAGTTTTTGTATGTGTGTGCAAAGCATTGTGAAAATATCTCAAATAATAAAGTTATTGTAGAGCTGTGAAATCGCTTCAATCATTTGTAATAACCCTATATATATATATATATATATATATATTCAAATGTATGTGAAATCTTATGGGACTTAACTGCTAAGCTTACACACTACTTAACCTAAATTATCCTAAGGACAGGCCAGCCGTGATGGCCGAGCGGTTCTAGGTGCAATAGTCTGGAACTGAACGACCGCTACGGTCGCAATTTCGAATCCTGCCTCAGGCATGGATGTGTAAGATGTCCTTAGGTTAGTTAGGTTTAAGTAAAGTAGTTCTAGGTTCTAGTGGACTGATGACCTCAGATGTTGACTCCCATAGTGCTCAGAGCGATTTGAACCATATCCTAAGGACAAACACACACACCCATGCCCGAGGGAGGACTCGAACCTCCGCCGGGACGAGGGGCACAGTCCATGACTGCAGTAACTTAGCCCGCTCGGCCTCAATGTACAGATTGAGTAACGTCGAGAGTAGGACAAAACACTGTCTCACTCCGATTTATATTTCTTCAGTCTGAATGGTAAACATAATCGTAAACACCATTCACGGATTAGGCCTTAGGCATGTTTCGACTGGTCGAATGCTGCATACAAGGCAGTACGAGGAGCGATCTACAATCGTGGCACATGGGATCACCAAGTCGCTAATCCTCCCAACCGTTACGGCTAGCAGATGAATCCTGATGATGCCGCTGATACTTTACCCAAGCAGCTCCTCACTTGGCCTGCAATGTGCTGAATTGCACCAATACCAGACCTCCCCGCGTCAGAACAGTCTGAGCAGATACTGGAAATCGAGCCCGGCTCTTTCCACGCCATAGGCCTTTCGACTACGGAGGTGGTCAATTGCAATAAAATGTCTATAAATTGAAAATGATATTTTTACTGCCTACTTGGTCCCTCTAAGTGAACTGCCAGAATTGGATAAAATGCGATCATGCAGAATGAAAAGGCCAGCGAGTCAATAAAATTCGACAGGAGAAATGAAATGTAAGACTCATGATAACGGGTACTGCAGTCTACCAGCCAGTAAGCTCCCTTCTTGGAAGGCAACAGACGTAAAGGGTGAAGACTGCTGAAAAAAACTGACGTAACGTAGTGGAACTCAGGTATAAAAGTTGCGTCACGTCACTCTCAGAAAACAACTACTCGAGGGGTATCACTAAGATATATTTCAACTTCTTCATTTCATACATTTCCTCCAAAAGTGACTTCCTCTAGAGCCTGTGAAGTGCTGAAATATGGTATTGTCTTTCCACTGGAGAATACGCTGTGGCGCTACAGGTCGGCAGTCGCAGGTGTGCAAATAACGGGGCACACTATCCTACTAATAGTGTTCTCAGACACACTGACTAGTGTTTATTAGCGGTGTGAAAGTGTGGCTTCGAATCCTTAACACTGTCTGATCTCGACAAAACGCTCACATTTTCTCTGATGTGCTGCGTGAATCTCTTGCGGATCTCGAGGGATCTCAATGGCACTCAGCCAGCGTTCGAATACCATTCGACGCCTGATATTCTCGGTTTCGGCGATAGGAGTGGCTCGTTTCAGAGAGAACCGTAACATGCGTCGACAGATATCGTGCCATCGCTATTACAGAATACAGAATTACAAAACATGCTACTCACTAGTCGTAGTTTGTAAGTTACTTTGCAGCATCCCATACCTTTCTTCGCTCTGCAGAGACGGCGTGACAGCATTACAAGTCCACTAGCAAGACTTTGCTCTTGTCCCTTCCAATAACAGATGTCCTTTTGGCATTCTCAGGTACCTTCATTATCGTCTTAGTTCTCCTATATAACTTTTATTGATCAACATCTACATGAATACTCTGCAATTCACACTTAAGGGCCAGGCAGAGGTAGCCGGTAACTTGGCTAGAGGTAGCCCTCTAGTCCTAAGTGCTCAAAAAGGAGCCATCCAAGTACACTGATAAGTCTCTCTATTTGGTTTCTCAGTGGCCACCAGACACAAGCAACGATTTTTCACCATGCAGTAAGTGATCATCCTCTCCCGACAAATCCTGACTATCGTTTCCACCGCACCAAAGGACATGCATTATGTAGGAAAGCTTCTCAAGCTGTTACTGATTTGTTTCACTGACGGAGCTGCTAAGTGATATACAACCTACTGCACTCCGCTGACTAAGCCCGCGTGAGTTCAACTCGATTCCTATACTGAAGTAAACACTTCTCGGCATTCGCTTCAGAAGTGCTACATATTCGTCGGGCAATACACCCCGCCACTCGAACTGTCAACACAACTGGCACTGCTAAGATTACCCTACGACTTCCACGTTGCTGGCAACGGATTATACGCAATGCTGGTGACTACTTTAAAGGTCAGTAAAACTTTGAAACACGTATCTATTTTGTAGTAGCTGTAAATAGATAGTTACCACAATTAAAGTTCCAACCCTCCTATTTACTGTTGCGGAGTAGTGATCTCCATTGACTACTGCACATGCTTGCATCATTATGACCTATATACTTTGCTTGGAAACTTGTCCCCATTCTACCATATCTCTACGATGTAGAAAGACTGCATAATAATAGGATAACTGAACTTATCAAGAAGTAATATAGTTCAAAGAAAAACTAATAACTACACAGCAAGAATCATAAACCTGTATATAAAACGTGTAGTATATGAATTACAGTAAAGTACTTCCAATGTTCAATTAATATTTTCTGGGTATCTGTAAAACTCTTCTACATGTTTACGAAAGTCGAGCAGGTGATGAATTCCAGTGAACTGTTTCCGCTTACGCAGTGCTTTAGCTCCAGGTTGACGTCAAATGAACAAGCAAGAACTAGTTATTATACGCCCAAACGATGTAAATAACTGCTTATTTGAACTGGTTATTATACGCCCAAAGGATGTAAATAACTGGTTATTTTACACCCAAAGGACGTACAGTCGTATTGTGATCAATGATGGTCTGCTGAAAAGTAATGTCTCGGAGATTTTTATTAGAAAACACTTAACGCTTTTTAAAGAACACAAAAGTTGTTAACATTCTACATATTTATTCTTCATATTTACATTTTTATTTCTCAACATAGCGACCGTGGCGACGAACGCATTTCTTCCAACAAGAGACCAGTTTGTTCATACCGTCGCTGCAGAATATTTGACTTTGTTGACGGAGACAGAACCTTTCCTCATCTTACACCGCATCATCATAGTCAAAGTTTTCCTTAAGTTTTCGAAACAGATGAAAATCGGATGGGGCAATGTCGATGCTATAAGATGGAAGATATTCGATGACAGTGAACTCAAGGCGTCGGATTGTTGTAGATGCTGAAGCGTTTATGTGTGCTTGAACATTGTCATGCTGAAGGAGATGGTGCTTCGTGTGTGGACGCTGCTTCTCATGGACCGACATACTAGCGTTACACCGCCAGGTTGTGCGCTAGAATTCAGAGTCTTTTTCGCGAAAGAGGGCTACAAATATTTACGTATCAAGAACTAAAGATGTACATTGTTAACAGCGTTTGTTTCAGTTGGAAAGCTATTCCCATAAAAAATTCAGCTCAACCTCATACATCTACGCACATACTCTGCAAATCACTATGAAGTGCTTGGCTGACGGTACTTAACACGGTACCACATATTTAAGTTTCTTCCACTTCCAGTCGCTTATGGGATTCGGGGATGACTGCTTAAATACCTCTCTGCGTGACGTAATTAGTCTAATATTGCCTACAAAAGTGGTTCCCAACCTATGGATAACTACCCCCTAAGGGGAAAAATTAAATTTTCTAGGGGTGAAAAGAAAAGAATTCGATTGTGTTTTTGCTACGGACTAAATTATTTTTTTAATGTCATTATTATTATCACTATTCCGCAAGACCGACCCATTGATTGCTATGTTAAGAGTTCTTATCTTTTTTTTCCAACACGAGCATTTACCCTTGACACAATTCGGTTGAGGTTAAAGCTTATGGAACGAATGCATGAACATCTTCTACTCACATAGTCCCCATTTTACACACGTACTTTTTACAGTGTGTCATGCATCTACGACAGTAAATAGAGACGTATACATTACATATGCTTATATCTCTTCTTAAAAATGCATTCTCTTAGTTGTAAGTAGTTCCCACAATGGACTACAAATTGCTACATTATTCATTTGGCGACAGGTAAACTATCTAATTGCCACCACGGGACAACAGTAACTACGTAATGGTTACTAAATTGCTGCAATGCTTTCACAGTGTTATTATTATTAGTATTAGCTGTCAGATATAAAGCTTTGACAACCTAAGGCCTTCCAATTTCTACCAGTTCACAAGTAAGGAGTCCAGCAATGAAGTAATTTATGAATGGTGAGTACAGCGCATGCATTTTAATTCGGTTGCTTTTAAACTGTTGTGTAGAGTGTGAGTGAAGCAAGAGCCTCTAGGCAGAGGAAGCATATTTTGTAAAAAGGCTCAATTCTCAATGTGGATAGTTGTCTGAAAAGGAGTTATAAGTAGCACTCGCTATGCGCTGCAAAGTGTTTCATCATTCTATAAGAAAAGTGGCTAGAAATAAGGAGAATCATTAGTTCATGACATAATAAAACAAATACAGAAATTATCTTTCGTCATTCCAAAAATAAAAGTGTTCAAACAGAATTTTTCGTTCTAAAATTGTGTTAGACACTGATGTTGTTGACGTTAGCGCTGGAGGGTACTAGGTAGTATCTGATTGCACTCTGGGGTAATAACCTCAGAAAGGTTGGTAGATACTAGCCTACACACGCTGAGGTGGCATCCACATCTGCCGATAATTCTCCATCGACAGTAACATGCGGTCCTGTCTACCAAGAAATCCTCAAACTATTCATAAACCGTGCTTGGTAACCCGTGTGATCGTACTTCCTTAATAAACGTTTATACATTATCGAATCAAATGCTTTTGGGTATCAAGTAATACTGAATGTATATGATTTCCTTGATCGACGGCTTTCAGTATGTGATATAAGAAAAGTGGAAGTTTTTTACAGAATCCATGCTAGTCGACATTTAGGCGATCATTCTGCTCGAGATACGTCATTGTGTTTCACGTCGAAATATGTTACAGGATTGTAGAACAGATGATCAGTAACGATGTTGGACGGTGCTTTTGCAGGTTACTTCTGTTACCTTATTTGGAGACGGGTGTGACCTGTATTCTTTTCCAGTCACTGGTCATAGTTTTTCTTCAAGAAACTAGTGATGTATTACGGTTAAAATGAGAATTAACTCGCCTGCAAATTCCGTATAGAATCTGACAAAGGTCTCATCGAGCCGTGGAGCTTTAAGTGGTTTTAACTGTTTCTCAACACCTCCGACACTAATATATGTCTCACTCAGATGACATCCTCCCAGAGTTTCTTATCAAGTCTGTCAAATATATGAAAATATGGTTAGCAATGTTCTTCGCGTCACTACCACAGGAAGGAAACATACCCCAAGAACTTAAATGTGATAAGGTAATCGCCCTCCTAAAGCCAAGTAAACCGGGAAATCTTCCACAAAACTACCATTTAGCACTGCTTAGCATGGTGTACAACTTCTGGAACGAGTACTACATAACAGTATCGGTCAGACAATACTCAACGGCCATCCCAGTAGAACAAGCCGGCTTTCGTCCCAACCAAAGCTGTGTAGACCAAGTCCTGGCCCTTACAACACATACTGAAGTGGGATTCCATAAGAAAGTAAACACACCTGTGGCCTTCATTGACCTGTCAGCAGCCTTTGATACCGTCTGAAGACAAGGCCTACTCTATAAACTGATGAAAGTAATTCCCTGTCGAAATGTGACAAAGCTTATTGGTAGCAGAGTATTCCAGGTCACCATGGGAAACAAAGCCAGTAGCCAGAAATAACTTCAAAACGGCTTACCTCAAGGCCCGGTATTAGCCCCACAGCTTTTCAGATTAAACATTGCTGACATGCCAGAAACAGCTTGTACGAAATTTGGCTACGCTGATGACTGGGCCATTGCAGCAAGGAACACCGATATTGATACAATGGAAGAAACCCTGACATCAGATCTGTCTGCCCTGGCAGCATACGTCCGTAAAAGGAGGCTTAGGCCTAATGCCACGAAAACAGAAGTAACTTGCTGCCATCTCAATAACAGAGAAGCCGACAGAGCTCTGGAAGTATACTTTAGCGACACACGTCTCAACCAGAACAAGGAGCCAAGGTACCTAGGGGTCACGTTACACAGAACCTTGTCATTTAAATCACACCTTGCAAAAGCAGCTGGAAAGGTGAGAACAAGAAACAATTTCGTCTGCGGAACTACCTAGGGATCAATGGCAACAACTCTGAGGACGTCTGCGCTTAGCCTGGTACACTCTGCGGCGAAGTACTGTGCACCAGTATGGCTAAACAGTAGCCATGTGAGCAAAATCGATGTTGAATTTAACAACACTAAGAGTATCATTTCAGGAACGGTTAGGTCTACAACTAACATTTGGCTACATGTCCTGAGTCATATATCACGCTCAAAAATGCGACGAGAAGCAGCCTTGGTCAGGGAATACAACAAGATCGAAGCAAACCCTGAATCATCGGTACACATCGACATACCTGATCTGAGTATCAAGAGGCTTCGTTCAAAACATCCACCTCTTGCTCTCGATTGCCCCACTGGGGCTGACATCAACTCTTAGAGAAGAGAATGTCTCCAAAATGTCCCAACAAATTGCCACCTAATGCCTTGTATTACTTAGGCAGTTCCTGGGTCTTATCAGCCCCGCAAGATCTGGTCAACTCTGAACCACTAAGAACTGGGCATGGAAGACGTGCTGACTCACTCTTTAAATGCGGACTGCTGTCTTCGCCAGCATGTGGCTGGACTCACCTAAACAGATCATCCAACACCTCAGCGAAGAATGCAGTGCCAGAGCGCTCAGTGGGCACTTTGAAGTGTGACGCGTCTGGCCCAACGTTCGTCATGATGCAAATGCACTTTGGTAAAATTCTGGAGGTTGACTATTACACCATCGCTTGACACAGGATATAAGGTCTTTCTCACTATCAAATGTTCTACCCTCAGGTGGACCTTCAGACGACTGGGGGACTGATGCCACCAGATTGTAAGTCCATAGTGCTTCGAGCCATTTGAACCATTTGAACCAACCCATTTTCCTGATTTTCTCCTGCGTCACAAGGTCTGTATGGAGTTTGGTAGTGTCGTGGTGTAGTTTGATGAACCGACCCTGAAGCTGTGGTCTGTGGGTCTTGATGGCACGTCACAGCTTGTCCAATGACAAACAGTAATGGTCCCTAGTGACTGTACCAGTGATACCACACTACGCAATGACAAACGAGTCATTTCAGCAAGCTGTCGTGTCGCCACACATCTGTCATGTTGGATGATTTGATCAATGGTCTTCTTATTCACATTACTCACTGCCATCGATAGTCTACCACATCGTGGATTGTCCACTAGAGAGAAATCACCTTCTTTAAACCTCTGGAACCACCGCTGGATACTGCTACGATCCACCATGTCTTCCCCATAAACAGGGAGCAACGTCCTGTCAATCGATGTGGCAGGGTCGTCGCCGGTCTTGAAGAGGAACTCCATCACCGACCGCTGTCGCAACCTGACACCTACTTCACGCTCCATTATGGCTCACTTGCAAATAAAAGAAAATACTTTTGTATGCCAACTTATAGCTAAACGTTCCAAACTTCATTCTCCTCCTGAAAAAAAAATTAGGGACGACTGTGCAAAACATTTTGAACGCCCTTTGTATTTTATGCAGCGTGCTCGCAGGCACATCCAAAGCTCGGGAAACTCCTCGTGCGCCGCAAGCTTCCACGCCACCGCTCGACCCCTCCTGCAGTGTAGTGGCCATATGTTCTGCCACACTGCACTTCAAAAGGACCTGTCTTTACGAATTTTGTAATCTTTTCCTCCGGAACGTTAGCCGACATCGGACCAAAGCCTTTTTCCGTACCCTTGACTGTCCGGAAGTTCTGCACGACTACTGGTGGACAGTCACCGTTCTTGGAAAAAAGCTTTGCTAGCAGAGCGCTGTCTTGCACGAAGACACGCACGCTGGGCGTGACTCGGTGCAAACTAGGAACCTTGTGGCGGACATATGTTGGTGTACATATTCTGACGCTTAAAGCGCCATGTAATGGTAAAATTTTCGATGAGTACTTTTTTATTCCCAAACGATTTCCCCGCGTCGATAATATTCTGTTCAAATTTGACGTTAATCTGAGCAGTGATTTTCGTTCTACAGCGTTTCGAAACTGGGACATTAATTATGGACACCATGTACTGAAGGACCTTTCTGCCCTGATAGTCGAGTGGTGTTTCACTTGAAGCTGAAATTGTATTTCTGATATTACTTACATTCGAGAACAGCATGAAACGACGTGGAATGATAAGTGCGCTTATATAGTCCAGGTCAGGTGACGGCGTTGCGTGTTTTACTGTGACAATACCGGCTTGAGGTGGGGCAGATTACACCCACCCAGGGACTGGCAGACGGCTGAGTGTGTGTGTGGGGCGGGGGGGGGGGGGGGAGATTGGGGGGTAGGGGACGAGGTGCCACCTGAAACTCGCACTCACCCAGAAAGCGCTCGCAGCCCCAGGCCCGCAAATCCGCCGGGCTTGCCAGCTCAAATTAAAGCCATTCGTTTCCTTCCGGCCGCTGCGAATGCCAATGCAAATGAATTGTGAACTTGTTTCCAGGTAGCGGAAGCCGCCTCGTATTACAGCGCCATGGAGACAGATGGGCCACCATTTCAACCATTACCCGTTTCCTTATTTCAGATGAAATACATTGTCTCTCTTGTAGTCGACGTTACGAATGTCCTCCTATTGAAGGAGATACGCTTCTTAGCACAGAGCATTACCTTAGCGTAGACTTCAACCAATTTGGTGAAATAGGTGAATTCGTATCACGACGATAAATTCATTCTATAGACGCCGTCCTGAAACAAGGCGACTCAGAGTCGCGCGATTCAGTTTCCGCTGCACTGCCTCAGTCTATTTCGTCCCTGACTTTGCTATGTCGCCACGATCAGAATCGGCTAATCAGTCAACTCAGGTCGCTAACTGTGTGTGGCTTAACTCACTTCGCTTAGACACATTTCACAAACGCACAAGGTAATGGTCCAATTACGATTAGCGATACCAGAAATGCCATTACTAATGGTTATGGATATTAAATGAGTTACAAATTCAAGGAAATAGTAACTGTGAACAAGTTGTCACTGAATCTATGATCGGAAACTGAAATTCGCTTTACAATTTACGATCGCGTTTTGCCGTGTTATTTGCGCCTGCCCTATTGCGTTTACGATGTACTACTCAGCTGGTATACATGTATTCAATCGCCTGGAAAGCAAGGAATTTGGCGAATTTCAACATTTTTTAAAAATACTTTCAGTGTGTCTGGGCGGCTAAAATTTTGACACCGTGATTCCTTCAGTGAATTCTTCCTATAAAAAAAATAATAATAATAATTCAAGATAGGTTTCGTCACGTCAGATTGGACAGTTCCCTTCTGAGAGACGTACCGAGGTGACCTTGAGCCCCTGGCAGAACTGCCATAGCTCCAGAGCTGTATAAATAGCCCTCTTCCCCCACTTAAAACCACCATTTTTGCAATTTTTCCCTGTAAGATTTGGCAAATTTTATAATCTAGTAAGTAGGTTTAATAAAAAAGAAGAATTCTTGAAAACGTTAGTTGAATGGTGTCGTAAGATGATTCATGGTCTCCAGCTTATTTCTGGTATTCGATGAGATTGATGCGAGTTCTCTTATTATTCTGTCAATTATACTCCATACTTGTACAATGACTACTTTTCAGACAGAAGTTCGTAATAATCGGTATGTACGCCACAGAGGTTCTGTCTACAAGGAATATGTTCTTTGGTTGTCTGTAGTACTGCCGTTGCCAGTGCAGCATTTGTGGGTATCAACTGACAGGTGTCGGTCAAGCTGCTGAGCGGTTTGGGAATAACTTGCTTGAAACGGAGATGCAGACTCAGAGGATTTGATTTTCGGAAATATGATTTTGTAAACATTGATTTTTAGAACTTAGGATATATTCAGGTAATTCTGTTATGACGTGGCTTGCTTGCACAAAATTTATGATTGGCTGGAGTAAGGAAAATTTCGGACACGATTTTTCTTTATTTATTCGCGTCTGTTAGTATGGTTGTCGAGACGAGATTAAACAAAATTATATGCTCACATTTCTTGGACTCAGAGCCATCGATTCATCACTCCTTTACATTTCATTAAGGAGTTACAAAACAGAATTATAATTTCTTATAAGTGAATTTTGTGAAGATTGTTTCAATCGCTGAAAGACAGTTTCATAATACAGTTTTTAAATGCTAGTTTCTTTTATATCATTCAGGAGGTTCAGTTTCTTTTACTGTCACCTTAATAAAGTTTTATTTTCTAATCAAGTGTCATCGCATTTTGCTTGGCAGAACACAGTTACTCAAAACTGAAAGTGTGATGTGCTTAGCATAGTTGCTTTTTCTTGCATTGAACTTGGACCATGTTTTCTTTAGCTGGTTTATTGCTGCTTTGCATTCAAACGCTCACTACTTTCGAGCAGTACCGAGTTCCTGTTGCCTGACGGTATGTTCCGAAAGTGTGTTAGGGCAAGCTTAACATCACCGTTAGGACACAGTAGGATTATTTAGATCAAATATTCAATTTAAAATTATCATCAGTGTCAGTTCCGTTGAAGTTTAGTTCAGGTCTCAGACATTCGCACTCTTACAAAACAGTGTTACATGTTCGCACGTTCGGAATTACACGTAGTCACTATGGGTACGTAAATTTATAGGACGTTTTAATAGAAACAATCTGGGCATTTATTCTTTCAAAATTCAGTTTGTAATTTTGTGCAGAATTTTACTCTGTTAACATTGTGTATTAGAATTGCCAGATACTTACTGAGACGTCATGCAGTATAACACTGTTCATTGAACTGAATAATGCAGTCTTGCATTACAGCGCCTTCAGTATACAATTCTCGGTTTTCTAATTATTTTTCGTGAATGTTAATTCGAATACAGTTATACAGTTTCAGACGGATTTGGCGACCCCTTTCATTAAACTATACTTAGGGTAAGCATACCACTTCCATTGTTCAATTGAAAAAACGTTCACATTACAATACATAAACTACAAAAATTAAGAATAGGAGACCTTGTTTATGAAATAAATAAACAAAATAAATAAAACTATTAAGATGTATACTGATCGAAAATTTTGCACACAACAAATTAAATGAGTTGCTGCAGTAAATAACTTACAAACTGTGCAAAGTTTCTGAGAAAATCGATACTAAACAAACTTTAAATCTTGTGATTCATGCCAGCTACCGCATACTGAGTTTAGTATGATACGCATAAGAGAAGATACAGTATTTTATTTACAGCCCATAACTATTAATAGCACCTAAATTTTTAAATGGTAATAGAAGAGAAACACTGAAACACTCTTCTTGGGCGACTGCTTGTGCCATATCGCGCACACTCCGCTGCCACTCGTAAATCACTTGTACCCTGATAGTGTCACTTGCAAAGAGTCTGTCTGCTGGCGGAGTGTATTTCTGCAAGGCATCGTGAGTTATGTCTTGGTCGCTAGCAGAGCCTTGTATCGTAACAGCCAATCAGCAGATAGGTCACCAAAATTTTGGTCACGGACTGCCGTCTGCTTCACGTCTGCTGTGCAGCGAGCTACCTTAATTTAAGTATTCACTGTATTTTTCTTACTTACCACTTCTTCTTCCGTGTGTATTTGCTTTTAGGAAGCTTTAATTGTCGGGTGCTATTAACAGTGTTCCATAGATATCGTGTTTGTTTTGAATACAACCATAGTGCCAGTAGAGCTAGTGTTTGTTTTCAATACAGTCCAGAGACAGGTAGTGCTATTTTCATTGTTTTCTACAAGAAGTGGCTAGCAACCACAGTTTAGTGAATAAACAGCCGCCTTTAGTGAATTAGCAGTCTAGTTAAAGGTTGATTAACTCTCTTCAGTAAATTGATTCCTTAGGATGGATAGGATGTGTGACTGCTGTGTACGGACGCAGGAGGAGCTGGCCACTGTTCGCGAACAGCTGAGCGTGTTGATGGCCGCGGTCAGCCGTCTTCAGGCTGCTGCCTCGGATTGTAGCGGCAGTGGGGAGTCTGGTGCGTCGCAAGGTACACCCCAGGTGTTACATGCTTCACCCACTGTCCCTGCTGTCGAGACATCTTCGCGGATACTGGGCACGGTTGGGCCACCCTCTCCCCAAGGGGAGTGGCGGGTTCAGCGGCGTTCGCGGCGCACGAGGCGGAGGGTAAATGTGGAGGCTGGCCGTGTGGCATCGCCCGCTCTGCCTGTGAGTGGACATGTGGCTGCTCCTTCAGCAAGGTCCGAGCAGGCACACGGGGGGAGGGGTTTATTAGTTATTGGGAGCTCCAACGTTAGGCGGGTGATGGAGCCCCTTAGGGCAATAGCGGGAAGGTGGGGAAGAAGGCCAGTGTTCACTCTGTCTGCTTGCCGCGGGGTCTCATCCGAGATGTGGAGGAGGCCCTACCGGCGGCGATAGAGAACACTGGGTGCACCCGACTGCAAATTGTTGCTCATGTCGGCACCAATGACTCCTGCCGTCTGGGTTCAGAGGTCATCCTCACTTCGCATAGGCGGTTGGCGGAATTGGTGAAGGCGGAAAGCCTCGCTCGCGGGGTGAAATCAGAGCTACTATTTGTAGTATCGTTCCCAGAACCGATCGCGGTCCTCTGATTTGGAGCCGAGTGGAAGGCTTACACCAGAGTCTCAGACGATTCTGTGGAGATCTGGGGTGCAAATTTCTCGACCTCCGCTATCGGGTGGAGAAATGTAGGGTTCCCCTGAATATGTCAGGCGTGCACTACACGCCGGAAGCGGCTACAAGCGTAGCGGAGTACGTGTGGAGTGCACATGGGGGTTTTTTAGGTTAGAGAATCCCCTCCCTAGGCCCGACAAGACGCCTTCTGAGACGCGGCAAGGTAGGAGTAGGCAAAATGCAACAGGGAATAACAACATTGATGTGCTAATAGTAAACTGCAGGAGCGTCTACAGATAGGTCCCAGAACTGCTCTCATTAATAAACGGTCACAACGCCCATATAGTACTAGGGACAGAAAGTTGGCTGAAACCAGACGTAAACAGTAATGAAATCCTAAACTCAGATTGGAATGTATACCGCAGAGACAGGCTGGACAGTGAAGGGGGAGGCGTGTTTATAGCGATAAGAAGTGCAATAGTATCGAAGGAAATTGACGGAGATCCGAAATGTGAAATGATTTGGGTGAAGGTCACGGTTAAAGCAGGCTCAGACATGGTAATTGGATGTCTCTATAGGCCCCCTGGCTCAGCATCTGTTGTGGCTGAGCACCTGAAGGATAATTTGGAAAATATTTCGAGTAGATTTCCCCACCATGTTATAGTTCTGGGTGGAGATTTTAATTTGCCGGATATAGACTGGGAGACTCAGATGTTCATAACGGGTGGCAGGGACAAAGAATCCAGTGAAATTTTTTTAAGTGCTTTATCTGAAAACTACCTTGTGCAGTTAAACAGAGAACCGACTCGTGGCGATAACATATTAGGCCTTCTGGTGACAAACAGACCCGAACTATTTGAAAAAGTTAACGCAGAACAGGGAATCAGCGATCATAAAGCGGTTACGGCATCGATGATTTCAGCCGTAAATAGGAATATTAAAAAGGGTAAGAAGATTTTTCTGTTTAGAAAAAGTGACAAAAAGCAGATTTCAGAGTACCTGTTGGCTCAACACAAAAGTTTTGTCTCAAGTACAGATAGTGTTGAGGATCAGTGGACAAAGTTCAAAACCGTCGTACATTATGCGTTAGATGAGTATGTGCCAAGCAAGATCGTAAGAGATGGAAAAGAGCCACCGTGGTACAACAACCGAGTTAGAAAAGGGAACTTCACAGCAAACATAAACATAGCCAAAGCCTTGCAGACAAACAAAAATTACGCGAAGCGAAATGTAGTGTGAGGAGGGCTATGCGAGAGGCGTTCAATGAATTCGAAAGTAAAGTTTTATGTACTGACTTGGCAGAAAATCCTAAGAAATTTTGGTCTTATGTCAAAGCGGTAGATGGATCAAAACAAAATGTCCAGGCACTCTGTGACCAAAATGGTACTGAAACAGAGGATGACAGACTAATGGCCGAAATACTAAATGTCTTTTTCCAAAGTTGTTTCACAGAGGAAGATTGCACTGTAGTTCCTTCTCTAGATTGTCGCACAGATGACAAAATGGTAGATATCGAAACAGACGACAGAGGGATAGAGAAACAATTAAAATCGCTCAAAAGAGGAAAGGCCTCTGGACCTGATGGGATACCAGTTCAATTTTACACAGAGTACGAGAAGGAACTTGCCCCCCTTCTTGCAGCGGTGTACCGTAGGTCTCTAGAAGAGCGTAGAGTTCCAAAGGATTGGAAAAGGGCACAGGTCATCCCCGTTTTCAAGAAGGGACGTCGAACAGATGTGCAGAACTATAGACCTATATCTCTAACGTCGATCAGTTGTAGAATTTTGGAACACGTATTGTGTTCGAGTATAATGACTTTTCTGGAGACTATAAATCTACTCTGTAGGAATCAGCATGGGTTTCGAAAAAGACGGTCATGTGAAACCCAGCTCGCGCTATTCGTCCACGAGACTCAGAGGGCCATAGACACAGGTTCACAGGTAGATGCCGTGTTTCTTGACTTCCGCAAGGCGTTCGATACAGTTCCCCACAGTCGTTTAATGAACAAAGTAAGAGCATATGGACTATCAGACCAATTGTGTGATTGGATTGAGGAGTTCCGAAGTAAGAGTGATTTCAGGTGTGCCGCAGGGGAGTGTCATAGGACCGTTGCTATTCACAAAATTCAAATGGCTCTGAGCACTATGGGACTCAACATCTTAGGTCATAAGTCCCCTAGAACTTAGAACTACTTAAACCTAACTAACCTAAGGACATCACACACACCCATGCCCGAGGCAGGATTCGAACCTGCGACCGTACCAGTCCCGCGGTTCCGGACTGCAGCGCCAGAACCGCACGTCCACTGCTATTCACAATATACATAAATGACCTGGTGGATGACATCGGAAGTTCACTGAGGCTTTTTGCAGATGATGCTGTGGTGTATCGAGAGGTTGTACTGAAATGCAGGAGGATCTGCAGCGAATTGACGCATGGTGCAGGAATGGCAATTGAATCTCAATGTAGACAAGTGTAATGTGCTGCGAATACACAAAAATATAGCTCCTTTATCATTTAGCTACAAAATAGCAGGTCAGCAACTGGAAGCAGTTAATATCATAAATTATCTGGGAGTACGCATTAGGAGTGATTTAAAATGGAATGATCATATAATGTTGATCGTCGGTAAAGCAGATGCCAGACTGAGATTCATTGGAAAAATCCTAAGGAAATGCAATCCGAAAACAATGGAAGTAGGTTACAGTACGTTGTTCGTCCACTGCTTGAATACTGCTCAGCAGTGTGGGATCCGTACCAGATAGGGTTGATAGAAGATATAGAGAAGATCCAACGGAGAGCAGCGCGCTTCGTTACAGGATCATTTAGTGATCGCGAAAACGTTACGGAGATGATAGATAAAATCCAGTGGAAGACTCTGCAGGAGAGACGCTCAGTAGCTCGGTACTGGCTTTTGTCAAAGTTTCGAGAACATACCTTCACCGAAGAGTCAGGCAGTATATTGCTCCCTCCTACGTATATCTCGCGAAGAGACCATGAGGATAAAATCAGAGAGATTAGAGCCCACACTGAGGCATACCGACAATCCTTCTTTCCACGAACAATACGAGACTGGAATAGAAGGGAGAACCGATAGAGGTACTCAAGGTACCCTCCGCCACACACCGTCAGGTGGATTACGGAGTATGGATGTAGATGTAGATGTAGATGTAGACATCATGGCTTCAGTACAAAGCGATATTCTCTCTGGCCGCTGCCTGATCGACGAACGGAAGAGTTTGAGACCTCGTCGAATAGACGCGTTTTAGACACTTGTTTGTGTGTTCGAGGTTTTAGGCAGGTCACTGCTTGTTTAGTGCACTCGGTTTTGTCTACGTTGCTGCACATGGATATGCTTTAAACTACGCAAAACCGAGGCGTCTTCTCACGTTCCATTTTTTATTCGGAGTGCTGCGAGGATCTTAATGCATCTGTGGTCATCCGATTTCACATGAGCACATGGTAACCAGTATCCAATTTTCGTTCAAACATCCATGGTTTCATATTACTTATCACCACTCTCTCTCTCGTAAATTCTCTATATGTAACTTTAAAACATTGTTTTGATTTTCGTTAGGATGTAAGCTTGTGATGTTAAAAACGTTAGATATGAGAATCATGAAGGACAACTCATGCTGCAGTCTCTTTTGATTATTATAATCGTATCATGTTTGCTATACATTAAGTATTGTAAATTTATTACTCTCATAGTTGATCTCGTCTATAATTTTGACCATGTGACCCTCATCTGTGCATGTGCATACTAAAGACAGCTACATAAAAGTGTACTTCTCCCAGTCACATAGCATTGTACTCGTGGACAACAGCACTTGAATACCGTAATTTATCCTGTTGTCCTCTGTAAGACTTGTAGAGGTAAGGTTATGTGATGTAGTACTCTAAGGCATAGAAACAAAGTCAATGAATAGCATATTTTTCATCACAGCAGCTCATAGATTATAGGTCTTTTACCCAGTATAGGTCACAAACTGTATGCACTGTTGTTGTTCTCTATTTGAGTCTACAAAGTAAGGCTTAATACACGATAAACGTTAATTGTTCATGGTTGGTAGTCAGTATTCAAATGAAAATTATGCTAAATCACACTTTTTGCGTCTGCAAAAGCTTCTGTCATTTCTGAAGTACGTTTACAAGGTCTATAATTAAGAGTTGACAATATATCCCTTCTTAGGAACTGTGTCTATTTTATGATTATAATTTTTATTTATTTGCTTTGATCGAATCAGACACAATTCAGCAGCTTGAACAATGCAGCCGATGAACAATGGCAGATATGAGCGGTTGGGTGAGCTTTTTAGGATACCCCTGGGATGCTACAAGTCCGATCCCTGGTGATCTACAGAGAAAGGAAGTTGCCATAGCATCATGCAAATATCAGAAAAAAACAATGTTCTGCAATCGATAACATCGTATTAAATGAAAATTGCTAGGAGTGACTCAGTTAAACATGAAAGTATGAGTACCAGATCTCGCACAGATATATTAACGATGTGACTCGTCTCACTACAAAACGAAACTAGCGGTCGCTATAGTAATTTGGTGTACTGCAACAAGACACCAAACAAAATGTTTACCCACTGAATCAAGCATATGAACATTTAATAATGCAAGTACAAACTATAGCCCTGACACAGGCAGGTGAACAGATGAAAGAAAAATATGAAATTATATCACGGTTACAGGCAATGACTGCGAAAGTAGTTAAAGATTACAATAAAGGTCCCCAGAGAAGCAACAAAACAAACACCAATACGTTCGTTAATCCTGTATTGAGTGAAACTAGCTGGCTGTGAATGTTGAATCTATGCAGTGAAACACGAATGCTAATTAAGTAGCTTTGTGTCTCCCTCACCTCAGTTACAGCATCGACGGCTGATGCTTACCAGTTCTAAACCAAGCGAGTGTGAAGGACGGCTGTAGTACCGGCTTGAAACTTTTGCGTCCAGCTGGGCACCTGTACTCTACTCTAAGTCAGAGACATCTCTCTCTGCGAATATCTTCTGTGGCTGTCTGAAGCAAGTACTCTCTTCAAAGTTCCTGCAGTAAGTGTACTCTTTGGTACCCCTGAAGCAAGCGTCTTCTGATTTAATTCTATGAATGTAAGCTGGTTTTGCCTGTATCGGAATCTCGACAGCCAGTCGCAGCAGTCCTTGTGAGTTCCAAGTAATAATAATTTTATAAATAAGTTTTACAAATTTCTAGTCTCTTGGCCTTTGTCATGGTTCACCAGTAACGTTGTGGCACAGGAAGGACGGCTGAAATCTCTCCCACTACATGACAGATACCAACCACAGCCACCTAAAGTCCTCGCACATAAGCAGAAGTGGGACATCGCTCCTTCTACCGAAATAATAACTGTGAGCAAATCACAGACCCCTTACTCACATTTAAATTTAAATTCCTGTACAGCACAGCAGCGTATGGTCTCATAGTATGAAGCTCCATGTTTTCTCCTGGCTTTCAGATCCTACATAGCAAAAATGTTTCCTTTAGTATCTCGCACAAAGCAGTTTTTATAAACGGAGTCCCTCCTCTCGTTAGCTCCTGCTGCACAGATACGGGAGGCTGTGTGAAGATCGGTTTCAACGCCAAACAATTTCATGTCACTCTGGCTTCCTAAGTTAATTTCTCTGCCACGGGTCAGCTAAAGAAAGCCCCCAAGGCTGCAGAAAGAATCAAGTCTCACTCACAGTGATAAAAGTAAAGAAAAAGAGCAAGTAATTAGCAGCGCAGTCTCTGGCGTGACCACCCTTCAAAAGCCAGAATGCTCACTTTTTCCAGTGTGTACACTGAAAGACATGCAGGAAGAGAGTCATTGAAATTCTGGAAGGTACCGACAAAGATCTGAGGCCCTCCTAACACCATTACGGTGGACAGCTGCGATCGGTTTCTCAGTTGAGAATCCATGGCACGAAAAGCCCAGTGAGGGTTCTCTGTAAGGTTTACATCTGGGGAATTTAGTGGCCAGGGGAGTACTATAATCTCATCTTGGTGCTCTTCCAACCACACACGTACATTGGGAGCTACGTGACGCGTTGCATTGTCCTGCTGTTAGATGCCAGGAAAACAAACTGTATGAAGGGTCGACCTGGTTATGAAGGATATACGCATACTAGGGTTGATTCACTGCGCCTTCCCCAGTGACGAGATCACCCAGAGAATGCCACTAAAACATTCACCAAACCATATCACTCCCTCCTCTGACCTGGACCATCCCAGTCATTGTTGCACGGAGTTTGCTTTCAGAAGTTTCAAGCCCAATGGGCATGAAAAGTGATCCAGCTGGAAATGGCACATGTCACCACTAAGTGGACGTCCAGCTGAGGTACCGGGGTGCAAATTCCAGCTTTCTTCGCCAATGAACAGCAGTCAGCATGAGTTCATGAAGCAGGTGCCTGCTGTGAAGACTCATACGCAGCAACGTTCGCTGAATCGTCGTTTCGGACACTGTTGGTAGCACCTTAGCTCATCTGTGTGGTCTGTTGCTCAAACGTTGCACGTCTATTCCTTGTACACATCTCCACAGCCATCATTCACACCTGTCATTTATGGCACATGGTGCACCACAGTTGCCTTGGCGCAAGTTATGTGTAGCGCCATTCTGCCCTGTCTTGGCAAGAAAGGTGTCCGGATATCTCCCGAATAGAGAATATCTCGAACATTATGGGCAGGGCCCTCCAACCAGTTCGTGATTTTGACCATCTAACGCGCCAATTGCATAGAACTTGGCACAATATCGCTCACGAGGTGGACCAACGTATTATTTGCTTGCTCAGTTTGTGAAGTTCTTACTTCTGAATAAATCATCTATTTCTTCTAAATTTTAATCGTTGTTTGTCTGTACATGTGCATCACATCTACGGATTTCCGTCCTATTCGGGTAATTCCCTCGTGGTGCGCCGTTCTTTTTCATTTTTTATATTTTTAATATTTTTCTTAGAGGGTATTTCACAAGTACACAGGGTTACATTAGTCTCGTTTCGTTCGGCTCAGACCGTGCGTTTGACGTGAAATCCATCCAAAACTTTGCTATGATTATTGATCCTCCTATACTGCGTAGAAGCAGAGGACTTAGACGATAAGTGAAGGAAGTAGACAACACGCCTGAGTAATATCTAATGGGTTACTCAGAGTGAGTAATATAGTTTATCAGTATGATTCGTTATTAGTGAATTAGGTTCGCCGAAATTTACAAGTACTTTCTGCCCAATGATAACCAAAAAGGAAGGTACGCGACGGCTCAACAAATAAAGAAGACATCAACCATTGTAGGATGCTTTCTCTCAAAGATGTTAAGAAATACAAAATTTGACGCATTTGACATCTCTCAGATTGTGTTCTGCATCCTAAACCAGCTGGTCTCCGAAAGAAGAATGATCAACGTTTGCAGCACTTTTCTCTGACTTCCTTTTTTTCCATTTAGACCTGATTAGCTACTTTTATAAAATTTCGCATTCACCTTTCTCGAGATGTCCGCATTCTCAACAAGAAGTTCTTTTAACTACACATTCATTAGTTTTGTTCAGGGACAAACTTTCATTCATTTTTGTCGTTGTTGAAGACCTCAGCTCGACATGTGGTCCGAAGAAATACGTACCCTTCAATTGTGTAAAAAATTTTACGTGTACTCAGATTTGTACCAGGAGCGTTAGAACTGTTTACACTTTCTACTACCAAGGAAGTATTCGCTCACACTTAATCAGCGACACCTTGCCCAAGTGTGCGCAGTTGAACCGCACTTGCGGCCAACCCGTTAAGCCACACTCGAGGGAGGGAACTTGTAACAGCTAAGTTCGTACTCAGTTCGAAAAACACCCCATCCCCCCCCCCCCCCCCCACAACACTGCCTAGCGTTTGTCAGTAGTCTCGATGCAACCAGTTTGATTCCAGGAGTGGAAAATCAAAGTAAAGAAATTCCATCACTTCGTATGGAGAGAGAGAGAGAGAGAGGGAGAGGGAGAGAGAGAGAGAGAGAGAGAGAGAGAGGGAGAGGAAGAAGGAAGTGAGAGAAAGGAGTATTAGTGTACTATATGTTACTGCCTAATATGCACGCGTCTTGCATTAAATCCAGACTCTGTCATTGGGCGACGCAATGCAATGTGCAATGTCCATTGCGCAATAGCTGCGGCACTAAACATTCCCAGAAAGAGAGACTCCCAAACTTCGTGCAGCCATCAACATTTACATTTTCCATGTTTATCCTTACTCCTTCAAAGCTAATACTTCGATGATTCCTCTGGAAATACCGCGCTCGATGTAAAACCCTATCGTTTTGCAAATGTAATTTTTATTTCCTCCGTCTCCGGGGGCTTCCTACTTTACCGTCGGAATAAAATAGAGCGAGGGGATATGACACTGATGATGGTCATCATCGATTAGACGAGGACCTTACACTAGGTGAACCCTCTAATTGTACTCGAAAACAATTTCCTATTAACCCGTAATCACCCAAAACGTCGCAGAACAACTCTCTGCAAGCATCCGTCACGGCCAGCAACACCAGACAAATACACACGATGACAAAGAATAGAGCAACCCACTACAGAATAACAGCATTCCCCAGGAAGTTCCTCACGAGAGCGGTGTAACGTATTGGCTTCCCTTGGTTCCCGTTTTGCAAACGCATATATCGTCTTTCACGTACTTATCAAATGGTGTGGTTTAGTAACACGTGAACTTACTCTTACGTCTGCAGATACAAGAACATTCCATAGTTCACTTAGGTTACAGAGCCAGAAGATATTGAGATTCTAATATATCTACCAATTAATGCACTCAGGTAGCAAAGGTATCTTATTATCGAAACACTGAAGATAAAGATTACACGTAAAAACTCCGACAGTCTGCAGTAGGCTCCACTTCAAAGCACTGAATCCGAAATTGTGATTTTTCATTTAACATGTCAATGAGACAGAAGAATTTTATGGACGTGAGAATGATACTGTAAAGCTAGAAGAGTGTAATGTCATTTAGTCATTGATGAGGTTCAAATATTTGCCAATATTGTTACTGTCATCACTTCATGTCGACCTGGTCTGGTAGTTTTTTTAATATATATATTCTCGTGTCCACTATGTCTTAAGAGCTACTTGGTCTCCTGCTGGTTGCCTAATGGCGTCCAGTTATGTCTCTGTATGCCGACGACCCTGCTACGTTGAGAATTTCGACTACTGTGCATCTGATTCAAGGTACTTCATCTTGTTTTACGATTTTTGGGTCACCTGAACGTTGCTGAGTACCCTGTGTGAATTTATTGCATGATTACACTGAGCGAAACGGACGAGGGGTGACAAACTGAGCTAGTATTCAAGAGATTTAGATTCTCTGTGGCTCCCGTAAATAAGGTCATGTGGATATTGGCGATGGCTCTCAAAACTGGTCACTTCAGACATTAGTTTGCATTGTTATTCAACTGAGAAAATGACGAGCGTAGAGCAGACATACTCGTAATATGAAGGGCTTATTGCAGTAGTGGTACAAGTCCATTTTTGTTCATTGTGAGATACAGAGTCCTAAAGTTAAATGAGCGCTGAAAAATCTGCAGTTGAGGTACCAGAAAGATTCAAGCATATGGCTTCTTGCTAGAGATGAACCTTTCTTTCTATTTGTTTGTATCATGAATTGCAGAAGCATTATTGGCAGGAAAGTGGAGGTAATGGACTTGTACCACTATTGAAAAAGCCCTTCATATGTAACACATTGTATTTCTTTCCCTTTGTTCCTTATGTCTGAGTCAGAGAAAGTGTGGTAATCATTACCTCCTGGTGTTACAGATCAGGCTCGACAAATGCATGAGGTAGCAACCCTGAGAAAGCATACTCAAATGTTGTAATGGCCAATTGCTTACACACAGTCTTTTCCTGTACACAAAAAGGCAAGTTGAACATGACTTCCTTCAAGGGAAGTGTAACGCAGATGTCAAGCAGATGACAATATGTAGCTCTGATGTTGTGCACGAAGAAAAACATTCCAAACTTTGTTTAGATTATAGTATATGATGTTATTTCCATAGGAAACAGAATTAACAATAATTTGTATTGGAAGGTCGACCACAAACTCTTTGTTAAATTGGTAGTTACAAACGCAAAAATCATTCCCAGTACTGGTACATATTTTAATTCATTGCTTTGGTCTACATCAATATGTGGTGGGACTCAATATGTCTCAGGAAAATCAATAGCATATATTAATATATCACCAATACCCCAGCTATAATCATCATTAACTCCATTTCGCTCAATGCTAAGTGTTATTCCAATATCGGAGTACCTCGTCAGTACCGATGCGAATTTGAAAGGAGAACAGCAGTGGGCTGAGGCATGAGTTGGAATTTCCGTCAGGGAGGAAGATGTGCTAGGCTAGGCCTTTCATCTGTGGTAGGCACAGTGCTAGTGTGGCATAATGGGTACACATCTGCCTAATAAGCCGGAGAGATGCGTTTTAACCCCAGTGCTGGTACAAACTTAATTAATTGCTTTAGCCTCCATCATTATAGCAGATAAAGGTGAGACTCAAAAAATTTCAGGAAAATCAGCTTAATACGTTTAAAGCATTATAAGTTTAAAAAATCCATACACAATGGCATTATACATTTATTAATTTCAGTAATAGAATGCATACTATATTTTATTTAAGAAACAACCCTGTTACCAATCAAAACAAATGGTAATTTCACATTTAGTGACAATAAATCTGAAATTATAAAATCCATTAAGGAAAAGCAGAATTTTCTTACAAAGGAAATTCTACAATAAACAAATGTGTGTCTATATTTGTGCTTTGTATTTCGCAAAAGGTAGGTAAGCAATGGTGCTAGGTATCTAATTAGAGAATAATAAAAGAAAAGAAAAAAAAGTGATTTGTCTGCGATTATACACAATCAACATTCATTGCGGAATACAATAATGTATGCCAAAACATGAGAGATGCCAAAACGTTCACATCAAGATCATGTGTTTGCATCTTATATTAAGCATATTACATGATAACACATCAGATTATTCGAAGAAAAATGGATGGTAACTGTGTAGAAAAGTTAGGAGCCACTGGTAAAAATTACTGTGGAACAAACATTGAGTGAAAGTGTGAGTTGTTTCAACTACTTGTTAAGAGAAAGAGACAGATGTAATGCTATAAACCGGTATCTTCATAATCAGTTATTAAAACTGTGAAAACATTATATGGGATAGACAAGGAGAAGCTTTACAGCTTAGTTGAGAGAACATCAGTATGTTAGTACTAGTAATAAGTTGTCATTTGGCTATCACTTACATGTCCATAATGCATCAGAGGTTGTACATAAGACTAACAAATATTGATTAGTTATGATCCATTAAGATATGGAAATTTGTGCCACTTTTAATAAACATCCAGAGTATCTCTTAAATGTAAAAGTGGATATAAAAAACCAAAATTTCCAGCAGAATTTTATAAAGGCGTTATTTTAAGTTTCTGTGTATTTCGATTTTGATTGTACTTTAATTTATGTATCCTTATACTCCTTATTCTTACCTATAAGATTTCACTGATATTGAATTTCTTTCTCAACATCATTTCTATTCTTGAGAGTTTGAATTACAATGAATGTACCCCTATGGTTTTTATACTGAATATGATAGCATCACATTTTTTGTGTCATAGATTATATAGGATAATGAGTATTATTCCTTACACTTGTTGTTTCACGTGCCGTTTTTTGCTACCTGCCTTACTTTATGTATCCATTGACAGATAACACATATTTTACAGAATTTTTATATATACTTGATACAAATAGATTTTTATCTTTTGGTACCTTCTGTTTTTTAAAGTTTATTAATATTTTAAATGACACATTTCTGTTAACAAGTAGTTTGTAGTAGCTCATAGTGTCACCCAATGTTTGTTACGAAATAATTCTTACCACCTTACTGCCTTGTTACCATTCATTTTTCTTCGAATAATTTGATGTTCTAGTATGTAATCTGTTTGATATAAGACGCAAATACATCATATTGAGAACAATGCCTTTTGGTATCCCTGTTAGTTCATTAGTGTACTCAACACAGAACAATGATTGTGTATACTCACAATTAATCACTGTTCTTTTCTTTTACTATCATCTAATCTGGGATCTATCATCACAGTTTATCTACCTTTCAGTGAAATACAAGACAGACTCACAGACACATATTTGTTCGTCATAGAACGTCCATTGTAAGAAGACTGTTTATTCTTTGTGGATTGTTGGAACTCCAGGCATGTATTAAATGTCAAATTATTGTATGATTTTATGGATTACAGGATTGCTTATTAAATAAAGTATTGTGTGCATATATTTACACAGTGTATTGGTTTTTTTTGCCTTAAAATGGTTTATGAAACGTACGTTCTTTTATGAATGAACAAAATTTCAGTAGTTTTCTTTGTATATCCATACATACTCTTCAGTCACTACTTATTTACTGTTCAACACATTAGTTAATTGTAGTCCCTAGTTAATCAATGTAATGTACCTTTTCAAATATTTTACGAAATTTGTATTTATTTTATGAATTACTATGAATGTACTGTTGAAAATATTTTAATATGTTTGTTTGTATTTCCTACGAAGTCTTCCATTGCTGATTACTTAGTGTACAACACATTAGTTAAATTTGGTACACCAAAACTCTTCTATGTTATCATATCTTTGACAACACTGTAATATGTTTGCAGTTGTCAGGCAGCAGTACTCGTAGTTGTATCTACTATTATATGATATACAGGGTGAGTCACTAACTATTGCCACCTAGAATAACTCTGAAAGTATGACAACAGCTGAAAAGTTTCTGGGACAAATGTTGCATGGGACATAGGGGCCATAATATGACGTTGGAATTTTGTTGCTAGGTGGTGTCGAATCAAAGATAAGAACGCCAACTTTTTTTCAATGAGATGCTATAGTTTGTTACTTATTTTCTGATAGCGGCTATTGAGACGAATCTAATGATGTGTAAGAATAAGGTCTCTTAAGGTCAACGAAGGTCAAAAACGTGGCATGAACGTCCATTTACAGAAAGTGTTCGAAGTTATGACCATTGGTATCAGTGCAGTGCTGCAATCTTCTTATCATGGATAGAGTGGTATTCCTCATCACATCAGCAATTATCGAAGCAAATGCTCTGGTGACAAGTTTGCCGCGCGGGATTAGCCAAGCGGTCTCAGGCGCCGCAGTCATGGACTGTGCGGCTGGTCCCGGAGGAGGTTCGAGTCCTCCCTCGGGCATGTGTGTGTGTGTGTGTGTGTGTGTTTGTGTGTGTGTTTGTGGGTGTGTGTGTGTGTGTCCTTAGGATAATTTAGTTTAAGTAGCGTGTAAGCTTAGGGACTTATGACCTTAGCAGTTACGTCCCATAACATTTCACACACATTTTTTTTTTTTTTTTCTGACAAGTCTCTCTCGTATATCGTGCAAATAGTAAATATTCGCAGAATACGGCGTAGCCATCTAACGTGCCATTGACATGTAAACATCATTCAACGGTTTCGCAATACAACACTAATCAGATCGGTAAGACTAGTATCGTCTAATCAAGCGAATGTGAATGATATGCTTCTCATTTATGGAGAATTACAACGAAATTCAGTGAGAGCTAGAGACTCATACGTTGGAAGATATCCTCAACGTGCTTACCCTGCACGTCGCCCATTTAAATACGTGTATGATAAATTGAGAACAACTAGACCTTTAACGAATCGGAAACATATCTGGCAAAGGAAAGTTACTAACGAGGAAACGAAAATTGGTACTATTGCCACTGTGGTTCGAGATCCTTGTGTTAATTCTCGTGAAATCGCAAGAGAATCTGGCGTGAGCTAGAGATGTGTTGTTCGTGTTCTGCATAGCAATAAACATTATCCTTACTATACCAGTCTCCACCATGAATTAACTGGTACGGATTATATGCGTCTCATTGAATTCTGCCGATAGGATCAACTTCAGATTCAGAGGGATGACTCATTTATTACTTTCATTTTATTTACTAACGAGACTACAATCACAAACCACAGAAATGTTAGTTAATTTGCATAACATGCAATATTGGGCAACTGAAACGCAATGTCGACTGCGGCAAGTTGCACAACCAAAACTGTGGTCGGTGAATTTATGGTGTGGGATTCCGGAGGACAGAATTATAGGCCCCTATTTCATCGAAGGAAATCTTAATGGCAAGAAGTACGCCACATTCTTGCAAGAAACATTAGATCTGTTATGGGGAGAAATACCTTTAGAAACAAGGAACAGAATGTGGTATCAACACGATGGGTGTCCAGCACATTTTTCGCTGATGGCTAGAAATGAGTCGCAGACACAACTCCCAAATCGTTGGATTTGACGTGGAGGAGATGTGTCGTGGCCGGCTCGTTCGCCAGACGCCTTTGGATTTTTTCTTGCTGGGATTCTTAAAAGACCTAGATTATAAAGACGTTCCAACTACACCTGAAGATATGCGAGGGAGAATTGTCAGAGAATGCGTTTCGATAACTGCCGATGTGGTAAGGAATGCCACTCAATCCGTGATAAGAAGATAGCACCACTGCACTGATACCATTGGTCATCACTTCGAACACCTTCTGTAAATGAACTTACATGCCACCTGTGTGACCTTCGTTGACTTTCGAAGTTCTTACAGTTACACATCATTGGATTCGTCTCGATAGCCGCTGTCAGAAAATAAGTACCAAACTACAGCATCCCACTGAAAAAACAAAGTTGGCCATATCTCTGACGCAACCCACCTAGCGGCTTGAAACCAACGTCAAATTATGGCCCCCATTGTCACATGCAACTTTTGACTCTCCAACTTTTCAGCTCCTATCATACTTTCGGAGTTATTATTGGTGGCAAGTTCAGTAGGGTAGCATTACGATCTGGATTGCTTCCACAGGTATTTATGGATTCTGATGTGAAGACATGTATGTGTAGGATGATTCTCACGTTTACACGATGTAAAATGTGATGTACATAAGTTCATGTCATGCGTGTAAATAGAGCTATCATACTCTAGTCTGGATATTTTAATGTGATCTTTGCAATGTTTTATACCTACATAGCAATGTATGCAGACAATATTATTTTCTTCCAAACTGGTATGTTTCAATTTAAGGTGCTTGAATGTGATGCAGTGTCGAAATTAGCTAACTGCACAAATTAAATGGAAAAACCGTGTTGCAGCCTTCTTTAGCCAACCTTTTTATTAGCTAAGGTAGGAAGGAAGGAAACATCAGTTACTAAATTCGACCAGTTAAATATCCATTTCCATATCATATTAAAAATCAGTGCCTACACGACTTCTGAAGTAAGACACTTTGTCACATTCATGTTTATAATTCTAAACTCAAAAACTGTAGTTCCAGCGTGTACGTACTTATTGGAAACACCACGCACTGTTTCATTGTGTAATGAATACATAAAAATCATATAGTGTGGCAGAAAAAGGAGTCTGTCGACTCTATTGGATGAAGCTATCCAGCTAATGGCAAAAGGCGTATTGATGTTATTGTGTACACTGACTCCTACAATACTGACAATGGCAGGTAATTATAATTCAAGAATATTAATAAACAACCTACACCAAACTACGTTTTCATTTGTAAAGGATTAAGAGGCCGAGAACCCACACTAAGACAAAATCATACTGAATGTGACAAAAACAGATAAAAAATTAATGCGAATACATCAGTAAACAGTTAATTACATACGATTTGCGATACAGTTTTCAATTGGACATTATTGTCTCCATTATGGTATGTTTTTTATAGCAGACATAAAGTTTGTAGAGTTGAGATGTGCGTGAGGACGAGATTAAAAATCAAATAACCCTATTCTGTATAACATTGTCTTCCGAAACGACTGAAATGCAGCTGCGAGGAAGACAAACGGTAGAGTATTCTAATCTGCACGTAAATAAAGATATTGAGAACGTCTGTTTGCAGTGCAGTCTCTTATAGCTTTTTATTGATCAGGAAGGGTTGAGTATAGGTTCCTTACAATTGGTACTGAGCCGAAGCAAAGTGATGGAGTCAGTATTGGCTTCTCGTATACACTTACAAACAACGCCGGTAATCAAATCAAAATAGTCGACGTAGGGAAACACTTAGCGTCTTCATCATAAAACATCTAATAAGAGGTATGTTGGTATGTTCCCTTTTGTATAAGTAAAACTATCAGATGCGGCTTTGATATTGTGTTACCATATTATTGCATGACGTACAGCCCACCCACAAAAAATGAACTGTCGGAACGCTTCAGAGAAAGCTTGGAGAACATCTTGCATAAATTTTCCCTGTCGTGTCATAACTACGGAAATATCAGTCTATCAGCTGTAGAATTTAGAGTTGTAAAAATTTAAAACGGAGGAAAGGAATAGAGTTTCTTGTGAAATTGCTATGAATGTATTTTTGGAACATTATCTTGAGCATTTAAGCAATAAAGGAAACTTTTCACTCCCTGGGTTTCAAACTTGTCGCCCACAACGAATACTTCTGCGGCTGAGCTAATCGATTGCAGAACGATTCTCTCTCTCTCTCTCTCTCTCTCTCTCTCTCTCTCCGCGCTCCCGCGTTCTCTTAAACACATAGCAGAAGTGGCCCTTATGTATTCATCGACTAACAAGCTGATAAGGTTTACATTTTCTGTCATCGTTCTTTCCCCATGTGTATCACAACAAGACTACTGCGACAGTCTCTTTCAGGTTCATTGTCTAGTCCCATTAACAATACTGCAAGCGGTTGTCAAGAAATTCCTGTTTGTTAGAACTGGTTTGTTTCGTCTCCGTTAACGCAAACAATATTACAAGCAGCTAAAAGGAGACGTATTCTTTCAATTTACTTTTATGATGCGAGATTAAGGGGAAATATTCCACATTTGGTCAAAATTACTTGGCCAGAGATATACTTTTGATATGTTTGTCTTTCATTTATTAGGGGCGTTTAGTAAGGAATAGAACACTTAATTTTCCTCAGCTATTTCGGTTAGAAATGGGCAATTTGATATGAGACAGCGTGTAGTATTCCCGCTTCAGCCCCAGTACACTATGTGATCAAAAGTATCCGGACACCCCTCAAAAACGTACGTTTTGCATATTAGGTGCATTGTGCTGCCACCTTTTCCCAGGTACTCCATATCAGCGACCTCAGTAGTCATTAGCCATCGTCAATGAACAGAATGGGGCACGGACTTCGAACTGGTTAGGTGATTGGGTGTCACTTGTATCATTTGTCTGTACGCGAGATTTCCACCCTCCTAAACATGCGTAGGTCCACTGTTTCCGATGTGATAGTGAAGTGAAAACGTGAAGCTACACGTACAGCACAAAAGCGTACATGCCGACCTCGTCTGTTGACTAACAGAGATCGCCGACGGTTGAAGAGGGTCGTAATGTATAATACGCAGACATCTATCCAGACCATCACACAGGAACTCCAAACCGTATCGGGATCCAATGCAAGTACTATGACAGTTAGACCGGAGGTGAGAAAATTTTGATTTAACGGCCGAGGGGCTGGTAATAAGCCACACGACGCCGGTAAATGCCAAACGACACCTCGCTTGGTGTAAGCAGGGTAAAAATTGGACTATTGAACAGTGTAAAAATGTTGTGTGGAGTGACGAATCACGGCGATCCGATGGCAGGGTGTGAGTTTGGCCATTGCCCGGTGAACGTCATCTGCCAGTGTGTGGAGTGCCAACAGTAAAATTCGGAGGCGGTAGTGTTATGGTGTGCTCATGTTCTTCATGGAGGGAGCTTGCACCTCTTGTTGTGTTGCGTGGCACTATCACAGCACAGGCCTACATTAATGTTCTAAGCACCTTCTTGCTTCCCAGTGTCGAAGAGCAATTCGGGGATGGCGATTGCATCTTTCAACACGATCGAGCACCTGTTCATAATGTACGACCAGGATCGGAGTGTTCACACTACAGTAACATCCCTGTAATGGACTGGCCTGCACAGGGTCCTGACCTGAATCCTGTAGAACACCTTTGGGATGTTTTAGAACTGCGACTTCGTGCCAGGCCTCACCGACCGACGTCGATACCTCTCCTCAGCGCAGCACTCCGTGACGAATGGGCTGCCATTCCCCAAGAAACGTTCCAGCACCTGACTGAACGTGTACCTGCGAGAGTGGAAGCTGTCCCCAAGGATAAGGGTGGGCCAACACCATATTTAATTCCAGAATTACCGATGGAGGGTGCCACGAACTTGTGAGTCATTTTCAGCCAGGTGTCCGGATACCTTTGGTCACACAGTGTAGTTTCACGAAGTTCCGATAAATGGCGGCGCTATACGTAGTCTTCAAAATGGTGGTTGTAACGGAAGTTCATTCGTAACAGAGGTCACAAACACCTCGCTGCTCAACTGGACGTCTCTGCTGGCACTAGTGGCATAACCGTTCATCAGTTGGAATACTCAAGGGTATGTGCCCACTCGGTTCCTCGACGTCTAACAGAAGACCATAATGAGCATCGGAGGATCATCTGTGAGTAATCGCTTGCGCGTTACGTCGCTGATTGTGACAGCTTCTTTTTCAATATTGTCACATTTGATGGAACTTGGGTTCGTCACTTCGAGCCCGAAAAGAAACGGCAATCCATGGAGTGGCACCACACCATCTCGCATTTTTCGACTTCCATCTGTTTGGGCCAATGGAAGATGCACTCCTCTGTAGCCAAAAGAGTGAGAAATAATACGGCGTATGGAATCCTGAATAAAACCCAACTGCTTTCATGAAAAAAATGTGTTGCATTACATATTGAACACTCCTGTTATTTGCATCAAATGTTGTTAGATTTAGTAAACGAGAGATTTGATTGGAATCAATGACCACGAGGTTTTTCTTCTACAGTTCAGCCCTAGATTTAATCTAAAAGTTAAGAAAAGTGGGAGGATATATATACTTAACAAGGTTGAGAAGAAAATAATTAGAAAGTATACAGGCAGTCTCTGGAGATCGGAATGCAGGGGGGGGGGGGTCAGAGTAACAAATTCACAAGCATTGTAAGTCATCACATGGTAGACGAATATTGCTCTCTAGAAGTTTATGAACGATGGGATCACGTACATTTCATAACAACAGTAGTAAGCTAGTTAGAAAGACAAGTTTTCGCCAATTTAAGCAACTCTGTTACTTTGGTAGGGAATAAAAGGTGAACGAAGGCTAAAAAAATAGTGTTGGGTAATGACTCAAGAAAAATGTCCAAATGTGTGTGAATTCATATTGGACCAAACTACTGAGGTCTTCGATCACTAGACTTACACACTACTTACACTAACTTGAACTAACTTATGCTAAGAACAACACACGCACCCATACCCGAGGGAGGACTCGAACCTGCGGCGGGAGGGACCATGCAATCAGTGACATGGTGCCTCTAACCGCGCGGCCACTCCGCGCCTCAATGACTCAAGACCAAATCAGGGCGCCATAGTATCGTCCACAGGTAAGGCTCTATGCTAATCAAGAACTGTGGGTCACGGACAAGGACACAATGGGGCTGCGTACGTCCGCCGGCATATGGCATATTTCTCTACATCCACAGAGTCTTTGTCAGAAACACACATAGTGTATTTTTATCAATCAGATACTTTCACTCCCTGCCGTTTTCCCTTTCCGGCGAATGCACTCCTTCGTCTGTACTGAGAAAAGAGCCAGGCGGCGAATAATTTATCACCCGTTTTGTATATACGTACAGGAAGGTATACTGGAAGAGTTCTGTAAATCTGAAAGCAAGATCTTATCTGCTGATATGTGTAAAAGACCTAAAAGCGCTTATTACTAAAAAAGAAATTACTGAATCCAACTCGTTTTTCCAGTTGGAAATGGTAAATTGTAACTTAATGACTTCTGTTTCTAAAAACCCTTAAATGAATAAAATTACAAGACGTAGCCTACTTTTGGCCACTGCATAGACTTTCAGAATTAGAGACGTAAATATAACTGAGAACGTAATCGAAAATTTGTTCAGATGCTTCCATAGAACAAAGTTGAAATTATACATCGCCCCTGTTATTGCAAACGTGCAATTTTATATCGATTAAGCACAATAACTGGCCTGCTGCAACGGTTAATAGAGACTGTCGTCACATTGGTGTACTGAGCGGGTGAAATATTACTTTCTCTCTTACGTGTAATTCACTTTAATGTCTATTATCGTTCCGGCGTGACGACAAGCGCCGGCTCGACGATGAAGAACGGAAGAGCAGAGAGGGCTGTGAGACGACGTCAGCCAATAGCACGCTGACTAGGACGACACCAAGTCAGGAGCGTCATCTACTCGAGTAGAATATAAGAGCCGCCATGCTGCGCCGGTTGTGGAAGACGAACCGTCGTACAAACGCCACAGCAGTGACTAATGAAATGAATTATTTTACTTGCATTGAAATTGTATATACCAAAGGACAATGATTAGTTGCATGTCGCCATTTGCTTGCGACACACCTTTGTGAACACGCTAAGTATTGTCAATTTAAATTACTATAACAAACTCCATTAACATGAATTGCTTGAATTGTTGTCTAGCGATCCGAGAAAACAGCTTCCTAGGCACGCTATATTAGACGAGTGGGCAGGATAGTACACTTACATTTTTATTATAATCTTGTTTTCTTTTCTAGAGATCCGCAATTAAGTTTGCACTGGTTTTCTGTAACTCTTACGTAATGGCTTCATCTATCCGTTACTTCTCTTAATTCCTTCGATATATATGCGTATGCTCACGAGATAAAAATTTGAAACTCTGAAAAAGCACTCTAGATTTGACTGTAGTATCTACCTTAATGTGATTTTCTCTACAGTTGCACTCCGCTCTCCAAGAACTCACGGGTACTAATATCCGCTCTGTCTCACTCCTTCCGAATCGTTACATTCAGGAGGAAATCGAATAGTATCGGTACATAAGATTTACCAAAATTGTAATATTTCATGGCGGTCTTGTAGAGCAGTCTTCACACTAAATAACAGGATGATGTGGGTATCAGGAAAAATCAGGGCCCCTCATAGGGTAGTGTTTGTGTTGCGGTGTTGAGAAACTGGTCCATGGGAATATTAAAGTTCCGTAGTTTTGGAGTTCCAGAACTTTGACGTTCACCAAAGAGTCACCTGGATGACCATTACTTCGGCATTTCCAACTAAAAGGTTTCAGAACGGAAATCAGAAAAGGTCGATGCATTCTGATTTGGAGTCTGCTACAAAACGTGTACAACACGGTGCTGGTGAGCCCGTACCTATCCCTCCTAAGAACCTTCAGATACTGCACTCGGAATCAAATGGTACATCATGTGAGCCTTCTGAAGATTGTGATTGGGCAGGTGAACAAGAAATGGCCCAACCTTTCAAACAACTTGAGATAAAATTTTTGGCCACCGATTTAAATCTCACAAAGCTCCTTAAGAGCTCCTGGCTCCAAGGCTGAAACAAAACAACATACTAGCTCCAGGAACAAGTGTAGTATCTTACAGACACACAGACAAAGATGTGAAAGTGTATTTCAGGCGGAAAGACTTCTTAGTTTACGGCACTAGCATTCCAAACTTCTTTAACAAGTTTGGAGCAGAGTAGAAGGCAGATGACAAGATTCTTCATTAATTCAAGTAAGAGTATTTTAAAAGGTGAGTTGCTACATAACGGAAACATTCTGTCTGTCTCAAGGAGACGTATGAGAATCTCGAGCTGCTACTCGAAAAAGAAAATTACGGTGAATATCAATAGACGATCTTCGATGATTTGGAGGTTTTGAGCTTATTGTTAGAACAACAACAGGATTATATCAAATACGTATGTTACCTTTGTGAATGGGACACCCGAGATAAAAAGGATTGTCGGGCAATACAAGAATGGCCTCGAAGAAATACACTGATTCTAAGATTCAACTACATTGCCAGGAAAACTTACTAGATCCTCAAAAAATTCTCCTACCACTACTGCTTATTTAGTTGGTACTAATGAAGCAGAATGAGATTTTCACTCTGCAGCGGAGTATGTGCTGATATGAAACTTCCTGGCAGATTTAAACTGTGTGCCGGACAGAGACTTGAATTCGGGAACTTTTCCTTTCACGGGCAAGTGCTCTACCAACTGGGCTACCCAAGCACGACTCACGGCCCGTCATCACAGCTTGAAAGGGAGGAGACGAGGTACTGTCAGAATGGAAGCTGTGAGGAGGGGTAGCTGGGTAGCTCAGTTGGTAGAGAACTTGCCCGCGAACGGCAAAGGTCCGGAGTTCGAGTGTCGATCCGGTACACAGTTTTAATCGGCCAGGAAGTTCCACTGATGAAGCAATTTACAAAGGCATTGGATAAATATGACATTTGTTTTAAATATCCAACCAACACATTTACTGTGCTGTCAGACGCAAAATCAATAAGGGGATGTCTGCAGAATCATAGATCAGGAAGCTAAGTGAAGATAAAAATTTTGAAGAATGTATGGCTTCACAAGAAGAAGAAACTTCGACTGATTTCAAAGAAGTTCTTCAGAATTTTTTGGGAAATGAGATAGAATCAAACTATATGAAATACGTGAACAACAAGGTGAAAAAGTTTTATAGCCTTAAGATGCAACAGGGGTCTGAAGGTACAATTCCTTCACTCAGACATAGAAACGATTCCAGAAAGGCTCGGGGCTGTGATTGAAGAACACGGTGTGCGGTTTCACAGGGACGTTAAACAAATGGAAAGAAGGCGTCAGGGGCGATGGAGTACCTCCACGATGACCAACTATTGTTGGTAGCTGCAACGTGATTGTCCTGCACAACACAAGAAAACGTGTGACAGAAGAACTTTTTCATCCAAACGGCAGCGAACAAAATGACTTAATTTGGTGATTTTTCTCTGAAATTTTGTATGTTACACTTATATTACACTTTTTTATGTTTGTGCTATAAATACTGTCTCTTGTATAAATACAGTGCATTAGAATATGTGTGTAATTCATGTTTAGTACATTATATCGGTTTTACCCCTCATACAAAATACAGACTGCTAATTTAAAGCAAACTATATGAGTTTCTATTTTAAAGTTTCTATTAAGTACAACTTTTGAAAATCCTTATGTTATACATGAAAATGGAATTATATTATGTTAATCGAACATTTTCAGCGTTCATAATAAGTTACTTTCAACATCCACAACATCTAACTTGCTGAAACATCTTGCTCACTGCATCTCATGGACCAGTTGTTCCCCGCTGTATTTCCATAAAATATAAGCAATGATAAACAACATTCCATTCGAAGGCCGTACAGTCAGAAATCGGTATGGCGGTCAGGCAAAATCGCTGTGAACACTGTGAGGTAATGGGCGAGCTGTGGCGCCCTGGAAATATTCTATGTTCGGAGTTGGGGCCGCCACACACGACGCTCGTCAAAGTCGCGGCTCGTTAGCAACCAAGAATGCCGCACAATAGCTGGACCACGTGGTGTCGAACGTTAGCTGGGGTCCAGGCGTGGCGTGGCTGAGAATTCCATGGTGACGCTGTGTCGATGAAAGAGAGCTGTATGCTGAGAGTTCCAAAGATGGCGGTGTTTGTGAAACCATCATGGCAGACATTTCACAGTTCGTATAGAAATTAATAGTAGCCAGATGAATCATGATACCTCAGATAGAAAGATTTTCGTTACCATGATTTGCACGACGATTCTGACGGTGTAATCAGATTTTCAATATCTCTATTAGTTTAAAGTTTAGTGTCTGACGGTAAATTATACGAGTAACACCCAGCAACGAATTTCCAAAATCTAAACGTTTCATCCGATTTCGTCGATTGACGTGTCTTTAGAAAACTATTAGTGCAAACCTAAATTGGTATAAATTACAGGTATTTAAATTGAATAGCAGATGAGTTATTGGAGGTCAAAGTGACCGATTACTATCGATTGCGTCAGGCCATAAGTACTCCACAGTTACACAAAAAACGGTAGCAGCATGCTTATAAATATATTTATTCATCTACGTCTTTGTGTATATCCGATATGTGCTATTCATGAAGAAATTGGTTAAATATTTACTGTGTTTTAGAAAGCACAGAGACGTTAGGCTACTGGCCTACCTTTTGTTCTATTCCTTTGATATATGTTTATTTAATTTGTTTATCTGTCTAATAATGTGTGTTAGAGCATGTTTATGATCCAGCCGTAGGAATATTTATTTAATTTCAAGTTATTTAAATGTAAATCCAGTATTTATAATGTGTTTCATTATGTTTGTGTGCGTGCGTTGGCATGAAGACATGGCGTGAGCGCTCTAGACAATCACAGCGCTCGTGAATGGGGAGGCTGGATGGAAGCGGGAGAAGAGTCCTGGGCAGGATGGCACAGGAAAGGAGGAGTATAGCACAGGGCACAGGAGGTGCTGGACGGATAGTCTTGGACAATACGGTGCGACGGACACAAAGTCGCGGAAAGACTTGGATAGTGGAGCGGTTTTCGCGTGGGCATGGGAGAAATATTTCGTAGTGCCGACTTGTGAAGTTGTGAGATCTCCGTGGTTTCCGCAGTGAAGATATAGTACGCGTTTGGAAGTGAATATCTCGCGAGCTAAGTTGTCGTTCATGACTAATTACGTGCAGTAGGAATCTATTGTTTCCCTGTTATTTAACTTATATTTTATTTAATTGCTGGACCATCGACACCAATAAGTGTTTGGCAGAAATATACGACATTCCCAAAAGTACTTCTACTATTGTACTCATCATTTATAGTCGTTAAGATAGAACCTGCAGATTTTATTTAATTGCAATTTTTCATTTATATTTCGTTCAAAATTCGCAATTGTTGAGTGATAGAAGCCTTCGACCATTCGTGTCATGTGTCTATTCATATTGTATACTGCAGACTCAGCTGTGTTTGGCTTGTAATGCGGCAACTACGTATCCCCTAGAGAACGAAACCAGTCAAAACTTTTGATATTTCAACTGTGAGTCAGAGGGCATGTAGTTGACGGCCATCACACCTCTCATTAATTTACTGAAAGCACTGAGGCACTTATCCCACCGACGCACCGCGTTTGGTCAAACACCATGACCTCTTGCATCAGAAGTTCGTAACTCCCTGTTGCTCATCCTCGTCCAACATGCCTAGTCGATCCTTCAAGGCCTTTCTTAAGGAATCGAAGGCATGACAGTCTTATGAGGAGAGCTCAGAACTATAGATCGGGAGCTCGAGTGTCTCCCTATTGTCAGTATTTGATGAGTCTGGCTTTCCAGGTCGACGGGCATCTTGTGTCGAATCGCGACCAGCAGCATGGAACTTGGCACACCATTCCATAATGGTGATTTTCGACAGACATGCTTTCCCCACACATATTCTTCGGTCTCCAACGGATTTCTAACGGTGCCTGTCCTTCAGCAACCAAAAAGAGAATAACAGCACAACGGTCGCTGATGATGTCGATTTTCAAGTGTGTGGTAATCAACGCCCGCACAGATTCCCAGTCTTTTCACTTTTCAGTCTCGCCACTTTTTCCGTATGATGATCAAATGATAATGACAACACAAGCACCCAGTCTCCGGAGGGAAAAAAATCCCCAAACCAGCTGGGAATCGAACCTGGGACCCCAGGATCCACTTTGGTCCCGTTTGGGCACATTTGGTAATAATTTCGCCATAGTTCATACACGTATACCACACGCATGTGGGGAAGAACTGAATGCCACACTACTCCCCTGCCTACATGTCGGAGGCTTATGTACCCACATCGGATTTTCGCTTCGTTGCTATACACTGCAGCAACATCCTCAAATGGAAACCTTTCGATCGACCCTCACAATAGTAAAAGTCTTTACCTATTCCATTTTTCTTTCATTGAAGGGGGTGCTTTATTTTCTGTTGTTCTGCGTACTTAATAACTCGTCCTTACTCTAAGTTTAAATTTTTAACATGGTACAATATTGTTTCTTGTGCGTGATTTAATGTTCTCGGAAGAAACATGTTAGGTTTTAAAATGTTTTTCATAGTGACCTCTTTGTTTTCTCTTAAACTTCAAGTGTATTACCTAAACTATTTCTTCGAACGTAATATTTCCCACTCGCTTTGCTGATCAACATTTCAAGGATTCTGGCTCTGACTTCATTGTTATGCTTGGCAATGCAGTGAAGTGCGCAGGTGGCGGAGCTTTTGAAACGAGAGGACATTCGATGAATGGATTGGCCTGCATGTTCCCCCGACTTAAATCCCATCGAGGACGTGTACGGTGCGTTGGACAGACGTCTTTTAGACGTTCGCATGCACCAATCAGAATCCGGCAGTTGTCAGACACCCTGATGAAGGAATGGAACACCCTACCACAAAAATTCCTTACCTACCATATGGGCAGCATGGGAGCACTTTGAAGAGCATGCTTCGGCGTTCGTGGTAGTTATACACCTACTAAAAATAATTTCTCGCGTAATGTCCAGACGACCATTATAAATCGCGGTGGTTACAATGCAATTATTGTTTTTAAATGAGTCATTTCTGTTTGGCTCATTACATACACTCATGTGTCTGTGAACACTCAGGAAAAATGAATATACTTTATGGTACCTATGACAACAGTCGCAGGTGATGCTCGCTTTCCCGCACCGCCCAATCTGATATGGATTTTATACTCTCATGTTCACAAAAAACAGAAGACCTTGACCAACTAGAGATAGGACGTTCATATTCACAGAACATGTATATTAGTATACCCTGCAGAAATGATTAGCATTTCTGTCACGTTGGTTCAGCTTGTGTCCTGTCGCCTAGTAGGTACAAGGTCCACAATGAGCCCTGACAACTTGTTCCATGCGTGATGGCATCGACGCGAATAAGGCGCGAATTGCGTCTGTGGTATAGCCATTCATGCTGCATTCACCAGGTTCCATAGTTCATGTGTGGTGGTTTGCATTGGATCACACCACTGCACCTGTCATTTCACTATATCCCACACATTTTCAATGGGCGACAAGTCTGATGAGCTGGCGGACCAGCGCAAAAGGCTGACATCCCGTGACATAAAAAAGGCATTTGTTCGTACACCGACATGTTGTCGTGTATTGTCTTGCTGAAAAATGTCGTCCAGGGTGTTGTGCACAAAGGGTATGGCTACGGGACGCAGGATGTCATTCACGTAGGTGACACTGGTCACAGTGCCCTGGACACGCACCAACTGTGGTTTGTGGTTGTACTCAATAGAACCCTACACCATAAGGCTTTGAGTTGGCGCTGTATGTCTTGTGCGAATGCACTCACTGTGATGCCGCTTCCCCTGTCTGCAGCGAACCAAAATGCGGCTATCATTCTCAAACAAACTTAACGTATATTCGTCAGGAAACAGTACCTGATGCCATTCCTGTCCCCAGTGACGTCTTTCCTTACACCATTGTTGTCTAGGGCGTTTGTGTACATTCGTTAAAGGTAGGCGGAGAATTGAATGACGTGCACGTAACCCATGGCGTAATAATCGGCAACGGACTGTCACCCCTGATAGTGTACAATGTGTTACACTGTTCCACTGTAGCGCCAGAGCCGAGAAGGACGCAGATCTGTGCTGCAATGGCATTCGCATGAGGTGCGGATCTTGTCTGGGGGGTGATTTTGGCAGTGCGATCCAACCCATGTCGTAGTGGTCTACGCCCTTCCGTGAACCATTCTGCACACACCCGTTGCACTGTCGAAACACTTCGTCCCATCCGAGTAGCAGTTTCCCAGACGGATGCATCACATTCTCTCGTGCTAATAATTCGCCCTCTTTCAGACTCATCGATCTGACGGTACGGTTCGCGCATGCGCTTGCAAGGCATCCTGCACTTCTGCTCAAGCCACACTGATCCATCACCTTCAGTTTACGGCGACATCAAGAGTTCCAAGCACATTTTACCAACAGGTAGTGTTGTGCCGCGATATCGATATCGACCTTGAACCGGCGGGCCTACGACGTTCAAATACTAATCGTTTCCGTAGAGCATATTAACGTACATATCTTGTGAATATGAAAGTCCTATCTGTAGTCGTGCAGGTGTTCTGATTTTTCTGTAGATGAGTGCATTTCTTTCATTTGGCTTCTGAACAATACTGCAGCAGTTCTTTGTATGTATGGGGCAAGTTTCATAGAGCTATGTTACTTGGCAGTGACACATCGAGAACAGTTACCTCCATCCTTAAATCTGCACACCAGTATAGTATGGCATTAGTGGGATATTGACCAAAGCGAGCATCAGTACTGCACAACGGTGAACTGCTTGGCCACGTTCTTGCCGCTGTCAGTGCGATCCATATAGCAAATTGGGAGCCGTTTCCCCTTCTTCCACGACGCATAACATGATCTATTCGCAAACAAACAAAGCTGAAATGCAATTAATGAATGACGAATCACATCCTTATATGCAGTATGCAGATGACCTTATTCCTTATCTACTGTGAGCTATTACACTGAAATGCTAATCATTTGCTTGTCCAAGCACGTAGTACACTTGGTGCCGTTTTGACCTTACTTGTATGCCGGCTGCAAGGCGTTTCATATGTAAATGTCTTATCGTCTATGCCTCCATTTTATGAAATGCCGAACTTGTTTCTCACGCCTTGTTGCGTACGCCTCCCTGTTGTTAAATCAATTCGCACCATCTACAGTGTGACCCAGAAGTCCGGTAACTTTAGAAAATGCATTAATTCATGGGACCCACTGTCCTAAAATGACATGGTGTTTTATTGGAAACAAGTGAAAAACCGACCAACAGATGGCGCTGGACCGCAACATGTCAATGATGCGGCATGAAAATCGTGCACAAAATGAGCTGTAGTGACAGAGGGTGACAGATACGCCAGCAGTGACGACATGTTGACGTTATCAGAAAAGACACTCTTAGTGAAGCTCGATTATAAGAACGCAGAAACCGGTACTGAAGCTTTACGATTCTAACGAGTAAAGTTCCTATGACATTTGTTGCTGTGAAGAAAATGATTACAAAGTCCGAAGCCACGCGTTGTTTACAGGATTGGACGCGTGGTAGACGACCAGACACAAGTGCTACTGCTGCCCAGACAGTTGAGGATGAAATTGAGACTTTAACGGGTTCATCACCGCATGTGAAGTCAGTTGTGAAGTCACACGTCGCACATGCATTCGACGCATTACTTTTTGGGAGAGCACTAAAGCGAACCCTGCAGTACTATCCGCAAAATATTCGACGTGATCATGAACTTTCCTCCACCGACTTTGTGACGCGTGGGGGAAGATGACGATTGGTGGCCTAAAGTGTTGTGGACCGACGAAGCGCGTTTCACGCTCCTATGGTCTGTTAGCACAAACAACTGCAGAATCACTAAATCTTTCATTATACGTAATGTTTCCTTTAACTATTTTCTTTGCAATACGTCTTACGTAAGAATTTCTTCCTTGCACTATTTCTCAGTAATTAACCGTATGTCCCGATTTTAATTTAATGTACTCTTCGTTTTTATGCTGAATTGTAATAATACACATTTTCTCGTGTTCTGTACCTCCGTCGGTAAAAACGGAACCCTTGTAGGATTACTTAGTTGTCCGTCTGCGTTTCTCTCTGTTAAGACCGCTTTTTCTCTGGTACAGGTTGAGGTATCATGTCAAAATTTATGTCAAATACTGAAGTCTACGATCCGTTGGTCATGTAAAATAATTTATGGATTAAGTCAACGCAGTCAAAAGACACGAGAGTCTATGTTACATATTTTGGTACTCGCAAAATTATCCCTCTACAGCTACACATGAATTATCTATATAAGAGTAGATATTTAAGTTTATACAGAACCCGCAGAGCACGAGTCCTACTGGAGCTTGTCGGGTTTCTAGAGTTACTAGCAATTTAATGGCTCAGTCTCTTTTTATGAGATTACAATACTTCAAAGAAATCTAGCAGGCGGACCTTTGCAGTGCCGAGGTTCATGGACAACACGTACGAGTGTTTCTCGGTAAATGGGAACTGAGATCAGATACAAAGCTGTAAACCATTTGCAAACTTAATAGTCGGTGGCACGGAAATATAGTTCCCATGGGATGGCACGCGCGTTACCTTGTTTTAAAAGCCCGCCTACCCGGTGAGTCCCAGGAGCGCAGAGAATTAAAAGGCAGCGCGGAGCCGTAGGAGCCATGGCGGACCAGCTTCCAGCCGGTGAGGGGTCTGCTTCAGCGGCTTTGCGCCCCCGCTTCGTAATTAGCTTTTCAAACAAATTCCGAGTGACTTACAGACCCGGCACGGGTCGCCATAAAACTGAGTGGTTTATCCGGGCTACAACTTATCCCCTTTGATAAAGTGGCAACTGGAATCTAAAAGCAAAATTAACTTCCTCTCTCCACTAAAAATGTAAAACATAAATGGAAGGAGTAACGAAAGAAGCCACTAAGAGATAGCACCGCCACGGGTGCCACTGTGATCTCATCTCGCCGCCGGGTAATTCTGAAACAGACGCTCGTGCTGGTCCCCATATAATAAGCCGCGAGGGGACCGCTCCGCAGGTATATATACGCCGTGCCGTGCTGACGGCGCGACCACCTCGTTGTGGGGATTCCGTCTCGGGACGGAAATTAATATCAGCCGAGATTAAAACGGACGCCAGTGAGTTCTTTGACTCGCCCCGCGGCCAGAATCCTGAGAGCGCTCTACACTGGACTGGAGTAGGAAGCTTCCCACGGTGTCAACATCCGGCCGGCTGTCCTCCGCGTAATAACGTGGCACATTCATCGTATCGCAAACGTCCAACGCGTGTTACTCCGACGTCGGTGTGCCCTCATTTTAACAGCAATTCAGTTTCGATCCAATCGCTCAGAATCCAGTCAGCTGGAAGAGCATTTCTGTAATCTGTGCTCGGTGATGAAATATGCTTCGCCACGAAAATGTGCTCCACTGAGAGGGTTGCGGCCCTCAACTGCAGACAAGGAGTGACTCGAGACGACACCATTGTAAACTTTGTTCATAGTTCATCCTCAGGGTAAACTAACGGAAGCTGAGCGACTGGTCGACAGCTACAACGCACAACAGCTAGGTGTTGTAACGCAATTGAATCGGTTATTATGAAAAGGTCACAAGACCATAAAACATGATTTTGAGATATTCAAAAATAACCGTTTCATGTTTCAGTGGTTGAAGATATTAAGTACTTGAATATTTTTTGTGCTCCTCTGGAATATACCGTTCGTTTCTTTATATCGTTGATCTGAACTTTGTTTATAGGACATTTCACTCCGTGTGCTTAAGTTGTTGGGAGTCTGATATTAGCTAGGGGTTTTAAAAGTCGGAAGGTTTTGAGACAGTCCATCAATGAATGATCGGGCTAGTAATACCTCCGTGTTGCGGCTGTCATACTCAAATATATTGTACTGTGAAACAGTGATGTTGGCTTTCATTGAACTGTCTTTTCCCATTGTTTCTAAATTCTGGGAATTGAATTTAGAAAAAGATCTGCCCACCAGTCCTTGTACTTCTTAACAATGTTGTTATCCTCAAGGTAGTTGACAATGATTGAGTTCTTTTTATTGGCAGAACGAAGAATAAGTTCAATATATTCTTTCATAGTGTAAACTCTGTCAGTTTGTCGTAACTTTCTTCTTATAGCCCCAAACAACCAATCACAAGGTAGGAAAGATTGCCCCCGGATAGAAAAGCATTGAAATTTTTTGTTAACATACCAGTTGCACGAATGTTTTGTGCTTTGTAGTAAATGCACGCTTCTCCTCGTAATCCAGCCTTCTTTATTATGATGTGTTTGTATTTATCAGAATGCCATATGCCTTTCGTCTTGTTATGGCTGTTACCTTCTTCATTTGAGTCCATGCTCTCTTTTCTGATTAAATTGCCACTACCAATGAAAGATTAGACAACAGCCACACAAGATTTGTCTCACAATGTGGTGCCAACACTAGATCATGAAATCGGTACTGGTAAAATTTGATTCTTGTTAATGTAGGTACATAAACCGTAGGCTACTTCCGGTGATTTAAAAAATATTACATAAAACTAATGAGAAGATGTGGTATGAAAACGTCACGAGTCCTGGATCCATGACATTTTCATACCAACTAAAAAGTTTGGCAACGACTTTCTTAGCTTTAAAGGCAGAAACTCATGACGTTCTCAACACAGATACATGCGTCTACAGACGCAGAATGCGCAAGTACTGAAATCTGAATCTGTGAATAATTGGACTCATGACCTTTTCATAATAACTGATTCAATTGGAATCAAACACTACGCGTGCATTACATGTTTTGTCGTTATTCCAGCACGAATGGTACAATGGGGCATGCTAAGATATTGCTAGTCTCCACTACTTCTGTCAACAGCTCATCTAATTGTGTAGACCATATAGTTCTTGTTTCGAATCTCCTCACTTTCTCAGTCCCACGCTTCCTGCCCATTTGACCTTGTCTCATTCCAAACGTTTCTAACACACGAAAATTTTCAGTCTTGGTCGCACTTTATTATTTCTGATTTTGACCACCCATTTTGGATAACTGCCATCAACGGATCTGTCATGAGACGTAAGGTATAAACATTGGATATAAAATTCTGTGCACGTATTACATAAATATTTTTCGTAAGAAAATAACTATAAGATCTACGTTATATCAAAGGATAACAAAATGAGAAATGCTCAGAATGAATAGTGTACGAACACAAAAAATATAAATGAGTGATACATACCACACACTTTAAAAAAATCAATACGGTGTATATGATAAAATTATATATACTTGTATGAAGTGTAGGTGGATACTGGCGGCAACGCAATTGCAGTGAACACAGTAAATAATTCGACCGCAATCAGGTGGCGCTCAAACACAACAGCATTTCACACTATTTGGTAGATGTCAGATAATTTTAAACTTGACTAAATGTATGTTATATTTGAAATATACTTTCCTTGTTTGTAAATGTTTGAATAACAGAAAAATGACAAATCCATATGGATTAATTCAAGTGCATCAATATGGCTCCAGTAAGATTTTAACAAACTTCATGTAACATAAGGGTTTCACGATGTAAGACGGCTATATTTAAGTATTGCAACATCAAATACTAGACTGCACAGAACATTTACCGCTTGTTATGACTGCCCTTTTCTATAAGAAAATCTCTCAAGTTCTTCCAAGTTTTCGAGAACATGGCTTTTGGAAGGTTTGTCAACGATTTCAAGAGTTTGAGTAACAGGGTCTAGATTATGTTTCTCGGAATTTAAATAACTTCTCAAATCTCTCTTGATTGACTCGTACATATGCTCCCTACACCTTGTTTCAAAATCCATATCTGTCTGGCCTATATAAAATTTATCTCAATCCCTGCATATCCATGCATAAGAGCTTATTCCCTCCAGACGTCGAAAATTTGTTTTCATTATTTTCTTTACAATGACGTAATCTTTTACCTAAATTTCCAGTGGTAGGAAATTCTATTTTTAAATAAACTTTTATTAATGATTTCGCTTTGCGTTCACAATGTGGAAGAAATACACATAATTACAAAAATAAACAAGAAGCAAAAATCATAATAAACAGCAAAAAACAGAAATTTTACTATATATCAATGATGTAGGCCTGAAGTTGTCTTCCTCACAGTATCCCTGACAAGCGATTAAGTCGATCTTTGCTATCTTAATTCGTGAGTAACAAAAGATAGAATGAATAACCAGGTTACAGAACTTTAAACTTTGAGGGAAGTTGATATCACAGTATCGCCTGGTGTACTATTTTATCGTTAAATGATAAGATTACTTTACAATCGGAAATCTATATTTTTAATAGAGCAGAGATACTAGATGAGTAAGAGCCATTTAAAATCCGATAAGCTACATTTACGTGGTGCCAATAACTTACTTTTGCTTTAGGTGAATAAATAAAATGCGTCATTACGCCTAAAGTAGATAGGTCAGGTAAACATCATAGTCTTGCAAGCATTCTAAAATAGCAGCACGAGTCATTCTTCTTGTGGGATACATATGTTATTGGTAAGTCAGGATTCCTTAAATACTGTTTTTTGTACATCGTCTTAAATAGTCAACTGTGTCATTATATGCTCGTAGTGAAATTAATCATGAATTTCAGTATTAAAAGAAGTGAAAATGAAATTCAAACTATCTGAAAGCCAGCTAAAACGCTCCATTTGAGTCAAGTGATGCGCGTGATGTCATTGGCTGGCACGCTGCTTCCAGTGTTGTGAAGCTCCTTCACAATGATATACTGTACTGGGATTTACGTCTCGGAAAATGGGTTACAAAAGATGTATAGTGCCATATTGTGAAAATACGTCCCTAAAACTCATGAGAAACTGATTTTGATTGTTCCAGAGAACGAGAAAATGTTCTGGCGACTCGCTCGCAGGAACCCAAATGAAATAGTGATCAATACACGTGTTTATTTACCTCAACATCTTGTCGCTTGCAACGTAATAGGCAACGTGGTGGGCGTCTAACGCAATGTTCACCAGATAGATCCTCATATGCACTAAGATTTAAAAAAATTCTTTTTCTTTCATAGTCTGTTCGCTTCTTTAGCTTACTTTATTCGTAGTACATTTACGTAAAGCTTTAAAATATATATCACATTACATTTTAACATCTGTTAGCTTCATTTTGCACCTGATCAATTTGAGTTGAGTCACAAAGTTGGTATTAAGAAACTATATTTCAGACATGACGTAGCTCTTATTCTGAAGAATCTGAGAAACCAATTAAGAATTTCCGACCTCATTATTCTTCGCAAAAAAGTCGCTGAAGACAATAACTGACCACTTCCAACTACCTCCATTGGAAGTTTTGTAAAACTGTTTGAAAGAGAGAAAAATTGAACATTGCTTGCAAGTTACGAGGAAATAAAATACGACAAGGAAATTATGATGAAATGAAAGTTTGTCCTGGTTAAGCACTTTTAAATCATAATGTTTCAGCAGCAGTTAAGTATTCAGTAGAACAACAGATACGTTAGGTTCTGATGCGTCAACTGTATATTTTAAAGGCATAATTTTCCGGTTGTTTAAATTATTGACCTGGAGGAACAGAAAAACTGCAACACGTAAAGCTGTCGAAGGTAAACACGATGATGCTCTGTAGTTACCCATGAGTGTTGTTACGCTGTCTGAAAATCTGAAAATTGAGAAAGGAGCAAGATGGACAAACAGTAGTAGTTCCCGCAAAAGCAACATCCATCAACGATGAGAATTGTCTTCTGACTGAAAAAAGTCCACTGTACTTTGTTGTGCAGGGTTTAACACGTTGTCCTGTAAAACCTTTTCGTCATGGTCAGAGCAGATAATCCAGTTTCAGGATCGCGTAGTTTTATGACAGTTCTGCGACTTATTGCTGTGTCACAATACTTTCGTCCCAGTCGCCATGCAGCTTTCACCTTTCTTATTTCTGCAACATAAGAATCTTGGTTGTTTTTGAAGTACGAACGCCCCAACTTTCGGAAGGTTTCCGCTATCAGCCTCCACAAAATTCTTTTCTATTGTTACGTGTAAAATGTAAATGCGTTTTCCATCACTAAATAACTAAATCGTTTCCAGAAAAAGTACACACTAGCAATTTCGCCTTACGCTGCTACAACACAAGTACAGGTACATACGTCTTACTCCTAGCCCGTGAGGTCACCATAGCTTCAGTCAACAACAGTGCGTTTTCGACCACATGACCAAACCTTGAAATTTACAGATTTATAAGCTTAAATACAGAAAACTAACACATACATATTTTGTGAAAATATTCACCGACAGTGCTGCAAATGTTGCAATAATTCAGAATAACAACAATCGCAAACACATTTTTAACACAGGCAAATAAACTATTATGTACCCTTATGTGGGAATAAGATAACCAAATTTTGTGAGGGCTTACCACGACACGGTACAACTGTCTGCTAGATTCGGGAATAAGGAACTCCTTGTAATTCTTCCCGCTTTATGGAGGCTAAATCTACATCCTTACTTTGGAAGCCACTTAGCCGTGTGTGGTGTAGGGTACTTTTGGCATCACCTCCGTTTCATCCCCTTCTGTACCATTCACGAACGGGACTGGGAAGAGGGATTGTTGTTATGCCTTCGTATAAGCTTCAATTTCGCAGATTTTCTTGCTGTCTTGGGAGTCCTATGTGGGAGGAAGTAAGACACTGTCCGAATCTTCTTGGAATAGTCAATCTCGGAGTTTTAACAGTAAATTTCTCGACGATGCATAACGAATCTTTTGTAGCGCCTGTATCTACATACATAATCCGCAGGCCACCATACGGTGCGTGGTGGAGAGTGATAGATAAAAGATGTGGGATGAATTTTGGGAAGGGTTAAGAGACGGTCTATAGCTGAGCAAGACAAACTAATCAGGGAAATACTGGGCTGTAGTCTTAATTTCTAGTGGAAGAACTAAGTAGGTTGTAGTTGATAGGGTGTGTCGATCTAAACAAATGTTTCCTGCTCTGGGAGCGGCGACAGTTGAAATTTTGCTTAGAAAACTGCGGAGTGTGTGGACAGGTACGGGAGGCGCTACGAGGTGAATGCTCTCAAGTGTGAGGAGTAGAGTAGGATGTTAGGACTCCATTTTCTGGAAGACATAGGACTGGTGAAGGTATGGGTTGGGTTGTTTTGGAGGAGAAGACCAGACAGCGAGGTCATCGGCCTCATCGAATTAGGGAAGGACGGGGAAGGAAGTCGGCCGTGCCCTATCAAAGGAACCATCCCGGCATTTGCCTGGAGCGATTTAGGGAATTCACGGAAAACCTAAATCAGGATGGCCGGACGCGGGATTGAATCGTCGTCCGGTGAAGGTATGTCAGGTGTTTTAAGAGGTGTGGGGACTTCATAAATGATAGCAGATAGAGTGAGGCAGCATTTTATACGATACGACAGCTCTATGTGCAGAAATATCGATACATTAGTCCACCGATTTACCTGAGGACAAACAGCTGAAATGTGGAACTTCCTCAGTCAGAAATTAGCATTGATCCACAGGACAAGAGTTGCAAATGTAATACGGAAAAACTCAGATACCCAAGAACAAAGACAAATGCAGCAATATGAATGCTTGCGCAAACTGCAGTATAATGTACACTGTTCGAGGGGTTTACAGGATGTCTTCAGAAAAAATCGAGTCTAGGAACCAGTGTCTGGAAACACCACCCAAGGACGCTAGTAGTGTTGAAGTTAAAGGCGCAGGCACCTGTCACTACGCTATGTTGTTTGTTGTTCAGTGACAATGACTGATTACCGTCATCGCCAGTAGAGAAGCTGGAGTTAGCTGCAGCGTTGAAGGCCTTGTCTCCTATTTCTGTGATACTCTGTTTCTTTGATGGATTACGGTTTCGAACATACATTTCCATGTGCAGATTATTTTACTCTCGGAACCATCTAAAATCTCCAAAATTTTTCGGAATACATAAACAGTACGAGATGTTCTGCCTAGAGTCCGTCAGTGCAAAAACTCATTTTTTGGCGTCCAGAGGGGTAGCCTAGCGGCCGGAGCCGGCTTCTATACGTTCGACGCTCTGTAGCGTCGATCGATGACGTATCCAGACACGGATTCCTATCCTCGATTTGTCCCTCAGGACATTGCCTACAACATCTCGAAGTCTGCCGCAGCATTTCTGGGATACTCTATACGTCACATCGCTGCGTGGCAAGGCACAACGACTATTTACCATACATCGAAAACGAAATCTGTAAAATAGCGATATACGCCAAATATACATGAGGTTTTGGCAACGTGATGAAGACAATGACCACGGCATAAATACAAGAAGACGGAGGAGGAGAAGAAGATGATAATGATCAGCTGCCCGTAATGATGATGCTGTAACTCTAGTCTGCGAAAGAAATAAATGCTAATTACCTTGAAATGAAACACCGGAAACTTTTTGGAACGTGTCAAATTACAGAGACACTTTTTGTGTACTATTTGATGTGAATACGTCTGCATGTCGACAAACCGTACAGTTATTACTACCGGTAATACATTATTTTTGAAAAAAATATACGGAAAATAAGTCGGAGGGCGCCAACTTCAAGGACTAGTGCGAAAGGTGAACCTTAGGAGGGGCAGACATCGATGCGCCATTTTATATTTGAGGGGGGGGGGGGGGGACTCATTAAATCTTGTAGGTATTTGTTACTGTCGCTTCCATGTGGGCCATTTAGTAGTTTCAGTTCATTGTGATCGTTGCTCTCCAATCAATTCCGTTCACTTACGTACAATATGGCAGAGAAATGGTGGACGAGTGGCATGTTTCACTCAAATTTATGTCGGGTGTAGCAAAGCGCGTTCCGAAAGGTGTTGGGAAGGTTTTGGCTGTACATTGAAGGTAAAATGTAACATGAGCTTTGGATTCTATTTCATATTAATTCCTGTCATTGGCCCGCGAATGTAGACAGTAGGAAAGTATCATGACACGCTGGCCTCGTACGAGGAGCGTTCAATAAGTAATGCGACACTTCTTTTCTGAATGCAGGTTGGCTTTATTCAGAAATCCAATACGCAGTATTATTCCCAATACTTTTGGCAACAAAACCCTATTTTTTAACGTAAGTTCCGTTCAATGCGACGGCCTTACGCAACCTTAATGGGAGGGCGTTTATGTCTGCATAGTACCGCTCTACTGGTCGACGTCGCAGCCAACATCTTGCTGCCTCAATAACATCCCCATAATCCATGTAATGCTTCCCGAGGAGTGCATGTTTCGCTAGGCTGAACAGGCGCTCAGAAAGTTCGATACCTGGGCTTTAGGTTGGTTGAGAAAGAATAGCTTAACAAAATTTTGGTTACTTCTCGGGTGCGCAGGCTCAAGCAGTAGAGATATCCACTTCATCAGCGAAGTGTCTGAGCCATCGATCACCTCGAATAACCCTCCGTACGTTCAAAATTGCACAAGTCTCAGCTTTGTGCCCCCGGGCGGCACGCGGGCGATCGCGCCAATTTGCGCGACCTTGTTGCGATGATGACAGATGCCTTGCTCAATGACTCACCGTGCTTTTGTTCGCTGTCAGGTCTCCGTAGACATCAATATGTACGATGTTTTGCTTTTCCTCCGAAAGAAACTTAGTGACAGCTCTCTGCCTGGAACACACCTGCGTTACAGACATCATTTTGAAAGCTACGAGGGTTGGAACTTTAACAGTGGCAACTATTTATTTACAGCTCCTACAAAATAGATACGTGTTTTAAAGTTTTACTGACCTTCAAAGTAGTCACCAGCGTTGTGTATAATCCGTTGCTAGCGATATGGAAGTCGTAGGATACTCTTAGCAGCTGTGTTGACAGTTCGATCGGCGCGGTCTATTACCCGACGAATTTGTAGTAGATCTGAACTGAATGCCGTGAAGTGTTTCCTTCAGTTTAGAAATCGAGTTCAACTTACGAGAGCTTAAGTCAGGGGAGTGCAGTAGGTGATATAGCACTTATCAGGCCCATCAGTCAAGCAAATCAGCAACAGATTTCACTGTATGTGCTTGAGCATTGTCCTGCAAAATGATGGTCAGATCCTGCAGAAAGTGTCATCACTTTTGTCATTTTTGGAACACAACCTACGACCAGCTTAGAGACAAAAGTGATGACACTTTCTGCAGGACCTGACCATCATTTTGCAGGACAATCCTCAAATACGTACAGTGCAAGCTGTTACTGATTTGTTTGACTGATGGGGCTGCTAAATGCTATACGACTTACTGTACTCCCGTGACTTAAGCCCTCGTATGTTCAACTCGATTTCTAAATTGAAGGAAACACTTCGCGATATTCGCTTCTGCTACAAATTCATCGGGCAATAGACCGCGCCGCTTGAACTGTCAACACAACTGGCACTGCTAAGAGTATCTTTCACTTCCACATCGCTGGCAGCGGGTTTTATACAGTGATAGTGACTACTTTGAAGGTCAGTAAAACTTTGAAACACGTATATATTTTGTACGAGCTGTAAGTAAATAGTCGTCGCTATTAACGTTCCGGCACTCCTACACACAAGGTGATTCACGACGATATGCAAATATTTTAATATGTTATTCTACAAGTAAAACTAAAGAAAAAGCTCGTATAAACATAGGCACACAAATGTTTAGTTACGGAGTTGTGGCTAACAAAAGATTTTTCCTGAAATTTAGCAACTTCGCCAATATGAAGCCATTGCAAAACTGTACGGGGTTAAAGTAAAGCACGATTTCCATTTATTTTGTTGTTATTGATCTGGTGTATCTAATGAAAAATGTCCTAGACGTGTATCTGCAGTAGTTTTCCAGAACATCCAGAGAAGCAAAGAAGTAATTTCATAAAATTTTTAATTTATTAAATACTTGGCCCAATTTGTTTTTTAAATTCCAAATAATTGCACTAAGTTTCCAACAGATTTAATTTTGGAAAAATGAAGGTAATGACGATAACTGAAACTGTATGAATGTGTCAGATAATCTGCTTTTATTAATGCCATAGCACACGTGAATGCATGTTAAACCGAAAAAAAGAAACAAAGCTCAGTGTTAAGGAAGTTGTACAGTGTGCATACAGTTTCACAATACATTCACAATAAATGTTCAGAAATGTCTCCACCGATTTCAATGCATTTAGCTGCACGTGTATGAACAGATTGTGTTGCTAGGTAGAGAACCTGTCTCCCGTAACATTCGAAATACTCCACTAAAGGTTCGTGCATTCGGAATGCTCCGAGTTGAATGACGTACGCGATATTCGTTAACTGTAGCCGTAACATTACCATCACATTCGCCATAAATAAACACAATATCTTGAGAGGCATCCATATTTCATAAATAATCTAAAAACTACAAGAGTTACCATGCGGTACCACTTTAAGACACTGTCGTTACTATGTTCTTTCACTGAATAATACAAAAAACTAACTCGTTTCAACGTTAAGAAAAGACTGAAACAACTCACTAACGGTTGCCAAAAACGACATAAACGTTTCTACATTCTTAATGGAAAGTAAACAATTTACTTGTATAATAACCCTTGTTTCTCTGGATGTTCTGGAAAACTACTGTATAGACACTTCGGAGACATGTTTTATTAGATTCCCCAGACCAAAAACAACAAAATAAATAGAAATTGTGCTTTACTTTAACCTCTTACAGTTTTTCGGTGGATTCATATTAGTTAAGGTGGTAAGTTTGAGGCAAAATCTTTTGTTAGCTCTAACTCAGTAACTGAAATTTGTGGACCTATGTTTGTATGAGCCTGTTTCGTTAGTTTTACTTATAGAATAACAGAAAATATTTACATATATTTGTGAATCACCCTGCATAGGCCGCCGCCTATCAGCCAACTAGGGCAACTGAAAATTTGTGGACCTACTGAAATGAAATGAACACCCTTAGCTGCTTACAGGCGTTGACATACGTCAACGGGAACAGATGAAAATGTGTGCCCCAACCGGGACTCGAACCCGGGATCTCCTGCTTACATGGCAGACGCTCTATCCATTTGTTTTCTTTTTTTTTTTTTTAATCTCTTTTTGCTCGGTTTCGTTCGTTGTAACTGCTCGGGGCGGACGTCGCAAGACACCCGTTTCAGTTCGTCGTTGATCCATTAACTCAGTTCTTTTTATTACAGAGGGCAGCTAACCCTCTGACCGAACACGCTGAGCTACCGTGCCGGCTACCTTTTGGGTTAGGTTGTTTGGGGAAGGAGACCAGACAGCGAGGTCATCGGTCTCATCGGATTAGGGAAGGACGGGGAAGGAAGTCGGCCGTGCCCTTTCAAAGGGACCATCCGGCATTTGCCTGGAGTGATTTAGGGAAATCACGGAAAACCTAAATCAGGATTGCCGGACGCGGGATTGAACCCTCGTCCTCCCGAATACGAATCTGAGCCACCGAGGACACAGAGGATAGCGCGACTGCAGGGATTTATCTCTTGTACGCCTACTGCGAAACCCACATTCTCAATGTATTGTCCCGCACTACATTCGTAGTGCCCCCGTCCATTATACTCATTACTTGCGGCGCGTCGCCGATTCCCGTAAGCGTTGAGGCACTGTTTGTGCATTCGCACAGAAGAAGAAGAAGATGGTCAAGTGGCCGGTGAGCCTTAACTATATATATACTAAGATGGTATCTGTTCTTTCGGACATATATAGTATATATATTGTGCACCTATGTTTGTATGAGCTTGTTTCGTTAGTTTTACTTGTAGAGTAACAGAAAATATTTACATATATTTGTGAATCACTCTGTATAGGCCGCCGCCTATTAGCCAGTTTCTCTCAAAAAAAGTTGAAATGTGTGAAATTTTATGGGACTTAACTGCTAAGGTCATCAGTCCCTAAGCTTACACACTACTTAAGCTAAATTATCCTAAGGACAAACACACACACCTATACCCGAGGGAGGACTCGAACCTCCGCCGGGACCAGCCGCACAGTCCATGACTGCAGCGCCCGAGACCGCACGGCTAATCCCGCGTAGCCCAGTTTCTCTTTAAAAGTGCAGAATTTCTTATGGGGCATCGTAGAATATTCCCGCTGGCAGAGGAAAAAGTGTGTTACAATACTTACTGAACGCCCCTCGTAATACAGAATCCCACGTCCTATTTCGATCTAGAGCGACAGCGTCAGATGCTACTGGGGGACTCGACGAACTGAGAGCAGTATTGCGGGAGTGACTTAGGGAAGCAGGCACGGAGAATGGGACGCGGTGACGTCTTGGCCGCCGGTTACACAGAGAGGGCTCACAAATACGGCGGAAGCGGAAGTGGGCGCCGGTATTAAAAACTAAATCTGTTTCACGTGTCCTTGTCGAACCATCCGACTGCTCTGTTATCATACCGTCAATTATCACTTACACACACCTCTTCACTGTCATGGCTTACGTCACTGGTAAAGTGTTACGTGTATTCCTGGAGCAGTTCTACACAACTTGCAGTGTTCCAAAGCGGCCACTGTACTTATGGGGTTACTAGCACTGCGTGAAGTGAGCCTTTTTACACGGGTTATTCACCGGACAAATCAGTTTAAATTAAATTGCTCTTGTACACACGTTACTTTCCGGTTGTGGTTGTGGTTGCAAAAGTCTGACACAAAGGTAATAATACACGTAACAAAAAAAATGTTCTTGAATATTGTTTTGGTTTCTACACACATTAGTACGTCATGTCACGGTGTTCATAGTAATATTTTTTTGTACAAACACACAGGTGCTTCTTCTAAGAAATTAAATTCCTATACATTTCAGATATTACATAAATGCTATCTATGGTCATAACTGTTAGGTCCCGGTCTTGGGGAATAGGAAATACCTCTTCATTTTTGTTCGAATAAGTATGTCTCTCGGCATCCGTTGTAACATCTATCCTGGAAATTATACTGGTATTCACATTGCTGTAACTGGTCTGCGTAGCACCTTTAAATTTCACTGGGAGATGCCGATATACTATAATGGATGTCATTAAATGGAACATATGGCTGCCTATCATCAGTGATTAAGCTTGGAAGATAAGATTGCAATGGATCAGATCATTATTTTATGGCAGTAAAAATTTATTTCATATTAGCCAAAACAGACCCGCTTCGCAGGGATTTTATTTTCATTTGTTTTCTGCGAACATTGCAGATCACTCGGGAACATAGTAAAAAATGAACATTCGAGAAATAAAATACCTGCCAGTCACTTCTTTATAGAACACCGAGAACATAACAAAACACTTGACAACGTTAAAAAAATTCGGGAACTTTCTAGTAAATTATAAAATCTGAGACATTATAAAATATTTAACAACGTCCTATTTCGATCTAGAGCGACAGCGTCAGATGCTACTGGGGGACTCGACGAACTGAGAGCAGTATTGCGGAAGTGACTTAGGGAAGCAGGCACGGAGAATGGGACGCGGTGACGTCTTGGCCGCCGGTTACACAGAGAGGGCTCACAAATACGGCGGAAGCGGAAGTGGGCGCCGGTATTAAAAACGATAAAGCAGCGTCAGAGCGTGACGGCGGCCCCGGGTGCCGCAAAGTGGCGCCGCCAGCTCGCTGTGCTACAGGATATACACTGCCAGGAGGCCCCTCTGCCTCCCACCACCCCGCCACTCTGCGGATTTCCTCCTGCGAGTTCCGCTGCTGAGTCATCACGGAGACTCAGCGAGAATCCTTCTGCGAACCTGGGTGCTTTCCATAAAGTTTAGAATGCGTCACGGTTATGGAAGTTGCGAAACTTCGTAAAAATACACTGTCGTGCTACTACATACAGAGGCTACCTGGTTCCATGGAAACATTTGAACATAAAGCTCACCTTTTCTTTATATAAATTCCTAGAGCTGGCCTGGCGCAGAATGACTCGCGAATCATTCCCCTCCAGCGAGTGCGTCTCCTTCCAGCTCTCGTCGTGCGCTGTCTCAACCACAGTCACGCCCTCCCAATACTACAGCGACGACTGTCAGTTGCCCTGCATTGTGAATCCTACCTGCTCCCCTATGATTCAACGCAAATTAGAACTTTTTAAGTGAATTGTAAAGCATGATATTAATTCTAATCATGAGAAAAAATTGATACCTTCAGTATACGATTATTCAGAGTCTTGGGTATTAATAACCGCTTCAGCTGTATTTTGTCTTTTATTATTGGGTCACTACCGGTTTCGTGGAACTAAAAGCCCCATCTTCACGTCAACATACACTATGTGGTCAAAAGTATCAGGACATCCGCAAAAACAAACGTTTTTCATATTAGGTGCATTGTGTTGCCATCTACTGCATATCAGCGACCTCAGTAATCATTAGACACCGTGAGAGAGCAGAATGGGGCGCTCCGTGGAACTCACGGACTTCGACCGTGGTCAGGTGACTGTATGTCACTCGTGTCATACGTCTGTACGCGAGATTTCCACACTCCTAAACATCCCTCGGTCCATCGTTTCCGATGTGATAGTGCGGTGGAAATGTGAAGGGCCACATACAGCACAAATGCGTACAGGCCTATCTCGTCTGTTGACTGACAGAGACCGCCGACACTTGAAAGAGGGTAGTAATGTGTAATAGACAGACATCTACCCAGACCATCACACAGAAATTCCAAACTGCATCAGGATCCACTGCAAGTACTATGACAGTTAGGCGGGAGGTGAGAGAACTTGAATTTCGTGGTCGAGCGGCTGCTCATAAGCCACACATCACTGCAGTAAATGTCAAGCGACGCCTCGCTTGGTGTAAGGAGCGTAAACATTGGACGATTGAAAAGTGGAAAACCGGTACACAATGTGGCGATCCAATGGCAGTGTGTGGGTATGGCGAATGTCCGGTGAACGTCATCTGCCAGCGTGTGTGTTGCGAACAGTAAAATTCGGAGGCGACGGTGCTACGCTGTGGCCGTGCTTTTCGTGGAGGGGGCTAGCACCCCTTGTTATTTTGCGTGGCACTATCACAGCACATGACTGCACTGATGTTTTAAACACCTTCTTGCTTCCCACTGTCGAAGATCAATTCGGGGCTGTCAAATGCATCTTTCAACAAGATCGAGCACCTGTTCATAATGCACGGTCTGTGGCGGAGTGGTTACATGACAGTAACATCCCTGTAATGGACTGGCCTGCACAGAGTCCTGACCTGCATCCCATGGACCACCTATGGGATCTTTTGGAACCCCGAATTCGTGCCAGGCCTCACCGACCGACATCGATACCCCTCCTCAGTGCAGCGCTCCGTGATGAATGGGCTGGCATTCCCCAAGAAATCACCAGCACCTGACTGAAGATGAGCCTGCGAGAGTGGAAGCTGTCATCAACGATAAGGATGGGCCAACACGATACTGAATTTCCGCATTACCGATGGGGGGTGCCACGAACTTTTAAGTCATTTTGAGCAAAATGTCCAGATAATTTTGATCACATAGTGTATGACCAAACCGTTCAGAGCTGAAAAGCTCTGAACCTTCTTACCCAACATTCGTTGTCCATCATAACAAAACATCGCTAAAGTGCGGTATGTCACAGAATAAAACAGCCACACTCCAGTATAGTGGACGGGTCTGCATCTCCGAGCTATACGGAACCGCGTACGGTGTATGCGGTCGCGTGATCTGTCATGCAACGAAACCGGTAGTGGTCCAATAATAAAGGACTAAAGACGGCCGAAGCGGTTATTAATATCCAATATGACTACTCATAGCTGTGGTTTCCTCACCTATAAGGTTATCTGCGATTATTCAAAAACTTGGAAGTCATTTTCTAAGTGAAAGAAAATAAATAAACTATTTCTTGCACTCTATCAACAATGTTGGGAGTGAAGTAGCATATCTTGGTATTTAGCATCAACTCATATCAAAAATCGCTTAAATTTTCTATGAGACAATGATGCATGTCGTCAACGTACTATATCCGTAATTTTTGTTAAATCTTACATTGCAGACAGAATTCTAACACTTTTCGAACATAATGCAGTAAAAGCTAAACAATTTATCCCTTTTTCTCAACACTGAGCAACGAAGCCATTTTCGGTAGCGACCATAGCTTGTGCATCACCGGTAAAAATTGCAGAGCGTTGTTGAAGTCATCGTTTTGTCAACATATATACTTTTTAACGGCGTAAAAATATCCACACCTGCTGTTCCAGAGAACAATCCATCATTATTACGCAAATAAAAATTAATAGTTCACTGAGATCTGTCTGATTAGTACCTTCTACCGACAGTCTGCGATTACATTGTTTAGTTCCTTTTGCCCCATGTCTAGAATTCGCCTTTTACAGTGTTACGTTAAAAAACAACCTGTTTTTAATGTTTATCAGCATCGCTCTAACCAAATGCTTCCACCGTTTTTATTGCACTTTCTTTCTCGAGTGTGCCGTCACTTAAGCATTCCTCATCTATTGCTAATTTTGAGCATGATTCATGCATACCTTTAAACACATTTATTTAAGACTTTCTGGTTCAGGAAACTTTTCTTTTTTCTTTTTTTTTAAGTTATCCACTGAAGTCCATCGTTCGTCATCAGAGTAGCGTTCGTGTGTTGGTTTCTCAAGAGAAGCGAGCTTTTTGTGGCTCAGATTCTTTTTATATTTTTTCTCGACATTGTAAAGAAATGTAACAGAAAATAGCCACCTTAGTAGCCATGATATAAACGACAATAATAGCCACAGTAATGACCAAAATTACAACCTCAGCAATAGCGCAACATGGAGAGTAAATCTGAATAAATCGTCGAGAGCAACCGATGCCTTTGGGGGAATGGTTCACTAGCCATGCTTTGCCAGGATTGTTCTAGACCACCTTTTGCATGTAATGTACGTTTCATTGTTGAACAGGCAAAAATAGGTAATGCTCTCCATTCCTTATTTCCAAGAGCACTTCAGTATCATCTTTCCTTTGAATTTGCAACCCAATAATTGCATCGAAGAAATGAAGCAAAAAATGTGAATTACCTAAAAGGCGATGAGGAAACGAAATTAATCTCACCACAGTTGCAACGAGTCCTTGAAACGCTCGATACTGCCGCTGGGGCTTGATATCCGAGTTGCTCCCGGCGCAGGATGTGGGGATCTTGTTGACCATGGACGTGCCTCAGCATCCAATCCCTAGAGAAGCTTTCCGTATGTGTATTGGCATTTTCCTGTTGGAAAATGCCAGCGAGACAGTACCACATATTCAGGTAACACATGAGGACGCAAGATGTCCCTCACATACTGTTGTGCCGTCAGAATTCTGCCAGTCATTACTGGCCGTGACCTGAAGTCATATCCTACACGATGACTTCAGGAGTATCAGCGCTGTGCCTCTCCGACACATTGGAAGAACTTGTTCCCAGGCTACGCCAATCATCACCAGCTCGTGCTTCCCGATCATGGCACAACTCCCAAATCATTCGTTTGTGCTGGCCTGTTAGTGGCAGTCTATGCATGGGAGACTAATGACCCGGTCTGGCTGATCCTGGTCCCGACCAATGGTACAGGATGACACGTAACGGTGCAGAAAGCCTATAATTTGTCCTCGGACTGCGAGCACAATCTCTCCTTGTCTTGGTCAGTCATGGTAGACTGGAACCTTGACGATGAGAATGCCCTCATGATCCCATGCAGTCCACCATCGGGCGACTCTCAAACCCGAACGCCCCACAAGTTTTGGTACTGCACGATTCGGCCAGCTGGCCACCTGGAGACCACATTGGTACCACTTTTAAACCCTCACAGCTGCTAATAACGCTGTCTCATATGCGGCAGCTCCGTGTCCCTCACAGTGGATACTCACCGTCTCATGCTGTCTGCATACCTTGTTGTTGTTGTTGTGGTCTTCAGTCCTGAGACTGGTTTGATGCAGCTCTCCATGCTACTCTATCCTGTGCAAGCTTCTTCATCTCCCAGTACCTACTGCATCCTACATCCTTCTGAATCTGCTTAGTGTATTCATCTCTTGGTCTCCCCAACGATTTTTACCCTCCACGCTGCCCTCCAATACTAAATTGGTGATCCCTTGATGCCTCAGAACATGTCCTACCAACCGATCCCTTCTTCTGGTCAAGTTGTGCCACAAACTTCTCTTCTCCCCAATCCTATTCAATACTTCCTCATTAGTTACGTGATCTACCCATCTAATCTTCAGCATTCTTCTGTAGCACCACATTGCGAAAGCTTCTATTCTCTTCTTGTCCAAACTATTTATCGTCCATGTTTCGCTTCCATACATGGCTACACTCCATACAAATACTTTCAGAAATTACTTCCTGACACTTAAATCTATACTCGATGTTAACAAATTTCTCTTCTTCAGAAACGCTTTCTTTGCCATTGCCAGTCTACATTTTATATCCTCTCTACTTCGACCATCATCAGTTATTTTGCTCCCCAAATAGCAAAACTCCTTTACTACTTTAAGTGTCTCATTTCCTAATCTAATACCCTCAACATCACCCGACTTAATTCGACTACATTCCATTATCCTCGTTTTGCTTTTGTTGATGTTCATCTTATATCCTCCTTTCAAGACACTGTCCATTCCATTCAACTGCTCTTCCAAGTCCTTTGCTGTCTCTGACAGAATTACAATGTCATCGGCGAACCTCAAAGTTTTTATTTCTTCTCCATGGATTTTGATACCTACTCCGAATTTTTCTTGTGTTTCCTTTACTGCTTGCTCAATATACAGATTGAATAACTTAGGGGAGAGGCTACAACCCTGTCTTACTCCCTTCCCAACCACTGCTTCCCTTTCATGCCCCTCGACTCTTATAACTGCCATCTGGTTTCTGTACAAATTGTAAATAGCCTTTCGCTCCCTGTATTTTACCCCTGCCACCTTTAGAATTTGAAAGAGAGTATTCCAGTCAACATTGTCAAAAGCTTTCTCTAAGTCTACAAATGCTAGAAACGTAGGTTTGCCTTTCCTTAATCTTTCTTCTAAGATAAGTCGTAAAGTCAGTATTGCCTCACGTGTTCCAGTATTTCTACGGAATCCAAACTGATCTTCCCCGATGTCGGCTTCTACTAGTTTTTCCATTCGTCTGTAAAGAATTCGTGTTAGTATTTTGCAGCTGTGGCTTATTAAACTGATTGTTCGGTAATTTTCACATCTGTCAACACCGGCTTTCTTTGGGATTGGAATTATTATATTATTCTTGAAGTCTGAGGGTATTTCGCCTGTTTCATACATCTTGCTCACCAGATGGTAGAGTTTTGTCAGGACTGGCTCTCCCAAGGCCGTCAGTAGTTCCAATGGAATATTGTCTACTCCAGGGGCCTTGTTTCGACTCAGGTCTTTCAGTGCTCTGTCAAACTCTTCACGCAGTATCGTATCTCCCATTTCATCTTCATCTACATCCTCTTCCATTTCCATAATATTGTCCTCAAGTACATCGCCCTTGTATAGACCCTCTATATACTCCTTCCACCTTTCTGCCTTCCCTTCTTTGCTTAGAACTGGGTTTCCATCTGAGCTCTTGATGTTCATACAAGTGGTTCTCTTATCTCCAAAGGTCTCTTTAATCTTCATGTAGGCAGTATCTATCTTACCCCTATTGAGATAAGCCTCTACATCCTTACATTTGTCCTCTAGCCATCCCTGCTTAGCCATTTTGCACTTCCTGTCGATCTCATTTTTGAGACGTTTGTAATCCTTTTTGCCTGCTTCATTTACTGCATTTTTATATTTTCTCCTTTCATCAATTAAATTCAATATTTCTTCTGTTACCCAAGGATTTCTACTAGCCCTCGTCTTTTTACCTACTTGATCCTCTGCTGCCTTCACTACTTCATCCCTCAAAGCTACCAATTCTTCTTCTACTGTATTTCTTTCCCCCATTCCTGTCAATTGTTCCCTTATGCTCTTCCTGAAACTCTGTATAACCTCTGGTTCTTTCAGTTTATCCAGGTCCCATCTCCTTAAATTCCCACCTTTTTGCAGTTTCTTCAGTTTTAATCTACAGGTCATAACCAATAGATTGTGGTCAGAGTCCACATCTGCCCCTGGAAATGTCTTACAATTTAAAACCTGGTTCCTAAATCTCTGTCTTACCATTATATAATCTATATGATACCTTTTAGTATCTCCAGGGTTCTTCCATGTATACAACCTTCTATCATGATTCTTAAACCAAGTGTTAGCTATGATTAAGTTGTGCTCTGTGCAAAATTCTACCAGGCGGCTTCCTCTTTCATTTCTTAGCCCCAATCCATATTCACCTACTACGTTTCCTTCTCTCCCTTTTCCTACACTCGAATTCCAGTCACCCATGACTATTAAATTTTCGTCTCCCTTCACTATCTGAATAATTCCTTTTATTTCATCATACATTTCTTCAATTTGTTCGTCATCTGCAGAGCTAGTTGGCATGTAAACTTGTACTACTGTAGTAGGTGTGGGCTGCGTATCTATCTTGGCCACAATAATGCGTTCACTATGCTGTTTGTAGTAGCTTACCCGCATTCCTATTCTCCTATTCATTATTAAACCTACTCCTGCATTACCCCTATTTGACTTTGTGTTTATAACCCTGTAGCCACCTGACCAGAAGTCTTGTTCCTCCTGCCACCGAACTTCACTAATTCCCACTATATCTAACTTTAACCTATCCATTTCCCTTTTTAAATTTTCTAACCTGCCTGCCCGATTAAGTGTTCTGACATTCCACGCTCCGATCCGTAGAACGCCAGTTCTCTTACTCCTGATAACGACGTCCTCTTGAGTAGTCCCCGCCCAGAGATCCGAATGGGGGACTATTTTACCTCCGGAATATTTTACCCAAGAGGACGCCATCATCATTTAATCATACAGTAAAGCTGCATGCCCTCGGGAAAAATTACGGCCGTAGTTTCCCCTTGCTTTCAGCCGTTCGCAGTACCAGCACAGCAAGGCCGTTTTGGTTATTGTTACAAGGCCAGATCAGTCAATCATCCAGACTGTTGCCCTTGCAACTACTGAAAAGGCTGCTGCCCCTTTTCATGAACCACACGTTTGTCTGGCCTCTCAACAGATACCCCTCCGTTGCGGTTGTACCTACGGTACGGCTATCTGTATCGCTGAGGCACGCAAGCCTCCCCACCAACGGCAAGGTCCATGGTTCATGGGGGGGCTGCATACCTTATACACACACCAAATCAAGTTTTGCATCACCCCGGTTCCCAGAACTCTTGAAGATAGACGTTGACTGTGGGTACTGTATGGCAGACACAGTCCCTTTGAGGGTTCAGTGATGTGACTAAACCCTCCCAAAAATATAAACAACCATTCATGAGCAGCGCCTATTATACGGAGGGTTTCCGACAGCCGATCAGTTCCAGTCATTCCACAAGGAAGGAGGTTCACGGCTCGTGATGCCTGTAGTTCAAACCATGCCTAGACGGTCACTACCACGGTTTGATCGCGATCGCATTGTTACTTTGTGCCAGGAAGGGCTCTCAAAAAACGAAGTGCCCAGGCGTCTCTGAGTGGTCAAGGCGATGTTGTTCGGACATGGAGGAGGCACAGACAGACAGGAACTGTCGATGACATGCGTCGCTCATGGCACCGAAGGGCTACTACTGCAGTGGATGACCGCTTTTTACGGATAATGGCTCGGATGAACACTGACAGCAACGCCACCATGTTGAATAATGCTTTTCATGCAGCCACAGGACGTCGTGTTACAACTCAACTGCGCGCAATAGGCTGCATGATGCGGAACTTCACTGCCGATGTCCATCGCGAAGTCCATCTTTGTAACTAGGACACAGCGTAGTACAGATCGGCCCAACAACTTGCCGAATGGACCGCTCAGGATTGGCATCACGTTCTCTTCACGGATGAGTGTCGCATATGCCTTCAAACAGACAATCGTCGAAGACCTGTTTGGAGGCAACCCGGTCAGGCTGAACGCCTTAGACACACTTTCCAGCGAGTGTAGCAAGTTGTTTCGCGATGGCATTATGTGGGGCCGGCGTATGCCGCTGGTGGTCATGGAAGGAGCCGTAACAGCTTTACAATATGTGAATGCCATCCTCCAACCGATAGTGAAACCATGTCGACAGATATTGTCGAGGCATTTGTCTTCATGGAAGACAATTCGCGACCCCATCATGCACATCTTGTGAATGACTTCCATCAGTATAAAGACATCGCTCGACTAGAGTTGCCAGCATGTTCTCCAAACATGAATCCTATCGCACATGCCTGGGATAGATTGAAAAGGGCTGTTTATCGACGACGTTATCCACCAACCACTCTGAGCAAATTACGCCGAATCTCCGTTGGGAGTGGGACAATCTGGACCAACAGTGCCTTGATAAACTTGTGGATAGTATGCGTGAATACAAGAGTACGTGCTTCTGGGTATTAAAGGTACCGGTGTGCACAGCAATCTGGACCACTACTTCTGAAGGTCTCGCTATATGGCGGTACAAAATGCAATGTGTGGTTTTCGTGAGCAATAAAAAGATTTAAAATGATGTTTGTGTTCATCTCTATTCCAATTTTCTGCACGGGTTCTGTAACTCTCGGAACCGTGGTGATGTAAAACTTTTTTTGTTGTGTAATTTCCTACCAGGCCTGGTAACAATAACAACATTACATCTGTATGTATAACATTTGTAAACGAATGATCATAGCTGATACAAGTCACATGTTTCTAGGTTGGGTGATACCTCCATGTACATGTGGCAACAGCAAGCCGTTAATGCTTATTTTCCCCTGGACAGGGGGTCAGTTGCTGAAGTATGGACATGGGCACGCCACATTATGTGTTTCCGCTGACAGGCGTAATCTATCTAGTGACGCAGTACAGCCAAGCAGTAAACATCAGGTCGTGAAGTTTGTGACATCATTTGCGAGAAGGCTGCAGGGAAAAAACAATCAACACAATCGTGTGTGTACATATTAAGGTACCACATATAAAAATAACTGCATTTGTACCTGTTACATGCTGTATGTATACAGGGTGTTAGTGCTGTAAGTGCAGATATTGAAATCATTGGTGCCTTAATACACTCCTGGAAATTGAAATAATAACACCGTGAATTCATTGTCCCAGGAAGGGGAAACTTTATTGACACATTCCTGGGGTCAGATAAATCACATGATCACACTGACAGAACCACAGGCACATAGACACAGGCAACAGAGCATGCACAATGTCGGCACTAGTACAGTGTATATCCACCTTTCGCAGCAATGCAGGCTGCTATTCTCCCATGGAGACGATCGTAGAGATGCTGGATGTAGTCCTGTGGAACGGCTTGCCATGCCATTTCCACCTGGCGCCTCAGTTGGACCAGCGTTCGTGCTGGACGTGCAGACCGCGTGAGACGACGCTTCATCCAGTCCCAAACATGCTCAATGGTGGACAGATCCGGAGATCTTGCTGGCCAGGGTAGTTGACTTACACCTTCTAGAGCACGTTGGGTGGCACGGGATACATGCGGACGTGCATTGTCCTGTTGGAACAGCAAGTTCCCTTGCCGGTCTAGGAATGGTAGAACGATGGGTTCGATGACGGTTTGGATGTACCGTGCACTATTCAGTGTCCCCTCGACGATCACCAGTGGTGTACGGCCAGTGTAGGAGATCGCTCCCCACACCATGATGCCGGGTGTTGGCCCTGTGTGCCTCGGTCGTATGCAGTCCTGATTGTGGCGCTCACCTGCACGGCGCCAAACACGCATACGACCATCATTGGCACCAAGGCAGAAGCGACTCTCATCGCTGAAGACGACACGTCTCCATTCGTCCCTCCATTCACGCCTGTCGCGACACCACTGGGGGCGGGCTGCACGATGTTGGGGCGTGAGCGGAAGACGGCCTAACGGTGTGCGGGACCGTAGCCCAGCTTCATGGAGACGGTTGCGAATGGTCCTCGCTGATACCCCAGGAGCAACAGTGTCCCTAATTTGCTGGGAAGTGGCGGTGCGGTCCCCTACGGCACTGCGTAGGATCCTACGGTCTTGGCGTGCATCCGTGCGTCGCTGCGGTCCGGTCCCAGGTCGACGGGCACGTGCACCTTCCGCCGACCACTGGCGACAACATCGATGTACTGCGGAGACCTCACGCCCCACGTGTTGAGCAATTCGGCGGTACGTCCACCCGGCCTCCCGCATGCCCACAATACGCCCTCGCTCAAAGTCCGTCAACTGCACATACGGTTACGTCCACGCTGTCGCGGCATGCTACCAGTGTTAAAGACTGCGATGGAGCTCCGTATGCCACGGCAAACTGGCTGACACTGACGGCGGCGGTGCACAAATGCTGCGCAGCTAGCGCCATTCGACGGCCAACACCGCGGTTCCTGGTGTGTCCGCTGTGCCGTGCGTGTGATCATTGCTTGTACAGCCCTCTCGCAGTGTCCGGAGCAAGTATGGTGGGTCTGACACACCGGTGTCAATGTGTTCTTTTTTCCATTTCCAGGAGTGTATGTACCCACTTCAGAGTGTTAGTTACTTTTCCCCTGTGGTTAAAAGCCTTCCCACAAAAATGTCACATAATTTACTACATGATGTTTTCTGCACAGTCATCAGCTGTCACTACAGCCTGTCGGTATAATTACACCTGTCAGTATATACTAACCATTCGGCGCCATTGTGTCCGCACTTCAACACCTGACATGTTGCCCAGGGGAGAACAAACACTAATGGCTTGCTCTTGCTACGTGTACTTTGAGGTACTAACCAACATAAAAACATACTCCTTCTAACAGCTATCATTATTAGTGTGCAAACGAAGTAAAACTGATGAAATACTTTTCAGTACACAATCCTGTCACCAATGAAATAATCTTCACTTATACCACTAACATCCTTATATTACTTATCCGATGGATATGTTCAAACAAACAGATATTTACCTAAACTACTTATCCTCTCGAAGGAAGAAGATATTTCAGAACCGTCTATGGCTGCTAGATTTCGTTTTTGCAGTAAATTTTGTCAGCGTCATTACATACACAGGTAGAAACTTAGGTGAGAAATGAACACTCTACCTGTCTAGTCTTCTGGAGCTTCACACTGTCGACTACCTGTCTCATTTGAGTGCACGAGTGTCTAAATCCCGTGATTACTGTCGGTTTCGAAACCGGGCTTCATTCGCAGGGTGTGACATTCGTCTCGATTTCCCGTCTGTTCTTACACTGTGTTACGTGGCTCTGAGTGGTACGACCACGCGAGGTGTCCGCTCGGTTTGAGGCGCCATGTCACAGATGGCGAGGCCGCTCCCACCGGTGGCTCGAGTCCTCCCTCGGGCAGGGGTGTGTGTGTTGTCCTTTGCGTAAGTTAGTTTAAGCAGTGTGTAAGTCTGGGGACCGATGACCTGAGTAGTTTGGTCCCTTAGGAATTCACACACATTTGAACATTGAACATTTGGAGTGGTGCACCATTCCTCGTAGTCACTGAATGTTCGATGTTCATACAACAACCATTCGGGAAAATCATTAAAGGTTTGTTCATGAACCTATACAAACACGACAGCTGTTCCTGTTATTGTGTCACGTGTCCTTGTCGAACCATCCGACTGCTCTGTTATCGTACCGTCAATTATCACTTACACACACCTCTCCACTGTCATGGCTTACGTCACTGGTAAAGTGTTACGTGTATTCCTTGAGCAGTTCTACACAACTTGCAGTGTTCCAAAGCGGCCACTGTACTTATGGGGTTACTAGCACTGCGTGAAGTGAGCCTTTTTACACGGGTTATTCACCGGACAAATCAGTTTAAATTAAATTGCTCTTGTACACACGTTACTTTCCGGTTCTGGTTGTGGTTGCAAAAGTCTGACACAAAGGTAATACACGTAACAAAAAAAAGTTCTTGAATATTGTTTTGGTTTCTACACACATTAGTACGTTATGTCACGGTGTTCATAGTAATATTTTTTTGTACAAACACACAGGTGCTTCTTCTAAGAAATTAAATTCCTATACATTTCAGATATTACATAAATGCTATCTATGGTCATAACTGTTAGGTCCCGGTCTTGGGGAATAGGAAATACCTCTTCATTGTTGCTCGAATAAGTATGTCTCTCGGCATCCGTTGTAACATCTATCCTGGAAATTATACTGGTATTCACATTGCTGTAACTGGTCTGCGTAGCACCTTTAAATTTCACTGGGAGATGCCGATATACTTTAATGGATGTCATTAAATGGAACATATGGCTGCCTATCATCAGTGATTAAGCTTGGAAGATAAGATTGCAACGGATCAGATCATTATTTTCTGGCAGTAAAAATTTATTTCCTATTAGCCAAAAAAGACCCGCTTCGCATGGATTTTATTTTCATTTGTTTTCTGCGAACATTGCAGATCACTCGGGAACATAGTAAAAAATGAACATTCGAGAAATAAAATACCTGCCAGTCACTTCTTTATAGAACACCGAGAGCATTACAAAACACCTGACAACGTTAAAAAAATTCGGGAACTTTCTAGTAAATTATAAAATCTGAGACATAAAATATTTGACAACATTCGAAAACATTTATAAAAGCTCGACAACACAGGTAAATCTCGAAATTTTCCCTTAAAATTTACATTGATGCGAAATAGATGGAAGATGTCCTGGTGACCACCACAATGTAATAGCGGCCAGAAACACAACAGCTATTACCGCACACCCACTACAATACACAACAGGGTAAAAGTTTCAAGAATGTTTTACATAACAGTACTGCCGCGGAAGACTTTGGTCTCACAAAAACCAGTGGTTGGTGATTAGTCAGACTTTAAGTACAGAAATTATAGAGCTATAAAACATCATGAAATTCTCAATACCTTCATTTAATTTAGTGATGCAAAACTTTTGTTTTCGCTGTATCTCATGCTTAATTAACTTAGTGTGGCACAATAGTTGCACAGGAACCGCATTTGTTGTCTTGTTATTGTACATAAATTCTTTGGGTTTCCCATTTCTAGGGCAAGCTACATTTAACTGGTCGTGAGAAAAGCATGATTCTTTGAAATTAATACAAGATTTAAACATTTGTCTTTGTACCTTGTCTTTGTAACGCTGCCGTCACTACCCGCACATCTTCTTGCTAGATACCATCAGCACTCCTGCTACATCAGGATGTTGCGTGGTTCGATTTAATACACGACTTCTGTAACATATTATTCGAATATCAGCAAATGGATCTCTCACTTGCAGTTCACGTGGCACCTCAATAGTAGAGTCATTAAAGGCTCCTGATTTGGAGGATCAAAAGTTAATATTGTACATTAAATGCTAATCATACTACAGTTTTCAGCCGTTAGAACTGAAACGGCGCTTCGGTAGACGTGAGAGGAATTCTCTGAATAAATTCTATTTTTCTTTTGTCTGCCGCGCGGGGTAGCCGCGCGTTCTGAGGCGTCCTGTCACGGTGCACGCGGCTCCTCGCGTTGGAGGTTGGAGCCTCCCTCGGGCATGGATGTGTGTGCTGTCCTTAGCGTAAGTTATTTGATAAGACTAGGGGCCGATGACCACAGCAGTTTGCCCCATAGTACATTACCACAAATTTCCCAAATTTTCTTTTGTCTTTCCCTGATATTAATTTTGCTTCCATTATGTTGATTACTATTTACGACCATATTGATTTGAATTTTTAAATAAAAATCGTAACTATTCATTTCTTAGGACCAAAAGAGCTCTTTCAAATAACAACTTGAGTAATATTGAAGAATGTTTGGAGAACTTTAGCGGTTAATTCATTTGGTCTGTTGATAACATTGCATAAATCATTTGTAAGTTCAGTTTGGCGAGTTAAACTAATTTGCACGACTTTTGCAACAAAATGTTTCGCGTTTTCATCACTGGAAAATTGAGCTCTCTCACTTATTTTTAATTGTACTTTTGCCACTTGAGACCAAAGAAATGATTTCTCCAAACATGCACTGATTAGGTCTTCTGGAGTTGATTTTGGAATAATTCGAAGCGTTTACCGAAAATGTCCTGAATGTGTAAGCAATGCACCTCTCATGAATTCCGAATTATCTTGGAAATTTAGTACATTGTCGAAGCTTCTGGGAGATTCTACAGCATAACATTTCATAATATTTGGAACATTTCATAATATTCTTGAATATTCTAGAAGGAGCATTCTGGCCAGTCGCGGCTACTTCGGCGCTAGATTTCAAGCTACTTCACCGTCTTCCCATAAGTAGTCCATTGGCGCCATTCTCTCTTTTGTTACCCTTATCTTGGGACCCAGTTCCTGCAGTTCCAAACCAAACCTTCTTAATGGATGTAGGATGGGACTACCATATCATGGGAGGCCAAGCATAAAGGACGTGGCACCTCAGCATGCGATTCTCAGCAAACGATGTGTGCAAGAGATCTTTCACACGTGCAGGAATATAGGACGGAGTGACATCCTGCATAAAAGTCATCCCTACTTTCAGGCGTTTATCAACCTGGCTACGGATGATCTGATTCCCTCCCTCACTCATTTTATACGCGATTCTCATGCGGCGCTACTGACGTGTTGCTGTCCAGTGGTATTTGCTGACCAGTTTTTGCACTCATTGTTGATTTCAATGCAACCTCGTGTTATTTCAGCTACGTGTTTAAATTTTTACCTTTCTACGTACATTACTCCGTGAATAAGTACATTTTCAAATATTAACAGCTATTATATCACCCTGTAGATACAGGTGCGGTTAATGAAGTTTAGTTTAGCAGACAACAGTAGAGAGAATCGAACCAAAACATCTACTCTGGGTTGAACACCTGTCGAGGATGGAGGGCAGTAGGTGGCTGGAGAAAGTATGGGATGACGGTCCTAGTCTGGTCATCCTAATTTCGGTTTTGACGATTTCCGTTATTCCCATGAAGAAAATGCCCGGGCGATACTCTTAAAAGAACTCGACTGGCAGCCTACCCCATCCTTAACTTGTGCCCTCTCACTATTGAATTCATGACAGGATGCTATATAATAACAATCCTTGCTCTTTCTGTTATCTTTCCCGCAGTGTTTCTGTTTGAAGTTTCCGTAATCTGCTCGAAATACACTTGGCGGAACCTCGCGTCACTTGGAAATGTTCTCAGGACATTATATCTGGCTTTTCAGTTCGTTTCGATTTTCACAATGAACGAGCGAAGTGAAAGGAAAAGAGGTAGACGACTCAGTCGATTTCTGTCCCATCTCCCTCCGTGATTGAATGAGAGAAAGCGTGATCGAAAAAGAGAGAGTATTCACGTCTAAAAGAAGACACAAAAAATAGCGACGAGGAGGTACAGAATTGGTATGTCAGAGACAGCGGTTCGCAGGCATCGGCGATAGGGACGTCGGCCCCCAGTTTAGCGAAGCCCAGATGTATTTCGGGTCACGGAGAGGCGTGGCGCGGCGCGCCGCGGGCGGGTGACAGGAAGTCGCGCCGCGGGCAGGAAATGGGGCGCATCCGCCCTCAGACACCCCCACCCCCGCCCCTACAGCGCGCCGCAGCAGGCGGGGGCGGCAGGTGGCGCTGGCAGCTGGCTCCAGGGACGCCATTCACAGCCGCCACTGTGGCTGCGAGCAACTCAGGAAGCGCTCCCAGGAGGAAGGACATCTCGTTCGCTGTTGTCGCGCTTCCTTGCCGCAAAATAGCGAAACGGCGTTCATTTAATTTGGTCTTCCACATCGTGTGTAATGCGGTCGGGGGCTCCGTCACCAGCGGATGAAAATACAGGTTGATTAAAAATGAATGGAAAAAAGAAAGTATTCCTGTGACTCCAGTATTGACTTTATTTCAGAAATACACGTACAGAATGAAAGGTTAACTCTCACAGCTCCTGTGGACTTCGACAGATGGTCGATGAGGGCTCCATTTATGAAAAGACATCTACATCTACATGGATGCTTTGCAAATTAAGCACCTGGCAGAGGGTTCATCGAACAACCTTCTCAATTTTCAATTATTCCAATCTTGTGTAGCGCGCGGAAAGAACGAACACCTATATCTTTCCGTATGAGCTCTGATTTCCCTTATTTTATCGTGGTGATCGTTTCTCCCTATTTAGATCGGTGTCAACAAAACGTTTTCGCATTCGGAGGAGAAAGTTGGTGATTGGGATTTATTGAGAAGATTCCGTCGCAGCGAAAAACTCCTTTCTTTTAATGATGTCCAGCCCAAAACCTGTACTATTTCAGTGACACTGTCTCCCATATTTCGCGATGATACAAAATGTGCTACCCTTCTTTGAATTTTTTCGATGTACTCCACCAGTCCAATCTGGTAAGGATCCCACACAGGGCAGCAGTATTCTAAAAGGGGACGGACAAGCATAGTGTAGGCAGTCTCCTTAGTAGATGTGTTACATTTTTAAGTGTCCTGCCAACAAAACGCAGTCTTTAGTTAGCCTTCCCCACAACATTTTCTGTGTGTTCCTTCCAATTTAAGTTGTTCATAACTGTAATCCCTAGGTATTTAGTTGAATTTACGGCTTTTACATTAGACTGATTTATCGTGTAACCGACGTTTAACGAGTTCCTTTTAGCACTCATGTGAATGACCTCACACATTTCTTTATTTAGGGTCAGCTGCCAATTTTCGCATCATTCAGATATATTTTCTAAATCGTTTTGCAGTTCGTTTTGATCTTCTGATGACTTTATTAGTCGACAAACGACTGCGTCATTTGTAAACAACCTAAGACGCCTGCTTAAAGCCGCGCGGGATTAGCCGAGCGGTCTCAGGCGCTGCAGTCATGGTGTAACCTCCCCACAAAAATATAATAAATAATATGACTATGATTCTAATTTAGTGTAACCTCCCCACAAAATTCTTTCTCATTTGTTACCTCCCTACAAAATTCTTTCTCATTTAATCTATGCTCAAAATTCATTCACATTTAGCGTAACCTCAAAACAGAAAAATTCCTAAACCTCTCAACAGTATAAATTATAATTATGTCGTTCACATTCAGTATAACATCCCAATAAAAAAATAAATTCAGTAACCTGGCAATAAAACAATGTAACTAACCTCTCTATTAAATTGTCGCTCACTTATGAATTTTCAATAATTCACTGTGAATTTAACGTGGTAAATTTTGGACGACAGCAGTGCTGCGTCATGGCCCTGAAAGATCATTCCGAATAAAAAAAGGAAAAATTCTTACCTCAATGAAGTCGCCGGATACATCTGTTCTTACAATAAATTTTTCCGGCACAGCTCTGTGCAATGCTGGCCGACCTATCTGTCATTTATGAAAGGAAGCAACTGATTTTTCTATTGCAATAATCGGGATGATCATGGATGGCAGAAATTAGTAAATTCTTTAAATTGAAATGAATGGTTGTTAAAAGTTACTTTTTATGAGGAAGATTATTATTACGAGAGTTTTAAAACATTTACATGGGACTTGAGATAACATTACTACATATGCGCGAGGCTGCTTTCTTTACCTTATACATTAATACTCAGGCCTCGACATCGCTGCACCGCGACCGGACCAGCCAACACGATACACCAGACCAAACCAGGGCAGACTCCAGACTAGCAACAACTTACTGCTACAGCTACACAGTTCCTGCTGCAGTCAACACTGCTCTCTGGTCAGAGACCTTGCATATCGCAGGCAGCGTATGAGCAATACATCGAAATTACATCTGCTCGGACCTCTTACAATGGGCTGTGCGGCTGATCCCGGCGGAGGCTCGAAACCTCCCTCGGGCATGGGCATGGGTGTGTGTGATAATTTAGGTTGAGTAGCGTGTAAGCTTATGGACTGATGACCTAAGCAGATAGGTCCCATAAGATTTCACACATTTTTTTTTTTTTTTTTTTTTTTTTTTTGCTGCTTAAATTGTCTAGTGCCGCAATCCCGGATCTACGATATTTCCGAGCAGGGGCAAAAGCTTGGAAATGGAGCTACCACCCCGATTTGGAGCGTTTGGGATAGGACTTCAAAAATTTAAAAAAATCGATTTTTCAAAACTATTTTCATTTTGTAACCCACATATTTTCAAATAATTTGATACATAAAACATATATGTTATTTGGTTTAAAGTGTGCCAAAGTGCAGTACCACCCCTGTTCACACAGCATTCTTCTCTTAACGTTTCTGTATTTCGCTCTGTGGCATTCAAACGTGTATATTTTGTAATGGAAGACATCAAACCCATATTCAAGACAGTGGAAATTAAAATATCCTGTGGTGCCTGTCTTGTTCCCAGTCGGCTGGTTCGACATCCTACCCCCTTTAAAAAAATCACAATTAATGCTGGGTGGAATTATTTGTGACCGGGAGATTAAGAACTGTACAGAAAGTTTTGCACTCTTTATTTCCTATCAGCTAATAACTTTCTCTTTTATGTGACATAAAACTAAATGTAGGAAACATAAAACCCGTTAAGACAAGAGACAACCAAGACGGTACACATTTCTTCAATCTTTATGTCCAACCTTTTTCTTGTCTTTAATCTTGCTACAGCTTTACACTGCGTGCTTTCCTGTCTGCGAAAGATTCTATTACGTCATCAAAATTCGTCAAACGTTTTGCTACATGAAAAATCAAAATGTCGTTGTCTTACTCTGAAAAACCTGTTAATACGAATAGTACCCGACAGTGATGTGGTTTCTCGATTACTATTTTGTCACTTCTGTCAGATAAAACGAAATTGGACTTTCTAACATTGCAGCAGCTGTAACACACGGCAAATAAGCGAGATTTTTTTGGCACAAATGGTCATTTTTATTTACCTCATTTACATAAATAATACGACAGAACATAATTCACGAGGTACAAACATCAAATGTCTATTAGGCATACTACAGGAAAAAGTATTATGTTAGGAAACAGTTTCACACTCCATTCATACGCTGCAGTTTCTCAAGTATGAGATCGACAGGCAGTAGTACATAAATTTAGAATCGTCATATTCTTCAATATAATGTGTGTGATGTCTATGTTTCTTCTCCTTCCTCGTCCTAACAAACAATCTTGTCGTCACCAATTCTGCTACTATTCCTGCCATTGTGAATACTTATTCTGCGCTTAACTTCACTAACCTTGCCAGAATCACTGGTTCAGTTATCCTGCGTTTTCTTTCCGATTAGACGTTATTACGTGTTCGTAAACGCGCTTTCCTCGCTCTCAGGGAAACAGAACTCAAAGCGACTGATAATCGGGAACTGCAGAACTGCAAATCTGGTAGTGTATAGATCTGGTAAAAATTACATTCTGACAAAATGTCTTTTCCTTGGATACACCGAGAAGATAAAATGTAATATTTCTTACCTGTTATTCCCCAAAATACTAACCCAGGCGGGTATAAAACTGAATGTGCGCAACAGAAAATACTGAACGTGAAAATGAAGATTTGGCCCTGTCTGACTACACCGTGAAGCAGATATTATCTCTTAATGGTGATATTATTTCCTCCTTGTTGCTCTTTAACATATAAATTACATAAATGAATGTTTAAGGGAACTAGTAACAACAAAATTATAAATATTGATTCTGCTTATACATCTATTGTAGATTAAAACCCCTTTTATATATTACAAATGTTTATGTATCAATGTCCAATGGACGTAAAGAGACACAAATGGATTTCCTAAGTAATATTACTGATCAGTTGCCCAAATCTGTCCCTTTTTATGCTACGCGATCTAATATAAATAACGCGAGGTGACTGACATCACTACATACCAAACACCAGAGGACAATACTTTCAAAGATGATCTACAGTGGTGTGCAATCTAAGTGAAAATTAAACTTACGTGATTAGAGCTGCCTAGCTTTATAGCCCTAATAAGCCGAAGCAGTTAGCAATATCACCGTATGTACTGCGTTCGGTGCGTCGGAGTGATGGTTCTCGTACACGTCTGTGACGATGGAAAAACTCTTTCAAACACTAGGACGGCAGAAGGCGGTCCTCTGACTAGTATGATCGAATACTGTCTTCTCCTCTCTGTGTTCTACAGACAAGAAACGCAAGCTCCCAGCAACGAGGACGGTATTCAGATGACGTCGCTACGTGAATATAGACAGAGCAAGTGCTCTCAATCACCGAACGCTGCGTACCCAACGACGACTCCCTACCCAGATGCGAAGTCCAGTATCGTATAAGTTCGCAAAATCACCACCCCGCAATCTTTAGGCAAAATTCAATATTTTCATGAACAAGAGATTCTGAGACAATATCTGAACTGCTGAAGCTCTATGACTATTGGCAGCATTTTTACTCTCTAAAAGGTTTTCGCACACTCGTGAAACGTCGCTCCTGATACGAGCGGTTTATCATAAACTGGATGTTGAACTAATAAGTTGAAAGCAGTGCGATCAGCAGCGGCAAGCTCTCTATGGAAACCTCAAAATTAACATCCTATCAACAGTAATTTCTCAGTACTCGTGACTGAGCAATTATTTGTGCACATAGTTGAACTTAAAACGACATGACGAATGTTTTTTTTGTTCTGTATCTGTACTGAAACCAAACACCTATAACCATTGTAAATAAGGAAAGCTTTCGTGTCTGACCAAGCCTCGAACATAGCAACGTTCCCCATTGGTGACCAGGCATAAAGACTCCAGAAATATCGAAGTTTTCACCAGTGTCGTTAACAAATCTGAACTTCATTATTTTTGTGCTCTGCCTCGATTTGTGTCAGGTCTCTTATCTCCCTGTTAACTAACCAAGAAAAACGTTTAATACACTTTCAAGTTACAAAGTTTGCTGTGTAAAACGAAGAGCTATGATATAAGGTTTTGTGATAGAGACCCGAACCCTGCACATAATCAGATTGTTAACTATGTAAAATCAGATGTTAGATACCGAACTTTTTCACCAGCACCAAAATGTTTTAATTTGTAATGAGGATGCAAATTATTTGCCTGGTCGGGAATCGAACCCGGCACCTAACGCCGTTGTTTACGCGAACAGTTTGTTCATCAGTAGAGAGATATGTGCATCTTTGACTAGAAATAACACTCGAAGAGACCTTAAAAACGAAAGTTAGTTATCACTAGTAGTTCGGTGTGCAAATGGTAGGGCCGGCCGGAGTGGCCGAGCGGTTCTAGGCGCTACAGTTTGGAACCGCGCTACCACTACGGTCACAGGTTCGAATCCTGCCTCGGGCATGGATGTGTGTGATGTCCTTAGGTTAGTTAGGTTTAAGTAGTTCTAAGTTCTATGGGATTGATGACCACAGATGTTAAGTATCATAGTGCTCAGAGCCATTTGAAAGATTTGCAAATGGTAGGGCCTGGAAAGAAACCATGGTTGGTTTGTACTGGATTAGGATTCGAACTCACAATTCTTAGATTAAGAAATTCCATTCAAGAGTGTGAAGTTACCAAATACTTCGGTTATTACTGCCATTATCACTATTAACTTCTTCATTCTATTGCTGCTGTAGCGTGCTTGAAGGAGACACTCAGTGATTTTTGATCATTTTTAGAAGCAGTGGTCCAAATACCAGGAAACACTTAGTCCGCATCAAATGGTTGCGGTGTTCTGTGGCACTGTACAATCCTTTTTCTACTCATTACAACTGCGAAACACTGGAGAAACTAATCCATCTTTCGGGAAGTAGGATAATATTCCAACATGACCGTTGTCCTGTCCATACAGCGAACTGTGTAAGGTGCCGGACAGCACTCCCCACACGGACACTAGCAAAAAAAAAAATGGTTCAAATGGCTCTGAGCACTATGGGACTTAACATCTGAGGTCATCAGTCCCCTAGAACTTAGAACTACTTAAACCTAACTAACCTAAGGACATCACACACATCCATGCCCGAGGCAGGATTCGAACCTGCGACCGTAGCAGTCGCGCGGTTCCAAACTGAAGCGCCTAGAACCGCGTGGCCACCGCGGTCGGCGGACACTAGCATTTTGACGGGTAAAACACGGTGTAAAACACTGGTTTTAAATGGAAGGAAACATTGAGCTGTTGGACTGGCCTCCCAAAAGCGTTGACCTCCGTCCCATAGGGCACGTATAGACAGAGATGGAGAAAACTATTACAAGTAGAATTCCAGTACGACAACCAAGATAGCGCTGTCCGAAGCAATTCATGACTCATGGGATTAGCTGCAGAAGAGATTCATTCGGAAACTTGGTGCCTCTGTCGCCTGACTGCTAAATGTAGTTGTAGAGGAGAACGGACACTGGACACTGTACTGAATTATTGAGTTGTTAGGGAGACATTGTGTGTGACAAATGAACATTTTGTTCTCCCTCGAACGGGGGAGGAAATTTTGTATCTCTCATCTCTCTCTCTCTCTCTCTCTCTCTCTATCTGTTACTTTGTGCTAGGAGGGGCTTTCAAGAGGGAAGTGTCCAGCGCGGTCCAGATGGGCCCAACAACATGCCGACTGTACCTCTCAGGATTGGCATCACGTTCTCTTCACCGATGAGAGTCGAACGTGCCTTGAACCAGACAATAGTCAGAGATGTGTTTGGAGGCAACCCGGTCAGGCTGAACGCCTGTCCAGCGATTGCAGCAAGGAGGAGATTCCCTGCTGTTTTTGGGCGACATTATGTGGGGCCGACGTACGTTGATTCCTTCAGATTAACGACATTACTCGACTAGAGTGGGCAGCATGTCCTCCAGACATGAACCCTACCGAACATGCCTGGGATAGACTGAAAAGGGTTGTCTATGGATGGTTTGACCCACCAACCACTCTGAGGGATCTACGCCGAATCGCCGTTGAGGAATGGGACAATATGGACCAACAGTGCATTGATGAACTAACTCGTGGATAGTATGCCACGACGATTACAGGTATCCATCAATGCAAGAGGACGTGCTACTGGGTATTGGAGGTACCGGTGTGTACATCAATCTGGACCACCAACTCTGAAGGTCTCGCTGTATAGTGGTACAACATGCAATGTGTGGTTTTCACGTGCAATAAAAAGGGTGGAAATGATGTTTATGTTAATCTCTGTTCTAATTTTCTGTACAGGTTTCGGAACTCTCGGAACCGAGGTGATGCAATATATATATATATATATATATATATATATATATATATATATATATATATATATATATATATATATATATATTCAAATGGCTCTGAGCACTATGGGACTTAACATCTGTGGTCATCAGTCCCCTAGAACTTAGAACTACTTAAACCTAACTAACCCAAGGACATCACAAACATCCATGCCCGAGGCAGGATTTGAACCTCCGACCGTAGCAGTTGCGCGGTTCCGGACTGAGCGCCTAGAACCGCTAGACCACCGCGGCCAGCCAAAACTTTTTTTTATGTGTTTATGTGTGTTTCAACCGTGTATATTAAGCTCACGAATTATATATCTAGTGAATACGACGGAAATTTAGACAATCCATCTGACTGAACATTCTATGGACGGTGATACAAAGAACATAAGCTAATTAAATGGTGTCACAGTAAGCAAATATTGTCTTCAGATTTCCTTGTTTTGGAGATGTTGTATGTGGGAGAGCGTGAGAACTTAATAGCTGCCAACGAAAGTGTCATAAAATTTCGAGACAGTGATGACGAAGTTACTCATGCGGCAATTGCTCGTACATAAAATGACTTGAGAAACCTATACCCATAACCGAAATGTATCACAAAATGCAGTTTAATTGTACGCTTGTCGTACCAATGTTATGACGAACGTTTGATATAATGAATGAAAACTGTTTGTTCCAGTCACAGCTGTGAATCGATTCAGGCATATCATATAGTAATCAAAATATACGTTTACAAGGAAAATGTATCTCTCCTGATGCTAAAAGAACTGTCGTGTGACGAGGGCCTACCGTCGGGTAGACCGCTCGCCTGGTGCAAGTCTTTCGATTTGACGCCACTTGGGCGACTTGCGCGTCGATGGGGATGAGATGATGATGATTAGTACAACACGACATCCCGTCCCTGAGCGGAGAAAATCTCCGACCCAGCCGGGAGTCGGACCCGGGCCCTTAGGATTGACAGTCTGTCGCGCTGTCCACTTTTTTTTTTTTTGGTTCGTTGCATCTGCTCGGGGCGGACGTCGTAAGGCATCCGTTTAAGTTCGTTGTTCATCGATTAACTCAGTTTTTTTTTATTACAGAGGGCAGCTAACCCTCTGACAGAACACGCTGAGCTACTGTGCCGGCGACCACTCAGCTTCCCGGAGCGGACTCTCCTGATGCTGACACAAAAATACAGACATGAAAAATCGCGCAGCTCTGCTTTTCAGTTCGTTTTTCACCTCCAGATTTTCCGTAGTATGTCCAGTGCTTCCGTAACGTTAGCCTCAGGTGATGATTTCCTAAATTACAAACAATACACAAATTACTGTCGTTAACGGTCCCTTGGGGCCTTTTCTCAGCCTTTCTCGTGAAGTAACTCAGTATTTACAAAACAGGCAATTCGGCTCAAACCTACAGTGTATGGAATGCTCGTTCAGACATCGGTTATGATGCAGAGTTTGTCCTTCTCTTATCATTTAGTCACTGAATTTCGTTCTGGCCCTTTGCAGCTCGAATAAAGAAAAAGAGACGAAGATTTACAAACCGCATTGCTTCTCCAGCGAGATCTGAACCAACTCGTATGTCAACCAGCGCAGTAAACATCGAGCGTGTAACCGAAAATCCAACATCACACTGCCTTTCTCCATAACATCCATATTTCCTAATGTAGACTACTCGTAATGTGACGTTAGAAAGCAATCTTAGCTTATGTCCCAAACGATAAATCTGGGTCACATTTTAAATGGAAGCCGTTTAGAATATTTCATCACGATGACAAGAAAGTTCAGTATCTGACATAAAAACTGGCCACCGGCTGGTCGCTTCGGAGGTGAAGTCTAGTCGTTCAATTAGGGCAGTCGCCCGCATCTCGTGGTCGTGTGGTAGCGTTCTAGCTTCCCACGCCCGGGTTCCCGGGTTCGATTCCCGGCGGGGTCAGGGATTTTCTCTGCCTCGTGATGGCTGGGTGTTGTGTGCTGTCCTTAGGTTAGTTAGGTTTAAGTATTTCTAAGTTCTAGGGGACTTATGACCACAGCAGTTGAGTCCCATAGTGCTCAGGGCCATTTGAACCATTTTTTTGAATTAGGGCAGTCGATATTTCCACCGACTACTCAACATTCTAAGTCCGGCCACGTCCACGAGCCGGAAACACTGTGCAATGTAGAAGTGTGTGGAGGAAGTACTGCCAACCTTCTGGAAGTGTTATAAAAATCGTATCTGCTCGTAGTGTAGTGGTAAGCTTCGTGCACTGTAAACTTGAAGTCCTACGTTCGACTACACTCCAGTCGCTTGTTTCTTTAAATGGCATATTGGATATCTGCTAAAGTCTGATGGAAGCTCAAACATAATTTAATTTTCTAATGCACCTCTAATAACAGGACATTTCCGCAAAACGACTCCTGGCTGTGTCAAGATCAGAACAGTTTTACGTTCGGGAGTAGCGTCGCTCCACAGCATCTGCCAGCTATGGAGCGTACGTTGCCCGCTGCCAACGTCAGATGCGTCGGACTAGGTGAACGTGGTGCGGCGCTACGAGTGTATTTACCAACGGTCATTTTTTTTTTGAAGCTGCTGTATTTATTTTCAGCTCCGATTTGGATTTTGCCTGCCTGAAAAATACGAACGTTGTTCAAGTGTGAAAGGATAGAGTCGGAAGTAGAAGAAGGTCTAACATTTGCGACGTTGTCGACAGAGGCAGCTCTGAACCTTTGTATTGTGTATGTAGGGCGAATGCTTTTGGGCAGAAACGTAAGAAATAGTTTTTTGTTTGTAGAAACATCTTTTTGGCATGAATGGCCTTGATCACTGAGGAAGCCTTGATAACAGACATATGTGATGATGTGATAGAATGCGACCATTTAAGCGTCGTGCGGCATTTGCATTCATTGGCATGTCGAGAGCAGTAGTACTGCATGACCCAATTTAAAACAACGAAAATCGAAAAGATGCATATCAATACATCTTTACTCAGTCATTATCAGCTTTCTCATGGAATATTCCTACTGGTGACCAGTCATTATGTCTATATATTAACTTCCTATGAAGAATTAATGACTGAGCCGTAACAAAAGACATATACTCAAGCAACGGGCAGTGTGAAAACCTCCACACAGGAAATTATACAGCAGCTGGTATTTTTTGCCGACTACTAAGTTATTTTGCAGCAATCAACTGGCATATACTAGGACTGTGTTGGGTGTAGGGTGAGGGTTAGTGGTGTTGATGCTATTAACGCTCTGTTCAGCAATTCTTTCACAGTGAAACGTCCCCTTAGAAAAATTAGTGAATGACTGTGCTGGTAAATCCCTTACGTTATTTGATTTTTAAACAGCTGAGCAAATCTGAACGTACTCAGACATTTCGCTCTTTACCTATTCTGATCAACACTAAACTGACACACAATATTTTTTAGCGCAACGCAGTCTGACTTTCAATAATCCATACAAAAGAATGGCCCTCACTAACATTAACCTATACCTTTCACAAATCACTTACCTCACAAAAATCTTCATTACTCGAACTGCTGCAATACAGTGAGCGCCACTACTGCCAGCTAAATAAAAGATTCAAACTACTGAAGGCACTAACTACTGATAGGCATAGTTATCAAATGAAAGATTTTGATAGAGAACAAACAATGAATTTACCTTAATAGTGTTCAAAAGTCATAATATATATAGCAGTTCATGACATCCATTCTTATAAATGTACTGTTTCTGATGGACACACGTCCAGATCATCCGCTCTCAAAAATCCGCCATCTCACTTCCCCATATCCACCACTGCTGGCGGCTCACCTCCAACTGCGCAACGCTACGCGCTGTTAACAGCCAACTGCCCAACACTACAATAGCCAGCAACAATGCAAACCAACCACAGACTGCACACAGCACAGCCAGTGATTTTCATACAGGGCGCTACGTGGCGTAACAATATAAAAACCTAAACAGCCTACTTACAACAGTTAGAAATTAAGCATGGCCTATAATTTGATTTAGTGGTAGTTTGGCCTTATGATTCAGCAGCACATGGATAGAATAGTTGCCGGCAGCGGTGGCCGAGCGGTCCTACGCGCTTCAGTCCGGAACTGCGCTGATGCTACGGTTGCAGGTTCGAATCCTGCCCTGGGCATAGATGTGTGTGATGTCCTTAGGTTAGTTAGGTTTAAGTAGTTCTATGTTCTAGGGGATTTATGACCTCAGATGTTAAGTCCCATAGCGCTCAGAGCCATTTGATCCATTTTTGATGGTATAGTTCTAGTTTCTAGGAACGTCTGACCATCTGTGTCGTCGCAATAGAACTCGATAACCCTCGTATGAATATCGTTGTAGTCAAGAGGTATCGTTAATATTAAAAACGTTAAGGGCTCAATTAATAACATTCTGTGCAAGCGATGCATAGAATCTCAGTACCATGATCAGCATGGTGAACGTGTTGTTATTTCGGGTCGGCCCCTCTTGGCCGAGCGGTTCTAGGCGCTTCAGTCCGGACTCGTGCTGCTGCTGCGGTCGCAGGTTCGAATCCTGCCTCGGGCATGGGTGTGCGATGTTCTTAGGTTAGTTAAATTTAAGTAGCTCTAAGTCTAGGGGACTAATGACCTCAGATGTTAAGTCCCCTAATGCTTAGAGCTATTTGGATTTGAATTTGTTATTTCGGGCTCTCTCTGTCTTAAGCATACTGCACGTGGAAAAGCTCTTCAATATAGGCGTTTTTCGCTCTTCTTGACAAAGCATTAGCAGCCGATACGGTTAATCGTAACGAATAGACGATACCTATCTTCTGTAGTAGACTATACATTGCCATCAGCATTTTGTGTTCCTCGTTCCTTTTTCTGATAACAACTGCTTCTCATTTCGCGTTATCAGACACCGGAATCGAAGTTACGCTCCATACATTCGCTAGTTTAATCCTCAACGGCATTCTGAGCTTACATTTTCTGTTATTTCTCATGATTTCCTGAATATCAGCCTTTGTTGATTTTTAACTAAATGTTAGTTCAGCTTAAGAAGTCTTCCTGCGGATTTTACGTTTTGTAATCGATGTTTTGTTGTTGCCTCTTCATTTGTGTGCGTGTCTTTAATAGATTGTGCCTTTGACATCGATCTCAAGAAAAATATTTCCTAGTCTTTTATTTTAAAAAAGATGTGTTGCCTACTCATAACATATAGAGTATAACTAAAAAATGGCTCTGAGCATTATGGGACTCAACTGCTGTGGTCATAAGTCTATAGAGTATAACTGCTGGAGATGTTCTGAAAATGTGAAACATGACTGATGATAAACAATGAAGCTTCAGTGCGCTTAAGACAGAAAAACACAAATAATTGTGCTAGTTGATGATTTGTGTTGTTTAGATTGCAGTCGGCACAGCTGAGTATTATTAGTGACGACATTGTAGACCATAAAACCAGTTTCGGAAATGTAAATAAGCCTTATTGACAAATACTTTGGGTATTTTGGTGCTCGACCGCCAAGCCACTGAGACACGAACTGTAGTCACTTCGCCGGCCGGGGTGGCCGAGCGGTTCTAGGCGCTACAGTCTGGAACCGGGCGACCGCTACGGTCGCAGGTTCGAATCCTGCCTCGGGAATGAATGTGTGTGATGTCCTTAGGTTAGTTAGGCTTAAGTAGTTCTAAGTTCTAGGGGACTGATCACCTCAGAAATTAAGTCCCATAGTGCTCAGAGGCATTTGTAGTCACTTCCTAGACCTTTTGGGCTGGTATTTCCTGCTAGAAGTATAACTGAATCTTGGCAACAGCGCAAGATATGTTCGGCTACCCTTTGACCGACGAATTACTTCCTGGATGACACAAAATTAGCCCAAAAAATTCACTTGATATATTCGTATCATTTCCATTAAATAACATGATTCATTTTCACACAGTGTGTAAAATAAAGTTATCAGTTCATGGTTATGAGTCCAGGAAAGTCATTCGACATGGAAATTGTAATTAATCTGATGTTTAACGTTGTGAGCTTATCTGTCCTAGCCAGAATGAAACCATAAGGGAGAGGACAACGCTGCGTAATTCCACTAGCTGTCATGTAACGTAAAGTGTAAAGTGCGGGCTGCTTTGGTTCCCTGTTCCAATCTTGCTGGAGGATAGATTCTTAGTCATTTCATGAGAGAGCTACAAGCAGTCACATAGAAAACCAATAAGGAATTTATCATGAATGGATGACTTGGGGGAGGGGACCAAACAGCAAGGTTATCGGTCCCTTATTAATGAAATGTCAAATTTCCATACTACTGCATTGTGACAGAGGTCACCAAGAATACATAGACTGTTTCGAAGTCCAGAATGAGTAATATCTTACTGATTCTTGCTGATACAGGCATGCTCCTTTTACAGATACATAATGTTTCAATAAAATTACTTTCGTCACAAGGATAGCGTGGTAATCTGCATTTCATTTGAATTAGTGCAGCGTACATGTTAATGGGGTTGTCTATTATTTTACTGAACACAACAGTATACATCAAAGAGAAATTAATCAACAATAGGATATTCTCTCGCTTTATCTAAAACATTCTGACAAACCTCGGGTGGATAACCGATTCCACACCACCTACTGGATATGATTTATGGATGTCGTCGAACAATGTTTGAATTGTATTTCCATTAAAAGAGGAATTTTCTTGATTGTTCTTCTACGAGGAGCTTGAAAGGTGAAAGTCTGAAGGTATAAGATCAGAAAAATAAGAGCTTGATGGATAACTTTTCTAACTGCTAGATAGTTTTGTTAGCACAATCGGCAGAGACTATTATGTTGCACTATTAACACTTTGTGAAGTTTTGTAGGTCGTTTTTCTTACACTGCAACCGATACAGGACTAAGTGGATGGCGATAAGTACCAATTGCGGTATACTCTCCCCTGGTGAGGTTTTTCGTAATGCACAACACCCTTTCTCAATCTCCATGTACAAAATATTATTTTTACACTGCCCTGTGTTCGAGTATACGTCTTTTGTTAGTACATAGCCATTAATTATCCTTAAGAAGTCAATACAAGTACATCATAACTAGTCACCCTTAGGAACACTGCACTGGAATTCTCAATGAGCCAACCGATGATGATCGAGCAAAGATGCACTGATAGTCATCTCTGTGATTTATGTTGTTTTAAATTACAGCATGCTGTGTTACTACTCCCGAAATCTGAACCTTGTCCGTCACATATGCCTGTTATCGAGGCTTCCTGAACGTGCAAGATCATTCATTCCAAAACGATGTTTCCTAAGGGAAAAAGCCTTTTTATTACGTATTTTGCCCAAAATCATTCAACTCACTCACAATACAAAGGTTCAGAGCTGCCTCTGCTGACTTCACCCCTCTACTAGGCATGTCGCAAATGTTAGACATTCTTCCGCTTGCGACTATATTCTATCACACTTGAATAACGTTCATATTTTTTCAGGCAGGGCAAATTCAAATCGTAGCTTAAGAAGTCAGCCTCATTCTGCCAACGGCCTTGTCAAAGAGGGCGGAGGAGCGGATAGAGGTTCAGGGCACTCTCTTGTCCTAGGGGTGGGAAATTGCCCCTAAAGGCGGAAGAATCAGCAATGATCAACGACATGAGGATGCAGAAGGCAATGGAAACCACTGCATTAAAGACACGTAACGTGTATCCACAGGACATGTGGCCTGTATTTGAAGAAGTGTCATGATGATCTCTCCATTGGCAAAAGATTCCGGAATAGTCCCCCATTCGGATCTCCGGGAGGGGACTGCCAAGGTGGAGGTTACCATGAGAAAGAGATTGAATAATCAACGAAAGGATAACGTTCTACGAGTCGGGGCGTGGAATGTCAGAAGCTTGAACGTGGTAGGGAAACTAGAAAATCTGAAAAGGGAAATGCAAAGATCTAGATATAGTAGGGGTCAGTGAAGTGAAGTGGAAGGAAGACAAGGATTTCTGGTCAGATGAGTATCGGGTAATATCAATAGCAGCAGAAAATGGTATAACAGGTGTAGAATTCGTTATGAATAGGAAGGTAGGGCAGAGGGTGTGTTACTGTGAACAGTTCAGTGACCGGGTTGTTTTAATCAGAATCGACAGCAGACCAAATCCGACAACGATAGTTCAGGTATACATGCCGACGTCGCAAGCTGAAGGTGAACAGATAGAGAAAGTGTATGAGGATATTGAAAGGGTAACGCAGTATGTAAAGGGGGATGAAAATCTAATAGTCATGGGCGACTGGAATGCAGTTGTAGGGGAAGGAGTAGAAGAAAAGGTTACAGGAGAATATGGGCTTGGGACAAGGAATGAAAGAGGAGAAAGACTAATTGAGTTCTGTAACAAGTTTCAGCTAGTAATAGCGAATACCCTATTCAAGAAACACAAGAGGAGGAGGTATACTTGGAAAAGGCCGGGAGGTACGGGAAGATTTCAATCAGATTACATCATGGTCAGACAGAGATTCCGAAATCAGATACTGGATTGTAAGGCGTACCCAGGAGCGAATATAGACTCAGATCACAATATAGTAGTGATGGAGAGTAGGCTGAAGTTCAAGACATTAGTCAGGAAGAATCAATACGCAAAGAAGTGGGATACGTAAGTACTAAGGAATGGCGAGATACGTTTGAAGTTCTCTAACGCTATAGATACAGCAATAAGGAATAGCGCAGTAGGCAGTACAGTTGAAGAGGAATGGACATCTCTAAAAAGGGCCATCACAGAAGTTGGGAAGGAAAACATAGGTACAAAGAAGGTAGCTGCGAAGAAACCGTGGGTAACAGAAGAAATACTTCAGTTGATTAATGAAAGGAGGAAGTTCAAACATGTTCCGAGAAAATCAGGAATACAGAAATACAAGTCGCTGAGGAATGAAATAAATTGGAAGTGCAGGGAAGCTAAGACGTAATGGCTGCAGGAAAAATATGAAGACATCGAAAAAGATATGATTGTCGGAAGGACAGACTCAGCATACAGGAAAGTCAAAACAACCTTTGGTGACATTAAAAGCAACGGTGGTAACATTAGGAGTGCAACGGGAATTCCACTGTTAAATGCAGAGGAGAGAGCAGATAGGTGGAAAGAATGCATTGAAAGCCTCTATGAGGGTGAAGACTTGTCTGATGTGATAGAAGAAGGAACAGGAGTCGATTTAGAAGAGATAAGGCGTCCAGTATTAGAATCGGAATTTAAAAGAGCTTTGGAGGACTTACGGTCAAATAAGGCAGAAGGGATAGATAACATTCCAACAGAATTTCTAAAATCATTGGGGGAAGTGGCAACAAAACGACTATTCACGTTGGTGTGTAGAATATATGAGTCTGGCGATATGCCATCTGACTTTCGGAAAAGCATCATTCACACAATTCCGAAGACGGCAAAAGCTGACGAGTGCGAGAATTATCGCACAATCAGCTTAACAGCTCATGCATCGAAGCTGCTTACAAGAATAATATACAGAAGAATGGAAAAGAAAATTGAGAATGCGCCAGGTGACGATCAGTTTGGCTTTAGGAAAAGTAAAGGGACGAGAGAGGCAATTCTGACGTTACGGCTAATAATGGAAGCAAGGCTAAAGAAAAATCAAGACACTTTCATAGGATTTTTCGACCTGGAAAAAGCGTTCGACAATATAAAATGGTGCAAGCTGTTCGAGATTCTGAAAAAAGTAGGGGTAAGCTATAGGGAGAGACGGGTCATATACAATATGTACAACAACCACGAGGGAATAATAAGAGTGGACGATCAAGAACGAAGTGCTCGTATTAAGAAGGGTGTAAGACAAGGCTGTAGCCTTTCGCCCCTACTCTTCAATCTGTACATCGAGGAAGCAATGATGGAAATAAAAGAAAGGTTCAGGAGTGGAATTAAAATACAAGGTGAAAGGATATCAGTGATACGATTCGCAGATGACATTGCTATCCTGAGTGAAAGTGAAGAAGAATTAAATGATCTGCTGAACGGAATGAACAGTCTAATGAGTACACAGTATGGTTTGAGAGTAAATCGGAGAAAGACGAAGGTAATGAGAAGTAGTAGAAATGAGAACAGCGAGAAACTTAACATCAGGATTGATGGTCACGAAGTCAATGAAGTTAAAGAATTCTGCTACCTAGGCAGTAAAATAACCAATGACGGACGGAGCAAGGAGGACATCAAAAACAAACTCGCTATGGCAAAAAAGGCATTTCTGGCCAAGAGAAGTCTACTAATATCAAATACCGGCCTTAATTTGAGGAAGAAATTTCTGAGGATGTACGTCTGGAGTACAGCATTGTATGGTAGTGAAACATGGACTGTGGGAAAACCGGAACAGAAGAGAATTGAAGCATTTGAGATGTGGTGCTATAGACGAATGTTGAAAATTTGGTGGACTGATAAGGTAAGGAATGAGGAGGTTCTACGCAGAATCGGAGAGGAAAGGAATATGTGGAAAACAATGATAAGGAGAAGGGACAGGATGGTAGGACATCTGCTAAGACATGAGAGAATGACTTCCATGGTACTAGAGGGAGCTGTAGAGGGCAAAAAATGTTGAGGAAGACAGTCAGTAGACTGATGACCAAAAAAAAAAAAGCTTAAGTTCGACAGCTTCAAAAAACAAAATGACCGTTTATAAATACACTCATAGCGCCGCGTCTGGTTTGCCGAATCAGAGGTGTCTGACGTTGGCAGCGGGCAGTGTTAGCTCCGCGGCTGACAGGTGCTTTGGGGAGAGGAAACTCCCGAGTGTAAACTGTTCTGATCTTGACGCAGCCAGCAGCTGTTTGGCGAAAACTGTACTGGAACTTTTTGCTGTTAGATGTGGATTAGAAAATGGAACGAACTATGTGTGAGTTTCCGTCAGACTGAAAATTTTAGTCGATATCCAATATGCGATTCAAAGACACTAGGGAACGCAGGCTATAATATTTACAGAGCACGAGGCTTACCACTACACCGAGAACAGATACATTTCCGTAACATCTCCAGAAGACTGACAGAACTTCTTCCATACACTTCCGCATCCTACAGTATTGCCGGATCGTGGATGTGGCATATAACTCTTGAGGGATGGCCGGAAATATTGGCTGCCTTAAGTGAACGACTTAGACTTCGTCTCTGAGGCGGCCAGCCAATGACCAGCTTTTATATCAAGTGCTGTACTTCCTTGTCATCTCGATGAAATATTCTAAATGGCCATTTAAGATGTGACAGTGAGTAAGTAAATGTCGATGTTTCAACCCAGATATGACGTTCGGCACCTAAGCCAAAATTTCTCTGTAATGGTATGATAAGAGTAATCTACATTAGAAAATATGAACGCGAGGGAAAAAGGCAGTGTCATGTTGACACGCTCGATTTTCACTGCGCTCGTTGATATACATGTTGGTTCAGATCTTGCTGGACAGACACTGCGGTTTATAAGTCGTTCTCTCATTCTCTTTATTCGATCTGCAAAGTGTCAGAACTAAATTCAGTGAGTAAATCATAAGACAACCTCTGCACTATAAGCCATCTCACAACCACCATTTAATACACTCCAGAATTGAGCGGAATTGCCTGTTTTGGAAATACTGAGTTACTTCACAAGGAAAGCTCAGAAAAGTCTCCAACGGAACATTAATGACAGTATTTTATGTACATTTCTTCCTTTCTATATCTGCATCAGAAAAGATACATTTTCCTTGTAAATACACGTTGAACCGCCAAAGAAACTGGTATAGGCATGCATGTTGAAATAAAGAGATGTGTAAACAACCAAAATACGGCTCCTTGGTCGGCACGTAAGACAACAAGTGTCTGGCGCTGTTGTCAGATAGGTTATTGCTGCTACAATGGCAGTTTATCAAGATTTAAGTGAGTCTGAACTTAGTGTTATAGTCGGTGCTCGAGCGATGGGACACGGCATCTCCGAAGTAGCGATGAAGTGGAGATTTTCCAGTACGACCATTTCACGAGTGTACCGTGAATATGAGAAATCCGGTAAAACATCAAATCTCCGACGTCACAGCAGCCGGAAAAAGATCCTGCAGGAACGGGACCAACGACGACTAAATACAGTCGTTCATCGTGACAGAAGTGCAACCATTACGCAAATTGCTGCAGATTTCGATGTTGGGCCATTAAAAAGTATCAGAGTGATAACTGTTCAACGAAACGTCATCGATATGGGCTATCGGAGCCGAAAGAAAGCAGTCGTAGAATTGATCTGCAGTTTTCACCCGTGTATCACTCATTTCTACTTGTAACCGAAATCTAAAACGTGTTCGGAAAGAAGAACAATGAACCTCCTGGAAAAAAGGACCTTCTCCACAGAAAACATCATGAATTCTGGAAACAAAGATCGTGCAAAACGCAATTCGCCTTCTTCACAAACAATGACTTCAATGTCGGGGTCAAGGAAAACAAGGTTGATTTGATGATTCTGCACTTCAGAAAAGCTGTTTACCACAGCGATCCACCGTACGCTGTTGTGTACTGCTTTGCACACTCGCAAACAGGAGGTGCTGGGTTCAAGGCCCCCTTTCACCATCAGATTTAGATTTCCGTAGTTTTGCTAACTAAGTCGTGTACTGAGTTTGCTCCTTTTATTATGACACTACTGCATTCAGTCCTGCCCCTTTCACTCCCACAGGTCGTGCTCTCACTATAGTGACATTGTTGTCAACCGGAAATAAAACCAAAGGAAAGAAGGAATCTTTCCTTCGCACAACGACGACTAATAAATGAAATACAGGATATCCAAATGAAACCTCTCTGATTTACAACTGAAATTTAAGAAAAGAATGTGTGGGATAGGTACTTTTGGTTTGCACCACCATTTGTAAAGCAACTCAGAAGAGTTTTGTGAAACTTTTTTTTCCTAAACTGCTGCTACTGAGATGTGCTGTGGGACGGTCAAAACTCCAGTTATCTAGACAATGTCAGTTTCTCTGACGAAGCAACCTTTCACACGTGTGGGAAGGTTAATCTGCAGGACAATCGCATCTGGGTTCAGAAAAGCCCTACAGTTTACACCAGAGACAGCGAAAAGATGGATGTGTGGTGTGCGCTGATGAAGGAGAGCATACTTGGAAAATTTTCCGTTTAGTTGGACATATTCATACGAGAGCAATTTTTTGTACCTCAGCTCCTCCGTCTTGAGCCATATGTGATCGTGCAGCCGGATGGTGTACCACGGGGCTGGAGTTCAGATGCTCGTGATTTCGTGAGCCCTTTCCTCAGCGATGGGTAGGAAGTGACGGAGCAACGATGTGGCTACAGCGGTCGTTGGACACAACCCCTCTGGATACCTTCATGTGAGTTTTTGTGTATGCCTCTCCTGTATGTGACCTTGACCATAACCGCGTAAGATTTGTGGATGCAACAATAACGACCATCATCTCAGGCATGATTGTGAGCACGTAGGTGAGACAAAGTATCGTCTAGACATTTTACGGGCTACGAAAGGAGACCATGTAGAAGTACATATATTCTCTGTACAAAACTTTTTGACAGTTTTTCCTTTTTAAGTGGTATTTTATTTGGTAATCATGGAGGTTAAATGTAGACTCTCTCTGTAAGCACTTTGGCAGTTGATTGAACGTATAATGACAGGGGGCATGGAGCACGCAATGTTGAATGGGAAGTCATCCACAGACAGGAAAGTAACGTATGTTTGTTCCTAGTGAAGTGAAAAGGCACCGTTACTATTAATATAACACGTAAATGATTTTTGCGGATTTTCTGGTCATCTGAAAGAATGTTTCACCTGAGAAAATACAGAAATGTTAAGTCTTTAAGAAATATCAGCAAGCTTTAAAGACTGTCAAGTAGATTTTGATGTAGAGAAATGTAAACTTGAGCTCTCTAAGAGACCCAGAGAGGTAGTAACCACCGACTAGACTATTAATGAATAACGACTCGTCATGTAAGTAATGTAAATATTCCTAAGGATCACAAATATTTTGATATCAGCGCTCTCACTGGTGCCATAACTATTTTAGGTACGTAAGTAAAAATATTTAGAGCGCTGCAACAAGAAATAAATAAATAAATCAGTAAATAAAATAAAGTAAAATAAAATAAAATGTGTGAACAAGGAAACAGCATTTTCAGAATTATCACTGTAGGTGTACCAAGATGACTGACATTGTTTCTGCTCTTGTTCTTGTTACACACAAAGCATCTTCATTCGTATAGTATACATCCTGAATTTCGTCCTATTTTCTGGTGGTGCAACTATTATAGTCGGTCCTAATGGAGAAACGTAAGAATGGTAACTCTTTTTTCTCACAATTTTAGCTGATTTCCTGAAACTAACTTTCACTTAACTTAGGTCCTACACAATTAACCTAATTTCTTACTACACAAAGCCTGACTACACTCTAAGGAGCAATGAAAGGGAAAATCAGCTTTAGTTTTACTCACTAAAATCTTGTGGTATCAAATTCTAGGCAATTGCTCACTGAATGAGAAAGCGATCGTTGCATAGGCGCATTAATACGGATACATGTGGTGTCGACAGCTCTTTAATCGGCCATACTGACAACTACCTCACAGCAGCTAGAATTACTCCCCAGTCAGATTTCGATGACAACAGTACCATTGGTAAATATATCCCTAGAGGGAGAAAAGGCATACACCAGTGAGGCATACAGTAAAAAAAAAATCCATATCAATTAATGTGTAGAATCTAATAGATTATAAACGCACCTGCATCACAGCCACTTTTACTGCGTTTAAGAATGTCGGCATGTGCAATATAACAAGGTATACGTGATAACATTACAGTGCTAAGTATAAACTGTCATGCGAAAGAAATATAGGTACTTTAAGATTAATAAACAGACTATCATGTAATTTCTAAGCTTGTTGCAGTATTTTCTTCCCAGAGAAAGTCTATTACTAAGACCCAAATCGGCACGTTTTAAGTGCATTCTGGAAACAATCCCCATGTCGAAAGTAAGCCTTGTATCATCGATATACTTTCTTTCAGGAGTGCTAAATACGCAGGAGAACTTCTGTGTTGTTTGGAAACAGGAACTTAATTACTGGAGGAACTACCGCCGTTAAGGTCACGACGTGACTCGTGACTGGACAGCCCAGTTCGTAGAGCACTTGCCCACGAAAGACAAAGATCCCACGTTCAAGTCCCGGTCAGGCAAACAGTTCTAATGTCCTTGTAAGTTTCAATATCTGTTACGTTTCTAAACTATTTGACGCACTTCTCAATTTAGCGAAAGATTGCAGTAATGGTCCATGGAACTCGAAACAAACTAACCAACTAACTCGAAAAAATCTGCGGAATCCACAGCCGAATTTAATGTCTTCGGTGCACAATGTGGTCAATTCGTTCCATAGCTAAAGCATTGCAAGATACCAAACTCGTTGTCATGAATTGTACTACCCGGCGTGTCACAAGAAAAGGGACGTCATAAATACAAAAAGAGTTTGAAGCTGGTGCGGGTAACTTTTGTGCTTTTTGTTGCACCAGGAAGAAGTTCATGTTAAAACCAGTACAAATTGTTTTGTGGACACATAATCGAATATTCAATTGTGTATCATGTACTTATCTAATGGGGAGATAATCTTTCCGAATGGTTTCGTGAGTAGTCCAGGTTTAGTTTTCCTTAACAAACAACATTAAAAATAATTCGTAAGTGTTTCTGTCTTAAACTATGAAAGTGGTCCGCCGAAATTTACCTTAAGTCGATTGACGCAGCCGTAGAGTCGTATGCAGCGGGGTGTTCGGCAGCACGCGGCATCCGATCGGCTCCATTAAATAACGATGGCTGACGACTCATTGCTGAGCAACATTCCGCGATACCCGCGTCTTCTCTTTATTGTTGGGGCTATGCATTTACTCCTTGCTCCTAGCTGCTCTCTTTCTAGGCTTGAGAAGAAAGCGGTTTTCAGATATTTAGAAAGTAGATTTATTGGTACTTTTGTCAGTTATGAGTTTTAGCCCTAGCAATACCTATGTATTTTCCACTACATGAATTACCAATTTAGAAGGAGGGGGCACGTTATGCCAACCCTAAAAACCTTAAAAAAATAAAATTCGTTAAATGTTGTTGACTTGTATTAAAAACACACTTTTTAAAGAGGTATGATGTGTAAATGGAGTACAGAACATGAAAATATCTTTTAGAACGTTGCTAGCAATATCTACACATTTTCAATAATATGCACTACCAAGCTGGAGGTACTTCAGGGCCACCATAAAAGAAATAAAAGTTCAAATTTCATTAGTTGTGGTTGACTTTTACGCACAACATACTTTTTGAAGAGCTATTCATATTTAAGTAAGGTTCTGAACCTGAAAATACTGAATATGACATACATTGGCGAATGTGACTTCACTATTAAGACTTAAATTTTGAGTTTAACTGAAGAATTTAAAACATTGGTGGAACTGGTAGAGGAAATCATTAAGAACAATAAACACTTTTTCAAATTTTAAAATGTAACACATTTGAATAAATTACAATATTTTCAACAGCTGGGCATAAAGTACAGCCACTATCCTCTAGGTATTGCGAGGGTTAAACTGTACCCAACCAATTAGTGGTAAGTAACTGCTTTTCGCTTTGAGAGCCACAAGAAAGCACATGGAGTAGATAGCACACTATATAAGGTATTGCTGAACGATTGCGCAAAAGTGTAAGAGCCGGTACATAAAACCATTTCTTACCCTGGCCTTCAATGGAAGTCTAATTGGAATGTCACAGTCTCTAAAAAAGGGTAAGAAGCTGCGCTATTAGCGGGTGGGCCTATTCTGAGGCTGAGCTGACATATACCAAAGATTTAAAACGTCTCCCCTACCAACATATCTAAAGGATTGACATCAGGGAAAGAGATGGAAAAACTAACTGGACCTCCGCGACGAACCCATGGCCCATAAAATGCTGTTGTGAGGTTTTCTCGGATATTTCGGAGGATATGGAGTTGTGGTCCACCTCTAGCCGTTGTCAGAATGGCACTCCTGTAACGGAACAGGCAAATCGTTTTATAGGAACTGATTATACCTTGCACCAGTCAACGTGTTTCTTAGTATGTAGGACTATTAATCTGTCACCAATAATTCCAGTCCATGCATTAATTGATGCCTTGTTTCTTCAACTGCGTGGCGATTCCGTTAAGACAACTGATAAGCCCATCTCGCATGAAACCATTCTCGTCTCTTAAAAGAATCTTTGCTGTGAAAAGTGGATCTTCACCATATCTTTGTAACAGCGATAGCAGAACTACTAAATGGCAGGCTGATCTGTGAGTGAAGGGCTTTTGACACACTGTAGGTGACATGCAACTGTTCATGTAGGATCGCTCAGACTGCAAAAAAAGTAATCCCGATAGACGCTGAAATTTTACGTACCCTAGTTCGGAGATCTTCTTCCACTGAGTGCAGTGCTGGCTACTCCACGACAGGAGTGCAAATGGCGTGAAGTCTGTCACAATCCGCCGTTGTTGGAGCCACGGAGCCAGAGTCTGCCACTCGCTGTAAAAGACGGATGAATAACTGTACTGATGTACCTTGCGTTCTGGATGTTTTTCAGCACACAGGCCACGAACTAGACCGTTACTGCCATTTGTCAGACGATAACAGTAGATCATAGATGTCATTTTCGGTATGGAATAACATGCTTCCCTTAATTGGTAAGTGCAAAGGTAAAACTACAATGTAAAAGGGGTGGACAAACATTTTCCGTTTTTGGGCTGTTGTTCAGCGTATATACAACGTAGCGTGACTCTGATGTGAGTGTATGAGCACTGATACGTATGGAAAGGATTAGTGTGGCATTCGTGTCCCAACGTGCATGCGGTAAATACGGGAACGTGAATTAGGCGACCTTATTGCCAAATGCTCCCAAACAAGATCAACGTGCTTTTATTCTTTTCTTGGCTACCGTAGGACAAACCTCTGTAGACATACATCGGAGAATGTAAATGTGGCTTGGCTGCCGAAAACCACCGTTGTGGAAAGGTGCGCCAGGGGGTGCTGATTCACAACAACACACGTCCCCCCAATGTTGCGACTGTCGTAACACAGAAGTTACTCCGACTTGAGTCTGAGCCAGAGGAGCACCCATCTTATAGTCCTATTCTCTCCTATTATCAGGCCTCGGACCTTGAGGTCCGACGATTCGTAACGTATGAGGATGCGCAGCAGGCAGTTACGGACGGACTACTTCAAACAGCAGGACAAGGTTTTTTTTTCTTTTTCTTTTTCTTTTCTTTGCGTCGGTGGGCCGATTGCCTCATTGCTTATGGTGATTTTGGCTAGTTGGCATACGGATTCTGGGCAGTTCGGTTCGGTCTTCGACCTGAACCTTCTTCGACTGTTCCTTATGAAAGCATTTCGTAAAAAGTCATCACAACAAAACCAGGCCCCATTAGAACTAATGTTCGCGCCGCACGTACACAGAACTCTGAATACTATTTCTGATAACTACACTAACAGATGTTTACTGCAAGCTGTACCCATGGACAATAACAGAAGAATGAGCGCTCATTTGTTAACTGCATTCTGTAGATCATAGTTCGTAATAGTAAAGAGTTTGCAGCGGAAGAAATGTTTTTCACAGTAGCAAGATGGTCACAGCCCTTAAGGCACGCATTTTAGAGCCAACATTTACCGGACATATTTGTCTTGTTTTTGTCCATATTACCAGTTCTCAAAATACGAAATACTTTTTTAGCATCCTGTATATACATGGTGTCTCTCCTAAGTCTGTCCGCAGCTCGTAGTCGTGCGGTAGCGTTCTCGCTTCCCGCGCCCGGGTTCGATTCCCGGCGGGGTCTGGGATTTTCTCTGCCTCGTGATGACTGGGTGTTGTGTGATGTCCTTAGGTTAGTTAGGTTTAAGTAGTTCTAAGTTCTAGGGGACTGATGACCATAGATGTTAAGTACCATAGTGCTCAGAGCCATTTGAACCATTTGAATCTCCTAAGTCTTGTCAGACAGATTTTCAGATTTCAGCAAATATTTGCAATTTCACTATATCTGGGCTGGCTCCAGCCACAAAGTGTTCATGAAGTTTTTGGTACGACGCCCAGTGTCGACGGAAATCATCGGTTTTTCCAGGTTACAAACAAACTGATTTTTAATGCAGAATTTTACGTGCCCATTCGACAGAATGGTCCCAGATCAGTCTAGCACGATATTTCCTTAATCGTTATGTATTAACTAGGGCAGTAAAAGTCGAAGAACAGCAGGTACTGGAGCCGCGACAGCACCGCCCTGGTGCGCGCTGACTGCTGCCGCCAAGCAGGCAGCGCTGCTGAGTCACTGCTGGATTATTGTTTACTCTTCGTGTTCTACTGTCCCGGTTAATTTACGCTGGTAAAATTTATGTCGGGCTGGACTAATTTGGGAGCGTTCTATCGAATGGTCAAGTGAAATTTCGATTTGAAAGTTATCTTGTATGTGATCTCATTTAACACTGGACATCGCACGAAACATGTGACGAACAATTGTTTGGCTTGACGCCAGCTACACAGTGTAGAAATTAAATTGCAGATATCTGCCGAAACAACAGAGCAAATGCTCCTGACGATTCTTAGGAGAGACATACGCTACATAAAATGATATTTCTCTGCGTCTTGCACTAAATATTCATTTCTATTGCTACCAGTAGCATAGTGAGCACATTAGGTTTTAATGATCAATACATCTTTGGAAGAGGATGTTTTGCAGTGTACTAGACGAACAACATCTGTGCTAACAGCCCTAGAAAAACAGAGTATATAGACTAAAATATTACGATCATCTGCTTAAAAGGGCGAGGTGGACCTTCAGAACACAATACAGCTGTGATTCTGCATGGCATGGATTCAAACACGTCCTTCGTAGGTATGTGATATCACATGTATGCACACAGGTCAAACAGTTAGCGTAAATTAGGAGCCGTTGGTCCGTCAACGCAGAACTGGCGGCGGATAGCGTCCCAGACGTGTTACATCCCGTTTATGTCAGGCAGATTTGGTGGCCAAGACATCAACGCGAGTTCACAGTCATATTCCTCAAGCCGAAATATTTGATGGCTCAAGAAAATTCTTTGCTTCAATGCAAGGTAAGAGAAAACTCAGAGACACGGCCCTGTGGCAGGCAGTTAGGCGACATTATAAAACTAACGGAAGCGATACTGGTATGTACTGAGGGAGACAGCAACGCTTAGAAATATATAGAGATGACCTTTTGTGGAACGGTGGATAGCAAACGGCTGGTAGCGCTCATAAATCCGACATTTCATCATCTCGCGATGTCAGAGTTTAAGCATCAGTTCTACAGTGCAATTTTTTCATAAGGCCCTTATAGTAATGAGCGGGTATTCAGTTTACAAGCCACTTGCTTATGGAAAAAAAATATTGAAAACCTCGTACTCTTCGACGTGGAGTCGTTTTGTTTCTCTTCAAGCAGCTCTTTCGTTGTTCTCACAAGACTAGTTGCTCTCATCACAAACAGTTCTTCGCAACGACGAGAACCGATCACGGGTCTACTGCGTCGTAGTGAGACGAGCACAGCGGTCAGCCAGAAACGGGTCCGCCTGCAATGCGATTACCTGTTTGAAAGTACGGGCACTGTTGTATGCCGTCCTTCACAGTCTTGCTGCACAAATGAAGAATGTTACCACTACTCTCGTTTAGGTTATAATAGTGTTTTGACAGTTTCAGTTCCCCCTGGCGTTATCTAATGTGTCTATCAAGATTTTACCAACTCGGATTCCAGTACTTTGGTCTAGTGGTGTGGCGTTCCGAAGCATATCTGTTGCTGCTTGATTATTACCAAGAGCGAAATGCAACTGAAAGGGACGGGTCGTATTCAAAATGATAACGGCAAGACTGCCAAATATGGAACATACTTTCATAGAAGAACACATGTTTTACGGGCACAATATTTCAGCAATCGACGCCTCTGTCATCATCAGCTGCGCTGATGAACTGACCGCTTTGTGGTCGTTGCGGCGCTTTTATCTCCTCCTCACCCCCCACCCTCTCCCACCGATCTGTCGTTCTCCGTCGTTCGCACCCAGCACGTCCTCCCTCATTCCTCCCGCCGACACATTGTCCCGTCTGAGGTTCACACCGAGGTACGCGCGCTGGCGGCACTTCTGCTGTTCCACCGTCTGTCCTCGCAGTCGTCTTGTTGTGGCGTATTTCCTTTCCTTCCTTAATCAGATCAATTGCAGGTTCCCAGGCCTCGCTAAGGATGTAGCCGAAATCATGACTGATCATAGGTTCCCTTACTAAAATCCTGGTAGATTCTCTACACAGTCCCAGAAGTTAGAAGTCTGTATCAAAATCTTACTATGATTTTCCTATATCATTTAAGTCAGATGCCTGGGTGCTTCCTTTGAAAAGGATGAGACCGAATTCCTTAACAAATCGGGGCTTATGCTCGGCTCTACAGTCCTCATTGTCGACGAGACGTTAAAACATAATCTTCCATTGTAACTTGTTTCATTTTACATCATCACCTACATTATTTTAAAGCAAGGTCGATCACAAAATGCAGTTATTAACTTTCATTGGAGTACGCTCAACGGAGCACAAATACGCTATTCCAATCTTTATTTACAATGTACAAATGATGCGTTATGGGAAACTTCATCACATGTCCCTTTCTCTTTTGCACTTACAAGGGAACTTCATATTTTAAGGAGAAAAAACCACACTAGCAAGATATCCGCCCCAGAAATCGATCCCGCATGAAAATTCGGGCCATAGTTCTGGAAGTACAGCTTTTAAACTTCGCGCTCACCGCTTGTTTGTCTCTCGCTTCGTCCCACTGCAGCCGCTTAATGCCCGACAGCGAGGTGCTGTACAGTGGAACGAGTAAGACGTTTGTGAAATTCTGCGGTGACACTGGCCACAATCTTTGTTCGTCTAAGTATGCGATTTCTAAACCGTAGCTTATGCCAGAGATCTTTTCGCTTTTAACACCTCTGTGTTGCGATTGGTAAATCAAGTGTAAATGAATTAAATGATTTGGTGTGTCATTAAGTTCATTTGCTAGCGACGCGCTATTCTTCATCGTGATTGGCTCGATTAAATTCTAAATGGAAAATCATTAACCTCATTTCGTAATTATTCTTCAGTTACTTAGAATCGTAATACTGCCTCTGAGGCAAATATGTAACTACAGAGTATCAATACGAGAATATTATTAAAATAATATTCAACGCATATGTGCGTGAAGTTGACATGTTACGCATTCACATTACTTATTATTTCTCGCGGAGTACAACATGACTTGTCTTGTAACTCCGCTGTACAGGATTTCGCTGCAGGGCATTAGCCGGCTCCAGTGCGGCGGAGCGAATTTCAAACAATCGGGGCGCGCGAAATTTAAAAGCTGTACTTCCAGAACGTCACAGCTGCATACTACCGCAATTATGGCCTTAATTTTCGCAAGAAATAGATTGCTGCTGGTAACATTTTGTAGGTGTTCGTTTTTCTCCTTAAAATATGAGTTAGTGTTAGTGATGTTTCCTTGTTAGGTACATTCCCAGTTCATATCAACACACACACACACACGCAGTAACTGTATGTGAAGTATAAGTTCATTAACCTAGTACAGCTTGGGTTTACAAGAGCACGCGATAATTATTCCACATATTCTCCCGAAATTTTAATTTTTCCCATGGCCCCAGCTATTTCATCTGCTTCACCCTGGCACACTGCTACCGTGTAATTACCGTACTCAGGTTAGAACATCACTTATCCGTAAACATCTACACCCTCACTCTGTTGTTTACATCATGGTTGCTGTGGCTAAACAGCTTCTCCGGCTCGTTGTGAATTACCGTAATGTATTACCTCTCTTGAGAACAGCAAAATGAACATGAGGTCATCTTTCTCTCGCTGTAATATCTCGATAAAGCACCAAAGAAAATTACAAGGTCCCTCACGACTAACAAACACCAGATTAAAACTACATTATTTGTCAACTAGAGCGTGTTATATGTTTCTTATGTTCTGCAGTTTGTGGCGTGATTTATGGACTGTGATTTTTCACTCTGTTGGCAGTCTTCTTTAGAATTTGGAGCTGTATCTTGAAACATACGCAGGGCGTTCTCCTATAATTATTTCCTTTCCCGCCTACATAGTAAAGTAATTTATTTTCTATTTCTGGTTGTTCAGTATGAATTAGGTAGGAACCATGGACGTGCAGCAACAAAAGTTGCAGCCCTTGTTAGAAATATTCCTTGCGCTCTTATGTTTAATTTCACTCCTATATGATGCAGTACCATATGTCGGTGTTGAACACTCAGAAGTGCACGGTGAACTTGAACGAAACAACCTGTGACGCAAAAGTGCTCTTCCTCTTTTAATTTCTGAGATTCCGAATCGTATTGGAAGAACATCTGCAGTGAGCACTAGAAATAAACCTCTCGGCATTAATATACACTTTCAACTAATAATCTTTGTCTTTTTCTAAGTTCATATTCATTCCGTTTCGCTTGTGGAACACTTACGTACGGATGTATCAGGTAAGTAATTAGATCAAACTGAATGTTCTCCACAGCATTGCACTGATACTCATAACTGTTCTGCCGGAGCAATATTGTCGTAAAGTTTTTGCATAAATCAGTCGACTTCCATTACCATTCCAAGCATATACGCTGGAACGTTAAAGATAATATCTACATTACTAAGGTATTAGAATTAACTATTTCTTTATTTGCTGCCATCTGCTGCGAATTTCAGTGTGGAGATCGAAAGTGATCAGCGATCAGCATATAGGGTTCTTTTTTGATCACTGCAACAGAAAATGTTTGTCAAGAACGAATTGTTACTAATAGTGACAATTATAGTCTAGGACGTCAGTATGTGTCAATACAAAAATTATGTTCTGTATGACGAAGTAAAACCAAAAATACGCTATTTCCCTTCACTGCATTGGTTCGATGATTCTCGAGCATCAACAACCCACGAACAATTACTAACCATTCTTACTAAGAAGACGGCAACGGCCTTGCCGCAGTGAATACACCGGTTCTCGTCAGATTACCGAAGTTAAGCGCTATCTGGCATGACCCGCACTTGGATGGGTGACCATCCGGGCCGCCATGCGCTGTTGCCATTTTTCGGGGTGCACTCATCGACACTCATTAAATGAGAACTGAAAGAAGCAAATATGAGATCTACTGATTCAGATGATACATACTGCGACCCAAGTTGTTTCGGAGAATCAGTCTAATTAGAGCAGAGTTCAAGAAAACAGGCTCGTGTCGCGGTCCGACACACAGCTTTAATCAGCCACGAAGTTTCAAATGATTGCACTCTCCGCTGCAGATTTATTAGTCCATTCTAAGACCCTGTACTGAAGATATCAGCGATGCATGTTGGCTAGTCACATTATTATGGACTCCTGCAAGCACCCATGGTACCGAACATTGTCAGCTCGTGCTGCAGATAGTTGAGAGGTAAACTGATACGTTCATGCGACTATAAATCTTCACGTATATCTGGATCCATGCTGTTCGCAGTGCTCCATCGTGGTGACTATGCCGCGGTGGTTTCATTCGGTGAAACTGATAGTTGAAGTTACCCAACATACACTATACGTTCAAATATATCTTGATGCCTAATAGTGGACATTAATATGCGATGTATCCACCCTTTGCTTTTATGACCGCTGTAACTCTGGTGGGGGAAGCTTTGACTGAGATGTCTGAAAGTCTCATTGTTCCTAAAGAGCTGAAATCAGAGAAGGTAGTGATGTCAGATGCTGGTGCCTGGAGCGAAGTCGACGATTTAACATCTATAAGGTGTTGCACTAGGCACAGGTCGGATTCAGGGCAGCCGATTTCGTTTCAGGGATATTACTGCCCGCAAATCATCGCTGCACGGATGTTGCTCTATGAGAAGATGCACTGTAATGCTTAATCAGTAATCGTCTCGGAAGAATTCCACTTCTGTGCGCAATGCAAAATGATATAAAACGTGTCCTTATCCTTCCGCATTTAGCGTTTTCTTAAGCGCAATTGGGGTACCGCGCTCTAACGATGAAGATCACCCCAATACCGGCATACCATCTCCTCCGTACTTGACGGCTGGCACTACACGATATCGCAGGTAACGTTCTCCAGGCATTCGCCCAACCTAAACCATTCCATCGGATTGCCACAGCGGATAGCGTGATTCGTCACTCCAAGTATCACGTTTCCAGTCATCCACCGTCTGGTAACATCGTTCTGTACACCTCCTCAAGAGCCGCTTAATATTGTCTACAGAAAGTATGGTGTATGAGGAGTCGCTCGACCATTGCACCCCATTCATTTTAACTCGCTGCCCACAACCATATGCTGGTTGGACCGTGGCAGCACTTTGGAACTCACGAAAGATTCCTCCTGCTGCTCTCACGTCTTTTTTTTTTTTTCTTCAAACCACCCTCTGCATTGTTCGAACGCTATGTACGACAGTACACGATGTCTGTCTGGCCTTGGTTTCACTTTGGTTGCATTTCCACTTCACAGTCACGTCACAGACTGTCGTCCTGAACAGCTTTAGAAGTGCTGAAATGTGTCTGGTGAATTTCTTCTTCGGGTGACATCCAATGACTAGTCACATTTCGAGGTCATAGGGCGATTCTGTTGTCACTGCCTCTATATTGACAACACAATACTCTCTGACTCTTCATGCATGTACTAGCAGATCTGCCTTTAGTAACAAATAATGATTAATTCTGTAGTGCACAGGTGGTGCCCCATGTACTTTGTCCCGGTAGTGTTTCATCGGTACGGCACTGTTATTGTGAATTTGAGGGCCACAGGAGCACATTCTATTCGTGTTTACGCTCTTGCAACAGTCTGCAGACACTTCTAACCGAGTGCCAGGACGCTTATTTAAAGATTCCATCCTCTCTAGGGCAGCCAATCACCACCTAAGAAGATTTCGTAATCAAATCGGTCAAGAGATCTGGTAGTATCGCTGGTCCTTGACAGTTCCACTAAGCCTATTCCCAGTTAACAGCGTTCGAACCGAGCGAAAAGGCACAGCGGTTACCATGCTGCACAGGTTTTCGGAAAGACCAGGTGTTTCAAATCAGCGTCCAGCCACCATATTTGCGTTTTCCATTGTGTCCATACACCGATTGTCGCGAACGCAGAGATGGCTAATTTAAAACGAACAAAACTGACATTCTTAGTTATCCTCTCCTAATAAGAGTCGGTGCTTCGTAGCTTATAACGTCTTTGTCTACGGGACATTAATCCCCAGTCTTCATTCTTTTCCAGCATTTAAATCTGTACATAGGTCCATAGTCTCAAAACAGCTGCACAACTACTTGGCGATCCCTATGGAAGCGATACATAGGGTTCTTGTGCTGTACTCCTAGATTCTTCACTTGAAGCTGGTCCTTGAAACTTTGAAAGTAGTTTTTGACGGGATAGTGAATATCAGTTTAGGTTTTCAGCGCCTCTAGGGATGAATAAGATCGTGATCATTCGTGTAGCTCTTCTTTGCATGTGTTCATTATTCTCTGTTGGTCCTATTTGCTATGAGACCCAAAGAGGTAAGTAATGTTTAGGATGGCTCGCAAGAGTGTCTTATAAATAATCTCGTTTGTAGATGGATTGTTCTTTTTTTTCAGTACCCTGCTCTCCTCTTCACCTACCACTGTGCCTATCTATCCATTGTACTTCGTATATCTGAATATTCTTATACCCACGGATTGGTATGAGTTGGCTGATTCCAGCTGTGAACCACTGATACTGAAATCGTAGGCTAATACCACAGTTGGACGTGTTTATTGCATAATTTTACATTTCTAAAAATTTAAAGCAAATAGCCGATATCTTATCAAGATCGGCCCGAATATTTGAGAGGCTTACTTCAAATACTGTTTCATAATCACTGCGTCATCTGCGGAAAGTGTGACATTACTGACGATAGTGTCATCCAGGTCGTTAATACACAATATCAACGCAAGAATCCCAACACACTTCCCTGGAGAAGGCCTGAAGTTACTTCCACAGCTGTCGATCACTCTCTGTCCCAGGTAATACGCTGCTTCCTCCCTACCAACAAATCTTCAGTCTGGTTACAGATTTCTCCGGGTACCGCATGTGACCACACTTTCTATAGTAGCACCAGGTGTGGTGCTGAATCAGATGATTTTCGGAAGACGAGAAATAGTCTACCTGACTGACTGATCCAAGGTTTTTAGAACGTCACTTGAGAAAAGTGCGAGCTGTGTTTCGTATCGTCGATATTTACCGGATCCTTGGGGTCACATACGGGAAACAGTTCGCTGAACAGTAGCAGTGTGAATTCGAATTATTGGCCACTATTTGATCTGGAGGGTGTCCTGTTTCACTACAGCGCACCGGTTGACACACACGGAAGGACGGATATGTACAGAGTTGGCAGACGGCTGACCAGCCTTATTTACCCACCGATTTCGACGAGTTTCGGCACACATGCCGCAGGCCAACCGGAATTAACTTCTGTGGAAATGGCCTTAGGTCATTAGCTTCCGTTTTTGATAGAATGGAGAGTAAAGTCCATTGCACGGGATCAATTTCGGGCCAGGTGGCATCGTTAGAGCAATTGAAGACAGGGATATTACAATTATTCGCACCTGGTGTGTAACCTAATACCTCTGGCGAAACAGAAAAATCTTGTATTTTTTTATCTTTTTTTATATTTTATCGTAACTCATTTTGTACAATATACTCTGAATTAAAAATAAATACAACAACAAAACATAAACTATCCTGTGATTTAAAAACACACCTACAAGTAGAATACGAGTGCTACATGAATGTGTAGGTGAAACAATGCAATGAAAAATAACTTGTGCTACAGTATTACAAGATGGGAAACGTTATAGAAGGAAAGAAAATCGCTAAAAATAGTGAGACGATAACTGGGGTGGCGTATTTCTGTTCTCTTTATTTCTTATTTACTGCCAACTAACTCCGTTACAAACTTAGAAGTAGTTACACTGCCTGACAAAAGAAGTCAAGCACCCAGAAGACAAGGTCGGATGTCAATGTAACTTGTCTACACGTGCACACCGAAGGCGAGTATGTAAATGGTTATAGCTACATTTCTCCTTCACAAGTAGAATTGCCACCGAACTACATTAGTGTTGTTTTTATTAAGTGCTGTCAACAAGACTGATACCATTGCAAGGTATACATATTAGGAGAAAGTGTTCTGAAAGATGTATATATCACGAGATATGTCAAATTATTCAGTAGATTTCACAGTTTATTTGGAATGTTTACCTCTATGAGCTTCTTTGCATGCCGACACAGGTACTATACATTTTCTTTCGCTACCAGAGGTTGTAGTACGGTGGCTATTCGGAAAGTGAAGTCCGATCAAGCACGAAATGGGAAACTACTGTGAAAATCTAGAGGAGCTTTGCACGGATGTGTTGGTCTAGTATATCTGTCGGTCACGTCACGTCGCTCTTTTTAGTTCTGAGTGCCCAGTAACACGGAAAGATACCTAGAAAATACTCCCGCCACATAAGTGTGCCTGCCGCGATAGTTCGCCTGATTTCATGCAGTCCACATAACGTAACTGACATGCATTTCGTCTCGGGCATGGATGTGTGCGATGTCCTTAGGTTAGTTAGGTTTAAGTAGTTCTAAGTTCTAGGGGACTGATGACCTCAGCTGTTAAGTCCCATACTGCTCAGAGCCATTTTTTTGACATGCATTTCGTTCTTCATGACAATCCTCGGCATCTCACTGCCAGGGCAATAAAGATGATCCTGTACAGTCTTTGATGAGAAGTCTTTGGTTGCCCAGCAAACAGTCTGGATGTGGCTCCCTCTGATTTTCATTTCTGCTCCCATGAACAGCAGGCTATGAAGACATTACATTTTGGCACAGACAATGATTTTCAGAGCAGCACAGTTAACTGGCGGAAAGCACAGACGCCTGCCGTCTACTACAGGGTTTTGGAAAGGTGGAACAACGCTACGACAGATGTCTAAGTCGGACCGGCGAGTAAGTAGGGAAGTAGTTGGAAGATGTTGCTAACTGTTGCGTATATAACATTTTTGATTTTCAAAGTGGTTTCCATTTCGCGATCTATCGGACCTTACTTTCCGAATAGCCTTAGTATTGTTGACGGGAACTCGGGCGTGCGAAGGAGTAGAAAGCAGTTATCACCCAGAAAGGGAGAGAGAGTGCTGTCTCAAAGCAAAGTGAGATGCTCAGATGGTGGACATGCCGTACGGACATTTGTATTTGATATGTTCCATGATGCGTAGTTGAAGGAAGAGGATGATTTCATATGATTCTATAGAGAGACGTCTCCTTCGGAATAAGGTAACAGCATTGAATTTATTTTGCTGCAAGGGCTAGTTTGGTAATTATAGTAGGATAATGATTTCGTTGTGTCTAACAATACCAACGTTTTGGTATCCAGGGTGAATTATCAGTCATATGTTGAGTATTCTAATTAACTTTTCCCCACCAAGATTAGTTAAAAGTTATTTCATTTGGAATGCTGAGAGCAAATTTTACGTAAACCACAAGCAAAATTTACGTTGTTAGAGAATGGCGAGAAAGAATAATTGGTTTCGTTAGATCGCATTTTCTTTTGTGTCATTAAAAAGACTGAATATAATTTCAGAGTACTTTCCTGTTCATTTATAAATATTTGCCTGAAGGATATCCTCATTGTTTAAATAATAAATGTGTTTGGTAAATGTTGCACTGTTAACCTTGCCCCACTGTGCGTACAATGGTTAGTATTTTTGAAAGATGACAAAAAAGCGATTTGCTAGAGCAGCTTAACTAATAAGACAAAAAGGCAAAGTGCCTCGCAGTGAGTTATTCTCACTCATCATTCAGCAAATCATTTTAGCACTGCAGGCAGAGCAGAGTCGAGTTATTGACTGCCAAGGTAAGAATCGATTGTGGGTGTAAACGAACCTTTGAGAGAATATTAAAGGTAGTCTTCATTTTAAAAGTTTCATTTAAATTCAGAGGATGTGTTTTATAACAGGGGAAAATTTCGTCATGCAATAGTTAGTCATTGCGTGTGGCCTTTTTATGATAATTCTGAGTATTATTCATAATCGTTCCTTACGATCATTTACAGATAGTCAGATGGAGTTTAGATTAATTAATATCAGGTATATCAAAAGTAATGTGCACAATTATGTTCGTGTTGAAGATCGGGTAGTAAAGGCGATTCTGGGTCAGACACAGTAATCAGAATTCAAAAGCAGATGCTCTCCCTTTGCTAGCGAGAGGTTTTGGCACACACACACACACACACACACACACACACACACACACATACACACACACTGCTTCCAGTTAACAAGTTCATCCTCCTTAATACGTTTCAGAGTATATAAGATGCTTATTAATCAACGCGAAGGACAAAGAGATGCCGCGTAATCGTGTGAGACAGCGTTATCGACACGTGAAGGGGTTACGATGTGCTTGGCGAATAATTCGGCGATCCTTTCTTGCGGTCGTCACACGTGGTTGACCAGATTCTTGGCAACGAGTATGCCTTCCCAACCGTTCCCATGCAGTCCAACATCAGGTCATTACCTAAATGCCCCACAAAGTAGTGAAAGAATGAACGGGAAGCCGCCTGGTAGACTTTTACGTAGAGTGTAATTTAACTATCGCCATCCCTTGGTTCAACAATAATAAGAGGCGATTATACACATGGACGAACACTCGAAGGTTTCAGATTGATTATTTAAGGGACAGTGAAATGAATACGAGACAGACGGAAAAAATATATGTAAACTGTTTATTATTTCAAAAGTAATCGCCATAACTGTTAATACATTTATCCCATTGTTAGACAAGACAATCAATGCCTTCTTCGCAATATGTTTGGGGTTACCTATAGACACACGATTGTACACAGACGTGCACCAGACAGGCCCACATGTTGCCAAGGTTGTTTCAAGTACGGTGCAAAACTTTCGCTGTGGAGTCTTTACTCGCCCTCCACGCAGTCCCAATCTCTCCCCATGCGATTTCCATACCTTTTAGAGCCCTGAAGAAAGACATTTGTAGCCGTCGATTTGCTTCTACCAAGAGGTGCAATCATGCTTCCGTTGGCAACCGCAAACATTTTACCATTAAGGCTTTGACCGCCTTTTCTCACAGTCAGATAAATGTATTAGTAGTTATGGGGATTACTTTTGAAGTAATGAAGAGTTTGCTTACATTTTCTCCATCTGTCTCTTTTTCATATGATTGCCCCTTATTTAATGGTAAGACAGAGATTTATAAACCAAATTTTAAACTATAAGACATTTTTAGAAGCAGACGTGGACTCTGACCATAATTCATTGGTTATTAATTACGGATTAGAAATAATGAAATTGCAAAAAGGGAAAAAATTACGGAGATGGAAGCTGGACAAGCTGAGGAGCCCTGAGGTTGTGGGCAATATTAGAAAAAGGTAAGAGAAAGGAGGTGAAAATGAGATGTAAGATATCATGCTGCGAGAAGCATGTAACATAGCACTGAAAGATTTAAGTGTAAACATGGCTCATTTGGTGTGCGCGATGTATATGACAGGGAAAAATACCCTCAGGTTTAGAGGAGAATGTGACAATTCTAAACGTAACGAAGGCAGGTACTAACACTTGTGAATACTAACGAATGATCAGCTTAAGAATACATGGCTGCAAAATATTGGCTCACATTATTTACAAAAGAATTAAAAACCTGGTCGAAGCCGATATCGGAGAAGATCATTTTGAGATTCGGAGAAATGAACGAAGTCGCGATGGACTTCTGCCCCTGGGTCTAATCCTATGACGTACATTGAAGAGAGTCAAACCCACGTTTACGGTATTTGTGAAAAAAAAAATGGTTCAAATGGCTCTGAGCACTATGGGACTCAACATCCTAGGTCATAAGTCCCCTAGAACTTAGAACTACTTAAACCTAACTAACCTAAGGGCATAACACACACCCATGCCCGAGGCAGGATTCGAACCTGCAACCGTAGCAGTCCCGCGGTTCCGGACTGCAGCGCCAGAACCGCACGGCCACCGCGGCCGGCTACGGTATTTGTAGATTTAGATAATGTTGACTAGAATACAGTCCTTGATATTTTGAAGGTACCAGGGAAACAAAATTTACAAATCATACAGAAACCAGCCTGCAGTTATAAGAGTCGAAGGACGTGAATGGGAAGCAGTAGTTGAGAAGGAGGTGAGGCAGGGTTGCAGCCCGTCGCCGTTGATATTCAGTCTCTACACTGAACAGGCTGTAAGGGAAACCGAGGAGAAATTTGGAAAGGGAGTGAAAGTTGATGTAGAAGATATAGCAGCTTTGAGATTTGCCGATGACTTTAAAATTCTTTCAGAGGCAGCAAAAGACTTGAAAGAGTGATTTAGTGTGCCCCAAAAAGGTTATTAGATAAACATAATCAGTCTGAAGGAATTTCTCGGGAGTGTAACATCGTACGGACTTGAGAAGATATAGTGAAAGCGGCAGAGAATTAGATAGGTCAAAACCCCTAAATATCAAGGGATATATTGAGTTGAATTGATTAAAGGAGTGAATACAAGAATGCAGTAAATGAAGCAGGTGAAAGTGAATGTAGGCGTTAAAAAAAAGATACTGGCAGAAAATGCAAACTAGCTAAATACACTCCTGGAAATGGAAAAAAGAACACATTGACACCGGTGTGTCAGACCCACCATACTTGCTCCGGACACTGCGAGAGGTCTGTACAAGCAATGATCACACGCACGGCACAGCAGACACACCAGGAACCGCGGTGTTGGCCGTCGAATGGCGATAGCTGCGCAGCATTTGTGCACCGCCGCCGTCAGTGTCAGCCAGTTTGCCGTGGCATACGGAGCTCCATCGCAGTCTTTAACACTGGTAGCATGCCGCGACAGCGTGGACGTGAACCGTATGTGCAGTTGACGGACTTTGAGCGAGGGCGTATAGTGGGCATGCGGGAGGCCGGGTGGACGTACCGCCGAATTGCTCAACACGTGGGGCGTGAGGTCTCCACAGTACATCGATGTTGTCGCCAGTGGTCGGCGGAAGGTGCACGTGCCCGTCGACCTGGGACCGGACCGCAGCGACGCACGGATGCACGCCAAGACCGTAGGATCCTACGCAGTGCCGTAGGGGACCGCACCGCCACTTCCCAGCAAATTAGGGACACTGTTGCTCCTGGGGTATCGGCGAGGACCATTCGCAACCGTCTCCATGAAGCTGGGCTACGGTCCCGCACACCGTTAGGCCGTCTTCCGCTCACGCCCCAACATCGTGCAGCCCGCCTCCAGTGGTGTCGCGACAGGCGTGAATGGAGGGACGAATGGAGACGTGTCGTCTTCAGCGATGAGAGTCGCTTCTGCCTTGTTGCCAATGATGGCCGTATGCGTGTTTGGCGCCGTGCAGGTGAGCGCCACAATCAGGACTGCATACGACCGAGGCACACAGGGCCAACACCCGGCATCATGGTTTGGGGAGCGATCTCCTACACTGGCCGTACACCACTGGTGATCGTAGAGGGGACACTGAATAGTGAACGGTACATCCAAACCGTCATCGCCCGCATCTCGTGGTCGTGCGGTAGCGTTCTCGCTTCCCACGCCCGGGTTCCCGGGTTTGATTCCCGGCGGGGTCAGGGATTTTCTCTGCCTCATGATGGCTGGGTGTTGTGTGATGTCCTTAGGTTAGTTAGGTTTAAGTAATTCTAAGTTCTAGGGGACTGATGACCATAGCTGTTAAGTCCCATAGTGCTCAGAGCCAAACCGTCATCGAACCCATCGTTCTACCATTCCTAGACCGGCAAGGGAACTTGCTGTTCCAACAGGACAATGCACGTCCGCATGTATCCCGTGCCACCCAACATGCTCTAGAAGGTGTAAGTCAACTACCCTGGCCAGCAAGATCTCCGGATCTGTCCCCCATTGTGCATGTTTGGGACTGGATGAAGCGTCGTCTCACGCGGTCTGCACGTCCAGCACGAACGCTGGTCCAACTGAGGCGCCAGGTGGAAATGGCATGGCAAGCCGTTCCACAGGACTACATCCAGCATCTCTACGATCGTCTCCATGGGAGAATAGCAGCCTGCATTGCTGCGAAAGGTGGATATACACTGTACTAGTGCCGACATTGTGCATGCTCTGTTGCCTGTGTCTATGTGCCTGTGGTTCTGTCAGTGTGATCATGTGATGTATCTGACCCCAGGAATGTGTCAATAAGGTTTCCCCTTCCTGGGACAATGAATTCACGGTGTTATTATTTCAAGTTCCAGGAGTGTAAAAATCACTAAAGGCTCAATAGAAGACTATACAAACAGTTCTCTTTCTGGCCATGCATCACGCAGACAGTTCATAGAGACACATGCCATGTGTAGGACCATCTTTGCTCTGTTGAAAATTGGCACCACGAGACTGTGGTAATATTGAGGACGTAAGATGTGCTTGACGTTTCGTTGTGCCAAGAGAATTTCTTGAGTCACCACCCGTTGCCTCCCCCTACCACGACGCCAGGAATGTCACTGCTGTGCCTCTCCCAAACACTGGAAAGTGGAAAATCTTACCAGACCACCCTCATACTCGCCGACTATTGTCATTGGGGTTGTGCAGAAGAGCGATGTATCGCTGAACAGTTTGTGGCCGTTCACCAGCAGTCAACGGTTACCGGTCAAGGCACCTTCAGACGCAACCGTGTGTGGTGTTGTGTTAACGGCAGCCTGTCCATGTGACTGTAAATCCCTAGTCCGGCTGCTACCAGTCCCCGACCAAGGTTACGGAATTACTCGGAATTTTGTAGGGAGTCTATTATTTGTTCCCAAATGGCTGCCACGGGTGTGAAGATGTTACTATGTGCTTGATGAACAATACGGCGATACTTCCTTGTGGTGGCCAGACGTGGTCGGCCAGGACGTTGAAAACGAGTATGTCTCCCTTATCGTTCCCATCCAGCCCAACATCCGGTCACTATCTAATCCGAACGCCCAACAAATTGAACAATTCGATCAGCCAGCGAAATGGAGATGCACCATGAGACCCATTCATACTTCGGCTTCCTTTACTACTCAATTCCAGTATCCACCACAACTAATTTCCGCAGGTCGTGGTCTTGTGGCAAAAGTTGTTGCCTCTGTATCGTGGGGTCTCTGGTTCGATTCCCAGCCGGATCGGGGATTTTCTCCGCCAGGGTCTACTTGTTTGTGTCGCGTCGTCATTTCATCATTATTCGGAAAATTGGTGAGACTGGACTGCAATCAACGTTTGCTAAAGTTATTGCAAACGCTGTGTATGTAAGGATAATTGATCTTTTTATATCACACGATTTGACAAACTGCCTATTGGCTTCTGTCTCGGGTTCTTCGGCCGACGTTCATCTAATGATTTTTCTGACGTTTCGCCAGCACGAGTGGCTGGCATTGTCAAAGCTTCACCCTCCATTGCCGGTGGTGAACTGGAGCCGAGCGTGTGATAGCGCTTCTCTACAGCCAGAACTTCCGTGTCGGCGAATTTTATTACTTGGTCGGTCTCATTCAGTGCGTGCCGTGCGACGGCCGATTTCTCCACCTGCCGCAACCTACAATGTCGCTTATACTCTTTGATCCTGCTGTTAATTGATCGTCCAGTCATTCCGACATAAACTTTTCCGCATGTGCATGGTATACGGTATATTCCCGACATTGCAAGTGGGCCTCTTTTCTATCACACGCGCTTTTTCAGAGAAGCTGTAGAAATACAAAAACACGCGAACAGTTTCAACAAGAAACAGGAAAGCCTTAAGGTAAACGGATCCTGGCTTCGTGTACTGCAGCGAACGACCGTCGCAGGTAGAAAGAGGAGAACCGCAATGGAAATGACCGCGGAGAAGTCCTCGGATGTTGGCGCGCCAGGTACATATAGTCGCGGCCGCGAGCTCGGCTCCAATTCACCACCGGCAATGGAGGGTGAAGCTTTGACAATGCCAGCCACTCGTGCTGGCGAAACGTCAGAAAAATCATTAGATGAACGTCGGCCGAAGAACCCGAGACAGAAGCCAATAGGCAGTTTGTCAACAAGTGGCCACGAAAGCCTTAACAATTTTGTATCACACGATTTGCTATCAAATGTACAGTTCGGGTTTAGAAGTCGTTTAATAACTGAAAATGCTATATTCTCTTTTCTCTCTGAGGTACTGGATGGGTTAAACAAAAGGTTTCGAACGCTAGGCATATTTTTTGATTTAACTAAGACATTTTATTGTGTTGATCGCAAAATATTGCTCATGAAGTTGGACCATTACCGGAATACGGGGAGTAGCTCACAATTGGTTCACTTCTTACGTTAGCAACAGACAGCAAAAGCTCATTATTCACAATGTTGAGAATGGCTGTGATTTGGGGTCTCAGCGGTGTACAGACGAGTGAAGGGTGCCTCAGGGATCAGTGTTGGGGCCACTCTTGTTCCTTATTTCTATAAATGATATGCCCTCTAATATTATGGGTAAATATAAATATTTCTGTTTGATGATGACACTAACTTGGTAGTAAAGGATGCAAGATTAGCTCGGTTTCAAATAGTGCAGCTCATGACCTAAGTTCATGGCTTGTAGAAAGTAAACTAAAGCTAAATCACACTAAAACTCAGTTTTTACAGTTTCTAACACACAATTCAATAAATCCTGCCGTTTCAATTTCGCAGAATGGGCCTATGATTAGTGAAACTGAACAGTTCAAATTTGTATGTGTTCAGATAGAGCCGGCCGGAGTGGCCGAGCGGTTGTAGGCGCTACAAACTGGAACCGCTCGACCGCTACGGTCGCAGGTTCGAGTCCTGCCTCGGGCATGGATGTGTGTGATGTCCTTAGGTTAGTTAGGTTTAAGTAGTTCTACGTTCTAGGGGACTGATGACAGAATTTAAGTACCATAGTGCTCAGAGCCATTTGAACCATTTGTTCAGATAGATAGTAAACTGTCGTCGAAAGCCTACGTTTAGGATCTTGTTCAAAGACTTAATGCTGCCATTTTTACTATTCGAACAGTATCTGAAGTGAGTGATCGTTCAACACGAAAATTTACTTTGCTTCTTTTTATTCGCTTATGCCGTATGGCATTATATTCTGAAGTATCTCTTCCCATTCTAAAAGGATATTTTTGGCTCAGAAACTGGCGGTTCGGACTATAAGTGGTGTAAGTTTACGAACCTCTTGTCGATCCTGTTCACGAGTCAAGGTATTTTGACAGTGGCCTCTCCATATATATATTCCTTTCTGTCATTTCCAGTTAACAATATTAGCTTATTCCCAAGAATAAGACTCTTTAATACTCGGCAGACATCAAACCTGCATTTGCATCGGACTTCCTCTACTCTTGTGCAGAAAGGTGTGCAATGTACTGCTGCATCCATTTTAAATAAGCTACCACTCGAATTCAAAAATCTTAGCGGTACTCCACACGCTTGCAAATCGAAACTGAAGAGTTTCCTCATGGCTCACACCTTCTATTCTGTCGAGGAGTTCCTGGAAAAATTAAGCTGATTCATATTGAATTGTTGCCGGCCGGAGTGGCCGAGCAGTTAAAGGCGCTACAGTCTGGAACCGCACGACCGCTACGGTCGCAGGTTCGAATCCTGCCTCGGGCATGGATGTGTGTGATGTCCTTAGGTTAGTTAGGTTTAAGTAGTTCTAAGTTCTAGGGGACTTATGACCACAGCAGTTGAGTCCCATAGTGCTCAGAGCCATTTGACCCATATTGAATTGTTGATTGCGTTTTGTTAGAATTATGGATTGACTTTTTTCGGGTTCATAAACATTTTATTTTTATCTGTTATTGTTTTGATGTTGTAATTTCTTGTACTGACACATTCCATGACATTGGAGATTTTCTCCTTAATTTGGTCCTACGGAACTTGACGTGTAAATAAATAAATAAAAATAAAGATTAGCAATTTTTGCAGGGGCTGATAACCACGCTGTTGAGCGCTCCACAGATCAAAATCACCATAATCGTAATCACTACAAAATTTTCGTCTCCCGTGACTACTTAAATAATTTCCTTCATCTCATCATATATTCTTTCAAACTCTTCGCCATCTGCGGATCTAAGTGGCGTTTACATTGTGTTGCAGTGGTGAGTGTTGGCTAGAACGATGCATTCACTATGTTGATTATAGAAGCATGTATTCTTATTATTTTACTCATTATGAAGCCTAATCCTGCTGCACCCTTGTTTCAATTTTGATTATAACCCTGTACTCACCTGACGAAATTCCTATTATTTCTGCCTCCGCATTTCACAAATTCATTCTGTATCACATTTTAGTCTAGCAATTTCCCTATTAAGGAATCTGACATTCGACCCTCCGAAACATACAAAACATAGGATGCCAGTATTGTTTTACCTGATGAAGACATCCTCCTAAGTAGTCCTCCACCGAAGATACGAATCGGGAACTGTTTTACATCCGGAATATTCTACCCAAGAGGATGCCATCATCATTTAACCACACAGTAGACCCGCATTCTCTGGGAAAAAGTAACGGCTGCAGTTTCCTCTTTCTTTCAGCCGTTTGCAGTAGTAGCACAGAAAACCCGTCGTGGTTAATGTTACAAGGTCAGATCAGTCAATAAACTAGATTGTTGCCTCTGCAACTATTAAAAATACTGCTGTCTCTCTTCAGAAACCACACGTTTATCGAGCCTCTCAACAGATCTCCCTTCATTGTGATTGCAACTACGGTACGGCAAATTGTGTCGTTGAGGAAAGAGAGCCATCCCACTTCGCCAATGTCTAGGGTTTAACGCCAACTGAAAATAATATGGCCGTTTTCCAGAAACAGAAATCTACCTCGCCTTTTCCATCTCATGACATTTGTCCTCCATTCTTTCCTGGAAAGGACGCTTAGTGACCTACACCACCTCTGAGAAGTCATTGATACGATTGACACCAGAGTAATGAGCAGAAGCTTGTCTAAATCGGTGGGTCGCTAGGGACTGTTCACTGTTATTAGCGGTTTGCGGGAACCGTGAGGTTCGGTATAGATGCGGTGATGTACTGTTACTATTTATCAGGTTTCGGTTCGGACCGTAGTTTCGGAGGATACCAAAATGAACACAAACGCCTATAGAAACATTTTAAATGATAGCACACTTCTCCTACTTATTGAACGGTTTGGAATCAAGACAACAGGGAAGACGTAAAAGAAGAGTCATTATTTCCTGATGTGATGTGTACGTGAAACTTTAGATTACTTGTTTATACAGTGACGGATGACGTATAGAAGTAACCTCTATCATTGAAGTGTCTCACCATAATGATTTTTGCGAAACAAAGTTAATGATGCTTATCTTCATTTGTTTAAGAAACATTTTAATTCAAATGCTGTAACTCGTAGCTTGATCATAAGTGCAGTCAAAGTTTAGACTGAAACGTAAATATATAAATCATTATCAGAATGTAGAACAAAGATAACACCAGACGCAAAGTTCATTTTCCGTCTGGAAAAATCTGTGCAAACGCACCACATTGGTTTAAACTCTGCGCGTTGAGTTCGTGAATAATAGAACGAGCACGGCAAGAATCAGTGACGTGTGGAATTAGTAGAGTGAATAATTAAATTTTTGCAGCTACATGCCGTCAAATGCGTGCTGTCTGCAAAAAGCGCCGAGTCTGATGCAACGGCTGTGTGGGCGAGAGTTTCCATTTGGCCCAGGGCCACGTAGCACCCCAAGGAAATGTAAGCACTTCTATGGATTGGCGAAGCTATAAAATTTAAAAAGCGTGGTTTCCGTAAGTCGTTTTCGCTCAGGTGTGCTGTTATTGTTACAACGCAAGAACGGTAATACCTCTTTGTACGATGCGAAATAGCGCAGTTACACCCAAGTTCTAAATGTACATTGTAAAACACTTTAACTCATTAATTACATCATATGGTGTACTGTGACGAAATTATTTTATAAGAGTGATGTGAATCTGCGTGAAGTACCAACGAATCTTACCTTCCATTCCTACTCCCTTCTGACGTATGCACCCTTTCTTTAGCCAACACGAATTATCTCAGTCAAGGTGTCCTCTGTGCAACTCAGAACTTTGTGCAGACATCCTTCTGTCCTTGCACCTGCTTTCTCAGCGCTCTCTGAAAACTCGTTGAATCAAGATTCTACTATGTCATTTCACCTCTTATTCCCAAAATACTACCCACGCACCACAGAAACCTGGCTCTTGTCCATACAATTACCAGCCATGAATGATGCTTTCAAACAATTCTCTATTAGATTTTACGAGTCCCATGGGCTGTACACACATGTAACGATCCTAGCAGGCGCATCTCTGAATTCTTTCTGTGTCTGCTGTCATGACAAATTTATAACGACTTCAAACTCGCGTGTGATACTATAGAATTGAATGCAGTAGTATATTTTACTCTAGTTCCTTTACAGATCACTCTATACCCGGTAGCTGCCTTGGTAAGTCACTTTAAAAGACCAAAGGAAGGTAAAGACATATGGAGCATGTTCTTCAGCCCGGAGACTAGTTTGATGCAGCTCTCTATGCTTGTCTACATGGGTGCAAGTCTCTTCATCCCTATGTAACTGCAACCCTCAATCACTTGAACCAGCTTACTGTAGTCAAGATTTCCACAACAATTATGACTTTTCATGAATTCTTCCAACACCAAATGAGCGGTTCCTTTGATGAGGGATATCAAACTATCCCTTCTCTTAGTGTAATCGTGACACTGCATTTCGATTTAGCTCTTCATTGGTTATTCGATCCGATCATGTAATCTTCAGCATTCTTGTTCTCCTTTTGGATGTACTACTTGTCCTCTTCCAGATAAGGTGACACTCCAAATAAAATCTTTACAAAAGACTTCCCAATACTTATATATGTTACCGCTTTACCTTCGAAGATGTCTCCTGCGGTCGGGACGCAACGTCAGGTAACTGTTTTATAGGATATATCGACAAAAACCTCTCAGCACAAAACTTTTAACTGGATTTTTTTAATTTTCTGTTGTTTCGAGTTGTTGTTCATATTTCCAATCAATGTTTATTCAGTCGCAGTTACTTAGAATGTGCTAAAATAAAGAACAAGGCCTTAATTTCATGTTGAACTTGGAGTGAAAAGGGCCTCAGTGTGTAAGAGTGGGGGAAATCGAAATATAATGAGAATTCTAGGGTTTAAGGACAGTACTATTGAAGCCACATGAGCCACGACAAAGCAATATAGGGGCTTGACACCATTTTCTTTGCAAATCTAATTTACCTTTTTTCCCGCTATTTCCTCTAATTCCTTGGACACCTGAGGTAGACTTCAGATCTCAGAATCCGGCTTACTTCAGTCATTAACTTTCTAAACATTTTTGATGCCATGGAAGCGTATTCTAATGCTTCAACGCGAATGTAATAAATGTGTACAATGAGTATCCGCTAATACGTTTTGCAGTCACTTAGTTGCAAGTGCCTTGTACGTAGTACAAGCACATGAACTGCCGAAAAATATGCATCAATCTCTGGGACTGTGTTCACGGACACGAAGGTATTATTTGTGCCTACTGATGTGTTGCAATGCTAGTGATTCATTTGTCACACTTATCGGCTATCATGTGGTGCTCTGAAGGCGTGCCTTTGCACCCACTATTTTGACACTCCATTTTTTATCTGCAGAGAGGTTTGAAGTGAACAAAATTGTAGAATACAACTATGCCTCACCGCCGAGTACTTATTGCTGTTGTACAACTTCAGCCATTTGAAAAGGACCACATAACGGGCCTGCGGAAACCTGGATGGAGATATTGACGGGTTGATGCACAAGTTAGGCACAATGAATCGGCGGTGTATCCCTTCTTTCGGCAGTGGTCTGTGGAACAATCCAATACCCGTAGATATGGTGCTCCGTCGTCTTCAGTGATGAGTCTAGGTTCTGTCTGTGTGTGAGTAATGGACGCACACGTGGTACGGCGTAGATCTGGTGAGCGGACAATTGCGGAGTTTTTTCCCTCATGGCACACAGGTCCAGCTGCTGGCTTCATGGTATGGGAGCCATGCTCTACCATGATGGCTTCCCTTACAGGATCACTTTGTCGTCCGTCTGTCTGTCCGACTGTTGAGAATCCCTTTCCTCAGCGTTGGGAGACGTATTAAGATGACATTTATGTCTTGTACTGATGTCTATGGTTCCTTGACGCCGTAAAAAATTAACTTTCAAGTCAATTCAATCAAAAGATACCGCTATTTATGTCACATATTTTAATACTTGCAAACTCAATCATCAGAACCTGTAGAGTATTTCCTAGTGGCCTAGAATCATGAAATTTGGCAAAAAGGAAGGTTTTGCGGTTACAACTCGATGTCACATTTGGTTGCTCTGCAGAGTAAAGTAATCACTGTCCGCTTTGTTGTACAGCTTTTTACTCCGTACTACCACAATTTCTTCGACAGGCAGGAGACGTGTTTTTTAGCAGAACAATGCACGTCCACATACTGCTGTTGCGGCGTAACTTACTCTTCATGGTGTAGAACTGCCCTTGTCAGCAGAACCACCATATCTCTTCTAATTCAACACATATGGGACATGGTGAAGAGGGAACTCATTCGCTCTCCAGAGAGAGCAAGAAGCATGCCAAATTACAACAAAAGGTGCAAGATGCTAGGGAAAAGGTATCGCAGGATGCCATACGGCACATTTACGATAGTTTTCATGCGATAATAAACACGCCTGCGTTGCTGCCATAGGGCGGTAAACTGTGTATAGATGCCACTGTTCAGGGACTCTTTACTGTGATATGTATGTTATATTTGGTGTGAATTTGCTGTCATATACTCCTAGAATGATGAACTGTCTGTCGCCTCAGTTGGAAATGAAATTGTCTCATCTTTCAGGGCGTTGCATTCTTTTTTCCAGCAGTGTAAGGTGTGTGTGTGTGTGTGTATGTGTGTGTGTGTGTGTGTGTGTGTGTGTGTGTGTGTTTCTCTTTCGGAGCTTATGGGCGCTCAAAGGCGAGGTTATCAGCGCCCCTACACATATTAAAACAAGTGAACGTGGATAAAATGACTAAAACTGTTGTCACATAGTGAGGAGGAAACCTATAAAATGAAACTCATTCACTCCCTCCCACCTCACCCTCGTTGACCCGCAGAATCACTTTACTGTATACGCCTCTAAGACAAAGGTGAAGGATGAAAAGTGCTATATCTGGGATTGAAACAGGTAAAACAACAGAAGACCTAAAAGAAAGGCACAGGGAAATATTAGTGGCTGACCACTTAATAAAAGCATGTGTGAGCTAGTTACCCTGTTAACCCATTAACAACACCTCCGAAAAATATTAGGAAACAAGTTGAACAAATCACAAAACCTTTAAACTCTCACCACATTCTTTTCAGCTTTACTTAAAATAGAGGGCATACCTGTCAGCAGAGCAGCCGCTGCTCTGTGGTCGGAAATCAAAACAGTCTGATATGATGTGATGCACAATGATTTTGCGCAACAAGCACCACACCTCGCAGGGTCCTCTCGCCGGAGCAAGAAGTCATGCTTCATAGAGCTGTGGCCTATGCGAAGATAAGTAAGGGGAACCTCATCTTGGCAGCGTGGCTGGACGGAGCTAGATAGAGCTTACTGTCTGTTACTTCCAGCCACTCATCTTCCCATCGGCCCATGATTCTGTATCTCAACACCGAGGGGACAGGATGCAGGAGGATGATGCACTAAACTGAGCGAGGATCACGACACGCCTTCTTGGCTGTTACAGCCACCCTTTCATTCCCCGCAGTACTCATGTACCCTGACACCCAGCAGAAAGACACCTCCTTGCTCATCTTCCTGGATATTATAGAATAGTTTATCAGCTGGATACAAGAGTTGCAGAGACTAAAATGAACTCTGGGAGTCGGAACAGACGAGGAATTTAGCAGGCATGGCCATCTCCTCTGGTGCAATTCCCGAAACATAGCGGATAGTTAGGAATCGAATACAGTGACCCCTAGAGGCAATCGAAACTTGAGGACACGATCCGGGAAAACAACACAGCAACCAACAGAGTCCCCCTGTTTAGCCCGATCGGTGAACAGAGCTACGTAGTTGTCTGAAGATATGGCATTAAAAACAGAAGCAGAAGTTCAATCTCTCATGCACTGCACTAAATCTAAAATTTCTCTGGGCCTCTGCACTAATGAGGATGGCAGTCGGTTAATACCACAAATTTGACCCAACATATACCCCACACCAACGGACTCCACCAAAAACTTCGCACAGGTCACAAGAGCCCTCAGAGCCCGTGGACGACTGGCAAAGAGGCGTTCTATAACTGGACGAGCAACGGTTGTAATGCGGGTGTCAGAACCCTCCCCTATATTGATTAAAAATTACACTGAGTATAGAAAACAATATAGCCAACTTCAGGCTGTTCTTTGCACTGTGTGAGATTCTTCGATTCTCTATGGAAATAAATAAGCACTCAGATAATAGTAGTAACAAATTGAGAGCGAAACATTGGAGCGCGATTCTAAGCACTGTTGTGAGACGAGGTCTGCCTGCGAGAGTAAAATTTCAATAGTGTTGGTCGAGAACTCCGACACAGAAGACGTGTCACGCTGCCCTCACGTCGGTGATGGCAAATGTTACCACACTCAAGGGCTGATTTCATTTATAAGGTTAGGAGAGATTTAGATGGCGTAACTACGCTAGAAGATGGAATTAAAGGTAAAATTCGTAAGCATAGCGTAAAGCGCAGTGGCAGGTTTAGGCTCGTGGTTGTTAGCCCGAGACAGCAATACTCCCACGTTTTGCTTGTCCGTTAAAGAAGCCTCCATATCCTGCAAATAATAATGATTATTCTCCATATGTAATTCATAAATATGCTGTGGTTATTAAATGTTAGTGTAAGTTTGAAACTGAAATAATTTGTTAACCTGGCACTCAGCCTTATTGATACGTATAAGGTCATTGTCAGGCATTTCGCCAATTTTAATACTTCTCAAACTGTTATGGTAATGATGATTTCTGAAGGTTTTAAACAGAGTTAGTTTATGAAATCCCTTCTTACAAGTTATTTATAGTTAACAGGACCCAAGCAAACTCATTTTTATTCAATTCATTCTTATTAACAATAAGCTTTAGCCGCTCCTGCTGAATGCTGCTGCGAATTGCTTTAAACCACTTGGAAAAAGGCAGTCATCTAAAGAGGTGAGTGCAAAAATTAGAGCCAAGACAGAGACACTTACACACCACAATAGGTCACGTACTCTAATCCAGTAAATTCCGTTGCACTAGCCAGATTCTGTGTCACTTGTAAATTCTTATACAAATAAGCAGTCAGACAGTTTAGGTATTCATTGTTACAGGTTCATTTGTTCCTTTAGTTTCTTATATTCAAATATGCAGTCAGATAGCTTATCCAAATGTTACTTTGAAGTTTTTTTATGAAACCATCTGTTGAGGGCTTAAATGACAGTGAAACTGACACTCATACAAGACATACAAAGTGTTGGGCAGGTTAGATTCCGATTACTGATAGCTCAGGTTGCTTATCGAGTCCATCTTCACAGACGGACATAGGCTTTATTTGTTGTAGGTACGTTACACGGTATGTTATACTGGGAAAGTGATAGTAGCGGGCAACTGACGCACTATGGGCAGCTTCCGGCCGGATGGTAATTGGCGGTTCACCAGCCTCAGCGCAGACAGTGGATATCTGGTTGGTCCTGTAAGCGTCCCTGGCCAGCCTGATCCCCGCATGGTGTTCAGCGTCGATGATCTTCAAAACTGACACGTAAGATGTGCAACCGCAGTCCAGTCGCGATCGGACGAAAGCTCTCCAGCAGCGTAATTCAGGCCGGTTTCACACAATCACCCACAAAAGAGCAACATGAAATACCTAAAGCATTTTCAAGGGCAGCTCACCAGCCGCATTCAGACTTCCGGCGCCTGTCGGATACTTTTATATCCGAATCAATTCTGTCACGTAGTTCGTGGGTGGAATGTTCAGCAGGTTCTCAGGAGATGTCTGCACTTGAGTGTGGGCTTCTTGTTTGTAGACACTCACTTCTGAAGACAGGGAGGGAGAGAGAGATAGATAGATAAATAGATAGATAGAGAGAGAGAGAGAGAGAGAGAGAGAGAGAGAGAGATACGAGGGCGGGAGGGAGGGAGGGAGGGAGGGAGGGAGGGAGGGAACTCGGTATTGGCGCTGCCACCACCAGCGCAGGCCCCACTGTGCACCTGCATTTCGTTTCCAGCAGCGCTGTGCGACGGCGGCGGCGGCGGCGCCGCTGTTTGCGCTGCGTGATAACTGTTTGCGCCCGTCGTAATCGAGCTCTGTGTACCCGGGATTCAGGTGCGCTGCTCTTCAGCTAGCGTGGGCTTCGTGGAGTGGGGGGGGGGAGGGGGGGCGCAGGCATACCGCGCCACCTGGCGGAGCAGCGGCGCCGTCGCGCTGCGGAGGATGCCGTGGAATATATGGCGGGTGAGCCGAGTCTCGCGGGAGGAATGAAATATGAAGTATCTAAGTTAATTGCACCCTCCCCCGTAGCCAGTGTCACCGACGCAGGCTGGAGGCGTGTCTCTCAAACGCGGAGAGAGTCGAAGACATGCTCGTTACAGGCAGAGGAGGAACAGGGGTTAAAGGGGTGAGCAGGTGAGTTAGAGTATGTGTGACAGAGTTGCTGCTTACGAGACGGCGCCGTTCGAGACTAGCAAGCGGCGTGTCAACACTGGATTTAACCGTCTCCCTTCTCTCTCGCAACCTCATTTGCAACACAAACACGACGAAACACTCTATACGCGCTCATCACACTCATATCAACCATCCTTCGTAGCCGAGGTCGTTAACGCATCCTCCTGAGGTTGCGCTCGACTCTGAGACAGGCAGTGCGAATTCTAGCTGTGGAGGAACTTTTTACCGCCAGTGCTTACCTAAGAATGGAAGCAGATGTGGTGACATAAAGTCGCCAGGCATTGCTCCAACGTACTGTGTGGTGTCACCGCCAGACACCACACTTGCTAGGTGGTAGCCTTTAAATCGGCCGCGGTCCGCTAGTATACGTCGGACCCGCATGTCGCCACTGTCAGTGATTGAAGACCGAGCGCCGCCACACGGCAGGTCTAGAGACACTTCCTAGCACTCGCCCCAGTTGTACAGCCGACTTTGCTAGAGATGGTTCACTGACAAATTACGCTCTCATTTGCCGAGACGATAGTTAGCATAGCCTTCAGCTACGTCATTTGCTACGACCTAGCAAGGCGCCATTATCATTTGCTATTTATCTTGTGATGCACGTACCGTCAGACCGATGTTCACCAATTATGGATTAAAGTTAAGTATTCCAGAAGCTACGTACTTTTCTTCCTACTATAAATTCCCTTAATTGTTCCAGACCGCACGCCAGTCTGCGTGAGCTTAACGCGTGCCTTTCGGCTACCAATCATAGTGGCTTGGCTGTCTTGCCAAGTCACAACATACTGTATTACAACTTTCAACATGGCTGACGTTTGCAGCAACCGTATACACAAATTTGAAAAATATATAAAAATCAGCCAACCGGTTGCGTAGGTTTTCTATATACCTTGACCAGGTTTCGTCATCTCTAAGGGTGACTTCATCAGAAGGTAAGGTAATTACCTGTGTTTAGGATCTTCTTTCTGAAGTCTTTGTAATTTGAGACAGCTTTTGATACATGGGCGGGTAAGAACTTCTGATGAAGTCCCCTTTAGAGGTGACGAAACCTGGTCAAGGTATACAGGGTGTTACAAAAAGGTACGGCCAAACTTTCAGGAAACATTCCTCACACACAAAGAAAGAAAATATGTTATGTGGACATGTGTCCGGAAACGCTTACTTTCCATGTTAGAGCTCATTTTATTACTTGTCTTCAAATCACATTAATCATGGAATAGAAACACACAGCAACAGAACGTACCAACGTCACTTCAAACACTTTGTTACAGGAAATGTTCAAAATGTTCTCCGTTAGCGAGGATACATGCACCCACCGTCCGTCGCACGGAATCCCTGATGCGCTGATGCAGCCCTGGAGAATGGCGTATTGTATCACAGCCGTCCACAATACGAGCACGAAGAGTCTCTACATTTGGTACCGGGATTGCGTAGACAAAAGCTTTCAAATGCCCCCATAAATGAAAGTCAAGAGGGTTGAGGTCAAGAGAGCGTGGAGGTCATTTAATTGGTCCCCCTCTACCAATCCATCGGTCACCGAATCTATTGTTGAGAAGCTTACGAACACTTCGACTGAAATGTGCAGGAGCTCCATCGTGCATGAACCACATGTTGTGTTGTACTTGTAAAGGCACATGTTCTAGCAGCACAGGTAGAGTATGCCGTATGAAATCATGATAACGTGCTGCATTGAGCGTAGGTGGACGAAACTAAAATGAGCTCTAGCATGGAAATTAAGGGCTTCCGGACACATGTCTACATAACATCTTTTCTTTATTTGTGTGTGAGGAATGTTTCCTGAAAGATTGGCCGTACCTTTTTGTAACACCCTGTATAGAAAACCTATGCAACCGGTTGGCTGATTTTTACATATTTCTCAAATTTGTGTATACGGTTGCTGCAAACGTCAGCCATGTTCAAAGTTGTACGCTTCTTACCCGCCCATGTATCAAAGGCTGTCTCAAAGTACAAAGACATCAGAAAGAAGATCTTAAACACAGGTAAGTACCTTACCTTCTGATGAAGTCACCCTTAGAGGAGACGAAACCTGGTCGAGGTATATAGAAAAGCTTTGCAACCGATTGGCTGATTTTTACATATTTTTAAAATTTGTGTTTACGGTTGCTGCAAACGTCAGCCACGTTCAAAGTTGTACGCTTCTTACCCGCCCATGTATCAAAGGTTGTCTAAATGTACAAAGACATCAGAAAGAGGATCCTAAACACAGGTAATTACCTTACCTTCTGATGAAGTCACCATTAGAGGTGACGAAACCTGGTCAAGGAATGTAGAAAACCTATGCAACCAGTTGGCTCATTTTTACATATTTTTCAAAAAAGTCCTGTATTACGTTTCAGATTCCTCTGCAATTGCTCTATATACTAACTTCAAAGAAAATCCTAAGACGTTTTGGTGTTATATCAGTAAAGGGATCAAATCTACCCCTCCAGAAACTCTGTGACCATAATGGTATCGAAACGGAGGGTGACACAAAAAAGGCGAAATATCTCTCCTCTTTATGCAAAAGTGTTTCATTGACGAAGATCGCACTGTGCTTTATCCTTTAAGTCTTCGCAGGAATCAAAATAAGAGATATAGATATAAGTTAGCATGAGATACAAAAATAACTGAAATTGCTCAGCAGAGGAAAGGCCACTGGCCGTGCGAGGATACTAATATGATTCCACACTGAGTAGCGAAAGAACTTGTTCCTCTTCTGGTAGCAATGTACCGTAGGTCACTGGAGGTGCGAGGTGTTCCTACAGAAAATAAGAAGCAAAGCTTCGCATTGTGGCTGATTTGCGTCGATCGGTACCGACCAACTGGCATGTCATCCTCTGCCTGCTTGCTACACCTCTCTAGAGACCGTAAATTTCCTGTATAGATATCAGCACGGGATGCGTAAACAACAATCATGTGAAACCTAGCTCCCTGTGTTCCTTCACGAGACCCGGAAAGCAGCAGATGCCGGCACCCATGTTGTGTCGGATTCCTTTACTCCCACAAGTCGTTCGGTACTGTTCCAGCTGCCACATAATGAACGGAATATCAGACCCTCTGTCCAATGGACTGAACTGTATTCACGACACATTTTACAGAGGGTGTTCACATACAGCACTGAATATACGCGCAAAATTAAATCATTGTACTGAATATAGGTCACGAGATAAGACGTCATAAACAATGAGATTCGTGAAAAACTGCCGAATAGTGCATAACTTTTGAATTTATTGCTTGGTTGATACTTATTAGCATACTTATGCCGCTGAATCTACCTACAGAATCCTTTCACTCCATCACAGAGAGAGAGGGGGAGAGGAAGAGATGGACATAGAAAGGGAAGAGGAGGAGACGGACAGGGAGAGGAGGAAAGGTGGAAGAGGAAATGGACATAGAAAGGCAAGAGGAGGAGAAGGATAGAGAGAGGGGGAGCAGGGAATGGACAGAGGAAGTGGAGGAGTAGCAGATGGAGAGAGAGGGGCAGGAGCAGATGCATAGATAATGGGGCTGAAGGCGGTGGACAGAGAGAAGGGGGAGAAGGAGGTGGACAAACAGGAGGTCAGAGTAACTGGGCAGAGAGAAGCAGAAGGAGGAGATTTACTTATGGAACTGAAATAAATACATACTCGAACAACGTTGGGTGGTAAGATAGTGTATTTTAAAACTGAAGGAATTGCAAAAAGATGGGAAATTAAGGAGATGAGCCCTGGATAAGCTGTAGGGACCACGGGTATTGAAAATAAAGGAAATGATCCGCGTATAAATTGGAGGAACCATGTTCATTGAGAGTTTCAGAGGGAGCGTAGAGGTAAGATTGACAGAAATAGACGAAATAAACACAACAGAAGAATGAGTAGGTTTTAGAGATAAAATCGGGTAGCCTACACTGGTTACGTATATAAAAAGACTATCACAAATTCGTGGATAACAAGGAGATTTTAAATTTAAGCGTTGAAAGGAGAAAACATAACAATGAACTAAATGAAACAGGCGGAATTATTATAGAAGCATTCATATCTACGGTAAAGGTAGATGGCGCCTCTAGGAAAATTAAAGATTTCTTTGGAGTAAAGAGAAACAGATCTATGATTATAAAATGCTAATACGACAAGCCAGTACGAAGCAAAGAATAGAAAGTTTAAGGGTAGAAGGCATATAAAGAGAAACTCTACTAGGAAAATACTTTTAACGACATGATCACGGAAAGATAAGATGAATTTGGCGAAGGTTAGATGGGAGATATGACACTGTGAGGATATTTTCAGTGAATACTATCAGACCTAACTCGACATAACGCCCCTGGACTAGAGGACTTCTCTTCAAGATTACTGAAATCCTTAGGACATCCAGCCTTGCCAAAACTGTTCTACCTCGTGTGCAAGAAATGTGAAACACTGGAAATAGCCTTAAACTGAATTCCAACCAAGGACAGTGCTATCAGTTGTGAATACTACCAAACTGTCGGTTTAATAAGTCATGATTGCAAAATAGCAACAAGAATTATTTAGAGAAGAATGAAAAACTGGCAGAAGTTGACCTCGGGGAATATCAGTTTGGGTTCAAAAGAAACTTAGGAGCATGAAGAGCAATACTGATCCCAGGACTTAAGCTGGACGACCGACTTAAGAAAAGCAAACCTACGTTAATTGCATTTTTAGATACAGAAAAAGCTTTTGAAAATGTTAACTGTAATATAATCTCTAAAGTTTTGAAGATAGTAACAGTAAAATAAAAGAAGGGGATGGTTGTTTACAGCCTGTATAGAAACCAGACTCTAGTTATAAGAATGGTGTGCCACTAAAGGGAATAAGTTTTGATAGGGATTAAGGTACTTTGTAGCCACTCTCTGATGTTGTTCAATCTGTACAGTGAGAAAGGAATGAAGGAAAACAAGGAAGAGGAAATAAAACCTTTAAACTTTGTTGACGACACTGTAATTCTGTCAGAGACAGCAAAGAACTTGGAGGAATAGTTGAAAGAAGCTGATAGCATCTTGAAAAGTGATTATAAGATAAACATCAACAAAAGGAAAACGTATGTAGTCGAATTAAATCGGGCTACGGCAATGAAATTTATATTGAATGATTGTGAGACGAGTTGTGCTATTGAGGTATCAGAATAAATGACAATGGCTGAAGAAGGGACGATATAAGAATCGGACTACAAAAGTCAGAAACAATTTTTGGAAATGAACAATTTGCTGACATCGAATAACAGTTTCAGCGGTAGGAAGCTCTTTCTAAGGATTTGTCTGGAGTGTGGCCATGTATGGAAGAGAAGCGTGAACGATACGCAATTCAGACAAGCAAAGAATAGAAGCTTTTGAGATGTGGTGCTATACAATAATGGTGAAGATTAGATGGGTAGGTCGGACAACAAATGCGGTGTTACTGAATCGGACTGAGGGAAAAGAAATTATGGCCAAACTCTACTGAAAGAACCGATAGGTTGAAAGGCAACATCCTAAGGCATCCAGGATTTGTCAGCTTGGTAATGGAAGAAAATGTGGAGGATATAATTTGTAGAGGGAGACCAAAGCTTGAAAATAGGAAGCATATTCGAATGGATGTAGCATTCACTAGTTACGCAGAGATAAAGAAATGGCAGATTAGCAGATTAGCATGGAGAACTGCATCAAAAGCGTCTTGGAACTGAAGACCACAACAACAATAATCTTTGTAGGTGTAATGAATTATCTTAAACATTGTAACTGGCAACGATTGGTACATCATCTTTATATGCAGAAAAATCAGCCTGCGCATATTTGTGCTCGCAGGACTCGAAAAGTAGTCGGTGAAAATTGACTTGATCTTATAACGCAACGTTTCATTTGAATACTTGCATGTTTTATACACCTACTTTTGATAGATACAATTTATAACTGAATAGGGGTGCTCCAAAATACCCATTACAAACTTCTAGGACTCGTAGAGGGTACTGAGTAGACAATACTTTGAATTGCAACGCATGTCCGGAAACGTATGGTTTCCGTGCTACAACCTTTCCAAAACATCTCGATAACGCGACTATTTTTACAAGTAACTGATTAGGTTGGTGCAAAATGGTTCAAATGGCTCTGAGCACTATGCGACTTAACTTCTGAGGTCATCAGTCGCCTAGAACTTAGAACTAATTAAACCTAACTAACCTAAGGACATCACACACACCCATGCCCAAGGCAGGATTCGAACCTGCGACCGTAGCGGTCACGTGGTTCCAGACTGAAGCGCCTTTAACCGCACGGCCACACCAGCCGCCTAACTGATTAGGCGGCACCCAGTACATCACTTATTAATAGCCAAACAAATCGCTCGTGTACTCATTGACGGGTTGTCTTCGACGTGATGCAGTACGGCCTCTTCCAATTTGGATGTGCGGCGTCTCCTTGGAGCACCGCAACCTCGACTGGTGACCGTGCGATCACACTACCTCGATGCCGTAGCGTAATGGTGGCGAAAAGGGTATAAAATGGAGTCGGACGTTGTGAATAACGATCTTTATAAAGGGACGAGCAGCTCTTCCATTATCGCGAGCTTTGCCACACGGAAGGATCATGTCGGTGCATTCTAGAAACGTGAACACCACCATTTTTTCTAACTCTCAGAGATACGTGAATTAGGCTCGAACCAGTTCAGAGCTTTAGGCTACAGTGGCACCAGCAGATTCGACGTAAGGAACCCCCCCCCCCCCCCCGCCACTGCCCCAGCCCATCACCGTAACTACACTATTGCATATCCCTCTGTATATAGCGCCCTGTATAAAGGGGAAACGTTGTTCCCAAAAATTTCTAAACGTTCTTGACCTACTTAGTTCAAATTTTTACGTGATACTCTAACTAACATTCGGACGATCATCGGCTACCTGATTTGATGTATATAGTACATAAATAGTTATGTAATATACAAAGGAGAACATTGTTACCAAAAATCTCGCATTGTTCTCGACAGTTACGTAAATTTTACACGATACACTAATGAACATTCAGACACACAGCAAACTATATATTTTTAATATGTGCAATATACGAATATTTATGAAATATATATACGGAAAACGTTGTTTCTCAAAAGGTTCTCGAGCGATTTACACGTATATACAACGTGTAAATCACTCGAGAACTTATATAGAATTATATACATGTAATGAAACCTTCTTAGCAAAATCTAGAAATATTCTCGACCGTTTACTACAAATTTTAAACGATACTGTATTCAACATTCAGATGGCCCTAGAATACATAAGTTTTCGAACAACGTTGGTAAAACACACCGCGAGGAGGCGAATACTCTGCTGCGTTATAAGGTGAATAGGTGTGGTTTTGTTCTATTTCTCGCAGCCTATTTTAACTAAAATAGCTGGGCACTTAAATCATCACGCAAATTGTTTCTCCTATATATATTCTTTTTCATTATATGTATTTTTAAACATAAATTACGTACACAACATGGTGTAGGTTTGTATTCTTCCTCGCAGATGGTCTTCAAAGAAATCAGGAAAGCGGTTTTTAATGGCCTATCGGCTAATGCTTGGAGTACTACTACCGAATTCTGAATTTGCAATAGCAATAAACAATAAATAAAGTTCAAAATTTGAGATGAAAAATCAAAATTCGTAAAGTACATAAAAATGCACCGAATTGATAGAAACACAAATATGTAAAAAAGAGCAAGTATGTAAATTTACATATCTTGGTGAAACTGCAAGATAGAATGGACTAGAAAAGTTTGCGGTAGGTGTAACAGTTAACATAATGGTGAGAGCATGCGGTATGACAAAGTATATTTACAACAAGAAACACATATCAAGGAAAAACTGAAACATTATACCACAGTGGCATGACTAGAATGTTTATATTGATATAAAGCTGAACAGAACAGAAAAAATTGAATGACGGATATTTAGAAAAATAAGTGGTTCAATAGAAACTACAGATGCCTGTAAAATGACAAGTAATAAGAAGATCTACAAAAAAATGGACAGAAAATATCAGAACTAATTGCTAAAAGAAGATTAATGGTGTTTGGACATCTCTACCGAATGAATGAGAACTGACTCACAAAACAAATATTACTGTACTTCTGAAATAAGAAATCGACGATACCAGGGATTGAAGAAAAAAGGGAAGAACTAGAAAGTATCAACATCAAACAATCGGAAATAGCAGACAAAAATATTTTAAAGAATAAAATACTGAATTTAGAAGGCTTTCATTGCAGCATAAATAAGAAATCGAAAACAATGAGGACAGAAGAAAGGAAAAAACGGCGTGAGGAAACGATGAAGGAAAAATAAAAGCCGCGCGGGATTAGCCGAGCAGTCTCGGGCGCTGCAGTCATGGACTATGCGGCTGGTCCCGGCGAAGGTTCGAGTCCTACTTCGGGCATGGGTGTGTGTGTTTGTCCTTAGGATAATTTAGGTTAAGTAGTGTGTAAGGTAAGGGACTGATGACTTTAGCAGTTAAGTCCCATAAAATTTCACAGACATTTGAACATTTTTTTGAAAAATAGAAAACAACAAGAAAAGAACGGGAACTGAACTTGTTACTTGGTCCTAGTTGGTTCATACGAAAAATAAAAAATAACAATAAGTTAAAAAAAAGGTTTCAGGTCGGAGAGAGAGGGGAATGGGAGATGGACAGGGGTTTGGCAGATAATGGACGTTGAGAATGGAAGATAAGTGATGGACAGAGAGCGGGTAGGCGGAGATGGAGAGAGAAGTTCAAATGGTTCAAATGGCTCGGAGCACTATGGGACTTAACATCTTAGGTCATCAGTCCCCTAGAACTTAGAACTACTTAAACCTAACTAACCTAAGGACATCACACACAGCCATGCCCGAGGCAGGATTCGAACCTGCGACCGTAGCAGTCCCGCGGTTTCGGACTGCAGCGCCTAGAACCGCACGGCCACCGCGGCTGGCTTGAGAGAGAGGAAGAGTGGGTGATGGAGAGAGAGAGGGGAAAGGAAGATGAGACAGACAAATAGAGGGGAGAATGAGATGGACAGATATGACGAGGAGGGGGGGAGAGCGGGGGGGGGGGGAGTGGTAAGAGGTCAGACCTTATATCCAGTTGCCATGATTATTTGTCTTTTCTTTCATTTCCATTTAACCAGACTGAGCAGCAGTAACTCGTAGGTAGTTGTATTATAAGCGTGACAGTAGCATGTTGTAAGCGTATTCAGATAATACATAATAGCACCATTTCATCCTTTCCTTGGGAAAGGTGCTGACGTAACGTTACATTTACGCGGCGTGGAAGTGCAGGTAGTAAAAGTTTAGGACCGTACGATAGGGAGGAAGGGGACCGAGGACGCAGAAAATCTGATAGTAATTGTGCGGCAAATGGCTTGTCGAAATCTTGACGCACGGCACCTGCAGTGTCCGCCAATAACAGGTGGCGTTCGGATTGCGCCGTATGGGGCTGGAGATGTCACAAAGGCTGGTGCTGGCGTGGGGCACCTTTGCGGAGCTGCGGGCCGCGCTTGGCCGAGCCGCGACCGGTCGCTTTTAATCAGTGGCCAGGCGGCAGCGCTGCAGTCATCAAGAGCCGGCGAGCGCCGCCTAACGCGATTTGGAGGGCGGCTGGGCTGCGCCGCGCCGCGCCGGGCTCAGCTCGCACCTGGCGCCGCGCCGCGCCGCGCCGGGCCGAGGTGTCTAATGGCATCGCTTATTGAATCTGCATCGATTTCCTCTCGGCATTCATTAGAGTGTCGCCACCCCACTGCGGGGCGCGGCACCCAGCGCAGAGATGGCTGCAATTACCACCCCAACCCCTCCTCCCTCACCCACCCTCAACTACCGCCGCTTCCTTCCTCGTCCCATCCAACACCCCCCCCCCCCCTATTTCCCTCCTTTTTTTCACCCTTCTTCCGTTGCTCTCCGCGCCAGCAGTTCCCGATGCCATTCGCTGTTGACGAGAGGGAAGGGGCGGAGCGCCTCGCCGCGATGGTACACAGCCGGAACCCGGCGCATTGAGAGGGATCAGCTTCTCATCAGACGAGCACTTTTCAGGCGCCCTTTGCGAGTGCTGATAATTAATGAAGGGGAAATAAAAAAAAGGGAACTCGGCGCGGCTGGAGGACGTGAAAGGCCCAGCGCCGGCGCGCGGGTCTTGTTACGGCCGTCTCCGGCGTTTCTTTTATTTTAAACATTTCCGACATAAATAAAGGCGCCTTTCAAGTGTTCCCAGCGAATAAGGGTGCGCCTTGCGCATTTATCAGTCTACGAAACTCCTCCAGACGTTCACCATTCAGAAGTGGCAAACGTGGAAGAAAGCAGTAGGGCGGTCTATACCTGGAGAACGAACGTGGCAGCTGAATGTGTGGTTCTCAGCGCCATTCAGTATAAGTTTCAAACTTCTGTCTGGTTTATTACGCGGCAGGTCCTGATCATCAGGTAGGAATGCTGTGGCCCAAACTGTTTCCTTGACTCAACTTTCCTGTTGTACCAAATATCTGATAAACAATTATTGGCTGAAATCGTATACGGTCCTGAACTGTGGCGATACCTTTAGTGAATTAACACAGAAAGCTACGACTTGCCTATGTAATTAGGTTTCTTTTCACTGTGTGTTGTTACGATCCCTCTTCTCCATGTATACAAACTTGTTCGAGTGCTCCACCATGATGGATTCATAGTTCGCTTTTGTTTTTAGGAACCCTTGTACGATCACTTACTCGTCCGTCTTTCTGTCCGACTGTCAGGGTTGGTAGACGTATTTGGATGACATTTAAGTAATATACTGATGTCTATGGTCCATCGGCGCTATAAAAAATGGAAACTTTTGGGTCAATGCGATCAAAATATACCGCCATTTATGTCACATATTTTAATACTTGCAAACTCACTCATCAAAACCTGTAGAGCACTTCTCATTGGCCTAGAATTTGGTTTAAAGATGTTATTTATTTACTGAAATTTTTTGAGAAAAGCTATTAGAAGAGTTGAAATTTGGGAAAAAGGAATGTTCCACAGTACAACTGAAGGAAAAATCCGGAAACTATTATATAACATGAAAACAAATTTATTTCTCATTTCTTATCAGACTGTCCGTCTGTCCTTCCGTCTGTTGAGACCCAGTCTTCTCAGAAACGGGTGCATGTATCGAGCTGAAATTTAGAACAACTACTAAGATCTATGGCCCCTATGCGGCATAATAAACGTTAGCTTTTAAATTAATGCAGTCGGAAGGTAAGGCCATTTATGTCACATATTTTGCCACTCGCAAACTCACTTATCAAAACCTATAGGGTACTGCCCGTTTATCTACAACGATGAAATTTCGCAAAATGGAAGGTTTTGCAGTCCAACCAAAGGAAAAAACAATAGGGAATTGAATTCGTAATTATATCACATTACAGTTTTTTTTTCTTTTTTTAAGTTTCCTATCTTACTCTGTTAGTGCTTTCATGTGTTAAGACCCCTTTTTCTCACGAACGGCTAGACGTATCAAGTTGAAATTTGTGTCATACACCAGGGTCTGTAGGCTCTTGGCGTCGTAATAAAATGTAAGCTTCTAAGTCCATGCAACCCAAAGCTACCGTCATTTAGGTGACGGCCATTTATGTCACACATTTTGATATTTGCAAACTGACTCATCAAAACCTACGTTGTGCTTTCCGTTGGTCTAGAGTCATGAAACTTGGCAAGAAACAAGGTTCCACAGTACAAGTAAAGGAAAGAACCACCAGATCGTTAATTTGTAATCATATCACACGAAACACAATATTTATTTTCTCGTTTGCTATCTGACTAAAAACTTGAAATTAAAACAATCAGCAGCTCTGCATTCAGACTGGCTAGGTTGCAATGGTAAAAGTCCAACATGACGCGTGGAATGCCTTATTGGCCATATGACTCATTTCGGAATTTAGCGATCATCGGAGATCCAGGAGCGATTACTGCATGTAGATATGACGTGTCAAGTTGTATGTGAAACAAACACTCGCAGACTAGCAATAAAATTATTCCTTACCTTATGTTTGACTTTTATCACGGTGAACCACTCAGCCTGAATACAGAAGTGCTGATTATTATAATAGTCCTTGCCTGCCCCCCTGTGTGATTTATTGCCACATTTATATTAATGAAATTAAAACACTGTCGAAAATCTTTTAATCACTGGGACTGATATCTTTCCAGAATCAATGTCAATAGCAAGCAAATTTGGTCGGCATTCTCTATTCCTGGAATGCACTGCTGGCCATTAAAATTGCTACACCACGAAGATGACGTTGTTCTCATGTCTCCACATTTGGGATGGGCTCTGCATACACGATACTTCTGACATGGCCCCATAACCAGAAATCACATAGGTTGAGATCCGGTGGACGAGCAACCATAGAACTGGACCTCCTCGTCCAATCCATCATCCAGGGAAGACGCGAGTGAGATGCGTCCGCACATTAACGACGAAGTGGGCTGGAGATCATCATGTAGCAGCCACATAACCCTTCGAATCATCACTGGAACTTCTTCCAGCAGGGGAGACAAAGTCACCCGCAAGAAACGCCGATAGTTCCGGCCTGTTAGGCGAAGTACAAAGAAGACTGGTCCCAAAATGCGGTCGCCAATTATCCCGGCCCACACGTTGCAGCTGCACCGACGCTGATGATTCGCTGTCGCCATACCATGGAGGTTCTGCATATTGTCTCACAGATGACTATAATGAAAGATGAAGATACCACTCCGTGTAAAGGTGGCTTCATCTGTGAATAGGATGGATAACATAGATCCCAGATTGGTGGTTGTCTGGTGAAGAAACCAGCAACAGAACTGTTCCCGATGTGGAAAGTCTGTTGCTAGTAAGCCCAGCACACGCTGTAGGTGATAAGAGTAGTAACAATTGTGATGGTGAATGTTCCGCACGGTCGTCTGGCTTCCCCTGTATTGACGGGCCAATACAGGGCAAGCCAGACGACCATGTAGTAACAATTGTTACGACTCTTACCACTAAAAGCGTGTGCAGGGCTTACTAGCGACAGACATTCCACATCGGGAACAGTTTGGCCACTGGTATCGTCACCAGGCAATCACGATTCCGGGATCTGCGGCATCCATCTTACTCACAGATGAGGCCATCTTTACGCAGGACATCAGTTCATCAGACCTTTTTGTTACGCATCCTCTCTTCGATCAATCCTTAGATTCTATCACGGTGGAAAAAATCTGCCTGTATAATTTACGTAGGCTTCCACGGCTATATTCAGCTCACATAAATGGTTTCTGGCTATGGTACCTGGTCACACTGTAAAACTGGAGAAACCCAAGTTTCGGCACGGTTACAGTGGTCTCCTTGCTACGTCTACTGGAAGGGGGTAGTGGGAATGGGGATGGTGACAGGAGGACTCTGTGAAGATACGAGAGAAAGGCCAGAAAAGTATGAAAGCGACTTCATTTCAGTCAGTGCTCCTATACATGCATTATTATTTAATGGCTATAGCGATCACCATTAGCCATTATCAATAGCACATAGTGATCCCTTTGTCGATAGCTGCGTCTTAGCATGCTAGCAGTCAACATTTCCTGGAGGCTTCTATTAGAGAACTGGCGGAGGTATCTAGTACAGGCGTCAAATAAATATTAATTACAATATGCTAAGGCATAGCTATCGGCAAAGAGATCTTTATGGGCTGTTGATAATGGCTAGTCAAAGAAGATCGGTGTAGCCATTAAATAATTTATATGTAGGGTACTCAGAAACAGTCTGAAAAGCTTGCAAGAGTGTTGGAGTGTAGGTTTTTCTGAGAAATAACTGATAAAAAAATTTCGGTACGACACGATGTTTCCGAATTAATTAGCAATGAACTTAGACAATAAGGCGACCGCAAATTCAAATGGGTCCCATGATACAATTAGTGTCATTTCTTATCAAAGCGTAGATGATAGCACACGAGACACTCTGTCTTTCCCCCGGGTTCAGTCTGTGCTACTGTCCCATGTCACATTTTTGTATGCTCTGTTGTTAGGTTTTACGAAACCAAACGAAGTACACCTTTCGCGACACCGTGTCTGGCGGGCGGATTGAATTTGTGTGTAACTGCCTTATTGGTTAGCTTCAACTTTAATTAACTCTTACACAGCGCAATGCATGGAATTTTTATTCATCACAATTATTTCTCAGCACAACTTACCCTGCAACACCCTTACAAGCTTTTCAGACTGTTTATGGCCACCCTGTATATGGGCATTGACTGAAACAAGCATCATAGTTATCAGAAATTAGGTAGTCATTACTTTCAGTTCAATATACAAACTCCAAAATTACTTTTGCTGTGCGAACGCAGTAACGCTATCACATAAAATCGTGAAAATTATTAATTTTAGCTCTCTGGAACAATTTCAATAGACTGAATGATCCGTCGTCACATTTTTTAGTCAAATTTGCACTGAATTTACGACACCGAAAATTTTGTTTGTGACTATCTGGACCTGATGTCTTTTCCTGTAATATTTCAGTTGTTGATCACTACGAAATTGTCATGTAGATAGCTTCCCGCATGGTACAGTGGAAGTTAGTGCCTGAAACATCCAGTCGGTGAATAAAATTATCCAACTGTTGTCTTCCTTACTAGCGTTTAAAGTTGTTGTCCTTCAAAGTTTCATTAGAGTTGGCCTCTGTGATGATTTAATTCCGTATTTGATGATATTTCAGATTTTATTGGTTGTCGTTTATTCAGAGAGATTATAAACACAAATGAAAGATGCAAATAACTAATTTCACGTTTCTAACACAACTTGTCGTTTCGTAGGTTTTAGAATGCTAACAAAATAAAAAACAAACGATAAAATTATTTTCTTAATGCAAAACTGATTTAGGTAACACGCCGAATGATTCATGCAGGAGATTGCATATAATGGGTTGAGGCAGCTGACAGTATCTACGGGAAGAAAAATGGAACATGGTTCGGATGTCAAAGTTGGTGCTGTAATGACATTGATGGATCTCAGCCAGCACGGGCTAGTGGCTGTGTTGTGTTGTGCGGTGTTGTACATAGGCTGCTATCATCATCAATCATCGTCCGCGTCTGCAGCTGGGCCTAAGTGTCAGAAGTGAGCTTCCTGCAGCACTGCCCGTCGCTCCACTCAGTAGAATCTACAGTTCCATACCACTCACCAGACTTGGAGCTTTGCTGTTTAGTTGATATCAACACCGTCCCGCGTTTGTGTCTCGCCATCTCATTTACAGTGTGTGTATTTCATGTTCGAAAGTATCTTTTCATCACAGTGCGCGCCAGAAAATCAAAAAATGCGAACCACACGAACCGAGTTAGGTGGTGATCTTGTTTACACAGTGGAGTCGCATTTGTGCGAAACAGGGTTCAGTCCATGCCCTGATTCACGATTTCCACAGTTTACCTAAACCGCGTAAAACAAAATTTCGGGACCGGTCTTTGAAAAGAAAACGATCCATAATTACTTTCAGATTTTTTTCTGCATCTACACTGGAGAGCCAAAGAAACTGGTACACCAGCGCAATATCGTGTAGGGACCCCGCGAGCAAACAGAAGTGCCGCAAAACGACGAGGCACGGACTCCACTAATGTCTGAAGTAGTGCTGGAGGGAACTGACATCATGAATCCTGTAGTGCTGTCTACAAATCCGCAAGAGTACGAGAGGGTGGAGATCTCTTCTGAACAGCACGTTGCAAGGCATCCCAGGAATAGTCAAAAATGTTCATGTCTGGAGTCTGGTGGCCAACGCAGGTGTTTAAACTCAGAAGAGTGTTTCTGGTGCCACTCTGTAGTAGGCCTAATTCTGGACGTGTAGGGTATCGCATTATCCTGATGCAATTGCCCAAGTCCTTCGGAATGCATAATGGACATGAGTGGATGCACGTGATCAGACAGGATGGTTCAAATGGTTCAAATGGCTCTGAGCACTATGGGACTTAACATCTGTGGTCATCAGTCCCCTAGAACTTAGAACTACTTAAACCTAACTAACCTAAGGACATCACACACATCCATGCCCGAGGCAGGATTCGAACCTGCGACCGTAGCAATCGCGCGGTTCCGGACTGCGCGCCTAGAACCGCTAGACCACCGCGGCCGGCAGACAGGATACTTACGTACGTGTCACCTGTCAAGATTCGTATGTAGACGTACCAGGGGTCCCATATCACTCCAACTGTACACCCCCCACGCTATTACAGAGCCTCCACCAGCTTGGACATTCCCCTGCTGACATGCAGGATCCATGGATTCATGAGAGTGTCTCCATTTTCGGACACAGCCATCCGCTCGATACAGTCTGAAACGAGACTCGTCCGACCGGGCAACGTATTTCCTGTCATCAACAGTCAAATGTCGGTGTTAACGGGCCCAGGTGAGGTGTAAAGCTCTGTGCCGTTCAGTCAGCAAGCGTACACGAGTGGGCCTTCGGTTCCGAAACCCCATACCGATGACGTTCTGTTGAATGGTTCGCACGCTGATACTTGCTGATGGCCCGGCATTGAAATCTGCAGAAATTTGTGGAAGGGTTGCACTTCTGTCAAGTGGAACGATTCTCTTCAGTCGTCGTTAGTCCAGTTCTTGCAGAACGTGTTTCCGGCCGCAGCGATGTTGGAGATTTGATGTTTTAACGGATTCCTGATATTCATGGTACACTCGTGAAATGGTCGTATGGGAAAATCCCCACTTCTTCACTACCTTGGAGATGCTGTGTCCCATCGCTCGTGCGCTAACTATAAAACCACGATCAAACTCACTTGAATCTTGATAACCTACCATGGTAGCAGCAGTAACCGATCTAACAAATGCGCCAGACACTTGCTGTCTTATTTAGGCGTTGCCGACTGTAGCGCCGTAATCTGGCTGTTTACATCTCTCTGTATTTGAATACGCATGTCTATAGCAGTTTCTTTGGCGCTTCATTGTATAAAGCAGTATTAATTTCTACATCTCTAACCTCCGCGAACAACTCGTTAACCCCAAAATAAACAGCTGATAACGTTCGCTTTGAACAATAACAAAATGTGGTCCAAGGTAATATTGATCTTGATTCCAAAACTCTGTATCTTTATCATACTGCCATAAATGCGTAGGGAAGAGATTGGTCGATTTGTTGTCAACGATGAAGTTAACTTCTTAAATGACAAAGTGCGTCGAGTGAAGTAAGTGACGTGCAAAAAGGAAACAGTTTTCCATAACCTATGCTCCAGTCCAAACTCAGACTTTTACCCTCGAGTACTCCGTCGGTTACAAAAATGCACCTTTTCATCTTCCATTCCCGATCACACACACCCGACTTTTACGTTACGTATGATTTGTCAGTTTTAGAATAAACAACGCGACATAAACTTGCTCGATATGCATACTTGTCGTAAGTAAATATCGTAGAGAAAAACTATCTGTTAACTGATGATCAAAGATGTACTAATCGATCTACTCTGCACTGAACCCTTCAACCATTTAACAGCTTCCACAATACATGGCTAATAGGCACAGTTATCTTGCCTATTTTCCCATAATCACGGCTAGCTTTACTGTGCTTTCAGTACCAAACAAGTTCTTGGGATTCTGTCTTGGTCCCTCATTGTATTTCTTCACAGTTAAGCTGCTCATAATATCAGCCGCATTTAATGTGCTCACTATTCTCCAAAGAGGCTCCAGAACCTCCAACTTATTCTGTGTCGGAGGTGCGGGTACCAATTGGCAGTATGGTCTTATTTAACATAGGGTGAGGTGTGCAGGATGATGAATTGCGTAACACTAGCATCACAGAGTTCGTGGAATCAGAATGCCTCAAGTGGCATATTAATTCTTTATTTACTACGACGCTGAGTCTTCGTAGGTGTCAGCGATTCATTGACGTGCACTGAGAGAATTGGCTCAGTGGTTAGCACAATGGATCCGCGATCAGGAGGACGAAGGTTGAAATCCCCATCTGGCTATCCAGGTTTCGCTTTTCCGTGCTCTCCATAAATCACTCCAGACAAATGTCGCGGTGGTTCCTTTGAAAAGGGCACGGATGATTTCCCCCTCCAACCCCCTCTCCCTCCTTTTGTAATTAGAACTTGTGCTGTCTCTAATGACTGTGCTGTTGACCGGATGACGTTGGTGTGCGTTGATTCCCAGGCAGTAGTGGCTATCTTAGCACAGTGCAAGGGGCACGGTCTCGGTGAAGTAGAAGCGTAAGTGTGAGGCCTTGAGGACTTGAGACTGACGTCAGACGGCGTGCTGCTGGCCCAACAAGAAATATGCGCCCCACTACGAACGGTGCCAACGGGATATACGTGTCCTGCAACGAATTTGTGACGTCACTCTAGACGGCTTGTCCGTCGCACTTCGCGAACTCTCAGCTCCGTGTAGGACCCACGGAAGATAAGTATTTAACTGAAAAGCTGATCATTAAATCGTCTAAATCGTCGTGTGTTATCGAGAGCTTGCATGAATTTAAACGCACAGTCAAGAATTATGAAACCCGTCTGAAATACTTACTAGCACCCCACTGAAGACTGCTGTTGGTGCTCGTAAGACCTGCAGTGTCATGTGCGCGCCACCGCCTGTCTTTCTCGCACAACGAACATTTGTCGTCACACTAACTGCCATTCCGTACATACAGTTCGGCTTCATCCAGGGCCCAAGGGAAATCAACATTCAGGATAAAGATCCACTAAATGTCTTAACTCTTTCTTAACGACAGCTTGCATGTGTTTAAACGTGCAGTTAAGAATTATTCAACTCGTCTGAAATAGTAACTCGTTTCCTGCATTAAACAGTTGCTGGAACTCATTAGACCTTGTGAGTTGTTGGTTTAGCAAATCTCTAAGCAGCGATAAGTTCAATACCCAGTGACCCTTGGCCACGGGAAGCTCCCCACACGACCAATCAAATTTAATGAAACACAATATCACACAACAGAAATGTCTTATTAAGGGAAAACCGCTACGGTAATCCAGTCAAGCATTAAAGCACAGGAACCACACCACACATGGATATTTTAAGAAAAGGGTTCGTCTGGACAACAAAAGAAACTATCAGTCACACTAGCAATTTGGTTCAATAGCATAAATCTTGGAGTAAATGAATTGCCTATTGAAATAAGTATGTAAACATTTAATCCGTGGAGCAGAGGATTGTAATTAGAGCACCTAGTTTTTGGCACAGGTGAATATACACTTTAAAATGACTTGAAAATATGTCACAGATACGGTCAATGATTGCGAAAGTGAATACTGGTTTCAAGAAAGAACCATGGACAAATAAATACGAACAGCAGTAGAATTGCCGAAGCGCATGATAGAAACAAGTAGCTGCTGGCTTTGAACGTTAAAACTATGCAGTCAAACCCCGACGAAAGTTAACTACCATCGCATCTTCCTTCATCTGGTCGTTGCATTGTCGGTTCATTCTTACCACTCCTATACGACGTCAATATGAAAGACAGCAGCAGTAACGACCTGAAATTCTGAGTCCAGTCACCCACAGTTCTAATACGGAGACATCCTTCTGTGTGAGGCCTCAGCAGCAAGTGTGTACTCATCAATCTCCCTGTGGAAAGTCTACTCTCTTCCACCGCCTGGCAGGAAGTTTCTTTAGATCTGACTTAACTGTTCGAAACACAACTGTTTGCGCCAGTATAGGAATCTCATCGGCCAAGTGCAGCAGACCTCGTGAGTTCTGACCATTAATAATTTTGTAAGTATGTTTAACAAACTTCTAATCTCACAGATTTTGTTAAGGTTAATCAGTTACTGTCTGACATGGGAAGAAAGGCAGTAAATCTCTACCACTCCATGACAGTTTTTTTAACACTTTTTATCTGAAGGTTTTGCATGTAGAATTATGTGGGGAAACATGCTTTACACAGAAATAATTATTGTGAACCAATCATAATCACCATTACTTTGATTATAAATGAATATTCTTTCATGGAATGACCACAGAGATACAGCTGGCCTCTAAGTTCCTCCTTTCTGTCAGCTACACCTGGCATTACATGTTATCTTTCCAAAAGAATTCCTTTAGACATCTTGCACAACAGAGTTTTGTAGCAGACTGACTGGCCACGAGTGGTCTTGCTGTGATGAGCCTGGGTGTATGTGAATTGTCCATTGCCCATCTGCTCAGGAGGACAGCCTTCAGCTCTGGACACTTTTATGATCCTCTTGGTTCTTTTAAGTAAGCTGCCATTTGTGTGAGCCAAGAAGAAAGACCTTTCAAGTCTACAGAAAATAAAATGTCCCTCACAGCATAATAAAAGGAAAGAAGAGCGGTAATTAGCTAAGCAGTCACTGGCAGTTCTGAGTATTATCTGAAGCTGCGAAGCAGTGTTAAAGGATTGGTTACATTGACTATTGGTATGTGCGTATTACACTATAAAATATGTTGCATGGCCGTTTGGGGATAAATTGCCTCACAACAACCTGTAGTGTCATGTACGATGACACATACCACAAGCCCTACCAATGCCGTTGATCCCGTTTAGCAGCCAGCAGGCTCGTTGCATTGGATAGCCAGTTGCATGACAGTGGGTTAGGTGTGCGGCTCACTGCCACACGATTACACAACGTGAAGAGTTTGACAGAGCACTGAAAGACCTGAGTCAAAACAAGGCCCCGGGAGGAGACAACATTCCATTAGAACTACTGATGGCCTCGGGAGAGCCAGTCATGACAAAACTCTACCATCTGGTGAGCACGATGTATGAGACAGGCGAAATACCCTCAGACTTTAAGAAGAATATAATAATTCCAATCCCAAAGAAAGCAGGTGTTGACAGATGTGAAAGTTACCGAACTATCAGTTTAATAAGTCGCAGCTGCAAAATACTAACGTGAATTCTTTACAGACGAATGGAAAAACTGGTAGAAGCCGACCTCGGGGAAGATCAGTTTGGATTCCGTAGAAATGTTGGAACACGTGAGGCAATACTGACCTTACGACTTATCTTGGAAGAAAGATTAAGAAAAGGCAAACCTACATTTCTAGCATTTGTAGACTTAGAGAAAGCTTTTGACAATGTTGACTGGAATACTCTCTTTCAAATTCTGAAGGTGGCAGGGGTAAAATACAGGGAGCGAAAGGCTATTTACAATTTGTACAGAAACCAGATGGCAGTTATAAGAGTCGAGGGGCATGAAAGGGAAGCAGTGGTTGGGAAAGGAGTGAGACAGGGTTGTAGCCTCTCCCCGATGTTATTCAATCTGTATATTGAGCAAGCAGTAAAGGAAACAAAAGAAAAATTCGGAGTAGGTATTAAAATTCATGGAGAAGAAGTAAAAACTTTGAGGTTCGCCGATGACATTGTAATTCTGTCAGAGACAGCAAAGGACTTGGAAGAGCAGTTGAACGGAATGGACAGTGTCTTGAAAGGAGGATATAAGATGAACATCAACAAAAGCAAAACGAGGATAATGGAATGTAGTCAAATTAAGTCGGGTGATGCTGAGGGAATTAGATTAGGAAATGAGACACTTAAAGTAGTAAAGGAGTTTTGCTATTTAGGGAGTAAAATAACCGATTATGGTCGAAGTAGAGAGGATATAAAATGTAGACTGGCAATAGCAAGGAAAGCGTTTCTCAAGAAGAGAAATTTGTTAACATCGAATATAGATTTAGGTGTCAGGAAGTCGTTTCTGAAAGTATTTGTATGGAGTGTAGCCATGTATGGAAGTGAGACATGGACGATAACTAGTTTGGACAAGAAGAGAATAGAAGCTTTCGAAATGTGGTGCTACAGAAGAATGCTGAAGATAAGGTGGGTAGATCGCGTAACTAATGAGGAGGTATTGAATAGGATTGGGGAGAAGAGAAGTTTGTGGCACAACTTGACTAGAAGAAGGGATCGGTTGGTAGGACATGTTCTGAGGCATCGAGGGATCACAAATTTAGTATTGGAGGGCAGCGTGGAGGGTAAAAATCGTAGAGGGAGACCAAGAGATCAATACACTAAGCAGATTCAGAAGGATGTAGGTTGCAGTAGATACTGGGAGATGAAGAAGCTTGCACAGGATAGAGTAGCATGGAGAGCTGCATCAAACCAGTCTCAGGACTGAAGACCACAACAACAACAACAACAACAACAAGACCCTTTGAGCACCCAAGGACTGGATGAAGTCATTCTGTAAGTAGATACTGATGCTAGCTTTAACCTCGGAGTCAATGAGTCCAGCAACAGCTTGTACTCGTAGATGGGCAGCTAGTAGATGAAGTGCCTTGATGTGGATGAAGATGATTGACCCACAAGGAACGGTTGTCTCGCAAGTGGTTTGTGTTGGTGTCAGTAGACGCTTCTTGGTCTGAGCAGCAAGTATTTATACTGGCTCTGCCAGGCATTTTTATGACTAGGCCCCAACTCAGTCAAGGCGAATAAGGCAGCAGAGTACCAGGCCTCTTAGTGAGGTAATTCAGCTCACTACTGCGATGGACTGGCGTCTTTCAAGATGCAGACTCAGAAAGAAGATATTTAAATTAGCCCCCTATGCGACGTTCGTTGGAGGTTGGATTTCTGATGCATATAATTGAATGGAAACAAATACCATATACGGTCATTGGTAACAGAAGTATTAACAACAGAATGGCGTTACTTTTGAAAGACTTGTGCTATTAATTTTAAAATAATTTGGATCTATTGAAAATTTTGCGTTGAATAATGTCTGGCCTAAAAGTGTGTCTTTCAAAGTTAGAAATAATATAAGATATTTTTAATAACGAAACAATGAATTGTTACTTGTGGGATACTACAGAAGGAAATAGATGCACGTGAGGTTTCTTGGAACTGTGAAATAACAGTAATTAAAATGAAGAATGCTGGTTTAAACCGTTTGTGGACTTGAGAATGGGCAGTTGATTTAGATTATTTGGCTGCGTTCAACATCTAGGGCACGATCAAGGCATTACTCACGGTACCGTTATGATTTGACACACAGTAAAGTAATTCTACAATAAAAATTTGCAGGCAGGATTTCTCTGTATGGTTAAAAATGAATGATGTTCACAGCTCACAGCCCCGGCATTGGATTTAAATGGTTGCGCTTACACACCCCAGCCTCATTACTTCTGTCGCTCTCACCACGGCGCTGTCGTTGTCTGCTTCGATGTTATTCGATCTCTCTGCTGGGGCAGTAAGGAGTCACCGGCACTGGCACCAACTGCTGAACCTGGTAGGACATTGACGGTTGCCGCGCGCTGCTAAAGCGGGGAACACAAGATAGAAACACCTCCAAGCTGACTCCAACGATCACAAATTAAATTGCCATATGAAAGATCATTCTTATTTCGTAAAATCCGAGCACATTCTGATCTCAGTAATCATTACCTGATAAAACAAAATACCTGGGGCTCATTAGCCACCACATGGTATTCAAGGACCTGACTTTACCAAGAATTTCCTCTCCAGTAAGTTACGAGCACACCATTCATTTTATCGTAACACATTCCCAAACAGTTACTAAAATAAAACCAGGTGAACTCGCACAAAAGATTATTGCAAGAAGGACTGTCTCACACAGTCTTGACACCCTGCCTTACCAAAACTTATACGTACGGGAACACATCACAGTAAATCGCTAATAAATGAACGAGGTAACATTAAAGCAGATTGCTTCACTGAGAGCCACCTGAGCTATAACCCTCTTGACCGGTGGTCACAGACTGTGCTCAGCTGGGCGGTCATTGCCTTACTGAACCACAGCCTATGTGACATGTCGTTAACACGAAAGTCATGGCAGGCACTAGAAATAAAAATCTTTTTACGATACAATGAACACTCTCTTTCTGCTACGCCTCTCAAATATATACGCGATTTGTATTAAAACAGATATGAACACTGAAAATATAATTTTATACTGTTATTGAGTTATCCCCACATAGCAGGGACTTCCCGCTACAGTGGAAAACGCTGTTATCTCTATAACAATATCAGTACTAATCGATCTTGTATAATTTTGGTATATAGGCATAGTACTTTGCTGAATTTCTGAATTTCGAGAGATAAGAAAAGTTAAGAAAAACGTAATAACTGGAGGTAGATAGATGATGTCAAAAAAGAAAGCAGGAACAGCTTGTATGCCTACTGCTGAAGACTACAGGACCTACGAAAGTCTGCATTAGCCGTTTGTATGACACTAGACATCAAATGGCCGATGCTTCTACTTAATATTGGTTGCAGAATAATTCCCAAATTTTTTTGTCTGTGTGGCTGTTTACTAGTGCACAGCGTCACCGGTTCAGATTCGGTCCAACTGTCTCGCTGGACAAGTGAGAGGAGACTCAAACCAACGGCTGAATAACAGCCGAGAATAACAGTTTGAAGCTGTGGCGGTGGAACTTTAAGGTCCGTGCCACCCTCCGACGGTGGAGGCAGAGCGCCAACCCTACGGTGAAGGAAAAAAGTGGCTGGACGCACCAGGCCACTCCTAGTTATTGTACGAAACGGGCATAAAAACGTGGTCACATTGGGCCTATCGTCAGTCATAGCCCGAATCCGAGTCCTCCAGGACGGCGAGCGGAATGGGGTGTCGGTGCCAGCGCCGTGACACTATGGTGCCAATGGGTTTTAGTCCAGCGACCGTCTCACGGAGTGCTTCCACTTTACTGTATTGTTGTCCAGCCTTACGGCGAATGGTCCTCTTGAGAACAGTCGTATTTGTCTCTTCATGCAGAGTGGCAGTCCTGGTGAGCGGAGGGGCGTGAAGACTCCACCGGAGAACTTTATTCTGTAGGCGCTGGAGCGTCAGCATCTGGGAATTACTGCTCGTGCCCCACGCAGCGGAACCATATGCTAGTGAGGGTAGTACAACGGAGTGATACAGCCGGAGGTTGGTATCTAAATTCAGCTCTCTGCTGGAGAAGAGCGAGTACAAGACCTTTGTCAACTTTAACCCTTTATGGGTGACGAATTCTGCGTGACGGTGGAAGAAAAGAGTCTTATCCAACCAGACCCCGAGGTACTTGGTATCTTGGGCCCAAGGTACACGGGCGCCCCCCCCCCCCCTTCCCATGGAAGCGGAGGATAGGGCGCCGTTTCGTGAAATACACTGCTGCAGTTTTGGCGGCATTGAGGGCAATCTTATTGGAGCGATTCCAGGCGACCGTGGCGTCCATCTGTCTTTGCAGGCGAGCAATGAGTTGATCAGGATTGCGACCGGTCGTATAAAGCCCAGTGTCATCGGCGTATTGCGTTGAATGGCAGTGGTGGTTGTCGGGCACGTCATTGACATAGACATTAAAAAAAAGAGACACAGCACAGAGCCCTGAGGGGTACCAATCGACATGTGGCGTACACTGGAGCGCTTACCGCGCTGAGCAACGAGGAAGGTCCTCTGGTGGAGGAAAGGATCCACAACCTTAGCGTAGATGTCAGGGAGGCTTGGTTGCGTCAGCATCTTTACACCAGGTTGTCCTGCCAAATCTTATCATAAGCATTCTGCACGTCCAAGAAGACCGCTGCCGTCGACATGCTGGTGTTAAATTCCTTAAAACAGATTGTGTTAGCTATCAGAGCATTTTTACCCCATGCACGATGTATTGCACTATGTATTACATGGTGGTTATTTCAAAGAAAAAGATTTTATTTCTCTCTGCTGAACTAAGACAGTGCTTCGACAGATAGGAAATGCATGAGGATCGTTGCAACACATTACTTCTCGGCCAATTTTGGTTACAAAAATGCGAAGTTTGTTGTGGGAAATCGTGAAATATTCCAAATTCAGCTCCTGTAGTTTAATGATTTTCCGATAGGTGGCAGCGCCGTACACAATCTGCAACATGGCGTCAGTAGCGAAGGTACGTTCCAAACAGAGAGATGTCGTTCAATTTCTTTTGGCGGAAAACCAGAACATCGTAGATTCTGCTTGCAGATTGTTTTGCAGAGACATGAAAGTGAACAAAATCATGGTGAGTCGTTGGGAGAGGCGTCTGTCATCATTGCAACAATGTCGCGCAAACTTGTCCAATCTCCCGCGTGCCAGCTGGCCGCATGGACCAGATCTACACTCAGGAAATGGAAGAAAAGACTTCGGCGTGTTCGTCGCCACAAAAATGTAAACAGACTTTCCCCTTCTCCATGACAACGCAAAGCCTCACTCAAGTCGGCGCACCCGAGACGACCTCACAAAACTTCATTGGACTGTTCTTCGTTATTCATCCCAGAGCCCGAACGTCGCACCCTGCGACTTCCATCTGTTTGACCCAAGGAAGGATGCAGTCCACGGGATCTACATCTACATTTATACTCCGCAAGCCAACCAACGGTGTGTGGCGGAGGCCACTTTACGTGCCACTGTCATGACCTCCCTTTCCTGTTCCAGTCGCATATGGTTCACAGGAAGAACGACTGCCGGAAAGCCTCCGTGTGCGCTGGAATTTCTCTAATATCACATTCGTGATCTCCTCGGGAGGTATAAGTAGGGGTAAGCAATATATCCGATACCTCATCCAGAAACGCACCCTCTCGAAACCTGGACAGCAAGCTACACCGCGATGCAGAGCGCCTCTCTTGCAGAGTCTGCCACTTGAGTTTGTTAAACATCTCCGTAACGCTATCACGCTTACCAAATAACCCTGTGTCGAAACGCGCCGCTCTTCGTTGGGTCTTCTCTATCTCCTCTGTCAATCCGACCTGGTACTGATCCCACACTGATGAGCAATACTCAAGTACAGGTCGAACGAATGTTTTGTAAGCCACCTTCTTTGTTGGAGGACTACATTTTCTAAGGACTGTCCCAATGAATCTCAACTTGGCACCCGCCTTACCAACAATTAATTTTATATGATCATTCCACTTCAAATCGTTCCGTACGCATACCCCCAGATATTTTACAGAAGTAACTGCTACCAGTGTTTGTTCCGCTATCATATAATCGTACAATAAAGGACCCTTCTCTCTATGTATTCGCAAAACATTTCATTTGTCTATGTTAAGGGTCAGTTGACACTCCCTGCACCAAGTGCCTATCCGCTGCAGATCTTCCTGCATTTCGCTGCAATTTTCTAATGCTGCAACTTCTCTGTATACTACAGCATCATCCGCGAAAAGCCGCATGGAACTTCCGACACTATCTACCAGGTCATTTATATATATTGTAAAAAGCAATGGTCCCATAACACTCCCCTGTGGCACGCCAGAGATTACTTTAACGTCTGTAGAAGTCTCTCCATTGAGAACAACATGCTGTGTTCTGCTTGCAGTACATGGATGATGGGGAGGCTATTAATGCAGCAAGACGACGGCTCCGACGTCGACCAGTGGAGTGGTACCACACGGGCATACGGGCCCTCCCGGAAAAATGGTGCAAGGCCGTCGTATTGAATGGAGATCACGTTGAAAAATAGGATTTTGTAGCAAAAGGAGTGGAAAGTAATATAGTGTATTGGAACACTGAATAAAACCAACCTACTTTCAGAAATAAAAATTTGTTGAATTAGTTACTGAACGTTTCTTGTAACGAATATTTTGTGTGAGATTCGAAGTTCTGAAGCAAAGAAAGCTCAATCGATCCATTTGCAGTCAGTCAAAGTGTGACAGAAGTGCTCAAGACTAAGTTTTCTCAAGAGTAAGTGCAGTTGTTACGCTTGGCGAAATTACGAACTTGCGTGTCCTAGAGTCGTTCTCCTCTCACTGCGTATCTCTCCGTCGTCGAGAGTGAATAAGCGCTCGGGCGTAGTTCTGCGTTCTATTTACTCTCCAAACTCTCTGTCCAAACTGGGCGTGATTGCCTAACGAAATGAATCGGGGACTTCGATTTGGGAGCGTGGGCTGTTCACAGAGCGGAATGCGCCGACACTGCGAAACACCACTGCGAGCGGCTAAATGTTTCAGGCAAACCTCCAGCGGAAAGTCACTGTGCCTTTACGTTAAATGGTCTGTTACCAAGATATCTTTCTTATAACACATCATTACGAGACAAAAATTAAATTGTTATTTAGTGTCATGAAATATTAAAACTAAGTATTTAAATTTAGCTACACATAGAAATTAAAATTCTGTCATAATGAATGCAAGTCAGCTCCAGTACAATATTCTGTAAAATGCATTGTTCATAATATTACTGACACACAGTTCATGTGCTCCATCATGCATCGAGCTAACGTGACATTATTTCCTATTTTTGTTTTCTGTGTAACGACGAGCTAAATTTCTTATTTTATACAAAATTCATTACATTATTGTAAGTAGTTATACCATGTTAAAGATTATGGACACTCTGTTATATAACAATATCCAATTAAAAGTTTATAAGTCTTTATTCTCTTTTATCTGGATCCTGTATTCGCAAAACAAAATCAATACAAAAATAGTAGTTCAAGTGAAGAAAATCAGAGCTCCCACACGGCTGTGTCGTATTATAATGCACTGCAACGACTGTTAAGTTTTATTAACGTACCAGATTTCTTGATATTTCTTTTACAAGTATAAAGCAGTTTCAAAAATGTGGAGTCATATTGTATCGCATTTTCCAGTTCGACCTACACGCTTTTTAAGGTACGTAGTTTAATGATTTTCCACCAACTTCCACAAATGGATTTAAGGCTACTAAGTATCAATGTTACCTATGTTATCTTTGCGACAGGGGACGGCCTACTTCCTTCGCCATCCTCTCCTAATCCGATGGGACCTATGAACTTGCTGTTTGGTCCATTCCCCCAAATCAACCAAGCAACCATTTTCCTTTGGCGGACTTTAACCCAAGTCGCTCGCGATTGTCGTGAGGCACAAGGTGTAGGTTTTGACACCTATTATGATTGGGTATACCTGCCTGCCGTAGAGCAAAAGTTGTATGTTAACATTTATGTTGCGCCATTGTCCGATATTTGGCACATTTTCCTCTCAAGACTGTATATTCAGTTTTAGGTAAATCGTACGTAGTACTCTCAAGAATCTTCCGTCGTTTCAAGCTAAATCTTAAGTTTTGTACTAGTCATTTAACAAACTGCCAGTGATTGCGTATTGAGCTGTGGTGTTAAGTGAGATAGTCTCAACGCACAGTCGCTGCGACAGTGATTACGCGTTTTCTTAAGGATTTTGGTAATTAGGCCTAGTGAATGCCTAAACATTCTAGACAGTGTAGGAAGTCCTAGGTCTCACTTCTTGCCAATATCAATGTCGGTAACAGACAAAAATCGTCGAGATTCTAGATTTCCGGATGGATGAACAGTCTATATACATTTTTGTGTTTGTAGGGGACCCTCAGAGCGCGAGTCCTGTTCGCACCTGGCCGAACCGAACTTTTCTTTATGCTATGCATGTGAGAACATGAGTGCCATGGCCTGTTTTGATTGGTCACATTAAACTTTTATTGGTGTGTCTTTTGTGGCGAGGATGTATGTAGGCGGACACCAAACAACCATATTTCATTTTCTATAAGTGTCAATAGGACGTGATGAATTCTAGTGAACTCTCAGAAGGAAATTGGAAGAGTTTTGCGTAACAAAAGGAGAATGTCACCTCTGGAGCCAAAGTGTTGCGGTCTGAAAAATTTTGTTTCCTTTTGATGAAAAATGCCACACCGCTTATCTGGCTAAGTGTTTTCCGTGAAAACATTTCTGACTAGCAGGCTTGGGTGGCCGAGCGGTTCTAGGCGCTACAGTCTAGAACCGTGCGACCGCTACGGTCGCAGGTTCGAATCCTGCCTCGGACATGGATGTGTGTGATGTCCTTAGGTTACTTAGGTTTAAGTAGTTCTAAGTTCTAGGGCACTGATGACCTTAGAAGTTAGGTCCCATAGTGCTCAGAGCCATTTGAACCATTTTTTCATTTCTGACTAGATCCATGGAAAGCGAATATTGCTATTCCATTTCTCTCCGTGTTTTTAGATTATGTAACCTCATAACTGATAGTTTATTACATAAACTACTATTAGACTATGCAGAAAATACTGCGCATTAAAATATTCTTCGTTTCTATGTTTCAGGTAAGCGTCGTGAGATTATCTGATTTTTACTGCCAGAGGTGAGTAAAATATGGTATCCTACCACCCAAACAATAAATAAGGCTCAACGAATAATTACTTGTGACAGAAATTAATTTGGTGAAACCTCATCAGTTTATGATACTAAGCTAGTGAAACAAATTTACGACTACTATCTTTACTTCTAACTAAGAAACATGTTTCTTACACTGACTGTGTTGACGTGAATATCACTGCGAATACTTATTCTGGCGAAGGACTGAGTTGGAACGGGGAGGGGGGGGGGGGGGGAGAGGAGCGAGTGGATTAGAGGACAGGAAAGTGAGGAGAAGTGTATTTGCGTTACAGCACTTAATACCTTACTCAATATTAATGAGGCGCTGCTTCCCTGCTTTACGCTTTCTTGGAATTTGTGGTATCATTGGCGATTTCGAATAAGTACCATGTCATCAGATGACTTGTATACTTCATACATACAGTAAAAGTGGGCAACTTTCTGGCACTCTTAGCACTTTTTTTAACGTAAACTCATACAAACATGTACTGCCACATTTAATTTCCACGTCCGAAGTGTGGTCAAAACTGCGAGAATTTTTGTTTTTCTTAAAGAACTTTTATTTATTCAGGAACATCAACTTCAAAGGTAGACCTTCACATACAATACACTTGTGCAAACGCTTTTTCCAATTCTGGAAGCTCTTCTGGGCCTCACTTTTCGTTATGGTGTTCACCTCCTAAGCGAATATGTTTTTATCTCATCGTTGGTGGCAAAATGACGTGGCTGAGGCAACATAAAAATTTGGTTTTTTGCCAAAAAATTGCGAACAGATATTGAGATGTGACTGGAAGCTTTATCGTGATGCAGTTTCCAAGAGTGGTTTGGGCACAATTCGGATCGTTTTCTTCGGATTGCTTCAAGCAAATGATGCATAACATTTAGGTAGCATTTTTTACAGGCCGTACGACCATAAGGCAGCAACTCATGATGCCGTATCCCACAGTAATCGAAGAAAACAGAACTTAGCGAATTTTTTCCAATGTTATCTCTTCAGCCAGTTTCCATTGAATCGAATTGGTCTTGGTTTCGACGACATATCCGTGAACCCGTCACTTATTATAACCTTCTTTAGAAGTTCTGGACAATTGTCGACTTCATTCACCGCTGAGCGATGTCTGCATGATGTCGTCTTTGGACTAAATACAAGAATTCCGGAACAAATTTTGCTGCTACAAGTTTCATGTCCAAAACATTAAAAAAAATTGCTTTGCGCGAAGCAAAAGATATGCCGTTATCATCAACGACCTCTCTGATGGTGATTCGGCGATTTCCCAGAACGATTTTCTTTACTTAATCCACATTGTCGTCAGTAAGCGACGAACCAGGGCGTCCAGGACGTTCTCGACGCTCTTTGAAACGTTTATACTAATCGTATACTCTTGTCTTACTCGAGCAACGTTTACCACTAATTATTTGAATTCGCCGAGCACTCGTAAATACACAAAAACTTTTAAATTGCCAACAACACATTAAAACTTCGAAACAGTTGAAAATACATACATCAGGAACACGTGTACCAAGACGATAAAAAGAATTTCAAAATCGGATATATAAATCCTGAAAAATTAAATAAATCCTTTTACTTTTTATCACACCTTGTATTTGGAATTTTATAGCTCTTAGCCTTTAAGACTGACAACAACAAAATTTTTATGCGCACTGATTCGTTCAGAGTATGGAATACTAATTTGCACGATGTTACCTCTGTAGCTAACACTGGGGGTGGCGTGGAGGGGCTACATTTTCGGGAGGCTGGGTGACGAAGGGGTGAGACTGGATGGGAATTCAACGAGGCTCCGGAAGAAGGAGCTGTCAAAATTATCACTTTATTCCCAACTTATACGTTGGTTTCGCAGCTTGGTTGGGAGGCGATCACATACCTTCCCCACAGGAGTGAGCCAGTAGTCGGTCAGTCAGCAGGTAGCGTCCTTCCAGCTGGCTGCAACAGGTGCTGGCGACCTGCTGTGCTGATATCTGCAATCGGTGCCGGGCCTACGACTATGTTGCGCGAGCTACAGCATCGGCGTGCTATTACAATCTTGCAGAAGTAGTCGCCCTTCTCTGAATGACCTGTCCCAGGTGGGCAAGTGATCGGCAAGAGACACACCCACTGCTTTGTCAGAAGGGGGCTGCTGTGCCCAGGGTGCGACTCGCTTTCTCCTAGCACGATTCGGGTTACTGGAGTGGACAGCTGAGCCTGCTACGCTGTGGCACTATGTCCAGTGGGTGGACTTAGTGAGGGAAGCAATAAGTAACATTGAAAATACGTCATTCCACTTATGAAGGCAAGCATTTCTGTCTTCATGATCAAATAGTTTCTCTCAACCCTCTTAAGCTGTCTCGACTCGAGAGCAGTAGGGTGTTCCTCGCCATTGATCTCCTGGCTCAGAACATACCCGAGAGCACGATTAGTTGCATTGCAGGGCAAAATAAACTTTCTCTGGAAATACGGAAGTACCAAAACTGGACTCAACATCTAAACTCTCTCCAGTTTTTTGAATATCTGCTGACATTCTTCTGTCCACACATATTCTGCACCCTTTCTCAGTAGCTACATGACTGGTCGTGCAATATCAGTGAACCCCATTATGAACCTCCTATAATCCTTCGAGAGACCTACCAACGACTGAAGTTCTCTACTCACTTTCGTCCCTGGAAAATCTCACACTCTCTGTACCAGTCATGGATCTGTTCTCATTCCATCTTTGCTAAACATGTGCCCTACGGAACTAACTTACTCCAATGTAAAATGACGCTTTTCCGCATACAATCTAACATGTACAGCTTGCAAGGTCTTAAATGTTTCTCTTAAACGTTGTCTATGTTCTTCCATGTCACTTGGGAAACAGTTACATCGTCCAAGTAAACTAGACACTGTTGAGGCTTCAGCTTCTTCAACACTCCATCCAACAAATCCAACAAATGTTGAAACGTAGCAGGAGCATTTTTCAGCCTGAACAGCATCTTCCGTTACCAGTAATGGCCCCGGAGTAATGAGAAAGCTGTCGTCGATCGGTCTTCAAGAATCACCTTCAACTTCGTAAATCCCTGGCAGAGAAATACCGACACCACTCCAAGTTATCAAAGGTAGACATTTTTGGCAAAATCACAATTTCTGCTCGATGAACTGTTATTGTCCTTTATTGTCCAATCAGCCAACTGCCAGTTAATAAACTTCGTCAGAATCGATTGCAAGTACTAAGGTCTTCTTTACCGTTTTTAGTAGAGCAGTGCTTCAGTTCCCGTCGGAATTCTGTGTTACATAAGAGGTGTTAAAAGCAGTGGACACCAATGAGGAAAATGCACGAATAGCTCCTCCATCCGTGTTCTCTCCACTCCAATTAGATGCTCCACCGTCTTATCCAGTGTTGTCTTAGCTGTGTGCTGTGGCTGTTTCTGGATTACACCCTATGTGCAACAAACATTCTGCTCCTGAATGTCCAACCTCACAATCAGCACCTCCTATGTCAACTTCACTTCTGTGGCCCCAAAATTCTCCATATTAGCGGTTATTACCTTCTTATCATTCTTCTCCTATTCGCGTGTGATACTCAACCAAACAACGCACTGAACACAATACTCCATTCTCTTCCAGCGGTTCTATTATGCATAACATACCGACTGGTAAGTCTTGCTCCTCACGCACCAAAATCGACTTCCCCGTGTCAGTTGACACACAGTCATGCGAACCATTCCTTAATGTATTTGCACGCAGTTTAATCGGTTTGCTAACTACAGCGCACAATGGACGCAGTTTGTGACTGATCTACTTTGGTGACGGTGTCCTTGAGCTGGGATATCTTTGCACTAAGTTCAATCACACATTGCTGGAGGTTAATTACGGCATGATTCGGATGGAAAAGTGTAACCCCGGGATCGTGTTGTAGCACTCGCATACACGAGGCACACACTTCTTACATTTGATTGCCTCCACCATAAGTCTATTTCCACCGACACCAATGGCCTCATATCGTGGTCCCCATACCTATATAAATCTGTATGTTGATGGGTTCCATCACCTAAGACTCATTAGTTCCTTACTGGCTACCGACGCAAGCGCTCCGGTGTCTAATAAAAAAACTTACAGTTGCTTCCCTTCCGAATTCTCACTATTGCACATTCTGCCGTTGCATACGTACCTGTTGATTCTAATTTTAACGGGAACACAATTTGGTCGACTTCGAGTTCCCTTCAATCCCCTAGACTTAGAACTACTCAAACCTAACTGACCTAAGGACATCATACACATCCATGCCCGAAGCAGGATTCGAACCTGCGACAGTAGCAGCAGCGCGGTCCCAGACTGAAGCGCCTAGAACCGCTCGGTCACAGCGGCCGGCGTGAATGACCCATACCACTCCTACACCACCAAGGCCGGTAGCACTGAGCACTGCTGATGCACACGCCGTGTGCCCGCAATTGTGACGCTTCACATTTGAAGAGAATACACTCTCTATCGCTAATCTCAGTCTCCAGTGAAATGGAGATCCTTAGGCGCCTCTGTGGCACACGCTCCTTGACATGTCAAACCGCTTAGGAAACCATCGAATGGCCTCTTTATTTGCCTCATTACTCTGAGTCAGTTCATACGTTGGTACATCTGTTTTCATTATTCCGTCAACTCGATCTTCCGCGGCTACCCTTTGCCTATTCGTAACAACACTCAGCTGCTCCCAAAATAATTTTGCGCTGCTTCTTATACTTCTGCAGAAGCTCCGGTTTCAACGACTCCACCATGTTCAAAGCTTTTTGCTTTTTGCCTCTCCCATTAAGTTTAACATTGATAACTGCAATAAAAGGTTATCGGACCGACCCCCAACACTTCCAGATATTGTCAGATTCTCTGCGAAAGGCATCGCATCCTCAGCCGACCTTCCAGAAAGTTGGCTGAGTGGGTTAGTGGTAGGTGGGCCTATTACAAGACTCAGTGCCCCTAGCAATGTTAACTCTACATCTATAACTGCAGGCTTATTAAGCAAGAGCGTATTTTATGTTTTTCGATGCGATACCTCATTAATTAATGTTTCAGCTGCCTCCAGCCCAGTGAAAACCTGCGTCTCTGACTCTGCTATAGCAACAGTTTTATCTTTTGTTCACACATAATACAAAAACGTCACAATTACCAACTGACAAAAAGAAAATAATTTCCCGTTGTACCTCATCATCAACCATCTAGATTCTCTACAGTGCTTCGCAACATGACCCAAACAGTGACACACAATACAAACTACAGATTCAACACACGGCGCGTAACGACCAAGCGTATTACACTGTAAACAGATCACAGGTTCTAAATACTCCTCTTTAATGTTCCCACAAAATTCATACACATCAGCCGGTATTTCTAATCTAAACAAAGTAGCTCTCAAGATACGATGAGACGCCCTCTTACATCCCATGCCTGCCACACACATAAACACCAAAAATAGTTGCTCCTATCACCCCTCCATATTTATACTTCAGAAGTGGCCTAGACAGGGTGGACAATGCACCCTCTGCTACTCACTGAAGGTGATGCCAGTACTTCTCAAACCACTTTAAGACCGACACCAGCGCTGGTTCGTTGATTACGTTGTCAGGAAGCTAAGTGGCTGAGGGGTGAGACTGGACGGCAAGCTGATGGGGCCCAGGAAAAAGCGGCTGTACAAATTAACACTTTATTTCAAACTTATACACTGGTTCTGCAGTGTAATGGGGAGGCGATCAGCCCCCCGTCCAACAGGACTACGCTTGTAGTGGGTCAGTTATGGGCTAGCGTCCGCCGAACTGGCTGAAATATACGTGCTGCTGCTCTGTCTTTAATGATGTCTGCACTCGGCGCCAGGCACGCAGCTACGTTGCGCGACACCGACACAGAGTGGACTCTTACAGAGGTAGCCCCCCTTTCAGTGAATGACTGCTCCCAGAAGGCCAAGGGTAACGACAAGGGGTGGAGCCACCGTGTTGTCGGAAGGGGGCTGCTGTGCCTCCTGCCCCCTAGCAGAACTCTGTCAGCTGCTGAGGCTGACAGGCAGTTCCGTAGCTGTGGCTGGTGGCTCCATGTCGTCTCGTCGTCTGGCGTAGACCTGCATCCTGGTGGTACTTCTGGACTGCGACTGAATCTGCTAAGAAATCAATGGTTATAGTAGCTGACTTGTGTCAAATGTGCCGCTTCTGGTCACATAGTTGGGAGTACCACCGAAACAGTGTTGACCGAGACATGGGCTAGCCTGCGCCGTGCATTTGCGAGTGAGGTTAGGTCGCCTCGCAGTAATTTCACATGCTTGTTGCCTTTATTCAAATGCCGAGGAGCCGCGCTCAGTGCCCATCGTTGGCTAATGCAGTGTTGCACATCACCTTCTCACACATTTCACTCTTAACCTGGTAGTAGTGCTACACCTCCCAGCCCAGAACAACATTGTCACATGACGTCTGAGACAGGGCAAGTAAAGTTAAACTAATTTGTCAAAAAGATGGTTTGACCCAATCCTCCTTTATAACTCAATACTATGAGTTTTGTTTTAGCAATACACAAAAATGTTTCGTGCTAAGTTTGCCAATTTGTGGAGATTTATTTTTCTACTTTTCTTAAACGAAATTAATTACAGGCCGGTCGTCACAGAATCAAAATAAGGACAAAAACAAACAAAACTGCATTAAGTAAGGGAATTAAAACTTTTACACAAATATTTACATATCTGTTCTTTGCAACCATGTGAAAAAAAAGTAAGTCATGACATTTACGTTCAAGACATTAGCCTCTAAGCAATTTAGATAATTCATATTGCTAGATGTTCACTTATAAATTGAGTGGTATGAGAAAAACAACGTCATGACGCATCTAATACGGTATGATAAGCAGCTGTATGCTATTTTAGAAATTATAACACAAAATAAAAATTTGTCTTTCTTACTAGACCATTTACAAATGTCCCTAATTTCATTAACGAGACTTATTTTCTACAATATGAATTGTCATAGTTGTTTCTGCAGGTAAGTGTGCTGACACGAAGCTACACCTCTAATTGCCGGAAATAACTTTTTTCTCTTTCCAGTCACTGAATAAAATGTTTGTTAAATGTAAGTCTTATACTGAATGGTCTGAACATCAACATACGTTCAGTTAGTCATCTCTTCAAATTTATCAGCAGTAGCGGAAATTTTGCAAGAAATATGCAAACACGTTTCTATATGAAGATAGAAACTATTCTAGAAAGAACAGATACCACTGATGACCGTGCAACTTCTCTAGAATAAATGATAATTAATTGAAATCCTCAGCTGTCGACAGATGTTGTTGATATACCTCGATGGGGACAGCTAAAAATGTGTTCCCCGACCGCGACTCGAAGCCGGGATCTCCTGCTTACATGGTGAATACTCTATCCATCTGAGCCACCGAGGACACAGGAAATAGTGCGACTGAAGGCCTTATCCCTCCCACGCTTCCCATGAGACCTGTTGTGGTTGGCAGGAGAGCCAACACTGTGTTACTAGAGGAGGCCGAAAGGCACGCGGTTTAGCTCACGCAGGCTGGCGTGAGGTCTGGAACATGACAAGGAAATTAGAAATTAGAAAAACGGACGTAGCTGGTAGAATACTTAACTTTAATCCATTAATGATGAACGTCGGTTTTGACGGTACATGATTCACAATATCAATAGTAACTGAATATGGCGCGTTGCTAGGTCGTAGCAAATGACGTAGCTGAAGGCTATGCTAAACTATCGTCTCGGCAAATGAGAGCGTATTTTGTCAGTGAAGCATCGCTAGCAAAGTCGGTTGTACAACTGGGGCGAGTGCTAGGAAGTCTTTCTAGACCTGCCGTGTGGTGGCGCTCGGTCTGCAATCACTGATAGTGGCGACACGCAGGTCCGACGTATACTACCGGACCGCAACCGATTTAAAGGCTACCACCTAGCAAGTGTGGTGTCTGGCGGTGACACCACATTCCTCCCCCGCAAATCGGCGTACGGTTGTGATATAAGGCTTCCGCCCGGCGTGGGGAGGACCCCATGTTGACGTATGCGACGAGGTGGCGAGCCTAACAGCAGGCGAGGCTGCGCCACCCGCACCCTGCCATTCGGACCGCGGAGACCTAGGAAACGCCTGAAAACCTGCTCCAGGGTGCACGCCAACATGCGGTGTATGCGCCCGTAGAGAGACAGGAGGGGCCAAAGGGTCGACATCCATCGGGCCGGAACACCCGACGGGCGAAGACGACACATGGTCCGGAGCGGGCAAGAGTTCCATGGCGGAGGACAACTGGTCCCGGGAAGCGATCAGCCAGGGAGACGCCCGGCGGCTGCAGCGAAGCGTCCACTGCGGGCATCGCCGCCGGGACAACAGGCGGCGGCGGCGGCGGCGGCGGCGGCGCGTCGCCATGGGGCAAAATGGAAGGCAGAGTCGGTAACACCTGGGGCTGAGGCGAGCCATTGGATGGGTCCCCAGGGCGCTGACCGGACGGCACTGTCGCTGAAAGCAGACGGCGAGCGGCAGATCCCGTGCGACGACAGAGGCGCAGCTGGTTGAGATGCCGGCGCACCTCACCAGAGGCCCCCAAAAGCAGATACATAGCGCGTCCGAGGCAGCGAAGAATGCGCCCTTCGAGCCAACGCCGTGAACCACGGTAGTGGCGGTAGTGGACAACGTCGCCTGGAGCAAAAGCAGGTGTCTGCCGCTGCACAGGAACCTGATGCGGCGGATGTTGCGAAGACATCAAGGTTGGATGATGACGACCGTGGAGCAACTCAACCGGCGAGCGACCATCTCGGGGCTGAGAGTGATACGAGGACAAAAAGAGCAATAACGCGTCCTCCCGAGAATGCGACTCTTTCAACTTCAACATCTGTGACTTGAAATCCTGACCAATCGTTCAGCGGCATCGTTTGACTGTGGCGAAAACGTCGCGGACGTCAGATGTTGAATACCATTGGCCTTGCAGAATGACTGAAATTCTGCAGACATGAACTGTGGGCCATAGTCGGAAGCAATAGTCTGTGGGAGACCTTCAATGCAAAAGATAGCAGATAACGCTTGGATGGTGGCAGATGACGTCGTGGAAGATATCCGGACAACAAAAGGAAATTTGCTGAATGAATCTACCGCAACCAACCATCGAACACTCCAGAATGGACCAGCAAATCGATGTGTAAGCGTTGCCAAGGGGAAGTGGCTTTTGGCCATGCAAAGAATTTCCGCGGTGGTGCTCATTGTTGCTCGGCACACACCATACAAGAAGAGCACATATTCGTAATCGCGGCATCGATTCCGAACCAAGTACAGTGCTGACGAGCAAGTTGTTTCGTTCTCACTATACCCCAATGTCCTTGGTGGAGAAGCTGTAAGACAGAGGACTGTAACGAACGTGGTACCACGATCCTGGCCTGATAATTATCAGAACGCAACAGCAAAACACCACGTCGTACAAAAAGTCTCTCCTGGTGAGCAAAAAATCGGTGAACCAACGGATTCCCCATCCGTGACTTTGACAAGGGCCATTGCGTAGCAACAAAACTCAGAACGGTAGCAAGAACAGGGTCGGCAGCTGTGGCTGTAGCTACACGACGAAAGTCAGTCGGAAACGATTCGACCACGTCATCGTTTTCCGCATCAATGAACATGCAAGCAAGTTCGGAGGAATCGAATGCCCTATCCTCAGCAGCAGGCAAGCGGGACATCGCATCGGCGTTTCCGTGCTTAGCGGTGGACCGATACAAGACATCGTAGCGGCACTGCGAGAGGAAAATAGACGAGCGAATGAATTTCTGCGCTGTACGTGGAGGTACAGGCTTGGTCGGATGAAAAAGCGATGTCAAAGGTTTTTGGTCTGTGATTATGGTAAAGTGACGACCATACAAGAAATCATGAAACTTTGTAACCCCAAATACGAGAGCCAATGCTTCTTTCTCGATCTGTGAATAATTTCTTTGCGCAGACGAGAGCAATTTGGACGCAAAGGCAATAGGGCGATCGTGCGATCCATCTTTGTGCGCAAGCACAGCACCGATCCCGAAATCCGATGCATCTACCATCAACAAAAGGGGCTTCTGGGGATCGAATGGCGTAAGGCAAGTATTGGAAAGCAACGCCGATTTCAACTGGCGAAAGGCGCGTTCGCATTCCGTCGTCCAGACGAACGGAACACCTTTACGGCGTAAGCGATGAAGCGGAGCTGAAATGGAAGAGGCGTGTGGAATATATCGGTGATGATAGTAGATTTTTCCCAGCACACTCTGTAGCTGCTTCAAATTCTACGGCGAAGGCAAGTCTTGTATGGCACGGAGGTGCTAGGGACTGGGATGTATGCCTTGGGCATTGACTACATGTCCCAGGTATGTCAAGTCACGAGCCAAATACACACATTTGTCCTTCCGCAAGCGAAGACCATTTTGTCGCAAGACCTGAAAAAATGTTCTGAGATTGGCCAAATGTTCTTCTTCCGTCTTTCCGGATATCACAATATCGTCCAGATAATTTGCTGCAGTAGGGACCGACGCACAAACAGTTTGTAGATATTGCTGAAAAAATGCAGGGGAGGATGCACACCCGAATGACAGTCGTTTGAATTGATACAACCCAAGATGCGTATTAACCACCAAAACGCGCTGGGATTCTTCGTCCACCGGTATTTGCAAGTAGCATCTGCTAGGTCCAACTTCGAAAAATAGTTACCCGGGCCCAGTTTGTCAAAAAGATCTTCCTGGTGGAGTAAAGAAAAAGTTGCAATCATTAGTTGTGGATTCACTGTTGCCTTGAAGTCCACACAAAGTCTCAATTTTCCCAAAGGTTTTGACAAAATTACTAAGGGTGATGCCCAGAGAGAAGCCTGCACACATTCAATTACAGCTTGTGATTCCAAATCGTGTAATGTTTTTGCGACCTCATCACGCAATGTGTGGGGAACATTGCGCGCTCTGATAAATTTTAGTTGCGTGTTTACTTTCACTTTCAAATGTGCTTTATAGCTCTTAGCGCAACCGAGGCCCGGTGCAAAAATGTCTGCAAATTCTTCACATAGACGAGAAAGACTGTCTGAAGGCACAGTCTGGTTCACTGATAGGACCTGATTTACTATAGACAAGTTAAACAACTGAAATAAATAGAAACCAAACAAGTACATTGCAGGAAAAGAACGAAGGATGTAAAATGACACACGTTTTGTTTGTCCTTTGTATGTTGCAAGAAGGCTGCACTGTCCTAACACAGGGATATCTTGACCTGAATAACTAGTTAACTTAACATTTGTGGGACGCAATGGAGGTGTGCCCAGCTGTTTGTACGTGTCTTGGTTGATCAGTGAAGCTGCAGCTCCGGTATTGAGCTGGAATGGTATCACTTTGCCGTTAATGTCCAAGTCCACAAAAAGTTTACTGTCCTGCTGACGACAAGAGCGACTGTCTCGTGCAACGTGAACTGACACTGGTACAAATTCACTTGCGACTTGACAGGAGTTCCGGCAATGTCGACGCACACTATTTGTGGGACGAACAGAGTCACTGTTAGAGAGAGTGGCACAGGGCGGAGTCGAATGAACTACATGAATTTCCATGGGTGAAGTTTCGCGAGCCTGAGTATCCTTCGTTCGATTCCAATTCCGGCGCAAAGCAAAGGGCCTGGAATGGTTTTGAGTTTCCGATCTGAGCTTTTTCTGGCAAACACTCTGAACATGTCCAGTTTTATTACAGAAAAAGCAAATAGCTTGGCGTGACGGGCAATTCTCACGCGAATGTCTAGTAGCGCACCGCGGGCATGATTTGAGCACTGCATTTGCTTGCCGGCACGGCACACGTGGCTGAGAGCCTGGCGGCAGCGGCGCGGCCAGACGCAAGGGATGTTTACTGCTCCGTGCAGCTCGCCCAAAGGGCCAGTTAACCTGACACTGCTGGCGAAGTTGCAAAAGATTCCTGAGCGAAGTCAAGTGTGTCCTGCCGATCCAATATGTCCATCACTTGTTGAAGGGAGGGATTGACTAGTTTCAAAATCTGTTCCCTTATACGAACATCAGAAACGTTCTGTGCAGTTGCATCACGTACCATAGCATCTGAATAACACTCTCTGTACCAGGCCTATTTTATGCACCCGTCCCTAGAAACCGGGCAATTTTACCAATATTAAAAAAATTACTGCATCAAATCTACTGTTTGGATTGTGGCAAATTTGGTACCATCTTGAAGCTGCACATTTCTACTTTAATTCTGAGTGAAAGAAACTACTTTACAATGCACAGCTTTAAGGTACAGTTATAGAAATCACTTAGATGTTTTAAGAATTTAGAAAAAGTCATACGAATAAGGGAATACAATTGTGATTTATTTTTAACCAAAATTGTGGCACTACATTACATGTTTCTGATAGTATACAGTATTACATATAAATTTCACACAGAATCATATTGTTTTTTAGTGTGGAAAATTTTAAAGCAAGGTTCCAGGCAGAGTGCAACGCCACACTGTTCACATTCGTATCGTGTCTCTTTGCGAGAAGCCTTGCCACTCTGTTTCTTGCTCCTGGAACTGCACACGTGACACACACGAGCAGCATACTTCTTAGTAGTTGCAGGTATGTGCTGCAAAAAATGTCTCTTTGTTAGCCGACCTACAGTTCCTTCATTTCTTGGAATGAATTCAAGTGTGTCGTCTTCAACAAGCTGAACTGCAAGCACTGTTATAAAGTCTGTTATTGTAATTTTCTTCCTGTGCACTGCATTGTACAGCCAAAATGCATTTGATACTCCCATAAGCAGCAAATGGAAATATAATTTTCGCCACCATTTCACAGTTCTGTGCTGGAACGGATTGTACTGCAGGCGTTGGTCTCCAATATCCACTCCAATTTTATTGAGGTTGTAATCAAGTACCTGAAGTGGTTTCAATACTACAGACCCATTTCTCTTAGTATGCGTACCAAATGTTGCTTGATGCCTTGTAGACAATGTATACACATCTCTCTTATCTTTCCACTTCATTGCCAATACATTATCTTTACGCCGAAAAGACATTTCGCCCTTTTTCAGCTTAGCAGATACTAAATCTTTAGGCAATCCTTTCCTGGATTTGTTCACAGTACCAACAGCTCCAGTGCCTTTCTCTGCCAGTTGCTGAAATAGCTCTGGACTGGAATAAAATCGATCTAAATACACAGTGTGGCCTTTGTTCAGCAAGCTGCTGTCAGACAACAATCGCAAAATAACCGCAGACGAAGAATTGTCAACAATATGCTTACCAGCATAAACTTCAAAATTTACAACATAGCCACTACTGGCTTCAGCAACAGCATATACTTTCAGTCCATACTTATGAGGCTTATTTTGCATGTAAACACGGAAACTCACACGACCTCGAAATGGGCAAATTCCTTCATCAATTGTCACTTTTTCTGAGGGACGATATGCCTGGATACATCGCTCCTTCAAATTATTATAATATGGCAAAACTTTGTAAAGTGGATGAAATCCATCTTCGCCTGGTTTTTTCTGATTTGAATTGTCAACAAGATGCAAGCATGACAGTATCTGAGTGAAACGCAAACGGCTCATGACATGGGGACAAAAGTTACAACTAAGAACAGGATTAGTGCTCCAATGGTCCGCAATTTTGGGCTTTTTCGAAACACACATGTGGAAAATAATACCCAAGAAACGCCTCATCTCACTTATAGTCACTGGCTTCCACGAACTCAAAACTGAATGGGGCTTCAGATTATTTCCTCTTCTTTTCTTCTGTATTGTCTGTGATGCATACAAATTTGTCTGTCTCTTGAGTTCATTTACGTCACTGTCAGTAAGGAACACTTTACTGCAATCCAGTACAGAACTCGACTCATCAATATCCACTAGTATCTGCCTGGGTGTCGTGTTGACAGGCAGAGGTCGGTAGGTGTCAACTGCAGTCCACTCACTGTCTTTCGGATACGGCACAGCTGCTGGATTTGAAGCAACACCTTCAACATCATTCTCGTCTTCATCTGAAGACAAACTGTCATCAATCTCGTCTTCTAAAAAGAATATCACATTATGTGTAACTACATACATCGTTTACACATGTTCAACAGATATGTGCGTACTGCACAATTACGTGGAAAATTCGGAAATACGTACCTTCAAACACACCATTGCATTCAGAATCGTCTGAATCACTCTCTACATTATCCAGAGTGTCGCTATGATTGATCAAATCCGCAATTTCTGCGTCTGATAAACCGCGCCGAAACATGATGACAAACAACTGAATGATATACAGACTGAGAACGCAAAGATAAGTTTTAACATGAATTACAGCGCTGCCGTGACATCTATGGACGCATTTTGTTAATAAACATCTGAAAAACGTATAGCGCTGGCCAAACCCGTAGAAATAACGTTGCAGTGTTTTGAATGAAATTAAATGTAGCGGCCCGTAAATTTTACGGGCTTGGTGATTTTCGCGCGATCCCAGGCCCGTAAATTTTACGGGCTTGGCGCTTAGAGTGATAAGGGAGTCCACATTGACACTCAAAAGCACAATTCCTAGTAAGGCCTCGCAAGGTGGCAACCCACTCCCGATTAGTCCGACCTGCCGTACGTTTTGTATGAAAGAAGGTATACCTTTTTGCAACTACATTGACTGATTCTTTGAAATATGCATCTAATGCAGACAAAATTTCTTCGTAGGACAGAGTTGCTACGTCGCGTCGGGGAAATAATTTGACTATCACATGGTACGTGTTCACCCCGACTGATGATAAGAAAAAAAGGCTACCGCTCGTTACCTTGAATTCTGTAGGCGGCGAGATGGAATCTAAATTGGCGTGAGCACTCTGTCCAGCTTTCCAGTGCAGCATCAAAAGGTCGAAAAGTTGGTGCAACTGTGTGTTGTGGCTGCGTTAGCGGTGGAGCGGCTGCTGCTGCGTCGTTTTGCATCGCACGTTGACCCTGGACGAGCTGTCGAAGGGCATCCAGTAAGGCCTGTGTCAGCTTATTCTGTAAGCGATAAAATTCGGACAGTACATCTGGAGATTGTGGCGAAGCCATTACACAAGTAAATCAGGGCAATATCGATATGAACGCGGTTTTGCCTCGTCGCCAATGTTGTGGTTGGCAGGAGAGCCAACACTGTGTTACTAGAGGAGGCCGAAAGGCACGCGGTTTAGCTCACGCAGGCTGGCGTGAGGTCTGGAACATGACAAGGAAATTAGAAGTTAGAAAAACGGACGTAGCTGGTGGAATACTTAACTTTAATCCATTAATGATGAACGTCGGTTTTCACGGTACATGATTCACAATATCAATAGTAACTGAATATGGCGCGTTGCTAGGTCGTAGCAAATGAAGTAGCTGAAGGCTATGCTAAACTATCGTCTCGGCAAATGAGAGCGTATTTTGTCAGTGAAGCATCGCTAGCAAAGTCGGTTGTAAAACTGGGGCGAGTGCTAGGAAGTCTCTCTAGACCTGCCGTGTGGCGGCGCTCGGTCTGCAATCACTGATAGTGGCGACACGCGGGTCCAACGTATACTACCGGACCGCGGCCGATTTAAAGGCTACCACCTAGCAAGTGTGGTGTCTGGCGGTGATACCACAAGACCCACATTCCCAACAGTCCGCAATCTACATACCTAATGTACCTAATAGACATTTGCCCATCCAGTCATTACTCGCACACACTAAGGTGACGATTCCCGTAAGGGTTCCGTCAACACCTATCGGCAGCTGATGGTTTCAATTAATTGTCATTTATTCTAGAGAAGCTGCACGGTTATCAATGGTATCTGTTCTTCCGAGAACAGTTACTATCTTCATTAGTTAAAGGCTACCGAGCCATTGACCTTTGTCTGTGCGAATGCCCACAGGTTGCCCAAACTCTTACAGGAATCGTCATCTCACTGTGCGCGAGCAGTAAGCGGATGGTCAAATATCTATTAGGTACATTACGTATGTAGATTGTGGACAGTTTGGAATGTGGGTCTCACGGGAAGCGTGCTAGGGATAAGTCCCTGCAGTCTCGCTATTTACTGTGTCGTCGGTGGCTCAGATGGACTGCCAGCATGGTAGCTCAGCGTGTTCGGTCAGAGAGCTGTTTGACCTCTGTAATAAAAAAAACGGAATCCAAGGATCAACAAACAAACTTAACTAGATGTCATGTGACGTCCGCAACGACCAACCACAACGATCAAATCGAACAAAATGCAAAATAAATAAATAAAAGATGGATAGAGCATCTGCCATGTAAGCACGAGATCCCGGGTTCGAATCCCAGTCGGGGCACACATTCTCAGCTGTCCCCATCGAGGTATATCAACAACACCTGTCGGCAGCTGAGGGTTTCAATTAATTAACGTTTTTTTTTCATCTGGAAACAGAATGGCGTTGTGATCATCTCAAGTAAATGTATGTATCTGTAGCCTTCATCACTAACGACAGCAGTACGCAAGAATACACTGCAGCAGAACAATAAACGGAATGTTGGGACGTTGACCAGAGTTACTGTGTAAAACAATAAAACGCTACAGCGTCCTGTTGTTACAAAGTAATACCTGAGTCACAAAGTTGCCCATTTTTACGGTAGCAACTCACCAATAGTGTGACCTGAGGATCTAATATAGTAGCGAACCAAGTAATGCTTTGCAATTATTACATCTGTATGAGAACCACCTCTGTCTATCTCCCTCTCCTTCATCGTGTCTCTGCGCGTCAATTCGTTCCCCTTAACTCTGTCCATCTCCTTCAACTCCTCTCTCTCTTTCTCTCCATCCTCCTCTCCAGCTCTCTGCACATCTTCTCCTTTCCCTTCTCTGTGACGATTTCCTCCCCCTCTATGTCCAACTCGCCTTGTCCCCTTTCTCTGACCTTGACCCTGGTTTATTGTTGGTACAAACGAAACCTTGATTGGGAAATGCAGTCCCTTAAAATGAATTGATAAATCAGTTAGCGTCATTGGCGAGCGGGTTATGAGAGAAACCTCTTCAGCTCCCGGATCTGTGAAGATGGTAGCTTCGATGACAATATTTCGCAGGGTTTTAGAATGTGAAGGGGTAGGATTACTAACTTTCACACTATTCTGCTCTAAGCCGTCAGTGAAATTTTCCTGTTTTCTGTAAAACCGACGGCGAGGAAGAAAACTAAACATCACATCGTTGTTCTGTACAGAGTTTATAAAGAATAAATAAGGGAGAAACATTTTGCGTAATGGTTTACATACCCTGCTATCTTGGTTAAAACTGAACGCGAGGAAGAAAATCAAACACCAGATTTTCGCAGCACAGTCTTAACAGAAAACCTGTACATTATCGTTTGAAAGAAATGTATACAGACTACGTCTGTCTGAAAGTTTATCAGTCTGTCATGCAAAAATTTGAAGTAGAGCGGTTAAGTACTTTCGAGAAATTTGCTAACACCGTTTCTACTTCACATATATTTCTGACGTAGGCAAGTAATTTTTAGCGCTGATAATCACCGGGTTACGACGTGGACTTTTTTTTCTAATATATCTATATACTTTGATTTGTGGCATTTGGAAGAGACTTCTAAGAGAACTTAAACGACATAATATGAACGGTATTTGCTCAAATAGTGTAAAAGATACCCCTGATCCGTCATCAGGAGAAGAGGTTCCAAACCCTCTGCCCTAATGGACCAAATGTGAGCAAGCACGCTAATTCAGTTACGGTTCGTGTATGTATTATCAAGGCTGTCATACCATTTGCTCAGAATATGGACCTTGTGCATTGCTACACGCTGTATAGTGATTCTGGACAAACAATACTGCGTGATGAATTTCATCTGGACTTAGTGGCAGCACAGGCACATGTTATAACGCACTTCATGCTTCAGGAGTCGTCAGTGTTTCCTAATAAACCTCTTTTTTTATTTTTCGCCATAAATAAAAGTACATATGTGTAATCTTTGCCGAGTGTGCCGGCCATTTTCCGTTTCCTGAACAACCGTTGCAGTGCTATCCAACTGAATGACAAATTTCTTAGTCTTTTCATCTATTTTTTCCAGATATATTATATTTCCCATGCCCTATCCTTCCGTATGTTACAGTTTCTTCTACTGCTGAAGATGGGATTTTAAAATCCCAAAACCCTCATGGATTCAATAAACCATTATTACAACTCTAGCGGATGCCATTCTATTAATCAGGCCTCTTAGTTGCGGATGTCCTATACATAAAATTCTGCTTCTGCATTCTGGATATAATTGGTCAGCCTGTAGCCTGTGTCCGTCTCACTGTTTATTAAGTAACTTTTCTACATTTTTGGAAACAACGTTGTGTCTTTAAATATTAGTACTTATAAATTAGTATGATATATATGCTATGTCCGTCGAAAGATTTATTAATGTAAAGTGTAAAAATCTGAAGTAAATGGGTCAGGTATTTCTTGAGATTTTTGGTAATAACTTTTCCCCTCTGTATATTAAATACACGTTTTATGTTGTTGTGGTCTTGAGTCCTGAGACCGGTTTGATGCAGCTCTCCATGCTACTCTATCCTGTGCAAGCTTCTTCATCTCCCAGTATTTACTGCAACCTACATCCTTCTGAATCTGCTTAGTGTATCCATCTTTTGGTCTCCCTCCACGATTTTTACCCTCCACGCTGCCCTCCAATGCTAAATTTGTGATCCCTTGATGCTTCAGAACATGTCCTACCAACCGATCCCTTCTTCTTTTCCAGTTGTGCCACAAACGTTTTATGTTATATACATTAAAAATATGTAGCCTACGTATGGCCAAATTTTTACTGCAGCATCGTATAAAGATCAAGGAATTTTCGATATTTTTGGTGACAACCTGCAACAACGACTTCTCTTCATATGGAAGTGAAATTAATAAATAAACTGGAACAGTTACTACCGTTAGTTCCACTCTTTCCCCATTCTTGTATCAGGTAATTTTCTGTAACTTAATACTCAGGAATCAACCATTGCTCGCATTGTTTTATCAAGAATACGTAGGGGTTGTGGCAACTACGGTGAGTGCTCTTGTTCGCGCTTCCGCCTGCGTGTAAATGATGACTGATGTGCGCTCCAGTTTTTAGTACTTGTGAATAAATAACTGTCATTTCGTGGTGCTGTGCCCTGTCGCTCATACGATATGCAATACGTAGCCTGGCTCCATTTATAATGTATAGAGATTAGTCATTAATGTACACGTCAGTCAGATAAACTCGTCCCATTAACGTCAGTAGGATCCAGAGCTACCAAATTGCTCTTCTGTCTAATGAACACACGGCACAAACGTGTTTTACTTCCTGGCACATTTGCCATTCTAGCAACTTTATTAAAACTGATCCAGTTCCCAGCGGAATATTTAAAATTGATGCCATTTCTCGAATACATATAGGAAGAAAATACGGATGTCATAATTGGTACCAAATCCCTTTTTACCACAGTAAAAATGGGGCCTAATGAATGACGCCGCACACAGCACCATAATGTTCCTAATGTTACGTGATAGATATTACTTTGGCCGTAGGGAAACTAAAATTCCAATCACGGAAGTTTAAAATAATGTTCCAAGATATTAAATTGGTTCATATAATTTAACTGAAAAGCTGTGCAAAATCGAATGAGCCTTGAATAAGGCAAGAGTGCTGCAATTGTCAACAGTAGTCCAAAACAAATGTCCGAGGGTTTGTGTATTGGGCCATATATGATCTTTTAGAAGTAGTTTATTCTCGGCGCAATCATATGTAATTTCAGCAATATCTTTTCAGTGCCAGCCGTCACCGGTCAGTTTCTGATCGTAAGAGGAAGCACTACTTCGCCCTGATACAAACTGAGATAACCACATTGTCAATGTATGTAAGTTAGGATCGTCATGCATATTAAGAACTTATGAAAAACGCTAATTTATGTTGGTGTTGTTTACATACTTATTGATTGCTGTCTTCAGATATGTAATTCCAGATTGCAATTCTTTGTCATCATCTGTTGATACAGAAGCGTTTTCGTTATTGCAAATGGATCGTATCGGCACGCCTAATGTATTTACAATGGTTCAATAATGCTTACTTTTTGACAAAGCACGTTTAAAATTCCGCACGACTCTTTTTTAAGATAGTCGATACAGATTCCCGCAGGATATGCCAGTTCGCTTGAAAATTTAATGTGCACTCTGTTTCTCATCCTCATAACCCGTCTCCTGTCTGCCTCTTTCAAGTTCTAACGTTCACTCATAAATACATGGAAACAAAAAAACTTGTAACCTTACGTCTTGTGGAAACAAAAAGTGTTTGCTTAAAGTAAATTTAATATTCATCTGGGAAAAGAATGTCAGAAATTTACGATCCTCACAGTAAAATCTTAATTGAGCTGTGTTCACTACCGTGCACATTATGAAGAGGAGAGACAAAACAATTATGTGAACGCCGATGGGCAGCTGAAACAGAGCCGCTACGGAACCATATGCCGGTAAAAAATACAGCTTCAGGCAGAAAAAAGTTTGTTCTGACAAACATGCGATTTAGGGATGTTTTCGCCATCCGAGACGTTCAGAATCTTACTAGGGTTCGTTGCGTGTGACTAGCGATCACTGCACAAACTTATAAACATTTACCATTTTGGTAGGTGTGAATGTGCATTATCATTTGAAAGATGCGATCCCACACTAGGAACTACGTCACCTGACGTAATGATTGCACAACATCACCTGAAATTGTTTCATATTCTCTACTATTCATCTTTTAGTCTGATTATAGGATCTTCTGAAAACCGCGAAAACTCAAACAAAGTGTGGCCAAATATCCCCAATCCACACAGACGCAAAAATATACTTTGTATTGTCCGCTCTTATCGGATAAAACCACACCACATAGCGTGGATAAACGCTAGACCACATTATAAGTCTTTATTAGTCTGCAAAGCATTTGTTGTGTTTTCGACATCTCCGAAGTTTCTCCTCTGTATTTGTTTAATTTACATGAGTTCATTTAACTTTGGAGAGTTTTGTACATCAATAGCTGCTGTATCCATGACGCTTTGTTTACGTATTTCCAATAATCGGAATTTACGCTTCCCTTTCGCTAACAGAGAAATTAGCTTCTCTGCCACTTTTGTATTTAGAATACATATCTTTCCTCAAATCAACTGCTACCGCCGATTTGGGAGAGGAGGGAACTGAGGGTCATGCAGAAGTCTCTCTGGGAAAGCCGGGTTCAAACAAGAGCATTTAGCCACACATTCATGGAGGATATGGAAAATATATTGTAATGCACAGAACAGAATTTTAGTATGAAATATTTTGCGAAAGGTTTGACGGAAAGGACTCTTCGCTAAAACCGCTGTGATAAAAGTATCTACACTCAGCAAGTCGGTTAGGGCGTTCCAGTGAAATGTAACGTTAACGGAGAGTCTGTAACAGAACTCTAAAATAACATCTGTGCAATGTAAAATCTATTCCACTTCATTGGCGGGCTGATGCAGCAAACGTTATGAATTAGTTCAACAAATGAAACGGTCTTGGTTGCAAAATACTTTTCACTCTTTTGGGGCATCATCGGATTATTAGTGTTCAACAAATAACATTCGTAAAAACGTGGGACGTGGTTTGTGTTTAAGGTCGACGCCCTATCCTACAGGTTTTGACGTATGATTATTTGCAGATTACTCCATAATTTGATGATGTCCCAGAAGGGCGAAACTTGTTATTAAATAATCGTCGATTTGCAACTAAAACTGTTTATGTCTTTGATATATGTCGAAAGATTTGCGATGCCCTTTTTTTATTTTTTATTTATTTATTTATTTTTTTGCCTGAAGAAGTTGAGGGTTTAATCTTCCCGAAGCAGTATACATGTGCGAGTTCAGGCTATTGACCTCCCATTCCATCTTAATGTCGGTCTCAGTCAGACAAAGTCACTGAACTACAAACAGACACATCATCGCACTACGTGTTGTTAATATCTGTTATGAAAAATAGACATATCTTACTCATCTAAGTTTAAATATGTTCCATAAGAAAATAAATAATTTTAAACCCTTCAGCATATTGTGTCCTGATATATGTTTGGATTAACTCTGAAATCTGAAGGCCCAAAGAAACGTTTGTACTAATGTTTTCACCTGTTCTGTGAAACGTAAAGCTATTTCTCTATATTTCCTGTAAAAATCGATAGTTAAAACTGCAGGGAAACGGTTTCAAAAATATATCAATTTGATTAATTATAAAATGAAAGTTTTTAACTTCAGATTTGTCAGCAAATTGTGAGATACGTTTCAGGCACCAGTCACATGTCAGTTCTGAGTACGATTTGCGCAGAAAATACAGGAGTTCGCCCTTCTTTTAGGGGCCGTCTTCTTATATCCTATGTAAATGCACTCTCCCTATTTCATATGTGTACATCAACGTATAACAGGAAATGCAGTTGATTACAAATGTAAACGGCAAAGATTCAGTTACTAACTTGTATGCTAGTAAGAACTGGAGGAGACCGAAGAGATAAAGCGGCATACCAACACAACAATTATGTATTTTAAATCGCATAGGGATGTCATGTTACAAGTTTCGTAATATCGCGCCTCTGTTAAACAGTTATTTTTATCGCTGTTCTGTTCCAACTGATGATAAACTGAATGGTCGGTAAATAAATAGATGTCAAGCAGATGGTGTTTGTTTCTTAATTATGACATATTAAGACAAATTTTGCACATTGAATTAACTGCGGCAAAAGTTCGTGCAAAAGTGATCCCGAAAGACCAAATTCAGGAACAAAAAAAGCGGACAAGAGCATTGTTGAGCTCTAATATTCTCTCTGTTTACCAGAATTAGTTTCTTTCTACATGTTCCCAAAAGTGGTAAGTGCATTAAGAGGACCCCACCTTCGCTCCGTGGAACTGCTAGAGGTTAAGAAAAAAGAAAGAGTTGTTGAACAGTGTGACAACTGAGATTTTTTTCAATAATGTAAGCCACGTACGCAACGATACACAGATTAGGAAAATGTAGGGATAATAATACCACTGGGGAGTTATAAGTATCTCTGTGGTTTCAGAAGACGACTGCACAAAAATAAGACAAAAAAAGTATTTCACATATCAATGGACAGACCTTCTTTCCAAGTTCTGAGTCGAAACGCGTAGTTTCAGAGCGCACCAATAGGTGGCAGGCGCTTTAGAACATGTGGACAAGACATAAGCTTCCTAATGTCGCACTGAAATAATTGGCGCTCGCCGGTAGGCAACGAAATGGGCAGATTTCCAAAGCAGACTGCTGTCATTGCAGTCAGGCAGGCAGTAGCAGCGGCGATTTCAATTAATTGCACGCACATCTTCATGTTTTCTTTGGCACAAGCGGTGCCCATACTGAACACATCCGATGAGAGTTAAGAATTTTTAAAGATGCTCCATCCAGTGAATCACAACATAGTCAGGCATATCCACATATCCCTATGTAATGTGGAAGAGGTCGGGCTACACAACATGAGAGGTGAAACCGCCAGTATAAAAGAAGGTGGGAAGTACTGTTGTCAGGGGAGATAGAGTAACAGCAGAAGGATTCTGACTGAAGAGCTCAATGACTATTGATGAGGGGTATCCCAACCCTTTTAAAGCTGTCCAGTGGACAGTTGGTGATGTGTTTGTCGAGGAGAAATGTGAAGGAACAACCACAGCTAACCCAAGACCAGGCAGATGTCATGTAATGAGAGACACGGGCTGTCGAAAAAAAATGGTTCAAATGGTTCTGAGCACTATGGGACTCAACATCTTAGGTCATAAGTCCCCCAGAACTTAGAACTACTTAAACCTAACTAACCTAAGGACATCACACACACCCATGCCCGAGGCAGGATTCGAACCTGCGACCGTAGCAGTCCCGCGGTTCCGGACTGCAGTGCCAGAACCGCACGGCCACCGCGGCCGGCGCTGTCGAACATTGCAGTGTAGTGGCAGCTTCTGCCTTCTGAATGCATCAGGATGACCAGATGTAGTGAGAAGAGGTAGAAGGCACCGTATTAATACTCGTCTGAGCTTTCGAAATGATTTACTGTTTCCAACCACAGTGTCCTCATACACCTCGCTCTGCGTCACAGGGCCCTGCAGTTCTGAGGAAGCACCCCAGTGGCCCGTGCAATGCAATGCTGTGCCGATCCCTGTACACCAGCAGAGTTGCAGCGTCATCTGGCTGCTGGCAGTCGATTCAGCGGTCTTCGTCCCAGCTGACTCAGCGCCGCTTGGTGTGAGTCACAGGTGGCCCGCTGCATCCTTCCTCACTGTTGTAGCTGAGATCGCGGCGATCACAAGCGCTCGCAATTCGGCGTCTGAATCTGTGGCCCTCGCCTCAGGATGCCTCCAGCGTGCGCTGGGAGCCAAAACGACTGCCCGTGGTAGCGAGCCAAAGATTGGCCCACGGCTGTCTGGCTGGCTGGCTATGGACCCTGTTTCGGCCTCAGGGAGTCGAGCCAACGACCCACTGTGGACTGGAACGCTGGCGCCCCACATGCTGCTGCATGTAGCTGGTGGTGTGACACGCCCTGTTGTCCATTAGCTGCCATGCTTGAATGAATTTATACACAGCTGTGTGCCTCTGTTTTGCTATCACGCTGCTCCGAGTCATGTACTCATAACACCTAGGTTACGTCAGTGGGCCCCTTCCGCCTGTAACCTGCACCATGTAAACTGCTGCATTTACACTTTTCAGTGGTTCGCCGGCCCTGTGGCCTCCATTCTACTTTGCAACCGCTGGTCAGCGTAACTTACTATCAGCAGCCCCGTGCCTGGCTGTAACTTGTGCACTCAGAAAACTTGCACCGAATCTAACTTTCCTATCTTAAACTGTGGTGCCGATACACATTGTGGTGCACAGTGACTGTTCGTAAGGATTTAAAAAGAACGGGGCTCAACTGACGAACAGCACATGTTAAGCCATACTTTTCTGCAGTCAGTGCTAATTGACAGTGAGGTGATGTAAAGAGCGATTAGAATAGACAATGGACGACTGGAAGTTAATGATTATGTATGATTGTGATGAATCGTGCTATACGCTGTGTAAATCCGATGGAAGAGTTTGGGTTAGGCGAATGTCTCGCGAATGTTAGTTGCTGTCATGTTTAGTACCGATAATGAAGTACAGAGGAGGTCTTCTTTCGGTATGGGAGTGTTTTTCATGCTTGGGATATGGTCCCCTTATTGCGCTTATAAAAATGCTAAAATGCAAGATATGGACACATTTCACAGTAGGGTATAGTTCGGGTATGATGATCGTTTGTATCAATATGTCAGTGCATCCTCTCATAAAGATCTGGAGCCGAGCGACCGCTACGGTCGCAAGTTCGAATCCTGCCTCGGGCATGGATGTATGTGATGTCTTTAGGTTAGTTAGATTTAATTAGTTCTAAGTTCTAGGCGTCTGATGACCTCAGAAGTTAAGTCGCATAGTGCTCAGAGCCATTTGAGCCATTTTGAGCCTCTCATAGAGCAGCATCTGTGAAGCGATGTTTTGTGGACAAATACGTTCCTGAAATGAACTGTGCTGCCCAGAGCTCGATCTGAATCCAATGGAACACGTCTGGGATAACTTATACATCTACATACATACTCCGCAATCCACCATACGGTGCGTGGCGGAGGGTACCTCATACCTCAAGTAGCATCTTCTCTTCCTGTTCCACTCTCAAACAAAACGAGGGAAAAATGACTGCCTATACGCCTCTGTACGAGCCCTAATCTCTCTTATCTTATCTTTGTGGTCTTTCCGTGAAATGTAAGTTGGCGGCAGTAAAATTGTACTGCAGTCAGCCTCAAATGCTGGTTCTCTAAATTTCCTCAGTAGCGATTTACGAAAATAACGCCTCCTTTCCTCTAGAGACTCCCACCCGAGTTCCTGAAGCATTTCCGTAACACTCGCGTGATGATCAAACCTACCAGTAACAAATCTAGCAGCCCGCCTCTGAATTTCTTCTATGTTCTCCCTCAATCCGACCTGATAGGGATCCAAAACGCTCGAGCAGTACTCAAGAATAGGTCGTATTAGTGTCTTATAAGCGGTCTCCCCTACAGATGAACCACATCTTCCCAAAATTCTACCAATGAACCGAAGACGACCATCCGCCTTCCCTACAACTGCCGTTACATGCTTGTCCCACTTCATATCGCACTGCAATGTTACGCCCAAATATTTAATCGACGTGACTGTGTCAAGCGCTACACTACTAATAGAGTATTCAAAGATTACAGGATCCTTTTTCCTATTCATCTGCATTAATTTACATTTATGTATATTTAGAGTTAGGGGCCATTCTTTACACCAATCGCAAATCCTGTCCAACTCGTCTTGTATCCTCCTACAGTCACTCAACGACGACACCTTCCTGTACACCACAGCATCATCAGCAAACAGCCGCACATTGCAATCCACCCTATCCAAAAGATAATTTATGTAATAGAAAACAACAGCGGACCTACCACATTTCCCTGGGGCACTCCAGATGATACCCTCACTTCCAATGAACACTCACCATCGAGGATAACGTACTGGGTTCTATTACTGAAGAAGTCTTTGAGCCACTCACATACTTGGGAACCAATCCCATATGCTCGTACCTTAGTTAGGAGTCTGCAGTGGGGCACCAAGTCAAACGCTTTCCGGAAGTCAAGGAATATGGCATCCGTCTGATACCCTTCATCCATGGTTCGCAAGATATCATGTGAAAAAATGGCGAGTTGCGTTTCGCAGGAGCGATTCTTTCTAAAGCCGTGCTGATGCATGGAAAGCAACTTCTCTGTCTCAATGAAATTCATTATATTCGAACTGAGAATATGTTCGAGACTCCTGCAACAAAACGATGTTAAGGATATTGGTCTGTAACTTTGAGGATCCGTCCTTCTACCCTTCTTATACACAGGCGTCACCTGCGATTTTTCCAGTCGCTCGGGACTTTACGTTGGGCAAGAGGTTCGCGATAAATGCAAGCTAAGTAAGGAGCCAATGCAGTAGAGTACTCTCTGTAAAACCGAACTGGAATCCCATCAGGCCTGGCGATTTATTTATTTTCAACCCATTCAGCTGCTTCACAACCCCAGGGATGTCTATCACTATGTCCTCCATACGGGAATCTGTACGAGACTCAAACGGTGGTATGTTTGTACGATCCTCCTGCGTGAAAGATTTCTCAAATGCTAAATTTAAAATTTCAGCTTTCGTTCTGCTGTTTCTGTTGCCAGGCCAGACTGATCAGTGAGTGACTGGATGGAAGACTTCGACCCCCTTACCGATTTTACGTAAGACCAGAATTTCCTTGGGTTTTCAGCAAGTTAGAACGTCGAGGGCGCTCCAGAACTCATCGTCAAACATCACTACCGTCTCTGGTATCGTCTGTCGAGGATAAATGGGCTGTCTTTCTTCCACAGACGTTGAGAAATCACGGTGTCTTCGGTAGGGTTCAAGCCGTGATAGAAGTGGAGGGTGGACATAGACAGATCATTTGACATTGACATGTGTCCGGATACTTTTGATCAGGTAGTGCACAATATGTCTCTCTTTCGGTATTACTTCTGTTTTTCGCAAAGGAGCATTGTGAAGCGTTGGAGGTACCTATAAATAACCCTAACTATCGAACGGGATAAACATTAATTGGAATACCGATGTGCAGTAAGTCACAGTTCTCGAGCTGGTCTTGCTGTTTAACTACCACTGGACCGTTTTAATGTAATGGGAGGTCGAGTGGGCGTGTAAGTGACTTCAGCAGAGACGCAGTGGAAACGGCAGCGAGAAGCACGGCGGCAGGCTGCAGCGTGTGACAGTGAATACAGATGCCCGGGCCGGCGCCCCGGCAGCGCCGCGGACTCTCGGCGGCCCGAGTGGCGCCCACTGCGCCGCCGGAAGCGGTAGCCGGCCGTACATCGCCGTCGCGAGATGGCAGCACCAGCGTGACATCTGCCTCGCGCCGCGGAACGTGCTGAGCGCCGTCGTAACTCAAGATGCACGCACACAGGCGCGCGCTCACCGACACGCACACGCACACGCACACGCACGGCGACTGGCCGTGGAGAGGCAGAGTGCCCAGGGGAGCAGGAAGAGCTCTTCATCCAGCAGGCAGCTGCTTTATTACGGCCGTTTGCATACATCACTCCGGCCAGCGGCTGCTGCAACGCCCACCGCCCTCTGCTGGTCGTACACAGCGCACTTGGCGTCGCGCCGACCACTGTGCTCAAGTGCTGCCGTCCCGCGGCCAGCCGTCGCATCCAGCAGGAAAGCAATTCCCGGGTGTCCATTTGGCCCGGCTTGAAGCATCAGCTAAGCGGACTAGCAAATAATTATTCTAAAAAATGAATTTTTAATATATCAAGTTTTTAAATCGTGCTAAAATGTATAAAAATTTACTTTATTCCCATACAGACTCTTAACCCATACAGATAATCTTGAAAATACGTGACGGTGAATTTTTAATAGCTATTAAACTGTTTATAATATACACGAAGGACGTTCAATAAGTAGTGCAACACATTTTTTCTCCACCAATTTCGATATGAAAAATGCGGACTTCGTTATGGAGCATCGTGAAATATTCTCGCTTCAGCCCCTATAGTTTCATGGAGGTCCAACAGCTGGCGGCGCTATAGGCAGCGTTCGAAGTGGCATCTGTAATGCAGTTGCTTCGTGTGGTGTCACCGCTAGACACCACACTTGCTAGGGGGTAGCCTTTTAATCGGCCGCTTTCCGTTAGTACACGTCGGACCCGTTTGTCGCCACTATCAGTGATTGCAGACCGAGCGCCGCCACACGGCAGGTCTAGTCTAGAGAGACTCCCTAGCACTCGCACCAGTTGTACAGCCGACTTTGCTGGCGGTGGTTCACTGTCTACATACACTCTCATTTGCAGAGACGACAGTTTAGCATAGCCTTCAGCTACGTCATTTGCTACGACCTAGCAAGGCGCCATGTTCAGTTACTATGTCTTCTGAACACATAATATTGTGAATCATGTACCGTCAAGAGCGACGTTCATCACTAATGGATTAAAGTTAAGTATCAAACTAATTACGTCCGCTTTCTGAATTCTAATTCCTTGTCATGTTCCAGACCTCACGCCACCCTGCGTGAGCTAAAACGCGTGGGTAGGGGATGTCGCACTACATTACCCTAAACCTCAGCAAGGGGAAATAGAGGCTCCAAATTTTAAAGAAAATTCCTCTCATTATTAATGGACGTTTCGTAACATCCGATGCTGACTGGCAACTTAGATTTGCTAAAACAGATTTGCAACGTGGAGTTTACGTGCAAACAGGTGACAAGTGAAATAATAACAAGTACACAGGACTTGCAAGATACAGCTAATTTATTACTGATCAACAGTTTAACCCAAAGGGCACAGTATTTACCAAAAATTTTCTACAGGTGTCTCTCATTCACAAGTCAGAAAAATACATTACACAATACCTTTCTAATTGAATTAGGTGCAAACAAGAACTTCTTATAGCTTCTATACTAACTGTAAGCACTTCAATAATAAAAGGTAAAATCAGTTTCTTTTAACAAGGGCACTTGAATAATAAAGGTGAAATAAGTTTCTTTTAAATAGGTCACTTGGGCAAGCGCAATAGGACAATTCACATAATTTCCAATTTCGGCTACCCATCAAGAATTTCTTTTTAACATGTACATAAGTTCAACTCCCGCTGCACGTAAGGTATAGTTCAGAAGACTAGTCTCCTTCCTTTATGGTTTCGAAGGTAAATATATATAAGCAGTATAGCAAACGGAACAGTCACCTTGGAGTCCCAATGCAGAGGAAACTTAAGTTAATGCAAGATTCCCACTCACTGCAATCCGAAGAACTCAGTGGCCGCCGTATCGGTTGCCATTTTCCCCGCGGTCGAAAGAACCTCCCGTTCCCTCTGGTACAGGTCGGCCAAGGAGTCCGTCGTAATGCGGACATCGATTTAGACATGGTCTAGGTGCCCGCTGCAGTGCTGCAACAGAAAAGCACAAACACACAGCCACAGCCAAAAGAAACAATGTTAACAGCCCCGGAATATAGTATGATAAAATTCTGCAAAGATAGATCACATCAAGACAAAGGAAAATTTAAAATGGTTAAAAGAATTAACTGTAGACCTCAAATTTCAAAATATGTAAAATTTCCCCGGCACAGACAGACTAGTTTTAAAAGGGCAACGATAAGACAAAGCATAATATTTTTACACCAGGACGTCGCAGTTCGAATACAATATTGGCACTCAAAAGAAAAGGTAGAAGCTAGTGATAACACGGGTAGGCCCGAGTGCAAAACTAGAAAGCTTGAATGTCTACTTTTTCAATAGACAGCTGCGTGGTACATACACTCCTGGAAATTGAAATAAGAACACCGTGAATTCATTGTCCCAGGAAGGGGAAACTTTATTGACACATTCCTGCGGTCAGATACATCACATGATCACACTGACAGAACCACAGGCACATAGACACAGGCAACAGAGCATGCACAATGTCGGCACTAGTACAGTGTATATCCACCTTTCGCAGCAATGCAGGCTGCTATTCTCCCATGGAGACGATCGTAGAGATGCTGGATGTAGTCCTGTGGAACGGCTTGCCATGCCATTTCCACCTGGCGCCTCAGTTGGACCAGCGTTCGTGCTGGACGTGCAGACCGCGTGAGACGACGCTTCATCCAGTCCCAAACATGCTCAATGGGGGACAGATCCTGAGATCTTGCTGGCCAGGGTAGTTGACTTACACCTTCTAGAGCACGTTGGGTGGCACGGGATACATGCGGACGTGCATTGTCCTGTTGGAACAGCAAGTTCCCTTGTCGGTCTAGGAATGGTAGAACGATGGGTTCGATGACGGTTTGGATGTACCGTGCACTATTCAGTCTCCCCTCGACGATCACCAGTGGTGTACGGCCAGTGTAGGAGATCGCTCCCCACACCATGATGCCGGGTGTTGGCCCTGTGTGCCTCGGTCGTATGCAGTCCTGATTGTGGCGCTCACCTGCACGGCGCCAAACACGCATACGACCATCATTGGCACCAAGGCAGAAGCGACTCTCATCGCTGAAGACGACACGTCTCCATTCGTCCCTCCATTCACGCCTGTCGTGACACCACTGGAGGCGGGCTGCACGATGTTGGGGCGTGAGCGGAAGACGGCCTAACAGTGTGCGGGACCGTAGCCCAGCTTCATGGAGACGGTTGCGAATGGTCCTCGCCGATACCCCAGGAGCAACAGTGTCCCTAATTTGCTGGGAAGTGGCGGTGCGGTCCCCTACGGCACTGCGTAGGATCCTACGGTCTTGGCGTGCATCCGTGCGTCGCTGCGGTCCGGTCCCAGGTGGACGGGCACGTACACCTTCCGCCGACCACTGGCGACAACATCGATGTACTGTGCAGACCTCACGCCCCACGTGTTGAGCAATTCGGCGGTACGTCCACCCGGCCTCCCGCATGCCCACTATACGCCCTCGCTCAAAGTCCGTCAACTGCACATACGGTTCACGTCCACGCTGTCGCGGCATGCTACCAGTGTTAAAGACTGCGATGGAGCTCCGTATGCCACGGCAAACTGGCTGACACTGACGGCGGCGGTGCACAAATGCTGCGCAGCTAGCGCCATTCGACGGCCAACACCGCGGTTCCTGGTGTGTCCGCTGTGCCGTGCGTGTGATCATTGCTTGTACAGCCCTCTCGCAGTGTCCAGAGCAAGTATGGTGGGTCTGACACACCGGTGTCAATGTGTTCTTTTTTCCATTTCCAGGAGTGTAGTTCAACTCCACTAGCCAAAATGAATAACACATTGCTCAGCGTCCTGTGTAGAAGACCATGACCCAGTCGCGCCTCAAGAACTTCCAATAACAGGCCCGGTTCCGCACTCCGAGCCACTTACGCCAGTCAAATCCAGCTAACTCCACGCAAACCCAAGTTTCACTCTCTCAGCAGCGACACGTACCGGCCGTTTAAAAGTCAAAACCCAGTCTACCCGCCAGCCCACTAGCACCACCACCGGCCAACGAGGCAAAGATAAGCAACGCCAGAGGGAAACAATCGATCCGGGTGAATCGAACGGAGAAAGTTACTGGCGCCAGCGCCTCCCCACGTGCACGGTTACCACGAATAAAATTATGATTAGCGATTTTGGAACTTGATGTTCTTATTTCTGTATTTCATGCTATTCTAGATCGCACCCATACTTGAGTGATGTCAAGCACGTTTAATAGTAAGGACGTGAGCTATTCAGGCGTGAATGATCTACTGTGTGTGCGCAAAGGTTATTGAATTTTCGTAGGTATTCAGAATTTAAAATCCCAAATTTTCTGGCCTTTTTGTAAGGGGATAAGTGTCTGTAGGATCTAACAGAAATTATTTTATACTTTTTAGTCCGATTTGAATACCTGGTACATCAAAAATTCAGTTTAACTTAAATAATTATTTTATGGCCTTCAGTCCCGTGTGTATGAAATTTTTCAATCGATTTCCACATTTTCATTAGATTACAACATTTCAATTTATTTTAGTTTCTCTTCACTCAGCCAACATGGTGCTTTCTCCCGCTCATATCAGCGAAAAGGAAGTGAAGATAAAAGGTACAGATATTCAGGCTCACACAAAGATTTATCAGCAGTTGTTTTTCCTTCGAACCATACACGTCTGGAAGAGGAAAATGGGAAACTGACAGTGATATACAAAGTACCTTCTGCCACACGCTGGTCAAGACAGTGAGTTCACTGAACAGAACTTGGCATGACAGTTGGAAAAGCGGTCATGAAGTGCGTAATTTTTATTCAGTTCTCTTCATCGTGAAGTTTTTGAAATAGAATACTGGTTTTGGCTATGCAATAGCCATCTTCATAATCTATACTTCCTATTGCAGTGCAGCATAATGGGAGGTATATGGTTTTTTTGCTAAAATTTCTGTCATGTGTTTAAACCTATTAATCTAGTAGCTAGCAATGTATGAAGCTTTTCTTCCATTGTAGATTCTGAAGATGTCTGCTGCGCAACTGAAACCGTTAATTATATTTAAAAAAAACTCAGCGTTCAAGGAAATTAAGTAAAAATTAGGCTAGTTAATACTGCATTGTGATCCAGTTCTGAGCTACGTTTATAATTTCAAGTCTCTAGTTCGTCAGGAACCTAGTTTAAAATCAGTTGCAAAATTTATAGCAAAGGCAGGCAGGCAGACAGACAGACAAGAAACCGATATCGATTTCCGGTTCACCCCAATGTCTACTCAGGCGCGCCTGTTCGCTCACATAGCGCGAGGAACAACTTCTGATGCTACCCACATGAGATGCCTGTCTTGCAGGGCAGCCGAGATGTCACGTGTTACCATCATTTTTCACCCCCACCTCCGTCATTATGGACCAGACAGACCAGAAAGCGAGGAAATATTGCATTGTCAACCAGTCCTGAGATATGTTTACAACGCTAAGTCTGACTCATTGAGGAGTTTATAAACATTTGTATAACTTGTACTGAACAGACAGACAGACAATAGAGTCATGCAATAAAAATGCAATAAAAAATACTTACACATCTAAATTAACTACACATTGTCTATCAAGTGGACTGACACAAAAGCAAAAGGGAAACTGACAAAATGAATAGGTAAACTGTTGTGGACTGGCAAGACAGCCAATCCACTAGGACGGGAGGCCGAAGGGTACCTTTAAGGTCACGCAGTCTGGCGTGAAGTCTGGAACAGTTAAGGGAATTTATAGTAGCAAAGAACGTAGCTGATGGAATACTTAACTTTAATTCATAATTGGTGAACATCGGTCTGACGGTACATGCATCACAAGATAAATAGCAAATGATAATGGCGCATTGCTAGGTCGTAGCAAATGACGTAGCTGAAGACTATGCTAAACTGTCGTCTCTGCAAATGAGAGTGTATGTAGACAGTAAACCACCGCCAGCAAAGTCGGCTGTACAACTGGTGCGAGTGCTAGGGAGTCTCTCTAGACTAGACCTGCCGTGTGGCGGCGCTCGGTCTGCAATCACTGACAGTGGTGACACGCGGGTCCGTCGTACACTAGCGGACCGCGGCCGATTTAAAGGCTACCACCAAGTAAGTGTGGTGTCTGGCGGTGTCACCACATAAACATTTGGTGCAGTGGTTGTTTGACTATTTATTCATTCTAATGCACTTTGTTGATAACAACAATGTCTTAATCCCTAGCACAGTGGTAGCATTACCGCCTACCACGCAAGGGATCCTGGGTTCGAATCCCGGCAGGGAACTGGGTGTTGTGTGTCCATCAACATTTTCATCATCATTGACACGCAAGTCGCCGAAGTGGCGTCAACTTAACCACTTGCAATATGGCGGTGGAACCCCGAAGGGGATACCCCGGCCAATAAATGCCATACGATCGTATCATTTCACAACAACAATTGTTGTTACATACCAGATTACATTTACCTGAATCGTTATGGAATGACCTTTCGTCATATAAATTTACAGTACCTATCACTACATTTTTCTTCATGTATCAATTATATTTGTTTTCCTGCCACTAACACCCCTACATTTAAATGAATACTTACAAAATAGTCTCCACAAGTATGTATCCTGCGGCACTGGGTGGTACACGCAGTTCACCAGGCACGTCGGCAGAAGCACACTTAGAATAATGTACTGTGCCCAACCAACAAGCCACGTGCCAGTCATAGGTGTGAGTTTTCAGGTGTACGACTCAGTCGTCATCTCTCCGTTATAAAAGGTGACCATAAAATCTTCCACGGCAATGATGTTCGAAATATATAACGAATGGTTTCGTCTGTTACTCCTTTATTAGACCGTCGCCTGCCAGCTGCAGATGTTTATTTCACCGCAACTCAAAAACAGGGACGACGCACAAAAATTAGTCTTCACGACATTGTAACTCAATCAGATAATGGATTGAATTCAATTTTGCAAATCCTTTTCTCTCAAACAAAGAAAACTCGGAGGTCTTCCTACTGCTGGTCACGTAAAATCAGCTTTGTCCCAAAAGTTGCAATGTTCGTGAAACAAAACGCCGTCGCTGTTATACTGATCTTTAAATGTTCTCTGTGTTATCAAAAACTGTTTAGTTCACTTTCCCCACAACTCTGGGTTATCGTAACTGGATAATTCATCTTCGGAATTTTTAATAAATATCTGCGATTAACATAGTAGTTCCCTTTATAGGATTCAGTTTATCTACAGTCACAAGTTTCCTTAATTACGTGTGGTAGAATCATGCTAAATCATACATGGAGATACTATAGAGCCATGATGAACGGGATGCTAAAACTACAGCCCACCCATAACTAAAACGTGGAAAAATTAAATGTCACTAAGCAAGTAGCCATGGCAAACGGATGTAGGGACCGTGATGTAAAGAAACTATATAACAAGATGAAGTAAAAAACACCCAAAAAGGAGACAACAGGTCAAGAGGGCAAGAGGTTTGTTGCTGTGTCACACCTGTCAGTGTATAGCGCTATCTCTGGATCCAGCGTCAGTGTGGTGTCTGTCTGAGGCGGCCGACTGAAATCAAACAGTTGTTAGCATAAAGGAGTGTCTCAGAGAATAATAAAAATGCGGCTGCTTTGACCAGTGTACAGTAGTTAAACTGCCACACAGAGCCGATCCAGGTTTGCTGCATCACGCATTCTCACAAGCTACAATGAAACACATTACTGTGTACCAGCAGATTAACCGCTAATGTTATTAGTGCTGCTGTTATTACTGCAACAGGCGCTCCGAAATGCCAGCATTTGAACACACATTTAGCGAAGTAATTGCTTCCGTAGTTGTCACAGCTTCGATATCTGCGAAATTTTCACTTACAGTGCGATAATACCGAGTGCTCTCTGTGCTGGTTGGACGTCAGACTGAAGCAGAAAATTTACGCTGTGACTTTATTTCTTAATTTTTCCTGTTCGTATTAATAATTGGTTTTATTTTTGTTTGCATTTACTTTGATTCTTGGCTCACCGCATACCCATTAGCAGCTTTTCTGGCTGCACCCCTCTTGTTCCGTTCTAATACTTTAATACTTGTTCTAGATTACTTGTTGTAACACATGTGATTTTGTGAAAAAAGGGAAGAGCTGTGAGGGAATATGCAGTACTGTCTTCTCATCGTCACAAGTAAGACTGTAATTGTTAGTCCAACCGAGCTACATGGTGGAGTGGTAAGTAACGGGCTCTCAGTCGAGAGAGAAACAGTTCAGCCAGCAAGTTTTAGATTCTTTTATTTCGCTTTTGTTGCTTTGAGGAAGACACGGCCGATTTTGTTCGGAAACCTTAACCAGTCTGATTGTCCATTTCTAAAGATCTCATAGTCGATAGGATCTCCTTCTTTTCCTCAGTCTCCTTGTGTCTCCTTTGAACTTGAGATGGCTGGTGGTGTCTGATTGTTAAAATGAGGAAGCAAAAATTGGTATTATGCGAAAGGCAACTGTCTTCAGCGACAAAAGTCGAAGTATATCCAAGAACTCCTGGGTTATTAGTTCCTGTTCCGGAAAGAACATACAGGATTACCATTTCTTTTCCCACTCGGGGATGGGTCGCGAGAGACCCCTACTTTGTTTACCGTCAAGTTCCAATCGTTCTGTGCTGCTTCAGTTCTTCTACAACCAACATTTTTGCCATTTATTTCATGCAGTAAGTGTCAGAAGTTATCTCAGTGCCAAATTTAATTAACCTTTGTTTTACAACCGTCACCAGCGGTAATATGTACTGGCTCTTCTTCCGCGTAAATGTTGGTCTTTTTCGGGTTCCTTCTGTGTGCTGAGCAGTATAATTAGTACAACAACCATGTGCTGTTATCTGTGATAATTTCAGTAACTGACCCAAAAATACGAACGAACAGTCAAATCCCATTTTCCTCAATGTTATACCATTGTGTGTCGGCCTCCTGGAGATATTGTCCGTGGGAGCTGTCTGTTTTTTGTCGGTTCTGACGTTGTTATTAACCAATAGATGCATAACACAGGTCTTTTGGTCCCGACGAGATTCCATTTTATCAATAAATTTTCTTAAACATTGTGTATATTAGTTTATGTTCTGCGTAGTATTTGGAAATACAATTGCGTTTCTATAGAGAAAATATTGCTTGGTACAAGTGAAATTAATTATTCTCCTTTATCAGTTTTGTAGTCTTGCGCGTATAATGTATGACAGGAGTCTTTTAGATCCCTTCGTGAACTCTCGTATTTATAACAGTTTATTTATCTTTTGTTTGGAATGCATATTACGTTGAGGAAATTACTGACAACAATTAGCGATTCGGCAGTCCTACAAACATTGTTGGTAAGTCAATATTCTTTTGAAAGGTAAGCTTATTTGTTTACGCTAAAATTGATTCTTATGATCGTAGGTTTAGTTTCAAGAACAGAATATTTATTTAAGGTACCTTATCCCTCCCTTACAGCATAGAATCCATGTTTTCTGTTAGAACTAAAAGAACATCATCTGAAATGAGCACGAGCGATCAGAATTTGGTAATAACAATCCCTGAATGTCTTGAAGATGAAGCTCATTTTGGACAGAAGGATGAGAGTGATTCAGACATTGATCTCGTAGGATAATAAATCTACATCTTCTAGCATTTCAAGTGAAGATAGACTACAGAAGCTTTGATTTCTGTATTGGTCTTGATAGAAAGCACTGGAGGAAAATACCATGTAATAGAATTCGCGAACAAAGTATCATGAAAATTCCACTTCATCCAGTATCAGGTAGAGTAACTGTCACTCTCAGATCTCATGAAACTATTTTATCTCGCAAAACGCATTGCATTAATTTAGAAGGTAAGTGGATTGACAGTATCAACAATAAAAGTGGCAGAATATTATGTCTCAGGAAACGAATGCAATTTCTTTATCGTGGTCGTACAAAACAAACCAGTGTTCCTTTAAGCACAGTAACGACAATAACGAAGACATTGAGAAGAACCCCGGCAAATATAACAACGACTAATTTTACCGCAAATGCTCCGTTATTTGAATAACTATTACAGGTTACAGCAGTGACAACATTGAGACAGGCAAATGAAGGACGTAAAATGAAATTGAGTCGGGAGTTGATACTCTTGACCAGAAGGCACGTTTATAAATATGCAAGAGACAATGAAGAGGATAGACTTTAGACTTATCTACAAACGCATTCGATATAATATCCATACACACTCTGTTTATTTTCACAACATCGCAACTATCATGAAGACATATCTGATATGGGGAGATGTTTCCTCAATAAATTTTTGCAAGAAATGACAGCTGCTCATGTGGAGGAGATCGTAAACAACCCACGACTCTAAAGGAATGTTCTAGAAGCCATGGCACGTAGTGGAGCTACTCGCCAACAGCCGAAGATTTTGGGAACTGAAACATGGGTAAAAAGATGATGTTTCATTTCCCTACATCGATTAGACAGAACAGTTAATTTGAGATGGAGCAAAAACATACTGCAATTATTTGAAAAACGGCTTTTTTATGAGAGAGCCTCTGATTTTAGCCCAAGAAAATAGAAAGTTTTACAGAGAAACCATAATTTAATTTATGATAATGTATTTCATATACTAAAACAAAGATCAGTGTTTAGCGCCAAATTTGCATATCATCATCATCAACCACCTTCACCCATCTCATTGAACTTTACTTCATATTTTCGTTTACCCACTTGTTTTTGCTGTAGGAAGAAGACTGCGCCCTTATGAATAACCCTGTATAACTTACGACCTATTTGTTTCCAGTTCATGGTCCCTTACATCAAACTGATACATTTCACCTTCTACAGCATTTCTGAAAGTCTGTAAGATCATCACGGAATCACCCTGTGTATATACACACATACACAGGCGCCAGCGTCTGTAACTTTGACTCTCTGTAGCGTTGTTGGATGTCGTTTCCGGACACAGGTTACACAAATAAACTCTGTATTCGAGAGCAGCATTTGCAGTCAATAACAAAAGAAAGAAACAGGGCGGACAGCAGAGCGATAGTAATCAAAGTACATTAAACGTCTTTTTTCACAAAAATTTATCCATTAGGGGCCACGGCTAAATTGAGTGTAGTATCTTTTCGTCACACGATAAGATGAAGTATAACAATAATAACTTCTTTCTCCATTTGATCCCGGAGAAATGATTGGCGAAGGCCTACGAAGTGAAAACAATGGTTATGTCTTTTAAATACCTCTTGTGCTAGCATATTGCCTGTTGATTTCTCTCCGAGGTTCTTCGACCGACGTTTGTTTGGCAATTTTACTGACGTTTCTCCAGTACGAGAGGCTGCCGCGGTCAAAGATTCATCCACCACTACTGGTAGCCTGGACAATTTTTCCTTCTACCAGTCACGATTCTATTTTTGAGCATCTTGTTTAGGCGGTGGTCAACAGCATGCCCAAATTTTACAAAATGCGTAACACTGAGCTGTCTGTGATAATGTTATTTATTCGGCTACCAGTTTCGGATTTCTATTTTTTCTATTTTTATTTACATTTTGCACAGTGCGTTTCCAGAAAAGATTCGCATTTTAAAATGCGTTTCCTGTGTGCTATACCGTTTATTCGTGGCTTCCGATGAGTGAAGTGCTGCGTTAGTCTGTTACAGCCAAGAGAACGCGTCAAAAACATTACGACTAAATGGCCTAACACAGAAAAAGGCAATTAAAAATGGAGCTTATTTCCTGAAGTTCATCGTGCGAAATATAAATAAAATCGTGACTGATATGTAGCAGACCGCCCTCCGTCGGGCCGGAAATCCCTACTAATTCGTCAGGATGCAGAACCACGTCCAACAATATTTTTAAAAAATCCATTGATTACTGAAAATACAAGTCTTGCGGCTTGTGCGTCGATAGGCAGCTACGTAATCCGGACAAGAATCCGCTGAATCCAGTAGCGGACTCACGACTGCCAAGGACGCAGCATCAGCCCAGAGTGGAATCGACGACACCCTTATACGGCGGTATTTCCGACCGCCGGCCTGACAGGCATGCCCCGCGCGGTAGCTCGGCTTGGATGTAGCGCTGACCACGGCATGTGTGTTTTGATTCCATTTCTGGGAGTACTCAGTCCCTCCAACATTACTGTCCATGCTGTTCCCTCACGTGGATCGCGATGTCAGATGCCGTGCCGTCATGCTAATTGCTGAACTTGGACTCCTGGTACGGAACACCTTCGGACCGTTGCGACGCTGGAGTTTAGTGCAGCTTCTGCGCTGAACCGGAGTCGTGTGTGTTGACCCTCGAACTACCCGTCAGCGCTGGTTGCTTTGCTGACGTCGGTACTGGATGCTGCACTCCAACAGGCACGAAGTCGGGTCGCTGATTGTCTCGTAGGGCAACAAGCACAAGACCAACACTAGAACAATCTCACACGTAAGATGTTACCATACCTTAATCAGAGAATCGAGTGCGAACAATATAAACGGCATAGAGGTTCTGCTCTTCGTCATTCGTACTGAACGAATTGACTAAGGCGATTCAGTCTGCACTGTTCTAACCATTTTATGTTAAGTTGCCTCTCTTAAGAGCGTCAAAATGGCAGTCTTCCTGACCCTGTAACGGTGTTGAAATGTTTACGCTTCCCGGCTGGTGTCTGTGTGACACTTCACATCATCGAGTAATGCCGACTGTTCGAACATAGAAAAATAATTTACTGTTGAAACGTCCCCTTAGAAACAATTTTATACATGACTGTGCTTAAACTGACACACAATATTTTTAGCGCAACGCAATCTGACTATCAAAGATCCCTGCAAAAGAATGGCCCTGAGTAACATTAAACTATACCTTTCACAAATAACTTACCTCACAAAAATCTTCATTACTCGAACTACTGCAATACAGCGAGCGCCATTATTGCCAGATAAATAAAAGATTCAAACTACGGAAGGCACTAAATACTGATAGGCATAGTTAGCAAATGAAAGATTTTAATAGAGAACAAACACTGTATTTACCTTAATAATCACAATATATATAGCAGTTCAATTTCAAAACTTCCGCCATCTCTCTCCCCACATCCACCACTGCTGGCGGCTCACCTCCAACTGTGCAACGCTACGCGCTGTTCACATCCAGCTGCCGCTGCCCAACACTACAATGGCAGACAACAATGCAAACTAGCCACATACTGCACACAGCACAGCCAGTGATTTTCATACAGAGCGCTACGTGGCATTACCAATATAAAAATCTAAACAGCCTACTTACACTGTCAAGTTTCCTTATTAATTTTTTCGCGTAACAAATAGCAGCAAAAGCATTAGTTGCGCTCTAGCAAAACAACAGTTTGCTCTACATAAAAGACGTACTAAATGGTAAAATTACGGGTAGCATTGGTAGAACGGTACAAAAAGAAAGATAATCAATGTGTAAGAGTGAAAATGGGAGCCTACGACAACGCTATGCTTTTTGTTCGTTTGGTTGTTTCTTTTGCACATCATTAGAACCTCACCTACTTCAGTGTTAGTCCACGTTCCATTTTATATCCTTACAGATTACAAATAGCGTTATATAAGCAATAAATATTAGTTGATCGCGTAACTTCTGCACTTTTACGTAACCAAAGAAATTGCTTTCGATGCAAATACAGTTTTTGTTCACAAATATGAGAAATATATGTCTAATTATAGTTGTTATTTTGTACTCATCACAGCCCGCATCTCGTGGTCGTGCGGTAGCGTTCTCGCTTCCCACGCCCGGGTTCCCGGGTTCGATTCCCGGCGGGGTCAGGGATTTTCTCTGCCTCGTGATGGCTGGGTGTAGTGTGCTGTCCTTAGCTTAGTTAGGTTTAAGTAGTTATAAGTTCTAGGGGACTTATGACCACAGCAGTTGAGTCCCATAGTGCTCAGAGCCATTTGAATAATTTTTTTGTACTCATCACAACGTTCTTCATCACGATCAAAGACAAGAGTTTCTTACTATTACCGACAAATGTTAAAGTTTTTATGAGTAACAGAAAGATGTTTTATATGCGTTCGACGAAGTATTCAGACTACGTTTAGTATGTATTTGTTTTTCGGTTTTTCATTTTACCTTTCTGCCGAGGAAATTGCTTTTCTAGCACTGTAAGATAAATTTGTATTGTTTTCTTTATTTGTACTACAACATCCGCTGTTTCACGTTATACATCAACAGTTTTCGAATAAAATCTAAATTAAATATTGAAAAATTCAGTTTTCGAATGAATATTGTTTGTTCTCAAGTTGAAACGGTTCAATTGGCTCTAAGCACTCTAGGACTTAACATCTGAGGTCATCAGTCCCCTAGAACTTAGAACTACTTAAACCTAACTAACCTAAGGACATCACACATATCCATGCCCAAGACAGGATTCGAACCTGCGACCGTAGCAGCAGCGCGGTCCCGCACTGAAGTGCCTAAAACCGCTCGGTCACAGGGGCCGGCTGTTCTTAAGTAACAGACGGGAGGATAACTATATAGAACAGAAATGTACCATGGTTTACCAGGCCGTTTATACACCTTCACTTAGTTTCTAGACAGTTCACTGCTTCCGGTTTTTTTAGGGTAATCTAGTAAGACACGCATACGTGAAGAGAGCGATCGTTACGAGGTAACGCCCTACAAGTACGCAACACACCCACTATACAGTCAACGGTGGTACGACTCTAACTGACCATAACTACTAAGAAAACTACCGAAATCTACCCTTACTTGTGATAGTCTGGGATAGCCTACAGTAGTTCTACAACTCTAGTTATAACCACATCAAAACATAGCTCAGAAATTCACTCAAGTATTTCAGGGGTGTAAATCACTAGGCTGCGTGCGGGCAGTGGGTTGACCCTGAGGGACTACCAGCTTTTCGTGACGTAAAATGCTCGAGCCGTTCCCGTCGAATTTAGATGTACACTACGGGCCATTAAAATTGCTACACCAAGAAGAAATGAAGATGATGAATGGGTATTCGTTGGACAAATATATTATACTAGAACTGACATGTGATTACATTTTCACGTAATTTGGGTGCATAGATTCTGAGAAATCGGTACCCAGAACATCCACCTCTGGCCCTAAGAACGGCCTTGATACGCTGGGCATTGACTCAGAGCTTGGATGGCGTGTACAGGTACAGCTGCACATGCAGCTTCAACACGATACCACAGTTCAACAAGAGTAGTGACTGGCGTATTGTGACGAGCCAGTTGCTCGGCCACCGTGGACCAGTTGATTTCAATTGGTGAGAGATCTGGAGAATGTGCTGGCCAGGGTAGCAGTCGAACATTTTCTGTATCCAGAAAGGCCCATACATGACCTGCAACATGTGGTCTTTCATTATCCTCCAGAAATGTAGGATTTCGCAGGGATCGACTGAAGGGTAGAGCCATGGATGGTAACACATCTGAAATGTAACGTCCACTGTTCAAAGTGATGTCAATGCGAACAAGAGGTGACCGAGACGTGTAACCAATGGCGCCCCATACAATCACGCCAGTATAGCCATGGCGAATACACGCTTCCAATGTGCGTTCACCGCCATGTCGCCAAACACGAATGCGACGATCATGATGCTGTAAACAGAACTTCGATACATCCGAAAAAATTACGTTTTGCCATTCGTGCACCCAGGTTCGTCGTTGAGTACACCATCGCAGCCGCTCATGTCTCTGATGCAGCGTCAAGGGTAACCGCAGCCACGGTCTCCGAGTTGATCATGCTGCTGCAAACGTCGTCGAGCTGTTCGTGCAGATGGTTATTGTCTTGCAAACGTCACCATCTGTTGGCCCAGGGATCTAGACGTGGCTGCACGATCCGTTACAGCCATGCGGATAAAATGCCTGTCATCTCGACTGCTAGTGATACGAGGCCGTCGGCATCCAGCACGGCGTTCAGTATTATCCTCCTGAACCCACCGATTCCATATGCTGCTAACATTCGATCACGATCAACGCGAGCAGAATTGTCGCGATACGATAAACCGCAATTGCGATAGGCTACAATCCGACCTTTATCAAAGTCGGAAACGTGATGGTACGCATTTCTCCTTCTTACACGAGGCTACACAGCAGCGTTTCACCAGGCAACGCCGGTCAACTGCTGTTTGTGTATGAGAAATTGGTTGGAAACTTTCCTCATGTCAGCACGTTGTAGATGTCGCCACCGGCGCCAGCCTTTTGCGAATGCCCCGAGAAGCTAATTATTTGCGTATCACAGCATCTTCTTCGTGTTGGTTATATTTCGCGTCTGTAGCACATCATCTTCGTGGTGTAGCAGTCTTAATGACCAGTAGTGTAGCTCTTGCGGAAATGTCAACTAGAATTACTGGAAGATTTTCTTCTCTTTTGCAAAGGACACCATTAACCGGGCAGTGAGGCAGGTTGAGGGCGACGCTTTCGCCACACATTGCCCTGTCACAGCAGGTTTCATTGGGTTGCTTCGGAGTGCCACCACGTGCTGACATGAGCAGGGTGTCTCGGTAATGCAGTGTCCTGCCTGACCGCCAGAGTTTCTCCGGCCACCGGTGTCGAGTGTGGCAGCGCGTGCGGCGCTAAGCAGCTCCCCAGCTCTCAGCTGTGGAGGACAGCGCCGTAGCTGGCCGCCGCGCCGGGGCTGAGCGCCCAGCAGAGAGCGCGCTAAGCCTCTTACCTCGGCGTCTGCAGGCTCCGGGACCTGCGCCGCGTCCACAACGTGTGTGCAAGGCGGCGGCGCTTTTTCATGCTTACTGCCAATTTTGTTCCCAGGCAAGCCCCCTGAGTGTTTGGTGCTGAGCGTGATAACTTGAACTGTACCTCCGTCGTAGGTTTCCCTGTAACAACACATGAATGAAAACCATATACAGGGTCAGATTTATTCGTTACCCTCAGCGCAAGATTGGAAAGCAATTTTGAGATATCAGATAAAGCCTTTCTAACACGGAAATTGGCTTTACTGGCATATGTTATTTGCTCTTTTCCAAAAACATTGACTACACTGTCTTTCACGCTGAGATGACGAAAGACATAAGATACATCCTAATAACGTGTCGCACTTAATTTTGCCGACGTAGTGCAGCGACTCGACGCGGGCAGAATGAGACTTTCACTCTGCAGCAGAGTGTGCGCTGATCTGAAACTTCCTGGCAGATTAAAAATAGGTGCTGGACCGAGACTCGACCTCGGGACCTTCGTCTTTCGCGGGCAAGTGCTCTACTGTCTCGGTCCGACACACAGTTTCAATCAGCCAGGAAGTTTCATATCAGTGTACACTCCGCTGCAGAGTGAAAATCTCATTCTGGAAACATCCTCCAGGCTATGGCCAAGACATGTCTCTGCAATATCCTTTCTTGAAGAAGTGCTAGTCCTGCAAGGTTCACAGGAGAGGTACTGGCGGAAGTAAAGCTGTGACGACGGGGCGTGAGTCGTGCTTGGGTAGCTCAGTTGGTAGAGCTCTTGCCCGCAAAAGGCAAACATCCCGAGTTCGAGTCTCGGTCCGGCACACAATTTTAATCTGCCAGGAAGTTTGGACTCGACGCGGCATGGACTCAGCAAGTCGTTGGACGCCCCCTGCAGAAATACTCAGCCATACTGCCTCTAAAGCAGTTCATAATTGCGATAGAGTTTCCGGTGCAGGATTTCGTGCACGAGCTTGGTGAGGTTGCATAAATGTTCGATGGGATTCATCTTGGGTAATCTGGGTGGCCAAATCATTCGCTTTAAATCTACAGAACGTCTTTTAAGCCAATCGTAAGCAGTTGTGTCCCGGTGACATGACGCACTGTCATCCATAAAAATCCATCGTTGTTTGGGAGCATTATTTGCCCGAATGGCTATAAATGGTCTCCAGCCACACGCCCATAACCATCTGCACTCAATGATAGGTTCAGTTTGACCAGAGGACACAGTCCATCTCATGTAAGCACAGCCCATACCATTTTGGAGCCACCACAAGTTTGCACAGTGCCTTGTTGACATTTGGAATCCATGGCTTCGTGGGCTCTCCGCCACACTCGAACCCTACCATCTGCTCTTACCAACCGAAATTGGGACTTACCTAATGAGCCCACGGTTTTCCAGTCATCTAACTTCCAACAGATATCGTCACGAGCCCAGGAGATGCGCTGCAGGCGCTGTCGTGCTGTTAGCGAAGGCACTCGCGACGGTCATCTGCTGCCATAAGCTATTACCGCCAAATGTCGCCTCACTGTTCTGACGGGTACGTTTGTCGTATGTCTCACATTGATTCTGCGGTTACTTTACACAGTGTTGCTTGTCTCTGAGCACTGACAACACTACGAAAAACGCCGCTGCTCTCAGTCGTTAAGTGAAGGTCGCCGGTCACTGCGATGTCTGTGGTGAGAGGTAATGCCTGAATTGTGCTATTTTCTGCACACTCTTGATACTGTGGATCTTATAATATTGAATTCTCTAACGATTTCCGTAATGGAATGTCCTTTGCGACTAGCTCCAACTACGATCCTGCGTTCAGTCTGTTAACTCCCGTCGTGCGGCTATAATCAGATTTTCATATGACTCATCTGATTACAACTGAAAGCTGCGCCAATGCATTGCCCTTTTATACCACGTGTACGCGATATTACCGCCACCTGTACGTGTGCATATTGCTATCCCATGACTGTTGCTGCCAAAGTGTAATGATACCTCGAAAATGGCGTACTGATACGTAACATTAAAGTCATTTAAAACAAACAGCTCTCAGCTTTTCATTCGGTAGGTCGTGACGACTGTTTTAATAATGACTTATTGAAGAATCAGGCAAGAATTGAAGAATCCAGGCAAGCTGGAAGCACGGCAAAGGGAGTCACAAATGGAGACATTTTATCCGGTTTCCAGTCCAGAAATTTACATTACAAAGGAGGGAAACTTTCTGAAAATCTTAGGCAAAACCTGGCTGGTGGAGAACTAACTATATTCGATTTAATTCTGGGGCAATACCTCCCAGACAAAAAAGAAAACGTTTGTCGATGCGAAACTGTACTTCTTTGTTAATTGTGTTGATGACTGGTGGTAGAGGTGCTCCCGATTTCCATTTCCGGCATTCACATGATAAACAAGAGAAAGCTCCCGAATATCCTTTTTCCTTCATTTATTTTTCATACCCTATTCCTAAAGACACAAGGGGACGCTGACAAGTCCTTGGCTTCTCCTACTAAAATTGATGTAAATTCATTCTAATGTGTTGACATTAAATCTCGTTTCTTACATTATATGTAATATACTGTCCAGTTATGTTAACGGGGCTACTTGGTAAAAGCCTAAATAACCGTCTTTCGCAGCGTGGACAGCTGCCACACGAGCAGGAAGAGAGTTAGTGAGGTTCTGGTCATGAAGAGTCATGCGGATTCCAGTGGCATGGTCAGCTGCGTTAGGTTTCTGGGTTGAGGATCCATGAAGCGAACAGCCCGATCGAGACGGTGCCAAGATAATGGACTGGGCTACACTCCGGGGAGTATAGTGGCCAGGGGTTTACAGTAAACTCAAACTGACTGTAGTGCGCATGGATGCATGAACCAGGCGCGTAATGCAGATGCCCACATGCAGCAACGTTCGCTAAACGGTCGTTGAGGGGACACTGTTCGTATCCCCTGGTTCATCGGGGTGGCAACTTGCTCAACAGTTGTACGTCTTGGCCCGAATACCAAAGACCATGCTCTTTAGGACGTCAGATAAATCGCTCCATTTCCGCATTACGACAACTACTGCACTGTTATCCGTGTCGCCCCCCCCCCCCCCACTCGCCCCACCGGACGCTCTTTGTGTGCCATCTTGCTGTTACTGTCGTCTGCCGCCGTCTCTGAGTGGTCATTGAACGTTGGCGTCGAACACAGGCGTTTCTCCTATTAATGTGTCTGGCCCGTATAGTATTTGGCTAGCAGTACCATTGGTTTTATTTTCTATGTCGTTTTGATGTGAACATGGCGCTAGAAAATAGGGAATTCACAGTGAAAAGAGTAATGCTGTGATTAAGTATCTCTTTGTTAAAAAACAGGAACACGATCAAACAAATTTATGAATATATGTCTGGTACAATGGGTGGTAACTGCTTTTATTACAGCCCTCTCAAGAATCGGGTTACCGCGTATAAAACAGGACCTTTAAGCATTGAAGATAAAGAGCATCCTAGAAGACCAACTCAATTCACAGTTCAGAAAACATTGGATACTGTTCATTCCATAATCCTAGATGACCGAAGGATAACTGGTAAAAATACAGCAGACAATAAGCATGCCCTAAAAACGTGTGGATCATATTATTCATGAAATTTTGGACATGAAAAAACTCTTAGCCAAAGGGATTCCCAATTCACAACTGCTTCGCAGTCCATTTTGTTCCAGTATCGATGGGATGCTGTGGGATTCTGGGATCGTCTTGCCACCATGAATGAATCATGAATGTATGGTTATGACCCAGAGACCAAAGAGCAGACCAGAAAAAAATATGTAGACGATGCAGTTCTCCACGTCCGAAGAACGAAACACATAGATAAGCGGAGGAGTTGCCCACATCCGTCTTTTGGGATGAAAATGGAATCCTACATATGGACTACTCACAACGTGGTACAACCATCATGATAAAGTAATATGTTGAACTTCTCGACAAGCCGAGGCAACAATCACTCTCCAGTCGTGGAAGAAAGCTGAGAAAAGGAATCTCGTTTCTGCAAGACTATGCCCCTCCTGACGAGGCGACTATCACTCAACAGAAATTGGCAGATCTTCTCTTTGAAATCCACAAACATCTACCATATTCAGCTGACATGGCCCAAGAAACATTCCAAGGGAAGACTACTTCTGAACGATGAGGAAGCCAGAAATATTGTGGATGAGTGGTCTGCAGCACAACCGAAAACACTTTTTTTTTATTTTAGGTGTATTGAAGAAGCTGGAACAAAGATGCCATATATGTCTAGAGGTCAAGGGGGAAATTGTTGACTAAATAATTCTTTTTTCTAATACATAACAGCGCTTTTCCTTTATAAAGCCAAGAACAGTGCCTCCTCGTAGAGAGCGATTTCTATGAGGATTCATTTAAATCTCTGTGCAAGTTAAAAGTGAAAAGTAAGCAGATCGAAATGCAGCCTAATGCTATTCCACGTTGTATGATGACATTTAAACACACCCGCTTCAAGGCGAGAGCCTCTTTCACATCGTGCACTCGCGTAAGTCACATGTCTGCCAGCCAGCGAGTTAGGTCTTTTCAAGAAACTGATGACTCTTAATAGGAAGCGTGCGCTTTGGCCGTTGTCAGCGAATCACAGCGCTGGGCGCTTACATCTCGGGTTGAACGCCCGATGCATCAATGCACAAAGCGTTCTTGTTCCTTGCAGAGCACAGTATCGACAATGATTTGGTCACTTATCTTGTGCTTTCTAGACTAGGCTAGCGCATTCACTTGACATTTGTCACGAATTCTTTGAGATAATTTGAATTTACGCGTGATTTAAGGTCATGTAGAATATTATTACTTTCGTGGTGCATTGCGTTTGCGTGGGGAAACGTTATGCCTTACTTCTCTCTTTCGATCTCATCAGAACACACGCTGATCAGCAGCTGTTTCTAATTTAACAAGCCGTGAATCCACGTGACTTACGGACAATTTTTCTCTCCCGCGGGTAGTCCCTGCGGAGGTTCGAGTCCTCCCTCGGGCATGGGTGTGCATGTTTGTCCTTAGAATAATCTAGGTTAAGTAGCGTATAAGCTTAGGGACTGATGACCTTAGCAGTTAAGTCCCATCAGATTGCACACACATTTGATCATTTTTTTTTTCTCTCCCGTATGATCAGTTCTCAGAATATAATTTGGATTTTCTATGTGCTGTGATGCCCAGTGGGAAAATTACACGGTTCGAGCTGATACTCTATATTTATCCATAACGGTTTAGCTTGTGTATGCTGTCTATTTCAAACATAATTCCACATTTTTCATACGTTTGGTCTTCGCGAATTTCTTATCTTTCAAAATAGCCCTAAGCACTATGGGATTTAACATCTGAGGTCATCAGTCCCCTAGACTTACAACTACTTAGACCTAACTAATCTAAGGACGTCACGCACATCCATGCCCGAGGCAGGATTCGAACCTGCGACAGTAGCTGCAGTGAGGTTCAGAACTGAAGCGCCTAGAACCGCTTGGCCACACCGTCCGGCTCTTACCTCTCGCTCATGTCCTTTTGTTCACGAGTTCCACCACGTGCCCCAAATCTATATATATATAGACACTTAAAATTTGCTTCATAAAACGATTTTTTTCACTTTTTTGCTATTATTTCGAGAGTAACAGATTATAAATATGTAGCGCCAGCAGTTATCTTCCGTAAGAATTTTTCAGCACCGTAGGAAAGACTAAATACTACAGTAAGTCGGACTTATCGGAACTTACTTCTTCCACCACACCAGCCCATATATTTACAGTTTCTTAAGCAACTTAGGTTACTTGTGACAAACGTATTTGTACTGTACAGGATGTACCTTTAAGAATCGACTTACTACGCTGCGATGTTTACAGTAATGGTTCTAATTCAAATTTCGTATGTCTTAGTACTGACAAACTTCTATCATTTCCTTGCAGTTTTCGAAATTTTTGCCCTCTCTGAAAACGCTCACCACTAAATATAGATTCCGTTATTAATGGATCATGTTTAGTCTGCGGGTTTATTTCAGCACAGAAACCAGGTTCATAATACTTTATGAACACGTAAGTTCAGTTTCTAAAGGAGAGACAGGTTTTCAAAATTTTATCTCGTAATAATAATATTTTCAACTCTTGAAGTTGAAACCATACTGTGTAAAATGCTATTGCAATTAATCAGCATCTAACATCTCGTAACATACTGAGTTTACAAACTCTTGGAAAGAATGGTCTCGATTACAAGAGCAAATGATTTATGTGGTACCATCTGAACTAGCTGCATTAAGTTCTCCTAGAAGATACTGTGAGTAAGATCTCTCCTTGAGTACTCGCATAGAAACTAGGTACAAGAAGAAACTCAAGACGGGAGTAGTTTCGTTGACAGCAGCTGATGAAACGGGCTGCCTTGAGGATCTAATAATGAAATTTCTGAAACCAGTGCCTTTTAAGATTCTACGTAACGTCTCAACCAAGAAGTTGAGCAGTTTGCGATTTACAGTAAATTACAGTGAGAGGAAGAGCAGATGGTAATTCCTCAATGGTGACGTACTTCAAGGCTATGTTTTTGCTTCCGTATTGCTCAGCTGAACTTGTCCTGCCGGAAATAACGATATGTAAATGACGTTGCTATTTCACATTAGCCGACCGGTGTGGCCGAGCGGTCCTAGACGCTTCAGTCTGGAACCGCGCGACCGCTACGGTCCCAGGTTCGAATCCTGCCTCGGGCATGGATGTGTGTGATGTCCTTAGGTTAATTAGGTTTAAGTAGTTCTAAGTTCTAGGGGACTGATGACATCAGATGTTAAGTCCCATAGTGCTCAGAGCCATTTCACATTGAAGTGAAGATCTTTTTATACGTGAAGTATATCTAACAAACAGCCTCAGTGAACTCTATGAATATCTTAAAACGCCATGACATAGACTAAGTGTTCCTAAAATGAATGTGTCTTCCCAACGGTCTAATCGCTTAGGATCAGCAAAGATTATCCCACGGTTTGACCCTCTTGGTCTAATGGAATACAATGATAATGCAGAATACCTTGGTGTCATATTAGACAAAATGATGACACATTATCTAAGAAGGTACAAACACGAGTGAATCTGGCGAAGATGTTGGCAGGTAGCAGATGTTCAGTTCCCCGTGGAGCATACCTTGCGTTGGTATACTCCACAGCAGGAAATTGCGCACCAGTTTGGCTCTGAAGCGCTCGTGCGAATGAAGTTCACGTGAGATTTGAATGAAGCCTTGAGAACCATTAGCGACACAGTTAGATCTACACCCAGATGCTGGCTGGCAGTGCTGTCGAACATCTGTCCAGCTCACCTTCGTTGAAAGGCGGCCCTCTGTAAATTTGCAACCAAGTTTGTAAAAATAAATCGACCCTTTTTCGTAAAGATTTACTCACAATGTCTAAGAAACGCGTCAAATCCAAAAGACAAGCATATGGCAGAGTCCAAATCCTCTCCACTGGTTTCAGCTGGGACACTGTTTAGAAACGTGAGTGGCTAACCACGAAAACCCGGGACCATCAGCTTGCTGGTAACCCTGTTGTGAAAGTTCCAGACTTTTGTCATACTTGAGAGGTGTGGATACAGTTTAACCCTTTGAGTCCTAGTAATATAAAAAGAATTAATTTCAAAATTTTTCACAGAATTAACCTTTCTCATCACAGCAAGCAACGAATACAAACAAACAGGGCCCAACGCGACCGACCCGCCGCCGTGTCATCCTCAGACAGTAGGCGTCACCGGACGCGGATACGGAGAGGCATGTGGCCAGAACACCGATTTACCGGGCGTAATCAATTCTCGATCCGGTACCTCCTCAATTGGCCTCTGGAGGGCCATTTGCCAACAGCACTCGGTGGATCCTGACGGTGACCCATCCAAGGGCTACTTGACCAGAAGAAGGGATCGGTTGGTAGGACATGTTCTGAGGCATCAAGGGATCACCAATTTAGTATTGGAGGGAAGCGTGGAGGGTAAAATTCGTAGGGGGAGACCAAGAGATGAATACACTAAGCAGATTCAGAAGGATGTAGGTTGCAGTAGGTACTGGGAGATGAAGAAGCTTGCACAGGATAGAGTAGCATGGAGAGCTGCATCAAACCAGTCCCAGGACTGAAGACCGTAACAACAACAAGAACAAATTGGCAAAAAGTGAACAATCAACTTTAAAGTTATTGTTTCACTTTGGGACCACTGAGACCAACAGTTTTCAACCACCCATCATTTCCTGTAACCAATATACGATTTTTGCTTGACACAATTCTACAGCTCGTAAGTTCCATGAAATGATAATCTCTAAAACAAATTATAGTCCTCAATAGAAGGCAAAAATTGGCCTAAAATTCAATAAATTTTTGCCGAAGTAAATACTGCTTCAGTGGTTGCATTTTGACCTCGCTCATGACAGCAGAAGTACATAGCCGAATTTATGTTACAATAAGTTTAGCTATGATAAAATAAAGGTAAATTTAGGAAAAGGACAGATGCTGCTAACCATATAATGGAGATGATGTGTCGCAGACAACAGAAAGACTGTTAAACGAGCAAGCTTTCGGCCAGAAGGCCTTCTTCCTTTCTGCTACTCAGCGTTTCCACTATGAGGTGAGTAGCAACTTATCCTTTTCATGATATTTAATTAACATTGATATGCTTATTTTCGCTGTCAGTGATCACTTCAAAATGACCACTATAAAAAAAAAAATTACCACACACACACGTTATGATCTCCTAGAATTACGTAGCACAATCTCCGCGCCGACTGTTTCTTTGATCGCTGTGACTGCTAAATTGCACTATATTCGTAGAGATACTGCATTGTACCACTAGATGTCCCTGACTTGCAATAGCATTGGTGGTTTCACTCGAAGGGCACTGGTACTTAAATAATAATATGTTCCAATGCAACATTCACATGTGGGGCGTTTGCACTGACAATATGTGTGACTACGGAGGTATTCATACAGAGAGCATCACTGTCACTGAGTGCCGTAACAGACGTTCCCCTGTGATATTATCTTAGTACCTCACCTGGGACGTTTATAATTTGTATACTACAAATAGTTGCACATGTGTAGCTTTTTGTTTAAATGTGTATCGAATTTATTGTTGTACTTTATGTGCACTATAATAATAATAATAAAAGTAATAATAATATTAATAATCATCTAATGTTAAATTTATGGGAGAAATATCTCAGCCATTTAAAATAAAAATGGTGTTTACTATTTAACAAAGTTCCAGAAAAAAATATAAGAATCTGTAACTTGGAGTAAGAAATCATAAAATTTATCAAATTATTCTAGGAAGGAAAACAAATTGCCTGTTTTTTGTAGACAATTTTGCAATACTTTCAGAAACTTTGACAGATGCAAGTATTTAAAAAGCTCTTCTGGAAGAAATAGAAAATAGAACTGCTCTCTAATTTCAGCTGAAAAAAAGTTCATGAAAAAAACGAAAAATACACCACAATCCATAGAAAGGCAAATAGGTAAGATAGAACGAGCAAGTAAATGTAAATATCTTAGAGAAAACACAACAGAATGCTCTAGAAAAAGTTGCAGTAAAATGTAAGAGTTAACAAAATGGAGAGACTGTATGGTTTGACAAAGAATATTTACAACAAGAAATGCATATCTAGAAATACAAAGCAAAAAGACTACATCACGATGGTACGACCAGAACGTTAAATGAATGTGAATGTCTAGCGACGAACTATAAGTTGGGCATAAGAGAGGTACTTGAAAGAAGGATTGTTAGAAAAATAATATATACAACATGCACTACATATCTCTGGGAATAGAGAAGCAATGAGGAGATCAACCAAAATATAGAGAAAACGTCAGAAGTAATGGCTAATTTTGGACAATTCTACCGAATGAACGAGAACAGGCTCACGAAACTAATATTACTGTCTTTCTGGAAGAAGAAATCGACAATGGATTACAAAAATAAGAAAGAAGTAGAAAGAAACAACATGAAGGAATCGTAAATAAGAGACAGAAACTTTTAGGAATAAAATACTGAATTTAGAAGACACAGTGCAGAGGAAATAAGAAATCCGGGAGAACATGGACAGAAGTTGAAACCTTCCCCCTATGTTATTCACTCTGTACATTGAGCAAGTAGTACAAGCAACCAAAGAAAAAATTGGAGTAGGAATTAAAGTTCAGCGAGAAGAAATAAAAACTTTGAGGTTTGCCGATGACATTGTGACTTCGTCAGAGACAGCAAAGAACTTGTAACAGAAGCTGAACGGAGTGGACAGCGCCTTGAAAGGAGGTCATAAGATGAACATCAAGAAAAGCATGAAAAGGATAATCGAATGTATTCTAATTAAGTTAGATGACGAGAAATTACGTTAGGAAACGAGACACTTAAGGTAGTAGATGAGTTCTGCTATTTGGGCAGGAAAATAACTGATAATTGATTGGCGACTCCATGTTGTCTTGTGCACTACGACCAGATAACAGGTATACTTGAAAAAAGAGACAGCATTGTCTCTTTTTTCAAATAACTGATAATGTCCGAAGAAGAGAGGATATTAAACGTCGACCGGCAATGGCATAAGAAATCAGATTTTAACACCGAATATACTCGTAGATTTAAATGTTAGGAAGTATTTGTATGGAGTGCAGCCATGTATGGAAGTGAAACATTGACGATAAACAGTTAATACAAGAAGAGAATAGAAACTTTAGAAATGTGGCGCTACAGAAGAATGCCGAAGATTAAATGGATAGATCACGTAATTAATGACGAGATTCCGAATGAAATTGTGGAGAAAAGAAATTTTAGGCACAACTTGACAAGAAGGGATCGGTTGATAGGACATGTTGTGAGACGTCAAATGATCTCCAATTTATTATTGGAGGGAAGTGTGTGTCTGTGACGGGGAGTGGGCGTTAGGGGGGGGGGGGGGTAAAAATGGTACAGGAAAACCAAGAAAGATGTAAATTGAAGTAGTTATTTTGGGATGAAGAGACTCGGACAGAACAGAGTAGCATGGAAAGTTGGATCAAATCAGTCTTCGGACTGAAGACCACAACAACAACAACAACAACAACAATTAAAAACCAAGAAATAAAAAAAGATACACTGAGGAAACAAATCTGTGGAGAAATGGCAGAACCAATCAGGTATGAAGCTAACCGACGATTCAAATTCGCACTCGGGCATCCAGATTTAGGTACTTCATGATTTTCCTACATCGATCGAGTGTTTCCTTTAAAACTTTCCCAGCTTTGAAACAATCCCAGCTTGTACCCTGTCTTTCAGGACTTCGATGTCGACAAAACTTTCAACCCTAATCGTCTCTGTTTTTTGCTACTGCTGCGCTGCCTACGGTTACATACATTATTATAATAGGAGACGAAGAAGAAGGGAATGAAGCGGACAGTTGTTGAAATACGGCGACGCAAATTGACATTGACTCTTTTAGTGAACACCAACTAATCAAAAGTATCCGGACACCTGTACGTAATTACAGATCAGTGGACTAGTGCCATCAAAGATACGATGAGCGCTTATCTGTCGACTAGCACGAGTTCGGATAACATACGGAAGGCAGGCTTCAGCGTAAACAGAAAGCAGATCGCCCCTGCGGTGCCGCATTCCGGAAGCACGCCAGCCGGACGGGGAGCGTCATTCCCGGCAGAGCTCGGCGGCTGACCGCAGCGGGCAGAGGGCAGCCAGATGGTCGCCCGGCGCCGGCTCAGTGGTCTGGCAGGCGCGGTGGGCGCGCGTTTTGTGTGCGCGCAGCGGCGCTGCTGTCGCATCCAGTCCCCTGGAAAAGCGGCGCCGCGATTTGCACGCAACATTTGGGCCCGAGGAACGCGCCGCTGCGCGCAAGTTACGGGCCGTCCCCGTCTGCAGCCGCCGGTTGCCACGGAAACGGCAGCGGCAGACGGCGGCGCGACGACCGCCAGCAGACACGTTGGTTTAGCGCTAACACGTTAACTTCCTCAATTCCCGGAGACACGCCCTGAATCCGACCGAATTTGGCGCGACGAGCGACAACTTCCGTCTACAGCAGGGCAGACTCGGAGATTAGTTCCAGACGGTTCGGAGGTAGAGAAGATGCGCAGTTACTCTGCGAGGAGCGCGCCCGTTCCGAAGACACGGGCGTTATCGTCCCTCTCGCACAGCCGTTATCCGCTAATGTACCGAAATTTTCTTTCCTCATTCAAGTACCAAGCACAAGCAACATCGTAGCAACGAGTCACTAAACATTGATGGTAATCTCTAACAGGTTTCCTCGACAGCTTTTATTTTAGTTGCATGTACGTACACTGCATGGTCAGAAGTATCCGGAAACCCCACTGTGGAATTATCCGCTGTCACGGGAGGCAGAGCAGTCGTTATTAAAGAGGACAAAAAGTATGGTGTCATCAGTAGAGATGCAGTAACAGCACAATGGGTCAATTAGGACAGCTCAGTGACTTTGCCTTCAACTACATCTACATGATTAGTCTGCAGTTCACAATTAAGTGCCTGCCAGTGTGTTTATCGGACGATCGTCAACCTATTTCTCTACCGTTCCATCCCCAAACTCTGCGCCGGAGAAACGAGAATTTAAATCTATCAGTGCAAGCTTTGATTTCTCGTATTTAATTACGATCACTATTTCTCTAATGGTTCAAATGGCTCTGAGCACTATGTGACTCAACATCTGAGGTCATCAGTCCCCTAGACTTACAACTACTTAAACCTAACTAACCTAAGGACATCATATACGTCCATGCCCGAGTAAGGATTCGCACCTGTGATCGTAGCAGTAGCGCACATCCGGACTGAAGCGCCTAGAACAGATCGGCCAAAGTGGCCTGCCACCATTTCTCCCCATGTAGGTGAGCGCCAACAAAATATTTTCACGCTCTGAGGAGAAAGTTGGTGATCGAAATTTCATGAGAAGGTCCTGCCAAAACGAAAAACGCCAGTTTTTAATGACTGGCGCCCTAATTGGTAGCTCTCTCTCCCCTATTCCGCGACGAGAAGAAACGAGCTCTCCTTATTTGAACTTTTTGGATGTCCTCTGCCAATCTTGTATGATTTGGATCCCACACCGCGTAGTGATACTCCAGAACAAGACGGACAGGTGTACTGTAGGCATTGTCTTTAGTAGACTTGTTGCATTTATTAGTGTTCTGCCAATAAATCACAGTCTGTGATTCGTTTTCCCCATAGAGCTCCAATTTGTTATTTGTAATTATAATCCGTAAGTATTCAGTTTAATTCAAAGCTCTTAGATTTGTGCCATTGATCGTCTAACCGAAATTTAGCGGATTTCCTTCAGTGCCCATGTGGATGACTTTACACTTTTCATTATTTAGACCCGTTAACACTTTTCGAACTAATCAAATATCTTGCTTCAACCGTTTTTCAGTTGGTTTTGATCACCTGATGACTTTCCAAGAATAACTTTCCTAGATGATGACATGTCATCTGCAAACAGTCTAAGAGTGCTCCTCAGATTCTCTCCTAAATATTTATATGGATCACAAACAGACGAGGCCCTATAAGATTTCATTGGGGAATGCCAGGCACTACTGCTGTTTCATCCGATGACTTTCCGTCAGTTACAACGAACTATGACCTTTCTGACATGAAATCACAAATCCAGTCGCCGAACGTGAATTTGTCACTGGACGCCACCATCAGTGACATTTCAACCTTTCTAAAGCTCTTCAGGTCGAGTGTTACTGAAATCATCGTGTTGTTGAAGCGCTAAGTAACAATCACAGCTACACAAAGACCTGGAGACATCATTTTCCGACGGACAGCGACCGCCCAGTTTCTAGGCGAATGGTTGTAAACAGTAACGTGAAATCAGCAGAAGGAAGCAGTCGTGAGTTCCGAAGTGCAACCAGAAATACAACTGGCGCAATAACTGTGCATATGTAGTTAGAAAGAATGGAGTACAATGATCGAGGAACTCCCTATAAGCCGCACACACATATTTAGTCAATGCTATTCGACACTTGTTAGGTTAGGTTAGTGTTGTTTAACGTCCCGTCGACAACGAGGTCATTAGAGACGGAGCGCTAGCTCGGGTTAGGGAAGGATGGGGAAGGAAATCGGCCGTGCCCTTTGAAAGGAACCATCCCGGCATTTGCCTCAAACGATTTAGGGAAATCACGGAAAACCTAAATCAGGATGGCTGGAGACGGGATTGAACCGTCGTCCTCCCGAATGCGAGTCCAGTGTGCTAACCACTGCGCCACCTCGCTCGGTCGCGACACTTGTGATGATTTAAAGACGGACGCCACTGGGCAGTGGATAACTGGAAACAAGTGATCCGGAGTGATGAATCACTTTAAGTTGTACGTCATTCCGAGGGAACGGTTTGGGTTTGGCGAATGCGTGGGGAACGTTACCTACTATCATGTGTGGTGCCAAAAGGCAGTGTTACGGTATAGTGGTGTTTTTCGTGGTTAAAGTGTGGCCCCTTATTGCAGTCAAGAAAACGCAAAATGCGTAGGGATATGAACCATTTTGCAGCATTGTGTCCAGCCTACACTAGGGATTCATTTTGGAGACGATGATTGTATTACTATGACAAAGCACCTAGTTATTAAGCAGAATCTCTGAGGCGATAATTTGTGGACAAAAGATTGCTGAAATGGACTGATCTGCGCAGCTTAGCGACCTGAAAGCAAACAATTGCCTTTTGGGTGAGTCAGAACGTCGACTTCGCTGTACACCACAGCCTCTAACATCATTACTTTTCCTGGTTTCAGATCTTGAGGGAGAATACTGTGCCAACCCCTTATAGATACTCACCTTACTGAAAGTGTCTCCAGCAAATCTATAGCCGTAATACAGGCGAACGATAGACACATACTATATGTATGTGTATCTAGGATTTATTTTCACTAATAGGATAGATTAAGGAAAGGTAAACTTACGTTTCTAGCATTTGCAGATTTAGCGAAATCTTTTGACAATGTTGGCTGGAATACTCTCTTTCAAATTGTGAAGGTGGCAGGGGTCAAATACAGGGAACGAAACGCTATTTACAATTTATACAGAAACCAGATTGCAGATATAAGAGTCCAGGGACATGAAAGGGAAGCAGTGTGTGGGATGGGAGTGCGACAAGGTTGTAGCCTCTCCCCGATGTTATTCAATCTGTATATTGAGCGAGTAGTATAGGAAGGAAAAGAAAAATTTGGAGTAGGAATTAAAATCCATGAAGAAGAAATAAAAATTTTGATGTTTACCGATGACATTGTAATTCGGTCAGAGACAGCAAAGGACTTGGAAGAGCAGTTGAATGGAACGGACAGTGTCTTGAAAGGAGGATATATGATGTACATCAACAAAAGCAAAACGAGGGTAATGGAATGTAGTCAAGTTAACTCGGGCGATGCTGAGGGAATTGGATTAAGAAATGAGACACTTAAACTAGTAAAGGAGTTTTGCTATTTGGGGAGCAAAATAACTGATGATGGTCGAAGTAGAGAGGATATAAAATGTAGACTGGCAATGGCAAGGAAAGCGTTTCTGAAGAAGAGAAATATGTTAACATCGAGTCTAGATTTAAGTGTCAGGAAGTCGTTTCTGAAAGTATTTGTATGGAATGTAGCCATGTATGGAAGTGAAACATGGACGATAAATAGTTTAGACAACAAGAGAATAGAAGCTTTCGAAATGTGGTGCTACAGAAGAATGCTGAAGATTCGATGGGTAGACCACATAACAATAAGGAGATACTGAAGAGAAGTGGGGAGAAGATAAATTTGTGGCACAACTTGACTAGAAGAAGGGATCGGTTGGTAGGACGTGTTCTGAGGCATCAAGGGATCACCAATTTAGTATTGGAGGGCAGCGTGGAGGGTAAAAATCGGAGAGGGAGACCAAGAGATGAGTGCACTGAGCTGATTCAGAAGGATGTAGTTTGCAGTAGGTACTGGGAGATAAAGACGCTTGCACAGGATATAGTAGCATCGAGAGCTGCATCAAACGAGTCTCTGGACTGAAGACCAGAACAACAACATCAACAACAATAGGTGTACGGATACTACTGATCAGACATTATATTTAGAGGAATAAAAACAGCCGGAAGGGGGTTATTCATATCTTTTGCTGCGGCTAAGTGAAAGAAACATGTCACTTAGCTAATATTATTCCAAAAATTTTCTATAAACAATACTGCGTGTCTTTTGTGTATTTAATGAACGCAGTCATGCAACGATCTACGAGTAAATATTCACTACAACAGTTTTGGGTGGTTCCATGATTCCGTACTTCAAGGCGAGGGCTGATGTCGAGCAGTGATTACTTCCTGGAGGTATCTTTTTATTGCGGTATACACTCCTGTACCCAAAATGTCGTGTAACTTGAACTATTTATCACGAAGCCGATCGAGCAAGTTACTTCCTTCCTACTGTGGGGGGGCAGCAGTACGTGAAGGGAGTGCTACCAACTGTGAAGCCGCTGTGACATCTCAGCATTGACCCCTAACAACACGTTCTGTCAGTTTGAATCCTACGCCATGTAAGTTTGTACAGTTAGACGGCCAGTATCAGTTTGAATGACGTCATGTTGGGTACTAGGCCGCGTCATTATGCAGTACTAGAAACAGCGCTCTTCAGTGCAGATAACTGCTGTCCTGCGAAGTGTTCGAAGCCTCACAAAATAAGTCGCTGTTCTAGCTAGAAACACTCTTTCCTGCGCACTCCAGCTATCATCAGCGTAACTCCAAAATGAAGTTTAACCCTACCGACAACACAGTCTCATACGACAGCCTCGGAAGAAATGCAGCATCGTTTCGTTAGATTGCAGCCGCCCAGAGCAGCATCACTTGTATTTTGCGTCTCCACATCTATATCAGAGTTTTTGACAGATCCTGCGACTTAGTGATCGACGACTAATTTCTGTCATGTATAATAAGCATCTTCATATTGAAAAATAAAACAATACTAAGTATTGGTTTAAAAAGATAAAAGAAGCAAAACCGTTCGCAAAACTTCGAGAAATATGTATATCGCAGTACCACTTAACAATGGCATAAATCCGAACCGGCCGGAGCGGCCGAGCGGTTCTAGACGCTACAGTCTGGAGCTGCGCGACCGCTACGGTCGCAGGTTCGAATCCTGCCTCGGGCATAGATGTGTGTGATGTCCTTAGGTTAGTCAGGTTTAAGTAGTTCTAAGTTCTAGGTGACTCATGACCTCAGCAGTTAAGTCCCATAGTGCTCAGAGCCATTTGAACCAAATTTGAATAAAATCCGAAACAAATTTCTAACTCTAGCTTAAATCTACAGCGTCGAAGGAATCATGATTTTAACCACTAACAAAACCATCCTTTCATACTGGCTATTCAGCACGATATATTCTCCACTAAAATTCAGACAAAGTGAATCTTCCTTCCTTTTCAAAATGACAACAGCTGAATATCCGGAACAACTGTTGACATCAATTCAGTTCGAAAGTCTCTCACACGAGGAAACTACTTTAACAGCCGCAATCAATGGTCGACATACACTGATAAGACGGAACATTATGACCACCGAACTACTATCGATATAAACCCGTCCAGTCGATAACAGCGTCACATGGCGAGGAATGACGGCTAGCCAGGTGCATGTACTCGTAGTATCACTGAGCTTGCTGTCCGTGTGTAGAATCGGGAAGGCGCGCCATCTACCTGAGTTTGACCAAGGGCAGAGTGTGATGGCCCGGAGGATCGGCACGAACTTTTCGTAAATTGCATGACTTGTAGGGTGTTCGAGGAGTGCTATGGTTGGTGTCCTCTACACGTGCCGAAACCAAGGTGAAACTACGCCCAGACGTCGTGGCATTGGGCTGCGACCCGTTATTACAGACGTCGGACGTCGTAGGATGGGCAACTGGTAAAACAGGACAGGCGGTGAACTGTGACGGAACTAGCACCAGACTTTATTACTGGGCAACGTACAAGTTTGTCTGAACACACAGCGCACCGAACACTCCTAACGACGGGCCTCAGCAGCCTACGAACCATGCATGTGCCAATGTTAACACGACGACATTGGCAGGTACGACTGCAATGGGCACGTGACCATCGGCACAACGTTGGCACTGTGGCAGAGTGTTGCACTGTCTGATGAATCCCAATACCTCCTTCATCATACCGAATGGAGGGCGCGTATCCATCGTCTTCCAGGCGGACAGCTCCTTGACACCTGTGCTGCGGGATCGAGAGAAGCTGGGGGCGGCTCCGTTATGCAGTGGGAAACATTCACTTAGGCATCCATGAGTCCATCGGAGATCGTGCAAGGCACTTTGAAGGCTTAGAAGTATCGTGCACTGGTTGCAGCCTATGTACACCCCTTCATGACGATCACGTTTCCCAACGGCAACGGTATTTTTCAACAAGATAATGCGCCATGTCACAGTTGATGTGAAGGCGTCCCAACTCGCCAGATCTGAACACGATCGAATACATCTGGGATATGAGAGTGGCGTGATAGCTCACCGTCTCCCTCCTCGAAATTTACGGGAATTTGGTGCCTTGTGTGTGCAGATGGTTTGCCAACATCCTCCAGCGATGAATCAGGGCCTACTTTCTTCCGTACTCCGAAGCTTCGCCACTAGTATCGGCGCAAAAACTCGACATACCGGCAGGTAGTCATTATGTTTTCGCTAATCAGCGTACATCTTCAAAATATCGTGATAACTTCAATACTCGAAGAAATTTAAATGCTTTACTACAGTCACGAACAGGATCCCAGCTCTGAAAACACAATTTCCCAGACAGGTTATAAAATATAGGACCTGTACATTAGGGGTAACCAGAAGTCCGTTACCCGAAACGCTGGCGGACGTCCACAACAGTTTTCTATACTGCTGTAAAGGTCAAAATAATGTTACTTCCAACTGTGTTTTGCTATTAATAAAGCTTTTGTTACTAGTGTCAAAAATGTTTACGTGTTCTCAGCCTTATCTTTGATATACTTGCGTAATGCATGTGTATATTTTTTTGCCTATTAAGCTTGCAGTAACAAAAAAAAACAAATTCTGTATATTTAAATACTTGGCTGGAAACAAAAGTAACATTGCAAGCACCGTTCCCAAGCAAATGTGTCATAATAACCACTACGATACTACTTTGGTGTCATACAAAGTGTATTGAGCTATGGCATCTTTGCTACTATGTCTAACATTTTGCTGACTGTTGCTTTAATTTGTACGCAGATATGATATTTATCTAACAAACAGAAATTTCTATTTCATTTCTGAATTTATTTTTAAAATATTACGTTGTGAGTTCGAACGTAGTATTAATATCATCCAACCGTTGCTCTTTTATGCGTATTTTTACTGCTGAGATTTGTAAATATCATTTATGTTTTTATATCATAAATAAGTACAGCTATAGACGTATTAGCAACAATTTACCTTTAAATTATGTAGTTATTTTTTGAACACTACAGTATAGAATCATTAAATCATTATTTAGTCTGTTCCTCTTTTCAAGCTTAGCAAGATTCTTTTAGAGGTTAGATTACTTCCATATTTTCGGATAAATTTTGTCCATTCACGCCTAAAAGTTGACACGATTGTTGCCCTCACTTCTGATAGCGCGCTGCTGAGTTATTTTTCGGTACTGGGCCAAACTAAAACATTAGCGCTATATTTGCTTATACACTCTTATTCACTGCAATTAAATATTTGAAGTATTGTGTCTAATAATATACATGAGATTTTTTTGGTCTCATTAAACCGAATTTGATTGAGTTTATCGTTAGGTCCTGTTGTATTGTTCACAACATTGTACTATGCATACTCATTCTCCTTCTATTGAATACATTTCCAGACTACGTTCTTCCCATTTTCCGTTTAATGACCGGATCTCTAAATCCTCTACGGAACTCTGTTTTAACGTTTTCTGTGATATACCGCCATCTACATATCAGAAGTCCTGGAAGTACTTCCTGTCAGTTGTCTGATATCCCTGACATTGGCTTCGCGACGTCATTCCTTCACTTCACGTGATGAAGACGAAATATTTGATTCATAGTAATTGACTCTACCGAAAAACCAATTAAAACGTTACTAAATAACATCGAGTCGTCTTTCCTCTTCCTAGGTATTAGTTTACACATTCAAATCGCACGTTATACCTTTTTGTTTGGACCAAGCCTGTGTACTGATGGATATCCGAACACATCCTAGTGATTACAAATCTCAGTACGGAGCGGGTGATGATTTGTTCAGTACACATTTTCTTAAAATCTAATTTAACGCAGCATTATACGCTCTAACATTTTTTTCCTGTTCAGTACCCGTCATCGTTGTGTGAGTGATCTTTCCTCGGGGCGCCGTGAGGTTCTAGCTAGCATGGCGTTGTTAAAGAAAGAGCACGAGCTCAGATTTGATTGGATCTGTGAAAGCCACCTACTGGAACTGATAGCGTCTCTCCTTAGGGGTGATTTCCCCGGGACTCTCGAAATCCTAAATTACGATGGCTCGTCCACGATTTGTAGACCTAACCGCCGATCACAAGTCCAACACTTCATCACTTCGCTCTGTTACTCAGAGTGAGTTCCACGTTACGAGCAGCGCAGTGAGCGAAGAGGAAGCTAGGGAATATTTGCGAATAGTGGAACACGATATCCAGAGAATCCACTCATGATCTCATCAAGATAGCATACACAAATATTTTGTTTTCTGTCCATTAAATGGCTCTGCTATCCTATGTCTGCATTTAGCTATTCTTTTTATAGCTTCTAACAGAGATAACGTAATTACAGGTTGTTATACGAAACAACGGACGTTTAAATTTTTATGCTGTTACATAACATAATTTCCACCTCTGAAAACTGCAGCTCCACCTACCAAGCTATTCTGTTTCATTACTTCAAAAATGCCCTAATTTACTACATTCGTTCTTCCTCCGTCGAGATCAGGGAATTCTTTATGTTCGGAACGAAAACAGAAATTTCATTTACATTATGCATGATGCAGGCTCTGTTATTACGAAATTCGAAGCATCACCTTGTACTGACGAAGCTGCTAACAAAAGGCTTATGGCATCTTATTTCTATTATTTTGCGAGTTGAAGGATCACGAGGTTACTAATTTTGTTTTTCAATAACTTCTGACAAAATACGTAATGATCTAGGTAAGTCGTATATGCAAATTATTTTTTTACTTAGTTCTTTTGCGGAAACTCTTGGTGACAGACCTATCAGTTTTGATACACTTGTATAAGAACAGCTAATTTGTTCATTATAGTTATTATTGCAGGTGAATAAGTTTTCAACAAAAATTGTTGTTAAATCTACCCTAAACATTGTAATAACCTTTGCACTTAACATCATTTATTCTTGAAAATTTGGAGCTTTGTTGTAGAATTTGGAATCCAACAAATCTTTGTAACGTTCAGCTTAAGTTAATGCTACTGGAGAAACAGGACGAGAGTATCTAAAAAATTTAATGTATGAAAACAGCCAATCGAATATGACGTAACACACATTTTGTTTCCCAGACCTCCATTTGACTCAGTATTTCTCATTTTCGTGCTGATAATCTTCTTTCTCCCCTGTGGCTATCTTCTGAGGTCTCCTAGTTTGTATTACTTCTTTATGCGATTGTCTTTGCTATATCTGCAGAGATGTGTACACTGTGAACGGCCTTTAGAACAGTTTCCATGAATGCATCTGTTTTGTAGCGTGCCTGTTCGATATCCATGACATTCTTATTGTTTCCCTCCTTGACAGCTATAGCATCTCTTATAACTGTTTTGACTGCTGACAAGAGCAAGAGGTTTTTGCGACGTACCGTATATTCCAAATTAGTGGGTTCCACGCTTCCTTTGGAGTTTTGTGTTGCACGAGTGACATATTTCTGTAGTAACTGTAGACGTGCTAAGAGCTGGTATATTGCAATTATATCATTCATGATGGATGATGACACACTGGCATCATTTCCCTTTATTGGTCATCAAGAATCATTGTTCTAAAAGTCTATCACTGGAGAGAAAGTTTATGTTTAGCGTTTAACTCGTGTTTTACAACATTTTCTATATTTTAGCACTTTCTGGCAGGCTGTTAGTGAATCGCTTAACTTATCCCATGGAAGCATTCCATGAATTAACTTCTCTCACTACGAAGAACTCATATTTGAAGCAAAGGCGAACGACTGTGGAAGCGAAAGAGTAAACAAAGCTGCCACCACCTTCAATATGAACACGTCTCCCACTGCGCCTGTCGAAACTGAATGGAAAAATGTTTCAAGATCCCTACCAGAAGGCGGATGGGGCTACGCCACAGCTGAAAAGGAATTTACGTGAATTGTATTAACAGAATGTTTTAAGAGATTATTCAAATGAGATTTGACTTTTTCAAGTTATAAGGGTTTGATTCTCTTTTCTGGCGATTCATCTACACATCTCCCTTTAAAGGAAGTTTTCTGTGTTAATGTGTACTTCATTATGTATTCTTTGTTTTGTGAGTTTTCATTATCATTTACAGAACACGCTGTAGTGTCCTATCCTCGTCAGATTTCCATTTTGAAGATGAAGGGGAAAGTGCACATAAATCAGTGTTCTCAGTCGGGCGTATCATGAATCAATGGAAATCTTTTCTTCACAGACACGATATGAATTCCATATTACACAAATTCACTCCGCTGTGCATTGTGTATTAACACTGCAGTATAGCCAGAAAAATAACACGGATAGCGTTACTCTGTAATGAGCTAGTCGAGACAGAAGGGTTTCCTTTAAAAAGTAGTCAGCAAACTACAATTGTCAACCCTTCAAAGTTTTCCAGTAGAGTTCAAGGTCATTATGTATAGGCACCACAGGTATACTTTACGTAGTTAAATAAAATGATTTGCAGGAAATGGCAATACATGAAGTCAGTAATGGTCAAGTGGTCCTTGTGAAAACACTCTTCAAGCAGCTCCTGCCAGTTTCATGGTAGATTGTGGATACACCCCGTAAAGAAGAAGTTCTGGGTGCCCACATATTATTGATCAGATTACAGATCACTATCAGTGTGGCACAACAAGAACTGGAGAAACATTTTATGTTGTTGTGGTCTTCAGCCTGTCGAGTGGTTCGACGCTGCTCTTCACTGTAGTCTGCCCCGTAGAAGCCTCTTCATCTTTACGGGAAAAAATCGTAACACCAAGAAAGAGCTGTAAGATGTGAACTAAAGGTGGTAGGCGTATTTCTACATCTGAAAAATGATATAGATTGTACATTCAGATTTCGCGAAGGACATGAAAAGTGGACACTAAATGCATAAGAGTGGATCTAGAAGTGCCACAATGAAGATACAAGTCAGTTTTGCTCTATATGCACGCTGTATAATTCGTTAGCGTTATTTACCTCTGAGATTTGACGTGGTGAGTTGATATTAGTCAAGAATACCCTTAAGGCGATAAATACGCCATTATCAACACATCACTGATTTTGAACAAGGTTCTATAATAGGGCTACGAGAAGTTGGATGTTCCTTCTGTGATATTGCAGAAAGACTTGGCAGGCATGTAGCCACCGTACACGACTGCTAATAGCGGTGGTCACGGGAATGTATAGTCGCGAGAAGACCGGGCTCCGGACGGCCATGGGACACTACCGAAAGCGAAGACCATTCTGTTAGGCGTATGGCTCTAGCGTGTCGTATTTGCATCGGCAGCAGCATTGTGAGCAGCAATTAGCACCGTTTGTTGGTTAGAAGGAGGCTAGTTGATGTTCTGTAATCAACCTGTTTGCGCCCTGGACTCAATGGACACACATCTGGAGTTACGGTCTGGGGTGCGACTTCGTATGACAGTAGAAGCATTCTAGTGGTTATCCCAAGCATCTTGACTGCAGTTATGTACGCCGGTCTGGTGATTCGATCAGTTGTGTTGCCATTCATGAACAGCATTTCAGGGGATGTTTTCGAACACAATATTGATCGCCCATATACCGTTGTTATAACCCAGCATTCTCCACTGTGTCGACATCCTTCTTTGGACTGCTAGATTACCTGCTCTGTCTACAGTCAAGCACATATAGCACTTCATGGATACGAAAACTCCAGCGTCAGCCCAACATGCATTAACCATCCCTGTATTGGCATGGAACTTAATCCTCCATCCAGAACGTGTACAACACAATGCATGCACTTTTGCATGCTTGCATTCCACATTCTGGCTGTTATACCGGATATTAATATACCAACATTTCACATTTGCAGTGATTTTCTTCTCGCTGGGATCTTGCGATGTTGATCACTTAAATATGTGCAGAATTTAATGTCTATACATTGTTCATGGTGTGGGTTCCTGTAGTCACTGTAGTCATGTCCTAGTTCATAAACCACGGGCAACGTATGAGTGGCCAAGTAAGTGGTCCCGACAGTCGGGATACCAGTTACTTTGGAATAAGGCTGGGCATCTCGGACATATTCTGAGTCGTGGTCACCTTTGTGCTCATACGGCAAAGACTACCAAACCCACCGGTTAGTCCCTCAGCCGTTAGGGGTAAAACCCAATGGGACTCGGGGCAAGTAAGGCTAGCAACCTGCTTCCCTGGTACTTTAAATGTGATGCTGGCAACAATCAGAGCAAAATGCCTCGGACCTTTGGAGGTGACGGAGTCCCACCTCTAACTGACAAACCAGGGACTCCTAAGATACGACTTGGCAAACAAATGGTAATGAGATGGGGAGCTATTAATATCAATGGGGGCTACTCTGGGAAGAAGATAGACCTGGCAGAGGCTGCAAGTAAGATGGGGCTGGACGTTTTAGCTGTTAGTGACATTCGGGTAAGGGGTGAGAAAGAAGAGGAAGTGGGAGAATACAAGGTCTACCTGTCAGGAGTCAAAGCAGGAATAATACAATGGGGTGTAGGGCTTTACATCAGGAAAGAAATGGAACCCAGCGTAGTTGCAATAAGGTATGTAAACGAACGACTGATGTGGATAGATTTGACAGTGTCTAGCAAGAAAATTAGGATTGTGTCAGTATATTCGCATTGTGAAGGGACAGATCAAGATAAGATGGATAGTTTTTATGACGCACTCAGTGATGTAGTTGTTAGAGTAAAGGACAAGGACAGTGTTCTGCTCATGGGTGATTTTAACGCCAGGATTGGAAATCGAACAGAAGGGTATGAAAAGGTTATGGGTAAATTTGGAGAGGATATGGAGGCCAACAGGAACGGGAAACAACTCTTGGATTTCTGTGCCAGTATGGGCTTAGTAATCACAAACTCCTTTTTTAAACATAAGAACACTTACCGGTATACATGGGAAGGCAGGGAAACCAGATCTGTCATTGACTATATAATAACAGATCAGGAATTCAGGAAGGCTGTGAGGGACACACGTGTATTCAGGGGATTCTTTGATGACACTGATCATTATTTAATCTGCAGTGAAATTGGGATTGTGAGGTCGAAAGTGCAGGAGGTCAGGTCCATATGTAGGAGGATAAGAGTAGAGAAACTTCAGGATAAGGAAATCAGGCACAAGTACATAACAGCGATCTCAGAAAGCTACCAGTTAGTTGAATGTAGTCAATTACAGTCACTGGAAAAGGAATGGACAAGGTACAGGGACACAGTACTAGAAGTGGCTAAAGAATGACTTGGAACAGTAGTGTGTAAAAGTAGGATGAAGCAAACAGCTTGGTGGAATGATACAGTCAAGGCAGCCTGTAAAAGGAAAAAGAAGGCGTATCAAAAATGGCTACATACCAGAACCCAGGTAGACAGAGAAAGTTATGTTGAAGAAAGAAACAAAGCCAAACAGATAACTGCAGCATCCAAGAAGAAATCGTGGGAAGACTTTGGAAACAGGTTGGAGACTATGGGTCAAGCTGCTGGAAAACCATTGTGGAGTGTAATTAGCAGTCTTCGCAAGGGAGGTAAGAAGGAAATGACAAGTATTTTGGACAGGTCAGGAAAACTGCTGGTGAATCCTGTGGATGCCTTGGGCAGATGGAGAGAATATTTTGAAGAGTTGCTCAATGTAGGTGAAAATGCTATCAGTAATGTTTCAGATTTCGAGGTAGAATGGGATAGGAATGATGATGGAAATAGGATCACATTTGAGGAAGTGGAAAATGGAAAAAATGGTCAATAGATTGCGGTGCAATAAAGCGGCTGAGGTGGATGAAATTAAGTCGGAACTCATCAAATACAGTGGAATGTCAGGTCTTAAATGGCTACACAGGATAATTGAAATGGCCTGGGAGTTGGGACAGGTTCCATCAGACTGGACAAAAGCAGTAATCACACCAATCTTTAAACATGGAAACAGAAAAGATTGTAACAACTACAGAGGTATCTCTTTAATCAGCGTTGTGGGTAAAATCTTCTCAGGTATTGTTGAAAGGAAAGTGCGAGTATTAGTTGAGGACCAATTGGATGAAAATCAGTGTGGGTTTAGGCCTCTTAGAGGTTGTCAGGACCAGATCTTTAGCTTACGGCAAATAATGGAGAAGTGTTATGAGTGGAACAGGGAATTGTATCTATGCTTTATAGATCTAGAAAAGGCATATGACCGGGTTCCTAGGAGGAAGTTATTGTCTGTTCTACAAGACTATGTAATAGGAGGCAAACTTTTGCAAGCAATTAAAGGTCTTTACATGGATAGTCAGGCAGCAGTTAGAGTTGACGGTAAATTGAGTTCATGGTTCAGAGTAGTTTCAGGGGTAAGACAAGGCTGCAACCTGTCTCCACTGTTGTTCATATTATTTATGGATCATATGTTGAAAACAATAGACTGGCTGGGTGAGATTAAGATATGTGAACACAAAATAAGCAGTCTTGCATATGCGGATGACTTAGTTGTGATGGCAGATTCGATTGAAAGTTTGCAAAGTATTATTTCAGAGCTAGATCAGAAATGTAAGGACTATGGTATGAAGATTAGCATCTCCAAAACTAAAGTAATGTTAGTGGGAAAGAGATATAAACGGATTGAGTGCCAAATAGGAGGAACAAAGTTAGAACAGGTGGACGGTTTCAAGTACTTAGGATGCATATTCTCACAGGATGGCAACATAGTGAAAGAACTGGAAGCGAGGTGTAGCAAAGCTAATGCAGTGAGCGCTCAGCTACGATCGACTCTCTTCTGCAAGAAGGAAGTCAGTACCAAGACTAAGTTATCTGTGCACCGTTCAATCTTTCGACCAACTTTGTTGTATGGGAGCGAAAGCTGGGTGGATTCAGGTTACCTTATCAACAAGGTTGAGGTTACGGATATGAAAGTAGCTAGGATGATTGCAGGTACTAGTAGATGGGAACAATGGCAGGAGGGTGTCCACAATGAGGAAATCAAGGAAAAACTGGGAATGAACTCTATAGATGTAGCAGTTAGGGCGAACAGGCTTAGATTGTGGGGTCATGTTACACGCATGGGAGACTTAAGGTTATCCAAGAGACTCATGGATTCAGCAGTAGAGGGTAGGAGGAGTCGGGGCAGACCGAGGAGAAGGTACCTGGATTCGGTTAAGAATGATTTTGAAGTAATAGGTTTAACATCAGAAGGGGCACCAATGTTAGCACTGAATAGGGGATCATGGAGGAACTGTATAAGGGGGGCTATGCTCCATACTGAACGCTGAAAGGCATAATCAGTCTTAATTGATGATGATGATGACATTAATTATATTTTGATGTTACGATATTTTCAGTCTATATATTTCAACTTACATCCATTCGAACCTGCTTACTATATTCATGCCATGATATCCGACCTATAATTTTTACCCCACGTACTTCAGTCCGTTACCAACTGACTGATTCGTGTCTGAGAATGTGTTCTGTCAACCTTTAGTCAAGTTCTGCCATAAATTTTTTTATCCCTGTTTCGATTCGTTACTTCTTTGTAATTTACGACCTATTCAGCTAATATGCAGCATTCGTCCGTAGCACCAAGTTTCTCATCTCGTTTGCACTGTTCTCCTCACACGTTTCTATCTTGCTTTCATTTACTGTTTACACAATGTACAGAATAACATGGGGGAATTGGCTACACACGCTGTCTCACTCCCTTCCAACTGATGTCTACCTTTCATGTCGTTATGGTGTGTATATAAGTCGTCGGTAACATAACGCTACCTTTCCGATGAACAGGAACTTGGGAAGACGTATCCCCTAATTCTACAGAGGAGAAAGGAAAAGTGCTACATCATTACGGCCACTGTTTCAAATCACCAAGCTGACTGTGATCAAAACGGTCAATATACTTATGTGGTAACTGCACGTAAACACTTCCTGATATCAATAATTGCTTTAATTTCTGGCCCTGTGGGACGTACAAATGTGATAGTCCTTACGCAGTACAAGTAGAGGGTTGCATTATTGAAACTAACTTCAGTTAAAAACATGTTGTAGTTTATGTGATTCATTTAGGATCACCAGCATCTGTATAGTAGCTCTACTGGTCTCCGTAAGACGTTTTACGTTTGACGAGAATACGTAAAACTTAAAAGTATTTTTGATGAACTGCAAAACAAAAAGCAGAAGCTCGTGACTTCAGAGTACACAACACAAAAATCAACTGAAAAGTTACCATGAATCTGTGCATTTCTAAAGTGAGTGCTAATCACATGATAAAAGGTATTGCGATGGTCTCTGATGTTAACGCTATACTTTTGTAATGGTGTAAGGCCTATTTTAAACGGAATAAGTAACTCGAATGAGTGATGATACTGCGATAAATTGTTTGTGTGTGTCGTTACAACTATTTGTGTATGAATTCCTTTGTCAGAACGCAGTTTCAGATATATTCCTTCTGAAGGATGAGGAACATGCATCATACGCTTCGTATCTACGCTGACTGATCAACTGCAATACAGATGGATGAGCACTCAGTATAGCTTGTTTGGGCTTGAGTTGTTTGTTTTAACGCCGATGTCCCATTTTATGAGTGACTAATATTAAACGAAAGGAATCGGTGTTTGTTGAAGTAAGTGGTGCCACATTAAAAGCTTTCTCAAGAGCTTTTTCTACGTGCTTAAAGATAAGCGACGACATCTTCGATGCATTTTATGCGTTAAATAAGGCCTAATTGCCACCCGCATCCTTTAACACAACAGGTTCCTCCATCTTTTTATTTAGTGAATATCACCTTCGGCTTCTTCTTCAGGGCGATGATTATCATTTTATTTCCTTCAGAGAAATTCTGGTTATACTTCAATTGGCTTAAGTAAGACAAAATCATCTCGGAAAAATGTTCATATGAATACCACAGCCGACAAATTACACGAATACAATGGCTTCACATCGCCAATTTCCAACATCGTGCATAAGGGGAGGTAACGTAATCCTCTCATCAAAAATTAACCGTTGTTAATGTAAGTATTTATAATGCGATGATTTTGAAATAATTTCAGTGGTTTAATCACACCTTTTGAAACACTTATCTCGACAGGTCTTTAGTTACGCTTGAAAATCATATGAATGTGCTCAGAATTTTGTATCATCGTTAACATCGATGCTTAAACTAGCTAGGGTTTGTTACGGCCTCAAGTGTTTCGCTCTGTCGACCATTTGTTTAACCGGTTGGCCTTCTTGTCTAATTTTATACATCGTGGTTTCCTGCATTCATGTTACATTTTACGTTTTTCATTAATTTCTGCACTTTACCATGTATTCATTCAAATGAGATGCGTTTAACAATTTCTTCAAATATTCATTTATCTGAACTGCGTACTTCTATTCCTCTGCGGGAGCATCAAGAATAACTGTATTTCACTGTCACTATGTGACATTGGGACAAGCCAGCTCGTGCTGGGAGAGGCAGTATTGAGTTATCTGAAAGATCACGGCGGTTAGCCGACCGGCAAGGAATGCCCGTGTGCTGGGGCTCGACTCTAAATATGGAATTATTCTCGAGGTCAAATTGTGCGCGCTTGATTGGAAGGGGTGATCACTCAGCGACGGCTAAAGTGGATGACGTGAAATATGAATACTATATTTTCAACGAAACTACGTTTCAGACCCTAGGACACGGTGCAGCAAAATCTAGTACACCATAATATGTGACAGTGATGTAACAAACTGATTTGGTTTCAAGCATGATTCTAGTGTAAATATGAAGAACGCCACAGTTGTTTTAATTACAGTAGATTGTGAAATTGATGACAACTGAAACAATGTAGTGATCTGGTCATAAATGAAAACTTGCAACATCATTAAATACTTGGTGCCCATAAAGTAAGTATCCATTTTGCGCCGCCCGGGATTAGCCGAGTGGTCTAAGGCGCTGCAGTCATGGACTGTGCGGCTGGTCCCGGCGGAGGTTCGAGTCCTCCCTCGGGTGTGTGTGTTTGTCCTTAGAATAATTTCGGTTAAGTAGGGTGTAAGCTTAGGGACTGATGACCTTAGCAGTTAAGTCCCACATGATTTCACACACATTTGTTTTCCATTTTGCGGAACACGTAGATGTGGATTATTTCTCCTAGACAATGAAGAGACATCACAATGTTAACAATTGCCGAAAGAATCACAATTATGGAACATCGTTTACGTGGCAAAATCTATCCAGTGGTCCAGAGGCTGTTTAAGAGAAAGTATCGAAAGGATGCCCCTACAAGACTTGCCATTCGGAAGCTCGTCAACAAATTCCGGTGTACAGGATCTGTAGCTGATGAGAGACGCGCTGGGCGTCCACCGGTGAGCCCACAATCCGTACAGCGTGTGAGGGAGGCTATCGAAAGAAGTGCAACGGCATCTACCCTCCGGCTGAGTTGTGAACTATCCATGCCGAAATCCACAGTGTGGAAAGTGCTTGACTGTACCATTAAAGAGAAGGCATATCACATCCAGGTGCTTAACCAGCTAGAGGATGAAGACCATGCTGCACGAGCAGCCACGTGTCATGATCTGTTGGAGGCTGTAGCCGAGAAAGACGTGATGCGTCATGTTATATTCAGCGACGAAGAGACATTTCATGTCTGCGCCGTCGTCAAGAAACACAGATGCCGGATCTCGGCAGAGGAGCAACCCCATGAAAGCACTAAGCGGTAAAGGGACTCTCCCAAAGTCAATATGTGGCTTGGTCTCATCATAGAAAGGAACTATGGGCCGTTTATGTTCGCTGAAAAGACAATTATCAGGACAACCTACCTGGACGTGCTGCAGTAGTTCTTGGATCCACAGTTGCAGCGGGATGGTATCCCTGCCTCTGTCATGTATCAACAAGATGGGGCACCACCCCACTGTGCAAACATTGTCCGGAGTTGCCTGAACGAGACGTATCCTAACAGGTGGATAGGAACAGCTGCATGTCGCATGTGGGCTGCTCGCTCCCCTGACCTCACTCCCCTGGACATTTTTGCGTGGGATTTCATCAAGAGCCGAATTTATGCCACCTGGGTGCCACAGCTGAAAGAACTGAAACGGAGAACACGAAAGGCATGCTTGCTAATAACCCCTCAAATGTTACAGCGCTTGTTCCACGCAACCACAAGGCGATGGAAACAGTGTGTTTCCAATGAAGGTGAACATTTTTGAGCAGTATTAGCGACTCTCTAAATAAAATGTTTATTTTGTTGTAGTGCATCTGGAAAATGAAAGTGGGTACTTACTTCATGGGCACCCTGTACTGCAACGAGCTACTTTTCAAATCGCGCACGTGCAAAAGAAATGCTGACTAACTGATTAAAGGTATACAGATGGAAAAGTGCCAGTACAATAAATCCTTCACAGTTGCACGTGGTATGAAGGCAGCTTGAGTTTCTTAGATCCTTGCATGATTTGCCTAATGGATAAGTAAACACAATTCATTATTTGGTATATTTTAAGTGATTAGTTATGTGAATGAACATTAATGGAATTGTATAAAACTTGGATGAAGGTGCGAATAAAACATGAAAATAAGTCATTCGCACTAAAGAGCAGAGCATTTGTGTATCTCCTTCCTAATTACATTGTAATATAGTATGTAGGCTGGCTTTATCAATTTTGTTGATATGTTAAATATTGTGTTTTTCTTCAATGAAAGATCCCAAAATAACCCTAATAATTTTAACAGTATTTTAACTCCTTATATGCATGTACAGTTATCTCAGATACGAATGGTGGACATTATTGAATATCTAACACAGATTCGGCAGTGTGTGACGTCACAGAGAGTGTTTAAGAGTGGTCTGTTTGTCACGCATCGTCTTTTGCTGGTTTGAGGTCATTGTGCTATGGTTGGTTGGTGTGTCTGCCAAGAAGATGCGTGGCCAAGCACTGAATGAGTTACATAGTTACTTACTTTTAGTTGGAATTGGAACACTTTTGTGAGCGCGTGTTACATAGTCTAATTTCTAGCCTGAATGGGATGATTATGAGTGCGATTTATGTCCTTTATCTTTTCATTGGACTTAGATTACCTGGCTGTGATTTAGGTGACTGATTTTGCGCGATTTACGAACATTACGGATTTTTGGCAGCTGTGAACTGTGATGTTTTGCTGTAGCTGAGAAATTGTGTCTCATGGACTTGTTGCACGTTTTACAGTGCTTAGTCAGGATAACGAAGTTAAATTTGTGTCGGAGTTCCTAGTGGGAAATCGTAGCTTCTGACTTTGAGTGTTTCCTGTTGATTTTGATGGATTAAACTGTAGTTAAAAGAACTTTGTTAGCATGTGTTTCTGTATTTGTTGCTCTACGCGCACTGTATACAATAATTATTCCTTAATTTTTTTATTTGACTCCGTAATTTATGTTAGGCTACCGTTCACACATGTATGAACATTGTTAATGATGAGTCGCTCATATTGACAGGGGGAACAGTAATCAAAGTGTACAAACGTTTATTGACTAAGGAAAGGAAACGTCTGCTTCGACGATAATGACCAATTCACAATTACAATGTGCCACAGGTATGACGACTTGACACTATGTTGATTCCAGAGTCTTACAAAATAGCTGAAACAGGATCTTCATAGCCAAATACGCTTGTATGGAAAATATTCTAAGTCCGATGAAGTTGTCCTGAATAACACCAGCCTATGAACAGAAATGGACTTCTGGAGCGTCCTGAGACGATGTGATGAATAGCACCCGCCCGGAGGCCTGGAGAGGCTCCCAAAGCCGGAAGAACTGACTTCTGTAGCTCTGGCGCTGACCTTTATAGACGCCGCCGGCGGGATACTCGTGGCACTACTTTCTGGTCACGCATGTGGCGGACTCTAACAGGTCCCTAGCAAGTGGTGGCCAATGCTACTGGTGGTAGCGCCGCCTGGTGTCCCTCCGTTACTGCTACAGAGCGAGTCTACAACTTTGATGGGTGCAGGGGTCATGTAGGCTGCACGCGCAGCCGAGGCGTCCGAAGGGTTGCCGACCTCTTTTGCGAATAGCGACAGTCTAACAGTTAAGTAAACATTTATTTGGTTCAAACTACGAACATAAACCTTCTTTGTTCGTCAACGTAATTAATCCTGCGGGATTTTTCCAGTCTGGTTATTTATAACTACACCACCATTATTTCATCCGTCACGTGTGGTAATTAATATCTATATATACCCCATTAAGTTGTACCAATAGTTAAACCCCAAAACTTTCACTGTGCTCGAAATATGTGAAATTTTAAAATGTTATTGCTTTACGCTGAAAGCTGTCTTTTACAGCTTGTATCAACTGCCCTCCAGAGTCCACAAGGAAAAAGACTTTTAAACGAAATTTCGTTGTAGCGTATCGTCTGTGTGATGCACGTCATTTCATGTCGACTGTACTACTGAAATTTATCGTATTGTAATATGAAAGATTCGTATTACTTTCATTAACATTGCGAATACTACTTACTAAAGTTTAATAACAATTCATTTGTATCATCTTCATAATAACGTTATTAAAGATTTTATTTGTCTGAAGTCAGTAGTTAGAATGTGAAACTAGCTTATGAAGATCTTATTGGATTTGTAGAACGTTCCAAAGCGGCAGGAACAAGAAAAGGTAATATTGGCTTTGATCTGGATGCGTCTGCATTGGATGGAAGACTTTCTCTGTGCAGAACTGAATGTGCTATTTTTCAGATGGAGGGGAAGGTAGCAACCGTTGTACCTGAAGGTACTGTAGCAGAGCCACTGCTCTTCACGACATACAGCGTTTCAGAAGGAACAGCAAATCAGTTACGAGATTTTTTTTATAGACTAACTGAAAAAAGTATTTATTGGATTCAGAGATAGGGCTTTAGAATGTCACCCAGACGAATAACCAGAGAAGTGTTAGGCAAAGACGAGTGATTAAGTTCCAAGTTGGTTTTCGTAAATTCCGTCTCTGACCTCGACTAAGTTTTTCAAAAACTCTTCTCTGTAAATGAGTGCATGGGAATATGTATGTATGTATTATATGTATGTATGTATATGTATGTATATGGGAATATGTATGTATAGGCCCAGGTAACGATATTAATGCATCCGGGGTCATATTATACATCAGATGTCGGATTACAGACTTGGGCTCTTTGCTGCCCCACTTCCTTTCCCCTGGGGAACCACGGGGAATTGATCAAGGTCACTCAGGGAAATCACCCAGGCAGCTGTGTCACGTGACATAAAAATGGTGGTGACTCTCTCTCCCCTTTCTCATCTTTTATAACTAGCACGGCTGTGTGCAAGCCTCTTCATTCAAGGTCTGAGCTTCATGCGCAGAAGTTCAGGTTTATTATAATCAATAGCAATAATTTCCTCAACATAGCTCAGTTTTAATGTTTAAAATGGCTCTGAACACTCTGTGACCTAACTTCTCAGGTCATCCGCTCAGTTTTACTCCGTAGCGAACGTGTCTATGAATAATGATATAAAAAATAACTTGGGGTTTTTCGTTAACAACATTTTCTTTTATTTACAATGGCTTGTTTACGATCATTTGTTGTTAGATGGTTTATTATGTACAAAGCGTATGTTTTTAGGTACAATCAAACAATTACCAATTTCCACCCATAATTAGTATACAAAGCAATTTTTTCCTCATGCACAAGAGTTTTCAGTTTTTTTTGTGTATTTCTTACTTACTAACTATTTTTCCTGAGGGCTTATGTCTAGTGGGTGCAAGAACTTATATGTCACATTTCCCATTTTTTCTACATACACTTTCACCGAATATTTCCATTTTTTGTTTATTCTTCTTAAAATATATACAGTTCTTTAAAATTATTCAATGATTTATGTTCTAGTATATGCATGGGAAACGGGCCGTAGCAGCGGCTGCAATTGACGAAAAACCACACACAAACATACACACAAATATATACAATATACTTTTACACAGTGTGCAGACAGTGCGCATACATAGTGTGCAGTAGGACATTCATAGTCACTCTCACACATACAAAACTATGACAAACGACACATCAAACTGTCCTGCACACCAACTATTTACGCACAGACACATCTACAATCGTTCCTCGCAATAGTGTGAGTATGGGAGGGTTCCGATCCCGTCCCCTCAGATGAATCGCTCGTCATTCTCACGGGACACTCCTAATTCCAGTTGCAGTGCAGTATGGGCCTCATGGCTTCCCGAAGCAAAGATTGGCTGGTGCATCATGTGTGGAGGTGCGCCAATGCTTTTGAAAAAACACGTCGTGTAATCTTTGATCGTGAGTGCCTTTGAGGCTGAACAGTGCAACCCCTTGGGTACAATACGAGGGTTACTGTACTTTTAGCTACTTAATTTTGGCTACTTTCCAAGGTCATCCCACTACCCAAAACCCACATTTGAAAATGATGCACGAGCATCATAAACAGGAAATTTCTTAGGATTTTTATTAGGTTAGTGAATAAGACAAGCAAATATCCTTGTACAAAAACATTATCAATTTCTACACCCAGAAAACAACCATTCTTTATGTTTGTTTTGTGTAGTTGTAATACCATCCTGTTTAATTTTTAACTTATAATTTACATTTACATTGGATTCTTATAATTCTTTCTCCATCTCGTAATTAAACACACACAAAATAGATACGTTCTCGAATTCCAAAGTGTATCAGTTTTTTTTTTCCTGTAAGATATCTCTTTTATGGCTTTACCAATTAGTTCTGTTCCTTCCTGCAAATCCTCTGGCCGAGAGTACTCGGGGAGTTTAATGATGTCTCTTATCTCCTGCATAACACTACGGTTATAACGCTCCACTTTTTCCTGGGTGTACGCTGCCAACTCTTCTGTTGCACATTATTGCGGAATTTCCCTATATAATTTTAAGTTTACAACGTTTATAAACGAATTACCATTAAATATTTTTATTCGTTTGGTTTTAAGCTCTGGAGATGGTTTTTCCGTTGGCAGGTGCACAACATCCAGACCGGTACATTTAGATAGAATGTAGACATCTTTCTTTAACGGATCCAGGCGAGAATGGAGCTTTATTAACAAATTTTCCATGTGTCCTTCAATTTAGTGAACGTGCTCCAACCTTTCAGTTTCGTCGAGGACTCCAACATATTGCGAATTACCATTGCTATTAACAGTAAACGCAGATGTTTCATATTTCCCAGATGCAATGATGTTTCGCCACACAACAATATGTTTACCTTCCTTGCACATCTGCAATAGCTTTTTCTTTTTCCAACAGCAGTTTATATTCGTTCTTTGTGGCAACTGTCTTTGGCACATATTCCAGTTTTCGTTTTTTAGCTTCGATTTCATCCATTTTCAGTTTTCTTTTTCGTGCATGCACCACATTAACTGCACTCGAAGGCGTAATTTCTTTAATGGGGATTGCCTTAAGTCTTTATTTTAAGTCCCATTGTGCTCAGAGCCATATGAACCTTAAGTCTTTATCACTTGTGGAATACCACCGTATGTGGACACCAGTCCTAATTCGGCGATATCGGTATCTAACGGTATTGTGGAGGACACTGTCATGGACAGCGAGAAATGTGTTTCTCTTTCTTTTATATAGCACTTCTGAGTAATCTTATACCGTCTGTCGTGGAGTCAGTGTTACGAAACTCCAGGTAGTTTACAGGTTGGTAATAAAACTGAGTGCACACAGAAAGAATTTATAAGCGTGTCTCGATCTAGAGTATGTCAATTTTTGGGTATTCTAATTACCCCAGTAGACGAACTTCAGAACGATGTTAAGCACCACACATCAGCTTTTCTGAAAGTTATCAGTCAGCTGGCATCACATGGATGTGACTGGCACGTAGTGCAGTTGAACTCATTGTAGACAGTGTTTGTTAGAGTTTAAAATGGTCTTGGACAGTTTCAAACACACGATACATTCTGTAGTTATCTATTGTAGCCTACAATCTGGTAATATCACTTCCCTTCACTAAACTGGAGAACGAAAATTATCTGCTCTTACTGTTAACAGCAATGGTAAGTGGCTGTATGTTGGAGTACTCGCCCACAATGACGGATTGGGACAGTTTATTACAATTAAGAACGCACGAAAAATGTGTTTATAAAGCGCCATTCCACCTGGATTTTCTTAAAAAGAATTGTTACATGCTATATACATGTGCTGGTCTGGATGTTGTGGATCCAGCAACAGAACAACCGTTTTCAGAGCTTAAAACCTACTGTATGACAACATTTAATTATAATTTATTTTCGAAAGCTGTAAACTTAAAATTCTGTATGAAAATTCCACAAGAATGTCCAGCAGAAAATGTGGCAGTGTACACACAGGAAGACAGGATGTTATAACCATATTTTTTTAGAAAACTCGTGCCACTGAACTGCATTACCTGGATTTCATTGGTACTACCGGTTTCGGCCGTAAGCCATCATCTGATACGAAAATCACTTAAACATTTCATTTGTCATAAATATTGAAACACAAAGCAACGATTATTTACATCCCAATGTAACACGTAATAAAAGAAACTCATTCATGGAGTTTACAAGTGCAGCAATCGTCCTATTGATATGTTCACATATTTCACACCGTATACGCCAATGCCCGTCTGCCCAACAGAAGATAAAACGTGATTCATCCGAAAAGTTTGCCTGCCGCCGTTCAGTGGAGGTCCAGGTACAGTACTGGCGCGCAAATTCCAGCATCCGTCGCCGATGAAGAGCAGTCAGCATGGGTGCATGAACCAGGTACCTGCTGCAAAGGTCCATATAACGCAACGTTCGCCGAAAGGTCGTTGAGGAGACAATGTTGGTAGCCTCCTGGTTCATCTGGGCGCTCAGTTGCTCAAAACTTCCACATGTATTGATGCGTACATGTCTTCGCAGGCGTCGTTCACACCTGGCAACTATGGCCGTGATGCACCACAGTCGCGTCGGCGCCAGAACTGTACAAAGTCATTTTGTCATGCACGATGTATTTTATCCATGACTGTACGCGAAATGTTAACAAACCTTAGCCTTTTTGGAATTGCTTCCATCCTTAGCTCTAAAGCCAATGGTAATGCCCATTTAGACGAAATATAAATAACCCTATTTCCGCATTACGACAACGACGTCTCTGTTTTCTGTTTCACACCTACCCCCTCCGACACGGTTTATGTATCGTCCTCTGTTGGTGCTGCCACTTGCCGTCTGCGAATGGTTGCTGCACGTTGACGTCGAATATCGGCGGTAGTCACATTTATGTGACTGGATGGTGAATTTTGCTGTACCAGTTTAAGGCTGGTTGACTCATCTTCATACTAGGATTAGGTTTGGTTGGAATGTGACAGTTATATTTGGGGTTTCCGAAACCTACGAATTTAAAAGTACGAAATCTGGGTAGGATGGTAGACGGATCAGGAGTTAGCCAGAGGTCTGGGATGGAACTGAATGTTACAATTTGGTTGGGGAGACGAGTGCAGTATTGCATGGAAATACGAGGACGACGTGGCTCACATGTAACAAGCTGAACCAGTACCGTAATTCGTAGTAGCGATCATATCGGGAAAATACGTTTGCACTGACTACAACAACGTATCCTACAGAAAGTGTTTGCCGGCTCCTAACCACACATTTTCGATTATCTTGTAAGCGGCTCACTCGCGAACCAATGTTCATCAAAAGCCTTAGCTTTCTTCTTGCATTCTCATTTTGTCACTTTCCGTTGCTAATTATGATACGCCCTGAACATCCACCGCTTCACAGCGTCAGGTTACGTAGGGAGTTCGTGTGGCAGCCTAAGACCTGCAGCCCCGTGTGGGAAATGTTTAAACCATCATGCCAATTACGTTTAGGTTTAAGAAGCTGAGCTCGTCACTCTGCAAGAGGGCGCAGCTTGGCTTGTTACCGCGGGCAGGAGTTAAACTGCTGCCTGCTGCCTGCTGCAGCCATTACGGGCCTCGGCCCCTCCTCCTGGCAGCGGCGGGCTATTTCACGCCCGCTGCGCCCAGCGGTCGTTGGCGGCGTTTCTCCACCCCCGCATCCACGTGATTGCTCTGCCCCGCGAGATCAAATGTATTCGCCAAACGGCGCTCACACTCTTCCTCCCGCCAAAATATTTCTTCCTTCAAATCCTTCTAGACATTAATCCAAGTTCACAAAAAAAAAAAAATTATGTCCATAACTTCTCCAGTGTGTGGCCCTGTTTAAAGATCGGTAGTCGGGTTTAAAAATATAGGGAACAGTGGGATTACCTCGATCGCTTTGAGTGTTTTCCTACAATTACAGAGCCTTTCCAAAAGTGCGTCATGGCACACATTTTCATTTATCATCCACACTCGCGCTTTTGTCAAAACTGCCACTACTTCTTTTGACACTCACTGTCAGATGGCCTTCCTCCATGTCAATTACCCCACCGCCAGCTGAAGACGCCACCTCTTCCGCCCTACACAAACCAGAAACAAAGCTGCTAATCTTGAAACATGTACTACTTGCGAGAATGTCAACTGAAGATGCTGCTAGGTATATATTGGGCTACAAGAAAAAGACGCTGCTGTATGCGATTATAGACTGAAGAGCCAAAGAAACTTGTACACCTTCCTGTTATCGTGTAGGATCCCGCGAGCACGCAGAAGTGCCGTAACACGATGTGGCATGGTCTCGACTAATATCTGAAATAGTGCTGGAGGGATCTGACACCATTAATCCTGCAGGGCTGTCCATAAATCCGTAAGGTTGCCAGAGGGTGAAGATCTCTTCTGAACAGCACGTTACAAGGCATCCTAGACATGCTGAATAATGTTCATCTCAGGGGAGTTTGGTGGCCAGTGGAATTGTTCAAACTCAGAAGAATGTTCCTGGAGCCACTGTGTAACAATTCTGGACGTCTGAGGTGTCGCATTGTCGTACTAGAATTGCCCAAGTCCGTCGCAATACGTAATGGATTTCAATGGATGCAGGCGATCAGACAGGATGCTTAAGTACGTGTCACCTCTCAGAGTCGTGTCTCGGCATCTCAGGGTACCACATCACTCCAACTGCACACGCCTCATACCATTACAGAGCCTCCACCAGCTTCAACAGTCCCCTGCTGACATGCAGGGTCCATAGATTCATAAGGTTGTCTCCATACCCGTACACGTCCATCCGCTCAATACAATTTGAAACGAGACTCGTCCGACCAGGCAACATGTTTCCAGTCATCAGCAGTCGAATGTCGGTGTTCATGGACCCAGGCGAGGCGTAAAGCTTATCGATGCCTTATCGATGATTTTTCTTGAACGGTTCACACGCTGCCACTTGTTGATGGTCCAGCATTGAAATCTTCAGCAATTCTATTCACGTGTGAAATGTTCGTACAGGAAATGGTTCAAATGGTTCTGAGCACTATGCGACTTAACTTCTGAGGTCATCAGTCACCTAGATCTTAGAACTAATTAAACCTAACTAACCTAAGGACATCACACACATCCATGCCCGAGGCAGGGTTCGAACCTGCGACCGTAGCGGCCGCACGGTTCCAGACTGTAGCGCCTAGAACCGCTCGGCCACTCCGGCCGGCGTACGGGAAATCCCCACTTCATCGCCACCTAGGAGATGCTGTGTCCCATCGCTCGTGCGTTTACTAAAACACCATGTTCGAACTCACTTAAATCTTGATATCCTGCCATTGTGGCAGCAATAATCGATCTAACAACTGAGGCAGACATTTGTTGTCTTACATAGGCGTTGTCGAGCGCAGTTCCGTGTTCTGCATGTTTACACATCTCTGTATTTGAATAGCATGCTTATACCAGTTTCTTTAGCGCTTCAATAGGCCTATTTCGGCATGATTTCCGCCTTCAGGTTATTAGTGGAAAGTGGAAATACATAGAATTGTACAAGATTTCGGCTTTTGTGGTAGATAATTCAACATATTATAGAATTCTTGAAAGTAAGAGGCTGATTTGCCAGTGTTTCACCAAAATCAATGTTTGCTGCACCCATCCTGGTGTTCTGCCACCGCTTACTTGGTGTGCTGTCTTAGTCGGATACCAGTGCGGAAAACAGATTGATTTTGGTGAAGCACGCGTACTGGCGAAACAGCCTCTTACTTCCAGGAGCAAGATTACAGAGTCAATAGAAACATCCAAGCGACCGGCCAACATGAACAGAGAAGACGGGTACTGACTTCCGACGTCTTGGCAGTCAGCAATAACAGTGCTACGGTACGATAGCTCGCGTGAAGAACGCATACAGGCGTGCGGGAGACCGCAGCGGCCGCGGGTATATAGAGTACTGGCGCGCTTTGGCCGGCGCTAGAAATCAGGAAAACAACGCCACGTCACAGCTGCCGCCTGGCTTTCCATTCGCCGACTTCCACCAATCACAAACAGTGATGCAAACACCAATCAAAATGTCTGGTCTCCACCAATGTAAAGAAGTAATAAAACATCCTCCCACTCATCCTAAACAGCCTATCAGAATTAGATAACAGCCATGTCTGAAGTTATATAAGAAACAAAGTTCTCTCATTTAGCAGTAAATAAAACACCCTGAAGAACGTCGCATGCAACAGCGACCGAAACGTCGGTAGTTTTGCATATATTGGCAATGCAGTCACAAAACCAGAAACATTTTATTGAATAAAAGCTTCTATGTTTGGAGTGGTGCCTTGGCTGGAAAGCTTGGACAGCTGATGAACATGTCATTGTGTTCAGCGATGAATCGCGGTTTTGCGCTGCACCGGATTGATATCGCGGGCGAGCATGGCGGCGACCTCAGCGGAGATCCTGTTCTTCCAATTTTCTGGCGAAGCACAGCGGTGTTCAGTCCTGGCCTCATGGTGTGGAGTAGCATCAGATATGACTTCAAGTCAAGGCTGGTAGTGAGTGAGGTAACTCTGACAGCGCAACAGTAGTCAGGGATATGGCGCATCCTCATGAGTTACCTCTCACATGTCAGTATTGTGCTGTCAGTTTTCAGCAGGACAATGCTCCTTCGCACTTGGCATGTGTTTCTATTAACTGTGTGCTTGATGTTCAGGTACTCACGTAGCCAGTGACATCGCAAGATAATCTGTCCCAACAGAACATACGTGAGACCAGCTCAGATGTCAACTCCGCGGAAGAGCTAGTTAGTGTGCAGAATATTGAAGACCATTTACAACAGTTACGGGAGGGCAAACATTCTCATGACAAAGAAACAGGAAAATATAAAAATTTGAAAGAAAGGGTGTGCATGTTTCTAGCATAACCACGTTTTGCTATCATTGGTCCAGTACTTAATCGTACACTCGTCCTCACCATATTGGCTAATCTTACTTAGATGAGTAAGAGCTATTTAATAATGTTTATTGCAACATTTTTCCGCCGTTGCAAGTTCCCACAAGGTTCTTCTGGTTTATAGGCTGCGACATGCTGAAAAATATTGTACCAACGTGTCGGCCACTACTTCATCACCTAACGAAAATCACTTATAACAGAAGTGAAGGCCTGAAGTCCATAAGCTGAATGAAATTCATTCAACTAGTTTACAAGTATAGGTCGTATTCTGAGCTGTGATGCCATGGGTACTGGTACCTCCATATTCTTCCGTCTTACAATACGTCTCTAGTCATTGTACTGCAGAGTTTTAGCCTTTTTATTAAGAATATCATAGACCATATCCTGGTTGACGAATACTCCATAGATTATTGTTTCCATTCGTCTCGAAACAGTGTTCTTGTTGTGTCGTAATGACAGGACGAATCAGACGTCAACTAGTAAAACCCCCGATTCCTTAAAGAATCGAACTTCCATATGTAAAACTGCTTCAAACGTCTGATTACTTTAAAAACGAGTGAATCTTTCTGCGTAGTTTGCGATCCAAACTACGAAAAGCTAGTTTTCCACGGTTCTATACGTTTACGATGTCATCTCTCCAGAACTACGGATCGTACAGTGAAGTAATTTTGCAAGTATAATCAGTGGTATATGTGGATAATGTAGGCAAAATGTGCTGCGAATTGACTTATTAGTAATGGAGTGATAAATTAAAACGTCATGTCTGATGCTGCATATTTACTACATGAACAGCGAAAAGGTAGTAATCGATAATTTTTTGGGACGGGGGAGATGTAAGGGCCGTGTGTGCCCATGGTATCAGCGAGAAAAGTTTCGAAAAGGTTTAAAATTATGTTGGAAGTCGCACAGTGCTCTCATTCTCAAATTCTGTGTGAATGTAGTGTAGGGGCTTGGGTGGAGACTATACTGTTGCCAGCATGACAGAGATCGGAGTGTGCTGGGCCAGGCCAGTCGCTGTACTGGTGGCTAATGATAAAAAATTAGCGGAACGACAACTTATTCATTACAGTTCACAGTCGTATGTTCTCCTCTGTATCGGCGAGCAGGATGGCAGCGGCGTAACACGCGGCCTCCACACTTGCTGATGCTGTCTCAGCTAAAACTCTGACGGACGTAAACCACGGCGTGCGGATCACGTAATCACGTCGCTCGCCGGGTAGCACGCCTCGGCGGCGAACGGCATAGCCCGTCTGACGGTGAGACTGACTCCGAGACAGCGGATTATCAGAGCACTTTAGTTGACATCGTAGGGGTGGGGTCAGGTACCGCTCAGCATCTCTGCATGGTGTGGAGGTAATCTGCAGCAAATTCCTTGCACCAACAAAGCCAGTCTATGAGTACCTACAGTGCCAGTCGCAGGCAGCAGCTGCTGGCGCGCCTCCCGAGTACTGCGAATGTGGACAGAGTATCAAGCACCATCAGTTAACTGAATCAGCCACAGGTAGAAGTCTTCAAGTCTTGTCATCAGTCACTACGAGGTCGGAAGCTCACAGCAACAGCGTGTGTTAGACTAGATCAGCCTCCGAGATGGGAGTCACCTTAGCGAACAGTAAAATCACACTATAGGTTTGGCCTCGTAGCTGGTGCACTGCAATCTACATCTACATCGATACTCCACAATCCACCATAGGGCGCGTGGTGAAGGGTATCCCGTATGACTACTAATCATTTAGTTTCCTGTTCCACTCGAAAGAGGGAAAAACGACTGTCTATATGCCTCCGTATGATCCCAGTTCCTCGTATCTTATCTTCCTGGTCCCTTCGCGCAATATAGATTAGATGCAACAGAATCATTCTGCAGTCAGCTTCAAATGCCGGTTATCTAAATTTTCTCAATGGAGTTTCTTTAAAAAAACGTCGTCTTCCTTCCAGGTATTCCCATTTGAGTTCCCGAAGCGTCTAGCAGTAACAAATGTAGCAGCCCGCTTCTGAATTGCTTTTATGTCTCTCTTTAATCAGACATGATGTGGATCTCAAACACTCGAGCAGTACTCAAGAACACGTCGTACTAGCGCCCGATATGCGGTCTCCTTTACAGATGATCTACACTTACCAAGATGATGATGATGATCTTTAGTTTGTGGGGCGCTCAACTGCGCGGTTATCAGCACCGGTACAAATTCTCAATCTTTGCTCTGTACAATCTCGTCACTTTCATGAATGATGATGAAACGATGAGGACAACACAAACACCCAGTCATCTCTAGGCAGGTGGAAATTCCTGACCCTGCCGCACTTCCCAAGATTTCTCCCAGTAAAACGACGCGACTGTGTCAAGCAGGACAGTACTAATGTTATATCCTAACATTACGGGTTTGTTTTTCCTACTCATCCGCAAACTTACATTTTTTTCACCTTTGCAGCTGGATACCGTTCGTCACACCAACTTGAAATTTTTTTCCAAGTCATCTTGAATTCTCCTACAGTCACTCAGCTTTGACGTCTTACCGTACACCACAGCATCATCAGCAAACAACCGCAGGTTGCTGCCCTCCCTGTGCACCAGCTCATGTATGTGTTAGAGATTAATAGCAGTCTAATCACGGTTCCCTGGCGCAGTCCTGAATACCCTTGTACCTGATGAACACTCGCCGTCGAGCATGTTGAGCCTCATGCATGATTGGCACTATTTCATGTGAGAAAAGGGCAATCTGAATTTCGCACGAGCGATGCTTTCTGAAACCATACTGATTCGCAGACATAAGCGTTTCGGTCTCAATACAGTGTATTATATTCGAACCGACAATATGATGATTTACACAAGGACTCGGAATCCTCAGTATTTATTACTGCCAGTCTGAGGCATTGACGTTATGGCGGGCCGGCGATGACTGTACGTGGCCTTCTTTTTGAGGCTCATCAGCGCTCTTCATCACTCACTGTTTCGCTAGAATATCTTTCAGTGCTTCTGCTTGTTGCTTTACCGCATATCAGTCAGCTGGTAAGTGTTCTTGTGAATCATTTACTCTCTGTTACGAAATCAAGCTGAGCTGTTACAATGACGTTATGGCTTCTCGTCGCTGAAGTCATGTAGCTGAGTTTACAAGTAAAGTTTGTCGCTCATGTGAGGTGAGGCAACCTCTTCCGATTTTATCCATTTGAGAAAATTTTACATCGGTCCGTCTGTCTCTTCTCCGTTATTGCTTAGGGGATGATCGCAAAATCTATGTACAGTTAAAAATTCCAATAAAGAGACAATAATCCTTTACCCGGTTTTTAAATACTTGTTAAATGTTAGAAGCACACGAGCATTTACAGTGTGCAAAGCGCTTTGATGCCAATGGTGTGACTGTTGAAAATGAAATGTACCATAAGCTACCTGCTAGTATACTGCAATCAGACCGTTCATTATCTATAATAATCAAATACAGTAGATTCTATTTGGAACTCACGTGTAGCCACTCAAATATTCATTACTTAATCATGGCAATAATCTTATCCCATAACCTAAATTAAATGATTAATATTCTTATTGTTATAAGTGCGCATGGTAATATTTGACTGTTAGTTATTGAATACCGTGGGAAGCAAAGAAGCATATGAAGCAACAAGAATGTGGCTCCGAAAAATACTACTTCTGAAGGAATAAGGAGAGAGAAATGGAAAAAATGTAATAGAAATCAGACATTCTCTGATTCTCAGCTACCGGAAAAGTTCTTTATGAGTTCTCTTGATAAACTGACTCTGACAACCGAAGGAAGTACTTCAGCTTCTTCCTGAATTAAGAGCTGTTGATAAAAACCGACTTTATTTAGATTACGTTTTTCTTCCAATTCGATATCGGATCATAAAACTTTGGTAGTCGACGTCATGTACTCTAAAACCCTCATGAAAACTGACTCACTTCCATGCCCTTTTCTCCGCCAAAAGTGGTTTTCATTCGTTTCCTAGAAATCGTCAGTTTGGTACTGCTGAAGGATCTCCTTACTCAAACTAACTACATTTTCTGGCGTCAGACTTTGAAATTAACATTCGCTTTGCATTTGTAGTTCTTTAACTAAAGGTTCTCAAAATTTCACTGCAGTTAAAAAGTGTTCAATGATCACTGCAGGTGAGGCAACAATAGCGTCTGCAGCCTACGTCAGACAATAATGGCGAGAATATTGGAGTCGCCTTCACGTGAATGAATAGTACTCGTAAAACGCAGGAACGAAGACGCACGAGTCAGTACTTATATCGCGCGAAAAATGTATTAGTATCACTATGATCTGAAGCTTTCCAGAAATTTAGGATAAACAGAAACTGTTATTTTGATATATCATCATACATGAGCACATACGCCTTCAACTGTTCTACAAAAGATGTTTGGGCTAGTGTTGGCCCTATGAACGCCCTATGAACTTTTATTAATTAATTCGTATTTGTAGCGAACCTTACGGAGCAGGAATTAATACTGACTTATATACGTAGTAACAGCAGCATTATAAACGGCTGGTGAATAACATCAGCACATCTCTGAAATATCTCCGTTACTTTCTTACACGGTTGACTCCTCCGAACAGGCAGTAGTCTTATATGGCCAGTGAGTTTCAGCTCATCACTACCACGACCTACAGTTATAGTGTACTATCCCGGTTTCGTAAAGAATCGCTTCTTCCCGTAAAATTTAGCGTAACGTAAATAAAGGCATATCTTGCCTACTGTTGAGTGACGTCCGTTGTAACTACGTAGCATATAATTTAGCGTCCAGTCGACATTTAAATCGTTAGGGACGTGTGAGGGGATTTGCTAACTTTGGGTAAGTTCAGTCTCGACTCGTTCCTCTTGCAGCTGTTTGTTTTCTGCGGTTACTAATGCACAAACACACGAATTATCTTCAAACTACAAATTGAGGGAAGAAATTATGTCAATACTGCATGACACTGTACGTTCATTGCTCATGTTTGAATGTTATATAGAGATTCCTGGCCCTCCTGTGCCTGGCTACAGTCACTTTCAAGTATGTAACTGAGAAGAAAGCCATGTTTGACTACCCTGTATGTTATGTTTATACGACCGCGTGTCACGGCAGCACTCAACTGATTGCTTGCTCATGGGCAGGGGTGTGTGCCTCTGTTTCCGATACCAACTGCCGGAGTTTCACATGCAGTAAAGCAGGCAAGTCACTTCCGCGTGACACGGTAATAACTAGTAACTGAAAATATCATAATTACATACAGCGTATTTACAATTAACTTTTACTACTTGAGAAGTACTTTCAGTATGGGTATACAACTTTAGAGGGGTGATGTTTAGACTATGCTGTGAAGAATTTGCGTTGTTAGCAGTGTTAGTGTCGTGACTTGTCATTAGGTGCCGGTACTGCTACAGTTACATAGGGTTGAAACATATGCATCAATGTGCAATACAGTTGCAGACAGTCAACATGGGTCTCGACAGAGCTTCACTCGTATAGAAGTAATGCTGCTGCTCATTGTGAGTATCGACAGATTAAAGGAATGCGGAGAGGTCCTCTTTCCACTCTGAGGTGGAGCATGATTCGGAAGTTTGAGAATTTCTCCTGGGAGAGCCCGACGGCCAAAAGGACTATTTCCAAGACAGAAAGCTGGACGAAATGTGCGATCTTCAAGCAATGCACGGCCTGTCAAGATAGTTCAACATTCCATTGTCCACCATTCGAAAAGCCACACAGCATTACAGTAATCTCTGGTGTGGTCCAGGCTGTCTTGGATGAAGATGGTCGTCACATTCACCAACGTCTGTAACCAGAAAAGTAAACATGATACGCAATTAAATAATGTTACCCTATCATTTGGAAATCAAAATGTAAATTTTTCAGTAGTTTATTCGTTATTTCTCTGCCTCGTGTCCTTGCAAATGTTTTAAAAAAGTTTCATTCTCCTAAGGTTACTAGTTTTTCATGCGTGCCTCTCGAGAAGCGGAAGTTTAATTATAAACACCCTGTATACTAATCCACCAAGCACATAAATAGATAGATTATTGATCATAATCGTGTAAATTTTTATATTAAAGGAATGATAGACTGCTCACTACCCTCACGAATTATGTTCTGTTTTATTCTCCCTTCGTGAGAGCAATGTGGGAAATATTTAGAAGCGAAATTTCGGTTCCCACCATTCGTCTGATGAATAAGAGGGAAAATATTCTTAGTTACTCTGCCAATTGACCTTCCACAATGAATTGGCACAGCTCGGAAACATACACATGGGGGAAGACTTTAGTTCTCTGTACATTCACCCTTCAAAGCGAGACCTTCGTCCAGACAATGCCTGATTTAGGGAAGACCAAGGTTGTGGAACTCTGCATTTTAGCCGTTCAGAAGTCGTTCCACTTCGAAAATCACCTCTTTGTCAATGTTTGAATGCCACCACGCAATAATTTCTTCATGCAAGGAAAGAGGTAGAAATCACTGCCTCCCTCGTCACGGGAAAACGAGGGAGATGGGATTGACACAAAGAAGTGCGATTGCGTCCTGTGCAGAATGAACTGTTGTGTTGTCGTGGAGGAAAAACGCCCTACTTGCACAGCTTACCTTCTTGCGACTCTTCTTCTTAACAGCGTGCAGTAATCTCGTCAGGAGATTTCGGGAGTTTTTTCCGAAGACGGTTTGCCTCTTCCGGGTATGAACTGTTAGCATCACACCGTGACACTGAGAGTACACATAGTGTCAGCTTTCACTTTGGTCGGTCTTCGCCTATGAAGAGTCCACATGCTTCCTCTGTTTGCTTTACTCCTTCCTCCCAATGTCAGAAGGATACGAAGTACTCGTCCATGACTACTGGCTGTCAGAGAAGTCATCTGATTCGTTTCGATACAGTCGCAATATTTTCATTTGTGCCTCATTCCGGTTGACTTCGCTGGTGGGTGTGAGCAGTCACTTAACAACAAAGGCTGGCTATGGTCATCATCTTCATAATTTTGTGGAAGATGCTGAAAAGTGATTCTTAACTGGTTTTCCCTTTTTCCTCTATCGCCTCCAGTAAAATCTCCATTCTTCCTTCATTCCCCGGTTCTTCACACAGAGACGTCGCTGCTTTTCGTCATTCAGACATGTCTGACCAGTGTGCCATACGGTGGCCCGTGGTTGTCGTATACTTTCAGCTACTCGGTGTGCATAGTTGCAGCATCGTGCTCCGTCAAATGTAGGAATGGAACTACCGCGCAATAGTTAACTTTATCAACGAGCTGCATGATTTGTTTTGGCCCGATCAGCGGCGTCCTACGATCAGCTGTCACATGGAGATATAAATGCGCAACATGTCCGCACACATGAACCGGCAAACAACCAGTCTGATTGTGCCTGGTTTGTTTTTGTGTCTTAATAAAATTCCAAGGCAACTTAAGCGTTGGATATGAATGCAAGTTAAAAATAATGAAACCAATGCAAGAATGGAAAAATACGTTTCATCTCAGTGTTTACTTTAACCCTTTCACATACATGGGACATATTTGTCCCACATATAAATAACCTTACTAATTAGACTGCAATCACAGTTGATGTGCTGCAGATGCTCTACTTGAAGCAGAGATATTTGTTTTCTTTAATATCGTACAGCTTTGGTGGCAACAATTGCTATAACTACCATTAGTCGTCGGTTATTGTTTGTGGTTTTCACTTCGAGCAGACACACAAATTTATTCACTTATTGTGTGCGTATTGTGTTCTCTGCCTTACTGTCAAAGCTTGAAAGTATATTCAAGTAAGTTTCTCTTTTACTTTAGACCATTCATTTAGAAAATAACTGTATTTCATCAGTGGATATCTTTATTTTCATTCTTTGGGACCCAGTTGTTACAATGTACCACAATGGTAATTTGTGTACTTGTTTTTGAATGTCATGAAGTCGTTACTATTATGTAAAAAAACGAGCAGAATGGTATTTAAAATTCGGTTGAAAATATATTATCTTCCATTTTATTAAGTAAGCGGAAAAAATTTTTACTGGTATAATTTCAAATCTGCTTTTAGGTCATGTGCTCCAGAAAAAGAGAATTTTTCATCACTGATGAAAGTATTATGCAGATTTTGGAGGCTTGCAGTTGTGATGACGAAGATAATCTGTTACTGGATGAAGAAGATAAAATTTTTCTTGAAGGAGATATGGAAGATAAAAGAGAACATGTTATTATAGAAGATCCTGAAAAAGAAATACGTAGCCCACCTAGCAAAAGAAGGCATACAGACGAAATATCAGAACCAAATGCTGAGGTACCTGATTCCCTTCCAGATTTACCAGAATTTAAATGGTCCAGAACTTGCCGAATAAGACAGTTCAGTGATAACATGAATAATGAATTTTGGAAAGTGCTTTTCTTTAGTGTCAGTGAAAATCGTGAAATGCCACAGCCATTTGAAATTTTTTCTTCCACTATTGGCCTAAAATATTTGGTGCATGATATATTAATTCCTGACAGTATTCGGTATGCAGAACAATCAGACAACGCATTCAGCATAAATGAAGATGAAATCAAGGAATTTCTTGGTATGAACCTGGTAATGGGGTACCATATTTTGCCTACATTTAGAAGCTACTGGGCAACTGAACCAGATTTAGGTGTTCCTTATATAGCTCAGATTATGCCACTACATCGGTTTGAAGGGATTCGAAAGTACTTACATTTTTCCAACAATGCAGATCAGTCAATAAAGGAAGACCGCACATACAAAGTGAGACCTGTAATTACCCATTTGAACAAAATCTTCCAGGAATCTCGTAGTGCAACTATGGCTCAATCTGTAGATGAGAATATGATCAGATTCAAAGGACATAATATTATGCGGCAGTATGTCAAAAATAAGCCAGTCAAATGGGGTTACAAAATGTGGTGCAGATGTGATTTGGAAACTGGCTACCTATTTGAGTGTGATTTATACACTGGCAAAAAAAAAAACTCAGGTCCTGAAGTAGGGTTTGGTGAGTCAGTAGTTCTGCAACTGACAAAATCACTATCCAGACTGGGATGTGAAATTTGCATACATAACTTTTTTAACTCTCCAGCTTTGCAGTATTACCTTGGTTTACAAAATATCAGATCATGTGGAACAGTGCACACCAATCGTAAAAACATCCCAAAGACATTCCCTCCAGACAAGGAAATGAAAAGAGGTGATTCATACAGTCTCAGTAGCAATGGTCTGACAATCCTCAAATGGATGATAACAAGCCAGGTTTTCTACTGACAAATTTTATTTCCCCAATACCATGTACGACAGTGAAGAGGTGTCAGTCTGGTTCTTCTGAAAAGATCAATGTTCAGTGTCCTCTTATGATAAGAAAGTACAAGTGGATGGAGGGGTGGACCTTATGGACCAGAAGAAAGTGACTTATGAGATCGACAGGAAGGCAAAGATTAAGTACTACCTGAGAATTTTCTTTGATCTTCTTGACATTGGTGTAAACAATGCGTATGTAATATATTCAAAGTTGGCAGAAGAATCAGGATTCAAATCAACACTATCATCCCTAGAGTTCAGACAATGCATTGCAAGAAATCTAATTGGAAATTATTCAAGTCGACAAAGGAATTTATCAACAGTAGTGAAAAGATCAAGAAAGATGCAGACCAGTCGCAATCCAAAGAGTCCAGAACACCGAATGATAAAAATAAGACGTAAGGAAGAGATGTGTTCATTGTGCTTCGAAGTGTGTTGAAAATCGCACTTACAATATTTGTGAACAGTGTGGTGTTAATTTATGCTTTACTTCAAGCAGAAACTGTTTTGCAGAATTTAACATCAAATAGACAACATAAACACAGCGTCTATAATTTTTCGATGTATTAAGTGTAATGTGTTCTGTAACTGTCCTTTAAGGACCACAGGGACAAATATGAAATATGTCCGAGCTTTTTTTTTTTAGCAGTACAAATAAAAATGTTTGGAATAATAACATATTTTGTTTATAAAACCTCCAGTTACCACAGAGATACAGAAATTTTAATCACTAGCACTTTAGTTTTCTTATGTACCTGAAAGGGTTGAAGGACAATGCCGAGGAACCTAGTACATTAAAACAATTTTGTGTGGGTACCAACAGCGGGAATGATTGAGATTATAGTATTAGTTTGATGGAAACAAGGTGCATTGAGACCGTGATGATCGAATAGAACAGGGTGCCTTAGGAGAAATGATCATAAGCCAGGGATATAAAAAGAACGATCATTCGAAGCAAGAAAAACCTATTAAATATGGCATCTATATATCTAAACAGCTACGAGCACTTCTTCATCTTCGGTAGCGTGTAACAAATCTCTTCTATTGCAAGCTCTTTGCTTTTCGTGCTTAGAAAGGAGATAATATGTACCAAAACAAGAAAAAGATTTGTCTCTCAAACAAAGAGCTCCAAAATGCCTACGTTAAAAGCTATGACCACTAGTTATGTGGAAGAGATGGCCAAGTGCACATAGCTGTGAAGATATGAATTTTAGAGCCCGTGTTTACTGGAATTTTTATCTCGTTTTGGTCCATACTACCCCACCTCAAAATATTGAAAGCAGAGAGCTTGCAGTAGAAGAGATTTGTCTCACAGCATCGAAGTTGAAAAAGAGCTCATAGATCCAAGAGTATGCTTTATAGAGGCGACGTTTACTAGGCTTTTTTACTTCAATTGATGGTTGCTGTCGCATGGCTGAAAAAGACCATTGCTCCTGCGACACCCTGTGTAGATGAGAGTAGACGCAGACTTCAAGGTTATCACACTACTTTGTAGTAGGCGCGTGAAGTACTGATGGTTATGTGCAAATCTGCGCTATCTCTGCCGTAGTACATGTCCTGCATCTCACAGAAAGCAGGGATATTAAACCGATCACTGAAATATCGAGGTACAGTTGCAAGTTAGCTACACTCCTTCATAAAAACCCAAATATTGCATTACAGTCTTAAAAAAAGGACGAATACAATATGGTACTGGGCTGGCCAACTATATTCATGTTCCTTTTAAACGCATAATAACCAGCTATACGTTCAAATAACGCTAAGTAACAGGTACAAAGAACAGCCAGAAGTGCAGAATTGCCGATGTAGAGGAATCATCAGAATGAAGTGAAAGCAGAGAAAAAGAAAGGAGATCTTAAACGGAATCAATACCTAGGAAATTTTAAGGGACAACATAAAATTTACTGAATATGTGTTTTGTTTAAAAAGAAATCACGTTTTTAAGGGAGAATTGTCCATTGAAAGGTCACAGAGAAACCTGGTAACATCGCTTCAGTCCTAATTAGGACTCAGAGCTTACCAATAGAATGAAACTGAAGGAGTAAATTAAAAACTGTGGTCACAGTGACCAGATATAGGTTTTAGAAATTGATGATGACAGTGACAAAGTCAGCACGGTAATTTACTGTTGCTACTGCGATAAGTTAACTAACATTAATTGTGCAGGAGAAATGCCTCGAAGGCGGCACGATTCAGAGATCCAAATATTTGCAGTTGAGGTAGCGGTAGGGGCAATCATGTTAGGAGGCCAGGTAAGATAGAGTAGGAGAGGTTGTGGCGTGGTGGTCCGTACGGCGCAGCGAGCGTGAAATAGCCCGCCTGCGTGGAGTGGGCCGCACTGCCCTCTTGGCCGGCGATGGACGTCTGCGGCCGCGCCTGGCGCACTGCCCGCCCCTGCTGGCCGGCAACCCAGCAAACCCGCTCCCCGCGGGGCCCGCGGCTCCTCCTGTTTACCTTTGCCACTGGCAGTGGTCGCCCTTTCGCATTTGCCCGCCAGCCAGTCAGCAGCATCTGACAGCGGTGCTACATACATATTATCAGTAGCCCTTACTGGCAAGGAACCCCTCGAGAGCGAGGTCACAATTTCAATCTTGAGTAAGGTTCATGTGAAAGTGTTGTGTTAACACTTATGACAGGGAAGATATTAACTGCTAATGACTCGCCACGTGCATGGAGGGCGACAGGAAATGACTGTGCAGGAGACGCAGAGACAAACCTTCTGTGGAATGTATGTAGTACACTCCACAAAATGGACATCGTCGACATTCTACAAATGTTCAAAACAAACCTTTAACTTCAATCATAAACAACCAATGAAAAATAGCGCGCCACGGTGATCACCATCAAGATCGTAAGCGAACACCTAGGAATTAAAAATCGTGCAGGGCGTTCAGCTTGGTATCCACTTTTAAAGACTGCATAACACGATCATATTGGTGCACTGGGATGGTGACAAATGATGGAATGCGATGGTATGCAACAGAATGCGAAACAGTCTGTCGTGGAAATTATCGTGAACTGTCTGTGGTTTAAGGTGTAGCTGCAGATGTTTTATAGGCACGGAAAAAGCACATCCAGAGGCTGAATTTGTCCAATGGTTCCAGATGGTATGAACTGCTGTCACACATTTTTCAGGAGGGATAGTTTGCTGTAAGGGAGTATGATTTTTATACACGTAACAGAAATCAAGCAAAATCAAGTTTTTTTCGATCAGTTATTGACATAAAGCTTTACTCATACCATAGTTATAGTTTTCTTAAGCTCATTTTTCCATTCTTGCTTTCTGCGGCGTAAGTACTCCCTACTGCTCTTGCAAGATCATGCCCACTGGAAACAATCGTAGGGGGCAGAGCATCGCCAGTTTCTCGCAGCTCAACAAATAAGTTTCCAGCCAATTTACCACCCAGATTAGCAGCCGACATTACTGTATATGAATCCGTTAGGGCATTGATGTTAGCTGATTTTGATATAAGTCTCTTGCTAGCTCCAATTTCCAGCCAATTTACTGTCTGGATTAACAGCCACCATTTCTGTATACAAATGCGTTACGGCATTGATATTAGCTGCTTTTGACAGAGACCTCTTGGTACCTCTGGTTTCCAGTGTTCCTTTCATTTGCATTTCATCTTCAAATCCGGACTGGTCGGAGTTGAAAACAAATTCCTTACTGAACGATGGTATAACTTTGTTTATCTCATCTACAAATATTCGCGCCGATTCCGCAGTTTGCTGTGCATCGTTAAGTTGACGCTTTGTTAGAGATTTCGTTATCTCACATCTCCCAATTGTGTAGCACTGTTTTAAGTTATGTAACAATCCTCTGCTTCCAATGAAATCAATGTACTATAAGTCACGCGCAATTTGATGTGCATAACGTAGTAGGTCACTATATTGCACATCCTGCAAATTGTATCGAATATGCTTGAAACGCGAAAACACCATTTTTTTTTTTTACGAGTGTGCCATTTTCTCCCTTGAATATCCCAGTTTTTCTTGCTGCATACTTATTCGGAATCTGTTAATTATCGTTTTGGACAATTATTGTCATTTACTATGTTTCCCTGGACACATGGTTTCTGGCTCCCTGTCCGACAATGATGATGAACTACATGACTCGACACCTGTTTAATTATCACTTTTACATGTTAAGCATGTATCGTCATCACTGCACTCCTCTTCTTCAATGTCCCCACTGTCGAGCATATACGACACTACACATTCCACTGACTCATCTTGCGGAAACCCTAATATTTCACCTGACACTTCTTTCTCTCACTCTGCGAAATTTCTTGGACTCCTTTCTGATGAAATTTTAACTTCGGCAACTATTGTTGTAGATATAATGCGATGTTTGCTTTGTTTATCATTGCCACTGCTCTGGTTTGTATCAACACCACTAGCACTGTATCAGTGTTGTGAGTTACTCGTCGACTAAGCAGTTCAATTAGCTCCGAAGCCTCATGCTCTGCTCACCATTGGATGCATCCAGTCCCAGCCCCTGCTGCCATTAGCAGTCAATTTTGTGGTTGCTTGCTAGACAATACGTAAGGTGTCGAATGCCGTAAACATCGTCTGCCTTTTGCGAACACGCATTCAAGGGGTTCCTTGTGAGTAGTAAATAGGCCGATGTCTTGTACTGGACGCAATAATAATTGGGTTATTTTTTGCGACTATAAACACTGTCAAGGAAGGAGAGGAAAACAGCAACATAAATCACTTAGGAACAAAATGAATTGGAAATGCATGAAAACCAATGTGAAATGGCTGCAGGATAAATGTAATGAAACAGAAAAAGATATGATCGCCAGAAGGTCAGACTCAGCACATAGAAAAGTCAAAACAACCTTCCGTTAAATTAAAAGCAGGAGCGACAACATTAGGGGTTCGTTGAGAATTCCACAGTTAAAGGAATAGAGCGAATACTTATAAAGAGTACACTGAAGATCTCGGTGAGGGGGGGAGTGGGGGGACTAGTCTGATGTCCAGATAGAAGAAGGAACTGCAGTCGATATGGAAGATAAAGGAGACCCAATATTAGAGTCAGAGTTTAAAAAATATTTGAGTGACTTAAGATTAAGTAAGGCATAAGGGATGGATGAAATTTAATCGGAATTTCCATAATCATAAGAAAAGTGACATAGGAACGTGTATCAAACTGGATGTGTAGAATGTCTTAGGCATACCATCAGATTCCGAAGACAGCAAGAGCTGATAAGTGCGAGAACTCTTGCACAGTCAGTTTAACATCTGATGCATCCGAATTGCTCATAAGGATAATGTACAGAAAACTGAAAAAGAAAATTGAGAATCTGTTAGATGGCGATGAGTTTGGTTGCAGAAAAGGTAGAGGCACCAGAGAGGCAGTTCTGGCGTTCCGATTGATAATGGAAGGAAGATTGAAGAGAACTCCAGATACTTTCATATGTTTGTCGACTTGGAAAAGGCGCTCGACAATGTAAAATGGTTCCAGATGTTCGAAATACTGAGAAAAATAGTAGTAGGCCATAGCGAAAGACGAATAACACCCAATTTGTATATGAACCAAGATGGAACAGTAAGACTGGAAGAACAAGAACGAAGTGCTCGGAGTAAACATGGTGTATGATGGAACATGTGGTATAGGGATAGAGAATTTTATTTGTAATCAGAACGCCCTCTGTCTTAGCTTAGAATTCCATCACAGCTCACATTTTGAATAAAACCATCAGCAATGGCGACCGAAGACATCCAACATAAGAAGTCACTCTCATTCAGCCAACCGCCAAGTCAAAGACGGCGGAGGAACAGAGATTCAGGACTTTGTCTTGCCCGTGGGGTGAGAATCTGCTCCTAAAGACGAAAGAGTCAGCAGTGATCAACGGCACAAGGACACAGAAGACAATGGTAACCACTGCATTAAAGACCTATAATGTTTATCCACAGGACAGGGGTCCTGGAACTGAAAAAGTGTCATGATGATCTCTACATTGGCAAAAGATTTCGGTCTGGTCACCCATTCGAATCTCTGCGAGAGGACTTCCAAGAGGCAGGTGACTTTGAGATAAATATTCAATAACCGTTGAAAGGATAATGTTCTACAATTCGGGACGTGAAATTTCAGAAACTTGATTATGGTAGAAACATAGAAAATCTGTAAAGCAGGGCGCTCAGGCACAGACTAGATATACTAGGGGTCAGTGAAGTGAAATGGAAAGAAGAAAAGGATTTCTGTTCAGGTGAAAATAGGGTAATATCAACAACAGCAGAGTATGTTATAACTGGAGTATGATTCGTTATGAACAGGAAGGTGGGGGAGAGAGTGAGTTACTGTGAACAGTTCAGTGATAGTGTAGTTCTCATCAAAATAACAGCAAAACCACACCGATGACGGTACTTCAGGTATACAAGCCGACGTCGCAAGCCGGAGATAAAGAGATACAGAAAGTATTGCGGATATTGACCGGGTAATTCAGTGCTTAAAGGTAGATGAAATTCTCATGGAAGATTGGATTTCGGTTATAGGGAAGGGAGTGTAAGTGAGGGTTAAGGCAGGAAATGGGCTTGGTACTAGGATTGAGAAAGGAGAAAGACAAATAGAGCTCTGAAATAAATTTTGGCTAGTAAGAGCGAATATTCGTTCAGAAATCACAAGAGGAGAAGGTATACTGGGAAAAGGCCGGGAGATCCCGGAAGATTTCAGTTAGATTACATCATGGCCAGGCAGAGATTACGAAATCACATACTGTATTCTAAGGCTTACCCAGGAGCAGTTATGGACCCAGACACAACTTAGTAGTGATGAAGAGTAGGCTGGATTTTAAATCACTGCTTAAGTACGGAAGTTATACGGAAGTATTAAGGAATGAAGAGATATGCTAGAAGTTCTCTAAGACTATAGATGCTGCGGTAAGGAACAGCTTAATAGGTAATTCAGTTGAATGGACGTTCCTTAAAACGGCATTCACAGAAGTTGGACAGAAAACGGCAGATACAAAGATAATAATTGCGAAGAAACCCTATATAACAGAAGAAATACTTCAGTTAGTCCATGAAAGATGGAAGTACAAAAATGCTCTCGGAAATTCAGGAATACAGAAATACAAGCCGCTGAGAAATGAAATCAGTAAGAAGTAGAAGCGAAATGGCTACATGAAAAACGTGCAGAAATCGCAAAAGGTATGACTATCAGAAGCACTGAATCAGCATATAAATAATTCAAAACAACCTCCGGTGAAATTAAAACGAAAGAAGGTAATATTAAAAGTGAGGTGGGAATTCCACAAGTAAATGCGTTGAAGAGGGCGTATAGATGGAAAGAGTGCATTGAAGGCCTCTATGAAGGGAAGACTCTCGTGATTACGTGATAAAAGATGAAACATGACCCGAAGTAAAAGAGATAAGGATCCAGTATTAGAATCAGAATTTGAAAGAGCTTTGTAACAATTAAGAAGGAATAAAACGGAAACAATAGACAACATTCCATCAGAATTTCTAAAATCATAGCTAGGAGTGGCCAAAAAGATTATGCACGTCGGTGTGCAGAATAGATGTGACAGGGTGATATTTCATATTACTTTCGGAAAAATACCATCCGCACAATTCTGAATATCACAAGAGTCGAAAAGTGGGAGAATTGTCGCACAGTCAGCTTAACAGGTGATGCATCACACTTGCTGACAAGAATAGCATACAGAATAACGGAAAAAAGAACTGAGAATGTGTTAGAGACTATCAGTTTGGCTTTAGTAAAAGTAACGGCTCCTGATAGGTAGTTATGACGTTGCAGTTGGTAATGGAAGCAAGACTAAAGAAAAATGAAGACAGGATCATAGGATTTCGTCGACTTGGGAAAAGCTTTCGACAATTTAAAATGGTACAAGATGTTCGAAATTCTTGGGAAAATAGTAGTAAGCTATAGGGACATACGGATAACATACCACATGTGCAAGAGTCAGGAGGGAATAATAGAGTGGAAGACCAAGAACGAAGTGCTACGATTAAAGGGGTATGAGACATGGTTGTAGTCTTTGGCCTCTATTGTTCAATCCGTACATCGAAGAAGCATTGATATGAAATAAAAGAAAAGGTAAGGTGGAATTAAAATTCAAGGTGAGAGGATGTCAATGCTGAGATTCACTGATGAAATTGTTATGCTCCGTGAATTTCTGATTGGAATGAGCAGTCTAACGACTATAAAATATGGATTAACAATAAATCGACGAATGGCGCAAGTAATCAGAATTATCAGAAACGAGACAATGAGAAACTAGACATCAGGATTGGTGAGCATGAAGTTAAGGAATTCTGCTTCCTAGGGAGCAAAATAACCCATAACGGACGTAGCCACGAGAAAATATATATAAAAAACAGGCTAGGACCTGAAGAAAGGGCATTCCAGGGCTAAGAGAAGTCTACTAGTATCAACCGTAGGTCTCAATTTGAAGAGGCGATTGATGAGTGTGTACGTTTGAACCCGTTGTATGGAATGAAACGTGGACTGTGGGGAAACCGGAAAAGAAGAAATTCGAAGTGTTGTAACTGCGACCGGAATGGTCGCGGGGTTGACGTGACGGAAAGCGCGGCGGAACCCATGGAGTGGCCGGGGAACGACAACACAAACGGGAGAGGACGGGCACGACCAACAAAGGACCAAACGAACAACAACAAGATCGACATAACGGAGTCACAAGAAAACCACTTCCACTCGTACACAAAACAAGAAAGAAAATACGCTGTGTAAGGCAAGGCGATAATTCCAGAGACGCACGCAAGATTAGACTGACTGGGTGAGCGAGAGGCAGGCGCTTAAATACATGATCAGGGGCGCCGCAATTTCCACTGGGACCACGTGTTTCACTGTGGCGCCCTCACCAAACATGGGCCAGGAGGCGCGCGCCGCCACGGCTTACGGCGCTGACATTCATGCCGTCTGGAGCGGATTCAAATTCCGCGGTGCGCTGTACCAGACGAAGCATTTGAGATGTGATGCTACAGAAGAATGTTGAAAATTAGGTGGACTGATGAGGTAAGGAATGAGGAGGTTCTCCGCTGAATCGGAGAGGAAAGGAATATGTGGAAAAACTGACAACAAGGAGGGATAAGGTAGTAGGACATCTGTTGTGGAATCACGGAATAACTTCCGCGGTAAAAGAGGAACCTGTAGTGATTATAAACTGTCAAGGAAGACGGAGAGTGAAATAAATCCAGAAAATAACTGGGGACGTAGATTGCAAGATGAAGAGGTTCGCACAAAAGAGAAATTCGCTGTGGGACGCATCAAAATTTAATAAATAAAACAAAATCACACGAGCATTTTGCAATGCTGTAATTGCTTTCGACCACTTAGTGATCATCTTCAGACACGCTGTAGATAAAAAGGGGAGCCTTTTAAAGGCTTTATAATTTGTAAAATCTGCGAAGTTACTGTGTAATGATAAGAATGAACAAAATAATATATAAACGCAGACTCTGAAAATGGTTGCCGTTGCGTTGCCTACAGCACTGAAGCTAACGGTACATTTATATCAGGTCTTACTGGCAGAGTGATATCCTGTCTTTGTCTTTCTCACACACATACACATTCATAAGAGAATCAGCCAATCATTTAATCTCGAAGAGAGTATTAAGATTTTTTTTCATGATATTTGTGTCCATTGGGGATGCCCACAGAAAAGATGCATATTTGGTCATCTGCTCTTCACATAATTTTTCTGTTTCTAACGTGAGAATTGCCGTTGACACTGTACTACATGATTCTTGACTATAGATAAAAAAATTGATTTATGTATGATAAAATACTTGTCACCTAGAAGCACAGTGGGACTGAATGAGTTAGGAGGCAACCCCTATCTATTTGAAACTGCCGTTACGCTTATTAAGGTGAAGCAAGTTAATTTCCGTAGCGAAAAGTTAATAGTTGTGCCAGCTCTATGATGGGACTAACTTCCTCTTAACAACAAGGCCTTTTCGTGGCTGGGAGCCAACTGCTGCACAAATAGCATGCGTAATATTATCTACCTGTTCCTGAGTGCCAAATCGTCTGAAACTCCATTAATATTAATTGAGCATTTGTCCTAGTCTCCTTACTAAGGAGAAAACTTTGCAGCAGAAATTTAAATAGCGTTCTTCAGACTGACCGATCAGGATTTACACTTTATTAAGCGATAGAAGTTATTTTCTCTCACGGAGTACTGGTGGTTAAAGATTACAGGAAGAGGGAAAGCATGTTAGGTTGAACTTTAACGTACTACGATACTGCATATTGATCATTGTTTGAACAGATGAAGTGTAGTCCTGAAACTGCAGTTGCAGGGGACACACATAAAAAACTAATCCTATGGTTTCCTACGACCAAGCGATACTAACGTGCCGATCATCAGCCGAGCACAGGCATCTGCCTGCTGCGGAACACCGGGCATGGGAAATAAAAACTGCACAGAGGGCACAAGACGCAGGTAACTTTTTGTTTATTTTAATATGTTTCACTCGACCAGTGCGAGTATCTTCAGAAATTACGTAGCCGAGCCAGACGTTAAAAGTTGTTGCTGTGGTCATCAGTGCAGAGACTGGTTTGATGCTGCTCTCCATGCTACTCTATCCTGTGCAAGCTTCTTCATCGCCCAGTACCTACTGCAACCTACATCCTTCTGCAGCTGCTTAGTGTATTCATCTCTTGGTCTCCCTCTACGATTTTTACTTGTCAGAGTGTAATCCTCCAATAACTTAGAGAAGTGACATTGGAGGTATCTCCTGTTGAAGCACGTATAATGAGTTAGAAGTCTGTGATGCAATTCGGGGAAAACAGTCACATAACATTAATAGCAACAACGAACTGAAGAATAAACGTTTAGCTCGATGTCTTTAGAAAATTACATACTCTTTCGTTTCGACGCAGTTCACACTTGTACCTGGATTCGACTAAAGAAAAGTCATATCAGCAGCTAAGTACCCAACCGACACCTGATGTCATGTCTAGTTAGGTGGATATGTGGAAATATAATTCCATACCGTAACATCAGAAAATCTTTATTTCTACTCAGATGGAGGAAACACGGTGAAGGTGAAACTGATAGTCTGTAACTTACTAGATGGAGGTTGCACGGTAAGAAAAACAGACGCAGAAATATATGTACTGCTAGTTACATCCGTTTATTTCAGAGCCCAGGAGACAAGTACATTATAATGTTCCCATAAGTTGAGGTTCAACAGCCGTAAAGTATTTTATAAAATGCAGTTTAACCATCAACTGTTTATTTGTCTCAATAGTCTCCTATCGGTTTCGGTTATTAACCGTCATCCAGGATGCAGGGTACAACAGATAAAAGCATACCATATTCCTTTGAATCAGAGCAATTTCGAAATTATCCAGTGAAACTGTACAAAAACCTGGCATAATTTGTCTTAGAGTACTGACAGTCGTATCTGATGTGAAACAGCAAACATCACAGGAAAAAACTATGGAGTATGTGTAAGGACTTACCAGCGAACTTCTGAAACGTAGTCTAAACAACAGGCACGTCTGCTCCGCTCTCTGGCTTTCTGGAAAATGGCGCCACATTAAAGCATAGCGGTACGTGAATACGTTACACAAAATTTATGTTCACCATCAAGCTGAAACGTCCAGCAATGTTGATGGATGGAATAATTTTCTTGCAGGATAATGCCAGCCCACATGTTGTTAATGTTGTTTCGACTACACCGCAGAAGTTTTGCTGGGCAGCCCTCACATATTTTCCATACAGTCCGGATCTCCCCCGATGCGATTTCCATAGTTTTGGAACCCTGAAAGAAGATATTCGAGGCAGTTGATTTGCTTCGGATGAATAGGTGCACGCCTGGGTCCACTCTTGAAATACGGACCATCTTGTCTCATAGTGTGATAAGTGTATTAACAGTTATTGCGATGACTTTAGAAATAACAAACATTTTAATTATTCTTCTCCCGTCTGTCTCGTTTCCATTTGACTGCCCGTGACACAATCGCGAGTACTTAGATATATCATCAACATTCACATTTTACGTAGAAGTTCTATTAACTCTCTCCTTTTAAATCTAAATTAGCTATAGACACAGAGTAACGTACTGAAATTATTACGAGAAAATGACATAAACTATAAAATGAAAAATTATTTGTAGCTACAGGATGACAAAGTGATTAATTTAGGAAATTTTACGACGTTACTGGATTACGATATTACACAGCCAACATAAGTTCCAGGTAAAAAAGTAATAAATAGTAATTTTACGTGTTGCAGCAATTATTGAAGTTTCAGGTTTGAGAATGTTTCTAAGTGTTACTATTTTTACTTGCAATCTTAGAATGAAACTTCATGACAGTTGCTATGATATAACTGGTTAGAACAATTATGTTAGAGATGGGTGAGAAACAGCATGTTAACTTCTTGTAGGCACCCAGTCTGACCATTTGTCGATTTCTCCAACAAAAGAAGGAATTTCCCCCTGTTCGGACATTGCAGTACCGTAAGGCACTCAGCATAGTATCTAAGCAAACAGCTGTTATTGTCAAATATCACGCTGTGCGTATGAGTATGTAGGAAACAGAACCATGACTTTTCATCAAAGGGATACAAGTTTTGCTTCACAAAGCTACAGGTGTTACTTCAGAACAGTGTCCATCTACTAGGTGCTACGCTCGTGAGAGGTTTTGCGGACAAGCAATCTCAGAACGAACTTTACCCATAAGTCACTCCTTGACGTGCAACATGTGTCTGCCTGGACAATGGAGGTTGGCGGTGGCATGTTTCTGGAGGGCCTCCCACTGCAAGGACTTTGCGAAGCCAGCGCGAACAACCATGCAGGAGACGCAGCGTCAAAAAAGTGTCACTTAACTAGCCTCACGGACACAAAGGGCAGGGGACTTTTTTTGTGAGTCGTCCCATGGCAACAACAAGCGCAGGGGGTGGAAGCGAGACATGGGTTCTAGACCCAGCCCTAAGAGGAGGACTCAGTGCCGTAGCGTGGACTCAAATTTGGTTGGAGTTCTAAGAAGAGTAGAAACATAATCAAGCTGTATACAGCAGAAGACACCAACCAGTTTAGTACAGTAGCAAGAAATACGCTCTGGGTGTGAGGTAATGACACGAAATCTACACTTACGAGCCAAAATATTACGAATATTTCGTCCGCCTTTGGAATGTAATAAAGGAGCTATTCTACATGGCATTCATTCTTCTGGTAGATTCCAGCTGTCAAGTGCCACCATATGCCTACGCACTGTTCACGCAATTCCCGTAAATTACGGGTCGGTGGTTTGCGTGCGCGGAGCTAACGATCGTTAACGTGCCAGATGTGTTCCATCAGTTTCAGATACCGATGTGAGTTTACTATTATACGTCTCAAACCACCCTATTACGTTTCTGATCTTGTGACACAGCAGCTACCACGCTGGAATATGCCATCGCCATCATGGAAACTAATAAGCATGAAGGGACGCAGATGATTAGTAATAATGTTCTCGTAGTCCACAGTTGCCATGGTGCCTTCTATTACTACCACAGATCCCACAGAAGCCCAAGTGAATGCCATCCCCCAACAGCATAATACTGCCCCCATCGGCCTGCGTTCGTGGCGCGATACATGTTTCGAGCCACTGTTACCTGGATGATGGCGTATCTATAAATGAACAGCAACAAGATGTAACATGATTCTTCCGACCAGGTGATTCTTTTCTGTTGATCCACTGTCAAATCTCGAGTATCACGAACCCACTGCAGTTGTAATTGACGATGTTGGTGGGTCAACATGAGAACACGCAGCACTGTACTCTGTCCTAACGACTGCCAAAGGTCACCTCTTGTCCTACTTTGGTGGGAAGATAAGCCCAAGACTACGATAAGGCGTTGGCCTCCTGCACATTGTCACTCAGCTACTCATGGTTTCACAGTCGTTCAGCCATTTTCCATACATGCAGCCGGCCGCGGTGCTCTAGCGGTTCTAGGCGCTCAGTCCGGAACCGCGGGACAGCTATGGTCGCAGGTTCGAATCCTGCCTCGGGCATGGATGTGTGTGATGTCCTTAGGTTAGTTAGGTTTAATTAGTTCTAAGTTCTAGGCGACTGGTGACCTCAGAAGTTAAGTCGCATAGTGTTCAGAGCCATTTGAACCATTTCCATACATGCTCACGAAAACAGCACGCGAACAGTCAACCAGAAACGCACTTTCCGAGTGGTCGTTCCAAGGTCCCTAGCCGTAACGACCTACTCTTTGTCACTCCTATGCCAATGCATTTCCCCACTTTCGGCCCGTATCGTCTCTGGAATGAGTCACCATTCGTATCTGCTTGCTTACAGAGTTTCATTACCACGTCACGTCCGAAGCATAGGAATTAGTAGCCATATCGGCGCATAGGCTGTGAACAATGCATACTAAATACAGGATAGTATCTTAGTTGAACGTGCACAGAGCATGCAGAAATAATTACATTTAGAATTAGAGATACTAACATGTCGACAACAGTAGAATATGCATAAAAACTTTATAATGCGTGTTTCTTCAAGTATATACATTGTCATTAAGGAAGTAGCAGGTCATGGCAAGAAGTGGAAAGCCATATCCCTCAAATCATATTGTTGTGTACATAGTTCCACGTAGTCAGCGCGTACACAGCTTTCCCACTAGAGCGCGCCCTGCTAAGCACAATAGCGCAGGCGCAGCGCTCGTCCGTCTCCGCACTACGAGACGGCGCTGTCATAGAGACGGACCAAATTCTGCTTCCGCCGATCCGCGTATTAATATGTAACGCAGCCAATGAGATTGCTGCTAACGTAGAACCTTTTCTCCCGCCGGATCACACTCGCGCAATGATACGTGAACGCGCGAGGTATTATAACGAGTGTACAGACCTCCGATTAGTCAGTCTGCATCAGTCTAAATTAGTCTGCATTTGTCTGTACCAGTCTGTAGTCAAGTTTCAGTCTGCGCCTAATAAGATTATCATATTCCTGTAGATAGCCATGAAGATAAATGAATAGACACTTTGTCAAGTATCAGAGATATGTGAGAATAAGATTAACGTACCAAGTCCAAAGGAACTTCAGATTGTCAATTGTAAACAGCATCCAGAATCAAGTTATGTAATATCTATGATTTTTATTATTTTAATAAATGTGTGTGAAAATGAATCAAGTTCTGTTTAAAGTTCGTCACCGTCAATCTGCTACTCTAAGCGTGCAAGTGGCATTTCTATCGTCTGACCTAACGGCAGAAGATAAACACGCCACGATAAGACCACGAGACATATTGCTGACACTCGCCTACTTCGTTAGAGCGACAAGTCAAATAATCTGATGGTGTGTGTACCGTAGGTCTTACAGTACGCACCCCACACATATGAAAACATTACTTAATTTTCACCAGTAAGAAACCAGACCATTAGCGTATTTTGTGTTCTTACAGGTTCTCGCAAACATTTATTTTTTCAAAACCTCCCGTAAATGTCCTTCTATAGCGTAAGGTGAGAAAAGTGTCATTCATTCCATAAATACTGTGGACGTAAAAAACAAGTAGCTTCCATTTAGTTCCACTAAATCATCAGACGGCAAAATCCAGACAAAACCAGTACGCGTTTGATGGTGCTTAACAACAATGGCCAGTTGTCCTGTCGTTTCCAAATGTACCTCTCCATATTCGGCTTCAAAGGTATTAAAGAAGCCACAAAAATCGTAAATCACCTGATTCGGACCGTTATTTTCAGCGGGATTATCTCGAACTCCATTCTGACATGTAGCAGCTGTACTGCGTAATCCCTTGCTGATTTATATTTCTGTGTATTCCCGCCTTCAGCTAAGTTTAAGAAAAATACGCTAGTCTAAGAATCCAACATCAGAAGAAGATGCTATGCAGAATACCACATTTTCATATACAAAGAAGAAACCTATGCTGATTATAAATGTATCGAAAGATAATTTTAAAATATTGTTGAGATGAATTTCTCAACACTTTATAAGCAAATCCTCGAAAAATTTTATGTAGAAGAATAGGTATTTATTATGTTTCCAATTCTTTCTTAAGGTAGCGGCACATATTTATTCTTAGTTTTCACGCTTTCTACCTTTGAAAAATATTCTATTAACAGAACTGCACTGAACTGCAAAAATCTGAGCTTCACAGATTGGTGCTTTCAGGTGTAATCGTAATAATATCAATAATAATAATAATAATAATAATATCAATAACGTTAATTATATGAAGCAATAAAGTCGTAACACCAGTTGGCGGATGCCAACTGCCTTGCCGCAGTGGTTAACATCGGCTCCCGTCAGATCACCGAAGATAGGCGCTGTCGGGCTGGGCTAGCACTAGGAAGGGTGACCATTCGGTCTGCCGAGCGCTGTTGGCAAGCGGGGTGCACTCAGCCCTTGTGAGGCAAACTGAGGAGCTACTTGATTGAGAAGCGGCGACTCTGGTCTCGTAAACTGACATAAGGTCGGGAGAGAGGTGTCTTGACTTCCGGAAGGCGTTCGATACAGTTCCGCACTGTCGCCTGATAAACAAAGTAAGAGCCTAAGGAATATCAGACCAGCTGTGTGGCTGGATTGAAGAGTTTTTAGCAAACAGAACACTGCATGTTGTTATCAATGGAGAGACGTCTACAGACGTTAAAGTAACCTCTGGCGTGCCACAGGGGAGTGTTATGGGACCATTGCTTTTCACAATATATATAAATGACCTAGTAGATAGTGTCGGAAGTTCCATGCGGCTTTTCGCGGATGATGCTGTAGTATACAGAGAAGTTGCAGCATTAGAAAATTGTAGCGAAATGCAGGAAGATCGGCAGCGGATAGGCACTTGGTGCAGGGAGTGGCAACTGACCCTTAACATAGACAAATGTAATGTATTGCGAATACATAGAAAGAAGGATCCTTTATTGTATGATTATATGATAGCGGAACAAACACTGGTAGCAGTTACTTCTGTAAAATATCTGGGAGTATGCGTGCGGAACGATTTGAAGTGGAATGATCATATAAAATTAATTGTTGGTAAGGCGGGTACCAGGTTGAGATTCATTGGGAGAGTCCTTAGAAAATGTAGTCCATCAACAAAGGAGGTGGCTTACAAAACACTCGTTCGACCTATACTTGAGTATTGCTCATCAGTGTGGGATCCGTACCAGATCGGGTTGACGGAGGAGATAGAGAAGATCCAAAGAAGAGCGGCGCGTTTCGTCACTGGGTTATTTGGTAACCGTGATAGCGTTACGGAGATGTTGAACAAACTCAAGTGGCAGACTCTGCAAGAGAGGCGCTCTGCATTGCGGTGTAGTTTGCTCGCCAGGTTTCGAGAGGGTGCGTTTCTGGATGAGGTATCGAATATATTGCTTCCCCCTACTTATATCTCCCGAGGAGATCACAAATGTAAAATTAGAGAGATTAGAGCGCGCACGGAGGCTTTCAGTCAGTCGTTCTTCCCGCGAACCATACGCGACTGGAACAGGAAAGGGAGGTAATGACAGTGGCACGTAAAGTGCCCTTCGCCACACACCGTTGGGTGGCTTGCGGAGTATAAATATAGTTGTAAATGTCCCTCCATATCCGCATCCGGTGACGCCTGTAGGTTGAGGATGATATGGCGGCCGGTCAGTAACGTTGGGCCTTCATGGCCTTTTCGGACGGAGTTTAGTTTAGTTTTAGTTCACAAATACATGTCCACAACAGTATTTACGACTTAATTACAACCTATTTAATTTATGAATTATTTCTGCAATAGCCCCGAGAGGCCAAGAAAGAAAGTTTTGGCCACGAAATGATTATGTTTGTCAGCAAATAACGACACGGGAATTGAGCAAACAACGTAAATCGAGTTTATGTCGGTACACAAGCACTGCAGATTTGGTTGACGTACGCTGCCGTCGATCCAGAAACTGGAGACGTTTATGAAAGTCACAGGTACTTTCTAGAGCAAGAAGGAGACAATAAACTTACTTGGAGGTGAGGACATCACAAGGAAACTTCATAACATTTCCATGGAAGACGAACTTACCAACTGCCCAGATTAATACGACATCTGAAACCAAAGTGACTTTAAAAAGTCTACCATACCTAACATTACTTGTTGCGTTCTGCAGACAAGTTCAGAAGGCGGATATGTTGAACACATGCAGAACAGATCTTGCATTTCTACAGGAAAATAAATCAGAATGTACTGATGACGTGTATCAGCCTTTATTATTGCGAAACAATAATGCAAACATTTACAAATGTATAAATTATGACAAGAAAAACGCCAGGAACATTGGAATGATTATACCGTCATGTTCGAATAGGGGTACAGGGTTCTCTCCACCATGCACCGTATGGTGACTTGCTAAATACGAATGTAGATAGAAATGCAGATATAGTGCATCTGGTGTATGTGTGTCCAGCCAAGACCAAAGCAGAATAAAACGTTTTCTACACTACGGGGTGCTGAGCAGGCAGAAAAGGAGTGTCGAGTTTTAAACAGTGAGGACGTTACCCAACTGGCATTAACGCAAAAGCAGGAGTTAACAGGGAGCTTGATTAGATAGAGAAAGAGGGAACAAAACAGTAAGGGGAAAGTCGTGGACGACAGAGAGCCCCAGAGTGCTTTGCGAAATACCCAGCCTTTTCAAGAAATATCAAGTGCGATACTATTCGCAACAAAAGGGGAGGTGCGCTTAATTTTTTTCTTTCAAACAAACAGTAAAACACAGCAGCACGTTCTGCGTATATCTCCACAAAGACAGAAAAATTCAGTAATATTTCCCACAAAGAAGGAAGAGCCTTAAAAGTCATTTACAATGAAACTGTGCTCCATTATGACTGAACTGGAATACAGGGCTGAGATCCACTTTTTTATGACTTGCAGCGTATTATACAGGTTGACGTAACAGTGTGCTTCATAAGGTTCATAAGAAAAAGACTTTTACTCCACACTTTAGTTACAGAAACTGATTTAGTGGAGGTCTATATGAACAGATATTCTATTAATACAATATATTCGTCTCACGTTTTATGAGGAGCAATACTTTTTCACTTTGGATCAGCTTGAAACTATCTAAGCTCTTTCTGTCACAAATTTACTCATGAGGTACTGCTCTACCCGAAGGCGATAATAACACTCCGAAATTCACATACTTCAAACTATAGCCCACAAAAGGATTTTTGTTTCGTATTAGATGTTTACTATAAATCATACAGAAACAGCTTCCACTTTAGACTTATACCTGTTGTTCGAGTAATTTCTTTAAAAGATAAGTATGTAAAACCGTTCTTCCCTTTCTGCTCGACTGAGGATAGAGATGGGAGATAAGTTCTTATAAAAACAATTGATGTCTATTGCGTCACCATGTCATCAATGAGCAATGTGCAAACTGCTGACGCCCTTAGATACCAGCGTTGAAATCTCTGTGTTTTCTTATGGGTGGCCGAGGACAACATTTGAGACATCCTACCGATCAGAATCGACACAAACGGCCCTCAGGAGGTGGCCTGAAGAGCGTCAATGAAAGTACTTCTTCACTTGGACCGTTGATTCCCACGCATTTCGCGGTCGAAAACGACACTTCACAGTGCGATGAGCAATGTTCAACACTGCTGACAACCCCCGGACGATTGAACCCTACTGTAAGGACATCGTGGGGCTGGGATCACACTGAACCTAATTTGAAGCGAGTGTAGTGCGTCCGCAGTTTTTGCTCTGATATACTGGATGAAACCACTAGGGACCATTGAAAAACATATGGCAAAATTTGATCATTATCTGAACGAGAAAAGGGACCTTGTGCTTTTTCAACCCTCCTCTTTCCAGCCCTTCCTTGGGCATGATCCCAGAGGCGTACACCATTGTCATGTGCATGAAACAACAGCCCCTCTGAGACCCGCCAGTTCCGCAACACCCTCGGTTCCATCCATGCACATTTGTTGAGCACGTTAGAGACATACCTGCCAGAAACTGGAACACCTATTCAGCTGAGTAATGCCTCGCAATTGCTCTTCAGCCTGAAGGTAGATAACCCCTTCAGCACCCCTTAGTTTGGGCAGCGAGTGTGTTGCCAAACTGGTGGGCCTTAGAGGGACCATTTGTCGTTTTATTTATGCACAATCAATGGTCCATCCCTCTCTGATCACGCCAAAGCAGGGAGCGAAACACTAGGACTGAAAAAGCGTTCAAATGTCGTCGAATAGTATTCAACGGCGTCTTTAGTTTCTACTCGGTACACCACTCCAAAGGTGTTAGATGGTTTTCAGTGTGGTTGCAGCCCCATTACGTCCTTAGAATTGGTCTAAATCGCCAGAGTGATGCCAGCAGTGTTGAACATTGTCAAGAATATCGTCCTGTTGCTTTCAGTTTTCGACCTCGAAATCTTTGGGAATCAAAACCCCAAGGGAGGGGTGGTTTCAATGACTCCGTTTTATATGCCACCCTTTGAGAGTTTTTCGTGTCGATTCCGAGTGGAGGTTTGTCTGCAATGTTTTCCTCGACCGCACGTACGAAAATCACGTGTTTTCAGAACTGTGTGTCGCTGTTCTGAACTTCACCGTAGGAGCGTAAGGTGACGTCCTTCCCAACGTGTGACACACGCCCACGACGGCGCTGGGCAGAAATCTGGTGAAATTTGGTGCCAATGTGATAGTACTGACGCACCTTACACCTCGCACGAGCTTCTGAGCTTTGGCCTTTTTTTCGCATTTGTCAACACCTTGTTGTTTCAAGCGACGTCGAGCTCAAGGGTGACGTCACGCGTCGCCACGCCTTTGCACAATTGCAGGTGATGGCTGTAGGCACATCGGAGCCAAATTCTAAATTTGAGCTGCCTCCCAGTGTGTGACAATTATGGGGCTTCGAAAAAGTGATACTCTTTTATGCAGTGTGTGCAGCCAATAACTTTGCCCCACTGAATTCGCCGATTCCTGTCAGATCACTGGAGTTGGGCGTGGCTTGGCCGGTACTCGGATATGAAACTGTCTGGGTACGCCAAGCGCTGTTGGGTACTTTCCCTTTGGCTTTCCGGCACAGGAGAGGAGGGGTGGCCAACAGACATTGTGCGAATGTCGCGTATTAAATTATAACTTCTCCGCAGTGTCTCATGGAGTGACGAATGAGATACTGTTGATCGTGACCCATGCTTCAGATAGAGACATTAAGCTCCTCTTTGTTGCTGTTCGACAGCTGTAGGCTGTGCTGCCATCAGGTTCTATCCTCTCTCTTTTCGCTTCATCGTACAACACAAACACAAAAATACACACACACACACACACACACACACACACACACACACACACACACAACCACACGTACACATAAATTACAGTCATCTAATCGTATCAGATGCACTTAAAACACAGCCCTTGCACTTGGCATATAAAGGTGCCAGTCAAGGCTACAGTCGTCAGCAGATATCATGTGCATTTAGCACACAACCATTACACCTGGCACATAAAAGTGCCAGTGTGTGCGAAACATAGGGAAAAGCTTTCCAGTCAGGCGGCTGAACCTGCCCCTCGAATTTTTCCCAGTCAACCGTGTCATACGACTTTCATTTTAACGAAGTAGAGTGGACAGACCGCCATCACACATATCCCTTTCGGTTCCTATCCGGATACTTTTGGCCATGTGATGTTAAACTAGCAACATTTAGATATAATTGGGTTGGGCTGTCTGGGGAGAAGAGACCAAACAGCGAAGTCAACGGTCTCATCGGATTGGGGAAGGACGCGGAAGGAAATCAGCCGTGCCCTTTGAATGGAACCATCCTGGACTTTACCTAGAGTGATTTAGGGAAATCACGGAAAACCTAAATCAGGATTGAACCATCGTCCTCCCGAATGCGAGTCCATTGTACTAACCACTGTGCCACCTCGCTCGGTCTAAGATATAAGTCTAGCACTTTTCATTCCCACTGTATGTCTGTTCGTAAATTAATCACTCCACCTGATAATGACGTGATGTGTTACGGTTCTGTTTTTTGTCATCAGTAAATCTATTGTCCTATTAGTCTCCTATCTGCTTCGGTTACTAACCGTCATCCAGGATGCAAGGTACAACAGATTGGTTGAAAGCATCCCATATCCATTTGAATATGAACAATATCGAAATTATCCACTAAAATTGTACAAAAACTTGGCATAATTTGTCTTAGAGCACTGACAGTCGTAACTGATGTGAAACAGGCCAACATCACAGGAAAAACAGGACTATGGAGTATGTGTTGTGGGTCTGAGCACTATGGGACTTAACATCTATAGTCATCAGTCCCCTAGAACTTAGAACTACTTAAACCTAAATAACCTAAGGACATCACACAACACCCAGTCATCACGAGGCAGAGAAAATCCCTGACCCCGCCGGGAATCGAACCCGGGAACCCGGGCGTGGGAAGCGAGAACGCTACCGCACGACCATGAGCTGCGGACCACCGGAGTATGTGTAAGGCCTTACCAGCGGAACTTCTGAAACGTAGTCGCAACAACAGGCACGTCTGCTATGCTTTCTGACTTCTGGAAAATGACACCACATTGAAGCATAGCGGTACGTGAATTCTTTGCACAAAACCGATGAAACGTCCAGCAATGTTGATGAATGGAATAATTCTGTTGCAGGATAATGCCAGCCCACATGTTGTCAACGTCGTTTCGACTGCGCCACAGAAGTTTCGCTAGGAACCCCTCAGATATTCACCATAAAGTCCGGATCTTTCCCGATGCGATTTCCATTGTTTTGGAGCATTGAAGGAAGGTATTCGTGGCCGTTGATTTGCTTCGGATGAAGCACAGAATCAAGGAAAACCTAAATCGGGGTGGCCGGACGCTGGATTGAACCGTCGTCCTCCCGAATGCGAGGCCAGAGTGCTAACCACTGCGTCATCTCACTCGGTCTAAGATGTAAGTCTAGCACTTTTTATTCCCACAGTATACGTGTTCGTAAATTAATCACTTCACCTCATAATGATATGATGCAATCAGTCACGGGGCTCTTGAGTCAGAAGCAACAAAGCACTCAGCGTCAGCGCTTAATGGCCAACGCAGTGTGGCGCTGTTCAGTAACTCGCTTCAAACGCGGACGTTGCCGATGCAGCAGAATGCGCAACATTTAATGTGTTTGGAATAGATTTTGATCAACACCGCGTTCAAAAATACTACCGCCCCATTAACTGCTGCGGCGGTTCAATAACCCAATAACGCGTTAGAAACAATATGAGGCGGCCCGTAATCCACTTCACAGTAATTGCACGCCGGATAATTGGCACTTCCGCGTAATGTATTTCCCCAGGGCCGAGAGCAAGTGACGTAACAAAGGGCGAACGGGCACTCCCAGGCGATGGCCGCAGCCCGCAGGGGTGAAGCCGCGCCCCCTCCCCTCCCCCTCCCCCCCCTCCGCCCACTACATCCATTACGCCTGCGGCCGCTAACTTGTCACTCCGGCTTCCTGTCGCTCCCCTATAACCAGCTTAGCGAGAGCCCCTAATTCCCGCAGCACGGAGCATTTTAACGTGCCCTCCAATTATGCGGACTCATAAATTAACAACCTGGTTTATTCACCAGGTGCCGTTCGAGGACAGCGGTAAACGGTACTGACTTCGTTTCAGATTCATTTCTCCTTACTTAAAATAAAACTGAAATGTACTCGCATGTAGGTTACAGCAACCGCTGTAGAGAATGTGTAACCATTTTCTTAAAATTAAATACTTCTGTTGTGATTTACACTGATGAACCAAGACATTCTGAACACTTCCTACCGCGGAGCTGGATGTCGCCTGGTGACGTTTCGGGCAAATGACGTGGTAGCAGAAGTACGTAAGCCGAGCAGACACGGACGGGGGATCGATCTAGCAAAGATATGGGCTGCAAACGCGGAAATCCATTGAGATAAGCGACTTTGACAAAGTGCAGATTATTATTAAGCAGAGCCTGTGGACGAGTATATCTAAAAAGGCGAAGCTGGGAGAATGTTCACCTGCTACTGTCGTGAGCATCTACGGAAAGTGATAGAAGAACAGAAAACTATCACTAGGCGCTATATGGTTGAACACACATGACTGTTCACAGAATGTGGGGTTCGGAGGTTTGTCTGCTCTGTAAAGTACGACAGATGGTGATCTGTAGTATCTCTGCCGAAAGACCACAATTTTGGTGCACGCACAAATGTTTTGGAGCACACCGTTTATCGTACATGGTCTAAAATGGAGCTCTGCAGCAGACCATACCTACGCGCTCATATATCGATCCAACGACATCGACAATTACGACTGCAGTGGGCACGGGACAATCGGGATTCGACAGTCGTTCAATGGAAACATGTCGGCTCTTCGGGTGAATCACGTTTTTGCTAAACTAGGTCGTTGGTCGTCTCCACAATCGTCGTCATCGCGGTTGAGCGGTGACTCGAAACGTGCAGCGCAATACCGACGCAGCTATAGGAGAATTTCTCCTTGTCTTGCATATTACCTGTGGTAGTAATGGAAGACACGCTGACAGCTGCGAATCATCTGCGTCCCTTGATGTCTTCCCCGAAAGCGAAGACATCTTTCAGCCGTATAACTGTCCGTGTAACAGAGCCAGGACCGTGCTGCAGTAGTTTGCTGCGCATTACAGGAAACTCACGTTGACATCTCGGCCACCAAATCTGCCCGATATATATCCTGTGGTACCCATTTGGGTCGCTATCGGACGCCGTCACCGAGTACGCAAATCAGCGGCCGGTTATTTACGCGAATTGTATGACCTGTGAATAGACATCGAATGCCACATAGCGTCACAAATCTACCAACAAACTTAAGGATCCCTGGTACGCAGAATCAGTGATGTACGTCGTTCCAGTGACGGACGGACAAGTTATTAAGCCGTTGCTCATCAGTATTTTTATTCACACAAACGGTTTCGACTCAGTACCGATTTACTTTCAATTCTGTTAGGTGCGATGGCGATGACGATGGTGAGAGGGTGCATGAGAAAGAGGTGGTGTGGGATGAGGTGTGGAGAGTGGGTAGGACGAGAGGGCGGAGGAGGTAGTGGTGTGGAGGAGTGGAGAGAGTAGAAGAAAGTAGTTTCAGCAAAGATATAGGGTTTAAGAGAGTATCTGGTAGAGAGAGAGGGGGGTAGTGGGAGATGAATAGAGAGAAGGAGGTGGAGAGGAAAGAGAAAATAAGGAAAATAAAGAAGAGATCAAAGATAGGAAACACTGCAGACTTCCGAGCCATGAAACATTCCAAGGGTAACAGTTTTCAAGTTTATACACGCTTTTTTTAACTTGCACTAATTCTTACTATTTAGTTTACACCAAGATATCCGAGTGAATGAAGAGAAGTTAATTTAGTGTAAATATGCGCTGAGATGCTGTTTTTGAACAAGAATAAAATATTAGAGAACGAAATTCGCACCACTATACATCGCAAGATCACAACTTTCTTAAAATATATCTCCAAGATTTACATCTTTGTCGGTAAAACTTATCCACTCTTTGTGCTCATGTCTGAAAATCAATGCTGGAGTCTCCTTAATTACAACCCAACAAGACAGTTTTTGATTAAGTCATGTCACAGCACAGCCGACAGTTATCTTTTTCGTTTTAGAATACAATGCAGCAATTTACCGCTATTGCTAATGATATTAAAGGTTGTCCTGTATATTAATGGATAATTTTATTAATGCTCTCATGGTGATCAAATGGCTGTGAAAATTAATCCTGTTTCGTCCCTTAAAAAAGCTGTAAGAGCTGGTGTTTCGCGTCATAATGACGCGACTGGTCATTAAGGGCATAAAACTAATAAATTATTAAGAGTTATTGTAATTTGTTGCAGATTTTAATTTTAAAAAAATCGACGTTACAAGCAAACAACCTTGTACAAAGAATAAGCCAGACATATTTGTCACTTACTTAATCGGGACATCCCTGCTCTGCCGGCCGCTGTGGCCGAGCGGTTCTATGCGCTTCAGTCCGGCACCGCGTTGCTGTTACGATCGCAGGTTTGAATCCTGCCTCGGGCATGGGTGTGTGTGTGATGTCCTTAGTTTAGTTAGGTTTAAGTAGTTCTATGTCTTGGGGACAGATGCCCGCAGATGTTAAGTCCCATAGTGTTCAGAGCCATTTGAACCAACCCTTGCTCTCAACAGTATCGTGCAACTCAATCTTTACTTAACATAGATTGAAGAGAACAAACTAGAAAATTGTCACTTAACTTACAATGAAAATAACAACAACAGCAGTTCGTAAGTTCTCTTCTTCCTTTACCATAAATGAATAGGGTGTTATTTACCATTTAATAAATATTATAATACTAGAAGAGAAATCCGACGTTGCCGGGGTCATAACATAGGGCATGGGAGAAGCCGTGCATTCGGACGTACGTCTCATTATGAGTGAAGATCCCGTGTCGCGGTGCGTGGCAATGGGTGACCTTGGCGGACATAATCTGTGAAATGTGATGCAATGAATACTTTTAGGTTGGTTGGTTGTTTTTGGAGAAGGAGACCAGACAGCGAGGTTATCGGTCTCATCGGATTATGGAAGGACGGGGAAGGAAGTCGGCCGTGCCCTTTGAAAAGAACCATCCCGGCATTTGCCTGGAGCGATTTAGGGAAATCACGGAAAACCTAAATCAAGATGGCCGGACGCGGGATTGAACCGTCCTCCTCCCGAATGCGAGTCCAGTGTCTAACCACTGCGCCACCTCGCTCATTTTTAGGTAAAGCCATATAATATATGCATTGCGAACTGTATCGTATATGTGGAAATGTTCCTGTTGTTTCATTTACGATTCAATGTAATGGTGATAGAATCCTCAACGTGTTTCATCCATTCTTTGGTGGGTGGAAGTAGGTGATTGTGCTTGGCAGATATCTCAATACAATGCATAGTGTGGAACTCTTAATCATCATAGAAGAAGCTATTTTCTCTCTGACTTTTGAACTTTACCGTATTAGTGAATAAATTCGTTTACACTATATTAATCCTGTTCTATCCATACTGGCATTAACATCACGCTACGGAGACATATTTAATCTCAGAAACACTAAAGGGCCAATGCTAAGTGACTCATGAAAATGAGCTAAATTATGATAAGGTTTTCACTCACAAAGAATAAGCGAAATGTTTGTCCGAAGTTACTACGGTCATTCGTTTATTCATTTGTTAGTTACGAGTATTTTTGTCTTTGACTTTATCTCGATTTTTTTTATTTGCCTCTCTGCTCATCTTCAGTAAAGTGCGGTTTCCGGAAACAATCTGAAAGATTAAATAACTGACGTATTAGATTTTACACGTCCTTATTAAAGTCTGAATGACGAAACCGCGCAAGATCGTATATTGTTGGACAAGTGAAACAATAAACGCATTTTCACATGTACCATGAAGTTTGCATGTCGCTGAATATATAGTTTTCTGTAGGACTAATTATTACTCCATATTTCGCGGATTTTCGCTCACCACTCTCACCTACTGCCACAAACAGTGACCAAACTCCCTTACCATGAGTACTAGACCTAGGGATATCTACCACTAAAACCACGAATAGGTGACAGCGGGTGGTCGTGAAGAAAAGTCTGCCATAAGTATAGATTAGAAGCTAACAGTCTTATCAATGATGTGAAAAAAATCTTTTTCGTGTACTTATTTGAAACTGAACGAGAAAGAAATTGTTAATAACATAGAAAACTGCAATATCTGTAATTTCTAAATTCTTTGCTGCATCAGCTACACGTCAGAACAGTCATTTTATTGGACACCGGAATTTCGACAGTGGTACATTATGAAGGGCTTTATAGAAATATTTATTGCAATTTCAGCACTTCATAACGGTTCCGTTGTGTCATCTTGATGGTCGGAATTTCCATATGGTACGTCTGAAGTTCTCATTTCCCTCACTGTAGCTTGGTGTTGAAGAATTTCCACTCTTCCAAAAATCGCTGCTGATGGTCATTTCCTGGAAGGTTTCTTTTTTTCTAGCTTCAACATGAAGAGTGGCTAGGAGTGTTCCCAGTTCATCAACAAGTACTTGATCCAACGTGTAGGATGTGAAGAAATTGTCATACATGACTTGCATCTCTTCAGCTCGCATGTCAGATCCATAACAACCAACATGCCTTGATTATTCTAGGTTTCCTAAGAAGTAACTTTCTTGTAAAGATTATTGGTTTCAAAAAATATTATATATCGCAATATCCATGTTTTTATCCTAGATCATGATGATTTCCTCGACATTTGTCGTCTTAATGGGCAACGTCCTTGGAATGTCATCAGATGCTCAATTACCGTTATTTTTGTACCAGGGCTATACACTTTAGAAAGTATTCTTATTTCTACCCACTACTCCCACAGCTCTGTTATAGGTGTTACCTTGTCATTTGCTACCAATATTTGTACGTGTTGTGATTTGTTAAACAATTGATTATATATGTCTGGACAAAAGGGATACCTGTTACAAATTAAGTTGTTACAGGGGTCAGAATACCTTTTCTTTTCTTTTTTGTTTTCATTTATTCGTGAGTATATACGCGCTTAACCATACAGATTTAAGGTTTTCATGATTTTCTTAAATTGTTGCAGGCAAATCGCGGGAATATTTCGTTGAAATGGGACTTCCATTTTCTTTCGCCATCCTTGAAACTCTCCGAGGTTGTTCTCAGTCCTTAATGACCTCGATGTAGATGGGACGTTAAACTCTAGTCTTCCTTCCTTCTTTTTTTCCTTTTTAATTGGGCCTTAAACTATGCACAGTATATAAAAATAGTCATCGAGTTTCGAACACTAGTGCCTAAATAAAATAAAAAAGAACTTTACTGAACGACAAACTTTATTTCCAGGTCATATAGACCCTTCGATAATAGCAGTGTTAAACCGAGCGTTTATTTTTGAGGCACGTGGTAACGCCCGAAAACACGATTATTATTGCCATCAATAATCATCTGTTTGTTTCACGTATTTAGAACTATGTAATTCTGCAGGCATTCGTGTCCGTTGCCATTGAGGGCAAAATCTTCTGGGTTGTTAGGACGCGCCATGCTACTTCTATACGATCAACGATTTGACTCATCTGCTGAGATCTTCTTCAGAACATTCACGGTTAACTAAACACTGTCAAAGACCAGTGGCACATTCTTTATGAAAGGGAGTAGCCCGCGCTTATGCTGAAGAAATGGGAATATTGGATGCTGTGGCCATCAATAGTTTGCCATATTTGAATATCTGGGTATGCTGTCTTAAAAACTTCGGTTGCAAAATTCTACAACGCTGTTAGTACAGAAACAATGTTCACGACACGTAAATAAATGTAAACATCAGAAGGTGGAATGCATATTGAAATATCGCCATGGGAATATTCATGCCTATAAAAGCCACTGGCTGCAGCTAACACGTTATAAATTGTCTTCAGTTTCAATAGTTGCTGTGTTGTAATACGTCCACAGTGGACTAGAATTATTTACTAATGTTAATTGGAGAAAGAATAGGAAAATAAAATACGGCAATAAGACAGACAATCCCAGTGAACAAACAGTTAAGAGTAACTTCGCGACTTTTTTCCACAGGCATATCATTCTAATTTTTTAAACAAATTTAGTGTGCTAGTATCCACAAAGTCTATTAACAAGCATTTTTTAAACATTGGTCCACAAACTCTTCTGATATTTGATCGCATAGGCACCTGTTGTTTAAGTAATACTAAATAAATTAGGCCTTCATTTTTTGGTTCATTTTAAAAAGTTTAAAAGTCGAAATTGCTTGAATGTAGCAGATATCGGCTGCATTACACACAATCCAAAATAAAGTAATGTCAACAACAGAATGGTGATTGTTTCAAAATGTGTCGCTGGCAGGGCAGAATGCGAACATCTCTCTCTCTCTCTCTCCCATGAATTTGTCCTGTGGGCCGGATTGAACCATGCTATAAACAATGACTGAGAAGTGCTTAATTTGTGAGTGTGATGTTGTCAGTGGCCTACGAAACATTGGTGGGAAAGGGACTGAATTGATAGATGAGTCATTTTGCTGCTGTCTGTTGTTGAGAGCACGTCGTAAATCAATGTAACCATGTTGTAGTTTATTGATGGTGAATTAATGAATGACCAGAAAGTTACTGCACTTCTTTTACCATTGTGGTACTAGCAGAAGGGATAATCTCTTCAATGCAGGAACTGCTAGCGCTTGTAAAGTGGGCTGCACCGAGTAGAGCATACATCGACAGTATAGCTTGCAAGGTGGATGTGAATATGTTTGATGGATTACGACTGGTCATTTTCAAATGTACAACGGTAATCTGGTGTAACGCATTTCTTGACTTATATCTGAAGTTCTGCAACGTCTAGATGACCTATTTGTCTTACAGTGGGAGCCAACTTAAGCCTCTGAGCCCGTTCAGGTGTTGGGAGACCTGAGGCTGGGGTAATGGATTTGCCACCCCCTAGCTGCGAAAAGCATTCTACACAATGAAATCAACGTTGTCAAAAATACACTCGCAGCGTGTTACACTTACGGCAGGGCCTTCAATGTGGTACACAGTTCACAATTCCAGCTATTGAACTATTTTACATTGTAGCTCTTTTAGCTACTGCAAATAAGTACTGACTAAACTGCAGCTGGCTGCACCGTATAAGCACGAGCTGAGTGAAGTTGGTTGTGCACTCAGATGACAGGACTGGAGAGGTAAAGTTGGGGATGTTCATTGTGTTGTGAACTGAAAACATTGCCGCACTCGTGTTGGTGGAAGTTGCCTTTCCCAGAAGAATGATACAGCTACTGTACAGCAAAACAAAGAATCGATTTCCCCTCTAGAATTGTAGAACAGTATTCAGAAATTAACGTAGATTCTGTCCATGAGCGTTTTTCGCGTTAGATTTAACAGTAATTCATTTCGGTATTACATATAGTGGTGACGCACTTTGTGGAAGATAAACATCCCTGAGCATGTCCACACACTGTGTCACTAATGATTCATAAAGCGAAATGCGGAAGGGTAACTATAACCTCACCAACCACCTTGTAGTTGATTATTGTGACGCAGTGTGGTAGAGGGAATGTAAAACTTGATAACAAACCGTCTGACGATTGACTCAGACCCGAAAGTAGTAAATCATTTGGCTGGTTACAGTATTTCCTACAATGGAATTTAATGTTTGTCCTTAAGGGGCGTTATTTAACAATAGACATTAGTTTTATACTATTAACACACTTTTTAATAATGTGCGATTTTTCCATCCCCTGTAATGAGGAAGCAGTCAGTCCTAGCAACATAGACAGGACGTTTTATGTAGGAAATGTAACGTACTGCCGGCCTAGGTGGCCGAGCGGTTGCAGGCGCTACAGTCTGGAACCGCGCGACCGCCACGGTCGCAGGTTCGCAGGTTCGAATCCTGCCTCGGGCATGGATGTGTGTGACGTCCTTAGGTTGGTCAGGTTTAAGTAGTTCTAAGTTCTAGGGGACTGATGACCTCAGCAGTTAAGTCCCATACGGCTCAGAGCCATTTTCTTTGAAACATTGTATGGGGAAATATTCAAGAGATATTCAAGAAAACCATATTCAAGAAAACCACAACAAAGTGATCCTTACACGGGCCACCCACCCGCCGTGCTCACATTTCACCTGTCAGGTTTCTTACTATGTTTTTCATTACAGTTCCCCCTCTCGAAGTAAGATAATTTGCTTTTACACGAATTTCTTCCCTTAACTGTCCTTCGCAGTGTGGACTAGCAGTGAATGCTGGCCGGCGAGAGACGCGGCACCTGTTCCCTCTGAGGCAGCATCCAAAAAAGCACGGCCTGCCTGCGGGGCGGTCCATCTGAGTGACGTAAGCCGTGGGCCGGACGCGCCGCCGATTTGTCGGTGTCTCGGCCGCAGCTGGCGCCATGAAGACAGCAGCCTGTTTATGCAGGCGGAGCCGAGAGGCAGCTGCGCGAGCCGGCAAGATGAAATATCGGCTGGCAGCGGGGGCTGGCGGCGCGTCTTGTGCAGGAGGCTACTGGGGGCGGGCGCTCGCACCGGGGCTCGATCCGTTTTACCCGTCAGGCAGCTAATGTAGCAGCGCGCTGGAAAGGCTGCGAAGAGAAAGCCAACATTCCTCGTGCAGTACACAGTTACCGTGAACTCTCTAGTTTGTGATATACAGCTACTACACTATCTCCCCAGAATTTATTGTCAGGTGTGGGTGTCATTTCATGCACCTACACACCATTGGAGGGTATGTGAATGATTAAGACTTGCAATTTTCTGTGATTTGTTTGTCAGCCACAAGAGTGCATTAGTGATTTTGGGGCTCAGTGTTGTTACCAGACCTCGTGGGGTGTATAAGTGGCAAAAACAGCGTCAGGTGTTGAGTGATCACTGCGTAGGACACACATATTCAAATGGTTCAAATGGCTCTGAGCACTATGGGACTTAACTTCTGTGGTCGTCAGTCCCCTAGAACTTAGAACTACTTAAACCTAACTAACCTAAGGACATCACACACATCCATGCCCGAGGAAGGATTCGAACCTGCGACCGTAGCGGTCACGCGGTTCCAGACCGAAGCGCCTAGAACCGCACGGCCACACGGCCGGCACACACATATTCACTGTACTCGTGTAAGAAAGGGTTATCAGCAGTTGAGAATTAAAGGGGCCTAACTGTTGGTCTACATTTAGCCAGTTTGTCGAATCGGGCAGTATCTTTATTTGTGGGGAATTCTTATGTGACGGTGGGCAACGGCCTTGCGCAGTGGATGCACCGGTTCCCGTGAGATCACCATAGTTAAGCACTGTCGGGTGTGGCCGGCATTTGGATGGGTGACCATCCAGGCCACCATGTGCTGTTGCCATTTTTCGGGGTGCACTCAGCCTCGTGCTGCCAATTGAGGAGCTACTCGACCGAATAGTAGCGGTTCCGGTCAAAGAAAACCATCGTAATGACCGGGAGAGCGGTGTGCTGACAACACGCCCCTCCTATCCGCATCCTCAACTGAGGATGACATGGCGGTCGGATGGTCCCGATGGGCCACTTGTGGCCTGAAGACGGAGTGTGCTGTCTTATGTGACGGTGGCCCGTTGCTGGATTATATGGGAACATGAGGGCAGGTATACCCATCGTCAACGTTCCAGTCGACCGCGTCTGACCACCACAAGGAAGGATCGCTGTATTGAGTACGTTGCTGAATCTTCACGTCTGCACCTCTTATCCAAGAACAAGTTATGAGGCCAGAAGCTACCTGTATCATCCCGCACAATTGGTAGGAAACTAGCAACAATCGGACAGAGAACCGACCCAGGCGTTGGCTGCTGTTACGATCTCAACGCCAGCGGCTGCATTTGGAATTGTGCAGTGATCGGGGAGCATAGATTGCTGATAAATGGCGTTGCGCTGTTTTCAACGACGAGTAGCCGTCGTCGCCGAGTATGGAAGCGGCCTTGTCCGTCAGCCAATGATAGGGAAGAGATAGCGGCGTTACTCCTGGCATCGGGTGTGGCTTCAGCCGACGGTTGATGAAGAAATCTTGACGAGCAACGGTGCTTCACGAGCATCCTGCGATCACATGTCTTACTCCCCATGCTACACTACGGTGGTGTCATTTCGTAACTGGACATTGCCCGTCAACGTACCTCGTTGAACCATTGGCGTCATGTTGAAGTACACCTCTACCGCACAAAATCGACCGATCTGTGCCCGATAATTCATCAGTGGGATCAGGTCCGACTTCAGCTTCGACTCAGCGCCAGTATCCAGGAAAGCAGAGGGTAGTTACAACATTTATTAGCCAGCTCGCTTCAGGAGGGCATACAGCCGCTTTATTACACCATTCATAACCGAACCGGTGCAAGAATCCAAGTCAGTGGGGATACGTCATACTGATACGTGAGCTCATATTGAAAAGTCCTTCGTAAATTTTTTTCGATTTTGCAGTCACGGAAATAACATTACATACCCTCTCAACCCGAGAAGTGTCATTTCGTTTCGTTCTACACTTCTGAGTGTTTTTTTTTTTTTCTTTTATTTTCAGGTAGTGCAGAATCGCGCACTGCTCTGAAGTTGAGCTTAATCCAGAAGAGAAGACAAAAGAAACAGGAAATATTGAAGGTAACGGTAAATTAGATAAGCTGTTAGCCTTTCTTCTGCATAATGTGCGTCGAATAGAGGTGACAAATGAAACTTACAGCGAATCGGGACAGTGATCTATTAAATACACCATCTGAAAACATCTTAGCGACTCCCTCAATGCTTCAGCTTGAGCGGGGCTCGTCTCCTTTGCTTCCAAATTCTACAGAGGCTCTCCCGCTCTGGATAGGCCAAAATGTTTCTTTAAACCCTCTGGTTTCGAATAAACTAAACTCCCCGTTAGATCTCTCACCTCAGAGTTATCCAGTCTTCACTGTTTGCTAGGAGGCGGACAGCAATTCCGTTGAATCTGACACTGAAGCCTGTACGCACGATGTAATTGGAAGCTCACCACAAGTGTTAGTCTAAAATTACACTTCGAGCCCAGGACTAGGAAAAAAATTTCAGTTTATCATACACATCCAGAAAGACTGTCACTATCTCCAAACCAACCAGAATTGTCATCCCTGTTTATTCTGGTTGTAGAATACATGAGTCATAACGCAAGACGTTCAGGAAAATATCATACAGAATCCCGAAGATTGCAAAGGCTGGGACGTACGAGAACTATTGCAAAACCACCTTAACAGCTCATCTAGTTGCTGACAAAAACACTATAAAGAAGGGAGTAAGAAAAAATGAGAATCTCTTAGATGTTGGCAGTTTGGCTTTAAGGAAGGAAGAGGCACCAGAGAGGCAGTGATGGAAGCAAGATGTAAGAAAAATCGAGACAACGTCATAGGGTTTTAGGACCGAGAAGAAAGCATTAGACAATGAAAAATTGCAAGAAGTTTTAAATTGTCAGGAAAGTAGTTATAATCAACACAGAAAGAAGTGTTTTATGCAATATATATACAAGACACAAGATGGAACAATAAGACTGAAAGACCAAGAATGAAGTACTTGAATTAATGGTGAAGCAAAGGAGCAAATGTCTGTATACTTATATTACATCTTTACCAATCCGAGGATTTCGTTGTTGGTCTTACATTCTTATTTTTCCTTCTTGGTTCAGTATATATTGAGTATTATACTGTATCTATTCGTCTTTCACTATAGCTTATATCCATTTCCTGAGGCTTTCGAATATGAGCTTTCGAACATCTTTCAGCATTTTACGTTGCCGAACGCATTTTACCAGGTCCAAAAATCCTATAGTGTTTTTTGGTTTTTTTAAAGTCTTGGTTCAGAAAGAAGCGCAAAGTCAGAACTGCCTGTCTGGTCTCATTACTTGTATTAAAGCCAAACCGATCGCCATCTACCGATCGTCATGTTGCGTGTTAATGAAAGTGTAAGCACAGAAAAATATAACATGAAAATCAATAAATCCCTTAATGGCTATTGCATAAATGTGTACAGAAAGGAATATCGGAACTTCAGCACTGCAGTTCCTTCCTTTTCACGCAAAAAAAATAGAAAAACGAAGTGAAAGACATATCAGTCATAGTAGTATCAACACTAGTGACCAAAAGTTAAGCATAATGACGAAAAAAAGGGCATATTGACTTATCAGGATTTTGGAAAGAATACTGAACAACCTGCAGATTTTTCGCAAGATATTTGGCATACAACAGTGCCCAAAACGTAATGTCAGAAATTTCTGATAGCTAAAACACACATTTGTAAGAAAATAAAGCAACTATATCTTTCACAAGAACAGAAGGTGTTAATAGGGGATGTGGTTATGCCCTCAGCCACACATGATCCACAGCAACATGACATGCTCTCTAAGAGATGGATAAAGAGCTCTTTCGGCAGTCGATCCATTCCTCGGCTAGAGACGTGCGGAGGCCTGGAAGTGTCTTTGGTGGAGGCTGATGGGACGCATTTTTCTTGCTTACTGTATCCAAGGCATGTTCTATAGGATTCAGATCCGAAGACCTCGCTGGCCAGTAAATGCAACGGATATCTTCAACTTCAGATCATCCATCCCCCAGAGCAGCTCAATGCGGACAGGCGCTATAGACCATGAAGTCTTGACCAACTACAGCTCTGAGAAGGACCAACGTATCGTAACAGTATCTCATTTCTTCACCTGAGTGCTTTACGCTATTCCTCCGACCAGCAACGAAGAAGTGCAGTTCCGCACGATCATTCACCGCGATGCCTCTCCACACCATAACGCCATCACTACCAAAAGTGTCTCTTTCCACGACGTTCCTAGTGTTGTATCGGCTACCGGGTTCTCTACAGAGTCATGTGCGACGAGAAATATTTTGAAAACTGAGGCGGGATTCATGCGTGAAGAGCACATTCCTCCATATTCGCCCTATTTGCCCAAGAAATTCACAGTGCCGTAGACACTGGCGAGCAGATTGATGCCGTATTCCTGGACTTCAGGAAGGCATTTGATACGGTTCCGCACTTACGTTTAGTGAAAAAAATACGAGCTTACGGAATATCGGACCAGGTTTGTGATTGGATTCAGGATTTCCTAGAAGAAAGAACACAACATGTCATTCTTAACGGTTCAAAATCTGCAGATGTAGAGGTAATTTCGGGAGTACCGCAAGGAAGCGTGATAGGACCTTTATTGTTTACAATATACATAAATGACTTAGATGACAACATCGGTAGCTCCGTGAGGCTATTTGCAGATGACACGGTTGTCTACAAGAAAGTAGCAACATCAGAAGACTCGTACGTACTCCAGGAAGACCTGCAGAGGATTAATGCATGGTGCGACAGCTGGCAGCTTTCCCTAAACGTAGATAAATGTAATATAATGCGCATACAAAGGGGCAGAAATCCATTCCAGTACGATTATGCCATAGGTGGTAAATCATTGGAAGCGGTAACGACCGTAAAATACTTAGGAGTTACTATCCGGAGCGATCTGAAGTGGAATGATCACATAAAACAAATAGTGGGAAAAGCAGGCGCCAGGTTGAGATTCATAGGAAGAATTCTAAGAAAATGTGACTCATCGACGAAAGAAGTAGCTTACAAAACGCTTGTTCGTCCGATTCTTGAGTATTGCTCATCAGTATGGGACCCTTACCAGGTTGGATTAATAGAAGAGATAGACATGATCCAGCGAAAAGCAGCGCGATTCGTCATGGGAACATTTAGTCAGCGCGAGAGCGTTACGGAGATGCTGAACAAGCTCCAGTGGCGGACACTTCAAGAAAGGCGTTACGCAATACGGAGAGGTTTATTATCGAAATTACGAGAGAGCACATTCCGGGAAGAGATGGGCAACATATTACTACCGCCCACATATATCTCGCGTAATGATCACAACGAAAAGATCCGAGAAATTAGAGCAAATACGGAGACTTACAAGCAGTCGTTCTTCCCACGCACAATTCGTGAATGGAACAGGGAAGGGGGGATCAGATAGTGGTACAATAAGTACCCTCCGCCACACACCGTAAGGTGGCTCGCGGAGTATAGATGTAGATGTAGATGTAGATATATTCATGGTCCAATTTTGATGTTGCCGACTCCACAACACACGGGCCCGTCTCTGTGTTGGAATGAGCGAGATGCACACGGCCGGCGTCTGGCAAACAGCCCTGTTATTCTGAGCCTCTCATTTCAGGTGTACTCCGATTTCGTCGGGCACTTAAGGGCAGATATCGGTCCTGTTGTGGTATTAGTATTCTACAGGTCAACGACGAACACGTCCTGTGTCTCGAAACCGTCGCCAAAGCCTCGAATTATACTCTGTGGAACATCCTTGGATACTGTGACTTCGGTCTGTGTGTGTTCTTCTTCCGGGTGGCCGAGCATTGTGCCCAGTAAACCAGAGTCCAAATGGCGTCTTTGGGGCATTAAATTCTCAACTTCGCCAAGAGACTATAATCCGCTCGATATGGACGGACGAATAAGACTGAGGTGTGAGTGGTCTTATGCATTGTTTGTGTTCACCTTTCGGTTAAGCCGCTATTCACAGCGTGGACTACTCATTTCCTACACAGAACGAATAAGTAGAGGTCGTAGGTAAATATTTTGGTTGATATCGGCTGATTGCTCACATTTTGTCCTTTCAGTTTCGTGATTATGTTTAACTATTGGATACTGGTTTACGTACTCTCTAGGGGAGTGTGAAAAGCCTGACTTACGAAACTCCAGTCGACACACAAAAAATCTAATTGTTACTACTGTTGTAACTACAGAAGTTGTAAACCAGTGTCCTTGGATGCGAGTACAAGTTCATTGGTGTTACTGTTATCGATCACTTTCAAAGAAACTGTTCTCTATTGGTAAAGTGAAATATTTTCTTTAATATGCGTATTTTCCGACCGAGCACTGAAAAAAAAAACTCTTAAAGGTTGTACGGGAGATTTGGTACATTCAGCAGACAAGGTTGGGAAGGCCGATGACCGTCCCACCTAAGATGATGACATTCTGATTGCGATAGCTGGAGACTCTATAGCAGAACAGGAAGTGAGTAGGTACTCTGGCCGATGCTCCTATACACCATGGGTAATATTAAAACAGCTCCAAATAAGACTACGAACAACGAAAACTCGTGACGTAATAGAAACATTACGTCGAAACATGGTTCGAATTCAATAAGACATTGATAGCTGTATTTACCTAGGTCTGTATATGAATGAAAATAGGAGCCTTGTAACACACAGGAGCACTTCGAGTAAAATGAACGCAATGTCCTCGTATTACTGTGAGAAACACCATTCACCGGGGCGCTGTAAGAGCACTTCACAGTTCCATATTCTTAGCACTCTTGGGATTTACGTATTGGGCATACGAAAACTGTATTGAAATCTATAGAAATGTTCTATGACTTGTAGATCTGACGAAAGCCAGGAAAATGCTCTATGCCCTAGGTCATCTGAGATGATATCCTTTCATTGTTTTTTTTAAGTCATTGTCATTTCGCGAGACTACGTAGGAGGATTCCTCTTGGAATGTAACCTAAGGAATTTTTAGAGTAAATCCCTTTGCGATGCGCCTCTCTTGTTGCGTAAGCACTGTAGTTTGCTGAGCATCTCCGTATCGTTCTCGCGCCGACTAAACGGTCCTGTGATGACAAGCGACGCTCTCCTTAGTTTTAATGAGGTGAGACGTTCTTAAGAGAAGTGCAGCGAGTGGCTGCAGTTCAAGATTTGGAATCTGGTGATATGAAAGAAAAAATGAAACTTTATACGCCAACGATATTAATGTGGATGGAGTACCTAGCGGATAGTATATCTCCCGTCGTGAAGGAGAGCTGCGATACTTCTACACCAACAGTCTCCATCGGAGCGACAGAACTTTTATGCGTGAACCGCACCATTGGGTTGCAAGACTTGGATGTTGATGGGCATTGTGACTCACAACACAGGGACCTGGCATAATCCAGTTACGGCAGCATACATGGAATTCCGATTCTGTACGACATAGACTAAAACGAACTGCATTGTCACAGTGACCCATACACATTACATGTGTCTCACAGCTACATCCACAGTACTCATAACGTTTGCTTCTAGTTCACTACTTATTCCACATTTCAAGCAGATACTTAACATTATGCTGATGTTAACAAGAGTTGTTTAAACAGATGAATGGGTTTGGTTTCGTGCAAAGTATACATATACTCCACATGTGTCTAACAGTTACATCTGCAGCCAGCCGGGATGGCCGAGCGGTTCTGGAACAGAGCGATCACTACGGTCGTAGGTTCGAGTCCTGCCTCGGGCATGGATGTGTGTGATGTCCTTAGGTTAGTTAGGTTCAAGTAGTTCTGAGTTCTAGGGTACTGACGACCTCAGAAGTTAAGTCCCATAGTGCTCACAGACATTTTAGCCAGTTACATCTACAATACACATAATATTTGCTTCTAGTTCCCTATTTATTCCACATTTCAGGCGGATATTTAACATAAGGCTGATGTTAATATGAGTTGTTTAAACAGATGTATGGGTTTGGTTTTGTGCAATGTATACACATAGACCACAGTGTCATCATCAAATAATGGTGATGCAGTACGTTAGTGCAACTTTCGCTCCATTTTCTGCTTTATGTATCGTTATCTTTTCCTTTGTATAACAATTCATATTCCAATAAATTTTATTTATTGTACCTAGCAGATGCCCATGGCCATCTATCATTTTACAGAAGGATAGATCCAGTGTCACTCATATTATAAAAGTATTTGTTGTTTGCCAACGATACTATCGTCCGTCTCAGCTTGGCCACCCCGTTGGCTTAAAGGCAAAGCTTTACCACAGGACCAGTAACTCAAGTAGTGTACAACGACAACGAGCTGCACTTACGCCCTGTAAACGACCATTAATTACAATGTATAAATAAAAAACTGCAACTGAAATTGACTATTTTTTACAATTACATATTTTTTGACCTTTCTTGTGTTTTCCTTTGTGGTGTCAAGATAACAAAAGTCTCCGAAGTACTCAGTCTACCTAGAATGCTTAACACACAGCATCACACCGCTGGAGGGTTTCTAATGGAGAAGAGCCAGTGACAATGTCAAGCTTTGTGTCGATCCAAAAGACGTGCGTCTCAAGCGTAGTCATTAATCCCGTAACAGATAAATATGCGAACTGGACTCTCTGTTAACATTTTTTAACTTTTTGCGAAGATGGAATCTGCAAGTTACTACCTGAGGGCTATAACACATCAGTTATCTTTGACTTGTTACTGCTGTACTGCTGATGCTACACAAGTCTAATAAATAGTTGGGCGCATTATTTGTATCAAAATAGCGATTTCATACAAACTGTCCGTCGATCATACCGGTGTTAAGTTACTCGGTAAGCAATCATGAGTTCCTTATGCTAATGTACTCAAGCAAATATTCTCCGGTGGTTCTGAACCACTTCCGCATAGCGTACCTAAATTGGTCTTGCATCCATTTTTTAAAGTACTCTCTCTCTCTCTCTCTCTCTCCCTCTCTCTCTCTCCCTCTCCCTCCCTGTCAACTCAACTACGAATCAGTATGCGCAGAAACTGTCGGTTGTCACACAAGCAGTCGATTCACAAGTTGCTAGCCCTCCATCGATATTTGCTGCAGCGCTGCCGACAGAATTCCCCACAAATGTACAAGGATATGTGCCACTGGGTTCACACAGCGAACACGATGATCAAACAAGACTCACAGATATTTAGTTATGAGACATACGTGTGTCGGACCATGAGGTATGGCGTACGTGAAGGACGTGCTGTAACTGGGCGAATGAACATTCCGCTCATAATTAAGAAAGTGAAGTATCTGACATTAACGCATTTTCACAACACATTCGGCGCACAGTCTACCATTCCAATCATGTTACGTGCCTTTTCCGGCTTAACTGCAATGCCTTAATTGTGGATCGGATCTGTTAACTGTCAAGCGTTCGAGCTAATACGGTAAATATTCAAAATCAGGATAATCGGACGCAGTAACAGTAGCAATTACGTCACAAATTTTCAGATAATCTCCCAACATCCATTATGACGTACGCACGGCACTTTTAGCACGATTAATCTACTTAATTGTGTATGCCAATCTGCATCTATGCTCACAACAGAAATTTGGACAAATCTGTCTTCAAAGTTACAGGGAGTAAATTTAGACCCATACTCACATTATTACTAATTCAATAGCTTTGATAGAAAAAAATCATTTACACAAATAAAATAATAAGATAGTAAACACCAACGTTCCAGCCACAGAGAGTCTAATTGGGGACGACTGACCGCCGTGTCGTGCATCAGCCAGTAGAGTCGTGGTGCTACGACGTGGAGTGCCGTGGGGTGAGCACACCGCACTTCCGATTTATCAGACCTAGTGCCACTACCACTCACCAAGTAGTTCCTCAAGAGGCATCACGAGGCGGAGTGCACCCTGTTCCAGTCCTCGTACCGAGGAAAAGACCTTGGTAGCACCGGTGATCGAACCCGGGTCCCTAGAAAGGCAATGAGCCGCCCTGATCACTCAGCTGCGGAGGCATACAAATAAAATAATGATGCGCAGTAATCAGTATACAAGGGCTATTCAGAGAGTAAGTTCCGATCGGTTGCGAAATGGAAACCACTGTGAAAATCCGATGAAGCCTTGTATGGATGTGTTGAGCAGTGTCTCTAGTACGCCTGTAGATTGTGTCACGACGCTCTTTTCAGTTATGAGTGAACGGTGAGTATGTAAAGATGCCTAAGAAACAGCTCTCCCTCCACGCATGAGGGCGTGGCGAGAGATTTCTCCTGATATCATGCAGCCCACATAACAAAAGTGCCAAACGGTTCCTTCTTCATGACAGTTCTCGGCCGTTCTCGGAAGTTGCAATGAAGAAGCTCCTGCAGCGCTTTCGATGGGATTTTTTATCAACCACAATACAGTCTGTAACTGGCTGTCCCTGAGTTTCATCTCAGATCACATGAACCGCTGCCTTTACAGACAACATTCTGGCACAGTCAACGAGCTGTAGACCAGAGTACAGTATTCGTGGAAAACACAGGCGGCTTCCCTCTATGACGAGAGTATTGGAAAGATGGCACAACATTACGACAAATTACATGAATGCGTGGTGTCTGTTCTTTCCGAAAAGTCCGAAAGAATAGACACCGCGCACTTATATGAGTGTCCTTCAATAAGTAATGCCCTAAATTAAAAAAAAAGCCATTAATATACATACACTCATGCTCATAAATTAAGAATAATTCTGATACATGGTGAAACAACGCTTTGTTGGGTGGTTTTCGGGTTTAAATCACCTCGGGGTATGACCATTCGGTACATTTGACCTGCGGTCGTCGCACGGTGGCGCTGGCAGCAGTCCACATACGCAGAGGTGTGTTCGAGCATGTCAGAGTTTGGTGCAGCGAGTAAGTGCGCAGACGTTTTCAGACGTGCTAAAGGTGACTGTGTGTTGAAAATGGCTCAAATAACACATATTGATGACGTTATGAGGGGTCACCCCCCCATGAACCATGGACCTTGCCGTTGGTGGGGAGGCTTGCGTGCCTCAGCGAGACACATGGCCGTACCGTAGATGCAACCACAAAGGAGGGGTATCTGTTGAGAGGCCAGACAAACGTGTGGTTCCTGAAGAGGGGCAGCAGACTTTCCAGTAGTTGCCGGGGCAACAGTCTGCATGATTGACTGATCTGGCCTTGTAACACTAACCAAAACGGCCTTGCTGTGCTGGTACTGCGAACGCTGAAAGCAAGGGGAAACTACAGACGTAATTTTTCCCGAGGGCATGCAGATTTACTGTATGGTTAAATGATGATGGCCTCCTCTTGGATAAAATATTCTGGAGGTAAAATAGTCCCCCATTCGGATCTCCGGGCGGGGACTACACAAGAGGACGTCGTTATCAGGAGAAAGAAAACTGGCGTTCTATGGATCGGAGAGTGGAATGTCAGATCCCTTAATCGGGCAGGTAGGTTAGAAAATTTTAAAAAGGGAAATGGATAGGATAAAGTTGGATATAGTGGGAATTAGTGAAGTTCGGTGGCAGGAGGAACAAGACTTTTGGTCAGGTGAATACAGGGTTATAAATACAAAATCAAATAGAGGTAATGCAAGAGTAGCTTTAATAATGAATAAAAAATAGGAGTGCGGGTAAGCTATAATAGTTGTAATAGTTGAAATGTATGATGAGATAAAAGAAATTATTCAGGTACATCTACATCTACATCTACATCCATACTCCGCAAGCCACCTGACGGTGTGTGGCGGAGGTAGTGAAGGGAGACGAAAATCATGGGTGACTGGAATTCGAGAGTAGGAAAAGGGAGAGAAGGAAACATAGAAGATGAATATGGATTAGGGGTAAGAAATGAAAGAGGAAGCCGTCTGGTAACATTTTGCACAGAGCATAACTTAATCGTAGCTAACACTTGGTTCAAGAATCATAAAAGAAGGTGGTATATATGGAAGGATCCTGGAGATACTAGAAGGTGTCAGATAGATTACATAATGGTAAGACAGAGATTTAGGAACCAGATTTTAAATTGTAAGATATTTCCAGGGGCAGATGTGGACACAGACCACAATCTATTGGTTATGAACTGTAGATTAAAACTGAAGAAACTGCAAAAGGTGGGAATTTAAGAAGATGGGACCTGGATAAACTGACTAAACCAGAGATTGAACAGAGTTTCAGGGAGAGCATAAGAGGACAATTGACAGGAATGGGGTAAAGAAATACAGTAAAAGAAGAATGGATAGCTCTGAGGGATGAAGTAGTAAAGGCAGCGCCGGCCGGAGTGCAGAGCGGTTCTAGGCGCTACAGTATGGAACTGCGCGGTCGCAGGTTCGAATCCTGCCTCGGGCATGGATGTGTGTGATGTCCCTAAGTTAGTCAGGTCAGGTTTAAGTAGTTCTAAGTCCTAGGGGACTGATGACCTCAGAAGTCAAGTCCCACAGTGCTCAGAGCCATTTGAACCATTTAGTGCAGGCAGAAGAGGATCAAGTAGGTCAAAAGACGAGGGCTAGTAGAAATCCTTGGGCAACAGAAGAAATATTGAATTTAATTGATAAAAGGAGAAAGTATAAAAATGCAGTGAATGAAGCAGGGAAAAAGGAATACAAACGTCTCAAAAAAGAGATCGAAGGAAGTGCAAAATGGCTAAGCAGGGATGGCTAAAATACAAATGTAAGGATGTAGAGGCTTATCTCACTAGGGGTAAGATAAATACTGCCTACAGGAAAATTAAAGAGACCTTTGGAGAAAAGAGAACCACTTGTATGAATATCAAGAGCTCAGATGTAAACCCAGTTCTAAGGAAAGAAGGGAAAGCAGAAAGGTGGGAGGAGTATATAGAGGGTCTATACAAGGACGATGTACTTGAGGACAATATTATGGAAATGGAAGAGGATGTAGATGAAGATGAAATGAGAGATACGATACTGCGTGAAGGGTTTGACAGAGCACTGCCAGACATGAGTAGACAACAAAGCATTAGAGCTACTGCCAGCCTTGGGAGAGCCAGGCCTAACAAAACTCTATCATGTAGTGAGCAAGATGTATGAGACAGGCGAAATACCCTTCAATCCCAAAGAAAGCAGGTGTTGACAGTAGTGAAAATTACCGAACTATCAGTTAAATAAGTCACAGCTGCAAAATACTAACGCGAATTCTTTACAGACGAATGAAAAAACTGGTAGAAGCCGACCTCGGGGAAGATCAGTTTGAATTCCGTAGACATGTTGGAACACGTGAGGCAATACTGATCCTACGACTTAACTTAGAAGAAAGATTAAGGAAAGGCAAACCTACGTTTCTGGCATTTGTAGACTTAGAGAAATCTTTTGACAATGTTGAATGGAATATTCTCTTTCAAATACTGAATATGGCACGGGTCAAATACAGGGAGCGAATGGCTATTTACAATTTGTACAGAAACCAGATGGCAGTTATAAGAGTCGAGGGGCATGGAAGGGAAGCAGTGGTTGGGAAGGGAGTGAGACAGTGTTGTAGTCTCTCCCCGATGTTATTCAATCTGTATATTGAGCAAGCAGTAAAGGAAACAAAAGAAAAATTCGGAGTAGGTATTAAAATCCATGGAGAAGAAATAAAAACGTTGAGGTTCGCCGATGACATTTTAATTCTGTCAGAGACAGCAAAGGACCTGGAAGAGCAGTTGAACGGAATGGACAGTGTCTTGAAAGGAGGATGTGAGATGAACATCAACAAAAGCAAAACGAGGATAATGGAATGTAGTCGAATTAGGTATGGTGACGCTGAGGGAGTTAGATTAGGAAATGAGACAGTTTAAGTAATAAAGGAGCTCTGCTATTTGGGGAGCAAAATAACTGATGATGCTCGAAGGAGACAGGTTATAAAATATAGACTGGCAATGGCAAGGAAAGCGTTTCTGAAGAAGAGAAATTTGTTAGCATCGAGTATAGGTTTAAGTGCCAGGAAGTCGTTTCTGAAAGTATTTGTATGGAGTGTAGCCATGTATGGAAGTGAAACATGGACGATAAATAGTTTGGACAAGAAGAGAATAGAAGCTTTTAGAAATGTGGTGTTACAGAAGAATGCTCAAGATTAGATGGGTAGATCACATAACTAATGAAGAGGTACTGAATAAAATTGGGGAGAAGAGGAGTTTGTGGCATAACTTGACAAGAAGAAGGGACCGGTTGGTAGTACATGTTGTGAGGGATGAAGGGTTCACAAATTTAGCATTGGAGGGCAGCGTGGAGGGTAAAAATCGTAGAGAGAGACCAAGAGATGAATACACTAAGCAGATTCAGAAGGGTGTAAGTTGCAGTAAGTACTGGGAGATGAAGAAGCTTGCACAGGATAGAGTAGCATGTGGAGCTGCATCAAACCAGTCTCAGGACTGAAGACCACAACAACAACAACATTTGAGGGGTAGAATAATAGAGTGACTGGAGGCTGGTAAAACACAGCAGGTCGTAGCACGGGCCCTCCGTGTGCCACAAAATGTGATCTCATGATCATGGCAACGACTCCAGGAGACGGGAAACGTGTCCAGGCGCTACAGTACAGGACGTCCATAGTGTACAACACCAGAAGAAGACCGATAACTCACCATCAGTGCCCGCAGACGGCCACGGAGTACTGCAGGTACCCTTGCTCGTGAACTTACCGCAGCCACTGTAACAGTTGTCTCCAGACACACAGTCTACAGAAGACTGAACAGGCATGGTTTATTCACCTGGAGACCTGCAAGGTGCATTCCACTAACCCCTGGTGACAAGAGAGCCTGTAAAGCCTGGTGTCAAGAACACAGTACATGGTCATTGGAACAGTGGTCCCAGGTTATATTCACGGATGAGTCCAGGTATAGTCTGAACTGTGATTCTTGCTTGGTTTTCATATGCCGTGAACCAGGAACCAGAGACCAACCCCTTAATGTCCTTGAAAGGGACCTGTATGGAGGTCATGGTTTGATGGTGTGGATGGGTTTATGATTGGTGCACTTACACCCATGCATGTTTTTGACAGAGGACCTATAACATGTCAGGTGTATCTGGACGCCATTTTGCACTAGTATGTCCGCCTTCTCAGGGGTGCAGTGGGTCCTCCTTCCTCCTGATGGATGATAATGCACGGCTCCACCAAACTGCCATCGTCTAGGAGTACCTTGAAACGGAAGATATCAGGTGAATGGAGTGGCCTGCCTGTTCTCCAGACCTATACCCCATCGATCATGTCTGGGATGCTCTCGGTGGACGTATCACTGGACGCCTTCAAACCCCTACGACACTTCAGGAGCTCCGACAGACACTGGTGCAGGAATGGGAGGCTCTACCCCAGCAGCTGCTCGACCATCTGATCCAGATTATGCCAACCCGTTGTGCGGCCTGTGTACGTGTGCATCGTGATCATATCCCATATTGATGTCGGGGTACATACGCAGGAAACACTGGTGTTTTGTAGTACACGTATTTCGGGACGGTTTTCTTAACTTATCACCAATACCGTGGACTTACAGATCTGTGGCGTGTGTGTTCCCTATGTTCCTATGCTATTAGCGCTAGATTTGTGTAGTGCCACGTTTTGTGCTGTTATTGAATTCTTGTGTGCAGAAAAAGAAATCTTGGTAAACATCCATAAACGTTTATGTGCAGTGTACGGCGATGCTGCAGTTTATAGGAGTACAGTTGGGCGATGGGTAAAGAAAGTTACAGCCTCAGGGAACGCAGAAACAGAGCTCCACGATCAGCCACGCTCGTGAATTCCTGTCACAGCCACTGCTCCAAACATGCTGAATCGTGCGGATGCCATTATTCGTTCCGACCGGCTCCCCAAAACTCGACAATTCACTATACAGTTGTCGGTCAGCACTGGAAGTGCGTCTGCAACGATCAAGACTCTCGGTTATTCAAAGAGGTGCTCACGACGGGTTCCACGAATGCTTATTGTCTCATCTGCTCTACAGTCCAGACCTGGCATCCTCGCACTTCCATCTCTTTGGGCCGCTCAGAGATGCTCTACGGGGAACATACTTTTAAGATGGCGAGAGTGTCGGCCATGCAGTGATAACATGGCTACGCCTACAAGACAAAAGCTTTTACCAACAGGAAATACATAATCTTCCACAACGTTGGCGTACGGCCATAGAACGTGATGGACACTACGTAGAAAAATAGGACGCGGACAGGATATTTTGATGTATATTGTCACCACATTCTGGCTCTTAGCAATACATATGGTCTCAGAAAAGAATGCGGGGCGTTACTTATTGAACGACCATCGTATAACTGTTAAGCCTAGCTGGGCAGTGGATCCACCTTCTTCAGTGCGAATGCACAGACACGTCCGACCTCATGTGGGAATCTCAGAGTAACGGATATAGAAGAAATGGAAAGCGACTGCGGACAGGTGGTGCTCGATGAGAATGTGGACCGGACGTGAGGTGTGCCAAGATAGTTCGCGCAGTTGCGAGAACGTTTTGTCCCGGATGGCCAAGTGGTTAACGCACCTGTCTAGTAAGGGGGAGATCCCGCGTTCAAATTCCGGTCTGTAACGCCCCGATGCAGCTGGCAGCAGTGATCCCCTCCACTTCATTTCCTTTCTCCCCTCTCCATCTTCAGTTTACATATACCACGACAAATGTCTAGCGACTACGTAGAGAAGTAGCTGGAAGGTGCATCTAACCGTTGCTAATAAAATATTTTTTATTTTCAGTGGTTTTCATTTCGTGACCGATCAGATCTTACTTTGCGAATAGCCCTCGTAGTACAGAGTTAGCATAATTGTGCACAAGACAGATAACGCGTTGAATTTTCATCGAACTCTTCTATATATCAGTTACTGTATAAACAACAAAAGTACACCGCTTCGTGACTGAAGTATGTACAATAACGATGCGAGTTGTTGCGCCCTTTGCTAATAAAAGTGGTATAGCTAATTTCATGACTAACAAAAATTGATATTGCAGGAAGTGAGACATTATACTTCAGTATGTTTAAGATTGGACAGTTCAGACTCCGTTCACGCTGGTTTCAGAGAGAAACACTTGTAAGCGTAGTTTATATCACATAATAGCAGAAGCTGAAATATGGTGCTTTTATTTTTTATATCGTCAAAATCTACATTGCCAGCACACATTGCTGTACCCTGCATATTTTAACAGTGTAGACACAATGTCATCATCTGTAGAATAATACGCACTTGCGCACCTGACTACAAAGCAAATTCTTGGCTTATCATCTGTACTATACGACCTCAACGGACAAGAAATTAGTCGCCCCTAAAGGAATCGTTTCAGGCATCATTTAATACCGTCTAATTCCGCCCTTCGACTTGATAATTGCCTGGATTCGGGTAGGAAGTGCTCCACAAAGTTCTGTAGGGTTCGATCGCGCAGCTCCACCAAACTGTACGGATGATGATGTCGGCGTTTTACCCGCTGTTCCAACATGTTCCACAGAATTTCTATGGGGTTCAACTCAACTGATGGTGCTAGTTAATCGAGAAGTAATAGGATGGAGGAGTGTTCAGAAAAGTCACATATCCTCACACCCGATTAATTTTACTGTTGTCGCCTGTAGGTGCCTATGAGAGCAATGTTCTCTTGCGAGGTGAGCGACTCCAAATGTACATTGCATGCACTTCACATCGCAGTGTTTTCTCCTTAGAAGGCTGGAATGTTCATTCACTGCCTGCAGCCCTACCTGGCTGGTTTGAAAGCGAATTTGATTCACAAGCCGTGAAATGCTCCTCCGACACCTGTCTGAGGATCTTTTCTCTACAAAAATTCTGACGCTATGTTTTGTGGCCAAGATTGTTACACCATTGCCAGTAGACACGTTGAACAGTCTGCCGCGAGAAACCAGCAAATCCAGCAACATCACACGGCCAAACACAATTGCCCCTTTGCGCCACTCTGTCACGTCCTTACATTTATCGATGTATACGTACATTGTTCTCTTGAAACATAAACATCTGACTGACCCCTATTGTCTTATGCGCACTTAGAGGCATTGAGCGCGCCGTTGAGCACGTGGCTAGATCCTTGCGCCATCTGTAAAGGCTTAACTATTCATCTGTGCATGCGCACTGGGGCTACATTTTTTTTCCGGTGAGCTTATTTAACGTACATTTTAGACGACTTCGTTTAGTTTTACAATAAACAGTAGCAAGACACAAGTAAAATCAGGAATGACAAATCCGACGAGATAATCACATGCATGCTTTCATTACGCATTGTTAAATGCAACTGCTACAGATCGCAGAAAATGATCAATGCAACAGTGCTAAAAAAGTTACATGTTATGTAATTTCCCCACGCTGTTATACTAGTCAATTACTGACACATGTAACCATGTGATCAAGATCATTTTCTTACTCTGTTTCAGAGTGTCTTCTGGGCGTCTCTCGCGAAACTTATTTACGCACATCTGACCTATGTAGTGACTCATGAGAGAGGTTTAGCGTCAGTCGGCAGCGTTTCAACATCGACACCGAGGATTTCCAAGCCCTATACGTTTGCGCATCGTCCTAAGCTTGAGTACGCACGCCGTCTATCTGCTACGAAGTGCAACATCCAGCAGATTTCTGCGAATCATTGCGATAAGCCGGTCATGTCCTGATTTATCAGAACGACCAACAGGTACGGAACAGAACGTGTTGTTGTCGCAGTCGTCGATCATCCGTGCGTCTATGGGTCGTTAGGACCACAATTTCCAAGACGGTTACTAAAACAGTGTCGTCTGTCCTTTCGCAATACACAGCGCACAGAAAGGTATGTGAATAGTCCACCAAGTACAGCATTCAAGAAATACAATTCTTTGCGTTTGGAGTATGTAGTTCCTTTTCTCCCATTACGGTACTGAGAAAAGTGCATACAAACAAACGTTTCCTTCGTTTTAATCTCCTTCCGTTGCTCTTGAATAGCGGCAATGAACTAGTAGCAGTATATCTAACTGCTCTTTTGCAAAAATACCCCATGACAAAAAAGTGAAGCACCCATAAAACATGATCAAATGCCACTGTATCTCCTTACGTGTACACACCACATGTAGGTGACTAGAGCAGAAGATTAACAAGTCGCTGATTTTGAGTTTGAGCACTCGCGCCTGCTCAGGCTCTTGCTCGCAAGCGTAGGAGTTGCGGCACGGTGGGCAATGAGCAAAATGTGTGTGCACCTTATGGTTGTGACAATACGGGAGAGGCGCCAACTATGAAATAGGGGAGGGTTAGTTTTGACAACAACGCCATCTCATAGCAGCAATGGCGACTCTACAATGTCTTCACAATTCAATCCGCAGTGCTAAGAACTTTATCTTTTTACTCAAAAACCGGGTTCACAAAATGTTTTGAGTACTTTCAGGAACAATTTACAAAGGCATTATGAGACCTGAGTATCTCCCGGCGTATAGAACGTTCAAATAACTTACAGGAATGCAGCTGGGTGTCGTTGTCGACAACCATTGATATTTCGACAGTAGCACAGCCTGTCATTTTGAAGGCAGACCTGCAGCAAGTAAGCGCTGTGCATGAAAATTTATCACCGGCTTCAGAAGTAACCGACAGTGAAATTAATAATCAATTGCGTTTGCTTTTTTTCTTTTTTTTTTCTTTTTTTTTTTTTTTTACAAAGCGGAGAACAGGATTGCATGCTTGGTAATTACATTTCAACATCTTCCTTAATAAAACTATCCCAATACCAGTAAATGCATCCCAGAATCTCCGTGTTGTTGTATTCTTTATGATGATTAGTGCAAAGACAGTGTTCTGCAATGGCGGACTTGCTCGCCTGTTGTAAGAGCGTGTGACGCAGCAACTCAGTACACCGGTCCTCCTCAGCCCTGGTGCTCTGACCAATTTATGACATGCCACAACTGCAAGTAATACGCGAGACGCTCGTCTTGCGCAAGCCAGTAACCTTTACATAACATAAAAGAACCCTGATATTCGATGGTACATTTCGCATCACATTTCTGCAAAAGCCGGCCGCAGTGGCCGTGCGGTTAAAGGCGCTGCAGTCTGGAACCGCAAGACCGCTACGGTCGCAGGTTCGAATCTTGCCTCGGGCATGGATGTTTGTGATGCCCTTAGGTTAGTTAGGTTCAACTAGTTCTAAGTTCTAGGGGACTAATGACCTCATCAGTTGAGTCCCATAGTGCTCAGAGCCATTTGAACCATTTTCTGCAAAATACGACCAATATTGTTCGTAATGCTCCCTCCTTAAGCCAAAAATGTCGCAGACTTCGCGATAGCGCAATGCACATCTGACCTGTCTTTCACTATAGCCACTCTTACGAAATGTGAATTCGAGATGGGCTGACTCAGCTGAGAAACTCTTAGCGTCCGAGATTACATGGGCCATGAGAACTAAGGTACGAAGTGTTCAGAGAAAGACTAATAGTCTCTTGTAGAACAGTTCCTTGTCTCAGGAGACTATCAAGAATCTTAATTCTTACTGTGCTGTCCCCCCTCCGTTATATGGCATCCCTAACCTCCAAAAGGAACGCGTTCCTTTTCGTCCAATTAGGAATAACTTTGGTGCTCCGATATATCGTGTGGCAAAACACTTTGCTCCTCTGTTGAGCCCTTTCATAGGTCCGTGTGAGCACCATATCTCGGACTGCAAGAGGGCCTCTTCTCATGACTAGTAGCCTAACCGAACATACGGCATTCGGAGACTCTGGGCGACATCTTCCTCAGTGTCAGTGTACTGTACGGATGTCCTTTGTTACTGGGTACATGTTATTCTGCCATGGCACCTCGTTGCTCGGATGACTTGCAGCTCCCTCCCTGTAACGTCTTCGGCTGAATCGGCCCAGGAGTCGTTCTTTACAGAGGGCGAAGCCGCGGTGCAACACATCGCAGTCCGTCACATAGATATTCGTTGTTAAAGACTTTGCCGATCCATAGAACTAAAACATCCTCAAAGGAGATCCTTGCCGACGAGGTGCAAGACCTAGGAATAGTTTTCCAGTGGAATGAATACTCAGATCGTCTAATTGAGCAAACGTTACAGTCAAAATAATGTACGCCTGAGAAAGAGTTTGAGAATGAGGTGTGGAAGAGAAGCCAAGAATCACTTGACAATCTTATTCTGGCCCGAGATCCAAATCGTTGGAATCGAATAGAGACATGGGATCCAGAGTAATTTTCTCCCATCAACAAGATAAAATGTGTTTTCTCTGGAATGTGAAAGACGATCTAGGTCTCTTAACTCAGGATGTGTACCGGATTCCATGCAAATGCAGTATGTGTTACGTGGGGAAGGATGTTAAAGCAGTCGAAGAGAGATGCAGAGAACGTCAGCGAGACGTCCAACGAAAGTAACTGAACAAATCCGCTGTTACCGAGAACAGTGCCATGAAATGGAAATTGATGATTAGTATCTTGGTGCAAATGCCAAATTGGCTCAAATGGCTCTGAGCACTACGGGACTCAACATCTTAGGTCATAAGTCCCCTAGAACTTAGAACAACTTAAACCTAACTAACCTAAGGACATCACACACACCCATGCCCGAGGCAGGATTCGAACCTGCGACCGTAGCAGTCCCGCGGTTCCGGACTGCAGCGCCAGAACCGCACGGCCACCGCGGCCGGCAAATGCCAAATTCTCGGACAGTGTAACTAAGAAGTTTATTGAGATATACATGTCGGAGAAACCTAATAAACAGAAAAGTATATTTCATTTTCGCTTGGGGTTCGGCACTCTGTTGCTAAAATCTCACCAGCAATGTCCTATGGCGAACACTGGGAGAATGCGCGCTGCACGAAATGTCAGTGTGGCCTCCGGAAAACAAGTCAGCGTCAAAAGGCCGTAGCTGCTACCGGGTAGAAATCAGAAAATAGGTCTGTGTAAGTGAGTTAAACTCACCAGTGTCCCCTATGATGCCGTATCAGAACTCGCCATCTCTTTACTCTCGAAGACTCGTCTCGCCTCTCTCTGTCGCTGCCCATTTAAAACTCGCGCTGCAATTATTGTTGGGCATGAGGACACTACACCGCTGTAGAAAGGGGAATGACTGCACCAATTCACAAGTGTAAGTGAGCATTCGCAACATTGCTACTACATACGCAACCATTGGCCATGACGATTATTATTTACCCGTACACTGATCGATAGGTTAGTAATGAATAAAACAGTCAGATTTGGCAATGTCCCTAGGGGCATTATATACCCATATACGTCCCTGGGTGCGTTATATATATATATATATATATATATATATATATATATATATATATATATATATATATATATATATATGCGTGTGTGGTGTGTGTGTGTGTGTGTGTGTGTGTGTGTGGGTGGGTGGGTGGGTGGGTGGATGTGTGGGTGTGGGTGGGTGGGTGTATGGGCGGGGATGTATATCTGTGTTTGCCTCTGTAACTTACAAACTAATAGGTGAAGGGAAAATTCATTGCAGTAGGTCAACATAAGAAACGTTACACTTTCTGCGGAGCTATGAACATTGTTATTATGTTATTTCCCAAAGAGTTACACCAAAGAAATATATTTTTTAAAAAGGAACAGTATTTGTTTCTATCATGCACTGGAACCATTTAAACCAGCTGTGTACAAATCAATTTAAGTCACATTCCTATCTGGTTTAGCTTTGGAGCTACAAGCGTTCAAACTTTCAGAGGCGCAAAACCACACGCTATACAGAACGCAATGCACGTTCTGAAGATGCTGCGTACGAGATGAACCGTCTCCGGTGTCACGGAGCGACAAGCCTCCTCGATGCACTGTTAGGCTTCCTACTGTCGGCGTACACGGCCGTACGCGCGACAATTCGAACCACACGAACAAACGGGGTTCAGCGTATCGCGGTTACTGACGTCAGATGAAGACGGCGTACACTACAAAGAGTACGTTGACATCTTGCTAACATTCGGCGAATGCCGACACGATGCCACTGAAGCAATAGTGCCGTAAAGTATGCTAGGAAAAGAGCTCCGGCAGGCATTATCTTCTTACGCGCTGAACAACACCGTAGTGAAACAGGCAGCTTGGGAAAGCGCAGCAATAACAGGCGAAGACCTGAAAGACGTGAGGATACGGAGGTGTTTAGTGAACGATGACCTCAGCAAATCGGTCCCTTAGGAATTCACACACATTTGAACATTTTGGATGTGTTTATTTTAGCTGCAATACACCATGATCCCTATGTTATCTTACTAGACATTCTTACAGTCGCTTGTATCAGCCTTACCTCCGAATGGGGTACAGTACAGGGCGACAGGTTACACCCGTACCACCTGTCATTGACTCGGGAGCTGCATGGAAACGATTTCAGTCGGAGAGCTACTTTCAGTGATTTAAATTGACTTCTACACAATTGATTTCAATGGCTCCCGTGCGTCATAAAAACGACTATTGTTCCATTCTTCGTTGTAACTCTTTGGAAAATAACACAATAAACAATGTTCATTGCGCCACAAAAGGTGTAACATTTCTTACGTTGACCTATCGCAATAAGTTTTCCCGTCACCTATTACCTCGTAAGTTACAGAGGGAGATACGTTTAATGGTGTGTATGTGTGTGTGTGTTTGTGTGTGTGTGTGTGTGTCGATGAAACTTGTTTCATACAAAGAACTGCTACGGCATAGTATAGAAGGTAACTGAACGAAATACCGAATGAGACGGCTCTTTTCTCATAGAAGATAATTACAATGAAGCCTCCTCGATTTCTGATATTCCCATGGACAGTACAAAAAGCGGGACATATATCTTAATAGGATGTATGACCACCACGGACAGCAGTGCACACTCTGCAAGTTGCTCCCGGACTGACCACAAGGTCGGTAAGGAGTTTTTGTGGCAGGGTGTTCCATTCTTCCGCCCTTGCGGTTGACGTTTTCTGTGTGGTATATCGTGAGCTTCGCGTTCCTGAAATAGGCCTTCTCAATGCATCTCACACGTGCTCAATAGGATTTTAAGGCTGGGAAATGGGCAGAGCAGTCCGTTCGCCGAATACCTGCTCTTTCCAATACCTCTTCCACCTGCGCTACCGATGCAGATGCGTATTGTCATTCACAGAAATGTAAGTCACGGCCTAGTGGACCTCTGAAATGACGCACATGTGGAAGGAGTATAATGTTACAATAACGCTGATCCCCGATTGTGCAGTGTTCAAGGATTTGGAGGTCAGTGCACCCCTGCAACATTATGCCTTCCCACACCATAACACCTGCACGACCAAAACAATCATATTTGACAATATTCCTCGGTGCATTGCATATTCCCACCTCTCGCTATATGAGGCTACGTCCAGAATCACTACTCAGACTGTATTTGCTTTCATCCGAGAAGAGCACGCGATCCCACTCCTCATTGGTCCAGCCCATACGCTGATGGTGCCATCGCAAACTGCATCGCCAATATGCTGGTGTAGTTGGCCGTGGTCGATCACCTTTTCTTGTTCTGGCAGTGACGCCTGTGATTCGCAACGCCCGCCAAGCACGTGAAACAACGTTTTCAGCAATACCAAACTTGTGAGTTACACCTGGAGTCGTTCTTCGAGTTTCACAGGTCTTCTTCTCTTTGGGAAGTAATCCAGATTATGTATCCAAGCCATGTTGTACCAAAGAACATGCTACAGTGGTAACTGCTAGGTGCCAGCCCCATTCACCGCTATAGTCACGATGATCTCTCGCTGTGTTATGTCCACATCTCTGGGCTCGACTGGTAGATTTGTGGCAAGATACATCAGCACTTTCATTGATTTACACTAAGTAGTTATACGTTGCTTTGCTTTATCTATCTCGGTTTAAGTTATACAACTTTGTGATTTTGTAGGAATACAGGGTGTTAGCGCAGTGTAGATGATTTTATTGGCGGCTAAGGACAGTGTATTGAACAACATTACATCAGTATTTATTTTATTTGCCGAGTAATAATTATAGCTATTAGGAGCAGTGTGTTTTCAGGTTGGTTAGTATCTCCAAGTATATGTGGCCAGAGAGAGCCATTAATGTTTATTTCCCATAAGCAGTAGATCAGGTCTTGAAATATGGACAGGTGGACGTAAAACGGTTAATCTGTACTGACAGATGTAATCCATTTAATGGTGTAGTTATGATCGTGGGGAAAACATCAGGCAGTAAATTATCTGACGTGCTTACTGTTAAATGCAGATAAAAACAGCTAACAACACACTGAAGTGGATATGTATTAACCTAAGAGCACAAAGTTATTTTTGATTACATACAGCACCAACCAAGGGCAAAATCTGCCGGTGTTCGATAAATCTTTTAATAATTATTTATTTTCAGTGACTGTTTACAATGCGAGACAACTTTAAAATTGCTCAATGATGTCATAAAAATGAAATGTTTGGAACATATAGGGCATCCAGCAATGTAGAAGTCAATTTATTATTTTTCTCTGATGAAATATAACAAAGAACAGTGGTCAAAACTTGGGCAATGAAAATTTGTATACGCAAGAAACCTGAAAACCTTACTTAAATACAAAGACTGACAAAAATTTATATACATTCTTTGATCTTGCAACTGAACAATACAGTTCTGTCTCTGATGAAAAGTTCCAAAAACAGAAATAAAATGCATTCAAAAAATATAGGTTATGATATACTAAAAACTTTCAAGAAAACTCTTCAGTCGGTGAGAATACTGTCATTTACAGACGACATTTACCCCCCCCCCCCCTGCAAACAAAATGGTCGATTCTGAATGTCACTTACACAGATGGTGACCACAGCTCCCACATGTTAACTTGGTTTTTGTGATGTTATCTCTGGCTCTCTGGTCAATCATCTTCTTCAAGCATATGTAACATCTTGCTCTTTCGGTTGGTTGTTTACTTGTAGTAATTTTGATTATCTTTGGTTTCTTTGCAAGGATGTTTTCCATAGCGAATATAAGAAGCACCTGGAGTCTTTTGAAGTCCTTGGATCACTCATTTACATACGGTTTTAAAATTTCAAGGCCTAATTCATGCAGATAAAGCCCTGTGGCGTTTGATTTCCCTTCATCCACTTTGGCACATTCGTCTTGAGCTGTGTGTACGAGTTTATTACAGTTATATAAAGTAGATATAGAACACTGACAACAGTCATTGCCTCCTATCTCTTTTTGTAATGTTCTAGCCATGTGGTCTATAGCATCCACTACTCCCTTAACAAAATTACAATGTATGTATAGGTCTGTGTTTGTTTTGTTGTGTGGTGCACCAATTTCTACACTTGCATCGCGATGTTGTGTAGAAAAAAATATCAATGTATTTCTCTTCGGTTTTTCGTTTCTGATGAAGTCGACGGATCTGTGAAGGAAAACTTGAGTACCACAGCTCTCTGTCAACTGTCGTCTTAAATAATTACGGTACGTGTTTTCTATTGGATTCTGATGTCCTTATCAAAGCAAGTTCGTAATCTATATCCAGAGTGTCTGTCAATTCCACAGAAGTGTAGAAACTGTGAATCGTGATGTTGTAGCCTGTTTTCTTTACTGGCAACACCAGCTTCTTCACACTCTCCCTGGGACCTCGTTCACAGGCATGTCTCTTATCTTTTCCAGTATACATTTCCATTTTTGTTATGAACGGTTCAATTGCACTCCGGAGAATTCTAAAAAGTATAACCATACCATATTTCCCTAGGTTGACATTCAGGAAAACTTTATATGGACAACGACCTCCGAAAAGAGATAGCATTTCTTTAGTTGTAACATGAGGTCCACTTCTGACGTATCAAGGATATATAGTCCAGCAGTGGAAAGTGTTGATAGTTTGACTCAGGACAGAGTACTGAGCAAAATTACACGAGTATTAACTCCTTTACAAATTTATAATTAGAGCTATTAGTATTACTATGTTTTTGGGTTGGTTAATACATTCAGGTACATGTGGCAAGAGCAAGTCATTAATGCTTAATTTCCGCTGCGCAGCAGGTCAGGTAATGAGCTGAGGACACATGGATGCTAAACGCTCAGCCTATACTAACAGCCATATTTCATTTGATGGTGTAGTTATGGTCATGCAGAAAACATTAGACAGTAGATTATGTGACGTGTTTACAGGAAGAGTGTTGGGTGTAAAGAAAAAACAAGTAACATACTGAAGTGGGAAGGTAGGTATCAAGGCACCAATAATCACAATGTCTGCTCTTATACTCGTAACATTGTTATATGTGCATTGCCCAAGTATTTCAGTGGAATATGGCTTTGATAAGCACTCTTTGTGCATGTCTGGCTTGCAAATAAGCAGCTACGTTCGAAACTAGTCGCCGGTACTAATTACTCACAACTGTGACACAAATTTAAATAAATAACTATTAAATAATAAATTTGCAGGTGTACGTAATGTTTTATGCATATACAAATAGAAGGTATTTTGGATGCTCCACTGAACAATTTGAGGCAGTGAACCTGGGGTCGAAGAAGCCAACATAAGAGATAATAGGAATAAAATCACATTTATGTGTACTTTTTATTAGCATTAGTTACTGCAAATACCGTCATTGACACAATGAATGTTCCATTTGTACTGTATCTTAAAAAAGTGTGCTGAAATTGACGGCCATCAACCTCAATGGAAGCACGACATCGACGCACCCTGACAAATATCCCTGGTGTGTTTAGGATCACATCACAAGCAGCTACAAATCTGGCAACTAATTCCACAGGGGTCTCACATACATGTGACTTCAGATACCCCCCCCCCCTCCCCGCCACCAGAGAATAATCAAGGAGATTCAGGCCAGGTGACCTCGCTAGCCATGTAAAAGGACCTTCCCCTCCAATCTACCGACTAAAAGATATTGTACACATACTTCTCCGTCGTATTGTACTGTACTGGCCGCTGTGACCGAGCGGTTCAGGGCGCTTCAGACCGGAACCGCGCTGCTGCTACGGTCGCAGGTTCGAATCCTGCCTCGGGCATGGATGTTTGTGATGTCCTTAGGTTAGTTAGGTTTAAGTAGTTCCAAGTCTAGGGGACTGATGACCTTATATGTTAAGTCCCATAGTACTTAGATCCATTTTTCGTATTGTACTGTATGTCTCTGAATAGCACTGAGTAATGTATGGGTCTGTCGTTGACTCATAGCACATTCTGTCATCGGACAATATAAATACGATGCAACAAGCCACCTTATGGACAACTAAAGTAAACAAAACCCGCAGCATCACTTCCTGGTAATCAGGCTCGTCCTCATTGTTTCCTTGCAGGAAATGAAGAATGTACATGTAAATAAACAGCATAGTAGGTGTAAACGTATAAGCTGTAAATAAGCTCGAAAACAGAAACGCCAGACAGAGCGGTAGACAAGTTTGCTTCCATATCTCCTTAAGCTGGTTTCTCGGACCCCAGGTTCCCCTCCTCATATTGTTAAATGGAGCATTCTCTATGACCTGTTCCATTTTTGCACGGTCTTACGAAAACGTCCTGCATATACAGTGTGTGTGTGTGTGTGTGTGTGTGTGTGTGTGTGTGTGTGTGTATGAATAAAACATTTCATATAATACCTGTAAATTTATTATTTAATAAGTATTTATTTAAATTTCTGTCACAGTTGCTTGTAATTCGTACTGGTGACTTGTTTCGAACGTAGCTCTTCGTTTGCAGACCAGACCTGCACAAAAAGTGCTTTTCAAAGAATAATTCCGCTCACATACTTAGGTCATGCTCACACAACAAATATGGAGTGGCCTAATTACGTGCGTGATGTATTCAACAAGCGAAGGCCGCGCGGTATTAGCCGAGCGGTCTGGGGCGTTGCAGTCATGGACTGTGCGGCTGGTCCCGGCGGAGGTTTGAGTCCTCCCTCGGTGTTTGTGAGTGTTTGTCCTTAGGATAATTTAGGTTAAGTAGTGTGTAAGCTTAGGGACTGATGACCGTAGCAGTTGAGTACCATAAGATTTCACACACATAAACACAACAAGCGAAACTGCAGTATCACAGAAACTGACGGAACAGAGACGCTCCGTTCTTGATCTCCAATGCCGGGAGCGACGTTGGGCCTTAAGCAGCTGCGTCACTGCAACAATTATTCAGTCTGTATGGAACCCAGGCAGCGAATACGTGTAACCGCAAATCTCTCACCACCTGAAAAAGGTGAATGGCTCGGTCGTCGAAATATTGTGCATAACATGAAACCGACCCCTCTACTGAATACGCGATGGCGTACCATTAATCCATGACGCCGAGGGAATATGAGAGATCGCATGGTAATGTGGCTGAACAGCACATACCACCAGTTTCCTGAAAGTTCGCTGCAGCGAGTATTGTAGTCCTCCGCAGTCCACGAGGGTAAAGTTTCGTCCCAAAGCCGGATATCCGCAGTGTTTCCGCCGGTCCCTGCCAGGGGCGCGAGTGGTCCCGCGGCCCTGAGGCGCCGTTGGGTCCGGTAGAGGGACGCGCGCCGCCGTGGGCCGCGACGGCCGTAATAAAGGGCGGAGATACACAGGTGTCGGCCGGGCCTTTTTCACGTGCGAGATGAAATACTGGCGCCAGATAACGCGGCGAGCATCGCACCGTATTTATGGCCGCGGGGCACGAACCTGCCGCCCGGAGCGGCACTGCCGCCGCCCGGCACCGTCCACGATAGCATCGCCAGCGCCAGCGCCCCCAACACACTCACACAGCCGACTGCTCTATTCACTACCTGCACCGCCCATTCAGCCACACAATTTTCCCTCGCAGAAAGCGGAGACACGCTTCCTTCGCTTTAATCTGATACCACAAAACGGTCAGCCGTCCGTTATATTAAGGGAAATGGAATACCTCGCTTTTCTCGCGATACTATTATGTTCCAGAAACCAGTGAGTTCTGCGAATATTACACCTGAAAGTCCCGTGAAAAGCTTGTACGTCTCAAAAGCATCAATTCCGCAGTAGTCTTCCAAGCAGTTGTCGTAAACCGTCCAAATTAATTTTTAACAAAAAATGTAACTACCTATTCAGCTCCCTACGACAAATTAAATGTCACTTACAATAAATTTAGAAAATGAGTGATATTCGGGAACTAAGCCTGAATGTTGTACACTTCTCATGAAAATTTCAAAGAGAGAAATACAGCTGATCCTTTTGAGAATTCAGAAAAATGTTGTCATATACCAAGATGCTGCTCCAAGCTGGCATAAACTGAATGTGCGCAACGGAAAAAAATAAACGCTAAAATGAAGATTTTGACCTGTCTGACTACTCCCTTAAGCAGATCTTTGGATCATGTAATGGACTTTAACATATAAATTACAACCTAAACATAAATGAATGATGAAGGCAACTAATACTAATAAATGATAAACGTTGTTCCTGGTTATATATTTATTGTAGATTAAAAAAAACTTTATATTACAATGTTTACATTTCCTAAGTAAAATTACTAATCATTTGCCCAACTCTGTCCCTTATTATGAGCCGGCCGGCGTGGCCGAGCTGTTCTAGGCGCATCGGTGTGGGACCGCGCGACTGCTACGGTCGTAGGTTCGAATCCTGCCTCGGGCATGGATGTGTTTGATGACCTTAGGTTAGTTAGGTTTACGTAGTTCTAAGTTCTAGGGGACTGATGACCTCAGATGTTAAGTTCCATAGTGATCAGAGCCATTTGAACCATTTGAACCTTATTATGACTGCGCGATCTAATATCAATAACGCGAAATGACTAACGTCATCTATGTACCAAACACGAGAAAACACTATTTTCAAAGATGATCTACGGTGGTGTGGAACCTCAGTAGAAATAAACTAACGTGATCACAGGTGTTTGACTTTTATAGCCCTAATTCGCCGAAGCAATTCGCGATATCACCGTATGTAATGGGTCCGGCGCGTCGAAGTGATGGTTGTCGTACTCGTCTGCGACGATGGAAGAACTCCAGCCTCAAATAAACTCTTTCCAATACTAGGACGGCAGAAGGCGGTCCTCAGACTAATATAACCTAATACTGTCTTCTCTGTGTTCTATAGACAAGAAACGAGAACTCCCAGCCACAAGGACGAAGTTCAGATAACGTCTCAACGTAAGTATAGGCAGAAGAGGTGTTCTCAATTACTGAACGCTGCGTACTCAACGATGATTTCCAACCCAGAGGTGAAGTCCGGAATAGTATATGTTCGAAACAGTACAGTGCCTCCTGTTCTAACTGTAAACTCTCCTGAGAGCAAAGACAGCAAGTCCACCTGTTCCAACAGTTGATACTGGGTGACTGTCAGATACGGGCGCTCACAACGGAAGACTGCGTCTCTCCAGCGCTGGCTTTCCAGCAAGGCTCGGCTCCCCACCATCGTAATTCCGAATCATATTCCAGAAACCACAGAATATTCTCCGTCTCTACAGATTGTTCCGAACGTCGTCCAACCATATTTTAGTCTCTTGTCGTCCAGCGCGGAAAGTTTTCGAGGAAAAACGTATACTCGTACGATGGTACGCCTATGAGTAAGAATCCTTGGAAATAACCCAGCCTGCGTGGTTTCCGAGGTGCCACTTCTTCGTTCCTCTCACTTGCGTCCAATATTTCTGTAGTTTCTGAAGTAAAATCCCTCCGGTATGGCTACAAAACCGGCCGGTCGCCACTCTATTTTGCTCCAGCGCTTAGGTGCTATGACGTCCGTCTCCTTCTTTCTGTGTTTAAGCAAGGCCAAACACCTGTGCGGGACTTCCACCCAGAGCTCGAGTTCTGCCTGCCGTTTCATCTTCACTGGCATTCCAACTTCTACTAGTATAGGCAATCATTCATTACGCCGTTTTTATAATAAAGACCCTCCGTTACCTTTCATGCAATAAGCATTAACAATTATTTACAAGATATGTGACAATGTCAGTCTCCTTTATATATTGATATATGCGATTTACAACCTATCACATGATACCTAATTGTTTGTAGATCACGGCAAAGTATTAGGAGGAGTTCTTTTAATGTGCGAAATTATAGCAACTATACAAATTTATTGGTTGTTCACGGTACCTACCCGTGTAGTATAGTCTGGAGTTAGTGTCACAGCACATTAGCGCTTAACTTGTATGCCATTGTAAATACGGCTCATATCACACCTTACGTCCATGGTGCTAGCGTAGCTACCATTTTCACCTAAAAATTGAGACAAACTGAGAGGGTGCCGCCCCCATTCAATGTGTTTCTGATATGAACTACGCTCTGTTGTCTTACCTTCCAGAGCAAGAGCATTCATTTTGTTAGTTCCCATTATTTTCATGTGCGTTACAGAAAATTGCTAACGTGTATATACAGAACTTAACAAATATAACGTTATACTTTTCGGATTCTTTATTCTCCATATTTGGACCAAAACAAGAAAAAATATCCCGTAGCCATGGGCTCTAAAGTGCATACTTAAGAGTTTAGAGCACTTGTTTTCCTTTGTTACTATGAAACACCTTTCTTCTATTGAACAAGTGCTTATAGCACTTAGGGTATGCAGTATAGAGTACATGTTTACTAGTTCTTTTTGTCAAATGATCGTTCCTGTCATATCCTTGCATGTTGACAATTCCTCCTTGGACACCCTGTATATTAACATGCAAATACGATAAATCATCGCTTGTTGTTTGTGTTTCATTAAAGAAAGTGATAATGATTCGAAAGAGTGGTGTTTACATCAACCATCGTCATCTTCGTGATGTGTCTTGCTGTTCGATACGTTCTGACTGATGTCGCAATCCCTTCGCAATCTTTCCTCGAGCGTCCAGCATCACTCCAACATGTTTCAGCAACAAAACCTGTTTCGCTGGCTTTCGGGTTTCTAAACAGATGTTCCTGCCATGTGGTCTCTTATTTTTAAATTTTATCTCTGTTATTACGTTGCTTTAATTCTTGTGTGATGTTTTCGTTTCTTATTTCATTTATAAAGGTCTGCATAATTTTCGTTTACGCTGTTTCGTTATCTGTTTTCTGTTCAGAGCCAACTTCTACCACACTGTCTTCAATTTATTTAGTGCTATCTTTTTTCTTTTGTTGTTCATTGTTCTGTAAACAGTGCCATCCATCTATTGGAATTTGTTTGATTTGTTTTTCAGATCTACAAATGTATAATGAGATATTAGTCATCAAAAATAACATGCTGTCCCGCCCTAACACACTATGTCAGTAGCGTAATAAAAGACGTTAGCAAATTAAACTATATCTGACTTCTAGTATACTACAGAAGAGAAAATAAACTGAAGATTTTTGATCGAAGCTTTTGTTGATTTCTGGTGGGAAGAGGTGCAAGAAAAGCAATTCTGACGTAACCCTTGCTAAAGGAAGGTAGACTGAAGAAAAATTACGATGCTTTTCTAGACCTTCTGGGCCTATAGAAAGCCTTCGACACTAAAATGAACCAGACGTTCACAGTGTTTAGAATGTTCGGGGTAAATTCGAGAAACAGAGACCGAGAGAGATGGTGCAGTGGTAAACACACTGGACCCGAATTCGCAAGGACGACGGTTCAAACCCGCGTCCGGCCATCCAGATTTAGGTTTTCCGTGATTTACCTGTATCAGGCAAAGGCCGGGATGTTTCCTTTGAAAGGGCACGGTAGATTTGGTTCCCCATCTTTGAAACAAATCGAGCTTATGTCAACGGGATGTTAATCCATAATCAGGCAAAGGGCGGCATGTTTCCTTTGAAAGGGCACGGTAGATTTCGTTCCCCATCTTTGAAACAAATCGAGCTTATGTCAACGGGATGTTAAACCAAAACCTTCCCTCATTTTGAGTCTGCAACATCTGCACAATCGAAGTTGGAATGAGGGAAGCAGGAGGTCAAGAAATACAGCTTCACGTGACAAGATTAAAGAAGGGCTGCAGCTTATAGTAACTGATTTTCAGTTTATACGTGGAAGAAGCAACATAATAAGTGGAAGGAAGTATCGGAAAATGAATATGAGTTTAAGGGCAACAGATATCAGTACTCAGGTCTGCAGACGACGCAGCCCGTCTAGACGGGAGTAACGATGACATCGAAGACTTTTCGACAGAAGAGGACACCATACTTAGAACGATATATGGTATACAGGAGGAGGACGCACAGAGAAAAGATGAAGTTAATGGAGGGTAGTATCATGACAATGATGCAATGCTTAACATTTAATCTTAAAGAGCAAGAATTCTCATACCTAAGAAGGAAGAAGTAAACTAGAACGACATCAGAAGTAGATTAGCACTGCCGGAGATAGTTTTCTTCAATAAAAGAATTCTGACATGATAATAGTACATGATCTAATATCAATGTAATTTCATACAGTTACATACCATCGGTGGGTATGCGAATGGTTAGAGCTGCAATTCTTTGTGCCACAGTGCCCTTGTTTTTTTCTTGTTTAGTACTGTTTCCAGGTCTGATAGGGTGCATAAGAGGTATTAACAGCTTCAGATGTTGAGTCATCACCGTGAATGGCACGGAGATGCTGTGTACTCGTGTGGGACTGTATTATCACCGGAAAGAAAGGCTTCATTGTAGGTCTCCAGTTGGGCAGTTGGTCGAATTGTACAAATATCTAGATTTGGAGGCACTTTTATTTCAGTGTTCACCAAGTACATTCTAACCCCTTCACATTTGCCCCTGTCATCCGGAAACCATTAATGGATTTCCTGAAACACTCTGTAGTATCCCGCACTATTAGTCGGAAACCAGAAGTACCTGGACTACGAAATAAGCTATCGTTAACACTGCAACACAAGCATAGACTGCTGATGAAAGGCGTCGCATTGTCTCGGTGGTGAATCATGGTTCTGCACTACCTCAGATCACCATCGTCGCTGAGTACTGTGCAGACTCGGGGAGAGACTCCATGATTCCAGCGATGTTACTTGTGGCGTCATACTGTGGGAAGCCATCGGAATGAGTTAAAGCCACGGCTGGGAGTAACTGAGAAAATTATGACGACATAGCTGTACGTCACAGCCAGCTGCGGTCCTCACTTATTAACTCTCAGGCTGCAATATCCTGGTGCCATTTTTTGAACAGGACAATGCTTGTGTTCCCGAGAGATCACATGTGAGACCAGCTCGGATGTCAAGTCAGTCACTGTGTCATTCCCCAGGATATAAACGTCCTGTTACAACAGTTTTCCTCAGGAGAGGATAGAACAGCTGCATGATACCAATCTCTATTGAATCAGGGCACTTGACCGAAGAGGGTGCAACGTCATACTGATGAGTGGGCTCATACTGCAAAGTTCTTTGTAAATCTGACTAGATTTTGGAATCACTGAAATGCCGCAACATACGCTCTCAAACCTTGAAGTTTCATATAGTTTCTTTTTCTCCTTGTGTTTTTTTTTTCTGGCATTGTATTTCAGATAGCGACATGGAACTGTGGAAGCGGTTCCAAAAAGCGCTCGTATCAGTTTCGAATACTGCTTTATACGGAACTAAAATGCAGAATACTGGAAATTCGGAGAAGAAGAGACTGGATGCGTTTGATATATGTTGTTATCAATAGGAGTGGACAAGTAAAGTACGACTTGCAAAGGCACCAAAGCCTATGGAAGAAGGAGCTGCCAATGGTATGTCTGTTAAGGTAACCGAGGATAGTTATCCGGGCACTGGCTAGAGCAGTAAGGGGAAATTTAGTAGAGGCAGACAATAATTAAAATATAATAAACAAATGTGGACGATATTAGTCTCATGCTTACATGTCAATGAAAAGATTTTCACAGTGCAGGGAAAAATAGGGACAACGTTGATCAAGCGAAAGACTGATCGAACGAGGTGGTGCTGGGCTGTCGTTTGAAAGGGTGAAGATTCAGGTCCCCGCGCGGCCATCGAGACATCCTTCCCCACCATTCTCCAAGTCGAGCATTTAGGTAGGGACTTCAGAAAGTACGCTACACATACCGTCCAACGGCACATTCACAGAAGAGAGTGCGTGTTCCTGGTTTCCATATACAAAGTTGTGCTGCGGTACGGATGACAGGAGCAGCACAGTACGCGAGAGAAATGGTGCGGCGACCGGAAACGTACACCAAGACGAAGTACGTGGACCAGAATGAATATTTCGGGCAAAACCTCTAAATTTACCACTTAGGCATCATGAAATTCTGGTGGCATGGGAATAAACGAGGTGCCGCGTCCAGCGCTAATGAAATGATGCCAACAATTTGATCAAAGACGCTCTTCCCTGGGGGACGCTGATCGCGAAAGAAGCCATCGAAATCGACCACGGAGGACAGTCTCGAGGCAATCAAAGAAGAACATCTACATCTACATGGTTACTCAGCAATTCACACTTAAGTGCCTGGCAGAGTGTTCATCGAACCATTTTCATACTACTTCTCTACCATTCCACTCTCGAATGGCGCGTGGGAAAAAAGAACACGTAAATCTTTCCGTTCGAGCTCTGATTTCTCTTATTTTATTATGATGATGATTTATCCCTACGTAGGTGGGTTTCAACAAAATATTTTCGCATTCGGAAGAGAAAGTTGGTGATTGAAATTTCGTAAATAGATCTCACCGCAAAGAAAACGGCCTTTGTTTCTATGACTGCCACCCCACCTCGCGTATCATATCAGTGACACTCTCACCCCTATTGCATGATAACACGAAACAGGCTGCCTTTATTTGCACTTTTTCGATGTCCTCCGTCAATCTTACATGGTAAGGATCCCACACCGCAATATTCCAGCACAGGGCGGACAAGTGTAATTTAGGCTGTCTCTAGTGGATTTGTCGCATCTTCTAACTGTTCTGCCAACAAAGCGCAGTCTTTGTTTCGTCTTCCCCACAATATTATCTATGTGGTCTTTCCAATTTAAGTTGCTCGTAATTTTAATTCCTAAGTATTGACAGCCCTTAGATTTGTGCGATTTATCGTACACCCAAAATTTATTGGATCTCTTTTAGTACTTATGTGGACGACCTCGCACTTTTCTTTGTTTAGTGTCAATTGCCACTTTTCGCACCATACAGAAATTCTTTCTAGATCATTTTGTAATTGGAATTGATCGTCTGATGATTTTATTAGATGGTAAATTACAACATCACCTGCAAACAATCTAAGGGGGCTGCTCATATTATCACCTAGATCATTTATGTAAATCAGGAACAGCAGAGGGCCTATGACACTTCCTTGGGGAACGCCAGATATCACTTCTGTTCTACTAGATGATTTACCGTCTATCACTGCGAACTGTGACCTCTCTGAGAGGAAATCACGAATCCAGTCACACAACTGAGACGATACTCCATAAGCACGCAGTTTTATTAATAGTTGCTTGTGAAAAACGGTATCAAAAGCTTTCTGGAAATCTAGGAATATGGAATCGATCTGAGGTCCCTTGTCGACAGCACTTATTACTTCATGGGAATAAAGAGCTAGCTGGGTTGTACAAGAACGATGTGTTCAGAATACCGGTTGGTTATGCATCAATAAGTCATTTTCTTCAAGGTGCTCCTTAATGTTCGAGTACAGTATATGCTTCAAAAACCTACTGCAAATTGAGGTCAGTGATATGGGTCTGTAATTCAGTGGGTTACTCCTATTTCCTTTCGTGAATATTGGTGTGACCTGTGCTCCCTCCCAGTCTTTAGGAACAGACCTTTCGTCAAGTGAGCGGTTGTATATGATTGCTGAGAAAGCTGCTATTGTGTCTCCATACTCTGAAAGGAACCTGATTGGTATACCATTTGGACCGGAAGACTTGCCTTTCTTAAGTGGTTTGTGCTCTTTCGCAACACCTAAGGTATCCACTTTTATGTCACTCATGCTAACAGCTGTGCTGGTTTCGAATTCTGGAATATTTACTTCATCTTCTTTCGTGAAGGAATAACGGAAAACTGTATTTAGTAACTCCGCTTTAGTGGCACCATCGTCGGTAACATTTCCATCGTTATCGCGCAGTGACGGTATTGACTGTTTTTTTTCCACTGTACTTTACAAACGACCAGAATCTCTTTGGTTTTTCTATCATATTTCCAATGTTTCGTTGTGGAAATTATTAAAAGCATCTCGCATTGACGTCCGCACTAAATTTTGAGCTTCCGTGAAACTTAACCAGTTTTGGGGATTTTGCGTTCTTTTAAATTTGGCATGCTTTTTTCGTTGCTTCTGCAACAGTCTTCTGACGTGTTTTGTGTACCATGGTGGATCAGTCCCGTCTGTTATTAACTTATGTGGTATGACTCCATCTATTGCTGTCCATACTATATCTTTGAATTTGAGACATATCTGGTCTACACTTACATAATTAGCTTGGAAGGAATGGAGGCTCTCTTAGGAAGGCATCAAGCGAATTTTTATCTGCTGTTGTAAATATATATATTTTGCGTTTATTTTTAGTGGTTTTGGTTGATTTGGTTTTGAGCCTCACTACAATGACCTTATTTTCACCAATTCCTGTATCCGTCATGACGCTATTAGATCAGGATTATTTGTGGCTAAAGGTCAATTGTGTTTTCGCAACCATTTACAATTCGTGTGGGCTCATCAACTAATTCTTAATATTAATTCTCAGAGAAAGCAAATTAGTACAATTCGGGAAGATGTTTCCTGTCTGCCACCGGCTTTGAACATGTATTTTAGCCAACAAATCGAGGGTAGATAGAAGCCTCCACCAATTATTACTGTATGAGTGGGGTACTTATTTGTAATGAGATTCAAGTTTTCTTTGAACCGTTCAGCTATTATATCATCTGAGTCGGGGGTCGGTAGAAGGAGCCAGTTATTATTTTTGTACGGCTGTTGAGTATAACCTCTACCCGTAGTAATTCGCAGGAACTATCTATTTGAACTTCACTACAAGATAAACTACTACCAACAGACACATACACACCACCACCTATTTTATTTAATCTATCCTTTCTGAACACGGTTTGCGCCTCTGTAAAAATTTCGGCAGAATTTATCTCCGGCTTTAGCCAGCCTTCTGTTCCTATAATGATTTCAGCTACAGTGCTTTCTATCAGCGCTTGAAGTTCTGGTACTTTTCCAACACAGCTACGACAATTTACAACTACAATACCGACATCTGTGGAAAAGAGATTTCTCAACTATGAGGACGTTCATATAACGGTTGTAGAATGTAATATTTCAGTAAAGTGAAGTTCAACAGCTTTAAAGTATTGTATAAAACTCATTTCAACCATCAGCTGTTTGTTTGTCCCATTAGTCACTACAGAATGGCTGTGTGTCCAACGAGCACGTTTGTATCATCGTGAAACTTATCAATTGGTAGTACGTTCCACCCGTGTTTTAATAGTCTATGTTACTGTGTCGAAAAACAGTGCCATGTACGCGTGTCACTTCGAAGTGTAGTGCAGAATTCAATAAAAACTATTTGGACTGCCATTACAGTGTTTACTTTTAGAAATCCCGTCCTCTGTTGTCTCTTATGATGGGACGATAATCCTAACCTTCCGAATCTATTGGTTTTACAGGTTCGAGGAATAAAAGGGCTTATTTTTGCTCAGTGAGGCCATACGAAGCACTGCTTTGCTGAAATTAAGAGATAAATGCCAGCCTGACTTTCCAATATTCTCTTTTTCTAGCTCTGTTCGAAACGACACATAGTTTCAAAAACTTCACATTTTGAATCCTAAATTTAAAAAAAACATAGACGATATATCTAAACAAAAATTCGTTTCCTTCAGTTGCAATTAGAGGAACCAAAAGTGACTATTAACATAATATTACATGCAACTGAGGACGGCAATTTAATAAAAGTTAAAGATGTTAAGGCTACTTAACTTAGATTTTATTCTTCTCTCGTCTAAACAAGCGACATACATTGAAGTCAGTGCTTCGAGAAACCACACTTATCTCTCTTATTAATGCACACGTCCTTATTGTATATTCTCAAGAAAATGTAAAGACTAGTGAATATTTAATCTTGCCTCCGGAAATTTAGGCCACATCTTTCCTTTACTTAAATTTTATCGTAAAAATATTTCAGCCATTGAATAATTTAATCTTAATAGCATTTCAGTGCAATTTTTTTCTCTCCACAAGACGGTATACTCTCTTCAAAAAGCAGGGAGATCCTTCGGATCTCGACACAAACAGAGACATGAACTTTCTTTGAAATACGGGGGCTATTCGGAAAGTAAGAGGATCAGCCGCGAAATGCAAAGCAGAGTGAAAGTCCAATAAAGCTTTACACGGTTGTGTTAAACAGGGTCTCTAGTATGGCCGTAGACAGCGTCACGTCGCGCTTCTCCGTACTCAGAGTGAAGTGAGCGCGTAAAGATGTCTAGAAAATATGGGTGCCTGCCGAAAGATTTCAGATGATTTTATGCAACCCTACATAAGGTAAGTGTCATGTTGTTGCTTCATCATGACAATTCTTGGACACACACTGCAGGGGCAATGAGGACGCTCGAGCAGCGTTTCCGGAAGAAAATTATTGATCACGCACCATACAGCACGGACTTGGCTCTCTCTGATTTTCATCTCAGCTCACATGAACGTCTGGCTATCACACAGACAGCAACCTGCAGATTAGCGTAGGATACTGGCACAAAGCATAGGCGGCTGTCTTCTATGACTAGGGTATTGGAAAGTTGGTACAGTGATACAAACAAATATCTCAGTTGCAGCGGCGAATATGTAGAAAGTAGCTGGAGAGTGTAACTAGACGTTAAAAATAAAACATTTTTTACTTTGATTACGATTTCCATTTCGCGACTGATCGGGCCTTACTTTCCGAGTAGCCCTCGTAGATTGAGTCTGTTTCACTTTATTTTTCTAGCTAGGTTCATTCACGACCCATGGTTTCAAAAACTTCATAGGTTGCATCCTTAATTAAGTTTAAAAAATTGGAGATTCATTGTCTAAACAAATATTCTTTGAAAGGCGAAAGAAATCTAGAGACGCTCCAAAGCGGACATGTAGCTGCACTTCGCACTCACAGAACGCCACCTGGACCACTCTGCTTATTGAAGACTCAAATTGTTCCATCTGCTCTCTATAAAGCGGACCAGTATTTATCCTCGCTAAGCACGTATAACTGGCCGTAGCTTGGGCGCCCGGTATTTTAAAATGGTTACATACAGTCGTGCAAATAAATACGTCGCATTCTACGCGTTGTTGGGCATATATTTCAGAGTGGGATGCAGAAATGAGTTAAAATGGAGTGCAGTACACGCCCATGCTGGCAATGGACGCACGTAATTGCGTTTCCGAAACATTTGATTTCGGTTACAACGTTAGCGGAACCCAGAAATGCCCGTGCGCGCGGACGCGCAAGGCAGCAAAGTGAATTACTGGAGGCATTTTTTCCGTTATAAGCGCTCTAATCAAAATTATCTGTAATTCAATTTCAACGTCATTCGATTTAAATACGTGTTTCGTTAAACCCAAATAGCAAATATAAATTACGGCCGGTGAAGTAAATAACGCGGAATGCGACGCAGTATCAGCGCATAGCTGCAGTGCATTCGCCGTTAATGCAGTTGCGTTCCTGCAGTGGAGCGACGCGACGGTGTAAGCGCAGCGGCGCCCCGTCGGTTGCAGGAATCACGGGGCAGCACGGATCATACACACCTGGCAGGCGGCGGCGCTGCGTGCGCAGCCGAGCGCCGGGCGCACCTGGTGTAGCGACGCTCCGAACGCAGGGCCACACATGGTGTGAACGGTAAAGTCGCTGGTGGATCTACGTCTGGATTAACCTGCGTAACATCCTCAATATATTCCAGTGTCATCAGAAGTCAGAAAGTGTTAGTTTGGTATCCACTAAACAAGCTGCTATTGCTCATGACGTATGGAGATGGGAAGAATCTATGCACCTTGTGGCAATAAATAGAGTGGTGTGCCAAAACGCATCATGACAAATACACTACTGGCCATTCAAATTGCTACACCAGGAAGAAGTTCAGATGATAAACGGGTATTCATTGGACAAATATATTATACTAGAACTGACATGTGATTACATTTTCACTCAATTTGGGTGCATAGATAATGAGAAATCAGTACCCAGAACACCCACCTCTGACCGTAATAACGGCCTTGATACGTCTGGGCGTTGAGTCAAATAGAGCTTGGATGGCGTGTAAGGGTACAGCTGCTCATGCAGCTTCAGCACGATACCACAGTACATCAAGAGTAGTGACTGGCGTATTGTGACGAGCCAGTTGCTCGGCCACCATTGATCAGACGTTTTCAATTGGTGAGAGATTTGGAGAATGTGCTGGCCAGGGCAGCAGTCGAACATTTTCTGTATCCAGAAAGGTCCGTAAAGGACCTGCAACATGCGGTCGTGCATCATCCTGCTGAAATGTAGGGTTCCGCGGGGATCCAATGAAGCGTAGAGCCACGGGTCGTAACACATCTGAAGTGTAACGTCCACTGTTCAAAGTGCCGTCAATGCGAACAAGAGGTGACCGAGACATGTATCCAATGGCACCCCATACCATCACGCCGGTGATACGCCAGTATGGCGATGACGAATACACGCTTCCAATGTGCGTTCACCGCGATGTCGCCAAACACGGATGCGACCATCATGATGCTGTAAACACAACCTAGATTCATCCGATGGCTCTGAGCACTATGGGATTCAACTGCTATGGTCATCAGTCCCCTAGAACTTAGAACTACTTAAACCTAACTAACCTAAGGACATCACACACACCCATGCCCGAGGCAGAATTCGAACCTACGACCGCAGCAGCAGCGCGGCTCCGGTCTGGAGCGCCTAGAACCGCACGGCCACCGCGGCCGGCCTAGATTCATCCGAAAAAATGACGTTTTGGCATTCGTGTACCCAGGTTCGTCGGTGAGTACACCATCGCAGGCGCTCCTGTCTGTGATGCAGCGTCAAGGGTAACCGCAGACATGGTCTCCGAGCTGATAGTCCATGTTGCTGCAAACGTCGTCGAACTGTTCGTGCAGATGGTTGTTGTCTTGCAAACGCTCCCATCTGTTGACTTGGGGATCGAGACGTGGCTGCACGATCCGTTACAGCCATACGGATAAGATGCCTGTCATCGCGACTGCTAGTGATACGAGGCCATTGGGATCCAGCACGGCGTTCCGTATGACCCTCCTGAACCCACCGATTCCATATTCTGCTAACAGTCATTGGATCTCGACCAACGCGAGCAGCAATGTCGCGATACGATAAACCGCAATCGCGATAGGCTACAATCTGACCTTTATCAAAGTCGGAAACGAGATGGCACGCATTTCTCCTCCTTACACGAGGCATCAGAACAACGTTTCACCACGCAACGCCGGTCAACTGCTGTTTGAGTATGAGAAATCGGTTGGAAACTTTCATCGTGTCAGCACGTTGTAGGTGTCGCCACCGGCGCCAACCTTGTGTGACTGCTCTGAAAAGCTAATCAATTGCATATCAGAGCATCTTCTTCCTGTCGGTTAAATTTCGCGTGTGTAGCGTGTCATCTTCGAGGTGTAGCAATTTTAATGGCCAATAGTGTACGATGGCGGCGCGCCATCTCTTACATCACAAAAGGCATATCTGAACGTATTCCGCTTCCTGAATGCCGTCTCTCTCTCTCTCTCTCTCTCTCTCTCTCTCTCAGTGTGTGTCTCTCTTTTTTATTCTACTTCTCTTCAAGAAAAAACTGCCCACGATATCCTCTCCCTGGGAGTTTCTTTTTGCGTGTTTATATTCCGCTTGCTTTGGGTTACTTATCGAGTGTCGTTTTCTATCTGTAGTCCACTGTTGCTATTTGTGTTTACAATCTACATTTTGTCACTTGAAGGTAGTTAGTGGAGCTGCGGACTCTAGAAAATGCAGTGCCAAGTGGATAAATTGGAACACATCCGGCATATCGTCCTGTTTGTGTTCAATAGAGACGTGACAGCAGCGGAGCAACCCACAAACACTGGCGCTGTGTTTGGGGATAATGCCACAGGACAGAGCATGGCAAGAAAATGGTCTTATCGTTCTAAGGAGGATCGTTTTGACGTTAGTGACTCGCCACGTTCAGGAAGACTATCGGGAATTGATGAAATTTTTTAAACCCATTAATCCAAAATGATCGACGTCAGTGTTCTCGAGAGCTGGAAGATGTGATGATCTACATGATCGTTCCACACAGTTTCATGCAACGTGGAATGTTCGAAAATCGGATGTATGGGTATCGTATGCTCTAAGCCAAAATCGCAAAAATCAGCAGGTGGCCGTAGGCGCTGCTTGCTCATCATCAATTGACTAGTGAACAGGCCGGTCGTTGTGGCCGAGTTGTGCTAGGCGCTTCAGTCTGGAACCGCGAGACCGCTACGGTCGCAGGTTCGAATCCTGCCTCGGGCATTGGTGTGTGTCATGTCCTTAGGTTAGTTAGGTTTCAGTAGTTCTAAGTTCTAGGGTACTGATGACCTCAGATGTTAAGTCCCATAGTGCTCAGAGCCATTTGCACAATTTGAGCTAGTGAACAACATCGACCATTCCTATCCTGTATCGGTACTGGTGACAAGAAATGGTGTCTTTATGTTAACTGAGGAAAAGAAAGGACTGATTGACCCCAAACAAGGCCCGAACTTACCGTAGAAAGACGTGTGTGCATACACAGAATTACGCCACAAAATCCGCTATTATGCACGTTATGTTGACGACATTATCATTGCTTTTGATGGTACTGATCATGAGTTAGAGCTTCTCTTCAATACTTTCAATGGTTTACATGAAAAAATTTCCTTCACAAATGAACTTCAGAATGAAAAAGGTGAACTTAACTTCCTCGATTTAACAATTTCTATACAGAATAGTTCCTTCAATTTCAATATCTTCCGTAAGGAAACGTATTCAGGTAATGTCATCCCTGCTGACTCAACTCATCCAAAAGCTCATAAACTGGCGTTTTTTCATTCTGCCATTCACCGTATGGTAACTACTCCTTTATCATCTGCCGATCAACAAAAGGAATTGAATGTCATCAAAGCGATTGCGGCTAATAATGGGTACAATCAGAATATGATTGATTACTTGTTCAGTAAGGAAACTTCCCAAAACTGTTCGACTTTGAGCAACAACCTCCCCACTGATAGCAAAGAAGCTAAAAAATTTATTTCCATTCCTTTCTTGGGTAAAATATCGTATAGGATTAAACGTGTTCTAAGGGAAAAATATAACTGTAACGTCTCCTTCTCTACAGATAACAATTTAAAAAGAAATCTTGTACATTCAGTAGAGATTGCCAGCGATTGGTTTTCCAATTCAGGTGTTTACAAACTAACCTGCAATAACTGTCCTTCATATTATATTGGTCAAACAGGCAGAGCTGTGAAAACAAGATATAAAGAACACCTATTAGGTAAAAAAGGAGCGAATATACACAGCTCTACTTTTGCTGAACACCTCTTGATAGCCGCTCATACGCCTAAACAGTTAGAGGACACTGTTATCTTACACAGAGAAGTCAAAGGGCGTAGATTAGATCTGTGGGAAGAGCTACAAATTTTTAAACATCTAGAGCTCAAGGACGGTAATATACTGAACGACCAGTTGAACCTTGCTTGTAGACAATTTTTCGAAGGCTTTAAACCTGTACTGTTTATGGTATAACTTTAATGCTGGTAACCTTAGTGGTCTACTTTCTCAGGAAGCTATGATGCACTTTCAGTGCTTAAAGATCACTACCCTTTATGTAATGTGGTTTTCTCACGATGTATGGCTGCCACTACATCGGCCCTTATGTGATTTTGTCTGGCTCTAAAACGTTGGTTCCCTGCGAATGTGTATTAACTGGATTGTGGACCATGGTTCGTAATTCTGTCTGAAGAGCCATTATTGTCAATTTTGAAGTTCTGACATATATACCGTTTGTGGGCTTCACTACTATAGTAATGTAATTTTTTTTTATTGTTATTTGAACACCCCATACAGGGTCGGCTGGCAGCGGAAAAGTTTAGCCCGCTCTTCAGCCGTAAGCATGACAATAAAAAAGAATGTGAGACATATAAGTAACAGAGTGGCGGTTAAAAAAACAGTAGATACAATAATTAAAAAACATGAAGCCGTTCACAATCGACGAAACAAACAAGAAAACTGTCGGCACTGTGCACAAACACTGACGAGTTAGACGACACATGTGAACGAAGGAGCGTGGACGGCGAAAAACACAGATGCACAAACACGACGGCACAGACACTAAAATGAGGGCGATGATCTCCGGCGCGCGAATGTTCACTTTGCGTGTGCGAGTCCGGGGACCTGCCAAGGGAGGAGGAGGAGGAGGAGGAGGAGGAGGAGGGGGAGTGGGAGAGCGAGAGGGGAGAGCAGAGACGCCACGGGCAGGGGAGAGAGGGAGGAGAGGGGAAGGGGGAGGGGAAGCCCGGGGGAAGAGGGGTGGAGGGAGGGGACAGGGGAAAGGAAAGAGAAGGGAAGGGAAGAGAAGGGAGGGAGGGTGCCTAAGGGAAAGGACATCGGAAGTGGGGGGGCAGGGTCAAAGTTGATAAGAGGGGTAAATGGAGGGGACGAGGACATCATCAGGGAGGGGGAGCTGGCGGAAGCCACCTTGGGAGAGGGTAAGGAGTGTGGACAGATGGAGACCAGGTGGGACGTGGGAATACAGGCGCGGCAGCGGACGGGGGTGGGAGAGGATCGGGGACACGAGCGGGTGAGGAGGATCAAGTTTATGGGAGGTGTACAGGATCCGTATCCTTTCAAGGAAAAGGAGGAGGTGGGGGAAGGGGATGAGATCATACAGGATCCGCGTGGGGGAGGGGAGACGGATGCGATAGGCAAGGCGGAGAGCATGGCGTTCAAGGATTTGGAGGGATTTATAGAAGGTAGGGGGGGCTGAGATCCAGGCTGGATGGGTGTAACAAAGGATAGGGCAGATGAGGGATTTATAGGTGTGGAGGATTGTGGAGGGGTCCAGACCCCACGTGCAGCCGGAAAGGAGCTTGAGGAGATGGAGTCGGGAACGTGCCTTGGCTTGGATCGTCTGGAGATGGGGTGTCCAGGAGAGGCGACGGTCGAGGGTGACGCCAAGGTACTTAAGGGTGGGAGTGAGGGCGATAGGACGGCCATAGACGGTGAGATAGAAATCAAGGAGGCGGAAGGAAGGGGTGGTTTTGCCTACAATGATCGCCTGGGTTTTGGAGGGATTGACCTTGAGCAACCACTGGTTGCACCAAGCGGTGAACCGGTCAAGATGGGATTGGAGAAGGCGTTGGGAGCTTTGCAGGGTGGGGGCAAGGGCGAGGAAGGCGGTGTCATCGGCAAACTGGAGGAGGTGGACGGGGGGCGACGGCGGCGGCATGTCCGCCGTGTACAAAAGGTACAGAAGGGGGGAGAGGACGGAGCCTTGGGGCACACCGCCGGAGGGGAAAAAGGTGTAGGAATCTGTGTTATGGATGGTGACATAGGAAGGACGGTGGGAGAGAAAGGAACCGATCAGACGGACGTAGTTAAGGGGAAGGGCAAAGGTTTGGAGCTTGAAGAGGAGACCGGAATGCCAGACGCGGTCATAAGCGCGTTCGAGGTCAAGGGAGAGGAAGATTGCGGAGCGACGGGAATTAAGCTGTTCGGAAAGGAGATGAGTGAGGTGAAGGAGAAGATCGTCGGAAGAGAAGGACGGCCGAAAGCCACACTGGGTGACGGGAAGGAGGCGGTGCTGGCGGAGATGCTGGTGATGCGGCGGGTGAGGATAGATTCCAGGACCTTGCTGAAGACCGAGGTAAGGCTGATGGGACGGTAGGAGGAGACGGCGGACGGCGGTTTGCCAGGTTTAAGGAACATGAGGATACGGGAGGTTTTCCACAGGTCGGGTAGTAACCGGTGGACAGGACTACATTGTAGAGCCTGGCCAGGGTGGAGAGGAAAGAGACAGGAGCTTCACGAAGGTGACGGTAGGTGGCACGATCGTGACCAGGAGCGGTGTTGCGTTTTGTGCGGAGTGTAGCAATGAGATCCTGTGTAGGGATAGGGGCATTGAGTTCTGTGTGTGTAATGTTGTCCAAGTACTGGAAACCAGAAGCGAGGGGAGGGACAGAGGTGTCAGTTCGATCGCGGATATCTGGGAAGAGGGAGAAATCGAACTGGGGATCATCAGGGATGGAAAAAACATCGGAGAGGTAGGAGGCAAAGTGGTTGGCCTTACTAAGGGCGTCAGGGAAGGGGTGATCATCGTGGAGAAGAGGATAGTAGGGGGAGGGTTTAGTTCCGGTAAGGCGACGGAAGGCCGACCAGAACTTGGACGAGTTGATTGGTAGGGTAGCATTTAAACGGGTGCATGTCTGTCGCCAGTCCCGGCGTTTCTTAGCCGCGAGCAAATTACGAACGTGTCGCTGGAGTTGCCGGTGGCGTCATAGTGTGTCCGGGTCACGCGTGCGGAGGAAGGCATGGTAGAGACGACGGGATTCACGGAGGAGGAGAACGGCCTGTGGGGGTAAGGTAGGACGGTGGGGGTGGATGGCGACAGTTGGGACATGGGCCTCCACGGCCTCAGACAAGGTCTGCTGGAGAAAGGAGGCGGCATGGGTGACATCGTCAGGGTGGTGGTAGGTGAGAGGGTGGCTATCGACCTGGGTGGAAAGGGCATCCCGGTAGGCATTCCAGTCGGCTCGGTAATAGTCGTGGACATACTTAGGGGGAGGATTAGTACGAGGGTCGGGGCGAGGGCGACGACCGTCTGAAATGGTGAGGAGGACAGGGAGATGGTCGCTACCAATAGGCTCCAGGACATCCACCGTTATGCGGCCAAGGAGGTTGGGGGAGGATAGGATAACATCAGGAGTGGAGTTGGATTCGGGACGGGTGTGCTGTGGGATGTGAATGAGGTCGCCTTGAAGGGAGGAGAGGAACCGATGCCACCGCCGTAACTGGGCGGCGGATCGACTATGGATGTTGAGGTCGGCGGCGATCACATAGGAGGAGAAGGTATGGTCAATGTGGGAGAGGAAGTCGAAGGGAAGAGGAGCGCTGGGGCGAACATAGATGGTGGCGCAGGTAATGGTAAGGCCGGGGAAGAAGACACTAAGGATCAGGTGTTCGGTGGGGTCGGGAAGGAGAGGTTGGAGCCGAACGGGGATCTGGCGGTGGTGCCAAATGGCAACTCCGCCACGCGCAATCGGGAGGGGATTATCGGAGCAGTGGAGGAGGTAGGGCGTAGTGTGGACTGTGTGGTGGGGTTGCAGGAAGGTTTAATTGAGGAGCAAGGCATCCACGCGGTGGGTGGCAAGGGTGTGCAGGAAGAGGTTTTCGTTGGCGGGAAGGGAGCGTATGTTGTTGAAAAGAATACGTTGCTGTCGCGCCATGACAGGGATTTAAACGAGGGTGTCAAGATGGGAGAAGGTGAAATGGGCCTGGTTGTTGGAGTAGGTGGCGTACATTTTGAGGTGGAATACGGATCGGGCGGCGAGGGAGATCTGTTGGAGGGTGTGTGGGCGCTGAAAAGGATGTACATTCTGCAGGACAATGGTGAGGAATCGGATGATGTCCTCAGCGGTAGGGGGTGGGCGAAGGGAGTTGCCGGGAGGGGTGGGGGCGTCCAGAGGGCGGACAGGAACGGTGAGTTCAGGAGTGGTAGGAGGGGGTCGGGCCTTACACTTCTGGGAGTAGGTGGGATGAGGGAGGTTACAGGTATTACAGGAGGGGGGGACTGGAGATTGGGGCACTGCCGTAAAAAGTGGGCTTACTTACAGTGCGGGCAGGTGGGGGCCTCGCGGCACTCTGATGTTGGGTGTGCATTATATCGCAAGCACCTTTGGCAGCGGAGGGATTGAGGAGGGGAACGGGAGGGGTCAACTTTATAACGCTGGTTAAAAAGGAGGGCACCCTCCTTCAGGAGACGGTCTATGGAGAGGGCGTGCTCAGAGAAAACGCACATAAGGCGGGTGGGGCCGGCAGCGTTATGGATCCAGCGAACCGCATGCACCTCCAGATGGGGATGGGCTTGAAGCTCCGCCAACACCTCCACCTCCGTGATCACTGGACTGAGCCGAGTGATCACGGCAGTGAGGGTCGGCGGGCGACGCGGAGGTTGGGGTTGGCGGGAGGGAGGTGGCGATGGAGCAGGAGTGAGAGAGGCATGAGGGCCAAAGCGGGTGATAGGGATGCGGGAAAGGAGGTCCGTGTCGAGGGTAGGGCTGGGGGAGGAGATGAGGACCGAATCACGGCGAGGAGTGAGGAGGGAGATGGGGGCACCAGGACAATGCTGGCGAAGGAAGAGGGTGAGGTTCCGGGCTTCAAGGACGGAGGGATCGGGACGGGAGAGGAGGTAGCGGTAGGAGGAGGGTGTAGAGGAGGAGGAGGAGGGGGCAGGGACGGGCAGGGAGACATCCATGGCATCAGGGGTGGGGGAAGGAGGACGAGGCGGAGCCTTTTTCGGAGCAGACGAGACAGGAGTGCCACTGGGGCGCTTGACGGCGGCGGAGGATGTGTGGGGGACGGGAACAACTGGAATGTGGCGGGGAGTGGCAGGTCCCGGGGCAGGAGTCGGCGCCGGAGATGGGGACGGTGAAGGCGAAGGTGACGGCGACGATGAAGATGACGGTGGCAATGGCGGCGGTGATGGCGAAGGTGACGGGGAGAGCGGGGCGTGGACAGTGGCCCGACGGGCCACCACCCGAGCCGGAGCTGCAGTGACAGGCTGGGGGAGTGGGGGGAAAGGCTCAGAACGAGACGAGCGAGAGGAAGAAGCGGGAGAGGGGGCGACAAAGATAGAGGGAGAAGGAAGAGTGAGGAGAGGTGGGATGAAAGGAGGGGGGGGGACTGGGCACACCAAGTTATAGTGGTGGAGGCGGCGGAAGGGGATGTATAGACGATGGCGGTGGTGGTAGTAGTGACGGTGGTGGTGGGGGCGGACATGACGACAGGAAGAAAAAACGCACAGCACGAAAAGGAAAGGACACAAACGGGGAACAGGCGAAGACGCAGACGGACGAAGACCAGGGTCGGACGACCAGGGCGGACGGCGACGGCGGCGGCGGCGAGCACCGGCGGCGGCGAGCTCCGGCTGGCGGCGGCGGCGGCGGCGGCGGAGGCGAACAGACGGACGGACAGCAGGCGGCGGCGAAACAGACGGACGGACAGCAGGCGGCGGCGGCAGGCGGCGGCGAGGGCGGCGAGCACCGGCAGGCGGCGAGCACCGGCAGGCGGCGAGGACCGGCAGGCGGTGACCAAACGGCGGCGGCGGCGAGGACCGGCAGGCGGCGACCAAACGGCGGCGGCGGCGGCGGCGGCGGCGTCGACGGCGGCGGCGGCGGCAGGCAGCGGCGGCTGCGAGCAGTAGTGACGGCGAGCAGACGGCAAGGCAAGGGTGGGGATCTTCCACGTCGAAAGTGCACCCTGAGAGTAGCCCAGGCAGTGAAACTCTTCGACGAAGAAGTGAGGGAATCCAACCCTCGAATGAATGTAATTTTTATATTTTGGCTGTATATACCACTGTGCGTAACTCTCGGCGTAAGCACCACCTGCCTTTTTGTTGTATAACTACATTAATTGTACCAAAGCTCCCATACTGTTATAACGGGAGTGTTAAACGCGTTCCTTCTTTTTATTGTTACTTTATCTAAGGACGTTATTAATACTGATAATTTACGCGTTGCTTTTGTACGCCAATTGGCACATGGTTCGCGCCATGAGCGCCACCTGCCCTGGTCGCAGAGTAACTACGCTGGCCGATTACACTCAGTCGGTTGTGAGCTCTGCAAGATATTTACGTGACAAACCCTGATTCTAGGGCTATATTTTAATTTTGACAAATGTATCTATGCCGACATTTGTAAAAACGGCGATGGTACATTAGTCCTTACTAATGTAAAATTGTAAGTACCAGTCGTCGTTCTCATATTTCTGTAATGCAAGAGCTATCTAATTTGTGTTAAAATCTATTCTTGACTTAAGTTTCATACTTTTCTAATGTAAGCTATGATGTTCATTGTCCTTAGGCTACTTTCTGAAGAAGACAATTTTACATTTTTTGAAACCTAGGTAAAGAATTCTTTATCCATTGCAACTGGTTGGCTGTTTATAATTTTATTACAAAAGATAATGTTATGCATGTGGTGGACCAGCAATTGGGTTAGGTACTACGGATTGCTCCCCGAGGTGTAGCTATCACAGCTGACATTAATTGTGAACAATTGAAACGTCTTGCAGACGCAGTCCTAAAACGACGACAGGAAAGACAGCGTGAAGTGATGATAATCCACAATAACGCCCGCCCCCATTCTCCTAGACCGACAAAAAACAGTGACCAGAAAATGGGTTCAGAAGTCATTCCCCACCCACCTTACTCACTCAATACTGCGCCTTCAGATCATTACCTTTTCCGCTATCTATCTATCGGACAACATGAGAACACTCTCTGCAATGTGTATAACTGTATTTATTAAACTTATGGAAAAGCGTTACGAACTTAGACATCAACTCTTTGTAAGGAGCGATAAAAAAGTTTCCTTTCGAAGGCCGTACGGTCCAGAATCGATTCGCCAGTCGTACAAAATCGCCATGAGAATAGCAACAATCATCACACCGACACACGGTGTTGAAGGTACCTGTATGGTGAAACGCCGTGTCATGCTGCATGAAGTCCATAACTGCCTGCTGCCCATCCTCATTAGACAGGAATCGTCGACCCTTAGAGACTTTTTCTAAGGGTCCAATGGTGTGATTATCCCATGGGGAGAGATCGCGACTATAGGGCGGGTTCTCGAGTGTCTTCCACCTGGTTTGCGACTACTGCGGTATGGGGACATGCGGCATCATGAATCAGCAGCACCGTTCCACAAGGGTGGTTTGCGACAGACACCCTGTCTCATACACATTCTTCATTCTCCGGTGGATGTCTGATGATATTTTTCCTCCGGCAGCCCATAAAAGAATAACAGTACATTGGTCCTGTTGGGACGCATTTGGCCATAACGTTACCACAGTTAACGTTTCCGTATTTACCGCACGCACGTCGGAAAGACACGAATGCCACACTAATCCCTTGCCTACGTGTCGATGCTTATATATCGCGCTGTATTAATTATACGCTTCAGAAACGCCTTCAAACGGATACGTTTTGATCGTCCTCTGTATGACAATCCCAGTCATCCTCTATAACTTTTCCGTTCAACTGCCATCTCTTAGCACCAAGGTGACATTTATTCTCTGTCTTAACACATGTTCTATCGTTCTCTCCCACACATTCCTTTCCTCGTCGATTCTGCGTACAGATAACCTCCTTGCTGCGTATCTTATCAGTCCATTTGCAGAGTGTAACTGTAAACAGTTCCAAGTGCCATTTTTTTTTTCAAAACCGAATTTTCATTGTTATTGTGCCCTCGGTATTCTTGTTGCATGCCCTTGCTACAAGTGTCAGATTGCGGAGACAATATTTCAGACATTCATTACTAAAGGTGCATGGTCTTTGTGGCAAGCAGTTCTTCCCTCAGGAGCGTAAGTGGCATGCTTCTAAGATTTACACAAGATTGTTGAGTCAGCTGAAGCTGTGGTTGCGGGACGTTGGCTGCCCAATATCAAATGTCAAATGAAAACACCTTCATCCATCTAAATTTCCAGTTTTATTTTATTTACTTATTTATTTTATTTTATTTATTTATTTATTGCTACCAATTTCAGCGTTACATTAAGCCATCGTCAGGCCCCCAGACCTATGTGTTGGAAGAATCACACATCTCGTGCACTAAAAACAGGGACCAGCATCCGTGTCCGTAGACTGCTTATTAACAAAGCTATCCCTTCGATTATCACCTGCACACTGTTGGAGCCTTCGACCGTGTAAAACGTCTACATTTGCGTTGAGCAGAATTGTGGTGAAATTTGGTGCCAATGCTACAACAGTAACACACCTTAAAACTCACATGAATTTTTGTCCACTAGCCTTTTTCGCGCATGCGTCGACATCGTACTGTTTGAAGCATAACCGTGTCCGAGGATGACGTTGCAGGGCGCTACGCTTTTCCATCATTACAGAAAAAGCTTGTAAACGCCTTTGAGGCAACTTTCGAACTCCTACGTCACAATGGAAAATAATTACCGGGTTTAGAAAAAGTGATCCTGTAATTACGTTGTGAAGTGTAGATGTACGAACATGTAAAAACTATGGTCCATAGAAGGACGCTTTCATATAAAACATGAGCTTTTGTATTCATTTTCTGACCAATATATAATCTATATTCATATAACTGTTTTTGACGCTTCCAGTCCTTTTCCAAGTCTTCACTTGACTGATACCAGACGTTAGTACGAAAGTCTAGTGATCATCAACTACTTGCTGCTACCTTCGGTCAAATACTGGTGAAACGGCTGCCTTCACCATAACCCGAATCCAAATCGAATTCCACAGCATAACTTAGCGTCAACAAACCCAACTATGGTTTCTTACTCTAAAATCAGTTCAATTGCTCCAGCTGAAGGATTTCGGGCCCAGTGATACTGAGATGCAAACAAAATTCCAGTTTTTGTAATTTAGTACTGTCAGGAAAATTGTTATTTTTCAAACGAATGGACTGCTGAAAAAAAGGGTGCAAAAATTATAATCAATATCTATGTAATGTACATGATGGCCAGACCTACAACGATGGTCTTACTACCTAATGGCCTGCCTGTGTAACAAACAATTAATAACTGTAGTTTTACGTAATCGGTTAATTTCCACTCCGTTGTCCGTATCAAAGAGATGTATAAGGTTCACGACACCATTCATTCATTAGCACATACCACTTCGAAGAGGACACACGTGAATATTAATAGGAAAGTGGTCTCTACGTTTGGCTCTACACGAGCATATTTTACTGAATACACTCTGGGATAACGCAACGCCATGTGGCACGAATTGCCTGTGACGATGTTAAATGAGACACCTTTCAACCGTCTAGTTTCCATACTTATTTTATTTGGCTACCAGTTTCGGCGATTTACTATGCCATCTTCAGGCCGAAACTGGTAGCCAAATGAAATAAGTTTGGAAACTAGATGGCTGAAAGGTGTTTGATTTGACATCCTATATCGAACAGCCGACTCCCGCAATTATCTCTGAAAAGATGGGCATACAGAACATGCGTGTAAGTTCCAGCCATTAGGGTTAGGTAAAAATGCTTTCAATGTAATAAATTATGGTATTTGTCTGAGGTACGGTACCGCTGTCTTCCGTAACATCTAATGAATGTTTACTACACAGGGTGCTGGAAAATTCCCGTTCCAAACTCCTAGGATTTGAAGACAGGACTGAGTAAAAGATATTTTGAAACAGAACCCATTTCCGGAAACATACAGTTTCCGTGCTACAGCCCTTTCAAAACATGTTGGTAACATGACCAGTTTTACATGTTTGCTAGGTAGGCACGCTTCAAAAATGGTTCAAATGGATCTGAGCACTATGCGACTTAACTTCTGAGGTCATCAGTCGCCTAGAACGTAGAACTAATTAAACCTAACTAACGTAAGGACATCACACACATCCATGCCCGAGGCAGGATTCGAATCTGCAATCGGAGCGGTCGCTCGGCTCCAGACTGTAGCGCCTAGAACCGCACGGCCACTCCGACCGGCGTAGGCATGCTACAGGATAGTGATGGTGTAGGGGGGGGGGGGGGAGGGCGGGGAAAGGGGGGGGGTCGCTTACGTCGGATCTGATGATGTCATCTTAATTCTATCCTACATCTCTCACCTGGTTCGAGCCTCAGTCACGTGTCTGTGTGTGTTAGAACTACACGGTAGAGCCGGCCGTTGTGGCCGAGCGGTTCTAGGTGCTTCGGGCCGGAACCGCGCGACTGCTACGGTCGCAGGTTCGAATCCTGCCTCGGGCATGGATGTGAGTAATGTCCTTAGGTTAATTAGGTTTAAGTAAGTTCTAAGTCCTAGGGGACTGATGACCTCAGATGTTAAGTACCATAGTCCTCAGACCCATTTTAACCATTTTACACGGTAGAGTACACGTTTGCAGAATATATCGACGTTATCCTTTTGTATGGTGAAGCTCACGGCAGTGGAAGAGTTGCTCATCGTCTTTGTAGATGGTTCTCCATAACGTCCGACTTCTTCGCTACAATTACGCCATGTCTTCGAGAAACGGGAACCTTCACCGTCGGCAACAGTGTCCGTGGAAACTGACTAAGTTTCGTTTCTTTCGTTATTAATCAGTGGAATAGAGAAACAAGTGATGTACTGAGTCCCGCAATAACAAATTACTTGCAAAAGTTGTCGCGTTACCAACATGTTTTCAACTGGCTGTAGCGTGGAAACCGTACGTTTCCGGACATGGGTAGCAATTCAAAATATTGTCTACCTAGTCGTCTCCACAAGTCCTGGAAGTTTGTTAAGGGAATTTTAGGGCAGCTTGTGCGTGATGGTAGGTATAAATTTAGTGAAAATGAATTTCCTTTACTTCACGTCTATGGTCACAAATTTTTTGTCATCAGACTACCTCTTGCGGTCTATAATGACCATCTTCAGATCTGTTTTACATGATAAAAACATGTCCTAATATACCGGAACCATAGTATATTAGGACATGTTGTTATCATATAAAACAGGAAGATGGTCAACATAGATCGAAAACGGTAGTCTGATGCCAAAAAAAAATCTGACCACATACGTGAAGCAAAGGAAATTTATTCTATATTCGGGTCACTATTCAGTTTGTGACCCTCTCGCAGCTTTTTAAATTGGTGAAAATGTATACATGTGTATCGAAGAATCCAGTGGAAACGCTTCATATAACAGCAGTGTGTTTGTGATATGAGCGATCAATAGGTTCATTTCCATTACTGGTGCTGATGCGCAGCGGAGCCAAAGTAACGCCGCTAGTCGGGACTAGAGGCTTCTGTATCTGAGTAACGGATCATCCACAATTTCCACGGAACGCTAACATACATATATAGCGGAATTGGTCACTTGAATAATAAATGCACCGAATCGCATTTTAATCATTTGTTTGCCTCGTGAATAAATGTAACGAACGCTGTAACCTCATCTGGCACACACCAACTAATATCTTTCCAGCTGTCATGAAATATTTTGAAGGTGTATGCTATGAATATTGTTTAAATCCTACTCTTAGCTCCTAAAGAGGAGGAAAGGATAAAATTGCGCTAATAATTCCAAGAAGAAAGCTATTTTAACCGTTATTTCTCCAATGCTTTATCCGACAATGGAGAATAAAAGACTCAGCATACGGACAATGAAAAGTAGCCTCCGCCATGAAATTCGTAAGAAGGGATTCAAGAAAGATTAGAGCTTAGCTTCCATTCGACATCGAGGCTAGTTTAGAAGGCGCACAATTCATGGTGATTCGCAGAATACAACAGTAGCTTAAAGAAAGCATTAGAAAGACTCTTCGCATATTAACGACCCTTATGGAAAGCAAAACGAAGCTCTATGTAAAAGATGAAATATCGTGATTGATTTACTGATTCGTCATCGCCCAGCCCAAACCGCCAAGGATAGAAACTTGACATTTGGGGAAGGTGTTGATTTTATTCTGTAGGCGTCGTTTAAGAAGGGATTTTTCGGAATTCCACCTCGAAATGGGCAAAATAAGGGATGATTTTTTAAAAATATATCGCTGTTAGTGCCATTTTTAAATTATAACTACGAAAATTGGTATTTCATTTCTAGGTCAGAAACAAAAAATACGTGTTCACACATTTTTGGAAACTAAGCTCAATTTGACTTCTCGGTTAGAAACAGAAATATATGTGTAAAGGGGTGGGGAGGGGGGAGTTTCTATGGAAATACGACCACAACAACTCAAATTGCAGGATCTACAAAAACCTCCAGCCACGAGAGTCTATTTGTATGGAAATACGACCACAACAACTCAAATTGCAGGATCTACAAAAACCTTCAGCCACCACAGTCGCTTTTCAGTCGAAATTAAGTTTATAAAATACCATGCTTCTTGGCCTTAATTAGTGTGTGAAGTTTAGAAGATGTTGCAATTTTTGAATTATATCAAAGAAACAGCCACCACGACAAATTGGCTTTGTCATAGCTGCATAGATAGAGAGACGAATATTTAATACATTAATTTTCCAGTAGGCCTAATATATTTATATAAAACTACCAGCGAACGCGGCAGTGCTCCGCAATTCCTGCATATGCACGGAAATTCGATCTACCTCCTGATCTCTTTCTCCCCCTTTTCTCTGCCTATCACCTCCTGTCATTGTTTCTCTGTCTGTCTTCTCTCTCTCTCTTTGAAATGGTTAAAATGGCTCTCAGCACTATGGGACCCAACATCTGAGGTCATCAGGCCCCTATACTTAGAACTACTTAAACCTAACTAACCTAAGGACATCACACACATCCATTCCCGATGCAGGATTCGAACCTGCGACCGTAGCAGCAGCGCGGTTCCGGAATGAAGCGCTTAGAACCGCTCAGCCACAGCGGCCGGCCCTCTGTTTCACTTCGTCTTCGCTCCTCTTTCTCCCCATCTCCTCGTTCCTTCTCTCTATATCCATTTCCTCCTCCCTCTCTTTCTATCTCTTCTTCCCTCTCTCGCTGGCCTTGAGGCTCGTTTATTGTTATACTCAACGAAAGCTTGATTGGTATTTGAAGTAGTTTAAAGCAAGTAGGTAAATCGGTTGGGATCGTTGGTTCAGTGAGGATAGTGACTTCAATGACAGTATTGCGCATACAGTAGTTTAATCTAAAACAGTATAGGATTACAAAATTTCGGACGATACAGATTCCGTAGTACTATTCTATTCATAAGCTGATAAGTCTTACACAAAACTTTCGTATTTTATTTTAGTACCGACTGTGATCAAGAAATCAAACAACACATTGTTGTGCATTCCAATTTTGTTAAATTACCGACAAAGAGCAACAATGTAAATGGGAGCAAGGCGCAGCATAGGAAACCATTTTCTTACTCTTAGTCTTTTTTAAAAGTTGTTGCTTAGAAAAATACATGACACATGTTAAAATTTCGTGTAATATGAAGTGAATCGGTCAAGAACTTGTCGAGATATTTGCTAAGAAGATTTCCTGTTTGTGTAGTAAATATGTAATTATATGTAATATAAAAATGTAGCCTATGTTTGGGAATGTATGTTAAGACTGCCATGTAAAAATCTTAATGTAATTGATCAAGTGTTTTCCTATGGTTTTTGATATAATGTTTAACATAGATTTGTGTTTATGTACTGGCCTATATATTAAAATAATATGTAGCCTACGTCCGTCTGAACGTGGATCAGGTTACCTTTCAAAAATCTGAAGTAAATCGGTGAAGAACGTTTCGAGATTTTGGTAACAAAGCTAATCTATGACGTTTCTTTAGATAGTAGTGTAGATTTCTGCTCTAAGTACTAAGCAAACCAATCATTACTGATGACAAAGAAGATAACACATTTAAATGCGATTCCATGTTCAGGAATATCCGTTTGATACTACCACGTACACTGCTTCTACATTGTTGATAAACAAGAATATATAAAACTAATTAATTTTTAAAAATGTGCAAATATTATACAAACAATTGCCTTATTTTGATATGTTGTCTGCAGCTTAGTTTGCGAGGACGAAGTAGACTGTCGCACCGTGTGTGGATTTACATGTGAGGTGTGATGCTAAAATACATGCGAATCGATTTTTAAAAAACTGAGCGAAACATACAGTCTTCGAGCACAAAGCAGCGGGTGCTACACTAATATGTACGCGAAAGAACTTGCCCCCCTTCTAACATCCGTGTACCGCAAGCCTCTAGAGGAACGGAAGGTTCCAAATGATTGGAAAAGAGCACAGGTAGTCCCAGTCTTCAAGAAGGGTCGTCGAGCAGATGCGCAAAACTATAGACCTATCTCCCCGACGTCGATCTGTTGTAGAATTTTAGAACATGTTTTTTGCTCGAGTATCATGTCGTTTTTGGAAACTCAGAATCTACTATGTAGGAATCAACATGGATTCCGGAAACAGCGATCGTGTGAGACCCAACTCGCTTTATTTGTTCATGAGACGCAGAAAATATTAGATACAGGCTCCCAGGTAGATGCTATTTTTCTTGACTTCCGGAAGGCGTTCGATACAGTCCCGCACTGTCGCCTGATAAACAAAGTAAGAGCCCACGGAATATCAGACCAGCTGTGTGGCTGGATTGAAGAGTTTTTAGCAAACAGAACACAGCATGTTGTTGTCAACGGAGAGACGTCTACAGACGTTAAAGAAACCTCTGGCGTGCCACAGGGGAGTGTTATGGGACCATTGCTTTTCACAATATATATAAATGACCTAGTAGATAGTGTCGGAAGTTCCATGCGGCTTTTCGCGGATGATGCTGTAGTATACAGAGAAGTTGCAGCATTAGAAAATTGTAGCAAAATGCAGGAAGATCTGCAGCGGATAGGCACTTGGTGCAGGGAGTGGCAACTGACCCTTAACATAGACAAATGTAATGTATTGCAAATACATAGAGAGAAGGATCCTTTATTGTATGATTATATGATAGCGGAACAAACACTGGTAGCAGTTACTTCTGTAAAATATCTGGGAGTATGCGTGCGGAACGATTTGAAGTGGAATGATCATATAAAATTAATTGTTGGTAAGGCGGGTACCAGGTTGAGATTCATTGGGAGAGTCCTTAGAAAATGTTGTCCATCAACAAAGGAGGTGGCTTACAAAACACTCGTTCGACCTATACTTGAGTATTGCTCATCAGTGTGGGATCCGTACCAGATAGGGTTGGCGGAGGAGATAGAGAAGATCCAAAGGAGAGCGGCGCGTTTCGTCACAGGGTTATTTGGTAACCGTGATAGCGTTACGGAGATGTTTAACAAACTCAAGTGGCAGACTCTGCAAGAGAGGCGCTCTGCAGCGCGGTGTAGCTTGCTCGCCAGGTTTCGAGAGGGTGCGTTTCTGGATGAGGTATCGAATATATTGCTTCCCCCTACTTATACCTCCCGAGGAGATCACGAATGTAAAATTAGAGAGATTAGAGCGCGCACGGAGGCTTTCAGACAGTCGTTCTTCCCGCGAACCATACGCGACTGGAACAGGAAAGGGAGGTAATGACAGTGGCACGTAAAGTGCCCTCCGCCACACACCGTTGGGTGGCTTGCGGAGTATAAATGTAGATGTAGAATATTCTATAAACTATTGAATCGCATCACTTGACGTGAAATAACACCCCTAATATGTCTTCTCAGAAACTACGTATATCATTACAGACTGTAAAGTGTATGACCAAATGACCATTTTACGTATTCTGAAAGCCTATAACAGAGCTGTTAAAAAGGCATGGCAATACAACTGCTAAAAAAAGGCATGGCACTCGCTGTACGTGTGAGCTAATTAGTGTAATTAGGCCAAGCAGAGCTCTTGTAAGAACTTCTGTTTGATAGCTCGTGTAGTACCTCGGTAAGTGGAAACAATCAAAATCATTAATAGGCATTTGTACAGTGAAGTGCGGTGGAGAGCAATTAGGATATTGAAAGCAACCAAGACAGACGGACCTAGTAAAGTGGTCGAACGGGTTCTTTCGATGGGCTGTAGGCAATGGAACCAATTAGCACCAAATTACTCTCAGAGTTACACAGTGGGCAACCGCGCATAACTTCTGCTATTAACGTAAGGGGTCTACGAATTTTATGCGCGACATCAAACAGAGGCTGCGGGTAGCGTTACCGGCGTAAATCAGCCCCTCTGCAGAAGTGCTGTTCTGTGCAGCCTTTTATAACCATATGTCACACGTGAAAATAGCAGTTACGTCTTATGTGTGAGAGAGCGTTTGAAATTATAAAAACGACGTGGTAGTGATCCCCCATGAAAATTAGTCTTTTTGTATGGCCAATAAGAAAGAGTTTTTATTCTAAAAACACTGCATACATATATTTGTTCCTGTAATGGAATAGATAGGAATGAAATGACTGATATAATGAGTTAAAAACCTGGTTGTACATTATTAACTTGATTTTCACGTCATTTTTAAAAATATTTTCTGTAATTTCTGTAATTACGCATGAGGTTTTGGAGATTTTAGTACATAAAAATATATATTTGTTCAGATAACTATTAGATGCATCGATTCGGAGTTTTATTTGAGTCCTTGTGCTGCGACTTTCATATCTGTGTCGTCAGAACGAATGCAGTAGGGCGGTGTGACCTTGATCGGGGTGATGATATATGTTACGTCAGCCTCACTTTCGAAAACACAATGAACAAGACAAGCGATATCAGTTCATTTGACTTCCTAGGCCATTAAAGAAAAGCAGCCAATTTTGACAATTGTGATATAATTAATTACTTGTCTGGGGATGGTTCCACGTTTCCTCATTAGCTGGGGGAACCAGCACGTATTAAATTAACCACTATCGTTAATATGAAATTACTTTTTTAATAGGAGTTGTCAAGATACTGTGTTTTCCATATACAAATATGTACTGGTTACTAATCACAGGAGAAACCATTGGAAATTGGTGTTTTTAGGTAATTGTAAAACATTACAATATTTTTGTAATATTTGTTACGGGGACGCCTGTGAATTGTTATGATATTGGATTGATAGGAACATCAAGTAATTACGCATAGGTCTCAATCGATATATAAGGTGAAAAACTATTATAAAATTTGAATTTTACAAGCGAGTGTAACGGTTCGTAGATACATGGGAAACAGTTTTATTAGTAATCTACATCAATCTGATCATCATAAAGCGCTGGCCACCAAAACTTAGTACATAGGGCTGTTACCCTCAGCAGCAACAATCTTTCTGATGCGGGCAGGCATCGTGTCAGACTGATCGTGGGTGATCGACATAGCTTCGTAATTCCGCGCTACTTCAACTCTATACCAGAGTACGTCAACTATAGGGGCTGGCCAGTGATGGCACACAAGCCTGTTGGTAGCCCACGGTCTTATTAGAGAGATCTGGAGAATGTGAAGGGTGGAGTAACAGTTGAACGGGGACTGATAATCCTGTAGTTTGGTCCCTGCTGACTCCAAACCAACCAACCAACCAACCGTCTACATCTACAGGTTGATCGGGATCTCTCGGGCCGTATCATTACTCCAAGCCACGTATGATGATGAGATACATAAAAGGCGACATTCGTTCTCCTCGGAGTATCCATGCATGGGTATGTGGATATGTCAGCTGTGGTTCTGTATAGAGAACTGAAACTCGACTGAACTGTCCAGTCTTATAGCGGTGCGCACCCCTGTTTGTGGGCCTCTCTCAGCTGCCGCATCAACGAAAACAACGACAAATGTCGCTGGGCCGGTACTCCGTGGAGCTCCTTAAGTGTCCCACTGTTCGAGTGGATACGTCTCTTGCTTTGAACAAGCCCAAAGTACGTGATGAGGCTCTACGATGCGCGACAGTAGGTGTCGTTTCGGGCAATACGTGGGGCTGTTGGATCCTGCGTGGCACTGAGAATGGAGGTCAGAAGCGGAGCGAGTACGAATGTAATGTTGCGGGTTGCACAATTTGCAAATCAAGAAGCCGCTGTTACATCAGTGCTAATGGGCTTTCCTCGTTCCCGCTATAGCTCCGCAAGTTGACGAGTCTAAAAACTGTGCCGCTGGGCTCCCTTCATACCCCTCGACTCGTTCTCTCTTACTGAAGCATGCGGAAGTATATGCTCAATCGTGACTCATTGTTAGTAAGGAAGACAGCACACGATATTTCTGCAGCAATGTAACACTGACAAGGCAAAGTGACTGATTGTCAGGATCAGATGGTCTAAAACGAATCTGTGTTCTGTGACACTCTGGAGGGTGTAAGACGAAAATTAGTTGATGCGAAGTACAGAATTGCAAATGTGTTCTATTAGAAGAGGAGTGATGTCTGCGATAATTTTCATGCTATAGTCCATACTTAAAAGGTAAACATGTAAACATGCATATTCTGGCCACTACGAACAATATGGTTGTATTCTGGTTTATTCCGTCTCCACCATGTATGCGCTACGTAAATCGAAAATTGGACACACAGCATCGGCACTGTTATATTCCTGTGACAAAAACGGGCTATTTCCGTGTTCTTTTGGTCACGTCAACATGCGCTTTTGGGATAACTGCAAGATGGGTAGATCATCATTTATTTCAGTAACTTTTTATAAATCTATTAAGATTTAATTTTAATGATTAATAACGATTTAATCATTGCATGTCGTTTTCATGCCATGGTTTCAGGTGCTGTCGTTACAGACTCGGTAATGTCTCGAAGTGTTCATATGTCAACAAAGTTATTAGACGTTGTCTGAAAAGGTAGATAAATTTACAGCAGTTTTCGAAAAAGTTGTATATACAATTTCTGATGCTAGGAATGGATCTTTCCGTTGGTGAGGAGGCTTGCGTGCCTCAGCGAAGCGGATTTCCGTACCCTAGGTGCAACCACAAACGGTTTAAATGGCTCTAAGCACTATGGGACACTTAGAACTACTTAAACCTTACTAACCTAAAGACATCACACACATCCATGCCCGAGGCAGGATTTCAACCTGCGACCGTAGCAACAGCGCGGTTCCGGACTGAAGCGCCTATAACCCCTCGGTCACTACGACCGGCGTGCAACCACAACCGAAGGGTTTCTGTTGAGAGGCCACACAAATATGCGGTTGGTGAAGAGCGGCAGCAACCTTTTCCGTAGTTGCAGGGCCAACTGTCAGGAAGACTGACCGAACTGGACTTGTAACATCAAGCAAAACAGCATTGCTGTGCAGGCACTGCGAACGGTTGAAAGCAAGGGGAAACTACAGCCACAATTTTTTCCCGAGGGCATGTAGCTTTACTCTACGGTAAAATGATGATTGCCTCCTCTTGAGTAAAATATTCCCGAGGTAAAATAGTCCCCCATTTGGATCTCCGAGCGCGAACTACTCAGAAGGAAGCCGTTATCAGGAGCAACAAAACTGGCGATCTGCGGATAGGGGCGTGGAATGTCAGATCCCTCAATCGGGAAGGTAGGTTAGAAAATTTAAAAAGGGAAATGGATAGGTTAATATTAGATATAGTGGGAATTAGTGAATTTCAGTGGGGGGCAGAAACAAGACTTAAGGTCAGGCAAAAGCAGGGTTACAAATACAAAATAAACTAGGGATAACACAGGAATTGGTTTAATAATGAATTAGGAAATACACGAAGCAGATTCAGAAGGATGTAGGTTGCAGAAGTTACTCGGAGATGAAGAGGCTTGCACAGGACAGAGTATCATGGAGAGCTGCATGAAACCAGTTTTTCGACTGAAGACCGCAAGAACAGCAACAACAGGGATGATGTACATAGGAGGTAGCATTGCTAATTACAGCAGTGATATTCACAGTAACTCTTCAGATGAGCGACGATTGGCCTGTGTGCAGCATTGCATCATCGGATCATTGACTCTCGTGTCCGTTCTAAGATTCAAAGCATGTTCGCTGTAATACCAGGAGCGACGCCAATTCTACTGACGAGGTCTTCTGTTTCCACAAGGGTTTCATCAGCTGCTTTTAATGCCATAGGAAAAATCCAGAGACCTGAAGTCAGGTGACTTGGGTGGCCGGCAAGAGGGCCACCTCAGCCGATCCATCAATTTCCGGAAGTGCCTATGGTTCCTCACAACAATACTGAAATGAGATGGCGTGCCATCGTGCTGGAAATACATTCTCTGTCTAACATTCAGACATGCCTTCTACAGTAGTCCTGGCATCACATTTCCCTCGAAGATGCGATATCTCCGTCCACTGAAGCAAAATGCAAGGACGTATGGTCCAGTGAACCTATCGCAGAGAAAGCCAGTCCACAAATTAATACAGAATCGTTGTTGATGACCACGTTGTCGAGTACCTCACGGATTCACATCTGATAAAAAATGCGAATTGTGAATACTGAAACAGCCACCAAGAGTAAACAAAGCCTTTTCGGTGTACAGCACCACTCGGAAATAAGGGATGCAGGGAAGTACGTTGTTAAGAACCATTGTGCCAACTGCTCGCGTGGGAGAAGATCGTCAGGTGGTCGTGTGGGCACGCGCTTAAGATGGAATGGATGAAGCTGCCGGTGATCTAACACATTCCACTCATGGTCATGTCTGACGACAAGAATGCTTGCAGTATCTATCCCACTTGTAGACAGAGTGTCTAAAACGTGTCACAGAATCTTGTCTTCCATTTCGGAACAGTTCTCACTGTTGGATTCTAGCCTGTATCTTGCATACTTGCACGGAAAATGCTTCTCTTACGTAGCAGGCGATGCAGACGTCCCAATTTTTATGTTGTGGAACATGTCGCTTGGAAAAGCGCTGTCGATACTCTCCCAGTGCAGTTGGTACATTTACGTTCACAGACTGACATACCAGATGCATGTCAGCCATTTCAGCGTACGTAAATATTTCGTTGTTCGCTGTTGTTGTCACAAAGTGGTGATGCTTGCGAATGAATCAGTGTGTTTCGAAACAACCGTCAGAGCCAACCATTCCTACATAGAGCAGTTCTGAATGTCAGTGCACATTCCCAGTCGGCAACACAGGCAGAACAGCTTATACCGCCACCACTAACAATATGTGTCATAACATTACAAGCTTACTTCACAGACCATATGACCCCTATTGATTTATATTTCTTTCAATGCTCTGTATCCCCTGCATAAATTTGAACACATAGCTTCTGAACACAATATTCACTGCCAGCCAGTCAGTATTATATTGGTATATAATAATCGTTATTCCCAACGGTTCTTTATGTCATTTAAGCAGGTCGAACAATTTGTGATATTTCAGCTTACACTTGAGAATGGAAATAAAGCGGATTCCTTAACTGTCTTAAATAAATGAGTACTTATTTACAGTGTAATGGCGAAAATTTCTTTCCATAAGGCCTATAACGATATGTTTACGTAATGTGTATACATAAACATACAGTTATAAATGTCCCCGTTCGTAGTCTCTAATTATAACAATATGTTACTTTTGTGCTGTAACATATAGCTATAATCAGCGGTGGAAACATATTTGCGAACGCCGACCGTGTGCGGCTGATTCTTCTTTGATCGTCTGATCAGTCGGAAGTTGCATTGCAGAGGAGAGTAAATGCCTATTCAAAATATAATTATTTTGGATAGCTCAACATGAATTTCCTAAGGGACCGTAGTTTATCATGCATTTATCAGTAGAGTATGGCGCGGAGAAAATATTTCGCCGCATGCAACTTCCGTCCGAACTCGACGAAAGAATTCGTGACTGTGAACTCTCTATTTGGCAGAAACATAAAGAAAATTAAATAACTTCATGAAGGAGTGAGACATAGATTCTATATTAAATAAATAGTCCATACACCAGTTCCATGAAACTCTGAATTTATGGCAATTAATAGACGAACTTACACTGCAATGAAGGATTTAACATGGATGACGTTTTGACTGGCACTTCTCTTAATGAAAACAATTCCTTCGACGTTTTCACATACATGTCGCACAATAAATCTACTGCTAGGCACTTTTAGTATTACACATTTACACTAGAACAATATTAATTTTAACAATAATAATACGGCGGCAAGACATGCGCGTCCGACACAAGTTACAGGAGACAAGAGAGGACTGAGTAACTGTTCATCGAGAATATCTCGTACCTCAAAAAAAAAAAAAAAAAAAATGTGTAAAAGTGTTCTTCTTCTGTCCGTTTTTCGCGCCGCGGTTTTCAAAGTCAATAACTCACTGCATCTCTGACGGCGCTTCGACAATAAACAAGTTACGTCACAGGTCGTTCACCTTTTACATTCTCGCAACATTATTTGCTAACTGTAGCTGTTGCCGAGCGACTGCTCGATTAGTGAATGATTTAAAATGATAAGACAATCACATAATGTTACAGGCCGCATATGTAGCCAGGATGCTGTGATTCCGCGATTATACAAGCTCTCCCTCCTGAGCGAGTCGAGTACACTTGTACTCGACAACAGACTCAGTTGACGAGTGGCCAGCAGCGGAGACTCACGAGCGGAGCCTACGAGCACGCGGAGACGGCGAGTTCGGAGATGACGCCACAGGACTCGTTGTCGCGTTTAAAATGAGTATACGAAGCGTATTTCTGATCTCTAGCTGAGGATGGCCTTCCTGAATCCATAGATTGCACTTTCGCTTCACAGACATGAGAGCTGCAATATCAAGGAACAATAAACCGCCCTCTCGATAGGCCACGACCGTGCTGCTGCAGAATGCACATTTTGGATAAGGAAACTGCTGTGTATTTTCCTGTTCCGAGCAGAATGCAGACGGCGTTACCACTGTATATTTTGTACGGTTATGCTGAAATGATAATCAACGGCGCATCCATGCATGTGCTGCAGTTCATGCGAGTTTCACGTTCGTTGCATGTCGCCTTCATGTTTCATGATAAATAATTTCGCTCCTGCTGTGTTAACCAAATAGTTTACTTAGATACATTCATTCATGTCGTTCATACCACCCCGATTTCAGAATGTAATCATTTTCTGTGATTAAAAAAAAAAGCAATCTAAGAGTGATACTATAAAGGTTAATTAACATTAAAATAGTCCATACGGATGAACATCACGTCATATGTTATTTGTGTACGAGCAAATGGTACCAGCCGTGTACTGAGGCATCTCATTGCAGTTAGCACAATCTGTTTACCGGTATTGCTGGGTGTCCACGACATGGGCTGGCCACTTAATATAGTACAACCTACTTCTGAGGTTGACATTCTAATGCATTTATGCCTTCATTTTACCTTCATAAGACCATACCGCATTTAGAGACGCTTACAGTTGGTTCGTAAGTCACATTACACTGGCTGAGAGTGTTTAGTTGTTGATTCAGTCCTATATTTATCGGTTAAACCCAGTTTACCTGGTGTGGTACGGGATCCCACACGCTGCTTGATAACTTTGGTGGGCTTTTTACGTACCTAGCACGATTTTCTCGTACGCAAACAAGGTATGACCTGATCTTTTTCTGTATGGAACTTTTAGTGTTAATGTATTTTATATAGTATCCTTCTTTACTTGTTCTTGTAGCGTCTGAAGGTGAGATTTACACCCTGAAATCTGGTTAGTGTGTAGGATTTTATCCAAATAAAGAATTTGTGACATGTAGGATGCGTCAGATTTGTATTACGAAAAATGGGTGGGTGTTTAGACAGAAAGCAGAAATGATCCGTAGCACACGTTATGTGAATGAGACAATAAATTTAATAAGTTTCCCACAGCAAGTACAAGAGAGTCCGTTGTCGGAGCCTGGTCGTCATAGATAATCACCTTACAGAGAAAATACTGCAAACACTACTTAGGGTCTGGCTGATTTCGCTAGCAGACTAGGTTGGTCTCGTTGTAACGTTTCCTTATGCTGGCTCGGTATTGGCGCAACTTGCGCATGCAATATAAGGTGTGTACTGAAGCCGGCCTCAGATTGGCGGGGTCCTTAAATGGGCTACACTCATCTTCGGGATGCTTTCTGCTTGTGTGGTATCGATACTGTACGACACCAAATCAAGAGCAACTACAGCTGATTTATTCATCATGAAAAATTTTAGTAACGGTTGTGGATGTACTACAAGGACTATATTACGCCTTCATGCCGCTGCGGCTTTAATGTCTAGCAGTGTATGCAAAAGTAGTAAGTTCACGGAAACCACTATTGCTTGGATTATTTAGCACGACTCTAATGGCGTCAGTTATTTCATTATGTCACTCACGATAGCGCTCGTATGACTGCAGTACTTAACGAAGACACCACCTTCACGTAAAAATATATCGTTCTATAAAAGGTGCTTTCTTTGTAGCTTGCCAGGAAAACCGTGGAAAGCATAACAGGAGAAATTCTCATAAAGCAATGGAGCTGTTCTGAGCTCGTATTCCGACCGGTCACAGCGCGGTGTGTGAGCCCCCCGACCGCTCCATTAGCGCAGAATTCACGCGCCCAGCTGGCTGCACGTGCGGCGAGTGCGGTGGCGAGCGACCGCGCCCGCTATTATGGAGCAATTAAAAGCGTAAAAAATGTGTAAGTGGGCTTTTATCTAGTGCTTCAAAGAAATGACGAGAGAATTAAATTGTCAGCGCAAATGTGTAATTGGAGAACGCGTAAATTAGCCACCCACGGGCTTGCCGCTTTGTTATGAATATAATCAGATGGTCCACTCTTTATACATATTTGCATAAGACTATATTTAACGAGCTCATAGTTCCGTAAATGGAATCTGAGGTTCCGAAATGAATAACGACCCAACTATCGTGATTTGCATTTTTTAGCGCGTCCTTTGTGTGAATGTCATGGTGTTCCACTAGTTTTATAACAAAGTGTAACACACGAGATTTTTTGTTGAAACTCAGCATTCTCTGCATTTCTAATCATCTGAGCTCCACACACCGCTAACAAAAATATGTTCATTGATATAGATAGGGTAGTTAAAACGACATTACCCCTTGGTCAGGAATACTGATATCTGGCAAGCCTTTGTTACAGTTTCAAAATTACGATCTCTTTCCTATGTTCCCTCGACAAGTGATGAAAACTGCCTGGTATAACTACAGTTTTTTCCTTCTTTCGTACGTGTTTTAATTTTCGCATTATAGTATTCCGATAGCAACGTATAACAGATCCTGATATTGTCATTAGTAGTTACGGACGTTGTTATGCACAGGTACGCTAGAAAATTTTACTGACAAAATGTAAAGGATCTAAAAGAAATCAATCCTTCCTAAATCGAAATTCCTCCTGTAAATTGTGGTCTTGTTTTAGTGTAAAGTGGTAGCGTTCTCGCTTCCCACGCCCGGGTTCCCGGGTTCGATTCCCGGCGGGGTCAGGGATTTTCTCTGCCTCGTGATGGCTGCGTGTTGTGTGCTGTCCTTAGGTTAGTTAGGTTTCAGTTCTAGGGGACTGATGACCATAGATGTTAAATCCCATAGTGCTCGGAGCCATTTGAGCCATTTAGTGTAAAGTGGTGGAATTTTAGGAAACGTTCAGCCTAATGTTGTGTGAAAATGAAACAGACAATTTATGAATTAACTACATTGAAAATTTGCATAAGTTATAAAAAGTTAACAGAGGTTTGAATGGAAGAAAGAAAATACACAAAGATTCGGTAGAATTATGAAACAAAAACAACTGTGAAAAATAATTTACCTTCGTCTTGTTTTTGCCTCTCTTAATATAAAAGTTAGAAATTTGAAACACTCACGAATAATATTAATGAAACGTTGCCTATTCATTACATTCAGCTCTTATCCGATGGCAACATTTACTGAACCAGCATCTACAGTTGCCGCACATCTAGTCTAAACGGTGATATAGACTAGCCACGTCAGTAAGCGTCTACGGTAAGAAATGGGAACAGCATTTCCTTTGTAAGCTAGCCAACTTTTTTCTTACTTTTCAAAACTTAGACTTTTTCTAATAAAAGTCAGCTTGCGTTTTGTTGTACTTACGTATGACGTCAAAAAGGTTTCTTCTGACGTCCACATGTGCTAATCTATGGACGTCTGCAATAATTTGTTATAGTCAGACAACAGGTGAATAATGAGCCCTGAAACATGCCAACTATAATATTTTACCGAAATAAATGAAGTACATACATAATATACACATAAATTACTAAACTCATCTGTAACGCAGCACACTGAGGAAGAGTAGCAAAGTGAATTATGTTAATTCTGTATAACCTCACAAACTGCCATTAAGAACTTCGGAATCATCAGTCCAGCAGCATCTACGCAGCTTTTTGTATGGGCAATAATAAAATTATAACTGACAGCCAGAGTTTTCATATCCTGTTCAAGGTCCAACAAGTCGTTCACTATTAAAAGTTATTTGGTTTTTTAGGATGCTTCTAACTGTAATTGGACGTCTGGAAGCACTGATCTACTCAACTCTTAGCGTACAGCTTTGAGCCTTGTTTCTCCTAGCAGAAGCTCGAATGTGAAATAGCAGTGCCTGTGGTTTTAAGAACTACAATCTAATGTCCGGTAGGACGTGCATGTATTTATTAGCCAAAACCAGTCTCTCGACTCTCAATAAACATGTCTTTCCGGAAAGAGGATCTCGTGGTCGTGAGGTAGCGTTCTCGCTTCCCACGCCCGGGTTCCCGGGTTCGATTCCCGGCGGGGTCAGGGATTTTCTCTGCCTCGTGATGGCTGGGTGTTGTGTGCTGTCCTTAGGTTAGTTAGGTTTAAGTAGTTCTAAGTTCTAGGGGACTGATGACCGTAGCAGTTAAGTCCCATAGTGCTCAGAGCCATTTGAACCATTTGAACCGGAAAGAGAATGTACGTAACGTATGAGCGCTGGTTGTGACTCCTGAGCGACGACATATCGAAGTTTGGCTCTGGCCGTCATTCCTGCATGAATAGCCGGAACGGTGAAGGCTATCGTTGTCATAAGGCGGGCAGTTCGGGATCGAGTCCCGGTCCGGCACAAATTTTCATTGTCGTCATTCTTATCCACAGTGATGGTGGTTCATATTCACAATTTCGAATACATTTCCTATAGAGCGAGTAATTGCAGGAAAATGACACTGTCGTAAATAAGAGCATTTATAAAAGACGATAGTAAATTCAAAGTACCTGTTGTTCTGTATGATCTACAATACCTTGTCTACAATATTTCTTAAGTGTAATTCGTAAATTCGGAGTGTAATGTTACCTCGTGTTTTGGAATTAACGTTTTGAATGTACTTAAAGTGTTGCGGAAAAAAAGGAACAGAGAATTGACAGAGCAGAGCTACATCGGCTTGATTCACGTTGGAGTATTAAGGCACTTGATAAATGATAGGATTGATAATTGGCCGCGTTTTTGTTGAAGGAATCATTCCATGCTCCGCCCGAATTGACTTACCGAAACCACAGGAAACAAACGCATAGGAAAATGGCGCCGACTAATAAAAAAACTGTTATTAACTCTTGCAAGAATGTCTGCTACAATGAAATAATGGGATTTTGATTTTCGTACATCTCATTCCTTTACCTCGCTCGGGATTAGTTGACAGCATTTGTCTCTTCATGTAGAAATGAGTGGTTGACCGCGGTTGGTAAACAACTGACCAATCATAAAATATGTTGTAGCATGTAAAACAAATGCACGGAGTGGAATTAATAAAATTACCAGGGCCCCTACAAGGGTGAATCAGTAGCGAAAACTATACAGCAAACGACCTGTAAAAACGAATACATTGATAAGGTCATACAACGAGAAAATGTTGTGAACATCAGAATAATGAAACAGCAGAGGAGAGCAGAGAAAATATTCCAAGACTGGTTGGTGGAGGAAAGAGAGTGGAAAGGCAACAGAAGCTTAACGCATTTTCAGCTGTCCCGGAAAGCACGCCAAGGGGATAATGAAACACAGCGAACCGCATCTCACGTTATGCTGCGTTCCTCTGAAACCCAGGAAGGTGGATAGACGTTTTAATCCTACAACACGGTACAGCTGAGTCCGGCGTCCACTAGCACTACGAGCTGCAGGTTTACCTTTGGCCTGAGACCACTTGTTTTCCTTTTTTCCGTTTCCTTTATGTTTTTTCCACAGTTTCTCCTTTTATCTGTAACGATTTATGTTCCTCACCCTCATAACCCTTTACAGCTCTTATTTCAAAACCATGTGATAGGTTACAAATAAGGCTAAGTGAATAAGGATCCCAAAGTATACTTCCAACCTGATACACACGTATGTAGCAGTTCTCTTGAGAATAAGTTTTACAACAGAAAACCCGTTTCTGTCATCAAGTCAATCAAAGAATCAGACAGGACAGCATAAAAACCTTAAGATTTAAAAGGTGACAAAAGTCATGAGATACTTCCTAATATCACGTCGGAGCTCCTTTTCCCCGGACTAGTGCAGAAACTTTACGTTGCATGGACTTAACAAGTCGGCGGAAGTCCGCTTCAGAAATATTGAACCATGCTGCCTCCATAGTTGTCCTTACTGCAAAGCGTTGCGGGAGCAAGATTTTGAGCACGAACTGACCTCTCGATTATCTGCCACTGATGTTCGATGAGTTTCATGTCGGGCGATCTGGATGGAAGAGTCATTCGCTCGAACTGTCCAGAATTTTCATCAAAACAGTCGCGAATAATTGTGGCCCGGTGAAATGGCGCATTGTCATCCGTAAACATTCCATAGATACTTGGGAATGTGAACCCATGAGTGGCTGAAGATGGGCTCCAAATAGCAATACATAACCATTTCCTGTCAATAATAAGCCCATTCCATGTAACACGGCCCACTTCATTATGGAGCCACCACCAGCTTGCACAGTGACTTGTTGACAACCTAGGTCCATGGCTTGTCTGGTCTGCACCACACTCGAACCCTACGATCAGATTTTACCAACTGCAGTCGGGACTCGTCTGACCAGGCCACGGTTTTCCAGTCGTCTAGAGACATAACGATATAGTTACGAGCCCATGAGAAACGCTGATAACAAAGGCATTCGCGTCGGTCGTCCGCTACCACAGCCGAAATTGGCCGCACTTTCCTAAAGGATACGTTCCTGGTACGTCCACATTAATTTCCGCGACTATTCCACATAGTGGTGCTTCTCTGTTAGCACTGACAATTTTACTCAAACGCTGCTGCTCTCGGTCGTTAAGTGAAAGCCGTCGGTCATTGCATTGTCCGTAGCGAGCGGTAATGCCTGAGATATGGTATTCCCAGCACACTCTTGACACTGTGGATCTCGGAAAAGTGAATTTCCTAATGATTTCACATATGGAATGTCTCGTACGTCCAACTACCATTCCGCGTTCAAAGTCTGTTATTTCCCATTGTGCGGTCATATTCACTTTGAAAACCTTTCCACATGAATCACCCGAGTGCAAATGGCGGCTACGGCAATGCACTGCCCTTTTCTGCCATGTGTGCGCAATACTACCGCCATGTGAATATGTGCACATCGCTATCCCACGACATTAGTCACCTCATTGTATAGTAAGCTAGATCGGCATCTTGAATTGTGGTGTCCGGAGTTCCCTTAGCGCGTGGCGAGAAGGTGAGAGTTTCACATGCGCCGTAAAACTGGCGCTAGTGCTGTACAGGTTTTAACATTTTAAATGTTCGGATAATAAGTTGCCGTCTCTTTAATCTAAGAATAGATGATCAATGCAGCTAACCGCTATCTCTGTGTAATGTCTTGTCTGTATAGACGTGTATCTGTTGTCTTTAAGATCCCTTCACCTTCACACATAAGTCTATAAAAGTAAAGTAAGGCCCTCCCATTTCTTGGCTGATCCGTGATCAGACAGGCGAAAAATTAGACTAATGGAGAATTATTAGTATTATCTCTATTTTCATTCGCCCTTTCTCTCCTTCATCTATGTATAGTTTTTAATATAAGATTTCATTACGTGATAAAACAGTCAGCCAAATAAATCTTTGGTGGAGTCCTTCATCTTGGTAATCAGCGGCTGGCTTGCTGTAAGAGATCTTTACATTTATTATTACTGTTAAACACTGCAGTCAGTCGGGAGAATCAATAGTTTGTACAATTTGTTCCTTTTACGAAAGATTGCGAATTCCAGATGTGTACGAAGCCTTTTTGGACGATTTAACACAGACTCAGTGATTGCAGGCTTTCTTCGACACAGCTGAAACTTCCCCCACTAATTACAGGGCCAACGTGATCAACAAATGATTCAGAAAAAAACTCATTCGTTCATTCACTCCAGAACAAAAAAGTCACAAACCTTATTAATGGAGGAAATCATATATTAAATCCATCTCCATTACATGTCCAGATCTCCGGTGATTCCACGCCTTAATTATTTTCCTTTTACAATCTCTTTCTTTTCAAAACAAACCGCCAACGGCACAAATGTTAACTGGCTCGCTTTAGCGAGAAGAAAAGCAGAATATGTATCTCTCATAAACACGTCAATCCCTCAACAGATACTCCAGAAGCTGTCCTAGTTGCCACTCCAACAACCATGGAGAATGCATATATATGCATCTCCGTTATTTCAAAGAATAAACGCACTAGAAAATACTTTGGCGTCGACGAGCTGTTGCCGCATATATTACGAGAAAATCAGATCAGATAACTTTCCCAAAGTGAATGAATGTGAATGGTTTGATTGAAAATGATTAATTGGTGCGTGGTAGAGGGTATTTGCTGTGGGGGCATTACAATACCCCTCGCAGCGAGCGAAGTTTTGTGAGCCTAATTTTGATTTACCGAACACACTTCGCGAGCTATCTATTAGTGTGGGTAACCCGGAAGTGTTGAGTGGCAGTCCTCCGACTGAAAAAAAAATTTATGTTTAAGACAGACGAAGAAAACAAACATTGAAAACAGAAGAAATGAAGAGACAGGTACCGCGGCTGTATTTTTTTTACGTGCATCAAGGTGATACGCCTGCTGTGCACAACCAAGGAAGATGATCTTTCATGAAACTATTATCAGGGTCTACCCATTCGGGAACTTTCTTAAGCAGGGAAACCTTGGAAAACCTCTGAAGCCTAGACCCCCAGCCTACGGTACATAGAAGATAGGAAAGCCTACAGAAGAAAAAAACAATTTTGAAATTGATCTCTAAATGAAAGATAGGGATAGATTTATATAACGATTTGGAGAAGAGTTATTTGTGCCTGTAGTTAAAAACAATTTTACAATCAAGAACTCGAGGGTTTTTTTTTCAATCTTGTTCCCATGACAATATCTTGCGGTGCTGAAACTCCCCCGGATCTTGCATGTCCCCGACGTCCACATTTGTAGTCGGTCTTCTACGCGGCCCACAATGGGAGGAGTAGATGGGACAGGGATACCAGATTTTACTTGCAACATTCATTCCAAAAGAATTAGCAATGACCGAAAGGGAAACTCTTCCTGTAAAAGAACTGGTTAGGTTGCACCTTTCAAGATTCTCCTTTTTGAAAACAAACTCCCTAAGGCTTCATGCATCCTTTTTCTTAAGATGTAGTGCAAGGAATTTAGCCATTGACTTAAGGTTTCCATTAATCCATTGACTAATGCTGTTGCCGAAAACATCATAATATTTACTCTAGTTTGAATTTTCTTTTGGACTTCGCATCACCACCTGTGCTTATAAATCCAAAAATTTTGACACATTTTCTGTCAATGATTTATGCTTCGTAATTTAAAGGATTCATGCAACTTGCAGTAGTCTTTGGATTCAAATAATCGAATAATGGAAAGTGTGGTTCATTTTATACAAAGACATAACCCATCATTTCCTTGAAAAGTCATATCATTTGTCTATATTCACAAAAATTTTATCTTAATACATACATTTCTCCGCTTGATTGCTGTAATGTAAAATTTATTCGTAGTGAGGAATGTGGATTCATTTCTTTCATTTATTCTCTGATTCACCCGGCATTCATACATGCACGTATATGGAAATGGATTTTAAAAAAAAATTCCAAAGTGAACAAGACCCATTAAATAACTACTAATTCTATGAATATTAATTTCTTTTGACACTCAACAATAAATCAAGAACTCTTACCCTCTAATTATTACACTTTTTTGAAGTTCAACATCAATCAGTTTCCCCTCGCGTTTGATGCGAGTCTCTTACAAAGCATATCTGTGTCGTCTATATCGATTCTAACTCTCACGCCGACGTCAATTGTTTTGCGCGGGAAATTATCTTTGCGGCGTTAACCGTCACTCATGATTCACTACTTAACCGTTCACTTCACACGTTTACACATCTAAGCGTGCACTTGAAATTATATAATAACATTCACTGGGAACCTCTTTTGATCATGCAGCGTCATTTTCGGGAAATATTTCTTTCTTCTTGAAGGTCATTCAGATCCTTTATACTTCTTGATGACATTAGCAATGCTAAAGTTCCATGTTTACCCAAACACAGGTGAAGCCTATCTCCACTATCTTCTTTGCAGCACTCGATAGTTGTAGTTAGTCACTATTTCTACAATCAGTGTCACTGATTAATTATTTCAGTTTAAAGTTTTCTAACACTAAACACACACAGTTTATTGTTATGTTTTTACGAGCGTTCATCTCTGTCACTCGCAACACCATTCATCCCTATCTTATAATCTTCATTAAATTTTTTCAAGTCGTTATGGGAAAAACACCCTTTAATTTTGTTAGATCCCGGGTATGCTAACAGATAAGCCACAGGGTTCGGAAACTGTAGATTTATGTATGGGACAGTATATAATAACTCCCATTTCTTTATACTCTTCTTTATTAAGGATGATTTGGTATGTCTTTTGACTAGTACCTTCTCTCCGACGTGCTACTCCTGTACCCTCTTGATTAACTTGTCATATTGTTGTTTTCTCTGATCAGCCTTTTGCGTCATATTTATGATGGCTTGTCTTATTTTTTCTTCCCAAGGCATCTCAGTTTCCTGAGTTTTGGGCATATGTTCAGTCCAGAAGTTATCTTCTTTTGCCTCGAACATCAATTCATGTGGTGTATAACCAGTGGAGGAGTGGGGCATGTTGTTGTATATCTGCTGAAACTCTTCCACATAATTTGCCCACGCAATCTGCTTATTATGGCAATAGGTCCTCATAAAGCGATTGAACTCTCTAAAAATTCTCTCAACCAAATTGCCTTGTGGGTGGTAAAATGATGTTAGTATGTGCTTCACACCGACTTGAGACAACGCCTTTTCCATCGGAGTACCGTGAATATCTTAGCATTGTCTGTTATTATCGTCTTAGGTATACCAACATGTGGAAGATAACCCCTTGTCAATCTTATTACAATTACTTTGGCTGTAGCCGCCTTAATCGGGTATAGCTTTACGTATTTCGTACACACATCAAGAAATGCCAACACATATCTAACACCTCCTCTTGAAGTAGGTAACGGTCCACACAGATCGCACGAAATTAATTCTTTTGGTTCTCGGACTAATATAGAGCATAATGGGTGCTTACTCCCTTTTGAATCCGGCTTTGATTTTTAACAGATTATGCATTTCTTCAAGACCTCATGCACTCTGCGGTTTATGTTGGGAAAAATAACAGTACACACTTATCTTGTCTGCACATTTTGTCGCACCGAAATGTCCCCAGGTTAAATGGGTGAACCATACGAGTTCCTCTATTTGCGCCTCAGGTATACAAACACACCAACGTACTTTGTTTGGCCTTCCACAGCGGAAAAATAATACGCCATTTACCAGCTTGTAATAATTTGCCATCTGATCCGAAGGTTGCTGTTGTAACCTTTGAATGACACTTCCCCATTGAGCATCTCCTTTCTGTAACTGTGCCATATGCGCACACAAATTGAAGTAGTACGTCTTATATGGATTTTCCTGCAGCAGCAATACAGGGAATTCTGAGTTATTATTTACTTCAATCTCTTTAGTCAAACCCTGTGGTGACCTTAATAGAGCGTCAGCAATAATGTTTTGCTGTCCTGAGACATGCACGATTTTAAATTGGTATTGTTGCAGAGCGAGAGTCCATCTAGCCAGTCTGGGGTGTAACAGTTTACACATTTGTAAAAACGTTAATGGTTGATGATCGGAATATACGACAGTCGTTGACCCATATAGATAATAATGAAATTTTTTAAATCCCCAGATGACCGCAAGAGCCTCTAATTCTGTCGTCGTGTAAGATAGTTCATAGTTGGACAAAACACGACTAGCAAATGCAATAGGACAGAAGGTGAGTTGTCCATTTATCTTGCGTACTTGGAAAAGGCACGCTCCAATACCCACATTCGAAGAATCTGTTGACAAGTAAAATTCTTCTTGCATGTCCGGATCGTATAAAAGCGGTGCATTTACTGATTGCTTCTTTATCTCTTCGAATGCTTCTTGACACTCTAATGTCCAGAGCCACGGCACATCCTTCTTCAACAGACTATTTAGAGCTGCTGCGTTCATCGCCTGATTTGTTATGAATCTTCTAAACAATGAGGCAAGGCCCATAAACCCTTTTAATTGCCTCCTATTCCTGGGTGTTGGAAACTTACTAATTGCAATTAGCTTCTCCTTGGTTGGTAAAATTCCCTTTGCGTCAATTATATGCCCAAGGAACTTGATTCTGTTTACTGCAAAATGGGATTTCTGTAGGTTAGCAGTTATTCCCGTGGTTTTGAACCCGTGCAACACTCGGTTCAGTAAGGTAATATGCTCCTCCCAAGTTTCTATGCAATAAGCAAATCATCAACAAACACTGTTATCCTACTTCTGAGTTCAGGGCCTAGTGCATAATCTAGAGCTGCTATAAAGATTCCAGCACTAATGTTGAGTCCGAAAGGAACTACGGTGAATTGGTAACTTCTTCCGGAATAAATGAAAGCCGTATACTTCCTTGATGACTCATCCAGCTTGACTTGCCAATAAGAGCTCCGCAAATCAATGCTGGTCAAATATTTGACATCCTGGAACCGTTGTATAAGTTCTTCTATGTTTTCCGGATGTGTTCTCACTGGAGTATGATTTTATTTATTTCTCTGGCGTCGAGTACCAGTCTAACAGTCCCCTTTGCTTTTGGCACGACTAACAATGGGGAGCAGTATGGGCTTGTAGAGGGTTCGAACAAACCCCATTTCAACATGTGATCTATTTCCTTTTGAACTTGAGCCTTTAACCTCCAGGGAACAGGATAGAAAGTTCTACAATACGTTTCGTGCAGCTTAACGTAGAGATGGCATATGTATCCCTTAATAACTCCTGGCCTTTCATCAAAAACGTTTTCATACATTAATAATAATTCATTGAGCTGCTTCTTCTGATCTTCGATAATGCAGTCGGATTCATTTAACTTTTCAAACACTAATTGATCGAAATCTTCTTTGACTTGGAACTCATTAATTACGTGCTGTTTAGAATTTTGGGCCGTCCTGATTACTTGCACACTGATCCGACAGTTATATTTTCTCGTAAGGCTTTTTTTTCAACAACTCCAACTCAATTTCTTGTTTATTAACATTCAACCAAATTTTTCCTGTTTTGAAATCTATTCTGCATCCATATTGACGTAGGCTGTCGACTCCGATAATGCAAACTACCACCAAATTTTTCACAACAAGGAATGTGCTTATTATTACTACATTTCCGAATTCCACACCAAGTAGTGACTGCACCTTTACATTAGCCGATCGAGCCCCAACGGCGCCTATTATTCTGCAATTTTGAACTGGAAAGACTGGTACGCGTCTTATATTTCTGATCCTGTTGAATAGTGCCTCCGAAATAACATTTGTGGTTGCAGCTGTGTCTAAAACCGCTACTATAGGTACGGTCTCCATAATGACTTGCACTTCGGCTACTGCCACCTGTTCCTTATCGTCATCTTGTGGTTCTAAGTCCTCGGTCAGTTTATCTGCCAGTAATCGTCCATCATTATACGTTAGCATGGGTACACATATCCTGTTGCCGCTCAACCAATTGTTGACCGCTCCTCCGGGGGACGAATGGGTCCTTACGAGTTTGTTGGATTTTGATTTGTCTGCTGGTTGACATCATCCGTCACTTCGGTAATTACCGGTTGATTCGGAGATGTCCGTCCCCACTGATGTTGGCTATTTGAATTCATTCCTCCCGGTTGATTCCAATTTCTATTATTGTTATTATTCCAGGCTTGGGGTCTGAAATTTCTTTCGGTCTCTCACACGGGGTTGTATCTTTTCCCGTTCCTGTTGTTCCTTGAATAGCCCCTCGCAAGACCATTGCCGAGATTACTATTGAAATTTTGAGGGGTTCCTCCATTATTTAACGATCTCTGTTCAGTCCTTCTAAGTGTCGATTGATCGCCATTCCACCCATACTTCCACCTTGCCTACCGTTTGGCGGAGGTTCTATCGCCTTATATTGGAATCTGTTATTACGGGCTTTCCGGTTGTTCTCTTCGATAAAATCTATATGGTCTAACGTCGTGAGGAACGACTCCAAGTCTTTGTCGTTGCCGTAAATCAATTGATTCCGGATGCTAGTTGGTAGTCTTGCCTTAAGTATGTTTATTATATCTGGCAAGGGCATAGGTCTGTCCCAGTACCTCGTTTTATTTATATATTTTTTCGAAATACCTTCTAAGGCTTCCTTTCAAAAAGGAGAAAGGCTCTGGGGTAGAGCACCTCCTGCCTTAGGCGTTCCTGTACCCCTTCTGACCAGAACTTTCCTAAAAACGCCTTCTCAAAGTCGTCATATGTCGGGCAAACAGAAGTCATGTCCGAGACCCAGATCGCCCCAGAACCTTGTATATATCCTGTAGCAAAACTGATCTTCTGCCACTCTGACCAATTTCTGGGTAGCACTGCTCTGAAACTTCGAATAAAAACAATTGGATGGATCCCCCTTTTGTCAGGGTTAAAAATCTGGAATTGCCGATGCTTTATCATTTTTTCTTCGGCATGCCAAAGGCTTTCGTAATCTCCGGTTGATAAGAATTCACGCAAACAACCAGCTTGTGGCAATTTAATGTTTGAATTACTTGCACAAGTCGGTATTGTGTGCGAATGGGCAGTAACTGGCTCTATAGTCGTTGCCAACTTCTGCTGCTGCCCTGTATTCATTTGTTCTGAGCTTTGTTGTGAAGGTCGCATCGACTCTTCTATCGTTTGTTTCCAATGCTCAAAAGCAGCACCTAACTGCTGTCGCACCTCCTCAAGCCCTTTCGCAAACAAATTCTCTTCCTGTTTGCCAGATAAATTCTGGAATGCTGCCTTAACATTTTGCTCAACGTTTTCACACATTAGCCTTTTGCTTTCTAATGTGATATCGGATAATTTACCCGTTAATACGTTAATTTGGTGGTCTATAACGTCTTGATGCTCTGTCAGATGTTCAACGCTTTCCTTTAGGTTAGTCTGTGTACGTGCCAATTCAGGAAGTTGCGCAATTGCACATGCCATGGCGTCTTACTTTTGTACAAATTGCGGAACCACTTCCACTTGTTCCCGTACGGTATCTATCTTAATAGCCACATACTCCTTCATTTCGACACGTACGCGCTGAGTAGATTCCTCACATTGTGCTTTCACCAGTTCTATTTGCGCAGTTAATTTTCGTTCCGTCTCTTCGGCCTGATCTTAGAGTTTCTTGGTCTTCGCCTCTATCCGCTGCTCTAATTCGGAAAAACTGTCTTGTAACTGCTGCTTAATCTCAGTCTGGACTAAGTTCATCTCTTCTTGATTTTGAGTGACTGTCACTAATTGTGCTTTAATATCGGTTTTCAGATTTTCCTGCCCTTCAGTAACTGAGGCTACTTTCGTATTCAAATCATTTTGCCCTTCAGCAACTGAGGCAAATTTCGCATTAATGTCGGTTTTCAAAGTATTCACGCTCTCGGTTATCATCTGCATCTGTCTCATGATAATTACCAAAGGAGCTAATCCCTGCTGCGTACTTGCTGTTACACCAGCAGCCGTGTCTACAGGGCGTTCTGTTGCGCTAGCTGTAGCCATCGGTCCTACAACACTTCTTACTGCTTCATTATTATCAGTGCTAACTGCTGAAGGCTGATGCGAGCTGCTTTTCTCTGCTTGACTCACCCTAAACATTGCCTTAGTTAAAACCATATAAATGTTACTATATGTAACTCCCTACACACAAGAGTACTTCTGTGTCTATTCCTTAATGTACATATACGGATAAATACAACTGGGCCAGGTCAATCAAAACACTTCCTATATCTGACATGAACATAAATAATCAATATTCAAATATCAAATAACACTTGCCTGAAAAACGTATACTTCAACTGTGTTAGCAAGTGTTAATAATAAAATATAGGTTTGGCCTTAACTTCGAGCGCAACGTGCTGACCCTCCGGTTTATTTGTTGATCCAATTATATCACCTGCGAGTCTTTCCTCTCTTTTCCAAGTGTCAGTTAGGTTAGCTCGTCGTAGTTGACAGGAAACAGAGAACAAAATTATTTTAGCAACGTCCAAAAACGTGTCCTGTCACGGATTGGCCATTTTAACATTTTACATGTTCGGATAATAAGTTGCTGTCTCTCTAATCTAAGAATAGATGATCAATGCAGCTAGCCGCTATCTCTGTGTAATGTCTTGTCTGTATAGACGTGTATCTGTTGTCTTTAAGATCCCTTCACCTTCACACATAAGTCTATACAGTAAAGTAAGGCCCTCCCATTTCTTGGCTGATCCGTGATAAGACAGAAGAAAAATTAGACCAATGGAGGATTTTTAGTATTCTCTCTATTTTCATTCGCTCTTTCTCTCTTTCATCTATGTATAGTTTTTAATATAAGATTTCATTACGTGATAAAACAATCAGCCAAATAAATTGTTCCATAAAAACACGGGAGAACTGCCGTATATCAGTAACTTCCTGCCACGATATTTCGGCGCAGACTTCTGGCCATCTTCAGGTGAATGCCACTGTAGTAGTACTGGCGAGTACGCGCTGAGCTCCGCTTCTGAGGTGACATTGCGCATGCGCTGCTCAGCGTGCGCGTTCATAACGGCTCCGTGCGCTGCGCCTCGCGCCCTCCACTGCGAAAGCCTGGCGTATCGGTGTCAGGTCGCTTTCCATCTTTATGCAGATAACTACGTCGACTACGAAGTTTCTCTATAACAGGATTCCAAGCAGAGTTCAGCTGATAACCGCTATCTCGATTGATGAGAGTCTCGTTGTCAGACAATCTTATTTCCACAGATTCATTGATAATCGAGCTCCAAAAGTTTGATGTATGGGCCAAAATTTTTGTGTCGTTGTAATTCATGGAATGGTCTGTGGATATACAATGTTCGGCGATTGCGGACTTGGTGGGTTGGAGAAGGCGAGTATGCCGTTGGTGTTCCACAATGCGTTCCTGCACAGTTCGTGTTGTTTGCCCTATATATGATTTGCCGCATTCACACGGAATTTTGAAAACACCTGGTTTACGCAGGCCCAGGTCGTCTTCAACGGATCCCACCAGTGATGAAATTTAAACATCACATCAGCCAAATAAATCTTTGGTGGAGTCCTTCGTCTTGGTAATCAGCGGCTGGCTTGCTGTAAGAGATCTTTACATTTATTATTACTGTTAAACACTGCAGTCAGTCGGGAGAATCAATCGTTTGTACAATTTGTTCCTTTTACGAAAGATTGCGAATTCCAGATGTGTACGAAGCCTTTTTGGACGATTTAACACAGACTCAGTGATTGTAGGCTCTCTTCGACACAGCTGTAACTTCCCCACTAATTACAGGGCCAACGTGATCAACAAATGATTCAGAAAAAAAAACTCATTCGTTCATTCACTCCAGAACAAAAAAGTCACAAACCTTATTAATGGAGGAAATCGTGTATTAAATCCATCTCCATTACATGTCCAGATCTCCGGTGATTCCACGCCTTAATTATTTTCCTTTTAGAATCTCTTTCTTTTCAAAACAAACCGCCAACGGCACGAATGTTAATTGGCTCGCTTTAGCGAGAAGAAAAGCTGAATATGTATCTCTCAGAAACACGTCAATCCCTCAACAGATACTCCAGAAGCTGTCCTAGTTACCACTCTAACAACCATGGAGAATGCATATATGCATCTCTGTTATTTCAAAGAGTAAACGCACTAGAAAATTCTTTGGCGTCGACGAGCTGTCGCCGCATATATTACGAGAAAATCAGATCAGTTAACTTTTCCAAAGTGAATGAATGTGGATGGTTTGATTGAAAATGATTAATTGGTGCATGGTAGAGGGTATTTGCTGTGGGGACATTGCAAGGTGATGGGCTGTAGAAGCACATGGGAAATGGAGTCTCCTCGCAGCGGCAAGCACGTCAAGGTATTCCTCGCACGGTGACGACTGCCAGTTTAGAAACGAGGCGGGTTTTTCAGTTTATAACTAGCTATGTGACTAGAAACAAATTCTTCGATCCTATCGTTGCGTTTCCTCTGCTGGTCTGTAACGTATCCATGCTGTGAATCCAGGTTCTCATCCTACAGCGAATTTAGTTCACCGACGAGTAATTGCTGTGAGATCGATGTGGTGGTCATTATCATCATACAACGGAAGGTAATGAAGAGCTTCCGCCTAGAAAATTACCTTTTAATCGAGCTTAGTTGTGCCAATGTAAGTGAACATACCACTTGTGTTCGTAAATTTTGATAGTTCTCGTGTGAAATTGGCTGCCCCATAATTTCCTTGCAGATGAAAGTTGGTTTTGTATTTGGTGTTTAGAAAACAGGTGCCAATTATTGTGGTACAATATGTCAAATTTATGTTCCCCTTTACTTAATATTCCAAAGCGAATACCAACAGTAACTTCGCTCCTGTCACTTAATTTCATCGGTAAAAATTTCACCCTTGGGTGGGATCTTGCCGCAGTCTTCAGTTTGTCACTGCGGTTGAATTTATTTAACGACACCAGTTAAGAGTAGATTTATTAGGTGTGGTCCCGTAGGTATTACGTGGTCCTCGTTTAGAAAATGTGAGTGAGCCAAAAGGGTCGTGCAGTCAACGAAGTTACTGCAACACTGTTATGAAAAATTGATCTAGTTGTTGATTTATGGAAAAATTGCAGGTCATGTATATTTGCTTCTATAATATGCAATTGTTTTACGATGTTATGGCCTGTGTTGAGACGTTGGTTTTTTGTATTTTGTTTTGTTTTATACCTCTAAAATCTAACAGATTCATTATACCTGTCAAGATATGGAGGTAAGGTTTGTTGAGACCTGTGGAGGACTAAAACAATTCTTGTACCAGCTTCTGAACGGAGTTTCTCAGAATGAGTCTAATCTCTTTAGTCAGCTATAGGCCTGCTGTTTGGTATTGTAATTATAATATGGATTGTAATTTTACTGTTATTGGAATTTTGTCTGTTACTAGTTTTGAATCAATTGAACGCTGATGTTCACTATGTATGATTTACTTGTTGATAATTTTAAACAATTCAGTTGTTACCTTGCAAGTGTCCAATTTTTATAATCAAGTGTACTCAGGTTACAACCGTGTGCCTTACGTAAAATTTCGGTTGTGAAATTTTATTTGTTGAGTGCGGGTTAGTTTTTTCAGCAACAACCACCTGTAATTGACTCTAACATCCTCATTAAATTCTGAATGTAATTGCTCCCTTAAGTGTGCATTAACTGCATTAAATCTCCCTCTAATGATCCCACTATTGTATGCACATATTTTTGCTAAACCTGTTTTTGTCTTTGTAAAGTAAAAACATTAGTCTCTTTTTTCTCAGTCAACTCCCAAGGACTGACATCAAATTGTTTCCCCCACTTTTTTATCAACTCCATTCACACCAGCCTCTACATTCTCTCAGACGTACTCAATTCAGTATTAATATCGTTGTTTTCTTTTACACTAGCCTCTAAATTCTCATTACATCCTTTCATATTAGTACTGTTCTTCGGCACAGGACTCTAACTTCTCCCGTATGTCTTATAAAATCTGCTAACTATTGACTCCATATTGTCCATGTTGCTCAGCTGGAACGGAGTAGGAGGATCTGTTGATACACCACAACGACTAACTGATTCCTTTGTGCAGCCCACATCAGGAACAATTTCACTCTCACTCACGGCAACACAGCTGGCTCCGTAACTGGCTTTAGGGCCCTCTAATTGTCTGCTAGGCATAACTGAGTGATTATCGAATGCAGTATCACGTACTTGAGTAACAGCTGTTGGGGAAGTTATCTGAATCAGAATATTCAGTTACCTTAGATTCTTCCCCTCTCTCTTTTCTTTTTCTTCCTCTGCCTAACTGTAGGCTTCTCCATCATGCACTGAACGATAACACCACCAACAAAAAAACAACTGTCTCAAAGTACCCCCGCAAGTTATCAAGTCAACCAAATATACTCTCAAGTCCAACTCTAGTTACAAAAATGAAAAAAAAAAAAACAGCCACAACACTCCCAATGATTCGCCACAAAGCGCTTAATTGCCTAGACGAAGAAGACCGCAGCTAAAAATTTTTTTCATAACTCCACCGATTAACTCCAGCATTACAAATACAATAGAAAAGCGCGTAATATGGAAAATATGTAAAACTGAATTAACTCCGACAAGGGAAATTAAATATTTAGAAATCTACCGTAAGTTCTCATTAGCAACACTGTCTGGATTTGAGGTGAGTGGTGAATTTTATTCCTTTATAGCGGATACGTGCTGGAGAGGGAGGATGCATTCAGTAGGTGTCATGAAGTGCACCCTGTTCCAGGAATTTTTGAGAGTGCGGAGGTACAGGCTACGTTAGGGAAACTGAGAAAGAGTAGGATAACGTTTTTGTTGGTATAGACCAACATCTAGTAGCGTTCCTTACTAGCGTTGCCTACTATAACATAGCACAACATTAGTATATATGGGCACAACTACCACAAACATGAAGTTATATGTGCAGAAGGAAAAATGAAGCAATCGTCATGCGGTTTTTCTCCATTTCTCCAAGCATGGAGTTATGAATGTGAAATGAAAAAGAGGTGTATCTCTTTCTTTCTACATACATATACAACCATTCTAATAAAGTTACACATAAATCTTCATATGTCTGACAGTTTTACCTATGATTACTATGTTCGTGTTACATTCTTACGAGGTACGTCACTAAATGTTGTTCTCAACATTACGTTTACCCACCGTCTTTTCAGGGAATGTTGGACACGACGTTCTAGACAGGTCTTGCAGCAACAAATTTGCACACTCCCAGTGGAATATGTTCGACATGCAGAATCTTCCCTCCATCAGCATTATATCAATGCCATCTTCCACTCTACTGCGGGAAAGCCTCAAGGTTCTGTGTATCCTTCCACCTTCCAATGCTGTACACTGTGGTCATCTCTAATCCTCCAGCCATCTATCCTCTGCACTATGCAGGCAACACAGCATACCTAACTATCCAAAATATCCTCCAAATCTCCCTATGAGGTCACTTTAATCTCTTGATCCAATGACGTAACACGTACAAAACTACAGAAAGGGCAAAGATGTTTTCTTTGGCTGTACCACTTTGGCGTTTCCGCGTGCAGAAATCAATCTGTCTGATTCTATCAACTCATTGTTCTTACCAAGACAGTAAAGTACTGACCGGAGACTAATATAGCAAGCAAATTTCAGCAGCCAACACAAAGTCGAATCTAACTGAAACTACTAATAGGCCTCACCTGGGGTCTCAAAAATGGTTCAAATGGCTCTGAGCACTATGGGACTCAACTGCCGTGGTCATAAGTCCCCTAGAACTTAGAACTACTTAAACCTAACTAACCTAAGGACAGCACACAACACCCAGCCATCACGAGGCAGAGAAAATCCCCGACCCCGCCGGGAATCGAACCCGGGAACCCGGGCGTGGGAAGCGAGAACGCTACCGCACGACCACGAGATGCGGACGACATGGAAAATTTCCTGACGTTCGCAAGTGATTTTTATCGTTTACAGTCGACGAACTACGACACCGATATTTTCTTCTAATGGAACTATATGTCTTTTCTGTGACATTTGAAAGAAGCTTCTAAGAGAAGTTCAGCGATGTAACATGTATGGTGCTTGATCAAATAGCAACAAATTGATTCTGGAGAAAGTAATATGGCACGTTGAATTTCTTTTCGACTTAACAGACTCGTCTTATTAGGCATTTTAAGCCTTTCGGACCCGTCGGAATTTCCTAATTAACCTCTTGTATTAATTTTCACCACAGATAAAAGTATGGAATTGCTGAGTTTAGTGACTGTGCAGGCCCTTTGCGTTTCCACAACGACCGTTCAACTTTCTCCAAATGCTCTGTTAACATAATCTGTAATTACACGTGCGGAATGGAACGGAAATCTGTCTTGTCGGTACCTCACTGACTGCCTTATGTCCAGTGGGATGTTTTCGAGTAACTGCGGCAGTATCGTATCTTAGGAACGCGAAATACGTGAGTGTATTTAGATTCCCATCAGTAAAACAAGAACCAATGATGCTGGTCTTGAAGAACACGCAGCAAACATTGACAGATCAAGAGCGCTGTTATTTTTCTATTTATTTCAGCCAGTGTGGATTTTAAACTGACTTTAGTACTTACATTCAGATAACAATAGTCATGAATAGCGATATGCACATGTACTGGTGGCTGTACACAAGGCATAAGAGGGCAGTGCATTGGCGGAGCTGTCATTTGTACTCAGGTGGTTCATGAGAAAAATTTTGGACGTGATTACAACTGCACAACGGGAATTAACAGATGTTGAAGGTAGTTTAGTAGTTGGAAGTAGTAGCTTGGGACATTCCATCTCGGAAATCGTTGGAGAATTCATTATTCCACAGTATCAAGAGTGTGTCGAGAATACCAAAATTCAGGCATTACCTCTCATCACGGGCAAGGCAGTGGCCGGAAGCCTTCACTAAGGACTGAGTGCAGTGGCATTTTCGTAATGTCGTCAGCGTTAGTAGACAAGCAACACTGCGTCAAAGAACCACAGAAATCAATGTGGGACGTACTACGAACGTATCCGTTAGAACAGTGCCGTGACATGTGGCGTTAATGGAGTATGGCAGAAGATGGTCAAAGCAAGTGTCTTTGCTAACAGCACGACATCGCCTGCAGCTCCTCTGCTAGGTTCGTGACCATTTCGGTTGGACCCAAGGCGAACAGAAAACCATCTCCTGTTCAGATCAGTCTCGAGTTCAGCAGGTAGAGGTAGAATGTAGCGCAGACGCTACGAATCCATAGACCCAAGTTCCCTACAAGGCACTGTCTCAGGTGGTGGTGGCTCCATAATGATCCGGACTGTGTTTACATGGAGTGCGCTGGGTCCTCTGTGGTCCAACTGAATCGATAGTTGACTAGAAACGTTTATTTTGAACTACTTGGAAACAATTTGCAGCCGTTCATTGACTGTATGTCCCCAAACAACGATGGAATCTTTATGGATGGCAATGTGCCACGTCAACGGGCCACAATTGTTTGCGACTGGTTTGAAGAACATTCTGGACAATTCGAGCGAATGATTTTTCCACCCAGATGGCCCAACATGAATCCCATTGAACCATTTGGAGCATAATCGGGAAGACATTTCGTGCACAAACTCCTACACTGGGAACATTTTGGCAGTTATGGATGGCCTCAGAGGCAGCATGGCTCGGTATTTCTGCAGGGGACTTCCAACGGCTTGTTGAGCCCGTGCCACGTCGAGTTGTTGCAGTAGGCCGGGAAGGGGGAGGTCCGACACGATATGAAGAGGTATCCCTTGACTTTTGTCGCCTCAGTGTGTTGTGAACATTGACTTGCCAGTGGTTTGTAAACATCATTTCTTCCTTAAACAAAAAAAAATTTGCATTGGTATGACGCATTATTTGAGGCGTTCGTAGATGACGTTCGGGGGACTGTAACCAGTTTTTGATGTAATTGCCATGAAGCTGAAGATACAGCGAAATACGAGGTGTGGCTAGAAAAAAACCGGACTAGTACTGGTGAAACAATAAAAACAATGCAATAAGGCTGAAAGTCGCGTGGCCTGTCACCTGACTCTCGCTCCGCCTACTGCTCGAGTTTCATCTGCCTCCTGCACTCAGTCTGCCCGTGGCGTCTGTTTTAAGTAGTTGACGTTTTGTCTGTGCGTCGGAGAATGTTGAGTGTACAGAAAGAACAGCGTGTTAACATCAAATTTTGTTTCAAATTAGGAAAATCTGCAAGTGAAACGTTTGTAATGTTACAAGTGTACGGCGATGATTGTTTATCGCGAACACAAGTATTTGAGTGGTTTAAACGATTTAAAGATGGCCGCGAAGATACCAGTGATGACACTCGCACTGGCAGACCATTGTCAGCAAAAACTGATGCAAACATTGAAAAAATCGGTAAACTTGTTCGACAAGATCGCCGTTTAATAATCAGAGCAGTGTCTGAGTTAACAGGAGTTGACAAGGAAAGTGTTAGGCAGATCATTCGTGAAATTTTCAACATGAACAAAGTGTGTTCAAAAATGGTTCCAAAGTGTCTCACAATTGAACAGAAGGAACGCCGAAGAATGATTTATTCTGACATCCTGGAAAACATTGAAAGTGATCCCACCTTCTTACAAAATGTTATTACTTGCGATGAATCGTGGTTTTTTACTTAAGATCCCGAAACTAAACGCCAATCGATGCATTGGAAAACTCCTGGTTCTCCACGACAAAAAAAAAAAAAGCACGAATGTCAAAATCGAAATTCAAGGCAATGATGATTGTTTTTTTTTGAGATCAAAGGGATTGTGCACATTGATTGGGTACCAGAGAGACAAACAGTGAATCAGCATTACTACATTAGCGTCCTGGCTGACCTACGTGAGCGAGTACGGAGAAAACGGAACGATTTGTGGAGAAAAAAGTCATGGATCCTTTACCAAGACAATGCCCCAGCTCACAGTGCGTTGTCAGTGAAGACGTTTTTGGCAAAACACAACATTCCCATCTTAGATCATCCACCCTACTCACCTGATTTGGCCCCCTGTGACTTTTTTCTTTTCCCGAAAGTCAAGTCAGCTTTGAAAGGAACTAGATTTGAGACTGTTGAAGCAGTAAAAGAAAAGGCGACGGAAGTAATGTATGGACTTACCGAAAATGATCTGCAGCATTGCTATGCACACTGGAAAATTCGTATGGAGCGGTGTAGAGATCGAGGAGGAGAGTACATTGAAGGAGATAACATGAAATTGTAAATAATTGTAAATAAATGTTTTTTCCAGCATCAGTCCGGTTTTTTTCTAGCCGCACCTCGTACGAGGAGAATGAAATGCGATGGAGTGCAGTGATCGCAGAACACACCTTTGGTTGGTCCCTCTCGCAGTTCTGAGAAGCCACATAGTGATGTTTGCAATGTGTGTTACTGCTGCTAAAATATTAGTTTCAGTTCTTTCATCCGTTGCTCTTCTTATTTCTCTTAGTCTCTACATTTGCACTTTTTAGAACTCTCTATAATGTTTACAAAGACAGATCGTGAGTGCATGGCACAATGTGGATACTCTTCGTAGTAAAACCGCACCGGTGTTCTAATAGTTTGGTGATATTCTCCATGAACTATATTCACTTTTTCGACTGTCGTATAAATTGTGAAGGTCTCATAGCTTAACTAGAAAGTTATATGATTGCTACAACAGCTGAAAAGAGACGTATGGCCTTCAAGTACAGATAAGCATAAGAACCATTCCTCAGTTAAGTTCCAAATGGCTCTAAGCACTATGGGACTTAACATCGGAAGTCATCAGTCCCCTAGACTTATAGCTACTTAAATCTAACTAACCTAAGGACATCACACACATCCACGCCCGAGGCAGGATTGAACCTGCGACCGTAGCAGCAGCGCGGTTACGGACTGAAGCGCCTAGAACTGCTCGGCCACAGCATCCGGCCTCAGTTTAGTGCATGTTTACATTTGCTATAATAAGGCAGACATATGTGGAAAATCTTCTGCTGACAGTGGGGCAGTGGTCTGCGGAGCTGTTATATTGATACTGCTTGATCAAGTGCCACACATGATATGTCGTTGAAGTATATAGTTACATTGGGGAAAAAAAGTCGGGCTCGTAATTCGTCGAATATAAACGATAAAACTTACTTGTCAGCTTCTGGAAATTCACCACATGAAAACCACACCTCTATTCATTAATTCGTTTTGGATATATTCGAGGTGGCCCGTCTTAGCTGCCTCACCCTGAATAAATCCCTGATCCACCTAATGGTAACTTATGCCCGTATTGCCTGGAAGTACACCTCTCCTACGTTATACAAATGTCTTAAAATCTTAGAAATACATTTCACATACATCTTTCTTCCCGAATTCGCATCCTGTATCAACAAATCCACCTTCTTTTCTTCTCTGAGTTACTTCATATTTAATACATTTATCGAGACAAGATTCCAGCACTGAGTATCTCACATATTATCCACTAACGACCACTGACGGTACCCTGGTGCTGTACTACATTCAAATCCATCCTTCCATGCATCTTCATTCCTTATCCATCCTCTCCATATGACTTCTACATATTCCATTTTCCAACTACAAAATCATACAGCATCTTATATTCCACACACATGTGAGGAGGAAGCAACAACTCTTGGTGTCCTAATAAAGGAAACCACGCGCAAACTGTCTCTGACGTGAATCCCGTATATAACTATTTAAATGAAAATAATTTTTAATGTACTCCTTTTTTAAATCAGGCTCAAAAAATAGTAATTTCTCCAAGCCACGTGCAGATTCTCAACCCCATACAGGTAGTTTTAATAATTCGTGATAATGAAAGTACTTTCAAATTTTAAAACGAATGACCTTTTAATAATAAGGAAGCGAAATTTTCATGTATCAATTATGTATTGTATGGGCTGCACGTTTCGCTATTGAATCTTACAAGTAACTTAATAGTTACTCAAAATTACGTTTTATGATTGACGCCTAGGAAACTGTGAGCTCTGTTGTTGTAAAAATAAACTAACACCGTCTGGATCACTTTCTTTTATTTTATTACTGACCGTCCGGCGGACGAGGATTCGGGGTCCAGACAGGCCGTGACGTTGCGAGCGGATAGTTTTCAGGAATACTGGGCACAAAGTTTCATAGATTTCTACTCGGATATTGACAACACAATACTCCCCGCCTGCTTTTATAATGGCGGGTCCGCCTCTCACGAGATCCAGTGGTGTCCGGATACGTTCGATCGGATAGTGTAGCTCTCCCCCCATCAATCATCACTTGACGATATTATCCCAAAATACTTAGAGCGTATGACTCGCCGCGAAGTTAAGTCTTAGACGGTACTGCACTCTGAGGTGCTGGCACACGTTTCTGAAGTGCTATGTATTACCTCGGCTGGACTGCTTCTGTTCACTTACGTCACGCCTCTGTGTGGATGGCGGCAGTGAATAGGTAACATCTCGCAGCCAGGTGTTTGGACAGGCAGCGATGCAGTGCTGTGTAGTGCAGTATAGTAGCAGCTCGTGCTGTGCTGCCGCTAGTGGACATACAGAGGGCGGGCCGCGCCTGGAATTCCCCGGGCCATAGCCGCGTGCGGGGCGCGCCTCGATGGGCGCGGGACGTGACTGCCAAAGGGCGCGCGGTAAACAGGCCGGCGTGCGCAGCATCCCGACGGCCCGCTAAGCACTGCGGCGCCACCGGGAATCCGGCGCACTCGACATACTGAGCGCCAAGGGGGCTCCTCTGGTGGCATCTTGAGAGCTCTCTAAGCCTCTGCGTCCGTAATTCTTTGTACAGTGCCTTTCACTAAGAAGTACATGTACGCTGGATGCCATATAGTTAACCTTTCTTAATTAACGACAACATACCAACGTTTCCTCCTGCCGCGCAAGGGGACCATGCCTACTCGTCAGCACCGATTTCTTGAAAATTTATGGCAGGGACGGGCAGGAATCCTGCATGTGTGCGGTGCACTTGCACGCGTGCAGTTAACAGGTGTTCCGCGTACACACAGGGGCAAGCTGGCCACCCGCTTATCTCCCGTCCCCACCAAACCTCATGTCCGCTCCTTCCTCTGTAATGCGTTTTGTTTCCTAGCTTGCTTTATTGAGTGAATGAATAAGGTTAGTAGGAGTGCTTAAAAGAAATCATGGTTTGAAAGTGTACCTATTACCTACGATATGTTTCATTTAATTATCACAGGTGGAGTTTACAATACGTTTAATATCTGGAACAAAATTTCTACATACAGACAAACACAAACAGTTACGTAAATTTTCATCACTGATGTTTGCTCTTAACCGAGACTTATTAATTCAGCAAATCGTTTTCCAGCTCTCGCTATATTAAGCGCAGTATTATAACTTGCACATACCGCTGGGCTATTATTGTTGTCGTCCTGAAAACTTGAAAACAGTGCTCCATAAAATGTTAAATCAGTTATATGAGAGACATGACGAGAGAAAGTCGCAGATCTCTCGTGACAATAGCAACTACGACAAATTCAAATGGCTCTTAGCACTATGGGACTTCACTGCTGTGGTCATCAGTCCCCTAGAACTTAGAACTACTTAAACGTAACTAACCTAAGGACATCACACACATCCATGCCCGAGGCAGGATTCGAACCTGCGACCATAGCGGTCGCGCGGTTCCAGACTGTAGTGCCTAGAACCGCTCGGCCACTCCGGCCGGCCAACTACGACAGATTCATCTGGTATCGTCAGATCGCTCTTCTTAAGCTCAGTCAATTCCCCATCCGCTCAGAATCCGACAATAAATTGTACTCGTCCTTGTGAAATTTATTATAATGGCCTTCAATACTAAACTTCCGTTGACCAGCGAGAATATTGCCACATATTAAACATTTCGAATTTTGACGTTTTTGCACAAAGAAAAAATGATTCTCCCATTACTTTTTAAAAGATAGCAAATCTCCACTTCTCCGTTTCTTGAAATACAACCTTCACTACATAGTGCTCGCTTCGCATCAACGTCCGCAGCTTAGCCTGGCACTACACTGCCGCAACCTGCCGGCTGTTGCCACAGCCCCGGTCGACGCCTGCACGCGAGCAGCACACGTGCAGCGCTGTGCGCTCATGAGCCGCGTGCAACGTTTGCCCGCCCCTGATTTATGGTCTATGCAGGACCCGGACAGAAACGATACTGACAGAAGTGAAATCTCCATATCGCCAAGCGTTTGGGAAGAACTGTCGTTCTTGGAGCAGGTCTGGCGAGGAATGAGCTATTTATGGTAGTGTATTAACAGGCAGCGGTTAGAGCAGCAGAAAAACTACAGACCGGTAATGCGGGGATATTGGAGTCGTGTTCCTATGCGGAAAGTATTTTTTCTTCTTTTTTCAATTTTAATGGTACATACACTGAAAATACGAGGAGATGCAAGAATTTCTTTTCTCGGCCAATTGCAGTGGAAAAAGTGCAGAATTTATTGTAGGACATCGTGGAATATTTCTGTTTCAGCCCCTATACTCTCATGAAGTTCCGATATGTGGTTGTGTACTACTTAGCCTTCAAAATGGCGCCTGTAACGGAGGTGCGTCCTACGCGGAGACGTACCACTGAGTCTAAAAATGGTTCAAATGGCTCTGAGCACTATGGGACTTAACATCTGACGTCATCAGTCGCCTAGAACTTAGAACTACTTAAACCTAACTAACGTAAGGACATCACACACATCCATGCCCGAGACAGGATTCGAACTTGCGACCGTAGCGGTTGCGCAGTTCCAGACTGAAGCGACTGCGGCCACTGCGGCTGGCCTACTGAGTCTCTTTTGGAGAAAAATAGAGCAACGTAGATATTCATAGACGCTTGCGGAATGTGTACGGACACCTGGCAGTAGGAAAAAGCGCGGTGAGTCGTTGGCTGCCACTTATCATTACAACAAGGCGCTCATACCTGTCTCTACCACGTGACGCAAGGCCGCATACACTTGCGATTCCTGCAGCGTCGGAATGTGTGGACACTTACACTCCTGGAAATTGAAATAAGAACACCGTGAATTCATTGTCCCAGGAAGGGGAAACTTTATTGACACATTCCTGGGGTCACATACATCACATGATCACACTGACAGAACCACAGGCACATAGACACGGGCAACAGAGCATGCACAATGTCGGCACTAGTACAGTGTATATCCACCTTTCGCAGCAATGCAGGCTGCTATTCTCCCATGGAGACGATCGTAGAGATGCTGGATGTAGTCCTGTGGAACGGCTTGCCATGCCATTTCCACCTGGCGCCTCAGTTGGACCAGCGTTCGTGCTGGACGTGCAGACCGCGTGAGACGACGCTTCATCCAGTCCCAAACATGCTCAATGGGGGACAGATCCGGAGATCTTGCTGGCCAGGGTAGTTGACTTACACCTTCTAGAGCACGTTGGGTGGCACGGGATACATGCGGACGTGCATTGTCCTGTTGGAACAGCAAGTTCCCTTGCCGGTCTAGGAATGGTAGAACGATGGGTTCGATGACGGTTTGGATGTACCGTGCACTATTCGGTGTCCCCTCGACGATCACCAGTGGTGTACGGCCAGTGTAGGAGATCGCTCCCCACACCATGATGCCGGGTGTTGGCCCTGTGTGCCTCGGTCGTATGCAGTCCTGATTGTGGCGCTCACCTGCACGGCGCCAAACACGCATACGACCATCACTGGCACCAAGGCAGCAGCGACTCTCATCGCTGAAGACGACACGTCTCCATTCGTCCCTCCATTCACGCCTGTCGCGACACCACTGGAGGCGGGCTGCACGATGTTGGGGCGTGAGCGGAAGACGGCCTAACGGTGTGCGGGACCGTAGCCCAGCTTCATGGAGACGGTTGCGAATGGTCCTCGCCGATACCCCAGGAGCAACAGTCTCCCTAATTTGCTGGGAAGTGGCGGTGCGGTCCCCTATGGCACTGCGTAGGATCCTACGGTCTTGGCGTGCATCCGTGCGTCGCTGCGGTCCGGTCCTAGGTCGACGGGCACGTGCACCTTCCGCCGACCACTGGCGACAACATCGATGTACTGTGGAGACCTCACGCCCCACGTGTTGAGCAATTCGGCGGTACGTCCACCCGGCCTCCCGCATGCCCACTATACGCCCTCGCATAAAGTCCGTCAACTGCACATACGGTTCACGTCCACGCTGTCGCGGCATGCTACCAGTGTTAAAGACTGCGATGGAGCTCCGTATGCCACGGCAAACTGGCTGACACTGACGGCGGCGGTGCACAAATGCTGCGCAGCTAGCGCCATTCGACGGCCAACACCGCGGTTCCTGGTGTGTCCGCTGTGCCGTGCGTGTGATCATTGCTTGTACAGCCGTCTCGCAGTGTCCGGAGCAAGTATGGTGGGTCTGACACACCGGTGTCAATGTGTTCTTTTTTCCATTTCCAGGAGTGTATATTCGAGGTGACTGACGGATGCAAGCGAACTTCTCCTCCTCCATTACCTTAAACAAGGCTGCGTACCAGAGAGGAGGTGACCATACTGCACTGCACTGTTCTTACTCATCGACCCTACAGCAAGGATATCGTACTTCCCGACTTCCACCTGATTGGTCCAATGACGGACGCACTCAGCCGGAAGCAGTACGTGGGTGATGGGCAAGCTACTGATGGAGCAAATCGTTGTCCCCGACGTCGACCAGTAGAGTGGTGCGAAGCGGCCCACAAGCCTTCCCTGTAAAGTGGCGTAAGGCCGTCGCATTGAATGGAAATTACGTTGAAAATAAGGTTCTGTAACCAGAAGAGTGGGAAATAATATGGAGAAATGGAATTCCGAATAAAACCTACCTTATTTCAGAAAAAATAAAATTGTATTACTTTACGAAAGCCTCTGGTAAACCGAAATAACGAACAATGCGTTCTATTTATTAATATTTTCATGAAAGGCATGAAAAGGAAAGACAAGAAAATTTGGTGGATGAGTATGCAGAAAATATAGGAAGTTCGTGTTTATTTTATGAAAATCTGGGACATAAATTTTGTGACTGATGAAATAAAGCCTTACGTGCAAGAGAACAATACCGTCACGCAGTACTTAAATGTTTTGTTCCAAATGCACTAACTTTTGCAAAACTGCGATGTCTATTTTTAGCGTCACGTAAAGAATTTGATCAAATAGCTTATTATCGAGAGAGAAAGGGAAATAGCATTCCCTGAGGACATCATCATAACACATTCCGTTGCCAATATTTGATGACACTATGGGTAACGCGTAGTTTGCTGCTACTGTGTGCGAAGAGAGAGAATTTCTTATGAATGCAAGCCAACTTTTTTTTTCTCTAGAAATTTCAAAACCAACATGGAATTGTAAAAATGCGGTGTGCATAACGTGTGCAAGATGGCAAGAAAACTATTGTTTCCATTCCATTTGCGATCAGTATCACCCCAGCACCTGTAAATTAAATGTAAAACAATAAAAGTAATTTTATCAACGAAGCTCCCGACTACTCGTTACAACCCCTCCTGGAAATTTACTTGAAATCCCAGTTTTCACTGACCTTTAGTTTTCACGCTTTTATTAAAATATTAACAAATATCAAGCATTATTTCCTGTTATTTACACTGTAATTAAATTAAAAACTGGAAAAAGTAAAATTGTTTCCTCATTCGGGATCGACCCGCCGACTCTCGGATTGCCATTTTGTTCTACCTCTGCTGCGCTAACCATTGCATTTAAACTACACCAGATTAAATTGCTCATTTCTCTCCTGACCCGCGCCAAAAATGATATTCTTTCTAAACGCTTAGCCATCTGGAGCTTCTACTACTAGGCCAAGCCCTGCTTACACAACAAATTTGTAGGAAATCGGTGTTGAAGATTGGGCTGGGTACCCTTGTCAGTGGTGTCTATAGTCCTTTTATACTGCAGTCCATAGCCGCTAGATATTTCCTGAAGAAAGGCATTTTCCTGAGTAAGGCTATTATTTGAAACACACTCTATTTTATTTCATGTGAGATTAGTGAATTCCACCCCTTGAGGCAGTATCAAGAAATATTATACAACTTTCTGTTACACGCTCAGAATACCCAAAGATCCACTCAGAGCTGTGTTTCGATCATCGTCATCTTTTTCTAATAGTGTTTTGTATATGTGGGTACACAGCCGCAGTGAATTTCTTGAGCGAAGTAATTATTCTGCAAAGGCCATAGCTACAAGGTAATTTTCGACTATATGTACTACGTCCATCATGGTAAAAAATTGTCATCATACAGCATTTTATATTCCACATATCTGCGCTTAATTAGCAACATCTAACAGATTCTTTGTCCTTCGTTTCTTACGACCGTTTTTGCCACTGGCACAGATATCCCAACGTGAAGTCCGTATGTGAAAAGGGGGAAGCATTTTTCTCTTTTTAACGCGTTTTTATTAGGTAGCTTTCTTATCTGTCATTTTGTTAGTTCGGTACAAATTTTGAAACTGATTTTAAACTAATTTCCCTATGACCAACAGAAACTTCCAACATAGTTAGGAAGTGGATGATAATGCAGTATTAACTCACTGTCTGCTCTGGTACATGGCAGACGGTATTTTGTGTACTACTGCCACTCCCTCTTTTTCCTGTTCCAGTTACGAATGGTTCATGGGAAAAACGATTGCTGGTAAGCCTCGGCGCGAGATCGAATCTCTCTGATTTTTATGTTCCCGGTCTTAGGCGCGTAGGTGGCAACTCGCCCTTTGTGGCGAATAAGGAGTCCGAGCTGACTAGGGCTGTGGTTAACATCTCGTAGCAGTTGCGGAAACGGTGTTAATCATATTCTTCGAGTTTTGAGGCCAGAGGAGCTTAAGAGCAGTATTTATGGGTCTCGGATGACCATTATCATGGCATGAATTCTGGACCTATAAAAATATAATTCCGACGCCAAGATCTGTAACAGGGCGAACCCAACATTAATGGCAAGATTGCATCGCCGCCATATTAACAGCCACTGTAAATTACGTCACCAGTGCCACCAGCCTTCCACGAAAGATTTTATATTTGGCGCTCTGTAAATGGACCAGGCACTTGTGAAATTTTGTTGATCTTAATAATAATCATGGTGTTGCAAAAAACTCTATCTTACACCCGTGATTATCCCAAATCACAACTTGGACAGGAATCTTATTCTAATGCATTTAATTCCGAGTGTCCTAATTTATTATGGAAAGACTTATTCGACTGCCGTAAAAATAGTTGTGATTGCTCTATACTGTGTGGAGTTATAGAGTTTAAGGTTCAGTTCTATTGTATGAGAAATTCTCCCTTTCCAGTGCATTTTTAAATCAATCTGCAGTCATTTTGTAGAATAATTTGCCTTACTTGAAAAGCTGCCTGAAAATGGTAAAGCTGTTAAGTAAAAGAAAAATAATACTGATCTGAAGTGGAAAAGATGATTAATTGTTACATTTATGCATTTTGATCAGAATTACAAAGTTTTATCAGTGTTCATTTCATGAGAAAGTACTTGAACTTGAGTTTAATGTTGTCTTGGCATTCGCACAGCCAAGTATGTTTTGAACAGGTTAAAAGACTGCTTATCAAATCACATTTGTTATTTAAAGAGTTATAGTTTCTTGTTCCTCACTTAGTAATTATTGATGAGAATACTTACCATTTCTCATACATGCTTCTGTAGTTTAGTTAGTGAGCATGGTTGTGCAAACCATGAAAGTTTAAGGGGCCTCATGAGCTAGGCTACTTAGTTAATGAAGAAAAGCAATGGCTCCTTCAGAGCCAATGTAGTTAGATTTGCATTCTGTTTTTCAAACTGAGGTTAAAAAAGAAATATTTACTGTGTTAGCTATTCTGTTTTAAGTTGGTTAATGCACGAGCATAGAGACCCTGTACTTAGCAATTATGTTATAGAGTATGATCATTAATAGACTCTCTGATTTAAGTCAGAATCATTTCATGATCTTCCCTGTTTAGTATTACTATTGGCTTCATGTGTGTTGGTGACTGGTTCAATAAACTGCTGAATTAGTTCATTTAAGGTAAGAATTGTTGAGAGGCATACGTTACTGTTTGCTATCTCATTGGTCATTTGTTTGTCTGGCTTCCAAGTTAGTAGTACATCTATTTGCAAGGTTAGGTTACTGTGTTGTAGTGTGAACAGATATAAAGAAAGAGTCTAGTGTGTGTGTGTGTGTGTGTGTGTGTGTGTGTGTGTGTCAAGGAAGGTTAGGTTAGCCTTAGCTGCCTTCAGCTTTATATATTGTTCGACACAAGAATGCCTAATTATGCTGGCGACCAATATTAATAGGTAGTATTACGACTTGCTTTTGTGCTGGGGGAACGTCTGTCCCTGACCTACTTGTTCACTGTTGGTTATACTCAGCTGGAGTGTTTCGGAAACGAATCCCAGTTAGATTGTTCGGTTCCCATTAAGTTATCTCACGGCCTCCTCCCCGGTACCTCAGTGGTCAGCGTGACAGAATGTCAATCCTGGCTGGGTCGGAGATTTTCTGCGCTCAGGGACTGGGTATTGTGTTATCCTAATCATCATCATTTCATCTCACGGTCACAAATTTCTCAAAAATTCCTTGCAGAAGTTTAACGTTAGCATCGATCGCCGTTTAAGGTGGTAGGAGCTACCGTTACAGGACGAAAGGCTCTTTGTCCCTCCATTAGTTTGAGTCTTGAACGAACTGTTACAGAATCCTGAACAACAGGGGACTGAAGTACTAGGACAAGTATTGATACTATGAAATAGTGCATTGCTAATGACTAGGGACTAGTCAAACTCTGGATTCGCCTAATAAAATCTGAAAGAAAAGTACGACTGATTGCTGTGCTCCATCATTTGAAAGTCATATCACAGTCGTTGAATGCACCCACATTCATAACGGAAGGTAGCTTGATGGCTAAACTCTGCTGATGAGCTCCCTGCAGCTGAGATAACTCTAGCCCTATGAACAAGAGACCGTAATACGCCACTGCGTTGAGAAGGTGATGGCAGCTCGCAGCTCATAGATGTAGGTCAGTGTGAGTTGGTGAAACACTTTGTGACCCAAGTAACCGTCTTTTCCTCTGGACGAAGATATCTAGGAATGGGAGGTCTCCATTTTTCCCCTCTTCCCTGGTGAAGCAAATGCAAGGATGTTCCAGAAATGCAGGTATTGGCCAGTCATTGCAGCAACACTTTAATAAGCACCTGAAGATGACGAGCAGCTGTGTTGTTGAAATATTGTGCAGCTTCCACAACATTATCCGACGCGATGCTTGTGAACAGGTATTACGTCGGGAAGGTCTCAAACAGCACGTCTGATACCTCTACGGGGAGGAGATGAACAACAGAATACATGTGTTCGCGAAACTCCCAGACAAGAGAAACACAGTTTTGCTTTCTCGCAAGTTTATTGATAACGGCAAACTATACTGACATTCGCTAGGTTTACTCATTTTATGGACTCTGCGGCCTCCAAGGGGGTCAGTCAACGGGATAGCATGGCATTGGTGAGAGAAAAAATTCGTTATACCATGCGAGAATTACACAGCTTCCAGGAGCTTGCTTTCCCTACATCTGAATATCTCGTCGCTTCTGTCAGTCAATTTCTGGCAGTGCTGCGTGGTCGCTTTCGGATTAGTTGCAGCAACAGGCCGTGGTGCGGCGAACTTCCAAGTTCCATCGCCTTACACGCCAACATCGCACGAACATCAACCCTGTAGACGCAGTCTGTTTAATTTCACAGATAAACAACTGAGTGACGCTCCGATATCCGTGTCGGAAGAGGGACTAAATTTTGTGCCCACTAAAAAGACCTTTCGTATCAAGGATTTTATCGGTGTCGTTGAGTAAGGTGTCTTGAAACTTCTGAGTGAGACTGCTGAATAAATAAGGCGAGAGGCTTGCAGGGCCATAACCAGGATTCCCGCACCCAAGCAAAACATCAACAACGAAGAAAAGGAAGCTCCCCTTTCTTTCAGAGAAGACACGGAAATAGTGATTTTACTTCCTTGCAAGGGAAACGCTACTGTTCTTTTGCCGGCAACATGTTATTTCGCAAGATGACGGATATACTGCAAGACTCAGCCTATCGTCGTCTCGAGAAGGATCCAACTGATGCAGTCCAACGGAAAACATCCGCGCTCCTCAAATCCAGTCAGTTTCCTGAAAATCTTAAAAAGAGATTAAGAATACAAGCCTAGTTCTACCACGACTTTATGGGCTGCACAAAATCCATAAGAAAGACGCTCCGCTTCGCCCCATCGTCAGCAATAAAGGAATCCCAACACATTACCTAGCAAAACATTTGGCTTCTCTTCTGAGCGCTTGGGTGGAAAATGTGAACATCACATGCGAAACTCAGATGATTTTATATAACGACTGAAATGACTATAGACTGCGTTTCGAGCCAGCTGACGTATTAGTGATTTTCGATGTGGTCTCTCTGTTCATACGAGTACCTCTGGTGGATTCGTTACGACTTATAGGACCTGAGCTGGAAGAGAGCATCTAACATCTATTTAAACATGTTCATACCTCGACTTACTTTTTATTTAATGAGCAGCATTTTGGGCTAAGTGACGGTCTTGCCATGGGTAGCCCTTTGTCTCCCATAGTAGCTAACCTTCTTATGGAAGACATCGACGAGAAAGCACTACAGTCAGCGTTGTTGAAACCTAAATATTTCTGGAGGTATGTGGATGACACCTTCGTAGTTAGACGACATAGAACATCAATGTTTCCTGCATTCATGGAACATCTTTACTGCAACCATTTACTTCACATGGAAGTGGAGAAAAATGGAGACCTACCGTTCTTAGGTGTCTTGCCCCGCAGGAAAAAGGACGGTTTCTTGTATGTGTTTCATAAATCAACTCACACTGACCTGTATCTGTGAGCTACGAGCTGCCATCATTCCCTCAACGCAAAGGCGTATCACAGACTCTCGGTCAAAGGGCTAGAGTTATCTCAGATTCAGGGAACCTCTCAGCAGAGCTTAGTCATCTTTGTTGTGTTTGTGCAAACCTTTATTCTAATAAACAGAGCCACTAAAGCTCTACCCTGTGTTGGTGGCGTGTCTTAAAGAGTGGCAGGCTGTTCAAGAAGCATCACATAACATGTGTCTTCCGCCATGCATCGCGATTGCAAGCTATGCCGGGTTCCGTGAAAGACAACCTGGGTCTAAGGAGACGAAAGATACATAAAATCCTGTGCCAGTGTGGGAAATCATACACTGGCCAGACGTGTCAATGGTTCAAATGACTCTGAGGACTACGGGAATCAACTTCTGAGGTCATCAGTTCCCTAGAACTTAGAACTACTTAAACCTAACTAACCTAAGGACAACACACACATCCATGCCCGGGGCAGGATTCGAACCTGCGACCTTAGCGGTCGCGCGGTTCCAGACTGTAGCGCCTAGAGACGTGTCACACTGTTAAGGATAGATGCCAGATGACCCAGCGAGAAAAGTCTGCTGTGGTTGAAGGCTGTCTTGACACGGGACGTAGCATCTATTACGGAGTGACAAAGATCCTTTCATCGGCTTCCACGTACTGGGACTCCTTTATCAAAGAAGCAGTCGAAGTAAGTATAAGTAAAGACATTCATTTATTTATCGTATGGCTTTACCAGTGCGAGTGCGCTATTGATATCGTAAATTTACATAAAATAACATATAAACACAAATACACATATACACACATACATAATAATACACTCCTGGAAATTGAAATAAGAACACCGTGAATTCATTGTCCCAGGAAGGGGAAACTTTATTGACACATTCCTGGGGTCAGATACATCACATGATCACACTGACAGAACCACAGGCACATAGACACAGGCAACAGAGCATGCACAATGTCGGCAATAGTACAGTGTATATCCACCTTTCGCAGCAATGCAGGCTGCTATTCTCCCATGGAGACGATCGTAGTGATGCTGGATGTAGTCCTGTGGAACGGCTTGCCATGCCATTTCCACCTGGCGCCTCAGTTGGACCAGCGTTCGTGCTGGACGTGCAGACCGCGTGAGACGACGCTTCATCCAGTCCCAAACATGCTCAATGGGGGACAGATCCGGAGATCTTGCTGGCCAGGGTAGTTGACTTACACCTTCTAGAGCACGTTGGGTGGCACGGGATACATGCGGACGTGCATTGTCCTGTTGGAACAGCAAGTTCCCTTGCCGGTCTAGGAATGGTAGAACGATGGGTTCGATGACGGTTTGGATGTACCGTGCACTATTCAGTGTCCCCTCGACGATCACCAGTGGTGTACGGCCAGTGTAGGAGATCGCTCCCCACACCATGACGCAGGGTGTTGGCCCTGTGTGCCTCGGTCGTATGCAGTCCTGATTGTGGCGCTCACCTGCACGGCGCCAAACACGCATACGACCATCATTGGCACCAAGGCAGAAGCGACTCTCATCACTGAAGACGACACGTCTACATTCGTCCCTCCAATCACGCCTGTCGCGACACCACTGGAGGCGGGCTGCACGATGTTGGGGCGTGAGCGGAAGACGGCCTAACGGTGTGCGGGACCGTAGCCCAGCTTCATGGAGACGGTTGCGAATGGTCCTCGCCGATACCCCAGGAGCAACAGTGTCCCTAATTTGCTGGGAAGTGGCGGTGCGGTCCCCTACGGCACTGCGTAGGATCCTACGGTCTTGGCGTGCATCCGTGCGTCGCTGCGGTCCGGTCCCAGGTCGACGGGCACGTGCACCTTCCGCCGACCACTGGCGACAACATCGATGTACTGTGGAGACCTCACGCCCCACGTGTTGAGCAGTTCGGCGGTACGTCCACCCGGCCTCCCACATGCCCACTATACGCCCTCGCTCAAAGTCCGTCAACTGCACATACGGTTCACGTCCACGCTGTCGCGGCATGCTACCAGTGTTAAAAACTGCGATGGAGCTCCGTATGCCACGGCAAACTGGCTGACACTGACGGCGGCGGTGCACAAATGCTGCGCAGCTAGCGCCATTCGACGGCCAACACCGCGGTTCCTGGTGTGTCTGCTGTGCCGTGCGTGTGATCATTGCTTGTACAGCCCTCTCGCAGTGTCCGGAGCAAGTATGGTGGGTCTGACACACCGGTGTCAATGTGTTCTTTTTTCCATTTCCAGGAGTGTATAAACAGAACAAACACCAGTCATTATTAAATCTGAGCAAAGTTGAAATATAATCACAGCTACAACTCGCCAACAAGTTATGTCCTAACGTGACAGCCATTTAATGGCAGCAGGGCTGGCCTCCACGAAGTCTCTCCAGTCACCACAGAATCTTCGCAGTGGGCAATCTTGCACTAGATATTGTAATGTTTGTTCATCAGTTTCACAGTCACACATTTGGTTATCATTGGCGCCCCATTTGTACAGCATGGATTTATTTCTCGCGTGTCCAGTTCTCACACGGTTAAGCTGGCACCAGATTTTACGAGGAAGCTGCATTCCTAGGAGATGTTGGCTGGTGTCCTCTATATTGTGTCGGTTAATGTCACTATTGTTCCACTTGGTTTTCCAGGATTTGTGGCAGTCATAGGTATTTCCTTGGGCAAGTGTTCTGTCTTCCCATATTGGCGCTCTTGATATAAGACGATATCGACAGCGGTCATCTAGTACTTGGTGTATCGGTAGTACTCTTGCCTCATGTGCATGATTTATTTTTTGCCATTCCTGAATTGTTGCCTGCTGTCTACGGATTTCAGGCGGAGTGATGTTTGAGAGGACATGAAGCCATTCTAGAGGTGTTGACTTTAGTGTCCCTGTTATTGTCCTCATGGCTTCATTGATCTGGGCGTCAATGTTCTTTACATGGGTACTCCTACTCCACACAGGGGCACAGTACTATGCCACGGAATAGACGTGTGAAATTGCTGCAACACGTAGTGTATTTGCATCCGCTCCTCATGTGGTACCTGCTAATCTCTGGATGATGTTATTTCGGGTTTTCAATTTCTGGCTAGTTAGTTCCAGGTGTTTCTTGAAGATAAGTGACCTGTCAAGAGTTACGCCTAAATATTTGGGAAATTTGTTATGTTTAATTCAATTTCCGCAGAAAGTAATATTTAGTTCTCTGTCTGATGGTCTGTTATTTAAATGGAAGGCGCACGTCTCTGTTTTATTTGGGTTCGGGCACAGTCTCCATTTTTTGTAGTACTGGTTTAGCACTTCTAGGTCAGTAGTTAGAGTTCTTTCACCACTTTCTAGCCATTTGCTTTGAGTAGCTATAACCATGTCATCAGTGTAGCAAAACTTACTTGACTCAGTGTCTATCATGTCACTGATGTAAACATTAAAAAGCAGTGAAGCCAATACAGATCCTTGGGGGAGTCCGTTTTTTATTCTTCTGACTTGCTGCTTTGTGACCCCAGGTTTACTTTGAAATATCCGAGTTTCAGCATTTTTTCCAACAGGTTTGTCAATTTCACGCATGGGATCATGTTGGCAAATTTCAGGATAAGACCATCTATCCATACCGTATCATAAGCTGCACTGAGGTCGACAAAGACTCTTGACGTTTTCAGTCCTTTTTGGAATCCCGATTCTATGTATTATGTTAGGGCTAATATTTGTTCGCAGCAACTTTGATTAGTTCTGAATCCGGCTTGTTTGTGAGGCAGGTGTTTGTCTATCGTTGGGTATATCCTATTGTAGATCAGTCTCTCCAGCAACTTATAGCAAATGCTCAATAATGCTATTGGGCGGCAGTTTGCAGGGTTTTCACCAGATTTCCATGGTTTAAGGATGGCCAGAGCAAGAGACATTCTAAATTCATTCGGGATATCTCCAGTTTTTAGTATGTCATTGAAGTAGTCTTTTACCCAAGTTCTTACCATTGGTCCCAGATTTTTTATAAATTCAGGAAATATATTATCAGCTCCAGCTGCTTTCCGTAGTTTGAGGGTTTTTACACCTTTTTCCCTGATAGTAAAAGGTTTTGAAAACTGTCTGTTTTCATGTACGGTGCTCTTTACTTCTTTGAGTGACTCCTTAACGGATGTTCTATTCTCTTGACTCAACATTACATTTTCAGCTCTCTCGTTTATATGTGAGGCAATCTGGTTTGGTGATATTGGTGGCTTCGGGGATGGTGTATGAGTAGCTGCCTCCAGGCGTCTTAACAATGACCAACTTTTGCGGCTAGAATGCGTGAAGTTCAAATTTGCAGTGGCTTCTTCCCATCTTTTCTTCCTTTGCTCATTGAGCTACTCTAAAAATTGGCTCCCTAGTTGTGGGTTACTTGTTTCCTGGTATTCTCTGTATTGTTCTTCAGTTTCAGAGTTCCAGCATGGTATATACTGCTTTCTATATCCCCTTGGTATGTTTCTCTTCGGCATAAGGCCATCAAACCTTGCATAATTATCTCTCTTTGCTGGAATAAACCGTATGTTGGTATCAATTTCTCTTTTATATGTTGTCCAATTTGCTTTTCTAAAGTTCCATCTTGGCTTCTTGACTGATTCCATCAGTGGGAGTTCTATGCCTACATTTACTAAGGTCGGACGATGTTGGGTGTTGGGAAAACCGGGCAGTACCTTTCTCGTGTGGACTATAGGAATTCCCTCATTGTTGGTGGTCACAATACATAGTTCAGGATTAGTATCTGTCTGCCTGCGTGCTGAGTGGAAGGTTTTTTGGTCTTTAGCGTCAAAGCTGAGGTATAAATTTTGTTTTCCGATCCACTGCTGTAAAGCTTCACCATTCTGGTTATTAGTGCTGTATCCCCAGTTGGTGTGGCGGCTATTGAAGTCACCAAGGAATATTGTAGGTTTATCTTCAACTTGCAGTGGAGGATTTGGCCACGTTGTGTTTGGTGGTTTATATATTGACACCAAGTCTAGCTTGGGAAGTTCTACTGTTATCGTTTCAATATTGCAGGTGTTGGACTTCTTTACCACTTCATAGTTATTGATGCCATTACGTATGTATATAATTGACCCATACGTTTCTGAGAGAACTGTTTCCACCACTGTATATCCTTGAATTTTGGCCCTGGTTACGATATCTGTTTCCTCAGCTAAATGTGTTTCTTGCAGTGCAATTACATCAACTTGGTGTTCCTTAGCCATTCTACCTAGGTGCTCACATTTACTGCGACTGATGCCTTCTATGTTTAACTGCATAATATGGACTGATGGTCCGATATTAATTGTCTTAGCGCTCAGACGGTTTCTTCGCTGAGGATGCACTTGCTGCTGTTGACCGTGTGGGACTCTCCGTCCAGTTCGGTCGCCGTTTGTGTAAACTTTCCGTCGTGCTGCTGACGCAGCCCGTTGCCCGGGAGACACCATCTTCGAGGTTGTTTACTCACGTCTCCCAGTAAAAACACGATTAATAAAGACACGGGATTTCAACTCAACAAGGCGTGGGAACCAGCGTTACGGTGCTAAGGAATCATCGGCCGCAGACGAACGAATCCGGGTCAACACAGACGGAGGACCGGAGGCTGCACACTTAAACTGGGCGCCAACACTTTGCCCCGGCACGTACGGTGGGCGCGATTTGTGGGCGGTGCTTTTGCCCCTTCGCGCAAGCGAAGACCACGGCCTGTTTCTCCGGCACGGGACATTGGATGTCACCGTGCTCTATGATTCGTCTACGGTAACGTTACAGCCGCACCCTCGGCGGCTGTGCTTTTCCAATGAGTTAGCGTATACAGGGTGGTGCATCTGAAGTTTCGGATGAGATTATCTCGAAAACTATACAGCGGGTAAAAATAGTGGATAAGACAAGTTCGTAAGCTCAAAGGCGGACATCAAATAATACGACACGTGACCCCCAGCTCCTGCCCCCTTGGGTCGGGTGGTGGCAACTTTTAAATCTTAAATGGAAACCCCCATTTTTGTTGTAGATTCGGATTCTCCATAAAAAAAGTAATCAAGTTTTCAGAATGAGATTTTCACTCTGCAGCGGAGTGTGCGCTGATATGAAACTTCCTGGCAGATTAAAACTGTGTGCCCGACCGAGACTCGAACTCGGGACCTTTGCCTTTCGCGGGCAAGCGCTCTACCATCTGAGCTACCGAAGCACGACTCACGCCCGGTCCCACAGCTTTACTTCTGCCAGTATCTCGTCTCCTACCTTCCAAACTTTACAGAAGCTCTCCTGCGAACCTTGCAGAACTAGCACTCCTGAAAGAAAGGATATTGCGGAGACATGGCTTAGCCACAGCCTGGGGGATGTTTCCAGAATGAGATTTTCACTCTGCAGCGGAGTGTGCGCTGATATGAAACTTCCTGGCAGATTAAAACTGTGTGCCCGACCGAGACTCGAACTTTTGCCTTTCGCGGTCAAGCGCTCTACCATCTGAGCTACCGAAGCACGACTCACGCCCGGTCCCACAGCTTTACTTCTGCCAGTATCTCGTCTCCTACCTTCCAAACTTGTTTTGTCTGAAACATTTTTTTAAATCACTGGCAGATGGCGCTGAAATAGAGAAAAATTAAAATTGGGGAAGAACTCCGATTTATTTAGAATGAACCAAAAATCATGCATCAAATCGATACAAAACGTACACTAATTCCTTCATTACACCAAATTAAGCTATTTTTAAACAAAATGTATCCTACCCGTCACAGTTTTTGATGGAGGGAAACGGAATGGTATTAAAATCTCTTTATGGAACTCTTCACAATTGCATCACTCACCCGACTGTGGCGCTACCGTGGCCAAACTGCGAACTATGGATCAATAGGTCGGTATAATGCGATCAGACGTCACTTCACTTTCAGGTTGTGAACCGTAAACATCAACTGACGAAAGTAAATTATTCTTTAGCTCAACGTGGCTCGCTATCCTGCTACAGAGATTGTTGATATGATGTTAATTTTAGGTGAATGCCATAACAATTACGCTGCAACTGCGCAACTGTATGCGGATCGTTTCCCAAACAGACGACATCCAACCGAAAACATTATTCGAAATTGCACTCAACGACCTCGAAATGGATACATGCACCGTCCACCTCGTCATCGCGAATACAATCAAAATGACGCTCGTGCCCTTACCGTCCTCGCCTGTGTTCAGCTGGATATCAAAATGAGTAGTCATGCGATTCAGAGACAAACTGAAATACCGAAATCAACTGTTTTGAGGATTTCGAAGGCACATAAATATCATGCATATGATATCACACTGACAGAAGCATTAACGCCGAAAGATAAGAAAATGCGCGTGCATTTCTACCAACGTTCCTTGGAAATGATAAGAAGTGACAAAGATTTTTTTAGATATGTTATGTTCACCGATGAAGCCACATTCAAAAACAGTGGCGAATTAAATCGTCATGATTGTCATTATCGGTCCCCTGTCAATCCATACTGGCACAGACCCGTTGACAATCAACACAAATGGTTGTTAATGGTCTGGTGTGGAATTTTAAACTGTTACTTGATAGGACCGTATTTTTTTTGACTGAAAGGTTACTAGTGAATCTTGTTTACTACTTCTCTGCGATGATTTGTTGGAACTAATGAAAGATGTTGATTTAGAAACAAGGCAACGAATGTGGTTCCAACAGGACAGAGTAGCTTCCCATTATGCTAAAAATGTGCGGAACGTTTTAAATTTACGGTACCCTGGTCGGTGGATAGGACGTGACGGACTAATTCAGTGACCTCCACGTTCACCAGACCTGTCATTTGATTTTTTCTTGTGGGGTTATTAAAAATAATATTGTTAATGAAAGACAGCCTACAAACCGAAACGATATATAGCAACGCATTCGAAGAGCGTGTGCAGCGATACCACGGGATGTGCTGCTCAAAATTGTGGACAACTTTCGCAGACAATTGGCTTTATGCATTGAAGTAAATGGGTACAATTTTTAACAATTTTTCGTGGCTAATTTCGTAAATTAAACACCATGTGAGAGGCAAGGCGACTCACACCAATGAAGCACCCTATGGGAACATCATTCCATGTCGTTGTTCCTGGGTAACGCTAAAAGTAGGATACAGTACATTTTGTACAAAAATAGCTTGATTTGGCGCAAAGGAAGAATTGGTGCACTTTTTTATCGATTTAATGCGTCTTTCTCGGATAATTCTAAATAAATCAGAGTTCTTCCCCAATTTTACTTTTTTCTGGATTTCAGCGCCATCTGTCAGTTGTTTAAAAAATGTTTCAGGCAAAACATGATTACTTTTTTATGGAGAATCCGAATCTGCAATAAAAAATAGGGGTTTCCATTTAAGATTTAAAAGTTGCTCCCCGCCCCATCCAAGGGGCCGGGGGACTGGGGGTCACCTGTAGTATTATTTCATGTCCCCCTTCGAGCTTACGAACTTGTCTTATCCACTATTTTTACCCGAAGTATAGTTTTCGAGATAATCTCATCCGAAACTTTAGATGGACCACCCTGTATATTGGCGAGCCACTGCAGCGACAGATCAGTAAGCACCTGAAGATGACAAGCAGCTGTGTCGTTGTAATGCAGTGTAGCTTCCACAACATTATAGGACACGGCGCCTGTGAACGAATGAAGCAGTATATATGTGACGTCTGCTCTTTCGTACAATTCTGAAAGAACAGGCACGACCCAAGTATTTAAGCCCATGACAGTCAATGATTCCCTCGGTGTAGATGCACACCAAGCTCGAACTCTTACGGGAATCGGCGAGATGCTACGAGTGAAGAGCCTAATGAGCAGGAACACTACAACATAACTGTGTGCTGTAAGTTGAGAATTTGAATCTCACGGGAGGCATACTAGGGCAGTCCTTGCGGTTGTGGTGACCACGGTGTCTGGGTGGCGTAGCGATCGGAGTAAATGCCTTGTAAGCAAGAGACTCGGGTCCGAATCTCTGTCTGGCACAAACATTCAACATCTCCCATTTCTATAAATCAGTGCCCATAAAATAAAATTTTAAAGTGATCTCCGTTGCACTTCCAGTACCGTGGTGAAGTGAGACTGTCCATTTCCTTAAATTTCTTTGCTTCGTTCGAGCACGCTCTGCATGTCAAACGTAAATATTCTTTATCTTTTCAAACAGGATGTTTTCCGAGATCCACAATACAGCCAAAAGGTAGCTACGAGTGGTTTGGGATTTCTCTGACCGTGAAATAATGATTTCCACTTCATGTACACGGAAGTGTAGACCAGCCTTCAACTCTTTGACTCCGACGAGACCCTTCAATACGTTAGTACATACTGCCTGTTATCTCTGATGAGAGCATTTTATGCACAGTAAAGTTTTCAAACAGTTAAGAGGCAAAGTGAATGCTTAGAGCTTAACGGCGATTATGTGTAACAGTCATGCAAAGGTACAGATTCAGAATATTTATTATAGTTTTTTAACTGTTCTAGTCGTTTATCTACAGACTAATGAAATTACTTGCCGGTATCCTTCGGATGGTTGTGAATTAGAGAAAATTATCAGATTTGGCATCAAAACCATGAACTGATAAGACACTCTGCTGAAGTCTCATTCGAGAGGACGGTTTTTTTCTCGGCTGACAATTGATTGAGATTTTTAGCGATTTCTCTAAATCTCTTAAGGAAAAATTCAGGCAGTTTCCTTGCCAACCTTTCCCAATCACAGCCTCTGCTAAGTCTCTAATGAGCACTTCATCGAAGGTTCGTGAACTCCTAATCTTCCTCCTTGTTGACAACCGTAAGTAAATGTTATTGTTCCTATACTACAATGTACTACTGTTGCTTTTATGTACCAGGTTACTATTAAGGAAGATGATAAGTTTCTCAGGCTTGTCGATCTATTTAATCGCAAAACAGACCTAGTATAGTTGAATTTGGGCTCATTTAAGCACGATATATTAGACATTAGAAAATCGTTACGCCGCAACATAATTAGCAGTTTTTCAACAACTCACACCCTTAGTCAGAGTGTGGCAGTGCAAATACTAACATTACCCACATATACCGAAATGTTTCTACAGAAGTAGTTTTTCAGTCGTCACCTGTGACAACAGCAGCACCTGTCTTTTACCAAAAAGTAGAAATTGTTCGTCTTATGCGAAGGTGGTCACCAAAGATTAGTGAACGAATGAAGCGTAATAAGTAAGATAGCAAAATAGAGATGTCGATACCTATTTCTCGCGGGAGTAGAAAAAAAATGGAACATACGTAGCTAGCGACAAGTGAAGGCACTGGCAAGCTGAAAAATTCAACAGAGCTTTGCTAGACATTGTTGTAAGTTAAGCGAGCCAATTAACGTAGTTTGCGAACCACGATGCAATTTGGAAACCACGAACCATTTGCCCGTCTGTTACTCAATCATGCGTGCACTAAGCTAACTGTATGCAACAGTAAAACCTCTAAATTTTGCATTGAAACAAATGAGCATGAGATTATTAAAATTTTTTGTGTCATCGTAATTCTTGGAGTGAAATAATCCTGTTAGCTTCGCTCTTCTTATGGGGAGTCCGCCTGCTTAGCTGAGTGGTAACGAGCTTGCCTACCATGCAAGCGAGCCTGGGTTTGATTCCCGGTCGGGTGTGAGATTTTCTCCGCTCGTGGACTGGATGTTGTGCTGTCCTCCTCATCATGTCATCACCGACGTGCAAGTCGCCCAATGTGGCGTCGACTGAAATAAGTCTTGCACTCAGCAGCCGAACTTCCCCGGATGGGGCCTCCTAGCCAACAATGCCACACGCTCATTTAATTTTTTTTTTAATGAGGAGTGAGAAATTTTTGCTCGTCATTAAATTTGCGGGAAACTGCAAATCATTACTAGGAAACCAGGGCGCGACCAACCAAACAGAATAAGCGATAGAAGCCCGCATAGAAATGTAAGGTCTTCTGAACATTTGTGCCTAATTACCACCTACTGAAAAGAGCAACAAGGAACCTTCTAACACTGTAAGCCTTCATTATTGCCATGAAGATAACGAAGAGAAACTATGACGATAGGGATGTGCTTCGAAGTTCTCTTGTAATACATTTAAAACGAATTTGCTCATCACAGATTAGTAACATACGTTTCAGTAAAATCAGTTCCAAAGACGCTGTATTGTTCTGCGATTTAACAAACCGCTATTCAAGTACGGCTTCTGGCTGCTGCAAGAACTGTTAGGATTTGCTCGGATAATTAACCACACTACGATCTGAAACGTTCATGGGAACTGCTATTCCTGTCCGCACTAATAATACATGTGTATACAGTAATTAATTTCGCAGCACGTTTCTTTGCAGAGCGCACGCTTCGTTGAACTCTGGCACTAGCGAATTCTGAATCGGTGCAACAAATTAATTCTTTACAACGCGCCCCAGTATGAGAGTAATTTCAGCGCAACTGCAACGGCTCGCGTTGCGTTTGCTCCCCATGTTTCAACCAAACCAGCGCTAATGACTTGCTTTCACTCCTACTGGAACAGTTAAGTAGAACTAAAACCCGCATTAAATGATCACCACTTAAAATAAACCGAATAAAAATGTCAGATAATTAAAATTTTAAAGTGTGTTAAACGCAGATAAAAATTCGATTTAGAAAGTTGTGAATGAAAACGACGTATGAAAGGAAGAGAAAGAAGGCAAGGATCAGCGCCTCTTCGATAGTTTCGTAATTGTGGGGTAGGCAAAATTGTGAAAATCAAAACTATTTTATGTCCAAGGTTTAGCTACAACCTTCCAGCATCACCTATCCGACGTAGACATTATTCGTAGCTTTGTACCGGTAGCCTCGCCATTTAAGGCAGTCACCAGCGCTTTCCGACATTTTTTTTTAGGCTCGACTATAGCTCGTTGACTGTGCCAAAACGTTGTCTTCATAGCCAGCGGTTCACTTGAACAGAGCGAAAATCAGAGGGAGCTCTATGGTGTCCTGGCTGTATAGTGATAATCAGACACTTCCCAACGAAAACGCTGCAGAAGCGTCCTCATATCAAAAATGGTTCAAATGGCTCTGAGCACTATGGGACTTAACTGCTGAGGTCATCAGTCCCCTATAACTTAGAACTACTTAAACCTAACTAACCTACGGACATCACACACATCCATGCCCAAGGCAGGGTTCGAACCTGCGACCGTAGCGGTCGCGCTGTTCCAGACTGTAGCGTCTAGAACCGCTCGGCCACCCGGGCCGGCCGTCCTCATATCCCAGGCACTCATACGTGGCGGGAGACACTACCCTCCAGGCACTTTTATTCGCTCACTGTGCGCTCAGAACTGAGAAGAGCTACGTGACGCTAACTGCACCTGTGTAAATCTTCATCGGATTTTCACTGTTGTTTCCGTTTCATGACCGATCGTGCCTTACTTTCCGAATAGCCCTCGTATTTCATGCACCCACTTCACATATATGCTACGGATGATGTACACTGTGTTGCGTAACTTAAGTGCTTGAAATAATTTTTGGTCTAGGGCTATGCAGATACAGTTGCATTCAGTCGAATTTTTTAAAGCTTAAATATGATGAACACTCAAGGATTTGAACTCCGTAACTGCAAAGTGACTCTACCACATAACCTTAATGCCATAGCATTTGGGGCAATAATGGTAAATATTCTTCGCTATTACGTGCTACGTAATTATATTATATAGGACTTCATTTCAATATATGCTATATTTACCTTATTATCCTATCTCAGGGTCAAAACACCTGAACTGAATAACAGTTAATACGATAAACAGTTAGGTAAACTCTATTTTCAAGCATTGTACGCCCTTACTGGGTGTCAGCATAAAAATCTCGTAGGGAGGACTTGTTATGTGCTAATATACTTCTATCAACTGTAAAAGCTGCCTTTATGATAGCCGGCCGCCATGACCGAGCGTTTCTAGGTGCTACAGTCCGGAACCACGTGGCTGCTACTGTCGCAGGTTTGAATCCTGCCTCTGGCATGGACGTGTGTGATGTCCTTAGGTTAGTTAGTTTTAAGTAGTTCTAAGTCTAGGGGACTTAAGACATTAAGTCCCATAGTGCTTAGAGCCATTTGCCTTTATGGTAAATCAAATTATAGCACTTAAAACTGATGAATCAAAACAGTAAACTGCTGGGCTGAGCTATCCACCAACAATTCACTGACTTCCTCTCAACAACATTTCACGGATGTGGTCTGACATTCAGAAGATTTTAAAACTTGTGATGCACTTTTGTCGTTACTAGCGACGATAGTGGACAAATCTCCAGCTAAACCGAGGGTTGGTCTTATGACAACATATAAAACTCATGACGCTAAAACATTCTTTACCGAAATCGGTAAAGTACAAGCTTCACATATTGGAAGATCTTTCCGCAAGGTAAAGAAACTGCGTGTCATTTGACAGTGTCCTATTCTTTGCCTGTTCAGCATTACATCCATCAGCGTGCTTCGCATGAGGCCCACCATGCCTTGGTGTTCGAATTAATTGCCCACAATTTGCTCTTTACCACTTTCAGTCATTCGTTTTCATACTGACGCACGATTATTATATCAGACAATGATTGCTTGCTGGAGCACGGCACTCCCAATCAGACCACCTCTACACTCTTCCTTGGCTACTTTGTAAGGTGCATCGTTTCCCTGTCTCTGCAAAGTTACTCATACATTTAGGTTCGTACACACGTTAATATAACACCACCTAGGGAAAAGCACGCAAAAAGATCACGAAGGGTAGTTGTGCAGGGCTGCGGTCAATAAAGGGCAAAGGAAAATAAGTTCCACGTCAAACTGTGGGAAAGAAAATTGGAAATTTGTGGTAAGGTGTTATGGGACCACACTGCTGAGGTCATCGGTCCCTAAGCTTACACACTATTTAATCTAACTGAAGCTAACTTACTCTAAGGACAACACACAAACCCCTGCCTGAGGGATGACTCTGACCTCCGACGGGGAGAGCCACACGGACCGTGACAAGACGCCCTAAACCGCGCGGCTACCCCGCGTGGTTGGGAAAGGAAGCTCTGCGACGTTCAGGATGGGTAGTAGGACAACTGGTGAACTGTGCTTGCCAGCAGTTGACATTATGAGTGCGGCCGAAACGATTTGCTAGTATTGTGTAGTAACGGATGCTCGTGGGTAGCGTAAATATCTCTGAGGTCTGTAAGACGTTATTGGGTTTAAAGTTAGTGTATTTGATACGTTTATATTGACTGCGTTTTATTTGCTATCAAGTTTCCTGTTGCACCAGGGTTCTGTACTGTATGAAAGTAGATGCCACAGCGAGACAGATTCGCTGATGTAAAGGAGCTATGATACAGTGTTGTCTGAATTATTATGGTTTTCGTTGGCCGTAGATGGTTGGGTTCTCTTACGAAATGGTGTTTTCGCCTATTATGTCTCCAGTTACAGCCACCTAAAATTGCCTTGCATCAAACTAACGAAACTATTTTACGAATGATACTTGTTGTTATCGGTGCTGAAACTAAACTTTTATGGTTTAGGGGAGGAACAAGATCGATGACCAATATCGCGATTACTTCTGGTCAGTATTATTCTCCTGCTCGAAAGAGAAATAATAATGTACCTCATCTATTCACTAAATACAGCTATTTTCTTCCAAACTACCCACTTCGTTTGCTCGAGGTAAATTTCATTCACAGACTGATGCAGGGAATTATGATTTGTCATGTTAAATATTGACGTTACTCGATAACCTTGTTCCGAGTGGGCATTATAGTCTTGATAACTTTTAAGAACCATTTCATTCCACCGGGCTGTATTTGTAAAACCGTACTGCATTCAGCGCTACTGGGTTTGGATATAGCAAATTTTCAAGTGCATCTGTCACAGATGTACGATTATAAAATGCAGCTGAGTGGGGAGATGTCTTTCTAGCTTCGGTGACATTTCTTTCACGATAGTTGATGTGAACTAGGAACATGTTTTCCGGCCAGTGTGGCCGAGAGGTTCTAGGAGCTTCAGTCTGGAACCGTGCAATATGTGTGATGTCCTTAGGTTAGTTAGGTTTAAGTAGTTCTAAGTTCTAGGGGACTGATGACCTGAGATGTTAAGTCCCATAGTGCTCAGAGCCATTTGAACCATTTAGGAACATGTTTTATTCAGTTACGCTGAAGGAGAAAATCGCAACATCCAAAAACAACTAATGTAAATTAATGAAATTTCAGGAGTTGACCCGCCAGGTTAGCCAAGAGATCTAGTGCGCTGCTTCCTGGACGCGGGTAGGCGCGCTAGCCCTGGATCGAATATGCCTGGTGGATTAACGACGACGGCAGGTGTGCTATCCAGCCTGGATGTGGTTTGTAGGCGGTTTTCCACATCCTACTAGGTAAATACTGGGCTGGTTCCCATGTCGCGCCTCAGTTACATGACTCGCAGACATTTCAAAACTTTCCCACTATTTGATGGCTTACACTCAACGCAGACAGCTGGGGTACGCTAAAATGGGTCAAATGGCTCTGAGCACTATGGGACTTAACTTCTGAGGTCATCAGTCCCCTAGAACCTAGAACTACTTAAACCTAACTAACCTAAGTAGATCACACACATCCATGTCCGAGGCAGGATTCGAACCTGCCACCGTAGCGGTCGCGCACTTGCAGACTGTAGCGCCTAGAACCGCTCGGCCACTCCGGCCGCCTGTGGTACGCTACTACCGTCCGGGAAGGTATGGTGTGGTGACAGGAAGGGCAGCCGGCCACCCTCTGACACTAAAATTGCCAAGCACAAGTCATTGCAAATGCGAAGAATGATACGTTAATAACCAGTGTAGCCACCAGAATGTTGATAGCAATCATGCAAACATGAATGTATTGTGTTGTACACGTGGTGGATGTCAGTTTCTCGGATGGAGTTCTATGCCTGTTGCATATGGTCGGTCAGTACAGGTACAGATAACGCTGGTTATGGATGACGCAAGAGTTGTCCCTTATGTGCTAGAGTGGAGACAGATCTGGTGATCGACCAGACCGAGGCAACATGTCGACACCCTGTAGAGCATGTTGAGTTACCACAGCGGTATGCGGGTGAGCAGTGCCCTGTTGGGAAACACCCCTCGTAATGCTGTTCCTGAATGGCAGCGCAATAGGTCGAATACCAGATTGAGGTACAAATTTGCCGTCAGGGGCCTAGGATAACCACGAGAGTTCTCCAGCTGCCATATGAAATCGCACCCCAGATCACAATTACAGGTGTAGGTCCAGGGTGTCTAGCATGCACACTGATTGGCTGCAGACTCTCAACAAGCTCCTCCTGACGAACACACGGCCATCACTGGCACCTAAGCAGAACAAGCTTTCATCAGAAAACACAAGAGATATCCATCCTGCTCTCCAATGTGCTCTCGTTTGACCCCACTGATGTCACATATGGTCGTGGTTCGGGGTCAGTGGAATGCAGGGCGTCTTGCTTGAAGCTGTTCCTGAAGTAACAGCTTCTAATAGAAGGTTGTGTCGCTGGGGTGCCAACTGCGGCAAAATGCCAAATGCCAAATGAATTGCAATCCTCCACGATGGTCTTCACTCTTGGTATTACCATGTGGCCGTCCGGAGCCCAGTCTTCTTGTGTCCCTACATTCGCGTGATCACCGCTGCTAGTAATGATGTACAGTGGCTACATTCCAGCCAAGTCTTTCTGCAGTATAGCATAATGAAATTCAGCTTCTCGCAACCCTATACACAACCTCCTTCAGGCTCAGTGAGGGTTGGATAATGGCGTCTTTGTTGCCTTAAAGGAGTTCTTGACTGACATCAACTCACCACGTCTAATAACAAAGGTAACTAACTCTCAAGACCGTTACAGCGTGTATCTAAAGCAAACCTGTTTTGCATCCACATAGTGACGCTACTATCGCCACTCATATGTGACTGGCACGAAATTTGATCAGATATTTTCTGATATAGAAACATGCATACTAATTATCGTTTATGTCGTACGACTCCTTGTGTTGCGATTCTTTTTCCATCAGTGTATAACTACTATATTCCCAATAAGTGATTCAATTAAAAGTATAATTTGACTTTTCCCCACACATTTCACTCGTATGCCATACAGTCATAAATTTCATTGCGCTAGGGAATTATCACAATGTATTTAAATACAGTGTTCTGATTGGCGGTTATTAGACTTAAAGTTCTGATGAGGCAAACAAAAATATTACGAAAGAGAGATGGAGATTTTTAATTGGGATTTGAAAGCAATGGAGAACGATAAAGATTTAAAACTGTCCACGAGGCCTTTGTTCGAAACGAGGATGCTAGGACTATGGGATTTATGTTCATTACTTACAGCAACCTGTTATCACAAGAGTTTTGTGTAAGCAGGATTGTTCCACAACGCAAGAAGTATCTCATGTTGGAGCTACGTTTTCCTCAGAAAAATATCTTCATCGAATCTCTTCCGTATGTGTGAGACCATTCCTTGATATAAAGAACCCCTCTTGATCTTCTATTGATCGAGATGGATGTTGGAGAAGCTAAAGCAGAAGGCTCGAAACTCAGGGCGAGTGACAATTAAATTCATATCCCACTACGCAGACGTGTCGTTTCTAAGGTTTTCCTACCCACCACTTAAGGCAAATTCCGGAAGATTCCTTTCAAAATAAGAAAGCCTTGTCCTATTCAAGGTTGTGCTTTATCCTCAATGGCAGTTAACGGCAGTACAAGAAATCCTTTTAGTCCATTCTTCCTTTCTTTTTCAGGAAAAATTTTTCGAGCTATTACTTGCTGTATCCCATCTCCACTGTAGAAGTAGATCTGATCTTAAGTTCTCCTTAAAACCTTTTGTAGAGCTGGACATGTTTAATTTGTGTCGGTCCACCTACCTCTCGAACTGCATGACAGAAGGGAATCGCAAATGTAAATGATGAAAACGTTTTATATTAATTTGTATTGGTTCTGGACGATAAATGACGCGGTGGCAGCGGCTGTCACGTATTGCAACTTCCACACTTACAGGTGGCGACTGGCAGCTGTCAGCGTCTTTCTTTCTCTCTCTCTCTCTCTCTCTCTCTCTCTCTCTCTCTGTTTCTCTCCTGTGGTATTTACTACAGCGGCCGTTGCAGCACGTGGGTTAGTTTCCGACGTAATTTCAAGCAACCAGGACGACGATTTCACTTTCAAAGACACATTCTACCTCCGCCCACTCCCAGATTTCTTCGTTTGGTGGTGCGTGGGTAAGGGCTACCTATGAGGAGGGAATTTGAAAATCTTGTGGACCTGGCGACCTTTCGTCACTGTTCTCCAAACAGAAACAGTTACGATGAACGATGCTGATATACCTCCCAACGCCCCTAATCTCTTTCTTACTACCTAACGCGGGGTCAAGGTAGCAGTCGTTGCTGTCGTTTGATGCAGTTCTCCATGCTAGTCTATTCTATGCAAGCCACTTCACCTCTTGATGACTACAGGAACCTACGTCCAGTTGAACTATACTGTATTCAAGACTTGGTCTCGCCCTGCCTCTCCCTCTCACTGGTACACCACAGATCCGTCCATTCACCCAAAGTGAGAATTTCTTTACGCCACAGGGCGTGTTCTATTAAGCGACTCCTTCCTTTAGTTATGTTGTACGACGAATTTTTTTCTCCCCAGTTTGAGTCAGTACCTCGTAATTACTTATCCGATCTGCTCATCAGATCATCACCATTATTCGATCACCATCTATTTCCAAAGTTTCCGTTCCCTTCTTGTCCGAACTGTTCATCGTCTTCACTCCCCTACAAGTTCCAAGATGCTGCTCCTGGTGGGTGTAGAAATGAATGTGCGCGACGGAAAATACTGAACGCAAAAATGAAGATTTGGCCTTGTCTGACTACCCCCTGGAGCAGATCTTAGGATCTCTTAATGACGATATTATTTCCTCCGTCTTGCTCTTTAACATATAAATTAAAACATAAACATAAGTGAATGATTAAGGGAACTAGTAAATACCAAATGATAAATGTTCTTTTTGCTTATACATGTATTGTAGATTAAAACCCCTTTGTATATTACAAATGTTTATACATCAACGTCCAACGGACATAAAGAGAGACAAATGAATTTTCTGACTGGAATTATTGATCAATTGCTCAAATGTACCTCTTTTTATGGCTACGCGATCTAATACAAATAACACAGGATGACTGACATCATCTAGGTACCAAACACTAGAAAACAATACTTTCAAAGGTGGTGTTCAACCTTAGTGGAAATAAAATTTACGTGATCACAGCTGTTTAGCTTTGTAACCCTAATATTCCGAAGCAGTTAGCAATATCACCGTATATACTGCGTCCGCTGCATCGGAGAGATGGTTCACGTACACGTCTGCGATGATGGAAGAACTCCAGCTACAAAAACTGTTGCAAACACTAGGACAGCAGAAGACGGTCCTCTAACTACTATAATCTAATACTGTCTTCTCTTCTCTGTGTTCTACAGACAAGAAACGCGAACTCCCAGCCACAAGGACGTAATTCAGATAATGTCTCTACGTGAGCACAGTCAGGAGAAGTGCTCTCAGTCACTGCACATTGCGTACTCAACGACGACTCCCTACTCAGAGGCGAAGACCAGAATCGTGTAAGTTCGCAACAGTACTGTGCCTCGCCGCTCTAACTTTAAAATCTCCTGAGAGCAAAGACAGAAAGTCTGTTTGTATCAACAAAAGCTGATACTGAGTGACTGTCAAACAGGGGCATTCAAAATGGAAGACCTCTTTCTGACCACCGCTGGCTTCCCAGCAAAGTTCGGCTCCCCTCCATCATAACTGCAGAAGGCGAGTCATATTCTCGAAACCACGGAATATTCTCCCTCTCTACAGATTCTTCTGAACGCCGACCAACCAAGTTTTAGTCTTTTGTCGTCCAGTGTGGAATGTTTGCGAGGAAATACCTATCCCTGTTAATTAGGAATTAATACAATGGCATGCTTCTCAGAGAAAAAATCCTCGGCAATAACCCAGCCTGCGTGATTTCTGAAGTAATGCTTCCTTGTTCCTCTCTGCTGCACACAAGATTTTCAGAGTTTCCGGTTATCCTTTCGGCCTAGTTACAATACCAGCCAGCCGCCATTGTATTGTGTTCCAGCGCTCAGGTGCGCTGACCGTCCGTCTTGGGCTACTTCCTGTTTTTAGCAGCACTAACACACCTGTACAGGCTTTTCCATCCAGGACCTGAGCTACGCCTGCCATTTCATTTCCAATGGCGCTGCAAACTCTGTTAGTATAGGTAATCATTCATTACTCCATTTTGATAATAAAGACAATCCATCACCTTTCATGCAATAAGCGTTAACAACTATTTACAAGGTGCACGTGACAATGTCAGTCTTTTTTAAATATTCATACATACGATGTACAACCTATCAAATGATACCTATTTCTGGTTGTAAATGACGGCAAAGTATGTAGATGAGTGCTTGTAAGGTGCGAATTTATAGTCACATTAAAAAGTCTCGTTTACCTTCAGAAAAGAGGTCCTAATTTATTAAATAATTTTTCTGCACTAGTCACTTTCATTTGCCAGTATGTCTTGTCTCGAGGCGTTTCTGCAGCATTCTGTCATACTCGGGTGCCTTAGAGTTACGTGTATAGTGATTTTTAACAATTAAAAATTAATTATCTTGGAACCGTGATGATGTCTACTTGCAGGGTTTCCATTGAAGCATCTTACCGAAATTAATCCATGTAGAGAAAGATTTATTTATTTATTTTAACGTGTACCTTAAGTGAATTGTACGTTTGTCATCTCAGTGGTGTCTTTACTTGCATTTTTGCTGAATATATATTTATCCGGCACGCAGAGCGTAAGATGACTCATAAATACTATTCACTTTATGTACAGTCTGAAATAAATCAGTCTTCTTGCACAGTGAGGAATTTCGGTATATAACTTCACTTGCACACTCAGCAAATAGACGTCATAACAAACCACAAGAATATAATTAAAAATTAATGTGCATGCAACAGTAAAGCAGATGATCATACCGGCACGCTGTCAAACCTGCCGTGCTAACAAATATTGGTAAAATGCAACTAAAGCAGACAAAATATTTTACAAATTTATTAATACAATCGTTGACCTTAAAAATTCCATAGAACATGGATAAATTTGAATAAAGAAGTCCTAACACTTAAATTAATATTTCCGTTTTTTAGAAACGATTTCCTGGGTATAACCATTCTGCATTTTGTATCATTTCCACACAGTCCAACGTTTGTTATTTTCTTTCATAATTGCCATTTTATAAGCGATTCCTCTCAACATCGCTTGCATCGACTACATTCCATTAACCCAGTTTTACTTGTTGGATGTTCATATCCTAACCTCTTTTTCAAGACAATATCCACTCCATTCACCTGCTCTTCCAAATCATTCTCCATCTGTAATGGCAAGCTTAAAAGCCCTTTCTCCTTGAACTTTAATTCCCTTTCTAAATTACTCATTGATCAATGTGCAAAGTGTATAACATTTAGAATAGGCAACAATTCCCTTTTCAACTACTGCTTCCATATCATATCCATCGACTCACAACTGAGTCTCATTTCTGCAAAAGTTATATATAACATTTCTTACCCTCTATCTTATCTCTGATACCTTCAGAATGACAAAGAGCAAAGCCAGTACTGTTGTTGCGCAGTTTAAGTGGAATGTCGGTTCGATAAATCTTGCCAGGAGTGTTTTACGAGATCAGTATCGCCACTTTTTCAGCGAATTTCATTTAAGCTTTTCTGCGCTTTGGTAACAACTATTCCTCTTTGCCTCTAAATTCTATCCAGCGTACTTCGTAAGGATCTAAACTGCCTAAGCACTACTCTCTAACAGGCCTGGCTGAAATTGTTGCGCGATCGCAAGCACTTCGGCCACACTCCTGCCCAGCGAGCCGGCCGCGGTGGCCGTGCGGTTCTGGCGCTGCAGTCCGGAACCGCGGGACTGCTACGGTCGCAGGTTCGAATCCTGCCTCGGGCATGGGTGTGTGTGATGTCCTTAGGTTAGTTAGGTTTAAGTAGCTCTAAGTTTTAGGGGACTAATGACCTAAGATGTAGAGTCCCATAGTGCTCAGAGCCATTTCACTCCTGCCTAGCGCTCCGAGCTCACCGGTCAATGGGGCAGAGGTGTGAGGGAAGTGGGGAACAAGGCCGTAGCCTTACGCCGCCCAGTGGGCCAGAATCCTGAAAAACGGGCGAAAATTTCAAAATATGCTCAGGTATGACCAAAAACGTGTATTAAGGGGCTTAAGACTCTCCCGACAACGATATTTGTATTAAAAACGAAAAATTCAAAATATGACAAAAATAATTTGTGAAAAATTAATGAAGTGGACAAATATTGTTTTCGGTAGACGTTTATAATTTTAGTAGTAAACTTTACTGCAAAACTATCTCTAGTTTTTCTTTATTACAAAAAATATATATTAGTAACAAAAATTGAAAGTTTGCATTGCTACTCTAAGATGAAGGTGTTGGCACAGGAGAGGAACCCGTAGCGAGCCGCATCGAGTCAGAAGACTCTTCTCAATCATCTTGCTCTTGTGCTTCTTTTTCTTCATCTTAATTTCCTTCTTCATTTTCTTCCTCGCCTACATTTGTATCCTTTTTATTATGCTCAGCATCTTACTGCTCGTAATCCTCCGCAGCAGATAGGACGAGGGCAACAGCTTCCGACAATAAAGCTTTTCCTTTCCCCGGAGATGGTTTCCGCAAAGGAGAAATATAGGGATCGATCGTTTTGAGGTGTTTTCGGGACACGTCTTCCATATTTGTTACGCGAGAAGACTTACGGGCAAAGCTTCGGCGATATTGCCTTGTTAACTTCTTTGTTGATTCCTGTGCATCTCACGACATCTGACCGACTGGTAAAATTTCAGAAGCAGCTATGTCCAGTCCTCAGATCAGCACTGTATGGAATCCTGTTATCATACTGCACCATAAGTACTCTTTGACATTAACTTGGCCGTTGCAATGGCGTAGCTTCGAAACTTCCGAGTTGATGCAACTGCCGTTTAAGAAATGGCTCAAAGTCAGAGTTGCGGTCAGTAGATGGATCTGTTAAGCTAATGGTTTATAATTGTGTACTCAATGAAAAAGAAGGGTAAATACAGTGCAATCTAAAACTTATCCCTTTTTTTTCTCTTTCGAGTTGTACAATTTGTTTGCTTGCATTCCGTTAAGAAGCTAATTAACAAAAACCAAGTGTTAATCAATGAGTAAATAATGGAATAAGAGTTCGTAATTAAGTACATACCTTCTTTAATAGCCTCCATTTAAAAAAATTTGGTCTGATTTCACTGAACAAAAATACTTCTTCCGAACGACGCGATCTGTTCCAGCCTGGCTATGTCGGCGCGCCGCTCACAAATGAATTCCGCGCTGAAACTGAACTTCAGTCTCCGGAAGAAACAGTTCGCCGCTTCTAGAATGGGCTTCATTAGTCTCAACGTTACTCAGCCAGCCTATGAAACGGAACTTCATAACTCTGAACTCTTCCCACGCACTATGCAGTTTGCTAGCAGTAAAAGTGGTCTCAGATTAGATTTACGTTTCGTATTAGGGATACCATGGCGTCTACGAAGTTGTCCAACAAAAGAAAAAGTCGAGTAACCATACCTTCCAATACGGAAAAGAAACTGCTTTTTATGGCCTGAACACTGCTTCTTCCAACATAATTACAACGCCGAACACAAAAACAGTATGACGCATTTGTCATTGGGCGAACAAAGTGTGTGCTGGCTGAACTGGAGGCGGCCGCAAGGGAAAAATAGAAACTGGATTAACGGCATGTGGCAGTTTTTGCTCCGGTGGACGTGGTGGAACCACTACGGATCGTTCAGAATCGTTCGAAGAAATCTGAGCGTGATCCGAAGCGGCAAAGGGTGTTTATGATTTTTCAGTCCTCCTGCTTGGCTTCCTTCTGTAGCGTGATCCGTGGGGGAGGGGGGGGGGGGGAGGGGGCGGTGGCGGCGGCACTGGCACTACCACATGTATGAACGTGTGATTCTACCTGTGCAGAGACAGCAATACCGACATCCCTGAGATGAGTGGCGCTACTTCGCTCAACTAGCTCCTTGTGTCAAAATGCGAAACTGAGGGAGTCGTAACTGATGCCTGTCACTCCCGCGTCTAGGAATCAATGGCTGACTCTCTCTGTGCAGCAACATTTTTATTTGAATTGCTCAACAAACGTACGCGGGTGGCAGAGGTGAAGAAAGAAGGTTGGAGATGAGTGTAAGGAGGGGTAAGACGACCATCCCATCATGTGACGCTCCACGATGACAGAATTCTGGTGAAAATTAATATCAATGTGATACCATTAACCTAGCATACACCACATAAGCTTCAGAGCTCTATCCCTTATTTCGCGTGTGTAGCCACCTTGCTGTTTAAATGTTGGCCAAACCCAGGAGTGACGCCGCATGTTGCCAAGCTTTTGCACCATTACAGAGGAGGTTTGCAGGGACCTTTGAGCCACATTTCCAACTTCTACGTCGCAATAGGAGACAGCTACAGGGTTTAGAAAACGTGACCCTTTAATTGTATTGAGCATTGTAGGTACACTGCGTTGCACATATGTCTTCCTAAGTTTCCTGGATGTGTAGCGTACGACATATAGCCATCTTACTCACACATCTTCTCGGAACAGTGGCGTGGCTGGGGAAACCGCAGCTCTGAAGAGACTCGGCTACGCTCGTGGAGCTGAAGCGCGCTCTGCGAACACACATGTTGGCCAGGCTTGCTCTATAATGAATTGCGCTAACGTGTTGAGAGTGATTCTCTTAAAAGATGAACTTAAATTTCCCGGAAACTCTGAAGAAAATTATACCATCTACTTGCGCTCCCAAATACTGATTTACCGCTTTGTTTAATTTTATGCAACGAGCGCAGCATAGCCCATGACAGGTTCTTTGAGTTTACCAATAACATTGTAATTAGGCACTCCCGGGTTCTTAGCCTTGTTTGAAGAAATTGTTTTAATTTTTTATACGTTTATAGTACACTATGCGGAAATGTCGTCTAACTTTTTCTGTATTTATGTATAAGCGTTCAGCAATGGGGCTTCATTACCGACCGCTGTGGCCGAGCGGTTTTAGGCGCTGCAGTCCGGAACCGCGCTCCTGCTGCGGTTCGAATCCTGCCTCCGGCATGGATGTGGGTGCTGTACTTAGGTTGGTTAGGTTTAAGTAGTTCTAAGTCTAGGGGACTGATGACATCATATGTTGAGCCCCATAGTGCTTAGAGCCATCTGGGCCATTTGAGTCTAAACTGTAAACATTAACTTCGTCAACCAACTGTCTGCAAGCTTTCTTGCCACTGCCTGACAAGGCAGAGAGAATTTGCGGTCCTATCACTGTTTCATGCAGCACGTTCGATGTTGCTTTAGTGTATCATACACTCCTGGAAATGGAAAAAAGAACACATTGACACCGGTGTGTCAGACCCACCATACTTGCTCCGGACACTGCGAGAGGGCTGTACAAGCAATGATCACACGCACGGCACAGCGGACACACCAGGAACCGCGGTGTTGGCCGTCGAATGGCGCTAGCTGCGCAGCATTTGTGCACCGCCGCCGTCAGTGTCAGCCAGTTTGCCGTGGCATACGGAGCTCCATCGCAGTCTTTAACACTGGTAGCATGCCGCGACATCGTGGACGTGAACCGTATGTGCAGTTGACGGACTTTGAGCGAGGGTGTATAGTGGGCATGCGGGAGGCCGGGTGGACGTACCGCCAAATTGCTCAACACGTGGGGCGTGAGGTCTCCACAGTACATCGATGTTGTCGCCTGTGGTCGGCGGAAGGTGCACGTGCCCGTCGACCTGGGACCGGACCGCAGCGACGCACAGATGCACGCCAAGACCGTAGGATCCTACGCAGTGCCGTAGGGGACCGCACCGCCACTTCCCAGCAAATTAGGGACACTGTTGCTCCTGGGGTATCGGCGAGGACCATTCGCAACCGTCTCCATGAAGCTGGGCTACGGTCCCGCACACCGTTAGGCCGTTTTCCGCTCACGCCCCAACATCGTGCAGCCCGCCTCCAGTGGTGTCGCGACAGGCGTGAATGGAGGGACGAATGGAGACGTGTCGTCTTCAGCGATGAGAGTCGCTTCTGCCTTGGTGCCAATGATGGTCGTATGCGTGTTTGGCGCCGTGCAGGTGAGCGCCACAATCAGGACTGCATACGACCGAGGCACACAGGGCCAACACCCGGCATCATGGTGTGGGGAGCGATCTCCTACACTGGCCGTACACCACTGGTGATCGTCGAGGGGACACTGAATAGTGCACGGTACATCCAAACCGTCATCGAACCCATCGTTCTACCATTCCTAGACCGGCAAGGGAACTTGCTGCTCCAACAGGACAATGCACGTCCGCATGTATCCCGTGCCACCCAACGTGCTCTAGAAGGTGTAAGTCAACTACCCTGGCCAGCAAGATCTCCGGATCTGTCCCCCATTGAGCATGTTTGGGACTGGATGAAGCGTCGTCTCACGCGGTCTGCACGTCCAGCACGAACGCTGGTCCAACTGAGGCGCCAGGTGGAAATGGCATGGCAAGCCGTTCCACAGGACTACATCCAGCATCTCTACGATCGTCTCCATGGGAGAATAGCAGCCTGCATTGCTGCGAAAGGTGGATATACACTGTACTAGTGCCGACATTGTGTATGCTCTGTTGCCTGTGTCTATGTGCCTGTGGTTCTGTCAGTGTGATCATGTGATGTATCTGACCCCAGGAATGTGTCAATAAAGTTTCCGCTTCCTGGGACAATGAATTCACGGTGTTCTCATTTCAATTTCCAGGAGTGTATATCTGCTTCGTATAGTGTACTTACTTCTAACATTCAACTACTCTTAGAGCCAGTTACATGTTTGAGGAGGTAATCTGTATAATCTTATCTTTGTCAGCAACTGAAAAACGACCATTGTCCAACACTTCACTACAAAGGGGCATACCGGGATCAACATGTCCACTTGCGTCTATTATTTGAGAAATGTTAATAGAAGTTTGTGAGGGTAAGACCGAAGAATTACATCGAAGAATATGTTTGAAAGACAGTCGCGAGGAAACTCAAGAGTAAAAGGAGATCGTGGACAGCCAACACCGTATTAGTACGATGGTTGTGTTTCGTGTGAGACGTGAAGGAAAGTAATGGTTCAAATGGCTCTGAGCACTATGGGACTTGACATTTATGGTCATTAGTCACCTAAAACTTAGAACTAATTAAACCTAACTAACCTAAGGACATCAAACAACACCCAGTGATCAAGAAGCAGAGAAAATCCCTGACCCCGCCGGGAATCGAACCCCGGAACCCGGGCGCGGGAAGCGAGAACGCTACCGCACGACCAAAGGAAAGTAGTGGTAGTTAGGGTTAGAACAGGTGTTTTGGACGGATTACAGTTTCGCAGTAGTAAAGTGTATCGGTCGTGTCCTTAACAGTGGACCCAGCCCTGCATTTTATTTACGCTGTTGATGAAAAACGGGTTAAAACTCAATCTGGATGGGCAAACACCGATTTGAAACCGCCGTCGTCCCGAAGGTCCGGTATGATAAGCACGGGGCCATCTCGATCGGCTAGAAGCTAACTGCTCGGTATCGGCATTTTTGGCGTAAACAACGGCTATGAAAAATTCACTAACCATTGTCTAGGACGAACTGCTGTAGTGAGATGGTTGGCCAAGTTCCGCCATTAGACTCCTCTTGATTTCGTTCTGTGGAAAGCGCACTGAGATTCAGTCTGTCATGAAGCCCCGACAACAATAGGCGAAATGTACTAACGGATTGCCATAGAACGCGTCGTTATCATCCATCGGGCACCATCTCCTCTATTTCTCTATTTCCTGAACGGTGGTTACCGATGTGCATTACAGCTTATGGGAAACAGTTTCAGCACATGTTGAAGTGAAGCATTAAACTACAGTTTTCTCTGAAAACCATTTAATTATATTGGTTCACTTCCACGTGGTGAATGCCTTGGTTGTGTCCGCAGCTGCTTTATTCACATTGTAGAGAAAAAGAATCCACCAAACAGCTATAACTTGTTTCCCCGAATCTTTGTTTGCAGACAAGTGTATCAATTGCTGCGTGGCTTTCGCACCGTTGTGGCCCAAAAGCGGCAGCATGGTGGTTACGTTACAATTTAGCGGTGGCCCTATTATCCTGTGGTGTGGGTTCATAGTGTCGAATCACGCAACACAAAGAATAGAAACAAACGTTTCGAAATTTATCAGAAAATAAAGCTTGGGGAAAAATTATACATTATTGGTGGATTTTTTTCCTGTCCGATAGCATTTATTTCGAATTGACGGATTATCACCAACTGGTAGTGAATAATATGTTCAGATCACTGACTCTTAGATTCCATTTAATTAAAATTTCGAGTAATATTTACTGTCATGACGATAAGACCATCTCTCCGATTCTTATAAAGGTGTGAAATCATTTCGCCCACGCAGTATCCGCGTTTCTCTCTCAGCGGTGATACACAAACCACAAACAGCCGAAATCCAAGGCGCAAGTTTAATCGGAATTCATGTTATGAACACCTGAAAATTTCTACAAAAATTATTTGCTAATATATAAGGGCATACACAAATTTTAAATGGCATTTCTAAGTCCCTACTGACTGATCACATACAACATCTTGAAAATTTAAATCTGGATGCTCAAGAAAAATTATGAGAATAGCTTGTTCTGAAATTTACCTCAAAATTATGGAATCCGATCGACTGCAAACCCAGTGTATCTCAAATAATAATATTTCGAATGTGGAAGAACTTTCGCAGGCGCGACAAGGAGTATTCTGAAATACTTATGAAAGATTTAGCTTTGAATCCTGACTACAACGCTGCACAATTACTTCTCGTCGAGTATTAAGCCTTGCCTTGCAAACCTAGCTCGAGCAGGGCAATTGTGCTGACCATCTGTAACCTTCAATCCATGAAGAGATTGAAATAAATGGTTGTAGCTCCGTCATAAGTTGCAACGAGAAGTATCTTTTCCTTTTTTAATTCCTTGATGGGGACTAGTTTCGGACAGGTATGTCTATTTTCTGACCATCAGTAAGTGCGTCAAACATAGGCGACAGCCTATGTACAAAAACTGCCCCTGCAATGAGCAAAGCGGCACTGTACATGAGTCAATAACAACAAAATACTCCACAAAGGATGGGCATTAGAGCATGCTACAAGTTAGCAGGTCGTGAAAAGTGATAAATCTACGAACTGGCGTTGTGAAGTGACTGAATCTAGGTGGAGGTGATTCTGCAACTGCATGATTCTGAGAACTGCACAACGTAACCTTACCTCTAATGCTGTGAAAATTCTTAGAAATACAGTAGCAAAAGCACTGCTGCATAATTAAATGCTATTATCCACGAAAATAAGACAAGTAGGAGAATGAGACCACTTACATGAAGCAGCTTCAGTATAAATTTGATCAGCTGCAGCACATGTGGTCGAAAGCCTAGGCAGAGGGGAATTTATGAAATCGTTATTTTACAAAATCCAAAACTGCTGCATAAGTGTCATAATGATCCAAATGACTATACGGAATGAATTACCTCTCAGACAAATGCTGTATATCCTATCTATAGCATTCAGCATCGCAAATTTGTATGTTGGCAACAAGAGATCTTCAAAATAGTATCACTTGGATCCACTGATACTGACTTCCATGTGCAAAAGTTAAATCGAATCGGCCTCAGAAGAATACTATGTTTCCTCAGCAAATAGAATGAATAACGCTGCGTGACAAGTTAGTTCGATATAGCATAGCTGTAACCTTGAGAGCTAAGAGTAGATTTATTATTCCCGTTATCAATTGCAAGTACCATCAGTTTATGGGACAAACCACACACGGCATACCGTTGCTATCACAATTTTTTTTTTCAGTGCAATACAGATTCAAAGCTAATTGGGGCAAGAAACAAAACGAAATACAATATCTCGGTAGCAGGCCACCAGAGATCGTGGTCCTTTTATCAAAATACTCTGAAGGTACACCAGAACAACCTCTGAAAGTTTGATGGTAGAGTGCCGTATTTATCTTAGCAACCATGGCCTGCCTTTTTGTTGCGTAGAAACACATCATAACAGAGCGTTCCGGCAGCCTTGCATCTACGTCTTTGCTCTTGTATGAACAGTTACTCGAAGAGCTTTGACGCCAACGTTACTTAGCTTCATATTATCCGTACTCTTACTTTCACGAACTTTCAAATGCCGTTAAATGTATAGCGTCTTAAGCAAAGAGAAGGAAAAACATCTGAATCAATATCTCGAAAATAGAAGAGTTAATTGTGTTAAACATACATTTAAATTACGTGTACGATTACGTACTGTCATTTTTGTAAAACCTAGTTTCTATATTTTGACTCTTAGTCAAATTCTGTGAGGCTCAGTAACTCATTGGGTATGTATCAGACTCAAAATCAATGGATTTTTGAAACACAGAAGTAAAAACGTCAAAAAACCAAGATCATTAAACACAATTTTATTCTGAAGACCGATTTCGGCAATCTAAGTCGCCGTCATCGGATCATATGCAAATATACCATAATGTATATGATCCAATGATCGCTAACTAACTTGCCATAACCGATCATTAAAATGAAGTTGTATTTGGCGATCTTGACAGTTTGAAGTTTTACTCCGCAATTTCATGTTGTTCTAGATCTGCCCCATAACTATATTATTTCAAACATATTCAATGGGTTTTTGTTCCATTCTTTTTTTAGGCCTATGTTTTCTTCTGTTCCTAATCTCATGTCTTACTTCTGGTAATGATTTGTTTATGTTAAAGTGGCGTAGTTGCACTGTGGTCCACAGTCCACGTTTAGCTATTTGCCCATTTGTCACTGGCTGGGTCAGTCAAAGGTCGGTGTTTGGCAAGGGCGCTTCACTTAGAAAAGGGCGCTTCAGCATGAATAGGACTATACTTCAAAAAGCCCTGCACTGTTCCAACGAACCTTCGGTTTCAGTGCAGTTTTACCTATCAGAAATCAATGCAGTTTTACGCCTTACGTGACACGTCTTGAACAGATGAAGTACGAAATAATCAGGACGAGTTAGGTTCAAGAAGCGAAGGAAGAATCGTCCACAAAATGTGACCAAATCGTGTTGGCCTGCATGTGGATATTGTCTGGTGAAAGGCTCGTCATTTTCTAACCTATGCCATCCACCCTTCGGTTACTTGCGAAGTGAGTTGTGAAGGCGTATACCGCACAAAATTTGGCGATCTTGGCTGTTTGAAGTTTTACTTCGGTATTCCATGTAGTTCTAGATCTCCCCCATAACTTTATTATTTCATACATATTCAATGGATTTTTGTTCGATTCCCATTTAGTCCTATGGATTCTTCTGTCACTTATCTCTTGCCTTACTTCTGGTAATGGTTTGCTTCTGTTTAAAAGGTGTAGTTGCACTGTGGTACACAGTCCACGTTTAGGTGTTTGCTCATTTCACACTGGCTGGGTCAGTCAAAGTCGGTGTTTGGCAAGGGCGCTTCACTTAGAAAAGGGCGCTTCAGCATCAATAGGACTATACTTCAAAAAGCCCTGCACTGTTCCAACGAACCTTCGGATTCGGTGCAGTCTTACCTATCAGAAATCAATGAAGTTTTACGTCTTAGCCGGCCGATGTGGCCGAGCGGTTCTAGGCACTTCAGTCCGGAACCACGCTGCTGCTACGGTCGCAGGTTCGAATCCGGCTTCGGGCATGGATGTGTGTGATGTCCTTAGGTTAGTTAGGTTTAAGAAGTTCTAAGCCTAGGGGATTGATGACTTCAGATGTTATGTCCCATAGTGCTCAGAGCCATTTGAACCATTTGCGTCTTAAGTGACACGTCTTGAACAGATGAAGTACGAAATCATCAGGATGAGTTAGGTTCAAGAAGCGAAAGAAGAATCGTCCACAAGATGCGACAAAATCGTGTTGGCCTGCATGTGGATATTGTCTGGTGGAAGGCTCGTCATTTCTAACCCATACCATCCAGCCTTCGGTTACTTGTAAAGTGACGTGTGAAGGGGTATACCGCGCAAAAGCATAGCCTTTTGTACACTTTTACCCAAAAAATTCGGTCTGCTTTCCATAATGCAGAAGTCTTTTCCCCCGTCGGATATTTGAGACTATCAGCGTTTGCAGCAGAGCGCATACGCAGATACGCGGAGCGGTTTGTGCATTACCCGCAGTGGCTCTTGCACAGGTACCGGTAACCAGAGCCGTTAGCTGACAGCCGGGTGCAGGGGGGGTCCCCGGAGGGTGCTCGGGGCGGCGGGCGGCGGTGGGGCTTTAATTTTGAGCGTTATCGGCTGGAGGGGGCGGCGATAAAAAATACCCGGTAGCCCCGAGTTGCGAGGAGCAAACACAGGCGGCGATTTTTAATCAGCGGACGTCGCCCCCGGCGCCGCCATTATTTGTGCCAGAGCTGTGCTCAGCGCCACCGCGCCGGGCCAATTTCCCGCGCCGCGATTGGCTGGCACGAGGGAGCCGACAGCCGCCAGCTGCCAGCTGCTAGCTGCCGCCCGCCTCTGCTGTGTGCAGACACCTGTGAGCGCCTGCCCCTCTGTCTGACGCGAGCGCTTCCCAGTCTTCATTAACTTCCACTGCCGCGGGCGATCTTCACTAAACGGCAGTGGCGCCCGCAGCTGAGAATTCCCGATGAAGCAGTTAAAGTCTTGTGAAACTGTGGAAACAAGGTTTCGCGTGGAAGTCTGCGCAGTAGGCACGTTCAAAAAATACATAATTAAAAAATGCCGTAGAAGATGTAACGAGAAATAAAAGGTGGTCGGAAACAGTCTGGAAAGCTTGTAAGGGTATTGCAGGTTAGACTGTGCTGAGAAATAATTGTTAAGAAAAAAATTCGGTACATTGCGCCGTTTCCTAGTTAATTAGCTTTGAAGCTAGCCACTCAGGCCCCTGCGGGCGCAGATTCAAGTGGTCCGCCAGACACAATTAAACCAAACGTTTTCTGGAGATACTTTTGAAGTGAGGCCCCACTCTAAAGAAGAACTGTCACGCCTTCTGCAGCATTTGAATTATGTCCACGAGAATATCAAGTTTACGATGGAAGTGGAGAAGGGTGGCTGGGTACTGCTTCTGGATGTCTTGATCAGTCGGAAAGTGGATGCCATTCCGTTTACCGTAAGCCCACGCATGATGAAATGAAATGGTGAGGTCCCATACTCCGAGGAGCGTAGGGGACGATGGAGGAGACACGCACCGCCGTACTAGGCAAGGTCCTAGCGGAGATGGTTTGCCATTGCCTTCCTCCGACCATAATGGGGATGAATGATGATGATGATGATGATGAAGACGACACAACAATACCCAGTGATCTCGAGGCAGGAAAAATCCCTGACCACGCCGGGAATCGGCATATACACCTGTATACTCAGGCGTCTAGCTGCCTCAAGAAATCACAAACTGTGGCACTTGTTGTGTCAGATGGAGACACTTTGCAAAGGAGCGAAACACCTACGATCTGTGTTCAAAGATCAGATCAGCACAGATTTAAGGAAGAAGAAACGAGACCACCCACAGAATCAAAGGGGGAAAATGAGCTTTCAAGACCAGGGCGCTCCTCCGGTATTTCGGCAATATTTGGTCGAAACTAGGCAGAAACCCAAGGAAACGTTATGTCAGAGTAATCTCCAGCTCACCAACAAATACTTGTGCTCTTCTCGGCTCGGCAAAGGACGATCTAGGATTACTGAGGGCTGGGACCTACAGAATACCTTACCAGTGTGGCAAAACCTACATTGGTCAGACAGCGTGCGCAGTGCGTGACGGACCCGTTGAACATGATCGCCGCACTCCCTTTCGCAGCCCAGTAAGTCACCCATAGTCGAGCATTGTATCTCCAAAGAACAATCCATCCATTACTCAGCCATAGAAATCTTGGTCTTGAAAGAGAGCCTTCTGGGATTCAATTATAAAGGACTCGGTGGAAATACATTCCTGGAAATTGAAATAAGAACACCGTGAATTCATTGTCCCAGGAAGGGGAAACTTTATTGACACATTCCTGGGGTCAGATACATCACGTGATCACACTGACAGAACCACAGGCACATAGACACAGGTAACAGAGCATGCACAATGTCGGCACTAGTACAGTGTATATCCACCTTTCGCAGCAATGCAGGCTGCTATTCTCCCATGGAGACGATCGTAGAGATGCTGGATGTAGTCCTGTGGAACGGCTTGCCATGCCATTTCCACCTGGCGCCTCAGTTGGACCAGCGTTCGTGCTGGACGTGCAGACCGCGTGAGACGACGCTTCATCCAGTCCCAAACATGCTCAATGGGGGACAGATCCAGAGATCTTGCTGGCCAGGGTAGTTGACTTACACCTTCTAGAGTACGTTGGGTGGCACGGGATACATGCGGACGTGCATTGTCCTGTTGGAACAGCAAGTTCCCTTGCCGGTCTAGGAATGGTAGAACGATGGGTTCGATGACGGTTTGGATGTACCGTGCACTATTCAGTGTCCCCTCGACGATCACCAGTGGTGTACGGCCAGTGTAGGAGATCGCTCCCCACACCATGATGCCGGGTGTTGGCCCTGTGTGCCTCGGTCGTATGCAGTCCTGATTGTGGCGCTCACCTGCACGGCGCCAAACACGCATACGACCATCATTGGCACCAAGGCAGAAGCGACTCTCATCGCTGAAGACGACACGTCTCCATTCGTCCCTCCATTCACGCCTGTCGCGACACCACTGGAGGCGGGCTGCACGATGTTGGGGCGTGAGCGGAAGACGGCCTAACGGTGTGCGGGACCGTAGCCCAGCTTCATGGAGACGGTTGCGAATGGTCCTCGCCGATACCCCAGAAGCAACAGTGTCCCTAATTTGCTTGGAAGTGGCGGTGCGGTCCCCTACGGCACTGCGTAGGATCCTACGGTCTTGGCGTGCATCCGTGCGTCGCTGCGGTCCGGTCCCAGGTCGACGGGCACGTGCACCTTCCGCCGACCACTGGCGACAACATCGATGTACTGTGGAGACCTCACGCCCCACGTGTTGAGCAATTCGGCGGTACGTCCACCCGGCCTCCCGCATGCCCACTATACGCCCTCGCTCAAAGTCCGTCAACTGCACATACGGTTCACGTCCACGCTGTCGCGGCATGCTACCAGTGTTGAAGACTGCGATGGAGCTCCGTATGCCACGGCAAACTGGCTGACACTGACGGCGGCGGTGCACAAATGCTGCGCAGCTAGCGCCATTCGACGGCCAACACCGCGGTTCCTGGTGTGTCCGCTGTGCCGTGCGTGTGATCATTGCTTGTACAGCCCTCTCGCAGTGTCCGGAGCAAGTATGGTGGGTCTGACACACCGGTGTCAATGTGTTCTTTTTTCCATTTCCAGGAGTGTACATTTGGCGGAAGATCTTATTAATCGTGATGGTGGTTTTCAAATGTATAAGGCGTGGGACGCGGTAATTTCTTTAAATTATTCAAAAAGAAAACACTTCACGACAAGTGACAAGTCTAGCGAAAGACATATTTATTAATTTTGACACTTGAATTTTAATTTCGTGAGCGCACGTTCCGCCTGAGCGCGCATGAAGTATCATCATAAGGCATGTGCCTGCGCGCAGCAGATGGGGCAATATTCGAGAAGCGCGCTTGATACGACAGGGGTTGCTCTTGTAGCGACTGCCTTTCAGCCTTTCAGATTAGCGATGTGGACTAGCAATGTACAGTGCTAAGCACTCACCTGGAGATAGTTGAATGGTTGTTAGCGGAAATATCGTGGCAGGATCGACGTAATCCGGCTGCAAACTCACAACTTCATGGAATACAATTAGTGTCTGTCGTTCTTATAGCGTAGATGATAGCACACGATACTGCTCAGCCACTGACTGGGTCGGGTCCGATCTTTACTACCGTCCCACGTTCAGTCTTCGTATCGCTCACTTGTTGGATATAATGAAACCAAACTAAGAAAACATTTAGCGACATTGTCTCTTGCGCTTGAACTTGCGCGCGCAGTGGCCTCACTGGTTAAGTTCAATGCTAATTGGATCGGAAATGTCGCAACGTTTCGTTTTTTGTGAACAATTATTTCTCAGCACAGCCTACACTGCAACACTCTCACGTGCTCTTCGGACCGTTTCTGACCATCCCATATATACAACACACCGAAATTATGACGTTTTCGCAGAGGCTGAAATTTAATTCAGACAAGATGGATCCCGAGAGGAATAGGGTTGGGTTTGTTCTGCCTACATGGCCAGGACTGCTTCAAACAACCATGACATCGAACAAGAGACCATCTGGCTCATTTATACCTTCTTTAAAGAGTGAATAGCGGAAAGGTGGAAAACATACACTCTAATAAATTTAATGTGACGAGGAAATCAATTTTTGTCGATCTCATTGCGAAAACTATACAGGATGAAGAAACTCACCTGCATCAGATAGAACAAAAATATTTATATCGAAACATGTACGTTTGTAATATGAGTGAAACACGTATGTTTGAGATAAGTGAAACAGGTACGTTTGAAGTAACGTAACTGATTGCAACACATCTGTTAGAATGGGAATGGCATGCGAACGTGTAGTTTATCTCATCGTTTATGCGCTTTACCGTATACTGAACTTTCCTGACTGCGAGAATGTAAACTGTCGATATCTTGAAACCGAACCAAAGCTGCATAAATTTAGTTAACGCAAAAACTGAATCTTGATTTGAAATTGGCCCTGGTAATAGAGCAAAACTTGATCAATTTGAAAATTATGGTCCCTGTGCTTAATGAATGCTGTCCCTGAAATAATAAAATTTCTTACTTTTATCTCCTCAATTGTAACACTCTTCGCACTGCTGCCTGTTAGTACTTTAAACCGTATAGTTATCATACAGCAATTGTGCTAGGCTGTTACTTAGCATACATTGTAATTAACTCGAATATGACTGTGACAATAACTTCTTGAGAAAAACAGTTAATCAAAAAGGATGTGGATCAGGGAACTGGTATTCACTTGTGATAAGGAAAAATATCGCACTAACTTTAAAACCTATGCTTTGACTCTATGAAAATTAATAACACTCACACTTAACACACAATAAACTGATTATAAATTAACAGTTGGCTTTACAAAATCATTGGATGTGAGCGCTATAGCCGGCCGGTGTGGCAGAGCGGTTCTAGGCGCTTCAGTCTGGAACCGCGCGACCGCTACGGTCGCAGGCTCGAATCCTGCCTCGGGCAGGTATGTGTGTGATGTCCTTACGTTGGTTAGGTTTAAGTAGTTCTAAGTTCTAGAGTACTAATGACCTCAGATGTTAAGTCCCATAGTGCTCAGAGCCACTTTTTTGAGTGCTATACATTGTCTCAATCATCACTTATGAATACTCGTATTTCATTGGTAACAAAACAACTTTCCTTACCTTCATTATTTCCAGTATGGTAATTTGCAAATAAAAAATCATTTCTGTCCGTAGCGAGTAAGTATATATGCAGCACATATCAGAAAAAACACGTCTTTACACTTGAGACTCTTCCATACATCTCCATCTAAAATTACTCTGTCAAGTCTTTACATTTCAGTGTGCTTCATACTTCTGTATATCTAAAGTTACTCTAACAATTACCCATAACCCATTGAACCAGATATGGCTGTTGAGCAGCGATGCTACTACACAATCGATAGTACCTTTGACCTCCTCTAGTTCAATATAAAATTTTCTTTCAAAAATTTTACTCCGTCTACGTACCTTTCAATATCGCAAAAATGCAAGTTGACATCATTATAACACAATTATTAAAATAGAAGTTACTTGCGCATCAAAGAGCCTGATAATTGTTGTCAGCTCCCAAATATAAGTAAATGAAAAGCAAAAAAAGTCGCAAAAAAACCTTAGGACCAGAATGCGAAGATGTAATTTCGGTGAAAAACAAATCACAGTGGATCCGTCAAGTTACAGAAAAAGAAAAACGCAGATACCAACAGAAAACGGCGATTCCAGTTCTACTGCTACCCACATAGAACAGACAACAGGCGTACTAAGAAAATTGCAAGTAGCTTTATCGATTGAAAACCACAACTGGCTAGCAGAAGTTAATGAACACTTAAAAGAAATTGACATTCGTGTAAAGATCATCAGGGCAGAACTTAATGAAGAGCCTTAACCCACAAATTTGCTTGACTACCAGAAAAAATTCTGGCCGGACAGAAGAACGTAAAAGTAAACGCAATGAGCGGATGCAGAGTTACTGGGCGGAAAGAAGAAGAATAAAAGTGCAAAATAAGTTGGAACATCCACTTTAGTTAGGATCAACGAATAAAAAAAAGATACTTCTCTCCCGTCTCTGTAGCAGAGGTCACTAGCGCAAGTCATTGTGGTGGCTTTCGTCTCGGAGGAAGCCAGTTCGAATCCATCCCTGGAAAACATTTTCACCGCCAGTGTTTGGCCAGTAATGAGGTGCAATGAGGTGGTGGCGTAATGTTCTGTCGTCGTTAGATTTTGAGTCATTGGTCTAGTTTCATTTCCAACCTTCATCGCAGTCAGCCATAGTGTGGGAGCATGCGACACTGGTGATGGTGGTGCATCTGTTGGATGGGCACGTTAAGCCCGACTGTCCTCTTGGTGTAGTTGAAGAGGAGCAGGTTCTATGCCAGCACAAACATGATACCACCACTTCATACACACTGTTTATACTAACCTTGTCCAAACACATGCACTACTAACTATCCTACACAGTATCAAAAGTGACCAATGTGCACGGAAAATGAAACCATTTTCCGGCTGAGCTGTTGAACCATTCCTCAAGGACTCCCAGCAAACAATACCACATGACTCATTCCTTTCTGTATCGAAGCCTCAATCAGAAAATAGTTTGAATGGGTCGCATCAGGACTAGGCACTAGATTATGAAGGGCAGACTTGCTTCGTTTGTAAGTTATTGTAGTTTCCTTTTTAATTAACCCCCTGGTATACAGCGCAGAATATATAAACGCGGAACAGAGCTTCTTCTTTGTGGTGTGCCAACTGCCTTTATTGCCTTCTTCGGCATACCGATGTCAGGTTGGCTAAGGGGTGTATCCCTAGCGTTTGTGTAATCAGATTCCCCACCGCAGTCCTCTTTACACAATCAACAACGTTACGATGCAGTACTGCCTGGAGATGTATTTCGCTTCAGATGACACCTCGTTCTGTACCTTATCAGTGATTAGCACTCTGGTCACATTCGGGAAGACCGCTGCTCAAATCGTCTTCTGGCCATCCAGATTTAGGTTTTCCGTGATTCCGCAAAATTGCTTAAGAGAAATTCCAGCACGGTCCCTTCGAAAGGACGGACTTCACATCCTTCCCTGGCGCGAGTTTGTGCTCCGCTTCCACTGACCTCGTTGTCGATAAGACGTTAAATCGTGATCACCCTTTCTGTTCCTGGAGATAACTTATGCACTTCTGCTGTTTTTAGTAAACTCGAGACCGTTACGGAGATGCTCAACAAAGATTAGTGACAGGCGCTACAAAGAGGGGTTTCTTATTATTTCCTCCCACAAATTACCACGGGTGGAAAATCAGAGACATTAAGGCTCAGACGGGGGTTTATAAGCAACCATTCTCCTCCCTTTCCATACATGAATGGAAAACGGAGGAGGGAAATTACGTTGCAGCCCAGTGTACCCGCTGCCACACTGGCTTGCTGAGTACAGATGTAGATGCAGTGTAATTACATGTCTTAGGTTTGAATGATAATCTATATCGCATAGCGCGTATAGGCTGGTGAGAAACATGAAGGCAGATATCGATATCAGGCACCGTATGATGGGACACTTCCGGTAGCTGCAGAGAATATCTTTGCTCACCTTCCGTCCCACAATGCGACCAAAGCATGGTTCATTTACGGACTAGTGTGTGACCAATCACGAACATGAGGATACGTACGTAGCCAGCCTGTATAAACCAGTCGCTGGGGCCCCGCAACTAGAAGGGCTTGTTACGCCGCACCGCCGATGGGAGACGCTGAACCAGTTGTAAACACAAGATCGTTGACAGCAAGTTGAAATCAACGAAGTCGGTGTGTCAGATAAAGATTTCTTTAGAGTGGCAGTTTTCTGCTGCAAAAATATCAGTATTCGTATCATAGATTCAAATATACTTGTTGCACTCTAATATTTATTTACATTACATTTTGCCGTTTTCATACATCATTTTTGAGTAGTTAAATGATGCAAATCATTTCACAACCGATCTGGCCTGTACTGTAGATTTATCTCAATAGAAGGAGCGATATTTGTCATACAACTGTTTAAGACACAAAGGGATTACAGACATTTGTTGTGAGAGGGTTTTGATTTAAATCAAGAGGAAAATTTGAAAATTTGTGGCTGACGGTAATTCGAGCCCAGCTCTCTTGCTTACCATGCAGAGGCTCCGACCACTACGTCATTCGGACGCAGTGGTCATAACACCTGTACGAGCTACCCTAGCACGCATCCAAGCAGACCTAAATTCTCAACTCACCCACACACTACTAATGTTCCGCTCCTTGGCACTTATCCTCACTACTCGCTCCATTTCGCCGATTCCAGTAAGATGTACATCCTGGTGTGGATCCGCACCGAGGAGACCACTGACTCTGCACTCTCAATTACATATGTGTGGTGCCTGTTCTCTCGGAAATGTCCGAAAGAACAGACACCACACATACATAAAACTTCGTGTGCAATTCTATTCGCCTGCTTGTGTTGCCAACTTTTTGTTTTCTCTGTCTCTCTATCTCTGTTTATTTTTCTTTGTAATGCGAGTTGATGGAACTCAAAGAACAGCGATATTAAGATTATTTTTTGATATGAAGAGAATATATTTGCAGCTGTTTGATCAGGAGTGTTGCAAAATGTTGAATGTGGTCGTAAAATTGTCAAGACATGAGTAAGAAGGGGGTCAGAGGTGGTCAACGTATTAAGACTATTGGTTCTTTGATACATAGGTTTGATTATGTGCGATCCGTATACTTTGCGTCCGTATCGTTGGCCACGGGGTATCATCCAGAAGTGATCTCTTTGTTTTGGTGGAAACGTCGCAGGCATGGGATACGTCAGTGCAGGAGCGATGACTTTGGACCGGCTACTTGCCGTCAGAACGTCTCACAGGAGCAGCGCGTCGTATAGCGGAACTGGTTGTCTTCTGTCTGATGTGTGCCGTCTCGCGGAATTATTTACAGTATACACTCCACCTGATCTGCTTATTGGTGAGCCCCTTTATTTCACCGTTATTCGTTTGGTAGCTGTTCTTGAGTTGCCTCCTTTACTGCTAAAGCTTCCCTGCCCACAGTGTACTGTTCTTTCCTACACCACGACGGCGTAGTTGTTCTTTGATTTGGCTTGGTTCTGCCCCTCCAGAATTCGACGGTCTACGGAGCTTCAGGCTTGTTAATTTACTGTTAATACCAGTAATTCCGGGAGTTCTGCCTTTGAATTGAGGGGGATCTGAAAGTTAAAGCGCTCGCCCTTTGAGAGTGGCTCATTGTAACCTCAGTATCGCGAATTTGTTTAAAGTTTGAAAGGTTTTTGTAAGATTTTATTAATGACCCAGTGCAACCTTACTATTTCTCAGATCGTGAACATTCGTTTAAAGATTTATATCCTTTTTGAAAATTTGATTAAGCTTTCGAGAAGTGTTTAACTTCATTTTTGAAAGGCGCCAGGAATACATTTTTGCCGTTTTTGTCTATCCATTAAAGGTGAATAACAGTAATTTAAATCAAAATTTGGGAGAGGTTTTTATCCACTCTTTAATGGTGGCTCCCCTTTAAACGTAGCTCAGCTTTGAACGTGGCTCCATTAGAATTGTGCTCTTTTGTAAACATTGGTTTAAATTAAATTTTAACGTTTTCCTTTTGCTCTGGTTAGTGATAGTGTTAAAGCTAAGCGTAAGTCTTGAACACTTGCTGATTATCAGAGTATGATGTATTAGTTACCCTTTTGGTGTGTTTAGATCACCTCAGCCTACTTGTGTAACACTACTAAAGTTACTCCGCACGTAGCCCGACGCCTATGTCATACAGCGGACGGAAGCGTGATCACTACTTTATACGTCGTTCAAAACTTGAGGTAAAATTTCCTTGTATCTAAATCTTAAGTAAAACTATGAAATTTGTATGCACGTTTATTTTCAGGTATCTGCAATTTCTCAGTTTCATTGCCTTAAATGACTTGCAGCATTTTTAGATTTCTAATCAAATTTTGTTTTAATTAACGTTTCTCTGAGCATTCATTCTCAGTGTATTTTACTAACGAGATTACTGAACTTGTTTGTAAAACCATATTTGCTTCAAGTTGAATTTTAATTTAACCAAAGCATGTGCAAATGTTTGTTCTGATTCAGTGCTACACTATATACATTGCTGAGCGTGTCTGCAAAACCATAAGTTGCTTAATTGTTCTGTGCATGCTACCAGTGTGTTGTTGGAAAATCAAAGAAAAAAATATTTTTGCTGCATCCTCGATTTGGATTTGGTCGTTTTGCTCGAGCAGCCCGTGTACTCCTATCCTGCCATTTGAAGGGCATAAGGAAATAATAAGTGGGAAAGATTTGTGTGCTCTATTTTTCTCTATTAATGCCAATAGTTCTCTGATACTCATGTTTACTTGATAATATAAAAGGTATTTTTTTATGATAATATTCTTCTAAGGTGAGAAGGTCCTTTTTAATTTTTTGTTCTGATTATTTTCCGTTTTGTTTCCTTAGAGGTCAGCTTATGATAATGCTGTCTGTGCTGCACTGTTAATGTAAAATGGTGGGTTTGTATACCGCTCTCTCGTACGTTCTCTCTAGCATACGGGTACTTTTAGAATTGAAGCTGCGAGGAGGGGGTTGTGAGTCGTGCTTGGGTAGCTCATATTAGCTGGGTGGTACTGGCGCGCGTTCGATTCCCGGTCGGGTTGGAGATTTTCAGTCAGCCTTCGGCGGCGCAGCGGTTCGGACGGTGTTAACGTCTGCGCGAGAGGTGTTTACGTTAAGTGTGTAGCGGTGTGTCGCTGTATACATAGAACGAATCATGGCCTTGTCGTTCCGCAAATCGACACTGAAATTTAGTTTTGTTTACGAATATGCTGGACCGAAGGCTTACGAGATTGAACGTTATTTACGTAACGAGGTAAAAATCTAACCTGACGTTCTAGTTGGAGCCGGCCAGGGTGGCCGAGCGGTTCTAGGCGCTACAGTCTGGAACCGCGCGACCACTACGGTCGCAGGTTCGAATCCTGCCTCGGGCATGGATGTGTGTGATGTCCTTAGGTTAGTTAGGTTTAAGTAGTTCTAAGTTCTAGGGGACTGATGCCCCAGATGTTAAGTCCCATAGTGTTCAGAGCCATTTGAACCATTTTTTTTCTAGTTGGAATACACTTATCTATAGTCAGCAGCGTGGTCTCTGTCAAGCTCATCAACGAAGCGGCTTGTGACGAACTATTACTCTGACACCGACAAGGACTTCATTTCTGTAATTCGGACGGGAATGTTGGAGCGGTTACAGTTGAACATGCCGGCATGGGCCTACGAACGATCGGCGTCTTCGAGCTTCCATTCGAAGTGCCAGAAGAATTGGTGACAGACGCCCTGCGTCCTTACGGAACGGTCCTATCCCACGTGGCTGAAAAATGGGCGAGTCTTAAGACGTATCCTGTCCTCAATGGCGTCAGGCAAATACGGATCGAACTCCGAAAACACGTTCCGTCCTACTTGTACATCGCTGGTTGTAGGGTGATTGTCATCTACGACGGACAACCAAGGACGTGCTCTGGGTGTGGTAAGGAGGAACACGTCCGTTCTGAGTGTGCTTATCGAAGGTTGTTACAGCTGCCACGGGATGATCCACCCCTCACACCGAGTCCGACTGTGCTCCCCATGAACTATGTCTCCGAAATACGCGATGACGTGGGCCGCAGGACAGAAACGTACTGGAACACACAGACACACAGACAGACGAGTTGCGCTGGACCGCCTGCGGCAGTCACAGGACTTCCTCTCTTCGGTGGCGCTTTCGGCCTCTTCAGATAAGGCACTTACAGACGTCGATAATACGACGGCGTACGATTCCGACGTCCCCCACGAACAACCAGAGACAATGCTGACCTCTGATTCCGAGGCCCGGCAACAAAAACAGCGATCCCCAAAAAGGGGAAGAATCGCCACCTCGCTGTGGAGAACGACCAATCTGACCTAGCAGGCGATTCTGAGGCGTTTTCGGGTAATGAGCAGCCAACCATGGATATAGAAGAACTGGCTAGCGTGGGTGCAAGGGTGGCCAGCGGGAAGGCGACACGACCTTCCGACGACGATGCTCCAGAAGCAACGTAGGAGTTCGATCGACGGCAACAGACTACTGGGGAGGCTACGGAGACTACGACGCGCGAGAACGATGGGACGCTAGGGAACTGGTCAGAAGACCCACCCCCATGGGTAACAGGCGATGCCAGAGGAACTGCTCCCACACACTCCCCGGTGTAAGACCGGAAGAGTGCACGGAATAACGGCAGACTATATGAGGGGACGACGGGGGATGTTAGTAAGAGAGCAGCCTATTTACGGAAGAGTTAGCGACCGTAAGGTGCTCTATCTATTTTGACAGCCATGCAACGAGCTTATCGAATAGGGTCTCTTAACATCAATAGCACTGGGACGCCGATAAAAATCAAGATGCTCAGTGGCATGATAAAGGCTGCAGATTTAGACATAGTGCTATTACAGGAAGTTCGAGTACTTCGCCCTCGGACTTTTACGGTTACAATATTTACTGTTCCCCGTGTGACAAGAGTGGCGTTGGAACACCGATACTATTAAAGGAAGGGATACGTGCCGACGAAGTAGAGTATTTGCCTTCTGCCGTGGTACGGCTGTAACCATAGCTGGAATACGTTTGATCAATATACAGGGTGTTACAAAAAGGTACGGCCAAACTTTCAGGAAACATTCCTTACACACAAAGAAAGAAAATATGTTATGTGGACATGTGTCCGGAAACGCTTGGTTTCCATGTTAGAGCTCATTTTATTACTTCTCTTCAAATCACATTAATCATGGAATGGAAACACACAGCAACAGAACGTACCAGCGTGATTTCAAACACATCGTTACAGGAAATGTTCAAAATGTCCTCCGTTAGCGAGGATAAATGCATCCACCCTCCGTCGCATGGAATCCCTGATGCGCTGATGCAGCCCTGGAGAATGGCGTATTGTATCACAGCCGTCCACAATACGAGCACGAAGAGTCTCTACATTTGGTACCGGGTTTTCGTAGACAAGAGCTTTCAAATGCCCCCATAAATGAAAGTCAAGAGGGTTGAGGTCAGGAGAGCGTGGAGGCCATGGAATTGGTCCGCCTCTACCAATCCATCGGTCACCGAATCTGTTGTTGAGAAGCGTACGAACACTTCGACTGAAATGTGCAGGAGCTCCATCGTGCATGAACCACATGTTGTGTTGTACTTGTAAAGGCACATGTTCTAGCAGCACAGGTAGAGTATCCCGTATGAAATCATGATAACGTGCTCCATTGAGCGTAGATGGAAGAACATGGGACCCAATCAAGACATCTCCAACAATGCCTGCCCAAACTTTCACAGAAAATCTGTGTTGGTGACGTGATTGCACAATTGCGTGCGTATTCTCCTCAGTCCACACATGTTGATTGTGAAAATTTACAATTTGATCACGTTGGAATGAAGTCTCATCCGTAAAGAGAACATTTGCATTGAAATGAGGATTGACACATTGTTGGAAGAACCAGTCGCAGAAGTGTACCCGTGGAGGCCAATCAGCTGCTGGTAGTGCCTGCACACGCTGTACATGGTACGGAAACAACTGGTTCTCCCGTAGCACTCTCCATACAGTGACGTGGTCAACGTTACCTTATACAGCAGCAACTTCTCTGACGCTGACATTAGGGTTATCGTCACCTGCACGAAGAATTGCCTCGTCCATTGCAGGTGTCCTTGTCGTTCTAGGTCTTCCCCAGTCGCGTGTCATAGGCTGGAATGTTCCGTGCTCCCTAAGACGCCGATCAATTGCTTCGAACGTCTTCCTGTCGGGACACCTTCGATCTGGAAATCTGTCTCGATACAAACGTACCGCGCCACGGCTATTGCCCCGTGCTAATCCATACATCAAATAGGCATCTGCCAACTCCGCATTTGTAAACATTGCACTGACTGCAAAACCACGTTCGTGATGAACACTAACATGTTGATGCTACGTATTGATGTGCTTCATGCTAGTACTGTAGAGCAATGAGTCGCATGTCAACACAAGCACCGAAGTCAACGTTACTTTCCTTCAATTGGGTCAACTGGCGGTGAATCGAGAAAGTATAGTACATACTAACGAAACTAAAATGAGCTCTAACATGGAAATTAAGCGTTTCCGGACACATGTCCACATAACATCTTTTCTTTATTTGTGTGTGAGAAATGTTTCCTGAAAGTTTGGCCGTACCTTTTTTTACGGTGCGTATACGCACCGTAAGGCTCGGATAAGAGAAGGGACAGAGCAGATTTTTACGCCCTTGAGGTTACACCGTTGTTCCAGGGACGATAAGATGTTTGCATACTTGGTGGAGATTTTAATTGTGTGCTCGACAGAAACGACCAACATCCTAACTATACTGCTAGCCAGTAACTTCGGGAGCTGGTCAACGGGATGGAATTAGTCGAAACATGGGACCTGAAGTATGGTAACCAACCAGGATAAACATTTTTTACGAGCCACTCCGCGGGCCGTTTCGATCGGATCTACGTTTCAAGGGCATTAGCGATGTCGACGGTGGACGCAGAAATATGGTCGACAGCATTTAAAGACCACGAGGCATATATTTGTACGGTTAACCTTCATAGACAGCAGGTATGGAGACGGTGGGGTAATTGGAAAATAAACGTCTCCTTCCTGCGTGATGCAGAATGCCGACGCCTGGTGGAGACCGCGTGGCATGGCTGTCTCCGTCGACGAAATTCTTTCGGTTCTGTCCTGCAGTGGTGGATCGAGTGCGCGAAGCCAGCTTTACGGAGGACGTTAATAGGTTACGGGAAGGAGGTTTTTTCAATGGCAGAGCAAGGCCACTGACTTTTCTCTTTACGGCTCTCCGGGAACTGTTAGCTCAATCACCTACATCAAAACGCCAGACGGCCGTCCACCGAGTGAAGGCGAAGCTGGTACAACTTGCGAGGTTAAGGATGGCGGGTACGATGATGCGCGAGAGGTCGCAAGATTGCCGGCCCAACGAGTTTCCCTCGATGCATTATGTGATAAACGAAAGAAGAAGAAGACGAAGGACGTTCATTCATGAGATCGATCTCTGCGATGGCCGTCGTTTTACAACACAAAGGGGTATAGCACAGGCGTTCACGGATCATTTTAGCAGATTCTATGTGAGCAACGGGGAGGGCCAGAGGGAGCTGGGGAACGTCCTGGAAGAGATCCCAGACGCGACGCTTGTGAACGGGGAAGCGGAAGCCCTATCTGAAATTACGTGTGAAGAGCTGAAGGAAGCGATTACACGAGGTACCTGCAACAAGTCTCCAGATCCAGACAGATTCCCGTTGTAATTTTACCGTACCTTTATCACCATTATGACATCAATGTGGTTATGCATGTTTAATGAGCTTCTGCGGCAAGAAGTACCGGTTCACATTAAATTCACGGAAGGGCTCACGATACCGCTACCCAAGCCCAGTGGTGGCAAACGGTCTTGTGATTATCGCCCCTTGACCCTCCTTAATAGCGACTATAAGATCTACATGCACATACGGGGCAGTCGTATCACAACAACGCTGGCGGATCGAATACATGCCGATCAGACTTGTCTTGGGGGCATCAGTAATATCTACACAGCCTTGGGAGACCATCGTGACGTCGTTGCCCTCGCGGCTGCATGCCGCCTCCGAGGGGCACTGGTTGCTATAGATGTCGATCGTGCTTTTGATCGCCTGGATCATGTGTACCTCGCGGCGGTGATGAACAGGATGGGTGTCTCGCCATTATTGACCACTGCAGTAAGGCGGCTGTTGCACAGCGCCAGATCAGCGATGGTGATCAACGGAGGGAGAAATGAGTATTTTAAGATCTTGGTAGAGCACTTGCTCGTGAAAGGCAAAGGTCCCGAATTCGACTCTCGGTCTGGCACACAGTTTTAATCTGCCAGGAAGTTCCATATTTCAAATCTTCTTTTTGCCCAACATGCCTTCCAGCAGATTTGTTACATTGTAATTGATATATATTTATTTTCTAAAACTTGTCCACACCTTATTTCATTTATCAGACGTATTTCTGGGTCCAATTGCCTGTACCTTGTCATTTGGAAGTAATGTTTCGCGTAGTATTAGATTCCAGCAAGAAGAAAGGAATTATAGATTGCCATTACTGAACATTGTCCTTTAAGCTGATACTTACTTTTCAAACACTTGATACCACCAAGCAGCCTCGTCCAGTAGAAATGAATAAAATTGAAATTATGCTAAAGCACCGGCACATTTAAAATACACCCTCATGCTTGAAGCGTAGTTCGAGACCTTGACCTATGCCATACGAGACAGCCATACTGTTCCGAAATTACGAAGTCATCTCCATCTGCAAGCTGGAATATTTATGACCGTTTAGCGTGCCGTGTTCACTACACGCAGAAATGCGATTATTCTTTAGCTACACACCACATATATTAATCTACAAACGGTTGGGACTAAGTAACTTCACACACTATTCATATTCACAGAATATCGGTCTGTAATGTAACAGTTCCCGTTGAAAACTTACTCCAGATTTTAAATATTTCGTTGTTAAACATCTGGAACTGTAGTCTTAGCTGGTATAATAATTTGAATTTAGATAGTCAATCCAAATTTTCCCTCTGATAAAGTGCTCTCTCTTAATTGTTACACACTAGCTATATCTATACTTCTTGAAGAAGCTAGTTTTCTTCATTTAGAGTGCACATAAGTATGTATTTTATTATTTCTGCATTGCCTCTACACAGTAGAAAATTACCGAATGAGGCACTGTAGGTTTTAGGACACGGATCCCATATTCGGGAGGATGGAACTGCTGTGTCCGGCCATCCTTATTTGGGACTTTCGTGGTTTTATTAGACCGTTAAGGCAAATTCCGGGATGGTCCTTTAATCAAGACGACGACCGCCCACCTGTCATATAATAGTAGGCTGCATGCCCTACACTCTTACGCATGTTTTCTTTTTACGCTGTGTGTTATGTTTTGGTCTATTGATTGGCATTGTATTACCTCGACAAATGCTGTGTCATTCTGAAGTGATCGTTGGGTGAACAAAGATAAATAGTAGTATTGTTTTGTAGCTCAAACAGCAGCTGTTATTTCTGTCTTAATTATGGAAACACAAGTCCGAATATTTATTAAAACTTGTTCTTCTGCATCCCCAAACACGTTTCGGCACCTTTGTGCTACCAACGATGAGTACTTTTATTCCGTACCAATAAAAGGAAACGTTTTAAGCAACAACTAGTAACATCCGCACCACCGATTCTTTAAAGAACGGAATTCCATTGCAAGAAAAGTTAGATTTTCACGCATCTGAACGTTTATGACGTGATCCATGAGTCGTACATTAACATAATTTTGCAAGTACATGGGGATACTGTTTCCAAACTGTACTGTGAACAAAGTAGTAGAGAGATAATAAACTAAAACTTCATGCCTGAAGCTAAAGTTTTATTGTATGAATAGCAAAAATGTAGTAACCGATAAACTTTTCTCCTTTCATTGTTTTCGCGGGATCTGAGTGAGAAAAAGTTTCGAGGCGGCTTGAAATTAACTGTAAAGATTGTTGGGTATCGTTAACTATTCCCACATTCAAATACTGGGTGAATACAATCGGGGCAATTTGCGCGCCATGAGTTACACTTTCTCAAGACATGTACATAGTTTCTAATTTAATTGTTTCACCTACGCTAAGGTGATAAAAGTCATGGTATAACTGCTAATATCGCGCCAGACCTTCTTTTTCGCGGAGTGGCACGGACTCAACCTGTCGGTGAAAGTCCACTGCAGGAAAATAGGGCCATGCTGCCTCTGTCCAAACAATGGCCCTGAGCACTATGGGACTTAACTTCTGAGGTCATCAGTCCCCTAGAACTTAGAACTACTTAAACCTAACTAACCTAAGGACACCACACACATCCATGCCCGAGACAGGATTCGAACCTGCGAACGTAGCGGTCGCGCGGTTCCAGACTGTAGCGCCTAGAACCGCTCGGCCACTCCGGCCGGCGCTGCCTCTGCAACCGTCCGTAATTGTGCTGCCGCACGAACTGATCTCTCGATTGTGTCCCACAAATGGTTGATGGAATTCATGTCGGGCGATCTGGGAAGCCAAATCATTCGCTCGAACTGTACAAAAAGTTCTTCAGACAAATTGCGAACAACTGCAGCCCGGTGACATGGCGCACTGTTATCCACAAAAATTCCGTCATTTTTTGGGAACATGAACTCCATGAACGGCTGCAGATGGTCTCCAAGTAGCGGAACATAACCGAGGCCCAGAACATTCCATGTAAACACAAGCCACACCATTACTGAGCCACCACCAGCTTGCTCAGCACACTGTTGACAATTTGGGTGTATAGCTTCGTGGGGTCTGGGCCACACCCGATCCCCATCAGCTCTTACCAACTGAAATCGGGACTCATCTGATCAGGCCACGGTTTTCCAGTCATCGAGATTCGAATCGATATGGTCACGAGCCCAAGAAAGGCACTGCAGGCGATGTCGTGCTGTTAGCAAAGCGTAGGTCGTCTGCTGCCATAACCCATTAACGCCAAATTTCGCCGCACTGGTCTAACGGATACGTTAGTCGTCCGTCCGACATTGATTTCTAAGGTTGTTTCACGCAGTATTGCTTTTCTCTTACCAGCGACTACTCTAAGCAAAACCCGCAGCTCTCGCTGCTGTCACCCACTGCACTGCTGGTAGTGAGAGGTAATGATCGAAATCTGGTATTCTGCACACGCTCATGGCGCTTTGAATATCGGAATATTGAACTCCCTAACAATGTCCGAAATGGAATGGCTCATGCTTCTAGCTTCAACTACCATTCCGTATTGCCCCGTCGTGCGGCCATAATTACGTCGGAAACCTTTTCACGGGTATCAGCCGAGCACAAATGACGGCTTCGCCAACGCACTGGCCTTTTATACCTTGTGTAGGCCATACTACAGCCATGTGTATATTTGCATATCGCTATCGCATGAATTTTGTCACCTCAGTGTATTGTGGTCAACTGTATCTCTTAATGAGTAAATTACAAAACTATTATAAATTTTTAATTCGGTCAATAATCGTTTTAAATACTGAAAACTAAATTTTTCTTGCCCGAGGAAGTGAGTAGATGGGTGTGATATTACTGTGACAGCGTTTAATTGCATACATTATCTGAAGGTAAATTCGGCTTCTAAACATTTTATGTCGTGGTGATTATTGTCTCTATCCTGTTCCGTTGTACGCGTCGCAGTAGAACTTTGGAGTATTCACAAGAATTGCTTAAAATTACTACACCGAAAAATTATCAGTAATAATTTATAGATAGAATATAGTACAAGTATAGTACCTGCTTTTCTTGTATGTTGTCTTACTTCATCCGTGCTAACGTAACCAATTGTCTAGGGGTACCGTCTTTTATTTATCAAAACGTCCTCGGTTACGAGTTCGATACCTGCCACCCCTTAAATTTTGAATAATAATCGACTTTGGTGACCGAAGACTTCCGGCATCCTCATTCTGCCAACGTCCTTGTCAAAGAGAGCAGCGGAGCGGACAGAGGTTCATGGCATTTTCTTGCCCTATGGGTGGAAAGCTGCCCCTAATGGCGAAAGAATCAGCAATGATCAGTGGCATGAGAATGCAGAAGACAAGGTAAACCACTGCATTAAAGAAACATAACGTGTTTCCACAGGACATCTGGCTTGTAATTGAAAAATTGTCAAGAGTTCTCTTTATTGGCAAAAGATTCCAGAATAATCTCCCATTCGGATCTCTGGGAGGGGACTGCCATGGGTGAGGTGACCATGAGGGAAAGATTGAATAATCAACGAAAGGATAACGGTCTACGAGTCGTGGCGTGGAATGGCAGAAGCTTGAATTTGGTAGGAAGGTAGAAAATCTGAAAAGGGAAATGCAAAGCCTCAATATAGATATAGAAGAGTTCAGTGAAGTTAAATGGAAAGTAGACAAGGATTTCTGGTCAGATGAGTATAGGGCAATATCAACAGCAGCAGAAAATGGTATAATGGGAGTAGGATTTGTTATGAATAGGGATGTAGGGCAGAGATTCTGTTACTGTGAACAGTTCAGTGATAGGGTTATTCTTATCAGAATCGACAGCAAATCAGCACCGACAACGATAGTTCAGGTATATACGCCGACATTACAAGCTGATACATACCGAGACTTCAAACGCATAAATTTGCCTGAACTCGAAACTGAGGCGCAATAAATAGTTTGGGGGATGACATCTACTCCCCTCATGGACATAAACGACAAACTCCAAGATTTCACTACCAAAATTACTAAACTATATGACAAATACGCTCCAATAAAGACCAGAAAAGTAAAAAGGAAACCTGCACCTTGGCTGACTGATGAACTAAAACAGCTCATGAATCTCAGAGACGCTGCTCATCGAGCATACAAGATACACCCTACCCCTGAAAATCACATTGTATACAAGCAGAAGCGAAACAAAGTCAGTCAAGCGGTGAGAAACGCTAAGCTCAGGCATGCCCGTACATTAGCTGACAACAGATGTAGACCAGCTATCCTATGGAAAAATCTCCGTAGTCTCGGTTTAGGCAAAATAAAAGTTGCAGAAAATCCCATGGTCCCAGCTGAAGAACTAAACCGATTCTTCACATTACCTGCAACCACAATTGAACCGCAAAAAAAAAAAAACAGAGAATCATTGATTACTTCATGGGGATGAACGACTGTAGCAAAGAAAAATTCTATCTACGGCACGTCACTTGCAATACTGTCAAGAAAGCAATAATGCGGATTAGATCAGCATCTACTGGACATGATGGCATCACTATCCAGATGGTAAAACTTATTATTGATCAACTACTGCCCTCTATAACAGACATTTTCAACGACTCATTAATCACAAGTGTTTTCCCTGAGGCCTGGAAACTGGGACAAATTAAGCCACTGCCTAAAAAGGACATCGCCACAGCACCCTCTGACTACCGCCCCATCTGCCTTCTTCCTGCACTATCAAAGGCCTTAGAATATATAGTCTATGACCAGCTCACCAACTACCTAACAACTAACAACCTACTAGACGAATACCAATCAGGTTTCCGTAAATATCGAAGCACAACATCCGCACTGATAAAGGTGACAGATGACCTGAAACTTGCCATGGACAGACAAGAAGCGACTATCATTTGCTTCTTAGATTTCAGCAAAGCATTTGATACTGTCGACTTCGACATCTTACTAGCCAAACTTAGCGGTCTAAATTTCTCACCAAGTGCAGTGCAATGGTTTCGCTCATACATGACGTCTCGTCAGCAACGCGTCCTGTCCGGGAATATAAAATCACAATGGCGGCAGGTAGTGTCAGGCGTTCCCCAAGGCTCAGTACTAGGTCCCATACTCTTCTCTCTGTATGTCAATGATGTGTCATCGGTTCTGACTTATTGCAAATATCATATGTATGCTGATGACCTTCAGTTGTATCTAAGTGCGGAACCAAACAATCTGAAGAAAGCTATTGAAAACTTCAATACTGATCTCGATGCATTATCAAAATGGGCACAGGACATAGGACTAAAACTAAACCCATGTAAAACCCAAGCGGTACTTGTTGGTCACTCTAAGCTCATTAGCCCAAAACATCGGGAATCCGTACCATCTCTTATAATAAATGGAACAAATATTAACTTCTCTCCCTCAGCAAAGAGTTTGGGGGTAATAATAGATGAAAATCTAAATTGGACAGAGCACGTAACTGCAGTGTGCAAAAAAGCATCAGCATCCCTTCATGTCCTACAAAAATATAAAAAACTCTTCCCTTTCGATCTGAAAAAGAAATTAGTACAAACGCTTATATTTCCAATCATTGATTACAGCGATATTATCCTACAAGGCCTCTCTCAGAAAAACTCGCGACGTCTGGAACTGGTCATGAACGCCTGTGTCCGATATATCTGTGACATTCGACTTTTTGATCACATTTCACCAGCATATGCAAAATTGTCCTGGCTGCGTGCAGACAAACGCAGAGATTTCCATACTCTCTGTTTCATCTACTGCCTTATAAATGTACACTGTCCCTCATATCTCTCCTCGTCCTTAACGCTTATGTCTGAACAACATGACAGAAACTCACGCTCCCATCATAATAAAATCCTCTCTGTTCCACTGCATCGCTCAGTCGCCTTCTCCAAGTCCTTTACAGTAGCGGGAACCCGACTCTGGAATAACCTCCTTCGGTATGTTAGAGAACTTAAAAACATGTCCGGCTTCAAAAAACAGTTAATGACGTATCTACTTAAGCAACAGTAATGCTTTCCTTTGTACACAAATGCACTTCATCTCATTACTTCCCTCTTTCCCCCTCCTTAAGTCTCCCTCCCCAAAAACTCGCTATACTAGTAAACATCTACCTTACACACCAAGATATTAATGTACATCTGCACAAATCTTCATTACTATTGCCAATTTTTCTCATGTTTATCATTATTATTTATTTTTTTTACTGTTACTATTATTAGTTTTATCATAATTTGTATGTATAGCACCTGTCGTAAAAATACTGCCAGTACTTACTTTATTAGGTCTTAGTCATTATTCTTTATTGATATTGTGACTAGAGTAATCTAATTTTCTTATTTAAAGTATTGTCATCATGTAACTCTGATGTGTGAAATGCTGCATGTGTGAAACACTGGTCCAATGTAAGAGAGGGCCTGATGGCCCTAATCTGATCAGGTTAAATAAATAAATAAATAAATAAAATAAAATAAATAAAGATGAAGAAATAGAGAAAGTATATGAGGATATTGAAAGCGTAATAGAATGCGCAAAGGGGGACTGGAATGCAGTCTTAGGGGAAGTAGTAGGAGAAGAGGTTGCAGGAGAATATGGGCTTGGGATGAGGAATGAGAGAGGAGAAAGACTATTTGAGTTCTGTATAAAGTTTCAGCTAGTGATAGCGAATACTCTGTTCAAGAATTACAAGAGGAGGAGGTATACTTGGAAAAGCACGGGTGATACTGGAAGATTTCGGTTAGAGTACATCATGGTCAGACGGAGATTCCGAAACCAGATTCTTGATTATAAGGCGTACCCAGGAGCAGATATAAACTCAGATCCCAATATAGGAGTGATGAAGAGTAGGCTGAAGCGTAAGAGATTATTCAGTAATAGTCAATATGCAAGGAAGTGGGATACAGATATACTAAGGAACGACGATATACGCATGGAGTTCTCTAAGTCTGTAGATTTAGCAATAAAGAATAGTCGAGCAGGCAGTACAGTTGAAAAGGAATGGACATCTCTAAAAATGGTCATCACAGAAGTTGGGAAGGAAAAGATAGGTACAAAGAAGGTAACTGCGAAGAAACCATAGGTAGCAGAAGAAATACTTCAGCTGATCGTTGAAAGAAGGAAGTACAAAATGTTCAGGGACATTGAGGAATACAGTAATATAAGTCGCTGGGGAATGAAATAAATAGAAAGTATAGAGAAGCTAAGACAAAACAGCTGCATGAAAAAAGTAAAGAAATCGAAAAAGACATGATAGTTGCAAGGATTGACTCAGTGTAGGGAAGCAGCCTACTCACGTTGTATAAAATTCCATTGTGTGCCAGCCTAGTCCGCTGTAACTAGATCTGATGTCATAAATGTTGCGCCATACTTTAAAAATCAAGTAAATAACCTGAAACATTTCTAGCATGTCAGGAGTAATACTAAATCAATATGTGTAGCATATCAGTTCAATAACTTTAACCATTCTCGAAATTTGGATGTTTTTCTGTAAAAATTATTGGCGCAACAGAAAAGAGCTAGAAACTTAAAAATTTATATTTAGATTCCTTTTGCATAATAATTTAGTAGAAACAGTATTCTGGATCTCACAAATTGAAATTTTAATTGAAATTCATGATTTTCTTGTTTTTGTCTTAAAATTTAAGGAAGCAAGATAGATTAAGTAGGCGAATAAATAAAGCTAGGATGTTTAAATTTACGTAGAAGGGAGATCCACTATAATCATAAAGATGTGAGAAGTTTCAACTGAATAACTATAAAAGTATAGCGATAGCGTATCTCCAAAGGGCAAGTTCAGAGCTCGTCTACTGCGTGTAGTGTAATTAAATTAATTCTCTCGCCCAAAATATTTGACTAAGCCATGTCAGACATTTATTATGATTACTTACCTATGTGCTGATTTCACATTTAAATTGAGAGCTTCATCGGCCATCAGTAATGGAAGCAATGATTTATTCGATAACTTAAAGAAGTGCATTACTAGTCCAGCGGCTAGTCGGGAGAGCGGATTTGATCAGGCGTTCCCTTAGCCGTCCGCACCGCGGCTTTATATATAAGAACGCTGCACAAGCGAAAAAGGCCCCAGTTCTCTCCAGACGCTGATTAGCGCACCACCTGTGCCGGGAGTCGCGTCGCTTCGGTATCATTGCTATAAACAGCCTCGGATGCCATAATAAGTTACTCGGGATATGCGTAACCATGAAATCGTTTTCCAGTGAAGTGTTAATTCTGGGATGACTTTAATGATCTATCTTCAGTTTGCGTATGTCGCATTTTCACGTGCCGTCGCCGGACACACATTCTACCATTATTTAGCGTGGCGTTTGATGAACATTAGCATCAAATTATGGCGAGCATTCACTTAAACATTTAATTTGAACAGTTATAGTTGCATCAGCGCATTAGACTCTGAACTGCTCTGGTAGTTGGTTGTGTGGATTCTTTTTTGGTCTGTGACTTTCAGAATATAGTGAACATTTTAGAGAGAATCGCTTTTGATTATGAATCCCAGACAATCTCCCAATTCCTCAGAGCTATAAGCTGTAGCTGTAAGTGTATTTCTCAGATGAAGTGAGCACTAGGAATTCTAATTACAGGCTCCACATTTTGCTAATCACTTTCTGGTTGCCAATGTTGTAGTTAGAGAGCCAGTGTTGAGAACGGCAAACAACAGCATTAAATAAATTATAGGAACATTTAATTAACAATTATTCCACCCGCCGCCCCACATATGGTGCATTGGCCGGGAAATGCATCTTTTCTACATTACATTCAACATTCAATAAAAATTAATTCCACTCGCCACCCCACATCAGCATATAGGAAAGTCAAAACTACTTAACTGCTTTCGGTGATATTAAATGCAAGGGTGGTACATTAAGAGTGCAACCAGAACAACATTGTTAAATGGAGAGCAGAAAGTGGATAGGTAGAAAGAGTTTACTGACGGCCTCTATGAGGGGGAAGATTTGCCTGATGTGAAAGAAAAAGAAACAGGAGTCGATTTAGAAGAGATAGGGGGTCCTGTATTAGAATCATAATTTAAGAGAACTTTGGAGGACCTAAGATGAAATAAGGCAGAATTTGTAAAACCATTAGGGGAAGTGGCAACAAAATGACTATTCATGTTGGTGTGTAGAATGTATGAATCTGCCAATATACCGTCTGACTTTCAGAAAAATATCAACACAATTCCGAAGACTGCAAGAAATGACAAGTGGGAGATTATCGCACAATTAGTTCAACCGCTCATGCTCTACGATGCTGACGAGCATAACATACAGAAGAACGGAAAAGAAAATTGAGGATGTGTCAGATGACAATCAGTATGGCTTTATGAAAGGTACAGGAATCAGTGAGTTAATTCTGGTGTTGCAGTTAATAATGGGAGCAAGACTAAAGAAAAATCAAGACACGTTCACAGGATTTGTCGACCTAAAGAAAGCGTTCAACAATGTAAAATGGTGTTAATGTTCAAAATTCTAAGAAAAATAGGGATAAGCTATAGGGAGGGACGATTAATATATAATATGTACAAGAACCAAAGGGCAATTATAAGTGTGGACGAGGAAGAACGAAATGCTCGGATTAAAAAGGGTGTAAGATAGGGATGTTATCTTTTGCCCGTGCTGTTCAATCTGTACATCGAAGAAGTAATGATGGAAATAAGAGAAATCTTTAGGACTGGAATTAAATTTCAGGGTGAAAGGGTATCGAAGATACGATTCGGTGATGACATCGCTATCCTGAGTGAAAGTGAAGAAGAATTACATGACTTGAATGGAATGGACACTCTAATGAGTACAGAATATGGACAGAAAGTAAATTGAAGAAAGACGAAACTAATAAGAAGTAGCAGAAATGAGAACAGCAAGAAACTTAACACCTGGACTGATGGTCACGAAGTAAATGATGTTAAGGCAGGAAAATAACCAATGGAGGATGGTACAAGGAGGACATCAAAAGCAGACTAGCACTGGCGAAAAGGGCATTCCTGGCCAAGAGAAGTCTACTAGTATCAAACATAGACCTTAATTTGAGGAAGAAATTTCTGAGAATGTACGTTTGGAGCACAGCGTTGTATGGCAGTGAAACATGGACTGTGGTAAAACCGGAACAGAAGACAGTGGAAGCATTTGAGATGTGGTGCTGCAGACGAACGCTGAAAATTAAATGGACTGATAAGGTAAGGAATGAGGAGTTTCTACGCAGAATCGGAGAGGAAAGTAATATGAGTAAAATACTGACAAGAACAGAGGACAGGATCTATTAAGACATTAGGGACTGAGTACCATGGTAATAGAGGGAGCTGTAGAGGGCAACAATTGTAGAGGAAGACAGGGATTGGAATACATCCAGCAAATAATTGAGGACGTAGGCTGCAAGTGCTGCTCTGAGTTGAAGAGGTTGGCACAGGAGAGAATTTAGTGGCGGGGCGCATCAAATTAAAAAAAAAAATATCTTGAGGACAAAGGTAGAGCGACGCACGCCAGATACAGGTTTCGCTTCCTATCCCGCACCGAGGAACTCTTGGAGTGTTCAACGCCCTGGACTCCCTTCCGGAGAACCGAGAAGATATCTGTTAAATGTCCCTTTTGACGACGACAGACAGAGCAGAAGCTCAAAAAGGACTGGGATGGAGAAGGAAGTCGGCCGTGTCCCTTGTAAGGGAATTAAGCCGTCATGTTTACACAAATTCTCTGAATTTCAATGCTAGTGGCAATTAATAGTGCGATATTTATATTACGTTTCCCAGGAACGTCTGTCTCTTACAGAGTTGTACATATTTCACAGCAAGTTCATGTCTCTGGTTGTGACGATCTTCGTTGGACTCTGGCTTTTTGAAGAGGGCGTTTTGTCCGATGGAGAGAAATAATTGCACTGAAATGCTACCAAGATTAAAATATTCACTGGCTAAAGTACTACGATACAATTTGCTTAAAGGAAAGACGTGGCCTAAATTTCCAAGGGCATGATCAAATATTCAATGGTCTTTATATTTTTTTGAAAATCTGCAGTAAGGTCAAATGAATGAATAATGGAGATAATCATGACTTCTAGAAGCACTGACTACAATTTATGTCGCTTATTTACGCGAAAGGAGAATTAAATTTAAGTTGAGAAGCCGTATTACCTTTTACTTTTGCTGGAATGTCGACCTCAGTTGCGAGTAATATAATGTTGATAAATATTTTTGGTTCCTTTATTTGCGACGAAATGAAACGAATTTTTCGTGCCATACGCTTTTGGCCTTTATTATTTGAAAATGACCTGCAATAGGCTGTATGGATATTTATGTTTACACTATTTTGCTTTAAGAATTGCTCATTAAGGTTGTAAACAGTTCTGGAACTTTCAGACTTTTTGTGACCTCATAATAGTTTAAATTTCTACTTGCAAATTTCGTAGATGCTGCTATACATGTTTTCTTATTCCGATTTAGTTTTTCATCTGTTTATTGCTATTTGCAGTTCCAGACAACCATTAGAGAGAAGAAACAGGTTCGGTGACACATACATCAACATGAACTCTCTGCATAACCTAATGAAGAAAATGATCAGGTAGAAAAAAAAAACGGAGTAAAACGAATGCAAATCCACCTTCACCCACACACGCACACACACGCACACACACGCACACACACGGTTGCTTGCACACAGATATTACGAACACACATTCTACAGTTGCCAACAACATCCAAAACATCATGAAGTAAATGAATGTCCATTTCCGAGTCCACTGCAAGTAAAACTGCGAATAACAGTAAGCAGAACGGCACCTACAAAAGCTAAATAAGAGCACATATAGAGCAGCATCTTCGAAATTTGTAAGGAGACCTTTAAACTTTTCATCACAAAAAGTCAAAAAGTGCGAAAACTGATTACTATCGTAGTGTAAGGAGGTGAATATTTAAAATCAAAATTTTGTAAACATAAAAATGTATATATTTCAAGCTACTGATGATGCCATTCACATAATAAATGACAGACGTGTATGACACCAAAAATTCGCTTCGTTCAGTTGTAATTAGACAAACCGAAAATGATAATTACTAATATAAATAGCTTGATCTGGGTGAGAAAAACTTCTGCAGATGCCGCTTATTGTAGTGCCGCGCAACAAGGACTCACGTCACTGTATGGCCTCCCGTATTAACGTAGTTCATAGTTTCACTAAATGGCTTAAGATAAATTCTTTTGAAATAAGACACTGCTACTTTCCTACCACGTGTTTGTGAAATCTAACCTCGTGCTGCGTTTTTAAATGTAGTTTTCGTCGACTTTATGTGAAGGATACTAGAAGTGACCCAAAATAGTCCCATTCAATCTCACTGACATCCAATCTCACTGTAGAATCGCAGCACATATCTTGAGCTCAATCACAATGATGTATTTTGAAGAATATCTCTCTCATGTCAAACAGCATGGATTCCAGAAACGTCAGGTCATGCTAAAATCAGCTCACGCTTTTCTCACGTGACATCCTGTAAGCTATGGATCACGGTTATGAGGTGGATGCGGTATTTTTATTTTTTTATTTTCAAAAGGCAGTTGTCTCAGTGCCACACCTACCCTTACTGAGAGCACTGAGGTCATACGTGGTACCAAGAAAAGTTAGTAAATGAGTTGAGGAATTTTTGATAGTGAGGATGCAGCTGCCGCGTGGGATTAGCTGAGTGGTCTGACGCACTGCAATCATGGACTGTGCGGCTGATCCTGGCGGAGGTTCGAGTCCTCCCTCGGGCACGGGTGTGTGTGTTTGTCCTTAGGATAATTTAGGTTAAGTAGTGTGTAAGCTTAGGGACTGATGACCTTAGCAGTTAAGTCCCATAAGATTTCACACACATTTGAACATTTCTTAGGATGCAGCACTTTATCTTAGATGGCGTTATCGACAGAAACAGAAGTACCTTAAGAAATGTTACAGCAACTCTTGCCGTTCATTTTGTACGTTAATGATCTTGAGTCGTGGTTGGGTAGCTCAGTTGGTAGAGCACTTGCACGTGAAAGGCAAAGGTCCTGAATTCGAGTCACGGTCCGGCAGACAGTTTTAATCTGCCAGGAAGTTTCTTAACGATCTTGAAAGATTGAAACCTTTCTCTGCACGTTCTTTCACTAATAGGTTCCTCATCATTGGCCTTACTTTGCATTTTATGTGCCTGAGCAGCATATTAAATCACAGTAAAACAGAAAATTAACACTTCCCGCAAGTGACGAGAACTGGACTAATATTTAGATGTCATTTTGTTTACAGATGCCCAAGCTTACAGTATGACGTTTATGACCTGCCACCTGCACCACCACTTGCTGCTGCTGCCATCTATCACAGAACGGTGGAAGCAGGGTAGTAGAGCTAATACTTCAGCATATTAAATATTTCTTCCGTAAAGGCTGCAAAAACAAGATTAGTGTTGTGTACATAGTTCCGGGTAGTCAGCGCGTACACAACTTTTCCACTGGAGCGCGCCCCGCTAAGTACAACAGCGCAGGCGCAGCGCTCGTCCATCTCCGCACTACGAGACGGCGCTGCCTTAGAGACGGACCAAATTCTGCTTCCGCCAATCCGCATATTAATATGTAACGCAGCCAATGAGATTGCTGCTAACGTAGAGCATTTTCTCCTCATGGATCACACTCGCTCAGTGATACGTGAACGTGTGAGGTATTATAACGAGTGTACAGAGCTCCGATTAGTCAGTCTGCATTTGTCTGCACCAGTCTGTACCAGTCTGCATTAGTCTGTACCAGTCTGTACGAGTTCTACATTGATCTGTACCAGTCTATAGTCAAGTTTCAGTCTGCTCCTAATAAGATTACCACATTCCTGTAAATAGCCATGGAGACAAATGTATAGACACTTTTGTCAAGTATCAGAGATATGTGAGAATAAGATTAATGTACCAATACCAAAGGAACTTCAGATTTTCAATTGTAGATAGCATCCAGAACCAAGTTAAGTAATTTTTATACTTGTTATTATTTTAATAAATGTGTGTGGAAATTAATCAAGTTCTGTTTAAAGTTGGTCACCTTCAATCTGCTACTCTAAGCCTGCAAGTGGCATTTCTATCGTCTGACCTAAGGGCAGAAGATAAACACGCCACGATAAGACCACGAGAAATATTGCTAACACTCGCCTACTTCGTTAGAGTGACAAGTCAAATAATCTGATGGTGTGTATACTGAAGGTCTTACAGTACGCACACCACAATTAGTCTAATTACAGTGTGCACAGAAGCGTTCGAGCAGTGTTTCTTCCCGCACTTTGCACGAAACTGGAACGAGAAGAAGTCTTAAAATGCAAAGCACCCTCGCCATGCATTACCTGCGCACTAAATGCACCATGCCTGTTGGACGTCATGGTAAAGCAGTAAAAAAGTAAAGCAGTGAAACCGTAAACACTTCTCACTTATTTACGGTACGAAGTGCTGCGTGCGTGCCAATCGCCTGCGGACTCTGGTTGTACGTTAGTGTAGTGGAATACTGAGTAGGAGGGGCACAGGAGGGCTGACTCGGACAGCGGCGGTAGGGACCCCTTTAGGCCCCTTACGAGGACTCCTCCGCGTCTGGAGACCCAGCTCGGCGCGACAGGAACCAATCGCGAGCGGGCGTTGGGCCAGAGCCATGTCGCTCCCCACTAGCAATTAGCGGGGCTCCCTCCCCCGGCGTGGGCCACAAGGCAGACCTGGGGCCTGCCCGCTCTCTGTTCCCTTCCGTGCGGCTCTACTGGCTCACCAGCTCAATAGGACGCGGTGGGTCACAGGGCCCACTGTTGCTGTCTGTACTGCCCGCTCAGCAGGTGCAAGGCGGTCAGTGCTGGTACCACCCGAGTGAGGCGGTGCTGCGCTTAAGCTTTTGGACTCACGTTCTGGAGGAGTCGGACATCGTGCTGGCACAGTAGCTCAGCGTGTTCAGTAAAGAAACTAGGCATATTCTATGATCCGTAACAAAAAAAGATACCAAGTTTCCATCGAAGTAATCGGAGAGATTTCATGAGCTTACTAGACATCAGCACAGAATTGTATAAAAAACACGGAGAGGAAACAGACAGAAAGTACAAGAGGGTTTTCTAATGGCAAAGCGCGTGTCTAGGGACCGGAAGGTCGCGGGGTTCAATCCAGAGCCGACCAGCCTACCGTTAACTTAGCTTTCACCTCTCACTGCTCATTGACGCGAAGATTCGCCAGGAGCGGCACATGATTTGGATTCCGCGTTAAACTGTAAATCCTCTATACCCAGTAAACGGTTGCGGTAGATTAGGGTTTCACAAGTCACCGGAGTGGTGTCCTATTGAAAGTTGTAAGTAGGCTGTTTAGGTTTTTATGTTGGTAACGCGACGTAGCGCTCTGTATGAAAATCACTGACTATGCTGTGTGCAGTCTGAGGCTGGTCGGCATTGTTGCAATATGTGCTATTGTAGTGTTGGGCAGGGATGTGAACAGCGCATAGCGTTGTGCATTTGGAGGTGAGCCGTCAGCAGTGGTGGATGAGGGGAGAGAGATGGCGGAGTTTTGAGAGCGGATGATCTGGACGTGTGTCCATTTGTTTCTATCAAAATCTTTCATTTGCTAACTATGCCTATCAGTAGTTAGTGACTTCACTAGTTAGAATATTTTATTTAGCTGGCAGTATTGGCGCTCGCTGTATTGCAGTAGTTCGAGTAACGAAGATTTTTGGAGGTAAGTGATTCATGAGAGGTCAAGGTTATTGTTAGGGAGGGCCATTCTTTTGTAGGGATTTTTGAAAGTCAGATTGCGTTGCGCTAAAAATACAGGGCTATTACAAATGATTGAAGCGATTCCATAAATTCACTGTAGCTCCATTCATTGACATACGGTCATGACACACTACAGATACGTAGAAAAACTCATAAAGTTTTGTTCGGCTGAAGCCGCACTTCAGGTTTCTGCCGCCAGAGCGCTCGAGAGCGCAGTGAGACAAAATGCGACAGGAGCCGAGAAAGCTATGTCGTGCTTGATATGCACTCACATCAGTCACTCATAACCGTGCAACGACACTTCACGACGAAGTTCAACAAAGATCCACCAACTGCTAACTGCATTCGGCGATGGTATGCGCAGTTTAAAGCTTCTGGATGCCTCTGTAAGGGGAAATCAACGGGTCGGCCTGCAGTGAGTGAAGAAACGGTTGAACGCGTGCGGGCAAGTTTCACGCGTAGCCCGCGGAAGTCGACGAATAAAGCAAGCAGGGAGCTAAACGTACCACAGCCGACAGTTTGGACAATCTTACGGAAAAGGCTAAAGCAGAAGCCTTACCGTTTACAATTGCTGCAAACCCTGACACCTGGTGACAAAGTCAAACGCTTTGAATTTTCGGCGCGGTTGCAACAGCTTATGGAAGAGGATGCGTTCAGTGTGAAACTTGTTTTCAGTGATGAAGCAACATTTTTTCTTAATGGTGAAGTGAACAGACACAATGTGCGAATCTGGGCGGTAGAGAATCCTCACACATTCGTGCAGGAAATTCGCAATTCACCAAAAGTTAACGTGTTTTGTGCAATCTCACGGTTTAAAGTTTACAGCCCCTTTTTCTTCGGCGAAAAAAACGTTACTGGACACGTGTATCTGGACATGCTGGAAAATTGGCTCATGCCACAACTGGAGACCGACAGCGCCGACTTCATCTTTCAACAGGATGGTGCTTCACCGCACTTCCACATGATGTTCGGCATTTCTTAAACAGGAGATTGGAAAACCGATGGATCGGTCGTGGTGGAGATCATGATCAGCAATTCATGTCACGGCCTCCACGCTCTACCGACTTAACCCCATGCGATTTCTTTCTGTGGGGTTATGTGAAAGATTCAGTGTTTAAACCTCCTCTACCAAGAAACGTGCCAGAACTGCGAGCTCGCATCAACGATGCTTTCGAACTCATTGATGGGGACATGCTGCGCCGAGTGTGGGAGGAACTTGATTATCGGCTTGATGTCTGCCGAATCACTAAAGGGGCACATATCGAACATTTGTGAATGCCTAAAAAAACTTTTTGAGTTTTTGTATGTGTGTGCAAAGCATTGTGAAAATATCTCAAATAATAAAGTTATTGTAGAACTGTGAAATCGCTTCAATCATTTGTAATAACCCTGTATTGTGTGTCAGTTTAGTGTTGATCAGAATAAGTAAAGAGAGTAATGTCTGAGTACGCTCAGTTTTGCTCAGCTGTTTGAAAAGGAAATAACGTAAGAGGTTTATCAGCACAATCATTCACTAATTTTTCTAAGGGGACGTTTCAAAGTCATTGAACAAATTGTTGACTCACTCGAAATTACTATCATTATTCTGAGGGAGGGTGATTCAGATCTTCACCGAGTCTTTCAGATTTTTCTCTTTTACTAAGCAGTTTATGGCGATTGTCGGTACGGTTTTCTAAACTACAGTGAGTTTAGGGGACGGTAACTAAAATATGGCCATAATTTCCGAGGGGCGATCCACGTGACCGAAATTCTAAACCAGCAACCACCAATCACAACATAGACAAGAGCATACGGTAAAAACTAATGGAAATTAGCTACGTGTGGCATAGCTAAGATAACACAAAATCACGCTATAAAGTGCGGTACGTGTTATTTGAAGAATTAACTATATCAAAACTTTGTGCTAGATAGTGTTTAATTTGTTGGATGCTGACCAAAAGCTGTTGCGGTAACTAATTTCTCAATATCATTTTGATTTTCTAGTAACTGATTACCAGTGCTGATTTGTAACAATGCTTGAGATATGGTTATGCCAGGAACAAAAGATTGTTTCAATAGGTGCAAGCCAGTGACCAAATGCCAAATCTGCGAAGTTAATTTCTTCTCCCTTTTTGGTCATGGTCGACGAAATATTATATTTGCAAAAGAGATATTGATACTGACTACGTTTTAAAGGATAAACCAATAAATATTATGCAGGTCTTGTAGGAACCTGATGTGAAAGATCAATGAATCGTTTTTCATCAGGATAATTTGTTTACTCTGAAAGTTGTTAGGACCGTAGGGAAATGGACCGTATGAACTCCACTGTATCATTTGCACTGGTATAAAAAGGACACTGACGAAATGTGGATGCATTTCTCTAAAAACAAGATCGTGTATGGATTTTGTTGTCAGACTCTGCAGAATACTCTGTAATAGGCACAACACACTGAAAAATACAATGTCAGAAGCATAGGATAGCAAACGCGTAAAAAAAGGCGCGTAAATTTGTACGTCCGGACGGTATTTTCAAATTGAATTCGATTGTTCCGCTTTATATAATGTGTTGCAACCTCGCTGAAATTTACTTTTCCATCTCCTTTGTAGCGTCTCGCTGCAAGAAGAAATTGTAAGCTAGTATCAGCAGTGGGGCGTGCGACTGGTTTATAATGATGTTATTCAGTTACTTGTGAAAGAATCTAGTCTCTAAAACTTCATAGATGAAAGGAATTACTAATTCATCTAACATTTGCGCATAATTATACTTGCGTATTCTCGGGCAAACAGTGTACCATCTCGGAGAAAATGTGTTTAACTTTTTACGCTAGCTTTAGCAGACCTCAGAATCCGAAATGACAGCGCCAATCACAGCTGCTGACAACAAGTGGAAAAGCAACTTAACTACAAAACTTGCAGAAAGGCGGCGCGAGGCAAGCTGCCTAATTTACGACCTCCTAATTGAAAAGTTGGGTAGCATAACTGCAAAAATCTGTATTGTAACTACGTCTCTCAGCCTTTCTACGTCACATTAGCAAAGCACAAGCAGAAATACAGAACCAGTACTTTTTCTAACGAAAATACAGATATGCTGCACAAGTTTCCTTCCTGCACCTCTCCAAAGAGGAATTACACAGATATCGGTTCCAGTGGCGCTAAGAAGCAGCTAAAATCTCTAAAATTAAAGTACGCTCCGGAGCCTAATGGGCTCACATACACATTCTATACGGAGTTCCCAGTCGAGTTAACTCTCATTTTAACTATATATGCCGTAGATCCCTTACACAAGAAAAGGAAAATGAAGCACAAATCACGCCCATCTCCAAGTACGACAGCAAAAGTGATCCCTAAAACTACTGTCCAGTCTCTGTTTGGTGCATTTGTTCTAGAAATCTAGAACATTTTCAAAGCACAAACATAATCCGGTATTTCGAAGAGAATGACCTTCTCCATGGTAACCAGTGCGGATTGCGAGACGTCGATCTTGCATAACTCAACTAGCACGCCCCTCACATCAGAATAATTTTAGAACATCATTTGACTCGGTACGGCACTGATGTTTATTACCAAATTTTTAATTATATAGTGTACTAAGCAAAATTAACGACTACGCTGATAATTTCTTCATTTACAGTACGAAGGAAGTTATTTTGGATGGAGAGCCATCTACAGAAGCGGAATAAGCCTCAGGCGTGCCTCATGGAAGTGTACTGGGCTCCTTGTTAATGATCTTGCGGACAATATTAACAGGAACCTCCGACCTAGCGCTGGCGGTGTAGTGATTTACAATGAAGTACTGTCTGAAAATAGTTGCAGAAATATTCAGTCAAATCTTCGTAAGATTTCAGAGTGGTGCAGAGATTTCTAACTTGCTGTAAATGTTTAATACCCTAAAATGAAGCATTTCACAAAACGAAAATAGTAGCAAAATGTGACTATAGCCTTAAAAAGTTGCAGCTGAAATCGGTCGACTTATACTAATACCTGGGTATGGCAATTTAGAAAGATTTGATGTGAAATGGAATAATCAGTTAGCTCAGATGCAGGTAAGGCAGATGTTAGACGTCGTTTCACTAGCAGGATACTGGGAAAATGTAGTTAGTCTACAAAGGAGATTACTTACGAATCGCTTGTGCGTGACGTATTCAGACAGGGCCCAAGTCTGTGAAGTGTTGCGGAAACGTTCAAAAATTTGAATCGGTAGACTCACGAAGGGAGAAGCAAAGTGTCCCACGAAACCGCTTAGGAGTTTTAAAGAATCTAGAGCCATTCTTTATACCTCTACATATCGCTCCCGTAGGGACCGGAAGACGAAATTAGACTTATCAAAGCACGAACAGAGTAATTTAAATTCATACGCGATTATTAGAGGAAGAAATTCATACGATGAAATTCATAGAGGTTTTGAGAATGCGTACGCGGTCACGTAGAAAGCATACGGACAACCTTATGTAATGTGAAACTGACGGCAGATGTAGGGAGAGGGGCCCCGCCAGTACAAAAGTACTCGGGGAGTAATGTCCGTTCAAAACAACTAACAGCAGAATGGGTCGGTCAAGAGAGCTAAGTGGCATCTAACGTGGACACGTTATTGGATGTTACCTGGATAACGAATTAATCACTGGCATTTCATCTCCTATAAAACTACCCGAGTCGACTGCTGGTGCCACTACTTTGAAGTAGAAAATGCGAAGGAACAGCCACAGCTAAATAAAAACGAAGCAGACGTGTACTGACGGACAGCGACCGTCGATGATTGTAGAATGTGGTTGTAAAAATCAGATGAAATCGGCGAATGGAATCATTCTTGAGTTCCAAACTGATACAAGCTGTCTAGGTAGCATAATGAGTGTGTGTTCGGTGTAAGAAAGAAAAGGGTACAATGGGCGAAGAGCTCCTCATGAGCCACACATTTCTATAGCCAGTGGTACACGTTGCTCGACGTGATGTAAAGAGTAATAGTGGATAGTGGATGACTGGGAACGAGTGGTTTGGAGTGCTGAATCGCGCTGTACACTTGGTAGCTCGATGGAAGCCTTAGTGTTTGGCGAATACCTGGGGAACGTTTCCTGCCATGATGTATTGTACCAGCAATGAAACAGTGAGGATGTCGTGTTACGGTAGGGTGAGAGGGGGGGGGGGGTTGTTTTCCGTGTTTAGGGTAAGGCAGTCTTATTGCTCTTAACAAATTCTAAATGCGGAAGGCTATAAGAACTTTTTACAACGCTGAGTACTACGTACAATAGAGGAAAGGAAAGTTTTGACACGATTGTTCGTACCTGCATGACGGTGCACCGTGTGATAAAGCAGCATCTGTAAACCACTGGTTTTCACGCAACAAATTTCCTGAAAAAGAAATGGACTGACCTGCATAGATTTCCGCCATGAAACATATAAAACAGCTTTGGGGTGAGTTAGAACGCCGACCTCTCTCCAAACACCAGCACCCAAATTTGTTAGGTTCTCTAGGTCTGTCAGTTGAGGAAGGATGGACTGCCATTCCAATCAGACATTCAAATACTTCGTTGTTTCCAGTAGAGTTGAACACATCATGAAGGCGAATGGTGCAAACATCTATCATTAATGTCCACTAATGGCTGTCCGGATACTTCTGAAAAATTGAAATTGAAATTTGTGGTAAGGTGTTATGGGACCAAACTGCTGAGGTCATCGGTCCCTAAGCTTACGCACTACTTAATCTAACTTAAACTAACTTACGCTAAGAACACACAGACCCATGGACGAGGGAGGACTCGAACCTCCGACGGGAGAAGATACTTCTGATTACATAGTGTATGTATATATTGATACAGGCACTTCGTAATTGATAAAGTACAAACTGCGTTGAAAATAACAAAGAGTAGTACTCTAAAATCGGATTAGAAATGTCATTTCGCTGGTTGTTTTGTGTGGAACGATTTACATATTATACGTTGCGTACTATAAAATCTCATTTGCGTAATATGCGTACTATAAAACCTTATTTGCGTAAGGTTAAAAGTGTCGTCACACGTGCAAGCTTCGGAGTTGTTTTTTTTTTTTTTAGCATACAAACTAATCAAGTTAAATGTAAAACCATTTCTGCGAAATACACTCCTGGAAATGGAAAAAAGAACACATTGACACCGGTGTGTCAGACCCACCATACTTGCTCCGGACACTGCGAGAGGGCTGTACAAGCAATAATCACACGCACGGCACAGCGGACACACCAGGAACCGCGGTGTTGGCCGTCGAATGGCGCTAGCTGCGCAGCATTTGTGCACCACCGCCGTCAGTGTCAGCCAGTTTGCCGTGGCATACGGAGCTCCATCGCAGACTTTAACACTGGTAGCATGCCGCGACAGCGGGGACGTGAACCGTATGTGCAGTTGACGGACTTTGAGCGAGGGCGTATAGTGGGCATGCGGGAGGCCGGGTGGACGTACCGCCGAATTGCTCAACACGTGGGGCGTGAGGTCTCCACAGTACACCGATGTTGTCGCCAGTGGTCGGCGGAAGGTGCACGTGCCCGTCGACCTGGGACCGAACCGCAGCGACGCACGGATGCGCGCCAAGGCCGTAGGATCCTACGCAGTGCCGTAGGGGACCGCACCGACACTTCCCAGAAAATTAGGGACACTGTTGCTCCTGGGGTATCGGCGAGGACCATTCGCAGCCGTCTCCATGAAGCTGGGCTATGGTCCCGCACACCGTTAGGCCGTCTTCCGCTCACGCCCCAACATCGTGCAGCCCGCCTCCAGTGGTGTCGCGACAGGCGTGAATGGAGGGACGAATGGAGACGTGTCGTCTTCAGCGATGAGAGTCGCTTCTGCCTTGGTGCCAATGATGGTCGTATGCGTGTTTGGCGCCGTGCAGGTGAGCGCCACAATCAGGACTGCATACGACCGAGGCACACAGGGCCAACACCCGGCATCATGGTGTGGGGAGCGATCTCCTACACTGGCCGTACACCACTGGTGATCGTCGAGGGGACACTGAATAGTGCACGGTACATCCAAACCGTCATCGAACGCATCGTTCTACCATTCCTAGACCGGCAAGGGAACTTGCTGTTCCAACAGGACAATGCACGTCCGCATGTATCCCGTGCCACCCAACGTGCTCTAGAAGCCAGCAAGATCTCCGGATCTGTCCCCCATTGAGCATGTTTGGGACTGGATGAAGCGTCGTCTCACGCGGTCTGCACGTCCAGCACGAACGCTGGTCCAACTGAGGCGCCAGGTGGAAATGGCATGGCAAGCCGTTCCACAGGACTACATCCAGCATCTCTACGATCGTCTCCATGGGAGAATAGCAGCCTGCATTGCTGCGAAAGGTGGATATACACTGTACTAGTGCCGACATTGTGCATGCTCTGTTGCCTGTGTCTATGTGCCTGTGGTTCTGTCAGTGTGATCATGTGATGTATCTGACCCCAGGAATGTGTCAATGAAGTTTCCCCTTCCTGGGACAATGAATTCACGGTGTTCTTATTTCAATTTCCAGGAGTGTACTACAGAATAAACTGCCCTGGGTAGAAGGAAACTTGCTAAATAGATAGCATCGTCATCATATCATTTATAAAGATGAGACTTGTTCACAAAAAGTTCTGTCTTAGTATAATAACGAAATTACACATTTCAAGGTATTAGCAGGTACTATTGTTTAATTACTTCACTACTGAGTTTGTTAAAATCCTGTGAAATCTGAAGAAGTATGCCTTACACCATCAAATAAGATTTACATTGGTTTCCATGTCGAAAGGAATACCGTTACATTTCTGCCCTTACTATTGAAAAGTAAACTTCATTTCTTCCTACTTCTTTAACGACTCTGAATTTTCAACGTGACGCCGTCTCTGGTAATCCTACTACATTCACGCTCAAAAGCAACTGATAACAGCGTTTCTGTCGCCTTAGCGAATATAATATTTCGACTGACACGTAGCTGCGATATCGTAAGACATTGTGGTCCTACGCTGGATGGGTAAGGTGTGCAACGCCAGCGTACTCATTCACTTGCGGAACGTAGTGGGTCTACGAATGAGACGCCCCATCAGAGAAAACGTGAATACAATGGACTGCTCCCTACGCCGTGTCAAAATTGTACTGTTGTAAGTTTGATCTGAGGAAAACCATCGTCACCAGTGCCAACCGCCGTGGGCAGTTACGTGTTTGTGATAACGGTCGCCATCTCGCGGATGACAACAGCGCCACAGAACCACTGTTCAATTTATTGTTGGATAAAGTCTGGTAGACAGCAAAAACAAGCACAACCGGTAAGGAGTAGTGAAACCTCTGGTCATCGCAATTCCCGGAACGCTGCGCTTCCACAGCTGTCAGCGGATCCGGTAAACCGAAGAGTAATTCCTGGTTACGCTTACAACGGTTATCTCTGGCAGTCGGCGAGCACGCAGGAGGCTGGCAAAAGCAAACGGGCAGGCAGTGCAGGCGTCAGACCTGAGTAGAGCCGGCTAACGGGTGCAGATTTACCGACTACACCCGTCAGCGTGTCTTGATTTAATGACAGTAAAATCGGTCGCGTTCATTTCACGAAAAGAAACATAATGCTCTATCACATTCAGTGTCTTTGAATACTTTACGTGTTACAGACAGCAACATTTTCTTTGGAAATATATTTACGTTCGTAACCGTGAAATTTGCAGGGTATTTTTAAATAAAATCGACGCATCAGAGTTTTAATAACGGTGCTAAATGTAATTTACCGGTTTATATGGTTGCCGGCAGTGGTCACCATGGTGAAACTATCTCTCTCCGTTACACGAATTATGAACTTTGGAGATCTTGACTTTTCATAGTTGCGAGAACGTCTTCAAATTTTCGTGTTCCAGCAGGATGGAGCGTCAACCCTCCAGTTTTTTCCTTACAAATACATTACTGTTTATTTACTTGTTTGGCGATCGGATTTTACGCAGACGACTTTACAACAGCTCACACCCAACACAGAAACAAACTGTCTGCAAAATAAGATATTTTAAAGGTTTCCAACCCGGTTATCGTTGTCAAGTGTTAACTTTGTTAAAGCTCGTACGATGAGACATATCCGCCTTTCGGGCCATTTTCAAATGAAGTCTACAAAAATACAAAACAAAGATACAGCAATGTGTTTTTGGCTTACTGATATACAAAAAATATTTTACAACAGACAGCATAAAACTGATCTTAAAGCTATCAGTATATGGTAATATTATGCGGTTATGCCGGCAGGTGTGGCCGTGCGGTTAAAGGCGCTTCAGTCTGGAACCGCGTGACCGCTCCGGTCGCAGGTTCGAACCCTGCCTCGGGCATGGATGTGTGTGATGTCCTTAGGTTAGTTAGCTTTAATTAGTTCTAAGTTCTAGGGGACTGATGACCACAGATGTTAAGTCCCATAGTGCTCAGAGCCATTATGCGGTTATCAAACGACGGACATGGCAGATCCCAGAGCTATCAAATCACGTTCAGGCGTTGAAATTAAAACCAGGATGTTTACTGACTGCTGTAGTAGGAATCACCAAAATTAGCACCATGCTATATGTCACTGTACGTGCTTGCTTTCGTTGTCAAACAGAGTCACTTTTGTTCACACAGATTCAGCAAAGATACAGTAATTTAAATCGGCGTGTTCATAAAGTGGTAAGTGTCAGAGACGTAACGTAAAATATGTTGTTATCAGCATATATTAGGCGGTCCAAAGCGAACAGTGTGCCAAAGCATCAAACTGCAGAGTGCAGTGAAATCTAGAAGAAGGAGAACGGGTCTTTATTGCAGTCTGGACATAAAATATTAACAATACACTCTAAGACGAAAAAAGACCCACCGCGAAGAAGTTACGCAAATTGGTCACAAACTGACATTCATACAGGTATCGACCCAAAATTCAAAACCTTGGCGGCCGCTGGATGAGTGTGTGATACTGTAGCGCCATTTCACTGCGCAGCTGGCAAGGATAGTAAACGGGAAACAAGTGTATACTAAGGCATAAAATCTTTGCGAATTTCATTCCGTGTATTCAGTAGGACAGTAACTAGGTCTCGCAGTAAGGCGTGTGAACACTACATGTAGATGACAGCATTTGACAGAGGACGTGTAGTTAGGCTCAAAGAATCCAGTTGGAGTAATCAGCGAATCTCTCGACATTTGAATTGTAGCGATGCCACCTTTCGACATTGTTGGCATGAATATGTGAAACATGACCGAACACAGCATCAAGAAGGAAGCGGTTGACCTAGAGAGGTATCTAGAGAAAATGTGAGGAACGAGCACTCAGAGCCGCGGAGTCATCGTTATCATCGATCCGACACGCAACATCTGCTTCTTTGACTATAAGAACCACTAACTGGGAGGCGGCTCAGATAAAAGGGGCTAAGCTCACTGCACTGCTTGCGCCGACTACCAACAAGCCCCTTTTCAGCGATATCGGGCGCATTCGGCTTGGAATCCCACTGAACGGAGTAGGAGTATCTGCAGTGATGAGTCCCGCTTCGAACTGAGTCCCAATGGCCAGCGAAGACGTGTCTGGGACAACGCCAGACAGTCTGGGGTACCAGCCTGGCTGTAGCCCGCCGTACGACACCACATCCAGTAGTTATGGTCTGGCCTACCGTTCCTTTTCTTGGCAAATGCCTTTGGTTATCAGCAACAGCCTTCCAGCAAGGCGGCGTTATTGCCCTACATGGCATGCAATCTCAGGCTTACATTTCAGCAAGATAATGACTGCCACACAAGGCGAGAGTTTATACTGCTTGTCTTTGTGCTTGCCAAATTCCACCTTGACCAGCATGGTAACCGGATCTCTCTCGAGTTCGTGAGCATTAGGGGCCCTTCAGCCATCTCGAGATTTTGCCGATCTAATGCTCCAATTACAGAATTTAGCACGATATCCCTCTGAAGGACATCCAACGATTCTGTCAATCAGTGCCAAGCCAAATAACTGCCAGCCTAAGGGCCAGAGTTGGAGCAACAGGTTATTCACTTGGTCGATTTGTGAAACTCTTTCTCTTGAATAAATCATCCATTTTTTTCTCAAACTGTAATCATTTGTTTCTCCGTAAATTACATCTACCGAATTCCGTCCGATTAGCGTAATTCCTTCGTGGTGCGTCGTTTTCTTGTCTTAGAGTGTGTAAATCTGCCTTATTGTACGTTAGGAACATAAACCAGTATATATATATATATATATATATATATATATATATATATATATATATATATATATATATATATATACACTCCTGGAAATTGAAATAAGAACACCGTGAATTCATTGTCCCAGGAAGGGGAAACTTTATTGACACATTCCTGGGGTCAGATACATCACATGATCACACTGACAGAACCACAGGCACATAGACACAGGCAACAGAGCATGCACAATGTCGGCACTAGTACAGTGTATATCCACCTTTCGCAGCAATGCAGGCTGCTATTCTCCCATGGAGACGATCGTAGAGATGCTGGATGTAGTCCTGTGGAACGGCTTGCCATGCCATTTCCACCTGGCGCCTCAGTTGGACCAGCGTTCGTGCTGGACGTGCAGACCGCGTGAGACGACGCTTCATCCAGTCCCAAACATGCTCAATGGGGGACAGATCCGGAGATCTTGCTGGCTAGGGTAGTTGACTTACACCTTCTAGAGCACGTTGGGTGGCACGGGATACATGCGGACGTGCATTGTCCTGTTGGAACAGCAAGTTCGCTTGCCGTCTAGGAATGGTAGAACGATGGGTTCGATGACGGTTTGGATGTACCGTGCACTATTCAGTGTCCCCTCGACGATCACTAGTGGTGTACGGCCAGTGTAGGAGATCGCTCCCCACACCATGATGCCGGGTGTTGGCCCTGTGTGCCTCGGTCGTATGCAGTCCTGATTGTGGCGCTCACCTGCACGGCGCCAAACACGCATACGACCATCATTGGCACCAAGGCAGAAGCGACTCTCATCGCTGAAGACGACACGTCTCCATTCGTCCCTCCATTCACGCCTGTCGCGACACCACTGGAGGCGGGCTGCACGATGTTGGGGCCGTGAGCGGAAGACGGCCTAACGGTGTGCGGGACCATAGCCCAGCTTCATGGAGACGGTTGCGAATGGTCCTCGCCGATACCCCAGGAGCAACAGTGTCCCTAATTTGCTGGGAAGTGGCGGTGCGGTCCCCTACGGCACTGCGTAGGATCCTACGGTCTTGGCGTGCATCCGTGCGTCGCTGCGGTCCGGTCCCAGGTCGACGGGCACGTGCACCTTCCGCCGACCACTGGCGACAACATCGATGTACTGTGGAGACCTCACGCCCCACGTGTTGAGCAATTCGGCGGTACGTCCACCCGGCCTCCCGCATGCCCACTATACGCCCTCGCTCAAAGTCCGTCAACTGCACATACGGTTCACGTCCACGCTGTCGCGGCATGCTACCAGTGTTAAAGACTGCGATGGAGCTCCGTATGCCACGGCAAACTGGCTGACACTGACGGCGGCGGTGCACAAATGCTGCGCAGCTAGCGCCATTCGACGGCCAACACCGCGGTTCCTAGTGTGTCCGCTGTGCCGTGCATGTGATCATTGCTTGTACAACCCTCTCGCAGTGTCCGGAGCAAGTATGGTGGGTCTGACACACCGGTGTCAATGTGTTCTTTTTTCCATTTCTAGGAGTATACATATATATATATATATATATATATATATATATATATATATATATATATATATATACACTGATATTTTAAAACTGAAGATAGCTCGCTTAGCGAATGTAAACAGTTATTGTAATACATGACTCTGCTGATAAAGATATACGAGTTGCTTGCGATAGCGAAGGAATGACATGTAACAAGCACAATATACCTCTTTATACTGTAATGATATGCAACAGCCGCCCGATGTGGCCGACTGGTACTAGGCGCTTCAGTCTGGAACCGCACGACCGCTACGGCTGCAGGTTCGGATCCTGCCTCTCAGGCTTGGATGTGTGTGATGGCCTTAGGCTAGTTAGGTTTAAGTAGTTCTAAGTTCTAGGGGACTGATGACCTCAGATGTTAAGTCCCATAGTGCTCAGAGCCATTTGAACCATCTGAAATGTAACAAACACAATTAGACCAAAATTATAAGTGTCTAACGCAGAAAAACAACTATGTGCTAGCAGACGGCATTTCCCGATGCAAGCGAAAATTACCACCTCTGAGGATGACCTCAATAAAGCGTAACGCGTCTGGTGAGAAAAAAAGTCAGCATTTTTGTAGTTGCAACGACAGAACAAAAACACCGTCAAGCACAATATACCAGTTTATAATAACATAAGAGATTGAGATATTTAATAATTTTAAAAAAACTGGACTGATCTACATAATAAAAAAAAATTGGACAACTTTTGCCATATCGTCCAAACACTAGATTGAAATATAAATGTAATTTAGTAAATTTTGTGCCATAAGAATGCCCTTATCTTAGTGCACCGTTATTTCGATAAGCCTTAATGGGAAACTCATTACACCCTGGCCAGCCACTGCATTCCGTTTCACAAGCAGGCTCGTCTTCTCGCCACTTCCCTACCTCTACCATCTTCGGTTATTTGCAGCACTAGCCTCAACACCATTACTAAACTAGGTTGTTTTTGTACTATCTCAATCTTCTCATTTTAAAGGCGTTGGCAGTTAGCTTGATTTTCAGAGGTCCATTATGCTACACTGGCTCCCTAGAGTTTATAGCTTTGTACATTATAAATAGTCTTACGTTAATCACCTAAATAACATAAATTGTGTACATATTTTATATCCAATAATATCACTTGTGTATTCTCATTTGTTTCGCCAGTATACTATGATTGAATGCTTCTTCCTCTTCTTTTTTTTTCTAGATGACCTCAGACAATATCACATGTCCATGGTTTTGTTGTATAGCTTCTCGCTATGTGAGAATTACACCCACTCACTTATTTTTGCTGCAAAAACAAGTTTTTTTCTCCTTTTTTAAAAAATAGCTCGTATTCATTTTTTAGTTGATGTATCATCATTAAATTATTGTTTCATTATACATTTTACCATCATGTGTAAACTACGAGGGAGTGCTGAGGATAAATGCTTCCGGATTGCCTAGTATTTCTGTTCACTTTCGAAATATTGGCAATATATTTAGGCTGTTATATGCTTTACTCGCTGCATCGTCTGCCATTTTTAGCTGCCAGTAGCACTTTTACATAAGATGACGTTATTAGGTCCGTGATGCTTAATTATTAACTGATTATCGTCCATGGCACATTGTTTTTCTTTTTTTTTTTCACAGCATATCATTCCTTTGCTAAAGCAGACAATTCTTTTTTTTTCACATATATCTTTCTATGTAATTTGCTACGTAGCCATTTATGTTTACGTGCCAGCTGGAGGACCCATGCCTCACAATTAATATTTAGACTCTGAATGAAAGGTATCTTCAGTCGTAAAATGACGCTTTCTAGTTAATGTAAAACTTACCTATCATATACAATTAGTTGTATAGTCACTGGTTTATATTTATAATGGTGTACCGTCTGGCAGAGCTATGTTTTTAATTATTTTACGTTCAAAATGCAGTAAAGGCTTAGCCGCGCGGGATTAGCCGAGCGGTCTTAGGCGCTGCAGTCATGGACTGTGCGGCAGGTCCCGGCGGAGGTTCGAGTCATCCCTCGGGCATGGGTGTGTGAGTTTGTCCTTAGGATAATTTAGGTTAAGTAGTGTGTAAGCTTAGGGACTGATGACCTTAGCAGTTAAGTCCAATAAGGTTTCACACACATTTGAACATTTTGAAAGTATAGGTTTCCATTCTCCTTATCTTGGATTTCATCCCACTCTTGCAGGCGCACCTGACAATTTGCCACACTCTGGACTAATTTTTTTTTTTCAATTTTGACTTAATAATATTTTTGTAACAACTTATAGTATCTTATGTATTTGACAGATTTATCAATCTATGGACACACTGATTTAAATTGCTTTACTTTGTCATATTTGTTTCTCGCACGAACAAAAGTGACAGTTGATGTCCAGTAAAAAAAGCGACACGTACAAACAATGACCTACAGTATAACGTGACATTAGTTCGTACGATGACCATCAACGCATTAAGTAAAAGTTCTGGTTTAAATTTTGACGCTTGAACGACATGTGCTCTCTAATTTGTTATCTACCGTTTAATAACTGGATAATATTTCAATATATTGACAGGTGCAAGCACAATTTTGAGCTGTCTGTTGTAAAATATTTTTGTATGTCAGTCATCAGTAAGCCAAACATACACTTCATTTTTAAGCCTACATTTAAAAATCACCTTTAAAGTGGAAATTGTCCAGTTGTGGAAGCTTTAATAAAGTGAATATATGTGAACAACAGCCGAGGTGGAAACCTTTAAAATGTCGTTTAATAAATATGTGGCTGTATCCCACCTGAGGAAATGATCGTTTGTTACATTCTTCGTTAAGTGTACATTATTAATGGTCATCGATTTTGTAATAGACAGAACGTAGCTGCCGCGTGTATCAGTTCGCGTGCGGCACACCCTTGAATTCTCGCACGTGACAGCCGTGCTAAGTCGTTATGTGTCTTCAATCTGCGGAAGGTGTTCGCTGCTGATCTCTGGTTACTCAGTGCATGCGGGAACATAAAGACTACAAGTGCAACGACAACTTCAAGCTGACGTATAACATCGAAAGCAATAGGTAAAAAACTAATGCAAGATATTAATTTCGAAATTGTGGAACACACAGTTAGAAATTTTACGAAATTTTCTTTACATGACTTCGGTCAATTAATAGTGATGACCGAGTCAAAAATAAGGAAGATAGACACTTAGTTTCAGGAAGTGATTTCTGTGACGGAGAGGCTCTTATCCCTCCTGTAGGAACCCAGTAACACTGTAATTCTCTATTTTAGTTCCTGAACTGGCGTCCTCATCTCGCTGCTTGTGTCTTTCCCTGCGTTCTCACGCTTATTTTTGTTGTGATAGCCTCTATTCTTTGGGTTCTGCAACACTTATTCGTTTCTTTAGAGCTCTATAAGCGCAAGACATTTTTAGCTGTTCATTTCTCTCGCGCGTGAAACCTTCTCACACGAATCACGTGAGTAAAAATGACAGCTCCACCAGTACACAGCCCTTTCATATCTTGTGTATACGATATTACCGTCAGCTGTATATGTGCAGATTGCTAGCCCATGACTTTTGTCATATCAGTTGAAACGTCCCCTTTGAACAATAATTTACGAGACTGTGCTTAAACTGACACACAATATTTTTAGCGCAACGCAATCTGACTTTCAAAAAATCCCTACAAAAGAATGGCCCTGACTAACATTAACCTATACCTTTCACAAATCACTTACCTCACAAAAATCTTCGTTACTGGAACTACTGCAATACAGCGAGCGCCACTACTGCCAGCTAAATAAAAGATTCAAACTACAGAAGGCACTAACTACTGATAGGGATAGTTAGCAAATGAAAGATTTTAATAGAGAACAAACAATGTATTTACCTTAATATCATCAAAAGTCATAATATATGTAATTTCAAAACTCCGCCATCTCTCTCCTCACATCCACCACTGTTGGCGGCTCACCTCTAACTGCCCAACGCTATGCGCTGTTAACATCCACCTGCCCAACAATACAATGGCAGACAACAATGCAAACTAGCCACAGGCTGCACACAGCACAGCCAGTGATTTTCATACAGAGTGCTACGTAACGTTGCCAATGAGAAAACATAAACAGCCTACTTACATAAAGAAAACATAAACAGCCTACTTACACAGTGTAAGTTAAACGTGAATGAAAACAGTTCTCTTACACGTAATTGTAGGCATTACTCATCATTCTCTGTATACCCTCCTAAAAACTCTATCCATGTTTAATTACCTTATTCTATCCGTACATTACAATTTATGCGAAGTTAATGTGGAAAATGTAGTCTTCTGAAACCGATCACGGACCAAACCAATCGGGGTAGCTCGGTGGGTCAATGCGTACGTGCCAGGATGTCCGAAAGTCTAGGTTCAAATGGTTCAAATGGCTCTGAGCATTATGCGACTTAACTTCTGAGGTCATCAGTCGCCTAGAACTTAGAACTAATTAAACCGAACTAACCTAAGGACATCACACACATCCATGCCCGAAGCAGGATTCGAACCTGAGAGCGGAGCGGTCGCTCGGTTCCAGACTATAGCGCCTAGAACCGCAAGGCCACTCCGGCCGGCGAAAGTCTAGGGTTTGATCCTATCGGGCCTAGAATTTTTCGTTCACCTCTGGAATCGATTTGTTAATGTGAAAAATGGCTCCTTGCTCCATGGTACTGAATGCTCGTTAAATTAGGTAAGCCACTTCTGTGGCCGAATGAAGACAAGTGCATACCAGAGGCAGCAGGATCCTACCTACCTACTCATGCACTGCGGTGTTAAAACCAAACTTCAGGATGAGGATGGATTCACTTTCTATGTCGAAACATAGATCGCTTGTCTACTAGCTGCTCTAAAAAGCAAAGAACGAATTTATTTTTCATCTCCGGAAGTAGTTATTTTTCATTTATCACAGTAAATTTACTTCCAGTATAATCGGAAAGAGCCGATTTTTCTTAATTTCACATACAATATCGTATGACGATACTGGATTTTACTCAAGAGAAGACAGGTGTGCGCATATGACGGTCATAGTTTAAGGAAAAGTAGAAATGGTCACAAGGAAATAATTTTCGAAGACGGTAAAATTATACATTGTCCGCATTCTGAGCTAGTAACTGCTTTTCTGGAGGATAAAATTGTATGAGAACAACGATCATTTTTTAAAATTAGCTCGGAAGTTGTTTGTGTCAAGATTTATAGCTTCTCTCGCTAATAATATTTGATAATATTGTGTAACACATCATTATACAATAAACCTCCAAAAAGGGGAAACTGCTTTTCCATTGCATACTTTTTATTCCTACGGTACTCTCGTATTTATCTTACCGTTTTCACTCGAAGCGTATCCAGTTACTGTTAATTATTTCACTTGAATTCCTAACATTTATTTGAATTTCACTTATACTCCTTTATAAACTAATCAATTATTGTTGGCCATTCCAGCGTCTACGGTTTAATTGTGTGTAGAAGAAACGCAACTCGATAATTGTCATGTGTAGAAAGTATTATCAGAGTAAAGAAAGAGCGATTGGAAAGTGAGAAAATATTTTGGGGCTGCTTTCGATGAAACATTTATTTTGTTACGACCTAGAATAATACTGGAAGACGTAAAAATCGTCCTTAGCTCCAAGGGTCGAGTATATCGTATTGAAACTACCTCTGGATTTTTTGACTAATCGAAAGATCGAAGTTTTTGGTATCCATGCCATATTTAAAAGTCATCGTGCAGGCTGCAATACTACTTCGAAAACACCCATAAGCAATTTTGTCATCACCTGTGCAAAATGTATAACCAGTGCTCGAGATGTAAGCAAACTCCCTCTAATGCAGTTTTTTAACTGAATTTAGTTGAATGTTTTGGTCTTTAACTCACCCATACAGCCAGGTCGTATATACATAAAAGATAAAGGTGTTGTTGTTGTGGTCTTCAGTCCTGAGACAGGTTCGTTGCAGCTGTCCATGCTAATCTATCCTGTGGAAGCTTCTTCCTCTCCCAGTACCTACTGAAACCTACATCCTTCTGAATCTGCTTAGTGTATTCATCTCTTGGCCTCCCTCTACGGCTTTTACCCTCCACGCTGCCCTCCAATACTAAATTGGTGATCCCTTGATGCCTCAGAACATGTCCTACCAACCGATCCCTTCTTCTAGTCAAGTTGTGCCACAAACTCCTCTTCTCCCCAATTCTATTCAATACCTCCTCATTAGTTATGTGATCTACCCATCTAATCTTCAGCATTCTTCTGTAGCACCACATTTCGAAAGCTTCTATTCTCTTCTTGTCCAAACTATTTATCGTCCATGTTTCACTTCCATACACGGCTACACTCCATACAAATACTTCAGAAACGACTTCCTGACACTTGAATCTATACTCGATGTTAACAAATTTCTCTTCTTCAGAAACGCTTTCCTTGCCATTGCCAGTCTACATTTTATATCGTCTCTACTTCGACCATCATCAGTTATTTTGCTACCCAAATAGCAACAGTCCTTTACTACTTTAAGTGTCTCATTTCCTAATCTAATTCCCTCAGCATCACCCAACGTAGTTCGACTACATTCCATTACCCTAGTTTTGCTTTTGTTGATGTTAATATAAAGGCATTGATAGTAAATAAGTATTACAGTAGGTACATGTTGTACAAAGATCATACTTAGTTACAACTGTGAACTCCCACTGTATGCTGAAAGTCTGGTTTCGGTGAATGCATTACGTGTAACAAATGTGTTGTTATCACGCAACTAAGTTATATTCAGAGATCTACTGTTCAACATATCGAATAAGATATTCGCCTTGTTATTGCTGCGAGAAATGTACTTCGTAGGCATTCTGGGTAAACGACAAAGGCGTCCAGGTAATTTGGAGCCAAATTTGTAGGAGATTTTACGGTACTAAAGTGCGCGTACTGCGCACCATCACAGTTTCTACGCTGTGGACATTAGTTTTTATTTTCCAGGCAATAACGGAAAACGTGGAATTAATGTAAACTGGGCTGTAGCCACAGAAGGAGAGAACCGATGAACCGTGCTGGAGCTGCCGGCACTGCGTACGCAGGACTGTTGCGTGCTGTACGCATCGCCGAGATCAATGCTCCACTGAGTCTCTCCTCTTTCAGAACGGACTAATTAATGACGGCGCCGACATAACTGATACTACGCTCTCACCATGTCTCTGTTTAAGGAGAGGGCGTCTCAATTAAGTGTTATGACTGTTCTAGAGACTTAATAACTAGCGTATAGAAATAAGCTCGAAGTTGACATTTATAACAACCGTCCGTGATACGTCTGCTTTGAATAACGACCAAAATTAGCGACTTCAATATCTGCAACGTTGTAAATGAGAGCGTTATTGATAGCATGAAATGGTAGCTCTTTTGGTTGTTGTTGTTTGGGTTAGAGAGCACGACATCGTGGTTGGCAGCCCTCGATGCTGTTACGATTTCAAATTATTATTACTAGAGATTTCTTCGAAGGCGAAAGTCTTTAAAGGAGAACTATCGCAACGAGGACAGTTGTCCGACACTGTATATTCCGAAACGGCAGATAATCATGTTCAGACTTGTACAAAAAGACAGTCTGGATGCAACTTACTAAAGACAATATTTGTCTCGGCAGGCGCGTTACACCTGTTTGTTAAGCCAACATCACTGACTGTGTGTGTTGATATTGCTGTACAGACAGGGGGGGGGGGGGGGGAGTGACATAAATATGGAAATACGAAAAACGCAACACATAACCATGTCTGACCGATAACCTGTGCAGTTTGGTCCCTTTAATCTTTAAACATAACCATGTCTAACACGGTGTATAGGAAAACCATTCGCATTCAAAACAGTTTCTAGCTGTTTTGAAATGGATAATTAGAGGTCGTGGACTATTTTCAGAGGAATCTTACCTCCTGTAAATTGTGCCAAGGCCAGTAGATTACAAATTATCAATTATGTTGAATTCTGGTGACTGGAATGGCCAAGGGAGATAAGACAATTCATCCTCGATAAACTCGGACATAAGTTGGAAAATGTGTGAAACACGAATCAAATAACATTCTTCCATTAATCCTTAGTCCAGGTTTTATGGCCTCCGCAACAGGTCTTCCTGTTAGGAGCATTTGCATCACTAATTCCTTTCTGCAATTCCAGTTCGTCCTGTAATTTACAGATTATGGAGTTGCCTTTGTGTTGTTTTGGTGCTTACAGCGTTCACGAGTGCGGCATCCAATTCTGCAGCGACTTTGGTAGTTGTCGTTCTCTTAGTTTTCATGGTTATTTTGTTACAAATCTGTCGCAGTTGCAGTACATATATTTCGGCGACTTGTTTCGGACTGACTGATTTATTCTAAAGCCTGACCTACTGCGGCTGCACTGCAAGTGCCTATTCGACACCTTGCGCCACTGACAATTACGTATCACTTCCGACCAATGACAAAAAACTTACGAGAACTGGTGTCCCAGAAGGCACAGAAGCGAGAGAACCGAATAAATAAAAGTGGATACTATGGTTCGATGCTGATGAACAACCACGTATGGCTACATGCATCATCGCACACTGATAGTGATTCGCTGGCCGACTTGCTGCCGCTATCCACAGACACACATCCTGCTGGGGCGCCGACGAGCTGTCAGCCAAATGCCTGACGAAGACTATCTGCTGAATCTCTTCCTATTCACCATGAACGACTCTTCATTCTGTTTCTCGCCAAAATATGTTATCCATTAGTATTCTGGATTTAGAAACTCTCATAAAATACCTGATGTACTATTTACATCCAACCCAGATCCAGAGCGTCCCATATTAACTAGGCCAAAAATTAACAATTTACTTATTTGTTTCCCTGTTAGCCGGTTCTTTTCTACATGTAATTCGTTCTCAACTCTATAAATTCGATCGTTGTTAGCGTTTCAAAAGTCTGGTGTCCTGCAATAACTAAAGTGGTTGTTAGGACAGGGTGGTCATTACATGACTGTGTGACGTAAGTTGAAGCTTTGCACTGGGCCATTGTGGATACAAAACTTTCGAAATTACGGTTCTCACAAACAAATATTCCTGGAACATCTCACATTCTGGCTTAAAACTTCACTCGCCACTAGAAGCTCTCGACTCGCAACGAGTTCGAATCCCCTTGAAATGGGAATTTCTACGAAATACCGGCGCGTAGCACATATTTTTCAATCATCACTAATATTTAACCGGCACGCTTCAAAACTTCAGCATATTATCTCTTTAGTAATTAGTGTTTCGAAGTTTTATCTCTTCTATAGTTTTTTGATATCGTATAATGATCCAGCACAGGTTACTGCATACGGCCCGTAAGCGGCAACTGATATGGTAATTAATTGTGTTTGGTTTTTACAAATGATAAGGTTATGACTTACCGCAAAGAGCCATTGCTGAAAATTCTTGTTTGAGCATCCAGTTTCGGTCCACAGACAATCATCATCAAATAATAATTAACATTGAGTAATGAAATTTCAGGACTACATTTGTCTACGTAACATATTTAAGTGATTAACATTGCAAGGTCAATGTAAGAGCGAGGTAAGCCATTGAAAATGTCGAATATTAGTAAATTAACTATCAGTGTAACCGCCAGAACGTTAAATGCAAGCATGCAAACGTGCATGAATTTTGTTGTACAGGTGCCGATTTCAGTTTGTGGGATGGAGTTACACGCTCGTTGGACGTGGTCGATCAATACAGGACGGTTAATGGTATTTTAGGATGACGCTGGAGTTGTCGTAGGGTGGTGTCCCATATACTCGATTTGGGGCAGCCCTCGCAGACCAAGGCCACATTTCGACGATCTGTTGTGTTACAAAAGCTTTATCCCGTTGGAAACAGCTCCTGGAATGGTGTTCATGAATGGCAGCACAACAGGTCGAACCACCAGACCGACGTACGAAACTGCAGTCAGGTGCGTGGGATGAGCCGGCCGCTGTGGCAGAGCAGTTTAGGCTGCTTCAGTCCGGAACCGTGCTGCTACTACGGTCGCAGGTTCGAATCCTGCCCCGGGCATGGATGTGTGTGATGTCCTTAGGTTAGTTAGGTTTAAGTAGTTCTATGTCTATGGGACTTATGACCTCAGATGTTAATTCCCATATTGCATAGAGCCATTTGAACCATTTTGTGTGGGATGACCACGTGAGTGCCCTTGCTGCCGTACGAAATCGCGCCCCAGATTATAACCTCGGGTGTAGGTACAGTGTGTTTGGGACGCAGACAGGTTGGTTGCAGGCCCTCAAATGGCCACCTTGTAAGCAGACACGGCCATCACTGGCACCTAGGGAGAACCAGCTTTCATCAGAAAACGAAGCAGACCTCAACGCTGCCGTCCAATGTGGTCTCGCTTGACACCACTGAAGTCACAAATTCCGGTGCTTTGGGGTCAGTGGAATGCACGACACAGGGCCTCTGGCTCGAAGCTGTCCTTGAAGTAACCGATTTGGGACAGTTTGTTTTACCACTGTGATACCAGTTGCTGGTCTTGCAGCTGCTGCAAATGCTGTTCTATGAGCCACAGCCATACGCCGAGCACGATGGTCTTCCCTCTCGACAGTGCGACGTGACCCTGCCGGGCCCGTTCTTCTTGCCACAATAGATTTTCGTGACCACCGCTGCAAGCAATCATGTACAGAGGCCAAGTCTTTCTACAGTGTCGCAGAAGGAACATGCAGCTTATGCCCTATCTCACACCTTGTCCTGTAATTTACAGATTATGGAGCACCTTTCGTGTTGCTGAAGTGTTTATAATGGCGTCTTTGCCGCCATAAAGGCATCCTTGACTAACAGCAACTCACCACTTCAAACCTCAAAAGTAACGAACGCTCACGTCCGTTACAGGTTGTATGAAGCAAACCTGATTTGCATCTTCATAGTGGCGCAACTAGCTCTAGTCTTATGCGACTTACGCGAAATTTGAACAGAAAAAAATTTCAGATGCAGAAACAAGCCTACTAGTTTTTTTTTATGTCGCTCAATTCCTCCTTGGTGTTTCTCTTTTTTTTCGTCAGTGTAGTAATATACACTATTGGCCATTAAAATTGCTACACCACGAAGAAGACGTGCTACAGACGCGAAATTTAACCGACAGGAAGAAGATGCTGGGATATGCAAATGATTAGCTTTTCAGAGCATTCACACAAGGTTGGCGCCGGTGGCGACACCTACTACGTGCTGACATGAGGAATGTTTCCAACCGATTTCTCATACACAAACAGCAGTTGACAGGCGTTGCCTGGTGAAATGTTGTTGTGATGCCTCGTGTAATGCGTACCATCAAGTTTCCGACTTTGATAAAGGTCGGATTGTAGCCTATCGTGATTGCCGTTTATCGTATCGCGACATTGCTGCTCGCGTTGGTCGAGATCCAGTGACTGTTTACACGTCTCGGTCACCTCTTCTTCGCATTGACGGCACTTTGAACAGTGGACGTTACATTTCAGATGTGTTACGACCCGTGGCTCTACCCTTCATTCGATCCCTGCGAAACACTACATTTCAGCAGGATAATGCACAACCGCATATTGCAGGTCCTGTACTGGCCTCTCTGGATACAGAAAATGTTACACTGCTGCCCTGGCCCAGCACATTCTCCATATCTCTCACCAACTGAAAACGTCTGGTCAATGGTAGCCGAGCAACTGGCTCGTCACAACACGCCAGTCACTACCCTTGATGAACTGTGGTATCGTGTTGAAGCTGTACATGCCATCCGAGTTCTGTTTGACTCAATGCCCAGGCGTATCGAGGCCGTTATTACGGCCGGAGATGGTTGTTCTGGGTACTGATTTCTCAGGATCTATGCACCCAAATTGGGTGAAAATGTAATCACATGTCAGTTCTAGTATAATATATTTGTCCAATGAATACCCGTTTATCATCTGCATTTCTTTTTGGTGTAGCAATTTTAATGGCCAGTGGTGTAGTAATATAAATTACCACGTGACAACAGTGAAGAATTTTACTATCTAATGTCATTGATTTTGTATTGTCTCTTACGATGTTTTTAAATGTTTGTATGATCTTGATGATAGCCCGTGGTTGTTCAATGAAAAGTATTTGTCCGCGGGTCTAGGTGGTGATCATGACATTCTTCAAATATTTACGGCCTATAGGGGACCACCTTCTGAAAATGTACTGTTCTTACAATTTTCAGTACTACGTACGGCGAGTGCAGCGCCATTGATCTACCCCCGACCAGAGTATACTCGTACAAGTGGATAGTATTTAAATCAAACAGCTTTCTAACGCATGGGCCGATCGTGAATACGATTAAAACTGTTCTTTTCTTGAAAGCGTAAAATTTATATCTTCTGTCCTGCATGTTGTAATATTTCAAGCACACATATCTAGTAACCGTATCATCCCCACAGAATCGATTCCAAAGTTTGTCGTCCCAGTGACTGTGTGATTTATATGTCCGTCAAAATGAAGCGATTGCCCCACCTCCCACCAACTTTATTAATTTCGTAGCTAAATTAAATGGCTTTCAGTCGTTGCCTGGGCGTGTTCTCAATGAGGGCTTTAATATCAGTTCATAACAGAGAGCTAAACGAGAAATTCAATTGGAATCCCAGTCTCTGAGGCCAACAGCGTAACCAGTACGCTACGTTGAGCGTCCGATTTTGCCTTCAGCAGTTCCTGTTTGCTTTTCATGTTGATTAAAATACACCTCACTTTACGTGGCAAGGTTTAATCTAAGTGCCCCGGAGGGTATAACTTCGTACATGATCTCAGAGTAGCTAAGCATGCTCAGGCGATCTCCATGTTAGTACATTGATTATATTACCGGCTTCAAAGCGATCTGCTTGAGAGCTACATTATTTGTGCATAACTATTCTCGCGACTTCGTGTTACTAACGTCACTTACATACACGTATGTACTGTGCAACCCGCTCCATATGCTACAGAGCACTTCTTACCAAATTAAGCTCTTCGTCTTATTCCTTTAGTTGAGAAACGAGTTACGGTAACATACGCCATAAACTTCCTAGTCGTTTCTCTGGCCTCCAGAAGTGGAATAAATTGTATGAAATAAAACATTGTCACAATCCGTCTCGAATAACGGTTCTTCTAAGTTTATCACAGAGAGTTGAACGGGAACAATATTTACTGATGATTCCCACTTTAGTTCCCTTCGCTTAACTGGCATATTTTCACGGTGATTTATTCTACTTGGTATACAGCACTGTTTCCCTCCATCCCTTCGACTACTTCCATCAAGCCGATTTATCAGTGACTCAAAAACTTAGAGCAACACCATATCTACATTTATGTCTACACCTTCATGTCAGCTCTGCAATTTACATCCCAGTGCCCGGCAGAAGGTTCATCGGTCTATTTCCCAGATTATCTAATAATATTTTCATGTTTTCGAGTCACAATCATGTAATAAAGCTTTAATGATATTTCCGACATTTCACTGTGTTGTTGTTATGGCCTTCAGTCCTAAAACTGATTTGATACAGCTCTCATGTAACAATGTCTGAATGCTATTTCCGCCATCTGACTGTGTTGTTGTTGTTGTTGTGGTCTTCAGTCGAAAGACTGGTGTGATGCAGCTCTCCATGCTATTTATCCTGTGAAAGCCTCTAAATCTCCGAAAAACTACTGCACCCTACATCATTCCCAATCTGCTTTATGTTTTCATCTCTTGGTCTCCCTTCAGGATTTTTACCGTCAGAGTTTCCCTCTAATACTAAACCGGTAATCCCTTGATACCTCAGGACGTGTCATACCAATCGATCACTTCATCTAGTCAAGTTGTGCTTCAAATTCCTCCTCACCCCAATTCTATCCAGTACCTCCTCATTAGTTACGTTAACTACCCATCTAATCTTCAGGATTCTTCTGTAGTACCACATTTCTAAAGCTTATATTCTCTTCTTGTCTACACTGTTTATCGTCCATATATGGCTACACTACACCCAAATACTTTCAGAAAGCCCTGACACTTAAATATATACTGGATATTAACAAATTTCTGTTCTCCAGGAACGCTCTCCTTGAAACTGGATATCAACATTTTATATTCTCTCTACCTCGACCATCATCAGTTACTTTGCTGCCCAAATAGGAAAACTCATCTACTAGTATAAGTGTCTCATTTCCTAATCTAATTGCCTCAGCATCACCTGATTTATTTTGACTACATTCCATTATTCTCGATTTGCTTTTGGTGATGTGCATATTACATCCCCTTTCAAGACTCTGTCCATTCAGTTCAAATGTTCTTCCAGATCCTTTGCTGTCTGTGACAGAATTACAATGTCATCGGCAAAGCTCAAGGTTTTTATTTCTTCTCCCTGGATTTTAATTCCTACCCCAAATTTTTCTTTTGCCTCTTTCACTGCTTGCTCAATATACAGCCCTGTCTGACTCACTTCTCAACCAACGATTCTCTTTCGTGCCCCTTGACACATAACTGCCATCTGGTTCTGTACAAACTGTAAATAGCATTGATGAAGGTTTCTCGGGTCTCCAGCCGGGTGGTAGCGTTGATATGTCGCGACGTTTCGGGAAGTATCATACTACCCATCTTCTTCCCGAAATGTCGCGAGATATCAACGCTACCACACGGCTGGAGACCCGAGAAACCTTCATCAATAGTTTACGCCGGGAAAGCCTACAGTCACATGTAAATAGCATGTCGCTCCCTGTATTTAATCCATGCCACCTTCAGAATGTGAAAGAGACTATTCCAGTCAACATTGTCAAAAGATTTCTCTAAGTCCACAAATGCTATAAACGTAGGTTTGCCTTTCCTTAACCTAAGATAAGTCGTAGTGCCAGTATTTCCTCGAATGTTCCTGCATTTCTACGAAATCCGAACTGATCTTCGCCGATGTCGGCTTCTACCAGTTTTGCCATTCGTCTGTATAAAATTCGTTTTAGTATTTTGCAACGGTGACTTATTAGACTGATATTTTTGTAACTTTACACCTGTCAGCATCTGCTTTCTTTAGAATTGGAATTATTATGTTCTTCTTGAGGGTATTTCGCCTGTCTCATACATCTTACTCACCAGATGGATTAGTTTTGTCATGGGTGGCTCTACCGAGGCTGTCAGTAATTCTAATGGAATGTTGTCTACTCCTGGGGATTTGTTTGGACTTAGATCTTTCAGTTTTCTGTCAAATTCTTCGTGCTGTATCGTATCTACCTTCTCATCTTCATCTACAATCCCTTCCATTTCCATAACATTCCACTCAAGTACATCGTCCTTGTAGGGGCCCTTTATAAACTCCTTCCGCGTTCTTCTTTCCCTTCTTTCATTAGGACTGGTTTTACATCTAACCTCTTGATATTCATACAAGTGGTTCTCTTTTCTCCAAAGGTCTATTTAATTTTCCTGTTGGTGAAACCCCCAAAAACATAAGTTTCTCATATTAGGTGCATTGTGCTGCCACCTACTCCATATCAGCGACCACAGTAGTCATTAGAGATCATGAGAAAGCAGAATGGCGCGCTCCGCGGAACTCACGGACTTCTAACGTAGTCAGGTGATTGAGTGTCACTTGTGTCATATGTCTGTACGCGAGATTTCCACACTTCTAAACATCCCTCGGTCCACCGTTTCCGATGTGACAGTGAAGTGGAAGCGTCTAGGTTCACATACAGCACAAATGCGTACAGGCCTATCTCTTCTGTTGACTGACAGAGACCGCCGACAGTTGAAGAGGGTCTTAATGTGTAATACACAGACATCTATCCAGACCATGACACAGGAATTACAAACTGCATCAGCATCCACAACAAGTACTATGATAGTTAGGCGGAGTGTGAGAAAAATTGTATTTCATGGTCGAGCGGCTGCTCATAAGCCACACATCACCCCCCGTAAATGACAAACGACGCCTCGCTTGGTGTAAGGAGCGTAAATATTGGACGACTGAACATTGGTAAAACGTTGTGCAGAGTGACGTATCACGGCACACAATGTGGCGATCCGATGGCAGGGTGTGGATATATCGAATTCCCAGTTAACGTCATCTGCCAGCGTGTGTAGGGCCAACAGTAAAGTTCTGAGGCGGTGGTGTTATGGTGTGGTCATGTTTGTCGTGGAGGGGGTTTGAACCCCTTGTTTACCTTGGCACTAACACAGCACGGGCCTATACTGATGTTTTAAGCAGTTCCTTGCTTCCCACTGTTGAAGAGCAATTCTGGGATGGTGATTGCATCTTTCAATAACTGTTTGTAATGCACGGACTGTCGTGGAGTGGTTTCACGACAATAACATCCCTGTAATGGACTGGCCTGCACAGAGTCCTGACCTGACTCCTATAGAACACCTTTGGGATGTTTTGGAACGCCGGCTTCGTGCCAGGCCTCCCCGACCGACATCGATACCTCTCCTCAGTGCAGAACTCCGTGAGGAATGGGCTGCCACTCTCCAAGAAACCTTCCAGCATCTGATTCAACGTATGCTTGAGAGAGTGGAGGCTTCATCAAGGGTAAGAGTTGGCCAACACCATACTGAATTCCAGCATTAGCGATGGAGGGCGCCACGAACTCACAACTTATTTTCGGCCAGCTGTCCGTATACGTTTGATCACGTAGTGTATTTTCTCTGCCTGCCTCCAATTAACCACATAGTATCTTACAAAACTAATTTATATTATTGAGTGTCATTCATACTGTTTCTAGAGGCTTTCCAGATGTTGCTTCAGTGTAAGACATGATAAAGAACAATCTGAATTTTTAAAGGTTCTATTGAAATGTATGTGCGGTATACTGTTATGTTCTGACAAGTCTCCAGGTTTTAAGTTCCGCAGTTAGGATGAATACTCTCTAGCTCAGAATACTTCGGCACTACCTTCTGAAACGGACCGCGTGCTGGACCGCGTTCGTATTTTCTAACTGTGTTAATCGACATGAGATAATATCAACGATGTAGGATATCTCTAAGTGGTAGCCAACAGCTTCCTCCCGTCATTTAGAGAATGAGATCATGACTGAACTTTCAGATGTTTTTGCAAACTGGAAGTAACGTTTTCCTACTTCTTCTCGTCTCTGCAGTATATTTAACAATAAAGATCTTGTTCTGCAAGCGAAATAGGTTGATGGGTTTTATTGAAATCAACATTGAATATTTTTTTACAGGACCGAAATTTTGATCTAGTCATAAAGGTAGACAGAACGACAGTACGAAAAAGAATTATATTAAATGATCTAAACGGTTTTATTCACAAAAATCGGCAAAGCCCATTGACTCATTCACAAATCTGATTTCCTAGTAACTAAGAAGCCTATGCTATACACAAGGGATATTAATCAGCATAAAAGCAACAAAAGATTACATTTTATAGAAGATTACATTTTATGATTAGCCAACTCGAATGCTCAGTACTGTAACATCTTACATTGCAGTGTGATCAACGATATTTCGGAAATGAAGTTGTAACCAATAACTTTCTTCTCCTGATACTACAGTTAATTGGGTACTAGTTTTTACTGACATTTCTAGTCACACCACTAATGAAAAGCACAAGAATTGTCAAAAAATGGAGAAAAATTCCAACTTCCTCGGGAGTGAGCTCGTAGCGGTTTCGCAGAGACGGCGTAACCAGCGAAGCCCCTGCGCGTTAGGCTTCACTGTGACGCGCACCTCGCCGAGCAGGAAGTTATTCTTGTCCGGCCGCTTCCGCCACTGCCTCCACGCAGTGATGCGAGTGGGGTGTCTCCTGTTATAGCAGCGCCCCACGTGTGTGTTAGCTCGTACAGGGAACACATCCGTGTTTGCTTGTCCGTCACTCTCCTCGAGCAAGATAGGGACCATCAGGCTTCTGGTATTAAATGTCGCACCTCCAAAAGATGACACACACAGAAGTGTAAACATATCACTAATAAAGTAAGATTACATCATGAAAGATGAGATAGAGGTAGCTCCACAAATCCAAACATAGTAGAAATTTAGTTTTTAGTTACAACGTAGAAATATTTACAAAATAGTTTTGATTTCTTTCAGCTTTCACGAACATATTCCTCAGTGTAATTGCAATAATTTAAGTAATGTGTTAAGCGATTTGAAATTCCCTCATAAGAACATTGGTTTATTTGCACCCGGATTAAGTATGCACTGTTAAAGGCGAATTCGACTTTCTATTGGAAATGTTCACTTTCAGGTAGCGTTAAGCGATGGCTCCAGGATATAATACGATACCTGAATATATCGCACACGGTTGTATTGGGCATTGTCCAGGACAAAGCATTTCGGAAATTTATATTTCACACATGTACATAAACCCTTCTGATTATGATACAATGTAAGTGCGTGTTATAAGTCATGCCCCGTCTGGAATCGCTCCAGACTCCGTATGGATACGACGTAACGTCGGGGAAGAACGAATAAACTAGCAAGTGTTTATTAATTTCACCGTATTCTTTTATGCCAGATACACATTTAATAAACTGCGGGCTGTTCTCTTAGTTATATCTATTCACCTATGGGTAAGAAGCAACAGTCCAGTCAATACTTACTTGGTACATGAGGGTTTTGTATAGGACATTGAAAAGATAGTGTACTTTAAAGAAGGGAAACGAGTCAGTGGAAGATTCATTGATTAAGAGGTGTGCTGAAGAACAGGGAAGAGACAGACAATTTTTCAGCACAGATGCAGAACGCCAGCCATTTTCTGATTCCCCAAATGGTAAGAGTAAACCGGTGACTACCACTTACAGATACAATACATCGTCGAGAGCGCACCTCTTGTCGATTAACATTGTTCGGAAATTCGAAGGATGCGAAATTCCAGCACACACTCCGTTTTAGAAGAAACAGCCCAAGACTGTTGTGCGGTGTAGATTATTTTATTCATAAAAATGTTACTCCCAGTTTCACGGTGGTCCTCCTGCGTTTTGGAAGATTTTATCAACTGCAATCACGTTAATCCATTTTGTTGTGGTCTATTACAGGTAATTCCGCCCGGAACCTCGCTGCTGCTATGCTCACAGGTTCGAATCCTGCCTCGGGCATGGCTGTGTGTGATATCCTTAGGTTAGTCAGGTTTAAGTAGTTCTAAGTCTAGGGAATTGATGACCTCAGATGTTAAGTTCCATAACGCCCAGAGCCGTTCTTACAGGTAAGACCACTGTTTTCTGTCGCGTACCTGCGTGTCGGTACAGGGATTTCATCACGACACGTCGTTGTATCAGGTTATTTATGGGGGCTCTTCTACTCAGAGAAAATCGTTGGATACTGATTAGGAGATAATTCTCCAATACTTGTACAAATAATTTTTCCATTTCCCTTTTGCTCTCTATTACCGAGCTAGTGCTGAATTCTCATTGCATTTTAGTTTCAAAGGCCTTTGTTAAGGAACAGTTTGTACCAATGGATAACTTACTCGGTTTCGTTCCTCATCTGTGATAAACAAATTTCGTTCACGAAGCTCAGGCGTTTTCATTTCCTTTACCAGAAATGACTCGTGTTACATACAAATTATTATTTTTTAAAATATAAGGTAGTTGCACCATTCTGTTCCAGTTCTTAGGCAGATATTGAAAAAAAAGTCTTGAGAAAGACATATGTACGATAGAGTTGAAAAAATGTTGAAAAAATGTGATCTCAGCACTAATGAATAAAATATCGAAGAAATGTCGTCAAAATATCTGTCATTAACAGCGGCGATGCACTGTAGCGTCAAATTACATCCTGTAAGGGTTTCTATTACGAGAAATTTGTTACATGTAATTGTGATGTGTAAAATATTACAGGTTGATCGATTTCCACACTCTTTTGGAACATTCCTCAAGATAACTGAAAGGAAGTAATAATACTTTCAACAAAGGCTGAGTACAGTATTTAAGAAAACCTTGTCGATAGTTAGCGTTTGTTCGATACAAAAGCTAATAGGAGTTGAATACGGACGAACTACGTTAACTTCTGTTGTTATTGTATCGTAGGTCTCTCTCTCACAGCCGCAATAGCTGAGTCGTGAGTAGGTGGATAACCAGATACAGGTAACATGAAGTGCGCATTCTTCTCTAACTTGCGTGTGAATGTCTCTTACGTTTTTAAGTACTTTAATTAAGGTAGGTATGACACCATTTGTCAAAATGAACTTCATTACAGCTATCCGCTTACGAGTCTGAAGAGAGAGCTCAAATCTAGTGTGCTGGCCATGATGGCATTTCAACCTGTGGGAGTCGCTTATACACGCAGGTGTACTGGGATAATACCAGCAGGCGTGATTTGAGGACTCTCTACCGATACCTCTCATGGTCTGTGCATTTCGTAGATATCTTTTATGTTACTGCGTATCTGCTTAGAGTTTATATGCAATTTTGTTGCTCTTTCTCTCCGTGTCTCGTCTGTCTTACTGTTCCATACTCATAGTTTACCCTTAATACTGAATAATTTTTATGTAACTCTATTCCGCCATAAAATATTTCTATAGTTCTTTCTGTAGCAATAAATTATGAATTTCCGAAGTTCGGGATTTGATTCAGAACAACAAACAATATGAGGACGCCGGTCTCAAAACCACTGGCGCCACTGCGGAGTGGAGAGCATGCCGCGTTTGTGGCTAGCTCTAAATTATATCACAGCGCCGCACCACGCCACAACACAGTATTTTATTGATTTCTGCGTTATTAATTTAGTGCGGCAACTCAGTGCCAACAAAAACGTGGATGTACAAGTTCGCTTTAATACAGATGGAAATATTATTGGATACAAAATTTCGCATCATAGTGCACTACGAACAGCGATGCTCCTGGCAGAATAGCATTTACCGAAACAGGTTTTCATTTATAACATCCCTATAAAACGACGGATTTACTCGGTTTTTCTGTTAAATGTTGCGTCTTCGTCTTCGCTGACCGAAGATAGAGATACCCTCGACAGATCCACAAGACCTTTTAAATCATAGTCCCACTGAAAACTTCAACTTTCACTTCCTTTACCACAGCAATATGTCACCAAGAACATTTTTTTCATTTGTTATAGAGATGCGATAACTCTGCAGAGTTCAGACTTCGCCCCATTTTAGTTAATGCATCCATCTGCATGAGGAGGTACTGAATGGATTTTGGGAGAAGAGAATTTGTGGTACAACCGGACCAAAAGAAGATATCGGTTGGTGGGACACATTCTGACATAAAGGGATCACCAATTTAGTACTGGACAGAAGCGTGTGGGTTAAAAATGGTGTATGGAGACCAAGAGATGAATACAGTAAGCAGATTCAGAGGCATGTAGGTTGCGGTAGTCACTCGGAGATGAAGGGACTTGCACAGGATAGAGTAGTACGGAGAGCTGCGTCAAATCAGTCTTCGGTCTGAAGACCACAGTAACAACAACATCCAGCTGCAAATCCTCTCTGTTTTTTGGAGTTCACAGCAGTAGCTGTCAGATTATGTAAGCTGGAAAAATTAAGATAGGATTCCGATGTCTTTTTTGTGAAAAAGATATCATTACGAACAAAATTGAAAAGAGACGAATATATTCATAACAACTGTCGTAAAGTAGACTTCTCCCTTAAGGCTCTAGCTGAGAAAGTAATTTTCAGTCCTCATCAGATAAATATTCTGGTAAGCACACAACATCAACGGGACAAGTTTCAATCGTCCACTACCCAGTTAAAATAACTTCGTGATTGACAGATGCCTCGTCATTGGGAGCGGAATTGCCGGGTCATATGCGATGTACCACGTGCTCATGCGATAGATAATTGCGAGCCCAGTAAGAAAACAGATAAAAATTAGTAACTTATTGTTACAACTAGACCTCTCTGCTTCAGCCGCACGTGCGAAAGACTGACACATTCGTGAAGGATTTGGGATGTATCAGTTACAAGTTGAAGAAACCAAAAGTTTGATCTCCACGCCAACATTAAATTTGCTATGGAGATAGAAAAAGATTAACAGCTGCTCTTTCTTGGTGTACTGGTTACGAGGGATGAGAGAAACTGGCCACAACTTGTATGGGAAACAGTCACACGCAATATCTGCACAGTGTTTCAGTAAATCACCCGAACCGTGAAAGAGGTATGAGTAACACGCTCGCAATGCGCTTAAGACAAGTATTTGACACGCAGAATTTCCAATGCAAGATTGCAACACCTGGAATGTGTGCTAAAAGGCAATGGAATTTCACGAGTTCCATAAGAAAGTCACGAAACCCTACACATGATGAAGTGACATATAATAAGAATAAATGTCCTATACGGCCTTCCTGCCGCCAAAACATACCGAGCTTACCGCACAGAATCGGTCACATATTGCGCAATTTACGGCGGGAGCGCTATTTACAAATCGATCAATTTGATGAAAGAATGTCTCAGTTAGGCAAAGGACGAAAGGCGCCCAACTGCAATGTCGGGAATACATCGTATACCGCGTAAATGTAAAAAAAAATTCTACATCTGAATAACTGGACGTTCCATCAGAACGAGGGTCATCGAACGAAAACGGTGTAATTTGAGACAGTTGGAGAAATCTGAAGTGTCGAAGCCCAGGACGAGACCGACCACATAAATTAAGAAAGCAGCGACCATTAAAGCCTTGAAAATTTTGTAAACCTGTTATGTTAGCTCCAATACACAATACATTGCCTACATAACATATGAAACCGTAGATGTGGAAGACAAAAGACTGCCGGCCGTAGTGGCCGTGCGGTTCTAGGCGCTACAGTCTGGAACCGAGCGACCGCTACGGTCGCAGGTTCAAATCCTGCCTCGGGCATGGATGTGTGTGATGTCCTTAGGTTAGTAAGGTTTAATTACTTCTAAGTTCTAGGCGACTGATGACCTCAAAAGTTAAGTCGCATAATGCTCAGAGCCATTTGAACCATTTTTGACAAAAGACTTTTTCAGTCGTGTGTGTGAGCGCATCAGCGTTTTGGATGATGTAAGTCTTATGTAACTGTGCAGGTTTTAGTGGCCGTTTTGACTGAAGTTAAAATCTTCTGGGTTGTTAAGCCGCGTCATATCTCCTCTACAAAAATCGACGTTTCGATCCCTCTGCTGGTATCTTCTTCAGACTGTTTCGGTGTCCACTATTGCTGGAAGACGGTCTGAGACCAGTATGGCGTTCTCATATAAAAGAGTATTTTCCCGCATTTGTGCTGGGGAAGTGACAGTACTGCCTAAAATTCTTGTGGCATCTTGGATGATGTTGTATCTTGCACTACACACAGGAAGCAGCTACATGGGTAGCACAGTACTTGTGGCGTGCACATGGGGGTTTTTGAGATTAGGTTCCTCCCCATGGGAAACAAACCGCTGACCCGAAAAATTACCAGTTCATGACACTGATGTGGGTGTGCCAACTGTAAAAATTGTTAGTTCGCCTAAACAGGTGATTCCAAAGGATTTAAATATGCTTAAGCTCACGTTAGTAAATTGTTGAAGTGTCTGTAGCAAGATCCCCGAGTTAATCTCCGAAATAAACAGTAGCAATGCCAATATTGTATTAGGTACCGAAAGCTGGTTGAAACCAGACATAAAAAGCAGTGAAATTTTGAACTCTGATTGACAATGTTTAGGAAGGATAGGACTGATGCTATGGGAGGTGGTGTGTTCCTTGTGGTTACAAGCTGTTTAAACGCAGTTGAGATCGATACTGCGTCGGACTGTGAAATAGTCTGGAAAAAGCTGTCATTCAGACAAGGATTGACCATTGAATTAGGATGTTTTTATAGACCACCAGCATCAGCAAAAAACGTCGCAGAACATTTCAGGGAAAGTCTTGAGTACATAGGAAGTAAACAACCAAATTAATCCACTAGTTATAGATGGAGACTTTAATATTGAGTTCATTGACTGGGAAAACTACACGTTTATCACAGGGGGCAGAAGCAAAGATTCGTGTGAAGTCATTCTAGGAGCGTTCTCAACATACAACCTTGAGCGATTGGTTAGAAAACCAACTAGAGATGGGAATATATTAGATATCTTGGCGACAAACAGACGTGATCTTTTTGAGGGAGTTAATCTAGAAGAAGGTATTAGCGACCATAATGTCGTTGTGGCTTCTATGTCAGTGGAAGTTGTAAAAATAAATAAATAAATAAATTAGAAACAGCATACAGTTTTTCTTGTGGGGAAAGCAAATAAAAGTGTCATTAATGAATATCTTCATAACAAGCTCCAAGCACTCGCCGCGGGACAGAAAGATATTGAGCATCTTTGGTCGGAATTTAAAGGTATTGTCCACCATGTGCTGGAGAAGTATGTGCCTAGCAAAAGCATAGGGGAGGGAAAGGATCCACCTTGGTGCAACAAACATGTTAGGAAGTTGCTGAGAAAGCAGAGAATTTTGCACAGTCGTTTTAAACGTAGTCGCTGCCCCGCTGACAAACAGAAATTATGCGAAATGAAATCAGCTATCAGAAAGACGATGAGAGACTCTTTAAACGAATTTGAAAGCAATATTTTATCTGCAGATTCTAAAAATAACCCCCAAAAAATTTGGTCGTACGTAAAATCTATGAACGCTAAAAATAATTCAATACCTTCTCTTGCTACCGGTACCGGTAATGTAACTGATGATGATAAACAGAAGGCCGAAATTCTAAACCTAGCTTTCAAAAACTCGTTTACGATAATGGGCTGCAGCACCATTCCCCCTTTCAACTATCGAAGAAACGAAGGATGGCTGACAGAGTGTTTAGTGTATCTGGGATTGTAAAACAATTAAGATCCTTAGACGAGAAAAAGGCATCTGGCCCAGACGGTACACCCGTAATATTTTATGTTGACTATGCTACAAATATAGCACCATTCTTATCCATCATCTATCAGAGATCATTGGAACGGCGGAAAGTTCCACGGGACTGGAAGAAGGCCCAGGTCATAGCAATCTATAAAGAGGGTAGAAAAACGGATGCACGTCATTACCGGCCAATTTCATTGACATCGATTTGTTGTAGAATCATGGAACATATTTTGTGTTCGGACATAATGACCTTTCTAGATTCTCATAAACTCATCTGCAGAAACCAGCGCGCTTTTAGGAAACAGCGGTCATGCGAGACACAGCTGGCCCTCTTTGTGCATGATTTACAACAGGCTCTAGATACCGGCTCCCAGGTTGATGCCATATTTCTCGACTTTCGAAAGGCGTTCCGACTCAGTTCCGCACTGTCGCTTGCTACAAAAAGTGTGCGCTTACGGTCTATCCAACGACATATGCGGTTGGATAGAAAGTTTTCTAACAGACAGGGAGCAGTATGTCGTCCTGAACGGGGTAACTTCAACAGTAACAAGCGTTACTTCAGGTGTGCCCGAGGGCAGCGTAACAGGTCCTCTGCTTTTTACGATTTATATAAACGATCTGGTTGATGTTATTGACAGCGGTTGTGAACAAATCAATGAGGATTTGCAGAAATTAAATGCGCGGTGTAATGAGGGGCAGTTATCTCTCAATATTAGTAAGTGTAACCTACTGCGTATAACAAGGTGAAAATCCCAATTAATGTATGAGTACAAAATAAACGATCAGTCTTTGGAAGCGGTAACGTCAGTCAACTATTTGAGTGTGACTATTCTAAATGATCTCAAGTGGAATGATCAGCTTACACAAGTAGCGGGTAAGGCGAACCCAAGATTGCGGTTTATTGGTAGAATCCTGAAGCGATGCAGTCCTTCAACAAAAGAAATAGCGTACAATACGTTAGTTCGTCCAGTCTTAGAGTATTGTTCGTCTGTATGGAACCCTTACCAGTTGGGTCTGATTGAAGAGATTGAGAAGGTCCAAAGAAGAGCGGCAAGATTCGTGGCTGGTACATTTAGCCATCGTGAGAGCGTTACAAATCTCATAGAAAGTTTGAAGTGGGACACAGTTGGAGGTAGACGACGCTCTAAACTGAACGGGCTGCTCACTAAATTCCGAAATCCAATCTTCACCGAGGATGTAGAGCATATATTATTACCACCAACTTTCAGATCGCGTAATGATCATCATTCAAAGATAAGGGAAACAAGATCTCGTACTGAGGCGTTCAGACAGTCGTTTTTCCCTCGCGCGATCTGCGAGTGCAACAGAGGGGGGAAATATGACTTTGGCGCGAATTGTGCCCTCCGCCACACACCGCTTGGTGGCTAGCGGAGTATATATGTAGATGTAGAATATCGCTTGCGATATTCAGTGAACGAAGTCACTTATGATCGTTTAATAAAGTTTGATAACTGAGGGACTGCAATAAGAGGAGGCTACAGATTGCCCAACAGTTATACCACGTATCCCATGCTACAGTTTACGGCTTCATAGGTAACTGCATAAGTATCAGGCTACAAATCCCAACGCCCAGAGTTTAATCCTCAGACGGTACTAGGATATTTTTATCACTTACTACTTCACTGACCGCTGTAAATGGCTTGTTAATCTGATAAATACCACTTTGAACAATATACCTGAGTATACACTCAGCTATATGTTGCTCTACAACTGACTGACTAAGCTAGTTAAAAGTTCAGGGGAGGGCGAGGGCATATCACCTCAAACAAGACCATGCCTAGAACAGCGCTATGGTATACAAGTCGGGATGACAGATTCACCTGCTACAGTGATTCAAGTAGTAAGGGGAATCGAACACTTTCCCCGTCTTTCATACTAAAAGAATGTGAAGTGGGTTATTAGAAAAGTAGACCTGTCAGGGTGCATACCCCGTTTCCACCTCTCGGCAGTCGAGATTTTATACTGCTGGGGGCACACAAACCTCTTCTTTGCATTCGTCTTCTCGCCAAGAGGTATGGCACATTACCAGCTCCAACAGTGTAGTTTTATTTATAACATTGTCGTTCTTCTACCTTATAGCCCGTGTTCTCTAGCCGCAGGGTCCGAGCAGGCTCACCGGGAAGAGGTTTACTAGTTATTTAGAGCCCCGATGTTAGGTGTGTTATAGAGCCCCTCAAGGAAATAGCGCCAGGGCCTGGCAAGAAATCAAATGTGCGTTCGGTATGTCTGCCAGAGGGCTTCAGTCGAGATGTGGAGGAGACCCTGTTTCTGGCAATAGACCGTGCAGGATGCTGTCGTCCGCAGGTTGTGACTCCCGTCGGCACAAATGTTTATCACCTGGTTTCGTACAGGCTTCTGGTGGAAGTGGTGAAGATTGATGATCTCGCTCGTGGAGTACAAGAAGAGATCACAACTTGCAGCGTCGTTCCCTGAGGTGATGATGATCCTTTGGTTTGGAGCAGAGGGAGGTTCTGAAACAAAAACTCCTTCGATTTTTTAACGGTCTTGGCTGCAGATTCCTGGGAAGTGCACATGGTGTTCCTAGGCTAGGCGATAGTTTGACATGCTCTGATGAACGTTCGCCAGTCAATACGCAGACAGCGAAATCCTACCTCCTACGGAATAAAGACACTTCGATGGCCAAATTTAAACAGAAAATTGTTGAAGTATTCGTACCAACGTTGATGAATTTACTGCCCTTCAGGACAACTGTCGCTCTCAAATTATTCTCGGTACCGAGACCTGGCTGAAACTCGAACTAGAAACCTCCTAAATATTTATCAGAGCATGCAGAACTTATATCGAAAAGACAGATTACGGCGAGTGTTTTTTGGAGTAGACAAAAATATTGTGCCTATCGAAGCCGAAATTTAGTGTAATTGTGAATCTATCAGGACGCGAGTAGCAAGCGCAGGTTAGAGCTCAAGTGAATCGCTTATTGTTTTTACCGGCTACCCATTTCCACCGCGATACTTTCAGAATCATTCAAAGAAAGTCTACGCTTGGTAATGCGGAAATACCGGGAGCATGCAGTATTAGATGGAGGCCACTTCAACCTACCGATTATAGACTGATAGACTGAGACGTCGTCAGATTCACTGCAGGTGGTACGGACAGTCTTGTGAAATAGTTATGAACAGGTTGATCGAAAACTGTCATGTGCAAATAGATCGACAGCCCACAAACATTGGAAATATTTTAGATCTTGTAGCTACGAACAGGCCTGACTTATCACAGACATGGTTTAGTGATCGTGAACTCACGATTGTTTCTAAAGTTAATAAAACTGTTAAGACTGCTAGGAGGGTATTTTTGCTAGAAAGAGCAGATAAGTAACTGATAGCATCCCACTTAGGCAATAAATGGTTGTCATTTAGTTCCAGTATAACGCACACAGAGAAATTAGGAGTAAATTTCAAACTGGCTGTAAACTGTGGTCTGGAGAATTATGTGGTAAGTAAGTGGATTAAGGACGGAAAAAATCCACAGTAGTTTCATAATAACATTCGGAAAATTCTGAAGAATTAAAGACAGTTGCAGTCTCGTTTCAAAAAACAACGCACAAATGACAACCGAAAAAAGCTAGAAGAGATTTGTGCGTCTGTAGAAAGATCGATGCGCAAAGCATATAAGAATTTCCGCCGTCATACCTTAGCAAAAGGTTTTGCTGTGAACCTGAGAATATTCTGATTCTACGGAAAATCTCTCAGCGGGTTGAAGGCTTCTATTCAGTCACACATTGGCCGGGCTGGATGGTAATAGGAAACATCAAAAGGAAATCTTCAACTTTTGTAGTCCTGTCCTCCTCAGTTGCGTGTAATATTACGGTATATTGATAATTTTTACTTATGGACCGTCTGATAGCAACTGAATAAAACACAATTTTAGTGCCATACGCGTTTCGCCTTTATTTTCTGCAAGGCATCATCAATGGCTTGGAATATGTACATATGTTAGCTATTTAATTTACATTTTTGTTACTGTGCCTATAGGTTATAAACAGTTCTGGTGGTTGGTATTTCCTATTAAGTAGTAACGTTTTGAACTGTACTTACAGGTTGTGTGGACAATTTCTTACATATTACGCTCCTGTTGCATTTTTGGTGTTGTTCTTCTTCTTATGAATGCCAATTTGCGGTTTTTTTCCACATTCCACAGCACTATGAACTGAACGCTTGTTTCAATGCAATGTTTTGGTTTCTGTTGCCGACTGTCAAATGTTTTTGTCAAAGATCGAATGTTATTGCACAAAATTTCGAGTGTAATTATTGAAGTATCTGTGGTCTGTTCGTGTATGCATTTGTGGGTGCGTTTGTGTGTGTGTGAGTGTGTGTGTGTGTGTGTGTGTGTGTGTGTGTGTGTTTTGGTGTGATATAATTTTTTTGTGTGCTCTGTGTGTGTGTGTGTGTGTTATGGTGTGGTATATTTTTTTTTTGCTCTGCTTGTGTGTGTGTGTGTGTGTGTGTGTGTGTGTGTGTGTGTGTGTCCAGATGGTGTGGGGAAGAGTTTTTTTTATGTTATCATTTCCTTTATTAAGTGTAGTAGGGAGCCTGTCCCGATGTGTGTTTGTTCATTTATCACAAGTTTGTTTTCTGCTATGGCTTTCTGGATGTGGAAGTTTTCCTGCGTTTGTATAAGATGTTTGTCATGGTTGCTTATTCATGTACAACAGGTTCAAGAAAATACATCTGAGACTCCATAAGACGATACAGCACATAAAATTCAGCAAAACACGCAAAAAACGATTTAATTCCAAGTTACATTAATGTAAAGGTTAAAAACAGTTCCACAGTGGCACAAAAGTCGAAATCATTTGCAGAACGATATTGGTTACTTCATGAAATTAAGATGCTCTTTTCGAAAAAAACAGCACCTAAACATGATGCTCTATGAGACTCATCTAGAATTGTTGGAAAAAACGTAGGAAACACCACAGTTTTCATGGCACTAGTATAAAAAACTGAACACAGCACATACACAGCAATGAAACATTTAAAAAACAAACATAAACAGAAGATAATGAAACTAATAGTAAAAAAGACGCAAAAATACATTTACATTTTAAATGTGAAACCACATGAACACCAACACACATTCCATCCACGCTTAATTACCCTAACAGAGAAAGAACTACACGAAAATAAAAAAATGCTCTTGGAAAAAGGTTTGAAACACTGTACCAATAGCAAAGTGAACAATCAATACTTAGAAAATCTCATAGTAAAAACTGAACACAGCCCTACACGTGAAGAACAACAAAATAATTGTGACATAAACATAGGACTGACAAGAGAACTAGTAAAAGATGAAATAAAAGGCATAATAAAACAAACACAGCAGATACACAATAAGAACGACCAAACAGAAGCAGCCACTATGAAAAGGTTAAAACAAAAGTTAACAAACAATAACATATTAATAACAAGAGCAGACAAGGGAAATGTAACAGTACTCATGGATAAAGAGCAATACATCACAAAAACCAAGGAATACATAAACACTAATGCCACACAATAACTGAAGTCAGATCCAACTACACGATTCCAGGCAAATGTGAAACGAACACTGAAAAACATTGAACACACACTCACAGACAAACAGAAATACTACTTAACACAGAAAAACCCACAAGCATTAACACTCTGCAGTCAACCGAAAGTACATAAAGACGGAATGCCAATGACAGCTGTTATCAACTTCAGGAAAGCCCCAACAAACCGCATAGCCAAACACCTCCAAAAGTTAGTTACAAAACAATATAAAGTAGAAAACAACAGAACAGTGATAAACACAAGAAACCTAATAGAAAACATACAGAACATAAATGTACCGCACACAGCATCACTGATTTCATTCGATATAGAAAATATGTATACCTCCATCCCTATCACAGAAACAATAGAAATCATAGAACAAAATCTCTCTTCCCACAGCAACCTCACCACAGACGCAAAAACAGAAATAACAGATATGCTGACTGACAACTGAACAAAACTACTTTCAGTTCGAGAAAGAATATTATCTACAAAGTGATGGACTGCCCATGGGATCCCCAATATCAGGAACACCACCAAACATTTTCATCAGTCACCTAGAAAATCAGACATTTGAAAAGGTAACCATTAATGAAAGTTTCAAAATCATATATTGGTACAGATACTTGGATGACGTTATTTGTCTGATAGATGAGCCAAGTGAAAAACTAGATGAACTCCATTCAGAAATAAACAAAGCTCATCAGAACATAAAATTAACACTTGAAAAAGAAACAGAAAGTCAAATGAATTTTCTTGACGTTACAATAAAAAAAATTGCAAACATTCATTTAACATCTTTAGGAAACCAACAGGCACAGACCCAATAATACATTCCACATCCAACCACCCCCACAGCCAGAAACTTGCAGCACTAAGGCACATGTTACATAGATTAAACAGAATCCCACTTAGCAAGAGAAACTATGAACCAGAAATGAGTATAACCATACAAATAGCTAGGAACAATGGGTATGACACACATGTGGTACACAGGCTCAATCAAAAAATAGAAACACAAATACAAAACAAACACATTTCCATAATACAAAAGAACTCACAAGCTGCAAACTTACAAACACACTCAACAAAGACACACAATGACAACACCACACAGAATAGCAGATGGTACACCATGACCTACACACATAAACTAACACACACAGTTGCAAACATTCTAAAGAGACAAGGCTTCAAAATAGCATATAAGCCTGGGCAAACCCTACAATCACACCTAAGCCAGCCAGCTACCAAGAGGGACAAATTCCAACAATCAGGAATATATAAACTTGAATGTCAAAGTTGTGATGCACTATACATAGGCATGACATGCAGGAATTTGGAAACAAGATACAAAGAACATATCAGATGTTGGAAGTGTGAAACAAACCATTCCACATTTGCAGAACATTTAAAACACCATAACCATCATCCTACAAACATGGAACAAGAAATGAAAATATTGAGAATAAGCAACCATTACAAACATCTTACAAAAACGCAAGAAAACTTCCACATCCAGAAAGCCATAGCAAAAACAAACATGTGATAAATGAACAAACACACAACAGCATAGGCTCCCTACTACACTTAATAAAGGAAATGATAACATAAAAAAACTCTTCCCCACACCATCTGGACACACACACACACACACACACACACACACACACACACACACACACACATACCCACACACACACACACACAAACGCACACACAAATGCATACACGAACAGACCACAGATACTTCAATAATTACACTCGAAATTTTGGCAATAACATTCGATCTTTGACAAAAAAACTTGGCAGTCGGCAACAGAAACCAAAACATTGCATTGAAGCAAGCGTTCAGTTCATAGTGCTGTGGAATGTGGGGAAAAAACCGCAAATTGGCATTCATAAGAAGAAGAACAACACCAAAAATGCAACAGGAGCGTAATACGTAAGAAATTGTCCACGCAACCTGTAAGTACAGTTCAAAACGTTACTACATAATAGGAAATACCAACCACCAGAACTGTTTATAACATATAGGCACAGTAACAAAAATGTAAATTAAATAGCTAACATATGTACATATTCCAGACCACTGATGATGCCTTGCAGAAAATAAATGCGAAACGCGTATGGCACTAAAATTGTGTTTTGTTCAGTAGCTCTCAGGCGGTCCATAAGTAAAAATTATCAATATACCGTTATCAAAAGGAAAGCCTACATTTTAAATTTCGAGTTTAAGAAATCATTCAAACTGTAGGATCACGCAAACATGCCGTCTTTTGAACGTCACGCAGACTCCAGTATGGAGGATATAGTAATAGCCATCCGTGCCGTAGAAAAGCAACTGAAAGAGCTGAAAACAAGTACGTCCTCGTGTGTGAATGGAATTCCAATTCGGCTTTACGGACAGTTCTCTACGCAACTGGAACGTTACCTAGCTTGTATGTATCGCGAATCTCTCGCCCAAACGACTCCTATATATAATGCGTCTAGAAGAATGCACTCGCAAAATTACAGACCAATATCCTCAACATTGATTTTCTGCAAAATTCTTGAACATATTCTGAGTTTCATTATAATAAATTTCCTTGAGACGAAAAAGGTTCTATTCTATCAGCACGGATTTAGAAGGAATCGCTCGTGCTAAACTCAGCTTGCCTTTCCCTCACATGATATTCTGCGAACCATGAATGGAGGGGAACAGTCAGATCCCATATTCCTAGATTTCCGGAAAGTGTTTAATGCAATGCCCCACTGTAGGCTGTTAACGAAGGTCCGAGCATAGGGGTTATGTTCCCGTATATGTGATTGCTTCGAAAACTTATTCAGCAATACAATCCAGTACGTTGCCGTAGATGGGAGTGTTCATCAGAAACAAGGATATCGTCTTGGGTGCCAAACAGATGCTGTGTCTGCTCTTATACATAATTGATCTCGTGAACTGGGTGAGGAGCAATCTGCGAATGTTCGTTACCGCTGTGGCGTACGTGAAGGTGTCGTTGTCGAGTAACTGTTGGAGGATACGACTGAGACAAAATTTCTAGTTGGTGTGATGAATGACAGTTTGCTTTAAACTGTCGGAAAATCTAAGTAACTGTAGAAGAGTAGGAAAAACAATCCCGTATTGTTCGAACACAGCCTTGGTAGTGTGCTGCTTGGTAGACTTACGTCTATTAAATACCTAGGCGTAACGTTGCAAAGCGATCTCAAAATGGAATGAGGGCGATAGCAGCCAAAATGAATAGTCCACTTCGGTTTATTGGGAGAATTTTGGGGAAGTGCAGTTCATATATAAAGAAAACCACATATAGAACGTTGGCGTGGCCCTTTTATGCATACCGCTCGAGTGTTTGAAATCCCCACCATGTCTGATTAAAGGAAGACATCGAAGCAATTCAGAGGCCAGCCGGTACGTTTGCTACCGGAAGGTTCGATTAAACACGAGAGTATTACGGAGATGATGAGTGAATTGTTATGGGAATCCTGGAGGGAAAATAACGTTCTGTTAGCGAAACACTATTAAGAAAATTTAGGAAAGCGGGATTTGAAGCTGACTGCTGAATGATTCTACTGCCGTCAACATACATTTCGCCTAAGGGCCACGAACATAAGAAAACGAGAAATTAGGGCCTCTATGGAGTTGCATTTCCTTCGCCCTGTTTGCGAATGGTGCAGAAGAGGAAATGACCAGTAGTGATGCAAGATACCCTATGCCATACGCCATATGGTAGTTAATGGAGTTTGTATGTAGATGTAGATCCGTATCTCAGTAACCAGTTGCGTGAAAGTGGCCTTCTTCATAAAGGTAACTTCCTTCTTTAACATCATCCTCTTTCTGTGGTAAAGTCCAAACTCTTTTAATGCAGAAGAAATATTAGATGCCAGTATACTGTTTTGATACTAAAATTGGTGTGCCAACATTCCCATAGAATATTTGCGACAGTTGTCGTGCGAAAAACCCTAAATGGCCACCAACTACACTATACCGTCCAGTATGTCGATGCATTAACTTTGTGCCGGAATAGTCACAATAGTACCGGCAACGGGGAACATACGTTTTTTAAAAGACAAAAAAAAAGTTTTGCTTTGGGGAGGGATGCACAGAGTACTGCCCACGGACAGGATGCGGACAACCAACGATCTGATGTCGGCCCGTCCCTCGCCGTTCATTCTTGTAATTGTTTTCTTGCTGATAATTCGTTCCCTCCCGAAAATGTGAGAGCGTGCTCTGGTAGAATTTAGTTATTTTGTGCCCAGTCTTGCTAAAACTGAGGCACGGAGGTCCCAGTTCGGAATAATAACGTGTTCCACGGAGCATTATTTCTGAACTTGCGACCTCGGTCATAGTAAGGGATGTGCGGCTCGCGGTACTAATATGTCTGTACACTCATGGCTTAGGGGACATATTCGCCAATGTATTCAATGTAGAGATATCAACTGAATTCAATAACGTATGTGTGAGTGATGATCGAAACAGCTAGCGGGAATTTGGGTGAACAGCCACCAAATTTAAAACAAATTTGAGAAATATCTTCTGGTAAATTTGAGAAACCTTCATTTGCATTTGTAGTTCACGAAACTGCACTTTACCATAACTCTTTAATCATTTACACAAATTGAACCAGCTGTCCTGAAAACTTAAAGTCAGTAAGCGTAACAGGAAAGATGTTAATCTGAATTCCACCACACTCTTGAATTTAACAACTAAAAAACCCTCATCATAGTAGTTGACAAGCCTGCGTAGTTTTTGCTTCCGCTCATCGATACAATGATTAGCTAAAATTCTATAACAGGAAGGAAAAAAAACAGATTACACTGTAAATAGGTCACAAGATATCACTTATTAATGCAAGCAACATGGACGAAAACCATCTTAACACTAAAATAACCAGTTAACAACGGAGTGATAATGAGTATGTGGCTAACCATTAAGCTTCAGAGTAATAGCTTAAAACATAAAGGAATTAAAACCATTCTAGTTCCGTAGCAAAACTGTTGAAAGTATTTACAGTAGAATCAGTAAATCTAATTAATAGCTGAGCGTAAAGGAGTTGTTTTATATTTTTCTTTGTATTTGTTTAGCGCAATAGGGAGATTAAAAGCTGCTTACTGTGAAATACACTGTTTTCAAATGTGTACTGCCTTATGAGCACTTGCAAGAGAAATCCTTTCAGAGAAACATCTTAAAACAATTGTATCTGGTAGAGTCTGGCTCGACTAAAGAATTAATCTCTTATTATATTATTAACAGGCCGATGCTAATCTTTATAAACGCAGCGGAGCGACATCTCTAAAGCTTCCTTAACATAATTATATTAGCTCCAAAATGTGTGTCGGCTAATAACGATCAACATGTTACAGACTGTAAATGTCGTCAAATCGCTGTACACCGAACTAGATGCATCCTGTGAAGGTAGTAGTATACCAGACTTGAACACCACATCTGACTGACTTGTGAAAACCCCAGTCAAATCATCACTACGCCACTTGCAGAAAGGCGATGTCGGTATAGCACCGCTAAGCAAATGCTCAAACTCAAATAACAGCCTTATGTCACTTGTTGTTAGTCATGTAACTGTTACTCTACGGTCCGACAATGCAAGAGAGGCCGGAGGCCGGAGGCAACACCTAACCATAGCTTCGTAACGGGACCGCTACGCCATGTAGGCGGCAGCTGTGAAGGATGTTGGCCGGCGATAACGTACAGAACTGATGACAGTCGATTCATGACTCTGGAGTCAATGCCAAACTGGCTCAATGATACTGGTGTCATTAATATACAGCAAGTGAGAAAAAGAGGTATCCCTTATGACAGGACTGCACTGAAGAGCAAAAGAAACTGGTACACACGCCTTATATCGTGTAGGGTTTCTACGAGCACGCAGAAGTGCCACACCACTTTTTTGAAATGGGAGAAAGATTGATTCGGAGAAAAATGAGAGCCAATGAAGAAATTTATATTATGATTACACTTATGTGACAAAGGAATGGAAATAAGAAGTTACATTTAAGTCAATTAACTAAATAAATGTGATGATGAATGTCATTTCATAAAGATTTAAAAATAGAAAAAAATATCTACCTGGCGAGATTAGGATCGACAACTTACTGCACATGAAGCCCTTACCCCACCCATCACACCACGCAACCAGCCCACGTAATACAACTTTTTAACGCAGTTTAACGTCACGCAAAATTCAAAACTTTTTTCGTCGGCCACTCGCAAATGAGGGCCCACCAGAGTGAATGGCTGCAGGGTGTGATACCTGGAATCTTAACCTACATAACAGTGTATGTGCTTTCAAAGAGTCGATCCTACCTCTCGGGACTTCTCCTTGAGATGAAGTTTCAATTTGTCACTCGTTTCACTCCGCACTGTCAAAACTCCAAAGCGGCCCTCATACCCTACTGGGCAACATCTCTGCAACCAGTACACACCATAGCGTTCATATTAAACACAACTTACACACCGTGGAGAGGAACGAACGACAAGTTCAGACATTGAGAGAAGCCACGATAGCTCAATGAGTAACGCAGTGCTGGCGAGATACAGCGAGGTTGGGTCCAGTATAAGACTCTCACAAACGTAAAACGATCTAAGTTCGAAACCAGTTGCGTCATATCATCTTAACCGAACGCATTTAGGAAATCCTTCAATAAATGCAACAGGTGAGGCGTACTGAAATTCCGTACAAAAGGATTCTGCGACGGATGGCACCAGAAGAACCGTCTACGTACGTCCGCAGCAGAAACATAGCTACAGGCAAACCAATCACTCTACCCTCGATAATCACGAATCCTGGAGCGGCAGTGCCATGAGGAAGAGAGACGCGCGCTTAAGTAAACGTGCACGAGCAGAAGTTGTAAGTCAGTTTGAGTCTTGATAGGGAGTTCCTGCAAAACGTTCGTAGTGTCTTCATGTCTTCAAGTTGTCGAGTGAGACAGAAACAGTGGCCGACGGACAGAAAGCGGTTAGTCTTCAGTAAAAACAGACGTTTGAATAGGATTATCGTGTATGGACAGAGACCGCCTGCCAGGAGATTTAATCTGGGTCTGGAACTGTTCTTCGAACAGTGCGTCAAGAAAAAAAGGTTATTTCTCTTCCGTCTTTAGCTCAGAGAACGTTATTTAGTCTATGTTCGCGGCACAGTAGTCAACGCAGGACGCACAGGCTACACCTTCATTCTACAATTGCTGTAGCCTGCTTTACCGAAACTGAGTAATGTAGTTTGCTACTCACAATTCTGTGTTACTTTCATTGTGTGTGTGCTACCCTAGAAACCACGTACCCGTCCTACCAGAACGCTTTATTACTCCTTTTCAGCAGCAGCGATATTTTCGCCAAAGCGGACGATTTCAGTCCACAACAATAGAAACGTCTACAGAAGAATTGTAATGAAGAAAGAGTCTGATGTGTTCCTGGTGTATCGCCTATTGGGCCAAGTTCCAATATAGTTCACGACTTGCTGACGCTGACTAATGTGTTGTGGCGTAGCAAAACAGCCACGCCACTTTGAGGTAGCCGAAAGGCACGCGTACACACACGCCGGCTGGCGTGAGTTCTGTAACAGGATACTTAATTAATGCTATAAGAAAAGTATGCAGCTCCTTGAATACTTAACTTTAATGCATCCTTGTGGTACATCGCTATTGACGATACAAATGAGTCTATCTCCAGATACGATTAATTACAATCACTGTAAGGCTAATGGCGCCTTGCTAGGCCGTAGTCATGGACTTAGCTGAAGGCTATTCTAACTGTCTGCTCGGCTAATGAGCGATGCTTCGTCAGTGTAGTCACTAGCAAAGTCGTCGTACAACTGGGGCGAGTGCTAGTCCGTCTTTCTAGACCTGCCATGTGGTGGCGCTAGGTCTGCAAGTACTGACAGTGGCGACACGCGGGTCCGACATGTACTAATGGACCGCGGCCGATTTAAGCTACCACCTAGCAAGTGTGGTGTCTGGCGGTGACACCACATAATGTACAACAATTAAGGGTACATTGTTTAATCGGAAACAAACATACACACTGGCACACAAGGGAAGACGACGTTCAATTTCCCGAGCGTGTGATTTTCGATGAACTGTGCTCGTGAGTGAAATAACTGGTATTTCGATGTGATCCCTCGCGTGGAGCCCATTGCCCACTGCAAAACTTCTCGGCAGGAGACTATTTAACAGGCTAACCTTCCAATTACCCACTGCTCTAGAGTTTACCTTCCAGCCTAGCCCTCCGATTAATCCACAAACACGATATGCGGAAACTAATTAGCAATCATTCACCAGGGACACGCGTCTGGGACGAATGCGGTTCCCTTTCTCCCTAACATTGCATCCAGGGGCTTCACGATTAATTAACTACGCCCTGAGCAAACAAATACCTGACAAGATTTTGATTTGCTCTCCACAGCACTTGATACTTCTCTCAGAAGTTAATTAAGATGTTGATCTCAGTTAATGAAATGCGATTTTAAACCCAGGATGCTGTGATCTGTTTTATGGCAAACTTGGTAGTTTACTTCCCAGAATCACTCTCAACGTAGCCGACGTCTAGGACTAATAATTCTCTTAGCGAGATATTTGGAATTCACTGTGTATCACATAGCCACGTTAATCAGTGTATAAGTCAAAAGCCACTTGGTAAACATAGAAAATCGTTATTATCTACTATTATTTTCAATGCAGTGGTCCGTTAAGTCAACGAAACATGGTAGTAGAATACAATATCATGTATCGAAAATTTATCGTATCAAAGAACAAAGTAGCAATACGTTGAACTGTTAAATTCCAAAACAGAAACGTAACAACAATAATTAAAATAAACTACATAATCACAACTCAGTTTATTTTATAAGGCTAAATAGCAAGGGAAAAAGTGTTACTGAGCAAGGCCTAATTGTAGTAACCATCTCATCGTTCTCCGAGAACGTTTAAGAAAATGATGTCAAGAGCGATGTCGTCTACCATACGTGTTCACCATCGTTCTAGACAAATAACCCTGCTTGTGTCAGCGATTTTCTCTCCCTCGACAGCATTATCTATGCATGTTCTTGCGTTGTCATTAAAATTAAACTCCGTCCGAACAGGCCTCGGAAGACCCAACGGTACTGACCGACCCCCGTGCCATCCTCAGCCTATTGATGCCACTGGATCCGGATATGGTTTGGCATGTTGTCAGCACACCGGTCTCCCGGCCGCTGTCAGTTTTAGTGGCCGGAGCCGCCACTTCTCAGTCAAGTAGCTCCTCAGTTTGCCTCACAAAGGCTGAGTGCACTACGCTTACCAACAGCGCTCGGCAGACTGGGCGGTCACCCATCCAAATACTAAGCCCAATAGTTCTTAACTTCGGTGATCTGACAGGAAGCGGTGTTACCGCTGCGGCAAGGCCGTTTTTCCTTGTCATTAATGATGGAATTTCAGTGCTGATACATCGTTATTTCTGATAAAAGAAATACATGATATTTCGACGGCCTTCTAGAGCATCGTTATCTGGACACGAGAGCTAACATGCGAAGCTCCTTTATTCATTTGTCTCAGATTTTTTCTGCAGTATTCTTAAGATCGAACGTGGAGACGGAAGCAATCATCGCTAGACATGCACACCCATCCCTTCCCTCTTGAAGATACAGTCTGTGCAATTGTAAGGGATGAGTCACTCGCACTGGTGACATTAACCCCCCCTCCTCCTTTTCGGTGGGCTACAAGGTTCATTTATTTTCAGCTCATTATTTGTCAAAATATGTCTACGCGATACAGCATTGCCTCCGGTAAAAATGGAGAAGAGTTATCTGTGCTATCATAATCACAAATATTATTATTTGTGTTTTTTTGTAGAAGAAGGATGAGTGATTTTTTGTTTCATTGTCTTGTCGATTCTGTGGTCGTCATTGACGGACGTTAAATTTTCATGGTCTATAACTGACACAATTATTCGTAGGAGGAATATAATTTTGTTGAATACATATCAGATTCTTAATTGTAGCGCGTATTTTTGTGACTAGCTAGTAACTATCCTGTATATGATTCAGTACGTAATAGTTAAAGGTTGCCCTGGCCATGTCTGAGTAGACTCCTTGTTGTAGCGACGCCATTAATGACAAAAATTGTATAAGGTCTTCAAACAGTCATATAATACTAAAAGTATAAAAAGAATAATTTAATAATCTGAAACCGGCGTCCTGCAATATTTTTCAGTTAATATTAGATCAGAGGTATAATTTTTATTAATAACAATATCAGTAAATGCTTACGCTGCCATTGCACATGGGCAGCTATCATGGACATCCAGCCCTCAGAAAAAATAATTGAGAATTGTTTATATGTATTCTCGCGGGATAGTTGAAAAGGATTTTAATCCATCGCGAGTAGGACAGATGTCTTCACTTTGGGATATGTATGCTATTGTTGATGATAGCACCCTGAGAAAAATCTGCCGTTGCTTTTAACATACATAAAAGAGAAAAGATTCATTATTTCTGTCTTTCAAAACTATTTCTTACAGTAAAAATAACGGCACGGTTATCATTGCATGAATTATTCAATCAATCATTTATTATCAATTAAAATTACTCGATAGCGAACCAAGAAGGAACGACCAAGAGACGAGTCATCGGGTTGAAAGAGATGTAAACTGGGAAAGCGGTTTTTCTCCTCTACTGATCAAACAACGAGTATATACCGAAGAAGCAAAATAGTTCCGGAAGTGGCATTAAAATGCATTGCGTAAAAATATGAGTAAAATTCGCTGATAACACAGGTGTTCTATCTATAAATCAAAAAGAATTACTGGGCCTCTTGACTAGACTGAACAGTCTACTAAGCACATAAATAAACTGAGCTTTAACAGAAGAGAGACGGAAGTATCGTGGAGCAAGACAAATAAAATCAGTTCCAAATTTAGCACCAAGATTTAGGACCACGTTCTCCATCTCTGTCTCTCTTTCTCTTCTCTCCTTCTCTCTCACTTTAGTCTTCTGACTGCTTTGATGCGACCAGCGACGAATTACTCTCCTGTGGCAAACTTTTCATCTCAGAGTAGCACATGGAACCTACGTCCTCAATGATTTCTTGGCCAATTCCATCTCTGTCTTCCTCTACACTTTTTACCCTCTACAGCTCCCTGTAGTAGCATGGACATTATTCCGTGATGTCATAACAGAAGTGCTATCATCTCGTCCCTTCTTCTTGTCAGTGTTTTCCATATATCCCTTTCCTTGCAGATTCTCCGGTGAACCTCGTCATTCCTTACCTTATCAGTCCACCTAATTTTCAGCAGTCTTCTGAAGCACCACATCTCAAATTCTTTGATTCCCTTCGGTCCCGGTTTTCCCACAGTCTATATTTTATTACCATACAATGCTGTGCTCCAACGTATATTCTCTGAAATTTCTTCCTCACCTTAAAGCTTATGTTTGATACTAGTAGACTTCTAGTAGCCAGGAATGCCGTTTATGGCGGTGCTAGTCTGCTTTTTATGTCCCCCTTGCACCGTCCAACATATCATGGGTTATCTGGTACCTACATAACACAATTCCTCAACTTCGTCAATATCGTGATCCCCACCGTGATGTTAAGTTTCTGGCTGTTCTCACTTCTGTTTCTACTCATTAGTTTCGTCTTTCTTCGATTTACTCTCAATCCATAATCTGCACTCATTAGATTGTCCTTTCCATTCTGCAGATCTTGTAATTCTTCTTCGCTTTCACTGAGAATAACAATGTCAACACCGAATCTTATCGAAGGTATCGTTTCCCTTTGAATTTTAATTGTACTCTTGGACCTTTCTTTCATTTCAGTCATTGCTTCTTCGATGAATAGTTTCAACAGACTTCCAAGTTCGTGGCACATCTCATCGGTAATGGAATTCAGTATAGTGTTGGCCTACCCGTAACCCTGATGTGAGCTACCACTCTCGCAGGCATTCTTTCAATCAGGTGCTGGAAAGTTTCTTGGGGAGTGGCAGCCCATTCTTCACGGAGTGCTGCACTGAGGAGAGGTGAGTCCTGACACCGGGTCGGCGTTCCAAAACATCCCAACGGTGTTGTATAGGATTCAGGTCAGGACTCTGTGCAGGCCAGTCCATTACAGGGATGTTATTGTCATGTAACCACTCTTCCACAGGCCGTGCATTATAAACAGGTACTCGATCGTGTTGAAAGATGCAGTCGCCATTCCCGAATTGCTCTTCAACAATGGGAAGTAAGAAGGTGCTTAAAACATCATTGCAGGCCTGTACTGTGATAGTGCCACGCAAAAAAATAAGGGGTGCAAGTCCCCTCAGCGAAAAACACGACCACGTCATAACACCCCCGCCTCCGAATTTTACTGTAGGCACTACACACGCTGGCAGATGACGTTTACCGGGCATTCGCCATTCCCACACCCTGCCATCAGATCGCCACATTGCGTACCGTGATTCGTTACTCCACACAACATTTTTCCACTGTTCAGTCCTCCATTGTTTACGCTCTTACACCAATCAACGCGTTGTTTGGCATTTACCGGCGTGATGTTTGGTTTACGAGCAGCCGCTCGACCATGAAATCCAAGTTTTGTCACCTCCCCACTAACTGTCATAGTACTTGCAGTGGATCCTGATGCAGTCTGTAATTCTTGTGTGATGGTCTGGATATATGTCTGCCTATTACACATTACGACCCTCATCAACTGTCGGCGTTCCCTGTGAGTCAACAGACGAGGTCAGCCTGTACGCTTTTGTACTATACGCGTCTCTTCATGTTTCCATTTCACTATCACATCGGAAACAGTGGACCCAGTGATGTTTAGGAGTGTGAAAATCTTGCGTACAGACGTATGACATTAGTGACACGAAATCGCTTGACCACGTTCGAAGTCCGTAAGTTCAGTGGAGCGTCCCGTTCTACTCTCTCACGATGTCTTACGAGTACTGAGGTCGCTGATATGCAGTACCTGGCAGTAGGTGGTAGCACAATGCATTTAATATGAAAAAGTATGTTTCTGGTGGTGTCTGGATACTTTTGATCACATAGTATATGTTTAGAAAGATTACGGAGCTGAATAGAAATATTATTTTATTAACTACCTGTTGTCACGATTATCTATGGTTCTTGTATACGTTATTTACGGTTTGTCCATTTTCGTGTTCTAAAAGCTTAGTAAAGTATTTGAGGCAGTATTCGTGTCCAAAATTCTGTGTGCTCGTTTAATATTTCTTGTGAGTATTTTCTCTTGTGTACATAGAAATATTAAACGAGCACACTCGACGCGTTGCATCATTTGGAAATGATGTAACACGGCCTAAGAATAGTGGTCTTAAACGACACGAACTGGAGACCAGTGTCTCACCTTGTCAGTCACTATCGGTTTAAGACTAGACAGCACCATAAACTGCAGTGAGTCATGGCCCATCGAACACAGGACGGTGTGAGGTGGAGCGTACACCATTAAGTTAACTAGTGGTTTTGTCTTTGTACATATGTACAGTTTGTGTTTTCCTTTTCTTTTTCATTTATAAACGTATAGGTACGGTGTTCTTTTAATCATTGACAAAGGTCTTCTTAGGCACTTGTGGATTTTATTGTTGTTCTGAAGAAGGTGTAGTTATCTACGCCCGAAACCTGGGTTAACACTTAACACTAGGCGCTTTTTTCGCAATCGAGGCGGGTTTTTAGTTTTTTAATATATTAACCAACGATTACTGACGCGCTGCGATGTTGAAGGTTCTTAAATCTGAATATGTCTAATTCCTAATTACCGGAGGAATTCTTATCAATAATACTAGCGATACTATTACTACTACTATGAAAAAATATAATTTTCAGAGTGGAAGACATTTATTGTTGTGTATAAGAGAAATTTTATGACATAGCGAGTTCTAAGACGCAGAAAGTCAACTGATTCAGCTGGGGCTTCGGAAAATGAGAAAGGTCTGATGGGAATCAAGGGTACTTGGGTGTAACGGGGTAAGAGGTGCGTTCAGAAGAAAAGCAGACATTGCTGTTATTTTGGTACATATATCACTTTGATATAGTGAGGGAGATAATTGGAGAGTCGGAATCCTGCTGTTGAAAAGTAGAAGGCAGCTGATGGACGGAGCGTGACACAAAGGAGTTTGCTGTGATGTTGTAGCGTTACTGCTGTGTTGTTCAGACAAGAGTGTTGAGGTCTAGGAGATGTACACTGATGAGACTGAAATGAAAACAGTCTACTAAAATCTCTGGCTAAATGTTGTAAGGATAGCGGTGGTTACGATGGTGAAATATCAACACAAAGCGGAAAGCCGCAGATATGTTGCACACAGGCGTTTATCACCATCTCCAGCCCCCGTAAATTTTCCTGACAACATCATGGAGGATAACATGGCAGAAATCAGTAATCGGAAGTGCAAGCATTCTTACAGTATTATGTTTCAAATGAAGACCTTCATTCAGATCAACGGGTTTTTATATACCAGATTTGTAAGGCACACAGAGATTCTGATAGTGTCTACAAGCCCAGCCCAAGTTAGGTTTTCATCAACTATTGGACGTAAGTGGAAGCAGTGACGGATATTAAGGGCTTTATATGGCCTATGCACGGTAGCCTGGATAGAACTTCATGTAAGCAAATCCACAGGTAATACACAATGGAAATATCTTCGGGTAGAATGACACAAACACGCAGGGCATGTACTGCCCGGCAATGTTATGGATTGAAGCACTGCCATACAAACCCACCTGCCGTTTATCAAAGTGTCTCAAAGACTTGAACAACTAACAGCCATAAAAATGACACAGAGATTATAATTAACAGAGTAGCGTGTTATTCTATTTAAATCATGTTTTCAGTAACATGATGTCAGTTAGTGTGGTTCAAAAGCACCTGTTTATGGTACAACTAATTTTTAAACGGCAACTACCATCAGCTGAACTATAACATGATATCCATTTTATACTGTAAATAAAAGAAAGAGGCCAGTTGCAAGCAGGACTCACTTACTGAGGGTTCCGTACAAACTTAGGCATATACGAGAGTTGACTGAAAAGTAATGCGTCCACCTTCGTAATTCTTCAACAGTTTAGCATTAGTATGCGTTAGGTACTGGCTTGTACCGTAGCCTGTTCTCTACAGCTCCATTTTAAGGGAAGCCTTAGCATTGAACGGTTGTGTTGTTACAGTGAAAAGTATGGAAGCCTGCGCTGACGGTCGGTCAATGCTATTTAAGCAACGTACAGTCATTGCATTCTTGACAGCAGAAGGTGTCGCCCCAAAGGAGATTCATCAGAGAATGAAAGCAGTTTATGGTGATTGTGTTGATGTGAGTACTGTGCGTCGTTGGGCGCGTAAGTTTAAATATGTTGAGGCGAGAACATCTGACCTGCGTGACAAACAAAGAGATGGGCGTTCTGTGACAGCAACCACCGAATTTCACAAGCAAAGTGATGACAGATTGATTCAAGACGATCGTCGTGTAACTCAGAGAGAAATTGCAAGCACAATCGGCATTTCAAAAGAACGTGTGGGTTGCATTATTTCTTTGCTTGGCTATCGAAAGATCTGTGCTCGATGGGTACCCCGGATGCTGACTCCTGAAATGAAAGCACACAGACTTGAAATTTTCCAGGAACTCCTCTCGCGTTATGAGGATGAAGGTGACGCTTCTCTCCATTCAACTGTAGCATCGTTATGCTCCTGATAAAGACATCGAGAGAACTGTGAAACTGTGGTTGCGGTAATAGAGTGTCGACTTCTTCCGTGACGGCTTCAGAAAACTTGTTCATCGTTGGCAGACATGTATCCAGTTGGGTGGTGCTTATGTGGAAAAGTGAATATTGGTAATTAAAGAATTATTTCTGGGTTTGATTTATTAAAATATTAACATCCAAATCCAATTAACAAAGGTGGAGGTACTACTTTTCATTCAACCCTCGTATATAAGCAGTTTATACATTCCGGGAACAAATATTGGCGATTTTTACCTGATATCGACATTGATACAGGCAAAATATCAGTCCCAGAGATTCCAAGACTTTCGAGAATGTTTCAATTTCAAGTTTGAAGTCGGCTAACAAATGACAAAAGAAATATTTTTCGTGAAATATTTTTGATGGGATGTAATTACAAATTAACAATTTCGGATTTTTCCTTTTCTTGTGCTGTGTAACCTCTCTTCTTGCCAAATATCATGAATCTAGGTCAATGGGAAGTATCCTACAGGTTTTGATGAGTGAGTTTTCGACTAATAAAGCATGTGACATAAACGGTTGAATCTTTTGATTGTACTGACTTACAAGCTTAAAATACTGCAAAACAGACCATGGACCCTAATATGTAGGATAAATTTGAATCTGATATGTCTCGTCGTTTTTGAGAAATGGATCCTTAACAGTCGAAATGACAGACAGACAGACAGACAGACAACAAAACGATACTATTAGGGTTCCGTTTTTAAAGACTGAGGAGCGGAACTCTAAAAACAATTATAATGTAGTATAATAATATTCATGCAGCAGACGAACATAGTCCTTTAATTTTTTTGGTTGTTAACGACGCACTGCCAGTTTTTACTTTAATTAACATTACTGATGCCAGTTTGACATTATTTGTAATCACTGTAAATTAGCAGCAAATTTTGTGTAGCATAATATATTAATTACCACATACATGGTATTCCAGAAAGCCGCACAACATGGAAAAATACATAAAAAACCTTCTCTCTGTACAGCTAAGTAATTGTTCACGACATGACGTTTGTTTGTGAATTTCATTGATCATCACTTCACGTTACTTGCAAAATTAAGTTGCCAGTCCAAAGGTACTGCATTAGTTAACCTAGGACCATAACATTTGAGGGTAAACATACCTCCTATGACAATTGTCTGTCCTGCAGTATCAAAGAGATTACAGTGTACTCGACACAGTGATCGTCGACCAGGGCATTCTTAGATTAGAAGGGGCTAAGTCTGCTTAGACGAGGCCGTGTAATGTTTGAATGCCAAGGAAGAGACAAGCCTCAAGTGACAGCGAAGATTTCAGTAGTCGGCTCTTTTCTGAATCGCGCCCACCGAACCACGCGGCAGAGAACTATAGGGTAGGCAAATTAGAGCTGGGCAAGAAATAGTTGCCAACAGCCTTTCCGCAGTGGTAACAACGGTTCCCGTCAGGTAGCCGAAGTTAGGTGCTGTCGGGCTTGTGTAGTACTTGGGTGGTCACCGTTCGGGGTTGCCGAGGTGCACACTGTACTGGCGTAACGCCAAGCGTCGGCATGTCGGGTGGGAACATCAGTGCAGTGACCGCTCTCTAGGACGACACCGAGACAGGAGCGGCATCTACACGAAGAGATTGTAAACGCCGCTCCACCTCGCCGCGGCCCGAGTTGAAGTATAGCCGATTTACGAACGCTACAGCAGTGGCTTAGGACCGTATTACCGGATTTGTATTTGAATTGTATACACTGAAGAGACTGCTTACGTTTCATGTCGCCTTTTGCATGAAAAATCTCACTGTACACTTCTCAAAGTTGAGTATTGTCAATTATCTTACTGTAATAAAAATTCATTAATACGATTTGCTTGAATTGTTGTCTAGAGATCCTAGAAAGCTGGTTTCCTAGGCAGCCTATGTTAGACGAGTGAACAGAACACAACAAACTCAGCCCTTGTGAGGAACATTGAGGAGCTGCTTGATTGAGAAATAGTGACGCCAGGCACGGAAACTGACAATGGCCAGGAGGGCAGTGTGCTGACCGTATGCCCCTCCATATCCACACCCGGTGACGCCTAAGGGCCAAGGGTGACACGGCGGCCGGTCGGTATCATTGGGCCTTCAAGGCCTGCTCGGAGGGTGTTTGTTTTAAGAAATAATTCTTGTACCTGAAGATAGACCACCAAACTTCCATTATCTGCATCCAGGGCGCGTGACGTAAGTCGGATGTCCTGCATTGAGGTTATTTTGACTACCCTGCACAAACTGGAGATACGAGTAAAAATGATCCTTTTGCAGCTGCCTATAGGCCACCTGCAAATCCAGCCCTTTCGTTTTGGTTCATTTACTGTGCTACCGGAATTTGTTCGGAAGGCTGTTCAAGGGTGCTCGAAAAATATTCAGCTGTTACACGCAGAAAACAATAGCTGATCCATGGGGGCAAAAAATCCTTTAAATCAAAGCTTAGGGTGCGAAATAGTGATGCAGTTATTTCGGCACGGACTGCCTACGACGCGGATGTCGAGGAACGGAAGAGTAAATCCGGCAATTAATTTCGACACGCGCGGTGACAGAGAGATTTTCGAAAAAGAAGAAAAAAAATATATGTGCTGCCCGAGTTTCGGGCGACGGACGTGGGCGACTCCAGCGGCGGGGCGGGGCAGGGCAGGACCGAACAGGCAGTTAATCCAGGGGCGCGGCAGCGCGAAATTTACAGCTTTCCGTCAAAAAGACAATGCCGCCATTTAATATTTGAAGTTATAATATGAACGGGCGAGCGGCGCGCCGGGTGCGCGTATGAAGCGTGTACAGTGTCCATAAATACTCTCCGGCGGCCTCTCGTCGGTGCCCCAGGGGTGTGGTGCTGGTGGTGGTGGTGGTGGGTGGGTTGGGGCAGTACGGGAGCTCGGGCAGGCCATTAATCCTGCAGGCGCGCAGAGACCCCAGTGCCCCGCTGTTCCCCCCTCCCCCGCACGAGTGGCGCGGGCCGTAAGGCCGCTTCTGCATCACCAACGCAGCCGCCAGCGGCGCTCCAAATCAGACCGCGCCATCGTATATCTTTTCAAGGATACGAGAGCACGCCACCACGCGTAGGCATGACAACAGCTACAGCGTTCGTCACGAAAGAACGCAGGTCAGGGTCACAACACCAAGTGATGCCTTAATATTTCAATACATATTAAAGCATTACAAACGTGATGTCTTCATCTTCTCGAATTATTTTCATCCTTTATTTCGACTATTTTGACTGTCGTAGTGGTATCTTGGTTATGACTATACAGGGTGTCACAGGAGAATGGAATGGTTAATAGCCATGTATCACACAATCATTCTAAGCAAAAATGTATACTTCATATGGGCTGTAAAGACCAACTTTGAGAACAAGGAGCACTTTATCGTCTTTGACAGTGTGGACAAATCTGATTCCCATATTTCGCAAGGCCGTAATATGGTTCAGAAATATGAAAAAAATGTGCTCAACTGTACGTACCTTAAGAGCTACGACCACTTATTGAGTAGCATAGATAGTTTTCACAGTTTTGAAGAAGACGTGCTCATAACTCCTAAGTTATGCGCTTTAGAGACCGTGTTTACTCAGACTTTTTTGCTTTTCGTAACGTGCACTTTCAGTGACATGTGTTTACGCTGTTAATGCTAAGGTGACAAAAGATATGGGATACCTCCTAACATCGTGTGTCCTTTCGCCTGGCGTAGTGCAGCAGATTGACTAGCATGAGCTGAACAAGGCACTGAAAGTTCCCTGCAGAAATACTTAGCCATGCTGCCTCTACAGCCGTCCATAATTGTGATAGTGTTGTCAGTGCAGGATCGTGTACACGACCTGACCTCTCGATTACGTTCTACAAATGTGCTGCGTGATTCGTGTCCGGCGATCAGGGTGCCCTGACCATTCGCTCGAGTTGTCCAGAACGTTCTTCAAACTAGTCGCGAGTATTTGTGGCCCAGTGACATGACATCTTGGTTTTGGGTACATTAAGTCCATGAATGGCTCCAAATGGTCTCCAAGTGGCCGAACATAACCATTTCCAGTCAATGATCGCTTCAGCTACACCAAAGGATCCAGTCGGCTCCACATAAACACAGCCCTCAACATTATGGAGCCACCACCAGCTCGCGGAGTGCGTTTTCGACAACTTGGATCATGGTTTCGTGGGGTCTGTACCACGCTCGAAATCTACCACCAGCTCTTACTAACAGAAGTCGTGACTCATCTGACCAGGAGACGGTTTTCCAGTAGTCTAGAGCCTAACCGACAAGGTCACGAGCCCAGAAGAGGCATACATCCCACACTGATTTCTATGGATATTTCACACAGTGTTGCCTGTACGTTAACACTGACAACTCTCCTCAAACGACGCTGCTCTCTATCATCGCCAAGTGATAACTGGACCGCAATATGCACCAACTTATGTTAAGTGCTTTTTCTCTACATCTAACAGTCTTCCCTCGAACGCCACTGCATGTCCGTGGTGAGAGGTAATGCCTGATATGTGATATTCTCGGCACTTTCTTAACGCTGTAGATGTCGGATTATTGAATTCCATAATGTTTTCCGAAGTTGAATGTCCCGTTCCTTTGACTCCAATTACCATTCCGCTTTCAAAGTCTGTTAATTCCCTTCGTGCAGCCATAGTCATGTCGGAAATCTTTTCACATGAATCACCTAATACAAATGACAGCTCCGCCAATGCACTGCCCTTTTATACTTTCTGCACGCAATGCTACCGCCATCTGTATATGCGCATATTCCTATCCCATGATTCTGGTCTCGTCGGTGGTTACAAGGTGTTACGAGTGACATATTGTGATAACTGGAACAGATATTGTGATAACTGGACCGCAATATGCACCAACTTATGTTAAGCGCTTTTTCTCTACATCTAACAGTCTTCCCTCGAACGCATCACATAAATTACTAGCTGACGTTTTTTGCGTGGTTGTAACTGTGCCATGTAATGGAATACGCCTCTCACTGTGAACTATAATCTGTCCGCTTTGTGTCTACACTTTCACACTTCAGTACCTGAGCTGCTGCCTTGGAGAAAAAGAATTGCCTTTATTATTTATTATAGAAAGTGAAAATTTATTGGCAAAAATTCCACAAATTTCTTGATCCTTTTACTTAAAATTTTCATGCAGTACTCTAATAAATTTTGCTGCACACGCAGGCAGAAAAAAAATCATCGACTGGATGCCAGAGACAGCCCCTCCACTGCCGCCCGTGGAAGCATCACCACGTAATAATATGAGTGCTTCAGCGTGGGTCGATACCTGGTACCTCAGAGCCACTTGTGCTGTTTATCTGCAGATGTTATCGTTTCCTGCACTCCATATGCACTGTTGCAAATATATACTGGCAGAAAAAAATTAGTACACTGGCAGAATATACGTAAACAGGCAGAAAAACTTAGTACATTCTTTCAGATGTTCCCTATACACTTTATTGTTGCAACAGTGCATATGGCGTACAGGAAACGTTTAGATCTACAGATCAGCAGAACACGTGGTTATGAGGTACCAGGTGCCGGCCCACGCTGAAGCATTCATATTAGTACGTGGTGGAGTTTCCACGGGCGGCTGTGCAGGCGCTGACTCTGATACCCAGTAGGTAGTACAGATGGTGAATACTATCTTGGGATATATTTTGCCACAGCTGCTCGACCTCTTTGAGCAGTTGTTGTTTGGCGAGTCGCACGAGTCACTTCTCGTCGCATTATATCGCACACGTGCTCGAATGGATACAAGTCCAGAGATCGTGCTGGCCAGGGAAGCTCCAAGTCTTGCAGGGCACGTTGAGTATGACGGGTAGTGTGTGGGCGAGCATTATCTTGTTGAAGCAACACATCTGCTTCTTGTTGCAAGAACGGCAGAGCAACGGGCCTAACAACATTCTACACGTACCGGGCGTTCAGAATATGGTCTTCATTGCCGGCGGTTCACGTGAGCAGAATTGAAACAGGGGGAACCAATTACGGGGTGTATTGTGGGTGATCAAACACGTCCTATCGACAATGCAACAGGAGCGCGTTCATTGCCTCCGCAGAGTGCTCCTGAACATTGTCGCGAAGAAGGAAACACATGACAGTCACGTTATGTTGGCTGCCTGACATAAGGCGAAATCTCTCACCAGGCTCTCATACTTGGCGGGAGACACTGTCTTGTGGGCCTCTTTACGTTCTCACTTAAGCGCTCAGAAATGAAAGGAGCGACGTGAAGTGATCGACGGGCGTATTAGAGACACTGCCCAACATATTAGCTGTCGAATCAATGCTTCATGTAATAAAACTCATCAGAGGATATTGCGGCAGAATATTACGAGTGATAGAGCGAAAAGAAAAAAGTACATCCACTGCTCACAGACAAACATAGGTACAGCTCTCTGGATTGTTGCATGTCGAGCGCTGTGTGCCGTCTGCTGACAAACCCTCTCCTCCTTCACATTTGCTCCTCCGCTGTGGAAGTGATAGGTGAGCAGGAAGCAAGCGATCACATCACTGTAGCGAAATTACAGAATGGTACATTATTGAGGAAAATTAAATGGAATGTATATTCGAAAATACTGTAGTGCACAGCAATACATATGTACGTACTTCTCCGTTTAAATAAGAAAGTATCTTCCGAATGCATTGTAATATCTGTGTTCATCTGTTATTTATACCCTCTACAGCTCCCTCTTGTACCATGGAAGCTATTCCCTGATATCTTAACAGATGTCTTATCATCCTGTTCCTTCTTCTTGCCAGTATTTTCCATATAATCCTTTCCTCGCCGATTCTGCAGAGTACCTCCTCATTTCTTACCTTATCAGTCCCCCTAATTTCCATTATTCTTCTGTAGCATCACATCTCAGATGCCTCGATTTTCTCTTCTTTCCCGGCTTTCGCATAGTCAGTGTCTCACTACCATACAATGCTGCGTTCTAAACGTACAGTCTCAGAAATTTCCTCCTCAAATTAAGGCCTTTGCTTGATACTGTCAGATTTCTCTTGGCCAAGAATGAAATTTTTGCAATATTAGTCTGCTTTATTTTGTCCTAATTGCTACGTCATGAGTGAATTATCTTCCTGACTAGGTAGCAGAATTACTTAATTGATTGAAGCTTGTCGCTCTTCACATTTATGTTCTTCTTCTTATTTTCTTCTTTCTTCGAAGAAATAAACGATGTGAAAGTAAATATACAGTTAAAAAAGAACTGAGATTCGTGTTAGTAGCTCAATTTTTCCAATAACAGACACATCAATGAGTCCAACTGTCATATCTATTTCGATAATCTGATGTAATAGCAATCACATATGAAACGTATGAGTCCAAAGCTTCACTAACACGTTTCAAGCTGTTTTGCTTCTTAGCGAACGTCTGTACATTTCATTGAGATTCAGATAGATTGAGGTGGGGATGATTCATAAAATTGAGCCATTTGTTGTGGGATGACCTTACACTAATGAAAGATTTTTAAAAAAATCTGAAGTCAAATGCATATATATGACAAGAAATTTTGTTTATATATATATATATATATATATATATATATAAACAAAATTTCTTGTCTTTTCTGGTCGCATACAAGTTTCAATGATATTTCACCACTGTGAGAGGGTTTTCTTTACTTTACTGTATAACAAAAAATAAACCTTAGAAGACATTACATATAATCTGCAATTGTAGTCATCATATCAAAAAAGATTGAGACAGTAATAAATACCTTAATAGCAACATGATAATATCCAATTCGCTTTTTGTGTTCTACGGTGAAACTGGTATGTCAGCACAGCTTGTCATTTTGAAATGTCTACTTTTTCTGTAAAGTAATGAACTTTAGATGAAAAAAAGAAATTTTATCTTCAAATAAAAATTGCTGATGTTAGGGTTCTTTCACTTCAAGTTTTACACATCCATGCAGTGAATGGCATTTCTACTATAACATTCTTGTGCTTACTATCGTTTGTTGAAGTAAAGGAATTTTTACAGTACAGATGACAAATAAATACAGCACTAAGATAAATAACATTAAGCATGCACCATAAGTGAATCACCAATAGTTCCTTTTCTAGGCCTGTTTTTTGGTTCCTTGTAAAGTACAGTACTTAAGACAAACCGTATTATTTCCACATGAGAGGTTGTATCGTCACTGCAGTTATACTGTGTTCGACAAACAACAACGGAACATCCACCGTAAAGTTATATATTTTTGTTCCAACATAATGAATATGGCGAACACAACTTCCATTTACATGTATTTTTATTGATCAAAAAGGGCACAGAATGATGATTGTGACACAATAGACTAACATGTATGGGTGACCAAAGAAAGAGAAGAAACATGTTTCTCTCAAGGAACAAAATCCTAAATTTGTTTATTGTCAAAGCAAACACCGACACGAATACAAAACTTTAATAGAGAATGATCACTACACGTCTAACACGATATTCTTAGATACTGATAATAAAGATTGTTAAACGAATTTTACAAGCAATTTGCAAACCAAATAAAAACTCTCTGAGATCAACAAGTGGATAAAACTAGCAGTATCAGCAAATATAATATGAAGAAAAGATCTTTCAATGTATTCAACGTAAACACATGCATGTAGTGAATATTCTGTTGCGAAACAGTCGAAAATTTTCAAAATTAAAATAAAAATATCGTATGAAGTGTGAAATTAACAGAACTAGAAGTCGGATGAATTTCTTCTGTTGGTCCTTTTAGAAGCTTCCAGTGAGAATACTTTTACGAATTTGATTAAGGCATTGTTGATAATCTATGATATAACATTATTGTATTGTGCCACCGTAGATAAGCCGCGAGATACATGGTGCGTGTCTGGGAGTGCGCATTCGCATAGCGCCCGCCTTCTCCGACAGAAGAGAATGTCCCGTAATATAGGAAGATGTTTTTGCAGCTCTTACAGACTCTGCATCGTCTTACCCACGATTGCGCGTACTGCAATGCAGCGATAAAAGTTGCAGCCAGCCACAGAACGGGAAAATATAAACCTGAAGAACGAAAGTAATTTTAAGAGTATAAAGCTGACTTCGAAAAAAGAATTCTGTTCCACGCACAGGGCGTTGTTATTCAGTAGTACTCTTGTGAAGTAAAAGTGGCTTTATTTCACAGGGGAAAGTGAACATCCACCAGACGAAAGCAACGTACTTCCTGTGCCGGTCATGTCCAAATGCGACGGGAAGAGACGATGAGAGACTGAGGCGAAGAGTGTTAAAAAAGAGCTGTCTACACGACGGTGTCTATAAAACCAGTACGAAAATTGTCGCCGACCGGGGTGGCCGAGCGGTTCTAGGTGCTACAGTTTGGTACCGCGCGACCGTTACGGTCGCAGGTTCGAATCCTGCCTCGGGCATGGATGTCTATCATGTCCTTAGGTTAGTTAGGTTTAAGTAGTTCTAAGTTGTAGGGGACTGATCACCTCGAAGGTTAAGTCCCATAGTGCTCAGAGCCATTTGAACCATTTGAAGGAAAATTGTCCACCAATTAGGCTCAGCGAGTAGTAGTTTTGTGTGAGCCCAAAATGGAAGGTCAGTTTTCTGGAAGCTGACTGAAATAGCCCTTTGAAACAAAAAAATTCATATAGACTAGCAAGTGGCAGGTGATAAATATCTGAACCCAGGTTTAGACAGAGCACTCCTAACATAGGAATTATGCTTTGTTATGTTGGTATCTGGTGCACAGTGACACTAAATCATCATCTGAATAATGTGTTACTTTTCTCAATGAAACCTTTATAATTTCATACATATAAGCTGTGATACTGTGTAACAATAAAATTTCATTTTCTTAATTACATTTTACCACATTATATGCCATTCGATGAAGTAAAACTTACTTCTGTAGATTTTGTCGTTTAGTACGCCGATACATTTGTAAATGTACAGTAATGGAAACAAAACAAAGGGAGGTGCCAACAGAGAGTCGCCCGAAGATTTTGATCACGCGTGGGAAATCTGCTCCTTCAGCACTGGGTAGGTATGTCCTCATGAGGCTATGTTTCTCTTGTAGGTAATGTATGTGAACGACATCCCAAAACTATAAGAACAGATCAGACAAAGAATGTACAAATTTTCGAGACAGATAATTTTATTCCTGTTTTATAAGCGGTATCAGCTTAATTTAAAATAGATTCGTATCGTCAAAAATTTTGAAGCTCTTCGCTAAAAGTGTTTCCTTATCGCCATCATCATATTTAGAAATCGAAATTACATACACGAAATCCTTATAATCCAAAAGTTAAACTACCTTTCACTACTTCCGCATTAGTTTTGGAAGTAATGGTGTGAAAAAACAGCCAACGCTAAATAAAATAAGCTACTCATCAGAAGCACGTTATAAAATGAAAATACTTTTGATGAAATTGAGGGAAGGCAAAAATTCACATTTGCGAGTAACTGGATTAATGCAGCAGTGTTACTTAATTAATTTGTAACTGTTCTGGGATTGAGTTTGTTCAACACGTGCTTTGAAAGTAAAATTATGTAACTTAATGATAATAATCCAGTCCTCAATTTAAATGTAGGACATAATATTTCACGATCCGTCACTTAAGTGGGTTCTTTCTCTTTTCCATTTGTGAGTGGTGTACAGGAGGGACAACTGTTGGAAACGCCGTGTTTGAACCCTAATCTCATCAATTTAAACGTTGCGATCCTTTCACGAGGAGGTAATATATTCGTTGGCTCTTCTAGGAAACTACGTTCACGCTATTCCACAATAAGGTCCCGTATCTTATACACTCACTGGTGGAAACGTCATTCCGGCGGAAATTCTGCTTCATGTAGATCCAAAATGAGCTCCTTGTAGTCGCTTTGAACTCTCCAGCGAGCCCTGTGACGTTACCTCGGAACTCGCCGCCTCCGTGTGCTCGGACACTCGACTCACGAGTCTCCGCCGCTGCTCACTTAACTGAAAATACGTCACTCGAGAGCGGACTCGACTCACGTGCAAAGGAGAACAAGTACGCAATTTCACAAGCATAAACCCAGACCAGCTGCACTGCCGCTACGTACGCAACCGTTTGGCAGGACGATCACTGGAAACTAGGGCTGCTGATGAAGTATCAAAATATCAAATATCAAACGTTTTCTAAAAAATAACGATATTTATTGCCGATATTTTATCCGACGATATGTAGATATGAAAATGGGAATACTGAGTGCCGATATTTTTGTTTTATATTATATTTCTTTCACAACTTTCGGTAAGTATTAGAAGCTGTTCTTTTGAAATTAGAGTAGAACATAATTTTACTTTCACTGTGTGAAGAAGTCTTACTAATTTTTGAGCTTTCATCACGTCCAGCAGTCTTTCACATGCAATGTGAAAAGTATAGGTGGCACAAAAGAAGAAGTCCAATTGCACTGGGAGGGTGGGGAGGGGGGGGGGGGGAGATGTGAATGAAATAACAATTTTTAACGCAACTTGTGTGCTATTTCTTCACATCGACATTCTTCAAAAACAGCTGCTGAAGATGATGAACAAAAATCTTTATGACAAGGTTGATTTGGGTTGGATGAAGACGAGTGAGAGGAAATGCTAACGTTTTCGGCGCTTCCAGCAGCAACTACAACGTTTAGCTTAATTGCGCAGTTTTCACACTACTACTGCTATGTAGCTGGTGTTAGCTGAAATGAAAAAAAAAACAAAAAAAGGAAGTCTACATGAAGTGTTTCGGACAAATCCGATATGCGACGAAACCGATCGACGGAAACATCGGACACCTTGTATTGTGCCACTTGCGTGCAGTTACCATTGTTAGCAAAGCGGTTATCACCAGGTATGAATGTGCATCGTTTTCCTTTGAACTCTTGCTCTAAGGAGGATAGGCTTGTTGATGTACAGGATGTCTAATAATATATCAGTAATTAAATCAGTAATTAAATAATCGACATTTATTTACAGTGTACATACGATATTTTATGGGCCCGTACGTCGATGTACTCTCCGTCAACACATCGACACTTTTGTTCATTTATCGAGAGCAGATAATGATACTTTCGAAATAACGATATATCGGTTTCCCGATATTTGTGAAAATATCAACAGACATATTGTACACCAGTACAGTAACCTGTTAGCAGTGAATATTGTTCTGTTCGTATAACCCCATCCGCACAGATGAATCGTTAAACCTTTAAAGACGTGCAGCGATCGAGTCACATTCTTAACTACACGTACACTGCCTCTACGTGACCATAATGAAGTAACGATCACATAGATATTCGTGTTACAAGTGAACGTTGTACGCAAACACGGATAAATGTAAGTCGTGACAGAATGGCGAAACGTGGCAGTCGTGTCTGGCTGTGTCCAAGGCCATACAGTGTATGATATAGTTGGATCCGTTGATGTTCCGCGGCGGACTGTTGAACGTTTCTACAAGCAGTGGTGAAACACACGTTGCCACGAAACACGACGTCAGAACTGTGATCGGGGAAAGACGCTTACTCAGTCCGGAGACGTGTTTCACGGCTCTGTTCCATACCCAAAATCAATTGGTGCAGGCAGTGAATGAAGGTCCATCCTCGCCTGTCAGCGAGAGAACACTGCGACGGTAACTAAACGCAGTAAACACTCTGAGTCCGACAACTCGCAAAAGACCATTGCTATTGTCGTCTTTATGCTCCTGTGTAAGCAAAGTTCATCTGGCTAGAGCAATATGTGACTGATTTTCTGAACACTTTTCCACCCTATTATATTTTGACTGGCCTGCGAAATCACCTGCTATGAACGTATAAAAATATCTGTGGAATCTGTAGGAACTGCGCGTGAAACGCCGATGTCACCATTCCCGCAGTTTGATGGGGTTGCGCGATCAAATCCTCGGTGAGGGCCTTCACCTGGATGCGACGTACCTACACAACCTTGTGCACTCATGTCATAACCTAATGCAAGCTCTTATCAATTCCTGGAATTACATTGTACCGAACGATGCATATATTGATTTCTCTAGGGGTGACTAATTATTTGTCCGGTGAATTTATACAGGCCATTTCTCCTAAGAGTCAGCGGACGCATTTTCTCTGGTGTTTTGGCAGATATTTACAGTTTCATTTTGGCAACGTGTAGCTGGAGTCCGCCCAAACAAATACTTCTCCTTACGTTCTGCAGCTGACGCCCAGCGTCGGTAGAAAGCGTTGGTTTGTTTACCGTTACAAACAAAAGTATTTTAAAGTGGAATTTTGGTTTCTCATTCAGCACATCAGTCGCAACTTAATCTAGTGCGATGTTCTTTTTATCGATATGTGTTAAAAGGGACAGTAAAACACGAAGAATAACGGGAAATCTAGCAGTGACAGAACGGGCCCTGCCCGCGCCGACTGCTATCGCCACGCGGAGGTGCTGGTCAGTCGCTGGTGGTATACTGCTTATTCCTCATGTTTTACTGTTCCTATCAATACAGATCGATAAAACGAAGAACACGCTAGACCAATATGGCACCGCTCTAGCGAATAGGTACGTACAATTCCACTTTAAAAATAGTTTTGATTCTAATGAGTAAAAAACAGACGGCTTCCGTCGAAGCCGCAAACATTTACCGCAGCTCCATGGACAATACACCTGACGACCCGTAGGAGAGACACAACGCAAATTCTGATTAATTATTAAAATAGATTTACAACAGTCTGCGAAAAAGTTACATATTGAATGATAAGCTACACAACTCACTGTTAGCCCACCATAAATGCGAGTTGCCATGTCCTAAAGATTCAGAAATAGCGCGCTTTTTGATAACAGAGGCGTAAAACTGGCTGTGTTTTCTGCCCAGTTCCCGTTTGACGGAGCACATAATTTTCTCCCGGTTGAAGTGGAATAAGCAAGAACACAACCACCTAGTTTTCATAGAATGAAATTTGTACATTTTCGTCTGAAATGTGAACTATATAGCATGGAATTTATTCTAGACATCACTCGTCCTCTAATGGAACTCATTTAAATTGTATACAGTGCATGAAGCTTCGTGCTACATCCTCAACGACTTCACAGAACACAGCTTCATTGAAAAACATATGATATGCGACGCTCGGCCATTTCGCTTTTTCAGGGCAAAGTAATTTTAAAAAAAGAACATTGAAGCCCACGCAAGGACGCGTTTACAACGTTTTCAAAAAAATATAACAGGAAAGAATGAGCAACCAAAAAGATAGAATCCACAAGTGAAGAAAGCGGGCACTGGCTTCACACACACACACACACGCATACTCCACGCTGCCGCGCGGGATTAGCCGAGCGGTCTTGGGCGCTACAGTCATGGACTGTGCGGCTGGTCCCGGCGGAGGTTCGACTCCTCCCTCGGGCATGGATGTGTGTGTTTGTCCTTAGAATAATTTAGATTAAGTAGTGTGTAAGCTTAGGGACTGATGACCTTAGCAGTTAAGTCTCACTAGATTTCACACACGTTTGAACATTTTTGAACTTCATGTTCATTGTGCTGCACCGAATAGTCCATTCTGAAAAATCTGAAAAGAGTGCTTCTCGCCGACTATCACTCTTGTATCAGCCTCGTCATACTCTCAGAATTACATTTGTAAGCTTGGAAGCCAGTGTACGAGGCCCACGAGACATACCGGGCCTGCAACGAACTTGTGACGTCACACTAGTATCGTTGCGCGCCTTAAAATGTGAACGCTCGGCTTCGTGCCTTATATCCATGAAAAGGTACCAACTACAGATCTTAATATTATCGTATACTATCGAGGGCTAGCATGTATTTGAACGCAGAGTTAAGAAAACTCGTCTGAATCAGTAGCTCACTCACAACTGGAGAAGACCACTTGCACTCGTGACACGTGCAGTGTCACGTGCTATTATGCACGCAGCAGAGCCCATACAATGAGGTGACAACTGTGCTGAGATACATCCTAATATCATGTCGTACTTCCCTTTGTCCGGCGTAGTGCAGCGACTCGACCTGGCATGGAATCAACATGTAGTTGGATGTCCCATGCAGATATATTGAACTATAATGCCTCTATAGGGGTCCGTAATTGTTTAGCACGAAGTGATCTCTGGATATAATCACATAAATATTCGATGGTATTCATGTCGGGCGATCAGGGTGCCCAAATCATTCGCTCGAAATGTCCGGAAGGTTCTTCAAACCAGTCGTGAATGACGGTGTCTTCCATAAAAATAGAATCGTTGTTTGGGAAAATAAAAACCATGAATGGCTGAACATGATCTCCACGTAGCCGCGTATAATCGCAGTCAATAATCGGTTCAGTATGACCAGAGGACCCACACCATTCCATGTAAATACCGATCATACAATTATGGAGCTACCACAAGGTTGCACAGCGCCTTGTTCAGAATCAGGGTTAATGGCTTCGTGGGGTCTGCGCCACACTCAAACCGTACCATCAGCTCTTATCAATTGCACTCAGGACCGATCTGATCACCGGCCGGAGTGGCTGAGCGGTTTTAGGCGCTACAGTCTGGAACCGCGCTGCCGCTAAGGTCGCAGGTTCGAATCCTGCCTCGGGCATGAATGCGTGTGATGTCCTTAGGTTAGTTAGGTTTAAGTAGTTCTAAGTTCTAGGGTACTGATGACCTCAGAAGTTATGAGCCATAGTTCTCAGAGCCATTAGAACCATTTGAACCGATCTGATCAGGCCATGCTTTTCCAGTCGTCTGTGGTGCAACGGATATGGTCATAGGCCCAGAAGAGACGCTACAGGCGATGTCTTGCTGTTAGAAAAGCCACTCGCGTCGGTCGTCTGCTGCCACAGCGCTTTCACACCATATTTTATCACACTGTCCTGACGGATACGTTCGTTATAGTCCCATATTAGATTCTATGGTTATTTCAAGCAGTGTTGCTTGTCAGTTAGCACTGACAGATCTAGGCAAAAGCCGCTGCACACGGTCGTTAAGTGAAGGCCATCGTCCACTGCCTCGTACGTGGTGAGAGGTAATGTCCGCATTGGGTATTTTCGTCACACTCTTGACACTAAGGGTCTCGGAACATTAAATTACCTAACGATTTCCAAAATAGCATGTCCTATGAGTCTAGATACAACTGCCATTCCGCGTTCACAGTCTCTCTGTTGCAATAATCACTTCGGAAATCTTATCACATAAATCACCTGAGTACACTACTGGCCGTTAAAATTGCTACACCACGAAGATAACGTGCTACAGACGCGAAAATTAACCGATAGGAAGAAGATGCTATGATATGCAAATTATTAGCTTTTCAGAGCATTCACACAATGTTGGCACCGGTGACGACATCTACAACATGCTGACATGAGGGAAGTTTCCAACCGATTTCTCATACACAAACAGCAACTGACCGGCGTTGCCTGTTGAAACGTTGTTGTGATGCCTCGTGTAAGGAGGACAAATGCGTGCCATCACGTTTCCGACTTTGATAGAGATCGGATTGTAGCCTACCGCGATTGTGGTTTATCGTATCGCGACATTTCTGCTCGCGCTGGTCGAGATGCAATGACTGTGAGCAGAATATGGAATCGCTGGGTTCAGGAGGGTAATATGGAACGCCATGCTGGATCCCAACGGCCTCGTATCACTAGCAGTCGAGATGACGGGCATCTTATCCACATGGCTGTAACGGATCGTGCAGCCACGTCTCGATCCCTGAGTTAACAGATGGGGACGTTAGCAAGACAACAACCATCTGCACGAACAGTTCGACGACTTTTGCAGCAGCATGGACTACCAGCTCTGAGACCATGGCTGCGGTTACCCTTGACGCTGCATCACAGGCAGGAGCGCCTGTGATGGTGTACTCAACGACGAACCTGGGTGCACGAATGGCAAAACGTCATTTTTTCGGATGCATCCAGGTTCTCTTTACAGCATCGTGATGGTCGCATCCATGTTTGGCGACATCGCGGTGAACGCACATTGGAAGCGTGTATTCGTTATCGTCATACTGGCGTACCACCCGGCGTGATGGTATGGGGTGCCATTGGTCTTGTTCGCATTGATGGCACTTTGAACAGTGGACGTTACATTTCATGTGTGTTACCACCCGTGGCTCTACCCTTCATTCGATCCCTGTGAAACCCTACATTTCAGCAGGATATGGCACGACCGCTTGTTGCACGTCCTGTACGGGCCTTTCTGGATACAGGAAATGTTCGACTGCTGCCCTGGGCAGCACATTTGTAAGTAGGCTGTTTATATTTTCTTATTGGCAACGTTACGTAGCGCTCTGTATGAAAATCACTGGCTGAGCTGTGTGCAGTCTGTGGCTAGTTTGCATTGTTGTCTGCCATTGTAGTGTTGGGCAGCTGGATGTGAACAGCGCGTAGCGTTGCGCAGTTGGAGGTGAGCCGCCAGCAGTGGTCTATGTGGGGAGAGAAGTGGCGGAGTTTTGAAATTTGTAAGACTGGATGGCATGAACTGTTATATATATATTATGATTATTAAGGTAAATACATTGTTTGTTCTCTATTAAAATCTTTCATTTGCTAACTATGCCTATTAGTAGTTAGTGCCTTCCGTAGTTGGAATCTTTTATTTAGCTGGTAGTAGTGGCGCTCGCTGTATTGCAGTAGTTCGAGTAACCAAGATTTTTGTGAGGTAAGCGATTTGTGTAGCGTATAGGTTAATATTAGTCAGGGCCATTTTTTTGTAGGGATTTTTTGAAAGTCAGATTGCGTTGCGCTAAAAAATATTGTGTGTCAGTTTAAGGACAGTCATGTATAAATTTTTCTAAGGGGACGTTTCATACACCTCTTGTTCGCATTGACGGCACTTTGAACAGTGGACGTTACATTTCATGTGTGTTACTACCCGTGGCTGTACCCTTCATTCGATCCCTGCGAAACCCTACATTTCAGCAGGATATCGCACGACCGCTTGTTGCACGTCCTGTACGGGCCTTTCTGGATACAGGAAATGTTCGACTGCTGCCCTGGGCAGCACATTCTCTAGATCTCTCACCAATTGAAAACGTCTGGTCAATGGTGGCCGAGCAACTGGCTCATCACAATGCGCCAGTCACTACTCTTGATGAACTGTGGTATCGTGTTGAAGTTGGATGGGCAGCTGTACCTGTACACGCATTCCAAGCTCTGTTTGACTCAAAGCCCAGACTATCAAGGCCGTTATTACGACCAGAGGTGGTTGTTATGGGTACTGATTTCTCAGGATCTATGCACCCAAATTGCGTGAAAATGTAATTACATGTCAGTTCTAGTATAATATTGTTGTCCGGTGAATACCCGTTTATCATCTGCATTTCTTCTCGGTGTAGCAATTTCAATGACCGGTAGTGTACATATGACAGCTCCTCCAATGCACTGTCGATTTATGCCTTGTGTGCGATATCCAGCCGCCTTCTCTGTACGTGCGTGTCGCTATTCCATTACTTTTTTCACATCAGTGTACACCCCGTTGGCCACGCCGGTGTATCATTGACCGAACAGCGGCGCCTTGATTTGTACGGCGTGCAGCCCGCAACGTTAGCACGCTAACAAGCGCCCTCGGTTGTCGCTGACTGCTGCGCCCTTCCCGGCAGCGGTCTCGGCCCGGGTCAGTGGCGGCAGCTGCGCAGCCTGCAAAGTGGTGCGGCGCGGTGCGGAGTGCCGTGCTGTGGCCAGCCGCCAGCCCCTGGCATCGCCTGATGAGTCGTTAATTGCGGCCCGGCTCCCTCGCGGCCGATTGGGCGCCGGCTGCCGGCCTGTGTGTATCCGCGCCAGTAGTCGCAGCCTGCCGCGATATTATCTCCCCGGAGCCAAACTTAAATGGGCTCTCTCTCTCTCCCGCTTTTAGGCCGAGGTAATTTCTCTTTCGCAGTTCAGATTGCCTTCTAACGATATTTATCCTCCCTGTTTCTTGTTTTTCTTGTCCGCTCCGGAGGAAGAGCTTCATAATGGTGCTATATCTCTACAGTCGACCCCGACTTCGTACTAGTTCCTTCAGCAGTGCTCGGAAGTTTCTCGATGTTATTGCACTAACTTTATCCGTGACTTTCCAAGAATGGGCTTCAGACAATGAATATATTTCTGGCATATTTCCCTGCAACTTACGGGATTTATTTTAGTGGTTTCTCTTTGATACATTGTTCCCGCACCTGAACGAGGAAATAATATGTATGCAGATGACAGCCTTACTTTGCTGGTGAATTTACATACCTTGTTGCATACTCCAATGTCGAAGGGTGTAAAACGTCATTGCCGTTAATATTCTACATCCTGACGACTCTGACTGAGAAATCAGAACTTATAATCTGTGTATCGGACCAACAAGAATAAGGAAAGCTTAAAGATAAAGAAACTATGAACTTACTGATCACAGCGTTAGGACACGCCTTTAAAAACCTGAGAAATGCCATCTATCACACAAACCAATAAACTGCTTAACACCATAAACCCGCCATGCTACCATAAGCATCATAGTGCGAGAACACATCCCGACAAGATCAGCAAGGACAACTACACCGGCCGGGTTCCAAGGTAACACCTTTATGTATTAGCGTCTATTCTATGCTGTGCATTACCGAATTCCATTCCGTAATCTGTGCATATTTTTCCGCTAAAGGTACAAAAATATGATTCAAATGGCTCTGAGCACTATGGGACTTAACAGCTGAGGTCATCAGTCCCCTAGAACTTAGAACTACTTAAACCTAACCAACCTAAGGACATCAGACACATCCATGCCCGAGGCAGGATTCGAACCTGCGACCGTAGCGGTCGTGCGGTTCCAGACTGAAGCGCCTAGAACCGCTCGGTCACTCAGGCCGGCAAAGGGTACATACAGAGTGTTTACGTAAGAACGTGCAAAACTTTAACAGGACGTAGAGGATGCTATACTGCAGAATTTGAGTTAGGGAACCTGGGGTTATGGAGCTAAGAGGAAAAAATCATATTACTGCGTACTTCTTTGTTTACATTAGTTACACTTAACGGCAAATACCGTCACTGACACAATGAATGCACCATTTGCACGGTATCTAATAAAATGTGCTTAAACTAACGGCCATCAACCCCAATGAAAGCATGACACCGGCGAAAAACATTTTGACATATCCTGACAAATATTCCTGTCGTGTTTCGAATCACATCACATCACAGGCAGCTACAATTTTTGCCAACTAATTCCATTTCCGTATCCACTGGGTCTCATAGACGAGTGACTTTAGATATCCCCATAGCAAATTATCAAGGGGATTCAGATCAGGTGGGCTCTCGGGCCATGGGATAGAACCTCCCGTTCCAGTTCAGCGACCAGGATATACAGCGTTCAGATGGTTGCGGTCATCCACGTTGAAGTGAGTCGGTGCACCATCATGTTGTATCCACAGCCTCTCAAGAACGGTCAAAGGTACGTTCTCCAACAACTCAGGCAGAACAGAGCCACCTTATGGACAAGCAAAGTAATCGAAACCTGCATCATGACTTCCTAGTAATCAGCCTCGTCCTTCTTGTTTCGTTGTAAGAAATAAAGGATGTAATTGTAAATAAACAGCACAGTACGTGGAAACTTCTACAAATGTTAGTTGTAAATACGCTGGTAAACAGTAATGCTACACAAACCGGCAGTCAAATTTACTTCCATTTACTTCCATATCTCCTTAAGGTGACTTCACCGACCCCAGGTTCCATACCTCAAATTATTCAGTGGGGTATTCTATATATCCTGTTACATTTTTGCACCATGTATATCTCCTCAGAATGCAAAATTTATTATAGGTTAAGTTTAAATATTTATTTTGTCATCTAGAAAGGAATAAAAGCAGTGGAAGTTAATTATTGTTAGTAGTAAATATATAATAACCACCGCGTGAATCAGTCTTCCTCCGCGAAGTGAATACACTCCTGACTGAAGTTACACTGAAACCAGCAATGGGTCGCCAGTACACGTAATAGCCAATATACCTGTATCTGAAATTAAGTGACTGGTAGAAACAATAAATTCCAACCTGAAACGACTGGTGACTCTGATGCTAATTTGGACTGAATGGCAGGCGTTGCAGGATAGCCGAGGCACTCAAGGCGTACTCTCACGTTAATCAGGGAATCCTGGTTCCTATCCTCGTCCAGCACAAATTTTCGTTTGTCATCTTTGGATTTGTTTCAGAGGCCAAACGCAGCTCATTTCGTTGATTACCCTTCATTCATAGAATCTGAGACTTTTCTCATCCGTGTATTTTGTTAAATACCTTTTCCTTTAGTGACTATGTGGTAGCTTAAAAGAGAAAAATACTGCTGTTAGCAGACTGAAAAAATGTGTTCCAGTTTAAAATTGGTTGCACCTCCAGCGTACACACCAAGACACAACAAATTCCACACGTAAACACAAAAGAATGCTGTTTAAAAAGAAAGCACTCAGTGAGCACACTTTTTCTCTGTAACTGCTTACAAATATTGTACTCACCAACTGCGACACGGTCGCGTATACAAACAGTGATCCAATACTGATAAATTTTTTTAATCCAGTCTTTGATCACAATATGAATTCTTTAGACGATGACCGGTTTCAGTCCGTAATGACCATCCTCAGATCTTTTTTACACCATGTCCTAAAGTGATAAGGCCATAATGGCATCCCCAAAACATATAAATATAATCAGCATAGCATCGTTGTATAGATCTAAAATAAGGTGTAGAATAGGCCGCATCGTCCACACAATCATTATTGCAACTGGCTATTCATTCTACGTCACTTGTGCTATAAATAAATAACATTGTTCTCCTGAATGACGATTGCCTCTTAGTCTCGCAACAACACTAGAAACAATAGCCACATTCACCTATCATACATGCCCTCTTGGACACAAAATATTGGGATGTTGCCTTCAGTCAAACCAAAGTCACTCTCTTACTTACTAATGTTGTCGCCTGCTACAAAAATCATTTACCTTCCATTTTTCTTGCATGCCTGTTCATATGCTCCCAATAATCTAAACTTTACTTAATAGTACTCATAAAATAAAACTCTTCTGATTTTAATCAGTTTTATGTATATATACTACTTCCTTTGAAGTGTGCATGGAATAAATGAGTCACTCTGCGGAAATGTTCATAATACATCTCTTAATTTCTGTGCAACTCACAGAAAATAATAAGTAGACCAGTGCTAAAACTAAACAATGTATCACAAAATAATAGTTTTATCATATACTGTATACAGATTTCATACTTATATTTCTACTTCAATTTTATAGTGGCATCTATATTCACATTTTCTGGAAAGATGCCTCTTTCTTCTGTGCTTGTTACTAAAGTCTACTTTTTCTTCAGCAATATATAAATGTATTCCATTTTCTATTATCCAATACGTTCCCAAAATAGTGGCCTCACTCATTTTGACAACAACCAACAATGAATGCATCTATCTTACATTACTTTTTGACAGAAAATTCCACTAGTGTTTATTTCTTTATCATCTAGTAATATTCTTAATATCGACATCAGCCACTGGGAATATTAACGCCTGTGAAGTCTCAGTTCTTTCCCATACTTCATCCCAAATAAGACCAATATTAGTTTTTGAGCCCAACATTAACACAGCTTGTATCCTTGTATCCCGTAAATTTTTTCCATCACACCTTTCTGACTGATCCCATCTGCTCATAATCCTCCCTCAAAAATTAACTTATTCTCTCACATAAAACATTTCAGTTGTAGAAAAATCTCTCGTCATTCAGTGAAGGAATAGGTTCTCGTGTGCACTATTAGTTTCTTGAGCTCTGCGAGTCCTCCACGTCGAGTAACCCTATGATTTCTGCATAAACTGGATCTTGTAGCACTTATGCATTTCGTTACTTCACCTGATTACTGTATAAGGGCACTAATATTATTTAAAAAACGCTTCTTCAGTTGTTTTGTTACTCTGTACATGTGTTATCACGTAATTCTATGACCTACTTTGAAACACAGTACAACTGATGCCATATTTCACTTACGCCTGGAACTTTGAAAACAACACTTGTTTTACACCCTTCTCCAACAAGAATTCCTGAAATATTTCAGTCGAAGTTGTGTACCATTGTCTGATAATAGATTCACTGACAAACTATTCATGTCTCAAGACACACATTGTTGTTTTCCCAGTAGCTCTGACTATCAGATACAGCTTTGTAAATTTTGACCAGACCTTTAATACTACCGAAACAATCTGTACTCCTCCCTGTGGTAATGGTCAATTTAAATCAACGGATACAACGTTTTGCATACTGTTGAATAATCGAGATACACAGTTTTGTGTGTCTGCCAATTTATCCTACCGTATGGCTCACGCATCTGGATAACTTTTTGCACATTTCTGCTCATCACTTTAAAGGAATACAGTTTCTTCAAATGGTTAAAACATTTATTTGTGTTGAAATAATCATATCCAGTGTAAATATATTTGATTAAGGATACCATGTATACCATATATACAGCTGGAATACATAGCCTCCACAGCTCGATTCCAGATGTTGACTTTTGAACAATACTCCATTGTGAAATATTAATTTTTCATTCGCAACTGGCTTTTCATGCACTTCGCACAACCTTCATAATACTCATCCAATCCAAGGCTCTTAGAACTATATGAACTGTGGTACCAGGAAATAATCTGCGGTACTGACAGGCGAGCCCTAGTCTCTGGTGGCCAACTCTTTATATGTACTACAGTAACCGTCTCTGGTCTACACATTCAGGTTAACAAGTATGCAAGAGCGCAAAAAGTTTCGAGCAACAAGATGATGCAGAAAGCTGTTAAACAGCGAGAAGTTCACTTTTTAATAATTTTTTAAGAGTTGTATACATACACTTTCCAGTAGAATTATTCCCAGAAGTTAGTAATAATCCATCAAGGATGAATAGCTATTGTCACAGAATCTTTTGTTTTAAGTATAACATTCTCTCCTTAGAAAGCAACCAATAACTTTGAAATACAACACAACTAAAAATAGTGATACTGTTTTTGTTGTTCCCCCAAGAGTTGATATCGGCTAACAAATATTACGGTAAAACGTGAATTATGTGTTAAACAAATGAATCATTCCGTTGCAGAACTCGTCATGCCAACTTCTGGAAACTCAAAATACAGTGTTTCCCTATGGTGAAAACATATGGAATTGCGTTTTATGGATAAGATGGAAAAAGGAGTTCAACGCCTTACCACAAATTCACATAAATAAATAAAAATTTCATTTTCGAGCTATTCACAAATTGGATACAACGAATTTTTCTACAATTTAATGTATACAATGGCTTTTGTGCTAGTGTTTGTTAAGATGGAAACACAGATTAATATCACTTTTTACTTTCTTTACTATTACGTAATATGCCATACGTTATGACTGAATAATTGTGTGTACTGTTCACTTATTCCCTGCTGAAACAGAAAATTTTCCCTTATTTCACGATGTCCATTTTGAAATCATGTTTGCTTGGAACCCTCGTAAGAGTCACTGATTTATTAACATCAGTAATACGAGTAATTCACAAGTTTTCAACAGTGTTTCCTACGTTTGGTTCAGAGTCAAGTTGATCACTTGCTGAACTTTCTTGTCGGCCAGACAGAGTTTCAGAGCAAAGAAGGCTTTCTGTTTTCATCCAGTCTTTCTCATGATGTCTGAACAAGTAAACTGTTCAAGTTTGAAAGTTTTTCCCGCATCATAGGTATTTCTTCCTGTACTGGTGACCGTGAAATAACTGAAGTGTAGCGTGCAGCTTCACTATAGTCACTATTTTAGTGCACTTCGCTGTTAGGATACAATTTGCAAATTTCGTTTCTATTGTTATCATCCCGTTTTAGGGCTGAATCTTAAAATGGCAGTTACCAGTGTTTTCAGTATCCTGGAAATGGGCTCCTTCCAATCGATTGCGTGGAAGTTAATTTCCAATCTGATCATTGTTGCATGGAAATAATTTTTAAGTATTCAATATCACTAATTAAATTTTCAGCCTTTTTACGGACAACCTAAATTTCCTTGAAAACGATATCAAGTGGGATGAAAGAATGCTCTGCCACAGGACGTAATGTAAGTATAGCGCTTTCACAACCATCATGCACATTGCTTGAATCCAATGTATAGCCATGATTCACTGACATTCGATAACTGGCATATAGACAAATTACGGCTCTTGCGCATGTATGGATGTGAGTAAAAGGAAATGTTTTGACTCGATTAGAAACGGTTGAAAGACTAATTACAGCTTTCTGTTTCATAAATAATTCTGTCCTGATACTGATCAAAATGTCAGTTCGACGAAAGCATTGGAATCAGAGATAACGGTTATCTCATTTTATGCCAGAAAGGAATGGGTAATTATACTGTTAGCTGAAGACAACTCATTGTTCAACGTTGTTACCAAAAATCTCGAAAAGTGCTTGACTGAATTACTTCAGATCCTTACACAATCCTCTTAACATTCAGACAGACACAGTCTGTGTCTCTTTTAATGTATTTGACACATAAATATACATACAATATACAGAGAGAAAAGTTGTAACGAAATATATCAGACAGTTCTTGAGCGATGTATTTCTAATTTTTACATGATATTTTTGTAAACAAGAATGTGCAGGGTTTCTGTTAAAACTGAGTGTCACGAAGAACATTTTGTGATATATTCTGTTGAGAAAAGGCGCGTTCTTGTTTTCTTTCTTGCAGTCACTTGCAACTGAATTAGCACAGGATTTAAACCATTAGGCAAAGTTCTTCTCCCATACAGATTGTTTGCATGATATATAATTTAAAACAAAAATTGTATAGACAGCGATGTGCTGTTTTGTTTTCTTCATCACAGTCGGTTTTCCAGAAAAGAGGAAGGTTGTATCTATAACTTACCTGCTTATGGTTAGGGAACCTGAATTTACAATAACATTAAACAAGACTCGAGGACACAGAGAGGGGAAAGATGAGACGGACAGAGAGAGGAGTGAGAAGGAGATTAGAAAATATAACTTATTCCCAAATATATTTAGCAGTTGCCAAGCATTGCCAGGTTCGCTAGTTAATATTACATTTTCATCTTGTTTGAATACATGTGATTGCATTCCTAACCGTGAAAATCAGTGGTACATGGTTTTGTAACAGCTCTAGCTTATAGCGTCATTGCCTTTTTTTTATGCGTCAGTAAACAATTAGATATACATAGCGTTCGTGTGTCTGAAAAAATCGATCCGTTCATTCGACGATTTAAGTCAACTGCTATTATTGCTTATCTTATCCCTTCGCAGTCACACTTTGCGGACACGTTCATTCGGCTACGTCATTGTTTCTTATCCCAAGTAACACGAACGAAGAAAACTGTGCGATCGTTGTTTTTCAGGCAACTATCGACCTCTTTCATCACCATAAAATAAAATCGGTTTTTGCACTGCTCCATAGCCTTACAGGAATGATCTTGCCCCTCTCAACTTCCATTGCATATAAAACATCCTTAAAATATAAGTGGTAGGTATCCTTTGTTTTCTTTGGCGAAACTGCGTTCATCCTCTCTTAAAACCATATCAGTACAGCATTCCAACAAGCCATTGCGAATTCAGGGCACTCAGTTTTAGAGGTCGATCAATCGCTTATATCCTTCAGGATCCTTCTATTTTTGAGTACATTCGTGTTCACGCTCAAGAATGATGTTTTAGTATAATGGTTTTCATGTTTCACAGACTACCATTTAAGTCTCCTTAAGACCGCCTTATACTGCTAAATAAAATCTTCATCTGTGCTTTAGATTCAGTGCTTTACTATTCCTCGTACTTGCGTCTGTAGGTATTCATTTAATCGTGCAGTCGAATAGTGTTAACAATATACCATACTCTGATGGATTATGTAAACTGAGCCAGAATGAAACTACAAAAACTTTATTTTTACTTTATTTGTAACGCAGGATGACACGTTCTCTCTACATATCAAACGAAATGTCCTAACTGGCTGTGTGGCTGACTGATTGACTGGTCATTGTCTAACCCATACCGCTAAGGACAGAAACTTGAAGTATGGCGACAATGTTGATCTTATGCTGTAGGCATCAGTTAAGAAGCGATTTTTCCGAATTTTATCATTATGTGGGTAAATATTGCGTGACAGGTTTTTTGGAAATATTTCGCTATGAATGCAGTTTCGAAGCTAGAGCTACGAAAACTGGTATTTGGTTTCTCCGTCAAAAAATAAGGAAATGTGTGTTTCTGCATTTTTGCACATTTAACCCATATGAGGGTAAAATATTGGCTGACCCTTTTTCTGGAAACTCATCATTATTACAGAACTAATAACTCATATTTAACATACATCTATGAAAAATAGTATTTGATGTCTTTGCTGGAATTAACAAGTTATGTATTTTTGTGTTTTTGGAAATTCAACCCCTGACTTATCATCGCCCAGCCCAAACCGCTAAGAATAGAAACTTTGTAGAAGATGGTGATCTGTAGGCATCGTTTAGTAAGGGACTGTTCGAAATTACACCCTTACGGGGGTCATATAGGGAATGAAAAACTTTTTTGAAAATACGTCACTATTAAGACTATTTTGATGCTAGAACTACGAAAATTGGTGTTTGGTTTCTTGGTCATAAATAAGAACCTATGTTCCAGAATTTATGGAAATTCAACAACCAAGGTGGTAAAAAAAGCAACTTTATGAGAATTTCTATTTGGCTTCTCAGATGGAAATAAAAAATAGCGTGTTTCCGCGTTTTTCAAAATTCAGTCCCCAAGGAGTAGAAATATGGGATAAAATTTTTCATGGAAATAATTCTTTATATTGAAACATTTTTAAAGCTAAATCTACGAAAATCTGTATTTGACTTAATGAAAAAGATGTGTTAGGGAATAAAAATTTCCATGGAAATATCACTACATGAACTCAAACAAGATTAACAAAGACCTAACTATGAGAATCGCTTTTTAGTGAGAAGTAAGTTCTGCTAATACCAGGCTACAGAAGTTACGTCCCACAGTGCTCAGAGCCATTTTTGAACCAGGCTTCTTCGGCCTTAATTAGCGTGCAAAGTTTAGAATACGTTGTGGTTTGTGAACAACATAAAACTTCGATTAAATAAACACAAGAAAATCTGTGCAGACAATTCAGTCTACACGAGTGAAGCAGCCGGTGATAAGCTAGTAATAAGCATGATGACAGCCAGACTAACTCGCACTGCACACACCACAAACTTTAGGTGGTTTTTTATTGATGAATGATGAATTTAATGAACAAAACCATCTAAATCACGTTTTGTGAACTGTCATGAAGGGTTTCGTCCGACATAGAATATTTTGTTCATTGAATAATAATACGGACTACTATCTTTTGCTCTCACAAAATGCCGTCTTTCTGTGACTCACGAATTGCTGACGAAACCTTTCACTATACTGTCGTTCTGAAAATATATAGAGTAGCTGCTAAGACAATGTGGTTATCATGTGGCATTAAAGAAACATTGATGGCGAGTAACAGAGCAGCCTCTAAGGCTGCCTCCAGCGCTCAGCTTTCACTGCCACGTCCCGCCGTGTGTCTCGGTGAAACAACAGAAAGCCCCTTCCACCTCATCGTCTGGGCCATTTAGAGGTAATTCTCCATTTATGAATGCTTGCAGCGTCTGGAAGTGCTTCGATGGTTTCAAAAGCAAAAGCCAATGTTTCTTCCATTCGCGGAGTTACTTAATGACGTTGTCTGTCATATAGCGGTTTATCCAAAGAACATTCTACAGGTATCTTCTACTTACAACACAGCTTGTAATATAATTTCACACCGGCTATCCATTACCGGTATCAAAACAAAAGTCTATCGCCACCACTACGGCCACTGAACCTAACTTAAATTGATATTCCACAATTTCATTTTTTATGCATTAGATAATTTGATACCAACAGCGCAACATTGCTGATTGCTTCCTGATTCCATAGATACAAAACAATCCTTGTGAAACTGTATTTGAAGATTCAGGTATGAAGTCTGTATTACGAATGTTGAAACCATTAAAATTATCATCCCATGTTTTACCATCATGAAGTGAGAATCAACAAACAGCAAAGATCATAAAAGAATAATAGTTTTCACGGGGAACCTATTCATTTGACTACTTCCAAAATTGTGTCACGTACCAACAAGAAAATTTATGATGCAATACTGAAACTCAATTAAACGACTGTTCTAAAAGTAACATTCATTCGGCTGATACAAGAGAACAAAATATATTTTACACAGACAACCGTAATGCAAACGTAACATGTGAATTAGTGTTAATAAAATAGTAATACTAATTTTAAATTCTCCATAACTTTCAAGAACAGATTGGGAAATAGCACTGAATCACTTTAAGACGAGACACTTTACACACGATTTATCTGTTGTTGATATTTTATAAACAATATATATTTTATTTTATTCTGCTAACAAAGGAAGGAATAATTCACTCAATTTTACAATGACATTAATATATGACGGCGTGCTGAAAAACAAAACTCTGAATTTTTTATCTGGAAACTCTTGAAACTTTTTAAAATAAAACAAACGTCATTAACATTCTACACCTTTATTCTTCATATCCATATATTTATTTCTCAACCTAGTTACCCTTACGACGAACACATTCCTCCTAACGAGAGACCAGTTTGTTCATTTTGTTGACGGGGCCACAACCTAAGTTCTGCTCCGTTTCATCACTATCAAAGCGAAGTCCACAAAGGTGCACTTTAAGTTTTATAAATAGATGAAAATCGGAAGGGGCCCACTCCGTACTTGATGGAGGATGATCAGTGATAGTGAACCCAAGACATTGGATTGTTGCAGATATCGCAGCGCTCGTGTATGGTCTGGCATTGCCATGTTAAAGGAGGGGAATTTGCATGTCTGTTGAATTCGAAACTCGATTACAGAACTCTGTCTGTCGCGCACCGTCATAGCTACATTCCACACCACCATGTTGCACGCTACAATTCGGAGCCCTCTAGCGGCAGAAGTCTGCAAATATGTAGACAAGAAGAATAAGGACGTAAAATGTGATAACGCTCGTAACTTAAAAACTTTTTAAGTGTTTTCATATAAAAATTTGGAGTCATTATTTTTAGCACGTCCTCGTACATTATGTTTTAAATTAAAATTCAGAGGAGAAACTGTTTTATATTAAAACTAATATAAACAAAATAGTGTTTAAAGGTACATCTGCGGGAACAGCGGATTTTACGAATAAAATATTTGAATCGTAATAAATAAACAAGTAAAATATCAATTAAAAATTGAACGGTTGTATCGACTTTATGACACAACCGAAGAATCAAACATATAATTACGTTCCTCAGCTCTCCTGGTGAAGGGGACGGCACCTTTTTGTTTCAGGAATAGCCAAGGTGGACGCTTTTCTGTAATTACGGCAGATTTATACGGAACACCACCACCATTATTTATATTTTGCTTAATGTAAGTCTTATTGTAAATTTATTGTTTATGTGTGATAATTGAACACTTTGATATTGCTTAATATTTGTTTTATTTTATGTTAAAAGCCATCTTCGGAATTTAGAGATTAGATTAGATTAGATTAGATTAGATTAATACAAGTTCCATGGATCATGAAAACGATATTTCGTAATGATGTGGAACGAGTCAAATTTTCCAATACATGACATAATTAAGTTAATTTAACAACGTACTTAGGTTAATATAACAACTTTTTAATTTTTTTGTGTTTTTTTTTTATTTTATTTTTTTTATTTTTTTTTATTTTTTTTAATTTTTTTTAATTTATATCTAAAAATTCCTCTATGGAGTAGAAGGAGTTGTCATTCAGAAATTCTTTTAATTTCTTCTTAAATACTTGTTAGTCGTCTGTCAGACTTTTGATACTATTTGGTAAGTGACCAAAGACTTTAGTGCCAGTATAATTCACCCCTTTCTGTGCCAAAGTTAGATTTAATCTTGAATAGTGAAGATCATCCTTTCTCCTAGTATTGTAGTTATGCACACTGCTATTACTTTTGAATTGGGCTTGGTTGTTAATAACAAATTTCATAAGAGAGTATATATACTGAGAAGCTACTGTGAATATCCCTAGATCCTTAAATAAATGTCTGCAGGATGATCTTGGGTGGACTCCAGCTATTATTCTGATTACACGCTTTTGTGCAATAAATACTTTCTTCCACAGTGATGAATTACCCCAAAATATGATGCCATATGAAATCAACGAGTGAAAATAGGCGTAGTAAGCTAATTTACTAAGATGTTTATCACCAAAATTTGCAATGACCCTTATTGCATAAGTAGCTGAACTCAAACGTTTCAGCAGATCATCAATGTGTTTCTTCCAATTTAATCTCTCATCAATGGACACACCTAAAAATTTGGAGTATTCTACCTTAGCTATATGCTTCTGATTAAGGTCTATATTTATTAATGGCGTCATACCATTCACTGTACGGAACTGTATGTACTGTGTCTTATCAAAATTCAGTGAGAGTCCGTTTACAAGGAACCACTTAGTAATTTTCTGAAAGACACTATTGACAATTTCATCAGTTAATTCTTGTTTGTCAGGTGTGATTACTATACTTGTATCATCAGCAAAGAGAACTAACTTTGCCTCTTCATGAATATAGAATGGCAAGTCATTAATATATATTAAGAACAACAAAGGACCCAAGACTGACCCTTGTGGAACCCCATTCTTGATAGTTCCCCAGTTTGAGGAATGTGCTGATCTTTGCATAGTATGAGAACTACTTATTTCAACTTTCTGCACTCTACCAGTTAGGTACGAATTAAACCATTTGTGCACTGTCCCACTCATGCCACAATACTTGAGCTTGTCTAGCAGAATTTCATGATTTACACAATCAAAAGCCTTTGAGAGATCACAAAAAATCCCAATGGGTGGTGTTCGGTTATTCAGATCATTCAAAATTTGATTGGTGAAAGCATATATGGCATTTTCTGTTGAAAAACCTTTCTGGAAACCAAACTGACATTTTGTTAGTACTTCATTGTTACAGATATGTGAAGCTACTCTTGAATACATTACTTTCTCAAAAATTTTGGATAAAGCTGTTAGAAGGGAGATTGGACGGTAATTGTTGACATCAGATCTATCCCCCTTTTTATGCAAAGGTATAACAATAGCATATTTCAGTCTATCAGGGAAAATGCCCTGTTCCAGAGAGCTATTACACAGGTGGCTGAGAATCTTACTTATCTGTTGAGAACAACCTTTTAGTATTTTGCTGGAAATGCCAAGAAGACACCACAGCCTCCCCATAGCAGATTTCAGCGAGTTGGGAGAGTACTTAGATTTTAAAACAGTCCTCATGCTTAATCAACACTCATATAAGACAGCAGATATGCAGTGTCGCTCATTATAGATCTCAGTGTCCCACGTTCCATTCCCGTTCGGCTCGAAGATTTCTGTTGTCCGCGTCATTTCATCTCACCGTCATCAACAAATGTCGCCGATGTGGCGTCAAACAGAAAAACTTACATATGTCGGGTGATCACTGCCAGACATCAGCGCACGTAGGTGCGCTGTCAGCGTGGGAGATTGCCATACGAAGGTGCCCGGATTGGATCAACGTTTTTCTCCGCTTGGGGATTTGGTGTTGTGTTGTCCTCACGTTCGTATCGTCATAATTCACATTGCATTGTTGATCTGGGCGAATGGGTACCTCCCAAACGCGAATAAAATGAAATACAATGAAATAAAAAAAAGGGAAAATACACCAGGCCAATATTGTCACACGATCATCTCATTTTTTTTTTCCTTTTTCTTTTTTTTCTGGAGATCAGACGTTTGTTGCTAGGATATGATCAACACGGTAGATGTGAGCACACGTCCTGAGTGAAGTAACCATCCCTCTCAAACGAAGCGTTACGTGTGTTACAACGCCACACCCTAACACATCCCTCATAAGCAAACCCCGTCCCCCACTCTGCCAGTTAACTGACACCAAAGGTTTCTTCAAACCACCGTTATAACCGAATCGCGAAAATCCAGCAACTGCCCGATTTTGCCGTTACACAGACAGCAAGCGTGTGTTATTTTGTGGGACGGCCCCGTGCAGCAAATTAGATTACGTCCGCCTTTATGAAGCAAGTTTCAGGCAGCAAAAGCGACAACCCTGCTTTATGCGCACCGCACTTTCATCTCGGTTAAAAAAAGAGTAAAGCGGAATAATTGACTTCGTTGCCTCTGCTGTAAATGCAAAAATTGTGACGCCTTGCTGAAACAAGAACTGCTAAGACAGAGAGAGAGAAATGTGAATGTCCAAGTCGCGAAAAATATGTGTTGAACATCTGCGCTAAAAGTAGAGGTCGTTGCCAATGCGAACACTTGTTGACCTCTTCCTTTGTAAGAAAGCTATGCTGGTAGAGTGCCAGATCTAAATGTTCTTTATAAATTAATCAGTTATTATTGTTATTATTACTGTTATTATTATTATTATTATTATTATTATTATTATTATCTACGTTTGGGCGCTAATGGACCACCGTTATACTACACAACAAAAGACATTTGAGAGTATTATTTTACCTATACTCCTTTTCATAGCGTCAGATCAAGTAGTTCCATGCTCGTTGGTTATTATTCTCTTATTATTACTGTTATTAAAAAGTTTTGATAATATTCTTGGGAAACAGCGATCTTATAAGCTATACAAAATCAGTGAAAAAACAGTTTAGATTGCGATGGTTATTTTATGGCTTAAGTCATCTTCAGATAACACCATCAGCTGAACTTGACGATACTTAAAACTGCAGTTTCAGTGACTGAGGTCAACTAACTGTTTTATACCTCGCAAAATTCAGCTGATGGTGCTGCCTGAAAATGATCTAAGCCTAGGCCGAAACTGGTCATTTTAAAAACAGTTATAGCGACGTAGACTGTTTTTACCGATTTTATATTATTATTACTATTATTGTTATTATTAAACTACTGGCCATTAAAATTCCTACAGTAAGAAGAAATGCAGATGATAAACGGATATTAATTGGACAAATACATTATACTAGAAACGACATGTGACTACATTTTCAAGCAATTTGGGTGCATAGATCCTGAGAAATCAGTACCCAGAACAACCACCTCTGGCCGTAATAACGGCCTTGATACGCCAGGGCGTTGAATCAAACAGAGTTCGGATGGCGTCTACAGGTACAACTGCCCATGCACCTTCAACACGATAACACAGTTCATCAAGAGTAGTGACTGGCGTATTGTGACGAGCCAGTTGCTCGGCCACCATTGACCAGACGTTTTCAGTTGGTGAGAGATCTCAAGAATGTGCTGGCCAGGGCAGCAGTCAAACATTTTCTCTATCCAGAAAGGACCTGCAACAAGCGGTCGTGCATTATCCTGCTGAAATGTAGGGTTTCGCTGGGATCGAATGAAGGGTAGAGCCACGGGTCGTAACACATCTGAAATGTAACGTCCACTGTTCAAAGTGCCATCAATGCGAGCAAGAGGTGACAGACCAATGGCACCCCATACCATCACGCCGCGTAATACGCCAGTATGGCGATGACGATACACGCTTCCAATGTGCGTTCACCGCGATGACGCCAAACACGGATGCGACCATCATGATGCTGTAAACAGAACCTGGATTCATCCGAAAAAATGACGTTTTGCCATTCGTGCACCCAGGTTCATTACTGAGTACACCATCGCAGGCGCTCCTGTCTGTGATGCAGCGTCAAGGGTAACCGCAGCCATGGTCTCAGAGATGATAGTCCATGCTGCCGCAAACGTCGTCGAACTGTTCGTGCAGATGGTTGTTGTCTTGCAAACGTCCCCATCTGTTGACTCAGGGATCTAGACGTGGCTGCACGATCCGTTACAGCCATGCGGATAAGATGTCTGTCATCTCGACTGCTAGTGATACGAGGCCCTTGGGATCCAGCACAGCGTTCCGTATTACCCTCCTGAACCCACGTATTCCATATTCTGCTAACAGTTATTGGATCTCGACCAACGCGAGCAGTAATGTCGCGATACGATAAACCGCAATCGCGATAGGCTACAATCCGACCTTTATGAAAGTCGAAAACGTGATGATACGCATTTCTCCTCCTTACAAGAGGCATCACAACAACGTTCACCAGGCAACGCCGGCCAACTGCTGTTTGTGTATGAGAAATCGGTTGGAAGCTTTCCTCATGTCAGCACGTTGTAGGTGTCGCCACCGGCGCCACCCTTGTGTGAATGCTCTGAAAAGCTAATCATTTGCATATCACAGCATCTTCTTCCTGTCGGTTATATTTCGCGTCTGTAACACGTCATCTTCGTGGTGTAGCAATTATAATGGCCAGCAGTGTATGCCATGGCAAATCCTAACAGGTCTTTACTAGGCCACAAGTGTAAGACTCGCAGTGTTCTCATATGTGAATCAAGGAAACTGATGTGTTGGCAAATGTGCCAACACCTTGTAGATAGAGGAGGCCGAAATGTACGCTATAATCTAACGCAGACGGGCGTGAGGTCTGGAACAGGATACGTATTGAATGCTATAAAGAAAAGTACGTAGCTCCAAGAATACTTAACTTTAATCCATCATTTGTATACAGCATTCTTGATGATACAAGTGAGACTCTCTATAGAAATGGTTAATGGCGCCTTGCTAGGTCGTAGCCATGGACTTAGCTGAAGGCTATTCTAACTATCTCTCGGCAAATGAGAGAAAGGCTTCGTCAGTGTAGTCGCTAGCAAAGTCGTCGTACAACTGGGGCGAGTGCTAGTACGTCTCTCTAGACCTGCCACGTGGTGGCGCTCGGTCTGCAATTACTGACAGTGGCGTCACGCGGGTCCGACATGTACTAATGGACCGCGGCCGATGTAAAGCTACCACCTAGCAAGTGTGGTGTCTGGCGGTGACACCACAGAAACAAAACAATATTCTTGTTTGATATCAGTGTAGTATTTTCAGTTGTATTTAGTGCGCAATCGATTACTCATTACGCTCGAAAATTCTTATATCAGGGATAAAAAAATATGGTCTTTAAGTTTTTCATCAGGCACATCTGCCAATATATCTTATTGTCAGATGCCTAGAAACCCAGATCTATTATTATCTATCGGATCGACAACATTGTCAACACACGAAGATATATATCTTATGGTGATGAATAACTGTTTTCCAGGTCGACAAATAGAGCATGTACTACTTTTTCATCTGTAATTTGTGTTGTTCAGCGTGGACATATTTTGCGGAATTAATTTCTTTCCCTTGATCTGCGGGCGCATTCAAATAGGGAACATTAATACGATGAATCTTTTATTCTGCAGCCAATTTTACTGGTAAGTCAAAACTGTGTTTCGAACTGGATGTGTGTCTCGAAATCGCTTTTTTCGATCGTAAATGTCTTTACAGACTAAGCATTGCCGGTGTAATTCGCAACCATCATTGTCGGTCGGTGTGACCGAGCGGTTCTAGGCGCTTCAGTCTGGAACCGTGCGACCGCTACGGCCGCAGGTTCGAATCCTGCCTCGGGCATGGATGTGTGTGATGTCCTTAGGTTAGTTAGGTTTAAGTAGTTCTATGTTCTGGGGGACTGATGACCTCAGATGTTAAGTCCCATAGCGCTCAGAGCCAGCAACCATCATTCACAGTCAGTCTCGTAAGAGCACTGATCACGAAAGAGAAAAAGGAGGTTGCAGTTACAGTTCTCATCTGTCACGAAACTTCAGTGTATCAGTAAGTTTCATATTAGTAATATTTCGCGAAACTAATATTTCGCGAAAGCACATATGCTGTAACTTCTAAATCGCGACTGCTCTTGCTCGTCTGTTTGTCGTTCTCTTTATATGTATTTAATTCAGACGCTCAATGCTGAATACATTAAATGTTATCAGTGCTTCAAAATACAGAAAGAATGTCTAACTTCTCGTGGTAGAGTTTGTGGTTATGAGGAATCAACTCGCTCTCTCGCAGAAAGCTGTAAGCCAATTCGGGATTTGTCACCCTGGAACAGTAATCTCTGCTTTCCTAGGTGTCCTTAATAGCACTGTATATTGTATAATTCACCGGCAGAAGTCATTCATATCTTAGGAAAAATCGAACGACCAGAACGGCATACTAGCTCACAGGATGAAGTGGCTCTGAGAGGTCGACATTTTTCGTCGCTTAGTTCGTATCACCGGCCTCGCAGCCACAGAATCCAGTTCTCTGCAGCTATCCTTGATACACAAAGGCTATTACGCTTCGACCTGGTAAGCCAAATTGGCCACGTGCAATTCGATCTCACACGCGCTTGCTCCACAGATTCGTTTCGCAGGGAGCTTCAACTTCGTTAACTACATCTGATTGCTATATCACGTTACACCTCGCAACAACGGCCACGGGCATCATGAACGTAAAACACAGTGATCCAAATGAAACAGAAAAAGTCGAAACATTATAACGCGAAGGATTATTAAAGGTAATTCGAAACGGGTTTCACAGAACTGCGCAGCAGGAGACAAAAAAGGAAGCCTGATGAAGTATCGTGTCTCACCATCCTAGTGTATACCTATCACTCGTATGGCAAGATAGAAGAAAAACGGAACAACACAAATGTCAAAAAGTAAATTATACCGGATGAAACAGGAAGAATCAGAGGTGTCATTCTCAGTAATGGCTGTAAATGACCGACTAGATATTTTCCACATACTAAGAAGGAATACTCATTACTTGGAACAGCAAAGTTAACGAAATTCATTGATCAAGCGGTAAAAGAAACCGAAGTGATATTGGGAAAGGTAATTACACTTCTGGGAGAAAAAATTCAGTCAGATGCAGAAAATGGCCTGGAAGATAAGTTGAGGGGAATGGATACCGTCTTGAAAACAGATGTGAGTTTAATGTGTGCAAAAGAAAAAGAAAAGTAATAGAATATAGTTGAATTAAATCAGGCGATGCCTATATGGTTAGGAAATCAGACACTAGAAGTAACAGATAAATTTTGATATACGGTCAGTAAAATACGAGGGGCGTTCTATAAGTATTGCAACACATTTTTTTTCTGAAAGCGGGTTAGTTTAATTCAAGTTTTCAGTACAGCATACTGCTCGCCATTCTTTTGGCTACAGATCACTATTTTTCCACATAATCTTCGTTCAATGCTACACCTTACGCCATCTTACGGGGAGGATCTGTATGCCTTCATGGTACCATTCTGCTGGTTGATGTCTCAGCCAACGTCTTGCTACATCAATAACCTTCACATCACCCATGTTCTGCTTCCCGCGGAGTGCATCCTTCATTGGCCCAAACAGGTGAGAGTTGCGAGTTGCGAGATCCTGGCTGTAGGGTGGAGGTGAGCAAGAACAGTCTAATGACGTTGCAATGATGACAGACGCCTTGCCCTAGGACTCGACGTGCTTTTGTTGACTACCGGGTCTCCGTAGACATTCTGTAAGCGCCTATGAATATCTGCAATGACGTGGTTCTCCGCCAAAAGAAATTCTGTGACATATCTCTGCTTGAAATGCACCTCCATTACAGACGCCACTTTGAAGGCTACGAAAAGTGTTCCCACCTATTGAAACTTCATGATACTATTAGGCGTTGAAGTCGGAATATTCCATTAAGTCCCACAATACATTTCGTATTTTTTCACCATACCTGGCCGAGGAAGAAAATGTGTTGCATTACTTATTGAACGCAGTTCGTAAGAAACGATGGCCGAAATAGATGGGAATAAAATGCAAACTAGTACAGCAAAGAAATGTGATTTTGAAAGAGAGAAATGTATTATTATTGATTATAAATCTAGGCGTTAGTACATCTTTTGTGAAGGTATTCGTCCGAAATGCAGCACTGTGTGGAAGTAAAACGTAGGTGGCAAATATTTCAGACACTGAGACAATAAAAGCTATAAATGTGAAGCTACAAAATAATTATGGAGATCAGATAGGAAGGATTGCTGAGGAGGTACCGAAGCGAAATGGAGGTAACAGGAATGTATGGGATACGTTTATAAAAGACGGGATCTGTTCATAGTGTTCATAGGACCCATACTGAGACCCCAGGGAATAGTATGTCTGGTAATGAAAGGAAGTGTGGGAGGTAGATTTTTTGTGCACCTCAGGAATTTAAAAGTTACATATAGTGTCAAATTTTAGAGCTACCAGAACTGCGGCTTCGGTACATACACCGATCTGAATCGTCAAGTTAAATGAAGATAGTCAAGCAATACAACATTTATGTTGTGCCGCAAAGGCATTCCTTTCCTTCATCCTTGGTATATGCTCTACCGATTTGCGTACAATTTTTGAATAATCAGAGCTTATCGTTATACGAGCCGAATGAACTGTTGCAGTGGCTCTAAAATATGTTGTACTCTGATTACTATTACGTTCTTGAAATGTTAAATGGTCCTTTTTTGCTCTAAAAGTTCCAAAATTTTAAATTGGGTGCTAGCCTACTTTGCTTACCCTGCAGGGAACATTAGTTTCGCCTAATGCAACAGTATTCGTATCTATACCAAAGTGAAAAAAATGTATTTTCTTAAGTCTCATAACATTACATGGCATTCAGTGCATCCACAAAAAGGCGTGCAGTAAATCAAACCATACTTCAGGTATCCCCAAGATTGGCGATCCTTTACAGAAGCTCACAATTTAGTGCAGACTTCAATTAGAGATGATTATAATATTTTCCACAAAGAAACTTTGTCTCGAAACCTCGAAAAAATCCAAAAAGATTTTGGTCGTTTGTAAAGTATGTTAGCGGCAAGCAATGGGGATAGCAATGGGGATACTATCGAAGACAGTGCTTCCAAAGCAGAGTTACTAAACAAAGCCTTCCGAAATTCTTTCACAAAAGAAGACGAAGTAAATATTCCATAATTCGTATCAAGAATAGCTGCAAACATAAGTAACGTAGAAGTAAATACCCTCGGAGTAGTGAAGCAACTTAATTCAATTATAAAAGCAAGTCTTCTGGTCCAGACTGTATAACAATTAGGTTCCTTGCAGAGTATGCTGAAGCATTAGCCCCATACTTAACAATCATATGCAACCGTTCGCTCGACGAAAAATCCGTACCCACAGACTGAAGAGTTGCACAGGTCATATCAATATTCAAGAAAGGTAATAACAGTAATCCACTAAATTACAGGCCCATATCATTAACGTCAATATGCAGCAGGATGCTGGGACATATATTGTGTTCGAACATTATGAATTACCTCGAAGAAAACGGTCTATTAACACATAGTCAACAGGGGTTTAGAAAATATCGTTCTTGTGAAACACAACTAGCTCTGTATTCGCATGAAATATTGAGTGCTATTGACAAGGGATTTAAGGTCGATTCCGTATTTCTGGGTTTCCGGAAGGCTTTTAACACTGTACCATACAAACGGCTTGTGAAATTTCGTGCTTATGGAATATCGTTACACTTATATGACTGGATTTGTGACTTCCTGTCAGAGAAGTCATAGTTCGTACTAATTGACGGAAAGTCATCGAGTAAAACAGAAGTAATTTCTGGCATTCCCCAAGGTACTGTAAGAGGCCCTTATCTATAGAAACGATTTGGGAGACAATCTGAGCGACCGTCTCAAGTTGTTTGCAGATGACGCCGTAGTTTATCGACTAATAAAGTCATCAGAAGATCGAAACAAATTGCAAAACGATTTAGAAAAGATACCTGAATGTTGCGGAAATTGGCAGTTGACCCTAAATAATGAAAAATGTGAAGTCATCCACTTGATTTCTAAAAGGAATTCTTTAATCTTCGGTTACACGATAAATCAGTCTAATTTAAAGGGCGTAAATTCAACTAAATACCTAGAAATTACAATTACGAACAACTTAAATTGGAAGGAACACATACAAACTGTTATGGGGAAGGCTAACCAAAGACTTTGTTTTATTGGCAGGACACTTAGGAAATGTAACAGATCTACTAAGGAGACTGCCTACACTACTCTTGTCTGTCCTCTTCTAGAATACTGCTGCGTGGTGCCTACCAGATAGGACTGACGGAGAAAATCTAAAAAGTTCAAAGAAGGGGAGCACATTTTGTATTATCGCGAAATATGGGAGAGTGTCACTGAAATGATACAGGATTTGGGCTGGACATCATTAAAAGAAAGGCGTTTTACTTTGTGACGCAAACTTCTCTCGAAATTCCAATCTCCAAATTTCTCCTCCGAAAGCTAAAATATTTTTTTGACACCGACGATAAAATAAGGAAAATCAGAGCTCGTACGGAAAAATTTAGGTGTTCGTTCTCTCCGCGAGCTATACGAGATTGGTATAAAAGAGAATTGAGAAGGTGGTTCGATGAACTCTCTACCAGGCACTTCAATGTTATTTTCCGAGTATCCGCGTAGATGTAGATGAATTTCGGTTAGGTTTATCGAGGAAAAATAAGTCCATAACTAGGCGAGTGGAAGAGGGATTTATGCTGTTCACATAAAATTGCAAACCGACGCTCCTCACGGGCCGTCGTTTGGATAAGGATGAGCACCTCCAGTGCGGTTACCGAATTAAGTCGCGCTATTCTAATCAGCTAAAATGTAGTGAAGACACATCGTATTCTGCACCAAACGTTTTATTTGCCATTTGTTTATAAAAAGTATGTACGTCTTAGTGGCATACATAATGTAATCTGTTTAAACACATTGTTGTTGTATTAAAGTGTTTTTTATGTTCAGTGCCGCCTCTCATTCTTTCCTGTAAGTATAGTTGTGGTATTTACGAATATTTTGTATAAAAGTCGACACTATTCATTCAGTTGTCTGTAATAATTTACTTTTGTCGACTCGTATGATTCGTTTCATGTATTCCATAAGGCTTCAGTTATTTCTGTATCATATCAATCATACTGCTAGCAAACAAGTAACTTTTTTACTCATACCATGCAACATTCATACATGAAAATGTATTGCAAAAACTTATAGAATAACATTAGATGGAAAATGGAAAATGAAACGCGCATTTTTCTTAGGGATCTAGCTAGTGATGTGATCAGCTCATATCTGTGTTGTTGAGGATTAGAACCATACATATTTCGGTCGTGTTTTGAATTTCGCTGTGAGCAGCGTGTTACCTGTAGGACACCCTTGTAGATTAAGGTTTTGCACCATAGGACTCCCGGACACCTTAAGACAATTCAGACACACTGTCCTCTCTCAGAGGCTTGTACTTTGCCATAATCTGTTTTGTTATTGGTATAGCAACACTTCACGGACATCACAATTCGTCATAAGCGTGTGCCAGAATGTAAAACTTGCCACTCGGCAATAGTTGTGTTACCTGACATTAACTGCACGACGATATCTAATGATATCAGCACAGTTCACCACTGCTGCAGGAGCTCAGTTTCCCCTAAAAACGTGCGATGCAGACACGGAACAATTGGAATTTTTACACCATGAAAAATTTTGCGCTCCCGTAAAGATAAGTTATTTAGATTGTAATAAAAGTTAATTTAGTACAAATTACTCATTACATCAGTTTGTTAATGAGTCTTTTAAGCTTACTATTAAAGATACACCTTTTCTTTTGTTCTTAGTCCAGAAAACGGTGTAAGATCGTAAGGTTGCGTTGTATTCGTTCTTTTGGCTACTTTTTGATACAGTTAACTTACAGAATCCCTTTTAATTTTTCTGCTTTTCTTTCCAACAATTTAAGTAGAGCGTGTGCATTCATTATTAAGTTCATATTTCTGGAAATTAGAATAAATTTTAAGCTGCGTGATTTGGAAACCTTAACACTGGTAATCTGTTTAGATACAGTTTGCGTACATTAAAGTTAAATTAAAAGTTAGATTCTACTGTAAGTAAGTTAATTAACAGATACAGGAGTTATACGAGTGCTGAGTTCTTGTTGTAAGCGGAAACAATTAACTTTTTACGTTATGTCATACACCTGAAGCGGTAACCTTATGGCTCGTAAGTAACAAAAATTCGAGTACTGTAAAGTGTGTTAAGAGACTTAATTCGAATTTTATGAGTGCATTCCGCGTTGCGACGTGTGAGAAGTGTAGAAGTTTTCGTAGGATGGTCGAAGAGGGAATGGTGTCTCTGGACTGCGAGTTGGAACTTCACGGCGGTGACTTTAGTGGCGAAATGAGTGGGGAATTCATCGAGGTTTTCCTGCAGAACTGTACGCTCTGCAGAGAAGACAGGAATCGCTGACCAGAAGGCAAATATTTTCGCCATTCAGGATGAATTAGATCACGTGAAATTTGAGCTAGATAGGCTGAAGGGAGAAAAAGATCGTGGGAACCGGGTAAAAGTAACAGGTAATGGGTGTAAGGCGAACAGGTCTTCAACTTCATCTACATCTGGGCTTACAGTATCGAGCGACCTTGACTTGTTATTTGAAGCAGGACGGGAAGAGGCTCATCCAGCTATAGGTCACAGTAGGGTGCAGCAATCTTCTGTCAAAGAAAGACAGTAGGAAGGAAAGGGCCTCACTGCTAGGTAGTAAGGTAGTAGCCATGGAAGAAATGTAGGCCAGATGGTACAGGACAAATTAGGAACAAGGTGCCAGGTTACAACTACTGTGAAGCCAAGATGACGAAGGATATAGGGCATTTGGGCAAGGGTTTGACAAAGAGAATCAGGTTATTGTAGTAGGTGGAGCAGTGAACATCTTGGCTACGGACAGTAATTACAGCATTAGAGGTGACCTGGATGAAATATGAGTACTACTACACACACAAATGTGACTTTTATGGAGCTCCGGCAGCGCAATGATCACCCCTGGGTTAACAATGCTGTAAGCTGTCTGAATACTGAGTTGAAAAGGCTGGTGCTATACCGAAATGAAATCTCTTGTGAGTGCAGTGCCTGTTGCTACAATTGGGAGATGTGGTTATGCTAGACATTTCCTGCACGTAATTAGGAGAGGGAAAGACTGGCTGGCTGAGCTTCTTGCAGATAACATACGGTGTGCCACTATCACACATAGCAAGATCCCTGTGGTTACTAGCGTCATAGAGGTACCTAGTTTTATCTTAGAATCAGGAGTTAGGATTCCTGTTTTGAAAGAAATAAGAGTAGCAGAACAGTCCCAAGAAATGCTTAAAAACGCACAGAAAAGTCAACTTATTTCATAAAAAATCAGACGATTGAGTGATATGGTAGAAGAGTATCTTGTCTGTTTGGAAAATTTAGAGAGCTCTGAAAAGATAAGAGATCCCGTGCCTATATGCGAACAATGTAACCTCAGGTCAGATATATTATCTGTCAGAGGCTACACTCTGACAGCTTACTCATGCAGAACGAACATGGTAAGAGGAGGAGTTGTTACATATATCAAGACGAATTCAAAAACATTGAGATTTCGTAGTGATCAGCATATAGAAGCGTGTGCTTGTGAATTCATACTGAAAAATATCTCACTTTTAATGGTAATTATATATAGAGCCTCACTGGGAAATTTTGAACTGCTTATGAGGGATCTTGATTCCTTACTGTGATATTTGTCAGACAACAGCAAGCAGTTAATAGTCTGTGATGACTTCTATGTGGATTTTCTAAAGGATTCAGGTAGGAAAAGTGGCCTGGAAACCTTATTTGGATCCTACAATTTTATCCCAGTAATTAACTCTCCAAAACAGATGGATAACGGTAGTAAGATCCTGATTGGTTATATTTTCTTTGGTGAATCTCAGAGCACGAAAATAACTGTTTACGCTGTAACTCTCTCTGATCGTGACGCACAGTTAGTTAGGAAAAATAACATAGTGACTTACATTGTGGATGCTCATCAGTGTACATCAGTTAGAATAATTAATGACTCTAGTACAAACGATTTTAAGAATAGTTTATGAGAGATATGTAGGTTGAAATTCATAACGAAGTTAATTCTAGCATAAAATTAAGTATATTCCATGATAAATTTACATCATTATTTGAAAATAGTGTGCTGTATAAGCCAATTAGAAAGAACACTAAACAGTCATGTAAATTGTGGTGTCACCGCCAGATACCACACTTGCTAGGTGGTAGCCTTTAAATCGGCCGCGGTCCGTTAGTATACGTCGGACCCGCATGTCGCCACTATCAGTGATTGCAGACCGAACGCCGCCACACGGCAGGTCTAGAGAGACTTCCTAGCACTCACCCCAGTTGTACAACCGACTTCGCTAGCGATGGTTCACTGACAAAATACGCTCTCATTTGCCGAGACGATAGTTAGCATAGCCTTCAGCTACGTCATTTGCTACGGCCTAGCAAGGCGCCATTACCAGTTACTATTGATACTGAATCATACCTCACGCCAGCCTGCGTGAGCTAAAACGCGTGCCTTTCGGCTCCCTCTAATAATACGGTGTTGGCTCTCCTGCCAACCCACAACATAAATAACAATGGATCACTAGAGGGATTCAAGTATCTCGTGGAAGGATAAGCGAAATATGTTTGCTCACAGGTAGAGATCATGCAGTAGTTGTTCACTACAAAAACTACTCAAACTTATTAACAAACGTTATTAAAAAGTCAAGGAACCTCCACGTATCAGAAATCAGTAATTCCAGCACCAGACATAAGGCCAAATGGAATACAGTGGAATGAAAGACACAACAACCAGCCACAGAACAGGATAACATCACTGTTCAAGTGAATGGAAGAGCTATAAATGATGTGTTACATATACCAAATTCATTTGATAGTCATTTCCTAAATACAGTTCATAGCATAGAAAAAAACAGTTCGGGAGAAAAATCGTAGCAGTATGTGGAAAAAATAGCTACCATAAAATTCAGCCATATGAATGTATCACCAACTTCCCCTTCTCGAATTAAGAAAATTATGAATTCTCACAAAAATTAAAGCTCATCTTGTTTTGGTGGTGTTTCCAATGAAGTAATAAAGGTTTGTCCCCTCACAATAACCCCCGGCTTATCTGCATCATTAATTCAAGTCATTTTTCCAGAGAGGCTGAAATATGCCGTTGTTAAACTCTTTTTTAAGAAAGGTGGTAAGAGAGATGTATATAACTGCAGACCTGTTTCACTGCTGACGTCGTTTCTCAAAATTCTTAAGGTCAAATATTCTATCATTTCACACTGGCAACGATAATATCCTCAGCAAATAACAGTTAGCATTTCAGAAGAGCTGTTCTATTGAGAAAACCATTTACGTGTTCACTTAACAAATTTTACAAGCAGTAAAAGGTAAAACAGTGCTGGTTCGTATTTTCTGCGACGTATCTAAGGCATCTGCGTGAATCACAGCACTCTCCTAGATAAATTGAAGTTTTATGGAATTGATAGTATAGCCAAAAAGTGGACAATGTCGTATCTAACCAAAAGAATACAGCAAGTTTTACTTAGTAATTCGACCAGTATAGTCTGGGCACATAATTCTGACTGGGGACAAATTACGTATGGGGTTCCACAAGGCTCAGTCTTAGAAACACTGTTGTCTCTCATATACGTAAACCATCTTCCCTGTAATACACAGCAAGCACAGTTAGTTCTTTTTGCAGGTGACATCCGCATGTACTTAATCAATCTAAGCAGAAGAAATGGTAAACAATGTTCTTAAAAGAATAATTCACTTTTTTTCTGCGAATGCTTTTACCTTCAGTTTTAAAAAGATATAACATATATAGTTTTTCACATCTAGGGATACTACACCAATGATAAGTACAACACGTGGTAAGGAAATAATAAAAAGGGCGGAAATGTCTAAGTTCGTAGATAGTAAGGAGACTTTGAACTGGACAGAGACGTTTTGGAACTCCTAAGGAAACTTAGTTAAGCCACAATTCCACTTAGAATAATTGAAACTCTTGGGAAGAGACAGATCAGTAGGTTGACATGTTTTGCATATTTTCTTTCAATAATGTCATATGGAATAATGTTCTGGGGTACCGTACGTTTAAGAAATAAAATATTCGTTGCTAAAAATCTGCTTGTAGACTCAGTTCAAGAAGCTGGGCATTCTGAAAATAGCTTCATAATATGCTTATTCCCTCTTGAAGTTTGTTGTAAATAATCCACTACAATTCAAAAGGAGCAATGATGTACATAATTACAATATCAAAAGAAATTTGATAGTCATCACCCCATTGTCTTTAGCACAAAAAGGGCTGCGCCTTGCCGCAACAAAAATTTTTGCTTACCAACCCAGTGACATAGAATGTCTGACAGACATCAAAGTAAAATTTGAAAATAACTTAAGAGAGCTTCTCCTTGACAATTCCTTCCTCTTGTAGAGGAATTTTTACTATCGTAACATGTAAAAGGTTTCAGTAGGAATTAATAGAGCGAGCGCTCGCACACACACACACACACACACACACAAAGGCGCAAGACTGAATATAAAAATTAAATGGGGACTTTTATGAAGTGCAGATATTTCAGAAGATATGCAAAAGGGCCAAGTCACTCTGTTGGATGGTTTATCGGAAGATATTTACCACACCAGGTTCCCACCATGACCATCATATCCCTACCCTGTAGAACAAATACAAGATGCGTGGGGCAAACACTGCGTGCAGATATCCAACGACAAAAAACTTTTGCAAATCTCCTCTGAAATGTTTCTCAGGAATAGCAGACTTCGTGGAGCATTACATACAGGGCAAGAAACGTGATCGCCAAGCATGGAAGTGCCCTGTACTAACTGTTTGGTTATGTGGAACAGACTATCCAGTTATGCACCGCTTTATGAAAAGTGTATTTTCGGTTTCAGAGGTTTCCGAACTAGTTCTTTTCTTAACTGTTGTATATCGAATGTCTCCTGGCTGATATTTACCGTGTCCTGTAAAATTTCGGACGTTCCTTTCAGGAAGTATGTTGTTCCTTGTCTTCTTTGAAGCTTTGAACAGTAGAGATTTTCTAGCAGAGCTCTGGGAGCACATTCCTGTTGCCATTCTTTTCCGTCTGTTAACCAATTTTCTTGTCAGTCAAGCCAGCTTTCATATGTTTTTACAAATAAACATACACTCTACATAGATAATACAATCTTGAATATATTTAGACTACTGGACATTAAAATTCCTACACCAAGAAGAAATGCAGATGATAAATGCGTATTCATTGGACAAATATATTATACTAGAAATGACGTGTGATTACATTTTCACGCAATTTGGGTGCATAGATCCTGAGAAATCAGTACCCAGAGCAACCACCTCTGGCCGTAATAACGGCCTTGACACGCCTGGGCATTGAGTCAAACAGAGCTTGGATGACGTGTACAGGTACAGCTGCCCATGCTGCTTCAACACGATACCACAGTTCATCAAGAGTAGTGATTGGCGTATTGTGACGAGCCAGTTGCTCGGCCACCATTGACCAGACGTTCTCAATTGGTGAGAGATCTGGAGAATGTGCTGGCCAGGGCAGCAGTCGAACATTTTCTTTATCCAAAAAGGCCCTTACTGGACTTGCAACATGCTGTCGTGCATTATACTGCTGAAATGTAGGGTTTCGCAGGGATCGAATGAAGGGTAGAGCCACGGGTCGTAACACATCTGAAATATAACGTCCACTGTTCATAGTGACTTCAATGCGAACAAGAGGTGAACGAGACGTGAAGCCAATGGCACCCCATACCATCATTCCGGATGATACACCAGTATGGCGATGACGAATACTCGCTTCCAGTATGCGTTCACCACGATGTCGCCAAACACAGATGTGACCATCATGACGCTGTAAATAGAACCTGGATTCATCCGAAAAAATGACGTTTTGCCATTCGTGCACCCAGGTTGGCCGTTGAGTACACCATCGCAGGCGCTTCTGTCTGTGATGCAGCATCAAGGGTAACCGCAGCCATGGTCTCCGAGCTGATAGTCCATGCTGCTGAAAAGGGCGTCGAACTGTTCGTGCAGATGGTTGTTGTCTTGCAAACGTCCCCGTCGGTTGACTCAGGGATCGAGACGTGGCTGCACGATCCGTTACAGCCATGCGGATAAGATGCCCGAATCTCGACTGCTAGTGATACGAGGTCGTTGGAATCCAGCACGGCGTTCCGTGTTACCCTCCTGAACCCACCGATTCCATATTCTGCTAACAGTCATTGGATCTCGACCAACGCGAGCGGCAATGTCGCGATACGACAAACCGCAAATGCGATAGGCTACAATCCGACCTTTATTAAAGTCGTAAACGTGATGGTACGCATTTGTCCTCCTTACATGAGGCATCACAACAACGTTTCACCAGGCAACGCCAGTCAACTGCTGTTTGCGTATGAGAAATCGGTTGGAAACTTTCCTCATGTAAGCACGTTGTAAGTGTCGCCACCGGCGCCAACCTTGTGTGAATTCTCTGAAAACCTAACCATTTGCATATCACAGCATCTTCTTCCTGTCGGTTAAATTTCGCGTCTATACCACGTCATCTTCGGGGTAGCAATTTTAATGACCAGTAGTGTATAATGATATGTGTACCTGTCAGTTAATCAGTTTGGTGTGGTGGCTGACGTGCCATACGGTAACGACTGGTCGCCGTGTCGTGTTGTGCCAGCGGTTTCACCCAGATGCTGTGTGGAGTGGCATAGGCTTGCGCACTGCCCTATTGGTCATTTTTAGTTTTCTAGATCTTTGACTACTTCAGGCTCAAGTAACTCCTCAGTTGCCGTCAACATGCTGAGTGCACCCCATTCCAGTCTCCTACTAAGAAAATCTTTCTGACACTACCAGGAATCCAAACCAGGTCTTTCGCATAGCAGTTACATATGCTGACCATTTTGCTGTGGAGTCGGATGTCTGCTAGTTAAGAATAGGGAAATATCGAAGGAAGTATTGGCAAGAATACAAAAAGAAAAAGTATATTGCCGGCCGTGGTGGCTGAGCGGTCCTAGGCGCTTCAGTCCGGAACCGCGTTAATACTACGGTCGCAGGTTCGAATCCTGCCTCGGGCATGGATGTGTGTGATGTCTTTAGGTTAAAAATGTTTAAGTAGTTCTACGTTCTAGGGGACTGATGACCTCATATGTTAAGTCCCATAGTGCTCAGAGCGATTTGAAGAAAAAGTATATTGCACGAACTAATTAATCTGAGAAGGAGCCGAAAAGAATGGCAAGACGTCGGTATAAGAGACAATCAAGAAGTAAAGATAGCAAAATGAATTGGCAGGGACGACGAGGCCTGTGGACAGAGTTTGCAATACGACAGATGGGCTAATTCCCGTAGAGAAGCCAGCTTTACACAGCAAGAGAAAGAGAAACGAGGGATGAAAACTGCTGAGGAAAAGCGAATGATTTCGAAACCCGTAGAAATGTAAGATCTGTAAGAAGCCTGAGTGATAGCATCTGCTGTGAAGTTAAGCATTCGACCTTTGTCTTTGAGATGTTTCACTCAACTTCTTTTGAAGCTACCACAACGTATCCCTGTATCATCCACATTCTTCTCTCCTGAACCAGCCGATGTGGCCGAGCTGTTCTATGCGCTTCAGTCTGAAACCGCGCGACCACTACAGCTGCAGGTTCGAAACCTGCCTTGGGCATGGATGTGTGTGATGTCCTTGTGTTAGTTACGTTTAAGTAGTTATAAGTTCTAGGGGACTGATGACCTCAGATGTTAAGTTCCATGTGCTCAGAACCATTTTGTTCTCTCCTGAATCAACCAACCGAGCCCTCCTTCGTTCTATACGTTTCAATGAGCTAGTAGTTTGTGAGTCTCCTATTGTAGCTGCGGTAACTAGGATCTGGTTAAACCAGAATCCTTGGTCATATTCTCCTGCGAGAAAGATACTAGACATGATTGAAAGTGACAATTCGCTACAACTCTCGAGGTTAATCATACTATGTGCACAGCTCAGAAAGTACGACGTGCAGCATCAGCTGTTACACAGCACTGTTATTTTCACTAATAAAAATTTCTAGAACACAAATGAAAGGGATATTCAGAACAACATATATTTGCGTTTGAATTTACTCAGCTGGTTTCATTTTGAAGTTAATTCACTTATCGTTTCTTTTGACAGCATAATATTGTGGGGTGTATGCAGTTCCATAAATGCGTTTTTCAGAATAAAATTCAGCTGTCAGTTGCACAGCTATTTTCATTTTGGTTAAATAATTATTAATTATTCTATCGAAACCGGTAACCCAAAACAAAAATAACTTTTCAACTGACGACTGGATTTTAACAGTTAAATGTGAAACATGGTCTGATCATACAATGACACCACAAAATTCTTTTAGACCTTGGATATAATCGAAAAGCTCGTTGCAAAAAAATTAACAACCGTCATTTTACTTTCTGTGAGAGAGTCATTAACAAGGTCAACATATCATTGCTGCAGAAGAACTTAACATTTTACGTAAAGGTCTTAAATACAGGTTGTTTAAAAAAGGAATTTACAGCTTTGAAAATTCATATAAATTAATTCATAGTATCTACAGAGGTGATTGTAGTGTTAATTTCTAGGGAAATAAAGAAAGTGCCGAATCGCACCGTAAGGACCGTTAACTTCAGTTGTGTTACAGATGGCTGCCTTCACTTTATCCGAGTGTGCTATCTGTGTGTTTTGGTTTAAAGAATCGATGTCGATAGTTCAGCGTACTTTCCGTACCAATTACGCTAAAGATCCTCCTAGTAGGCCTACAATTTATGAGTGGCATAAATATTTTGTAGAAACAGGGTGCTCGGTAAGACATGGGAGATCATCAGGTAGTCCAAGCACATCTGACGACGTCGTTGAGGGAGAGAAGTTTTGACAACAATCGACCCGGTGTGCATCTGTCGGACTGAAAATCCTACATACGACTGTTTGGCATATGTTGAGAAGCCGTTTTAATTTGAAAACATACAGATTGACGATAAGAGAAGCAATAAAGGACACTGATAAAATTGCTCGCAAGAACTTCTGTATGGCTATGTTAAATCGATTACATTAGGATGAACATTTCTTGGACAAAATCATCTTTTCTGACGAGTCGACTTTTCCCTTAAGTGGAAAGGTTAACACAAATAACTGTACAATTTGGGGTAGTGAAAATCCACATAAAACACTGCAACATGTTCGTGATAGCCCTAAACTGAACGTTTTTTGTGCATTGAGCAAGAACAAAGTGTTCAGCCCCTTTTTTCGTGAGAGAACCATCAATGGGATAGTATATCTGGATATGTTCTAATGTGTGTGAATTCCTAAGGGACCAAACTGCTGAGAGCGTCGGTCCCTTCACATACACACTACATAAATTAACTTATGCTAAGAAGAAACACACACCCATGCCCAAGGGAGGACTCTAACCTCCGGCGGGAGGAGCCGCGCATTCCGTGTCATGGCGCGTCAAACCACGCGGCCATTCGGCGCGGTTGGATATGCTAGAATAATTTTTTGAAATCACAGATCCATGAGGATAACCAAGAACGAAATTTTTTCTTCATGTCACTTTCTGGCTGACGTCTGGGATTTTCTCAGTGACCACTTTCCAGGTCAATGGATTGGCGGTGATGCGTCAATTGCATGCCCCCCACGTTCCCCAGAACTGACACCACTCGATTTTTTAAAATGGGGATTCACCAAGGATATAGTGTTTGTGCTCCCTGTGCCGGCTTCTCTACCTGAACTTAGATCAAGAATTTACCCCACCACTCAGCAAGTTACATCTGCAATGCTACAGCGAGTTTGGGAAGAAATTGACTTCAAATGGGACGTGTGCAGGATAACCAACGGAAGCCACATACAACATCTTTAGTTTAAGGTAAAGAAACTTGATGTGTTTCCCTAAAGAGTATCACTAAACCTAGCTGTATATCTTCTTTCAATAAATCTATATGAGTTTTTTTTAAACACCCTGTATAAAACCAAAAATCCTCTACATTAGACTACTGTTACAGAACTCATTGCTATGGATACAGCCAAGGTCAACAAATGTGAATAATTTTGGTTAGGATGCAAAGCCAACAAGCTCGTCGCGAAAGAAATTGGCGACAGCAGTCAGAAAGTAAAGAAAAATCAATTTACATTTTAAAGCGAAGAGAATTAATAGGAAGCTCAAAGAAGGAAATTACCTAATTTTTGAAGCACATAAGGGCAATTCTTCTGTCATTTCGTACAAATACGACAGTACTAACTAAACGATAAAATTATTTTCTGGCTACAACACTCGTACCACTAGCAAGAGTCCCACAATTAACTACACCAAAGAGGTTAAACAGTCATTTCATTCATGTAATTCTCTGTTCTCTCCCAAAGACCATGCTTAATTGCTAAACACGGAACCTAAGACCGCAAGTTTAAGATCACATAGAAATAATTGACCTATTGGTTCAACTGTTAATGGAATTGGTAGGCATGGATATTTGCCGTTCAAAAAATTACCGTTCCTTCTTAAGAAATACCATATGTATGCAACATCATTCTGTGTAAAAAATATGACTGTATTAAAAGAAGATGTGAATTACATGACTTAATGAGTCCCTGAATTGCTTCGACCCTAAAATTAAATTTTCGTATAAAACAGAAAATCAAAATATTGCATTTAGCTTTCTAAATATAAAACTGTATTTAATGGATGGCGAAGTTAACTTTAATATTTACAGAAAACTCACCACAACAGATCTAATCATTTGTGTTTCTTCTTGTCACTCTTTTAAGCGTAAATTGGCGTTCTCTCAAGCTGTGACCGACTGCATTTTTTAGTTCCCCCTAACACCCGCTATTGCGTGGTGAAAAATGAATATCAAGACGCTCTGTCCAAAGGTTTATAAAACTAAAACCAATGAACATAAATTCTTACACTATTAATAAAAATCTCTTACTGTTCAGAAATATAGAACAGTCCCATTTGTTGTTTATATTTCATATCGTACTGCTAATCTGTTTAAAATAATATGACATCACTATATCCTTTACTACTAATAACATCACCAAGCTTGTCTCATAATGAGAAACCTCCAACTGATGAATTTCTCGAATCAGCAGTATACAATATGCAGTTTAATATACGTCCAAGTTTTAAATGGGAGAGCATTTAAGATCCATTATTGTTCATCGAAGATGTTGAAAATTCATATAACTCAGTAATTGTTGAGAACATTTCTCGTTGAGAAGAGCCATTTTTTTAGTTCTTTAAAATGAATATAAACAGTCTCGACCCCAAGAAACATTTATTTTTGTGGTTAGCGGTTTCGGTCTGTTACTGGCCATCTTCAGACCTCATACCATGTAGGCAGGCGGTGGCGGTGAACGGAGGAAACGTCAGCTGCCTGACGTTCTTGAAGTTCATTACGCCTGCTCCGTTCACTGTCACCGCGTGCCATCATGGTATGAGGTCTGAAGATGGTCAGTAACAGACCGAAACCGATAACCACAAAAATAAAGATATCATGCGATATATAACTCAAATTATGCAGAACATCTCAAAATCGAGAAACACACACTTCTTTCTGCATCTTTGCTCAACATGGAAATTCTGCATACGACCGATAAGGGCTACAAAATAATCCTTCTAGAAGAGTTTTAAGCAATTCTACCTAAACTCTAAAGATTTATTAAAGAAGCAGCTTGCTTTATTTCAACTCTACGAGTGTAGCGTTTCCTATAAAATTGCGAAAATTTCCCCATTCCCTTTAGAGATTGATATCATAAATGGCTTATGTGGAATAATGTGAAACGTCTGTGTGCCTTACTTATACTTTTCATAGGATTTTATATATGTTATTGGCTGTTAGCACAACAACATGACAACGCACATAAGTGTGTGTTTCATTTACTGTAAATTATCAATGTGTGGTTACAATTACCACATACAATATGTACATTTTTGGACATTTCATGGCATCATGCTTCTGTGAAGAAGATATTGACATCTGCTAAAACGATATTTCTTTAGTTCTAGTGATACACGTCCGATATTTTACATAGATGTATGTCCAAGTCCTTACGATTTATAGTATCCCAAATTTTATAGGTTTCTGAAGAGCACAGATTCATCTGTCGAAACTGGTAAAGCAAAATAAAAATAATTATACAGTTCTTGATTGAATTTTACTCTGAAATACACTGATGAGGCAAAGAAACTGGTACACCTGACTAATATCATGTAAGGCCCCCAGGAGCACTCAGAAGTGCTGCAACATGACGCGACATGGAATCGACTCATGTCTGAAGTAGTACTGGTGGGACCTGACACCATGAATCCTGCAGAGCTGTCCATAAATCCGTAAGAGTACGAGGGAGTGGAGATCTCTTTTGAACAGCACGTTGCAAGGCATCACAGATATGCTCAATAATGTTCATATCTGGGGAGTTTGATGGCCAACGGAGGTGTCTAAACACAGAAGAGTGTTCCTGGAGCCAATCTATAGCAAGGACGTATGGGGTGTCGCATTGTCCTGCTGGAATTGCCCAAGTCCGTCTGAATGCATAATGGACATGAATCTCTGCTGGTGAACAGACAGGATGCGTACGTACGAGTCACCTTTCAGAGTCGTATCTAGACATATCAGGGGTCCCATATCATTCGAAATGCACACTCCCCACATCATTACAGAGCTTCAGGGAACATGTCACGAGTCATCAAGCCTTCGGCTCCGAAAGTCCATGTCGATTATGTTTCGCACGCTGACAGTTACTGATGGCCCAGCATTGAAATCTGCAGTAATTTGCAGAAGGGTTGCACTTCTGCACTTCTGAACTCGTGCAGCCGTCGTTTGTCCCGTTCTTACAGGATCTTTTTCCAGCTGCAGTGATGTCCGAGATTTGATGTTTTACCGGATTCCTGATATTCACGGTACACTCGTGAAATGGCCATCCGAGAAAATCCTCACTACGTCGCTACCTAGGAGATGGTGTGTCTCATCACTCGTGCTCTGACTATAACAGCACGTTCAAACTCACTTAAATTTTTATAACCTGCCATTGTAGCAGTAGTAAACGATCTAAGAAACGAGCCAAACACTGCAGCTGCAGATTGTTGCACATGTCGGATCCAACGATGCCAGTAGTCGGGGTTCCGAGGAAATCCTTGGGTCCTTCCGACGGCTGGCTAAATTGGCAAAGGCGGCTTCATTCTCTCGAGGAGTGGACGCCAAGCTGACGATCTGCAGCATCGTACCCAGGGTAGACCGAGCTCCTCTGGTTTGGAGTCGAGTGGAGAATCTAAACCAGAGGTTACTTCGACTCTGTGGCGAAAATGGTTGTAGATTCCTCGACCTAAGGGGTGGAAGGTTGTAGGACGCCCCTCAATAGATCAGGGGTGAACTGCGTACAGGAAGCAGCTACTTGGGCAGCACAGTACTTGCGGCGTGCACATGATTTTTTTTTTTTTTTTTTTTAAGATTAGGTTCCTCCCCACGGGAAACAAACCGTTCGCCTAAATTACCAGTTCATCACACTGATGTGGGTGTGCCAACTGTAAAAATTGTTAATTCGCCTAAACAGGTCGTTCCAAAGGATTTAAATGTGTGTTAGTAAATTGTCGAAGTGTTTGTAGCAAGATCCCCAAGTTACTCTCCGAAATAAACAGTAGCAATGCCAATATTGTATTAGGTACCTAAAGCTGCTTGAAACCAGACATAAACAGCACTGAAATTTTGTACTCGGATTGGACAATGTTTAGGAAGTAAAGGACTGATACCAATGGAGGTGGTGTATTCATTGCAGTTAAAAGCTGTTAAACACAGTTGAGATCGATACTGGGTTGGACTGTGAAATAGTCTGGATAAAGCTGTCAATCAGACAAGGATTGACCATTGTATTAGGATGTTTGTATAGGCAGCCAGCATCCGCAACAAACGTCGCAGAACGTTTCAGGGAAACTCTTGGGTAAATAGGAAATAAATATCCAAATTATCCATTAGTTATAGGTGGACATTTTAATCTGGCATCCATTGTCTGGGAAAATTACACGTTTATCACAGGGGCAGAAGCGAAGACTCGTGTGAAATTATTCTAGGAGCAGTTGGTTAGAAAACCAACTCGAGATGGGAACATATTGGATATCTTGGCGACAAACAGACCTGATCTTTTTGAGGAAGAGAACCTAGAAGAAGGTATTAGCGACCATAACGTCGTTGTGGCTTCTATGTCAGTGGAAGTTGCAAAAAACCAAAGAAGCAGGGTAGAGTTTTCTTGTTGGGGAAAGCAAATGAAAGTGTCATTAAAGAATATCTTCATAGTCAGCTCCAAGCACTCACAGCGGGACACAAAGATATTGAGCATATTTGGTCGGAATTTAAAGGCAATGTCCACCATGTGCTAGAGAAGTATGTGCCTAGCAAAAATAAGGCGGAGGGAAAGGATCCACCTTGGTACAACAAGCATATTAGGAAGTTGCTGAGAAAGCAGAGAATTTTGCACAGTCGTTTTAAACGTAGTCACTGCCCCGCTGACAAACAGAAATTATGTGAAATGAAATCAGCTGTAAAAAAGGTCAAAGAGAGATTCTTTTAACGAATTTGAAAGCAATATTTTACCTGCAGATTCTACAAATAATCCTAAAAAATTTTGGTCGTACATAAAATCTATGAACGCTACAAATAATTCAGGACCTTCTCTTGCTGACAGTACGAGTAGTGGAACTGATGGTGCTAAACAGAAGGCCGAAATTCTAAACCTAGCTTTCAAAAACTCGTTTACAGTAGAGGACTGCAGTACCATTCCCCCTTTCAATTATCGGCCAAACGCAATAGTGTTTAGTGTATCTGGGATCGTAAAACAGTTAAGATCCCTAGAAGCCAGGAAGGCATATGGCCCAGACGGTAGCCCCATACGATTTTATGTTCACTACGCTACAAATATAGCACCATTCTTATCCACCATCTATCAGAGATCACTGGATCAACGGAAAGTTCCACGGGACTGGAAGAAGGCCCAGGTCATAGCAGTGTATAAAAAAGGTAGAAAATCGGATGTACATAATTACCGGCCAGTTTCACTGACATCGATTTGTTGTAGAATCATGGAACATATTTCGTGTTCAGACATAATTACCTTCCTAGACTCTGAGTAGCTCATCTGTAGAAACCAGCACGGCTTTAGGAAGCAGCGGTCATGCGAGACACAGCTGGCCCTCTTTGTGCATGATTTACAACAGGCTCTAGATACCGGCTCCCAGGTTGGTGCCATATTTCTCGACGTTCGAAAGGCGTTCGACTTAGTTCCGCACCGTCGCTGGCTCCAAAAAGTGCGCGCTTACGGTCTATCCGATGACATATGCGGTTGGGTAGATAGTTTTTTATCAGACAGGGAGTAGTATGTCATCCTGATCGGGGTAACTTCAACAGAAACAAGCGTTACTTCAGGTGTGCCCCAGGGCAATGTAATAGGTGCTCTGTTTTTTACAATTTACATAAACGCTCCGGTTGATGGTATTGACAGCGGCATTAGACCGTTTTCTGGTGATGCTGTACTCTACAGGAAAGTAGTGTCACATGAAAGTTGTGAACAAATCAATGAGGATTTACAGAAAATAAATGCGTGGTGTAATGACTGGCAGTTACCTCTCAATATTAGTAAGTGTAGCCTACTGCGTATAACAAGGCGTAAATCCCCATTAATACATCAGTACAAAACAAATTCCCATTCTTTGGAAGCGGTAACATCCGTCAAGCAGCTGGGTGTGACTATTCGAAATTATCCTAAATGGAATGCTCAGATTACGCAAGTAAGGGGCAAGGCGAACTCTAGATTGCGGTTTATTGGTAGAATCCTGAAGCGATGCAGTCCTTCAACAAAGGAAATAACTTAAAATACGTTCGTTCATCTGTATGAGATCCCTACCAGTTGGGTCTGATTCAAGAGATTGAGAAGGTCCCAAGAAGAGCGGCAAATTACGTGACTGGTGCATTTAGTCATCGCGAGAGCGTTACAAATCTCATAGAAAGTCTGAAGTGGGACACACTTGCAGATAGATGGCGCGCTAAACTGAACGGGCTGCTCACTAAATTCCGAAATCCGATCTTCGCCGAGGATGTAGAGCATATACACTCCTGGAAATTGAAATAAGAACACCGTGAATTCATTGTCCCAGGAAGGGGAAACTTTATTGACACATTCCTGGGGTCAGATACATCACATGATCACACTGACACAACCACAGGCACATAGACACAGGCAACAGAGCATGCACAATGTCGGCACTAGTACAGTGTATATCCACCTTTCGCAGCAATGCAGGCTGCTATTCTCCCATGGAGACGATCGTAGAGATGCTGGATGTAGTCCTGTGGAACGGCTTGCCATGCCATTTCCACCTGGCGCCTCAGTTGGACCAGCGTTCGTGCTGGACGTGCAGACCGCGTGAGACGACGCTTCATCCAGTCCCAAAGATGCTCAATGGGGGACAGATCCGGAGATCTTGCTGGCAAGGGTAGTTGACTTACACCTTCTAGAGCACGTTGGGTGGCACGGGATACATGCGGACGTGCATTGTCCTGTTGGAACAGCAAGTTCCCTTGCCGGTCTAGGAATGGTAAAACGATGGGTTCGATGACGGTTTGGATGTACCGTGCACTATTCAGTGTCCCCTCGACGATCACCAGCGGTGTACGGCCAGTGTAGGAGATCGCTCCCCACACCATGATGCCGGGTGTTGGCCCTGTGTGCTCGGTCGTATGCAGTCCTGATTGTGGCGCTCACCTGCACGGCGCCAAACACGCATACGACCATCATTGGCACCAAGGCAGAAGCGACTCTCATCGCTGAAGACGACACGTCTCCATTCGTCCCTCCATTCACGCCTGTCGCGACACCACTGGAGGCGGGCTGCACGATGTTGGGGCGTGAGCGGAAGACGGCATAACGGTGTGCGGGACCGTAGCCCAGCTTCATGGAGACGGTTGCGAATGGTCCTCGCCGATACCCCAGGAGCAACAGTGTCTCTAATTTGCTGGGAAGTGGCGGTGCGGTCCCCTACGGCACTGCGTAGGATCCTACGGTCTTGGCGTGCATCCGTGCGTCGCTGCGGTCCGGTCCCAGGTCGACGGGCATGTGCACCTTCCGCCGACCATTGGCGACGACATCGATGTACTGTGGAGACCTCACGCCCCACGTGTTGAGCAATTCGGCGGTACGTCCACCCGGCCTCCCGCATGCCCACTATACGCCCTCGCTCAAAGTCCGTCAACTGCACATACGGTTGACGTCCACTCTGTCGCGGCATGCTACCAGTGTTAAAGACTGCGATGGAGCTCCGTATGCCACGGCAAACTGGCCGACACTGACGGCGGCGGTGCACAAATGCTGCGCAGCTAGCGCCATTCGACGGCCAACACCGCGGTTCCTGGTGTGTCCGCTGTGCCGTGCGTGTGATCATTGCTTGTACAGTCGTCTCGCAGTATCCGGAGCAAGTATAGTGGGTCTGACACATCGGTGTCAATGTGTTCTTTTTTCCATTTCCAGGAGTGTATTATCAGCACCAACATTCAAATCGCGCTATGATCACCTTTCAAAGATAAGGGAAATCAGAGCTCGTACTGAGGCGTTCAGACAGTCGTTTTCTCCCCACGCCATCCGCGAGTGGAACAGATGGGGAGGAATATGACTGGCGCGAATTGTGCCCTCCACCACACACCGCTTGGTGGCTAGCGGACTGAATATATAGATGTAGATGTTGTCTTATATAGGAGTTGCCGACCGCAGCGCCGTATTCTGCCTGTTTACATATCTCTATTTGAAAATGCATGCCTAAACCAGTTTCTGTGGCGCTTCAGTGTGTATACTATACTACAGTTGCTCAGAATAAAGCAGCTACGGATAAATTCATAGAGCCATAACTGCTCATTGCAGATAAGGAAGTTAGAGAAAAGAGGAGTTATCCGTCCTCGCACGTAGTTTCATAACCCGTGAATAATCTTCCCTCTTTAGCCATAGATACAATTGTTTCACTGTTACTAGCTGTTGCCTTGCCTTATGTCACTAACCGGAATTACAAGAGATAGTTAACAAAGATTTAATATATAACTGCGAAAAATAAAAGTAACCTCACTAATTTTCCTTTTCTTTGTAAGGAGATATCTGCAGTCCAAGTGTCGCATCCCGACAATTTCCCTAAACCAGTTTTTATCTTTTTGATTTCTGTGTTATCGGAGAGTCACTTTCAGGACATTAACGACAATATGAGTTTAATTAGCTTGTTTATCAACCTTTGCAGCGGAGATGAGAGGGAGGAAACCTCCTTGGTTGGGCTGAGTGTTGAGTTACAACAGGTTGGTAATTTTCATGGAACTGTCAGGACTGGTCTACTGAAGTAGCAAGTTATTACTTCTACTTAGTCGTTTAGTGTACTACCAACACATTTGTTTACTAATGTGTCAGACCAAAACTTGAGAAAATCTCAGATGTTTTCAATAATCAGTAGAGAGGACCTTTATCAGAGACGAGTGCTTTCGCTGCCATTCGCTCCTCTAACTACTAGCCACTTGGCCTAAAGCATAAATCCTTAACATTTTTAAATAATTCCCTATCGATCAAGGGCCTCTTGCTCTATAGTACAAGAGACAAGTCCCAATCACTACAGTCTTCCCACTATTCACTGAAATTACTCTGTGTCAATTCAATTGAGACAGAAGCAGGCAATCTCTATTGAATGCAATTCCAATAAACACTTAAAATTGTTACTAAGCATGCAGTTTCCACTTGGGTCTATCACCGTCTTCTCGCAGTTGAAGAGTTTACTGCTTCATCAGGTGCTGCTGAGGCGCGTCACTGAACTCTGGACGCCCTGATTATTCACTGAATCTCTCCCTTACTACCACTGCGCTTTGATCTGCCTCTCTATCAGCTTTTATTCTGTTCTAAGTTGATTTTGGGTGCGCACGATCCTCTGCAGTATCTGTATGAAATATTTCGTTGGAAGCTTACCTTGACATGTGACCGTATTAATGTTTGACTATCATTCTAGTTTCCACTCCAAGTTCCTCCATTACATGCACCGGAAGATGACCACTAACGCCTGTGACCTCGACCGTCGTCGCCTTGGTGAACCGTCAAGAATAACATTCACTGGCCACTGAGAAGCAAACAGCTTTCGGTTGATTCAGGACGGTTACCTCCTATTTTCTCACTGATCTGTTCCATGCGTTTGAAAGCCAGTATCCGCTACTCGCTACTATCTAACATGTAAATAAAATCATTAACATTTCCTACTGTCATGACAAAGGAACACATGAAAACTGCACACCATAGCAACGTAGCACGCCGTTAGACGCCCCAAATCGGGTCCTACGGTTGGTGAAATTTTGTTTTCCGCTGCAGCAGAAATCTAGCAACAGCGCCAGGACAATGCAGAGCTCTTCCTAAGACGACCGCACGCGTGTGCCCCTGAAGAACCACAAAAATAATTTCTTGGTTTTTTGAGGTGATAGTTAAAGCACTGACGGAAAATTCGCAACACCACAAAAATAACTAATGTAGAGTAATGAAATTTCGCCCACATCTCGTGGTCGTGCGGTAGCGTTCTCGCTTCCCACGCCCGGGTTCCCGGGTTCGATTCCCGGCGGGGTCAGGGATTTTCTCTGCCTCGTGATGGCTGGGTGTTGTGTGCTGTCCTTAGGTTAGTTAGGTTTAAGTAGTTCTAAGTTCTAGGGGCTTATGACCACAGCAGTTGAGTCCCATAGTGCTCAGAGCCAATGAAATTTCGGGAGCGCATTTGTCTAGGTAACATATCTAAGCGATTAACACTGCAACGTCACAGGTTAATGTAAGCGCGAGATAAGCCACTGCAAATGTCAAATGCTGGGACATTTACAACCGGTGTAACTGCCAAAATGTTGAATGCAAGTATGCAAACGTGCATGCATTGTGTTGTACGAGTCCTGGATGACAATTTGTGGGATAGAGTTCCATGCCTATTGCACTTGGTCGGTCGATACGGGGAAGGCTATTGCTGGTTGTGGGTGAACTAGAGCTTCCGCCCGATGATGCGCCGTATGTGCTCGACTGGAGGCAGATTTGATGATCGAGCAAACCAATTCGATATGTCGACACTCTATAGTCAATGTTGGGTTACAACGGCGGTCTGTGGGCGAGCGTTATCCTGTTGGAAAATGTCCCCAGGAATGCTGTTCAAGAATGACAGCACAGTAGGACGAATTACCAGATTGACGCACAAACCTGCAGTCAGGGTGCGTGGGACAACCACGACCCTGCTTCTGCTGTGGTACTAAATAGCACCCCAGACGATAATTCCACGTGTAAGTCCAGTGTGTTTAGCATGCAGCCCACAGCTGTCCTCCTCCTAACCAAAACACGGCCGTAACTGGCACCGAGGCAGAACCAGTTTTCAACAGAAAACGCAACAGACCTCCACCCTGCCAACCAGTGGGCTAGCGTGTGGCACCACTAAAGTCGAAAATGGCGGCGGTTTGGGAGCAGTGCATTCAAACTATAAGGAGTCTGGCTTGGAGCTGCTCTTGAAGTAAACAATTTCTAAAAATTCGGTGTGTCACTGTGGTGCAAACTGCTGCTCAAATTGCTGCTGCAGGTGCAGTACGATGCGCCAGAACCATACGCCGTGACACATCGCCATCCAGAGCCCAGTCACCTTGCGACCGCACGTTATTGTGACCACTGTTGCCAGCAGTCATGTACAGTGGATACATTCCTGTCAAATCTTTCTGCAGTATCGCAGAACAAACATCCAGCTTTTCGCAGCCCTATTACACAGTCTCCTTTAAGCTTAGCGAGGTGCTGTTGTGTTAACTGCGTTCTCGCCTAATGCCTACCACGTCCAATCTGAAACTTAACTAACGCCCATGACCTTTGCAGCGTGCGTTTAAAGAAAACGGGATATGCATACTCATAGTAGCGCTACTACTGCCAATGTTACATGACTGTCACGACCCGGCCGGTGTGGCCGTGCGGTTCTAGGCGCTTCAGTGTGGAACCGCTTGAGGGCTACGGTCGCAGGTTCGAATCCTGCCTCGGACATGGATGTGTGTGATGTCCTTAGGTTAGTTAGGTTTAAGCATTTCTAAATTTAGGGGACTGATAACCTCAGGTGTTGCGTCCCATAGTGCTCAGAGCCATTTGAATCATTTGACTGTCACGAAATTTGAATAAACATTATCTTTCAGATGTATAAACACGCCTACCAACTTTCGTTTATGACTCACAACTTCTTCATGCTGCTGTGATTTTTTTATATGTCATTGTACTTATGACTGGCATTTCTATGTCATGATGTTACATCTACATCTACAACTACATGGATACTCTGCAAATCACATTTAAGTCCCTGGCAGAGGGTTCATCGAACCACCTTCACAATTCTCTATTATTCCAGTCTCGTATAGCGCGCGGAAGAATGAACACCTACATCTTTCCGTACGAGCTCGGATTTCCCTTATTTCATCTTGGTGATCGTTCCTCCCTATGTAAGTAGGTGTCAACAAAATATTTTCGCATTCGGAGGAGAAAGTTGGTGATTGGGATTTCGTGAGAAGATTACGTCGCAACGAAAAACGCCTTTTTTTTAATGATGTCCATCCCAAATCCTGCATCATTTCTGTGACACTCTCTCCCATATTTCGTGATAATACAAAACGTGCTGCCTTTCTTTGAACTTTTTCGATGTACTCCTCCAGTCCTGTCTGGTAAGGATCCCACACCGCGCAGCAGTATTCTAAAAGAGGACGGACAAGCGTAGTGTAGGCAGTCTCATTAGTAGATCTGTTACATTTTCTAAGAGTCCTGCCAATAAGACCCAGTCTTTGGTTAGCCTTCCCCACAACATTTTCTATGTGTTCCTTCCAATTTAAGTTGTTCGTAATTGTAATACCTAGGTATTTGGTCGAATTTACAGCTTTTAGATTAGACTGATTTATCGTGTAATCGAAGTTTAACGAGATCCTTTTAGCACCCATGTTGATGACCTCACGCTTTTCATTATTTACGGTCAACTGCCACTTTTGGCACCATTCAGATATCTCTTCTAAATCATTTTGCAGTTTGTGTTGATCTTCTGAGGACTTTATTAGTCGATAAACGACAGCGTCATCTGCAAACAACCGAAGACGGCTGCTCAGATTGTCTCCCAAATCGTTTATATAGATAAGGAAGAGCCAAGGGCCTATAATACTATCTTGGGGACCGCCAAAAATCACTTCTGTTTTACTCGCTGACTTTCCGTCAATTACTACGAACTGTGACCTCTTTGACAAGAAACCACAGATCCAGTCACATAACAGAGACGATATTCCATAAGCACGCAATTTCACTACGAGCGGCTTGTGTGGTACAATGTCAAAAGCCTTCCGGAAATCTAGAAATGCGGAATCGATCTGAAATCCCTTGTCAATAGCACTCAGCACTTCCATGCGAAAAAAGAGCTAGTTGTGTTTCACAAGTACCTTTTATATGAAGTGCAGCACAGCAGTTTGTTGCCGGCATTGTGTGTAGTAAGTTGGTGGAAATCGGAAGCATACAAAAGCAGAGGAAGGGAGAACTGACTGCATAATTTCCGTCGATTGCTTGTTGCGTTGCACTTGCCGTAATTAGCTGTTGCCGTGGTAACGACTGCCGTGATTTTACTGTTCTCGGTGGTAGAAGCACCCCGCACTGTGTGTCATGTAAACCTGTTTGTTGATCTGTGTTTTTCACCTGCTTGCCAAACACGCGTCATAAACATAAGGCAGCCACTTTGGATGGAAGTTTGTGGGGCGCGTTCGGCGCGCGGCATTGGCGCAGCTGCGGCCGACGTTTTTAACTTCCTGCGCCGCAGTGGCCCAGCCGGTGCGCGGCTATAATCCTAGCGCTTCAAATACGCCGTTCGCCGCACTGCCGCGCCGGTGGAGTGGAAAATACAGCGTCATTCCGGGAAGAGGTGCCGCCGCTTTTATTCCTCACACGTTGCGCGCACATGGTTCACTTCATTAATCCATCCCCCCTCTTTTTACAAAGACAGTTCTTCGCAGCTAACAGTTTCATTGCGAGCACCTGCGCAGTGAGTCGCAGTTCGGATAATTTTTGTAACAAATGAAAGTCGCGACTGCATTTCCCTCACCTTCTCAGCTGTAACTGGCGTGTGATGAAGGAAGTATTTTCCGGGTATAGCGTCTCACAATCAGCTACAGAAATCACTTCTGTCGTCGTATAACCCACGGCTTACCCAGTGAAGTGTTTCCTCATATCACAAAGCACAATACTCACTTAAGAACTACTATATCGGTAGAAGAAAGGATCACTGTAACACTCCGATTCCTTGCTACAGGAGAGTGTTACTCTAGCTTACAGTACAGCACTCGAATACCACAGTGCACATTAACGAAAATAATACCTGAAACGTGTGGTTCAAATGGTTCAAATGGCTCTGAGCACTATGGGACTTAACATCTATGGTCATCAGTCCCCTAGAACTTAGAACTACTTAAACCTAACTAACCTAAGGACAGCACACAACACCCAGCCATCACGAGGCAGAGAAAATCCCTGACCCCGCCGTGAATCGAACCCGGGAACCCGGGCGTGGGAAGCGAAAACGCTACCGCACGACCACGAGATGCGGGCTCCTGAAACGTGTGCAGCTATTTATAAAGCACTAAAGGCCCAATGTCTGAAGGTAAATAAATGTTCCCACCAGAATCACCTGTGCAGCTGAATTTCATAAAATTGAAAAATGAGGAAGAAGTTAACGAGTGGACCTCCAGAAACAAACTCTAGCCTGTTTTAAACAGTAAACCACCATTTCTCCTTTAATATTGTATCTTTTGTACTATCTACATTTCATGTTTTATACCATTCTCTTGTACAATGTTAAGAGTTGTTAGGCCATCATCATAACATATCTGTTAAGGCAGTCCAAAGCAGGTAAACAAGGCTAACCTGCTGTGGACTGTCTTTACACAGATATGAGATAATAATGGTCTAAAAACTTAGCATTGAATCTGAGAATGGCATAAAACCCGAAATCTAGATAGTACAAGCGATAAATATAGTAATACACAATCAAATGACGGTTTATTCTTTTAAACACTACTGTACGACTGCGGCTCAATATCATCGAAAACTTTCAGCTGTACTGTAATGTATTCCTGAAGTCAAGAGCAGTGAGACTGCACACTTGACGCTCCAAGTTGTAGTGGGTGCAGCAGTTTCTCACGCAAGGGATTATTTATCGTATAACGATTGTGTGACTGAATATGGGCAGTGGCCACTTCTCAATTTCACCCATTTTCTAAGCTCCAGATAATGTAAAGTCGACAAAATAAGACGGTTCGCGTGTGTTTACAAGCTCTGGTAGCTTCAGCTGCGTACAGCTGCAACCAGTGGAAATGCAACACACATTGGCAACGGCAGCAGCGCCTCATCTGACACACTTTTAGCATTGTATTTGTTCCCTTCTTACTGTATGATCTTACTTATACACCTCCTTGATTATCTTTGATAGTATATAATTACAGCATATTCTTTTATATATACTCTGTAACACATGCTAGTATCGGTTTCAAACGTCGATATGTTTCTGCCTAGTGTTGTAGTCTTCAGTCGGAAGACCGCTTTGATGCAGCTCTCACTGCTACTCTATCCTCTGCAAGCCTCCTCATCTCTTAATAACAGCTGTAGTCTACATCCTTCTGAATCTGCTTACTGTATTCATTTCTCGGTTTCCCTCTACGATTTTTACCCCACCTCCCTACACAAACGCACCCACACACTTCCCTCCAATACTAAACTGGTGATCCCCCGGTGTCTCATAATATGTCCTGTCAACCGATCAGTACTTCTGGTGAAGTTGCGCCACAAATTTCTTTTCTCCCAGTTATATTCAGTACCTCATTAGTTACATTATCTACCCATTTGACCTTCAGCATTCATTTATAGCACCATATTTCAAAGTTCTCTGTTATCTTCTTGTTTATACCGTTGATCGATAATGTTTAACTCCTATACGTCGCTACAATCCATACAAATACTTTCAGGTAAGACTTTCTAAGGCCGGCATTACACTATCAAATTTCTTTGTCAAAGATTTGATCAAAGATATGATCAAATATTCGTCAGATTTATTTGATAAAGATCTTTCACGTGACGCTGAAAAGGGCTATTACACTGTCACCATATTTTTCGTCAAAGTTCAAGATGGCTGGCAACAACAACTTGTTATTAACCGCAGCAGTTGCATGTACCAGAATTGCACTGTGCCCACATGTGGAAGAGAGGCGGGGGAAAAAAAAGGAAACGTACCTGGGTAAGCCGTGGGTTATACGACGAGACGATAAAAACATTCAACAAAACTTGTTACGTGAGCTTGTAGTGGAAGACGTCAAGTCGTACATAAATTACTTAAGAATGGATTAGCATACATTTCAGTATGTGCTCAGTGAAGTGTATCCTCATATCACAAAGCACAATACTCACTTACGAACTACTATATCTGTAGAAGACAGGATCACTGTAACACTCCGATTCCTTGCTACAGGAGAGAGTTACTCTAGCTTACAGTACAGCACTCGAATACCACAGTGCACATTAACGAAAATAATACCTGAAACGTGTGCAGCTATTTATAAAGCACTAAAGGCCCAATGTCTGAAGGTAAATAAATGTTTAATACACCTTGTGCATTAAGAACTGTTTTTATTTTATAGACAAATCAATTACATTTTGTGTCAGAAAACTGTATCTCACGGCTAATGACCTCCGCAATATTTTTATAACTCTCCAGTCTTCTTAATCTAGTTTTGTATTCAGGGTTCCTCATGTTGTAAAGCTCCTCATCAGCTTCACACATCTCTATTAATGTTGTAGTTGACGGTACACACCAATTGTATTTACCGGCCATCTTTATAAAGACACTACAGATGACAGAACGCTGCAACGATGCTAGCGCTCCGCGTGGTAACATGTCACATTGCAGTGAACAGAAGACAAGCGACTTTTATGATCAAATCTACAGCAAGGCCCTAGATTTGATCAAACTTATTTGACGACAGGCGAGATTTGACAAAGTGCCCTCTTACACCATCAAACGTCTTTGACATAAATATTTGACATATAAAGTTTGACAAAGAAATTTGATAGTGTAATACTGGCCTAACACGTAAATCTATATTCAGTGATAACAAATTTCTTTTCTTCAGAAACGCTTTTCTTACCATTGCCTGTCTACAGTCTATATTTTCTCTTCTTTGGACATCATCAGTTACATTTCTGCCCAAATAACAAAACTGATCTACTACTTTGGGTACCTCGTCTCCTAATATAATTCAACCAGCATCACCTGATTTAATTCGATTACCCCTGTTTTGCTTTCGTTGATGTCCATCTTACATCCTTGTTACAAGACACTGTCCATTCCGTTCAACTGTTCTTTCAAGTCCTTTGCTGTCTCTGACAGAATCACAATCTCATCAGCAAACCTCAAACTTCTTATTTCTACTTTCTGAACTTCAGTTCCTACAATAAATTTTACTATGGTTTTCCTTACTGCTTGCCCATTGTACAGCTTGAACAACAAAGAGGGCAAGTTACAAGCCTGTCCTACTCCCTTTTCAACCACTGCTTCACTTCCATGCCCTCGACTCTTATAACAGCCGGCGTCAGAGAAACAATCACTACGGAACATGCATTCACTGTCTTCTTCTTCAGATTGCACATCTGAAACACTGTCGTCAGTTTCATCTGTATCAGACTACGAACGACTGGAAGAAAATTTTCAAACCACTGAGTAAAAGTATGGGTCTGAATCTGGCTACTAGGGTGACAAAATAAAGCTATCGAGATTCCGTGCCCTGATATGCGATACTGTAGCGCATTAGGATACCCAAGGTGTCACGTATTAGCTGTAACCAATCTTATGATAGATGCTTAGCTTCAAACTTCCGCTGCTCGGTTTGAGTGACAATCCATTACACAGAACGAACGACTATCTTTATACTAACATCCCTATCCAGGACACCACAAATATAATCAAAAGAACATAAGAAACAGAGCATGGCGGAAATGTGTGAGCTCATTGAGTAACTCACATTGGTGTTGTCATACAATTACTTCAGTTTTAATAACAAAATATACAAACAGAATGATGGGTTGGCAATGGGTAGCAGCGTAGCTGGGAAGTTAGCAGACATTTACATAAACCACTTACAGCAGACATTTTTCAAAACTAACAGTCTTATCAAAAGCAAAATCATCTGCTATAAAACGTGTGTAGATGATACAATTATTCGTTTTAATGCCACTAATGAAGAAATTGACACACTGGCAACCAAGCTGAGCAGCATGCACAGTAACATCAGATTCACTGTTCAATATGAATCCAGTTACAGCGTCAGTTTCATAGATTTAAAAATTTCCAGCGGAAACCTGAAACATTGCTTTGAAATTTACAGAAAGCAAACAGCCACAGATGTGTGCATCAACAGCTCATCTTGCCATCCAAACCAATATAAGATGACATACTTCTGCTCCATGCTGAATCGCCTGCATAAAATTCCAGTTTAACCAGTTCAAGAGCATAAAGAAACCAATATCATCAAAGGTATAACTCAAAACAATGGATATAACCCTCACAATATTGATAAATTATCACAAAATATAAAAAAAAACAACAGCAGATAACAGAGCCCCACACCAGACACCTATGCAATCAACACAAAAGACAGTAGAAAGCACAGAAAATATGTCTCACTTCCTTTTCTATGGAGCATATCCCACAAAATAAGTTATCTTTTCAAAAACACAAACATAAATATAAGCTTCCACACAAACCATGAACATAAAGAATAACAACCCCCCATACAAAGTAACAGGTGTATATAAACTCAGATGCCAAAATTGCCCATCCTTCTATATTGGACAGACTGGAAGAAATTTTGAGATTCGATTCAAAGAACATTTAAATACCATATGTTTGAACAGTCCTTCAAAATCATCATTTGCAATGTACACAACTCTCAGTAAACATGGAGTAAAAATATTGAAGACCACATCCAAATATTGAATCATGCTGAGAAAGGTAGCCTCATGAATCTGCTTGAAGAAATAGAAATATATACGCATAAAAGCAAATCACCACACCATATTCTCAATGAACAGACAGAGCTAGCTAATGGAGCCTTTCTACAAAACTTCACTCACCTACTTTTCAGTTTAAAACATAAATAAACACTACTTTTTTTAACAACAACATGCAATCAATAATCCAAACAAAATATTACATCATAATATGGCTACCTGCTCAGTTAAACATTACTGCAACTGTAAAACTGATTAAAATAAAAAAATAACTTACACAATACCATATAAGTAACATTCACACAAACTTGTTACTACATTCTCCAAATTTATTGTAATTAAGGCTCACTGAATAATGAATGCTCATAATGTAACGTTTATTCTTTGTAAACTAAATACTTGTAATGTTACCTTGATTTGTTGTAAAAATTCCACAGTCTATTCAAAGCAATGTATATGTTGTAATACATGACCTTCTTTGGCACTGTTTTACACCAAAATATAGCTGCCTTCTCAGTCAGACATTATTGCAACTGTAAAATTGATTCAAACTTTCAGTGCACCATACCATGTTAATGTAATTTCTACTGTCATATTATTCATTTTATCTCACCTTTATGTTGTTCCCTGTGCATAGCACAGTATTTACATCATACCTTGTAAGTAGCATTCACAAAAACTGGTTACTACATCTGTCAACTTCATCTGTAGTATTACCATATACGCTCAAATGTAAGGTTTATCTCTGTGTTTTAATTGTTCATGTTATTACGTTTGTTCTTTATATACATTCATACTGTGAAATCAAAGTAATCTATATATTGTAATATCTGAGAGAGAGAACTTCCCTGGCCCTGTTGTATTTGTGAAACCTCGATCTTTGTGTCAACTTCACATGTAGCAAATACTTTTTGGTGTGTGTGTGTGTGTGTGTGTGTGTGTGTGTGTGTGTGTGTGTGTGTGTTGCTTTGCTCAATATGGTGATATGCAAATCATATAAGAGCTGCATATGCTTTGCAATATTTCAACAATACAATTCTGCAACTTTGAAACAAAATTTCGTGGAGTTTTCGATGTAAAGTGCATATTGTGAATCTTGTGAACAGCCATCTGATGATGAACTTGTCAGTTCGAAACCGTTTGCGGTGCTATTCACTTAAATAAATAGCATTATTAATAGTGGCTGTCACAATAGTTGCTGTCTTCTTCTTTGTAAGAATCAACTTTCTTGGAACTTGTACGCTAACTTTCCATTACATTTAGTCCTTAGTGGTTTTGTTGATGCCATTAAAATTAAGTTTCAGCTGGACTGTGCTTTGTACAATGATAATATAAGACACAAAAATTATTTTCATGTAGACTTTGTCTGACTGTCTAGGATTTGAAATGGAGCTATGCACTCTACTGGGAAAATAGTCAAGAACCTCACACCTAACATAAATGAAGAAATGAAGAATCCTTGGCACGTCAAATGAAAACTAAAGACATATCTCATTAACCAATCTTCCCGCAAATCATATGAATATCTGGACTGAGGGACTGTAAAGATACATTAGATTCATGGCTAGCAGTAGTTTTGACTGTAAAACTGCAGAGCAGATAGTATTGTACTGTAAATAGGACTCAGTATTTAAAGTTGTATGAAAATATTTTCATTGAAATCTATCATAGTAACTGATGTGTCCATAGGTGAACGAGGTGGCGCAGAGACTACGAATTTTATTAAATGGTTAAAATATGACGATATTTCTATACTCTACTTACAGTATGTACAGATGTATATGATTAACAGATAACTTTGTTATCGGTGGCTGTATTTGTTCCAAACTCTTGACAGGTCTGGTATAATCTGGACCACTGGCTAGAGTCCAATGTTCAATCACTTTTTGTTATCAGTTACGAAAATAGAAGGTGGAAGGGGAGAAAGGAAAGGAAAGAGAAGGAACTAACGATATCAGCTGCATCGGAACCAACGCCAATAAGTGAAGAAGTGTGATGGACCGGGGCTCAATCACGGCATCTCCTGCTTACTAGGCAACTGCGTTAGCCACAAGGCCACGGGGCTTATGGCCAATACTCGGGCCATCTCGGCACGCTCCCCTGCTGACCCACACTCCTATCCAGCGCCACCTATCCGAAGTTCCCCTCCGTGTCCTCCATGCTCGCTAATTTTAGATACCCAATGAATGTCGAAAATCAACGTGCATCTGCGATGAAGGTTGTGGACTCATGGCCCATCGAGGCGAATCAATTATATGAATGCGTGGTGTCTCTTCTTTCGGACATGAAAAAACCTTCACACCATGTGCTACCTTATACCAACTGTTTAGACAACTTGGCATGAGGTTCAAACTCAAAATGAACACTTTTTGTACTAAACATTTCTGAAGACCAGTAGATGGCAGCAAAGCCTCTCAGAATTTGTGATAGATAATAAATATGTATTTATGCCATCTGGGCTATAAAAAGTATTTTACCAAGTTAAACAGATCGCTCCTTTTCATTTCTCAACATGAGAAATTTCAAAAAAGAGAAGATACATCACTCGCATTGACTACCAAAAACAAGCAAGAGAAAAATGTTCAAATGTGTGTGAAATCTTATGGGACTTAACTGCTAAGGTCATCAGTCCCTAAGCTTACACACTACTTAACCTAAATTATCCTAAGGACAAACACACACACCCATGCCCGAGGGAGGACTCGAACCTCCGCCGAGACCAGCCGCACGGTCCATGACTGCAACGCCCCAGACCGCTCGGCTAATCCCACGCGGCAAGCAAGAGACATTACACCATCTTAAAATATATGGTATACTGCAGAGAGCAACGGTTCTGTTGCACTTCCATGGGGCAACCGCTGTTAACTTTCCATTTGCTGGTTCTGTTCCATTAAGAGCGGCGTGTTGAGTTCTTTCTGCAAAAGAAGTCTTGAATTTAGTCGGAAATCTGGTCCGATACTCGGTGAGTTGGTATTTTTTCACTAAACGACACTGCTGGGAGACTGTGTTAAATGCGTTCCTGAAGTCGAGAAAAGCGGCATCAATCTGAACACTGATTTCTACGGCTCTGTGGATATCATAGGGGAACAGAGCGGGTTGAGTTTCAAAAGCTGAATACATGGTAATTTTTGCGGACGAGCTTTTCCTTCTCCAAAAATGTCATAATATATGAGCATAAGCATATTCCATAATTACACGACAGGTTGACGTCAAAGATATAGGCCTATAATTATGTGATGATTTATGCATAAGTGAATTTAAGAATGAGTGAATAAGTGAATGTGATCGCCCATGGATTTTGTTATAGACGCACAAATGTCTACTTACTTCCACCTGTCCAGATTTGCGCTTCCTTTTTCGAACTGAGAGTGATTGTAGCACTCTCAGTGCTACAATCACTGCTCCGTCAGCTTTATCCGAATTTTATAATTCCGTCGTCATCACCTGATTCGATTCTATTACATTCAGTTACCCTTGTTTTGCTTTTGTAGAATTTCTTCTTACATCCTCCTTTCGAGACACAGTCCATGACGTTCAACTGCTGTTCCACATCCCTTGTCCCTTGCTGCCTCTGACAAAATTACAATGTCATCGGGAAACCAACTTTTTATTTCTTCTTCCTGACCTTTAATTCCTACTCCATTTATTGTTTTGTTTTCTATTCTTCTTGCTAAAGATATAGACTGAATAACATCGGGGATAGCCTTCAACTCTGTCTCACTCCATTCTCAAACAGTTTCCCTTTCATTCCCCTCAACTCTTATAACTGCCGTCTGGTTGTAAATAGCTTTTGGCTCCCTGTGTTTTACTCCTGCTACTGTCAGAATTTCGAAGAGAATATTCGAGTCAACATTCGCAAAAGTTTTCTCTGTGAAAAAATGCTATAAACGTAGGTTTACCTGTCTTCTAGGAGAAATCGTAGGGTTAATAATTGCCTCGCGTGTTCCTACATTTTTCCGGACTCCAAACTGATCTTCCAAGAGGTTGGCTACTACCAGTTTTTCCATTCTTATGTAAAAGATTTCGTGTTAGTAGTCTGCAACCACATCAACCACTAATTATTAATCTGATAGTTCGGTAATGTTTACATCTTTCAGCGCCTGTTTTCATTTGGATTCAGTGGATCTAACCCGTCCTTAATGCATTTAACAGGCACATACTTATTGTTCGCGTGTTATGTACGTTCAGTTTAAACTTTTCCCGTAATTCCTCTATGTCCATCATTGTTGTTGTTGTGGTCTTCAGTCCTGAGACTGGTTTGATGCAGCTCTCCATGCTACTCTATCCTGTGCAAGTTTCTTCATCTCCCAGTACCTACTGCAACCTACATCTTTCTGAATCTGCTTAGTGTATTCATCTCTTGGTCTCCCCCTACGATTTTTACCCTCCACGCTGCCCTCCAATACTAAATTGGTGATCCCTTGATGCCTCAGAACATGTCCTACCAACCGATCCCTTCTTCTGGTCAAGTTGTGCCACAAACTTCTCTTCTCCCCAATCCTATTCAATACTTCCTCATTAGTTATGTGATCTACCCATCTAATCTTCAGCATTCTTCTGTAGCACCACATTTCGAAAGCTTCTATTCTATTCTTGCCCAAACTATTTACCGTCCATGTTTCACTTCCATACATGGCTACACTCCATACAAATACTTTCAGAAATGACTTCCTGACACTTAAATCTATACTCGATGTTAACAAATTTCTCTTCTTCAGAAATGCTTTCCTTGCCATTGCCAGTCTACATTTTATATCCTCTCTACTTCGACCATCATCAGTTATTTTGCTCCCCAAATAGCAAAACTCCTTTACTACTTTAAGTGTCTCATTTCCTAATCTAATACCCTCAACATCACCCGACTTAATTCGACTACATTCCATTATCCTCGTTTTGCTTTTGTTGATGTTCATCTGATATCCTCCTTTCAAGACACCATCCATTCCGTTCAACTGCTCTTCCAAGTCCTTTGCTGTCTCTGACAGAATTACAATGTCATCGGCGAACCTCAAAGTTTTTATTTCTTCTCCATGGATTTTAATACCTACTCCGAATTTTTCTTTTGTTTCCTTTACTGCTTGCTCAATATACAGGTTGAATAACATCGGGGAGAGGCTACAACCCTGTCTTACTCCCTTCCCAACCACTGCTTCTCTTTCATGTCCCTCGACTCTTATAACTGCCATCTGGTTTCTGTACAAATTGTAAATAGCCTTTCGCTCCCTGTATTTTATCCCTGCCACCTTTAGAATTTGAAAGAGAGTATCCAGTCAACATTGTCAAAAGCCTTCTCCAAGTCTACAAATGCTAGAAACGTAGGTTTGCCTTTCCTTAATCTTTCTTCTAAGATAAGTCGTAAGGTCAGTATTGCCTCACGTGTTCCCATTTTTCTACGGAATCCAAACTGATCTTCCCCGAGGTCGGCTTCTACTAGATTTTCCATTCGTCTGTAAAGAATTCGTGTTAGTATTTTGCAGCTGTGGCTTATTAAACTGATTGTTCGGTAATTTTCACATCTGTCAACACCCGCTTTCTTTGGGATTGGAATTATTATATTCTTCCTGAAGTCTGAGGGTACCTCGCCTGTTTCATACATCTTGCTCACCAGATGGTAGAGTTTTGTCAGGACTGGCTCTCCCAAGGCCGTCAGTAGTTCTAATGGAATGTTGTCTACTCCCGGCGCCTTGTTTCGACTCAGGTCTTTCAGTGCTCTGTCAAACTCTTCACGCAGTATCGTATCTCCCATTTCATCTTCATCTACATCCTCTTCCATTTCCATAATATTGTCCTCAAGTACATCACCCTTGTATAGACCCTCTATATACTCCTTCCACTTTTCTGCTTTCCCTTCTTTGCTTAGAACTGGGTTTCCATCTGAGCTCTTGATGTTCATGCAAGTGGTTCTCTTATCTCCAAAGGTCTCTTTAATTTTCCTGTAGGCAGTATCTATCTTACCTCTAGTGAGATAAGCCTCTACATCCTTACATTTGTCCTCTAGCCATCCCTGCTTAGCCATTTTGCACCTCCTGTCGATCTCATTTTTGAGACGTTTGTATTCCTTTTTGCCTGCTTCATTTACTGCATTTTTATATTTTCTCCTTTCATCAATTAAATTCAAAATTTCTTCTGTTACCCAAGGATTTCTACTAGCCCTCGTCTTTTTACCTACTTGATCCTCTGCTGCCTTCACTACTTCATCCCTCAAAGCTACCCATTCTTCTTCTACTGTATTTCTTTCCCCCATGCCTGTCAATTGTTCCCTTATGCTCTCCTTGAAACTCTGTACAACCTCTGGTTCTTTCAGTTTATCCAGGTCCCATCTCCTTAAATTCCCACTTTTTTGCAGTTTCTTCAGTTTTAATCTACAGGTCATAACCAATAGATTGTGGTCAGAGTCCACATCTGCCCCTGGAAATGTCTTACAATTTAAAACCTGGTTCCTATATGTCCATCATATTGGAACCAAATAAAGTCCATTCTTTGTCTAAGATGGTTGCTAACAACACTTACCTGCTGTTTCTAGCGTAAGTACTCTCCTAACCTTTTTGATGGATTTATTATCCTTAGCAACCGTGCACTAGGCCACAAACGTGTTGTAACTGTTTGAGGAGCACAATAAAGAACTCAAGATGATGTTTTAGCCACCATTTTCGTCTTATCTGAAACCGATGGAACGCATCTGGGACGCTATCTGGAGTCAGGACTGTGCATACAAACCGCCGCCCCATAATTTACGGGAATTGCGTAATGTTAGCATAAATATCTGATGCCATATACCTCTGGAAACATGTCAAGGTTCTGTAGAATCCCTGTCATGCAAAATTGTTGCTGTATTAGGTTCTTAAGGTATCGGGTTGTTATTACTAAAGTGCAGCTACTCACAGGGGTCAGTATGGGCTGTAATTGTCGTATAGCAGCAAAGCTCGGAAGATATGCTAATACATCAGTTCGGAACCGATTTACGCTGCAAAAAATTAGTTCCTGTTTTTATCACAGGGTGCAAATCTGGCGCTGTGAATGAGAAAGGCTATAAAAATGTTTCCATATTTCGTGTATTAAGGACGGGTCGTGAGCAGAAAACGTAAGACAAGTGAGAAAGTGTTATCTTGATTTTATTGTTAAAGGCCGCTTACATAGTTCGTTCATTATCAGCACCGGACACATCGACGTGATGCTGCATCCGTAAAACGACGTGATCAACAGTTGCTCCCAGCAGTTCCAGTGTAAGTTAGCAACGTGTTCCTGCATATTGACTTTCTAGTCAGGTAGATACCGAAAGTCTGCCTGGTAAATGCATTCGTGTAGATATCCCCAGAGCCGAAAGTCAATTTGATTCAGATCAGATAATCTTGCAGGCCATGCATCTGGAAAACCTCAGAAGACACCACGTTCGTGGAAGATCGCATTGGGCAGGCCTTTCACTGGGCGAGCGATTTGAGGTGTTGCCCCATTTTGCATGAAAACAGCCGTTTTGTGCTCTTCCAGATCAGGAATCACATGCTACACAAGGTGGTTTCGATAAAGGGCAGACGGCATGGCATAACAGGCAGGCCTTCTAGGTGTGTTTTCTTTAAAGAAGAACAGACCGAAAAGAAAGATGCTTGTGAATCTACACAATACATTCACATTAGGCGAATGCAGTGGCTCTTTGTACACAACACGCGGTTTGACAGTACTCCAAATTCGGTAGTTCAGTGTACCCACTGTACCCTGTAGAGTAACACTTGCGTAGTCACTTCATAGAATATTTCCCGGCCACATGTCGTTAACTTCGATTCGTGCCAGTAGCCCAAGAGCGAATTCAGAAGGCCGCTGCGTATCTTGACATTTCAGTTGCTTCATGGTCTAGATCTTGTACGGATACCAGCGTATCGTAGACTGCAAAACTTTCTGTACTGTTGATCATGGGGTGGACAATTCTCATGACACTGGACGAACGCTAGCACTACCCGAAACACGTGGTGCATTATGCATGGTCAGTTGCAGCAAGAGCAAAAAATGGTTCAAATGGCTCTGAGCACTATGGGACTCAACTGCTGTGGTCATAAGTCCCCTAGAACTTAGAACTACTTAAACCTAACTAACCTAAGGACATCACACACATCCATGCCCGAGGCAGGATTCGAACCTGCGACCGTAGCGGTCGTGCGGTTCCAGACTGTAGCGCCTTTAACCGCTCGGCCACTCCGGCCGGCCCAGCAAGAGCAACCTCGTCAATAACTTCCACTGGGACAAGACGGCTTCCTTTTCCAAATACCACACCACGCTCACCTGTTTTTTTTTCATTTTCATCTTCCTTAAATCATTTAATGATATTGGGCCTACCCTCAGACCTTTCAGTAGGCGATACTCTCTCAATACAGCACTGTAACTGCTACCATCCACACAAAACAGTTTCACTAACAGCACAGGTCTCTCTTCTTGGTAGCCATACTGTTCACTCACGTTATGGCTTGTCAAATGACAGTATGGCTGTCATACCGTCATACAGTGTACCGCACCAGATTTGTACCTGGTGGGCAAAAATATACTTTTTCCCGCTGTAACTGTTTCTGCATTAACGCATTGACATGTCTACCAAGTTTCGCTTCCATACGATACCTACGACCCACACTCACCCTTCGTGAGTAGCTGCACTTTAATTACAACACCCGGTAGCCTAACACGCTAATTAGCGATTGGTCATAGTGTTTTTGTTCTTTAGTGCTTCTACTTTACTTTTCGATGTCAGTCGACGAGGACGGCGATGCAGCTTCAGAATCGGCTTGTCACCCATTGGTTCATAATTATTCTTCTGCTCGCAGCTTATGAGCTGCATTTTATCTTCCTTTGTTCCGCTAGCGATTTACATTAATATGTCACCGTGCCGTTATTGCTGCTTGAACAACGCTGACCCCAAAGCCGCTGTGTTGCGCCAGGCGGATATGTCGTCAGCCACCCTGCGTTACGTCCTCGAGGCAATCCTGCCCCACCGCCTCTGGCACACGTTTTGCATTCCGTATACAGCCAGCATAGCGTGGCCGTATCATGCAACTATAAAGAAAAGAAATGGAAAGCGGAAGCACAATATTCGTCCTAAAAACTACGCAGTAGAAAGAGCGTCATACAACATGTATGCCGTATATTACGGAATACTTTTATTTCAAGACTTTTTCTCTCCTTCCTAGTCTCGTTACAATGATATACCAGGCCATATTTTCCACAGAAGGCTCTGAAATTGCAATAGGGGAACTTGCACGTACAAAACCACAGGCGTCGTCAAATGCATTCCGAACAATTATTCTTTTCGCCTGTTTTTCTTTTAACAGCAGAAAACAAGTCACTTTGGCTACCTTCAACGTTGTACATTTTCAGTTTTCTTTTCTGCCTTCTTCCACAACTCAAGTGGAACTTGGTTTAGCTTTACCAACTGGACCATTTCGTGGTAAGAATAATTAATTTAGCTTATCTACCTTTCTTTAATGGTAGGAATGTTAACAGTTGCCACTTTATCCGCGGTAGAATATCGAATCGACAATGTGAATCAAATGTAACGTTTAATGTTTATGCCCACGCCCATAAGCGACTTCAGAAGTAACGAAAGAAAATTAAAGTTTTTCGTTTAAACAACGTCATAGTCAGTGGAGATGGAGCGCAAGAAGACAAGGTCGACGAAAGATACAGGTCCCACCTTTGGTAAGCACCATGACTGCATTCTTTCAATTCGTCATGATTTATCATCGTTCCTCCATAACAGGGGATATTGTTGTATCCAGAGCCCAGCATCGCTTGATCATTGTGTTACAGTAGGTCACACATAACCTACACTACATAAATTTCGTGTGACTCGATGGCTTGATACTAGTCATTCAATTAGACGCCACTTCTCCGACATCAGTGTCCCTAAGTTACGCAGTATACGCAGCATACCTATAGGTGAACATTGTATCAGAACCACCTGTCGTTCGTGCCGAATCTTTACGTCAGGGGTTAGGTTAAGGCCAGACTGAAAATTCTGTTCACCAAACGGAAGTCTACCAAAAGACATTTCAGTTTCGAGGCACACTCTTTTATCACTAGATCTCCAGAGCTGACGCACGTGACATAAAATATTGTTGGTCTTGTGTACCATAAGCTAAATGTATTTAAGTATAATGATTTAACACTCAGAATTTCATGTGGTATACTTGGAATTATAACTCCCCATTTTCGACGAAGGTCTGGTGACATGATATTGATCTCTGTCCGATCAAAAACGTGGAATACTGTTTGATGTTACCACTAGAATGTAACACGTCATAATTTTTTATAAGGGAATCTTGTAGGCAAAACGCTTTTTTCCGTAAATGAAGAAATATCGAGTGAGACCAAGTGAATGAAATGGCTGCAAGAGAAAAGAATTATTCAGTTTATATATGTTTTATTTCTTGTCCATTTATTCAAAAATCAAATCAACAAATAACTTATAGTGTATCAATTTCTATCGAAACGTTGTCCCAAATAGCCCTTAACATGAACAGTTTCTGATCATTGTAAGAGCACCATATCAACCCGGGTGGCAAGTTCTATGGAGATGACCATTCGTTGGGTATTGTCGTTTCGACAGTGCGAGTTTTTCGACCTAAGCGCGCGTGAATTTTCTAGGAGACCCACGGTAGAATACGTGACGCGACATAAGTAAAGAGAATAATCTTGAGTAAAGCAAAGCTATAATGAACATAGTGAGTTTTAAAAGTAGGATAAACGTCCACGGAAGGTACAAAACTGGAATTGGCATAAAAATATGTATATAAATTAAAGAATTAATGGGGTAGGTAATGTAAAAAAGATTTATGAAGTAAGTCGGTCGGTTTCAAGTAGCTCAATATTTATAGTCGCGCGTAAGTGATAAGAAACGATCATTACCCTCAACGGCGGTTCTTTAGGAATATCGAGAGTGGCACAAATTAGAATAAATAAATTGTATTGTAAAGCCAATGGCGAATGTGATTGCACAGTGAAGCATTGTTATCCTGAAATAGTTGTCTAATACACAGTGAAGTACTTCTATTTCAATCATTAATTATAATTATAGAAATTCTCTACATTACTAAAAGGCTAATCCGCGGATGGTCTGAGGTGCAGGATGCCTGTCTAGCAGTTTCCAGGGTACAGAAAAATTTTATTTTCTGAGTGTCATACAGTCAATGACGAAATTTAAAAATTTAAAATGCTGTTAATGTAGTCATTAAGAGCTATAACTTAATGTTAAAGGTTTAATGCAATAAACCAACTATTACAGTTAGTTTATAAAACGGACGGTAGCTCATGGAACGGAATTTTTCCAATTATATTCATACGGTATTAGAGAACGATAACACTTTGAGACTTCCAAATGGCTTTACACATAATATCAAACCACTAAGAAATTCTTCACCTCCACACGCTGCACAAAATAATGAAAGCAAAAAATTTATCACCTACTACATTTTCACTGTTTATACATTACAATTTCAACATCAGGGATGATGTTTTGATTTATTAGGTCTTTACTGCTAACGCTGCTTGCAACATAATTTGGAGACAGCAGCCCCATAAGCTGTATTTACCTACAAAAGTAAGACGATACATAATTTGGGAGACATTACGTTCCGTACAAGAGAGTTCGATTCTTTAAAGAATCGGTGGTTGGGGCTTACTAGTATAATTTACTGCGTTACAGTTAGCAATGTTTCAGTTACTCAAAAGATCGAGACAGGGACACGGTACTGGTAATAGCCAGGCGGTGATATCTTTCTACACCTGCAAGGAACTTCTTCACTCCAACTAAATCATTTCCGAAGACAATCAAACTGGCTACCACTAAATAAAGTTTCCAGCAATTCTGTTAGGATTTGCGTCTTTTCTAAAAGAAAAGCAATATTTCTTCTCAATCAAAACCAAGTTGTCTCAAAACCAAGTTGTCGAGGATCAGTTAACCTAAAAATAGCCAAGATAAATTTGCTACACTCATTTCTTTCCCATTGCAGCCACATTCCTTCACTTACTTCGTCAAACAAACGTTGCCAAAATTGTCACGAAAGCAGTTGAAACTTTCATCATCTTACATGATGGCAAATATGCACGAATGTGTTACGTAAGTGTCAATCCTCCCTATATTTTTCTGATTCGTGGCTGACTACGCAAAAATGTTCCCTCGGCCTGAATGCAGTTCGCCCCTACCGCGCCTGTCACGCGCTGCGTGTGCATCCTGATGCTCATTTTGCTGCTCCGTATGCACGGGGTCCGCGCCGATTTATAGACACACAGAACGTCCACAGGGCATTGCTACAACGTAATTCTCGCTTATCAGTCAATTACACAGATTAAAGTGGAACATATATTCAGATTAATCCAAAATAAATTGCTGAATATATTTCCTGATAGGATTGCATTTAGTTAGATTGGCATGTATGGCGAGGGCTCACGGGTAAAATATACTAGACCTAATACGTGCAAACAAATTTATAATGTCAGCGAACCGCGCGTGCAAAGCCGATCCAGTGCTCGACGGCAATAATTTTTAAAAATTGTAAGTAATTTCCAATCGGAAACGTCCGAACAGATAGTTTGTAGCCAATCAGAAACTTTTTTCTCTAAAATTTTACACAACTACACGACTTCTACTTTAAGAGCACCGGAAGCACTATCCTCCTGTTACGGGTCTTCTGTGTCTGCCACTATATAAATTGGTTTGTTTACTATAGTGAAAGACTTACCATTTATAATTAGTATTTAGCTTTTGTTTCCTCTTCCCTTACTTTGGTGATAACCGCGTTTGAGGTTTCTTTGCGATTCGTAAAATGTGCACAGGTGGTAAATTCATTTCCCAACGCTCTCATGCAGCGCAGCAAAACGGGATGTATACGATAACTGTTTACAGCGTACCATAGTGAAGCAGGTGAAGCCCAGACGAAGGAATCAATACAGGATACTGTCTAGTGATCTATGAAGCGGGCGAAAGAGCCTCAATTGACTTACAAAAGCTTCCTAAACTACAGTGAACTCACGTCACGCGAGGCTTTGGCTAAAATCATTCCTTGAATAATAAAAACCCCTTCTTATTGCAATTACAAAATGTAAGACTGAAGTTTGTGTAAATTTCACCTCAAACTATTCTGAATTTTAAGAGCACAAAGTTTACAATAATAGTTTTGTTTGCCTAGCCCCCTTACTACTAAACTACTGTGTTTGTCAAGGTTAAATTTAGATTGAGTAAACGTAATTCGTTTTTGCATAACATCTGCAGAAGTATTTTTTCTGTCGTTATCCTCACGGAAAAGTTTAAATTTGTAGAGTTAACAAAATAACCGGTTAATCCGGTAGTGTTGCAGAGTTAGAGGACATTGAAAATATCGCACGGTAGACAAGCACTGTAGGTTCTGTGACTTTCGTAGGCTAAGTTGAGATGGTTTCCCGGACAGACAGATAGCAAATGTCCTGAATAAATCTGTTCCTCTCGACTTCCGTACATCTGTGTTGCACGTTTTAAGCAGTTACTGTTTACAGCCCAAATAGTGATTTCGCAGAAGAGAAAAAGGAGACAACACTCAGAAGGTACACGTGTTTACTGGGAACCAAACAACTCGTTATCTTATTCATCCTCTAGGTTCACTTCATCACTGAAAGATAATGGCTGATAACGACTCCATTTTACACCGTTACCAATTATGAAACAACCCTGTTTACTGTCTATTCCATCACATTTGGGTACAAATCGGAACGACATAGTCTTTCTACAGTCTGGAACCGCGCGACTTCTACGGTCGCAGGTTCGAATCCTGCCTCGGGCATTGATGTGTGTGGCGTCCTTAGGTTAGTTAGGTTCAAGTAGTTCTAAGTCCTAGGGGACTGATAACCTCAGAAGTTATGTCCCATAGTGCTCAGAGCCATTTGAACCAATCTGATATAGTGGTAAACACACTGCAGAATCTTTCGGAGTCGGGGGGGGGAGTGTTAACACACTGCAGTCACAAACGGGAACAACAGAGGCAGGTCTCCATCCATCCATCCAGGTTTACGTTTTTCTAAATCGCATCAGGAAATTTTTGGAATGGTGAGTTTCAACAGAACACGACCGTTTTTAGCGCCCATCTTTCTCCAATCGGAGGTTGAGCTTTTTACATAACTATCAAAGTTATACCAGAATTACTGACTTTTCGGAATAACTGGCGAACCTGACAACGCTTCACGGTTGCTAAACATATATGGGGATTGGATGTACGCCCTAATCTCCATTTCCCGCTTCCTCTGTTCATTTTCTTCCAACCCCGCCAACCTTCTCCTCTATACACGTCCTCTTTCCCTCTCTCTCTGACCTTGAGCCTTGTTTACGGTACTGCAAACCTTGATTGAGAATTGCAATCACTTAAAATGAGTGGGTAAGTCGGTTGGGGTCAGCGGTATACAGGTTATGAGGGAAACCACTGCAGCTGCTTTATTTGTGACGATAGTAGCTTCAATTACAGCAATTCGTATATTTTTCAATTACAGACGGGTAGGCTTACATTGTTTCGGACGAGTCAGATTATATAGTACTGCAGTACTCTAATCGTTAGCCGGTAAGCCATAAATACAACTTTCCTGTTCTGAGTCTTCTGTTAATTGCAAGGAAGAAATTGCCTACACAATTTTTAAGTATATAGAAGTACAAAGAATATATGTGGGAGAAACAATTCAATTGGTCGTCACAAAACCGTCATGAGTCACAGAAGTAAAATTTAACAGAAGAAGGTGAAAGCTTCCTAAAGTATAAACCATTTGTTTATTTATTGTTATTTCGATGTCATTGGTTATTGAGTTTTCAATGACTGTGTAGCATCGTGTATTTTTATTTTGTTATTTGTAGTCTGACATTACAGTGAATTAAAAAATTGCTAATTGAAGAACCTTTTTGCAATGAACGACTGTGTGTTTCAATAAACGAAAGCAATACTTGCAAAATCGTGTTGTTTTTATTACAAAAATTAGTAAATATGGTACACTATGAACCATGAACCATGAACCATGGACCTTGCCGTTGGTGGGGAGGCTTGTGTGCCTCAGCGATACAGATAGCCGTACCGTAGGTACAACCACAACGGAGGGGTATCTGTTGAGAGGCCAGACAAACGTGTGGTTCCTGAAGAGGGGCAGCAGCCTTTTCAGTAGTTGCAAGGGCAACAGTCTGGATGATTGACTGATCTGGCCTTGTAACAATAACCAAAACGGCCTTGCTGTGCTGGTACTGCGAACGGCTGAAAGCAAGGGGAAACTACGGCCGTAATTTTTCCCGAGGGCATGCAGCTTTACTGTATGATTAAATGATGATGGCGTCCTCTTGGGTAAAATATTCCGGAGGTAAAATAGTCCCCCATTCGGATCTCCGGGCGGGGACTACTCAAGAGGATGTCGTTCTCAGCAGAAAGAAAACTGGCGTTCTACGGATCGGAGCGTGGAATGTCAGATCCCTTAATCGGGCAGGTAGGTTAGAAAATTTAAAAAGGGAAATGGATAGGTTAAAGTTAGATATAGTGGGAATTAGTGAAGTTCGGTGGCAGGAGGAACAAGACTTCTGGTCAGGTGACTACAGGGTTATAAACACAAAGTCAAATAGGGGTAATGCAGGAGTAGGTTTAATAATGAATAGGAAAATAGGAATGCGGGTAAGCTACTACAAACAGCATAGTGAACGCATTATTGTGGCCAAGATAGATACGAAGCCCACACCTACTACAGTAGTACAAGTTTATATGCCAACTAGCTCTGCAGATGACGAAGAAATTGAAGAAATGTATGATGAAATAAAAGAAATTATTCAGACAGTGAAGGGAGACGAAAATTTAATAGTCATGGGTGACTGGAATTCGAGTGTAGGAAAAGGGAGAGAAGGAAACGTAGTAGGTGAATATGGACTGGGGCTAAGAAATGAAAGAGGAAGCCGCCTGGTAGAATTTTGCACAGAGCACAACTTAATCATAGCTAACACTTGGTTTAAGAATCATGATAGAAGGTTGTATACATAAAAGAACCCTGGAGATACTAAAAGGTATCAGATAGATTATATAATGGTAAGACAGAGATTTAGGAACCAGGTTTTAAATTGTAAGACATTTCCAGGGGCAGATGTGGACTCTGACCACAATTTATTGGTTATGACCTGTAGATTAAAACTGAAGAAACTGCAAAAAGGTGGGAATTTAAGGAGATGGGACCTGGATAAACTGAAAGAACCAGAGGTTGTAGAGAGTTTCACGGAGAGCATAGGGCAACAATTGACAGGAATGGGGGAAAGAAATACAGTAGAAAAAGAATGGGTAGCTCTGAGGGATGAAGTAGTGTAGGCAGCAGAGGATCAAGTAGGTAAAATGAAGGGGGCTAATAGAAATCCTTGGGTAACAGAAGAAATATTGAATTTAATTGATGAAAGAGAAAATATAAAAATGCAGTAAGTGAAGCAGGCAAAAAGGAATACAAACGTCTCAAAAATTAGATCGACAGGAAGTGCAAAATGGCTAAGCAGGGATGGCTAGAGGACAAATGTAAGGATGTGGAGGCTTATCTCACTAGGGGTAAGATAGATACTGCCTACAGGAAAGTTAAAGAGACCTTTGGAGATAAGAGAACCACTTGTATGAACATCAAGAGCTCAGATGGAAACCCAGTTCTAAGCAAAGAAGGGAAAGCAGAAAGGTGGAAGGAGTATATAGAGGGTCTATACAAGGGCGATGCACTTGAGGACAAAATTATGGAAATGGAAGAGGATGTAGATGAAGATGAAATGGGAGATACGATACTGCGTGAAGAGTTTGACAGAGCACTGAAAGACCTGAGTCGAAACAAGGCCCCCGGAGTAGACAACATTCCATTGGAACTACTGACGGCCTTGGGAGAGCCAGTCCTGACAAAACTCTACCATCTGGTGAGCAAGATGTATGAAACAGGCGAAATACCCTCAGACTTCAAGAAGAATTTAATAATTCCAATCCCAAAGAAAGCAGGTGTGGATAGATGTGAAAATTACCGAACAATCAGTTTAATAAGCCACAGCTGCAAAATACTAACACGAATTCTTTACAGACGAATGGAAAAACTAGTAGAAGCCGACCTCGGGGAAGATCAGTTTGGATTCCGTAGAAATACTGGAACACGTGAGGCAATACTGACCTTACGACTTATCTTAGAAGAAAGATTAAGGAAAGGCAAACCTACGTTCCCAGCATTTGTAGACGTAGAGAAAGCTTTTGACAATGTTGACTGGAATACACTCTTTAAAATTCTGAAGGTGGCAGGGGTAAAATACAGGGAGCGAAAGGCTATTTACAATTTGTATAGAAACCAGATGGCAGTTATAAGAGTCGAGGGGCATGAAAGAGAAGCAGTGGCTGGGAAGGGAGTAAGACAGGGTTGTAGCATCTCCCCGATGCTATTCAATCTGTATATTAAACAAGCAGTAAAGGAAACAAAAGAAAAATTCGGAGTAGGTATTAAAATCCATGGAGAAGAAATAAAAACGTTGAGGTTCGCCGATGACATTGTAATTCTGTCAGAGACAGCAAAGGACTTGGAAGAGCAGTTGAACGGAATGGATAGTGTCTTGAAGGGAGGATATAAGCAAAACAAGGATAATGGAATGTAGTCGAATTAAGTCGGGTGATGTTGAGGGTATTAGATTAGGAAATGAGACACTTAAAGTAGTAAAGGAGTTTTGCTATTTGTGGAGGAAAATAACTGATGATGGTCGAAGTAGAGAGGATATAAAATGTAGACTGGCAATGGCAAGGAAAGCGTTTCTGAAGAAGAGAAATTTGTTAACTTCGGGTATAGATTTAAGTGTCAGGAAGTCATTTCTGAAAGTATTTGTATGGAGTGTAGCCATGTTTGGAAGTGAAACATGGACGGTAAATAGTTTGGACAAGAAGAGAATAGAAGCTTTCGAAACGTTGTGCTACAGAAGAATGCTGAAGATTAGATGGGTAGATCACATAACTAATGAGGAAGTATTGAATAGGATTGGGGAGAAGAGAAGTTTGTGGCACAACTTGACCTGAAGAAGGGATCGGTTGGTAGGACATGTTCTGAGGCATCAAGGGATCACCAATTTAGTATTGGAGGGCAGCGTGGAGGGTAAAAATCGTAGGGGGAGACCAAGAGATGAATACACTAAGCAGATTCAGAAAGATGTAGGTTGCAGTAGGTACTGGGAGATGAAGAAGCTTGCACAGGATAGAGTAGCATGGAGAGCTGCATCAAACCAGTCTCAGGACTGAAGACCACAACAACAACAACATGAAATCGAATTCGTATATTTTTCATTTACAGACGGGGAGGCTTACATTGTTTCGGACGAGTCAGATCATATAGTACTGCAGCTGTGTGCGTTAGCTGTGTTTCTTTTAACAGGGCTGAAGTAGATCACAATAAAACAAGTTAATCTCCTCGATCTTCACTTTCATTGTTTGTTACCCATTCTGTTGGCCATTCTTGCACTTGATCATAAACTTCCATAATACTCATGTGGACAGAATCTTTTCACTTTTAGTGTATCTTGTAATCTTTCACTTTGATAGGCACGCGTTTTTCGGAAAATGCTAACTCAGTGTGGAAGTACAGGAACCTTATTGAAGTTGTGAATGAGCTAGAATTTATCTGTACCGACACTGTCAATGAAGTGTTCTGTTTCACTCGTCTAGAAAATGTGCACTGTTGTGGGTTGGCAGGAGAGCCAACACCGGGTACTAGAGGAAGCCGAAAGGCACGCGTTTTAGCTCACGCAGGCTGGCTTGAGGTCTGGGACAGGACAAGGAAATTAGACTTTAGAAAAACGGACGTAGCTGGTGGAATACTTAACTTCAACCCATTAGTGATGAGCGTCGCTCTTGACTGTACATGACTCAGTATCAATAGTAACTGGTAATGGCGCCTTGCTAGGTCGTAGCAAATGACGTAGCTGAAGGCTATGCTAACTATCGTCTCGGCAAATGAGAGCGTATTTTGTCAGTGAACTATCGCTAGCAAAGTCGGTTGTACAACTGGGGCGAGTGCTAGGAAGTCTCTCTAGACCTGCCGTGTGGCGGCGCTCGGTCTGCAATCACTGATAGTGGCGACACGCGGGTCCGACGTATACTAACGGACCGCGGCCGATTTAAAGGCTACCACCTAGCAAGTGTGGCGTCTGGCGGTGACACCACATGCACCCTACTCAGTACTCATCCACTTAGAAAGAGAAAAGGAAAATTTCTCCATTGCTTGATTCAGAGAGGCAAGACTTCTTAAAAAACAGGCCCACCATTTTAAATGCTAATATGACAACATCTCAACAGTTTCCACGGAGATTTTACTTGATGCCTTTTTGATTATTATGACACACTCTTCAGATATATAGGTACTTGAAATGGCGTCTCACCAGCTTCTTTATAGTCCCAAAATTGCTCTCAACTGATACAAGAATTACACAAAAGCGAGTCATTGTGTGATATTTCTTACGACCCCCAAACTCGTGAAGCTCATTCGCATCTGTTACTTTATGTTTCTGGATATACTAGCATAGAAGTTAGCAAATATCATTTCCGCCGTCTGTGGTTTAGCCTTCATGATACACATAAAAGTATTACTGATTATCTTTCATATTACATAGGCCAAAAACAGGGACCGATAGCTGTTTCAAATAAAACGTCTCCTGAACAGGAATATTTGGTATTTGTAAACGTTACATGCAGTCATGCAGGGAAACGTTGTCCCACAGACGTTATTTTGTCTTCACTGCGTTCAGAAACTTCATCAGTTTTATTGCAAAAGATTTTGGATCATCTGAGGTGAATCATTAATTCTGCAACTGCACTTCGCTTTACAGATTCAGTGAGGTGAGGACTGCGTAATCTTAGCTGACAGTTTTTCACATGCGCTACAAATATCAACCTGTGTGCGCCCAAATCTGACGATGAAATTTTTCTTGAAATATTTTAAGTAAAATTTTTACTTGATATTTAAATCAGGATATTGTTGTACAAACAACTTACATATATATATTTAACAACTAGTCGGGCACTTAAATAATGTAACACCTTACCACAATAATATGTAGTTTTCTGTGGAAAATAACTAATATGATTCCTGACCTTTTGAGAGATTCCCCCTGAGATCATTAGGACTTCTGCACTGGACTAGCAAGAGGCATAACCATCGAACCCTTTTTATGTTATGCTGTGCAGACTACTATAGGCTTTTTTACATACATTTAATTTTGGCTTACCTGTAGTGATGAAATAGCTAAAATTAGTGCTTCGTAATTTAGGATTCTCTTTTCATGGCCTTCTGCTCTTCGCACCTTGAAATTCGATCAGCCCATCATAGAAACTGTTCGTGTTAGCAATTAGCAATGATACTTACCTCATAATCCTCACCCACAAAAAAAAAAAAAAAAAAAAAAAAAAAAACGGTTCTTGTTACACCTAAAAAGAGTCGAAGCTATACATCACAAAAATGCTTAAACTGCACACTATCTAGGTGTTTGCATTTACTTCCATACAATAATTAAGTTCGCGTATTTCACTCATTTGCAGTCACCTCCTGTACTCCGATCCGGAATTTCGCCTCCTTTCCAATTCATGTATACCACTCCTTTCACTTTTGAATCAGGATATTTTTGCTTTTGTAATTATCAACAGTTTTTGCCCATTTCTTCTTTGCAGGAAGAATTTTGGAGTCCGAAAAAGAATCAGGCATATTTATACCTCGAAAATGACTTCTGAATGTGACAATAAAGACTTACAATTGGAAAGTACAATTCTATAAGCACAACAAAGGATCGTTATAGTGTGTCAAACGTAAGTGGAAAAAATACACGTGAAAACAGCACAAGAGTGCCAACATGTTCTGCGTTCAGTTAAATACATGTCCGTATAGTCATTGCAGAAACGACACTACACGATGACTCATGAACTTTCTGCATGGAGTGAAGGTTTAGAGGTCCGATAGTGACGTCATTTGATGATTGACTAATGAGTTTCTTATATGTATTAATCCTGTTACTCTTCAGCACCTAGTTCCAACGAGGAAATCATTTTCGTAAGAAAGTTGACTCATGACCTTTCTGCAATGGCCAATTCAATTTGTCTAATGATTTAAATGCCCTTATATCTCAGTCAAAACTGACCGCGAGAAAGCAAATGAAAAAACGCAGACAACACGTGGGGTGGGAATCATGTTGCCCAGATTGTTTCGAGTGCGCTGCAGAAGTTTCTCTGGGAAGCCCTTACATATCCTACAGCCAGCCCCGATCTCTCCCCATTCGATTTCGATAGTTTTGGAGCCGTGATGAAAGACATTTATGGCTCTCGATTTGCTTCGTACGAAGAGGTGCACACCTGCGTAAAATCTGGTGCTATGGCAACCGTAGACATTTTTCCATGAAGGCGTTGGCCATTTTGTCGCACACTGCAGTAAGTGTATTGAGAGTTATGATGATTTCTTTTGAAATAATAAACAGTTTACTTACTTTTTTCCCATCTGTCTCCTTTGATTGCTCCATATACATTCGTTACGATTAGTAATTTCATACTTTTCTTATACGAACAATACTGGGCTACAAAATTTGCGCAGGTGAATACAGTAATTTAACTTGTACCAAATTTCGTTTTCATGCAAAACTAGCTTAGCGCCCTCTGCGTCGCTCGCATAGACTGTGTGATGTGCACAGGTTTTTTTTATGTTGTGCACAAATTGCTACACTTTTTAGCCTATCTAAGGCCGTAGAAGCACAATCTTTTCCGAATGTACTTCCGACCTAAAAGTAATCTGGTAGCTTGACTCGGAGAAGTTTGTGAATTGGCCTTATGAGTTGTTGTGGTGATTCTTCCATAGAAGCTTTCATCCGTTGACACATATCTTTCAAGTCAAATATCAATATCATAGATTTGGCTTTAAATATGTTTCAGTATAACGAAATATTTTCATAAAAGTTTTCATTCCCAATTTCACCACCACAGGGTATCAGTTTCGAAAACCAGTGAAACACGTATATTCTTTATATCTGATCAAAACGTCTGATGCAATTTTTCATAGCTGTAGATATAAAAACGGCTTAGCGGTGTTATAATAATGATTTGTTTACAAAATAAACTCTCACCCACTATTTTACCTCTCAGTGGTTGAATTTACAAAATGCTGAAGCATTTATTTTTTAAATTTCTGATTAAAAAATCAAATACTAGTTTCCGTAGTTCTAATTTCAAAATTTCCTTAATAGCGACATATTTTCAAACAAACTTTTCATCCCCTACTTCACACACTAAGGGATGAAATTTCACACAATCCCTTCTTAAACCATGCCTACAGTATAAGATCAAAACTCTAGCCAAATGTCAACTTTTTATCCTTAGTTGTTTAAGCTGGACGATGATTAGTTATTCAGTGAGGACATTTTTTTTGTATGTACAGAGATAAAAAATTCCCAAAAACATTGAAATTTACGTTACACACATAATGAAATACCCAATAATTGTTTTTTATGCGTTATTAACATATACAGTTATGAAAAGTAGTTATGGAACAAGCGAAATCGTCAGATCAGTAACCAAAAACGTCAACTGTCTACTTCAGAATCACAGTTACATACCAAGCTACACCACCACTAGCATCGTCCTCAGCAGGACGTTATGCTTCCTGCGACAGGGTCTTAAGACCGTTCTAGTTCGGTGCCGATCACTCCTGCGACTTGACACATCAAATCTTTCTTGATACTGAAGTACGGATAACAAACCTGGTAAAGGTCGCTGTGTGGCGGCGGTACTGACGGAGCACTTCTCTTGTGTTGCAGGAGCGGCGCAGCCATGAGGACCGCCGTGGCCGTAGTGCTGCTGGCAGCCGCCTGTGCAGGTGAGGGAGAGCCGCTCTGTCTCGCTCTTCTCCTGCCGCTCCAGCCTTACTTTCTCTACAACTATAATTTAGTTCTCGCTACATTCGAGCGTATTCTTCACCATACAATAAGCTGCCTTGAACTCTTTACAGCTAGCAATAAAAAATTTTAATCATATATTTCGCACTTTGGAAAGATAAAATATGTGAGGCATGTCAAGCGTTGCTATGGTTGTACTGCAACGTAAACTGCGGCTGCTACTGTACTGTGTGGTCGTTTTACCCTGAGGGCAAGTCGTTAAAACAAGTCACGAAATAGCACATCCTCGTAAACACTCTACTCCGTAGCTGTATTAATGATGTATAACAGCGCGACAACGCCATTCGCAACTTGATGTTTACAGCGCGTCGCCGGTTTATATTACTACAAGATTAAACCTGAAAATTCACGATCTCTACTTTTCTTTGCGTATATTCATTCAGTATTCAGAATAAAGCAAAATTCATGTAAGAGATAACTGTGTAAAGATCCCACGTTAAAATTTACTCGCAACCTCGATAACCACCTGCTCCTGTATCAACTATGCATAAACAGCAATTACGTAAGCGTTACACCTTTTACCACGGTAGGATGCTTTAGCAAATCGCAGTTAAGTATTAGTTCCAATTAGGAAATATCATCATTTAATCCAACTTCTATTTAGCGCAAGTAAATATTGCAAAGATCTAATTTTAATCACGATAGCGCAAGTAAATATTGTAGAGATCTAATTTTAATCACGAGTCAGAGATACTGTTCACCTGACATTGGTCATTTCCATGGAGGTCCACGTCAGTTTCAGCTATAGATATAATAAATTATATTCTTTATTTTTTTCCTAATCATAACTTTCTTTCGTATAAATAATCTCTGTCGTTAAAGATTTAAGCTTAACTAGAGTCTGCGTTTATATTCACAGAATTAACATCTGATCTGAATCTAGCATATGAAAATACGAGACATACTTTTATCTTTGTTTCCTTTCTTCCTTCGCTTTTTGACCTCTAGCATTGAAAGAAAATATATTTTATTTCAATTTATTAATATATTTTTTTCAAAAATTCTTTTTGGTTCTATTGTGCTCCCTGCCGCCGTTGGATAAGCAGCTGCAGCAGCAAGTCGTATACTCTGAGCTCACTTATTTGTTACATACTTTAATTCTTAATTTCTTTGCGTGTTTTTGGTACTTGCATTGTTTAATTCATAAATTTCGGGCGTGTTATAGTATTTGAGATTTGTAGCATCGCGTTTTAGTACCTGAATAGTGTAAATTCGCGTAGTCGTCTGTCATCTGTTTTAGTTTTGAACGGCCAGTGTCGGTTGGTCACAGTCAGTGTGCTCCCTGCCGCCATTGGATAAGCAGCTGCAGCAGCAAGTCGTATACTCTGAGCTCACTTATTTGTTACATAGTTTAATTCTTAATTTCTTTGCGTGTTTTTGGTACTTGCATTGTTTAATTCATAAATTTCGGGCGTGTTATAGTATTTGAGAGTTGTAGCATCGCGTTTTAGTACTCGAATAGTGTTAAATCGCGTAGTCTCCTTCCGCCGCCGAGCAGTGTCAGCAGTGCACAAGTGGCAGCATTACTTCATTTACTAGGCAATCTTGTATTTTAATAACCGTTTCAATTTTGTGTCGTTTTGTTTGCGCTCTCTGTAGATTAGTTCAGACGTTCTTTGCACAACAGTTTTTAGCATGGATAGGGACTGCAACTGCTGTGTTCGGATGCAGGCTGAGTTGGCATCCCTTCGCTCCCAGCTTCAGGCAGTGTTGGCTTCAGTCACACAGCTTGAGGCTGTTGCCAATGGGCATCACTGTGGGGGACCGGATGGGGGTTTGTCGGAGACGGCCAGCTCGTCCCACGCATCCCCCGATCGGACTACGACTGTGGTTGCCCGGGATACTGCCCGCATTGAGGCTGATCCCTCACCTGTGGTAGAGTGGGAGGTCGTCTCAAGGTGTGGCAGGGGGCGAAAGACATTCCGGAGGGCTGAACGGAAGGCCTGACGAACCGGTTTCAGGCTCTGTCTCAGGCTGATACTGATCTTCGGCCTGACATGGCTGCTTGTCCTGTTCCAGAGGTTGCCCCTCAGTCTGCAAGATCCGGGCAGTCGCAGAGGGTGGGCTTACTGGTAGTTGGGAGCTCCAACGTCAGGCGCGTAATGGGGCCCCTTAGGGATATGGCAGCAAGGGAGGGGAAGAAAACCAAAGTGCACTCCGTGTGCATACCGGGGGGAGTCATTCCAGATGTGGAAAGGGTCCTTCCGGATGCCATGAAGGGTACAGGGTGCACCCATCTGCAGGTGGTCGCTCATGTCGGCACCAATGATGTGTGTCGCTATGGATCGGAGGAAATCCTCTCTGTCTTCCGGCGGCTATCTGATTTGGTGAAGACTGCCAACCTCGCTAGCGGGATGAAAGCAGAGCTCACCATCTGCAGCATCGTCGACAGGACAGACTGCGGACCTTTGGTACAGAGCTGAGTGGAGGGTCTGAATCAGAGGCTGAGACGGTTCTGCGACCATGTGGGCTGCAGATTCCTCGACTTGCGCCATAGGGTGGTGGGGTTTCGGGTTCCGCTGGATAGGTCAGGAGTCCACTACACGCAACAAGCGGCTACACGGGTAGCAGGGGTTGTGTGGCGTGGGCTGGGCGGTTTTTTAGGTTAGATGGCCTCGGGCAAGTGCAGAAAGGGCAACAGCCTCAACGGGTGCGGGGCAAAGTCAGGACATGCGGGGACCAAGCAGCAATCGGTATTGTAATTGTAAACTGTCGAAGCTGCGTTGGTAAAGTACCGGAACTTCAAGCGCTGATAGAAAGCACCGAAGCTGAAATCGTTATAGGTACAGAAAGCTGGCTGAAGCCAGAGATAAATTCTGCCGAAATTTTTACAAAGGCACAGACGGTGTTTAGAAAGGATAGATTGCATGCAACCGGTGGTGGAGTGTTCGTCGCTGTTAGTAGTAGTTTATCCTGTAGTGAAGTAGAAGTGGATAGTTCCTGTGAATTATTATGGGTGGAGGTTACACTCAGCAACCGAGCTAGGTTAATAATTGGCTCCTTTTACCGACCCCCCGACTCAGCAGCATTAGTGGCAGAACAACTGAGAGAAAATTTGGAATACATTTCACATAAATTTTCTCAGCATGTTATGGTCTTGGGTGGAGATTTCAATTTACCAGATATAGACTGGGACACTCAGATGTTTAGGACGGGTGGTAGGGACAGAACATCGAGTGACATTATACTGAGTGCACTATCCGAAAATTACCTCGAGCAATTAAACAGAGAACCGACTCGTGGAGATAACATCTTGGACCTACTGATAACAAACAGACCCGAACTTTTCGACTCTGTAAGTGCAGAACAGGGAATCAGTGATCATAAGGCCGTTGCAGCATCCCTGAATATGGAAGTTAATAAGAATATAAAAAAAGGGAGGAAGGTTTATCTGTTTAGCAAGAGTAATAGAAGGCAGATTTCAGACTACCTAACAGATCAAAACGAAAATTTCTGTTCCGACACTGACAATGTTGAGTGTTTATGGAAAAAGTTCAAGGCAATCGTAAAATGCGTTTTAGACAGGTACGTGCCGAGTAAAACTGTGAGGGACGGGAAAAACCCACCGTGGTACAACAACAAAGTTAGGAAACTACTGTGAAAGCAAAGAGAGCTTCACTCCAACTTTAAACGCAGCCAAAACCTCTCAGACAAACAGAAGCTAAACGATGTCAAAGTTAGCGTAAGGATGGCTATGCGTGAAGCGTTCAGTGAATTCGAAAGTAAAATACTAGGTACCGACTTGACAGAAAATCCTAGGAAGTTCTGGTCTTACGTTAAATCAGTAAGTGGCTCGAAACATCATGTCCAGACACTCCGGGATGATGATGGCATTGAAACAGAGGATGACAAGCGTAAAGCTGAAATACTAAACACCTTTTTCCAAAGCTGTTTCACAGAGGAAGACCGCACTGCAGTTCCTTCTCTAAATCCTCGCACCAACGAAAAAATGGCTGACATCGAAATAAGTGTCCAAGGAATTGAAAAGCAACTGGAATCATTCAACAGAGGAAAGTCCACTGGACCTGACGGGATACCAATTCGATTCTACACAGAGTACGCGAAAGAACTTGCCCCCCTTCTAACAGCCGTGTACCGCAAGTCTCTAGAGGAACAGAAGGTTCCAAATGATTGGAAAAGAGCACAGGTAGTCCCAGTCTTCAAGAAGGGTCGTCGAGCAGATGCGCAAAACTATAGACCTATATCTCTGACGTCGATCTGTTGTAGAATTTTAGAACATGTCTTTTGCTCGAGTATCATGTCGTTTTTGGAAACTCAGAATCTACTATGTAGGAATCAACATGGATTCCGTAAACAGCGATCGTGTGAAACCCAACTCGCTTTATTTGTTCATGTGACCCAGAAAATATTAGATACGGGCTCCCAGGTAGATGCTATTTTTCTTGACTTCCGGAAGGCGTTTGATACAGTTCCGCACTGTCGCCTGATAAACAAAGTAAGAGCCTACGGAATATCAGACCAGTTGTGTGGCTGGATTGAAGAGTTTTTAGCAAACAGAACACAGCATGTTGTTATCAACAGAGAGACGTCTACAGACGTTAAAGTAACCTCTGGCGTGCCACAGGGGAGTGTTATGGGACCATTGCTTTTCACAGTATATATAAATGACCTAGTAGATAGTGTCGGAAGTTCCATGCGGCTTTTCGCGGATGATGCTGTAGTATACAGAGAAGTTGCAGCATTAGAAAATTGTAGCGAAATGCAGGAAGATCTGCAGCGGATAGGCACTTGGTGCAGGGAGTGGCAACTGACCCTTAATATAGACAAATGTAATGTATTGCGAATACATAGAAAGAAGGATCCTTTATTGTATGATTATATGATAGCGGAACAAACACTGGTAGCAGTTACTTCTGTAAAATATCTGGGAGTATGCGTGCGGAACGATTTGAAGTGGAATGATCATATAAAATTAATTGTTGGTAAGGCGGGTACCAGGTTGAGATTCATTGGGAGAGTCCTTAGAAAATGTAGTCCATCAACAAAGGAGGTGGCTTACAAAACACTCGTTCGACCTATACTTGAGTATTGCTCATCAGTGTGGGATCCGTACCAGATCGGGTTGACGGAGGAGATAGAGAAGATCCAAAGAAGAGCGGCGCGTTTCGTCACAGGGTTATTTGGTAACCGTGATAGCGTTACGGAGATGTTTAACAAACTCAAGTGGCAGACTCTGCAAGAGAGGCGCTCTGCATCGCGGTGTAGCTTGCTCGCCAGGTTTCGAGAGGGTGCGTTTCTGGATGAGGTATCGAATATATTGCTTCCCCCTACTTATACCTCCCGAGGAGATCACGAATGTAAAATTAGAGAGATTCGAGCGCGCACGGAGGCTTTCTGGCAGTCGTTCTTCCCGCGAACCATACGCGACTGGAACAGGAAAGGGAGATAATGACAGTGGCACGTAAAGTGCCCTCCGCCACACACCGTTGGGTGGCTTGCGGAGTATAAATGTAGATGTAGATGTAGATGTCTTTCTCTGGAAAAGCTTAAGTGCATTCTCCAACTACTGACCAGATACGTCAAAATTTAATTTTCTTCTAGTACCTCAACGACAATTTGTTTTATTTTTCAAATAAAATGTCAAGTACACTTCTGACATGAGGCTCCGGTGTAATAAGACCTAATCAAGCCCTTCCCACAACAAAAATAATTAGTGTCACTGCCGCTTTCTACCCAACAAGTCATTATGCTTGCAAAATTGTTCCTCTTCGGGTCCTGCAGCCTAACTAGTGCTATTACATTCCACAACTTACTAAAGTAGTAGATGGATACTCGACTCACCTGTTGTAAGTTATCAGTGACACAGAGCGCTGTCTGGTTATTGATTCCTTAAGACCACCATGGAGGATTGGGGATCGATCAAATAAACTCGATACGTTTGTGCCAAATAACTCTAACAACTCTCGAATTCCGACAGTAATGACGTAGAGCCGGCTGCACCATAAAGAAAAAAATACAGCTCTTGAGAAGCACGCACATACTCAAGACAGTCCTATAATGTTTTATACACCACAAAAAGCAACTACTCTCCCTCGAAATGATTGTGCGGATGAACACTACGGTGAGCCAGAACTAATCGGAATTTATGCCGGTCCGAACCACTTTATGAACTGAAGTCTCTTTGTTATCAGGCAATGACCGGTTTACGATCGTTTGAGAGTTTATCAACGTATCAAACTACTAAAACAGTCCACTTGAGCTAATCATAGTTTCGAATCCCGTTCAGTTCCTGACAGTAAATAAACAGCACACCTCAATAACACAAGGGATTCACAATACCTTGCTTACGAAACTTCCAGTACGTTCCAGTACTAATTTGAAGCCTACTTTTCCAGCTGACTTATCCAGCCTCGGTCCAGCAACAAGACTATTCCCAGATCAAAACCGTACTTCAACGGCCAGGTAACTGCACTATGCCCTAATCTGGCCTAAATCCCATACCAGAAGCTCTGGAACCAATGAAATTGAGAAACAAGCAACAATACTGTTACTTATTAGCAGTCAAATTATTGAGATGGGCGTATCTTCCGGCGGCCCGACACGGAGCTTCAGCGCGACTTGATAACCTCGGCACCAGTAGCTCGCACCATCTTTTCGCCTCCATCCATCTAAAATAGTGTTGCTCGACAATTTACATCAAGAAGTCACTCAAGAAAAATTACATTAATGCCTTACTGCTGTCTGATGTATAAGGTTGGGCGATAGCTGCTTACTTTCTCTCGTGATAAATGCGATGTAAATTTTGGCACGCTGCTCTGTCCATGTGAGAATGAGGATGACTAACGCAGTGTGGAAGAACACTGGCGGTTAACCATAATCGTACGTCAAAACTATGTGCGCGAAGTACCGATGGAAGCACTCACAGAACTGAAGTCAAAACAGTGAGTTCAAAGAAATACTATGGCCCGTAGAGAAATTGACGGCAAAGAGAGGATTTCCTTCCTATTCGTAAAACATATCTCATCACTAGAGCGCAAAGGAGTCACGGAATTGACACAGTGCTTAATCCTGCAAAAAAGGTGAGTGACTATTTGAATACTGCGAAAGGAAATACTCTCGCTGCCTGCCACAGCAAAACCTTTGCACATGCTTCTAAGTGTACATATGTACTACTAAAACTAGGATTAACAGATGGATTAAAGCATACAGGAGTGGGGATGTGGAAAGTTTGACAATATTACTATGTAGGAAATAAAAGGCAAAATTAAAATTCCCGTATGTTCTCGGTTAGAAGCAGTTTTGGACAGTGTGTACATAAGCGCAGTGACGGACGTCGTCTGGTTCCACGACCAGCGGAGGCAGGTTTCGATTAACTGTAGTTTCCACTGTTCGACAGTGTGTGTTTGCGTTATCAGCAGAATATAGCATACGTTTTGTAATGTGAGATAAAGTGAATACTATTAATGACATGTAAAAAATGCAATATGAGAGGTAACTACCATGCTGCGCTCAAAATTTCAAATTGTCTCAGTCCCACTTCTTTTTTTTTTTGTATTGGAAGTCCTTACGAGTTTCCATTGTACATAATTTTCAAAGACTAGATGGAAACTATATGCATAGTATCATTACTGAACAAATGATTAAACTGAATCAACGTCAGAGCTGAAAAATATGTCGAGAAATGTTACCATATATGAAATCCCTTCTAGGAAAAACACTGCGTATACTGAAATATGGGTATTTAGTACCCAGTAATCTGCTTTGAGCAACAGCCGCGGACTAATTGAGATACTGAATGTGGTCTTAAGCGAAGTCGGCTACAAGAGAGCACTAGGGTAGCAATATATCTACCATTGACATATTGTGGTTCTAGAGACATGTATAACATATTATACAAAGATTAAAAATGAAATAAGATTAAAACTAGTGAATTTGATTAACATTTATGGTTGATCATTAATATATCCTCCTCTTACGTTCCTTTGGCAACGGCCTTGCCGCAGTGGATACACCGGTTCCCGTGAGATCGCGCTGTCGGGCGTGGTCGGTACTTGGGTGGGTGACAATCCCGCCGCCATGCGCTGTTGCCATTTTTTGGGTTCACTCAGCCTCGTGATTCCAATTGAGGAACTACTCGACCGAATAGTAGCGGCTTAGGTCAAGAATACCATCATAACCGTCGGGAGAGCGGTGTGCTGACCCCACGCCCCTCCTATCCGCATCCCCCCTGAGGATGACACGGCGGTCGGGTGGTCCGGTAGGCCACTTGTGGCCTGACGACGGAGTGCTTACGTTCCTTTAAAATATACTTACACGTACTTACCATAAAACTTTAAAGATAATAAGGTAAGTAATGCCATATTATAGTGTTCATACGACTAAACATGGACATAATACCGCCTTTCGCAAAGGTAGGTGGCATTGCTTGTAAGAAACTAGTTATAGCTAAGCTGTGTTATGACAGTAACTATGGTGTACAGTCCAGTAATAGCAGTAGATACAGTAATTTAACGATCAGGATTGACCATAACACAAGTAGAAACTTTACAATAATGAGTATACGTAAAAATAATCATACATCTTAGCATGAATGCCGAAGTAACATAAGCGCTATGCGCATACACAGATGGCGGTAGTGTCGACTACACAGGCATAAAAGAAAAGTGCATTGGCAGGGCAGTCATTTCTACTCATGTGCTTCATGTGAAAAATTTTACGACGTGATTATGGTCGCACGACGGGTATTCACTGGCTTTGAAAGCGGAATGGTTGTCAGAGCTAGACCCATGGGACATTTTATTTCGAAATCGTTAAGGAATTTATATTACGCTGCATAGTGTCAAGAGTGTGTCGAGAATACCGAATTTCAGGCACTATCTCCCACCAAGGACAACGTAGTGGCCGACGGCCTTCACTTAACAACCGAGAGCAGCAGCGTTTGCCTAGAGTTGTGAACAGAGTCGTGCATAGTGCCGTATTTACGCACTCGAACCTTCCTGCCGCCGACCGCTCCGTTCTGCTACCCGCACCCCGGGTTGTCGAGGTCAGCTGTACCGGTAACAGAGTGCGCGAGCCGCGATGCGCTGTCGAGGCCCGGGGCTCCTTGGATACCCGGCCGAGCCTGAAGCGTCAACAGGGCGCGGTGCAACAGGAAAACAGACAGCACAGAGAAGGTGGGGAGGGCTGGCTACAAACGAGCAGACTTGATTTCAGAATCTTCTGCACTTCTACGAGAATCGTGAAAGTTTGATATGCTACGAAGAGGGCGTTCTTGATCCTCTGTAAACACAAATAACTTGTACAGTAATGAAAGTAACAAACAATGCGTAATCAATAATTAACATAATATATGCAGCTTTTCATAGGTTTATACAATTCATCCTTTCTCTTTTCCGCTTCTTTCCGAGCCTCCACTCTTTCTAAGCTCTTTTCTGAAATTTGATGTCTTATTTTGTAAGTTTTTGCTACACTTTGGTCCATAGTTGAAATATCGTCTCTAAATGTCACAACCGCCTCTTCGTACACTCTTTTTTTTTGTATTCTTGGTAATGTAATTTTCTTCGTTCTCTTGCCATAAAAAGGTCTTACGCGGTGCAAGTTTATAAGTGTTTGGATGTGGTCGGTGGTCCATTCCTTGGCCATACTGTAAGTAACTAGAACTTGCTGCAACTTCAGAACCACAGAAAAACTCTCGAGTTTCTTGTACATGACCTAGTCAGCTGATGCTCGAAATTTAGTTCCAACTTCAATGCCAGATGCTTTTAATAGTTTCTACAACAAAGACCTGTCTCGAAATCTGGCAGAAGACGAAAAGACATTTTAATCTTATGCAAAGTACACCACCGGCAAGAGGCGATAAATACTTCCACTGCACGATAATAGTGGTAATGCCACTGATGATGTGCCAATAAAGCAGAGTTACTAAACATGGTTTTCCGAAATTCGTTCATGAAAGAAGACGAAGTAAATATCCAGAACACGAATCTGGAACAACTGGCAAATGAGTAACAAAGAAGTAGACATCCTCGGAGTAGTGAAGTAACTTAAATCATTTAATAAAAGCAAGTTTTCCGGTGCAGATAGTACACAAGTTATGTTCGTTTCACGGTATGCTGATACAAAAGTTTCATATTTAGGAATCATATGTAATCATTCTCTCGAAGAAAGGTACCACCTTAAGACTCGAAAGTTGCACAGCCCACACTAAAGATAAGAAAGGAAATAGGACTCATCCGTTGAATCACTAAAGTCTATCTACAGTAGGGTTTTGCGACATTTTCTATGTTTGAACATTCTGGATTACCTCGAACAAAACGATTTATTATTCACAAATAGTCAGTATGGATTCAGAAAAAACTGATTTGTGAAACAGAACTAGCTGTTGACATGAAGTAATGAGTGCTATCGACAGGGGATCTCAGATTGATTCCATATTTACAGACATCCAGAAGTTTTTGAAACAGTTGCCCACAAGCGACTTCTTATCATAATGCGTTCCTCTGGAGTATCATCTCCATTGTGCGACTAGATTAGTGATTTCCTGTCAGAAAGGCCATGGTTCGTAGTAACTGACGGAAAATCATCGACTAAAACGAAAATAATATCTCTCTCCCTAAGGATGTGCTATAAGCCCAGTGCTGTTCTTCATGCACATAAACGACATAGGAGATAACCTGAGTAGCTCTCTCAGCTTGTTTTCAAATGATACTGTCATTAACCGTCTCGTAAAGTCGTCAGATCAAAACCAGTTTTAAAATGATTTATACAAGGTACCTGCATGGTGCGAAAAGTTGCAATGGGCTCTGAATACTGAAAATTGTGAGGCCACCCACGTGAGTACTAAAAGGAATTCAGTAAATATCGGTTCCACGATATCACACAAATCTAAAGGTTGCCTATTCAGCTAAATACTTAGGCATTACAATTACGAAAAACTTGATACGGAACTATCACATAGATAACGTTATGGAGAAAGTAAACCAAGGATTTCTTGGCAGAACACTTAGAAAATGCCACAGGTCTACTAAAGAGACTGCTTACACTACGCTTGGCCACTCTCTTCTGGAGTATTGCAGAGGGTGTGGGATCCTCATCATATGGGAGTTGCGGAGGACATCGAAAAGGCTCAAAGAATTTCAGCTTTTTTTGTACTGTCACGAAGCTGTGGAGAGCGTGCCACGGATATGATACGCGAATTTAGATATCAATGATTAACACAAAGGTATTTTTTATTACTTCAGTATCTTCTCATGAAATTTCAATTACCAACTTTCTGCTCCGATTGCTAAAATGTTTTGTTGGTGCCCCTCTACATAGCGAGAAAGAATCACCGTAATAGAATAAGAAAAATGACAGCTCGCATGGAAAAATTTAAGTCTTCGTTTTTCCCGCGAGCCGCTAGAGAATTGCAGAGTAATCATGTAGATGTAGATATGATGCCAGAAATACATGTCGAACAGCAAAGTTCGCTCCAACGTCCAAGTTTAGATAATGCATGGAAGAAAAATAAGGTTTCCCTGACACTAGAGGATGGAATCCTTCTGTATTCTGAAGAAATGAGAAGACAATATGGTACGGCAAAATTTAATGCTATTTGTAGATAATCAGAATGGATCTATAGGTTTGGCAGAGTGTAGTGGCTGTCCTAATGGCTTTCGTGACCGCGGTACCAGTACCCTGCTGCGACACTTGAACAACTGCAAAGCGTCTGCTATTAGGTGCATGACAATAACAACCTTGCTATGACAACAGAATCCATTTTTCTGGAAAAGTTTATACCAATGTGTGCAAGAGATATTTAGCTGTTCAGCACAGTTACAGGAGAAGGCTTTCAAGATCTTGTGCAGACACTGCGAGCGCAAAAGACGTGCTTCCTCACCCATCAACAATTTCTCGCAATGTAAGAGAAGTAGGAGGTGAATACCATGCGGCTATGGTCCTCCATGTGCTGCAGGATACGGAGGATGGTGCATGCTCAAGTGCAACTGAATGTAGACGGACACGTACACTAAATGGCTCTTACTATGCATTCATTCTAGCGAGAGTTGCAGTGGAAAAAGTGGGCCCTGTTTCTTGCACAATTCCCGTCAAATGTGTAGACAACTGCTAAAAATATACTGGTGGTGACTGAAACTATCATGAGCAAGTTAGAGATATTTACGAGCCAACTGCTGGGGCTACGTTCCGTGCAACAATTGCTCCCTTGAGCGTAATGGTTGTACGAATATTCTCCTATTGTTTACGCATCGTTGGAAGCATGGAGAAATGTTCTAACTTATTTAAAAAGGGTCGGACAGGTGAAAGATTCGCGGTTGGTGTTTACAGTAAAGCAGCACGTCTACACTCGCTCGAATACTTTGTTTGTCACATTGAAATCCGTGTTCATGCAGCATTAACAAGATGCAGAAGGTTTACGTGTATTCAGGGAAATATACTTGTTTGGGAACTGAGATTACCAGGTAGCTGACAAAATTAATTCAGTTTATAGAAGTATTTGAAGAGGCTACCAAGGCTATGGAATCTGACAGTGGTCCGACTCAGCAGTAGTTTGTGCCACAGGTGTACCAACTAAAGGAAAACCGTGCTGACAATGAGACGGACAGCACAGTAAGCATTCCCATGCACGTAAAATGATGCATTTATAAACAAATAAAATTTAAATTTTTGTTTAAACCTTTTAAACACCAAGAAGTGGATAAGACATCATATTTAAAAAGACAGTGTGCTTCAATATTGACAAGCATTTACAGGAAATATCACTGCTGAAAGCTCGCACTCAGAACCTCTTAAGCGAAAAAATAGAAATAAAGCCAGTGCATTTCGTTGCATTATTCCCTCCTGTTCATTTTCTCCAGTTTGCTGATGACATCGACTTCGTAGCCCTTTATCCTACCCTTCAACGGTCCCAACGTACCCTCCAAACCCACCTTGACCAATTCACCACTTGGTGCAACCAGTGGTTCCTCCGTGTTAATCCCTCCAAGACCCAGGCGATCATCATAGGCCGCACCACCCGCTCCTTCCGCCTCCATGATTTCTACCTCACCATTAATGGCCGTCCTATCCACCTCACTCCTACCCCCAAATACCTTGGCCTCACACCCGACCGCCACCTCACCTGGACTCCCCATCTCCTTACCATCCAAAACAAAGCTCACAACCGCCTCCGCCTCCTGAAACTCCTGTCCGGCTGGATGTGGGGTCAGCATCTTTCCACCATCCTTCACACCTACAAATCCTTGATCCGCCCCATCCTCTGTTATGCCAGCGTGGCTTGGATTTCCGCTCCTCCCCGGTTCTATAAAGCCCTCCAAATCCTCGAACGCCATGCACTCCGCCTCGCCTTCCGCATCCGCCTTCCGTCCCCCACGCGCATCCTCTATGGCCTCCTCCCCTTCCCCCACCTTCTCCTTTTCCTTGAACATATCCGCACAGTATATATTGTCCGCCGCCTTGATCCCCTCACCCCCTGGTGTCTCCCTTCCTCTCCACCCCCAACTAGTTGCCGTACCATTACCGTTGTGTCCCACCCTCTCTCCATCTCCACACCCTCCATCTCCTTTCCCAACACAAGTTCCACCGTCTACCCCTCCCAGATGATGACCTTCGCCCTAACATCTACCCTTCCTACCAACTCTAACCTGATCTTCCTGCCTCCTCCTCAGGGCTCCCTCTCCTCCCCCTACCTCCTTCTGAGCGGCTTCCCCCTCCTACTCCCCCTACATCTCTTGTGCCTCCTTTCAGTGTCTCTGCGCTCCCTCCTGCCCTGTCTTCCCTCTTCATCTCCCGCCCCACGTGCCTCCTGCCTCTTCGTGTACCCACTGATGCCCCTCTTCTCTTCATCCCGCCACTTCCTCTGCTGCCCCATGCTCTCTCCACCGTTTCCATCCTCTCTGACCTTTCCCTCGACAGGTCCTGCATAGCAGTTTTATTCTTCGTCATGTGTGCTCCAAGTGGGTTTTAAGTGTGTTATTCCGGAGTGTTTTTACTACTGTGGCCGACTTTTAACGTATGTATGTCCATTCAGTGTCTTCTGAGTTTTGAAGACTCGCCAACTGTGTTTTTTAACTTTCTGGTGACTTTTAACTGTCCTCCATCAACATCTCCATGTTAGTCTATTTTTTACCTCCATTTTCTCCCATTATTCTGTTTTAAGTTCCCCTTTCTCGCCTTATGTATGTAACATTTTATTCTTATTTTGAGTTGTTATGTCACTCGGCTGAAGAGCAGCGGATTGTGCCGCTGACAGCCCTCCTCTGCCCATATGGGGCAGGGGAATGAAATCACAATAAAGAAAAAAGAATTGCATTATTTCTAGTACCACACGTGCACCATCTGAAGCAGCTGTCGATAACTGGGAGAGAGGAAGTTTATGCTGCAGACTTTCTAGATAAAGATGGTGTTATGCAGGTCAACTAAGTAAACATTGTATCAGTAATGACGTCCCCAAGAGTTTATCGTACAACAGTGAAAAGACGTAAATTTCTGCGAATAATGCAGCAAATATGTCAGCAGCTCCGCGATGTAACATATTTATCCTCCGTGTGGGAATGTTGTACTATTCCCAGAATGTCATGCAGAGGACGAACCCTCAGCATTGACTCCTTCAAAACGTGCAAAGAGTGTCTTTCCTTCTTTCCATCGTGGGCAGAGGACGACGAAATTATCTACGAAGTGAACATGTATCTGTGGATGGGAAATCCAGATAAGGGTCAGTCACTTTTGGAGTGGCTGAAGTCAAGAGCAAGAAATTATCTACATCTACATCTACACCTACATCCATTCTCCGCAAGCCACCTGACGGTGTGTGGCGGAGGGTACCTTGAGTACCTCTATCGGTTTTCCCTTCTATTCTAGTCTCGTATTGTTCGTGGAAAGAAGGATTGTCGGTATGCCTCTGTGTGGGCTTTAATCTCTCTGATTTTATCCTCATGGTCTCTTCGCGAGATATACGTAGGAGGGAGCAATATACTGCTTGACTCCGCGGTGAAGGTATGTCCTCGAAACTTCAACAAAAGCCCGTACCGAGCTACTGAGCGTCTCTCCTGCAGAGTCTTCCACTGGAGTTTATCTATCATTTCCGTAACGCTTTTGCGATTACTAAATGATCCTGTAACGAAGCGCGCTGCTCTCCATTGGATATTCTCTATCTCTTCTATCAACCCTATCTGGTACGGATCCCACACTGCTGAGCAGTATTCAAGCAGTGGGCGAACAAGCGTACTATAACCTACTTCGTTTGTTTTCGGATTGCATTTCCTTAGGATTCTTCCAATGAATCTCAGTCTGGCATCTGCTTTACCGACGATCAACTTTATATGATCATTCCATTTTAAATCACTCCTAATGCGTACTCCCAGATATTTTATGGAATTAACTGCTTCCAGTTGCTGACCTGCTATATTGTAGCTAAATTATATTGGATCTTTCTTTCTATGTATTCGCAGCACATTACACATAATCCCTGAGGTTATCACGTGGCACGAGAAGCTCTGTGTATACCCGCCTTTCGTGCCTCTAGCGACAGGATATTTAGTAGCACTGCGCTTGTTATTCCCGATAAACGTTGATTTTACAGTTAAAAACAATGGAGAAGATTTAGGGGTCATCTTGTTCCTGATGTTGTACTTGGTAAGACTTGATGGTAGGGTTTGAGTATGGCGCAGCCCCACGAAGCAATGGACCTAATTTGTCAACAAGGCACTGTGAAAGCTGATGGTGGCTCCATAATGCTGTGGGTGGTGTGCACATGGAATGGACTGGATCCTCTGCTGAACCTATCATTGGCTGGAAATTGTTATCTTCGGCTACTTGGAGACCATTTACAGCCATTCATGAACTTTATGTTCCCAAACGACGTTGGAATTTTTATGGATGACGATGCGCCATGCCACCACGCCACAACTGTTCGCGATTGGTCTGAAGAACATTCTGGACAATTCGAGCGAATGATTTGGCCACCCAGATCGCCCGATACGAATCCTGTCGAACATTCGGAGGACATAATCGAGAGGTCAGTTCGTGCAAAAAATCGTGCGCCGACTACACTTTCGCAGCTATTGAGGGCTATAGAAGCAGCAAGGTTCAGTAATTCTGCGAGGGACTTCCAGCGACTTGTTGACTACATGATACACCGAGTTGGCATTACAATAGGGAAAATGAAATCAGACACGATATTAGGAGCCCTACCCCCCCCCCCCCCCCCCATGTCTTTCGTTATCTCAATGTAATGTACATGTGTAGATGAACATAAAGGAAAAGTAAATGATGAGAAATGAAATAGTTTATTATAGGGTACGGGGGGGGGGGGGGGGGAGAGAAGGGGAGGAAGGGCAGGGATGGGGATCGAGGGGATTTGGGGGAAGGGGTAGGAAAGGAAAGTGAAAAAGATGTATTACAAGTAAGGCAAAATTATTCCTAATGTAAAGAAGATTGCCATGTGAACTCTTTTGTGTTGACAATCATTTAAAAAAGAGCCAACTGAACCGAAATGTACATTACTATAGTCTTAAAAATTAGTACTAAGCAGCATGACTAAAGGAGGAGGAGGAAAGGAGAAACATTTTTGATGGAGTGTGGGAGGGGGGAGGGGGGACGACGACAGAAGTTGCAAAGAGTAACATGGGTTCACTATAATGTTTTGTTGACTTTGAAATACAGTTGAATGTCGCGCGTAGTTATCTGCAGTGACAACAAGTGAGCCACACGGATAAATCAACAGTGTCAATATGCACTGGCACTAGAGAACCATCAGATTTGAATTCACCGATATTGAAGTCTTATCAGACAATACGTTCTGGCCCTTCACAGTTCCAACTCTTCTGCGGTACAAGCTCAAGAACACACATCGGCGTGTCTTCGCAAATTTTGGCAGCGGTCGGATGACGCCACCGACCGAAGTAGTGCAGTGGTAAGAAGTGTGTTTTTGTGCACCAGCAGTACCCAGCTAACTCTTACGCATACTATGGATGTTTAACAGCGTTACTTCGTTTCTTTGAATGGTTTTCGGCTTACAAAGCCATCAAACAAAATTATTATCGTCGTCAGTAGGAGTGTTTGTTGGTGATCCTTTTGAAAAAAGTTATTGCACGTGGAGAGCGTGATGCATAAACTATCATTTTTGACAGTGCTGTTGCAGCATAATTGAAAGTATATAATGTAAAGGAGGAAGGAAAGAAGGAATGGAGGAAGATTGGAGTTTTACTTCCCGTCTAGGGCACAATCTCGGATTACGAAAGACTGTGGAAGGAAATCGGCCGTGCCCGGTTCAGAGGGACCATTTCGTATTTGCCTGGAACGATTTAGGGAAACCACGGAAAACCCAAATCTGCGTGGAAGAAAGAGATTTGAACCGACGTCCTCGGTACAAAATAAACAGTACATAAATGTAAAGGTAACAAACCAATAAATATTAAGGGTAAAAATTCGGCTTTTTATTTAGCGTGGAATTATTGACTAACTTTGCAACAATTTGTATATTCCCATCCGAAAATCAAGGTACGTGGTGCATTGTCAAAACTCCGAACTCATACTTGCGAGTACGTTTGTTCAAATCCCCGTCCGGGCATCCGGATTTAGATGTTTCGTGGTTACCTAAATCGCTTTTAGCAAATTCCAAAATATATGACTGTATGGACACGTTCCCAAAGGCAATAAATTTAAAAAAAAATACGAACTACTTCCTTTGAAAAGCACAGGGCCAACTTCCTTTCCCATTTTAGTTTCCTCTCCTTCTCTAACGACCTCGTCGTCGATCGGACGTAAAACATTAAAGTCCTTCTTTACAGATGACGTCACAAGTCGACCATTATCAGGTTACTCATAAACAGTTTAGCGGTTTCGAGCACCTAAACACGTTTAAGACCGGGGAATAACTAACAACGACCTTGTAGTCTCCGAGGATGTTTCCAGCATTAGAAGGCGATACGTTAGACACAGACACATCCCTTACACCACTGTAAGATGCCACCAATATCATAAATAACAGCCCGAAAGGCTGCAGTGTATGATCATAATAAATTTGTTCCACTTTCATCATCAACAGGTCGTTTCATGTTTCATCTATTACACAGTTTGTGAGATAGTGAAGAAGATTGTGCGGTGTGCAGATTATAGTACATCGAAAACTGATTTGATCCTAACAAGCCATACCATTAGTAGAACAAGTCATAACATTAGTACATTAAAGAAGAAGGAAGCATTTTCCTAGGTGTCGTGTGAGTGAATGCGTTTATTGCGGAACAGCTCTCAGAGTAACAACAAACTGGATTCAATTTCCTACATCCAGTTCACCACTTTAATAGCTACCGACAGTAGCATCTGATGCAGTCCTTGAGCTAACAAGTTATAAAAAGAAAACATGACCTACTATTCTTAGATATGAAATCACTAGACATCGTTGACACACTTATTTTGTAGGGGATGATGGGGAAACGGGGATAGCTCACATATCTCATTAAGTTCATCCAAATTAACTACACGAACAGGAGAAAAGGTATAGACAATAGTAGAATGCTTTTCATTTAAAATAAAAACAATCACGATAGGTAATCGAAGGAGTAGTGTGTCCGCAGTGCCATTTGAAAGAAATATCTATACTTTGTAACAGCATTCAACGAATATTACGCAAATCTGAAGACGAGAGACAAGTGGTAACTCGATACTGATCGTTAAGTTAGAAAGCTGGAGATGCTATCCAGCAGTGTAAAAGCAGCATCAACAAAGATCTAGCTACGTTTCAAAAATTTAGACATCCGAAATTAGCACAATGGCCTCCTTGTTGAACGATGCATTTGTAGCAAAGATCGTTCGTGACTAGATGTAATACGAGAAAAGTCACATTCCCAGTATCGTGGGTATGATCGAGCGCGCGATAAGAACAAAATTATAACTGGCAAGACTAATCGACCATGAATAAATGGTAGTACACCAAGAACTAAGAGACGAAATGAAAATTTTAAGAGATTGTGATACGTCCTTCGTTATAATTTCTCCGCTCCAGGAAGAAACTCTGAAGCAAATAAATACGTTTCTCAGTATCACTTTAAGACACGAAGATGAGTGGTAGCTTTTAAATTATTGAAAAAGGACTGTTCGTGTTAATTTCTTCATGACCCGACACGCACGAGCCCCACATTTTCACCTGACAAGATTGCTAGAAATCATCTGTCATCCTTCGGCCATCTGACGGTCTCACAAACACAGTGTAATATGCGCTGCTCTGTGCTGGATGGATCGAGAGAAAAAAAACATCCAGTTCGAACAATATTTTTCCTCAAACCATTAATTAGATTTTCTTAATTACTCTGATTATTTTAAAGCGATTAAACCTTTTTACAGAAATATACCTTATGATGTTCAGTTTGGTACCACATTTGTCTGTTTCACACTCTTCTTTAGGGTACGCAAACTAAGACAAAAATGCGTTGTGAAAATTACATGGAGTCTTGCTTTAGCCCCACTCAGACCTATGACCAAAGGTGGAAAAGGGTAGATTAAAGAATAAACTTCAAAGAAGTTAGAGTGTGCAGCGAGTAATATAAGCGGCTGGGTCAGTACTAGAGTAATCTGTTGATGCCCCGTGAACGTGAATGAGAAATTCTGTGGATACGTTCTCCTCACGCGATTCTGTTAGTGTACATTTCCTTCTTCTGGTAGTGAGTTGTCAGTACTTTATGCAAAGTAGTACCGTCGAGTTTGCTCTGGGAACATTCGATGCCCGACATATTTTTCCATGTCGGAGCAAGTCCTCCTCCGTCGGAGTGAGCGGAAACATTGTCTCTCCCGTGGGTGTTACCCGCACTCCGGCGAAGGCACGGCTACGGCTGTGTGAGATATAAGGGAAGAGAATACGGCCCCAGGCGCCGCGAAGAACTGGTGTCTGTCGGCAGCCCGTAGCCTCGCCCCGCTCTTGTTTCTGGAGACGAACTGCAGGCTGTGGAGCACGTTTCAGCACTTGCGCGCAGCGTCTGCGGATCTCCTATTATGAGAGGCAGCGAACAGGCGGTTTGGAGAGAAAATACTGCTCTCACGGGAATGCTATATTCACATACATGTTGCAAAACAAAGCAGAACTCCCCACCTCACAGGTCTTTGGCTACAGTTTATTCGCTTTTTTCTACGTATTACAAGAAAAACAAAATAACCGCCGATACATTTTGATAAAAACTGCGCTTAATGCAATCAGACCCATTGATGGTTTTTACCGACTAGCTTCCATTTATAAACTACTTCATGGTCGAATCAAGGTCATTTAGGAAGTCGTTTCTCGGTGCATGTATATGTTTCTGACAGACAAAATTGTACAGATTGTAAGGGCATAAATTCAGATATTTTTATATTTGGTACGTCAGTGCTTACATACAACAATGAGTTGGATGTTTTTTCTCTGCGTCTAAAAGCTTACTGACAAACACGTCACATAATTTACTATATGTTTTCTGCACAGTAGTAACTGCATAACTAAGTGGACTACGCCTCTCAGAATATGGCAAACATTTCGTATCCACACACCGACACTTCAAAACTTGACCTCCTGCGACGGGGAAAATAAGTATTAATGGCTTACTTTTACCACATGTACTTGGAGGTAGTAACCAACCTACAAATATAGGTCTTGTAGTAGTTACAAATTTTAGTCTACAAATTTTAAAATACTGATGTAATGTGGTTCAGTACATCGTCTTCAGTCACAGAAGTCATATCTACACGGAAGTAATATCTACACTTATAACCGTTGCAACCCGTGTATATTACGGTAATTCAGTTTTATAGCATGCAGAAATGGATGTAGGGTGACATATCGAGACACTTTTTAAAATATTATGGATATTATTTTGTAACGTCGCAATGGTGTGCAAAACTCAAGGACAGAAGTATTCTTAGCATGTTGTGTCAGTAATATAGGTCAGTGAAAAACGGACCACATACTGAAAGTAGTGCTAGTCGGCCAGGGTGGCCGAACGGTTCTAGGCGCTGCAGTCCGGAACCGCGCGACCGCTACGGTCGCAGGTTCGAATCCTGCCTCGGGCATGGATGTGTGTGACGTCCTTAGGTTAGTTAGGTTTAAGTAGTTCTAAGTTCTAGGGGACTGATGACCTCAGCAGTTAAGTCCCACAGTGCTCAGAGCCATTTTAACCAAGCCAAAGTAGTGCTACAGCACAGTACAGAAGCGACTAAAAGAAATACGCAATGAGATGAACAGGAATGGAATTTTTATTCTGAGAATATAATTACACAGAAGGCACCACGATTCATTACGAAAGGTGAGACTGGGTGTTTAACAGGGTGTGTGGTCACGACAGACGGCAATGCGTTCTGTGCTCCGTGCTTCCATGCTGGCCACAGTTTGGTACCGTAAAGAGTTCTTGTGGTAAGGTACTCTTTTCATCAAAGAGCGCCGTTGACAGTTGCTGAACACTTGTTCGTGTATGTTGATGTGCTGCAGTAGGTCTGCCCAAAGCATCCCACACGTGCTCGATGGGATTTAAGTAGAAGAAGCGGAGAAGCCAGTCCATTTGTCGAATACCCTCTCGTTCCAAGAGCTCTTCCATCTGCACTATTCGTTGCGGTTATCCACTTTCATACATTAAAATGAAGTCAGAGCCGAATACACTCCTTGAAAGAACGACCTGTAGAAGGAGTAAAGTGCCAAAACAACTTTGATTGGTGTGTGTACCATGTTCAAATACTTGGAGGTCAGTTCGCCTGTAGAACACTATGCCTGCCCACACCAAAACACTTAGGCCACCAAAATGATCAATTTCGACAGTGTTCTTGTGTGCATACTTCTTGCCACCTGTAGCCGTATGATGGTGTCTCCAGCAATGTGGAACGTTATCTTTTTGGTAGTTCGGGTGTTATGGTGTTGGGAGGCTTAATGACGCATAGGGGTACTGACCTCCAAATCTTTTAAAAGGATACACTCACTAGTCAAAATTATAGTCACTACTTCTTCTGCATGTAAATCTTTACAGGGGTAAATCGGCCCTACCTCATTATTATGGATGACAATGGGCGACCGCTTCGAATAGCCCAGGAGGAGGAGCTATTGGAACAAGAGGGTATTCGGTTAATGGAATTGCCTGCCCGTTGCGACGACTTAATTCCCATCGAGAGCCTGTGGGACGCGTTTAGGAGACGTACTGGAGACGTATTGTAGGTCGTCCACATGCACCAATGACCATACAGCAGTTTCAGCCCCGATGGTGAAGAAATGGAAAGCCCTCTTGCGAACTCCTTACCAGCGTTGCGGCGAGCATGGGAGCCCTTTCCAGAGCGTGCAGTGCTGTCCGTGGTGATCACACACATTAGTAAGAACCATCTTCCGCCTTCTGTAATTTCCAGGGGACCATCATGAATCGCAGTGGCTTTTTTGTAATTGCTTTCTTTGTGTAAAAGTGTCATTTCTGTTAGTCTCATTGGACATTCCTTTCGGATAACTTCTATACTATACTGTAGCAGTTCTTTGTATGTCTGGTCCTAGTTTCATCGAGCTGTGTTGCTTCGCAGTGACATATAATGCGAAAGTTACCTTAATCCTTCAGTACTAGACGCCAGTGAATTATAAACCTAATCTTACATTCTCAAATACTGTTCCAGCAGTCCCTACACGTTGAAAACCACGTTAGGTTCCTAGTGTGACTGAATCAGGATAAGAGCTAATGATATTGGGGCAGCGACTGGTCCACCTACTGTAGATTCTCTTGGACAGAAACTTTATAGTCGTTGTCGGAAATAGCCATTTTGGTGGCCGGGGTATGGTGATGTAGGGAGGTATGGTGTCGCATGGGCGAACTGACCTAAATATTTGAACATGGTACACACACCAATCAACATTATTTTGGCGCTATGTACCTTCCCGATGTGCTTCTTCGCAGGAGTGCTTTACCCTGGTTTAATTTTTAACTCATTTAACATTGTATCATTAATACTCCTACATCGTTATAAATTATAAATGAAAGAGGTAGACCTACTGATGCAGCATAATATGATAATGACAGCTGCTTAAATACATAAAATGTAACAGCAGAATACCAATCAATATTTAAATGCATTACATTTCATTCCTGCTGAACAAACCATGAAAATTAAATAAAATTTTGAAAGGAGAAGTGCTCAAAAACTTTGTGTAAGATCTGTCTAAAAATAAAAACTAAAATAGAACAGCGTAACATCTGACACGGCTTGACTTCACTTACCAATAATATCTGAACGCCACAGAGCAATATACTACGTGGGTCTACATATTCTACAAGGTGATTATCATCTAGAACTTTTTAGGGTTCTAAATTAAACATTCAACTTTACAGTCTCAGACAGATCTCATTCTCTACACATGATTTATTGCTAACTTTTCGACAGACCATTTCACAAAACATCTTACTGTTTATCGTCAATCGGCACTGATTGTAGGAATCTTCGCAGATGACGAGAGGCCACCTCTGTCCATGTTTTTAACTGTTCATTCCTAAAATAACATGGGATTCAGAGTTTCCCAAGTCTGGACGCCGTATAATATTAATAATGACAATGTGCTATAGTCATAGTCGTTATCCTTCATATCTACATAGAATTAAACTTTAAACCTCCCTTCACTAGGAAGGGTCTATGATAGCTTGCATTCATAAACCACCTCAATCGAATGGTATTCCCAACTAACGGGAATTCGTCCAAAATTTCAAGCTGGGAAGACACTAAGGAATAGCAAACACCTTATGCAGATGACCACCAACGCAGGTGCACACATGTCAGAGGAAATTTGTTTAATTTATTTATTTAATCTGATCTGGTTAGGGTCTTCAGGCACTTTTTAATATAATCAGATTGGGATCTTCAGGCCCTGTCGGACCATAATTTTAATGTCCTCAGTATTAATAGAATTGTATAAATATAGTTAAAAATTATTGAAATATGTCTAATGACAAATTGTATAAGAGGAATATCCAATAAGTGAAACATTAACACTAGCGCTGGTACTACTACTTACGTTAATAATAATAATAATAGTAATAGTAACAAGGAGAGTAAATGTTTTAATCATCTTGTTCCTCCAAAGCATAATGATGTAAACGTTAATAGAAACCAGCACAGCTGTATTTCAAGTACATTTATTAAGCCCTAACATGTTTCATCTCAAATGAATCTCTTGACGGAAAATTTTCCAACAGTCTTCGTAACAATTTCTTACAAAGTAGCAGAAATTCGTCAAAAATGTCTGCCACATACAGTTGTAGTAGATGAAACAAAGTGGGTTTTCAGGTGTACAAAAGTGGTATTTTCTAACACAATGAGTCCTGCACGCAAAATATTTAGGTAAACTACACTAGCCTTTGGGAAAAGAGTTAGATCTAGCTGGGAAGAATGGAACTTGGTCATTATGGTGCAAGTCTATAAAGAGTGCATTCAGGAACAAAGGGAGCCAGTACTGTTGTTTTAGTACATATGTTATTAACTAACTTTTGAATACAGAGATGTTATTTAGTATTAACAGAATCTTCCGTCGGTTCTTGGTAGAACAACATTATAATAAATGAGAAGCACCAGATTGCTTTTGTTCTACAATATTACTGTTATTGTTAACCGGTTTTCGGCTTACAAGGCCATCTTCAGACATTTACTGATGGCATTGTAAGCCTAAAACCGGTTAACAATAAAAGTAATATTGTAGAGCAAAAGCAAACTGGTGCTTTTCATTTATTATGTTATTCATTACTTTGATATAAGAAGTAGTCATTCCAGAGCCGAGTTCCTACTACTAATAAGAGGCTGAGTGATGGAGTGGGATGGAAAACGTTTTACTCTGCTGGGTATGAATTTTTCTGGTGTATGAGTGTTAATGTCGAAGACTGGTATGAGGGTCGGTGTATGTTGAAAACACAGCAGAGGAGAGAGAGTGTCTGGAAATCTCTGTGGTTTTTTGCACGTAGCCAGCATAACTGTGCATAAGGTGGTAAAATATGATTAAAGGTGAACGTCGCGGATAAACACTGTTGTTGCTGTCGTGGTCTTTAGTCCAAAGACTGCTTTGATGCAGCTTACCATGGTACTCCATCCTGCGCAATGCTCTACATCTCCGAGTAACTACTGCATTCTACATCCTTCTGAATCTGCTTAGTGTATTCATCTCTTGGTCTCTCCCTACGATTTTTACCCCCACGCTTCCCTCCAATACTAAATTGGCGATCCCTTGATGTCTCAGGGCGTGACCTACCAACCGATCCCTTCTTGTAGTCAAGTTGTGCTACAGATTTCTCATCTCCGCAATTCTATTCAATACCTCCTCATTAGTTATGTGATCTACTCCTCTAATCTTCAGCATTCTTCTGTAGCACCACATTTCAAAAGCTTCTGTTCTCTTCTTGTCTACACTGTTTACCGTTAGTGTTACACTTCCTGATATGGCTACATACCATACGAATACTTTCAGAAAAGACTTCCTGACTCTTCAATCTATACTCGATGTTAACAAATTCTCTCTTATTCAGAAACGCTTTCCTTCCCACCGCCAATCTGCATTTTATATCCTTTCTACTTCGAACACCACCAGTTATTTTGCTGCCCAATTACCAAAACTGTTCTGCTATTTTAAGTTCTCATTTCCTAATCTAATTCCCTCAGCATCACCTGATTTAATTCGACTCCATTCCATTACACTTTTTTTGCTTTTGTTGATGTTCATCTTATATCCTCCTTTCAAGGCACTCTCCATTCCGTTCAACTGTTCTTCCAAGTGCTTTGCCATCTCTGACGGAATTATAGTTTCATTAGCAGTTCTCTATGGTTTTACTTCTCTCTCGATTTTAATTTCTACTCCAAATTTATCTTTTGTTTCCTTTATTGCTTGTTCAATACAACGACTGAATACCATCGGGGATAAGCTACAATCGTGTCTCACTCGCTTCTCAACCATTGCTTCCCTTTCGTGCCCCTCGCTTGTTATAACTGTCATCTGGTTTCTGTACAAATTGTAAATAGCTTTTTGCTATATTTTACTTCTGCCACATTCAGTATTTGAAAGATGGTATTCCAGTCAACATTGTGAAAGACGTTCTCTAAGTCTACAAATACTACAAATGTAGGTTTGCCTTTCCTTAATCTATCTTTCAAGATAAGTGGTAGGGTCAGTACAGTCTCGCGCATTCCTACATTTCTACGGAGTCCAAACTGATCTTCTCCGAGGTGGGCTTCTACCCCATTCGTCTGAAAAGAATTCACGTTAGTATTTTGCATTCATGACATTAAACTGTAAGTTCGGTAATTTTCACACCTGACAGCAGCTGCTTTCTTTGGAATTGGAATTATTATATTCTTCTTGAAGTCTAAGTGTGCTTCGCCTGTCTCATACATCTTGCTCACCAGATTGAAGAGTTTAGTCATGGATGGATCTCCCAAGACTATTAGTAGTTGTAACGGAATGTTGTCTACTCCAGGAGCCTTGTTTCTGCTTAGGTCTTTCAGTGCTCTGTCAAATTCTTCCCCCAACATCAGATTTCCCAATTCATCTGCATTTACGTCCTCTTCCATTTCCATAATATTCGCCTCACGTACATGGCTCTTGTATAGACCCTGTATATACTCCTTCCACCTTTCTGCTTCCCCTTCTTTGCTTAGGACTGGTTTTCCATGTGAGCTCTTGATATTCATACAAGTGGTTCTCTTTTCTGCAAAGGTCTCTTTAATTTTCTTGTAGGTGGCATGTATCTTACCCCTAGTGGTATATATTTCTACATCCTTACATTTGTCCTCTAGCCATTCGCGCTGAGCCATTTTGCACTTCCTGTCGATCTCATTTTTGAGACATTTGTACTCCCTACGCCTGCTTCGTTTACTGCATTTTTATATCTTCTCCTTTCATCAATTTGTCTTAACAAAGAATTTATAGTAGTCCTCGTCTTTTTACTTACTATCACACTATCTTATCAAAGATACCCGGACACCTCAATATAATGCAGAATTGGCCCTAGACGTCACAATAGGCGGAGAAGAAAGTATAACAGCAAGCGGATCAGCATGACATTACACTTTATCATAAAGAAACACTTGTGGGACAATGGATTGTGGAATATAAAATTCCTAAAATGGCCGGTTCTGCCCAGATTTCCGACCTGAAGCCAATGGAACACCTTTTAGACGAGTTAGAACGTCTACTTCCTCCAGACCCTAGCGTCCATCACAACTGGCTTCCGGATAATGGGCAGCCATTCCAACACACATATTCAGACATCTCATTGAAAGTATCTAAAGGAGAGTTCAAGCCGCTATAAAGGATGAATTTGGACACACCACTTATTAACTTATTAATAATATGCAGGTGGTCATCACCTGTTCCAACTGCCGTTAGCTTCTCTGAGAAAGACGTTGGTGGATAACGTTGCTGTATCCAATTGCAGCTATTTGTTCGGCCCAATTTTTAAACTATTATTTGTATTCACATTGTTAATCCATTGTTTCTATTAGTTATTTACAATTATGAGTCCAGTAAAACTCACTACGTTTGCCAGACGACTGATAATTATTAACATACTCAGCACATTGCTGTTATTTTCACTTCTTGAAGAAAAAACAAAAAGGTTTGTACACTGTCTTATGAAAAGTGTCCGGACGCCAGTTAGTGGACATTAATATTTGGTTTGGCCACGTTTGCTTATGACGGCTTGAACCCTACTGGGGAGGACGACGGCCATCCTGATTTGTGTTTTCCGTGATTTCCCTAAATCGCTTCAGGCAAATGCCGGGATGGTTCCTTTGACAGGGCACGGCCGATTTCCTTCCCCATCCTTCCCTCACCCGAGCTTGCGCTTAGTCTCTAATGACCTCGTTGTCGACGGGACGTTAAACACTAATCTTCTCCTCCTCCTACTGGGGACTTTTTCAGTGAGGTATCTCAATGCCTGGGGGTTAATGGTAGTCCATTTTTCCCTCAAGAGCCGAAACCCAATATAATAGTCATATTGGACACCAAGGTCCATAGCGAAGTTGACGTTGTAAATCGTTGTAAATGTGCTCCACTGGCTTCAGATCGATAGTCTGGCCAAACCAGTCCACTTTAGGTGTATTCTTTTCAGAATGGTTCAAATGGCTCTAAGCACTATGGGACTTAACAGCCGAGGTCGTCAGTCCCCTAGACTTAGAACTACGTAAACCTAATCTAAGGATATCAAACACGTCCATGCTCGAGGCAGAATTCGAACCTGCGACTGTAGCAGCAGCGTGGTTCCGGACTGAAGCGTCTAGAACCGCTCAGCCACGGCGGCCAGCTGTGTTCTTTTCAACGAAACATTACCTCGCATATTACCTCGCATATACTGCATTGTGCAATGCCATGCTGATACAAACGATCATAATCTCACAACTGTTCCTCTGCTGTTCGCATTACACGATGCTGTAAAATGTGTTAATATATGTCTGCGTTTAGTGCCACCTTAATAGGAGTCTACCCTAACCACGGAAAACACCCCCAAACCGAAACGGCATTTCCTCCGTACTTCACTGTTGGCAATCCACATGAAGACAGCTAACGTCCTCCAGCCATTCTCCAAACTCAAACATTTACTTCGGATTGCCACAGGGTACAGGTGATTCACCACTCTAACCCGCTGTTTTCAGTCACTGTCCAGTGCCCACCGCCCAGTGGCGTGGTTCTTTGCACGACCTCAGGCGTCGCTTAGCATTGACTACAGAAATCCGTGGCTTTTAGGTACACTCGATGTTCCAGCTGAGCTAGTGGTAGCACTTGGAACTCAAGAGCGTTTCTCTCCGCTGATTCTATGCAGCCGGCCGTAGTGGCCGAGCGGTTCTAGGCGCTATAGTCTGGAACCGCGCGACCGCTACGTTTGCAGTTTCGAATCCTCCCTCGGGCATGGATGTGTGTGCTGTCATTCGGTTAGTTAGGTGTAATTAGTTCTTAGTTCTAGGGGACTGATGACCTCAGAAGTTAAGTCCCATAGTGCTCAGAGCCATTTGAACCATTTGATTCTATGCAATTTTTTACAACTAACCTTCGCAATACTCCACAGTCGCTGTCCCTCCGTAAGTTAGCTCTGCATGGACTTCCTTTATCTGTTGCTGTTCCTTCACTTTTCCACTTCTCAATCACATCGCCAATAGTTTACTTGGACAGCGTCAGCAGCGTTGACATGTACCTGCCGGGTAAATCAGGAGAGATCCCATGGCTAGTCCATGTTCAAAGTCACTGAACTCTCATGCATTCTGCTGTTACTGCTTCTCTAGTGAGAACACAGTAGTCCCTGACTCCATTTATACTGATGGGTCCACTTCTCGTGTCATCTGGTAGTCAATTTCGCTTAACATAGTGGTGTCTGGTACGTTTCATTAGATTATGGTTCTATTACTCCGATCGCCTAGAAATGTCAGTGTTGTATTTAAATGCACTGTTTTCCACTGGTGTGCAGTTTAAGGCCAGCTTCCTCAGTACTCTGAAGCTGGCTGGAAATATGCATTCTGGTCTGTAGACCGAAGCTCTTAGCCTGGCGGCAACTCTGCCAATGCGTGACAGCCATCAGCCGCACATTAACATTAACAATATTTGTATTTAGGATCATTAATAGATATAGAGAGGAAAGCTTGAATGTTGGAAGGCTGCCTTCACTCAAGTTGTCCTCAGTGTAGTGTTGAGCCGCTCGCCCTCGGCAGCCACCACCCACTTCACCATATGAAGATGGTATCTGTTCTTTCGGACATCTCCGAAACGACGGATACCATCAGTGACCACGCAACTCTCTTAGAATGAAATGATAATTAAATCAAGACCCTAAGCTGTCGACAGGCGTTGATATACATCAACGGGGACAAATGAAAATGTGCGCCCCGACCGGGACTTGAACCAGGGATCTCCTGCTTACATGGCAGACGCTCTATCCATCTGAGCCACCGAGGGCACTTAGTGCGACTGCTAGGATTTATCCCTTGCTTACTCCCCATGAGACCCATATTCCCAACTTAGTGTCCACACACTACATTCATCGTGCTCCTGCCCATTACACTCATCACTCGCGGCAGACAATCTTACTGAGTCCCGTAAGAGTTCGGGCAATACGTTTACATCTGCACAGAAGAAGAAGGTCAATGGCCGGTTAACCTTAACCATATATGAAGATGGTGTCTGTTCTTTCGGATAAGTCCCTGCAGTCGCACTATCCTCTGTGCCTTCGGTGACTCTGCCATGAAAGCAGGAGATTCCGGGTTCGAGTCCCGGTCGGGCACACATTTTCACCTGTCCCCGTATATATATATATATATATATATATATATATATATATATATATATATATATGAAGTCCCGTCAGCAGCTGAAGGTATTAATATATAATTCTAATTTCATACAATTAAAGCTAACAGGCCATTGACCTATTACTTCTGTGCTGGATGCACACTGTAAGATTGTCTGCCGCGAGTAAAGATTGTAAAGGGCAGGGGCACTACGAATGTAGTGTCTGGACATTAAGCTGAGAATGTGCGTCTCACGGGGAGCGTGCAAGGGATAAATCACTGCAGTTTCACTATTCTCTGTGCCCTCGGTGGCTCAGATGGATATAGCGTCTGCCATGTAAGCAGGAAATCCCGACTTCGAGTCCCGGTCGAGGCACACATTTTCAACTGTCCCCGTTGAAGTAAATCGACGTCTTTTACAGCTTAGGGTCTTGATTTAATTATTATTTCATCCACTTTACTGTCCGTGTCCACACGTGTGGGAGATATCAACAGAAAGCGTTCAGCTGGAAGCCTACACACGGCACTCTCTCTCTGCTAGATCGTAATTACTAACGCTACTACAGTTCTAACGTTTCTAATACATAACGTGGTATTACTAATACCATTATACACAGATGACCCAAAACATAACGACGAACTGCTTAATACCTTGAAACTTCCTGGCAGATTAAAACTGTATACCGGACCGAGAATCGAACTCGGGATCTTTGCCTTTCCCGGCCACGTGCTCTACCATCTGAGCTACCCAAGCACGAGTCACGCCCTGTCCTCAAAGCTACACTTCTACCAGTACGTCGTCTCCTACCTTCCAAACTTCACAGAAGCTCTCCTGTGAACCTTGGAGAACTAGCACTCCTGGAAGAAAGGATATTGCGGAGACATGGCTCAGCCACAGCCTGGGGGATGTTTCCAGAAATCAGGCAGGAAGTTTCATATCAGCGCACACTCCGCTGCAGAGTGGAAATCTCATTCAGGAAAGAGCTTCTGTTAAGTTTGAAAGGCAGGAGACGAGGTACAGGCAGGAGTGAAGCTGTGAGGACGGGGCGTGATTCGTGCTTGGGTAGCTCAGATGGTAGAGCACTTGCCCGCGAAAGGAAAAGTTTCCCGAGTTCGAGTCTCGGTGCGGCACGCAGTTTTAATCGGCCAGTAAGTTTCATATCAGCGCACACCCTGCTGCAGAGTGAAAATCTAATTCTACCTAATACCTCGTTTGTCAGTCTTTGAAACGAAATACATCACAGATCCCGCATATCAAGAATCCGATAATTTGTTGATAGGTTTGTGGAGCTATGTGGCATTAGAAGCCTACGCACAGGTCATGTTACTGGCGTTGATATGCGTACGCAGTGATGGCACCCCATAGCTAACCAGATGGGTTCCATAGGATTTACATCGGGCGAATTTGGTCACCGAGACAGCAATGTGAGTTCACTATAGTGCACCTCAAACTTTTGTAGCATGGTTCTGGCTCCGAGACATGGAAAGTTATACAGCTGGAAGATGACATCGCCGTCGGGGAAGACATCAAGCATGAAGGGCTGCACGTTGGTTCGCAGCTGTCAGGGTGTCGTCGATTACTACCACAGATCCCACGCAAGCGCAGGAGAATGTCTCCCAAAGCATAATACTGCTCCCACCAGCCTTCGTCTCTGGTGCGCTGCACGTTACGAGCCGCCGTTCACCTCGAAAACAGTGCCTGTGGATACCACCATCGACCGAATGTAGCAAAAATGTGATTCACCTGAAGAACAGACATGTTTCCGTTGATCGATGGTCGAATCCCGACGGTTCTGTACCCATTTCAGTCGTAACTGACGATGTCGTTGGGTCCATATGTGAACACGTAGGCGTGGTCTGCTGCGGAGCTCCATGTTCAATAATGTACGATGAACGGTTTGCTCTAAAACACTTGTGTGTGCACCAACATTTTGCTCTTTCGGCAGAGATGCCACAGACCACCATCTATATTACTTTACAAAACAGGCTCTGAGCCCCACGTTATGTGAAGAGCCTTGGACGTCCAACTATAGCGCCTAGTGGTAATTTAACTGTCCACCTACCTCTTTCCATACATTCTGACGATAGCAGCAGGTGAACATTCGACCAGCTTCGCCGTGTTCGAGACATTCATTCAGAGGCTCTGCGTAATAACAATATTCTTTTTATAAAAGTCACTTATCTCAATGGGTTTACGCATTTGCAGCCCATACCTTCGCTAGGACGTGCCCCGACCGTGTCAGCTCCGCTTACATAGTTATGTTACCACGTGACATGCCCGCAACGGCACCAGGTGGCATCCAATGTCGCGGTGTTCAGTGGTCATAATGCTTTGGCTGGTCAAGGTATTAGTGTTGCTTACATTGTCTTTTCCGTTACTACAACACGTGCTCTGTTCTGCGTCAAGTTACTGACTGTTGGCCAGTGGCGGTGTTTGCGATAAAGACACATATTCGAGTAATCATATGTAAGGGGTAGTCGAATGAAAATGAGGCAGACTATATAACGAGCATGTCGTGGACATTTGTTATGCAGGAAGTTGTATGAATAGAAGTGCTCTCTAGTAGGAATCAAGAAGGAACAGTGCGAACGTTCACCAATGTGCTATCAGACTGTTAGATGTGCTCAGTATGTAATGTGAACATGTGTTTGCGTGGAATAAGTGATTTAGAGAAGATCGGGAGTCAATGAAAGACGTTGCCCAGGACAGCCTCACTGTGTCATTACCCAGTCTGTAATTACTGCAGTGAATGCTGCAGACAGAAACGAGTGACGATGGCCAGAGGTAGACACACGGCTCATGTTGTGCATCAGTGACGATCCCGCCCGCGCCATCATGATAGAACATCCCGAAGTTCCGGGAAAATCTGTGCGCCGTTTGATCCCTACAGCCTGACGGAGGAGTAGAACTTGAATAGAATGACGACATCATTGCAGCAACTGGAACGGTATAAGAATGAAGAATATTATTGCCTGTTCCACATTGTCGCGGAAGATAAAAACGTTGAGTCAATGGAAGCACATGGATTCACTAAAACCGAAGAAATCCAAAGCCGTGTACGCCAGCTCGGGAAAGGTCATGAACTTTTTCTTTGACTGCAAGGGCCCACTGCTCTCTGACTTTGTGGACATGAAACCACAAATAACGCACAGCGGTACTTGGACACTTTGCAAAAGTTAAAGCACGCCACGAAGTCCAATCACCCAGGAGTGTTGACGGACGGCAGCATTCTGTTGCAGACAAATCCCACCCCCCGCCACCCGCCCCCTTCGCCCGCCACACGGATGACCTGCATTGTTTCGACTACATTGCAGAAGTTTATCTGGGATACCCTTATACATCCTCCTTGCACCCCCGATACCTCCCCAGCTATTTCCATATTCTTGGAGCCGTGTAGGAAGACATTCGTGGTCGTCGATCTGCTTTCGACGAAGAGGTGCTCGCCTGGATGCAATCATGGTTCCGTAGGAAATAGCAACCCTTTTTCCATGAAGGCATTAACAATCTTCTCTCACAGTGAGATAAATATCTTACTAGTTACGGCGAATACTTCTGAAATAGTGAGCAGTTTGCGTATTACATCTTTCCTTCTTACCTTCTTCCGTTTTTCCTCGAAGTTCGAGGAACTTTACGATTCAAAGCACTATCCGTCGCTGGCCACTATTTTCTCCCATCTTTCGATCAGAATACGAATCCAGCATAGGAACAACTGGGCGTCTTTGGATGATATCCATGAATCGATCGAGTTTTGCACGTGTTCACATGACCGAAAGTGCTGGTCAGCGAGGCTATTTGCGATCAATCGAAAAAGGTCGCGGTCAGAGGGAGCAATATCTGGAAAATACGGCGGATTGAGTAAGAACTCCCATTTCAAAGTTTCCAAGTATATTTTGACGGATTTTGCGACATGGGGGCAAGCATTTGCATGCTGCAAAATCACCTTTACATGTCTATCGCTGTATTGTGGCGGATTGTCTTCCACTGATCGGCTCAAATGCATCAACTGCGTTCGATAATGACACCCTGTGATTGTTTCTGTCGGTTTCAGTAGCTTCGAAAATCTTATCTGTTCCACCTCCATGCCCGTCGTCGACCTCAAAATCACAGTTCTTGAAGCTCTGAAACTATTCTCTGCAGGTTCGTCCCTTACAGGTGCATCACCATACAGGTCTTACCCAGAATTTTATGAGGCTAGGCCACAGAACTCTTTATGTTAACGCAGAAAATTAAAACTTCCCGGAAATAAAGAGAATTGAGCTCGTAATTTGACGCATTCGATCGAGAATGACTTTACGTTGCAATCACCAATCGACTAATACATTTAAGGTTGTTTACAAATGCCTAGACTTGTTGTATGACACTTGACGATCTACCACCTGCGCCACCATTGCCGCTACTGCCATCTGCTGCAAAACGGGGAAAGCAAATTAGAAGTATTTGTTTTGTAAATCAAACCGCCTTTTCTTGCTGCAACTTAATTTATTTTCACCAGACGCCTTTCGCCTTTTGCTTGCTCTAAGGCATATTCAGTGGGATAGTTTGCTGTGATGAGCGTGTCCTCTCATCTGGTCTGGAGGTCGCACTACCACTTTAATTCCGACACATGAGCACAATTTCGTACACAGAACTTTCTCACACTGTTCACCATGTTTCTCCTTCTTTTTTGTGGTTTACTATCATTCTTTTGCCACTCGATATAGCTATTTGTTGGACCACTATGATTTTAACAGCGTAAATATTAAACTTCCTGGCAGATTAAAACTGTGTGCAGGGCCGACACTCGAACTCGGGAACTCGAGTTCGAGTCTCGGCCCGGCACACAGATTTAATGTGCCAGGAAGTTTCATATCAGAGCACACTCCGCTGTAGAGTGAAAATTTCACTCTAGAAACGTAAATATTGTAACACAATCACAGCAAACCGTCCCAGTGTATATGCCTTAGAGGACGAATAAGGCGAAACGCGTCTGGGAAAAATAAATTAAGTAGCAGCAAGAAAAGCCGATTTTCTTTACACAACAAATATTTCTGTGCTTGCTGCGGAGGATGGCCACGCAAACAAACTTGCAAATTCGTAGAATTAAAACTTTTTTCCAACTGGCTTGTTTTCATGTGACTGCACATTATAGTTCGTAAAAAACGTATTAACAAAAGAAGTAGCTGTTAGTTTGCCGTCATGTAAAATAAATAAATAAAATAAGTTAAAGGAATTGCTGTGCAAAAAAACTTGTTGCTGACTCAGTAGATCCCTGTCATTAAGATCTGTCCATAATTCTAACAGACAACTAGCCCTCATAGGATAGTTTCTTGCAACTACGGACCATGCACCCACCCCGCGATTCTCAAACAATCTGTGAGTCAGAGGACGTAGTAAATTATTCCGCTACCGAACCTAAACAGACCAACTGCAAAATACCTCTGTGCTCGTGAATCACCCTCCCCCAGTCACGCCTGTCTGCCCCTGTCACCGCATCTCTCTATTTCCCTGTAGCACTTTCCTCTGTGTCTGTGTGTGTGTGTGTGTGTGTGTGTGTACACGCTTTATGAGCGAGACTGGCGAGCAGGTGGCGTGGAAGAACGGGTACGGGCTCGGTGTGTGAACTGGTTGAGGGAAGGGCTGTCATTTCACGCTAATTATCATTCGGTCGACGACGCTACGCAGCCATTAGCCGGCTCGTTAGCAGGGTCTTTGTGTGGCCGGGCCTAGCCGGGCCGGTGCTGGCCGCTCGCGCGCTGCCTCGCTTAATTCGCCGCCACAGCAGGAATATAGCTTTCGCGAGAAATGCCCACCACCTGGCCATTGTGCTCGTCCGCCGCTCGCCGAGTTACAATAGCACGTAATACGACACGTCTCTCTGTCTGCGCTGTTCCAGCCAACATATATTGTTCAGTCTCAAAGCAATGGATTCGGCTTCTACGCACATAGTAACACCTACGTATCCCTGACTTCAGTGAAGGTTTGTGCACAAAATTTTGATCTGGCTTGTCGACATAAACGCCGCGTCCCTAGTCATGGAAACAGGCCGTTACATTGTATCTGTAGTCCTACAGATCATCGAGGGCACCAGCTATTCAATTTATCTTTATTCCACATGAATACCCGGCGTTGCCCTGGGATATATCGCTCATTTGCTGCAACTACGTCATAGCTCGAGAATCATTATTTTTCATATAGGTACGAAACGAGGGTAGCTCTGCTTTCAGCTACCTGATTTTAAATTTTTTTAAAGGTCACCAAACTTCTATGTGAAGAGAGTAGTTGGGCGACCCCGAAAAGTTCTTCACACTAGGTAGCTGAAAGGAATGCAGCCCTCGTATTGTACTAATACGAAAAATCATGATTTTCGACTTATGGCGTTCTTAAAGCTAATGATAGGTATTTATTCTCATCTCTTCCTTCCATCTCTCTATGTCTCTCTTGCCGGCCTCAGTGGCCGTGCGGTTCTAGGCGCTACAATCTGGAACTGCGCGACCGCTACGGCCGCAGGTTCGAATCCTGCCTCGGGCATGGATGTGTGTGATGTCCTTAGGTTAGTTAGGTTCACGCAGTTCTAAGTCTGAGGGACTGATGACCTCAGATATTAAGTCCCATAGAGTTCAGAGCCATTTGAACCATTTATCCCTCTTCTCCTCCTACATTTCTTTGTGCCTCTCCTTTCCCCACTATTTCCGTTCAGCTGGCACCTGGCACCCCTCCGTCTCTTTGTCCATCTCACAATCAACACCTTCTCTCTGTCCATCACCGTCCACTCTATTCGTCCATCTCCACTTCTACCTTTCTGTCCATCTCCTCTTCCCCCGCTCCCCAGATCTATGTCCATCACCAACTGAAAGATGATGGTTCTTCCCCACACAGTACTTTTTTCCGGATAATAACTACTGTGTATCAGATTTGGTTGTATTCTATTCAAGGTCTTAGGAGCAGCTTTTTACCTGAGGATCCCCGAAACACGCACATGTCACATATATTTAACGTATTTCACACCTATTTGTACAGGTATTTTACCTATATCTCTAGTGAATTTCGCCTCCATGTTCGTTTTTACGCAACTCAGTGTTTATGACGTCATAATTCCTGAACTACAAGATGTTCAGTGATGTTGCGGGTATAAAAAAATGGTTCAAATGGCTCTGAGCACTATGGGACTTAACTTCTGAGGTCATCAGTCCCATAGAACGTAGAAATACTTAAACATAACAAACCTAAGGACGTCACACACATTCATGCCCGAGGCAGGATTCGAACCTGCGACCGTAGCGGTCGCGCGGTTCCAGACTGTAGCGCCTAGAACCGCTCGGCCACTCCTGCCGGCTTTGCGGGTATATTCAGCGGTATGTGTGAGCACTGTGCATACAGTGCGTTGCATACAGAATTAGTAGTAAAGATATAATAAACTAAAACGTCATGCATGATGCGCCCGTTTCTCATGTACCTCAGTGTTTACAACTTCATGTCTCCTGAACTAAGAGTCGTACAATAATATAATTTTGGAGGTCTATTCAGTGGTATATATGAATACTGCCTGCAAACTGTGCTGAGAATAGAGTTAATATTGAAAAAGTAAATTAAAACTGCATGCCTGATGTGGCGCTTTTCAGGCAGTTTTCCTCCATGAACATAAAAAATGTAGTAAGAGGTATAATTTTTTCCCTTTCATCGTTTTGTGAAAGGTGTCAGTAAGACAACGTTTGCTATTGGATTGAAATTATGTGTAATGTTTCTGGGAAGTTACTAAGTGCTCTCATAATCAATACTGAATCAGTACAGTGTGGTTATTTGGACGCAGTGCATTGCTCCTATTTTTCAACACCGTTGCTACCTTTTTGAGAGGCAGGTGATTCTTATCCCCACAGCGCTTCTTTCCAGATAGAAATTTATATGCGTGCCATATTTTACAGAAATTGGTCCAGTGGCTTAGGAGGACATGTGGAACGAACATATGTAGATACACTGAGAGGCACCCACATGCCTTGCTCATACTGTGGCATCAAGCAGTCAGGCCTGCAAGATGAGTGGTCTGCCAAGCGAGTGGATTCATTCTTATTTATCGAGTAACATGAACTCCCGTACTCACAATTAAGTTACAAATTATCCTCCTGTATGAACAATACGCAATGGAAACGCACGTCTGACTATCAGTGATTTACAGAACTCAGACTGTTCACTACGCACTGGCAATACCAAATTTTCTTTATGTCTTTTATTTAACGGCTTTTATCAACACGTGGCCACCGCACTGAATATGAATGGCGCACACATTATAAATTCGGGACATCATGACAACACACAATTCGAAGGAAAAGCCCACCAATCTTTTTCTTTTCACTATCTTATTTATTCCGATAAATTCTATAACCTAAACACACAAATTCTATAACGTACAACAATAACACATGAGAAATTCCGCCCAGTGGGCATGGCTTTACATTGGTGAATCTCTATATTATGGTCTCGTAATTATTTAACGCTACAGTGCACTTTCTGGATAGGATGGTGGATCTTTTATTATTTCTCACACTTCGACTCTCACAATCATCATCACGAAACTTTCCTCCAGACCGAGCGGTACAGAAGTAACAAGCATAACCCACTAATCTTTTGATACTACCTCGCTACTCTCCCATGCAAACCACACATACCCAAATTACATGACATACACCACACTACAATATGAAATACTATACAGGTAATAGTCACAACATTATCACTTTCAGCTTTCCCACTTCAATTAATATTTATCCCAGTTTCACACGACACTGCCCCACTTCGTAATTCTACTTTCCTACTATGAACTCTGGAGATATATGCTCGTCTTCCTGTGCAATGCAAGCCAAGTGGCGTTGCTGGATAGACGGCCGACTCACCTTGCTTCTCTCTCAGAGTTTGAATCTAGCGTCACACGGAATCATATCACGCAAAGTAATATTAAGAACATAATCATCACACATGCGAGTCCTCAACTGATACCATGGACGAGTACTTCTCTTTATCTTTTGTCTCATACACAGTTTGAGACTCACACAGTACTCACCACGTGGAAGTACTCGTCTCTAATTTCAATTCCTACAGACGCCATTTCTTAAATATTTCAACTTATGGTACACACGCTATTTCTTAAATATTTCAACTTATTGTACACACGCTAGTAATTCAGCTTAACTTAAGCACACGGAAGTATTTCAACTTATTGCTATACGTGGTTTCATTGTGACCATCGGTCACTTCCGAAGATTACTACAATCCAATTAATATTACCTGCCTGACATTTAATTCTCCCCACAAAAGTTCCTGAAATAGATAAATTATTATTTCAAACTACTCTTAAATATTCCACATGCATACCATGTCTCCACTCTTTCTTCATTACGGAGCACAACTAAAACAGGTCATAACAGCACAAGATCCAGCGGCATAGTGCTGAAACATGGCCGTTCTCGAGGTCCTCTCGCACCTCTGCTGAAGTGGGGGAGCACCTTGCTACCGTATTGGTCAGCCACATTTCAGGCGCTCAAAGCTCAGGTAAGTTTCATCTCTTTGGTCCCACCAAAGGATCGTCTCAAAGATGATCATATATTCACATTCACTATCTGCGGTTAGCAGACGACCATACATTCATTCATTTCACAGATCTTACCAAACGGGATGTAGGGATTTACTTTGTGGGGGTGCACATGTGATCAATTAAATAAGTAAATTGTCATTCTTTCCCACACTGGTATCCGGCTTCGCTGTATTAATTGAAATTGAGTTATTTTACAAAAAAAATGTGTTGTTCTGACAAAAATAATGAAGTATGTTGTACCTATTTTCAATGTCGGGCGGTACTGTACCCTTTCAGCGCCACTGGCCATTAAAATAGCTACACCAAGAAGAAATGCAGATGATAAACGGGTATTCATTGGACAAATATATGACACTAGAACTGACATGTGACTACATTTTCACGCAATTTGGGTGCATAGATCCTGTGAAATCAGTACCCAGAACAACCATCTCTGGCCGTAATAACGGCATTGATACGACTGGGCATTGAGTCAAACAGACCTTGGATAGCGTGTACAGGTACAGCTGCCCATTCAGCTTCAACACGATACCACAGTCCATCAAGACTAGTGACTGGTGTATTGTGACGAGCCAGTTGCCCGGCCACCATTGACCAGACGTTTTTAGTTGGTGAGAGATCTGGAGAATGTGTTGGCCAGGGCAGCAATCGAACATTTTCTGTATCCAGAAAGGCCCGTACAGTACCTGCAACATGTGGTCGTGCATTATCCTGCTGAAATGTGGGGTTTCGCAGGGATCGAATGAAGGGTAGAGCCACGGGTCGTAACACATCTGAAATGTAACGTCCACTGTTCAAAGTGACGTCAATGCGGAACAAGAGGTGTAACCAATGGCACCCTATACCATCACGCAGGGTGATACGCCAGTATGGCGATGACGAATACACGCTTCCAATGTGCGTTCACCGCGATGACGCCAAACACGGATGCGACCATCATGATGCTGCAAACAGAACCTGGATTTATCCGAAAAATTTACGTTTTGGCATTCGTGCACCCAGGTTCGTCGTTGAGTACACCATCGTAGGCGCTCCTGTCTGTGATGCAGCGTCAAGGGTAACCATAGCCATGGTCTGCGAGCTGATAGTCCATGCTGCTGCAAACGTCGTCGAACTGTTCGTGCAGATGGTTGTTGTCTTGCAAACGTCCCCACCTGTTTACTCAGGGATTCACACGTGGCTGCACGATCCATTACATCCATGCGGATAAGATGCCTGTCATCTCGACTGCTAGTGATACGAGGCCGTTGGGATCCAGCACAGCGATCCGTATTACCCTCCTGAACCCACCGATTACATATTCTGCTAACAGTCATTGGATCGCGACCAACGCGTGCAGCAATGTCGCGATACGATAAACCGCAATCACGATAGGCTACAATACGACCTTTATCAAAGTCGGAAACGTGATGGTACGCATTTCTTCTCCTTACACGAGGCATCACAACAACGTTTCACCAGACAACGCCGGTCAACTGCTGTTTCTGTATGAGAAATCGGTTGGAAACTTTCCTCATGTCAGCTCGTTGTAGGTGTCGCCACCGGTGCCAACCTTGTGTAAATGCTCTGAAAAGCTAATCATTTGCATATCACAGCATCTTCTTCCTGTCGGTTAAATTTCGTGGTGTAGCAATTTAATGGCCAGTAGTGTATATAGATACGTACGTGTGACAATTCTTATGGTATCGATGGATTCGTAACTTAGTTTAAAGCCTCTTCGTAACACCACGTTGTCATTCCCACGTCTCTCCATTCTGAACTATATGGGACCTAAAGAATTAAAGAGAATGGCTGATACAGCGCAGTTGAGGCGGATTACCACTGTACACAGTGAGTCATTTAAGCATCTTGCTAAGGACCTCACTGGTTCATGTAACACACTACTTTGACAACAGTCAAGAATTGCATCTAGAACTTTAGGAGCTGTCTCTGTCAGCAAGTCATCGACGTGCCAAAGTAGCACCCAGCAGGAGAAAGGCACTTCAATGTTTTTTATTCCAGTCTCTGATCACAATATCAATTCTTTATCGTCTAATGAATAGATATTGTGAGCAGAGACTGTCATATAAAACATTTGACAGAATTGGATCGCTGTTTGTTTACGCCATTATGTCGCAGTTGGTGAAGGGCACTTACGCTGCTCCGCCCTGCACCACAGAGCAATTGCTGGACCTAACTGACTGGCCCCTCTTCTAGACGCTTCCGAGTGATATAGAAAAGTGACGTCTTCCGCATGGCCATCTATCGAAATATGTGTTTATTTTTTATATCCTCCCTCTTCCTTTCGGGCCAATCAGCAGCCTGTCATCATCGAACAACTGTGCTGTGCTGTAATGTCCAGTTTGGGCCAGACAGAGAGGAATCAATGACGCAACCGCCGCCACGGTTGCCCCGTAAAGCGGGTACTAGGGCAGCTCAGCACTTTTCCGCCTTGTCTGCGATGCCAGCGCCCGGCCATTTCTCCAAGTGCCGGGGTTCAAACTGAGGACATTCACCCTGTGCCATTGGGACAAGAGGTAGTCTGTTGTATTCTCAGCAGCCTATGCCTTACCGCTCAACTACAGGTCAGCAGCAGTATTGATGTTGCGTTGTTTGAGCTGCCACTGAAAAAGTCGTGCTGGAAGGCCATCACACTGGATGACGCTTTGTCGACTTGCCGCTGTCGTCCGCGATCAGCATCGAACGAACATAAACATACGGCCCACAATCTGCCTTCTTCTGTTGAAACCACATCCACCTCTGATAGAGAATCATCACCCATACCAAACTATCCTAGACACCCAGTTTCACTGCTTTTGTCAGAGCAACACAGTGACTATGAAGCAATCAGTCCCTGAAGGCGCAGCGTTGATGCGATTCCACACAAAGATTACATGAGCTAGAGAACTGCGACAGAGCACAGCCAACAGTAGCCACCACATGTGGGTACGCACCGATCGTGGATGAGTCTCTATTTACCAACAGAATGTTTGGCATTGTAAACAGCCGCATATCCCATTCTCGTCCATCTACATCACTCAGAACATTATCTTCATTACCTGTTGATGCCCTACTACTAACTGAACTACACTCCACTTCTTCCTCTTCTTGAAATCGACGCATTTCTATCTTCATGATCCCAGACCCCGAACGTATGTTGTGCATCATCTTTGAAGTTACAAAATTTGATACACTATGTAAATCACCTTACGAACCAAGTGTTCACTGCAAATCACATTTACATGTCCAGTTTGACTTACCTCATAATACTTCCCGTTACTTTTAAAAAAATGTCATGCACACTTTTTTTTTACCGTGAATAATAGATATTTTACTTCACTTCCATCTTTAAAATTTTTCTTAGGTTCGAAATCAAGCACAATACACCAATAATTTTTTTTGGCTGCCCTTCTAGAACTGTGTATTTCACGAACTTCAATGGATTGCAAATAAAAGCTAACAAGTGATTGGCTGTTATTTCAAATGCTCTGAATATTTGCAATTTGAAACAATTTGTCCCCTGCTTTATAAAGAGTTTTGAGATTAGATCAGTTACATTTGTCGCCCAAACAGGTATTAAGTCAAAATTATTTACTGCGTATATGGTACAAAAACAGAGTGTGTGAAAGACAGAGCAACAACCGTTTTCATTATTACTTCCAAAGATAAGGGTATCACCACGACATTGGTCGTAGTGTCAGACTTTCTCTACATATTCATCCTTGAATACGACGTACACTGACGGGAAAAAAATACAATATCAAAAAGATATTTAACATAGAGGACTGTACTTATGGGAATTCATTTGTCTAGGTAACATACTTAACTGATAAACAATGCAAGATCACAGATTAATGTGAGGGCGAAATAAGTTATTGCAAATGTGAAATGCTGGTACATTAATAAGCGGTGTAACCGCCAGAATTTTAAACGCAAACATGCAAACTTGGATGTTGCACAGGTGTAGGGCGTCAGTTTGTGGCATGAAGTTCCATGCCTGTTGCATTTGTTCGGTGAATGATGCATGTGGATAATGCTGGAGTCTCGACTGGAGACGGATCTGATGATCGAGCAGACCGAGGAAATATTTAGACACTCTGTAGGAGAGCTTGGGCTACAACAACGGTATGTAGGCGACCGTTATCCTGTCGGAAAACACCCCCTGGAATGCTGTTCACGAATGGCTGTGTAACAGGTCAAATCATCAGACTGACATACAAATTTCCAATCAGGGTACGTGTGATAAAGATGAGAGTGCTTCTACTGTCATACAAAATCGTACCCCTGACCATGATTCCAGGAATGGGTCCTGTTTGTCTAGCACAGGCAGGTTGGATGCAAGCCCTCAAATGCCCTCCTCCTGACCAACACACGGCTATCACTAGCTGCGAAGCAAAACTAGCATTCAACAGAAAATGCAACAGATGTCCGCCCTGCCCTCCAGTGAGCTCTCTCTTGACACGACTGAAGTCGCAGATGGCGATGCTTTGGGGTCAGTGGAATGGGCGCTACAGGGCGTCTGGCTCGGAGCTCTCCTCGAAGTAACCGATTTGTACCAGTTCGTTGCGTCACTGAAGCGCCAACTGCTTCTCAAATTTTCTGCAGATGCAATACGATGTGCCAGAGCCATAAGCCGAATACGATGGTCTTCCCTCTCGGTAGTGCTACGTAGCCGCCCGAACTGCCATCAATCATGCGCAATGGCTACATTCCTGCCAAATCTTTCTGCAATATCGCAGAGCGAACATTCATCTTCTCCTAGCCATATTATACGACTACGTTCAAGCTCAGTGAGGTCCTGATAATGACGTCTTAGACGTCTTAATGGCATTCTTGACTAACATCAACTCACGACGTCCAATCTGAAGGGTAACTAACGCTCACGACCTCTAGAGCGTGTATTTACAACAAACCTGATTTGCAGCCTTTTAGTGGTGCTTTGGTATGCGAATGATGGGAAATTTGAATAGACATCGTCTTTCAGCTGTAGTAACACGCCAACCAACTTCACTTTATGTCGCACAACTCCTTCTTGGTGTTGCGAATTTTGTTCGCCAGTGTATTTCTACCAAGTATGGACGATTTGGCGGGTACCTTGCATGTAGAAGTCTGCGTTTTGGCTGTTAATTAAACGTTGCACCTCAAAAATAACCTCGTCCTCTTTCTGCTTTCTGGAAACGCCTGCCACCTAACAGTTTCTTCGTGCGAGGGAAGAGGACGAAATCACTGGGTATCAAATCAGAAGAATATGGGAGGTCAGGTAGAAATGAGAGCCCAAAGTGACAGCTTGTGTGATTTTGTCCTGTACTGAATGAACTGGGGAGTAGTTGTGTATTAAAAACACCTTTGACAGTTTGTCGCTCCCTTCCTCTTTACAGCCTCTCGCAATCTTGTCAGGAGACCTCAGCAGTACACTACTCTGACGGTTTGCCTCTTAACCCTTTGTTTCCTGACATAAGAAAAAATGTATTTTTTAACATTTTCTTTGCAGAATTTATGCTATTGTGGCCTCAAATGACGGTAGGATTTTTTGTAAAATTTTATTTTATTTTTCACAACTTTTTTCTCTCCTGGTATTCACAAGTACCGTCAGACTCCATGGACAGAATCACAACATGCGCAGAAAAATGCTCCAGTTTTTATAAGTTGTACTTTATTCCACATAAATATTAAATATTTTAACATTAGAAAATTAATTAACAGAAATATGATATTTCTGAATTTTTTTAAATTTCACATAGATTTAATCTAGAGCAACTTCACAATACACAGTAACTTAGCTATACATTTTTGACAGTATATACGTATCACATATTTAGTGATACCTCATGAAATTGTAGGAAACAGTTCTTTTTCTCATTGCAGCACAAATACACTTTACATGTACCACATTGTGAATGTGCTCTCGACTGAATTTTATTTTTCGCACAAATTTCGCATCGTCCTCTTTTACAACTGAACACTACAAAATGGTTTCCTCTGTTGCCCAGACGTACATCCTTCGGAACAGAAAAGTTATCCTTCCTTCTCTTTGGGAGAGTTATTTCATCTTTAACAGAGTTTCTCTTTTTGAGATTTGGCACTTGCTGTGCTGCTGCCACAACACGCCTGAATTCCAGCAGTGGCAGTGCCCCATGTAAATCACTGAAAATGACGTAACCATTGACAAAAGCAATTTCTATTGCTCCCCAGAAGAGACGGTGCCACCATTTCTTTGATCGCTTGTCAAGACCATAAGTTGAACGTTATCTGTCTGCATGATCCACACCACCCATGTTTTTATTGTAATCACATACAATAACTGGACATGGTATAGTCATACTAGTTCCATCTTTCTGTTTTCTTGTCACTACGCTCTGTTCAGTGCCATGGAAGTTTGACGCAAAATACACTACCTTATTTTGCTTCCATTGAAATACTGTTAGGTCTAAAGATGACTCTCTGTGATTTGATTTAGACATTTTTCTTTAGGTAAATTGCCTGGCAAACCTTTCCTGTTTGTTCTAATTGTTCCACAGGCAAATGTATTTACCGATTTCTGTGTGAGAAAAAGCAGACAGAACAACTAGTGAGAGGTAATGCATTGTTGCTACAATAAAGTTTTCACACAACCTGACGGTACTAATAAGTCCGCCTTATATTTTCCACTTTATCTCATTCACATGTAACGTAATGCTTTAAACTATTATAAAAAAAAACAAAGAAGATAAGTACGTACAATGGAAAACTCAACGGAAGTTTCAATAAATTGCGCACAAATTCAGGCAACACCATGGAAACAAGCATATGCAATCTTCTGTTTTCACAGCAGCGCGCGAAAAACAATTTCAAGCTCTGACCGTCAGAGAGGTCTATGTATTGCACAATAACATCTATGAAACAGTAGAGCAGAGTTACTGTTACGTACCGACAGGCTCTCAGATCACGAAACTGCACCACGAAAAAATAATGAGAGTCAAAACTTATTGGTACTTTTAAGTACCGTCAGGCAACAAAGGGTTAAGAGCATAATCTGTTATCGCCACGTCACGGAAGCTCCAAAAATCAAGTAAGATCACTTTGCCCGGTGATGGTCGGGTATTCGTCTTTTTTGACACTGCTGAATCCAAGTGTTTCCACTTCTCACTTTGCTCATTTATATCTTAGTCACGGCGATACACCTGTCAGTCGTCCATGGTGGTTCGGCAGTTAAAAACAAGTCATCTTCATTGTCCAGACACGGCTGCAACATTTTCATTGCTGCTTCGGTTAGGCGAGCTTCTTCAGTGTGTGTGAAAAGTCGTGGAACCCGGCGGGCTCGATGTTGTAAACGGGCCCATGATTGATTTTAAATTTTTCCTCTTTCGTCTCGATTGTGATATGGAAAAGTTCTTGTCTCGTGATTAACAGTTCTTCACAGTGAGATGGTCTGCCACTTTCCCACTCGGCCTCGTCAGTTTGTTTACGTTACCGGCGTGATACAGTACTATACCACTGAGATTTAAATATGTGCTCGCACAGAAAAAAAATAAATACGTCTTTTTATGTTTTAGACGTGACAATTAGAACTTGCGTACCAGTGTGAATTGGGTTTACGTACTGTCACTTGTAACATTCCTGTACATGAGCTAAATTTTGTTCTGCTCGCTATAATTAGTGTGTGGTGTCGCAAGAGCAGTGATGTTTCTGACAGCATTATGACAGGTACGACTACACAAGTAACGAAATGACCGACATGCTAATATGTGCTTCTTGTGCACGGAGAAGAAGATGGAACTACAGATCTCTTGAGTCACTGTGTGTGGAGAGACTTTCCAATACAAATAGTAACTGACAGAAACTACGAGAGACCAGAAACTTTCCATTAGGTACCTTCTTTTTCGCCTGGAGTTCTCCCAAAATTGCAGAATGTACATATAGGAAAGTTCGTTCTCTTTACTGCTTCCCGTACGGAATACTGTCTACTACTGAAAAACGTGCAGTAGATATCGTGCGGTGTATGCTGCTCCTGTAAGAACAGAGGGTATCCTTACTGCACGAGTCGTCGCCGCGATTTAAGTATTCAACGCACAGCTACTCTTGTTTCACCATGTGCGTCAGTCTTCACACAGTCGGTACACACTTTTAAATAAATTTACTCAAGATTTTGAAACTCTTTCGTAATGTGTTGCACGGTGCGACGCTTTTGCTGAGTCTCTTAGCGGAACTCTTTTCACAACAGGACGCCCCACAGTACCGAAATCATGCATTTTCGGGTGGGTGTTCCCAGTTGAAAATTTACCATTTTGTCTTCAGGCGCGACGTACTAAGTGTTTACCGACCTTTTTTTGGACTTCGATTACAAAAAGAAAGAGTAGTCCACTCAGACGATTTTTACGTAATATATTGATTGCTACGCTTTCTTTACAAGTTTTGTGCTTTAAGACTTTCATAATGTCCTGAATACGATTAATTATAATTTCATTTTATTTACATTTCACTGAAGGCGCACTTCAATAAATGCACAGCAAGTGTTCAAATAGTCTCCCTAAGCCGTATAACGTGCCTGATAACTCCGCAAAAATGTTATCCAACTCGTTCGAGCAAGACAGTGTTTAGTGTGACTAAACTCCATTGATTCAAGAAGTCGGCCCAAATGTGATGCCAATTAATTCTGGCAGGCCTCAAAGACCACGAAACACGATTTCGAACCATCTAATGCCCAGAAAAGTCGACAATTAGCTGTGCTCGTGGACCACTGTTGAAGTACGCTAGGACTCCGCCATCTTGTATCAGAGTTCATCTGCATCTACATTATTATTCTGCAATTCACAATTAAGTGCCTGGCAGAGGGTTCATCGAACCATTTTCATACTACTTCTCTACCATTCCACTCTCGAATGGCGCATGGGAAAAAGGAACACCTCAATCTTTCCGTTCGAGCTCTGAGTTCTCTTATTTTATTATGATGGTCATTTCTCCCTACGTAGGTGGGTGTCAACAAAATATTTACGCATTCGGAAGAGAAAGTTGGTGATTGAAATTTCGTAAATAGATCCCACCGCAAAGAGAACCGCCTTTGTTTCAGTGACTGCCACCCCAACTCGCGTATCATATCAGTCACACTCTCACCCCTGTTGCGCGATAGCACGAAACGAGCTGCCGTTCTTTGCACTTTTTTGAAGTCCTCCGTCTATCCTACCTGGTAAGGATCCCATACCGCGCAGCAATATTCCAGCAGAGGACGGACAAGTGTAATGTAGGCTGTCTCTTTAGTGGGTTTGTCGCATCTTCTAAGTGTTCTGCCAACAAGGCGCAGTCTTTGTTTCACTTTCCCCACAATATTATCTATGTGGTCTCCCCAATTTAAGTTGCTCGTAATTGTAATTCCTAGGTATTTACCGAATTGACAGCCCTTATATTTCTGTGATTTATCGTATACCCAAAATTTATCGGATTTCTTTTAGTAGCCATGTGGATGACCTCGCACTTTTCTCTGTTTACTGCCAATTGCCACTTTTCGCACAATACAGAAATTCTCTGTAAATCATTTTGTAACTGGAATTGATCGTCTGATGATTTTCCTAGACGGTAAATTAAGCGTCATCTGCAAACAATCTAAGGGGGCTGCTCATATTATCACTCAGATCATTTATATAAATCGGGAACAGCAGAGGGCCTAAGACACTACCTTGCGGAACGCCAGATATCACTTCTGCTCTACTCGATGATTTACCGTCTATCACTACGAACTGTGACCTCTCTAAGAGGAAATCACACAACTGAGACGATACTCCATATGCACGCAATTTCTTTAATAGTCGCTTGTGAGGAACGGTATCAAAAACCTTTTGGACATCTAGGAATATGGAATCGATCTGAGATCCCTTGTCGACAGCACTTCATGAGAATAAAGAGCTAGCTGTGTTGCACAAGAACGATATTTTCTGGATCCGTGTTGGTTATGTATCAATAAGCCATTTTCCTCAAGGTGACTCATAGTGGCTGCATATAGGACGTGACATTGTTTCCCGAAAATCTTTAATTGACATGCAGAAACTGATGTGCTCCCCCTGTTAATTACAAATTACTTTCACCCACTCTAGCAAAAAATTTTACGCACAGCCTTCATTGGTGCTATTTAACTGCAATCTCGTAGATTCTAATAGGCTTACATGTAAGTATAGAAAAGCATAAAGTATGTCTTACCTATGAATGACACGTATGTACAGTCTGTTAAGTTAGCTTATCAGGAGAAAAATGTATTTGACAACAAACTAAAAATATAAATATATCATATATGAACTAAAAAAAAATACAGTCACAATAATATCTCCAGTCATCCGCACGGTCGATAATAGCTTGGGATCGTCGAGGCATGCCTGGAACCAAGTTCTCCGCGTATTCACTTGCAACAGACCTCAGAATGCGTCGAATTTGTGTACACATCCGTTTGTAGGTGAAGATCTTTTTTCCTTGCGACTTCTTTTTGAAAGAACACCATACGTTTCCAATATGATTAGCGTCAGGCCACTGTGAGGGCCAATCCAGTACCTGCACAAATTCATCCGTTTTGTAGTCGCTGCAAAACTTACTGAGGTGCTTCGGATCATTGTCCTCTTGCAGTACCCAATCCCCATTTTTATCGATGAACCAACGTTTAGCAGACGGGATCAAATATCTTTGATAAAAGCAACACGGAAAGTGCGCTCATGTCTCGTCTTGCGTGTCTCAGTCAAGAGTTCAAAGTAAACAGATGCTTTATGGACATTTCATAAAGAACAAAGCTTCTCCGTGTTGGGTTGTGAAAGAACTGAGGCGATATCTTTTACCATCTGTGTGTAATGCCGACCACGCCCCTACTTAACAAACTGTTTGAGATGCAGAATCATTACCATTTTCAGAAAGAAACCACCGTAGGAAATCCATACAACGTCCTAGCGCTTGCAAATGCTAACGATAGTAATGCGTATTTTGTGCTCCTGCAATACCCTCCAACGAGTTACGCAAGCTGTGCACCACCTACGGTGTTAATACGTCTCTTGAAGCGGTTTTCGGCTTACAAGGCCATCGTCAGAGAACAGCTATGTTCATCAAAGAGAATAGAATATTGATGACCCATTTTTAAGAAGATATAGCACATTGTCGCCGGTGGAGTTGTATCACATTTGAAAGTACATACAAGTAAATAATACTTAAATATAAAGGAAACAACCAGGAAAACTGTTGGTTCAAATGGCTCTGAGCACTATGGGACTCAACTGCTGTGGTCATAAGTCCCCTAGAACTTAGAACTACTTAAACCTAACTAACCTAAGGACATCACACACATCCATGCCCGAGGCAGGATTCGAACCTGCGACCATAGCGGTCGTGCGGTTCCAGACTGTAGTGCCTTTAGCCGCTCGGCCACTTCGGCCGGCAGGAAAACTGTTGGTAAATGTGGAATTTTTATCTAGTATTACATTATTAACCATTACTTTGGGGACATTTTGTGTATTCCCATTCGGAAACAGTGCGATGTGGCGCGGAGGAAAGATACCGCTCCTCAAATTCTGGAAGACGACCGTTCAAATCCCCGTCCTTGCAGGTTACATTTTCCGCTGTTTCCTACATCGGTTAAGGCAAACACTGGAATGGTTGCTTTGAAAAGGAAGCGACCGATTTCCTCACCATCGTTCCCTAACCCCGACCTTGAGCAACTTCGCTAATGAGCTCGTTATCAAAGGGACGTCCTAATCTTCCTTCTCTCTTTCTATCGGGAAGGGCCGGGTTTTTAATCTCTGTTCGGTCACGCAGAATTAGGCTTTCATCTGCAATTAGTAGCGAGCAGAAAGGAAGGCGACGAGGGATGGCAATGCAGCCTAGAAGATAATTGCCCTTATTGCTCACAAAGGTAACGGTAGGATTGTGAGGAAGGGTGAAGGTTATGGTAGGAAGATTAATCACGTTTTGGATCCGACTACTTATAAAATGTTTCAGAAATATACCGCAATGAAAGTTTCAAGAACAACTAAGCAACTGACAAAAGAAACAACTCTCCACCATACAAGCTGATCGACCGACACTTACGACATACTCGAATTGCACAAACCTGAGGTTCCTTTCAGAACTATTCTTATTGCCATATGATCTTCTACCAACCAGTTGGCATGATATAAAGCCAAGTAACTGACACCTTGTGTTGAAGAAACTGACAATTGTATAAACTCAGCACATTTTGTTGGGAAACGAAAGCCAACAACGTGAGATCAAGTGATATTATTGTGTCCGTATTAACTATCTGTCAACGAAGCTGTTGCAAGCACAGAAGATTTTCCTCGGTAAACACAGTAATTTAGTCTTACTGTAACACATCTCCAGTACAGTGATGAAGTTTAGAAGTAAACTGATTGTTTTGTCGTCGGCATCCCTCTTAACCTTGCTCATGTCAGCTTGTTTATGGAGACTGTCGTTCAACAGTCATTCCGGCAGATAATAATTACTGGCCACGTAGATGACAGTGTTGTAGTATGGGCACATGGTATAGAGGACTTGGATGTCTTTCTGGTACGTCTCAACAGCATAAACCCAGAAAACTCAACTGATGAAGAAAGAGTTCAGCGAGGAACTTAATTTCTTTGGTGTATCAGTAGTCAAACAGACCCAAACCTGCACAATGAAACCAGTCATTAACGGAAACAAAAAAACTAGTATTATTAAAACCTTCGTGCTTAGGGCCAAAAGGGTAGGCAAGCCAATTTACTTAAAAGAAGAACCGAGTTGTTTACGATTTGAAGTGAACTGACAATAAAGTAAAGATGCAAACGACAAAACACCATGTCCGAGAAAAGAGAGTTTTAGGACTAACGAGGAACTATGGCAGCCAACAGGCAAAGTTTTCCTCTCTTCTTTGAACAAGGTTACAGGCTGCACTGGAAAAGCTACAGAATGTCTGAGAACTACGACTGGTATTCGTCTACACTAGCGTCAACTGTTGTGTAGAAAATTCTGTACAACTATGCTCAAGTATACATTGCTAACAATTGTGGTCAAGTATACATTGGTACTACAATAAGAAGTACACAGTGCTCATTGATGATAATCTCAGACCGAACAGATCATTAATTATAATGTCAGGAAACTTAACTGATCAATTTATGAAATTATATTAATATTGCCAGGCCAACGAGTACCACCGATGGATTTTCAGGAGGAAAATCTAATGGAAGGGCAGAATTTCCCCATTCTTTATTTGTTTATTATAGAAAAGAATCACCGAATTTTCCTTTGAAGATCCTGGTACTTACATATGAATTTTGCGGTGAAGCCATGGGATGCAGGAGCCATACCAGCCCCATACCTCGTTCTGCTAATTCGCGCCCAAAGAGATGTCATAACTTGAGCGTTAAGACAAGGTGCCGCCCCGGTCTGCAGAGATGATTCCACGTCCAACGCCCCTATGTTGTTTACTGGGAGCTATTTATCAACTAAAAATTCACACCATGGTAGGACGCTTATACGTAGTAGATAGGGGAAGTGCAGCAGTTACCGCCATTTTGGGTATGCAAGTGTTGCCTTCTACAGCGCTGGGATATGTTTGATCAGTATGTTTCTAGTTGGGAAATGGTGCATACGTTTGGATCATCACACTGTCTTCCACCGTGGCAGTCCGGCATCGCGGATCCACTGATCACACTGTGGTAAACCCTGCCACCACTCGGTCCCTGCCTCCGAGCTCGTAGTACGCAGCTCGTGGCAGGCGACACTCAGTTTCTCGATTTTTTTTTTTAGTCTCTCAGCACTGGACCTATTCCATTCCACTGTGAACGATGAGATTTTCCAAGCCATCCAGAATTGTGGATGGTTTCCATAAAACAATGTGACAGACTACCTCACTTCTGTGTGTCCTCCGGCGATATATGCACACACGGAAAGAAATCACGACAAGAAAGACTTGTAATGAGTAAAGAAATTTAGGGGTACATTTTTCTAGGTAACATGCGTAAGTGATTAACACTGCAAGATCACAGATTAATGTAACCTTGAGATAAAGCATTACTAATCTGAAATGCTGGTACATTTATAACCGGTGTAACCGCCAGGATCTTCAATGCAAGCATGGGAACGTGCATGCATTGTGTTGTACAGGTGCCAGTTTGTTGGATGGAGTTCCGTGCCTCTTGCACTTGGTCATCTATACAGAAACGGTTAATGTTATTTGTGGATGACGCTGCAGATTTCGTCCGATGTTGTCCCATATTTGGTCGATTGGAGACAGATCTGCTGATCGAGAAGGCCAAGGCAACATGCCTACGCTCTGTAGAGCATGTTGGGTTACAACAGCGGTTTGTGGGCGAGTGTTATCCTGTTGAAAGATACCCCCTTGAATTGCAGCACAACAGGTCGAATCACGACTCTGTTGTGCAGTCAGGATGTGCGGAGTAACCAAGAGAGTGCTCCTGCTGTCATACGAAATAGCGCCCAAAAACGTAACTGTAGGTGTAGGTCCAATGTGCCTAGCATGCAGCGAGGTTAGTTACAGACCGTCAACTACTCTCCTTCCAATCAATATATGTTATCACTGGCAGTGAGGCAGAACCAGCTTTCATCAGAAAACACGACAGTTCTTCAGCCTGCCGCCCAATTATTTCTCGCTTAACACCACTGAAGTAGCAAATAGCGGTGGTTTGAGGTCAGGGGATGAACACTATAGGGCGTCTGGCTCGGAACTCTCCTTGAAGAAACCGATTTGTAACAGCTCATTGCATCACTGTCGTGCTAATCGCTGCATTTGTGCAGGGCAATTCCGTGCCAGACGCCCTGCAATGTGCATTCTACTGCTGCTGCAGATGCTGTACGATAAGTCTGCGTCATACGCCGAACACAATGGTCCTCCCTCTCGATAGTGTCATGTGGCCATACGAGCTCTGTCGTCTTGCGACCGTACATTCTCGTGACCATCGCTGACAGCATTCATGTACAGCGGCTACGTTCCTGTCAAGTTCTTCTGCAATATCACAGAAGAAACATTCAGATTCTCCTAGCCCTATTATATGACCTCGTTCAAACTTAGTGAGGTGATGATAGAGGCGTTTTTGTCACCTCAAAGGCATTCTTGAGTAACATCAACTCACCACTTTCAATCTCAAAGATAACTAACGCTTACGGCCGTTATAGTGTGTATTTAAACAAAATCTGATTTGCATCCTCATAATGCTGTTACTAACCCCATTCTTATGCCACTGGCGCGAAATTGTAATACACATCATCTTTCAGGTGCAGAAACACGCCTACCAACTTTCGTTTATTCTCGCACAATTCCTTCTTGGTGTTGTGATTTTTTTTTTCATCAGTGTATATTCAAATTTAATTTTGCTGGCTATCATCGTTCTGAAGTTTTCACTCGGTCCCTTTCCCCTTAAATTATCATTCAGTCTATGAAACGCCTGCCAAGTCAAGAAGAAAACTCCACAGTCAGGAACAGCAGATTAGCAGATGAGTGGTACTGCATATATGATAGGGATACTATGGTGGTGAGTGACTTCTCCAGCTTTATTCACATCACTCATCTTCTGCAGATCAGTATCTGTAATGTCCAGATAAAGAGTCTGCGCTTTGGAGCCTTTGCAAAGAAAAAGGGGCCCAGGATACACTCGTGAAGCAGACCACACCATACGTGTCCCTTTTGACAATCGCGCACAATTTCCACGCTAAAGTGAGGGATCTAGTCGCCCTAGATACTCATATTGCGTTGTTTTAATCTTCTCGGGCAGATGAAAGCAAGCTTGACCAGTGAACATCACCTTCTTCAGGTACTTTGGGTCACCATCGGTGCGACTCAGAATGTGCCAATTGCAAATATTTTGCTCACTGGGCTGTAATCAGCAGCTGCACCTTGTACACATGGAATTTGAGTCTCTTGTGGAGCACACAGTGGACCGTTGTTGGTGGTAACTGGAACTGCCGTGAATTTTGACGGATTGATCTTGCTGGGCTCCAGATATATGACTGTTCCATCTTTTCTATATCGATAACACTCGTGCGCGGTCGCTTGGAACTCGTACCCTGCATGACATTTTCGGCTTCCTTAGGCTCGTTTACCACTGTGTGATGGTCGGGTGTATCCTGTAAAGTGTCCGTAAGTTCCGCTGAACCTGCGTGTCAGATTTTGTCTCCATCAACAATCCCTTACACTACCATCTGCGTTTAGCCGGTGACTAATCAGCAAAAACAATAAATTTACTCCCCTTTACGTAGTTGAAATACGCCTATAAACTGAAAGCACCCTAAGCATTCGATTCAGTTCCCGTTTCGGCTCTCAAAATGTCTTCTCAGACCGGAACGAAACGTTAATCGATAATTTCATCTGTCAGTAACGGCCATTCAGCCAGAAAGTTTTAAATGAGGTTAATTGCAGGAAGAGGTTAATGCATCCGAATATTTATTCTGTTCTCAATATTGGTTGCCGTATTACATGTCTGCGTATTACTCAGTCGTTTCTCCCACTTTTAGCATGCAAGTTGCAACCCTCTTCCACTACGTGGCTCCGAAGTGTAGCTTTTAAGATGGCAAGGTAACGATGTCGGTGCGTGAGAAACAGAGTGATGTGGTCGAGTTTATATCGACAGAAAACGTGCCTCCAATTGAGATCCACACAGGAATGAAAGTTGCATACGGTGGTGCTTGCATCAACATCAGTAATGTGCGACTTCGGGTTCGTGCTAGTAATGAAGAAAACGATGGTGCTAACATCAAATTTTGTGGCAGAGTTCCAACTGAACGACCGCACACAGCAACCGACAAGGTTCATCGGAATTGGGTTCGTGAAATCAACAGAAAAAAGTGTCGGATAGCACAGACACAGCTCTTAGGTACGTGTGGCATATCGCGAGAGGGTATTCATGTCATCATCGCAGAATTGCATTACAGAAACTGTGTGCATGGTGGATGTCTCCTGGAAGAGTCTCTTTTCCGTTTTGAGCCTGAAGGTGATGGATCCCATAAGAACACTGTGACAGGTGATGAAAGCTGAATTCACCAATTTTTCTCTGAAAACAAGAGAGCCTCAGGCTCACAGTCTTCGGGGATGTTCAAAGTGTGGTGCATTTGTAATACATCGCGAAGGGAGCCGCCATAAACTCTGCAAGGTACTGTGAGGCCCTCACAAAACTCAAAGCACGACTTTGAAGAGTTCTTCCACACATGGAGCGCCATCTTCTTCAGCTTGATAATGTCGCATCACACATGAGCGCTGCGACATCTGCAAAAATCTTACGCCTTGCGTGCACTGTCGTTGATCATCCTCCGTACAATCCTGGCTTGGCCCATTTTGATAGTGACGAAGCGGTGCAAGCCGAAGTGAGGTTGTGACTCCATCAGCATTCTGCAGGGACGGTATCAAGAAACTGATCTCTCGTTTAGTGTCTATGTTTATAAAAACTGTGTCGATATAAAGAAAAAAGATATAGAATGCTATCAACGGTTGTTTCTACATATAAATCATTAGGGAGTATAAAAATTCGGAGGCATTAATTTTCAGCACATCCTCTTACATCGAGTATTGTGTATTGTACTGGGGACCTAGAAACGACGGAGAGGCTTCGACCCGCCGTAGCTCTCAGTGGTTCACAACTCCACAACAGGCCACGGCAGTCCACCCGCCACGCCGCCGCCCCACACCCTACCCAGGGTTATTGTTCGGTTCGGCCCCGAGTGGATCCCCCCTGCCCCCCCCCCTTCCCCCGGGAATGTCAGATACCAGACGAGTGTAGCCCCAAACATTTGCGGGATGGAGTAATTATGGCGTACGTGTATGTGGAGACAGAGTCATATTGTCACTGTAGCGGATTAAGGGGAACAAGCCAGCATTCGCCGAGGCAGATGGAAAAACGCCTTAAAAACCATCCACATGCTGGCCGGCACACCGGACCTCGACACTAATTCGCTAGGCCTATTCGTGCCGGTGACCGGCACGCATTCCCACTCGGGAAGCAGCACGCTAGACCGCGCGGATAGCCGGGCGGGTTTTCTCCTACATTACTGGCCATTAAAATAGCGGTAGCGCGAAGGAAAAGAAGGAACATAATTTAAATTATTATTCTTATAAATTTAATAGGAATAATAGATGTTCAAAGTTTAGGTAAACGAAATTATCTGATGGCATTATTTGCCGGGATTTTTTCGACCGCCTGGTACAAGCCTTTTTTTTCGACTTCTTACTTGTATTTGTGATGCAGATATGATGCAAAAGTTTAGGTGATTTTGGGGTACACTAAGTGCAAAATTTGTTCCAAATAGCAGCTGGCGGCAACAAAGGCTCTAACCTGGCTGGTCATAGAATCGAACTTGTATGACTCGTATGACAAAATTCCCTGTAGTTCAAAATCTATGCTAGAGTTGTCGAGTGGCTGATTAGAGGCTGCGTGCCAGTCTCTCAGCAACTCATGATCAGATGTTTCCCGAGGGCGAAAGACTTGGAGAACATGCTGACCAGGACAACAGTCAAACACCATACTATAGTGCCAGCTTATTTGACTGCTTATGCTTTTTGTATTAAATCTGATGCTACTGCTTACTCCAGATAGGTTCCCCAAATGTTTTCTTGGTTCTATTGGGAGACCGTTAACCTGTGCCACAAGAGATCTGTGGTGACTTTCTGCGTCCAGATGCTCCACTTACACTAGACATAAAGACCAGCAGTCTTGTAGACTACACGGTATAAAACTTGAAATTTGCTTTTATTCTTACATCAGACATATCCCAGTTACATCGTAACTGAAAGTCATTGTTGGAATACACTGAACAGATTTCGTCAATTTATTACTCTCAATCATGATTCACGGTCATATAAATAGTTCCAAGTGCGACAGCCAGCGAACAAGATTTCTCTTTCCTCAAATTCCCTGACGGCAAGAGACCAAAACCATTTCCTAACGAAAGGAACCTGGCGTGACTGTGCACGTCAAGCGTCTGTCCCTTTGAGTGCTAGTCATGCGACTGAGTGTAGCCCTCCTGAAGTAATGGGTTTCATATTCTGATAACGGTGTTGGGATCCCGACCAACGGAGCGATAAATCGCTGCGGTGATGCCGCTGTCCCATCCCGACGCATGCAGTAGACTTTCTTACACGAGGAATGACGCAATCCTCTCATGGACAACGACCATTCAAATACGATTACTGCATGATTAACCTGCTGCGTGAGTTTTTCTTATACAGAGCAAGGTAGATGCGTTACTCCTCCCTACAATGTGCGGTTGTTCTAAAATGCGGGCCATCTGCGTAGGCAAGGATGTAATCCTCCTAAAAGCCGTCACTACATGTAAACTTTAACCTCGTGAATTAAAAAGAGCACTTAACATAAGATAAATGAAGAGAAATTGAACCCATACACTTTACAACAGATCTAATACAACTTACCAGCATTGGTAAATCACTATAGAAGCGATTCGTGCGATTCGGACGTACCTGCACACTGTATTCTATACCAAACAAATTGAGAATGACTCACTTAATGGTTAAAAATCGTTGTCCTCGTCGCTACAAAGTACGTATTTTTAAAGTCCACTGCAAGCCTGACTTACTTAATTAGCTGAAAGTTTCCTTTCAAATAAGAAGTATTCTCTCTGCTGAAGGCAATTCCTGTACTGTTAGTTTGAATATATTACACTTGAATGTAGTTTTTTTCATTAATAAGGCGTAAAAAGATTTTAGCATAATGAGAAAAAGAGTGAAAAATAATTCTGTAAGAAACCTAAATTATCTGGAAACTGAATGCAAAATACACTCCTGGAAATGGAAAAAAGAACACATTGACACCGGTGTGTCAGACCCACCATACTTGCTCCGGACACTGCGAGAGGGCTGTACAAGCAATGATCACACGCACGGCACAGCGGACACACCAGGAACCGCGGTGTTGGCCGTCGAATGGCGCTAGCTGCGCAGCATTTGTGCACCGCCGCCGTCAGTGTCAGCCAGTTTCCCGTGGCGCAGCTCCATCGCAGTCTTTAACACTGGTAGCATGCCGCGACAGCGTGGACGTGAACCGTATGTGCAGTTGACGGACTTTGAGCGAGGGCGTATAGTGGGCATGCGGGAGGCCGGGTGGACGTACCGCCGAATTGCTCAACACGTGGGGCGTGAGGTCTCCACAGTACATCGATGTTGTCGCCAGTGGTCGGCGGAAGGTGCACGTGCCCGTCGACCTGGGACCGGACCGCAGCGACGCACGGATGCACGCCAAGACCGTAGGATCCCACGCAGTGCCGTAAGGGACCGCACCGCCACTTCCCAGCAAATTAGGGACACTGTTGCTCCTGGGGTATCGGCGAGGACCATTCGCAACCGTCTCCATGAAGCTGGGCTACGGTCCCGCACACCGTTAGGCCGTCTTCCGCTCACGCCCCAACATCGTGCAGCCCGCCTCCAGTGGTGTCGCGACAGGCGTGAATGGAGGGACGAATGGAGACGTGTCGTCTTCAGCGATGAGAGTCGCTTCTGCCTTGGTGCCAATGATGGTCGTATGCGTGTTTGGCGCCGTGCAGGTGAGCGCCACAATCAGGACTGCATACGACCGAGGCACACAGGGCCAACACCCGGCATCATGGTGTGGGGAGCGATCTCCTACACTGGCCGTACACCATTGGTGATCGTCGAGGGGACACTGAATAGTGCACGGTACATCCAAACCGTCATCGAACCCATCGTTCTACCATTCCTAGACCGGCAAGGGAACTTGCTGTTCCAACAGGACAGTGCACGTCCGCATGTATCCCGTGCCACCCAACGTGCTCTAGAAGGTGTAAGTCAACTACCCTGGCCAGCAAGATCTCCGGATCTGTCCCCCATTGAGCATGTTTGGGACTGGATGAAGCGTCGTCTCACGCGGTCTGCACGTCCAGCACGAACGCTGGTCCAACTGAGGCGCCAGGTGGAAATGGCATGGCAAGCCGTTCCACAGGACTACATCCAGCATCTCTACGATCGTCTCCATGGGAGAATAGCAGCCTGCATTGCTGCGAAAGGTGGATATACACTGTACTAGTGCCGACATTGTGCATGCTCTGTTGCCTGTGTCTATGTGCCTGTGGTTCTGTAAGTGTGATCATGTGATGTATCTGACCCCAGGAATGTGTCAATAAAGTTTCCCCTTCCTGGGACAATGAATTCACGGTGTTCTTATTTCAATTTCCAGGAGTGTATTTTCATGCTCATAATATCTATAGAAAGCCTCGTGAGTAATACATGCAAATGTCCACCAACGTACTACGTGCACATTTATAGAGTTACAAAAGGCTGAAAAATTATATAATGGGTGTAAGGTAACGATATGAGTGAATGGCACGCTCAGATGACACAAGAGAAATTACATTTCGATCCCCACGTGTTCTAAGACATAAATATAAACATGAAACTAGTGCTGTTCACACCAAATACATCTGATATACACTTCACGTAAATAAAACTGAAAATTCATATAACATGATTATTCAAATGCAGCGCGAACAAGCAACCCTCTCGTGAAATTCCTGACCAATGTAGCTCTGATTTGCCACTTTCATTATCACAACACGAAGCGTTTATACGTGACACATCGTTGCAATCGCGGCCGCAAGCGAAGATAGTTGTTTACAGTGGCAGTCCTTGACCAGCCTCGCGAACTCTAGTCTCGACGCCATTAACTACAGATGTTCAACAACTCTCTTATCAGAACATAACATCAGACGGCTTTCACTTTTAGGCGATTTTGGTATTTTTTGCATGCCACTTCCACGATTTTTTAATTGTAGTGACGAACAGTGTACTTCACCTGTTTTCTTACTTCACATAAAGCTGATGCATGGGCGTGTTTCCCATAAAACACTGTGGTCCGTTTTCTCCTTAGCTTCTTCCCTTCTCTAACGACGTATTAGACGCTCTCCTTCCCTCTTTCGTAACAAACTGGCCTGGTACAGACGCCACCTGCATTAATATCATTTATAGTATTAATTGAAACAATTACACTCCTGGAAATGGAAAAAAGAACACATTGACACCGGTGTGTCAGACCCACCATACTTGCTCCGGACACTGCGAGAGGGCTGTACAAGCAATGATCACACGCACGGCACAGCGGACACACCAGGAACCGCGGTGTTGGCCGTCGAATGGCGCTAGCTGCGCAGCATTTGTGCACCGCCGCCGTCAGTGTCAGCCAGTTTGCCGTGGCGTACGGAGCTCCATCGCAGTCTTTAACACTGGTAGCATGCCGCGACAGCGTGGACGTGAACCGTATGTGCAGTTGACGGACTTTGAGCGAGGGCATATAGTGGGCATGCGGGAGGCCGGGTGGACGTACCGCCGAATTACTCAACACGTGGGGCGTGAGGTCTCCACAGTACATCGATGTTGTCGCCAGTGGTCGGCGGAAGGTGCACGTGCCCGTCGACCTGGGACCGGACCGCAGCGACGCACGGATGCACGCCAAGACCGTAGGATCCTACGCAGTGCCGTAGGGGACCGCACCGCCACTTCCCAGCAAATTAGGGACACTGTTGCTCCTGGGGTATCGGCGAGGACCATTCGCAACCGTCTCCATGAAGCTGGGCTACGGTCCCGCACACCGTTAGGCCGTCTTCCGCTCACGCCCCAACATCGTGCAGCCCGCCTCCAGTGGTGTCGCGACAGGCGTGAATGGAGGGACGAATGGAGACGTGTCGTCTTCAGCGATGAGAGTCGCTTCTGCCTTGGTGCCAATGATGGTCGTATGCGTGTTTGGCGCCGTGCAGGTGAGCGCCACAATCAGGACTGCATACGACCGAGGCACACGGGGCCAACACCCGGCATCATGGTGTGGGGAGCGATCTCCTACACTGGCCGTACACCACTGGTGATCGTCGAGGGGACACTGAATAGTGCACGGTACATCCAAACCGTCATCGAACCCATCGTTCTACATTCCTAGACCGGCAAGGGAACTTGCTGTTCCAACAGGACAGTGCACGTCCGCATGTATCCCGTGCCACCCAACGTGCTCTAGAAGGTGTAAGTTAACTACCCTGGCCAGCAAGATCGCCGGATGTGTCCCCCATTGAGCATGTTTGGGACTGGATGAAGCGTCGTCTCACGCGGTCTGCACGCCTAGCACGAACGCTGGTCCAAGTGAGGCGCCAGGTGGAAATGACATGGCAAGCCGTTCCACAGGACTACATCCAGCATCTCTACGATCGTCTCCATGGGAGAATAGCAGCCTGCATTGCTGCGAAAGGTGGATATACACTGTACTAGTGCCGACATTGTGCATGCTCTGTTGCCTGTGTCTATGTGCCTGTGGTTCTGTAAGTGTGATCATGTGATGTATCTGACCCCAGGAATGTGTCAATAAAGTTTCCCCTTCCTGGGACAATGAATTCACGGTGTTCTTATTTCAATTTCCAGGAGTGTATAAATGGCATTCGACCAGGTACACTAGCAGTACGACTAGCAGCAAACATAATTGCAGGGCACTTATTATTAACCTTATTAAAGAGCGGCAGTCAACTCACTTTTCACAGAATTTTATGTTTTTATCAAGTTCTGTAACATGACTTTTCTCTGTCTGTGTTTTCCCTTATTTTATCCATGCCAAAGAGGAAGATCACGTTGGGAGCCAAAACTGGGAGTTCTTTACTTTCATATTCATTAACTAAATGTTCAACATGTACCTGAAACCACGTTTACTATACATGGATAATCGCTGGACAATGGATACAAATGTAATTACAACCGTAGACAAATTTATGAATTCAGGTAGACTTACCTGACTGAGATTTGCTGTAGAGTTCTGAGAACGACCGCGGTGTTTAATTTTCGAACTTGCCTAGCCCATTAACGCCAGATTTTGCCGCACTGTTTTAACGAATACATCCGTCGTACATCCCACATTGATTTCCGCGATTATTTTGCGCAATTTTTCTCGCCTGTTAGCACTGATATCTCTACGCAAACGCCGCTGCTCCCGGTCTTTAAGTGAAGACCGTCGGCAACTGCGTAGTCGGTCGTGAGAGATAACGCCTGAAATCTGACACACTCCAATGCGTCTAGCTCCAACTACCGTTTCGCGTTAAAAGTCTGTTAATTGCCGTTGTGCAATCATAATCACGTCGGAAACCCTTTCAAACAAATCACCTGAGTACAAATGACAGCTCCGCCAATGCACTGTCCTTTTATATCCTGCGTGTACGCAATACTAACCGTCACCTACATATGTGCACATCGCTAACCAGTTCCAGTTACTTTTGTTACCCCAGTGTGTACAAAGGAGCTTCATAACTCAAAAATAAAATCCACATATTCGAAGTCTCAGGCACAGCCATGAGTAGATACCTGGGCAACGGCGGGTTTCTCATCTACTTCGACTAGCGTTTCTGGGATTCAGACGAGTTTGCATTTAAAGGAAGATAGAGGATGTTGATCAATGCTTCCTTCAATAGCAAGCTCGTAACTACGAAACGTTCATGTCACACGGCGAAAAAGCGTCCACCTAAGAACCTGTTACCAATACCGGGTGATAAAAATGTCAATATAAAGTTAAAAACTGAATAAATCACTTAATAATGTAGATAGAGAGGTACAAATAGACACACATGCTTGGAATGACATGGGGTTTTATTAGAACAAAAAAAAGTTCAAAAAATGTCCGAAGATAGCGCTTCATCTGATCAGAATAGTAATAATTAGCATAACAAAGTAAGGCAAAGCAAAGATAATGTTCTTTACAGGAAATGCTCAATATGTCCACCATCATTCCTCAACAATAGCTGTGGTCAAGGAGTAATATTGTGAACAGCACTGTAAAGCATGTCCGGAGTTATGGTGAGGCATTGGCGTCGGATGTTGTCTTTCAGCATCCCTAGAGATGTCGGTCGATCGCGATACACTTGCGACTACAGGTAATCCCAAAGCCAATAATCGCACGGACTGAGGTCTGGGAACCTGGGAAGCCAAGCATGACGAAAGTGGCGGCTGAGCACACGATCATCACCAAACGGCGCGGGCAAGAGATCTTTCACGCATCTAGCAATATGGGATGGAGCACCATCCTGCATAAACATCGTACGTTCCAGCAGGTGTTTATCAGCCAGGCTGGGTATGATGCGATTCTGTAACATATCGGCGTACCTCGCACCCGTCACGGTAGCAGTTAGAAAACCAGAATCACGCAATTCTTCGAAGAAAAAAGGCCCGATAACGGTAGATGTGGTAAATCCAACCCATACCGTGACTTTCTCGTCGTGCAGTGGAGTTTCCACGATAGTTCTAGGATTTTCGGTAGCACAAATTCTGCAGTTGTGGGCGTTGGCAGACCCTCGGAGCGTGAAATGAGCTTCGTCGGTCCTCAACACGTTACTCAAACAATCGTCATCTTCCGCCATCTTTTGAAACGCCCACACCGCAATTGCCCTCCGCTTCACTAAATCGCCAGGTAACATCTACATCTACATCTACATTTCTACTCCGCAAGCCACCCAACGGTGTGTGGCGGAGGGCACTTTACGTGCCACTGTCATTACCTCCCTTTCCTGTTCCAGTCGCGTATGGTTGGCGGGAAGAACGACTGTCTGAAACCCTCCGTGCGCGCTCTAATCTCTCTAATTATACATTCGTGATCCCCTCGGGAGGTATAAGTAGAGGGAAGCAATATTTTCGATACCTCATCCAGAAACGCACCCTCTCGAAACCTGGCGAGAAAGCTACACCGCGATGCAGAGCGCCTCTCTTGCAGAGTCTGCCACTTGAGTTTGTTAAACATCTCCGTAACGCTATCACGGTTACCAAATAACCCTGTGACGAAACGCGCCGCTCTTCTTTGGATCTTCTCTATCTCCTCCGTCAAACCGATCCGTTACGGATCCCACACTGATGAGCAATACTCAAGTATAGGTCGAACGAGTGTTTTGTAAGCCACCTCCTTTGTTGATGGACTACATTTTCTAAGGACTCTCTCAATTAATCTCAACCTGGTACCCGCCTTACCAGCAATTAATTTTATATAATCATACCACTTCAAATTGTTCCGCACGCATACTCCCAGATATTTTACAGAAATAACTGCTACCATTGTTTGTTCCGCTATCATATAATCATACAATAAAGGATCCTTCTTTCTATGTATTCGCAATACATTACATTTATCTATGTTAAGCGTCAGTTGCCACTCCCTGCACCAAGTGCCTATCCGCTGCAGATCTTCCTGCATTTCGCTACAATTTTCTAATGCTGCAACTTCTATGTATACTACAGCATCATCCGCGAAAAGCCGCATGGTACTTCCGACACTATCTACTAGGTCATTTATATATACTGTGAAAAGCAATGGTCCCATAACACTCCCCTGTGGCACGCCAGAAGTTGCTTTAACGTCTGTAGACGTCTCTCCATTGATAACAACATGCTGTGTTCTGTTTGCTAAAATCTTTTGAATCCAGCCACACAGCTGGTCTGCTATTCCGTAGGCTCTTACTTTGTTTATCAGGCGACAGTGCGGAACTGTATCGAATGCCTTCCTGAAGTCAAGGAAAGTAGCATCTACCTGCGAGCCTGTATCTAATATTTTCTGGGTCTCATGAACAAATAAAGCGAGTTGGGTCTCACACGATCGCTGTTTCCGGAATACATGTTGATTCCTACAGAGTAGATTCTGGGTTTCCAAAAACGACATGATACGCGAGCAAAAAACATGTTCTAAAATTCTACAACAGATCGACGTCAGAGATATAGGTCTATAGTTTTGCGCATCTGCTCGACGACCCTTCTTGAAGACTGGGACTACCTGTGCTCTTTTCCAATCATTTGGAACCTTCCGTTCCTCTAGAGACTTGCGGTACACGGCTGTTGGAAGGGGGGCAAGTTCTTTCGCGTACTCTGTGTAGAATCGAATTGGTATCCCGTCAGGTCCAGTGGACGTTCCTCTGTTGAGTGATTCCAGTTGCTTTTCTAATCCTTGGACACTTATTTCGATGTCAGCCATTTTTTCGTTTGTGCGAGGATTTAGAGAAGGAACTGCAGTGCGGTCTTCCTCTGTGAATCAGCTTTGGAAAAAGGTGTTTAGTATTTCAGCTTTACGCGTGTCATCCTCTGTTTCAATGCCTTCATCATCCCGGAGTGTCTGGATATGCTGTTTCGAGCCACTTACTGATTTAACGTAACAGTACAGTTTGTGATTCCGATGGATTTTGTACGGATAGCATCGGAGGGTACGCCTAAGTGCCAACCAAACAGTAGCGTATGGAATGCCGGTGCGACGTGCGACTGCACGAGCGCTGACTTCGCCGTGCGTAGACCAACCCGCTACAGTCTCCATTTCTTCCTGAACTGTCTCAGCAGCATTACGCCTTGTGCTCGGTCGGCCACTACGGGGTCTATCGTCTAAACAACCCGTGGCTTCGAACTTCGAAATCATTCTCTCCACAGTTGCATTTGCCAATGGATCTTTACCCGTTCGATTCCCCTTCCTATGGCGATAGGATCGTAACGCTGAACTAGCACATTCCCCATTGTGATAATACAGATTCAGTAAAAGCGCCTTTTTAGGTAACTTCTACATGCTGCGACTGCTGGCGCATCTGATTCTCCCTCTCATTACAGCTCCTATTATACAGGATTGTCATACGCAGTTACTGACGTTTTGCTGTGCAGCGCCATCTGTCGGACATTTTGTGAACTTTGTTTTTTTGTTTTGTGCTAATAAAACGCCATGAACAGTCCAAGCATGTGTGTCAATTTTTACCTCTCTATCTACATTATTCCCTGATTTATTCAGTTTTCAAATTTATACTGACTTTTTGATCACCCGCTGTTTCAACGTTTTGGATAGTCCATGAACAGAGGGAGTGCTTCACAGTGATAGTGTAGGTGTAGCACCCTAGGTCCGTGTTTCCGCGCAATGCTGGGCCCGGCACGTTGTGAGTGAGAGTAGAAAGGAGCCGCACAGACAATAGCGCCGTGTCTGCCGGCCCGCCACACAGCGCCGCCGCCTGCTGGCAGGCAACCAGCGACGCAGGGGCCAGGGGAGCAGCAGCCCAGCGCCTCCCCGTCATGAATACTTCATCGCGGCTCAGCGCGGCGCGGGCGACGCTCCGTGGCTGTAATTTATGACCCCCCAACTTCCGGCGCTGTCACCCTTACCAGCCAGTGGGGGACGCACTTAAGTGGCGCCTTTGATGAAAACTTAACTTCTGGAACGAGTTTATAAGCACCCGGAGACGCTCCTAAGATTTGAAACCGTAGAGTAATAATGGTCTCATTCCCGGCCCTTAAGCTGTACTGAGACATCCGCCACCTGGACGGGCTGCACACTCCTCGTGTGAGTTTTACGCCTCGTCGAGAGCACTTTATCAGATGAGGGAACCAGCTGCACTCTCCAACAGCTCGGTGACGGCGCAGCTGTTTACCAGAAAATGACGAGGGCTTGTGATTCGAAGGAAATGAGGAACTAGAATGAAATTTTCACTCTGCAGCGGAGTGTGCTGTCATATGAAACTTCCTTGAAGATTAAAACTGTGCGCCGGACTCGGGACCTTTGCATTGTGCGGGCAAGTGCTCTACCGACAGCTACCCAAGCACGACTCAGGACCGCCCTCACAGCCGTACTTCCGCCAGTACCTCGTTTTCCCACCTTCCAAACTCCACAGAAGTTTCGCAGGAGAAATTCTGTGAAGTTTGGAAGGTAGGAGACAAGGTACTGGCGGAAGTAAGGCTGTGAGCAGATGTTGGGAGACGAGTTTGGTAGCTCAGTTGGCAGAGCACTTGCCCGCACAAGGCAAAGATCCAACGCACGAGTCTCAGTCCAGGACACAGTATTAATCTGCCAACAAATTTCAAATGAGGAAATATTTATGCAATATTTGCACTTGACGTACTGATGTACAGATCTCTTCAAAAGCGCGTAGCTCTAGCACAAAGGCCTATAAACTTTTGAAAGATCCCGTTAATCCCAATGACGCCTTAGTCATCGATTCCCAGAGCCTGGCTCGTCCTTTGAACATCCATTAAAGTAAATCATTTAAATACGAAATAATTTGGGATGAGAGGAAGATGTTCGGATAAATGCTGTTCTGGAAACCCGATCATTTACAAAAATAAGTTGTACCACTGAAACTTTCTGGCCGTTATTTTACAAGTGTTAATAGGAATATTAAACAAAGGAACATCGAACTAAATACAAAGCTGCACTTATATATTTCGTGCCATATTTTATCTTACAAATAACACAGCCACTGACTACATAACTAAAGCACATCATCGATTTTCAGCAACTGTAAGTATACTTGTTCAAAAAATAGTAATTAGTTCACAAAAAATTACTTTACCGGTTAGAGGCACCTAATGCTCTTATGCAGAAGATTAGAAGGAGAGCACTCTAGAAAGTTGATAAAAACTATGCGAGTAATCTTATGACACCAAAGTGCCACAAAATGTGTTTTAAAAGTTCACTTTGGATTAATATGATTTCCAACTGACAATGAAAAATTCTAAGTTTATAATTTCAAAATAATCGGAACGCAATCGTTTTCGACATGTCTACCAACCAACCGACCAGGAAAAGTTGAACTGTTACGTCAGGAGGACATGTCACAAGACGTTCATGAACAGCTAACTTCTCATGGCAACGAGTAATGAAGATTAATAACTGTAGAGATTTAAAAATGAGAGAATATGGCACCATTAGCATGCCAACGGCCAGGTTAAGTTTTGCACTGGACTAGACTCAGGTAGTGACCATTGTGATAGAAGACCATCGTGCTAGAAAAGACTGTCAACTTGCGATCATTTTGGAATCAAACATAACTTCAGAATGAGGACGTAATCTTTAGTATGACAGTACCGTTTTCAAGGCTTGGTGTCTAATAGTGGGGTCAGTCATAAGGCAATACTACACATTAACGCCCATTCTCGGATAGCATGTGGAACTGTTTACTTCAATAGTAATGGCTCCAACAGGTTAGACAAGTTTAGAACAGAAATTTCCCTGTAATTGGTTAGTAGACGTGGCGTACTTGAAACATTCTCAAGCTTCTGTTCCTCTGATTTGTTCCTTGCTAGTTTTCTTAACCAATACTGCTAAAAGCTTGGTCCTTCTGCAAGGTAGATGGTAAACAGACTATAACGGAATTCGTGCTATTTTCCGTTCACTTACTTGAATTACATTTATAAGCTTGTATGTTGTACGAAATCTAAAACGTCCTTGGAATATTATGAATTAGCTATTCCAGAAGGACGTTATTTTTAGGGTTCTGTACGTCAATCAGTAGAAACGGAACCTTTATAGGACCACTTTATTGTCCAGCTGTCTGTCTATGTCTGACTGCTAAAAACGCTTTTTCTCAGTAATAGGTAGAGGTATCAAGTTGAAATTTATGTCACATATTAAGGTTTACGATCTGTTGGAGGAGCAAAAAATTGAAGTTTCTAAGACAATGCAGTCAAAAGGTACGGCTAGTTATGTCACTTATGTAGACTCCCAAACTCACTAGTCATCAAAACGTATAAGCTACTTCCCATTGAGCTAGGGTAGACATATTTGGCCAGAAGTAAGGTTTCGCAGTACAAACAAAGGAAAAAAATCTGAAAGGTGTTATTCTGTAATTATATCAAATGAGAAACAATGTTTGAGATTTATTATCCGACTTTCTGTCTGTCCTTTTTCTCAGGAATGGGTAGACGTATATCTCGCCAATATCAATATCAATAGCACGGAAAACCTGTCGAGATTCTCGATTCCCGGAATGGGTGCTCTGTCTATTTACACAATTAAGTTTTTTCGGAACCGTCGGTGTGCGAGTCTTAGTTGCATTTATCCCGATGATTATATTTACAGCGTACATATGACAACGTGAGAGAGAGAGAGAGAGAGAGAGAAAGAGAGAGGTGGGAGTCGGGGTAGGGGGGAGGGAGATATAAACACAGTTAATATGAAAGAGGTCAGCGAAAGAGGCAGAGAATATGCTGTGGGGGAAACAGCAGCCACATTGATGTCTCATGTTCGTTTTTGCGGAGTTCGTAAGAATATAAGAGTGGAAATTTTAAGGGCAAAGTTTTCTTTATACCGGAAATCAATGCTGAGATAAAAAGATAAATTTGTGCAACGAATGAAAGATAATTTTTTTTTCTGCGAAAAAGAAGCGGTATGAGTATCAGTTATTAGAAAAACCATCTTTTCCAAAATACATGCAAAACAGATTTATAAAAAAACAAACAGATACAAAGATTTCTATGTCTATGCAAGTGAGTCTTCCTGCTCTATAATGAAAATTTACCATCCACATCCCGAGTTGCGGTTATTTCAGGCTCTTCTTCATTTTTTCAGAACAGTAAAACTATCTGGAGAACGCATGTGCACGGCAGACAAATTTAAACAACAACTGGCATTTGCTACCAGTTAGAATATTATTAAAGGTGCCAAATTACATTTTTGCGCAGTGCGTCGACGGTCAGTGATCATTGCAAACAGATAGCAGCACAGTGAGATTGGTGTCCCCAGAGAAGATAAGATCATTAATCTTGTCGAATCGACACCATAATGTTTAAAAAAAAACAACGAAAACCGACGTAATGATCCGAATGCTCAGTGAGGGCTAACAATAAACATTAAAGTCAATAACAAGGTGTATCTAAGTACAAAAATATGCAAAGGCACTACGAAGTAAGGAAAATTTTCTCCTATTATTCCGTTTTAAGCCTTAAAGCAAATTCCAGAGTCTGTGTTGTCCTAACTGTGTATTATTGAATATGATATTGAAAAATTATATATATAGTACACAGACTTCACACAACGGCGATGCATTATAATTTTCTGGTGAGTGGTGTGTGTGAAGTCTCTGCACTGTAATTCAGTCAGCTACGTAGATGCATGAACGTCCTCAGAAACTTATCCAAGGGGAGAGAAAGTTCTAAAATTGCCATTTCTATGTAACTGATTTAGGCACTTTGATAATTTGTTCTGTTCTAAGAACTTAATTTGACAGGGAGAACACCAAACATATCGTATCTGAAACTTCTGGCAATTGTCTCATACGTTGCAGTCCATTTGACACGACTGGACAATTCGTATCATGACAATCGCAGGTTGAACTGTGCTAGAAAGACTTGGAACTTTATTTCGGCAAGAACTTGTAATGGCTCGCATCCACCATGACAGAAAGCAGCGTCAAAATCTTCACCGCACTAAGGAACCGTATAATGAAGCTTGACGATCTTGATAACCATAGAAACACAAGTTACGTAGTGTCTGCTAAAGGCACAGTGTTTCCTATAGCACCCAACATCACAATCGTTTCTAAAAATCATAGGTATTAATAAACAGCTTCAGTTGTATTTATTTTTAAATCACTGTTGGTTTCATGGTACTAGGAAAAACACCTTCAGTGAACGTATAACTGAAACAATAGAGCTAGAAATCTCGGTAATTGGTGCCCAACATTCGTCATCCGTTAAAATAAAATGCAGCTAAAAAAAAGTACGTCACTGAAAAGAAAACAGCCCGGTGTGTGGAGTCTATTCTAATATGTTGGATGATCTCATTTATAGCATACATACCAAGCTCTGTTCTTATTTCTTTGTTTCTTAGCCTGTCTAATCTTGCATAATCCGTAACTCCTCTTAGAAATCTCATTCCTGCCTCTTGGATTCTAATTTCTTGCGTTTTAGTCATAGTCCAAGTTTCACTTACAAATATTGGGTTGGTTCATAAATTCGAAACGTTTATCTGTAAGTTTAATAAACATAACATATACACATAATAGAGACTTTAGTTATCAATAGTATCCTTTACTATTTACATTAGTCTGCCAACGCTGAGGCTTTTCGATTCCGCGACGGTAAGAAATCACGCGGTATTGAGGCGAAGAACTCGTCAAGCCACGTTCGGAGCGCATTTTAATCCCGAAAGAAAGTTCATTGAAGGTTGTTCGATAGAGAGCGCAAAAGCTGAAAATCTGATTGCAGATATCAGGTCAATAAGGTGGGTGCGAAATGACTTCCCAACACCAGTCTTGTATAGCGGTTCCTTTTTTTTTTTTTTTCCTAGAATAGTGCAGGCGGGCGTTGACGTGGAGTAGAATCACTTCACACAATATTCCTGGTCGTTGTTTTTGGACTGTGGCATGGGTGTGTATTGTTCTTAGCATAAGTTACTTTAAGTAATATGTAAGTCTAGCGACCGATAACCTAAGCAGTTTGGTCCCTTAGGAATTCACACACACACACATTTGGACTGCGTCTTCAAGACATCTCAGATGTCTCACGCAATAATTGTCAGCAGTGACGGCTACACCTCGGGGAAGCAATGCGTAGTGTACCACACCGTCACTCTCCCACCAGATGTATAACATTATCTTTCGTGGATGCGCGTGGTTCTCTGCAAGGGGTGTTGCTGCATTCCTTTCTTTTCTTTATGTTAGCATAGACACACCATTTCTCGTAACCGGTAACCATGCCGAATAAGAATGGTCGGTTTTGGTCACGAACCAACTGAAGACGAGCAAGCAGAGATGCACATATGGCCACCCGCAGATTTTTGTGACATTAGCGTAGAGAAAGCTGTACCCGTAGAGCACATTTTTGAACTGTGTCCATTTCATCACATTTGTTAGTTCTCGAGTATTCTGATTTTGATTGTTTGGGGGAAGAGACCAAACAGCAAGGTCTGATCTGATTAGGGAAGGACGCGGAAGGAAGTCGGCCGTGCCCTTTCAATGGAACCATCCCGGCATTTGCCTATAGCGATTTAGGGAAATCACGGAAAACCTAAATCAGGATGGCCGGACGCGGGATTGAACCGTCGTCCTCCCGAATGCGAGTCCAGTGTGCTAACCACTGTGCCACCTCGCTCGGTTGAGTATTCTGATATGAACCATTGTGGATTAATGGGTTCAAATGATCTTCGTCGAACCCGAAGGTCTTCCTGAACGTGGAGAGTAACTAATGTCAAAACGATCCTCCTTAACACGAGAAAACCATTTTCTTCACGTGCTCTGTCCATTGGCGTTATCCCCATAAACGTCACAAATGTTTCTGGCTGCCTCCGTTGCTGTCACCCATCTACTGAACTTTAACAGAAGAAAATGTCGGAAATGATCCGATTTTTCCACTTAGTAACCCATTTTCTAGCGTCCACAGTTCCATTCCCTATCTCCAAATGAAAAATGACAATACATAAACCCAAATAGCAACAGTGAACTACAAATAGGAAATTACACTCAATAAATGAACCCATAGCTACAGGAATACCAACGCGCAAAACAAAAACGCAGCAAGCTTATGCACCAAATATCAACGGGGGACAGGGCAGGTGGGGTGACCATTACCTTATAAAACTTCATTTTTGTGTCTTTTGTCACTTTAGTTTTCGATGTTCTGTTGATTTTTTGTCATATCATTTGCTATTTCTGCAATTTGTTGTCAATGTCGAGTCCATTCTGGTAGCTTATAATACTGTATTTCCAAGGCAACTGCAGTGACTAACTTGCTCAATAGTTTTGTTTCCTGTTATGATCTTAGCCCTCGACGGTTTTGTCCCTTTAGAAGCCATCACTTTTGTTTTTGGATGTGGGTTCTCCATTTTATATTCTTCAGAAATTTCATTCAGTCTAAAGATGGATCTTTGTAGCGAAGTCTCACTATCCTGTAGTGCTGCAAGTTGCTCTGGAGATAGCATCGTCAATGGAAATAACTAAAAGTGTTGGTGGTTGTGTTGTCGAAGTCCTTTGTTGATCGGTATGTGTTCTGATATAGCATAACTAGTCTTCATTTTTATTTTTGTACCTCTACGTAGGCTTTCTATAGAATTTATTATTTGCTGACTGTATTCATTCCTGTGTAATATTTTCGATAAGATTTTCTTACCTAAATTATCGAAGGCTTTCTCTACGTCTGTAAATGTGATGTGTTCCCCTATTGAAGCCGGCCGCGGTGGTCTAGCGGTTCTAGGCGCTCAGTCCGGAACCGCGGGACTGCTACGGTCGCAGGTTCGAATCCTGCCTCGGGAATGGATGTGTGTGATGTCCTTAGGTTAGTTAGGTTTAAGTAGTTCTAAGTTCTAGGGGACTGATGACCACAGATGTTAAGTCCCATAGTGCTCAGAGCCATTTGAACCATTTTTGCCCTATTGAACTCTCTACGTTTTTCTATAACTTGTTAAAGTGTGAAGCACTCCGTCTGCAGGCCACAAGTGGCCCATCGGGACCATCCGACGGAAGTGTCATCCTCAGCTGAGAATGCGGATAGGAGGGGCGCGTGGTCAGCACACCGTTCTACCGGTCGTTACGATGGTTTTCTGTGACCGGAGCCGCTACTATTCGGTCGAGTACCTCCTCAATTGGCATCACGAGGCTGAGTGCACACCAAAAAATGGCAACAGCCCATGGTGGCCCGGATGGTCATCCAAACCAAGTGCCGGCCACGCCCGATAGACGTTAACTTCTATGATCTGACGGGAACCGGTGTATCCACTGCGGCAAGGCCGTTGCCCTGTTTAAGTGTGAAATCATTATAATTACAGGATCTGGCTATTTTAAACCATTTTGATCTTCAGATAACATATTTCTGGCAATAATTTGTAGACACTGAGTTATTATATTTGCGTAAATCTTATAGGCTGTGTCCGCTAAGATTGTACCACGATAATCACTGCATTTCTTTTGCCTTTTTTAAAGATCGATATGACATCTGCTGCCCGATTAGAAACTTACAGGAGCCTCGTTGTAGTTTGTTCTTCGTCCAGCACCTCGACCCTGCCAGGAACTTAAGCTCCCGCCACCTTAGCTCTCAGAGTATAACAGGGCACTCAGACCTCGTCACCACAGTGAAGTGGCAAACCTCGTCGAGCACACTGTTACTCATTGGCCAATTATGAATGAACATAATATGGATAGTCGCTATATAGGCTAAGTGTCAAAGATTACGTGCATTAAACAGATCAGGATAACCTCTACCCCTCCTTTGGAAATTTGTGGTAAGTTCTCATGGGACCGAACTGCCAAGGTCATCGGTCCCTAGGCTTACGCACCACTTAATCTAACTTAAACTAACTTACACTAAGGTCAACACACACCCCCAAGCCCGAGGGAGGACTCGAACCTCCGACGGGGGGGGAGCCACGCGAACCGTGGCAAGGCGCCTAAGACCACGTGGCTAACCGCGGTACCACCTCTTATCCAGCCTTGTGCACAGCAACCGCAATAGGCATAGTATCTAACCCGTGAGTTTTATTTGTGTTTTACGTTTACAAAGAGCAGATGTGTTGAACAAATGCATCCCAAATCATAATTCGAGTCATGGCAATCCAAAATCGCTTTGTTCACAAATAACGTCCTGCTGAATTTTCGTGTAAAGGAGTGACATAATACATGGTTTAAATACAAAAGCACGCATAACCAATATGAAAGGAATTACGTGACAAGTCGAGTCATCCTGTAGCTGCTATAGCCTAACAACAGGAGAAGCAGGACTAAAAATTTTTGTCAGAATTATATGGACACATTAGTGCCAGAATACTTGAACGACTCCAGAAAATAAGTAACAGAGGTTCGTGATGGCTGGTTACAAGTCAATAATGGACATTTTAATATAAACAAGACACCAGTTTGAAATAAATGAATAGTGTGAGAGATGGCACTTTTTTTCCAGTCACTCTTCATTCTGAATGTTACCTGGGGTCGAAATTTCTAACCTCCTTTTGTGACACCACATTTCAAACCCTCTGAGTTTATTCTACTGCAGTCTTACAACTGTCCTTGTTTCCTTTACGAAGTATTTTTTACTCAGTCTTTATAATCTCGAAAAGATTTAGCACCGTTAAACGAGAAAATTGACACTTTGTGTAGAATGAAACTTTTTTCAAAGGCACTACAAGGCTTCCGATTGTAACAACCATGCATTTCAACGTATTTCGTAAGTCGGTACAATTCACGCAAGCCACTGAAACAACGTATTTCAGCGTTAAAAGTTTTCCGTCGGCGTTTGGTGTCAACGTTGTAGCTCTGAAAGCAGTACGGGCAACTATCGGTGCATCAAATGTTATCGTTGGGTTTCAATGGAAGCTGTAATGGTACGCAATACTTCAGGCTGGCTTGCAGGTTATATGGGCTTCAGAAGAAGATTTCTCTATATAATCATAGAAAGAAAGAACAAATTTGGCAACTATCTGTTTTGCATAGTTAAATTTCATTAACCTCATTAACTACTCCGAGCCCGCCCGGTTAGCCGTGGGAAGGAGCGCCTGGTCCCCGACACGAATGCGCCCAGCAGACTTGTGTCGAGGTCCAGTGAGCCGGCCAGTCTGTGGATGGTTTTTAGGCGGTTTTCCATCTGCATCGGCGAATGCGGGCTGGTTCCCCTTATTCCGCCTAAGCTACACTCTGTCGGCGATTGCTGCGCAAACAAGTTCTCCACGTACGCGTACATCAACATTACTCTGCCACGCAAACATAGGGGTTACACTCGTCTGGTGTCAGACGTTTCCTGGGAGGGTCCACCGGGGCTGATCCGCACAATAACCCTTAAAGAGGGGTTCGGTGTGGGGCGGCGGAGGGGGGAAGTGGACTGCGGTAGTCGTCGTGGGATTGTGGACCACTGCGGCTGTGGCGGGGACAGAGCCTCTTCGTCGTTTCTAGGCCCCCGTTTAACATACAATACAATAAAATACAACTACTACGAAAAAATACTCAACTACAAGCAAGTGGAATCTATCCAGAATCAGGTCTTATGCACGTTACCGAATAGCTTAGGTATCTTGGTTTATCAAAGTTCAATTATTTTCCTTGGCTCAAATGGCTCTGAGCACTATGGGACTCAACTGCTGTGGTCATAAGTCCCCTAGAACTTAGAACTACTTAAACCTATCTAACCTAAGGACAGCACACAACACCCAGCCATCACGAGGCAGAGAAAATCCCTGACCCCGCCGGGAATCGAACCCGGGAACCCGGGCGTGGGAAGCGAGAACGCTACCGCACGACCACGAGATGCGGGAATTATTTTGCTATTGTGCCTTTACACGCCATGTCATCTCCTACCTACCAGTCTTGACCACTTTTTATCACCACGTCTAACAGTGACCGCTTCTGTAGCCGAATTGTTAGCGTCACTGTCCTCGGTGCGGAATGACCGGGGTTCGGCTCCCTGTACCTAGTCGGATTTTTCTGGGATGCATAGGTCTCAAACAGAGTCCACTCAGCGTTGTGGAGCCCAGTGAAGAGAAGCTTGGATAAAGAAGCAGCAGCATCATGAGGACGGCAATAACGGATGGGAGGACTGGTGATGTGTTCGTCGCATGTCCAACACTCAGAGATCACTTCTCGTACAGCTTTGTACGCAGCACTCGGCCAGTTGCAACAGGCATAAGGCCTAATCCGTGAGTAGTATTGACGTTTTTACGTTTAACGTTGATCTAAGTACCCTGTTAATTCGATTAAAAGTTCTAAATCTCCCTTACTAAGTCTTCTGCGAACGTTAGTATTGTTATCTGTACGGCTTGCATGTTTCCCAGTTTTTGAAATATATCTCATTATTTTACTGACCATCAAAACGTATTTGTTGTTTTCTTTTCCTCGGGCAGCTTACAGACTTGGAAAAGGACGTAGCTACTGTGGGGATTACATTCGTTAGCGGTCGAGTGCGGTCTCGTTAACAACGTCATCGTGCTTAACAGCAAAAAGCGTTGTTGTGTGCACCATTTTGAGTTTGCTGTGAATGTCTTAAGTTTTTTTCTAATGTAACCAAAATAATATATCATGTTTCGTCGGTAATATTTTCTCATCACTCACTGTTTGGCCCCAAGAAACGGATGCCTCTGCTTGCCCGGTGTTTTGGTTATGTCACTGTTGCGTACTATTCAGTGACAGGAAAGAAAATTGACGTAGGTGTGTCGTTACATGCTAGATTCAAAATTCCGAATACAGAGTGAAAAGAAGCAGTTGGAAACATTCACTTGTCGCTCTTCTCTCCCTCCGCGAACTGTAGAAAACTTTTATTTTGCTCTTAATATATTCTGCCTTCCACGCCCGGAAGGAAATGCGCGTTTAACGCTGAAGCCCGTAAATTACCGACAGCTCGTATTACTGCCGTTCGCTCGAGAGCAAATCCTGCCACAATGGCGCCCGTGGCACTTTTACGGCCACGCCAGGCGCCATGAATCCTCCAAGACAGTTTTCCAGCCGACAGAGAAAATTTTCAGTGCAGTGCCCATTCTAGCTCCCTCCGGACTTCCAGTCACTTAACTATGTTTATAATTCAGGCCTGCGCAGTGTCAAAGGAGAAATACGTAACGGATGAGCATATCTCGAAAGGGTCCGTGCGGCGAACCACTAGCTACAACCACCTACCATTTGAACGTAAGTGTGAATCGGGACCAGTACTGTATTTACGCGTTCGATAGAGAAGAGAGAAAAATATATTTCACTGGCTCTGTAGTATACTGAAAGATCCAAAAGAGAACGACACACAATTTATTTTCGCCGTCCAGAAGTGTGCGGTGCATCTCTAACATACTCCAGCTTTTAGCTGATTCGGGCCACAGACACTGTACAAGCGTCTTACTTATGAACTGTTATGAGAACGAGTACCGGGATAAATCGCCGAACAGTTGAGACGAGGTCCTCACAGAGAGACAGCGTGCAGTATTAGCTCATGTAAGATTTTGAAATTGTAAGAGGGGTAGTCAAATGAAAACCTTGACTTTCTAATTATTGTTTTACTGTTCAGAAATGGAACGTAAGTGAATCATTTTTCGGCATAGTCTCCCTGTCATTCAACACACTTCCTCCAGAGCGTAAGAAGTGCACAGATTCCTTCGAAAATAAATTCTTTTGGTCGGGTGCGGAGCCATTGGAGCACCGCCTGCTGCACCCCTTCGTCGAAACGATATTTATTTTTCCTATTGCCTCTCTGAGTGGTCCAAACATGTGGTAATCACTCGGTGCGAGGTCTGGTAGTATGGTGAATGCGACGAAGTATCAAAGTGCAGGACATCGATGGCTGCAAGTGTTATAAGGGCAGTATGAGCATAGTCATGTTGCAAACTGACACCTGTAGTCAGAAGTCCACGTCACTTTGATCTTATTGCAAGCCGAAGAAGTTTTTCAACATATTAGAATATGACACTCGAATGATGATATTTTCCCTTCTCTTGTAATGCTCCAAGAAAATGTCTCTTGCTTCCCAAAAGAGAATCATAAAAACCTTCCCTCCAGAAGGCTGCGTCTGGAAATTCTTGTGTTTTGGTGATGCGGATTGGCGCCATTTCTTTCTTGCTCTCTTAGTTTCGCGTCTGTGATAGCATACCCGTGTTTCGTCTCGTGTAATGATTCTCTCGACGAACCCATAATCTTTTGCTTCAAACCGCCACATAAATTCTTCACAGACGTCAACGTGTCGTTCTTTCAGTTCTGGAGTGGGCTGCCGTGGCATCCATTCTGCAAACATTTTGCGAAACTTAAACACTTCGTGAATGGTGCGAAGTGTTGAGCTACAGTTAATGTTCAGGTTTGCGACTGTTTCATCCATAGTCACACGACGATTTTCCATCACAATGGGTGCAACTGCCGCAGTGCACTCTGATGCCACTACGCCTTCAGCTAGCCTGGGCGCTGAACGTCTGTCACGGAAGTCACACCATTTCCGAACTTTCTACTCCACCCATTCACCATACTGGACCGTCATTCGCCGATGGATTTCAATAGATTTAGTACCTTCACTGCTCAGAAAACGTACGGCAGAGAGCAGTTCTTCCATGGTGCGTATCGCAGTCGGGGCTGCCATTTCAATCTGGTATTGCGGTCGCGTTTCGCTTGTCTGTAGTATGCTGCCGCCTCTAGGGTATTCCTTACGTCATTCGTAACAGCAATGCTAAATTACAGAACAATGGCGCGAAATTTCAATTTTTCATTACTCCGGATGCCAGCGTCGTGTGCGTAACAGTTGTAGAAGCTATACAAAAATGATCGACTTTAGAAAGGACCAATTAAATCATTAGATGGAATATATTTAAAATGACACAATTTTTAGATATATGATCAATATGTTATTACAGTCGATATTCTGCCCGATCATCAGGCAGTTTCTAATAAACGTTTTGAATCTGAAATCCGTGTACTCAAGTTGACCAGGTGAAAAACGATAAACACAGCGGGAGGTTCAAAGGACTTTGGTGGAAACGAATAGCCAGAGATTTAATTGATAAACTATTGTCATGGTTAGTTATTCCCTATTATGCTCATACCAGCTCAGATGTACAAATTAACAGAATTACTTGCTATGGAATTTCGGCACATATACCTACTGCGTTGTCGATCCACCGCCACTTCCCGCTCAACGGCAAACTATGAAGAACTATTTCTTTACCGCAGCGTTTGTCCCGTCCAGTATATCATCCACTTTTTCATGAGTTGCCAATTTTTATTTTTTGAACTTGCTGGTCCGATGCCCTTCCTTTTCGTGTGGTATCAAAGTATACCGTTCCTATGCTACGGCACAATGATGATTTATCAAAAAGTAAGTCGCTTTGGTACTATTTTTCATAATTAAATAACAAAAATTTACTTTCGTTTTTACAGTCTCTAGACACTGTGTACCGTATAACGGATTTGCTGAAGCCATAGCGTAGTTGATAGCGTCGTAAACTATGAAAATAACGGCAGCAAGTTCGCATCTAGCTCATTCCACATTTTTCACCTTCTGTTTTACAATAGACTGGGGCTTTTTTATTGATTTAATACAAGTAACGTGTTATCTGCAATGCTCGATATTATTTACTAAAAAGAATATATTTCCTGCAAGTTTTCTTGCGTAGACCAATGTCTGAAATGTTTCCCCAGTGACTAGAAATGTTAACATCATTGCCACCATTGCCACTCTATGTCAGAAAGTAAACATTAGTTTCACATTGTTTCCGCTGTTATGAAATTTTGTGTAAAAGTTATACACCAATCTCTTAGTTTTATAGACTCCCTCATATTTGTATTTTGCCAGCAAATACATTTTTCAGTGTTGGAAGCTTCGAAAAAGTCTCATCTTCCATTCGAATGAAATTAGGAAACGAATCTCGATCTTGAAATCTATTTGATGAAGCACATTACTTCAGAGTGACAATAGTCAATTCGACATCAAGAATATCGGTATTTTGAATGTGCAAATTGGCATTAGGCACTACGCTTTAACGACATTCTATTTAAATCCGAAAATATGATGAACATCAAATTGAGTCAACGAATAACTTCTGTTATTATGTTTCTCAGATCATTGTGAAGCGTAGATAGTCTTCCTACAACAGCAATTCGCTGCTCATTCGATCGACGAGCTCACAATCTTATTAGCGATTTCCTTCCCTCTTTTTCGACGATCGGCAGTAGAGTTAAAGCAACATTCTTGCGTGTCCATTTTCGTGAAGAGACGCCGTGATTAGCCCGACAACCGGTGCTGGAGAGCGTTGCTGTCGCATATCGCGATAAGCAGCGCGTTGCGTGAGATGTAGCGGGACGTTTCAGAGCGTGCGGCAACCACTACTGGTACCACGTCTCGCATCCTTTGCCATGACAAACAAAACCAGTGGGAATATGGCCTGAGAATAGTCATATGTGAAATAGACTACGGAACCACTACACCGTCAAAAAAATTATCTTATTACTGTTTACTTGTTACTAACATATTTCTAGATTATTAGGTCAAATCATGAAAAAACTACATAACATCCACATTAGCGCGAGAAATCAAAACTTCGTAAATAAAACATATCAATATCTGTACATACGTTTTTATCATTGCATTAAAGTATGTTTTATTACAAGTACGATGCCATGTGATGTTCGTATTACTGAATATATTCCTCATACTGTACTCATTATTTACATTGTGATTTACGTACCCTCATCCCCTTCCGCTACACGTTTCTACAGCAGTGCGTAAACACCACTATTGTGGTAATATCGTGTATGGTGTCTATTTTATGTAAATACTGCTTTAAACATAGCCTCTGCAGCGCAGTACTTTGCGATACACTGATGCGCTCTTAGCACCTACATCTATTGGCTACTCACAGAAATCATAACGGAAACATTCGTACGTGTTTACATTTCCGTGTACTCATTTAAAATATCTCATTCACATGAAGATGTCGCCGAGTGCTTAATACTTGCAGTGACCCTTTATTTTCAGCCATTACAACGAAGATTTTCGGAGAAACTGGAAGTGCGAAACGTCACATTCGATAACCACGTCATTTATTTATTATATATCCACGTTCCTCTTTCGTTATGCCAAGGATGACATCGTTAATGGTGTGGAAGACGTGAATAAAATCCTGTTGGGCTTCCAGCTGCGTCAAGTGGTTCTATGTCCGGAAGCTTTCGACCAAGCGCCTCTCGTCCATTGTCAAGTGCTAATTGGCTACCTGTGGCTGTTGCCCTCATCCTGTTGTACTGACTGTGGCGTCACCAGTGCTGAGTCCATCGCAGTATGAGACCATGTTTCTACCTAGCGTCTAGTGCAGCCGCTGTTACTGAGTTCCACACTGTGCTCAGATGCTCAACAGCCGTCTGTTAATGGTGGCATTATCAAATAGTTTAATCTCCATAGCTTCTTTTATTAAGCTAGTCCAGAAATCGTTAGCCTTCGTGATAACAGAGGTGTTCAAATGGCTCTAAGCACTATGGGACTTAACATCTGAGGTCAACAGTCCCCTAGACTTAGAACTACTTAAACCTAACTAACCTAAGACATCACACACATCCATGCCCGAGGCAGGATTAGAACGTGCGGTCGTAACAGCAGCGCGGTTCCGGACTGTAGCGCCTAGAACCGCTCGGCCACAACGGCCGGCGACAGAGGTGTCATTGAATGTAATTTTGTATCCTTTTCCAAAGCATATTCAGCTGTCGACGGTTTCTCTGGATAGAGCAGTGGCAGAAACCTCTCGTGTTCTAAGCGTCGAGGTTCTGTCGAGCGCACGGTTTCTACACTGTCCACTCAGACGATACTTTCCAAACACCGGGAGTTCGCAGCCCTACATTATCTTTCAGAAGCCTTACGAGTTAGTTTATTTTAACTGTAAGCTTGAAGAATGCCTTGACGTAGTATTCCGAGAGAAACAGGTTATCATTCCCGTGACTGCACCGCTGAATGATAAAAGGCAAACTTCTTACTCACACCCTTCTGGCGCTGATCTGCTTCTGTATACTTCCTCAAGATGCTTGCGATATTTATTTCTTTTTTTAACCTTTCTCACATGAACTTTTCGTTACTGGTTCAGTCATTTTAGAAATTTTTCAACATCTGAGACGGCTAGCGCGTGACAGGCCAACATCCTTAAACCAGTGCGCTTTTGGGCCGGGTTGTGATGGCTGAAAACAAGAAGATACCGGACCGTGTGCGATTATTTTCAGTATAAGAGGTCGCTGAGACACATATTGACTTTTACGCGTACAAGGGCGTCAAGGAAAAGACCCTGTTTTTCAACCTCCACCGTGAACGTAATGTGATTTTATTAAGAGTTTCCTCACTTTTTGTCGTCCTTATGGGCTAACAAGGGAAGTGTCGTCGATTTAGTAACAGAAAAAACTCGGTGTATTTTTATTGTATCTCACATACTACTCTAGACGGGCACACGTCATATATAAAAATATAGAAAGACAACTTTTCCACGGAGATACTGAGGAAACGTGAACGGTTCGGCCGTGTAATGCATAGGACGTGTAGCAAGAGTTGGCCGACGTCCAGCGCCACACCTCGGGAACGCCTCCCAGCATTACGATGCAGGACGCGCCGTGGCCGAGGGCCATTCCACGCAGGTGTCTCCCGGCGCCCTGTCAACAGTCTGGCAACCTCGCCGCCAACCCCGCCTGACGGATACTGCGGCTGCCGCCTCTGACGTTGCTCCCTACATGTTCCGCTCTGATGACCGGGACACGCCTTGCTTTGTTGTTCCTTCTTGTGTCTGACAATACATTGAGGAGACGAAAGTCATAGGATACCTCCTAATAGCGTGTCGGACCTCCTTTGCCCAACGTTGTGCAGCAACTCGACGCGGCATGTTCTCACCAAGTCATTAGACGTCCTATGACGAAATATTAAGACATGCGTCCTCTATAGCGGTTCGTAATTGAGAAAGTGTTTCCGGTGCAGGATTTTGTGCACGAATTGACCTCTCGATTATGTCTCAGTAATGTTCGGTGGGATTCATGCCGGGCGATCTGGACTGCCAAATCATTCGCTCATATTTTCCAGAATTTCCTTCAAACCAGTTGTTGTGTGGTAACATGACACACAGTCGTCCATAAAAATTCCATCGTTGTTTCGGTACTTGAAGTCCGTGAATGGCTGAAAATGGTCAATTATCAGTTTAGATGGACGAGAAGGCCCAGTCCATTCCAAGCAAATACAGCCCACTCCATTATGGAGCCATCACCAGCTTGACAATTTGGGCCCATGGCTTCGTTGAGTCGAACCCTACCATTAGCTATTACCAACTAAAATCGGGACTCATCTGACCAGGCCACGTTTTTCCAGTCGTCTAGGGTCCAACCAATATGGTCACAAGACCAGGTGAGGCCTTGCAGGCGATGATGTGCAGAGAGAAAAGACAATAGCGTCAGGCGTCTGCTGCCATAGCCCATTACCACCAAATTTCGTTCCACTGTCGTAAGGGATACGTTAGTCGTACGTCCCACATTGATTTTGTACGGTTATTACACGCAAAGTTGCTTGTCTGTTAGCACTGACAACTCTGCGAAAATGCCGCTGATCTCGCTCGTTAAGTGAAATCCGTCAGCCACTGCGTTGTCCGTGGTAAGATACAGGGTTATTACAAATGATTGAAGCGATTTCACAGCTCTACAGTAACTTTATTATTTGAGATATTTTCACAGTGCTTTGCACGCACATACAAAAACTCAAAAAGTTTTTTTATGCATTCACAAATGTTCGATATGTGCCCCTTTAGTGATTCGGCAGACATCAAGCCGATAATCAAGTTCCTCCCACACTCGGCGCAGCATGTCCCCATCAATGAGTTCTAAAGCATCGTTGATGCGAGCTCGCAGTTCTGGCACGTTTCTTGGTAGAGGAGGTTTAAACACTGAATCTTTCACATAACCCCACAGAAATAAATCGCATGGGGTTAAGTCGGGAGAGCGTGGAGGCCATGACATGAATTGCTGATCATGATCTCCACCACGACCGATCCATCGGTTTTCCAATCTCCTGTTTAAGAAATGCCGAACATCATGATAGAAGTGCGGTGGAGCATCATCCTGTTGAAAGATGAAGTCGGCGCTGTCGGTCTCCAGTTGTGGCATGAGCCCATTTTCCAGCATGTCCAGATACACGTGTCCTGTAACGTTTTTTTCGCAGAAAAGGGGGCCGTAAACTTTAAATCGTGAGATTGCACAAAACACGTTAACTTTTGGTGAATTGCGAATTTGCTGCACGAATGCGTGAGGATTCTCTACCGCCCAGATTCGCACATTGTGTCTGTTCACTTCACCATTAAGAAAAAATGTTGCTTCATCACTGAAAACAAGTTTCGCACTGAACGCATACTCTTCCATGAGCTGTTGCAACCGCGCCGAAAATTCAAAGCGTTTGTCATCGGGTGGCAGGGCTTGTAGCAATTGTAAACGGTATGGTTTCTGCTTTAGCCTTTTCCGTAAGATTTTTCAAACGACCCGTTGATTTCCCCTTACAGAGGCATCCAGAAACTTTAAATTGCGCCGAATGGAGTTAGCAGTTGGTGGATCTTTGTTGAACTTCGTCCTGAAGTGTCGTTGCACTGTTATGACTGACTGATGTGAGTGCATTTCAAGCACGACATACGCTTTCTCGGCTCCTGTCACTATTTTGTCTCACTGCGCTCTCGAGCGCTCTGGCGGCAGAAACCTGAAGTGCGGCTTCAGCCGAACAAAACTTTATGAATTTTTCTACGTATCTGTATTGTGTTGTGACCATATGTCAATGAATGGAGCTACAGTGAATTTATGAAATCGCTTCAATCATTTGTAATAGCCCTGTATAATGTCTTAAATTTGGTATTCTTAGCGCATTCTCGCATTATTGAATTCCCTAACTATCTCCCGTTACCCTTCCACATTCTGAGTCTGTTAATTCCCGACGTGCGGCCAAAATTACGTCGGAAACCTCTTCACACGGGTTACCTGAGTAACATGAAAGCTCCGCCAAAGCATTATCATTTTATATCTTGTGTACGCGATACTACCGCCATCTGTATACATGCATACCGCTGTCACATGACTTTTGTCGCCTCTCATCGTAATATTGTAGCACAGTATAGCAGTTTAAGATTGAGCTTATCCATTAGGCATGTTTTAGAACCCGGGGCTGTTTACACAGATTGTGTGAAAGTGTGTTAAGTGGCATACCAACTGGCCATCAAAATGGAAGCAGACAGATGGACACTTAACGAAAAAAGCCGCCATTACTGTCGCAAGCCAGCACCCAGTATTATTCTACAAATAATGATGTAACTTCCAGAAATCATCTGAAGAAGAACCTGAAAAGGTTCGAAAACCGGTTCATGGTATAATAAACAATTATTCAAAAAAGTGAGTGGTCGCAGTTTCATGTATTTACATTCATTAGAACAGTATTTTTCATCCGTTTTGAGTACACGATCCCTTTCAAAGTAAAAAATTCTGGTGACCCTCATGAACCGTTATGAAATTATATCGGTGATTTCAAACGCAACATATTTAATATTCTTCCTGTTAATACTGTACAATCGAGAAATCAAATGCGCGTACAAGGTAGCTGCAGCGCTCTGTGGGCAGTAATATATTCTTTGCCGCATTTGACGCATGTCGGCGAGAGGGGTCAGAGGTCGCATAGACGTCCCTTTTTGCTCGCTCTAGTCAGCTGTCCGAATACCCCAGCCAGTACGGACGTGATTATTCTTTCTGCTTCGTTCTGAGCGAGCACGAAATGAAAAGTTTCTCAAAAGAGCTGCAGAGCCCTCTACATCCGGTACTAGTGGCAGCGAAACAGAATGGAAAAAAATAAGACTTTGTGGCGACACTTATTTGAAGTGTGGTTTTACTGCAGTGGACAATAAACCTCCATGTGTAATTCACAGTGAACTGTTGTCACGTGAAAATATGAAACCATCAAATCTTACGCGTCATCTCTCAAATAAACAATCAAGAACGCTGATAAACGTTGCATTTCTTCGAAAGGAAATTGAATACGCTCAACCAACGACAAACTACTGTGATTCAGGTAATAAACTAGTACTTTCATTTTTTGATTAACAATATTACTATGCTACTGGTGATTTTTTTTAACTGATTCTAGGCGTCAACGAGAAAATGTCTTTGGCTAACTGCCGAGTCACATAATGAGTCGCTAAGGCAGTCCTGTATATGGCTTAAATTATGTGAGGTAATCAGGAGGCAAAGAAGCTAAAAAGCATACCACTTTGTGATACTACAACTGAACAAAGAATAAGCGATGTGGCCGTTGACAATAGAGCATAATTTGTCGAAAAATTAAAGAAGAGTCCACATTTTCCTTTGCAGTTTGATATATATGCTGATGTTTCAGACTGTCCGCAATTTGTGGTATTTGTGAACTCTGAAGCAGCTGTAAGTATCACGTAAGACGTTTTATATTGTAAACCACTTCTTGCGAACACTATTACCCAGTGTTCGTACGACATGCTTTTAGAAAGCACTCTCATCTACGACCAAATGTATCACCTTTTATAGTGAAAGTGCTAAAGCAATGACTGAGGCTCGTTGGGAAACTGAAATCAATAATGCCAAATATTTCATTGACACACTGCATTTTATATCAACAATATCTGGCAGTCACTGTTTTAATTTCTGATTTAAATGATGTACTTAAAGATGTTATCAAATTTGTGAATTCTATTAGACGTAAAGCGTTGCAAACCCGGATATTTACAATCATTTAGGATTGACATTGGTTCGCTCCATCAAAATATCTTTTATCACACAGAGATCAGGTGGCTTTCCACAGGAAAGGTATTGATACTAGTTATGGATCTAAAAGCTGAATTTTTAATGTTCTTGCAAGGTTCTAAATATGGATATGCTAATTATTTTTGTAACCCTATTTGGCTATTTCTCGTTGATCTTCTTCATTTTGTGACCGATCTTACCTTGAAATTACAATAGCCCTCTCTTTCTCATGGTCAGAGTGAAGGGCAGGAACTGTTCCTTTTGTACTGTAGGTACCTTTCATGACCGTAATCTATTTGTTGCATTATACCTATAAATTATGTGGATAATTAATTTAATTATTCACAGTGCAGGATGCAACTTAACGTTTTAGACACCTCACATGCTACTGCAAGAAACCTCCAATGTTTACGACTAAGAACAGCCCCATAAAAGATACCTGATAAGGATGGCTATCATTCGAAACGCGTACTAGATTAAGTAAAAGTTGGTGACTGACGCAGAATTACCTGTTTTTCATTTTGATGTGTTATTTTAAGCTTATCCGTACCACTGAAGAAAACGGGATTATCTTAAGCTCTAGTTGCGAAAGATACAACAGCACGATTTGTCACAAGCCAATGTTTAGACGTCAGAACGGAATAGCAGCAAGCACAGTTGGCATGAAGATGGAAAATTCGAAATGGCCACTTTAGAGCCAGCGCCAACGGAACACCTACACAGCGCCCACGTAAATTTGAATGTGCTTACGGTTATTCGATGTTTCGGTTAATGGGTGTGTGGATAACAAGTTAAGAACAGTAACTATCACCATTAGTACATGCTAGTGTCCGTTTTCTAATACTGCACAGTGGTTTAATTCCCCTGCATGCCGGCCTAGGTATCATGGTGAGGAATATGAAATTTTCACTGCGAAGGCAGAGCAATGTAGAAGACGCCATGTCTGGAATACGAAAAAAATAAAAAAAAGAGATTGTGCAAGATTGTATGACGCATCCTGTTTTTTTCTCTGGGTGGATCCGAAGGTGATCATTATCGCTGTAAAGCGGTTATCAAATAAAATGGAAAACCCTAGGAAACAAAGGCAGGTTATAACTATTTGATGTCCACAAAGGGTTCTTTTTTATTTTTTATTCTTTCTTATTTTCTGAATTCAATATTATATCACAGCAGTCAGGGACAGTCGAAAAGAAAGAGGAAAAATACTTAGTGCGAAGAAAAACACTAAAAGTGGAATGAAATTGCAGACTGATGAAAGAAGTAGTACTTTTTCCTTTATGTAAGAAAATGAAACACCTAGAGCCGGCCTTATGATGTCATTTATTGTATGGTCACCAGTTTCGGTGCTTCAGTGCACCATCTTCAGGCCTTAGCTGATGCCGAGAAGGTTAACACCATCTGTAAACACGATGTATTAGAAGCCAACACCTGTAATTGGTTTCCGCAGATTACCTGTAACCGCAGTGTTCTCTCTCCAAACTTCAACTATCAGCATTATTTGGGTTTCGGAACGCGCCCATACAGTCATCACAACAAAGGAAATGTTATATTACAATATGTGTTTTTACGATTTATGGTAGACATCAGTTTAAGTCGTTCCCCACAATGACTTGGCATGAAACAAGTTTTACAATCAGAGTATAAATTATAACACAGGATACACTCTGGTAGCATGCTATAAAAATCCCACTGATCACACAGTAATAAACGATAAATCGTTGTTGAAATATTCCCAGTTCAGTCCATATTAATTACTACACGTCTAAATTAACACTGATTCTTTGTGTGTCCTGCAAGAATTGGTTCAAAAGCTATTAATATGGAACAGAATAATTGTATAGGTCTATACGTATCACCTGAGCAGAACAGAATGTTTACAAGAACCAGATAGTGTATCACAACCACAGGTATAGCTACACCGAAGAGCTACTTCTGAAAACAGGAGATGGAACAAAAGTGGCAGAAACGGGAAGAATAAGGAAAACATCTGCGAAGGAATTTCCTCCAAAGAAGTCGTAAGAGAGATGTGGTAAGCAATAAGACAATAGTGAAGGACTGAGTGAGTGTAGGTACATTATGTAACTACGAGACAATATTCTATGGGCGTAATATTTTGGTATATTGTGAACTGTAGTAAATAAATTGTGAAGTATTGAAGATACAAAATTCATTACTGCGCATTTGTAACCTTCAGCTAATAACTGTAACAAACTAAAACACACACTCACTCACACACACACACACACACACACACACACACACACACACACACCAGAGGGAAAATGCTGCTATCGGTGCACAAAAAAATGCAAATATTTTGCTGTTCATCTAACTAAAAGTGAGGTAACATGCAGCTCACCTCAAACTGTAACTCACTCACAATCAATAGTCTATTGCTGTTAGTCGTTCATACTTACGCTCTCCCGCCTGCCATTTCTCACTCACTCAGTCAGTCCAGCTCATTGTCATTATCTCTTTGTGTCTTTCTGTCATTGTCTCCCGTGCCACAGCCACAATTAGCTTTGTTCTGCCGTACCACTACAGTCTCTTCTCACTGCCACTATCTCCCTCTTGATTTCTCTTACTGCAATATGCCATTCCTTCCGTTCTCCTGTTGCTGTCTCTTCTCATTATCACCATCTCTCTCTTCCTAAGTGTCATTGTCATATACTCTGTCTCTCATTGTCACTGGCTCTCACCCACTTCTGCTTTCTCTGTCTCTCTATTCATTCTTCTCCATTGTCCCTGGCATTGTTTCCTTCATTCTTTTCCTAGAACTGATCCGACACTGTCAACTATGTTCCACTGCCACTGTCTCTCTCTCTCTCTCTCTCTCTCTCTCAAACTCCCCCCCCCCCCCCACACACACACACACTGCCATTGTCACCTTCACTCCTTCTGTAGCACAACCGTTGTTTCCTATTTCTTACTTTTCCATCTCTTTACCACTGCCACTGTCTTCCCCTTGTTCAGTATAAAAAAGCGCGAATATGTTCGCATGCAAAAACTATGGGGAAAATTTTTAAAGGTGCTGAGGAAGGTAAAATGAGGCAGCTGGTATCCCACTTTTCAGTCAGTCTTTAAAATAAACAGAAACATATTCGCATTATTTTTTCAGTCAGTCTTTAAAATAAACAGAAATATGTTCGCATTATTTGTGCCCCGAAAGGGGAATTTTTCCGCTAGTTCACTTGCATCATTAACCAGCGTAGTTCAGCTGCGAGAAAGTCATATGAAAAAAACGTTTTGAGCAGAAAAATTTAGATAGTTTACTTAAGTGAAATTGAAATAACGCAAAACTGATTTCACACCTCATACCGTATTTTACACACAAAAAATAATGCATGTGCCTCAGCACTATCACATGGGATTCTCAGATGATATCGGAGACACTTTACTTCCTGTTTCCTGCATCACTTCACAAACTACGTTTTCGCCTCACACCGGATTTTACGTGCGTGTTTTACGTGTCCGAGCCGCGCGGGATTAGCACAGCGTTCTGAGACGCTGCAGTCATGGACGGTGCGGCTGGTCCCGGCAGAGGTTCGAGTCCTCCCTCGGGCATGGGTGTGTGTGTGTTTGTCCTTAGGGTAATTTAGGTTAAATTGTTTGTAAAGCTTACGGACTGATGACCTTAGCAGTTAAGTGCCGTAAGACTTCACACACATTTGAACATTTTACGTGTCCGAGTAGCGTAACTTTGAACGTCTGTATCTAGGAAAAGGATAAAGATATGAACGACATTTTGAAGTTTGTTCAAGATAGGGATCTTAGGAATACATCATAAAATGTTAACCATTTGCTGTGCGTAGCCGTCTCGGAATTCGTTGCCGGGTTTTGGTACCCAAAATAGACGTTTTGAGTTTTTGTTCGATAACGGATACGGAAGTTTGAAAACGGGAAGTTTGATGCGGTTATTTGCTGTCTAGATTTCGTCTCATACCTGATTTTAAGTGCATAAGTAGGGTAACTTTGAATCTTTTTATCTTGGAAACGGAGAAAGGTAGTTAGAAAATTTTCCGGGCAATTCGAGACGGCGATCTTAGGAATATTTCGTCAAAATTTAAGTCTTTACCTGTGCGTAGCTGTCTTAGAATCCTCAGCTGGGTTTGAACCCGCTGGTGACGGCGATAATACAGTAAAAAAGATAAAAAAAAATTTTTGTGAGGTTTCCCAAGGAACTGTCTATGAAATAATGGTGCATCCCTAAATCCAATGTAGTCCACCGTAGACCACGTCAAATGCAAATAGATCCAACCGATTTGTTCCATTTACCTCAGCAGGAGGAAGAGCGCAATATTCATAGGTTGACCTTGTATTGTAGGATAGCGACATTAAGACGGCCTTTCTGTTGGGTATACAAATGGTCCTTAGCCCAAAGGCTATCGAAAACACTTGGCGTTGCCTCTTTGTCACCAACAGAACCCGAAGTATAAGCACCGGAAAAATCTCGTTTTTATGAGCAATGTTATGTGGTATATGCTGTGGCACGCAAACCGATACGAAAACAAAAGTACTCAGTACTAAAATTGAACTTTGATTAGTTTAAACTGTTCGAAGTAGGTCACACATGTATACGACCTCTTGGTGCTGTAACATTTCGAACAGTGTCGACAGAGTTAAGACTGGAAATCCCCGCGGCGCGACAGAAGTTGCGCGGGAGGAATCGCAGCTACACGCGGAGCGCTTCCCAAGGAGTGCGCAGTCTCGCCGCCGGAAGCTGGCGCCGCACGGCTGCCTAAGTGTGCCCTGGGGTGCAGTAGGCTAGGTTAACCCGCCGTAGCTTTCCAGACGCTCATTAACGCCAGCTGATCAATAGCAGCCCGGAGCAGCGGCGCCGCGTGCAGAGACGTGCTCCATAAGCCTGCTTCTGAGACGGCCACTTGCACCACCGCCGAGAGCAGTTTAGCTGCGAGTACTTGAAGTAGTCCACAGGCGCTGTTACACCATTAGATGCGATTATACAAATTAATTTGGGGCAGAGATCCATGCATTTAAGAAAGCGTTTGTGTTTAACAGAACACGTTGGTCGACAGAGATTTAAAAACGTAAATTGTCTTTGTACACCAATGGTAACCTAGGTGCATAGGGTATTTTTGCTCTTTAAATCTGTTCAAATGGTTCAAATGGCTCTGAGCACTATCAGACTTAACTTCTGAGGTCATCAGTCCCCTAGAACTTAGAACTACTTAAACCTAACTAACCTAAGGACATCACACGCATCCATGTCCGAGGCAGGATTCGAACCTGCGACCGTAGCGGTCGCGCGGTTCCAGACTGTAGCGCCTAGAAGCGCTCGGCCACCCCGGCCGGCTCTTTAAATCTGTTTAGTAAGAAATAATTTGAATTTTCTTTCTGTATCTCCAAAAATGCGGATTTAATTATTAATTGCACTTCTTTATGGAGCCTCCATTTTTTCCCATACACAAAACAGGTCATCACTACGAAAAGAGAGAACTCATTTAGAAAATTATAATCCAGTGACATTAAATGTGGTTTCACATCGACTTTAACACGACAACTGAGGCATAAAGTAACATAGCTTACGACATTACATTCCCGATGTAAATATGAGCCTGTGTCATAAATCGACATAAGCAACAGTTCATGCTGTCGAGTTTGTTTACTATACAGGCAGCGACTCTTGGCCAATCAGAAAGAAGCAGAAATTATATTACTTTCCCACGGACGACGAGCAGTGGAGGACACCAGACGTCATCATATCAAATTTGGAAATAATTATTGTGCTCTAAGTTATAGGTCCGCCTCCGTTGCTAAGTGATAAGTTGGCCTTCGACTGCGTTGTGGTGCGGACTTGCTCAGTGCTCCGAGCCGCGTTCCACCAGCGAGTCTTTTGTTTACCCGAGCATGGCGTTGTGTAGTAGTGTCATTTACATCTACATCTACATCTACATCTACATCTACATCTACATCTACATCCATACTCCGCAAGCCACCTGACGGTGTGTGGTGGAGGGTACCTTGAGTACCTCTATCGGTTCTCCCTTCTATTCCAGTCTCGTATTGTTCGTGGAAAGAAGGATTTCGGTATGCCTCTGTGTGGGCTCTAATCTCTCTGATTTTATCCTCATGGTCTCTTCGCGAGATATACGTAGGAGGGAGCAATATACTGCTTGACTCTTCGGTGAAGGTATGTTCTCGAAACTTTGACAAAAGCCAGTACCGAGCTACTGAGCGTGTCTCCTGCAGAGTCTTCCACTGGAGTTTATCTATCATCTCCGTAACGCTTTCGCGATTTCTAAATGATCCTGTAACGAAGCGCGCTGCTCTCCGTTGAATCTTCTCTATATCTTCTATCAACCCTATCTGGTACGGATCCCACACTGCTGAGCAGTATTCAAGCAGTGGGCGAACAAGCGTACTGTAACCTACTTCCTTTGTTTTCGGATTGCATTTCCTTAGGATTCTTCCAATGAATCTCAGTCTGGCATCTGCTTTACCGACGATCAACATTATATGATCATTCCATTTTAAATCACTCCTAATGCGTACTCCCAGATAATTTATGGTATTAACTGCTTCTAGTTGCTGACCTGCTATTTTGTAGCTAAATGATAAAGGATCTATCTTTCTGTGTATTTGCAGCACATTACACTTGTCTACATTGAGATTCAATCACTCTAATCACAATGGCTCTTTCGTACCTTAAGGGACGATCAAGCTTACGTTCAACGCACAATGCACCAGACTCAAAGCTTACCAAAGCGAACGTTTTTTCCGTGAAATAGTACACTTAGAACCACAAGATCTACTAGGAATTCATCTGTCCAGTGTCTCCAGCACGGTCTACCTCAAGCTCAAAAACCTAACTACAGTCTGTCTAAGTTTCCTTGAGGTCTGATACAGTAGTACTACTCGAAAAGGATCGCCTTCCATTCCGAGGAGCTGATCCCGTTATTTCAAGGAAATGCGGAGCATTACATACCGGGCGGCGATTTCAAATTTGTTCTGTGGCCTGAAGAATAATACCCACACCTCGTCCACTGCCAAGCGTTTCGCGCTGCAAAACACCTGTATCCTACAACACGGTGACAATCGCAGGTATATGTAACTTATCGGCCAATCGGGAAGCCACTTAGATAGTGTGTACGTATCACAAGGACTCCACGTGGCAACAGTTGGCGCTGAGATATGGCCACCGGCTTTTACTGACAACCAAGCTTACATCTGCACCTTCGAATTGCCTCAACAACAGGCAGGACGTAATAAGGGACCATGGAAACTGAACGTTTCCCACCTTCACGATGAGGCATGTCACCGTGAGATTGACGATATTTGGTGCCAATGCCAAAGAGCTTACAGTTCTAATCTGCTGTGGTTGATTATTTGTATCAGACCTGCCACATGCAGGGCACTTATCGGCTATGGCAGAGATAAGTACGGCTGGCAACGGACGACTTCGGAATTTTATTACAAGGCATTATGGGAAATGGCGATGCTACCGGCGTCACTAGACTGCCAACAGGCCGCCCAACTCATCAACACCCGCTTTCTGAGACTCACTGCGCTGCAGCTGGAATGAATCACAGTCTGTGTGGGAATAAAGGACGGTCTTCATGGAGAACGAACATTGTTGCACACGTAGTACGAGAAAGATCTCAGCGCAAACGCACTCTCCTTACGGCAGGCTAAACGGCGGAGGGAAGGCACGCTGTGAGACAAGCAGATGATTCCCAAGCATTTCCCCCCACTACTACCTCACCTGCTACGCCGAGGGCCCAAGCAGCGATGTGGGACTGGTAGACGTGCTGCGCGACATGCAAACAACTGAGACTGTGCAGAACGACGACACACTTCTGGCAGACACTACCCTGAACGAACTGGATATGGCCTTGAAGAAAAAAATGAAGGAATGAAGATTTAGGTTAACGTCCCACGACATCGAGGTCATTGGAGACAAACTTGGATTGTCTTCGTACATCCATATTTAAACTGGATGAAGGTGGGACACAGTTGGTATAATTTTTACTGAAAATTAAATTCCTCCAGCTGTACTTAAGATTTTATATTTACTTCCCTACTAGTTTCGACGTTGCGTCAGCGCCATCTTTAGGCCCGTACACTTTGATGAAATCGGTTGTATGTGGCTCAGTCTAGCTGTCCGCGGTGACACCAACACGTGCTCCACGTGGATGGCGGGCAGTTACTGTGGCGGGCAGTATCATCAATCTGCGGAAGATGAAGAATACGGACGTGAGCAGATGGCTGGCCCCAGGAATGACAGTGCCCATCACTAATGTACCCGTGCTCAAATGTTAAGAGGTACTCCGTCACTGCCATATTCAACATACTTCAGTGCTCATATATTGTCCGCTGTTACAATAGATACGTGCACCGCTGAGGCTTCACACACTACGCACAATTTGACGTGTTCCAGTGGACACAATATATTAATGTCTACTTATCTCCAAATTCTCCTATATGGTATCGATATCGATGCCTATTACACTCCTGGAAATTGAAATAAGAACACCGTGAATTCATTGTCCCAGGAACGGGAAACTTTATCGACACATTCCTGGGGTCAGATACATCACATGATCACACTGACAGAACCACAGGCACATGGACACAGGCAACAGAGCATGCACAATGTCGGCACTAGTACAGTGTATATCCATCTTTCGCAGCAATGCAGGCTGCTATTCTCCCATGGAGACGATCATAGAGATGCTGGATGTAGTCCTGTGGAACGGCTTGCCATGCCATTTCCACCTGGCGCCTCAGTTCGACCAGCGTTCGTGCTGGACGTGCAGACCGCGTGAGACGACGCTTCATCCAGTCCCAAACATGCTCAATGGGGGACAGATCCGGAGATCTTGCTGGCCAGGGTAGTTGACTTACACCTTCTAGAGCACGTTGGGTGGCACGGGATACATGCGGACGTGCATTGTCCTGTTGGAACAGCAAGTTCCCTTGCCGGTCTAGGAATGGTAGAACGATGGGTTCGATGACGGTTTGGATGTACCGTGCACTATTCAGTGTCACGTCGACGATCACCAGTGGTGTACGGCCAGTGTAGGAGATCGCTCCCCACACCATGATGCCGGGTGTTGGCCCTGTGTGCCTCGGTCGTATGCAGTCCTGATTGTGGCGCTCACCTGCACGGCGCCAAACACGCATACGACCATCATTGGCACCAAGGCAGAAGCGACTCTCATCGCTGAAGACGACACGTCTCCATTCGTCCCTCCATTCACGCCTGTCGCGACACCACTGGAGGCGGGCTGCACGATGTTGGGGCGTGAGCGGAAGACGGCCTAACGGTGTGCGGGACCGTAGCCCAGCTTCATGGAGACGGTTGCGAATGGTCCTCGCCGATACCCCAGGAGCAACAGTGTCCTAATTTGCTGGGAAGTGGCGGTGCGGTCCCCTACGGCACTGCGTAGGATCCTACGGTCTTGGCGTGCATCCGTGCGTCCGCTGTGCCGTGCGTGTGATCATTGCTTGTACAGCCCTCTCGCAGTGTCCGGAGCAAGTATGGTGGGTCTGACACACCGGTGTCAATGTGTTCTTTTTTCCATTTCCAGGAGTGTATAACTACTAGGGGGCTACAAGCTGTTTTTTGACATTTCGTGGGTGCTGAATTTGTTTTTAAAATTCATTAGGACACCTTGATATTGCCCTCGCAAGGAGGTGGTGTGGGTCTGACCAAAATTAGGAACAGAGCTCGGACACTGTTTTTTGGAACGATGCGCCTACCATGGCATTCTGTGAGCAAATCAACCTGACAGGCACCGTGATCGACGAAGTGGCGCCACAATCACTTCACCCTCCATCTCCTGTCAGTCACATTTCGCTGTCGTTCAATCACATTAGGACGTTCCTAATTGCTTGTAATTATTTTCGGGATAACATGCATTCTACACGAGCACCCACGATGAAGGACTATTAGCGCCAGTTAAAAAGATACCAACATGTCAATGTGGTCGAACGACGCAACCCTGCCGTATGATGGAAGAGAGTATGGCGTGCGAAACATCTATCCCTGCTGCACACGGGAGTTCGAGCTTCCTGGTACGTGATAATGAATGACAGATTCACTAGTCGACAGCGATTTCACTCTATTCATGTTGTCTACGCGCCTTTGTATCCATTTTTACACAGTAACTGATTCTGACGCACATCGGCTGACATGTGGTACGGAAGTTGCAGGTTGGCTGCTCACACAACGACGTTTTGCCCTACTCCTACAACGGCCTCGCATTTCGGTTGATTCTGAAGCTCTAGTCCACTTGGATGCCCTCAAAGTCCTAGCCGTCAGGACATTTGCAGTCAACTGGTTGAAGGAATGACGCTGTACTATTTCTTCCGCGACAGTGTCGAAGACGTGCCAGATCATTGCTCCTTCCTGCTGGACAGACACACGGACTTACAATGCCGCGAGAAATACCAGTTCTTTTTCGCCAGTTATCAAGGTTCATTGTTCATGAATCCTCCAGCTAGCTGAGGTGTTCCAGGTGCGAGATGAGATAGTAGACGATGGTCCACGATACAAGATCAATTTCGATCTGTGTACGCAGGGGACATTACTTTTCATTATACGAGAAGACGAAATGGACAGTCTTCATGCTCAGCAATTGCAGGATTTTCTTTACCTGGTTGATACGGTATTTACATTGTAATTAAAATTAAAATAAATAAATAAATAAAAACAAGAATTCGGTTATCTGCCCCTTTGATCCGTGTTCCTGAGCCCTGAACAGGTTGACACAGTGGCCAGGCCTGAAGTGGCAACACCTGCCATCTCTGCCGCTATGCTCCATAACACCCCACCACAAAAAAGCCGCGACAGAGCTCTTGTGGGAGACCCGGATTCGATTCTCGGTAGTGCCAGAGATTTTTCCATTATTCCTTGATGGGAACGCGGGATCGGGCTGCATTCAGGTTCATTATGCTGTTGAGGAACTGCCTGATTGCGAATTAGCGGCTCCATGGTCTCATTGCCGAGAAAGCTGTGTGGTGACCCCGTGCCCCTGCACATCGCATCTGATGGTGAATGGTAGACGATCATACGGTGCTTAGTCGACTGTCACGTAGTCTTCAGTGGCTGATCTTAGTGTTACAACTATTTTTAGTAGCTTATATTAAAATAATTTTGGAAATTGTTCTCAATAATTTAGATTAGTTGTAGGTATTATTATAAAATTTTGCCAGTAAGATTGAAAATGCCAGAGAAAGAACGTTAATATGAAATGGCTTTTGCACATGATCATATGTATAACTTCCAATTTTTTATAGAACAGTTTAACTGTAAATTTTAAATAGAAGTGCATTAGTATCCAATTTTTTACATATGTAAACCAGCTATCCGTATCAGTTCATCACTAATTTGTTACAGTTTACGCTGTGGCTGGATGACAAAGTGCTACGTCGACATTAACTGTCGGTGCTAGTTTCCGTCGGTCTTGAAATGAAGCTGATGATTCCAATTTAATTATTAGTCCATTTTAGGTGGTCTGTTTGTTGTCCTTACGTTTCAGCATCCAGTTGTGTACTGAGTAAACACATGCCACTCAAGATACATTGGCGTCGATATATTTGTGTTAGTTCGCGTCAAATCGCAAGGGAATCTGGCACGAGACAGAGTGGTGTTATTCGTGTTCTGCATCGCCATAAATATCATCCTTACCATATCAGTCTCCACCAAGAATTAACTGGTACGGACTGTATGCGTTGCATTGAATTCTGCCGATGGGCTCAACTTCATATTCGGAGGCATGACACATTTGTTAATTTGATTTTATTTACTGACGAGGCAACATTCACGAACCATGGAAATGTTAATTTGCATAACATGCATTGTTGGGCAACTAAAAATCCATGTTGGCTGCGGCACGTTGCACACCAAAAACTGTGGTCGGTGTATGTATGGTGTGGGGTTCTGGAGGACAGAATAATAGGAAGGAAATCTTAATTTCGAAGGAAATCTTAATGGTAGCAAGTACACTACAATCCTACAAGAAACATTAGGTTTCTTATTGGAAGAAATACCTTTAGGAACAAGGAACAGAATGTGGTATCAACAAGATGAGTGTCCGGCATATTTTTCGCAGATGGCTAGAAATGAGTTGCAGAGACAATTCCCTAATCGTTGAATTGGATGCGGAGATGTGTCGTGGCCACCTCGTTCGCCAGACTTGACACCTCTGGATTTTTTCTTGTGGGAATTGGTAAAAGATATAGTTCATAAGGAGGTTACAACTACACCTGAAGATGTGCCAGAGAGAATTGTCAGAGAATGTGCTTCGATAAGTGCCTATGTGATGAGGAATCCCACTCAATCTATCAAAAGATTACAGCACTGCATTGATACAAATGGTCATCACTTCGTACACCGTCTGTAAATAGACGTTCATGGCACCTTTTTTACCTTCAAAAATGGCTCTGAGCACTATGGGACTCAACTGCTGTGGTCATAAGTCCCCTAGAACTTAGAACTACTTAAACCTAACTAACCTAAGGACAGCACACAACACCCAGCCATCACGAGGCAGAGAAATTTTTTTTTTTTCCTTCATTGACCTTCAAAGACCTTACTGTTACACATCACTGGATTCGCCTCGATAGCCACTATCAGAAAATAAGTACCAAACTATAGTATCCCATTAAAAAAAAAAGTTGATATCTCTGAAATATTATGGACTCCGTTGTCCCATGCATCTTTTGTCCCACAAACTTTTCGGCTTCTAACATACTTTCGGAGTTATTCCTGGTGGCAGTAGTTAATGATTCACCCTGTATAATAAAAATTCATAAAGTACTGGTCGCTAATCTGGATTCCTGTCCACAATGCCACCAAACAAATCGCTGCAGAAAATATGGCCAAGAGTCAAACCACTACCACTTCCCGTTGCTCCTAGCTGACTGCAGCCGTCAGTTTACAGGTATTCGGTATCTCCCTGGTTGAAAGCTCACAACAGACTCCTTGTCCCTGTCGCTCCAGGTACACTTCAGAGCAACTGCTTACAGGTGGGAGGACGCCACAGAGCCAAATACCCTCATGACAGAACGTGTCGTCAAGTGGCATACTGCGTAGTTTGACGCACTGTGCAATACACTGTAAGTGGAGGAGGAAGAGAAAGGTTTATATGACGTGGGGTGCCAGTTATGCTGTTTTGCTTACCCCTAAATGCTATAGTCCGATCTTTGATGACCTTCAGAGAAAGGAAGCACCTGACATGATCATGCAAATTAATAACAGAAAATAATAACGTAGTACAATGAAATCGTCGTACTGAATAATAATTAATAGCGCTGGTCCAATCAAGCATGACAATGTGGGCATCACCCCCCACACACAAACACTGTAATGAGAGGAAGGATCATCTAATCTACAACAGAAACAAGTCGTCTCTATGACAGTCAGGTTTATTATTGAAAAGCAAAACAGATGGTTCAAATGGCTCTAAGCACTATGGGACTTAACATCTGAGGTCATCAGTCCCCACGACCTAGAACTACTTAAAACTAATGAACCTAAGGACATCACACACATCCATGTCAGAGGCAGGATTCGAACCTACGACCGTAGCAGCAGCACGGTTCCGGACTGAAGCGCCTAGAACCGCTCGGTCGCAGCGGCCGGCTTCAAAACACATGAATTACCTACAAAGATAAACAACTAAACATTTAACATTTGGACAAGGAGTTCCAGTGGTGAACTCTAATCTTATCACAGGTAAGTGAGCACGATAAATGCAAAGTTAGGTGAATAATATATGAATACGACCACCTACTGTAAGCATGGTTAGTAAATTACAGGAGGAAAGTGGAAAAATAGGTACGAACACCAGTAAGATCGCCGAAGTTTATATTGTAAGCAACTAACTGGCTGTAAAGCATTAAAATGAAATAACTGGCTCCTGAAATAAGTGAACTAATATCATGTAGCTAAGCAGTGCTGGCCGATCTTACCAAACTCGTAGCATAAATATGTGAGTCAGCAGCGGTACTGGCTGAAGGTTCTGAGGTCAGCTCAAATGGGGACATCGTCCATCGCCTAGCTATTTTATCGCCTAGAAGCAATTGTTTTGATGTAAATACTCTAAAAGTTTATTGTTTTCGTCAGAGCATGGATCCCACGGGTCAGTAGTCGAAGACACTGCGACTTCTTTCCAGTAAAATTTAGATAAAAAGGTTAAACCATTTCCTGCTCCTCCGGATTTTCGCTGTGTCTCACCAGTAGTTTCCTACTTTATGGTTAACTTTCGAAACAGAACTATGAGATACTCGGCATGCAGGCACAGAAGAGAAAGTACGTGCTCTACATAAAATAACAGTAAGAACCAATCAGAATACTATATTCTGAAATTCAAATCGAACGTTATTTTGCGGCGTAAGGCAAACTGCTGTTCACACGACAGCATATGGAGAGCGACACCAAATTAGAGATTCCTTAATTTTCAAAAGGATTCTGCAAACAAAAGTGCTGTTTTTCAGCCCGTCCACTACCCAGAGAGCGCTTATGGACGAACTGACCACCGTGTTGGTTACCCCAGGTCAGTTAACCTGAGACCCGCCTAGAACTCTGAATATATTTACGGTCCAGTATGTTCCTTTTCAGAAAACTGTTACCTTTTGACAGCCATCTCGTAGGCTATCAACTGCGCAGTGTGAAATGAAAAGAAAGCAATAAAAGGAGCTGTCACTGGAGGTACTGAAACTGGCTTTCTGTTGTTACGTAGCGTCAGAGATCCACTACATTAATCAAGGGAATGAGCATAAAATATGTTGCATGACAGTAAAAGAGAAAACTCACCACGTAACAACAACTTACGGATAAATGGGGCACTCAACTTACTTTGCTTAGGTGAACTCACGACTGTGGCGGCAGGAAGGATATCTGGGCACTGACAAGGAAACCCCATCCCTGTAAGGCCTTTTCGGTTGAAAAAAATGTGTAACTTGTTGTGGGACATCGCCGAATATTCCCATTTGAGCCCCTGAAGTTTCAGGAAGTACAGACAGGCGGAGGCGTTGTACATACACCCCCGGAAATGGAAAAAAGAACACATTGACACCGGTGTGTCAGACCCACCATACTTGCTCCGGACACTGCGAGAGGGCTGTACAAGCAATGATCACACGCACGGCACAGCGGACACACCAGGAACCGCGGTGTTGGCCGTCGAATGGCGCTAGCTGCGCAGAATTTGTGCACCGCCGCCGTCAGTGTCAGCCAGTTTGCCGTGGCATATGGAGCTCCATCGCAGTCTTTAACACTGGTAGCATGCCGCGACAGCGTGGACGTGAACCGTATGTGCAGTTGACGGACTTTGAGCGAGGGCGTATAGTGGGCATGCGGGAGGCCGGGTGGACGTACCGCCGAATTGCTCAACACGTGGGGCGTGAGGTCTCCACAGTACATCGATGTTGTCGCCAGTGGTCGGCGGAAGGTGCACGTGCCCGTCGACCTGGGACCGGACCGCAGCGACGCACGGATGCACGCCAAGACCGTAGGATCCTACGCAGTGCCGTAGGGGACCGCACCGCCACTTCCCAGCAAATTAGGGACACTGTTGCTCCTGGGGTATCGGCGAGGACCATTCGCAACCGTCTCCATGAAGCTGGGCTACGGTCCCGCACACCGTTAGGCCGTCTTCCGCTGACGCCCCAACATCGTGCAGCCCGCCTCCAGTGGTGTCGCGACAGGCGTGAATGGAGGGACGAATGGAGACGTGTCGTCTTCAGCGATGAGAGTCGCTTCTGCCTTGGTGCCAATGATGGTCGTATGCGCCTTTCGCGCCGTGCAGGTGAGCGCCACAATCAGGACTGCATACGACCGAGGCACACAGGGCCAACACCCGGCATCATGGTGTGAGGAGCGATCTCCTACACTGGCTGTACACCACTGGTGATCGTCGAGGGGACACTGAATAGTGCACGGTACATCCAAACCGTCATCGAACCCATCGTTCTACCATTCCTAGACCGGCAAGGGAACTTGCTGTTCCAACAGGACAATGCACGTCCGCATGTATCCCGTGCCACCCAACGTGCTCTAGAAGGTGTAAGTCAACTACCCTGGCCAGCAAGATCTCCGGATCTGTCCCCCATTGAGCATGTTTGGGACTGGATGAAGCGTCGTCTCACGCGGTCTGCACGTCCAGCACGAACGCTGGTCCAACTGAGGCGCCAGGTGGAAATGGCATGGCAAGCCATTCCACAGGACTACATCCAGCATCTCTACGATCGTCTCCATGGGAGAATAGCAGCCTGCATTGCTGCGAAAGGTGGATATACACTGTACTAGTGCCGACATTGTGCATGCTGTGTTGCCTGTGTCTATGGCCTGTGGTTCTGTCAGTGTGATCATGTGATGTATCTGACCCCAGGAATGTGTCAATAAAGTTTCCCCTTCCTGGGACAATGAATTCACGGTGTTCTTATTTCAATTTCCAGGAGTGTAGCTTCAAAATGGCATCTGTAACGGAGATGCTTTCGAAGCAGAGGGGTGCCATTTCCTTTTAGTAAAGAACCATGGCACTGCAAACATTTTGTAGGCGTTTTCAGAATGTGTAATGAGACCTGGAAGTGAACAAAAGCAGTGTGAGTCGTTCGGCGATGCATCCTTCATCATCGCAAAAAGGTCGCGCAAACCTGTCCGATCTCCCGCGTGCCGGCCCGTCGCACACAGCTGTGACGCGCACAGTGTTGGAATGTGCGAACACGGTTCACAATCAAACATCTCAAATGAAAGTATTTGTTGGTAGTGGTGACACAATCGTCCATCGGCTGCGGTACTCAAAGGTGTGTAGCCCCTGGGTTCCTCGCCGCCTAACAGAATACCATAAATTGAAACAAAAGACTATCTGTTTGGTACAATGAAGATTCCACTCCGCGGGAAGCAAAAGATTCATGACTCTGAGGTTACTAATGAAGCAACATTGGCTCCGACGTCGATCAGTGTTGCCATGCGGGGAAACAGGCTTTCCCAGTAAGTTGGCGTAAGGCCATCACACTGAACGAAGATTGTGAGTTTTGTAGCCAAAGGAGTGGGGTTTAAAACTGTCTATTGGAATCCTCAATACAAACAACCTACTTTCAGAAAAAAGTGTTACATAACTTACTGAACACCTCTCGCACTTACACCCCGAGAACCCCCAGTGACTTCCACTCCTTATCATGTCTCTGCCGTAAAATTTAACGTATCTCTCTGATAAATATGCTTCAAAAAACCAACTTTATGTGATGACCTAGGAATGTAATACAGCTTCCTGCGTATTACACCAATAGGGATCGCGAAGGGTATTGTTAGACTAATTTCAACTGACGCGGAGGCGTTTAAGAAATCAACTTCTCCTTAGGTAATTGCAAAGGGAAGGATCCGTAGTAGCTGGAAAAATTAGACGTACTGGTACCCTCTGCTATGTATTTAACATAGTTTTCAGAGTATGGATGCAGATTTAGGTTGCTTTTTCAGCGATTCGTGCATCTATAGTGTGTAGATTCGCTACCATTCAATATCAACTGTATATGCAGATTTTGTTAAGAGATACAAGTAAATGATTATATTTGGAGACACAATCTGTGTTTTAAAAACGGTTTCATTCGGTGCTCTCTATTGAATCCGGGATACTTCCTCTTGAAGCTAAAATAAAATATTCCCCTTCTCCACAGGGGAGCACTAGGACAAAGAAGAGTTGTTTAGAGGTTTCAAGCAGTGAATTCTCCTCCTTCCAGTTCGCTGAAATACCTACAAATCTATCACTGGAAATCTGTGGCAAACCTCCCCTATGCATCTGAGATACTGCTTTCATAAATACAGATGTTACTTCGTGAAGATTTTACTAACGAATCTGTCAACAGTTGCAGTACATGTGTTTGGCGATCAGTTTCGAATCAAATGATTCATTTTCAAGCTTGGCCTACTGAGGTTGCACTGAAAGTCCTTGATCTTATTAATAAACGTCAAAATGACAATACACGCTTCATAAAATGTTGGCAGAATGACTTTCACAATCCACATGTGCATCTTACTAAGTCAAACTCAAAGTTGCTGAGAGGATCATGTGGATTTTGGCTGCATTCTGCCATCACTTCGTAAAGCACGTACGGCCATTTTGATGTTTATTATTAAGATTAGGCACTTTCAGTGCAGCGTCAGTAGGCCAGGCTTAAAAATCAACCAGCTGGCTCGAAAATAGTCGTCAATTGTTAATATTTTCGTTAATAAACTCTTCATGATATATTAAAAAAGTTGCTGGTTCGCTGTCAGCAAAATGTTGAAACTGAAGAAAAACAAGTGCTTTGTTGATAGCTGGTTACAGGTGTTAATCAGGACGCTTTGTAAGATAAATGCCCTCTCTATCCCCAGATTCAGATTTTGTTATTTGGCAGTGCGACACAGTTTTGTTGTGACTGTGACGGTACATCGGGTGTGAGCTACGGGCCATTCGACAGCATCATCGATCCGTGAAGCGATGGCCTGCGTAAATAGAATTTATATCTCAATCCGGAGGTAGAACCATGTCTACAATAGCGCTATGAACATCAATAGCGTTTTTTCATCTTCAAGCTCCTCCAAACGCTTAGTTTAAGACAATCAATTTTTTACGAACAAAAACGTACTCTTTGTTGAAAGAACTACGCGACTGCCGCTGGGTTTCTCGAACATTCACTCCCCTCGGGACGTATAGTGGACTGCGAAAAGAGGCTGCTAATCAACGTTTTACAAATTGTTTTAATATAGTCACTGGTTAATTTCTTTCGAAATTGCTTCGGCTGAGAGCATTGAATGGAAAAGTGGTAACGTAATTAACTGGAAAATTTACTGCAGGACGCTTCTGACAAATCAGTTTAGGCAACACGAATTAAAATTCCATAGTTGCTTTTGGCAAACCAATTTTAAATAGATTAAAAAGTTATGAAGCAGTTCTCAAAGCAGACTATCTGGCTTGCCAGCAGTAAAACGAGCGATCATTTAACAAGGCTTCCAAATGTAGCTCAGCAGCAGCATTCTCAAGAAATATGGCCAACGATAGTGTATTACACTTAAATTAAATTTCTCATTTAAGTTGGCAGATTTTGTCGGATGTCACTGTTGTCGTGCTCTAATTTCTTTTTTTGGGACATGAGAAATGGACCGCAACTGCGATTTGACGTGTAAACATCATATTTTCAAGGAGCACTGACCTTTATATTTCGGTTACGGGGCAGTTCTCCTTCTGGATCGATTATAAGTTAATTCCTACGTTTCGACTGAGTCCAGTATTATGTATGGCTTGTTTCAAAAATTCAAATCAGGGCCATTTTAACATTCACTTCTGTTGATTTTTGGCGCTTTATGTGATCCACCCAGTCAAATCAACGCCGCTTTTATTTCCTTAAAGCCTCCAATCTGGTGGTTCTAATCGTTCATTGCATCTTCAACAGACGTATCCAACATCTCATCTCAAACACTTCACGAGTTTTCATTTACATTTTGGTCATATCCACATTTCACACCGACCGATTGATGCTGGTAAAAGTAAAGGCAGTCACTGAAAGCGCCCAGCTGTGGGCGAAATAAAAAACTGAACATGCATATAGTGAGCCGATGACAAATTTATATGTGTTGTGGGGAGAGTTGCCTCATGCTTCAACCATTGTACTGGTTTACTGAATGCCGTAGCCAATCTAGAAATGGGTTCACGGCCACAATTCGTCCCGTTTATTAAATTTTTGTCAAAACATGTAAAGAAACTTCAGGAGACTAAGATCTTTCCGAAAACTCAGTCCATGTGAAGGTTGTGACGTAGGAGCTATGTATACGAGAGGTAGTAGTGAGGGCTCAATCATCATTTTGAAATAAGACTGAAGTATTTTGTTTGTTTGTTGGTCAATGTCTACAGTCCTGGAACACACTGAAATTTCCGCGCCACATGACTGTAGCACGCTTTTCAGGGAGAAACAACACTGTTATAATCCATTATGCTTTGATGGAAGTGTACGGCAGCAATGCACTCTGTTATGACACCGTGGTTAATCGGCGCAGAGGCTTCCAGACTGGTCACACATATGTGAATGACGAAGAACGAAGTGTGACGCCACCTCTATAAAGAACCAGTAATTGAAAATGACAGTGGAGGTTCTGGTGCTCGAAGACCGGCGTATCATAATGAGCTGATAATGGAAAGAGTGAAAATCGAGGGTGGGTGATTCTTCATTATCTTATACGACATTTTGAAGACGAAACAGGTTGTTACCAGTTGGGTTCCGCAACTACACAAACCCATTCGAAAGGCCACTCTAACTTAGACATCAGGGTAAATATTACAAGTATATCAGGACAGTCCAGGTGACCTCCTTAGCCTCATGATAACCATGCTAGTGTGCGGGCCTAGCTCTATAACCCCGAGAGAAAGGAGCGAGATAAGTAAGCAAGCAAAGTAAAAAAAAAAAAAAAAAAGGCGATGACCCGAGAATTACCAGCGAAGGTGATGCAGAGTGTTTGTTTGGGACTGCCACGGGGGTGTTGACACACGTTTTTCACCAGGGACCAACCGTCGCATGAGGATACTTGCCTAATCCTAACGAGATTATGACACGCCATCAAGACCAAACGGCGCGGGAAACTAATTCAAAGCGATATTTTTAGTCCACGACAATACATTCTGCACAAGATTGACATAACAAGTTTGCGTTCTTCAGCCATATTCTCGATACGTGGTAGCCAGTGACCTCTTCCTCTTTCCTCCTAAAGTTTAGTACTATTCTTTGCTGAATAATTTTATAAATGTTTGTGTATGTGTGCTCTCCTCAAATGGCACATTAGAAGTATACTTGAAAGTACTGTAATTAGAAGTTCAGCGAAGAGACTGCATTTCATTTCAAAAGATCATGAACTACATACATTAACAATCTTACATAACCGATCAAACGTAATTTATTATTCATAATCGAACATTCACGACCGACACTCATAATCGATTGCTCATAATATTTATTAATAATAAGTTTTTCTTGGTATATTATCTTAGATTGATAATTTATATCGATTGTTATCGATCAGTCTTAGCGGACAATTCATAGTAGATCGTTCATAGAAGTCAGATCATTGTCGATCAATCATCCGTTTGTTCGTAGTCGATCATTCATAAGCAGTCATTCACATTAATTCATTATGAATAATCGGTAATAACAGTGGTCTGCTGAGTCCTTTTTTTATTTTATGCATAAAATGGAAAAAACAGCTCGTCAGAACACACGGAAGCACACTATAAATCAGTCGCACCAAGGAAACCTGAGAAATCCATAATAAATCGTCCACATCATCAATTGCAACAGTCATTCAACCCATTACCATGAAAAATAGTGACTATCATAGATCATGATCAACAACTCAAACACAACACTACGCTGGCCGGTGTGGCCGAGGAGTTCTAGGTGCTACAGTCTGGAACCGCGCGGCCGCTGCGGTCGCAGGTTCGAATCCTGCCTTGGGCATGGATGTGTGTGATGTCCTTAGGTTAGTTAGGCTTAAGTAGTTCTAAGATCTAGGGGACTGATCACCTCCGATGTTAAGACCCATAGTGCTCAGAGCCGTTTGAACCACAACACTACAATACAAACTGAGTCCTTAAACCTCTACATTAAACACTCAATCTTCAGACCAAACACTTGCACAGTTTGTATGTTTGTTTGGCCGCCTTTCGCAGCAGTTGTTAAAATCACTTATTATTGATTTCTCCGTCTTAAGCTGGCTGCAATTTAATTAAAGAGAATTTTTCACCAGATGCGTTTCACTTTCATTTATAAGGCATCGTCTGTGATTATTCTGTAAATTGGATACATATGTTTGTACAATTTTCGTTATTTTAGATTAACTCCTCACCTTGCAAAAAAATTACAGATTCAGAAAAGCATACCAGAAAGAAAATAATACATAAATGATCAGACCAATCCGGCAAACCACACACTCTTTAAACTGACGGGCCACTTAATACAACCTGGCATATACAATTTAAACCACAGGCTCCATTTACTACTACCGTCTCCTCCCAGTTTCTTTCCTATAATCACCCCCCCCCCCCTTCCAGACAAACTCATCTCACATCTCTGCGGAACATACAAGACATTTCCGGTATTTATTAACTCACACACACACACACACACACACACACACACACACACACACACTCATACCCGATACTCATACACACACGCGCGCACGCGAGGGAAAGGAAAAGTGCAGAGAGGCAAATCTGCCAAGTGTATATGTGAAACAAAGTCTTTTGACATGAGCCTCTGCTAACCAAGAAGGAAGAAGCAGTGGTTTGGAGAGTATCTAAACAAGAGGCAGAAACTCGGACAGCAATTTGCACACCATCTTAATAAAAAAAATACTGTCTTTAAACTTAAACGAATAAAAATGTACAAACATATGCGTCAAATCTGCAGAATACCCACACAAGAAGCTTTATAAATAAAATCGAAAATGCAATAAGCTTAAGACGGAGAAAACAGTAATAACTGAGTGACAATTTTTTTTTTTATACAAAGGCTGGTCTCACAGCCTTTTTGTATGCAGGTATTACATACATCAAAAAAAGTTTTGCATCACCCCAGTTCCCAGAATCTCTGAAGATTGACATTGACTGTGGATACTGTATCACAGACACAATCCCTTTGAGTGTTCAGATATGTCACTAAACCAGCCTAAAGATGTAAACAACCAAACATAAGCAGCGCCTGTTAGACGGAGGGAGTCCGACAGCCGATCAGTTCCAGTCATTCCACCAGGATGGAGTTACAGGGCTCGTGTTGTCTGTAGTTCAACCATGCCTAGACGGTCAATACCGCGCCTCTATCACGTCCGCATTGTTACTTTGTGCCAGGAAGGGCTCTCAAGAAGGGAAGTGTCCAGGTGTCTCGGTCTGAAGTGTTGTTGTTCAGACATGGAGGAGATACAGAGATACAGGAAATGTCGATGTCATGCCTCGCTCAGGCCACACAAGGGCTACTACTGCAGTGGATGACGCTACCTACGGATTATGGCTCGGAGGAAGCCTGACAGCAACGCCACCATGTTGAATAATGCTTTTCGTGCAGCCACAGGACGTCGTGTTATGACTGAAACTATGCGCAATAGGCTGTAGGTTGCGCAACTTCGCTCCCGACGTCGATGGCGAGGTCCATCTTTGCAAATATGACACCATGCAGCTCGGTACAGATGGGCCCTACAACATGCCGAATGAACCGCTCAGGATTGGCATCACGTATACTTCGCCGATGAGTGTCGCATATTCTTTCAACCACACAGTCGTCGGAGACATGTTTGGAGGCAACCCGGTCAGGCTGACCGCCTTAGACACACTGTCCAGCGAGTGCAGCAAGGTGGAGGCTCCCTGCTGTTTAGGGGTGGCATGATGTGGTGCCGACGTACGCAGCTGGTGGTCATGGAACGCGGCGTAATGGCTGTACGATACGTGAATGCCATCCTCTGACCGATAGTGCAATCATATCGGCAGCATATTGGCGAGGCATTCGTCTTCATGGACTACAATTCGCGCCCCCACCGTGCACATCTTGTGAATGACTTCCTTCAGGATAACGACATCGCTCGACTAGAGTGGCCAGCATGTTCTCCAGGCAAGAACCCTGTCGAATATGCGTGGTATAGATTGAAAATGTCTGTTTATGGACGACGTGACCCACCAACCACGCTGAGGGATCTGCGCCGAATCGCAGTTGACGAGTGGGATAATCTGAACCAACAGTGCCGTGATGAACCTGTGGATAGTATTCCACGAATAATACAGGCATGCATCAATGCTAGAGGACGTGCTACTGGGTATTAGAGGTACCGATGTGTACAGCAATCTGGACCACCACTTCTTTATGGTGATACAACATGCAATGTGTGGCTTTTCATAAAAAGGGCGGAAAGGATATTTCTGTTGATCTCTATTCCAATTTTCTGTACAGGTTCCGGAACTCTCGGAACCGAGGTGATGCAAAACTTTTGATGTGTGTAGCTTATGAATGCTGAAAATATTTAATGTTACTGCAGTTTCGATGTTTTCTCATTTTCAAGCATGTTTAAAGCAAACATTGCTACCACATAAAATAATCTGGCATTTAAATGAAGTAATGACTCGTTAAAAATGATAACATAAGTAGTAGTTTCGTATATTAAAGCCCACTCTATTACGTTAAATCGTAATATGCTGGATCATAATTTCCAGTAGCCTGAATACAAATATGTATGGCTGTGTACGTATACCTGCGATCCACACACGTGGGTACGACCCATGTGGTGTTCAACAAAACGGCATTCCACTGACATAAAAATAAAATGTTCATCCACAGTCTACCTGCAAACGAACAGCCCGTGTAGCTAACATGGTGTTTAGATTTCAAACGTAAAGTGAGACAACGACGTGAATACACAGAGAGTGCGTGCTTTGGAATACAAAGATGTAAGCACGACATCACATAGCTTATCAGAAGGGTATCCACAATAGACAAATGTGATCAAATAATAATAATGTGAAAGGATTAAAAAGATAAACGTAGAGGTAAAATCGGTAGTGCAAGACCATAATTGGGCTCTTCGCTGCCTGAAGGCAGGACCGACATAAGTAAAATCATAAATACAAATCACTACTTTTGATCGGCATGCAACCAACCTAACTTATTCCAAAACGTCGTACATGGAAGCTGGGTTCTCGTGGTTGATCATACTTCGGGTTCTGTTGGTGATAGAAAGGTAGGATCAATTGTTTTGGATAGCCCTTGGGTTGGGACCATATGTGTACCCAACGGAAGGATCGTCTTAGCGTCACTGTCCCACCGTACAGAACAAAGTACGAGTCTTACACACTACCTCCCGCTTACTCAAATGGAGTAAATCGGTTGGTTCTTTCTGCACTTGATGTGGTCTGCGGTGGTTGAGGCGTGGCGGGGATGTGATATCTTTGGATCCTCTATTGACTGGCGTTCCGGTAGGAGGCGCGAGTGCAGCACTGATTCGCTCCGTTTATCGCTGTCTGCGAGTGAGTAAAAGGCGGGACACGTGCCACGGTTGGCGAGTTGGTGTTGCTACCAGGCGGCAGCATGTACGGACTGAGGGACCAGTTTGTTTGAATCGTAGCCGGCGGGGCGTCTTGGTGTATTCGGATTCGTACGCACTATAGCATCCATTGTTGGCTGATTTCTGGATTTTGGAAAGAGAGTGCACCAGCAACTGCCTTCTGGAATGTTCTCGCCATGTGCAGTTTGGATGTTGGCGACCGGAACAGTGCTTTCAATTATGGCATATGGAGTACTGTGTATATTCTCTCAGTGAAATTAGGCTGTGGAGCTCGAAAGATGAGGTTTTCTCGCAATCACTGTAACCTATTTGGAGCCATGAGTGTAACCTTGCTGATTTGCTTAATGTTTTCTATTTAGGTGCGTATAAGAAGTGTTGTAGGGGCAACTGGTTCGTCAGAATCTCCGAGTTAGTCTCGGGTTACACGAATGTTTACATAGTTGGGCCACTGACTGAAGTGGTAAATTTGTCTTCGAACTGTTCTCCTACGATTCTGCCGGCGGTACTTAATGTACAGTGGTGTTTCCGTTTGTTGTTCCTTCGCTTTAAATAATTCCTTATCTGCTGTAAGTTTCGTGCAATTTTCAGTCAGCTTTTGATGTTTCAATCTAATAGTTATTTTTAATTTTTTTGTATGGGTTTAAATCGTGAGGGTCTTCAACCTCAATTTTGTATGCTAATGTTAAGCCTGAAGTTCGTGCCAGGCGGGTAAGCTTGTGTCTATTATTCTGTAGTTTCAAAAGAGCATTCGATGCCTGTTCGTAAATTTGCTATTGGTGTCACAAGTGCGTTATTCTTTTATATTATCAGTTTTAGTACGTTAATTGAAATTTCTATTTATAATTAAAAGGTTTAATCCTTATTCACTTAACGTAGAGTTAAGTAATTGCTTAGCGAACGTTACATTACTTTAAGGTCTTCGTTAAGTTTTGGAAGACCTGAAGATCTTATTGTCGGAGCTTTTGACTTTTGACTTTAGTGTCGTAGTGAGTATGCTATTTGTTGATAGCATGGCTTCTGAACTGTGACATTGTAACTGATGCAGCGCTTGATCGCCTGTATGAAATCATGCACTTCGGCCTGTGAATGTACACGGATGGCGTCTCCAGTAACCTTAGCTCTCACTGGAGTTTTGATTCCAGTTGCAGCTACTAAACAAGTTAGGTTTTCCGGACATTCTTTTTGATGTGTGTTTTATGTAACTGCCCAATCTTGTGTTCTAACGTAACGAACCTAAGTATCTATTTTCTGTACTTGAGTTTTCGAACATTTACTGTACTTAAGGTTTTAAACGTTTAAATTCACTGCTCTTGATAGTCACCTTGGCCTAACTTGGCTGCACACTTCTTGTAACTCATTGCAAGATTACCAGACTTAAAGTTCTAAATTTGTCCTCTTTCTCGAAGGACTGATTCTTGTTCTTGGTTGTAGTGAAATTTAATTTAGGAACTTTTACTTAATTCCACTGTGTTACTTGTGTGGGTTTTGTTTAAGGGCATTACGGCCGTTTAAAATTTTGGATTACTTTAACTTGTTATCTACGGAGTTTTAACGATGCCCACTGCGGGGATAAGGGTGGATTGGGCTTACTTATTGTGACAAACAGAAGTTATTTCCGTTATTGTTTCTCCGTTTTAAATTTACTTGTGTAAGTAAAGCTTGTTGATTAAACTAATAAGTCTCTTGTCTTAAACATTGCTCATGTAAGAGAAACTTGCTGTTTATTATTATACACCAGGTGTAAGACAATGTTGTGGTTTTAATTAACATTCTGATTGTTGGAATATTTTAAAATAAATATGGTAATTTCTTAAGGAAAAAATTATGTGCGCAGCCTGAGTTCACCCTTCCACATCTCCTGTCCATTGTCCATCCTATATTAGGATTTCAGTGAGCCTTAAGGGGCCTATAGAGGCACCATTAGTTCATAGATGGTTAAAACCCCACCAAAGAAAATTTTTTTCCTTGCATTTCTTTGTACCAAAAACGATCAGTGAATTTCAAGGCGGCTATCCACAGCAGATGCTGAAATTTTCTGGTATATTCCTAAGATTCGCATGTCGAACAATTTTGAAAACTTTATTGATATCTTTATCAGTTTACTCAGTGCAGGGGTTCAGAATTATCTTACAAGCACACGCAAAATCCAGCGTGAGGCGAAATCTAAATAATAAATAACTGCAGAAAATTGCTAAAATTTTAACATTGTATTCTCTAGGCATTTACCAAGAAGTTCTTTCTTCCCGTTTTCAAAACTCTTTGTACACTATCGAGTAACGAATAACTTGGTATTTTGGTACCAAAACCGAACCGCTGATTCCAATAGGGATATGCACAGCAAATGGGTATAATGTTTACAACATATACCGAAGATCCCAGTCTCTAACAGTCTTCATAATTTTCTTGATGTCTTTATCCGTTTCCGAGATACAGACTTTCAAACTTACTCTACTTGTACACATAAAACACACACGTAAAATCCAGTATGAGACGAAAACGTAATTTATAAAGTGACATATGACGGAGAAATACGCTGTAAAGTGTCTGCTTTATCACAGAAAAGTTTTCGAACCGTCTGTTGCAGTACGTGAAAAGTATTTGTGCATGTAAATTCCGGCCTGAGGTGTAAAATTTGCTTTGCGTTATTTCACTGTCACATATCTAAGCTATCATAATTTTAGTGACCAATAAAGTTCTTTTCAAATGACTGACGTGCCCTGATGTGGCACAGAAAATAAGGAAACATAGGGAACATGCTGCAAAATGCTTCTATTGCAACACAAAAAGGCGAAGGTGCACCTGTTTAAAATACTCTGACTGAGAAGGGGGTATCTGCTGTCTCATACTATCTTTCTCAAGATATTTAAAAATTTTCCCTAAAAATTTGACACGTGAACATATTCATACTTTTTTATGCTGAGAGAGAAGGCCACATTGGCACTGGAAAAAGTATGAAAATGTGGCTGCACTCCTAAGCCTATGGAATATTTCAGCGAGTAGTGTCCTGTGACATTTATATTTGATAGAGAAGGAATTATCAATTGTGACGCATTTCCATACCCTTGCATACTATCGATAGCCATTTAAGAGATTAAAGTCGATGCGAACTATGATGTATGGAATGATACCCACAATGAAGTATAATCACCGTCAACAACGCACGTTTAGAGCGACCGCGAGGAACAGAGATAATGCCTCGTGGGGATCGCACACAGTTGTATTACCGTCAGTCGAAGCTGTATGGTCAGCCCGACCGTGGCTACGGTGGGGATGCGATGGTCGATCCGCGCACTGGGCAGCCACATCACACGTTGCGATATCACTGCAGGCGCCTGCTGCAACCATCGGCAACTCGCGATGGCACCACAACCCGTGAATCAGATCTAAATGCTCAACACAGTGTGCAATCGCATCACGGCTGCTACTGCTTTGCTGATAGCGGGCTCTGTACGCTAGCCAGTGGCTCTGGCCGGCGGCTGGTCGTAATAGGACCGGTGGCCTCACCTCCCCACTCCCCCCTCCCTCCTCTCCCTCACACTGGGCTTGAACATATCGAGCCACAGTGTGTGTATTTGAAATGACACTACAAGCGAGTGGCGTCATAATTTTCAGTGATGGTGCTCATTTCGGCATTACCACGAATTACCCAACCGCGTGAGAGTCACTCTTGTCGTGGGGGAACACGGTACGAAGCAACTGTGCTGCGCTGCTGACGTCATACCTCGCTCGATATTTGTGAGAGTAGCCGTCCTCTGAAGTGTCTTTCTGGACCACACCATGAAAGAAATTTAAATTATCATCAGAAGCAATTATCGCCACCGCAGAATTCAGTGCAATCTTAGAGGCCACTAAAACAATTGGTTACAGCCGACATCGCGTTACCCATGAACTTGAAAATCTCATTCAGACGTAATTTGCATCAGCCTATAACATAATGATTCACAAGTCAGTACTCAGAGGAGTCATCAAATTGGGACCCGAAATCATTTATCTTACTTTATATTACATGATACTGTGTTAAATGCTAACAATTATCTATGCAGTTGATAAATGTTTATACCCGCATATTCTTACTCAGTATCTTCCACTGTCCGAAGGATTTCATTGTATTACTACCGTGCACTCAAGATGAAAACAGTCTATTGTGCGGGCGCAAGATGAAAGAAATGGACAACAACCAAACGCAAAAAAATATTTGTCGTAGAAATAACAGTTTGTGTGTGACGTATACAATATTAATTACAATCCACCGTTATTGCAGTAAGCATTTCATAAAATGTGTTGAGGCTGCAGAACAGCATACACAAAGCTACTCCTGAAATAACATTGTTAAAACGAAGCAAAAACTTTCATTTTCCAATAAAATATAATGTTATTTCAGTGGCTGTAGTATAATTAACACCCTCGTCATTATTATATCATTTTCTCTGCAGTTGATATTAACGTGTATGAATCAAATATCAGTACCAAACTGATTTTTAGCCTTATAGTAGCAATAATCCGGATACTTCCCTGATAACAAGCTATGGGTGACATTTTAAGGAACTCAAGTGATAAAGTAAATAACTTGCCATAGGTTCGAGAATGCTGACTACGATACACTCTATCACTACACCATTGTGGCGGGTAAATGTGTAACTGTATTAATAATAGTAATAAAATTTTTTATTATTATTGTCATTGTTTTTGTAGTAGTCGCTATGCAACCATCAACAGCTGGTCGATGCATGCTTGTCTTAATGCAGAAACTGACGGATTTTTGGCATCTATAAATGATCAGGGGACGGCGACAAGGAACTAGTGAAGTAAATCCCAAAGAAGTACGAAATAGTTTATATATACAGGAAACGTGGGAATCAGTGGCAGACTGTACCCATAGAATATTGGTGAAGGAATGATGGGGTTACCAAATTAAACAGCAGAAGTTGGGACGGCAGTAACAGTTAATAGAAGACTTTCTTCCATTCTGGAGATAGTAATGTTTCACCTTGATGAAAGATTCAAAATTTCATGGCGCCATACAGTTGATCTGACATAAAAATGATCACCTTTCTCGTAGACATTTATACATATTTGGTGCCAACATCTACTTTTACACTTCACCTACCGCACAAATGTTATTAAGTTACTGGTTGCATACGGCACGAAACCTTTAGATAGAGATGTACAGTTTTCTGTATCGACATTTTGTAATATGTATGCCTATCTAACATTTTACAAAAATTATTATGCTAATTTAATAATGAATTGAAGGTAATAATTACCATAAATGAGAAATGAAAAATGACATAATAATGCTAGAAAAACATTCTGAGAAGAGCAAGGTCAATTAAAAAGGCAGATTCCGTTAGTGCTAAATTTGCCTATTTTTCACTACACACAGTTCATTATGGATGCGTAAATTGGAAGCCTTATAAGAAAAATTTGTGTTTTGATGTAAATATTTATTCGAAATCTGAAAAATTTGTTGCTTGAAACATATTACTTGTAAAGTATCGAAACAAAATTGTGAGGCATAGAATTGTATCTCTGACGCGAGTACTCCAACATATGATGATGTTTTAATCAAAAAAATGAACTTACGAAATATAATCAGAATTGTCGAATGGTTATAAGTCTTAGTTTTCATTGATTTAAAAAAGTACATTTATGTTGTTTTGTAAAAGGAAAGCCATGGTCAGGAGGACGATGGCTTTTAATTCATTCCAACTGAATTAGGGGGACATACATAGTTTCTCAGATCAAATTCCATTGGTACTCTTAACACCTGAGTATCGTCATATGAAAAATACGGAACTTCTGTTTGAAGGTAACCGTACTACTTCAAGATCCACTTTTCTGTTTCTTGACTTACGGTTCGATAAACCTAATCGAGAGGTACAGCACTTTTAATTTAGCAATGCTTACCACTTTTTTGTGAATGTGCCTATCGCTGTTCGTAGCGGGTACAGGTATTATAAATCGAAGAGATAATTACAAGTTCTTACCTGTAAGTTATATTTCCTCGATTTGCAATATCTGTACCTATATAGAACACGGATAGACACGTTCATGAAAAAGCGATAAGAATTGCTAAATTAAAAGAAGATTATCTCTTTACTACGTTTTTAAACCGTAAGTTCAACAGCAGAAGAACGGGTTGTGAAGTAACAGCACTGCCTCGAAATATAAGTTCTGTATCTATCATTTCACAATACTCCGATGACAAGAGTGCCAATAAGGTTTTGTCTGAGAGACCACTGTTGTACAGATAGGCAGATATGAGCAATAGAACCTAAATAGAATAATATGGAGCTCTCTGACAGATATACAGCGAAACCATGCACGGAAACTGGGTGTCATCGACACTGATCTGTGTGTAACACAGAAGTCATATGTTGCACAAGGCAAATACAATGGCGTTTCGCTTACTTCCGCTATGAAGTCGTGTAGAACGGAGTGGTATTATCAGATGATGACACCGAATTTGTGCAGCATGTAGTTAGCTAACATAGTTCAGTTGGTACAAAAGAGAGTGATGGTTATATACGAATGAACCATCACCCACGAATAGTCGATGGTACACGCAGTTTCATTCATTTGCAGGACGCCTTTTTGCAAGCTAGAGGAGACAACCGGCTCTGCCGCTGCCGCTCGTCGCCCTGGCGTCAGCCCCCGGTAGCTGATGCATTGCGGGACTCAGTCCCGTATAATATCATTTGTAGCAGTACAGTGCGGCAGGCCCATAAAGGCAGACACATGCGTCAGAGCGGCACAGAAATGCAACCTCTAAGCAAAATCGGAGTTGCGTACCCCTTACACAGTATGCAACCGGGTGAAACAGAGAGGCTGCCGAAGGCTACGGCCACACGAGTCGCGCCTCGCTTGGCGCCTGGGAGCCTCGCGTCTCGCCAGGCGAATCACTTTGCTAAGCAAACAGCTCTGAAGACACGACACCGGTCGCAATGAGCGCTAGGTGTCTGGTCTAATCGTTAGTGTGTCAGTAGAGTAACGGTCTTGTTGGTTCATTCCGGCTTGTCGCCTACTGGCTTCAAAGATTAATTGTCTGATAAACGCTGCTGGTTACGTCATTTCGTTTGTTTCTTCCCTACCATGGATGACGACAAATTATTATCGGCAGACTTCAAAGGGAAAATGACATCTTGAACAGACCGAAAATCTGCAACAATTAATTTTTGATTATTGCTATGCTGTATCAGATTTTGCAAACATGGAATTTCGCCGGCCGCAGTGGACGAGCGGTTAAAGGCGCTGCAGTCTGGAACCGCACGACCGCTACGGTCGCAGGTTCGAATCCTGCCTCGGGCATGGATGTGTGTGATGTCCTTAGGTTAGTTAGGTTTAAGTAGTTCTAAGTTCTAGGGGACTTATGACCACAGCAGTTGAGTCCCATAGTGCTCAGAGCCATTCGAACCATTTTGCACCATGAAATTTCAGCTATTTATCCTAACAATCTCTGGAAGGACACAAGATCGTCATTTTTGTTTCTGTCGATGTCTTGCTCAAGTACACCCTTTGTTTTTCTTCTTACGCTCAGGATCCAGTAACTAGTTGCCTTTGCTTGTGAACACAGTGTAACGAATTTCTTTCCAGTTTGATTCAGATGTGTTAAATGTCTCAGGAACATCTGGTAACTCCAGGGACTGGACGTCTCGATGCAGTGTCCATCTTCATCTATTGTGGACTGCGTTCTACTTTCTACAATGCTAGAATCTCTGTGTTCGGAGATCACTGTATTATTTTTTTAAATCTATACAAGATATAAAATCAGTGGCGTTTCGTTTACTTCCACTATGGAGTCGAGCAGAACGGAGTGGTATTATCAGATGCCCACACCGAATTTGTGCAGGTTAAAGATAGCGAACATGGGTCAAATGGTACAAAAGAGTGTGGTGATAATGCACGAATGAAGCATCGCCCACGGATATTCAATACTACATGCAATTTCAGTTCATTGTCAGGACGTCTTCTTGTGTGCTTGAGGAGCGAACCGACTCGGCTGCAGCAGCTCGTCGCCCTGGCATGAGTCACGGGTAACTGACTCATAGTCGTACACAGTTCCGTATAATACCATTTGTGGCAGTACAGTGCAGCAGACCCATAACAGCAGGCGAATGCGTCACACGCAACATAGGAATCCCTCCTCTAAGATTTGAACTGTAACTGTTCAAAGAGCGAAGACCATGTGGCAACATCATTAGTTCAGTCTGCACATCACTGAGAGGTATGCAGGACATATACTACCTCCGTAATTAGCATTTTGTTTTTGTACTTTTGCTGTAACAGTCGTGAGAACGATGTCGTACGATTTTGCAGTCATTCGTAAATAACCAAATAAGTCTGATGAATCTCCCGAAGTTAAATTCACCACATTCACTTCTCTCACAACTGTGTCAAAAAGATACATGGTTTGTATGCTGTTTCGGGAAATACTGGTTTGTCCGTCTGGATAATTTGAAAATAGTTTAAGTTAACACGAAACTAGTCATCAAGTAAATAAAAAGTGAATCTTTCAACTTTCGCTGTTTCTATATCGAACTTACTAGCACAAGTTGCTGTCCTGCAATTAATCCAGTGTTCTGGCAATCCGTGAACACCTGCAGAAAATTTTATTGGTTTATTGCATAATTTAGCTAAGTTAGTTATAAATTGTTTTCCAAACATTTTAAAGTAAGTAAGTAAATAAATAGTAAAAGTAGTGAAATTCATTCTCCACAGATTTCTGGTATGTTTATTTCATCACTATATTATCTTGACTGAAAATCTAGAATATACGGACAGGAGAAGGCTTTGAATGAAGTTCCTAGTTATTGTAAAAACTGTTAGAACATACTCGTCATATTTTATCTTGGATAGAGGAAGCAGTGAAGTAGCCGACTTCCTCCCATGTCACAGTAAAAACATCTTGAGAATTTCATGTCAAGCCGCAGTAAATAGGATAAGATGAACAGATCAAATCCAAATGGAAACTTGTGTTAAAACAGTGTGCTTGGTGACAGATATGTCCGGACGTCCAGTTAACGTCGTAAAACTGAAGCAGAGTTGCGAATGAAATAATCGTACCTCAGTTACGAAATTAGTGGTGTTAATAGTGTTAACCATAGTGCGTTCCGCAATAAAAAAATAATATGAAGCCATTATAATAAGTTGTTGAGCATCAAGAGTTGCCCGCTCCCCGTAGGACCGTGTCAGTAGTACACTGTAACGTTCAGTTATTTGTAGGCAGCATGCCCCGTGATACGATGATTACGATTTGAGAATGTAGCTGCTAGTGTCCGGACTAGTTATGACATAGTTAAGAATCAATACCCCAATAGTTAAAGAAGGATTATTTCGTTTCGTAAGATATGCATGTGGCTATTGACCCAAATACCTCTATTGAAACGGAGAAAACCATTAAACAGAATTGTGTACTCCAATGAGTTAAGCCAAGTGACTGTAAAGACTGCAACAAAAGAGTAGTGGAAAATTACATAAACTTTACTTTTTCTTACAATGCTAAATAAGTGACGACTTCGACACATGTGATGTTGGTCCAAGTATACGGAAATGAAGTCGGGAAAATTTTGGGGAATTGTTAATGAGGTCTGCCGTAATCAAGCCAAACCAGTGACATGAGTTAGTAGCGGAGGAATCTGATGCAGCATAATGTTTACGAATTCATCATCATGATATGGGAAACGCCAGATATTTTTCTAAACTTCTGTCGCAGAAGGTGACTGAAGAGTTGAAGGTAAGACAGGAAGAAACGGATAAATTTCATTGACTCGTGTAACCACAGTCACTTTGACCTGCTAATCAGATGTAGTACCACCCATCGCCCCAGACTGAGACACACAACTTTAGTGGTCACAGCGCACAGGTATTTATCTTTTTATAGAAAGCAGGTAGATATGTAATGTCGATGTTTCGATCGTCTCAGTAAAAAATCTCATAGTTTCCATTAGGTTTCTAAGTTTTGCCAATAGCTATGAAATTATCACCCTGCCTATTATTTATCTATCTATCTTGAAGCTTAATCTTGTTAAAGCTATTTCTCTTTTAATTCTTAATTGAAGACGATTCATGTGCATTAGGCCCTACTTCACTGGTACTCAAAGTTATCAAAACGCAGTGAGCTTATTCCTTTAAAAGACTCTTAATTTCTACATGAAATTAGTAACCGTAAATTATTCACTGAAACAGATGCGAGTTGCATCTTTGACATGTGCTATTCTGCGTAACTGATCTCCTCTGTGCTCCTGTTCAGCAACTCGTGGTCTCGACAGCGACAACTTGGTACAAATGCTGAAAGTGAATTACCTGTATGTACAATGTACTCAACTTGCATGTTGCACAAGAGGGAGAACTCTAGTTTAGAAACGGTAGAATGGGATGTACGGAAATATGTACTCGGAGTGGGCAATAATATTATCATCATTTCTGAATGAACTACATTAAGGCGAAAAAGAAGAGCAAGGATAATGAAGTCCCAGTTGTAGAGACTAATGTAAGTAGACGTGGCCAGCAGCCGAAAGCATACAATGCGTGACAATATGTTACTGTGGATCAAAATTACACGAAATTATACATTAATTATGATTAGAAAAGCATCTAGAAAAGACATAGGAAGAATATGTAAGATGTTTCAAAGAAATAATAAGAATGTCAATACGGTCCTGAACACGAACTGAATTGCCAGTCAGCCGATAGAGATAAGAAATCAGCCGAGATCAGAAATGAGCTCTCTACAAACATACCAGTGGTTCCTATGGACTCATTTCCGAACTGTGTGTCTCCATATGCTCGGAGATTCCACTAGCCCGCACTTCATCCCATTGCCGGGTACAATTCGAATAGATCCGAGAAGCAAGGAGAGTGAGTGCACGAGTTAGGAAACCTGGGTGATGACTAGCTGTATCGCTGCTACATATCCAAGAGTGATCATGACAGTTATTATATATCAGTACAACGACTATTCGGTTAGCAATTAATATCGTTCTCTTTATACATATAAAATGCCCAAAAAAAATTAGTGCAATTGGAAAGATGACGTAGATTTTGATCCGATAACTGCCTATGCCACCTGGAGTGTATTACATGTATTGATAATGGTTTCAACGTCGTCCGCCACCTGTGTCTACTCTTTAATAGGGAATGCTCACAGCCAGAAGGCAAAGTGTGGCGCAAACGTGTGAAGCAAGTGGGCAATCATGCCATAGAGGCGCACTCATAGTTCCTACAGCCAAATGAGCGACTTTGAAAGGGGCGAAATTGTGGAGTTCCAAGTGGCGGGATGGTCCTTTCGGAGAACTGTCACACAAGTTGGACTTTTTGGGGCAGTTGTGCTACGATGCTGGTATCAGTGGCCACGTGAACATTCTCTCACCTGTAGACGAGGTTCTTCACGTCCACCTAGCACAGACGCCGACTAGGATCGTCGTATTGTAAAGGCAGCGGTACAGATAACATGGCTTGTGAGCCCACACGTGTAAAAACAAACTGTTGCAAACCGGTTATTAGCTGTGGACTGTGAGCACGCATACCAATTGATTTGAACGGCTCGACTGATGCCATCAGAGGATCACTTGGAAGATGAAATAGCGCACCATGGTCTTCAGCAATGAAAGCAGATATTGCCTGTATGCAAGTGATGGTCGTTTGCATGTACGACAAAGACCTGGAGAGCGCTGTCTCGTAGAGTGCGTTCTTCCTAGACACACTGGCCCCACCCAAGGCCTAACGTTCTTTGGTGCTATGAGGTGTAACTCTCTGTCACCTTTAATGTTTCTCGATGAGTTTCTAACCAGCGCTCGGTACATTCAGAATGTTGTTCGACCGTTATTGCTACAGAGGGTGTTTCAAAAGGATAACACTCGCCCTTATACTGCCCTGCAAGATGTGCAGCAACTTCCTCTTGCACCATGATTTCCGGACTTGTCTCCAATCGAGCATGTGTGGAATATGATGGGACGAGAAGTGACTCATGCGACTCGCCAGTGAACGACTTTCACAGGACTACGTGAACAGGTCAAGCAGGCGTGGAATAACGTATCCTAGGAAGGGTATTCGTCATCTGTACGACCGATCGACTGGATGCCAGGGTCAGCGCCTGCATTCGCGCCCATCGAGCCTACGTCACGTACTAATACTGGTATTTCATCATGGTCGATACCTTGTATCTCAGAACAGTTCGTGCTATTGATCTGCAAATGTGATCATTTAATGTACTCCAAACGCACTGTTGCAACAATAAATCTTGAGTAAGTTGGAAACCTCTAAAAGAGTGTACCTATTTGTTTCCGGCAGTATATACACTCCTGGAAATGGAAAAAAGAACACATTGACACCGGTGTGTCAGACCCACCATACTTGCTCCGGACACTGCGAGAGGGCTGTACAAGCAATGATCACACGCACGGCACAGCGGACACACCAGGAACCGCGGTGTTGGCCGTCGAATGGCGCTAGCTGCGCAGCATTTGTGCACCGCCGCCGTCAGTGTCAGCCAGTTTGCCGTGGCATACGGAGCTCCATCGCAGTCTTTAATACTGGTAGCATTCCGCGACAGCGTGGACGTGAACCGTATGTGCAGTTGACGGACTTTGAGCGAGGGCGTATAGTGGGCATGCGGGAGGCCGGGTGGACGTACCGCCGAATTGCTCAACACGTGGGGCGTGAGGTCTCCACAGTACATCGATGTTGTCGCCAGTGGTCTGCGGAAGGTGCACGTGCCCGTCGACCTGGGACCGGACCGCAGCGACGCACGGATGCACGCCAAGACCGTAGGATCCTACGCAGTGCCGTAGGGGACCCCACCGCCACTTCCCAGCAAATTAGGGACACTGTTGCTCCTGGGGTATCGGCGAGGACCATTCGCAACCGTCTCCATGAAGCTGGGCTACGGTCCCGCACACCGTTAGGCCGTCTTCCGCTCACGCCCCAACATCGTGCAGCCCGCCTCCAGTGGTGTCGCGACAGGCGTGAATGGAGGGACGAATGGAGACGTGTCGTCTTCAGCGATGAGAGTCGCTTCTGCCTTGGTGCCAATGATGGTCGTATGCGTGTTTGGCGCCGTGCAGGTGAGCGCCACAATCAGGACTGCATACGACCGAGGCACACAGGGCCAACACCCGGCATCATGGTGTGGGGAGTGATCTCCTACACTGGCCATACACCACTGTCAGACCGATGGCATGTATCCTTGAAGATGATTTCGTTCCCGATAGTCCGTGCAGGGATAATGCAATATTTTCTTTTAAGATTTTCTTTTGAAACTTGACTGATACTTATACTTCCATTAAAATCCGATATCAACTAATGGATACTAAAATACTTTCATAAATATAAAAATGCTTGTACATATATAATAAAAATATTTTTTGCCGTACATTTTCGATGTATTGGTCGTGTCTTACATCAAGAGCCCCAGTATTTTGCATTAAATTAACAGCAACTGCTGGGTGAGGTCCTCCGCGGTTCAGACCTTTTACCCAAAATCATAGGTACAGATTTCAAAACCTGCGTTTGATTTATATTTAATAAAGCACCCGGACCAGCAGATTCCCTTCGACGGGGAGGGTACAGGGCACTTTTATCCCGCTTATCCCCCACTAGCGCTGACCCTGCAGACAGGTCCCAAAGGCATCTTTGTTTTACAGAGATGCACTGTGAGAGGAGCAACGATGTGTTTCATTTCTTCAGACCGATGAATAAATATAACATGTGTAGAGTGATGGTACTTTGCTAATGCATTGTCATGTTTCGACGGTAAGTGGATATTGATACGAAGGCAATGGTTACGGGGGAAAAAGTCAGTTTCCTCCTTTAAACCTATATGTATGCGTCATTTTCAGAGATGAAAATAATAAATGAATTGATCTAATTTCATGATACGTTTATGGAATCTCGTTACTCTTTCCCGAAAGCTTCATCTTTATGATAGTTCGAGGACTCCCACAAATGAGCTTCTCAGAACGTAGCAGTTCAGTACGTAGCAGTGGGAAGTCGCCACTTTGCGCACGCATAGCCCACTGCAGAACGCGAACCGCGCAGCAAAGGCGGCAGCGATATGGGCCGTCAGTAGCAGCATTTAATCCATGACCTTCACGAGTAAATATTCGGTTGTCAATTGTTGTTCCGTTAGTTGAGCTTTGTAAGAGTTTAGTTAAGGATCCCTTGACGGAATTTGTTTTAAGGTGCTTTTGGAAATAATTAATTATTGTGTTTGACGGACAATCAAGGTTTCAGGACTTTGGGCTTCACTTTCATTTACTGAGGCAACATTTTCAAAACATCAGCCGGTACGACGTCGAACTGGTAGCTTAAAACAATTTCCTCATACTTTTCAATTTCTCACCGAACTGTCGATGAATATGGGCCTCTTTCGCCGACCGAAAAATGTATGCAATTTGCGAAGTGTCTCTGAACAGATTTACATTATGTCACCACGATGACAGCAGCTTGTTTGATGATAAAGTGATTCATTTTCACTATCCACAATCTAGATGACAACCAAACAACAGTAAAAGCTGTCAACCGATCGTAAGGAAAATGGCGCGTAGTTTAAATCTGACATACTTTTTGCGGTATTCTGTGAGTAAATATGACGCTTGACCTGCTAAACATTCAGCCACCTCCACAAAATTAAAAATAAGCACTTATAAGGTAATCATTTATGGTGATCTTAAATCATTTGATAAACTTTCTATGAAGGAGAATCATTGCTTCTCGTGGCGTCTATGTGAGCAACGAGAAGAGTTAGCCTCCTCCATAAAATCTGTGATCTGCAGACGTGACAGATATGGCTTTCATTCTATCTGCAAAAACAATTCCAGCATGCTCATAATATTTTGTATGCAGTGATCTAAAATGAACCAATCGTATATCGTCCAGTGACTAAGTTTTACATTGCAAATTCTTCCACCGGCCGCTGTGGCCGAGCGGTTCTAGGTGCTTCCGTCTGGAACCGCGCTGCTGCTGCGGTCGCAGGTTTGAATCCTGCCTCCGGCATGGATGCGTGTGATGTCCTTAGGTTAGTTAGGTTTAAGTAGTTCTAAATCTAGGGACTGATGACCTCAGATGTTACGTCCCATAGTGCTTAGAGCCATTTGAACCATTTTTTGCAAATTCTTCCAGTAAAACAACATGTGTCTCATTTCGAAAAACCACAATAATGAATAAATACCCCGTTGACTACCAAGCTCATGTGAGTCCATAAGACGCGAAACATTCGACTTTTTAATAGAACAGTTTCTTTAAAATTGCGTGAGCAATAAGTCGTAGCAACGGAGAAGTGAGAATCCCAAACTGTGGTTTTCAGTTTTATGTACATAAAGTAGGTAGTTTTCCGAAAAAATAATTTTAGAGACTAGAGAATCTTTGTCCCGCTGTAATCGGTTTACACAGAGGATTCAGCTAAAACAATATCGCTGAGTACTTTGCGCACTATGTCCGCAAGTTCGTGGCTACGGGCAATCACGCGGTTTCCGTTCTGTAGAGTTTTCGCCCGTATAGTCGCGGCCTAAGAAGATCTCATAGACTACAATGTTTATGCGCGCTGGAAGCCATTAATTAAAAGGCCAGAGGCTATCAGAATCTTCTTCACATCGGTTGTGTTACCAATAGTTGTTCGTCGGCAATCTTTAAGCGAGTGGAATTTTAGTTCGTAGATGATACGCGCCCTCTAGTAATTTCGAAAAGCAGGCCACACAGACGCCTGGAAGAACTTCAAATGGCTCAGAAAATGAAACGCTTAAGTCCTCTAGCTAGGACACAAGTTTCGTGTTGTTCAGGTTGCGGCGCCGACAGCATGCAGCACAAGTGTAGTGCTAATCAGCCAACTCCAATGAAGGTGATCCACTCCATCCTTAACAGAGGCGGAGCTTAAGAGCAACAGAAAAGCCAATATATGAAATAAAATGTAACACTGTAACTTCTAGTCTTTTCGACAACATAGTTATATCACTGAATGTTTCTCATCTACGACTGGTATTCTGAAGATGGAAACTCCTCGTAGACATTTAAAACAAAAAATTCTATGTGGATGTTTTCCATAATAGATACAGTTGAACTCAGTGACTATTCCTTTGTAGGGGTATAATGACAATTGCTACCAGTCACAAGAGGAGGTTATTTTAACTAACAACCTATCTCGGCCTTATGCACATCATCAAGTCCTTTACACTCATTTACATTTCTCCACACTCAATGGTCGAGTTCAACATAGCTGCAATATGCGTATCATTTCCACGTTACATTTATCTCGATTTTCACACACACATTTCGATTTTCCCAAGTTAACTGTTATAATAGTCAGCATTGTAAGTATTGGATCTTCCATATTATCCCTTTGACACACTAGTGGCACTTTACTTGGTACTATCTGCAGAAGGACATGCACTCACAATGTCCAACGTGTTTACTAACATCTTAAGTTCTAGTAATTATTATGGTGAATAATGTAACAGTTAACTTGTGAAAAATCGGAATAGATGTAAAGTGTAAATGATATGAATACTCCAGCTATATTGAAATCCAACAGTGAGTATGGAAACATGTAAATGATCGTAAATCACTTGAAGACGAGCACATGCCCGAAACCCATCGTTAAATAGAACTACCTATTGTTACTGGTTGCGGTAATTATTCTGCACCGAACAAAGTTCGTGTTAGTATGTTATAAACGTTTAGAAAACACTGATCTTTTTTATGAGCTCTACTTGCCCATTCATAAATGTAAAACAGTATATGAGCTAATTCTGAGAGAAGCTAGAGAGCCATTGCTGTAACATATAACATCTGTAGGGTTACATTTGTGTTTTGGTTATGGTGAGTCCAGTAACACTTTCGTGTTAAATGTAATGAGAAAATGAAAACTCATTTTCTATATGTTTTGCTTTACACTGTCACACGCCTTTTAAATACACAACACCTTCATAACCAATTCATATATTAGGACATCTAGATGAGTTTGAAGCCCTTATCTTATTTTCATACGTTGTATGTTCTTGCATTGTCAATCTAAAAGGTTTCAATTGCACAAGAATCACAAGGAGGAATATCCCCATTTAGAATCAGGAAGGTGACCTGTGCCACATAGCGACGACATTTCTGTACCCGCGTTCACAACTCTGCCACAACTACCTCCTTCAGATGATGATCATTTGCAGGACTTGAACACTAGTAGTAGTGAATATGAATACGAAGGAAGTTCCACAAGAAATCAGCTCTTCAGTCTGTAAGAGCTTAACGATTTGATAAGAGACCTCAGTCTTTCTAAACAGTCTTCTGAACTCTTGCCATCTAGACTAAATGAGAAGAATGTCTACAACCAGGAACTAAAATCACAGCTTACCGGACATGAGAGGAAGATCTACTTCCACACATCAATCAAGATGACGCACTTGTTTACTGCAGTGAAATCCCTAGTTTACTACTAAAAGTGGGACTACTAAATTATTAACCTCAAGGTGATGGTTTTTATCGATAGCTCAACCAGAAACGTAAAATGTAAGTTGCTGCAAAATGGTAATTGCTATGCCTCCACTCCAACTAGCCACTCGACGAAACTTCATGAGGAATACGAAAATATCCAGATGATTCTCCAGAAACTTCGTTACAGGCAGCACCATGGCCTAGCTGTATTGATTTAAAAATGGCTACTTTTTTGCTTGGACAGGTTTATTTACATGTGGGACAGCAGAGCAAAGCATGATCACTCGGTAAAGGTTTCGTGACCATCAAGAGATAGCTTTACTGCAGGGGCAGCTAATATCCTAAAAGAACTATTAGTTGACAGGGACAAAACCATACTTCCACCACTTGGTTAATGAAGCAATTTATGAAAGCATTGGACAAAATTAGTGACTGTTTCAAATATGTATGCAAATCCTTCCCTGGACTCAGTAATTAAAAATTAAAAACTGGTTAATTTGATGGTCCCCAAATTCGGAAGTTTATACATGATTTAGAATTCGTTAAAGTTATAAATTGCATTGAAGTATCTGCCAGGAGCAGTTTTGTCTTGTTGTCTAGAATTTCTTGGGTAACCACAAAGCACTTAATTATGAGGAACTGATAACAAACATGCTCAGAAACTTCAAAAGCTTGGGGGCTAATATGAGCATTAAGATTCACTACATCCACAGCCATCATGATAGATTTCCGGACAATCTTGGTGACTACAGAAAGGAACAAGGTGAAAGATTCTATCTAGATTTTCAGGTGACGGTAAAACGATATCAAGGTAGATGGGACAAGCACATGATGGCAGATTACCGCTGAAATCTTCAGCGTGACTGTCCTGACCATCAACACAAGAGAAAATCACACAGGTGGAGTTTTTCCATATGCTGATTGTAATATTTTTAAAAGATTGTCTGTGTTTTCTTTTATTCTTCTATTACATGCTGAATCAACAACGAAACTGCATTTTTGTTATCCTTTTCATATGTTTTTCTCATTTTCATTAGACTATGTACACAATGTATCACAATTAATATTCTGAATTTTTTTGCTTGTTTATCTTCATATTGTACGTTACCACAATAGAGCCAAGCTAGCAAAACGAGTGTCATATTCAAATTCACTGCCATAAAGTTAACCTAAATTCACTGTCAGTTATATGGCAACAAAATCACTGTTGACCAGAACTATCGATATTGTGTACTCGCACGGGTGCTATGCCAAGAATGGAAGGACCTTTGGCAGAAATTTCCTCCAGCAAATTCTCGCCTTTCTACAGATATTTCTAAACGTGTGAATGGATTTCGTCTTCTGATAAATCTATGGTCAGCTCTGAATCAATTCCGTACGTTAGGTGGAAGGTGTGGTGCCCGTTTGCAAGAATAAGGGTTCAAAAATGCTCCAGCGTACTACTGTGGTAATTTCGTGAAAATTAAGAACCTCGTTGAAGACTGTCTACTACGGAAGTTTTCTGGGAGACACCAAGATCTGCTGACGTGGCAACACACCTAGATATTCAGTTATAAAATGTTTGTGTACTTGTTTCTTAATGTCACTTAGGAACGAAATAAACAGGAAGTGAAGGCAAGCTAAGTCGAAATGGCTGCATGAAAAAAATGGGAAAAAATTGAAAGAGAAATGATTGTCGAAAGGACAGAAGCAGGCTATAGAAAAGTCAAAACAGCCTTTCGTGAAGTTAAGAGTAATGGCGATAATATTAAGACAACGGGAATTCCACTGTTAAATGCAGAGTACAGAGCCGATTGCAAGAAAGAACACATTGGTGGTCTCTATGATTGGGAGACATGGTAAGACAGAGATTTAGGAACCAGGTTTTGAATTGTAAGACTTTTCCAGGGGCAGACGTGGACTCTGACCACAATCTATTGGTTATGAACTGTAGATTAAAACTGAAGAAACTGCAAAAAGGTGGGAATTTAAGGAGATGGGACCTGGATAACTGACTAAACCAGAGGTTGTACAGAGTTTCAGGTAGAGCATAAGGGAACAATTGACAAGAATGGGGGAAAGAAATATAGTAGAAGAAGAATGGGTAGCTCTGAGGGATGAAGTAGTGAACGCAGCAGAGGATCAAGTAGGTAGAAAGACGAGGGCTAGTAGAAATCCTTGGGTAACAGAAGAAATATTGAATTTAATTGATAAAAGGAGAAAATACAAAAACGCAGTAAATGAAGCAGGCAAAAAGGAATACAAACGTCTCAAAAATGAGATCGACAGGAAGTCCAAATGGCTAAGCAAGGATGGCTAGAGGACAAATGTAAGGATGTAGAGGCACATATCACTAGGGGTAAGATAGATACCGCCTACAGGAAAATTAAAGAGACCTTTGGAGAAAAGAGAACCACTTGCATGAATATCAAGAGCTCAGATATAAACCCAGTTCTAAGTAAAGAAGGGAAAGCAGAGAGGTGGAAGGACTATATAGAGGGTCTATACAAGGGCGATGAACTTGAGGACAATATTATGGAAATGGTAGAAGATGTAGATGAAGATGAAGATGAAATGGGAGATACGATCAGCGTGAGGAGTTTGACAGAGCACTGAAAGACCTAAGTTGGAACAAGGCCCCGCGAGTAGACAACATTCCATTAGAACTACTGACAGCCTTGGGAGAGCCAGGCCTAACAAAACTCTACCATCTGGTGAGCAAGATGTATGAGACAGGCGAAATATCCTCAGACTTCAAGAAGAATATAATTATTCCAATCCCAAAGAAAGAAGGTTTTTACAGATGTGAAAATTATCGAACTATCAGTTTAATAAGCCACGGCTGCAAAATACTATAACGAATTCTTTACAGACGAATGGAAAAACTGGTAGAAGCCAACCTAGAGGAAGATCAGTTTGGATTCCGTAGAAATGTTGGAACACGTGAGGCAATACTGACCTTACGACTTATCTTAGAAGAAAAATTAAGGAAAAGCAAACCTACGTTTCTAGCATTTGTGGACTTAGAGAAAGCTTTTGACAATGTTGACTGGAATACTGTCTTTCAAATTCTAAAGGTGGCAGGGGTAAAATACAGGGAGCGAAAGGCTATTTACAATTTGTACAGAAACAAGATGGCAGTTATAAGAGTCCAGGGGAATGTAAGGAAAGCAGTGGTTGGGAAGGGAGTGAGACAGGGTTGTAGCCTATACTCGATGTTATTCAATCTGTATATTGAGCAAGCAGTAAAGGAAAGAAAAGAAAAATTCGGAGTTGGAATTAAAATCCATGGAGAAGGAATAAAAACTTTGAGGTTCGGCGATGACATTGTAATTCTGTAAGAGATAGCAAAGGACCTGGAAGAGCAGCTGAATGGAAATGAACAGTGTTTTGAGAGGAAGATATATAATGAACATCAACAAAAGCAAAAAGAGGATAATGGAATGTAGTCGAATTAAATCGAGTGACGCTGTGGGAATTGGATTAGGAAATGAGACGCTTAAAGTAGTAAATGTGTTTTGCTGTTTTGGGAGCAAAATAACTGATGATAGTCGAAGTAGAGAGGATATAAAATGTAGACTAGCAATGGCAAGGAAAGCGTTTCTGAAGAAGAGAAATTTGTTAACATCGAGTATAGATTTAAGTGTCAGGAAGTCGTTTCTGAAAGGATTTGTATGGAATGTAGCCATGTATGGAAGTGAAACGTTGACGATAAACAGTTTAGACAAGAAGAGATTAGAAGCTTTCGAAATGTGGTGCTACTGAAGAATGCTGAAGGTTAGATGGGTAGATCACATAACTAATGAGGAGGTATTGAATATAATTGTGGAGAAGAGGAGTTTGTGGCACAACTTGACAAGAAGAAGGGACCGGTTGGTAGGACACGTTCTGAGATATCAAGGGATCATGAATTTAGCATTGGAGGGGAGCGTGGAGGGTAAAAATCGTAGAGGGCGACCAAGAGATGAATACACTAAGCAGATTAAGAAGGATGTAGGTTGCAGTAAGTACTGGGAGATGAAGAAGCTCGCACAGGATGGGGTAGCATGGAGAGCTGCATCAAACCAGTCTTAGGACTGAAGACCACAACAACAACAACATGATTGGGAGGACTTTGCTGATGATAAGATGGAAGAAAAAACACGAGTCAATAGGGAAGAGATAGGGGATACAGTATTGGAACTGGAATTTAAAAGAGCTTCGGCAACTTAAAGTCAAATAGAACAGAAGGGACAGAAAACATTTCAGCCATAATTCTAAAATATTGGGGAAGTGACAAATAACGACTGCTCACGTTGGTGTGTGGAATGAACAAGACTGTCGGTATACCATCAAACATTACCGAAAACGCCATCCACAAAATTCCGAAGATAGCAAGAGCCGACAGTGCGATAATTATCGCACGATTAGCTCAATAGCTGATGCTGACAATAATGATACACAGAAGAATGGAAATAACATTGACGACCTGTTAGGTGACGATCAGTTTGGCTTTAGGAAAGGTTAAGATACCAGAGACGCTGTTCTAGCGTTGCGCTTGATAATGGAAGTACAACTGAAGAAAAACCAAGACATGTTCATAGGATCTGCCGCCCTGGAAAAAGTGTTGGATCATGTCAAATGGTGCAAGATGTTCGAAATTCTGAGAAAAATAGGAGTAAGATATAGTGAAAGACGAATGATATACAATATGTATAAGAACAAAGAGGGAACAATAATACTGGAAGACCAAGAACGAAGTGATCAGATTAAAAAGGATATAAAGACAGGGATGTAGTCCTTCATCCATACTGTTCAATCTATACAGCGAAGAAGCAGTGATGGAAGTAAAGGAAAAGTTCAAGAGTGGGACTAAAACACAGACTGAAAGGATATCAGTAATAAATTCATTGATGACAATGCTATCGTCAGGCAAAGTGACGAAGAATTCCGTTAACTTTTGAATGGAATGAACTGTGTAATGAGTACGGAATATGGACTGATAGAAAAACGAAGAAAGACGAAAGTAATAAGAAGCAGCGGAAATGAGAATACCGAGAAACTTAACATGAGAATTGGGGATCACGAGGCAGACGAAGTTCAGGAATTCTGCCACCTAGGCAGCAATATAACTCAAGATGGATGCAGCAACAAGGATATACAAAGATAATTAGCTCTAGCAAAAGGGTATTCCTGGCCAAAATAAGTCTATTGGTGTCAGATGTAGGAATTAATTTAAGGAAGAAGTTTCTACGAATGTCCGTTTGAAGCACAACTTTGTATGATAGCGAAACATGGACTGTGCCAAAACAGAAACACAAGAGAAACGAAGCATTTAGGATGTGGTGCTACAGCCGAATTTTGGAAATTACGTGGACTGATAAGGTAAGGAATGAGAAGTTTCTTCACAGAATCGGTGAAGAAAGGAATATTTGGAAAACATTAACAAGAAGAAGGGATAGGGTGGTAGGACGACTGTTAAGAAATAAGGAAACAACTTCCACGGTAGTAGAGGGAGTTATAGAGGGTAAAAACTGGAGAGGAAGACAGGGATTTGAATAAACCCAGCAAATAATTGAAGATGTTGGTTGCCAGCGCTAATCTGATATGAAGAGATTGGCACAGGAGAGGAATTCGTGGCGGGCCTCATAAGACCTGTCAGAAGACCACGACTAAGAATGTACTAGTAGACTTCTCTTCACTGCGGTGCCCTCCTAAGTAGTAGAATTCCGTAACTTCATAATCATCGAGTTACACGCTGTTCTCATTTCTTCTGATTCTTTCCTCGTTTTACTCTCAATCCACATTCTGTACTCATTAGACTGATCATCCTATTCGGCACTTCCATCATCGTATCATTGACATCCATTGGCCTTGAATTTTAATTCCACTCCTTTCTTTCTATTTCCGCCATTGCTTCTTCGATGTATAGATTGAATACTAGGGGCGAAAGACTACATCGCACGTCTTACACCCTTTTTTATCCAATCGCTTAAGCCGACCGCTGTGACCGAGTGGTTCTAGGCGCTTCAGTCCGGAACCGCGCTGCTGCTATGGTCGCAAGTTCGAATCCTGCCTCGGGCATGGAGGTGTGTGATGTCCTCAGATTAGTTAGGTTTAAGTTGTTCTATGTCTAGGGGACTGACGACCTCAGCTGTAAAGTCCCATAGTGCTTAGAGCCATTTGAACCAATCACTTAGTTCCTGGTCTTCCACTCATTATTCCCTCTTTGCTTTTGCACGTTACATATTACCCGTCGCTCCCTAGAGCTTACCCCTATTTTCCTCAGAATACCGAACATTTTGCAATGTTTGACATTATCGAACGCCGTTGCCTAGTCGACAAATTCTATGAACGTATTTTGATTTTTCTTCAGTCTTGCTTCCATTATTAACTGGCCTCTTTAGTCCCTTTACCTTTCCTAAATCCAAACTGATTGTCATCAAACACATCCTCAATTTTCTTTTCTATTCTTCTGTATATTATTCTTGTCAGCAACTTGGATGCATCAGTTGTTAACGTGACTGTGCAATAATTCTCATTTTTGTTGGCTCTTGCTGTCTTCAGAATTCTGTGGCAGATATTTTTCCGAAAGTCTTATGGTATATGACCAGCCTCATACATTCTGCACACTAACGTGAATAGTTCGTTTTGTTCCCAAGTTCCACAATGATTTTAGATATTCTGACGTAATGTTATATATCCCTTCTGCCTTATTCGATCTTAAGTCTTTGAAACCTCTTTTAAATTCTAATTACAGTGTTGGATCCACTATCCATTCTAAATCGACTCTTATTTCCTCTTCTAACGCATCAGATAAACCTTCCCTCTCATGAAGACCTTCCGTATAGTCTTTCCACCTATCCACTCTCTTCTCTGCATTTAACAATGGAATTCCCGTTGCACTCTTAATGTTACCACCCTTGATTTTAATTTCACCGAAGGTGGTTTGGACTTTCCTGTATGCTGAGTCAGTCCTTCCAACAGTGATTTATTTTTCGATTTCTTTACATTTTTCATACAGCCATTTCGTCTTAACTTGAAATGTATTTCCGTATTTCCTTGAACATTCTTATACTTCTTTCTTTCATCTATCAACCGAAGTGTTTCTTCTGTTAGCCATAGTTTCTCCCCAGTTACCTTCTTTGTACTTACGTCTTTCCTCCCGATTTCCGTGATTGCCCTTTTTAGAGATGTCCATTTCTCTTCGAGTGTATTGCCTACTAGCTATTTCTTACTGAGCCTTACAGAACTTCAAGCGTATCTCGCTATTAGTACCTCCGTATCCCATTTCTTTGCGTGTTGTTTCTTCCTGACTAATCCCTTAAACTTTCGCCTACTCTTCATCACTACTACATCCTAATCCGAATCTATATCTGCTCCGGTGTACGCCTTTTAATACAGCACCTGATTTCGGAATCCCTCTCTGACCATAATGTAAACTGTAATGTAACTGAAATCTTCCCGTATCTCCCAGTATTTTCCAAGCATACTCCTCCTCTTATGATTCTTGAACAGAATATTCGCTATTACTAGCTGAATTTTATTACAAAACTCAGTTAGGCTTTCTTCTCTCTCATCCCAAGTCCATATTCTCCCGTAATCATTTTTTCTACTCCTTCCCCTACAACCGCATTCCAGTCCTCCACGACTATTAGATTTTCACCTCCTTTTGCGTACTCCGTTACCTGTTCAGTATTCTCACTTCAGCTTGCGACGTCGGTATGTGTACCTGAACTATCATCGTCGGTGTTGCTTTGCTGTCGATTCTGATCACAACAACCCTATCACCGAACAGTTCACAGTTACACACTCTCTGCCCTGCCTTCTTATTCATAACAAATACTACTCCCGCTATATCATTTATGCTTCTGTTGGTTATTCGTCTTCTTTTTCTCATGGTCACCTCCCACTTAGCAGTCTCCTACCCACAAAGCCGGCTGGGGCACTATTTCAGAATATTTTGCCAATGGAGAGATCATCATGACACAGTTTCAATTACAGGCAACATTTTCTGTGGATACACATTACGTGCCTTTAATGCAAAGGTTTCCATTGGCCTATGTATCCTCATGTCATTGATCATTACTGATTCCTCCATCTTTAGGGGAAGTTTCCCACCCCAAGAGTGCTCTGATCCACTGTCTGCTACTCCACCATCGTTGGCAAGGCCCTTGGAAGAATGAGGCTGGCTTCTTATGCCGAAAGTCTTCGGCCACCAATGTTTATCATTCTTCAACAGCTATGCTGTGGCGGGTCTCGAATCCAGAACTGAGAACCTTTTGATTACAAAGAAAGACGCTAACGCTAGACCAAGGGTGCAAGTCCAGGCAAGCAATACGAATAATAATGGACGATAACAGCAGATAGATTGGAGGTGTCTTATGTATCAACATGAAACTTATGCGAGACTAACTGCTCTAACTACATGCTGCCCGTTATCCATCTAGCAAGTCCAAATTAATAAATGTTACACAGCTTTAAAACTATTTTTGTATTAGAAACAGTCAGTAGCGTGGGCTTTTTAACTTCCTTCAATCACTATTCGCTCTCGAGAGCAATGTGGAACAGCTGGTCCCTCCCATGCTACCCGAGGGCGAACTACTCATCGTGCATCAGGTATGCTCAACAGTGTTCTCTGACAGACGCTTTTCACCTCTGTGTTCATCGGATTGAGTCAAAAACCAGAAAAGTTTCGTTTTGATTCCGATTTCATTGTTGGTTTTTATTCTGTCGCTATTATCTTTCTTCGGGGAATATATGGATGTCGTCCACAGTTTTTCTGTAAATCCATCGCATTGAAATATCCTTTGCGCTAATGCTATGCTGATGTTTAATTCTCTGTGTACAATTCAGTTTCTATGAACGGACGCTATTTTAAGAGGTTGATTAAAAATAGCCCGGAAAAACTATTTTTAACAGCACACTATACTTTACTGAGGCCTTAAACGTTCATGTGACAGCATATTGATAATATTTTGTCATTGTGCGGAGTGTGTCCGAACAGTTGAACAACCTCCAAGAATAAATAACGGCTCTCCATTGTACATGTCAAGCGTGATTTTTCATTTCAGAATTTTATATCAGTACAGCATACTTAAATGTAGGAAACACACTGATATAGTCAGTTCACCCTCACTGACTGAAATATAAAGGCAGCGCGAAGATAAACAATGGGTGTACTGTCTTTAAAAAACTACAACCACAGCGCCTCATTGCCTTATATAAGCTTCGCCATACGGAGAAATAAATCAAATTTATACTAGCCTGTGGTAATAAAGACCTGTCAGTCCAGTTCAAATACAAAGCAATGAAAGATTCAGTTGTAATGCAATTTTAATTGTGAAATAAAGGTCTATAGGATGTCTCACCATATTCTGTGGCCGTTCTCCGCGAACTCTGCATTAATTTTCATGCTACATAATTACTTTGTATCGGGTGCTGGATAAGGGGTCATGGGTTCATTGGTAACCAGTAACATTAAACATTTTAATTGCACTAACAAATAAAAGAAATTTTCCCACTTGTTACCTTTTTTCCTATCGTTCAACAACGGATTCATTTTTCATAAACCATTACCATTTAATACTTTGGTGGAAACTTAAGATATCTGATGTAACTGGATCTTTACAGTGGCAAATACTGACACATGTCTTGGCAATACTATGTGTGTGCTCTAAATCAAGCGCCATGTCAGACAGCTGACATGAACACGTGCCGTTTGTCAACCGATGACGAGCATGACAGCGCATCCATTAAGGCACTGAACTTGCTATTTCCAGCACTAGATTCTCGAGCTTTCCGAAAATCACTTTGTTAATTGTTTCACCTTATTCATGAGTATTTGCCCATATATTTTAACAGATAGCTGAAAAGAACAAACACATTGACGTCTTTCTAGAACAAGCTATCTGCAGTCGTAAGTGACGTAATAACAGAAGTATGATAACTGGCGCTATAGCGAATCTACCTGTCGACTTCCGTCCATTCGGCGCGAATAAGCACTCGTGCAACTTGTTAAATCCCACCTGCCTTACATCGTCCGAAAGTTCTGACGCTGCTCGCTACCTGTGGTTACATGACGCAGTCTCTGAACAACAGAAATGGATGTTTAATAGGTTGGTTGGCAACTAAATAATTGCCCGACGCCTCTGGTAGAAACAGATTACATTTTAAGGCCCTGTGCCTTCCAGTTAAGTTATGTAGATCAGTAACAGCTTTTAATCAAGAATAAATATGCCACGCAGTAGAATTCTCAGTTCCTGCACGAGAAGTCACTACTTCCAAGTAATCGTCTCACCAATGTAACACTGACTAACTACCGACCACAGTGTGATATCTAACAACTATGCTGAAGCGCGGGACTTCGTACCCAAAACGGGAGGATACTTCTGATACTGCTTAGCACCTAAATCTACATGTTTCTCTACTAATATCACGCAATCATGACCTAAAAGTGATATAGGAGTATCTACCATAACGCTGTACGTGTACACAGTAGGATAATAAGCGTAGTGCTACTTACCTAACAGTAACAGTGAGAGAGACGAGTGCAGCACGATCTAAGCTGTGATCCCCCCCCCCCCCCCCCGCAAGTCTAACTCTGTAGTTTTTTGTCAGAGTCAAAAATATAACTCTTAAACACCAACTGAAGTCACTTCCTACATGGGTGTTCATATTGTAACAGTTCTGATACTAAATGTGTGGTGTCACCGCCAGACACCACAGTTGCTAGGTGGTAGCCTTTAAATCGGCCGCGGTCCGTTAGTATACGTCGGATCCGCGTGTCACCACTATCAGTGATTGCAGACCGAGCGCCGCCACACGGCAGATCTAGAGAGACTTCCTAACACTCGCCCCAGTTGTACAACCGACTTTGCTAGCGATGGTTCACTGACAAAATACGCTCTCAGTTGCCGAGACGATAGTTATCGTAGCCTTCAGCTACGTCATTTGCTACGACCTAGCAAGGCGCCATTACCAGTTACTATTAATACTGAAAAAACATGTATCGTCAAGAGCGACGTTCACCATTTATGGATTAAAGTTAAGTATTCCACCAGCTACGTCAGTTTTTTCTAAAGTCTAATTTCCTTGACCTGTTCCAGACCTCACGCCAGCCTGCGTGAGCTAAAACGCGTGCCTTTCGGCTTCCTCTAGTACCCGGTGTTAGCTCTCCAGCCAACCCACAACAAAATGTAACTGGATTTTCTCTTTTGATGCTACTCAATTGTCAGGATGAGCATTCTAAAGCATTATGTCAGGGTGAAAATACTAAATAAATTAATTTTTCTCTCTTAACAACGTGTGGGCAGGGTGGGTTCTTCCTTGGCTCGGGTACGAGGTAGAATGAAACAGCATTTTTACATAAGATAATTTTTATTGAAGATTTGTACAACTGTTTCCTTACTCGATGTTCTGGCTCGGAGAGCGGCAGCTGTGTCGTTTGCGAAGCCTTCTGCTGCGGCAGCGGCGGCGTCTGATTACGCGTGGCAGTGTCTATTCTCGTGTCGCCGTCTCGCCCAGCTGACTAGAGACGCGCAGCGCGAGGTGGCCCGTTTAATTATTGCGAGCGAAGTCTTGCATCGGATGGTGATGCCTTGGATGTGGCGTCCCAGTGTTTCTGCTCTCTAAGCGGCCGCGTGTGTTGCGCGTTGGCCAGTGGAGTGGCGCGGTGGGGGAAGGCCAGTGTCCCGGACTCTAACAACGGACTCCCGCTTGCCAGTCTTCGGCTGTCAGATCTTCATCACAGCTCACAGGTGACTGCTGATGTGAGCCCGTCTCCTTCCTGTCCTCACGAGTCACCCAGGTACGTAAAAATCAGACTTCAAATACCTTTCAACTTCTGTCTTCTGGCGCCGAGGCTGCTGCTTGCTATTCCATTACAGCGGCGGTCTTGGTGCGTCTGTGTATGATGTAGTCTCTTCTTGCAATACGGTCTTCAGCACCGAAACTGACTGAAAACTACTGCTACTCTCTTCTCTTTTCTTCGTCTGTCGGGCCCACTGCGTCGCGCGTATTTATTCACTTCAGTTCATTGGAGGTGAACGACTTCACGGTCATTGCCTCGTCTGTCACGTTGAAAAGCTTCTCGAAGAATCTTCTTAACGTCGGTCATTGGCTCTTGGAATGTAGGCGACGGCCTTCGCTCACATGTGACAACTGAGAAACACATGAGCCGGTCGGGCGATGCCTGATGGCTGAATCGACAGCTTACGCTTATGTGGAACTTGCTGACTTCACGGTCATTGTCTCTTCTGCTCTGCTGTTCTGCCCGCTGTTTGCCAGTATGTAACTCTCTAAACTAAACCAAGCTTTTCATTTATATTCTAATTTCTACTTCACTTTGATTTCACTAATTTATTTACTAAAGTACCACTCAAAAATATTTATATTTTGCAAACATCAGATCGAGTACGGAAAAACCTATTCCTTCCGCTTCAGTTCTGTCCTCAGTGAACACCACTCGCGATCCGTAGTGAACAAGGGGATGCAAACCCATTCGTAAATTTTTAGCTGACTATGACGTCAGTCATGTCACTTCTCCCAATTCACTTAATTTTGATATTTGAAAGCTCCAGATTTGTACGTCACACGTAAACTCTATCAGAATCCTTTTTGTAACAACTTCCGATCGCTCTATCTACTGCTAAACGCGTTATTACGACAAGACTAATTTGTTTCTAACAGCCTTCAGGGCCCGATAGGAGTCTGTGCAACTCTTGCTAACAGGAGTCTTCCCAGTCTGCTTCTTACTTTTTTTTTTTTTTTTTTACTTTTGAGAAGGTATTTCTGCGCCAAGTTTCCAGAACATTCCAGATGCCTTACTTTTGTTTCTATGTGGGCTCTCGTTTCCACATCTTCTGGTTGACTCGCGTCTTCCTTGGGCACGGCTTGTCAACCAGCGTACAATGGTTGAATATGGCTGCTGCACACCTCCCCAGTTTCTGCTGTGATACTCAAAATTTACAAATCTCGTGATCCAAGCGGCTGATTTAGATGGGGTCAGCACCAATAAATTGTAAAAAAGGAAGCATATATTTAGGGTACGTTCCACCACAAGTTATTATTGCACTCGACGTAGTGTATTAAGTAACATTATCTTTCGGAAATGGTCAGCGATGAAGCATATCACTGCCACGTCTCAATATCGCAAGACATCTGCTATGGTTCCCTTGAATAGTTTACTTCCTATATCCTTCCTCCTCCTTTTCTAATTTGATCTTCTTCTCCAACACAAATGACGCTGATGTTAACGAGATATTAGATATGTCTGTATTCAATGCCTAGCTTACTTCTTATTAATTTATTTTATTTAGAACACTTTGAATCAACGTCCCATACAGTCAAGTGCAAAAGTCAAAACCAGGGGATAACATTAATCTGAAGTTACTGTATTAAATGGATCTGAACACATTTCAGTTATAAAATTAATGTCTTTCCACCTTACATCATAAATATAAAGTCACTGAACAATGTGTCATTCAAAGTAACACTTTTCCATAAACATTAAAGAACCAAGCAAGTAACCAGTAGAAACTTAAATTGTAACTAAATATCTTACAAAATTCCTCACGTTCCTGGATGAAGGTGCTTGGCTGCCGTTTTAATAGTGTTTCTGTAAGCATGTTTCGTATTTTGTTACGCATGTTTTTGACCGTATGGCAGAGAGATGATACAGCAAAAACATCAAGCTGATATCACGCACGGTCCGATCTGTGACAAACTAGTGGCCGAACACAGTCAGTGCTGTTTCTGCCAGAAATTTAATATGGGATATATCGTCTGTTCACACCTGTGGTGAAGAATCCAGGAAAAAGAAAACGTGTGACACTGTAAGCAGTGACAGTTTATCGTCGGAGAAAGTGATTTCATAATTTGTTGACGCTTTATTTTTACTCGTTGTTATGAATGGAGAAATATATTGTTGCTGCTATTAACGAGCATCTTCCGGTTCTGCACACATTATGTCAATGCCGAATGGGTCGCTAGAAATGAACCGGTCATTTTTGTCAAAGTTTTTTATATTTCTGGTGGAGCCCATCTTCAGAATCTCAAATACAATTGCTTTCAAACACAACACGTCATCACATGCGATCATTTTCACCATCAGTGGTCAATTTCTGACTTTATGTTGCATCTTAAGTTCTGCACACCGTCAAAAGTTCAGGCAGTTAATTTTTGACCTGCGTAAGTCATAGAATAGGAAGCCATGCTGTATCACAAACCATAGTGACATTCAATGTACCACTGGACTGGACACACATGTTGAGTGACACCCACAGACCATGACTGTGTTTCCACTATACCTTTTACCACAGCGATCCGTTAACTCAAGGGTTTTCAAACTGTTCACTCCGGCTCCCTGGGGAGAGGGCGGAGGGCGTCGCAGTGGTTTAATAAAAATAATATTTGGTTTAATGTAGGCTAGTGAGCGTATCTAGCTGGCCGGAAAGTACTTGTTTTTATATGGCAGCATGTTAAATGGCAGTCGAATCGCACTACTTTGCTCATTTGTTGTCAGTCAGTAACAATCTGTTTGAATGTTAGTTCTGTTGAACGAAGACCGTTTTCAAATTTTGTTTGTCTTCTGTGATTTGTGTTTCTTTCTCAGTACTGACAAATTTTTAAATATAGGTACAAAACTGCTGTTTCAAATGTACCATGCAGTTACAAAAATATGAGTAGACGAAAATGCAGGAAATATCATGACACACACGTGAGTTGCAATATCAAGTCTTGTGCCGAGATCTGAAGAGCTGATTGTGAAGAAGCAAGCTCACTATTCCTATTATCTTCGTTGCAGGAATAAGATGTAAAAATATGAAACATTGTAATGTGTTATGTGAACAAATAATAAAATAATAACTACACTTACTGATTCTTCTCGAATCTAATGTTAATTTACCTCAGATTCGAGATGGGAGTCGTGTGCGTTAGTTTAGACTAGTTGAACATATGCATGTATCCTGTATGAATGGTTCATGCATGCCTCTCCCGTCCCCTCTCTATTGACTGTTGGGGTTCTCAGATTCTCCTAAGGGTGCTGTACCTTTTTAAGTTTTACCCATTTCATTTCACTGTTGTGTAAGAGAGTGTACTAATCAGGGGATCAGTTCTATTGTTTGAAATGTCAGATTGTTTCTGAATTTAATGTAGTGGACTGCATACCACAGAAAGGGTTTTATTTACGATGATATTTAATGAATCAGTCCTGTGATAAGTACACTATAAGATTAATCAAACGCCGTATTTTTCCTCCGATTCCCCTTCAAGTTATCTTGAAAGCTCCCAATAGAGAACAATTTGAGCGTGAGCGCTGAGTGTGTCCGGCGTTAAAAGAAAGTTTGGCATTTTGCGAATTAAAATCGCCTACTGCGCTGCTCATAATGTTACTTTCCCCTTCTGCCCATTTGTCCAGCGAGTAGTCATTTGGTTCCCTTTGTTATCCATTGCGCGTCAGAAACAGATCCCTTAATAATCAATTTATTATGCTATTTACGCCATATATCGAATGCAGTTTTTCCAGTTGCATACAAAATCGCGAAGATCACGCCGGAGCGAGACCTAGCTACAGCATCAGGGTGTAGGATGTCTGAAAAATATCCGAAGGCCAACGAGATTTGCTTTTATCGGGCGACCCAGTTCAAATCGAGCAAGGCAGCTTCCAATTTGTCCTTGATATTCTGGATGCTGACACCGGGATGGAGTTGACATCCAAGCTTGTCTCATGCATGTTCTGGGAATCTGAGGACCTTAATGGTCGCGAAAGTAGTTCGAAATAACGCACAAAGTTCATGGAGACACATGCTGTGTATGGACGAGCTTTGTCCTGTTGTAGCATGCCACCCCGACACTGTCGCTTTAGAAGTAGCACACGAGACCCCTCAGTCACTACCAGGCGTTTACTGGAGTCGTACCCAAACGCTCCCCAGACCGTGACACCAGCAGTAACGCCGCTTTGCTTCTCCAAAAGATTAACGATAGGATGTGTCTCCACGTCACGGCCATAGTGCAGAACGGCGCTTCGGCGCTGAAAACAATGCAGTCCCATTCATCAGCAGTTCACGCATCCCGGTCACAGCACAACTCCAAACGCAGCCTTGTGTATTTTGGTCTTTACGGCATCTTCAGCAAGACACGGTAATTCCCTAGTGTGGTTACTGCTAGTCTCCGACCAGCGGTGTGGCATGATCCAGAATGCTCCATGGAGTTCATCACTTAATCTCGGAGGACCTGTGTGATCACGATGTGGCTGGGGCCCAGTGAGATCATCCTCCATCGTGGTGGTAACACGTTGTCGGCCGGAACTTTGACGACGAGTATCCCCGCGCTCACGTTCCTATGCAGTTCTACGTCGGGCCACTTTAACCTCTCAACGCTCCATAAATTTGGCTATTGCACGATACGATTAGTTTGGCATATGTAGATCGACAAAGGGGCCACTTTCAAACCCTGTCAGGTGCTCATGACGCTGTTTCACAAGAGTACGTAACATCGTCGTGTACTTGACAGTGATCACTCTGAATATGACGCTATGTCACTTATACACTGAAGTGACTTAAGTGGTAGCGATATGCACTAATACAGACGGCGGTACCATCGAGTACACAAGGTATAATATGACTGTGCACTGATTTGAAGAACATTCTGGACACTTCGTGTGAATGATTTGGCCACCCAACTTCCCGACATCGATTCCATCGAATATTTATGGGACATAATCGAGAGGTCAGATCGTGCACTAAATCCTGCAGCGGCAACACCGCAATTATGGACGGACACTGCGCCGGGAAAGAGGAAAAATGGCTCTGAGCACTATGGGACTCAACATCTTAGGTCATAAGTCCCCTAGAACTTAGAACTACTTAAACCTAACTAACCTAAGGACATCACACACACCCATGCCCGAGGCAGGATTCGAACCTGCGACCGCAGCAGTCCCGCGGTTCCGGACTGCAGCGCCAGAACCGCACGGCCACCGCGGCCGGCGGGAAAGAGGAGATCCGACACGAGATTAGGAGGTACCCCATGACTTTCGTCACTCAATGTATACCCTAGCATTCCTGATAACACCAAACACGAGCAAAACGAATGCACTCTGGTGGCTGTTCCGCCTGTCACAGACAATTGCAACTGTAATCATTTACATCCCCACTGATGGTATATACATGTGCGAGATTACATTTACGTCCGACAATGTCTTTTGGGTGCTTTACTTTTTTCTCAAGCAAAATTCCACATATGTCTCAATGATACTACAACACAACTTACATCTATAGTGGCAAAATAAACGTATATACGCGCAGGACTGACTAATTCAATTCAGAAAGGGTGACACCCGATTCAAAAAGTATGTAAATAGTATCTGAGTCCTCTCTTTCTATTTCACTGGAGACCTAGAAGTTTATACGTGCAGTTATCGGTTTCACGTGTCATCTACAATCGTTTTTAGATCTATATAAATAAATCAAGCAAAGATAAAAGGACGAGGGAAAAAAATACAATAGCCTATTTTCTTAGAATAAAATTCAGTCATCAAGAGAAAATATATTTTTATTACGCTTTACCGGTTTCTACAAATTAATCTGACGTCTTTAGAAGCTTGGTATTGGTTTAACAGATCTCAATAACTTATTCAAGGAAGCATAATGCCATGATATATCAGAAAAATACATACTATAGTTCCTTTTTTTTATTATTCTACATGTCTAGTTTCATAGGACCGAACTAAAGAGCAAACCTCCGTGGCCATGGAATGTGTCAGTACATGAAATTACAACAGAAAAGTATTGACAGTTAAAACAAAATGTTTATGAATCCTAAATAGACTACAAGCTATTAGTTTATATAAACGCAATCAAAAATACAGCCCAAGAATTACTTGATTTTTCAGGGAACTCCACGCAAAAATAGAAGTTCGGTTTCGATTTTAAAGCTCATGGATTACCATTAAGTTTTGGAATTCTTGTGGCAGCTTATTGCAGATGGTTGCCTTTATGCACAAATCAAGGAGGTGCGATCCAAATGTAGATTGGATTTCTGCCTGGTATGAACTGAGTGAAAGCTGCTAATTCTTGGCAATAAGCTGATACTGTTAACAAGAGACGACTTTAAAGAATTTTTATATATTTATAGGCTAATATCACAATACCAAGACTAACGAACAGGGGTCGACAGGAAGTTCGTGAACTTCGATCATTTATTGCCCGAACCGCCCGTTTCTGAGCCAAAAATATCATTTGAGAATCGGAAGAGTTACCCCAAAATATAATAACCGTACATCATAAGAGAATTAAAATAAGCAAAGCAGACTACTTTTCGTGTCGAACTATCACTTTTATTGTATTGTATTGTATATGGAACTGGGGACGTAGAAACGACGGAGCGGCTTCGTCCCCGCTGTAGTCCTCAGTGGTTCACAACCCCACAACAGGTTACAGCAGTCCACTCGCACCACCGCCGCCCCACATCGAACCCAGGGTTATAGTGCGGTTCGGCCCCTAATGGAACCCCAAGGGAACGTCTCACACCAGACGAGTGTAGCCCCAAATGTTTGCGTGATAGAGTAATTATGGTGTACGCGGAGAAAGTGTTTGCGCAGCAGTCGCCGACATAGTGTAACTGAGGCGGAATAAAAGGAACCCGCATTCACCGAGGCAGATGGAAAACTGCCTTAAAAACCATCCACAGACTGGCCGGCACACCGGACGTCGACACTAATCCGCCGGGCGGATTCGTACCGAGGACCGGCACCCCTTCCCGCCCGGAAAGCAGTGCGTTAGGCCGCACGGCTGACCGGGCGGGCGAACTATCAATTACTTCAGATATCGTTCGAACAGTAAAAATTGCAGCTTATGTCTTTGAACGAGAACCTGAACGGAGGCTTCCACGACACTGTACTATCTATCTCAACACCTAGAAATTTGAACTGTTCAGTTTCACTAATCATATGCCCATTCTGTGAAATTAAAACGTCGGGTTTTGTTGAATTATGTGTTAGAAACTATAAATACTGGGTCTTGGTATGATTTAGCATTAGTTTATTTTGTACAGTCCATAAACTTACGCCATGAACTGCACTATTCGAAACATTTCAGCATTGCACACAACATCCTTTCCTACCAAGCTAGTGTCATCAGCTAACAGAACTATGTTAGAATCACCTGTAATATCAGGAGATATATCATTTATCGAGATAAGGAGCAGGAGTGGCCCTAGCACTAATCGCTGGTGCAACTGCCCCCGCCCCCCCCCCCCACCCGCTACCCCCTTTTAACCGTACCCTCCACATGATAGCCACACTCAATACTGTGATACTGTGGTGAACGACACTGTGCTGCCTTTTCTTAAAGTAAGAAGTGAACTAATTCTGAGCTACAGCCCATATTTCACAATGATCCAACTTCCGGAACAATGTTTTGTGATCAACACAATGAAACGCCTTAACTAAATCAAAAAAGATGCCTGGCGTTGAAAACTTTTATCCATCTAATACCTCACAGTTTTTAAACCACTTCTAAACCCAAATCGCACATTTTACACCAATTTAAGCAAAATGAAATGATCAGTCATCCTTACATACACAATCTTTTCAATAACTTTTGTAATCACTAATGGTTTAGAAATAGGTTTAAAATTGAAAACGTTGTCTCTTTCTTGCTTTTTATAAAGCATCTTTCCTAGTGAATACTCTAATCGTTCAGGAAAATGACCATTCCTAATGGAAAAATTGAAAATATGACTAAGTACAGGGCTAATATGTGCAGCACAGTACTTCAGTATTCTGCTAGATACTCCATCATATCCAGAAGAGTTCTTGGTCTTCAGTGATTTAGTTATTGACTCAGTCTCACCGTTGTCACTATTATGGACGAGTAGTTCGGATATCAGTCTCTGACAGACATTTTCCGAGAGAGTTGTATGACTCCCTGTAGAAACTAAGGGTTTTTTGTTTTTTTTAATTTATCAGCTATGTCGAGAAAGTGATTGTTAAATACTATACACATATCTGACTCATCAGTATAAATGTTCTCGAACTTATGCTACTGATCAGACACTTACTTCACGACTGGCCGTATTGTCTTCATTTTATCCTGTGAATTAGCTGTTCCATTTGCCTTCCTAATTACTTTCCTAAGCACCTTTCAGTATTGTTTGTAATGGCCTACTGTAGCTCGATTGTAACTACTTCTAACATTTTGATTTAATTCCCACCTTGCTTTACATAATATCCTTGTACCGTAGTCAGACACGCAGAATGCCACTTAGTGCTAGTACTTGTCTATATGTACTAATGGGAAGCATCTTTCTAAAAGCATAAGCAATATGTTAAGGAAAGCATAACATTTGTAATCTATATTATCATCACTAAATACAGATTGACAACATACAGTACCTGAAATACATCTGTATCTATATCAAGGTATCACAAAGCATCTGAAGGCCATGAACTAATTTGTCTAAACCGGTTAAGCGAAATAAAAATGTATTTGCAACTGACGACTGGGTTTTATTCTACAAATATGTACTGTAGCTGCTGAAAATGTAGCTGCATTAAATAAAATAATAGGCTGACATTTTTTTGTTTAATTTTCTTGATTGTACATCTGACGATAACTGTATATTATAGCTGAAACCAGTAATTGTACAATTAAAGCTTCGTACTGTTGTCCGGTTAAATAAAAGAAAATAAAGAATACTACATCAGAACGGCAATTACATACAAAACAAAACAATTCGATTTTGCAAAGACATCCTTGACACTGAAGATTAAGTGACGTTCTACTATTGCCTTTTATTGACCGTCTGTTTCCGTGGTTCCTATGCGGTGAAAATGTCAAAAAATACAATCCTTACGTAATCCGAGAGCAACATACTAAGCTGTACCTAAATGCTGCTCTCTATGACGCCAGTTTCAGATAGCGTTTTTGAGTTAGCCCTGAAAACTTTATCAGTTATGTTTATAATACTACTGGAATAAATGGATTACGCATTCGATGCGACCGTTAACATGGATATTTCCAGTATTTAAAGTTTTAGCTGCGGGCGGAATAGCGAAAGGCCCGCTGTCTGCAGCTATTTCTGCAGCTCGATTCCAAAGTAAGCTCGACGATTATCCGACTGGACGCCGAGGAATGCAGATGAGGCGAGCAGTGGCCCATTTCCGCCAATCGGGTTGCGCGGCGTGACGTCACAGCTGTAACGGCGGCTGGTGCAGTGTAGGGCAGACGCGTCCCGGCGGGAGGCGGCGAATCGACGCCCAGACGGCTCCTCTGGGCCACATTCCGCGCGCCGGAAACGAATACACCGCAGCGCGCCGTACTGCACCGCTCTAAGCCAGCGATAACGGTTCCTGCCAACCGGCAGATGAAGCGCTGCAAAAGTGAGCCACGGCCACCAAGGACCGGCGCCGAATAATCCCGCCACGGCACTTTTAAATTACTAAATTTACTGTCGCTCTGGTAAATACAGCATGCGAATGGCACCGTGGTGAGATCCGAACCGGTGTGGTAGAATCCCCGACAGAATGAACTGCTGCAATAGATTTGTTGTAAAATTCACAGCTGTTGACTGCCTGACGCACTGTAATGCAGAAAGCAGAAATTTATTTTTAACGCTAAAAGCGTACAGAATAACCTGTTCGAGCCTGTGTATACACGGTGGTCCATTGACAGTGACCGGGCCAAAAATCTCACGAAATAAGCATCAAACTAAAAAACTGCAAAGAACGAAACTCGTCTAACTTGAAGGGGGAAACCAGATGGCGCTATGGTTGGCCCACTGGATGGTGCTGCCATAGGTCAGACGGATATCAACTGCGGTTTTTTTTTTAATACGAGGGTTGTTTTTTAAGTGAGGGCCGTTCGCGCGTATAGTCCCGTAGTTCGCGCGGACGCCGCAACAAGCCACCGCGCCACTTGCCGGCATCCTTCCCGTTCACACTGATGCAAGTTGCAGCTCTGTAGCTGACGTGTACGCATCGCTGTGTTACTTTATAATGTTTACGATTATTGAATCGCCCGCCGCGTGTGAGAGACGGTCAGTGGTACGTTTTTTGACCGCGAGAAGCCTATCAGCTGCAGAAATTCATCGTCAGTTAACAGAAGTTTTTGGCTTGAATGCAGTGAGTGAAGGTAAAGTGCGTCAATGGGTTAGAGAGTTTTAAAATGGCTGGCAAAACGTCCATCACGAAGAACGCTCAGGCCGGCCCTCTGTGGTCACTGATGATTTCGTGGCTGCAGTCGAAACAAAGATTCGTGAGGACAGAAGATTCACAATTTCCACTCTTTCTTTGGAATTTACAAAAGTTTCAAGATCGGTTTTGTACAAAATTGTGTCTGAAAACCTAAACTTTAAGAAACTGTGTTCTCGGTGGGTACCCAGACTCCTCACAGAGGACCACAAAGGGAAGAGATTTGCCACTTCATTGGACTTCTTGATTCGTTACGAGGAAGAAGGGGATGACATGTTGAGTCAAATTGTCATTGGAGATGAAACATGGGTATCCCATATCACTCATCTTGGCGGGCAGCGCCTCAATGACGACGATGAAGTGAAAGCGGCCGTGAACTCTTGGCTGACGGAGCAGGCGGACGAATTTTTTGAAGAGGGAATTAAAAACTTAGTATGTACGGAATGACAAGTGCTTAAATAAACAAGGCAACTATGTAGAAAAATAGGTAAAAGTGTTTAGAATCAGAAAATAAAAGTTTTTTTACAAAAGTATTTGTATCTTTTTTTAAAATAAAAACGGCCCTTACTTAAAAAACAACCCTCGTAGGAACCCCCGTTTTTATTACATATTCGTGTAGTACGTAAAGAAATATGAATGTTTTAGTTGGACCACTTTTTTCGCTTTGTGATAGATGGCACTGTAATAGACACAAAGTACATAGTATCACGTACCATTCCGCCAGTGCGGAAGCTATTTGCTTCGTGATACATTACCCGTGTTGAAATGGACTGTTTACCAATTGCGGAAAAGGTCGATATCGTGTTGATGTATGGCTATAGTGATCAAAATGCACAACGGGCGTGTGCTATGGATGCTGCTCGGTGTCCTGGACGACATCATCCAAGTGTCCGGACCGTTTGCCGGATAGTTACGTTACTTAAGGAAACAGGAAGTGTTCAGCCACATGTGAAACGTCAACCACGTCCTACAACAAATGATGATGCCCAAATAGGTGTTTTAGCTGCTGTCGCGGCTAACCCGCACACCAGTAGCAGACAAATTGCGCGAGAATTGGGAATCTCAAAAACGTAGGTGTTGAGAATGCTGTATAACATGCACACAACTTGCACTGTTGGGCAACGGAAAATCCACGATGGCTGCGACAAGTGGAACATCAGCGACCTTGTCGGGATAATGTATGGTGTGCCATTATGGGAGGAACGCTAAGTGGCCCACATTATATAGATGGCAATCTAAATGGTGCAATGTGTGCTGATTTCATACGCAATGTTCTACCGATGTTACTAAAAGATGTTTCACTGCATGACAGAATGGCGATGTAATTCCAACATGATGGATGTCCGGCACATAGCTCGCGTGCGGTTGAAGCGGCATTGAGTAGTATATTTCGTGACAGGTGCATTGGTCGTCGAAGTACGCTCACCGGATCCAACGTCCCCGGACTTCTTTCTGTGGGGAAAGTTGAAGGATATTTGCTATCGTGATCCACCGACAACGCCTGACAACATGCGTCACCGCATTGTCAATGTATCTGCGAACGTTACGGAAGGCGAACTACACGCTGTTAAGAGGAGTGTCCTTATACGTATTGCCAAATGCATTGAGGTTGACGGACATCATTCTGAGTATTTATTGCATTAATGTGCTATTTACAGGGAATCACGCTGTAAGAGCATGCATTCTCAGAAATGAAAAGTTCACAAAGGTACATGTGTCACATTGGAACAACCGATAAAATGTTCAAACGTACCTTCGTTCTGTATTTTAATTTAAAAAACCTATCTGTTACCAACTGTTCGTCTAAAATTGTGAGCCATATGATTGTGACTATTACAGCGCCATCTGTCACATAGCGAGAAAAGTGGTCCAAATAAAACATTCATTTTTCTTTATGTACTACACGAATATGTAACAAAAAATGTGGTTTCCTATATTAAAAAAACGCAGTTGATATCCGTTTGACCTATGGCAGCGCCATCCAGCGGGCCAACCATAGCGCCATCTGGTTTCCCCCTTCAAGCTAGACAAGTTTCGCTCTTTGTAGTTTTTTCGTTTGACACTTATTTCGTGAGACATTATGCCCGGTCACAATCAATGGACCACCCTGTATACCGAACCGGTGAGAGCATCTGGAAACATTGCAGCACTATGTGTCTTTGTATTGTTATCGATTTTAACGCAACAAAACCACCACAAACAGGAATGAAAGTAGGTAACAGTTAAACTGTTTCTCACACTCGCACATGTTAAAAACGTTCAACCCAAGAAATAAGTTTCCTAATATAAAAAGAATCAATGTGCAAAGAAGTGGCATACGGATATAGGCACTCATTGGAATGAAGAGATGCGCTTAAAGGGTTCTGAGGTTGTAGATACTGCCATAAGGAATAGCTCAGTTGGGAGTTCAGTTAAATAGGAATAGAAGTGTCCAAAAAGTATAATCACAGAATTTGGAAAGAAAAACATAGGTACAAAGAAGGTAACTGAAAAGGATAACAGTAGAAATACACTCCTGGAAATTGAAATAAGAACACCGTGAATTCATTGTCCCAGGAAGGGGAAGCTTTATTGACACATTCCTGGGGTCAGATACATCACATGATCACACTGACAGAACCACAGGCACATAGACACAGGCAACAGAGCATGCACAATGTCGGCACTAGTACAGTGTATATCCACCTTTCGCAGCAATGCAGGCTGCTATTCTCCCATGGAGACGATCGTAGAGATGCTGGATGTAGTCCTGTGGAACGGCTTGCCATGCCATTTCCACCTGGCGCCTCAGTTGGAACAGCGTTCGTGCTGGACGTGCAGACCGCGTGAGACGACGCTTCATCCAGTCCCAAACATGCTCAATGGGGGACAGATCCGGAGATCTTGCTGGCCAGGGTAGTTGACTTACACCTTCTAGAGCACGTTGGGTGGCACGGGATACATGCGGACGTGCATTGTCCTGTTGGAACAGCAAGTTCCCTTGCCGGTCTAGGAATGGTAGAACGATGGGTTCGATGACGGTTTGGATGTACCGTGCACTATTCGTGTCCCCTCGACGATCACCAGTGGTGTACGGCCAGTGTAGGAGATCGCTCCCCACACCATGATGCCGGGTGTTGGCCCTGTGTGCCTCGGTCGTATGCAGTCCTGATTGTGGCGCTCACCTGCACGGCGCCAAACACGCATACGACCATCATTGGCACCAAGGCAGAAGCGACTCTCATCGCTGAAGACGACACGTCTCCATTCGTCCCTCCATTCACGCCTGTCGCGACACCACTGGAGGCGGGCTGCACGATGTTGGGGCGTGAGCGGAAGACGGCCTAACGGTGTGCGGGACCGTAGCCCAGCTTCATGGAGACGGTTGCGAATGGTCCTCGCCGATACCCCAGGAGCAACAGTGTCCCTAATTTGCTGGGAAGTGGCGGTGCGGTCCCCTACGGCACTGCGTAGGATCCTGCGGTCTTAGCGTGCATCCGTGCGTCGCTGCGGTCCGGTCCCAGGTCGACGGGCACGTGCACCTTCCGCCGACCACTGGCGACAACATCGATGTACTGTGGAGACCTCACGCCCCACGTGTTGAGCAATTCGGCGGTACGTCCACCCGGCCTCCCGCATGCCCACTATACGCCCTCGCTCAAAGTCCGTCAACTGCACATACGGTTAACGTCCACGCTGTCGCGGCATGCTACCAGTGTTAAAGACTGCGATGGAGCTCCGTATGCCACGGCAAACTGGCTGACACTGACGGCGGCGGTGCACAAATGCTGCGCAGCTAGCGCCAATCGACGGCCAACACCGCGGTTCCTGGTGTGTCCGCTGTGCCGTGCGTGTGATCATTGCTTGTACAGCCCTCTCGCAGTGTCCGGAGCAAGTATGGTGGGTCTGACACACCGGTGTCAATGTGTTATTTTTTCCATTTCCAGGAGTGTACTTCAGCTGATCGATGAAAGAAGGGAGTACAAAAATGTTCAGGGAAATTCAGGAGCATAGAAAGATAAGTCACTTAGGAATGAAATAAACAAAAAATGTTGGGAAGCTCAGGCGAAATGGTTATAGAAAAAATGTGAAGATATCGAAAAGAAATGATTGTCGAAGAACTTACTCATCATATAGAAAAGTCAAACCAACCTTCAGTGAAATGAGATTCAAGAGTGGAAACGTTAAGAGTGCAACAGGAATTCCACTGTTAAATGTAGAGGAGAGACTGGATAGGTAGGAAGAGTACACTGAAGCCATCTATCATGGAGAAGACTTGTCTGATGCCGTGATAGAAGAAGGAACAGGAATCAACAGGGAAGAGGTAGGGGTCCAGCATGAGAATTTCTAAAATCATTTGGGAAAGTGGCAATAAAACGACTATTAATGTTGGTGTGTGGAATGTATGAGACTGGTGATACATCAGACTTTCTGAGAAACATCATCCACACAATTCTGAAGACAGCAAGAGCAACAAGCACGGAAATAATCGCACAATCAGGTTAATAGATTGCGGGCTTTCAAAACGACTACGAACCCTCCGACTCATAGTTGCAATATTAAAAGTTTTGGCTGGTTTCGTTGTCTGGCGGCTGGGATACGTAGCTGCCGCATTACAGGCCAAATACTGCTGAATAATAATATAAATGTATTTTCACTACGTGGCCTTCCTTTTATGAAGCTGCCTTGTTCTTCTAGAAGCAGCAATTCTGTGATAATCCTTAACCTGTTCTTTAGTATAGCTGAATACATTTAGCAGGCAGTGTTAAACACATTGACACCTCTACAATTTGAAGTTTTGCAGTGATTCTGTTTCTGTATACGATAATACACTCATGAATCGAATGGTAGAAGGTTTCTTTCATTCGGCAATTGCGAATTATGAAAGTAACATGTAAGTATACAAAAGAAAGACTGTAATTAAATAAAATCTGCAGGTACTATCTTAACGAGTTGAAATGATGAGTACGATAATAGAAGTACTTTTGACAGTGCGGTATATTTCTGCAAAACACTTGTTGGTGTCGATGGTCCAGCAGTTAAATAAAATATAAGTTGAATAACAGGGAAACCATAGATTCCTACGGCGCCTAATTAGTTATGGACAACAACATAGCTCGCGAGATATTCACTTCTAAACGCACACATCGTCTTCACTGCAGAATCCATGGAAATCACACAAGAGCAGGGATCGGCATTCCGAAATATTACTATTCTCTACGACCACGCGCGAACTACTCCACTGTCCAAGTCTTTCCACCGACTGTGCGTCCGTCGCGCAGTCCTGTCCGCGTCCAGCACACTCCCGTGTCCAGTACCGTCCTGTCCAGAACTGCCCATTCAAGAGCGCTGCGATTGGCTAGAGCGCTCGCGGCATCTCTTCAAACCGACGCACCCACACACATATTTAAGCATATTCCAAATACTGGATTTACATTTAAATACTTGAAATTAAATAAATATTCCTACTGCAGGACCATAAACACGCTCTAACACACATTAAATACATACATAATTAAATAAACATATATCAAAAGAAAAGAAGCAGAAGGTTGGCGAGGAGCCAAATGTGTCTGTGCTTTCTAACACATAGTAATTATTTAACTAACTACTTCATGAATAGTATTGGATATAAACAAAGACATATATGAATAAACATATTTATAAGCATGCTGCTACCGTTTTTTCGTGTAAGTGTGGAGTACGTATGGCCTAAAGCGATCGATAGTAATCGGCCACTTTGACTCCAATAAATCATGTACTATTCAAGTTACATGTCTAATGCAGAACAATTTAGATTTACACTAATAGCTTTCTACAGGCACGGCGATCGACAAAATCGGATGAAGCGTTTATATTATGGAAATTCGTTTCTGGGTGTCACTTGTATAATTTAGCATCAGATACTAAACTTTAATAAATATATGGAAAATCTGATTACACCATCAGAATCGTCGTGCAAACAATAGTAATGTACGTGTTTCTTTTTGAGGTATCATCTTTCATCTGGCTACTGTTAATTTCTATACGAACTGTGAAACGTCTGCCAGTAAGGTTTCACAAAGTCCGCCATCTTTGGCTCTCTCGGCGTACATTGACACAGCATCGCAATGGAATTCCCAGCCACGAGGCTGGGCCGTGCGCTGGGGCTACCCCTCTCGTCTGGCTAACGTTCGCCACCACGTGCTTGCTGCTGGGCCCCGGCTGGCCGAGCTGCCCGTGCGGCCACACCAACTCCGAACTTAGAATATTTTCAGGGCGCCACAATTCGCCCGTTACCTCACAAGATCATGCATCGAAGTTGCTGACTAGAGTAATACACACAAGAATGGCAAAGGAAATTAAGCATCTGTTACATGACAACCAGTTTGGCTTCTGGAAAGAAAATTTAGCTTAGTTTTGTCATGTTCCGTAGATCATTTTTAGGATTCTTTTGTCGATATGATGTGGAACAAGTCAGATTACAAGATATATAAACACACATGAATAGTGCTAATATTAATATTACTGAATTTTTAGTTCTACACATCCAACTACATTTAGAGGTCCATTTTTTGTTGCTGGATAATGTACTGCTTTTTGAGCAGCCAACAGCTTCAATAACGGATGGCAAAAGTCATTTTCCCTCTAGTGTTGTACATATGAACATCATTGTTCTTAACAATTTGATATGGATCATTTAAACGAATTTCATTGGCGAATATATGTACTCTGATGGTGCAGTTAAAATACCTAACTCCTTGAATGGGTGCCTACATGACATCCTTGGGTGAACACCACTAATTATTCTCACTGCTCTCTTTTGTGCAATCAGTACTTTATGTCTAAGTGGTGAGTTACCCCAGAAAACTATTCCATAAGACACTATTGAGTGGAAATATGCAAAGTACGTTAGGAGGCTGACCTGTTTATTACCAAGACTAGCGATTATACAAAGAGCGAAAGAAGCTGAACTTAATTGTTTGAGAAGCTCAGTAATATGCTTCTTTCAGTTCAAGTCATCAATGTGAACACCCAAAAATTTGGAGAAATCTACCCTGTTAACTGAGCCCTATTCATATGCTACATAAATTGTCGGTATGACTATTCGGTGTACAGAACTGGATATAGTGAGTTTTTTTCAAAATTAAGGGAGAGTACATTTTCTGAAAACCATTTAATAATTCTTTAAAAGACATCCTTAACAATATCTTCAGCTGAGAGAGAGAATTCTGACGCTGTGGTTGATAATGGAAGAAAGACTGAGGAAAAATCGAGACACAGTCATAGGATTTGTCGCACTATAAAAAGCGTTCTGACACGCTCTGCTAAACCCGCAGGACGGGACAAGTAGTAGCAATTGTGGAAGGGGACAAGAATGAGGGGCTGTCAGTTACACTCCAAACATAATACTTTATTTAGTTGTGCAAATATTACAGCGCAAATCCTAAGCTTGACTGTCGACAGAAAACGTCTTTCATTTTAAAACGGCTTAAAGCCCATGCATTAAATACAACTGCTATAGCTTTTTGAGACAGAAGGCTCTAGGCTTTAACCATAAATAGTATTTAAGGCCAGGCGATGTAAGGCTTGACTAATCAGACAGATTAAGTTTTTAAAAGCGGCTGAAGACCCATAAATTTAAAACAACATAACTACAATAACATTTCAATAGGCAGAAGGCCCAAGCTTTATGACCAATAAGAAACCTAACTCCAAACGGCTGAAGGTCTTTGTTAAAAGAAATGCAACTAATTTTCCAAGGCAGAAGGCCCAAAGCTTTTAACCTTAAATAGTATTTGAGCCCAAGTGATGTAAGACCTGATAAGCAAGAATCCAAAATTTTAAAGCCGCTGAAGAACAACACAAGGACAGTAAATTTTCAACAGGCCGAAAGCCCACAGCTTTATTCTCAAAGTGTAATACTTGATAAGTAGGATCCTTAACACTTAAAGCGGCTGAAGGCCAATGCTTTTAAAAATACAATACAATAAATTTTCAACAGGCAGAAGGCCCAAGCTTTATCTTCAGACGGAACCGCGGGACTGCTACGGTCGCAGGTTCGAATCCTGCCTCGGGCATGGGTGTGTGTGATGTCCTTAGGTTAGTTAGGTTTAAGTACTTCTAAGTTCTAGGGGACTTATGACCTAAGATGTTGAGTCCCATAGTGCTCAGAGCCATTTGAACCATTTTACCTTCAGACAACGTAAGACTTGCCCAATTTAGAAAAACTTACTTTTAAAACGGCTGAAGGGCTTTGTTTTTAAAAACCCAATTACAGGCATACAAATTCCAACCATCGGCTATGAGCCATTAAAAATTCACAATTAAACGCTAATAAGAAGGCAGTACAGGCAACGGCGCTCAAAAGTTTCCAGAGGGCTCGGTCTGCCATTGAAATCTTAACGTTCGCTTAAGTGAGTCAAGAAGTCGGGCCAACTACACTCGATCCGCCGGCAACACACCCAAGAGACAGTCAGGGACCCACCGACTAGACGACTTGCTATGCACTGACCAGTATATGAGAATTTCAAAGCGAAAACGTTACAGACATAGCCACCCACAACCAAAAATACATTAAACTGTCAAAAACTACACCCACAACAAAAAATACATTAAACTGTCAAAAACTACTCACCATGTTGGACAACGACAACAGGTGAGGAAAGGACACTGCCTGAATTTACGTCAGCGACCAGGGCAGGTAGGCGGAACTCTAAAGGCCACAAGGCAGAAAATTCCGCCTGTGCACTTGAATTTCAAACTGACCAATATAGTTAATTCCACCACAAGGCAGGTAAATCTTCACCAACCCGAACACTCGCTGTTGCTACCAGGAATACCGCCAACAGCGAACCACCAACCAAGGGGAAAACGTGAACAGACGTGGCGTCGGTACTAAAATCACCACTCAACTTTCATGTCATGGGTAGGTGAGCCACGAACCTCGTAGCACTTGGAACAGCCCCCACGCGCTCCGACACTGCGTAGAGACCGCCAGTGGGCCCGGCGGACTGTGCCTCGTGGAGACTCGCTTCCTGATCTGCTCCAACCGACCGACTCAATGCCAGTAAGCGGACAACATTTAAAAGAAGTTGTCAGTGGAAATGACACCAACTACACACACAGTTTGAGAAACACTTGCACGAAAACTTGAACGACACTCAGCAGTGGCTGTGCAATCACGAGTTGATACACACACACGCACAGCCAACCCATAATCGATCGGCGAGCCAGTTCACATCGTCCAGTAGGACGATCGACCGACGATCCACGAAAACCGTCCCCCGGCTCAAGTAATGCATGGCGGCAACGGTCGGGCGAGCCATGGACATCCAGGCCTCACTGCTGCTCCAACCCACCTGAACCAGTACCGTGATCCATCTCCATGACTGGCAGGTCCGAATTGCCCTCCTGGCACGTTCCAACTGACTCCACGACAGACGACAACCGGGAAGTAATAGCAGTGCAGCAAATATAACACGTGAGGACTATATCGATAGGCGCTGCTGCTGCAACTGACAGGCAGACAAAGCAGCAACTCAGTGACAACAGAAATTGAAACTAACATAACGAGGTGGCAACACGAAAAAAAAACAGGGTATAAAATAAGAGATGGCACTAGCGCGAGCCACGAACGACTCACGTTCGACAATACAAAATGGTGCAAGTTGTTCGAAATTCCAAGAGAAACAGGGTTAACCTTCAGGGAGATCGAGTAATATGCAATATGTGCAAGAATCAAGAGGAAACAATAAGAGAGGGACACGAAGAACGAAGTGCTCGGATTAAAAAGGGCGTAAGACAGGGGTGTATTCTTTCGCTAATTTTGTTCAGTCTATACGTCGAAGAAGCAATGATGGAAATAAAGGAAAGGCTCAGGAGTATAATTAAAATTCAAGATGAACGGATGTCAATGATACGATTCGCTGATGACATTGCCATTCTCAGGGAAAGTGAAAAAGAACTACATGATCTGCTGAATGGAATGAACAGTTTAATGAGCACAGAATAAGGATTGCGAGTAAATCGGAATAAGACGAAAGTAATGAGTAGTAGCAGAAATGCGAACAGTGAGAAAATTTACATCAGGACTTGTGATCACTGAGTAGATGAAGTTAAAGAATTCTACTACATTGGCAGCAAAATAAATCGTGATGGACGGTATAAGGACATAAAAATCAGACTAGCAATGCCAAAAAAGGCATTCCTGACCAAAAGAAGTCTACTACTATCAAACATATGCCTTAATTTGATGAAGAAATTTGTGAGAATGTACGTCTTGAGCAAATCATTGTATGGTAATGAAACACGAACAGTCGGGATAAAGGAACATAAGAGAAACTAAGCAATTGAGACGTGGCGTCACAGAAGAATGTTTAAAAGTAGGTGAACTCTATGGTAAGGAATGAGGGGGTTCTCCGGAGAACAAGTAGACGCTTTGGAGGAATGGGAAACGCTACGACTTTGCGAAAAAGTTCCGAAACGTCATTGTCAGTAGCTTTCACCTGGTGCTCATTGGTGCTAATTTCTCATGTTCATGAGATGATTTCGCGGAATTATGTTTCTCTTTTGGGTCAAAACTCCTCCAACAGTAAATGGAAATAACTGTGACCACTTCTCTTTGCGAGCTATCAGGTTACAAATGCAGTTGTGATAGGTCGACTGTTTCCTCTTTCACTGCTTGCTGAGTTTGATGCGGAGTGATCTCGTAAATTAATCATAAATTATGTAGTAACTTGAATGTGCCAGCTATTCTTTCACGAATTAGCGCTCCTGGACGCTGTAATCCGAAGGCATTTTTCAGGTCTTCATCACTTTTTTGATAAATCGTTATTTACTGAGAAGAGTTTGGAAGGGAACTATGCCAAGCCCATATAAGCTATGCCAGATTATGTAACTGTGTATATGTATGTGTGTGTGGGTGTGTGTGATTGTTTCTATGTAACATTACAGATCAGATTACGTTATCAAATTTTTTCCGTTGCACAAGATTTATACTAATTGTGTAATTTTAAAGGTTCGGGGCTTCGCTAATACTACTTACGAGAGCAGTTCATTTCTTTTTGCATCACACACACACACACACACACACACACACACACACGCGTTACACAATCAGGTATTTCTTGCGTCACTTGTACTGAAAAAAAGTTTTAATATGTTTCTGTAGCGTCTTGCAACCTTTACATGCACGGAGATAAATCTTCACAACAATTTCCCGAATGAAGAATTTAATTTTTGACAGGCCTCATAACAAACGTTTCTTGTTTTAGTTGCATTTTTATTGGGGATGTAATATGGAAACCACCTTATGTTAACCCACAAAACCTAGTAAAACAGCGTAGAATGGCAAGTTTGTCGTATTCCTCGCTAGCCCCTTTTAATACGTGTTCTTTTCATTTTTTTTTTTTTTGAATTACTGGCTCATTCGTTAGCAAGAAAACGGCCGAGAGGCTGTTGGCTTCACTCTACATATCAGAAGGTTTAGGATTCGAGTCTCACTTTCTCTATCCTCAGAAATTGTGTGTTTCACCATCTTTCGTATTCCAAGTTCAACTGTAGGTTCTATTGTAATTGTCAAGTTGAGCAAGTTCTCATTTACACCATCTCGAAAACGAGCTCAGTGTGGTTTTGAAATTTTTGGTGTTGAGGACAACTTTACTTACTTGCGACCAGCGAGGTAATGAACGTAACACTTTCCATACTTAAATAAAGTAAGCTTTCAGTTGTTTTACTGCAATGAATGTTACAATTTCTTTTCGTGTGATTAAGTATACAGGGGAAAGATGCAATATATTCAGTCGACTCTCCGCTCTGTACGTGAAGTATTGTCGATATTCCTGTTGTGATCAGATACCAGACATGTGAGAGGAGCCAGGAACGAGCAGCGGCGCAGGTGAAGTTTTCTGCCTTAAGGAGGGTAGACGTGGGCGGCATTGACTAGTGACGTAAGTAGAGCCACAAGCGACCAAGTGCGACGAGGAACTTCGGTAGTCTCTTACACAACCGCTAACTCAGGTCCAAGAGTTATCCGTACCCGATGAAAAAGATGGGCGACTGAATCAGGTAACTATAAAGTACCCCACCTGAAACGATCTGCAGTTCAAAAGATGTGAGGACCGCAAAGCAACGAAACTGGAGCGTCCGCTTCCTTGCTTTGGTCATGTCATACATACGTAAAGGGGGATCTTTTGTTGCTTGAAGTGACACAACAAGTTTCATGTTCCGCTTAAAAGTTAAAGTTTCATACAACAACGCGGCGGTGGCTCTTGAATGATATTACTGGGATGCATGTGTGAATTCAAATTTGTCAGTGCGTATGACAAACATTACAAAGTTGACATGAACTGTTACAGAATATAGCCACAAGTAAAATAAACATGTCTATAATAACATTACACATGGATTCTTGAGTGGAGAGGAGGGGAGTAGGGGGGGGGGGGCGGGGGGTGACATCTGTCTCAGTCTACTGAGTGGTCCGATGTGGCGCGACGCGACTTCCTGTAGTGTGCCTACTTCTTCATTTCAGAGGACGACTTGCATCCAGTGTCCTGAATTACTTGTTGGAGATATTGCGGTATCTGTCTTCCCCTACATATTTTACCGTCCACAATTTCCTCTACTGTCATGGAAGTTATTTCCTGATGTCTTACCACCTGTCTAATCAACCTGTCCGTCCGGTCAGTGTTTTCCACATCTATCTTTCTTCGCCCATTCTTCGGATAACGTCATTTCGAGACTTTGAAATCTTTAATGGGAATCAGACTTTTTTATTGCAGATTACGATTCTACTGCAAAATTTAGATACATTTTGTTTGAAAAATTTTCTTCGCTTCGCCACAGATGGGCTGTAATCGGGGGAATAGAAATGGGTACACAATCGTAATTTTCGACATACACTCCTGGAAATGGAAAAAAGAACACATTGACACCGGTGTGTCAGACCCACCATACTTGCTCCGGACACTGCAAGAGGGCTGTACAAGCAATGATCACACGCACGGCACAGCGGACACACCAGGAACCGCGGTGTTGGCCGTCGAATGGCGCTAGCTGCGCAGCATTTGTGCACCGCCGCCGTCAGTGTCAGCCAGTTTGCCGTGGCATACGGAGCTCCATCGCAGTCTTTAACACTGGTAGCATGCCGCGACAGCGTGGACGTGAACCGTATGTGCAGTTGACGGACTTTGAGCGAGGGCGTATAGTGGGCATGCGGGAGGCCGGGTGGACGTACCGCCGAATTGCTCAACACGTGGGGCGTGAGGTCTCCACAGTACATCGATGTTGTCGCCAGTGGTCGGCGGAAGGTGCACGTGCCCGTCGACCTGGGACCGGACCGCAGCGACGCACGGATGCACGCCAAGACCGTAGGATCCTACGCAGTGCCGTAGGGGACCGCACCGCCACTTCCCAGCAAATTAGGGACACTGTTGCTCCTGGGGTATCGGCGAGGACCATTCGCAACCGTCTCCATGAAGCTGGGCTACGGTCCCGCACACCGTTAGGCCGTCTTCCGCTCACGCCCCAACATCGTGCAGCCCGCCTCCAGTGGTGTCGCGACAGGCGTAATTGGAGGGACGAATGGAGACGTGTCGTCTTCAGCGATGAGAGTCGCTTCTGCCTTGGTGCCAATGATGGTCGTATGCGTGTTTGGCGCCGTGCAGGTGAGCGCCACAATCAGGACTGCATACGACCGAGGCACACAGGGCCAACACCCGGCATCATGGTGTGGGGAGCGATCTCCTACACTGGCCGTACACCACTGGTGATCGTCGAGGGGACACTGAATAGTGTACGGTACATCCAAACCGTCATCGAACCCATCGTTCTACCATTCCTAGACCGGCAAGGGAACTTGCTGTTCCAACAGGACAATGCACGTCCGCATGTATCCCGTGCCACCCAACGTGCTCTAGAAGGTGTAAGTCAACTACCCTGGCCAGCAAGATCTCCGGATCTGTCCCCCATTGAGCATGTTTGGGACTGGATGAAGCGTCGTCTCACGCGGTCTGCACGTCCAGCACGAACGCTGGTCCAACTGAGGCGCCAGGTGGAAATGGCATGGCAAGCCGTTCCACAGGACTACATCCAGCATCTCTACGATCGTCTCCATGGGAGAGTAGCAGCCTGCATTGCTGCGGAAGGTGGATATACACTGTACTAGTGCCGACATTGTGCATGCTCTGTTGCCTGTGTCTATGTGCCTGTGGTTCTGTCAGTGTGATCATGTGATGTATCTGACCCCAGGAATGTGTCAATAAAGTTTCCCCTTCCTGGGACAATGAATTCACGGTGTGATTTTTCAATTTCCAGGAGTGTATTACTTACGGGTCATTGAATATCCAATGGCACGTGAGGCGAGCTCCACGCTGTGAGGTTAAGAGGTGATAGTATTTCATAACTTCTAATTGGAAACCCCTTTTGCAACGTTGTATTCCTCCAATATATCAGACAGGGTGCTGGTACTGCGAACGGCTAAACGCAAGGGGAAACTACAGCCGTAATATTTCCCGAGGGCATGCAGCTTTGCTGTATGGTTAAATGATGATGGCGTCCTCTTGGGTAAAACCATAACACCCACCATAACACTCACACAAACGCACATGGACACAGTACAAAAAAAAATAAAGAAATTATATCACACCGAAAAACACACACACACACACACACACACACACACACACACACACAAACGCGAACACAAATGCATACACGGTAAAATATTCCAGAGGTAAAATAGTCCCCCATTCGGATTTCCGGGCGGGGACTACTCAGGAGGCTGTTGTTATACGGATAAAGAAAACTGGCGTTCTACGGATCGGAGCGTGGAATGTCAGATCCCTTAATCGGGCAGGTAGGTTACAAAATTTTAAAAGTTAAAGTTAGATATAGTGGGAATTTGTGAAGTTCGGTGGCAGGAGGAACAAGACTTCCCGTCAGGTGAATACAGGGTTATAAATACAAAATCAAATAGAGGTAATGCAGGAATAGGTTTAATAATGAATAGGAAAATAGGATTGCGGGTAAGCTACTACAAACAGCATAGTGAACGCATTATTGTGGCCAAGATAGATACGAAGGCCGCGCCTACCACAGAAGTACAAGTTTATATGCCAACTAGCTCCGCAGATGACGAAGAGATTGATGAAATGTATGATGAGATAAAGGATTTTATTCAGATAGTGAAGGGAGACGAAAGTTTAATAGTCATGGGTGACTGGAATTCGATAGGAGGAAAAGGGAGAGAAGGAAACGTAGTAGGTGAATATGGATTGGGGGGAAGAAATGAAAGAGGAAGCCGCCTGGTAGAATTTTGCACAGAGCATAACTTAATCCTAGCTATCACTTGATTCAAGAATCATGAAAGAAGGTTATATACATGGAAGAAGCCTCGAGATACTAGAAAGTATCAAATAGATTATATAACGGTAAGACAGAGATTCAGGAACAGGTTTAAAATTGCAAGACATTTCCAGGGGCAGATGTGGACTCTGACCACCATCTATTGGTTATGAACTGTACATTAAAACTGAAGAAATTGCAAAAAGGTGGGAATTTAAGGAGATGGGACCTGGATAAACTGAAAGAACCAGAGGTTGTTGAGAGTTTCAGGGAGAGCATTAGGGAACAACTGACAAGAATGGGAGAAAGAAATAAAGTAGAAGAAGAAAGGGTAGCTTTGAGAGACGAAATAGTGAAGGTAGTGGAGGATCAAGTAGGAAAAAGACGAGAGCTAGTAGAAATCCTTGGATAACAGCAGAGATATTGAATTTAATTGATAAAAGGAGAAAATATAAAAATGCAGTAAATGAAGCAGGCAAAAAGGAATACTAACGTCTCAAAAATGAGATCGATAGGAAGTCCAAATGGCTAAGCAAGGATGGCTAGAGGACAAATGTAAGGATGTAGAGGCACATATCACTAGGGGTAAGATAGATACCGCCTACAGGAAAATTAAGGAGACCTTTGGAGAAAAGAGAACCACTTGCATGAATATCAAGAGCTCAGATGTAAACCCAGTTCTAAGCAAAGAAGGGAAAGCAGAGAGGTGGAAGGACTATATAGAGGGTCTATACAAGGGCGATGTACTTGAGGACAATATTATGGAAATGGTAGAGGATGTAGATGAAGATGAAGATGAAGATGAAATGGGAGATACGATACTGCGTGAAGAGTTTGACAGAGCACTGAAAGACCTAAGTTGAAACAAGGCCCCGCGAGTAGACAACATTCCATTAGAACTACTGACAGCCTTGGGAGAGCCAGGCCTAACAAAACTCTACCACCTGGTGAGCAAGATGCACGAGACAGGCGAAATATCCTCAGACTTCAAGAAGAATATAATTATTCCAATCACAAAGAAAGAAGGTTTTTACAGATGTGAAAATTATCGAACTATCAGTTTAATAAGCCACGGCTGCAAAATACTAACACGAATTATTTACAGACGAATGGAAAAACTGGTAGAAGCCAACCTAGGGGAAGATCAGTTTGGATTCCGTAGAAATGTTGGAACACGTGAGGCAATACTGACCCTACGACTTATCTTAGAAAATAGATTAAGAAAAGGCAAACCTACGTTCGTAGCATTTGTAGACTTAGAGGAAGCTTTTGACAGTGTTGAATGGAATACTCTCTTTCAAATTCTGAAGGTGGCAGGGGTAAAATACAGGGAGCGAAAGGCTATTTACAATTTGTACAGAAACCAGATGGCAGTTATAAGAGTCGAGGGGCATGAAAGGGAAGCAGTGGTTGGGAAGGGAGTGAGACAGGGTTGTAGCCTATCCTCGATGTTATCAATCTGTATATTGAGCAATCAGTAAAGGAACGAAAAGAAAAATTCGGAGTTGGAATTAAAATCCACGGTGAAGAAATAAAAACTTTGAGGTTCGGCGATGACATCGTAGTTCTGTCAGAGATAGCAAAGGACCTGGAAGAGCAGCTGAATGGAAATGGACAGTGTCTTGAGAGGAAGATATAAGATGAACTTCAACAAAAGCAAAAAGAGGATAACGTAATGTAGTCGAATTAAATCGGGTGATGCTGCGGGGATTAGGAAATGAGACGCTTAAAGTAGTAAATGAGTTTTGCTATTTTGGGAGCAAAATAACTGATGATAGTAGAAGTAGAGAGGATATAAAATGTAGACTAGCAATGGCAAGGAAAGCGTTTCTGAAGAAGAGAAATTTGTTAACATCGAGTATAGATTTAAGTTTCAGGAAGTCGTTTCTGAAAGGATTTGTATAGAATGTAGCCATGTATGGAAGTGAAACGTGGACGATAAACAGTTTAGACAAGAAGAGATTAGAAGCTTTCGAAATGTGGTGCCACAGAAGAATGCTGAAGATTAGATGGGTAGATCATATAACTAATGAGGAGGTATTCAATGGAATTGGAGAGAAGAGAAATTTGTGGCACAACTTGACTAGAAGAGTGATCGGGCGGTAGGACACGTTCTGAGGCATCAAGGGATCACAAATTTAGCATTGGAGGGCAGCGTGGAGGGTAAAATTCGTAGAGGGAGACCAAGAGATGAATACACTAAACAGATTCAGAAGGATGTAGGTTGCAGTAGGTACTGGGAGATGGAGAACCTTGCACAGGCAGAGTAACGTGGAGAGGTGCTTCAAACCAGTCTCTGGACTGAAGACCACAACAACATCAACATCGGACAGGGGACCACTCGAAGTTCCACTGTGGCTGTGGCTCGAGGCGAACTCTAATCTACGTTTCCAGTTAGAGTAAGTGTTCAAATGTAGTACCGGCAACTTCAATAGTCTTGGTGATCCGCTTTTTAAATGACCGTACACAAGAAGGAAGCATATCTCTGTGGGAACGTCAGCACAGGCGTTTCTGACGCGGTGGACCATGTCTTCACGGCCTGCTGGCATTTGCTGGTACACCTTACCTTTTAAATTTCCCCAAACAAAAAATTCGGCGCCCTCAAATCTATCGACCTAGCGAGCCAATTAATAGGACTACCTCTACCGATCCACCGACAAGTGTAAACACGTCTAATAGCTCCAGTGCTTATGCGCTGTGAACCATCTTGCTGAAACCACATAAGTTGTCGAACATCCAGGGCAACATCATGCAGTAGTAGCGGTAGCTCCTGTTGCAAAAACGTTCGACATTTGCCTCCATTCAACGATCCACCGATAAAATACGTACCAATGAGTTTGTTCCCCATGATGCCAGATCATACGTTGACCGACCAAGAACGTTGTTGGTCAACATGCCTCAACCACTGGGGATTGCCTGCATTGCAGTAATGCGTATTATGCCCTTTAACGCTATCATGGTGTGTGAATGTAGACTCATCGGAAAACACTACCTCGGCAAAGGACGTGGGGGTCATCTGCATTTGTTCATGTGCCCATTCACAAAACACTAACGATTATGGAAATCGGCGCCATCAATTTCTTTATGCAGTGACGTTTGGTGTAAATGATACTTATGACGATGCAGTATTGTGACATACCGGAACCGCGGTGTAGTTGCCGGGGGCTTATCAGTGGGCTGTAGTGCGTTGCCGCTGGTACGGCTATTTCATTAGCTTCTCCCGTAACACGTTTGCTTCGTTTCCTTTTGCCGCTCTGTACGCTGCCATCAGACATGATCGCGTTCAATTCCTTGTAAAAGAACGAACTAAAGCGAGCTTTCTCTTGAAAACACTAGGTAATTCAAGGCAAAAAGGAGCTTAACCATATCTCCTATATTCTCCGTAAATTAGGATTATTTCTTTTGTGGTTCCAACATTCATGTTCGCTTGCACATTTGTTTTACAAGTAATAGGTACGTGTGCAGGCAATTATCAGTGGGCAATTATTGTTATCTTTAGTACCGCTATCTGTTCTACGTTTGCACGTTACGTGACCTCCGGTCGAAGTGTACTGTCTGTTATGATACGTCGTATTTCGGTATAAGGCCACGGTGGCGCGTCGAGTAGCCCACTGCTCGATATGTTGGAGGAATACAACGTTGCGAAAGAGGTTTCCAATTAGAACTTATGAAATACTGACCTGTTCTATCCTCGCAGCATGGAGGTGGGCTCCCACGTGCCATTGGATATTCTAGGGCAACTGAGCAGCTTGTCGTAAATTACGACTGTGTACCCATTTCTATTCCTCCGATTACAGCACCATCTGTGGTGAGAAGAAGAAAATTATTCAGACAAATGGTGTGTAGATTTTGCAGTAGAATCGTAATCCTCAACAAAAAACGCAGGTTCCCATTTAAGTTTTCAAAATTGCTTCCCGCTAACCACGCAGGGGGTGGGGTGGCGGATGGAATGTCGTACCGTCGGATGTCACCCTCCGAAGCAAACAAATTGGAATTTTAACCTTTTTCTTATCCGATGTGTAGTTTTCGAGATATTTCAGTGCCTTCAGTTAAAATGGACACCCTGTAGAACGTTTACACATTACGCAAAAGGACCACTATTGAGTATTCTTGAGGAAATCACACACACAAAACTACCCTCAAGAAATTCTAAGTGAACAGATCGATTTGAAACCCGACCATTACATAAAAATTTTAGTGAAACTGTTCTTTAAACAAGAGGTGAGAAGAAAACCAAAATCTGCAAACACATGGAAGATCGTGTTACTATGAAATTAAAAGTACCCACTGGAAAGCATGCATTTACGAAAACTACATCGGGAAATTATCACAGACGTCGCACAGCACAACAATATCTGGCATAATCAATTCCTTGAAGAACAATAGCATTAAATTACATATGAGCGTAGAATAACATGAATACGAATCATACAAGCAATATTTTACAGATGGTGAAAACAAAGATATGACCTAGAGAGTACCACAGAAGCAGTCTGTAACCATGTAATATGGCTGACTTAATTGTCAATAGAACTGTCACGAAACGTCATTATGAAATAGACTTTCATAATTCGACAACTCCGTAAATAAATGTTCCAACGAAAGATTGAACACCTGCTATAGCTCCAACAGCATCAAAGGAACAAACTTATACAACAGTGCGACAGTAACTGAGACATCGATATCATGCGGATATCAAGACCACCCAACATATGTAGTAAACCGTAATTGTCTAATAGGTTAAATAATGTGTTTAAAAATTTGTAAGTTGCACCAAACAATACATATTTCACAGATAACCTGAAGGTGGCAATATAACTGTAATAATATACAATACAACCAAACACAGCAGCGTCCTTTCATACCTCAATGCCTCAGAGAAGCACAGCTGTGTGCAATATTTGTTTACAAAGTTCAGTGTTGTGTTTCTTTCAGTCTAACAAGTAACTCAAGTTTTTACCGAAATTAACTAATATTAGGATCATGTCATTTTCTAGGGGAGCATTTCTAATGCACTCAACCTAGTCTCGATCGCTGAGTTTCTTAATAACCATTTTGGTCATCTTCCGATTAATGGAATATCTCTCAGCAACGGCGGTAGTCAGTGGTATTTTGTAGAAAACTATTGAAATTTGCATGTTACCGAAAACGTTGTTTCCAGATGTTTTCAGACACTGTACACTCAAGCACTCCCTTTTCATACAACTGGAAAAAAATTAACGAAATCCGTACGCCATCAACATCTTTAGCAAAATATCTAACCGTTTAACATACAATATGTGATCAAAAGTATCCGGACACCTGGCTGAAAATGACTTTCAAGTTCGTGGTGCCCTCCATTCGTAATGCTGGAATTCAATGTGGTGTTGGCCTACCATTAGCCTTCATGACAGCTTCCACTCTCGCAGGCATACGTTCAATCACGTTCTGGAAGGTTTCTTGGGGAATAGCAGCCCATTCTTCACGGAGTGCTGCACTGAGGAGAGGTATCGATGTCGGTCGGTGGGGCCTAGCACGAAGTCTCGGTTCCAAATCATCCCAAAGGTGTTCTATAGGATTCAGGCCAGGACTCTGTGCAGGCCAGTCCATTACAGGGTGTTATTGTCGTGTAACCACTCAGCCACAGACCGTGCATTATGAACAGATGCTCGATCGTGTTGAAAGATGCAATCGCCATCCCCGAATTGCTCTTCAACAGTGGGAAGCAAGTAGACGCTCAAAACATCAGTGTAAGCCTGTGCCGTGATAGCGCCACTCAAAATAACAAGGTGTGCAAGCCCCCTCCATGAGAAACACGACCACACCATAACACCATCGCCTCCGAATTTCACTGTTGGCAGTACACACGCTGGCGATGATGTTCAACGGGCATTCGCCATACACACACCCTGCCACATTGTGTACGGTAATTCGTCACTCCAGACGTTTTTTCACTTTTCAGTCGTCCAATGTTCACGCTCCGTACACCAAGTGAGGCGCCGGTTGGCATTTACCGGCGTGATGTGTGACTTATGAGCAGCCGCTCGACCATGAAATCCAAGTTTTCTCATCCCTCTCCTAACTGTGATAGTACTTGCAGTGGATCCTGATGCAGTTTGGAATTTCAACTGTCGGCGGTCTCTGTCAGTCAACAGACGATGTCGGCCTGTACGCTTCTGTGCTGTGAGAAACTGTTCAGTTTCCACTTCATTATCACGTCGGAAACAGTGGTCCTATGGATGTTTAGGAGTGTGAAAATCTCGCGTACAGACGTATGACGGAAGTGACACCCAGTCACCTGACCACGTTCCAACTCCGTGAGTTGCGCGAAGTGCCCCATTCTGCTCTCTCTAATGACTACTGAGGTCACTGATATGGAGTACTTGGCAGTAGGAGGTAGCACAATGCTCCTAATATGCAAAACGTATGTTTTTGGGGGTGTCCGGATGTTTTTGATCACATAGTGTAGCTCGGACGCATTGGAGCCAGAGCACAGCCGAGGTCTGCGAGTGGGACTTTACTGCTTCTGCGAGGTTTCCCCACCACTGTTCGCTCCGGACTCAGCTGATAAGCTCCACTGGCAGCAAGTGCTTCAGTAGGACCTACGTAGGATATTATATATGTTTTCTTCTGTCTCGTAGAATCGAATACCTTTGACTTGCGATCCATAGCCTTCTCGAATACTGTAATTGTGATATAAGAATTAATGTGAGGCAGGTTTGAACATAAACATAGATTCTAGCCAGCTGTTGTATTTGACCACGAATGGCACCTGTGCCACATTCTCAATACGTTACCAGTGTCAGTCGCGCTCAGTACATGATTCTGTGCAGTTGTGAGTGCATTACGTCGAGGCTTAGCGAATTCGAACGTGTGCAAATCGTTGGTGCACGTATGGTGAGAGCTTCCGTAACCAAGCGAGTCAAAGTGTTTGGTGTTCCAAGAGAAACCACATCGAAGATTTATATCCAGGGTAGCCACCAGTTTCACCACATGAAATTCCCTGATATTTCCTTAATTTCCAAACACGTTTTAGCAGTTTTCCCTGATAGATTTTCAGATATCAAAGCAACCAAAGACATGTTGTTGTTGTTGATGTTGTTGCGGTCTTCAGTCCTGAGACTGGTTTGATGCAGCTCTCCATGCTACTCTATCCTGTGCAGGCTTCTTCATCTCCCAGTACCTACTGCAACCTACATCCTTCTGAATCTGCTTAGTGTATTCATCTCTTGGTCTCCCTCTACGATTTTTACCCTCCACGCTGCCCTCCAATACTAAACTGGTGATCCCTCGATGTCTCAGAACATGTCCTACCAACCGATCCCTTCTTCTAGTCAAGTTGTGCCACAAGCACCTCTTCTCCCCAATTCTATTCAATACCTCCTCATTAGTTATGTGATCTACCCATCTAATCTTCAGCATTCTTCTGTAGCACCACATTTCGAAAGCTTCTATTCTCTTCTTGTCTAAACTATTTATCGTCACGTTTCACTTCCATAAATGGCTACACTCCATACAAATACTTTCAGAAACAACTTCCCGACATTTAAATCTATACTCGATGTTAACAAATTTTTCTTCTTCAGAAACGCTTTCCTTGTCATTGCCAGTCTACATTTTATATCCTCTCTACTTCGACCATCGTCAGTTATTTTGCTCCCCAAATAGCAAAACTCCTTTTCTATTTTAAGTGTCTCATTTCCTAATCTAATTCCCTCAGCATCACCCGACTTAATTCGACTACATTCCATTATCCTCTTTTTGCTTTTGTTGATGTTCATCTTATACCCTCCTTTCAAGACACTGTCCATTCCGATCAGCTGCTCTTCCAAGTCCTTTGCTGTCTCCGACAGAATTACAATGTCATCGGCGAACCTCAAAGTTTTTATTTCTTCTCCATGGATTTTAATACCTACTCCGAACTTTTCTTTTGCTTCCTTTATTGCTTGCTCAATATACAGATTGAACAACATCGGGGATAGGCTACAACCCTGTCTCACTCCCTTCCCAACCACTGCTTCCCTTTCATGCCCCTCGACTCTTATAACTGCCATCTGGTTTCTGTACAAATTGTAAATAGCCTTTCGCTCCCTGTTAATCATACAGCAAAGGTGCATGTCCTCGGGAAAAATTACGGCTGTAGTTTCTTCTTGCTTTCAGCCGTTCACAGTACCAGAACAGCAAGGCCATTTTGGTTAGTGTTACAAGGCCAGATCAGTCAGTCATCCAGACTGTTGCCCCTGCAACTACTGAAAAGGCTGCTGTCCCTCTTCAGGAACCACACGTTTGTCTGGCCTCTCAACAGATACACCTCCGTAGTGGTTGCTCCTACGGTAAGGCTATCTGTATCGTTGAGGCACGCAATCGTCCCCACCAACGGCTAGGTCCATGGTTCATGGGGGGAGGACCAAAGACATAAGTTGGCAAAAAATATATAAGGACTTCTGAATTTCTCCTCCATGTAAGCAGAACTCTTAAGTACTAACATAAACATCTTTTGTATTGCACTCTTTTTAGATGGAGAAAGCAAGCAGAATAGTATATGTGTTTCATTAAGACCACTGTTGTTATTTCATTTCAATAAAACGAAACACATTTGGTGACAAAAATATGCATTTCCTTGGAGTCGCAAGACAGATTTAAAATATTTTCCTGATCTCAGAAAAAAGTAGGCCTCTTGAGAGAAGTGTATAAGTCAGGGAAGAGTTGGGTAAACCAACAACATAGGTGACCGCCAATAAAATTTTGGTTCCGCTATGTTCGTTATTAATGATTATTACCCACTGTGTTACGTCTATTATTTTACAGTTACTGCGTAATTTTTCTTTCGAGAAATATACACTCCTGGAAATGGAAAAAAGAACACATTGACACCGGTGTGTCAGACCCACCATACTTGCTCCGGACACTGCGAGAGGGCTGTACAAGCAATGATCACACGCACGGCACAGCGGACACACCAGGAACCGCGGTGTTGGCCGTCGAATGCCGCTAGCTGCGCAGCATTTGTGCACCGCCGCCGTCAGTGTCAGCCAGTTTGCCGTGGCATACGGAGCTCCATCGCAGTCTTTAACACTGGTAGCATGCCGCGACAGCGTGGACGTGAACCGTATGTGCAGTTGACGGACTTTGAGCGAGGGCGTATAGTGGGCATGCGGGAGGCCGGGTGGACGTACCGCCGAATTGCTCAACACATGGGGCGTGAGGTCTCCACAGTACATCGATGTTGTCGCCAGTGGTCGGCGGAAGGTGCACGTGCCCGTCGACCTGGGACCGGACCGCAGCGACGCACGGATGCACGCCAAGACCGTAGGATCCTACGCAGTGCCGTAGGGGACCGCATCGCCACTTCCCAGCAAATTAGGGACACTGTTGCTCCTGGGGTATCGGCGAGGACCATTCGCAACCGTCTCCATGAAGCTGGGCTACGGTCCCGCACACCGTTAGGCCGTCTTCCGCTCACGCCCCAACATCGTGCAGCCCGCCTCCAGTGGTGTCGCGACAGGCGTGAATGGAGGGACGAATGGAGACGTGTCGTCTTCAGCGATGAGAGTCGCTTCTGCCTTGGTGCCAGTGGTGGTCGTATGCGTGTTTGGCGCCGTGCAGGTGAGCGCCACAATCAGGACTGCATACGACCGAGGCACACAGGGCCAACACCCGGCATCATGGTTTGGGGAGCGATCTCCTACACTGGCCGTACACCACTGGTGATCGTCGAGGGGACACTGAATAGTGCACGGTACATCCAAACCGTCATCGAACCCATCGGTCTACCATTCCTAGACCAGCAAGGGAACTTGCTGTTCCAACAGGACAATGCACGTCCGCATGTATCCCGTGCCACCCAACGTGCTCTAGAAGGTGTAAGTCAACTGCCCTGGCCAGCAAGATCTCCGGATCTGTCCCCCATTGAGCATGTTTGGGACTGGATGAAGCGTCGTCTCACGCGGTCTGCACGTCCAGCACGAACGCTGGTCCAACTGAGGCGCCAGGTGGAAATGGCATGGCAAGCCGTTCCACAGGACTACATCCAGCATCTCTACGATCGTCTCCATGGGAGAATAGCAGCCTGCATTGCTGCGAAAGGTGGATATACACTGTACTAGTGCCGACATTGTGCATGCTCTGTTGCCTGTGTCTATGTGCCTGTGGTTCTGTCAGTGTGATCATGTGATGTATCTGACCCCAGGAATGTGTCAATAAAGTTTCCCCTTCCTGGGACGATGAATTCACGGTGTTCTTATTTCAATTTCCAGGAGTGTATAAGTACATAGCGTACAAATCGCCAGCGACTGCCACAATTTTCTTCTTCTTATTGTCCACACTTTCTAACATATATCTGCCGACCGGTGTGAACGTGTGGTTCTAGGCGTTTCAGTCTGGAACCACGCGAATTCTACGGTCGCAGGTTCGAATCCTGCCTCGGGCATGGATGTGTGTCATATACATAGGTTAGTTAGGTTTAAGTAGTTCTAAGTTCTAGGGGGCTGATGACCTCAGATGTTGAGTCCCGTAGTGCTGAGAGCCATTTTTTTTCTAACATATAAACTTAATTCGAAGTGCTAAAATGTACTACAGAAAAAAAGTCTATAAAACTTCGCACTGTACAATGTACTTGCGGTGAGACAATCGCAATTCGTGAAATCCAACACCCGTGGCCACTGGCCTGCCGAAAAAAAAAAAAAAAAAAAAAAAAAAAAAAAACGTTCAAATGCATGTGAATTCCTAAAGGACGAAACTGCTGACGTCATCGGTCCCTGGACTTACACACTACTTAAACTAACTTATGCTAAGAACAACACACACACCCATGCCCGAGGAGACTCGAACCCTCGGCGGTAGGGACCGCACAATCCATGGCATGGCGCCTCGAATCGCGCAGCCACTCCGCGCGGCCGAGGAACACCTCGGTCCCGTGGCCATGGATAAACCGCGAAAATCCTCCACTTTATGCTACTCACAAACACACGCGGCCTGCGGCAGGTCGGCGAGACTAGATCCGACGGGCAGGTCCTGCACGTAAGTTGGACATGATGGGCTTCAGATCGGCAGGCCCGATCCGTTTGAGATACCTGCAGAAATGGCCTACAGTTTCGGCCCCTCGCGGAAATCCACTCGTGTGGCCAGCTATTCACGTGTCACAGACACCATGTTGATGAAATGAGACCTCGGTGATCAATCCATGCAACAGATAACTTGAGCAAATACTCTGAGAATCAATACTAATCAGGATAGGTGGCAACTCGTGATAAAGATGATTTCTGAGGATAGGCACGTAGAAAAGACAGTCACACTGTGACAGCTAAATGTTCCGCCATAACCATTGCCAGAAAACGAGAGCACACACATTTACATAATCGCTCAGACAGAACTCATACACGCATGACCGCCGTCTCCGGCTGCTGCATCAACAGTCTCTGAGAATCAGATCCAAACAAACCACTCCTAACGCCTCCCTGCCTCTCGTCGGCAGCTGCTAGGCTAGCGGCAAGAAGTGGTGGCAGCACTGACTGCAAGCTGAGGGGGTGGTAGGAAGGGGAGGAGCAGTAAGAATAAGGGAGTTGGGAAGCGGCGCACGTACTCAGGAGCGCCCGACCCGCGAAGATGCATGACATCTAAGTAAACAAACCTTTTCATCTACTGAGACGAAAACGAGATTTTTTTCAGTGTTTTTCTCAAATTTCGCCGCGCAGGATTATCCGAGCGGTCTAAGGCGCTGCAGTCATGGACTGTACGGCTGCTCCCGGCGGAGGTTCGAGTCCTCCCTCGGGCATGGGTGTGTGTGTTTGTCCTTAGGATAATTTAGGATAAGTAGTGTGTAAGCTTAGGGACTGATGACCTTAGCAGTTAAGTCCCATAAGATTTCACACACATTTGAACTTTTTTTTCTCAAATATCGGTGATATTTCCCTGATTTCCCTGATTTCCCTAACATGTTTGAAATCCCTGATGTTCCTTGATTTCCCTGATTTCCACAACTTGTGACAACCCTGATACCGCATACAGAGGAAGTGGAAAAACATCATCCAGCAAGTCATAACGCGGACGAAAGTATGTGTTAAGTGATCGTGACAGATGGTCAGTGAAATGGATTATTAAGAAAACTAAGGGAAAAAAAGCTGAAAAAGTGACAGTAAAACTGAATGTCCCACTCTCGAGCCCTGTCAGCACCGAAGCAACACGAGGGGAATCCCAAAACCACTCATTAGTTATGCAGATGCCCATGAGAGGGAAACGTAGTGCCGAAACCATAAAACCTGGAGTAAGGAGCAATATTTATTTATTTAATCGTATGGCTAGGGCCCCTCGTCGGGCAGACCGTTCGCCGGGTGCCGGTCTTTCAATTTGACGCCACTTCGGAGACCTGCAGTCGATGACGATGATAAGGCGATGATGAGAATAGCACAACACCCAGTCCCTGGGCGGAGAAAATTCCCCGACCCAGCCAGGAATCGAACCCGGGCCCAGAGGATTGACAATCCGTCACGCTGACCATTCAGCTAGCGGGGGCATACTAAGAAGCAATGGAAGAACGTCATTTGGTCGGATGAGTCTTCCTTCACACTGTTTCCAACTCCTTGCCGACCTTACGTCCCAAGAGTGAAACATAACGAGGTTCGATGATGGTCTGGGCAGACATATGTTGGGAAACATTGTTACTCTGCAAGATCGTAGCACTGCCAGGGATTATCGGATCATTTTTGCTGATTACACCCTTTCCATGGTACAAGGTTTGTTCCCTACTGGTGATGCTGCGTTCAAAGACGACAGGGCAGCTGTTCACACAGTCTCATCGTCCAGGAAGGGTCTTTTGAGCAAAAGCGTGAAATGTCGCATCCTCTCTGAGAAATACAGTCATTTGGCCTCGATATTATTGAGCCTACACAGTGAAAACTCAACCAGCAGTTACTTTTTTTCCTTAACACACATCTATGCAAAACATAAGATCGGAATTAACTTTAACATAATGTCTCAGTGACAAGTAACATATCTCAATGGGACGTGGGTCAAACATAGGAAGAAATCCAGAATGAGATTTTCACTCTGCAGCGGAGTGTGCGCTGATATGAAACTTCCTGGCAGATTAAAACTATGTGCCCGACCGAGACTCGAACTCGGGACCTTTGCCTTTCGCGGGCAAGTGCTCTACCATCTGAGCTACCGAAGCACGACTCACGCCCGGTACTCACAGCTTTACTTCTGCCAGGAAGTTTCATATCAGCGCACACTCCGCTGCAGAGTGAAAATCTCATTTTGGAAACATCCCCCAGGCTGTGGCTAAGCCATGTCCCCGCAATATCCTTTCTTTCAGGAGTGCTAGTTCTGCAAGGTTCGCAGGAGAGCTTCTGTAAAGTTTGAAAGGTAGGAGACGAGGTACTGGCAGAAGTAAAGCTGTGAGTACCGCGCGTGAGTCGTGCTTCGGTAGCTCAGATGGTAGAGCACTTGCCCGCGAAAGGCAAAGGTCCCGAGTTCGAGTCTCGGTCGGGCACACAGTTTTAATCTGCCAGGAAGTTTCATAGGAAGAAATGCTGTACATTATGTACAAGGGTGAGTCAAATGAAAACAAATCTGCAATAACAAATCGAAATTTCGCGCCGTTATCCTGTAAGTTGGTAAGCGTGCTACAAACAGCTTGCAGAATGGCCTGTGGGTTGCAGCATAGTGCAGATGCACACATACCGTCACAGTATCAGTATAAAGATGGCCGTCCCACTGGCGACTTGCACCAGGGAAGCACAGCGTTCTGTTATTTGGTTTTTGCGTAGCGAAGGTGTGAAACCTATTGAATTTCATCGACGAATGAAGGTTCAGTACGGTGATGCATGTTTGTCACAGCACAAGTCTACGAATGGAGTAGGAAGTTCGCAAATGGTGTGACTTCAGTGGAAGATGCTCCTCATTCAGGTCAGGCACAACGAGTTGTGACTCCACAGAACATTGCAGCAGTTGAGGCCATAGTGAAGGAAAACCGCCGAGTGATACTGAATGACAGTGCAGCATGTTTACAGATTAGTCATGGGTCAGCACACCACACTGTGCATGATGTTCTCCACTTTCACAAAGTATCTGCAAGATGGGTGCCACGGCAGCTGACTCCTGGAATGAGAGAACGACGTGTTGATGCTTGTGAAGAACTTCTTCGGCGCTTTGAACGAGAAGGTGATGACTTCCCTCCAAGAATCGTTACTGCGGACGAAACCTGGGTTCATTTGCCCGTACAGCAGTTGCAACACTCACAGACCTGCATTTTGAGTGTCTTCCTCATCCACCATAATCACAAGACATTGCCCCAAGTGATTTCCATATGTTTGCACCACTCAAAAACGCAGTGGGAGGAAAGAAGTTCCGTTCTGATGAAAAGGTACGTCACGCGGTGCATGAGTAGTTGCGCAGAATACCAAAAGAATTTTTTCTAAAGAAATTTTTGCACTTTGTAAGCGCTGGAGGACTTCCATTATGCGTGGGGGAGATTATGTTCAAAAGTGATACAGCTTTGTACCACTTCTGCACTATAAATAATATATAAAAAAATATTTAAGGTATCCATTTGACCCACCCTCGTATAATAGTACAGTACTGTGTCATTTCTGTTTGTGTCGTTGCGTATTTCCTCCAGTTACCTTGTATATTATAATAGTTCTTAATACGGTGTGTGATCACCACGGACAGCACTTCAAGCTCTGCACGGGCTCCCATGATCGCCACAAGATTGGTAAGGTGTTTTTCTGGTACAGCATTTCATTCTTCCACCATCGCGGTTGACAACTGCCGAATTGTCACTGGTTTTTGCAGACGCGATGCAGTATGTCTCCCCTAAGCAGTCCACAAGTGCTAGATGAGATTTAACTCGGGGGAACGGGTAGGCCAGTCAATTCGCCGAATATCTCTCGTTCCAAGACCTCCTCCGCCAACACTGTTCGATGTAGTCGTTCATTGTCGTCCATAAAAAATGAGGATCGAATGCACCCTCGAAAAGGCACAAACGATGAAGAAGTACAGTGTCACAATAGCGCTAACCATGTTTAGAGATCTGATGTGTCGCTCGCAAGGTCACAGTGAAAACAGTGATCAAAGTTTACAGAAGTTTATTAACCAAGGAAAGAAACATCTGCTTCGACGAAAATCACATTTATAGTATCTCACAGGTATGAAGACATGACAGTATGGTCATTCCGCAGTCTGACAAGTAATTCAATTAGGATCTACATCGTATACAAAGATACTTGCATCGAAAATATTCTAAACCCTATGAAGCTGTTCTGATTAACACCATCACAGGAACAGAAAAGTCTATCCTGAATACAGTCAGATTGCACCAAGGGAAATAACGATGAATGCTGAATACAGAGGCGTCGGTTCCTACGATGGACTTCGAGAGCGTTCAAAGACGGTGGGGTGTGTAGCACCCGCCGGGGGTAAGGAGAGGGTCTTGAAGCCGGAAGAAACGACTTGTGCAGCACTGGCGCCACCTTAATAGCTGCCGGCTTCGGGAATATTCGCGGCACTATTTTCTAGTCACGTGAGTGACGGACGCGAATAGGTCTCTTGGAAGCTGGTGCCCCGGCTATACCATCCGTGCTACGACAGGGCGTGTACGCGACACTAAGGCGTGCAGGGGCCGTGTAGGCTGCACGCGTGCCCGATATGACCGATGGGTAGCCGATCGCTTTTGCAAAGATCTCGGGTATAGCAAGCTTTGTATGTCAGTACGGTCATGCAACATTATGCCTCCACATAACATCACACCCGGGCCACCAAAACGATCATTATCTCGGTGTTCATGTCTCTCGCCATATCAGGATACTACTCAGACTGAATGTGTTTGCACCTAAAAGAGCACGAGTCCCCATTCCCTATGCGACAAGTCCCTAGGCTCATGGCACCATGGCAGACGGAGTCGCCGATGCGCGTGTGTCAATGAAACACAACGTACTAGTCGTCGGGCAAAGAGACCACCCTAATGCAGTTACACTGCCAATGTGGAGGGTGAGACTGTGCGCCTTTGAGTCCTCCTAAAGGTGGTGATAATTGCACCCGCTGTTTGACGTGGGTCCCTTCTTGCCTGCTGCACAATATAGCGGTAAAAATGGAAATCAGCGTATAGCATCGTTGGTCGGTAGGCCCCGTCAGGGGAGGTTGGGCCGCCAAGTGCAAGTCTTCTTTAAGTCGACGCCACATTGGGTGACTTGCGCGCAGGTGATGAGGATGAAATGATGATGAGGACAACACCCAGTCCACGATCGGAGAAAATCTCCAACCCGGCCGGGAATCGAACCAGGGCCCGCTGCACGGAAGGCAAGCACGTTACCACCCAGCTAAGCAGGTGGACAATATAGCGGTTACCTGTTGGTACAGCTGACCGTGGTCGAACCCCTACTCTCCTTCGGGCAACAATTCCGGTGGTTCGGAAATCGCCCCATTGACGTGAAACAAGGCTACAAGCAGTACCAAACTACTGGGCTACACTCGTCTTCACACTGCAGACAACACAATACAAAACAAAATTCAGGTCGATTTCAAAGTGTGGCGTGTGATTGACATCATAATCGTTCAGCAGAACTAGATCTGAAAATCTTCTCACAAACGCTTCCAAACTCGAAAGTCCTATACGTCCAACCGTCCAACAGTTGTACCAGTCGAGCCTTTTGGGATCACCAGGTGAACAAGTTCCTTGTCCTCAGGTATGTCGCCAAAATGGTTATTCCGCATTGACCACCTCCTATTCATAGCTTTTGAAGAAATTAATGGAGAGTTTAGACCGAGAATCGGAGAAACTCTTTTTGAAGCCCCAAATATTCTCGTGATGGCATTGAAATCTGGTAAACTAACGTCAGAAAACGTCAAAAGATATTTGACATAAGTTTTATTTCCCATTATTGGAGAAAAATCCGTATTATTGTTAGATTATTTGAGTGGTCATTGTGAAAGAAACGTTTTCAGCGTAATTCCTGATGATAAAGTACGTATTTATCTGGTGATTCCAAAAGAATCGACAGGACAGGTACAGTCGTTGAACGTATAAGGCAGTCGATGTTAGAAGAACTTTCTCAGAAGATTTTCATATCTAATCCTGCTAAATGACTGTGATGTCTGTGCACACTTGAGAAACGATAAAATACGCTGCAGTCGCTAGCACATAATCAGCTCTCTTCGACTACCTTTTCCAATGTACCGAAATAAGCCTCATACAAATCAGGATATTTATAGGATCACTGGACACAATTTGAAATCCTGCTGAATTTTGTTTGCTATTGTGTTGTCCTTTTTGATATTAGGTGAAGAAATTTCATTCATTTGATGTACATGGTATACAAGAAGGCTATTTTAAGCATTTCTTTACATATTATTGTTATTTTAATGATTTTTATCATAATAATGAGTTTCTTGTTATTTAAGTTCACAAAATACCCATATCATATGAAAGGGCAAACTAAAAACAAATTTTCATCAAGATCGTTTATTTAGAGCTGGAAATGTTACCTTGTGTGTGTGGTAATTTTTGATGGCAACCTACTGAAGAAGAATGAATGTGCTTTGTTCCGCTAAACGTACAACTTACTGGGCAACTTTAGTTAGGAGCGCAGTCTCGTACACAACAACGTTTTAGACTTGTAAAATGTAAGCTGCAGTTTCTTCTTCCGATAACAAACACGTCACCTACCTAACTCAGTTTGGAACCTGTACCATACGAGCGTCTTGGCCGGATAGCTTAGATCAGTATCGAGACGAGCAGCGGAAAGCAGATTTCTTGCCATGCATGGCCGGGCAAGATGAGTCAGAAGGCTTGGAGTAAGCTCGTAAACCAACAAACACTTTATCAGGTGCTACTGATTTTCGTAGTCGCGCCTGACCACTCAAAATACAGTCACTATCCCTCTTAATCTCACTACACTCTATACACTAACACATGAGGAAACTGGAACTCCAAGAAAGATGCAAGTGAACAAAACAAACTACAGACATACGATTACTTCCATGTTAGTGCATACATAATTAGGGCAACAGCCAGCCGTTGTGGCCAAGCGGTTCTAGGCGCTTCAGTCTAGAACTGCGCGACCGCTACGATCGTAGGTTCGAATCCTGCCTTGGGCATGGGTGAGTGTGATGTTCCTAGGTTACTTATGTTTAAGTAGTTCTAAGTTCTAGGGGACTGATGACATCAGATGTTAAGTCCCATAGTGCTCAGAGCCAATTTGGTCTATAGAGCAACACACGATCTGTGACTCGTATACGGTGCTAAGGCAACATATTATGAACCAGATCCATAAAATTTCGTGGCGTAAAGTAAAAAACGTGCTGAGCGTTTTCCTGGGGTATCTGCCTTTGCGTAGTTTAAATCAAAGCCCGCGAAGCACCAACCATCGTTCCGTGACAATCCTGACCGAACAAATTGTCGACCAAGCGCATCTAAGAATAGTTTGGTTAGTTACTTTCATATCCCACAGTTATTTTGCGCCATTTCTGCAAAATGAATGAAACGAGCAGACCATTCTTGCATATACATGGTTGCGTGTGTGCTAGGTGCTGGCCATTTAAAGATTAGTAAATAGCACAGTGAGTAGATTTAACTGAAGTCAGCGTATGTCTGTAACGCTATTTGGTTTTAAGTGAAATACCCTTAAATTTATTAGTACACTAAAGCCGTTTATTCTATATACAACTTCACACAGTTAACTAGTTTTTTATTAAATATTATCCTGCAAAGTAAAAGCACACGCCAAGACATTTATATTTGAAATTAGATTTCAAATCAGTTTCCGGACTGTTCGACAGTAGACGTCATCACGTAAATAATATGTTTTCCATGACTATACGCTGAACGCTTTTCTGAACCTTTAACAACTTTAGTGATGAGTAAAGATGACATTTTTTCATATGTTACAGCTGCGGAAATTAAAATATTTCTGCAATTACGCTAAATTATTTACGATAAATGTCATAAAAGGAGGACTTACGACGCCTAAAATGTTTAGAGAGGGTCTACAAGATGACTTGGCTGAAGTGACGATATCATCTCGCTGCTCGCATTTCTACAGTTCATACTTTCTAAACGTCGTAAGTGCATACTTTTCACAACAATATTCTCTTGGTTTGACAAATATGATTCCTATAAATCGATCATCATGCGCCTTAAAACACATCGTAATGTTGCGCCCTGTTGACGAGGCGTTTTCGTTTCATTTGAGGTCTCTTCAGTTTCTAAATTTGGCGTAACAGTTGCTTCTGTGGTAAACACCTGAAACTATAAGCGTATGCCAACTACCTCCTATCATATCCACTTGCAGCCGATACTCTATTCTTCACGTTTCACGTTTCAATTCATTAGGGCCTTTTCCTAAGGGGCTGCACAGAAAAATATTGATAAATTGTGATTTTTAAATTCCTTCTTTTCTTTATTTATCAGGAGCCAGATAAAGTTCAAATTTCATATTCGGAGTGCAACAGAAAAGACGCTAGGCTTTTGGTTAAAAATCCACATTCGTGAATAATGTGCTATAAACTGATATTATAATTCGACTATATGGTGGTTTTTTATTCACTCGAACAATAGCACGAAGTATAAATATGCTTAAGGAAGATACCGGCCCTACGAAACATGTATTAGTTTGGCAACATAATCTTAAGTTCTTGCGGAATAAAATTTTAGTGACTATAAATTCCAATCACAAGGAAGGGCAACATTTACGTATTGCTGTTGAAAGAGAGACAGACTGAAAACATTTTCACAACGTGCAGAAGAGTCATTAAACGAAACGACTCGTCACCAACTACGCTGTTGGCATCCCAGCCCATCTATCACGCTGGAATCGGGAGGCATAAGCGACGACCAGAAGAGTGCCTAGCTCCCATCCAGACTTTACGTGCGAAACGGTCAGCAGAAGCTGCCGTCACTTCCCCGGCTTACATTTAAGCTGGATGCGTGCCTGAAATCAGGTACCAGATACATACCAGTATTACCGAAATCGATTTCAAGAGAAGCAAATGTGTCTTTGATGTCTAATCGCCGTTAGTGTAACTTGTAGAAAGTACTGGTGTGCTGCAAACACATATCTCTATCATGGATGCATGGCAAAAAACAACACAGTGGAACATGCTCTGATGGTCCATGTAGACGTTTAGGAAGCTAAGGCGGAAAATAGAAAGGACAATCAAAAAGAGACTTAAATTTCCAATTAGTGTGGCACCACCAAATACGTCTGCTTTCCCTCTCACGAAATGTCGCGTGCAGCCCTTCGTAATCTGCGGGAATGTCACAGCAGTCCTCGCAGAATTCAATTCCCTTTCGGACACAGCACGCACATCCAATGCAGCTTGTCGGCGTGGGCGTCTGTCTGTACGTCATATACTGTACGGCCCCAGAAGCTCGTCCGTTTGCTCGCCACGTACGTTACGGCCACAACTCCTTTACATTATAGCCCACGCGGTAGATTGCACGCTGAACTGACCAGCCCGGCCTGTATTCCCTCACAAGATATGTCCCAATTCGAATAATTACGTTCGCTCAGTATAGTATCCAGCGTTAGTTTCTGACAAGGTGAGAGGCTGCATATGTTGACAATTCTGCGAGTTGCATCTTGACGCTTGTCACACGCCGATTTACTGGTAACAGTGAGCCACAGGCCATTGTGAACCGACCAATCGTCGTAATTTTCATTCACTTAAGCCGTACGCGCAAGTATGTAACTGCATCATTGGAAAACTAATTTCTCCAACACATGGATTAAATTCACATGTACCAGGGTACGCTGAAAAATAATCTCTCCGAACATTTTATGCGAATACTCTTGCAAATTTTTAAATGAAACAAACGATATTAACATTCTTCATCTTTATTATTCCTGTCTACAAATTTCTTTCTCGGCATAGTCACCATGGTGACGAACGTATTTCTTCCAATGAGAGAACAGTTTGCTGATACCGTCGTTGTAGAGTTTTTGACTTTGTTTGTTGACGGAACCACAACCTCACCTCTGTTTGCACTGCTTCGTCACTATCAAGGTGAAGTTATTGAAGGAATTCCGTAAGTTTTGGAAACATACGAAAATCGAATGGGGCCAAGTCGGGAGTGTACGAAGGATGATCGATGACAATGGACCAAAGGTGTCGGTTTCTTCCAGATGTCGCAGCGCTCGTGTGTGTTCTGGCATTGTCATACTAAATGAGCGGGTGCTCCTTGTGTGGAGGAACTGTTCGAAATCGAAAATCGATTATAGCACGCTGTTTCTCAAGCGCCGACGTTACGACATTACACACCGTCATGTTACTCCCTAAAATTCGGAGCCCTCTAGCGTCAGAGGACTGCAAATGTGTAAACAGGAAGAATAAAGATGTAGAATGTTCATAACGTTTGTTTTTATTTAAATGGCTTGAAGAGTTTTCATATAAAAAATCTGAGGCATTACTTTTCAGCAAGCCTTCGTATATACTCCGCAAGACATCATGCTCTGTATGACGGAGAATATTTCGAAACAAAATTTTGACTCGCTAACCAGTTCCTTCCCCCTGTGAAGAGAGAAAAGCAATGAGTGGTGACATGCGATAATCGGCATACGAGTAATACAATGTTGGGCATTAAAATTGCAAAACAAGCAACAATAGCAAATAGCAACATTTTAGCCATTTTGTTTGTGCATAATTATAAGGAAAATGTACTATTAAATTTTAGGTAATCTGAGAGTGTGCAGCTTATGAGTTATTAGAAGCTGACGAGTGGTGACTACCAGTATCTCTTCAACCCATGAGCAAATATTTCCGTTTCGATGAGAAGTCTGAAGAATGTGGGCAACTGTCGAGAACCTTATGCACCCAGGAAGGACAGGTGTTCATGGGCGACATGCAGTCCTATGTCACCCTGTTGAGGAAAACGTCTTGCAGATCCCGAAGATAGGACAGAGTCTCTAGGTTTAGCACGTCAGAAATGTAACGTACACTGTCTAAATCACAAGATGAGGAAAACACAGCTTCTTGTGTTGTGTAGCCAAAGGCACCACGTACCATTGGCTCTGGTGATGGACCAGTTCGATGAATAATTCAGTCTGACAACGTTCGTTCTTCTCCGGATCTCCGCACCCTCATACGTTTACAGTGATACTGTGCGCGGAATAGGGATTCCCTGAAAGACGACGTGACTCGACTCAAAGTCCTGTACAGTCGTTGGGCGCACCGCTATCGGCGAGCCTCTCCCGTTGTCGCGTCTCGGGAAGCGAAAACAGTGGTCACAGAGCTGGGAATCCGTTCTGCTCCTGGCTCCTTCGTCCCGCTCGTGGAGTCTTTATTTCGCTGCAAACTAGACCATCGCTGGACTCAAGGTGAGGTCCGTGGCTGTGCGATCCTGCAGAGTGTCTTGGCCGCTAGTTGCTTGGGACGGCTGAGACCATGCATGGTGTCGAGTATGACTCGGTTTATTCCATCGATTCAATGTCTGCAGGGCAGTAGCGAGGTCCTGAACAATGTATTCAGCAATGTTGCGAAACTGTAAAATTTCGGCTCCACGGAGCATGATCCTACTACTGTCAATTCTAACATGTGCTTGTAGAAGTTTTTCCTTCTTACACGAATCATAATGTACGGCGTTCTCACAAAAACGAAAGTTCTAAGATGATTTCCAAACGGTAAATCCTCTGGGTAGCCTCTCCTGATATAAAAAAGGTTGATCTAGTTATTCCTTACAGTTTTTTGTGAATGCGCTGAAACCTTAATGATTCACACATCCAAGCATGTCGTTCTCTGAAGTCGATTCGACTTTTGTTGTATGGCGCCACCAATCTGTTGCAATTTTAATGTATAACTTTTTACTTATCAACCTGACTTGTGATATAAGGTGATTGCAGTGGAACTTCAGCACATTCTAGCAAAAACTTGTTCTCCCACATTATACTAAGCAGGATTTTGCCACAACGTCATCGATATTCTTCCAAAGATTGAATGTATATTCTCTGAGTGTCACTGATAAACTTTCGTAGCAGCTGTGCTTCAATATCCGTCGATGATTTGTACTCTCGGCGTAGAGCGAGTATCGACAGAGGGAGCACGTCAACGATAATCTAGCTCCAGGCGACAACCGTGGCTTGCACCCGCAATAGACGCAGCCGCCGTATCAAGCAGGTAAGGTGGTGCTGACGTGTGACGGGTATTCACTGTAGTCTAACTCCTGCATGCCAGTTCTCGCTAGTCACCGAATCATTTAGTTAAGAGCCATTGAGTAGCACAGTTTTACCTTGCCTGATTAGCGTATGCGATTTTAATTGCTCTCTGGATTGTTGTATACGCTTAAGACGAATGTGTTACGTTCTGGACTTTTTTCGGTTATTGGTTCGCTTTCCTGATCACCGTTCGCATTTACGTCAAGAACAGCCTGTACCATTTCTGTTGGTCTCTGCTTTACCACCAGTGCGAGTTATCATAAACTGTGTTCTACCTATGCAGAGCAGAGTAGAATATGTACCATTCTAGTACGAACCTAGCAACACGTACTTCATTCCTTCGACGACTTCAGAAGAAGGAGCTGATAAGCACTTCAAACACTGCAAGTGTACTTCAGTGTTCGTTCTATTTCGTAATTCTAAGTAGTCTTATCCGATACGACAGTTTCTGGAAGTTTTCGATTCACATTTCTACTTACAGTGTGCATTACCTTCAGAATTTATGTTGGTCAGTCAAATTTTTATAGAGTCATTCAACAATTATTGGCATAAGTAAACCATTACATGTATTTTACGACGATTTAATGTTACCCGATTACGTGAGATTTTGTCGAAGCTTTTGTAAGAATCAGATGTTTATTACTTATAGCACACATTTGATATAAATGTTAGGACATATTCAATTATGTGTGTATGTATAAATTTCATTATTGGGAACACCGTAATTCTGTATGCACAGATATGTAATACGCCTTTTGCAACATTCTACTTCCGTATCCATAAATAGATACAGCATATCGTTGACAGCAAAGCTCTCTGTCACCTCGTATAGTGTAAATCACAGCGCGTTACAGTGCGAGACTAGTAATCGAGTCAGACCCAGACTTATTTCCTGCGACGGAATAACGACCATGGCTGGTGCACCGGTATGTCTGTGTGTGTTTTTTAGGAGGTTTAGCACTCTCTTTTAGTCACAGGCTGGATTAGTCCCCACTTTCAGGCTCAGAGTACACGATACACAAACATTTAAAATACGATCTCACACAGAACCAAGTTTACACGTCTCACAGACAGGTGGCGCACACGACTGCAGTCCCTCGGGTGAATGACGACTGAGGCGTCAGGAAGGAAAATCGGTCTTAATGCTGAATAAAAATAAATCTGGCAAATCTTTAGCACAGTCGACTGCTTACTAGACGGGATTAACTCTAACAAGAAGTAGAAGAGTATGCTGATACAACCTTTTCATATTTAGCAATCATAGGCAACCGCTCCCTCGTCGAAACATCCTTACCTAAAGGCTAGAAAACTCCTCAGGCCACACCAATACTCATTTCTCTCCATTTTTACAGTCACCCCCTTCCGTATGCTAATTTCTATTACGTTTCCCCTTTTTTATATCTCTATTTCGCCACATATTCTCCTTTATGTTGTTTTAAATTTCTACCTGTTATGTACTTACTGTCTCTCGGTTGAAGAACGGCGCCTATGCTGCTGCCAGCCCGTCCCGGATGGGGAATTGAAATTCAATAAAGAAAAAGAATAAAGCAATACTCAAGAATCAGACGAATTGCACAAACGTCTATTTGTAGTAGGATTTTGGAACATGTAATGTGTTAGAACATTATGAATTACCTTGAAGAAAAGGAGGTCGTCCGGTGTGGCCGTGCGGTTCTAGGCGCTTCAGTGTGGAACCGCGTGACCGCTACGGTCGCAGGTTCGAATCCTGCCTCGGGAATGGATGTGTGTGATGTCCTTAGGTTAGCTATATTTAAGTAGTTCTAAGTTCTAGGGGACTGATGTTAAGTCCCATAGTGCTCAGAGCCATTTGAACCATTTTTGAAGAAAAGGATCTACTGGTGCATAGCCAGCACCGCCTGATAAAATTGGGTTCTCATTAAGACAACTAGTTCTTTATTCACACAAAGTAATGAGTGCTATCGACAGGGGATCTCAAGCTGATTCCATATTTCTGTTCTTCCAGACCGCATTTGACACCGTTCCTCACAAGCGACTTCTAATCAAATTGTGTGTCTCCAGAGTATCGTTTCAGATGTGCGATTGGTTTCGTGATTTCCTGTCAGAAATGTATCAGTCCGTAGAAACTGACGGAAAGTCATCGAATAAACTAAACTCCGTCCGAACAGGTCTTGGAAGGCCCAACGGTGCCGACTGGTCTACGTATCATCCTTAGCCCACAGGCGTCACTGGATGCGGATATGGAGGGGCATGTGGTCAGCACACCGCTCTCCCGGCCGTATGTCAGTTTACGAGACCGGAGCCGCTACTTCTCAATCAAGTAGCTCCTCAGTTTGCCTCACAAGGGCTGTGTACACCCCGCTTGCCAGCAGCACTCGGCAGACTGGGTGGCCATCGACTAAAACAGAAGTAATATCTGGCGCTCTCCAAACAAGTGTTATAGGTACTCTGCTGTCCACGATCTATATAAACGATTTAGGAGACAATTTTAATTGTTTTCAGTTGATGCTGTCATTTACCGTATTATAAAGTCATAAATGGTATCGAATACACAATACGAGATTATCTAATAAACAGTGGCAGCAAGCAATCCACTGGCTACCGAATCCGTGACCGCTGATTAGGGGAATTCGATCAGACATTTAATGCTGTCTTCGAACATGCTATCAGAGACCTATTTTGCAGCATCTGTCTCGGACTTCACATATGGAGAAGCTAAAAATCAAAAAATAAAAATATGCACTCAGTTGATTGCAGAAGTACCTTAGTGTGAATCAACGCATTCGTCAGATGTTCCAGGAAGAATGATTGCCAAAGAGAATGCAATGTCATCAGCACCTAAGATGGTGGTACAATTTCTTTGCCTCTTGAGTTGCTTATTTTGTACCTTAGCACCCATTCATGTTTTTTCCGTTCTTCTACCACTTTCCCGTAGATACTTACGAGCCGGCCGCAATGGCCGTGCGGTTCTAGGCGCTGCAGTCTGGAACCGCGCGACCGCTACGGTCTTAGGTTCCTATCCTGCCTCGAGCATGGATGCGTGTGATGTCTTTAGGTTAGTTAGGATTAAGTAGTTCTAAGTTCTAGGGGACTGATGACCTCCGACGTTAAGTCCCATAGTCCTCAGAGCCGTTTGAAACATTTTTGGTCCTCACGAAACTAGTACACGAATAGCTAACTGGTTTCATCAAGAGAGAGAATTCACAAATTGCGTAAGTCAATAACACATTTTTCCACCTCTGACCCTTATGCAAGCAACTATTCAGCTTAGCATTGATTGACAGAGTTTTTGGATGTTGTCCTATAGGATATCGTGCCAGATTTTGTTTTAGATCGTCAAACTGCCAAGGTGGTTGGAGGGCCCTGCCCGTAATGCTGCAGAATTACTCAATTTGGGAGATATCTGGGAACCTTTCTAGCCAAAGTAAGGTTTGGCAAGCACGAAGACAGTAGTACAAACTCTCGCCATGAGCGGACGCACATTATCTTGCTCAAATGTAAGCCCAGGATGGCACACCACGAAGGGAAACAAAACGGGCCTTTGAATATCGTCAACGCACCGCAGGGCAGTAAGGGCGCCGCGGATGACAACCATAGCGACCTCCTATGGAATAAAATGGCTTTTCAACCATCACTCCTGGTTTTTAGGCCGTTTTCGCTGGTCATCGGGGTTCCAACCGAAGCGGTACTCAACATTGAAGACAATTCTACTCCATTCAATGAGATTCCATGCCGAAGTCTGTGTCTTGGGACGCCATAGACAACAATTGAATACCAACGTGACTGTCGCCCGCCTACCGGGAGTGATGGTCTGCGGTGCCATTTCTTTTTATAGTAGGATCCCTTTCGTTGCCATCTTCAGCACTCTTACAATACAGCCGTGCGTTTACGATATACGACGACCCGTTTTTGTTGTCCTTCGTGGTATACCACCCTGGGCTTACACTTCAGCAAGGCAATGCACGTCCGTACACAGCGAGAGTTTGTACTACTCGTCTTATGCTAGCCAAACCCTACCTTTGCCGTACATAGCAAGCCATCCTGGACTTACATTTCAGCAAGATGGCGCCAGTTGGCATGCGGCAAGAGTTTCTACTGCTTGTTTTCGTGCTTAGCAAACCCTACCTTGGCCAGAAGGTCGTCGGATCTCCCCTAAATGGCCACAGCTCGTGGTCGTGCGGTAGCGTTCTCGCTTCCCACGCCCGGGTTCCCGGGTTCGATTCCCGGCGGGGCCAGGGATTTTCTCTGCCTCGTGATGCCTGGGTGTTGTGTGATGTCCTTAGGTTAGTTAGGTTTAAGTAGTTATAAGTTCTAGGGGACTGATGACCATAGCTGTTACGTCCCATAGTGCTCAGAGCCATTTCTCCCCTAAATGATATCGTTTGGATCATTATGGGTAGGGCCCCTGAATCTAGCTCTGGATTTTCACTATCTAACGCTCCAGTACGACAGAATTAGCACAATATCACTTATTAGGACGTCCAACAACTTAACCAATCAATGCCAAGATGAATAACTGCTTTCAAAAGGGCCGGAGGTGGACCAACGCTTTATTGACTTGCTCTGTTTGTGAACTTGTTCTCTTGAAAATAACAGCAATTACTTCTGAAAGTATCATCACGTGTGTGTCTGTATGTGAACATCAGCTCTACCGATTTCCGTTTTTAGTGTATCTTCCTTACTGGGTCACGTCCCCTCAATGTCACCAGGCGGTATTCAGTCCCGTGGCGGGCTGTGGTCACGTTTCGGCTTATCTGCCATTCAAGAGCAGTAACGCTGCCACATTGAATGAGTAAGTAAAAGTAACTGAGATGGTATCATCCTGAAGCAAATTAGTGTTTCGTCCTTTGTACAGAACTCTACTGACACCCACCTCATTTGATGTATTATTGCAGTGAACAGCTTGTGTGAGGAGTAAAAGTAAACAACTGAAAATTAATGTAATGCGGCCAGTGTTCATTAAGGAGTTTGCCTCTGAGTTCTACTACGTGCAATCTGCGCTCACGCGCACTGCGTGATTCGGGAGATGGACGCTCCCCGTGCTTTGCGCGCCGCCTACCAGCAATTTGCTAGCATCTCCGGCGAGCGTCGGCAACGTGCGGGTCCGTAGCGAGTAATTAATACGCAGCCGCGCAGGGGTTGTTTGTCACGGGCCCGAGCTGCCGCTAAAAGGGCAAGAACTGCTCGTTGGAGGGGAACGGACCAGCGGCCAAACATTCGAACAGCAACCGAGCAATCCTGCAGTCCGCGTCCTGCGCTAATTGGGTGCTCTGGAGCGGGCAACATCACGTATCTGCAACTTCTCACGGCACGACCCATCTAAGCACGAACAAACTACAAGCTGGTGCCGGAACGCGCTGTTTGCTCGTTAAAGCTTTGCGCGGTAACTTTCGGGGGTCGAGCCCAATCATCGTTCGAGACGGATTTCTAGACCTTCCCCAGAAAAACAGTAGTTACCTGAAACAATGTAACCGCTCTCTGTAGAGATAGCTCAGCTTGCGTAGAAACTGACAACAATAAGAGAAGGATCTGAAATACACTCCTGGAAATGGAAAAAAGAACACATTGACACCGGTGTGTCAGACCCACCATACTTGCTCCGGACACTGCAAGAGGGCTGTACAAGCAATGATCACACGCACGGCACAGTGGACACACCAGGAACCGCGGTGTTGACCGTCGAATGGCGCTAGCTGCGCAGCATTTGTGCACCGCCGCCGTCAGTGTCAGCCAGTTTGCCGTGGCATACGGAGCTCCATCGCAGTCTTTAACACTGGTAGCATGCCGCGACAGCGTGGACGTGAACCGTATGTGCAGTTGACGGACTTTGAGCGAGGGCGTATAGTGGGCATGCGGGAGGCCGGGTGGACGTACCGCCGAATTGCTCAACACGTGGGGCGTGAGGTCTCCACAGTACATCGATCTTGTCGCCAGTGGTCGGCGGAAGGTGCACGTGCCCGTCGACCTGGGACCGGACTGCAGCGACGCACGGATGCACGCCAAGACCGTAGGATCCTACGCAGTGCCTTAGGGGACCGCACCGCCACTTCCCAGCAAATTAGGGACACTGTTGCTCCTGGGGTATCGGCGAGGACCATTCGCAACCGTCTCCATGAAGCTGGGCTACGGTCCCGCACACCGTTAGGCCGTCTTCCGCTCACGCCCCAACATCGTGCAGCCCGCCTCCAGTGGTGTCGCGACAGGCGTGAATGGAGGGACGAATGGAGACGTGTCGTCTTCAGCGATGAGAGTCGCTTCTGCCTTGGTGCCAATGATGGTCGTATGCGTGTTTGGCGCCGTGCAGGTGAGCGCCACAATCAGGACTGCATACGACCGAGGCACACAGGGCCAACACCCGGCATCATGGTGTGGAGAGCGATCTCCTACACTGGCCGTACACCACTGGTGATCGTCGAGGGGACACTGAATAGTGCACGGTACATCCAAACCGTCATCGAACCCATCGTTCTACCATTCCTAGACCGGCAAGGGAACTTGCTGTTCCAACAGGACAATGCACGTCCGCATGTATACCGTGCCACCCAACGTGCTCTAGAAGGTGTAAGTCAACTACCCTGGCCAGCAAGATCTCCGGATCTGTCCCCCATTGAGCATGTTTGGGACTGGATGAAGCGTCGTCTCACGCGGTCTGCACGTCCAGCACGAACGCTGGTCCAACTGAGGCGCCATGTGGAAATGGCATGGCAAGCCGTTCCACAGGACTACATCCAGCATCTCTACGATCGTCTCCATGGGAGAATAGCAGCCTGCATTGCTGCGAAAGGTGGATATACACTGTACTAGTGCCGACATTGTGCATGCTCTGTTGCCTGTGTCTATGTGCCTGTGGTTCTGTCAGTGTGATCATGTGATGTATCTGACCCCAGGAATGTGTCAATAAAGTTTCCCCTTCCTGGGACAATGAATTCACGGTGTTCTTATTTCAATTTCCAGGAGTGTAAATCGGGGAATACCAGAGGATATGCATGTCGATGAAAGATAGGACGTATTCTATGACAACAATGGAAATAGTTAATAATCAAAGAAATTACAAGGTCACAGGCAGAAGGTAAATAGGCTTGGTGCGGGTAAAGTACATATTTTTGATTTTACTAAATATTAACGAAACTTGCAGCAATATTGTATCAAGCACCTATTCAACAGTCCCTTTGACATCTTGATAGCATTGCGTAAAAGTTATGTTGTCATCCAGTTACTATTAGAGGAGTAATAAACGTCTTCATAAACAACAGCAATTTTGCTTACTCTTACCCCATGCTGTTGGGTAAGAGTAAGCGAACCTGGGGCAAGAGTACACAGTGTGCACTTTTAACCCCAACTGAAGAAAATAAAGACGATTACCAAAAAAACGTGCAAAGCAAATTAGGAACTCTCTGTTTTTCTTCAAATTCAAAAAAGTATGTTTCGTAACGCTGTCAGAGCAAGGCCAAAAAATCGATTTTCGAGGGACATGCAGTGTTGCACTGTTGCTTATTTTTCCTACAACGGAAAATTTTTGTGTGAATTGGACTGCTCATTACCTTTGTTTTCTTACGGCAGCCTCTGAAAACCCGGTAGCTTCGGATGCTTGCCGCATTGAGCTTCTATTTTCAACAAGAGTTTGGTGGTGAAGAGGTTCTCTTAATGGTTATCGAGTTGACATTCTCAGTCGGTTGCCACTGAGAAGACGCGATTACATTCGAAGTCAGTCTGAGAGGTAGGTATGTTTAAAAAAAACCACTACCAAACGAAAGAATAACAACAGAAGAGAAAAATTAATCTACGTTCTCTAAGGTGAATAATAATGCATCTAAGGTAAATAAACACCAACAAGAAATCTTGACTACGCTAGAATGGACTACACAAGAAAAAACACAGATTATGGGATGGAAGTTCGCAAACCGATTCTGGGATAAAAATACGCACTGCGAACTTCTACCCCATCAAATGTGCGTACTTTTACCCCGTTCCGCTACCTTCTTTTTCGGGAGTCAGTAGATAATGCTCACAAGTCATGGAGATCAAGGAGGATATTAGACACTTTTAGCCATCAGTTCCGCTATCGAGATTAATTTTAAATAGATTAGCTTCACCTAGCACTCTATCAAGCTAAACAAATTTTGCATAAAACACTCCCACTCTGTCCACAGAACAGACCAATAATTTACCGCGCGTGGTCATTTCCCCATGAAAATATACACTGATACCCACTTAAATTGCAACAATATGAAGGTGGCTCACAATAAACGTCAAGTTGGTACCAGTACTGCTTGCGTACAGTGCAACCACACAAACGAAGGCAGGAGTTGCGCCATTATATACTCAAAGAATATTAGGGAAGATTACGCAATGGGTTAACATCAGAAACCGCATTTGACTGTTAGTTCTTTGTGAGAAGATAGTGTTACGCCCCGTGCAAGACGGAGAAACGCCCGTGTGCTCGTGTCGGAATTAGTTCCGAGGTAATGGTGTTCCCTTGGTCGGGATCCGATGACTGTCTTGCGAATATTGAATCAATGGTTTCAAGACGGTCGTACTGAACGCTATATAGTATCTCAACGGGCCCCACGCTACTAGCGCCTGACACGAGAGACATGTCGTTGGCTCCGTCGTGCGAGATCGTGCAGCGGCAGTCAGGAAATGGCGTTGTTCGCAGCTACACCTGTATCCACAAGAACGCGCCACGAGTTTTGGAGCACGATGGACTGTCAACAGGACGACCATTGCGGCAGCAAATACAGGCGCCTACAGTGGTGGACGCAACGGCAACAATGGAGAAAGGAGTGGCTCGTCGTCATTTTGTCTGACGAATGTTCCGCGTGTGAGTGCATCGTCACGATATCCGTGTGTGGAGGCTCCGAGGAGAACGGAACAGAGGAGTTATCAAAGAGAGACTTTCTCAGTTTGTTTTCAAATTTTACTTTTATGTCTGGCAGACGTTTCATATCAATGGCTAAGTGCTGAAAAATTTTTGTCACAGCACTGTGCACTCCTTTTTGTGCCAAAGACGACCTTAATGTAGAGTAATGACTGTCATTTCCTCTTCTGGTATTGTAATAATGTACACCATTGTTCTTTTTGAATTGTTGTGGATTATTCACAAAAAACTTCATGAAGGAGCAAATATGTTATGAAGCAGTAGTCAAAATGGGTAGCTCGTGAAAAAGATATCTGCAAGATGATCATTGGTGAGCACCACTATAATTCACATAGCACGTATTTGAGCAATAAAGAGTTGCTCTGTTAAAGATGAGTTAGCACAGAACATTATTACATTCAGCATTATTGAATGAAAATATGTAAAGCATGTAAACTTACTGATTTGTCTCTTCCTAAGGTTTGCAATGATGGTAAGTGCTAATGTTGATGAACTGTTTTAGCAGTTCCAAAATGTGCTTTTTCGAGTTTACATTCTCATCAATATAAATACCTACGAATTTTGAAGTTTCAACTCTATTGTTTCCTCAGTATTTGTTACTGTGATAATTGGTGCTCAACTGTGTTGTGCCTTTTTAAAATTGAAGTTGAGACCATTCGCAGGAAACCAGTGAGCGATACTTGTAAGAACAATGTTCAGCATTTTTTGCTGTTGCTGTACGTATGACTGAAATGATAACAGGGCTAGTGCCATCCGCAAAACTAACTAATTCTGCTTGTTATATATTAGATGGACGCTCGTTCAAATGCATGAGGAATAACAGTAGACCTAAGTTCGGCCTTGAGGAACCTGTAAGGGATCCGTGATCCCACTAGCATAGATGCTAGTATCGGACGCCAAGATCGATAGCAGACAGGCGTCGACTGTCGAGCGCTGCAGAAGGCAGTGAGGCGAGTGCCGAGTGCGGAGTAGCACTGGAGTGTGTCGAGTGACAAGTGGTGCTGGAGAGATAGGCAAGAATGGTGGTCGAGTGAGTTGTAAACGGTAAAATTCACCGGAGTATGACGAGTGAGCACGTCCCCCTGATCGTCGTGGGGTTGACCCTCACTAATTCCGATTCGCGAATGGTATGAAACAGAAAGTGACAAGTGCCGGATTACATGTTTCGCATCAACCGCGTCGGCCAGCAACAGCCATGGATTGCAGTGAGGATTGTTGTGAATGTTAACCATCAGCATTGCTTGTGACGAAGTACTGAAAATCAGCAACCAATAAAAAGATATAACTGTAATTAGACGTGTAAGGCGAAGGTAGCAACTGCCTCAGAATTTGTGTGTTAGTAGGAAATATATATCAGTTTGTACATCGCAACCTTTATGGTCCTTAATAATAGACAAACTTTCAATCATTCCACTATTCAGTTGCAAAACAGCCGCACTCGGTTGAAATACCCCAGAAACCACAGCAGAAAAAACGAATAGCCTTTCATCCATTAAGCACACGGTCATATAATCATGATAATTAAGTATTTGGCGGCTTCGATAAATTACACAAAATCCAGTAAAGGAATTAAACGGGGGTGTTTCAATCCCCATACGTGATTTCTCCGCTTTCAGAATAATGTCTCCGGACCACATTGATTAAATTACTAAGTGCAGTTCCCTGCATTGTTTTGGGTAGATATGACATTATCCATTGGTTTGCTGTACCTTTAGTTCCATAAAACCTCTGTTTACCTAGAAGAACATTGTGTTTCACAGAGTTAAGTACCTTACATAGGTCGCAAAAATACCAACCGCGGCTGTTTTGTTATTTAATGCATGTAAAATTTGGTGAGAGAACATGTAAATGGTATCCTCAGTAGAGTAACTTTTCTGAAAACCAAACTGTGATACACTGAGGATATTATCGTTGCTCAGCTGAGATACTATTCTAGAATACATCACCTTCTCAGGAAAATAGTTTCAGTAGTGAAACATGTCGGTAGTTATTGACATCTTTCCTATCACTTTTTTTTATGTGTTTACCAACGGCATATTTCAGTTTCTGTGGGAGAATGCCGAGTGTTAGAGACGGATAACATATTTCAGATTAGACAGGGTTCATTATATGGGAATAAGTGTTTAGTACTCTTATATTGTAACAAATAAGCCCTCGGTCACAAATATTAAGTCAAAATTTACCTGGTTTCGACGCTACTATGAGCGTCGTCTTCAGAATTAGACTAACTGTACTAAAACATTAGGTATATACGAGGGCAGTTCAATAAGTAATGCAACACATTTTTTTTTCTCGGCCAATTTTGGTTGAAAAAACCGAAAATTTCTTGTGGAATATTTTCAAACATTCCCGCTTCGTCTCGTATAGTTTCATTGACTTCCGACGGGTGGCAGCGCTGTACGGAGCTGTTAAAATGGCGTCTGTAACGGATGTGCGTTGCAAACAACGGGCAGTGATCGAGTTTCTTTTGGCGGAAAACCAGGGCATCTCAGATATTCATAGGCGCTTGCAGAATGTCTACGGTGATCTGGCAGTGAACAAAAGCACGGTGAGTCGTTGGGCAAAGCGTATGTCATCATCGCCGCAAGGTCAAGCAAGACTGTCTGATCTCCCGCGTGCGGGCCGGCCGTGCACAGCTGTGACTCCTGCAATGGCGGAGCGTGCGAACACACTCGTTCGAGATGATCGACGGATCACCATCAAACAACTCAGTGCTCAACTTGTCATCTCTGTTGGTAGTGCTGTCACAATTGTTCACCAGTTGGGATATTCAAAGGTTTGTTCCCGCTGGGTCCCTCGTTGTCTAACCGAACACCATAAAGAGCAAAGGAGAACCATCTGTGCGGAATTGCTTGCTCGTCATGTGGCTGAGGGTGACAATTTCTTGTCAAAGATTGTTACAGGCGATGAAACATGGGTTCATCACTTCGAACCTGAAACAAAACGGCAATCAATGGAGTGGCGCCACACCCACTCCCCTACCAAGAAAAAGTTTAAAGCCATACCCTCAGCCGGTAAAGTCATGGTTACAGTCTTCTGGGACGCTGAAGGGGTTATTCTGTTCGATGTCCTTCCCCATGGTCAAACGATCAACTCTGAAGTGTATTGTGCTACTCTTCAGAAATTGAAGAAACGACTTCAGCGTGTTCGTAGGCACAAAAATCTGAACGAACTTCTTCTTCATGACAACGCAAGACCTCACACAAGTCTTCGCACCCGAGAGGAGCTCACAAAACTTCAGTGGACTATTCTTCCTCATGCACCCTACAGCCCCGATCTCGCACCGTCGGATTTCCATATGTTTGGCCCAATGAAGGACGCAATCCGTGGGAGGCACTACGCGGATGATGAAGAAGTTATTGATGCAGTACGACATTGGCTCTGACATCGACCAGTGGAATGGCACCGTGCAGGCATACAGGCCCTCATTTCAAGGTGGCGTAAGGCCGTAGCATTGAATGGAGATTACGTTGAAAAATAGTCTTGTGTAGCTAAAAGATTGGGGAATAACCTGGTGTATTTCAATGCTGAATAAAACAACCCCTGTTTCAGAAAAAAAATGTGTTGCATTACTTATTGAACTGCCCTCGTAGTACATTAATAAAATTAAAGTTTGTACTGACTCGAAAAGATGCAGTACTTACAAGTCACATATTAAAAAAGGTCTCGGCCGGAAAGGCGACGTCATGAACACTTGTCAGATGGCGAGCCGCTAAGGGCTGCTCGTACTGTGGACAGGGGTTGCAACAAGACTCTGCTGGAAATACGGTCAAATCCGGATGAGCTATTTCTGAGAGAATACACAATTTTCTTAATTTCAGAAGGAGGAGCTGGTTATACGATAATATGACTGAATTTTATGGAATCTGATTTTTCAACATACTTCTGTGATTTTTCTCTTCTTGATGGACCCTCGTTCAAATACTATGTTTGCTTCTCGTGACTCATGATCTACAGCCCTTCCGATCGATAGTGATGTTATCTTGTTCTGTGGCTGGTTGTCAGTCTCTCGTTTCATACATTGCACACAGCCTTAAGTCTGTTCTCTGAGTTACTGATTTTTGACATAATGTGCATGTTCCTTGGTTTTCATTAACTTTTCTGAGTAGTTTTGAGTAGTCTTTTTTTAGTGTGAAATGACTACATGATATTTACCTGTACTTGGCAAAGGGTACATTTCCCTTTTCCTTTAACGAGATAAGTTAATCCCTCTAGTGAGCGATGGTCTTTTACACGCCCGTTTAGTGGCCTTTCTGGTTAGCTTATCAGGAAAGGTATTATCAAATAATGATATGAATTTGTAATGGAATACATTAAATGTTGTGTTAGCGTTTAGTGTATTATAAACTTCATTCCACGTCTCTAATTTAAGCTACTCTTAAAAGCATTTGTCCTGGAGTCATAAATTATTCTAACTGTTTTCTACAGAGGAATATCAATATTATAAGACACTATGTTATTTACTCTAACTAACTGTGCGTCATGGTCAGAGAGAGAATTTGTTACTGGGTATGAAGTTATTTTCTTGCTTCATCAAAGAAAACATTGTCAGTTAGGATCCTACTGTATTTATTCACCCGTGTTGGAAAGTTAATTACTGATATCAACTTGCAAGATAAAAAACAAAGGTTTCCACGTCATTTTTACTATCAGAATCCTTTGGAAAATCTACATTGAAATCACCACGCATTGTTATCTGCTTGCTGTTCTGTGACAGATAGCGTAATAAGAAACCAAACTCGTCATAAACGGTCCAAAATTTCCCAGTGGGGATCTATATACAGTTATAATTAAAAGTAAACTATTTTTCAGTATTAATACACGAGAACACACTTCTGCGTGATGATCACTACAAAATGTACTGATCTCAATGTTTTTGAACTCGTGTTCTGTCTTAATACTCGTAACAAATCATCCTTTTACGAACTTGCAGCATGCTACAGATGAAAATAGGTTCGCAACATATTTTATAATTGAAATAAATGGTTGTAGCTCCGTCATAATTTGCATTTAGAAGTACCTTTTCTTTAATTTCTTGGTGAGGAGTAGTTTAGGACACTTGTGTCGATTTTCAAGTGTGACAATACAGGCGATAGCCTATGTACATGAACTGTCCCTGCAATAAACACCAAAGAGACACTATGGCCTACTCAACAACAGTAAACTGACCACAACGGACGGACATTAGGAAACTCAAAAAGAAAAAGAAAAAAATTGACGTGCTGGTGGTGGTGGTGGTTGCGGTGTGTGGGGCACATCCATCGACCTTAATACGTTACATGGATGCTGTCGAAATCACCAGCTCTGCAGACCTGAGATGATTGCCTTTTGTACTCAATGGTACCCAATATCACCTCCATACCACCATACTATCATCAAAACGAATGCGATCTAGCAAGGGTACAACATTTTCTGTTATCTTAATTTGTAAAATGCGGTGGATAGGAATTGCTAACTCACATCTGATCTGCATGGCGTCTTTCAAAAAAGAAAAAAAAACTTGTAAATCATTAACAAGTCGGGTCAGTGATAATATAATTTGTGGCGTGAATCATTACGATGTATAGTGCAAATGTTCCATGGAAAATGAAATAATTAACTAAGAAACAACGCCGTAGGTTATCTCTGCTGTCCAGACTTACCTAGATACAGCAGGTGTTCGACTGTTGATCTGGCCAGCACGTTCTCCACAAGTATCAAATAGCGAAAACTTTTAGCATCGGGATGAGAGGATACTGGTATGTCATTACTCGCCAATAGCTACGACTAAAGAACTCCCCACACCGGTCATTCAAGCTCAGTTTGACTCGAAGAAGGAACAGTATGGTTTAACGTCCCGAAGACATCGAGGTCATTAGAGACGAAGTAAAAAGTCGAATTGTTTCAAGGATGGGGAAGGAAATCGGCCGTGCCCTTTCAAAGGAATCATCCCGAAATTTGTCAGGAGCGCTTTAGGGAAATCTCGGAAAACCTAAATCTGGGTGGCCGGACGCGGGTTTGAACCGTCACCCTCCCGAATGGGAGCCCAGTGTGCTAACCACTGAGTCACCAGTTCGACTCGATGCTCATCCAGGATACACGCATCTTCTCAACAGCAAATTGCAAGGCATCCCAGATATGCTCAATAAGGTTCATGTCTGGAGAGATTTGGTGGCAAGCGGAAATGTTTAAACTCAGAGGAGTGTTCCTGAATCCACTCTGTCGCAATTCTGGATGTGTAAGGGTGTCGCATTGTCCTGCTGGAATTGCTCAAATCCGTCAGACACAATAGACATGAATGGATGCAGGTGGTCAGACAGGATGCTTACGTATGTGTCACCTGTCAGAGTCGTGTCTAGACGTATCAGCGGTCCCATGTCACTGCAACTGCACACGCGCCACACTATTACAGAGCCTCCACATGCTTGAACAGTCCCCTGCTCACATGCAGGGTCCATGGATTCATGAGGTTGTCTCCCTACCCGTACACGACCATCCGCTCGATACACTTTGAAACGAGACTCGTCAGACCAGGCAATATCTTTCCAATCATCAACAGTACAATGTTGGTGACGGGCCAAGGCGAGACGTAAAGCTTTGTGTCGTGCAGTCATCAAGGGTATACGGGTACCTTGAAAGGTGGCTACACTGAGCCACAGCGCCAAAGATCGCGCCAGAGAGTATTGTTCCGCCGCCTCCACTGGCAGTGATTATTGAGACGTAGCGGCAAGCAGTGCTTGCCGAGAAGTTGTGGTGGACACTGCTTGTCGTGAAGTCAGAGTGAGATGTGGTAGTGGAGAATGTTGTTCCATGTTTTATGCAGTGGTTTGATGGGAGAGATAGCAGATGTTGTTCTAATGGAGATATTGTAATGGTCAGAGAGCATTTCGTCAATATATATGGAGGTATTTTCTTTTATTCTTTTATTCTTTCAGTGACCTGAATAATGAGTCATTACAGGTTCAGTCAACAAAGCATCTGGCGTGTGTTTTTGTATTAGAGTGTAATTCTGGTTTTCTTGCGCAATTATAGTATTTCTAATTTTCTTTTATCACGTCAGTATAATGGGTATTTAAAAATTCTTGTCTTGTTGAAGAAGAACCGTGCCAGATGTGCGTTGAGTCATACTACCACATACAGAACAGCTACACTTGTGTTTGTTGTTTCGTAGGTTTTATAGTTGCTGGGGACTTAATTAATTAACGGTGTTAACGAAAATTTTCTTACATTCTTTGTTGTCATTCTAAGCAGTCAGATTGCGTACTAAAACTAGTCAGGGCCAGCCGTTTACGAGACTTGCGTAATCGGACTTACAGCTACTAAAAATATTTGCATTTTTTTTATTTAATTAAGCCCCCATGCAACCTTCGGCTCCGAAAGCCCATACCGATGATGTTTCGTTGAATGGTTCGCATCCTGACACTTGTTGCTGGCCCAGCACCGAAATCTGCTGCAATCTGCGGAAGGTCTGCGCTTCTGTCACGTTGAAGGATCCTCTTCAGTCGTCGCTGGTCCCGTTCTTGCAGGATCTTTTTCCGGCCACAGCTATGTCTGAAATTTGATGTTTTACAGGATTCCTTACATTCACGGTACTCTCGGGGAATGGTCGAACTGGAAAATTCCTTCGTCGCTACCTCGGAGATGCTATGTCCCGTCACTCGTGCGCCGACTATAACACCACGTTCAAACTCACTTAAATCTTGATATCCTGCCATTGTAGCAGCTGTAACCAAACTAACAACTGCTCCAGGCACTTGGGCACTTGTTGTTTTACATAGGCATTGCCGACCGCAGCGCCGTATTCTGCCCGTTTATACACTCCTGGAAATTGAAATAAGAACACCGTGAATTCATTGTCCCAGGAAGGGGAAACTTTATTGACACATTCCTGGGGTCAGATACATCACATGATCACACTGACAGAACCACAGGCACATAGACACAGGCAACAGAGCATGCACAATGTCGGCACAAGTACAGTGTATATCCACCTTTCGCAGCAATGCAGGCTGCTATTCTCCCTTGGAGACGATCGTAGAGATGCTGGATGTAGTCCTGTGGAACGGCTTGCCATGCCATTTCCACCTGGCGCCTCAGTTGGACCAGCGTTCGTGCTGGACGTGCAGACCGCGTGAGACGACGCTTCATCCAGTCCCAAACATGCTCAATGGGGGACAGATCCGGAGATCTTGCTGGCCAGGGTAGTTGACTTACACCTTCTAGAGCACGTTGGGTGGAACGGGATACATGCGGACGTGCACTGTCCTGTTGGAACAGCAAGTTCCCTTGCCGGTCTAGGAATGGTAGAACGATGGGTTCGATGACGGTTTGGATGTACCGTGCACTATTCAGTGTCCCCGCGACGATCACCAGTGGTGTACGGCCAGTGTAGGAGATCGCTCCCCACACCATGATGCCGGGTGTTGGCCCTGTGTGCCTCGGTCGTATGCAGTCCTGATTGTGGCGCTCACCTGCACGGTGCCAAACACGCATACGACCATCATTGGCACCAAGGCAGAAGCGACTCTCATCGCTGAAGACGACACGTCTCCATTCGTCCCTCCATTCACGCCTGTCGCGACACCACTGGAGGCGGGCTGAACGATGTTGGAGCGTGAGCGGAAGACGGACTAACGGTGTGCGGGACCGTAGCCCAGCTTCATGGAGACGGTTGCGAATGGTCCTCGCCGATACCCCAGGAGCAACAGTGTCCCTAATTTGCTGGGAAGTGGCGGTGCGGTCCCCTACGGCACTGCGTAGGATCCTACGGTCTTGGCGTGCATCCGTGCGTCGCTGCGGTCCGGTCCCAGGTCGACGGGCACGTGCACCTTCCGCCGACCACTGGCGACAACATCGATGTACTGTGGAGACCTCACGCCCCACGTGTTGAGCAATTCGGCGGTACGTCCACCCGGCCTCCCGCATGCCCACTATACGCCCTCGCTCAAAGTCCGTCAGCTGCACATACGGTTCACGTCCACGCTGTCGCGGCATGCTACCATTGTTAAAGACTGCGATGGAGCTCCGTATGCCACGGCAAACTGGCTGACACTGACGGCGGCGGTGCACAAATGCTGCGCAGCTAGCGCCATTCGACGGCCAACACCGCGGTTCCTGGTGTGTCCGCTGTGCCGTGCGTGTGATCATTGCTTGTACAGCCCTCTCGCAGTGTCCGGAGCAAGTATGGTGGGTCTGACACACCGGTGTCAATGTGTTCTTTTTTCCATTTCCAGGAGTGTATATCTCTGTATTTGAATACGAATGCCTAAAGCATTTCCTTTGGCGCTTCATGGTATAGTCTACACGTAACGATAACTAAAATTTCGTTACTTAATAACCTTTCTGAAACTGAAGTATTTAATCTCAGCTGCGTGGTATTAATTTGTTAGTTCTGAAGTCTTGTCAATATTCCACGTTTCAATAATGTGCGTCACTGAAAGAGAGTTACGCAAGCACATTCAAACAGTGACAGACGCGCCCTCCAGCAGCGGCGGCCCCTGTGCGGAATTCAGCCTGGGAGGGGGTAGGAGACGGGCTGTCCAGGGTCGCCGCTTTTAAGCGTCCGCCGACGCTAAATGAAAACGTCGCGGCCACGTCCAGGCGGCAGCCGCCGCCGGCCGCAACTTAAATTAAACTTCCGCTGCAGCGGCCGGCGCAGTCGCCCACCCCGTAATAACTCCGTCGCTGCCGCTGCCGCTGCCGCTGCCGCTGCGCCTCAGCAACGGCGACGACTTGGTCCGCCTGTAACCCAAATACGCCACGGCGCTTCGCGAGCTGTTTCCGCGAAGCAGCGTCTCAGGATATCCTACTCATTAGTGAGTGGCTGTGGCCAGATGGTGCCGACGTACACAGGACGCGTCGTAATTGCGCGCGATGAGAGTGGCATCTGTGTCGTACGTTGTTATAACTGTACATTTCCTTGGGACCAGACAGACCTATCTAGGACATTAGAGACTTCTCGCGATGAAAACAGCGCTCTTAGCAACTATCTGATGTATATTACTGATCACCAGCGTTGTTGTAAAATGTTCAAATCGACCAGTCTCATTGGCACTTAAATGCAGGTGTGGGATCGACATCCGTCACAAAGTGCACTCACAGTTTCGGCACCACAACCCCACGTTAATGGGCAAAACAATATGATTTAACCTCTGGAAAGATCTTCAACCTTATAACCAAAGCTGTTGAAATCAAGGACGCGATGAAGTCAGAGTACCATTATCAAATTAAGCGAAAGGAATACCAGGGAAAGAATATCAACAGACAAAGCCGCATATACAGAAAATTGTAGCATCAAATACCAGATGTCTCGGATGGCCAGTTACCTAGGAATTTGTGAGTTATATTGAGTGAGTAACACTCGGGAAAAGAGCTGATGCAGCAGTGAACACAACTGGAATGTCAGGTTTAACGTTATGCATGACTGCGGCGCTGTCTGAGAGAAGACTCGATACAGGTCATTGTGATTTAGGTTTTCCGTGATTTCCCTTAATTGCTTCTGGCAAATTCCGGAATGGTTCCTTTTAAAGGGCGGGGCCGATATCCTTCCCATCCTTTTCTAATCAGATGGGACCGATGACCTCGCTAAGTGGTCCCTTTCCTCAAATCATCCAAACAACCGACGACTGTAGCACTCCAGTAACAAATTAATGAGACAGTCACTGAGCCTCGGGCATGGATGTGTGTGATGTCCTTAGGTTAGTTAGGTTTAAATAGATGACCTCAGATGTTAAGTCCCAGAGTGCTCAGAGCCATTTGAACCATTTGAACATTTACTGAAACATTCACTAGCGAGTTTTTCGTATATGATATTCTCATACGGCATACATTATCAGTTTTGCTTCCGTTTTGCACTTTTCATTCTTCATTCCAAGGAGTAGACAGGGCTCTGTTAGATCCGGCCCGCTGTACTGTCTCGGATCTTCTCAGCTAATACCAGGCGAATTGTACTGGGGCTGAGAGTCTGTTAACCTGGAATAAATGCGCAAACCTCCACAAAACGTTGTCCAGGACTCAGGAATTCTATTTATAAGGGACAGTCAAATGAAAACCGAACACTCGCCACAAAGGAACCATGGAGTCGTTCGATTCAAAAGTAATCATATCACACTTTAAGACATTTATCGCGCTAGGAGACGAGACGATCAGTTCGCGGTATGTATGAAGCGGCCGGCAGCTGGGAGATTCACTACCGAAATTACTTCTCCAGTTCCTCGTCCGACGTCGCAAGTGTCTTTTTTCAGGTCGCCATAGATGTGAAAATGACACGGTGAAAGATCCGTGCTAGACGGAGAATGTTGCAGTGTTTCCTAACCGAATCACTGAAGCGTTGCCTTCGTCCGATTGCCAGTATGTCGGAGGGCGTTATCTTGCAGCAGGATGTCAGACAGCTTTCCATGACGTTTTGACTTAAGCTGCGTTACAGTTTGTGCACAGTGTTTTCATAGCACTGTACGTTGATTGTGGTTCCACGCACGAGAAACTCGACGAGTCGAAGATCAACGTCGACCTTACCGAAACGTATGGAATGTTTCCACTGTTGGCTCTGCCGATTGCCCTCCGCCTGTGAGAATGTTGTCAGATAATGCCACCTCCACTTTGGCAATCGTACGAGGGAAAGATTGGATGCGGTTGTCGTTCCTCAGCGGCCTATCGTATTCTACGAATCAAAAAATGATATTTTCGCCCCCAGCGGGATACATGTCTTAACGCGAGTGGCAATCATTTTTTAATAGAAGCAAACCATGGTACCGTTGTGGCAGATGATCGGTTTTCAGTTGACTGCCCCTCATAGTTTAATTTATTACTACGACAACGTCATTCACTTTCCCACACAAATGTGTGGCGTATGTGTGTTTTGAACGAGCTGGTTTCAATGACTGATTGTCAGAATTTATACAAAAGTACCTCGGGATTCCAGACAACTGGGAGAGACACAACAGCATATGGTCACACACCAGCCATTACAGAAGCTCTGCGGATCACATTTATGATTTGACGTATATCAATAAGATATTCTCACAAATGTCATATAATTTTAATACTTGATAAAGATAGCAGTTACTACGGTTACTAGTCTTGAATATAGATGATACAAATCACACCTTGTTTTTATTCTTATGCAAAGATCAAATTCGATTCTTTGCTATTTTACGATGTGGTGAAGTGTTAATAGGCGGACAAACTGTCACAAGCTGAAGGTTCGCGTTTTCTGTGTTCACCTATCAACACAGAAAACTTGGAGGACAGCAAATAATAATTTAGTACACACTGACTAGCTCGACCTGAGGACAAGATTTTCGATGTGCAAGTTAGTCTCGAAAGACTATTCTGTAATCATCCTACGTCAAGTGTTCTTGATATTGTCTAAGTTCACTAACATCAGACGCTCAACTTCTTGATTCATAGTATTTTTGCGGTTTTCACTTGCTTTGTGGGAATCAGTAATCAACGCAAAACATAGGATTCTGTCGCCTTTCATCCGATTACTCCGATTGAACTTCATGAGCATGTCTGTCATAGGAGCTATACTGATCATTTACGATCCACCAGCGCTGATTTACTATGATATCCGATATCATCCTTAATGCAAGAAAATCATTTCTGAAAAAGAGGAACTATGTGCATCTAATATAAATTTAATGTTAGGAAATCTTTGTTGAAGATATGTATCTGGACTGTAGCTTTCTACATTTGTGAAACGTGGGCAATGAATAGTTCAGACAGGAAGAAAAGAAAACTTATCAAATGTGTTGCTACAGAAGACTGCGGAAGATTAAATGATAAGACAGCGTAACTAACGGGTAGGTAATAAGTCGAAATGGAGAAAAGCGGAAATTTAAGACACAGTTTGACTAAAAGAAGAGATCAGTTGGTACGACAGGATGTGAGGCGTCGAAGAATTGTTGCTATGGTTGGTTGGTTTGGGGAGTAAAGGAACTAAACTGCTTCGTTATCAGATCCCGTTAGTGTGGTAATGGAGGGGCATTTCAGAGGATAAATATTGTAGAGGGAGACCAAAGTATTAGTAGAGACAGCAGATTCAAATGGATGTAGGCTGTAGCAGTCATTCAGAGTTGAAAAGGCTTGGACTGGATGGAGCACCGTAAAGAGCTGCATCAAACCAGTCTTCGTATTGAAGACAACAATAACAACAAGATCAAAATAAAGCTTATCTGATATGGATCCCGAACACTAGAATACTGTACAGGAATAGATCCTACAGCGTCATACTTGATTTTTCGTGATCAAATGCAGTTAACTATACCATAATACTCCTAGAAATCGATGTCGACTACACTCCTTCTCTTGTGTTCATTCTGTTGCATTCTGCCTTCTGTTGACGTGTTCATTCCATCCATTCCGGTTAATGGTTCCACCTATGTATATTTAAACAATGTGACTGGCTTTAAAATTGTTTTCACTAATCATATTAACGATACAACTCTGTATTGATCAGTTTTGTTAATTCTATTGCACTTGTCGATATTTAGAAAGAGTTGCAATTTAGTAGAGGGGACATTATCCTAGTCATTCTCGGAATGACGTCGTGGCTCTACGGTAGTTCATTTACCTACCTAGAGAACATTAACAGTCCTCTTACGCCTTCTTGTTGGAAAGTTAATACCGTACGCGTAGATCATTCCTTACTTAGTATTACATAGTGCATATCATCATTCAAAAATTCTTCTAGCCAGTGGCATCTCTGTCAAGGTAATCATTATAGCTAATCAGGGAATTAAAGATTTATATTGCATATTACACTTTATATTACACTCCACCGTTCATATAAAGAACATTAAAGATGTATTTATTTTTACAATTACAATCTACTTGTATATATATATATCAATGTCTTTGCTTAAAGAAATTTACAGATGCCATTCTGCTCCCCGACAGTTCATTTTTCTTAGCGCTTCCAGCAGGAGGTAAACGTACTTCACTTTTTCGCTCAATACGGTTTCAGACACGAGACAGACGAGCTTTTCCGTATCGTAGAAGCCGACTAAGATTGCGTAATGCACGATACGAAATATAGAAAGTAGTAAAAATTGCATTTTAAATTGAATAGCGTATAAAATCGCTTTATTGCTCCAGGTTAAAAGACTTTTTTCCTTTATTGCTCTGTTATAAAGCTTTTTTCTTTTGTTTTCTTTTTATGTTCGTTGCATGTTGAGAGATAACAAATATACTTAAATAGAAACGGCAGAGATGAGACTGCAAAGCGACGGCGAGACAGATGCGCAAGCAGTAATTACGTCTGCTATCTTTCTAGCCGTAGCTTGGGATACATGCTTTTGCTCACTCACTGGCAAACTAGTTAACACACTAGCAACGTAACAGTCTACAACCGTTTTAATTTCAGACGAGATCAAACTATTGCAACCGCACTGGGGCTTAATATACCTGATATATATATATATATATATATATATATATATATATATATATATATGTGTGTGTGTGTGTGTGTGTGTTGCGAGATCACTCATTGAAATCAGTTTGTTGCCATCAAACCACCAGGGAGCGAGTACACAAGCTTAATTCTGTTTATTGTTCGTTTGAAAACACAGGCGTTCTATTGAGAACTGTTGAATAGTTTACGAAAGCATGTAAATAAATGAATATATTATTAAATGACGGAGATAAAAAGGATTGATACCTTAGGATAGTGAATTAGCCCAACCACAGGACAGAAGTTCACTATCATTTTTTTCATATCAGACAGAAATTACTTTGAATCGTCGCCTTACACAGCCTAATACTTACGTATAATGTAGCAAATAAAATATGACGTAGCTGACCTAGTGACCTAGAAGAGCATTCGAAGTCAATGACGAATGTAAGCCGAAGGCATAGTGCAGTGCACCAAAATCACTGAAAATAAATAACATTCCTACAGTTTGGTACGTTCATTCAAGACAACATACAATAACCAGTTCACCACAGCGAAGTTCAGTCTCTGAAAGCTACACTAGTGCCCACTGTTCAAATATTTTCTAATTGTAACTCGCAAACTGTTACACTGTAAGAATTAAATAAGTTCGTATGTAAATATTACTATAACCGAATTATCTGGTAAACACACACTTCTCACTGCCCGCCTTAAACCTCACCAAGAACCTTACCCAACCACCTACGAATATCAAAAGACCAATACTGATGCTCCGCTGGCTTGTTTAACGCTTCCGTTACTTTATTACACAATACACATTGTAAAATAATCAACTTGTTATACAGTGCTACTCAAACAGGCAACTTCATTCAGCTTGCCATTTCTGCACTACGCTGCTTAAACATCCATCTTACAAACAGTGACAACCAAACATAAACGAATTTGAAAAGCATAACAGATCATTCATACTCAAGCTAATCTATATACGTTTATGTGGAGAACTCGGCTTTGACACTCAATCAGTAACAATTAAATAATTTATTTATTACAATACGTCTGTTTGCTCAGTATTAAGATAAACATGGTAATTTTATAGCTTACTTATATACCTGTCAAATCGTGTCGTATACTTGTGTAAAAGCTCTGTTGTTACTGTAGTTATACGTAATTTTACACATAAATGTTAACTTCATTAAATCTATATTACCAAACACTTGTAAATTCTACGATTGCATTTGGTATCAATTCGCAATTCCCTCCAAACTGGTATCGTCAGTATAGTGTTTAAAACAGGACATTTGGTACTTATTTTGGATGTGACATACCACTGGAGACCATATAGTTCTAAATAACTGGCACTTAAACTACAAATTACGACGTCCTTTAAGAGTTTCTAGTGACAGCCTGAAACTGTACTTTTTGCACGTTCAGGGCCCGGCCATATTGCTTAGCGTACAGAACCACACGGTAACACTGCGCGAAAACTGTAGGCTGCTTTAGCTTCATGCCATCCAACTCACGCTCTGTGCAGCTTCTCGGAGCTCTGCCCAGCCCTCGCATATCCACTTGACCTAGACCCTCGCGGCAACTGGTCAACTACGTGAGGCTCAACCAAACCCCTTATTCTTTCGACAATTAGTACATAGCTGACAAACCACTCATAACGTCAAACATTTGACATGAATTCTGTGGGAGCGGTATTCATACCCCACATAGCTACCCTCTAAGTTTTCCCTTGTTTCTCTAATGTGATTAAGGCGAAGACTGAGAGCAACTTCACTTGAATAAAACAATTTCCAGCACCGTTCTGTCCGAGCACGTAGTCCCTTTTTTAATGACATCGTCGTCGAAGTGACATCGAGCATTTACTTCCTTCGACAAAAAATTTTCACTCTGCATTGGACTGTGCTCTTATCTGAAATTTTCTGGCAGATTAGAGCTGTGTACCGCACTGAGACTCGCACCCGTGACGTTTGCCTTTCGGTGGACAAGACCTCTGCCATTTGAGCTATCCAACCACGACCACACGCCGTCCGCCGATACGTCTTCTACCTTCCAAACTCCCAGAAGTTCTCTTGCATACTTTGCTGGACTGGTACTATAAGTCTCTGCAATACCCTGTCTTCCAGAAGTGACAGTCCGGAAAAGTACGCAGGGGAACTTTTGTGGAGTTTGGAAAGTAGGAGATGTACTGGCGGTGCTACGGCTGCGACTACGGATCATGACTCATGCTTGGATAGCTCGGTTGGCTGAGCGTTTGCGTGCGAAAGCTAGAGGTCCCATGTTCGAGCAACAGTCCGACACAAAATCCCGATCTGCCAGGAGGTTTCACTGTTTTCCTTCCGTCTCTTTACCTATTTGCGCGCGAATCCTCCGTGGACCAGCTGTGTATTGCCCATGGAGGAGGATGCCCCACGTTGGATTCCCAGGGTACATCTACTTCCTTCAAATTTTGCCACATTTCTAAACACACGATAGGCTCTACTATTTTAATTCCCAAAACAAATCAACTTCACCTTTCCGAAAACTATTAAATGTTTTGCAGGCTTCTGCTTCCAATTTCTTGCAAGACTGCTTCTTTGTAACTTAATCTGACCTGCAACATGTGCTCTTCTGACTCGACTAACGACACGGATTTCGCCTCGTATGCTGATGGTTCTCCTTAAGTTTCCCCCGCGTCGCTCATCTAGTCTGTAACTCCCCGTCCTATTCCAGTGGAAGCCATAGTTACAATATCACCAGTTCTCGACGGCCGCTGTGGCCGAGCGGTTCTAGGCGCTTCAGTCCGGAACCGCGCTGCTACTACGGTCGCAGGTTCGAATCGTGCCTTTGGCGTAGATGTGTGTGATGTCATTTAGGCTAGTTAGGTTTTAAGTAGTTCTAAGTCTAGGGACTGATGACCTCATATGTTAAGTCCCATAGTGCTTAGAGCCATTTGAACCAGTTCTCAACAGCATCAACAAGTGCGCAGAGATATGACACTCTTTTGTAGTCAACATAATCCAAACTATTTGTTTTCTCCCACTCCTACCCTCTTCTGTATTTTTCAATGAGAAGCCATACCCGTAGCCGTCACTGAAAATCAACACTGTTGTCTTAATGTCATTTCTACCGCTCCCATCGTCCAGGTAGCGTCGTATAGAACAAAGAAAGCTAGAACAGGAAAAAAAACATACTCGCATTCGACAAGGTGTACATACTGTAACGCCCCAAGGACAGAAAACCCCAATTAACAAACTTTGTGGAAACTTAAAGTAGGGTAGTGAGTCATCTTGACAGTGACGGCAACTATTGACGATCAAATCTACACTGGTAATATTTTGATTAACACCTATATTATTCAAATACTGAGAATAGCATACGAAAAGGGGAGATAAAATGAAAGGATTATCATAGATTCTGTATCAAACATCAATAGAATAAATTCAAAATCATATGAACGAAGGTTAAATCCAAGCAAGTAATTCAGTCAAAGATAACATTTACCATGTAAGAGAGTTGCAGCCGCATCAAAAAGGAAATTCAATGCGACTACAATGCAATTCGGATATGGAAATTTTCAGTTAGTTAGTTGCTCTTGAGTCGGTCTAGAGTACTTTTCCGATAGTTATCTGGACGCAAACACTATTAGACTGTTTGAGTTTTGGAAGTTTGATAATTCGTGAGGTAGAGACTAAAGTATTGCTCAGTCATTCGACTGATGAAAGTTAATCTTTACCGTTCTCAAAGCGACGGTATAGTAAAACGAGTGTTAGACTTCGACTGAGTGATATGGTCTTAGTCTTCGTACTGATGAACAGTTACTAACCTTGAGAGAAATGGATCAACAACAGAAAAACAATTCGAAGACACGAAGAAAGACAAGTACGCCGATTAATCAAAAGTTGTCAATCGCGTCACGATTACTGAACTGAACAGAAGTTAATCTTGAATGACATATCGGTGTGCATGCATGTGTTGTACGGACAAACAATTAATTACAGGAAGAACAATAAAATCTGAGTCAAAAGGTAAATCTTACGTGTCTCCTAACTCTTTAAACATTTTAAATGACTAAGTGAATACATGAATAATCGACAGTGAAGAGTGATTAGTTTAAAACAGTATTACAAGGTATTAAAATAAAAATAAAAAAATTAAGCATTTCCTCCACCGTAAGTTATCTCTGGAGCTACGTCGGACCGTTGTTAATTACTGGACCTAGCAACGGCATAGCAACGGAATAGTAGACAGCCAATAGTCATCCTCGCTACGTATGATGTGAAAACCGACCGTAATGATGAAATCAAGAATCAAGATTTTTTTTCATTACGGAACTAACTGGGTATAAAAATCAAATTAAGCGATTGCAGTTTACCAGTTCGCACAAACTGAGAAGACTGTTGCTGACAGATAACATAATATTTCTAAACCACGCGAGGAGTTGTGTTCTTACGAGAGTTATAGGTGCTGCTCCACGTCACACCGACGGGAGGGAACATCGTTACGAGTCCCGTCTCTTCCCGGCGAGTGAAGGAGGAGGGAAGGGACGTCACAACACACCTTGTTATTTTCAAGAGGAAAAAGAAACTAAGTCCTTCTGCTGATTTCATGCACCTTTTTATTACCACCCTTCACAATACTCGACGGTCCCTGGCTGACAGTACAAAGGGTCTGCCTGGTCTCGGTTTAGCTGTGGTAGTTTCTTTGCGTTTCCACTTGACAGTCACCAACAGTGGACTTCAGCATCTTTAGAAGTCACTGAGGTCTCCTGCTGCTACTGCCTCTCAACTGACAACACAATACTCCCCGTCTCCTTTTACATTGGTGGGTCCACCTCTCGTGGTATCTAGGGGTCAGTTACGAAGTACTCAAGGGGCGCTCGGATACCTTGGATTAGATAGCGTATAAGATGAGCTCAATGAAAAGGACGTTACATTTATATGTAAAGAAACTTTAATAACGATATTGTAATTATAGTTCATGTGGAACAGAACAACTATATATAATAGCCATTGACAGTCATACAATCCCAGCGCGTAGGATGGGTGTGGACGGCTTCAGTATAGAAACTCCTGGGTTGCTGATGGATCCAGTTTTCTACGTTGCTCTGCATTTTCTTGGTGCATCTCTCGCTTTTCGGAGACTCTTTTAAGGAGCCGAAAATACGAGATTCATACGGTGATGTTCCAGGACCACCTATCGAAATTTTTTAACAAACTCCAGGCTCTTCTTGGTCTCATTAGGCTGACGCCACAGAAATATTGTGGACCGTGCGATACACCTTTCTGCGTACACCTCTTTCTTCTTCAGACAAATTTGTGAATCACGCTCGCCTTCTGCGAAATGGCACTGGGTAATCGCTCTCTGTGCTCACTGGGAGGAATCCATGATGCAACGAACTGACGACACAACTCTCCACAAATGAGGAAATTCTTGCAAAGCTGTTAGCACCACCTGTGAAATTGCCACATTAAGACACTGGGATTGTGCACAACGCCGTTACAGCGGAACTCCCAATTTCCTTATCTCCAACATACTAGGATTGAAAGAGATCCGCATTTTTTACGTGACTGCAATAACTGTTAGAGTAACCGCTTTAAGTTGCGGAAGTTCTATTTATTTATCGATGAGCAGTTTAGAACGCCTGGTCTGTTATCACATCATCCTTTATTTACCGATGAGTAGTTTCGAACGCCTGGTCTATTATCATATCATCCATGTACATAAGTCTTTGAGTTTTGAAATACAGTGAAGTTCATATGTGGACGCTACATTGTATATTGCGGTGCTTGTATTTTTTGTGGCCAATAACTTTCAAGCACGTCTGCTTGTAATGCGAGACATACGTACGTAGATGATTTGATAACGGGCAAACCGTACGAAACTAGTCATCAATAAATAAACAGAACTTCCTATACAACTTAAAACGGTTCCTCTAACAGTTATTGTAAACTTCTTTTCTTTGGACATACTTTACACCTGTGGAAGGCGTATTGCGCAATATTGTTCAACTTTACACAGTTATCATTTACAAACTCTAAATAAAATGATAAAAGATCTGAAGGAAGCTTGTGTGGATATGGGGTGAAAATTACTACAGCAAAATCAAAGAGTATGGTAATCGGCACACTAGGGAGACTACGAAATATTAAGATAGGACAATTCTAACCAAGTGACAACACTGAAATATATTGGAAGTACGATCACTGTAAACTTAAGATGTCATCAGGAAGTGAAAACTCGAATTGTTATAGCGAAGGAGGCATTCAACAGAAAGAGTACATTATTATGTCTGAGGAAAAGTCTCGGTAGTGAGGCACTCAAAGGGGAAAAAACATGGACACCGACGAGTGGATGAAAAAGTGCTAGAAGCATTTGAGATGTGGATGTGAAGGAGAGTGGAGAGAATATGCTGGATGGAAAGAGTCAGTAACGAAAGAATGTAGGAACGGGTTGGCGAGAGGAGAAGACTGCTGTAGGTTAAAGGAGAAAGGAAGTAGAAGTGGACTGGACATTGGTCACGACAGAGGTGCTTGTTGACAGATGTTTTGGAAGGACTAGTCTCTGGGATTACATTGATAGGAAGGAAGACACACAAGATGACTTATGACATAAAGGGGATCGGAAATTATTGAAGAGTATGGCACATAACAGGAGAGCATGGAAAGTTAGCACGTGAAAACTCGTATTCTGGCAGAACACTAACGATAATGGGATGCTTGTCTGATGTCGCATCTAGTAAGCAGAAATACAACTTGTAACGGGTACATATGCCGATATTTCTCCTGGTGACTGAGATCGATGTACTGAGCAATATGACTTCAGTATATACATTATCTGTAGACTAATATTATAGTTACTAGGAGTGGTATAGTTTTACATTGAAGAGCTGGAGAAACTGGTACACTTGTCAACTAAGGTTTAGGGCCCCTGTGAGCACGCAGAAAAGCCGCAACACGACATGGCATGGACTCGACTAATATCTGAAGAAGTGGAGGAGGGAACTGACAGCGTGAATCCTCCAGGGCTGCCCATAAATCCGTAAGAATACGAGGGGATGGAGATCACTTCTGAAAGCACGTTGCAAGGTATCCCAGATGTGCTCAATAGTGTTCATGTCTGGAGACTCTGGTGGCCAGTTTTTAAACTTGGAAGAGTCCCCTGAACCCACACTGTAGCAATTCTGACCATGTGGGGTGTCTCATTGTCCTGCTCGAATTGCCCAAGTCCGTCGGAATGCACAATGGACATGAATTAATTCAGGTGATCAGACAGGATGCTTGCGTACGTGTCACCTGTCAGAGACGTGTCTAAGCGTATCAAGGGGTCTCATATCACTCCAGCTGCACAAGTCCCACACCACTGTAGAGCCTTCACTAGCTTGAACAGTCCTCTGCTCACATGCACGGTCATGTGGTTGTCTCCATACCCGTACACGTCCATCCGCTCGACACAATTTGAAACAAGACGCGTCCGACCGGGCAACATCTTTCCAGTCATCAACAGTCCAGTGTCGGTGTTGACGGGCCCAGGCGAGGAGTAAAGCATTGTGTCGTGCAGTCATCAACGGTACACGAATGGGCCTTCTGCTCCGAAAGCCCATATCGATGATGTTTCGTTGAATGGTTCGCACCCTGACATTTTTTGATGGCCCAGCATTGAAATCTGCAGCAATTTGCGGAACGGTTGCATTCCTGTCACACTGAACGATTCTCTTCAGTCCTCGTAGGTCCCGTTCCTGCAGGATCTCTTTCCGGCCGCAGCGATGTCTGAGATTTGATGTTTTACTGAATTCCTAGTATTCACGGTACACTCATGAAATGGTCGTGAGAAAAAATCCCCACTTCATCGCTACCTCGGAGATGCTGTGTCCCATCGCTCGTGCGTCGACTATACACCACGTTCAAACTCACTTAAATCTTCACAACCTGCCGTTGTAGCAGCAGTAACCGATTTAACAATTGCTCCAGACTCTTGTTGTCTTATACACTATTGGCCATTAAAATTGCTACACCAAGAAGAAATGCAGATGATAAACGGGTATTCATTGGCCAAATATATCATACTAGGACTGACATATGATTACATTTTCACGCGGTTTGGGTGCATAGATGCTGAGAAATCAGTACCCAGAACAACCATCTCTGGTAGTAATAACGGCCTTGATACGCCTGGGCATTGAGTCAAACAGAGCTTGGATGGCGTGTACAGGTACAGCTGCCCATTCAGCTTCAACACGATACCACAGTTCATCAAGAGTAGTTACTCGCGTATTGTGACGAGCTAGTTGGTCGGCCACCGTTGACCAGACGTTTTCAATTGGTGAGAGATGTGGAGAATGTGGTGTCACCGCCAGACACCACACTTGCTAGGTGGTAGCTTTAAATCGGCCGCGGTCCATTAGTACATGTCGGACCCGCGTGTCGCCACTGTCAGTAATTGTAGACCGAGCGCCACCACACGGCAGGTCTAGAGAGACGTACTAGGACCCGTCCCAGTAGTACGGACGACTTTGCTAGCGACTACACTGACGAAGCCTTTCTCTCATTTGCCGAGAGATAGTTAGAATAGCCTTCAGCTAAGTCCATGGCTACGACCTAGCAAGGGGCCATTAACCATTTCTAGAGAGAGTCTCACTTGTATCATCAAGAAAGCTGTATACAAATGATGGATTAAAGTTAAGTATTCCAGCAGCTACGTACTTTTCTTTATAGCATTCATTACGTATCCTGTTTCAGACCTAACGCCAGCCGGCGTGAGTAAACGCATGCCTTTCGGTTACCCGTCACTGTGGACTGGCTGTCTTGTCAGTCAACTACAGAGAATGTGCTGGCCAGGGCAGCAGTCGAACATTTTCTGTATCCCGAAAGGCCTGTACAGGACCTGCAACATGCGGTCGTGCATTATTCTGCTGATATGTAGGGTTTCGCAGGGATGGAATGAAGGGTAGAGACACGGATCGTAACACATCTGAAATGTAACGTCCACTGTTCAAAGCGCTGTCAGTGTGAACAAGAGGTGACCGAGGCGTGTAACCAATGGCACGACATACCATCACGCCGGGTGATACGCCAGTATGGCGATGACGAATACACGCTTCCAATGTGTGTTCACCGCGATGTCCCCAAACACGGATGCGACCATCATGATGCTGTAAACAGAACCTGGATTCATCCGAAAAAATGACGTTTTGCCATTCGTGCACCCAGGTTTGTCGCTGAGTACACCATCGCGGGCGCTGTGATGCAGCGTCAAGGGTAACCGCAGCCATTATCTCCGAGCTGATAGTCCATGCTACTCCAAACGTCGTCGAACTGTTCGTGCAGATGGTTGTTGTCTTGAAAACGTCCACATCTGTTGACATCGAGACGTGGCTGCACGTACCGTTACAGACATGCGGATAAGCTGCCTGTCATCTCGACTGCTAGTGACACGAGGCCGTTGGGATCCAGCACAGCGTTCCGTATTACCCTCCTCAACCCACCGATTCCATATTCTGCTAACAGTCATTGGATCTCTACCAACGCGAGCAGCAATGTCACGATACGATCGAGATAGGCTACAATCCGACGTTTATGAAAGTCGGACACGTGATGGTACGCATTTCTCTTCCTTACACGAGGCATCACAACAACGTTTCACCAGGCAACGCCGGTCAGCTGTTGTTTGTGTATGAGAAATCGGTTGGAAACTTTCCTCATGTCAGCACGTTGTATGTGTCGCCACCGGCGCCAACGTTGTGTGAATGCTCTGAAAAGCTAATCCATTGCATATCACAGCATCTTCTCCCTGTCGGTTAAATTTCGCGTCTCTACCACTTCATCATCGTGGTGTACCAATTTTAATGGCCAGTAGTGTACATGTGTTGCCGACCGTAGCGCCGTATTCTGCCTCCTTACATATCTCTGTATCAGAATACGCATGCCTATACAAGTTTCTTTTGCGCTTAAGTTGAGGTTGGTTTGTACCCCCCAAGTACATGTGCAAGAGCAAGCTATTAAAGATTATCTTCTCGTGCTCAGCTGAAGTGTGGTCGTGGGTACGCAAAACAGTTAGTCTATACCGACAGGCGCAGTCACTTAGCGGTACAGTTACGGCCTTGGACAAAATATCAGGCCATAAAGTCTGTGATGTCTTTGCGGGAAAACTGGTGGGCGCAGAGAAAACACAGCCAACGCATCTTATGTGTGTACATATTAAGGTACCGCATTTAAAAGTATCTGCACTTGTATCCGTTATACCTCGTGCATTGTGTCATTCTTTACTCTATGATTCGCATCTGTAGTCAGTGATGCAGTAATGGCGTTCCAGGGACAGTGTACGCGCCAGTGCTGTACCCCCGCCATTGGCGGCGCCCTGTGCTGAGGGCCGTCGCCTGTCTGCAGAGGAGACGGGGCCGCCTGCGCCGGACGCGTCTCTAGCGCCGTCCGCCTGCTGCCGTTGCCGCTGCCGCTGCCCGCCCCCTACCCCAGGAGACGCAGGCAGCCGCTATCTGCACAAGGGGCGGCCCACAAAGCCTGCCAGCCGAGCGGAAACTTCTCTCCCCAGAAAGCACGCCAGATTCCTTCTCGAGGGCCGCTTCATTCCGCCTCGGCCTCCTCCGAGGGCTCTCCCTTCGTTTTTCATGTGTTTGTTCTCTTATATCTTATATTACTGTTGACCAACTTCACGTCTCGTCTTCTTTCGCTTTCTGGTCTTCCAGTCTTAATGTCAACAGCAAAAATTATTTGTTCCCCTCGAGATTTGTCTTTGTTATTAGTTTTGTTTGTCCGCACTTAAAATATGCCTCCATGGTAACTGACTCACAATTCTCTTTGTGAACCCTTCGTTGTTTATGCATAGGAAAATTTGTTGCCGAATTCTCTTTCATATATTTCAGTCTGTAGCGTCAATTAGTTAACTAAAACTCTTTCTGAAACTGTCAAAGTATTACATTTCACATATACAGGGGGGTCCATTGATCGTGACCGGGCCAAATATCTTACGAAATAAGCGTCAAACGAAAAAACTACAAAAACGAAACTTCTCTAGCTTGAAGGGGGAACCCAGATGGCGCTATGGTTGGCGCGCTAGATGGCGCTGCCATAGGTCAAACGGATATCAACTCCGTTTTTTTTTTTAAATAGGAACCCCCATTTTTATTACATATTCGTGTAGTACGTAAAATAATATGAATGTTTTAGTTGGACCACTTTTTTCGCTTTGTGATAGATGTCGCTGTAATAGTCACAAACATATGGCTCACTATTTTTGACGAACAGATGGTAACAAGTAGGTTTTTTAACCCTTTCAGACCCGAAATTTTTCTGGAGGAAGAAAAATTTTTCTTTATGTGGTAGTGGTCTTACGTGATTTTTTAATGATTTTAGGAGCAAGATTTATACAAAAATATGTATCCGTTTCCAAAACGTACTTCGTTCACTTGGCTTCACTTTAAGGACTAAAATAACTAATTATGAAATATTATCTATTGTAATAAATAGTTAAATGATCATTCAATAATTTCCATGTAAAATAACAACAACAATATTCATTTATACACTGTAATATAGCGAACCATGTATTCTGGTGGTCACGAGTTGCTGCGCACTGCTACATTGACTTGCTGATATTTTTATAGTGACGCCCAACGGTTGGCAGCATTTGCACGTGATGAAAAGGTTGAACATTTACAAGTGTGTAACTCAGGTTCGCTTGGGGAAGAAATACTTTCGTTGCAGCTAACAGATTGTAAAATTTAATATAGATAATTGTAGCCAGAGGGTCTGAAATGGTTAAATTAAAATACAAAACGTAGGTACGTTTGAACATTTTATTTCGGTGGTTCCTTAAGTTATACATATACCTTTGTGAACTTATCATTTCTGAGAACGAATGCTGTTACAGCGTGATTACCTTTAAATACCACATTAATGCAATAAATTCTCAAAATGATGTCCGTCAACCTCAATGTATTTGGCAATAAGTGTAACGACATTCCTCTCAACAGTGAGTAGTTCGCCTTCCCTGATGTTCGAACATTCACTGACAATGCGCTAATGCATGTCATCAGGCGTTGTCGGTGGATCACGATAGCAAATATCCCTCAACTTTCCCCACAGAAAGAAATCCGGGGACGTCAGATCCGGTGAACGTGCGGGCCATGGTATGGTGATTCGACGACCAATCCACCTGTCATGAAATATGCTATTCAGTACCACTTCAACCGCACGCGAGCCACGTGCGGACATCCATCATGTTGGAATTACATCTCCATTCTGTCATGCAGTGAAACGTCTTGTAGTAACATCGGTAGAACATTACGTATGATATCAGCATACATTGTACCATTTATATTGCCATCGATATAATGGGGGCCAATCATCGTTCCTCCCATTATGCCGCACCATACATTATCCCGACAAGGTTGCTGATGTTCCACTTGTCGCAGCCATCGTAGATTTTCTGTTTCCCAATAGTGCATGTTATGTGCATGTTATGCAGCATTCTCAACACCAACATTTTGAGATTCCCGATTCTCACGCAGTTTGTCTGCTACTGATGTGCGTATTAGCCGCGACATCAGCTAAGACATCTGCTTGGGCATCATCATTTGTTTCAGGTCGTGGTTGACGTTTCACATGTGCGTCAACACTTCCTGTTTCATTAAATAACGTAACTACCCGGCGAACGGCCCGGACACTTGGATGATGTCGTTCAGGATACCGAGCAGCATACATAGCTTACGCCCGTTAGGCATTTTGAGCACAATAGCCGTACATCAACATGATATCGACCTTTTCCGCAATTGTTAAACGGTCCATTTTAACACGGGTAATGTATCACGAAGCAAATACCGTCCGCACTGGCGGAATGTTACGTGATACCACGTACTTATACGTTTGTGACTATTACAGCGCCATCTATCACAAAGCTAAAAAAGTGTTCCAACTAAAACATTCATATTTCTTTACGTACTACACGAATATGTAATAAAAAATGAGGGTTCGTGTTTAAAAAAACGCAGTTGATATCTGTTTGACCTATGGCAGCGCCATCTAGCGGGCCAACCATAGCGCCATCTGGTTTTCAGCTTCAAGCTAGGCGAGTTTCGTTTGATGCTTATTTCGTGAGATATTTGGCCCGGTCACTAGCAATGGACCACCCTACATATTTACGAAGACTAGAGCAGAAATGCACTGAATATTTACTGCTGATTCACCCGTACCACACGCACGCCAAGTCACAGCTGAGCTGAACTGCAACTCTTTCGCACAGAACAAGTCCCATGTTGTTAACAAAACCCATAGTTTTAAATTTCATATGAATGATAATGTGCAAGTACTACCAGTACGTAACAGACATTAAAGAGTAATTCTTTCTTCCACGACTAGTATAATGCTGGTGTGCTTGAAAAGCTATAGAGAGCTGTTACTTATGGGACCCATCAGCCTTTACTCTTTATCGATCAGCTACCTCTTTTGCACCAGTTCGTATTTGGAGCATCTGCTCTATGTCTTTACTGGCCGGTTCACACGCGTGCGCTTCTCATGCCGTATGTGGTTCATTCACTCTTAATCTTCGCCTGAAAATTAATTGGGAAATGCAAATCACTCAATGGATAAGATACTAGATGCAAATTCTGTGAACGATATGCAGATGCATGCTTACGTCGTGAGCGGAAAATTTTTTTTCTGTCATTAATTTGAAAGACGGTTACCCTTGTGCGATAGCCAACTGAATAATAATAATCTGATAGCCTCCGTTTCGGTGTAGTTTTTATCGGAGCCAGTGGAAATAGGTGATGATCTGATACTTCCTGGCAGATTAACACTATGTGCTGGACAGAGGCTCGAAATCGGGACCTTTGCCTTTCGCGGGTAAGTGCATAATGCAAAAACGGAATTGCAAGTATCTGCTGAAACATCAGAGAAAATGCAACTGATGGATCTTGGGAGAGACACCCTGTATAAAGGCCCGTAGACCTGAGTCTGAAATTTCTCGACTGACTGCTGATTTAAGCAGATGATTGAAGCAATTGTACGCAGGATCTTAGTTTTCATTTTACTCCGACTCTTTCTTAGCATAGACTTTCATCATTACTGAAGGTGACTTTCCCTCATACGGCTTGACCCATACCAATGGTAGAATTTGTTTTGTCTTTTATCTTTATTTGAAAGAAAAGAAATCTTGTTATACTAAGCCTTTTCGGGACTAGATTACACCGTCAGCATAGCACGTCAGCCCAAGAAAGTATCGGTACTGGGGTAATAAAAATTGACAAATATTAATAGTTTTAATGGATCTGATGTTATACGTCGGTTCCCGCAATTGAGTACAGTGCACGGAACGTTTGTAAAACAATGAAAACTGTCACAAAAGTTCTCCTTTTGGATATTGTTCAACAAACTTGTCACATTCGGAACGTCTTCGGTTGTGGCGTACAATTCTGCACCCTGTCGTTTTGTAGCAAGTTCGTATTCATAAAGCCAAGTCTCCTCACCGGTGAAGATTTTTTCCACAAAAGAACAGCCGCGTTATCCTTTCAGTGGAATCGAGGTAGGTAGCTGTGCTTCGTTGTTTTTGGTCGGGAGTCGGGGCTGTAACCTCTCCACTATATGTTTCTGTATGAAATTTAACCCAATTTACCTCCCACTCTATATTATATCTACGTACTGCCAAAACTATGTACCCACAAACTGTTATTCAAATTAAACTCGCGTGATAACCTTTGACTCAACAGAACCTAATTTGAACTGTAACTAGTCTCAATACAACTTGTCTTTATATTAAATGCGCAACTCAAGTAACACAGTCATTTGACCCCAATCAAAATTTACAATTACCTGGCGTCTTGACAACATTGTTGTAGATTTCTGAAAAGGACAACAGCAAAAAGGGAGCAGACAGCGGTTAAGCCAGATTTCTATTCCTAAATACATAGTCAAACTATTGCATACCACATAAAATGGCACACCACATACAAATCGTTAATGCGTAGTGATAAATGTTCTTTAGACAGTGGAATCGGGGGGGGGGGGGGGGTAAATATTCCTATGAAATGATGATATTTCAAGAGAACGATTTTAGAATAAAAAAGGAGTGAAACTCTGCGTGATCTTCACATATAACACTGGTCCGAACAATACTGTGTTTAAAGAAGTGAACAATGGTTTGACAAGGGTACAATGTTCATTTTTTTCTGTGAAAACGAAACTGCTTAATCAGTTGATATCTTAATGCAAGACTTATGGAAGTGGGGTGGTCCTCTCGCATCTCTAAGCAAGTTAACTAGCTGACAGTAATCATTCTCAAGAATTATCTGCACAGTGCTGTAGTCTTACCTCAGACTACTTCTCTCCAGAAGCAGTAACATTATTCAGAATTTAAGTTGTGTTGGCTCTACAACATACACGTCAGATTCATAGTTTCTATCCTTTACAATAAATCTTTGTTCATCTAACGATACAATCACAAGTTACTACAGCAGTACTGAATACTCCCATCACCTACCACACTTCAGCAAAGAGTGTGTCAGACTGCGCAGAGGCAAAGACTGTGCTACAATAAGACCAAAGATCGTTTAACACTAACGTAACTTGCTCTCTCTCTCTGACGTGCACATCGATAATGTACAAAAATCAAAATGACATGACCACCTTACAAGGTACGCAGGAGAAACTTTGCACACTGTTCCTTTCTTTCCTCAAAACATTCTGGGAATATCTCGGACTCTGTATGCAGGAGAAACTTTGCACACTGTTCCTTTCCTTCCTCAACACATTCTGGGGAATATCTCGGACTCTCGATTACATAAGTTCAGTCGTTGCTCCCTAATGATTTGTCACACAACAACGCTGACACGCTACGGCCGCACGTCCACTACTTAAACCTGCCTGCTGCTCACATCTCACTGGTTAAACGTAAACTGTTTTTTCCAGTTGTCAGTTCAGGCTGCCGAAGTAGTTTGCACGCTGATGCCGCTTATACTGTAGGAACAAAATCAATCTCGAAACATTTTGTACAGATGGTGTATGGCAGTTGATTGATGTTCACAGAAGTTGAAATCCTCCAAGTTCTTCTTTGAAGTTCCGTTCATAATCATTTCTAATACACAACTGAACAACACTGCTTACAAACACTTTATATATATATATATATATAAAGTGCTGTGAGAAGTCTTCGATGTTGTCTGTGGACCACGGCGTAATGAAAAATACCAGCACAGTGGATCGTAGCTGCTAGCCGATTAACACACACTGTCTTTTCCCAGACCTACAGCTTTCTCGCGTTGCGGTGCCAGCCCCATTTAGTGATATAGTAATGCTGACCTCAAGGCATGTGAAATCAGTTTTATGTATGAGACTGGGAGACATCTGCCAGATTGCTCCTGTCCCTTCATTCGTCTCCAAATGGCTCAAAGCACTAACTGGACTTAACATCTGAAGTCATCACAACCCTACACTTAGAACTACTTAAACCTAACTAACCTAAGGACATCACACACATCCATGCCCGAGGCAGTATTCGAACCTGCAACCGTAGCAGCAGCGCGGTTCCGGACTGAAACGCCTAGAACTGCTCGGCCACAGTAGCCGGCACATCCGCCTCCACCAAGATGTTAATATGTTACGTTACTTTATCTACCTCGTCTTTAAGCTTCGCCGCGCAGTGTATTTTCGCGTGAAAGGCAAATGTATACACCGTCAGGACAGCTGTTATTAGATGCTAGAATGAAAAGACAATGAATCAAACATAAAAGATAGTTTTAAGTATTAACACAATAGAAAAGTTTTTTCTCTTTAAATTTATCCAACTCTGTAATGGAGATGCCTTGTTGTAGGACTCCGACATCGAGAGATCTACACCAGCAATTCCATTTAATTCTTTGATGTTTCGAATTATGGATTTTTACACATCTCATTTTCTCTAAAATCCAGCCACCACTAAACATACAACTGACGTAGCTCTTTTGACACACTGATTTGATGTTATTTTTCAAAATTTATTGTTTCGATAATGATCCATGAAATAATACTTTTCCGAAACGTACTTTTGCTGTAGTCATCATTTATGCTGCACAGGACCCCCATTATGTTAGAATGAAATGAAAATTGTTCCATCACAACAACTTCGGTTTGTTAAGCTTGTATTCTGCACAGACAAAGCGACACAAACTCATGTTGTTCCCTGCCCATCTGCTAGCAGAGTGATGTACCCCGACCACCGCTTCCCCACCAAACAGAAACAGCAGCCTGCCCCGAGCAATTAAGCCGGCGAGAAAACATGGCTTCGGAAGCCGCTTACTGGCCTGTTTCCGCAGCGGTACCAAACATGCACATGTTAAACCAGGTCCATACTGAGGCCAGGAAATACGTGAGTCTGTGGTATCTGCGTCACTGGCGTCTCTGAAACGTTAGCACTCGATTTCTCGAACTGCCGGGCTACCTGGCAATTCCAAAGACAAAATTTTGTCGTCTGGAGTACACTCCAGTTTCTAAAAGCTAATCACGACTTATAAATGAAAGCATATTCCTCAATAAATGTATCGAAACAGTTCCAAAACTAAGTGAATCGTAAATACAATCTGGAAATGGTGTGTGAAATATTCTCAGATGAAAGAAGTAATAAAACTGAGCACACTCTTTAGCATCAGTAGTCGACGTGGATAGGGGACGTTTTCGCAATCTATTTTGAGACGCAAATTACGCTTTATGTACACTGAGGTGACAAGTCATGGGATAGCGACATGCACATATACAGTTGGTGGTAGCATTGTGTACGCAAGGTATAAAAGGGTACAGCATTGGCGGAGCTGGTTTGTATTCAGCTGATTCATGTGAAAAGGTTTCCGACGTGATTATGGCCGCACGACGGGAATTAGCAGGCTTTCAACGATAAATAGTAGTTGGAACTAGACGCACGGGACATTCGATTTCGGGAATCGTTAGGGGATTCAATATTCTGAGATTCAGAGTGTCAAGAATGTGCCGATAATACCAAATTTCACTAATTACATCTCACCACCAACAGTGTAGTGGCTGAAAGCACCGAGAGCAGCGGTGGTTCTTTAGAGTTGTCAGTGGTAACAGAAAAGCAATACTACATGAAATAACGGCAGAAGTTATTATGGGACGTATGATGAGCATATCTGTCAGTACAGTGCGGCAAAATCTGGCGTTATTGGGCTATGACAGCAGACGACGATGCGAGTGTCTTTGCCAACAGCACGACATCGCCTTGAGCTCCTCTCCTGGGCTCGTGAGCATATCGGTTGGACCCTATACGACTGGAAAACCGGACCCGCTCAGATGAAGCCCGATTTCAGTTGGTAAGAGCTGATGGTAGGGTTCGATTGTGGCACAGATCCCACGAAGCAATGAATCCAGCTTGTCAACAAGGCACTGTGCAATCATTTGGCCACTCAGATCGCCCGATATGAATCCCATAAAACATTTATAGGACATAACTGAGAGGTCAGTTCGTGCACAAAATCCGACAACAATTTCACAATTACGGACGGCTGCAGAGGCAGCATGACTCCAGTATTTTCTGTAGGGGGCTTCCAAAGATTTGTTGAATCTATGCCACGTCGAGTTGCTGCATACGCCGGGCAAAAGGATTCCACAAACGATATTAGGAGGTATCCGATGACTTTTGTCACCTCACTGAGCGATGAGTAGGAAGCAGAGGTTTTCTGGTGGCACTTGACGGCATAATCTAAAGCACTGCTAGGGAAACAATTTACTTACTTTTTGGTTTTTTAATTACAACAACAATTTTCAACTATAAATTCCATTTTTCGGTTCCACTTTCTAGTGCATACTCCTCAATATGACTCTAACTATGGAGGCTGCCGTCGCTGTCCACAGAAATATTTTACGTCCCTCTTCTCTACTATGGAGTAAATTTAAGGGAATGTATTTTTAACCATTATTTTAGTCACAAATTACCATGAACAACTGTGTGTAGTGTAATCATACTGGCGCAATTCTTCGCAGTATAACACATGACACAATGATAGTATCGTAAAATTCATCTTGAGATATGTTATGTGAACATAAACAAAACCACAGTAGTGATATACGTACGTTAAGGACTGAAATGCGGGTTCCAGGAAATGAGAAAAGGAAATCCATTGTAACTTCAGCTCACCATATGGCACTTTCAATAAGTTCAAGCAATATATCTTTGCTGAGTAGCCATTTCTCTGTCCTCTGTTCCAAGAGCCACTTCCTTTAGAATCCCTGACGATGACTTCTGCAGAGCTTCCTGTTTCAACTCCTCCCTTGACAGTCCATATCGTTCGATCACGTAAGTCTATGACTGGCATACCTAAAAGAACTATTGTTACGGTGAACTACAGTCTGTTTTATCTTTCCTCCTGTCAAGTCGCTCACAGCCCTCCATAATGAACTAATTGAAGCTGGATAAATAGCTGTCTCTCCAAGATTATGCCAAAGTTGTTTGAAACGAATGTGTGCCGCCCTAGTAGCGTTATCTTTGGTGTTTGACACCGCCATAAACTCTAAGAGAACACATTTCGTTCCCATAGTTCGGCCGAGTGAGCATCACCCAGCATATAGAATTGGTAGGTGCTATAAACTAGCAATTATCACGCAGCTGGTCGATTCGCTTCATTCATTTTATTGTCCCCAGTTAGTCACATACCAATCAAATTTTTATTCAGTCAGATTATCTAAAATTTGTTGAATCGAACAACCAGGTATTACGTGTATGTTAACAAGGTAATGGTCAGGACCACGTAGTGAGAAGGAACACCTATGTTCTTCGTCGCTTTTTTGGTTTGAGGACTCATCTTGTAATCGGAAGACCTCTTTTGAACCTACGAAGGCGCATTATTCCACTTTTGTAAAGGATCCGTGTTGTTTTGCTGTTGCTTGAAATGGGACAAACAGATTTCGTGATATGATCACCTTCCTTGAAAGCGAACAATACGTGGTTCGTAAAGACTGAATATTTCAGTAACAAGTTTAGTTGTTATTTAATGTATTCTCTACCAGTGAACAGCAAAAGACATTTTTTTCTGTTTCATGAGCGAAGCAGAAAAGAGTTGGCGACAACGGCAGTCTACGGCCTCCTAGCCAGCCATAGTAGACAATGAAGATGTTCGTCTCACGGTCGACGGCCACAGGGACAAAGAAGATTGCTGCGAGCGTCAAGTTCTCGCTGCGCCGATTTATGAAATACAAAAAATGAAATGACGATTCGTACATTTCCTTCGTATGTAATCAGTCTGGAGGAGCATCACAAACGGGAACTGTACAGTCGGATTACATGTATGCTGTTGTACTCATACGCTGTTTGATACTAGGCTGAAGTTACGCAACAATTACTTGCACAAGAAAATGTAAATAAAATGCTGTGAAGTTCTTTAACATTATCTGAAGATTCTCAACTGTGTTTTTTGGAAGTGTGTGAATTAAATACCTATCCGAATTTTTTGAAATACTATGATTAACCTCAAGCTTGGATATTTGTCCGAAAAGTCAAGTGTTATTTCAAGCAGTTGGTAAGAGAAATTACCTCAAGCTTAATATCATGCATGTTCGCAACGCATGCCCTCTCTGGTTTTAGAAAACTGCGATAAGGAAAACTGATTCTGTATGAATTACTCTGACTAGTAAGAAGTGGCTAATCTTACCTACTTTGGTGAACTACTCTTGAACTGTGCGCTTATTTAAACATCTTGAGATGAATAATTACATTTTGGAGCAGATTTTAATATACCGTGTGAGATCCGAAATAGCGACTCAGAGATGCAAGCACACTGAGTTACCGATCATCTTTGGAAACTCTGGTGAATTCGTGTTACGTTAATTTACTCACAAGGCGAGATTAGAGTACTGCATATAGATCTGAGAACCCGAATCCGCGCTAGTACCTACAAATCACTGGAGGAAGAGAGTTATTTCTTCGGCTACATCTAGAAACAATTTGAGAGTAACTCAAGATACGAGAAGGTATTAACATTTATCGAGAATGCAGCTATTAAGATATTCAAATTAAAAGAAATCGGTGGTAGCGATGGCTACGAGGATAAACAGTATTACTACGGCAGTAAACTGAATTGAAATTGAAGACTGATTTATCTTGCTGCATACTGTTGACTGCCCGCAATTAAACTGCGAAGCACCAAGAACCTGTTTACATTGATGAGTATCTTCGGATGAAAGTGACGTAAGATCTCCGTAGGTGTATCGGGTGTATGTTGCTAGAGGTATTCATACTACATGATTCCGTGCTACTGATCTCACAATGCAGTTATCCTAAAGAGAAAAGTCGTACCACAGCAACTTATTTCTTTCATGGCCTTGAGTCCGTATTCTTCGGACAGACCTTTGGTAAGCTCCTGTTTTTGTGAGATACAGAATTTTTACTTGTGCCTTCACTGTCCAATATGGATCTTTTCTAAACGTAATTTTTCTTGATTTTTTGCTATTCCGGGTTGTGGACACTGGGGTTTCATGCTACATTGGATTCCATATAGTAAGTATACGCAGACTGTTTCCTATTCCGACTGGTTACTACGTCATACGCTTCTTGTGTCCCTCAATCATTTACCGTAAACGTAGCCATATTAAAGGTTGCTTCTCACTTTGTCGACGCGAAGTATAGCAAGTACATGGCTCAGGGTAGTGAAGCACAAAGACGGGTAACAGCGAAACTTGAGACGACAAATAGCTGCAAGTCCATGTCCTACGTCCTTCACGGGCTCTTGACGTTTCCATCGACCTGGATACGTCAGGTAAATAACGTTTGTTCTGGCAGCTTACGACGAAGATGGATATATTCTAGCTGAATCAGAAATTTACGACACTGTTTTCAGCAAGAATTGAATAACTACATGAACGTCGTTTGAGATTCTTATTTTGTTTCCTTTTCCACGTCATATGATAAAACTACAATATATTGCCAATCTCTATTTACAGTTTACTTCTAACAACAGTTTCAGCTACACTATATCGTTTCAGATACAGTACAATGCACAAATATCGATGAAAGACAGTGAAAGAGCAACTTTCGTAAGATGCCTAGAACGAGTTCGTAAACAAGTCGTAGCGGCCTAATCGTTTTCAGAAGCAGTAAACGCCTTTTCTCATTTGATTCGGATTGATGAAGCGAGATTAAGTGGGAAATAACAGATCATCGTTTATTTTCAATGCATGAAAAATGTCTTTTCTGGAAGTAACCATGTATTTTCGTTACAAAGCTGTGTTGTGTTCTGTTACATTTTTGATACCACACCATTTATTTGTACAACACAGATACGAGGTATTAAGTTAAGAGTACGAAATAATAACCGTTTCCCGTTGAGAAGCAGAGTATTCTGAGTAACACAAAACTTAGCCAGATTGCATAATAACAGACAGATAGAATCTGCTGCAAAGTCTGTCGTCGTATGGGCGCCTTGGGTTGATCGCTGAACCAGAGCGCACACACGTGTAATACTATCGCCGAGTTCTTCATTTTTGTTCATCATTTCATGCGGCCATATTGCCAACAGGCCGACGTACGCACATCGTTCAGTTTTATACAACTGTTGTCTAAGATCCCAGTAATATTAACTAAACAAACACTGTTTTTAGCCTTGTTTCACAATTTATTATTAATGTTACTGCACAACCTAGTTTTCGGGTTATAAGCCCATTTTCAAGTACCTTACTGATTTCCAAAGATGATAATGCACAGATAAACATGATGACAATGCAAAGATAATCTCAACTTCTTAAGGTATCTATCCATAGCTTGATGTACAATTACATCAATGACCATTTTTAACAAATTACATACATTATTACACTCACCAATTATACTACAATGACCGGATTAAAGTAATGCATCAGCCAAGATATTTTTAATTACGAAGACTGGGGCCCAAAGTTTTGCTTCTATCTCGTCCAAAAGAGGTGAAAAACTGAATTAGGTTTGCTCGTTTAATAATTTTGCTTGAAGGCAAAGGGTTTCTCTGTGTTTTTCTATGTTCCTCAGACAATAGGTGGTTTCTTGTTCAATGCAAAAGAAAAACAAACAGATATCACAAAAAGTGGGGTTTATAAAATCACATCACATGCTGGGAGTGTCAGTCTTGCTGCATTGGACAGACGGCAACGTCAATCTGTACCAGACTTAAGGAACACCACAGAAGCTGGAGATTGAGGAAGCCTGATTCAGCTTTTGCAGAACATTGCCTGAACAATGATCGCCGGTCGGGGTGGCCGAGCGGTTCTAGGCGCTACAGTCTGGAACCGCGCAACGGCTACGGTCGCAGGTTCGAATCCTGCCTCGGGCATGGATGTCTGTGATGTCCTTATGTTAGTTAGGTTTAAATAGTTCTAAGTTCTATGGGACTGATGACCTCAGAAGTTAAGTCCCATAGTGCTCAGAGCCATTTGAACCTGAACAATGATCACAAACACAATAGATGTACAAGTGCTACACACAGAGGAAAAGGGGGGCAAACTCGCCAAATAGTAATTTTAAAAAATGAAAAACAGATGTGTATAGCCCCACACCTATTATTAAACGAGCAGACCCAGTTCAATCATTGACCTCTTTTAGATAATATCACAACCACAGGATAGAAGCAAAACTTTGGGAATCAGTCCATCGTAGTTAAAAATATCTTGGATGGTGCATAACTTTAGTCCGGTCATTGTAGTATAATTGGTGACAGTGTGCTAATGTATGTAATTTGTTAAAAAAATGGTCATTGATGCAACTGTACATTAAGCTATGGATCGATACCTTAAGAAGTTGACATTATTTTTGCCTTGTGATCATGGCTATCTCTGTATTATCATCTTTGGGAATCAGTAAGGTACTATGGGCTTATAATTTGAAACCTAGGTTGTGCAATAACATTAATAATAAATTGTGAAACAAGGTTAAAAACGGAGTTTCTTTAGTTAATTTGCAATGTTTCACGAACAACCCACATTTCATTCAATTAAAATTCAGTAATACATCCTACGGGGTGCTATCCAATCTGGCTCATTCAACGGTCATGCTTTGTACACTTTTGATAAACATCTCTTGGATGTTTTTAATTTATTATGACAAGTTACCAGGGGTTTGACTCTTAACGTGGATAACTTCCCGAATGCTTGGTGTCCGTAAATGCCTATTTGCATTATAAAAATATAACCATTAACCACCTGAAGACGTATCTGTACTGACGTGAAACCGGGAGGTGAGTATAAAACACATTCACTCAGTTGTACAGCTGTTGGAAGCTTGACTTTTTAGTTGTTACAATGTTTATGATTATTTAAATTGTCACTGAGTGCTGATCGTTTTTCTTTTTTTCTCTCTCTCTCTCTCTATTTTTCAGAATATAATCCGCCTTAGGAGCGTAATGAGAGCGTAATGTTACTTTGCAACTGAGATTCAGGTCGCTACATTCTAATGGTTTACTAAGATGAATGACATTCTTAATAGTGGCAGAATGGTTCTCAGGGAGACAGAAGAGACTGTGATCGTTACGCAGTTTTATGGAATACATTTCGAGGCAGTAGACGCTACACCACGAGTAGAAATTACAGTGGTACATTTGGAGGCATCGTTGAGAAGCCCGAAGGGTTGCATCTGATGCCAAGCGTTCTTACGCTCCAGCCATGGGTGTGCTTGGTGTCTGCATCATCTCAGCTGAGGGTTGCTTCCCGCTTGGTACGTTGGACGCCGAGTTAAGCATGCAATCGCTGACGTCCTTTTCGCAGGCTTATGCCTTATCTTATTTCCAGAATGGAGAGAGGTATCATGTTTCGTAGGACCATTTTAGCGAAAGCTGCTCGACTATGAAATGAGTCACAACATAATTCACAGAATGCAGGTAAATCGAAAATGACAAGTACATTGTGATTCTGCTTCGCTTAGCTCTGTATACGTTTATGCAAGGCGGTGTACTTTTTCTTCCGCTGGTTGTTACCTTTGAGCTACAGAAAGGCTAGCTCGAATTTGGATATTTCATCACGGAACGACAACGCAGGATTACATCGCGGGGAGTGTAACTGTGTTGGGGCATCCGGCCCGCCGACTGAATTTTGTAGTTTTCGGTCGATGCATATGAGATATGTGGAATAAGATCAGAACGTTTCCTTATTAATTTGACCTTTGGTAAAGTTTCATATTACGATGACTTCAAGAGTGTCAAAAGCGCGCTGCTACAAATTACTAAGAATGAGCACACTGTCAGTTAATTAACAGAATATTTCTCATTAACGAAGCACGTTTATAAGACTTTACAGTAATTATTTAGCAAGGTTAAAACTTGATAGTGTTTTACGACTGCGTGTGGTAGGAGCAATACACCGAACTCACGTTGAATTAACTTTGGGAAGGCTAATAACCTCATATCTCGATTAATGGGCTGCTCTGATACAAAGGTATAATTGCGTTGCATAGATTGGATGTGTGTGACTGCGAATGGATACGTGTTAACTGCGAATCTGAAAATATCCGTAAGCAATACTGAAATTCATTAAAATAACAAGTGTAATTCGGATCATATTTGTTCAATCACGCAGTCATCGTTAACGATAAACGCGATCGACGGATGTGAGCCCCACTGCTCGTAACTCAGTCATTTGCAGCAACATTAAAAAATTGAAATAGCGAATATAGATAGCTAGCATATGTCACATTCTGACTCGCTGTCCAGGAAATATACGCTCATTTCATGATTACACTTACTTTTCGGGCACATCTGACATTTTTGGATAGGTGGCTACGATACTATCATAAATCTTTTTCTTTTCTTTTTCAAAAAAACAGACAAACTTACTGCAGTTCACCATGTGATCAAAAGTATCTGGACACCACTATGTTGTTCTTGTTGTTGTGGTCTTCAGTCCAGAGTCTGATTTGATGCAGCTCTCCATGCTACTCTATCCTGTGCAAGGTTCTTCATCTCCCAGTAGCTACTGCAACCTACATCCTTCTGAATCTGTTTAGTGTATTCATCTCTTGGTCTCCCTCTACGATTGTTACCCTCCACGCTGCACTCCAATACTAAATTGGTGATCCCTTGATGCCTCACAATACGTCCTACCAACCGATCCCTTCTTCTAGTCAAGTTGTGCCACAAATTTCTTTCTCCCCAATTCTATTCAATACTTCCTCATTAGTTATGTGATCTACCCATCTAATCTTCAGCATTCTTCTGTAGCACCACATTTCAAAAGCTTCTATTCTCTTCTTGTCTAAACTATTTATCGTCCACGTTTCACTTCCGGACATGGCTGCACTTCATACAAATACTTTCAGAAACGACTTCCTGACTCTTAAATCTATACTCGATGTTATCAAATTTCTCTTCTTCAGAAACGCTTTCATTGCCATTGCGTGTCTACATTTTATATCCTCTTTACTTCGACCGTCATCAGTTATTTTGCTCCCCAAATAGCAAAACTCATTTACTACTTTAAGCGTCTCATTCCCTAATCTAATTCCCTCAGCATCACCCGATTTAATTCGGCTGCATTCCACTATCCTCGTTTTGCTTTTGTTGATGTTCATCTTATATCCTCCTTTCAAGACATTGTCCATTTCGTTCAGCTGCTCTTTCAGGTCTTTTGTTGTCTCTGACAGAATTATAATGTCACTGGGAAACCCCAAATTTTTTATTTCTTCTCCAAGGATTTTAATTCCTACTCCAAATTTCATTTTCTTCCCTTTACTGCTTGCTTAATATGCAAATTGAATAACATCGGGGATAGGCTGCAACCCTGTCTCACTCCCTTCCCAACCACTGCTTCCCTTTCATGCCGCTCGACTCTTATAACTGCCATCTGATTTCTGTACAAATTCTAAATAGTCTTTCGCTCCCTGTATTTTACCCCTGCCACCTTTAGAATTTGAAAGAGAGTATTCCAGTCAACATTGTCAAAAGCTTTCTCTGAGTCTACAAATGCTAGAAACGTAGGTTTGCCTTTCCATAATCTATTTTCTAAGATAAGTCGTAGGGTCAGTATTGCCTCACGTGTTCCAACATTTTTACGGAATCCAAACTGATCTTCGCCGAGGTCGGCTTCTACTAGTTTTTCCATTCGTCTGTAAATACTATGTGGAATTGACTAGTAGACTTCACGAGAGGTGGTGCCCCAGTATAAAGGGAGGCATGGAGTACCATGTAGTCAGTGCAGAAATGTAACGGCAGAGTGGGTCTGTCAGGTGAGGTCAGTGATTTCGACGTGGATCAGACACTGGGTGTCAGCTGAGTAACAGATCAATCCTTCTAAGGCTGTCCACGTTGACGGCTGGTGATGTGATTACGAAGTGGAGAACGCGAAGTAACAACCACAGATAAACCGAGACCTGGCAGACATGATCCTCTCAAGCCAACATAGTCGATCTTTGCGGAATGTGGTGTAAAAAATTGCATGAAATCATCAGAAGGGATCACTCGTCAGTTGGAAAAGTGCTACCAGCAGCCCAGCTAGCACAATGACTCTGCGTAGCGAGTTAAAAAGAATGGGGTGCAATGGTCGAACAGCTGCTCATAAGCCACTCATCTCTGTCATCAGCGCCGACTGACGCTTGAGGAGGTATAAAGAGCGACGCCACTATGCAATGGATCACTGGATCGCCGAAAACGAGTGATTTGGAATGACGAATCACGCTGTGCCCTCTGGCAATCTGGTGGAAGGGATTGGGTTTCATGAATGGCTGGGGAATCTTACGTAAAGTCACGTGTAGAGCCAACAATGAAGGAAGGAGAAGTGGTGTTACACGATGGGTAGGGTTTTCGTGGTTAGGATGTGGACCCCTTACTGATCTTATCAAGATGTTAAAAGCAGAATGATATGGATGGACACGTTTCACAGCACTGTGTACTATGTACAGCAGAGGCATCGTTCAGAGTCAATGACTGTATCAGCACCCTGTCATACAGCAGCATCTGTGAGACAATGGTTTGAGGACAGAAATATTTCTGAAATGAATCGGCCTGCTCATAGTCCCGTCATGAACCTAGCCGAACACCTTTGGGGTCGAATTTTTTCCACACCTCAGCGTCAAACATCCCTATTTTTCCTGGTGTCGTCGCTTGAGGAAGAAAGGTGAATTTTGATATCAGTGGGTGGAAACCATTGAGCCCATAGAAGCAAATACAATAGCAAATTTCATTTCTAACAACAAGTACGTCTGACCACGTAAAGGTTAAACAGCACATCTCTCAAGACAAAAGAACAAGTCATATTCAGTTTTACAACTTTACCTCCTGGTATAAACCCACATATATCAATTAATTAAATAAATCTTTCTGACAAAGAAAGTCCGTCATAATCAGTTCCTTAATGGGACCAATCACAAAATTGTTTTGCAAAATCTTTAAGCAGCTACAGTATGTTCATCACCTAAAGATTAATCTTTACGTTTAAACTCCATTAGTTAAAGATTACCAACATAGAGAGCACCATGGACAAACCAATTAGTATCTCATTAACAAAGAAGATGAATCCATTCAACAATCGAAGAAAACATACAATTACCAGCAACCGGCTCGCTCTACTGAGACTCGGGTGGCCCAGCTGAGGCATCGAATAGGTGCCACAGTACCAACAGTTCGTCGCTCCACAGAAAGGGCGCATAACAAGAAGAAAATACACTTCCTAAAACAGAACAACACCAATCAGTTTCAAGGCTGATAACACTCTTAAAAGGTACAAGGCTAAAACAATCTTGTTTTTTAACCGACAACTACAGTTAACTTATTCCTTTACTGCACGGTAAAAATTACTGCAAGTTAAATTTATTAACAGCCGCCGCTTTGTCTTTACCTTGAGTGTGAACATTAATTACAAGAATACAAGCACCGAGCGCAAGAAAAGAAATTCTGCACAGTTAATTTTGCTAGCGGCGAGACTCTTGCCTTTAGAAAACATGAGCACTGACTCCCCGAAAGTAAGTCATTCACGACACAAAAGATAGCGCGCAATTAAACTGATTATCGGCAAACAGCTTACCTTACAACTACCATTACCCTTCTTTCAGAAACTTATCACAGCATTCAATGACCTGCAGCGAAACGCTCCCTCTTCAAAAACTCGAGGAACAACGCCAGATACTCGACATCGTCTAGACCATTAATAAGCCTTAATAATTCGTTGTCCCTACTTAGCACACTTTAGCTACCGGCAAGGACGTAATGACGGCAACGTCATTCAGGATAACGGCTCACAACAACACACTATTGATGACTAGTTACCACACTGTCAAGAAATTCGGAGAAGAATTTAGCAAGGCCGCTCACCGTTTCTGAAGTTGAAGTCCATATGTGCTGGCGCACCTGTAGGTGAAAAACGGAGAGTAGGCGGACACGCACAGTTTCCCGATCACGCCCAGATACACAGCGTAGGCGATAATCCTCGTGTGCTCCCGTAGCATGCCTTCCTCATACTCCGAACAGCAAGCCTTTCTTCACACGCTGATCTGTCCTGCCTGCTGGGCCTCACGGGGCGACCCCCCACAAGCGTCTTGGTCCGTAGCAGCACTTTCCGTGTCCAGTCCATCGCTGGCCCTCTAATTCCCTCACTTTCGTGGCAAGGCGCCCTCCCCTCCCGTCACAAAACCCAGAACTCAGCACAACATAAAGAGAGACACTGAGCGCGAGTATAGTTGCAGTGGTGTGAAATGCGATGCAATTCCTCCAGTCATTCAGACACCTCTTTACAAGTGTCCCCAGCAGAGTTTTGTGCGAAGGGTGGTACCCATCATATTAAAATACATTAATAGGTTCCTGATACTTTCCGTGCCGACACGAAAGTCGCCACTCTTCCGATGCCTTTGAACACCAGAGCGCGCCTCTGCCTCTGGGGCTGTTGGACGGTTCTGTGGGCAGTGCGACTCTGGCGCTTCCTAAACGAAGCTTCCTGCCGTCTGACGAGGAGTTACAACATGATTATTCTTCCACAGCCAGTTGGACACCTTCAGCGACCATCGGCCGAGTCCTCCACGCTGTAGCACTAGTTAGACATGTACGTTTTACGAGCTCTTTATCGTCAATGATGGCACCTACCAACGGGTGATGGAGTGTGCTTGCTAATGATTACTTGCTCGGGCTTGTGAACCCTGGTGTACCTCGATGCATGCGTAGAAGTACTGGGTGGCTTGTCTGTTATCCAGAAAGGCTCTGGTCCTGATTCTGGAAACCGTTGGTGTGTTTGGCCCAACTAAGTTGGCTGTCTTAAGCTTATGACTGTGGTGGCTCCAGTCCTAACGGTTGCTGTATTTAATCGGACTCAGTTTGATGACACTGAGGTGTCAAAAGTTATTGGATATTCCTACTATCGTATCAGACTTCCTTTTTGACCGGTGTATTGCAGCAGTTCCACGAACTAAAGTATGGATTCCCCTACAGACATATTGAGTCACACTGTCACAATCGCCGTCCATAATTGCGAAAGTGTTACAGGTGCAGGATTTTGTGCACGAATTGACCTCTAGATTACGTCCCATAAATGTTTGGCTGTATTCATATCGGTAGATCTCGGTGACCAAATCATTCTCTAGAACTGAACAAAATGTCTTCAAACCAATCACGAAAATCTGTGTGATGTTTGAGAACGTGAAGACCATGAATTGCTGCGAATGGTCTCCAAATAGCCGAACGTAACCATTTCCAGTCCGTTCCATGTAAAAACAGCCCACATCATTAAGGAGCCACTGCCAAACTGGCACAGAGCCTTGTTGACAATTTGGGTCCATGGTTTCGTGGGGTCTGCGCCACACTTGAAAGCTATCATCAGCTCTTACCGGCTGAAATGGGGCTCATATGACCAGGTGAAGGTCGTCTAGGGTGCAGCCGATACGGTCATGAGCCCGTGAGAGGCGCTGCAGGCAGTGTTGTGCTGTGATCAAAGGCTTTCGCATCATTCGTCTGCTGCCAAAGCCCATTAAAGACAAATATTTTTAATCTTTTTGAGGTTTAATGTCATTCTTGTCACACAGTATTTTTCCATCCATCGATGATCGTGGATTTATAAATTTGTTTACTGGACTTGTTTGACTATCGTGTGTTTCACAAAGAATTGTAGTTGGGTTTTGCAATCCCTGATGAGCTAATGAAGGATTTTAAAGTTTTAAAATTAAGTTACTCCTAAACTCAGTTATTTAGTAACACTTTTGATGACATAACTTAGATATGCAAAGTAAGGCCATAGTTTCTTATAAGGCCACTACACTTAAGTTTAGAAACTTTTAGTCAAATCCGTCAAATGGCAGTATCTATATGACCGGAAATGGCGTCCTAGTGACAAAAGAGAAGAAGAGGTGTCATGTTTTACGTTGTTCAGTTGCACATGAGAATCTTTGGTTTCGGTGGGTTTTGCTAAGTCACTAAGGTAATCTTTTCCTAAGCTCTGGGATAATTATTTTTTCTAGCTGCTTGCTAAGGAAACTTATTGCAGAATAGTAAAAACTCTCAGTTCTTTTTTAAAATGGGCTTTTTAGAAGTGACAGAAACATGCGCAGGAAGGATGAAAAGTTGTTTGTGGACAAACACCATTCGCAGGAAAATAACAAAAGTATCACTCACGAATCTTTTATTAAAGGTGTGACCAATAGATCGGCCAACAAACAATGTAACTTATGGGTTCCGGAGCATAGGGCTTTACCACTTTCAGCCCTATGTCATTCCTCCTGAATTTTTTGTTCCCAGTGACACCACTGAAGAAGAAATCCCTGCCCTACACAAACAGCAACCGGTGGCGTGGAAGACTTCATGCTCTGGGTAATGGAGGGTGGTGGCCGCCCTGATGATGATGTATATGCTCATGATCTGCCTTGACTGATCTCAGATGCAAGGTATGCCTGCAATGCAACCGGATAAAGCCAGTCTAACTGATGGAGTGAAAGTCAACGAAGTGACTTTACAAGAGCAATGTAAAACGGTTTCTGAGACGGCTCCCCTTTCATCATCTGTCAGGTGGTCCTTAAACAACACCTTAAAATCCCCTAAAATGAAGAAGGGTCCCACTCAGAGAAGAAGAACTCTGAATTGCATGGGGAACAAAGTAACTCGAAGTTTATTCCAAGAGAAATCTCGAATAGCAACGTGAGGACAATGGAAGACAATGTCAAAAACTTTTAGAGAACCTCTCAAGCAGACGTAAGCACGCCAAAACTGGATCATTTGCATCTTGGTGTTGTTTCACCTGCACTGAGAAATTTACAGATGATACGATCCGCTGTTCATTCTGTGGACTGCATGTTTTAGAGCTCCATGCCGGGATTGACGATAGAGACAAGACGCTGTTGAGAACTATTTTAGCCCCCACTGTAAAATAATACACCAATTGTTTGAAAAAGAATCATCCGACCTAAAAATAATCATAATTTGTACGTTGTTTGACATATGTGCGTGATCAACGTACTGGTAGGAAGAACAAACTGTTGAGTTTTACATGGTTCCCTCTAGGTAGCAGCAGTGTGCGCCCACTTCAGTTCTAGTGACAGTGGTGTAGGAACTACGTTATTCGCAGTGCGGATCAGTAATAACTGCTCAGGGTGACTTTCGTACTAGATATGGTGTGGATTCTCCTACAGCACAGAGAATTAGACGATGACATGAACAATTCCAAGAAACAGGTTGTTTGTGTAAAGGCAAATCGCGTGGCAGTCCTCGAGTGCCTGACACAGACATCGAACGCATCCGCCACAGTTTCACGAGGAGTCCGCTGAAACCCGTTCGACGTGCAACTCGACAGCTCAGCAAGCAACCGATATCCCACTGGTGTGCGTTGTGTCGACGTTTACACACGACACCAAACAATATTGAGCTACTGCAAGGGCTTCGTTAAGGTGACAAACAATAACGTGTGGAGTTCTGTAATTTCGTTCTTGGCAAGATAGACGATGACATATTCGTTCCACACTTAATGTTTAGTGTCGAGGCAACATTCCATTTGAATGGAAAGGTGAACAGCCATAATGTGAGTGTGTTTTATGCAGTTTCAAGGGTAAAGGTATATGGTCCATTTTTCTTTGCCGAGAACACTGTTACAGGAAACACATATCTCGATATGCTTGGGAATTTTCTTTCCCCAAGTTGGAGACTCGAACGGCTTCATTTACCAACAGGATGGGGCAACGCCATACTGGCATCTGGAAGTGCGGGAATTTTTAAATCGAAGGATTTGCTGAACGATGGATCGGTCGCACTGGACCAAATGATTCAGGCCTATATTACTGGCCTCCTAGGTCATCAGACATGACTGTATGTGATTATTTCTTATGGAGGATTATAAAAGACTCTGTTTATGTGTCTCCGATGCCAACAACTGAGACATGCATAACAGCAGTTGTAGGAATTGTAACTCAAGACATGCTCGCTGCAGTGTGGGAACAATTTCAATACCACACTGACATACGCCGTGCACCTCAAGGGAGGCATATTGAACGCCTATGAATAGATACGACAAAAAAACTTCTCGAGTTCCCCGTTCATCAAAAAACAAAGTTCACTGTATATGTTTTTTAGTTTCAGAAATGTAGACGTGCCAAATCGGATAATTATATTTGATAACCCTTTCGTTCAGGTGCAACAGAAGACTCATGGTTCGACTTTCAATCGTTGCTTGTAATAAACCCTTTTTTGCTGCTCTTTATTCAACATTCATTGTCTCCAGCCCATCCTTTCCTGGACGTTGCCTTATTTTGGTACATGGCATGCAATTACTGTACACGCCATGCATCCTAAAATGTCCATTTAGTACATTTTTAAGAGTCAGTTCAGAACGCACTTTAACTGTTTCGAATGACCAGATTATTTTTTTTTTTTTTTTTACCTTACAGCTCAAGAGCTGTTCTAAGGGCATGCAAAATTTTAAGTTAATTGGCCGAGTAGAAAGACGATGCAAAATCGCCAAACCTTAAAGTGACCTTATTTGGCGCACCTACCATAGTGTATATCAACATCATAAGCAACATTCCTTTTTTGTGTAAGTCATTATGTCCTGTGATAAAAGAGAATCACTCACACTCCATGAGCATGCTCCAGGTTACAGTGAGTAGATGAGCGGCCGTAAGCAGACGAGATACGCCCCCGCGTCAGTCGCACCTAGCGGCCGGCGCGCGTGCTGCGGACCGCGCTGCCGCCCTGCAGCTCTTTGCTGTGCCGTGCCGGGTCGGGCCGGGGTCCTGGTCGGGGATTACCCCGGGTCGCCACTCGGGCGGCGCACAAAGCCCAGGCGCGCCCCCCTGTCTGTGCAGCCACTCCACCAGAGAGCCGCGCGCTTTCGGGCCACATGGTCGTTTCTGCACGCGCCCTCTCCTCTTATTGCCCCGTGTCCGCTGTCTGCCCGCTGTTTCCACATTCTCCCCTGTGGCCTGCTGACGTTTCTTTTCGCAAGTTTCGTGTTTTGGCACGTTTATTTTTATTTCTTCAGTACTATTCAAACATCACGCTACACGTTGTCGAGAGTGTGGAAACGCATTCAGTAGCATCACCGGCTGATCCCGTGAAGCGGTGGAGGTAACCAGCCACATGGCGACTCTGCCTTTAGCGAGGGCTGGAGGGTAATGTGTTGCCTGAGAACATTAGCTCACCTCAGTGCATAAATAACGTCTACCACCAGCTTCTGAAGGCGTTCAGACGCTGGTGATATCTTTCATTGCCCTCACGTCGCTATTCGATATTTCTCTTGGAATAAACTTCGAGTTACTTTGTTCCCCATGCAATTCAGACTGCTTCTTCTCTGAGTGGGAGCCTTCTTCATTTTAGGGGATTTTAAGGTGTTCGTTGAGGACCACCTGCCAGATGATGAAAGGGGAGCCACTTTCACATCGTTCTTCGTTGACTTTCACTCCATCAGTTAGACCGGCTTTACCCGGTTGCATTTCAGGCATACCTTGCACTGCCTTTGCCTTTCATTTCTTCATTACACAGAGAAAACTCTACGTCATTCAGAGTTGACATTGATACCAATTGAACTTTCATCTGAAGTAATATTTGGAAATTTTTGCCGGAACAGTGGCTCAAGCCTAAATATTCTACAATTCGCATATAGATGCCCAACTATTAGTTTATCTAAGCATGCCCGTCTGTCTGGCCAAGTTCTCAATATCAAGATCGAATGAAACAAGAGGTTTACTGTTACTGGTCACTGTTAATGTTTATCACGACAAGGAAAGGAGCCTGTAACCACTCGAGACAGTGACACAAATTACTCCAAAATCGTAAAACAACACACGCGTGACATATTAAACATAAATCCACCTGATGATGGAAGTTTAAACCTTCGAAACGCGTTGAGGTAACAAATAAACAGTGATTGGTAACAGTAAACGTGTTATAATTGCCTGACATTGTCAGTGTTCTAGAAGGCTATCTTTAAGTGCAATTTTATAATCTTCTTCCTGAAAACTTTTTATTTGCCAAGATCTCATGTCTACAAAACTAAGTAAATTTGTTATTTCATGCCGGCCGGAGTGGCCGAGCGGTTCTTGGCGCTACAGTCTGGAACCGCGCGACCGCTACGGTCGCAGGTTCGAATCCTGCCTCGGGCATGGACGTGTGTGATGTCCTTACGTTAGTTAGGTTTAAGTAGTTCTATGTTCTGGGGGACTAATGACCTCAGAAGTTAAGTCCCATAGCGCTCAGAGCCATTTGAACCATTTGTTATTTCATTTGGTATGAATAACAGTCACGGGAAAGTCTAACCAATAATGTTTAGCATTTAAGGTCATTAGAGGATCCATCCTGCAATATTTACACAAAGACGTTGTCTCGTTACGGGAGGAGCAGCAATATAAAAGAACAGAGGTGGAGAGCCTTGGCGCTGAGGAGTTAGCTCAGGGACAGCTTCCTCGCACAAATTTCCGATTGTCACTTAACATGGGCTATCAAGGGTTACTGACTTAAGTGACGTTTCTTACGTTAATATTTGACTTCAGTTTTATTGTATATTTATAAGAATGAAATATTAGCAGAGTACTCTTGAATGTGATTCAGTTCGAATACCGCAATGACATAAAATTCTTTGGTTTGGGTGGTTTATTCGTATGGTTCAAATGGCTATAAGCATTATGGGACTTAACATCTGAGGTCATCAGAACCCTACACTTAGAACTACTTAACCCTGACTAACCTAAGGACATCACATACATCCATGACCGAGGCAGGATTTGAACCTGCGACCGTTGCAGCCGCCCGGTTCTAGACTAAAGCGCCTAGAACCGCTCGGTCACAACGCCCGGAGGTGGTTTATTGTCAATAGTAATTCATCTAACGTTTGTCAAAGTCTATAAGGAGCCTCGTCCTTTACTTTCAACAGTTAATAATTTGGACGCTGCGTTCATACTTAGCCGAAACAGCAGAAACGTCGCGAGAGTAAAGAACATTGTATTTGACTACTGGTAATTTAATTTTTGTAAACATAGGACAAAACAGACATAGCAGACAAAAGAACCCAATCCATTTTACATGGTGAAATAATTAAGGAAATCTTTTTACCAGTTGAATGCCATTCTTTTAAATCTGTCCATGGGCATATCCGAGTACGTAGATGTTAGAAGAACTTTTACCGTTTTAAAAAGAATCCAGTTGTTGATTTGCGCAAACTTTATGCTGCGAATGATTTTTGTGTTGTGAATGATTCATGGGTTCTCTACTTTACACAGGAAACAAAGCAACAATCAAGTGGGTGGACATCGGTGACTCCAGACTAAAAACAGTTGAAATCATCTGCAAGAAAAGATTCAGGCAAAACTAACTTTGTAATGATTCCCTTGGAGGAGGTACAAAAAGAACTACACGGCGCTATGCAGTTCTTCCACATCGGGCATACCTTGAATGTAAAAGAGTAAACAACTCATCTTTCATCTCGACAATGCACTAGCTCACAATGACACCTCACCAATGACAAAAATGAGCTATTTGATATATACATGGTTCGAACATCACATTTACCATTAATTACTTCATTTGTTCCGACGTGTTATTCCACAAGGCTTATGACGATGAAAACTTTTAAGACCTGTGTCGAATGAAACAACGGTTGGAACTAACAATTGTAAGCTACTTCTGTAAAGTAAGGTAATAACTGTAGTGTATATGCAACAAATATGTAACGCAGCTACAACAAATATGCCTATGTACGTCAGTGAAAATGGACTCGATAAGCAACCTGAGCTATCAGTAAACGGAATCTGACCTGCATAGCACTGTGTGCGTTGTATGAGTGTCAGTTTCTCTGTCATTTAAGCCCTCAACAGATTGTTACACGAAAACTTAAAACTAACATTTGGATAAGCTATCTGACTGCGTATTTGAATATGAAAAACTACAGGAACAAATGAACCTGTAACAATGAATACCTGAGGTATCTGACTGCGTTTTTCAATAAGAATTTACAAGTGAGACAGAATCTGACTTGTGCAAAGGAATTTACTGGAGTGCAGTACATGACATTTTGTGGTGTGTCAGCGTCTCTGCTTTGGCCCTAACTTTTGCACTCACCTCTTTACATGACTACCTTTTTCCATGTGGTCTACAGCAATTCGCAACAGCATGCAGCAGCAGCGGCTGAAGATCTTTTTTTACAGAGAATGAATTTAGTAAAAAGGAATTTGCTTGGGTCCTGTAAACTACTAAATAACTTGTGAGAAGGGACTTCATAAATTAAGTCTATTTAAAACTTCAGAAATCACCATGAACAAGTATTAATAATGGCAATGACAATGACATAGGTGTCAATAATGACTGAGTACCAGGTTAACAAATTATTTCAGTTTCTAAGTTACATTAACATTTAATAACCACAGCATCTATTTATTAATTAGATGTAGAGAATAATTATTATTATTTGGAGGATAAGGAGGCTTCTTTAACTGGCAAGCAAAACAATGGGCTTTTGCAAACTCGGATTAACAATCACGAGCCTAACCCTGCAATTGCTCTTATGCTACGCTCTCTCCTGGCTATATAAATGAAATCAGGCCTCGATAGTGGTAAGATCTGCCATCACCGACGTGAGGGCAGCGTGACACGTCTTCTGTCTCCGAGCTCTCGACCGACACTACTACTTTCACTCTCGCAGGCAGACCTCGCCTCACAACAATGCTTGGAATCACGCTCACTTGTTTCGCCCTCAGATGGTTACTATCGTTATCTGAGTGCTTGCACAATGCAAAGAGTAGCGTTAACGTGACTATACTGTTTTGAATGAAATAGGGAGTTCTGACAGACTCCTTGCACAACATAGTGCTAATCTACCAACATTCATAATTATGGTAATGCCCAGGAGTCGTATGTCTTCCAACAGGGGAGGCCGGATCACACGGATGAAGTGCAGATAAGCATCACCTGTGAGGCGTTGTGTGAAGGATGGGTGGTCGCACGAGGTGGTCGCTTATAACCCCGCCCACAGACTGAATCTACACCGGTGCTGGTGGTTCACTGAATCACAGGGACACTCCGTAGACTACAAGCGTGTGTTCTGAAGACTGACGCTGCAGACCCTCGTCAAGGTGACCTAATATATGAATGGGACTGATGACAGAAATCCCTGTACCGTGGTACCTGAGTGGCGAACTAGCGACAAAGCTATCGTCGTGAGGACAGTTCCGGTGATTTGAAGACCCACACGTGTTATGGTAATGCCCAGGAGTGGTATGTCTTCCAACAGGGGAGGCCGGATCACACGCATGAAGTGCAGATAAGCATCGCCTGTGAGGCGTTGTGTGAAGGATGGGTGGTCGCACGAGGTGGTCGCTTATAACCCCGCCCACACACTGAACCTACACCGGTGCTGGTGGTTCACTGAATCACAGGGATACTCCGTAGACTACAAGCGTGTGTTCTGAAGACTGACGATGCAGACCCTCGTCAAGGTGACCTAACACATGAATGGGACTGATGACAGAAATCCCTGTACCGTGGTACTTGAGTGGCAAACTAACGACAAAGCTATTATCGTGAGGACAGTTCCGGTGATTTGAGGACGTGTTATATGTGACACGGATAGTTTCACCTGTGGGAGAGAGTTTCCACGCGGTCGTTGGTCACCTGCCTACTAAAGATCTTTTACCTCGACCTTCAAGTGCGTGTACCTTCCTTCAAAAGCATTTCCGATTCTGTGTCCATGTCCTTTCTTTTTTTTGTCCTTATCTTCTCAGGGATTGTTTCCTGTAAATAAGTCCTGCTGCTGTTAGATTCGGAGTGGATAGGCAACAACTTTGTTGGAGTTCATAACTCTTAACACCATCCAAGGAACACACACAAAGGAATGTGTCAATCGTAATTACTCGTTTCCAAAAGATGATTTTGCTGAGGGCTCTGCAAACGCTATCAAAGGTATATTGCGACCAGTTAAGGCTACTTTAACGCATTGGCTGCCGCAGTCATAGTGATGGATGTTTCACTGCCAGGCTAGGGCAGGCCACTGCGTCACTGCTGTAACCGCAGGCGGTCTCGTGACATTCAGCTTGTTGCCCATGAATAAAGTTACTTTTAGTACCCGCTCTTTTTCGATAACTTTCAACGATGTTTCTATTTGCACATTGTACTATAAGATGTCATAAGTTTAGTAAGTCGTAACTAATAGTTGTGCAGTTAAAAACACACTAAGAAAAAAGACGACCCACCACGAAGTAATTATCCGAATGGTACGGAAATTGGTAAATATGGCGCACATGTAGAGATAAACAAGTGATTACAATTTCAGAAAAACTGAATGATTTACTCAAGAGAAAGAGTTTCACAAATTGAGAAAGTCAATAACGCGTTGATCCACCTCTGGCCCTTATGCAGGCAGTTATTCAGCTTGACTTTCCATGACAGAGTTGTTGTATGTCCTCCTCAGAGTTGTCGTGCAATTCTGTGCAAGTAGCTGGTTGGAGTCCCCTGCCAATAATGCCCCAAACGTTCTCAGTTGGGGAGGTGTCTGGCGACCTGACTGGACATGGTAGGGTTTGGCAAGCATGAAGATAAGCAGCAGAAATTGTCGCTGTGTGCGGGCGGGCGTTATCTTGCTGAAATGTAAGCCCGGGATAACTTGTCATGAAAGACAACATAGCGGTGCGTAGGATATCGTCCACGTACCCAGAGGCAACCAAAGAGGTTGTCGGGAAGAACGTCGGGTGACAGTCATGCTGGTATTCCACCGCCCGCATCTCGTGGTCGTGCGGTAGCGTTCTCGCTTCCCACGCCCGGGTTCCCGGGTTCGATTCCCGGCGGGGTCAGGGATTTTCTCTGCCTCGTGATGGCTGGGTGTTGTGTGCTGTCCTTAGGTTAGTTAGGTTTAAGTAGTTCTAAGTTCTAGGGGACTTATGACCACAGCAGTTGAGTCCCATAGTGCTCAGAGCCATTTGAACCATTTGGTATTCCACCGCTGTCTGGGCCGTCTCCAGACAGATCTTCATTAGTTATAAGGGCCTGGAATCTCTTTGCCTGGAGTGGAATTGTCTTCAGTGATGAGCCCCAATGACAGGCGAAAATGTCTCCGGAGACGCTTCGGATGGCGATGGGAGAAGACAATGCTCTTCCGCACACGACGAGAGCTCCTACTGCTTGTCTTCTTCCTTTCCAAACCCTACCTTGGCCAGCAAGGTCGCCAGTTATCGGCCCAAGTGAGAACGTCTGGAGCATTATGGGAAGGGACCTCCAACCAGCTTCAGGTTTTTGTGGTTAACGCACCAGTTGCACAGAATTTCGCATGGTATTCCTCACGAGGAGTCCAACAACTCTGTCAATGACTGATGAGCCAAATAACTGCTTGCATCAGAGCCTAAGGTGGATCAACGCGTTACTGACTTGCTCAATTTGTGAAGCTCTTTCTCTTGAATAAATCATCCAGTTTCTTTGAAGTTGTAATCATTTGTTTGTTTGTACACGTACGTCATATCTAGAGGTTTCCGTCCCATTCGGAGAATCCCTCTATTTTGCGTTCTTTTTTTCCCCCTAGAGTGTATTCCTGCTGTGCTAATGAGGGTAATGCAACAGTACCGTGAACCTCCGTGGGGTGAATTGGCTAGAGTTTTATCGATCTTTTGCTTTTTCCCCTGTAGAGTAGTATGGGTGTAAAAAGTGCCTTACTTATGTGAATTACATATTGCAATTTACATTGAATATAGATTATAAGTACCAATTTTGGCACGGTGGCCACTGTAGGTAGTATCCGGAGGAATCCGTATTACGGCAGTCATTCTCAGTTTAACAAATCATGAGGTAACAGCGTAATATTTTGTTCATTAGTTGCGTAAATAAAGAATATTAGGTTGATCATTTAACGATGTGAAGACAATGCAGCATTACTAAAACAGTCTCCAATAAGAAACTTTTTCTTCCAGTTGTTTTTGCACCATTCTCGTTCCTCATGTGTATTTTTTATTGAAGCTGTAAATACACTTACTTCTTTTTCGTTTGGATTTTGTACGAATTGGACGTGACTTTATTAAAGTATCACGTCAACATTCATCATTCATTTTGAGTAGTTTAAAAACCATAATTAATCTACAAGAATGCAGTGTAATGAACATTTAAAGCTTGCGTTTCAAGATTCTGAACCGCGTTCCAATACCATTTAGGGAGACCTGGCAGCGATGTACACATGCGTTATTCTCTTGCTGTTCTGCGTGAGTATGAAAGTAAAATTACAGGTGAGGGCAACTTCTGGTTAAGACGCCGGGAAAGCTGGAAGAGTCACATTGATAGAATTACCTTACATACCATAAAAAATTTGCTTTTTAACGTCGTACGCGAGGGCGTGTTTAGAAGTAATGCCTCCGAATTTTTAATGTGAAAACTATTAACGCTTTTTAAATAAAACAAACGTTATTAAAATTCTACATCTTTATTCTTCATGTCTACGTATTTATTTCTCAACATAGTCATCATTGTGACGAATACGTTTCTCCCAACGAGAGACCAGTTCATTGAATGTGTCAGTGAAGAATGTTTGACTTGGTTGACAGACCACAATCTCGCCTCTGCTTGGATAGCTTCATCACTATCAAAGTGAAGTCCCCGAATGTGTTCTCAAGTTCTGGGAACAGATGAAAATCCGATGGGGTCAAGTCGGGATTGTATAGAGGATTGTCGATGACGGTGAACCCAAGGCCTCAAACTGCTGCAGACATCGCAGCGCTCGTGTGTGTCCGGCATTGGAATGTTGAAGGAGAGAGTGCTCCTCGTATGGACGAACTCTTCTAATTTGAAACTTGATAACCACACGCAGTTTCTCACGCACCGACATAGTTACGTTATACACCGCCATGTCCCATACCTCAATTTGTGGCCATCTAGCGGCAGAGGTCTGCGTATATGTAAACATGAACGATAAAGATGTAGTATGTTAATAAGGTTTATTTTATTTAAAACCCTTAAGAGTTGTCAGACAAAATATGCCCTCGTAAATAAGACAAATTTGTAAATGCTTTAAGATGTAGTGTGTCGGTTATGCGTATTGTACGTAGCGGTTCGTATGAGTCGATTGAGATTCGGCGGTAGTAAGTGCAAGGTACCTGCCACACTTCTCAGCTGAAAACACGATTTACTCTACAAGCAATTCTACGCCTTGTAGATTTACAACACCACAGAATGACAATGGCAAAGATAAACTTTCATGTTGCTATGCGCAGATGCAGGTGATGCTTAATTACTTAAGAACCAAAATAAAACTCATGAAGAAATGAAACTATTAATTTTCCTGGTTTACCAAAAATATTCCTAACAATGGCACCCTTTTTACAGCACAACGCAGACACAGTGAGTGCACGGTTCAGTCACACAGAAACGACTGATGATATACAGGATGTATCAATAAGAATCATCCGATTTGGCACATCTATATTTCTGAAACTAAAAAACAAATACAATGACGTTTGTTTTTTAATGAACGGGAAATGGTCTTTTATATATCTTTTAATATGTGTTCAATATGTCCCCCTTGAGACGCACGGCATATGTCAATGCGGTATTCAAATTATTCCTACACTGCAACGAGCATGTCTTGAGTTAAAGTTTCCACAGCTGTTTTTATTCGGTGTCTGAGTTCAATCATTTTTGCTGGTAATTGAGGCACATAAACAGAGTCTTTTATAAACCCCCACAAAAAATTATCAAATACAGTGAGGTGCGGTGACCTTGGAGGCCCGTAATGTAAAGCTGAATCATTTGATACAGTGCGACCGATCCATGGCTCAGGAATACGTTGATTTAAAAATTCCCGCACTTCCAGATGTCAACTTGGCGGTTCCCCATCCTGTTAGAAAATGAAGGCGCTCGAATCAGTCTCCAGCTTTGGGAAAATAAAAGTTCTCGAGCATATCGAGATATGTGCTTGATGTAACTGTGTTCTCGGCAACAGAAAATGAACCATACACGTTTTCCCTTGAAACTGCACAAAACACGTTAAATTTTGGAGAACGCTTTCATGTTGTACAGCTTTATATTGTTGTTCCATATCTCATATTCTCCTATTATGGAAGTTAACTTTTACATTTACAAGGACTGTTGCCTCGTCAGTAAACATCAAGCATGGAAGAAATCTGTTATCCTCCATTTTGCTAAGAACGAAATTACAGAACTACACACGTTGTTGTCACCTTCATGAAGAGCTTTCAGTAGCTGAATTTTGTATGGCTTCATGTGTAAACGTCGATGCAACACACGCCAGACGGATATCGGAGGAACGCTGACCTGTGTAACTGCACGGCGAACGGATTTCTGCGGACTCCTCGTGAAACAATGGCGGATGGTTCCGACGTCTGTGTGAGACACTCAGGGACGGCCGGAGATTGGCCTTTACACAACGTGTCTCTCGGAATTGCTCATGCCTTCATATAATGCCCTGTGCTGTAGGAGGATCCACACCATACCATACCTAGCACGGAAGTCACGCTGAGTAGTTGTTACTGATCGGCACTGCACAAAACAGAAAACACAAAACGCTTTCTGTTGTCCCGACACAGTTTTTACTAGAACTGAAGTGGGCGCACACTACTGCTACCTAGCGGGAATCATGTAAGACTCGAGAGTTTGCTCCATTCAACAGTATGTTGTTCACGCACATATTTCAAACAACATAATAGTTACGATCTTTTTAAATCGAATGATTCTTTTTGATACATCCTGAATATTGAGAGAAAAAGGGTCACCTCAGCAAAGCTGTAGGAGCGAAAAATAATAATATTCGTTAAAATCAACCATTGATTTATGGATCCTTCAAATATGATTCACAGATCGCGGTAAAGTGCAGAGACAATTCAGTATGCCAAGGACAATAATTAATTAGCAAGGAACTACAAATAGAATTATATTAATCATTAGTGAGACAAAATCTCTGTCTTTTCGAAAGAAGTGTATAAATGCTGAAGGCACCAGAATTCTGTGTGAAAGACTAGTGATCACCAACCAAATGACTGTTCAAAGTATGAGCTGCTCGCAAATGAAGTAATACTGCAGAAGATCGACTCACAATACCAGTACAAAAAATTTACTATAAAAAGCAAACTCACGTTGTGGAATACAAGCAAACGATAAGCTGCACAAAAAAGCAGTGAAAATGCCAACCGCGACACTTATTTTTATAAAAAGCAGCGAAAGAAGCGGCAGGCAGGGTCAGACAGCTCTCGATATCTCCGCGTGTCCCGTCCCCCTGTCTGTCTTCCACCCTACTCCCGGTTGCAGGCGATGCTTCTCGAGTTTTACCACCACGACAACCGAGAATTTCTCCGCATCTTCTAAAATGAGGTGGAAGCCGCAGAGTTTTCTCCACAAGAGCTTGTTGTATTTCCATAAACCTGTTAGAAATTGGCAATAGATTGTCTCTCACGCAATCCGTTTCCCACGTTGTGTACGGTAAAACGGCGGTGGCTCATTATCTTCAAATGCTTCTAGGAAATCCCATGGGAATATCTTGCTAACCCCCCCCCCCCACCCAAGTATCACTCCTAGTTCGCATACCCCTCAAAAGGCGTTTTGTGGTACACCATGCACCATGCCGGTAGTACCGTTAACTGCGGTGGTCTTCTCGCCTCGTTCAACCAACCCTCCTTGGTGGAATTCGGGGAAACCTCCAGAAAAGCCGCTTCCCCACCGCCCAACATCTAAAGCCTGCAGCTGGCCTTTCTCACCACGTTCCAGCAATGGTAAATTTAACAAGCTCATTCTCCAGACTTTATAAGCCCAATTCCTCCTACAAGATCATTTAGGATGATAAGAGTACACAAACACATAGTGCGATAACACAAAAGGAAAGGACAGGGTTTGTTTTCAGTGTAACATTTGGTACTGCAGTCCAACCCAAAACTTCATTCCATAGATCTTTTTTTTCTTATTTCAACATTTGTTTCCACCAAAAACAATTCTATCCAAGCATGCTCTCTGTATTCTGTTCATATCCTCTTTCAAAAATAGTTTTTCTCCACTGTACACCACTTTTTTAGCCAAACCATTTTCTTATAGCTTCTCAATGCATTTCTTCCAATCCATCATAGTTAGTTTCTTATATAGTCTACCCCCTCTTAAGCTAACTTATATCTACTGAGCTCAGATACTAAACTAAGGGACGAGGCAATGCAGCAGCACAAAACAATTAACATGAACAGCAATGACAAAAATATTCAAATTGGCAAAGCAATTGCAATATTACAACTAATATAAGGCACTGTGCAGCAAACAAGAAAAATAAATCCATAGTAAAACTGCCTTAACAGCGTAATACATAGTCAAATTCAGTAACATTATGCCTGGCAAACAGCAGCAGCAAATGCAATAACTTGTATCTAAACATGACAAAGCTCAAGCAGAAAAAATATTACAGTAAAAATGGCCATGTTTAATACCTATGTCACATCTTAACACTAGAGTGATGCATCACAAAAACTTACTCTACCAAAAAAAATTACCAAGCAGTTGAAAAGAAAATTATGTATGCAGTTACTGTTATTAATCCCTTATTATTGTTCTTTCCATTCCAAGTGCAGATCTGTTGGCAGAAAGTGTTCACATTAGCAAATGCACTTAATTTTATTTTATAAAGCCAATGCTGACACACAGCTGGAGATATTAAACAAAATGAGCAATCTCTCAACTACAAAGACAATAGAGTAAAATGTTTCTCATCATTTCATTAGGCATTTTAGTAAATATCATAAATTACGAGCTCCACAGTATGCTTTCAACAAGGAAATGTCAATAGCAAGGATAATGGCCTCTCCTTTCTTTTTTTCTACCTGTGCCTCTGAAAAGGCACACACTAATGGCTTGTTCTCCAGGCGTCTGACACAGCTGGGTGCCCACGACGCATTACGTGCAGGTGGTCACTTAACTATCTTACGGAAATATTTATGACAGCAGTTTCCACTACAGTGACAGTCTCATATAAAAATATTTCACACGTCAAGAATTTGCGTTACAAATCTGTAGAAACAAAATCTTATGAATATAACAGTGTCCAAAAAATTTTCGCCAGCATTGTGATACATTCACACATTTACACACATTTCATAACTCTTAAAGTACGATTCTTGGTTTCCAGCATCCTTTATCACAAGTCAGAATCCCTAACTGTTGTGTCTAGACAAGACAGCCTAGACACAATGAGAGGAAGCCGAAAGGCACGCACTTAAACTCACGCAGGCTGGCGTGAGGTCTGAAACAGGATACGTAATGAATGCTATAAAGAAAAGTACATAGCTTCTGGAATACTTAACTTTAATCCATATTTGTAGAACATCACTCTTGATGATACATTAATAAAATCTCAATATCAATTGAATACGGTGCCTTGCTAGGTCGTAGCAAATGTAGCTGAAGCCTATGCTAACTATCGTCTCGGCAAATGAGAGTGAACCATGGCTATCAACGTCGGCTGTACAACTGGGGCGAGTGCTCGTACGTCTCACTAGACCTGCCGTGTGGTGGCGCTCGGTCTGCAATTACTGACAGTGGCGACACGTGGGTCCGTCGTATACTAGCGGACCGCGGCCGATTTAAAAGCTACCACCTAGCAAGTGTGGTGTCTGGCAGTGACACCACATTCCTCCCCCACAAATCGGCAGACGGTTGTGTTATACGGCTTCCGCCCACCGTGGGGAGGACCCCATGTTGACATATGCGACGAGGTGGGGAGCCTAACAACAGGCGAGGCTGTGCCACCTGCACCCAGCCATTCGGTCCGAGGGGAGCTAGGAAACGCCTGAAAACCTAGTCCAGGGTGCACGCCAACATGTGGTGTATGCGCCCGTAGATAGGCAGGAGGGGCCGAAGGGTCGACCTCCATCGAGTCAGAGCACCCGACTGGCGAAGCCGACAGATGGTCCGGAGCGGGCAAGAGTTCCATGGTGGAGGACAACTGGTCACGGGAAGCGATCGGCGGCACATGATCCAGGGCGGCGCCGGCGCCGGCTGCGGCTGCTGCGGCGGCGCGACGCCATGGGGCAAAATGGAAGGCATCGTCGGTAATACCTGGGGATGAGGCCAGCCAGTAGATGGGTCCCCAGGGCGCTGACCGGACGGCTTCATCGCTGAAAGCAGACAGGGAGCGGCAGAACCCGTGCGACGACAGAGGCGCAGCTGATTGAGATGCCGACGCACCTCACCAGAGGCCCCCAAAACCAGATACATAGCACAGCGAAGAACGCACCCTGCGAGCCAACGCCGTGAACTGTGATAGTTGCGATAATAGTCAATGTCGCCTGGGGCAAAAGCAGGTGTCTGCCGCTGCACAGGAACCTGACGCGGCGGATGTATCAAAGACATCAAGGTTCGATGAGAGCGACCATGAGCAACTCAGCCGGCGAGCTACCATTGTGGAGCTGAGAGCGATACGAGGACAAAAAGAGCAATAACGCGTCCTCCCGAGAATGCGACTCTTTTAACTTCAACATCTGGGACTTGAAAGTCCGGACCAAACGTTCAGCGGCACCGATTTACTGTGGCGAAAACGGCGCGGACGTCAGATGTTGAATACCATTGGCCTTGCAGAATGGCTGAAATGCTGCGGACATGAATTGTGGGCCATTGTTTAGCAACAAAACGCAAAACGGTAGCAAGGACAGGGTCTGCAGCTGTGGCTGTAGCTACACGACGAAAATCAATCGGAAACGATTCGACCACGTCATCGGTTTCTGAGTCAATGAACAGGCAAACAAGTTCGGAGGAATCGAATGCTTTATCCTCAGCAACAGGCAAACGGGACAACGCATCGGCGTTTCTGTGCTTAGCAGTGGACCGATACAAGATATCGTAGCGGTACTGCGAGAGGAAAATAGACCAGCGAATGAATTTCTGCGCTGTACGTGGAGGTACAGGCTTGTTCGGATGAAAAAGCGATGTCAAAGGTTTGTGGTCTGTGATGATGGTAAAGTGACGACCATACAAGAAATCATGAAACTTGGTAACACCAAATACGAGAGCCAAAGCTTCTTTCTCGACCTGTGAATAATTTCTTTGTGCTGACGAGAGCAATTTGGACGCAAAGGCAATAGGGCGATCATGCGAACCATCTTTGTGCGCAAGCACAGCACCGATCCCGAAATACGATGCATCAACCATCAACAAAAAGGGTTTCTGGGGATCGAAAGGCATAAGGCAAGTATTAGAAAGCAACGCCGATTTCAACTGGTGAAAGGCGCGTTCGCATTCCGTTGACCAGACGAACGGAACACCTTTACGGCGTAAGCGATGAAGCGGAGCTGAAATGGAAGAGGCATGGGGGATATAGCGATGGTAATAATTTATTTTACCCAGCACACTCTGTAGCTGCTTCAAATTCTGCAGCGAAGGCAAGTCTTGTATGGCACGAAGGTGCTCTGGACTGGGATGTATGCCTTGGGCATTGAGTACATGTCCCAGATATGGCAATTCACGAGCAAAAAACACACATTTGTCCTTCCGCAAGCGAAGACCATTTTGTCGCAAGACCTGAAATAATGTTCGGAGATTGGCTAAATGTTCGTCTGCCGTTTTTCCGGAGATCACAATATCGTCCAGATAGTTTCCTGCAGTAGGGACCGATGCACAAACAGTTTGTAAATATTGCTGAAACAATGCATGGGCGGATGCACACCCGAATGGCAGTCTTTTGAATCGGTACAAACCAAGATGCGTCTTAACCACCAATACGCGCTGAGATTCTTCGTCCACTGGTATTTGCAAGTACGCATCTGCTAGGTCCAACTTCGAAAAATATTTACCCGGGCACAGTTTGTCAAAGAGATCTGCCAGGCGGGGTAAAGGAAAAGAGGCAGTCACAAGTTGTGGATTCACTGTTGCCTTGAAGTCCACGCAAAGTCTCAACTTTCCAGAAGGTTTTTGCAAAATTACTAAGGGTGAAGCCCAGAGAGAGGCCTGCACACATTCAATTACACCTTGTGATTCCAATTCGTGTAATGTTCTTGCGATCTCATCACGCAATGCGTGAGGAACATTGCGCGCTCTGAAAAATTTCGGTTGCGCGTGTACTTTCAGTTCCAAATGTGCTTCATAGTTCTTAGCGCAACCAAGGCTCGGTGCAAAAATGTCTGCAAATTCTTCACTTAGACGAGAAACACTGGCTGAAGGCACAGTCTGGTTCACTGATAGGACCTGATTTATAATAGACAAGTTAAACAACTGAAATAAATCTAAACCAAACAAGTTCACTGCAGAAGAAGAACGAAGGACGTAAAATGACACAAGTTTTGTTTGTCCCTTGTACGTTGCAAGAAGGCTGCACTGTCCTAACACAGGGATATGCTGTCCGGAATAACTATGTAACTTAACATTTGCGGCATGCAACGGAGGTTTGCCCAGTTGTTTGTACGTGTCTTTATTGAGCAATGAAACTGCAGCTCCGGTATCGAGATGGAATGGTATCACGTTGCCATTAATTTCCGAGTCTACAAAAAGGTTATTGTCCTGTTGACGACAAGAGCGACTGTTTTGTGCAACAGGAACAGACACTGGTACAGAATCACTAGCGAACTGCCGGGATTTCCGTCGACGTCGACGCACACTATTTGTAGGACGAACCCAGTCACTGTTAGAGAGAGAAGCACTGGGTGGAGTGGCATTAACTACATGAATTTCCATGGGCGAAGGTTCACGAGCCTGAGTATTCTTGTTTCGATTCCAGCGCGAAGCAAAGGGCCTGGAATGGTTGTGAGTGTCCGTTCTGAGCTTTTTCTGGCAAACACTTTCAACATGTCCTTTTTTATTACAGAAAAAGCAAATAGCTTGGCGTGATGGGCAATTCTCACGCGAATGTCCCCGCGGGCATTATTTCACTGCATTGGCGTGCTTGCGCGGCACACGTGGCTGCGCGGACGTGCGCGAGGGCTGTTTACAGTTCCGTGCAGCTCGCCCGGCGGGCCGGTTAATGTGACACACAGCTGGCGAAGTTTCAAATGATTCCTGAGCAAAGTCAAGTGCGTCTTGCCGATCCAATATGTCTATCACTTGTTGAAGGGAGGGATTGACTAGTTTCAAAATCTGTTCCCATATACGAACATCAGAAACGTTCTGTGCAATTGCATCACGCACCATAGTATCTGAATAAGGGAGTCCACATTCACACTCAAAAGCACAATCCCTTGTAAGGACTTGCAAAGTTGCAACCCACTCCCGATTAGTCTGACCGGCCGTACATTTTCTACGGAAGAATGTATACCTTTTTGCAACGACATTGACTGATTCCTTGAAATAGGCATCTAAAGCAGACAAAATTTCTTCGTAGGACAGAGTTGCTACATCACGTCGGGGAAACAGTTTCACTATCACACGGTAGGTGGACACACTGACACAAGAAAGGAGATGAGGCTGCCGCTCGTTACCTTGAATTCTGTAGGCGGTGAGATGGAATCCAAATTGGCGTGACCACTCCGTCCAGCTTTCCATTTCCGCCTTGAACGGACGAAAAGGTGGTGCAACTGCGTGTTGTGGCTGCGGTAGTGATGAAGCGGCGGCTGCCGCGTCGTTTTGCAGTGCACGTTGACCCTGGACGAGCTGTCCAAGGGCATCCAATAAGGCCTGCGTCTGCTGATTCTGCAAGCGATAAAATTCGGACAGTACATCTGGAGAATGTGGCGTAGCCATGACACAAGTAAATTAAGCAAGTAGAAAGAAGAAGAAGACCCTTTTTGAGACTCGTCGCCAAATATGTTGTGTCTAGACAAGACAGCCTAGACACAATGAGAGGAAGCCGAAAGGCACACGCTTAAACTCACGCAGGCTGGCGTGAGGTCTGAAACAGGATACGTAATGAATGCTATAAAGAAAAGTACGTAGCTTCTGGAATACTTAACTTTAATCCACATTTGTAGAACATCGCTCCTGATGATACATTAATAGAATCTCAATTCAATTGAATACGGCGCCTTGCTAGGTCGTAGCAAATGTAGCTGAAGGCTATGCTAACTATCGTCTCGGCAAATGAGAGCGTAATTGTCGGTGAACCATGGCTATCAACGTCGGCTGTACATCTGGGGCGAGTGCTCGTACGCCTCACTAGACCTGCCGTGTGGTGGCGCTCGGTCTGCAATTACTGACATTGGTTCCACGCGGGTCCGTCGTATACTAGCGGACCGCGGCCGATTTAAAAGCTACCACCTAGCAAGTGTGGTGTCTGGCGCTGACACCACACTAACCACTAGTCATTATTCATATACGTATTCATCGACACTTCTTCAATATTTCATCATAATAAATACGTAGCATAATCAAATTCCTCATATACGGTAGCATCATCTTATTGATCATAAACATACCTCAACAGCATAACACACATCGTCGTCGTAAAAATACATCATGACACCTCAGTCAAATCTCAAAAACGTCATAGCTTCCTACAACAATTTCAAACCCTAAAAAATATTCTCTGCTCATTTCAATAGTGTCATCTAACTCAAACGTACTTGAAAAAGCATGCTCCCTTACCAAATCCATCATTCAACGCTCTCATAGTATCACAATGGTTCCGAAAAAATATGAACAGTTCACAAAGTACAGACAAAATACAATTTCGTAAGTTTGAAGTAATACAACTCTGTAATTGCGTAAACAAGTGTCACTGACGTAGTAGAAGAAATGTTTATCTCTCAGTTAAATGATCAGATAGCTGTGTAATTTGTGTGTTAGAGGAATATGGTACCGATGTGTAAAGTTGTATAAACAAATACCATATTAGCTAGGGCTCCTTGTGTTTGCCACACACATGGTACACAAAGTAAGCGTGTACCCCCCTGAGGATTAATGTAATTATACCCTCAGGTGTTACAGATTACAGCAATGGAATGAAATGTATCACGGAAAACTTTCTTCAAAAATCTTGAAAAATAAATGGTTTAAGTACAAAATTAATCACTCAAATGTGTGTCCTGTAGCGCTAAATATGCGTCTTGCTGTAAGATAATTGTGTGGAAGTGTCGTAATCATCGTCCTCTGTAAGCTAAGTTCTGCAGAAGTCAATGCACTTACCTCATGATAAACAAAAGTGAAATGCATTGCTTATAGATATCTTACTTATTACGCTTATTGCCGTGATGAAGAAAATACTATGCTGTAACGTATTGTTGTGCTACGGAAAAGGCTGTGTTATTGTAGCTATACCACAAAAGTTACTGCTAAAACATGTTTTACTTTCCAGAATAATACAGAAAAACTGTGCAGATATGAAACAGAAACACCGCAAAAGCAACATTGTAAATTGTCACTCATTAGTAGCGTCGTGTTAAAATCGTGTAGCTGTCACATAAACTAACCACTGTCTCATCTGGTATCTCACAGAAAGTACTTTAAATCCAGAATGTATTTTCAAGTAAACCAAAATGTTGCATTAAAATCTCATTAGCAGTACCAGTATATGTTCTAAGTACGTAAGCCTTATAGTCGTTACGTAATCGTGCAACTAACACGCAAGAATGTACACACACAATAACACCGTGACGTCTGTTCACTATAACAATGCATTCGTAATTACTGTCTAAATATGTTCCCTAGGTTCTAGACTGGATAGTTAACTTTAAAACATAGTTGCATGTTAACAGTTTCTAAGTCTGACGAAGCGTACTAGTAACGTGAAGTGAAAAGTTATATGGCAAAGACAAAGTTAAAAAACAGATTATCTTTCAATAAACAGTTTTACATGTGAAATGTGGTGTAAACCTTTACTCTTCCTAGTACGCAGGGTTTCAACTTCAACGCAATTATCATGTGGTATACGTCGGATTCTATAAGGTCCATTGTAAACTAGAAAGAATTTGTGACTCAATCCTGGCAGGGTCACCATATGAAACGTGCCCTTAGAAAAATTATACAAGACTGTGCTTAAACTGACACACAATATTTTTAGCGCAACGCAATCTGACTTTCAAAATCCCTACAAAAGAATGGCCCTGACTAACATTAACCTATACCTTTCACAAATCACTTACCTCACAACAATCTTCGTTACTCAAGCTTCCGCAATACAGCGAGCGCCACTACTGCTAGCTAAATAACAGATTCAAACTACGGAAGGCACTAACTACTGATGGGCATAATTAGCAAATGAAAGATTTTAATAGAGAACAAACAATATATTTTCCTCAATAGTGTTCAAAAGTCATAATGTATATAGCAGTTCATGATATCCAGTATTACAAATTTCAAAACTCCGCCATCTCTCTCCCCACATCCAGCACTGCTGGCGGCTCACCTCCAACTGCGCAACGCTACACGCTGTTCACATCCAGCTGCCCAACACTACAATGGCAGACAACAATGCAAATTAGCCACAGACTGCACACAGCACAGCCAGTGATTTTCATACAGACCGGTATGTGGCGTTATCAATAAAAAAACCTATACAGTCTACTTACAAAACGTTGTTGTGATGTCTCGTGTAAGGGGAAGAAATGCGTACCATCACGTTTCCGACTTTGATAAAGGTCGGATGGTAGCCTATCGCGATTGCGGTTTATCGTATCGCGACACTGCTGCTCGCGTTGGTCGAGATCCAACGACTATTAGCTGAATATGGAAACGATGGGTTCAGGAGGGTAATACAGAACGCCGTGTTGGATCCCTACGGTCTCTTATCACTAGCAGTCGAGATGACAGGCATCTTATCCGCATGGCTGTAACGGATCGTGCACCCACGTCTCGATCCCTGAATCAACAGATGGGGACGTTTGCAAGACAACAACCATCCGCACGAACAGTTCGACGACGTTTGCAGCAGCATGGACAATCAGCTCGATGACCATGGCTGTGGGTACACTTGACACTCCATCACAGACAGGAGCGCCTGCGATGGTGTACTCAACGACGAACCTGAGTACACACGACGCAAAACGTCATTTTTTCGGATGAATCCAGGTTCTGTTTACAGCATCATTGTGGTCGCATCCGTGTTTGGCGACATCGCGGTGAACGCACATTGGAAGCGTGTATTCGTCATCGCCATACTGGAGTATCACCCGGCGTGATGGTATGGGGTGCCGTTGGTTACACGTCTCGGTCACCTCTTGTTCGCATTGACGGCACTTTGAACAGTGGACGTTGCATTTCAGATGTGTTACGACCCGTGGCTCTATCGTTCATTCGATCCCTGTGAAACCCTACATTTCAGCAGGATAATGCACGGCCGCATTTTGCAGGTCCTGTACGGGCCTTTTTGGATACAGAAAATGTTCGACTGCTGCCCTGGCCAAGCACATTCTCCAGATCTCTCACCAATTGAAAACGTCTGGTCAATGGTGGCCGAGCAACTGGCTCGTCACAATGTGCCAGTCACTACTCTTGATGAACTGTGGTATCCTGTTGAAGTTGCATGGGCAGCTGTACCTGTACACGCCATCCGAGCTCTGTTTGATTCAATGCCCAGGCATATCAAGGCCGTTATTACGGTCAGAGGTGGTTGTTCTGGGTACTGATTTCTCATGATCTATGCGCCCAAATTGCGTGAAAATGTAACCACATGTCAGTTCTAGTACAATATACGGTATTTGTCCAATGAACACCCGTTTATCATCTGCATTTCTTCTTGGTGTAGCAATTTTAATGGCCAGTAGTGTATTTTACAAAGATAAAGGCTGCATTACGATAAGTTGAAGCTGACATAAACTCGAAAGCAAATTTGACTACCACCATACCAGTCCTGCTGGTGGTGCTATGCTATTGCTTTCTCCAAGCTTTCAGCGGTCGTACTTAATTATTTATATTGTGACGTACAGCTTAACGTTCTTCGGCACATTCATATTAGGAATTCGCTGGTTAATTGTACCTAAGTGTTCAAGCGATTAGAAATATTAATTACCGGGGGGACTGGAACGGGAAGCACTCAACCTGTAAGTAGGCTGTTTATGTTTTCATATTGGCAACGCCACGTAGTGCTCTGTATGGTAATCACTGGCTGTGCTGTGTGCAGTCTGTGGCTAGTTTGCATTGTTGTCTGCCATTGTAGTGTTGGGCAGCTGGATGTTAACAGCGCGTAGCGTTGCGCAGTTGGAGGTGAGCCGCCAGCAGTGGTGGATGTGGGGAGAGAAATGGCGGAGTTTTGAAATTTGTTATTCTGGATGTCATGAACTGCTATGTATATTATGATTTTTCAACACTATGAGGTAAATACGTTGTTTGTTCTCTAATAAAATCTTTCATTTGCTAACTATGCCTATCAGTAGTTGGTGCCTTCCGTTGTTTGAATCTTTTATTTAGCTGGCAGTAGTGGCGTTCGCTGTATTGCAGTAGTTCGAGTAACGAAGATTTTTGTGAGGTAAGTGATTTGTGAAAGATATAGGTTAATGTTAGTCAGGGCCATTCTTTTGTAGGGATTATTGAAAGTCAGATTGCGTTGCGCTAAAAATTTTGTGTGTCACTTTAGTGAATGTTTGAGTACGTTCAGTTTTGCTCAGCTGTTTGAAAAGCAAATAGTGTAAGAGGTTTATCAGCACAGTAATTCAGAAATTGTTCAAAGGGGACGTTTCATATTATGAACGTGTGGTTAGAACGTGGTGCTACCCTTTGCTTTCCATGTGACTAAACGACCGTGGTCGAACTTTCTACTCACAAGTAACCTGATAAGGATGATGGTGGTAACTGTAGTGGTCGTGGCTCAATGGTACCATCCGCCCAGCGAATTAGTGTCGAGGTCTGGTGTGCTGGCCAGTCTGTGGATGGTTTTTAAGGCGGTTTTCCATCTGCTTCGGCGAATGCGGGCTGGTTCCCCTTATTCCGCCTCAGTTACACTATGTCGGCGAGTGCTGCGCAAACACTTTCACCGCGTACGCGTACACCATAATTACTCTACTACGTAAACATTGGGATTACGCTCGTGTGGTGTAAGACGTTCCCGCGGGTAAGGGGGGGGGGGGGGGGGGGTACCGGGGGCTGAACTGCACAATAACCCTGGGTTCGGGGTGGGGTTGAGTGGACTGAATTGGCCAGTTGTGGGGTTGTGAACCACTGAGGGCTGCGGCGGGGACGAAGCCTCTCCGTCTTTTTTCGGTCCCCAGTTCAATACAATACATTAAATACAATACAAGTTACAAATTCAACCAGTGTTGTTGGATTCTCTTCAGATGCTTTATAAATAGTCATGTTGCCATTAATCATCACGATTCATTTACTTTGAAGTACAGGTCTGTAGTGGATAATTTGTCCATTTGCACATTTTATAAAGCACTACCTGAAAATGTCCTGCATTTGCAATGAATCAGTGAATTTCTAAGAGGCGACTTGAGCTATTAATCTGAAGCAGCGCGGAAAACGAAGTGAGATAAAAGTACCCCAATTCCGTAGCGTCCTCTCACCTGCGCCTCTCCCGCTGATCGTTTAGTCTTCTCTTAAGGACGGACATTAAGACGAGCCATTTCAGTCCTTTCAGCAGGCATAATGAGGAAATGTCATTAGCGACGAGCCTTCTGGAAGGAATCGCTGAATACTGTTCACCCATTCTTTGCCAGTTGGCGTTCTGTTGGAATGGAGTGTGTCTGCTGCGTCAGCCCGTTTCGGTCAAAGCGCAGTATGAAAATTTCTGAATAGTCTAAAAAGAGGACGGTTTTGTTGTTAATGGTCTCTTATACATTAACTGAAGCAAACCTGTAATGTTGGCAGTAGATATTTGTAAATGTCGGCAGATGAAAGGTAAATACGGAACTAGCTGGCACTCGTACACACAGAGATTGACGAAAAACATCGAAGGCACAAACACACATTAAATCAAGTGATTTTCGTATTATATAGAATATCAAAAGAATATAAAGGCCACATTACCGTCACGTAACGTCACGCGACAAGTACTGTAATGTATTGGATGAAATACACTCGTTATTAAGATGGAAGATGAAAGTTTCGTGGATAAACTAGCGGTAAAGTGCGAATACCACTTCACATATCACAGGAATAATAGACAGGAAAAGACGTACAAGAAAATGAAAATCATGGCAGCAACGTAGATGTCACTGTCTATATGTGAATACGCAGAAACTCAGACAGTACAATAGCGATAATACTCATATTTGTTTTGTAATTCACTGAAAGGAAATCTGTCAACAGCAGTTCTATCATTCATTATAGCTCCAAAGCAACTGTCATCGATCTGAAAGCAAATTAAGAAGTTAGGTAAACAAAATTTTGTTAGTAAATTTATTCCGAGTTTTCAGAGCCGCTTCTCACAAACACGCTGTAGAGTATTAAAGTTGAAAAAGTAAAAATTTTAATAAATCCATATTCTGGAAATACTTTCAGTATTTATTTTTAATGAGAATTGTGACAGATTGCCTCTGGGATATGAAACTTCAGTCTCTTCGGCAACCTCGTTTTCATACTCTCTGACTGCTTGCAAGTTTCCCTTGTAATTGCTCTTAAAGATGGGCTTCAAAAGTAAGATTTTCTGCCCTTCAAACGTGCTTAATGAGCAGATGGCATCAACGCCTGGCTAAAGTTCGTTCAGCAGATCAGACACTTAAGGGTGCAGCTGTTAATAAACTTCGCTTCGAAAAGTGAATACTTACAGTTTTACGATCTGGGTACACTTTAATATTTATTTTTCATTCGAAATACGTTATTCTTGGCAACGAAGAAGGGCACTGTCTGTGTCACTTTATATGTTTTGTTAGGATAACCGATTTCGAGCTTTGATGCAACTCAGCCGCAGATCTATACATAAAATTATTACAAAGTGTAGCTTATCAACAGCAGCCCTCGACCAGATATCGGATTTGACACACACATGCTGCTGGAGGTGACCACCTTACCGTTTTCCAACTCTCTTCACTGTTTCACCCTTACGATCGACGACGAGCGTCAAGCCACCAAAGGTTTGCGGTCTGCGCAAAACTTGACCTAGTGCACAGCTTGTGGGATAGCGTGGCTCTACTGTGAAACGCGCCTTTCGACTCCTCTCTCCGGCTACAGTATGCTGTCGTCCACAGAGGCACTGAAGTTTCCCATTGGGCTTCATGTAAGGCGATGAGGCTGACCTGTGTCAAAGTTCGAAACCGGTTATCTTAAACAAGCACTTCCAGCGACCCGGACTCTTTTTTTATTACAAGTGGTTACGGTTCTCCCGAAAAACAGATCTTGAAGTATGGTGGTTTTCTTTTCCGAATCATAAGTCACTTTGTTTACATCAAAGTTTGTGTCGTGCTGTTAATCGAAGATAAATGAGCCAAGCTTTCATAGGCATGAAAATTGGTCTTTCAGCTCAAAACTGACACACAGTTATGTCCAGTGATCTCAAATAACACGACGCACAAAAAATAAAAAGCGCAGAACTTGAAATCTGTCTATCATACTCGGAGCTTACACAGCTGAAATTATTTCGCTCGTTATTAATTAGTATATTCATTGCAAAGATGGACGTCTGTACCTGTACCTACGTATCGATTTCTACAAGCCTAAATGTTTTAGGACGTCTATAGACTTCCTCAGATGAACTTTTTGAGGTCCAGATGCATGTGCTAATGATATTAATGTGCGTCTTGTAACGTTCTGTGAGCAGTGTGGTTGAAACACAACAGCCTATGGAGTCATAAAATGCAGGTATGTGATGTGGTCGATGTGCTGGCGCAGTTCGCCTTATGGTGCTCTGCAGTGTGTTAAGATCCAGTCTGGTCGTGTATGGGATGAGCATGTTTCGAATAAGATACTGCTATTCATTGCAGGAATCGCGCAGTTTACGCGTACTTATTTTCTTGCTTTGCGTTACAAGGCTAGAAGTGGAGAAGTGCAACAAATCTTTCTCTACAGTAAAGCACGTCTCTCGCGTGGAGACGTTGTTTTTGTGCCTTTATGAAGAGCGTAGATTCCGGTGAATGGTATAGAATCGGTCTGCTATTAATCAATCTGAAAGGTAGAGCCTTTACATTCGTCACATTCCCAGCCTATGAGTGCTCTTCAGTTTTCACGTCATACACGAATTTTCTTCCGTTTCAAGTTCTCACTTGTTGAAGTCTTTTTCACTAAGTGTTCTGAGTACTGATTTTATACCTGTATGTGCCGTCGTAGCTTAAATAGATTTTGGAGATAATTATATACTTTCCTACTCGCTTTGTAAATCATTTTGATTTCCTTGCCATGGCTTTCCCATCTAAATGAATTTATGGCGAAATCCACTTATCAATTAGCACAATCCTGCAAGTGTTGCACGGACTACGGTGAACATTACGCGTCGTTTCATGCTTTTTAGGAACTGTACTTAGTTGACGCACTTTGACGGAGCTGGCAGAATGTAATTTTTTAATCCTATCGCGTGTTACTATTTTATTTCATGCATTTGTGACCTATGGCCATTGCACACAATGGCGTTACAAGCACCACAGTTCACACGGTTTTCAGGTAAATTCAGAAGTCTACTACGACTGATTGGGTTTAAGTAAATCAGTTAACCAATTGTTTTGGACATTAAGTACTCTTGCGTGATGTATATTTCTCAGCTCTGGACCACATTGTCTAAATATAGTGGTCAGTTTGCATTACTTTAGAAGTTCATGGGTCTGAGCTTTGAATGTGAGAGGAAATTTCTATTCAGGGCATAATTCTGACTTCTTTTTGTAGGTAACTCGTCTCAAAAACTGCAGAGGAAGCTTACAAACTATCCAAATGACTTCTGTGTTTCTAAGTATGCCTTAAATCTTGACGAAAGCTGCAGATTACCCGAGTATATCACTGATCAAGTTATACGTCTGGCATGAAACAATGTAAATACACTTTTTCAAATACGAAAATTTTATTTGTCGACGTAATGTACGTCAACTTCAATAAATTTGATCCAGTGATGTTGTGGATAGTTTATCTCCTTAGACAGTTTCTTCCTCATTCCACAAAAATTGCGTTCTTCCAAGCCATCTATCAGGAGTAGGGAACAAATAAGTCACAATATGGGGAATGAGGTGCAAGAGGAAATATTTCGCTGTCCAGATCGTGAACTTCGGCCAACGCAGGGGGTTATGTGTGACAGCGTTCTGCTGCAAAAACACTGACCTGTTTCTGCAACAGTTTACGGTTCTCATCTTTAAGCGTTTCTACGAAAAATATGGCACTAGTAATTCAAGATATCTACCAACGATTAAAGAAAATGTTTTCCATAGTTTTGAGATTTTCAAAAAAAAAAAAAAGGTACTACAGTCTCACCAGTGGTCATGTATGCTAATTTAATTTCCAGTTATTCTGTAGAAAATTAACAGACGTATCAAGTTACTGTGATAGGTAATCTTGAAACTAAGGAGGGCTCTAATATGTTGTTTAGTACAGCGAATATTTCATTGCATGCCATATTATCATACAAGTATAGCATACAGCCCCGTGAAAAGAGAAGATACTGAACTTACAGCAGTCAGAGATATAAATACAAATTTTAGTGTCACGTTAGGTGGTGGCAGGTAACATTTGCAGGAGTACATGCAGACAACAGCTAAAGCCCGTAACACATAAAATACCTGCTTTCTCGATTTCTATATGTAATAATTTCAATGCCTAATTACATAGAAATAGGTGGAAATTCAACTAAATTTCACACAGAATATGCAACGAATGACCCCCTGCTTTAAAATTAAATAACACTAAATCAAAGATGGGTAGACGAATACAACAAACAGGAGGTTTATTGTGAAAGCTGTGTAATTTTATACACAAATTTCGAAGTAATAGTTACTAAAACTGCTAGCAGATGACCCTGTAATCGCAATACATAGCGCCTATAAATAGTGTTACTACGCCCAATTATACCGTTGAAAAGCGAAAGGAGGTTAGCCTAACGAAGAAAGAGGTTAAAATCATTTCTTCCTTTGAACGTGTGTTTCTGGTAATGATATATCACGGGCTGTGACACAGCATTACAGCAATAAGTCGCAGTTTTGGAACACAATTTAACGTTCTAAAAGTATAAGGTGCGAAAGCTATTCGCAAGCTCTTCGACAAATTCGAACAGATAGGCAGAGTGGCCGACGATGTAGCGGAGAACGTTGGACCCTGGCCTGATGAAGTTGCTACTGAAAACGTCGCCACCGATTTTTGCCTTATGCAGCAAGATAGGAAAACTCTGTTCGAAGAACCGCAGCAGAGACACGTTTGAAACGTTCCACCATGTACACAGTTCTGAAAAACAGTCTGCACACAGTTCCATTCAAAATCCTGTATCACCAGATACATCTCTGTCTGTTCGCACAACATATAATTATTATTTTGAAACTTCTGTACAAAATTTTAACAGTGAAATGAAATGTCATGTGGCTAGGGCCTCCTGTCGGGTAGACCGTTTGCCTGGTGCAGGTCTTTTGATTTCACGCTACTTCAGCGACCTGCGCGTCGATGAGGATGAAATGATAATGGTTAGGACAACACAACACCCAGTCCCTGAGCGGAGAAAATCTCTGACACAGCCGGGGGCTGGCCGCGGTGGTCTCGCGGTTCTAGGCACGCAGTCCAGAACCGCGCGACTGCTACGGTCGCAGGTTCGAATCCTGCCTCGGGCATGGATGTGTGTGATGTCCCTAGGTTAGTTAGGTTTAAGTAGTTCTAAGTTCTAGGGGACTGACGACCACAGCTGTTAAGTCCCATAGTTCTCAGAGCCATTTGAACCATTTGAACACAGCCGGGAATCGAACCCGGGCCCTTAGGATCGACAGTCTGTCACGCTGACCACTCAGCTACCGGGGGCGTTGTGTACATAGTTCCGCGTAGTCAGCGCGTACACAACTTTCCCAATAGAGCGCGCACCGCTAAGCCCAACAGTGCAGGCGCAGCGCTCGTCCGTCTCAGCACTACGAGATGGCGCTGTCTTAGAGACGGACCAAATTCTGCTTCCGCCGATCCGCATATTAATATGTAACGCAGCCAATGAGATTGCTGCTAACGTAGAACCTTTTCTATTCACGGATCACACTCGTGCAGTGATACCTGAACGCGCGAGGTATTATAACGAGTGTACAGACCTCCGGTTAGTCAGTCTGCATTAGTCTGCATCAGTCTGCATTAGTCTATAGTCAAGTTTCAGTCTGCGCCTAATAAGATTATCATATTCCTGTACATAGCCATGAAGATAAATGAATAGACACTTTGTCAAGTATCAGAGATATGTGAGAATAAGATTAATGTACCAAGACCAAATGAACTTCAGATTGTCAATTGTAAATAGCATCCAGAATCAAGTTAAGTAAGGCTTATGATTGTTATTATTTTAATAAATGTGTGCGATAATTAATCAAGTTCTGTTTAAAGTTGGTCACCGTCAATCTGCCACTCTAAGCGTGCAAGTGGCATTTCTATCGTCTGACCTAACGGCAGATGGTAAACACGCCACGATAAGACCACGAGACATATTGCTGACACTCGCCTACTTCGTTAGAGCGACAAGTCAAATAATCTGATGGAGTGTGTACCGAAGGTCTTACAGTACGCACAACACAAATAGCTTCCACAGTAAATATATCGTCTGTTGCATCTTCTACCGATCTTTGATTTTGTACTATTTAATTTTAAAATTATATTGTACTGAATAAAACAATCTAAATGGATCGAAATTCTGGCACACAAGTCAAACGTCTGATTGTAACAGCTTGTAAGGTGGCGTGGTGTCCTGAACTTCATTTCTTACATATTCCGTACTCACAATCATATTCTGCACATCAAGACGCTTCATTCGAACCCAAACTCGATAAGGTAGAGTCAATTTTGTATGAATTCATGTAAGCAATATGCAAATCTAATAAGTAAATCGAAAGTGCACACCGAGGTTGAAAAAGTCGAGGCTGGCGTACACAACATGACGGCCACAGGAATTTTCGTTCTGAAGAGGCAACCATCCTACTGGGAGGCCCGTCCCTTCAGAGGAGTGAGTCAACACACGCCCACTTCGGCCGCAGCGACCACCCAGAGAGAGGACAGCTTTTGCCAGAGCGAAGGGATAACGACCCCCGTGTTTGACTTAAAAGCAGATTCCGCTAAATTGTGTGAGGACGACCAGAAGACGCATTTTTTTATGGATCGACTGCGTAGTTACGGAGTTCTCACAGGAGGACAGTATACGCCTAATGGAGATGCTACAAATTTCCGCATTGGTCGACTTAAAAGAAACGTCATTCTCCCGTTTAAAAGAGCAACGCTGATTGGTGGAATATTTCTGACGCAAAGAGCTAAAGTGAGGGAAGACAGCGAATGATATACCCTTACAACTTTCCCAGTAAACGGAGCCGATCCATTGTCACTCTTGGAGCAGGAACATGTAACGAGAGCGAGTGTGCACGTACGTGTACGCAAAGAGAGAGGAACCAAGTATTTCCTCAGTACTTCACCAGGAGAGCACCTCTGTCGTTATCGAATACTCTATATTGATACTCTATACATACACAATACTGAGTCGCTCGCAATTAAGCGTTGTTCACTGTGTTGGCCGCCACACTTATTGTGCTGTGTGAACACGGACAGAGTAGTAGTTAAACGCCAGCGAGCGAATATTGAGTGGCATTGCGGTGGACTGGTTATGTGACTGGTGTACCACGCCAGTAATTAGACTAGGGGCAAATAGGAGTCCTTGACTTCATCAAAGCGTAGGGAGAGTTTGATTGGCGAAGGTCAATCCAGATAGAGAGAGACAGTTGTGTTATTTGTCAGCAGCGAGCGACGCAGGCAGCAGTCGTCGCAGCTCACGGTATTGTGCGCTACAGCGTATGCGAGCCCCATCTGTCCTCCATAACAGTACACTCCATTACATTTCTCATGTGACAGCCTTGATCGCACCTAGAAAAGTTATTCAAGTTGTGTACGCGCGGCTCTCAGCCATTCTGCCGAGTAAATAACATTCTTAAAGAAAAAGGAGAAAAGAACCTTTCCATACTTTGTAAAATAATAGCATTCCTATTCATAAGAGGCAATCTACTGTTCCAAAAAGAAACTGGAAATTTATTATTTTATAAGAAAAAGTTTCACTTGATTTCTCAGAATTTTTTGCAATAAATAATATTTTTCTTTCACTTAATGTTTTTCTTACAGAAACTATCACCACTCCAGTACCCAAGTATTTCACTAGTTATGTAAGAATATACAATATTTTTGTGTCTTTTCCTTACAGTGTACGACTCCAGAACCTATTTGTTGCTGAAAGTTTTTCAAGCAGTTCTTGCCGGTACTATAGGAGCGTCTGTCTGACTTCTGTAGTAGTGTGAGGTGGAAATTGTTTCTTGCAGGAGTCAAAGGGTATTGTATTGTATTGTATGTTAACTGGGGACCTAGAAACGACGGAGAGGCTCCGTCCCCGCCGCAGCCGCAGTGGTCCACAACCCCACGACGACTACTGCAGTCCACTTCACCCCTCCGCCGCCCCACACCGAACACAGGGTTATTGTGTGGTTCGGCCCCCGGTAGACCCCCCAGGAAACGTCTCACACCAGACGAATGTAACCCTTTGTTGGCGTGGTAGAGTAATGGTGGTGTGCGCATACATGGAGAATTTGTTTGCACAGCAATCGCCGACATAGTGTAACTGAGGCGGAATAAGGGGAACCAGCCCGCATTCGCCGAGGCAGATGGAAAACCGCCTAAAAACCATCCACAGATGGTTCACCGGACCTCGACACAAATCCGCCGGGAGGATTCGTGCCGGGGACCAGGCGCTCCTTCCTGCCCAGAAAGCCGTGCATTAGACCGCACGGCCAACCGGGCGGGCTTAGCCAAAGGGTACTTGTTGGATCAATCCATTGCGCAACTTCACAAAATAAAACCCACACGCTCAAAAGCTCTTGCCATCAGGTCATCTAGGTCTTAAAACTGCACTGAACGTAAATGTCACAGCGTCATTTAACTTGATCAAAATTGCCTTTTCTTAAATAATTAATTCCTTTTACCCATATTTCAGCAATTCATTTGGAACCAGAGAACCGTTTCGATAGGTTCAAGTAGAATACAACATTTGGAAGTCTATATAGAATAGGACTGATGTCCCCAAATAATTGACAATACCTATAACTTAGGAGATGCATAACCACTATAATATGTGTCAAATTAAAAATATGTCTACACACGTAGAATGACTTGTGTTTCTTATGCATCATAGTGATGTTACATTTGAATAAAGCGAGGGAGTTAACTACAAATGCAGAAAGCAAGGGCATCTGCAAAGAGAATACTGTCATGTATAAACTGAGACAGATTTACTAGCACTGCACTAATACACAAACTTTATGTCAAAGTGGCCCACCTCGATAGCCGAGCGCATTAACGCACCGTTTCTGGCATTCAGGGAGGCGAGAGTGTCTCGGATCTAATCTGTCTGGCGTATTACTGACAAGGACTGATGGTAAATACCCGGCTGGACCATACGTCCCACCTCAGATACATTCTACACAAACATTTAGGAAAGTTTATTCCACTTGATCATCAAGTTTACTGAAAACGCAGACAGATGAGATACACAAATTCTGTCCCAGATGGTAACGGGATGACAACAAGAAGGGCATCTGGCCACTTCTTAGCCGGCCGCGGTGGTCTAACGGTTCTAGGCGCTCAGTCCGGAGCCGCGCGACTGCTACGGTCGCAGGTTCGAATCCTGCCTCGGGCGTGGATGTGTGTGATGTCCTTAGGTTAGTTAAGTTTAAGTAGTTGTAAGTTCTAGGGGACTGATGACCATAGATGTTAAGTCCCATAGTGCTCAGAGCCATTTGAACCTTTTTTTTTTTTTTGCCACTCCTTGAATCAATTATGCCAAATCCGTTAATAACCGTGCCGACCCTACGACGATCCAAGGCAAATGCACAAGAAAAAGAAGAAGAGGATTAATCCATGGTACCCTGACGTCTTTGACCTACCTGCTGCAGCGAACAAGGCCCATAATTAATTGTTGTGCAGGAGGGAGGGGGTGGAGGAGGGGAGGGGGGAAATGGTGACATTGCTAAAACCCACATAACAATGCTGGGTCCACAGAGAAACGGGAAAAGATGGAGGAGGAGGAGGATAAGATTAAGAAGAAAGCGAAATATGGGCAATATGTAAATAAGCAGATTCTGAATGCGCTTCAAACTTTCCGGAACACACCTAAAAATTGAGGAGAATTATGAAAGTTTAAATGAAGAGGACTTCTTAATTGAGGAGGACTTCGAACAGCTGGAGAAACTTTACCAAAAGACTTAATAAATAAAGAAAAGCTAAACATTCAAATATTTGTGTAACATGAGAGAAAAAGTGAATATGCAGTCTCATTACCCAAACTAACTTTGTGTTTAAGTAGATAATGCAAAGCTATCCTGAGTAGCCCTTGTGGAGTGCGAGTGTTGTGGTTTGATTGCGTATTGTACAATTTCAGCATGATTACAATAAAACTAGTGACTTATTATCAATGTAACATGAGGTTTCATTTGGACGTTGTTTTTCCAGGCTAATGATCGTTATTTCGTTAAAGAAATCTCCTCCTGGGAACGTATAGCAATGTTGTCTGTCAAGCAGTGAAAACGGCACTAAGTTGCAGATCGTTTATCGAATTTAACGCTACTGTTATTCGAGGTGGCACCACTCTTCTTTAAGCAAAATGACCAGTTCCGTCACACAATACTACACGCGCACAACACTAATGTATTTTCCTGTCAAAATATTTTGTAACAGTTGTTACGAAATAACCAGGTTTCATACATCAGCAAATAATAATTTATACCACGTAAGATGCTATTTGCTCTCTATTTAAAGATTATTCACAATCTAACTCGAGTTTATTTCCTGAAAGTGGATTCTGGGCCACCAGTACACAATTATTCACGCAATTATGACCAACAAAATTTATGTCCTTATAGAAAATCAATTTAAAACTGCCACTGCAATATTTCACTAACCAGGAAAGTCCTTGGCCTCGAACAAATACAAATACACCAAAATCGTGTGAGAATTAATGTAAAGGTCTCTTATTGCACTAGTGATACTCCTGCATCTGCAAAATTCTGCAGTCGTCCTATAAAGGCACATTTGCATGCCGAGCGTGAGCTTCCTCGGAAACTCGAAATATTAATTAAATAAATAATCAGTGACAAATAAATAAAGCCTATGGCACACAACTGCAGCGCTGTGTCGCTGATAAAACAAAAGCACAATTACGTTACTCTGATGTTTGATTAAGAAATAGAGAGCTCTGGTAGAAGTGGTGCGAGAAGCACGTATTTTATTCTATTGTCTGGCACACCGCCATATTTCATGTTATAGAAGAATACTGCGAGTTGCAACCAGACTAGGCACTCGATTCTGTAAAGAATTTATATTTATATAAGTAAGTAGGATTATGAACTGTAGGCTTATTCATTGAATATATCTGATTTAACTAACTGTGTAACTTTTTTATGTTTAGTAGACAATCACCTCTGTACGACGTATTGGCATGGCTGGCAAATTATTGAAATATTGAGATTTAGATTATGAGTCCGCACCTACCGCAGCAGTCTTTGGAAACGATTTATTTACGAAGTCCGATTATTTCAGTTTTATTTCACGGTCAACTACGAGTAACATTGCCTTTACGAGAAAGCCATTGTCAAGCGTCTGATACCGAATAATTAAACGTCCACGTTCCAGATAAGCAAATATTAATTACAATTACAATCACAATCACCATCATACAGATAGAATAATTAATATTTAAACAATATTTTTATTTTTATTTATTTTATATTGGCGACTGCGTGTCGGACTTGTTATTTTGTCATTTGTTACATTGTTCTCTTTGTTTCATGTGAAAAATCAACTTTCTGGACCTGGACGTGAATGTATGAGAGATAATCTGAAGATATTTTCCAATCCTAAAATTTTGCGGGAAGACGCAATGAAACTTCCAGCAAAATAAGGTAAGACGCAGCATCTTTGCATTAGCAGGCTTGACCAGACGTATAATTCAGTGTATTAGCTTTTCAGTAGATTCTGTAGTGTTTCTTTCGTGCATAACAGTTTTCAGTGATAAATTTCATTCTCAGTACTTTTCCTTAAACAATAACGTATGCAACAATACCAATACACGAGTGTACAATATGGCCGACTTCTGTACGATACGTAGTAACATGGACAGCAGCCATTACCAATAATCTCAAATTCAGTTTATATTTTTAAATTAACAGACAGCCATTGTTGCTACGAGCGATTCATGCTCAACTGCATTTTATTTTAAAATCAGTGTCAAATATTTTCTTGAAACATATATCACGTGTGGCATGGTAATAACTAGAAATCAATACGCAAAAATGGAACAGCAAAGACGTACTATTCAGACGCAATCCGACTCGGACGAGAGACAAATGTTAGAAAATGACTTTACGACAGCAACCGGTAGTGACGATTTATCAAACATTGACGCAAGTGTTGACGGAAATTTTGGCAATAGGCCGTCCACTACAAAAATTTCAAAGTCTCAGTCAGAGCCCATGTTGATGCATGACGTCACGTCTAATGACGCGACGGGGGCACAGACCTTGCAAACAGTAAACATTGCCGACATGTTACAAATGCTAATGAAACAAAACGCAGAAAATATGGCATACATAAGGAAACAGAACGCCGAAAACATGGCAACCTTACAGACACAAAATGACGCAATTAAATCTGACCTCATAGCACTCAAGACAGGTAATGACACTTTATGTAAACGTGTGGAACTTATAGACGCCACACTGACCAAACAGATGACTGAACTCAGTACTAAATTTTCCCAGCTTAATACGAGACAAGAAAAGACTACAACTGACGTAGCACTTTCACAGACACGAGTAAAAAACCTTAATGTCACGTGTGAAGTTCTTACTGAACAAATTCAAACATATCCTTCAGTACATGACAACCTTGAAAAACGAATTACTGACGTACAGAATAAATTTGACAATGTTGAACAACACCTGACTGACATCTTACAATCTGATGCCACAGCTCATTTTCAAAATATTAATAAAGAATTTCATGATTGGGTAGTGAACAAAGACAAACATTTTGATAGATGCTTACGTGAAAATTTACCAACAATTGTGCACGACTCCGTAGCGCAATACATTACTAATAACAAACAGCTGATCAGTGACGCAGTACAATCCGTCACTGCACCCATGAGACAATTCACCGATCGACCACAGTCTGAATGTAACGAAAATATCAGTCAAAATGCACACTTCAGGAACCAATATACATTCGAGTATGACACACACATACCACACACGACAAACACACAAGAACAAAACACACCACGACTACAACACATACCACGATGTGCAAACACAAACACAAGCTATTATCATGGTAAACCACAGCAACATTATCGTAATTACTCGCCAGCTGAACATACCAGTAATTACAGTGGAATAAATCCATATCACAATACGAAGGAAGAAGAAAGCTTAATGAAACACAGGCAATTTCAGATTTTTATCCCAGAAAAACGAACCATTCATCCGGTGATTTTTCTTAAATCTTTTAGTAACGCATTTCCACGCACTTGGAGTGACCGGAAAAAGATTTCATATATTGTCGGTTACATCCAAGGCGATGCAGCTGTCTGGCCATACAGTCAAGCTGACGTATGTACCACGTACAGTGAGTTTGAGCGTGCTTTTCTGAACAAATTCTGGTCGCAATCCGTCCAGGAGCGACTCAGAAGACAAATTTTAGAACCTGAAACTTTTAACAGTAAAAATGGCAACTTACGCAGATATTTTGAAAAATACTTGAACATGGGACACTTTTTAGACGAACCAGTCGCAACGCGTGATATACTCCGTGCGTTGAAGGCCAAATTGCCTTTCAACATTAAAGAAAAACTCCTACATATCCCGGATGACGATTCAGATTATTTTTTAACAGCCTTAGATTCGGTTGACATGTTACTTGAAGATCAGCGCTTCGCGCGGCAAAACAGCAGCCACAATGTTTACACTAGTGGTATGCAAAACATGCAGGCTTGCCAACTCAATTCTGGCGCGCCCACAGTTGGATACGCGGTACAGCAAAAACAGCAAACTCACATGCCGTTTCAATACGAAAATCAAAATCAACACGCGTATTCCAATACAAACAATAGTTACAACAGTAATAACACTTCATGCGGCAATCCATACAAAAGGCACCGCGGTAATAACTACAACGGTAACAACGGATACAAAGGCAACAACAAAAACACAAACAGAAATAGAAATAATAATAACTACGAGCCAAGACAGCATCAAGGTTGGACTCGTAACGATCAGTACTTTCATTCAAACTCTGCTTTACCACAGCAGCCACCAGGACAAAATTGGAGCATACCTTACGACCCGACAGGTAAGTTATAATGCGCAACAGCAACAACAACCGCAAAAGTTTGGAGATCGTAATAGGCAATATCCGAATGTGAATATAATAGAAATGACACCTGATGCACAACCTCAATCTGTGTCAGTACCTAGTACAAATGCTAATCCAACAAACTAGAAACAGTCACTCCTATGCCCCAGGTCGTGGCTGAAGAATTCTTGGGGGGCGACTTCAATGTTAATCAGTTATTTGACACCACACTTGAACAACAGAATAATGATATGCCGAATAATTCTAAACAAAAATTACCTGTTTTATTTATAAGATACAACTACTATAACAATATATCAGATGAACTTTTACAAGACAGTACACAATGTCGTTCAAACACGAATGAAATTGTTTTAGCATCTACTACTGGTGTAGTAGGTGGGATTCCAACTACTATTATCCTAGATACAGGTGCAGCTGTGAGCGTTTTGTCTTTTAATTTCTATAAAAAGATGTGTGAATTGGAACCTGTGCCTGAGTTTCCTGCCCAAAACTGTAAAATAACTACTGCACTAGGTAATAAGTCATGTAGGGTTACGAAGCAAGTTTTTGTAAACATTAAAATAGGTAATGGAACCATACAATGGCCATTCCTGGTTGTACAAAACCTTGTGACAAATTGCATATTAGGAGGAGTGAGAAGGACTGCATTATAGACTTCTCAAAAGGTAAATGTATTTTAAATGATAAAGGCAGTGTAATTATTATTGATTTGGACAGGAGAACTCTAAAGCATGACAAACACTGTACAGGGTACAAGGTTCAGTTAGTACTTGACAATGACATTCAAGATATGCAAACACACTCATCTGACACAGAGATAATGGACTTGAAAACATTGCTTGATCATAAGTGAAGCTACAGCTCTCAGTGTACATGAACGTATAAAACTACAGGAAGTGTTATCCAAATATTTACAAGTTTTTACCAAACGATTAGGTGTTATCAACACGTATGTATACAAGATTGAAGTTAAGCCTCACAAGATATTCTACCACAAGACATATAACGTACCGTTATCTCAACGACCTGCTGTGTGGCAAGAATTAAAACAAATGTTAGACTGGAAGGTCATTGAACCATCCACCTCACCTTATTGTAGTCCTCTACTTGTTGTCAAAAAATTAAATGGAAGCATTAGGTTAGTGTTAGACGCACGAGCAATTAATGAAATAATTTTACCGGTTCACACAAAACCCGAAAATTTAGAAGAGCAATTACAGAAATTTCTAGATGCAAAATATTTTTCCACAATAGATCTCGCTAATTCGTTTTGGCAGGTGGGTATCACTCCTGATTCACGGAAATATACTGCATTTATGTTCGGGGGGCGAACCTATCAGTTTTGTGTTCTACCTTTCGGACTGAATGTCAGCTCTGGGGTATTCATTACAGCCCTGGATACCGTGCTTGGCGATGATTTAGTTGAGACAGTCACACACTATGTAGATGATATACTGATAGCTACACAGTCTTGGAAGGAACACGTTGACACACTTCAAAGAATTTTAGAAAAATTTGCACAAGCTTGAGTCACAACCAATCTTAGAAAATCAAAGTTTGGTTGCAGTGAGATAAAGTATTTAGGACATATCATTAATTCGCAGGGCATACGTCCGGATCCCAGTAAATTAGATGCTATCAGAAACTTTCCTAGCCCTCGAACTAAAAAGCAGTTAAAATCATTCCTTGGGCTATGTTCATTTTTCAGACGTTTTTTGCCACAACCACTTTTGAACAGTAAACATCTGCTAAATCTACTCAGAAAGAATCAAGTTTGGATCTGGTCGGAACAGTGCCAGAATGACTTTAATACAATTAAACATGGTTTAGTGGGTGCAAACTTATTGAGCCATCCAGATTTCAATTTAGATTTTTGTATGACTTGTGACGCTTCACGAACTGGCTTGGGATGTTGCTTATTTCAAGTTGTAAAGAATAAAGAAAAGGAACAGATAAGAATTATTGGGTTTGCAAGTCGTACTCTAACTGAATGTGAGCGTACATACTCCACTACTGAGTTAGAAACACTTTCCATAGTATGGGCATTCAAGAAATTCAATTATTATTTATTTGGAAAACATACAGTAATTTACACCAATCACCAGGCCCTGACATTTTTGTTAACTTGTAAACTTGTACATCCTAGACTATCACGATGGGCAGTTACACTTCAGAACTACTCTTTTGAAATTAAGTACATAAAAGGTAAGGACAACACCATTGCAGACGCTTTGTCTAGACTTCCACAAGGTATGAATGATACCAACAGTGACTTAGAAAATATAAATGACTACAGGATTCTCTTAATGCAAGACAAGCAGTATCATCAATATTATATTGATATGTGCAGAAACATGGCTAAATTACAAAAATCTGACCCTCACTGGTATAAGATAATAACATTACTGGTAGAAAAACACAATCACCCTTCGACTAAGTATTACAAGTTACACAATGATGTGTTATTTTACCGCCGACATCCAAATGCTACTAACTGGTGTGTATGCATTCCCAAAGAGTCTGAACGTAATCTAATTTGGCACACACACTTAGTTTGGGGTCATTATGGGACGAAAAAGTGTTTGGCAAAGCTCAGCACATACTGTTATTTTAGCAATATGAGAAGAAAAATTTACAGGGAACTGAAAACATGTGTCATATGTCAAAAATCAAAACCTCAGAATTTATCCACAAAAACAGATTTACATTCTATTTTACCTAGTAAACCCCTGGAAATTCTGTGTACTGACATCAGTGGACCGCATCCAGCAAGCTCTGGAGGCGTCAAATATATCTTAGCTTTTTAAGATATATTTTCTAAACATGTCAAACTTTATGCTTTAAAATCCGCCACTGCAAGTGCTATAATACGAAGATTCTCAAGTGATTACCTGACGCACGTGGGAAAACCAAAAGCAATTCTGTCAGATAATGCAGCATACTACTCTGGGTACAAATGGAGAAATTTCTTGAAGGACAATAACATTAAAAGTATATTTATTTCGAGGTTTAGTCCACAATGTAACGCGACTGAGAGACTTTTCCGAGAATTAAATCGATTCATGAGGACCTATATTTCATCAAAACATACTAATTGGGTGTCCTACCTAAGTCTTTTCGAAGACGTACACAATAACTTAAATATTTATGATACAAATTACACACCTAACGAGATCATGTTCAATTGCAAACAGAACGATCAGTGGATAGAACCATTACCTAAGTTGTCAGACAAGGAAATCACACCTGAACAGAAAATAAAAGAAGTATTGACTACGCTGACACATCACGCACAGATACGAAACAAACATCACAGAAACATAATAAAAAGAAAACAAAAATTTGAGGTAGGAATGCTTGTACTACTTCGTACTCATCATAAATCTGTAGCACTCAAACGACGCAACGCTAAGTGGCGTCTGCTATATGAAGGACCTTATATAATTGTTAACATACCGCATCCTGGTGCGTATCTGTTACAACATCGTAGAACTAACAAAATTATTGGGCTATACGCACACCGAGATCTTAGAGCATTTCATGCTGAATAATGTCAAAGTCATACCCATCAAAATATTGCTAAGCAACTCGAAAAACTCTGTTGTTACAACACAGATAATAAGTAGTGTAGAAATTTTCATTTCAGCGGTTCCAGAGTCGCAGTTGAAGGCAGAAGAACTCTTCTTTCAGCGCGCGCCACCACCTGGAAGACGGAATATCAAAATGAAATTTATGATTACGTAGCAGTGAATGATATATTAATTTTTCACGGAACATTTGTTATTGTAGGTACCACTGACTTGGTATGACACCTGACGAACCGACAGACGTCATCTGTGAAGCGATCTTTTACTTTGAGAAATAGCTTAGACGCACATCTCTCAACACGAAAAGCATCTATCAGTAGTCAAGGCCACACAGACACACACGCACAAAACGCGAGGAATCGAACATTTTCTCTCTCTTACTATTTTGAATATTATTGAGTAGTGAAAACGCCTGGTCTTGCCTACTGATGTAATGAATGTTGTGTCTAACCTATCTTAATTTCAGATGACATCACGTGACACAATGTAATAACCTATAGCTATGTAATGATGATGCAAACATGTTTATGTGCAACTGTATTATGTTTATGCTAAGAAAATATGTGACGTGTGTATGTATAATTACTTATTTTTTTTAGCTGATGTATCATGTAACTGTTACTATGTAAAAAATTTGAACAAAACGAGTGCCAAACAGACATTGCATAGTGAACCTCTGTTCACGGACATTAACGAACATTACTAACTCTGCAACTACGCAGAAACCTATGTGAAAGAAACGGTTAATGCCATTCATTATGCAGCGTATCTATGTAAACGCGATGAATGATTTCTTTGATTAATAACTACGAACATTTAGGTGAGCTATATTCAGCAAAAAACTGAAAATGTGAAGGGCATAATTCGTGCATCGTCTAGTGACATTACTACAGTACCTAACTTCAAGATGTTAACTGGATTAAATGGACACAAAGTGCCTGTCCAGAAAACAACACGACGGGTGGAAGAATTTTGGTTGGAACTTCAGGGAATGAAATGTTCTCGAAATGTGACGGACACTCTTACCTGGACTGTCCAAGGATCGACGCCAGCTATGTGCCGTCCGAGGTTCTGCAACCAAGCTTCCACAGAATGCAAAAAAAAAAAAAACGAACTGCACGTGGACCAATTACTCGACGGGTCACGTCTGATCTGTAATGAGCAATGCCTTTAGTCACAACGAACTGCATCACAACGACTATAATGGAAATGGGAAATGGACACGCTTATGTATTAATCACGTTGTTATACAACGATGTTACTGTGATCAAAAAAACTTTACCAAGACGATACTAACCTGTAAAAAAAAATTATTGTGCAGCAGATGAATATGAACTGCAATACTGTGCCGCGTGATCTAACTGTACGATATAACGGCAGTGCCGGAGTCACACAGACGCTTCTGCGCATGCGCGCACTCTATCTGCCAACATAAGAACTTTTACGGCGCACCCGCATCATTCAAATTTTGTATATAATGTGTATAATGTGTATAATGTAGGTCATGTAAATAGTTGTAGATAACTTAGATTTTCTTGTGCCTTTAGGTGAATTTCTCGCCTGCAGGTGTGTCCTTTCGCCTCGCAATTCAGGGGGCAATATAAAGGCACATTTGCATGCCGAGCGTGAGCTTCCTCGGAAACTCGAAATATTAATTAAATAAATAATCAGTGACAAATAAATAAAGCCTATGGCACACAACTGCAGCGCTGTGTCGCTGATAAAACAAAAGCACAATTACGTTACTCTGATGTTTGATTAAGAAATAGAGAGCTCTGGTAGAAGTGGTGCGAGAAGCACGTATTTTATTCTATTGTCTGGCACACCGCCATATTTCATGTTATAGAAGAATACTGCGAGTTGCAACCAGACTAGGCACTCGATTCTGTAAAGAATTTATATTTATATAAGTAAGTAGGATTATGAACTGTAGGCTTATTCATTGAATATATCTGATTTAACTAACTGTGTAACTTTTTTATGTTTAGTAGACAATCACCTCTGTACGACGTATTGGCATGGCTGGCAAATTATTGAAATATTGAGATTTAGATTATGAGTCCGCACCTACCGCAGCAGTCTTTGGAAACGATTTATTTACGAAGTCCGATTATTTCAGTTTTATTTCACGGTCAACTACGAGTAACATTGCCTTTACGAGAAAGCCATTGTCAAGCGTCTGATACCGAATAATTAAACGTCCACGTTCCAGATAAGCAAATATTAATTACAATTACAATCACAATCACCATCATACAGATAGAATAATTAATATTCAAACAATATTTTTATTTTATTTATTTTATAGTCCGTTAGAGGCCTCTGCGTATGCCATGCCGCATTGCACACTAACCTGCCGGTACGCCAGTCGGGACCAGTAGGGATGGTGCAGTGTGCCTCTGAAGTTGCGTTTTGTGACATAATTTGTGTATTGAAGCGTCAGATGGCTCGGCGATTGGTAATCAATCCTGCTAATGTATTGCGATTGGTTGAGATGAAGTTACGAAGAATCCTTCTTCGTGAAGATGGTATTGGTGTATAAGACAAATCATTCGCATGTTTTCTGGTATCTGTTATAGTGCAGAAATATGAGCATAAGTTAGAAACAGATACTGTTGTAACACTAACACATAATGATGATGATAGGGATGATAATGACGAACAACTCATTGCCAACGGTACTGCTACGGCAAGTGCGGGAATAGGCGATGGAAGCAGTGACAGTGAATACCAACCGTCTCTCAAGAAGAAGGTTAAAGTTGCAAGTATCATCACGGCGTTTGATGACAACACACTGGAGAACATGTACAATGATTATTACGTAAGAGGTTTCGACACATACGACAAGCTTCTGAAAGGATACCCTAAACTGAAGTCTAAAAGCAATATTAAATACATACTGGGTTACGTGGCAAAGAAAAGAGAAGGAAATACAGTTTTCAAAGGAAATCGTACACTGCTGTTCAAGACCATCAAGGAGCGTGTAATGGCGAAATTTGATGAAGCGCGAGAATGCAGTTCCGCCGTTCATTATTGGCAATTACAACATTGGGCATTGGACGTAGCCAGAAATCTCGGGTGTACAAACTGTACAGCTTCACTAGGATTTGTTACTAATTTGAAAAAGGAGTTTAGGATAACATCACGCAGTATCACTATGCTCCAAGTACGAAAAGCTAAGGATGGCGAAGAAGAGCTGATTGAAAGAGCTCAAACGTTTGTTGCTGACGTCAATGAGCATATCACGAGAGAAAACATCGGTATTAGTTCTGTATGGAACTGTGATCAGAGTGAGTTCAACTATGAACTTTCTTGTGACAGAACACTATCCATGAAAGGGGAGAGAAACACTGTCGTGATGTTGCAATCAGTTAACTGTGCAACACATAGTTACACGATCGATGTTGCTATATCAATGGACGGACGATTGGCAGACAAACTCTATATTTGATTCCAAGAGTCCAGTGGAAAGTTTGGACCCCGCGTGTCAAGGGAAATAGAAACGCGGTGCCCTCCAAATGTCGTCGTCGATGCAAGTGTGAGTGGGAAGATGACGAAACAACATCTTAAGACGCTTTTTCTGGCAGTTTTGAATCCACATTTGTCGAGAAAGTCATTAGTACTTTGTGACTCCTGGTCTGGACATAAGGATGAACGAGTACTACTGGAAGCATCTGGCGGAGCACATGTAGATTTAAAAATCATTCCGCCAAAAACTACAAAATATGCACAACCTCTGGATGAGTATTTCTTCAGGGAATATAAAATGTATGCCAAGAGAATAACAGACGTCATTAAACTACATTCAAGTAATACGCAGCCCAAATTGCACGACAGATTCTTTATCATGAATATGCATTCTGTCATTTACAATCAGTTATCTGCGGTAGTATACAGACCGATGCTTCGTTACGCGTGGCGGAGCGCTGGCTACGATATTGGTGAACCAGTGAACAACTTCAAAAGTGTCATTGACGTGGCGTTCAAAACAGATATTATAGAATGTGCAAATACGCCATGCGATCAACTTGCATTTCTTCACTGTGCGTTTTGCAGTCATTCGTATTGCTCGGAGCATTTTATTGACATTCCGCATTTACATTTATAGTTAAGATTGCTGCATTGCGTATGGCGTCTACAATTATATCTACAGTGATATCTAGAGCATGACTGCAGAGTTTTGCAGCAAAACGACACCCACCAGCACATTCAGAGGCACATAATGGTCCTGTAACCAAACATTCATGCAGATCTGTTTGTTCGAGCCCAAGTACTTTCCTGGTAATATGGCGGCTAACATAAGACAGTCACTTATCGATTCTCCTTCAGGCCCTGTTTTACTACTAACAAATAGTATATGTTAAATCTTTTTGTGCCTTCAGTACATGCATTAATATTGGAAAATATTTCTCAGTGTTTATCGCTTATTATTCAGCAATTACCAACAAACCGAACCGTATGTCAATAGCGCTAATGGCTGCGCTCCTTTGTAGCTAAGCACAAAACTTAACATCTCGTATATAGGACGAGAATTTTAAAGAAAGTTTAAACAAATAAGATTCATTTCAATCACACAAAAACTCTGTTTTTCAAATATTAGTTAACAATGTAATACAGTTTTTTGCAGACATCTGTGTTACGAGACATCAGTCACGTACCATCATTACAACAGTTCGTACAAGAACAAGAAATTATTCTAGAAGAATCACAGACACCAAAAGATTAAGATTTCGATTGTCTGAGATATGATTTTCACAGAAAATTAAATTATGTCACTGACAATAATTATTTATTATTATCGATGAAGTCCTTTTTTATTAACATAACGAGAATGTTCGCTCAAATTCCACACACAATTCTGTTGTGAATATTGTTCTGAATAAAACATAGTCGTGGATATCACACCCTGTAGGATCTCCCGCATCACTGTCTTGGGCAAAAGAAGAGAATATCCCGATTACTAGTACATAATTACGCCACCTATATTTTGCTGAAGTTATTGTTGCGTTTACCGACAGCGTGGACAAATGTCGACAACGAAAGAAGCATCATAATAGAGAAACTTGGTAAAAAGTCTATAAAATTAGTTACAATATAACCTAGTGTAAGTAACATATCAAAAATGAAGTCACAGAACCAATTGGTAAGTTGTTATGTCTCGAGCACATGAAGTCGTCGTTTTGGTGGTGATTATAAGTTAAACTGATGCGGCGTTCTTTTGGTAAACTAAGTAGTTTTCAAAGCATGGATTTCAGTTTCTATGGATATCAGTCTTTACAAAGATTGTGTATTAAGAGTTTTGATTTATGGGGATGATATATGAGTTTTCAGTGCGAAAATCTCCCAGAAACAGATATTGCTCAGAAAGAAATGGGCATCTGCATAGCTTAAATTGCTAGCAAAAACAGAAAAACAAAGTAATAGACTGTAGAGCAGGCTGGATTAGAAGATGTAGCTGTGACTGTAATGAAAATGAAATGGTGATGTGTAGGACATGTAATCTGGCGACTGAATGATAGATGGAACTTGGAACTTCTTTGATGAATAACGTGAATACCAGGAGATGAGAAGAGGTCGCGAAGGCGAACCAATAGGTGGGTATTTGAAGTTATAAAAGACACAGATTAAATATGATTGCGTATAGAGAGACTGTAATACATGGACGAGTGCGGAGAAGATCTCTGTCTAGCGGAATATCAAACGACTGGTAATGGTGAATAATGTAGTCGTCAACATTTTTATTATTTATAAAAAAATCACACGTAGTTGTAATGCAGCTGAAGAGTGCAGTTTATAAGCTATCGAACACAACACAAATGGGCATTTAGTGAACAAGAAAAGGAAATGATAAAACACACTGGTTTTTACTTTTCCTACCTCCAAGCTTCTCCTGAAGGACGTAACCTTCACTGTCTCTGTAAATTACTTAATTTATCTCGGCGCTTAGATGCCTTGAATAGGTTCTCCATTCCATCACAAAAAAGAGGAGGAGTGGAAAGTAGCCCAAATTCGTGTTCTGATGTTCATGATTTCACTGAAATATCTCGGGGACTGTACATTTGCTCCGTGCGAACCGCTGTAAAGTTTACTTATCATAGGTTATTACTCCTCGTATTCCATTCGAAGCTGACGTTGAAAGCACAACTTCTTTTACGCTTATTAGTATCATTTTATCTTCACTGTCCCTATGTGATAGATATTTAAAGAAATGAAAAATACTCATGCGTTCCACTCTGGATTGGCTGTTTAGGATTGCTCGAGGCGTTTTGAACGGCTCTTCGTCTGTCTGCTATCTCATTCTTTCAGACGTTTTGCTACACTCTTCTACAATAACGTTACCATTCACGCTATTCGCCACTGTATACGCCAGACGACCTCTGTCCGTCCGAACAAATAAGTGTTCCACATACCTGGGTAATAGCATGAGTCGTACAAACGTTTTGTTGGTAATCTCCTTGGTTAACTAAGTGCGCTTTCACAAAATCTGACCAATAAATCAGCGCCTACGATTTTCTTTCCTTACAACTGAGCACCTACGTGATATTCACATAATTAAATTGCTACCACGAGGGCAAATCAATAAGTAAAGGCAATTTTTCTCTGCTCAATATTTTGATAGCTCTGACTCACCAATTACATGCGTTACTCCCCTGTTGTTCTTGTGCGTTTGCTCTGTTGGTTTCAGTAGATGGCTCTAGTTACATAGGTGTCCGCGAAGGGGGAGGGTTGGGGATCTAAATGGTCCAGTTGCCCGCCCCTATCCTCTGGAATCAGGAGTACAGAATTTTTATCCATTACATAATTGCCATGCACATCAATTATTTAGAACATAATAAGCTTTGTTTCACCTATGAAATTTAGTTATTGTGGAATGACATGTTCTTTAAACTGACAAAGTGTTTATGTCAAAAATGCCAATTACAGGGTTTCGACCCCTTCCGCTGGATACATTTCTGCAGACACCCATCCTATTTTGAGTGATTTCAGGAATATTCGTTTCCTCTGTTCTGAAGAGAAATCAGCTGCGAAGATAACGCGCAGAATGCACTTTCAGTATGGTGACAGCTGTATTAGTGAACGAAAAATCTCGGAGTGGATAAAGCGTTTTAAATATGGACGTGTTACCTGTCTACGAGGAACATCTTTCACACAGGTAATCCCCCTCGAAAAAGGATGTGAACATCAAAACAGTAGAGCGAATAATTAGTGACGACCGTCGTGACACTGTCACGATGTTCGTGATCGATGGGTACCGCGTTGTCTGACACACACCAACGGGAATTCTTGGAGATATCCAAATCGCGTTTAAGGCGTTTTGAAGAAGAAGAGATGCGAGTCCAGCATGAGCCTCACAGTAGCGTCAGAGGCTACAGAAAAACGTCCAAAAGACGCTGCTGCAGAAAAGCTTACGATGACAATGTTTTGGGATGTGAAAAATCTACTGCTGATTACCTACTCTCTTAAAGATAAAACAGCCTACTGTGAGCTATGTGAGCTACTAAATAATTTAAAACGAAAAAACACGAAGCGAGGGAAGTTTTGAAAAGTAGTGATTTTGGAAGGCAATAGGAATCTTCGTTCTGAGCCGTAAGAGCAGTTGTAACGCGGCCGTCAGGATTTCTATTTAATTGTCTTGCTTAATCAGATCCTAAGACCGTGAGCGTATCAAACTACCCAACTCCGTGTTACAACGAAAGTGCTGTATGGACAAACAGTTATACAATCTGAATTTTCCTTGTTTGCAGAATTTTGAAATCGGTGTTTTAAATAGCGTTAAACTAATTATGGTTGACGTAATAAACAAAAAGTTCACAAAGGCAGTATTCCTGATACTTTTCCTACCACAGAGCGTAGCAACATGCAAAATATAATCACATGTTAAACAATAAAAACAATAATAACACTAAGCATTCAATATACACTCATGCTCATAAATTAAGGTTACTACTGATACGTGGTGAAACAAAGCTCTGGTGGGTGATTTGTGGGTTTAAATCACCTCCGGATGACCATGAGATGCATTCGATCTGCGGTAGTCGCACGGTGGAGCTGGCAGCAGTCCACATACGCAGAGGTGTGTTACTGCATGTCAGAGTACGGTGCAGTGAGTAAGTGTGCAGACGTTTTCAGACGTGCTAATGGCGACTGTGTGCTGAAAATTGCTCAAAGAACACATATTGATGAAATTGTGATGGGTAAAATACTAGGGCGACTGGAGGCTGGTCAAACACAGCAGGTCGTAGCACGGGCCCTCCGTGTGCCACAAACTGTGATCTCAAGATTACGGCAACGACTGCAGCAGACAGGAAACGTGTCCAGGCGCTACAGTACGGGACGTCCATAGTGTACAACACCACAAGAAGACCGATATCTCACCATCATTGCCCGCAGTCGGCCACGGAGTACTGCAGGTAGTCTTGCTAGGGACCTTACCGCAGCCACTGGATCAGTTGTCTCGAGACACACTGTCTACAGACGACTGAACATACATGGTTTATTCGCCCGGAGACCTGCAAGGTGCATTCCACTGACACCTGATCACAGGAGAGCCCGTAAAGCCTGGTGTCAAGAACACAGTACATGGTCATTCGAACAGTGGTCCCAGATTATGTTCACGGACGAGTCCAGGTATAGTCTGAACAGTGATTCTCGCCGGGTTTTCATCTGGCGTGAACCAGGAACGGGATACCAACCCCTTAATGTCCTTGAAAGGGACCTGTATGGAGGTCGTGGTTTGATGGTGTGCGGTGAGATTATGATTGGTGCACGTACACGCCTGCATGTCTTTGACAGAGGAACTGTAACAGTTCAGGTGTATCGGGACATGATTTAGCACCAGTATGTCCGCTTATTCATCCTGATGGATGATAACGCACGGCCCTACCGAGCTGCCATTGTGGAGGAGTACCTTGAAACAGAAGATATCAGGCGATTGGAGTGGCCTGCCTGTTCTCCAGACGCAATCGAGCACGTCTAGGATACTCTCGGTCGACGTATCGCTGCCCGTCTTCAAACCCCTACGACACTTCAGGAGCTCCGACAGGCACTGGTGCAAGAATGGGAGGCTATACCCCATCAGCTGCTCGACCACCTGATCCAGAGCATGCCAACCCGTTGTGCGGCCTGTGGACGTGTGCATGGTGAATATGTCCCATATTGATGTCGGCGTACATGCGCAGGAAACAGAGGCGTTTTGTAGCACATGTGTTTCGGGACGGGTTTCTCAACTTTTCACCAATTCCGTGGACTTACAGATCTGTGTCGCGTGTGTTCCGTATGTGCCTATGCTATTAACGCCAGTTTTGTGTAGCGTCACGTTATGTGGCATCACATTCTGCAATTATCCTTAATTTATGAGTATGAGTGTTATTACTAATTGTTCATAAGCAACGCCTCTACTATAGTTGTGGTATCGACAGCAACGATGCCACGGCATAGTTTCAAGATGGCACTACCACGAGACACCGACGACAGCGCCCTCTATCTGGTGCTGTGCAGCTCTACGAGCTCCGCTACAGATTCAGCCCCATTTCATCAGGTGCAGCCAGCCAGGAAACTTCGCTTCAACTTTGCTTGCTCTACATACGGCGGGCCTAAGACTTCGCATCTGTAGAAAATTGTGCATTCTTCTTGCACCAGTAAACCACTTTTACTCACTGCAGTACCGACGTAATTTTCCTGCTCCTGGTCCTACCCACGCGCCGCCTACCAGGCGGGATACAAAAATAGTAAACGGTACTGTGCAGCTATTCCCTATATCACTGCAATGCCCAACAGATTTTCGTTATGCCTCTTTATAAGATTTTAAGTCCCAAACTCATTATTGTTTTATAGCGAGAGGTTGTTGAACAAAATATAGCAAGTTCATTCTACTGTTTTTGATGAAATTATGTCGAATGAAATACGGAAAACTGAGGAACTGCGCTTTACAACAGGACGAACTAAGCTGGATTGTCGTCGTGTACGTCGTGATTACAGTAACATCTCTGTGGCGCCTTTACATCTCTTCACACAGGGCAGTAAATATATTCTTCCCTCCTTAACACAGTGCCACCGCCAATTACGTCTTGCCATGCTTTTCTTTCAGATATCACGTTTTCATACCACTACATTCCAGTTACCCACCACCACATTGCCGGCCAGCCACATACTACAAAGTAATACTGCCACAGAACTAACACTACTCGTTTAAAATAAAATTTTAAGTGATTCCCAAGAACGCTTGTAACCGATTTATATCGAACTCGCGACTGTCACTGCGCAAGATATCGATTTTGTTTACAACGATGAGACATAATCTGTGACAAATAATCTCGTTTAGAGCGACACCATTGACACATAATAAGTGGTAAAGAATATTTATTTTCAATAGTTTCGTAGAGATGACCGAATCAGCTGTCGTTTCCAGCAGTGTTAGTCTCACATGGTGTGATGGCATTGACAATTGCTTACACTTCTCCTGGGAGTACTAGCTGCTGCTGAATCACGACACTAGAAATGGCGTGGACTGTTATGGGGAGAACTGCTTCAAACGTGGTTCAGAAAGTAGCGACTATGAGTTAACATTACAACTGTATTGTAGCAAATGCTGGGCAATAACAAGTGCAACTAGAAACACATGATGTGATAATTCTAAACTAACAATACAGCAGAGCACATCTTCGTTTCCTTCTGGATCAAAGGTTGCATGCTGGAAAACACAGCGGCGGTAACTGGACTGCCGATTAATACTGTTTGTGACTATTACGGTTTCTGTCGAAAAGTGTTTTACCCTTCGTAATTGCGACTAATGGCACTGGTCAATAGATTGTTAAGATAGATGAGACGCACCTAAAAACTCGAAAATACGAGAAAGATCGACTTCTCGAGGAAAAAGAGAAAACAATAAAATTTCCAGTTACAGCTTTACTGAGGAAGAAAATGAAAACAACTGTAAAAACACGTGCGTACGCCACTAATAGGTCGCACTATCACTTACGTCTTTGAAGGTCAGCGGAGGTCACAAAGGTGGCATGAACGTCTATTTGTGTATGCGGAGGCATAGAATGAGAATCAAAAAAGGTTTCATCGTGAAAGTGTATTCAAAGACTAAACAAACTTCAGTCCCTAATATTAAAAACTTCATTTTTCCCGGCACTAAAGTAATCAGAGACGGATGGAAGATGTACAACGCTTTGAAGGAAGACAGATTTCATCGCGAGTTTATAAATCATTCTGTCAAATTCGTGTCTTCTGATGATCCATCTGTGTACACACAGAATGTCGTGTGATTATGGAAATCCCTGAAGTCATCCATCAAAAGAGAAAGGGCGACCGGGAGACCGAGATAAATTATATATTTTTCAGTCGATCTGTTTTCACAATGTGCGATTACGTTGTATAAAACTACCCAGTGACACAGTGCCAGTTTTCTTAAGAGATATTGCTAAAGTGTACCCCGTCTGCTGGAAAAAAGGTCTTCTGCCGGCGTATACACATCACGCTGCGTAGTCCAGGACGAAGATATTGATGACGAGTAAGGTAAGACAAATTAAAGTTAATGTCGTCGTTGGACAGTTATCATGTCTTGTTTTTGTCGTTGCTGACGCTATAACCGAAATCCACATCGTTCGTCTTTTGCAGCAGTATTTCTGATCGCTGTAAACAAAATCGATATCTTGGTCCACGAAAGTCGCGCATTTGATATACTTCGCTTGCTAAGCGTTCTTGGAAAACATCAATCTTTGCCTAGTCAGTGCAGTTCTCTCCCAGACGTAATAAAAACGTTTACATGCTATTCTTTTTCTCACTATTCATTCTACTATTCTTGTTTTGGTTAACTTTATTTAAAATGTAACAGGAAAACAATAAAATTTCCAGTTACAACTTTACTGAGGAAGAAAATGAAAACAACTGTAAAAACAGGTGCGTACGCCACTAATAGGTCGCACTATCACTTACATCTTTGAAGGTCAGCGGAGGTCACAAAGGTGGCATGAACGTCTATTTACAGAAGGTGTTAGAAGTGATGACCATTGCTATCAATGTAGTGCTGCAATCTTCTTATCACGGACTGAGTGGTATTCCTTATCACATCGGCACTTATCGAGGCACATGCTCTGACATTTTGCCTTCGCGTGTCTTCAGGTATAGTTGGAACGTCTTTATAAACAATGTTTTTACGAATCACCACAAGAAAAAATCCAGAGACGTCAAGTCTGGCGAACGATCCGGCCACGGCACATCTCCTCCGCGTCCAATACAACAATTTGGGAAATGTCTCTGCAACTCATTTCTAGCTATCAGCGAAAAATGTGCCGGACACCAACGTTGTTGATACCACATTCTTTTCCTAGTTCAAATGGTTCAAATGGCTCTGAGCACTATGGGACTTAACATCTGGGGTCATCAGTCCCCTAGAACTTAGAACTACTTAAACCTAACTAACCTAAGGACAACACACACATCCATGCCCGAGGCAGGATTCGAACCTGCGGCCGTAGCGGTCGCGCTGTTCCAGACTGGAGCGCCTAGAACCGCTTGGCCACACCGGCCGGCCTTCCTTGTTCCTAAAGGTATTTCTTCCAAGAACAGACCTAATGTTTCTTGCAGGAATGTGGTTTACTTCCTACCATTAATATTTCCCTCAATGAAATAGGGGCCTATAATTCTGTACTCCAGAATCCAACACCATACATCCACCGACCACGGTTTTTGGTGTGCAACTTGCCGCAACCAACATGGTTTTTCAGTTGCGCAATAATGTATGTTACGCAAATTAATATTTCCATGTACCCTCGTCAGTAAGTAAAATCAAATTAATAAATGTGTCATCCCTCTGAATCTGAAGTTGAGCCCATCGGCAGAATTCAATGAGACACATACAATCCTTACCAGTTAATTCTTGCTGGCCGCTGTGGTCGAGCGGTTCTAGGCGCTTCAGTCCGGAACCGCGCTGCTGCTACGGTCGCAGATTCGAATCCTGCCTCGTTCATGGATGTGTGTGATGTCCTTAGGTTAGTTAGGTTTAAAGTTCTAAGTTTAAGGGACTGGTGACCTAAGATGTTAAGTCCCATAGTGCTTAGAAACACTTTTTTTAGCTAATTCTGGCTGGAGACTGATATGGTAAGGATGATAGTTTTGGCGATGCAGAACACGAACAACACCACTCTAGCATATGCCAGATTCCCTTGCGATTTGACGTGAACTAACACAAGGATCTCTAACCACTCTGCCAAGAGTACCAGTTTCCATTTCCTCGTTAGTAACTTTCCTTTGCCGTATATGTTTCCGATGCATTAATGATCCAGTTGTTCTCAATTTGTCATACACATATTTAAATGTACGACGTGTAGAGTGAGTTCATCGAGGATACCTTTCAGCACATAAGTCTATAGCTCTCACTGAACTTCTTTGGCATTCTCCGTAAATGAGAAGCACATCGACTTGTTCATCGAAGGAATACATCATTCACATTCGCTTGATTCACCGATACTAGTCTTCCTGTTAGTGTTGTATTGCGAAACCGTCGAGTGGTGTTTACCTGTCAACGGCACGTTAGATGAATACGCCGTAATGGGCTAACATTTACTATTGTCAGAGCATTTGCTTCGATAAGTGCGGAAGTGATAAGTAATACCACTCAATCCATGATAAGAAGATTGTAGCACTGCATTGATACCAATGATCATCACTTGGAACACCTTCTGTAAATGGAAGTTAATGTCACCTTTCTGATCTTCTTTGACCTTCAATGATCTTACTGTTACATCATTGGATTCGCCTCAACAGCCTCTATGACAAAACAAAGTTGACCTTCGTACCTCTGACGCGATCCCACCTAGCAACAAAAAACGAACGTTATATTATCACCCCGTTGTCCAATGGAACATTTGTGCCACAAACTTTTCAGTTACTATCATACTTTCAGAGTTATTCTAGGTGGCAATAGTGACTCACCCTGTATATTGGAATACTTCATAAAATATGTTTAAAATTTGGTAGAATATAGGGAGAAAAATATGTTACGTATCACCGTATGGAATGTGTGTGTGTGTGTGTGTGTGTACGTGTGTCTGTGTGCGTGTTTAAAATACGCATTTTTGCCTAGAATATACTGTGTCACTCGTTACATGTCCACCGTATAGTCTTGACATTAATCCACACACATTGACGAAGACTTTTGTTGTGGAGACGGCGCAAGAGTGGACATGAAAGATGATACAGACCCTCTTTCAGGACGTAATTAGGAAACAAGAGATGGATCAAGAGCGTAGAGGCTGAGGGAAATTACATAGGGAAATGATGTTACTTGCAGTGTCGTTCTACCAATAAAAAGTTACTTTTCAACGAAGCTGCCTTGATTTCCTCTCTACATGGTATTTGTATGACTTGATTTCGCTTATATGACGTGGTTAGATCGGGCAGTGGATCATTAACCGTAAAGATAGGGGGAAGTGGGGTGGTGACACAGGCATTATTAAATAAAGTAGTACAGCCAATAATAAACATTTGATCCAACTTTTACTCGTGCAGCTGGACATTTCCCTACGTTACCTTTACCTTGCGAGATAACGGTCTACACCTGGCTTTATCATAGTGATGTTTCTAAACCACGTTTTCTTGCTATTCTAGAATACTTGTTATTGCATGACTACAGCTTATTCACCGTTTTCTCACATTTTGAATGATCTGAAGATGGTTGCAGACAGAAACCGAAACTGATTATTGTACTTTAATTATGATGGGAAAATTGCAGTCTAGGCATTTAAAGTTTTTTCAGTTTAATATATTTCTTATTTAATAAATCACATTAAAATCGCTGTCTGCTCCGTGACAATGTCAGGGTTCACTTCTAAGGCATTATACTCGTACATTAGACTCACTCGGCAACAACGAGAGTTGAATGCTTGTCCTACCATCCAGACAAAAGTGTCCCGTGGTTTCCCCTTCTCGTATTTCTACGTCACTGACATTAACATGTAACTGCCAGTCCTTGCACCAGAAACTTCTAAGCGTTCCCATATTCTGTAACGCCGTACGTAAACCGCTCACTGCGTTTCAAAAAGAAACATTACGTCAATAGTATCCGAGGAAATGACCTTGCAAAACGTTTATAACCGGCACGTCCACCTTTTAACTGTCTTTAGATCTTTTTCCTTCATAAAATAACTGTTTCTGTGGTCGTAAGACTCGGGAAGGAGTCAGTTAAGTCAGATTCCCGTTCGCAGCGAACCGACTTTTACGCCCGAGAGTGAGCGGCTTTTTTTTTTTTTTTTTTTTTTTTTTGCGAAACTGCTGCCCGTGGCAGTTAGGCCAGATTTAATTATCTTTTATACAGCCGCGCCGCTGCGCGCAGATTGTGCGTAGTTATGTGAATCTGAAATCCGTCAAGCGACTGCCTCCGCTCCAGTAAATCACATAAACTGAATTCAATAACACTGTGTATTTCTGCCGATCGCCAATGGACGTTAATTCCGTTTCGGATTCGAACGAAATGCCGGCAGCAACGGAAATTACAGAATTACGGCAGCTTTAGTTGCCTCTCGTTGCACAAACGCGTAACTTTTCTCCGCGAGTCAGAACCGCTCGTCAGACGAGCTATATTTTCATTACTGAGTTCTCGCCTGTCTACCATCGCCAGCGCGAGGGTATTTTTGCTACAGAGGCGTACAGCAAACAGATATTCGATGCGGAGAGCGTCTGCTGTATCTACAGAGGTTTTCTTACAGCGACTTATCCGTATCAGAGCGAACGGCTACAAAATAAGTTCTCGAACTTGATCCTACAACCAAGTCTTTGATCGGAACGCTATCTAAGTTTTCTCGTCAATCGAATTACATGGCGGTGCTGATGAAGTCGCTTCTTACAATACGAGCAAGTTGGAGGAACTCGAAGCAAAATAGATCAACGCGACTCGTCAGCCGATATTAACTTTCTCCTTGCGTTTTTCATGGCAATATGAAAAACAAGTTTGTAAAATACAGGGCTAAGGAAAATTCCAACGATAAAATATCGGAGGTTTTGAGGGTTATTGCAAAACACTGATATTTTATCCCATTTCATGCGTAGAGGAGAGTGTTCTGCCATGAAAAATCGTTCAGACATTCGTGTGTCCAGGCTCCAGCAAGTGTAGCATCTGCGTATTAAAGGTTTTAAATTATGGGACACACATACACACACACACACACACACACACACACACACACACACACACACACACACGCACACGCTAAAGAGACCTCTCGAAAACACCACCACTTTAAGCCGACCCCCTCTCTAAGTGGCCATATCCTTACGGAATGGAAACAAATTTCCAGAAGACCAATCATCTTTATCCTCTTTAACATGACTACCACATTTTCCGATTAACTAATAATGTCCTGCCTTTAAACCGAGCGGTGTAACGCGGTGGTTAGGACAATAGACTCGCATTCGGGAGGACGATGGTTAAAATCCGCGTCCGGCCGTCCTTATTTAGGATTTTCGTTATTTCCCTAAATCGCTTAAGGGGAATGCCGGGATGGTTACTTCGAAAGGACACGGCCGATTTCGTTCTCAGTTCTCCCTAATCCGAGCTTGTGCTTCGTTTCTAATGACCTTGCTGTTGACAGGAAATTGAATACTAAAGTCGTCCACCTCCTCGCTTTAAGATGACCACAAACAGTCATAGAAGAGGGATTTAGAATACTGTATAACTCTAAGGTTTCTCGTCGGCAACGTGATACAACAGTCTCTAAAATTTCATTGGTATTTGCCTTCTAATAGCAAGCATTTCTACTTTTTCCTCTATAGGGAACAGTCATGGCTACGTAAAATAAAAGGAAACTTGTTGTCCATTCACTCGGACAGAGAATTAGAGAGAGTGAAAATGGAAAATCTCAGCGTCAGTTAGCGAGTGAGTTTAATCATGGGAAAAGTCAAATGCAGAATACGATTGCAAATCGTGCCAGGTGCGTCAAGTCATGGAAAAAATACGCCAAGAAAAATTCAGAGGAAAGACAGGTGCAACCATTTGGAACGCTATTTTAGAGTGGTTTAATAGAGTACGTGCCAAAGTATTGCCTATTAGTGGACCGCTGTTAAAAGAAAAAGCTCGTAAATTCGCTTCTGAGCTTGAAATTCCTAATTTCAGTGCAAGCAGCTGTACTGATTTCGTGTTCGACACAGTACTGTTTTCCTAGCAATCTGTGGTGAAAGTGCAGACTTTAATCAAGATGATGTATCCGACTGGAACTCGAGACTTAGTGTAATGACAAGTGGCTATTGTGGTAGTGACACGTACAACATGGATGAAACCGCTCTATTTTTAAAGTTATTGCAGACAAAACACTAACTGTGAAGGGTGATCAGTGCAAAGGCGGCAAAATGGCGAAACAAAGATTACCGAACGGTCTTTGTGCTGACCTCTGCGGTGATAATGAAGGGCCGCTAGTGACACATACAGCAAATCGTCCACGGTGCTTCAAAAATAATGACATTTCCTTGCTTTGTGTCTGTTGCACGCAAATAAAAATGCATGGACGGCGTCTCACATTTTCAATTCTTGGGTGAATAACTTAAATTCAAAAATGAGCATTCAGAAACTAAAAGCCTACTGTCCGTACATACGCACCTTGTCATGGCGCCGAGAAGTTATCGAATGAAGAAGTACTTTTTTTTTTTTTTTTTTTGTGCCAGCACGACATCGTGTGTTCAGCCTCTTGACCAAAGAGTGGATCCGTCTGTTAAATTAAATTACCGAAAGAAGCTTCTGGGTTCCCTAGTTGCAAAAATAGAAAACACCACATCCGTGTATGACCTAGATAAGTCTGTTGCCATAGATAATGCTTTCAGTTGGATGTTTCATTAATCCTGGTTTTCAGTCTACACGAAATGCTGCCAATATTGCATTCGACATTTCCACATTGACCGAAGAAACTAAATACTTCAATAGTGCTGATAATTGGGAAGATGTAATTGCAGAAATGAACCCAGATCCTAAGTGTAGTGACAACCAAAACAGTGATAGTGAAGATGACGCAATTCCTGCGGAGGCAATCCCATTAGGCTATGCCTCACATACTACTGCTAGACACAAGTCTCTTACTTCTGAACTGTCCAACCAGAAACTGATGTACTTACCATCTGTTGTGGAAACGGAATATGGGAATGTGATTGTAATCAAACGTATGAAAAAATGTGTGGAGACGCCAATTTCTGCGTATTTTACTACGTAAACGCTTAGGTGCGTATTGTGCTATTATTACGGTTATGAGGTTGATTTTCATTGTAGCAATTGTTGTCATAAATTGTGTTTTGATGCTTATGTTCAGCATCACATTTTACCTTAATCTCTCTTTAAGAAGATCATCCCTCCAGACGCCCACTTTCTCACAAATATTCAAGTAGTCGGCTTATAGAGGTTTCACTATATAACTCTAACTTCACAAATTCAAGCTTTAGTATTTCGGTTCAATCATAGACTCTCAATGTTAAACTTGACAATTACTTCACAGATGCTCATGTTTTATGACAGTGTACCTTTGGTGACATTTTCACTACACCTCGTTTCTAGAAACACAGATCACATAATCAGGGCTTTTTTTCTTTAAAAAAAAAGTTTGAGGGTACTCCGACATTGGATATAATGCAGCGAAAATTACTTATAACTGAAGCGTGGGATACCACCCGTCTGTTTTTAGCCATGATTTCATCAACATCATCATGGTAACGGGACTGTAGAGACATCCATCGGTATCTCGGCGTTTGAGAGTACGCATATCCGTTTAGCACTACCATCGCCTACTATTGGCGGGCGAGGGCACTACATGCTTGCCGAACTTGCTGCCAGCGATTCAGTTGTCGAGAACGGTTGCCGCAGCTTCGAAATGCTTGAAACAGTCAATGACATCGCTTTCCCCACGAAAAACTGCACTGGTATCGTTCTTATTGCAATTACCAACACGAAAAAATGAAATAAATCTTTGGCGCTCTTCCAAGTCCTCAACATCGTTAAAAAATTATTTTGTCGACGGAAAAGTTTTGGGATACGCATCCCCCAGCGTCCCCACAGAAAAACTGCACTGCGCATAATAGACTCAAACAATAATATCAGGCAAAAAATGGTAACACAGAATAAATCTTTACCTTTCATTTAATTCTCTTCTCAAAATGTAGAATAACATGTAATATATCTTTTTACAATCGTGTTTATGCTTCTAGCCGATTTGTATAACAATTACAAATACATTTTCAGTCTAATAATACAGGGTGATTCAAAAATAATACCACAACCTTAAAAATGTGTATTTAATGAAAGAAACATAATATAACCTTCTGTTATACATCATTACAAAGAGTATTTAAAAAGGTTTTTTTTCACTCAAAAACAAGTTCAGAGATGTTCAATATGAGCCCCTCCAGCCACTCGAGCAATATCAACCCGATACTCCAACTCGTTCCACACTCTCTGTAGCATATCAGGCGTAACAGTTTGGATAGCTGCTGTTATTTCTCGTTTCAAATCATCAATGGTGGCTGGGAGAGGTGGCCGAAACACCATATCCTTAACATACCCCCATAAGAAAAAATCGCAGGGGGTAAGATCAGGGCTTCTTGGAGGCCAGTGATGAAGTGCTCTGTCACGGGCTGCCTGGCGGCCGATCCATCGCCTTGGGTAGTTGACGTTCAGGTAGTTACGGACAGATAAGTGCCAATGTGGTGGCGCTCCATCCTGCTGAAATAAGGATTGTTGTGCTTCTTGTTCGAGCTGAGGGAACAGCCAATTATCTAACATCTCCAGATACTGTAGTCCAGTTACAGTAGTACCTTCGAAGAAAAAGGGACCAAAAACTTTATTGGCTGAAATGGCATAGAAAACGTTCACCTTAGGCGAGTCACGTTCATACTGAGTTGTTTCCCGCGGATTCTCAGTGCCCCATATACAGACATTGTGGCGGTTGACATTCCCGTTAGTGTGGAAAGATGCTTCATCACTAAACACAATCTTTGAAACGAAAGATTCATCTGTTTCCATTTGAGCAAGGATAAAATCACAGAAATCGATTCTTTTAATCTTATCAGCTGCAGACAGTGCTTGAACCGATTTCAGACGATAAGGTTTCATAACTAACCTTTTTCGTAGGACTCTCCATACAGTTGATTGTGGAATTTGCAGCTCTCTGCTAGCTCTGCGAGTCGATTTTCCTGGGCTGCGAACAAATGCTTGCTGGATGCGTGCTACATTTTCATCACTCGTTCTCGGCTGTCCAGAACTTTTCCCTTTGCACAAACACCCATTCTCTGTAAACTGTTTATACCAACGTTTAATACACCACCTATCAGGAGGTTTAACACCATACTTCGTTCGAAATGCACGCTGAACAACTGTCGTCGATTCACTTCTGCCGTACTCAATAACACAAAAAGTTTTCTGTTGAGCGGTCGCTATCTTAGCATCAACTGACGCTGACGCCTAGTCAACAGCGCCTCAAGCGAACAAATGTACAAGTAAATGAAACTTTATAGCTCCCTTAATTCGCCGACAGATAGTGCTTAGCTCTGCCTTTTGTCGTTGCAGAGTTTTAAATTCCTAAAGTTGTGGTATTCTTTTTGAATCACCCTGTACAATAACAGTAATAATAGCGGAGAGCAATGGTAGATTCCGTCCATTTTGCTCAGATGCCAATTCGAGAGGAAAGTGATGAAGAAGACAGAGAGAGATGAACATCATTTAATAACACAGAAGTAACTTCAATTTGCAGAATGAGGCTGCGTAGTAAACTAGTTTTCCACGACGCCTTCACCTATCCTAGTCCCATCAAACGATGTTTGTGGAATTGCTTCCAAAATTATTGACACTCCAAGTTAAAATCTTTTACCAGAATGTCTCAGTCAAAATCAAATATCTACATGGCGCGTCTGCATGTATTCGTGCGTTCTCCTCTGAACAGAGGCACTGACATTCTTCTGTTGAAACAACAAAACCTCTTCAATCTTGACAACATCTTACGTAGATGGAAATCGGCTGGTTACAACTGAAGTGCCGCTGCTCACAAAGCTCCATTGTGGGCTGTAATTATCAAATGCCAGCAAACTTCGTAGATATTCTAATGCGTTAATGCGGAACCGTTTTACGCTGCAAAAAATTTAGTTCCAATTTTGGCCAGCACGAGCAAATCTGGCGCTGTACATCATCAACTTGTCTGTTGCTCATATTGAACAAACTGTGTAAGCGGGAGTTTATAATATCAACGTCACATCTATTTCACTTGTTGGTCCTTTCCTGCCCGAGTCCCATTCTTAACCCATTACATGTGGAAACATTTGTATAAGTTTTTCTTCCATTCGCAGCACCAGATTTGCAGGTGATGGACAAATTTGGAAATAATTTGTTTCCAGCATATAGTATATCCAGCATATAGTATATCTGCCAAGTTTCGATGCCATACGATAATTACAGCCCACATTAAACCTCTGTGAGTGCTGCCTTAATTATGCTTCAGCCGGCCGATGTGGTCGAGTCGAGCGGTTCTCGGTGCTTCAGTCCGGCGCCGCGCTGCTGCTACGGTCGCAGGTTCGAATCCTGCCTCGGGCATGGATGTGTGTGATGTCCTTAGGTTAGTTAGGTTTAAGTAGTTCTAAGTTCTAGGGAGCGTCCGTTTCATCCTTAACCGTTTCGTAGCATTACCTTACACACGAAATAATATTATCATATCATATTATTATTTCAACCTAGACGAAACGCAGTTCAACAGTTTGTCTTGTCTAAGACACACACATTAACAACACAAGGAATGTTTTACACAACAAAGTTGGAGAGCGAACAGACCAGTGCGGTCACGTTAGTAAAAAAATATCTCTGTATCAATACCCCGAGGATTTTGATGTGAGGGACCCATTGTCTTCAGTGGCATCTTACAGAGTAATTGCACTGACTTTGATTTCTTACCCCTCATTTACATTTGTTTGTGTATTTCATTATAAATAACTACACAACAGTGTAAATATCGGTGATACTTGGTTTCAACGTGACACAGCGGGAGAAACGTTTGCACTCGAGGTTTGCAACCACATTGACGCGCGCTTTGGACAGCAATGGATTGGCGCGGTGGTGGTGGTGTATGGCGCAGGAAACTTCTTATACCACTTTTACTTCCCCATGTTACAATCGTGAACGGTCCACGGGAAGAACAGTTGTTGATAAGCTTCTGTGTGACTTCGAATCTCTGTAACTTTACCTTCATAGTCTGCTCGCAATATGTACTTGGGAGAAAGCAACATATTGTTTCTCTCTTCTAGGAACGTACGCTTTCGGAATTTCAGCAGTAAACCACATTGTGATGCACATCTTTCTTGAAGTGTTTGGCACTCGAATAAGTACCTCGTTGATGCTTTCTCACTTACTACATGAAACCATAAACAACCCGTATATCTGAGTTATGAGACAGGTCCACACATCTTAAGTGAATTTGTGACAGTTGTGAATTATTTTCGAAGGAGAGACTGACTCCAGCGGCAATCGGGCATCGAAATAATTCGATGGTGGAAGTTGAAAAGTTGTCACACCCGGATCTCCTGCTTAACGCGAGCGGTTGCAGTATCCGCATCGGCAATACAGACACTCTACCCGTCCGGCGCAAATTCTCAACTTGTCATACGCTAATAGCTTCCACTGTATATTCAACTACTTGCTCGCAGCGAGTTCTGTATTCACACGAGAGGCACGGGCCCTGTTATGGATTCGCAGTGAAGGTATCAAGGCAGTCATGCGTACAGATATACCATATATGCGTGTGGTGTCTGTTCTGTCGGACGTGTCTGCTTCGATAATTCCAGTGCGGACGCACAACCGGCTCCGATCCTCCTGCGGGAGTACAGGAATCTTTGTGAGCAGGTACGTGAATGGACAGTGGACGCTACTAGCTTGTCTGGATGGACAAGGCGGTTAAGGCAACCGCTCGCGATAAGCAAGACAGCCGTGCTCAGCTCCCGGTCCGGCACTGCTTTTCAACTTTCATCATCGAATTATTTCGATGCCCGATTGCGGCCGGAGTCGGCTTCTCCTTCGAAATTTGATATTTACGGTCACTGGATATTTATGGTATTTGATCTGTCAGACGTGTTCGAGAGAACAGACGCCACACACATGTACAGGGTGGTCCATTGATCGTGACCGGGCCAAATATCTCACGAAATAAGCGTCAAACGAAAAAACTACAAAGAACGAAACTTGTCGAGCTTGAAGGGGGAAACCAGATGGTGCTATGTTTGGCCCGCTAGATGGCGCTGCCGTAAGTCAAATGGATATCAACTGCGTTTTCTTAAATAGAAACTACCATTTTTTATTACATATTCGTGTAGTACGTAAAGAAATATGAATGTTTTAGTGGGACCACTTTTTTCGCTTTTTGATAGATGGCGCTGTAGTAGTCACAAACATATGGCTCGCAATTTTAGACGAACAGTTGGTAACAGGTAGATATTTTAAATTAAAATACAGAACGTAGGTACGTTTGAACATTTTATTTCGGTTGTTCCAATGTGATACATGTACCTTTGTGAACTTATCATTTCTGAGAACGCATGCTGTTACAGCGTGATTACCTGTAAATACCACAGTAATGCACGAAATGCTCAAAATGATTTCATTACGTACTACACGAATATGTAATAAAAAATGGGGGTTCCTATTTAAAAAAACACAGTTGATATACGTTTGACCTATGACAATGCCATCTAGCGGGCCAACCATAGCGCCATCTGGTTTCCCCCTTCAAGCTAGACGAGTTTCTTTCTTTGTAGTATTTTCGTTTGATGCTTATTTCGTGAGATATTTGGCCCGGTCACAATAAATGGACCACCCTGTATATGTGGTATAGTTACGAACTTTCTGTTTGCGTCACAGATGTTGAAATAACAGACGACGGACTGCACGTTATTTGATGTAATGCAGCTCTGCTACTAATTATAGCCGAAACAGATGCGTTTATGATTAACGTACCGAGACGTAACAACTTAATCTTTCCGAAATCTAAAATATTACAGAATTTCTAACACTGACCTATGCTTGTAGCGCCTTCGACAACTAATTAAAATGTTCTGTTTCCCGGGATCGATTCCAATAAATTCTTTGTTTTTGAACAAAAGCCGCCAGTCATGGCGGCCTAAGACTTCCAGTATAAAACTTCATTCTCATTCGGCCAACGGCTTTGTTAAAGAATGCGGAGGAAGAAATGGAGGTTTAGGGCACTTCGTGCCCTATGGGTGGGACCCTGCCTCTACAGATGGAAGAATCAGCTACAGTCACCGGAATGAGGATGTAGGAGGCAATGCAAATAACAGTAGTAAATACACAAAACATATGTTCTTGGTAAATGTAGTTTTATGAAAGTAATCTCATGATGATCGTTTCTCTTGGACAAAATTCCTAAGATAAGCTAGCTATGATCTACAGATAAGGGATGTGCAGCAGATGTATGAATAAGGCTAACATTCTAAGAGCAGGTGTGTGGAATGTTAGATGTTTCAATAACCTCAGACTCAATTTCCTCTGTACACCAGAGCGGGTGCAAATTTCAATATTCCAGGCTGATTATAACTGTGTGGTGGATCAGGAATCGAACCCGGTCTTTTGTTTTCTGCTCACAAATGGTGTACGAGCTGAGCTATAGAGACACGATACTCAGTCCACTCTCACAATTTTATTTCCACCAGTATCAGGCTGAAGTTAGACTTAGTAGAGATTAATGAAGTTAAAAATGTTGTAGAGTAACGCAAACAGCTTGAGTGGTGGCGGGGGTGAGGGGGGGGGGGTGAACGAGTGTTCTCGCACGCTGATGAATAGGATGGCAGGTGAAAGAGACAATTGTGGGAACAATGTAGAGACCAACCATCACTGCACGGGTTTACATGCTTAGGTCACAAGCTGACTAGGAGAAAATATACAGTGTAAAAGGAAATAGATCAACTAATGCAATATGTGAAAAGTGCAGGGGAGACAGGAAGATATCAAGTGAAATATGATGGTTAAACAAACATTTAGAAATCATGTGCAGGACTGTAGAGTGGCTGAAGCAAGAAATTAGAAACCTATATGCAAAATAGCAGGAACTTAATGTTGAACTATTCAAAATTCACCTGGAACTAAGAAATCACATTAAAATCTCTGAAATATTTAATGATATTGTGAATACAGTCAAACAAGACACAGAAAAACGAATACAATCAAAATGGGATAAAACAACAACAAAAACTAAACACTCTTTTAAAACAGAACAAAGCTTTTGCACATAAAAATAGAAAGCAAGCAAACCACACATTCCACAAACTTCTGGTAAACCTTACCGACATACAACTAACCAACCAAGAAATAAGTTCTGTAGAAAAAGGCTCAAAATGCAATGTGAACACACACATCACACACAAGACGGTGGAGAGTCTTATCACAGAAAGTGAGTACATGATAAAACAACAAGAAAGAAACTATAGCCCAAACTTCAATGGAGGTCTGACAAGAGAGTTAGTCGCAGAAGAAATAAGATGCATTATAAAGGAAAACAAAACAAAAATATTGACAGGAACAAAAAAGAAGAAGAAAAAAATTCCAGAAAAATAAAGGAAAAAGTTAAAAACAACGAGGCACTCATTTCGAGATCAGACAAGGGCAGCACCATGATAATAATGAAACTGGATGAATACGAAGAAAAAACTTCTGGAAGACAATAACATAACGAAGCTAACCAGTGACCCAACACAAAGACACCAGAAAAACACACCAACACTCCTAAATAAAATCTCACACATATTCACAAATCAGAAAGCAAAATGGTTGAAACAAAAGAATCCCCAAGCACCCACACTGAACAGCCTACTAAAGCTCCACTAGGATGGCATTCCGATACGCCCTGTAGTCAATTTCAGAAGTGCACCCACATACCACATATCCAGAGAAATATACACATACTTACAGAAACATTACATATACACAAATAACAGAAGCATACACAACACTGAAGAGCTGATACAACAAATCAAAGACATCAACATACCCACAACAGCCACACTCACATCATTTGACATCACATCCATGTACACCAATATGCCCACCACAGAAACCATCAACATCATCAAACAACAATTAGAAGAACAAGCCAAAATTCCCAAACCCCACATAAAAGAAGTAGCTAACATTCTAAAACTAATCACAGGGCAAAACTATTTCTCATTTGACAATCAGTTCCACTCTCAAGAAGATGGGCTTCCAATGGGGTCACCAGTCAGTGGACTCCTAGCAAACATTTTTCTCAATCACATTGAAAATAAAATATTTGAAACAATAGTAAGACCCAAACAGTACCAGATAATGTATTGGTACCGTTATGTAGATCACATCATTTGCCTTATAGATGAAACACGAAGTCGCATCCAACAACTCCACAGTGATATAAACAAAGTACACCCAAAAATAAAATTCACCGTAGAAATAGAAGACGACAAAAGATTAAACCTCCTTGACCTCACAATATACAGACACAACAACCAACACCAATTCTCTATATTCAGGAAAGTGACCACTACCAGCACAGACATTCACAAAGACTCTAATAATCCGATTACACACAAACTAGCCAGCTTCCAACACATGCTACACAGACTGAACAAAACCCCACTCACTGAAAACAACTGCAAGAATGAATTGCAGACAATCAGACAAATAGCAGCAGAGAATGGATATGACATAAACACTATAGATAAACTGAACCACAAAATTAAAACAAAATTAAAACAAAATTAAAAAGGGCACCCAACACACAAAAACAAAAGCCACCTTATCAACTTGCAAACACACAGAACCCACTCATGAGCACACATGAACAGGAACTCCCATAGTGACGAACAGATGGTTCACTCTCACATACAATAACAAAGCAGTCCACAGAATAGGCAACATACTAAAAAAACAAGGGGTAAAAATAGCCTTCCAGACAGACAACTCAAGACAGAGAAACCTAAGGACAACCAACACAAGCACAGACAAACACAACACTTCTGGTATTTACCAACTAACATGCCAGGTCTGCAAAGCAGTTTATATAGGGAAGACAAGCAGAAACTTTAATACCAGATACACAGAACACAGAAGAGCATTAAAAAGTAACAGCTGTCATTCCACATTTGCCGAATACCTCATGGACATTAAACATAACCCAACAGACATCAGTAGGGATTTGAAAATTTTCAGATGCAGCAACAGCCCTCCACAAAAATTAATAATTGAAAAAAATTATCACATTCAAAAAGCCATAGTGGAAGGCAAACAAGTGATAAATGAATACACAGCTCTCTGCAATGGCACTCTGTTCTCTGCCCTCAAGGAATTATTAGATGAGACCAACCAACAGAGCTCTCATCCCCCTCACCCCCCCCCCCCCCCAACCCCTACCATCCCGCTTCAAGAAGTGCCAACGCACCTACTCCGGTAGGAGTAACACGGTATTAAATGCCTTTATTGTACGCTCAGGTCGCATATTTTCACACCGTTAACCGGTTTCGTTCAAGTACTGAACATACTCAGACCGTAGCTGTTGCAAAGCGACCAGTCATTTGCACGTGCTGTACATGGCGTGCTTGAGTCACCCTACGGACGCTTGATCGAAACCAGTTTTTCGGTATAAAAAAGAGCGACGTTAGATTGAAGTACGATTCATTCCAGTAGTTACATATGAGCAATATACCGCCCACTTAACGTGTCTCGCTAAACTAAAGTAGTAAGCACATACACATACACTAAGTGATCAAAAGTGTCCGGACGCCTCGCTGAAAATGACTTACAAGTTCGTCGCGCCCTCCATCGGTAATTCTGGAATTCAGTATAGGGTTGGCCCGCCCTTAGCCTTGATGACAGCTTCCACTCTCGCAGGCATACGTTCAGTCAGGTGCCGGAAGGTTTCTTGGGGAATGGCAGCCCGTTCTTCACGGAGTGCTGCACTGAGGAGAGGTATCGATGTCTGTCGGTGTGGCCTAACACGAAGTCGGCGTTCCAAAACATCCCAAAGGTGTTCTGTAGGATTCAGGTCATGACTCTGTGCAGACCAGTCCATTAGAAGGATGTTATTGTCGTGTAACCAATCCGCCACATACCGTGCCATATGAACAGGTGCTCTATCGTATTGAAAGATGCAATCGCCATCCCCGAATTGTTCTTCAACAGCGGGAAGCAAGAAGATGCTCAAAAAATCAATATAGGCCTGTACTGTGATAATGCCACGCAAAACAACAAGGGGTGCAAGCCCCCTCCATGAAAAAACGCGGCCACACCATAACACCACCGCCTCTGAATTTTACTGTGGGCACTACAAACGCTGGCAGATGATGTTCACCTGGCAATCGCCATATCCACACCCTGCCATCGGATCGCCACATTGTGTACCGTGATTCGTCACTACACACAACGTTTTTCCTCTTTTCAATCGTTCAATGTTTACGTTCCTTACACCAAGCCAGGCGTCGTTTGGCATTTACCGGCGTGATGTGTGGCTTATGAGCAGACACTCGATCATGGAGTCAGAGTTTTCTCACCTCCCGCCTAACTGTCATAGTACTTGCAGTGGATCCTGATGCATTTTGAAATTCCTGTGCAATGGTTTGGGTAGATGTCTGACTATTACACATTACGACCATCTTCGACAGTCGGCAGTCTCTGTCAGTCAACCGACGAGGTCGTTGCGTAGGCTTTTGTGCTGTACGTGTCCCTTCACGTTTCCACTTCACTGTCACATTGGAAACAGTGGACCTTGGGATGTTTAGGAGTGTGGAAATTTCGTGTACAGACGTATGACACAAGTGATACGTAATCACCGTACCACGTTCGAAGTCCGTGAGTTCCGCGGAGTGTTCCATTCTGCTCTCTCACAATGTCTAATGACTACTGAGGACGCTGATTCGGAGTACCTGGCAGTAGGTGGCAGCACACAGCACCTAATATGAAAAAGTATGTTTTTGGGGGTGCCCGGATACTTTTGATCAAATGATCAAATAGTGTACATCTCCAAAAAAAGATAAATTACACGCGGTACTTATCATTTTGTGAAAGAAAAACAATATTGGAGTAAATATCACTCGCATCAAAAACATTAGTCTGTTTGTACTTTCTGTTAAGCAACGTTTCTTATGGCTTCCTGGCTCTTTCGTCGTAGTCATATTTCCTTCTGTGTATGTTTTTGGATAGGGTCCGCCTTTAGCAAAACGCATTTTTTTGTTTTTTAACCCAAACATGTTTCAAATTGTTTAAGCCAAAATTACGATTTGAAAACTTGTAATTTCTATGTCTGAAATTATTTAATTCTATGTGTGTGTCTATTTACATAATGTTTCACTTACGTTTTGCTTTTAATCATCTTCATCACTGTCGAACAGTATATATTGAGTTGTCACTGTCACTGTCACTGTAACTGTTTCACTGCTTTAGCAGCTGTAAAATCAAACATGGCGGGTAGTGGAACAATTGAAGGTGTAAAAACAAGGGCTGACAGTGGAACAGTTGAAAGTGTTCCTGGAGGTTGTTCTGAATCTTTCAGAGGTGTTAGTGATTCTTTTTTTCCTTTGTGTGTGTGTGTGTGTGTGTGTGTGTGTGTGTGTGTGTGTGTGTGTGTGAAAAGGGTGAGAGAGAGAGAGAGAGAGAGTGAGTGAGAAAGAGAGAGGAGAGAGAGGAGAGAGGGAGAGAGAGAGAGAGAGAGAGAGAGAGAGAGAGAGAGAGAGAGAGAGGAGATTTATTTGTTGATTTTTTATTATTTTTTGTGTGTGTGTGTGTGTGTTTGTGTGTGTGGGGGACGGTGTAAATACAGCACGACACTAACATGGATTCATGAAGACTCTTCATCAGAGCCCCGATTTTCATGCACTATCATGTCTTTAATAAGCGTGCATTCATAAACTGCTACAGACCAAAATTGCACAATGAAGCAAAAAATAAAATAAAGTAAAATAAAAATATGCAGTATTAAAATTGATTTTCTTTTATATTGATATTTACTTCACTTGGCACATGCTGTTATTCTAAGGTTGGCCACGAGCGGCAGTTCCATGCCGTAGGAAGCGCACGCACCTACGAGTTGGCAGCATCGATATGGAGCCAAGTCTACATCCCCCCTCTGAGGAACACAGCGACTACACAACACTTCCTCTGCATCTTGCACGCCTTTGAGATAAACCGCTAACTAAAATTGCGCATACAGCAACCACAGCAACAATATCCCCTCTTAAAAATTGTTTCCTCAGTTCATTTTGAGACAAGGCCTCATCTTGCAATACTGGTAAGTGCGATGAGTACACTTCACAGTTCTACAAAAAATTATACAGATGGTCACGCGTTCATTGGATTATCAGCGGTAGAGTGTTTGTTACAGTACGAACATTTGAAGTTAGTGTTTTATCTCAAGGGCATGCAGGTGGAGGACAGCGAGGGAGTACCATTGTCGCTGCGGAGAGGGGTGAGGGGAGAGGGGGAATGTTATATGTTCCCGGTGCGGAACAGCCAACCGACGATTTTACGCGCATCGTACCAAAGGCTGTAATGGTATAAATTTGACACAGAAGACACAGAGATCCGAGATTGCGCATTATACAGATAGACTTCCATCGTCAAATGCGTGACCCTCATGTGTAAGGACAATCAAACTGTTTTAAAGGTGTTGTAACACAAGCAGTTAGTAGAGAAAAACTATCCTTTCAAAACCGTATTGAGCATGTTAGACCGTATCAGATAATTTTATATAAATAGAGTTATTACCACTAGTAATTAATCGATCACTTCATTAATATTTTAATCGTCAACGTAAGACAATACACCACGACACAGCACCACTTCCCTCTCATCTTTGGTGCCACAACAGAAAGACTGACGATGGCACCAATGGGAGTAAGAGGTTTAGCGATACAAAATGTTCCGACTTGTTCTGTCATTGCCAGGGGAAGAACAACTAAAAATGTGCCCACTGTACTTCCCTCGGCCACTTTCGTGGCTTTATCGGCTAACATCTTAACATAGGCATGGTAAGAAACAGTTTAGGAATAAGGCGTTCTATTTTACACACAGTATCAAATAAATCACTCGAAAAATGACCAAAATTTTTCAGTTTAATAACTAGTTCAACCAGATTACGATAAATATTACGTAACCGTCAATGTCGTCATAATTCACATGACAAAAAAGGGTACCTATCATGCCTATGCAAGTTACTGCAACAGCTCCATTGATGCGAGGAACATTATTTACACTCCTTATACATTTCTAAATACGAGATATCAAATAAAAATATTCTTTGACCTATACATTTATACCCTACAATGGAAATTCGGGCTCTACTCATTACAGAGATCGCCAGTTTCGAATGCGGTGCTTATTTGTAGCAAATATTGTGAAAATAATTACGTCTGTGAGAAGACAACGTAATAAATAGAAGAAATATGGCGACTGCTGACAGGTAGGTGAGATTGCGAGCAGACTGTGAGGTACAAAGAACATACGTCGGGTACCTCACGAACAAAATCTGTATTCGCCCATCACATAACATTCAATAATCATGCTGAGGGGACAGTAGATGAGAATCTACAAGTTCTTGATTATGCAAATAAAGGCTTACTTATAAATATCTTAGAAGAAATCGAGATATATGCTCATTTGAAAACCACATCATCAATGCTACTCAATGAACAATTAGATTTTCGCGAAAAATATTTTTACGACCTTTTTGATGAAATTTTATAATGACGATGCACCTACTCTTTTGTTTTAAAATATAAGATTAGTTATACCCATGGCAAAAGCTATGTATAAAAATATGCTATATAACATAACATTTTTATTAAATTGAAATTGGTTATTATAAAAACTATTAGATCGATGAGTTCTAAATATTTAAACGGCGGTCTCATCAGTTATTCAAACATAATGCGGAACATACTTCTGGCTGCTACCCTACTGTTATAAAGAATGTTGCTATGCAAACTACAGTTAAAGTAAGACCGTTCTGCAACATCCATCAAAGATGCAATTGTGATGTAGGCGACTCGTTATAATCGATATATACCACAATTCCAAGGACTTTTACATCTTTGATTTAACTGACACTGTAATAGTACTATGGTTGCCCATTGAGGGCACAGCTATTACACATCGTAATTTACCGTTTTTATCTAAAATACAAATAAGTTCTACACATACTAACCATCTGTTAATCAGACATTTTAAATGAATCAATGTTATGTTATTAGTGTATTTCGTATTTTTATACTTTGACGATAGCGTCATATTATGAACGCTGATTGGCAGTTGCGAAGCAGTGTGAGAGGAAGTAGGCGGAGCCTCTGCATATTTAAGCTCATGCTCAGCACTCATAACCATTAGTTGACTTAGTAGCAGCTGAGGAGAGCTCCGCCTACCATCCTCCAAGGAAGCCATGGGTATAATAAGTTCTATTTTGTTTTGTTAAAATTTGCCGTCATTAGATACTTTTAATGTTATTTTAAGATTGGTTTCTAGTATTTTCTAAATTTAATTCACACATAAATATAACCGAAACCGGTCACCTATGTATTTGAGACATAAGTGTTGTGATCAAGACTGAACTTTAGTTAAAATATAATAATCTATTGATCACTTTATTCCAAAAATGTTTACCAAAATTGTTCAAATAATCCACCTAATATATTTATTTTTGAGAGTCAGCGTACGTTCGTATGAAATAGCAATTTTTTCTATTCTCTTCCCAAATCTTCACAAAGGGCTCTAAAAAGACGAGTAATTAAAGCACTCCTTATAACATGATTCTCAATTCTGATGCACAATTTTAAGACGCCGTTGGGTTCGTTTGGAAGTATCTTAGGTGCCAAGGTTTGACGGTGTGAATTGAATTAGCATTGAGTTTCTTTTCTCTGACCATCCGCACGAATCGTGATCGAGATTCAACCATTGAAGCGGCGCCGTCTGTGCATACACTGATCAGCTTTTGCTACGACAGTTCGCAGATGCAAAATAATTCAAATATCGCTGTCATTATATGAATTGTTTGTGAAGTAGTCTTTAGCTCTGTAGAAAGTAGCATCTCGTTTCTAATTGTTCCGTTCTGTATGTATTGGACGAAGACTAACAGATGACAACAGTTTGCAACATTGTACACTCGTCTAACAGTACTGCGAAAAATTCTGATTCTTTCACCGCCTCACTACCTCATTTGTTATGTTTTCGGCCATATCATTAACACGACATTTCCAACTGTTGTCACAAAGTGATATTTGTGTAAGTTTTTGATTACTTTCTGATCAGCTGCATTTAACAAACAGGATCTGACGAGTGTTTCTCCGACAATGTGACTTTTCTTAGCCTTTGCGATGAATAGCGATAACTTGTAGGAAGCTCGGATCGCTTTTTCAGAAGACTGAGCAATGGATCCGAAACTATCCAGCTTCATATGTTTCAAACTCGCACATTTTGTAGCAAAAAACTCCATCGGCTTACCTTTCAAAGCTCTGTGTTTAGTCCACAAACGCCGTTGTAGACAAGGCCTCATGGCAACGCTGCTCAATACTTCGTAACAAATAACACAGTGCGGCTGGCCGACACCACTGTTTTGTACAGAAACAAAACCGTATTTAATGTGATCATCACTGTATTTACGTTTGTTGGACTAACTGATGACGAAGTAAAGGAAAAAAGTAGCTTTACAAGTCGACAGTTCACTTTCACTTCAAAAGTACACACAACTAAGCAGCTTGTTTGATCAATACTGACTAAACGATTCAGTCTAAGAGTCGAGCGCCAACGCTGCTTGGAAACAAAGCCACTACTGGCAACAATTACCATATGATTGAGGTTCTGAGGAATCCTATACAGAAGATATTTGGCACGAAGGTTTCCGAATCGGACCGACGTTCGACGATCGGCCAACTTTCCACACGTCTGCTGTACTCGACTACTCGTACGCTATGAATTGCACTGGTCGAATTGGCTATGATCAGCTACTGCGTTTACATTCAGACTGATGATCTAAGATGAAAATGAATCTCAGAATACACAGGAAATACTGCGTACCGAGTAGTCGAAAGTGCTAACACATTTGTCTTGATGAAAATGGTAATGCCGTGTGGCTAGGGCCTCCCGTCGGGTAGACTGTTCGCCTGGTGCAAGTCTTTCGAGTTGACGCCACTGCGGCGACTTGCATGTCGATGGGGATGAAATGATGATGATAGGTACAACACTCAGTCCCTGAGCGGAGAAAATCTCCGACTCAGCTGGGAATCTAACCCAGGCCCTTAGGTATGACATTCCGTCGCGCTGACTACACAGCTATCAGCGACGAACTGTCTAGATTAAATAGCTGCTTTATATATATATATATATATATATATATATATATATATATAATGTATATATAGTTGGTACCTCTCGCCTCGGCTGCTCCCCGTTTCATATGTCCCCAGGCTCCCCTTGAGGGGGGGGAGGGGGGGGTGCTCCCCAAAGTTTGAAACCAATGTTCGAGAGAGTGGTAGGCATTTCGGAAGTATTCGAGAGTGAGGACGCATCATAAAAGGAAATATCCCAGATTGGGGATGCATGCATCCTAAAATGTACTGACTCGTTGCATCATATGGTACGACATGACAGGTGCCATCTTGGGTGGCATGATGAGATGTACCGTGTTATACGACATGACGTCATATATTACGTTACTTTATTTGAAACGATGCGTTATATTATACGACATGGGTACTAACCCTAACAAGTAGAAAAAGCGCGAGTATGTCATTAGGTTTTAAGTTAGATGTCTCTGAAGATGCCAGAGAACCTTAAAAGCTACTTGCCTTCTTTTACATCCCTGACTCTGTCCAGGATATTTCCGCCTCTTTCGGGTTATGATAGGAATATTTATCATTCTGGTGAGCTTATGTGTCTTGTTGCTTGTATATCTGGTGAACGCTCTTGGTGTGCACGTCGCAGAGGAACATACACTCCTGGAAATTGAAATATATATATGTTCACAACGTGAGAGAAGTTAATGAATTTATCCAAAGCGAACATTGTCATCTGTAGTCTTTATACATATTGTAGGTTGAGGACGCACTGTATTGGCTTTCATTTCAGACTTCACGATATTTTCACGACACTACACCGCTCCTTATTCGCCGAGGCACATATAAGACGCCGGCCGCTGTGGGCGAGCGGTTCTAGGCGCTTCAGTCTGGAACCGGGCGACCACTACGGTCGCAGGTTCGAGTCCTGCCTCGGGCGTGTATGTGTGTGATGTCCTTAGTTTGGTTAAGATTAAGTAGTTCTACGTTCTATGGGACTAACGACCTCAGATGTTAAGTCCCATAGTGCTCAGAGCCACATATAAGACTTAAACAGGGATGGCACAATCGCCTCCTGGAAGCTCGGCTGACTACAGTTATAAATTTAACTCAGCTGGAGATCTCACTGTGGTAGACTACGTTTACATATTACCACTTGGCACGTAACAGTTCATAAAATAGCCAGCCATTTACAGTACGAATGAATAAGTTGTTTACATTTTTGTTGCTATTATTAACCAGTACCTACAATCTGGAAAAGTTAGAAATGCCGGGGATTAAGACAGTCGCTTCCCCATTCGACAGTGGCCTGAGTAAATAACTCCGGCAGTTAAAAAACCTGAACGGCAGCCTTTAGACTCTGCTCTGTTGTATTTCGTTTCATACTGATTTTCAATGACTGTATAGAAATACTGATCGAATTGAATCTACTGATCGAATTGAATCATTGTTGTGCATATCTGCACTTTTATTATGCACACAACGTCCGATATTTCTGGACAAGAATTTTTGTGAAGCATAGCTTCGATAAGGTTGAAATTAACAACTATTATGTGGTAAATTATATACCATGGTCAAAAAAACGTTGATATATACTTGTATTCCAGATTTATTAATGTCACAATCACTGGAACGTACTGTTACGAATAAGAAATGAACCAATGCCGTGATAAGAAATGACTATCAAGGTTTCGAACTGTGTTTCGAAGAATCATTTGTGCATGCAGCAGTGCACAGTGCATTTCTGTACATTGTTTCACACATGTGGACATGTGTACCGTGTACAACTGTGCCTAACTACTGGGATGATTACGAGTTATAGATGAGTTTCGTCTGAAATGGACAAAAAGGACCATAATACTACTGTTCATGTAAAATAAAAAAATCATAAAACTATGTAGTATTAGAATCTCAAATCCTAAAATGAACTTAGCTGCTTATGGCACATCATTAAAGTTTACTCTTACTGTAACATGAGGTCTTACCTCAAACAGACCAAATTTCATATGACGTGTTACCTGAATGTCGCTTCAAAGAATATTCACGTAAGTGTACGCTCTATTTCAATGTTAATGCCAGATTAAGGAATTAAAATACTTTTATTAAATTACTAGGTGATCTTTTACCTACCAGTTAATGTCGCCAATGTGGTAAATAAAGCTTATTCCTTACGTGTTACAACTTACATACAATCACAACAAGTACAAATGATATAATAACCTTATACTAATGGTAGTATTTATACCCACAAAGGATGTGGAAAACCGAGTTACTACTAATGTACATATCTTTTTAAATCGCTAGCAGGGAAGTGCCCAACGTAAAAAAAGTGCCACTTGCGGTTTTGTCACTTTATGCTGTAGATCCTGGATGTGTTTTCAGCAACACCAATTCTTCTACATCATAGGTTTGAACTTTATTCAGTGTCTTATCATATTTGGCCTTTTTAGCCTCAGATTCCCTCGTGAGGGTAGCTAAGGCTGTAGTTAATTTTGTGTCCTTGTCAGATCCTTTAGGGATCGTATTTATTCACTTATTGTCTTTCCCTACCCTGACCCATGACTTTACTTGGAGTGTGTCCTGTTTAGGAATGGGATAACCTATTGAAAATTTCTTCAAAACGTATGACATATGTCGAATAAATCTGCTGAGTTCTTTGAAAGTTCTCTCAACAGGATGAAAGCATGAGATCGGAACATGGGTCATGTCTTGCCCCTGCAAGAACTGCTTCCATTTAGTGCTCAAGAAATATGAATCATTATCTGAGAGAATGGCCTTAGGTTTACCAGCATTAGGTACACAATCATTTAGAGTTCTTCTAATGATTGGCGTGGAAGCTGCTGTTTTGCCATTGTATAGCTTCAGATACTTCGAAAACACATCATAAAATACGATCAAATATTTGAAACCCCACGGTCAGTTGGCAGTGGTCCGCAGACATCAATAGATGTGAATTCTATTGGTTTAGTTGGCAGTATGGGGTGGAGTTCGGTTTTCATCGAGCCATTGGTGTGTTTCTGCTTCTAATAGATTGTACACGTCCTTATAAGATTTTTCCTTTTCAGATTCGGATAGTAATAATACGTTGAGGTTTTCCGGGTACATTTTTGTATTCCGAAATGCACCAATGCATTGTGCGTGTACCAGAACATATTATATAAAATGCCGTTGGTGTACGGACGCACATGTCACTCTGTCTGTCGTCTATGTGACATAAAATTCCATTTTCCACATTATAATGATCAGATAACTCGTTTTGAAGTTCATTTTGCAATGTCTGCTTGATGCGTCGCCATTTCACGTCAAGTTGTTACAAGAGATTCATATTTCTGCACATCTCTATGTATTTACACTTATGTCAAGAGTCTTTTATCAGCAGAACTCTGTACTGGAGGCCTGTGCTATCAGTTCTGCAAACTGCCGTAACCTTGTGCCAAACGCGACATGCATCCACTATGATATTGTCACTTCCTTTAACAAATATGGTTTCCAGATGGTACTCCTGCAAAATGAGCGCCCATCGCGCTAATCTCGCTTGGAGTAGCCTACACGACAGTAAAAAACTGACGGATTTATCGACACAGTGTAGCAGCACCTGTTGTCCATAAATGTAGTTATGGAGCTTGTAGAGGTCCCACACTGTAGCTAAAACCTCTATTTCCCTTGTGGTATATCCCATTTCGCGATGACATAATACTCGAGTTACAAGTCGTATGATTTTTGTCCTGTTTACATGTCAGTTTGGTACTGCTGGATCAAACATGTTCCCAGACCAAATGAGAAAGTGCCTTGGGCAATGCAAAAATCACGAGTTATGTCGGGATGACACAGGATCTCGGAGTTTAATGGTGCCTCGCGGATTCCTTCAAATGCCGGTTGACATGAAGGTGTCCACATCCACGGGTATTTTTCTTTACTAAATTATTGAAGGCAGCGTCTGGCACAAACCGCCGAAAGAATAACACTAACCCGAGACATGTTTTTAATTGCTTTTTTTGTTCAAGGAGCGGGACGCTCTTTGATGACTATTAGTTTCTTTGATCTGGGACTATTCCTTCATCAGATATGTGTCCAAGGAATTTAATCCTCGCCCTTCCTAACTTACATTTCACTACATTGCCATAACTCCTGCATTTTCGAATCTTGTTAACACTTCTGTGAGTATTTTAAGATATTCGTGCCACATGTTTGTAACAATGACAGGATCATCTACATATAAAGTAATCTATCTAATAGGTCATAACATGAGACTGTGTCTAAGACACTTATTAGCTATTTGGCACTTATGTTAACGTTTCAAGGCAGTACTTCGAATTGATAACTACAATCTGCAAATAATAAGGTCGTATATTTTCTGGACTCCTTGGCCAAGCCAATTCGCCAAAATGAATATCTCATATCTATGCTGATCAACTATTTCACATTATGGAATTTCTGTATTTGTTCTTCTTCGAGCGGGTTTGCTCTAGTTCTTACTAGCATAATTATCGTCTTGATATCTCAGGCATCTAGCACTAAGCGAATACTCTCATCTGCTTCGCCTACGGATAGCAGAGGACTGCTGTAGAGCAAATCAGACGTCAGTGATTCCACATTCTAAAATTTTTCGCATTTCCTTAGTTACCACTTCTCTATTAGCCTAGGGCACTGAGTACGTTGCATGACAAAAAGTTTGATGTAGATAGACTTCCCTTCAGTAACTATATCAACTAATCGCTCCACGTTTCTCTAAAGACAATTTTGAACCTTGACAGTAACTCTGACAGCTGGTTTTGTTGCTCAGTGTTTAAACACCCAGACTCCAGCACTTTGTTGTGGACCGGTTCCTCAGTACTGTGATTTGCTGCCTCGTGTTCTGCACTGCAAAAATCTCGATCAGGTATTGCCTCCTTTACACTTAATATATTTGTGCCAAGGAAATTTACGTTAATACTCCGACAATATTTGTCGTTTATTATGCCTTCCCCTCTTACCAATTATATTTCTACATTGTGTTCTGCATTGGCTAAAGAGCACATACCTGAAGAGAGGTCAGTTATTGCCTGTCCTTCCAGGAAGATGTCTAATCCTAGCACGCAGCGGACTGCTAAATCTTTTATAATCAGGAACGTGCATTTTATTACATAATTTCCTATGGTTAGTTCAAACTGCGTCTGGTACTTCACAGTTTGTGCCTTAGCACTTATGGCGCCAATCACTTACATCAGTGGATAGTTAGGGTTGGCTGTGCTGCTGTATTTCCCTTGCATAACTCTTTATATAAATTTTGATGGAGAACACTGCCCATCACAGTTACTGGGCAGCCATGCTAGCACAAATCGCAGTCTGTGTAACCTTTTGATTTGTTTGCTTACATTGTTTTGGCTCCTGGCATAACTCATCCCTGATATCATGCCCTTCCTTATAATGAAGCTTGCGTATGTTGTTATTGTTACTTTCACTCAGTGCCCTAACAACAACCAGAAGACATGGTGTGGTCATGTTTAGTTTATCAAAGTTGACACGCCTGCTTTGCTCCCCTCAACCTCTTCTACAACGCATACTCTCTGTTCCCGGCCGTTGCATGTTTCTGGGCTATTTCGTCGTGAGTGTTGTCGTTGATCGCTCTCTTTTTGATTCGCGGGTGCCCGCCAATTTGTATTGCGAGGCCCTGCCGTTTTATTTGGACGACAGTCTGAGTTGTATTTTCTAACCTTCGACTGTAGGTAGGCCTGCCTCGGGCTGTTCATCTTTTCACTTCTGCGCTTGCGATACTGTTGTTCACGTCACCTTCGTAACTGTTGTTATTACAGTTATTTCGGTTGTGTCCGTTACTGTCAGAATTCTGATCGTTACAACTTTGGTTAACACGACTGTGATAACCGTTTCTCCTTCTAGCACCATTACTGTTGCCGTTGCAATGGCCTTTGTTATTATTTTTAGACAGTGAGTAGCAAACATCGTCATTCGCTATTCTCTATACATTTCATATGTTTTGGACGCACTGTATAGGATTTCATTTCACACTTCATCATGTTTCCACAACACGGCACTGTTTCCTATTTTATCACCGAAGCACACATAAGACTTAAACAGTGGCGGCACAATATCTCCCAAACTGAGAAAGTTCTGAGCGTAATTGACTGGGCTCTCCTAAGAGCTGTGGATTTTGACGTTCTAACGGATCAGTCGGTCATAATCCGGCACGATATCCTCAGGAGAATATCCAACAAGTCTGTTATCAATACAAATCCGAATAACTTTTTGCATAAGGGCCTGAGACAGACCAACGTGTCTTTGACTTGCTCAGTTTGTGATGGCCTTTCTCTTGAATAAATGATCCAATTCTTCTAAAATTTTAATCATTTGTTTGTCCTACTTCCGTTCCATTCGGATAATTCGAACATGGAGCGTCGTTTTTGTTTTTATTTTTCGCCTTACATTGTGTACGTTAGTAAGCATGCGGCACGATTTAAAGTGGAACAAACACCTAAAATTAATCGTAGGTAAAGCAGTTCCCAGAACGAGTTTCGTTGGAAGAATCCTTAGCAATTCCTTACGCCCGAGAAGGAGGTATCTTACGAAACGCTACTTCGAGCAATGCTTGAATATGGGTCCTCGGTCTAGAACCTGTACCAGATACGATTGTTAGAAGCATGAGAGAAATTTTTTTAGTTTAATTATTCGTATTAACTGATTCTTATGTCTCTCCATGGCAAACAACTTCATATTTATAAATGGAAAGCATAATATAGAGGAATGTTGTACTGCATTAGTTTATTCTGTTAACCATTTTTTCCACTTGGAAAACCTTATCAGACTTTAAGTATTCATATAGATCTCAGGCTGCGAGCGTAGTTTGGATGGGGATTGTTTGGTTCTTACAGATTCTGTAATTTCTCAAAGGGTCACGAGAAAATGATCAAGTAGTTGTTACACATACATACGAGCAAGACATTCCATTTGATAACGTTGAGTGATAGCTGCGAGTTCAAGTCTTTCTGCGCTTCGCTATCATTTTCTCCCTGTTAGGTAATACCCAACCAAGGCCTGAAGGTTGGCCGATATTCCATAACCCCGTAATATTGCCCGAACATATTGAAATTTTCTGCGTCCTTAGTGCAATCCATGTGCAGTGTCCTAGAATGACCTACTCGTATTTTTGTAAATCGTGTCAATAGACAGGAAAATCGTAGATGATGGAGGATAGTTATCTACAAAAGTCGCGTGATAGCTGCGAGGAATGAATGACTCTACAACCGCTCCACCGACTGTTATTCTTCCTCCAGTTGCGTCACGCAGTACTCTCCTGGGAGGATGTCCCTTCAAAGTTTCTTAATAGTTTATATTGTTTCCAGAGGGAGAATCGAGCTCAGTACGCTTCTGCCTGCGCATAATGCTCTATCAATCGTGGTATCCTTCCATCGTTACTTTCGCAGTTCTGCTTTCTTCTAAATTTCCAAACGCGACAGGAATTTTCGCCATTCCGCGCAGGATTTGTGGCGCTGAGGGAGAGGCTAAGGCTGCAACAAATAGACTGGTCGTTCACTCTAGCATTCCTAACACTACATTTCTCGCTTAAGAGTAAGTGTCTTTGGCAATGGATACAGTAGATACGCCAACTAATACTTCAGAATAATTGTGGCAAAAGAAGTCATCCGATTCAGTTACTCGCAGAGCTGTTGCATTTAGAACAGTCATTTATGTACGTCATGGTTTCCGGTAGGTATAGAGTGTACAAATACATGGTGATTCAAAAAGAATACCACAACTTTAAAAATGTGTATTTAATGAAAGAAACTTAATATAACCTTCTGTTACACATCATTACAAAGAGTATTTAAAAAGGTTTTTTTTTCACTCAAAAACAAGTTCAGAGATGTTCAATATGGCCCCCTCCAGACACTCGAGCAATATCAACCCGATACTCCAACTCGTTCCACACTCTCTGTAGCATATCAGGCGTAACAGTTTGGATAGCTGCTGTTATTTCTCGTTTCAAATCATCAATGGTGGCTGGGAGAGGTGGCCGAAACACCATATCCTTAACATACCCCCATAAGAAAAAATCGCAGGGGGTAAGATCAGGGCTTCTTGGAGGCCAGTGATGAAGTGCTCTGTCACGGGCTGCCTGGCGGCCGATCCATCGCCTCGGGTAGTTGACGTTCAGGTAGTTACGGACAGATAAGTGCCAATGTGGTGGCGCTCCATCCTGCTGAAATATGAATTGTTGTGCTTCTTGTTCGAGCTGAGGGAACAGCCAATTCTCTAACATCTCCAGATACTGTAGTCCAGTTACAGTAGCACCTTCGAAGAAAAAGGGACCAAAAACTTTATTGGCTGAAATGGCACAGAAAACGTTCACCTTAGGCGAGTCACGTTCATACTGAGTTGTTTCCCGCGGATTCTCAGTGCCCCATATACAGACATTGTGACAGTTGACTTTCCCGTTAGTGTGGAAAGTTGCTTCATCACTAAACACAATCTTTGAAATGAAAGATTCATCTGTTTCCATTTGAGCAAGGATAAAATCACAGAAATCGATTCTTTTAATCTTATCAGCTGCAGACAGTGCTTGAACCAATTTCAGACGATAAGGTTTCATAACTAACCTTTTTCGTAGGACTCTCCATACAGTTGATTGTGGAATTTGCAGCTCTCTGCTAGCTCTGCGAGTCGATTTTCCTGGGCTGCGAACAAATGCTTGCTGGATGCGTGCTACATTTTCATCACTCGTTCTCGGCCGTCCAGAATTTTCCCTTTGCACAAACACCCATTCACTGTTTATACCAACGTTTAATACACCACCTATCAGGAGGTTTAACACCATACTTCATTCGAAATGCACGCTGAACAACTGCCGTCGATTCACTTCTGCCGTACCCAATAACACAAAAAGCTTTCTGTTGAGCGGTCGCAATCTTAGCATCAACTGACGCTGACGCCTAGTCAACAGCGCCTCAAGCGAACAAATGTACAACTAAATGAAACTTTATAGCTCCCTTAATTCGCCGACAGATAGTGCTTAGCTCTGCCTTTTGTCGTTTCAAAGTTTTAAATTCCTAAAGTTGTGGTATTCTTTTTGAATCACCCTGTATTATTCAAGGTAACAATGAAGAGCACTTACGTGACAAATAATAAACAACGTTCTGCAGATCTATAACATACTCGTAATATGAGCATCCTATTTAATACGACGTCCGATCTGCTTTGACATCTCCTGGTGGAATGGCGGCCGTAAGTGTTGATGAAAGATAACAATTTAAATTATGGTTCTAATGAAGACCATTCCGATGTGATAAATCATTGGCATGTTCTCAAAACGATCTTTGGCATTTCCAGCCCCGAGATCAGGCGTTAGAGACTCTGATAACCACGACTGACTACATAAATCATCACGGATACAAGAATATTTTGCAAACTGTTGGAGACATCTACACGTACATTTCTTCTCAGCAAGACACGATATGGTGTGTGGCGGAGGATACTCTGTGTACTACATTTACTCCCCTTCGCCCTCTCCCTACCCCTCTCTCTCTCTCTCTCTCTCTCTCTCTCTCTCCTCTGTCTGTCTGTCTCCTGTTCAGTTACAGCCACGATTGATCCACGGGAATAACGATTGTTGCTAAGATTTCGTGTGTGAAACTCTCTAATATTACCTTTAAGGTCTTTTCTCGAGAAATACATCAGATGAAGCAGTATATTAGTTCACTCTCAAAATTTTACCATTAAACCTCACCCTGTTGCACAGCGCCCATCCTCTGGTGTTTGCCACTGAATCTGTATGAGCAACTGCGCTCTTATTGAACCTCTGAGGAAACGGTCTTGTATTCTTAGGCTCATTGGATCCCATCTCTTTTCTTTATCGGTCCTCTCTGGTAAGGTCCCAGAGGGCAGACTGATGCGCGACGTCCGAGTACCAGTCGATAGTAAGTTTCAATACATATATATTGAAACTCACCAAATTGGTGAAATGTTCTAAATATACTTCTACTGAAAAGTTTTAAATATAATTCTACTGTTGCAACTGAATGAAAGTAGTGCAGCTAAAACGTTTTATTTGGAAACTGTTCTACTACAGATTCTAATCTAGAATAGCCTTAGCTACCATACTTTTGAACACAAACTTATCTGTCGAAATTACTTTCGCTGTAAGTGACACAAATCAGTCTAAATTGTATCTGGTTATTTGTAAATGAGGTTTAATATAAGAAGAGTTATCAGTAATGCTCACAATGGGTTTCTTGTGAAACAACCACACACAGTGGCTAAATGATACTTATCGAAAATGTGTCCCATAAGAAGACGCTTCTATTGAATTTGTATTAATTTTTTCTGATGAATATATTTCCTACTTTCATCTGAAAAACTTCGTTTAGGCCCTACAGTAGGTTTTTACCTTTGCAACGGATAAGTCAACTGTACTGTCTGCACATAGTAAGAATCTGAAGTGCTGAACTTCGTGTGTCTGTAATAACTACTGCGTGGCAAACTGCTTGATCTTATTTTATTTTACTTCCACAAATTAAACTTTCGTTGTGTTTCCGTACATATGATTCATTGTCCACGCCGTAATGCAAGCGGTAACGGTACAGGTTTCACCAAATCAACCTTTTACTTAATGTTTGGGAATAAGCTCCATAAAATATTTATAAACAACAAAAGGAAAGTATTCTGCAATTATATGGAAGCCTTTTAATTAAACAAAAATGACTCTAACTATCGTGAACAATAACCTATTCTTAGTATTGTCACACAATCATAAGAAATACCTCTATACGCAATATTTTAATTACGTAAAATGCCGGGCACATGTCTGATAACTCACTGTGGATACCAACACGTATTTATTGTTATACAGAATGAAATATTTACACCACTATACTTCTCGACTAGCACTTACGGCGATTAGTACTTACTTAATGAATGTTAACTTCTTCCAAAAGTGTCGTCTCTCTATCAGATCATTCTCTATCCTCAATCTTAAATAAAAATTCCATTCTCTCATGCAGGCTCATTCAGTCGGCAACTACTTCCCTGGCTCGTCTGAGCTAAACTCAATGATACTACAACATCCAGTAGCCAGAGAATACTTATCACTCATGAGTTCAACCATGCAAAGATGCTCATAGTGATAAACATTCCAAATAAACTGTCACGTATATTAAACAAACTATTGATTCTTATGATAAATAGATCTTTCATAACCATTGCTCCTATGTACCTTGGGACCTGTTTGCAACCAAGAGCCGGCCGGAGTGGCCGTGCGGTTCTGGGCGCTACAGTCTGGAACCGAACGACCGCTACGGTCGCAGGTTCGAATCCTGCCTCGGGCATGGATGTGTGTGATGACCTTGGGTTAGTTAAGTTTCATTAGTTCTAGGCGACTGATGATCTCAGAAGTTAAGTCGCATAGTGCTCAGAGCCATTGTTTTTGCAACGAAGAGATCTAAGACGCTACCCACACGACTCGGCTCTCTGATTAGCTGCTCGGATAAAGAATTTAGAATACTTTTACAGTTCCCTGTCCCTCCTATTTACTTGAAACTCCATATCAATAGGTGACACTGTAACATTACCAGGAAATTAAAGCGGAACCTTCTTCTAGTTTTTCCTGAAACATTCCCCCACCGTGGTCCCAGAGCAGCGGTATTCCATTACCTTGTATGGTCCTCTTTCAACATTTACCTTCGCCAAAATTACTACTATTCTAATCTCATGAGGTAAAAATGCTTCTACTTTTGGCGTCCGGTCCACCTTGCGATATACAATATAACCGGAATTTATAGTTTCATCGTTCTTGACATCCCTTTCTGCCCTGGTACCATATGGCCATTATTACTGTTCATAAGCGTTACTAGCTCTGGGACCCTTCCAACGACAATGCTGGAGTCAACTATTAACATTTACCTTCTCCAGTATTCCATGACGAACGCCAAACTCTGTAATTAATTGGGTTGATATTCTCCTCTTTCTGAAAACACAACATAAATTATTCAGTACTCCAGACGCACTCTAGTAGCCATGCAGTGTACATCTGCTCTACTGCGAAAGATACAACAGTTCTCCACCCGCTAACGGAGGTTGAGAAATCACAGAATCATGTGAGCGTCTGATTTAAGCTGTCGAACCGCTCCAAACCGAACCGCGATTCGATAGGGATACGACGCTGGAATCCACTAGCCCAGCTTCCTCTCCCCGCAACGCAGTCATGCACATATGAGAACCGACGATGGCCTCTGAATTCGAGCAGCAGGTGCCACTCTTCCCTGTACGAGCCACGATTTGCTATAGACTGTACCCAGTGTGCTCAGAAACTACTGAAAGAGCCTCCTCCATGTCTTAGACAAGACACTGCCCTGTTCCCTCCCTGGAAGTCCCCATTGGACTGTTACTCTGTAGTAACGTAGCTTATCGATACCGTCGGATCCGATGCGAGCAGCGCTTTGAACATCACCACCAATGAAGAACCTCCAGGCTGCCGACCAATGAAAACCGCCAGGACGGTGTTGCAAGCGGGGGTCACCTGGGTGCCAGTCTCCTAGTCAAGGTTACTTCTAGTCGCTACCTAGTGATAGCTCTTCCGGTAAATATTCAGTGTACATAAGCCCGTGTCACTCCTCTGCTTATAGCTAGTCACGTCTGCCAAAAGTTGTTAGCAGTGTGGCATTTCTTCTCCCACTACTTCAGCGAATTATGTTTCTTTAAAACTCAGGTCAACTAATCTTTTGCTTGCCAATCCAGATACCTACGGTGACAGATCTCTTTGGCCATATTCCACCAATTTATCATCAGCAGCGAACACATAACATTTGGCTCCTCGTAACATAACGGTAACCGCAATATTCCTACCACTATCACCCGCCTTCATAGTGGAGGTCACCAACGTACACCTGTGAGGTGGCACTCGAATAAAAGGTAAGCTGATTCCAATCCTGGTGGTTGAAATTTTCCAGTACCAATATTTGGCCAGTAAGGGGACGAACGGTGATGGTGAAAAGTTTCTTATCAGCAGTCTTTAAGCCGACATCCTGGGTTCAGTTCTTAACCTCTCTACAGTGTCACGAAGTGAGGCTGTGTGACACCATTGAGGGTGATCCGTCTCTCGTATGGGGACGTAATCTCGTCTGCCGCCTTGGTACTATTCGACACAAGTAGGCTACGTGTAGGCATCGGGTTTCACTCTCTTACTTCCCTTCATCTGTACGAACACAAACCCAACGCTGCACTGTTCCATACAACACATATACGAACTTGACTCTTCGTAACGGATCGGAGGAAGCCAATGACAAACCACCTCCACTAAGATCTCGCCAACAGCGGAAATGCAGAATTCATGCATCTGCTCCCTTGAGTTCATTTTCTATGGTTTGACTTTCTCATCGCTAAATACAGTTTCCCTGATCCATTTTATTTAACATACCCATGTAACTCTTCACAATATGGCAGTAAAGAAATCACGCACGAAGCTTACCGATCGCATCTTCCGTGATGAATAGTGATAAACACCCAATAAAGAACAGATTCTCGGAAACTGTTGTGGAATTCAGCGTCAAGAGTGTGCCGAGAATACCAAATTTTAGGCATTACCGCTCTCCACGGACAACGCAATGGCCGATGACCTGCACTTACCGACCGAGGGCAGCGGCGTTTGCGTGAAGTTGTCAGTGCTAACAGACAAGAAACGTTGAGTGAAATAACCGCAGAAATCTATGTGGGACGTACGACGCACGTAACCATTAGGAAAGTGTGTCGAAATTTGGCTTTTATCGGCTATGGCAGCAGACGACGGACGCGAGTTCCTCTGCTGACAGCACGACATCGCCTCTAGTGCCTCTCCTGGGCTCGTGACGATATCGGTTGGACCCTAGACGACTGTAAAACCGTGGCCTGATCAGATGAGCCCCTATTTCATTTGGTAAGAGATGATGGTAGGGTTCGAGTGTTTCACAGACCCTACGATGCCTTCCCCACGATGCCTTGGACCCAACTTGTCAACAAGGCAAATGTGTAAGCTGGTGTTCGCCCCATAATAGTGGTCTGTGTTACATTATATGGACTGGATCCTCTGATCCAACTGAACTTGTCATCCACCGGAAATGGTTATGTTAGGTTACTTGCAACCATTCATGGATTTCACGTTCCCAAACAACGACACATATTTTGTGGATGACAGTGCGCTGTATGACCGGGCCACAATATTCCCTATTGGTTTTAACAACATTCTGGACAGTTCAAGCGAATAGTTTTGCCACTCAGATCACCAAACATGAATCCCATCGAACATTTATGGGACATAATCGAGAAGTCGTTTCGTGCACAAAATCCTGGACCAGCAACAGTTTCGCAGTTGTTGACCGCTGTAGAGGCAGCCTGGTTGAATAATTCTCCAGGAGAATTCCAACTTGTTGAGTCCATGCCACATCGAGTTGATACACCACGGCGGATAGTAAGAGATCCGACACGGTATTGGTTCAAATGGCTCTGAGCACTATGGGACTTAACATCTTAGGTCATCAGTCCCCTAGACTTAGGACTACTTAAACCTAACTAACCTAAGGACATCACACACATCCATGCCCGAGGTAGGATTCGAACCTGCGACCGTAGCAGCAGCGCGGTTCACGACTGAAGCGCCTAGAACCGCTCGACCACAGCGGCCGACGACACGGTATTAAGAGGTACCTAATGGCTTACGTCATCTCAGTGTACGATAAAACACTTATGCGTTCGCAGGCATTACTCCAGGTACAACATAACTAGATTTGCGCCTATAGTCGCCAATGAACAAATTAAGCGGGCAACTGCAATTTTCCCTCGTTGAAAGTCTATGACGTCCAATTTTACAATAGGTCGAGTAATGTCGCAACGACGATAGAGGTGCTGGCGGTTCAGAAAACATGCGACACGTGGAGAGAGCAAGAGGTGTGACTTTCATACAGACATACATCCACTGAGCAGAAGCACATCTATGCAGTTCTTTGAATTAATGCGCACTGCGCTACCACGACTTTATACGAACCCGTTCACACACTTAAAAGGAAAAGAAATTCGTTTCTGCAGTTCTTTGACAATTCTGCTTTTTCTCTGCATGTTATTACTTCAGTATACCATGTTTATTCTACTTTACGTCAATGAACAGCGCGCGGCACGCGTCGATAACAAATTATCTTTAAGTAAAATAAACATAGCAAATTAAACGAAAATATATACACTTCTATACACATATCCCGGTATTCTACTCACGGTCGTGTATATTATTACATTTCTCGCTCTTTCCACGCGTTGCCAATACCTAATCGGCAATATATACTGATAATTAAATAAAACACTCTATCACATTGTTGGAACGCATATGTAGGCACTGTCGGCAGAGAAATATGCCATGTGAAAACATGTCTATTCTCAAATTAAATAATGGAGTAAATAACATGGACACAGCCGAATGACCTTCAAACACAGTAGCAACTTCGCAGCTGTGTCCGTACTTGTAGGGGAGAATTGGGCAAAGCGGTCAGGCAAAAGTAGTCCTATTTTTAAGCTGAATAGCAGTAGACGGAAATGCAAAAAAGTGAGCCATTATCATCTGCAACTATTGAAGTATAATATCGAGTAGTTTCATTACCTTAGGATCCAACGAAGTACTTTAAACAACTAAATTTTAACAAAGTGACAAAGTGGCCACTTTTCCTGCAGCAGCAGTCAAAGTGACTTAGTTTTAAACTAACAAATAAAGGATAAGAACTTAATATGTTTTATTGTAAAACATGATTCGAATTAAATTATTTACTGTTTTCACAGACAATTCACACTGTGTTCGACAACCCACGCACAGAGTTCGTGGGCACAGAGGGAACACAGCTGACATTCAATTCACTGGCCTCTTGGCCGTCCATATGAAAATTTTTCTTCGCAGTACGTGCACTCTCTGTCTTCAATGTCGTCATCAAAAAGAGTTCTTCTAAAGTTAGGTTTCCTGCTCCTCACAATCTTCTTTTCACTGTGTTTCCTATTTCCGGCTGCTTTCCGTTTTTACTTCTTTTCACTTTCTTTTTCTTATCTTTATTTGCCGCTTCTAGGTCACTGTTATCAGGATTTGCTGTAAGCATCGCCGCGGAGCCGTTCTTTCAGTCGCTGCTGTTACGTTTTCCCCCTACATAAAACAGTCAGAAGACATCACAGAGATGGTCACTTTTCCCGCACTGTTGCCATTACACAAAATCTGTATACATACTAATAGCATGAAAGAAATTTCAGTAACTGAAGGGACTATGCAGTCAAGATGACCCCATCAATACAATTTCATAGAAGGACGTAGTCACATTCCCTCTCCACAATAAATACACAAACTGACCACTTACCTTACATTAGGATAACTAACATGCACAAACATTGTTGTAACTCTGAGGACCGACACAGCAAATAGGTTAGACTCCATTGTGTGACAGGGCCCTCCAGGGAGAATAAGTTAAAATTATTTCCCACGTCGTGCCAGCACCTTATACCACATATTCCCCGACATGGCCACTTTGCCCAGCTCATTCCTAATTCGAGGAGCTATTCAGCAGCAGATCAAAGAGAATTTGACATTGCCGTAGCTAACAGCTTCCCTCCAGCATACGTACAATTCGTCTGTGAAGCGTTTGAAGTGCCAGCACTGTGTGTCGATAAGTTTGTGGAATTTAATGCTGTCGTTGCTGATGAATGCTTGAAAAGTGAAAGCTTGAAGCTTAGCACCATTATACACTGAAGAGCCGAAGAAAGTGGTCCACCGGCCTAATATCGAGTAGTGCACCCGGGCCCACGCACAAGTCCCACAGCACGACGTGGCATGGACTCGACTAATGTCTGAAGCAGTGCTGGAGGGAATTGACACCACGAGTCCTGCTGGGCTGTCTATAAATCAGTAAGTGAACAAGGGGGCGGAGATCTCTTCTGAACAGCACGTTGCAAGGCAAGATATGCTCGATAATGTTCGTGTCTGAGGAGTTCGGTGGCCAGCGGAATTGTTTAAATTCAGAAGAGTGTTCCTGTAGCCACTCTGTAGCAATAGTGTACGCGTGAGGTCTCACGTTGTCCTGCTGGAATTGCCCAAACCCGTGAGAATGCACAATGGACATGAATGGATGCAGGTGAACAGACAGGATGCTTACGTATGCATCACCTGTCAGTCATCTCTAGGCGTATCAGGGATCCATACCACTCCAATTGCACACTCCCCACACCATTACAGAGCCTCCACCAGCTTGAACAGTAGTCCCCTGCTGACATGCAGGGTCCATGGATTCATGAGGTTGTCTCCATACCCGTACACGTCCATCGCTCAATACAATTCGAACGAGACTCGTCCAACCAGGCAACGTGTGTCCAGTCATCAACACTCCAACGTCGGTGTTGATGGACACAGGCGACGCGTAAAGTTTTGTGTCGTGCAGTCATCAAGTGTGCACGAGTCGACCTTCAGCTACGAAGATGTTTCGTTGAGTGGTTCGCACGTTGACACTTGCTGACGGCTTAGCATTGAAATCTACAGCAATTTGCCGAAGGATTGCACGTCTGTCACGTTGAATGATTCTCTTCAGTCGTCGTTAGTACCGCTCTTGCACGATCTTTTCCCGGCCGCAGCGGTCGGAGATTTGATGTTTTACCGGATTTCTGATATTCAGGATACACTCGTGGAATGGTCATACGTAAAAATCGCTACCTCGAAGATGCTGTGTCGCTTCGCTAATGCGGCGACTACAACACCACGTTCAAACTCACTTAAATCATGATAAGCTGCCATTGTAGCAGCAGTATTCGATCTAACAACGCGCCAGGCACTTGTCTTATATAGGCGTTGTCGACCCCAGCGCCGTATGCTGCCTGTTTACACATCTTTCTGTATTTGAATATGCTTGCCTATACAAATCTCTTTGGCGCGTCAGTGTATATTCTGCTCAGCTCAAAAAGCGCCAAGGTGGTCTCAAGCATCAACGGCTCCGCTCCGGAGACTAAAAATGGCTCTGAGCACTATGGGACTCAACATCTGAGGTCATCAGTCCCCTAGAACTTAGAACTACTTAAACCTAACTAACCTAAGGACATCACACACATCCATGCCCGAAGCAGGATTCGAACCTGCGACCGTAGCAGTGACGCGGTTCCGGACTGAAGTGCCTAGAACCACAAGGAAACCGCGGCCGGCTGCTCCGGAGACTGATCCTCATCAAAACTTATACTCTAGTTGCAGAAAACGCTGTGCAGAAATCAAGAAACTCAAATGGTTTACCACAGGACATCCTCTCGTGACTCTATCACCTTTACCTTATATCACATTTATTATCTAATTCTGACCATGGTCATATCTTACTCCATCAGAAGGTAGAGAGTAAACCTGAGAAGCACCGTAACTGTACTTTATTTATGGTAAAAATGAACTGAACAAGTGTACCTGAAATTCTTGCCCGATTTGCGATGAAATAAACGAAAAATACGCAATAACTATGCACACAACCTCAAAATTCTCTTGTAATCCGTAATCGTAGTGCCTTCTGATAACAGAATAACGTGCTATAAATGTAGGCGCGTACTACTTCCATATAACATTCGTTTAAGAACCCTCTGTGCGTCAGTCAAGTGGCTACTGCAAATCAGCGTCGCTTGTGAGCAGCACTGCCACTTAAGGAACTGAGACAAATTCTAGGATCAGTTATCTGGGAAAGACATCGTCAGTTTCCTGGCATCCCGCCTCTAACAATCTACTTGTCGACGGCGCTTTACACCATTGTCTCCCCCTTCCTCTTTTTCTTCTGAATCTGTGTCTGCGTCATTTCTCTAAAACAATATTAATGAAGTTCCTGCTATAGTCGCAAGCAGGGTTCATCAGGGTGACTTTGTGGTATCTTGTAGTAGCTGTAAGTGTACATATGTTACTGCGTCTCTGTCTCAAAGTACAAAACAACAGTGGTATCTGGGCTTGAATGTCACGTTTGGATGACAGGTTCAAAGAGGATGGTGCTGGATACTTTATAGCCGAAATTTTTCGATTTTAACTGTTTTTCATTTTCAGCTAAACCCTGTTGGTTGGTTGGTTGGGGAAGGAGACCAGACAGCGTGGTCATCGGTCTCATCGGATTAGGGAAGGAAGTCGGCCGTGCCCTTTCAGAGGAACCATCCCGGCATTTGCCTGGAATGATTTAGGGAAACCACGGAAAACCTAAATCAGGATGGCCGGACGCGGGATTGAACCGTCGTCCTCACGAATGCGAGTCCAGTGTCTAACCACTGCGCCACCTCGCTCGGTAAACCCTGTTGCTTACATAGTGCTGTGCATTGATTCAGCGCTGGGCTCCGGAATCAGAATATTTTAGGACACCTTTATGATGGGGCAGTACGTTAGTCCGCTTGCTAGTAGTTTAACAATTAAGCATGTTCTAACTGAATCATGTAGTCGAGCAGTTTAGCTTAGGTATGGGTGTCACGGCGATTCCTTCACCCCAGATACCAAATCGGTTACACGAAGCAGAACGGGTGTGAACACCGTCAGTTCTGTAGAATTTATAACTATGGTGTTCTCATCTCGTTCTCTTATCTCTCATAAAGTTTTTTATAGATTGGTCACAGATCTCGTTTGAGTCGTGCTGCATCAGTTGATTTGTTACTTTTTGTTAAGAATGTAACTCCTTATGGAATATAAAATATTCCCATGGAACTTACATCCTCGGTCGAATATATACGAAGTTCATCCGTTTGAAAGGTGATAGTATGTACCGGAGCAAGACAAAAATATCAAATAAACATGGGCTCTAAAATACCTCCCACAATAGCTATGATCTCTTATTCATCTCTGCTATTGTGATACACGTCACTTTTATCACAGATACTTTGATTTAACGAAAAACCCACAGGATGCAGTAAACAAATGAGGGATCATTCCTCTGTTATTTTGCATGGATGTGGCATGCAGTAAACATCTGTTAGTGTTGTTACTGTAAAACCGCATTCAGAGTTCAAGGTAAGTGCATTGCATTTATTAGTTCTAATAGGATCACACAGAATTTTGATAAGTTTGTGACCTTTCTATTTTCCCGCATAATGGAAGGATGTTATTCCATACGAGAAACAGCAAATCTGATCTTCTGTTATGATCTGGCAAATGCAAGCAACCGTCGAGCCTGTGCCCTGTAACGTGAAAATACTGCCATTATGCTAGTAAATGCAAAGCTATAACTACGATGTAAAAGCGTTTCACAAACCTGTCAGAACACCAACTGGTTCCATTAAAACCAATCTATGCAGTGCATTTATCCGAAACTGTGAATGCAGTTTACAGTAACAGCACTGTCAGATGTTTACTCTCCGTGGACAGTAACAAATGAATACATCCTCATTTGTTTACTGCATTTTGTAGGTCGTACTTAATAGCAAGGAGTTTGCAGTGAAATAAATGTATTTCGCAATGAAAAAATGAAATGATCGTATGGCATTGTTTGCCAGGATAATGAAGAGCATACAACACCCAGTCATCACGAGGGAGAGAAAAATACCTGACCCCGCCTGGAATCGAACCGGGGACCCCGTGCGTGGGAAACGAGAACGCTGCCGCAATACCAATTGCTGCGGACTATTTCGCAATAGTAAAGGTGTATAAGTGGTCATAACGCTTAAGGAACGAATTTTAGAGTCCATGTTTACTGGACATTTTTTCAAATTATGGACTACATTTTTACACCCTGAATTTTCTAGTCTCCTTAAAATAAATCCTACTCTAAAAACATATAACATTACCTCCATTTTTTTCAGCTATGCCTTCACGCATCCATAAATTGAACTCTAACCCCGTTTTCCTTTTCTTTTCTTTTTTTTATGAAAAACGTACGGGAAGTTGAAGCGACCTTAGAAACTGCAAGTTCTCCAGGAAGAATATAAATATCATCAGTCGTATGGTGCTCGCACACGTTTTATCTCCTTATTGTACACCCTACTCCTTCCCCTTGTGGGTTACGCCAAATATGCTGCTTCATCTTCTCTTCGCCGCGCAGGATAGCCGCGTGATCTGAGGCGCCCTGTCGTAGGTTCGAATCCTCCCTCGGACATGGGTGTGTGTTGTCCTTAGCGTAAGTTAGTTTCAGTTAGATTAAGTAGTGTGTAAGCCTAGGGACCGATGACCGTAGCAGTTTGGTCCCCTAGGAACTTACCACCACCACCACCACCATTTTCTCTTCCTCACCGGTTCATCAAGCAACTCATCAGCAGTCGACAGTTGGCCCACAACCAAACCGAACACAAGCGCACGCTCGCCCACCTGTTGACTTCTACTTTATAGAGGCACTAAATAATGTACTTACGGACTCAACTGATGGTCCACTGCGCACCAACCTTAACACAAGAACAACTTGCGGCAGCTCTACGCCGCGAGCACAGCCGGCGGCAGTCGACTAGGAACCAGGAGGTCAGGGGTTTGTGGAGGTCGTCGTGGTTTACTGAACCAGTGTGATTTGTTGCCTCGGAGGTCCCTCTAATATCTCTCCTGCTGGTAAGTGGCTACCCGACCACAACGGTCTTCCCTAAATTCCATGCACCACAATGCCTATCCGATTCCCATCACACTTCGCCTGAACTCTGACACTTCCAGTTAATAGTGTTGATGGAGCCGTATGTGACCTATGTACTCTGCAAAGCATATGTTGATAATTTTTTCCGGCTCATTACAGCGCATTGTTGGTTTGGTGGACAGTGGTTGCAACAGTACTCCTGTTGTCTATTGTTACTTCAGACTGGAAAATGGTACGCTCACATTTAAACTACCCATTTCCAGTATCTGGCCATTTCAACGACAAGAAACCACCCTCATTCAACGAACTTATTTTTTTGTATGGTTCATAGATTGGTGCTAACCTTTTTTATGTAGATTTTGAGTGTGTTGAGTGTCCTGTTTCTTTTAAGCGTTAATATGTGTTTTCGTAGAGAGTAGTGTCGAGTTTGTGGAACGAGAGAAGGCAGGAGCCAGCATGTAACCTTAGAATATGACCAATTATACTGATTTTGACATTAGCAAACTGCAGAACCATATTTAGTTGAAAGACAGTGATTGGTTTGTCAGTCTTGACGTTTTATTTCCGTACAAATATACCGGTTATTTAGTTCAGATGTTGACTTATTAGAGTCGAAACCGGTTAACTGTTAAAAATCAGACAAGTGCCACATTTGTGAACAAATGATTACTTATCTTCTGAACCGCGCCACCTCTAACGTTCTCAACGTCGACGGAACTCTTAACCTCACTTCCTTTTCTTCTGCGAATAAGCACCAAGCAGATCACCGTCTTAACAACAAGCGGACGACCATCATAAGAAATACATACCCCCACATCGTCAGGTAATACAGTCAGATTTGGAATTTTATCGAGGTTATTGGAGATCAGGAACACTCCACTGCCATCTCTCCAACTGCTGATGGCAGAACCGCGGCAATGAAAAACTTATGCCAACCTCGGCATTCGCGCCGGCTACATTGAACTCCAGTGTCACAGCACAACACTGAATTATGGGTATCGGTCACGGCAGTGGGTAGATCACACACGGCGAAATTCCATGTTCTAATCTTTTTTTGTGTGTGTTTGTTCCGCGTCGTCGGAGGGTCGGCATAGTCATCAACGAATCGGCGCGGTTAACTTCAGGGGTGGCCTGATGTCCTCCTTGTCGCCACCTCGTTAACCGCGGGGACGGAATGTGTGTACTCCAACTATCTGCTTGTAATCTGAGTTATTTGAAAGTTTGGAAACGTTTTATAAATGTTTACAAATCGTGTAATTGAGGCGGAACTTGGGTACCAGTCCAGTATTCAGGTAGTGGGGTGTGGGCAACCACCTAAAATCACGTAAGGCTGGCCAGCACACCGATTCCTCGTCGTGGCCGGATTCGATCTGAGGCCGGCGTACATCTTTGTCCTGGAAGTTGCGCTTTAACACGCTCCGCTATTGGGCCAGTAAAATTGAATCTTTTTTTTTATTTCTTTGTTTTTGGCTTTGGGCAACGAAGACAAAACAGCCAACAGTGGTTAAAAAAGTACCATGGTAAAGTAACTGCAATTTCCAGAGTAGAACAATAAAAAGGGTTCGACATACAAACATACCTTCTTAATGTAAAATGAAAACAGATAAATGCGAACACCACACAGCCAGCGGTTATTACACCTCTGCCAAGTTAGCATTAGTGTAATTTCGACAATGGAACAATTGTAAGATTGTGAAATACGTAGGTACGTTCGGAATGTAAATGAAAAACACGAAAATTTTTGGATGTGAGTTCCGCCAGTTATACAAAACACCGTTTTTCTCAGTACCCAAACATGTTTCGGCACCACTGTGGCATCATCAGTGGGTTTTCGTTTTTATTTATTCTTTACATTTGGTGTGCATGAATAATCTGGGTCACTTTTGTGTTAATTACTACAGGTAGCTTGTCATGTTTTCGTGTGGCAAGCACTTCCATTCTCCGCATCATGCTGAGTTGTAGTGGTGCACACGTAACTATAACAAGTATTTTCCACAAATAACGTAGTAAAACACTTTTCACTACACCAGAACATCAAATCAAACCACAATCAGACTGTGTTCTGGTGTAGTGAAAAGTGTTTTACTATGTTATTTGTGGAAAATACTTGATATAGTTACGTGTGCACCACAACATCTCAACATGATGGGGAGAAAGGAAGTGCTTACCATAAGAAAACATGACAAACTACCTGTAGTAATTAACACAAAAGTGATCCAAAAAATCCATGCACATCAAATGGAAAAAAAAAAAAAAACGAAAACCTACTGATGATGGCACAGTGGTGCCGAAACATGTTTGGGTACTGAGAAAAAAGGTGTTTTGCATAACTGGCGGAACTCACATCCATAAATTTTAACTGCAAACACGGCCAATACAAGGAGCTGCAAATCAAAAAGATGGAAAAACACAAAGTTTTGACACAGGTTGCGAACCGTACCGGTTCCGTAGGGGAATCACGTACACAGCAACTTATGATTGAAAGCTGGACAACGGCGTTGTTTACAAAGATACATTCTTAATGCGAAGTAAAACCACAATAAATGAGTCCCAGTGTTCGAAGTAGACTGGTTCCGTGGCAGAACTAGATCCACACAACTTATAAGCTGGGTACCCGTGTCTTTTAAATAGTTCACGAGCACCTAATACTTATATAGCCCTTTCACTTGTAGGACGGGTGTAATATCGCTTTTAACGCCCAGTACTTGGTACACACCAGTATGACGTGGTTCTGTTTCGCCAACGCCGTTGTGACCTCATCACAGTGACCAAAAGCAACGCTTTTAACCGGTATAGATGTCCGGGGTATAGATGTCCCAGCCTCAATTGCATGGATTAATCTGCTCGCAGTTGATATTTACAGTCACCACAGAAGCTTAAACGAATATCAATTTTCGCAACATACGGCTACTACTCGCCAAAATCGCTTCTTTGCCCGACGTTACAATATTCAGAGAAAGCCATCAAGCGAGGCCACCGAGTTGGAGAAGCGAAGACGGATCTCTCCGGCCGAAACGAGACGCCGAGAGGATTGCGGCTCGTTTGGCACCGGCGTAATTACTATTTGCACAAGGTAACCGCCGGCCTAGCTGCGGTTTTGCCAGCGGTTTACCTGCTGCAGACTTCCAATAATCGAAGGGCCCTAGCTCCCAAGTTAAACGAGAGGATCGCGCAACGGAGGTATATGATTGGATAGATGTTTGCGTAGCCGCCCGTCCTCGCAGAGCGGAGTCGTCAAGGAAGGGAGAAAGATGACGACGGCATCACCTGCAACTTTATTTGCAGCTTGCAAGCCATCATACATAGGAATGACACCATGTGTATTCAAGAACGGTTCATCACTTTGGTGAAAAATGTGAAGTATTTTTTCCAAAAAACCAAACTTTATTTTGACTACCTATTACCGAGCTCGTAAGAGGTCCATGACTAAGGAATTTATTGCTAGCACACTCGAGCAGATGTAACTTCGATGGACTGCTCACGCGCTGCCTGCGATATGTAAGCTACAATAGAATCGCAGACCAGAGAGCTGTGTCGGCTGCTGCAGGAGCAGTGTCGGCTGTAGTAGTAGTAGTAGTAGTAGCTCCCAGTCGGGCGGTTGGGCCGCTCGTCGAGAGCGATGGCGGTGCCTGATCGATGTAGTATAAGGTAAAAGCAGAAGAGCGCATATGTAATTTGTAACAACTGATTTTGTGCTATTGTTATATCAACTCCCATGTAAATGTTTAAAAAATCGTTTAATAATAATCTTTCTTATAAAAGTAATTTTTGACAATCATTCATCTGAATTTAAATATTTTACTAATTTCTCCTATCCATGGTCAACCCGATTATCGTAAAGAGAAATCAGTTGTTTCTTTTTATACATGACAAATCTAGAAGTTAGCATTGCACAGGGATGCGCCAAAAAAAAAAAAAAAAAAAAAAAAAATCTTATAGGAGCAGATATACACTCCTGGAAATGGAAAAAGAACACATTGACACCGGTGTGTCAGACCCACCATACTTGCTCCGGACACTGCGAGAGGGCTGTACAAGCAATGATCACACGCACGGCACAGCGGACACACCAGGAACCGCGGTGTTGGGCGTCGAATGGCGCTAGCTGCGCCAGCATTTGTGCACCGCCGCCGTCAGTGTCAGCCAGTTTGCCGTGGCATACGGAGCTCCATCGCAGTCTTTAACACTGGTAGCATGCCGCGACAGCGTGGACGTGAACCGTATGTGCAGTTGACGGACTTTGAGCGAGGGCGTATAGTGGGCATGCGGGAGGCCGGGTGGACGTACCGCCGAATTGCTCAACACGTGGGGCGTGAGGTCTCCACAGTACATCGATGTTGTCGCCAGTGGTCGGCGGAAGGTGCACGTGCCCGTCGACCTGGGACCGGACCGCAGCGACGCACGGATGCACGCCAAGACCGTAGGATCCTACGCAGTGCCGTAGGGGACCGCACCGCCACTTCCCAGCAAATTAGGGACACTGTTGCTCCTGGGGTATCGGCGAGGACCATTCGCAACCGTCTCCATGAAGCTGGGCTACGGTCCCTCACACCGTTAGGCCGTCTTCCGCTCACGCCCCAACATCGTGCAGCCCGCCTCCAGTGGTGTCGGGACAGGCGTGAATGGAGGGACGAATGGAGACGTGTCGTCTTCAGCGATGAGAGTCGCTTCTACCTTGGTGCCAATGATGGTCGTATGCGTGTTTGGCGCCGTGCAGGTGAGCGCCACAATCAGGACTGCATACGACCGAGGCACACAGGGCCAACACCCGGCATCATGGTGTGCGGAGCGATCTCCTACACTGGCCGTACACCACTGGTGATCGTCGAGGTGGGCAATGAATAGTGCACGGTACATCCAAACCGTCATCGAACCCATCGTTCTACCATTCCTAGACCGGCAAGGGAACTTGCTGTTCCAACAGGACAATGCACGTCCGCATGTATCCCGTGCCACCCAACGTGCTCTAGAAGGTGTAAGTCAACTACCCTGGCCAGCAAGATCTCCGGATCTGTCCCCCATTGAGCATGTTTGGGACTGGATGAAGCGTCGTCTCACGCGGTCTGCACGTCCAGCACGAACGCTGGTCCAACTGAGGCGCCAGGTGGAAATGGCATGGCAAGCCGTTCCACAGGACTACATCCAGCATCTCTACGATCGTCTCCATGGGAGAATAGCAGCCTGCATTGCTGCGAAAGGTGGATATACACGGTACTAGTGCCGACATTGTGCATGCTCTGTTGCCTGTGTCTATGTGCCTGTGGTTCTGTCAGTGTGATCATGTGAAGTATCTGACCCCAGGAATGTGTCAATAAAGTTTCCCCTTCCTGGGACAATGAATTCACGGTGTTCTTATTTCAATTTCCAGGAGTGTATATACGCGTTACCCGACGTCTTCATTGAGGTAAGAATTTTCATTTAGTTCAGAATTATTTTTCAGGGCCATGACGCGGTACTGCTGACGTTCAGATTTACCAGTTTAGGTTCACAGTCAGTTAATTATCGGAAGGTTATATACGAGCCACAATTTTTATTGAGAGGTTAGACACATTTCTTTATTCCGAGGTTACGGAACTAAACGGTTGGGAGGTTGCAAGCTCACAAACTTTGCTGTTCCCCCAGTAAAGACAAGCGTCTTCATTTCTGTGTAGCATTCGTCTACGGCACATACCTGCAGAAATATTGAGCCATGCTGCCTCTATAGCTACGGTATTCATGTCATCTGACCAGGCCCGTCGTCTAGGGTCCAACCGATATGGTCACTAGTCCAGGAGAGGCGCTGCAGATAATGTCGTGCTGTTGGAAAAGGAACTCGCGTCGGTCGTCTTTGCCGTAGCACGTTACGGGGGGAAGTTGATGAAATTGACCAAAAATATCGATTTCTGATTTATTTTTTATTTGTTAGTAAAACTCATGGCCAATAAGTTCCCAATGTTTCAATGATGAAATCGTATCCGAAGTGCCTGAAAATTAATTAAAAGTGTGACGCGGCCTCCCTGCCAGTCAAGCTCAGAGGGATAACAACCCCTACATTCACAAGGAGAGGCTTACAAATTGTATCCTGGATCTTGTCAGGACCAATTACAGGTCTCTGACCGATCCTGCACTTCTCAAAAAGTGTTTTCATGGAAAAACCCAAAATCCAAATGAGTCTCTAAATTCACTCATATGGAAACGCTGCCATAAAAACAAAATTGCATATTATTTTAAACATAGCTGCGTAACAGCAACGGTTCCACGTAATTAGATTAAAAACAGCCGACCAGTTGCAAAGGATAAAGTAATCTTTACCTAGGTTTCGATAGGTTTAAACCTATCTTCATCACAAGGCGGCAGTATTACATTAACATGGGAAGTTACGTCATTGCCATTTTTACAAACATCTCCATAGCTCCATTAGTTCAAATACAATATAGCCCTAAGAGTAGGGTTTGCATATGCTACAGTTGTCAGAATTGCAACTTATGATGCAGTTATTGTATTTAATGAGGGGAACGTCGGGAGGATGAAGGTATTAGAATGAATGAGCTTCAAGGTAGGAAATTGTGCTCAAGACATCCAGAGAAAAATAGATTTACAGCGCGTCTCTGCAGCTGAAAAGTCAGTTGAAGACCCGGTAAAGGAAGGAAGACAGACAAGAAACCAGAAGACAAGCCTTGAAGGGAAAGAGGAAAAAAGTTAAGTTGAACTTTAAACTGGGTTTCCTGTAAAGTTTGTTTATTAAAGTTTATGTACCTTTCCTCAGATTCTATGAATGCTAGAATTATGAAATATTGTTCACATATTTCTGTAAACCTAATAAACGTCTCAAGAGAAAATTTTGAAATTCTGATTGCAAGCTGAGATATGGGGGAAAGTGTTTGGAATTTTGCATGAATTTAAAATTGTTTTTGTGGAATTATAATTAAAAAATTATGGACATTCTCCTATTCTCCTATTCCAAAAACGTCAAGAGAGAAGCTTACAACACATAAAGAAATGAAATAGAGAAATTTTTGTGGAAATCTCTTGAATTCTTTCTGAGAAAAAAGAACATACATTATTTCTTGAAAATAAAACTTCAAATTTAATGTAAAAAAACATATATAATCAAATGATTTTATATGTAAATGTGTTACTTTTATGTAAAGCGTGGTACAGACTTTCATTGCCATATCTCCAAAACCGTGGATTTGGTGCATTTTTGAAATAGTGTGTGTTTTTTATCAATGTCCCCACTTAACGCTAAATTTCGACGCACTGTCCTAAGGGATACATTCGTCGGACGTCCCAGATTGATTTCTGAGGTTATTTCATGCAGTTCTGCTTGTCTGTTAGCAATGACAACTCTAGGAAAACGTCGTTGCTCTCTGTCGTAAAGAAAGGTCGTCGGCCACTGCGTTGCCCGTAGCGAGAGGTAATGCCTAAGATTTGATATTCTCGGCACACTCTTGAAATTGTTGTCTCGGAATATTGAATTCCCTAATAATTTCCGAAGTGGAATGTCCCATCCGTCTAGCTCCAACTACCGTTGTGCTTTCAAAGCCTTTTAATTCTTTTCGTGACGCAATAATAATGTCGCAAACATTTTCGCGTTAATCACCCGGGTACAAATGATGACTCCGCCAATGCACTGTCCTTTTATACATTGTGTGCACGATACTACAGCCATCTGTATACGCTCATACCGCTATCGCATGACTTTTGTCACCGCAGTGTATAACTTCTTCACACAACTAAACTCTCTTCTCTTTAAGCCTTTTCTGAGTGTTGTTGTTGTTGTGGTCTTCAGTCCTGAGACTGGTTTGATGCAGCTCTCCATGCTACTCTATCCTGTGCAAGCCTCTTCATCTCCCAGTACCTACTGCAACCTACATCCTTCTGAGTATAGAAAATAAAAGAAAAACGTGGGACTAAATTTCAGCAAGTTGTTCCTCCAGAAAAAGATGCGATTTAATTTCATACCTTAACATTCATTCATAGCGTACACAATCTTTTCAGACAACGGAAATTTTTTCTCTCAGCGCCCTGTCTAAGAATTGGGAGAAAACCACCGGACCAAATTTGGAGAATAAGATGAGTTGAGAATTATTTCGAAGGACAGCTCATGGATATTTACTACCACAGGAGTCCATCTGTGAGTAGTCACATTGTGCTGTTAAATCAACAAGTATTTGCGTGCTGGTCAATAATTGCTTCTGTTTCAGCTCATAATGACATCACTCTTGTAACGTTGAAACTATGGTGCGAGCTAGTCACTGTTTTATCGTGTCCCCAGATGATCAATTACGTTAATTCCACAGAAAGTCACAAAAAAACCAGCGCTCTCGCTTTCCTCTTGCACGAGCAGGTATTCTCTATAATTGATGCCCTTTCTCCTTCTCCGAACCAGTATTTCGATTGCAGCTTTGTCTCTGTTTTGCTTCAGTAGTTTTGTCTACAGTTATATTGCGAAACTAAAAGTGCCTCTGATTACAGTTCGTCTTCTCCGAATATGATTTTTAAATTGTCTTCCCTGAGCGTAGTCGATTGGAATTTAACACTCACAGCATCCATTACGTATCTCATGGAGTGAGGACACGGGACTTTGTAATTGTCATTCTTCCAGTGGATGCGGGAATGCGTCTAGTCCAGAGGACTACACGTTGGTACTAGGTTTATCCTTTTGCCTTATCTCCCATGGTAATCAACATTAACACAGCTTAAAATTTTACTCGCATTTATCAGTCATCTACACACAATATATACACTTAGGCAAACACAATATTTACCGGAGGAAAGCTGTCATCTTGCGCGAAGAACGAAAACTTTTGTTTCTAGGCGGCTCAGCCTATCCCCCTGAATCATTCAATCACCAATTACATACGACATTGTCTCAGTACTCTTACTGCTACGTTTACTGTATGTTTAGCTAAAAAAATTTTATTCATCATTTATTGAGAGAAAATCTCGCTAAGGCGTGCAGCCTAGGGTAGTAATAAAACGTTTTGAGTGCTGTTAGAGATGGCACATGAAGTTGCTTCAATTGTTGATACCTAGACTACAGTTCATAGTGTTAAAATTGTTTTATTACGGCAAGGTTCTCTTCTTTGTCTTTTCGTGTAGCTGTACTTACCCTCCCCAAGGCACCAAACTGTGTGTAGCAGAAGGTAATTCTCTGGTACACCTATCGTATCCTCGTTTCCTGTTCCATTCGCAAATAGTTCGTGGAGAGCGATTGTCAGCGAATGTTGCGCTGCATCAGTACGTCAGTGAGACTACAAGTGTTTGTTATAGCTACAACAATGTGGAAAAAGGAGCTACAACGTTATAGAACAAAAGGCATTTGCAGTTTCAAAGTATTGTCGATAAAAAAAATCTTTGTATTAACGAATATTTGAATCTGCTACGCCAACTCAAGATGGATGAAAGCCCAATACGTGTCATGGCGTAAACAGAGCTACACAAAACTTAGCTAGTTGCTCTAGTTTTTCAGGTCATCCAGTTCACACCAACGGAGCTCTACTGACTTTTACATGAAAAAATTACTACAACTAGTTTTACACGATCGTTCCCCTTTAGATGACACCGGAATGTTACTTACACGTATTTCATTACTGTTACTGTTTCCAGTGATTTATTGTCAATAGTGTACATCGAACAACAATGAGTCTTCGTGGTACGGTATTTATTCGCAATAAGTTGTGTTTGTCTACTTGTAACCTGCCTGTCTCTGCACCAATAGATAAAAAATGTATATAAAGTCTTTTCTCTTCAACTAAGAACGACTTGTTGAATTGTATCTGCATGGAAGGATACAGACACAAATTTGGTCCGATGCTTCGTATACTCGGTTTCTGATTCACTTAACTCAATATGTGCCATTTCCGCTTTCGTCGGATTATTAAAACTTGGAATTTAATTCTTATCTTCCGCAATGAAACAGTTTCTGATGACCATCTACAATGTTTCTGTCGACTGTTTGCCATTTTCCGTTTTGGTGCCAATAGATCACTGAGTGACTGAACAAATGATTTTGATTCTTGCACTAACTTCACTTAACATCAAAACTTACACTGATTTTCATCAGATAGATCGGAAAACTTCACTTTCTAATACATTGACGCCTCTCACATTTCTCTCCTCACTCTCATTTTGGTTTCATTCAGCTTTTGTTTTTCAATGAGTTCATAAAATCGTGCTAAAGTCTGTGACGGTGATAACGCTCTCTTTGTGTTAGCACCATCCTTGTAACACGATTATTAAATGTTGGCGTGTCTTTCCCATCCCTTAAAATCAAAAAACTTTAAGTATCAGCCTCTTATGATAGCTGCAAAAAAAAAAAAAAAATCGCGATGTGCCTGTTTCAAAATTTGAACAAAATCATTAAAATCGTCACGTTTACCAAGTAATATTTTGGATCAGTCACATTTCCCATTCTTTTGTAGAATTTAAGGAAATGTATCAATTCATGATCATTATTCTACGGAATGTATAATCTTTTCGCGAACAGTCACCGAATGACAAGGAAGAGCAACAATCCCATAACGTGTCTGCATAAGTGTTCCGATTTTATATACAACAACCAACCTGCTGCAAAATATTATTTTTATGCCCAGTTTTAGCAATATGTTTGTTACACAGTTGATTTATTCACAATCAGTGTTTAATCAGTGAACTCTAGAACAAAACGGACGCGTTGTGGTTTTCTGAAACCAAACATAAATTGTATCCGCAGCCACAGAATTCCATCCCACCGGCAACAAATTAAATCAAATTAGTATTATTACATCAGTATTAAAATTTTGAACAAGTACTAGAGTTCTACGCCGTGGTCGACGAACAAAATATTCTCGTTGTACTTCTGGAAAGTTGATTACATTTATCGCTTGTTTATTTTTCCACAGCATTAGGTTACACAATGTAGTCCAAAAAGGTACTCTCATATACCACTTCGGAACACACATTTGTTACTGGTTGTTCTTAATGAGTCGTCAAATTCTACTTCTTTCTCCACATACTAGACTTTTTAGCCATTTGCTGTATTCATGCGTTGACGACAATTTTTTTTCCGATATACTTCTTACTAACCTATCAGTTCGCTGACATGGGATTACAAATACAGTCCAATTACCAAGCTTGTTTTATGAGCACAATGCGTTGTCTTACATTTTTTGTCCGTAATTCTGCTCTTATTACGGTTTTTTTTCCTTTACTGTCGTGACTGTTCTTAAGTAACATTCTTCTCGAAAACCGTATTGGTACTGCAATAATCTTCTTTCTTCTCCGTGACAATGGATATAATATTTCAATCCACAGATCAAGAACATACGGTAAATTTCGGAAGCGATATTTTTTTCACATTATTTGTACATTTCTGTACCATTATTTTGAGTCAGTAGTCTGAAGCGGGGAGTGAACACTTGTACCAATGCTGGGAATCGACCCCTGGTCTCCTATTTACTAGGCCGGTGCGTTAGCCACCAAGCCACTTTGGCACAGACTTTGAAAGACTTGCATGGATTACTTTGGCACGCCTCCCTCCTCGATCCAAATTCTCATTGCCACCCCAATATACTTTAAATTTCGTCTTACACACAAACCGAGTTCGATTCCCGGCCTTGGTGCAAATTATCACTCGTTGCTTCAGTCTATATACAAAAAGTCGTGACCAGTAAAGACTCTGAAATTGTGTCATTTCATTTTTATGTACCCTTTTTATTAATGTAAACCAGTCTTACTACTTTATTTATAATATTCTTTACTTCTTGGAAAGATAAATTTGCTCTAGGAAGTTGAAGGAATCAGCCCTTTATATATGTTTACTTCCAGTTGAAGGTTTTTCCACATTCATTAAAACGTTCGGCTTTATAACTGGGCGTTTTCTTCTTTGGTTCCTTGCGTGATCACTGCAAGTATTCGGATACTAAGTGAAATAAAAATTTCAAATAAGGCTGTGGTTTCCTGCTAGCAATTTCAGCACTGAGACGATCGAACGATACCCACTTGCTGGCTGTATTGATTAATAACTTAACAAGGCAGCATCAAGCAGTGAGATGGGACAGTATGTCATTTTCCTGCTTCAAACAATCAGCATACTAAAATGAAAATACAGAGAAGAAGACCGGTATACTAAAATTGGGAAACTCATTAGTGGGAATGTGGTATATTGTATCCCCTAGCCAAATTATCTTTATTTTCATTACTTTGACCCATCTGTCGTCTCAGAGGCAGGCTAACTCGAAAACCTACTTATAAATTACTATGCTCACTCACGGAGTAGTGGCCTGGCGACACTTGTAAATCGCGATGGTCTGCAGTATTTGTCGGGCTGAACTTGATGACCACAAAACTCGATCATATCCAATGAGTCACTTCCTTTTCTTCATTTGTGTCTCAATCGATCAATCTGCCGTTCATTTCATTTTCCTCGCTACTATGGCGCATTATCAGAGTTACAGTCTCAGTTTTCTCTCCCCAGTGCCTGATCCTACTCTAAAATATCTCGCTAGCCCCCCCGTTACTACGAAGCTAGGAAAATGTCACATTTCTCTTCAAACTGACTACAGAAACTGTAACTAGATTTTTCGTTCGGTAGATGCTTGAATCTAAATGTCTGTCCAATTATTTCGAGTGACCTGCTTTCTTTTTCTAGCTCGAGAACGTAGACCTAACAACTATCTTCAGTAACGCTGCAACAGATTTGATGGAATACACGTAGACGTTATACGTAAAATCAGCAAGCTGATCAAACTCGTCTAATCAGTCACTCAGTTATCGTAGAGGCAGCGAAGAAGAATATGCGACACAAATAGCCGTATTATTGAATTCGGGCTTCCAAAGCTATTTCATTGCGGGAGATTTTAATACAGCTGAACAGGAAAACCGAAATGGCAAGTATGTACTTTGAGTGATTTAGGATTTTTTTTTAAATCAACAAAAATCGATCAAAATTCGAAAGGGTTCTGTGCCACATAAGTGACGGAGTAGAATCCCGGATGGGGAAAGATATGGGTTGTGTCCTCTTAAAGGGAACTATTCCTCCATTCGCATAAATATTCCGCTATTCGCATAATCTGACTGAGGAAAACAAAATCTGTGTGTCGACAGATATTACAGCGATATTACCTGCGCTTCTTCGGAATATTCCCAGTGTTTTAATAACCGAGACAGGACCCTCGACGGCAAAATTTTCCGCCGCGAATACTTCGGACATGTATCACCGTTGCCTACAGACCTTGTTCTCGGTCCGTCAGAAATATTGGAGGTAAACTCATACTCATTCTGCTGTTGAACAGCACCTGCGATCTCCATGTACCTGATCTGTCGCGACATACTCAGCCATGTGCTCTAACCCCACCAACAGCAGTTGACTTAGAAATCACTCACATGAACGACTGATCAGCCGGCCTTTGTGGCCGGGTGGTTCTAGGCGCTTCAGTCCGGAACCGCGCTGCTGCTACGGTCACAGGTTCGAATAAAAAAAAAATATCCTGCCTCGGGCATGGATGTGTGTGCTGTCCTTAGCTTTGTTAGTTTTAAGTAGTTCTAAGTTTAGAGGACTGATGACCTCAGATGTTAAGTCTCATAGTGCTTAGAGCCATTTTGAACCTTGATCGTCTGGTCAAGCTGTCCGTCTACTGAGACCAGAAATAACATTCGTGCTGTTCCGTTTACAGCTAGCCGCACTTAACATTAATAGACACTGTTTTGCATATAACAGATATTTTAGTCCTGGTATCCACAGTTCACAATAATTTTATAACGTCCACGAGAACTCTTGTCACAGTCAATCCGCGAAAAAATGTAATCAGAATAACGTATCTACTGTAGATCACTAGAATGGCCGTGACTTTTACCGTAGGTATTTGTTAGCTATCCGTGTGCCAGACAGAAACGTATAAAATACGATGACGCGGACGCGCGTGCTAAATACGAAAGTACAACTACTCGATAACTCGATTCGGTCGAGTTGACTGACGAAAGAAACGAACAAATAGTGTGCGGGCTGACTGGCGGGGGCGAGGCGGGTGGCAATTCGGGCGGCCCCACAAGCCCTTCCCCCCTCCCCCCCCCTTGCCCACTCCTTTGTATCCGCCACTGGTTCAGATGCATGCGAAATTGGTGACCCTTTACTCAAAGCTCCAGGCGGTGTCAGTGGGTGTGCACGTGGCGATCCGAAGGACGTCCAGCACGTCTCATGTGTCCAGCGATCGGCTCACCACTGCGGTTGCGCGGCTACTGCCTGCGACGAGGTTGACCTGTCACCTGTGGTCTAGTGGAATATCGTCCCAGGATGAAGCAGGCAGCCAAAGACTTTCAGGGGACTGATGGAAAGGCTTTCCCGTTTCATTTGACAACCAGATTTCAGGCGCTATCTGTAGGTGATAAAGATGCTAAGCCAGAGATATTCGCTTGCCCTGTTTCACAGGAAGCCTTTCAGCCCTTCAATATCCAGACAGTCACATATGTTGGGAGTATTTTAGGTGCGTAGAGGGGTCCCATAGGGACATGGCTGCCAAAGAGAGGAAGAAATACAGTGTGCGCTTCACTTTGTGTGCGTACATAGGGAGAGGTGATGGGAGGAGGAGGAGGAATCATCCTATATGTTGAACAGGTCTCTCCGGATGCCATGGACCACACAGGCCACAGCCAACTGCAGGTAGTTGCTGATGTCCGTACTAACGACATGTGCCGCTCTGGATCAGAAGAGATTCTCTCTGGTTTCCGGCAGCTGTCTCAATTGGTGAAGTCTTGCTTGCGAGATGAAGGCAGGCTCACTGTATGTAGCATCGTTGACGACACTGATTGCGAAAGCCGTGAGGAGACTCTGAATCACACTCAGACTGTTCTGCGACAGTGTCGGCTGCAGATTCCTTGACTTGTGCCATAGGCCGATAGGATATTGGGTTCCGCTTAGTAGGTAAGGAGGGAGGGGGGGGGGGGCTGAGTGGAGGGGACCGGGTGGCTTTTTTGGTAAGGGGGTCTCCGCAAGCTATAGAAAGCACGTCAGTCTAAAAAGGTACAGGTCAAGCAAAGGACCTGAGAACCGCAAATATTATAGTAATAAGTTGTCGTACCTGTGTTGGGAGAACCAGAGCTCCAGAAACTAATAGAAAGTACTGAAGCACAAATCTCTGTAGATGCTGACAACTGGCTAAAGACTGAGATGAGTTCAGGTGAAATATTTACAAGGGACCTGACGATGTTCAGAAAGGATAGTTTAAATACAGTTGGTGGTGGCGTGTTTGTTGCTGTTGGAAGTAGTGTATCTTGTAGCGAAACTGCCGGTGGCCGAGCAGTTCTAGGCGCTGCCATCCGGAACCGCGCTGCTGCTACAGTCGCAGGTTAGAATCCTGCCTCAGGCATGCATGTATGTGACGTTCTTAGGTTAGTTAGGTTTCAGCAGTTCTAGCTCTAGGGGACTGATGACCTCAGATGTTAAGTCTCATAGTGCTTAGAGCCATTTGAACCATTTGTAGCGAAACTGAAGCAGGTAGCTTCTGCGAATTAGTTTCGATAGAAGTTATATCTGACAACTGGGTGATGATGAGCAGTTCAAAGAAAACTTGAAAACTTGATGTCAATTGAAATAGCTGCCCCACTCGTAGAATTACAGTTGGTGGCGACTTCAGTCTGCTGCGGGTATCTTGGCGAAAATACGTATTTAAAGTCAGTGGTGCGCATAAAATATTGTGCGAAATCGTACGAAATGCTTTCTCCGAAAATTTTTGAGAACAGTTACTTCAGAACAGTACTTGAACTGTAAATGTTTGCGAATAAATACTCTACGTCATAGCATCAAATAATTCCAAGCAAACAGGGAGCATTGCGACGGACACAGAGACTGGTGGCCACAGGACTGTTGTAGCGAGAGTGAATACCGTAACGTCCGAACTTCCCATAAATAAATGCAAAATATATGTAGTTAATCAGATAAAAATTCATTTGACGACTTCCTAAGAGACAGCCGCCATTCCTTTCGAACTAACTACGTAAGTGTAGGTGAGACGTAGTTTACATTGAAACAAACAGTATCGACAGTAGTTGAGAGACTTATACCACATAAATTAATAAGAGACGAAACTGACGCCCCCAATCCCCCACCCTCCCCGATGGCACACAAAATAAGTCAGAACGTTGTTGCAGAAACAAATAAAAGGCATGCCAAATTTAAAAGAATGCAAAATCAACAGGATAGGTAAAGTTTTAGAGAAGCTCAAAATTTAACGTTAAATTTAGTGCGAGATTCTTCCAATAACTTCCACAACTCTTTCTCCAAATCTGACAGAAAATCCAAGCAAATTCTGGTAGTATGTCAAGTACAACAGTGGCAAGACACAAGCAATACATTCACTGCGTAATGTCAATGGTAATGTTACTGAAGACTCTTCCACTAAAGCGGAGTTACTAAATACTGTTTTCTGAAGCTCCTTCACCAAAGAAGGCAGAGTAACTGTTCCAGACTTCGAATCAGGAACTACTGCCAACACGTGTAACTTTGAAATAGGTATCCTTGGTGTAGCAGAGCAGCTTAAATTATTTTACAAAGGCAAGTCCTCCAGCGTGCGTCAGAGTATGCTTCCAGAGTATGCTGATATAATAGCTGCGTACGCAAGAACCATATACAGCCGCTCTCTCGGCGACAGTTTCGCACCTAAGGACTGGAAAGTTGCACAGGTGACACCAATACTCAGCAAAAGAAGTGGGAGTAATCCGATGAATTACAGATCCATATCAATGACGTCAATCTGCAGTAGCATTTTGGCACATATGCTGTGTACGAAGATTGTGAATTACCTTGAAGAGAACGATCTGTTGACATACAGTCAGCACGAATTCAGGCAATATCGTCGTTCTTGTGAAATACAACTAGCTCTTTACCCTCACGAAGTATTGACTGCTATCAACAGGGAATCTCAAATTTATTCCATATTGCTAAATTTAATCTCTCCAGGCAAATGCCGAGATGTTTCCTTTGAAAGGGTACGGCCAAGTTCCTCCCCCATCCTTGACACAATCCGAGCTTGTGCTCTGGCTTATAATGACCTCGATGTTTAAGGGGCGTTAAATCCCATTTCCCTCCTTACTTCTAGATTTACAGGAGGTTTTGATACCGTTCCTTAAAAGCTACTTTTAATCATATCGTGTGCCTAAGGAGAATCGTCTAAGTTGTGCAAATGGATTCATGATTTCTCGTCAGAAAAGTACAGTTGGAAGTAACTGACGGAAAGTCATTGAGTAAAATAGAAGTGATATCTGGCGTTCCCAAAGGAAGCGTTATAATGCCTCAGCTGTTCCTCATATGTATTAAAGGGACGATCTGAGCAGCCCTTTATAAAGTCATGAGATTAACATAACCAATTGTACAATGATATAGGGAAGATATTTGTATGGTCGAAAAGTGGCAGTTGACTCTAAGTAATGAAATGTGTAAAGTCATCTGCATGAGTGCTACAAGTAATTTCGGATACATGATAAATCACACATATCTGATGGCTGTCAATTCAATTAAATACTTACGATTGCGAAAAAGTAAAAGTGTAACCATCACATATATGCTGTTGTTGGGAAAACTAGCCAAAGACCGTTTTATTGGCAGAACACTCAGAAGACGCAATAGAGCGACTAAAGAGAGTGCCTAGAATAAGCTTGTCCATTATATGCTAGAGTATTGTGTGGGTTATGGCATCCTTTGAAATAGTAATGACGGAAGACGTCGAAAAATTTCAAATTAGTACAGCTCGTTTTGTACTATCATGAAACAGGGCACATGTGATACAAGAGTTGGGATGGCAGTCATTAAAACAAAGACGGTTTTCGTTGCGGTGAGATCTTTTCACGAAATTTCAATCTCCAACTTTCTCTTCGGCATGATAAAATACTTTGTTCATACCCATCTACATAGGGAGAAATGGTGATTGTAATAAAATAAGAGAAATCAAAGGTTGCACGGAAAGACTTAAATGTTCGTTTTTCACGCGCGCTGTTCGAGAGTGGAACTGTAGAGAAATAGTCTGAACTCGGTTCGATGAAACTTCTGCCTGCCACCTCAAATGTGAATTGCGGAGTAATCACGTAGGTGTAGATACAGACTGGCAACAAACACAAACTTCCATTTCTTAGAAAATTGTTAAGCTGATAAAAAATATTTCAGTTCACTTACCAATATCACGTGTTCCATGCTAAAGAGACCTTTTGTTTTGCGGTTCAAGATGCTGCACGATTGACATAACCGTCCATACGGTATGTTGCCAGTTTTAAAATATACTGAATTTTGCTCACCATGAAACTATGTAACTGAAGAATAAACAATATTCTGGAAACAGATTTTATATATTACACAGGACTTAAATATGTAAAAGTAGTAATACTTAAAAACGCTGCACAAAACACAACCTCATATCTAACAGCAACAAAAACAGTAGAAAATCCCGGAAACTGCTTGTGGTGGTCTCTAGTGCGCGTTCGTTCGCGTCATTCTAAAATCGGTCAATAGATTGGAACACCGACTGGAAAATGTGGTGTGTTCCTACGTAGTCCATGATACAAAGAAAAGTATGTTTACCGTTGAGACTTTTCAATCGTTTCCGTACTCTACATTCCGGCTTCGACGCTTGTTTCCCCTAGAGTTCCACCACACTTCACAACTAGTTTCATGATTCATGGACCACATCGATCATTAGCACAATTGATCATAATGGTGTGGAGCGAGTCTTTTACATTTTCTTAAACAGAAGTTTCGAACACGTGTTATGTTCGAGTATAATGACTTTTGTGGAGACTAGAAATCTACTCTGTAGGAATCAGCATGGGTTTCGAAAAAGACGATCGTGCGAAACCCAGCTCGCGCTATTCGTCCACGAGACTCAGAGGGCCATTGACACGGGTTCCCAGATGCCGTGTTTCTTAACTTCCTCAAGGCGTTCGATACAGATCTCCACAGTCGTTTAATGAACAAAGTAAGAGCATATGGACTACCAGACCAATTGCGTAATTGGATTGAAGAGTTCCTAGATAACAGAACGCAGCATGTCATTCTCAATGGAGAGAAGTCTTCCGAAGTAAGAGTGATTTAGGTGTGCCACAGCGGAGCGTCGTAGGACTGTTGCTATTCACAATATATATAAATTATCTTGTGGAAGCTCATTGAGGCTTTTTGCGGATGATGCTGTAGTATATCGAGAGGTTGTAATAGTGGAAAATTGTACTGAAATGCAGGAGGATCTGCAACGAATTGACGCATGGTGCACGGAATGGCAATTGAATCTCAATGTAGACAAGAGTAATGTGCTGCGAATACATAGAAAGAAAGATCCTTTATCATTTAGCTACAATATAGCAGCTCAGCAACTGGAAGCAGTTAATTCCATAAATTATCTGGAAGTAGGCATTAGGAGTGATTTAAAATGGAATGATCATATAAAGTTGATCGTCGGTAAAGCAGATGCCAGACTGAGATTAATTCGAAGAATCCTAAGGAAATGCAATCCGAAAACAAAGGAAGTAGGTTACAGTACGCTTGTTCGCCCACTGCTTGAATACTGCTCAGCAGTGTGGGATCCGTACCAGATAGGGTTGATAGAAGAGATAGAGAAGATCCAACGGAGAGCAGCGCGCTTCGTTACAGGATCATTTAATAATCGCGAAAGCGTTACGGAGATGATAGATAAACTCCAGTGGATGACTTTGCAAGAGAGACTCTCAGTAGCTCGATACGGGCTTTTGTTGAAGTTTCGAGAACATAACTTCACCGAGGAGTCAAGCAGTATATTGCTCCCTCCTACGTATATCTCGCGAAGAGACCATGAGGATAAAATCAGAGAGATTAGAGCCCATACAGAGGCATACCGACAATCTTTCTTCCCACGAACAATACGAGACTGGAATAGAAGGGAGAACCGATAGAGGTACTCAAGGTACCCTCCGCCACACACCGTCAGGTGGCTTGCGGAGTATGGATGTAGATGTCGATGTAGATGAAGAAAGACGTAAAGTATCCCGAGAAAGTGCGTTAACAGAGTTTCAAGAACCGGCTTTAAATGATGACACTAGGATATATTACAATCCCCTACATGTCCCTCACATAAGGATTGTGAGCATAAGATTAGAATAATTACTGCACACACAAAGGCATTCAAACAATCATTCTTCCATCACTCCATATGTAAATGGAACAGGAATAAACCCTAATAACTGGTACAATGGGATGTACCCTCTGCCATGCACCTCACGGTGGTTTGTGGAGGAAAGAAAGATAATGAATACACAATCTCACGTAAATATGCTTACTCGCTAAATATTTACAACGTCTTTTTTCAGATATAAATTAGTAATTGCTACCTACCACCTTTTACGTATTACATAAATATGAATTTATCTACGGAATAGATGTAGTTGTCAAGAATAAACTTTTCCAGTTTGTTTACCAGCTGTTGTCTAACACACATTTTATGTCACTGGCTAACACGTCCAATATTTTGTTGTCTGTTTGTTGGACATTAGATGGATGGTCGTACACAGTGTGTCCCAAAAAAAAAAGACAAACTTTAGGGGCAGGTTCCTTACACCAAAACAATAAAGAGAGTCGAGTAAGTAAGGCCTCTAAAGTGAAAACCTTAAGAGATATTAGCAGCTCCTCATCTTCGATACTATCAAACATATCTCTTCTATTGTAAGATCCTCTCATTTCTTATTGTGGGATGAGGTAGTATGGACCAAAACAAGAAAAAGAATGCCTGGTAAACATGGGCTCATTATACGAGCGAAGATGAACAAGTGCTCATAGCTCTTTAAGTATGCATTTCAGAGCCCATGTTTACTAGACTGATTTTCTTATATGTGTACTAGGAACCTGTCCCCGAAGTTTGTTGGTGTTGATGCTGTCTACGGATCGTCTCGTTTTACTAATGCATTTTCCACGCCACTATTACTAGAATACTGAATCTCGACTATCTTCTGGTTTGAAACTACACTCCTGGAAATGGAAAAAAGAACACATTGACACCGGTGTGTCAGACCCACCATACTTGCTCCGGACACTGCGAGAGGGCTGTACAAACAATGATCACACGCACGGCACAGCGGACACACCAGGAACCGCGGTGTTGGCCGTCGAATGGCGCTAGCTGCGCAGCATTTGTGCACCGCCGCCGTCAGTGTCAGCCAGTTTGCCGTGGCATACGGAGCTCCATCGCAGTCTTTAACACTGGTAGCATGCCGCGACAGCGTGGACGTGAACCGTATGTGCAGTTGACGGACTTTGAGCGAGGGCGTATAGTGGGCATGCGGGAGGCCGGGTGGACGTACCGCCGAATTGCTCAACACGTGGGGCGTGAGGTCTCCACAGTACATCGATGTTGTCGCCAGTGGTCGGCGGAAGGTGCACGTGCCCGTCGACCTGGGACCGGACCGCAGCGACGCACGGATGCACGCCAAGACCGTAGGATCCTACGCAGTGCCGTAGGGGACCGCACCGCCACTTCCCAGCAAATTAGGGACACTGTTGCTCCTGGGGTATCGGCGAGGACCATTCGCAACCGTCTCCATGAAGCTGGGCTACGGTCCAGCACACCGTTAGGCCGTCTTCCGCTCACGCCCCAACATCGTGCAGCCCGCCTCCAGTGGTGTCGCGACAGGCGTGAATGGAGGGACGAATGGAGACGTGTCGTCTTCAGCGATGAGAGTCGCTTCTGCCTTGGTGCCAATGATGGTCGTATGCGTGTTTGGCGCCGTGCAGGTGAGCGCCACAATCAGGACTGCATACGACCGAGGCACACAGGGCCAACACCCGGCATCATGGTGTGGGGAGCGATCTCCTACACTGGCCGTACACCACTGGTGATCGTCGAGGGGACACTGAATAGTGCACGGTACATCCAAACCGTCATCGAACCCATCGTTCTACCATTCCTAGACCGGCAAGGGAACTTGCTGTGCCAACAGGACAATGCACGTCCGCATGTATCCCGTGCCACCCAACGTGCTCTAGAAGGTGTAAGTCAACTACCCTGGCCAGCAAGATCTCCGGATCTGTCCCCCATTGAGCATGTTTGGGACTGGATGAAGCGTCGTCTCACGCGGTCTGCACGTCCAGCACGAACGCTGGTCCAACTGAGGCGCCAGGTGGAAATGGCATGGCAAGCCGTTCCACAGGACTACATCAGCATCTCTACGATCGTCTCCATGGGAGAATAGCAGCCTGCATTGCTGCGAAAGGTGGATATACACTGTACTAGTGCCGACATTGTGCATGCTCTGTTGCCTGTGTCTATGTGCCTGTGGTTCTGTCAGTGTGATCATGTGATGTATCTGACCCTAGGAATGTGTCAATAAAGTTTCCCCTTCCTGGGACAATGAATTCACGGTGTTCTTATTTCAGTTTCCAGGAGTGTAGTTTCTTCATTTTGCATCAGATATGATGTATCAGAAGTGATATATATATATATATATATATATATATATATATATATATATATATATATACTAATGTTAATGGGTGGAAACAATTCGGATGAGTAGAGGACGATAAAACAAAAAATAACCCTAACAAATATAGGAACCCCATTACCGACGCTTTGCCAGTCACATCAATCTATCTCGCTTCCATTGACTCAATTCAACTTTTTTTTATGTGCGACGTTACCCAATGATTTGTTTGAATCTCTGTCGTAACTTAGTCAACACTAAGCACAGGCTAAAGATACTAGAGGAAATGAAGCGGCGTGTGAGGGATGAGGATTGAAACCCATTCAGCGCGAGTCGAAATTGCAGGCCTTTTGCTGCCGCCAGCTTAACGTAAAGCCGTGATCTCACGGCTTTACTGTACGGGGTACAAGTGCAGGCGGACAGTGAATGTACCCAGCATAATTTCCGTTGCTAGCTTGTTTCCGGCTTACTGGATAAGAGGTAAATAGAGGTCAGCTGCCACCAACTCTTCTATCCATATACCGATTGCGTAACGAACTTGCTTACAACCTTTGCATATAAACGATTAATTACTCATTTGCGAGCCACTAAATACGTCAGTGTACTGTCATCCATGCGGTGTTGATCTAGGAAAAATTTTTATATGTGTGATACTCCACAACTAACAAATTGCCCTTTTTCTCTCAATAACGAAGAAATCATGTATGCGAATTTTTACCGTCTGGTGGGCGATTTAAGAAAACGATTAAGGTCAAAGTGAATGTTGAATCTCACATCTGATGCAAAATGAAGAAACTAGTTTCAAACCAGAAGATAGTCGAGATTCAGTATTCTAGTAATAGTGGCGTGGAAAATGTATTAGTAAAATGAGACGATTAGAAGACAGCATCAAAAGGGTTGTCTTCGCCCCGAACTCATAAAATGAAACAACTTTTGTAGTTTGATGAAGTGCTTAAACAACCGCTTATAATTTTGGAACAGTAAGTACAGCTTTCCGTACACGCTTCATTTGAAAAAAAAATCTATGTTAGCCGTTTTAAAAAGAAAAACACGATGATTTCCAAACTCTATATATTTTTGTGTTTAGACATTACGTCGCAAGAAAAATTTTACTTGTTTTCGGTTTACTGTACGAAATAATCAAAATTGTTATCGCCTTGTTTTAAGAACGTGCTCCTAGCACTGGGTACCCCGAAATATCTCTTAACCATGCAGTGACCGGCATTTCCCTGAAATTCATCTCGTCGCTTCATACGCTACTGTAAGGTGTTGTTAATAAGTTGTCTTTTTGTGTACATTGAAAGTACAAAAGGCGAGTTGAGCCTGGTACCGCTCCCTAGGTTTAAATACAAGGAAAATTTTTCAAGTATCGTAGCTAAAACAAAAACTAAGTTTTTTTTATAATTTTCATAGACAATTAGTATGTCCAATCTCAAAGTAATTTATAATGAAATCAGTTTGTATCAAATAGGGATTGCAAGGAACTTGTTTTTCTTGTTAGAACATAAACAATCAATTTTTAGTCATAGCCTCTGTCCTAAAAATTCTGTTTATTGCCTAAAATGTTGTTCAGTTCGTTAGTCAGAAATATTGTTTTAATTACAACATCAAATTGGAGAAATATGCTAAAAACTTTTTCAGGGAAAGAACGTTTGAGTGTGAATGGAGCATTCAATTATACTAACCTTGAGCCACCTTCTCCTTTCATAATTGGAAGTTGATCGATTTTTGGTCATTTTCTAGCAGATTCCAGATAATGTTATGCTCGATACGCATTTCATCGTTAATGGTTTGCGTGAACGCATGTGAGTAGCGTGAGTCCTTTGCGAACATGCGACATCGTAATTAAGTCAACAGAAATAAGCAGAACTGTGTCGCGTCGCAATAATTATTTACATTGTTCAAGAGCACCTTTTTGATGTGAACACTGATACTTCCAGTGTGTAGATATAACTATTTAATAATTCGTGTACTCAGGAATCAATAAAATTAGAGAAATCCAAAAATACGTTTCGTTTTATACTTCATGTGATTCCCACCCCGCAATCCAGTAACGAAGATTCTCTTACACTTTATCCTTTACCTTCGCTAAGTCCACCGCTTAATACCCATACAGCAGCATGACTAGCCACTCAAGATCAGAATTTTCGCGGAGACCTCATACTCCGCCACAGATGCCCGTAATATCTTCAGTATGGTCACATACTATAAGCACCGACACGTATCTCCTTAGCTGTACTAAGTAGTGCTTCCTAACTACCAACTTTCTCGTTGAAACTAACTGCCAACATGTTCTGACAACTCTTAAACCATCCAGTAAGATTGATACTTCATTTTCTAGGTCATATGCTCACTAGTGTATTAGGTACTGTAGGGTTTTAATATGTTTTCTGCACTTGCCCGCGAAAGGCAAAGGTCCCGAGTTCGAGTCTCCGTCGGGCACACAGTTTTAATCTGCCAGGAAGTTTCACTTCACCTTTAGCTTAGCGGAACCAAGATCAATGGCCGCATTGCGCAAATAGTGAATAAGATCTCTGACTCTGTGTTCAAAGGCCCCCACGCACTGGTAACTTTTTCAAAGCAATATTTACATTGAAGAAGTTGAAATGAAATGCACAGTACTGAAGGAGACCCGCGCACGGGCAACTTTTCAGTCACTGCAACTAAATATTGCATCGCGACCTACTCCGAGGGTGAGTAAAATGTTGCCGCTAGTAATGGACCGCGCTGGTTTCTACTTTGCCCGCGAACTGTAAACTATTCAGTTGCTTCTTCAGAACGACTCTTTGGAGGGTTTTTTTGCTTTGTTTTTGTATTTTTACAGCGAAGTTCGTAGTTAAGCAACGCCAGTAGAATCTGAAAAGTTTATTTTGGCTGTTGAGAAGCGGCCAGCATTTAATACGCGTATCAAGGAACACGCAGATAAAATTTTGAAAAAACAACATTGTGGTTGGATGAGTGTGACGAGTTTATAGAAAACTGGATAGAACTAGGCGATAAAGAAAAGACTGAAAAGGTAAGTGGCTATTTCTGTTTTTTAAAAATTGTAAATTACTTTCATAACTTTCATTTTCTTTTCACTGATTAGTGCTCAAGGTAAAAAATTGTTTAATAGTGCCTTAGAATATTCACATTACGAGCATTCACATTATTAACAATACATTTAAATTTTGTTATAATCGTTGTCTGGAACCGCGCGACCGCTACGGTCGCAGGTTCGAATCCTGCCTCGAGCATGGATGTGTGTGATATCCTTAGGTTAGTTGCGTTTAAGTAGTTCTAAGTCTAGGGGACTGATGACCTCAGATGTTAAGTCCCATGGTGTTCAGAGCCATTTGAACCATTTTTTTATTATAATGCCATGAAACACAATCCTAAGGTCAAGTGAAATAATTTGCAAAATCGTCCCTGATCGCAGTACCTTTTTGTTACTACTAAATATCCAAATACATCCAAATATATTCATTGACTTCCGATGGACATGCATACAATGTGTCCTGGTATCAAATGCCACCACGTCTTCTAAAATAATTATGAAGGTGCAACATGCTTTTACAATACTGTCAGAAAATTCGACATTTCTGTCAAGTGGCTTGTGGAAGATAGCGTCATTTGTTTGCTAAAATAGCAAATGAGCTTCCTACCACTTGTTACTCTGTAGTTAAGGATTCGTTCTTTCACTGACAGATTTTTGCTAGGATAATGACTCTGGGAGGGCAAAAGCGTCATCCCCTACAAGTACAAATGGCGCAGCTCTTCCATTTTCATCATTGGAAAGGTATGTAAGTCCAGGAACATTTAATTCATTTCTTTCTAGTAATTTTGCAAAAGCGAGATTTTGAAAATATATGAATCGCTTGAAGAGCCAAAAGTTCCTACTTCTATGTAAATGAAATTATAATGGGAATCTGTTATTGCTAAAAGCGCAATGAAGAAAAGAAAGACTTGTAATTAAAAGACTGAGAGACACTTTAATTAGGTTTCTATATTATGATATGCTTCCGGTCGACTGCTCCAGGACAATTTTGATAGTTTGTCTTTTCGTAAAATTCCTTAGAAATCATTAGCGAATAATCTTGATTCATACGTGACATATAATCCGGCAGCAAGCATTCCCACACTGCGTCACATGTACCCCTGACAATTTTCCTGACTAGCGTTTCTCCTAGGAAATATTCATAATGTAGGGATACAGAGCTGTCATTTGCTAAATACCTCAAACAAATTGCCTCGAATAAATTAGAATGCAATACACGAAAAGTTAGTTGCAACACGGAATACAAATAAGGTAGCAAATAATTCTCATTTACAGGTCAGAAATTACAAATAAATTGGATGAAGTTAAGAACCTGTTTCAAAAGGGAATATGATGCACAAAAAATAGGCCGTCAGGATCAGGTGCAATGAACAGGTGCAAAAATTTGTACTTTGACCAGTTGTTATTTCTAAAAAACTCCGCAGAATGCAGAAACACATCTAGCAGCCTTGAACAGTTGATTACGCCGAAAGTGAAATTGAAGATACTGATGGAGGGCCTTTGACCGGCCAAAACCAACTGTTCCCACACACGTAGTTCCAAGTCAAGAAAAGAATCTATAAGCAGAAGCTACGAAGAGTCCCTGCTACAAATTCTTCAACAGAAGAGGGTCGAAGAAAGAGAAATAGACGAAGACAAATATTTTCTGTTGTTATTTCTCTCCGCATTAAAAAAAATGACGAGCAAAAATTTTATGTATGGACAGAAATTAGAATATTATGAGTCAATTCTGGCTGTCAGGGAGCCAAAATATAATGCACACCCCACATCCAGCAACACACAGCCAAATTGTATTTCAACGGGGTTCTTCTGAAATGACAACTGCAGAGATATTTTCAAGATTTGCACCAGGGTGGCAACTTGAAGCTGTTGTGTCAACAGTTTCAATCAGTAGATAAGATGCATGGGAAAACACGTCTGACGAGTCCTCAAATTTTAATAGAAATTAATTTCATTATTTGTCGTGATATCTTCTAAGACGCTTTTAAATGCGGTTTTACCTTTCTTGATTATGTTTTTAAATGCAAACAATACCTTTAGAACATTACCTTTCTCCTTCAGATTAAATTCTTAAAGTGCAATGTAAATGTAGTCATTAAATATTTTCCTAACCTTAGATTCACAGCCGATTTTTCTTGAGGTGGTACAGCCTGTCGTAATGACGTATGTAGGTACGTTATACGAGGTCCAATGACTACTAGTGCTTGATCAAAACTTTCTATGCTCATTCTAAAATAGTTAGAGAACTTATTTCGATGTTCTCTCAATCTAGCAAACAGCGTATGAAACTATCCATCAAGATGTCTGCAACTAATTATTGGACGAACCCAAAACTTGTTACTATGCTTATTTTTTCGACGCCTCAGAATGAGCGCTCAAACACAAGCAGCTTCCACAAAATTCATTGTAGACTGCGCACAGAGGCAACTGTAAGTAGTTAGTCGCCAATGCGCTGTGGCGTGGAACTCACGGGTGAATATACGGTTCAGTTGTTGGTGACCACGTTGCCACTGCGCGGGGCCCTAAGTTTATCTGCGGTTCGCGTGTATCGCTGGAGCATTCTTATTAGAGGCATAATAGCGAGCAGTTGAGTCTATAGGGAATCATATTTAATGTTTATGAATCTGAGAAAAATTATTTAGAATCCTTTATTATGGAGACGAAAACTTGTTTGTAGCCATATGTTATTGATTTTATTGATGGAGAACATTGTTTGGAGGAATTTTTCAAGGTAACAATACATGAGCAAGAATGAAATGTTTGTTTGTCAGAACTATTAATTGAAGGAAATCTTTGCGTCACAGATAACTGATAACGTTCATGATTAGTATTATTTTCTTCTCAATGTTTTTATTACGTCAAAAATAACGCAATTGGTTGAAATGTCTGTAATTTTTGTATTGAGGAAATTCCGTAATTGTTAGGGTCTTCTTATGTTTTACAGTCTTTTTTGACAATTATCAGAGTTTAATTTTTCAAAAACGACTTTCTTTAAGTTAAACTCTGTTCCGTCATTCTTTATACGGTTTGGGATCTATTGTCGTAAGTGCGTTGCACCTTATGTCACTCGAAGCCACAAACTGTTTCCGACAATCAAAAAACAAGTTTTGTAGTGAGTATTCAGAATGAGATTTTCACTCTGCAGCGGAGTGTGCGCTGATATGAAACTTCCTGGCAGATTAAAACTCTGTGCCGGGCCGAGACTAGCACTCGGGACCTTTGCCTTTCGCGGTCAAGTTCTCTACCAACTGAGCTACTCAAGCACGACTCACGCCCCGTCCTCACAGAGACGAGATACTGACAGAAGTAAGGCTGTGAGGACGGGGCGTGAGTCGTGCTTGGGTAGCTCAGTTGGTAGAGAACTTGCCCGCGAAAGGCAAAGGTCCCGAGTGCTAGTCTCGGCCCGGCACACAGTTTTAATCTGCGAGGAAGTTTGTAGTGAGTAGTTCACTTTTTTCTTTAGCTGCTGCATCTGCTGATTTCTGTTTGCTATCGAGAACGTCAATACACCAGAAGCAATACAACATTCTGGCCGTGAGGTAAGTTACTTCCGTTTCAGGGCAGGCCTCACTTTGCACTCTTATGAAGAAACGGTTCGTAGTCGGAATCATCAGATGCTGTGCTAAGCAACCTGATTAATTTACAGTGAATAGTGGGGTAATCCGAAACAGTTATTGTTTCTTCTGAGTGGAGCAGTATTTTACTTTTTTGGACATCTCAAGTCATAAATTGCACTTCATGTCTCGCAACTTTCATGATGTACTTCAGTATTTAGATACAGTAAAGTAGTTTTCACTGAGTATACAGTTAATTACTTTTGGCGTTCAACTAGATTAGTTCTCATTATTTCAAATTCCGTATTGCACTAAGTTTATCGTTTTGTTTTACAACACTGTTCACATACGCAAAACAGTGCCAACCATCAGTCAGTATTGCTCAGAAATTGAATATGATATCCAAAAAGCACATTAAACGAAAGTTTTCTAAAACAGAATATTCAGTATTTTCGTTTATAGATAAATTCTTATTGAAATCTCACTTTAAAATTTCTGCTCGTACAGGAATAATTGGTACTTCCAGCAACAAACACTGTGTTCCATTCATTCATCTCAACATACAGGAAAGGGCATTTAGCATAAAAATATATTACCTCGTCGCCCCATTTAGTTAAATTCTAAAACGAGGTTAAGAAATAAGGTTATACTACTCCGTTTGTGACATGATCATTGTTAGTATGAAAGTTTATGACAAACAACGCGTACAAAAACATTTTTAACTATTTCCCTTTTGCGAGGGTTATAGAAATGTCATTACTTTGCTTTCAGTATTTTATTTTATCGAAGTTCACAGTTCAAACGTGTTCACAGTTATTCCACATTTCCCTGAAATTGTTCACGGAAGCAGTAGAGCAGGAAGAATGACCGATAACATGCTTATATGCGCGGTATAGTTAGTTTAAACTTGTCTTCGCGCTCCTTGCAAGGAATTTGTAGTGCATTCCTAGATCCCTCTCCTTCTCTGCAGTATCTGGCGTCTGTACGCAAATGCGTGTCAGTCAAAGCTCTCCAGCATCTCCTCGACCATCTCTCACGGCACAAAAAAACCTGCGACCATTCGCGCTGCCCATTTTGTATGTTTTCAGGATCTCTTGTTCCTCCTATTTGGTACGGGTCGCAGTCAATTGAGCAATCTTCTACGCTGAGTCGCACGAGTGTTTTACTTTGCAGATTGACTGCATTTTCTCAGTATCCTGCCTAAGAGCCGAAGTCTGCTACCTGCAACTAAGCCTACGACATCGCATATTCTTGGACCGAGGCGTTTCTATGAATGTTTCCAGTTATGATTCATTGATACATCTACGTGACTACGCTGCAACTAAAACTTAAGGGTTCATCGAACAACCTTTAGGCTATTTCTCCACTGTTCTTAGATCTTACAGTGCGCGGGAAAAAAGAACACTTAATTTTTTCCTTGCTAGCTCTGATTTATCTTGTTTTATTATGATGACCATTACTCCCTATGGAAGTGGGCGTCAATAAAATATTTTCATATTAGGATGAGAAGCGTGATGATTGAAATTTCGTGAAAAAGTCTCACCGCAACAATAAATGCCTTGTTTTAATGATTGTCACCTCAACTCGCGTATCATATCAGTGACTGTCTCTGCCCTACTCATCGGTAATACAAAACGAGTTGTTCTTCTTTGAACTTTTTCGCTGTACTCCGTCAATCCTGTCTGGTAAGGATCCAACACTGCACAGCACTATTCCGGAAGGAGACGGTCAAGCATATTGTAGGCCATCTCTTTAGTATTAGACGCGCTGCATCTTCTAAGAGTGGACTAGTCAACCTTTGCTACCTACTGTTCGATTTTGTATCTCTGTCAGTAGAAATATTTTCTAACAACCCACAGGTGCCACAGCAATGGCGACTTATAACTAAGGGAAAATTCTTGATAAAATTTATGAAGCAGAATTTCAGCAAGTTGAAGCATATAATAATAATTGCTTACGAAATAATAAATGAAAAGCACCAGTTTGATTTTGTTCTACAATATTACTTTTATTGTTAACCGGCTTTCGGCTTACAAGGCCATCTTCAGACATTTACTGAGTATTATCACCAAAGAAGTTAAATGTTAGCAGACAACAATGGAAGAGAAGTAACACATCTAGACTGAAGTAGGAACACACAGTAAGTAACATCTTTTCAATGAAATAGTAAAAACTGAACAGTACATAAATAACAATGGAGCTGACAGGAAAACCTTTAGCACAAAATAGGAATAGCATACCTACATAAGTTTCTATTAATAAACAAAACTAATAAAATAAAATAAAATTAGTACTAGACAAGGTTGCATCAGGAGGTATGAAATATGGAGAGTGATACACAACCAATTAAAAGAAGAGACAGTCGTCAATGTAAATACAGAATACATAAGAAACTAAAGCAATATCAATAAGATAAACAGAAATTAATAAATGCAGGAAAATGGAGGTGTTTGAGGGAACCTAGAGTTTGAGAGTGTGGTGGTACTGCATTTTAACATTAACATTATAATCAAAGCAGTGGCTGTGTACCAGTTTTCATTAAATAAATGAGCAAAGTAAAATACGAACAGTATTTGATGAGACAACTCCAAGGGGTGTTAAACATGGACAGTAATACAAGTACCAGTTAAAAGAAAGCCTTAACTATTGAAACTACAGTCTATGTGGAATACAAAGACAACTTCAAAACATAAAACAACTTAATGAATACAGGAAAATGGGAATATGTAGGAAGAGAGAGTGTGGGAAGTAATGAACAACAAAGATGATTATATGAAGTTTAGGAGAGGGGAAATGTTGAGTTGTGTCTGGTCATTTAGGATGAGATCTGGACTGTGAGCAAGATGTTTGTTAATTTCCAGGGCTTCCAGCAGGTTGAGTTTATGGCCTTTGTTTGCTAAGTGAAGTACATGGGACACTGGCTGGTAGTTGTGACCCTCACTCAGTACATGCTCAGCAAATGCAGAGTCTGAATTCTGCAACGTCCAGCTGTGTTCATGTTCAGCCAGCCTAGTTGATATGTCTCTGCCTGACTGACCAAATACTTGATTTCAGAATTTTACGAAAATAAAATTAAAATGTTTTGAAAACCCATAACGCCTACGGCCAACCAAGGAAGCTTGAACGCCAATTAGGCAGTAGCGACCAGGCTGACTACCATTGCTGTAAGTGTTCTGCCATTAAAAAATTGCCTTTGTTTCACTTTCCGCATAAAATTTTCTATGTGACCGTGCAAATTAAAGTTATCTGTAACTGTAATTTTTAAGTATTTAGTTGAATCGATAACCCCTTTAGATTTGTGTGATTTAACATATTTCATTTAGTACTCCTTTGGAATACTTTACACTTTTCGTTAAAAAAGGTCAACTGTCACTGTTCGCACCATACAAAAACATCGTTTTGCAATTGGTATTGATCTTCTAATAACTTACTAAACGGTAAATGACTAATTCATCTGCAAACAGTTTATAGCAGTCATAGGGTACTAAGACTTATTAATAATAATTTGTGGTAAGGTCTTATGGGACCAAACTGCGGAGGTCATCAGCCCTTAAGCTTACGCACTACTTAATCTAACTTAAACTATCTTACGCTAAGTACAACACACACGCCCATGCCCGAGGGAGGTCTCGAACCTTCGACGGGCCTAAGTTTTTGTTTGGGATTGTGAAGTGTACGGTTTTACATTTCTTAGCTTCTAAACTAAGCTGCCAATTTTTGGACGACTTTGAAACCTGATCAGGATCTGGCAGTATTTGTGCATACTGTTTTAGACAGTAGGACGCTTGTCAGACACCGAGCGAGGTGGCGCAGTGGTTAGCACACTGGACTCGCATTCGGGAGGACGACGGTTCAATCCCGACTCCGGCCATCCTGATTTAGGTTTTCCGTGATTTCCCTAAATCGCTTCAGGCAAATGCCGGGATGGTTCCTTTGAAAGGGCACGGCCGATTTCCTTCCCCATCCTTCCCTCACCCCGAGCTTGAGCTCCGTCTCTAATGACCTCGTTGTCGACGGGACGTTAAACACTAATCTCCTCCTCCTCCCTCCTCCTCCGCTTGTCAGACTTTCACCTCTAGCCAACCCTGCAATGGAATTTTCACGTCAAAAAAAGTTTTGCATCACATCGGTTCCGAGAGTTCAGGAACCTGTGCAGAAAATCGGAATAGAGATCAATATAAACATCATTTCCGCCCTTTTTATTGCTCATGAAAGTAACACATTGCATGTTGTACACCATAAAGCGAGAACTTCATAGGTGATAGTCCAGATTGTTGTGCACACCGGTATCTCTAATACCCAGCAGCTCGTCCTCATGGATTGATGCATTCCTGTATTCGTCGTCGCATACTATCCACAAGTTCATAGAGGCACTGTTGGTCCATATTGTTCCACTCCTCAACGGCGATTCGCGTAGATCCCTCAGAGTGGTTGGTTGGTCATGTCGTCCATAAACAGCACTTCAGCACTTTTCAATATATCCGAGGCATGTTCGATAGGGTTCATATGTGAGGAACATGCTGGCCACTCTGGTCAAGTGATGTCGTCATCCTGAAGGAACTCATTTACAAGATGTGCACGATGGGGAGGGGGGGTGGCAGGGGGGGTTGTCGTCCATGAAGACGAATGAATTGCCAATATGCTCCAGAAATGGTTGCACTATCGGTCGAAGGATGGTATTCACGTGTCTTGCAGCTGTTACGGCGCCTTCCATGACCACCAGCGGCGTACGTCGGCCCCACACATTGCCACTCCAAAACTTCAGGGAACCTCCACCTTGCTGCACTCGCTGGACAGTGTGTCTAACGCACTCAGCCTGACCGGGTAGCCTCCAAACACGTCTCCGACGATTGTCTGGTTGAAGGCATATGCGACACTTATCGGTGGAGAGAACGTGATGCCAATCCTGAGCGGTCATTCGGCATGTTGTTGGGCCCATCTGTACCGCGCTGCATGGTGTCGTGGTTGCAAATATGGACCTCGCCATGAACGTCTGGAGTGAAGTTGCGCATCATGCAGCCTATTGCGCACAGCTTGAGTCGTAACACGACGTCCTGTGGCTGCACGAAAAGCACTATTCAATATGGTGGCGTTGCTCTCAGGGTTCCTCCAATCGTAGGTAGCGGTCATCCACTGCAGTAGTAGCCTTGGGCGGCCTGAGCGAGGCATTTCAGCGACAGTTCCTGTCTCTCTGTATCTCTTCCATGTCGGAACAACATCGCTTTAGTTCACTCCGAGAAGCCTGGACACTTCCCTTGTTGAGACCTCTTTCTGGCGCCAATAATGCGGACGCGATCGAACCGCGGTATTGACCGTCCAGGACATGGTTGAACTACAGACTACACGAGGCGTGTACTCCTTCCCGGTCGAATTACTGGAACTGATAGGCTGTCGGACCCCCTTCGTCTAAGAGGCGCTGGCCATGCATGGTTGGTTACATCTTTGGGCTGGTTTAGTGACATCTTTGAATAGTCCAAGGGACTGTGTCTGTGATACAATATCTACAGGGTTCTGGGAACCGGGATGATGCAAAATATTTTTGATGTGTGCTTTTTTATTCCATTTTTAAATAATAGCATTTAGTTTTATGTGCTGCAGTATTTTTCTGAAATTACAAAAATTACTCCGTAAAATTAATATTTTCTCCAAATGTAAGAGAATGTTCGAAGGTGCAACAAAGTCATGTACCGAGGCTCTAAGCACTATGGTACTTAACATGTACTGAGGAACAAATATTCTACTGAAATTCACAAGCTTTGCAGTCGACAAAACCTTTCCAGTACTGCATTTAATAATCCATCTGTTACATTATTATTCCACTGCATACCAATAACTTGTATGTGAAACCAAATTAAACGGCAGCATCACCACAAACCAGTTACAAGCTGAAAACAGCCCGAAATTGAAGCTATTGGAAACTAAAGCAAATTCTCATTTTCTGGACGGGAATCCTATTAGGACGGTAACGAAACTCAGTTAATTTTCAAGCATCAAATGTTCCATGATAAAAGATCTCCTTCTGTTCCAAGGTACAAGGTGGTACACGACCGACGAAGTATGATTTAACCACCTGCGCATTACAGAACTAGATTTAAAAGTATATAGAATTTTGCTTGCCATATAATACTGTTGATGGTGTTAGGACAGCAACCAGCCACAAATTTACTTTGAGTTCCTTTATTCAAAGGAAACCGTTACCGGTTTCGAATCGTTACGATTCATCATCAGACGGTTTACATGCTTTCTTTCTGACATTTGGTGTGTTTTTATAGATTAATTGTCCTAAAATATAAATAAAACACAATTACAAATACGCCACACACAGATGGCTGCGTTGCAGATTTTCGTTGCATGTGACTTACGTGAAACGTCGGTTTCGAGTGATTGTTTCCATAACGTTCATCCAATCGATGTAAATCAACATTTGTCTTCAAAAACAGCCACGGTCTCCAACATGTCATCATATGACAAAATTGCATATAATACTGTGCCTGAAGAATTGATAATACATTCCATGTAACCTTAATATACACTCCTGGAAATTGAAATAAGAACACCGTGAATTCATTGTCCCAGGAAGGGGAAACTTTATTGACACATTCCTGGGGTCAGATACATCACATGATCACACTGACAGAACCACAGGCACATAGACACAGGCAACAGAGCATGCACAATGTCGGCACTAGTACAGTGTATATCCACCTTTCGCAGCAATGCAGGCTGCTATTCTCCCATGGAGACGATCGTAGAGATGCTGATGTAGTCCTGTGGAACGGCTTGCCATGCCATTTCCACCTGGCGCCTCAGTTGGACCAGCGTTCGTGCTGGACGTGCAGACCGCGTGAGACGACGCTTCATCCAGTCCCAAACATGCTCAATGGGGGACAGATCCGGAGATCTTGCTGGCCAGGGTAGTTGACTTACACCTTCTAGAGCACGTTGGGTGGCACGGGATACATGCGGACGTGCATTGTCCTGTTGGAACAGCAAGTTCCCTTGCCGGTCTAGGAATGGTAGAACGATGGGTTCGATGACGGTTTGGATGTACCGTGCACTATTCAGTGTCCCCTCGACGATCACCAGTGGTGTACGGCCAGTGTAGGAGATCGCTCCCCACACCATGATGCCGGGTGTTGGCCCTGTGTGCCTCGGTCGTATGCAGTCCTGATTGTGGCGCTCACCTGCACGGCGCCAAACACGCATACGACCATCATTGGCACCAAGGCAGAAGCGACTCTCATCGCTGAAGACGACACGTCTCCATTCGTCCCTCCATTCACGCCTGTCGCGACACCACTCGAGGCGGGCTGCACGATGTTGGGGCGTGAGCGGAAGACGGCCTAACGGTGTCCGGGACCGTAGCCCAGCTTCATGGAGACGGTTGCGAATGGTTCTCGCCGATACCCCAGGAGCAATACTGTCCCTAATTTGCTGGGAAGTGGCGGTGCGGTCCCCTACGGCACTGCGTAGGATCCTACGGTCTTGGCGTGCATCCGTGCGTCGCTGCGGTCCGGTCCCAGGTCGACGGGCACGTGCACCTTCCGCCGACCACTGGCGACAACATCGATGTACTGTGGAGACCTCACGCCCCACGTGTTGAGCAATTCGGCGGTACGTCCACCCGCCCTCCCACATGCCCACTACACGCCCTCGCCCAAAGTCCGTCAACTGCACATACGGTTCACGTCCACGCTGTCGCGGCATGCTACCAGTGTTAAAGACTGCGATGGAGCTCTGTATGCCACGGCAAACTGGCTGACACTGACGGCGGCGGTGCACAAATGCTGCGCAGCTAGCGCCATTCGACGGCCAACACCGCGGTTCCTGGTGTGTCCGCTGTGCCGTGCGTGTTATCATTGCTTGTACAGCCCTCTCGCAGTGTCCGGAGCAAGTATGGTGGGTCTGACACACCGGTGTCAATGTGTTCTTTTTTCCATTTCCAGGAGTGTATTATACATCACTTAAACGTGTATAACTCTAAATACTGGCTTGTTATAAATGCGGATACTCACAGAGGTCCAGTGTGGGCTGCAATTACCGTAAGACAGCGAAACTTGGCAGATATTCTAAAGTGTTAATGCAGAACCTATTTACGGTGGAAAAAATAAGTTCCACTGTTGCCTACCAGCTGCAGATCTGGCACTGTGAATGAAAGAAAGACATACAGAAATGTTTCCCTATGGAACGGATCAGGAAACCGGACGTAGACATGAAAGGTAAGACAAGGGAAAATGCCATAACTTTTATTTTATTGTTAATGGCCGCTTACATAATTTATTCAGTATGAGCACCGCAGGCGACGACGAGATGCTGCATCCGTAAAACGACGCAGTAATTCCAGTGGAATATGAGCAACGTATTGCTGTACAATCGACTTCAGATCAGGTAGCCAGAGAACCTGACCCTGGTAAATGCGCTCTTTTAGATATCCCCAGAGCCAAAAGTCACATGGCTTCAGATCATGTGTCCTGCAGACCATGCAGCTGGAAAATCTCTGGAGATAGCACGTTCGTGGAAGATTGCATTAGGCATATCTTTCTCTGATCAAGCAACAAGCGGTGTTGCCCATTCTTGCATGAAAGTAGAGGTTTACAGAGAGTTGCGCTCTTCCAAAACAATAATCACAGGGAAGTTTCGATGATATTCAACCGTCACCGTACACCTCATAGCGCCTCTGGGTGTACTCTCTTCAAAGAAGAACTAACCGAGGATAAAGATGCTTGCGAATCCACACCACACAGTCACATAAAGCGAATGCAATGGCTCTTCGTGCACAGTACGCATTTTAACACGTAAGTCGCCGAAGACTTGCAGCAGGTGACTGGTCTACCCGACGTGAGGCCCTACCCACACGACATTTCAACAGTACCACAAATTCCGTGCTCTGTTGTTCCCTGCCCCTATAGTGTAAAATGTGTCTCATCATTCCATCGAATACCGCCCTCTCACAATGATGTAGTCAACTTCTGTCCGTGCCAGAAACAGAAGAGCAAATTCAGAACGCTGCTGCGGATCATGATGTTTCAGTTGTTGCACCGCCCGAATGTTGTAGTAGCACCAACAGAAAGTAGACCGCAAAACTTTCCATACTGTTGACAATGGCATGGGCAATGCTCCGAGCAGTAGCACTACCGAGGGCACGCGCAGCGTAGACATTTAAGGCAGCAGAAACCTCCCCAATAAGTTTCATTGGGATAGGACGCCATCCTCTTCCAGAGACCAACAAAGTTCATTCGTGTTTTCGAATTTCATTATCGTATTCTTAAAACCATTTAATGACATCATGCTCTCCTCAGTCGGCGATACTCTCTCAATGTAGCAATGTAATTCCTGCCTTTAACATAAAACAGTTTCACCTACAGCACACGGTCTCTCTCCTCTACAGGGTGTTACAAAAAGGTACGGCCAAACTTTCAGGAAACATTCCTCATACACAAAGAAAGAAAATATGTTATGTGGACATGTGTCCGGAAACGCTTACTTTCCATGTTAGAGATCATTTTATTACTTCTCTTTAAATCACATTAATCATGGAATGGAAAAACACAGCAACAGAACGTACCAGCGTGACTTCAAACACTTTGTTACAGGAAATGTTCAAAATGTCCTCCGTTAGCGAGGATACATGCATCCACCCTCCGTCGCATGGAATCCCTGGTGCAGCCCTGGAGAATGGCGTATTGTATCACAGCCGTCCACAATACGAGCACGAAGAGGCTCTACATTTGGTACCGGCATTGCGTTGACAAGCTTTCAAATGCCTCCATAAATGAAAGTCAAGAGGGTTGAGGTCAGGAGAGCGTGGAGGCCATGGAATTGGTCTGCCTCTACCAATCCATCGGTCACCGAATCTGTTGTTGCGAAGCGTACGAACACTTCGACTGAAATGTGCAGGACCTCCATCGTGCATGAAACACATGTTGTGTCGTACTTGTAAAGGCACATGTTCTATCAGCACAGGTAGAGTATCCCGTATGAAATCATGATAACGTGCCCCATTGAGCGTAGGTGGTAGAACATTGGGCCGAATCGAGACATCACCAACAATGCCTGCCCAAACGTTCACAGAAAATCTGTGTTAATGACGTGATTGCACAATTGCGTGCAGATTCTCGTCAGCCCACACATGTTGATTGTGAAAATTTACAATTTGATCACGTTGTAATGAAGCCTCATCCGTAAAGAGAACATTTGCACCGAAATGAGGATTGACACATTGTTGGATGAACCATTCGCAGAAGTGTACCCGTGGAGGCCAATCAGCTGCTGATATTGCCTGCACACGCTGTACATGGTACGGAAACATCTGGTTCTCCCGTAGCACTCTCCATACAGTGACGTGGTTAACGTTACCTTGTATAGCAGCAACTTCTCTGACGCTAACATTAGGGTTATCGTCAACTGCACGAAGAATTGCCTCGTCCATTGCAGGTGTCCTCGTCGTTCTAGGTCTTCCCCAATCGAAGAACTACAGTACATACTGACGAAACTAAAATGAGCTCTAACATGGAAATTAAGCGTTTCCGGACACATGTCCACATAACATCTTTTCTTTATTTGTATGTGAGGAATGTTTCCTGAAAGTTTGGCCGTGCCTTTTTGTAACACCCTGCATAGCCATAATATTCAATCGCCTTACAGATTCTCAAATGACAGCGTCGATATTATGCCGTCATATAAACAGTGTAAAGCGCCAGATTTGCGCATTGTGGCTACAGTTGGAACTAAATTATATTCCAGCGTAAACTTGTTCCGCATTAACGCGTTAGCATGTACAGGGTGATACCGGAAAACTTTTTCAAACTGACGTGACACATCAGGCATACAACAAGGATCAGTAATCACATAGAATCGGGGGTCGCAAACGCCACGAGAGGGCGCTACGATCACATGTGGGCTGGCATAGTCGGAGCCTGTTTAATTGGGCCGTACATTCTCCCGGACAGACGTGCGGTCGCACGTATCTCGTATAGCTACAAGAGATTCCGTCCAACATGCTAAATGATGTTCCCATTCCTATTCGGCGCCGCATTCTATGTTAGCACGACGGGGCCCCTACGCATTTCAGCAGACAAGTGAGGGCACATCTGCAGGCAACATTTCCTGGCCGCTGAATTGGTCGCGGTGAGCCAGTCGCATGGCCACCACGATTACCCGGCCTACCACTAACAGATTTTTTTTCCCTGTGGAAAAATCTGAAGAGCCTTGTGTATGAAAAACCTGTTTGGTCGCCGGAGGAGAGGTGAGCATGATGGTTGCGGCAGCAGGTTGTCTTCGAGATACAATTGGAGATACACCAGGTTGCTCTGAGAGGGTGCGCCGTTCAATGCAGCGTCGGTGTAGGCGTTTCTCGATGTATCTGGACAAACGTTTGAGCGTTTCCTGTATTGGATCTCCATTTGATACATGAGGCTAAATAACTAAAACGCCTTTTAGTAGCCCGATATCCTAAGTCAGTTTCTAAACTTCCTCTGAATCACCCTGCATACTACGTTTCGCTGCCATACGATAGTCACAGCATACTCTGTACCTCTCTGAGTAGCTGCGCTATAATTATAACCAAGTGGTATCGACAAATGTTGTACAAAACACAGCATCCAGTCTAGCAAGAACAAAAGATGTAGAAAATGGCGGAAACTGATTTTGGCGGTCTCTAGTGCCCAACCCTTCAAGTGATTCTAAAACCAGTTAATAGACCAAAATGCAGACCAAAAAACGTTACATATACGTAGGTACACTTTCCTCTAGCCGCAATACTTTGCCCTACTTCAGCAGGTAACTTCGTCTTCTGTTAGAAGTCCGTGTTCGGGTTCCTCATCATGGAGCCAAAGGCATTAAGCTATAATCGTTCAAAGAATGACATTGTCCTCCTTTGAACGGAGAATGACATTGTCCTCCTCCTGAAATTCTGTTCGGTAAATGAAAGATCCGATATGTGACGTAGGTAGAGCAAAAGATTTGATTATCACTATTTATTTTGTTTCCTGCTAAGCTGACCTAGTGTATGGAAGTTATTTGTGCCAAGGACAGATGGTTCCAATTCATAATTTATGAACAGAATGAGAGTTTTATATATTACACTTAAATTATTTGACAGACACGTGATAAGGACGCAGGTAATGGTTCTAATGAACAGACTTGTTCGAAACTAGTCACTATTAAGAAATGTGTATACAGCTGTGACAGGAAACTAAGTAAATAATAAAATATAGTTGCTGGTAGTCTATGCCAACATAATGTTGAAATTACACACGTTCTGATTCTGCCGTAGTAGGCCTCACAGAGACAAGACTGAAGTAATAGATATCGTAGCACAAACGGAGACATGCATACAGCCGCTTAAGTTTCACACACAGTAACGGGACATGACAAGAGTGGATACGTTTCGTACAGAATAGCCATTGTAAATCATTGTGTAGCAGCTTTTGAAGTACATGGAATTTACTTTTTTATATGTGTCTGTGTATTGATGATATTCGACAAAAAAGCGCGTAGTGTTTTTCTGATGTATATCATTTGCATCGCTAATCGATGTATTACATGTTATCTTCGTTTTCCTTGAGAGTGATGATGAGTGAGAAGTAAATCATTCAAATTTACACCTTTTACATCGATAATAGTCACAAATCGTGGAACTTTCAGGTTGTGTAAAAAGTTACCTTAGCTCGAAAACTGATATTTAGTTCAAATGTTGTCTTTCGGTTCGCGGAGTGGCCCTCATTTCTGCCAACTTACTGTTTACGTCTCATTGTTCTTACTCTATGCTTGAGCTCATACCACACTGAGAATAATATTATCATTTTATATGCTGCATAATCTGCTTGTTTTTGGAAATTTCCGCTAAATCATTTCTGAAATACTGGGAAAATATTCACTTGATCACTAAATTTATTATTGTCTATCGTATGTTGATGTAACCCATTCGTCTGCCTAAAAGCTATAAAGTCCCTCTATTTATCTTTCTGTATTTATTATCTTAAAACTTTCCGCGGAGTTTTTTTCTTTTATTTTCGGCATTAAGTATCACTCCTGCAATTAACTTTGTTTTAAGGGAGCGGTATTTTATTGTTAAACTGTTTTGTTAACAGCCATCAAAAACATTTTAAATTTTAGAAATATATGGCTCTGAACCAAGATATTTATTACGTCGGGTTGTCGTCGGATCGTGCCCGACCCTTGAACATCTGAGCGGCCTTGGGTGTACTGCTTTTTTTAAAAGTTGTTCTTGTTGTTTGTACTTGTATGGCTTCTAGCAGATTTTTTTTAAAATTAGGGTTGTTTTGCCCTTTTAAAGGTTTTAATGTTGTTGAATTTTAAGTGTTGGGCCTTCAGCCGATTTTGAGTTTGAGTTGTTTTGCTCTTAAGGCCTTCGGCCTAAATTAAAGAATTGTTTTACGAAAGGCCTTTGGTATCCAAAAAAATAAAGTTATGGAGTTTTAAGTGTTAGGCGTTCAGCCGATTTGAATTTATCTTGTTTGCTTTTGAAGTGTCTCTTTGGGCCTTCAGCCTAACTAAAGAACTGTTGTAAGATAAGGCTTGCCTTTTAAATTTCTGATTATGCTTGCGTTTAAAGTTATTGGCCTTCAGCCGTTTTTAAATTAAAGTGGCCTTCAACCGGTAATTAAGACCCAAAGATTAAAACTGTGTGTAAAAAAAAAATTAGGGGCTCTTGTAATGTTTAATCAAATAATAAAGTTGTATGTCCGAGTATAACTGACAGCCCCTTATTTTGGCCCCTTTCCACAATTTAAACTACCTGTCCTGTCCTGTGGGTTAAGCCGGGTGTCTCAGTGTGATCTTAACGAAATAAAGTTTTCGTTGAAAATTAACACTTGTAGTTGCCATTGTTACACTACTGACGATACGGAGGGTGTTTATAGTGATGTACTGATTTCATCAACGTGTTTGTATCTCCCCGTAAGGAGTCATTTTTTTAGAACTGAGATTTAATACAGAACTGATTTATTAAAAAATTAAATCTGTCAAAGAAATAGCAAGGATTGAGACATCGTGGTGGTAAAAGAATAGCTAAAATCCGTCTTTCGACAGTTTTGTGTATGATGATGATGATTATGATGACGGTTATGGTGATGGTGATGGTGGCTATGACAACCACTAGGAGACGGAAGAACACACTGAATGATTCATACGGTGTGGACTTCATGCGCTGATAGTTTAATTCATCGTATTTCAAGAAGTTAATCATCAGTAACTAAAAAGCACATAGTGTTCGCTTACCTTAATATTTATCACGAACGAAAGTCACACGGATAACGCTGATGAATGTGCTGATAGTTGCTGACCAAAAAGGAAAAAGTAATTTGAATATTTTTAGCATGGTGCAGCAGAGTCAGCAACTGTAAAATGTAATTATATTAAATTTCAGCCTCCAGTTGCATAAGCAAAGAAAATTTACCTAGGTTTCGGCTTTAATAATGTAGCCTTCTTCAGAAATGTCACAGTGTTTTAATTTAATGTTATATTGTGACATTTCTGAAGAAGGCTAAATTAATTTAGCAGAACCTAGGTAAAGTTTCTTTGCTTATGCAACTGGAGGCTGAAATTTAATATAATAAAAGTAATTTGTTGATAGATGTGCACTGATGCGACCACGAGTACTAGACGTGCGCTGCTGTATTTGAAAACGATCATTCGAGAGAAATGTGACTGGAATTATTCATGACGTTCTTAACCAATCGTGAAGTGGAACCGTTAGTGGCGCAGTGGCTGGCTGAACTAACAATATTGCTGTTTCCAAAAACAAGTAGCTGATAACGTAGAATCTGTATTCACCAGATGCGATGCTAGATGGTTTTACTTTTTCTTTTACTTGTTATGTTTAATATGATATAACACAGTCATCCTTAATTAAAAGAACAGGGTGTGAAAACAAAGCCAAAAGTGTGTACGGACGTCTGATACTCTCAGACTATAGCAGTTGTTTTATTTGCTGAAAATTCCAGTATATTTTGTCTTGCAGGACGTACTACAGATGTAAACTTCAGACATTTTGACTTCAGAGTGGAGTGATATACAATGAATTTCGAGTAGGTGAAAACTTTTCGATTTTACTTAACGCAGGATTTGGCTACAGTAAGATATGTACAGGAAAGACTGATGCACGATATTGAAATTAATATTATTGATGGTTGCACTGGATATGCGATAGGATGGAATGGATGCAGTGTGTATTGGTTACAGAAAGTACATGTGTATGGATATTAATGATGAGACCAGAAAGACAGAAAGGTAGTAACTTTCCTTTTACCGAGTGGAAAAGAACTGACAAATTGGAGGTTACTACGCTTGTTGTAAAGGAGACAGATGAGCAGTGGAAGTTGGTGGTCAGCACGGACACGAACGAGAGGGAGCAGGTGTTTATAAATATTGTGAGGGAGGATGGAGTCAAATAGCTTGAATAAATTCTGAGATTACATCGATGGATTGCTAAGTGAAGATTTCTCGGGGAATTTATTGGGTTTACGAATGAAGAGGTTTCTGGGGCGACCTGCATTGAGAGGTTCGTGTTGCAGAGGTTGTCAGGGATTATTAGGAACAACTCGGTATTATGACTGGTGTTTGAACGTCTGTGATGAATGAGAGAGAGAGAGAGAGATTTAGGAGTGGTACCACATCAATTTAATACCTCCCTTTTTCCAATTTTTAGACAATATCAAACAACAAAAACTGCATTCGAAATTCTGATGCTTTCGACAAAGGGCTGCCGATATAAAAACGCACCTTCTGCTGTAGATATCCGTCAGTGCTATCGGAAAATCTATCTCATCAACCATTCAGCAGTTTCAACAGGGGAACGAGAAACGAAACTTTAGTACTCTTTGCGGCAAGAACTCATCAACCCTCTGGTACGGGTTCCAGAGCCCTAACAGTAGCCCCCCGCACCCGTCTGCAGCGCCCGACAAAGACAGCGCGGCAAGGCAGCCTGCTATTCCGATAACACGCGCGCGGTGGAGAGCGTAAAAATGTTGCGCGTTTGCTCAGAAGCGTCCGAGACGGTCGCCTGGAAATGTTAACCGCGTCCACCGCCGTGCAACCAGCGTCGACATAAAAGAGGCGCCCGGAGCAAAATTCTGGCTTAGGCAGGAGTAACCGATCTTGAATGTGATTTGGAGGAACGGCGGCGGAAGAAAAGGGGCTGGATCTCGTTTCTGTGAAGTGCCGCCGGCCGGGCCCACTCTCTTCAGATGGCTGGCGGGAGGGGGCGGGGCGGGGCGGGGGCGGAGGCGGGGGCGTCGCCTTAATCCTACTGGCGGCGTCGAGGAGGCCGCGGCTCCTGAGCCGTCAGAAGGGAAAGTCACTCAGCGAAAGTCGTCCTTTCGTATAACAGGTGAGCGCAGGCTCCGCAGAGGACGACCGCGTTTCTGTCCGGCGCAACACCCTCAAAGGATTTCCGTGGCGAAAAGCCTGTTACGCCATAAAATGCTGAAGGAGGTCGGTCACTTGACAGAGGAGCCATCACGTTTAAGAAGAAGCCGCTTTCGTGAGGGCTGCGTTGTGTAACACCTTTACTAGAATAAAATAAAACTGAGATTTACTGCAGACGAGATTCTTTGGCAATATGTAAAGAGTCACTGGTTAAATCCACTTTCCGAAGTTTCGTTGCCTTCGCTTTCATAGTTCCTTGTTTCATCATCATTTTTAGTCAGTTTCTGAACCTAACAAAGCTTTTCACTATAAATTCTCCATGCCCTTCTGAGAAGCGTCACTGAGATAATGAACGTAATCGAATTCACCCACATTAGTTTGCTATTCACGATAGAACTTAACGGTTGCTGCTAGCGAAGGATCAGTTCCACAGAGCATCCCATGCGAGCAAACCAGTTGCACCTTTACCTGCAGTTACTCATTCGTTAGGTATCTGGGTCCAGAATAGCTCGATGTAGTCAGAGGGCCGAGCATCACCCGTCTGCTTTCCTGTCCCACATCCAATTCTCTGTGATCCTGCAGTCGAATAGTCTATGCATTGTCTAGAATTTCCAGTTAATGAAACACAAAATAAAAGTTAAATGAATAATTGAATTACAAAAGTTCTGTTATAAAGTCTGTAATTGATGTAGACGACAGAGAACTATGGTGGATAATGTTTATTCAAGAAATGACATTTCAAATAAACTGGAAGTGGTCTTCCGATGTTCAGTTAAAATATAGACAGAAAATACCCATATCGAATGCAGTAAAGTTACGTTGAGAGTGTTAAGAAAATGGTAGCGAAATTAAAAGATACGCGCAAACTAAGTCACTTCGTAATCACAGTACATGAAATATCACCATCTCAAAGCAGCTACAAATGATCTAACACAATACAAAGAATAGTAATTCTTGTTCTGTCTATCCTCTGTTCTGTAATATATGTGGAAAAAGAGTCCTACTCTGGGGCACGTTCAGACCTCTCAAAACATATACTCCCTTCAGAAGATAAAGAATAGTAACGGCCGTCCACAGCTGCACGTTCGGATACCATTCATTACCATAGACAGATCTGCCTCCTTCAAGCACAAACGTAAAAAGTCTCTAGAATCGCTCCTTTGAGTTCTTCATTCGAAAAGTCGCAATCTCAACTTGACTTCCGTAGTGTTCCAGCACTGTCTGCTTTTCCTTTGGCTGAAGGCTGTCCCCACCAAAACTACATCGTTCTTAAGCTCTACAGACATTATTTGACTCAACATGACCGTTTTCCGGACAAAACTGATATGGTACAACAATATTTAAATAAAGAAATGTTATAAACATTAGGCTACATTCAGATCATTTATAGTGGGCGTTCAAAAAGTAACGAGCTGGAGTATGGAATGCGCAAACCGGTGACAGGAGGGTAATATCGTCACGTGTGTAACGAGGTGTGGTTCCGACCAGTGCGTGGAAGTTCACAGCCCGTCGCTAGGGGGCAGGCGTGTACGTCACGTGACTATACAAAGCTAGCAGCAGCACGCATCAATCGTCCAACGCTGCCAGTCGCATTGCAAACAGTGACATTTAGGCGTCAACAGAAGATCAAACAAGTCTTGTTCGTTTTCTGACAGCGGAAGGAGTAGAAGGAACGGAAATTCATCGACGAATGGCACAAGTGTACGGCGGACACTGCTGTCCCTTGCAAGAATCAAGGTATGGCACAAGCGCTTCAGGGAAGGACGAGTGTCGTCAGCCGATGATGCACGGTCTGGAGCACCACACTGCATTACCGATGACATCGTCCAGCTAGTGAACGCACTCATTACCCAGGACCGCTGAGTGACAGTGAAAGTCATCCGCCGTGGTCGGATTGACAGTCGGAAGTGTTCACACCATCATGAAGGAACGACTGCACATGCGTAAAATGTGTGCCCAATGGGTGCTCCATATTCTTCAACTACACCAGGAAGCGTGTCGAATGACCCACTGTCTTGCTCATCTTCAGTGCCATTCTCGGGAAGAGAATGCGTTTCTGGCACTAGTGGTGGGTGGAGATGAGTCATGGAGTCATCACTTCGAACCAGAGTCAAAACGACAAAGTCCAGTTGAAGCATCCAGGGTCATCACCACCAAAAAAAAGTAAAAGCCATCCACACGAGTGCAGGAAAGGTTATGCTGACGTTCTTCTTTGGCCAAGTTAGCCCCCTTCTGATTCTCTTCCTGCAGCACGGGACAACAGTGATTTCCCAGCTTTACTCGCAAACCTTGATCACTCTTCGCCAAGCGATCAAATCCAAATGACCAGGCACTCTCACCCATGGGGTTATTGTACTCCACAACAATGCAAAGCCTCATACGGCCAACGCAATCGCGGCACGCCTGCAGAAACTCAAATTGCAGGGTCTCGGCCACCTTCCATACAGTCCGGACCTCTCTCCCTGTGATTACGGCACATTTTGGTCCACTTAAAAAGGCTCTGAGGGGCAAACGATACCTCGGACGACGACGTCCAGCTGTACGTGCGGAACTGGTTAACATCGCAGCCCCGGGAATTTTATCAGACAGCCATTCACCGCCTTGTGTCACAGTGGGACAAGTGTCTCAACAGCTAGGGCCAAGACTTCTGACATACAGGTATTGGTTTTTGTAATTATGCCTCAGGCTCGTTTCTTTTTGAACGCCCCTTATGAAATAAATATAAGTGATAGTTTGTACCTAGATAAATAAGCCAGCATTCTTGTGCAAGTGCGTTTATGTTAAGTGATAATGAATTGTCATTAAACCTTGCTTAAACAATTATTTATGCCTCTTGACAAAAGTGTCTTTTGATTCTCTTTTCAAGTGTGTGTCTGCTAACATATGCAAATGACTACTTTTAAATTACCGCATTTTTTTATTGCACTTGCAATCAGCATTTAAATAAAGTTGCTGCAAAAAGTAAACTGTTCATTAAATGACTACACAAGAATGAAAACATGTGAGGTATTCATGATGTATTCATTTGCTGGGTAACCGTGGAGAATAGATGTGCTGAAAAATATTTGCATACTAAAAATTTTAAAAGACGTCAAACGTCAATAAATAAAACAGATACAGATGATTGAATTTCCGGGATGATAGTTATCGTGCAATGCTATCATATGAGATATCTTTTGTGGAAATTGCATGAGGTGTATAAAATTTGTTGATTCGGAGGTTCATTGTGAAAATGTTTGTTCGGTGAGAAATATTAACTTCTGTTGTTTTAAGGTACCGAAATGTTGTTGTGCCATTGGATGTGCCTCCTCCTAATGTCACTATGTGAACACTGAGTGAATATCTCAGCTGTTCGTCGTGAATCTGATCAGATTCTCCAGAAGTCTTAAAATAAAAGTTTTTCAAACACAAAATCGATTTATGGGATATTGTAATCTATAAACGATGTACTGCATCCATTTACGAAGGAACTCCAAAAAATAGTGTGGCAGACCTAGTAACTTTTATTGAATACTGCAAATAAATAATTGAATAAAGGTGACACAGATACAACGCATTATTTTTCAATATAGTTACCCAGTTTTTTTTAAACAACAGCTGGAATGTCCTGCCTATCTTTTAGTTCCTCGACAATGGTAAACCGCCGCTTGGTCACGGAATCCATTCGACACCCGCTATATGAGCTCCCTCTTCATCGGAAAATCTTCGAGTGCTGCCAATTCGTTCCTCGATTTCCTGCGCGGAGTCATCTGTGGTCGAAGTCGATGGCCTTCCTTCGCGATCAGCATAACTTAAGAGTTTGCGGCTTTGGCGATATTACTGGAACAGTTTCACTACGGATGGATGAGTTTTTGTATTTGATCCATTCGTAATGTCCCGCGTACTTCAACTTTGGAGTACGTTGCCAGTTGCAGCATCACTTCAGTCTCACACAGTGATGTACCTGTTTATCCGCGCCGCAGCAGAAGTGCGTCTGCAGTAAATACAGAACTTGCACTCTTTCTGATAATACGCCATTCTTATTGGGCAAAGTTGTTTGAGACGTATAACTTAGTTCTTAAGAGCTCCTCTTAGTGATCTTGAACCCACTTACCTGTTGCGCATTCGCTGCATGCTGCCCTTGGCGATGCAGCATTCCTCTTCATTTCGAGTCTACTCTTCAGTGAGCTTGTGCAATCAAACGTAGATAGCTTAACCCTCTCATGCTTGAAATTTATTTAGAATATATTTGAAAAATAAAACGTCAAAAATTGTCTTCCTTTGTGATAAATAATACACTTTTAGTCCCAAAAATTTTTTAAATTGACTGATTTTGAAAATCGGTGAAGGGACACCTGTATTCCACGGACCTAACTAGATCAATGTTTTCATGTGAACTCAGAACTTTCAGACTTATATTTTTAATGTTAGAATGGTTTAATCAGGATGGAAATTACAGAAAAGGTTAAACAAATCATCACCATAACAGGTTTATTCTCTCGACAATGTAAAGCATGAAATATCGCACAGAAGTTTTCAACATAACATTTCAAAATAGCTTTGACGTACCACACGCCAACGTCTTCCTCTTTCTGTATACATACAAATTGTGCACAAATCAGCAGAATTACTTACATGCTTAGTGATGTTTCAAAACAATGTTTACGATGCATAATAAGAAAAAAACAATTAGATCAAAAATGGTTCAAATGGCTCTGAGCACTATGGGACTTAACATCTGTGGTCATCAGTCCCCTAGAACTTAGAACTACTTAAACCTAACTAACCTATGGACATCACACACATCCATGCACGAGGCAGGATTCGAACCTGCGACCGTAGCGGTCACGCGGTTCCAGACTGCAGCGCCTAGAACCGCACGGCCACTCCGGCCGGCAAAACAATTAGTTACTTGAGACTTTCGTGGAATGGAGAAAATGGTGGTTCGATCTGATGTTCGTGAAACAAACGCACTGTGCCACCTAACACACGCAGCCCCATTTGAGCGCTCACAGCCTTCTATATATCCATAACATGGTCCACAGTATTTTTCTCCAAGTTCCGAAAGCATCTCGCTACATGTTAGCATCAGGCAGATGTGACATACAGACATCCCAAAGTTCAGAAGCTGCATATTACTTTATTAGGACATAAGTGTCGCATCAAACACGAAATAATTAATGAGACTGTTACATCTCATTCGTGTAAGTAGGTGGTTGTCACTAAAGCGCAGCTTAGCACAGAGGTCCAGCGTGAGCTTCAATTAACATATGGCAGCTAAATCTAGTAGATATTACAACCGAACCGATTTATGCTGGGAAAAATTAGTTCCAATTTTGGCCACCAGGTGCACATCTGGCATTGTGAATGCAATAAAAACGTTCTGAAATGTTTCCATATCTAATGGGAAAAGATGTGAACAGAAAAGGTTAACAAGTGAGAAAGGCCCTATATTGATTGCATTTGTAACCACGGTTACACAGTTTGTTCAGTACCAGCACCAGAGACGTCGACGAAATGCTGCAGAACGCCAGATTTGCACCTGGAGCCAAAATTGGAAGTAACGTTTTTAGCGCATTAAGGCATTTCACTGCTGCCGTGCGATTATTACAGCCAAATTTGAACCTCCGTGCGTAGCTATACTTAATTCTAGCTACCTAGTATTAAGTTTGTTTCTTTCACAAAATCCCACAGCAGAGTGATGTTCGAGAATTTACCTGCACTCTCTTTTAGAGCTCGCAGTTTTGCAGCTGCTGTTTCACTCCTGCGCCGTGACGTAAATCATCAACAGCTAACAGACACGTCTTATCATACAATAACTGTACTCTCTCATATGTTTGATTCTAGTCTAGAATTCATCACATCTAATTAGAATAAAAGCATGGCCAAATAAAATTAGTTCTGCAACAGCAATAAGCCTTGGTATTGACGGTAAGTATTTTGCTTAGTTTGATAGCGTCATTAGTGAGAACTGTAGTAAATATGATTTCGTCAAAAGACCTCTTATGGCTAATTTTGGTACTAGCATTTGTTGTCTCAACACACTATCTAATCAAACGTCTCCGGACAGTGTGCTCCCTGCCGCCGTTGGGTAAGCAGCTGCCAGCAGCAAGACGTATACTCCTAGCTCACTTATTTCTTACATAGTTTAATTCTTAATTTCTTTGCGTGTTTTTGGTACTTGCACTGTTTAATTCATAAATTTCGGGCGTATTATAGTATTTGAGAGTTGTAGCATCGCGTTTTAGTACATGAATAGTGTAAAATCGCGTAGTCTCCCTCCGCCGCCGAGCAGTGTGTCAGCAGTGCGCGAGCAGCAGCATTACTGCATTTAATAGGCAATCTTGTACTTTAATACCCGTTTAAATTTTGTGTCGAATTGTTTGTGCTCTCTGTAGATTAGTTAGACGTTCTTTGCACAACAGTTTTTAGCATGGATAGGGACTGCAACTGCTGTGTTCGGATGCAGGCTGTTGGCACCCCTTCGCTCCCAGCTTCAGGCAGTGTTGGCTTTGGTCACACAGCTTGAGGCTGTTGCCAATGGGCATCACTGTGGGGGTCTGGATGGGGGTTTGTCGGGGACGGCCAGCTCGTCCCACGCATCCCCCGATCGGACTACGACTGTGGCTGCCCGGGATACTGCCCACATTGAGGCTGATCCCTCACCTGTGGTAGAGTGGGAGGGAGGTGTGGCAGGGGGCGAAAGACATTCCAGAGGGCTGAACGGAAGGCCTCTCCAGTTTGTCTGACGAACCGGTTTCAGGATCTGTCTCAGCCTGATACTGATCTTCGGCCGGACATGGCTGCTTGTCCTGTTCCAGAGTCCTGTTCCCCCTCAGTCTGCATGATCCAGGCGGTCGCAGAGGGTGGGCTTACTGGTAGTTGGGAGCTCCAACGTCAGGCGCGTAGTGGGGCCCCTTAGGGATATGGCAGCAAGAGAGGGGAAGAAAACCAATGTGCACTCCTTGTGCATACCGGGGGGAGTCATTCCAGATGTGGAAAGGGTCCTTCCGGATGCCATGAAGGGTACAGGGTGCACCCATCTGCAGGTGGTCGCTCATGTCGGCACCAATGATGTGTGTCGCTATGGATCGGAGGAAATCCTCTCTGGCTTCCGGCGGCTATCTCGCTAGCGGGATGAAAGCAGAGCTCACCATCTGCAGCATCGTCGACAGGACTGACTGCGGACCTTTGGTACAGAGCCGAGTGGAGGGTCTGCGACCGTGTGGGCTGCAGATTCCTCGACTTGCGCCATAAGGTGGTGGGGTTTCGGGTTCCGCTGCATAGGTCAGGAGTCCACTACACGCAGCAATCGGCTACACGGGTAGCAGGGTTTGTGTGGCGTGGACTGAGCGGTTTTTTTAGGTTAGATGGCCTCGGGCAAGTACAGAAAGGGCAACAGCCTCAAAGGGTGCGGGGCAAAGTCAGGACATGCGGGGACCAAGCAGCAATCGGTATTGTAGTTGTAAACTGTCGAAGCTGCAAGGTAAAGTACAGGAACTTAAAGCGTTGATAGAAAGTACCGAAGCTGAAATCGTTATAGGTACAGAAAGCTGGCTGAAGCCAGAGATAAATTCTGCCGAAATTTTCACAAAGGCACAGACGGTGTTTAGAAAGGATAGATTGCATGCAACCAATGGTGGCGTGTTCGTCGCTGTTAGTAGTAGTTTATCCTGTAGTGAAGTAGAAGTGGATAGTTCCTGTGAATTATTATGGGTGGAGGTTACATTCAACAACCGAGCTAGGTTAATAATTGGCTCCTTTTACCGATCTCCCGACTCAGCAGCATTAGTGGCAGAACAACTCAGAGAAAATTTGGAATACATTTCACATAAATTTTCTCAGCATGTTATACTCTTAGGTGGAGATTTCAATTTACCAGATATAGACTGGGACACTCAGGTGTTTAGGACGGGTGGTACGGACAGAGCATCGAGTGACATTATACTGAGTGCACTATCCGAAAATTACCTGGAGCAATTAAACAGACAACCGACTCGTGGAGATAACATCTTGGACATGCTGATAACAAACAGACCCGAACTTTTCGAATCTGTAAGTGCAGAACAGGGAATCAGTGATCATAAGGCCGTTGCAGCATCCCTGAATATGGAAGTTAATAGGAATATAAAAAAAGGGAGGAAGGTTTATCTGTTTAGCAAGAGTAATAGAAGGCAGATTTCAGACTACCTAACAGATCAAATCGAAAATTTCTGTTCCGACACTGACAATGTTGAGTGTTTATGGAAAAAGATCAAGGCAATCGTAAAATGCGTTTTAGACAGGTACGTGCCGAATAAAACTGTGAGGGACGGGAAAAACCCACCGTGGTTCAACAACAAAGTTAGGAAACTACCGCGAAAGCAAAGAGAGATTCACTCCAAGTTTAAACGCAGCCAAAACCTCTCAGCCAAACAGAAGCTAAACGATGTCAAAGTTAGCGTAAGGAGGGCTATGCGTGAAGCGTTCAGTGAATGCGAAAGTAAAATTCTATGTACCGACTTGACAGAAAATCCTAGGAAGTTCTGGTCTTACGTTAAATCAGTAAGTGGCACGAAACAGCATATCCAGGCACTCCGGGATGATGATGACATTGAAACAGAGGATGACACGCGTAAAGCTGAAATACTAAACACCTTTTTCCAAAGCTGTTTCACAGAGGAAGACCGCACTGTAGTTCTTTCTCTAAATCCTCGCACAAACGAAAAAATGGCTGACATCGAAATAAGTGTCCAAGAAATAGAAAAGCAACTGGAATCACTCAACAGAGGAAAGTCCACTGGACCTGACGGGATACCAATTCGATTCTACACAGAGTACCCCATGTACCGCAAGTCTCTAGAGGAACGTAAGGTTCCAAATTATTGGAAAAGAGCACAGGTAGTCCCAGTCTTCAAGAAGGGTCGTCGAGCAGATGCGCAAAACTATAGACCTATATCTCTGACGTCGATCTGTTGTAGAATTTTAGAACATGTTCTTTGCTCGCGTATCATGTCGTTTTTGGAAACCCAGAATCTACTCTGTAGGAATGAACATGGATTCCGGAAACAGCGATCGTGTGAGACCCAACTCGCTTTATTTGTTCATGAGACCCAGAAAATATTAGATACAGGCTCCCAGGTAGATGCTATTTTCCTTGACTTCCGGAATGCGTTCGATACAGTTCCGCACTGTCGCCTGATAAACAAAGTAAGAGCCTACGGAATATCAGACCAGCTGTGTGGCTGGATTGAAGAGTTTTTAGCCAACAGAACACATCATGTTGTTCTCAATGGAGAGACGTCTACAGGCGTTAAAGTAACCTCTGGCGTGCCACAGGGGAGTGTTATGGGACCATTGCTTTTCACAATATATATAAATGACCTAGTAGATAGTGTCGGAAGTTCCATGCGGCTTTTCGCGGATGATGCTGTAGTATACAGAGAAGTTGCAGCATTAGAAAATTGCAGCGAAATGCAGGAAGATCTACAGTGGATAGGCATTTGGTGCAGGGAGTGGCAACTGACCCTTAACATAGACTAATGTAATGTATTGCGAATACATAGAAAGAAGGATCCTTTATTGTATGATTATATGATAGCGGAACAAACACTAATAGCAGTTACTTCCGTAAAATATCTGGAAGTATGCGTACGGAACGATTTGAAGTGGAATGATCATATAAAATTAATGGTTGGTAAGGCGGGTGCCAGGTTGAGATTCATTGGGAGAGTCCATCAACAAAGGAGGTGGCTTACAAAACACTCGTTCGACCTATACTTGAGTACTGCTCATCACTGTGGGATCCATACCAGGTCGGGTTGACAGAGTAGATACTGAAGATCCAAAGAAGAGCGGCGCGTTTCGTCACAGGGTTATATGGTAACCGTGATAGCGTTACGGAGATGTTTAGCAAACTCAAGCGGCAGACTCTGCAAGAGAGGCGCTCTGCATCGCGGTGTAGCTTGCTCGACAGGTTTCGAGAGGGTGCGTTTCTGGATGAGGTATCGAATATATTGCTTCCCCCTACTTATACCTACCGAGGAGATCACGAATGTAAAATTAGAGAGATTCAAGCGCGCACGGAGGCTTTCAGACAGTCGTTCTTCCCGCCAACCATACGCGATTGGAACAGGAAAGGGAGGTAATGACAGTGGCACGTAAAGTGCCCTCCGCCACACACCGTTGGGTGGCTTGCGGAGTATAAATGTAGATGTAGATGTAGATGTAGACATCTATTAGTAAACATTAAAACAGGGGGTGTCCAGTATTGGCCTTTACGATGTCTTGAACTCTGCTGGAGACGATTTAAAGTGAGGTGTCTGTACGTCTAGGAATCGCTATGGCTTTTTCCTTAGAGCCGAAACTATAGATGGTAGTGACGGTGGGCTCTGGAGCGAGATCGACGTTCTAATTCATACCAAAGGCGTTCCACTGCGTTCAGGTCCCGTCTCTGGACAGGAATGATTCAAATAATCATCGTCTGCTGAGTTTTGTAGAATTTGTTCATGTCTTCCCGCATTTAGCATTTTCTTAAGCGCAATAAGAGAGTCGCACCCTTCTTACAAAAAGCGTCCCCATACTACAATACAACGTCCTCCGTACGCCATCGTTAGCACGATACACTACTGCAGGTTACGTTTTCCAGGCTTTCGCTAAACCCAAAACCTTTCCCCGAGCGAGGTAGCGCATTGGTCAACACACTGGACTCGCTTTCGGAAGGCCGACGCTTTCGCCACCACGTCCGGCCATGCTGATTTAGGTTTTCCGCAATTTCCCTAAATCGCGGGATGGTTCCCTTGAAAGGGCCGGCCGATTTCCTACGGATTTCTGGCTTGCGCTCCGTCTATAATGACGCCGATGTCGATTTTTTTTTTCAAACCCTTCCGGCGGGTTACTATAGGGTACAGCGTATTTCGTCACCCCAACTCACTCGTTTCCGGTCATCCACTGACTAGTGAAGTTTATCTTTACACCACCTTAAGCCTGAATTAGGTCTGGTTATAGAAATGTGCAGCTTATGAGAACCTGCTGGCTCATTCTACCCCATTTTTTAACTTCTCATGGCAACCATTGTGCTAGGTGGTCTCTGAAAGTAATGAGAGATTTCTTATGCTGATATCATGCAATTTTTACAGCTATCCTCAGCATTGCTCTGTAGTCCGTTTCCATCAGTACATGAGGTCTTTCCGGTTTTTGTTTATCTGCCTTTGTTTCGTCTCGTTTTGACTTCACAATCACGTCACCAACAGACGAGTTGCGCAGCTTTAGAACGATGGTAATGTCGATGATAAATCTGTTATTCTGGTGACATCGAATGACTAGTTTCACATTCGAAGACACTGAGCTCTCTTGACTGACCATTCTAATGCTATTACTTTTCTACTGACGGCCTCTTGAATAAAATACGAAGAGTGAGAGGGGGCGGGGGGGAGGGGAGGTGGAGAGGGAGAGAGGTAGAAAGAGGCCATTCTTGAAATCACACGTGACTGGCTTATTAGCTGCGACACCACGTTTCGTTCACAGGTCTATTTGATTCACATGTTCGCAGTGCTGTCAGGAGCTCAAGATTTGAGAAAGCGATTGCATTCTATTTGAGATGTATTGGTATTTGTTATCCATGATGTTTGTGCTTGCACCTTGGGCAGAAAGAAAGTTGTATAGATTCTACATCTGTGAGCGTAATTAAGAGGGGAGCTGAGATACTAACCCATATGTAATATTTGCAGATCAGTATCCGGACATCAGTTTCCTAAAGCGGACCCAACACCCAGCCTACCAAGGGCGACCGTTACGATTTGTTCCCTCCAGCTATAGCGTGGCCTCACAGAACCATAGTTGGGGCGACCGATATGACGCCAGTTCCCAGAAGGCGGCTAAGTGTGGTATCCTTGAGCCTCGAGATAGCCGCGGCTTGAAATTCAAACTAACGCTTCGGCAACTGACTGTTGGGGAAATTTTGTTTAATATCATTTATTTATCAGTTAGTTTCATTGTCCTTTGAATTAATAATCTGGGGAACCTGTGACCGATATCGTTAGAGTACTGATCTTACTAGCAATTGTATTTAAAATTCTTTCTTTGTCGAGGGGCTGGACAGGGCTGCAGTCGTTGCTTCTGATGGCCTTGTCGCAGGTCAGAGAAAAGTCGCTGCTCTACAATCTAACATTCATTATAGTAATGTATGTTATGAAATACTAGTATTATTGAAGACATTACAAACTACTGAATTTGTGACTCGTGACAAAACTCATTTGATACTTACTCAGTGGCTTCAAAACTCACAGCTTCTGTGCTAGGCTGGTGCGCACCCACTGACTGCGTGTGTTTTGGTACTGTCTCAGGTGCTCGCCTGGCGGCGGTGCTGCAGGGCCCGGTGTTCCTGCAGGAGCCACCGCACCGAGCCGACTTCTCCAACTCCACGGGCGTCGTGCTGCCCTGCTCCGCCCACGGCAACCCGGCCCCAGTGAGTAGCGATCACACAGCGGTGGGCAAGCAAGCGACACTCACTCCAGTTATATCATTACCAGCTGAGTACCCACAGTTGCCCCGGTATACATTTATTACAAACTTCTATTCGTCCACCTCCCCCTTCCTATCTCTCTGTTCACATCTTACGCCTCTTCTGTGTCCATCCCCTCCTTACGCTCTCTGTGCCCATCTGCTCCTCCACCTCTCTCTGTCCATCAGCTCCTTCTCCCTCTGCCCATCTCTTCCTCCCTCCTCTGTCTCCTCCCCCCCTCTCTCTCTCTCATCCCCACACCTCTCCCTTTGTCTATCTCCTTCTCCCCCGTCCTTCTCACCATCTGTTCCTCAACCCTATTCTCTCATCTCACTTGCCATCTCCTCCTACTCTATTTGTTCATTTCCTCCCCCTTCTCTCTTTGTCCATCAGCCCCTCCAACACCGTCTCTTCCTCCCATCTCTCTGTCCACCTTTGCTGCCTCTGTCTGTCATATCTTCCTTCCAATCTTCCTATCCTTCTTCTTTCCACTTCCTCGGCCCCCCTCCCTATGCCCTTCTTTTCCTACCCCTCTCTCTGTCCCTCTTTCCTTTCTCTATCTCCTCCCCTTTCTGCCTATTTCTCCCTCCACATTTCCCCGTCCGTCTCCTCTCCACCCCCTCTATCTGCCAATGTTGTCCTTCCCCTCCTTCTGTTCTTTTGCACCTCCCATTTCTCTTTCAACGTTATCACTCCCACACCAAGAGGAGTTTGCTCATTCTTACCCCAGCATTTCTTTCTATATAGTAAGTAATATGTGTACAAAGTTTGATTGAAATCGATCAAGGAGTTCTGGGTAAGCTCTTTACCCGTAGCTTTACCGACATGCGCACACGTCACATATATGTGTTACACGTATTTAACATAATATTTCACATATATTTGTACTCATTTTCCGCCTGTATTACTAGCGAATTTCGCCTTGCAGTTTCGTTTTCAAGCAGCTCATTGTTTATTAGCTCATATCTTCTCAACTGTATGTCGTACAATGAAATGTATTCGCAATTTCATACAGTGGTATATGTGAATAATGTCTGCGCAATGGGCTGAAAATGGAGTTAGTACTAAAGAAGTAATAAACTGAAATGTCGTGCCTCATGCTGCAGCTTTACTGCATGAACAGCTAAAATGTCGTAAGCCATAACCTTTTCTGCTTTCCATCATTTTTCAGGGAGTTTCAGAGAGAGAAAAAATCACATAAAGGTTTGAGATTAGGTATAAAGTTGATTCCAAGTCACCAAGCGCTCTCATTCTAAAATTTTGAAATACGGTATGAGTAGTCTAGCTATTCGCGCATCCTGAGCTAAGCTTCTTTTTCGTCCTAACCCCACCAACTTTGGGGTAGGTGGTTTTTGCCCCTACAGGGAATTTTCCAGACAGTAAGAGATATGTGTACGAAATGTGGCTGAAAATGATTCACTGCTGTACGATGAGATGTGCAACACACATACATACATTTTTATAATATGTATGGCTTAGATTGTAAGACAAGCTAGCTGATCAAAATATCAATCGCCCTCTTAAAAGAGCACACTTGTCGCTTTGGAGTGCTGTGGTTGGTGTGAACCCGGTGCCAAGTCGTCATGAGACGCTCCACCGCTGACACGTCATGGCAGTGAAGTGTCGTGTATGTGGCAGTCGGTTCTATGGAATCAGCGAAGTATGATGGGTCGACATGAAGACGTGTCAAAATGGCAGAAACAAGCTGTCGTCTTTGGAAGTGCCCATGACCACACCACGAATGAAACTACTCGATTTCTGGGCATATCTACGTTGATTGTCCAAGGTGTCTATAAGGAATGGTGTACCATTCGCAGCAATAGAGCACAGCTCAAGGGCAGTGGGCGGAAAAGATCCTAATCCACAGGAACAGGAGACATGTTCCGGTAACCATCTGTTTAAAACTCGACAGCAGTTGCTGCTATTAGTTAATGCAGGTCCACCTCAGGCAGTTTCCGAGTGAAAGTTTCTCAGGGAACTGCGCGAATCGGACTTTTGGAGTTGGATACCTCGCAGAAGGTCATCGCTCACAGCGGCACATTAGGTGGCAGGCCTTCTTTGGGACCAGCAACGCAGATATTGGATAGTGACTCACTGCAGGCGTGTGGCCCGACAAGTCGTTATTTTGATTCTTTTCGAAAGACTTCAGACATCGAGTCCGACAACTGCCCACTGAGGCGTTTAACTCGAAGTTTGTGGAGGGTGTAACTGAGACCACAGATGGTTCTCTGATGTTTCATGCGTACCATTCTCACCATGACTTGAGCGTAGCTATTCACGTTATCGTGAACATGAACCGGGGTCTTTATTTCGATATTATGGATGACATTCCTCCTATCTCTTCGTGCTGAGGACACTTCCAACACGAAAATATCCGCGTTCACAGAGCACCACGCTGACGTTCGTGGTGTCACAAATACACAGACACTTCAATTTCTGCGACTGCTTGGAACAGTGGGCGAGACGTAACAATCAATGTTCTCGAAGTTCGTTTTCTGTACGAGATGACAAAAATCATGGTGTAGCGATATGCACATATACAGATGGTGGTAGTATCACGAACACAAGATATAAAAGGACAGTGCACTGGTGGAGCTGTCATTTGTAGCCTGGTAACTCATATGAAAATGTTTCCGACGTGATTATATCCGCATGATGGGAACTAACATACTCTGAACGCGGAACGGTAGTTGGAGCAAGACGCAGGGAACATTCCATTCCGGAAATCGTTAGGGAATTCACTGTTTCTAGATCCCCAGTGTCAAGATGGTGTCGAAAGTAACTCATTTCAGGCATTAACTCTCACCATCGACAACGCAGTGGCAGAGGGCCTTCACGTAACGACCTTAACGACCGAGGAGTAAGAGACAAGCAATAATGTGTGAAAGAATCGCAGAAATCAGTGTGGGACGTACGACGAACGTATTCGTTAGGACATTGGGGCGAAATGTGGCATTAACCGGCTGCAGACGACTGAAGCGAGTGCCTTTGCTAACAGCACAATATCGCCTGCAGAGCGTCTCCTGGGCTCGTGACTGTAATGGTGTGGGCTTTGTTTTCATGGAATGGACTGGGTCCTCTTGTCCAACTGAAATACTTGGAGACCATATGCAGCCATTCAGGGACTTCATTTTCCCAGACAACCGCTTTGTCACCAGGCCAAAACTGTTCGCAATTTGTTTGAAGAACGTTGTGGACAATTCGAGCGAATCATTTGGTACCCAGATCGTCTGACATGAATTCAATAGAATATTTATTGCATATAACCGAGAGATCAGTTCGTGTACAAAATCCTTCATTGGCAACACGTTCGCAATTATGGAAGGCTCAAAATTTGTGCTGAGGATTTTCAACGATTTGTCGGGTCAATGACACGTCGGGTTGCTGCACTAGGCCGCGCAAGGGGAGGTCCGATTCGATATTAGGAGGTATTCCTTGATTTACGTCACTTCAGTGTGATCATCAATAATTGGCTTCGGCTGACTACGGACTACAAGAAGGAACTTTTACACTCTATTTATTACCGAATCAACCCATTTTGAAGGCTACAGATGGTCTTATACAACATTAGCCCGATGTAAGCTATAATCAGTGTCAGTTTTTTGTTCGATGAGCTTATTTTAAGCATTGCCTAGAAGAAGGAAGAAGATGATAAGACATATGTTAGGACGTCAAGGACTAGAGAAAACTATGCAGGGCAAAATGTGTAGAGCAAAACAGAGAATGAGAAATATACGACATGTGACTGAGAAGTTCGGTAAATGTTTTCAGAAAGTAAAAGGTAAAAGAATTACAAACAAAATACTTTCACTGACCTTCAAAGTAATCAAGATTAGCTACGACACACTTTTGACATTGTCTGCGGAGTCGTTCGAAGCACCATGTTCATGCGTAGTTGGTTATCCGCAACATTACATGAGATGAGACATGGTGCTAGCAATACGATCCGCAGATCAACCGTTTTCATCCTCTTCCCCGCCTCCATCGGATATAAATTCTTGATGGATAAAGCCATTAAGGTCGATAAAGGCGATCAACATCGCCTTTCTCTTGGATTTTGTAAGCCAAATCTTTTTGGGAGGTCGCCTGATTACCATGCGTCGAGCGATTCCACAAGAAGCATTTGCTGGCAGTTTCCAACAGTTTACAGGCGATGACGAAAGTGTGTTGTAGCTAACGGTGATTACGTTGAAGACAAGTAAAGGTACTTTGCTTGTTCAAATGGTTAAAATGGCTCTGAGCACTATAGGACTTAACATCTGTGATCATCAGTCCCCTAGAACTTACAACTACTTAAACCTAACTAACCTAAGGACATCACACACATCCACGCCCGAGGCAGGATTCGAACCTGCGACCGTAGCGGTCACGCGGTTCCAGACTGAAGCGCCTAGAACCGCACGGCCACACCGGCCGGCATTTTGCTTGTAATACGTCTTTTCTTCATGTTCTGAGTCATTTTACCAAATTTTTCAAACAATTAAGGACATTGGGTGTTAAAGCGTCTTTCAGATGAAGTGGTTGGCATGAGAGACGATGTCGTAGCGAGCCGCATCTAGCCAGTCAGAAGACTAACATCGAAATAAGAGAATAAAGTGAGAAACATTATTTCCTAAATATCAGATCTCTCTATTCGCTCTGACACCAAATGCAAAATCCACATCATATGGGGACATACTGATTTCGCTTCTTTCGTCCCTAGCAATAATTTTTATATGTGCGAAACACCCAGTAGAACCGACGGTCTGAGACCTTTCTAAACTGTACGTCCCCAAGAAACAGGATGCACAACCCAAATCCGTAGTCTGACGAAGGCGGCGATCACAAAATCTTGCGAGGTGAAAATAGCTCTTTTTATGCGGCTTAAGCTCAGTTCTCTTATTACTGTGAAACGTTATTTCTCACAAATACAAAGCATAATCAGAGGTGAAAAGATGCAAAGTGCGACGGAAAAAGTCCACTTTCAAGTTTAGTATCGTTCAACAATCGTTTCGCTCTGCGCTTTATAATGTGCTACCCAGAAACAATTATATGACCACCCACGCAGTAGCCAGTTAGCCCTCTTTCGCAGCTCAAACACCAGCTAATTTACCGCACCGCTTACATTAGTTTTACATAACAGTCCGCCTCCATTTATCACGGAAAATTAAATCTACCAATGCTTCTAACTCTCGCGGTAATGTTGATGTTTTTGTGTAACTGACTTCAAAAACTTTCAATATGATGACCATGTTCGTTGCACAAATTTTATCTGCGGTTCGAGGACAATCAGGTTTTCTGCACATTTACTGGTCCGTTTGAAAATGATTATATGAAAAATCGTTGCTACAAAAACTACCTCCTTTCTAGACACTTGTTTCTTCTGCCATAAATATTAGAGACAAAAATTAGTAAAAAGTCAAAGGTTAAATCGTGGGGAACCATATCGTGGTCGTTTGTTCCCTTAGGATATCCGTAGAACGCCACCAAGACACTGTTAGCAAGAATAGAAACCTCCTAGCCTTTTTTTACGTGTTTTTTGGGTTGGTGAACGGAACGCATATTATATGCATTGCGTGTCTGGAGCGAATATTAACTCATCTCCAGTCCTCCTTTGTTTCAGAACATAGTGATTATACAGGACTGCATCGCTGTAACTTAACATTCGACGCACTCATTTTTGCACGAAATATGTCGAATTAACTCACAATAGTATCATGTCAGTAATGAGGTGAACACGTCTGAAAGATATGGACCATCTCTAAATTCCCGTTATGGGCACACTTTCATTTCAAGGGAGCCACGTGAAGAAAACTTATGCTAGGAAGCGTAATCGCTGCACCATCCAGATAGGTAGACAAGAAAGGAGTAGGGAAGAACAGATTCCATACGTTATAGTACGATAAATACGAGGAAGGTAGTCGTAAAAATAACTAGCGGAAAAGCGCTGTTTAAAAGACTGATTGATAAATGGTACCAACTGCCTGATTCTACCTTTCTCAGCACCTTGAAAAATTTTCACAAAAACTTTGGCACGAAATCATATTCGTGTACTTTTTAACGTGAAACACGCCTCTAACTCCCACAAACTCCCCTAACTGTAACTCGCTCACACTGTAAGTCGCTCTTACCCCTCTACTCCCACCTCCCCATTCTCACTCAACGTTTCAGCCCAAAGTATTATTGACACTGTCTCTTTGTGTCTCTCTAACTGTCATTGTCTCCAGTATCACAGCCGCAGCCACAGTCACCTTCGTTCTCTCGTACCGCTACTGTCTCCTCTCACTCTCACTGTCTCCCTCTTGTTCTCTCTTACTACTACTGCTGCTGCATTTTCTCACTGTCATTATCTGTCTCTTACTCGTTGTCATTTTCATATACCTTGCCCCTCATTACCACGGGTTCTTACCCACTTTCTTCTTCCACTCCCACTCCCACTTCCTCTCCCACTGAAACTGTCTCTTTCACTTTTTATCTAGTGCTGTTCTGTCATTGTCAGCTATGTTTCATTGCCTTTGAGTCCCTCTCTTTCCCTCACACTGCCATTGTAACTTTCGCTCTGTCTCACAACCACTGTCTACTATCTTGCAGTACATATTTATTACATTTACGTCTCTTTCCCACCACCACTTTTCAGTCAGTCTTTTAATGAAGAGGAGTATATTCGCCTTTTCTGTACTCCATTAGGAATACTTGTCGCTGGTTTCCTCCTTTTCTGTGCTACAGCAGGGCATGTCACTCATATTAAAAAGCTTTATGACTCAGTAAAACTTTGATAGTTTACTTATGTGAAATTGAAATAATATATAGCTACCTAATATTATACTTCACAATGGACTTTATGTACACAGAAATTCTGAATGTGCATCAGTTTCATAGCAGGAGGTTTCCAGATCCGTTTTAATGATAACGGAGATACTTTACAGCATGTCTCCCCATACTACGTCACTTTATAAACTAAGTTTTCACCTGACACCGCCGGCCGGAGTGGCCGAGCGGTTCTAGGTGCTACAGTTGAAACGTCCCCTTAGAAAAATTATACAAGACTATGCTTAAACTGACACACAATATTTTTAGCGCAACGCATTCTGACTTTCAGAAATCCCTTTCACAAATCACTTACCTCACCAAAAATCTTCGTTACTCGAACTACTGCAATACAGCGAGCGCCACTACTGCCAGCTAAATAAAAGATTCAAACTACTGAAGGCACTAACTACTGATAGCCATAGTTAGCAAATGAAAGATTTTAATAGAGAACAAACAATGTATTTACCTTAATAACCATAATATATATAGCAGTTCATGCCATCCAGTCTTACAAATTTCAAATCTCCGCCATTTCTCTCCCCACATCCACCACTGCTGGCGGCTCACCTCCAACTGCGCAACGCTACGCGCTGTTAACAGCTAAATGCCCAACACTACAGTAGCCAACAACAATGCAAACTAGCCACAGACTGCACACAGCACAGCCAGTGATTTTCATACAGAGCGCTACGTAACGTTGCCAATAAGAAAACATAAACAGCCTACTTACATAGCCCCCATGCTCCCCACAAAATATTTTACAAATTGTTTTGGGCAGTGGCCAATAATGATTTGATAAAATTTTTCATAATTACAATAACAAAGATATCAAATGCACACACTTATTGATACAATGTTGGTCAAAAGCTAAAATTTTCTCACAGTCCATAAAGACAGTCCTGATCATTCATCACAGTAAAATTGCCGTTTCTTTTCTCAAAGTCTGAGCAGTAAAAGACAATGCACACGGAAGTAGTGGATTTCCATGCAGTCTTGAAGAAGTAGTGTTGTCCTTCCAACAGAAAGACAATGCTGACTCTTGACATGCAGACAGGTAATGGGTCACAACAGAGCAAACCCACAGCAGAGTCAGTCGAAGTTTTGAAGAATATTGGTAGGTAGGTCATCACAGAGCAGACCCACTGTAGTCCCGGTAGGGATTACGGTATTGGTGGGCCACCAGCAATGCAGACCCACTGTAGTCCTTGTAGAAATAATGGTATTGGTGAGTCATCAAAGGTGTAGACCCACTGTAGTCCATGTAGAGATGCCCAGCAGCCATCTGCTGCGACTGTGCAGGTGCACAATCACCATCGAAGAGTCTTGCGGACAATATAGCAAGTCCATAACCACCACTTGTGCACTCACACAGTTTTTGAAATTGTCCTTAGAACCAGCAATGCTGTTATCCAGTCCCTTGCTGAATTATTAACACACGTGCAAACACTAACAGTCCCTACTTCTCACATATTGTCCGTATACTATGACCAACAGAAACGTGTGCAGTGAAATGGAACTTACAAGTTACTCAATTTGATGAACTGCTGTCAATTACAATTTTATAACATAAGAATACAATAACAAAGGTACAAAATACATCACTAAAAACATAATAATGCAGATAACATTTGTAGTAATACAGGCTTTACAAAATAATAGAAATAAACATATACATCAGTGTCACAGGAATTATGAGATAAGTAAATACATAAAAGATCAGAATAACTTTTGAAACATCAACTTTACACATAAGCATTAAAACAAAACAGAATAAATAATGTCTAAACATCTTTACAAAGTAAATAACATATTATTAATGCCAGTTATATTTGAGGATAACAGTATTCCTCATCATAGTGAATGTAGCTTAGTATTAGAAAATAAAAAAATTCTATGAAACAGTACACAGACACAGGGAGAAAACAAATACACAAGGGTACACAAACACATAGTGGAATAACACAAAAGGAAAGGACAGGGTTCGTTTTCAGTGTAACATTTGGTACTGCAGTCCAACCCAAAACTTCATTCCATAGATCTTTCTTTTTCTTATTTCAACATTTGTTTCCACCAAAAAAATCCTATCCAAGCATGCTTTCTGTATTCTGTTCACATCCTCTTTCAAAAATAGTTTTTCTCCACTGTACACTACTTTTTTGGCCAAACCATTTTCTTATAGCTTCTCAATGCATTTCTTCCAATCCATCATAGTTAGTTTCTTATATAGTCTACCCCCTCTTAAGCTAACTTAAATCTACTGAGCTCAGATGCTAAACTAAGGAACGAGGCAATGCAGCAGCACAAAACAATTAACACAAACATCAATGACAAAAAATTCAAATTGGCAAAGCAATTGCAATATTACAACTAATATAAGGCACTGTGCAGCAAACAAGAAAAATAAATCAGTAGTAAAACTAGCTTAACAGAGTAATACAAAGTGAAATTTAGTAGCACTATGCCTGGCAAACAGCCGCAGCAAATGTAATAACTTATATCTAAACATGACAAACCTCAAGCAAAAAAAATATTACACTAAAGACAACAATGCAGAAAATGGAAATGTATATTCAATCTTAATGTCTATGTGATTAAAGTGGTGCACCACAAAAACTAATTCTACAAAAAATTACCAAGTACTTGAAAAGAAAATTATATATGCAGTTATTGTTATCAGTCCCTTCTTATTGTTCTTTCCATTCCAGGAGCTCCTTTTTCGAAGAATGTGGATCATAAAATAATTATTTAATAGATCTGTTGACAGAAAGTGTTCATATTAGCAAATGCATCTAAGTTTATTTTATAAAACTAATGCTGCAACACAGCTGGAAACAAGATATTAAACAAAATGAGCAATCTCTCAACTACAAAGACAATAGATGTAAAATGTTTCTCACCATTTCATTAGGCATTTTAGCAAATATCACAAATTATGAGCTCCACAGTATGCTTTCAACAAGGAAATGTCAATAGCGAGGATAATGGCTCCCCCTTTCTTTTTTTCTACCTGTGCCTCTGAAAAGCACACACTAATGGCTTGTTCTCCAGGCGTCTGACACAGCTGGGTGCCCACGACGCATTACGTGCAGGTGGTCACTTAACTTACTTACAGAAATATTTACGACAGCAGTTTCCGCTACAGTGACAGTCTCATATAAAAATATTTCACAGGTCAAGAATTTACATTGCAAATGTGTAGAAACAAAATCCTATGAATATAACAATGTCCAAAAAATTTTCGTCGGTATTGTAATACATTCACACATTTACATACATTTCATAACTCTTAAAGTACGATTCTTGGTTTCCAACATCCTTTTCATAAATCAGAGTCCCTAACCACTACTCCTTATTCCTTACATTACTACACATATACATATTCGTCGACACTTCTTCAATATTTCATCTTAATAAATAAGTAGCAGAATCAAATTCCTCATATAACATCGGCTTATTGACCATAAACATACCTCAACAGCATAATACACATCATCGTCGTAAAAATAACATCATAACACCTCAGTCAAATCTCAAAGACGTCATAGCTTTCTGCAATAATTTCAAAACCTAAAGAAAATTCTCTGGTCATTTCAGTAGTGTCATCTACCTCAAACGTACTTTAAAAATCATGATCTCATACCAAATACATCATTCAAAGCCCTCATAGTATCACAATGGTTCCGAAAACATATGAACAGTTCACAAAGTACAAACGAAATACAATTTCATAAGTGTGAAGTTATCCAACTGTGTAATTGCTAAACATGTGTCACTGACGTATTAAAAAAAAGTTTGTCTCTCTCAGTTAAATGATCAGATAGCTGTGTAATTATGTGTTAGAGAAATATGGTACCGATGTGTAAAGTTGTATAAGCAAATACCATATTAGCTAGGGCTCCTTGTGCTTGCCAAACACATGGTACACAAAGTAAGCGTGTACCCCCCTGAGCATTAATGTAATTATACCCTCAGGTGTTACAGGTTACAGCAATGGAATGAAATTTATCACAGAAAACTTTCTTTGTAATTCAAAAATCTTGAAAAATAAATGGTTTAAGTACAAAATTAATCTCTCAAATGCGTGTTCTGTAGCGATAAATGTGCGTCTTGCTGTAAGATAATCTCTGTGGAAGTGTCATAGTTACCGTCCTCTGTAAGCAAAGTTCTGCTGAAGTCAATGTATTTACCTCATCATAAACGAAAGTGAAATGCTTTGCGTATAGATATCGTAGTTATTACGTACGTTATCGTGATCAAGAAAGTACTATAATGTAACGTATTGTTGTGCTACGGAAAAGGCTGTCTCATTGTAGCTATACCACAAAAGTTACTACTAAAACATGTTTTACTTTCCAGATTAATACAGGAAAACTGTGCAGATATGAAACAGAAACACCGCAAAAGCAACATTGTAAATTGTCACTCATTATTAGCGTCGTGATAAAATCGTGTAGCTGTCACATAAACTAACCACTTTCTCATCTGGTATCTCACAGAAAGTACCTTAAATCCAGAACGTATTTTCAAGTAAACCAAAATGTTGCATTAGAATCTCATTAGCAGTACCAGTATATGTTCTAAGTATGTGAGCCTTATAGTCGTTACATAATCGTGCAACTAACAAGCAAGAATGTACACACACAATAACACTGTGTCGTCTGTTCGCAATAACAATGCATTCGTAATTTCTGTTTAAATAAGTTCTCTTGGTTCTTGACTGGATATTTAACTTCAAACATTGTTGCATGATAACAGTTTCTAAAGCATACTAGTAACGTGAAGTGAAACGTTTTATGGCAAAGACAAAGTTAAAAAGCAGATTATCTTTCAATAAACGGTTTTACATGTGAAATGTGGTGTAAACCTTTACTCTTCCTAGTACGCAGAGTTTCAACTTCAACGCAATTATCATGTGGTATACATCGGATTCTGTAAGGTCCATTGTAAACTAGAAAGAATTTGTGACTCAAGTGTTTCTTCTTATGTGACAATGAATGAGCTTTAATGAGAACTTTCTGACCAATATATAATTTCTTTGCATTTGCTTTACCGTGTAGTTTTCTCCTTTTGTCTGCTGCAGATTTTATATTTTTAATAGCCAAATCAATTACGTCTTTGTGTCGAAGTTTACGTGTATTCGGGAAAGGTACAAGCTCTCTGATTCTGTTCGGTGGTTCTTCATTCTTCAGTACAAGAGTAGGTGGTAAGGCAGTGGAGTCATGAGGCATTTCATTCAGCACGCTTTGAAATAAGTGTAAATATCTGTCCCAATGCTGATGCTTTCTGTGACAATAAAGTCTGCAAAGCTTATTGATTTCTTTCATAATCCGTTCAGAGGGGTTACAATGTGGTGAGTACAATGAAATAAAAACAGGTTTGATTTTGTGATTCCGAAGCATGCGTGACCAAACAGCAGATCTGAATTGCGGTTCGTTATCTGAAATGACTTTACTAACGTGTCCAACTTCACGTAAGAAATTTTTAACAAAGGCGTTGGATACAGACCGTCCAGTGGCTTTACGTAACGGTGTGAAAGAAACAAATTTTGAAGTAAGTTCAACAGCGACTAGAACGTACGAAAATCCATTAGATGTTCTGACAAGCGGTCCCAAGAGATCAACAGCAGCAAATTCTTTTAATTTAGAAGGAATGATAGGAAACAGCGGAGCACGATGGGAGATAGTAGATGGTTTCGCCTTTTGACAAAGTTTACAAATAGACAAGACTCTTCGATTCTCTTTTCCATATTGTTAAAATAACAAGTCATTCGAAGAATATGATATTTTCGTGGGCCAAAATGTGCATAGCTGAAATGAATCTACCAAATGAGCTTATTAACAAAATCGTCTGGAATGCAAAGTACCCATAGCTTGTCATCAACAGTGCAGCGTTTGAAGAGTATGTTGTTCCTAAACAGATAATAATGCCGAATCTGTGTGTGTGTCTTTTCATGCCATTTGCTCTTGATGTCTTTCCATATCGGATCTTTATCATGTTCATGAGCAATGTCCTTTAAAGATATGGTGATGAAGTTTTCAAAGGCGACTTTCTGAATGTAAAGAATACTGAAATTTTTCTCAATGTTGCCTTCTGTGTTACTTTTCTCAAGCCCAGCCGGTGCGCGTGACAGCGCGTCCGCAACAATGTTCTCCTTGCCGGGAATTTAGACTATTGTGAAGCGGAATTCTTGCAGAAACAATGCCCAACGTTTTAACCTGTCATGATTTAATTTTGAAGACATAAGAAATTATAATGCACGATGATCACTGTATACTTTTACGTGTTTACCAGAAAGAAAGAAACGGAATTTGTTAAATGCCCAAACGATAGCTAAAGCTTCTAATTCAGTAGCGGAATAATTTTTTTCAGATTTTGTTAGCACTCGGCTAGCAAAAGCAATGGTTTTCTGAACAGTAATGTCATTTTCTATGGCTTCTTGAAATAAATGGGCACCAAGACCGACTTTAGAAGAATCCGTGCTAAGGCAGAAATCTTGTGACAGATCTGGATGAGCTAGTATTGCGCGTGAAGTAACGCTTCTTTCAAAGAAATGAATTCCAACTGTGCTTGTTCGTCCCAGTTCCTAATAGTATTTTTTCCAGTGACAGAACAAAGTTTTGGTGTAACAAGAATTTGCATATTCAGAAAACGACGGTAAAAAGTTACGAGACCTAGAAAACTGCGGACTTGTTTTTTTGTGGATGGAACTGGAATGGCTCTGATTGCTTCTAACTTTTCAGGATCCGGCTGAATGCCTTCAGAAGAAATAATATGTCCCAAAAACCTCACCTTTGACCTACCGAAATAAGACTTTTCCAAGTTAACTGTAATTCCAGATTCTGCAAAAATACGTAACAAACTGTTGAGGATGCGATTATGTTGTTCCCATGAAGCTTCTGCTATTAGAATATCGTCCACATATAAGGTGATGTGACGTTTTAAGAACTCAGGTAATATGGAATTTAGCCCGCGAATGAATGCTGCTGAAGAAATGTTCAAACCAAAAGGAAGTTTCCGAAACTGATAACAAACGCCGAAACAAAGGAAAGGTGTGTATTTTCTACATTCTGGATGAAGTTCGATCTGATAAAAGCTGGATCTGAGATCAATGGAAGACAACACTTTTACACCATTAAAATTTTGAAGAAGTTCTTCCAACGTTTGCGGCCTGTCTGTTTCAGGAATAATGATAGTATTGATTTGTCTCGAATCTAAGACAAGCCTGATCGATCCATTTTTCTTCTCAACAACATGTAATGGATTGTTGTAGGAGCTTACTGCAGGCTCAATAATGCCCTCGTCAAGCATAGATTGTATTTCTGTTCTAACATGGTCCCTATAATTTGTTGAAATCGTATCTACTGTGTCCTTTAAGCTTTCTTGAGTTTTTGCAAGTTGCGTAACCGAATCGGTAGATGCAACTGAGTCAGTTTTAGCTTGCAAGGTGTCGTGATTTTCATGAACAATAGTTTGCAGTTCTTTTATGGCTGCTTCGTGATTCTGTAATGCATTTTCATGACGCGAAAAAATAGGTTGGAAATGCTCACAAATTTGTGTTTTTACGTCATTACAGACCTTTTGGCATTTCGATTCGATGTTATGTAATTCAGTAGTTAAATCTTCACGTGTTTGTTCAAGCGTGGTGTCTAAATTTTGAAGATTTTGTTCCACTGTGACTAACTTTTTAAGATTTTGTTCCACTGTGTCTAAGTTTTAAGATTTTGTTCCACTGTGTCTAACTTTTTAAGATTTTGTTCCATTGTGTCTAACTGTTGCTGTGTTTGTCTCTGGTGTTGTTCCATTGTGTCTAACTTTTGAAGCCTTTGTCCCATTTGTTGCATTAACTGTAATAACAGTGCACTGGTGTCTGAAACATGTTCCTCAGTGCTTTTCGGCAGTGAATTTGCACCGGCAACATTCACCTTTTGACAAGCAGAAAATGTGTCTTGACTTATTTGAGAAAACGGTGAGGACCCAAAACCTGAATCTACAGTATTTGCGAAATTGTGTCCTGTCATTTCGTATTCCTGAGGCGAGCTGTTGCCGACCGATCGATCGATAATTCTTCCCTGTTCACTACCTGTTTCACTGTCTACACCATTATTTGCCGCCCGCTCCATTTCCCTATGCACAATTACCAAATTACTACTTCGAATGTCTGTTAATTCATTACACAGTGGTGCTGATAAGCTACGCTCGTCGTCACTATTATTTGTCAGTTTACTTTGGAGCCTAGTATTACGTTTTTCACACGCCATTATTGTCACAATATTTCATACGATAACACAGAGAAGCACAATTTGAAGAGCAAAAATAAGAGAACACATTAACATAGCACTGAAAATAATATGTAGTTAATTGGAAGCGCAGCTGCGAAATACTTGGTGCAAATCTACATGCATGCCACAACTGTTTTACTGTACAACAATGAAAGACTGCAACTACAAAGGAGATTCTCTCTACAATTACGCGCTAGCAATAAACAATAGCTACACTAATTACACAAACTACAAGAAAAAAATCAGAAGATTCCAATGAGGTATCCTCGGCTAAGGGTCGACATATGAAACGTCCCCTTAGAAAAATTATACAAGACTATGCTTAAACTGACACACAATATTTTTAGCGCAACGCATTCTGACTTTCAGAAATCCCTACAAAAGAATGGCCCTGACTAACATTAACCTATACCTTTCACAAATCACTTACCTCACCAAAAATCTTCGTTACTCGAACTACTGCAATACAGCGAGCGCCACTACTGCCAGCTAAATAAAAGATTCAAACTACTGAAGGCACTAACTACTGATAGCCATAGTTAGCAAATGAAAGATTTTAATAGAGAACAAACAATGTATTTACCTTAATAATCATAATATATATAGCAGTTCATGCCATCCAGTCTTACAAATTTCAAATCTCCGCCATTTCTCTCCCCACATCCACCACTGCTGGCGGCTCACCTCCAACTGCGCAACGCTACGCGCTGTTAACAGCCAACTGCCCAACACTACAATAGCCAACAACAATGCAAACCAGCCACAGACTGCACACAGCACAGCCAGTGATTTTCATACAGAGCGCTACGTAACGTTGCCAATAAGAAAACATAAACAGCCTACTTACACAGTTTGGAGCCGCGCGACCGCTACGGTCGTAGGTTCGAATCCTGCCTCGGGCATGGATGGATGTGTGTGTTGTCCTTAGGTTAGCTAGGTTAAAATAGTTCTAAGTTCTAGGGGACTAATGACCTCAGCAGTTAAGTCCCATAGTGCTCAGAGCCATTTGAACCATTTTCACCTGACACCGGATTCTTTCTGCTTGTTTCACGTGTACACGTAGGGATGCTTTGAACCTCTTCATGACGAAAGCGGTTAAATGTATCAAGAAAATTTTCAAAGTTGTTCGAGATCGGGAACGTAGGAATATGTCGTAAAAATTGCAGTCATTCTCTGTGCACAGCTCTCTTGGAAACTGCGGCTCGGGTTTGGTGTCCTAAAGCCAAGTTTTTGGGGTGTTCCTTGATAAGGGATGGACTTTTTGAAAACGGGAATATCGCACATGTAGATAAAAGCTTACAGAATATATCGTTAAAATATGAGTAATTTATTGCGGTTAACTACACTACTGGCCATTAAAATTGCTACACCACGAAGATGACGTATTACAGACGCGAAATTTAACTGCTGTGATATGCAAATGATTAGCTTTTCAGAGCATTCACACAAGGTTGGCGCTGGTGGCAACACCTACAACGTGCTGACTTGACGAAAGTTTCCAACCGATTTCTCATACACAAACAGCAGTTGACCGGTGTTGCCTGGTGAAACGTTGTTGTGATGCCTCGTGTAAGGAGGAGAAATGCGTACCATCACGTTTCCGACTTTCATAAAGGTCGGATGGTAGCCTATCGCGACTGCGGTTTATCGTATCGTGACATTGCTGCTCGCGTTGGTCGAGATCCAATGACTGACTGTTAGCAGAATACGGAATCGGTGGGTTCAGGAAGGTAATACGGAACGCCGTGCTGGATCCCAACGGCCTCGTATCACTAGCAGTCGAGATGACATACATCTTATCCGCATGGCTGTCACGGATCGTGTAGCCACGTCTCGATCCCTGAGTCAACATTTGGGGACGTTTGTAAGACAACAACCATCTGCACGAACAATTCGACGACGTTTGCAGTAGCATGGACTATCAGCTCGGAGACCATGGCTGCGGTTACCCTTGACGCTGCGTCAGAAACAGGAGCGCCTGCTATGGTGTACTCAACGACGAACCTGGCTGCACGAATGGCAAAACGTCATTTTTTCGGACGAATCCAGGTTCAGTTCATATCATCATGATGGTCGCATCCGTGTTTGGCGACATCGCGGTGAACGCACATTGGAAGCGTGTATTCGTCATCGCCATACTGGCGCATCACCCAGCGTGATCGTCTGGGGTGCCGCTGGTTACACGTCCCGGTTACCTCTTGTTTGCATTGACGGCACTTTGAACTGTGGACGTTACATTTCAGATGTGTTACGACCCGTGGCTCTACCCTTCATTCGATACCTGCGAAACCCTACATTTCAGCAGGATAATGCACGACCGCATGTTGCAGGTCCTGTACGGGCCTTTCTGGATACAGAAAATGTTCGACTGCTGCCCTGGCCAGCACATTCTCCAGATGTCTCACCAATTAAAAACGTCTGGTCAATGGTGGCCGAGCAACTGGCTCGTCACAATACGCCAGTCACTACTCTTGATGAACTGTGGTATCGTGTTGAAGCTGCATGGGCAGCTATACCTGTACACGCCATCCAAGCTCTGTTTGACTCAATGCCCAGGCGTATCAAGCCCGTTATTACGGCCAGAGGTGGTTGTTCTGGGTACTGATTTCTCAGGATGTATGCACCCAAATTGGGTGAAAATGTAATCACATGTCAGTTGTAGTATAATATATTTGTCCAATAAATACCCGTTTATCATCTGCATTTCTTCTTGGTGTAGCAATTTTAATGGCCAGTAGCGTAATTCATGAGGATTTGCGGAGCTCCAGTATCGATTGTTCTGAGAATTTACGTATCCTGACAAATGTAGCCATGGCTCATCAGGAAAAAAAAAATCTTAGAATCAACTTCCCCATCGTGCACAGACAGTGACAGCCAGTTGCAATAACGACGTCGAGTAACAGCAACTAAGTTCGTGAGCTGATACACTACCGTTGTTTTGTGTCGTTTCAAAATGTTTGTGCACAGATCTGTGAACAGATGCTCTTGACAAACGAATCTGAAGTGCCAAATGGCGAAGAGATTTCCTCCGACTTCTTTCCAAGGCCTCCCCAATCTCATCTAATTTATTTTCGGTTAAAACACTAGGTTCTCGAGGCCTTCGTTTGTCTAACACAGATCCAGTCTCTTGAAATTTGTTCACTAATCTGCGTGTGGTCGAATTATCGGGAAAATGCACACCGGGAAATTTTCCTATAAATTCTGAAGCTTTCTTAGACATTCTCACCAATGTCACAGAAAAAGTGTATATAGTGTCATTACACAAAAGGCGGTGTCTTAACTCGGCGACTACACACGATGAAAGGTACTAGGAAACGTCAGGAAATTCGATATATTGCCCGCTATAACTTAGCGAAAGCCGCACCCTGATTTATTCATTCATTCTGGATATATTTTCAGTGGTCTATCTCAGCTGTCTTTCACTCTATAGCCCCAAATCACCTGCAAATTTAATCACGTATTCTTCATATCATGCTATATACACACAGCAATAAAATTTCGTTATTTGCCATCCTTCCTGTTCTGCAACTTTAATGGATGCCAGTTTAGCAATACATCATGAGACCCGACATTATTAAATACTGATAAATAATTGTCCCATAGGCAAGGACATTATAAAAGCTCTGTGGCTGCAGGATGTCCAGGTCTTTCAGATATTTGCCCAGTTCACGAAGACAGAGAAAAATGGCTCTTTTCGGCGCGCCGTCCACATGACGCGCTAGTGTGCGGGCTCTGGATTATTAATATGGATGTTAGCGAGGAAGTATGGGCTGCACCTCGGGATAATGCCGTGTAGCCGGGCGCCTGGGACGCAGACACCGTTCCACGCAATGCGTCGCTGGCGGACCTATTAATCTGTGACTGATTTAATTGCGCATTCTGAAATACGCACGGCGGAAACGCAGCGCCGGACGGCCCTTCGCCATTAATATTCATCGTCTCCCTTTGTGAGACATTCCTGGGCGCATCATAAATCCCGTTATTAGCACAACGGCTCTGTTCCCCAGCTACATTTGAATGAATTGCGTGGCGTTTTGGCCAGCAGGCTGGACGCCGATTTGCCCCCCCCCCCCTTTCCCTCCTTCAGAGAGGAATGAGCTGACACTCACGAGCTACCTGTACTTGCCGGTTTAACACCCGAATTACATCTACTGCTGCTAATACAGGGTGTCCCACGAGAAGTAATCAGTGCTGAGGTGCATGACAGGGAAGCCCATTTGAAGCAAAAAAGTCCATATGGAGGCATGCCATATTCCGAATGGAACTAGATAGAACACATTTCATGTACAGTTATTGGTTCGCATTCATGTGTCTTACCACCCAGTTTCTTTGACGGCATTTTGTTCTAGCCCAGCCTATATTGTTCCTTTTAGTCTCTATGGTCGGGCTGTCCTGCTGCCATTAAACTTGAAAGCGCTGTTGTCCATAGTTGATTACTAGGAGGGATCGATAGTCTATCAGAGAGAAGTATCGGCTAACCGTGTGTATGCACGCGCTGGCTAAAATGCCACACGTCTACAGTAATGAATAATATGCAGCAATGGTGTATGTTACCGACTTCTGCGATAGTGGTACTCCTACTGCCGTGCATCAATACCATCGGCGCTTTCCGACACGTCGGATTCCTGATCGTAGAGTGTGTACCAGAGTGAACAGCCAGCACATTGCAAAAAATTTCCTTCTGAACGTGTAGTACAACAACCTGCGCAGGAAGAACAACACATTGTAGAAACAGTGGAGCGTAGTCCTACTACCACCAAATGGCGGATTTCCATAGAAATCCGACGAACATTTAAGAAAACGGAATCAGCAGTAGTAGAATTCAAGAAAATGGTACTTGATGCCCTTGACAAAGATGTGGGTCTTACACGCGTGGTTAACATATTTCTAAGCTTTTTAATATTATGTCCATAGGATACTACTAAATAAGCTAGAACTATTAAAAATACCAGTGGTGCTAACAACTGGTTCCGATCACACCTACCAGATAGGGTACAAAGAGATAACACATACTTCAAAGAAATCTACACTTTAACTAAAACACTTATCGGAACCAAAACACATTAATATAGGTGTTCTTCAGAGTAGCGTCTTAGAACCCATACCCTCCCTGATAGACATCGATTTCTTTCCCAATAGCGTTAGTCATAGGGAAAAAATTCTCTGTGTGATGACAGCAGTATTATAGTCACTGAGCAAACGAGAGAACTCCTTGCAGAGGAAGCAAGTGAAGACTTCAGAGTAATTACAGTTGGTCAATAAGCAATAAAGTGACACTGAACGTAAAGAAAACGAATGCCACGAATATCAGTTTGAAGAGGGAGAATGATACTGTAAAATTAAATGTAGATAGTACCTCTGTAGACTATAACAAAAGCCAACTTTCTAGGAATAAATATCCTCAATTGAAGTTGCATCAACACGTAAGATAATGGTTCAAATGGCTCTGAGCACTATGGGACTTAACATCTGAGGTCATCAGTCCCGTAGAACTTAGAACTACTTAAACCTAACTAACATAAGGACATCACGCACATCCGTGCCCAAGGCAACATTCGAACCTGAGACCGTAGCGTTCGCGCGGTTCCAGACTGAATAGCCCAACACGTAAGATACTTGCAAACAAAATGTCATGAGTATTCCATACTCTGAATCTCGTCTCGTGTGTGTAACAGCCAGGTGTTTTAGTTAATGTTCATATTTACACTCAATTCTTAGCCATGGAATTCTTTTCCGGGAACAAATTCACAAAATATGAACACAATTTTCAAACTACAGGAAAGGGCCAAAAAAATAATAACCAAAAATAGTATTCGAGCTCATCGTAAAGATCTTTTCAAAACATTGAGGGTTTTAACTGCACTGTTTGAGTATATGTACGTCGGTTGTACACATAAAAAATAATATTGATAATTACTGCACAAACAACTCTGTCTACGACCATGGAACAAAATCTAGACTGAATAACATTTATTAAAGGAGAATAAATGATTCCAATAAGCATTTGCTACCAAGGAATAAACCTGTGCAATAAATTGCCAAAGCAGATTAAAGCAAGTTTGAAAAATGTCATATCACCATCTTACACAATGAGTTTCACCCGTCTGACAACCATTAGTTTCTTTTGAGTATTCACAGCATCATGGGAGCCGAAACATTAAATCGTTATCGCCAGATGATAATACCGTGAAGAATATACTGTGATCATATTGTGATGTAAATTACGTCGTCACTATACGAAAACTGTGGTGTGGTGTGACTCTGTACACAGCTTTAATGCCAATTACAGTTTTAACATGAATGAATACACTCCCTTTGCACCGTTTTTATACACTAACAACGTAATTCATATTATCATTTGATAACAGTATATTATTTATGGTTTATCATCTGGCGATAACGAGATTGTATTTCGCCTAACACTTTTATGAACCTCATAATGGTCGGAAGACTAAAGCTGATTGTATAAATACAGTGTTTTACCAGCAGCTTCAAGGGAAGAAGATGACGTTTTTCAAATATATAAGAGCTGTGGGGCACAGCCTCCTGAAAATGCATTATTGAAACTGCTAAAACAAACTTATTTAAAAATGGAGTTAAAAAATACCTATTCAGCAATACCCTCTATACATTGAAGGTTTACTTAGATAACATAGATAAGGATTGGAACAAGTGTAACACAAGTAAATAATAATAACGATAATAAAACATCAATCATTCCACATACCTCTTTCACACTATATTTTTCATTCATTTTTGGTTTCCTGGAAAAACTTATTCACAGCACTACGTATTGTGTAATACTAACAAATTTTCCTCTCGGTCGGAGGAACGCTGACTCAGTTTTTCAGGCTATCAGTTGGTAAGATGTGGTACACAAAATGGTCCTGGCGTTAGTTGGCAGTGAGTAGTGTGTTTAGTTTTGTTGGACAAAGTGTATATAATGTGTCTAGTGTATGCAATGACTGGGAGTGGGAAATGAATGAACAGTGTAGTGTTAGCCTTATTCACACGAGCGTTCTTGGAAAAGTTCTCGGAATCACCACGAGAGGTCAGCGCTAGTGCAACGAGTTGTTCACGTGATATTCATTGGACTGTTGCCTGTAAACACGTGCCACGTCAGTGTTCTTGGAAGAGAGCAGTGGCAGTGACGTGGCTCTGTTGTTGTTCCAGCATAGTGATCTCAGAAGACGGAAAAAATTGAGACTCGAGCTGTGATTAAGTACTGCGCATAGAAAGGTATGGAAGCAAAGGACATTCATGCCGATTTCCAGAATACACTGGGGGACTTTGCTCCTTCATATTCAACTGTTGCCAAGTGGACATATGAATTTAAATTTGGTCGGGAGAGCTTAGGTGATGATCCGCGCAGTGGTCGGCCAAGACGTGTCACTACTCCAGAAATCATTGCAAAAGTGCAAACGTGGTCATGGAGGATCGCCGATTGCAAGTGCATGAAATTGCTCACGCTTTCAGGAAGTCATCTGAAAGGGTATATCACATTTTAAGTGATGAATTAGAAATGAAAAAATTATCACCAAGGTGGGTGCCGCGACTGTTGACGAGCGCCCGCACACATGGGCCGTCGCCATGGCAAAATTACAGGAACTAAGGTATTAATTGTTACCACACCCGCCTTATTCACCTGATGTGCCACCGTCAGACTTCCATCTCTTCCAAAAAACTGAAGAATTGATAGCCTTAGTTGACAACTATTTTGCAGGCCTGGAGGAAATTCATTTTCGAGATGAGATCAAGGCACTCGAACATCGTTGGACCAAGTGCATTAATCGACTAGGAGACTACAATGAAAAATAAAAAACGTTTAAGTGCTCTAAGTACGTTTTTTCTATTCCGTTCCGAGAACTTTTCAAACCACTCTCATAATTAACTAAATAATTTGTAAATCAGTGTTGTATACTAGAGATAATCCGAATGATGCACAACTGTTTTAAGCAGAGTGGCCTTGTATCCATCCACCCCGATTCATGTGTGCGTGGTTTCCCTAAATTAATTCAGCTAAGGCCGAAATGGTTCCTACTACCACGCTACGATCGACTGTCTAAGGCGTCTTCGTCATACTAGTCCTGTAAGCATGTAAATGAACAGAGTGGTTACATAGATATTTGGACAACATGGTTGTGGAGAGAAGCAGCGATTAGTATGATCAATCAATAATTCAAGAACAGTCTTAATCGCATTTATTATTGTTATAATACCGCCAACCGGTTTCAACCCGACGTAGGGGTCCTCTTATGGGCGTTTACATCATTGGTCGACTGCTAGTGGTGTCACTCCTGTCTACATAACGACAGGAAACTATGCCGTTATGTAGACAGGAGTGACACCACCTGCAGTCGACCAATGGTGTAAACGCCCAGAAGATGACCACTACGTCGGGTTGAAACCGTTTGACGGTATTATAACAATAATAAATGCGATTAAGACTGTTCTTCAATTATAGAGTGGTTACAGTTAAACTTTTGCTACTTGAGTCACTGTAAACTGAAAACTAATTACTTTATAGGAATGATGCTCAGACTGTGCGCTGCAGGATTCGCATTGTTGGTAGTGTTAGTGTCATGACTTGCCGTTAGGCGCCACTACTGGTGCGGCAACACTGCTCTTGAGAAGGTGAGCAAGTCTTTACTCGTAAAGCTCTTTTATCGAAACAACAGCAATAGTGCTGCAACTCTTCGCGAGTATCGACGCATTAAAAGAATACGAAGAGGTCCTCTTTCTGTACCCTGGTTGAGGAACATGAGTCAGCAGATCGAATTAACTGGCGACTTAAGTACGAGGTGCATTCAAGTTCTAAGGCCTCCGATTTTTTTTTCTCCGGACTGGAAAGAGATAGAAACATGCGCACTGTTTTAAAATGAGGCTGCGTTCATTGTCAATACGTCCCAGAGATGGCAGCACCATATGGCAGATGGAATTTTACCGCCAGCGGCGAGAATGAGAACTGTTTTAAATACTTAAAATGGTGACGTTTTCCTTACTTGAACAGCGTGCAATCATTCGTTTTCTGAATTTCCGTGGTACGAAACCAATTGAAATTCATCGACAGTTGAAGGAGACATGTGGTGATGGAGTTATGGATGTGTCGAAAGTGCGTTCATGGGTGCGACAGTTTAATGAAGGCAGAACATCGTGTGACAACAAACTGAAACAACCTTGGGCTCGCACAAGCCGGTCTGACGACATGATCGAGAAAGTGGAGCGAACTGTTTTGGGGGATCGCCGAATGACTGTTGACCAGATCGCCTCCAGAGTTGGCATTTGTGTGGGTTCTGTGCACACAATCCTGCATGACGACCTGAAAATGCGAAAAGTGTCATCCAGGTGGGTGCCACGAATGCTGACGGACGACCACATGGCTGCCCGTGTGGCATGTTGCCAAGCAATGTTGACGAGCAACGACAGCATGAATGGAACTTTATTTACGTCGGTTGTGTGTGACAATGGATGAGACGTGGATGCCATTTTTCAATCCAGAAAGAAAGCGCCAGTCAGCTCAATGGAAGCACACAGATTCACCGCCACCAAAAAAATTTCGGGTAACCGCCAGTGCTCAAAAAATGATGGTGTCCATGTTCTGGGACAGCGAGGGCGTAATCCTTACCCATTGCGTTCCAAAGGGCGCTATGGTAACAGGTGCATTCTACGAAAATGTTTTGAAGAACAAATTCCTTCCTGCACTGCAACAAACGTCCGGGAAAGGCTGCGCGTGTGCTGTTTCACCAAGACAACGCACCCGCACATCGAGCTAACGTTACGCAACGGTTTCTTCGTGATAACAACTTTGAAGTGATTCCTCATGCTCCCTACTCACCTTACCTGGCTCCTAGTGACTTTTTGCTTTTTCCAACAATGAAAGACACTCTCCGTGGCCGCACATTCACCAGCCGTGCTGCTATTGCCTCAGCGAGTTTCCAGTGGTCAAAACAGACTCCTAAAGAAGCCTTCGCCGCTGCCATGGAATCATGGCGTCAGCGTTATGAAAAATATGTACGTCTGCAGGGCGATTGCGTCGAGAAGTAACGCCAGTTTCATCGAATTCGGGTGAGTAGTTAATTAGAAAAAAGATCGGAGGCCTTAGAACTCGAATGCACCTCGTATTGCTTCTGGGAGAGGCCGACGACCAGTTGCGTCACAAATTGTTGAAGAAATTACTGTAGCCATGGCTGAGAATCCTGGACGCAATGTGCTGTCTTCAAGCAGTGCACGAGCTGTATCACGACAGCTGAACTTTCCATGATCCACCACTTGAAAATTGATGCGGACAGTTGTGAAATGATAACTCTAGTGCAGTTCCAGGCTGTCGTGGATTCAGATGGTCATCACTCTGAGGAACGGTTGTAGCCTGGAACGTAAACAAGGTACGCAATTAATAAATGTTACCTTCTCATGTGGAAACTGAAATGTCTTTCTTTCGATGATTTATTCGTTATTTCTCTTCCGCGTCTCCTTACAAATGTTTCTAGAAAGTTTATTTCTCCTGTGATCTCTAGTTTTTCATGGGGGACCTCTCAAGTAGCGAAAGTCTAATTACGAAAACCCTGTGTACGTCAATTACTTTACTTTTGTTGTTCTTAAACTGTAAAGCCAAGGTAAGTCCAGCAGCCTTTTAAATGAGATCAACGGATGAATAAAACTACTGCTACTAGATGGTTTATATTTAACAGGAAAATCATGACAAAAATACGTCAGTTCTAAGACATCCTCGACATCAAAGCAAAAATGGGAAACAAATTTCACGCCGCACTAGTATGACAACAAAATTTTTTTTAATTTTATTTATTTTTTTTTTTTTCATGACAAGAACGTCTTTCCATTGAATGTTTACTTCCAGAACAAAGTGTCACTGCTGGTTTATACTTGGAAGAGCCATAAGAATACCATCTTCATGGTTCTATTCGAAATAAAATGAGAAGTAGCACTACTAAATATGAGAAATACTATTAAAGAGATGAGAGATTTTGGCACATTCATCGAACATATCGAGTGATGTTAACTCGTTTCCATATTGGAGAAATCATGCGTGAAAACACCGTAGCAGACCACAATGAGCTGAAGAACGAAGGGTGGATGATCTCGTCGACGAAGTCATAAGACGTGGAGTGCAGTTGCACTTGGTTGAGGGACAGAGAAGGAAATTGGCAGTGTCCTCTTCAAGGGAACCATTTGCCATTAACGGTTATGGAAACCACAAAAAATCTAATTCTGAATAATCAAAAGCGAAATTTAACTCCGGTCCTCCAGAAAGGGAGCCCAAGGACTTAACCACCGCAGAAGGTCTTTCTGTATTGAAGGTCAAGGGAGGGGGAGGCAAAGAGCTGTATAGAGTATGCAAGAAACTCGCAACTCTTTGTAATAAAAAGACTCATAGTTAGCATAAGAAACGTATGGCCATTGAAGATAATTATTTGTAAAAGACAACAAAACGAGATGAATTTCGAAGAGACATGGAAATAAGAGAAAAATCTCCATTCATCGTCAATATTTTCAGTGCTTTCTGTTTACGCCCGTATAACTCTTGTAACAGAAGTGAGATTCGACGGTAGTGGCTCCCACTTAACAGAAGCATGCAAGAGCAGTATTCCCAGGGCACCTTTCTTCCCTGTTCTCATGAATTCGTTTTTAACAATTTCAAATAACGTATACCGTAAAATAGTGCACTTAGTGTCCGACATTTCAGTTGCTCTGAACACATGAGCAGCTCCAACTTTTTTCTTTCTAAACACAACACAACACCGAACTCTCCTCGCCAGGTGGACACTCCGCTTGGTTGGTCTGTATGTAAGATTATTCACTTACAAACAACCACATGCATATTAAATACATTTTTCTTGTGCAATCTGAGAGCCAGTGTGAAATAGTTTTAGGCAAGGGCGAAGAGACGGACAGCACCAAGTCTTCAGAAACACACCCCAGGCCGAAGGAAACACTAGAACCAAGGTAGACCTCCCAAAAACATATGCACAGTACAATTCAAGAGGCTGTCGAACTTCATGCGGTGTCAGACAGCATCATCACGACGAGGAAAGGTACACTGCCCAAAAAGTATGCTACCCTCCAGGGCAGGTAACTGGGCCGTTAGCGGCAGAAAATACAGCTTGTTGCACTTCACTAATAAGAATAATACTAGATCCAAACTAACATGAAGGAGTAGAAGGCAGCTAATAGCTGCCGCCAGCCTGACACACTCCACTTGTTGCGGTTGGTCTCACCGACACCTGGGAGCAGCAACACGCAAACAACAGCGAGATCTCAAACAGTGGAGGTTTCAGTACTGGACACGGTTCACTCAACTTCAAATGTCCTGGGTTCGGTCGTCGGCTGCAGCCACTCGGTCCAACAGTGCCTGCACGCCGCCAGCGGTCCCGGCCTGCCCTCACGCTGCGGACCTCCTCGCTGCTCCATCCGAAGCCGAACTGATATCCGTTCGCAACTGCCCCTAAATCCAGTACGCAGACAGTATTAAAATAACTGCTCACTCAAAACCACAAGATACACACGGATCCGGGAAAACGATTCCACCAGCAACTCACAATACTAAAACCAGTCACTGTAAAACAATACGGACGAATAGTAGGTCGGAACAAACACAGAGAAGCCAGAAGTAGTAGGAAGACCAAATTCACGTCGTCCGCTGCAACGACCGACCGAACGACCAACCGATTGTTATCAACACTCAAGTCAGTCACGGGGAAGATCCCAGTACAAATCGTCGGCTGATAACTTATTTCCATGAAGTCACTACAACGGGCGGACACACATACACACACACACACACACACACACACACACACACACACACACAAGTGGAAGTTGCACTCCTCGAATATCACCGTCCAATCAACTGAAACTCACTGAATCCGGTCCTTGACGTGGTCCTTCGCTCTTGCTACCACATCCTTCCGTCAGACTGTGCATGTGAGTCGCCAGCAGTCGGGCGGGTACTGGCTGTCCGGACCTCACTGCTCATCCGTCCCAACTCAACTCCCCTCCACATACGACGACCCGTAAATACTAGAGGACGCTGCAAAGATGGTATCACAGTACGCGCTATCGATAAGGGCTGCTGCTGCTGCCACTCACGGACAGACAAGGCGAGAAAACGTAGTGGCACCAGCGAACACACTAAGAAAACGAGACGCCACTGTCGCTATTACAAGATGCCAAGCTATGAACGGCATCAATGCGAGCCGCACGCGGCTCATCAGGTAAAAACTAAATCAGGATGGCCGGACGCGGGTTTGAACCGTCGTCCTGCCGAATGCGGGTCCAGTGTGCTATCCACTGTGTACGGTAATATAAAGCTGTATATTTGTGAGTTAGGCCATACACACAACATTTTGCGTATCACAGAACAGAATAAAAGGATCGGCATCATTTATCGGAACCGACAACTGATAACAGGACCTGCCGCATCTCGTGGTCGTGCGGTTGCGTTCTCGCTTCCCACGCCCGGGTTCCCGGGTTCGATTCCCGGCGGGGTCAGGGATTTTCTCTGCCTCGTGATGGCTGGGTGTTGTGTGCTGTCCTTAGGTTAGTTAGGTTTAAGTAGTTCTAAGTTCTAGGGGACTTATGACCACAGCAGTTGAGACCCATAGTGCTCAGAGCCATTTTTTTTTTTTTTTTTTTTTTGATAACAGGACCATGACTCCAGCTTTGATTTCCTGCTTTCCGTGAGTAATCGTCTTGTTATTTCAATTTCAAACTCACCTTCAAGTGCACTCCCAACTCTCAGTGTCAGTCCAAGTTGCCTTCTATATGTAAAACAGACGAATTATGAATTATAAAAAACGGACTCAGCATTGATTCATATTTATCAGCTGGAGATTTCATGAAAATTTTCCAACAGAAAGATACTGCAAATCTGTAGGTAACGTTTGGAATTTGTATACAGATGTTGCGACCATCGTGTTTTAATGCCTCCCACACTCTTCCTGCCACCGAGAAGCCGTCGAGGAAAATAATGATTCAGTCACCGACAAACAGGAGTCCTTTTTACTGGCTACTTTTAACATAGACTACGAGCACAAATGTAAATCGAAATCAGACATGCAATCCAAGGACAAAAACATATTCCGAAGACAAATAATACTCGAGTGATGACGCCATCAAATTTTTAGGTCTGATTATTCATAATTTAAACCCTGCCAAAAAAAATCTCTACCTGAAACATACAAAATTTGAAACATAGCTCAGATTCCTCATTACTTACGCATTCCGTTACCATTTTCACCATTTTTATGAAATAACGATTATTTTTCTCCTTACATGGACCGTACGTGCAGTCATCGTTTCGTTGGTCCAGTTGCCAACGGCAGTGCGCACTCAGTCCTCCCTTGCTTTGAAAATTCATACGCCTCTTCTCTCGGAGTGCTACCACAGTCCCTTGAAGCGAAAAATCGTATAGCAGTTGGACCGAGCTCCCAGGCATTTGAGATGAAAATTGTGCTCCCCTGGGGTACATTTGTCAAAATAAACGTCTTACGAGGCAGCAGGCCGGCGAGAATTTATAGCCGCCCAGAGAAAACTTCTTGTTTCTTCCTGGAAACTTGTTCCAGTAGTTTAAACTGTGCATTAGTTCTATGGATAAAGGATAGCAGAGTTCAACTGCTATTAAAGAGCATGGAATAACTTACTTTTCCCACGAAATATTATCTCGGTAAACTGAGATCTTTAGTTGTCTCCTAGATAACCCTGTTTACTTGAAGTGAAGCAAAGGGCCTTGGAAGAAACGTGAGCATGAAGGGATTAGGATTTTTGTTATGTTTTGTTGTTTCATCTACGGCAGCAATAGCTTTCATGACTGATATGGTAAGTGGCCGTCATTTCTTGATACAGTGTAACATCAACTGGTCATTTACTGATTGGGTATAGCAACTGAGTGCAAGAGTCTAAGTGAAGTTTGATCTTCGAATAATCGGTGTCTAAGAGCGGTGACTCGTGCTAAGTGGAGACTCTCCTATTGCCGTAAACAGAGCCATCTAACACGGTTAGTTTCAGGGGTGGACCTCATCAAAAACTTTTTTATTTTAGCAAGAAAGGACAGTAGTATAAATAAGGGTATTCTTCATTGCTGTTGCTGTAGAGAAAAATTACTTACACAGCAATATAGTGGGATTAGCAAATATAAGTTACCTGTACCGAGCGAAATGATCTGTTCGATTTTCGAAATGTAAGTGCAGTTCAAGGCTTTTGTAACGTAATAACTTAGTGATGTTTACACAGATTTCAACTGTCTTAAATAACATACGTATTTAACAACATTTAACGAAATAAATATACAGGGTGCCTCACAATTCATTTTACACACTTCTAGAGACTGTTCAGTCGACTTAGTATATCGAGTTTTACGTAGGAATCCATCTCCGAAAACGTCACCCAACGACGCTACAGAGCATTAAGGTTATAGACGCCGGCGCCTGCAGATGTATGTATACACTGGATGATACGGTAATGATGTTACGAACTTTTAAGGAGGATGAAGAAGGATAAATATATCAATTTGAGGTAAGGATCCCTTAACCAGAAACGAACGAGTCGAAAGTTATAAGCAAAAACCGTCCTGACACCTCTAACAGTAGAGTACACTCGTTGATACTGTTGTTGCTAAAATTGTAGGGTAGGCAACTTTCAGAGGTGGTAGTATGGACCAAAACAAGGAAAAATGTCCAGTAAACGTGGCGTCAAAAATGCGTACCTGAGAAGCTATAAGTATTTGTTCATCTTCGCTTCTGCGAAACATTTTCCATCTTCTGAACAAATGCTCATAGTACTTATGGTTTGCATTTTAGAGCCCACGTTTGCTGGACGTTTTTTTCTTGTCTTGGTCCAAACTACCACCTCTGGAAGTTGCCTACTCTGCTATATTACCATTGAATGTATTCCAGTGTCACATCCCATAATCACGAAATTGTACGAATACACCTGACGTCCCCCGCCTGTGTTCATATGCACGGAACACAGGATCTTGCAACGTGATTGCATTTCCGGTGAGTCTGAAACACACTAACGGCTTGAAATATCCCCATAGGCCAAAAACTAATGGACTACTGAACCTCTTCTACCAATTCATGCCTTATTGAACGTTTGTATTAGGTACTGCCTTACGAGACGTGGAAAATGTGGTGGCGCCTCCTCGTGCAAAAACCACACCCGTCCTATTTTTACAAGGGTAACACTCCCCACCAGCGTGGGAGTTCCTCGAGCAGAAAATGTTGATAATTACCACCTGTTAACGTATCTTGTGATGTGTACAGCAATCTCTTCTCTTGCCCACATTTTCTGCCCACACATTGATACTCTGAGGCGACTCAAGTCATCTGATATCTCCTAATATTGTGTCGGACCTCCTTTCTCCCCAGTGGTGTAGCATCTCGACGTGACATGGATTCAACAAGTCGTTGGAAGTCCCGTGAAGAAATATTGAACCATGCCGCCTCTATAGCCGTCCATAGTTGCGAAAGTGTTGCCGGTGAAGGATTTTGTGCACGAACTGGCTTCTCAATTATGTCTCATAAATGTTCAATAGGATATTTGTCGGGTGGCATAATCATTCGCTCGAACTGTCCAGAATGTTCTTCAGATCAATCGTAAACAGTTCTGACCCAGTGAAATATCACATTATTGTTCGAGGACATGAAGTCCATGAATGGCTGCAAACGGTCTCGAAGTCTAACACAACAATTCATTGGACAGACGATCGAGTCTATTCCATGCAAACACAGCCCACACGATTTTGGAGCCACAACCAGCTTCCATATTTCCTTGTTGTCAACTTGGGTCCATGGCTTCTTTAGGTCCGCAGCTCACCATCAACATTTGTGTGGAGTGTATCCTTGTACGGAAATGAAACTTGGACTAGCAATTCATACAAGAAGAGAGACGAAGCTTTTGAAACGTGGTACCACAGAAGAATGCTGAAGGTTGCATGGGTAGATCGCGTAACTTATGAGGAGGTACTGAACAAACCTGGAGGAAAAAGAAATTTTGGAAAACTTGAATAAAATAGATGATCGGTTGTGAGGATGCTTTCTGAGACGTCAAGAAAATCTCAGTTTAGTATTTGAGGGAATTGTGTGTGTGTGTGTGTGTGTGTGTGTGTGTGTGTAAGGGGAGGGAGGTAAAAATTGCAGAAGGAGACTAAGAGACGAACACAGAAAGCAGGTTCAGATGAAAGTGGGTTACAGTAATGATTTGGAGATGAAACCCCTTCCACAGAATGGAGAAGCGTAGATTGCTAACTCAAACCAGTCTTCGTACTGAAGACGATACCGACAATAACGCAAAAAGAATGTAGAAGAATCTCTGGTTTGAACATCGATGTTGTCCCATGCTGCAGTGCACATGTGATTGTTCCCGTGTGCCATCAGCAACACAAACTTATCACTCATAGCGGGATGTTGATACTGCGCCTCGCCTACTCATGAAATGCAGGCTGGCGATAGTACCTTTCTCTCATTTAACTAAAAACTAATGTGTGGAAGGTTAGATAGCAACTGCGGCGAGAGAGTGCGATCGGGGCTTCCCCTCTGCTCGGTCCAAGTCCAAGCCCGCCGCGATTCACGTGTGCACAGGCACTGAGAAAAAGAATTGCGAAACTGTCTAATGTGAAATTAATATTTAGATGAAGTTTCAATATTATGTGAGATGGTGCAAAGTCATACCAATGTTTCATATTTTCAACTGCAGCATGATATGCTGATTAGTTTTAAAAAAACAAATATTGTGTTTTGGTATTTAGGTTCAGTTCAACAAAAAAAAGAACATAATGTAGAAACCTCTGTGCAGTATTCTCCTTTAGGAATATGTTACAGTGGTGGAGCTACAGCACTGTGTCTATTAGAAATAACGATGGAGTTGCACCATCCTTCAAGATAATTATGTAACTTAACAGAGGTACAAATTGTAGAATACTGTCAGTTCCTGGGTCACAATCTACATCGGTCTTGTTAAAAATGTTCTGAAAGTCGTAATTTAAGAGTTGTCTAACTGAGAGTTTAACAGAATATGAAATGAGAATCGCTTTGCTTCTTGAAAAATTCAGATATTGGTTAGTCTTCAATTAAGAACGATAGGAAAGATTTTGTAATCAGGAAGGGTACCATCTGAGCACTGTTGCAGGCGCTTAAGGTGTTCTAACTAAAGGTTTTCTGTTTGTCTTCCGGTATGGTGGTAACTGGGGTTCATTAGATCGTCGTCAGTCGCTAGTGGTGAATAACCGTTACCTTCCGTAAAGTGCTGTTATTTTGTCCACGTTCCCGTGCGGTAAACCTAATACGGTTTGGAAGACAACTGACTTGAAAGTTTTTTAATCGAATTAGTTATCACGTATATTTAGTGCAAATCTGTAAAAGTGAACTTTCATCGATTAATAATTTACTTTAAAGGCTGTGTTTCATTTTCGATGTTTTGATTCGTGTGCCGCTATAGGGATGTAGAAAATCGCGCGGCAAGTGGCTTATTCACGACTTTCAATGCGAGCAATTAACTGTAGTTAATTAACGGCTAGAGCAATAATTAGCAACACTTGTAACTTCGAGTAAAAGTCATCTAGGAACTCTGTCGAGCGCTGCTTACAACAGCAGAAGTTTAATGAATTACTAAAATATTACTTGTGCGCATGAATGTTCCTTGAATTTACTGATTTGTTCAAAGACAGTAGACTTGCATTTAGCATAGTCGTTCCTGACTCCTCTGGATTACACAGAAAATTATAACATTTTGCCTCAGTTCGACTAGCACTATCTGCTTACCTCCATACGAACTCTAATCCCCATTACTTTATTCTCACGATTTCTGCACGAGTTGTATGACTGACGCAGAATAATTTTGATAGCCTCTCTCTGTGGATGAAGAACCAAGACCAAATACGGACAAAGAGGATTCTGGATTTTATTAACAAAACCATTCGCAACCGTCTCCATGAAGCTGGGCTACGGTCCCGCACACCGTTAGGCCGTCTTCCGCTCACGCCCCAACATCGTGCAGCTCGCCTCCAGTGGTGTCGCGACAGGCGTGAATGGATGGACGAATGGAGACGTGTCGTCTTCAGCGATGAGAGTCGCTTCTGCCTTGGTGCCAATGATGGTCGTATGCGTGTTTGGCGCCGTGCAGGTGAGCGCCACAATCAGGACTGCATACGACCGAGGCACACAGGGCCAACACCCGGCATCATGGTGTGGGGAGCGATCTCCTACACTGGCCGTACACCACTGGTGATCGTCGAGGGGACACTGAATAGTGCACGGTACATCCAAACCGTCATCGAACCCATCGTTCTACCATTCCTAGACCGGCAAGGGAACTTGCTGTTCCAACAGGACAATGCACGTCCGCATGTATCCCGTGCCACCCAACGTGCTCTAGAAGGTGTAAGTCAACTACCCTGGCCAGCAAGATCTCCGGATCTGTCCCCCATTGAGCATGTTTGGGACTGGATGAAGCGTCGTCTCACGCGGTCTGCACGTCCAGCACGAACGCTGGTCCAACTGAGGCGCCAGGTGGAAATGGCATGGCAAGCCGTTCCACAGGACTACATCCAGCATCTCTACGATCGTCTCCATGGGAGAATAGCAGCCTGCATTGCTGCGAAAGGTGGATATACACCGTACTAGTGCCGACATTGTGCATGCTCTGTTGCCTGTGTCTATGTGCCTGTGGTTCTGTCAGTGTGATCATGTGATGTATCTGACCCCAGGAATGTGTCAATAAAGTTTCCCCTTCCTGGGACAATGAATTCACGGTGTTCTTATTTCAATTTCCAGGAGTGTAGTAGTCACTTAATTAGAACAGCACCCGTATCTTTGAACCGCTGCTGTCAGCGTACAACTGGTAACAAGTGCTTACATGACCCTCCACCGCTGACCTTAACTCATGGCAGTAAGACAGTATGTATAGGGGATGGCGCTTATATCCAGACATATTAAACTTTTTTGAAAAGCAAATTTATTAAAAAAAAATACAAATAAAAATGAAAATCCCTTTACCTATAAGTAGTGGTATCTTTCAAGAGCAACATTACTCTCTCATTCGCAATGACCGCCTCCAACGTTTTCCTCAAGCGATAGCACGCATTCTTCAAAACAAAATTCGCGAATGCTGTTTAGATTGCAGTGCGCAGAGGTACGACATTAGGGTGTCTCGTCTCTTTGATAACTCTTTCGACTACGCTGCAAACATAATAGTCTAGGGGCTCCAAATACGGGCGTTGACCAGAATCTGTCATCGTGATCCGACAGCCAGTTTTGGACCAATGGCTAGTATGAGCTGGTGCATCGTTCTGTTGAAAGACATATTGTCTCACCGAGGCCAGAGTTATCATCCACGGTTTCACGACATTCGTCAAAACTTGCAGATAAACTTCTTGTGAAAGAAATGTAGTGGCATGGTATCATCCCCACTCGACACAACATCTAGGACGTGAAAGCCAAACTTCTCCAAAGCGTTATACTTGACCACAATATCGTAAACAGTTCTTTCGGGTACCCAAAGAATCGATCTATTTCAGTGGGCGATAATTGCGGTTCTCCGGTTGTACTCCGCACTTTTCCGTATCATCTCGACCATTTTGAGGTTCTGACAGTTTACTAGATGCCTTTGGCCTTCAAGAACGCCAAACGCGACCTCCGGTGGAACTACGATATGGCGGGAAATTCAAATTGAAATTTTACCGGATTTATACGCCATTTCTCGAGTGGGCCAGTAGATCGTAGCAGATCAGGAAAGTAAGACCGGTCGATATGGACAGGTGATAGAAAGCCATAAGTGTGCTATCGCATTTGGACACCGTGAATGACGCTGCCCGTTTTGTTGCCGTATAAACACGGAGTGCCCAGAGCGTCTAAAGGTGTGGTGCACCGCCCACGACCCAAGACACAGAGAGCGGAGAAGAGTATCGCACCTTATCAGTGATAATCGACCTCGTACCCAACAAGAATTCCTGCCATCATTGAATGCATGTCTGTCTCAACCAGTTTCTGAGCAAACATTGAGAATGGAACTGCATTTATTTGGCATTTGAAGTCCGGTATTTCGCAGAAGGGCATTATTCACAGTGGTACAAATATGTATGCACTTCTTCAGTGGTCCAAACAACGCAGAACCTGACTGCTGTCCGACGTGTACGATTTTGTTTTTCACAAATGAGACAAAGATATCGAGTATACTGTCAGTCCAATCAGACATTTATTGCTCAGTTCGTGGATGGTGTAGTTCATGTCGGAGGTGGTTACGTGGCGTTTTCCCTGTGTTTTCGGTACAAGATTTGGGTCCACTCATTATGGTGCATCTGAACCAGTACGTGTTTATTTCAACATTTCAAGTGACCAAGTGATGCTTTTGCTTCTACCTCTACATGAAGGACATGCTGTGGACACTCCCGCCTTCCATGACGACAATAGCCGCATTAGCAGAACTGCACGGATGCGTTCCTAGCTTCCCAAACATTCGAACATTCTACCGCACTTCGACTGACCTCGGTACTACCCAAGGTAAATCTCATAAAAATATTTGGGGCTATTTGTAACAGCGAGTAAAATGTATAAATCAAGGTCTTCACAGTTTGGTATTTCTCTGGGATGTAAGCGTAAGCCGTGCTTTTGTGTGTGTGTGTGTGTGTGTGTGTGTGTGTGTGTGTGTGTGTGAGTGTGTGTGTGTGTGTGTGTGATTTACGCGGTATGAGCGAGATGTCTCTTGGCTGTGAATAATATTTGTCCCATGTGCTGACCTCTGCTATCATAATATTTCAAATCCTGTCTTTTGGGCACTGTTCAGTGCCACATCTCAAGTGATTAAGCTTTACGTTGTACTTTTTACTACCACTAAGTATGCCCTGTCCCTCTCTAGTTTTATTTTACCTTTGTCACAGTAAACGATTACTCTTGTCGTATAAACACTCTTTATGTAATATTAGTAATTCGGTCACAACCTGTGACTATTAAGTATTTTTTCGTAAGAAATTGACCTGCCTCCTGCTTGTTAAATGATTCACTTCATATACATTCCTAGAAAAGAAAAATAATCTTACAGGCTTAAAAGTTGATCGTGTATTGTTCAAATAAAATTGGTTCACTCTTAATTATGCCAAGCTAATACTAATCCCAGACTCTCTTTTCGTTAAATGTATATACATTGTGGGCTCTAGCTTCGCCTTACCCAAATAAAAAATACACAAATCAAAAAGTTTTGCATCACCTCGGTTCCGAAAGTTCCGGAACCAGTACAGAAAATTGGAATAGAGATCAACACAAACATCATTTCTGCTCTTTTTATTCCCCATGAAATCTACACATTGCATGTTGTACCACCACACCGCGAGACCTTCAGAGGTGGTGGTCCAGATGGCTATACACACCTATACCTCTAATACTCAGTAGCATGTCCTCTTGCATTGACACATGCCTGTATTCGTCGTGGCATACTATCCACAAGTTCACCAAGGCACTGTTAGTCCAGAATGTTCCACTCCTCAACGGCGATTCGGCGTAGATCCCTCAGACTCGTTGATTGGTTACGTCGTCCATAAACAGGTGTTTTCAATCTAATCCAGGCATGGTCGATAGGGTCCATGTCTGGAGAACATGCTGACCACTCTAGTCGAGTGATGTCGTTATCCTGAAGGACGTCATTCACAAAATGTGCACGATGGGGCCGCGAACTGTCGTCCATGAAGACGAATGCCTCGCCAATATGCTGCCGATATGGTTGCGCTATCGGTCGGAGGATGGCATTCACGCATCGTACAGCCGTTACTGCACATTACATGACCACCAGCGGCGCATCTCGGCCCCACATAATGCCATCCCAAAACAGCAGGGAACCTCCACCTTGATGCACTCACTGGACAATGTGTAAAAGGCGTTCAGCCTGACCAGGTTGCCTCCAAACACGTCTCCGACGATTGTCTGGTTGAAGGAATATGCGACACTCATCGATGAAGAGAAGGTGATGCCAATTCTGAGCGGTCCATTCGGCATGTTGTTGGGGCCATCTGTACCGCGCTACATGGTGTCGTGGTTGCAAAGATGGACCTCGCCATGGTCTTCGGGAGTGAAGTTGCGCATCATGCAGGCTATAGCGCACAGTTTGATTCGTAACACGACGTCCTATGCTTGCACGAAAAACGTTATTCAATATGGTGGCGTTGCTGTCAGGGTTCCTCCGAGCCATAATCTGTAGGTAGCGGTCATCCACTGCAGTAGTAGCGCTCGAGAGGCCCTAGCGAGGCATGTCATCGACAGTTCCTGTCTCTCTGTATCTCCTCCATGTCCGAACAACATTGCTTTTGTTCACGCCGAGACGCGTGGACAGTTCCCTTGTTGAGAGCCTCTCCTGGCACAAAGTAATAATGCGGACGCAATCGAATCGCGATATTGATCGTCTGGGCGTGGTTGAACTACAGACAACACGAACCGTGTACCTCCTTCCTGGTGGAATGACTGGAACTGATCGACTGTAAGACCCTCTCCGTCTAATAGGCGCTGCTCATGCATGGTTGTTTACATCTTTGGGCGGGTTTAGCGACATCTCTGAACAGTCAAAGGGACGTCTATCTTCAGGAGTTCTGGGAATTGGGATGATGCAGAACTTTCTTTGATGTGTGTGGTATTAAATACCGCATAACAAAGTAGTGGTACGTAATTTTTCCCTTTTGCATTAAAAAAAAACTTTATGGAATATCATGTAACATCTTTTTTTTCTATCACCCTTAGAAAGCTAACAGCGATGAAATAGCTCTGTGTCAGACATACTAGTGAAGGAGGACGGTCAGTTTATTACTATATTCCTCTGATATCGTGATAAATATAATTTTTGACATTCGTAATTTCTGAAACTCAATTTTTGTTCTTTCAATAATAATGTCTAAAATGCAAATCTGACTGCGTGTACTGCGTTTATTAAACTATTATTAAATTATATTATCTGTGAAGTAGCAATTATTTTCTTTGGCTTTTATTTAAGAGATACTCCCATTAATTTCCTTAACAATGGATTTAAATTTATTTTCGTTACCTTATGAACAAGGTTAACTAGGAAATAAAAAATCAGTACTGTTATTTTTCAGGCTATACGGTAGGTTGTAAATTTATTTCCTTTTATTCGGTACATACACTGAAACGTATTGTAGTGTAGCCCCAGTCCTATCTTCGCTTTGGTTATAAAAATAATTAGTATCACTGCAATCTGCTCCTGCCAATTAACAGATATGAAGAAGTTCTCTTCCTCTTCGGGCATAAGCGTGTAAATTACTTTTAGCCGTTATAGGTTGCCAGAAAATATGGAAACCCACAACAGCTCATGAAAAAAGTGATCAGTAACACTGTACTTTGTTTTTTAATTGTCCTGTATGAACTCTCACGGATGCAGAGAATTCGAATAAGAATATTTTATCGTTAATGTATAAGACAGTGCGTCAGCAACTCAGGCTTTCCGGTGACTAAACAGTAGTCTCTGTTACAATAATAGATATCATCTTCTGTCACGAACATTCAAGGAAATTTGCAAAATCCTTCCCCACACTAAAGAGCAGTCACAACACTTAATAGTTGTTCCTCATTACAGGCAAAATCACTCCGTAGCGGTAGTCAAACCGTTGACCCTTCCTACCAAACTCTGTACGCTATCCATCACTACCAATGCGAACTGACTTGCTCCGGATAAAATTATCAGTCTGTGACCACTAAAGAGTATCTCAACCTAATCGCCCTACCTGTTATAGGATTCTTAAAGTACCATGTAAGTCGAATTCGGTTCATTTACAACTCCGTAACATAGCCGAATATATCGATTACTGAAACAGAATTAAATTTTTAGTCTCCCATACTCCTTTGGCCTTACGTACCTACTTCTCTATTACGACTTTAAACAAGCTTACGAACGATTAAAGCCCGACAAACAAATAGCGTTGTTAGACTTTGTAGCAATAAGTCGCTTCCCACGCCCGGGTTCCCGGGTTCGATTCCCGGCGGGGTCAGGTATTTTCTCTGCCTCGTGATGGCTGGGTGTTGTGTGCTGTCCTTAGGTTAGTTAGGTTTAAGTAGTTCTAAGTTCTAGGGGACTGATGACCATAGATGTTAAGTCCCATAGTGCTCAGAGCCATTTGAACCATTTTTGAGCAATAAGTATACTGCATCGGATGGCCGACGGAGAATTGTATGGTTCCATGTTTCTATGATGCAGTAGTCTCTTTAACAGCCACGGAACTTCCGCAGTGTTGGGTACCATCACAATCATCATTTTACAGATTCTCCCTCCCTTTGACCCGTCTACAAGGCATCTATATAAAAAATTATATAAAAAAACAAAATGTACATAAATAACGATATTTATATGTATTTCATCAGCCAAGTATTGATCATCTGCAACTGAGGTTATGTGGCTAATTTCTTGGTGACACAAGCCACACCAGTGTGGTACGTCACAACTGTAACCTTTCGCTGTTCTACATCCACGTCTATACTCGGCAAGCCACCTTATGGTGTATGGTGGAGTGTTCTTCCTGTATCACTGTCCTTCTTCCCAATTTCTTGGTCCACATGTGAACTTCACATGGGAAGAACGATTGCCGGTAAGCTTCCGCGTGGTCGCAAATTTCTAGTTTCACCTTCACGGTTTTTCCCAAGGTATACGTACGAGGGAGCAATATATTTGTAAAACTTTTCTATTAACCTAAGCTCACGGGTTTTTAGCAATAGACCTCAACGTGGTGTATGACGCTTCTCGTGTAGTATCTGTCACTGGTGTTGACTGCGTATCTCCGTGACGGTTTCCAGCTAACTAAAAGAACCTGTGACGAAACGCACTGCTTTTCTTAAGATCTTCTACATTTACTCAATAAAGTCTTATGTTGTAGGTCTCAGACTACTGAAGATTCAGATATCGGTCGGGGTCCCAGACTACTGAACAATATTCAGGTATCGGTCGAAACTATCTCCTTCTTGTATGGACCAAACGGGCAATGATGCTTCCATTGAATCTCTACGATTGACCTTTCTTGCAATTAGTTTTATATGGTAGCTCAAGTTTAAATAGCTCCGTATGCATAGTCCCAGATAATGTATTTGACGGCTTCCAGTAATTATTCGGCAATCGAGCAGTCACACACTAAAGGGTGTTTGGGCCTTTCTATGTGGAGCGCGTTTGAAGATCAACTGCGCATCCCTGCAACAAGCGACTGTCCTCTTGGTGTCTTACGGGAATTCTCTATAATTTTCTAGCATTGCCGTTTCTCTGTATACAAAAATTTCATTCGCGAACAGCCTCACATTGCTATTGACTATATCATTTATCTGTACTGTGAACAGTAACGGTCTTATAAAACTTCCTTAGGGTAAATCTAAGGACACTTTTACAACTGAATACATCTCTCTATGAAGAATATCATGATGTGTTTTATTTGCTAGAAACTGTTCAGTCCAACGGTGGTCTGACACACTGTACGCTTGCAGTATGTAACTCTCCAACAAAATAATGTCAGTGATATTCTGATGGAATACGTCTCATTTTTTGACTAAGTTTAATTTGTGTGGGTCTAAAGTGTTCTTACGGTGTTTCCAGCGTGTCCGCTTTGTACTGCTGTTGGCAGTTTTTTTACCGTCGGTCGTAGCTAATCTGGTGACAGTACATGGCAGCCCGTGAAATTCGTGAGATTTTATAATCTTGATTGTCACACATATTTGGCCTTATTTTCGAATATATTACATTTCTGAGGCTGTGGTTAGGTTGGGAAACATTAGCACAACTTAGATTTGTAATGAAAGTAGACTTTATCACTGGCACATATGGTGGAGACGTCTCCTCGTCCTTCTCTCTGCCTGTCTCCGCCTCCTCCCTCTCACTCTCCCCTACTTCTGTCCATCTTCTCCTCCTCCCTGTACATCTCCTGCCCCTCTCTGTGACAACGTCCTCGTCTCCTGTGTCTATCCATCCCCTTCTCCTCCTCCTTTTCTTTCTGTCCATATCTCCATATCACCTCTCCTATCCCCTCTCTCTGTCCATGTTCTCCTCCACACTCCTCCTCTTCCTCCCCCCCCCCCTTATGTTTGTCAACCACCTTGTGCCACTTCTCGCTCTGTCCATCTCGTCCTCTCATCTCTGTCTCTTCCTCCCCCCTCTCGATCTGTCCATATCCTCCTCCCCCCAGCCTCTGACCGTCTCCTCTCGCCTCCCCCCCTTTCTCATCCTTCCCAGTCTCACTATCCGTCTTCTCTCCCCTCCGCCCAACTCATTCTGATACTGCTGGCACAACATGCCAGTCGAACAGGATAGTAGAAATGCCAGATGTTACCCAAACTTTCCACCCACACGCCCATCTCTTTTGCAGCTAGGTGTTTCTTACACCCATAATACTTCTTTCAAAGCAATACTCAGTATCGGTATTAATTTGATTAAACTTGGTCCAGTGTTTCAGAAGGAGATGTAGAACATACATCATACAAACCATCATACAAACACACACATACAAGTATATTGTAATCTTAGCTGTCTCTGATATTTGCTGCTTTTCTTACTATATCATGGTTTCTGAGGTTGGTTGGATTAGGAAATAATAGCACAACTTAAATTACTGTGAGTTCAAATGAACACCTTGATATCAGAAATATTTGGCTGTTTTGTCGGATTATGTGAAGATTTCTTGTGATTGCGAACCTCATAGCTCAGTGTAAACAAAATATACAATGACTAATGTGAGTGAGTGCGCACGTAAGACACATGATTCATCGTGTTGAGTTCCCGTAATCCATCATGGGAACCTTTAGCAACCCCAGGAGCAATGGAATCACTTGTAGACACTGCTGTGCAGTACAGTGTCCTGTTGCTCCTCAGCAGTCGCCGCACGCTGTCACTGTGCCTTTTCAGGCGCTGCGCTGGCAGACGGGCGACGGCGCGCCGGCGCTGGAGGTGCCCGGCCTGCGCAGCGTGCTGCCCAACGGCTCGCTGCTGCTGGCGCCCTTCAGCCCGCGCCAGTTCCGGCCCGACGTGCACACCGCCGCCTACCACTGCGTCGCCTCCAACAGCGTGGGCACCGCCGTCAGCCGCCGGGTCGCCGTCCGAGCGGGTAAGACTACAACCCACAAGTAGCTCTCTCGCAGTAGGAGTATCTCTGGAATGAGCCTAGCGTACTGCGCAGGTCGCCATCACCAAACCCGAAATGTAACACCAAGTTTTTCGGGACGGACTTGTATTATTAAATGCTTCTTGTACACTTATCTCGTTAACTCTTGGTGAAAATCAGAGCTTTGGTCCATATCCACCATTTAGAAAAGTAACTGACTGAAGGAGAAGTAGAGCAACTCACCGATCTAGCTAATGCCCTGCGACCAGAGATTACCTTGGCGCCAACGATGAAACTTTACTAGTACTGTCTTTGTTTACATCACAATGTATAGTACGGAACATACTCTTGTGCCAATAATATTGTACCAGGAATAAATTAAAATAGTCCCAGTCCCTCGGTTCCCACCAAGGTTTTTGGGAGATTTCACTTGGTAATCAGGTGAATACTACAAGTTTTAAGTCCCCTCCGAAATCATCGCAACTGGTAATCCCTTGGCCCCACTATTAGCCTGACAAGATATCTGACTGAAAATAACCGCAGTTTCTTAACCCTTTAAGTGACCAAATGCTTTATCTAGCGTGACAATGAAATACATGTCTCTACCTGGTCTTTGGGAACAGTAATAAATGAAACTGCTCAATTTGTTGTCTGTTTCTAAGCACACCATAAGTTATATTGTGGTAAATATTCATACGAATAAATCATAAAGTCTGTACTGAAAAAGTGTCGATAAGTTTCCAGGAAATTAGCAACATCAACTTCTATTAGTAAATATATGCTCTTGACATGAACATATTTCCCAAAGGATTCGGGTTCATAGCAAACTTTAGACCATGCATAGAAAGTCAATTCTAGCCACTTGAGTACCAGTGTCAGTTTGACGTCTTTCACGAAATGCTTCTTCAAGCACAGCAGAACAGTGTATCCTACCTGCTGCATCGGTACTACACTTGACACTGTGTCATCCACATTACCGTCAGTTACTGTAGTAGTGTTTGAAAAGATATAGTAGCCACATTATCTGCATCACAGTCTCTTTCAAATTCTCAATCTTCTACGTTCTTTCTTGTAAGTTCTTCCAGTAGTTCATTAGACGATTAGCCAGAACTTCAGCTGCCATGGCACTACGCCACCTCCAATAAGCCATTCCGATAGATCTAAAAGAAATATTCATGAATGTTAGTGCGATCTCTCTAACTATAAAAGCCAGTAAAACATAGTAAATAATACACGTGATACTTTCGAGTGTGCGCATAGACTGTTTTCATCATGTTGCATATTTTCAGTAGTCATCCTAAATGTTGCTGTGGTAATTTGTATGATCTCAGCTGTTAACGTTTTATATGTAATATGAGAAACAATCTGCATTCTACATCCATTATTAGATAAGCATATCATAGTATATAATCACTAAGGGATGTAACCAGGGACTGGATCCAAGACATCGCATTTGCTCACACGTACGGCACGAAAATAAACTAACTGTAACCTTGTCATTCCACGAGTCGGAGAGTCGATTGTCAAAAGCGTGAATGTTTTAAGGTAGCTATAAATCTGAAAAAAGAATCATAGGTTCAGTCTCTAAACCTCAGGTGTCATTGAGCTGAAATGAAAAGAAGAGCCGCGCGGGATTAGCCGAGCGGTCTCAGGCGCTGCAGTCCTGGCGGAGGTTCGAGTCCTCCCTCGGGCATGGGTGTGTGTGTTTGTCCTTAGGATAATTTAGGTTAAGTAATGTGTAGGCTTGGGGACTGATGACCTGAGAAGTTAAGTCCCATAAGATTTCACACACATTTGAACATTTTTTTGAAAAGAAGATAAGGATTTCTGATCAGACGATAAATGGTACTGTCAGCGGCAACAGAAAAATGTCCAACGAGACTAGGATTCGTCATGAGTAGGACGGTAGGGCAAAGAGTGGGTTACTGTAAATAGTTCACTCATACCATTATTCTCATCGAAAGCGATATAAATCAGCGCCAACGACGACAGTTCAGGTCTACATGCAGAATAATTCAGTATGGAAAGGCAGATGAAGCTCTAGTAATTATAGGAGGCTGGAACACTGTGTAGGGGAATGAATGGAACTGAATACGGAGGTACGGGAAAGTATCAGTTCCATAGTAAGAATGAGAGAGGATAAAGTGTAATTGAGTTCTGCAATATATTTCAGACAGTAACAGCGAAAACGTTGCACGAAAAATAAGAGAGAAAACATGTACTTGGAAAAGGCCTGGAGATCGGGAAAGATTCCGATTGTATTATATCCTCGCTAGATAGAGATGCCGAAATCAGGTGCCGGATTAACTCAAATCACTGATGAGTAATGATGAAGAGTAGACTGAAACTTAAGAGAATCGTCTTAAAGAATAAATGTGGAATAATGGGATAATGAATACTACAATAGTAGAGTTGAAGAAGAATTTCCATCCCAAAAAGGGCAGCCGCAGACGTTGGGAAGACCAGTATGGGGACAAGCAGAGTGACTACGAAGAAACATTGGTCAATAGAAGAAATACTTCACTTAATCGACGAAAGAAGGAACTACAAAAATTTCTCCCGATAAATTGTCAGAAAATATAAAAATAAATTGTCTTGGTAAGGGTTGATCCAGCATAGACCCACAATGGTTTGGAAGAAGAAAAGGGAATCGACTTGGAAGACATTGGGTATCCAATACTATGAACATACTTTAACAGAGCTATGGAAGACTAGCAATCAAATAATGCGAAAGGTGTAAATAACATCAAATGGGAATTTCTACACTCACTGGGGCAAATGGCAACCAAATAACTGTTCAAACTGGTTTGTAAGATCTTTGAGTTTGGAGACATACGATCAAACTTTCGAAAAAATATCGTCTGTGTAATTCCGACGATAGTAAGGGCAGGTGATGCGAGAACTATCGCACAATCAGCTTAACATCTCAGGCACCTAAGGTGCTGGCAAAAATAACATGCTAAAGTATCGAAAATGTAATGGAATCTGTTTGCTAGAGATTAGGTAAAGCAACCAGAAAGTCGATTCTGACTTTGTGCTTCTTAATGGAAGCAACACTTGAGAAAAAGCGGGACATGTTCTTAGGTACTGTCGACCACGAAAAAAATTTAGATAACGCAAATTCGTGCTAGATGATCGAAATTGTCAGATAAAATGGTGTAGGCGATAGGGAAAGAAGGGTAATGTGCAATATGGACATGAACTAAGAAAGAAAAATAAGAACGGCAGATCAAGAAGAAATGCGGTGAACAAAAAAGGTATAGGACAACGTGGTAATCTTTCGGCCCTACAATTGAGTCTGTACATCGAAAAAGCTATGACGAACTGAAAGGAAGGCTCAGAAGTGGGATTAAAATTCACGGTGAAATATCAATCATAAGATTGACTCATGACATTGCTATCCTCTGTGAAAATCAGGAAGAATTGTCGGATCTGCTGAATGGATCGAACAATATAATGAGCACATACTATGGGATAAGAGTAAACCGAAGAACGATGGAAGCAATGTAAAGTAACAGAAATGAGTTTGGGAACAACGAAGTAGATATAATGAAGGAATTCTTCAACAGTAAAAACAAAATAACATGTGACTCATGAAACAAGGAGAAAATACAAAACAGACAAGTACAGGGAAACAGGGCATTATTGGTCAAAAGACGTCTACTACTATCAAACATTGGCCTTCACTTGAGGAGGAAATTTCTGGTAACGTACGTCTGAAGAACAGCGTTGTAAAGAAGTGAATCAAGGACTATGGAAAAGTTAGATGAGACTTGAAGCGTTAGAGATGTCGTACTACAGAAGGATGTTGATAATGAGGTTCTCAGAAGAATCGGCGAATATGAAAAACATTGACGAGAATAAGGAATAGGATGATAGTACATGTGTTATGACATCAAGGAATAACTTCCGTGGAACTCAAGGGAGCTGTAGGGAGTGAAAAGTGTAGAGGAACATAAATAATGTAATACACTCTAAGGCAAAAAAGACGTCGCACCACGAAGTAATTATCCGAATGGGACGGAAATCCGTAGATGTGATGCACATTTACAGATAAAGGAAATGATTAAAAATTTAGAAAAAAATGATGATTTAATCAAGGAAAAGAGCATCGCCGAGTCTTAACGCGTTGGTCCACATCTGGCTCTTATGTAAGCAGTTATTCAGGCTTGGCACTGATTGACAGAGTTGTTGGATGTCTTCCTCAAGGATAAAATGCCAAATTCTGTCCAGTTGGTGCGTTAGATCGTCAAAATTACGAGATGGTTGGAGGCCCCTGCCCATTACGCTCCAAGCATCCCTAGTCGGGGAGAGATTCGATATCTTGCTGCCACGGTAGAGTTTGGCAAGCGCGAATACAAGCATTAGAAACTTTCGCCATGTGTAGGAGGGCATTATCTTGCTGAAATGTAAGTTCAGGATGGCTTGCCATCAAGGGCAACAAATGGGGTCTGGAATATCGTCGATATACCGCTGTGCTGTAAGGGCGCGCGGATGACAACAAAAGCTGCCCTGCTGTGGAGACGTCGGCAATATTCAAGGTCCGCTTTTGCTGTCCATCATGGCAAACCATTCTGGCCGTACATTTCAGCGAGATTGTGTATGTCTTCGTGCTTCCCTAAATCTATCTTGGCCAACAAGATCGACGGATCGCTCCCCAATTGAGAAAATCTGGAGCATTATGGACAGGACAACCGACCAGCTAGGTATTTTGACAATCTAACGCACCAATTGAACAGAATTTGCTACGATATCCCTCAGGACATTCAGAAACTCTGTCAATCAATGATCAACGTCAAGTCGACTAAATGCTTCCTCAAGGGACAGACTATTGCGTAATCTTTCCTTGCATATACACTGAGGCGCCAAAGAAACTGGTACAGGCATGCGTATTCAAATACAGAGACAAATGTAAACAATTTTTCCGAGGGCATGCAGCTTTACTGTATGGTTAAATGATGATGGCGTCCTCTTGGGTAAAATATTCCGGAGGTAAAATAGTCCCCCATTCGGATCTCCGGGCGGGGACTACTCAGGAGGACGTCATTATCAGGAGAAAGAAAACTGGCGTTCTACGGATCGGAACGTGGAATGTCAGATCCCTTAATCGACCAGGTAGGTTAGAAAATTTAAAAAGGGAAATGTATAGGTTAAAGTTAGATATAGTAGGAATCAGTGAAGTTCGCTGGCAGGAGGAACAAAACGTTTGGTCAGGCGAATACAGGGTTATAAATACAAAATCAAATAGGGGTAATGCAGGAGTCGGTTTAATAATGAACAAAAAATAGGAGTGCGGGTAAGCTACTACAAATAGCATAGTGAACGCATTATTGTGGCCAAGATAGACACGAATCCCATGCCTACTACAGTAGTACAAGTTTATATGCCAACTAGCTCTGCAGATGAAGAAATTGAAAAAAATGTATGATGAAACAAAAGAAATTTTTCAGATAGTGAAGGGAGACGAAAATTTAATAGTCATGGGTGACTGGAATTCAGTAGTAGGAAAAGGGAGAGAAGGAAACGTAGTGGGTCAATATGGATTGGGGCTAAGAAATGAAAGAATGATAGAATTTTGCACAGAGCACAACTTAATCATAGCTAACACTTGGTTCAAGAATCATAAAAGAAGGTTGTATGCATGGAAGAAGCCTGGAGATACTGACAGGTTTCAGATAGATTATATAATGGTAAGACAGAGATTTAGGAACCAGGTTTTACGTTGTAAGGCGTTTCCAGGGGCAGATGTGGACAATGACCACAATCTATTGGTTATGAACTGTAGATTAAAACTTAAGAAACTGCAAAAAGGTGGGAATTTAAGGAGATGGGACCTGGATAAACTGACTAAACAAGAGGTTGTACAGACTTTCAGGGAGAGCATAAGGGAACAATTGACAGGAATGGGGGAAAGAAATACATTAGAAGAAGAATGGGTGGCTTTGAGAGATGAAGTAGTGAAGGCAGCAGAGGATCAAGTAGGTAAAAAGACGAGTGCTAGTTGAAGTCCTTGGGTAACAGAAGAAATATTGAATTTAATTGATGAATGGAGAAAATACAAAAATGCAGTAAGTGAAGCAGGCAAAAAGGAATACAAACGTCTCAAAAATGAGATCGACAGGAAGTGCGAAATGGCTAAGCAGGGATGGCTAGAGGACAAATGTAAGGATGTAGAGGCTTATCTCACTAGGGGTAAGATAGATACTGCCTACAGGAAAATTAAAGAGACCTTTGGAGAAAAGAGAACCACTTGTATGAATATCAAGAGCTCAGATGGAAACCCAGTTCTAAACGAAGAAGGGAAAGCAGATAGGTAGAAGAAATATGTAGAGGGTCTATACAAGGGCGATGTACTTGAGGGCAATATTATGGAAATGGAAGAGGATCTAGATGAAGATGAAATGGGAGATACGATACTGCGTGAAGAGTTTGACAGAGCACTGAAAGACCTGAGTCGAAACAAGGCCCCGAGAGTAGACAACATTCTATTAGAATTACTGACGGCCTTGGGAGAGCCAGTCCTGACAAAACTCTAACATCTGGTGAGCAACATGTGAGCAACATATGTGAGACAGGCGAAATACTCTCAGACTGCAAGAAGAATATAATAATTCCAATCCCAAAGAAAGCAGGTGCTGACAGAAGTGAAAATTACCGAACTATCAGTTTAATAAGTCACGGATGCAAAATACTAACGCGAATGGAAAAACTGGTAGAAGCCGACCTCGGGGAAGATCAGTTTGGATTCCGTAGAAATGTTGGAACACGTGAGGCAATACTGACCTTACGACTTATCTTAGAAGAAAGATTAAGGAAATGCAAACCTACGTTTCTAGCATTTGTAGACTTAGAGAAAGCTTTTGACAGAAAGGTTATTTACAATTTGTACAGAAACCAGATGGCAGTTATAAGAGTCGAGGGGCATGAAACGGAAGCAGTGATTGGGAAGGGAGTGAGACAGGGTTGTAGCCTCTCCCCGATGTTATTCAATCTGTATATTGAGCAAGCAGTGAAGGAAACAAAAGAAACTTTCGGAGCAGGTATTAAAATCCATGGAGAAGAAATAAAAACTTTGAGGTTCGCCGATGACATTGTAATTCTGTCAGAGACAGCACAGGACTTGGAAGAGCAGTTGAACGTAATGGACAGTGTCATGAAAGGAGGGTATAAGATGAACATCAACAAAAGCAAAACGAGTATAATGGAATGTAGTCGAATTAAGTCAGGTGATGCTGAAGGAATTAGATTTGGAAATGAAACACTTAAAGTAGTAAAGGAGTTTTGCTATTTGGGGAGGAAAATAACTGACGATGGTCGAAGTAGAGAGGATATCAAAGGTAGACTGGCAATGGCAAGGAAAGCATTTCTGAAGAAGAGAAATTTGTTAACGTCCAGTATTGATTTAAATGTCCGGAAGTCTTTTCTGAAAGTATTTGTATGGAGCGTAGCCATGTATGGAAGTGAAACATGGACGATAAGTAGTTTGGACAAGAAGAGATTAGAAGCTTTCGAAATGTGGTGCTACAGAAGAATGCTGAAGATTAGATGGGTAGATCATATAACTAATGAAGAGGTACTGAATAGGATTGGTGAGAAGTTTGTGCACAACTTCACTAGAAGAAGAGATCGGTTGGTAGGACATATTCTGAGGCATCGAGTGATCACCAATTTAGTACTGGGGGGCAGCGTGGAGGGTAAAAATGGTAGAGGGAGACCAAGAGATGAATACACTAAACAGATTTAGAAGGATGTAGGTTGCAGATGAAGAAGTGCTGGATGGGGGAATGGGAGATGAAGAAGCTTGCACAGGATAGAGTAGCATGGAGAGCTGCATCAAACCAGTCTCAGGACTGAAGACCACAACAACAACAACAATGTAAACAAGCAGGATAGCTGGCCGCTGTGGACGAGCGGCGCCGCGCGGCTACTACCGTCGCAGGTTCGGATCCTGCCTCGGGCATGGATATGTGTGATGTCCTTAGGTTAGTTAGGTTTAATTAGTTCTCAGTTTAGAGGACTGATGACCTCAGATGTTAAGTCCCATAGCGCTTAGTGCCATTTGAACCAAGCAGTATACGGCGCTGCGGTCGGCAACGCTTATGTAGGACAACAAGTGTCTACCGCAGTTTGTTAGATCGATTACAGCTGCTACAATGGCAGTTTATCAAAATTTAAGTGAGTTTGAACGTGGTGTTGTAGTCGTCGCACGGGCGATGGTATACAGCATCTTCGAGGCAGCACTGAAGTGGGGATTTTCCAGTACGACCATTTCACGAGTGTGCCGTGAATATCAGGAATCCGGTAAAACATCAAATCTCCGACTTCGTTGCCGCCGGAAAAAGATTCTACAAGAGTGGAACCAACGACGATTGAGGAGAATCGTTCAACGTGACGGAAGCGCAAACCTTCCACAAATTGCTGCAGTTTCAATGCTGGGCCGTCAACAAGTGTTAGCGTGCGAACCATTCAACGAAACATCATCGATACGGGCTTTCGGAGCTGAAGGCTCACTCGTGTACCCATGATGACTGCAGGACACTAAGTCTTTACTCCTCGCCTGTGCCCGTCAACACCGACATTGGACTGTTGATTACTGGAAACATGTTGCCTGGTTTGACGAGTCTCGTTTCAAACTGAATTGAGCGGATGTACGTGTACGGGTATGGAGACAACGTCGTGAATCCATGAGTCCATGGACCCTGCATGTTAGCAGGCTAGTGTTCAAGCTGGTGGAGGCTCTGTAATGGAGTGCGGCGTGTGCAGTTGGTGTGATATGGGACCGCGGATACGTCTATATACGACTCTGACAGGTGACACCTACGTAAGCATCCTGTCTGATCACCTGCATCCATTCATGTCCATATTGCATTCCGACGGACTTGAGCAATTCCAGCAGGACAATGCGACACCCCACATGTCCAGAATTGCTACATAATGGCTTCAGGAACACTCTTCTGAGTTTAAACATTTCCGATTGCCACCAAGTCTCCTCAGACATGAACCTTTTTGAGCATATCTGGGATGCCTTGCAATTTCCTGTTCAGAAGAGATCTCACCCCCGTCGTACTCTTACGGATTTATGGACAGCCCTGCAGGATTCATGGTGTCAGTTCCCCATCCAGCACTACTTCAGACATTAGTCGTGTCCATACCACGTCGTGTTGCGGCACTTCTGCGTGCTCTTCATTGTAGAATACAAGTTGCACCACTCCAACTTGCTTCGTGCTGAAATGCTGAACATTTGCATATATAAGCAGGCAGGACGCTTCACGACTTGATGGTCGTTTCATGTCGACTTCATTGTCTTGTACCTCTCCATCACGAATAAAAAGTATGTACATTTAGTCAAGCAGTCGTTGCACTCACTATATTCTTAAGTATAACCCGACTGTGCGAGATTTGAATATTACATTATCCAGCAGCTTTACGTAACGCAGTTAACGTTCACACTGGATTTTGGAGCGTGAAGTGTATTGCTGTTATAAACAATGCTTTCAAAACTATTTGCACGTTAACATTGCAAACGGAACGAAGGTCCTGTTTCATGAATTATATTGATCTTCAGTTGTAATTTTCAAAGGGGAAAATTTTTAATTTCACTTATCGAGAGTGAATAATTTTGATTTTAATTTCGTGATAGAAGAATTTCATTTATAATTGGCAACATTAATTCTAATTTCAAGAGAGAATACTTTTTCCTTTTACATTTTATGAAAGAAGATTCTAAACTGAGCTGACCAAAGAACCTGCACCAGTGAATGCTGAAACTGGCAAGTGGAAGCCTGGGTTGGGGCGATGGCCCACGAGAGACATACCTGCAGTCGCTTAGCCACGCTTGTATGTGCCTGATGACTCGAAGGCAGCCGCTTCGAAACCAGGTAGTGAAAGCATTTTTCGTCGGCAGTATGTGGCCGTTAATGAGACGCTAGTTGCTGGCATATACTTTGCGTCATACGTAGGATTTAATTCCAGAACTCTCCGCCGAGTTGCACGGAATCAAGGCATGAAAACTATTGGTAGGGGTCCATTTGCGGTATTAAGCTGTGCCGATCTCTTTTAGCTGTTCGAGAGTAGTAGGATATATACTAACATAAGATATTATACTCATCACTTATGTTTATTACATACTGTACGGCAATAAATTTCCTTCTGAATGGGATCCGTCTTGAGTAATTACATATTTTCTTCTTTTGCCCAAACACGTTTCGAAGATGTTACAGCACCAACTTTGGCTTTTTTTCTTCCTCTTAAACAATAGGAAACGTGCTCTTTATTATCTTTACACCCAAATTACAGTTTTTTACCACGTAATTCAGAAATTGTAAAGTATAAAAGATTTTTTTTATATAGCTATACGTACTTTTCACATGCTGTGGGTTTTGTGGTTTTCTTCCTCTTCACCAAATTTTGTGGTTTTTGTGATTTTTCAGAACAATAAAATAAAACATACAAAGTTATGAAATCTAGAGCGTGTGGTAAAATGGTATATATAGAAAAAAAACTCGTCTCTTTTCAAATTTGTGAATTTTTCCTGAAAAACAAAAATTTATATATGTACACTTAGTAAGGAACTTTTCTTTTGTTGTTTAATAGAAATTAAATAAAAAACCACTGATTATGCTGTAACTTCAGTGAAACATATGTGGATAAGAAAATAAAGTATTGTTCGTTCAAGGCCGATCCCTCCCAAAAAGAAATTTATTAGCAAACAAATACGGACACAAGAACTTCAACTTCATGATGAATATACGATACTAAATTTATTGCAGCCTCTTGTAATAATCGACTTTCAAAATCCGTGAAAACCTGAATTAAAGCACTCACACAAATAAAGCCACGTAAAGGGAGGTAAAAAATCTATCTTAATGGCGTCATACTTCATTGCACGTCTTATTTAGTTAGTGTACGGCATAGCAAAATAGTTATATTTACATCCAGGGAACAAGCAATAGTTTATAAAAAGAACAACTGAAATTCATATATAAAAAGTACAATAAGTACTAGAGTCTCGAATAAACTGACATATTTAGATATTCGATTGTGTCTTGGGTGAAGAAGTTGGCTCGTCGATCATTGTAAGAGCATAAAGGGCATTACACTCCCTAATGTGGTAGATGGTATGTTTGTGGACTTGTCATTGATATTTGGTGAAGCTGCCTTTCTCCATTGGTGGAACGAGACACCTGTTGAGGTTTGCCCTTATTCTCAACCTGCTGCGGCTAATCCATATTTTCTATTGTGTATCGAAGCGCAGTTGTTTCTCAGTGTCACAGGAAATGTCGTACGCACATACTGACCAGGACTCCTGCCACTCTTAAAATTATCGACAGTCTATTTTCTGACTGGAGGGACTGTGGAATGCTAATGAACTGGGAACTAGGGACTGCTTTGAATTTTTATACATCATCTGATAATCTGAGGTGTGTGAATGTGGCTGAACGCAGGGAATCACTAGGCAAGAGTAGACCAAATCATTCAAAAGGTTGTCCGCTTGATGCTGTTTAGTTCTACGTTGACATTCTGCACATTGGGCTACTTCTTTGAATTATGTTCTGCATTAGGATACACCACTGCTGAGATTATGACAGTAAAGGTCGAGTATCCGCATTTATGGTACTACTGAGTTTTTATAGAAAGTTGTTCCTGGTTCGAAGTTTCATTACAGTCTTCGTTAAATGTTTAGTGTAGTGTTAAGGTCTGAAGTAGGTCACAGTGACGTATGTTAAAGTTCAGTTTGGAGGAAAACAGCGTCCTCAGTAAGTGGGCTTCTGTAGGTTTGTGTTGATCTGGTTGTTGTTTAAGTAGAAAAATGTAACCTCTGTTCGAAATTAATCCATATAGTTTTAAACTAGGACCATGAAGGGTCCTTACCGTTCTCCAATTGGAAATAATAGCACCAGGACGAATCCCCTGTGATAATGATCTAGGGGAAAAAATGGATATCCGTCAGAGGTCGAAGATATATCCAGCAGTTCCCATCTGTGCTGCCTTCCGTTTGTCAGTCAGTTTGTGCGCTACAAAGCTGGAATTGATTGTCTGCTCACGCAAACCTTAGCTACTGATGACGTCGACACGGTTCTCCCTAACTCCCTACTCCTCTGGTATCAGTCTCGGAGACAGTTCCAATTTTTTGAGCAACCGTTTACTCGACTGTGTCCTTCGTTGAACTTTGTTAACTGTCGACCCGAACATTCTCCAGTCTCAATAGTTTCTCTTCATTCATGAAAGCGTTTGAACCAGTCATAAATACGCTGCCCACTCTGGGGTTCGGCTCTGCATGCTTGTATCAGCATCAAACGTCGCCGTTTGCCGTAGTTTGTAGCAAATTTTAATGCTTGCTCATTGCTTTATTCTACTGTTGCGTAAGTCTTACACTCGCCAAGTTCGACTGACTGCAGCAGACCGCTCTGCTAATGGTCTTTCTCGCAAGCATATTTGTAAGGCCGGACAGAAAATGTTACGACTTTGACTTTAAATGCATCAATGTTATCTGTATGCAATTCTGAACAATGAACTATAGTGGTCTGTAAACGTACATCTCGAACCGGGGGCTCAAGGAGGCAACAGATGGCTTCATTCGATAACTGATTTAGCGTTTCTCTGACTAGCTAATGGCAAGCGTGCTGCTAGTACGACTACAGCACGCGTACGGGATTGTCATTTCTGTGAAAAAAATTTTAACGAATTTTGGAAAACTGACACCGGCGTGTCCTATTAAAATCTTATAACTAATCGATGTACGAATTTACAGCACCATAGCATGAAAAGCCACACGTTGGCAACCATTTTCTGATCTTTGTTGATACCTCACATCATGTCATTGACCAGTGGCCCGGAGTATTTTCAATACTCGTTACTGTGTAGATTTTCTACCCTTACATCGCACCTATTAGACCGACTTACAGTAACACAAAATCGGATTTAAAAATACGTTTTCTATGATGTGTGGGAACTGCTGTGAAATATTACGTCATTGTTCATAGAAATGTAAAACATTTTGAAGATCTATGAAGTAAATTCCGTTGTCTTTCATTACATAAGCACGTTTGCTGTCGGCCTGCTGGACTAGCGGTGCTGTTGAAGACCCGGTATGAGAGCCTGACCTTCCCGCGGTACAGGGGCGGCTTAGGCCTGTACCATGTCCATGACAGCGTGGAAGTCCTTTTCGTCAGCTCTCAAACGACACTGTGGCGCCGTTGTCCCACGTGCCTCACCAGCCTGTTGCTGGAGGTCCTAGCACCACGCTCTCTCTCAGCCCCTGTCCTGCTTCCGGACATCCTACCACACTTCTTTTATTTCCGCCATTCTTTTTCTCGAACTCAGCTTCGTCCGTACTGCGATTCTGTCAACGCGCTTGATGTCCACAAAGGCGATCTATGGCTTTCTTCAGCAGAACAGCTCACTGAAAGTTACTGAGGGGAGGCATCCTCACGTCGAATGGCATGCCGTCTGGCGATCGGTGTGCGCGCCTTATATTGCCGCTGACGTCCAGTCGGCGTGGTACCTTACGGTGGTAGGGAAGCAAATCTGCCGGTGACACCTCCGTGAAATCCACCTTGACACCTTGCAGACACGCCATTGTGTGTCGCCTGTGATGTTCTGGACACGGACACGCATCGCCTGGTGCGCGGATCGGCGAGTGTCCGGTTCTTGGTGCGACAAATGCTGCCCTTAATTAACCTACGACTTCTCACCAGATACCTTCCCGTCCACTCCTCTTCACGGACTCTGGATATTTTCCACAAACGAAGGCGATCTTCGTGAACTGGATTTGTGGACACGCAGTTCACTACTTGTTTACTGATGGCGAGAAAAATGTCCTTGATTTTTGACACTTCCTTAATGAACGACATTGTGCAGTTGTCCGCAATCTCAAATACAGACAATTTATCTCCAGTTTTCTTTGTAGTGTCCATTGTCCATATTAACCCACCACGGAGTTGCGGTGTTACTGCAGTCAGGAGTTGATCCACGCCTTTCCAATCTTAGTACTGTTTATTCTCAGTTCAGCGGAATGTTCTATTATGAAAAATTATGCGTCGATAGTCCCACCAACTATGGCCGCTAACCACTCCCTCTTCCTCGAGACGTCATTTTCTTGATATGATCGGTGGGGAAAAAATGAATAGAAAATGAAAAAGAACCATTGATGTGCTTTGTACCTCTATTCCACATTTGTAAGCTTTCCTTGGTTCCTGGGGAAGCGAACGGACTTGGTAGCCAGGAATCGGGTCACGACTCCTGCACCCACTTTGCCCCACACCTCTCTTTGGGCGCCAGGAACGGTCCTTTGAGGGGGGGGGGGGACGGTAAGTCACGTGCATGGAAAGCGAAAGGACACGGGATCTTATCTCTATCGGATCACGGATTTTTCAGTCTGCGTTTTAATCTAACCATCACCTGTCAACGGTGCGAAGAGCCGCTAGAAGCGACACGTGATTCGGATTCTACGTTGAACTGTAGGACCACTTTTTCCAGTTGGATAACGGGGGTAGGTTAGTGACTCGAGAGTTGCCTAAGTGCCGTCCTACTGAAATACACTCATGTTCAGAAGACAAACAGAACATCTTGAACGCTAGAGATATGACGTTCATATTCACAGGAATGTACGTTCTGCAGAAATGATTTTTAAGGTCAACATCGATATCACTACGAAGAGCCACCTACAGGTAAAATGTGGCTGCTGCTCTCGTTGTAGCAATAAACCGATGGTAATGCATCAGTATGACATGACCAGACGTGCTGGAGGCCTCGCAGACGTATTCGCGAACCGTACTGCCAAATCAGTGAGTTTGAAAGAGGTCGCATTATTTACTCGAGAGAATGTGATTCATCCATCCGGGAAATTGCTGCTCGAGTGAGACGAAAGTGTTTCAGCAGTGCAATGGGTGTGTGCAGAATGGTTCACAGAAGGTCGTAGAACACGAGATGGGTCAGGTCGCACCACCCAGACCACTAATGAAGAAAATCGACACCTCATCCGAATGGCATTGGAGGACAGAAGTGCCTCTTCCTCAATTCTGGCGCAACAGTGGAACAGTGTAACACATCGTACACTATCAGGGGTGACAGTCCGTCCCTGTTTATTGTCATGGCTTACGTGCACGTCGTCCACTTCTCCGCCTACCTTTGACGAATGTACAGAAACATGCTAGACGGCAATGATGTATGGAATGCCGTCACTGAGGACAGGAATGGAATCATATGGTGTTTTGAGACGAATCTAGCTTCCGTTTGTTTGAAAATGATGGCCACATTTTGGTTCGACGCAGACAGGGGGAGTGGCATCACAGTGACTGAATTCGCACAACACTTACAGCGCCATCTCACGTCCTTACGCTGTGGGGTGCAAACACAAACCGCAGTTGGTGCGTGTTCAGGACGCTGTGACCAGTGTGACGCAAGTGAATGACATTCTGTGACCCGTAGGCATATCCTTTCTGCACAGCAGCCCAGCTGCCTTTTTCAGCAAGACAATACACGACCACATGTTGAAGCAACACATGCCTTCTTAGTATCACAGGATGCCAGTCTTTTGCCCTGGTCCGACAGATTACCAGACATGTCGTCAATCGAAAATGTGTGTGATATGGTGGAAAGGTGGGTGCAGGGCTGTGACCCAACGCCAACCACCACAGATGAACTTTGCAACCAAGTGAATGCAGCATGGATGGCCATACCATAGGACGCCTTCGAGCCTTATACGCGTCGATGCCATCACGCATAGAATAAGTTATAAGGGCCCATGGCGGATTCTGTGCCTACTAGGCAACAGGACACGTGCTGAACCGAAGTGACGGAATTGCTAATCATTTCTGCAGGACATATTAATGTACATATCCTGTAAATAAAAACGTCCTATCTCTGGTCGTTCAAGGTGTTTTTGTTTTAACATGAGTGTACGTGCACCAGGCCATTCAGTAACTCGAATTATCCCGTTTATGAACAAGTGATGTTAGAGTTCAAATTTTAGCTCCTATTTACAGCGACAGTTTCGATAAACAAACACGTATACCTCATTTAATTTTTGCGTTCACAATGTTCTACATCTCTCATTATTCTTGTTAGAAATACTGGATTACAAACCGAGTAGCATCCTCTTCGCTGGAAAGCTCTCACAAAAGCGGCGTGTGCGGTAAGATAATCCTTCTCGATGTAATAGAATTGCGCATCATCGTCTAGTGTTAACAGTGATCTGTGAATTATTTCAAAGCATTACTGTGGAACTACCTCTTCCCTAGTGGAATGAGAAAGACCTGTTGACTGAACTTCTACGTTGGATAACGGAGCAGACTCGAAAAGCTGTGATGGCAGTGCACTGCAAAGGATGGATTCAATTCCGGCGTCTGTCCTTCCGCCTAGAGGCAGCCGCTGCTTTGGCTGGTTCGGTTAGCTGAGATCACAGTGAGCCAGAGGCAAAGATGTGCATTAGAGTTACGGTCCCCCGCGTAGTTTCTGCATGCCACAGAGGTTCATTCTATAGAGTCACTTATATGGAAACTGGCTTTAATTGAGAGGGAAGGAGGGAGAGAGGGAGGAATAGAGACAGAGAAAGAGAGAGAAAGGAAGATTTATGTCAAATACGAATGCGCCAAATCTGAGAGCACAATGTCGCAAAGGAAACAGTATTAGGCGTTCCATAAGATTCGCTGTCAGGTCATATACTCTTTTCAAGTCATATCAGTGCCGTCATCTCAAAAGTAAATTTCACATGTATTCTGTTGATGTTTGGCTATACTTAAGCTGACCTGTGTGCAGTATCAAAATGGGCGTATAATATACATTGATGCAAAACGTAATAGCTATTACCCTTCGCAGCATTCAGTATTGAGGTGCCGGATACGTGACACGGTAAGGAAGTTATACACTGACGGAAAATAAATTCCAACACCAAGAAGTAACTTACGTAATGTAATGACATTTGGGGAATACGTTTGTCTAGGTAACATATTTAAGTGGGTAACACTGCGAATTCACAGGTTAATGTAAGAGTGAGATGAGGCACTGTGAATGTGAAATGCTGGTACGCTAATAACTGGTGTATCAGCCAGAACGCTGAATACAAGCACGCAAACGTGCATGCATTGTGCCGTAAAGATGCCAGATGTCAGTTTATGGGATGGAGTTCCATGCCTGTTGCAGTTGGTCGATCAATACAGGGATGGTTAATGTTGTTTATGGATGACGGTCGAGCTGTCGTCGGATGATGCCTCATATGTGTTCGATTGCAGACAGATCTGGTGATCGAGCAATCCAAGGCAACATGTCGACACCCTGTAGAATAATGTTGGGTTACAGCAGTGGTGTGTGGGCGAGCGTTATTCTGCTGGAATACATATATTGGGACGCTGTTCGTGAATGGCAGCACAACAGATCGAATCACCAGACTGATTTTCTGTCAGGGGTTCCAAATTTTCTGTCAGGGTGCGTGAGATAACAACGAGAGGGCTTCTGCTGTAGTAAGAAACCGCACCCAGAACGTAACTCCAGGTAGCTAGGCCGAAGACATGTTGACTGCAGGCGCTCAGCTGACCTCATTGTAACTGACACATGGTGTTCCCTGGCACCGAGGAGGAACCGGTTTTCATCAGAGGACACAACAGACCTGGACTCTCACCTCTAAAAAGCTCTGGCTTTACAAAACTGGTCTCATGGGGCCGTGGTTTGAGGTCAAAGGAATGCATGTTACGGGGCGTCTGGTTCGGAGCTATCCTTGAAGTAACCGATTTTTAACAATTCATTGTGTCACTGTGGTGTCAGCTGCTGCGCTAATTGCTGCTTAAAATGTAGTACGATCGTCTTGCCTACCGGTGATGCCAAATGGCCGTCCGGAGCCCGGTGTTCCTGCGACCGTACCTTCCCGTGACCACTGCTTCCAGCCGTCGTGTACGGTGGCTACATTCGTGCCGAGTCTTTCCGCAGTATCGTAGGCGAAATATGAAGCCTGTCGTAGCCCTGTTACACGACCTCGTTCGAAGCGGGTGAGATGCTGATAGTGGCATCTTCGTCGTCTCAACGGCATTCTTGACTAATCACGCATTTAAAGCAAACCCGATTTGCGTCCTCATAGTGGCGCTACTAAAGCCACTCTCATACGATTGTCGTGAAATATTTACAGATGTAACCTTTCGGACGCAGAAACACCGCTACCAACTTAGCACTGTTTTTTTTTTCTCTCAGTATACACTCCTGGAAATTGAAATAAGAACACCGTGAATTCATTGTCCCAGGAAGGGGAAACTTTATTGACACATTCCTGGGGTCAGATACATCACATGATCACACTGACAGAACCACAGGCACATAGACACAGGCAACAGATCATGCACAATGTCGGCACTAGTACAGTGTATATCCACCTTTCGCAGCAATGCAGGCTGCTATTCTCCCATGGAGACGATCGTAGAGATGCTGGATGTAGTCCTGTGGAACGGCTTGCCATGCCATTTCCACCTGGCGCCTCAGTTGGACCAGCGTTCGTCCTGGACGTGCAGACCGCGTGAGACGACGCTTCATCCAGTCCCAAACATGCTCAATGGGGGACAGATCCGCAGATCTTGCTGGCCAGGGTAGTTGACTTACACCTTCTAGAGCACGTTGGGTGGCACGGGCTGCATGCGGACGTGCATTGTCCTGTTGGAACAGCAAGTTCCCTTGCCGGTCTAGGAATGGTAGAACGATGGGTTCGATGACGGTTTGGATGTACCGTGCACTATTCAGTGTCCCCTCGACGATCACCAGTGGTGTACGGCCAGTGTAGGAGATCGCTCCCCACACCATGATGCCGGGTGTTGGCCCTGTGTGCCTCGGTCGTATGCAGTCCTGATTGTGGCGCTCACCTGCACGGCGCCAAACACGCATATGACCATCATTGGCACCAAGGCAGAAGCGACTCTCATCGCTGAAGACGACACGTCTCTATTCGTCCCTCCACTCACGCCTGTCGCGACACCACTGGAGGCGGGCTGCACGATGTTGGGACGTGAGCGGAAGACGGCCTAACGGTGTGCGGGACCGTAGCCCAGCTTCATGGAGACGGTTGCGAATAGTCCTCGCCGATACCCCAGGAGCAACAGTGTCCCTAATTTGCTGGGAAGTGGCGGTGCGGTCCCCTACGGCACTGCGTAGGATCCTATGGTCTTGGCGTGCATCCGTGCGTCGCTGCGGTCCGGTCCCAGGTCGACGGGCACGTGCACCTTCCGCCGACCACTGGCGACAACATCGATGTACTGTGGAGACCTCACGCCCCACGTGTTGAGCAATTCGGCGGTACGTCCACCCGGCCTCCCGCATGCCCACTATACGCCCTCGCTCAAAGTCCGTCAACTGCACATACGGTTCACGTCCACGCTGTCGCGGCATGCTACCAGTGTTAAAGACTGCGATGGAGCTCCGTATGCCACGGCAAACTGGCTGACACTGACGGCGGCGGTGCACAAATGCTGCGCAGCTAGCGCCATTCGACGGCCAACACCGCGGTTCCTGGTATGTCCGCTGTGCCGTGCGTGTGATCATTGCTTGTACAGCCCTCTCGCAGTGTCCGGAGCAAGTATGGTGGGTCTGACACACCGGTGTCAATGTGTTCTTTTTTCCATTTCCAGGAGTGTATATAGGAAGTGGAGTAAAATAATGAAGCATTCTAGTGACGATACGAGTAGCAAGCAGCGCAATCTATGACATAAGCGGGTTTGAAAAAGTGCAGATTGTTATGGCTCTCATCACCTGGGAATGAATATCTCGGAAACGGCCAATCTGATCGACAGTTCAAGTGCTATCGTCGTGAGCGTGTAGAGAAAGTGGTGGAAGGACGGAGAAACCACGGATAGACGACTAGGTGTTTGATATTCATGGCTTATCACCGTTAATGGAGGTCAGAGACTTGTCCGATCTGTAATGCAGGATATCCTGTGACCTGCGGCAGATCTCACGATGGAGTGCAGTGCTGGCGCGAGCAGAAGCGTTTGGTACACATCGTTCTGCGCACGTAGTTCAACATGGGGCTCCACAGCAGACAGCCCATATGTGCCCCCATATTGATCCGTCGGCATTGTCAGTTAAGACTGCAGTGGGCACGGGACAATAGGGATTGGACCGTGGATCAATAAAAACCTGTCGCCCTGTCGAATTAATCAAGTTTCTTGTGGCATGCCGATGTTCGTGTCCGGATACTTTATCACCAATGGGGACGGCTGATGGAAATATTCATCGCGTTACGGACACTGGACGGTTGGTGGACAGGAGGTTTATGCTATAGGGGACATCCGTCTGGACTTCCGTGGGTTCTGTGGTAGTAGCAGATGGCACGATGGCAACTGTGGACTACGTGACGTTATTGCGGAGCACCTGGCATCTTCCAGCGGGGTAACTGTTCTTGGTCACAAAGCCATATTCATGCTATAGTGGTTTGAAGAGCATGGTGGCGAATTCTAATTGTTGTCTTGGCCACCAAATTCGTCTGATCTGAAGCCAATGGAAAGCGGTAGGGACGCTACCGAGCACCATCTCAATACTCACCAACACTGGTTCGTAATTCAGAGGAATTGCTTGATACCTGACTACACATCTGATACCACTTTCGTCCAGAAATCTGGAAAGGACTTGCCGAATCCGTGCCACGCAGCATCACTGCTTTACTGCGTTCCAAAGGTTAACCAACATCCAATTAAGCAAGTGATGGAACGCTTTCCCTCATCAGTGTACCTTTCACACCAGGTGAACGGTTTTGTAATGATTTATTCTCCCAAAGATCTCAATAATTCCGAGAGAATTTCCTCTGGTGGAGGTGCTTTGTTCCGACGTAGGTGTTTTAGTGCTCTTTCAGATTCATCTCTCATTGTATCATCTCCAATCTCTTCTTCATATACATTGTTTTTCTTTTCTACAATATTGTCTTCGTTGTACAGCACTTATAGATATTCCTTCATATTTTAGCCTTCTCTTCTTCGCTTAGTACGACTTGCCATTCGACCTCTTAATTTCTGAAGAGATGTTTGTCTTTGCTTCAAAAGTCGATAGATCTTTCCTTTAAGCTGCAGCTATCATTCCCATAATCCTGCATGCTTCTTAAGCTTTCTGTTTTTGCTCTATCCATTCATGCTTTGTCATTTTATATTTTCTGTTAATATCATTTTCCAAACAGCTTTATTCGCTTTTACTTGCTTCATTGCTGAGGTGTTGTATTTTCTCCTTTCGTCACTTCAATATCTCGAATATTATCCAAGTGTTGGGTAACACATTTATTCCCATTGCAGCTGACTTAATGAAATTCGCAGTCAGTGCACTATTTGGAATGATGTTTCATACAGATGCCGATCGTCAAACAATACGTAAGTTCAACAATTACACACGGTCCAGTCACATTAATGTCACCTGCCAACCACCTTTTGCAGTATGGACGTGCAGGAGAAAAGAGTCAGTGACGTTCTGAACGGTAGCGACTGGGATGTGAAGCCATGCCGACTGCAGCGTCGTGAACAGAGGTGCGAACAGCTCAATTCAGATGGTGTCAAAGATTCTTCATTGGGTTTAAAGCCGGGAAGTTTGAGGGCCAAGCGAATAGCGTAACTTGTCCTGATGCGCTTGAAATCGTACAAGTACATTGTGAGTTGTGTGACACTTTGAATTGTCATCCATGGGCCGTACTGCATCAAAGTTGCCTTTTCGGCGGTTTTGGGTAGTGCCATTTTGCCATATGCGTTATACTTTAACTACGGCGACACGCGAACAGTTTACAAATTTAGCCGCCAAATAAATCGGTTTGTTTTCGGACTACGGCAACGACTGCACCGTCTTGCCCGGCGAGCCCCCTCCCCCCTCTGGCACGGTTTATATACCCTCCACTGGTACTGCTGTCACGTGCCGTCTGCGAATGTGTGAGTGTTTAGTGTCTATTTCACACTGACGTCGAACGTAGGTGGCGGTCATTGTAACGTGAGTGGACCGTGTTTAACTTTTATAACTGCGACTGCGGAAAAAAGAGCCCGAAACCAAAGAAAAGACAACATGCGTATGAATGTATTTCCACCTAGCCATGTCTTTTTCAGTTTGATCCTCGGCTGTCTTAATTTCGTCTAGTCTTCTATTGTATTTCATTCCATTGCTTCAGTCAATCGTTGCCTAATGCTACATTTGAAACTGTGAACAATCTTTAGTTCTTTCAATTTATCCAGAGCCCAATCACATGTGATGGATCTGTTTAATGTAGCAAGAACCTCCAAACGCAGCTATATAATTCCAGACTACGTGTCCTGTCTTCGACTAAACATTAGTTTAATTTATCGTGTACACAAGATTAAGAACTGGATGTATTTGTTGCTTTCGTTCGGATATCCACACGGGCAAACGTGTCTGATATCAAATAAATCAGAAAATTAGAAGGTAATTTAAGGCGTTGCCTTATCTACGGAAATTTAACTGTAATGTTACGAAAATTAAGACATTCAAGTCTTCAGGGTTCAATATTTTTTTTTAATTTTTATTCCCCATTCAGCCCCGACACTTTCATGAAGTTCCGATACGTTGCGGCGCTATACGTAGCCTCCAAAGTGGTGTTCCAAGCTGAGAGCCGTCATTGAGCTGCTTTTCGGGGAAAACCAGAGCACCGTAGATGTTCATAAGCGCATGCAGAATGTCTATGGTGACCTGGCAGTGAACAATGTTGTAACCTGTTGTGACCGCGACCGGAATGGCGGGACCAAACGGAAAACGGCCCGTGCACAAACAAACGAACGGAAAGGACGGACACGAAACAACGACGGCCGATGGAGAAAGACCTTACGACGACAACACGCAAGACGCAACGGAGTGACAGAGACAACCAAACGAATCCAACACGTCCACGATTAACGAGATCAAATTACGATAAACACGCTGAGTTGTCGAGGTGATGCGTCAAGACTCACGCAACGATTTGACTAGCTGGCAGAGCTTTTTATTTTCCTTTATTGTTATTTTTAAACCTGTTCATAGGCAGGCCAGCAGCAGCATACTACGCCGCTCTTTGGCCATAGAGAAACACAAAAGAGACAAATGAAGACAATTAGAGAAAAACATGGTGGACATATAAATGGAGACAAACACTTTTTAAAATACGTGGAGCCGTTCACGGGCGTAGAGTCCAAGATAAAATTTGTTCAGACACTTGGACACATACATAGACGAAAATTGTCACACGCGAACGTAGGTGCATAAAACGAATAACACTGAACCACTTAAGCACAAAACGACGGCATACACAGAAACACGAGGCGTTGATCTCTGGCGCGCGAATGTTCACTAAGCGTGTACGAGTCTGGGGACCTGCCAAGAGAGGAGGAGGGGGGGTGGGAGAGGGAGATGGGAGAGAAAAGATGCCACAGGCAGGGGTGATAGGGGGAAGGGAGGAAGGGGGAGGGGAAGCCCAGGGGAAGAGGGGTGAAGGAAGGGGGATGGGGAGGAAAAGGAGAGAGAGGGGAGGGAGGGTGTCTAAAGGAAAAGACACAGGAAGTGGGGGGAGGATCAAAGTTGATAGGAGGGGTAGATGGAGGGGAGGAGGACATCATCAGGGAGGGGGAGCTGGCGGAAGTCATCTTGGGAGAGGGTAAGGAGGGTGGAGAGATGGAGACCGGGTGGGACGTGGGAACACAGACGCGGCAGTGGGGGGGTGGGGGGTGGGGGGGGGCGGGAGAGGATGGGCGAGACAAGCAGGTGAGGAGGATCGAGTTTACGGGAGGTGTAGAGGATCCGTATCCTTTCAAGGAAAAGGAGGAGGTGGGGGAAGGGGATGAGATCGTACAGGATCCGCGTTGGGGAGGGGAGACAGATGCAATAAGCGAGGCGGAGAGCATGGCGCTGGCAGAGCTTTTTTTTTCTTTTATTGGGTTTCGATTCCCCCTAAAGGGGGCGGGCTGGCAGCAGCTTATTACGCCGCTCTTCAGCCTACAGAATTTGTTTTAAAAAGATGAAGATAATAAAAAATAATAACAGTTGGCGATAAAATCGGTGACTTAAAGGTAAAAATGGCAGAAAATTCTGGAGCGTAAAACATAAAACACAGGGTCGATGAAGCTAAGAAAACACACAGGAAGCAGAAAAACAATAGACAGACAATTAAAAAAAAACACGGCGACAGTCTGGGTTCTGTTCGCAAGAGAAATAAAAAGCACACCCAGCGACAGCATGATTCCTGTTCGCAACACTGTGGAAGGACGCACAACACCGAACACTCACTTAAACACTGCGCTACAAGTTGGCACAAAGAGGGGTGAGGGGTGCTGAGCAGACGGGCCAGGGATTGGGGAAGGCAGAGGAGGGGAGTACAAAAGGACTTGGGGGGGGGGGGGAGAGAAAGGAGATGATAGGCGGGGAGAAAACACAGGATGGAAGGGGGGAGGAAGAGGGAGCCCAGGGAAAGGATGGAGGAAAGGAGGGGGGTTGAGGATCAGAGTTGATAGGAAGGATAAATGGAGGGAGAGAGGGCATCATCCGGGAGGGGGAGCTGATGGAAGCCACCTTGGGAAAGGAGATGTAGGTTGTAGAGATGGAGGGTAGGGGGGACACAACGGTGAAGACGTGGCAGGGGGCGGGGATGGGAGAGAAGAAACTGGCAGAGCGAGAGGCCGGCTCTTAAATACTCTATCAGGGGCGCCGCTAATGGCCGCTGTAATCACGTGTTCCACTGTGGCGCCCTCACACTACATGAAGGCCAGTACGCACGCGCCGCCACAGCTTATGGCGCGATGATGCAGAGACCTCTAGGGGTCTTCAACGTCCATGACGTCTGGCGGGGATTCAAATGCCGCGGCGCGCGGTACCAGAAACAAAATCACGTTGGGTCATTGGGCGAGGCATCCGTCGACAACTTGATCGCATAATCCTGGCCAATCTCCCGCGTGCTGGCTGGCCACACACAGCTGTGACTCCTTCAATGATGGAAAGGGGGCACACTCATTCGAGATGATCGACGGATCACAAACACCTCTCTGCTCAAATGGACGTCTCTGTAAGTAGTGAGGGCACACTCATCCACCAGTTGGGGTACCCAGAGCTATGTGCCTCTGGGTTCCCCGCCGTTTAACAGAAGACCATAAAGAGTATCTGTTTGGCCAAATGAAGGACAAACTCCGCATGAAGCAGTACGTGGTTGATGGAGAGGTTACTGATGAAGGAAGACGTTGGCTCCGACGTCGACTAATAGAGTGCAGGACTACAGGCCCTTTCGGTAAGGTGGCATAAGACCATCGCGTTGAACGGAGTTTATGTTTAAAAATAGGATTTTGAAGCCAAATAATTGAGGAGTAGTACGGGTGTATTTGAATTCTGAAAAAAAAAAACAGATTTCAGAAAAAAATGTGCTGCATCACTTACTGAACGCCATTCGTACAACTTCAATGCGTCTATCTGAGAAAATCGCAGTGAGATCGTCTCTGATCTCGTAGGCGATCCTGGTTGTTCCACATGTTGAGCGATCTAAGTAGTGTCCGTTTTATGAGAGACACTGTAGAGACCGAAATCTTTTTTAAATGCTTTACAAATGCCGTAGCTAATCGGGATTGTCGTTTGTCCACAAGCTACAAGGAATGATAAATTCGTCTCTATAGGAAAGGAGCTGCTTCTTGCATATCTGTCATATAGTCTCCTCAGTGCATCTCAGTTCGTGGTACAACGTCACACTGTTCCAGTATAATAACTTTTGTTTTGCGTTATCGAAATATACTCAAAGATTACCTGCATCACACTGTCCAGAAAAAGAAATAATCACGGAGTTTCGTTTCGTTGCAAAAGTTTTCATTTCTGTGCCAGACGACCTATTTACTTGTATTAATTTGATACGAATGAATAAGGTATCCTCTACGTATTATACATGAGGTAAGTACTGCTCTCGTAATAACAGCGAGCTACTTCAATGTCGTATACGTGGTTAGTCTGTCCCAGTCCAGTTTCAAAACGTTCTTACTGCGACACTACCTTTCACTTCCTTTCAGAAATTAAATTCTTCCGTGATTGGTGGTCGTATTTTTCTTACATCACGTAACTTGGCTTTCCGTGCGTGAGGAAGGACTTGCTCTCATCGAATTATTAAATCCCATCTCCCAGCGGAGACAAATGCGAAATAAAGCTTGAAAGTTTTTGCTTTGTTGCTGGACGAAACGAATATTGCCTTACATAAATTCCACAAACGGTTCAAATGGCTCTGAGCACTATGGGACTTAACATCTGACGTCAAGAGTCCCCTATAACTTAGAACTACTTAAACCTAACTAACCTAAGGACATCACACACATCCATGCCCGAGGCAGGATTCGAACGTGCTACCGTAGCGGTCGCGCCGTTCCAGACTGAAGCGCCTAGAACTGCTCGGCCACAACGGCCGACTAAATTCCACAGAAGGTACCTATTTTCAGGCCATATTTCCTAGAAAAATTATATGAAACCTCTAAGGAGTAAAGACATATGCCGTTCTCAAACGAAATCTGTAAAAAAGAAAGACACGTCTTCTTTTGATGAAAATTTAGTAAGTTAGAATGCAAAAAACAAGATGATTGGAACTGATTTATTATTTGTAGTTATGTGCCGTTACCAGTTCAATTTCATTAAACAAATTCTTCGTTTTCGCAAATAAACTATTGTACTGGAAAATACATTTTATCATTCGGAAGAGCTAATTATTCTGTTTCGCAACAATTTCTGCTTCCGCCCATCTGGCAAATAATCTCTAGGAAGACAATGACACACATTTTACTTTTATAGTTGTCAATGTAAATATTTATTTGCAGGAAAATAACTACCGCAGCCAACGGGAAGCTTAATTAGAGTACTATCTCTCTTATTTTTTGGACAGTGCCGCATTGCTGTGGAAGATTCGACACTGCAACGAAACGAGAAATGATAACTCTCAATAACTACACCGGTGTTATTGAAATATTAGTCGCTAATAGCAGGGTAAAAGAATGGAGAGAAAATAAATAACGAAAAATACGTTATCTCATTAGAACACGCCCGGCTAGATACATGTGTTAGCGCGCAGCTTTCAGGATTCGGGGAGGCCGGCCGGCTCCACGACGACGGGGCCGGCGTGCCGTATGGCTTGGATATGGTGTTTAGGCGGTTTCCTACATAACGGGCTGATACCCACGTCCAGCATCAGTTACACGATTCATAAACAGTTCGATAAACTTTCTCTCACTTTCACACTAGACACAGGGATACGGTGCACAAATTACATCCCGGCGGTGAAGGCGTAGTGACAGCAGGGGCATTGACACACCTTCTAATCGAAAACATTGTCCAATCCGGAATACGAGGGCTATCCACAAAGTACATTACGTTTTGGAATTAAAAATAAATAAAGTATTGAAATTTTTTTTATTATATACAGATAAAAGCCACACTTAAATACTACTTTTCTACAAAGTTGCCATTTAAATTAAGGCACTTATGATAGCGATGGACGAGCTTGGAAATTCCTTCGTCGTAAAATTCGGCCGCCTGCGCCTTCAACCACGTGGTTACCTCTTTTGGGACAGAAAAGGTGTGATTTTTGTGGATTTCCTGGAAAGAGGCACTACAATAAACTCTCAAAGGTATTGCCAAACTCTGCACAACCTCAGAAGAGCAATACAAAACAAGTGCAGGGGAAAGTTGGGCTCAAATATCTTGCTGATTCACGACAACGCCCGGGCCCACACGGCAAATGCCACTCTGGAAGTTCTCGAATCTTCTAAGTGGGAGTTGTTTCCTCATCCGCCGTACAGTCCTGACCTGGCACCGAGCGACTTCCACTTATGCCCAGCAATGAAAAAGTGGTTGGCTATGCAGCGTTTTGATGACGTCGCACAGCTTCAAGAAGAGGTAACCACGTGGTTGAAGGCGCAGGTGGCCGAATTTTACGACGAAGGAATTTCCAAGCTCGTCCATCGCTACGATAAGTGCCTTAATTTTGGCAACTATCTACAAAAGTAGTATTTAAGTGTGGCTTTCGTCTGTATATAATACAAAAAATTTCCAAAACTTTATTTATTTTTAATTCCAAAACGTAATGCACTTTGTGGATAGCCCTCGTAACATGGCGACCCGACGAAGACACAGCATAACGCCAGGACAAGGAAGAAGGACATGGCGTCATTAGATTGTGAACGCAAAACACTATGTCGTAACAGTTTGGTGCAAGATGGTTCAAATGGCTCTAAGCTCTATGGGACTTAAGGTCATCAGTACCCTAGACTTAGAACTACTTAAACCTAACCAACCTAAGGACATCACACACATCCATGCCCGAAGCAGGATTCGAACCTGCGACCATAGCAACAGCGCGATTCCGGACTGAAGCGCCTAGAATCGCTCGGCCACAGCGGCCGGCTTGGTGTAAGACTCTCATCACATTGTTCCATAGCGAAAGTAAACGTGAATGTTAGTTTCTTGCAAGTAATGACGCAATTGAAACTTATAATTTAACAGTGATAAGCTTCCTCAGATGAAAGAAATGAAGTAAATGTAAACAAATGAAATGCATGTACACTGAAGTGCCGAAGAAACTGGTATAGGCATGCGTGTTCAAATACAGAGATACGTAAACCGGCAGAATACGGCGCTGCGGTCGGCAACGCCTATATAAGACAGCAAGTGTCTGGTGTAGTTGTTAGATCGGTTACTCCTGCTACAATGGCAGGTTATCAAGATTTAAGTGAGTTTGAACGTGATGTTACAGTCGCCGCACCACCGATGGGACATAGCATTTCCGAGGTAGCGATGAAGTGGGGATTTTCCCGTGCGACCATTTCACGAGTGTACCGTGAACATCAGGAATCCAGTAAAGGATCGATTCTCCGACATAGCTGAGGCAGGACTGTTGATGACTGGAAACATGTTGCCCGGTCGGACGAGTCACGTCTCAAATTGTGTCGAGCGGATGGACGTGTACGGGTGTGGAGACAACCTCGTGAATTCATAGACCATGTCAGCTGGGGAGTGTTCAAGCTGGCGGAGGTCCTGTAATAGTGCGGGGGCGAGTTCTCTTGGAGTTATATGGGACGCCTGATACGTCTAGATACCACTCTAACAGGTGACACGTACGTAAGCGTCCTGTTTGATCACCTGCATCCACTAATGTACATTGTGCATTCCAACACTCCGACTCCCCACACGTCCAGAATCCTACAGAGTAGCTCAAGGAACACTCTTCTGAGTTTAAACACTTGCGCTTGTCACCAAACTCCCCAGAAATGAGCATTTGAGCATATATGTGATGCCTTACCTTGTGCTGTTCAGAACAGATCTCCATCCCCTCGTACTCTTACTAATTTATGGAGAGCCCTGCAGGATTCATGGAGTCAGTCCCTCCAGAAGTACTTCAGACATTACTCGAGTCCACGCCACGTCGTGTTGTGGCACTTCTGCGTGCCCACGGGGGCCCTACACGATATTAGGCAAGTGTACTAGTTTCTTTGACTCTTCAGTGTATATGCGCTTTTGGTCAGTCTATAACTCGTTTGCAGAAAGGATTAATGACTGTCTGCAACCATTGCAGTTAGTTACGTTACCACACTTGCAGTTTCGTTCATGGCCTTTGCACTCCTGAATTTCACACGAACTCTTGCTCGTTTACTATGGAACCCGGAAGAAGTATCAAGTAGCAAACCCACATCTGTCACAACATGAAAGCGAAGGTTTAATGTAGTGTCATATCACATAAGGAATGACAGTTAGCGATTAGTATTGCTATATTCAATGCGCTTTATTTTTTTACTTTATATTTGATGAGAAGCCTCCTCATTCATCGTTTAGTCTTCTAGGATGTGAATTATGTGTCAGCCTCCTCCTTTTTTTAAGGTTCTGTATCTCATTCGGGAAAACTGAAACCCTTATAAGATAACTCTGGCGTCCGTCTGTCTGTTCGTCTGTTAAGACTCCTTTTTCTACAGAGTGGGTGGGGACATCAAGTTGAATTTTATGTGACTTACTAGAAGTGAGCCGGCCTGGGTGGCCGAGCGGTTCTAGGCGCTACAGTCTGGAACCGCGCGACCGCTACGGTCGCAGGTTCGAATCCTGCTTCGGGCGTGAACGTGTGTGATGTCCTTAGGTTAGTTAGGTTTAAGTAGTTCTAAGTTCTAGGGGACTGATGACCTCAGAAGTTAAGTCCCATAGTGCTCAGAGCCATTTGAACTAGAAGTGAACACTAAGTCGCCGAAGTGGCGTCTAATTGAAAGACTTGCGCCAGCCACAGGAAGTTTTTATCTATATATCTATATAGGTACGGAATTCTCAGAGCGCGAATCCTACTCTCACTTTTCCGGTTTTTTTAAACACCATTTTCAGAGTGGCTTTGTATCTGTGTCGGAAGACATTCTTCCCGATTGTCTCGGATTGTTTCTCATGTCTGCCAGTAATTTATTTGCTCTATCGCCATAACCACTTATGGTGTTAATACGGCTGCGATTGTTCACGGTTGCGGTATCCACATTTTAAAGTATACAACTTTCATGGTGAGTTTATTTTTGGTAAAATTTCTGGTTGAAAGTTTACTAATTTTCTTCTGTATACCATGTTGACAGAAGGTAGAGGAACGTCTGCTGTTCGAAACTGACAAAAGAATTTCATTTTATTTTTCCCGACTTTCCTGCAAGTTCATAATTATATCGCCTCCAAGTAAAGCCGGTACATGCCGATCGGGAGTCTATATCGGCGTTATTTATCAGACAGGATAATGTTCGGGTCATCGGTGAGTTATGTGTTATATCAAGGCTCACGAAATAGTTGTCCTTTGTGAGTTCTTTAACTGTTACGTATATTTCGTCTAATAATTCGACTTCTAACGTCTTCCACATTTCAGAGATAAGATTTGTACTTTGCAGTACTTACAGGCGTTTAACGCTCTTCACGTATGTTGCGCCATATTACGTAAACTGATTAAAAAATTTTCAGTGGTAAAATTTCAGTTCGTTAGTGAACCCTAATTCTTGCTGAACAGAAAAGTTCCAAAAGCTCATATTAATTTTGAGTGTTATTTCCTTCCTTTCTTTGATGTGTTAAGAGACTGTCAAATGTTCAGCCAATGTAGTACTTAGATACTTTCTAGTTTCAGCCAGTGGGATTTTTGTTTTAATGACATGGAGGTTTGTAACCGTCAATTTCTGCGTTTCGTACGGAATAAATTGAAATCAAGTTACTTGAATCTAGTGTTATCTTGCGTTTGCTTGCCCATTTTCCTATAATGCCTATTTGCCTTTTAGTACGATTCTTGACTGCTTGTTGCTCTATACTTACGAAGGCAATATCACCTGTATATATTACCATGGTTGCATTGCCTACTCGAGGTCGACGTATTTCTAGTTAACTTCCATGAAATGCTCCTTACATCAAGGAACTATATCTGGCAACTTCATATTGGTCACGACTAGACGGATGAAGCACAAAATGTGACAGGTTTTATTACAAATAGTAAGACAAGCCTTAGAATCTAAAACGTTGTTCACTTTCAATGGAATGACGAGATTGGATGTACGAGAGTGCATATTCAGCATCCCCGGGGCGGAGAGAGAGAGAAAGAGAGACAGACATTTCATGTTTCCAGAATGAAACTTTCGTGTAGTGTCTGCTGTTTCGAAACTTTCTGATAGATTAATAGATTAAAAAAATGTGCCGGACCGGGACTCGAACTCGGCACATTACCTTTCGCGGGAAATTCCTTTACCGATTTTTTTAAGGTATAGTATATCATGGGGCAGAGTGGACAGGGGTCGTCCTTGGAGGCCTGGGCATGGTGTCCCCGTCTCCTAACAGGATAAGGGAGAGTCAGCGGGAAGGAAACATTGTACATGTATGTAATTCTTTTTTATTATTTTTTTATTTATTTATTTAATTTTAATGTCCCAGAAGAAAAATCGTATATGAAAAAGAAAGGAAAGAAATATAGGGCCGAAGTGTCATCATCGTCACTTCACTGGGAGTAATATCCTATCCCGCGAAACTACGTAAACCTGGGACTCCCCACCGCTTCGGGGGGTCATGAAACATGCTGTCTAGAAAGTTCGCAAAGTGTGTTTTATATTTAGAGTGGCGTCGGATGATATCGTATTGTTCTGGACCATGCCCGACATCAAGGTCCGCGAGAGCTCGTAGTGCGATGCGTGTCCTCCAATTCAGTGGATTGCCGACGTTTTCTGTGAGGGGAAAAGACAGCGTCAGGGAAAAATAAAGCATCCGTCGTGATCGTGGATTCATCGGTGCGTCGGAGGAGTGCCATGATGCGTTCCGTCAGCCGCAAAACATCCTTTACCTCACCGCACTGCAGAGAATGTTCGTCGGTGTCCTGCATGCCACATATAAGGCACAGCGGGGAATCTACCATGCGAGTGTCGTACAGTCGTTGGCCGTTGACTGTCTTGCGGTTGATTAATGTATACCAAGACGATCTCGCTGCCGTGGTGAGGAGAGGCGTATGGACAGCTCGCCAAATCTGTCGCCAATCCCGTGTTGGGTATTTAAGTTCGACAACATTCCTGCCATGATGACGCCTAAAGTATCGATATATCTCACGGGTAGAGGGTATCCTTGTAGAAGGTATCAGTAACTGAACATAACTATAATCAACAAAGAATCGCCCGACGCGAGAAAAAGAAGGCGATATTGTGCCTAATGCCACCGGTGGTTCAAAGGACGAGGGAAGAAGCACGTACAGGATCGCCGACGTGATGGCGTGTTGCCGTTGGTTCCATTTTCGTAGCGTCGCTTGCAGGTGTAGAGCTAGAGCCTTGTTCCCCACATTCGTGAGATTGAGTCCTCCAGAATCGTGTGGGAAAGTTAGTCTCGTATTTGACCTTAAACAACAATCCTTGGCTGACATAGTATCCAAAGGCCGCCATTAACCTGTCAGCAATACCATGTGGCATTGTCAGTACCTATTCCAGATGCGGCAGTCGCGAGGCCAGATGAACATTAGTGTATTCCACCCTTTCGAGCAGGTTGTGGGTTCGAAATGAATTGTTGCGTATGTGCAGTCGGATGCGCTGGAGCAGACGTCGGTAGCTCGCCGCCGCTGATGCCATAGCGATCGGGTGAACAATACTCCTAAGCATCACAAGATGTCCACCATCGCAAACGGACTGTACAGAGCGTCCAGCCCTCTCCCGATGTTCATGATCTTCGTTTTATTCATGTTGAACCTGTGGTGTCACCGCCAGACACCACACTTGCTAGGTGGTAGCCTTTAAATCAGCCGCGGTCCGTTAGTATACGACGGACCCGCGTGTCGCCACTATCAGTGATTGCAGACCGAGCGCTGCCACACGGCAGGTCTAGAGAGACTTCCTAGCACTCGCCCAGTTGTACAGCCGACTTTGCTAGCGATGGTTCACTGACAAATTACGCTCTCATTTGCCGAGACGATAGTTAGCATAGCCTTCAGCTACGTCATTTGCTACGACCTAGCAAGGCGCCATTACCAGTTACTATTGATGCTGTAAAACACGTACCGTCAAGAGCGATGTTCACCAATTATGGATTAAAGTTAAGTATTCCAGAAGCTACGTACTTTTTTTTACTAGTCTCATTCCGTGTCCTGTTCCAGACCTCACGCCAGCCTGCGTGAGCTTAAACGCGTGCCTTTCGGCTTCCTCCTAGTGGATTGGCTGTCTTGCCAAACCACAACAGAAACTGCTTCCCGCAGCTACTCCGTACGTAGTAAGAAGGGCGACCACCTTACGTACTTCGTTCTCCGACCGGAAGAGTATCATGAAGTCGTCGGCATATCACGACACGTGAAGGAACTTGCACAGAGTCGGACGCCTGTAAAAGTCTAAGAGTCTGCATCAATGGTTCGAGCGCTATTGCTAAGAGCACCATCGACAAGGGGCATCCTTGCCTAACTGAGCTGCAAACAGGAGTCGTTCCTACCTCCCCGCCATTGGCTCTCACAGTCGAAGGAGTGCCGCGGTAAGGCGCATAAGGACGGTAATAAAATCTTGAGATATCGCCATGCGTCGCATAGTCAAGTCAAGGAAATCATGGTTGATCCTGTCAAGGGCACGATCAAAATCAACTGATATGAACGACGTTCGCCTGCGACAAGCTTCCGAAAAGGACATTATGTGACAGTGTTGGCCTAGGATAGAATGGATGTTTCTCCGAACGCCTAGGCAAGCCTGTTCTAGTGGCAATGTCTTGGATATTACAGTCTTGAGCCTTGCCGCCAACATTCGTGCAAAGATCTTATAGTCGGTGTTGAGCATTGTGAGCGGTCTAAATTGATGGGCGCTGACACTCGCTGCCGATTTTGGTACTGGTATAAGCAATCCCGCCATGAACTGCGACGGAACGTCCGTGTCAGGGCTCAATAACTCATTATACATCTATACCAATTGGGACATCATTAAATCCGCAAATACGCCATAAAATTCGAGTGTCGACCCATCTGGCCCAGGGAGTTTATGCACCGCACCCTTCTTGAGTGCCCTCCGTATGTCATCTTCCATTAGGGTTTCAATAACGTCTCTGCATCCGGACCATCCACCTCCGTTTGCATCTGTCGCAAAATTTCTTCTCCTATCCGATTGTCCGTCGACATCCCAGTGAAATGGAGGCAGTAATGCTCCAGAAACCCAGCAGCAACTTCCTGTTGTGACGTCAAGGACCGACCATCATCATCATTGAGCACTGTGATCAAGGATAGGTGATTACGACCATGTCGCTTGGACACATGATGCGTGCTAATACCTTTTACATCGACACTGTCCAACCACCGAGCACGGATCGAAAGTCCCTCCAGTCGACGTCTCGTGATTGATAAAATCCACACCTGAATTCGATGGGCTTCCGCTTGACGCTCGAGCGTTGGGGCCCTGGAGGACAAGTCACGGAGCACCATGGAATAGTTATCAAGTGTATCTGGAGACATTTCCTTTTACCTTGCCATGCGTTATGAGAGCTCTTCGTATCGCCGGTTTTGCACATTGCAGCCACCATGAAAGAACCGTACGGTGCATCGGGAGACGGCGAGAGCATGTCTGCCATGTTTCTTCGATCCGCTGGCGACATTCGGGAGCCGCCAATAAGGATGAATTTAGTTTCCATGAACTACGGCTCCACCAGACCCGCTGCCGTGGGAGGGTTAACGAGCATAAATATGCAAGGTGATCCGTAAAAGCTGTGGGCCAACGTTCAACAGCCAACACGTGATCTCTTAATTCGCCAGAAACATAAATCCGATCCAGCCCGCTCACCGAGTGGCTAGTAAAAAACATGTAGCCCTCTCGCTGCCCATGGATCTTTACCCACATGCCCATTAGTGCTATATCCTGGCAGATCGTGTGCAATGCGTAGCAGGAGCTGAAATTAGGGGCTTGATCCTTCGGTGTGAGAATACAGTTAAAATACCCTCCTACCAACATGTGTCATATCTCCCATGCAATAGGGGGGGGGGGGTAATCTCCTCCGAGTATAATCATGCTCGCGCCTGTTGATTGTCAGACCTGGAGGGTGCCTTGATGTTGACAATACGAATGCCGTTCACGGTCATAGCCAAGGGAGATGATCGAGGTCACACATCGGAATCCCTTCCAGGACTAATATCGATGTGCCACGTCCTCCGTCTGGAGTCGGCACTAGGTAAGTGTTGTAACAACACGTCGGGAAAGGCAGCATTGCAGGTTTCCTTCACCAGCAGAATATCCACATCTGTGGCGTAAATCATGTCCCAGAAAAGTTGCATCTTTGCAATCGAACTTGTGGTGTTAATGTTCACTGTTCCCACCTTATGTACTTGGTCCGTTGTCATTGTCATGCTCGTGTCACATCATTGTGAACCCCAAGGGCTTTAGTCCACTATTCACGCTCAGAGGGGTGCCCGCCAATGGGCTGCCCTCCATTGATTTCGATGCATGGTGTGCATCCTGTAAGTGAGTCGTCATCATTTGGGGGTGCCAATTCCTGTATCTCTGCCGGCCGGGGTGGCCGAGTAGTTCTAGACACTTCAGTCTGGAACCGCGCGACTGCTATGGTCGCAGGTTCGAATCCTGTCTCGAGTATGGATGTGTGTGTTGTCCTTAGATCAGTCTCTTCAGTAGGGGTGTTGGGGAGGGGGTGATGGGGTGAAATGATCGGCAATGCCTAACATCTAGGCTGTCCTGCACAGCTGGTGTCTTGTGCATATAGTATCGGAATGCTTTTCAAGAGGTATTCACGCAGATGGGCACAGCTCAGCAGAGGGAAAGGGGGCAGAATCATAGGTGGCGAGATGGCAGAGGACGAGGTGGACAGAGACATGGAGAAGAAGGACAGAGGGTGAAGGAGGAGATGAACAGAGATGGGGTACGATATATCTGCCATAAACACATGCACGCACACAGACACACACACACACACACACACACACACACACACACACACACACACAAATGGTGAATCTCTGATTGTAAAGGCAGTGCTGAAATAAAAATCATATAAATCAATTTTACTTGCTTCTTTATTTTTTAGAAAAATAACAGTTACCCAAATTGAGGTGTTATTATTAGGTAGATATAACACTACTCCATTTTTGGTATTATCAAGTAAAAATATACTGAAACAAATATAAAATGTAGCATATGCCTCTCTTATAATATCATTAATATGTTTAAAATCGATCGAAAAATTTCGTATACACAAGACTAAAAAGCATAAGATAATCATTTACATAAAAAAAATAATATACCACGCTTTTAAATTGGGTTCTTCTTCTGTATTTGTCCTGTATCTGCACAGAGCATAGCTATCAACGGATGTGGCATGGTTAATTTAAGGGGTGGCCAGACGTCCTTCCCGTCACTATCCCGATACCCCTAAGACGAAATGTGTGGGTCTGCGTGTAGTATCAGTCATGCGAATGTGTGAGAAAGTTTTTGAACTGTTTGCGAAATGTTTAGCTGATGCGGGACTTGGGTACTAGTCCAGTATTCACTAGTCGGATGTGGGAAACTGTCTAATAACCACATAAATGCTAGCCAGTGCACCAGCCTTCGTCGTTAAACCGCCCAGTGGACTTAATTCGGGACCAGAGCACCTCTTGCTCTGGAAACGGCGCTTTAACATCCAGCTGTCTGCACGAAGTTTTTAAATTGGGCTAAAAAGGTACGGAATTTCTCCTAGCCTGATACAGATTCACAATCACATACAGATAGTTCTGAAAATTTGTGGTAGTGAATTATCAACACCTATGAAAATTATTAATTTCTCGTGGTCAGAGTTCAGTCATTAAAATTTTTAAAGGAGGTCATGTCCGCCATTGACTGTAGGAGTTATTTATTTCGCAACTGTAATTTCAGTCTTTGGGCCATTTTCAAGTGCTTCTGCGAAAGGTTTTGCTTCTCTATATGTCGGAGGATTTTAAAGTCTGACATATGATGAAGCAAAACCTTTTGCGTTACCACTTGAAAGCGGCCCAAAGACTGAAGTTTCAGTTGTGAAATAAATAATTTCCACAGTCAATGGCAAATATAATTTCCTTTAAAAAAAAGCTATGAAAATATGTGTAGCATCTAAAAGGAAAAACGTGGGGTGCATATAGTAGATAATAGTAAGGAGGTGAATTTATGCATCTGTATTGAAAGAGGCCCACGTTTTATGTTGTAAATGTTGAAAGTATTTTCATAGCTATTACACATTCACAGTTACAAATTTTCAGAAATATCTATGTGGGGTAATGGATCTATATGGAGCTACGAAAATATTATTCTATACTTTATAGTCCAGTTCAAAAACGTGGGGTAATAAAAATTTACTTTTATTTAAGTACTTAATCTTCTTTTGTTGCTACGATGTTGATTGATAGTAAAACCAAATAATAAAATTGTAGCTAAAATAGACTGTACAGTAGCATAAAATACAACTGATTACCCTGAAAATAGGTAGAAAAATTAATGACTCAAACACCCACCTCATAATATGGGAAATCATTTTTTTATTGTTGAGAATAGCCGATGTTGATTACCATAACAAAGATTCAGTAAATGTAATCGTCTTTTTTATACATAATATTAAAGCAATAATACACGTACAAAGTACAAAGTAAGTGAAAACGTAATAGTTAACATAAACACGTACTCCTAACTTACGCAGTGCTGGTCCAAATTATGAATAAAAAAGACGGATGGGAAATACGTATTTTATATCATCACATTTAGTCTCATGTCATTAGACCGCTCACTGACACTTATTTGTGTGTCTAGCAGAGCTGAGTCGCTCAGATTATTTCATCACACGTAAAGCCATTCCGTGCAGCTATCGCTGCCGTTAAAGGGTTAAAGCAGAATTGGTGAGAATTGATGAGGAGTGACACAGCTGTCGGCCGGCAGCTCGTGGTCCACGAGTTGTGATCGCGGATTTGTTGTTTAATGTAATGAATTGAGCAGGGAAACAGGAAATGACAAATGAGAAGCTCGACGTTGGGCGCGAAAATGCAACAAATTCTAGAAATTTAGATGCCATTTAATATGGAAACCAAACAAATTAACTGAAGGGTTAAAATGCGGAACATTTATGTTTATTATCGTATCATTGATACAAAAAATAAGTCTTGTAACAGATTTGACTTGAAACAGACACGACTCAGCAACTGGGCATAAAGAATAGGGAACTGACAATGTTAGCTCATCAGCTTTATATGAAGGCGTGTGGCACAGGTCGGTATGACACGCCGAATACTCCTTGTTCGTATGCAGCTAGTTAACAGCCAGTAGCTGTCATCTTCCATGCTCCTCAGCTTTGAAGCAAAACCAGTGGTGTCTTTATCCGTTCGTTCTTGCACTGGCTGTCTGCCGGCCTTAATCCCTCAGATAGCGTGTGACGACCGACACGGCACGCAAGAGATTGCACTCCCGGCGGCTACTGTCTGTAGTAACTGTCGCGCTGGTGCGGTGTTATCCTAGTATTTGGAGGCTGCAGTCTGATATTTAAAGATTTAATTAGTAGAATGCTAAAATACGTCCATTCCCCATGGAGTGATAACGAATGTCACAAAGTGGCGATAAACATTCGAACTAAAGCAGGGGTGTTACTTAAAATCCAGTTGCGAATACTAACAACAATCACCTATGTAAATGAATGACTGTAGTGCATACATGCATTCCCTTCATGTGTTTAGGCCAAGTATTATGCACATTTATGCGATCGGGAATGCTCGGTAGCAGCGAGGCTACACGTACATCTGACAATTAAGTGTCAACAAGGAGCATTAATGATAAAATCATAGGAGGCAATGTTGCGCAACCTTAGTAGGAACAAGATCTGACTATTCGGGAGTAGGATCTTACAGCCTAGCAACAGCGATCTGAACGCCCATTGGCTGAAAGTTTGGAGATATATGGGGCTTCTCTTGCCCTTCGGGAAGACAGGGCGAGTTAGTAGCGAGGCGCCCTTCAAAACGCAAGGTCAAGTAACCGGGGTGGCTCCAAAAGAACGGTCGCGAGTAAACATTCCAGCTGTTAAGCAAGATATAAAATGAAGGTTAGTTACCAGTGAACTCCATGTGTCGTGGGCAGTGTATATCACGAGTATGGAAAGTGAGAAATCTGTTAATTTGTTGTAAAGGCTTGAATAACGGCGTAGCCAAGAGTCGCCTTACTGGATTTTCTGTGAAGTGTGTTTCAAAGTATTCTTTATTAAAATGAGTATAGTACAAAACGTTGTAAACATTTAACAACTGGCATCCCGAACCACCCCACTTCAGCAAGATGACAAACCTGGCGCCTGAGCGCTACTACTGCGCAACGATGGACTACCGAAGCAGCAAGACACCAGGTTAGTGATACAGAAACCAGAGAAGTAAGGCCGAGTCGCTTCCTTCTCGCTACAATGCCAAAGAGAGCATTGTATGACGATAGTGAAAATTCGTGGAGAACTGGAACTCCCTGTGCAAGAATTACATAATGTATGTACGAATACAGGTTGTGACGCGGGAACGATGATATATAGAAGTTTGGGTCTTGCTGTGATTCGTGCAGGGATAGCTAAAGTGGTTAAGGTGGTTATAAAACTAGTGGTTCTTCGTATTCGCAACTGCGAATGCATTTCATGTATTTCATAACGGCTGTAGTCGCCGCGATGTCTGTTCCTTCGGACATTCGTGCATGTCTGAAGGAGCATTGAACCGTTGTTCTTAACAACAGAACCACTGCAGTATCGCTTTAAAATCTGAAGACTGCGTCGACGATAGATTGGCATTCACCCAGAAGACAAACTCACTGTCTCTTCTGACTCCTACTACGTGCTCACCGTCTCATGACTGGCTCTCCTGTATCTGCCTGCATGACTATCCATTGTCTGACTGAATCTACATCTACATGGATACTCTGCAAATCACATTTAAGTGCCTGGCAGAGGGTTCATCGAACCACCTTCACAGTTCTCTATTATTCCAATCTCAAAACGCGCGCAGAAAGAACGAACACCTATATCTTTCCGTACGAGCTCTTATTTCCCTTATTTTATCGTGATGATCGTTTCTCCCTTTGTAGGTTGGTGTCAACAAAATATTTTCGCATTTCGAGGGGAAACTTGGTGTTGCGATTGGAATTTCTTGAGAAGATTTCCATCTCAACGAAAAACGCCTTTGTTTTAATGGTGTCCAGTCCAAATCCTGCATCGTTTCAGTGACAATCACTCCCAAATTTCCAGATAATACAAAACGTGCTGACCTTCTTTGAACTTTTTCGATATACTCCGTCAATCCTATATGATAAGGAACCCACACCGCACAGCAGTATTCTAAAAGAGGACAGACAAGCATAGTGTAGGCAGTCTCCTTAGTAGATCTCTTACGTTTTCTAAGTGTCTTGCCAATAAAACACAGTCTTTGGTTCGCCCTCCCCACAACATTTTCTGCGTGTTCCTTCCAATTTAAGTTGTTTGTAATTGTAATTCCTAGGTATTTAGTTGAATTTATGGCCTTTAGATTTGACTGATTTATCACGTAACTGAAGTTTAATGGATTCCTTTTAGCACTCATGTGGATGACCTCACACTTTTTATTATTGATGGTCAACTGCCAATTTTCGTACCATTCAGATATCTTCTCTAAACCGTATTGCATTTTGTTTTCATCTTCTGATGACTTTATTAGTCAATAAATGACAGCGTCATCTGTAAACAACCTAAGACAGCTGCTCAGATTGTCTCCTAAATCATTTATGCAGATATGGAACAGCAAAGGGTCTATAACACTACCTTGGGGAACATCAGAAATCACTTCTGTTTTACTCAATGATTTTCCGTCAGTTACTATGAACTGTAATCTCTGACAGGAAATCACAAATCCAGTCACATAAGTGAGACGATATTCCATAAGCATGCAAATTCACTACAAGCTGCTTGTATGGTACAATGTCAAAAGCCTTCCGGAAATCCAGAAATATGGAATCAATCTTTACTGCCTGAGTGCCTGAAAGAATTCCGACCTCTCCTGTTTCACAGTCTTGTTACCTCGTCTTTCTCCCTCTGCCCTCCAGGATGCTGAATATTCTATCGGCTCAACTTGGCCACTGGCAGGGACGCAATTGTGGACTGCTGCTACAAACCAGTCCTTCCAGTTTTCGAGCAGGGTGAAAATTTCGGCTTGCCGTAGCTGGTGCATAACTCAGGAACTCCCATGTCTTTCTCACGTGCTCCATGTTGTGGCAGTTACAAGAGCTGGCTGCAGTTTGCTCAGTGAATTGTTTCACGTAATTGTCTGCATTGCTACGTTGTTTAGAAAGCAGCCATGCAACAACAAATATCACTTGTTTGTCACAGGAATGTCTGTGCTTCTTTCACGTCTCAGAGGTTCTTGTAACCTGCCCGCATCCGTCTTGCGATCTGTAATACTTCGCACATTGCATCCCTTTTCCGAACGTGACAAACATATCGGAAGCCGTCCTTCTATAGCTTCTGTAAAAGTCTTTCACACAGCAGCTGCAACTTAAGCGCGTCCTATCATATCATCGGCGCCCACCTTATATTACACAGTCTTCATGCTGCCAACTTCAATCCTTGTCTCACACGGAATGAAAGGTTGAGTGACGCAGCTCAATACAAACTTTTGCAATTACTGCTTTGCGGACCGCAGAGAGTCTTAAAGACGCGGATTTTCTCAAACACAGCGCCTACCATCTAGAACGCCAGCGCAGATATTAACGAGAAGGCGCTCTTCAAGTTGTCCCCGTTATTGCTTTCCCTTTTGCCATTCCTGGAACGGGCTCGTGACCTATAGCTGCTTTGCTGAATTAGGAAATGTGTTAACAGAGTGACAGAGTGGACACTATTTCCATGTTTTTTTAAAAAAAAGCGCAAAACATATCTAAATTGTCGGGTGCAGAGATTGTCTGCCGAGGGAAAAGCGACCGTTAGAAATCAAAATTTCGTAACCATTCGAGTCGCATCTAACTATCCATTATATACATGTATTACTTGACAGGCGTGAACATCTTCAGAACTGTGGAAATAAAATGTGTTACATCATAATAAAATGAAATAAAATCACCATTTCAACATACAACGTCACAGCTTACGTTAAGTAGCCAAGCATCGCACGTTAAACACACTGAAGCATAAAAAAACTGTACAGGCATGCGTATTGAAATACAGAGAAATGTAAACAGGCAGAATACGGCGCTGCGGTCGGCAACGCATATATAAGAAAAAAGTGTCTGGCGCAGTTGTTAGATCCGTTACTGCCGCTACATTATCAAGAATTATGTCAGTTTGAACGTGGTGTTATAGCCGGTGCACGAGCTATGGGACACAGCATCTCCGAGGCTGCGATGAAGTGGAGATTTTCCCGTACGACCATTCCATGATTGTACCGTGAATAACAGAAATCCGGTAAAACATCAAATCTCCGACATCGCTGCGACTGAAGAGAAATCCTACAAGAACGGGACAGAAGAGAATCGTTCAACGTGCCAGGAGTGCAACCCTTCCGCAGATTGCTGCAGATTTCAGTGCCGGGCCATCAGCGAGTGCCAACGAAACATAACCTTTGATGAATGCACGTCACAATGCTTTACGCCTCGCCTGGCCCCGTCACCACCGACATTGCACTGTTGATGACTGGAAACATGTTGCCTGGTCGGACGAGGCTCGTTTCAAATTGTATCGAGTGGATGGAAATGTACGGCTACGGAGACAACCTCATGAATCCATGGAATCCGCATGTCAGCAGGGGTCTGTCCAAAATGGTGGAGGCTCTGTAATGGCGTGGGGAGTGTGCAATTGGAGTGATATGGGACCCCCGATATGTCCAGATCGACTCTGACAGGTGACACGTACGTAAGCATCCTGTCTGATCACCTGCATCCATTCATGTCCATTGTGCATTCAGACGGACTTGGGCAATGCCAGCACAGGACAATGCGACACCCCACACGTCTAGGATTGCAACGGAGTGGCTCCAGGAACACTCTTGCGAGTTTAAACACTTTCGTTGGTCTCCAAACTCCCCAGACATGATCATTATTGAGCATATCTGGGATGCCTTGGAAGGTACGTCTCAGAAGAGATCTCCACCCCCTCGTACTCTTACGGATTTATGGACAGCCCTGCAGGATTCATAGAGTCCATTCGCTCCAACACTACTTCAGACATTATTTGAGCTAATGCCACGTCGTGTAGCGGCACTTACGCGTGCTCGCCGGGGCCCTACACAATATTAGGCAGGTGTACCAATTTCCTTGGCTATTTAGTGTTTATCTGGGCCGGCCGCGGTGGTCTAGCGGTTCTAGGTGCTCAGTCCGGAACCGCGCGACTGCTACGGTCGCAGGTTCGAATCCTGCCTCGGGCATGGATGTGTGTGATGTCCTTAGGTTAGTTAGGTTTAAGTAGTTCTAAGTTCTAGGGGACTGATGACCACCGATGTTAAGTCCCATAGTGCTCAGAGCCATTTGAACCATTTTTTTTGTTTATCTGGCTGTATATACGCAGACTGAGGCGACGACTGAAAATATGTACCAAGCTTGAGGTCCGCACCCGGGTTTCCTGCTCTCTAGGCAGATCTGTTAACCACTACGTCAACCTGGCACAGTGGGTCTGTACAGCAGGAGGAATGCCAAGTAGGCTGACGTGTGAATGGGAATTTGAACTGAGGAGGCAGACATGCTAGGGTAGTCTTGGCAGTTGTACAAAGCCACTGTGACAGGACCGCGTAGCAGTCAGTTCATCTGCCTGGTGAGCAGGAGACCTGGGTTCGATACCGACCATTGAAAAATTTTTCATTCGTCGCTTAAGTCTGCAGACGTACATCACAGATATCTGATACCTGGAAAGGTTTCTGGAACCATGTTAGTCCATCTGATATTTTTCTGGAAATAATATTAGCGTCATACATGGTACGGAGTACTTGTAAGTTGGTCGTGCAAAATTAATGTAAACTCTAAGGTCAAGTACTTCTAATGAATAACAGCAGTACATATTTGGCGGAAATTACCTCATTAAACCTAATGTAACACAAAAAACAATAATGTAATTAAAATGTGGTATCCGCCACTTTTACTGTCGTTTACAGAAACACGTATAAAACTGCAACAGGTTATTGAAATAAATTTAAAATAACGTAAATTTAAATTATAATTGCAGCTTTTCAAAGCGTTAATACACATATGCCATGTATGCTAATGGTTATGAATGCCATGAAAATTAACCTGTATCGTAAATAAGAGTGGATGAAACGCATCAGTCAAACACAGTGACTTGATTCTTCTTAGGTCTATGGTACATTAGAGAGCAATGTATGGAAAGGGACGGACTTACAACATTCTTATTTAGTACAACTTCATATTTTCGTATACTCACGAACATCATAAATTTCAATTTGCGTGAAACTTTCGTATTTAACGGTGACAGCAAATAGTAAAATCATTCTGATGGTATTGCCAGCGTCATAAACGCGGTAAAAAACCAACGCTTTTACGGGAACATACCTAAAACTCATAACCGGTTGTAAAATACTTTTAAAATGATGTAGAGGAAAGAAATTGGAAGTGTAATTTCCCTTTTTATAGTCCTTGACTTACATGTATCGTACTTGTCACAGCTCACTGAAAGAACTAAGAGCCACCTTCATTGCATCTAATTATGGATAAATTCAGCAGTGAGACATAGAGACACAATTCGCCTAAAGTTTGTGGCTCATGGCATTAGAAGAACGTGATAAATTTCAAATTACATGCAACTTTCACATTTAAGAATGGCGGCAAATAGTGAGTCTAGTCATATTTGCCCTGATGACGTCATACATGTCGTAAAGAATCGCCGCTTTTACAGACATGAACACACACATTTAAAATCCACAATTTAAAATAACGTATTAAAAATAGCAATTTAATAGAAATTTTAATTGCCGCTTTTAATTGCCACTTTTACTGCCGTTAAGGTGGCAGGTACTAAAAACATTCGAACAGCACTCGTTATCGGATGTGATTCACGATGATTATGATGTAATAGTGGTTACACAAACTGTAATAATTAGTTCCCGTTATGGCACTATGCTGCTCAGTGATTATGGAACATGAAATACTGTATGCATGTAAACATGAACGACATGCAGCAATTAAACAGTTTTACCTAATATTTGCCAGCAAACGGCAAATTCCAAGAACATTCATGGGACAGACGGAGTAATAAGCGTCATATTTCCAACGTATGCATCTCTGTACGCCTAGGCAGCAGAATTTCTTAATTTCGTCTACTTCATGATCCACAATTCTGTTGTTAATTTTCTCCCTGTTCGCATTACTGCTACTTGTCATTACTTTGGCTTTTCTTCGATTTACTCTCTATTCATATTCTGTCCTCATCATGCTGTTCATTCCATTCAGCAGATTTCACTGAGTATAGCAATGTCGTCAGCGCATCTTATCATTGGTATTGTTTCACCTTGAATTTTAATCCCTTCTTGAACATTTCTTTTATTTCCGTCATTGCCTCGACGTATACAGTGAATAGCAGGGGCGAAAGACTACATCCCTGTCTTACATCCTCTTTAACCCATGCAATTCGTTCATGTTAGTCCACTCTTATTGTTCTCTCTAGTTCATGTACGTATTGTATATTACCAGTTTCTCCCTCTAGCTTATACATATTTTTCTCAGGATTTCCAATATTTTGCACCATTTTACATTGTCGAAAGCTTTTTCCAAGTTGACAAATCCTATGAACATGTCTGGATTTTTCTTCAGTATTGGCACTGTTATCAAATGCAACCTCACAACTGCCTCTCCGGGACCTTTACCTTTCCTAAAGCGAAACTGATCGTCATCTAATAGATTCTCTACTTTCTTTTCTATTCTTTTGTGTATCATCCTTTCAACAACTTGGTTGTATGAGCTGTTAATCTCATTGTACGATTATTCTCGCAGTTGTCGGCTCTTGCAATCGTGGGAATTGTTTGGATGATGTTCTTCCGAAAGTCAGATGGTATAAGGCCTGCCTCGTAGATTCAACACATCAATGTAAATAATAGTTTTGTTGCCACTTCCTCCAATGATTTTAGAAATCAAAATTGGTATAGGAAGGGATATCCTACCTGCCTTACGTGACTTTAAGTCTTCCAAACGTTGTCTAAATTCTGGTTGTAATACTGGATCCCCTATCTCTTCCCTATCGGTTCCTGTTTCTTCCTGTTTAACGTCACTAGGTAAGTCCTGCCTCTCATGGAGACCCCCTTTATACTCTTTCCACCTATCCGACATCTCGTTTGTATTTAACAGTAGAATTCGCACTGGGAATTGGGTATCAAGTTTACCATCATAGGTCTAGTGTTGTAAAAAATATTTAGTTGTTGAAAGTAAAACACATTAGTCATTTGCGGGAAAGCTGAAATAGTTCACGAACAGCTACTAGCTATATGAATGACGTGTCAAAAAAAATCATACCACAGCATAAATTGAAAGGTTTCTGGTTTCTGTATAATAGAATACTGATCGATCTTCAACTGCACTTCATTTCATGCTTTCTGAACGTAACTTGAAAATAAAAAAGTTGAAAAAAAGTTCAAATGTTTTGTGAAATGAATTGTCCAAAAGTAAAAAGTAAAGTAGATTACAGAAACATTTGACGTGTATTTGAATGATACTCGAACTTATGTACAGCAACTAACGTGCTGAATGAGAATTTAGTGTTCAGTGTTAGACCCTTAGAATTTTAAAGAATAATAGTGGATCCAGAATGAAATTTTCACTCTGCAGCGGTGTGTGCGCTGGTATGAAACTTCCTAGCAGATTGAAACTGTGTGCCGGACCGAGACTCGAACTCAGGACCTTAACCTTTCACCGGCAAGTGCTTTTCAATCCTTTCTTATTTTTTTCGTGTTATTTTTTGTTTATTTTTTACAGTTAACAGGAACAATAGACAACAAAGAAACTAACTTTTTGTTCGTATTAAAAAATGAGATTAACAATTCCTTTATATATATATATATATATATATATATATATATATATATATATATATAAGCTGAAAGGAAAGCTATGAACCAGACTGACGTAAAATCAACATTGTGATAAGTAGTAAGCTTTGGAAGGTAATTATGCGTCAGAAATAAAAAACATAGTAAAATTACGTTAAAATGAAATACTTCTCCAACTGTGTTACAAATTTCAATGAATATCTTTCACAAATTAAAGCAAATCCATGTTCACATATAACATTGAAGTGAAGTTAAATTTCGGTAACAACCACTGCCTTGTCATACCACAAATAATATTTCTGTATTGCTTGAAGCTAGTAAACTGAACATTATTCTCGCATTACATAAAGAAAAAAAACACACATCACAATGAAGAATCGTATTTACAATCTCCCCCGCTGTTCTCTCATCCGGATATGTCTTCTCATAAGTACAATGTATCCACCGATTCGTATCTTCCGTTCGTGCTTTCTTCGCATCGATAATTTAACTTCTCCTACCCTGGAAGTTCCAGTTATGCGGGGGCTCCAGAAACGCACTCCATAGGTACTTAGAGAAATAATGTCGGTATTTCGGATTGTTCACGGTCCTTAAATGTCGTTCCTGTACAAAGGTCCAAATGTCCATTACATTCTTTGGGCCCTCTCTGAGTAAATAGAGCACCGTCTGTCATCGAAGCTACGTTGCGGCATTCGTTTTGGTACGTGGGTAGTAGGTCACACCCGGGAAGAATATAATCGCTGGTTCAATGTTGTATTGTGCCACTCGGAGAAAGAAAGTGATCATTTGTGTCGCCAAACACCACACTTCTGCCGAGGGGCCGCATAGGAGGCGGTGTTCATCGTTGTCCAGAGTTTAGCATTGAGGACACAATGGTGAATCTGTCATATGAATCGCTTGGGGTCTGGATCGGGTGACATTTTAACCATTAACTGTTAGGTACCACGTTGCACATGCCTCTGTGTCTAAGGAAACATGCTGCATCGATCGCCGTACTACTTGCCAATTGATATCTGGATGCTCCCTCTCAATAGGATTGCTGTGTCGTCCGGTCGTTAGTATCCGATATACGACACGCACCGTTGCAGGTCTGGTTTCAGACAGAGCCGTCTGAACGTAGCTGTCTCTATAAAAAAAAGTGCGTACGTGCTGGAATTACTACGAAATGTGCTGGACCACCACTGGCGCCATCCGAGAAACTGGTGCTAGTTCTTCTATGAATATTCCTGTCAGACAAGTCTCACGTCGTCTCCACAGTTTTAACGTTGTGCTGATATATAGTGCCACCACTCGATCACGAACGTGCGCAAGACCAAGTCCACCCCTACTAAGAGGGAGGGTAAGGGCTTCGTATCTTACTTTAAACACTAGACCTGCACTCACAAAGGAACCGAACGCCGCCAGTATTTGTCGTGCTATCGTCACCGACATTGGGAGTACTTGAGCAAAATGTGGAATTCGTGACGCCACGTAGGTGTGACCCGCTTGGATCGTGTTTAATGCCCGTATGAAGTTCCCTCTGACGAGGTCCGGACTGACTCTAGTAGTCTCTTATAGTTGTACGCTACTGTGCGACGTATGTTGTTGGTAAAAACAATACCTAAGTATTTCAAGGTATCCATGAGCCGTAAGGGTCTAAACATTCTTCCGTTAGTCCAACACCAGCATTCATCGCTACAGACTTGTCCATATTTATACAGCTGCCAGTGGCCGTTCCATATTTGTGTATCCAATCTAAAGTCACACTCATACCGTTTTCATTCCTTATTATCAGCACCAGATCATCCGCATATGACTTGCACGTAAATGTGTATCCTCGCAAAGTCAGTCCTGTCAAGCGGTATCGTAGGCCGCAAAGTAACGGGTCGAGAGCCAGTGCATATAATGTCGTTGATAAGGGACATCCTTGTCTGACCAATCGCGCTACGACGAGAGATTTTGTCGTACGTCCATTGACGAGCACTTTGGAGGAGGCACTGCTGAGTAGCCGCGTCACGATAGCGATAAATGGTCTTCTGCAATGTAGTTGTGTTTAACTTTATCAAAGGCCTGAACAAAATCAATTGAGGCTAGTGCTGCACGGAGGCGGCACGTCTTTGTTAGGGTGATCAAATCGCGATATTCAACAAGCGCCGTCTGGATGTTGTTATCTCCACCGAGCGTAGTTTGACCGTAGAGAGTACTTGTCGCAATACTCGTCGAACGCTCGTTGCTAATAATCTGGTGAATAATTTAAAGTCTCAATTAAGGAGCGTCAGTAGTAGTTAGTCCCGTATACGTGTACCACCCGAGGATTTGTGTATCAGGATAATCAGACCCTCTACAAAAGCCGGCAGTAAGGGCACGTCAGGAGACATTAGTTCGCGACGGACAGTAGTCCATCGTGGTGCGATCATACAGCTAAATGTCCTGCAGAGTTCCAGAGGGAGGCCACCTGGTGCCGGCGATTCGTTGAGCGCCCCCTACCAATGACCTCCATCGTTTCCTCCACTGTAAAGCCGGCCGCGGTGGTCTAGCGGTTCTGGCGCTGCAGTCCGGAACCGCGGGACTGCTACGGTCGCAGGTTCGAATCCTGCCTCGGGCATGGGTGTGTGTGACGTCCTTAGGTTAGTTAGGTTTAAGTAGTTCTAAGTTCTAGGAGACTTATGACCTAAGATGTTGAGTCCCATAGTGCTCAGAGCCATTTGAACCTCCTCTGTAATCTCCTCCATCAGCTGTGATTCCGCCTCTGAATCAATGGTGCCGAAAATCATATGCGTAACTACGGTATCCACAGCGGTGTAAAGTTGTGTGTAATGTTCTACAAAGTCATTGCCTATTTCTTGTTGGAATGTTAGGTGTCTGCCATTATCCGTGTCCACAGCATGTACTAGGGCTCTTCGTCGTCTTTTATTTTCGTTTATGATGTGGTACATCGATGGACGTTTTCCTGCAACACGATCTAGATTCCGCTCCCTGACCACCGTACCTTCGAGGTGGCGTCCCATGTTGGATATAATTTTGGCCTTCGCTCTTGCGGCTCCGAAGAAGGCATTTGTTCGGCGCATTCCCGTAGCACCGTGAAATAGAAGTCCATCGTCCGATGTCGTCACACTGCCTGCTCACGACCATATGTCATCATTGCACGGGGCAGCGCCGGTTTGGCGCAACCCATCCACCAACTTAGGGTCTTGGGATACGACCGAAGGCGTCGTTCGCAAGTTCTCCAAACATCTTCAATGGCGTCTCGAGAACCTGCGTCCCGCAGGTGGGCGACTTTCATTTTCCAAAGACCGAGGCTACGAAGCACTTGCTGTCACCGGAGGGAGATTGTACATATTAATGCTGTATGGTCGGTATAGGCTGTAGACCACAGCTCTACTTCCAGGACGTCATTCGGTCGAGACGGCTAGCGGAATGACTTGTTGGATGGGTGTATCCAGGACGGAGGCCATGGACAAGCTCCCAGATGTCAAGAAGATGCATACTCTGCAGCAACGTTCGTAATTCTGGACACGGGGTGTATCGAGGTCTTTCGGTGCAAGTACACAATTACAAATCACCGCCTACGATTAATCGGTCATGTCAACCTTGGCAGAGAGGGCAGTTTCGTCTGCGAAGGAGCGGACGGTGCATAGATGTTGATGAGTCGTACATCAAGTACTGCATTGCTAATGCACGTACCGACGGTACGTGCAGCTCATCCTCTGCCGTGATGCTGCTGCCAGTTTCGGAGGCCTGTGACATGTAGGATGACAGGAAATTTATCGAAATATACTTCTTGTACGAGGACGATGTCGATATCCGCTGCTTATAGCATGTCTTTGAGTAAGGACATCTTTATCTGCGACCGTATATTCAAATGGTTCAAATGGTTCTGAGCAATATGGGACTTAACATCTGGGGTCATCAGTCCCCGAGAACTTAGAACTACTTAAACCTAACTAATCTAAGGACATCACACACATCCATGCCCGAGGCAGGATTCGAACCTGCGACTGTAGTAGTCGCGCAGTTCCGGACTGAAGCGACCGTATATTATTGATATGGATAGTAGCAAGCCGATGTCATTATCTTCGTTCCGTCGCATGTACGAGGGTTGGAACTTTAATAGTGGCAACTATTTATTTACAGCTCGTACAAAATATATACGTGTTTCAAAGTTTTACTGACCTTCAGAGTAGTCACCAGCATTGTGTATAACCCGTTACCAGTGATGTGGACTTCGTAGAATACTCTTAGCAGTGACAGGTGCGTTGACAGTTCGAGCGGCGCGGTCTGTTGCCCGCCGAATTTCTAGCAGTTCTGAAGCGAATGCCGTGAAGTGTTTCCTTCAGTTTAGGAATCGAGGGCTTGAGTCAGTGGAGTGCAGAAGGTGGTATAGCACTTACAAGCCGCATCAGTCAAACAAATCAGTAACAGCTTGCACTGTACGTGCTTAAGCATTGTCCTACAAAATGATAGGTTATGCAGCAAGTGTCATCATTTTTCTCTTTATGCTGTTCATTTTTGAACACAACCTACGACCAGCTTAGAGACAGAAGTGATGACACTGTCTGCGGGACCTGACCATCATTCTGCAGGACAACGCTCAAGTATGTACAGTGCAATCTGTTACTGATTTGTTGGACTTACGGGGCTGCTAAGTGCTATACCACCTACTGCACTCCCCTGACTTAAGCCCTCGTAAGTTCATCTTGATTTCTACGCCGAAGGAAACACTTCACGGCATTCGCTTCAGATCTGCTAGAAATTAGTCGGGCAATGGACCGCACCGCTCGAACTGTCAACACAACTGGCACTGCTATGAGTATCCTACGACTTCCACATCGCTGGAAACGGGTTATACACAACGCTGGTGACTATTTTGAAGGTCAGTAAAACTTTGAAACACGTATCTATTTTGTACGAGCTGTAAATAAACAATTGCCACTATTAAAGTTCCAATCCTCGCATATCCGCCATTGGAGCTTACGACGTCTTATGTTGTAATGGCACGTTACGTGACCCCGTCCTGCCCGCCGTCGTTGGTTATAAGTTGAACTTCAGAAGGTTGTCGCCCCCGCCGTGTCCCCTGTTGCGACTTCACAATCATCAGCCCAGTCTCCTTGGGACTAGTTTCTCGTCGGCTGGGGCTCGTCAGCCCCGTCTCTCTGTGGCTCCTCTTCTAATACTTGGGAGCGGCAGCGGACTACTGGATGCCATGCGTTGTCACGTTCTTCAGGTCGCTCTTGACGTTGTTGTTGTTGTGGTCTTCAGTCCTGAGACTGGTTTAAGGCAGCTCTCCATGCTACTCTATCCTGTGCAAGGTTCTTCATCTCCCAGTACCTTCTGTAGCCTACATCCTTATGAATCTGCTTACTGTATTCATCTCTTGGTCTCCCTCTACGATTTTTACCCTCCACACTGCCCTCCAATACTAAATTTGTGATCCCTTGATGCCTCAGGACATGTCCTACCAACCGATCCCTTCTTCTAGTCAAGTTGTGCCACAAGCTCCTCTTCTCCCCAATCCTATTCAATACTTCCTCATTAGTTATGTGATCTACCCATCTAATCTTCAGCATTCTTCTGTAGCGCCACATTTCGAAAGCTTCTATTCTCTTCTTGTCTAAACTATGTATCGTCCATATTTCACTTCCATACATGGCTACACTCCATACAAACACTTTCAGAAACGACTTCTTTACACTTACATCTATACACCATGTTAACAAATTTCTCTTCTTCGGAAACGCTTTCCTTGCCATTGCCAGTCTACATTTTATGTCCTCTCTACTTCGACCATCATCAGTTATTTTGCTCCCAAATAGCAAAACTCCTTTACTACTTTAAGTGTCTCTTTTCCTAATCTAATTCCCTCAGCATCACCCGACTTAATTCGACTAGATTCCATTATCCTTGTTTTGCTTTTGTTGATGTTCATCTTATATCCTCCTTTAAAGACACTGTCCATTCCGTTCAACTGCTCTTCCAAGTCCTGTGCTGTCTCTGACAGAATTACAATGTCATCGGCGAACCTTAAAGTTTTTATTCCTTCTCCATGGATTTTAATACCTACGCCGAACTTTTCTTTCGTTTCCTTTACTGCTTCCTCAATATACAGATTGAATAGCATTGGGGATAGGCTACAACCCTCTCTCACTCCCCTCCCAACCACTGCTTCCCTTTCATGACCCGCGACTCTTATAACTGCCATCTGGTTTCTGTACAAATTGTAAATAACCTTTCGCTCCCAGTATTTTATCCCTGCCACCTTCAGAATTTGAAAGAGAGTATTCCAGTCAACATTGTCAAAAGATTTCTCTAAGTCTACAAATGCTAGAAACGTAGGTTTGCCTTTTCTTAATCTAGCTTCTAAGATAAATCGGAGGGTCAGTATTGCCTCACGTGTTCCAACATTTCTACGGAATCCAAACTGATCTTCCCCGAGGTCGGCTTCTACCAGTTTTTCCATTCGTCTGTAAAGAATTCGCGTTAATATTTTGCAGCCGTGACTTATTAAACTGATAGTTCGGTAATTTTCACATCTTTCAACGCCTGCTTTCTTTGGGATTAGAATTATTATATTCTTCTTGAAGGCTGAGGGTATTTCCCCTGTCTCATACATCCTGCTCGCCAGATGGTAGTTTTGTCAGGACTGGCTCTCCCAACGCTGTCTGTACTTCTAATGGAATGTTGTCTACTCCCGGGGCCTTGTTTCGACTTCGGTTTTTCAGTGCTCTATCAAACTCTTCACGCAGTATCGTATCTCCCATTTCGTCTTCATCTACATCCTCTTCCCTTTCTACAACATTGCCCTCAAGTAAATCGCCCTTGTATAGACCCTCTACATACTCCTGCCACTTCTCTGTTTCCCCTTCTGTCCTTATAACTGGGTTTCTATTTGAGCTCTTGATATTCATACAAGTGGTTCTCTTTTCTCCAAAGGTCTCTTTAATTTTCCTGTAGGCAGTATCTATCTTACCCCTAGTGAGATAAGCCTCTATATCCTTACATTTGTCCTCTAGCCATGCCTGCTTAGCGATTTTGCACTTCCTGTCGATCTCATTTTTGAGACGTTTGTATTCCTTTTTGCCTGCTTCATTTACTGATTTTTATATTTTCTCCTTTCATCAATTAAATTCTGTTACCCAAGGATTTCTACTAGCCCTCGTCTTTTTACCTACTTGATCCTCTGCTGCCTTCGCTACTTCATCCTTCAAAGCTACCCATTCTTCTTCTACTATATTTCTTTCCCCCATTCTTGTCAATTGTTTCCTTATGTTCTCCCTGAAACTTTGTACAACCTCTGGTTTAGTCAGTTTATCCAGGTCCCATCTCCTTAAGTTCCCACCTTTTTGCAGTTTCTTCAGTTTTAATCTACAGTTCATAACCAACAGATTGTAGTGATTGTCCACATCTGCCCCTGGAAATGTCTTACGATTTAAAACCTGGTTCCTAAATCTCTGTCTTACCATTATATAATCTATCTGAAACCTGTGAGTATCTCCAAGCTTCTTCCACGTATACAACCTTCTTTTATGATTCTTGAACCAAGTGTTAGCTACGATTAAGTTGTGCTCTGTGCAAAATTCTATCAGGCGGCTTCCTCTTCCATTCCTTAGCCCCAATCCATATTCACCTACTATGTTTCCTTCTCTCCCTTTTCCTACACTCGAATTCCAGTCACCCATGACTATTAAATTTTCGTCTCCCTTCACTATCTGAATAATTTCTTTTATCTCATCATACACTTCTTCAATTTCTTCGTCATCTGCAGAGCTAGTTGGCATATAAACTTGTACTACTGTAGTAGGCATGAGCTTCGTATCTATCTTGGCCACAATAATGAGTTCACTATGCTGTTTGTAATAGCTTACCCGCACTTTATCTTTTTATTCATTTTTATACCTACTCCTGCATTACCCCTATTTGATTTTGTATTTATAACCCTGTATTCGCCTGACCGAAAGTCTTGTTCCTCCTGCCACCGAACTTCGCTAATTCCCACTACGTCTAACTTTAACCTATCCATTTCCCTTTTTAAATTTTCTAACCTACCTGCCCGATTAAGGGATCTGACATTCCACGCTCCGATCCGTAGAATGCCAGTTTTCTTTCTCCTGATAACGACGTCCTCCTGAGTAGTCCCCTCTCGGAGATCCGAATGGGAGACTATTTTATCTCCGGAATATTTTACCCAAGAGGTCGCCATCATCATTTATCTATATAGTAAAGCTGCATGCCCTCGGGAAAAAATTGCGGCCGTAGTTTCCCCTTGCTTTCAGCCGTTCGCAGTACCAGCACAGCAAGGCCGTTTTGGTTAGTGTTACAAGGCCAGATCAGTCAATCATCCAGACTGTTGGCCCTGCAACTACTGAAGTGTCTGCTGCCCCTCTTCGGGAACCATACGTTTGTCTGGCCTCTAAACAGATACCCTCTGTTGTGGTTGCACCTATGGTACGGCTATCTGTATAGCTGAGGCACGCAAGCCTCCACACCAACGGCAAGGTCTAAGGTTCCGGGGGGGGGGGGGGGGGGGGGGGCTCTTGACGTATGCTGCTGTAAAGACGGTGGTGTTCTGGATGTGGAGTGCTCGTGTCGTCATCCGCCGTCGTCAGCTTTTCGACTGGCCTGTCCAGCTGTTGGGCGCTGTCACTGTTCGGTGGGGCGGCCTTCCGGAATACATTTGCATATGTGAGACGGAGAGACGTCGCCACAGGTGTTGCTACAGATTCACCTGTCAGTATCTGCGCAATTTTTCTTGACCACAGCCTGAGCAAGTTTTCGGCTGTCCGTCGGAAATGACTACCGCTCCTCAGCCTCCAGTTGTGAGATAAGACGCACATGTTTTGACAGCTCGATCTGTCTTTATCGCACACCAGTATGTACCAGGTACATGGTAAAGGTTGTCCATTTTTCTGCTATTTGACTCACTAAGCGTCCATAGGGTTGTAGCGCGTTAACTACGGTCTCAACCGGAACCTCAAATAGTAGCTCAAATACTCTTAAAGTTCTCAATCCAAGCCCCGCCGACCAATTGCTATCGTTCCGACATGGTCGTCTGAATGTTTAATTTTAAGTCCATCTTTATGGTCGCGTACGATCTTGTCACACACCGTGTCGTTGATCAGTCTGAAGTAGACCACACTGCTTGTGATAGAGAAGTGGATGCCAATCATATCTTGTGGTTCAATTTTAATTTCTTCACGTATAAATCGTTCTATTTCAAATGCCTTCGGTCTTGCAGATTCATTATTAAAGCTGATCTTGATAGTAGAGTTTCGGTACGCATGTGCCATTCTAGTTCGAAAGCGCAAACACTAGCGAAGGCTAACACGAAGTAAACAACCGCGTACGCTCTAAGGACCGGGGCAGGGACGTAAACAGACGTCCGAGCCGCACGACTTCCATCTGAGCTACCCAAGTACGACTCACGCCCCCTCCTCACAGTTTTACTTCCACCAGTACCTCGTCTTCTACCTTCCAAACTTCACCACAGTACCTCTCCTGCGAAACTTGCAGAACTAGCACTCCTACAAGTTTCGCAGAAGAGCTTCTGTGAATATTTGAAGGTAGGAGACGAGGTACTGGCGAAAGTAAAGCTGTGAGGACGGGGCGTGAGTCGTGTTTGGGTTCCTCAGATGGTTAAACACTTACCCCCAAAAGACAAAGGTTCCAAGTTCGAGTCTCGGTCCGGCACACAGTTTTAATCTGCCAGGAATTTTCATATCAGCTCACACTCCGCTGCAAAGTGAAAATCTAGTTATGAAAACATCCCCCAGCCTGTGGCAAAGCCACATCTTCGCAATATCCTTTCTTCTAGGAGTACGAGTTCTTCAAGTTTCGTAGGTGAGCTTCTGCTAAGTTTGGAAGGCAGGAGACGAGGTAATGGCGACAGTAAAGCCGTGAGGACCGGTCGTGAGTCTTGTTTGGATACCTCAGATGGTAGAGCACTTGCCCGCGAAAGGCAAAGATCCCGAGGTCGAGTCTCGGTCCGGCACACAGTTTTAATCTGCCAGGAAATTTCAACAATGGAGGATACTTGTCTGGTGGAATTTAACTCAGTTGTCTCCTTACATCACCAACGTATGTGATTCTCAGCTCCTGCACGCAATTTGGAGGTTCATTCAAAGGGGCGACAAATATTTCCCAAATTTGTTTTTTTTCTGTTGCAAATTTATTTGACGGAACATGTTTTTAAATTTAATTGCTTGGTTTGCTGATTTCGTTATAGCAAATTTCTACGAACACAGAACGAGATGATAAAACATAGTACGTTAACAACTTTCACATACTAAATTATCTCGAGCGATTGGCAACATGTAATCAACGTATACCTATTTCTGCGATAAATATTCCGCAGAACGTAATTTAATTAAACGTGTATATCGCATGGTATATAATGGAATTGTTAATTACGTAGGAACGTAATTTACGTTAGGGGCCGCAACTAAACCACTGCGTGGAGCCTATGCAACAAGTAAAAAGGAAAAAAACATCACCAGGTTCGGAAAAGGAGAGTCATCGTGTTGAGAGTGTTCGAAATGTATACGCTGGAAGGGCGTATCTATAACATAAATTATCTAGTGTTGTTAGTGGAAGTAGTCACACTCAAATCTCCAGATGGAAGAGGTTAAAATCAGTAGCAAACGTTGTATATCAATAGAGTATCAACCAAAACACAGATATAGTCTGTTCTAGGCGCTGTCGCCCAGGAGAACGTGCGTAAATGGTAAGTAGTAAGTACCACATGAACTGCGGAGCACAGGAAAAACATAACTGTGAGGATGTTTGGCGTGAAGCTGCCATTTAAAAGTCGGTAGGGAGTTATTTCGTCGTACCAATAGTTTTCGATTCGAGGGCTCGTCATGCCAGTTTTTGTACTGTAGCACGTGTGAAACTATTTTGTGGGCTAACATGTCCCTCCCATGTAGAAGGTCTGCTCGGCATTGATAGATGTACATCGGTGCTGCCATCTAGCAAACAATTAGCCGTATTATTACAATTGTTTCGTTATTCTTCTCTTGTGATCGTGTATGTTAATTCTGTGAAACTGGAAAAGTACTTTATAGGTTCGCTACTTCCAAAGAAACGAAGCAAAAGCGGACTGCTAATAGAATATTGCTGTAAACTCCGAGCAGTCGAATTAATCTAAGGAACATGTTGACCCATACAACAGTTTTACGTATACTACAGCACAAAAAGTGGCAAGACCTAGGCTCGAACTCAGGACTCTTTTGACGGTGAGCTAACGCTCTACCGACTTACGCACGGGAGCTCTACGCTACAGATATATACAAATATGCTTTTCCTTTGCTCCGTAGGGCGTGTTTTACCTGTTACTTATGTTTGCGCACGTTCTCATGGAAGACAGGACATAGAGCAAATTATGTACATCAGAGTTTTGGCTGACACTCTGTCGATATACATCGTCTGATACCGATCTGACTGTCTCGCATCTGGACGTCTGGGTGTTAGAAAATGTTTCTGGTGGACAGCATACGCAACGAATGTCACGTGTAAATCTACTTTTGAGGAGCTGTAGCAAGGATTTACGCCATCTTAATACGCTAACGTTTTGTTAAATCCGTTGCAGTTAAAAATAAGGTACTTAATACGCTTGTATAAGGTAGACATTACGACAGAAGATGTATGCTGTAATGATACTAAACATAAGAGTAATGTTCCTCTATAGTACCCTAAATATACACCTATAAAGATAGCTTGCAAATGTTTTGTATCCAAAGAATTTTATGTATGTCACTTCACTGTTAACTCACCAGTTATGCAAATGGAACTAGAAAAACGGCACTTTTGTATTTAAATAAGAGTCACTTAACAATGCTCCAAAGACACACGGAATACACTTCCTACGTCAATGACGATGTATTTAAGATTTTTCCTGTTATTTTTTCGTCACCTGGAAGCAGCAAATTCCAGAAACTGGGGTGTATCGTATCCTCCACGGTATCGATTTCAAATGCAGTAAAGCAATATTTGTGTAACAGTGATGAACAATGTTCTGTTATTTGCGGAAGTTTAATCAGTTAAAGGATTATATATCCTTAGTAATACTGTATATCACCGAGTAATACATTGAGGTAGTCATATTGAAAATGCTTAATACAAAAAAGGTAGTTGCCACTCCCTGCATCAAGCATAGATTCTCTGCAGGTTTTCTTGTATCATACAAGAATTTTCCAGAGCAGCGACTTCTCTGTATACAACAGCATCACCCACGAAAGACCTCACGAAACTTCCGACGTTATTTATCTGCTGGGTCACTTATATACATGGGGGACTGATGACCTTAGCTGTTTAGTCCCCCTTAAACATCCCAACAACCACCACCACCACTTATATACAGGGTGGCACAGAAGTGTTGCGAAAACCTGCGAGGGGTTGTAGAAGAGTGTCATGAGGGACAAGTCGAGGACAGGAACCGGTGTCTGGAAACTTCATCCAACGATGCTTCAGAGCATAGAAGTTATAGGCGCGAGCGCTTGCTACTAGGCCACCCATTTGGCAGCAAACGTGACTTGGTAGGCTGACAGATCGGAGGCAGAACGTATCGCAATGTTGTTTGTTATGCTGTGACAGCAACTAATGGCCGCTATCGCTAGTGGAGAAGATGGAGCTAACTGCTGCGTAGACAGGTCTATGAATGAGATGTTCTGTTGCTTCTGTGAATGACGGTTTCAGACATAGGTTTCCATCCACAGCATATTTTTCTTCAGGAATCCTCTAAGAGCTGCAACATCTTTCGGTATACTGGAGAAAAATAAGCTGCAGATGGAAATCCGTGTCCGAAACCGTCGTCCATCGTGGCAGCATAGCTTCGCGTTTGTAGAATCGAAGCCATTCGACACCACGCAATGGGCAGTCGCTCCGTGTACAGCGGTTGGCCGACAGGGGCAGCAACAGCGAACGGCGCGGTCCAGATACTGACCGCACGGCTGCCACGCCCCCTTAGCTGAGGCGCTACAGATCACGTCTTTCAGAGACCACGTGTCTAGAGCTGTAGCCAGCCCTTACCGAGTTATTTCTTGGCCACCTGGCGACTAGCTCCAGACAGCAATTGTCAAGGAACTCCATAGCGCGGTCACAACTTTCTCTACGAGAGTAGTATTTCCGAACTGGGCTGAAGAGATATTTATTTCTGTGCTGTGAACTGTTTAGTGTTAAACTTATCCCATATTTGCCAAGATCTGTTATAACAATTACATCAAGCAGTCATTGTATCAGAATTAAGTATAATAAAATATTTCTCTCAGGAATTGTGTCCTCTCATTGTTTTGATTTTTGCCTCAGAACCCAAGCACCATCCCAAAAGGACAAGAGTACCCTTGCTCACTGCAGCATCCATAGGAGACGAGACACTTTTACGCAGCATCTAGCTCTATCTTCTCCACTGGCGATCGTAGCAATCATTTGCGAACACTGAATAACAAACGACATTGCGACACGTTCCACCAACGATACATCAGCACAAAAAGTCACGTTTGTTGCCGAAGGCTCTACAGCATCGTTGGATGGTGTTTCTGGACGCGACTTCCTATCCTCTATAATCCCTCGAAGTTCATCGCAACACTTCTGGGATGTGTGGTGTCACCGCCAGACACCACACTTGCTAGGTGGTAGCTTAAATCGGCCGCGGTCCATTAGTACATGTCGGACCCGCGTGTCGCCGCCATCAGTACTTGCAGGCCTAGCGCCACCACATGGCAGGTCTAGAAAGACGGACTAGCACTCGCCCCAGTTGTACGGACGACATTGCTAGCGACTAGACGTACGAGGCCTTCCTCTCATTTGCCGAGAGACAGTTAGAATAGCCTTCAGCTAAGCACATGACTACGACCTAGCAAGGCGCCATTAGCCTTACCTACTTTGAGAGTTATAGTATAAATGTCTCAAGAAGAACGCTGTATTCATCAGAGAATAAAAGTTAAGTATAAAGCAACTACGTACTTTTCTTGCTACCATTCAATAGTTATCCTGTTTCAGACTTCACGCCCGTCTGCATTAGTTAGCGTGCCTTTCGGCTACCTCCGAGTGGTGTGGCTGTCTTGCTACGCCACAACAGGATGCACTGTATATTGTGAAAAGTAATAATACTATACCATTCTATGGGGCCACTAGAAACTCACCAGTCCCGTAATAAACTTTGTCTGATGTTCTCTAAGCTCGTATTTTGTTCACTAGGCGGCAGTGCGGAACTGCATCAAACGCTTTCTAGACGTGAAGGAACTCACATCAACCTAGGCACATGTACTTGTTATTTTCTGTGCCTTTTGGAAGAAGAGTGTGATCTGGGTTTCACACTATCGTTGTTTTCGGAAACTTTGTTAATTCCTACAGAGGAGATTTACGTTCTCCAGAAATGTCATTGTAGGCAAGCAAAAACATGTTTAGAAATTCTGCAACAGATCGACGTTAGAGATATAGTTTTGTGCGTCTGTTCTACGGCCTTTTCTGAAAACGCGAATGAGTGGCGCTTTTTTTCCAGCCAATTAAGAACGGTTCGCCGCTCCACATTTCTATGGCAAAACGGCCAGTCGGGTAACAGTAGCATGGACTGTATACTACACGCTAGGGATCTTTGGTGTCTGGTAGTGTTCACTACTGAAAACACACACACACACACACACACACACACACACACACACACACACAAAGACGGGCACGGGCGCGCGCGCTTACTTTGCGCTGTCATGGGCACACTCGGCTGTTTATGAGAATCCTGACAAATAGTAGATTATCTGCAGGAATTCCTGTTCAAGAAATCGCAGTGCGTGATTCCGAACTATATGGAAACGCTAATGTAGGGAGAACACGAGCTTCGCAGCGTTTTACAAGTGGATGAGGGCGCCGTGTTAAGGCACGTGCACGTTCCATTTCCACTGCGTACCACTCTCTTTTATTTTTATTTGAAGCATTCAGCGAGGTTCAACAGAGCGCCACTGTGTACATACAGCAGTGCTACACCATATTTTTACAACATGACCTTGGTACACAACGTGCAGGCGTTCTGCAGAAATAAAAAGAAGCTATTGTGAGCAACATTATTTAGATCTTGTTGGGATTCACGGAATAAATTATCTGCTAGCTATCACCAGACATGTTGTAACAACTTTAATGATGAAAATAAATGAAAACTCTCCAGGGGTCTCTGAGAAACAACACATTTTCTGAAATTGCTTGGCGGATTGTAAGTTTGTGTTGGATCGACAAACGAACCCACGAACTAGCCTTCTGTGGTCAATACTCTTGCCGACAAAGCCACCAAGAAACGATCCAAGACAGCTCTCGTATCATTGTTTCTGATATCACTTTTCTCCTACTTTCCTAACTTCATCGTTAACTTGCACGCGTTGGAACACTAGCAGTCTTACTAGCACAATTGGTAACATGTAGACCTACGTTCTGGGACAAATACAACGTAGTGGTATGTATTTATTAAAGGTAGAAATGACGGAGAGGCTTCGTCCCGCCGTAGCCCTCAGTGGTTCACAACCCCACAAGAAGCGACAGCAGTCCACCCACCCCACCGCCGCCCCAAACCGAAACCAGAGTAATTGTGCTGTTTGACCCCCAGTAGACACCCCTCGCGAACGTCTCGTACCAGTCGAGTGTAATCCCAAATGTTTGCGTGGTAGAATAATTATGGTGTATGCCTATGTGGAAAGGGTATTTGCGCAGCAATCGCCGACACAGTGTAACTGAGGGGGAATAAGGGGAAACAGTCCGCATTCGCCGAGGTGGATGGAAAACCGCCTTAAAAACCGTCCACAGGCTGTCCGGCACACCGGACCTGGACACTAATCCGCCGGGCGGATTCGTGCCGGGGACCGGCACGCCTTCCCGCTCGGGAAGCAGCGCGTGAAACCGCGCAGCTAGCCGGAAGGGCACGTGGTGGTACAAAGAATAATTGTATAGCTGAAGTGACTTCAACCACCTACATATAAGTATGAGCAAACGGAATACACTATTTGATCAGAAGTATACGGATACTCTCACCTAATGCGGAATTGGCCACTACATATCACGGGAGGCGGACCCTAGCGAGTATAGGAGGAGGTCGTGACAGCACTGTGTTGTATTAGAGAAGCAGTGACAGCAGAAATGGTCGCTCAGGAGTCCTCAGTGACCTCGAACGTGGACTACTAATTAGATCTCACCTGTGTAACAGCTCCGTCAGGGACGTTCCAGCCATTCTAAAGTTGGCCACGTCGACTGTTGGTAATGTGACTGTGAAGTGGACACGTGAAGGAACAAGAACAGCTAAACTAAAACCAGGCAGACCTCATGACTGATGGTCGGAGACTGCCGACTGTTTCTGAGAATGGCTGTGAAAAATCGCAGGAAGTGAGTTTCACAGTACAACCAGCAGTGCAGCTGACAAGTGAACGTGCGTATAGAATTAGCACTCAGTGCTAAGCGACACTTGAGTTAGTGTAAAACGTGACCCCTCTGGACACTGGATGATGGGGAACAAGTGATTTGGAGTGATGAATCACCTCTGACAGTTCGAAGGAAGAGTCTGAGTTTGGCGAATGCCTGGGGAATGTCACATGATATCAAGTGTCGTGGTAAGAGCGAAATATGGAGAAAGTGGTGTTACGGTGTGAGAGTGCTTTCCATGATTAGGATGTGGCCGCCTTATTGCGCATAATAAAACGCTAACTGCGGACGCATGTGAACAAATTTTCTTATTACAGTTATTATTATTAGTAGTAGTAGTAGTAGTGTTAGTATTACCATTAGTATTAGATAAAAATGTAACATATTATTCATAATTAGGAAGGAATATCCATGACTGTATAATTATACAACTGCAGATCAGTCACTGGAAGCAGTCACAGACAGAAAATATTCAGGAGTGTGGTGTCACCGCCATACACCACACTTGCTAGGTGGTAGCCTTTAAATCTGCCGCGGTCCGTTAGTATACGTCGGACCCGCGTGTCGCCACTATCAGTGATTGCAGACCGAGCGCCGCCACATGGCAGGTCTAGAGAGACTTCCTAGCACTCGCCCCAGTTGTACAGCCGACTTTGCTAGCGATGGTTCACTGACAAAATACGCTCTCATTTGCCGAGACGATAGTTAGCATAGCCTTCAGCTACGTCATTTGCTACGACCTAGCAAGGCGCCAATACCAGTTACTATTGATGCTGTAAAACATGTACCGTCAAGAGCGATGTTCACCATTTTGGATTAAAGTTAAGTATTCCACAGCTACGTCCTTTTTTGCTAGTGTCATTTCCTTGACCTGTTCCAGACCACGCCAGCCTGCGTGAGCTAAAACGCGTGCCTTTCGGCTTCCTCTCATAGTGGGCTGGCTCTCTTGCCAATCCATAACAGGGAGAAAGCATACGGAGCAATTTAATGTGGAATGACCACATAAAACTAATCGCAGGGTAGGTAAGCCAGATGCCATCCTCAGTATCATTGGAAAAATCCTCAAGGAGTGTAGTCCACTCACAAAGGAGATAGTATACAAAAGTGTCGTTCGAGCAATACTTTAATATTGCTTGTCAGTCTGGGATACATGCCAGATAAGTCTGGTACAGGCATTGCAGAAGAGGAAAGCATTTCGATACCGGTTCATATAATAAGTGCAAAAGCGTCACAGAGTTTCCCAGCCTATTTCCACGACAGACACTGTAAGAGCGACATACTTCGTCCCTGTGTAGTTTACTGTTCAAAAGTTCTGAGGGTGCATATGGCTAGGAGTGTCAAGTAATATATTTCTTCCTCCTACGTAAATCTCACGAGAAGCTATGAAGGTAAAATTAGAGCCGTTCAAGGTTACACAGTCGCTTAACAACTTTCTTCACATGAACCACTAGCGACCGGAACAGGGAAGAAAGAGTGACAGTGGTACAAAAAATACACTCCACCACACACCAAATGTGTTTTGTGGAGAAGAGATGTAGATGTAAGTAGTAAAGGAATATGCATACGAGGACAGTCTGCATTGTTGCCAGATTTCCAGTGGTTTAAAAATGGCTCTGAGCAGTATGGGACTTAACATCTGAGGTCATCAGTCCGCTAGAACTTAGAGCTACTTAAACCTCACTAAGCTAAGGACATCACACACATCCATGCCCGAGGCAGGATTTGAACCTGCGGCCGTAGCGGTCGCGCGGTTCCAGACTGTAGCGCCTAGAACCGCTCGGCCGCACCGGCCGGCATTTCCAGTGGTGTCATTGCCAACGTTGTGCACCATTGCTAGATTACACCAAGCCACTCCAACAGCCACCGCTCTAACACCACAGCAGATCTACGTGAAAGTGGCGATAATTCAGGAATGGCGGGAAATTCACTAAATCCGAGAAGGGAATCTGTACTAAGTATAGAATCCAAGATGACAGGCCTGTGAACAGGCAGTATTGCAGGCACTGCAATTTGACAGGTCTGAGGGCAGCCTCCATCGGACAAGTCATTTGTGCTAAGTTTAGAATGCAAGAAGAGGAGCGTACGCCACTTGTCTACAGCTAAAATCCAAAATGGCGAATCCAGTATCGCCACTTGTCCTACTGGGTTCTCCCCTGATGTCATGGTTGAAGTAGCTCATTTGTGCTAAATTTTGGATCCTGTCCTAAGTTTTAAATGTCAGGAAATTCAAAAAACCCAAGTTGTCTGAAGTACGACAGTTGCCTTAACTTTAAAACGGTGTGAAATTCGAAAAACACCACTGCATTTGCCCCAACTATGCTATCCTAAGCTCAGGATCCTTGGCACTGATACATGCACCAGCCCAAAAGAGCGCTCTATGAGTCTACCACAAACAGCCGACAGATCTTTTGTTGCGGTCCAGTGGCAAAGCTAACAAGCAGCCCCTCTTCCTCCCCCTATGGGATCAGCTGCATTGGTCTGGTCCACATGCCGCCATCGCGCCGGGGAGGATCTCTGCAGCTGCCGCTGCTCGGTCCATGACACATAACTGACAGCGCAAGACTTAACGCGAAGCCTATACGTATATGGTCCACTACCGACGGAGTCCACCACTAGCGTGTGCGTCAGATGATGATAACATGCAGCGACAACTCTCTAGTCGGTTTCCAACCGGGTCAGTGGAGACGCATAGATGAAGGTTGATGATCGAATCAACCACAGGCACCTGCGTGACTCCACCTGGTGCTATACGATTTCTATATCCACTTCATGCCTGTTGCTAAGGCATCTTTTACATAAATGGTTTTCTAATTTCTTAATCATATCCACTTTTAGAAATGGGCAGCAGAAGTATGAAATGAATATGATGTAAGTGTTATGTTAACGTTAATGACACTCTCTTTCTCCAATAGTAATTCTAAATAACATTCCAACATGAGGAAGCAGTCGCCATGAATGTGACGTGTCTGTATGAGAAAGTACTTACGACATTTTTAAGTAAAACTAAGCTGTAAGATAAAAAAAAATGCACCGCGAAGGTATTACCCGAATAGGAGGGAAATCGGTAGATGTAATGTACATGTACAGACAAACAAATGATAGCAATTTCAGAAAAATTTCATCATTTATTCAACACAAAGAATTTCACATATTAAATAAGTTAATAACGCGTTCACCGACCTTTGGCCCTTACGCAAGCAGTTATTCGTTTTGGCATTGATTGATAGAATCGTTAGCTGTTCTTTTGGGAGGTATCGCGTCAAATTCTGTCCAATTGGTGTCTTAGATTGTCAGGATCATGAGCTGATTGGAAGGCCTTGCCCATAATGTTTCAAACGTTCTCAATTGGGGAGAGATCCGGCGCACTTGCTGGTGAAGATAGAGTTTAGCAAGCACAGAGACAAGCAATAGAAACTCTCGGCGCATACGGATGGTTATAGCCCTGCTGAAATGTAAGCTCAGGAAGGCTTCCCGTGAAAGACAACAAAACGGCGCGTAGAATATCCTCGATGTGCCACTGTGCTGTAAGTGCACCGCTGATGTAAATCAACGGGATTCTGCTGTGAAACGAAATGATGCTCTAGCCCATCACGCTGACTGCAGTGTTGTAAGCAGCGGACCCAGACGCCTGATGACCACTGAGGTCGTCTTTGATTGTCTCAGCCAGCCGTGGTGGCCGAGCGGCTTTAGGCGCTACAGTCTGGAACTGCGCGACCGCTACGTTCGCAGGTTCGAATCATGCCTCGGGCATGGATGTGTGTGATGTCCTTTGGTTAGTTAGGTTTAAGTAGTTCTAAGTTCTAGGGGACTGATGACCTTGGAAGTTAAGTCCCATAGTGCTCAGAGCCATTTGAACCATTTTTTAGACTGTCTCACACTGTAACAGTACATAGTATTGTGTTGGCAGAAGAGCCAACACCGTGTTGCTAGAGGAGGCCGAAATGCACGCTTTTAAGCTCACGCAGGCTGGCGTGAGGTCTGGAAAATGACAATGTAATTAATATAGCCAATAAGGTACGTTGCTGCCGGAATACTTAACTTTAACCCATAGTGGGTGTACATCGCTCTTGACTGTACAGGTTTTACAATCTCGATATTAACTGGTAATGGCGCCTTGCTAGGTCGTAGCAAATGACGTAGCTGAAGGCTATGCTAACTATCGTCTCGGCAAATGAGAGCGTAGTTGTCAGTGTAGCATCGCTAGCAAAGTCGTCTGTACAACTGGGACGAGTGCTAGGACGTCTCACTAGACCTGCCGTGTGGCGGCGCTCGGTCTGCAATCACAGACAGTGGCGACACGCGGGTCCGACGTATACTAGCGGACCGCGGCCGATTTACAGGCTACCACCTAGCAAGTGTGGTGTCTGGCGGTGACACCACACATAGCTTGGGCAAGATACAGTGAACTACGCACCAATTGAAAGCTTAACAATAAGAACTGTGTGCAGTTATACTATTGACAGGCTTCACATTGGTATTGGGTAAAGAGGGCGTTGACCAAACGTGTCCACCGGCTCGCCACTCACCGGTGGAAAGAGTGCAGGAGCAACGCGTTTGTACGTATGAAGCACGGCGAAAGGTAACCTAAATGAATGAACTATGATTCACGGTATTACACGCCGATGAAAAGTATGAGTAGAGGCTGGTTATAATTAAACTTTCACTATTTGAGCCAGTGTAGACGGAACACTGTTTACCGTATCGGTACCCATACGGTAGGAATGACGTTCAGACTGTGTGCTGCAGGATATGCGCTGTTAGTAATGTTAATGACATCTCTTGCATTGAGGGTTGAACACAGGCATCAGTTTGCATCACAGTTTCAGACAATCAACATGGGTCTGGACAAGTTGAGCAGGGATTTACTCGTAAAGCTGAATTATCAAAACTGCGACAATAATGCCACTGCACTTCGCGAGTATCGACACATCAAAGCAATACGGAAAGGTCCTCTTCTCGCACCGAGGTTGAAGTACATGATTCAGTAATTAGAATTAACAACCAACTTGGAAATTTCTCCTGGGAGAGGCTGACTGTCAGTTGAACCACAAATTGTTGAAGAAGTTGCTGTTGTCATAGCTGAGAATTCAAAACGCAGTGTGCTATTATTGGATACAGAGTCAACCTTTTCTGTCAAACACTGTTCTTTCTTCTTAACCAAACATGTTTCGGCACCTCTGTACCACCATCAGTGGGTTTTGTTTATAGAAAAACTGTAAAAAGTGAACATATTTTAAGTATAACGGACCTAACAAAATGAGGTCTAAAGACAGTTTCTTTGCGTTTTTCTTTTTACATTTATTTTACTTTATACGGTTTTGCAGGACCATTTGTAAGCTGTCCTGCACTAATAACTTGTCACCTGAAAACCAAACGATGTAAATGTGAATTTTATTAGCGAGGTAACACCTCCATTGAATTGTAAAAGGTGATTTTCGTGTGGAAAAATGTTTTGCGTATACAGGGTGTTACAAAAAGGTACGGCCAAACTTTCAGGAAACATTCCTCACACACAAAGAAAGAAAATATGTTATGTGGACATGTGTCCGGAAACGTTTACTTTCCATGTTAGAGCTCATTTTATTACTTCGCTTCAAATCACATTAATGACGGAATGGAAACACACAGCAACAGAACGTACCAGCGTGACTTCAAACACTTCGTTACAGGAAATGTTCAAAATGTCCTCCGTTAGCGAGGATACATGCATCCACCCTCCGTCGCATGGAATCCCTGATGCGCTGGTGCAGCCCTGGAGAATGGCGTATTGTATCGCAGCCGTCCACAATAAGAGCACGAAGAGTCTCTACATTTGGTACCGGGGTTGCGTAGACAAGAGCTTTCAAATGCCCCCATAAATGAAAGTCAAGAGGGTTGAGGTCAGGAGAGCGTGGAGGCCGTGGAATTGGTCCGCCTCTACCAATCCATCGGTCACCGAATCTGTTGTTGAGAAGCGTACGAACACTTCGACTGAAATGTGCACGAGCTCCATCGTGCATGAACCACATGTGTCGTACTTGTAAAGGCACATGTTCTAGCAGCACAGGTAGAGTATCCCGTATGAAATAATGATAACGTGCTCCATTGAGCGTAGGTGGAAGAACGAAACTAAAATGAGCTCTAACATGGAAATAAGCGTTTCCGGATACATGTCCACATAACATCTTTTCTTTATTTGTGTGTGAGGAATGTTTCCTGAAAGTTTGGCCGTACCTTTTTGTAACACCCTGTATATTTGTTATTACTCATATTTTGGTGTAATACATCCTTCTTCTTTCGCGTCCTGAGAGCACTGCACACACATATTAAATGTACTTTGTATAATTTTGAAGTAAGAAACACCTTTTTACTTCGCGAAACGCAGTGTAAGTGATGTAGTGTGTCCTAACCCCATCGGCTTTCATTTGTTGCCGAGTGAGTTTGGCGCCGAATCGCGTTTTTTTTTTGTTTTTGTTTTTTTTTCTGTCTCTCTCTCTCTCTCTCTCTCTCTCTCTCTCTCTCTGTGTGTGTGTGTGTGTGTGTGTGTGTGTGTGTGTGTCATCAAATATTTCAAATGGCTCTGAGCACTATGGGACTTAATATCTGAAGCCATCAGTCCCCTAGACTTAGAACTACTTAAACCTAACTAACCTAAGGCAGGATTCGAACCTGCGACCGTAGCTGCAGCGAGGTTCCGGACTGAAGCGCCTAGAACTGCTCGACCACAAAGGCCGGCGCCTGTGGGTCATCAGTAAGGCATATTATGTCATCGACATAACAGTAATGTGTGATCTTCAAGCAGTGCACGAACTGTGTCATGACAACTGAATATTCCATTGTCCACCGTTCGACAAGTGAAATGGTATCTCTAGTGCAGTTACAGGCTGTCGTGGATGCAGATTATCACTACATTGAAGAACATTTGTAACATGGAACGCGAACATGGTACAATTTAACAAATGTTAGGCTCATGTGAACTAAAAACGTTTTTCTTTCATTGGTTTTCCTTACCATTATTTCCACAAAGTTTCATTGACTTACGATTACTCGTTTTTCATGATGGCCCTGAGAGTTTAACCACTCAGTACTGCGTACTGCAGAAAACACACGTGGCGATGTTCACCACTTGCTAATGGTGGGCACCTTTCATGTAGCTGGTGGTAAGTAAGGAACTAAACTGTTTATTACTTCAAACTGTGAGTACATTTACCCCACTGTGAGACAAGATGGTCAATGCCTCGTGGAAAAATCTTGTAAACAGGAGTCCACCTCTTCGTCCGAAGCAAATCGACGACCACGAATGTCTTTCTTCAGGGCTCAGGAAACATGTGGACGGGTCGACATGTTGTCAATGATGTTTTGAATACGCTGCTAAAATTTCTCTGGGAAGGCCTTACACATTCTCCATTCAGTTTCGATCACTCCCCATGCAATTTCCATATTTTTGCTGCCCTGAAGAAAGACATTCGTGGCCGTCGTTTTGCTTCGGACGAAGAGCTGCACGCCGGGGTACCATCTTGGCTCCGCAATCATTTTTCCGCCACGGAGACATTGATCGTCTTACCTCACAATGGGATAAATGTATTAGCATTTATGACGATTATTTTTGAAATAATAAACAATTTCTTCTTCTTAATCGGCTCTTTGGCCTAAGATCATGTGCGTTCTCTACTTTCCTCCACCAATCCTTTCTGTTCCTGGCTATCGTCGTCCATTCGCCGTTTATCAGGCCCATAGCCTCCGTATCCCTGCTGATATCATCCTACCATCTCGTTCGTGGCCTTCCTCGGCCCCTTCTGCCTTGCACAGATCCTGAGAATGCTACTCACGGTTGTCTTTCCTTTTTCATCCTAATTAGATGTTCTGCCTACAACAGTCTTCTTTTATTCATCCCTCGCACAACATCAGCTTCAGAGTATAGGTCTGCCACTCCTGTGACTGGGTGTCCGTCATGGAGCTCTGTCTGGTTCTCGTTTGACTGTCCGTTATATACGGGCATTAATACACTTACAGGTTTACAAGGATGAAAGCCGATCATTTGTATCAATTTGTTCTCCTAGAGGCTCCTGTAGTACACGCATTACCCTAACGCTTGTAAACTGTGTCAGAATGGCCTGAGAAACGCATTGCGGATGTGACAGTGTTTGTTGGACCAACATAATGCGATAGAATACGTCTGGTATAACAACGAACGAGATGTGCGTACCTTGAACGGAGTTCCAATCAATATTTGGGTTCTGAATGAGCGGTAATCTATCTGTCCAATAATTTTGTCTCTCACTGAGTCCATACGACGACGGGCTGCCGCTTCTTCTGGCCTTAAGATGGTCCCAAACGTTGCTAGATGTCTTTAATACACTTTGTAACGAGTGTAGGGAAACTAATATACAAACGTCACAATGTTTTTCAGAACGAGAAAAACATCTGCTGCAGTGACTGTTTATAACTGGGTGTCCATAAAGGCACCACACAAAGAGACATCGCGGTAATACGTATTAACGTATTACACCGCGTTTAGTCTTGATAATAGCCTGGCGAGAAAGAGTGTCTACAGCTTACTGCAGGTAATCCGTATCCAGCTGAAGCCACTAATTTATTGTAAGATCCGGTAGAAGAAACGAGCTGCGGGAATGTTGCTTCCTATATCTCACCCAATGTTCCAAATAGTCTCAGACATTTTTATGGGACGAACGTCAGGTAGTTTAATGGGCCAGTCGAGGTGCAGTAAGGTGCCTGGATGTCCGTCAAACCAGGAACGTTTGTACAGCCCTGCGACTGTAGCTGCTGACATCTTGGAAGACACGAGTTTCCATAGCCAATTCATCAAGCAGATGTAGAACAAAAGGCAAATATTGGGCTCTGAGGATATTGAAATACTTCTAGTTCAAATTTACTGTAAATTTAAGGAGTGGTCCGAAGTCAGGCTCGGAAAACACGTCACAACATCACAGACATACTTATGGCCCGAAATACGAGGGCGTGCTGGAAAATAATGCCTCAGAATATTTTGTACGAAAATTCATAGAGCCTTTCAAGAAAACGAACTTTATTAATATTGTACATCTCTGCCTTTGATGTCTACATATTTGCACCCCTGTGCCGCTAGATGCATCCGAATTGAAGCGTGTAACAAAGCGTAGTGTGTCGTAACTACACTCCTGGAAATTGAAATAAGAACACCGTGAATTCATTGTCCCAGGAAGGGGAAACTTTATTGACACATTCCTGGGGTCAGATACATCACATGATCACACTGACAGAACCACAGGCACATAGACACAGGCAACAGAGCATGCACAATGTCGGCACTAGTACAGTGTATATCCACCTTTCGCAGCAATGCAGGCTGCTATTCTCCCATGGAGACGATCGTAGAGATGCTGGATGTAGTCCTGTGGAACGGCTTGCCATGCCATTTCCACCTGGCGCCTCAGTTGGACCAGCGTTCGTGCTGGACGTGCAGACCGCGTGAGACGACGCTTCATCCAGTCCCAAACATGCTCAATGGGGGACAGATCCGGAGATCTTGCTGGCCAGGGTAGTTGACTTACACCTTCTAGAGCACGTTGGGTGGCACGGGATACATGCGGACGTGATTTGTCCTGTTGGAACAGCAAGTTCCCTTGCCGGTCTAGGAATGGTAGAACGATTGGTTCGATGACGGTTTGGATGTACCGTGTACTATTCAGTGTCCCCTCGACGATCACCAGTGGTGTACGGCCAGTGTAGGAGATCGCTCCCCACACCATGATGCCGGGTGTTGGCCCTGTGTGCCTCGGTCGTATGCAGTCCTGATTGTGGCGCTCACCTGCACGGCCCCAAACACGCATACGACCATCATTGGCACCAAGGCAGAAGCGACTCTCATCGCTGAAGACGACACGTCTCCATTCGTCCCTCCATTCACGCCTGTCGCGACACCACTGGAGGCGGGCTGCACGATGTTGGGGCGTGAGCGGAAGACGGCCTAACGGTGTGCGGGACCGTAGCCCAGCTTCATGGAGACGGTTGCGAATGGTCCTCGCCGATACCCCAGGAGCAACAGTGTCCCTAATTTGCTGGGAAGTGGCGGTGCGGTCCCCTACGGCACTGCGTAGGATCCTACGGTCTTGGCGTGCATCCGTGCGTCGCTGCGGTCCGGTCCCAGGTCGACGGGCACGTGCACCTTCCGCCGACCCCTGGCGACAACATCGATGTACTGTGGAGACCTCACGCCCCACGTGTTGAGCAATTCGGCGGTACGTCCACCCGGCCTCCCGCATGCCCACTATACGCCCTCGCTCAAAGTCCGTCAACTGCACATACGGTTCACGTCCACGCTGTCGCGGCATGCTACCAGTGTTAAAGACTGCGATGGAGCTCCGTATGCCACGGCAAACTGGCTGACACTGACGGCGGCGGTGCACAAATGCTGCGCAGCTAGCGCCATTCGACGGCCAACACCGCGGTTCCTGGTGTGTCCGCTGTGCCGTGCGTGTGATCATTGCTTGTACAGCCCTCTCGCAGTGTCCGGAGCAAGTATGGTGGGTCTGACACACCGGTGTCAATGTGTTCTTTTTTCCATTTCCAGGAGTGTATATTGCTGCTTGAGGAACAGTGTATTGTAATAAGTTTCGAATTCTAAGAGTTCGTGGAGACATGAAAAATTTCTTCCTCGGCATGACAATGCCAGGCAACACATGAGCGTTGCGACATCTGCAACAATACGCTTTACTGTCATCGGTCATCCTCCACAGCAGGCTCATCCAAGAACTGCGCCCGGCGGGCGCGCGGTCGCCAGGCAGTGTAGTTCAGTGCCCCGTCCGCGACCGTGTGTCGCTAGTGTCGGTATAGGAGCGAGAGAGAGAGAGCTGCGGAGCGAGTGAGACCGCACACCACTGCTCTGCGCTGGACTGTCCCGCAGTCAGATCCAACGCAAACAAAATAACAGAGGAAGCGCACCTCTGTAAAAGAGACCGATGAGCGGTAAAACAAGCAAACCATTTACCGTTTAGGTAACAACTAGTGTTCGTGTGGCAGAATTACTACGAAAAGCTTTAGACAACAATATCCAAAACATGAATCGAAGAACATCTTAGTTGTTTTCTGACCCACAGGTTCATTCTGTTAGTACTGCACATGCACACTCGTCATATGTACAACAGGCGTCTTCTGAAAAATATATCAGTTTCTTACATGAACTAGAGTCATAAATATTCTATTTTAGAAATAACTTTATGTAAGGGATACAGAGTCTCATTCTTACTGTTAGCAGTTACAAGTAAATATTTTTTGTTATACTTCGGGCAACATCTCTTTGTATCCCTTTTCACAGTTTAGGAATCGGATCTTCAGTTTGCTGTTTTGTACGTAAGAATTTTAACCGACCAAGTTTAAAAACTTATTAAAAAATAGAATTAAAATTATAAAGCCCTTTAATTCTTACAGTCAACATTGTTAAAGAAGACAATTAACGTTTTACACTTTTTTCTTTTTCGAGGAAACGGTTTTGTCAATGTTTGGTACAATATTCCCTGAGACTGATAACCTCAAAGAATTAGTCATATTTTTATAGCCATGTAATGAACGATTCTTAGTTTTAGCAAGCTTTAAAAGAGAGAAAACGCGCTCACAGATATACGTGGAACCAAACATTGAGAGAACTTAGGCCGCGTGCTTGTGCAAAAGAGGATATTTCTCTCGTGGAAGGCAGCTGTAAATGTCATCCAAAGTTTTACACATGAGAAAGCGGTCCTTCAGGCGGATATCACACTGCAAGTCAATCAGATCTAGTTGAAGCACTTGTGAGACGTCCTATGCCGAAAAGAAAACGGGCGAACAAATATGTCTAAGGCCGATTGAAGTTCACTTATCTCCAAAAATCTGTTTTCAAATCGTTCTTTTAATTCGCAAATGATTGCAACATAATCTGAAAAATCCACATCTTCTTTAACGCTGTCTAGTGCAGGAAAGTGTCCACAATCCTTCTCGCGCAATTGTTTCTCCCACAAAATAAATGACCAGTAAGATCACTCAAAAAAGCCAAATTCGCCACCCACTTAGGATCACAAAGTAATTCTTCTGGACGTCCTTTCATATCCAAAAAAGTATTTATTTCGCTCCTCAAGGAGAAAAACCGATGAAGCACCTTTCCTCTGCTCAGGCATCTTACTTCGGTGTGGTAGGGGATGTCCGAGTATTTCGCTTCCATATGAGCAAGAATTTCTTTAAACTGGCGATGTGAGTCCATGCGAGCGAATATAATTAACCGTTCGAAGAACTGTGACCATAACATTTTTTATGTTGACAATCTTCGCACAAAGTGCCTCCTGGTGTATCAGACAATGGACTGTCGCGAATAAGGAACAGCCAACTTCAGCCATTTTTGACCTCACGTAACTCAGAAATCCAGTGCGTATCCCTCGTAGCGCAGGGGCTCCATCCCTTGTTACACTGGTCAGGCGTTCCCATTTTAAACCCATTGACTCTAGCACGTTTTCCACGGCTAGAAAAATATCCACCCGTGGTTGTGTCTTTTAATGGTACAAGATCGAGAAATTCTTCGGTGACACGCAGATTGTCGTCGACACCTCGAATGAATATGTCGACCTGAGATATGTCCGCAACCTCCGCGGACTCGTCAAGAGCGATAGAATGTGAAATGAAGTTTGCCGCTCTTTCCATTAATTGCTGCTCCATATCTGAGACCATATCTTCGATTCTGTGAGCAACAGTTTGAGGCGAAAGAGCTGTTTTTTCAAATTTTTCCGTGAGGTTTGGTGGACAAATACAAGCCGCCGAGTCGACCAGGCAATCCTTGATGCGATTCCCAGCAGCAAAGGGTTTCCCTGCTTTCCCCATTCTCAGCGATCATCTGCAAGTTGCGCACAAACTTTGCCCACCTTCTTCCTGCTCTTACCACGCCAAAAAAGAACATACAATTAATTTTGTACAATCCTGTTTTTTAAAACACTTTTATCACTTTAACAATTAATTGTTTCATTCATTGAAACTCAAATAAAAAACTAACTAAAAAGATTGGTTTTAGATGCGTTTCCTCCCAGTTCCGCTGAAAAGGACAGCGATGTGTGGTCGCAAAATCAATTTTTATCTGTTGCAATATTTGCGTACAGCGGCATGGCGAGGCTCGGCGGGCGGTCTGCACGACCACTGCGACAACACACGAATTCGCCCGGGGCGCTGGCCGCGGGCGATCGCGGGCGCTAGCGCCCCAGGGGCACAGTTTGGACGAGCCTGCTCCACACAGTCCAGCCTTCGCCATATCCGATTTGTCTCCAAAAATTAAAGGTGAAGCGGTGCGCGCAGAGATGAGATTGTGGTTCCCTCAACAAAGTGAAGGTATCAACAAACTGGTCTCCCGTTTGGAGAAATGTGTTCGTCACCAGGATGACTACATTGAGAAATAATTATGTAGTCATGAAGAGTAAAGATGTGGAACATCAATAACGTTTTTAAAATTAATGACGCTATAGTCGATGTACTTCTTAATATCGCTTTTGGGAGAAGCAAACCAGGTGTAAATCGCACACATAAAAGTTCTAAGATATTACGTTTTAGCCCGCCCTCGTACAACTACCGTAAACTGCGGGCTAGACACCATATACGGCTGTCAGTGCTCTTGACACCTTGCTTTATATGAAAAGAGGTAAGACTGTGATGCGTCGGGTTGTGTTATAAACGCCAGTCAACTACTATCCTGTATCTGTGTTGTTTGGCCGACTGAAGACGTGCATCTTTGAGTGGCGCTTTAAGCAGTGACCTTTCGCGAGGTACTTTACACCAGCATGCAGTTTACTTCGTAATGTTCGTTTAGATACGGTTGAGATTAATATGCGTTCCCTGACAGCAGGAATTCCTGTGGGGTCTGAAACTCATTGTCGTTGACGAGGCGTGACACTTCTCCGATCAACGTGCTTCTCACTATCTCCTACAATCAGTGATTCCACGTCCTATTACACACTGTTCGTTGTACACACGTTGGGCAGTGCACGTTGACAGACTAACAACTCTGGCAACTTCACTTAAAGTGTGACTATAGTGAAGTTCAAATATGATTACTTCTTTCAGCCGATCTGTATCCGCGTCGAAACTTCTACACAACCTACTGGCAAACACACGCTACTTCACTGTCATGACTAGCGTCACTAGTGAAAGGTCGCATGACTGCCTGTCAGCAGTTGTACACCACCTAGAGCGCTCCAGAGCAGCGAGTGCGCTGTGTTTAGAAGGAGACTAAGATATCGCTTGACAAAAGTTGAAGATTACATTAGATGAGATGGAAAAGAAATGAAACTTCGCGTGTTGAGACGTTATGCGATGTTATTTCAGGGATTATGCAATCGAGTTAAATTTACAAAGAACTTGGCAGTATTAGCTCACTCGTTAGTATGACTTCCTACCCCGCCGGGCCAGGATTCATACACTGATTTGGTTGGGAAGTGTCTCCTACAGTCGTTTTATCCTCTCCTGAGGCATGCTGACCCACAAACGATGTAATTGATTACCTATTTACTGCCACTGGGACATATCTGACATCGGAAATGGTACCACACATGTTCGATCAGGAGTAGATCTGGTGATCTTCCTGCTCACAGGAGTACCTCAACATTATAGAGATACCTGTCCTGTGTGGGCGAGCTTTGTCCTGTTGTATAACGGCAACGCGATACTGTCACATGAGAGGTAACACACGAGGACGTACCGTTATATCGTCACAGTTCCCTCAATAACTAGTAGCTATAACGTGAAGTAACGCCAGAAGTAACACCTCTGTCGCTCTCCAAAACATCTTCCCAAGATCGGCCATACTAGCTGACGATGGCGATACGGGCCAGTGCAGAACCGCGATTCACCTCTGAACACAACGCAACGCCATTTATCAGCAATAAATACTTCCCGTTGGCGGCACCAGTCCAAACGCTGTCGTGTGTGTTGGTGACGTTAACGCCATCCTACGCATGGGCCGGTGATTCGTTTCTTCAGTTGCTGCTAGACTTCTACCAGTGGCGTGGGACGACTGAATGTTGCAGGTAGTCCATTACTTATCCTCTGATGGCAGGCGTAGATGTGGAAGGGGTGGCATGTCCTTGGTGCATAAAAAGGCGGCCGCCTGGTGTGGCCGAGCGGTTCTAGGCGCTTCAGTCCGGAACCGCGCGGCCGCTACGGTCGCAGGTTCGAATCCTGCCTCGGGCATGGATGTGTGTGATGTCCTTAGGTTAGTTAGGTTTAAGTAGTTCTAAGTTCTAGAGGACTGATGACCTCAGATGTTAAGTCCTGCTAGTGCTCAGAGCCATAAAAAGGCGTTCTTGGCTTTTGGTGGTCAAACGTAGTCGACCGGTAATTTAACGACGAGTACCCCTACCCTCACGCTGCATGAAGTCCAACACAGAATCACTGTCACATACGACTGCTCCATAAATCTGTAGACTACAAGATTCAACCAGCTGTCCAAATGGAGACACCTCAGTGAGGCCTCTTTCAAACCTTGCAAACCTTGTCGGGTGCTGAAAGCACCGTCGCACACAAGTGTGTGGCACATCCTTGTGCTCTTGATAATGATCAGTCAACATCTGACGATGTCCAGGCAATTTAAGTAACCCAAAAAGCTCGGTAACAACACTAAGCACGAAGAACAGTAATACACTCTGGCGAACACTCTACACGTGACTGAGTACTGAAACTGTAAATATTTACATACCAGTTGATGACGTGTACGTTACGAAATTACGTTGACCTGGCCTGAACTTTTCTTCTCTTGTTTGTCGGTCACCGTAGTTTGTTCGGCGAGAAAGCCTGCAAGAGTGTTTCCTGTTGCAGTGAACTCAATTTTGAGCCTCGTTTCCGACGTGTTTTGTAATGCCGTCTGTGTATAGCTCCGCTATGTCTGCACCCGGGGCTCGTAACTTATGTATGCGTAGGAAGAGACCTCGCGGTGGTGTGGGAAGTTGCGCTAATATTGGCCGGCGGCGCACTTTCTGTGCGTGTGTGTGTGTGTGGAGAGAGAGGCGCAGTGCCGGCAGTTGTGTGTCTCCCCCACCCTCGACCCCCAGTAGCGGCCGCGACCAAAGTGCGACTCGAGGTCCGCTTGAGCCGCAAAACGTCGTCGCGGACAAAGGCTGGCCGCGGGCGACGCCACTGCGACAAAGGGAGGGGCGGCCAGCAGCCAGCAGCCGGAGAGGCGGAGGGCAGGAGCCGCCGCCCGCGGCCGCGTAACGAACGCGCCGCGCCCTCCTCCGCCGCGCGGGCACTCGACTCGCACGCACAGCGTAGCAGCCGGCAAGTAGCAGCCGCCACGCCGCTTCGTTAGAAACCGCCGCTGAAGAGAGAGGGGCCGCAGTACGCCCTCCACAAGTCGTGCGTGTCTCCACATGAATTGCTAAAATCTCTCATTTAACTTCGAAAAAGCAGAATACGTAATCCGATCGTGAGATAGGTCCCCCTGGCGGAGACCTTCGGAAGATAGAAAATTTTAGTGACTGGCGATAAACCACAACAGGAGTCCCACAGGGCTAAATTTTGGTTGACACCCGTTCCTCATAGAAGTGAATGACCTTCAACAAGCAGAACTGGTACTTTTTGCAGACGATACTAGTGACAGACACTGACGGAAAAAAATTGCAACACCAACAAATAATGTAGAGTAATGAAAAATTGGAAGTATGTTTCTCTAGGTAACATATTTAGGCCTATGTGATTCACATTAAAAGGTCACAGGTTAATGTAAGCAAGAGATAAGACTATACAAATACACTACTGGCCATTAAAATTGCTTCACCAAGAAGAAACGCAGATGATAAACGACTATTCATTGGACAAATATATTATACTAGAACTGACATGAGATTACATTTTCACGCAATTTGGGTGCATAGATCCTGAGAAATCAGTACCCAGAACAACCACGTCTGGCCCTAATAACGGCCTTGATATGCCTGGGCATTGAGTCAAACAGAGCTTGGATACCACAGTTCATCAAGAGTAGTGACTGGCGTATTGTGACGAGCCAGTTGCTCGGCCACCATAGACCAGACGTTTTCAATTAGTGAGAGATCTGGAGAAGGTGCTGACCAGGGCAGCAGTCGAACATTTTCTGTATCCAGAAAGGCCCGTACAGGACCTGCAACATGCGGTCGTGCATTATCCTGCTGAAATGTAGGGTTCCGCAGGGATCGAATGAAGTGTAGAGCGCCGGCCGCGGTGGTCTAGCGGTCCTGGCGCTGCAGTCCGGAACCGCGGGACTGCTACGGTCGCAGGTTCGAATCCTGCCTCGGGCATGGGTGTGTGTGATGTCCTTAGGTTAGTTAGGTTTAAGTAGTTCTAGGGGACTTATGACCTAAGATGTTTAGTCCCATAGTGCTCAGAGCCATTTGAACCATTTTTGGAGTGTAGAGCCACGGGTCGTAGCACATCTGAAATTTAACGTCCACTGTTCAAAGTGCCGTCAATGCGAACAAGAGGTGCCCGAGACGTGTAACCAATGGCACCCCATACCATCATGCCAGGTATACGACAGTATGGCGATGACGAATACACGCTTCCAATGTGCGTTCACCGCGATGTCACCAAACACGGATGCGACCATTATGATGCTGTAAACAGAACCTGAATTCATCAGAAAAACTGACGTTTTGCCATTCGTGCACCCAGGTTCGTCGTTGAGTACACCATCGCAGGCGCTCCTGTCTGTGATGCAGCGTCAGGGGTAACCGCAGCCATGGTCTCCGTGCTGATAGTCCATGCCGCTGCAAACGTCGTCGAACTGTTCGTGCAGATGGTTGTTGTCTTGCAAACGTCCCCATCTGGTGACTCAGGGATCGAGACGTGGCTGCACGATCCGTTACAGCCATGCGGATAAGATGCCTGTCATTTCGACAGCTAGTGATACGAGGCCGTTGGGATCCAGCACGGCGTTCCGTATTACCCTCCTGAACCCACCGATTCCATATTCTGCTAACAGTCATTGGACCTCGACCAACGCGAGCAGCAATGTCGCGATACGATAAACCGCAATCGCGATAGGCTACAACCCGACCTTTATCAAAGTCGGAAACGTGATGGTACGCATTTCTCCTCCTTACAAGAGGCATCACAACAACGTTTCACCAGGCAACGCCGGTCAACTGCTGTTCGTGTATGAGAAATCGGTAGGAAACTTACCTCACGTCAGCACGTTGTAGGTGTCGCCACCGGCGCCAACCTTGAGTAAATGCTCTGAAAAGCTAATCATTTGCATATCACAGCATCTTCTTCCTGTCAGTTAAATTTCGCGTCTGTAGCACGTCATCTTCGTGGTGTAGCAATTTTAATGGCCAGTAGTGTGTGAAATGCTGGTACATTAATAATCCGGCACAATGTTGAATGGAAGCATGCAAACGTACATGAATTTTGTGCCGGATTTCAGTTTGTTAGATGTGTTCCATGCCTGTTGCACTAGGTAGGTCAATATAGAGACGGTACAGGCTGTTTATGCATGACGCTGAACCTATCATCCGACGATGGGCCATTTGTGCTCGATTGGAGATTGGAGACTGATCTGACGATCTAGCAAGCCAAGCCAACATGTCGACACTCTAGAACATGTGAGCGAACGTTATCCTGTCGGAAAATACCCCCTTGACGCTGTTAATGAATGGTAGCACAACAGGTAGTATCACCAAATTGATGTAAAATTAGCAGTCAGGGTACGTGAGATAACTACGAGAGCGCTCGTGCTGTCATCTGAATTCACACCCCAGCCCATTACTCTAGGTGTAGGGCCCCAGTGTGTATAGCACGTAGACAGGTTGGCTGCAGGCGCTCAACTGGCTTCCTTCTGATCAACACGAGGCCATCACTGGCACCGAGGCAGACACAGCTTTTATTAGAAAGCTTAACAGACCTCCACCCTGCCCTCCAATGAGCTTTCGCTTGACACCGCTGAGGTCGCAAATGGCGGTGGTTTGGGGTCAGTGGAATGCACACTACAGGGCATCTGGATCAGAATTGTCCTTGAAATAACCGATTTGTGACAGCTCTTTGTGGCACTGTCGTGTCAACTGATTCTCAAATTGCAGATGCACTACAATGTATACGATGGTCTTTCCTCTCGGTAGTGGCAGAAGGCATCCGAAGCCCAGTCTTCTTCTGCCAGCACTTTCTCATAACCATCGCAAGCAGAAATCATGTACAGTGACTATGTTCCTGTCAAGTCTTTCTGCAGCGTCTAGTAGCCATATTACACGATCTCGTTCAAACTCAGTGAGCTGTTGATAATGGGGTATTTGTCTCCTTAACGGCGTCGCTCTTAGGCAACTGGTGCGGAATTTGAATTCATATCATCTTTCGGGTGTAGAAACTCGCCTACCAACTTTCTACATCTACATCCAAATCCACACTCCGCAAGCCACCTGACGGTGTGTGGCGGAGGGTACCCTGAGTGCCTCTATCGGTTCTCCCTTCTATTCCAGTCTCGTATTGTTCGTGGAAAGAAGGATTGTCGGTATGCTTCTGTGTGGGCTCTAATCTCTCTGATTTTATCCTCATGGTCTCTCCGCGTGATATACGTAGGAGGGAGCAATATACTGCTTGACTCTTCGGTGAAGGTATGTTCTCGAAACTTTAACAAAAGCCCGTACCGAGCTACTGAGCGTCTCTCCTGCACAGTCTTCCACTGGAGTTTATCTATAATCTCCGTAACGCTTTCGCGATTACTAAATGATCCTGTAACGAAGCGCGCTGCTCTCCGTTGGATCTTCTCTATCTCTTCTATCAACCCTATCTGGTACGGATCCCACACTGCTGAGCAGTATTCAAGCAGTGGGCGAACAAGCGTACTGTAACCTACTTCCTTTGTTTTCGGATTGCATTTCCTTCGGATTCTTCCAACGAATCTCAGTCTGGCATCTGCTTTACCGACGATCAACTTTATATGATCATTCCATTTTAAGTCACTCCTAATGCGTACTCCCAGATAATTTATGGAATTAACTGCTTCCAGTTGCTGACCTGCTATTTTGTAGCTAAATGATAAGGGATCTATCTTTCTATGTATTCGCAGCACATTACACTTGTCTACATTGAGATTCAATTGCCATTCCCTGCACCATGCGTCAATTGGCTGCAGATCCTCCTGCATTTCAGTACAATTTTCCATTGTTACAACCTCTCGATATACCACAGCATCATCTGCAAAAAGCCTCAGTGAACTTCCGATGTCATCCACGAGGTCATTTATGTATATTGTGAATAGCAACGGTCTTATGACACTCCCCTGCGGCACATCTGAAATCACTCTTACTTCGGAAGACTTCTCTCCATTGAGAATGACATGCTGCGTTCTGTTATCTAGGAACTCCTCAATCCAGTAATATGCTCTTACTTTGTTCATTAAACGACTGTGGGGAACTGTATCGAACGCCTTGCGGAAGTCAAGAAACACGGCATCTAATTGTGAACCCGTGTCTATGGCCCTCTGAGTCTCGTGGACGAATAGCGCGAGCTGGGTTTCACACGACCGTCGTTTTCGAAACCCATGCTGATTCCTACAGAGTAGATTTCTAGTCTACAGAAAAGTCATTATACTCGTACATAATACGTACTCCAAAATTCTACAACTGATCGACGTTGCAGATATAGGCCTATAGTTCTGCACATCCGTTCGACGTCCCTTCTTGAAAACGGGGATGACCTGTGCCCTTTTCCAATCCTTTGGAACGCTACGCTCTTCTAGAGACCTACGGTACACCGCTGCAAGAAGGGGGGCAAGTTCCTTCGCGTACTCTGTGTAAAATCGAACTGGTATCCCATCAGGTCCAGCAGCCTTTCCTCTTTTGAGAGATTTTAATTGTTTCTCTATCCCTCTGTCGTCTATTTCGATTTCTGCCATTTTGTCATCTGTGCGACAATCTAGAGAAGAAACTGCAGTGCAGTCTTCCTCTGTGAAACAGCTTTGGAAAAAGACATTTAGTATTTCGGCCTTTAGTCTGTCATCCTCTGTTTCAGTACCATTTTGGCCACAGAGTGTCTGGACATTTTGTTTTGATCCACCTACCGCTTCGACATAAGACCAAAATTTCTTAGGATTTTCTGCCAAGTCAGTACATAGAACTTTACTTTCGAATTCATTGAACGCTTCTCGCATAGCCCTCCTCACACTACATTTCGCTTCGCGTAATTTTTGTTTGTCTGCAAGGCTTTGGCTATGTTTATGTTTGCTGTAAAGTTCCCTTTGCTTCCGCAGCAGTTTTCTAACTGTGTTGTTGTACCACGGTGGCTCTTTTCCATCTCTTACGATCTTGCTTGGCACATACTCATCTAACGCATTATGTACGACGGTTTTGAACTTTGTCCACTGATCCTCAACACTATCTGTACTTGAGACAAAACTTTTGTGTTGAGCCGTCAGGTACTCTGTAATAATCTTTTTTGTCACTTTTTCTAAACAGAAAAATCTTCCTACCTTTTTTAATATTTCTATTTACGGCTGAAATCATCGATGCAGTAACCGCTTTATGATCGCTGATTCCCTGTTCTGCGTAAACTGTTTCAAATAGTTCGAGTCTATTTGTCACCAGAAGGTCTAATATGTTATCGCCACGAGTCAGTTCTCTGTTTAACTGCTCAAGGTAGTTTTCAGATAAAGCACTTAAAAAAATTTCACTGGATTCTTTGTCCCTGCCACCCGTTATGAACGTTTGAGTTTCCCAGTCTATATTCGGAAAATTAAAATCTCCATCCAGAACTATAACATGGTGGGGAAATCTACTCGAAATATTTTCCAAATTACCCTTCAGGTGCTCAGCCACAACAGCTGCTGAGCCAGGGGGCCTATAGAGACATCCAATTACCATGTCTGAGCCTGCTTTAACCATGACCTTCACCCAAATCATTTCACATTTCGGATCTCCGTCAATTTCCTTCGATACTATTGCACTTCTTATCGCTATAAACACGCCTCCCCCTTCACTGTCCAGCCTGTCTTTGCGGTATACATTCCAATCTGAGTTTAGGATTTCATTACTGTTTACGTCTGGTTTCAGCCAACTTTCTGTCCCTAGCACTATATGGGCGTTGTGGCCGTTTATTAATGAGAGCAGTTCTGGGACCTTTCTATAGACGCTCCTGCAGTTTACTATTAGCACATTAATATTGTTATTCCCTGATGCATTTTGCCTACTCCTACCTTTCCGCGTCTCAGGAGGCGTCTTGTCGGGCCTAGGGAGGGAATTCTCTAACCTAAAAAACCCCCATGTGCACTCCACACGTACTCCGCTACCCTTGTAGCCGCTTCCGGCGTGTAGTGCACGCCTGACCTATTCAGGGGGACCCTACATTTCTCCACCCGATAGCGGAGGTCGAGAAATTTGCGCCCCAGATCTCCGCAGAATCGTCTGAGCCTCTGGTTTAAGCCTTCCACTCGGCTCCAAACCAGAGGACCGAGATCGGTTCTGGGAACGATACTGCAAATAGTTAGCTCTGATTCCACCCCGCGAGCGAGGCTTTCCGCCTTCACCAATTCCGCCAACCGCCTGAACGAACCCAGACGGCAGGAGTCATTGGTGCCGACATGAGCAACAATTTGCAGTCGGGTGCACCCAGTGCTCTCTATTGCCGCCGGTAGGGCCTCCTCCACATCTCGGATGAGACCCCCCGGCAAGCAGACAGAGTGAACACTGGCCTTCTTCATTAACTTTCGTTAATGTTGCACAATTTCTTGCTGCTGCGACTTTTCTCCGTCATTATAATAAACCCATTTAGAAAGAAAACAACAAATGATGTTTTTCAAAGAAGTATCAAGTAGTTCTTTGAAAATTGACTCTCAATTTTAAGCAAACACGCTCCCGTTTTTCCATTGCTGCAGTTCGCAAATGTTCCTTGGGAGAGTCTCGGGTGGTAGTGTTTTGAACTCTTTGACGATAACTTCTCTGACAGCGAAAGATGGAGTCAAGCATGGAGGTGTGCTGAGATAAATGGCTCTGAGCACTATGGGACTTAACTGCTGAGGTCGTAAGTCCCCTAGAACTTAGAACTACTTAAACCTAACTAACCTAAGGACATCACACACATCTGTGCCCGAGGCAGGATTCGAACCTGCGACCGTAGCGGTCGCGCAGTTCCAGACTGTAGAGCCTATAACCGCTCGGCCACCCCGGACGTCTATGCCGAGATAGTCTAGAGGTAATGCGACTGATTGTGATAAGCGTGCCTCGTGGTTAAGCAAGTCTCGCTTTGGCAGAAGTTTTAAATTTGCACAATATGCTTATTACATAATATTTCCTGCGCATCTAAATCGTCTGCATTGACATCATTTCATGTCACTGAATCTGCATGTATTTCGGTCTCATCAGTACGGTCATTTAATTTCACAAACTGAATTCTGATAGTCGAAAATCTGCAGCAAGATCCACTTGTACAGAACACAAAGGAATTATAAGTATTCAAAAAAACTGTACAGTGCTCGCACAAAACACACACACGCACATACAAATACACTCCTGGAAATGGAAAAAAGAACACATTGACATCGGTGTGTCAGACCCACCATACTTGCTCCGGACACTGCGAGAGGGCTGTACAAGCAATGATCACACGCACGGCACAGCGGACACACCAGGAACCGCGGTGTTGGCCGTCGAATGGCGCTAGCTGCGCAGCATTTTTGCACCGCCGTCGTCAGTGTCAGCCAGTTTGCCGTGGCATACGGAGCTCCATCGCAGTCTTTAACACTGGTAGCATGCCGCGACAGCGTGGACGTGAACCGTATGTGCAGTTGACGGACTTTGAGCGTGGGCGTATAGTGGGCATGCGGGAGGCCGGGTGGACGTACCGCCGAATTGCTCAACACGTGGGGCGTGAGGTCTCCACAGTACATCGATGTTGTCGCCGGTGGTCGGCGGAAGGTGCACGTGCCCGTCGACCTGGGACCGGACCGCAGCGACGCACGGATGCACGCCAAGACCGTAGGATCCTACGCAGTGCCGTAGGGGACCGCACCGCCACTTCCCAGCAAATTAGGGACACTGTTGCTCCTGGGGTATCGGCGAGGACCATTCGCAACTGTCTCCATGAAGCTGGGCTACGGTCCCGCACACCGTTAGGCCGTCTTCCGCTCACGCCCCAACATCGTGCAGCCTGCCTCCAGTGGTGTCGCGACAGGCGTGAATGGAGGGACGAATGGAGACGTGTCGTCTTCAGCGATGAGAGTCGCTTCTGCCTTGGTGCCAATGATGGTCGTATGCGTGTTTGGCGCCGTGCAGGTGAGCGCCACAATTCCTAGACCGGCAAGGGAACTTGCTGTTCCAACAGGACAATGCACGTTCGCATGTATCCCGTGCCACCCAACGTGCTCTAGAAGGTGTAAGTCAACTACCCTGGCCAGCAAGATCTCCGGATCTGTCCCCCATTGAGCATGTTTGGGACTGGATGAAGCGTCGTCTCACGCGGTCTGCACGTCCAGCACGAACGCTGGTCCAACTGAGGCGCCAGGTGGAAATGGCATGGCAAGCCGTTCCACAGGACTACATCCAGCATCTCTACGATCGTCTCCATGGGAGAATAGCAGCCTGCATTGCTGCGAAAGGTGGATCTACACTGTACTAGTGCCGACATTGTGCATGCTCTGTTGCCTGTGTCTATGTGCCTGTGGTTCTGTCAGTGTGATCATGTGATGTATCTGACCCCAGGAATGTGTCAATAAAGTGTCCCCTTCCTGGGACAATGAATTCACGGTGTTCTTATTTCAATTTCCAGGAGTGTACATATACAAAACATTTTAATTTTGACTGCAGCAATGGTCAACATTTCCACAGAAATAAATGAAGTTCCAATCACCCTGTTCCGATACAGGGATTCTTGAGGAGTCCATTGCTCATCAGGTGAATGCTACAACAGGGGATTCCCTCCCAGATACTCACGTTAGGGAGCCCTCTGCTTGACTCCCAGCCTGCTGGGATTTGTGGCTAAAGACAATTAATGTTCCGAAAAGAATAAAGTTGTCATGAGTAGGAAATTAAAGGAGAAACGGAAGAAAAACCCACACTCACACACAGTTTTTAAAATTTTGCTGAGGGGACAATGGACTTCATCTTACCAGATGTTTTTCTTGGTCGTCAGGTGACTCCCAATTGGCTCGCCTTTGCCCCACTCCCAGTCCACTGGGATATTCTGCTGAAAAGAACTTGGTTCCACAACAGTCAACCCACTTCTCATGAGTAGAGTATGAAGGATGTGAGGAAAAGGCGAAGGGTGCATCGAATCAAAATCATCGATTTTATTTAGTACTGTATTTCGGCAATAGTCTAATATTCTGCGGTATCCCATTCTCATTTCTGTTACATTTTCGTAGCAGATATACAATTGCAAGGGTCGGGGTGTACGACCTCTGTGGTACCAGGCACAACTAGCTGTGATGTGCCAGGATGCAGTGCAGTTCTCCTACTAAGGCGCGGCGGCAGTGGTTTAGTTGGAGGTGTAGAGAGACCCGTCATGGAAACATTTCTACTCGAATAAGCCTTTATTCTTTAGCAATTACAGTGGTCAACTCAGAGCTGGAGAGGTGGTAAATAGTCTCTGACACAGGCGGTCTGTGTTGAAAAAGTATACTGGTCTGAGCAACAGGGCGCCAGGTAGACTGTACGTGATATGTACTAGAGAAGGGGGAAACCGACAGGTTTAAACCGATACCGGTATTTTAGTCTGAATAAGCGGTATTTTTAGGTATTTGTTTGGTGTCAGTTGCTCATTTATAAAACGTGTTGTTTAATTTTTACTGGTAACCGAGAAAAAAACCGATATATGAATTAATCATAGCAGCATTGCTGAAAGTTTTCCTTTTTAAATAAGCCTTTATTTTTTTTAAAAAAAGGAGTAATTTTTATTCGTAAAATTTACATTCGTTTGAAATACTGCGATGTTATAGAAAACGGGAAAATCGATCAGTGCTAATCTAATAACAATCCCGACAGGAACGAGTGACAAACACGTGTCATAAGAATTGATACAGCATTGATGAGACAGTAATGTACCTGTATTAAGGTATTAGATGAGACGGGCTAGTGCAGTCTGTGAGAGCTGCCCCCACTTAGTCTGTACTCTAGTTTCCCGCTGTCGTCACCAGACATACGCTGTACTGCAGAATTGCACCAACCCTAGCCCGCAAATATTTTTATGAAGTCACGTAGCAATGAAGTATAATGCTTCATTTGCTTTAAAAGATCAAACTTTTTTCTGGCATTTCTATGAAATAATAAAAGAGGAAGGAAATTATGGTAACAGTAATAAATTAAAAACTTAACACTTCATTCACAGTATACAATAAAAATAGAAAGTAGCTGATCCTGCTGCCTGTATCTACATAATACGCCCGTATCTGCTTGTAGCCCTAGAAAACGGATAAATTTACACGAAAAACAGAGTTCTTCAGCTTCAGTTTTCACCATTTATCACTGATTATTTGTAATGCCCAGGTAGTGGTATGATCCCCGATTACCAAATGATTTTTGAGAAGAGTTCAAATGGTTCAAATGGCTCTGAGCACCATGGGACTTAACATCTGTGGTCATCAGTCCCCTAGAACGTAGAACTACTTAAACCTAACTAACCGAAGGACATCACACACATCCACGCCCGAGGCAGGATTCGAACCTGCGACCGTAGCAGTCGCGCGGTTCCGGACTGAGAAGAGTTTCTAATAATTCGAATCAATAGGAGAATTCTGGCGATTTCTCTTAGTTTTCAACCACTTATCACTTTTCTTTCCACTTTTCCATGGAACAGAGACAAAGTTTTTCAGTCTCTGTTTGCTTTCTACGTTTATTGCGGGAAGTAAAGGATTGAAAAACCGAAAATTGGTTGTTTTATAAAACTGTTACTTTGAACGGTTTAAGCTGTCACGTTAAACTGGCGTGGAAAAAAAGGTATAACAGAAAACCGACGATTTCAGCTATAACCGCCAACCCTAATGTATTACCATGGACGGTGGCAGCTATCGGCAGCGTGCTGCGCTCGCCACAACAGTGCGGCGGCAGCTGCAAATGGTGAACGGAGGAAAGCAGTCACAGCTAGTGGCTTGCTCCTGCACCCAAGCAGGAAGGCACATTGAGGCAGGCAGGATCAAATCGCAGACTTCGGCATCACTGACGATGTTCCCGGACTGGCTGATTGACAGCACCAGTTTAAATTCCCAGGCTGACGAAAAGCGATACTGTGCCTGCTCAGGTGGTGGTGACTGGCAGCTAGATGGTCCAGACTCAAATCACCAGGAAGGCGGCTACCAGCGGATGGAAGTCACCCAGGTGGTGGCTGGTTTCCTTGGAAATGAGCTGATTAAATTTTCTCTTCATGTATATCATAAAGTCTGAATAAAAAGGATCCGCTTCAGTTTATTTAATTTATGATTAAAATTGTTGTAAATACTGATTATTTTCATTTTGAATGAAATCAAGCTCAATGGATTGACCACGCAGAATGAAAGCTAAATTCAGGCCCAAATGGTCACTGTTGGTTGCCAGCAAATTTGGTGACAAAATGGCTCTGAGCACTATGGGACTTAACTACTGAGGTCATCAGTCCCCTAGAACTTAGAACTACTTAAACCTAACTAACCTAAGGACATCACACACATCCATGCCCGAGGCAGGATTCGAACCTGAGACCGTAGCGGTCACGCGGTTCCAAACTGACGCGCTTAGAACCGCACGGCCACACCGGCCGGCTTTGGTGACAAGTAACCACGTACCTAGTTAATGTTCACACGAACGAAATCACTCTGAAATTACTTTGTAAAAGGTTAACTAGAATTAAAATGGAGGTTCAACTTTCAAGAAATAAAATAACTAATGATAGTGCGCTTATGGCGCTCGATCGTTGCGTCGCCAAACAAGTCGCTTCCAACATAATTTAAACGGCCAGAAATTACTTTTGTTATACAATTAAAACAAGAGAACTAGACGATGACAATTTTACAGAATATAACATATTTTTGAAACACTGGTCAAATTAATATCAGAAAAACGTTACAATGAATGCAGTTACATCGGTATTGTGGCACTGCCTGAAAAGGAAGAAGGAAACAATGTAGTTTTCATAGGTAACGTGATTTCACGTTCAACGTCAACGTCAGGAATTTACAGATATTAACTTTCGAAAAGACTTTGACCTTTTATAATACAATTATAAGATTTATTAATTTACTGTCAACTCAATGCAGTTGCCATTACCTTGGAAATATTTTAAATCAAGTAACATTAGAATTTCTGTGTAATAGTCTATAGGCAGAAATATCACGTCTCTCAAGGACCACTCACTCAGGTACAAGTGCCCATCTTCTTGGTTTCATCAGAAGATGATGGTTTGATGGTGTCAAGGCACCAAGCTGACAGTATTCAGGATTAGCTCAGGCAGTGGCCTGCAGCTATTGGCGGCAAAACCTGATGGTGGAGGCTTACCGGTTCTTCTCAGACTGGAAATAGAGGACTGCATAACTGTCCATAATGAGCACAACTGAGATTCATGTTCTAAATTAAGTGGTGTATCCATGACATGGGTTGGATAGTGTTTCTCAAAAGGCAATAGTCCTGGCCGCTAATTTATAATACGCTGAAACTGCCGAACGTAATCGTTGGAAAACAATGTCGTCATTTTCCGTAGCTTTCCTGTTTAATCAGCTCCTCCAGAAGCCCTGAAATGTGTCACAACTACGACTTCTGCTGGGCGGCATCTTCTGCAATGTCAGCGCACTGAATACATCTTCTTGCACACTGAATACATGCTCTCGTGCCATAGCACCTAATTACGGAGCTTAATTGCGATGCCCTCCTTACAATGACGTTCTGCTGAATCGACACAGGAGCAGTTTTCTTTGCCAGGCAGAAGCATGCCGTAACACGATCCTACGAGCATAGCTCTGAATTTGCTTGGTGTCCATTATCATAGCTGCCTGATAAGGACTTGAAACATAGGAACATTACTCTAGAATCGACTGCATTTCCGTCCTGTATGATATTTCCTTTACGAAGGTATTTTATTTTCCCAGAACCCTTCCAACAAAGCTGAAGTCTGCCATTCGTTTTTTCAAATACTGATTTCACTTGACCGTCCCGCTTCACGTCGCTTCTTAGTATTATCCATAAATACTTATATGATATGACGTCCTGAAGATATTCAAAATTAATCTTGTAACCATGTAGTGTCTTGTTCATTCTCTTTGTTATAGGCAGTATCTTACATTCATCCGCATTTAAAGTTCACCAACTGAAAATTTTGAGCAAGTCTTTCTGCAGTGCGTTACTTTCGACACATGGCGATTCTTTCCTGTGTGCAAAGTCGTGGCCAGTTAAAAATTTGATAGTGCTGCTGATCCTGTCCAATAAACTGTTTAGGCATATTGTCAGAAGTGTTATTTCGCTTCAGTGGGACACTCCCGACGTTGCTTTCTCTTTTGTTGAAGATTCGGCGTCCAGTAGCTCTATTAGTCAAATGTCCCCTGAGCCATTCACATAGCCTGATGACGTAAGTGAAGCATCGAAAATATAATGTCGGATGACAGTGTAAGCTTGTACACATACAAATCATCGCCAGGTTTATGGAAGACTGCATGTGCAATTCTCTGTTACAGGTATAATGGCCACCAGAGTGCATTATCATTATCCGTGTTTATCGTTGTTCGGCGCCTGGCTGGCTATATAAGGGGCGTGAACAAAAAAAAAAAAAAAAGGTTCAAATGGCTCTGAGCACTATGGGACTTAACAGCTGTGGTCATCAGTCCCCTAGAACTTAGAACTACTTAAACCTAACTAACCTAAGGACATCACACACATCCATGCCCGAGGCAGGATTCGAACCTGCGACCGTAGCAGTCGCGCGGTTCCGGACTGCGCGCCTAGAACCGCGAGACCACCACGGCCGGCAATCTGTCATCCCTCACCATTGGTTGAAGGCCAGCAGCAGCTGAACTGGGTAACTACTGTCCTTTATGTGGGCAGCTGTTAACACCACATCACAAATGGCTACATTTGGAATGTTGCCATTGATGGGAAATTTGGACTGTGGTATCGATAGCTACGGTGCCACAGCGTAGGTGCAAGTTCGCAGGTTGGCACTACGACACCGCCATAGACGACAGCGCCCTCTAACCAACGCTGTGCAGCTCTACAAGCGCCGCTCCAGATTCAGCCCACTTTGATTCCGAGTAGACGACCAAGCAACGTTGTTTCTATTTCCTAGTGGGCAAGCCACTACAGATTTTGCCTTTGTAATTTGTAGCCGCTGTTAGATTCGTTGGATGAACTGCTTCGCACCTACGTGCTCATCTGTACGCAAAGTTAAGCAAAAGAGTTATAACCCATACGCAGTACCGAAGCATTTCACCTTTTCCTGCTCCTACTCACTTCCTACATTCGGCCTACCCTTCAGTTTACAGGAGCAGACCCATGCTCTACAAAATGGACTACCGGTGAATGGCATCGCATTGTGTTCAGTAATGAACAGCAGTTCTGCACCATCATAGACGACCATCTTCCGATAGTGTGGCAGCGACCTGGGAAAAGGTCCCATTCTTTCAATGTTTTGGAGAGGCACAGTGATTTTACTCCTCGCTTAATCGTGTGGAGAGCCATAGGGTATGGCTTCAAAGTCACAGCCCGTAGAGACCTATGCAGGTACAGAGGTACATCACAGGCATCCTCATGCGACAGTACCTTTATGAATTTTTTTTTTTTCAGGACAATGCTCGTCCAGGTATGACATGTGCCTCTGTGACCTGTCTGAGTGATGTTGAGGTACTTCCGTGGCCAGAAAGGTCTCCATATCTGTCGCTGACGAAACATGTGTTGGACCAGCTCAGGGATCAACTCTATCGTATGCGAGTATACAGGATATCACGGACCAGCTTCAACAGTTGTGGTCTATCTTTCCTGAGAAAGAGGATTCAACAGCTTTCTGGCACGCTTCCCAACCGAATCAGCGTTTGCATTCGGGCCAGAGCGGGTGCAGCGTGATAATGATAACTAGGCTGATACTTCCAAGTCTTTGTCAATATCACTCAGTTCTGTAAGCACTGAAATAACGTCGCATACTCTCCCAAAGTGTTAAGTTCCATTTCGTTTCTTCCCGCGATTCTGGATGCTTCAGGTCTTGTTCTTTTCCCTTTTTTTTTCAGGCAGTTAACTCTGAAGATGATTGATACAGTGTTTAGCACTCGATGATGTGGCACTGTCGAAAGCATTTTGGAAAATGTAGGAAGACGTAATTTACCTGTCCACCTGCAGTTATACTCTGAGAGGTGTCCTGCATGAATTAAGGATGGTAATCAACCTTTTAGCTATACTGACCATTTTTTTTTTTTATTAGACTGAGATCAAATTTCATTCATGTAGCTTTTATCCTCACTAGTTTTGCAATTTTCAAAACCGCTAGTGTACTATTCGTGTAGTCTAACGTAAAAAGGCTCGGCAGCAGATACGCCGCTTCTTTGAATGCGGACGGCTGCCGGAGGATGCCGCTGCGCGGAGCAACTTGCCCCCCGGCGCCGCTAACGAGTCCGCCACTCGTCCGCTGATTTTTCCAGGCGATGTAATTACTGACGGGACCGCAAAGTCTCTCCTGCTGAAATATTCAGCGTCGTTACTTGTTATAACGACCGGGGCGCGCCGCGGATGCGCCGCTGTTTTTGCGCTCATTATAAAACGGCGGCGCCCATTGTGCCATCGCGGGTCGATCGGCAGCGGCCGCCGCCGTACCCTCCACAGCGAGCGGCGCCCGCCCCGTGGCCGCGGCCACGCCGGCCGCGGCCGACCAAAGTGCCAATACCGCCCTACCCTGTGCCGCACCCTTCAAAACAGTGTTATCTGTCCTTGCGCGATGGACTCAGCACTGGAAACCTACGCCACCTCTGGCAGTGGCCAGAAAAATGACATACCGTTTGTCGATCTGTATCGCCAGTCCATAAATTCAGTTACGTCAGGGTGGCTTTCGAAAAAAAAAAAATAATAAAAAAATAAAATAAAATAAAATTTCTCCTTCAGAATCAGGGTGGCTAGTCAGTGGCACTTATCATGTGACCGAGAGTGCTTTTGTGGCTGTGTTGCAATTTTCGATGCAGCTCTTGTTAATATTACACCAGACGTTTGCTCCATTTATGTAATTCCTGCTGACTGTCATGCTACGAAATTTCCATCAGACATTAAATATATTTTTTTGCTTTATACTGAACATGAAATATGTTGCGTGATTTTTTTTTAAAGTGGGAAACAATTCACTCCTAAGTTTATACATATCGTCATCAGTTTTGTCATAAGTTTTCTGCTATATTAACATGTCCTTTGCCTCTCCATTTTCTGCTATCATTGCTTCCTTCTTAAGGCTTCTGTATGCTGTACCGTCCATCACGTCGTCCAGTATCTGAAATCTCTTCCTTCCTCGCTTCCTTTTCCCTTCTACATAACCTTCTAAAACTGTTTTTATTAGTCCGTCATTCTTTCTTGATATATGCCCAATCCAATCTCCTTTTCTTCTTTTTATTGCATCTAGTAACTGTCTTTTCTCTCCCACTCTTCTCAGTACATCTTCATTTTTTACTCTGTCCATCCAATTTGTTCTTTCCATCCTCCGCCATGTCCACATCTCAAAAGCCTCCAGCCTCTCTCTGTCTTTTTTCCTCAAAGTCCATGTTTCAGCGCCATACAGAAGAACACTCCATACAACGCATTTTATGAGTCTCTTCCTGAGTTCTCTGTCCAGACCGCTGCAGGAAATTCTCCTTTTCTTATAAAATGCCTCTCCTGCCATTGCTATCCTTTTTTTAATTTCTGTGGTGCATTTCCAGTAGGTGTCTATCCTGCTTCCAAGATACTTAAAATTTTGCACCTGTTCCAATATGTCTCCATTCAGCATAATTTTTATTTCTTTATTTCCTTCTAGTGCCAATACTTTTGTTTTCTTTGTGTTAATTTTCATTCCATAATTTTTTTCCATTAGCTTCAATGGTTTCCACCAAATCCTGTAATTCTTTTTCTCCTGTGGCTAGAAGGGCCATGTCATCAGCAAACCTCGAACACCCTACTCTTCTTCCTCCAATTTCTACTCTTTTGTCATTTAATGAGCATTGGTCAATCATATTTTCCAAGTAGAGGTTGAAAATCGTAAGTGATAGACAGCATCCTTGTCTTATTCCTTTTCCTATTGATCATTTATAATGTCATTTTAAAAAAAACTAGTATAAACTTGGCCGGCCGCGGTGGCCGTCCGGTTCTAGGCGCTGCAGTCCGGAACCGCGGGACTGCTACGGTCGCAGGTTCGAATCCTGCCTCGGGCATGGATGTGTGTGATGTCCTTAGGTTGGTTAGGTTTAAGTAGTTCTAAGTTCTAGGGCACTGATGACCTAAGATGTTAAGTCCCATAGTGCTCAGAGCCATTTGAACCAAGCAAATATAAACTTGATTTTATCCATAATGGATATACACTGACGGAAAAAAGTCGCAACACCAAAAATTTGTTAATGTAGAGTAATGACATTTTTGGAATACGTTTGTCTAAGTAATATAATTAAGTTACATTGCAAGATCACAGGTTAATGTTAGCCCGAGGTAAGCCATTGCGAATGTGAAATGCTGATACATTAATAGCCGGTGTAGCCGTCAGAATGTTGAATGCAAACGTCCGTGTATTGTGTTGTACAACTGCCGGCTGACAGTTTGTGGAATGGTGTTCGATGCCTGTTGCACTTAGTCGGTCAATGCAGGGACGTTTAATGCTGGTTGAGGATGACGCTGGAGTTGTTGGAAACACATCTGATGGCAAAATTTCGACATTCTGTAGAGCATGTTTGAGCCCGCATCTCGTGGTCGTGCGGTAGCGTTCTCGCTTCCCACGCCCGGGTTCCCGGGTTCGATTCCCGGCGGGGTCAGGGATTTTCTCTGCCTCGTGATGGCTGGGTGTTGTGTGATGTCCTTAGGTTAGTTAGGTTTAAGTAGTTCTAAGTTCTTGGGGACTGATGACCTAAGATGTTAAGTCCCATAGTGCTCAGAGCCATTTGAACCAGTTAGAGCATGTTTGATTACAACAGCGACATATGGACCAGCGTTATTTTGTTGAAAAGCACCTCCTGGAATGCTGTTCATGAATGGCAACACGACAGCTCGAATCAGCAGACTGACGTAATGTTTCGCAGTCAGTGTGCGTGGCATAATCGCGAGAGTGCTCCTGCTATTATGCAAAATCGCACACCAGACCATAACTCCTGGCGTTGTTACAGTGTGTGTAGCACGCAGACAGGTTGGCTGCAGGTCCTCAACTGGCCTCCTTCTAACCAAAACACGACCATCACTGGCACCGCGTCAGAACCAGTTTTCATAAGAAAACACAACAGATCTCCATCCTACCCTCCAGTGAGCTCTCTCTTGGCACCACTGAAGTCAAAAATGGCGGTTGGCTCGGATCTGTCCTTGAAGTAACCGATTTGTAACAGTTCGATGTGTGACTGTAGTGCCAACTCCTTCTCAGATTGCTGCTGCAGATGCTGTAGGATGCGCCAGCGCTGTTCGTCAAACACGATGCTCTTCTTTACCGGTACTGCCACGTGGCCGTCCCGAACCTGATTTTTTGCGATCGTACCTTCTCGTGACCATCAGCGTTGAGCTTCTAGAGCTGGAGAACTCCAAGCTGATAGCAAAAGCAACTACGTCTGCTGAAAGCAAAGCTAAGTAAAACAGCTAAGACAAAGAAATCAACAAACAAGAAAATCAACGCGCTCTTTCTTGACTCCACCAAAAACAAGGTTGCCAAAGAAGTAAAGAAGAAACTTACCGACGCAATAAATCCGAGGACAGACAAGATTAGGATTAAATCGACCCGGACAGACAATGGCGTTTTCATAGTGGAAACGGAAAATGACGATGGCTGCAAAAAGCTCCAAGAGAAAGCATTAAATGTGAACCACCGTAAAAGAAGAGGCCTCTAGTAATTGTGTACAAAGTGTCCAATGAACAGCTCAAAGATATTTATGAGCTTAATTTGTCTGAGCACATGCAAAGGAAGGAGTCTGAAGAAGAGGTAAGACTGAGGTTCCAAAACCGGACCCCTTGGGGAAACCTGTGTCACTCACGTAATGTAAGTTGCTCCTCGCGTTCGTAAGCTTCCGCTCCAAAAAGAAAAGATGTATGTCCGTTTCCTTGCTCTAATAATAAATGATTATGTGGACGCACCTAAATGCCATAAATACTGCGATTTGGGCCACACCAAGAATACCTGTAAGTGTAAGGAGCGAGTGAGCTCCCACTGTGGGGCAGGGGACAGCCAGAAAAGTGTACCTATAAAAAATCAACGAAAAACCCGTCTGCATCCCTTGTCGCAACAAGGGCAGAAAATGTGACTCACCTGGGAAAGACTGTGAAACTTATACAATGCTTTTAAAATGTGAAATATCTAGAACATACTATGAATCCATCTAAAATACAAGCAAACGTAGAGTGGTCAACCCCGTATCAAATCTACTTAAATCAAGAAACGGAAGACAAGTTGCACAGGAAACGGAAACACTACTCCCCGTCGACAGTAGCCAGGAATTGGCGTCTTGCCATAGCCTAGAGTCGGTAACTTGGGATTATACTGCCAGGGAGAGGAGTGTCACATTTTAACGACATTCCAGTACCAATTACTACAGAGTTTATTGAGAAGCAGCATGTTGACTTCATGAATTTCGTAGACGACATGACACTGCAGAAGAGACTGCAAGGAACTTTGAAAACAGCTTTTGAAACGGGTAATAACCTAGGCAAAGATGTGTTGCATGAGAAATGCTTGCGGTACAGCAATTTTTTGCAAGTGAAGTTGAACATTCAGGAAGTTTTAACACAGAGAGTATAGCTCATAATGACCTGCCCTCAAAACAAGAAGACACTTTCTCAACACGTGCAAAATCACACCAGGTGAAGTTCATGAATTCCGTTCAAGGAGAGACCATGTGGGCAACACCTGCATCAACCCAAGCTACGGGGACTGCTGACAGAAGAGATGTTCCTGGTGCAGCAACGCCTGCAACGGGAGGCTTCCAGGCTTATCATGTGTCCAGTCTGACGCCGCATCTACATGGAACCCCTGCCAAAGCTGATGATCATGATAACATCGACACCGCATATGCAGTAGCAGTAGACACGGATGCAGCTTCGACAACATCTCCAGAGCTTCTGCTGTTTCCGCGTGCAGTGTGGTGACCGTGATAATACTGATGAGTACAAGAATTGCAAAACAGTCAAGTGCAGTGAAAATCAGGTGCTTCTATCAAATACAAAAAAAATTTCTAGAATTTAGAGCGCTGCTAAAAGTGATTTTCAACTGCACACAAGCAAAGTTTATAATAATTGAGAAATTAATGTCCAGTTAAGTAATGTGGAGGATCCTAGTACATTGCAGGTCGCTCTTAGACTTATCAGGATTGGGAATCGTAAACGAAATTCTATTACGCATCCTACACCCGGGGCATTAGACAGGATTCTTTTGAGAGTAAATAACTTGACAACAGAGTTCAAACTATTATGTGACCTCCTCGGCAGGTGTTCACGAGAAGAAAAGAATCATTTCAGATTGGTCATTTATTCGCGAATTTTGTAAAAGCGTATGGGCAGGTTTTCTTTGACCCACCCCTTCCCTCTCCGAAGTGCTTCGTTCACACTCGAAACACGTAAAAGGATAAACATGCTACAGATAAATGCTGCTCGAAGTATACTGGCAGTGACTGAAATACGAAAACTAATTTACGAGCTCATATAGTCTGCTGCTAGAACCACACTGTAGAAACAATAAGTTCCCTCATTTTCCTGCGGATATGATAACAGTACTGACCCGATAAGGCAATGTCTGCCATTGTACTTAAAAGTAGGAAATTAACTGTCACATAGGTGGTCACAGTAGAAGTGGAGCAGGCGCAGACAAAGTGGGTTGTAATAAGCATATATATGGAGTATTCTCATCCTGTCGTACCTAATGGAGATAAACTCTGAGAGGTTGCTCTATATGGACGAGTTGCATGTCTCGTGGCAACAGATGCAAATGCAAAATGCTCTCTGTGGCACAACAGGCAAACTGACAAATGAGGTGAGGTACTAGAAAACACAATACAGGAACTGGATCTCGTTGTTTTAAATCTAGAAGCCGCGCTGGATTAGCGGAGCGGTCTAAGAGGCTGCAGTCATGGGCTGTGCGGCTGGTCCCGGCTGAGATTCGAGTCCTCCCTCGGGCATGGGTGTGTGTATTTGTCCTTAGGATAATTTAGGTTAAGTAGTGGGTAAGCGTAGGGACTGATGACCTTAGCAGTTAAGTCTCATAAGATTTCACACGCATTACATTAAATCTAGAAGACCCTCCAAGGTTCGAGGGACAAACAGGTGTAGGCACTAACATAGATGTCACCTTAGCAAACGGCATGGCAGCAGCTAAGATTAATAGTTGGCAAGTACTCTGTGCCTAACATCTATTGACCATAATGCAGATGTCGTTCAAGGGGAAAATGACAATAACATAGGGAGACCAGCACAGGAAAGTAGGATTGACTTAGGCATCCGGAAAACGGATTGGGATGGCTTAGTTGCCTAGCTTGCAGCATTTCCAATGGTATCACTTCCGCTACATGTAGACTTGGGTGCGTAGCTACTAGCTCTTGCAAAGAGCGCAGTACATTTACGTTCCTAAGAGTCAGGCTACAATTCCTTGGAGCCCAGAACTTTCCACGCTGAGGCGAACAGCAATATCGAGAAGAAGAGCTTATCAACGTGCTCTAGGCAATCAGGCCGCACTTTTAGGCTCCATGAATACAGGACGTGCTACAAAGCATTGCTTCTGGGAACTAAAAGAATACACTTGGAGAAATTTCTACGAAGGCAATTGCAGTTCAGCATTTGGGTAAGACAGTATAAATTATTGACTGAAAAAGCCAAGGGACCTACTATCATGTCCACAATTTGTAAGGAGAATTGTTCAATGGCGGCTGGATGGAGGGAGTAAGCAGCGTATCTTATAACCATCTTCCTTGCTGATGAAAACACAGACACACGTACTGAAGCACATGCACAGCTTGTAAGTGAGCTAGATAATGAATACGACAATCAGATGTTGGTGATACCGTTCGCTTAAGAAAAAGTTGCTGTCGCAATTTCCAAACCGAAAACTGGAAAGGCATTTGATACGGAAAGCGTCTATCCTGAGGTCGTGCGGATGGTAGGTCCATTGATAGTGCCATATTTGACAGCGTTACTAAACGAGGCGTTGCAAATAGGTAGGATCCCAGCGATTAGGAAAACAGCTAGAGCAGTAGTGATTAAAAAGGGAAAGAATTAAGAACCGAAATCACCAAAAAAACTATGGACCTAACTTCTTATCTGACGTCTTCGCCAGAATTCAGGAACATTTGCTCTGCGATTGCAGGCGCACAGGTAGCTCTTGGATCTAAACCAGTATCAATATGAATTCAGTCAGGGAAGTCTAAAGATGATGTAGTTACTAGAGCTATTTAGATTGTAGAAAATTCGACAAAGAGGTAAGCACCGACACCCCGACGCATTCGACAATCTTCGGTGGCCTTCGATTTTCGCACGCCTTCGAGATCTCAGGGTTCACCAATGTCTGTATAAGAGCTTTGTAGATTATTTCAGTAGACGTACATTGGATTGCCTTGCGGGGCAGATCAGGGTAATCAAAGGGGTTACCAAGGGCTATTCTCAAGTGTCCATCAGTGGTCCACTGTTCTGGGATCTTAGTATTGAAACCATATACATATGCTAGACGGGGTGAATGCTACTGCGGGTGTTGTTGTATAAACAGGTGACATCCTAGCTGTCGTGTCCGCAGATTCTAGAGCGAGACTTGACAGAAGGCGAATAATGTGATTGTTCAGATGCAGAAATGGTGCTAGAGCAACAAACTGATTATAGATGCTCATAAAACCAAATTCGTTCTTCTCAAGGGATGACTATCTCTTGCCAGAAATCCTTAACTGAGGCTTGTCGGAATATCTGTAAAACCCAGCACTGTTAGTAGATATTTAGGCATTCTTCTAGTCAAGAATACAATTATTCTATAACAAGTAATCATTTACAGAGCAGGCATAATTATACATAAGATTGTCCGTGCTGGGACTGATAACTATAAACCGTTGAATGTGGTGCAGTCATATCATGAAACTACCTCCAGCGATATTGTGGGCTTCCTTAACCAGCGTCTGGGCGCATCGCCTAGGACTAGGCAGCTACAAAACAATATTGGTTGGGACGTGAGGAATATGATCGTATGTACGAGATCACAGGAACGTGTGTTACTGAAACAAGACGTTTACGAGACTGGAAGTTAGATGAACGGCAGTCTGACTCTAATACTGGGAACATGGCAAGGTGTGTTTACAGCATATTCCAAAGCATCAGGAACAGTCTCAAACTGCCCGACATTGCCCTTACTCGAGGTATGATGCACCTGTTAACAACCCACGGTGCATATTCCAAATATTTGTATCGATTGGGATGTAGTAACACAGCAGTTCTGAATGTGGAGAGGAAGAGAGACTGTAGACAAGTACAGTGATATCTACAAATAATTGTAAGCGACCAAAACTTGTGAAATAAAGTCAATACGATAGCACATCGGGTATCTAAAAGGCAACTGCTCAATTTTCAGTCTATAATATCAAGTAGACGCTCTGAATTTGTGAATGATGTCAAAAGGCCACAAGAAGCGTTTCCCCATGTTTCCTCAATTATTGATAATGACAGGCATATATATAGGAAATTTCTCCTAATTAAATTTATGTATGCCTATCATTATCTATAACTCCTTCTCAATCAGTGCTCCCTTTGAAGCCGTCTCCTTTCTGCACAAGTTATAAATAGCCTTTCAAACCCTGTGTTTGACCCTGCACTACCTTCATAATTTCAGAGAGAGTATTCCAGTCACCATTGTTAAAAGCTTTCTCTAAGTTTACAAATGTTACAAACATGTGTTTATCTTTCCTTAATGTTGTGTCTAGACAAGACAGCCTAGACACAATGAGAGGAAGCCGAAAGGCACGCGCTTAAACTCACACAGGCTGGCGTGAGGTCTGAAACAGGATACGTAATGAATGCTATAAAGAAAAGTACGTAGCTTCTGGAATACTTAACTTTAATCCACATTTGTAGAACATCGCTCTTGATGATACATTAATAGAATCTCAATATCAAATGAATACGGCGCCTTGCTAGGTCGTAGCAAATGTAGCTGTAGGCTATGCTAACTATCGTCTCGGCAAATGAGAGCGTAGTTGTCAGCGAACCGTTCCTTGCAAAGTCGGCTGTACAACTGGGGCGAGTGCTAGTACGTCTCTCTAGACCTGCCGTGTGGCGGCGCTCGGTCTGCAATTACTGACAGTGGCGACACATGGGTCCGTCGTATACCAGCGGACCGCGGCCGATTTAAAAGCTACCACCTAGCAAGTGTGGTGTCTGGCGGTGGCACCACACTCAAGCTATCTTCTAACATAAGTCGTAGGGTCAGTACTGCCTCGCGTGTTCCTACATTTCTTCGGAAAGCAAACTGATCTTTCAACCAGTTTTCCTAGTCTTCTGTAAAGAATTCGTGTTATTATTTTGCAGCCATGGCTTAATAAACTGATAGATCGGTGACATTCACACCTTTGGTCACCTGCTTTCTTTGGAATCGGAGTTATTTGATTCATCTTTAAGTCCGAGAGTATTTCGCCTGTCTCATACATCTTGCACGCCAGATGGAAGAGTTTCGTCATGGCTAACTTTCCCAAGGCTGTCAGTAGTTCTAACGGAATGTGGTCCACTCCTGTGGCCTTGTTTCGACTTACGTGTACAGTGCTCTGCCAAATTCTTCTCGTAGTGTGATATCTCCATCTCATCTTCCTCTACGCCCTTTTCCCTTTCTATAATATTGCCTTCATCTTCCTTGTACAGACCCCCTATAAACACCTTCCAACTTCCAGATTTCCCTTCTTTGCTTAGTACTGATTCTCCATCTGAGATCTTGATATACATGAAGGTGCTTCTTTTTTCTCTAAATTCGTCTTTAATTTTCCTACAGGCGGTATCTATCTTTCCCCCAATGATATATTCTTCTACCAACTTACATTTGCCTCCTTATCCATTCCTTCTTAGCCATTTTGCACTTTCTGTGAATCTCATTTTTTAGACATTTGTATTTCCTTTCCCAGCTTCATTTGCTGCATTTTTATACTTTCTCCTTTCACCAGTTGAATTCAATTTTTCCTGTGACATTCAAGGATTTCTACTAGACCCTGTCTTTTTACCTACTCGATCCTCTTCTACTGTATTCCTTTCCCACTTTGTAATCAGTCGTTGCCTAATGCTCCCTCTCAAAATCTCAACAAACTCTCCTTCCTTCAATCTGTCCAGGTTCCATGTCCTTAATTTCCTACATTTTGTAATTTCTCCAGTTACAGTCTACAGTATATAACCAATAAATTGTGGTGAGAGTCCACAACTGCCCCTGTAAATATCTTACAATTATAGGCTGATTCCGAATTTTCTGTCTTACCATTATATAATCGATGTGAAACCCTCTTGTGTCTCCAGGTCTCTTCCACTTGTATAATCTTCTTTCATAATTCTTAAACCAAGTGTCAGCGTAATTAAATTATGTTCTGCGCAAAATTCTGCCACGCGGCTTCCTCTGTCATTCCTTCCCCAAGTCGATATTCATCTGCTACGTTACCTTTTCTTCCTTTTCCTACTATCAAATACCAGTCCCCAATTAAAATTAAGTTTCTTGTCTCTCTTAACTATTACACAATTTCTTTTATCTCATCATAAATATCTTCTACTTCTTCAACATCTGCTGAGCTAGGTGGCATATAAACTTGTACTGCTATAGTGAGAGTGGGCTTAGTGTCTATCTTGGCTATAAAAACTGGTTCACTCTGCTGTCCATAGTAGCCTACCGGCATTCTTATTTGCTTATTAGATCTATTCGTGCATTAACGCTATGTGATTTTGTGTATGTGCTCACCTGAAGGAAAGTCTTGTCCCTCCGAGCACCTAACTTCGATAATTCCCACTGTATCTAACTTCAACCTAACCATTTCCATTTTTAAATTTTCTACAGCACGTGTTCGATTAAGGAATAGAAGCATTTCACGCTTCAACCCATAGAATGCCAGTTTTGTTTCTCCTGATGACGACACCCTCCTGAGGAGTTTGAGTGCTTTCGCCGGAAAATCCGAAATGGTGATTACTTTACACGGAAATATTTTAGCCAAGAGGAAGTCGTCATCATTTAACCATACAGTAGAGCTGCATGCCCTCGGGAAAAATAACGGCACTAGTTTCCTCTTGCTTTCAACTGTTCGCGGTATAAGTACAGCAAGGTCATGTTGATTGAGATTACAAGACCAGATCAGTCAATCATCCATACTGTTGCCCCTGCAGCTACTTTAAAGACAACTGCCCCTTTTCAGGAACTACACATTTTTCTGGCCTCTGAACAGATGTTGACGTACAGACCGTACAGCTATCTTTGACGGTGAGGGAAGCAAGTCACGCCACGACGGTAAGATCCATGGTTCATGGGGGAAGGGGGCGGGGGGTGAGGAGGAGAGGGGGCAAGGTAAAGTAGCGTGGTCTGAAAGGTAAATTTCTCCTTAAAAAATATATTCATTTTTGCCCTCTGGTAAGTAGGCTACTTACCACGCATCATATTACCTCTTGACAGTTATTGCCGACAACTCATTGTGATTGTGACAGCAATTGAAACAAAATGAATGACCGAATAGAAAGCGTCAGTTGGGCGAGCGAGGTTCAAATAACAGTACAGTCATTCAGATATTTGTGGATCAGATAGTACTGCAACACAGTATCATGATGCACACTACAAAAATAGTGTTACAGCAATCTGACATTTGCGTATTTCCGTTCAAAAATTATTCAAATGGCTCTGAGCACTATGGGACTTAACATCTATGGTCATCAGTCCCCCAGAACTTAGAACTACTTAAACCTAACTAACCTAAGGACATCACACAACACCCTGCATTTCCGTGCTTGTACGTCTCGCATACCCATTCGATCTCACACTCTGAGATTTCCACGTGTCGCGTTATTCGGCAGCCTTAGAGGTTAACTCCGTCGACAGCGAAGTTGCCTTCCCAATTTAGCGTGACGACTTTTTCAATTCCAAACCGGGAAACTTCCTGAAGTGTGGAGTGAGGAGTCGCCGCGTCGGGAGAGAGTTATGGATTATGGATCAGAGCAAACAAACTTTATTTCGTTTTGCAACAAACAATTACGTAGACACTGTGTTACCTTACGGATTTGCTGCTCATCTCAAATGATCTGAGGATGTCTAATGACGGCCGATACTGGTAATTAGTGATTAATCTTTTGTTATTATTACACAGGGCATAGATACTTAATTGCACATATAAGAAAACATCTCAGTAAACAGATATTTTGCTAGATTGTTCCATTAGTCTGTTTCAGAGATCTTAATAATGCGGTGAAGGGTTTCAGAGTACGGTATGTAACGGATAACCCAGTTGATTGCAGCTTAAATTTCCTGTCTCCTTGAAATGTACAAGAGGGAAACTGATCCACAGCACTTAAGGCTGAAAACGTCTAGTGGCGTCTTCGTCGTCCTGTCAAGCCTTACGCCGACATATCCATCATGTCGAGTAGATCTCAAGAGCGCTTAATTTTAATTTGTTTGATTCAGACAGTACAGTGTAATCAGAAATAGCTTTATATATTATTGATCACTTTTTGCCATTATATCAGTTTTGTCTCTTTCCGCTGTTTCAGTACTCTGCCTGAAACGGCATGCATGAATAGCCTTTAATTCGTGTAGAAACAATCATGATATTTCGGGGAAAGCCAGTCCGATCTGGCGGAAAGCTCTTAGATTAAAGTCCCAGAAGTTCTGTAGTTATTTTGCTGTTTCAGTTGTAGTTTTCTTTTCAGTGACAGAGTATATTTATCCAACTGGATAGGAAACGAAATAACTACAAGGACGTGCTGAAATGTGGTGACTCGGAGTTTTTTATTTGAGAACTCATAGCGCTTATTAAATAAAACAAACGTTATTAACTTTCTATATCTTTGTTCTTCATTTCTACATAATGCAGCTCTCTGCCGCTGGAGAGCGTGTAGCATGGTGGTGTGTAACGTACCTATATCGGTATATGAAAAAGAGCGCGTTGTAACCGAGTTTCGAATTCGAAAATTTCGTCCATCCGATGTTTATGGTGACGACCTTTCAGCCATTCTCAAAGTGAGTCGCTTGCAACATTTTTTAAGCGCTGTACACGTTGGAGTAAACGCGCAAGTGTCAGAGGCAACTCTGTTGGTAGCAAGCGCGTCAGTCATAAATAAAACTTGACCCCTGTAAGAGTAAAACAAAGCAAGCACAGAGTCAGCGAATCCACAGTGCTTATAAAGTATTCGGTTCATTATTATGGATGGGGTATGGTGGAATGCCAGGCAGTGGAGACGTAGACCAATATTTCCTACTAGCTGCAGTCCCTACGTTGCCTGGGATATTTAATATCTGCCACTGCCACTCAAACTGATTGGCCCTTGTTGACTCTCATAGCGAATGAAAGCAGCATAGGAAGCTGCTATCGCTTTAAATCGAAAGGTATACTTCAATCACTGTGTATCAACGGAGTACCGCATACGCCGTGATGATGTCGGCTTCTGTTACTTTCGGCAGCAGGTTCTTCACCGCCAGCCTTGTGTCCGTTGCATATGTAGCAACGGCAATAGATCGATAAATAAGAATTTGCAATCACGTTTCTGTCGAGTTCTCGAGCTTTCGCTCGTCCCACGATCTAGTGACGTCTGATGGCACTATCTCCAAAACGGATAGTACGATTTATTCTCGCGATAGGAATTTCGGCCAGTGCAACACGACATATTTAGTTTGTTAGGCATTTAATTTCTATTAACTTTCTGCATTGTCTCTTCCGAATATACAAATCTAAATCGGCCCAGAAGTTCGAAGTATATCTGTGAAGTACTTTCAGAAATGGTTCAAATGGCTCTGAGCACTATGTGTCTTAACTTCTGAGGTCATCAGTCCCCTAGAACTTAGAACTACTTAAACCTAACTAACCTAAGGACATCACACACATCCATCCCCGAGGCAGGATTCGAACCTGCGACCGTAGCGGTCGCGCGGTTCCAGACTGTAGCGCCTAGAACCGCTCGGCCACTCCGGCCGGCAGTACTTTTAGAGATGTTTGGTAAGAGCGCTTCTCCTTTACACATATACAGGGTGTTACAAAAAGGTACGGCTAAACTTTCAGGAAACATTCCTCACACACAAATAAAGAAAAGATGTTATGTGGACATGTGTCCGGAAACGCTTAATTTCCATGTTAGAGCTCATTTTAGTTTCGTCAGTATGTACTGTACTTCCTCGATTCACCGCCAGTTGGCCCAATTGAAGGAAGGTAATGTTGACTTCGGTGCTTGTGTTGACATGTGACTCATTGCTCTACAGTACTAGCATCAAGCACGTCAGTACGTAGCATCAACAGGTTAGTCTTCATCACGAACGTGGTTTTGCAGTCAGTGCAATGTTTACAAATGCGGAGTTGGCAGGTGCCCATTTGATGTATGGATTAGCACGGGGCAATAGCCGTGGCGTGGTACGTTTGTATCGAGACAGACTTCCAGAAAGAAGGTGTCCTGACAGGAAGACCTTCGAAGCAATTGATCAGCGTCTTAGGGAGCACGGAACATTCCAGCCTATGACTCGCGACTGGGGAAGACCTATAGCGACGAGGACACCTGCAATGGACGAGGCAATTCTTCGTGCAGTTGACGATAACCCTAATGTCAGCGTCAGAGAAGTTGCTGCTGTACAAGGTAACGTTGACCACGTCACTGTATGGAGAGTGCTACGGGAGAACCAGTTGTTTCCGTACCATGTACAGCGTGTGCAGGCACAACCAGCAGCTGATTGGCCTCCACGGGTACACTTCTGCGAATGGTTCATCCAACAATGTGTCAATCCTCATTTCAGTGCAAATGTTCTCTTTACGGATGAGGCTTCATTCCAACGTGATCAAAATGTAAATTTTCACAATCAACATGTGTGGGATGACGAGAATCCGCACACAATTGTGCAATAACGTCATCAACACAGATTTTCTGTGAACGTTTGGGCAGGCATTGTTGGTGATGTCTTGATTGGGCCCCATGTTCTTCCACCTACGCTCAATGGAGCACGTTATAATGATTTCATACGGGATACTCTACCTGTGCTGCTAGAACATGTGCCTTTACAAGTACGACACAACATGTGGTTCATGCACGATGGAGCTCCTGCACATTTCAGTCGAAGTGTTCATACGCTTCTCAACAACAGATTCGGTGACCGATGTACTGGTAGGGGCGGACCAATTCCATGGCCTCCACGCTTTCCTAAACCTCAACCCTCTTGCCTTTCATTTATGGGGCATTTGAAAGCTCTTGTCTACGCAACCCCGGTACCAAATGTAGAGACTCTTGGTGCTCGTATTGTGGACGGCTGTGATACAATACGCTATTCTCCAGGGCTGCATCAGGGATTCCATGCGATGGAGGATGGGTGCATGTATCCTCGCTAACGGAGGACATTTTGAACATTTCCTGTAACAAAGTGTTTGAAGTCACGCTGGTACGTTCTGTTGCTGTGTGTTTCCAGTCCATGATTAATGTGATTTGAAGAGAAGTAATAAAATGAGTTCTAACATGTAAAGTAATCGTTTCCGGACACATGTCCACATAACATATTTTCTTTCTTTGTGTGTGAGGAATGTTTCCTGAAAGTTTGGCCGTACCTTTTTGTAACACCCTGTATATTGACAAATAAATAACCTATGTCCGCCCAAATGTTCATTAAAGGATCTTATAGAATTTTGAAGTAAATCGGTCTAGAACTTTTACAGATTTTCGATAATAACCTTCCGCTTTACATATTACTTACATAAACATTGATAAGCCAGAACATTATGACTACCGACCTACTACCGATATAAACCCGTGCAGCCGATAGCAGTGTCACCTGGCGGGGAGCGACTGCTAGTCAGACACAGCACGGTCCACGTAACATCAGTGAGCGAACTGTTAGTGTAAAAAATGCGCGCGATCTACCTGAGTTTGACCGAGGGCAGATTGTGATGACCCGGAGGCTCGGCACGAACATTTCGGAAACTGCGAAACATGTCTGGTGTCCGAGGAATGCTGTAGTGAGTGTCCTCAACATGTGGCGAAACCATGTCTAGACGTGGTGAGGCTGGGGCGGCCACCTCATTACAGATGTCGGACTTCATAGGCTGGGCAGACTGGCAAAACAGGACAGGCGGTGAAATGTGGCGGAACTAAAATCAGAACTATAATGCTGGGCAGAGTACAAGTGTGTCTGACACACAGTGCATCCAACACTCCTAACAGTGGGCCTCTGCAGCCGACGACTCACGCACCTGTCAATGTTAACATCACGACACCGGCAACTACGACTGAAATGGGCAGGTGACCATAGTCACTGGACTTCAGCGCTGTGGCAGAGCGTTGCATGGTGTAATTAACCCCGATACTTTCTTCATCATCCGATGGGAAGCTGCGAATATGTCGTCTTCCATGGGAACAGCTTCTTGACACCTCACTGCGGGTCGAAGGCAAGCTGGCGGCGGCTCCATTACGCTCTGGAGAACATTCACGTCAGAATCCATGGTTTAGGTGGAGCTTGTGCAAGGCACCACGACGATCAAGGAACATAGTACACTGGTTGCAGACCACGTACACCCTTTCATGACGATCAAGTTTCCCGTCTGCAGTGGCATTTTTCAACAAGATAATGCGTCATGTCAGAAAGCCAGAAGTGTGATCTAGGGGTTCGAGGAACATAGTGGCGAATTTCAATCGGTTGTGGCTGAATGTGGCCTAAGAGATCTTCGCCTTCCTTCCCGGAATTTACGGGAGTTAGGTGACTTGTGTGTGCATTCGTGGTGCTAACTACGTCTAGCGACCTACCAAGGCCTCACTGCTTCCATGCCACGACTTGTCGCCGATGTTATCCGTGCCAAAGGTGGACATGACGGCTATTAGGCAGGTAGTCATAATGTTCTGGTTAATCAGTGTATGTTTCAAGTCAGATTACGAAATCTTATATACACAGTAATTTCCCTATTGTCTTGAAGGTAAGGTGTTCAAGATTTCATCGATATATGAATATACCCTTAGATTTGTATGTATTTTCTGGTACCGAGAGCCGCAGGTTCGAATCCGCGCCAGACGGCATGGACCTCGATTACCACTAGAGGTATCTGCAGCCGTCGCGCCGTAAGCCGTGGCTGCGCTCGTTTCTAGCCCACTAACAATGTGAGGGCGCCACTGTGGAGCACGTGGTCTCAGTGGCAAATAGCGACGTACCCCTATCGTGTATTTAAGCGCTCAGCGAGGCAGTCTGATATTCGCATGAGTCTCTGATATCTCGCCTACAGACATCGTGTTTACTTTGCTCGTTTCCGTGTCCGAGTGGACGTTGTTGATTTCGGCAGGTTTTCGCTTGTGACCCCGTTGCTTCTTGCGTGTTGTTGTTCTTAGTGTCTGCTCGGTCATCCGTCGTTGTTTGTGTCCGTCCTTTCCCTTCTGTCCGTTTTGTTTGTTCGCGGGCCGCGCCCGCTCGGTCCCGCCGCGCTTTTGTTCATGGCTAAAAAGTTTCAAACAAGCGGGCACTGTGTATATAGATGAGAATTCTGACATTAAATGAGGGGTTTTCATGATTTGTCAGGCTGGAAACTCTCGTCTCGGTTGAGCAGGTTGTCTGCTAATTATACTTCTATATCTTCCTTGACCACTGAGTGCCAATAGAAAGATGGTGTGGCCAGTATTTAACTTTCATGTAAGTCATGGAATGGCCAGGGGAAGTGGCTTGCTGTAGTAGGCGAGAGTGTCACTGGTGTTCATTGCAACGTTCTTTCATAGTACGTATTGTTTCTCCAATACGCCGTTTACCACACTCACAAAGACGGGAGTGTACGAAATTGATTGTGAGTGCTTTGAACAACAGCGATACTTTCGCCTACTACAGCCCAAGAAGTCTGCAGTGGATGCACTCCCGAAAAATAATGGAATATTCGATCCGTTGAGAAAACTTCAGGAAACAAATTAGTTACGTTGATTGGCCATGCAAATCACGCGATCATTTTTCTGGATTACCCTAGAGTTTCTCCCTCTACTGTTGCCTCTAGTATCATGGATACATCAACACATGTCCTGCTATCCTGTCACTTTACTTTGTCAGTGTTTTCCAAATGTTCTTTTCCTAGCCGATTCTACGGAAAAATTCTCTATCCTTTATCTTATCAATCCACCTAATTTCCAACCTTCTCTCTAGCACCACATCTCAAGCGCTTCGATTCTCTTCTGTTTCCCACTGTCTATGAGCCACTACTATACAATTCTGTGCTCCAAACGTACTTTCTTGGTTTGTTATTGAAGGTAATTTTGATACTAGTAGGCCAGAAATGCCCTTTTCGCCAGTGCTAGTCTGTTTTTTATGCCCTCCTTGCGCCGTTCGTCAAGTGTGATCAAAAGCTATTTTGCTTCCAAGGTAGCAGACAGAATTCCTTAACTTCATCTACGTCGTGATTACCAAATATTATATTAAGTTTCTCGCTGTTCTAATTTCTACTGCTTCTCATTACTTTGTCTTTCCTAGGTTTGCTCTCAATCCATGTTCCGTACTCATTAGACCGTTCACTCCATTCAACACATCGTGTAATTCTCCTACATTTTCACTGAGGATAGGAATGTTATCAGCGAATCTTATCATTCATATTGTTTCACCGCGAATTTAAACCTACTCTGGCGCCTTTCTTTCGTTTCCGTCGTTGCTTCTTCGACGTATACACTGAATTGTAGGGGATAAAGCCTGTATCCTTGTCTTTCAACCTTTTTAATCACAGCACTCCTTTCTTGGACTTCCATTCTTCTTGTTTGCTCTTGGTTTTTGTACATATTGTGTATTACTCGTCTCTTTCTAGTTTACTCCTTTTTTTCTCAGAGTTTCGGACATCTTGCACCATTTCGCTCTGTCGAACGCTTTTTCTAGGTCGACAGATCCTGCGAAAGTGTCTTGATTTCTCTTCGGTTTTACTTCCAATATCAGGTCCAACGTCAAAACTGCTTCTCTGGTGCCTCTGCCATTCTTAATACCGTACTGGTCGTCCTCTAACCAATATTGAAGTTTCTTTTCAATTATTATGTATATTATTTCTCTCGGCAGCTTGGATGAATGAGCTGTTAAGCTGATTCGCGATAGCTCTCTAAATTATCTCCCCTCTATCTAAATCCCACAGACAATGTCTGTGATTGTGCGTTTCAGGGAATCTCTGGTGTTTGATGGTAGCTCTGAGGCATAACCTTGAAATATTGTACCTGTAGGAACTTGTAGACTCTCTTGCGCGTCGAATTTAGATTATCAACTCTAGAGGCGGTATTAGAACGGTATTAGCGTGACCTCCCCTGAAGGTGACTATTTTTCTCCTTTGCTGTCGTCTGAAGTAATTTTGAAAGTATTTCTAACAGTACGCTCACATTCTCTCATGGCACTGTTTGCATAGTTGTCAGAACAACCAGCAACCTTTGCGTAGCCTCCAGGAAAGAGCAGCGAGCCATCCAGCTGCTGCACAGAACAGCCGATCTTTTGCGGTGCTCCATTCCCCCGGCGTAACTCTGATGAAAGAAACAATCGATGCGGTAGCTACAGTTCCCAGTAGAGGAGGTACTAATTAATTAAAACTTGCACACAAAAGAGAGCTTTTTGTGAATCACTTCAACAAGCAATTTGCAGTCTCTGAAAAGATTAATCGCCTATTCTACCGCAAAATGGTGGCTTTATATCCGAAACGAGAGCTGCGGTTCTGCTGTTAAGGCAGTGGGCTCCCGTTACTGAGGAGCATGATTCGGACCTCCATCATGTCGTTCGCATTTAGGCTCCCCGTTGTTTTCCTAAACAGATTAAGAGAAACGCCAATATTTTTAATTTGGAAAGGACAGAGTCGAGTTCCTTCCACTTTCTAGCCAATTATATCCGAGCTCATTCTCCGTCTGGTACAGTGGTTCCCAATATGGTGATGATTGCACCTGGGAGGGGGGGCGGAAATGAAATTTTATGTGGAGTTAAAAAAGGGTTCAACTGTCTTTCGGTCACGGGACTAAGTTAGTTTTGAAAGGTAACTATTTCGTAACAATGTAGTACTGCTCACTTAAGTTCCCAATAATTACTTTTTTTATTTCAGATACTACCATTAACGAGTTGGACAATGTCGTGGAGTTTTATAACTTGTAAAACTAAAATCTGGACTTATACAGGGTTATTCAGAAATCCACCGATAAATTTTCAGAGCTGGTAGTATGGACCAAAACAAGAAAGAAAAGGTCCAGGTAATATTGGCTCCAAAATTCATAGCTTAGAAGCTTTGAGGAGTTATTCTATAGAAGAGTTGCGTTTCACAGTAGCGAAGATGAAGAGGTCCTCATAGTCCTTTAGGTATGCCGTTTAAAGTCCTTATTTGCTGGTAAAATTTACCCTGTTTTGGTCTATATTACCATCTCCGGAAGTTTTTCGATGGAGTTATGGTCACCCTGTATCACATATTCTTAGATATCTCATGAAAATCCCTCCTCCAGGTTGCAGGTATTTCCCCCAGTAATCCAGAAACGGTTTCATTATTCACCTCGCAACAACATACGAACTGACAGCACAACACGACATTAACTATGTAATGGCTGCAACACGGCTGCAAGAGGTACACTGCATAATATTATTATTAATGGCAGTGGTCAGACACAGAGCATTGGCAGTCTGAACTCTTGCACTGTCTGTCATTCCAGAACTAAGGAGTTTAGCGAACAAGTCATTCACAAACAGTCGGCCTAAGTACAGTGCACACATTTTAATTTGGTTCATTCTAAATAGGGGTTCGGGGTATGGGTGATGCATGTGTCACTACGGAGGGGAATGATGCAGAGAAGACATGTTTTGTAACTAGTCAACCCTGACTGCTAATAGTTAGCTTTATTTTCTGATGAAGAGTTGTAGGTACCGAGCACTCACTACGCACTGACAAGGAACCACTTCAGTACCATGTCTCAAAACACCAATGACGTTTACGGTGTTCGAGGCCCCACGTATTGTCTATCAAGCAACAACAGTATTGGCTGCTAACAGCAAAAGCAGGCGGGCCCGGAAATATTAAATTGTGAGTACAGCATGACACTATGGAGTGTCATTGAAGGCCTTAGTCAACGAGTAATTCGCAGCAGTGCTACAGTGCAAGTGGTGTTGATATAAAGCAGAGCAATGACAACGAGAACAAACCAAACATTGCATATATCTACAACAACAGCAGCCAAAGTTGACATTTTGTCAGAAGGAAACCAAGGACTTTCGCAGATGGAGAGAGAAGTAACAGGTGCCATATTAGCGCATCTGCAAAATGAATCAGTGGAATGTGTGATCTCGTATACGTTCAACTGTGCTGGCAATGTACGTAAGGAGTTCAATCATGACGATAAGTGCTTAACAACTGAAAGTGATTTTGAAAAAGGTGTTGAGCCATGTAGTTCGTCATCCTCGTGGGAGAGAGAATTACACACCCCGTCTCCAGTGAGACGTACTAACAATGGCTGTTAAAGAGCAGGTACTAAACATAACTATATACATCGAAGGCTATCCAGAGCAAAGTAAAAAAAATAGAAGCAGAATTCGACTAAGTCCGCAGCAATACGACCGTATAGTGCAGAGTTATTCAAGGGAGGACAAGGTACACTTGTTACAGAAACTAGTTTTCGTGCGTTTCAAGGAAGCAACAATTTACAGGACGTGCGTAATGATGACGTACTACGTTATGCAAATCAAATCGCATACGATATACACTGAAGAGACAAGGAAGCTGGTACCCTTGCCTAATTCCATGTAGGGCTTCCACGTGCTGGCTCAAGTGCCACAGCCCGATGTGGCATGGACTCGACTAATGTTTGAAATGGTGCTGGACGGAATACACAATTAATTCTGCAGGGTTGTCCATAAATCCGTAACAGTACGAGGGGGTGGAGATCTCTTCTGAACAGCACGTTGCTAGACATCCCGGATATGCTCAATAATGTTCATGTCTGGGGAGTTTGGTGGCCACTGGAAGTGTTTAAACTCAGAAGAGTGTTCCTCGAGCCACTCTGTAGTAATTCTGAACGTGTGGGGTGTCACATCGTCCTGCTGGAATTGCCCAAGTCCGCCGGAATGCACAATTGACATGAATGGATGAAGGTCATCAAACAGGATGCTTACGTACGTGTCACCTGCCAGAGTCGTATCTCGACGTATCAGGGGTCCCATATCACTCCAACTGCACACGCCCCACTCCATTACAGAGCCTCCACAAGCTTGATCAGTCCCCTGACATGCAGTGTTCATGGTTCAAATGGCTCTGAGCACTATGGGACTCAACTGCTGAGGTCATTAGTCCCCTAGAACTTAGAACTAGTTAAACCTAACTAACCTAAGGACATCACAAACATCCATTCCCGAGGCAGGATTCGAACCTGCGACCGTAGCGGTCTTGCGGTTCCAGACTGCAGCGCCTTTAACCGCACGGCCACTTCGGCCGGCAGGGTTCATGGATTCATAAGGTTGTCTCCATACCCATACACGTCTATCCGGTCGATACAATGTAAAACGAGACTCGTCGGACCAGGCAACAGGCTTCCAGTCATCAACAGTGCAGTGTCGGTGTTGACGGGCCCAGGGGAGGCGTAAAGTTTTGTGTCGTGCAGTCATCAAGGGTACACGAGTGGGGCTTCGGCTCCGAAAGCCCACATCGATGATGTTTCGTTGAATGGCTCGGACGGTAACGCTTGTTGGTGGCCCAGCATTGAAATCTGCAGCAATTTACGGAACGGTTGTACTTCTGTCACGATGAATGATTCTCTTCAGTCGGAGGATCTTTTTCCGGCCGCAGCGATACCGGAGATTTGATGTTTTACTGGATTCCTGATATTTAAGGTACATTCGTCAAATGGTCATACCGGAAACTCTCCACTTCATCGCTACCTCGGAGAGGCTGTGTCCCATCGCTCGTGCGCCGACTATAACACGACGTTCAAACTCACTTAAATCTTGATAACTCACCATTGTAGCAGCAGTAACCGATCTAACAACTGCGACAGACATTTGTTGTCTTACATTGCCGTTGCCGCCCGCAGCGCCGTATTCTGCCTTTTTACATATCTCTGTATTTGAATACGCTTGCCTATACCAGCTTCTTTGGCGGTTCAGTGTATATTACAGCGATTTCACGCGAAGCAGTGGGTGGTTGCATAGCTTAAAACAGTGCTAAAGAACTGGAAGACGTAAGATAACGAGATTTAAAACAAAGAGTCACCTGACGATGCACAGCAAACTACGGAATCTGCGTGGAAATTTGTAAATAAGCTGAACGAACTTATCCCATCGTTCAGTAAGGAATTTGTTTCCAACCTCCCCCCAATGGGATTTGAAGAGGAAATGCATTTGAAAGAAACCCTGGAAATTATAGGTACTAATACAGTTGTATCAAGATCAACTAACGTTAATGTCTCAATGCATTCTTGTACCATTACGCCGACTGTTAATCTGAATGGTAAATTAGTTGGAAAGTTATGTATTGTGTTGCGAGAAGTAGAAGATGCTCTGCCCCATATGAGTTTTTGTCTTGTGCGTCATCTTGAAAGCGCGGTAGGGTATATATGCGTTACAGTAAGCAAGAGTGGGAAAATGGGAGTATTTGAGAACTACAGATACGGTGTGAGCACTGCTTTTGGCCAATAGCCGGTCAAAATAGCTTGGTTTTCCTTGTTTCCTGATCTCCGTATAAAAGTCATACCCCTTTAGAGCAATCTGTGCCTCCTGAAAAGTGTGTGACATTATGATTCATACCACTTGGAACCAATGCACAAATTCAGCCTCTGGAGGTTTGTTTTTCACGTTCCTATAAAACATATTATCTCATTATCTGCAGCTACGCTTTGAACGATAGCTCCACGACAAATTGTTTCGCCGTCTGTTGCATGTCGTCACATTCATCAGTTCTCATCACCCCGTTACACCAGTTTGATTCTATATGCATTTTTTTAAAAAGTGGATACCTATCTAAACGTCCTGCGCGGTTTGTATCTCCCAAGGAATTAGCCTTTCAACTTGATAACGCGAACATTTGTGATCACTGTGGCGCGCCATTTTTCATTCGGTGTTTATGGTAGAAGCTAATGCTTTGTTGTGAACATTTCATTAATGTCGACGATGTCTATTTTGTGATACACCGTAGAAAGTAGATCTCTGACCCTCCTGGGGACTCATTTTCTACCTCCCTCCCGATGCACATGGTGAGTTGTTAATCAGCTAATATTTCTCCTGTGATAATCGTTAACACTACTCTTTCAAATGAGCTTTACTAAAGACTGAACTTGACACCTCGCAGTCTAGGAGTTCCTTGTGAGAATTACTTCGTCATTCAAAAAACAGAAATAAACTGTGCCAATTGTCTCATTGACTCATTAGTTCGTGTTTTAATAAAATTCGCTCCGAAAATAAATATCGTTTATCATTTCAAAAATAAAACTGTTCAAATTTCTCTTTGCTTTTTAAGTTTCATTACGAGTTAATGTTGATGATAGCGGAGGTAGGGGAGGGTCGTGATACTAGGTAATATTTGATTTTAGTCAGGGTTAAAACTAGTGTTTGTGTTGTCCTAATCATTTCATCTCATCTTCATCACAAAGCCGCTCAAATCGTAGCGGTGGTGTCAAATAGGTAGGCTTGGATCAGCCGGCAGGACACCATTTCGTTTCAATTCAATTCACAAAAATTTCTATTTTTCATAATGACCGGCCCGCTGTAACCTGCCATGACGCAACATCTGCACCCTGACGAAAGTGCCTCTCAGAGTGCGTTTCTGTAACGCTGATAATTTTGGATTCTGAACGGTTAACAGAGATGTTACAAGGCCAGTTACGAAGACAGTCAGAGTGGGATTATATTAAAATATGTTATAACCCTGGCTAACATTAAATATTTGTGGAAATTACATTCGCTCACTTTTTATCACCCTGGCGTGCCCCGTCAAAAACCTAGACACGGAAAATATGGGTGCAGCCTTTGGCTTAAAATGGACTGTTAAAGTACATACGCTGATGAGTGCAGGGCGACTACTTGAAGGCAATCCAACAGCGATTTTGGTAGTGTGGATTCTACAAGTCTTGTGTAAGTTTTCGTACGTATGTGCCACAGGATGTCTACGCGATTTACGTAAATTACAGACTACTGAATTATTCGCGCTATTTGGTAGTCTATGAACGATGCTAAGCTCTGGAACTGAACTAATCGATTGCTCCGTTGTAAGTTACAATCCAACATCTTATGTAGTAAAAGTTGGTTCTTATGCAATGTAACAAATTTTCGACCACTATATAAAACCCCCTGAAAACATCAGTCACATTCCATTTCCATCTTTTTTCTCGTATCTAGTATATCAGCTTTCTTCGTGTTAATCAAGTTTTAGTATTTGGTTTTCCACTTAGAAATTATCTAGTGATTTACTACCGTGTGCTGGAAATCAGAACTACCTTTTACTTGCAGGTCATATAATGGGTGTTGTGAAGATTTCGGCGAAGTTATCTTGCAAAGCCTGATATCAGACCACCGCTCTATTTTTGGATAAAATTTGGTATCGCACCGTGTACGAGGGCGTCCTGTAAAAAAGCCTCCGAATTTTTTATGTGAAAGTGTTAACGTTTTTCATTTATTTCTCAACATATGTAGTCTCTCAACGAGAGACCAGTTTGTTCGTACCGTCGTCACTATAGATCGTTTGACTATGTTGACGGAACCGCAACCTCACCTCTACTTGCACCTCTTCGTCATTATTAAACTGAAGTCCTGTGGTCTTTAAGTTTTGGAAGTACCAAATCTGGATTTTATGGATAATGGCCGATTCCAGTGCACACAAGGCGTCGGATTATCGCAGCGCTCGTGTGTGGCCTGGCATTGCCATGCTGAACGAGGAGGTGCCCATGTTTCGGACGAACTTTCGTGCTTTCAGAAACTCGATCACAGCACACTGTTTCTCACGCACCAGCTTAGCTACATTACACACCGCCATGTTACACGCTACAATTCGGAGCCTTCTAGCTGCAGAGGGCTGCAAATACTTACACATGAAGACTGTTAATAACGTTTGTTTTATTTAAAAATCTTTAACAGTTATCACATAAAAATACGGAGGCATTAGTTTTCAGTACCTCCTCGTCGATAAATAGGTAAGCTCTCTTCTAGTGATAAAAAGGATCAGTCGCTTCGGATATGGCGTTCAAATGTCCGGTCTGCACTCTACAAGCGTCGAAAACTGAAGCGACGTCTCGCCGGCGAAGGGAAGGGCACTGAGCTGCTCTGCGTAGTAGCGTTGAGAGCACTCGCTTCGCCCCGGTTCCTGCCACACCAGCGGGCCTTCGGTTTCGACGACCACAACTTGCTGCCCTCACCCTCAGGAATTCCTCCGCTCGTGTGTCGACATGGGAGGGACACTGCACGTACACCTCAACCTGAGGACAATTATCTTATGAGCAAGAGAGCGGGGGGAGTAGTAAAATGATATTACACGAGGTCTCAAACATCAAACGTTGAGTTAGCAGCCCAGGTAATAATGGAACTCGTACGGGAGACGTTTCTGTAAAATGTGAATTACAGTCGCTACCTAGAGTGTTTCATGAGAAACAATGTTAGCAGAGAACAATTTGAAGGTTTTAGTACAGTATTAACGATTAAACAGAAACTGGAAAAGGAAGTGGAAGAAGCATTTAAATAACGTGAGCGTGAGAAGTTGCAGAACAACAAAACATATTTAAAGCGAGTGAGTCAGAGGTGCAACGGAAGACCTAGAAAGAGACCTATATATACAGCTACACAGATAATCCGCAAGCCATTCGACAGTGCACGGCGCAGGGTACATCGAACGAATATTGTCGTATCGAGCGAGAGGAAAACGACTGTCCATATGCCTCTGCCGCTCCCCACCCTCTCTTATTTTAATCTCATGATCCCGTAGGATGTATGATCCTGGTAGAATAATGGCCGCACAGTCTTCTTCAAATACTGCTTTTTACACCCACCCAGCAGGCATTTCATGGGAAATAAGTCGTCCGCCTTCCAAGGATTCCCAGTGAAGTTCCCCGAACAATTCCGTTACATGTTTTTGAATGCTGTTGCGATGCTATAAGCGAATGTCTGAATTAGTTCGATGTCTGTTGTCACACGTACCTGATAAAGATTCCAAACGCTGAAACAGTACTCTAGAAATGACCCCATCAACATCTTCTGCGAGATTTCCTTTACATATGGGTTGTTTAAGGGGCAGTAAAATGAAAACGAGAGTGGAATAAGTAAGTTAACTGTTCATTATTTCAAAAGTAATCGGTATTTACCCTACAGTGAGACAAGACGGCCAATGCCTTTATTGAAAAATGTTTGAGGTTGCCTACGGAACCACGATTGTACACAGGGATACACCTCTTTGTCAGAAGCAAATCTACAGCCATGACTATCCTTATTCAGGGCTCCATAAATATGATAATCGCATGAGGAGACTGGGACTGTATGGAGGATGAGTAAGGGCTTCCCAGCGGAACTTCTGCAGTGTGCTCGAAACAACCCTGGCAGCATGTGGGCAGTCACTATTCGGTAACAGAATAATGCCGTCCATCAATAGTACTGAGTATCTGAATTCGGTGGCGCTCTTCAATTTTTGCAGTTCCTCATTTACGGAGAGATCTAATCTTTCCCTGCCAACCATTTCTCATTTCTGAAAGAAAGGTGTGAAGCATCTCAGACAATGGTGTCCTTGAATTACATGTTTTTTCCACTTGCTAAACGAATCCTGGCGTCAGGAGAGTACAGTCTTTCCTCCACTAAACACATGCACCAGCCGCTCTGTCCGTATCATACCAGCTTCTAACATGAGAATGCCCGGAGTTTATGACCAAACGATCATTCACTAAATCTCAGATTACACCAGTCTCTCTTAAATGGCTTCCTCCACCCACTTTCCGCCAACTAGCCACCTTCACGATGGTCTGTCGCCTGCCCCAGGTAACATGTTTTGTGAACCGGAACCTCCGCCCCCCTTTGCTCCGATCCTGAGCGGGAAGAGGGGAGTTCCACAGCCCGAAGTCCCTCAGCAGGTACGATCCACAGAGCGCTGCGTCCCAGAATCACTCACACAGCCAGCACGCTGGACACAGCATTTATGGCCTGCAATCCATCTTTCTCCCTGTTCTGCGCCGCCTCCACTACGGCCCATCAGATACAAGTGTCCCACAGCATACACATGCAGTTATTTGAACGTTCTGCCCACAATTTCCTCATGTAAAAAGTTATAAACCACAGTTACCAAAGGTAGTACTGGGGAACACCGAGATCATGACCTAAAATGTGAACGTTAATCTCACTGACAGTGTTGTTAAAGTGAGAGAGTGGCGGACCACCTCTCAAATTTACTCACTTTTTCTCCATCTGTCTCGTTTTCATTTTCTCAGACCCTTTCTGCTGTATGCAAGGGTCACTCCGGCCGCAGGTGGTACAGCTATGTATGTACGGTTTCCTGCTTAGCAGACGTGAAAAATATCATGGGATATCTCCAAATATCGTGCCCAGCATAGAACAACCGATTACGTCCCATGAATGTTCGATGGGAATCATTCGTTCGGACTGTCCAGAATGTTCTTCAAACCAGTCGCGAACAACTGTGGCCTTGTGACATGGCGCATTGTCATCCATAAAAATTCTATTGTTTTTGAAATATGAAGTCAATGAATGGCTAAAAATGGTCTTAAAGTGACCAAACATAACCGTTTACATTCAATAATTATTGATTATAGTCGGTTCAATTGGACCAAAGGACCCAGTCCACTCCATGTAAACATAGTCCAAGCCATTATGGACACATCACAATGTCTTGTTGACATCTAGGGTCCTTGGCTTCATGGGGTCTGCGCCACACTCAAACCCTGAAGTCAGCTCTTAACAACTTAAATCGGAACTTATTTGACCAGAGCACGGTTTTCTAGTCGCCTAGGGTCCAACCGGTGTAGCCACGATCCCAGGAGAGGCGCTGCACGCGACGTCGTGCTGTTAGCGAAGACGTTCGCGTCAGTCGTCTGCCAGCATAATCCATTACTGCCAAATTTCGCCGCACTGACCTGACGGGTACGTTCGGCGCGTGTCCCCCATTGATTTCTGCGGTTATTTCACTTTGTTTTGCTTGTCTGTTAGCACTGACAACTCTATGCAAACGCCATTGCTCTCAGTGGTTAAGTGAAGGCCGTCGGCCACTGCGTTGTCCGTGGTAAGAGGTAAAGCCTGAATTGTGGTATTCTTGGCACACTCTTTACACTACGGATGTTGGAATACTGAATTCCCTAACGGTTTCCGAAATGGAATGTCCAGTTCGTCTAGCACTAACTTCTATTTCACATTCAACATCTGTAAATTTCTGTCGTGCGGCCATAACCACGTCGGAAACCTTCTGACACGAATCGCCTGAGTAGCAACGACTGCTCTGCCAATGCACTGTCCTCTTATAGCTTGTGTCCTCAGTAGTGCAGCCATCTGTATATGTGCATATCGCTAACCCATGACTTTCGTCACCTCAGTGTAGTTCCAGTCAGGCTCACAGATGGCGTCAATTCTGCTAGAGGGTTCGAGGGTGGTTTTGCACTACTAGGCAACGCTTGTCACGCGCAGTGCACTATAGCGTGACAGTATCCTTCCACTAGGCGGTTATTTAGGGGGCCGCACGGGCAAACAACTGTGAGTTGTCAGAATGAGATTTTCACTCTGCAGCGGAGTGTGCGCTGATATGAAACTTCCTGGCAGATTAAAACTGTGTGCCCGACCGAGACTCGAACTCGGGACCTTTGCCTTCCGCGGGCAAGTGCTCTACCAACTGAGCTACCGAAGCACGACTCACGCCCGGTACTCACAGCTTTACTTCTGCCAGTACCTCGTCTCCTACCTTCCAAACTTTACAGAAGCTCTCCTGCGAACCTTGCAGAACTAGCACTCCTGAAAGAAAGGATATAGCGGAGACATGCCTTAGCCACAGCCTGGGGGATGTTCCCAGAATGAGATTTTCACTCTGCAGCGAAGTGTGCGCTGATATGAAAGGCAAAGGTGCCGAGTTCGAGTCTCGGTCGGGCACACAGTTTTAATCTGCCAGGAAGTTTCAACTGTGAGTTGTCTTTGAATTTTCCACAAGTTGTGTAGGAGTGTCACCGAGAGCCCTACAGTGGTGTACGAGTGTCTGCTTCCTGGATAACGCCTTGCAAGCCATCGCTCTTCGAATGAACTATGATTTGAGGACGCGTAAACCAGTTTGTTTAGGACTTTGTTCTGTCTTTAGCGTGGAATTGCGTGTTTTAGGAGAGTTGCCCAGAAAGTAACGCATTACATTTTTTTTCCAACAATTCTTTAAGAGTAAGGGGAAATATCATGGAATTCAAGGATGTTAATGAAAGAAAATGCAGGATAAGAATAAAAGGAAAATTCTACAACGTGACTCTGGTTTCATTCCATGCACCTACACAAGATAAAGATGACAGTGAAAAAGACAGTTTCTACGAAGACCTAGAATCAGTGCATGAACATGCACCATCATACGATGTGAAGGTTTTCCTTGGTCCTGTGAGGACCAATGCTAAAGTAGGAAGAGAAGATATTTTGAGACCTTTCGCTACCTTCACAGTCTGCATGATGCCTCTAACAACAATGGAATGACATTAGTCAGTCTGGCAGCTTCAAAAAACTTAAGAATTATGAGTATCTACTTTCTTCGCAAAGACATCCATAAGATAACATGTAAGTCACCTGACCAAGTGACTCAGAACCAAATAGACCACATACTTGTGGATGCCATATACATAACTCCTATCCAGAATGTAAATCTCAAAGAAGTGCAGAAATACGATTATACCATTACCTGGTGGTGACAACGGTGCAGGAAAGGATAGAAAGCCATAACAGCAGGAGAAGAGAAGCAGACCAGAAAATAAATGCAGACCTACTGAAAAAGGACCACATTAAGGAAAGATTTGCACTTGAAGTTGGAAACAGGTTTGCTTCCATAGAAGAAAGAGATGATGATGATATTGAAAAGTTTTGGGCGAGAATCAAGACAGGTTTAAAAGATGCAATGGAGAAAAGGAGGAAGATCAGAGGATGGTTTAATTATAGGTGCAGAGATGTGGTCACAAGAGAAAAGAAGCGAAACTGTTATGGCTGACAAACGAACAGAGTGAAAGAACAAGGTTGGGATACGTGGAAGCAGCTAGAGAAGCAAGACAAGTCCTTCGAACAAAAAAGCGTGAGTTCATAAACAGTAAAATAAAACTGGCAGAAACACCGGACAGTAAGAAATACATGAGACTTTCACAGGGCAATCAGGATACAATCCACGGACTGACGTGATCAGAGGTCAAGAAGGACAGATAATCACAGATGAAATGAAATCTATGGAGGAATGGAAAAACTGCTTCGAAAACCTCCTGAGTGTGGATGTAAACAGAAAATGAAGAAGGAGGATCAAACACGGAAAACGGAGATACTGTACCCTTGGAGGAGTATGAACTATCAAGCATGGAAGAGGTAAGAGCGTCCATAAAACTGCTGAAGCGGGGGAAGTCACCAGGAATAGATGGTATACTTCAGAGAGCTACTCTACAAGCGAGACTATACCACTTAATCTGCTTATTTTGGAAGAAGCAAAGGAAAAAAAATGGTTCAAATGACTCTGAGAACTATGGGACTTAACATCTATGGTCATCAGTCCCCTAGAACTTAGAACTACTTAAACCTAACTAACCTAAGGACATCACAAAACACCCAGTCATCACGAGGAAGCAAAGGATCCCAGAAGAATATAAAGAGTCTGTCATCTACCCTATACTAAAGAAAGGAGACCCAATGAGAGGCAGCAGCTATAGAGGATTCACATAACTATGTACTGTTTATAAGATCTTGAGTATGTTGTCACTGAAACGACTAACACCAAATCTCGAAAAAGTACTGGGACTCCAACAAGCAGGCTTCAAAAAGGGAAAGTCAACTGTAGACCATTTACATCTAATACGGCAAGTACTAGCAAAGAGCTGGGAATTCCGCAAAAATGTTCACTGCCTTTTTGTTGACTTCCAAAAAGCATATGATAGTGTGAATAGATAAGCAATATGGTAGGAACTTGAAAGGGCTCAAGTACCCAGAAAACTCATAAACCTGACACAGATATGCACCCAAGAGAGAACATGCATGGAGCAAACAAATGGAAACATATCAACAAATTTCAAGCTGAGGACTGGAGTGCGATAAGGAGACTGCCTCTCCCCTCTTCTGTTTAATCTGGTACTGTAGAGAGCCCTGAGAGAGGTAGCAATCCTAGAGACAGGAATACAGCTAGGAAGAAGGACAACACCCTGGCCTATGCGGATGATGTAGTTTTAATAGCCGAGAAAGAGCAAGACCTGGTTCAGATGACAAGAACGTTAATGGGAGAGGCAATGAGAGCAGGCCTGAAGTGAATATGGATAAGACAAATTACGTCGCAGTTAGCAGAGAAAATGATGACAGACCCCTGAAAGTGGAGGTCAAAGTTTTTGAAAGGGTAAAATACTGTAACTATCTTGGGGCCATACTCAATGAAAGCAACGAGATAGACCAGGATATTACCACACGAATACAAGCAGGGAATAGGACAAGGTTTGCTCTGGGAAAGCTGTTTAAGTTCCAGCTTCTATCGAGATCCTCAAAGACCAAGATCTACAAGACGATAATACAACCTGTAGTCTTTTATGGAGCAGAGACCTGGACCATCAATCAAAAGATGGAAAGTAAACTCCTGACATTTGAGAATGCCATCCTCAGACAGACTTTTGGGCCAGCAAAGGATGGAGATGAAAAAAATGGCTCTGAGCACTATGGGACTTAACATCTATAGTCATCAGTCCCCTAGAACTTAGAACTACTTAAACCTAACTAACCTAAGGACATCACACAACACCCAGTCATCACGAGGCAGAGAAAATCCCTGGCCCCGCCGAGAATCGAACCCGGGAACCCGGGCGCGGGAAGATGGAGATGAATGGAGGAAAAGAAATTACAGGTGTTATACAAGTTCATGGACATCGTCGCAGTGATCATAGAATGAAGAATGAAGTGGTATGTACACGTAATGCGTCGAGAAGGCCAGATAGTCGAGGAAGATATTAGAGGCAAAAGACCACGGGGAAGACCACGAATCCGATGGATTGATCAGGTAAGAGAGGATATGAGTACGCAGGGGCTGTTTGAAGAAGACTGAGGACGCTGGAGGAGGCTGATTGGTCAGGCCAAAGACCGACTGTGGTTTGTGTGGCCAACGCAGTAAGTAAATAACCAATTCTTTAAGGAACATAATGAGAATTACACACACGAAGGAGTGCTGTTTTATCTACACACCCTCTTTTTCCACGTAATCTCTATCCCGTTCTATCCTCCAGGGCGAAACATGAACGTGTATGCCCTGTCGGTATTAATTCTTGTCCTGGTGGCAGAGCCAGAGCCTCACTGTGTGAATCACCTCCTAATCGTCCTCAAAATGTCTTCCACAAATGGCTTCCCTTAATGGCCAAAACAAGTGGAAGTCCGAGAGTGCTGGGTCAAGTGTGTCAGGTGTGACAGCCGTGGATGGTCTCCCCGACCGCTCCAAATCGTGGAGCTCCGCCGAACCGCCTTCTGATGACCTCACCCTCCGTGCCTAGCGACTAACTGTCCTTTGCACAAGCGTTTGTGAATATTCCCCACAGTTTCTTTCTCTGCAGCGAGAAATTCAATGACGGCACGTTGGCTGCAACGTACATCACCTACAAACACTATTTTGAAACTGTCCTGCAGCTACATTATCTGTCGGAAGTAACGGAAACATGGCACGCTCACTCAAGACACTTCAAATAGTATATAGGTAACGTTTCGCATTCGTAGCGTTGTTTTCGGCTGAGAAAAGAAATGCAGTGCACTACTTTCTGGACAACCGTCATAGTTTGACGCTTTCCGTACGAGTTAGAATTGTATGTACTACATTTGTGCAAGAGCGTGCTGAAAAGTAAAGCTTCTGAATTTTTTATATTAAAAGTGTTAAGTGTTCTTAAGTAAAGGAGATATTATCGACGATCTACTTCTTTATTTTCATGTCTATATATTTACAACCCTCTGCCGCCAGAGGGCTAAATATTATAGCGTCAGACAGTGCAGTTTGTAGCGTAACAATGTCGATGCGTACGAAACAGCGCGTTGTCGTCGATGTTTGAAATCCAACAGTTCGCGTACACCTGGAGCACAGTCTCCATTAGCAAGGAGGCGCCATACGACGCAGGAGCACTTCGGCATCTGCAACAGTCCGACGCCTTAGATTCATTATCATCGATCATCCTTCATAAAGCCCCAACTTCGCCTCATCCGAGTTTCATCTGTTTCCAAAACTTAAAAAACACCTTCAAGGATTTAGCTTTGATAGTGATGAATCGATGTAACCAGAGGTGTGGTTGTGGCTCTGTCAACAATGTCAAACTTTTTACGGTGGCGATACCAACAAACTGGTCCCACACTGGGAGAAATGTGTTCGTCACCAGGGTGATTATGCTGAGAAATATACCTGTAAACATGAAGAACAAAGATTTAGACTGTTTATAACTTGTTTTATTTAAAAACTTAAAGAATTTTCACACAAAAAATTCAGAGGCATTAATTTTCAGCACGCCCCCGTACTTGTGTTGGTGCATAAGTTCGTAGCGTTTTTCCACAAGTTAGATAAACACAAGAGATACACATAACAGAGAGTTTAATCATCAATAATACACTCCTGGAAATTGAAATAAGAACACCGTGAATTCATTGTCCCAGGAAGGGGAAACTTTATTGACACATTCCTGGGGTCAGATACATCACATGATCACACTGACAGAACCACAGGCACATAGACACAGGCAACAGAGCATGCACAATGTCGGCATTAGTACAGTGTATATCCACCTTTCGCAGCAATACAGGCTGCTATTCTCCCATGGAGACGATCGTAGAGATGCTGGATGTAGTCCTGTGGAACGGCTTGCCATTCCATTTCCACCTGGCGCCTCAGTTGGACCAGCGTTCGTGCTGGACGTGCAGACCGCGTGAGACGACGCTTCATCCAGTCCCAAACATGCTCAATGGGGGACAGATCCGGAGATCTTGCTGGCCAGGGTAGTTGACTTACACCTTCTAGAGCACGTTGGGTGGCACGGGATACATGCGGACGTGCATTGTCCTATTGGAACAGCAAGTTCCCTTGCCGGTCTAGGAATGGTAGAACGATGGGTTCGATGACGGTTTGGATGTACCGTGCACTATTCAGTGTCCCCTCGACGATCACCAGTGGTGTACGGCCAGTGTAGGAGATCGCTCCCCACACCATGATGCCGGGTGTTGGCCCTGTGTGCCTCGGTCGTATGCAGTCCTGATTGTGGCGCTCACCTGCACGGCGCCAAACACGCATACGACCATCATTGGCACCAAGGCAGAAGCGACTCTCATCGCTGAAGACGACACGTCTCCATTCGTCCCTCCATTCACGCCTGTCGCGACACCACTGGAGGCGGGCTGCACGATGTTGGGGCGTGAGCGGAAGACGGCCTAACGGCGTGCGGGACCGTAGCCCAGCTTCATGGAGACGGTTGCGAATGGTCCTCGCCGATACCCCAGGAGCAACAGTGTCCCTAATTTGCTGGGAAGTGACGGTGCGGTCCCCTACGGCACTGCGTAGGATCCTACGGTCTTGGCGTGCATCCGTGCGTCGCTGCGGTCCGGTCCCAGGTCGACGGGCACATGCACCTTCCGCCGACCACTGGCGACAACATCGATGTACTGTGGAGACCTCACGCCCCACGTGTTGAGCAATTCGGCGGTACGTCCACCCGGCCTCCCGCATGCCCACTATACGCCCTCGCTCAAAGTCCGTCAACTGCACATACGGTTCACGTCCACGCTGTCGCGGCATGCTACCAGTGTTCAAGACTGCGATGGAGCTCCGTATGCCACGGCAAACTGGCTGCCACTGACGGCGGCGGTGCACAAATGCTGCGCAGCTAGCGCCATTCGACGGCCAACACCGCGGTTCCTGGTGTGTGCGCTGTGCCGTGCGTGTGATCATTGCTTGTACAGCCCTCTCGCAGTGTCCGGAGCAAGTATGGTGGGTCTGACACACCGGTGTCAATGTGTTCTTTTTTCCATTTCCAGGAGTGTATATTCTCCTTCACTATTCACAACAATCTGCCAACGCTGGGGTAACATTTCGATTCCGCAACTGTAGAAATCACGTGGTTTTGAAGCGAAGTACTCGCTGAGCCATGTCCGGAGCCTGCTTACATCCGAAAAGATAGTTTCTTAAAGGTTGTTCGGCAGAGAGCGGAAAAGTCGAAAAATCTGAGCGCGCAAGATGGGGCTAATAAGGTGGATGACTTTCTCTCTTTATAACAGATTCACCCTGGCCCAGACATGAATCACATTGTTATTATTATTATTTTACTATTATTATTGTTATTTTAATGTTCTGGCACATGACTTATTGTCATTCGCCTTCTGCCTTCCCATTATAGTGTTGTTAAGTATGGATTACAATCACTTAATTTGCTGCATTAATTTAAATGTTCTTTGTTCGTAATCGAATCAGGAATACATTCTATGAACTGCAGGACTGAGAACTTTCGCACATGGGCAGCCAATCACTCGTGTCCAGTAGTCAAGCAGAATATGGTTACTGCTTCTTTTCTTGATGTATCAGGCACTGCCGAGTCGCCCATGAGGCTTTTCCAGATCTTTCACTCACATTACATTTCCGGGAAACTTACATTGTTTAGTGAAGCATCGAGGCGCTCAGACAACTCAGCTGAAAAACCTTCATGCACTTGTCGATACATTTCGCTGTTTCCCTGTATCTGCTTGCTTTCTTAAGGTAAGGCAAGTAACGCTGGAGTCAAGCTGTGAAGCATATTTGGGAAAAGAGGAAAGGGAAGAGGAAAATGAATAACCATTAAAAAGACCGTCGCGATAAGACAAAGTTTTGATAGCTTGATTCGAAAGAAGTAGTCCTTGCTCCAAATACCCCGGTGTCATTCAAAGATAACGCACCACGATGGACACATCCAAATGCGACGGAAATCGGTACATGTGATTAAATGTACATAAAAACAAATTATTACGATTTCAGAAAAACTGGACGATTTATTCAAGAGAAAGAGCTTCACAAATTGGTCAATAACGCGTTAGTCCACCTGTGTCCCTTATGCAAGCAGTTATTCGGCTTGGTATTGATTGATAGAGTTGTTGGATGTCCTGGGGAATATCGTATCAATCCTGTCCAATTGGAGCTACACATCGTCCAAATCCCGAGCTATTTGGGAGGCGCTGCCCACAGTACTCCAAACTGTCTCAATTGGGGAGAGATCCAGCGACTCTGCTGGCCAATGTAGGCGTCGCCAAGCATGAAGAGAAGCAGCAAAAACTCTTGCCTTGTACTGGAGGAGGAGGGACTCTATCCTGTTGATATGTAAGCCGTGGATAGCTTTCATAAGGGGCAAATGATTTGCACAATTTTTGAAGCTGTTCCTCTTGAATAAACCATCCAATTTTTCTGAAATTTAATCATTCCTTTGTCTGTACACGCACATCACATTTTCTGTTTCAGCCCCAATGCGATAATTCCTTCGTCGTGTGTCTTTGTCTTTGAGTGCATTTAGGTGCACCGCAAAGACACGCTAATTGACCGACAGAACAAAATTGAACAGTGGTAACTAGAGTGCTGCAACGCTCAGTGTTTGACCGGTCACGGCTCGCCTGTTGACGGGGGGACCGAGCCGCTCGTGTCCGGCCCCACACGACTCGGCTCGGTCACGTACTCGCGCCATGTCTGTTGTCCGGATTCCGGACACGCGGATAACCGAGCATGACCGGTCACCGCTGACGTCTTACCTCCCCTCGCCCCGGCTCGCTGCACTGTACTTTACTGTTCAAATCCAACGTCTCTCTCTCTATCTCTCTCTCTCTTTTAACACAAAAGTAACATTTCCAAGAACGGGTACGCGACACAGCTAAATTCATAAAGCACCTGGGAAGTAAAATGATATTTCAATACAATCGCGGATAGAAGACGAGTCTCATTTCCAAACAAAAGAGATATTTTTCCTTTCTTTTATAGGAAACATTAAATAAGTGCTTTCTCTGTAATCTAGAAGACAACCATCTTCATAAAGAACGCATACAAAGAACATTAAACATTTACAGACATAACTTGTCATACGTTTCAATTGTTTGCAACATAAACAAAATTATAGTTATTGTTGATCAGCAGGAAATCACTAACGCGTTCCGGATTTAACTGGCTGCGGCAATTTGTTACTAACATGCCGGCTTTACTAAAGCACCTTTCACTAGGTGCGCTTGTTGCTGGGATACATAAAATACGTCTTGCAACTGCAGCCAAACCTGGCAGATCTGTTTCATGTCTGCTCCACCACTTTAAGATGTCATCATCATCTCCGGGGTGCATTAAAATGTACAGATCTACTTCATCTGCTGCGGATGATCTTTTGTTCCTCCATTCCTAGAAACGAGCTCTCTTTCTGGGTGGTGATGACACAGTACTTGAAGGATCTATGATAATAAACAAAAGAGACAAGTAATACAGAACTGATATGGAAATCATCGAAACATTCCTGTAAGAGACCGATGACCTCGCTGTTTGGTCTCTCCCCCCAAACAACCCGACCCCCGTTCCCATAAAAACGAGATGTTTTACGTTAATGAAATATTATACGAGTCACAACATTCCCGTTTCTCTATAATACACTTTCCAATAACTATGCAAAAACGATGATTGAGTGTTGTACCTGCGTACGTAGCGCACATTTGTCGCACATTGTTAAGAATTTCCTGCTTTTCACTTATATCAAGCATATTAAGATAACGGAAGGACGGCTAAAGAAACGATCTTTGTGAGGTTTCTTACAACTGTGTTTCTTTAAATGAGTGGTTCCCGACTGGAAAAACAATAAAGTGGAGCAGTTTATGCACGATACGTACCCAGTAGACGCAATGTTTTCATCTACAACCAACAGAAATGTACTCCATACTTGGCTTTTTAGACCTTCCCGTTTCTTTCATGTGTAAACATTGGTTTCAATTTTACGTCTTACTACACTGACTTCCTCGCGCTGCATGGTTACAGAGACAGACACACCACAAATAAGAAGCCCGTACTGGCTGCAGTGTTACACGGATAATAGCACGTGTAATGTGTTTGAAGTTATGTGCTACGTATTCGGTCACGGCTTCTATGCTCGGTCACAAGAACTAGTGCGGGTAGCCTATCCAGTTAGCGTGTGCTCGCCCCACCTCGTATTTTGTGCTCCCTTACTCGGTCATGCAGGACTCTAGCTGGTAACATCTTAACAAAATATCCCATATCCAACCATACTGCATGTAAGATGTTAAAATTGCTTCAAAAATTGGATTGTGTCGGAGGTTTAAAAAGACTGATCTGTCTACAATAGAAAATATAGGAGCACTGGTTTATTCTTAAAACTGGATCACAGACTAATGTAGATGTGTATACTTCAGAACTCATAACATGAAACAAGTTTGAGCCTATACAGCTCTTATTTTCGCAACGTTAGACTGGAGGTAAAGTGCAACTGGTATAAACACATTGACGTGTGGATGAAGTCCACTTATGTGGAATCCTGTTGTGAATAGATGTCCTGTTTACAGGGCATATGCAGCTTGATTTCTTCGTTATGGTCCGTGGAGAGCTGTAGATCACAAATGTGCAGACGTTATTGCAGTACATGTGCAGAGGTGTAGGTTACTCTAGAATTCCCGTTTGTGAACCCTAACAACCCCCAGATTTACTTCAGTGAGTAAATTTTTCAGATGTGAGGTAGCCCACCACACAAACTGGACAATAAAGTATCTGAATGTGACCCCAAAGCGAAAGTTTGCCATGCATTGGGAAGGTGATCTGCAGCCCATCAGATAAAAAGGACTCTTCCAGATCAATGCACAACCCATTCCTAGAAATATTGCTATCAGTTTAGACCTCACTACGGATACTCTGACAGGTTGATGCCAAGAACGTATGTCTTCTCGGTATAACCGTTCTATTCTTGTGGAGGAGATATTCCGGTTTTTTACTCTGTCTGAATGTGAATAATCGTTTATAGAACTTGTAACACCCCTGCATCACGCTTACATCAGAATTACCGTGTGGTCGTCAGACTTAGAGCTCGGAAATAAGGCAATCGATTACGAATTGTGGCCGAAACTAGATGTGGAAATGTACTCGTACATCTATTGCCAAAAATGACAGTCTCCTCTCCTATTTAACTTTAATAACTTAAATATATACTATTTCCGATTAAATGCTGTGTCAGTGACATTGAGGTAGAAACTGTAAAAGTACTCACTATTTGAAAGAATGTCAAGGACATAAATAATTACTAATAAACTACACGATGGCAGTCCACTACGGACAGTTCAGCTGAATAAATAATTACTATCCCAACAGTGAAATAAACAGGGTGGTCAGAAACAGTGAAAAGATTATAACGGTGTTGCAGGGTAGCGAGTGCTGAGAAATAATTGCTAAGAAAAAAATTCTATGCGTTGCACCATTTTCGGGTTAATTAGCATTGAAGTCAGCCAATCGGGCAGATGCACGCGCAAATTCAATCGGCCCACCACAGACGATGTCGCCAAACGTGTTCTTCGTTTGGTTTCCTAAAACCGAAGAAGAGAGCGATACAAAAACTGTTCCTGGGACGGTAGTAAGGATCGAACTCGGCCGGCCTATGAGAACAACTGACATTAATTTGCATGGGGGGATTCAATGCTAATTGACTAGGAAGCGGCGCGACATGACGTTTTTTTTTTTTTTTTTTTTTTTTTTTGCAATTACTTCTCAGCACAACCTACCCTGCAACTATCTTACAAGCTTTCCAAAATGTTTCTGACCACCCTATAGGTGCGCTTACGATTACACGAATTTTTGACGCATACAAAGCGAAAATTTTCCTGTCTGATTCAATATTAATTTACCTTGCTCTAAGGATACAGGCTTCGATACAAATTCTGAGAAAAGCTAGCACTGGAATTTATACTGGGATAACAGAGACTCAAATAATACGTAAGCAATAATGCAAAAGAGTCGCTTCGTGTTGTTCCTTATGTGGACCTATTTGAACAGGCTAACCTCGTCAAAACAGTTGAAAACACGCTTTCTACATAATACGTTAAATAATATTGATTCAGATTGACGACTCAGTGTCGAAACACCGCACGCCAAGCAACAACAAGAGCGCTTCAGTGAAGTCAGAGATATACATAAACCGTTAAAAACAGGTATGGAAAACTTGTGCCACAACAGCTATAAGCAAAGAAATTACTACATATTACTTTCATTTGCACTGATTACATTCGCATTTAAGACAAATGTTATTATTAACTACTTTATTTGCGGAGCCAGTTAAGTGACAAGGAAAGCTATTTTTAATTACTTTCCACTTTATCAACACTGTCAACAAATAAAGTGGTCTAGTTTTACGACTATTTTGCGACTTATTTGGTTACCCAAAAGATACACTCTGTTTGTGATCGGAAATTGGTACAGGTTCGTATCCCAAGTAAAAATGACACAAAGATAGTGGCGGGCGCTATCTACAATGCCACGGTAACAGTAACACAATTTTATGGTCGAAGTACAACTAAAAGATGCACTGAGACTGCCTTTTACATGCTTAAGAGTCTGAAATATGTTTCTTACAAAACTTTCGACACTTTGACTGTGTTAGCATTGTCTGACGAACCTCTTCAGTGATGCATGACAATAGTTTGACGGGCGAGGTGTTCGGTAATTCTGCGCGGAACTTTTTCGGGGCAGCATCTGACTCCCTGATGCCCACGGAGATGCTTAACATCTCGAATATCGACAGATACGCAGTTACAAAGGGCCTGTCATCCAGTGGCGACCGCTAGTTGCCTCCAAGGTATTCGTTCTGAAGCTTTTAAAAAACACATAAAATCTTTTAATTGTTTTGATCGGATAATACTTCATAGCCGCGTGGGGTTTGCCGAGCGGTCTGGCGCTGCAGTCCCGGACTGTGTGGTTGATCCCGGCGGAGGTTCGAGTCCTCCTTCGGGCATGGGTGTGTGTGTTTGTCCTTAGGATAATTTAGGTTAAGTAGTGTGTAATCTTAGGGACTGATGACCTTAGCAGTTAAGTCTCATAAGATTTCACACACATTTGAACATTTAATACTTCATAACTGAATATTAGTAACTCTGGATTGTTCTGATGGCTTCAAAAGGTGAAAAACTTGCTTTGACCAACTTCCACATTTTTTATTTTTTACAGTTTTACGATTGTCGTGTTACAGTTCGTAGCGAGGACATGTCAGCTTTGTGCTCAGGTGCACTTCTTAGTAAGAATGATTCATAATTGCACTCCATAACTTCGTTGGTGTAACTAACAATGTGTTGAAAGAATGAGATTTTCACTCTGCAGCGGAGTGTGCGCTGATATGAAACTTCCTGGCAGATTAAAACTGTGTGCCCGACCAAGGTCCCGAGCTCGAGTCTTGGTCGGGCACACAGTTTTAATGTGGCAGGATGTTTCAATGTGTTGAAAACTTGGTTCGTTAGTGAGCATGTTCCTAGGAACACTATCAGACGATGGCATTCTATCCTACGTAGACAGAGTCTCTAGCATGAGTGATCTGGAGATGGTTCTTTACAACCAAAACTAGTAACCATTTATAAAGTAATTATTGCGACCAAAACAGTCAAAAGATTTTACATATAATTTCGTTCAAGTTTTAGAAATACATCAGATCGCTTATCTCCGTCACGTTATCATGTCAGATCTTACTTATGAGTAGCACCTACTCCTAACATTAGTAATTTAATGTTCTCTACCTAGTGGATACGAATACTTACACATTTTAGCTATCGGAACACGGTATGAATTCAAATCCCAAACTAGTTTTACAATATTTATACAAAAATATTGCTAACGTGCTACACACATATTAAGAAAACAAATTAATAAAAGTGTTAGGACTTGTGTTATTTAAACTGCGTTCGTATGTCTCAAAGTTTTCTGATTACGTGATCTGTATACTGGTACATGTCAGATGTGACTATGCGTTACCTGCTTCTGTCACGCTTCCACTATTCTTCCCGTAGCTGCGATTGACTACTGGACTAAGCTTAAACTACTGAATGATTTCCATATCTTCATCTATAGAGTTTTCTTCCACCCTGGAATATCATCTACGTTACTGACTCCAACCAAATTAGTAACTCCGTTTAGGTGAGGGCCTGTCTCCGAAACTAGGTGGGTCGGCTTGTCATTTTGTCACAGACAGAGCCCCCTTCCACCCCTGGTACACAGTCGGGCAGGTTTCATGGATCGAACTGGGGCGGAGTCTATTCAGGCTCTAGATGAGATCTGCGCGGCTACTTGAAGGAACAGCGGTGGTTCCCGTCATGTTAAGCCTGGATTAGCGGCGGGGAGGTAGGTGCGCTCAGCACACGCTGCTGCAGTACCGTCGGCCAATGACGCGCCGTACCGGGCGTGTACGGCGGACAGCTAGTGGTCGCACGAAGACTTAATCTCCAGAGGTGGATTATATCGCTGGATCGATGGTCGAATTAAGTGAGGGCAGAAATGCTCTAAATGATGCGGATGCGTTGTATATCAGAGCTCTGAGCGCATTAGTCATTTTTTTTTAAACATACACAGAGAGCCGTACGTAGGTGTTCCTGAGACATGAGACATTGGCAGACTACCAAAGCTGCCCCCATCCTCTCCTTAAAACCATCTTCTTCAATTTATTTTTACGTAGATTTAATTAATTTCATAAATTTTGTAGTTTTAATAAAAATGAAGCGTTACTGAAAAGAATTCTTAAAGGAACTATATCCCTGAGAAACACTGCACACAACAATTAAATGTCTCACTTTAGTAAGAAGATTACAAATTGTATAAACATTCTAAAAAAGTAGAGGACAAAATACATCTTGTCGTTTACATTGGACTTCTGATGCTTTAATATGTGTCAGAGTTGCGTGCCAGCTAAAATAACATCAAAATACCAAATATGTAACTAAGGTATCCTTCCAGTGATATTACATCAGATATTTGAGCAATGCATCCTATGAACTTTTCGACTCTATATGTGCAGAACAGGGAATCAGTGATCATAAGGCCGTTGCAGCATCCCTGAATATGGAAGTTAATAGAAATATAAGAAAAGGGAGGAAGGTTTATCTGTTTAGCAAGAGTAATAGAAGGCAGATTTCAGACTACCTAACAGATCAAAACGAAAATTTGGAGGGCTATGCGTGAAGCGTTCAGTGAATTCGAAAGTAAAATTCTATATACCGACTTGACAGAAAATCCTAGGAAGTTCTGGTCTTACGTTAAATCAGTAAGTGGCTCGAAACAGCATATCCAGACACTCCGGGATGATGAAGGCATTGAAACAGAGGATGACACGCGTAAAGCTGAAATACTAAACACCTTTTTCCAAAGCTGTTTCACAGAGGAAGACCGCACTGCAGTTCCTTCTCTAAATCCTCGCACAAACGAAAAAATGGCTGACATCGAAATAAGTGTCCAAGGAATAGAAAAGCAACTGGAATCACTCAACAGAGGAAAGTCCACTGGACCTGACGGGATACCAATTCGATTCTACACAGAGTACGCGAAAGAACTTGCCCCCCTTCTAACAGCCGTGTACCGCAAGTCTCTAGAGGAACAGAAGGTTCCAAATGATTGGAAAAGAGCACAGGTAGTCCCAGTCTTCAAGAAGGGTCGTCGAGCAGATGCGCAAAACTATAGACCTATATCTCTGACGTCGATCTATTGTAGAATTTTAGAACATGTTTTTTGCTCGAGTATCATGTCGTTTTTGGAAACCCAAAATCTACTATGTAGGAATCAACATGGATTCCGGAAACAACGATCGTGTGAGACCCAACTCGCTTTATTTGTTCATGAGTCCCAGAAAATATTAGATACAGGCTCCCAGGTAGATGCAATTTTCCTTGACTTCCGGAAGGCGTTCGATACAGTTCCGCACTGTCGCCTGATAAACAAAGTAAGAGCCTACGGAATATCAGACCAGCTGTGTGGCTGGATTGAAGAGTTTTTAGCAAACAGAACACATCATGTTGTTCTCAATGGAGAGACGTCTACAGGCGTTAAAGTAACCTCTGGCGTGCCACAGGGGAGTGTTATGGGACCATTGCTTTTCACAATATATATAAATGACCTATTAGATAGTGTCAGAAGTTCCATGCGGCTTTTCGCGGATGATGCTGTAGTATACAGAGAAGTTGTAGCATTAGAAAATTGTAGCGAAATGCAGGAAGATCTGCAGCGGATAGGCACTTGGTGCAGGGAGTGGCAACTGACCCTTAACATAGACAAATGTAATGTATTGCGAATACATAGAAAGAAGGATCCTTTATTGTATGATTATATGATAGCGGAACAAACACTGGTAGCAGTTACTTCTGTAAAATATCTGGGAGTATGCGTGCGGAACGATTTGAAGTGGAATGATCATATAAAATTGTTGGTAAGGCGGGTACCAGGTTGAGATTCATTGGGAGAGTCCTTAGAAAATGTAGTCCATCAACAAAGGAGGTGGCTTACAAAACACTCGTTCGACCTATACTTGAGTATTGCTCATCAGTGTGGGATCCCTACCAGATCGGGTTGACGGAGGAGATAGAGAAGATCCAAAGAAGAGCGGCGCGTTTCGTCACAGGGTTATTTGGTAACCGTGATAGCGTTACGGAGATGTTTAACAAACTCAAGTGGCAGACTCTGCAAGAGAGGCGCTCTGCATCGCGGTGTAGTTTGCTCGCCAGGTTTCGAGAGCGTGCGTTTCTGGATGAGGTATCAAATATATTGCTTCCCCCTACTTATACCTCCCGAGGAGATCACGAATGTAAAATTAGAGAGATTAGAGCGCGCACGGAGGCTTTCAGACAGTCGTTCTTCCCGCGAACCATACGCGACTGGAACAGGAAAGGGAGGTAATGACAGTGGCACGTAAAGTGCCCTCCGCCACACACCGTTGGGTGGCTTGCGGAGTATAAATGTAGATGTAGATGTAGATGTAGATGTAGATGACCAGTTGCAGATCAAACATTATTTCAACGAAGATTCAACTTAAGATGAACAGTGCATATGAGCAGTGTAGCTGTCTATAAGCACGAAGAATAACAACTCTGGGAATAATATTAGTCAGATACAGAAGGCTTATTCTTCAATTCTTTCTTATTTACGCATCAACATCTCTTTTGCTGGCTTTCTCGGCCGTTGCACCTCTCCCCATTCCCCAGAGGGTAGAAATTTTCAAAAATTGTGAGCCTTCGGTCAGACAGGGTATTTGCTTCAGCGCTCGCTCGCCGACCTTTGAAAGCAGGACAATACGGTAGCAGCAACAACTCCAGGTTGAACATAAGTGAACTTTTTGGGCGGCAGCTGTGTGAAAGAAGCATTCTGTCCTCATATCATCCATGTTAGCGACAGGTGCCAATTTCCTGGTAGCCGTTTTCTTATGACGCCATTTGGGCAGAATTACACTATATAAATAACATTGTGACAACGACATGCTTACAAAAATCGCTTGCCAGCGGTAAGGCAGTAAATACGAAGATTTAGGGTAGTAGAATTAACGATTCTCCCCCGGTTTGTAGCTAAACGATCTTTCTTTCTTTTCTATTTTTTTGGTCAGTTTTTTGCTCTTCGGTCAGTTTTTGCGCCCCTTCCGTGTTTGCGCCCTTGACGGAGGCTTGTCTCGCCATGCCCTCGGTACAGCCCTGGCTAGGATTTTCGTAAGTGTATACAGTTTTCTGCTCGTAATTTCTAACGCCAGCGTAGTGGGTCTGACTTGAATCTCGCTTTTGTTTTGAAGTAAAATGTATTGAGGTTAACGTTACCACCTGTCGTATTAATCGTCATTCTAGTTCACTGATCCAAGTTACTAATGAGGAAGAGCTGCGGGTTTCACGTTAGATTTTTGTACCTTGCAATGCATGAATTGTGGGTGAGTATTTGCCGTGTTCAGAGTTTTAAGGCCACTTAGAGGCTTCAAATGTTCTTTACAATCGTGCCTCCCACGTTTGGTCCTAATATGCTGACGAATCATCATCATCTACACAGAAAAAGAAATCGCGATGTGACGTCTGGTGACGAAAAGGCACTTGAACAAAGAATTGACTCCGTGTAAATTCCAACACAAAGAAAAGTTTCTCTTGTCGTGTAGTCGCCATGTCTGCAAAAAAAGCAGCAGAGTCTTGCCAAAACTTTGAATCTTCCTCTACCCAGTGGCATGCGCAGTGTGTCTCATCGTTTATAGTTTACCTCTAATTAATAATCGTTCTTTTTTTAATCACCCGGAACTATACGCCACATAGATTTCCTCATGCACTGCAGTCATCGATGGGACGTTAAAGCCACGTTTTCCTCCAATTCTTTGAGCTGCAACACCCTAGCATATTGTGAGAAGTCTCAGGTACCCGCTGGAGTGTAGACTCTTCATCACTTGTGACATACTTATGCTAAATTAAACCTGATAAAATTATTATTGTTAGCATCTTGAATCGTAATGCAAGCGGATTTTCTTTAGACACTAGAAACGGTCAGCAATGCCAGCTGGTATTTATAAAGAATTAAATGTAACCTCTATCATTTATCGACTGCTAAAATGCTATTCAGCAATTATCATATTACGTCAGCAAATGAGTATTGCTGCAAAGGGAATATCGGCCTTCCCATTGTTTGTAATGTTCGATACAAAACAACCACAAACGTCTGTCAATCGCCTGCTAGACCTCCTCAGGAGCAGGAGTAACTCTTAGCAGAGTAACACACTTCACTGTCTCGTCTTGCAGCGAGTGTGACAGACGTGTGTGATTGTTCTGTACCGAACATTACAAACAATGAAGAGGCCGATGTTGACAGGAGAAAGTTGGTGATTGAAATTTCGTGAGAAGATTCCGCTGCAACGAAAAACGCCTTTGTTGTAATTATGTCCACCCCAAATCCTGTATGATATCAGTGACACTCTCTCCTCTGTTTCGCGATAGCACAAAAGGTGCTGCCCTTCGATGAACTTTCTCGATGTATTCCTTTAATCCTATCGGTTAAGGTTCCCACAGAGCGCGGCAGTTCTCTAAAAGAGAATGGACAAGCGTAGTGTAGACAGTCTCTTTAATGGATCTGTAACATTTTCGAAGTGTCCTGCGAATAAAACGCAGCTTGCGTGTGGAACTAAATAGACTACCGCTTTCATGTTTCTCTAGCAACGCATGGTGGTCACCTCAGGTGTACGGCATGTTGTCTGTGCGATCATAAAACTTTGAAACTTCCTCTATCCAGTGACTTGCGCAGTGTGTTTTTATCTTTCACACCTTGTCTGTATTAAACAACTGGAATTTTTTTTAAACAAAAAAAAATCACCGTATACTTGCCTTTACTCTCAGGCAAGTCGTTTGGCTGGAAAAGTTCTCCCTAACTCAATGACTCAGCATCCTGGAACGATTTTCGTTGTTCACAGTCTTCGTTGTTCACATTTCAGAGCTGCATTCTTTTCCTGTCCGATGTCAAATACACCATGAGAAGACTGTGACAATCGTAAAATAAGTTCAGTTACACAATGATTAGCCAAAACTTTATGACCACGGTCCACTGAGGGATTAAACGCCACCTGGTGGCGTTGCAGGCACGTGACTTGGCAACAACAGTATACAAGCGGAAGAAAGAGGAATGGTCGATCTCTCTAGAGACAATAAGGTCGTAACTGGGAAATTCAATGTCATGAGCTACACTGATGCGACAGACTGTTATGGGCCAGCGCCAGGGAACGAGGATATCAGTGTAAAGGGTATCTAAAAGAATGTATAGGTGAGAAACTTCCTGTCGGAATCTTTAAACGATATAGGCAGCAAACGTCTTCCTAAAACTGTTTGTTAACAAGCACAAACAAACGTAGAGCAGTGTTCCTGCAGTAACCAGATAACATGCGCCAGGCACCACACTTAGATCCAGGCGCGCTGGCATAGACACGTCGAAGCAGGCATTCCTTGAGAACAGCGTCGTACAGCTGCTGTTATCACTACATTGCACCGGGGCAGCTTCTGGCTGGGGATGGGGAAGGGTGGGGGTTGTGAGGGGGGGGGGGGGGAGGTGGCCGAATGACGACCGGTGACCAGGAATGGGCAGGCTCACCCAGCGCGGACTGCTCCGGCTGTTGAACATGGACCCTGGAGGCTGGGGAGCGTTGGATCCCGGCTGGGTGGATCTTACTATTGGATCTTACTTTTGGGACTGCATGGTGGAGGCAGAAAACTGGCCGCCAGGAACCCAAACAGTCCACGGCGGTCATTGGCACACGTCGCAAAGTTGGCGGTGGGGGCTTCGTTGTCACTATGGTGCCATCATTGCGACGGGGACTCGAACCCGGATGTCCTTCCTTACTAGGCAGATATGCTGATCGTAACACCAACACAGTATTACGGTTAACATAGCTGCACAAACTACCCAAGTCTTTCCATTTTATGTGTGTGAGCGACGTTTCAAGATCATAAGGGATCAAACAGCACTGAAATGGCTTTGGAAGTAATAGATCCAGTCATTTGACCTGTTGGCGTTTATGGCTAAGGGAATTTGATTCGGAAGTTCTTTATCTTCAAGAAATCTTGCGGTAACACAGACGGACTTAGTTACGCCATAGAATGCACTGGCTCAAATGGCTCTGAGCACTATTGGACTTAACATCTGAGGTCATCAGTTCACTATAACTTAGAACTACTTAAACCTAACTAACTCAAGGACATCACACACAACCATGCCCGAGGTAGGATTCGAACCTGCGACCATAGCGGTCGCGCGCCTCGAACCGCACGGCCACAGCGGCCGACCAAATGTACTGGGTAAGCATGGAAGAATGGCAGAAAAGTCAAGCTGCTGACTCGGTTTGTCAGAAGTTCGTGAATCAAATGTAATTCAGCACTAAAGATGGAGTGCTGTAGAAGCAAACAAGGTGTGGTTCCTGCATAGGTGTGCCAGAAAGCCAGTGGACTGAAGTACTGAGGAAAGCTGAAGATTCCATTCTGGCAGGACATAGTCGGCGACATGCTACAGAGGCAGCAAGATTTATAGTGTTACGTAAGTAATTACGTTCATTGTGCTCAAAGACTTGAGCAGATTTGTCAGTGTATCCCATTAAGAAGGTTACCTCAGGTGGATAGACCATTCCAAATGATCATAATGGACATTCTTTGTCCATTTACAGAAATACCAGCAGGGAATCAATATGCACTAATTATAACTGATCATTTCTCACATTTCTTGGCCATGATCACCATGCCAGATCAACAGATGGGAAGTGTGAGACAGGCAACAGGTCACTAATGGAGACTGACATTATGAACACCAGAGAGTATACTAATTGACCAACATACTAACTTTACGCCAAAAGTTTCGAAGCAATGTGCCGAAATTAAGCCTAAATAAGTTATGACCTACGGCGCTACGTCCACAAACAAACATCAGGCTGAGAGGGTACATCAAACGATAGGGAAAAGTGCTATGTTTTTAGATAAATAGTAGAGACAACGATTGTGACACTCTACAACCAAATGCAGTAACAGAGTAGGACTCAAAAGTTCCACGAAAATACGGGCTTATCATCGCATGACGTCGCTTTTGGCCAAAAATGCCCTCTCTTTACGAGATATGCAAAGATATCCTAGGAGAAGACATATCCTCTGTGCGAAATTTTTCCAGAAGGTTAAAAATTGTTTAGCGTTTGTGTGAGAAAGCTGAATAAAGTGGATCTAAATTGGCACGAAAGTACAACACAAAGTCAAAGTTTCGTGAGTACCACGTGGGATAAGGGTAATGTTATCTAACCGTTACAAGTCGAAAGGAAGAACCAAAAGTTCTACATCAGCTCTACATCATTTTAATTCACTTCTTCAGCTTCCAACGTTTTTGGTTTACTTATTGTGTTCCCAGATTTCTGCTCTAGTGCCGCCCTGTCAAGCAAGTATTTAAGTAGTGATCGTGCAGTTAGTCATCTTTAAAGAACTATACCAGTAAACCACTTACCAGCTGCCAGGGATATTTAAGCTGAATTAACATAAACATTCAGTTACAACTTTTCCCAGTATTTTCTATAGAAATTAGCGATCCCGAGATGTGACCGTAATTACTTTACTGTGTTAGGCGTTGGGAAATCCTTTATGGCTTGTACAAGTCGTGGGGCAGTTCGTACACCATTCTTACCGACAATGTGGCGTGGATAGCGAGCCCCTGTAATATAAAGTTACATTGTTATAAAGTTCTAAACCAAGGGTCACTCAATAAGCATATAACCGATAAAAGACTTCTCATAGACACACCAAGTGTACATGGATGACCTTGAAGAATTCAGTGTTATCATCCAGATCATCGGTCGTCAAACTGCGCCCCGAATTTTGTATTCATGCTGCCCGCAGTTCTCAGCTGTATTTTCTAACATACAAATAGCAAGAAACAGACGAATCCAAAAACTAACTTTAAGAGCCTATTTAAGAGAGTAGTTTTCCTGCTCAATAACAAGCAAAAATTTTTACAATGAGAGTAATGTTTACGATGTGCTTAATTTTAATGAATGTTGGTGGATTCACCCATGAGCTAAGTAATGTTGGCCGCCTGCCTCATGGGCACGGGGACAACTGTGAAGTTAGAGGATGCGGGAGGGAGATGTTTTATTGTTTGTCTTTCTTTACTGACAACTAACGGCCGTGCGCGACTGCTGTGGCATAAATTTTGACACGGTAGTTAACATGGATTCGTGAATACGCATTACAGGGGCCGTCATCTGCAAATGTGCTACATATCTGTAGCTATGAATGTGAAATTAATTAAGCGCTTGTTGTTTTACAACGCAATGAATACATTTGTGATCATGTATTGTATTGCGTAATTCATTTAAAAACAAATACTTTTTGTTGAAATAATCAGCAACCAGATGCACAAAAGAAATTTTGTTCCTTTACCATTTTCAGCCAGCTGCTGCCCTTCTTCAGAAGACCGTATAGAATAACATACCACAAGAAAGTACAAGTTAGGTAAGAATACTAAAATTCAAAAAAAGAAAATTCCAAACTTTAAAAATGAAAATATGGCACATCCATAAAATAATCGCATTATTATTGGCCATCAAAAGTAAACATAGGTATACAGCATATTTCCGTAGTCCTAAAAATATAGGAACAGTACATAACATGAATTCGATAGTAAATCAGATATCAGGACAGAAAAAGAGCTAAGCAGCTAATGACTTGCATATCGTGAGGTTGGTATCGGGGTGGAGGATAGTAATTGTAGTTGTCATGCTTTATTTTATCGTACTTTTACCCCACTCTGGCGTTAACTTGAAGACTTAGCTCCAGTTCTGGCACTTGGTTCGTTACCTTACACAATATTTGTACAGCACTACGATCCACAAGTAAGCACCTACGATCTCTTTTTACGTGAAGGCATTTTATTTTTGGTTCTACAACAATATTCTGCATATAGTTGCCTACTTTTAACGCTCGCTAATAATGCGATAATTCTGTCTACCATATTTCCATCTTTGAATTTTGTAAACTTTTCTATCTTAAATTTTGATGTGTCCTTTTTGTGGTATATTTGACTGTATAGTCTTATGAAGAAGAGCACTGGATGCCTGAAATCGGCAAAGAAATAAATTTTATTTTGTGCAATTGGTTGCCGCGTATTTCAACAAATGGAAATACAGTTGCTGAAGACAGATGAAATACTACATTACTGTTATTTTATTCAAATGATTATCTCCTCGCACAGGCAACATAACGACACTTCATCGGGCAATCACAGTGTCGCAACTTTGATATCGCCGAGGACGGCAGCAGTCTGAAACAGAGAACAGTCGATACGCACCGTTTCGATCCGTGTACGTGTGGCCTGATATGACGCCCTGCGATGTCAGTATTTGTTCTTGAACAAAAAAAAGTCTGAACAGTACTGATCTAGATATACCATACATTGCTCCGGTTTCAGAACTCGTAGACCTCATCTATAATCTTTATAAAGTCGCCAGTGCATTTTTCAACGCCAATGGCATTTGATGCTACTGGTAGCATTCAAAAGGAACCAAAAACGGAGTTTTACATCGAGCCTCAGATGCTACATCTATTTGGTAATACCCACTTAATAAGGCCATAGTGATAAAATGACAGCACTGTCCCAGTTCTCGACCGAGCGAGGCGGTGCAGTGGTTAGCACACTGGACTCGCATTCGGGAGGACGACGGTTCAATCCCGCGTCCGGCCATCCTGATTTAGGTTTTCCGTGATTTCCCTAAATCGCTCCAGGCAAATGCCGGGATGGTTCCTTTCAAAGGGCACGGCCGACTTCCTTCCCCATCCGCCCCTAATCCGATGAGACCGATGACCTCGCTGTCTGGTCTCCTCCCCCAAAAACCAACCAACCAACCAACCAGTTCTCGAACGACTCTGTAATGTTAGGCACTGGGTAAGCATCTGTAACTGTGCGTTGGCTTAAAATTGTATAATCGCAGCAAAATCTGTAAGCCTTCTTACAATCTGAGGACTTCTTTGGAACAATGACTGCAGTTGCTGCTGAGGGATTCGTGCTACCTTCTGTTATTCCATTCTAGAGCTACTGATTTATAAATTCCATCACTGGTTGACGACGGTGTGGGACTCGATGTTTGTGGTATTATTATTTCTGCGTATTCCTCCGATAACCTCTCCATATCTACTGTGTCACGTCCTTTCAGATGCGGAACCTTTCCCCTAAACATGGTTAATTCAACAGACTGTCCTGGCTTCGAGTATTCTACACTGAAATCCCTACTGAACTAGTCTTCCTCTAACACTTCTAAATTAGCTATCAGTGCACTTTTTGATGGCCTCACCTTTTCCGAATCAAAATTGCTTACTCTACTTCTGTGAAATTCGTGCACAAAGGATTATCTACATCTTATGAAGCATTGTGTCTGATCCATTCCCTCGTTTTCTGACAAGGGTTTCACTACACTTGAAGAATTAATCGGCAGATCAGCTCCTACATTCATCCAGAGTAGCCTTCCTGTACGTTTCGGTATTATATCCAGCGAGTAGACGCTAAGAGGCCGTGTACGCAGATCAGTTGCCGTTCGCTTCTTCCTGCACTGAAACCAAGATGGGTAGTTGTCCCATGCGTCTTCGGTGGTCATCGCGGCTCAGTTCGAAGCACGACTCGTCACTGAAGACAATTCTTTTCCAGTCAATGAGATTCCAGGCCGAAGAAGTGTCTGAAGACGTCCCGGTGAGCAGTGGGACTCCAATCTGACTGTCGCGGCCCGGCAACCAGTACTGATGGTCTGTGGTGCCATTTCTTTTCATAGCAGGGACCCTTTGGTTGCCATCCGCTGCAGTCTTACTGCCCAGTTTTGTTGCCCTTCATGGCAAGCCACCCTGCACACGCTGAGAGTTTCTACTGCTTGTCTTCGCGTTTGCCTAATCCCGCCTTGATCAATCAGTAAGGTCGCCGGATCTCTTCCCAGTTGAGAACCTTTGGAGCATTATTAGCAGGGCTCTCTAACCACCTCGGGATATTGACGATACAAGGCTCCAGTTAGACAGAATTTGACATGATATCGATCAGGAGGGCTTTCAACAAGTCTATCAATCAATGCCAATCCTAATAACTACTCGCATAATGGTAAGAGGTGGACCAACGTGTCATTGACTTGCTCAGTTTGTGAAGCTCTTTCTCTTGAATAAATCGCCCATTTTTTCTGAAATTGATATCATTTGTTTGTCTGTACATGTACGTCACATTTACCTGTGTCCTTCTCATTCGGATAATTCCTTCGTGGTGCGCTGTTTCTTTTGTTTTAGAGAGTATATAATGTCTCGCCACGGATATCTGTGTGCCTGTAGCCAACAACAGCTTACACAATCCTCCCTTCACATACCCGGTTAGACATACATTTGATGTCGCGCAGTGGTGTCCCGTGGTCACACTTATTGGCAGCGTTGTGCATTGGTTACTCCGCCACTGGTCCCGTTTAATGTAGGGGCGCGAATGTAGCCCTGGTTTCACGTTCCTTGCGCCTGCGGATTGTTTTCAACATCGCTAACGACAAAGCTGGTCCCATGTTTGCGCACTATTGTTGTGAGCAATTGTACTGAACTCAGATTAACGATGAGGGGGCTCCACGCCGGCGGCTAAAATAAAGGGATTCCTAATTTACGATGACGTAGTCTCACGTTGGGAACAAAACAGTACTAAAATGTTAAACTGAATTGACGTGGCTCTTCACTGGGAGTCAAAAACATAGTGTAATGGAAAACCAATAAAACAGGAAAAAAATTAAGTTTATTATAATTATGCACAAATTGACAATACAAAAAAACATCCAGGACGATTTGACTGAGCAAAGTCACGAATCGATAAGTGGGTCTGTAGTGGGGATTAAGCACATGAAAGAACTGGTGACACATGTGGATGGTGACTTACGCGGATGTGGGAAGCTGATGTGATGCGGGTCGTATAGATCTGCCAAGGAATCCCTTGTGATGTCGCTTGGCTGTTGATAGCAGCTTTCATCTCCTAGTACTGCAAGACCTTGCGGCAGACGCTCAGAACACCTTAGCCAGGATGTCATTCCGCGCTTTCTGCCTAGGCACGCTCCAGGTAGAGCACCCCCCCGCTCCCCCCTGCAGCTGACTCAGTGCTATTGCTCCTACCCGCTGGCTTCCAACAAGAACATGGCATCTGCTGCCTGCAGTAATTGGACAGCAAAGGCAGTACCCATGTACTATGTACTGGGAGTTGAGGCCATATGAGGGGAACACACTTGGATGGACCGCAAGAAAGATCGTCTGATACGGAATGGAAAATCAGAATGTCTCAAAGTGACAATAGACGCCGCTATGACTGCAGATATCAGACTCAGAGACGGAAAACTGGGTAGAGAATAGGCTGACATCAGTCCAGAAGGCAAAGTCAGAGCATTTTATAAAGAACAGCTCGTGAGTACATAGCATGACTCTTGAGAATTCCTGAAGGGAGTCTATGTCCAACTTTCGAGTCACTTCAGAATGAATTCCCACAGATCCCAGAATGGTCTTCTGATCAGGTCTTTATCATCTGCTAGTTCCATAGCATGGACTCAGAATAAATCTGTAAATTAATCAAAATGATCAGACTGTACTTAGAGTGTGAACTCACGAGGATCTTCCGACTGCGCTTGAGGCTATCTTGTTCGATACGCTTGTTCATTTTCCCCCACTCTGTCCTACAGGGCCCTGAATTTCCTATCGTATCGTGTGTGTCACTGGTGGGGCTTAATTTGCAATGTCAGCCCATCAACGTTCGACGTTGGGTAACCACACCTGGCAGCCTCCATAGAGAGTGTCAGATTTTCCGATCTTGCTTTGGCTTTACAGGGACTGCGGTTAGAATATAACACGGAAACCCCAGCAGCGTTCTCATGCCTAAAAAAGTTTCGGCACCTACCGCTGTTTCTCGATATTCCTGAGCCGTTGAGAAGATTACAGCTTAAGAACAGGCCCTTTGGCCATAACGGGAAGGCCTTTGGCACCCCACTAAATTATCTCAGTTTCTCGGAACTCGGTGGTGTCCCACCATTGGCTGTCGGTCTTTTAACGACGTATCGCCTTCAGAGTGAAGCACGACACTTCAATTAAACCATACTTGTCTTCTGTGTCGTTAGGAAGATATTCGCAATAATCAGGTGTGACTTAACTGCATCCCTTTTGCCCACAGCTTCGAGCTGTGATGCACTACAGCATCTGTGCAAAGTGGTTGAAAGAGGATGAAGCGATGTGTATCCAGAAGGTGTTGGACGCCCACGGGGAGTTCGGAGACTCGCCAGCTGTGTAAAATAGGATAGGCATCAAACTGATTTATCTAACAACACAGCATAATGCTGACCCAGGCACAAGTTTTATGGTGTTACGCAGGACACAACTTCGCACTTCATTCTACATGGAGTTCTACAGCAGACGACACCTATATGCTTGCAGCGGGTACTGGATCATCCAGACTTAACAATGAATCAATGGAAACGTGTCGTTTGGACCGATGAAAACGTTACTTGTTATACCTGATTGTGCTAGGGTAACCCACCATCCACGCGAACGGCTGCGAGATCACAGGCTGTTGGAAATTTATGTAGTCAGCACATTTATATTTGTGATCGATAATACTCATTCCAAAGATATGTCTTGTTATAAATGCTTAGTTATATATGATCTGTGAATTTTTGTTGCTAGTACACATTCACAAGCATTTACGTCTTTCTCGGGCTCGCAGAGATCTTAGATACGACCCATACTGTCGATAAATGTAGAAATGAGTGACTCTGGGTTCCCAAAGTTATGTGTTTAATACATTCCAAACAATCCAGGTGAGCTTCTATAGTTCAGTCTTTATCGCCATATCATGCTGTGAGTATTCTCTTTCCTTGGTCATATGTGTCAGGGATGACAGCGATACCATGAAGTACATACTTTGGCTGCCTTCTAAGCGAGTACGTCCGTACGATAATTTATAGGGGCGGGGGGGGGGGGGGGGAGGGACTAGACGTGGGAGTATGGAGAATTTTTAATATTTTGGAAAACTTATGGCGACTTGTAGCCATAAAAAGTTCCAGTTCCGAAACTGTTAAAAACCTACGTAATATCGACTTTTAAATCATTTTCTTGAAAGGAAACTCTGACTAGACTGTATATTTTCCTTTCCCTGAGAGCTATGCGTGGGGAGGGTGCGGCGAGGGGCAGGCGCCCCCTCCCTTTGCTCCCAGATATGGACGCCCTTGCTTCTATTCAGCCACGCTAAAATATCTATTTATGAACAGTGAATATCGTGGGATGCTGGTCAGTCGAATGATGGAACAGTTGCCAAGAACGAGCCGAAATCTCAACATCTCCAGTTTCCTAGTGGTAAGTCTCATATAGGTGGTGGAACAACTGAAGTGATGCTCGTAGCAGGTTGTTTATGATTGATAGTGTTGTGAGCCATGCAGTTCATAAAATTTCTTTCTATTCCCTGTGACGTGCGTAAAATAGTCCGCTTGACTGTATGTATATATTCGTCACATTTAGATTCATCAGCAACGTAATCAGCTCTCTACAACCTCTGGCTCTTTCCGTTTATCCAGGTCCCACTCCTCAATTTACCACCTTTTTGCAATTTCTTCAGTTTTAATCTACAGTTCATAACTAATAGATTGCGGTCAGAGTCCACATCTGCCCCTGGGAATGTGTTACAATTTAAAACCTGGTTCTTGAATCTCTGTCTTAGTATTATATAATCTATCTGATACCTTTTAGTATCTCCAGGCTTCTTCCATGTATACAACCTTCTTTCATGATTAAGTTATGCTCTGCGCAAAATTCTTCCAGGCGGCTTCCTCTTTCATTCCTTATTCCCATTCCATATTTACCTACTACGTTTCGTTCTCTTCCTTTTCCTACTGTCGAGTTCCAGTCACCCATGACAATTAAATTTTGGTCTCCCTTCACTATCTGAATAATTTCTTTTATCTCATCATACATTTCATCAATCTCTTCGTCATCTGCGGAGCTAGTTGGCATATAAACTTGCACTACTGTGGTAGGCGTGGGCTTCGTATCTATCTTGGCCACAATAATGCGTTCACTATATTCTTTGTAGTAGCTTACCCGCATTCCTATTTTTTGATTCATTAATAAACCTACTCGTGCATTACCCGTATTTGATTTTGTATTTATAACCCTGTATTCACCTGACCAAAAGTCTTGTTCCTCCTGCCACCGAACTTCACTAATTCCGACTATATATAACTTTAACCTATCCATTTCCCTTTTTAAATTTTCTAACCGACCTTCCCGATTAAGGGATCTGACATTCCACGCTCCGATCCGTAGAACGTCAGTTTTCTTTCTCCTGATAACAACGTCCTCCTGAGTAGTCCCCGCCCGGAGATCCGAATGGGGGACTATTTTACCTCCGGAATATTTTAGCCAAGAGGACGCCATCATCATTTATCCATACAGTAAAGCTGAATGCCCTCGGGAAAAATTATGGCCGTAGTTTCCCCTTGCTTTCAGCCGTTCACAGTACCAGCACAGCAAGGCCGTTTTGGTTAGTGTTACAAAGCCAGATCAGTCAATCAACCAGACTGTTGCCCCTGCAACTACTGAAAAGGCAGCTGCCCCTCTTCAGGAACCACACGTTTGTCTGGCCTCTCAACAGATACCCCTCCGTTGTGGTTGCACCTACGGTACAGCTGTCTGTATCGCTCCCCACCAACGGCAAGCTCCATGGTTCATGGTGGGGGGGGGCGGGGGGAGGAAGGGGGGAACACTCAGAACACTCATATGTAGACATAAATACATCAAATGAATATCAAAAATATTTTTTGTACGCTACCTCTAATGTGGCTGGTTCGACGATTTTCCGAGCCCTCACACCCGAGAGAACTAGGTGGTTGGATCTCTAATACAAATCTACGTACAATCCTATTATCTTTTACTTCCCTTCTTAAATGCAAAATCTCAGTGTTTTAGAAAAAAATTCCGAATTTATAACATGTCTTAAAGTGATAATATATCGTAATCTCTCTTATATCTTCCTAAATTTCTATCTTCTAGTCATAAATCGTTAATTTTTAAGTTTTAATTTCTTCATTACTTTTCAGTGTGTAAGCATTTCGAGCTGCAATATTATTAATCTTTATTGCAAATAATAAATATCAAATAAGTTACATATTAAATGTAGGTACAATCATGTTGTGGAAATACGACTTGTCGTAGTAACTAAGTGGCAGGTCATTTGTAAATGGCAGCAAATAAAATCAGTATCTACATGTATCACTGAATGTACCTGAAAAATTATATCATTGGACGGGATATATTTCATAGATATGATGACATTAACATTGAGCTATGTGATAAACTAGCTTCTTGCTTTAAATGCAACGCAAATTACCCGGGCTATATTCACATGTTTCGCAGTAAGAGCACTTAACGGCTTCTAACGAGCTTTCAGCATGATTTAAAATCTCTCGTAATCTTATTCTCGCTCATCTACTTAAGGCAAATATTTGACACATTAACTCATTTGGTATCAGACGTTTGAAGCTGTTCTATACATGGGAGTTGGATTCTTTATGGAATCCGAGGTTTTTTTGCTTGTTCACTAAATTGAATTGTGGAACTGTACTGAATGCCTTCCAGAAATCAAAGAAAACAGCATAAATCTGGACGCCGTTGTCTACTTCAATCTGAATCTCGTGGATGAGCGGAATGACTTGAATTTCACAAGATCTCTGCTTGCGGAGTCGACGCTGAAAGAGATTTTCGTTCACCAAAATAGTCATAAATTCTACAACGAATCGACGTCAGCGACATAGACCAATAATTAGGCGCAACTGTCCGACGACCCTCCTCGAAAACGGGGATGACCTGCGCTTTTCCGTAGTTGTTAGTGCCATACAAGGAGCTACTGCTAGAATGGAGTACGTTGTTTCGCAATAATCTACAGAGAACCTTACAGACCTCATCCTGTCCAGTTGTTTCTCGACTGTTGGTCACGCGTTAATACGGAGTACGGCGCCCGCCTATAGGTTTTACTGACACTGAACTGACTGCGTGCTGGCATACGCGCTTTGTCGTGCACAGGGGACCAGCCGACTGCTGCTGGGTGTCTCAGTGCGAGGCGTAACAGCAGGGCAGCTCCCTCTGATAACACAGTCTGTGACGCCCACATCGGTATCATTGCCTGGACCACACTTGAATGATTACATTTCCCAACCGCAAACACGAATATTACAATTGCAATCCTGTTATAGCATATAAATGTTAACCTTCCATAGTGAAAATATGTAATTTCGTCCTGTGACCACAACAAAAAAGGAAAAAAAGAAAGAAAGGAAGAAAAGAAAAGAAAAGGCAGTCATGAACAGCGACCACCTCACCAAGCCAAATTAAGGTAGAATTTAACGAAGGAGACACTAAGGTACTGTAACAAGAAGCAATTTAGATTCAGTGAATAGACCCAACAACCCCTTTACCAAAATTTCAACCATTACAAATTAGGCGCAAATTTAAAACCCACACGAAAACTGCCATTGACTCCAATACAAACAGAGAAACATTTTAACGCTCAATTTACACATAAGCGAATTCAGAGATTGCCTTGTATGGAAACTCTTCAAATATCAACTTGAGCAGTTGGCAGTTACATCAGGACCTTGCTGATATGACCATGTAGGACGGTGCCACCACACTCGGCAAGCCTTCCAGTACGAACCGAGTTAGGTCCGTCGCCCTAGACCATCTATAACCGCCGGCCCGGCTGGTTGTCCAGTATGGACGCCATCAGTTCGGCCACGCCAGTCGTTTCAGCTAACGGCCGCCGTTGCTCCCACGCGTGCGAAATTCAAGTCGCGCCGATGGCAGCCGTAGAACGGTGCTGGGTCCATCATTCGAATTAACTCGACATGATTCCCCTTTTGACAAACAAATGAAATTACAATAAATGGGGGAACACATTCTGAAATTTATTCGCTGATTACGAATTATTTGACATGAGCTGTCAGATATATAGATATACAATGAGGTGGCAAAAGTCATGGGATACCTCCTCATATCGTGCCGGACCTCATTTGCCCGGAACAGTGCAACAACTCAACGTCATATAGCTCAAAAAGTCGTTAGAAGTGCCATGCAGAAATACTGAGCCATGCTGCCTCTATAACCGTCCGCAATTGAGAAACTGTTGCTGGTACAGGATTTTGTGCTTTGACTGATCTTCCGGTTATGTCCCACAAATGTCTGATAACCAGATCAGTCAGTCGAATTGTCCACAATGTTCTCTAAACCAATCGCGAACAACTGAGGTCCAGTGACATGGCGTATAGTCATCCATAAAAAGCTTCATCGTTGTTTAGGAACATAGGGGTCCATGATGTCTGCAAATAGTCTCCAAGTACCCGAACACAACTATTTCCATTTCATGATCAATTCACATGGACCAGAGGACCCAGTCCATTCCATGTAAACACAGCCCATAATATTACGGAGTGACCACCAGCTTTCACAGTGCCTTGTTGACATCTTGGGTCCATGGCTTCCTTGGATCTGCGCCATACTCGAACCATACCATTAGCTATTATCAAGTGAAATAAGGGCTCGTCTGACCATTCCACGATTTTCTACTTGTCTAGAGCCCAGCCGATGTGGTCACGATCCCAGGAGAGGCGCTGCAGGCGATGTTGTGCTGTTAGCAAAGGCACTCGCATCTGTCGTCTGCTGGAATAGCCCACTAACGCCAGATTTCACCTCATTGTCCCAACGGGTACGTTCGATGCAGGCGCCACATTCGCTTTTGCGGTTATTTCACGAAGTGTTTCATGTCTGTCAGCACCGACAGCTCTACGCAAGCGCCGCTGCTCTCGGTCGTTAAGTGAAGACCGTCGGCCACTGCATTTTCCGTATTGAAAGGTAATGACTGAAATGTGGTATTCTCCTGACACTGCGGACCTTGGAATATTGAATTCTGTAACGATTTTCGAAATGGAATGTACCATGCGTCTAGCTCCAGCTGCCATTAGGCGTTCAAAATCTGTTTATTGTGTCGTGCGACCATGACCACGTAGGAAACCTTTCCATATGAATCACCTGAGTACAAATGTCAGCTCCGCCAGTCCACTGCCCTTTTATACCTTGTGTACGTGATTCTACTGCCATCCGTATACACACATGTCCTATCCCATGTCTTTCGTCACGTAAGTGTTCTACCTGATGGTGATGAAAATTTGTGCGACAACGAAGCTCGAACCCGGATTCTCCTCATATCGCGAGCTGTCGCCTTAAACGGACATATGGAGGTTTGGATGGCCAAATGTGTTAAGGCGACCATCCACGATAAGCGGGATATTCGGGTTCGAGTCTCGGTCCGGCACATATTTTCGTGTGTCATTAATAGGTAGCGTACCTGAACCTAAACAGCTGGCGTCAAAGAATTCGTAATCAGCGAAGAAATTTGTAATCTTGAAGATAGCTTGGGGTCGTCAGTAATGTCTGTTTCTTGGTACATTCGCGCAAGCATGTCTGAAGGAACAGACGTTGTAAAATAAACCACAGAACGCATTTTATTGTTGTTCTTATCGTGCCCTTCTGGCCGACGAATAATTAAAACTGCTCTCTACGATAGCCTGTCCTGTGATAGCCACTTCATCTCTCTTTAACTACTGCTTGCAGTATTCAGACCTTGGTGGTCTCCTCTATAATTCCCCCAATTACCAAATTGACGATTTCTTGACGACGGGATGCGTCCTATCAACAGATCCTTCTTTTAGATGAGTTGTGCCATAAATTCACTTTCCTCCAGTTAGATTCAGTAGCACCTCATTAGTTTTTGGATCTGATCTTCGGCATTCTTCCACAGTATCATATTTCATAAGCTTCTGTTCTCCGCTTGTCAGAAGTACGTATCATCCACGTTTTACTTCCTTATACTGTTACACTCCAAATAAGACATTCGGATACATTTGTATTCGACGTTTACAGATATCTCTTTTTTCAGAGACGCTTCTCTTGCTATTGTCAGTCTGCGTTTTATATCCCTTTCACTTCGGTCGTCGTCACTTATTCTGTTTCTCAAATAGCACGTCTTCTCAACTACTTTCAGTGTTTCATTTCCTATCCTAATTACATCAGCATTTCTTTATTTAATTCGACTACATTTCATTATATTTGCTTTACTTTTATCGACGTTCATCTGCTGCGCACTAGCCGCACCTGGATACTAATAAAAGCCTAGGAGCATATTGGGACGCAGTCGACGAACGGCAGCGTTGGGCAGCACAGCGCAGGTTTTTGTGAGTCACGGGTAAATGCAACAGCGCGAACTGTGGCATAGGACAGGGCAGTGCGGCGCAGTGCCTGCCTCAGTCTCGGCCCCGCTGTGTGCGGGACACAGTTTACTGCGCGAGCGCCGCGGAGCTGGCGGGCTGCGTACAGACCACGTGCTCACGCGGAGTGGGTGCGACGATGGAAACTGCCTCCCAGTATGCGCACACAATGTGTCGTCAAGTATTCCCTTCGCTGCGCTGCTTTGCCCTGCCCGTCGTCGACTGCATCCCAGTATCGACTGGCCATAGTCCAGGTTAAGTCAGTAGTTGTCAGCTTTGTCACCGTATTTAAGGGGCTCCGGAAAGGCTCAAAATCATGAAAAGTTCAATTTTTACTTTTTTGCGTTTTCTGAATCTGCAGACTATTATCTTTTAATAGATATATAATTTATTCAATTCCGAAGACTACAACTATTTTTAAATTTTTTTTGAAATGTGTTCTACATGGGCGTGACCCACTGTGGCGCTGTTAAACTGCTGTCAAATGGTGTTATTATTAACGTCCGTGTTCATCAGGTACATTTTAGTGATGTGAAATAAAGTATGTGTTGTGGCTAACCTGTGATGGTTCAATATATATCGCTGGTGTGATTGTCGATTGTTTCATGTTTATTTACTCTGTCGTTATCTCGAAAATATTCGTAATTAATTCTGTTTCTTGAGTCTCTGTTTTGTTGAAGTATAATAATGAGTAAAAGTAAAGTTGCTGTTGCGACTTTCAATGATGGCAACATTGTAAGGTGCAAGGTATTTAGAAATATGGGAATGAAGATAGGTTCTAACATGGTACGAGCGATGCTTGCTTTAGACAAGGAACGCCTTCGGGCTGCAGACAGGGCTGTAAAGAGTCTAGAAATACAAGCAAGAGTAAACAGGAGGAGGAACAAGAGGAAGCTGGAGGAGGAGATTGCAGAGGATGAAGATAATCCATCCTATGGACCTGGAATGCACTAAAAAGTTAATCCAATCTTTGTCGCTCGATTCCCAAAACTTTTATTTTCTCACACTAATTACATGTTTTCTAAGGATCTTCCAAACATATTTGTTTCAAAATTTCAGTAAATGTTACACAGTACCTTCTGCATAATTTAACACAGCCTTTTTCCAAAAAACTGTATATTTTTGAATATATAAATAAAAAATTGCAAAAAAATGTTGTGAATTTTCATTACAATTGAAAAAAAAATCATCTTTAATAACTGAACTAAAATTTTGTAAAATCCCTGTGTTAAGTTGTAGCCCATATTCACATAAATAATCTGTAAAAAGTTCAACTTCCTACCTCAAATACTTTGTGAGGAAAGATGTAATTTATAAGCGTTATTTTAACATTGCAAGTATAGGGCGTTCCGGAGCCCCTTAATGGTATTGGACTTCGTTAAATATCGAACGGACGATCACACTTCTGTCGCATACAGAAGCGCATTGAGGCGTCGCTGCACCCCAGGTAGAACTGCAGAGCTGCCGAAGGTTCTCTCCCTTCCTCCCTCCCCCACCCCCGCCCCACCGAAAAAGATACCTTTCCGCAATTTTTTTTCTATGCACATCTAGCAATATTTCATAATTTTATAAGCGGGTTTTATGAAAATCAAATATCTGTAAAGAAAATTTCTTAAATTAAAATTTTGCATTCTACTTATTTCTGAAAATATTGCTCAAGCAAATTAAGCTTACCACAGTAATAAATAAATTACAAACTGTGTAAACTTTAAAAAAAATGAAACTATAATCTATACGTTATACAGACGGCAGCTGCAGCATATTGCTTGTAGTAGATCAAAAATAACGATCGGATTTTATTTGCTCTTCATAAATTATCAATAATGTCTAAATTACGCAATAGAAGTAATATAAATAAATATAAAAGGGCTATAATTAGGATTCGAGAATATATCAGTATCCAGAAATTGTTTTCCTATTACTCAATGATGACGACGAAGGAAACTTTCTCATGACGTGACAGCACCGAGTAATATAGTTCGATGACACTTGGACCATGCATAGAAAGAACTGTTGCAGTTTCCACAGAAGGTAATGCGAGAAATCCGCAAAGAGGCGAACAGAAATGACACTTTCATTCAAAGGCTGTAATTAAACTGAAGTGATCGTGATGCCTTATGGCTCCCTGGACATGACAAACTGTGGGACACGGTTCTGATAGGATGTGTGATGACCAAAGACAGCAGTGCATGCTCTGAAACATTCTCCCACGTTGGACACCAGGCTAATGAGTTGTTGCGGTAGGGCGGTTGACAACTGCCGGACGTCGTTGTTGTAAGTGGACGTGTTGCAGCACGTCTCCCCACTGCATCCTACACGTGATAAACAGGATTTAAGTCTGTTAACGCGCAGGTCAGTGCATTAGCCGAATATCGCTTTGTACCAAGAGCTCCTGCACCTGCGCTGTTCGATGCGGTCGTCATCCATAAAAATGAAGCCAAGACCGAATGCATCCCTGGAAAGACGCACATGGGGCAAGTCGTACAGTGTCACTCTAGCTTTGACCGGTGAGTGTACAGTGTTCGACTATTAGGAGGTCGGTGAGCCCACGCAACAACATGCCTCCCCACACCGTAATACCTGGACCAGCAGAACGGTCGTGTTCGACACCGTTGGACGGGCCCTCTGATGGTGAGCGGTGGAACCCGTAAAGCACCCATGAGCGTGTCGATCATGGAAGCCGTAAAGTTACGGTCGCATGCTCGAACATGCCTGGTGGCTCAGCAAACGTGGACGTGACGCGTGGGGCTTGTTGCGGTCGCTGTATTGGCAGCCCCACGTCTTTGGGACGGTAATTGGAACACCGTGTCTCAAATTTCCTTGGCGTCGCATTATTCCGTCCATTACACAACAGCCCAGAGGGCGTTGTGGCTCTTTAACGTTATCCATGGTGTACTGCGAATACACTAACTTGAGTTAGCCTCTTTATCTAGTGCAGGCCCTATTGTGTCTTCCTCGCCATGTATGGAAGACCTCTAATAAAATCTGGGCTGGACATAGATGGTGTGTTGATATGCTACAAATGGTGGGCTGCTACCTTCAGCCAAATCTTAATGTCTACAGGTTAGACTACAAACCCCTACAAATATAGAAAATTATATTATACTCGACATAGCTGATTTATCTGCCCATCCATCCGAGACAGTCAGTGTGTTTGTATGTTTTGTACAGTATTAACTTTGCACTGTTACCACTGTAATGGAACACCATGTGCGAAGGTGTAAGTTAAATAGATATTTGAACGTCCTGGAACCATATTTCGTCACTATTCCATTCGCATTGTGTCGAATGCTGTGACAGAAAGAGGTTTTGTAGGATGCCAGTTCAAATTCTCGTTCGACATCCAGTTTTGGGTTTTCTGTGGTTTCCATACATGGCTTAAGGCAACTGCCTGGATGGTTCCTACGGACACCCCCGATTTCCTCAAACGGAAGTTTTACTCTGTCTATAGGAGTTCCTTATTGATGGCGTTTAGCTCCTTGTCTTCCTATTCCTTCTCGTTCTGAAAGTCACACAATGTAATAACGCTAGCATCATACGCTGCGTCTGTGAATTAATTTATATTAATTGGTGTCTCAGTAAAATAACATTTGCTGCTGCCATTCACGATTTCCTTTTCTTATTTCTTGCACGACGTCTTTTGGAAAATGGTTCACAGTTTCCACAGCGATTTTCGTGTATTACGACTTAATAGACGAAAAGATGCACTTTAAAATGAAAATCATTTTGCCAAACGCGTTGTGCAAAGATGTGACAGTAAACTAAAACAAGCATTTTAAAATGAAACTCATTTCCCGAGTCGCGTCATGTAATAAATTGCCCTGAAAATAACATGTTCCTCTGTTTGTGTTTATGTACGTGTGTGTGTGTGTGTGTGTGTGTGTGTGTGCCGCTTGTGTGTGTGTGTGGGGAGGAGATGGTTGGGTTAAATAGAGAGAGTTAAATAGAGAAAGAGAATTGGTAATAATACACTATCTGATCAAATGCTTTACGATACTTCAAGTAACGTATTCGCGAACTGTGAATGTCGTTGTACGTAAGTTGTACAAATGATATGTGACATTTGAAAGTTTGTGGCGGACCGGGACTCGAACCCGGTTTTCCTGATTATGGCGGTCGGTCACCTTAACTACTTTCGCTAGCTGTGCACGCCTCTCTCACCGACCTAAAGCCCCATTCGTTAGTGTTCACATCCTGTCTTCGCACACCTTTCATATGATTCCCGTACAGGGTGAGAGACTGTTATTCTCGTAGTTTATGCCTCGCAGGTCATGTAATACAGATCTGAAACGTCTATATTTCACAGTGTCTGAATAGCAATATACAGTGTCCTTCGGATGTGGACGTGTGCCCGAAGGACATTGCATATACTAAGAGAGTGTGAAATGCAGACATTGCAAGGCTATTTGGCATTAATATGAGATGTGTACACCTTTTGCCTTTATGATGTCTTGAAGTCTTTCAGTGAGGTGTCCGAATGTCTGTGAAGGAACGACAGCTCACTCTTTCTCACGAGCCAAAGGCAGAGAAGGTAGCGATGTTGGACGCTGGTGTCTGGAGCGAAATCGACGTTCTAACCTGTCCCGAAGGTGTTCCACTGACCTGAGGTCGAGACTCCTGGCAGGCCAGTCTATTTCAGGATGTTATTCTCCACTAACTATTGCCTCAAGGATGCAGCCTTATCACAGAGTGCATTGTCATGCTGGCATAAACAGTCATGGTCTACGAACTGTTCCTGTACCACAAGGAGTTTACAGTTCGGTAAAATGTGTTCATATCGTTCCTGCATCTAGAGTTTTCTTGAACGAAATAGTGGGACCGCACCCTACCCACGAAAAACACCTTCATGCCGTAACACTACCTCCTTTGTACTTCACTGCTGGCATTACACTTCATGACACCTAATGTTCTCCTCGCATTCACCAAACCCAAACCCCTCCATCGGATTTCCACAGGGCGCAGCGCGATTCACCACTGCAAATCACTTATCTCCAGTCATACGCTTTCCACTGGCAGCACTACCTACGCCACCTCAAAAGTCGCTGAGCACTGACTGCAGAAATGCGTGGTTTATGAGGAGCTGTTGCACCGTCGTACACCATTATTTTTAACTCACTACGCACAGTCATTGTGCTAGCTGGACTGTTGCTACCACTCTGAAACTCAAGAGTGATACCTTCCATTGATTTCATGCGATTTTACACCCACCATCTGCCATGCTCGGCACTCCCTGTGCCTCACTACATAAGGTCTGCCTGATTTTGATTTTACCGTGGTTGTTCCTTCGCGTCTCCATCTCACAATCACATCACAGCCAGTAGGACAGTTTGAAAATGACTGAAATGTCCTTTATGGATCTGTTGCTCAAGTGACATTCAATGACCATCCCACGTTTGAAGTCAGTGAGCTCACCTGCCTGTTCCACTCTGCTGTCACTGCTTCCCTACTGACAAAATAATATTCGCCGCCTCATATTATACTGGCGGGTCCGCCTCTCTTGACATCTAATGGACAGTTCCGTATTATACACTGGTGTCCGGACAGTTTTGATCAGAGAGTGTACATTGTAACACGCCCGGGAGTACAAATTGGAGCGGGGGACCCTAAAACTGTTTTCACTTCTGCTTTACGAGACCGTGAGCTCTGTCCACTCCACGTACCTGGTAATCCCGCGGCGGTCGTACTGTTATGCTCCACACTGCTGTTGGCTTGCCTGAAATTATCTACCGAAATACGCAAGCGGGTTTAGGGGAGCCACTCAACGTCAAAACAAAACACTATTCGACGTCTGCTATGAACAACTATATTCTGAGACGATTAAACAAAATCGCAGGTTGCACTGTTTACATTCTAATTCATAAGTGTTTATCCCAATTAATGGATGGTTACCAGTCCACAATATCAATGAGGCGAGCGTACGCGTAACCGACACGACGCGGGTGATTGTTGATAATGCGAAAACGCGATGATCGAACGCACGCCCTTACGCTCGCTACAAGACACTCGCACTTGACAGCACTCTTTTATGGTAACTAATTTCTACTGATGCACATCAGTTCATTCTGGGAGACCGAACACGGCGTGGATGATTGATACAGTACGGTACGACATGCAAAGAGAGGATACACAAATACGTTATCAGCAGCACTGCTCATTTTTAAATTACTTCTTGACGCACTTTCCTCTGAATCATTTACTTTATTTTATCACTTTATTGTAATAGCACTTGTAGCAACACATAAACTTCCATACTAACAATGCCTCTCACATGCAGAGCTACACACTGCACAACATAAGCGTTCCGCGTCCCATGCTCGACTCGACAGACGCGGCTGCCCGCAAAGATACTCCACAACCAAACCAGCAACATGACAGTACACTTACAACCTGCCTGTGCGTGTGATCTTCAGGTAGCATGTGCCCGTTTACGTGACCATTTGACTCCGTTTCCCTGTGGCCTGGTACTGAGATATGCCTCTCGTGTTTGTTGGTGCAGCTGTGGCGAAGCAGCAGTACGAGGCGCAGGTGTACGACGAGTACGTGGTGGCGGGCAACACGGCCGTCTTCCGATGCCACGTGCCGGCCTTCGTCAGGGACCACGTGACCGTCACAGGATGGCTTCGCGCGCGTTCGCAGCGCATCACACCAGATGTCAGCGCAGGTAAGTAGCGAATTTTTGGTGTTTTCGAGCGGCAGCAGGGGCGGCTCGTAGGTATACATTCTGGCTGTTCACAGATTTTTAAATTCAGATAAATGTCAGAGTGCGAAATTAATAGCATCTGTTGTTGAACAGTTATAATTAGCAACATATTGACACGACTTCAGCCGCTGCCAATATAAATAATAATAACTATTATAACAGTTATAATAATAATAACAATATGCATATCTTGCCTAAAAAAAGGAAGAAATGTTTTGTGGAATTCTGTTGTTTTCTTCATAATTAAATACAATTTATTGCAAGATCGAAATAATGTTTAAGATTTTGCTACTCTCCGTTTTGCATTTTTGTGTAAGTGGAAGTTTTCGTGGTATTTTTATTTTTTTCGGACAAATGTTCGAGATCTCCAATTCACGTATTAGTTAATTAATTAACTTCCTGGCTGAAAATCAGGGGTTCTTACATTGTACCCACACAACAACTTACGCTTATTACACACTCCTTCGTTAAATCTTCGCTTGTAGTCACGCTTATCTGATTTTGTCACTTTCTCAGACAATGGATCTGGTCTTCCTTTGCGTTTAACTTTTCCTGGTAGCCTTCTTTTCTGTTAGCGCTTAATGCAAGTTCAACAGAGTTCATGTTGACAATGCACAGAAAAGCCGATTCCTGCATAGTAAACAACCAACTCCAAATACAAATTCACGTTTGTGGAAATTGCTAAATTCAAGTAGTACTAACTACCAACAAGGTCACTTGAATAGAATACAAATGAGGCGCTGAGAGTTGTAAGTGCCAATAGCAATCCCCCCCGTATTTAAGTGAATATCAGAAAAACCAGTGAGACAGTTTTTCGTGGATGTTCAGATATATGTGCAATGTTGTCCTGCAGTACAGATAAACATGATCCAACATAAGATCAACAAATGTCAGAAGCATGAATAAATGCTACAATCCCACAATCGACGATGATGTGCTTTATGATTCTCAGCCCCTCAAATCGATTACTGTACGATAATATCCAAAACTCAGTGTACTGTATCTCATTCAGAATACCACAAAATAGGGTTTTCTATCCGTATAACTATAACATATACTGAAGACTGGTCTAATTTTATGTGGATAAAAGTCTGATGCTGTGCGCTACCACTTGGTGGCATAGACATAAACTTGTAGTTGAATTGTGAATGGTAACAGCGCATGCAGTGAAGCGTGCACATTGTTTATCAAATCCATATGTATTTGGCTTCTACGGCAATCACGCCACGCCAGTTGCGCATGTGCAGAAGCTTCTTTGAACAGTGCACAACTGAAGGTGTGCCTGCAACACTGATGCCAAATTTCACTGAGTCTAGAGGAGCGATATCGCACAGCGCGGTAGATTTAGTGCGTATTTCAAATTACCGAATCTACAAAATGTTTAAAAGCATTCAAAGAAAATTAACCAATACATCCTCAAGGTCGTAAAAGTCAGGGTCTTCACGTGCTCCTGTGCTCTCACACAGCAGCCGCCACTGACCGGCAGCATTTTCAGAGTCACATGTTGCTAACGGTTATGATGTTTCAAGACGTACACTACCATTTTCATTCGTGTTCTTTTGAGCCGCCTATCACCATCCATTCATGCTCAGAGTAGTGAATTTCCAGAAGTTTCGTTTCAGTAGGAAACTAAATGTTTGCACTAGTTGATGCATATGAATATGGGTAAAAACTAGACTTACAGTTCACATTGTTATTCTCTGAGTGCAAACTAGCTATAACTGACGAAACAATAACCATCGCTCTGTGAATCAACATTTATAACAACATAATTCTTTGTAACCACTTTTGGGAATTTTCTGTGTGATCCAGCATAAAATCCTTTATTTATTTTCAAGTTGATTCAAAGTTACACAATTTATTTTAATGCTCAACCAATAGTCGAAAATTTGTATATTTCCATGCTTTTTTTCTTTTTAATCAGTGTGTGTCTCAGTGTTTGTACTCATTTTCCTGGAAGCAGAAATTTGCAGACAAGTGAAACATTTAACTTTAAGGGGGAATTGACCTTAAGCACTTTATTTGTGGAAACGTGGAAACAATCAGAAATAATGTGTTCGAGATTCTTAAACCCATCATGATCGGCTATTACGCCAGTAAAATTTCACTTTTATCACTATCCATACAAATCCATTTTATATGATCATACCTGATTTAACATATTTTGTAGGTGTTTCACCTATTATATGTAATTATGAACTATTATTTGGACTACTGAATTATTTGTTGCAGCTTATCTTCTTCGCCAGTAGATTGGAAATGGAGACGTAAAAGTATTTCCGATTACATTTTGTAGCTGCAAGAAGAAGATTCTCTGAACGCTCTGATAAAGAAAGTACAAGAATTAAAACTATTAATGAAAAACTTACTTTACATTTTTGGAAGCTGAAAAGAGCCACATACATGTACATCTCTCGGGTGAAACACACACAGGACAGCACAGCAAACCATTCGCTTTCACTTTTAATATCCGTCATACCACAAGTTATGTTTTGTGTCTGCAAGAAGAAGATGATTCCTGAATGCTCTAGTACAAAAAATATGTAAGAATTGTGACTATTGGTAGTAACGTACATAGTACTTACATTTTGAAGCTGAAGATAGTTATGTATGTGTATTATCTCTTAATGAAACATGAACTGAGGACACAAGCAACATCAGTAGCTTGCTACTAGTCCCGGTCTCTTTTTGATATGTCTTCCCAATCAATGCACATACACGTACAAGGTGTTATGGGCATAAGTGCAGACGTTTTTGTTGGTGACTGAGGACAGTGTACTGAACAACATTACATAAGTACTTACTTCATTTGCAGAATAATACTTATAGCTATTAGGTGTAGTATGTTTTTGGGTTGGTTAGTGCCTCCAGGTACATGTGTCATGAGCAAGCCATTGGCGCTTATTTTCCTTTGGGGAGCAGGCAAGGTTTTGAAGTGTGGATGCATGAGCAGAAAACGTTCAGTCTATACTGACAGCCGTAGTCCTCTTAGCGCTGCAGCCACGATCGTGCATAAAACATTAGGCAGTAAAGTATATCACGTGTTTGCGGGAAGACAGTTTGACGCAGAGGAAAAAACAACTAACACATTGAATTGGGTACATTTTTAGGCACAAATTATCACAGTTCCTTCACTTATACTCCAAACACCTTGTGTATGCTATCTACAAATGTGTCATACTTCGCCGGCCGGTGTGGCCGTGCGGTTAAAGGCGCTTCGGTCGCAGGTTCGAATCCTGCCTCGGGCATGGATGTGTGTGATGTCCTTAGGTTAGTTAGGTTTAATTAGCTCTAAGTTCTAGGCGACTGACGACATCAGAAGTTAAGTCGCATAGTGGTCAGAGCCATTTGAACCATTTTTGTCATATTTCGCCGAGTCAATATGAATGCATATACGCTTTCTAGTTCAGGTTATGACTTTCTCTGAGTGCAAACTAGCTATAACTGACTTCTGCTGAGTGCCTTCCGAAGATTCAACTATTTGTCACACCAAGTGCTGCTTAACCCATACTTCACACCAGAAAGGGAACACGATGGCCAGCACTGTGGTACGTACTGATTAGATGTTCGTTTCAGTGTCCAGTAAAACAGTGGGGTGATGATCGATAGCTCTAAATATGTGTGTGTGTGTGTGAGAGAGAGAGAGAGAGAGAGAGAGAGAGAGAGAGAGAGAGGGACTTTTCTGCTGATGAAACTGTGTTAGCTCAGCGAATGGTGACATGACTGTATGTATGTTCTACTGACGAGCTATATCAAGTTGTAAATGCTGATGAAGCAGTGTCAGGTTTCTGTGAATGCTGACAAGATGGCGGCTCTGTGGTACATACTGATTTGCTGCTTCACTTGTGTGTATGTTCGCTTAGAAGCTTTTTAATTGATGGAGTGGTGAGGCTGTACTACCCCACCGCTAAGACATTAGATAATTACCTTGTATCGGTATGAAAATAACCAGTGAAGATTGTAAACTGTCATCTGTTACACAAGATTTTTTTTTATTAACGCTAAATTGTGACCCTACAGACTTCGGAAGCGTGGTGCAATAGTGACACTGTAATTTTGGCAATCACTATCGGATAATTTTTAATAAAATAAAGGAACTCGCTATATATTGATAGTGTGAAAGTCTACCAAACCGTCATTTTCACTGTCTTTCAAGGCTTGAGATGGAGTTGAAAAATAAAATTGGACGATAAAATACTTGGCTGTGACTGAATGATCTAAATATATTGTGTATTCGCTTAGAAGCTCTCTGACTGGCCTGTTTCCATGAAAAAGAAAGACATGCGGTGGAGTATGGCCGCCACCACCACAGCTCTGCATACTCGTCTGCCTATCAGAGTCCTAGGAACAGCTAGAGTGAATGAAACTTCTTGGTAGATTAAAACTGGTTAGCAAGACGGATCGGTGAATTTGGAAGGTAGGAGACGAGGTACTGGCGGAAGTATGTTTGTATGGAGAGGTTGTGAGTTGTACTTGGGTAGCTCAGTTGGCAGAGCACTTGCCCGTGAAAGGCAAAGGTCCCGAGGTCGAGTCTCGGTCCGGCACACAGTTTGAATGTGTTTGGAAGTTTCACATCAGCGCACAGTCCGCTGCAGAGTGAAAACATCATTCAGCTAGAATGCATATTTGATCTTGAAGCCCTGTTTTCGTACTACTGACCACAAACTGCAATTTAATGGATGGTAGATAAATGGTGATCTGGTTGGCGAATTTCGCACGATGAACGTACAAGTATTTCCACTAATGTCACAGAAAAACTTCTACATGGATGACTTTTACGTATAAGGGCTGAAGTAGCCAGTGCAATGTGACAAAAAATGCCAAGAAATTAATTGCAATTACGCGCAAAGGTGAAGTAAGTTTTGGAGGAAACTAAAGTCGTCAAGGAAGTCTCTTTCATACGAATATAATTATTTTTTATTGCTCCTCGTAATCTTTGTCCCCGAATATGTTCTTACATCGCTGTGCCCTTCCTGTCGCCACTCTGTTACCCATCTGGGACGGAATGTGTGTTCAAGTGGTTCAAATGGCTCTGAGCCCTATGGGACTTAACATCTGAGGTCATCAGTCCCCTAGAACTTAGAACTACTTAAACCTAACTAACCTAAAGACATCACGTACATCCATCCAGACTGAAGCGCCTAAAATCGCACGTCCACACTGGCCGGCCGGAATGTGTGTACCCCAACTCTCTGTGTAGTGTATTACGCATTTAAAAGTTAGCCGAAGTTTTATAATGTTTGCAAATCATGTAACTGAGACAGGACTTGGGTAAGCTGGTATTCACTTAGTTGTGGGGAAACGCCTAGAAACCACGTCCAGGCTGAGTTACACAGCAAACCTCATCGATAATCCCCCGGGTGGATTAGATCCAGATCCGGTGCACCTCCCCGTGCCAGAAACAGTACTTTAACACACATGGCTATCCGGGCGGGTTATAGTATGTTTCTCACCGATAACATAGCCGGCCGAGCGGTTCAAGGCGCTTAAGTTGGAACCGCGCGACCGCTACGGTCGTGGTTCGAATCCTGCCTCGGGCATGGATGTGTGTGATGTCCTCAGGTTAGTTAGGTTTAAGTAGTTCTAAGTTCTAGGGGACTGATGACCTCGGATGTTAAGTCCCATAGTGCTCGGAGCCATCACCCATAACATAATAATTAAAGAGCAAATAGTAGCCGCGCGGCATTAGTCGAGCGTTCTAAGGCGCTGCAGTCATGGACTGTGCGGCTGGTCCCGGCGGAGGTTCGAGTCCTCCCTCGGGCATGGGTGTGTGTGTTTGTCCTTAGGAAAATTTAGGTTAAGTAGTGTGTAAGCTTAGGGACTGATGACCTTAGCAGTTAAGTCCCATAAGATTTCACACACATTTGAACATTTTTGAACCAAATAGTAGATCAGATTCATATATGATTATGGTTATTTGTCATTCAAGCTGTTAAGCTGCAAATGTTCATAAAGAGATGATTGTTACCATATATATCCGTAAATGTAGGACTTTTTTCATATTTTATATTTATATCTCACTGCATATATCTTGCGTGAACATTTCGTGTAAAAACAGTTTTATATTCGTAGATGACGTCTACGTAAAATATTCCTCAGCTCTTTGTAAGCAGTCCGAAGTGCAGTTATTATCTTGTCATACTTTCTTGAACAGTCTCAAAATTGCACTGCGCAGTTAATTGCTGTGTGAAGGTGCAACCACATGAAGACAACTTGATCTAGAGTCCCCATCCAGCTATTGTATTCAAATCTGTGGGCATGTTGTAATAAAAGCACACCGCAGAAACTCCTAGTTCCATAAGAATAAAGGAATAACTGATAGTATATAATTTGCTTCATCACTTGAGAAATCAGACACAGAGTTAGTCATGTTACATGGCACACCATTGAGTATGCTACATGTAATTCTGTATCTTGACACAAAATTGCGTAAAATGACAGCATTGAAATCGTGAACTGTAGATAAATGGAACAATAAAAATATATTTAAGTGTTCGGCAAGTGAAGTTACTCAACAACATTCAAACAAAAGTTGTGTGAGAGTGCATTGTCTCAAAGAAAAAGACTTTGATCGAAAATGAAGAACATCTTATGCTAGACAATTACGTCAAATTTCATTTGAAAACTTATCAATTTAGCGCTCGGTACAATTGCTTATGAAAAGTAAGCCTCATGGGCTTATGAAACTCGAGAAGAACTGTAAGAGCTCAAGTCGTTTAAATCTTCAAGAGAGTCCTGAAATAAAAAATGTAGTCACGGTGAACTGAGAGAAATTTCGGAAAGAAGAAATTAAACTGTATGAATTGATGATACGTTCTGCAATAACGTCCTTAGCTGTATGGAAGAATGGATAAAGAGAGTTTCGACAGAAGCCGAGTGCACTGGCTAATCAACGCAAGTTGTGATTATCAGCAAACATGCGCCGAATACACGAGAACAATGGGATGAATGATGGAGGACTGCATCAAATCAGCGGGCAACGAAAACAAAAAGGCTGCTGATCAGCGATGGATGGTGTTTTCGGCAGCTGTCAGCCGCGGGACCGATACGCCCCTAGAGCGGACAGGTGCAGCTGCCGTGCGACGTTTAATGAATTGGCGTTACAGCGGTCTGAGTGTGCCACTTGTCGGTACGCACACACGCAAGACCGGTCGCGTTTTTGTGCAGACCGCTGTGAAAAATAGAACAGCTGTCAACACGAGAAGGGCACTGATTTACTGGTAGTAACTGTAGCAGAATTTTCTTGTTTCTCATTTGCAGTGATATGGAACCTCGAGTGCTCAGAACATTTGTTCACCCAACCAAAAATGTAACAAGCTCACAGCAGTTGCATCTTTTTCTTCGCCTGCTGCTGTATAGGGAGCAGGCGAGCACCTTTCTGGCTGCAATTTTCGACACATCTACCTTCTTAGATTCTCTTGTCCATGATACGTGCTTGCTTAATCGCTCGTCGTCCATCACATACCTAACTCTGCCACCACATATTTCGAAAACGAAACAAAATGTAAAAAATGTAATTGGTCAGGGATGCACTTATGTCAAGGGCGCACACAACGGGCAGGACTGCACAATCCCTACAAATAAACTAACATAATTTTCAACATAAAGCTACGTTTTTCTATGGCACAAGAACTTTTTTCTATCCCAATGAAATTAGAGGTACAACTAATTATGTCAGACTTAGTTTCACTGCTCTAAACCTCATACTTTCTGAAATACATAGATTTTAAAGGGTGGACACGTGGCCACAGTCCCCCTGCTGGTTAGGGGCCTAGAATAGACCCTGTGGGTCTGTAGGTTATAAATAATAAGAGTTAAGAATTGAATTGATTCGACGCATTTTTACGAGAGCCTGGCAACTATTTTTGTGGTCACTGAGAAAGCGATGGAGAACATACTGATCATAGGTTCGAGTCTGCCCGTCCACACTCTTGTCCAGCCCACTGAAAGAAATGTTTCTATTCTCTTCCTTCTTAGCGGGATCAGGACTATGATTATAAGTGAAGATTTAATGTTCTAATTCATACATATATTTGGTAAAGTTCCACACGCACAAAATTGTAAAAGTCGTTTTGTTCATATTGACATTAAATCTTTGTATCCTAAACAGTACTATTAGAAGTTCAGAGGCGACCTCTACGGTAAGGTCCTACCAAATTGTCTTTCGCCCTGACTGCTGATACTCAACATAAATGCTCGAAATAAATGCTCGCCACATAAGTGAAAATAATAGTCACAACTTGCCGTGAAAGCCTACATGGAATGATTGCCACAAAGGTTTGTAAATACCACGGACGGCACACTAACAGTTACTTCAGCGAAAATCTAGGGGATCCAGGATGGTGTACAGTCGTCGCGATTTCACCATCAATTATTACAGAAAGTCAGCGTTTTGCAACAGCCCGTCTCTGACGTCATCCGACGCAGCGCGCAACCCGTCTTTTAACAGACGCGGATCTTACAGTTGCTGGTAACGAAGTGAAGTCTGGTCTTGCCTCCCGGGCTGTATTTACATATGTGGCGCAGCAGACGGCCAAGGGAACATCTGCTGTCATCCGCCTTATGCACACGGTAGCAGTCTCCAAACGGCCGCTTTCTCGGACACATGATCTTTAATAACCAAGTTATGAAATAATTTAAAATCTTCCTAATTTTTCTATGCATGTAGGCAAGTTGACTGAAAACACAGAAAACGTTTCAGCTCGCTTGCATAAAATCTTTGCCTTCTAGAATTTTTAGAGTGGAACTGACAGTAGATCTTTACCTCTGAACTATAACTTTAAGAGACCTTGTAAATGTTGCTATTAACAGTACGGTCCTAAAATTTGTTATAACTCCATTATTTAATAGGTTTCATCATGTGCTTTTACCAAAATTTTCTAGCATTAAAATTACAGATACTTAATTTACTATAAATGGGGATGTTTAGGTTACAAATTTAGTTTTCATTAAATTACTCGAAAACTATTAGAGGTAGCATAATGTGGTCACTTATTTATTATTTTTAGGTTGTACTGAAGCATCATACAAATCTTTTACATTTCTAATATTTAGCGCCTTAAATTTTTCTTAAGAACATGGATTCTGACCACACTTTTTATTTTATCATGTTGCGACCTGCACCACTTAATTTCGACATACATTGGCACATTATGACCAATTCCTGGCTTTCTATCTTTATTATTTAGCGCTACTTACTTTTTTCTTAAAACGATGTATTTATGAAAACCACTAACCTTTTCACTCTAATACGTGACATTTAAAACATTATTAATTTGAAGTACATGTTGACAAAGTTCGGAAAAGAAATTTTAACATTTAATTTTATTCTTAATTAAGGTGCGCTACGCGCAGACACTTTACGGTCACGTGCCGTTACTAGCAGCGTACCGGGGTAAGTCCCGGCACACTCGTTCGCCTCTGTATCTTACAAACGATACAGCTCTTGTTTCGCTACAACCAGAGATATTCCTGCCTCCCGTAAGACGTGACTAAAAAGAATCCCCTACTTTTCGCTCTCATAAGTTATGGTCCCCTTTTAGAGTTTGACCTCCAGCTTTCAAAATGCTACAGAAGTGTGGGTCATTTGGGAAAGAACGCTTTGTGTGGTGCATCACGTATCCATCGTGCACAGAGACCTTCTGTACCTATAATTCTAATGGAAATGTAATTGCATCCGTCATCCAGCCTTTTGGACAAGGAAGTGTTATGTGGTGCATACTTTATATCCACTGTGCACTGTAATCTCCTGCACCCACGATAATAAACGATCTTGGCAACCAATATGCAGCGCAGTAGCCAGGACGTCTTGGGGGAACGTCATGTATCTCTGTCAGCAGTAGCCCCCTGACAACACAGGGATCGCCCTGCTGATGCCTGAGCTGCAAACTCCCCACTTATGCCTCGGAGTTGATGCCCGCCTTCTTGAGGCATCAGGACTCCCGGCAACAGCCATCGCGCCAGGTGGCTTTGCTGTGGCTGGGTGACGCCTTGGGGAGGACCCCTAATCGAAGTGGGTGGCGTGAGGGTGAATGACCCGCAATGAAGCAGATGAAGTTGTCTATTGCTGGTTGTCGAACACCCCCAGCAGTCCCTAAGCGTGAAAAATACCATTATACTACTGACAGATATGACCACAAATCGTTCCTTTCCCTGGTGGCTACACCCTGGAAGGAACGCAGGGCTAAGGATCAACGTGAAACATACTCTGTCTAATAATTAGTTTGCACAAGATCTGATAGGGAATCCTTTTTAACAACAAATCCTCTGGTTTTCGTCGAGCACCTATAAGACAAGTTCGGGGAATTGACGGGAAAGCCCAAAGTGAGGAATGGATCATTCCTGATAAAACAGCCGCCACTGCCAGTCGCATGCATTGCTCGCCTGTGACGACCTGGTTGATATCCCAGTTTCCAACGCCCCCCCCCCCCCCCCCATAAGAGCTTAAACATGGTGCAGAGGATTGCATTCCATAGAGATCTCTCCCCTTGCAGTCCGATGACGAGTTGCGAACTAATCTACAGCGACGAAGTGTACACTTCATCAGGCGTGTGCATAGGGGATCTACGGACAACAAGGTTGCCACTGGTGCATCATCATGGCCTTTGAACGTGATTCATTGCCTTAAAAGGTCAACGTGATGATGTACCGGTGTGACGTTGAACATATGTTCCTCTCCCTATGCAGTGCCTCAAATTCTGAAAATTTGGGCACATGTCCTCTCGATGTGACGCCATCCCCTCATGTCGGAAATGTGGACGTCCATCACACACGAACGTTCCTTGTGCCTATTCTCTCATTTGTGTCAACTGCGGAGAGCACCATTGCCCTGTTCGCCAGCACCATTTATCAGAAACAGAGGAATGTAATTAAATATAAGACCGTGGATAGGTTGACCTACATAGAGGCAAAAAAGAAACACGACCGTCTTCATCATGCGCACATGCGCACATCCTCTAGTGGAACTGTGGTGGTTTTTTACGCCACCTGGCTCAGCTACGACAAATTTTAAGCTTTACACCTGTTTTTGTGTTGCCCTTCAGAAAACCTGGTTTCGAGCAATTTGGACCCCCTGTCCTTCGTGTCTGTCGGGGGTATTACAATAATCGTAATGACTGTAACAGGGTGCCAGGTAACTGTAACAGGGTGCCAGGTGGAGTATGTATACAGGGTGAGTCACTAACTACAGCCATCAAGAATAAGTCCAAAAGTATGATGGGAGCCGAAGCGTTTATGGGACAAAAGTTGCATGGGACAACGGGGCCCCATAACACGACGCTGGTTTTTTGTTCCTAGGTGGGGTCGCTTCAGAGATATGAGCGCCAACTTTGTGTTTTTAAATGGTTTACTATAGTTTGGTACTTATCTTCTAATAACGGCTATCGAGACGAATACAATGATGTGTAACAGTAAGGTCTTTGAAGGTCAACGAAGGTCACAAAAGTGACATGTACGTCCATTTACAGAAGGTGGTCGAAGTGTTGATCATTGTTGTCAATGCAGTGCTGCAATCTTCTTAGCATGGATTGAGTGGTATTCCTTTTCACATCGGCACTTATCGAAGCACAAGCTCTGACAATACTCCCTCGCATGTTTTAAGGTGCAGCTGGAACACCTTTATAAACAATATCTTTTATGAAATCCCTCAAGAAAAAAATCCAGAGGCGTCAAGTCTGGCGAACGAGCCAGCCCCGACACATCTCCTCCGCATCCAATCCAACGATTTGGGAATTGTCTCTGCACCTCAGTTCTATCCATCAGCGAAACATATGCCGGACACGCATCGTGTTGTTACCACTTTCTGTTCCTTGTTCCTAAAGATATTTCTTCAAGTAACAGACCTAATGTTTCTTGCAGGAATGTGGTGTACTTCCTACCATTAAGATTACCTTCGATGAAATAGGGGCCTATAACTCTGTCCACCAGAATCCCACACCATACATTCACCGACCACGGTTTTTGGTGTGATTTCCAGTTGCCTAACTATGCATGTTACGCAAATTAACATTTCCGTGGTTCATGAAAGTAGCCTCGTCAGTAAATAAAAAGAAATTAATAAATGTGTCATCCCTCTGAATCTGAAGCTGAGCCCATCGACAGAATTCAATGCGACGCATACAACCCATACCAGTTAATTCTCGGTGGAGACTGATATGTTAAGGATGATATTTATGGTGATGCAGAACACGAATAACACTACTTTGGCTCATGCCAAATTCCCTGGAAATTTGACGCAAACTAATACCAAGGATTTCGAACCACAGTGGCAAGAATACCAATTTCCGTTTCCTTGTTAGTAACTTTCCTTTGCTGGATGTTTCCGATGCGTTAAAGACCCGGTTGTTATCAATTTATCATACACATATTTAAATGTTCGTCGTGTAGGGTGAGTACGTCGAGGATATCTTTCAGTGTATAAGTCTCCAGCTCTCAGTGAATTTCGTTGGAATTCTCCGTAAATGAGAAACATATCGGCCTCTTCTTCGAAGGAATACATCATTTACATTCGTTTGAGTCGACGATACTAGTCTTATCGTCCCTATTAGTATTGTATTTCGAAATCATCGAGCCGGCCGAGATGGCCGAGCGGTTCTCGGTCGCAGGTTCGAATCCTGCCTCGGGCATGGGTGTGTGTAATTTCCTTAGGTTAGTTAGATTTAAGTAGTTCTAAGTTCTAGGAGGCTGATGACCTCAGAAGTTAAGTCCCATAGTGCTCAGAGCCATTTGAACCATTTTTTGAAACCCTTGAATGTTATTTACATGTCAATGGCATGTTAGTTGGATACGCCGTATTCAGCGAATATTTCTATTTGCACTATATGCGAGAGAGAATTGTCAGAGCATGTGCTTCGATAAGTGCCGAAGTGATAAGAAATACCACTCAATCCATTATAAGAAGATTGCAGCACTGCACTGATACCACTTCTAACACCTTCTGTAAATGGACGTTCATGCTACCTTTTTGACCTTCGTTGACCTTCAAAGACCTTTCATCTCGATAGCCGCTATCAGAAAATAAGTACCAAACCGTAGCATCCCATTAAAAAAACCAAAGTTGACCATCTCTCTGACGCCACCCCACCTAGCAACAAAAAATCAACGTTATATTATGGCCCCATTCTCCCATGCAACATTTGTCTCACAAACGTTTCAGCTACTATCATATATTCGATGTTATTCTAGGTGGGAATAGTGACTCACCCTGTATATGTCCTTACTTCTGTCTATAGTGAACCTGTGGCCCTTCAAACACCTTTAGAAACTGTAAAAAACGCAGGAAATTACCATCTGCAGCATCTATTATCCTCCAGGTGGTGAAGTAATATAAAATGTATTGGCTGCACTAACTTCTCAACTCCACCCACATTTCTTACTTTTGGGTGATTTGTGGGCTGGAATCGAGATTACTGGTCGTGTTAAAGATGACGAGAATCTACTGACTCAACTCGACCTTTGCCCCCAGAATACTCATTTCAGTGTGGCACATGGCACATAATCGGCCATTGATCTCTCAGTTTGCAGTTGTGGCTTTCTACTGTCCATCCACTGGAGAGCTCACGACTTGTGTGGTAGCGACCGCTCTCTGCTCTTCCTGTCCCTCCACTGGCGTCTCTCTCCTGGAGGCTTGCTCAGATGGGCTCTTACCAAAGCTGGCTGAGACCTTTCAACTCTACTACCATCGTTGGATCTCCATTGCATGGCAACATCGATGTGGTGATTCAGAATATTACTACAGCCATTGTTTCTGCAGCTTGAATAGGCAGTGCTTGTTTGTCATGTTGCCCCCAGCGAAAAACAGTGCCTTGATGGTCACTGGAAATCGCTGCGGATATTAGGGAACCTAGGTGGGTTCTACAATGTCATAAGCGGCACCCATCGATGTAGCACTCCGTGCCCGATTCCCTCAACTAATCAAAAGACGGAAGCAGGAGTGCTGGGCATGGTACGTCTCCACCATTGGAACATGAACCTCTCCTTCCCAGGCTTGGACTACCCTCAGATGGCTTTACGGATATCAGTCACTTGCAGGTGTTCCTGCGATTTCCACTCATGGTGCTGTATATAATGACCCAGACGCAATTGCAGAGCGTTTTACCGAGCATTGTCCTCGAACCTCTGCATTTGAGAATTACCATCCCGCCTTTCGTACCCTAAAACAGCGAGTGGAACGACAACACGTTTCTTTTACTACATGCCAGCCTAACCCATATAATGCTCCGTTAAGTGAGTGGGAATTTCTCAGTGCCCTTGCACATTGTCTTGACACAACCCCTGGGCCAGATCGCTTCCATTACCAAATGATTAAACATCCATCAGCGGATTACCAGCGCCACCTCCTTGTCGTCATCAATGGCATCTGGAGGGATGGCGAATTCCCGTTGCAGTGGCAAGAAAGTATCATCATTACAGTGCTAAAACCTGGTAAGAACCTGCTAGATATCAGTAGCTATCGTCCTATTAGCCTCACCAACATTCTGTGCAAGCTGCTCGAACATATGCTGAGCCAGCGGTTGTGTTGGCTCCTTGAGTCTTGGGACCTTTTGTCTCAGTCCCAGAGAGGTTTTCGCCAAGGTCGCTCCACCACTGACAACTTGGTATACCTGGAGTCTGACATCCGAAAAGCTTTCTCCCGCAGTCATTACCTTATTACCATCTTTTTTGATCCGACGAAAGCCGATGACACCACGTGGCGACACCACAGTGGGACCTCCGTGGGCAGCTCCTGATTTTTATGCACAACTTTTTGTCGCTTTGCACCGGTGCTTCACACAGTACGAATCGGTGCTTGACACAGTTCACCCATATCCAAGATAAAGGGGATCCACAGGGCTCTGTACTAGAACTTCCATTCTTTTTAGTGACCATTGATGGTTTCACAGCAGCTGTGGGGTCCTCAGTTATACCATTCTTGTAATCTGATGACTTTTCCTTTTCCTTTTGGCCCTCTGTTATTGGCGTGGCTGGGAGCCACACAAAAGGCGCAGTCATGGGCCCTCACCCACGGCTTTCAGTTTTCATGCTCCAAGACTTTCGTCTTACACTTCTGTCAGCAACATACAGTTCCTTCGCACCCACAACATACCCACTGGGGTGCAGGTCGCCCTACACTGTTTCAGCTGTGCAAAGCCCTTGTACACTCCCGTCTTGACTATGGGAGCTTGGCATATGGTTCAGCATCACCCTCGTTATTGCAAATGCTGGACCCTATACACCACTGTGGAGTTCAACTTGCAGCAGTAGCTTTTCGAATGAGCCCTGTGAACAGTCTACCCCTGCAAGTTCGGGTTCCTCCGTTGCAGATCAGGCGACAACAACTGCTTGCCAGTTATACCGCGCACATTCTTATCTCTCCTGAACATGGCAATTCATCTCTCACAACAGCGGCCCAGATCGGGGATTACAATTGCAGTCCGTATCCGGTCCCTTCTCACTGAACAAAAATCTTTTCCTCTACCACCTCTCCTGCGGGTACATTTACGTACACCTTCATGGTGTATATACCTCGACTACAGCTTCGTCTGGACCTATCACAAGCCACAATAGACTCAGTTCATCCTGTGGCCCTCCACCGCCTGTTTCTCACTATTCTTGACGCGTCCCAGGGATCAAGATGTAATTTGCACCGATGGCTTGATGATTGATGGTCACGCTGGCTTATGCTCGTGCAAGACATACTGAACAGCGCTCCTTGCCAGATGGCTGCAGTGTTTTCATTGCAGAGCTGATAGCCATCTCTTGCGCTCTTGAGCATATCCGTTCTTGCGCCGGGGAGTTCTTCCTCATCTGTAGCGACTCCCTGGGCCCCTTACAAGTTCTCGACCAGTGATATCCTCGCCAACCTTTGGTAACTGGCATCCAAGAGCCCGTTTACGTCCTCGAACGACGTGGAGGCTCAATGGTCTTCGTATGGACCCCGGGACACGGCGGAATCCCGAAAAATGAACTTCCCGACATGCTAGCCAAAGAGGCAACTCGTAAATCGAGTCTGGATGTCGACACACTGGAATTCGATCTCCGGTCTTCGATCGGTATTACGCCGCAGGCTTTTTGGGCTCTGGAATACAGAACGGCGCTGCCTGACTTCGCCGAATAAGGTACGTATGGTAAAGGAGACAAAGAATGGGTGGAGGTGCTCCATACGAGCCTCCCGCAAGGACTGCATTGTTCTATGCCGGCTCTGCATCGGCCGTACTTGGCTACCCCACGGCCACCTCCTACGTCGCGAGGACCCACCTCAGTGTCGCTTTGGTTCACGCTTGACACATCTTACTGCACTATCCAAATTTAGCCGCCCTGCGGCTGACTTTTAATCTCTCTGACGCGCTCCTTCGCTTTTAGGTGACAATGCCTCAACGGCTAATATTGTTTTAAGTTTTATCCCTGAATGGGGTCTTTATCATTCTATTTAGGGGTGGGCACCTTACTCTCATCTTTCAGGCCCTCATCGTACGTGCATTTTAGCACTTCCATTACCTGCCTCTCGAAGTCCTGGTGAGTGTGGTTTTTCTGCGAAACCTTGCAGACTTACTCTAGATGTCATTGTAGAAGCTAAACGCAGTGCAGATATCTTAATTATAAATGGAATTGGGGACCACCAGTAAAATACTCTAGACAACATCGATGACTACAAAGAAAAGTAAATGGGTCACATATTACAACTGCACATTCCATAATTCAATTGCGGAATGCCAAGACAGTGGCACTAGTGACATTGTCACAGATTCACAAATTTTACAGCCAGTGTTCAGCCTCGAGTAACGAAGCATTGGTCTGTATACTTAGGTAGATAAATGACTGTAAACGACAGAATGCATTTTCATGACAAATAATTGGCATGCAATTTTTGCTGCTTGTTCCTGGAATGTAGGTTAAAAAATTCTGTTTTTCTCTTAGCATATTTTTTATATTGCCTGAAGAAATACACGTCCAGAACTTGTGCATATTTAGTAGTTTTAGGTGGAGTGGTTTATAAATCTACATCTTTTCCCCCAGAGGCTTCCAGTAGTACTTGTTCATCCTTATGATCAAACTAGGGATCACAAAGCACTAGTGACTTTGGCGGCAAATGTGGATTCAAAACTGAAAGAAAAAACCTCTTCAAATGTTCTCTCGTCGTCTTCCTGCTGACACTTGCATTTTCGAAGACTAAAGAGGCCACCGTTTCTCTATTTCACTTGACACACGGGATCCAGACTTTCCATTTGGTTCTCGGAAGCAGTATAGAGTTTGTCTGCGAACCGTCCGCCCGTCGATAGAGCAATATCGCTCGTGTAGTGTGCGTTGTACTGTCAATCAGTGTAACGTTGAAACACTGTTCCTCTACCCTTTCGAGGATAGCGTTCTTGCCGAGGAAAGCTCGTACTCGAACTGACTTCGATCACACTTCCATATACAGGGTGTTACAAAAAGGTACGGCAGAAGTTTCAGGAAACATTCCTCACACACAAATAAAGAAAATATGTTATGTGGACATGTCTCCGGAAATGCTTAATTTCCATGTTAGAGCTCATTTTAGTTTCGCAGTATGTACTGTACTTCCTCGATTCACCGCCAGTTGGCCCAATAGAAGGAAGGTAATGTTGACTTCGGTGCTTGTGTTGACATGCGACTCATTGCTCTACAGTACTAGCATCAAGCACATCAGTACGTAGCATCAACAGGTTAGTCTTCATCACGAACGTGGTTTTGCAGTCAGTGCAATGTTTACAAATGCGGAGTTGGCAGATGCCCATTTGATGTATGGATTAGCACGGGGCAATAGCCGTGGTGCGGTACGTTTGTATCGAGACAGATTTCCAGAACGAAGGTGTCCCGACAGGAAGACGTTCGAAGCAATTGATCGGCGTCTTAGGGAGCATGGAACGTTCCAACCTATGACTCGCGGCTGGGGAAGACCTAGAACGACGAAGACACTTGCAATGGACGAGGCAATTCTTCGTGCAGTTGACGATAACCCTTATGTCAGCGTCAGAGAAGTTTCTGCTGTACAAGGTAAAGTTGACCACGTCACTGTATGGAGAGTGCTACGGGAGAACCAGTTGTTTCAGTACCACGTACAGCGTGTGCAGGCACTATCAGCAGCTGATTGGCCTCCACGGGTACACTTCTGCGAATGGTTCATCCAACAATGTGTCAATCCTCATTTCGGTGCAAATGTTCTCTTTACGGATGAGGCTTCATTCCAACGTGATCAAATTGTAAATTTTCACAATCAACATATGTGGGATGACGAGAATCCGCACACAATTGTGCAATCACGTCATCAACACAGATTTTCTGTGAACGTTTGGGCAGGCATTGTTGGTGATGTCTTGATTGGACCCCATGTTCTTCCACCTACGCTCAATGGAGCTCGTTATCATGATTTCATACGAGATACTCTACCTGTGCTGCTAGAACATGTGCCTTTACAAGCACGACACAACATGTGGTTCATGCACGATGGAGCTCCTGCACATTTCAGTCGAAGTGTTCGTACGCTTCTCAACAACAGATTCGGTGACCGATGGATTGGTAGAGGCGGACCAATTCCATGGCCTCCACGCTCTCCTGACCTCAACCCTCTTGACTTTCATTATGGGGGCATTTGAAAGCTCTTGTCTACGCAACCCCGGTACCAAATGTAGAGACTCTTCGTGCTCGTATTGTGGACGGCTGTGATACAATACGCCATTCTCCAGGGCTGCATCAGCGCATCAGGGATTCCATGCGACGGAGGGTGGGTGCATGTATCCTCGCTAACGGAGGACATTTTGAACATTTCCTGTAACAAAGTGTTTGAAGTCACGCTGGTACGTTCTGTTGCTGTGTGTTTCCATTCCGTGATTAATGTGATTTGAAGAGAAGTAATAAAATGAGCTCTAACTTTGTGTGTGAGGAATGTTTCTTGAAAGTTTGGCCGTACCTTTTTGTAACACCCTGTAGATTCGATCTGGGTGCTTTCTGTTGTGATGTGCTCATTGACTTCAGCAACAAATATTTGAACTCTGTGGATCGTCTCTTCTTCGTCGTCCTTATCTTTTCGTGCTTGATGCACAGTTGCACGAGTTGATGTCATTCTGAACGCCCTTACAAATTACTAATAGATTCCAGTGAGTCGGTTAATTTTGTGTACTCGACAATTCTGGCTGCGTCCAATGCGCAATGTTTTAAATGCTAACAATGAATGGAAGAAGAACCTCATTCTCGCGTTTTATCTAATTTCACCATTATACGTTTCTTGATGATATTTAACAGCGTCAGACCACTTCTTGTACTTCCTTCTCTTTTCTTTGCCATGTAGTCCAGTACTGTTTTTCACTGAAGCGCCAAAGAAACTGGTATGGGCATGCGTAATCAAAAACAAAGGTTTGTAAACAGGCAGAATACGGCGTTGCGTTGGCAACGCCTATATAAGACAACAAGTGTCTGGCGCAGTTGTTAGATCGGTTACTGCTGCTAAAATGGCAGGTTATCAAGATTTAAGTGAGTTTGAACGTGGTCTTACAGTCGGCGGACAAGCGATGGGACACAACATCTCCGAGGCAGCGATGAACTGGGGATTTTCCCGTACGACCGTTTCACGAGTGTACCGTGAATATCAGGAATCTGGTAAAACAGCAAATATCCGATATCGCAGCGGCCGGAAAAATATAATGCAAGAACGGGACCAACGATGACTGAAGAGAATCGTTCAACGTGACAGAAGTGCAACCCTTCCGCAAATTGCTGCAGATTTCAATTCTGGGCCATCATCAAGTGTCAGCGTGCGAACCATTTACTGGAGCCAAAGGCCCACTCGTGTACCCTTGATGACTTACGCATCGCCTGAGCCCGTCAGAACCTACATTGGACTGTTGGTGACTGGAAACACGTTGCCTGGTCCGACGAGTCTCCTTTCAAATTGTATAGAGGGATGGACGTGTATGGGTATGAAGACAACATCATGAATCCATGGACCCTGCGTGTCAGCAGGGCACTGTTCAAGCTGTTGGAGGCTCTGTAATGGTTTGGGGAGTGTGCTCTCGGATTTATATTGGGCCCTTATACGTCTAGATACGATTCTGACAGATGACACGTACGTAAACATCCTGTCTGATCACAAGCATGCACTGATCTCCATTGTGCATTTCGACGGACTTGGACAATTCCAGCAGGACGATGCGACACCATACACGTCCAGAATTGCTACACAGTGGCTCCAGGAACGCTCTTCTGTGTTTAAACACTTCTCTTAGCCATCAGACTCCGCAGACATGAATATTATTGAGCATATCTGGGATGCCTTGCAACATGCTACTCAGAAGAGATCTCCAACCCCTCATACTCTTACGGATTGATGGACATCCTTGCAGGATTCATAGAGTCAGTTTCCTCCATCACTACTTGAGACAGTAGTCGAATCCATGCCACGTCGTGTTGAGGTACTTCAGCGTACTCGTGGGGGCTCTACACGATATTAGGCAAGTGAATCAGTTTCTTTGGTTCTTCAGTGTTATATTGCTTTCAGCCTTCAGTGTATGGTACCTTGTCAGGATCGTGTTCTATGTGTTGAAACATCTGATGTGATAATCATCGTTCTCTGGTGTGTTGCCTTCAAACACCGTGATAACACTTTCAACTTCTAATCAGCAGTATGTTGGAATTCACTTTCACTGCTTTCATCGCCTCTTCTCGAACTTGAGGTATCATTACTCCTCACTAGCACCATAATTACTTGTTGGTGTTACAACAGTATCCATTTATAGTCGGCGTTGATATTTTTGTACTATAACAGACGCCAGAAAACATACCAATTAATTATCTGCTACACCAGTACCACTTTCACGAAGAACGTAATTAGTCGCAGTTAATTAGCAGGTTTGATTACCAATCGTCGCCCATTCTGACGCTTCACGACACAAATAAATTCACAAAATGCAAATTCACATACACACTGCACTATCTCCACTGGTCTCGAATGGCGCAGCGGCTGGCAAAGGTGGAATTCAGCATGGCGTACTCAGCGGTCTCTAATGGACGACTGCTGAGATCTGAAGATAGGAGAATATCGTTGGTGCAATCACGAACCTTTTAATGATTTCTCATGGGATTGTGGTGTAAACGTGTTCGTTCGAGTCTAGATACTTTCCTTGTAAGTTGCTTTACATCACTAATAATTTCAAATTGAAGACATGTGTCTATCACAGAAGAATTCAAGAAGTCTTCACTGAAGTCATTTACTCAAAGTAATCATCTCCCAGTCGTAACTTTGGCATACTAGCGATCACAGTGGGATTTCACACAAAATTAGCTGTTTCCGCGTCGGACTTTATATGTAAAACGCTGATTTCTGATCCTGCTTAGCATTTCACCCCTCAAGATTGCGCAACCTCCTTACGAGTTCCAGTGTGAGCCATGACGCAAATGCAATAGAGAAGCTTTGTGCAACGGAACTAAACTTGCAGTTATTGTCACAGATCAAAATATAACGTCAGATGAACTAACAAGAAAGCTTACTGCTGCATTGAGATGGAACTACCACTAGCTGCATGGTCTGCCTTCATCAAACACCTGTCACAATCTGTCCAGAACAAGGAACACTGTTTGTAACGTCTTCTCAGCGCGTGACAGCAGATGCATTACTTTTTCTGGTATTCATAATTAAACTGCTTTTATGAATCACAAAAGTAATCCACGCTTATACGCACACGGAGTCCTTCTTGTGATAAGTTTAGTATCGATCTGCCTCATACGAAACGTATTTTTATGGAAGATCTATTTCTTCTCTCCCATTCCGCACGGCGTCTTACTTTTTAGTTCCAACAGAAGTATTTCTACGCTCCTCTCTGGGATCTGGCTTCTGCCTGCTCCAGCGAACTCGCGTCACCTCACCTTCCTGAATTCTGATGCACTGGTCCAATAAAAATGACAGAAAACCCGAACTAGGCGCCGGATTTAGATGCAGGTTGCATTTACAAATTCCACATTTCTCTCAACACATTTTGTGTACTAATCGACAAGAAGTTACACTTTTTCTTTATTTAAGAGATTGCGTGATATTACGTTCGGAAATGAGCGTCGACAGACAAATAAAATGTCACTACCACGTCTCCGGCTGAATCTACCTACAATACTTTCTTTTATTCACGTTTGACGTCTCACTCATTTTCCTACTAGCACCTGACTACCATTTTTACTTGTTGTAAGAAAGCGGTGAATTGCAATCGGATATTCAGATAAGCTTCCCACATAGTAGCTTCCTTGGACAATTGGTCTAGTATTTAACTGTGCTTGACCTTTTATCCAAAAATATCCAAAGAATATATCTGCTTCTTCGAGAACATATCATTAGTTGGTGAGCTATGTCGATAGCAAGCTTACTCCTTTGTTTTCCTCAGCTCTGCCCTCTAACGCAGTGAGGATGCTTTTTGAATCGGAATTAGCTAAAAATTTTTTCTGCGTTCTGACTTAAAGAGTACTTGACGGCGTTCATCATTGTCGGTGCTTCCACTGTGTAAGAAAAGACTTATGATGGAAACGTAGTGATCGTAGTGCCCCGTCCTCGGACACAAGAAATCACACCCAGTTCTATCTTGCGACGCGATTCTTGAATCATCAATGTATACATGGAAACTATACCTCAGTTTATCTCGAAGATACATACGCACAGGCTATCATTCATACATTTCTGCCCAAGTTTACACTAAATTCCAAGCAGGAAAGCATATGTGTTAGGAACCGTAGATATTTATTTAGTTTCACATCAATGGCGAAGAAACCAGCGACGCGCTTCTTAAGAAGATGGCAGCACGTATTGTCCGACCGGGGTCGTTGTTTATCCACTTCCCGGAGCCAGTATGCATTTTCAGCTGATCTGTAGTGCAGATTGCGAAAACTGATTGTGCTTTGGTTGAAAATAGTTTTTGCATACTTCAGAAACATCTTACAAAGAAACACTTTATCACTTTGTAGTTTTCGTAGATACCTAACGGAGACTTGTAACCGATTGTGAAAGTCATTGTCATGGAACTGATGGAGCAGGTAGTGGAATCCTGCTTATCTTTTCTCGTAGGAGTGTCTTCATCATCGATTCGTAGCGTTCGTTCCAGTCGGCAGCTACCACTATTTATGAATTTAATTTACATCTAGTTCTGAATTTCGATATACTGGCGTATTATATTTGTCGTCCATCACTAATCAAATGTACGGTGTAGTACCGCTGTTTGAAATATAGCTATTACGGAATTTACTCTGAATTACTTTTTTTTTAAAATTAGAAGTCATTTTATAAACATTTCCACACTTTCTTTTTACAACTGAAATACTTTCCCGCCGGCCGCGGTGGCCGTGCGGTTCTAGGCACTTCAGTCCGGAACCGCGTGACTGCTACGGTCGCAGGTTCGAATCCTGCCTCGGGCATGGATGTGTGTGATGTCCTTAGGTTAGTTAGGTTTAAGTAGTTCTAACTTCTAGGGGACTGATGACCTCAGATGTTGAGTCCCATAGTGCTCAGAGCCATTTTTTTTAAATACTTTCCCAAAGAGTTTTTTTCCTCTCCATTTTTGTTTGAGTGGCAATCATTTTCTACATCTTACTTTGCTCCGTAAGAAGGAGTTACCCGAAGTTTCTAGAACTTTCGGGTTGTCTCGGTCGAAGGTTCCACGTTGACACCTGGTACCTCTTCTGCACATACGACCAATCCAAGAGCAGTCATAGAGTTTTACCTATAGCTTCCAAAAAATAAACTGACAAATCGCGCACTACAGACCTGTAGCAGCACGTAGAGGAAATTAGGTCCCAGGCTGAAATATAACCAGTATCAAGCAATCTTCACTACCTGCTCCATCAGTTTCCTGGCAATGACTTTCACAATCGGTTACAAGTCTCCATTTGGTGTCTACGATAAAGCGTTTCTTTGTAAGATTTTTCTGAAATATGAAAAATCGTTTTTAAACCAAAGCATAATCAGTTTTGCGCTACAGCAAGAGAAAGAAGCGCAGTCGATCTCTGTTTTATTAACCACCTACGACATTTGCTTTTGTCTTATCTAGAGGTGTATAAAAACCAATGTGAAGTCATGGCGCCTTTGAACTGTAGATATCCTGGAATTCCCTACATGAAAAATCTGACACAGGAATTTGGGGCGTGGATGAGGCGCAGGGAGTTAGCATTTATTGCACCTTGTTGTAGAACTTCACAATAACCGAAGACTGTTTTTTTTTTCCTTTAACATCTCAACAAAAGAGCTTTTCTGTATTTATACAGTCTGAAGTGATGGATCTACCTTTTAGTACACAGTCAGCATTTTCACTCCACTTTAAGTACTCGTCGAGTATCACATTCAGATGTCTTATGGACTGAAAATAATTCTGTAATATTTAGAACGACATGTGGAAAGGATACACGCAGATGTGAGCTGATGAGTCGTTGATGTGCTGTGAAGATTACTTGATACTTTTTATATATCAGCCCGACAGCTAATTTGTTAGTCTATTTTCAAAAGGCTTGGAGATCTTCATTAATATCGTTAACAGCTGACCTCAGATTTTCTCTTCTGCAGCCCAGAAACTACTAGAGATCATCTGCAAACGAAAGACAGTTACTGTGTAAGCGTACGGAAGATATGTCACTAATATGTGCGGAAAATAATAATCTATCTACATCTACATCTACATCTACATCCATACTCCACAAGCCACCTGACGGTGTGTGGCGGAGGGTACTTTGAGTACCTCTATCGGTTCTCCCTTCTATTCCAGTCTCGTATTGTTCGTGGAAAGAAAGACTGTGGGTATGCTTCTGTGTGGGCTCTGACCTCTCTGATTTTATCTTCATGGTCTCTTCGCGAAATATACGTAGGAGGGAGCAATATACTGCTTGACTCCTCGGTGGAGGTATGTTCTCGAAACTTTAACAAAAGCCTGTACCGAGCTACTGAGAGTCTCTCCTGTTGAGGGACACGTCCTTCTTCACTGCCTACTTCAAGCATGTAGGCGTCCTGTAAGAAATTATTCAGGTCAAATCAAGGTTTTGCTGAAATCGCGAATGATAAATACAGTAGATTGTAATCCGTCTATCGCCAGTTATTTTGATAAGACCAGTTGTGGTAATCTGATACTTCCGGAAACTAATAGTATTTTCGTTTCTATGCCTTCAGTTAAATGATCCAAAAATATTTATTTAACGGGATTTAAAAACGCTGGAAGAAGAGGGGCTTGGTACTAGGTCTGATAGGAATTTTACTTGGCCCACTTAAAAGTAGATGTGAATATTCATATCTTAATGAAATCATTGAAAATATCCTTTATAGCACGCAGTATCGCGTAGATGATATCTGTAATTATGGGGATGATGACACCATCAAACCCTCTGGCAGCAGGTTTGATCCGTATTAGCGATTTGATGACTGTCTGAGTGATGGCACATCTAAGGGATAACTTGAGCAGTGTTTTTATTTGCTCTGATGAGGTAGCTGGTGGTGACATCAGGCAGACACCACTGGAGATATTGGAGAGTTGAACACATTTTTGGCACAGAAACTTCGTTAGGAGACATTAGTTCATCTTCTAAATGATGACTGCTTACCCGCCATGTGAAGCCTTGAAAGTCTGTCACTAAAATTTAGAAGCATTTTTTAGAAGAAACTGTAATTCAGTTCCAAGAGGGAAGTCTTTTTCGAACACTCCCTTGCACTCACGAGTAATAGTATCATCTTTCTGAAGCAATAAAGGTACATTTCCCACAGTAACGTTAATAAAAATCAGGACCGATTAGTTTCTAAATGTATGGCATCTGATACCAACTACCTTGAATATAATCTACACTACAGAATCACGCAAAAGTTTATCATCTGCGATCTTACCTCTTAAACTGAATTCCGGATACGTGGGTGCAATTAGTTCCGAGACTACCGTAAATAAAACGCTAGAGACAGCAGCTAAGTTAAGTCGCAGAACTGTAAATTTCCTGGAGAAACGGGCTGTGTAACTCTCAGCCAACACCATTAATATCTCCCGGTGTTAAAGTTCCCTCATAAATAACTTGGAATGATGTGGTAGCTTCTCCCTTAGATATATAGTACGTTAGTTATTGAAGCTACCTCCATTATTCAACGGTTATGACTACACGTAACTCATAAATAAATAAAATGGTTACGTAGCCGCAACATGTGCGCGCAAAATATGTCATTCAAACAACTAGCGTCAGGAGGGAATGATTTATGTGTCGCTGTTTTTTGCCATTACCTGCCCTGGTTTCAGTGGGACAGTTATGCCGTTCATTTCGCTGGAGCTCCGGCTGGAACGACGCGGCGATATGTTTCTCAAGTTTGTTCCTCATACAGCGACAATTACACCATTAAAAATTTGATACATCAGCACTGGCGCCATGAACACAGTGGGAAATTGAATTATAAGTTATTAATATGTTGTTCTTCAGTAACACTGAATTCCAGAGCTATTCGCTTTCATTTTGTAGAGTACTCTCATAAATTCTCTAAGACTGACAGTTAACAGCAAATATTCCGAATAAGGATACTGATGACTTTCTCTTCATTAACAATGTAATGGATCGTAGTTGTAAAGTTGTGAGAGAGTGTGGAATTTACCAGTGTCTAACACAACAAAAAATCTCTAAATCAGTTACACACAAGCGTCCTCTGGGGTGTACAAACGCAGTATGTAGAGTTGAACTCCCATACTGCTAGTCTAGCCTGCAAAAACTAAATGAAACGGTGGGAGTCGTCTAAAAGGGTCTCACAAAATCAGTGATAGTAAATGCATTTTTAAGTAGGATAACAGTGACTTAATAGCTGATTTTATGTAATTTTTTAGTCAAGGATGACGCATCATCGAATGTTGTACGAACAAGCGACCAAAATTTAGAATCGTACTACAATTATTCCAAAAAAGGAAAATATTTAGAATGAAACAAAATTTGAGCAAATATTCAGTGTTGATTAATGATTACTGATACTAACATCTTTGACATACTTCGGTTCTAAGTCCGTTTGTGTATACTTCGCTGTGTTAACAACGCCTAGTAAAACCGAAAAGAAGGACGGAAGATTGGGTTTACAGTCCTGTCGACTTCGAGGTCATTAGACACAGAGGTCAAGATCGGATCGTGTCAAGGATGAGGAAGGTAATCGGCCTAGCTCTTCCAAAGGAATCATCCCGGCATTCGCCTACAGCTATTAAAGAAAGTCACTGAAAGCAACTACGATCTGTGTCTAAAAGAAAGTCTCCTATTCGACAATATTTTGATTAACAATTACATAATTTGTGCACTATATTATCTGCATTTTGAACCAGTCAGGTGCGAAGGTTATACTAGCCTTTTTTGGGAGCGCCCTAACATAAACAATTGAAAATGCGATTTGAGAGATTGATTGCTGTTACTTTAGATGTCCCTTTAAAACGACTTGAGACATTGGGTCGACTACTGACACCTACAGAAATAGCGTAAAGGCTCCAGTTACGAACAGCAATCCTCATTTCAAAACAGATCTCTCTCGACATCATTTTCGTATCATATAGTGCGATTATAAAGAAAGCTACTTGAATTCCGAAGAGTTTCATTACTCTCTGACTCGCGTGTTTACAGAAAGCTCCTTCGAAAGCCGTAATCTGAAATTCCTTTCCTTAGTTTAGAATGTGAAGACATTCTATCAAAATGATACGCACCCCACACTTGGTGCAGCAACAGTGAGGAAGAAAACGTAGCGCTCTTAGAAAACTTAACATTTACGCGTATCGAAAAAAGATCCGTCTCCGTAACTGAACGATCAACGTGTCTGACTGCTGTGCCTACGAGCTGGATTCACATCTCAATATCGCCAGAGATATTTTTGTGGAAGGACTGGAATAGAGTTCACTCAGTCTTGTGAGGCCATTTGAGAGATCATTCGAACGAGAAGCAGCAGCTTCAAGGGTTGGAAACTCGGAGAGAGGTGGGCTGACCCAATGCCCTACCATATCGAACCCAGTGATCCCACCAGCAGAAGATGACACATCGAGCGAACCTCAAAGACTGATAACCGGATTTCGTTTTAGGTATATCACCGTATATTTTGCGTTGGGCATTTACACTAGAGAAAATGAGTAGATCATCAATCTATAATCAACTTCACACGTGCAGGTAGATAAATTTACAAAGACTGAAAGAACACAGAATCGAATTTTCGTTTTCTTTTGTTCTAGACCAGTTCCAGAACTGACAATGCGCCGTAGAAATTTTAGTTCAGGACCTCACCCCTCAGGCACCTTGGTTGAATCGAACGTTCTTTCTTGCTTATTTAGAGTCGACAACAGAAGATGCGATGAAAGGAAGAAAAACGGAATGGGAAGGCGGGTGGGGCTTAACATCTAGTCAGTGGAGGACGGTTGTTTGCTCTGCAGCTCTGCACTGGATCATAAGTGTTAGACAAACTACGATAAACACAAATGATGTCATCGCACAGGGATCTGAGTCTACCTGTTATGAGACACATTCGTCATAGAACCACTTTCAGACTATTTCTCTACCGCTTCACATTGAAACAGCACATGGGAATAACGAACATCTAAATCTTTCGGCGCGAGCTGTGATTTCTGCTACTTCATTACGATGGTCATTTCTCACCTTCATGACATAGGTACCTTGTTTATAACACATGAGTCCGGTCGTCGAAGAAAGTTTAGCTTCACACACACACACACACACACACACACATACACATACACATGCACACACACAGATACACATACACACATTAACCTGTGTCGGGGAAACTTTCCGTTGAATCAATAATGAGGCAGTAGTAAATGATTATCACATCCTTCCAACTATCGACTATGTGATCAAAAGTATCCGGACACCCCCAAAAACATACGTTTCTCATATCAGGTCCATTGTGCTGCCACCTATTCCCAGGTACTCCATATCAGCGACCTCAGTAGTCATTAGACATCGTGAGAGAGCAGAATGGGGCGCTCCGCGGAACTCACGGACGTCGAAAGTGGTCAGGTGATTGGGTGTCACTTGTGTCATACGTCTGTGCGCGAGATTTCCACACCTTAACATCCCTAGGTCCACTGTTTCCGATGTGATAGTGAAGTGGAAACGTGAAGGGACACGTACAGGCCGATCACCGACAGTTGAAGAGGGTCGTAATGTGTAACAGGCAGACATCTACCCAGACCATCACACAGGAATCCCAAACTGCATCAGGATCCACTGCAAGTGGATGAGAAAACTTGGATTTCATGGTCGAGTGGCCGCTCTTAAGCCACATATCCCGCCGGTAAATTCAAAACGACGCCTCGCTTGGTGTAAGGAGCGTAAACATTGGACTATCGAACAGTGGAAAAGCGTTGTGTGGAGTGACGAATCACGGTACACAGTGTGAAGATCTGATGGCAGGGTGTGGGTATGGCAAATATCCGGTGAATGTCATCTGCCAGCGTGTGTAGTGCCAACAGTAAAATTCAGAGGCGATGGTGTTATGGCCTGGCCGTGTTTTTCATGGAGGGGGCTTGCACCCCTTGTTGTTTTGCGTGGCACTATCACAGCACAGGCCTACATTGACGTTTTAAGCACTTTCTTGCTTCTCACTGTTGAAGAGCAATTCGGGGATGGCGATTGCATCTTTCAACACGATCGAGAACCTGTGGCGGAGTGGTTACACGACAATATTATCCCTGTAATGGAATGGCCTGCACAGAATCCTCATCTGAATCCTATGGAATACCTTTGGAATGTTTTGGAACGCCGACTTCGTACCAGGCCTCACCGACCGACATCGATAGCTCTCCTCAGTGCAGCATTACGTGCACTATGGGCTGCCATTCCCCAAGAAACCTTCCAGCACCTCATTGAACGTATGCCTGCGAGAGCAGAAGCTGTCATCAAGGCTAAGGGTGGGACAATACCATATTGAATTCCAGCTTTAGCGATGGAGGGTGCCACGAACTTGTAAGTTATTTTCATCCAGGTGTCCGGTTACTTTTGTTCACATAGTGTATATTACTTGGTTTTAAACTGTATGTCCGAGTTGGAGATCGTATCTCTAATTTCTCAGAAAAGATTTTCAATATCCGATCTCATGTTGCACTAACGTCGCCGCAAAAGAACACAGTTACACATCGTGTCATCAGGCCCATTTAACGTGGATGGCGTACTATTCAGAGCAGAAAGAAAGAAAACGACATTTCTTGACTTGTAATACAGAATAAATTGCTGCCGAAGTTGTTGTAGCTTGAATCATTTATGTTAATCAGTTGGAGCCAAAAATACGGTTACGAGATTGTGAACGTTATATCATGACCCCAATAATGCTTGAGTTGCACATGTGAAAATAAATTCACAGCGCTTTAAATTTCAAGTTAAACTAAATACATATATCTGAACACATTATTCAGTTACTGCCATCAAAAAGAAAAAACTTTTGGAGCTCTTAATATTTGTAATACACTAGTGAACCGCCAAATTACGAGGAAACAACTCGTTGCCAATTTTATTGACGTTCTTATGAATGTCCTAGTTCCCTTTTTATGGAGACCTCACTCGCTGCGTAGACTATATTACGATTCACATTCACCCCTCAATGTCATCGTCAGTATTTCCAATTTGTGTGTTATTAACAAGATCGTTCAATGCCACTAAAAACATCGTTTTAACACAAAAGGTATTTTCTGCTGTCAGTTAGCATTTCTGTCGTCTGACCTACATACGACACGTTTCGGGAAAGTACTTCCATTCTCGAGTGCGTTTTATTACATTGCTTAGAAGCGATGTTTCCTTTCTGCGAGAAACTATATCTTTGCGCTAACTTCACTGTAATGTAAACACGCGTAGTTTACCGTTATTGACGTTTCTTTTTCTATTTTTCATTGAAAAATGTAAACAATACACATTCAGCAATTCGTGAGAGCTATGATACGCAGAAAACTACGAATACTAAATAAGTTTACACAGTTTTCTCGCTCTTCACTTGTGTACGGTAAAACTGAAATCACAAAGAAATCAAAGGAGACGATACTCAAATAATACCGTGAAACTGAATAAGTAATTACCTTTCTAATTATTCTGCAGAGTTCTCAGGTAAAATAGTAAGCTGGAGAACTGCGTTTCCATGTAGCATCAGTGTAATAATGTAGTATTCATTTATTTCAACTAAAAATATTGCTAAGAAAAATCATGCTTAAATAAAGACGTAAAGTGCAACGCATTTGCTCTCCTGGTGCATCTGTGCTCTTCTGAGTCTTTCTATTTTCATTTTCCAATACATAAATGGCGGGAAATGACACTAACGATAAATTAATGAGCGGTTGCTTTACTGGTGTCAAACCGATACAACACTGCACGCAAAACAAATATCACGTTTCCTGGTGTTATAACGTATCGCTGTGCTTTTGACAATAAAAATAATTTTTCACATCACACCAACCTTACGCTAAATAAGTAAGAGCGAGTTTGGCAGCAGAAAAAATATGATTGTTTTAAAAACGAAAGAATCAGTATTTTTGCTCTTATACCCCACTGTTTTCTTTTTTACGTCGAAAAACTGGAATCATATTGCTTTTCTAGCACGTCAATTGTGTTTACTTCTCGATACAAGATGTACCGTGAAGAGCATTTTCTGCAGTCAGGAATAAATTTTATGTAATATAGTGATAAACGAGTCACAAGCAGATAGCTCAGAGGTGTTACTTAATTAAGTGAATGGTAAAAAAGTCAACCGATCTAAGTGCCAAATCGAACACTTGTCAGAAGGATCCAAAAACAAAGTTTGTTTTGACCTTAACTTATTTGTATCTAAAAACCTGAGAATGAACTATATTGCCCACCTTACCATTGTAAAAAAACAATGAGGCAAAAGAAAAAAATAATGTATCAAGAAGGTTCTAGGCGCCGTGCCAAGGAACTGATTGCATTTTAAGCGCTAATTTGAAAGTTTTTGTTCCAAGTGCCGTTAATGCTGAGGTACCAGTTTTTGATAACACGTGTATAGAAACACATCAGTACTGTCTTAACGCGTGCAACTGTAGTCAACAAAAACTATTTCTCAAATCTAAGTTTCGGAACTCCAGAGGGAAGCTCTGCTTGCACAAAGTCCCCGCACCATCAAGTAATGAATGTCTGAAACATTTTCTACATGCTCTGACTCTTGGAACTAGACTAGGGACATTTAGGAGGGTACTAAGAAGACAAAGTGCGTTTTGCAAAATAACGTCACTTAGAATGTGTGACCTTTCCAGTCTTCAAATAATGAACAAGGACCATAAAAGCTCGTATTATAGATTACAAAGTCACGTGAGACCAGAATTTTCATTTCATTTGGCGTACACTTTATCAGAAGCAATTTTTGAACGCGCACGTACAGTATATTTCAGAAACTCAGGGTTAAAATTTATATGTACGATAGGAGAGAGGAAGATTTGCGTTTAACGTCGAGTCGACGAAGTGGCCGTAAGAGACGGATCACAGTCTACGGTTGGGAAAGGATATGAAAGGAAATCACCAGTGTCATTTTTAAAATAACCATCCCACAACTTCTTTAGGCAATTTAGAGAAAGCACGGGAAACCTAATTTAAATGTCGGGACGGACATTTTAACTGTCGTCCTCCAGAACGTGAGATCAGTTTCTAAACGCTAACCTCATTCGGTTAGTGGATGAGTGATACTTAACTGAGCATTCTGAGATTAGGAATTAATTGAATTGAATATTTCAGAAGGTACGAGACACTGAACAAGCACTGTCTCTGAGTGAGTGAGTGACTGTGTGTGTGTGTGTGTGTGTGTGTGTGTGTGTGTGTGTGCGTGTGTGTGGGAAGCGCGTGTTTACAGACCTTTATTGTTTCACAATAAACGAACACCCGCCACATCAATGTTGGTGGTGCTATCGTGAAAAATAACGCACAATCGTCTGTGATGTTTTCCCGGTAGACATTCGACACTGTTTGACATTCATTGCTGATTGTTGAAGACGAACCATTAGTCCTTAATGGAATCTGCACGCATGGATTTAATGTGTGCTGTTCTAGGGTTTAGTGCCCGTAGGGCCGAATGGATACACAGAAGAACTTGCTTCTCAGAGAAATTTCATGTCATGCATGAAAACTGTATCGTTAAAGGCAAATGGAACCAAGCTGTGTTCTCGGGGCATATAATTGATCGCACAGTGGAATTTGATGAGTTGGAGTTAGATCGTTTGGGAGAAGATTCGTCTGTAATATTCCATCAACTTGTAGGTGAAATGAACTCTTCATAATGTCGTACGTGGGGCGCACTCCAGGAGCAACCGTTAAACCGTTATCCCAAACAACGCGTGTAGTCAATGGGGCTAAATGAGTGAGAAATTAGACATTATTCTTGTTAGTAAATCAGGACGTAATTCATGCGATCCTAATTGTAGTCGTCTTTATGAACAGTTGATAAGAGCTTTGAGTTGTTTATGTGAGATGTAGTTTGTTTCCGTCAGTACAAAATAAAATATTACTTTACGATCGTTTGCTCCTTGTCCCAAAATAATCATGTTAGGATAAACCACCAGCCGTAGGACGGCTCACCTGAGATGATTATTACTTATGGTGTGAGCCTATGTTATACGCTTATCACTTACGTCATCGATTGAAGAGGGTTAACTGTATGTGAATGAGTGTATATTTTTCCTTCTTACTTGATGTTAACCTATTTACGTGCTTATAGTTCAAGCTTGTACTTCGGTATAGACATCACCTACAACGCGTTTTTGTTTGTCATTAATAAATAATTTTATTTACACTCCTTCCTGATTGTTGTGTGGTGACTATGCTACTAGTTCATTATTTATATTTCCACTGCTGTAGCTCTTTTATTCTATATGACAATTACCGTACTCTAGACTACAACCTCACATTCACCTTTGGTTACATTTTAAGTCGACTACAATATCTTCCAAAGATATTCTCAGCTAACAACTACTTCTGAATATGAAATTTGATACACACACATCAAAAAAAAGTTTTGCATCACGTCGGTTCCGAGACTTCCGGAACCCGTACAGAAAACTGGAATAGAGATCAACATAAACATCCTTTCCGCCCTTTTTACTGCTCATGAAAACCACACACTGTATGTTGAACCACCATACAGCGAGACTTTCTGAGGTGGTGGTCCAAATTGCTGTGCACACCGGTACCTCTAACACCCAACAGCACGTTCTCTTGCACTGATGCATGCCTGTATTCGTCGTGGCATACTACCCACAAGTTCATCAAGGCATTGTTGGTCCAGATTGTCCCACTCCTCAACGGCGATTCGGCGCAGATCCCTCAGAGTGGTTGGTGGGTCACGTCATCCATAAGCAGCCCTCTTCAATCTATCCCAGGTATGTTCGATAGGGTTCATGTCTGTAGAACATGCTGGCCACTCTAGTCGACCGATGTCGTTATCTTGAAGGAAGTCATTCACAAGATGTGTACGGTGGGGGCGCGACTTGTCGTCCATGAGGACGAATACCTCGCCAATTTGCTGCCGATATGGTTGCACTGTCGGTCGAAGGATGGCATTCACGTATCGGACAGCCGTTACCGCGCCTCCATAAACAGCAGCGGCGTATACCGGCCTCATATAATGCCACCCCAAAACAGCAGGGAACCTCCACCTTGCTGCACTCGCTGGACAGTGTGTCTAAGGCGTTCAGGCTGACCGGGTTGCCTACAAACGCGCCTCCGACGATTGTCTCGTTGAAGGCATATGCGACACTCATCGGTGTAAAGAACGTGATGCCAATCCTGAGCGGTCCATTCGCCATGTTGTTGCGCTAATATGTACCGCGCTGCATAGTGTCGTGGTTGCAAAGATGGACTTCGCCATAGACGTCGGGAGTGAAGTTGGGCATAATGCAACCTTTGCGCACAGTTTGAGTCGTAACACGATGTCCTGTGGCTGCACGAAAAGCATTATTCAACATGGTGGCGTTTCTGTCAGTGGTTCACCGAGCCAAAATCCTTAGGTAGCGCCCACCCACTGCAGTAGTAGCCCTTGGGCGGCCTGCGCGAGGCATGTCATCGGTATTTCCTTTCTCTCTGTATCTCCTCCATGTCCAAACAACATCGCTTTGGTTCACTCAGAGACGCCTGGACACTTCCCTTGTTGAGAGCCCTTCCTGGCACAAAGTAACAATGCGAACGCGATCGAAACGCGGTATTGACCGTCTAGGCATAGTCGAACTACAGACAACACGAGCCGTGTACCTCCTTCCTGGTGGAATGAGTGGAACTGATCGGCTGTTGGAGCCCCTCCGTCTAATATTCGCTGCCCGTGCATGGCATTTTACACCTTTGGGTTGGTATAGTGACATCTCTGAACAGTCAAACGGACTGTGTCTGTAATACAGTAACCACAGTCAACGTCTATTGAGTTCTGGGAACCGGGGTGATGAAAAACTTTTTTGATGTGTGTATATCGGTAGAATGCATTTTAACACGGTCCTCGAATTATGCTACAGAGGCTACACCGTATACCTCCTACCTCTCTGGTGTCTTATCTTTTTGTAGATCTCTATGTCAACTGCTGTTACGCTGAGCAAATCTTTATTAGACTTTTGTGGAACATATAGTTTTCTTTTCGTGTATCTATTGTAAATTTCTGGATTTTCTCTCAGGCAGAAAAGAAAATGGTCTATGTGTTTACCGGTATGTTTTTCCCTTGCAAGTATTCATGAACCAATTATGTTTATATACTTACACTCCTGGAAATTGAAATAAGAACACCGTGAATTCATTGTCCCAGGAAGGGGAAACTTTATTGACACATTCCTGGGGTCAGATACATCACATGATCACACTGACAGAACCACAGGCACATAGACACAGGCAACAGAGCATGCACAATGTCGGCACTAGTACAGTGTATATCCACCTTTCGCAGCAATGCAGGCTGCTATTCTCCCATGGAGACGATCGTAGAGATGCTGGATGTAGTCCTGTGGAACGGCTTGCCATGCCATTTCCACCTGGCGCCTCAGTTGGACCAGCGTTCGTGCTGGACGTGCAGACCGCGTGAGACGACGCTTCATCCAGTCCCAAACATGCTCAATGGGGGACAGATCCGGAGATCTTGCTGGCCAGGGTAGTTGACTTACACCTTCTAGAGCACGTTGGGTGGCACGGGATACATGCGGACGTGCATTGTCCTGTTGGAACAGCAAGTTCCCTTGCCGGTCTAGGAATGGTAGAACGATGGGTTCGATGACGGTTTGGATGTACCGTGCACTATTCAGTGTCCCCTCGACGATCACCAGTGGTGTACGGTCAGGGTAGGAGATCGCTCCCCACACCATGATGCCGGGTGTTGGCCCTGTGTGCCTCGGTCGTATGCAGTCCTGATTGTGGCGCTCACCTGCACGGCGCCAAACACGCATACGACCATCATTGGCACCAAGGCAGAAGCGACTCTCATCGCTGAAGACGACACGTCTCCATTCGTCCCTCCATTCACGCCTGTCGCGACACCACTGGAGGCGGGCTGCACGATGTTGGGGCGTGAGCGGAAGACGGCCTAACGGTGTGCGGGACCGTAGCCCAGCTTCATGGAGACGGTTGCGAATGGTCCTCGCCGATACCCCAGGAGCAACAGTGTCCCTAATTTGCTGGGAAGTGGCGGTGCGGTCCCCTACGGCACTGCGTAAGATCCTACGGTCTTGGCGTGCATCCGTGCGTCGCTGCGGTCCGGTCCCAGGTCGACGGGCACGTGCACCTTCCGCCGACCACTGGCGACAACATCGATGTACTGTGGAGACCTCACGCCCCACGTGTTGAGCAATTCGGCGGTACGTCCACCCGGCCTCCCGCATGCCCACTATACGCCCTCGCTCAAAGTCCGTCAACTGTACATACGGTTCACGTCCACGCTGTCGCGGCATGCTACCAGTGTGAAAGACTGCGATGGAGCTCCGTATGCCACGGCAAACTGGCTGACACTGACGGCGGCGGTGCACAAATGCTGCGCAGCTAGCGCCATTCGACGGCCAACACCGCGGTTCCTGGTGTGTCCGCTGTGCCGTGCGTGTGATCATTGCTTGTACAGCCCTCTCGCAGTGTCCGGAGCAAGTATGGTGGGTCTGACACACCGGTGTCAATGTGTTCTTTTTTCCATTTCCAGGAGTGTATTATGGAATTTCTATTTTTATTTTTTCATGTACATTACGCATTCCTCTTTTTACTTCTGGTAGAAGATATTCTGTGAAGATTGTTCACGATCAGAACCGGTAAATGCTGAAGTTCGAATAAAAAGCTATGGTTAAGATACACTTTTTTCAGTTACTCTAAGATTGTTGAATACCACATTAAATATAATTTTGATCCTAGCTGTTTGGTACGCCCTGATGTCAGCGACTAATCCGATTATACCTAGTTATTGAAATTTTCTGAAACAAAATTCCTGTACGACGCAACAGTCGGAAGCAGTAAAGTTGATCATTCCGTTGACAGGAGAGCACACTCGCTATGTGGTATGATTCGTAAACTCGCCGTACCTTGGAGCGCGTGGCATAACAGTTCTGCACTGCAGAGCAGGCCAAATCCACGCGGCAGTACTTCGCGGTTTACTCAATTCGTCGTACATAACCGGAAACCGATCCTCACATCCGGAATAAAGCGCTCTGCGAGCCATACGAAAAATACGTGTTCTGGGACAGTGTCATCTCCACCTCACATTTCTTAAACCCAATTTCTACAGAATATTATAATAATTACAAAAGCGTCAGAGAATCTCTGGTATTTTTATGCGCAGCGTAAAACAATAGCAATTATATGTTAGTCGAGGCATCCTAAACGTTCTCGTAGCTATACTAGGGCAACAATTCCTGTTGAGGTGTACATTTTGCACCACAGCATTTCAGAGGTAGTGATGTAGTGGGGATTTTCCAGTACGACCATATCACAAGTATACTGTGAATGTTTGGAATCCAGGAATACATCAAATCTCCGACATCACTGCGGCCGAAAAAAGATCCTGCAACAACAGGACCAACGACGACTGCAGGGAATCGCGCAACGTGACAGAAGTACATTACCGCAAATTGCTGCAGATTTTAGTACTGGGCCATCAACAAATGGCAGCGTGCCAACCAATCAACGAAACATCATCGACATGGGCTTTCGGAGTCGAAAACCCACTCGTGTGGCCTTCATGACTGCCGACATTGGACTGTTGATGACTGGAAACATGTTGCCTGGTCGGACGAGTCATATTTTAAGTTGTATCGAGCGGACGGACGTGTATGGGTATGGAGACAACCTCATGAATCCATGGACCCTGCATGTCAGCAGGGGACTGTTCAGGCTGGTGGAGGCTCTGTAATGGTGTGGGGCGTGTGCGGTAGGAATGATGTAGGACCCTTGATACTTCTAGATACGACTCTGACATGTCCATTGTGCATTCCGACGGACTTGGGCAATTCCAGCAGGACAATGTGACACCCCACACGTCCAGAATTGCTACAGAGTGGCTCCAGGAACACTATTCTGAGTTTAAACACTTCCGCTGGCAACCAAACTTCCCAGATATGAACATTATTGAGCATACCTGGGATGCCTTACAGCGTGCTGTTCAGAAGAGATCTCCACCCCCCCCCCCCACCCCCCTCCTTGCTGTTACGGATTTACGGACATCCCTGCGGGATTTATGGTGGCAGCTCCCTCCAGCACTACTTCAGACATTAGTCGAGTGTATGCCACGTCGTGTTGGGCCACTTGTGCCTGCACGCGGGGGCCCTACATCATGTTAGGCAGGTGTACCAGTTACCTTGGCTCTTTAGAGTATAAGCACCACCGGTCTTGCCTCATCCGGATCAATATGGACCGACCTATTGCCGCGCCGTCCTCAGCCAGGGCAGGTGCAGTAGGGAGGGCTGGAAGGTGAGCACAGGTTTAGCACACCTGATGCCTCTACTTCTCTGTCGAGTGGTTCCTCATCTGGCATCATGAAACTGGGTAGACCACGTTTCCATCCTCCCTGCCAGCAAAAATCTCTGGCACTGCCGGGAGCCGAATCCGTGTCTTCCGTATGGACACTCAACGACTATTCGGGCAGAGATAATACGTAAATGTTAAAAACTTTCTGCCCCCGGTTTTTGTTCGTTCAGATGAAAGCGCAGACCCATTGTCAACAAAAACTGTGACGAACAAATAATTTCATTCTCTCCCTGCAGTCATTTTTGCATTCTGCAACTTCTTAAGAACTACACGACTGGCCATTAAAATTGCTACACCACGAACATAACGTGCTACAGACACGAAATTTAACAGACAGGAAGAAGATGCTCTGATATGCAAATGATTAGCTTGTCAGAGCATTCACACAAGGTTGGCGCCGGTGGCGACACCTACAACGTGCTGACATGAGGGAAGTTTCCAACCGATTTCTCATACGCAAACAGCAGCTGACCGACGTTGCGTAGTGAAACGTTGTTCTGATGCCTCGTGTAAGGAGGAGAAATGCGTGCCATCTCGTTTCCGACTTTGATAAAGGTCAGATTGTAGTCTATCGCGATTGCGGTTTATCGTATCGCTACATTGCTGCTCGCGTTGGTCGAGATCCAATGACTGTTAGCAGAATATGGAATCGGTGGGTTCAGGAGGGTAATACGGAACGCCATGGTGGATCCCAATGGCCTCGTATCACTAGCGGGCGAGATGACAGGCATCTTATCCGCATGGCTGTAACGGATCGTGCAGCCACGTCTCGATCCCTGAGTCAACAGATGGGGACGTTTGCAAGATAACAACCATCTGCACGAACAGTTCGACGACGTTTGCAGTAGCATGGACTATCAGCTCGGAGACCATGGTTGCGGTTACCCTTGACGCTGCATCATAGACAGGAGCGGCTGCGATGGTGTACTCAACGACGAACCTGGGTGCACGAATGGAAAAACGTCATTTTTTCGGATGAATCCAGGTTCTGTATACAGCATCATGATGCTCGCATCCGTGTTTGGCAACATCGCGGTGAACGCATATTGGAAGCGTGTATTCGTCATCACCTTACTGGCGTATCATCCGGCGTGATGGTATCGGGTGCCATTGGTTACACGTCTCGTTCACCTCTTGTTCGCATTGACGGCACTTTGAACGGCGGACGTTACATTTCAGATGTGTTACGACCCGTGGCTCTACCCTTCATTCGATCCCTGTGAAACCCTACATTTAAGCAGGATAATGCACGACCGCATGTTCCAGGTCCTGTATGGGCCTTTCTGGATAAAGAAAATGTTCGACTGCTACCCTGGCCAGCACATTCTTCAGATCTCTCACCAATTGAAAACGTCTTGTCAATGGTGGCCGATCAACTGGTTCGTCACAATACGCCAGTCACTACTCTTGATGAACTGTGGTATCGTGTTGAAGCTGCATGGGTAGCTGTACCTGTACACGCCATCCAAGCTCTGTTTGACTCAATGCCCAGGCGTATGAAGGCCGTTATTACGGCCAGAGGTGGTTGTTCTGATTTCTCAGGAGCTATGTACCCAAATTGCGTGAAAATGTAGTCGCATGTCAGTTCTAGTATAATATATTTGTTCAGTGAATATCCGTCTATCACCTGCATTTCATCTTGTTGTAGCAATTTTAATGGCCAGTAGTGTACTTGTATGTGACACAAAATCTGACCGCTGGATCTGTGCAGTTTAATGTGCATACTTCAAAGGAGTGTGGTTTTTTTTGTTATTATTTTTTTTCTTTTATTTTCTTTAAATATTCCCTACTACAATCTTTACAAGCATAAAAGATCGTAGGATTGAAAAATGACTTCGGGAGGAAATAATTTGAAATCTAATTAACTTCGGTTATTAGTCAGAAGGCTGGTACAACAGTCCTTGTACCACCCAAGTGTACGACACCATACATTGACAAAAAAGCAGAAAAATAGCCCATTACGCTTTCAGATCTTCGTAATACTATTTATATTGTGGGGAAGTAACGTGAAAGACGACCGTTATCCTCGGATGACTCAGTGAAAAATAGATATTGATCCTTGCGTAGTCAAGCGAAGACGCGATTTAAGCAAAGGCGTGGATACACAACTGCAAAATAATGTCCCATAAATGCTCCTGAAAATCATGTAACATTGAATTACGTCAACATAACTCAAGCAAAAGACGGTCTCACCAAAAATTCTGGACGATGCAGCATATTTATTTCCATCTGAATAATACTCAAACCAAAACGTCTGAGCTTTACAAATCTTCAGCATGCAGTACCATGTTAGCAGCGCCCGGCGCTGACCAAGCGAGAAGGAAAACTAGAGCAGGAAGTCAGGCAAGCGATCCTGCCGACCCAAATACGTAACTCTGTGCGAAACAATCTGGTTGGTTAACAAGTCTCTACAATCAAAGAAAAATTTTAAGACATGTTTTTCCACTAATCAAGAACAGATATGACTCTTTTAGCAGACGAAAACACGAGTTATAGAGTCTTTCAGTAATGCAAGTGATTCTTAACTCTCACACTGATACATAACCTGAAAGACATTTATAGCCGACAGCTACCAGTCTTTCCAGAAGCCATTGTCATGATGTTCACTTCAAGTGCATAACCACATGTGCTGCAAATTTAGGCTCGAAAGACAGGACTGATACGTGAATTCCCGAGAGTAAAATGCAAATAATTTTTCCGGATGAAATCTGTGGCTTCATACTCAAAACGGTCCCTCCCCACAGGCTGCCAAGAAGGTGGGAAGGGGGGGGGGAGGGGGGAGGGGGGAGGGGGGAGGGGAGGTGTTACTTTCGCCATCCCGTTTGGTCCGTGGCCCGCACCACCTGCTCATTTCAGATACAATTCCGATGAAACGAGTTCCAGTAATCAGATTCGCGGAACAATTTATCTCCTCAGATAGGGCTTTAAAGTCTCTTGATGGCTCCCTTTCCAGCACCAGATCTTCCCGTATTACCGACGGCTTGGCCATTAAAGAGCTGGTTATTGTTCCCAGATCCGACATTACGAAGTTAATAAGATATCCTTTCCTGGTATAGCCACACTACCAAGAAAGGAATAGTTTCCATAGCGGTTTAATTCTACACGTTTTTGTCGAAACGCTACGAAAGAAGAGGCAAAGACTGACTCCGAAAAAATTCAATTATTTCCAAATATAATTTTTAGCTAAAATAAAAGTCTTTAGAGTATGATGCAGCGTCATATTGTGAAGTATGAGTCTTTACTTATTTATGTCCTGTAGGACCACGCGAGCCGGAGCTACTCGATCATGGAGCGCGTCAGTACATACTTCTACAGAATGCTGATTAGAAAATTTATAAACATCAATATTAAACAATTAATGGGACACGAAAAAATTGTAACGGAGAATTCGAATAAACAGAACAGTCCGGAGAAAATTTCTCAATTACTGCGAGTGACTCCTTTATAGAACAGAAGGAATGTGCTGCAAGGAAACCTTTCAAGTTGGATTTGAATACTCGGGATTTATTACACAATACTTTCAGTTCTGGTCACACCTGCTGAAAACGACACCTGCTAAGTAGCACACACGTTCCTGTACAATGCTTAAAGAACTGTTGTCCAAGTGTTTATCGTTTTTCCATCTGGGGTTCACTGAATGAAGGTTGCAGATCCTTCCGAATAAGTCAATATTGTCAAAAACAAATACCGCTATTAAGTATACACTATCTGATCAGTTGTATCTAGACACCCATAAACAATAAGGAATTGACCACTGGATATCACGAGACCCGAATCCACCAGTGTAAAAGGAGGCGGGAAGTGTGTGTAAACAGTGGAGTGGCAGTAACACGAGAATGGCTCCCTCAGGACTGCTCAGTGACTACGAACGTAGTCATTCCATTTCACCTGAGTAACAAACCCATCGGGGACATTTCTACCCTTATAAGTTGCCCAACTGTTAGTCATGTGTTAGGGAAGCGAACCGCGAAGGAACAACCCAGCAAAAGGAAAACCGGACAGACCTCATGTACCATCGGAGAATTGCTGGCAGTTCTTGTAAAAAATTGCATGAAATCAGCGGAAGAAATCAGTCGTCGAGATCCAAAGTAATCCTGCTGTCACAACGACTGTGCATAGAGAATTAAAAATAATGGGGGTCTAATTGTCGAGCAGTTCCTCATAAGCCATACATTTCGGCAGTCAAAGTTAAGGGGAGACGGAAGGCAAGTGGACTTCAAAAATTCGATTTTCATATTTTAGCATATTTGAAATGCCTAGTCTTTCCTTCATGAAACAGGTTTTGTTCTATATAAATAGGACAATTTTTCCGTGAGATATGGTGGTTTTCCTGACTCTCTGTGCAATCTGGAGACGGTGACAGCAAGGCTTATGACTGGGTATGTGAAGAACAACTCTATGGTCCTAATGTCACAGTTTCTAAATTATAGTGCATTGGGCATGTCCAAAAGAGAATGGGGTCCAGGTTGAGAAGATTATTGAAAGAAAAGTCAAAACTAGTATTGGAAGATGGTACGAAGATAGGTGGTAAAGGTCGCCTGACAAATATTGAAATAGATAGATTACAGAATTATTATGTCTTGACCATAAGAAGAAATGTAGGGAATTTAGAAAACATGAAAAAAGCTGTATGAGCTATCTTTTTCCATAATCTTTCCACAAATGAAAATCCAGTGCACGGACTTTGCCCGAATGGTCCTGACACTTGGTGCAAGTACAGGAGAAGAGCCAGATATGACCACAAACATTCTTTACCTGCATCAGTAATGAATGAAATTAAACCCATATTTAGAGACCTTTGTAAAGATACCTTGCTGAAGAAATGTCTTCATGGGAAAACCCAAAATTTAAATGAATGTACAAATTCTGTCATTTGGAACCGGTTACCGAAAACTGTATTTGTTCAGCTTAAAACCCTCAAATTTGGTGTTTATGATGCTATTTTATGCTTCAGTGATGGTGTAATTAGAAAACTGGATGTTTTGGAATTATTGGGCATAAAATCTAGTGCAAATAGATGAAGAGAGAATCCGCAAAGCAGATATTGCTAATTTAAAATGTATAAAAGAGGCCAAACAGAAAAGAAGATTCACCAATAGAAGAAAAGATCAGTGTGATTCAGATGATGCTCAGTATGGCGCAGGAAAATATTAGTGGTAAGTAATCTCATCAATAACTATCCTAGAATTGCAATACTAAACTATAAATTGATTTTTCTCAAAACTACATTTTTTTCACTTTCTGATACCATTATTTGATAAAGTAATAGGGTTAGAAACATGGAATGTCGTCAGTTTGTGCAGCAGATGGTAATAAGTTATTACAAGTAAATTGAGAACCACCAAACAATCAGAAACTGTTTCATAATAAGTAATGTACAAATAAAAGTTAAATTTTACTAGTGAAAGAATAAATTTGTTTTCTTCAAAACCATAACAGGTAATATATTCATTTTACTTGTAAATTGAGGCATATATGTTATATATATGCAGCAAAAATTTCATTATTTTATCACTTACAGTTCTTTTGAAAAGTGTACCTATTCAAAGGGTAAAATAGCATGGGCAGAATAGGGATAAAAATTGCCTTCCGTCTCCCCTTAAGCGATGTTCGTGGTGGTGTAAAGAGCGACGCCACAGGACAGTCAGTGAGAAAAATACGAGTAGTGTGGAGTGATGAATCATGCTCCACCCTATGGCAATGTGACGGAAGGGCTTGGGTTTGGCAGCTGCCTGGAGAACGTTACTTGCCATCATGTATAGAACCAGCAGTGAAGTACAGAGGGTGCGACGTTGCGGTATAGGGCTATTTCTTGTTTGGGGTGTGATCCCCTTAATGAGCTTCATGAAATGCTGAATGTGGAGGGATGTGAACTCATTTTACAGCAATGTGTAGTGTTATCAGTTAAGGAACAGTTAGGAGCAGGTGATTTTGTATCAGCATGACAATGCGACCTGTCGTAAATCAGCATATGTGAGGGAATGGTTTGTGGGCAACAACATTCTTGAAACGGACTGGCCTGCCCAGAGACCCGACCTCAAAGCAGAGGGAGACCTTTTCAACTGCGTTGACTTCCCTCCAGACCCAAGTGTTCAACATCACCACATTTCTGTTTTGGTTCTTGAGGAAGAATGGGCTGCAGTTCCTACGCAGACACTCAGATACATCACTGAAAATGTCCCAGATTTCAAGTCCTAAAGGTGATGAGGGGATACATCTCTTATTAATATCCACCAACAGTTCTCCTGATACTTTTCATCAAATAATGTACGTAAAGGGATTTCGGAGTTATAATTGAAAGACCCATGAACGACGTCCTACACGAAGATTAAGAAACGACACTACGGATAAGTCTGACCGCACTTTATTGAGGTAAGTACGCCTAGTGCATGGAGTTGATCCAAAATATAACAGAATACAAGCTAATACAGGGATAGTAAACAAACCTTCGCCTTTCAATGTCAGAGACAATGGCGATCATTCATCTAGTGAAGATAGTATCATTGAGTTTCTGCACAAGATCTTGAACGCGGTAATTCGAAAAACGCCTTCCATCTATTGCCAGTCCTTAATAATGTAAAATGTTCAAATTCACAGTATGATCATCTTGGGAGAGTAAAATTTCACTTTTACCAGAGTTCCATGTCGCAAACTATTCTTTTTATGTTTTGTTACATTTAAGTGTCAGCCTTCTAAAGGTATGCCTATGCAGATGTGCTATCAGGCTGACTAGAATTGGTACAAGATAAGGAGACTTTGTTTATGACTGAAAGCTTGTGGGCCTAGGTCTCAGGGCGCGATGGGGCCGAAATGGATAGGTGATCACTTCTGGCCAGCCAGGTATGGAGACGAGCACCGTGACTGGAAATGTGGAAAATTCCAGAAGGGGGAGCTGGACAATGTCTGCTCACTTAGCCGAAGGCAGAACGCAATAGCAATGGTGGCTTCTGAGACAAGATGAAAGATGGTTTCTCACATCTCTTTGAAATTCGACAGTAGTCCATAGACAAATATTAAAGCAAATCTGAATACATCTATGATCTCAGAAAAATGAGGTACATCCACTGACACAACGATATTTTTACTATCTACATGTACGTGATTACTCTGCTATTCACAATTAAATGCCTGGCAGAATTTAATTTACATAGTGAACCTCTGTGTTAACAGCTTTTAAACGCTTCATGCAATTTTAACAAACGGTATCTCAGACGACAGCATTTGTACTACAGCTATAACCACAGAAAGCCACCAATCTGTGCCTATTTTCTTTATTGACTTACGACATCATTTATACCCTTTTTACTAAGCAAAACTTTGTCAGTATATCGTATTCTCCACAGAAAAACAGAAAATGAATACCTTATATGTGGTCATACTTGTGCTTTACTTAATAAATACTTCACTATTTTGCCAGTAACTTTAAATATTAATTACAATTGCTAATACAAAAACAGGGTAGTTTAAGAGTGGTCAATCGCCTATGTTAACTGACACCACTGTTAAAGAGTGCGAAAAGACGCTTCTGTCAAGCACACGTAAATAACTGCTTCGACAATGTTTAGCGATAAACAGCTGCAATTTAACGCAAGCACACTTGCACAAGAATATTAGCTTCCTTATTTAAGAACAAAACATTAAGTGTAATTTATTGTAAATGATCTGAGTGCGACTGAATATATATAACATTTCTTTATTTAAATACTGTTGCAGTTTATTAGTGTAGTTAGGGAAGTGGTAAAGTTGAGTCAAATCATATGTGTAGAACTTAAGAACAATATATTTTGTCCGCACCCGGTAGCTGAGTGGTCAGCGCGACACTGTCAATCCTAAGGGCCCGGGTTAGATTCCCGGCTGGGTCTGAGATTTTCTCCGCTCAGGGACTGGGTGTTGTGTTGTCCTAATCTTTTGCCGGCACGGTAGCTCAGCATGTTCGGTCAGAGTGGTGGTTGACCTCTCTTATAAGAAAACTGAGTAGAAGGATCAACAAAGCAGCTTTAACGGATGCCATGTGACGTCCGCAACGACCAAACACAACGATCAACAACGAACAAAAATGAAAAAAGAAATCATCATCATTTCATCCCCATCGACTCGCAAGTCGCCGAAGTGGCGTCACATCGAAAGACTTGCACCCGGCGAACGGTCTACCCAACGGGAGGCCCTAGTTGCACAGTATTTACATTTACAATATATTTTGGGTGGGGACGGCCTTCAACCAATGGAAAAGCAGACAGTGCCGGAACACCACTGTAGTCAAATGGGGAGAGACACTTTTCGAGTGAAGGTCTCAAGGAAGCAATTCAAAATACTTATACGTTAGGTCTCGAAGTGGACACTCCACGTAGAGATCTGGTAGAAGGCAGACTTTCCTGTGGTAATACGTGATACTCAGTCGTGTCAGTGATAGACTCTGGCTGGTTTAGGGCCACTATAATTCTTTAATTTCTAAAGGGACTTCGTATTTCTGGAGGTCTGAATGTGCTTCAGGGCAAAGCACTATCATTATTCGCTACCATTACGGAATGGAGAACAGACAGAGCATGAGTCACTATTCTCTGTATTTCGTGTGTTAATTTGTGAATCATCATGTTGAACGCTGAACTGTTTTGAGTTTCCGAATACTTCGTGTAGTGCGATCATGACATGGACTTAGTTTTCGCGTATCTTTGATGACCAAGTGTATTTTCTGTCAATATTATCACTGGATATTTTAGGGCCAATTACAGACGTTAAATTGAACCCATTTTATTAAATTATACATTTATTTTTTATTTTATACTTCTGTGTACTTGAATAAATCGCAATTACAGCTAATGCATAGACGATTTGACTCCAGGATCACAGCTACATATTACTATTTGCAGTGAGTTAGCTGCTGTGCTTGAAAGCAGACGTGAGCGGCTTGACCCTATGAGTACATCGATCTATTCTTTATAAACAGAGCCGTGCTCGACTACCCAAAGCCGGCCGGGGTGGCCGAGCGGTTCTAGGCGTTACAGTCTGGAGCCGCGTGACCGCTACGGTCGCAGGTTCGAATCCTGCCTCGGGCATGAATGTGTGTGATGTCCTTAGGTTAGTTAGGTTTAAGTAGTTCTAAGTTCTAGGGGACTGATGACCTCATAAGTTAAGTCCCATTTGACTACCTAAGGTACAAACAACATCCGATAAGGTCGTAACTGGTTTGCTAGTGTGGGATGCAGTTTAGAGAGCAAGTGCTCGGGAGAAAACCGAGGTAGCGTCGCAATCTGCCCTCTGGAATCCACCTGCTGGTGTTACTGACTACCCTGTTAGCTACATCATTAATATTATATTCGATGTCTTTCATAATAACACTTATTGTCTGCAAAGATAAAATTTATTGAGTCATCTGTCTTATTTATAGGCAGGTAATTGATACGCAGTATAACAAGAAACCAAGAGAAAGGTCTGCGCAATAGAGGCTGAAATGTCGGTTTTATTCTGTGATAGTTGTTTCAAAAAATGAGGCGACAACATTCACACAAAGCTTTTATGTCAACCGATTGTGGCCACGGAAGCCTGTGCAGTTATATGATTTGAGATAAGTCAGCAAATTTGTAAGTGCGATTTGCGTCTGATATAGGAACCGGCTGCGGCCTTATCTGAGGAAGCATCTCGGTATTTGTTTTTAGTGATCAAGGAATACGTAAACCTGTTTTGCTGTGGAGACTGATTTGAAGAGCCAGGCTCCAGTATACGAGTCAGTTACACGTTCACCTTCCACTGTCAGTGTTTTTCCAATTTCCTTTGTCAACACTGCGCACCGGGTCTCAAACCTGTGTAGCTCCCGATACGTGGTGGCTATTTCTAATTCTTTTGCTTTTGCTGCTTACCTCAAAAGACGTTTAGAACACTTTCTGTCGTGTAGTTGGATAACGATATGGTTTTGCAGTTCACGAAATATATAGACTTAAATATAACGAGACTACGTGGGTGTATTATTCACAGATAACAGAAACAATTTTATACTAAACTGAAGAGCCAAAGAAATTGGTACACCTGCCTAATATGGTGTAGGGCCGCCACGAGCACGAAGAACTGCAGCAACACCACATGGCAAGGTCTCTACTGATGCCTGAACCAGTGCTGCAGGGTTAGTTAGGTTAGGTTAGTGTTTAGCGTCCCGTCGACAACGAGGTCATTAGAGACGGAGCGCAAGCTCGGGTTAGGGAAGAATTGGGAAGGAAATCGGCCGTGCCCTTTCAAAGGAACCATCCCGGCATTTGCCTGAAACGATTTAGGGAAATCACGGAAAACCTAAATCAGGATGGCTGGAGACGGGATTGAACCGTCGTCCTCCCGAATGCGAGTCCAGTGTGCTACCACTGCGCCACCTCGCTCGGTGCTGCAGGGAAATGACACCATGAATCCTGCAGAGCTGTCCATAAATCCGTAAGAGTACGAGGAGATGAAGATCTGTTCTGAACAGCACGTTGCAATGCATTCCAGATATGCTCAGTAATGTTCCTGTCTGTGGAGTTTTATGGCCAGCGGAAGTGTTTAAACTCAGAAGAGTGTTCCTGGAGCCACTCTATAGCAATTCGGGACATTACGGTGTCCCATTATCTTGCTGGAAATGCACAAATCCGTCGGAACGCACAATGGACATGAATGGATGCAGGTGACCAGATAGGACACTTATGTATGTGCCACCTGTGAGAGTCGTAGCTAGAAGCATTAAGGGTCCCATATCACTCTAATTGCGCACGACACACACTATTACAGAGCCTCCACCATCTTGAACAGTCCCCTGCTGACATGTAGGGTCCATGAATTCATGAGGTTACGTCCATACCCGTACACGTCCATCCGCTCGATACAATTTGAAACGAGACTCGTCCGACCTGTCAACATGTTTCCAATCATCAACAGTCCGATGTCGGCGTTGACGGGCCCAGGCGAGGCGTAAAGCTTTGGCTGTTGGCTCTGAGCACTATGGGACTCAACTGCTGAGGTCATTAGTCCCCTAGAACTTAGAACTAGTTAAACCTAACTAACCTAAGGACATCACAAACATCCATGCGCGAGGCAGGATTCGAACATGCGACCGTAGCGGTCTTGTGGTTCCAGACTGCAGCGCCTTGAACCGCACGGCCACTTCGGCCGGCACGTAAAGCTTTGTGTCGTGCAGTCATCAAGTTCACACGAGTAGACTTCCGGCTTCGCAAGCCCATATCGATGATGTTTCGTAGAATGGTTCGCACGCTAGCAATTTTCGGTGGCCCAGCATTGAAATCTTCAGCAATTTGCGGAAGGGCTGCACTCCTGTTACCTTGAACGAGTCTCTTTAGCTGTCGTTGGTCCCGTTTTTGCATGATCTTTTTCCGGCCGCAGCAGTGTCAGAGATTTGATGTTTTACCGAAATCCGGATATTCACGGTACACTCGTGAAATGGTCGTAAGGGAACATCCCCACTTTATCGCTACCTGGGAGATGCTGTGTCCCGTCGCTCGTGCACCGAATATAAGACCATGTTCAAACTCGCTTAAGTCTCGATAACCTACCATTGTAGCAGCAGTAACCGATCTAACAACTGGGCCAGACACCTGTTGTCTTATATAGGCGTTGCCGACCGCAGCGCCGTATTCTGCCTGTTTTCATATCTCTCTATTTGAATACTCATGCCTATACCAGTTTCTTTGGCGCTTCATTATATTTCTATAGCATTCCTTATCTTAACAGAGTGTTTCCTAGCTGTCTCTGTCCTCTGGGTGTACGTTGAGTTTCAATCTCTGGTGTGTACTGTTATCATTTTCCTTATTCAGTTTCACCTCTCCCTGTGGTAGACAGTTTTATCTTGCTCCAGACAGTCCTGAGAGCAGTTTCTATACATTTTAGTCACTAGCTCATTTATATTCTTTACTGTATTCGAAAAATAAATTATTTCTCTGTTGTTCACTGGTATAAGCGAAACATTCTAATTTCGTACACGCAGCCGATGAATTCAGTGAGGTGGATAAACCTGTTTTCACACACAGGAAATTGCTTCCTACACGAAGCAATGTTCAACGCCAAAGGGTGCAGGATTCGGCAATGAGTGCATGACTCGTTCAAAACGGCACATCTTGTATTCGTCATATGATTGTTTCCTGTGCTGAAGAACTGAACAACACTCGGAAAAAACTTATTACTGGAAAATTTCCATATGTACTGATCGAACGTATGCTTACGAGGGAAAACTGACACGAGTGAAAATATGTGATACCAGAAGTAAACACCGGTTCCAAACGAGTCGTTTGTGAGATAATTTCCACTGTTTGATTAACAGCAGCCGCTGATTTCAGCATGAAATATTTTCCTAGCCGTCAAAAATGCATTTGAAATGCAAACATTTTGATCACGTCTCTGTGATTGGATGCTGGATATGGATGTTGGGTGTTTCAATAACAGAGAAATCAGAAAGGGACTCCCACAGTTTTCAGTTTTGGGTCCACTCCTAGTCTTATACCTGGCTCTCTCCTAAGAGTCGTCCGGCACACTTTCTCTGGTGTTTCGGCAGATATTTGCAATTTCATTTTTACATTGTGTTCCTGGAGTCAGATCAAACGATTACTGCTGAGTCTCCATTGCCGAATTCAACTTTTTTTGCTTTTTCTGTTGTTCAGCCAAAACCTTCACTAACTAGTATTAAATTCAGAATCAGATTTCAAGTTTGTTAGGCACAGGAAAAAGTTAATTATTGTCCTGTCTGCTACCGTCGTCTAGCTTAACGGGCCTACACATCCGGTTAATTAGGATTTTGAATGACACGTGCACCTAATATTCCGTGTTGTTTGTGTTGTGACTTGGCAAGACAGCCAAGACACTATGACCGGTAGCCGAAAGGCACGCGTTTAAGCTCACGCAGGCTGGCGTGAAGTCTGGAACAGTAAAGTATACTAGCAAAAAAAAGGTACAGCTTTTGGAATACTTAACTTTAATCCATAATTGGTGAACATCGGTCTGACGGTACAGGCATCACAAGATAAATAGCAAATGATAATGGCGCCTTGCTAGGTCGTAGCAAATGACGTAGCTGAAGGCTATGCTAACTATCGTCTCGGCAAATGAGAGCGTAATTTGTCAGTGAACCATCTCTAGCAAAGTCGGCTGTACAACTGGGGCGAGTGCTAGGAAGTGTCTCTAGACCTGCCGTGTGACGGCGCTCGGTCTGCAATCACTGACAGTGGTGACACGCGGGTCCGTCGTATACTAGCGGACCGCGGCTGATTTAAAGGCTACCACCTAGCAAGTGTGGTGTCTGGCGGTGACACCACAGTTTGGGAAAGCCTTCTATTCGGAAGAGTAATGAAAATTCGGATACCTGTGGCTACAGTTATAACCCAATCGTTATCGAACCACTGTTTTTGCACGATAACGATGGAAAGAAATTTTGACAAAAAATAAGGAACATTTAGTGAAATTTTTAATGAATAAACTAAGTCTGTTATAATTTTAGATTGCAAATTACTTACGAACGATCGTCAGAAAATTACAGTATGATTATTAGTTGTTTATAAACTATAATTACGAATTACTCATTGAATTGTAATCAGGAGAGAGCGGAACCAAAACCACTGACTAGCTCAGATGTAAAAATACAGTTAATAGTATGAATTAAAGTTGATCAGAAAGCTAACAGAATAATGCACGTAAAGTTTAAATGTTTGCAAAACAGTTGGCTTAATGAATAGTTTTGCGCTACTCACCGTACTGCTAATTGTTACTGATTTTACAAATTCAGATTTTGATAAATACTTGTTTCCCACTACACTAACTTATTTCTGGAAAGTTCATAAAGTTTCATTTAGCGAAGATTAAATAATTTTATTTTACACGTTACGTAATTTGCAATTGTGAACAGACTTTATAATGCAAACAAAAAAAAAGAAATGTATTATTGTGAAGTAATATTTTGACAATATTCATTTAAATTATGCTCTTATTCTTTTACTGTTACGCATTATTCATTAACTAGTTGTTGTACCAAGCAACGAAGTTCACTGCAGCTAAATGACAGTCGTTGACAGTTCTCAGATTTGTAAACTACACTTCTTTATTTGAGTTACTGAAATTAAATAACCTCCTAACAGTCAAAATTTTCCTGTTTTTCTTTTGTTTTCCTTTCTTTGGTCGTATTGTCGGAATCAATAATGGTGATAGGATAGGAGCCTGTTAGATAAATGTTTGAAGCTAAGTTCATTTACACCATAACATTTGCTGCACTAAGCACTTTGTTGTTCAATTAAGAAAAACTTATACGCTGGCTAGCCTTGTACAATCTAAAAATGAAACTGATCGAATCTTACTTCTGCTGCTGCTGCTGCTGCTGCTGGTGTGATGTAATGCATTATTCGTCGACAATTATGGCAAGAGGCTCATCTTTATCGTAGCTCTACACTGATCAGCCAAAATATTATGACCACAGCCCACCGCGAGCTGGCGTTGCGGGCACCTGACGCCGTAACAAAAGTACGTAAGCGGAGCAGATACGGACGGGGGATCACGCTAGCGAAGATATAGGTTGAAAACGACGGAGACTTGTCTGCTCTGTAAAGTAGGATAGATGGTGATCTGTGATACCTCTGCCGAAAGAGTACAATGCTGCTGCACTCAAGTGTTTTGGAGCACACCGTGCGTCGTACATTTTTGAAGATGGAGCTCCGCAGCAGACCACCTCTAAGTGTTCACATGTTGACCCAACGACGTCGTCAGATACGATTTCAGTGGACACGCGATCATAAGGATTCGACCGTCGATCAGTGGAAACGTGTCAGCTCTTCAGCTGAATTTCATTTTTGTTGCATTATGTCGGTGGTCGCCTCATCATCGAGGTGAGCAACTGTCAGATACCTGCAGCACGCCATGGATGCACGCTAGTGGGAGAAGTATTATGCTATCCAAGACATTTCCTGCGCTTGTGTAGGATCTGTGGTAGTAATCGAAGACACGTTGACAGCTGCGGGCCACCTGCATCCCTTCACGCATGACGTCTTCCCCGACTACGATGTCATCTTTCAGCTGTGTCATCCGTTGTCTCGGAACCGGAACAGTGTTACAGTGGTTTGAAGAGCATTTTAGTGATGTCTCGGCGACCAAATTCGCCTGATGTAAATCCTGTGGAACTCATCTGTGTTGCTATCGGACGCCATCACCGTGTGCGCAAATCAGTGGCCCGTTTTTTCGCGAATTACGTGACCTGTGCGTAGGCATCTAATGCCACATACCTCCACAAACATACCAACAAGCTGTCGGATTCCTGGTACGCAGAATTAGTGATGTATTTCGTTCCAAAGACGGACAAACAACCTACTAAGCAGGTGATCATAATGTTTTGGCTCATCATTGTACACTCCTGGAAATGGAAAAAAGAACACATTGACACCGGTGTGTCAGACCCACCATACTTGCTCCGGACACTGCGAGAGGGCTGTACAAGCAATTATCACACGCACGGCACAGCGGACACACCAGGAACCGCGGTGTTGGCCGTCGAATGGCGCTAGCTGCGCAGCATTTGTGCAACGCCGCCGTCAGTGTCAGCCAGTTTGCCGTGGCATACGGAGCTCCATCGCAGTCTTTAACACTGGTAGCATGCCGCGACAGCGTGGACGTGAACCGTATGTGCAGTTGACGGACTTTGAGCGAGGGCGTATAGTGGGCATGCGGGAGGCCGGGTGGACGTACCGCCGAATTGCTCAACACGTGGGGCGTGAGGTCTCCACAGTACATCGATGTTGTCGCCAGTGGTCGGCGGAAGGTGCACGTGCCCGTCGACCTGGGACCGGACCGCAGCGACGCACGGATGCACGCCAAGACCGTAGGATCGTACGCAGTGCCGTAGGGGACCGCACCGCCACTTCCCAGCAAATTAGGGACACTGTTGCTCCTGGGGTATCGGCGAGGACCATTCGCAACCGTCTCCGTGAAGCTGGGCTACGGTCCCGCACACCGTTAGGCCGTCTTCCGCTCACGCCCCAACATCGTGCAGCCCGCCTCCAGTGGTGTCGCGACAGGCGTGAATGGAGGGATTAATGGAGACGTGTCGTCTTCAGCGATGAGAGTCGCTTCTGCCTTGGTGCCAATGATGGTCGTATGCGTGTTTGGCGCCGTGCAGGTGAGCGCCACAATCAGGACTGCATACGACCGAGGCACACAGGGCCAACACCCGGCATCATGGTGTGGGGAGCGATCTCCTACACTGGCCGTACACCACTGGTGATCGTCGAGGAGACACTGAATAGTGCACGGTACATCCAAACCGTCATCGAACCCATCGTTCTACCATTCCTAGACCGGCAAGGGAACTTGCTGTTCCAACAGGACAATGCACGTCCGCATGTATCCCGTGCCAGCCAACGTGCTCTAGAAGGTGTAAGTCAACTACCCTGGCCAGCAAGATCTCCGGATCTGTCCCCCATTGAGCATGTTTGGGACTGGATGAAGCGTCGTCTCACGCGGTCTGCACGTCCAGCACGAACGCTGGTCCAACTGAGGCGCCAGATGGAAATGGCATGGCAAGCCGTTCCACAGGACTACATCCAGCATCTCTACGATCGTCTCCATGGGAGAATAGCAGCCTGCATTGCTGCGAAAGGTGGATATACACTGTACTAGTGCCGACATTGTGCATGCTCTGTTGCCTGTGTCTATGTGCCTGTGGTTCTGTCAGTGTGATCATGTGATGTATCTGACCCCAGGAATGTGTCAATAAAGTTTCCCCTTGCTGGGACAATGAATTCACGGTGTTCTTATTTCAATTTCCAGGAGTGTATATAACAAATTAAGATCCACAGTACTCTTCTTTAATACTAATTCCTCTTGATGACAATGTACTGTGCCCATTTACATCCACTTAAAACGCCTGCTCATATATTAAAACCGTTGCAGTTTCTCTCTTACACTCCATCACACCGCGTCCACACTTGATCACTCCTCTCCGCCGATGACTTCTGCCCGACACCACGTTTACGCGCATATCGACAGTACTCCTTACTTCAAACTTATTCTTTGTCTCTATGCAGTAAAAAGTTTTCCTCTCTAGGCCAGAGTTTGTATTACATCATAATTACAATATTCTTTTTAAATAGTTCGTCTGAATTATTTCTTTGACGACTTTAATTATATGACAATGTTAATAAAATAATAGAAGTTTATATGACATCACAGTTAGACTATGGTTTGTTCTTTGAGTCATCAGTCTTCTGACTGGTTAAATGCAGCCCGCCACGAATTCCTCTCCTGTGGCAACCTCTTCGTCTCAAAGCAGCACTTGCAATCTACGTCCTGAATTATTTGCTGGATTTATTCCAGTCTCTGTCTTCTTCTGCAGTTTTTACACTCTACAGCCCCCTCTAGTACCCTGGAATTCATTCCCTTATGTCTTAACAGATGTCCTATCATCCTGTCCCTTCTCCTTGTCAGTGTTTTCCGCATATTCCTTTCCTCTCCGATTCTGCCCAGGACCTCCTTATTAGTTACCTTATATGTCTATCTAATTTTCAACATTCGTCTGTAGCACCACATCTCAAATGCTTCGATTCACGTCTGTTCCAGTTTTCCCACAATCCGTGTATCACTACCATACAATGCTGTGCTCCAAACGTACCTTATCAGGAAATTTCTTCCTCAAATTAAGGTTCATGTTAGATGCCAGTAGACTTCTCTTGACCAGCCAGCCAGTCTGCTTTTGATGTCCTCTTTGATCCGTTCGGCACTGGCTATTTTGCTGTCTAGGTACTAGAATTCCTTAAACTTATTTACTTCGTGACCATCAGTCCTGGTGTTAAGTTTCTCGCTGTTCTGATTTCTACTACTTCTCATTACCTTCGTCTTTCTTCGATTTACTCTCAATCCATACTCTGTACTCACTATACTGTTCATTCTGTTCAGCAGATCATGTAATTCTTCTTCACTTTCACTCAGGATAGCAATGTCATCAGCAAACCTTGATATCCTTTTACCTTGAATTTTAATACCACTCCTGAAACTTTCTTTTGTTTTCATCATTGCTTTTTCGATATACATATTGAACAGTAGGGGCGAAAGACTACATCCCTGTCTACACCCTTTTTAATCAGAGTACTTTGTTCTTCGTCGCCCACTCTTATTATCCCCTCTTGGCTCTTTTTCATATTGTGTATTACCCGCCTTCTCTATATCTTACCCATTTTTTCTCAGAATTTTGAACATCTTGCACCATTTTACACTGCCGAACGCTTATTCCAGGTCGACACATGCGTCCATTATCAACCAAACTTTAGAATTGCCTCTTTGGCGTCTTTGCCTTTCCTAACGCCAAATTGATAGTCATCTAACAAATTCTCAGTTTCCTTTTCCATTCTTCTGTATATTATTCTTGTTAGCAACTTGGATGCATGAATTGTTAAGCTGATTGTGGGACAATTCTCGCACTTGCCAGCTCTTTCAGTCTTCGGAATTGTGTGGATGATATTTTTCCGAAAGTCAGATGGTATGTCGCTAAATTCATAAATACTACATAACTACGTGAATAGTCGTTTTGTTGCTACTTCCTCCCATGATTTTAGAAATTCTGATGGAATAATATCTACACTTTCTGCCATATTTCATCTCAAGTCTTCCAAAGCCTTCTTAAATTCTGTTTCTTTCACTGGATCCCCTATCTCTTCTGAATCGACTCCTGTTTCTTCTTCTATCACCCCCTCACAGAGGCTTTCAATGTACTCTTTCCACCTATCCGTTCTCTCCTCTGCATTTAACAGTGGAATTCCCGTTGCATTCTTAAAGTTACCACCCTTGCTTTTAATTTCACCGAAAGTTATTTTCACGTTCCTATATACCGAGTCAGTCTTTCCGACAATCATTTCTTTTTCGATTTCTTCACATTTTTCATTTCGTCTTAGCTTCCCTACACTTCCTATTTACTTCATTCCTCAGAGACTTGTAATTCTGTATTTCTGAGTTTCCCAGAGCATTTTTGAGCTTTCATCTTTCATCGATCAATTGAAGTATTTCTTCTGTTACCCATGGTTTCTTCGTAGCTACGTTCTTTGCATCTACGTTTTTCTCTCTAAGTTCTGCGATTGCCCTTTCTAGAGACGTCTACACCTCTTCAACTCTACTGCCTACTGAGCTGTTCCTATTGCTGCATCTCTAGCCTTAGAGAACTTTAAGTGTATCTCGTCATTCCTTAGAACTTCCGTATCCCACTTCTTTGCGTGTTGATTCTTCCTGACAAATTTCTTAAACTTCACCCTACTATTCATCACTATTACATTCTGATCTGATTCTATATCTCCTACTGAGTACGCTTTACATTGCAGTATCTGATCTCGGAATCTCTGTCAGACCATGATGAAATCTAACTGATATCTTCCGTATCAGCCAGCCTTTTCCAAAAATACCTCCTCCTCTTGCCATTTTTGAACAGAGTATTCGCTCTTACTAGCTGAAATTTATTACTTATCTCAATTATTCTTTCTTCTCTCTCATTGCATGTCCCAAGCCCATATTCTCCTGTAACCTTTTCCTCTTCTCCTTCCCTACGACTGCATTCCAGTCCCCCATGACTATTAGATTTTCATCTCCCTCGTACTGTATTACCCTTTCAATATCCTCATATACTTTCCCTATCTCTTCATCTTCAGCCTACGACGTAGGCATGTACATCTGAACTCTACGTTGTCGGTGTTGGTTTGCTGTCGATTCTGATAAGAATAACCCTATAACTGAACTGTTCGTAATTGCGAATCCTACTCCCGTCTTACCATTTTCTGCTGCTGTTGATATTACCCTATACTTACCTGACCAGAAATCCTTGTCTTCTTTCCATTTCATTTCACTGACTCCTACTATATCTAAATTGAGTCTTTGCATTTCCCTTTTCAGATTTTCTAATTGCCCTACGACATTCAAGCTTCTGACGTTCCACGCCCCGACTTGTAGAACGTTATCATTTCGTTGATTATCGAATCTTTTTCTCATGGTAACCTCCCCTTGACAGTCTCCTCCCGGAGATGAGAAAGGGGAACTATTCCGAAATCTTTCGCCAATGGAGAGATTATCATTACACTTTAATTACAGGCCACATGTTCTGTGGATATGCGTTACGAGTCTGTAATGCAGTGGTTTCCATTTCCTTCTACTTCCTCATGCCGTTGATCATTGCTGATTCTTCCGCCTTTAGGGGCAGTTTCCCAGTCCAAGGACGAGAGAGTACCCTCCACCCTCTTTGACAGGGCCGTTGGCAGAATCAGGGTACCTTCGCATGCCGAAAATCTTTGGCCACCAATCCTGATTACTAAGCAAAATTTAACCAGTGGTGGGGGTTGTTTTAATTACTAATCAAAGATGCTACCCCTAGACCACGGGTCTTGCGCAATGAATTATGTGAAAAATTAATTAAGCTGTGCACCGTTGTGCTACAACCTCTCTGATGCGACGCCCATTGTCCACAGAAACCGTCCGTTTGGTTTCCAAACATTTAAGTTGGATTTTATGTTACAGTTCGATAGAAATACCACAGGCTAGTCCAGTGCGATATTTTTTTATCTATATATATTAACAGGGACAGCAAAACACCAAGAATATACAGCAGTCCAGCAGTGGCTCAGTAGCGCTGCCTGATTGGCGGTAGCAGTCAGTTCGGGCCAGGGAGGTGCTGTTGCTACTGGAGCACTGGTTATTCTTCGAGTTTTGCTGTGGTCTTAACATATGTAGATAAAACAAAAATCGCACTAGACCAATCGGGGTCCGATCTATCGAATGGTCAGGTAAAATTCCGCTTTAAAAATCATTTTGTTTGTAAGAGGAAACAAACTTACCTTTTCAACCGACACCGGGCGTCGCATGGAGCACGTGATGAGCACTGTTTGTCTGGAGTGACTCTGGCTACACAACGCAAAAATTAAATTGAAAGTATCTGATGAAATGCCCCAGAAAATGGGCCTGACGACTCTTAGAAAAGACGCCTTGTATATCTAAATGAACCTCCGCTTAACATTCAACAAGGTTTTCACTCTGCAGTTGAGTGTGCCCTGATATGAAACTTCCTGGCAGATTAAAACTGTGTGCCGGACCGAGACTCGAACTCGGGACCTTCGCCTTTCGCAGGCAAGTGCTCTACATCTGACCTACCCAAGCACGACTCACGCCCGCTCCTCACAGCTTTACTTCTGCCAGTACCTCGTCTCCTACCTTCCAAACTTTACAGAAGCTCTCCTGCGAACCTTGCAGAACTAGCACTCCTGTCATTCTGGAAACATTCCCCAGGCTGTGGCTAAGCCGTTTCTCCGCTATATCCTTTCTTTCAGGAGTGCTAGTTCTGCAAGTTTCGCAGGAGAGCTTCTGTAAAGTTTGGAAGGTAGTAGACGAGGTACTGGCAAAAGTAAAGCTATGAGGACGGGGCGTGAGTCGTGCTTGGGTAGCTTAGATGGTAGAGAACTTTCCTGCGAAAGGCAAAGGTCCCGAGTTCGAGTCTCGGTCCGGCACACAGTTTTAATCTGGCAGGAAGTTTGATACTAGTGTTGTAATAAATCCCATTAGAGAGAAATCCACAGATGAGTATGTTAATGACTTGCAGAAACAAACAAGGAAACACAGTTACAAAATTGAGTCCTTGAATGACTTTCCTAAAAAGTTTTACAGTCGTATCAATATAAAAAATAATGTGCGCAGTAAGTAACTATTGAAAGTAACAACACTGTTCTCAGCGTGACGCAATTGTCACAGTACATGATCATTATTGACACAGTCCGTAATGATAATTAAACACTCCCTGTCCAATTAGTAATTTAAAACAATCACTCAATCATTAAACAAACTTCATGTTGCTAAATCTATATAAACTGCAATACATTTTCTGACTTGTATATTGTGCTGACTTGTTGCGGCACATTTCGCAGTTTTAGTGGTCATAGATCTTCCCCAAATTTCTGCAGATTGCCGAGGAGTCTCTTTTATAAGATTACAACAATGAAATGTCGTGTGACGACGGCCTCCCGTCGGGTAGACCGTTCGCCGGGTGCAAGTCTTTCGTTTGACGCCACTTCGGCGACTTGCGCGTTGATGGGGATGAAATGATGATGATTAGGACAACACAACACTCAGTGCCTGAGCGGAGAAAATCTCCGACCCAGCCGGGAATCGAACCCAGGCCGTTAGGATTGACAGTCTGTCGCGCTGACCACTCAGCTACCGGGGGGGACATTACAACAATTAGAACTAAAGTTAGCTATTGTTGTTTGGTGGCTTTTCATCTGTTACAATGACAGATTTAAATTCCTGCTTAAGTGAATAGTGGAAGGACTTTCATCTGGAAGTGAACTTTTCAGGTGCACCAATAACTGCTTCTGAATTACGCTGTGAAGTCTGTCAAAATATGGGTTTCTATTTCGCTACAAATGTTTTGGTTACGAAAGCTAATTACTCCAAAATTAAATGAATTCAGAAGCTACTAACATGTTTTCAACATTAGCTGCGTAAATGATATATTAATTCACATTCCTTTTTCATTTATCTTATCAGGAAGTTAGCAGTCAGGTTCATTTTCATATAAGAACAATCATAACTAAGATTTATGTCACTGATATTTGTAACTAGCACGGTTTTTAGGTAAACTACCCTCGCCGGCCAGAGTGGCCGAGCCTTTCTAGGCGCTACAGTCTGGAACCGCGCGACCGCTACGTTCGCAGGTTCGAATCCTGCCTCGGGCATGGATGTGTGTGATGTCCTTAGGTTAGTTAGGTTTAAGTAGTTCTACGTTGTAGGGGACTGATGACCTTAGAAGTTAAGTCCCACATTGCTCAGAGTCATTTTTGAACTACTTTCACTAATGGATTCTAACTAACCAAAAATGTGATAGACAATAAAGTTAATTTGGGTATGCGCTGATTCAAATATTCTATATTTTTGGTATTGTGCACATTCCATATAAATGGATATTTCCAAATAATACAAGGTGTACAACTATGCTTGTGTCGTTTTCCGATAAGTGGCGACAACGGTAAGTATCGATAGAAAGAAACAGATCGCAGACGTAAGGCAGTTAGCTTGGACCTCGGGCAACATAACCTCATTCAATCATTAGTCGACTTGTGTGTACATCATAAAGTTGTTCTTCATTGAAAATGTGAGTTCACGACCCTAATTCGCGTCAATTGCGGGAGGTGTTACTGTTTTGTTTCAATATGAAGAAAACAGCGGCTAAGTCTCATCGAATGCTCACAAGTACGTATGGTGAGGACGCTGTTAGTGAAATAACGTGTCGTGTGTGGTTTCAATGCTTCAAGAACGGTGATTTTAACGTTGTAGACCGGCATAGTGGTGAAAGAGGGAATGTTTTCGAGGATGCAGAATTGGAGACATTGTTAAGTGAAGACTCGCGTCAAACTCAGGAAGAATTGGCACAATTAGTGGAAGTGACACAGCAAGCCATTTCAAAATATCGCAATGCTTTGGGAATGATTCAGAAAAAAGGAACTTGGGTCCCATGTGAGCTGAAACCAAGAGACGTTGAACGGCGTTTGTGTGATTGTGAACAGTTGCTTCAGAGGCAAAAACGGAAGAGATTTCTGCATCGCATTGTGACCGGGGACTAAAAATGGGTTCATTACGATAACCGTAAACACAAAGAATCATAGAGATATCCCGGCCATGCTTCCACGTCGACGGCCAAATCGAATATTCACGGCTTCAAGATCATGCTCTGCATTTGGTGGGCCAGCTCGTCGTCGTGTACTATGAGGTGTTAAAACCAAGTGAAACAATCACAGGTGCTCGTTATCGAACACAATTAATGCGTTTGAGCAGAGCATTAAAAGACAAACGGCCGCAATACAGCGAGAGGCACGATAAAATGATTTTGCAGCACGGAAACGCTCGACCCCACGTTGCAAAAGAAGTCAAAACGTACTTGGAAACTTTGAAATGGGAAGTCCTACCCCACCCGCCGTATTCTCCAGACATTGCTCCCTCTGACTATCACCTGTTTAGATCAATGGCGCGTGGCCTGGCTGACCAACACCTCCAAATCTCATGTAGAAGTCACAAATTGGATCGATTCGTTGATCGCTTCAAAAGATGAACCATTTTTTCGACGCGGGGTTCACACACTGCTCGAAAGATGGAAGAAAGTAGTGGCCAGTGATAGAAAATACTTTCAATGATACATGTGTAACCAGTTTGTTTCATTAAAGCCTCAAATGCTGGGGGAAAACGGCGGAAGCAAAGTTGCACACCTTGTAATAATAATAATAGTTTGGGGGGGGGGGGGGAAGAAAAACGTAATAGCTGGATGGAATCCACCTGCTTTGTTAGATGACGACTACAAGTTGAATCCAAATGCGAGGATGACACTAGAAAGCCTCCTTAAGTAGATACGAGTGTACAATAAATAGCAGCGGACACTGACACTAAAAGAAATATCACGTTTGCAGGAGAGGAACAGGGAAACTGGTGCTTTGGAAGCAGATTGGAAAATGCTCTTGGTCATTCATCAGTCGGCAGTCTTAGGCGATGGTTCGCCTGGACTTTACGATTAAGTTGTTTTTCGGTAGTGTCCTCAAAATTTATAACTGTTGATTCGTAGACTTGTTTTCCCACAAGTGTCGGCAGCACATACTTAGAAATACACTCCTGGAAATTGAAATAAGAACACCGTGAATTCATTGTCCCAGGAAGGGGAAACTTTATTGACACATTCCTGGGGTCAGATACATCACATGATCACACTGACAGAACCACAGGCACATAGACACAGGCAACAGAGCATGCACAATGTCGGCACTAGTACAGTGTATATCCACCTTTCGCAGCAATGCAGGCTGCTATTCTCCCATGGAGACGATCGTAGAGATGCTGGATGTAGTCCTGTGGAACGGCTCGCCATGCCATTTCCACCTGGCGCCTCAGTTGGACCAGCGTTCGTGCTGGACGTGCAGACCGCGTGAGACGACGCTTCATCCAGTCCCAAACATGCTCAATGTGGGACAGATCCGGAGATCTTGCTGGCCAGGGTAGTTGACTTACACCTTCTAGAGCACGTTGGGTGGCACGGGATACATGCGGACGTGCATTGTCCTGTTGGAACAGCAAGTTCCCTTGCCGGTCTAGGAATGGTAGAACGATGGGTTCGATGACGGTTTGGATGTACCGTGCACTATTCAGTGTCCCCTCGACGATCACCAGTGGTGTACGGCCAGTGTAGGAGATCGCTCCCCACACCATGATGCCGGGTGTTGGCCCTGTGTGCCTCCGTCGTATGCAGTCCTGATTGTGGCGCTCACCTGCACGGCGCCAAACACGCATACGACCATCATTGGCACCAAGGCAGAAGCGACTCTCATCGCTGAAGACGACACGTCTCCATTCGTCCCTCCATTCACGCCTGTCGCGACACCACTGGAGGCGGGCTGCACGATGTTGGGGCGTGAGCGGAAGACGGCCTAACGGTGTGCGGGACCGTAGCCCAGCTTCATGGAGACGGTTGCGAATGGTCCTCGCCGATACCCCAGGAGCAACAGTGTCCCTAATTTGCTGGGAAGTGGCGGTGCGGTCCCCTACGGCACTGCGTAGGATCCTACGGTCTTGGCGTGCATCCGTGCGTCGCTGCGGTCCGGTCCCAGGTCGACGGGCACGTGCACCTTTCGCCGACCACTGGCGACAACATCGATGTACTGTGGAGACCTCACGCCCCACGTGTTGAGCAATTCGGCGGTACGTCCACCCGGCCTCCCGCATGCCCACTATACGCCCTCGCTCAAAGTCCGTCAACTGCACATACGGTTCACGTCCACGCTGTCGCGGCATGCTACCAGTGTTAAAGACTGCGATGGAGCTCCGTATGCCACGGCAAACTGGCTGACACTGACGGCGGCGGTGCACAAATGCTGCGCAGCTAGCGCCATTCGACGGCCAACACCGCGGTTCCTGGTGTGTCCGCTGTGCCGCGCGTGTGATCATTGCTTGTACAGCCCTCTCGCAGTGTCCGGAGCAAGTATGGTGGGTCTGACACACCGGTATCCATGTGTTCTTTTTTCTATTTCCAGGAGTGTATTTCACCGAGTTGAGCTAGCGTGTGAACTCAAGAATAATCCACGTTAGGAGATTGTGACATGTTCTTTTTTTTAATAGTCATAATATTCAAGAGGTTATTGACAGTGAAAGCAAGTGTATTATGAATGGAACGCACTCGACACTATCGTAATATTCTACAACACTTATTGTTTTAAAAACCAGCTTTAGGCTGCTTGTAAAATAATAAATATTGCAGAGTTTTACGCCAGTGTTGCATGTGTTTCATTCATAATGTATAAAGTATCCTACCAAGAAGTTATTGTAACGTAAATTTGAGTTTGTACTACTGCTTTTATGAGTGGATTCAAAATGAAAGCTCTGGGGCAGTGTGCATTTTTATATAAATTTAATAAATTTTAGGCCTGCTTTTGCTTGTTATTTGGGGTTGTTAATTATTTTAGGCATTGGGAGTTTGTGGGAATTTTGAGATATGGGATTGTGTCTAGGATAAATGTGAAATTGCTTTCAAATACATCTCATGAAACGATGCGTGGTTGAAAACTGTAAGTCCCAGTGCTTCCAAAGTGAAACCACCTCCTTAAAACAACAGATTGTTATCTTTTTGCCAACTTCTTCTTGTATTCGTTGCTTTCTGTGATGATGAATGTCAGATCAGTGCAAAACTATAAAATTAATTGTTTTTTTATCATTGGGACTCAAAGGGTCAAACAGTCATTTCTTTGATTCACTGTTAAAAACACGATAATAAACTCAGTTTCATTTAAATATTAGTACTTTGAGTTGTGAACATGACATATTTTTAATAGGAAGCCAAGATAACGATGTTATCGCGTCTGGTGTCATGTCACGCATCCAGCGACGGATTACACACTTCTGCTCCTTGGTGCTCCCACCGTGTCTCCCCTGGGGAACCACCGAGAATTGATCAAGATCACCCAAGGCAATCACCCAGGCAATAGTAGTACCTATATTAAGGGTCATGTCGTTACTCTGTAGTAGTCGCGTGACATGAAAATAGCAGGAATCCCATCTCCGCATCCCCTCCCCTCCCGACCAATGATAATCATGCATCCGTTCCCACAGTCATCTTTTACAAGTGGGACGTTTGTGTGGGAGGGATTACTCTGGGGCTGAACAGCATATGTACGGGACGTATTTGTTTGTTGATAATAAATTCTGTGATACTAGGAGAGTCCACGACCAGACAGATACAAAAGTACTCTCGTTACTCAATATTATATAAACGGAGCCACTCTGGAGCATAGGGAGAGCTTGTGTCTATTTCTTCATAACAAATAACGTCACTGTAGGTCTATTTGTTAATAACAATATTACGTGACCCAGCAGAGAACTCACCTCGGCAAATATGTCCGCACTCTCAGTTTTATGTATTTTTAGGTTGTTTCCTTAATTTTAGTATTTTTACAGCTTTCTCACAATTTTACGTATTTTTTGTAATAAAGTAAGACTGTTCCTGACGTCGCGCCGACATCATGATGCTCTCAAGCAAACACAATGGAGAATTAGATGTCGTTGATACTGAAGTACACCTATTCCACATAATAAAACCCTGTTAAATTGTCTGTAAAAAGAGATAGATCCATTCACAGGAAAATAACAGGCTTAATTTCGCGAAGGGTGATCAGATGTGGAACGTAACGACAATTATGCAAATAAGAAGATGTGGAAATACTTTGGAAAGTATTGTCGACTTCAAAAAGATTTTTGATTCGATAGATAGGCAAACATTATTCCACTTTTTTTACTGAGATGACGAAAGTCATGGGACAGCGATAAGCACATATACAGGATCATGTGCACAAGGTATAGAGGGAAAGTGTATTGGCGGAGATGTCATTTGTACTTAGGTGATCCATATGAAACGGTGTCAGAAGTGATAATGGCCGCACAACGGGAATTAAGACTTTGAACGCGAAATGATAGTTGGAGCTAGACACATGGACATCCAATCTGGAAATCATTAGGGAATTTACTGTTCCGAGATCCACAATGTCAAGAGTGTGCTGAGAATACCGAATTTCAGGCATTACCTCTCACTACCGTAATGCAATGACTGGCGGCCTCCACTTAACGACGGAGAGCAGCAGTGCGTGCGTACAGTTTTCAGTGCTATCAGTCAAGCAACACTGCGTGAAATACCCACAGAAATCAATGTGGGACGTAGGACGAAAGTATCCATTAGGACAGTGCCGCAAAATTTGGCGTTAATGGGCTATGGCAGCGGAGGACCGACTCGAATGCTTTTTGCTGGCAGCACGACATCACCTGCAGATCGTGACCATTTCGTTTGCACCCTAGACGATTGTAAAACCGTGGTTTAGTCAGATGAGTTCCAATTTCAGTTGGTAAGAGCTGATGGCGGGGTTCGAGAGTGGCGCAGACCCCACGAAGCCATGGACCCAAGTTGTCAACCCAAGGCACTGTGCAAGCTGGTGGAGGCTCCATACTGCTTTGGGCTGTGTTTAGGGATCATTGATGGGAAATGGTTGTATTCGGCTAATTGGAGACCATTTTCAGCCATTCATGGAATCCACGTTCCCAAACAAATATGAAATTTTTTTGGTGCCAATGCGCAATGTCACCTGGCCACAACAGTCCGCGATTGGTTTGAAGAACATTCTAGATTCATAAAACTCGTGAGTATTCGAATGGAATCTTGTATCAAAATTCTGAAGCAATCGGTGAACAATTTCTTGATATTTAAGATCTTTAGTGAACAAAAATGTGCTATCGTACCCAATAGTATCGGGACGACCTCAACTGCGTTTCGTATGATTTTCATGCAGCCCACATAACGTAACTGTCTTGTAGGTCCACTAATCTCTTTACAATACAATCGTTTGACTGTACAGAATAGATACCACAATAGGTCACTAGATACCACTGTTCTTTAAGATAATCAGTCCAGATGTAAACCAATACCACAATATATTAAAAACTAGGAAATGTGTCATTAGAGATGACTCACTCTTCAACGCTTGCAAACTCAATTTTATTTCAGTAAGTGACGTTTCAAAATCACTATCCTTACCCTTTAGAATCTGAGTTGACAAAACACTGTCACATCAGTCATTCCACCACTCTTTAGGCGAAATTAAATATTTTTATAACAAGAGATTTTGAGACAGTGTCTGGACTCCTGGGGTGTACGACAATTCACAGGTTTATTCGTGAAATCAGCAAAGTCCACTGGGGGCCGAACCGCACAATAACCCTGGGTTCGGTGTGGGATGGCGGAGGGGTGAAGTGGACTGCGGTAAGGTAGTCGTCGTGGGGTTGTGGACCACTGCGGCTGCGGCGGGGACGGAGCCTCCCCGTCGTTTCTAGTTCCTCGGTTAACATACAACATACATACAACATGCATCATAAGCCGTCTCAAACCTCCGTTCGATACATTGTAGGAATGAGCAGAAATTTCTGTTTTTGAAAAACAGAGTTACTCCACAAGAAAGGCTCAGAAAAGGCTCCAAGGGAACATTAATGACAGTTATTTTTGTGTGTCTTGTCATGTAGGGAATCATCACCCGAAGAAAACGTTATGGAAGCAATGAACATACTGAGGTAAATCTGGAAGTGAGAAACGTGCTGAATATTAGAAATGCACGTGTTTTCATGTCTTTCTTTTTGCGTTTGCTTCAGAAGACATACATTTTTCTTGCAATTATACATTTTGATTACTGTGTGATGTAATTGAGTCATTTGACAACTGTGGATGAAACAAAGTTTCCTTTCATTACATCAAACTTTCGTCATAAGATAGATATGATACGAGTATAATTCAACTGCTTACTGATACATTTCAGTCATAGTGATCGAATACATGCATCAAAAATTCTCAAGCAATTTTCTGCCGGAAAAATTGTCATATCAATAACTTTTCCATCACTGTGTCGAAATTTTATGACAATTACGTTAGCAGCTATCAAGTTCTCACACACGGCATCTCCAAAATCGGCAGATCTGATACAACTTAGCACAATACCTTCTGTGTCACTTTCAATTACCTTACGTTCTTCATAACACCGTTCATGGACTTCAAAGGCAGATGAACTGTTTGTATTTCCGCCGAAGACACATTGCGTCGCTGTCACTCGGTATATCACTTCATTTCATGAAAAAGGTGTAACATCACAGACCGTATCATACCATTTAATAAGTATGCTGTATACGATTGATAGAATAGAGCAGTGGTTAATGCATACAGTTTCTCATCCGCAGGTATGGGATTCGAATCCTGTTACATCCATCAAATTTTATTCGTTGTAGGAGTTATTAGTCTGTGAGGGCAACGAGAATTATTACGAATTCACAATTTTAAATAATTCGTAAGTATATAACTGAGGATGTAGTGGACTCAGACGTCGACTACCTGTACACTGCTGGCTTTGTACCACATTTTCTCTTCATGTTTGTGATTTCTGCTTGCTGTTAAAAGAAAAGGCTATCTCCTTTGTGCTTTTATCGGCATGTAAATGAATAGAACACAAATTAACATGACACTTTTTCTCGGCGTTAAAAAAAGAAAAAAATCTAAATACTTTTTCTGTGATGCCTTCATCGGCATTAATGTCACGCGCCAAGTAACAAAATAAAAATTTGTCCACCTTTGTCTCAGTCCTTCTGAACAACGGTTGTAAAATAATTGAAAATCAAGGATCTATTTAACGACTGGAAAGGGTAAAATAGAAAGCCTAGTTTTTATGTATAATTTGCTTCTCTTTTTTTTTAATAAAAAGAGATAAGACAAACGAATTCTCCTCTTCTTCGAGGGAAAACAAAATCTTCATTAGTCAATTTTCTCCCTAAAACTACAATAACTAAGTAACACGTCCAGTTTCTATCCTCCTTTACAACTGCATTTAGCCGTTAGGGAAAAGAGGCAAGTCTCTGAATGAATCCGTTATTCTGTCAGCTCTTTCCATGAGTAACGAACTGCTTCGGACAGCGCTAGTTTGGTTGTCGGTGCTGGTCTTCTACACCTAACAATGTTCTCCATCTCTGCCCATAGTATTCTGTGGGACCGCAGTCAGCACCTTTGTGGGACCAGTCTAACAGATCATCGTCTCCGGTCATTTGAAACTGTGTTTTACACAGTTCGCTGTGGACAGGAGAACAGTAATGTCTGAAGATTATTCTGCTGCCTGGAAATCTCAGATGAACAGAAGGAAGTAATACGTTCTCCAGTATTTCGCAGTAGTAACGAGCAGAAGACGGACGCTACAGTTGTCATAGGAAGTTGCAACCGCTTGCTGGTATTCTTCCCCAAACTGACAGCAGTTCGACCAATCTTTGCCTCCGACGGACATATTTTCTGTCGAATCTCGCTCCTCTTGGACGATGTACATGGACTGAAGTATTAGGTACAGTAGGAAACAGCCCCGACCGTAAATAATTTGCTCCCAGTACGAAAGCTGTTTCCTTCAGTATTCCAGTGCGAAGCTTAATCTGGCAACCTTATGTTGCTCTTTCAACATTTCCTTACCGCTGATTTTCGTCCATACCTTCCTTTCACACTGAGACGACAACGAATGGTTGAACTGCTAACACTTATCCGGAAGAGGTTCCAAATTTCTGTGCTAGTCCTGAAAGGATCTTCATCGCTCCAGTGGAGTATACTACTGTCTTGATCCTCCATGATAGTCCGTGGACGTCCACGGCGACAACGACGGTTGACCTGGCCTTCCTTCGCCAACCCCATCACCTAGAAATGTATCGTAGACTGATACTGTGTCCATCTTCATACAGCACAAGAATTTCTCCTTTGTAAATTTCCTTAAGCTGTGACATTTCTCAAGTAAGGACGTACTCAAAAATGTGTGTGAAATCTTATGGGACATAACTGCTAAGGTCATGGGTCCCTAATCTTACACACTACTTAACCTAAATCATGCTAAGGACAAACACACACACACCCATGTCCGAGAGAGGACTCGAACCTCCGCCGGGACGTAAGGACGTACTGACAAGGCAGGAGGAATCTACGTGCGATACAAGCTGGAGAGCATTTCCTTCGCTTCATAACTCAAATTCATTCCCGATTATATGCTTTGAAAAAAAACAATAATAAATTAGTTCCTTGTGATTATTATTTAGAGTATCGTGTAAATATATTTTGTCTCCAAACATCACGCGCAGTAATAATAATGGCATCCTTTTCAGAGAATAAAGATAAAATTTAAGTTCACGTTGTTATGCAGGTCATGTTGCTCCGGCTAGCGTAATTTAGTCAACTGTGTTATCTCACATGTTACAACACAGAAGTCTGCAAAAGCGATTCATACAAGAGGGAGAAAAGTGGAGTAGTTAAAGCGGTGAGTTTATAATCTCTTGCTATCGGGTTCGAATTCTCCCGCTACTGCAAACTTCAATTCGTTGTAAATAAAGAATTGTTAGTTTAGGAGGATAACGTCGATTTTAACGTTCAACGTTTGTCACAGTAAGTTTGCGTATACGGCTATCAATGCTAATTGGAGAAAAGCAAGGACAAACGGTCTTCCCTGGTTTCCCTAATATAAATACATCTCAGTTTGAGGATGAACTCAGCCTTCCGCTGTTAATCGTTCCGTATTTTTAGCAGTACCATACCCTTAGGCGTTAACCTCGGTTTCAGCCAATGATTTCCGCAGGTGTTGGAACACAAGCTGTGATACCTCTTAGGCAAACTATAATGCAGTGCTGTCAGAGGAAAAGATCGACCTGGCCCAGTCTGTGCAGACTTTGTTTTTAAATCTTTTCCTACCTGGACAATAAGTTTTTCTTACTCAGTAAATTTGTGAATGTTGCTGCTTAAGATGTTTTAAGATTAAAGTAAATTTTTTCACCAACTATTACGTTAAAAGAAATCTCCTTAACAGCACTAAACAGCGGTTTCTGAAACGATTACTGTTCGCATTTGACCAATTTTCGCTGTTTAGAAGGGATAAAGCTTATTGATCCGAAAACTAGGCTCCAAGAAGAAAGGAGCAACGAAATAAAACATGTCTTGTTGGGAGATCATGTGACTTTCATTTCAGTGATTACAAAATCGAGTGAAACAGTTGGCAGTACGACCACACTGTTGGTTTCAGTATGACGTTGCAGTACCTGGGGCCTGACATGATGCAGAGCCAGTTTAGGCCAGGCATATACAGAACTGGAGGCCGCAGCGCTATAGTTCTGCAATTCGTATGTAATGCTTGCACACGAAATTACTCTTGTAGCATAGTTATAGGGCCCAGTATGTCAAGTGCGTATTTTCCTGTGAAAAAGAGCAATGATGAACAAAACAAATGAGTGTGAATTCTTAAGGGACCAAACTGCGTAGGTTATCGGTCCCTAGACTTACACACTACTTAAACTAACTTATGCTAAGAACAACACACACCCATGCCCGAGGAACGACTCGAACCTCCGGGGGGAAGGGCCGCACAGCCCGTGACATCACGCCTCAAACCGCGCGGCCACTCCGCGCGGCAATGGTGAACAGTATTAGCTACATCACTTCACTGAAACTGGTGTTTCACAGAGTTAGAGCCTCTCGTTGGCGGCTAAGTGTAAGACCTCAGACTTGGATGTCAGTTTTGCAACGTTGAAATTTTTTTCGACATTCTTGAAGTTGATACTATAGTTAGACAGATTCCGTGGAAGTCTGACCTTTGATCACGTAAAATGATTTTATTGCAACGACAAACGGTTGATCTTCTGATATATTTATTTCTATTTATTTCCTTGTGTTACTTGAACTAGGTGATGTCGACTAAGTCACCTGCGGAGAATGATCGTGACACTTAACAAAAGACATTAACATCCTCTTGCTTTGAAAGTGATATTTACCGCCTGTTTAAGCATTTTACAAGCATCGCTGCTAAGCACAAGCAAATAAAGTAGTACAACATAATTTCTGTTTTGAAGTATCATCTCCAGCCGTTAATTTAGTTTTAATGTAATCTAAGAATAATTGAAGGAAAGAACAAAATAACTACTTATTACGGTCCACTTGCCACAGAACAACGCAATCATTTGCTGCGAACTAAATTACTTGATTTTGGGCAACTATTTCTAAAAATAACCAAGAAGCGTCAAATGCTTGCTCCAAGCACATCTGTAACAGTAGTAGAATGAGGAAGTTAACAGCGATAATGGCAGTAATAATCGAAATACTTAGTGCCTTCATGCTGTGCGTTGGTATTTCTAGATCTAATAAAGTTCTTGAAGTAGCGAAAATTTCAAAATGGCTTCCGAACTTAATTTTTGTTCACCGTGTCTAATTCTGAAGCTATGTGCATCGTAAGTTACTACACAACCATAATATGGGCTTCCGTGGTCTCGTGGATTGAACATAATTTATTAGCTGTGAGATACGGGGTGATGGACACTTCCGTCATGTATTTTAAACAAACACAGATCTCCTTTTCGTTCGGTAATGCCAAGTGAAGAACGTGCGGTTACACCGCTGTTCAGAATCCGCATTGTAAACTTCACGTCCCTTCGCTACAGCCGGCCGCTGTGGAGGAGCGATTCTAGGCGCTTTAGTCCGGAACCACGCTGCTATTACGGTCGCAGGTTCGAATCCTGCCTCGGGCATGGGTGTGTGTGATGTCCTTAGGTTAGTTAGGTTTAAGTAGTTCTAACTCTAGGGGACTGATGACCTCAGATGTTAAGTCCCATAGTGCTCAGAACCGTTTGAACCATTTTGAACCTTCGCTACAAACTGGGGCAGGGCCGATTCAGGTTGGGTCATAGCAGAGGCGGATGCCGCGGCAAACATAAAACTCCGTCGCCAGCGAGCTTTCTTAGACTAGAAACATTATTTTATTTAAAGAACCAACGGTCATTTAAGGCCACAGGGCTCTTATTTCATTTGAACTTGAGACGCTGAAGAATTTGGTGCTGGAGTGCGATTTGAATTCGGATCTCCTCTTTCGTGGTATCTGACCCACGCGGAACGATATAGTTCGAGTATTTCGTTGTTTTCCCCAAGATTACAGACTCCTCTAGGTCTCCACGAAAGGCAGGATCTGAGTTCGAACCATGGTCCAGCACAAAAATATTCATTTCAATCCATAGCATAGCCACACCGAACTAATAGTGATAAATAATTTTCATTTTTTCTTCGTGTGTGGTCAACAATAGTGACTGGTGCCGTTATTACTAGTCCAACATGCACACATCTCATAACTGGTAATCATACAACTCATGGATAGGAAGCAACAGCGGTAGGTGCCGGTTTAGATTTCCGATCAGACCAAAAAACTACATCCACATTTCAAATTCACACATTTCGCTGCTGGTGAAAAAATTCGATATCTAACAGCTGATTTCAATTACTTAACAATCTGATTTCGTGCTGGGCTCGAGTCCCCGTCATAAAACTTCACAACGTGTCACTTCGTTTTAAACACGTGCAAACTTTTTCAACTGAAATTATATTAAACGTTTTTTGTGGTTAGTTAACAGGGAAATAAAAGTCTTGACACGATTCCTGGCAGAGCATGAAAATTTTCATTTGCATATTTGCTAACTGACGGTGGTGAGAACTTCAATATTTCACGACTCTTTATGCCTTGTCACCAATGAGAACGCTGCTATGATCGAGTCTTTGGTCAGGTGTGAAAGGTTTGCTTAGTGACAATTGGTATAAGTGCTTGTAGTCAATCCAGATCCAGCACAAAGAATTTCCTTATGTCATTTAAAGTTCAAAAAGTGCACAGATAATTACTAAACCATAAGTATAGGGCAGTTACTGGCTGTACGATGTTAAATTTGAGGTTTCCATAGAGCGATTGCCATTGTTAATCGATTTTTTTAACTAGTTTATTCAACATCCAGTTTATGACAAACCATTCGTAACAGGAACGATGTTTCACGGGAATGGGAAAACCTTTTAAAAAGCAAGAATACTTCGAATTATCAACCACTGGACTCAAGATATTGTCTCAAAATCTGTTGTTCATAAAAATATTTATTTTGCTTCAAGGTTGTTGGAATGACTTACGTGGCGGAGCTAGTTACATCATATTCTAATGAGCGTGGTAGTGAGTGTGAAATGTCACCTACAGTAATAAAACTGAGTTAACCAGCCTTAAGGACTCTCTCATCTCTAACGACGTGTTTCCTAGTATTTGCAACATCATGGTTTTGATTTATGTCTTGGACTAACTTCCTTAAATAACAGTGTTATGTGTTGATCTCTTGTGGTACCCATTTTTTAAAGTCAAACGACTGTATTGCAAAGAGATTAGAAGACCTGCAAGAGAGTGACGTTACGTGGGCTGCATGCAAATCATGCGAAATGCAATTTACGTTCTTCGAATACTTTTGGGGATGATAGTACATTTTTTACGAGTATATAGATGATATTATTCGTTTCACGCGCTTGCCTGTTATACTCACATTCGAGTGCATTTCTGATTTATTTTCAGAAAATTGCTCCCAATAGAAAACTTGACAATAGTTATATTACATCAGAATTTCCTTCGATAGACAGTAATGGAGAAATAAAACCATAGTGTGTTCCATGCGCGACCGTTCTCACGAACGATTCCTTGAAGTCAGCGAAATAAACGCCCGTTCGGAACGGTCCATCCCAATCTCTCTGACCGACCTCTAGAATTGTTTGAAGAAAAATTAGAGGATATGAAAAAAAATTAAGCTTTGGGCAGTGGTACAAGGTTTTCTTTATCGGAGAAGACATTAATAACGTCGTCTGACATACTGAATCTGACAGTGCAATCAGAAAAGCCTCATACAATAGAAGAAACACACGCGAAACCTTTTTTGATCAAACTCTGCAAAAGACGTTTTAGTGATAGAGAAAAAGAAATATTTCTATCGAGCAACATGATAGAAGCTCGGATTGAACTTACGTCAGATGATATCGAGGAGTAACTTGTTTCAAGAGTTAAAAAATTACCAAGCTTCGCTTTGTAGGGTTGGTGAATCGGCTGACATATCCAATTGTTGTTGGTTTCTCGCGTTTGTCCGCCTTTTTAGACGACAACATAATCAAATAGTAATTATTGATTTCACGGAAATTGGAAAACGATATCACAAAATATCGAAATCATGAAAATAACAACAGAATGTTTTTAGAAACATAACTTCGTGTGGGAAAAGTTCGCCGTACGGGTGGCGCTGCAGCTACGTTAGGATTTCGCGTCTTTCTGGCGACGTTAATAAAAGAATCTAACAACGCATGCATGCAGTAACAACGCATCGTGTCATCCAGTCGTTGGCATACAAGATTTCCTGAATTCCTTGATAACACAGTGCAATTGGACATACATGTGGTAAATGTTATCAAAAGCAGCGCCTTAAATACAACTCGTTTTTAGAACAACTGTGTGATGAAATGGAGTCCGACCATGAGACGAAGGTCGGTGGCTATCAAAGGTAACATTTTGGGAAGATTATATGAAATCAAAGGAGAAGTTGAACTGTTTCTAGGTGAGAAAAACAAAAGACTTACTAGAACAATTTTCTGATCTAACATCACAGGTGCATTTGGTTTATCTTGCAGATATTTAAACACACTGGGATAAGTTGACTTTGATATTGCATGGTCCCGGAAACACAGATTTAGAAGACGTTGAAAGAATATTAATCTTTGAAGATAAACTTCGGCCTTACTTTGCAAACTTCAGCTACGGATAGGTAAAATCGGCGAAAAATATTATTCTTCGTTCGCGACGTTTAAAGCACTCGTTGATGAAAAATGTATGACACGATTAGGACAACCACACAAGAAAACACAAAGAGTCATCTGCAAATGTTGGCTAGTGAAATCTTGCTTGCTTCTTGAAATACTACTAAACAGAAGCTAAAGTGACCCCTTTTAGAACTAATGCTGGAAAAGTTGCAAAAGAAATCGAGGAAAGAGCTTATTGAGTTCCAAAATGGCAGAAACTGTAAGGACACATTTGAAACTGATTGTCTTCAGCAGTTTTGTTGTATAAAACCAGTTTCATTCACTGTAACTCGAGAAATCGATTTGTGCTATCATATGACTTTCTTCACAATTCGTTCATGCGAAGAAGGGTTTTCTGCTTTGCTGCTAAATAAAAATAAGTTCAGGAATCAATTGAAAGTAATTGATGACATGCATGTAGCTTTGAGCAGTAATATTAGACCCAGTAGTACCGAATTTGTATACAATGTGCAAGCTCAAAAATCACATTTACGCGAACCGAATTTAATTTTCTACTAAAAGGATTGTGTTTTCTGGTATAAAAGTACTGTTAATCAATGTTTGTTTTGAGTGCAAGGAATGTGTTAAAAGGATTTAAAGGTTATTTTTAGACTGACACCGGATTTTTTAATCTTATGGCACATGCTAACAACAAAATAAAGCAAAGTGGTTCCTGATCAAAAATGTTTAAGAACCACTGCTTTAAAGGAACTCAAAATCGATAGGAAAACAAGGTAATTTATCCAAAATAGATTAACAGAAATAACCTCTAAAGTTAAATTCATTGAAGAAACTTCAGAAGCATTTCAAATGCATACTGGTGTTCGCCAAGGAGACAGAATCTTTCCCTTATGCCGTAACACAGTTCTGAAAGAAATTCTTAAAATATGGGAAAAGCAAATAGATGTAATCAGCTTTGCATTGGATAAGAGCCGAAAACCAACGTGAAGTGTATAGTTTGGCATACAATCTCGCTATTCTAACAAATAATAGAAGAGGAGCCAAACTTGCAGCGTAGAAGTTTCACTGATTCTCACAGAAAACCGGTCTACAAATCTCCGACGAGAAAGCTCAGTGTATGAAAATAAAATGTGTGGCTATAAATGCTAGGTCAAGATCGCTAAGATTGCTTCGTTGATTGCTACTTTCAATTTGCCGATGAACCAATCACTAAGAATTTTTACTTAATTCTGTATGTATCAGTCACCAGGAATTACACGCCATCATAATTTGTTGAGCTTAGTCTCTCTTGTTCTCATGTATACATTAAAGTAGGTCGTCCTCGTTAAATAATTTACAACAGTTATAAATTATTTAATCATGACGACCTACTTAGTGTGAACTTGACAAGAGGAGGAATTCCGCTCAACAGTCAAAAAAAAAATAGTCGTGTGGAACGACGGCCTGGTGCAAATCTTTCAGTTGGACGCCACTTTGGTGACTTGCACGTCCTTAAATCCAATGATACCTAGTTTCCCCGAAGGGTCACGCATCCAGGTACTAGCTGGGCCCAACATACCTTAACTTTGGTGAACGGGCGGGATTCGATGTTATCGGGCAGGAATTGGTGTTACGGGCGTGACAAGGCCGTTGGCTAATGACGATGTATAAGCCTGCAGTAAATTTCCCTGGAGTTGTGGATAGAAACAAAATACTATTTAAATGACAGATTTGTTGGAAGAGACACAGAAAGTTTTAAGCTGTTTTTCAACATATTTATCACCGAAATTCAGATATCTGTTATACCGTAGGAGCAGCTTTTGTGTCCCTGTGTCATAAATGTCTGCCGCCTGTTAATTCGACCATTGTGTGTCAACCATCTCTGCCTCTCTGCCAGTCTGAAAATGCGAACTTCGATCAGGCGGCGATTTCCTGAGGTTCCGGAATAGGTGGAAATCACTGAGAGTGAGATCCGGGCTACAGGGTGGATCATCAAACACCACCGATCCGAACGTTTACAGGAGCTCTGTTGTCCACCGAGCCATCTGTGGCCGAGCGCTATAGTGCAGCAAGAATATCTCGTCGAAATTTATACATTGTTAGCAGTAACGCTCGGCATTTAATGTCTCAGTTCTGGTCAGGAACTCGAAGACGAGAACTCGCTGTCTGTCACAGAATACTGACCGCAGCACTTCCTCGCGCCGAAGTAGTCTGCTTGAATTCAGTTTTGCTATGAGCCACTATGATGTCAACACATTTACTACCGTTTAGGTTTTGGCTTACTGTGTACAACTCTCGTCGCATCACATGTGATGATCCGGTCCAGAAACTCGTCGACTTCATCGTGGAACCACTGCAGAAAAGTCAAAACTGCCCCCATATGATATGTTTGTGTTCTAGAGGCTGTTGCTGGCACACAGTTTCCGTTGTGACAAGTGCTCCGTGGCAGTTCCATTAGCGGCACATCTGTAGGAACTGTTTGCTATGTTCCGTGAAGCGACATTTCTCAATACTACGTTCCCGGACAAGCTCCACAGGGTCGTCTGTAATGATCGATGGCCTCCCGTTGAGCCTCTCATCGTAAACATTTAGGAGACCTGTTGCAAAGTCTCCGCGCCAGCGGCGCACCATCTGATGCCTCATAATCTTAGGCCCATAGGCCTGGCACAGCTGATGATGAATTTCAATCGGCGCCATGTTCTGTGCATTCAAAACTATATCACCGAGCGCACTTCACACAGCGCGTGAGCTGGTATACACGCCTCCATTTTCATCCGCTCCTACGTAGCTAGTGTACCACCTCGGGATGTTCCATTAGCATATGCGCCATCCAACGTCATTATTTTGTGGCCGCGCCTGGTAACGATGAACGAGAAAGAGTCAGATGCCACACACATCAAATGTCTAGGAGAGATCATCCAACTATCAGGCTGAACACAATAGCCAGTCAAGCAAGAATCTCAGAATTACGAAAAGCGTATAAGCTCACATCTCCATCAAGGCAAAACTAAGCCATTACAACAGGATAGATATGTTGGAATCACTCTCTGTTGCAGAAAGTACGATGATTCATGGTTAAACAAAAAATAAGGGAACCGTGCGGGATTAGCCGAGTGGTCTTAGACGCTGCAGTCATGGACTGCGCGGCTGGTCCCGGCGGAGGTTCGAGTCCTCCCTCGGGCATGGGTGTGTGTGTTTGTCCTCAGGATAATTTAGGTTAAGTAGTGTGTAAGCTTAGGGATAGATGACCGTAGTAGCAGTTATGTCCCATAAGATTTCACACACATTTGAACATTTGAAAAGTAAGAGAGACTGAAAAAGCAGGAAAGGAAAATTCTCAGGAAAATAGTCGGACCACTTTTTCGTGAAGGAATTTTGATAAAGAGTCCATCGAGAGAGATTTACAAAAGCAGAAACATAACGAACAGCTTTAGAAAAAGAAGGATGACATTTTACGGATACACCCAAAAAATGAACTGGAACTGGCTCACAATGCAAATCCTTGAGACAGCAACCACTAGCACAAACGAGACGAAATGAAACATCGAAAGAGAGGAAGATAGTAAAGAAACAGGAATCATACAACGTAATATAAGCAGTCGAGAAGAGTTCAGGAACATCACAGAAGAACATACATTCAAGCAAAAGCACACCTAAAAGAGAACAGGAAATAAATGGTTGGAAGAATGAAGGAAAGACAACAGCTAGCGTATTGCAAGTCATGGGCAAAGGACTGTATGGTCGATGGTGTATCAAGCAAAGGTCGATGTCAAGAAGTCGATGGTTGATCACCGAAGAGGTGTGGGTATGACGAATCAGAGAGTGGATATCTGCCTGATGTGCAAAGATGTTATTAAAACATTATTACAGTATCAAACATTTCAAAAATGGTTCAAATGGCTCTGAGCACTGTGGGACTTAATATCTGTGGTCATCAGTCCCCTAGAACTTAGAACTACTTAAACCTAACTAACCTAAGGAATCACACACATCCATGCCCGAGGCAGGATTCGAACCTGCGACCGTAGCGGTCACACGGTTCCAGACTGAAGCGCCTAGAACCGCACGGCCACATCGGCCGGCATCAAACATTTATTGTCCACAAAATACAACAGTTGTTATAATAAACGTTCAGACAGCCAGTGCAGCCAGGAGTGCAAGCCAGAAGGGCCACCTGGTATATACTAACCAGAGTGCAGTTCATAGCCACACTGTCAGTGGCAGAGGCGGTGGCCTCAACACCAGCGTCGTCACAAGGCCATTGCCCCGTGGAGTTAGCATGAGTCGCCATCCGCTCTCCTCAAGGTAGCTAGCTGCTTTCCAGAGAAGATGGCCAGGAGGGCCATGACCCTGTCGTACACTCCACACAGGGTAACCATCTACCAGCTGTGCTCAGAGTACTTAAAGCGATGGAGAGAAGTGCAATGGCCTCATTTTAGCAGAGAAAGACTGATACCGCAGAAGTCTGCCACAGGTACCGAGACATGCGGCAGCAGTGGCATACCAACACGATGACAGATGATGATCTCCTCTCAGGCCCTGATAGTTAGGCCTCCAGAGGGCCTGCTAGAGGGTGATGGCCACAGCCCCCATCAGTCTTGACTCAGTAGTTGGCACTGCAGCTCACAGTGACCAACTCACTCCAAGCAGGACATGCTGTTCCATAGGAGATAGGAAGGCGACTTGAGGAGCAGAGGATCAACTGACATAGACCTCCCCTGCCGACAGGATGGCTGCAGGCTGAATAGAACTCCACCAGAACAGAAGTAGTATTTATGCAGGCTGGCTTGTGTCTTCTCCTACGTTGAAGCTTCAGTGACATCAATCTTCTGGCTTTCCTCATTTCCTCAGCTCTCTTGGTCACTTCAGAATATCACAACTTGACCTAACAGATCCTCTTTCTGCTGTGTCAATATTCTGAATAGTTGCTCTTGTATCTGACTCTGACTCCCTTGCACAGTCAACATTATGGCGATATCCCTCTGTCTCCACAATGTCATTCTGCTACGTTCTTGGCTCGAGCACTCAGCTCATTCAGGGTGTCTCACTGGAATTTCGCCTGGTTACTGACTCGCCCTGCTTTGCCTCTGACACTGCACCATATATACTACTCTCTTGTAGAGTGAAGAGAATTTGGGAAGAGAGAAGAAACAAGGAAAAAATCATGACTACTCAAATTCAAATGGTCTCAAGAAATGGGAAATTATATTACAATATAATAACAATAATAATAATATGTAGACCTGACCCGGCCTTTGAATGGGTAGCACGAAGTATCTACAGGGTGGTCCATTGATAGTGACCGGGCCAAATATCTCACGAAAAAAACATCAAACGAAAAAACTACAAAGAACGAAACTCGTCTAGCTTGAAGGGGGAAACCAGATGGCGCTATGGTTGGCCCGCTAGATGGCGCTGCCATAGGTCAAACGGATATCAACTGCATTTTTTAAAAATAGGAACCCCCATTTTTTTTTAAAATTTCGTATAGTACGTAAACAAATATTAATGCTTTAGTTGGACCACTTCTTTCGCTTAGTGATAGATGGCGCTGTAATAGTCACAAACGTATAAGCACGTGGTATCACGTAACATTCCGCCAGTGCGTACGGTATTTGCTTCGTGCTACATTACCCGTGTTAAAATGGACCGTTTCACAATTGCGGTGAAGGTCGATATCGTGTCGATGTATGGCTATTGCCATCAAAATGTCCAACGGGCGTGTGCAATGTATGCTGCTCGGTATCCTGGAAGACATCATCCAAGTGTCTGGACCGTTCGCGCGGATAGTTACGTTATTTCAGGAAACAGGAAGTGTTCAGCCACATGTAAAACGTGAACCACGACTTGCAACAAATTATGATGCCCAACTAGGTGTTTTAGCTGCTGTCGTGGCTAATCCCCAAATCAGTAGCAGACAAACTGCGCGAGAATCGGGAATCTCAGAAACGTCGGTGTTGAGATTGCTAAATCAACTTCGATTGCACCCGTACCATATTTCTATGCACCAGGAATTGCATGATGACGACTTTGGACGTCGTGTACAGTTCTGCCAATGGGCACAAGAGAAATTACGGAACGATGCAGATTTTTTTCACGAGTTCTATTTAGCGACGATACGTCATTCACCAACAGCGGTAACGTAAACCGGCATAATATGCAGTATTCGGCAACGGAAAATCCACGATGGCTGCGACAAGTGGAACATCAGCGACCTCGGAGGGATTAATGTATGGTGCGGCATTATGGGAGGAAGGATAATTGGCCCCCATTTTATCGATTGCAATCCAAATGGTGCAATGTATGCTGATTTCCTACGTAATGTTCTACCGATGTTACTACAAGATGTTTCACTGCATGACAGAATGGCGATGTACTTCCAACGTGATGGATGTCTGGCAGATAGCTCGCGTGCGGTTGAAGCGATATTAAATAGCATATTTCATGACAGGTGGATTGGTCGTCGAAGCACCATACTATGGTCTCCTGACAACATGCGTCAGCGCATTGTCAATGCACGTGCAAACATCACGGAAGGCGAAGTACTCGCTGTTGAGAGGGCTGTCGTTACACGTATTGCCAAATGCATTGAGGTTGACGGACATCATTTTGAGCATTTATTACATTAATGTGGTATTTACAGGTAATCACGCTGCAACAGCATGCGTTCTCAGAAATGATAAATTCACAAAGGTACATGTATCACATTGGAACAACCGAAATAAAATGTTCAAACGTACGCACGTTTGTATTTTAATTTAAAAACTTACCTGTTACCAACTGTTCGTCTGAAATTGTGAACCATATGTTTGTGACTATTACAGTGCCATATATCACAAAGCCCGTGCGGTTCTAGGCGCTACAGTCTGGAACTGCGTGACCGCTACGGTCGCAGGTTCGAATCCTGCCTCGGGCATGGATGTGTGTGATGTCCTTAGATTAGTTAGGTTTAAGTAGTTCTAAGTTCTAGGGGACTGATGACCACAGATGTTAAGTCCCATAGTGCTCAGAGCCATTTTAACCAGCCTATCACAAAGCGAAAAAAGTGGTCCAACTAAAACATTCATATTTCTTTACGTACTACACGAATATGTAATAAAAAGTGGGGGTTCCTATTTAAAAAAAATAGCAGTTTATATCCGTTTGACCTATGGCAGCGCCATCTAGCGGGCCAACCATAGCGCCATCTGGTTTCCTCCTTCAAGTTAGACAAGTTTCGTTTTTTGTAGTTTTTTCGTTTGACGCTTATTTCGTGAGATACTTGGCCCGGTCACGATCAATGGACCACCCTGTATACCTGGACAACTCCTCTGCAGTGGTGGTACTAATTTATATACTCAAACTTACTTCATAAATCAGTCTAATAGTGAAAACCGTATGAAAATCTCTGCAGTAATTCCTGAGATTAGCGTTCAAACAGACAGGAAAACACGGTTGGCAAGCTTTCGTTGTCGGGAATACTTGTCAGGTTTACCACTATCTTGTCTCATCCTTTCTGCTAGGAGTTTCCCAAAGGGTTCCTTCATTTTGTATTTCGTAATTTTTTTTTTTTTTGCGTCCTTTTGTGGCAGCATTTTCCGACGTATTCGCCCCCTCATTTCCCGCCTCTTGCGAAGTTAATATCGATGTCAGAGTAATTAAGCTGCGTTGTTCTCATTAAGGGTCTTCAGAGCGGCGCAGCGAGGTCGGACGCAGGTGATCAGCCGCGGCCCGGGGCGCTTTCTTTCGGGCGCCTTACGCAACGGCGGAGCTCGGCTGTCTATCTTCCTTTTAGGTCGAAGTTGCGGCAGCGGCAGGAAGAAGCCCGGCATCAAAGACCGCGGCCCCGGCCCCTCCCCGCCCCGCCCAGCCAATTAAGGAGGGCTTCTGGAGCTGCGGCGGGCGCAACTCGGCGGAGACAATTAGCGAGTTGGCCGCGACCTCCGCTGCTGGCTGCTGGCTGCTGGCTGCTGGTTCCGCCGTTAGCTCGCAGCTGCTGCTCGGGGCCGCAGTCTGGCGCGACAAGTGCGCGGGCCCGCAATTAATCAGCTCTGATGAATGGCGGCGGGCACTTCGCACGTCATTACGCAGCAGTACGGCCGTCTAACTACCCAGCGCTGCACTTAACGACTCCCATCTGCTCGCTCAGCCAGCCTCGTGAGTTTTGTTTCGGATTTGTCTAGTCGTTTCTCACAGTCCTCCATTCACATTCCGTAATTTGAACATACAGTGTGAGGTAGCTGATAACGGCCAACACAAATACACTGACGGGATACGAAACGTAATGCCAAGCAGGCATTTCGTAACAAAAACGAAAGTTGGTAGGCCTGTTTCTGTGGTGTCACCGCCAGACACCACACTTGCTAGGTGGTAGCCCTTAAATCGGCCGCGGTCCGTTAGTATACGTCGGACCCGCGTGTCACCACTATCAGTGATTGCAGACCGAGCGCCGCCACACGGCAGGTCTAGTCTAGAGAGACTCCATAGCACTCGCCCCAGTTGTACAGCCGACTTTGCTAGCGATGGTTCACCGTCTATATACGCTCTCATTTGCAGAGACGACAGTTTAACATAGCCTTCAGCTACGTCATTTGCTACGACCTATCAAGGTGCCATATTCAGTTACTATGAATGTATTCTGAACAGATAATATTGTGAATCATGTACCGTCAAGAGCGACGTTTATCATTAATGGATTAAAGTTAAGTATCAAACTAATTACGTCCTCTTTCTGAATTTTAATTTCTTGTCATGTTCCAGACCTCACGTCAGTATAGTCCATCCATGCTCACGCCAGCTTGCGTGAGCTAAAACGCGTGCATTTCGGCCTCCACTAGTAACACGGTGTTGGCTCTTCTGCCAACACAACAGTTTCTACATGTGAAGATAATGTCAATTCAAAGTTCGCGCCCTAGTAGCCCCACTGTAAGGATGCAAATCAGGTTTGCTTTAAATACACGCTGTAACAGTCACTATCTTTAGTCATCTTTGAGATAGGACGTAGTGTGTTGATGTTAGTCAATCATACCTTTAACGCGACAAAGACTCCAGTATCAGCGCCTGTGACGGTACGTCACATTAAGGGACATTTGGAGAAAGGGAAAAGAAGTTTTTCTTATGAGACGTGTGAAACATAAATTATCTAAATACCAAGTATGTCTGCACGATGTATAACAAATAGTAAAGAATGTAAGTTATTATTATCAAAACACAAATATCGATGTAATTAACAAACCCCAGTTTTTTGGTATAATCTCTGTGTAAATAGGGCATGAAGATCAGAGACAATGCTTTGATTGAAGTAACTCTCCTGTTTTTGTTTTGTCTAGAGGTAGGCCGCCGTTGTAGCGCTGGATAATATTTCATGTATGTTTGGTTCTAATTTAGTTAAATATACTTGTAATTCTTATTGGAAAGTGTGTATTATTGACTTAGTTGTCACCTCGCATGATAAATTTTTACAGAACTTCGTAGTGCAGGGAGCTCATCTCCCCTAGCAGGATTTATTCGGCCATTACGCTGACTGTATTATTTAATTAAAATTTCATGTCATAATATTAAATGTAAATGCGAGAGACTTCTCAATTTTGATCTTTCACTAATTTCAAAGTTAAAAAGCGTAGTGACAAATTTCATTTACTAAAATTCACAGCAATAAATGAGTTCAATATGTTTCATTTTGGCCGTCTAACGACAGATGAGAATCTTTCCAGTTTTCCCTTGCAAATAATGAACAAGAAATATTGGAAATCATTACATTCTGCAATATCTCAGTTAATCTTTGTGTAGTTTGGTACATAAATATCCAGTAGTTCCTGAGACTCATATTAATAATTACAGTTTGCGTAAGAATACGCATATTTTCTTTTCTAAATAGCAGCGCTCACGCAAACTATTTATTAGAAGGCGGTGAGTAGCGCGTTATGTTTAAAAAATATTATATCGTACGTACTTCGGGGCAGCCGATGTTCGTACTAGTGTTACCGCGGTATAAGTTAATTAAAAGTCTCATGCTAGCCCACAATATTTAAAGCCACCCCAACCAAAATCATAAAAATATAATTATATAAACAAAAATATATAATTATCCCGTGATAAGGGACCCACTTCCACATCCATGTACAATGATACCGTGATACACCTCACTGAGTTTGAACGAGGTCGTGTAATAGGACTACGACAAGTTGGATGTTCCTTCTGCGATACTGCAGAAACAATTAGCAGAAATGTGGCCACCGTACAAGATTGCTAGCAGCGGTGGTCTCAAGAATGTACCGTCGCAAGAACACCGGGCTCCGGACGGTCACATGGTACTACCAATGGAGAAGACCATCGTGTTTGGCGTATGGCTCTGTCGCATAGTCTACATTTGCAGCAGCAATTTCAGCAGCAGTTGGCACCATAGTGACACAACAAACTGTTACAAATCGGTTACTTCAAGGACAGCTCTGAGCCAGACGCCCTGTAGCAAGCATTCTACACAACCCACTACGACTTCAGTGTTGTCAAGCGAGAGCTGAACGGAGACAGGGTGAAGGTCTGTTGTCTCTTCTTGTCAAACCTGATTCTGCCTCGATGCCGGTGATGGCCCTGTGTTGGCCAGAAGGTAGCCAGTTGAGGACTTGCGCCCAGCCTGCGTTCCTAGACACACCGGCCCTACACTTTCAGTTATGGTTTGCGGTGCGATTTAGTGTGATAGCAGGAGCGCTTTCGGAGTTATCCCACGCACCGTGACTGTCAGTTTGTCAGTCGGTCTGGTGATTCGATCTGTTGTGCTGCCATTCAGGAACAGCATTCCAAGGGGTGTTTTCAAGCAGGATATCGGTCGCCCACATAACGCTGTCATCACCCAATATGCTCTACAGACTGTCAACATGCCTAGGTCTGCTTCATCACCAGATCTGTCTCCAGTTTAGCGCATATGGGGCATCATCGGATGATAGCCCCCGTGTCATCCACAAACAGCGATAACCAACCCATGTATTGGCCGACCAATTCAAACACGTACGGAGCTCAATCCCACAAACTGACATCCGGCACTAGTGCAACACCATGCGTTGTGGCCGGCCGGCGTGGCCGAGCGGTTCTAGGCGCTACAGTATGGAACCCCGCGACCGCTACGGTCGCTGGTTCGAATCCTGCCTCGGGCATGGATGTGTGTGATGTCCTTAGGTTTGTTAGGTTTAAGTAGTTCTAAGTTCTAGGGGACTGATGACTTCAGAAGTTAAGTCCCTTAGTTCTCACAGCCATTTGAACCATTTTACATAGTTACATTCAACATTCTGGCGATTACATCGGTTATTATGGTACCATCATTTCACATTTTCAATAGCTTCTCTCGCGCTTACTTGATCCTATGATTCTGCAGTGTTACTCACTTAAGTATGTTACCTAGACAAATACGTTCCCAAATTATTTTTCCGTCAGCGTGTACCCAGAATAAGTAAATATTTCGAGGTGCGGTTTTCGCCTAGTTACAGTGGACAGTATAGCAAATTTCCTGACGTTCGCAACTAATATTTGTCGTTTCTAGTCTCCGAATCCTGACACGGACTTTGTTTTCTTCTTATTGGGCTATATATATATTTTGAAAGAAGCTTCTAAGAGAACTTCAACGACATAACACGTTTGGAACTTGATCACATAGTATCAAGATAACAGCAGCGCAAACCACTGTTCCGCCGTCAGGAGAAGAGCTTCCACAAACGTCGACCCTGTTGTATCAAATGTAAGCAAACACGTAATTCAGGTATGATTCTTGTGTTTCCCTGTGCACTTGAAGCCCGTCAGTCTGTGTTCCGCTGTTGTAGCAATCAGATAACTTGCTCTTAATGCTGTTGAGACATTAATTTATGTACCGGACAATCGAAAAAGCGACATCGTTTGTGGCGAAGAATATCCAGATCGTGCCAAACACTCACGATCTGTCTATGTAAACATCATAAAAAAGTTCTAGAAACTGTAAGTGTGCAAAATGAAATACGCTAAAGAAAAAGAAGAGCAACTCATAAAAGGAATGAAAATAACATTCTAGCAGCAGTAAGACACAGTGTAAGCGTTGCTAAGGCAGAAGGCAGCTAACGTTGATGTTGACGTGAACGCGAACGGGACATCCGACCTCACGAGGGAGAGTAAATCAAATTCAAATGGCTCTGAGCACTATGGGGCTTAACATCTGAGGTCATCAGTCCCCTAGACTTAAAACCATTTAAACCTAACTAACCTAAGGACATCACACACATCCATGCCCGAGGCAGGATTCGAACCTGCGACCGTAGCAGCAGGGCGGTTCCGGACTGAAGCGCCTAGAACCACTCGGTCAAACCGGCCGGTGAGAGAGAGCACCGCCGGCACATGGGACGAGCTATTTAACTTCATCTGCGCTCTCAGCGCCATCCAGCGGCCGTTACCGGCTTTATTTGGCTCGCTGACCACACAGTTTCCTTACGAAAACTGACGCGCCTAAAACATCTGCGTTAACTTGTGGAAGAAGAGCGGAGAAAATAGCGAACAAGATTTTGGACTCGTCGACGGTTTGAACAGAGAATTGCTGGTAGAGGAGCACTATGTTGCATAATGTTGTACAACGATCGGAAATACTCGTACAAACTAGTAGAAGTTACCTGTTAAGTCTATTGAATTTTCGTCCTATTTTCGGTTTCAAGTTGAATATAATGAACGTATTGTGTCTAATTTCATTTCGCGTATATATAATATCGGTACTCTCGATGTTGCGTATACTGCCAACACTGTTCCTTACATGGATTTCAAGGACGTGATTCGTTTCGTAATTTCATTCGAATGGAGGAGGAGATTTTTTTCGAATCTGCTCACCATCACTGTAAAAGATATTTACCGGCAATATACAAACATACGTCAGCCCATTAACCCAGAGACACGTGTATATATTTTACAGGAAGTGTTATAATAGTAAAAACTGCCAGTGTGTAAATTGTCTTTACTTTCAGACGTACACCAGCAGTCACAATAAGATTTCTGGCCACTAGAGAAACAAGAATTGCAGCGAATATGTTATTTGTAATAAATAACATCGACTTTTGAGATAATACGTCACTAAATCAGTAAGAAAGACCCAGAATCTCTTAGAAAAGGAAGGGTGAGTTGTCCAATGGGTCCTCTTACCACAAAATGTGAAGGGGGGTGCGATGGGGAGTTTCCCCTGTGAATGAAATTGACTGAATGATCAGTGTACATTTTCCTTGTGTTTCCATTCGCTCAATGTCAACTTTTTGTAACACCACTATTTCCCCCCTTTTCCTGTTCCAGTTGAGAATGTTTCGAGGTGGAAGCGATTGCTGGTGAACCTCCGTCTGAGCTCGACAGTCTGTAATTTTTGCCTTTACGGTCTTTTCGCGAGATGCACATAGCATGAAGCAACGTATTACTTGACTCGGGTGTAAAGGAAATGAAATAAATCTGACGTTTACCGTATGTGTCCTCTACAATCCCATCAAAATGTTTGAAATCGTTAAAAAATGTCTCATACACAAGATAAATAAGCAGAAAATAATAATTAAAATACAAAATGTTTTAATGCAATCACGTTTTTAAAACGGATTAAAAAATATAAAATAATTTCTCCTAGGCCCACACAGATTCCTAACGCCATGCAGAGAGTTCAGAAAAATTATGCTTGTGGATTTCTGATAGCTATGAAAATATTTGTAAAATCTGAAAGGAAAAACCTCAGGGCGACTGCAGTAGATAATGGTAAGAAGTGTAGAGAGTAGCTGTTGTTGAGAAAATCACAGCACAGTTCATATCTTTTCCAGTGCAATAAATCTGTCAGCAATCTAGGTGAACTATTCTTGTATCGATTAGCTATTGCATGCACCCCACGTTCTTCGTTTCAAATTTCAAAAGTTTCTCGTAGCTATTAAAGCTTCACAAGCACTAAATTTCAGGACTGTCTGTATGAGATAAGGAATCGTTCCGAAACTGTGTTGTATTAATACAGTTTTTTTTATTTAAATTATTATTTGATTTTCCTTCTGGACGTCAAGGTGCTCAAGATGGTGGAATAACTGCTTAGTGAAGATGTGGACAGCAAGACGAAATGAATATCGTGGTTTAAGAAGTAATGTGATGTTATTTCAGTAATTGTAATATCGAGTCAAATTTACAAACCACTTAGCAGTATGAGAAAACTTTTCTGCATGCTGTTGCACCTTTTCTGGTCCAGAAGCATTCACTGATTCGGTTGCGAATGGCGTCATAAAGTCATTGTGTCCTCTTCTGAGGCAAAGAGGTCCACACCTGTTATAAATTGCCCTTAATATCGTGGATACTGTCCTTGGAAACGGATTCGATGTGTGGAATAGTATTGTCTTCTGGTAAAATTTTACTATCGCATGACAGGTAACATGTGAGAACGCAGGATGTCCATGACGTAGCGTTGTGCCATCAGAATTCCCTCGGTCACGTCCCCTGTCTCTCTCTTAACAATTGCTAAAGTGGGACTTTTTCCCAATTCGCCGCCAAATTGTCAACGATGGCCATTAGGACTAGTGCAGCAACACAGTTCATCGCTGAACGCTATGCGATGCCATTCATCACTAGTCCATGCTATCCGGTCGCGGCACCACTCCAAACAAAGCTGTTCGTGTTGTGGTGTTAAGGTATTTCCCTAGTCCAACTGCTGCTAGTATCCGACCAATGGTGTAGGATGGCACAGAATATTTCAGGAAGTCCATTACTTGTTCTCGGATGGTAGGGCGCAAGTGTGAAAGGAATACTATGTATATGCTTGGTGACCCTTGTGGTGGTCAAACCGTGACGATAAGTATGTCCGCCTACACGTCTCATGAAATTCAACATCATGCCACTGTCACACCAAAATGCCCTACATATCTGGATATTACCGATTCGAACAGCTGGCCAAATGGAGACCCACAAGGAGACCCTTCTAAAACTCTGGCGGATGCTGATAACGCTACCTCACATGAGTGTCTTTCACACTGGTCACTCAGCATCCGACGCTGTTCACGTTTCTCATGTAGTCCACCAGGTCTCGTAACAACGCTAAACACGAACAACACTAATGCACTCTACTGGCCGTTCTGTCACAGAGAATTGCAGGTGTAAGCATTAACATACTCCTATATGGTGTGCGCATGTACGAAGTCACATTGACTTCCGACCGCGTTTTCTGGGTGCTTCACCTATTTTGAACAGGCAGTGGACCCTCCCAGACAACCGAGTGCAGTAATGTGCCGTTTCCGATATTCAGGAAAGAACGAGGACCCCGGCGGAATACCTATATATGGTAGAGACCTCCACGCCCACACCAGCATGATGGCCAACACAGAAGGTCTACTGCGATCTCTGCATAGTGGTTAGTTTTCACTGAGCTCATCGCAGAATGTGGGTACTGCGCTGTCTGTGTATCCCTGGCTATGATTAAGCATTAATATGCTCTCATCTGGAGATGGAAATGAGCGTTTGGCGTCATTGGCCGGGAGGCCCCTTGCGGGGCAGTTCCGGCCGCCGTGGTGCAGGTCTTATTACATTCGACGCCACATTGGGCGACCTGCGTGCCGGATGGGGATGAAATGATGACGAAGACAACACAACACCCAGTCCCTGAGCGGAGAAAATTCTCCGACCCAGCTGGGAATCGAACCTGGGCCCGCAGGACGGCAATCTGTCACGCTGACCACTTTTTTTTTTTTTTTTTTTTTTTTTTTTTTTTTTTGTAAATCCCATTTTGTTCGTTTTCGTTCGTTGCATTGGCTCGGGGCGGACGCCGTAAGACATCCGTTTCAGTTCGTAGTTGATCGGTGAACTCAGTTTTTTTATTACAGAGGGCAGCTAACCCTCTGACCGAACACGCTGAGCTACCGACCACTGAGCTATCGGGGCGGACATCTGGAGACAGTTTGGGTCGAAATTTGAGCGAAGGGTAGTGGTTTGAAGCGCAGAGGCAGAAAAGTGCCAGGGCAAGGACCAAGGGGAAAAAACCTCTGCGAAGAGCAGTAGCTGATTCCTTACTATCTGCGACACATCGTGCAGGGGTTAGGTAAGATAGTTAGTGATGGGTGTCATGCAAGAGGATACCTTTGACGTTGCGGAGCGTTGTTACTCGGCGGCTGCAGGTTGGTACAGGCGTTGTCTTCTCGGCCAGCATCAGCCTACCTGTAACAGCTAGGTTCATCATCTACATCTACATCCATACTCCGCAAGCCACCTGACGGTGTGTGGCGGAGGGTACCCTGAGTGCCTCTATCGGTTCTCCCTTCTATTCCAGTCGCGTATTGTTCGTGGAAAGAAGGATTGTCGGTATGCTTCTGTGTGGGCTCTAATGTCTCTGATTTTATCCTCATGGTCTCTTCGCGTAGGAGGGAGCAATATGCTCCTTGACTCTTCGATGAACGTATGTTCTCGAAACTTTAACAAAAGCCCGTACCGAGCTACTGAGCGTCTCTCCTGCAGAGTCTTCCACTGGAGTTTATCTATCATCTCCGTAACGCTTTCGCGATTACTAAATGATCCTGTAACGAAGCGCGTTGCTCTCCGTTGGATCTTCTCTATCTCTTCTATCAACCCTATCTGGTAGGGATCCCACACTGCTGAGCAGTATTCAAGCAGTGGGCGAACAAGCGTACTGTAACCTACTTCCTTTGTTTTCGGATTGCATTTCCTTAGGATTCTTCCAATGAATCTCAGTCTGGCATCTGCTTTACCGACGATCAACTTTATATGATCATTCCATTTTAAATCACTCCTAATGCCTACTCCCAGATAATTTATAGAATTAACTGCTTCCAGTTGCTGTCATGCTATTTTGTAGCTAAATGATAAGGGAACTATCTTTCTATGTATTCGCAGCACATTACACTTGTCTACATTGAGATTCAATTGCCATTCCCTGCACCATGCGTCAATTCGCTGCAGATCCTCCTGCATTTCAGTACAATTTTCCATTGTTACAACCTCTCGATACACCACAGCATCATCTGCAAAAAGCCTCAGTGAACTTCCGATGTCATCCAGAAGGTCATTTATGTATATTGTGAATAGCAACGGTCCTACGACACTCCCCTGCGGCACACCTGAAATCACTCTTACTTCGGAAGACTTCTCTCCATTGAGAATGACATGCTGCGTTCTGTTATCTAGGAACTCTTCAATCCAATCAAATAGTTCAAATGGCTCTGAGCACTATGGGACTCAATTTCTGAGGTCATTAGTCCCCTAGAACTTAGAACTAGTTAAACCTAACCAACCTATGGACACCACACACATCCATGCCCGAGGCAGGATTCGAACCTGCGACCGTAGCGGTCTTGCGGTTCCAGACTGCAGCGCCTAGTACCGCACGGCCACTTCGGCCGGCTCAATCCAATCACACAATTGGTCTGATAGTCCATATGCTCTTACTTTGTTCATTAAACGACTCTGTGGAACTGTATCGAACGCCTTGCGGATGTCAAGAAACACGGCATCTACCTGTGGACCCGTGTCTATGGCCCTCTGAGTCTCGTGGACGAATAGCGCGAGCTGGGTTTCACACGACCGTCTTTTTCGAAACCCATGCTGATTCCTACAGAGTAGATTTCTAGTCTCTAGTTAGCGGTACATCGGTTAGCGGTTACCGGATGTGCAGTGTAGGGTAGTGTTGGCGCTTTGTTTGTGCTTTAGTGTGCGACTTTATCGGATTCCCTGCTGTTGCCTGTTGGTCGACTGTGGCAGCAGCTGGCATATCCAGTCAATATTTCAGATGTGGAGGGGCTCGCCGATGTTGTCGCTTGTGGGTGTGTGTTATCTCGCCATAGGTGGTTATGCCGCAGGTAGCAGGAATACCGACGACGGTCGGTGTGCTGGCCAGCCTGGATGTAGTTTCTGCTCATTTTTCCAACCATCCAACTCAGTAAATACCTGGCTTTTTCCCACGTTCCGCTTCAGGTTTATCTCGACGCGCAGAAAGTGTCTTTTTTTTCATGTGCTTAGCTTTAGGCAGGCGCCCATTCAACCAGTTCAGCAGTGGAATGTCAGTTATGATGATACGAACGTAAGGACAAGACGACACTCAGTCCAGCGAAACGTTTCAAAAACAATCTCACCCACTTAAATATATGGTTTACTCTATCAGCAGACAGATTGAGTACGTAAATTACTTCCCATGGAGAAATCCGGCATCCATTGTAACTGACATTGCGCCAACCCATATAACAATGCCGACCAAGGAAGAAGAAAGTATGTATATAGAGTGATACCAAAAAACATTTTCAAACCATCATGGCACATGGGGCATACAGCAAGGATCAGCAGTCACATACGAAACGGGTGTCGCAAAAGCCATCCGGAGCTAGTAGAAGGCGTTGTAGTTCTTTAGTCACATGCCGCAAATGGACTCCCGCTACAGGAGATGCTCAAAGTTTTATTCAGATGCATCGAGACACGCCTGATATCGACGCTGCGCTGAACGGCGCACCCTCTCGAAGACATCCTGCTGCCGCCCCAATCCTACCCACTAGGTCCTCCGACGATGAAACAAGTGTTTCATATACAAGACCCTTCAAATAACTTCAGAGGAAAAAATCGACTGGGGACAGATCGTGGTGGGCATTCGAGTGGCCCACCGCGACCAATCCAGTGACTGGGGAATGTTGCATGTTGATGTTCCCTGACTTGTCTGCTGAAATGGCGGGATCTCCGTTGTGCTGAAATTGAATGCGACGACGAACAGGCGTGGGAACTTCATTCAGCATGCCCAGAAAAACGTTTCGCAGGAATACGAGATACGTGCGACCATCAAGTTGGTCCGGGAGAATGTATGCCGCAATTAAACAGTAGATGCCAGTCCACACGTTAAGGATAAATTTGCGTTGCGAGGGATGCGTAAGTGTGGCATGTGGGTTGACATCTGTTCACGTACGCAAGCTGAGAACGTTTGTCTCACCTTCGAGTGAGAATGCAGCCTCGTCAGTGGAGAGGACACTACATGTGAAGCTTCGATCTGCAACGTATTCGTGCAGAAACCGTCACGCAAATCCCATGCGTTTGTTATAGTCCTCCGGCTGTAATGCTTGGACGCGTTGGAAATGAAACGGATGCAGTCCTTCGTCTTGTACTGTAAATAAGCTGTTTAGGTTTCTAAGTTGGTAGCGTCACGTAGCGCTCTGTATGAAAATCACTGGCTGTGCTGTGTGCAGTCTGTGACTGGTTGGCATTGTTGGAATATTCTCTATAGTAGTGTTGGGCAGTTCGATGTGAACAGCGCGTAGCGTTGTGCAGTTGGAGGTGAGCCGCGAGCAGTGGTAGATGTGGGGAGAGAAAGAGATGTTAAAATGATTGGACGAGCTGGACGTGTGTCCGTCAGAAAAAGGAAATTTGCCAAACTAGCTGTCAGAAATTATACATATAAATCGTGACTTTGACACTATTAAGGTAAATACATTGTTTGTTCTCTATCAAAATCTTTCATTTGCTTACTGTATGCCTATCAGTAGTTAGTGACTTCAGTAGTTAGAATCTTTTGATTAGCTGGCAGTGTTGGCGCTCGCTGTATTGCAGTAGTTCGAGTAACGAAGATTTTTGTGTGGTAAGTGATTCGTGAAAGGTATAGGTTATTGTTAGTCAGGACCATTTTTTGTAGGGATTATTGAAAGTCATATTGCATTGCGCTAAAAATATTGTGTGTCAGTCTAGTGATGATCGGAATAAGTAAAGAGAGAAATGTCTGAGTACGTTCAGTTTTGCTCAGCTGTTTGAAAATCAAATAACGTAGAGGTTTTCTAGCACTGTCATTTATAAATTTTTCTAAGGAGACGTTTCAGTACAGTGCTCCAGACGGAGGTTTGGGGGATATAAGTGGCACGGGATACACCCCATGTACTTGTTGACAGTGTGCGCTGCAGCGTTTCGAGAACGCTTTCTACCGCCGCAGCTGCCCGTGTTGTTCGTTGGTGTCCAGCATCCGGCCTGTGCACGTGGAACGAGCCGGTTTAGCTCATGTCACTCTCAGTGCTTCCACGGGGTGAATGACGACGCTCTCCGTGCTCCGCCCGTGCTTGTATAACAACACCCACTCGTGACTTTACCGCCCTCTCATGACGTTTCCGACCTCCGGTTCCTATGTGATTACTGATCCTTGTTATATGCCCGCTGTGCCATATCAATTTGTAAACGCTTTCTTTGAATTATCCTGTATATGAAATAAAAAACGTGCCACTCTGCACACTACCATTATCCAAAAAACTCATCCACGAACTGTTCAATATGTGAGCTTTTAGGCAAATAGTAGTACGTAGAGGGGTTTGTTTCATGGTAAATATTCTTAACCCTTATATCGACCAAGATATTAGAGCAAGTATGACTTTATGTTAATGGAGTGAAATCGTTTTTACCACCATGCAGAAAAATGGTTCAAATGGCTTTGAGCATTATGGGACTTAACTGCTGAGGTTATCAGTCCCCTAGAACTTAGAAGTACTTAAACCTAACTAACCTAAGGATATTACACACATCCATGCCCGACGCAGGATTCGAACCTGCGACCGTAGCGGTCAAGCGGTTCCAGACTGTAGCGCCTAGAACCGCTCGGCCACCCTCGCCGGCAGCATACAGAAAGCCCCTGAAAAGAGAAGAAGTTATAACGTCGGTCATTGTTGGCGCTGAAACTTTTAGTAAGAGTACCCTATAAACTGCGCTAAAGGTGAAAATTGAGGCGGCTGCAGACGTCCATTGCGGTGTAATCATCGTCATGTGGAACTCTTATGGCAGGGTTCGCCGTTTAATCGACCCTTTCCACTGTTTTTTTTGTTCGACTGGAATCTGTTCACTTAATAATGAGTACGTACACACATTTGTTATAGTTTTGCTAAGCCTCTCTATATACGCCAGAAGTTAGGTGCCTGGTCAGCTACGATACTTGTAAATGAGACTTCAGGGTAATTTAGTTAAGCTGGATATTTCAGAAATTGTTTTAAGTTATAGTTATTCCGATTTCACCCAAATGAACAGAAAAAAGTCCTCACTAAATGACCTCCAGTCTGCTTTCGTAGTTACATTAATTACAGAGACATTGGGATCTACCTCGATTTTTGAAATGGTACTATGGTTATTTCCGCTGGTGAAGTCGCAGTTTAAAACAGACATATTCAACAGCAGCATTTCACTCTTTACAATCCGATTGGTACTTTCGGAGGCATTACAGTATTTGATATTCAGGATTTTATTCTGTTTTGAACAAGGAAACGATTACTGTCTTATGCGGAAATTCGAGTTGCTACATGAATCTGTTGCGCCAGGCTGATGAGGCGCTCACGATAAATACGGGCGCCGTAACGAACTTGTGACGTCACACAAGTTGGTGAATGTTCGGCTCCGTACAGAAGCCGCGGGAAATCAATCTGTCAGTGAAAAGGTACCCACTAAAGGTTTTAGCTCTGTTGTGTGCTGCCAAGAGATTGCGTACATTTAAACGCACAGTTAAGAATTATGAATCTCGTCTGAAACAGTTACTCGCTCCCCACCGGAGACGGCTGCTGGCACTCGTCAGAGCTGCAGCGTCACGTGCAGCGACATAGGTGCCTTGACCTGTCTTTCTCGTAGACCTCGGGCGTTGCAGCTTCACGCAACTAAGAGTGTATGGTTTCCGCGCCTACCGATAATGCCACAGCAGTGAAGAACGTGGAACCAACGATGTTGTCAGCAAGTGAACAGGCACGGCGGCCGCCGGCAGGGAACGCCTGTGGCATGTGTATCGGAGAGTGCCTCTGGTTTCCGAGGTGCGGAGTTAAAGGGGCCGCCTACTCAAGTCACTTAGAAGCCTGACCTGCCGATACTCTGCAGTAATTAGATGTTTGTTTGTTTAGGGGTATCGTTTTCCCGGTTTGGTCTCTTGTCGTATTGCAAGCGCTATTTAAGATACTGGCTTGTGTATGGTTTTGATTGGTTTAGCTCTTCGGATATTAGTACTCTCGCTGCTGACAACTTGATTTTACTCGAACACAGTGCGGTGTTTCTCTCCCAGTTTGCCACTTCACTTTTTTAAATCTGTTCGCAGGGATGGAGTTACCAAAGAGAGTCTACTTACAAAATCGGAATGGTGTCGGGCTTGGTGGTCTAATGGTAAAATGTGAGGCCAGAGACCATAAGCGTGCGAGATCGAATAGAAGCCGGGTGCTGGACTATTTCAGTCTGCCTTTAGGTTACCTTTCACCTGTCCGTGATGTGAAGATATATCGGGAACGACACATGGTTCGGATACCATGTTAAACTGTAGGTCCGCCTCCCCTGGTAGAATTTCTAGGGTAAGTCTACGGTACCCAAGTCGCCAAACTAGTGTCCAGTTGAAAGAACTCACAAACAGATGGCTGAACTTCTCTCCTGAGGGACTCCCAGCAAATGAGGCCTTACGAATTTCTCTTTGCTTTAGCGAAATGGAAGAGAAAATGATAATATGAAGTAGATAGTAATCACACTTGATTGTATGTGATTGGACCACCTGAAAGACAAAGACGTGCCATTTAAGGATCATTCAGTACATAATCATGGCATCAGTTCTGCTCTTATTTCTGGCAGAGCACATCAGAAACTGAATGGATGTGTAAAACGTGGAATAGTGATCTAAAAACTGTTAAATGATAACTTCGCGTTATGAGTTTAAATTACATTTGACTACCTTGTATATAAAAAAGGGAATAAAAAATAATTTGATCATAAACACCTTCTTAAAATTCCAGTTATGTTATCAAGTGAGCCGGCCGGGGTGACCGAGCGGTTCTAGGCGCTACAGTCTGGAACCACGCGACCGCTACGGTCGCAGGTTCGAATCCTGCCTTGGGCATGCATGTGTGTGATGTCCTTAGGTTAGTTAGGTTTAAGTAGTTCTAAGTTCTAGGGGACTGGGTGACCTCAGATGTTAAGTCCCATAGGGCTCAGAGCCATTTGAACCATTTTTTCATCAAGTGATCAAAATGCCCAGCGTCTACCGCAACACACGTTTCCTGTTGCAGGTGCAAGGACATTTCTCGACGTACTGGAGATAATCCTTCGATATGATTGCACATGTTGACAAGAATGCGAAGTTTTGAATCCTCTAGGGTTATCGGAACTTGCGCACAGACTTCACTTTGAGTTTACGCCAGAGGAGAAAGACCAGTAGAAAAAAATCAGGCGAATGTACTAAATTCACTGCCTGTCCAGCTACCAGAATAAAGTAAGGACCAAACACTTAGTCTCCAACAATCTCGCATCAAACCTTCATATCCACTGCCTCCGATGATCGACCTGGATCAGCCAGTAAGGATTCTCAGTGGCCCAATAATGCATGTTTGTTACATTCATGATTCGCAAATGTGGCTTCATCGGTGACGAGAGCCCTTTGAAGAAAAAAACCTATTCTCATAGTGTGACATTACCCAGCAACAGAATTCCATGCGTCTTCTGCAGTCCCAGTGGTTAATCTGCTGGTGAAGCGACACAAGATGCGGTTGGTAGCTACTTGCACACAAAATGCGAACGACTCTGGCATGACTTATTTCTGAAGCCCCGCAATTTCTCCGGAGGTAGCTTGCGCGTCTAATACGTTCGCGCCGCCCGTTCCAGACTTTGTCGTTACGCTCTGGGTAGTAATCCACTGCCGTTGCAATGGCAGTTTTTTGCACATTCGCCGCATTGTAATTCTTCTCGGACGGTCCCTGTCGGGATACCTTTATGCGCACAACTCAGCTGTTCTCTTCCCGTTCTTCCTGCATTCTCCATATAGGAGCAATATATCTACTTTCTCTTAAAAGACACTAATTTTTTCACACTAACGAACACTCGATACACGTAAACAAAACAGACAGAATGAAAGTTAAATTTGCTTTGTACCTCTCTTATACTGGTATCGCGGCGGTGCAGCAGTCTGATTCCCCTTTATCCGACACGGCGTATCACATTATTTGGGTACAAAATCACGGACTTCTAAATATTGTAACTACTCCCACAAGAGAGGGGTTTTTTACTATCTGTATGATAAAGCATAATTTATGAAGCAACTAAGGAAAAATGTTGCAATATAAAGAATATTACTATAATGCTATTTGAATAAGCCAAGTTCATACCCATATCTTTATAACTAATATAACTGTCAAAAGATATGTGATTTACTGTGGACTTTCTCACAGTTCATCTGGGTGAAAACAGAATTACTCTGCCTTAAACGGCTCCTGAAATATTTGAGATGAACAACATAGCTGAATCATCCTATGTATGTGGAGTGAACCAGACCTCTGTCGACAAAATGTGAGAGGTTTTTCAATGATATTTGCAAAGTATTTGGGTGAAAGAGACATGTAGATATGAAAGGGTCATTATAGGGCAATCAGCTCATTATGACCTATTCAGCTCGTTATCCCTACTACCTTTATTCCTGTGAAAATTGCTTTACAACGGTGAAAATGCCTGTATTATGCATGCACCAAATCGCACGACGTACAACACAGTAACACATCAGCCCTGAGCCAGACGTAAAAATACTGTGTTGTGTTTACTGTCGCTGCGGCAACAGCTCTGCACAGCGTAATCATTGTGCCGCTCTTCCACTGGCATTCACTAAATCGATACACGAAGAGAATACTAGCCCACTATTCATGAGTTATCATATCCGTACTACTCTGTACCACTGTTAATACTCAAATGACACTGCTAGAAAAACAAACCTAAAACAGAACTGAGCAGTCCCGAATGCAAGCTTGAGCGCAGAGTAAAGAGTTCATCACTGTCGTCAGTAAGAAGTACCGTAAATGAGTAGAATAAGTTAGATTCTAATCAAGGAACACAGTACATAACGTCGTCAGTTATAGTGTTAGTAGAACTCTTCAGTGCAGTGCAGATACGAAGATCAATGGGGCTAAGAAATCAAACGAAGTACAATTATTCTGAAACGAGCCGTGGAGGGCCAGCGTCCCATACAACAAAATACTCGGAAATATCCCGCAGTAACCTCTGAATTTTTTTCAGTGTACTTCATTCTCAACCTGTGTACAAGATGTTAAGAAAAGCATGCCATATTTTGAACGGTGGTAGTATGGGCGAAACAGGACAAAAATGTCCAGTAAACATGGGCTCTAAAATGAATGCCTTAAGAGGTTGTGATAAGGCAAATTATTATTTAATCTTGAGGCTTGGATTAAGTCACTGGCGGCGTCTGAGTCATAAGACGTAAAACCTACAGCCTGCATCTGCTTCAAATGGAAGTGGCGTAAGAGGCACCTCACCTTGCGCATATCAAATGGTTCAAAATGGTTCAAATGGCTCTGAGCACTATGGGACTTCACATCTCAGGTCATCAGTCCCCTAGAATTTGGAACTACTTAAACCTAACTAACCTAAGGACATCACACACATCCATGCCCGAGGCAGGATTCTAACCTGCGACCGTAGCGGTCGCGCGGTTCCAGACTGAAGCGCCCAGAACCGCTCGGCCACACCGCCCGGCTTGCGCATATCCAAAGCCTGCTCTCTCGTCCTGTTCCCAAACGGCTAAATATTTCTGACAACGAAGACTACAAAAGTAATTGCTGTTCGTTTCACTTGCTGCAGTTTAAGTTGCCGTCTTCGGTTGCTGTCCAGCTGCTCACACGGATGTCTCCAAATATTTATTTCGTTCTTCGCTTTTCTGATCACACGGAAATATAGATAACATCGAATATTGCAGAACATCCATGTACTACATTCATAAGAAATTCTCAGAATGTGTTAACCACACTGGTACGAAAAAAATTAGCACACTGTGGGACGCAAACCCACGAACCTACTTCCTCTGGCAGTGTAATGCGCGACTTTACCCATTTCTAGCTATTGTTTTCAGTATCACAGCGTATCCTGAAGACTTCGTCTGCGGCATCGAGTAACTTCCGTTTGAATCAGATGCGTGTCGCGGGTTTAACTACATCAGTTTTAAAGGCGCACACTCTGCGTCGAAGAGGCCAGCCGCGTTCGTATCCCGGACTGGGCTTGAGTGGGAGCGTGTCTGCTGCCGGCTAGAGGGAGCTCCCAGCACTGATGTGCGGCGGTCCTGATTCCGCGGATGACCATTGACCGGCGGTCGGTCAAAAATTCAAAGATAAACGTTACGTCAGTTCCGTAGGATAAGTCTTTTGTGTTAATCGTCAAATGTTTAATAACTTTTTTGTTATTGAATGTGAAACTTCCCTTAGAAAAATTAATGAATTACTGTGCTGGTAAACCCCTTACGTTAATTTTATTTTCGAACAGCTGAGCAAAACTAAACGTACTCAGACATTTCGCTCTTTACTTATTCTGATCATCACTAAACTGACACACAATATTTTTAGCACAACGCAATCTGACTTTCATTAATCCCTACAAAAGAATGGCCCTCACTAACAATAACCTATACCTTTCATGAATCACTTACGAGGTGCATTCAAGTTCTAAGGCCTCCGACTTTTTTTTCTAATAAACTACTCACCCGAAATCGATGAAACTGGCGTTACTTCTCGACGTAATCGCCCTGCAGACGTACACATTTTTCACAACGCTGACACCATGATTCCATGGCAGCGGCGAAGGCTTCTTTAGGAGTCTGTTTTGACCACTGGAAAATCGCTGAGGCAATAGCAGCACGGCTGGTGAATGTGCGGCCACGGAGTGTATCTTTCATTGTTGGAAAAAGCCAAAAGTCACTAGGAGCCAGGTCAGGTGAGTAGGGAGCACGAGGAATCACTTCAAAGTTTTTATCACGAAGAAACTGTTGCGTAACGTTAGCTCGATTTGCGGGTGCGTTGTCTTAGTGAAACAGCACACGTGCAGCCCTTCCCGGACGTTTTTGTTGCAGTGCAGGAAGGAATTTTTTCTTCAAAACATTTTCGTGGGATGCACCTGTTACCGTAGTGCCCTTTGGAACGCAATGGGTAAGGATTACGCCCTCGCTGTCCCAGAACATGAACACCATCATTTTTTCAGCACTGGCGGTTACTCGAAATTTTTTTGGTGGCGGTGAATCTGTGTGCTTCCATTGAGCTGACTGGCGCTTTGTTTCTGGATTGAAAAATGGCATCCACGTCTCATCCATTGTCACAACCGACGAAAAGAAAGTCCCATTCGTGCTGTCGTTGCGCGTCAACATTGCTTGGCAACATGCCACACGGGCAGCCGTGTGGTCGTCCGTCAGCATTCGTGGCACCCACCTGGATGACACTTTTCGCATTTTCAGGTCGTCATGCAGGATTGTGTGCACAGAACCGACAGAAATGCCAACTCTGGAGGCAATCTGTTCGACAGTCATTCGGCGATCCCCCAAAACAATTCTCTCCACTTTCTCGATCATGTCGTCAGACCGGCTTGTGCGAGCCCGAGGTTGTTTCGGTTTGTTGTCAAAAGATGTTCTGCCTTCATTAAACTGTCACACCCACGAACGCACTTTCGACACATCCATAACTCCACCACCACATGTCTCCTTCAACTGTCGATGAATTTCAATTGCTTTCACACCACGCAAATTCAGAAAATGATTCATTGCACGCTGTTCAAGTAAGGTAAACGTCACCATTTTAAGTATTTAAAACAGTTCTCATTCTCGCCGCTGGCGGCAAAATTCCATCTGCCGTATGGTGCTGCCATCTCTGGGATGTATTGACAATGAACACGGCCTCATTTTAAAACAGTCCGGAGAAAAAAAATCGGAGGCCTTAGAACTTGAATGCACCTCGTACCTCACAAAAATCTTCGTTACTCGAACTACTGCCATACAGCGAGCGCCAATATTGCCAGCTAAATAAAAGATTCTAACTACTAAAGGCACTAACTACTGATAGGTATAGTTAGCAAATGAATATATATATATATATATATATATATATATATATATATATATATATATATATATATATATATATATATATATCATTTAATGATATCCAGTCTCACAAATTTAATCTCTCTGACGGACACACATCCAGATCATCCGCTCTCAAAACTCCGCCATCTCTCTCCCCACATCCACCACCGCTGCGCTGGCGACTCACCTCCAACTGCGCAGCGCTACGCGCTGTTCACATCCAACTGCCCAACACTACAATAGCGACTATTCCAACAATGCCAACCAGCCACAGACTTCACACAGCACAGTCAGTGATTTTCATATAGATCGTTACGTGGCGTTACAAATATAAAAACCTAACCAGCCTACTTACTAATGTACGGAGTAGATGGAGCACACAGACTGTAGCTCTCAGGGAGGTGCTTCCACAGATATTGTAGTACGATTGGTAGAAAAATTAATTAAGCTATGAGACTCATTGTAATTGGATTTCAATTAAAAATTCATACAAAATCTGACAGCAAGGCAGTATGGATTTGCGGAGGTCGTTACACGCTGTAAGGTGAGTTTTCTTAATTGTTTATAAAAGTTTTCATAGTTTTGCCTATTACTCTTGACTGTGGTGAGATTTAAACATCCGACGAGAAAGTCGTGCCTTATTTATAACTGTTGTAATATTTGATGGCAGGACTAGTATGAACTGTTTTCAAGCACTGCAACGATGCTCTAACATTTGTTTAATCTTAAATGCAGGGTGTTTGAAAAAGAACTCCCTAGATTTAAGTATAAATTTAATAGGGAAATTAATGAAAAATTACATCAATGAGTACATAACATGAAAGAGAATTCCTTCAAGTTTTGTTTAATGTGAGCCGGTCGCTGTGGCCGTGCGGTTCTAGGCGCTTCAGTCTGGAACCGCGTGACCGCTACGGTCGCAGGTTCGAATCCTGCCTCGGGCATGGATGTGTGTGATGTCCTTAGGTTAGTTAGGTTTAAGTAGTTCTAAGTTCTAGGGGACTGATGACCACAGATGTTAAGTCCCATAGTGCTCAGAGCCATTTCAACCATTTGTTTAATGTTAGTAGACGTCAATGTGAAATCCATTTGTTGCCTGCACACGTCGAGACGATATTCCACTTCTCGCCACATATTCACCAAGATTTTAGGTGTAACTGTGCCAACCGCCTGGACGATTGTTTTCATTGTACACAACATTTTTCATGTGGCCCAAATAACACACTGCACTTTCTGTTAAGGACTACTCATTGTCGCTGAGTTGCTCTGCACTGCACGCACGGCTGGACTGAAATGGGGGAACAGAGGGAAAAAAACAGCACCGGTGCTGCCTCATGGTCAAACAGACCTGATAACTGCAGGGTAGCAAAACTTGTAGAGTTGATGAATCAACCACAAAAAACTAGAATAGTGTATGTCACTTTGTACAGATTCTAGGACACCTTAAAACTGGAGAGCTCTTTTTCAAACGAACGGTTCCATGTAGAATCTAATGAAAAATATCGATTTGGACTAGAATTTTATCAAGCACCTAATGGTGCAATCAGAATCTCAATGTTTCTTATGTATCAGAAGATGTAAATCGTGCTGTTGAAACTCGTTAAGTGGCGTAGACATTGGATTTTCCGCGAAGGCGTGAAGAGAGACTATGATAGGGCGGCGGCCACCTTCCTGCTGGACAGTGTTGGGAACGATTTGGTTGAGGCAAGACGGAACACAAAAGTTTTTTGGGTCGTCGGTTTGGGGACTTAGAATTATTCCACTCGAGTTTACGGTGTGCTTCGACAATAGTCAGTACTCTATTTTTTACTAGCAGATCAGCAGAACTTGTGAACATTTCGTGTGAAGTGGGTTGGTCACACGGATTCTGTACCCTGAGTTTGGGCTTTGACTCAGTTTGTCTGTGTGACACAGATTATTTCTGCTACTAATCTACAATTACGTTACAGCATTGTGTGTCGACTTTACTCGGTTTATATGTGAGTTGGTATGCGTTTAGCTTAGAACGCAGCCTGTGTTTTCCCCACAGTTTTAATTAATTTAATTTTACATAGCTAGTACATTAACCGCCACATTTGGAGCTCGAGTCATTTTCTAACCAATTGACAGAGTGCTCTTGCCGGCGACAGGCATGAAACGTCATCCGAAATTTCACTGAATGCTTTCTCAGAAAATTATTTTGAACAATTAGTTCATGAGCCTACTCGAAGCGTAAATAGTTGTGAAAGCAACAAATAATCCTAGACAAATAGTGAGTATCGTGACGAATACAGGGTTAGCGACCACAAGGCACTAGCTGCTAGGCTGAATGCCGTAACACCTACAACCATCAAAAAGAAACGCAAAGTATATGTACTTAAAAAAGCTGATAAAAATGCTCTTAACTCTGTTTTAAAAGACAGTCTTCACTCGTTCCTATCTCATCATGCAAGTGCAGAAAAGTTGTGGAATGATTTCAAAGAGATAGTATCGACAGCAATTGAGAGATATATACCACATAAATTAACAAGTGTTAGTGCTGATCCCCCACTGTACACAAAACGGGTCAGATCGCTGTTGCAGAAGCAGCGAAAAAAGCATGTCAAATTTGAAAGAACGCAAAATCCCCGAGACTGGCAAAGTTTTACAGAAGTTCGAAATATGGCGCGTACTTCAGTGCGAGATGCTTTTAATAATTTCCATAACGAAACTCTGTCTCGAAATCTGCCAGAAAACCCAAAGAGATTCTGGTCATACATAGAGCACACCAGTGGCAAGACGCAATCAATACCTTCACTGCGCGATAAAAACCGTGAAGTCACTGATGACAGTGCCACTAAAGCAAAGTTATTAAACACGGTTTGCCGAAACTCCTTCACCAAAAAAGACGAAATAAATATTCCTGAATTCCAATCAACAACAACAGCTAAGATGAGAAATATAGAAGTAGATCGCGAGCTAATATCCCATAGATGTTCGGGCTCAGGTGCGGTTCCTCTTCGTCGAAATGTCTTGCTCAAACTCGTCTAGGGGTTGAACCGCACGTGGCGCATTACACGTAAATTAGACACTTGTGACCCTTTGGTTAAATTGTCTGGCTGATGGCAAGTTTGCGAAATACAGAGTTAACATAACGTATAATAACATTAATAATAATGTCGGGAACTAAATTAACGACCCATAAATGATGTAGGCCACACAACTGCGATTTGGATAGAATAATTTTTATTCAAAAATAAAACTAATAGCGAAAGTGGTCGTATTTAGAGTTACTGTTACACTCGAGCCCATATTCATTTGACACAGTTCGATCATTCACAAACTCAACGCGAAATACAAGTTACCCACGGGAAAATTTGAGTTCACACCAGCCGCGCGGCTACTGACCGCTCAGAGACTAAGTCCCGCGATACCACACAATGCGAAATTTTCTGCGTCGTTTCACTTCCTAGCTGCCTAAAGACCGACTGTCCGCTTTCGCGACTCAATCCGAACTGTACCCTGTGGTGTCTCCAGTCGAACTGTCGGCTTCCCTGTCTGCACCCGCACCGCTCTCTGCCCATCCCCGGCAGCGTTTCCCGCGCGCCGAATATCCTCGCTTAACTGACTATAGCAGTTCCCTTTCGTGAAGCCGTCCATCTGATTGGCTACAGCTTATTCTACATTATTTTACATTTTAACATATTTAAATAATAAAAGCTTGACCACTTTCACGTTCTAAATAAAGTAACAATAATATCCAATACATAATAAACGTTAAATTCTTTTATTTGAAACCAATACCATTTCCTTCTTAGCTTTGAATGCCAAAGCCAGTAGCCTCGCACCAATGTGCTTTCTGATAAATAAATAAAGAACAAAAGTAACTAAACTTTACAACAAATATGCTGTTACCTAATGATTCAAATATGCTGTCATTGTTCAACGTGTTTTGTGTGGAGGAAATGATCTGATGCTTAACTGTAAATACTGATAAATTAAATTTACTATATGTTTCAAACAAATAAAGTTACAGAGTTGATATTTACAATGTTTGTCATTTTAATGATGCACTTCTATATGAAATGTCGATCATTAAGACCGACCAAGGCGTTCAGATTTTAGCATTCAGTTCTTTGTTAAGAAACTTGTTAATTTCACTTTAACAATAAATCCTAAACTATTATAGATATTATCAATACTCAAGTTTTATTGGGATCGCCATGAAAATTTATGGAGAACGTCAGATTAAAATTACTGTGGCTTGATTCCGTGCATAACTACAGAATTAAATAGTTTTCATAAATGTTTCCCTTTATGACCGATCTTAGGTCCGCCATATTTAACACTGCTACGTCCCCTTGGCCACAAAAGCCTTCTAATGGGTTTCCCTATGACGTAGGTTCTCGTCTGTCGCACTCACACACTGCAGCACTTAGGCCTCAATAGACGATAGACGCCTGTGAGTTTCCCCATCTCGTGGTGGATCTGCGCCCTTTGAGGCACGCGGTGCTGGACGACAGGGTTCGTTTCACAATTCCTGTAGGCTGACTCTTTCGGCCATATATTTAAATGAGAGCGCAATGCTCGTTAACTCACAAGATATCCTCGGTGTCGCAAAGCAGCTTAAATTACTTAATTAAGGCATGGCTTCCGATCCAGACGGTATATCAGTCTGGTTCCTCTTCGAGTAGCAATTATATACAACTGCTCACTCACAGAAAGATCTGTACCTAAGCACTGGAAAATTGCACAAGTCATACCAATACCCAAAAAGGGAAGTAGGAGTAATCTGTTGAATTACAGGCCCATATTACTATTGTCGATTTGCAGTAGAGTTTTGGAACATGTACAGTATTTAAACAGAATGAAGTCCCTCGAATAAAATGATTTATTGACACAAAGTTAGCATGCATTCAGAAAATATCATTCTTGCAAAACACAACTAGCTCTTTATACTCATGCAGTAGTGGGTGCTATCGACAGGGGATGTCAAAGTGATTCCACATTCTTAGATTTCCAGAAGGTTTTCGACAACGCTCCTCACAAGCGTCTTCTAACCAACCTGCGTGCCTATGGAATATCGCCTTAGTTATGCGACTGGATTCTTGATTTCCTGTCAGAAAGGTCACAGTTCGTAGTAACAGACGGAAAGTCATCGAGTAAAACAGAAGTAATATCCGGCGTTCCCCAAGGAAGTGTTAAAGGCCCTCTATTGTTCCTGATCTATATTAACGACATAGGAGACAATCTGAGTAGCCCTCTTAGATTGTCATTTACCGTCTTGTAAAGTCATCAGATGACAAAAACGAATTCCAAAAGATTTAGATGAGATAACTATATCGTGATAAAAATGGGAGTTGCCCCTGAATAAAGAAAAGTGCGAAGTTATTCACATGAATACTAAAAGAAATCCGCTGAATTTCGATTACGCGATAACTCACACAAATATGAAAGCTGTAAATTCAACTAAATACTTAGAGATTACAATTACAAATAACCTAAATTGGAACGATCACAAAGGTAATGTAGTGGGTAGAGCAAACCAAAGACTGCGTTTCATTGGCAGAACACTTAGAAGGTGCAACAGGTCTACTAAAGAGACTGTTTACACCACGCTTGTCCGCCCTACTCCAGAGTATTGCTGTGCGGTGTAGGATCCGCATCAGGTGGGACTGACGGATGACATCGAAAAAGTACAAAGTAGCTCGTTTTAAAATATCGCGAAATAGGGAAGACTGTGCCACAGACATGATTCATGAACTGGAGCGGCATTCATTAAGACAAAGGCGTTTTTCGTTGTGACGGGATCTTCTCATGAAATTTCAATCAGCAGCTTTCTCCTCCGACTGCGAGAACATTCTGTTGACACCCACCTACATAGGGAGAAATGATCATCACGATAAAATAAGAGAAATCAGGGCTCTCACAGAAAAATGTAAGTGCTGGTTTTTCCCGCGCTCCGTTTGAGAGTGGAACGGTAGAGAGACAGCTTGAAGGTGGTTCACTGAACCCTCTGCCCGGCACTTTATTGTGAATAGCAGAGTAATCATATAGATTTAGATGTAGATGTAATTGGTTTCACCAGTCTTCGAATTGATGAGAATGTTTGGAAGACAATAAAATTTATTGTTAAAAATTTATTGTGTTGAGGTTCGTTAAATTGCGCATACGGATACGACGTCGAAGTATCATCCCCTGTGAAGACAACGAGAGTCGACATTTACATCGTCCGTACTTCCAGCCTTCTTTTACGTCGCAAGCCATGAGTATCTGTTCATCTACGCTACAGTGAAACGAGTCTCATCTGGTACACACTCTTTGTTGTATACTGAAGATGACCTATTTTTGCATTAAGTCAGAAGACGGTCTTAATATATTTCTTAGTCAGAACCTCGTCCGATTCTTGCGATTTCAGCCTCATTATAAGGTGGGAAAGGAAATTTATACTGTTTTCTTCGATCGTGTAACCGCGTCTGCATGTCCTCAACTCTTTGTCAGGAACTCTATCCTTTCATGATTTAATCAGGCTGTCGGGTTCCATCGGTAGGTTTTCAAAGACACAAATAGTTCTCGTTGTGTGTTCCAACACCGTCAGAACCGCCCCACAAAAGTAGTGACAAGAATTGTCGAATATGGAGACCAGTCCATCCCTACGGCAGTAAATTTGCAATAATTCAACGGAATGACTCTATTCTCGAAGTATTCATCAAGAAAGCGGAACATCTGTTCGATGGGATGTGCTTCTTCTTGCATGAACCACTTAGTACGTTGTCGATCCTTCATCATTAGCTGTATGGCGACATACTGTTCGAAAATTGCAACATAATTTTCACTAGTGATCGTTTCTCGCATGGGAAAAGGATCAATAATGCCTCTGCTGCATACTGCTGTCCAATCAGTAACTTTAGGAGAATACACGGTTTCGCTTCAAACAAATGGGGATTTTCGGAACCTCAAAATCGCGTTTTGCTTATTAACGATTCCATTCAGGAGAAGGCATGCTTTATCTGTGAACCACATGCAGCCAAAATCGAATCCTTCATTATCAATCATTGTGAGACTCTGGTTAGCAATGTGAGCCCTCTGTTGCTCGTACAGGTATGAAATAGTGTTGGGTTTTAAATGGAAACGTGTGTAGGCTCTGTCACAGTATATTCTGCATGCTGTAACGCTTCAAACCAGTCTCTGTAGCAAGCCTGCACACGGATTTCCTTAGATTTTGCAGAACAGTTCCAGAAACCGTGGCGACATTTTCGGGAGTAGCTACAATTTGCCCGGGCTGAACATTCCCTGCTAGATCATCAGCCACGCTGCCTATCCCTTGGTATTTGGCGAAGAGCCTGCGAACGGATGTCGCATTGATCCCTTTTGGAACGTTAAATCGTGTCTGAAAACTGCGTCTTGTTCCCTTGGGACTGCGTTCTAACGTGTAGTGTTCCAGTACCATAAAAACACGTTGTTACACAGAATACATGATTTCAACCTCCTCCTTCGGTACGCTACTCTCCTTTCACGTTTCAATGATGGAACTGATCACTCTGAGCTGCGGCACATTATTTAAAGGCGCTACGTGTTGCGATTAAAGCACCATTTGTTTGCAGCTTTTCGGTCTATTTCGCAACTTCTGTGTAACATCTTAGAGATTTTACAATAAACGTACTGTCTGTTAATATCGTCTATCGATCTTATTATTTGATATATTTGATTTCGAAATCAGGGATTCCTTCGCTGGACACCTCATGCTTTTAAAAGACTCTCAGATCTAGCCACTGGAATGTAAAACGAAAATAGGAAATACCCCTGACACCGTCTCCAGCTGGTTTCTAGCAACTCCCATAGATAATCGCCTCCGTAAACAAAACAGTATAAACATCACACGTCAAGTTCCTCTGGAACAAACTGTAAGCCATTAGAGCTCATCAAGTCTGCCTCTTTTATTAAACATCGCCTCCAGATACCTAATGGCTCCACGATCCGCTAAGCGGCCTATTGCTACAGAATACGTGTACACTCACTGGACCATAGCATTCGCCTAGGCCAATGACCAAGCTGTATTCCACGCCCGCTAGAGAATCGTAAACTCTTTCAATGCTTTCCGCACTGGCAGAACAACTGTATCGATCAATGATGAACATCCACTCCCGACTCGATACGCTCAACAAGCAAGAAATATTATCTTTACCCCGCAGGGTCCACGCCTTCCTCCCGACTTAAGAATTTAACTTCGAAACGTCATTTACACTCCGAACGTCACGAAACTTGGCCTTTACACCCTCGGTGTTTGCCGTATGGCTCCCCATTTCCCGAGCTCCAAAAGAGCTCCTACAAATTGTTTTAACAATCAGGTCTTTCCACCAACCGGATTCAGGAGAAGAAAGCAAGCAGTTTAATTGGCCGTTACCTGCTTAGGCTGACACCCCTCCTCCGCCAAGTGCTGCTTCTTACGAGAGCTTTTCAAAATTTATCGCTGTAAAGCACCTAACATCGTGGGGAACTGGGTCGACATTAAGCCAGCGTAATGCACACAGACCACCACTTACTTAAAAGCTTTATGAAACCCAACTCCTTCATGGGAAGGATGGATGCAGCAACGTTTTCCCAGACATCTGAAACCAACCTTGACGTCCACAATTGCTAAGAGAGTGTGTTCAAATGGTTTTTACCACCATGCAGAAAAATGGTTGAAATGGCTCTGAGCACTATGCGACTCAACTTCTGAGGTCATCAGTCGCCTAGAACTTAGGACTAATTAAACCTAACTAACCTAAGGACATCACACACATCCATGCCCGAGGCAGGATTCGAATCTGCGACCGTAGCGGTCACGCGGTTCCAGACTGAAGCGCCTTTAACCGCACGGCCACACCGGCCGGCTTAAGAGAGTGTGTCTTCGCCCTTGAATAATATTTTACATAGCTTCATCTTAAAGTAGGAGAAGGAAGGAATGATGGAAGGACGGAAGGACGGAAGGACGGAAGGAAGGTTTGAGTTTAGCGCCCCGTCAGCGACAATGTCGCTATACATATAGCACAAGCTCAAATGGTACGCATTATTATTATTATTATTGTTTTCTTCTTCTTCTTCGTTAGTGTATCTGCCGTATCACAAGTTTTAACTGGGAGCTCTCCATCTAATCCTGTTTTGTACATCTTCCTTCATCTATTTGTACGTTCGTCCATTTCTAGCGTCGTCCATCCCTCCAGTTATCTTCATACCTCTTCTTCTCAATCCTTCCACTTTTTCCTCTACATTTCTTTGTTCCAGACAATCCCTACGCAGTGTATGTCCCAGCAAAGATATTTTTCCCTTTACGATCACTTAAAATAATCTTCCTTACTTCTTCATTTTTAAGTCTGTCAGTCCTTTTCTCCTTAGGCATCTTCTCCATAACCAAGATTCAAAACGTCCTAAATATCTCACTTCTTTCTTTTTAACTGTGGCTGGTTCTCTGATGTGTATCACCACATTCCACGCGTAACATTTAGCAACTGTTTTCCTCACATCTATTGGAAATCTTCTAGCATTTAGTAATTGCTTCACTTTTCAAATGCTCTCTCCCCCATAGATATCCTTATCCTTAATTCTTCTGTAGAGCATCAGTACTGTGTCGTTTAACTTCCCAAGCACAGAAAGGATTTTAATTGTTCTATCTATTTTTATTTAGAAATATGTTACTAACAGGGGCCTCTCTCCTGCATATTCTCTTCTTTCCTATTTTTATCTTGATTCCTAACGTCTCGCCCCTTCTTACAATTCTCTTCAACATCTTCTGTATCTCCTCTTTTGATTCCGCCAGCACTACTTATCATCCGCGTATTTTATAGTCCCTATCCTTTCTCTTCCAATTACAACGCCTCTTTGGTTCACCATGCCCTTAGCTATCAGTTCTTCTCCATATGTTGAAGAGCTTCCGTGACAGTTAGCATATTTGTCTTAAATCCTTTCCAATCCTCATCTCTTCCACCTCCTTATTTCTTCCACCAACCGATACTTTCTCGTTTGTGTACACATCCTTTATCCAGATTCTCAGCATTACATTTCAGTTTGTTCTGTCGAATTTACACCTCCTCGTTCATCTGTATCCTTTTTTCTCCAATCATTCTCAGACAACCTATGGCATCTCTTGTTCCTTTACCATTTCTGAACTAAAACTGGCCTACACCAGTATTCTCCTCAATTTTCTTGCCAATTCTCCTTAGTGTGACTCTCCTTATAGCCTCTGTAATGTGACGGATAAAACTACTTGTCCTATACTCTTTGCATTCTTATTTTATCACAGCCCGAATCTTTCTCTCCTTTCTGAACGGATGAACGAATTGGGGTTGAATCTTCACTCCTCTCGAATGCCAGTCCAGAGCTAACCTCTTCGGTACTTCGTTTGGTCATAAGATGGGAAGGGAAAGTATTGTTTCCGTATGGGAATATAAACTGCTGGAACTTCGAGAATCTCGTTTCGCATCCGAATCTTGGAAAGACCACATCATCTGTTTACAGTTTGTGCGGTTTGCTGACAAGTGTTTACAGTGATGGAATTTATCACTTGAGAAGCATACATGTAATGCAACATCAACGCACATTATCAATGAAGCTGCTTTTTAATACACCGACATGAAACACGCATGGAAAAATGCAGCCGACATTAATGCAGCTGTCGTAGTTTCGAAGCGGTTCAAATGGCTCAGAGCACTATGGGACTTAACAGCTATGGTCATCAGTCCCCTAGAACTTAGAACTACTTAAACCTAACTAACCTAAGGACAGCACACAACACCCAGCCATCACGAGGCAGAGAAAATCCCTGACCCCGCCGGGAATCGAACCCGGGAACCCGGGCGTGGGAAGCGAGAACGCTATCGCACGACCACGAGATGCGTTTCGAAGCGGTAATACATTAATACCAACGTGGATATACCACACTTGGCGTTTATTCTGGACTTTGGAGGCATCCACCTGGCTAGATCTTATTTAAATGTAACAGATGCTGCTCTTCTAACATGCACTTCTAGGAAAATTACACTGCCTGACAAGAAAGTGAAACAGCCACAATACGTGGTCGGACGTCCGTATAGCTTCCTAGACGAACATCCATTGGCGACTGTGTAGATGATTGGAGTTGCAGTTCTCTGCGACAGACAAGTTTAGTGTTCAGTGTTTAGTGTTGTTACTAGGCCTCATAGCGTAAAGAAGTGGTGAGAACAGCGTCACTTATTGATTGATCACTACGAACGAAGCACAGATGCCGCGTATCAGTGTGAAACAGCTTCATCAGCGCGTGACAGATTTCTTTTTGTAGATCTCCATTTGGTCTACAGATCAAATCGTGCAATATCCAGATTTGCTGGTCATTCGATGTTGGAGTGCATGGGAATGTGAGGGCAAGCATGCTCGCCTTCACGTTCCGGTGGACCACGTATGACCAACACAATCCAGGATCCCCTTACTGTGCACCAAGCAAATTGTAAAAGGTTTACATGTACGCCTTCCATCCGAGAACTAGTAATTGATGAATGGAGTTCCATGTTGTTCAACGATGAATCGCGTTTCTGAATTACCCCAGATGACCATCGTCGGCGAGTATGGTCGCGATCTGTAGAGATGTTCCATTCTTCCCATGTTTAGGAGATGCATAGCGGTGTTACTCGTAGCATCATGGTGTTCTGAGCCGTCGAATATGATTTGAAGCCACGCCTGGGTGCGTTTGAGGGAACTCTGACGTAACAAGGAAATGTCAGAGATATCCTGCATCTCAAGCTAGCTAGCTACAGTACCGCAGTGCCATTTTGCAAGAGTTCATTGCTCGTCTGCAAGTGGCACATGTCTCTAGAAACGGTGTGCGTGGTGCTGAGGTACTGCCCTCGGTAGAGCGTATGTGGAAACAGGTAGGACGCCAACTCCGCCCCAGTGCCAGTACCCAGTATATCAAGGACCAGTTACAACAACTGTGGGTCACTTGCTTCAGGAGAGGATACAGTGGTTTTCTGACGCCTTGCCCAACCGAATCGCTGCATGCAATCTGGAGAGAAGGGGTGCAACTTAATACTGATAACTGGGCTCATACTGCTAAGTTCTTTGTAAAGGTGACTCGATTTTGTAACTCTGAAATACCATGACATAACCTTCCAAACCCGTGAGGTACCATTACGTTTCCTCTTGCCATTCTCGGTGTTTCACTGTTTTGTAAGGCAGCAAATTATCGACTTATAATAACGTTCAAATGGCTCTAAGCACTATGGGACTTAACATCTGAGGTCATCAGTCCCCTAGACATAGAACTACTTAAAACTAATTACCCTAAGGACATCACACACATCCATGCCCGAGGCAGGATTCCAACCTGCGACCGTAGCAGCAGCGTGGTTTCGGACTGAAGCGCCTAGAACCGCTCAGCCACAGCAGCCGGCTTATAATATGGAACTGTGATAAATTTTAAATTTAACATCTTTATTTGCGTAACACAGTGAAGTCATACCGGACTATACCCGCTTCAAATAACGCGGATTATACTCTTTTCGAGCATTAATGGAAAGCAGCTATTTCACTATTTATGGAATACGCCGGGGTTGCTACGGTGTATACCATTTCACTTCGATAACAAAATTAATTGAGTTGTTAGTCAAAAATTCATAATCGCCCGGGACGCTCATTCGTTAGAGTAAACCACACAGATTCGTTATTGTGTCTTTCAAATGTAGTCTCTGCAAGGACCTTCAACAGTGAGTGAAAAATCAGCATCAACAGTGAGTGAAGAATCAGCATCATACAAAGGTTGGTAAAGCTCAGAAAAAAAGAAATGATAAGTAACTAGACTTGAACGCAGTATGGGCAGACGTGTAGTTTGGAAGATTATCTGGTTGGACTAACGGCGTTGCTCGACTGCTCGCGCTTTCGTTGGTCTTCACCAGGCTCGTAAAACTTGGAAACTGGATAACGCGGAAATGCTTGAAAAGCGCATTGTACTAGAGAAGCAAAAACTAAGCAAATTTAGTGACCCGCTGCGATTATGCTCTCCTCGTTAGCGAAACTCTTTTCCTTTGTATTCAGATGCGATTCGAAATAGTTTTTATTAAATGGCTCCACCAACATTTTGTCGGTCACGAACCGACGTTCACTTCCCCTTTGGAGAGCCATTCTGTTGGTAACGTAGCTGACGTTTCTGGAGCGAGACGTGCGCGGCCATATGTACGAGCGACAGATTACACAAAGAGTCAGCGTATCTCACCTGCGTAACTTTCATCTAACAAACATGCTAACACAGTTGCAATTGCAATGGAATCCTGAAACTGAGAGCGTTATTAATTTAGCAACCGGGGACAAGACAGTTCTGTAGCTTACGAAAAGGACCATTGTTATTCTCATTTCACCAGCCATCCATGGCCTTTAAAAATTATGCTGTATAATTTAAGTAATCTATAGTTACTATAGTATGTAACGGTGGATACAAAAATTTAAAATATTAACCACATTTCAAAATTCTCTGCTCTTTGCGTACTGTTATTTATCCAAAGCTCGTTGTGATCCTGAACCATTTATAAGGTATAATTAATGATATGAATAGTTCGCTCTCACTGTGTTTTTTGTGTGCGTGATCGGCAGTGAGTGAGCTACATAGAATCCTATTCTTTGAGATTGGGGATAAATGCAGACCCCATCCAAAACTTCAATTTGTTTGGTACATTTCATTAAAGCAATGCATGACGTAGTGTTAATGTCCAACAGTAACGTCCAACGATTTTTTTTTCTGACTGGCAGGGCAGGCTAACCAGCATTCTCTGTCACAATTGATTTTCACTTCTATGTAAATGCATAACTATTATCGAATTGTGCTTAGTTTGTATGGTTACATTTTGGTTTTAAAATTTTATGGGTAATCTGGACAGAATGATATTTTCTGCAATGAAAAAGAAGAACTATTACAATGCGCATGAAGTTGTGTACCTCCAGTATTCAACAAAAGAGAACTAGCCAATGTGCTGACTAAATCATTAAAAAAAACCAATTCAAGATTGAAGTTTTAAACTTGACTTCGAATAATGGATTCTGAAATTCGTTTTTCGTCTTTTGGAATTTGTGTAGCATGTGTGCAACGGCAAGTGGTTTCAACAGCGACTCTCTGTATCGGTAGTCAGCACGCGGGCTACCGACTTCCTTCGCGTTGTCGCACTGAAGCAACTACAGCACTCAGCCGGTTAAAATGCCAGCGAGCGTTAAGCAATCCTTCCCCTCACTTTCTTTCACCCACGGCTGCCTATGGTTTACGGTATAAGCCACCGTAAAATATTGCTTGATCGATAGACTTCAGTGCCAGCCTTGTTGTGTTTCATTGTTCATCGTTTATGGTCACCCGACTTTTCATTTTTCTTCGTATGGAACCAGTGCCAAACAGGAAAAGTCTATTGAAACATGAATACAGACATCACGTCCCCATGGTAAGCAATGAATGTATTTGAGAACCTACAACAGTTTATGTTTTAACTGAATACGTGAAAGCCTTGCAGATGTTGTATTGACAGCACCCTCATTAATAAATTATTGATACAGCAACTACTGATACCATTCGACTAGGGTGGATCTTATTATAGAACTTTTTTAAATATGCTATATAAAAATGAATATTAATTTGTTTGTGTTATATCCACTCCTAAACAATTCATCTGATTCAAATGAAACTTTCCTGACTTTTTCAGATGCCCACAAAGGGTTCTGATGGAGCAAGAGTGTCAAGGGTGGGGATGTGAAACGTGGTGACACAGTAACGTAACTTTGGGACATCTGAGGAAATTTCAACTACGTCTTTTATATACACTTTTATATACACGTATAAAATAAAGTGTATGTGTGTATACTGGGGTCTCTTCCCAAACCCCTGGATTTATTTCAACCAAACTGGGCAAAGAACAGCAGGGTTCAAATGGTTCAAATGGCTCTGAGCACTATGGGACTTAACAGCTATGGTCATCAGTCCCCTAGAACTCAGACCTACTTCAACCTATCTAACCTAAGGACAGCACACAACACCCAGTCATCACGAGGCAGAGAAAATCCCTGACCCCGCCGGGAATCGAACCCGGAAACCCGGGCGCGGGAAGCGAGAACGCTACCGCACGACCGAACAGCAGGGCTAACAAGTATTAGCACTGTGGGATTTATAACCTCCTAGCTCCAATAGGATCTGAGATACAAATAGAAAAGTGTTTTTGTTTTTTGTTTTTTTAGCTCCTAGAGTGTAAGCTGCTCTGCCTGACAGGCACGTTGTATGGGAACAGTATACAGCTGTCAAATCAATCCACTTTGTAGGGTAGCTGACATTTTAGTCACAAGAAACTGTTTTCCGGGCCCTGACATGTAGGCTGCCCTGGATGACAGGCGTTGTGTCTTGCAGCAGTATCAGCCTGCTTTATCAAAAAAATGGCTCTGAGCACTATGGGACTTACTTCTGAGGTCATCAGTCCCCTAGAACGTAGAACTACTTAAACCTAACTAACGTAAGGACATCACACACATCCATGCCCGAGGCAGGATTCGAACCTGTGACTGTAGCAGCTGTGCGGTTCCAGACTGAAGCACCTAGAACTACTCGGCCACAACGGCCGGCGAGATGAGTAGAGAAGGGGTGGACAGAGTGAGGGGGAGGATGGAACAGACAGAGAAAGGAAGGAGGAAGAGATGCAGGATGCAGGTGGAAGATATAGATTGGTGGTGGGCACATGGAAAAGGAAAATGAAATGTACAGTGGAAAAGGACCATGTGGTCAGAAGGAATGGGGTGGAAGTTATGGTCAGAAAAAGGGGATGGAAAAATGAACAAAGAGGGGGGGGAGTGGGCTAAAGAGACAGCGAGAGAGAGAGGGAGGAGCAGATAGACACCTAGGGGTAGAAGGATGACGTTGACAGGCAGAGAGAGGAAGAGACAGACACAGAGAGGGAGAGGAAGGGGGAGGAAGAGGAATGTTCAATGTACTATGTGGTCAAAACTGCAAGGCAAAGGCTAATTTTGTAGTGGCTAGACATGACTCCTTCCTTATATGTATAATAATTTGTATAAAAATGCTGTGGGGGAAATATACCCCTACCAGTCCTAGGGTTGTTGTGGCGGTGAGAATCTGTGACCGCGCGACTGCTACGGTCAAAGGTTCGAATCCTGCCTCGGGCATGGATGTGTGTGGTGTCCTTAGGTTAGTTAGGTTTAAGTAGTTCTAAGAAGTTAAGTCCAATAGTGCTCACAGCCATTTGAACCATTTGACCTTCTTTTGCCTGGCATAGTGCAGTAACTTGACGTGGTATGGACTCAACAAGTCGTTGGCAGTCCTCTACAGAAATATTGAGCAGTGCTGCACTTACAGCCATGCATAATTGCAAAAGTGTTGCCTGTGCAGGATTTTATGCACGAGCAACCCTCTCGATTATTTCCCATAAATGTTGGTTCGGATTCATGTTGAGCGATCTGGATGGACAAATAATTCTCTCGATTTGGCCAGAATGTTCTTCAAACAAATCGCAACAAATGTGGTCTAGTGACGTGGCGTAGTGTCATCCATACAAATACCATCGTTGTTTGGGAACTGAAATCCATGAATGGCCGCCAAATTGCGTCCAAGTAGTCGAGCATAACCATTTCCTGTAAATGATCGAATTCGGTTGGACTAGAGGACCCAGTCGATTCCATGTAAACATAGTCCACACCATTATGAAGCCTACCACTAGCTTTCACAGCGGTTTGTTGACAACTTGGGTCCTTATCTTCGCGGGGTCTGCGCTACACTCGAACCCGGTCACCGAGCGAGGTGGCGCAGTGGTTAGCACACTGGACTCGCATTCGGGAGGACGACGGTTCAATCCCGCGTCCGGCCATCCTGATTTAGGTTTTCCGTGATTTCCCTAAATCGCTCCAGGCAAATGCCGGGATGGTTCCTTTGAAAAGGGCACGGCCGACTTCCTTCCCCGTCCTTGCCTAATCCGATGAGACCGATGACCTCGCTCTTTGGTCTCTTCCCCAAAACAACCCAACCCAACCCGATCATCAGCTCTTAACAACTGAAGTAAGAACTCATCTGCTCAGGCCGTGGTTTGACAGTCGTCTGGTGTCCAACCGATGTGGTCATGATCCCAGGAGAGGCCTGCAGACGATGTTGTGTTGTTAGCAAAGGCACTCGCGTTGTAGTCTGCTGCCATAACGCCAGATTTCAGCGCACTGGCCTAACGGCTACGTTCATCGAATGTCCTACATTGATTTCTGCGGTTATTTCACGCAGTGCTGCTTGTGTGTTAGCACTGACAACTCTACGCAAACTCCGCTGCTCTCAGTCGTTAAGATAAAGCCGTCGGTCACTGCGATGTCTGTGGTGAGAGGAATTTGGTATTCTCGATACACTCTTGACACTGCGGATTACGGAATATTGAATTCCTGCCAATTTTCCAAAATCGAATATCCCATGCGTCTAGCACCGATTACTATTCCGCGTCCAAAGTCCTCTAATACCCGTTGTACCGCCATAATCACGTCGGAAACCTTCTCACATGTATCACCTGAGTACAACTGACAGTTTCGGCAATATATTTCCATTTTACATCTCGTGTTCGTGATACTACTACCAGCTGTATATGTGCGTATCGCTGTTCCATGACTTCTGCCATTTCATTGTATTCGAGTCCATAGATTTAGCGGTCGCTAGGGTCACTGGAGAAAGTCCCCATAAACTCGCTCTCTTAGGAGTGCGGGTGCGGCTTGTGTCCTAAGTAGAAGTGTTTGCATGTTGCAGGCGGGAGGTTCTCGGTGCTGGCGACAGGCGAGCTGCACATCCAGCGCGCGTCCCGCCAGGACGCCGAGATGGGCCCCTACCGCTGCGAGACGACGCACCGCCTCTCCGGCGAGGTGCGGCTCAGCTCCGCAGCCGGCAGGTACGTTGGTTCTCGCCTCCGGCTGCAACATTCTCCACACCAGAGGTGGTCGATAAGCGTACTTTCCCCTGCAGTGATGAGCAAAACTGACGTGATTACCTGTCCTCAGTCCTCGTTGTTGTTGTTGTTGTTGTTGTTGTTGTGGCCTGCGCCCCGACGACTAGTTCGATATATCTCGACACGCCAGACTGTCCTGTGCGAGTCCATCTTTTACTGACTACAGCAACCTACAACCATTTGTACCCTTTTACTGTAGTCAGTCCTTGGCTTCCCTCTATAATTTTTACTCTCGCACTTCCCTCGAAAACCAAATTACCGAATTCCTCATCGCTTCTGAATATACCCTACCAACTAAGCCTTTCTGTAGACAACTTGAGCCACACATTCATTTTCTCCCTTTTTTGTGCCCCCTTGTTTATTCCACCGTTAGACGTTTTACTGCCCGAAAAGCAATACTCTTCCACTGCTTAGAAAATCTCATTTCTTATTCTAATCCTCAGTATTGCATGATTTTCTCCAGATCACTCAATTACTCTAGTCTTGCTTTGTTGATGCTAATCTTGTAACCTCTCTTCAAGATACTCTTCATTCCCTTAAAGTAATCTTCAAACCATTTTGTTGTGTTTGATAGAATTACGGTGTCATCGGCATGTCCCAGTTCTTTAATGTCTGTCCCTTTCACTTTAATTCCTTTGATAATCTTTTGTTATTTATTTGTTTATTCATTTTAGTTTCGTTCAGGCTTGCTCTACCTATACGCGTAATTACAGGAGAGTAGGTTATTATCCTATCTCACGCTCTCCACAACCACTCCCCTTATTTCATGTCCTTCTGTTGTTTACAGCTGTAGGCTGATTTCTATCATTTCACTTGGCTTTGTTTTGTAGTAGTGAACTATTTACAGGTACTGAATATCATGGTGACTATCCTCGGCTTCACCATTTATACTGAAGGTAAAATCTACCAAGATGTTAGTCTGCTCTTACACTCCTTTTCAGTTTCCTTCTTCACAAACTGGTGTTTCGACCCCTGGTATCCACGATTAGCTGACCTCCGAAGAGGGGTTGGAACGTCTCTTTGTCAAAAAGAAAACTGTAGAGCAACGTGATGCGGCCTGACAACGTAGAAGACTTTACCTTCAACGACATCGGCCACGACAGCGTGGATACGTCCTTTATAACATCTGATATAAGAGATCACTGTATCGTTTGGATTCTTATCAGTGCCAGTCTAATAAAGAAAGATCCATATGGAAATTTTTGTCGCATAGACTCACTTTGCAGTCGTTTAACCACCGATTTTGATATAGTTTCTTCCCATAGAGTGTTTGGAATACGTTCTTCGAAAGAAGAAACTGATCGGTATTTACGTCTACACTCCTACTTTCCAAACTTCACAGAAGTTCTCCTGCGAACCTTGCAGAACTAGCACATCTGGAAGAAAGGATACTGCGGAGAAGTTTGGAAAGTAGGAGACGAGGTACTGGCGGAATTAAAGCTGTGAGGACGGGGCGTGAGTCGTCCTTGGGTAGCTCAGTTGGTAGAGCACTTGCCCGCGAAAGGCAAAGGTCCCGAGTTCGAGTCTCGGTCCGGCACACAGTTTTAATCTGCCAGGAAGTTTTGGTAATAATTTGTTGCTGCGAAGTTTTCCTTCTGTGCGCTAGGTATTTGGTACTTATATATATCACTGACTATCAGCAGCTTCCTACTTGCCTCCCTTGGACAACGAAAATTGTGAAGGCAATGTATTTTACCACCTAATGTGTCGTTCGTCTCTTCTTACAACGTGTACATTTCAAGAAGATATATTTCTCTTCTTGGAGTCATTAGTATCTACCTAAAATGCAATTCCAATTGAAGCTATTCCACTGTGAGGCGTTTTACCGCAGGTAATGCAGCTGAAATGAGTCCCATGTACAAGAACGCTAACATAGTACGTTAGCGCCATGAAATCATGATGTGTTAGACTTTCTCATCTATTGAAAGTGTGTGACTAAAACATTATTTCTAAAATCATCACTTACAATATATACAATGTAAAATCCCTTATATATAAATATTATCCACTAATCTGTGTTAATGTCTCATAGTCCTTTTACGTAAATAATAATAACAAAAATAATAGTAACAAACCACTGTGAAGCCTCCCCTCTTTCGGAACAAGTACGAGTAGCTCTGAACCACAATACTGAGAGGTGCACATTAGGTCAGATAACCAGCAGTACTGCCAGCCTAATTCGGTCGTTACTGCCTGCTCCAAGTCTAACATTTCTTAACATTCTAAGAAGGAACAAGCAGCTGGCCACGTGCTAGTAGGATTCGCGCTCTGAGTGTTCTCTACAAACTGCACTATGTATATACACTGAAGAGCCAAAGATACTGGTACACCGGCTTAATATGGTGTAGGGATCCGGCAAACATGAAGAAGTGCCGCAACACGACGTGGCACGGACTCGAATAATGATTGAAGTAGTGCTGGAGGGAATTGACACCATGAATCCTGGAGGGCTGTCCTTAAATCCGCAAGAGTACGAGGGCATGGAGTTCTCTTCTGAACAGCACATTACAAGGCATACCAGATGTGCTCAATAATGTTCATATCTGGGAAGTTCGGTGGCTAGAGGAGGTGTTTACACTCAGAATAGTGTTCCTGGAGACACTCTGTAGCAATTCTGGACGAGTGGGGTGTCGTACTGTCCTGGAATTGCACAAGTCCGTCGGAATGAATGGTGGGTATGAATGGATGCAAGTGATCAAACAGGTTGGTTACGTATATGTCACACATCAGAGTTGTATCTAGACGTATCAGGGGTCCCATATAACTCCAACTGCACACGCCCCACACAATTGCAGAGTCTGCACCACCTTGAATAGTCCCCTGCTGACATGCAGGGTCCATGGATTCACGAGGTTGTCTCCATACCAATACCCGTCCATCCGCTCGATACAATTTGAAACGAGACGCTTGCTACCAGGCAACACGTTTCCAGTCGTCAACAGTCCAATGTCGGTGTTCAGGGGCCCAGGCGACGCGTAAGCTTCGTGTCGTGCTGTCATCAAGGGTACACGAGTTGGTCTTCGACTTCGAAAGGTCGCATAATGTTTCGTTGAATGGTTCGCACGCTGGCACTTTTTTATGGCCCAGCATTGAAATATGCAGCAATTTGCGGGAAGGGTTGCACTCCTGTCACGTTGGACGATTCTCTTCAGTCATTGTTAGTCCCGTTCTTGCAGGATCTTTTTCGGGCTGCAGCGATGTCGGAGAATTGATGTTTTACCGGATTCCTGATATTCATGGTACACTCGTGAAAATCCCCAATTCATCGCTACCTCGGAGATGCTGTGTCCCACCTCTCGTGCGCCGACTATAACACCACGATCAAACTCACTTAAATCTTGATATCCTGCCTTTGTAGCAGCTGTAACCGATCTAAAATCTGCGCAAGATACTTGTCTTATATAAGTGTTGCGACGGCAGCGCTACATTCTACCTGTTTACATATCTGTGTATTTGAATGCGCATGCCATACCAGTTTCTTTGGCGCTTCAGAGTATGTAGTTCATCCATCCTAGGAATCGAGGATCTCGACGATTTTCGCCTGTTTTCGATATGATGCTGGCAAGATATCGTTTGGGAATTCCGAAACATTAGAGAATGCTTTAATTGAAATTTTAAGTTTGACTGTTTTATGTAATTTCGAAAATGCCATTGTTATTTTCAGTTTATTTTATTAATTGTGAGGTTCTATCAGCTTGCTAAGCTAATTATCAAAACCAATTATTTTCATCATTTACTTGTAATGTAAAATCTTGATTCTTGTCAAATTTCATGATCATAGGTCAACGGGAAGTACCCTATGGATTTTGATGATCGAGTTTGTATCAAAATATTTGACATATATGTTGATTCCATGAGTTAGAAGCGTAAATTTTTACATAGTCAAAGGACCATAGACACTAGTGTGTGACAAATTTCAACTTTATACATCGACCCGCTTCTGAGGAAAATGGTTTTTAACGTTGGACAGACAGAGGGAAACAAAAGTGATTATATAAGGGCTCCGTTTTTACCGAAAGAGGTACAGTAAATTAAAAATTAAGTACTCTGGGCAGGTAAACGCTTAAAAAATCAAATATTTATAAGCAGTTAGCACAAAATAAAATTATTTCGTTAAATTCGAAATAGAAATCATCCTGTAAATTTTTGCCAATACGTAAATGGAAAACCATTGTCCCGAACAGGTTGACTGCCATAAAATAGTCGTCACAAAAGGACAACGTTTTGAATCACTCTGAACAAATTAAATGTAAAACAGTTTTAACAGTAATTTAAAGTGCTACAAGAGGGGAACATGTAGGCTTACCGTGTGATGTACTGGCCTGCACTCAGAGTCCTATCGGCAAAAGCGTACGCACAAAAACATAGCAAGCTGTCTCGTCGAGCTCCATTTTCCATTGATTAACTGATTTTCTTTCTTCCATTGTGAAATAATTAATTGCTCCGCGCTGGACTTTGAGTTTTCACATTGAGTAAAAAGTTTTTGCACCACATCAGTTGTAACTGGACGGAAGTATTAAATGAATTATGATATTACGCCCAAATATTTTAGGAAGTCGCACAGACAAACATGTTTTCACAAAAATAAAATTAGGTTCATAGCTAGTGCAGTTGTACATTATCTAGGCACACCTAGTTATTTTCTGCCAGACATTGCCTTTCTGTGATCGGTCTCATTATTTTTTATTTAGAGATTTTTAATTTTCTGAGTGCTTTGTCGTTTACTGGTCAAAACGAACTGGGATGCTGAATTCTAGAGTGTGGATGGCCTTTCACTTATGAATACATTCTCCAACATGGGAGTTTGTTGTCCTTAGCGACAGGTAGCATGATTAGTTATAAGAAGGGCTGTTTATTCGCATATTCGGTTTGTATTCTTTATCATTGTACGTTTCCTCTCTTTAGAGATAAGTAGCTGCACTTCGTACAGAAAGGAAAGATTCCTGACAGCTAACAGTGCCGTTCCCGGCTTCCATCCGCGAAGGGGACGAGAGGAGATTAGTGTTTAACGTCCGCCTTTTCGAAGGACCATCTCGGCATTTGCCTGAAGCGATTTAAGGAAATCACGGATACCTAGGTCAGGAAGGCCGGACGCAAGTTTGAATCCTCGTTTTCCTGAATGTGAGTCCAGTGTGCTAACCACTCCGCCACCTCACTCGATCGTGGATTTTGCATGTGTGTGACATGTGTCCATCTAAAATCATGAGCAGTGGATCGTCGTTCAATGGTTTGGCGACGATGGCGAAGTCCTGGAACCATTTACTGGACAAATCCACCTGCATCCATCCAAAAGGATGAGCTGCTGTGATTGTACCTGGAGGAGTAATTCAGCATTGCATGGATAAACGATCGTAGGCAGAATAAACTGTCCCGATGCGGATACGCAGGTTGCAAGACTCATACGAGATCCACGTTCAGCAGAGTCTTGACGTTTGCCTTTTACAGCAGCAACTTCCATGCGTCTATGCTGAACTATCATCAAGCCTCTTCCATCAGCGTTAAAGATTTTCATAGGATTGTGTTTTATTTCCTCTCTTCCGCTTTTAGAATTGCAAAAAAAAGTCCATGATCTCCTTTGAGAATCCATGGATTCTTTCTTTAAAGAGTAGCTGCGGCGTTCTTAAGGAAATAAAAGCTTCTGCAAATTCAGCAGCTTGCTACCTCACAGTCTTTAAATATGTCCACATTGTTCTTCTCGGTGCCCAAATTCACGTTCCGCTTGTTTAACAGGCTTATGTTCCCCTTGGACGGCTTTAGTAGCACTGAACACTGTATATTTTGTTATAAGAAAATCAGAAGTGCAAATACTTATCCAGATGTGGTCCCGGTGCCAAAATTATATCTGGCGTGGGGGCCATATTAGGAGAGCAGCCTGCATTGCAGATGGCATTTGATTTACAAAAGCTACAGTTGATGTAAAATATATTCAACAGATCCAAGAAAAAATCAAAGACTGAGGTCTTTTTGTTATTAAAAACTGATTTTATAATCCTTATATTTCATAGTGAATCGGAGAAAGCTTCTTCTTTCACGCACTCGACGTGACTCACCAACGCCCTCTGCAGAAGTTCAAAGTGCGCCACTTGTTGGAGAATTTAGATACGGTGGTTATATTTGACTAAGGGGGCATATTTGACTTCTTTAACTTACCGGTTCTGGACAGTGCATCCTTCGAACGTAAACTCTTTCATCACCCATTGAAGCCTCTACTTCATAATGGCGACCCACAGAAATGTATGTCTTCGTATGATATTGCTTATCATAAGCAATGTCATCAAAAATAAAAATTAGTAGCGGTAGTGGTTCATCAGGTGATATCGTGTCGTCCTTATTTCAAAATGTGAAATTTCCTCTATTATTTAAGTTTTAAAATACTTGTCCTAGAAATGTACACATATATTGCTGACAAAATTTGGAGAAATATATACATATTCTTAAATTTGCGACCATGTTCATGAGGGAGAAGGTTAACAAGAAGCACATTCATTTCTCAAGAATTGGGAGGACCAGATGTAAAGCATCTAATTATATGTGGAATTACATCACAATGTTTACGTTATTGTGGTGTAGTGAACTCAACATTAGCAATAGAACTAATGGGAAGTTGATGCCATGCTTCTTGGATAGCATCTGAAAACACTACTCTGCCGTGAAGCAAGTAGTATATATCTGAGCGCAATCTTATTCCACATCATCACTAATAAGATAGAATTCGAAACATAGAAAAGGAGGAAAAGAACAAGCAAGGTGTATCTCTTGTTCCTCATATTAGTAAAAACTTATCTGTAGCACTACATATGCCTGGGTGCTAATACTGTTGTCCAGAAACAAAGCTAGTGAAATGATTTAAGAAAGATAATGCTGAAGTCAATCCATTGGATGAAACATGCAAGGAATATGACATGGCTTATGCAATACAGACAATTATTGAGACAAATATCAAGTAGAACGGATTCTGGCTGAAAAAGGGTGATGAAAAATGGAAGTAAGATTCTAAGTTCAGTGAAAAATTAGCTGCTTTAGCAGTGACTGGTGCGATTTGAGTTACAGGTAAAATTGGAATGAGTTTAAAAAACAGGGAAAAGGAGAAGAAGAAGAAAATCAAGAAGAATTTAATGAAAAAATTGTTTAAAAGCGTTTGAAGTAGTATTAAGTACATGACGCTAGACAGTAATCTCATAGCTGCTATGAAAATTGCTCATAAAATTTCTTAACAAGTTGTTCCAAAACCAAAATTACTTAACATAGAGCACATAAAACCCATCCCGAAATCATCATCATTAGTGTTCTGCCAAAATGCGGGTTTTCACAGGGTAGCTCTCCACAATGTCCGGTCTTCTGCCATCCTCTTCAGGTCCGCATAATTTCCTCTTCCCTTTATGTACTCTATCACCTTGTATCTCCTTCTTCCTCTGAGTCCTCTCCCACAAACCAGTCCTTACAAATAACCTGCTAGCAAGCATTCCCTTCTCAATGAATGTCGCAGCCAGTTCTTTTTCCTTTCTCTTATAACCTTAAGCAGACATCTTCTCTCACCAACCCTTTACAATACGCTCTCATTACTCACTCTTTCCATCCAGCTTATCCTCTACTTTCTCCTCCACACCCACATCTCAAATGCTTCTAACTTTAGATTCATCCTCTCTCGTCTCAGCGTCCGTGCTTCTGCCCCACATAGTACCACACTCCAGATAAAACATTTGCCAAGATTTTTCCTTAGACCCTTATCTAATTTGCGACGTAACAGCCCCCTATTTGTGTTAAATGCCTCCTTCGCCTTGGCAATTCGGGTTTCCACCTCATGGTGACATCTCAAGTCTTCAGTTATTGTGCTTCCAAGGCATGTAAATGCACTTACTTGCCTAATGGTAGCTTGTCCTATTTTAATATTGGTCAGTCTGCGTCTTGTACTGATGACCATACTTTTTGTTTTTGGTGTTTTTATTTGTATCCCATATTCCACACAAGTTTCACTCAGATCTTTCAGAACGTTATTCACTGTCCGCTCACTTTCTGCCACTAATACCACGTCACCAGCAAATCTTATACATTCTATTGTCTTTCCACCAATACTTATTCCTCTTTTCTCATTTAAGCCTTTAGCAATAATGGCTTCAAGGTATGCATTAAACAACAGTGGGGACAGATAACAACCTTGTCAAACACCTCGTCCAATGCTGCTTCCGTCTGACATTTCATTTCCAGTCCTTATCCTTACTTTCTGGTGTAAATATAGATTCTCTGTCAGTCGTCTCTCTTTTCAATCTACTCCTTTCCTCTTCAAAACATCCATCAGCTTGTTCCACTGAACTCTGTCAAAAGCCTTTTCTAAATCTATAAACACAGCAAAGATTTCTCTACCTTTTTCCATACATCTTTCCCCTACAGTTCTTAACAGGCGAGTAGCATCTCTTGTTCCTTTTCCTCTTCTAAATCTCAACTGCTCGTCTGCAATCCCTCTATCCAGCTTGCCATATAGCCTTCTATTCAACACTCTCAGCTACACTTTAGCTGCATGAGCATTTAGATTGATGGTACTTTGCTCTTCACATTTTTTTTAGTGTTTCTCTTTTTCTCTGTTGGTATCGTAACGGTTGCAAGAAAGTCCTCAGGCCATTCCCCTTTGTCATATATCTCATTACAGAGGAGACTATTTCTTTTCTTGCCTCATTTCCTAGACTCTTCAATTGTTCTGCTAGCAAATCATTAATTCCAGATGCTTTCCTATTCGCCATCTCTTTCAGCGCCTTTTATACTTCTGCTTCCAAGATGATGAATCCCTTTCCATCTTCCGGCACATATTGCTCCTCTTCAACGTTAATTTCGCTTTTTATTTTATCCCCCTTGTACAGATATTCAGTATATTCCTGGCATCTGTTCGAAACATCCTGTGGCTTTTCTGATAGAGTTCCATCCGCTCTTTCTATTTCCATGTTATTCCTCTTTCTCTTACGTTCAAAAACTATCTCACTAGCCAGTCTATACATCATTTCATACTTTCCCGCATTCTCTATTTTCTCTATTTCGTCACATTTCTCTTTCATCCATTTTCCCCTTGCTCCTTCAGTTTCCCTTCTTAATTCATTATTCAGTTTCCTGTATCTCTTCTTGCCTCCAGTTTCTACATTTTTCCACTTTCTCCGCTCTTTCATCTTTTTCAACATGTTTTATGTTATCCATTCTTTCCTGGTACTTTGGGATACTCTAATTTCTAGTACTTCTTTGGCAGAATCCATGATTCCTTCTCTCATTTTTATCCATTTGTCATTAACACTTCCATCAACACTACCTCTTTCCCATTTTTCCATAAATCTGTTTTCCAACTCTGATGCCTTTCCTACCTCTTTGAGTCTTTCTATGTTTAGTCTTTCTTTTGCTTTACCTCTCCAGACTCTTTTCAACTCCACTTGTATTTCTTCCTTTACTAGGTTGTGATCTGAATTAATATCCGCTCCTGGATAAGCTTTGGCATTCTTCAAACAGTTCCTAAACGTTTTTTTGTATCAGGATGTAGTCCAACTGATATCTTTCCCTATTCAAATTGGATATCCATGTGTAACGTCTCCTTTCGTGGTGCTCAAATAATGTGCTACCCACTGCTAATGGATATTATTTAGAGAAACTAATTAGTCGTTCACCTCCCTCATTTCCCGAAAACAGGTGGAATATTACCTCTCATTTCAATATTTGCTATTTTATCAGCGCTAGGATGATTTGCTGAAGGTGCAGTGATGGAAAACTGCTGGAAAACACCAACCTGACATGCAAAGGCATAATCATGCAACAGGTGGAACAGCACTTCAGTCTGGGAAAAATCTGAATTAAGGCCCAATAGCAAAAATTTGTTTGGTCTATATTTGTCAAACAACCTTCTCGTTAAACAGTCTTCCAACAACACCACTTACTGATATTGGCTTATAACATTACGCTAAAATACTGGACAGACCTCATTTTATCGCTGTGTTTGTGAGATACTTTATCCAAAACAGCCTAAAAGATTTGAGAATGCGATTGTTAACCTGCAGGAATAAAGTTAAGCAGGTTCACATTGGGCATCTTACAAGAAAATGGAGAATGTTATATGGTATTTCGATAGATCTCGCAATTTACTGCCTGTCTGAAAACAGTATGGCATTTCAAAACTATACAGTAGATTATAGCTGTAACACTTCTGAGTTATCTAAAAGTCAGTAGGAGTTTCACGTTTCCAAAGTCTCTGAACTCTAGATAAAGTAGACAGCATCACAACGGACGCTGTTGACCAAGTGCAATGTTTGACCTATCAGGCAGAAATGCATTTTAACTGCTCTCTCTCATCCGAAGCTAAATTTATCTCGTTACGTGTACAAAATTGCCTTACTTTATCTATGTACAACTGCATCCCAATATTATATTCAGATACACTAACTTCTACTTCTGCCATCAGATAGGCTATCAGGAATTTCTCGACAAATGGACTTAACCATTTATATCGTGAGCCTCAATGGCTGGGTGCAAATCTTTGAAACCGAGAGTCTCTTCAGCAGTTTGCTTGTCCCCCATCAACCCCACTTATCCAACTGAGGAAATGGGCCTATAATTTAAAGGGGAATCTGAACCAAGTGATGTTCCTGACGACTTCTCATGTCCTTGAGAAGTGAAGACTAGATTATAGGCACACTAAAAATCCCATTGCCAACCTGCGATTTAATCCTACAATCTCTAAATATCCAGGGAACGAGCCCTACCACTAGACCACTCCACTAGGAGAGCTAAATATGTGTAACACAATTCGCTTGGAAACTGTCTAATAGGACTATTTCCGAGAAAGTTGTGTGGCTTAGGAATGAGAGCGGACCGGGAGAGGTGTGGCTTTGGAATATGGGAATGTTGTGGGAAGAGGATGGAATTGAAGGGGGAAGTGTGCGGAAATTCAAGGAAAAGATCAAAGGTCAGTGTCAAATTCATGGTGAAGAACACAGGGCAAATGTTATCCAAAGCCGCCATTATGTCTCTACTAATGTGGCAAATAGCTGGAAGCAGAGTGTTATGGTTAGTTGTTGGTGGACATATTTCCGTTGTCGTTTTCCTATCAGTTTGCTGTTTTTTTATGGTTGACCTGAAACACTGGCGTAAAGTTTTTATTTAAACCTGGTAAAACAGTTGCAGAAACGCACCCAATGTTGAAGCAAACTTTTAGAAGCACGCGTATGGTCAGACTTAACTGATATACACGATTCAAAAACGGACGAAAATCTACTGACGACGAAAACACTTCCGTTGGCCACCAAGAGACATCACACCAAAAAATGTTCACAAAGTGAGGCTTATGATTAAGCAAAATCTCAGATAGACCATATAACACCTCTTCAACACCTTACGACTACATACAAATTCCTGACTGCCAAAAAAGAGAAGCTCACAGTAAGGGAGGAGGAAACGAAAATGACTCTTCATGGGGCTAACGAGTATGTGGCGTTATTTCAATGATTATAAAATCGATTCAAATTTACAAAACTTGGCATTGTGAACCCACTTATCAGTATGACGCTGCAACCCTTCTGACTTGGATGCACGAGCTGTTTCGGTTGGGCTTTCGTACCGTCTCCTGAGGCAAGCAGGCATGGAGCTTTGTAACTGAGCCTTGATATGACGGATACTGCCACTGGCGTGGAGTCGACATCCCAGTTGGTCTCACACAGGTTCTAGCGGAAAAATATCTTGGGATCATACCGGCCAGTGGAGCATGTCACCATACGCAGACAGTTCATAGACATACATACCATGTGTGGACAAGCACTGCCCTGTTGAAACTGGCGCAACGGTACTGTCACATGAAAGTTAACACATGAGGGAGCACGGTGTCCCCGACCTACCACTGTGCTCTCAGAGTCCCCTCAATCATTATCAGCCACGACGTGAAATCAGAACCGATGTTTCCCCAAACAAAGACACCAAAGGTAACGCCGGTGTGACTCTCTAAAACATTAGAGGAATCTGATCTCTCCACAGGGCGCCACCATAATTTCCGATGATAAGTATTCAGGGTAGCGCAGAACTGTGGTTCATTGGTGAACACAATGCAACGCCACTAATCAGCAGTCCATGCTTCCAGGTAACAGCACCATTCCAAACGCAGCCGTTTGTGTTGCGGTGTTAACAGTGGCCTACACATGGGACAGTAATTCTCTAACCGAGCCGCTGCTAGTCTTCGACCAACGGTGCTGGATGACACAGGCTGTTGCAGTCAGTCCATTACTTGTTCGCGAATGGCAGGCAAAGATGTGAAGAGGTTTCAGTGTGCTTGGTGCACAATACGACGATCCTTTCTTGTGGTGGCCAGACCTGTCGGCCGGAACATTGACGAAGAGTTTGTCAGCCGTCACTTTCCCGTGTATTCCACAATCTAACCACTGTCACATCCGATTGCTCCACATATCTGGATATTACATGATTCGCCCAGCCGGCCAAATGGAGAGACCCAATGAGACCCCTTTCGAATTCTATCGGGTACTGATAACGCCGTCTCAGACGAGTACGCGTTATCTTTGTGTCCTTCACAGAGATAACATCTTATGCTGTTCATGCCCCTTATTTAGCTTACTACAGCTGGTAAGGCAACTCTACCTGCCGTAGTGAATTACAACTCTATTTAATGACATTCCGTCATATAAGGAAAGGTGTGAGAAGTTACGTTAACACCTGACTGTGTATTCTGGGTCCTTCACTTTGTGCCATGCTCCCAGGCAGTGTGTATATTGACGAGAATGCTCATAGAGAATTCGTCCCTCCTGAGCGGATTGTCAATAAAGACTCCCATTGTGACGGTGAAAGAAGTTTGAGGGAGGACTTGAGGAGAAAATGTCCATAGAAGTGACGTATGAAGGACAGTTTGTTTATTTATATTTGGTTTATATATAGGTCTGCTATCTAGAAACTAAAGTAGACTTTAACATTTTACTTTGTAGGAGGCCATAACTTTTTATTGTTTACCACCTGAGGAAATCGGCATTTACTGGGCATTTATTTATAGCTGTGACCAAGAGTCCGAAAGCGAAGAATTTACCTTTCACTAACAAAGTTTCTCCGGAGCGGGAAGGAGCGCCTAGTCCTCGGCAAGAATCCGCCCAGCGGACTTGTGTCGAGGTCCCGTGAGCCGGCCAGTCTGTAGATCGTTTTTAGGCGGTTTTCCATCTGCCTCGGCGAATGCGAGCTGGTTTCCCTTATCGTGCCTCAGCTACACTATGTCGGCGATTGCTGCGCAAACAAGTTCTCCACGTACGCGTACACCCCCATTACTCTACCATGCAAACATAGGGGTTACACTGGTCAGGGTGAGACGTTCCTTGGGGGGTCCACCTGGGGCCGAACCGCACAACAACCCTGGATTCAGTGTGGGGCGGCGGAGGTGTGAAGTGGACTGCGGTAGTCGTCGTGGGGTTGTGGACCACTGCGGCTGCGGCGAGGACGGAGCCTCTCCTTCGTTTCTGGGTCCCCGGGTTCACATACAACATACAACATAACAACAGCGCTTCTGTATACACAACGTTTGAGGTACTATGATTGGGGGCATAAACAAAGAGCTTTTCTACTTCACTAACACGGGAGAGAGCCACGCAGAGGTGGCCACACGAAAAGCAACTGACACTAAGGCGCACTCCCGCAGCGTGCAGCGCGTGGTCATGGCGTACACGAGGAATTGTACATGTTTAAAGCGAAGCGTGATTCAGTGTATAAAAACTAAGCCGTGTGTGCCACATCCCATAAAAATTTCCACTTCTTTCATGTTGCGTTAGGGAGAAGTAACATTAAGCCACTATGTATGAAGAGTACTGAGGAACGAGATAATGCATAACACTCTCGATTAGAGATTAACTGGGCCTTCCTTTCGGAATGAGTTCCCAAAGAGCGAGCCACAGCAAATCTCGCCTCATGATCCTCATTGGATTCTTGAGACCGCATAGTCCTTAGTCATTTAGTCGCTCTGATACGTTCAGAAAGACTCGACGCATTTTCTAGTTATTTTTATTGTAAACAAAACGAATTCTAAATGTAATGATTGGACACCCAAATCACATACCTAACTTAATAAAGCCGTTTTTGCTAGCGAAGAATATAAATAAAACCTATCGAAAAAAGTAAACCACATCGATAATTTTTTAATACCAGTAAATCCGCATATCCTAGCCAAGTAAACTATCTGTTAGTTTCTATTCGTAAAAATAAGACTGCGTTGCTTAATTCGGTCTCTCACGTAAACGTTTGAAAATACATCAAGCACAGAGTCCTAAGGCTAAAAAATGGTTCAAATGGGTCTGAGCACTATCGGACTTAACATCTATGGTCATCAGTCCCCTAGAACTTAGAACTACTTAAACCTAACTAGCCTAAGGACACCACACACATCCGTGCCCGAGGCAGGATTCGAACCTGCGACCGTAGCAGTCGTGCGGCTCCGGACTGAGCGCCTAGAACCGCTAGACCACCGCGGCCGGCTCCTAAGGCTAACAGCGCCATTTATTGGTTCTTTAATGTAATATGAAACCTATAGCGCCATCTCTTCGTTCTTAGGTACACTTCGCCACCATGATTTAAACATCCGAACTACTAAACTAAGCAGACAATTTTAGATACAATTACATTTTCAGTACCTTTTTCTTCGTCTTCCTATTTTGTTCTAAGACAGTCTACACGTTGCCACTCAAGTTACCAGTGAAATCCCCTTGAAAATTAATCTATTAATTTTGGAGATAAGCGTCTTCAGACTGTCAGATAGATACGACGTGTTTACAGTTTTATTATTAGTGCATGTATAAATAATAACAATAGCTTCATTTGGTACGTGAAAAAGATAATAATTTTTAGCTATTTCATTAATTACCAACAATTAACTCCTTAAGTGCGAGGTCGCAAGTTCAGTCTTTAGTAAGACACATTTGGAAGTATTGTGTTAACAATGCCAGCTGCTGATGACTCACCATGAGCATCAGGAGACGACAGAAAGTGAGTGTCCGGGAGGTCCAGACATCAAAATTCTGTGAGATATATGTATTACACTTCACACAATGGACATCGTCGTCAGTCAAGGAATGTTCAAAACAAGCATTAACTTGCACCAGGAACACCGAATGAAAAATGGCGCGCCATAGTGGTCACAAAGGTTCACACTATCAATATCGAAGGCGAACTCCTTAGGAGTTACAAACAGTGCAAGACGTTCAGCTAGTTATCCACTCTTAACGAATGCATATAGAATCATATTGGTGTAACGGGGTGGTGAAAACTGATCGAATGTGATGAGTTGCAACAGAATGCGAAACATTTTGCCGTGAAGCTTGTCGTGTAAATGGCTATTCGTTAAGTGCGATAATATGTTTTAGAACTATAGAAAAAAAAAAACATCCAGAGGCTGAATTTCTCAAGTGGTTACAGGTGCTATAAACTGCAATGTCACACACTTTTCAGGAGTGATAGTTTGCTCCAAATGAGTATGATTTTCATACGCAGACCAGGAATCAAGCAAAATAAAGTTATTTTGATCAGCTATTGACCAAAAGCAGTGCTCATATCACATCTGCGGTTCTCTGACGCCATTTCCCCACTCTTGCTTGCTGTAACGTAAATATTCCCTATTGTCCTTACAAGATCAAGCATACGAGAAAGAATCGTTGGGGTCAGAGCACCTCCAACTCCTCGTAGCACATGTAACGTCTACCGCGGGCGTACGTTAACTCTTTAAAGCCTGTACTATGGTAAGTTGACGGGCTTCACCTTATAAGAAAGGATTTTAGTAAATGTGTTGACCGCGTGTACCTGAATGGAGGCAAAATCAGACTTACACCCACTCAGTAACAACAATGATACGTCAAGCAAGTCTAAAGGGCAACTACACGTTAGGACGGGCAAGAAACATACACAGCAGATGCTACCAATTGTTAATAATATGGTCGCCAGCCTAATTAGGCATTAACTGAGTTTTTTCCCTGTAAAAGTGGATGTACGTGCAAGCATAACAACACGTAGTAATACTGCATTATATGGTAAATTTTAGAACCAGAAAAATCTACTGAACTAATATTCTCACTTTCTGTACTAATTTGGACAAACTATAAATACACAACATTACACTACAATGATTACTACAAACTGCGTTTTGTCTATTGATCCGACAGAAATCGGGCATAGGTTACCCTAGAAATAGCACTTTTGAAACACACATACAATGTCAATTTTAAGAAAGGTAAAACACTGATAAATTTAGGTTTTATATTGACTTTAACTTTGCTGGTCAAATCAGTTCAGTACACTTCAGAATTCAAATGAATAGAAAAGAAAAAAGTGGGGGGGACCCTGAAACTATTATGATCACTGTAGTGAAAGTTTGATTATTGAGAGCATTAAGCATTCAAGATTTTCAAAATATGATTTACCGCTCTTTTTGTCTTATTTCCTGCTCATTTAACTACCGTTATTTTTGTCTCAATTTAAATAAACTTCATTATTAAACCAATTTCAATATTATCTTCCAACTTGGTCATACCTATATTATTCGTCCAGTATTCATTAACAACAATCTTCTTTAAACATCATTCTAACATTGATAGGTCTGCAGGTAATTATTATTAACATAAACTTTAAATCTTCATCTTGGGACACTCGAATTGCACAACATGTGGAAAGGACCCTGTCTAGGTTAGTTGTGATGATAAGTAATTGATTGGACAGTTCTGGTAAAATTTAAGTTTTTATTGAACAGTACGTAGCAAAAGTAACACTGGTCCACACGAATACAGTACTAAAAGTTTCAACCTGTTCGTATCGATGAGGCGGTCGGCAGACGGCGAGATGGCGAGGCACAAAGCACACATGCAATTACACCTACGTATGGACCAGGCATACAATTACAACTTTCACATCTTACAATAGTTTCAACATTAGTTCCACTTCCCTCCGATTACAACATTACTTGAAATTTGACATAAACATTAAAATTTACATCGAAAATTGTTTATAGCTTCTTCAACATAATGGCATGAAATAAAAAAGAAATGAAATCAGAACATCGATTATACTAATTTATTGAAATTCAGAAGAAAAAAATTTTATTACATATACAGTAGGATAACGTTAGTGTTGTTACACACAGTAAATAATTTTCTAGCCAATTTACCATCCAAACTAACAGTCATCATAATTGTACACGAATACGTTAAGGCATTGATATTAACTGATCTTGATTCAACTCTCTTGTTACTTGTGGTTTCCAGGGCTCCTTTCATATGCATTTCCTCTTAAAATCCTGTTTGGTCGGAGTTGAAACAAATTCCGTACTCAATGATGAATTAAATTTGTGTATCTGAACTACAAATTTTCGAGCCAGTTCCTCAGTTTGCTGTGCATCGTCACGTTAACTCTTTGTTTGAAATTTCGTTATCTTACGCCTTCCAGTTCTGCAGCACTGTTTGAAGTTATGCAACCATTCACTGCTTCCCTCGAAATCACTGAAATCTACATTACGCGCAGTTTGAAGTGCATAACGTGGTGGGTTACTAACACGCACATCCTTTAAATATGCTCCTTGTCATCCCTTGAATATCCCCAGTTTTTCTTATCCACTACACTGTCATACTGCTATGGACTTATTGGAAATCCGCTCATAATTGTTATTTTTCTTTTCTTTTTTTGTACTATGCTGTGGATGATCTTCCCTGTACGCAATTATTTTTAATACCCGCTCGTTGGACAACGACTGTCATTTACTGTGTTTCAGTGGAAATGGGGTTTGTGCCTTCCTGTCTCACAAGAACGATGAACTACATGGCTCGCCACCTATTTCAGTATCACTTTCACTCGTTAAGCACGTAGTATGATCGTAGCACCTGGTCCACACAGTCCAGGGTATACGACACCACACATTCCACTGACTCGTCCTGCAGAAACGTTCATATTTCATCTACCACTTCTTTCTCACTCTGCGGAATTCCTTGGATTCCTTTGTGACAAAATGTCAATTTCGGCAACTGATGTAGATGTAATGTAATGTTTGCTTTGCTGATTGGTGCCACTGTTCTGCTTTGTATCAACACCACTAGCTATGTAGCACTATTCTGACTCACTCGTCGACTAAGCAGTTGATCTACGCTCCGTTGCCTCATTCTGTGGACACCAGTGGATATCCCCTGTTGCCAGTAGCAGCCAATATTGTGGGTGCGTGATGGACAATATGTGGGGCGTCGAATGATGTAAACATCATTATGCTTTTGCGACCTTGCTCTCAAGGGGTTCTGTGTAAGACAAAACCACTTACTAACTAAATTTATTAACGTATTAACCATCTACTTATCACTACTTAAAATGTTGGTCCTACCGCTCGGGAGTATACTGGTACACCACCATGACAATCCACGACCGCACACAGCCTACATTATTCAGGAATTTTTGGTAAAAAGGAATTTTGATAGAAACAAGATGACAATGGTACCGTGTGACTTTTTCCTCTTCCTCACGATGAAAATTAAGTTGAAGGGTCGAAAATTTAAGAGAATGGAGGATAACCAAGTGGAATGACGGAATTTTCTAAACATCCTAACTTCCAGGATGAATTTCGTAACTAGTAGAATATAAGGGATCGGTGTATTCGCTCGCAAGCGGACTACTTTGAAGGTGATGCTGCATAATTTTATTTAACACAGGATGGGGCACCGAGTGAGGTGGCGCAGTGGTTAGACACTGGACTCGCATTCGGGAGGACGACGGTTCAATCCCGCGTCTGGCCATCCTGATTTAATTTAGGTTTTCCGTGATTTCCCTAAATCATTCCAGGCAAATGCCGGGATGGTTCCTCTGAAAGGGAACGGCCGACTTCCTTCCCCATCCTCCCCTAATCCGATGAGACCGATGACCTCGCTGTCTGGTCTCCTTCCCCAAACAACCCAACCCAGAATGGGGCAAATAGAAGTGGCCTGGACGAATGGGTATAACTACACGTGAATTCATGCATTTAATGATACCGTGTGACGCGCACACCACACGTGTACGCCCGCCAAGTGATCTACACCATCCAGAGCGTAGTGCGGGCTGTATAAGTGTGAACGGAGCAGGGCAAAAGGAATAATGATACACTGCGGTTGTTCGTTGTGGGAAGTTACATGCAGTCGTGGAAACGGTGTGGTCAGGTGTTTTGCTGAGAAGTTTAATGGTGTCAGAGTGCCAGTAAAGAGTGACATGCAACATTTAGTCCAAAACTGGTTTCAGGCAGGCTATGTTTTGAACAACTAAAAGACCGTATGGTTGCAGTACACCAATGATTTGGAGTCGCACCAAATAAATCCAACGTCTGTCGCAAGAGACAGGCATATCACGTTTAATATGCCGACGAATACTCCATCTGGAACTGCACGTGCATCCCTACTGAGTGTCTGTTGTTCATGCATTAAAACCTACAGATGCACCTCAGTGCCTCCAGTTTTGTGAGTGGCTGTTCACTGAGATAACACTGAAAGACTTGGACTTTGATCTGTTCTTTATGTCTGATGAAGCGTGATTTCACCTGTGTGACCATGTCAACTCACAGAATCCCAGTTTCTGGGCAGTGGAGAATCCGCATAACTTCCACGAAACACCATTGTGTGATTAGAAGGTTCGGATTTGTTGTGCAGTGTCTGCACACCGCATTATTGGTCCCAACTTCTTTCATCAGACGCTGATTTCGACACGTTAGATTGCCAACATTCTGAAACCATTTGTGGCAGCATTAACGGAGGATGGAAACACTTACAGTCACTTCTAACAGGAGGGAGCAACTGCCCATACAGCCGGCCGAAACTTGGAGCAGATTTACACTGTATTCAGGACAGACAGAGTTGCTAGTAGAGATCAGTCTGAGACGGCACTAGCTGGCCACCCAGGTCTCCTGATCTGTCAGTGTGCCATTACTTTGTGTGGGGAGCCCTCAAGTCTAAAGTGTATCGCAACAAGCCTCACAGCCTTCAACAACTGCAGCACAACATTTCGGATGAGACTGCAGCAGTTCCGGCAGTCCACCTACGATCCGCCTCCAGCAAAATTGCTGAACAGGGCACAAAAGTGACAAGAGTTGAAAGGTAGTCCCTGGTCTGTCAGTGTGCCTTTTCCTTTGTGTGGGGAGCCCTCAAGTCTAAAGTGTATCGCAACAAGCCTCACAGCCTTCAACAACTGCAGCACAACATTTCGGATGAGACTGCAGCAGTTCCGGCAGTCCACCTACGATCCGCCTTCAGCAAACTTGCTGAACAGGGCCCAAAAGTGACAAGAGTTGAAAGGTAGTCACTTTCAACATCTGGTTTAGTCAGGCCAGTACTATATTTGCTTTCCTCTGCTGTGTTTCTTTGTACCCTGGAACTCTGTTCTCCGGACAACTTTTATTTGCCCCTCTCTCGTATTTCGGAAGTTTCTGAATAGCACTTTGTATTCTGTCGCGTGATATCCTCGCTGCGAGCCTGTTTTCTGCATTAGCTGCCACATTGTCTTTGTTCCCTTCCCTGCCTGCTGCTGCTGCTGTTGCTGCTGCTGCTACCGCCGCCTGCTACTGCTCAGGGGTGACACCGCCGTGTGTCTGTCTGTGTGCGTAGGCTGGTGGTGACGGAGGCCCGCGGCTCGGTGGCGCCACGAGTCACGGACTCGCACAGCCACGTGCGTGCCAGGGTCCGCCAGCCGGCAGAGCTGCCGTGCGCCGCGCAGGCCTTCCCGCTGCCCTCCTACACGTGAGTACCTGCCGGCCCACCTGCTGTTGCTGCCGTTTTAATCTGCCAAAAGTCAGTGCTGGCTGCAGCGCCGGGAATCTTTCCTTCAGTTCGTCTAATACACATCAGTCCCCTGGCGAACCTGCCCGGATAGTTGCGTGCTAGCGCGGAATCAGAGGAGGCGTCCCGTCCAGGGAAATCGGTGGTCGGGTGGCGAAGGGGTTTGCAGCAAAAAGGGAATCCCGCTCCAGCCGCTCTATAGCACTAGATATAACAGAAGAAAGCATCACTACCTAACAGCGCTTAATATATATATATATATATATATATATATATATATATATATATATATATATATATATATATATATATATATATATAAACCAGGTGTACCGGTATGAAACGAGCGTTAAGCTACAAATGTGTCGATAGGGAACACTTGTTGTGAACGAGCCTTATTTTTTTTTTTTTTTGGTTGGTTTGACATCTGCCAAAGATATTTTGTATACATCACGTCATGGAACAAACAACATCATATGTTTTCATCGTGTTAACAATGTCGAATTTTGTACCAGAAAGTGATTATTTGCGGAAAGCATAAATTTTTTTGTTTTCATTTGAAAAAAAGTGCTGCAGAGTCGCATCGAATGCTTGTCGAGGCATATGGTGATCATGCTATATCACAAGCAACATGCAAAAGATGGTTTCAGCGGATCAGAAATAATGATTTTTGATGTAAGAAATGAAGAACGTGGAAGACGACCAAAAAAGTTCGAAGACGACGAATTGCAAGCAATATTGGATCAAGATGATACTTTGAGTCAGAAGCAAATGGCAGCAGTGCTAAACGTTGCACAACAAACAATTTTTGACCGTTTGAAAGCTATGGGAAAGATCCAAAAGTGTGGAAAATGTGTGCCACATGAATTGAATGAAAGACAGATGGAAAACCGAAAAACCATTTGTCAAATTTTGCTTTAAAGACATGACAGAAAATCAATTTTTCATCAAATTGTTACTGGCGATAAAAAATGGATTTATTTTAAGAATCTGAAACGGGAAAAATCATGGGTTAATTCGGGACAACCATCAACATCGACTGCAAAACCAGATCGATTCGGGAAGAAGACAATGCTCTGTGTTTGGTGGGATCAGAAAGGTGTGGTGTCTCATGAGCTTCTAAAACCCGGTGAAACTGTGAATACTAATCGCTACAGACAACAAACGATCAATTTGAACTATGCATTGATCGAAAAAAGACCAGAATGGGCCAGAACACATGGCAAAGTATTTTTTTAAACGACAATGTACCTGCACACAAAGCAAGACTGTTCAGGATACAATAAAAACACTTGGCTGGGAACTGCTACCCCACCCGCCGTATTCACCAGACTTGGCCCCTTCCGACTACTATTTGTTTTCATCAATGGGACACGCATTGGCTGAGGAACACTTCGATTCCTACGAAGTAGTCGAAATTTGGGTGTCTGATTGGTTTGCTTCAAAAGACGAACATTTCTATTGGCGTGGTGTCCACATTGCCAGAAAGGTGGTCAAAATGTGTAGAAAGCAATGGTCAGTACTTTGAATAAAATGTTTTTACTTTTCAAATCAAAATTAGTGTTTCATTTTCATAAAAAAAACGATCATTTCATACCGGTACACCTGGCAAAAGTCCTTGGATACCTCCATAAGCTGGAAGATTAAAGGGAAAATTGAAATGTGATGATGGGAACATAGGTTTGAGGTGGGGCCGCAACTTTTGGAGTGAATGTCATTCATGGCCGCTATCTTGAAATCCGCCATTTTTTATTCAAGTCATTTTTTTATGGTGAAGTGGATGTATGACACATCAAATAACACTCGCTTGATCTCTGGAGTGTAGTGGTGTAATTTGTTTTTGTCTATCTTGCACAGTTTAGAAGTTATTAATGTGGTTGCGGCGACTACAGTTGTGCATTGCACAGGATGGACAACACGTAGAACATGTGTTGTGGCAGTCGGTAGGAAGCTAATTTCCCAACTCTGAACATCAAACCTATGTTCCCATCATCACATTTCAATTTTCCCTTTAATCTTCCAACTTATGAAGGTGTCCAAGGACGTTTGACTCGCCCTGTATTATTGGATGACCGCTTTCGACAGGATTATACCATCAGCATCGGATCATACAACATATTATCCATCAGCGTTAACACTGATGTTTTTAACAAGTTTTCTTCAGTTGCTATACATTTCATAAAGCCCCCAGATTCTTAACTATACTACTAACATTGCCAAATTCACATTAACATGCAAACCCCTGAAAATACGGTATAGAGGTCAGGGAAAAGAAGAAGAAGAAGTAGAAGAAGACCTGATCCCGACACGGAACGACTGCATCAGGAACAGGTAAGTTGCCGGACAGAGACTCGAACCAGACACCTTGCCTTTCACGGGCACTGCTATTACCTAATGAGCTACCCAAGCATGACTCACGCCTCGTCCTCATAGCTTCACTTCTGCCAGTACGTCTCTCTTACTTTTCAAACCTCACCATGAGTCCTCATCGTAACTAGCGGGACTAGCACACCGATTTAATCTGCCAGGAAGCTTCATAAGTGTGCACACTCTGTCGGAAAAAAGTCTGCACGTATATCAAGATGATATCTGTTCTCTCGGACATGTCCGCTACTGCTGACCATCGGTGACCGTGCAGCTCGTTAGAATGAAATTACAAATAAATCAATACAATGAAATAAATACCCGTAACTGCATACAGGCGTTGATGTACATCAACGGGGGCAGTTGAAAATGCGTGCCCCGCCCGGGACTCGAACCTGGGATCTCCTGTTTACATGGCAGTCGCTCTCTCCATCTGAGGTACAGAGGACACAAAGGATAGCGCGACTGCAGGGACTTATCTCTGGCACGCCTCCCGTGAGACCCACGTTCCCAACTTATTGGTTCAAATGGCTCTGGCACTATGCGACTTAACTTCTGACGTCATCAGTCGCATAGAACTTAGAACTAATTAAACCTAACAAATCTAAGGACATCACACACATCCACGCCCGAGGCAGGATTCGAACCTGCGACCGTAGCGGTCGCTCGGTTCCAGACTGTAGCACCTAGAACCGCACGGCCACTCCGACCGGCCCCCAACTTATTGTCCCGCACTGTATTCGTAGTGCCCCTGCCCATTACATTCATTACTCGCGGCTTTACCGATTCCCGTAAGAGTTCGGACAGTGTGTGTGCATCCGCACAGAAGATGGTCAAATGACCGGTGAGCCTGAACTACATATATAAGAAGACGGTATCTGTTCTCTCGGACATGTCCGGGAGGCGTGCCAGAGATAAGTCCCTGCAGTAGCACTGTTCTCTGTGTCCTCGGTGGCTCAGCTGGATAGAGCGTCTGCCATATAAGGAAGAGATCCCGGGTTCGAGTCCCGGTCGCGGTAAACATTTTCAACTACTCCCGTTGATGTACTTCAACGCCTAAATGTAGTTAAGGGTATTTATTTCATTGTATTGATTTAATTGTAACTTCAAAAAGTCTGCAGATAATCCCCTAGTTTGAGTTTAACTATTTCGTCGCATACTCCTTTCTTTCAGGGGGTGCTAGTCACGCTAGGTATGCGGGAGAACTCCTGTGAAGTCTGAAAAGTTGGCGAGGGGTGCTGACGGAAGTGAATATGTGAGCATGGATCCTGCGACCTGGACCTGCGACCTGGATAGTTCAGCCTGTAAGAGCATTACAAGCAAAAGATAAGTTATCACGTTCGGCTCTCGGTCTGGCACACAACTTTAATCTGCGAGGAAGTTACATAACTCGGTGAAATTCATTGGATTGTGACTGATTATGGAAAGTCCTAAGCAAGTAAAACTTTTATAAAAATTTTGATTTTGATCTTAACTAAATTCAGCTAGATTGGTCCCTATTCTTTAACTGCGTGGGTGTTTTAATCCTGAAAAATGGTGTCACTACATAACCACTATCTGATAATCAGACTCACCAAATCAATCAAAAACTTTATAAATGTATCTGAATAAACTTCTACCAGAATAATCAGGAAACATACAACTATGTAGTAAATGCGCTGTTCTATCAAACTCTGTATTGTGCAGTCTGTGAACAGTGCTACAATGTGTAATGTCACAGTATGTGACATGCCGTTTCAACACACAAAACTAACACAATAATAATTCTGCTTAAAATTACAAATCGAATTTTGAAAAAATTAATAATCAAACTGTTTTTGTGAGAACGTCCTGTGATTTTAAGATCCCAAACTGACCCCTAAACTACAAACATTAAATCATACACACGCAAACGTAAACTAACACTGTAGGTATGAAACTGTCTGCATGTGAAACGAAATCTGAGCTGATATTTACCTAAACTGATCCCAATAACAATTTTGAAAAGCAACACCTGTCTATGAATAATCTTCCTACGTTCAGTCTGTGATGTAAGATTGGCCCAAACAATTTTTTATAGCTTACCTGTGGCAACGCATACACGGTACTGCTCGAAAGTGATGAATATAAAAAAATTCAGTGCATGAGTAAACTAGCTAAAGGAAAGACAGCTTTTTGCAGTGCAGTACAATGACATGCAACTATTCGAAGCACGTTAAGCTTTAATTTTAAGCACTGTGTTACGCCGAGTGCACTGCTGCACCACAGAGTTAAAAATCCAAATTTTCGTAAATACACGGTGGAATATACTGCATTTACTATTTAATTATTTGAAAGACACTAGCATTCAAAAACTATGCTGAAACTATGATTTTTTAATAATTGCAATCCTCTTTACAAAATCACTCTTTTTATAAAAAAATTTTACTGCGCCATAAAATTGATTTGTGGAATAACACACGAGCGGTAAATCTATATTATGAATTGATAAATTTACCTATTCATGTCTGAACAATGGCCCTAACTAACCCGAGCTATTAAAGAAAAATCCCACTAAAGCTTTCCGTTTACCAAATGCATCACAAATTACAAGCAAGCAGTGCGACAGCAACATTACCTCAAAATCTTCACAGTTCCCAAATCAATCTTTACCAAATTATATTTCCAAAATTCAACATCCTCTGCATCTTTACCTCAGTGCTCTGCACGCTATCTGCAGATCATTCTGTAGTGTGACCAACACTTGACTCCCTCACTTATTTCCCTCAGAAGGCTACTGGCAACGACAATGCCACTGTCCACCAAAGATCGCACTGTTGGTATTCAGAACCTCTGTGGCGTAACATATCGACTAGACTATTAAAGATTTCTGTTTGAAAAATATTCAGTGTACAGATGTGAAGTATGATACATCTAATGAAAATAGGGCTCACACCACTTTCATTGAATACGAAAATTAACTAGACATCTTACAAGTAGTCTGACAAAGTCGGCTCCCTCCAGTACTGAAACTCTGTCACGGCTATATTTGCAAGCTTATGAGGCGAGTTAAACGATTTTTTCTCGACAGCAGACAGCTCTCAAGCTGAGACAAATTATGAACTACAAGATACCAACTTCTCGACCGAGTTGTTTTTCTTGTAACTTATGTCTACACACACAGTACAGAACGCAGTCAAGAGAACCTCTTCTGAGGCAGAAGGCAGTGATTGAGTCAGTATATGTACGTTTAAAAACGTACTCTATACTATTATTCAAGTTCTGATAGACGTTTTCAATCTCTATTTTATTACTGGTAAATATCTTACGGAGTGGAAGCAAAGCTTAGTTCAGCCAGTACCTTAGAATGCTAACCCAACATCATCAACTGACTGTCGGCCTATCAGCTTATTACCAGTAGCAGCTGAAGCCGTATAATGCATTGTTAATGAAAAGCTGATAGATTACCTTAAAACTTATAACAACCGTGATACATATCAATCAGACTTACGAAAATACCATATCACAGTAACTGTATCAATCAAAGTGGCGAGAGACGTCGAATGTGCCATGTACAGACGTGGAGCAACCCTTTTACAACTGGTTGATTTCAATAAGGCTTCTGATGCTGCTGATTTCTATATAATGGTTATTAAAATGAAGCAGGTGAAGTTCTGAAATAGAATAACCCTGTGGCTCGACTACTATCAGATGTCAATGAGTCATGTGTGATTTGGAGAAGACGCATTGGAAACAGGTGCTCGCTCGAGTCCCCAAGAGTTCAGCCAAGCTCCATTGCTTTTCTCGTTGTACATCAATGATTTTCACCTTTACTTCATTCTTGTCACTACCACTCATATTCTGACGACACCCAGCTTAATGTCAGCATGAGTTCTAAGAACATAGCTCGTTCCTTATCAAGTACGAACTATGATCTTTTTACAGTATCACTAAAGGCACAAAATTTGGATCTTAAATTGAACCCCAAGAAGTCACAGATCATTCCTATATCACACGTAAGTTGATCGTCGAACATTTATGTAAAATACTTGTTAATGATATCCAGTTACCGTAAAAAACAGAAAACGCACCTGCCATCATCTTGTACAAGCATCTTAATTGGGAATAACTAACTGGTGCAGCATGCAGTAATGTCTCTCCTGCCTACATCAATCCAACAACTTAGAAAAACATTTCCACCCACATTAATCATAATTTCATTTATTCAGTAAACAGTGGGTTCTTGGTGAAACATTGTAAATTTTAATAACCAAACGAAATACGTTTTAGCCTTGTTTCACGAACATTATTATTATTGTACGACCTACGTTTCGGTTTGTAAATCCATTTTCTAGTACACAGCTGATTCCAAATATGAGAACGAATCACAAATAAATATGTTAAATTTTTAATCTATCGATTTTTGACATAATCTGCATATAAAACTAGTCCCTGTCAATTTTTGCATAGTTACATGTAAATTAACGAATTTCATTAGGACAGCATTTATAGTAACTATGACTAAACATGCATCGGAGTATAATTAAGTGCAAAAACGAGGAATTTTTTTGCTCCTTATCTACTCATGTACGTAGGTAGTAAGTTTCCTGTCCTACGCAGAGATAGTAACATTGTCTGCAACGGATTAATAATTGAATTGTGTTTCCTTCTTCCATAACAAATGTGTGAATACACCCACCCGTTTCTCAATCTCTAATATTTCTAATAGAGTGGACTTTGCACCCTTTCTGTCAACGTGTAGGACATCTATTATATATTTGTGGTTTTCGTTTGAGCAGCGTTCGTCAAAGGATGAATCTGACTTCTCTAAACTCCAGCTTATGCGGTCTTCTCTGAGCCTAGTACAGATTGACCTCCCAGTCCGTGCAGTATAGCAAGAATGACACTCTTGGCAGTCGATCTTGTGAACACCACTTTTCGTGATGGCTGGTAGTTTATCTAATGATATTGTGTCATGACCATTGTATTTACACAGCATTAATCTAGACCAGCTGACCTTAGTATAAATCAAAATTATCTCTGTTTTTAAAGTAGCTATTATAAGTAAGCATGGGTTGGCAATCGTTTCACACGTATCCCTCTTGCTAGCAGGAATATTCGTGAAGAAATAGAAGACTGGTTTTCTTATGTCTGTACTCATATGGGTATGTTGATGATGTTCTTTGGATGTGGAAGGGTTCCATTAGCAAACTCCAGCGGGTGGTAGACTTCAACTCACAGGTGCAAACTGCCAGTCATGAATTTATAAGACTTCTTTACTGACCAATTCATCCCATCTTCCTCTCAGCATCCTGTAGCCTACAACATGCAGCATTCCACTACTTGATCCACCGTCTCCTCTCTGTCCCGATACCAAAGAAGACTATGACCAGGAACTCAATACAGCAAAAACAATAGCTGCAAATAAAGAATTTTATTGCAACTTAATTTGCAAAATTCTCAATTAGAAAACTAAAGAAGCAACTGAAGTCATGGGATAGCAATATGCACGTATACGAATGGCGGTAGAATCACGTACACAAGTGGTAAAAGGGCAGCGCATTGGCGGAGCTGTCATTTGTGCTCAAGTGATTCATGTGAAAAGGTTTCCGACGTAATTACGGTCGTGTGGTGAGAATTAACAAACTCTGAACGTGGAATCGTAGTGGGAGCTAGACGTATGGGACATTTCATTTCGGAAATCGTTAGGGAATTCAATATTCCTAATACCAAATTTCAGGCATTACCTTTCACTACGAACAAGTCAGTGGCCAACGACCTTCACTTAACGACCGGGAGTTTTGCGTAGAGCTGTCAGTTCCAGTAACAGACAAGAAACACTGCGTGATATAATCGCAGAAGTCTATGTGGGATGTACGACGAACGCATCCGTTAGGACAGTTGAGCGAAATTTTTCGTTAATGGACTATGGCAGCAGATTACCGACGTGAGTACCTTCGGTAACAACACATTGGCTGCAACGCCTCTCCTGGGCTTAGACCATACCGGTTGTACCCTAAACACCTCGAAAACCATGGTATGTCAGATGATTCCTGATTTCAGTCGTTGAGAGCTGATGGTAGTATTCAAGTGTGGCGCAGAGCCCACGATGCCATGGACCCAACTTGTCAACAAGGAACTGTGCTAACTGGTGATGGTTCCATAATGGTATGGTCTATGTCTACATGAATTGGGCTGAGTCCTTTGGTTCAACACAACCGATCATTGCCTAGAGTAGACAATTTTCAGCCATTCATGGGCATCATGTTCCCAAATAACGATGGATTTTTTTATGGATGAAAATACGCCATGTCACTGGGCCACAGTTGTTAGCGACTGGTTTGAAGAACATTCTGGACAATTCGAGCGAATGGTTTGACCAACCAGATCGCCCGACATGAATCGCATCTATCATTTATGGCACATAATCGAGACGTTAGGTCTTGCAAAAGTCCTGCACTGGCAAAAGTTATGCAGCTATGAACGGCTATAGAGGCAGCATGGCTCCGTATTTCTGCAGAGGATATCCCACGACTTGTTGAGTCCATGCCACGTCCAGTAGCTGCACTACCCCGGACAAAAGGAAGTCCAGTGCGATATTAGAAGGTATAACATGTCTTTTGTCACCTCAGCTCATGTATATATACAGTGTAACTTTGATTCTCTAAGAACGCCTGTTTGTGAGGTGAAATGAAGGCATAAATAAACGAACACAGTCCGCTCCCACCCCCTTTCAAAGCCACAGAGAAAGTGTATTTTATTTGTGAACCTGCTGACACGTTCAACAACATAGCGACATGTCATGAATGTGACCCACGGAACATGCAAAAAAAAAAAAAAAACAACAAAAAAACTGAACTAAAATTACCTCTCTTATTCACCACGCAAGGCAGCGTCATACTGATCAAATAATAACTTAAGTATCAGCAATTTTTTTAGAAAAGTCGTCTCTGTGAGTAATGTTTTATCGTACTTTAAATCCATTTAACCCAAAATCGAGCTTTATATTTTAAATGATTTAGACTGGGAGATCAGCAATTTCACTACGGTCAGCACTCCTCTACGACCTCCATTCGCTTCATGTTGGAAGAACAGTATTATCAGCGAAGATAAGAAAAAGTGAGAGCCTGGTCAAATACAAAGTGTCGAAGGATTTCTTTCCTCCGTGAAGAGGGCAAGTAATTAAGCAGTTGAACATTAAAAAGGAAATCAGCAGACGATCCTTAGAGCGTTGTGGTTCCACTTAGACGTTCAGCAAAAAAAAAAAAAAAAAATGCTGGAGAGTCTTTGTCTGTAACTTCAAAATGTTCTCCTATCTGGCTTATTTTTATCTTTTATTGGTGTTTAGTATAAATTGTCATCTCTTCTTAGATCCGTTGCATAGCACTCCATAGCACTAGAGCCAAATTAGATTTTTATAGGCTGTTCTCTCTTTTTTTCAGTTTGTTCTTTTTCCATAGAATATTATGTGACAATAATTGTAATCCCTAATCGAAACGTTAGAGCCCTCTCTGTAACTAAGATTACAACTTGAAGATAGTAACCAGTGTTTTTGCTTTTCCTCTTCCGCTCCCTATAGGCAAACATGTACACAAGTTTCCCCGGAGATATGGAAGCAGGTTGACATGAAATCTTTCGAATTTGTGTTTCGAGGGACCGCCGTCGTTGAAACACTGAAGATATCATTGGGAAAAGTGGGGCCCATGCCTACTTCCGACTACCCTGATTTCACTGTTTCGCAGTTCTCCAAATTACTTCAGACAAATGGAAGAGCCGTTCGTAAAAAAAGGACATGACTGACTTCCTTTTTCCTCCTTGATATTTCGACCTTTTGCACCAAAAGCAATGGCCACGAAGTCAGGGGAAGTTTTGCCTCTAACCTTTGTTCCTTCCATCCCCGCCCATTTCTCTTGCGATGGTTCTCAAAGCCACTGAGAAATTGCGTGAAAGACTTAATCAATTCGTTAGTATTAAAAGCCAGAACTTTTATAAGTCTTGTGTCTAGGAAAGCTGCATACTTGGTTCGCTAGACAGACAATCAAAGAACTCGTATTAATGAGTTTTATCACAGCAAGACAAATATGTGTAGCAAGCAAAGGGTGACATACAAAATAATCAGTCTTCTTCAGAACAGACAAACACAATCTTTGCTACGTAGAGAGTATAATGGTAGAGGCTACGACGCGTCGTCTAACGAAGCGAGTAACGTTGAAGCTGCTATTGAAGTGGGCTCCATCAGTCGGGCGCGGCGCTTATGTCCTCTTCACCTAGGGGCCGCTGCTGTGAGTTGTCGTCACGGACGGAGGTCGGTCGGTGTGCGATTGGCTGACTTCTAACAGCCATCTCTTCTCTGCATTTCCCGACTGGCGTGCCAGCGCTGACTTTACGCCGTAATGATGAGGATTTTTTTTATATAAATAAAAGCTTTGTATATTATTGTTCCCTTCAGTTTTTATTGCTCTTGACTAGAGGAAGCTAATTTTGTCGCATGCTTTATTATCACCCTACAGCTTGTGCTGAATAGCTTTGAGCTTGCAATGGATTTACGTAATATGCCTTTGCCTTTGGGCTCATCCTGTCTCTCTATGCCAGCACATTGGTCGTTTGTTCCATTCATTCTAATTCGAGGACTCATGTTCCACAAATTTCTTTCATCTTTCAGCACAATACGATATTTGTCATGACCGTCAAAGCACCAGCTCATTTCGGAAACAAAGCACTTCTGTATGCCTCGCTTAAGAATCTTGTCATTTCATTACACAGCACTGGCTGCAAATTCCCATCACGGCACGTTTTCAGTTTGACAAGCACATTCGTCAACAGAGTGTGTTCGCAATATAAGAGACACGCCAAATGCTCCGATCAGTTTTCAGTTGTAAAATGTAAATGTCGTGTGGCTAGGGCCTCCCGTAAGGTAGACCGTTCGCCGGGTGCAAGTCTTTCGATTTGACGCCACTTCGGTGACTTGCGCGTCGATGGGGTTAAAATGATGATCATTAGGACATCCCAACACACAGTCCCTGCGCGGAGAAAATCTCCGACCCAGCCGGGAATCGAACCCGGGCCCTGAGGATTGACATCCCGTCGCGCTGACCACTCAGCTACCGGGAGCGGAAAATTTTCAGTTGATGCTCTTGTTGGTTTCATCTGATGGAGAATTTTTTGAAGCACAACTGCTACGCTCTGTAACTGCAAGTGCAGAAGATACTCTTCAGTTTCTTTCTAAATGTTTGTCGCTCCACTTAAAGAACGCGATGGTCGCTTTGGAGCGCTGAAGATATTGTAGAACTGGTACTCGGGAGTCATGTGACCCTGCACTGCTGACGTGAGCCATGGCAGCGAACAGGTGTGTATTATGGAATCAGCACAGTCAAATCGATCGACGTGCACATATGATGGAATGGTTGAAAGAAGCTATTGTATTTGGACGTGCTCACGCCCACACCATGAATAAAGTTACACAATTTGTTAGTATAAGAACGCTGACTGACTTACGAGTCTACAAGGAATGATGTACCAGTCGCAAGTCATGTACCACGGCGTAACAACAGCTGTCGTAAAAATGTCGTGAATCACAAGAACAGGAGACGAACCTCACACCTTGTCAATGACAGTCTGCTTCAACTCCGACAGGAATTGCCGTTCTCAGTGAATGCAAGTACATCTCAATCACTTTCCGAGCTAAAACTGCGAAGAGACCTGCCTGAAACGGGCATCTGGAGCCGTGTACTTCGCAAAATGTATTCGTCACAACAGCAACAAAGCTGCACGTCATCAGGGGCCCAAACAACACACAAACCGGACATTAGATCGCTGGAGGCGTGTAGTGCGGTCAGACGAGTCACGATTTTTCCTGTCATCAAATGATGCGAGACGTCGGGTGCGCCGACAGCCCAATGACGTGGCTAACCTGCAGTGTGTGGAGGTTTTACTTCAAATCAGAGGATGTTCTATGATATTTCTGAGGTGTTTCACGTACTCTAACTTAGGACCTACTCATTCTGTTTGCGTTGAACGGGAACCAGGAGATTTAATTGCGAGTTGTCTCAAACTGACCACAAGATAGAACATTCAATGCGGCAGTGATAGGGGCCAGGTGCACACACGGAGACATAAATATTTACAATCTCTTATAAAATCTTATTTTATAGAATTACTGCAATTAAAGCGGCCATGTTAAAGAAGAGGTCACAGTTCGTAGTAACTGACGGAAGGCATCAAGTAAAACAGAAGTGATTTCTGGCGTTCCTCAAGGTAGTGTTATAGCCCTTTTCCTGTTCCTTATCTACATAAACGATTTGGGAGACAATCTGAGCAGGCTGTTTGCAGATGAGGCTGTCGTTTAGCGGCTAATAAAGTCATCAGAAGATCAAAACAAACTGAAAACGATTTATAAAAGATATCTGAGTGGAGCGAAAATTGGAAGTTAACCCTAAATAATGACAACTGTGAGGTCATCCACATGAGTGTTAAAAGGAATCCGTAAACTTCGGGTACACGATAAAACAGTCAAATATAAAAGCTGTAGCCGGCCGCGGTGGTCTAGCGGTTCTAGGCGCTCAGTCCGGAACCGCGCGACTGCTACGGTCGCAGGTTCGAATCCTGCCTCGGTCATGGATGTGTGTGATGTCCTTAGGTTAGTTAGGTTTAAGTAGTTCTAAGTTATAGGGGACTGATGACCATAGATGTTTAGTCCCATAGTGCTCAGAGCCATTTGAACCATTTTTTATAAAAGCCGTAAATTCAACTAAATACCTAGGTATTACAATTACGAACGACTTAAATTGGAAGGAACATATAGAAACTGTTGTGGGGAAGGCTAACCAAACACTGCGTTTTACTGGCAGGACACTTTGAAAATGCAACAGACCTACTAAGGACATTGCCTACAAAACGCTTGTTCGTCCTCTTTTAGAATACTGTTGCGCGGTGTGGGATGCTTACCAAGTAGTATTAATGGAGTACGTCGAGAAAGTTCAAATAAAGGAAGTACGTTTTGTATTATCGCGAATATAGGAGAGAGTGTCACTGAAATGATACAGGATTTGGGATGGACATCATTAAAACAAAGGCGTTTTTCGTTGTGGAGGAATCTTCTTACGAAATTTTAATCAGCAACTTTCCCCTCCGTAAATATATTGTTGACATCGACCTAAATACGGAGAAACGATCACCATGATAAAATAAGGGAAATTAGAGCTCGTACGGAAAGATATAGGTGTTCACACACAGCCATGTATAACACCCACCCACCTCCCCAGGGGTCGGAACCCCTGCAACCCACAGAAGAGAAAGATGCTTCAGTAGCTGATAAGAAATTTAAAAAAAAAAAAAAAGAATAGATAAGGATTGGACAAACTTTATTAAGCATGATAATACAAAGTTACATCTCCTTGTACAACAATATACTTAGTTAATACACCAGACAACTTGCACCAAACATTAATCTTCTCATTTGCATTTATCCTCCTGCGATTCCTTGTGTACAATGAAAACGGCTTGTCTGTAGTAACAACACAAGTTCCATAATTGCGGTTAGGTATAACACCAACTGCAAAAGTGGAATATTAGGGAATTGTGAATGTGGTTCGATGAATCCTCTGCCAGGCACTTAAATGTGATTTGCAGAGTATCCATGTAGATGTAGATGTAGATCCAGATGTATATGAACTAAAAACAGTGAAGGTCACCAAGAAAAACAATTATTTTAAGACATATACAATGTAAACTCTAAATTAAATATAATTCCTTTGTGGAATCCTGCTACTCATAACAGATTCAAAACTACCGCCGGATCCAGACTCCAGAAATCCATTTGGCTGTCTCAAACTGGTTAATTATGTTAGTTAGGGAACAAAACTCTTCAAAAATCTAAAACACGTAAAAAACCGTTACAGCACATATCTTAAACTGAAACAAGACGCTATGTGCTTTACGCTCTGAAGGAAGGAGAACACTTTCGTGTGTAATGTGAGATGAAAATTGAGTAACGGAACTAAAAGAAATCTTAAGACAGGGCCCCATTTAATACACTCTTGCTCTTAACTATGACTTAAATAATAAGAACATACCATTGCTTCGACAAATTGGGGGCATTTCAGTGTTAAAACAAGTTTACCACAATAACGTTTCAAGGGCACCTTGCTTGACACGAATCACAGTTTAGCAAAAATCTCGCTCTCTAAGTGAGTAGACCAACAGGCATCAACATTACTACTCAAAACTTAACACGATCAGCCGTAACCAAAATACAAAATCAAGCAACCTTCTGGACATAGAATGTACGACTCACAGTACATACTTGAAAAGAATGCTCTGAAACACAATGAAATTCTTAAAAGAAGATTAATCGGTGGCCTATATTAACACCAAAGCTGACAAATTTTCGTATCAAACTGTAACGTTCGCCACTTTATTCGTTTGTGTTGTCCTTTCCCTGTCACTATGAAAATTCACTGCAATACCGTGACAGTCAGCGGAATTACAAGGTGATATGGGCCGTACTCGTTGCACCTGCTGTCCTTTAACTAAAACAGGCAGCCCGTTCAAGCGCGTGCACACACTCGTAATCTCGATGGTGAATTAACCGGGCCGGCAAGCCTAACACCTCGCTGTCAATGCTCAGTTTAAACTAAGTGCAGCTCGAACTCCACTTCACATGCAGACGAACCTGCGAACATCTACTATAAAAGCTGCAGCCGAACTTCCATCCAAGGTAACACTGCGCCAACACCGCGACATCAACTCCTCATAAACCCTTATCGCACGACGCCGCCATCACCTAGAGCGACGCTGTGGAAAGCGTTACGTGGAGACACGGCACCTGTTGTTGTTGTTGTGGTCTTCACTCCTTAGACTGATTTGATGCAGCTCTCCACGCTACTCTATCCTGTGCAAGCCTCTTCATCTCCCAGTACCTACTGCAGCCTACATCCTTCTGAATCTGCTTAGTGTATTCATCTCTTGGTCTCCCTCTACGATTTTTACCCTCCACTCTGCCCTCCAGTACTAAATTGGTGATCCCTTGATGCCTCAGAACATGTCCTACAAACCGATCCCGACTTCTAGTCAAGTTGTGCCACAAACTCCTCTTATCCCCAATTCTAGTCAATACCTGAAACTTCCTGGCAGATTAAAACTGTGTGCCCGACCGAGACTCGAACTCGGGACCTTTGCCTTTCGCGGGCAAGTGCTCTACCAACTGAGCTACCGAAGCACGACTCACGCCCGGCACTCACAGCTTTACTTCTGCCAGTACCTCGTCTCCTACCTTCCAAACTTTACAGAAGCTCCTCATTAGTTATGTGATCTACCCATCTAATCTTCAGCATTCTTCTGTAGCACCACATTTCGAAAGCTTCTATTCTCTTCTTGTCTAAACTATTTATCGTCCATGTTTCACTTCCATACATGGCTACACTCCATACAAATACTTTCAGAAACGACTTCCGGACATTTAAATCAATACTGGACGTTAACAAATTTCTCTTCTTCAGAAACGCTTTCCCTGCCATTGCCAGTCTACATTTTATATCCTCTCTACTTCGACCATCATCAGTTATTTTACTCCCAAATAGCAAAACTCCTTTACTACTTTAAGTGTCTCATTTCCTAATCTAATTCCCTCAGCATCACCCGACTTAATTCAACTACATTCCATTATCCTCGTTTTGCTTTTGTTGATGTTCATCTTATACCCTCCTTTCAAGACACTCTCCAAGCCGTTCAACTGCTCTTCCAAGTCCCTTGCTGTCTCTGACAGAATTACAATGTCATAGGCGAACCTCAAAGTTTTTATTTCTTGTCCATGGATTTTAATACCTACTCCGAACTTTTCTTTCGTTTCCTTTACTGCTTCCTCAATATACATATTGAATAGCAATGGGGAGAGGCTACAACCCTATCTCACTCCCTTCCCAACTACTGCTTCCCTTTCATTCCCCTCGACTCTTATAACTGCCATCTGGTTTCTGTACAAATTGTAAATAGCCTTTCGCTCCCTGTATTTTACCCCTGCCACCTTCAGAATTTGAAAGAGAGTATTCCAGTCAACATTGTCAAAAGCTTTCTCTAACTCTACAAATGCTAGAAACATAGGTTTGCCTTTCCTTAATCTTTCTTCTAAAATAAGTCGTAGGGTCAGTATTGCCTCACGTGTTCCACCATTTCTACGGAATCCAAACTGGTCTTCCCCGAGGTCGGCTTCTACCAGTTTCTCCTTTCGCCTGTAAAGAATTCGCGTTAGTATTTTGCAGCTGTGGCTTATTAAACTGATAGTTCGGTAATTTTCGCATATGTCAACACCTGCTTTCTTTGGGATTTGAATTATTATATTCTTCTTCAAGTCTGAGGGTATTTCGCCTGTCTCATACATCTTGCTCACCAGATGGTAGAGTTTTGTCAGGACTGGCTCTCCCAAGGCCATCAGTAGTTCTAATTGAATGTTGTCTACTCCCGGGGCCTTGTTTCGACTTAGGTCTTTCAGTGCTCTGTCAAACTCTTCACGCAGTATCATATCTCCCATTTCATCTTCATCGTCTTCCATTTCCATAATATTGTCCTCAAGAACATCGCCCCTGTATAGACCCTCTATATACTCCTTCCACCTTTCTGCTTTCCCTTCTTTGCTTAGAACTGGGTTTCCATCTGAGCTCTTGATATTCATGCAAGTGGTTCTCTTTTCTCCGAAGGTCTCTTTAATTTTCCTGTAGGCAGTATCTATCTTACCCCTCATGAGATAAGCCTCTACATCCTTACATTTGTCCTCTAGCCATCCCTGCTTAGCCATTTTGCACTTCCTGTCGATCTCATTTTTGAGACGATGTCTTTCAATATCGATAGCGGACCGCCTAAATTTCAACATCCTCGGTGACATTGCTTCCATTTCTTCTACACCTTCATGATGAGTGTGGACACTCCCGTCTCCCAAGATGAGAACAGCCGTGCACGCATACGTCTCCTGTTTGACGAACATCTCGAATGGTACGCTGAATCTCCCGATATCAGTCCTACAGAAAAGTTTGGAACTGTTTGGAATACTTGGTTAAACGTAGCAATCGACATCGCTGCATTTTAGAAGCCTATAGAAATCACTGGCTTCAGCTGTGTAGCCATACCTAAGAAACTCGTGAGCCCTCTTCGCCGAACTGAGGCCGTTGTTAAGGCTAGGTGTGTTGTTACACGGTATTAGCTTGATGTTTCCTGGGGTAGAGTAACTTTTTCCTGCGTGTTTGTTCACTTCACTAAAACAAACAGACCGTACGGTAAAATTGGCTTGCACAGACGAGAGCCTACAGTAGATGTTGAACGGTAACTACCTGCACTTCGTAAGCTAGCAACTGATTCACTGAACCCGCCCAATAACATGAGGTACGCCTACTTGCAGAAAAGGCTTCGTGGCGCAAATCAGTTTGGGCGCATTGTTACACACTAATATTTTATTGTCATTACTGCAGTTATAGTCTGTGAAATTTCCCCTATCTTCCCAGATATCTTCTGCTATATCACATAACGTATATTATTGTAACATTTATAACGATAACGTTTCGCACTACATACTGCACATTCTAGCGTCGTGTAACGTCGTACTTCCTCCGCTGTTGCTGGTCACTAAAACTTCTCGTTAAAGATTCCCCGGCCCCTTCTCGCGTTTACTGCTAAATTCCAAAGAGCGGACAGTTTATGAGTCGCAGAAATTCCCTCTGGGCAGCTGTTTCAGATCGAGATTTCTAAGTTCTCGTTTGCGATGGGCAACAGCGTGCAGAAAATTCATGCGATACGCCGTGTATTCCTTACCGAGAGGGGAACCTCATTTGGTCTACATCTACATCTATATCTACATGACTACTCTGCAGTTCACACTAACCAACCAACCAACCAACTTCAGTTCCTGACAGAGGGTTTTTCGAACCACTTTCAAGCTATTTCTCTACAGTTCCACTCTGTAACAACGCGTGCGGAAAATAAAACACTTAAATCTTTTTGCATGAGTTCTGATTTTCTTATTTTATTGCGGTGATAATTTCTCTCTAGTAGGTTGGCAACACTAAAATACTTTCACATTCAGAGAAGAAAGTTGGTGATTGAAATTTCTTGAAAAGACCTCGCCGCAACCGAACACATGTTTGTTTTAATGATCGCCATCCCAACTAGCCCTTCATAATCGTATCACTCTCGCCTTTTTTTCACGATTATATAAAACGAGCTGTTCTTCCTTCGACTTTTTCGATGCCCTCCGTCAATCTTATCTGGTAATGATCCCACACCGCCCAGGAATACTCTAGCAGAGGACGGACAAGTGTAGTGTTGGCAGTCACTTTAGGAGACCTGAAGCATCTTCTAACTATTCTGCCAACAAAACGCAGTTTGCCTTCCCCAAACATTATCTATGTGACTGCCCAGTTTAAGTAGTGTTATTCGCAGGTATTTCATCGAACTGACAGCCTTAAAATTTGTGTCGTTTATCGTGTAACCGAAATGTAACATACATGTTTTCTTATTCATGTCGATCACCTCACACTTTTCCTTATTCAGAGACTATTTCCACTTATCTCACTATACAAAAATCGTGTCTGAGTCATTTTGCAGTTGGTTTTGATCACGACTTTATAGACGGCAAAGGAAAGCATCACCTGCAAACACTCTAAGAGGGCTGCCCAGATGGTCTCCTGAATCGTTTATGTAGGTTAAAAGCAGCAGAGGGCATATAAGGCTTCCTTGAGGAACGTCGGAATCACTTTTGTTCGATGGTTTACTTCGTATTGTGTCCTTTATGATAGGAAATCACAAAACCAGTTGCAATGCTGAAGCGTTACCCCATAGGCACGCAATTTGATTGGAAGACTTTTGTCGGAAACGCTGTCAAAAGCCTTCTGGAAATTTAAAAATATGAAATCAATTTGAGATGTCCTTATTGATGGCACTCATTACTTCGTGAGAATAAAGAGACAGTTGTGTTTCACACGAACGATATTTTCTGAATCCATGCTGACTGTGTGTCAGTAGAGCGTTACCTTCAAGGTGGTTCAGTATGTTGGAACATACGGGAGTAATCCGCTGAATTACAGACGTTGATTTGCAGTAGGATTTTGGAACATAAACTGTTCAAAAATCCTACTGCAAATCGACGTCTGTAATTCAGCGTATTACTCCCATTTCCTTCCTTGAGTACTGGTGTGATCTGTGCAACATTCATTCGTTTGGTGCGGATCTTTCGTCGAGCAGGGGGCTGTACGTGATTCCTAAATAAGGAGATATTGTACAAGGATTCTCTGCTGGCGTCATGTAAAAGGACAGTAAAGGCAGAATTCCGCGAAACGTCAGCTTTTCTTGACGTGTTTTGGAAATTCTGGAAAGTATTCATCTTTCGCTGGCACTGTTAATAAATATCCTCACTTGCTGTAGATCCAAGCGTTATCCCATTGGGTGCATACATTATTCAAATTTGGCTTGTGTTGAGTACCACGACGCCAATTTAATTGCAGCTGATAATCGCATGAAATAGTAAGTGAGCAACACCCAACCTACGACTAACAAAGCTGTTTTCATGCACACCTGAGAAACGTCGCCTAGTGACTCTTAGAAGGAACACGTCACACGTATATTTTTACGCAAGTGTAGTTCCATTCCGCTATCTGCTCAGTGCTATCACACGAATTTTTTCTTTCCAGTAAGTAACTTTCATCGAGTGCCAACTTCGACTAACTGGACGTTTATCACGTAAAGATCTTTTACATACCTACATTTGATAAATGCTGAACATCCAAGAGTAGTATGCAGCCAGCAACATCTGCCTGAACTTGCTCTAACACAGCTGGGCTTCTGCTGACGTACTGTCACCTACTCGTATCCGTTCTGACCGGCTGTTCCTAGACGTTTGATTGCACTCGCAGATCACTCTATGATACAGTGTACAACGTAACAGATCCCCCGATCACTCGCAAAAAATAAAGGCAAAGTTTCTTCAGAAATGAAAAGATTGGAAGCCTTTTAAATGTGGTATTATAGAAAATGTTACAGATCAATTGAGGAATTGAGTCATCCTGCAACGATTCAATGAAGGTAAAAATGCTTAATGAAAAAGGAAATTAGGTAATCGAAGAGAGAGATGAGTGGTTGCTGAAAACTGTAACTTCAGGGGTGATAGAGAGAGAGAATCGCAGCGGAAGACCGAGGTGTAAATGTACACTACTGGCCATTAAAATTGCTACATCACGAAGATGATGTGCTACAGTCGCTAAATTTAACCGACAGGAACAAGATGCTGTTATATGCAAATGATTAGCTTTTCAGTGAATTCACACAAGATTGGCGCCGGTGGCGACACCTTCAGTGTGCTGAAATGAGGAACGTTTCCATCCGATTTCTCATACACAAACAGCAGTGGACCGGCGTTGCCTGGCGAAACGTTGTTGTGGTGCCTCGTGTAAGGAGGAGAAATGCGTACCATCACGTTTCCGACTTTGATAAAGGTCGGATTTGAGACTATCGAGATTGTGGCTTATCGTATCGCGACATTTCTGCTCGCGTTGGTCGAGATCCAATGACTGTTAGCAGAATATGGAATCGATGGGTTCAGGATGGTAATGCGGAACGCCGTGCTGGATCCAAACGGCCTCGTATCACTAGCAGTCGACATGACACGTCTCGATCCCTGAGTCAACAGATGGGGACGTTTGCAAGACAACAACCATCTGCACGAACAGTTCGACGACGTTTGCAGCAGCATGGACTATCAGCTCGGAGACCATGGCTGCGGTTACCCTTGACGCTGCATCACAGACAGGAGCGCCTGCGATGGTGTACTCAACGACGAACCTGGGAGTACGAATGGCAAAACGTCATTTTTTCGGATGAATCCAGGTTCTGTTTACAGCATCATGATGGTCGCATCCGTGTTTGGCGACATCGCGGTGAACGCACATTGGAAGCGTGTATTCGTCATCGCCATACTGGCGTATCACCCGGCGTGATGGTATGGGGTGCCATTGGTCACTCGTCTCGGTCACCTCTTGTTCGCATTGACAGCACTTTGAACAGTGGACGTTACATTTCAGATGTGTTACGACCCGTGGCTCTACCCTTCATTCGATCCCTGCCAAACCCTACATTTCAGCAGGATAATGCACGACTGCATGTTGCAGGTCCTGTACGGGCCTTTCTGGATACAGAAAATGTTCGACTACTGCCCTGGGCAGCACATTCTCCAGATCTCTCACCAATTGAAAACGACTGGTCAATGCTGGCCGAGCAACTCGCTCGTCACAATACACCAGTCACTACTCTTGATGAACTGTGGTATCGTGTTGAAGCTTCATGGCCAGCTGTACCTGTACACGCCATCCAAGCTCTGTTTTACTCAATGCCCAGCGTACCAAGGTCGTTATTACGGCCAGAGGTGGTTATTCTGGGTACTGATTTCTCAGGATCTATGTACCCAAATTGCGTGAAAATGTAATTACATGCCAGTTCTAGTATAATATATTTGTCGAATGAATACCCGTTTATCATCTGCATTTCTTCTTGGTGTAGCAATTTTAATGGCTAGTAGTGTAGGTAATCGAAGAGAGAGATGAGTGGTTGCTGAAAACTGTAGCTTCAGGGGTGATAGAGGGAGAGAATCGCAGCGGAAGACCTAGGTATAAATGTATAAAGGACATAGGTGAGGATATAAGCAAAAGCTGTGACGGAATGAAAGTGATTGATGGAAAATGTCAAGACTAGAAATCAACGTTTATTATTGAAACAGTAACAACAAGCACGTAATGACACAGCATTAAGCTTACAGGCACACAGTTTCACCGTCAGACGCGTGGTTCACGCCCTAATGAACCTCAGTTTCCCGCAGAAGTTAATGGAAATGGCAGAGATGAGACTTACGTGAACGAAATACTGGAGCTGACACATAACGACACCTGAAAAATTGGCTATTTAACGACACAGAAAGGTGAACGGACTATCGGTGTATACGTTTAATGACACCACAACTATATCTCACATACACACAAAAGCAAACATCAGTGAACATGTTAGGCAACTGCAGTCCTCCATGGGACGCTTTTCTTCAAGCTCCTCAACTGGGGGAAACTACAGTTAAAAATTCAACTGTTAAAGGGTATATCAGTCAACGCTTAAACAACTTTTATTTTTTGAATGAACTGGAGTCGAATTTTTATACGTTATCACTAGTCCTCTGATACACAGTGTACATAAATATGCGTGTCAACTTTATATTAACAAATTTAATAAATACATAACAACAATATACAATTGAAAAGCGATACAACAATATTTCTTGGCTGACGGCTGCGACAGAGTGTGGTAGGACTGAATACATCCCAAGGCTCTTACTATAGTGGGACTAGCCAGTGAAAGTCCTTATATGACCAAATTAGTCCGTGAAGATATTAGAATTTGATACGGATACTTGGTTTTTGCATTATCTTACGTCAAGTAAATTTTAAGAGTGCTTTACATCATCAAAGAACTGTTAAGAATCATTAAAATATTTCACAAATTAATAAATAATTAAGTAACGTCACCTCATGTGTGGCAAACTGCAATAAATGATGTGCAATCATATGAGATAATTTCAAAGTCGTTGAGGTAGCGGAAAAGGTCGGCGATGCACTTAGTGAATGCTACTAGCACCGATTGATGGCAACGGACTCCACGTCTACGCTGGCCAGTCGGGACCGCGTTGCTGAGCAACGGCACTGTTCAGCAATTCCTTTTGATATTGTTGAGACGTCAGGAGATTCCTCGGGTACGAGCGAGGTTCAAAAATGGTTCAAATGGCTCTGAGCACTATGGGACTCAACTGCTGTGGTCATAAGTCCCCTAGAACTTAGAACTACTTAAACCTAACTAACCTAAGGACAGCACACAACACCCAGCCGTCACGAGGCAGAGAAAATCCCTGACCCCGCCGGGAATCGAACCCGGGAACCCGGGCGTGGGAAGCGAGAACGCCACCGCACGACCACGAGATGCGGGCCGGGTACGAGGCTGGAAACGGATATCAGATAGGCGCTTGTGTTGCAGCCACCACGTCCATTCCCCGCATGAAGCTGCCGCCTGATTGCAGGGTCTGACAAAGGCCACTGCACTGACAACACGAGTGAACCAGGCTGCCATTTCTCCGAAAATACATCTCCCAGCCGGCAACAATACGTTACCTGGGAAATGACAAGCTGAAAACTTCTGCTAACATAGACATTATTCTAAAATTAATTGTTTGTTATCTGCAATTTCATAGTTCTTCGAATATCTCCACTCTTGTGTACTAAAGACTGTTACAGCCTGTTCAACCCAGTAACGGTAATGAAATATAGATTTCCAAAATGAGATTTTCACTGTGCAGCGGAGTGTGCGCTGACATGAAACCACCTGGAAGATTAAAACTGTGTGCCAGGCCGAGACTCGAACTCGGGACTTTTGCCTTTCGCGGGCTAGTGCTCTACCATCTGAGCTACCCAAGCACGACTCACAGCCCACAGTTTTAATCTGCCAGGAAGTTTCATATCAGCGCGCATTCCACTGCAGAGTGAAAATCTCATTCTGGAAACATCCCGCAGGCTGTGGCTAAGCCATATCTCCGCAATATCCTTTCTTTCATGACTGCTAGTTCTGCAAGGTTCTCAGGAGAGATTCTGTAACGTTTGGAAGGTAGGACACGAGGTACTGGCAGAAGTAAAGCTGTGAGGATGGGGCGTGAGTCGTGCTTAGGTAGTTTCAAATTTAAATCTGTTTTTCGTGACCTGAATCGATGTAGAATGTCGCCGTTTCTTACAGCTGGCCCACCTGATCACATTACTATGTTTAACCAGATAGTAGCCCTCTATTTCTCGGATGCTCATTTATATCAACAATGAGCAGCACTGATATGTCATCAGAACTGGCATAAACGTGCCTAACAACACCGAAAATTGTATATTTTACATTAATGTCTATTAACATCAGATTCTATCAACTGTTTCTGATTGTCGCTCATTTACACAGCTACTCCTGGGGATATAGCGTCGTCGGAAATGTTACCAACCAGTCCAGCAACACCTAAAGCAATACATTGTTATCGGTAGTTTTCGATTATTTTTACACTTCAACTGCGTTCCATCCCCACCTCACTCCTACTGCTGCTAGGGGTGTCTCACCTACACAGTTTATTTCTGTTGCGCTGTATGGATACCATATTTAATTGAACTTCCTTCAATCGTCAATCGTTCCAGAGCTATACTTACACGTTACTCTCTCCCCTGCCCCCCCCCCCCTCTTTCATCAACCCGTCTTTAGGCATCTTAAGGGAGACTTCTTTCACAGGATTTTTTCCACATAGTAAGTTATCTGTGTACCAGGTTTGGCTTAAATTGCTTCGAGCATTCGAGACTTATGGTTTAATGGCACACCTCCCGGACGTGGCATGTTACGAAAAATATGTAAGTGGTCCAGAATGCAGTGGTGCGGACACGTATGAGCAATCATTCCAGCGACGATACGGGCTGTTAATCGTGACATCCATTGATATCAGCGACTGTCTGGTCGAATCGAACATGCAATCCGTGAAAAGCAATTATTGGATGTTGGGGGGAGTGGGGGGGGGGGGGGGGGGGGTATTACTGCAGCAGCTAGACGTTGGCTCCGGCATCGACCAGTACAGTCGTACCAAGCGGACGTACAGGACCTCCCAATAAGGTGGCGTAAGCCCGTCGCATTCAGCAAAGATTACGTTAAAAATAGGGTTTAGTGGCCAAAAGAGTGGGGAGTAATAGGGTGTATTGGAGTCCTGAACAAAACCAACCTGCTTACAGAAAAAAATCTGTCGCATTATTTATTGAACGCCCCTCGTAGGACAACGGACACGGCGAAGCTGATCGACTGTTCGCGTGCTACTGTCGTTAACATCTATAGAAATGGCTGAAAGCAGATGTTGGTCGTCCATACCGTATCACGGAACGTGAATGCCAGAGGCTTGCCTGCTCTCCGTAGCGGGATAGGCAGCAATCTGTGCCAGATCTGACGGTGGAGACATAAATGTTTCGGACCACTCCACTCAGGGCACATAGTTGAACACTGGACTACGTGTTCCCGTGTTGATCAAACGATATCGTCAGTTACAATTGCAATGAGCACCGGATAATCTAGGTTCGAACATGGATCAGTGCAAACTGCCGGCTGGGTTGGCCGAGCCGTTCTAGGTGTTACAGTCTGGAACCGCGCGACCGCTACGGTCGCAGGTTCGAATCCTGCCTCGGGCATGGATGTATGTGATGTCCTTAGGTTAGTTAGGTTCAAGTAGTTCTAAGTTCTAGGGGACTGATGACCTTGGAAGTTAAGTCCCATAGTGCTCAGAGCCATTTGAACCACTCGAACCAATGCAAACTTATCTCTTCGTCATGTGCATCACGTTCCTTGCTACGCCAGTTCGGTCGTTTCCGGATACGCCACCACACAGGCCAGTGGTTATTTCAACCGTACATTGCACCGAGGATGCAGGCCGGTAGGTACAGTATTATACTACGGGGAACATTCACCTGGATTTCGTGCGACCTGAGGTAGTAACGACGGCATAATGAGAGCTGTAGAGTACTTCAGCATTATAAGGACCACTTGTATCCCTACATGCTGGATATATTCCTCGGTGGCGATGGCATTTTGCGCAGGGTAACTGCACATTGCACATGTCATAAGACCAGAGTCGTGCTATAGCTTTTTTTTTTTTTTTTTTTTTTTTTTAAAACGAAAGTTGGTAGGCGTGTTCCTACATGCGGAAGATGGTGTCTGTTTAGATTTCGCGCCAGTCGCATAAGAGTGGCCATTATGAGGACGCAAATCAAGTTTGCTTTAAATACACGCTGTAACGGTCGTGAGCGTTAGTTACATTTGAGACTGAGAGCGTTGAGTTGATGTTGGTCAAGAATGCCTTTAAGCCGACAAAGACGCAATTATCAACACTGACTTTGAACGAGGTCGTGTACACAAGGGCTACGAGAAGCTTGATGTTCCTTCTGTGATGTTGCAGGAAGACTTGTCAGGAACGTAGCCACTGTACATGATTGGGGCAGCAGTGGTGGCGGGAAGGCACGGTCGCAAGAAGGCCGGGCTCCGGACGGCCATGTGGCGCTACTGAGAGGAAAGACCATCGTGCCGCTTGTAGACCTGGCACTTCCTACTGCATCTTCAGCAGAAATATGAGCAGCAGCATAGCTACACAAGCAAGTGTTACAAATCGGTTACTCCAAGGACAGCTCCGTACCAGACACCATGTAGCGTGCATTCTACTGACCCCAAACCACTGCTATTTACGACTTCAGTGTTGTCAAGCGAGAACTCATTGAAGGATAGAGTGGAGGTCTGTTGTGTTTTCAGATGAAAGCCTCGATGCCAGTGATGGCCGTGTGTTGGTCGGAAGGAGGCCAGCTGAGGGTTTGCAACCAACCTGTTTTCGTGCTAGACACAGTGAACCTACACCTGCAGTTATGATCGGGGTGCGATTTTTTATGAGAGCAGCAGCTCTTTCTTGGTTATCACATGCCGCTGCACTAGAAATCTGTAAGTCAGTCTTGTGATTTGACATGTTCTGCTGTCATTTCTGAACAGTTTCCCAGGGAGTGATTTCCAACAGGATAACGCTCGCCCACATACCGCTGTTGTTACCAAATATGCTGTACAGAGTGTCGAGATGCCGCTCGGTCACCGGATCTGTCTCCCGTCGAGAACATATGGCACATCATCGGATGAAAATACCAGCGTCATCCAGAAACAGCTACAATCGTCCCTGTATTGACCGACCAAATACAACTGACAAGAAACTTAATCCCACAGACTGACATCAGGCACCTGGACAACACAATCCATGCACTTTTGCATGCTGTCCTTCAACATTCTGGAGGCTACACCGATTATTAATGCGCCTTGCAATGTTCCTCACTTAAACATGCTACCTAGACAAATGTCTTCTCGAAATTTCATTGCTCCTCATTAATTATTTTTTCATGTTGCGATTTTTTTCATTCACTGTGTCACGTCAACGATCGTTTGGATATATAAATGAATATTTTTATTATCGGTTTCGGGAAATATTTGCCATCTTCAGAACTGCTTAATCCACAAAAAGCTTTTTACAGATAAACAAATATAGTTAAAACTGTGAACAGCATAAAGTAATTTAAAATTTCAGTTAATGGACACCATATCGTCAAATGATAAAATACTACAGCGATTTGAGGAGCGTGATAATGAACGTACGTTGATGTCTTGAAGTCGCCAGATCCGAACCCGATGGAAAACATCTCGAGTACTGTCGGGCGGCAGTCAGCACACACAAACCGCTGGCCCGATTTCAACCGGAATTGCACGGTGTGTAAATAAACATCTGATGCCATCTACATCCGGAAGTCTTCCAAGGACTTGTCAAATTTATGGGAGACGGTCTGAGCAGCCATCTTGGCTTGTTTGCAGACGATACAGTCGTTTGTCGTCTGGTCAAGTCATCAGAAAATCAAAACAAATTGCAAAACGATTTACGAAAGAAATCTGCATAGTGCGAAAATTGGCAGTTGACCCTAAATAATAAAAAGTGATATCATCCATATGAGTGCTAAAAGGTACCCGTCAAATTTCGGTTACACGATAAATCAGTCAAAGCTAAAGGCCGTAAATTCTATTAAATACCTAGAAATTACAATTACGACGAACTTAAATTGGAAAGAAGACATAGAAAACATTGTGGGGAAGGCTAACCACAGACTGCATTTTATTGATACAACACTCAGAAAATGCCACAGATCTACTAAAGAGACTTCCTACACTACGCTTGTCCGTCCTCTTTTGAAGTACAGCTGTGTGGTCAGGGATCCTTATCAGATAGGATTAGCGGAGTACATCGAGAAAGATCAAAGAAGAGCAGCACGTTTTGTATTATCACGAAATAGGGGAGAGAGTGTCATTAACATGACATAAGATTTAGAATGGACATCATTAAAAGAGAGGCGCTTTTCGTTGCTGCAGAATCATCTCACGAAATTTCTATCATCCACTTTCTCCTCCGGGTACGAAAATATTTTATTATGATGACAGTTTCTCCCTATGTAGGAAGAAACTATCATCATAATAAAATAAGGGAAATCAGAGCTCACACTGAAAGTTATAGGTGATCATTATTTCCACGTGCTATTAGACATTGGAATAATAGAAAATTATTGTGAATGTGGTTCGGTGAACGGTCCGCCAGGTACTTAAATGTGATTTGTGGAGTATCCATGTAGATGTAAACGTAGAAATCCGTGCCACGCCGAATGGTTATGAAGTTAGTGGTCAAAATGTTATGGCTCATCAGCGCACGTCTATTTTTACATACAGGGTGGACCACAGCTCCACCGACAAACTTTCAGAGGTGTTAGTACGGACCAAGACAAGAAAAAATGTCTAATAAACATGTGCTCCAAAGTGCATTCATATGAAGAGCTGTAAGAACTTGTTTATCTCCAATACTCTCAAACGTATCTCTTTTGCTGCAAGTTCTTTCGTTGCCATATTTTTGGAGGGCATTGTATGGACCTGGACAATAACAAAATGTGCACAAAACATAGGCTCTAAAAGCTATGTGTACTTCTGCAGTAGAAGAGAAATGTTTCACTGCACTGAAGATGAACAAGAGCTAATAGGTCTTAGTATATGCACTTTAGAGCCCACGTTTACTGGACATTTTTTCCTTGTTTTGGTCCGCACTACCTCCTCTCAAAATATGGAAAGCAAAGAACCTGCAGTACAAGAGGTGTTTCTCACAGTAGCTAAGATGAACAGACGTTCATAGCTCTCAAGGTGTTAATTTTAGAACGCATGTTCACTTGATATTTTCTCTTGTTTTGATCCATATTCTCTCTGAAAGTTTTTCGGAAGAGCACTGGTGCGCCCTGTATATGACTGCTGATGCAGTATTCAAATGGATTTTTTATGAATATCTTCACAGACCTAAGGAGGGTCGGAAGTTGGAAGACAACGCTTCTTTAAGGGTTACATCTATGTCTCCACTGTGCTGAAGGAAAGCACGGACTTAACATCTACGTAATGTTTAAGGTCAATAACTGATCACTGAGCTACCTCTATACAACACTGTAGCTTTCAGGGAGTTCCTGATGATGTCACAAATTACTTTCATATTCTCCAGTAGCTTCTGGAGCCTGTCAACCATCCACAACTCTACGTTCTATGTGCACTGGGAATGGATGGATAACCTTTTGATGCTGGCAGCTGATTCATTACGGCATTAAAACCTCAAGATACTCTTAAGACTTCTGTATGAGTACATGAAGTTTAGAGCAACGTCCCATCTGTCCAGTTAGCCAATGACTGCGTCAGTGTACTAATTACAGCACTTTAATGAATTCTATTAAATAACCGCAAAGATCTATGAGCGCATTAGGGCTAGGAGTTCAATAACTGCGAACCCTCAGGAGCTGTTAGCTAGTGGAAGTAGAAATGCTCTGAGTGAAATATGAAAGAGACCTAAAGACTTGGGGAATAAATTGGAATATGAGAATGAAAAGCCGCGCAGAGTTGCCTCACTCAAAACGAGTGACTTCAAAGCGTGGTTTTGTGGGTAAGCAGGCGAAGGAGATGAAAATTGCCAGTAGGAGTTGGCCACATTCAGCGCCGGCTGCCGCGAGCCGTGAGCGAGTGAGGGCCCCGCCTCGTCAAAGGAGAGCGCCTCTGCTCGAGAGCTGACTAGCGGCTGGCGGCTGGCGGAGTGCTCCCCGCGCTTTCACAGGTCACGGCACCTCAGCCGGCAGTGTTCTCTACGTGCCTACAGTCTCTCACTTATGGAGATGAGAGGCGCAGCCGCACACAAGTCTCGGAGAGCGCTACGCGGATTCCTCCGGTACGACACGGTGTTCCCACATGACTCTGCTTCGGTGCTTTGGGCTGAAAATACACCTCACAAATTCATTTCCTTCCCGAAATAAGCGGCTTTCTTTCCTTTCAGAAAATATTTCTCAGTGTTCCGTAAAAAAGGTGCCTAACTTCAAAGTGGCTCGTGTACAGCTCTGACAAAAATGTGATAGAACAGCGCACTATTTCAGTACGAAGGCGAGAACAGAAAGACTACCACGAATCGGGCACCACAACTTCCTAATATCACTGAGTGTGAAATGTCCCCTTAGAACAATTATACACGACTGTGCTTAAACTGACACACAATATTTTTTAGCGCAACGCAATCTGACTTTCAAAATTCCCTACAAAAGAATGGCCCTGACTAACATTGACCTATATCTTTCACAAATCACTTACCTCACAAAAATCTTGGTTACTCGAACTACTGCAATACAGCGAGCGCCACTACTGTCATCTAAATAAAAGATTCAAACTACGGAAGGCACTAACTACTGATAGGCATAGTTAGCAAATGAAAGATTTTAATAGAGAACAAACAATGTATTTACCTTAATAGTCATAATATATACAGCAGTTCATGACCTCCAGTCTTAACAAATTTCAAAACTCCGCCATCTCTCTCCCCACATCCACCACTCCTGGCGGCTCACCTCAAACTGCGCACGCTACGCGCTGTTAACAGCCAACTGCCCAACACTACAAAGGCAGACAACAATGCAAACTAGCCACAGACTGCACACAGCACAGCCAGTGATTTTCATACAAAGCGCTACGTAACATTGGCAATAAGAAAACATAAACAGCCTACTTACATAGCCCCCATGCTCCCCACAAAAAAAATTTTATGAATTGTTTTGGGCACTGGCCAATACAGATTTGAAAAAAAATTTTATAATTATAATTACAATAACAGATAAATCAAATGCACACACTTATTGATACAATGTTGGTCAAAAGCTAAAACTTTCTCACAGTCCATAAAGACAGTCCTGATCGTTCCTCACAGTAAAATAGCAGTGTTTTTCTCAATGTCTGAGCAGTAAAAAAAAATGTACACGGAAGTAGTGGATTTCCATGCAGTCTTGAAGAAGTAGTGCTGTCCTTCCAACAGAAAGACAGTGTTGACTCTTGACATGCAGACAGGTAATGGGCCACAACAGAGCAACCCACAGCAGAGTCAGTCGAAGTTGAAGGATATTGGTAGGTAGGTCATCACAGAGCAGACCAGCTGTAGTCCTGGTAGAGATTACGGTATTGGTGGGCCACCAGAGGTGCAGACCCACTGCAGTCCTTGTAGAAATAATGGTACTGGTGAGTCAGCAAAGGTGTAGACCCACTGTAGTCCTTGTAGAAATAATGGTATTGGTGGGCCACAAGAGGTGCAGACCCATTGCAGTCCTTGTAGAAATAATGGTACTGGTGAGTCAGCAAAGGTGTAGACCCACTGTAGTCCTTGTAGAAATAATGGTATTGGTGGGTCATCAAAGAGGCAGACCCACTGTAGTCCTTGTAGAGATGGCCAGCAGCCATCTGTTGTGACTGTGCAGGTGCACAATCACCATTGAAGAGCCTTGCGGATAATATAGCAAGTCCATAACCACCACTTGTGCACTCACAAAGTTTTTGGAATTGTCCTTAGAAGCAGCAATGCTGTTATCCAGTCCCTTGCTGAATTATTCACACGTGCAAACACTAACAGTCCCTACTTCTCACATATTGTCCATATACTATGACCAACAGAAACGTGTGCAGTAAAATGTAACTTACAAGTTAATAATATGATGAACTGGTGGCAATTACAATTTTATAACATGAGAATAGAATTACAAAGATACAGAAAACATCATTAAAACATAATAATACAGATAACGTTTGTAGTAATACAGGCTTTACAAAAGAATCGAAATAACATATACATCAGTGTTACAGGAATTATGACATAAGGACATACATAAAGATCAGAATAACTTTTGAAACATCACCTTCACATATGAGCAACAAAACACAATAAATAATGTCTAAACATCTTTTCAAAGTAATTAACATATTATCAGAAAAATTCTACAATGTAACTCTCATCAGATAAACACATAAAGACAGGAAGAGCACAAATATACAAGAGTACACAAACACATAGCGGAATAACAGAAAGGGAAAGGACAGGGTTTGTTTTACTGCAGTATCTTGCAAACAAAACTTTCTTTACTTCTTGGAGATCTCCCTTCATTCATCATTATTCCCAAAAAGTCCTATCTATACCTGCTTTCTGTATCCTATTCTTATTTCTCTCAAAATAATTATTTCTCAGTGTACAATACTCATTTTGGCCCAAATCTTTTTCATATAACTTCTCAATGCATTCTTTCCCTATTGTCCATAGTCAGTTTCTTATATAGTCTACCCCCTCTTAAGCTAACTTAAATCTACTGAGCTCAGATGCATAAACTAAGGGACGAGGCAATGCAGCAGCATAAAACAATTAATACAAACAGCAATGAAAAAAATGGAAATTGTCAAAGCAAGCTGCAATAAATCTAAATTACCAAGCAATGAAACATTACAACTAATATGAGCCAATATGCAGCAACAAGAAAAATAAATCCGTAGTTAAACTGGCTTAACAGCGTAATACAGAGTCAAATTCAGGAACATTATGCCTGGCAAACAGCAGCAGCAAATGCAATAACTTATATCTAAACATGACAAAGCTCAAGCAGAAAAATATTACCGTAAAGACAACAATGCAGACAAGGGAAATGTATATTCACATCTTAATGTCTATGTAATTAAAGTGGTGCACCACAAGAAGTTATTCTACCAAAAAAATTACCAAGTAGTTGAAAAGAAAATTCCATATGCAATTCCTGTGAAGGGAAATGTCTTTTTATGCTCCTTCATTTTTTGAATAGATCATAAAATTATTTACTGGATCTGTAGGCACAAAATATTTATATTAGTATATCTATAAAATTTTATTTTTAACCAATGCTGCAGGGCAGCTAGAAACTTGATATTAAACAAAATGAGTAAATAAATACATAAAACAAGCCATATGGCATTTCTCTCAGCTAGCAAGACAATAGCTGTGAAATGTTTCTCGCCATTTCATTAGGCATTTTAGTAAATATCATAAATTAAGAGCTCCACAGTATAATCATAGGTTTTCAAACTTGAGCATGTCGTATTTGCGATGCTTTCTACAAAGGAATGTCAATAGCGAGGATAATGGCCTCCCTTTTTTTTCTACCTGTGCCTCTGAAAGGCACACACTAATGGCTTTTTTCCAGGCATCTGTCGTGCAGCTGGGTGCCCACGACACATTACGTGAAGTTGGTCACTTTCTTACCGAAATATTTATGACAGCAGTTTCCGCTTCAGTGACAGTCTCATATACAAAATTTCACGGGCCGAGAATTTGCATTGCAAATGTGTAGAAACAAAATCTTATGAATATAACAGTGTCCAAAAAATTTTCGCCGGCATTGTGATACATTCACGCATTTGCACACATTTCATAACTCTTAAAGTACGATTCTTGGTTTCCAACATCCTTTTCCACAAGTCAGAGTCCCTAACCACTATTCATTACTCCTTACCTTATTACACATATATATATTCGTCGACACGTCAATCTTGCGACGACACTTCAATATTTCATCATAATAAATACATAGCATAATCAAATTGCTCGTATAGCATCAGCTTATTGATCATAAACATACCTCAACAGCATAATACACATCGTCGTCGTAAAAAGAACATCAAAACACCTCAGTCAAATCTCAAAATCGTCGTAGCTTTCTGCAATAATTTCAAAACCTAAAAAAAATTCTCTGCTCATTTCAGTAGTATCATCTAACTCAAACGTACTTTAAAAATCATGATCTCATACCAAATACATCATTCAAAGCTCTCATAGTATCACAATGGTTCTGAAAAAATATGAACAGTTCACAAAGTACAGACGAAATACAGTTTCATAAGTGTGAAGTTATCCAACTGTGTAGTCACATAAACATTTGTCACTGATGTAATAAAAAAATGTTTATCTCTCAGTTAAATGATCAGATAGCTGTGTAATTCTGTGTTAGAGAAATATGATGATGATGATGATCATCATCATCATTTAAGACTGATTATGCCTTTCAGCGTTCAGTCTGGAGCATAGCCCCCCTTATACAGTTCCTCCATGTTCCCCTATTCAGTGCTAACATTGGTGCCTCTTCTGATGTTAAACCTATTACTTCAAAATCATTCTTAACCGAATCCAGGTACCTTCTCCTCAGTCTGCCCCGACTCCTCCTACCCTCTACTACTGAATCCATGAGTCTCTTGGGTAACCTTGCTTCTCCCATGCGTGTAATATGACCCCACCATCTAAGCCTGTTCGCCCTGACTGCTACATCTATAGAGTTCATTCCCAGTTTTTCTTTGATCAGGGAGTTTCTGATGATGTCACAAATTACTTTCATACTCTCCAGTAGCTTCTGGAGCCTGTCACCATCCACAACTCTACGTTCTATGTGCACTGGGAATGATGGATAACCTTTTGATGCTGGCAGCTGATTCATTACGGCATTAAAACCTCAAGATACTCTTAAGACTTCTTTGTGAGTACATGAAGTTTAGAGCAACGTCCCATCTGTCCAGTTAGCCAATGACTGCGTCAGTGTACTAATTACAGGAGAAATATGATACCGATGTGTAAAGTTGTATAAGCAAATACCATATTAGCTAGGGCTCCTTGTGCTTGCCACACACATGGTACACAGAGTAAGCGTGTACCCCCCTGAGGATTAATGTAATTATACCCTCAGGTGTTACAGATTACAGCAATGGAATGAAATGTATCACAGAAAACCTTTGTATCATTGTAATTCAAAAATCTTTAAAAATAAATATTTTAAGTACAAAATTAATCACTCACATGCGTGTCCTGTAGCGCTAAATTGTGCGTCTTGTTGTAACATAATCGCTGTCATTACTTAAGGGTAAAAAATGTGCCAAGTGTCGTAATTATTGTCGTCTGAAAGCAAAGTTCTGTGGAAGTCAATGTACTTACCTCATGATAAATACAAGTGAAATGCTTTGCGTACAGATATCTTACTTATTATGCTTATTGCCATGATGAACAAAGTACTGTGCTGTAACGTATTGTTGTGCTACGGAAAAGGCTGTCTCATTGTAGCTATACCACAAAAGTTACTACTAAAACATGTTTTACTTTCCAGAATAATTCAGAAAAACTGTGCAAATATAAAACAGAAACACCGCAAAAGCAACGTTGTAAATTGTCACTCATTAGTAGTGTCGTGATAAAATCGTGTAGCTGTCATATAAACTAACCACTGTGTCATCTGGTATCTCACAGAAAGTACTTTAAATCCAGAATGTATTTTCAAGTAAACCAAAATGTTGCATTAAAATCTCATTAGCAGTACCAGTATATGTTCTAAGTATTTAAGCCTTATAGTCATTATGTAATCGTGCAACTAACAAGCAAGAATGTACACACACAATAACACTGTGACATCTGTTCACTATCACAATGCAGTGGTAATTTCTGTTTAAATAAGTTTTCTTGGTTCTTGAATGGATATTTAACTTCAGACATTGTTGCATGTTAACAGATTCTAAGTCTGACAAAGCATACTAGTAATGTAAAGTGAAAAATTTTATAGCAAAGACTAAGTTAAAAAGCAGATTATCTCTCAATAAATGATTTTACATGTGAAATGTGGTGTAAACCTTTACTCTTCCTAGTACGCAGTGTTTCAACTTCGACACAATTATCATGTGGTATACGTCAGTAAAGAATACTGGAATTTTTCTCAATGTTAGCGTCTAAGTTATTTTTCTCTGAGCCAGCCGGCGTACGTGGCTGCCTACGGTGCGAGTCATTGTCTGTTTCTTTGTTGGCGCACGTCGTTATTGGGATTTGGAGGTCTAACTTCTACAAATTCACCTTGCCCAGAGGGCCCAGCCCTGTTTAAATCCCGCCAGTTCTGATGAAATTCAGGTCTGTCGTTACGATCATATCGTCTGCCGTCATGTCGGTAGATTCCACAGTTTCTTTCTTGTCGATCACGTGGTGGAGAATTTCTCCCTGAATTGTAACTGCGCGCTGAACTGTTGCGTCTGAAGTTATTCTGTCTCCTGTGATAATAATAGTTCTGGTTGCCAAATTGTCTGTTTCTATGATTGTCTCTGTCATATTCATTACTACGGAAATGCGATCTTTCTCTGTAACTATTACTCTGCCAGTGGTTGTCATACGGGTGGTGTCTGTTTTGGTCACGATTTACGTTGTGAGAATAGACCTGTCGTGTCCAGTTATTGTTTCTGTCATCACGGAATTGTGACGGATGTGACCTGTAGTGATTGTTGTCCTGTTTTCGCATCCCGCGACTGTCTGTGTCAATTTCTAATTCTTGTAAGAGTCCCTGAAAAGTTTCAATGTCGTCTTTGCAACGTCCTGCCAAAATAATATTTCTTAAATGTTCAGGCAATTTCATTAAGCAAATGCGCATGAGTTCTGAAGGGCTGTATGGGTTTGAAAGATATTGATTCTTATGCAACATGTCTTCAAAATATTCGACAAGACTGGAAAATTCAGATTGTTCAAAGTGTTTCATCATCATGATGCTATGTTTTACTCGGTCTTGTGTAGCTTGAGACCAATATGCTGAGAGGAACGCATGATAAAATTCTCCTTCACTGTGACAATCGTGAATGACCGATCGCATTCTTACAGCTGGTTCATTCTCTAAATAGCCACACATAAATTATAATCTGTGCTCTAATGACCAGTTGGGAGGAAAACAATGAGAGAATTGATGGAGCCACGCTTGTGGATGAATGTCGTTGCCCGAATTCTTAAATGTTTTAAATTTACGTGTAGTAATGAACAACTTATAGTCAAAATCATCATGTCGGCGAGTCGCATGTCGATCATTGTTACGTCGTTTCGGCGGTTCCATCTCAAAATTCGGTGTACCTTCCCAATTTCTTTCATAATTTCCGAAGTGCCCTGTGTTATTATTTTGTGGCTGTTCAGTATTTCTATGTCCCTCTTCCCGTATTGGAGCGCGAGTGTCCTCTGAAATACGTAGTTCTTGTATTACCTGTATCAGCTGATCTTGTACTTCCCGGATTTCTCTTTTGTGTTGCGTATTAATTTGATTCTGATTTTGTTTGAATTTTCTAATTTGTTCGCACTCTTCTGGGTCATTAAAGACTACCAGTTTTGTGTCATTCAGATTATCATCTACCTTCATAGATAAATTATTTAGCTGATTCGAAAGTTCAACTACTTTCTCTGATAATGAACTAATTTCCTCTATGTGTCTTTCTGAACCAATTTTCAGAGTATCTACTGTGCCTTTAAGTTTTCCTGAGTTTTTGCAAGTTGCGTAACCGAATCGGTAGATGCAACTGAGTCAATTTTAGTTTGCAAGGTCTCATGATTTTCATGAACAATAGTTTGCAGTTCTTTTATTGCTGCTTCGTGATTCTGTAATGCATTTTCATGACGCGAAAAAATAGGTTGAAAATGCTCACAAATTTGTGATTTTACGTCATTACAGACTTTTTGACATTTCGATTCAATGTTATGTAACTCAGCAGTTAAATCTTCACGTGTTTGTTCGAGAGTTTGTTCCAGTGAGTCTAACTTTTGAAGCTTTTGCTGTGTTTGTCTCTGATTTTGTTCCATTGTGTGTAACTGTTGCTGTGTTTGTCTCTGGTGTTGTTCCATTGTGTCAAACTTTTGAAGATTTTGTTCCATTGTGTCTAACGTTTGAAGCTTTTGTTCCATTTGTTGCATTAATTGTAATAACAATGCACTGGTGTCTGAAACATGTTCCTCAGTGCTATTCGGCAATGCATTTGAACCGCCAATATTCGAATTTTGAAAAGCAGAAAATGTGTCTTGACTAATTTGAGAAAACGGCGAGGACGCAAAACCTGAATCTACAGTATTTGCAAGATTGTGTCCTGTCATTTCGGATTCCTGAGGCAAGCTGTTGCCGACCGATCGATCGATAATGCTTCCCTGTTCACTAATTGTTTCGCTGCCTACACCATTATTTGCAGCCCGCTCCATTTCCCTATGTACAGTTACCAAATTACTACTTTGCACATTAGTTAATTCATTACATGGTGGCGCTAACACACTGCTTTCGTCTTGTCTGTCATTTCTCAGTTTACTTTGGAGCCTAGTATAACGTTTTTCACACGCCATTATTGTCACAATATTTCACACGACAACACAGAAAAACACAATTTGAAGAGCAAAAATAAGAGAACACATTGACATAGCACTGAAAATAATATCTCGTTAATTGCAAGCGCAGCTGCGAAATACTTGGTGCAAATCTACATGCATGCCACAACTGTTTTACTGTACAACAATGAAAGACTGCAGCTACAAAGGAGATTTTCTCTACCATTACGCGCTAGCAATAAACAAAAGCTACACTAATTACACAAACTACAAGAAAAAATCAGAAGATTCCAGTGAGGTATCCTCGGCTAAGGGTCGACATATGAAATGTCCCCTTAGAACAATTATACACGACTGTGCTTAAACTGACACACAATATTTTTTAGCGCAACGCAATCTGACTTTCAAAATTCCCTACAAAAGAATGGCCCTGACTAACATTAACCTATACCTTTCACAAATCACTTACCTCACAAAAATCTTGGTTACTCGAACTACTGCAAAACAGCGAGCGCCACTACTGCCAGCTAAATAAAAGATTCAAACTACGGAAGGCACTAACTACTGATAGGCATAGTTAGCAAATGAAAGATTTTAATAGAGAACAAACAATGTATTTACCTTAATAGTCATAATATATATAGCAGTTCATGACATCAGGTCTTACAAATTTCAAAACTCCGCCATCTCTCTCCCCATACCCATCACTGCTGGCGGCTCACCTCCAACTGCGCAACGCTACGCGCTGTTAACAGCCAACTGCTCAAAACTACAATGGCAGACAACAATGCAAACTAGCCACAGACTGCACACACCACAGCCAGTGATTTTCATACAGAGTGCTACGTAACGTTGCCAATAAGAAAACATAAACAGCCTACTTTCAAGTGAATAAATGAAAAGACCTGTTTTCCACCTCTCGTCAGTAAAGTTTCAGTCTGCGCATCCATACCTACATGTACTGGGTGATCAAAAAGTCAGTATAAATTTGAAAACTGAATAAATCACGGAATAATGTAGATAGAGAGGTACAAATTGACACACATGCTTGGAATGACATGGGGTTTTATTAGAACAAAAAAAAAAAAAGTTCACAAAATGTCCGACAGATGGCGCTGGACAGCAAAACGTCAGTGACTGCTCACGACAATCGTGTATAAAAGGAGCTCTAATGTGAGAGATAATCAGATGCGCCAGGAGTCGCAGCATGTTGACATTACCTGAAAAGGCGCTTTTAGTGAAGCTCTGTTATCAGAATGGGGAATGTGCTAGTTCAGCGTTACAATCCTATCGCCATAGGAAGGGAATTCGAATGGGTAAAGGTCCGTTGACAAATTCAGCTGTGGCGAGAATGATTTCGAACTTCGAAGTCACGGGTTGTTTAGACGATAGACCCCGTAGTGGCCGACCGAGCGCAAGGCGTAGTGCTGCTGAGACAGTTCAGGAAGAAATGGGGACTGTAGCAGGTTCGTTTATGCACGGGGAAGTCAGCACACGTGCAGTCGCACGTCGCACCGGCATTCCACACACTACTGTTTGGTTGGCACTTAAGCGTATCCTCCGATGCTATTCGTACAAAATCCATCGGCATCATGAACTGTTACCTGGCGATTTAGTGAAGCGGAGGGCATTTGCGGTGTGGGCGTTTCAAAAAATGGCGGAAGATGACGATTGGTTGGGTAACGTGTTGTGGACCGACGAAGCTCATTTCACGCTCCGAGGGTCTGTCAACGCCCACAACTGCAGAATTTGGGCTACCGGAAATCCTAGAACTGTCGTGGAAACTCCATTGCACGACGAGAAAGTCACGGTATGGGTTGGATTTACCACATCTACCGTTATCGGGCCTTTTTCTTCGAGGAAATGCGTGATTCTGGTTTTGTCACTGCTACCGTGACGGGTGAGAGGTACGCCGTTATGTTACAGAATCGCATCATCCCCAGCCTGGCCGATAAACACCTGCTGGAACGTACAAAGTTCATGCTGGATGGCGCTCCACCCCATATTGCTAGACGCTTGAAAGATCTCTTGCGCGCGTCGTTTGGTGATGATCGTGTGCTCAGCCGCCACTTTCGTCATGCTTGGCCTCCCAGGTCCCCAGACCTCAGTCCGTGCGATTATCGGCTTTGGGGTTACCTGAAGTCGCAAGTGTATCGTGATCGACCGACATCTCTAGGGATGCTGAAAGACAACATCCGACGCCAATGCCTCACCATAACTCCGGTCATGCTTTACAGTGCTGTTCACAACATTATTCCTCGACTACAGCTATTGTTGAGTAATCATGGTGGACATATTGAGCATTTCCTGTAAAGAACATAATCTTTGCTTTGTCTTACTTTGTTATGCTAATTATTAATGCTCTGATCAGATGAATCGTCATCTGTTGGACATTTTGTGATCTTTTATATTTTTTGTTGTTTCTAATAAAACCCAATGTCATTCCAAGCATGTGTGTCAATCGCAACCTCTCTATCTACATTATTCCGTCATTTATTCAGTTTTCAAATTTATACTGACGTTCTGATCACCCGGTATATTTCGGGTGACTCTTCCGAGACTATTCAGGCGCATTTTCTCTGGTTTTTAGGCGGATGTTTGCAGTTTAGTTTTTGCAGTGTGTAATTGAGGTCAGGCCCATATTACTGTTCGTCACGTCTTCCATGCGACATCCAGCGCCAACAGAAAGCCTCCGGTTGTTTCCTATTACAAATAAAATTATTTTTAAATCGTAATTTTACGTATAGTCTTTCGATACACGCTCTCAGTTTAGTGTAGCCCGATATTCGTTTTATTGATGTGTATTAACAAGGACAGCAACACAAGAAGTATAAAGAGCAGTTCAGCAGCAACTCGGTAGCGCTGCGTGCCTGGGATGGTAGCAGTCACCGCTTACCAGGGCAGCAGTGTCACTGCTGTAATACTGGTTATTCTTGGAGTTCTACTGTCCCTGTTACAAGGTATCGATAAAACGAATATCACACTAGACAAACCTGGGAACGCTGTATGGAACGGGCACGTAAAATTCCGCTTTAAAAATCATTTTGTCTCTAACGGGGAATAAATCGACGTTTCCGTCGACACTGGGCGTCATATTTGTCTGGGATGACTCCAGCTACACAACGTAAAAACGAAATTGTAAACATCTGCTGAAACAGCGGAGAAAATGTGCCTGACGACTCTTAGGAGACTCCCGTAGAGGATGTGGATACGTACGTATACAAAATTTTAGTGTTTAGAGGAGTCAAGAAGAAACACTTATTTTATGTGACAAAAATGTCATAAATGCACATTTTCACTCTAGGAGCCCACAACTATTTCCACGGCAGTGATTTTCAGAGACCATGTCCAGACAGCTGTGTCATTAATATTGTTTTAGAGATGTTGCTGAGAATGTCGTCTGTTTACATTAATGTAAAGCTGGCACAGTCCTGCTAATGATTGACTAACAGGCTCAAAACAACCAGTTGTTTCCCGAATAATGGCTGCAGCTTCAGCCAAACGCGCAAGCAGCTCTTCTGGAAAATATATCGGTGTCTCGTCCACCAAACGCTTGGCTTCGTCCACGAAACGATCTCTGCAATGGAATAAATTTATTTTATTTCTATTTATAGTCACAAAATTGTTAGGCCCTTAGACTACTGGTTTCCGTCACCGATGACCATCTTCAGGTCTGCATGAAAACATGGGAAAAACACAGATACAATTAATGGATTGTCTGCATCTTAAAACAATAGAATAGGCCACAATGAAAATTATTACTGACATACATGTGGAAAACATGCCCTTTAAATATGACGAGGCATACCTGTCTTAACACATGTCCTAATATAATAACGAAGTAGTGATGTCGTCAGAAGATAAACATGAAATCAGCTTAGCATCGTCCCACATATTCAAAAAATATGGTAGATACTAGATCACAATGTCGGCGAAGTCATCTTGCTAACAGCGCTACCTTTCATAACAAACTGCTGTACAGCAGCCACAAAATGTTTGTGTCTCAAACTCGTTAGATGTCGCTACTGTAGATCTACACATATTCGTTGGAATAAAAAGAAGAATGCAATAGCAAAAGTCTTTACTGGACTTACTAGATGTAAAGGATATTATTACAGTAATAATATGGAATGAATTAAAAACACGACTAAAGTTAAATCTAGGTTTTAAAAAGAAAATGGTCAAGAGGCAATAATTCTGATATGCTGTTATAGCGATTTTAGACAAAAATATAACGATATACATAAGAAAAAACTTACGAAGCTAACAGAATAATATAAAAATGATAAAATATAGACAGAAGCCAAATGTTGTTTCATGTTTTAAAACAGGTATGCTTCGCCAGATTTAAAGAACATGTTTTGCACATGCGCGTCAGTAGTACTTTTCATTATGGCCTACTCTATTTTTTTAAGATGCAGACATGTTTTGCAACAGATATGAAGAAGGTCATCGCTCACCGAAGCCGATAGTCTAAGGATCTAACAATTTTGTGATCACAGACGGAAATAAAAGGTTATCCTACATTGTTTGCATCACTGTTCTATTCGCGACCATGTCGCAGTAGCAGTAAAATCTTCATGGACCCACATCTGGGAAACGGTGCACCTGACGCATTTTTGTCACATGAAAAAGAGGCCCTCTTTATCTCTTCCAATATGTATTATATACTAAGTTTTCTTAGACTATATATTATACGTATCCTTGTCTCTATCTATGCGAGATGTAAGGCCGTGGCAACACGATTTTCGAACATTATTCTTCGTGTACGTTTCTTTGTATTTACCCAACGTGGATTTGTGACAATCAGGTCGTTTTCGTCGAAGAATCCAAGTTGCCCAATCATTCCTGTAACACTTTAGAATCAACTACGAGCATGCGGGCATTCAATTAAAAAATTATGTGATGAGTGGCCCTCAACTACGTACCCTCAGACTCAGAGTTGAAATATTAAAAGTTTTGGCTGGTTTCGTTGTCTAGGGGCTGGGATACGTAGTTGCCTCATTACAAGCCAAATACTGCTGAGTCTACAGTATACAATATGAATATGCACATGAATCGAATGGTCGAAGATTCCTATCACTCGGAAATTGCGAATTTTGAATGTTACATAGAAATTTATAAATGAAAGTTTGCAATTAAATAAAATATGCTGATAATGTCTTAAAGACTTTAAATGATGAGTAAGATAGTAGAAGTAACTTTAACAATGACGTTTATTACTGCAAAACACTTATTGCTGCCGATGGTCCAGCAATTAAATAAAATATAAGTTGAATAACAGGAAAACAATAGATTTCTATTTCACGTAATTAGTTATGAACAACAACATAGCTCGCGAGTTATTCATTTCTAAACGCAAACTACGTCTTTACTGCAGAAGCCACAGAAACCTCACAAGTGCCCAAGTCGGCACTACGAAATATTTCTATCTCCCGCGATTACGCGCTAACTGCCCCACTCTCCAAGTCTTTCCTGCGACTGGCCGTCGCGCCTCCCCGTCCAGCACTCCCCTAGTCCTGTGCGACCGTACGCCGCGCCGTCCTGTTCCGTACTCCCCGTGTCCTGTCTGCGACCCGATACTCCTCCCCCACTTCCATACAGTTTCCCCATTACTGAACGCTGTGATTGGCTAGAGCGCTCCCGCCATTTCTTCAAGTCAACGCACACTCACAAACATATTGAAACACATACGAAATACTGGATTTACATTTACATAACTTGAAATTAAATTTATATTTCTACAGCTGTACCATAAACGCGCTCTAACACGCATTATTAAATACACAAACAAATCAAATATATATATATATATATATATATATATATATATATATATATATATATATATATATCATAGGAATAGAAACAAAAGGTAGGCCAGTAGCCTAATGTCTCTGTGCTTCCTCAAACACAGTAAATATTTAACCAACTTCTTCATGAGTAGTATATATCGGATATAAATAAAGACATAGACGAATAAATATATTTATAAGCATGCTGCTACCGTTTTTGCGTGTATCTGTTGAGTACTTATGGCCTGACATGATCAATAGTAATCAGCTCCTTCGACCTCCAGTAACTCATCAACTATTCAAGTTACATGCCTGTAATTCATACCAATTTAGGTTTACACTAATAGCTTTCTAAAGACATGTCGATCGAAAAAATCAGATGAACCGTTTAGATTTTGGAAATCTGTTGCTTGGTGTTACTTGTATAATTTATAGTCACATACTTAACTTTAAACTAATAAAGATATTGAAGATCTGATTACACCATCAGAATCGTCGTGCATATAATGATAATGTACATCTGTCTTTTTAAGGTATTACTATTATTAATTTCTACACGAGCTGTGAAATGTCTGCTACTGTGGTTTCACAAAGTCTGCCTCGTCAAAGCATCAACATGGAATTCCCAGCCACGCGGTCGGCCTGGACCACGCGCCGGGGCTGCCCTCTTGCTCCTGCCGATGCTCGGCACCTCTGCCGTGAGGCCCCCGTACAGCCATGCCAACTCCGTACTTGGAATATTTTCACGTCGCCACAACTCGCCCGTTACCTCACAAGCATCAGTTACGACCTCAGAGTTCGTCCGATGTCTCGTCCCAGCCGCGCTTCAGAAACACACAAAAACACCGTCCGAACAGGCCTCGGAAGGCCCCAAAGTACCGACCGGCCACCGTGTCATCCTCAATTCACTGGCGTCACTGGATGCGGATGTGGAGGGGCATGTGGTCATCACACCGCTCTCCCACCGTATGTCAGTTTACGAGACTGGAGCCACTACTTCCCAATCAAGTAGCTCCTCAGTTTGCCTCACAAGTGGTGAGTACACCCCGCTTGCCAACAGCGCTCGGCAGACCGAATGGTGATGCATCCAAGCGCTAGGAAAGCCTGACAGCGCTTAACCGGTGTTAGCACTGCGGCAAGGCCGTTGGCTAAACGCACTTCATAAGGGCTTCAAAATCTGCAACAAAACGCTGGAACATTCAAGAGCCCAGCCGAACCGAGGCAGCAGCGGAAATGTTTCAGCTGTGTTAGCCCAGTGCACATCACTTCCTTAGCCGCCTACACATCCTAATCACCAAGCATGGCCCCGAGACGAACAGTGAAACAAGCAGTGCAAACATGTGGATTCACCACCGCCGAAAAAGGCAAAGCCCAGCCATCATCGGGCAAAATGATGCAATGAGTATCTTTTCCGACTGTCGTAGTACGGTGCTAACGTACTATACTCATCAGGACCACACCGTCACAGGGGCATACTACCAGAATCTCCAGAAGAGATTACAAGATACAGTCAAAAGGTGGTGGAAATCAGTTCAAGAAGCGTTTTTGGTCCACAACAACGTCTCACCATAATCTGCACATGATACGCACATGGTGCTTTGTTGAGCCATCAAATCTCCCACCTTTTTCATTCACCCTCTGACATCTTTCTCTTTTCTCGAATAGAAAAATCATTGTGTGGCAGGCACTTCTAGAACAATGAAGAGATGATTTTTGAAGTAGAACTGTCCGTGAACAGCCAAAATGTAGATTTATACAACCAAGGTGTCCCCTAAATCGTCTGTAGTTGGGAGAAAATGTGTCACATTGAAGAGCGAATACGTAGAGAAGGAACAACACCATCAGCTAATTTCAAGGACACTGTATAATATTTTGAATGTGATAATTAACAATCTACGAATATACTTTCGTCTTCTAGGATTAATCCCACTGCTCTCTTCTATACGTTTCCTTCTAACCAGTTCATCCACGATTTCTCCTATTCTACATATCGTAACTCTCAGTTAATTAATAGCCAACGAGCTCCAGAAAGTGACAGGAAATTAATTACTATTTTACTCAAAGTAATTGTCGTATTCATTGCGACTCACGTTGTATGACCAAAAACTTCCATCAATCACTGCTGTCTGGTCCAAATACAATATCCACGTAGAAACTAATAGTTTGTAGGAGATCCTCGTGCTAGACTTGTAGCGTTTTTCATCTTCCAAGAAAGCATCGGCGTGAACTATGCTACACGGAAGGCGGAATTTGTTTCATTCTTCCTGCCGATTTTTGGACACATTTATGTTACATAATATGCCCTGTCTTGCCCAGAGCAGTTCATTGGATCTCAGGTCGGGTCTTCGAACAGCCCAGACAAGTAAATTCAGCTGATGTTCTTCGAACCTAGATATAATTAGCCTTGCTTCGTGGAGAAAAATGCCATCATGCAAAAAATGTGCAACTCCATACATTTGCCATCATGTGGAAAACATGCTGTTGTCCACAGTATTTTCATTGACGTATGTGTTCCTTTTTCCATCAACCGAAACTAATGGAACAAGTACACGTCAGGGAAAAGACATCGTTTCAGTTCACTAATTGTACGCAATTGCACTGTCGCTGCAACATAGTTTTGTATCTAACATCACGCCAGGCACCCCCAGATGCACAGGAACCCACATGAATCTCACAGAATATGCCGATTCCTTTCACAGCTGTAAGTCAAAGTGTCCGTTGTGTGCTCAACTGAAATCGACGTCACTCATTTGTTAGTTTGATCAATAACCAACCAGAACACCAATAGAGAGCCCTATCGCGCATTGGTATGTATTGACATCTGCTGCTGAGCTGCTGCAGAAGTCTTTTGCAGTAAAAACTTAAAAGATTAAAAATAGATGAGGATATATAACAAGATCATCGGATACGGAACACTAACTTCTGCTTGAGGAAGCAAATCACCCATGTCCTTTTCGAAGGCACCGTTCAGTATTTGCCTTAAACCAGTGGCATGGCTTCGTGAATCAGACAGTTATTCTACTAGGATACTGTAAGATGCTATCGCTACCAGGGAAGACGGAGGGACGCAGGTGGCCCGTTAAGGTGCTGATGTGGTCTGCAGTTCTTACAGAGCCATCATTATTACCTCAGCTCCCAAGGGAGCTAAGACAGATCTCGGCATAGCGTAATGCTGAATACACCGGCCTACATCCCTGATGCAGTGCAAGATTCGAAGAACGATTCGCAGGGTGACAACGTATCTGGACCCGACCGTATTGGTGTAACGAGAAACGTGATTCATCCGACCAGGTGAAACGTTTCCATTGATACACAGTCCACTCTCGATGATGGCGTGGATACTGCAACTGCAGTAGACGATGTCCTTGGGGCAACATGGGAAAACACAGCAATTGTGTGGTGCAGAGTCCCATGTTTGACGATATACGGTGCTCTGAAACACTCGTGCCTGCACCAGCATTACACTGTGTAGTCAGATTTGACACTAACAGTCGCCTATCCTGCTTCACAATGCGGACACCCTTCGGCGTCCATGGTCTGTAACGCGGCACGCACATTCCAGCAACATGTCGCTTACTCGTCGTTTCAAGTTATTTGGAGTACTTCCCATAAATGCTCGTTCCCAGAATCCGGTCATAAGAGTGTGCCCTTTGTCAAAGCCGCTTTTGTCAACCATTTGTGGCCCTTATCGGCGCTAGATTGGCTCCCCATTCTTCTATTCGCCGTTCATATGCTTTCCATACCGCGTCACACACCCGCCACCAGGCAGCATTCACTCTCATCGTGAGCAGTGTTCACAACGGTTTGGCTCTTCACTGTACAGTGAGGTGATAAAAGTCATGGTATAGAGATATGCACTATAAAGATGGCGGTAGTATCGCGTGCGCAAGATACGGAAGGGCAGTGCATTCGCGAAGCTGTCGTTTGTGCCCAGGTGATACATGCGAAAAGGTTTCGGGTGTGATTATGGCCTCACAGCAGTACTTAATGGACTTTGAACGCGGAATGGTAGTTGGCGCTCAACGCATGGAAAATTCCATTTCGGAATTTTTTAGGTAATTCAGTATTCAGAGATCCACAGTGTGAAGAGTGTGCCGAGTACATGGACAACGCAGTGGCCGACAGCCTTCACTTAACAAGCGAGAACAGCGGCGTCTGTGTACAGTTTTCGGTGCTAACAGAGAAGCAACACTGCCTGAAATAACTGCATAAGTCAGTGTTGGACGTACAACAATGTGAAACGTCCCCTTAGAACAATTTATACAAGACTGTGCTTAAACTGACACACAATATTTTTAGCGCAACGCAATCTGACTATCAAAGATCCCTGCAAAAGAATGGCCCTGAGTAACATTAAACTATACCTTTCAGAAATCACTTACCTCACAAAAATCTTCATTACTCGAACTACTGCAATACAGCGAGCGCCACTACTGTCAGCTAAATAAAAGATTCAAACTACGGAAGGCACTAACTCCTAGTAGGCATAGTTAGCAAATGAAAGACCCTAATAGAGAACAAACAATGTATTTACCTTAATAGTCATAATACAAAAGAATGGCCCTGAGTAACATTAAACTATACCTTTCAGAAATCACTTACCTCACAAAAATCTTCATTACTCGAACTACTGCAATACAGCGAGCGCCACTACTGCCAGCTAAATAAAAGATTCAAACTACGGAAGGCACTAACTCCTAGTAGGCATAGTTAGCAAATGAAAGATCCTAATAGAGAACAAACAATGTATTTACCTTAATAGTCATAATATATATATCAGTTCAATTTCAAAACTTCCGCCATCTCTCTCCCCACATCCACCACTGCTGGCGGCTCACCTCCAACTGCCCAACGCTATGCGTTGTTAACATCCAGCTGCCGCTGCGCAACACTACAATGGCAGACAACAATGCAAACTAGCACACAGAACGCTACGTAACGTTGCCAATAAGAAAACATAAGCAGCCTACTTACAAATGGAGAGTGCGAGGAAATTTGTCGTTCATGGGCTATGGCAGCAGACGGCCCTCGTGTGTGCCTTTAGTAACAGCGCGTCTCCTGGACTCGTTGCCATATCGGTTGGATCCTAGAAGACTGAAAAACCGCGGCCTGATCAGACGAGTACCTATTTCAACCGGTAAGAGCTGATGGTAGGGTTGTAATGTTGGCGCAGACCCCACGTAGCGATGGACCCAAGTTGTTAACAGGACTCTGTGCAAGTTGGTGGTGGCACCGTACTGGTGTGGGACGTGTTTGCATGGAATGTACTGGGTCCTGTGGTCCAAGTGATCTGATCATCGACTGGAAATAAATGTGTTCGGCTACTTGGAGACGATTTGCAACCATTCATGGACTTCATGTTCTCAAACAACGATGGAACTTTTACAGACGACAATGCGCCATGTCACAGGCCACCACTGTTCGCGATGGGTTTGAAGAACGTTCTGGACAATTCGAGCGAATGATGCGGCCGTCCAGATTGCTCCACAAGAATCCTATCAAATATTCTAACTGTGTACAAAATGTTGCACCGGCAATACTTCCGCCGTTATGGACGGCTGTGGAGGTAGCATGGCTACAGGAGTCTTCCAACGACTTGTAGAGTCCATGCCATGTCGAGGAGCTGCAATACGCCGGGCAAAAGGAGGTCCGACACGTCACTGGGAGGTATGCCACCACTTTTGACGCTTTGCCCCTGAACACGAATCTGTTATCTCGCGTTCGGTTATTCTCTAGCAGCCAAAAAGCACGTCTGAGCAGTCCCTGTCAGTTATGTTATACAGAACGACAGAAAGTTAATTGGCTTTTCCCATACCTTATATCTTCGCTCCACAACAACATTTCGACGATAATACTAGCCTATTTAACTCTGTGCAATGATTCATGGAGTCCCCTAATTTGCGTCATTTGCGGTGATACGCGTTTCTAACTCATTTTGTTCTCTCAGTTGGCGCATCCTGGCAGGAAATACACTCCTGGAAATGGAAAAAAGAACACATTGACACCGGTGTGTCAGACCCACCATACTTGCTCCGGACACTGCGAGAGGGCTGTACAAGCAATGATTACACGCCCGGCACAGCAGACACACCAGGAACCGCGGTGTTGGCCGTCGAATGGCGCTAGCTGCGCAGCATTTGTGCACCGCCGCCGTCAGTGTCAGCCAGTTTGCCGTGGCATACGGAGCTCCATCGCAGTCTTTAACACTGCTAGCATGCCGCGACAGCGTGGACGTGAACCGTATGTGCAGTTGACGGACTTTGAGCGAGGGTGTATAGTGGGCATGCGGGAGGCCGGGTGGACGTACCGCCGAATTGCTCAACACGTGGGGCGTGAGGTCTCCACAGTACATCGATGTTGTCGCCAGTGGTCGGCGGAAGGTGCACGTGCCCGTCGACCTGGGACCGGATCGCAGCGACGCACGGATGCACGCCAAGACTGTAGGATCCTACGCAGTGCCGTAGGGGACCGCACCGCCACTTCCCAGCAAATTAGGGACACTGTTGCTCCTGGGGTATCGGCGAGAACCATTCGCAACCGTCTCCATGAAGCTGGGCTACGGTCCCGCACACCGTTAGGCCGTCTTCCGCTCACGCCCCAACATCGTGCAGCCCGCCTCCAGTGGTGTCGCGACAGGCGTGAATGGAGGGACGAATGGAGACGTGTCGTCTTCAGCGATGAGAGTCGCTTCTGCCTTGGTGCCAATGATGGTCGTATGCGTGTTTGGCGCCGTGCAGGTGAGCGCCACAATCAGGACTGCATACGACCGAGGCACACAGGGCCAACACCCGGCATCATGGTGTGGGGAGCGATCTCCTACACTGGCCGTACACCACTGGTGATCGTCGAGGGGACACTGAATAGTGCACGGTACATCCAAACCGTCATCGAACCCATCGTTCTACCATTCCTAGACCGGCAAGGGAACTTGCTGTTCCAACAGGACAATGCACGTCCGCATGTATCCCGTGCCACCCAACGTGCTCTAGAAGCTGTAAGTCAACTACCCTGGCCAGCAAGATCTCCGGATCTGTCCCCCATTGAGCATGTTTGGGACTGGATGAAGCGTCGTCTCACGCGGTCTGCACGTCCAGCACGAACGCTGGTCCAACTGAGGCGCCAGGTGGAAATGGCATGGCAAGCCGTTCCACAGGACTACATCCAGCATCTCTACGATCGTCTCCATGGGAGAATAGCAGCCTGCATTGCTGCGAAAGGTGGATATACACTGTACTAGTGCCGACATTGTGCATGCTCTGTTGCCTGTGGCTATGTGCCTGTGGTTCTGTCAGTGTGATCATGTGATGTATCTGACCCCAGGAATGTGTCAATAAAGTTTCCCCTTCCTGGGACAATGAATTCACGGTGTTCTTATTTCGATTTCCAGGAGTGTACGTGCATAACGTGGAAGCGCGAGAGCTCGCTCTTATCGAATGTTCTGCAGCTACTTGCTCCTGAGAATCTTGAACTCTGTGTGCTATGTGTTCAGCCACTCTTAAAGTCTTTATACTAACGTATTTCCTGGTGGTTGTTCTTGTTGTTGTCTACGAGCAACAAAATAAAAGAATCTGGAACTATTCTGCTGGAAATGAACGCCTCGGATGTGATGTCCTTGGGACGTTAATAGGAAATGCACCATGGGGCCCACGTGTTGATGTCCGTGGCTTTCCCCATAACCCGTAAAAATCATGCGCCCATTGTTTGAACCTTTTCCGGAAGTAAGCGGCTATATGACTGACTTTGGTGAAATTCCGTGGTAGGCGCACAGGCGATTTGAGAGATTAGATTTGCACCGTACTGTAGGAGACTGCAACGTATACAGGTAGACTTCCGCGGCCGGTGTCACTCATTAAAATTCTTCCGGGTGTACTACCACGTCATCTGATAATATACTTAAAATATGTAAATAATCCACATTTCGGCCATGTTGCAGCGGCCTTACTCGGAACATAGACGGTCTATGCCTTGAGGAAGACTGTAACACAGTCTAAACGCCGAATGCTTTAGTATTTTAGGATTTGAAGTATTTTGAAGGATGGCGCGGCAGTACACCCAGAATGATTTTAATGAGGCTGCGTAAGACTTCCCGTTGTCTGCCCCAGATCTGTAACCAGCACGCCTTTCTGCAGCAGATCTGTCTTTGGTAGAGTCGGTAGAGAGTCAATAACATCTTACTTTAAAAACAAACAGACATGATTTGTAACGTATATTTTCCAAGCAGTTAGGGACAGGGGCCAATTGCTCCCCCGGACCTAATTGCTTGGAAAATATGCATTACAAATCATGTATGTTTGTCAACGGTCTTAGGGAATAGGTGGATTATCCCAGACACCGAATATGGTGTGTGAGTCGGGAAACATGTCACTTACGCAGTAAAGAGAGGCCTTCCCGTGAAAGTAACTTTGCTGCTCAATACTTGTCAAAACATTTGATCTATATTGGTTCTCCTAGGTAGCAGTATCAATTTTTTTTAAATCTTTAGTTCGAATACTACTTTGCTGTAGATTTCCGCGCTAGTCTATTCCTTTCGAGCCTCTACATTTCTGTCAAACTACTGCAAACTACACAGCTTTGGAACCGATCTACCGACACATACAGTATTCACCACGGATTCAGAAAATGTCTTTCTTATCAAAGCCTACTGGTTCTTTATTTACACGAGGTGATGAGTGCTATCGACAGGGACCTGACATTGATTCCAAAATTCTAGATTTTCAGAATGCTCTTGACACTGCTCCTCGTAAGAAACTTCTCATCAAATTGCGTGCCTAAGGAGTATGGTTGCAGCTGTGTACTGTATTAGTCATTTTCCCTCAAGAGGGTAAAAGTTCGTAGTAATTGACGGAAAGCCATCGGGTAAAGCATTAGTGACATCTGGCGCTTCCCAGCGAAGTGTTATAGGCCCTCTGCTGTTCCTAATGATATAAGCGATTTAGGAGACAGTTTGAGCAGCATTCTTGTTTGCAGATGTTGCTCTCATTCACCGTCTTGTAAAGTTATCAGAAGATCAAAAGCAACTGCAAATTGATTTACACAAGAGATATGTACGGTGCAGAAAAGTGGCTGTTAACTGTAAAGAACGAAAATTGTACTCCCTACCTAGGGAGTACAATTGCGAACAACTTAAATTGGAGCGATCGGATAAATAATGTTATGACGAAGCCAAACCAAACACTACGTTTCTTTGGCATAACACGTGGAAGCTGGAACAGATCTACTCAAGAGCCTGCCCACACTACGCTTGTCCGTCCCCTCCTGGGATACTGCTGCTTAGTGTGGCATCCTTAGAAGACAGGACTGACTGCGGACATCGCAGTAGTTCCTAAAAGGGCAGCTCGTTTTCTATTATCGCGAAACAGAGACACAGTATCAAGGATATGATATGCAACTTCGGGTGGCAATCATTAAAACGAAGGCTTTTTCTTCGGCGAGACGTTTTCACTTAATTTCAGCCAGCAAATTTCACCTCTGAATATGAAAATACACTCCTGGAAATTGAAATAAGAACACCGTGAATTCATTGTCCCAGGAAGGGGAAACTTTATTGACACATTCCTGGGGTCAGATACATCACATGATCACACTGACAGAACCACAGGCACTTAGACACAGGCAACAGAGCATGCACAATGTCGGCACTAGTACAGTGTATATCCACCTTTCGCAGCAATGCAGGCTGCTATTCTCCCATGGAGACGATCGTAGAGATGCTGGATGTAGTCCTGTGGAACGGCTTGCCATGCCATTTCCACCTGGCGCCTCAGTTGGACCAGCGTTCGTGCTGGACGTGCAGACCGCGTGAGACGACGCTTCATCCAGTCCCAAACATGCTCAATGGGGGACAGATCCGGAGATCTTGCTGGCCAGGGTAGTTGACTTACAGCTTCTAGAGCACGTTGGGTGGCACGGGATACATGCGGACGTGCATTGTCCTGTTGGAACAGCAAGTTCCCTTGCCGGTCTAGGAATGGTAGAACGATGGGTTCGATGACGGTTTGGATGTACCGTGCACAATTCAGTGTCCCCTCGACGATCACCAGTGGTGTACGGCCAGTGTAGGAGATCGCTCCCCACACCATGATGCCGGGTGTTGGCCCTGTGTGCCTCGGTCGTATGCAGTCCTGATTGTGGCGCTCACCTGCACGGCGCCAAACACGCATACGACCATCATTGGCACCAAGGCAGAAGCGACTCTCATCGCTGAAGACGACACGTCTCCATTCGTCCCTCCATTCACGCCTGTCGCGACACCACTGGAGGCGGGCTGCACGATGTTGGGGCGTGAGCGGAAGACGGCCTAACGGTGTGCGGGACCGTAGCCCAGCTTCATGGAGACGGTTGCGAATGGTCCTCGCCGATACCCCAGGAGCAACAGTGTCCCTAATTTGCTGGGAAGTGGCGGTGCGGTCCCGTACGGCACTGCGTAGGATCCTACGGTCTTGGCGTGCATCCGTGCGTCGCTGTGGTCCGGTCCCAGGTCGACGGGCACGTGCACCTTCCACCGACCACTGGCGACAACATCGATGTACTGTGGAGACCTCACGCCCCACGTGTTGAGCAAGTCGGCGGTACGTCCACCCGGCCTCCCGCATACCCACTATACGCCCTCGCTCATAGTCCGTCAACTGCACATACGGTTCACGTCCACGCTGTCGCGGCATGCTACCAGTGTTAAAGACTGCGATGGAGCTCCGTATGCCACGGCAAACTGGCTGACACTGACGGCGGCGGTGCACAAATGCTGCGCAGCTAGCGCCATTCGACGGCCAACACCGCGGTTCCTGGTGTGTCCGCTGTGCCGTGCGTGTGATCATTGCTTGTACAGCCCTCTCGCAGTGTCCGGAGCAAGTATGGTGGGTCTGACACACCGGTGTCAATGTGTTCTTTTTTCAATTTCCAGGAGTGTATTTACTGACTACCAGCAACATAGAGAGAAATAAAATAAGAGAAGTCAGAGATGGGGTGGAAAGATTTAAGTGTTCGTTTTTCCCTCACACTGTTCGAGAATGCAACTGTAGATAAACAGTTGAACGCGGTTTGATGAATCCTCTGCCAGGACTTTAATTTCAAAAGCACAGAGGCCATGTAGACGTAGTCAAGCCTCAATTCCACTCCCACCGTCATACTCTGCCCCTCTTAGCGCACACACACACACACACACACACACACACACACACACACACGTCTTCCCTTCTGGTAAGTTCCATTCCTCTTGTTTTGCTTTTGTCGATACGCATTTTATATTCTCCATTTTATAATCTGTCTATTCGGTTTGGCTCATGCTCCAAATGTCTTTTGTAACTGAGATAAATTATAGTGTCATTGAAAAATATTAATGTTCGTACTTAATTCCCTTTCGATATTTCTCTTTGATTTCCTTTATTGCTTTGTCACTGTATAGACCGAATAACGACGGGGATTGCAATAGAATGATTATTAGCTATGGAAGAGGTTGGACCAACGTGAATGCACGGGGTTGAAAAACAAGCGAATCGTTCTCCGAGACCAGGACGCGGAGTGTACCGTCGATTCTGAGTTGTATTGGACAATGTTGTCATTTGAGAATAGATACGAACGAATTGCAACAACAGGTTTACTGTCGTGGATGCTGAATAGAAATTGTGATTTTCCCAGTCGAGTTTATACTGGTTCAAACGGCTCCGAGCACTATGGGACTTAACATCTGAGGTCATCAGTCCCCTAGAACTTAGAACTACTTATACCTAACTAACCTAAGAACATCACACACATCCATGCCCGAGTCAGGATTCGAACCTGCGACCGTAGCGGTCGCGCGGTTCCAGACTGAAGCGCCTAGAACCGCTCGTCCACACCAACCGTCCGAGTTTAAACTGATTTGGCTCGAATGGCTGTTGTTTTTCAGTTGCAGTTCTGTGACGAGGGGATTGTAATTTTTAGCTGGAAACGGCGCTGGTTGAAAAAGAGAGCTCTCTGAAGTTTATTAAACTTGCAATAGACATCTTGTTTCCATGGAACCTGGAATATCTGAGACTGAAATGACTGTATGTACTTCAAATCTTTGAATTCTTACCGTAAGATTTTTATCTTCCCTGATATTTCCGGAGCCATTGCACAGAACCAGCTGGAGGTTAAGTCGAGATTGTGTAAGTTGCAGGTTTTCAGTCGAGTGGTCGAATCTCAGAATTTATCTCATGGAAATTGCACTGTGCAGGCCGTGATTATCAGAGATATAAACGTGAATTTTTAGACTTTCTCGCGGGTCAGTGCGATGCTCCAAACAGTTATTAGAAATTATTTCGCTAATATAGCAGGTCAGAGGGTCGATAAGAGTCCAACGAATTATAGTTCCTACGCCTCTACCGTTACAATTACGCCACATATCGGGATAGCGTGCTTCACACAACGCTTGGAGCGCGACAACCGCTGCACTGGCGAGATTTTGCTACTGAGCACAGCTGCGAAACAGGAGAAGAGGAATGTCACACATTTACTTTAAAACTGACTGACGCAGAAGAAATGCGCTCATAGCTCACATAACTGCTAAGTAAAACTTTTATCCATTATGAATGTGAAACATTGCGATTTTGACGGACAATGATTTCAAGAAATTACTACAACAAGTTGTCTTTTGTGTTTCTTCAGTTATTATTTAACATGGCCTGGCGATTCATCGTCAGATGGTACACATTTATTGCATGTCTGGAGCATTGTGGGATTCGTGTAGCTCTGGCCAGATGTAAAGCCGAAACATGTCAGCACTGAATGTGGCAAAAATTTACATTACGAGATGGACTCAAATGCATTACTTCAGTATCCATTGGTTTACTCCTGGTGTACACATTATTCTGGAAAACAATGTGTGTTTTTCAGTAACGTTAATTTTATAGCACTCCACAAACTTTGCCACAGGCAGCAATCCCCACGTGCTTTACAGAACATAAATTGTCGTGTAATGTCCTTGTCAGAACATCAGCAGAGAGTTTCGGTTGCCTACAGAGCCGCGAAGAAATGTCGCTGCTTCTTGCATGCCGTTATCTCTCAGAGTCTGTATTGAAGCTGCAACTTCATAGAGAATCCGAATCACTGTAGGTTGCGTGAGGAGTTGCTTTCATTTGTAATTTACTTTCCTAGTGCTTTATTATTCCCTTTTTTTTCTTTTTAAGTAGATTATCTGATGACGATTCGGCCGTAAGTCGAAATCAGTAACGATACCACTTGGGTGACCCTACTCTGAAACACAGGTTGAACAAAAAAAACCAGCCCAGAAAATATTTAAATTACCTTAAGGTAAGCAACCCAACTTACGTCAGCCTTCAACTCTCCACCCCCACCCCACCCCGAGAGCGAATGGTGTAAAGTGGGTTGCTTATCGTAAGGAAGGTACAGTAAATATTTTCCGAAAACTTAATGGAACTTATGGCTGCACAAGAATGGCTCTACTTGCAGCTTACAAAATTTTGGAAGTCACACTCTCATCACTCATGTCAGAAAATCCCAGGAGGTTCAAGTGCTGTGTGCATTACAAGAATCGACAAAAACATTCTACTCAATTACTTGTAAATGTGCAAAAATCGCACAACAGCCGAAATACTGAATTCTGTAATTAAAGGTACATTAAAGCGTGAATATATATTTAGGTGACAAAACTGGTAATAATATCGTGTCGGACCTCCCTTTGCCCGGCTTAGTGACGCAACTCGACGTGGCATGGACTCAACAAGTCGTTGGAAGTACCCTGCAGAAATGTTGAGCCGTGCTGCCTCTACAGGGCTATTACAAATGATTGAAGCGATTTCATAAATTCACTGTAGCTCCATTCATTGACATATGGTCACGACACACTACAGATACGTAGAAAAACTCATAAAGTTTTGTTCGGCTGAAGCCGCACTTCAGGTTTCTGCTGCCAGAGCGCTCGAGAGCGCAGTGAGACAAAATGGCGACAGGAGCCTAGAAAGCGTATGTCGTGCTTGAAATGCACTCACATCAGTCAGTCATAACAGTGCAACGACACTTCAGGACGAAGTTCAACAAAGATCCACCAACTGCTAACTCCATTCGGCGATGGTATGCGCAGCTTAAAGCTTCTGGATGCCTCTGTAAGGGAAATCAATGGGTCGGCCTGCAGTGAGCGATGAAACGGTTGAACGCGTGCTGGCAAGTTTCACGTGTAGCCCGCGGACGTCGACGAATAAACCAAGCAGGGAGCTAAACGTACCACAGCCGACGGTTAGGAAAATCTTACGGAAAAGGCTAAAGCAGAATGCCAGTTCGGCATTTCTTAAACAGGAGATTGGAAAACCGATGGATCGGTCGTGGTGGAGATCATGATCAGCAATTCATGTCATGGCCTCCACGCTCTCCCGACTTAACCCCATGCGATTTCTTTCTGTGGGGTTATGTGAAAGATTCAGTGTTTAAACCTCCTCTACCAAGAAACGTGCCAGAAGTGCGAGCTCGCATCAACGATGCTTTCGAACTCATTGATGGGGACATGCTGCGCCGAGTGTGGGAGGAACTTGATTATCGGCTTGATGTCTGCCGAATCACTAAAGGGGCACATATCGAACATTTGTCAATGCCTAAAAAAACTTTTTGAGTTTTTGTATGTGTGTGCTAAGCATTGTGAAAATATCTCAAATAATAAAATTATTGTAGAGCTATGAAATCGCTTCAATCATTTGTAATAACCCTGTATATAGCCGGCCGTAATTGCAAGAGTGCTGCTGGCGCAGGCTTTTGTGCCCAAACTGCCCTCTCGATTACTTCCCATAAATGTTCGATGAGGCTCATGTCGGGCGATCTGAGTGGAAAATCATTTGTTCGAATTGTCCAGTATGTTCTTCAAACCGATCGCGAATAGTTGTGGCCCGTTGGAATGGCGCATTGTTATACATAAAAATTCCACCTTTGTTCGGGGACATGAAGTATGAGTGGTTGCAAATGGTCTCCAAGTAGCCGAACAGAACCGTTTCCAGTCAGTGATCCGTTCATTTGGACCGGAGGACTCTGCCCGTTTCGTCTAAACACAGGCCACGCCGTTATGGAGCCACCACCAGCTGCACAGTGCCTCGTCGAGAAATTCGTGGGACTTGCGCCACACACGAACCCTATCATCAGCTCTCGTCAACCGAAATAGGTACTCGTCCGACCTGCCGCGATTCTCCAGTCGTCTACGGTCCAACCGATATGGTCGGAAGCCCAGGAGAGGTGCTGCAGGCGAAGTCCTGCAGTTAGCAAAGGGACTCGCGTCGCTCGTCTGCTGCCATAGCCCATTAACGCTAAATTTCCGCTCACCGTCCCGAAGGATACGTTCGTCGTGCGTCCCACATTGATTTCTGTGGTTATTTCACGCAGTGTTGCTTACATGTGGGCACTGACAAATCTACGCAAACGCCGCTGCTCTCGGTCGTAACTAAAGTCCGTCAGTCACTGCGTTGTCCGTGGTGAGAGGTAACGCCTGAAATTTGGTATCCTGGGCATATTCTTAGACACTGTGGATCTCTTAGTATTGTTTTCACTAACGATTTCCGAAGTGGAATTTCCCATGCTTCCAGCTTTGCGTTGGAAGTCTGTTCATTGCCGTCGCGCGACCATATAATCACTTTGGAAACTTTATCACACGAATCACTCGAGTACAAGTGACAGCTATTCCAATTCACTGTCCTCTTATTCCTTATGTACGCGATGCTATCGGCATCTGTATATGTGCACATCACTCTCGCATGAGTTTTGCTACCTCATTGCACTACCACACGAATGATTGGCCACGCAACACACGCACTAATGAGGGATTAAAAAAAGCGTCTGTTATTGAAAAAGAATGAAGACTACTCAAGAATAAAGTTCTGGAAGAATTCCTTGCAAATTCTACTTGAATACGCAGCGGATTAAGCCCCTGCCCTTCCTAGTTCACGTTTATAAATAATATCTCGCCCACCACGTTTTACGAGTAAGAATGGTAAGAGAATCGACGGACAGAATTACAAACGAATGTTTTAGAATTTCGTGAGAAACATACAGTCAAAAAAAAATCTAGACTGAGATTTGCTCACAAAATTTTTGACCTTTCTACATTGCACTAAACGAGGGAATGTTGAGTACAAACAAAAATAAAAGCAACATGAGGTGTGCTACAGGAAAACAGAATTGAAGTGCTCATAAACATTTTATCAGACGGGGTTACAACGGGCCCCTTGGCTTTCCTTTTGTCCTCATTCGCCTTCATTAACTATTACGTTATTCTAATTAAGCAAGTTACCATTATTCTTTCCACCAACGAACTGAATACTGCTGTAGGCTGTCTTAATATCTTGATGACAAATAATTATGAACACACTCAGTTCTGTAATTGATCTGCTTTTAAGACTTGTATATATTGACACTGGAAAACTAAAACTTTTCTTAAACTCATACTTCTCTGAGTTAACGAACTCCTTCATTTTCAAGAGCCGAAATTTTGGGTCTGGAACCTTATAAAAGTAACAAAAATTCAACTCTTTTTCTGAAGGTTGCACTTACCTTTAGCACCAAAGTAATAATAATTTTGCTTCAAAAATTAGATATAAAGGCATTATAATAAGAACACTTACTGTCCGACACCAAATGATAACCCTGAAAGCCGGAGTATACGGAGAAGATGGTCTCAGTTTGAATATGTCATAAACAAATTAGGTTTACACTACATTCGACTATTAGCAAACAGCCATATACCACGCTGAAAAAAAAATAATACACCGGTTCTCGTCGAGCTACCGAAATTAAGCAACTTTGGGCCTTGTCAGTACTTGGATGAGTGACCGACTGGGAACATAAGGTGCTGTTCGCTGGGCTTTATTTCCTCGGTTTTCGGTACGGTTGCCGTTTCGCTTTAAAAAAATTGCTGCTCTCTGCGGGAAGAGAAAGTTATTTACTTCCAAAGACTAACTACGAGATGTGGTGGCGTGTGATATCTAATTGGCAACATTGTCTTGTAAATATAGAGAGCGTGGTTGTAATGGTGAACAAAATAACAATTCGCTAATCTCTACAACCTTGGTGACACTGGAATTCTGATGCGCATATGTCGCTAATGATTCGTCTCTTGATTCGGTATACATGAAAAGAGAGGCTGTAAGGTGGATGTTTAGGTTGTCTGACATTAAGTTCTTCGGGAAACGAATACTTCCAACATCCTAATACTGAAAATAGCAACAACAGCAGACCTCTTCTAAGTGCTCGGTTTTCGGAATAATAAACAATGAAGATCCGAAACATCCTTCCCATTGCATTTAGCCATGTACCACGCAGTAAGGGGCGAAATGTTAGGCAGAAGATTCTCTCTAACATCACGAACAAACCTGATGACCCCAATGTCGCTACTGCGATAAACACCGGATGACAAATACTGAATGTGCCATCCTTTACGGTACGGTAGGAAATTTCTTATGTCTGAATACTGGCAACTGGCTGCTGCAAGAAAACTGACTCTCGCGTTAGATGTCGAGTGATAACTCAGAGTCAGTGTTACTTTACAGGGCCAACGCTCCTCTAAAGGGAGTAGGTCACAGTCGTGACAGTAACATATCACGGCCAGAGACAGCGACACCTGCTACAGCCACGCTAGGGTCTTTGCGAAAAAAATAAGCGAACGTGTCAGCCACAGGTGGAGAGATGTGGCCGAAATGATATGGTAAATGGAGAAATGAGGCCGTCTGTGAGACGTCGCTACGGCGCTCACAAAGGATGCCGTAGAAATGGCCACATCGGCTAGGTTTCCAAGATCGACGAAGGAGAGAAAGGGGAAGTGAAGGTCGAGAAGGAATTGCAGTGAATCCAGAAAGGGCAGCGTATCTGATCGGTGGTGAGTGACGAAGGAAAGAGATGGAGAGACAGAGAGAGGGGGGAAATGGGTGAGGAGGAGGAGGAGGAGGAGGAGGAGGAGGAGGGGGGGGGAGAAAATAGAATTGAGAGAAAAGAGTTTCAAAGCAGCCACTCACAGGTTGAGCCAGGTGGGCGGACGAGAACCTCCTGCGCTCCTAAATGGTCCACTCAGAGTCTGCCGCCGCCAATACCTCTTCCATTTACTCTGTACAGAGTTTTGTAGCGGTTCGTGCCTCTTCAACCAAAGTACTGCATCTTTCTACAAAACATACAACGTAGTGTGTCCTGATGAGCATTCGGAACAGCTCGAACATTTCAGTAGTTTATATGTAACGAATGCCTGACTGTGCGTCTCCGGGCGGATTCATATAATGCAAAGCTTTGATTTTCTAGCAGGACTTACACCTAAGATGCTCCTCAGTTACCTGCCGCACATATTTCACTCTCTCTTTTCTCTTAACGTTACTGCCATGTACGGCTACCCAATACGATTACAGTTATTCCCTCATGATCTAACGCATGTGCCGCCATCCTGTCCCTTCTTGTTGTTAATGTTTTCAGCGTTTTCATTTCCTCGTCGATTCATTTCTGATTTTATCATTGTTTTATCGTAGCTTCCTTTCTAATTTCATCAGTTCCCTTAATTTTCAACATTCTTCTGCAATACCACATTGAAAACGCTTTGATTCTCCATTTCTGCAAAATTGCAGAATGAATTAATTTGGAAAAGCATGTGGTTTAATGCCAGGAATAAGTAGCAAGGAAGGATAGGAAATTGTGTGACCTATTCTTTAATGCCACTGAGCACCCAAAACCACCCACCACCACCATCAACGTCATCGTCATCATCATCGTCATCGTCATCGTCGTCATCGTCATCGTCATCATCATCATCATCGTCATCATCGTCATCTATTTTTTTATCCCGTGATGTAATGTACTGCAGTAAAGCAACAAATTTGGATATGGTGCTGAAGGATTCTAAGCATTTGCGCTGTTTGAAAATAACACCATGTTCCTTCAACAGGCGGTAACATTATAATGCTTCAGAGAACGAACTAGCGGAAAAACTTGGCGTTGCCCAGGTATTTATTTATACCTACGCGTCCACGTCCACATCAAGCAGCGTCAGCTCTTGCGCTGAGTACTTTTTGGTTTCATATTTCCTGAACTATGTGTCGTACAGTGATGTGGTGTTGTAGACACATTCAGCGGCATATGTGGATACTGTCCGAAAAATTTATTGCGAATAGAATTAGTAACAAAGAAATAACAGATTTAGACGTTATGGACGATACAGCAGTTTTTCACGCATCTCATTGTTTATGCCGTCAAATTTTGTGGACTATGTGTGCAACAATGATATAATTTTCCACTTACATTCAGTGGTATACTTCCATACTGTCTGTACAATGCGTCACGAATACAGTTAGCAATAAAGAAGTAATAAATTATAACGTCATGCCTCATGCAGTACATTCACTATATGAACAGCAGAAAAGTGGGAAGCGTTAAATATTTTTCCTTTCATCATTTTTCAAGCCTGCCAGAGAGAAAAAGAATCTATTAATGGTTTGAAAATATGTCTAATTTTTGTTGCAAGTAGCTAAGTGCTTTCATTCTCAAACATCGAACGAGTAAACTACGGGAATTTACGCGTCGCGGGCTGTGCTTCTTTTTCAACCCCCGCTGCTTTGATAGGCAGGTGGTTCTTAAGCCACAGCGACTGTTGCCTGACAGTAACATATATGTGTACCAAGTTCGGCTGAAATCGGACAAGTGGTTTAGGAGGGTATGTGGAACATACATACATCACACATTCATACATACATTTTTATTATATTTATGGATATCGTTGACGTCATACTAGTCAAACGAGAGCGATAAAATTTATGCACGCTGAGAGGATCTTCTTTTCCTTCAAAGTAGATACCCATTTCTTCTTGCACCTATGCGGCTTTATTCTTGAGGAAGTTGTCTATTATTTCGTTACTTCAAAGTTAATCTATTGTTTCGTAACTTCAGTATGGAAATTCACTGAAGACTATAACAACCTAGATGGAACATGAAATGGTGTTGATGCGCGGTTTGAGGCGTCATGTCCCGGATTGCATGGCCCCTCCCGCCGGAGGTTCCAGTCCTCCCTCGGGCATGGGTGCGTGTGTTGTTCTTAGCATAAGTTAGTTTAAGTTACTTTAAAGTAATGTGTAAGTCTAAGGAATTCACACACATTCGAAATGGTGTTATTCATTGTAATGTAACTGGAGGCAGTAGATCCCAGCAGAAAAAAACTAATGGAGCGACAGTTGATCTCAGGCTGCTTGGAACCTACGGGGCGAAAGAGGAGTGACTGCGCACTCACTCCAGTCACCGCATCAAATATTCAACGTGCATATGCACTCTGAAAGAAGCTTAAATCATTTTAACCAACTTATCCCATAAAAGGCCTCCCTTGTTTTTGTATAGCTCTGCAAGGAAACACACACATACGCAAACCAGTGCTGAGACTGGAAAAAATTAGATCAGAAGACTTCTGATCACCCACATAGCCCAGATTACTATATTACCACTTGACCGTATATTCTGCTAAAGAGTGCAGACATTACATCTGCAGCCGTCACTCTTATCTATACTTAAGAATCACTGTAAAATGCGTGGCAGAGTGCACTTTTTATTGTGCTATAAGTTAAGGTTTCTTCTCGTTCCATCACGGATGGAGGTGAAGAACGTTTGTGGTTTCTACACTGAAAACCAGATCTTGAAGTTTTCTAAGCAGTTTCCATCAGTTAACACACTGCCTGATAAGTGAAGCACCCGGAGGACATAATCGAATGTCAGTGTAATTTCGTACATGTGCACAACATCTGCTGGTATGTCAATGTTTTGATTTACAACTCACTGTGACATGTGTAACGGGCACCAGCGTTTATTGTTTTATTCGTGTATAGTGCTGCTGGTAGGATATGTAAGGGGCGTGAACAGCGACACGGGAGATGTTGCGTCCTCGTGTGATACAGCATTACCCCCACCTGACAGAGTTTGAAAGGTTTCTGAGAATAATGGGTCTCCAGTTAGGTGGCTGGTCCAATCGTCCAATATCCAGATCGTGGGGCATTAACAGCGTTTCGATCTTGGACAGCATGGGAACGTGAAGGCAGGCACATACGTCGTCAAGGTTCTGGTGACCACGTTTGACCACCCCAAGAGAAGATAGATTCATTGTGCACCAAGCACATTGCAACTCCTTCACATGAGCTCCAGCCATCAGAGAACAAGTAGTCGACACCCTTCATCGTACTGTGTCCTCCCATATCATTGATGGGAAACTAACAGTAGCGGAACTAGGGAAGTACAGTCCCACGTACAGACGACCATTAACGGCACAACTGAAGCGGCTGCGTTTGGAGTAGTGCCGTGACCGGGAAGTATGGACTGCTGACGAATAGTGAAGCACTATATTCAGCAACCAATCGCCGTACTGCAGTAAACTGGATAACAGTCGTCGGCGAGCATGGTAGCGACCTGGGGAGAGGTCTCAGTTTCACAACGTTTTGGAGAGGCACAGCGATGTTACTCCTTTCGTCATGGTGTGGGGAGCCATCCGGTATGACTTCCGGTCGCCGCAGGTAGTGATTGAGTGAGTTCTGACGTCACAACGATATATCACGGGAAACCTGCGTTCTCTTGTGTTAGCTCTCTCCTAAGACAGGACAGTGCTGGTCCACATACACAGCACGTGCCTCTATGAACTGTCTAAGTGATGTTGAGGTACTCCCGTGGTTAGCACGGTCCCCAGATCTGTCCCCGATATATATGAAGCTCCGTCTCATTGCCAATATCCAGGATATCGAGAACCCGTTTCAACAGATGTGGGACAACTTGTTTCAGGGGAGGATGGAGCTGCTTTATGATACGCCTCCCAACCGAATCAGTGCATACATACGGGCCAAAGAGGCGCGATGCATATTGACAAGTGGACTCATATTGCCAAGATCTTTCTGAATTCTCTTGGGTCGTGAGGTTTGATTCTGTCTCCTCCTCTATTTCTGAGTGCTTCCCTTACTGTTTTAACATTTGTTACATTCCCTCGCCACTTACAAATTACGCTAACATTCTCATCACCTTTCACTGTTCACGCTCTATGTAAGCCAACCCTGTTAGTCGAGTCTGGAAATAGTATCGTACATGAGAACAGTAGTCAGGCGTGACCGTACAAGTGCTTTGCACGCAATGTCTTTCATAAAGAAACAGTAATTCCCCAATATCTAGCGAAAGAAATGACTAAAAATGTGCGTATGTGGTCGTTCCGCTTCAAGTCTCTACACGTTTTAGCTCCCAAATATTAGTATCACACGACTGACTACAGGTATGGCTCATTCGTACTATAGTTGAGATATGCAACGCTTTAATGTCCAGTGAAGTGCACAACACTGCATAAAACTACATTAAGAAGTAGGTGGAAGTTGTCGCATCAAACTGATGGTTTATCGATATCAAGTTTCATACTACTGCACTTTTAAACCGTATAGCTTGGAATTAAAATTGTAGCGAGAGGAAATTAAAGCTTTGACGTTTTCCGATGACAATGCAGTTCTGCCAAAGATAGCAGAGGACTTAGAAAGTCGTTTGAACGGAATGGATGGTGTCTCGATCGAGGCTAAAAAATGATATCAAGGAAAGTAAAATAAGGGTGCGGGAATGTAACTGAATTAAATATGGTGATGCTATGGGAATGAAATTATTAAATGAGTCACTGAATGTAATAAAGGAGTTTTCTTACTTGGGTAGCAAGATATGTGAAAATGGCCGAAGCAGAGGAGGTATAAAATTCAGACTGGAAAGAGCAAGAACAGCATTTTTGAAAATTTTGTGTCCGTGGCCGAGGGGCACCACAAACTGCCGGTGAAACCCTCAAGTGGCACAAAACTGTTTAGTATCGATTATGCAAACAGATCTCAGATTCAGTGTAGGACAAACGGAAATGTGTATCCTAGACATTGCCTGGGATGCACCTACACGACAAAGCACATGAATTACAGTAGGCGGCAGAGCAGATGGGGCGGAGAACATTTTCAGGGCAGTTGTGCATGAACTATCAAGTGAACTTCCTGGCAGATGAAAACTGCGTGCAGAGCCATACTGGGGCACGAGACCTTTGCCTTTCCCTGGCAATTGCTCTACCGACTGAGCTACCCAAGCACTGCTAACGACCCCTTAGCTTCACTTTTGCCAGTTCCTCGTCTCCTACTTCCAATCTTCACAGAAGTTCTGCTGCGAAACTTGCGGGACTAGCACTTCTGGAAAGAAGGATATTGCAGAGACATGGGTCAGCCACAGACTGGGGGATTATTCCAGAATGAAACTTTCACTCTGCAGCGAATGTGCGCAGATATGAACTGGAGAGCGATGGTCTCATTCTGGCAAAAACCGCCAGGTTGTGACTAAGCCATGTCTCCACAATATACTTTCTTCCAGGAGTGCAAGTCCTGCAAGGTTCGTTGGGTAGCTCACTCGGTAGAGCACTTGCCCGCAAAGACAGTGGTCCAGAGTTCGAGTCTCAATCCAGTATACAGTTTTAATCTACCAGTAAGTTACAGATCAGTGCGTTCTCCGCTGAATTTTCTGACAGGTAGCACGCAGCACAGTGTCCTGCCAGAAGTTCTGGCATGTTTCAGTGGAGTATAATGAAAACGAAGTTGTTCATGTTATAATTGAAGGACGTTCTTTTATTTTCTTTTTTTTTTTTAAAAAAAAAGAGGAGATCATTCTTAAAGTAGAACACCGAATACATCTGGTTTTCTCGATATATGGTACTGAGGATATGATGTGTGAACAGTACCAGTTGAGTTCAGCAAGAGTAGTATTCCTGGAATCCATGCTGATATTTCTGGAGAAGATTATTTTGTTCCAATTATAGTGTCAGGATTCTGCTACAAATTTAGATGTAGGACACTCTTTGCTGATAATACAGTTACCTCTAATGAAGTACTACCTCAGGAAAGTCCACAAATATCTGGTCTCATGTTAATAAGACTTCAAAGTGGTGCAAGGATTGGGAATCTGCTTTAAATTTTCAGAAATAAAATCGTGCCTGTCACGAAAGGCAAGAATATAGTATCCGTTGACTACACTCTCATTGAGTCACAATGTGGTCAGTGATTTCTTAAAAACATCTGGAAGTAGTAATTTGTGGAGGTATGAAAGAGAATGATCATAAAGGCTCAGTCAGTGAGGTGGTAGACTTCGGATGATAGAGGGGGTGGGCGGCTCGGTAATGATAAGGTTCTGGGGACAGTTTGAACCAGAATATTAGCACAAAGCTGTTTATTAACATATTCTTCTTCAATATCCATCACTAAATGACAAATATAAAATTTATTTGCAAACATGTTTTCACTTTTCTCATAAAATGGTCTTTACTCAATTTAAAAGTAACAGAGACATTCATGAAATAAATAAACACTGAGTGCGATTATTAGAGAATAAAAATTATGAAAAGCTTTAACTAGATGCATTAATCTCTCTTGTTTCAAAACAGTAAATGAAGTCTACGTCTCGTTCACTGGCGAAGCCGCGCGTGGTAGCCACGGGGCCTCGGGCGTCTTGTCACGGTTCGCACGTCTCCCCCATCGGAGGTTCGAGTCCTCCCTCGGACATGGGTGTGTGTGTTGTCCTCAGCGTAAGTTAGTTTACGTTAGACTAAGTGTCCGGCCGCTGTGGCCGAGTGGTTGTAGGCGCTTCAGTCCGGAACCGCGCTGCTGCTACGGTCGCAGGTTGGAAACCTGCCTCGGGCATGGATGTGTGTGATGTCCTTAGGTTAGTTAGGTTTAAGTAGTTCTAAGTCTAGGGAACTGATGACCTCAGATGTTAAGTCCCATAGTGCTTAGAGGCATTTTAGACTAAGTAATTAGTAAGCCTAGGCACCGATGACCTTAGCAATTTGGTCCCATAAGATAAAACCTTACCACAAATTTCCAAAATTTCCAATTAACGAATTACTATAACGGACAGAAAGCAACAGAATTAAAAACAGAATTTAATCGTGAACAACGTCAGTTTAAACACAAATCAGACACTAAAAGCGCGAGAGATGCACAAAAATTCTCTGCTCAATTTTTTAAAACACTTAATATTACAGCACAATACAGACAAAGACAGCTATGTTTGAATGCTGTTAACTACATTCTGCTTTGGCACTCCCGAAATCAACATAGCTTAAAAACAACAAACAACATTTTCATTAAAAGGATTCCACAGCTGAGGTAATAATAAAAAGAAGAGAAACACAATATTCAACTGTCATCATGTGACTCAGAGCCTCTATCAGTGCGTGTTACCCCTCAGAGTAAATTACACATAAACGCGAAATGTCCTCCATGTCAGATAGCAGTAAATTAAAGTTGGATGCCTATCTCCGGTGAGATCGGACAGGAAAATGTTTAACGTAAGGTTCTCACCAGAATAATTCTCCTCAGTGACCGATCTGGAATAACGATTTCATAGCCATTGGTGTCGTGTGCCAAAGTAAATGCATTCGGGCTCACTTTCTTTTTAAGGCGATTCTCGAAATTAAGAACTAGGTCTGGACTGGGAAACGCACCAGAAACAAAGGACCGAAATAGAAGCCTCCCGCGGGGACACTGTCCGCATACAGCTACCTCTAATTTAGGGAGGATTTGGAACCCAAGGTAGTGCATCTCCTTCACACAACGCTACATGCCATGAAACTTCCTGGCAGATTAAAACTGTGTGCCGGACCGAGACTCGAACTCGGGACCGGCTACATGCCATATATCAGAGGTACAGTAGACAGTGATACGTTGTGACATATCGGCGAGTTCGAGTCTCGCTCCGGCACACAGTTTTAATCTGCCAGGAAGTTTCATATCAGTACACACTCCGCTGCAGAGTGAAAATCTCATTCTGGCTACATGCCATATTTCAGAGGTACAGTCGGCAGTGATACGTTGTGACATATCGCTACAGTATCTTCAAACATCGGCATAAATGAATTGGCATCGGCTCACAAACGTTAATTTTGCTCTCATCACTGAGCGAGTTCTTCCTTCCGTTAGGCTTCTGTCGCCTGCAGAGCTCTGTGCTCTGGAACTCGCACGTTAGAAGTGGCCGTGCCAGTGGTTTATTTGTTGATTCACTTATTCGGTACTCTAGTCAGAGACAGCTGACTTGTCGAATTATCGGTGACACGGGCATAACCTGTTAATATGACCGTTTGCAGGATATTTAACCTGACATTTTCTCCTGAGCCCGATTACCTATTTAAATAACACTGGAGTTATGTGGGTGTTTCCAGTCGTTTATCAATAATTAGTTGCAGCTAGTTTTTTGTGAGACCAGCTAAAAACGTGCTTCAACTAAGAGGATCTGTAATCAACCTTATAATTTGGCAGTTATGGTAACAACTAAGTGCGTAGTCTTCTTAACTACTCAGTATTCTGCGTAAGATAATTTTATGTCAAACTGAATTAAAAGTTCTTCATTAAACAAAATAAATAGTTATCCATTCCTCTGGTATGTAAAACGAAAACGTATTCAATAACTTTGATCGTTTCAATTAAATTTAAGAAATAATAATAATCTGTAATTAAGTATTAATATTTCTCATTTGAACCTACTTTATTAAGAACTGTATTTTCTTGGAACTGTTAACAGGATAATATTTAAATTACACAACAACAAGAACAACATCTATGTGACTGTCGGTTTGCAGTTTATTGCGTTTCTTTGTCCATTGGACGTATACAAAAGAGAACACCCTTTCACGTTGGCTTATGGCCTGGAATTTCGAAGTATATTCTACCAGTTTCAGTAACTCTGAATAAAATTCTTCAATATGTTGTAACCTGAAATAATCTAGCCACTTTTCACGTGGGAAAAGCTTTTTAAACGGAAAATCTTTTTATATTTTTTCATTCACTAATTTCGCGAAAATTTGCTTTTGTTTGTGTTTTTTATAGACACAATATCTGTAGTTTCTTCTAGTTGTTCCCAGATGGGAACATCAGATAATATCATCCACTGAAAGCGCTTCAGTTTGGTATTAAATTCACATTTCCGGAATTTTAAGTTGGCTTTGGCAACTATGTACTTATTATTCATGTTCGCTCTAAATTTTTCCAGGTGATTTTCATGTGTATCTGATAATCGCCTTAAAATTCCGAGAATTTTGACTGGACAAGTGTTGTTTCAGTCCTTGAGTTACATTATCTAGAATTTGTCAACAGTGGCGTATTACTTCACTGATAGAAATATCTGAAGTTTCAATGTGTCTGGTTCAGCTGTAGTTTATAGTCGTAAAAGAGTGCAAGAATCATAAATAACGCTCAGAGAATTAGTCCTCAATGTTTTAGGTGGGTTAGGTAACAAAATAAAGTGTGCATTTAACGGTTCATACGTTTACAAAAGTCAGATGCTTACCTAGTCTTTGAATGATACATTTTACTTTACTTGGTTGTGACATTGTGTGTTAGGCTCGTTCGACGTACGAAGAAAACATAGAACACTGTCATAAGAGGCTGGGAGACGATTTCGAGGTAATGTTATTTTACGCTTACTTATTTGTTGTCTACGTGTGCCATAGTACGTAAATGTGTTGAAGAATGTAAATAAACTGTCAATAGTTTACTGACCTATGGAATTCGTTTTATATAAGCAGCACATCCTGCTGCAACAGGGAAAAGACGGGCACCAGGTGAAAAATGCTCCTCGCGGTGCACAAAAAGCGAATACGTTTCTCTTTAAAAGACTCTGACAGGAAAGTGGAAAACCATCAGCTCACTCCTCAGTCAGCTTTACTCACCAAAAATTTTGGCTTGAGAAAATATGAGTGTTCTTTTAATAGAGAACATTGTAAATCGTTTTATCTACTTTCTCTCTGTGCTTAATCCTTCATACTGAGCATCTCCCACCCACTGTCTATATTTATGTCCTCAACTGTCTCCTTTTTCTGCCAATGATTTACAACATATCCCACAGTCACCGCCTTCTCTCTCAATTACATTGTTTCCTTTTGTCTTTCTTTCTCACTGCTACTGTCTCCACCATACCTCAGCAGCTCAAAGAATTTTGGGGCTTACAAATTATTCTTTCCCCTATAACCATGCGTTTAAAATTTCGTTCCAATATTCGCCCTCCCTTATATCTAAGTGTTAAACGTTGCCGGTCTGGGAGGGTCCAGACCCCTCGAGCATATGTGTGGTCTCCACTCATCGATATTTTTTTTCATTTCCATTATCTTCATTCTTTTCCACCATCGCTGTCTCTGTGCTAATCTCTTTCAGCACAAGAATGTGCGAATGTATTCGCATATCAAAATTTTTGGTAGGGAAGATGGCTTGAGGCATCTGGTTCCCCAATTTTTTGTCAGAGTCTTTTAGAGAGCAGTATGTTTGCCTTTTATATGCTGAGACGCGAACATTTTTTAGCTGTCATACTTATTCCTCGTGCTTGTGTTATTAGCTTTGAATGTGCCTTAGTTTGGTGTTCTCTTTACATCGCTAAATAACCTAACAAAAGCTGGACAAACTGGACTTTTTATACAGCATTTGACCGGAAATGACCATAAAAAGAGTATTTGACCGGAAATGGCCATAAAAGGCTGGTACGTGTCTAGCTAAAGCCGTAAAACTGGCAACCCTAAGTGCACTGCACCTACTACCCGGTAACCACAGGCAATGGAACCCCCCCCCCTCCCGCTACCACTGCCCCCTCCCCCACCACGTCGTCTGCTCAGGCACGGGCCAAGTTATTTTGCGCACACACTGCCACTAGTTTCTTAACCATTTCGTCTGCCTCATATATCCCCTTCAGCAGATGTCCGGGATATGGTTGACCAGCAGCTTTGATGTGAGGGTCTCCAGTAATCGTCACTAACACTTATTAGACTCTCATACATTCCTCATCGATGGAGCATATCTTTGCGTTCTTGAATATCGTGCAACATTGGCTGTAGACTTTCACTGCAGAACTCGAGGACGCCACACTACACTGATTTCTTGGTCTGAGACCACGCAGTGTACCATTATTTTAAGCATTTATGTATTGCCATCTACGCACTTGTGCTCCAAAGCTCATATGAGTCACTTGCTACCTTCTTGACGTTGTAATTCTCAAATTTTACTTCACCTTTGGATTAGCATAATTGGTAATTTTACTTCTTCCAGTCACACTGCACACATAGATCTCTGTTAGTGAAGGTACAGTCACGGCTCATAAACGCTGGTACACTTGTTTTCTACCTTTCGGGAGCTACGCCAGAAAAATTACTCGTTAGATCATTTTTGTTGCTACGTTAGCTTGCTGCCTATATAGCTTGTGACCGTCAAAAGGAAACAACTGAATTTAGTTCGGTATTACGAAAAAACTGTCCGATACAAAACACAAAGCAGCGCCAGAGCGATGAAATGATGGGAGTCTGCAAAGCAGCGTCTGTGCCGTGCCGTGCCGTGCTCGGTCCTTTGTGCCGGAAAATTACTCCGTGGCGGACGCCGGTTAGCAAATAAATAACAACTCCGCAAACGGCGCTTTAGCTTTCTGGTACAGTGTATCGCGGCATGATGAACGGTGCACTTCGTGATACTGACACAGATCCATAATGCGAAGCATAACTTCGTCACCAATAAGATGGAATATACACACCTGAGTTCAATTTTCATTCGTCCCGCCTCACCACTTTACTCCTACCTCTCCCCTTTCTCCCTCTTAGACCGCAGCCTTTAGTATTCCTACCAGTTTCACAGAGTTAGAGGTACATCCACACGGTCATCGAAAGGAAGAGCATCACATGAGGGACTTAGAAATCACGAAAAATACAAAATCATAAAATAATTGTAACCACAAGATTATGGAGAAGAATGTAACGTCATATACAAAGGGCGTAACTGACAGAAGTAAATTTAAATATTGGAGTCGACTTACGTATTCCATACCATTTAGAGGCAAAAGTTGAGTACATTGGACGTCCCAGCATTCCGAGTCAGGGGTCATAATTCGTCAATAGCGACGATAGTCAAACGTTAAAAAAAAGAGGAATGAAGAAGACCGACATAGAAGGAAATCAACTCTAAAAGAAACTATAAAATCGAAAAACCAGAAAAATGGGGGCTTATGGATTAAGCGAAATTAAATACTAATTATCATGAAAAACAGAACGTAGTGAAAGGCACCAAGCAGAGGTAGTAGAGTAAAAGTGCAATTAATAAAGGAACAGTAAAAAGACGCAGAATAACATTCGTTATTTCAATTTCGTTCCGGAACGGATCTGACACATATGAGAACCGTCATGGGCGGATACCGGCAGAATACTTACCGTACACGTAACCGGTAAACAGGCAGACGCGGCTTACCCGAAAGAGACGTACGGTGCGTGAAATTGTAAATAATCTGAGTAAGAGTGCTGGGTGGCATTCTTACGTTAGACATATAACGTTAAAAAGAAAGTATTCAATCGGCATCCGCTCTTGACGGTTCTCACCGACCTTTGTCGTATCCATTCCAATAAGACTTTATAATAACAAGTCTTACTTTGCATCTTTTTACTGTTCCTTTATTCACAGTAATTTTACTCTACGGCCCCTTATTGATGCTATTAACTACCTCCTGTCTTTTATCAGTATTACCATTCAATTTCACTTTCATCAGTAAGTACTCTTTCTTGTGGTTTTACAATTTTATTGTTCCTTTTAAACTTTACTTCCTTCTATGCAGTTTCCTTCATTCCACCTCTTTCAACTTTTTACTTTCGTCATTATTTTGACGAATTATTACAACTTTACTGGGAGTGTACAAATTATTTATTTCATAAATGCAATTACGACCTTTGGGCCATTTTCAAATGGTACTGCAAAACCTAAAAGAATAAAAAAATGAAACACAGAGTGTATTTACAGAATTGAAAAAACAAGTCATGTAGACTGAAGTACATTACAAAAATTGTCAAAATAACACATCACTTACATTTGCTTAGGCACATGTCAGACTTTAAAAACCTCCTACATGTGTACATACCACCATCAAAACTAAGCCTTTCACTATGGAAATACAGTAACATCAAACGAGAGCGAATCTCTGTACATAGTACATTTATGCAAATAATGTGAATTTGAATTGTTACCAGCGTTTACTTCCTTCAAATTAACCGCTATAAATTCATGTTCTGATACACTGTCTGCATTTGAATTGAGGTCGTTGGCACGAAAATATATTCGCAAGTCATACCGTCGGTGCACGTATCGGAGCTACTACATTACAGCGATAACAATTGTAAGTTACATGTCGTAAAATCGCTTTACATCTGTAAGCAACATACAGCTTTTAATGTAATGATATAGTCGCAAGGTACAAGGGGACAGGATAGAAAAATTTATAGCATAGTAACGTAAAAATACATGTGCCATCTGTTCTAAAGGTCTGTCAGAGCCTTGGATACTCATGAGAAACATTGCACCAGCAGTATTACGTGTTACTTTGTTTGCGTATACATTTCAACTGTTAAAAATTACAAAAGGCACAAAATGCTCGTCTGTGAAACAGCCAAGAGTGCAGCTCAACAAACTGAGGCAACACATGTCGAGATGCTACCTCGTAAATGCAGTATATATCATTTTAGTAAGCTCTAATGTGTGGAATGAAATTATGTAAAAAACGTAAGCACATGTAGTAATACAATTCCAAGATGCTCAAAGTGCTTTGGAGAAAAAGTAACAAGTAATTAACTGATATTATAATGCTCTGTTAAAATAGATTAGATAGGACAAGATACACTCAAAAGATAAAATGAGACATAAAGGATAAAATAGCTTTACAAAAATGATACTTATGGGAGAGCACTTGATTCCCCTTCTATTATGTATAAAAATTGTAATGCAATAGAAAACATCGGGAGCACATACAAAACTTGTTACAAAACATTTTTGACGAGCTGATAAAATGCGTCATATAAGTTAAGATATTCTAAAAATAAAGAAAATATTATAATAAAAAATGGTAGCGCAAGTTATTCTCCCATGTTATCAAATAAAAACATCGTTAGCCCCATACATATAATAAAATTAAGGTACACATGTTTCTGTACAAAATGTTCTGGCGATATACCTGCATTAGATGGGAAAAGTTGATGCGTCCTTATGCCACATTACTTTCTATCATTTGCACATAGGATAGATTGGAAGTTACAGTATCTAAAAATCTTCCGTTTCTTAAACAAGTCTGATCATCAAGCAAGTCGTTGGTACAATTTTTAATGTAGTTATAAATTTATGTTTGCTTCACATTGCTCATAATCCTACTTTTAAGCATTGAATGCAGTATTGTACGGGCTGAATCTCTGTTGCTCACCATTTGTTCATTCTAACCGAAACGTTTGCTAAAGATAAACGTACTACTTACTCTCTGTCTGCTTACAATGGTTTTTTTTCCGTCACTGGACGCCCGCTCAGACTGTCGGCCGTGTTCTGTTCCGTAGACTCCGACCTTCCAAACTTTTGATCTATCTATGCTGGCCGGCCGGAGTGACCGAGCGGTTCTAGGCGCTACAGTCTGGAGCCGCGCAACTGCTACGGTCGAAGGTTCGAATCCTGCCTCGGGCATGGATGTGTGTGATGTCCTTAGGTTAGTTATTGCCACTGACCAACTGCACCAGGTTGAAGAGTTGTTATGCCTGATTGTCCATTTTGAGATTTGTGCTGATGCCTTGCAGGTTCCCCACTCAGTTACATTATGTTTATTATAGCCTTTGACCTGAGGTTCACTGAGTAGTGTACTTTCGGAAATACTAAAGGGGCACTCTAAGAGATCTGAGGGGTCACACAATACAGTTAAAGTTATCACCCCATGTTCTAAGTTCTAGGGGACTGATGACCTCAGAAGTTAAGTCCCATAGTGCTCAGAGCTATGTGAACCATTTTTTATCTATGCTGTGTGTAATTTTCTTACGTAATATATTGTCGGTATGAAAACTGATTCCCATGTTAGTTTTCTCGACTACCAGTGCGATTTTATCCGAGACCTCACGTAAGTATGGTACTTCGGCAAACTTAATCAATTTATAGTTGGCACTTTCTTTTTGTAGTGTAATGTCATCAGTTATGACTGCTCTCTCCGTTTTAACTTTGCCCTCAAGTATTTCAGTGGTCATTTTCGCCCGTAACCCATTCTTATTAGCTACTACTTGCAAGACAGATATTTCCTTATTTATTTACTTATCGTCTAGAGGCAGGTCGCTTAGTCTGTGTGGAACAGAATTAAAATAGGCTCGCTTATGGCACTCTGGATGGCAAGAGCCATTACTTACGATACCATCCGCAGTGGTTGGCTTGCGAAAAATTAAAAATTTGTGTTGGTTGTTGATATTTAAACTTTGGAGATCTGAAAAACTTGTACTTTCGTTACCTTCTATTTCTTTCGTAGATTTTACGGTTGAGTGCAAGTTATTAAGATGGTCGGGCGTTATATCTATATCGGTGACAGATCTCTCAAAAAGTACTAAAGTATCATCCACAGATCTTTTATAGTAGCGAATTTTCTTTGCTGTCTGTTCGAAATCGGCGATAAAACGTGACCCAAAGGCCGAAATTGATATTGTGAAATAAATAATTTATAGTCAACGACGAATATGATGTCCTTAAAAAAGTTCTTTCGAAGTTGGCAGACCATGAGAAGTTAATAACCATCTTCCCTATAAAATTTTCATACCTGTTTCCGTAAGTACTACTATTTCCGTAAGAGCGGCTGGTCCACACGTCGCGCCGCGTTCGTTTGTAGCCTCGAGTGGCGCTCCGAAGCGACGCGTGGCGGACACATCGAAGTGGAGCTCTGCTGTTTCCATTAATTTGATGTGTCAAAACGTGAGATGAGTTAGGGTTTAACGTGAAGTCCTGTCCGCGCCACGCACCACCACGCCGCCGCAGACGTCTGATTCACTCCACGCCTCTCCATGTTCACTACGCCTTATCGCACATCGTTTCAATCTCGTCATCATCTGCAGTCTAATATACCTTGTACTACTGTGCTGGTGGTCGGCTTTCTGTCTATCTTCTCTACGATAATGCCGTTCATAGCAGCTCAAGTGCATTTTTGTTCTCTTATCCGCTAATACACATATTGCTTCATTACCTACATTTACATCTACCTCACACTGTGGAAGCCACATAATGGTGAGTGACGGAGGGTACTTCTGGTACCAATAACTGACCCTGTCCTTTCCTGCTCCACTCGCGAATAGAACGCGGGAAGTGTAATTGTCCGTAATCCTCTGTATTAGCTGTAATTTCTCGAATTTCCTCGACTTCGATCATTTCGCGTGAAATATGTGGGAGGTAGTAACATGTTGTCTGAATCTCCCCCGGAAAGTGCTCTCTCGAAGTTTAAGTAGTATACCTCTCCGTGACGCACAATGCCTCTTGTAACATCTGACAATGGAGTTTTGTTGAGCATCTTTGTAGCGCTCTCGCGTCGGCAAAATGACGTAAAGCGGCGCTCTTCGTTGGATTTTCTCCATCTCTTCCATCAGTCATATCTGGTAAGGATCCCAGATTGGTGAACAGTACTCAAGAATCGGTGGAACAAGCCCCTAGTATGCCATTTCCTTCGTGGATGAGACCCGTTGCCGTAATATTCTTCTTATGAACCACAGTCTGCCATCTGCTTTTCCTGCTATATGGTTTATGTGGTCTTTCCACTTAAGGTCGCTCTGGATAGTTACTCCTAGATATTTTACGGTAGACAATGTTTCCAGAAATATGTCATAAATAGTGTAGCTGTGGAGTAGTCATCTTTTCCTGTGTTTGCGCAATATTTTACATTTATTTACGTTCATGGTCAACTGTCAGAGCCTGCGCCAACGATCAATCTTCTGCAGGCCATTCTGCAGAACGATACTGTCTTCTGACATTGCTACGTTCTTATAGACAGCCGCACCATCTGTGAACAGTCTTAAACAGTTTATGACACTTTCTACTATGTCATTTACATGTATATAGTAACTAACCATCATACTTTCTTGGGATACTGTCTGACGTACATTCACACCATTCGATTTTCTTGCCGTTAAGTGTGACGAGTTGAATTGTTTCTGCTAGGATGTCTTGAATCCAGTAGCAAATATGGTGTGATACTCGGTAAGCTCCTTTTTTTCACCAAACAGCAGAACAGCAGCTCGGGACGGTGTCAAATGTCTTCCTGAAGTCACGAACTCGGCATCAACTTGGGCGCCATTGTCTACAGTGCTATAGATTGCATGGAAGAATAGAACTAACGGACTGAGTTTCCCAAGACCTCTGTTTGCGGAATCCATGTTGATTTTTATAGGGGATATTTTCGTTCGCCAAGAACGTCACAATTCGTGAGCATAAAAAGTGTTGCACAATTCTAGAACAGATATACATCTACATCTACATCTAAATGACTACTCTGCAATTCACATTTGAGTGTTTGGCAGAGGGTTCATCGAACCACAAACATACTATCTCTCTACCATTCCACTCCCGAACACCGCGCGGGAAAAATGAACACCTAAACCTTTCTGTTCGAGCTCTGATTTCTCTTATTTTACTCTGATGATCATTCCTACCTATGTAGGTTGGGCTCAACAAAATATTTTCGCATTCGGAAGAGAAAGTTGGTGACTGAAATTTCGTAAACAGATCTCGCCGTGACGAAAAACGTCTTTGCTTTAATGACTTCCATCCCAACTCGCGTATCATATCTGCCACACTATCTCCCCTATTACGTGATAATACAAAACGAGCTGCCCTTTTTTGCACCCTTCCGATGTCCTCCGTCAATCCCACCTGGTAAGGATCCCACACCGCGCAGCAATATTCTAACAGAGGACGAACGAGTGTAGCGTAAGCTATCTCTTTAGTGGACTTGTTGCATCTTCTAAGTGTCCTGCCAATGAAACACAACCTTTGGCTCGCCTTCCCCACAATATTATCTATGTGTTCTTATTGTGGTGTCACCACCAGACACCACACTTGCTAGGTGGTAGCTTTAAATCGGCCGCGGTCCATTAGTACATGTCGGACCCGCGTGTCGCCACTGTCAGTAATTGCAGACCGAGCGCCACCACACGGCAGGTCTAGAGAGACGTACTAGGACTCGCCCCAGTTGTACGACGACTTTGCTAGCGACTACACTGACGAAGCCTTTCTCTCATTAGCCGAGAGATAGTTAGAATAGCCTTCAGCTAAGTCCATGGCTACGACCTAGCAAGGCGCCATTAACCATTTCTGGAGAGAGTCTCACTTGTATCATCAAGAATGCTGTATACAAATGATGGATTAAAGTTAAGTACTCCAGAAGCTACGTACTTTTCTTTATAGCATTCATTACGTATCCTGTTTCAGGCTTAAGCACCTGCGTGAGTTGACGCGTGCATTTCGGCCTCCTCTTGCCCCACAGTGTTGGCTCTTCTGCCAACACTACACTTATAATGATGTGCATCTGACCTCCGATCCTTCTTGAAAACGGAAATGACCTTTTTTTCCAGTCGCATAAATCGCAAAGAGGGCATTTCTGGCCAAGGGAAGTCTAATAGTATAAAACGTAGGCCTTAATTTGAGGAATAAATTTCTGAGAATGTACGTTTGGAGTACAGCATCGTATGGTAGTGAGACATGGACCATAGGAAAACGAGAGCAGAAGAGAATCGAAGCGTTTGAGGTGTGGTGCTGCAGATGAATGTTGAAAATTAGACGGGGGATATAAGGTACATATTCTTTTCATCTCCGATTCTGCCCAGAACCTCCATGTGGAAAACACTGACAAGGAGAAGTGACAGAATGATACAACATCTGTAAAGACATGAGGAAATGACTTCCATGTTACTAGAGGGAGGTGTAGAGGGCAAAAACTGTAGAGAAAGACAGATATTGGAATATATCCAGCACATAACTGAGGACGTAGGTTGCAAATGTTACTCTGAGATGAAAAAGTCGGCGCAGAAGGGGAATTCGTGGCGGGCTGCATCACACCAGTCAGAAGTCTGATGGCACAAAAAGATGTGCCCTTTGTTGTTCCATAGGTCTATCATTAACTGCCGTTAGAAGGAGAGAAATTTCTTTCGCATGATCTTTGTAGAAACTTACGGGTATCTCATCTGGGTCTGACGCCTTTCCACTACTAATCGTGTGTTGTTGCTTTCCTTTTTAGCGATCGGCTATCTCAATATCTGCCGTTTCGTAAGATGGTTGAAAATAGGTACGGTGTTACGCTCTCCCGAATCCAATATTTCGGCGTTCTCTCTGTTATCTTCCGTTTCGGTGCCACCACCGTCACTGAGTGAATGAACAGTGGATTTCGATCCGTTTGCTAACTTTAAGTAAGACCAAACCCAATTAGGATTTTTACTCCGATCAGTTAACAAAATTTTACTTACGAAGTCAGCGGCTGCCTCTCTCATTGCTCTTCTTAGGCTCATTTTCGCTTTCTTTAGCTTTTGTTTGTCAGCTACGTATTGGCTTCTCTTGAATCTGTGGTGAAGCTCTCTTTGTTAACGTAGCAGTTTTCAAAAATGTTCAAATGTGTGTGGAATCTTATGGGACTTAACTGCTACGGTCATCCGTCCCTGAGCTGACACACTACTTAACCTAAATTATCCTAAGGACAAACACACACACCCACGCCCGAGGGAGGACTCCAACCTCCGCCGGGACCAGGCGCACAATCCGTGACTGCAGCGCCTTAGACCACTCGGAGCTGTTTTCTAACAGGGCTATTAAACCCCGGTGGGTCATTCCAATCTCTTAAGATCTTGCTCGGAACATATTTTTCTGAGACAAATTGATCGTTGGTTTCGAATATTTTCTATTTCTGCCCCAAATCTTCGTTCTCAGTACTGAACATTTCATGCTGACTACTGAGGTACTCTGCTGTTTGTGCCCTGTCACTCTTGCTGACCTTCCTTCACATTCCTTGTAAAAACTGCAGTCATACCTTGTGTTACAGCCTTATGATCATTGACACCTCGCTCTACGTTAAGTGATTCGATTGTTTCATATCTGTTCGTGTTAGGAGGTCTAAGACTTTACCTTCACGAGGTGGGACCTTAATTATCTGCTCGAAGTGATTTTCGGACAACACATTCACAATAATGTCACACGAATCCTTGCCTCTGGCACCATTTTCAGTGACGTGACTCTCCCAGTCTATACCCGGCAAGTTGAAGTAACGCTCTATTACAACTGCATGTTCAGGAAAATTAGTAACGATAGTCTGCAAGTTCTCTCTGAAGCGCTCTACCGCATGTCCGAAAAAGAAGACACCATGCAGAATCCACAGTTGTTATACATTATACACTCCTGGAAATTGAAATAAGAACACCGTGAATTCATTGTCCCAGGAAGGGGAAACTTTATTGACACATTCCTGGGGTCAGATACATCACATGATCACACTGACAGAACCACAGGCACATAGACACAGGCAACAGAGCATGCACAATGTCGGCACTAGTACAGTGTATATCCACCTTTCGCAGCAATGCAGGCTGCTATTCTCCCATGGAGACGATCGTAGAGATGCTGGATGTAGTCCTGTGGAACGGCTTGCCATGCCATTTCCACGTGGCGCCTCAGTTGGACCAGCGTTCGTGCTCGACGTGCAGACCGCGTGAGACGACGCTTCATCCAGTCCCAAACATGCTCAATGGGGGACAGATAGGGTAGTTGACTTACACCTTCTAGAGCACGTTGGGTGGCACGGGATACATGCGGACGTGCATTGTCCTGTTGGAACAGCAAGTTCCCTTGCCGGTCTAGGAATGGTAGAACGATGGGTTCGATGACGGTTTGGATGTACCGTGCACTATTCAGTGTCCCCTCGACGATCACCAGTGGTGTACGGCCAGTGTAGGAGATCGCTCCCCACACCATGATGCCGGGTGTTGGCCCTGTGTGCCTCGGTCGTATGCAGTCCTGATTGTGGCGCTCACCTGCACGGCGCCAAACACGCATACGACCATCATTGGCACCAAGGCAGAAGCGACTCTCATCGCTGAAGACGACACGTCTCCATTCGTCCCTCCATTCACGCCTGTCGCGACACCACTGGAGGCGGGCTGCACGATGTTGGGGCGTGAGCGGAAGACGGCCTAACGGTGTGCGGGACCGTAGCCCAGCTTCATGGAGACGGTTGCGAATGGTCCTCGCCGATACCCCAGGAGCAACAGTGTCCCTAATTTGCTGGAAAGTAGCGGTGCGGTCCCCTACGGCACTGCGTAGGATCCTACCGTCTTGGCGTGCATCCGTGCGTCGCTGCGGTCCGGTCCCAGGTCGACGGGCACGTGCACCTTCCGCCGACCACTGGCGACAACATCGATGTACTGTGGAGACCTCACGACCCACGTGTTGAGCAATTCGGCGGTACGTCCACCCGGCCTCCCGCATGCCCACTATACGCCCTCGCTCAAAGTCCGTCAACTGCACATACGGTTCACGTCCACGCTGTCGCGGCATGCTACCAGTGTTAAAGACTGCGATGGAGCTCCGTATGCCACGGCAAACTGGCTGACACTGACGGCGGCGGTGCACAAATGCTGCGCAGCTAGCGCCATTCGACGGCCAACACCGCGGTTCCTGGTGTGTCCGCTGTGCCGTGCGTGTGATCATTGCTTGTACAGCCCTCTCGCGGTGTCCGGAGCAAGTATGGTGGGTCTGACACACCGGTGTCAATGTGTTCTTTTTTCCATTTCCAGGAGTGTATATAGATTGAAAGTGGAGAGGGGAATGAAAGAAAGCAAAGAGTGGGGGGGGGGGGGGGGCATCACTGCCGCCAGGACGTTACGCGGCAATAACGGCGATGAGTGAAAATGTGTACCGAACCGGGATTTGAACCCGGGATCTGCTGCTTATTAGTCAGGTGCGTTAACAACTGCGATATCCGGGAAACAGCGTTATCGTGACTGCGCGGACCACCTGGACACTCTTCACAGCCGATCCACACTCCATCGAGCGCCACATATCCGCAATCCCCGTCGATTTCTTCCATATTCGCTCTCTGAGATCCCGGTCCCGGGTTCAAATCCCGATTTGGTGCACATTTTCACCTGTCGCCGCTGATTCCACATAATATCCGGATGCAACTGACAGCATAGATCCCCCCATTTTCTTTTCCTTCATTCCTGTCTCCACCTTCAACTTACATATAGTCTATGAAAACATCCGATTACCATTTTTGACCGATCTTTGATGTTTAACTTTACCCAGGTTAATTCATATTCGAAATCCGTGATAACGTTGCTAGATATTATCGAATTCCTTACTGCAATAAATACACCGCCACCATTCGCGACTAACCTATTCTTAGGATAAAGATTCCATTCTGAACTTAGGATTTCGTTGCTACTCTGTTCCTAATACTACCTGGCCATCGTAACCTTCAATAAGCGATACTAATTCTGAGATCTTTCCATGTATACTCCTACTGTTTACTAACATCATATTGACCTTTTCTATATCCAATCTGCGAGGACGAGCATACTCTGAGAACAATGAGGCTGATGTAACATCAGCTTTGGTAGATAATCCGTCACTAATGCCGAGAAGAGTTTCTCTAACCTACAAAACTCCGTGTGAACAACGAACACACTCCGCTACTCTTGTAACCGCTTCTTGTGTGTAGTACACGCCTGACCTGTTAATAGGAATAGTCAGCTCAGACTGTACCCCACGTGCGATTTAGTTGTTTTCACCAAAGTCAGCCATCGCCCGAAAGGAACTGAGGATGGCATCAGAATCCAATTTCGTGCCGACATGTGCCGATATTTGCAGCCGGTTGCACCCATTTCGCTCGATAGCCGCCGGCAGGGCCTTCTCCTCTTCACGGACGAGCCCCCCCCCCCCCCCCCGCACCATCTCGACAAACATACCGCGTGCATAATGGAATTCTTTCCCAGTCTGCTGGCTATTTTCCTGAGGATCTCCATTACCAGCATGACGTTGGAGCCCCCAATGACTGGCATACCCGCCCTCTGCACTTGTCCGGAGTGCGGAGGAAAATCGGCCGCTGGCCCAACAGGGGAGACATCCCGTGGCGGCACAGAAGTATTATCAGCACCGTGTAGCACCTCGTACCTGTTCCTAAGGCGTAAGGGGCAAGCCGTGCAGCGAATTCCCTCTTTTGCATTCCGTCCAGTGACAAGCGAACCCACCAATGTCTGCCACTCAGTCTCGAGCAAAGACGAATCATTCAGACAACCACGTCACCAAATGTTTCCAACGGCGCCAAGGGTGGCGAAGGTCTCGACACCGGTGCCCTGATTCCATCACTGCCTCGATCAGAAGCCAGAAGCCTGTCGACCGTGTCCAACACATCCTCCAGCTCTTTACGAGCAAAAGCCAAATCTCCTTGTGTCCACTCGCAAGATGCACGATCCCTATCCTTACCATATTGTGTAAAAAAACTGAATAGGATCTTAAAAATATAAACAAAGCAGTGAGGTGTAACTGAGGAATGACAAACAGACCACTTCAAAAGAGAAAATTATCCGACTGTGGCGGTACTAAGGTTGGAATATAGCCAAAATATAAAAGAGTAAATGGACGCTAAAATCAGCTGTGTAGAGTTCTCACCGTAACCTGCGATCAATAGAGCGGCTGGTTCTTCCAATGTTAAATCATCCCAACATGATTTTCTTACTCTTAAAATCTTGCTCGTTCGTAGTAAATCAGAGTCTTCCTAAAAGTACTACAATGACGTTACCAGTACTGTTCCAATTCGTTGAGCAGCATAATCTAAGTACCTCCGTAAATTAAGTACCCCCACTAACTTATTAATTGTCGTTGCTAAATGACAGATTGCACAAATTTTTGTCAGAGAGCTGATGATGATGGTATGTGGGGCGCTTAACTGCACGGTCATCAGCGCACGTACAAAGTCCCAATTTTTACACAGTCCAATTTTTTTCTCAGTCAAATCTAGCCACTGTCACGAATGATGATGATGATGATGAAATGATGAGGACAATACAAACAACCAGTCCCCTGGCAGAGAAAATCCCCAACCCTGCCGGGAATCGAACCCGGGACCCCGTGATCCAGAGGCGGCAACGCTAGCCACTAGACCACGAGCTGCGGACGTCAGAGAACTGTTGCTTACTTAAGAAAGGAATATAGTGTGTTTTGTATAACTGAGTGAATGTTTGTAATGAAACCAGTGACAAAGGCTAAATATTCCATCTCAAACGGTGTCTTATTCTGCACTGAGAAATGAGAGTTGTAAAATAAATTGCTAGTTGCTCATCAGCGTCGAAACAATGAAAATTTCCTCTTTTGACAATTGATACTTTGTCATACTATAAAACAGTGCTTCTTCTAGTTCTTTAATCTTGCTAACTGGTTCTCTGTTATCAAAAATGCTATGCAGCATTTTTCTTGGTATGTGAAACGTCAGAACTTTTTGTAGCTTAATTATTTTCGCAAGTACAGTCCGAGAAATTTCAAATCATACTTACACCTACCAGTGGGCGACACTAACGATTCTGCCTTTATCTGTACTTTTAATAATGATTATAGGCGTGTGTTGTAATTTCGGTGGGCGATTTTTATTCTGAACTATGTGAGAATCAGGTGTTACTGGACGTGTACTTATTCCAGTTCTGTTAGTCACCTCCTCGTCCCCCTCCCTCAGTCCATTTCCTCCTCCCCCTCTCTGGAATGACCTCCTCATCTTCTCCTCCCCCTCTGTCAGTATTTATACTCCTCCTTTGTCCACATACTCTTCCCTTTCTGTGTGTAAAGTAACTAAGTACTCTCATGCTCAAATACTTGAATAAAATGTGGGCGCTCGCGCGTCATAGGCAACACTTCTTTTTCACCGTCACCCCCACACCTTTAGTGGTTCTTCCCCCCACAGCGATTCTTTCTAGACAGTGAGTGATAGTTTGGCTGAAATAGGTCCAGTCGTTTAGGAGGAGATGTAGAATTACATAGATATCCCGGGTGATCAAAAAGTCAATATAAATTTGAAAACTTAATAAACTACGGAATAATGTAGATAGAGAGGTAAAAATTGACACACATGCTTGGAATGACGTGGGGTTTTATTGGAACCAAAATAAAAAGTTCACAAAATGTCCGACGGACGGGGCTGGACAGCGAAACTGCTACCGTGACGGGTGAGAGGTACGCCGACATGTTACAGAATCGCATCATCCCCAGCCTGGCTGATAAACACCTGCTGGAACGTACGATGTTTATGCAGGATGGCGCTCCACCCCATATTGCTAGACGCGTGAAAGATCTCTTACGCGCGTCGTTTGGTGATGACCGTGTGCTCAGCCGCCACTTTCGTCATGCTTGGCCTCCCAGGTTCCCAGACCTCAGTCCGTGCGATTATTGGCTTTGGGGTTACCTGAAGTCGCAAGTGTATCGTGATCGACCGACATCTATAGGGATGCTGAAAGACAACATCCGACGTCAATGCCTCACCATAACTCCGGACATGCTTTACAGTGCTGTTCACAACATTATTCCTCGACTATAGCTATTGTTGCGGAATGATGGTGGACATATTGAGCATTTACTGTAAAGAACATCATCTTTGCTTTGTCTTACTTTGTTATGCTAATTATTGCTATTCTGATCGGATGAAGCGTCTCTATCGGACAGTTTTTGAACTTTTGTATTTTTTTGGTTCTAATAAAACCCCATGTCATTCCAAGCATGTGTGTCAATTTGTACCTCTCTATCTACATTATTCCGTGATTTATTCAGTTTTCAAATTTATACTGACATTTTGATCACCTGGTATAAATGGCTACATATATACGGACACACATCTTTATACTATGAACAAATATGCGAGGGCTATCCGGAACGTAAGGAACGATTGGTCTCGAAACGGAAACTGCAGTGAAAACCTGGTGAAGCTTTGCACCGATGTGTTGGACAGTGCCTCTAGTATGCCCGAAGATTGTGTGACGTCGCTCTTATCAGTTCTGAGTGCACAGTAAACGTGAAAAGATACCTAGAAAATAGTGTCTCCCGCCAAGTATCGGTGTCTACCGAGAGATTTCGCCTTATTTCATGCAACCGCACATAACGTAGCTCTCATGCAGTTCCTTCTTCATAAGTTCCTTCTTCGTAATAGTTCTCTGCCGCACGTTGGAGGGGCAGTGAGAACGCTGCTGCAGCATTTTCGATGGGAAATGTTTGATCACTCACCCGACTTGGCTTCCTCTGCTCGCTTGAATCGCTGGCTATGATGAAATTTTGCCACAGACAACGAGCTGCAGTCCAGCGTATAAATTTGTCAGAATGCACGGGAGGCTGCCTTCTATCTAGAGGGCACTGAAAAACCGGTACAACGTTATAATACATGTCTAAGTAGAAGCGGCGACTATGTAGAGAAGTAGCTGAAAGGTGTATCTAACTGTTGCAAGTAGAACAGTTTTGATTTTTACTGTGGTTTCCATTTCGCGACCGATTATTCCATACTTTCCGAACAGTCCTCGTAGATTATACGGTCGAGTTACAATAGCACTCACCACTTCCTGCTGAGCCGCTACAGAGTGGGGAAAAACAGCGTTGTAATAAAGTGGGAAATGGATAGGGGACGTCGATCCGAGCAAAATTTTCCAAACAGCCATAAATCTGATATCCTGCGCTGTGGAGTTAAAGCCATAAAACGACAGCCAATCAGCGACGAGTGTGCAGAAATCAACCTTCGTGAAGGGCCGGTACAGCCCGCGACAATCATTTGTAAACATGCCAGAAATTTTCTAGAGGTAGCACCGATCGTATCTTCGAAGATGTCCGCCTTATAGCGACGCCGAAAGTAGGTTTTCGAGTATTGGCCGATGAAAGTGATTTGACAAAAAAGTTTGTTTAAAATTTAATTTCTGTTTTCTGAATGAGATTTTCACTCTGCAGCGGAGTGTGCGCTGGTATGAAACTTCCTGTCAGATTAAAACTGTGTGCTGGACTGAGACTCGAATTCGGGACCTTTGCCTTTCGCGGGCAAGTGCTCTACCCGCGAAAGGCAAAGGTACCGAGTTCGAGTCTCAGTCCGGCACACAGTTTTAATCTGCCAGGAAGCTTTAATTTCTGTTTTCTTTTCTACAGTTGTCTTAGTTTGCACAATTATTTATTTACAGTACTTGTTAGAAAGAAATATCACTCAAGCCGCCTGTAAATCAGAAAAAATTAAAAAATGTTTCTTTACCCTTCATACGGTGGCAACGGCCTTGCCGCAGTGGATACACCGGTTCCCGTCAGATCACCGACGTTAAGCGCTGTCGGGCGTGGTCGGCACTTGGATGGGTGATCATCCAGGCCTCCGTGCGATGTTGCCATTTTTCGGGGTGCACTCAGCCTCGTGATGCCAATTGAGGAGCTACTCGACCGAATACTAGCGGCTTCGGTCACTAATACCATCATAACGACCGGGAGAGCGGTGTGCTGACACCACGCCCCTCTTATCCGCAGCCTCTTCTGAGGATGACACGGCGGTCGGATGGTCCCGGTATGCCACTCGTGGCCTGAAGACGGAGTGCTTTTACATTTCATACGAGAACGTGCTGAAATGTAATGCAGTAGACCTTTTTATTCTCTTCTCAATATCGGTTTGAGTACTACGTGTGATGCATATTACTCGATCGACTTTCCCTCTTGTTTGGCTCAAGCTGCAATCTTCTGCCGTTAGAGGGCTCCGATAAAGTGTAACATGGCGGTGTGTAACCTAACTATGTTACTGCGTGAGAAACAGCGCACTGTAATAGAGTTTGAGGAATTCGAAGAGTTTGTTCATACATAGAGCATCCTCTCCTCCAGCACGACAATGCCGGGCCACACAACCAGCACTGCGACATTCTCAACAGTCCGTCGTCTTGGTTTCACTGTCATCGTTCATCCTCATCTGTTTCCATACTTAAAGAACAGCTCTGAAGGCATCACTTGATAGTGATGAAGCGGAGCAAGCAGAGCTGGGATTGCGGATCCGTCAACAAAGTCAAACACTCTACAATGACAATATCAACAAACTGGTCTGTCATCGGGAGAAATGTGGTCGTCGCCAGGATGACTATGTTGAGAAATTATTTATAGACCGTTAAGTGGTTTTAGTTGATTTGGATTTCCGCAGCTACTCATTTCCATGTCTGTCACTTTGACGTTCGTGGGACGACTTGGAGGAGAAAGATCTTATAAAAAACAGAAATTTACTTCTTTCGACTTTGCATCTGTCATCCTCCGCTCCAGTTACCACTATGAGCCTCGGGCCTGCTTCTTGTCAGCTCCCAGTAGCCGCCACCAGCTGCTGTGTCCCACTGCTGCCCCGTCACGCCGCTCACGGGACGCGAGACAGAACAGAAGCCGCATCTCCTGAGGGAGCCGACCGCCTCCTCTGGGTGCACGCACCTCGGCATTCCTGTCGCCTTCGTGAAACTCGGCACACGCCCTGGAAGGCACCGGACATTTTATAGTGTTTCGCAGTTTGGACAGCTGCCGTGGTCAGTCTCTCTAAACTTCTCTGGGTCCATTTACCCTCCACCCCCCGCAGCCGTTCTCTCTCTCTTCTTGTCTCCATCCGTCCACCTCTTCTACAACTCTTTTTTTTTTCTGTTGCCTCCTGCTTCGCTCCTGCGGCTGAGTTGCAACTGTATAGTGGAGAATATACAACTTTACGCCTGCTCCTTTATCCCGCCCGTCCGAGCCCTCCCTTTAACCAGTCGTTGACTTGAAAACCTCTCTCCGCAACAGCACAAAATACGATTTTAATTCTATAAACTGTACTGAATTTTCTTCTTAATTTTTCGCTTGTCTTCCTTGCTAAGACCAGTAACCATACGTCTCCTGAAACCTTCCCGTCTCCTCTATATCTCTTTTGTTTTACGCAACCTTCCCTTCTACAATAACCTATGAAACCTTTCCTTAGGATTCCTATCTCTTGCTTAGTAATAACAAATGAAATCTTCCCTTTGAAATTTTTTCCCTTTCTCAAACTTCGCATACAAATTTAATTGCTCCTTATTAAAAGTGATTTTCTGATTATTTCGACAAAACATAGAATGTGTCGTCGTCGTGGTCCTCAGTCGTTATCTGCGATAACCCAGAACTTTTCCTTACCTTTTTTACTGTTACTTTATCGCCATCTGACTGCTACATCGAACTGCGACATGAATATACTTACCCTGTTTTACTATACTCTATTAGCTGCTGGTGGGCTGTCATAATAAGGGGCTGTATTTCTTACCAAAGCTGACGTTATTCTTTAATAGCAAAGCTGACGTTATTCTTTAATTAATTTGACCGAAGTTACGTAATTCATAAACTTTTCCTTGACAACAATAAAATGTTCCAAAGTTTTACGTTGATTGTTTTTGGGATGGATTGTAATGAGTAATGCAACATTGCTGGCAATAATTAATTATATTCTGAATGAAATGATTTTACAAACGTTCAAATGGGACTTACTTTTCACAATAATGTTACAACTAGCATTGCGCAAACATACCTTCAGTAGTCTTGAGTTTCTTATAAAATATAATTCAATAATATTAGTTCCTCTTATGATAATAGTTAGCTGATATCTCTGTACATCCGTTTATAATCTCTTGTAAATCATAGCTAGTGGCTGGCAGGCACACCGCTCCTCTCAACCTCTCGCTTCAGACCTGCTACCGACTCGCTTCACTTCTCGCTTACTACTGACTTCCTACGAACGCTAAAGTGCGGTCTCTCCTGCCAACAATGCTTTCTGGTGCAGACAATCCCTGTTACCATTACAAAACGTATCAATGCGCGGTCTTTCCCACTCTTTTCTCAAAATGTATCCATACGCGGTCTCTCCTGCCCTTTTTAAAATTATATCAATGTGCGGTCTCTCTTGTCAACAATACTTTGGTGCAGACATTCCCTGCTACCACAATTATTTCCAACATGACAAATATGAATTATTCCTACTTAATCCTATTAATAAAATACAAACATATTTCATAAATTGTGGTTTGACAATAGATCATAGAAATATACACGTCTTACACTCCTTTCTGTTCTCGTAACTCACTTCGCGGGTCTGGGTTAATCTGATTACCCCACACACACACAAGTGAGGCAGAAAACTCACTATCAGATTTATTGAGACAAAACTGCCGTTAGTATAGATTTCATATAGTTGCCTGCAACAATTTAGATTCTATGCCCCTCTGATATTTCTACAAGAAAGATGGTTTGCAAAAATTCTGGAACATCGAGCGAAGTGAATTAGTTGTCTTCGTATAGTTTCTATAGTTTTTTTTTAATACCTTATTTACATTCTCTCAATTGCGATGTGGGGTCACACCTACCATTTTGCCGCTGTTTAGTCTTTGATTAACATAATGGGCAATCAAAATGTTTCAATTTGAAGGCGTTGCTGCAGCGTACCTGTAAGTAGTGCGACTTCATTGCGGGTACAAAAGCACCACATGCAGGCAAGGGATTAGTCTGGCATTCGCGTCTTACCGACGTGCCTACGGTAAATGCGAAAACGTGAACTGTGGGACGTTATTACCGAATTCGTCCGAACAGAACCAACGTCCTGCTGTTCTTTTCTTGGCTGCTGAATGACAATCACCGGTACACATCAATCAGAGAATGAAGAATGTCTATCGCACAGCATATCTGTCGAAAACCACCGTTGTGGAATGGTGCACCAAGTTCCGTGCTAGTCGTGATTCGAAATAAGACGCCGGTAGATCTGGGAGGACAGCCTTATCTTCTCGTATTAAGGAGAACAACAACTCAAATGAGAGACAATCGTACACCAGCCCTTTAGTCCTGATCGCCCACAGTGCGATTATGATGCCTTCGCTTCTTTCAAAAAGGCCTTGAAGGATCGACGATTTGTATCGAACGAAGATGTGCAGCATGTAGTTATTTCTTCACGCAGCAGCCCACAGTGTTTTACCAAATGAGTATCTTCAGCCTGGTTGGATGATTGCCTTAGTGTTCAAGGCGATTTTGCCTCACTGGCATACCGATTCTGAACTGTACCACCTCCAACGGAAACTTTTAGATCGCTCCTTATAGAGTTAAAATAAATAAAAAAGACATACTGATAAATTTATTTACCACTTCCAGAGCATTGCTTTAGATTTTCCAGACTATCGTTTTCGATAGACACAATAATATTGACAGGGCTCATCACTCTGGTATTTTGAAGGCTGATTTTAATGCAGCCCAGATGAGGCAACTTCGCCAGTTTACCTCTGCTGCCTAATTATCTTTCTCAAAATCCAACTTGAGGAAGATAACCAGAGAGAAGAGTCACATGGCGGACTGGCCTCACATGGATGGCATTCGCCTGGTGAACTGGTCTCACCTAGATTCCATTCCGAACCCTTGGCTACGTTCTTCGCAAACCTACTATCCCCATACATTTAAGAAAGAAGGTTTACGACACGTAACTCCTGCCAGTAGCAACACTCGGACCCGAAACAGTGGCACAACATGCAATGCAAATCGTCTGCGGGTGTTGCAACAGGCAGGATAAAGAACGACGGAGATGAAGGGGGGGGGGGAGGGGGGGGGTCTATGAAGTTGGATCCATACTGCCCAGGGAAGATCGACATGGAAATCCTTGGAAGAGGGCTATGTTCAGGAATGTACTCGTATATCTAGAGGCTAAAGAAGAAGATGAATAAGAAGATGCACTTATAGTACTAAAAATAATCTCCTGAACTTGATGTGGTGAGGTTTTCAAAAAATGGTTCAAATGGTTCTGAGCACTATGGGATGTAACTTCTGAGGTCATCAGTCCCCTAGAACTTAGAACTACTTAAACCGAACTAACCTAATGACACCACACACATCCATGCCCGAGGCAGGATTCGAACCTGCGACCGTAGCGGTAGCGCGGTTCCGGACTGTAGCGCTCGGCCACCCCGGCCGGCTGTGAGGTTTCCAAAGCCTGTAAATATGATGGTGTTGTGGGCACTCGTCAAAATGTTTCTCTGTACGATTTGGATGCTGGCGGTATTGGAAAGGAAGTGGTATGCAAACGATGTAGAATAAGCACTGCGACGGGCTTAGAGACGGAATATGGGTGGTAGGATGCAAGTTGGATTGCAACTACGCAGGAAAAAGGCGGGTTGGAGACTACGCTGGAGAAGGATGGTCGGATGTGAAGAGAAGGCGGTTAAAATTACCTTGGGAAAATCAGTGGAATGACTGGAGATGTAAAGAAAGTAATAGAGGCTCGGCAAAAATCCACAGTTCTGGTGCATGAAGAGAACATGGGGTGTTGGGAGTCAGTTTTTCGGGAGACTGAGGGAAGAAGAAGGTATTCTAATTGTTTAGGAAGATGTTGAAAGATTTATCGGCTGGTGCAGGTAACAGTAAACGGACACTAAAAGCGACGTGGGGGGCATGATATTCATGAATTTGGAGGAAGTAGTATAATACTGGAAAGGCAAAGATCTACGCAACATTTTACTCTATGAAAACGGGACTGACGAGGGTGCTGCAGGTATGGATGCTATGGATACCATTCGAGTTCATATGTTCGACCAGTTAGTTGTTAGAGTGCGTTTAGTTTATTGTGGGATTTCTTTTGGATCGTCAGTTGACTTGAGTTCCAAGTTAGCTTTTGAGAGACTCTTACTCTAACGTATTTTAGTCTTTCACTTAGGTGAATTCGACTGTTGTGAACTGTGAGGACGGATAGTAGAGATGGTTATTTCAGTAATTATTGTCTGGGTTTACTCAGAACAGATGGAGAAGAACCATTGTTACATCAGGAGGTGGAGCTGTTGAGGTGAAGCTATTACTGGGATGAATGGCGGACAGGACGGACAAGTAGCAGAATGGTGTCGGCAGCGTACTGAACTAGGTGAACGAGAGGGGATGGTTTAGGGACATCGGCCTGCAGTTGAGTGCAAAATCCAACGGTTGTTGCTCCTAGTTCTATGAGTGAGCCGTGTGTGACTCGAGTTCCCACCATCATCTATTTTATACCCTGTTTTTAACTTACTTCCACCTCACTACGTTAATTTAAATTACTTCTGTCACTGAGTTGCTGCTTTGCCTGACCGCGAGCGGCGTTAGCAGCGCGTATCGATACATCCCCTGTCGTTGTATCTTTGCTCGACTGCTATTACTTCCAAGATCTTGTCTGTCGTGAGGCAGTTTCGGTCGGGAATTCGGATCGCGAGTTCGGGTCTGCGAGTCAGTTGGAACGCGTCTGGAGCGCAGTCCGAACCTGCCTGTTGGGTGGAACAGCAGTGAGGTCTGCGTCGACATGGCTCGCCCGACCATTGCCACCACCCATCACTTGAGTCGGGCCACGGTCTTGGTGGATCGTCGGTCGGTCGTCCTACCGGACGACGCGTTTTGGCTCACCGATCGTTCATGAGTCGGCTGTGAGTATGTGTGCGTGTGTGTGTGTGTTTGTGTGCATCGACTCCCGATTTGTCTTCGGGCGTGCTTACTTGCTGTTGTATCGTCCAGGTCTTCGTACAGGTTGTGTGTGTAGTTGGCGTTAGTTCCACTGACGATTGTTTTAAATTTTGTCGGCCTACTGGCTCTGAGAGGTCGGTCGTCTCATCGCCAACGTGTATCTGGTTCTCCGATCGCTTCTGGGCCCCTTCAATTACCATCTTGTGGATCTAGGGTCGGTTCTTTACTAGTGCAGGGAAGTCGTTTAGCCAGTGGGCGTGTTTCCTCTGCATGGTTGGGTTCGAGCCAGTATTTCGGCCGTCATGTGTCTGCAAATAAGTGGGAGACGCACCAGCAGTGCAGTCGCGACGGAGCAGCAGTCGCCGACAGACCAGCGGGGTGCCGTTCGCTTCCTGCGGACCAGGGAAGCCATCTCCACGCGGTGTTGGCTGGGTCCGCTGCCGGTCCCTGCGCATTGTCGGAGCGCGTGTGGAGCTGTCCGATCTCTATGAGCTTCGTGGTTCACCGACACAGGACGTCAAAGTTGAGTAGTGATTTCAACTACCCAAGCCACGTCCATTCATGTTGTGTGGTTCGATACATATTGTGGATAATCACGTTCCTAACTTTTGTGTTTGAGTTCTCATGTATCGATTGGTGGCAAGCAAGTCGTTTTGTCGGTCAATCCGTGGCTGTCCCTCGGTTGGGTTCCGCCGGATCAAGTGTAGTTGGGCTCACCACCTGTCTCGCCTAAGTCAACGAGGGCAGACCGACCTCCCTGGAGGCTTTTGATTGCCACCGGTGTTTAATTATCTGTTGTCAGCTACTTTAAATTTAAGGCTTATGGTTATTTTTTTATTTTCTTAAAAATTTTGTAAAATTATTTTTTAAATTTATCTTTCAATATTAAACATTGCCGCCTTCTGCCTTTAAAAGATTATGGTAATATATTCTAAAATTTTGAAATTTAATTGTGGGCCTCAGCCATTTGTATTGCACTTTGCATATGTTTGCTGTTTTATTATTATTTCATTGCTATCTTAATTGGATTTTTTGTTAAGATTTCTTGTTTGGAGGCCTTCAGCCGTGAAAGAGTTGCATTCGGTAAAGGTCCGGCTATTTGCGGCGTTGATTGTAAAGGTTATTAAGTTACAATAAATGACAATTCGAAGGAGAAACTGACCTCAACTTTTGGACCTTTCCACAATCAAATTACCTGTTCTGCCCAGCGGATTTTGCCGCCGTTTCAAAGAGATTGACATTTATTTACGCTGCTGGCCATTAAAATTACAGCGCCAGAAAATAACTAAATTTAACTTATTATGCACATACATTACAGTAAGATGAATACACGATTATATTTGTACATGATTTTGAGGAATACAGGGTGTGAAATTTAATACACAGAGCTGCCACCTCTGTCAACAACAGTGACTTCTATGCGGCTGGGCATCGATTCAGACAGAGCTTGTATAACAGATACGGGTACGCCATTCCAAGCTGCATCATCTCCATGCCAGAATTCAACATTCGTGGCTGGCGAGTGCTAACGTGTCAAAAAAATGGTTCAAATGGCTCTGAGCACTATGGGACTCAACATCTTAGGTCATAAGTCCCCCAGAACTTAGAACTACTTAAACCTAACTAACCTAAGGACATCACACACACCCATGCCCGAGGCAGGATTCGAACCTGCGACCGTAGCAGTCCCGCGGTTCCGGACTGCAGCGCCAGAACCGCTAGACCACCGCGGCCGGCGCTAACGTGTCAATCTCTCCGCAAGCGGTGATCAGATGTTTTCAATGGGCGGTAGATCTGAAGTTCGTGATGAGCAGACTGCCGAACTCCCTTTGTATCGAAGTAGGACAGAACAGCACGGGCAACGTACGGTGTTGCATTATCTTGTTGAAGGTAGTGTCATGGAGATCAGTCAGATAGGGTAAGGATACCGCCGCTAAGATGTCAGAAATATAACGGATACTGTGCAAATACGGCTATGCAAGCTGGAACAGATCGTATGGTATACCCAGTGTCACAACGTACCATCATCCCTAGTCATCACAGATCTTTTTTTGGTCTCTTGCTAAGACCTCTAAAAATAAATGTAAGTCTAGTGGTTGTGGAAATGGTTTGTTTATTCTAAAATAAGTAACGCCTAGGCATTCCTCTGTAACAAAAATAAATTCTGAAACTTATTCTAGTGCTAAATATTAAAAGAGGCAGTAACTGATTTCCATTTACAGTAATTACTAAGATCTTTAAAATCGTTAGTAAAAATTGTTATTATACAGTTGTGATTCAGCTGCTCCTGTCGCTGTTGTTTTATGGAACACTCAATGTCATAACTGGCCTTCATAAACCACGGCGAGATTTTCATACTCTCTCAGTCGGTCGCTACGCGCAAACTACTGGTCCTGCCCTGCCGGGAAGTCTTCGTAGTGGTTAGCTCACCTCAAAGTGTCCACTCAAAGATAAGTTCCCCTAGCAGACGGATAAGTGACTATAGGTTCTTTGATACAGACAAGTGCTAATCGATGCACATATGAACATACTGAGGGATAGGTGTTGACATCAGACGACTCTCAGCGATCATTGCCAAAAGTTGAATGAAGCGCTCGAAGTATTGTTGTTCAGACGAGACTTTGCAAAAATCGTAAAATATCACGCAATGAAAACCGACATGCGGAATTTCCATTTAGTCACAAACACTGCTTCCTTAGGTGCTCACTGTAAACAAACCGTTCGTCTCATTTCCGACTGTCATTTTTTTTAACAAACAGACTTAAGAGCAGTAGTGACATCACAAGTCAAGAGTAACAACTAGGGGCCGTTTGTGAAAACATAAAAGGGGACCTTCCTACGGATTCGTGTAACTTAAGTCGGCACACCCTCTCGATGTTCAAATAGTCCTCTGAAGTCCTAAAATCCATCTCCTTTATCAACTATCAGACAATATATCGTTCGCGGATGTAAACAATGTGGTCTGTTTCAGTGTATGAACAATAAGTAAAATCAGTGGGGAAATTGACCACAGGTGTGTCACGGCCGTAGTGGTGCCAAAGTAACGGCGGTTCTCCGAATGAGGTTTGGAACCGCCGGTCGTCTGACACTGCTGCTCGTTACTGGCCCCCAGAGATGGCCCGCGGTAGGAAGAAGTCTGCCCAAAGAAGTTGCGGCCTTTATGCGCGAACAAATCAGCGCCAACGAGTCGCCTCCAGGTTCGGTTGCCACGGAAATGGCCGGCATTACAGCAACGACCTCGTTTCCGGCTGGGCCGCTCCTCTCCGGCGACACAGCGTCCCTTTGTCTCCGCACACTGCGTGGCTTAGTGCGACCTCCGTTACAACAAAGCAGCAGATCGTTTCTCTTCCGTCGCCCATATCCCCTGTTATTATTCTTTTTGTGTTAACATAATTGAAAAAGTAGTTCGTTGAGATGCTCCCATTTCATCAAAATTGCTTTCCTGCAGCCTTGGAACTGGTCTTGAAATCATTAACTTGGAATGAAGGAGAAATGTCCATAAACAGATCCTATGTGAAACACGTTCTAGTGGAAGATTTTTGTTTTCCTTCCGATCCAGGAGAACTACAGCAAAGGATGGAGGAATTGTAAAGAGTATATATTACAGTAAGTCTGAGCACTATAATGTATAGTCAGCGTGCCGAAAGGAGAATGATGAAAGATTAGTAATGAAGTTCTACAGTGACGAATTTGAGTGCTTACGTTCGAAAACAAGCGAATGGATACTTAAAGAAATTACAAGGAAGTAAAAAATTGCTTATTCACTGGGGAAACTGAATGGTGCATTCAGAAGTGAATTCTCAAAGCGCCTTAAACTGGAAGTCTATAATCAATGTTTGCTGCCACGACTAACTTACGGAAGTGCAAAAAAAAATGTTCAAATGTGTGTGAAATCTTGTGGGACTTAACTACTAAGATGATCAGTCCCTAAGCTTACACACTACTTAAACTAAATTATCCTAAGGACAAACACACACCCATGCCCAAGGGAGGACTCGAACCTCCTCCGAGGCCAGTCGCACAGTCCATGACTTCAGTGCCTAAGACCGCTCGGCTAATCCCGCGTGGCACGGAAGTACAACTTGACCGTTAAATATGCAACAGGTTCAAAAATCGATGGATGACCAACCAGCAATGAAAAGATGCATGTTGGGCATAACAAGAAATAAATAAAAAATAGAAGCTGAATAAGTGATCATGACCTTAATGAAATTGAAATGGAAAACGTCTGGGCATATAGCGTGACGAAATGAAGGGACATGGACGACTGAGATTGTGTTTTTAATTTCGTGTAATAAGAAAAGGCATAGAGAACGATGTAATGGAATGCCGGTTCGTGACCTAAAGAAACAAGCTCGACAAACTTGGATGAGGAATGTTGAAGATCGTAATGCATGGAGAAGTCTGGAGGGGACCTATTTACAGAATCATCAGCAGCAACAGCAACAGGTCCTTTGCGTCTCCGTTTCCTGCGATCCGTTGGTTTCTTCTTAATGTTGCTGTGTGATGCTGCCGTCCATAGCATCACACAGGATCTGAAATCTCTTCCTTCCTCGCCTCCTCTTTCCTTCCACATAACCCCCTTTTCCCCACAAGATTGTTCTTATGAGCCCCTCCTACTTTCTTAATATATTGTCAATCCAGTTTATATTCTTTCTTGTTATTAGATTCAGAAATTGTCTTTCCTCTCCCATACTCCTATGTATCTGTTCATATTTCACTCTATCCATCCAGCTTCTTCTTTCCATCCTCTGCCATGTCCACATCTCAAAAGCCACCAGCCTTGCTGTATCTTTCTTCCTTAGTGTCCACACTTCAGCACGATACTGGAGGAACTCCACACAAAACTTTCAGTTAGTCTTTTCCTGAGATTTTTGATCATATTGTTACAGAAAGTTTTTATTTTCTTATAAAAATATCTTTAGCCATTACTATCCTTTTAATTTCTGTACTACTATTCCAGTCGGTCACTATCCTGCTTCCTAAATATTTAAACCCTTGCACATGTTCTAATATCTCTCCAGTCAAAACAATCTTTACCATTTATCTCCAGAAATTGTCATTACTTTTGTTTTCTTTGTATTGATTTTCAAATCACAAATATTTCCTTTAGTTTCAATCGTATCAAATGTATCCTGTTATTCTTTTTCATGTGTTTCCAGAAGAAAGATGTCACCTCAGAAGGTCGAACACCATTTTCTTCTTCCTCCAATTTTTAGCCCCTTGTCATCTAGTAGACCGTGGTCTATCATATTTTTTAAGTACAGATTCAAAGGAGTAGGAGAGACACAGCAGGCTTACTAACTTCTTTTATTGGAGCCTACAAGCTGGTAGTTTTTGCTGACACTTTGACTGACCCTTTTTCATTTCAATGTAATGAGTTTATAATTCTTCTGTTTTTCCAGACTATTCTCTTTTCCCTCACTGCGGTAGCAAGGTTATCCCAAGCCACATAATCAAAGGACTTTTTCAGGTCTGTAAAAAACATATACAGGTCCCTTCCCTTTTCAGTAAATCTCTGAAAAGAGTCCTGTAGCATCTTTTGCGCCTGTATTGTGTATAAAACCAAATCTTCTTCAGCCAGGTTCTCCTCCATTACCTGTCCCACTCTTTTATTAATGATTCTTGAACCAAATTTTGGCTGCATGTGGAAAGAGGCTGAATGTCCTGCGCTCGCTACATTTCTTGGTTCCTTATTTCTTTGGTGTTGGAACCATATCTATAATTTTACGGGAGCAACGGCTGTTGGAAGAAAAAATTTCAGTGCGGAAGCTCGACCAGCATCCGAACTCGTACAGAAATCTAAAATCTGCGAGTAGGGGGTTAATGGTCGGGGTTCATTGCGGCACGGCGAGCGGGAAGAAAGGAATCTGAGTCGGATGGGAAGCGTGTCTGATTGGCTAAGGTGGTCAAGGCAATCGTTTTAGAGAAGCGCAGCATCCGGGTTGGAGTTCTGGTGTGGCACAAATTTTCAGCTCTCTCCGTTGCACTGGCGCAATGGCCTATGCGCACAGAACTCACTATTTCTTTTGCTATCGTTTTCCCATCCCGTTTCCGTTCCATTCCTTACACCGAAGATAATCATATCCTTTATCAGTAAGTTCTCTACTCATTCACCATTGTCATATATATTATGACATTATTTCAGTATTTCAGCCACTCCTTCTTTGTTCAAACATTTTAATACTAGTCCTGGTATCGTACCTGCACCTGACCTGTTGATCCCTTCCCGTCCTCATCTACACTGTTCATGGATTCAAGTTCGAGAGTTATTAGTTTGCGATCTGTATCGTATAGGTCTTTTAAATAGTTTTCTCATCTCTGGAGGACATCCTGGCGATTTATGAACACTACATTTTCGTCTATACTGAGAATTTCCATAGTGGCACGTGCAGATATGCTTTGATTCGATGTTTTAGTGCTACCAACAGCAACAGAGCAATTAGTTTATTATCTTTATCATCTAGATCCTTTAAATAGTCTTCCCAGCTCTGCAGGACACCCTCGCGATGTATGTACACTATATATTCGACTTTACTGAGAATTTCCATAGTAGCACTTGCAGATCTGTTTTAATTCGAAGCCGGCCGGGATGGCCGAGCGGTCCTAGGCGCTACAGTCTGGAACCGCGTGACCGCTACGGTCGCAGGTTCGAATACTGCATCGGGCATGGATGTGTGTGATTCCTTAGATTAGTTAGGTTTAAGTAGTTCTAAGCTCTAGGTGACTGATGACCTTAGAAGTTGAGTCCCATAGTGCTCAGAGCCATCTGAACCATTTTTTAAATTCGATGTTGTGTTACCAACGGCAACTTAGCATTGGGTCATAAATGGATGACGGCGTTGTTGATGATTACGAATGAATATCTATTTGCCCAGAAAGTCAAAGTTACAATATGCAGATTTACAACTAAAAGTAAATGTTAAATGCCCGTAAAAGCAAACTACAGTCTTTGACAACTCGCACATAGGAAAGACTCAATTTTCCCCATACACTATACTCTCTTATTAATATATCGGAAGACATTTCAAAACCTATCCCATTCCGAAATTCTGCCTCTCCATATTCGATCCTTGCATAACACAAATATTTATCACGTCTTTACTGACCACGACGTAGACGACCTAATAAACCTGCGTCTCCTTCCGTTCCTGTTTCTGTCATAAAGCGACAGGAGGTGAGCAGTTGGCTGCGTTGCTGCAACTCTGTGTAAGTACCGAGTTTACAGCGCAAGCATGCGGTAGTCTTCTATGCAAGAACTGTATAAATACTAGAAGACAGAACAATCTGATGTCTTCAAAAATGTAAACCATTAAAAACAGGAAGTTTTCCGGGAAAGCAGTTTTTTGACCGTGTCCTTTTATTGCCAGCTTTGAACAGCACGCTTAATTACCAATTCCCTCTCTCGCGAGACCCTGCTGCCACTCCCGCGTCGTCGAGCACGGATTTAATGCACCCTTTGGCATACGCTGCGCGGCGCCGTACAGCCCTTTTTCTAAATAAAAAGCCCTTCCTCTGCACTTGAACTAGTCGCATTAATGTTTCCCGTTCCTCGTCATCGTAGATGCACTCTTCGCTGCCCCTCTAGTACGAGTTGAAGCAAATACTGACCCTGTTTCATTACCTAACACAGAGCCGCGGCTCCAATACAGGGTGCTACGTATCCTTTGAGTCAAAGTTATACAGATGGCAGAGACTCTTGAACTTAGTAACGCGAGATATAGAGCTAACAGTCGAGAACAGCTCTTGATCCGCGTCAGTCACGCGTTTCCTGTCAGAGAACCCCGCATGGTCTTCAGAATAGATGAATAATCTTCCTTGAAGATACTTGTAGCTATATATGCTGCTATTTTAACAGTTTTTGTCCCGCAATGAAGATGTTCCAGTACCAGTTTCCAAATGTACACGTTGAAGCTCTCGTTGTCATTTTGTATATTGGCACCGGTGCGTCTCTTAAGCAAATCTTCATTGATCAGAAATTCTTATACTTTTCGAATCTTTTCTTGAACTAATTCATCGAGCGCCTATAACTGCCTATATTTCGGTCGGCGCATGGTTCCATTTAGCACGCTCTACCTTCTAAAATAATTTGACATAAATCCTTTGCAGGCCTAATCTATATACAATTATATAAAAAATCATTTTTTTCATTAGTCTCGGCCAGAACATCCCTTTTAACCAACCATAAACTGGAAGCAGCCTTACACTCCATCGCAAACACATCGCAGACGGCAGTGGTTGGTTCTTTTTCTTTCTTTTGTGCAAGTTAACGCCACCATCGTCGATGCAAACAGGCAGTTGTTTGTTATTAAACGTAAGTAGTTTACAAATACATCTTTCATATGCACCTATTCAAGACCTTTTATCACGTGAACCGTTCAAGTCTGGAGTTTCTTCTATCAGACTGAATTTCCCCGTTTTTTGACCTACTGACTAACTTATTTTGACTCCAAGCATTTGGAGCACGTTACATGTATCGCATATTCTAGCAGACACGATGATTTTGTAATAGGACGCCATAAAACAGTGTCAGTGACTGAGAGTCACAAATCGCCGAGCGTGCTTAAGACTCTGAGCTGTCATTTGGGAGGATCCCGTCCAGCCATCTGGAATTACACTTTCCGTGGTTTCATCAGTTCAGTTATGATAAATGGTGAGATTGTTCCTTTGAGAACGTAACGACCGAGTTCCTTCCCTAGATCAGTCCAACCAGAACTGTTGTTTCGCTTCCAATGACCTCGTCGTCGAAGGGCCGTTCAGCCCTAAGCTACCTCCGTTCTAGGTTTCGAAAGCACGTAAAACAGAGGAGACCTTCACCCTGTAAACTTTGTGAATGCCATCACATAAGAAAGAAGAGAAGATAGGAACAAAGAATTTTAGTCATCTTCAAAGCATTGACCACAATAAACACTTTTTTAACGTTACGTATCATCTAGAATGTATCCAGGTATTCATGTAACTTGTTTTCCGGTGTCTCGTACGTCAACACAGGAGCTGTCGTCCATATGACTCTTCTACCCAGCCTGCACAACTCTGGACGAACTCAGCAAATGCTTGCGTAGCTGCAGCCGTTTCAGAACTGTAGAATAGAATTGCTGGGGTATCGGGAAAACTCCAATCCACTGTCTGTCGCTTGGAGTCCAGATCGAACTCGTAATACCGGGTGCATGCTTCGTACAGTTATTTGCTGAAAACAAGTATCTGAAGCATTCATTTCAATGAAATGTCCAAAATTTTCTTTGCTTGTTGTTAGCAGTTCGTCAATTAACACTTGCCATAACGTTTGTTAATAATGTAAGTATCTGCCGATGATTCTACTCGTTGTGTAAATAGTGGTAGAGGCTGTTCGCAGGTGATGCTTTCGTCTATAGGAAGTCTGCAACGACAGAAGACTGTTGATAAATGCAGGAAGACCTAAACAGGATCAATGATCCTGTACCGACTGGCAGTTGAGAATTAACGCATATAAATGTAACGCACTGCATGTAGAGGAAGAGATCAACAACTGTTCGATTACTTTGTTGTCGATTAATCAACTGAATGAATTATCACCGTAAAATACACAGGAGTAACCGTCAGGAGTGTCCTAAATTGGAATGGCCGCACACTACTAGTTGTAGGATAGGTAGCCTTGAGGCTGAGATTAATTCAAATAATCTGGAGAAAATGTAAATCATCCACGAAAGAAGCGGCTTGCAAAACATTTGTCCAACCAATTCTTGAGTATCGTTCATTATTCTGGGATTGTTATCAGGTTGGATTAATAGGAATAGAGAAGATCCAACGAATAACGGGGCGTTTTGTCAGTGAATGGATGTGTTAGTAAGCACTGGAGTGTTACGGAGATGCTCAACAAATTCCAGTGGCAGACGTACAAAGAGAGGCGTTGTGCACTATGGAAATGTTTCTTGTTGAAGTTCCGAGTACGTTAGTTAGAATAAGGACTGGGCATAGTATTACTGCTTTCCACGAACATCTCGTGAAGTGACCATCACATGAAACAGCGACTGATAGTGCTTCTTCCCAAACACTATCAGTGAATGGGAAATGGAAGATGGGAAACGAAACGATACCAGAAGCAGTCTCCATCACACAGCATGTTTTGTGGGTGCTCAACGTCAAGGTTACGAGCGCCCTTACATATATTAGTAGGAACGAATACACTTACAATGCCATAAAACAAGGAAAAGTTTTGTGTTCGTGACGGAGTGGGAACGACACGCTAATACACAGATATGTGCCTAGGTAGTCAGAACAGTGAAGTTTACTAAGTCAATGAATAATCATAACAATAAGTCTCTTGGTGCATAACTTGGTGTACAACGAACAACAGTACTTAAGGGCATAATTTGATGCACGCTTAGAATCCATCACTGCACACTCAGATGCGTAGGTGGTTACTACAAGAGGTAGGATGAAGTTCTGCAAGGCGAGAGCTTGGAGAAGGGGACGGAAGTCACGTCGGAGGAAGTAGTGAGGAGCAGGCACGCCATGATGGCTCTGTCTTGGCAGCGCCATCTGTGGCAAGGCTCACGCCAGCAGGAAGTGTGGTGACTGGAGGGAAAACAACCCCGCTTGCTTTTGTGTACGCCGGACTGTTTTCCTGCGACCGCCAGAGTCAGTCCATCGAGCGGACAAGGAAGGCAGTCCCCGCGATACGCGGCTGTCTGAAGTGTAGTCGGATCGTAGTCGCTAGCCTTACGCTACTGCACTCTATTCTGGCAAATTATCGAAATATGTGACATAAATGGTCGTTCCCTTTCATTGCATTGACATGGAAGCTTAAATGGTCACACCGCAAAGAAACCGTAAACTTTAGTATGCGACATCAATTTCAACTTCATACGTCTACCCATTTCTCAGAGAAGTGGTCTTAACAGGTGGACAAAAAGACAGACAGTCCAACAACAAAAGACAAAAAAAATTGTTTCTCATGTGAAATAATTACATATAACAGTTTTCTATTTTTTTCCCTTTACCTGTGCTGTGAGAATGTGCTTCTTGCCAAATTTCATGATTCTATCCGCGAATGGTGAATGACGGCGTTTAAATATGCTTGCCGTTGCTAACTCCGCGGAGCTGTGGTACAACATGATTGGAATGACATAAGCGTGTTGCTATTTTGCCATTGTATGCCAGCTGGTGTCACTGTGTGGCGGCGGCCATCATGATTCAGACCAGACTTTGATGATACCACATTCTAACACCTCCTCCCTCCCCCAAAAAAAAATATCACGCCATGGTGGTGCACTGTCAGGAACCACAGCAGCAATGGGAGGTGGGCGGGGGAGGGGAGAGGAGGAGGTAGGTGGGCGGGGGAGGGGGGAGGAGGAGGAGGGAGGTGTTCGGACCAGAGGCACAGCGATGAGGTCAGACCATGAGCTGAGTCCATACATGGCTTACGCACATTCGAGCATTTCCTGCGTGGGCCCCCGGAAAAACCGGAAGAAAAGCGATAGGCAGAATGCGCCTCCCACTCGTCCTTGTATGAACGAACACTGCCAGGCAATGGAAGTCAATACAAGAACCAGCCTCTGTCACCACTAATTTGTTGTGCCCGTGAATGGTGGCACAACAAATAATGGAAGGCTTGAGTAAGCAACACAGTTAATTTCTCCACAAGAGTAGAAAGAAGAAGAAATATACGTAACTTCAGTGACTGAGATAGCGTTGCCCACTAGGACAGCGACCAGCAAAGTCAGTGGATGAATCCAGCAGTTGAACAGGTGAGTTGTAGAAATCCCAAGAATGTCCAGTTCCAAGCAGAGTTGAAGTAAAGCGAAGAGTGTTCAGAGTGGTAAGACGTCAAGATATCACCAATAGCGTTGTTCAGGTAAGGATTAGTGAGTGCGGGTATTTTTTAAATGTTTTTTCACTCTTTTCATTTTCCACTCCTAGGAGTGGAACAGGCTTTTGAAGATACGTCTCATTAAGAGTCGCGGTTCCAGTCATCCAATTATCAGACAAGCTGACAGTGGGGCATACGGATGATCCCAATTGGGAATAAATAAGAAGGGATTACCATTTGCGACATACACCTTGTAACAAGGGAAACCTCCCGGAAACCTTGGTTGGAACCGGGAGACTGGAACCATATTAATTTATTTCTGGGACATTATCCTTCATTTAGGTTGTATTAGCCAAAAATCAAAATGGCGTGCATGTGTGAGACGTACGAATGTTGTGTGCGAGTGTACATGTTACGAAACAGAGTGAAGGCTTCTTCTGAATAGGCTATTCCTGTTGGTCGTTTTATGGCAGTATATTACCCGAAAGTGTTGCCTGCCGTATCTGATCTATGTTTATAAGTAGTATGGACTGCTAGGGGCAGTATTTATCCATCCTCAGTAACTGTAATCACAAGTAATCCGACAGGTATAACCTTCTGAAGAAGGGCACTAAGTGCCGAAAACGGTAAAGAAATTAAATTTCTTTTATGCAATTGGTTGCTTATTATTTGTTACGTACTTCTAGGGACATTCACCGGTGCCTTAAATGGATATTAATAGTAATAATAAATTCACATGGGCCTACTGCACGTCAGGTAGGCAACGGGCCGCTTAAAGCGATCAGCTGCTTCATTACGCCGCTCTAATCTTCGTATGAGAGCGTTTGCTAATTGTGTCTTCTGATACAGATTCGCTACGTGTTCCTGAAATTGTGAGGGTACAGATGGTTCTTTCGGTGCCTCGTGGAGGTAATATGCAGGGAAATTATGTGGTACATGGAAAATGCAACGAAGTGCTTTATTCTGGAGGCGCTGCGATTTCACTGTGTTTGTGTTGGTGGCTGTCCCCTTCATTGGGCAGACATGGTCTATGATAGTCCAATAAACGCTCTGTATATTAGAAGGCCACACTGTACCGTCAATATGGACCGTTCTTTCAACAATGGATAAGGAGCTCCGAGTGCAGCTAACGCCTTCTTCCACGTGACGTCGACCTGATGCTTCCAGGCCAACTGCCGGTCAAGAGTGACTCCTATGCATTTGGCTTCCGGTGCCAGGGAATAAGGGTGTCACATAACATGACGTTGTCCATTACCACACATCGTCGTCTCGTAACTAGTAGTGCCTGGCAGTGAACCCTCCAGTTTGAAGCACATTCCTCAATGTCGTGGCAGGCAGCCTGGGGAAGGCGATGAACCGCCACCGAACGTCGATGGCAACTTACGAGGGCATTGTCGTCATCGTAGACCTGTATTTCAATTCGAGGTGAGGTAGGTAAGTCTGCAGTTTGAATACTGTATAGGACAGGTTCCAAAATCGAGCCCTGCGGGACTATAGCGAGGACAAGGCGACTCGCGAAGGTTGCATCTCCAGCTCACACAACCAAGGTCCTACCCTCCAGATGACTATCAAGTAGGTGTGTCAAGTGACTCCACAAACCATACGTGAAAAGGTTATAAATCGGCCCTCTGTGCCACACGCTATCAAAAGCTTGTGAGAAATGGACAAGAATCATGCGGCAGATCTCCCTATTGTTGTAAGCCTGGATCACGTGCCTGACCACTCGTAAGAGATGCAGAGTAGTGGAATGCCCTTCAGGAAACCCAAATTGTTCATAGCTGATGCTGGATGTGGTGTCGCGTGCGCTTATAACGCCGTGGCGGCGTGTGAACATACTCGCCGTCAGTGAGCCTACGATGCCGCGGCACAAAGTGATTGGAGCGGCGTAGACAAGTAGCTGTTTCGCAAGGGTACGCGTGCCGGTGTTGTTATGATACGGCGGAGGCAACTACGTGCAGGAGCCGCGCCTGCGCTGTCTGGCTGAGTGGTGCTGCGCATGAGCTGGGAACAAGTGGTTCAAATGGCTCTGATCACTATGGGACTTAACATCTGGGGATCATCAGTCCCCTAGAACTTAGAACTACTTAAACCTAACTAACCTAAGGACATCATACACATACAAACCGGAGTCAGGATTCTAACCTGCGACTGAAGCGCCTAGAACCGCTCGGCCACAGAGGCCGGCGAGCAGGAAACTGCAGGCCGTGGGTTGCCTGACATATGACCTGGTGCCGCGTGGCGGTAGATGCCATAGTGCGGACATTGATGATACCATTGCATTCTGAGTCTGATATCTTTCTTCACGGTGATATACATGTTGGTATTCCAACTTAAATAAACCCACTCGCAGCTTTTGGCTGAGACTTGTATATTATCTCAGCACATCATCCTCCATTACATCCCCTACCCCCTCCTTGCCACGATCCACCCTATATTTTCCGAAAACTACATGACTACTGTACAGTTGTGATAAATAGCCAAATGTAGTTTTTCAGTTCATATTTATTTATGTTGCAACAGATTGTAGTTGATAACTGCTGTGTACATGGCAAGAGGTACGCAGCAATACTACGAGAGGCCGCCACCACGCAGTAAACCACTTGCCTGGAGCCTCCTCAGTTCTAGCAGTCATCTCCAGACGACGCCCGCATATCGGATCTACACTGTACTTCCATGCGATGTCCACCAGCGTGTCGTATTCATTCCCGAATGTTGTTCTCAGCCGCCAGAGAGAGCGCTCTCAGCAGTGGACTATTTGCACAATTTTGGTAAACATTTTTGGAAACAGTGATCAATTAATTATTATATTTTGACTATTTCGTTTCCACCCAGCACTGGTGCATATGGAGATATCAACAAAAGCCCGCGCTCCGTCGACACTCAATTCCTGCAGTTCAGCTGTTCCTGCAGCACCAGTATTTTTTTTGCGATTCTGCTACGGAGTTCCGTTCAGAAGACAACAGCTCCAACTTAGCACCGCATTTATGGAGCAGCAAGAAGACTTGGTAGAGGGGTAGTGTATTTGATAAGTAATCAAAACGTCCTCAGTCCAGGGCTCGAACCCCGCCACCGCCTAAATTCTGAATAAAAATCGTCGTCATTGGTGACCAAAGACTTCTAGCAGAAGAAGTCACCCTCATTCTTCAATAGCCTGGTCGAAAAGGGCGGGGGAGCGGACAGACGTTCAGGCACTCACTTGCCCTTGGGGTGGGAAACTGCCTCTGAAGACGGAATAATAAGCAATGATCAAGGGCGTGAGGATGCAAAAGACAATGGAAACCACTGCATCCACAGGACACGGTAACTGAAAAAAGTGTCATAATGATCTCCGTTGGCAAAAGATTTCGGAATAGTCTCCCATTCGGATATACGGAGGCAACTGCTTAGGGAAAGGTGACCAACAGGAAAAGATTGAATAACCAACGAAATAATAACGTTCCACGTGTCGGGGTGTGTACCGTCAGAAGTCTGAACGTGGTTGGGAAGCTAGAAACCTGAAAAGGGAAACGCAAAGTTTCAGTATAGATTTAGTGGGTGTCAGTGATTTCTGGTCGGATGTGTGTAGGGTAAGCTTAACAGCAGCAAGAAATGGCATAACGGAAGTACGATTCGTTACAATTAGAAAGGTAGGTCAGAGACAGTGCGTTCGTGAACAGTTCAGTGACACGGTTGTTCTCATCAGAATCGATAGCAAATCAAAATCGACAACGGTAGAACAGGTATACATGCCGACGTCGCAAGCTGAAGATGAATAGGTAGAGAAAGTATATGAGGATATTGAACGGGTTCTTCAATATCTACACGGAGATGAAAATCTAATAGTTATGGCGGACTGGAATTACGTTGTAGGAGAAGGAACTGAAGAAACGGTTACAGAAGAAAATGGGTTTGGTACTAGGAATGAGACAGCAGAAAGGCTAATTGAATTCTGCAGTGAATGTCAGCTAGTAATAGCGAATTCTCTGTTCAAGAATCATAAGAGGAGGAGGTACACTTGGAAGAGGCGGTAGATGCGAGAAGATTTCAGTTAGTTTACATCATGGTCAGGCAGAGATTCCCAAATCAGATACTGGATTGTAAGGCACACCCAGGAGCAGATGTAGATCAAATCACAATTCAGTAGTGATGAAGAGTAGGCTGAAGTTTAAGAGACTAGTCAAGAAGGATCAATACGCAGAGAAGTGGGATACGGAAGTACTAAGGAACTAAGAGTTTTGTTGAAGTTCTCTAAGGATATAGATACTGCGATAAGGAATAGCTCAGTAGGTAGTTCAGATGAAGAGAAATGGTCATCTTTAAAAGGGGGCAAACACGGAAGCTAGAAAGAAAAACATATTTATAAATATTATATCACAGGAATCAGTCGTCTTTTTTGGCAAATTCACCTGGATTTTCCAAATAAAACCTGCAAAAGAGGACGACTGACTGCTGTGCTCTATCATTTATGAATCACATTGCTGAGTGCACCCACGTTCCCAATGGAAGGTAATCTGATGAAGAAAAACATAGGTACAAAGAATGTAACTGCAAAGAAACCATGGGGAACAGAAGAAATACTTGAGCTAGTCGATGAAAGAAGGAACTACAAAAATCTTTAGATAAATCCAGGAATACAGAAATACAAGTCGCTTATGAATGAAATAAATAGGAAGTGCAGCGAATCTAAGGCGAAATGGCTGCATGAAAATCTGGGGAAATCTAAGCAGAAATGACTGTCGGAAGTATTGAGTCTGCAGATAGAAAAGTCAAAATAACCGTCGGTGAAATTAAAAGCAAGGGCTGTAACATTAAGAGTGCAATGGGAAGTCCATTGTCAGATGCAGAGGAGAGAGCGGATAAGTGGAAAGAGTACATTGAAGGCCTCTATAAGGGTGAAGACGTATCTGATGTGATAGAAGAAGAAACAGGAGTCGATATAGAAGAGATATGGATACAGTATTGGAATCGAAATTTAAAAGAGCTTTGGAAGACATAAGATCAAATAAGCAGAGGGACTAGATAGCATTAAATCAGAATTTCTACAATTATTGGGGGAAATGGCGGCAAAACGACTATTAATCTTGGTGTGTAGAATTATGAGTCTGGCAACATATCTGACTTTCGCAAAAAATCATAAACACAATTCTGAAGACTATAAGAGCTGACAAGTACAAGAATTATCACATAATCAGCTTAACAGCTCATGCTTCCAAGTTGCTGGCAAGAGTAATATACAGGAGAATGAAAATGAAAACTGAGGATGTGTTAGATGACGATTAGTTTGGCTTTAGGAAAGGTAAAGGCGCTAGAGAGGCAGTTCTGACGTTGAGGCTGATAATGGAAGCACGACCAAAGAAAAATCAAGACACATTCGTAGGATTTTTCGACCTAGAAAAAGCGTTCGATAGTGTCAAATGGTGCAAGATGTTAGACATTCTGACGAAAAATAGGGGTAAGTTACAGGGAGAGACGGGTAATATAAAAAATGTATAAGAGCTAAGAGGGAATAATAAGAGAGGACGACCAAGAATGAAGTGCTCGGATTAAAAAGGGTGTAAAACACCGATGTAGTCTTTCGCCCCTACTGTTCAGTCAGTAGCTTCCTTATGGAAGGTAACCTAATAAAAGAAAAGCTGAAGAATGGAATTAAAATTCAAAGTGAAAGGATATCAATCATTAGATTCGTTGATGACATTGCTACCCTCGGTGGGAGTGAAGAAGAATTACATCTATTGAATGGAATGAACAGTCTAATGAGTACATAATAAGGGACTGAGAAGAAATCGAAGAAAGACGAAAGTAATGAGAAGTAGCAGAAATGAGAACAGTAAGAAACTTAACATCACGGACTAGACGAAGTTAAGGAATTTTGCTAACTAAGCAGCAAAATAACCCATGATGGACGGAACAAGAAGAACATGAAAACCCGACTATCCCTGACAAGAGGGAATTACTGGCCAAGAGAAGTCTACTAGATTTTAATTTGGGGAAGAAATTTCTGAGAATGTGCCTTCGGGCATAGGATTGTATGGTAGTGAAACATGGACCGGGGGAAAACCGCAACATAAATGAATCAAAGCACTTGAGATGAGGTGCTACAGACGAATGTTGAAAATTAGGTGGACTGATGAGGCAAAGAGTGAGAAGGTTCTCCGCAGAACTGAAAAGGAAAGGAATATGTGTAAACACCGACAAGAAGAGGGAAGAGTATGATAGGACATCTGTTAAAACATCAGAAAATAACTTCCATGGTACTAGAGGGAGCAGTAGAGGGTAAAAACCGTAGGGGAAGACAGGGCTTGGAATACATCCAACAAATAACTAAGGACGTAAATTAAAAGTGCTGCTAAAAAAGGAGTCAACTAAAAGGTTCTACATAGTATTTTCATAGTGACAGGATAATAGATTTCCAAGAGACAGTCAACTTATTTAGAGTAAAATTCTGTTAGGTGTGGGCAACGGCCTTGCCGCAGTGGATACACCGGTTCCCGTGGGATCACCGAAGTTAAGCTCTGTCGGGCGTGCTCGGCACTTGGATGGGTGACCATCCAGGCCGCCATGCGCTGTTGCCATTTTTCGGGGTTCACTCAGCCTCGTGATGCCCATTGAGGAGCTACTCGACCGAATAGTAGCGGCTTCGGTCAAGAATACCATCGTACCACCGGGAGAGCGGTGTGCTGGCAACACGCCCCTCCTATCCGCATCCCCTCTGAGGATGACACGGCGGTCGGATGGTCCCGGTAGGCCACTCGTGGCCTGAAGACGGAGTGCTTATTCTATTAGGTATAGGAGACGGCCAGCGGAAGAAATTTTTTGAAGAGACAGTAGGCGCTCTCATTGTCTGCGGGCGCCGGCCAGAGTGGCCAAGCGGTTCTAGGCGCTACAGTCTGGAATTGCGCTACCGCTACGGTCGCAGGATCGAATCCTGCCTCGGGCATGGATGTGTGTGATGTCCTTAGGTTAGTTAGGTTTAAGTAGTTCTAAGTTCTAGGGGACTGATGACCTCAGAAGTTAAGTCCCATAGTGCTCAGAGCCATTTGAACCATTTGTCTGCGGGCGGAGAGTAAGGGAAACAGATCACTATCTTGAGGGGAGAAATATTTACTCCTCTGGAGCAGTGGTGACAACACACACAAGTTTTTCACTGCCTACATCTGTGCTAAACACTGATAGATTGTGAATGTTGGTAGCAGGCGACAATGGCACGAAAATTACTGACTACTCGCAAGTTGTGACGGTTTGAATAACCAGTTATCAGCTGTCCATTCACGTGTGAAGTTCTGTGCTAGTTGTTTGATAATTTCGTGCTACTGTTTCCGGGCCTCTTAACTGACTTTAATGACAAAACGTATGGCATTAAGAAGAGAAAATTAGACGCTGAATGTGGCCAGTACCATGAGAATTGGCGTGTGGCCAAAAATTGCGAAGTTACTAATAGTTGTTGTCGGCTGAGTTTGCCTACCTGAATTGCCGTACCTTGTTTTTTCTGTTCTTTCTCTTTTTAACATTAGTAATTCTTATCCATTGTGGACGTATCGGAACACTACAACAACTGAAACTGAACTCAGTTTACCAGATCCTGTTATAGCGTTTATTTTTCCATGATGATATTGCAGGACGACTGGCATACTATCTTCAGATGTTTATATTTATTTTCGTGTCGTGGACGTTGTGTTTCCTGACGTGTTGCAGAATTTTCCAACGGAACTTTTTAAAATAGCAAAAAAGTCGCAAATAAAGAAACAATGTTCGTGACTTATGTTCTGAGGCATAATTTGTTGGCTAGGGGTGTGGGGAAAGGGGTGCGTTACACATAAGCATTAACGTCACGAACGCTGTGATTTGATTATACAGGGTGTTAAAAAAAGGTACGGCCAAACTTTCAGGAAACATTCCTCACACACAAAGAAAGAAAATACGTTATGTGGACATGTGTCCGGAAACGCTTACTTTCCATGTTAGAACTCATTTTATTACTTCTCTTCAAATCACATTAATCATGGAATGGAAACACACAGCAACAGAACGTACCAGCGTGACTTCAAACACTTTGTTACAGGAAATGTTCAAAATGTCCTCCGTTAGCGAGGATACATGCATCCACCCTCCGTCGCACGGAATCCCTGATGCGCTGATGCAGCCCTGGAGAATAGCGTATTGTATCACAGCCGTCCACAATACGAGCACGAAGAGTCTCTACATTTGGTACCGGGATTGCGTAGACAAGAGCTTTCAAATGCCCCCATAAATGAAAGTCAAGAGGGTTGACGTCAGGAGAGCGTGGAGGCCATGGAACTGGTCCGCCTCTACCAATCCATCGGTCCCCGAATCTGTTGTTGAGAAGCGTACGAACACTTCGACTGAAATGTGCAGGAGCTCCATCGTGCATGAACCACATGTTGTGTAGTACTTGTAAAGGCACATGTTCTAGCAGCACAGGTAGAGTATCCCGTATGAAATCACGATAACGTGCTCCGTTGAGCGTAGGTGGACGAAACTAAAATGAGCTCTAACATGGAAATTAAGCGTTTCCGGACACATGTCCACATAACATCTTTTCTTTATTTGTGTGTGAGGAATGTTTCCTGAAAGTTTGGCCGTACCTTTTTGTAACACCCTGTATACGCTAGGAGCGCTGCTGTTGCGTCACGTGAGGAGGCGGCCCGCGAGCTAATGTAAGTGAGTGAATCAGGCCTACGGCTGACCAAAGGTTGTCCATGCCTCTGTGCTAGATCAAGTGCCACGAATCAAACTGTTACCAAAGTTAAGCACAATTTTGTAACACAACTTTTAATAAATGTCATTGGTCATTTCTTGTTGTGTTGGTACATTTCTGTTTCAGTATCACCCAGTCAGGCAAATTTTAAGTATAAATAAGGAGCGTACATACTGCCACCCTTTTACAACATAGTAGGAAATAACTCTTATACTACCATGGACGTTTTGGCTAAATTGACAGTAATATTTAGAGGCAACATCCCAATAATAAAATTACATGAGGAGCTAGTAATGAGCCAAAAAATTCTGTGAGACTGCTTTATATGAAAGAATAGCAACACAAATAAATAATTTTAACAGTTTCACAACACAAGGAAGTACCAAAAATATAAGTGCAAAGTTTTTAAAGAAATAGGTTTTGTTTAATTGTACAGTATTGTTCCTCTTCCTCATTTAGTTTAGGCCGTCTGAGGACCACGTCAATTCACGTTATCTTCGTTTCTGCTGGTCTTTCTTCTTGACCAATATTCTTTCATTCTCATACTTAGCAACCTCCTTCGCTCTTATGCGCATGATATCTTTGTTCAGAGTGTAGTTGCATGGTTTGATGATCTACCTCTTCTAACGGTTCGGACAAAATCACAGTACCGTCTGCGAAAATAGGACCATAGAACTGCTAGACAATCTATACGTAAGTCTTTTTTTTGCACCCCAGTCGTATTCCACCCACTCCTTTCATTTCTCGTCGACACTCCTTGGTCATCTCATCAAGTACACAGATAAAGAACAAAGGAGAGAGTCCGTTTCCTTTTCTCAGTCCAGTTTCAATCTTGAAGACCTCTGGAAGGCCTCCCTCGGAACTTGACCTTAGACGTTGTGTTCCTTGAAGGCTGTTTAATCAGTTCACTAGATTTTCTATCCCAACTCACCTCGTCTAAAATTTGGAACAGTTTTCGTCTATGGAATCATCAGCTTTCTTGAAGTCGAGGAATGTTTCTTATACGCGATTACGAGTTTCACATTCAAAGTTTGTTCTGACCATTGTCTCCCCTTTCTGAAACCTCCTTGGCACCCATCAATTTGTGTATTTTGTCGTTTTTACATACTGTTCAAAAATTCTTTTGAGAATACGCTATAGGTCACTGGTATATTTCTCTGTACTCCCAAGTTCTGGCTTCTCTCCCTTGTTGTATATATGGTGTGTTAATGCCGACGTTCATTCTACTGGAAACAGCTCTTCTACCCAAATTTTATATAAATATACATATTATAATATGTGTCAGTCCGGTGATAATATTCTCCTTCGCGTACTTCAAGAGTACTGCGATGATCCCGTATTCCCCAGGAACTTCATTATTCTTCAAGGTATTTATAATGCTCCCAACTTCTTCTACTGAACATTTTAACCGAGGCCCTTGGTGCATCTGCGCATAATTAGTCCCAATATAAACATGATAGTTAGTAAGATGGCTTGCTAAACTATGCGCTGTTGCATAGCACTAAAATGTACCGAATGTCCGGAATACTAGACTCACCTGGTTTCTCATTAAACTCTGTTGCAGTCATTACATCTGCAGTTAGGTTATCCTGTGATACTTACCTAACGTACATAACGGCCTGCAGAGTTTCTAGGTGATTTGCTTCCAAGACCATATAAATTGCTCTTCAGCAAGATTACACGCATGTGCGCGCCTATAACAGTGACATTAGCTGATGGAGAAATAGAAATGTGAAAATATTCCAGTCAAATAATGTAATTAAAATACACTGATATACTAAAACGGTATTAAACATTATTCTACATCTACATCTACATTTATACTCGGCAAGCCACTCAACGGTGTGTGGCGGAGGGCACTTTACGTGCCACTGTCATTACCTGCCTTTCCTGTTCCAGTCGCGTATGGTTCGCGGGAATAACGACTGTCTGAAAGCCTCCGTGCGCGCTCTAATCTCTCTAATTTTACATTAGTGATCTCCTCGGGAGGTATAAGTAGGGGGAAGCAATATATCCGACACCTCATCCAGAAACGCACCCTCTCGAAACCTGGCGAGCAAGCTACACCGCGATGCAGAGCGCCTCTCTTGCAGAGTCTGCCACTTGAGTTCGTTAAACATCTCCGTAACGCTATCACGGTTACCAAATAACCCTGTGACGAAACGCGCCGCTCTTCTTTGGATCTTCTCTATCTCCTCCGTCAACCCGACCTGGTACGGATCCCACACTGATGAGCTATACTCAAGTATAGGTCGAACGAGTGTTTTGTAAGCCACCTCCTTTGTTGATGGACTACATTTTCTAAGGACTCTCCCAATGAATCTCAACCTGGTACCCGCCTTACCAACAATTAATTTTATATGATCATTCCACTTCAAATCGTTCCGCACGCATACTCCCAGATATTTTACAGAAGTAACTGCTACCAGTGTTTGTTCCGCTATCATATAATCATACAATAAAGGATCCTTCTTTCTATGTATTCGCAATACATTACATTTGTCTATGTTAAGGGTCAGTTGCCACTCCCTGCACTAAGTGCCTATCCGCTGCAGATCTTCCTGCATTTCGCTACAATTTTCTAATGCTGCAACTTCTCTGTATACTACAGCATCATCCGCGAAAAGCCTCATGGAACTTCCGACACTATCTACTAGGTCATTTATATATATTGTGAAAAGAAATGGTCCCATAACACTCCCCTGTGGCACGCCAGAGGTTACTTTAACGTCTGTAGACATCTCTCCATTGATAACAACATGCTGTGTTCTGTTTGCTAAAAGCTCTTCAATCCAGCCACACAGCTGGTCTGATATTCCGTAGGCTCTTACTTTGTTTATCAGGCGACAGTGCGGAACTGTATCGAACGCCTTCCGGAAGTCAAGAAAAATAGCATCTACCTGGGAGCCTGTATCTAATATTTTCTGGGTCTCATGAACAAATAAAGCGAGTTGGGTCTCACACGATCGCTGTTTCCGCAATCCATGTTGATTCCTACGTAGTAGATTCTGGGTTTCCAAAAACGACATGATACTCGAGCAAAAAACATGTTCTAAGATTCTACAACAGATCGACGGCAGAGATATAGGTCTATAGTTTTGCGCATCTGCTCGACGACCCTTCTTGAAGACTGGGACTACCTGTGCTCTTTTCCAATCATTTGGAACCTTCCGTTCCTCTAGAGACTTGCGGTACGCGGCTGTTAGAAGGGGAGCAAGTTCTTTCGCGTACTCTGTGTAGAATCGAATTGGTATCCCGTCAGGTCCAGTAGACTTTCCTCTGTTGAGTGATTTCAGTTGCTTTTCTATTCCTTGGACACTTATTTCGATGTCAGCCATTTTTTTCGTTTGTGCGAGGATTTAGAGGAGGAACTGCACTGCAGTCTTCCTCTGTGAAACAGCTTTGCAAAAAGGTGTTTAGTATTTCAGCTTTACGCGTGTCATCCTCTGTTTCAATGCCTTCATCATCCCGGAGTGTCTGGATATGCTGTTTCGAGTACGTTAATAAATTGCAGCAGTGTACTCTTGTTGGCGAGGGCCTTCTGCCGCACAAGTAATTAGTTAATTAAGAATTATATCAAAGCAACCTTGCCGTTGACCACAAACAACCTCATGATGGTGTGATAGCAATTACTAAGGCATATAGTATGAATTAGTTACACAACTTCGGCTGAAATCTCAAATTGTACCGAGGTCTTGCTGTAGTGAATAATATAGTAGCATCGCAAGAGCACCTCACAAAGTTCTCTTCTGATCTGTAATTCTCAAGCTTTCAGCACTGCGGCTAGCCTTAAATGCCAGAGTTTAGGCATCTCTGCTAAGAACTTTACGAAGATGCCAATAGGAGATTCTCGAGTTGCTCCCTTTGGTCATTTGTGCACGAGCTGTAAAAGCTGAAGATGAGATGGCCTCTAACGCAGAATTAATCATTCAGATAATCAGTTCCGTTAGCCAAATAAACAAGCATAAAATACAGTGCAGCGAATTATTTTGAAAAATAATTACTATCTGAAGTAAAATCTATGGTTCTACATGAATACCACCATGGAGAAACACAGCAAAACGCCATACTCCGAATCCGCGTATAAAAGCCCGATGCTTGCTATACTGACAACCAAATGATATTATTTGACAGTATCGTTAACCTAGAACCTCTTAGCAAGAAGTAAAGCATTCTGATGCAAAACTGGATCAAAATGGGAGGTAACGAAGCCGGAGCCTTATGGGAATTAGGGAATGCTTCTCAGCCAAAGTTCACATCGAAAGATTCATTCTTTCTCGATATTCTGTTCCTTGAGCATACAGCCGGCGGTATTGAGTCTTCGCGTTGCGTTTACCGTCTAGGGACGATCACTGGTCATCCCACCTTGCTCACAGACCTTCATTCTGGTCATAGTTGCACCTTTTATGTTGTGGACCAGTGCAATAACGTTGTTGTCGAAATTAAGACATGCATTACTACACAGGGAATCAAAAGACTGATATCCTGCTTATGCAGGGTGGTCCATTGATAGTGACCGGGTCAAATATCTCGCGAAATAAGCATCAAACGAAAAAACTACAAAGAACGAAACTCGTCTAGCTTGAAGGGAGAAACCAGATGGCGCTATGGTTGGCCCGCTAGATGGCGCTGCCATAGGTCAAACGGATATCAACTGCGTTTTTTACAATAGGAACCTCCATTTTTATTACATATTCGTGTAATACGTAAAGAAATATCAATGTTTTATTTGGACCACTTTTTTTGCTTTGTGATAGATGGCGTTGTAATATTCACAAACGTATAAGCACGTGGTATCACGTAACATTCCGCCAGTGTGGACGGTGTTTGCTTCGTGGTACATTACCCGTGTTAAAATGGACCGTTTACCAACTGCGGAAAAGGTCGATATCGTATTGATTTATGGCTATTGTGATCAAAATGCCCAACGAGCGTGTGCTATGTATGCTTCTCGGTATCCTGGACATCATCCAATGGTCCTGACCGTTCGCCGAATAGTTAAGCCACACGTGAAACGTCAGCCACGACCTGCAACAAATGATGATGCGCAAGTAGGTGTTTTAGCTGCTATCGCGGCTAATACGCATATCAGTAGCAGACAAACTGCGAGAGAATCGGGAATCTCAAAAACGTCGGTGTTGAGTATGCTACATCAACATCGATTGCACCTGTACCATATTCCTATGCACCAGGAATTGCATGGCGACGACTTTGAACGTCGTGTACAGTTCTGCCACTGGGCACAAGAGAAATTACGGGACGATGACAGACTTTTTGCAAGCGTTCTATTTAGCGACGAAGCGTCATTCACCAACAGCGGTAACGTAAACCGGCATAATATGCAATATTTGGTAACCGAAAATCCACGATGGTTGCGACAAGTGGAACATGAGCGACCTTGGCGAGTTAATGTATGGTACGGCATTATGAGAGGAAGGATAATTGGCCCCCACTTTATCGATGGCAATCTAAATGGTGCAATGTATGCTGGTTTCCTTCGTAATGTTCTACCGATGTTACTACAAGATGTTTCACTGCATGACAGAATGGCGATGTAGTTCCAACATGATGGATGTCCAGCACATAGTTCGCGTGCGGTTGAAGCGGTATTGAATAGCATATCTCAAGGCAGGTGGATTGGTCGTCGAAGCACCATATCATGGTCCGCACGTTCACCGGATCTGACGTCGTCGGATTTCTCTCTGTGGGGAAAGTTGAAGGATATTTGCTATCGTGATCCATCGACAACGCATTCTCAATGCAAGTGCGAACATTACGGGAGGCGAACTACTCCCTGTTGAGAGGAATGTCGTTACACGTATTGCCAAATGCATTGAGGTTGACGGACATCATTTTGAGCACATATTTTACGTACTACACGAATATGTAATAAAAAATCGGGGTTCCTATTTTAAGAAACGCAGTTGATATCCGTTTGACCTATGGCAGCGCCACCTTGCGGGCCAACCATAGCGCCATGTGGTCTCCCCCTTCAAGCTAGACAAGTTTCGTTCTTTGTAGTTTTTTCGTTTGATGCTTATTTCGTGAGATATTTCGCCCGGTCACGATCAATGGACCACCCTGTATACACTATCTGATCAAAAATATCTAGACACCGCTCTGTAATGCGGAACTGATCGCTACATGTCAAGAAATGCGGACCCACCAGTATAGCAGCTGTTTCGAGTAGAGAAGAAATAACAGCAGAATAGGCTGGTCAGGAAAGATGAATGACTACGAACGTAAATTAGTCATGGATGTCACTTCAGTAAAAAATCCATCAGGGATGTTTCGTATAGAGCTGCCCAGTTCGACTGATGGTGACTGATTGTGAGGTAGAAACACGCAGGAGCAGTCACAGCTAAAGCTAGACCACGCAGACGGCCTGTACTGACGGACAGGGACCGTCGAGCATTACGGAAGGTGGTTGTAAAATATATCACGAAATCAGCTGAAAGAATTACTAGAGAGTTCCACAGTGCTACCAGCAGTCCATGTACCACAATGAGCGTGCGTAGGGAGCTAAAACCCATGGTGTACAATGGTCGAGCAGCTCTTCCTGAGCCACACATTTCCATAACCAACGCTAAACTCCAGACCCCAGCGTCAAACGTCATTACCTTCTCTTGTTTCGGCTCTTGGGGAAGAATGGGCGACCATTCCTCCACAGACATTCAGACACCTCACTGAACCTGTCCCCAGCAGAGTTTAAACCGTCATAGAAGCGAATGCTGCAAACAACCCACATAAATGTTCACTAATAGGTGCCACGATAATGTAGATCAAATAATGTACGTCAAAATTGATGCTACGTCTAGATCCACATCTAATCTACATACGCATACATACTCCACAAGCAAGGCGCGTGGCGGAAGGTACCCTGCACCGCTGCAACTCATTTCCTTTCCTGTGCCATTCGCATATAGAGAGAGGGAAAAGCGACTATCTATATGCCTCGGCGTGAGCCCTAATTTCTCGCATCGTATCTTCTCTTGGTGGTCAATATGCACATTATATATTGGAGGCAGTATTTCTGCAGTCTGCTTCAAATGCCGGTTCTCTAAGTTTCCATAGTTGTGTTCCTCGAAGAGAATGTCGTCTTCCCTCCACGGATTCCCATTTGAGTTGCCGAAGTTTCGTAACACTTGCGGCTGGTTCGAACCTACCAGTAACATATCTAGCAGCCCGCCTCTGAACTCTTTCCATGTCTTTCTTTAATCCGACCTGGTACGCACACCGAACACTCAAGCACAAGTATAGGTTGCAGTAGCATCCTATATGCGTTCTCTTTTACAGATGAATGACACTTTCCCAGAATTCTCCCAAAAAAACGAAGTTGGCTATTCGCCTTCGTTACCACAGTTCTCATGTGCTTGCTCTATTTCATATCGCCTTGTAACTTTACGCCAAGATATTTAAACGACGTGACTGTGTCAAGCACGGCATTACTAATTCTGTGTCCGAACATCACGGGTTTGCCGGCCGGAGTGGCCGAGCTGTTCTGGGCGCTTCAGTCTGGAACCGCTCGACCGCTACGGCCGCAGGTTCGAATCCTGCCTCGGGCATGGATGTGTGTGATGTCCTTAGGTTAGTTAAGTTTAAGTACTTTTAAGTTCTAGGGGACTGATGACTTCAGAAGTTAAGTCCCATAGTGCTCAGAGCCATTTGTACCATTACGGGTTTGTTTATTCTACTCATCCGCATGAACTTACATTTTTCTACACTTAGGGCCCGCTGCCATTCATCATACCAACGTGTCCGCAGCCGGTAGCTGAGTGGTCAGCGCGTCAGAATGTCATTCCTAATGGCCCGGGTTCGATTCCCGGCTGGGTCGGAGATTTTCTCCGGTCAGGGACTGGGTGTTGTGCTCTCCTAATCATCATCATTTCATCCCCATCGACGCGCAAGTCGCCGAAGTGGCGTCAAATCGAAAGACTTGCGCCCGGCGAACGGTCTACCCGACGGGAGGCCCTAGTCACACGACATTTCTTTTTTTATCACATCATCGACACAGACTCTGCACGATTGTATGCGGAGCGGTTTCTCTGCATCGTTCCAAGTTTGCAGCAACTGAGAGAAGATTGCGTGATACTGGAAAGCTGCTAGTAGGTACCGTATTTTCCATTGAACGTCTTCCTAAACTGAAGCGTGCCATCCAGAAATGTGTGTTTTGTTTGATTTTTAAATTTTGCTGTATGTGGTTTTGTACTGTGTGGTGTCTAGACATTATATTGTTACACATGGTAGAGCCTCTGATTACTGTATAAACTATTGCGTTTCTGCCCGGTATTAGTTATAGAAAATGACAACACCCGTCCATGTTCGATTCGAATGGTTGTCTCTGCAGGAGATGTTTCGGAATACTTTGAATAAGAACCGTTCACGAACTCTCACCAAGTGTCGCAAGTATGGGTAAACATCTCCTGCTAACGGCATATAAACAAAAGTTGCATCCATATCATCTGGAGGCAGTCCAGGCAAAGCTGCAGAGGGCATTCTACGACGAGTACAGTTTGCACACTTGTATTTCCCTCGCTGTATACTCCAACCGCATTTCCCCACTTTAGAACCACACTGTCTCACAAAATAAGTGTAGCATCCAGAACGGGGTGAGAAAACGAAACGAAACTTCAGTGGCTGAGAGGATATGTGATGTTATATCAGTGATCATAACACCGAGTCAAATTTACAAAGATCTTGACAGTATGAGCCACATTATCAGTATGACGTTGGACCCTCTCTGGACTGTATGTGTGCACTGACTGGGTTCGGAAGGTGTCATGAGGCCGTTGTATCCTCTCCTGAAGCAATCTGGCCCACAAATGTTGTAACTGGTCCTTCATGTCTTATATACTGGTACTGAAATGGAATTGACATCCGAGCTGGTCTCATACTTGTTCTATCGAGCACAGATCTGGGGATCTTTGTGGCGAAGAGAGTATCTCAACATCACGCAGACAGTCTGTGGAGATGGGTTCCATGTGTACTAAAGCATTGTTCTCTTGGAAAGTGCATCACGGTATTGTCACATGAAAGGAAGAACATGAGGAGGCATCATGTCCGCGACGTTCCGTTGTGGCGCCAGTGTTCCCTCAGTCACTAACACCAGTGACCTGAAGACATATCCGATGGCTCCCCAACCAAGACGGCAGGAGAAGCACCGCTGCGCCTCTTCAAAACATTGGATGGGACCTTCCCAGATCCCCGCCATTTTCGCCAGCGATGCTCATCCTGCATAGGATAGTGCAAAACGACGATTCATCGATGAACACAATCCGACCCTATTCATCAGCAGTCCACAACACCTCTCCAATGTAGCCGTTTGTGTTGTGTTACCGGTAGGCCACCCTTGGGATGGTAATTTCCTAGTCCGGCTACTGCTAGTCGTCGACCAATGGTGCGGGACGGCACAGAATGCTGGAGGGAGCCCATTACTTGTTTTCAGATGGCAGGCGCATATGTTAAAGTTTTAAGATGCGCCTCGTGCGTAACACGGCAATCCTCCCTTGTGATGCTCAGAAGTAGTGGACAGGAACCTTGACGACGAGCATGCCTGCCTTCGTTCCAGTGCAGTCCAACATAAGGCCATTGTCACATCCGAATGACCGATATCTGGATAATGTGCTATTCTATCAGCCGGGCAAATGGAGATGCGGAATGAGGCCCCTTTCAAACTCTGTCAGGTGCTGATATCGCTGTCTCACACGTGTAGATGTCATACCCGTATATTCCACAGTGAATGCCCAACAGCTGTTCCGGTTCACGCTTCTTATATACCATGCCAGGCCTGGTAACACTACTATATACAGATAACACTAGTGCATCCCCGTCGTCCGAACTGCAAACTCTAATAATTTACTTCAAAAATGGCTCTGAGCGCTATGGGACTTAACTTCTAAGGTCATCAGTCCCCTAGAACTTAGAACTACTTAAACCTAACTAACCTAAGGACATCACACACATCCATGCCCGAGGCAGGATTCGAACCTGCGACCGTAGCAGTCGCGCGGTTCCAGACTGTAGCGCCTTTAACCAAATAATTTACTTATCCGCCGATGATGTACACCTGTACGAAGTTACAATGATACTCGACCATGTCTTCAGGGTACTTCATTCTGTTTGTAAAGTAGTGTATATCTCGAAAAGTACACTCGCGTCTGGACCATCAGGCTTGTTAATCACGGATTTCCATGAATCTTCGATATAGACGTCGATAGCGGCTTTTCATGTGACGGCTCTTAGTTTCCGAGGCAGTCGATATTAAAGTATTATGCCTACCTTCTACACACGTAATGTTTGTCAAGTTTCGACCAAATAACGTACCGCAATGGTTAAGGTTCACGGCTATCACGCTGATGCTACAGGTTCATATCTTCCCTGTGCCCTTTTCATTTTTTTCAGCTACAACGTACAGGAAATAATTAAATAGTAAAAGTCATGCAAAATTATTCAAAAGTAGTCATCTTCGCAGCACCAGTTCCATTAATAGATCAGTCACTACAGCAAGAGTTCGTGAATTGTTTATTCGGTTCGTTACAGAATATATTATTGAATTGTCTTACTCGCTAGCGCTTGCTGGGTTAGAACAGAATGTTATTCATACAGAAGCAACAGAAATACAAATTCGTAGAGCGCAAATTACATTTAATGAAAGCTACTGCCTTGTTGACGCAGGGATTTTTCAGGAGCGTTACCGGAAACACAGTTGCTTTAGATTCAAAAATATTGTTCTTTTTTCGATAAACTTCAGTGTGGACCACGCCTATTTGATAATCCCTGTGAAATCAGTTGCACTAAACTGATGCAGATTTAAAGAATGTATTTTTATGGAATCTACTGTCGAAGCAATTTCTCTATTAGTTCTTAGCAATTCGAGGGCATCTTAATGTTTTCTCTTTAAAAATTTAACCTGTCTGCATTTAACATCACAGGACTTGCATATCTATACCGTCAGCATGGTATCCATGCTCTACGCTCGCTAGGTCGAAACACGACTGACTTCACGGGTACACGAGGTACGCAAAAAAAGTCAACTTCGATACTCTCGCAAACTAAGCTCCGTCGCATTAAAAGCCGTTAGCCACGTACTCGGGACAGGTCCCCCTCTTTGCCTTCTTATTTTGGGGGGGGGGGGAGGGGGGAGGGAGCGGGAGTGTCATCAGTCTTCTGACTGGTTTGTTGCGGTCGACACAAATTCCTCTCCTGTGCCACCCTCTTCATCTCAGAGTAGCACTGGGAACCTTCGTCCACAATTATTTGCGGGATGTATTCCAGTCTCTCTCTACCTCTGCAGTTTTTCGCTCTACAGCTCCCTCCGGTATCATGGAAGTCAGTCCCCGATGTCTTAACAGATGTCTTATCATCCTGTCCCCTCTCCTCGTCAGTGTTTTCCACATATTTCTTTCCTCTCCGTTTCTCGCAGAACCTTCTCATTCCTTACTTTATCAGGCCACCTAATTTTCAACATTCATCTGTAGCACCACATCTCAAATGCAAGATTCTCTTCTGTTCCGGTTTTCCCACAGTCCATGTTTCACTACCACACAATGGTGTACTCCAGACGTACAATGTCAGAAATTTCTTCCTCAAATTAAGGCCTATGTTTGATACTAGTAGACTTCTCTTGACCACGAATGCTCTTTTTGGAAGTGCTCGTCTGCTTTTGATGTCCTCCTTGCTTCTCCCGTCTTTGGTTATTTTGCTGCCTAGGTAGCAGAATTCCTTAACTTCATCCACTTCGTGACCATCAATCCTGACGTTAAGATTCTCGCTGTTCTTATTTCTGTTACTTCTCATTACATTTATCTTTCTTTGATTTAATCTCAATCCATACTCTTTACTCATTAGACTATTCATTCCATTCAGCAGATCGTGTAATTCTTCTTCCCTTTCACTCAGGATAGCAATGTCATCAGCGAATCGTATCATTGATAACCTTTCACCTTGAACTTTAATTCCACCCCTGACGCTTTCTTTCGTTTCTATCATTGCTTGTTCGATGTACACATTGAAGACCCTTTTCATGGCTTTTTTAATACGAGTACTTCGTTCCTGACCGTTCACTCTTATTATTCCCTCTTAGCTCTTGGACATATTGCATATTACCCGCCTTTCCTTATAGCTTACCCCATTTTCCTCAGAATTGCGAATATCTTGCACCATTTTATATTGGTGAACGCTCTTTCCAGGTCAACAAATGCCATGAACGTGTTTTGATTTTTCTTTAGTCTTACTTCCATTATCAACCGCAACGTCATAATTGCCTCTCTGGTGTCTTTACGTTTCCTAAAGCCAGACTGATCGTCATCTAACGCATCCTCAATTTTCTTTTCCATTCTTTTCTATATAATTCTTGTCGCTAAATTAGATACGTGAACTGTTAAGCTGATTATGCGATAATTCCCGCACCTGTCAGCTCTTGCAGTCTTCGGAACTGTATGGACGATATTTTTCCGAAAGTCAGATGAAATGTCGTCAGACTCATACATTCTACACACCAACATGAATAATCGTTTGGTTGCCACTTCCTTCAATGACTTTAGAAATTCGGGTGGAATGTTATCGATCCCTTCTGCCTTATTTGATCTTAAGTCCTCCAAAGATCTCATAAATTCTGATCCTAATAGTGGATCCCATACCTCCACTAAATCGACTCCTGTGTCTTCTTCTATCACATCAGACAAATCTTACGCCTCATAGAGGCCTTCAATGTACTCTTTCCACCTATCCGCTCTCTTCTCTGCATTTAACAGCGAAATTCCTGTTGCACTTTTGCTTTTAATCTCACCGAAGGTTGCTTTGACTTCCCTACATGCAGAGTCAGTCCTTCCGACAATCATTTCTTTTTCGATTTCTTCACATTTTTCATACAGCCATTTCGTCTTACCTTCCCTGCACTTTCTGTTTGTATCATTCCTCAGAGATTTGTATTTCTGTATTCTTGAGTTCCCGGAACATTACTCATGGTTTCTCCGCAGATACCTTCTTTGTACCTACGTTTTTCTTTGCAGCTTCTGAGATGGCCCTTTTTAGAGATGTCCATTCCTCTACAACTGTACTTTCTACTGAGATATTCCTTATTGCTGTATATATAGCCTTAGAGGACTTCAAGCATATCTCGTTATTCCTTAGTACTTTCGTATAACACTTGTTTGCGTATTGATTCTTAGTGACTAATCTCTTAAACGTCGGCCTACTCTTCATCACTACTACATTGTGATCTGAATCTATATCTGCTCCAGAGTACGCCTTGCAATCAAATATCTGATTTCGGAATCTCTTTGTGACCATGATGTAGTCTAACTGAAATCTTCCCGTATCCCCCGACCTTTTCCAGGTGATTTCTGAACAGAGTATTCGCTATTACTAGCTGAAATTTATAACAGAACTCAATTAGTCTTTCTGCTCTCCCATTCCTTGTCCCAAGACCATATACTCCTGCGACCTTTTCTTCTACTCCTTTCCCTACAAATGCATTCCAGTCCCCAAATACTATTAGATTTTCATCTCCCTTTACATACTGCATTACCCTTTCAGAATCCTGATATACTTTCTCTATCTCTTCCTCTTCATCTTGCGACGTCGGCATGTATACCTCAACTATCGTTGTCGGTGTTGGTTTGCCGTCGATTCTGATAAGAAAAACCCTATCACCGAACTGTTCACAGTAACACACACTTTGCCCCTACCTTCACATTCATAACGAATCCTATTCCCGTTATACCATTTTCTGCTGCTGTTTGCTAATACCCTATACTCATCTGGACAGAAATCCTCTGTCTTCTTTCCATTTGTCTTTACTGACCCCTACTATATTTAGATTGAGCCTTTGCATTTTACTTTTCAGATTTTCTAGTTTCCCTACCACGTTCAAGCTTCTGACATTCCACGCCCCGACTCGTAGAACGTTATCCTGTCGTTGGTTATTCAGTCTTTTTTCTCATGGTCACCTCCCTTTTGGCAGTCCCCTCCCGGATATCCGAATGGAGACTATTTCGGAATATTTTGCCAATGGAGAGATCATCATGACACTTTTCCAATTACAGGCCATATGTCCTGTGGACAGACGTTACGTGTCTTTATTGCATTGGTTTCCATTGCCTTCTGAATCCTCATGTCGTTGATCTTTGCTGATTCTTCCGCCTTCAGGGTCAGTTTCCCGTCCCTAGGACAAGAGCGTGCCCTGAAGCTCTGTCCGCTCATCCGCCCCCTTTGACAAGGCAGTTGGCAGAATGAGGGTGACTTCTTATGCCAGAAGTCTTCGGCCGCCAATGCTGATTATCAATCAAAATTTAAGCGGTGGCAAATATCGAACCCAGACATAGGACGTCTGATTACTGATCAAAGACGCAACCCCTACACCACTGGGTGTACGGGATACCTCCCTCAGCAACATACTAAAGAGTCATCAAAATTCGTGTTTAGTATATCTGACAGTCTCCTTGTTACAGTTTACTCAATATGCATAGTAAGTTCTCCCACACCTTACCTTCAAAACGCTAGATCATTTCGTCTGACAACAAATGCATTCTTTTATTGCGTTTATTATCTTGCTCATCATCCATCCTTCTTCGAATTCTCACATAAACTTTTGTAAGAACGGAAAAACAAAACTGAAAATCCAGTATCCCTTTGATGGCGCCGACTTTAGGAAGAGAATGCATGCCTAAATTGAACAAGGGTGTGGGCAGAAAATTGGCCGAGTTTTAGTATAAGGATCCATCCTGACATCTTCGTTAAACGACTTTAGGATAAAGACCGTAAACCTAAATCTTGAAGGCCGAGTGAGAATTCCAACTCTGCTACTCCGAAGTGCTAGGACTGTGCATTAACCATTTCCATCAGTACAATTTTCGAACTGACGCATCCATCATCTATGCGCCGCACACTTCGTAAATACACTATCGGCCATTAAAATTGCTACACCACGAATATGACGTGCTACAGACGCGAAATTTAACCGACAGGCAGAAGATGCGGTGATATGCAAATGATTAGCTTTTCAGAGCATTCACACAACGTTGGTGCCGGTGGCGACACCTACAACGTGCTGACATGAGGAAAGTTTCCAATCGATTTGTCATACACAAACAGCAGTTGACCGGCGTTGCCTGGTGAAACGTTGTTGTGATGCCTCGTGTAAGGAGAAGAAATGTGTACCATCACGTTTCCGACTTTGATAAAGGTCGGATTGTAACCTATCGCGATTGCGGTTTATCGTATGGTGACATTGCTGCTCGCGTTGGTCGAGATCCAATGACTGTTACTAGAATATGGAATTGGTGGGTTCAGGAGGGTAATAGGGAACGCCGTACTGGATCCCAACGGCGTCGTATCACTAGCAGTCGAGATGACAGGCATCTTATCCGCATGGCTGTAACGGATCGTGCAGCCACGTCTCGATCCCTGAGTCAATAGATGGGAACGTTTGCAAGACAACAACCATCTGCACGAACAGTTCGACGACGTTTGCAGTTGCATGGACTATCAGCTCGGAGACCATGGTTGCGCTTACCCTTGACGCTGCATCACAGACAGGAGCGCCTGCGATGGTGTACTCAACGACGAACCTGGAAGTAGGAATGGCAAAACGTCATTTTTTCGGATGAATCCAGGTTCTGTTTACAGCATCATGATGGTCGCATCCGTGTTTTCCGACATCGTGGTGAACGCACATTGGAAGCGTGTATTTGTCATCGCCATACTGGCGTATCACCCGGCGTGATGGTATGGGGTGCCATTGGTTACACGTCTCGGTCACCTCTTGTTCGCATTGACGGCACTTTGAACAGTGGACGTTACATTTCAGATGTGTTACGACCCGTGGCTCTACCCTAAATTCGATCCCTATGAAAATCCTACATTTCAGCAGGATAATGCACGACCGCATGTTGCAGGTCCTGTACGGGCCGTTATGGATACAGAAAATGTTCGACTGCTGCCCTGGCCAGCACATTCCCCAGAACTCTCACCAATTGAAAACGTCTGGTCAATGGTGGCCAAGCAACTGGGGGCTCGTCACAATACGCCAGTCACTACTCTTGATGAACTGTGGTATCGTGTTGAAGCTGCATGGGAAGCTGTACCTATACACGCCATCCAAGCTCTGTTTGACTCAATGCCCAGGCGTATCAAGACCGTTATTACGGCCAGAGGTGGTTGTTCTGGGTACTGGTTTCTCAGGATCTATGCACCCTAACTGCGTGAAAATGTAATTACATGTCAGTTCTAGTATAATAGATTTGTCCAATGAATGCCCGTTTATCAGCTGCATTTCTTCTTGGTGTAGCAATTTTAATTTCCAGTAGTGTATGACGGTGAAAATTAGTAGCTGAAACACTGCGTTCATTCAGGACCCATCTGACAGAACACTTCGCGCACTGCGGGCATATCGGTTTTCTTGAACGTAAAGTTAAACACCAGTTGAACTAAATTTATTGAAATGTTATAATAGGGATTATGTGAATTACGTTCAGCGTCAAGAAATGATATTAGTGTAATCTGACCGGTAGTGCTGTACCTGCAACATAATGAATATCTTATGACAAATAAACCTCCTGCTTATCGTGAGAAACCTTCTAAACCATATAGGTAGAATGAGAACTCCTCCAGCACCGCTGCTCTTTACAACGTCATCGACGTTTCTCTGCTGACACTTCCAAACAACCCGAGGTCTTCGCACAGCCTATGTGGGTGGTGTGGGTGTGGCACCAATGGGGCAACGAAGATGGGGAGATGTCCGGGCTATACTACGTAACCATGGATGTTCATATCCTTAGAAGTAACGGTACGGAAACAGATTCCGAAAATACAAGTCGGTAACGGCCTCAGTTGTCAAAGTGGTAAACAGGAAATATGGGTTCTAATCCCAGTCTGGCACAAGGTTTGATTTACAACTATGTAACAGGGTCGGTATTTCTGAACAGATTCCACTGATATCATATCGAAGCACTGCCTTTCAGTTATTTAATCCCCATTGATTATGTTCATTTCTGTGTATTTCATTCAATTAACGTATATCCCTAGTTGTAATAACTAACATAACACTCTGATTACCAATCAAATGGAGTCAGGGACTTTATAAGCTGGCAAGAGGTATTACAGTGATATTGAATCGTATTTGGCTGCATTTTAGAACAAAACTGCTACAGAGAATCGAATACAAATCCCAGGACTGTGTGAACATTGAGTGGGTGACGTCCTGAGCCTATGAACTATTCCTCAGAGCTCCCGCTGAACGGTTCCCTTGATTCTAACGCCGCGTATTTTAGTCAGTGTGGGACCTCTAGACTAAATGTTTTATACATGTTCCATAATCTTTCGCAATGTTAATGAGTTATCCTTTCGTTTCTCGCGACTGCCTAGTAGCTACTCGTTGAAAGCGTCTGATGCATCTCACTAGGCATCAGAAAAGGATACAAATCTCTTAATTGCTATTAGTGCCAACTAAATTAACAGTCAGTTCTTCTGAGGACATTTGCATGAATCTCTGACAGTAAACCACGCTACGTAGTACATAAACACATGTGTAGGTTCCCAGTAAGACGTTTTATTGACGATAATGCATGTTAAGGTGGTATTTTTCCAGTGACATACTGCATATTCTCAGACTACTGTTGCTGTCAAACTTTACAGTTTTCCTTTGTATAATGGAATGACTGGACTCCAGTTTTTACATGAGTAAACTACGCAAAAGAAACTTCATGGCGGATTAAAATTGTGTGCCGGACCGAGACTCGAACTCGGCACCTTTGCCTTTCGTGGGCAAGGACTCTGCCAGGAAGTTTCATATCAGCGCACACTCTGCTGCAGAGTGAAAATCTCATTCTGTCCAAAAGAATTTTGCTGTACTTCCACATCTGCGATCATTTTCGGTTTTAGATTCAAGGGGGACGAAAAATGAAATAATAAGCCTTATGAAACTATAAAAATAGTTGTATTTACATACAAAAATAAAACAATAACCAATGTTAATACAGTCTTTCTGAAAGTGCACGTTGCTGCTCATCTGGGAAATGAAAATCTGCTGCTCTTCGTCGGTGGCCGTCCTGAGGTCGTGCGGGGTAAGTGAGGTAATGGGCGAGTTGTGGCACCCTGAAAATATTCTAAGTTCGGAGTTGGTGTGGCCGCACGGGCTGCTCAGCATGCCGGGGCCCAGCAGCAACCACGTGGTGCTGAACGTTAGCTGAGCAAGAGGAGTAGACCCAGTGCATGGTCCAGCCCATGCGTGGCTGGGAATTCCATGGTGACGCTATATAGAAGAAGGAGACATGCGAGAGTGCCAAAGATGGCGGACTTTGTGAAACCTTAAAGGCAGACATTTCACAGTTCATATAGAAATTAATAGTAGCCATATGAAGCACGATACCTCAAAAAGAAACACGTACATTACCCTTATTTGCATGACGATTCTGATGGTGTAATCAGATTTTCAATATCTTTATTAGTTTAAAGTTTAGTATCTGACGATAAATTATACAAGTAACACCCAACAATGAATTCCCAAAATCTAAACGGTTCATCCGATTTTGTCGATCGACGTGTCTTTAGAAAGCTATTAGTGTATACCTAAATTGGTATAAATTACAGGCATGTAACTTGAATAGTACACGAGTTATTGGCGGTCAAATTGGCCGATTTCTATTGATCGCGTCAGGCCATAAGTACTCTACAGTGACACAAAAAAACGGTAGCAGCACGCTTATAAATATGTTTATTCATCTATGTCTTTGTTTATATCCGATATATACTATTCATGAAGAAATTGATCATTATTTACTGTGTTTTAGAAAGCACAGAGACGTTAGGCTACTGGCTTACTTCTGTTCTATTCCTTTGATATATGTTTATTTAATTTGTTTATGTGCTTATTAATGTGTGGTAGAGCGTGTTTATGGTCCAGCCATAGGAATATTTATTTAATTTCAAGTTATTTAAATGTAAGTTCAGCATTTCGAATGTGTTTCATTATGTTTGTGAGTGTGCGTTGGCTTGGAGCGCTCTAGCCTATCATAGCGATCGTTTCCGAAAAGGACACATGGAGAGGCTGTATGGTAGTGGGGGAGGGGAAAGTTCTGAACTGTACGGCACAGGACACGGGAGGTGCTGGATGGAGTGTCCTGGATGGTACGGCGCGACGGACGCACAGACTTGGAAAAGACTTGGAGAGTGGAGCAGTTTGCGTGTGGTAGCGGGAGACGGAAATATTTCGGTGTGCCGACTTGTGCTCTTGTGTGATTTCCTTGGCTTCTGTAGTGAAGTCGTAGTATGTGTTTAGAAGTGAATATCTCGCGAGCTATGTTGTTATTCAACTTATATTTTATTTAATTGCTGGACCATCGACACCAATAAGTGTTTTACAGTAATACAGGACGTTCTTAAAGGTACTTCTGCTGTCGTACTCATCATTTAAATTCGTTAAAGTAGTAACTGCAGAATTTATTTAATTGCAATCTTTCACTTATAAATTTCTATATAACATTCAAAATTCGCAATTACTGAGCGATAGGAACTTTCGACCATTTGATTCATGTGTAAATTCATTTTGTATACTGTATACTCAGCAGTATTTGGCTTGTAATGAGGCAACTACGTATCCCAGCCGCTAGACAACGAAACCAGCTAAAACTTTTAATATTTCAACTTTGTGTCAGAGGGTACGTATTTGAGGGCCACCATACCACATCATTCCATTTTATTTGAAAGCCTATAGGTACGATGAGGGTCGGTACGATGACGCATTCCAAGTTTCAACAGGTATCAAGAATGATCAGTTGGGTTCTGACAGGAGATACCACAAGTCATTGTAGTCGGCTCATTCCCGCCTCCTGAAAAGCGCTTGCGAAGTGAGCGCATTTTGATGGAGGAACCTGCTATCAAACTGACTCTAGTGCTGGGCACTAAGTTGGAAATTTTTGTCCAGATGCTTCACTACGTAATACCATTTTCTCACCTGCATATCAAGTGCATGAACTGTTATTTGATTATACTCACATGTTAATGAAGTGAATGAATGCTTGTTAACCACATATGATATTTATGTGCAGTGGCATTTTATGTGTTGAGAAAACTATTATGCTTTGCAACGTCCAGTAGTAGTTGTTTAATGGGCATTCCAACATATGTCCATCACCAACTGCTATGGTGAGAGCATTGATCATACTGACGAGTAGTCATTATTACTGAGTTCATATTAAGCTTTTAGAAAGATATTTCATGGTATTTGTAAGAGATGGGCTCCAATGGCCACAAACCTACACTCACACGGCCAAGTTCTCAAACATAAACACAAAATTGGTTCACTCGACATCGCAAGGCGCTTAGCTCCAGAGTAACCACACCAGCAGATATTTCTACGAAACTTAAACGTAACAGTAAGAGACACGAAAGTAATTCTCCCATTCACCACAACAACATCATTACGAACTTAAATGAATTCTGGGCAAGTTTGAGAACTGGGACCGGTGTGAATAACGAAACTGCCGCCACATAATCCTCGACAGCGATGAGTGGTCTTCCATATCAACACACAATACCGGCCCAAAATATGACTGACCCATCTCCTTGCTGAAGTCGTGTAATTGCATTCCTGATACTTTCATTAGCGTCTGCTCACTTCCACATTCCTGTATGACGATCATCAGACGTCAGGAAAATTCAAATCTTTGGCGCCGGGAATCCGACGGCGTTGACTCAGTTTCCCATTCCAGGTGGCCTCCTTCTTCGAGCACCATGGTGTTGGTGGGCACTGATCGTGTAGAAAGAGTTGCGTATGTCTTGGCGATATAGGCTTTCGACTTGTATCCAAAACGACAGCGCGAAAGGCTGTTGATCTCTCCTGCGGTACCTTCGAGACATAATTTGTAGGAAATCATCAACACATCAATAACTGGTGTTTACCACTGGTGATCACTACAACTCATATCATCAAAGCATTGTCTCTCACTGCAGCAAATGACTGCACAAATGACGTCGCCGTGCTGTGGGACGTTGGGTGGGCAATTTTCTGTGCTATGAGCCCTTCTTCGGTAAAACCTCTTAATTTTTCAATAAAATTATCATGCACTTTAAACCAAAGCAGATAACCATGTCATACGGCAAAATTATTCTGAAGAAGGTTGGATTATCCCGACTGAAACTTGGGTAAATTCTAGGTAAACGGTGCAACTGAGGCTGTTGATTATTAAAGTTAAAATTTAAAAAAAATTAGAATTGAGAAATTTCTCACCGTTTATTGTAATAAGAAGAGTAGTAATACAACACCCCCAGAGGCGACTTTAAGAATACTTCATCCCCTCGCCCTCCAGTGATTCCCTCCAAGTAAGCTCTGACCCTAATATCCAGTCGTCCAAATATCTGCTCCCTTATTCCCCCCGCTCCCCCCATTACCCACTCCACGACAGCTATTGAAGGTACATCACCCAACATTCTAAACCTGCATCCCCCCCAATACACACGCATACAGAATACCATTCTCTCAAAAAAAAAAGAAAGAAAACACACACACACACACACACAAAACACACATAGCGAGAAAGACGTAGGGGAGGGAAACAGAAAAAACAGACGATAGAAGATGTACCCACATATGTACGTCTGGTATTTGTTCTCTCGGACTAGACTGTGGCTGTTAATTATGTGACTGAAGAGAAGCCATCATCAGTCACATTCGGGCTTTGAAATAAATCCAAAGACGACACATGAAAATGTGTGTGCCGGACCGGGACTCGAACCCGAATTACCCGTTTAACGCAAGCGGTGGCATTCGAGGATAACTGACGTGGTTTTAACAGATGATAGTTTGGTAACACGTCAGAACACAAACAGGACAGCAGAAGGCAAATAAGAAAGAATGTTCTTCCCTCTAAAGCCGGCCGAAGTGGCCGTGCGGTTCTAGGCGCTACAGTGTGGAGCCGAGCGACCGCTACGGTCGCAGGTTCGAATACTGCCTCGGGCATGGATGTGTGTGATGTCCTTAGGTTAGTTAGGTTTAATTAGTTCTAAGTTCTAGGCGACTGATGACCTCAGAAGTTAAGTCGCATAGTGCTCAGAGCCATTTTAACCATCTTCCCTCTAAACTCGTGTTATCTGAAGTAACTGCCACATCAGTCGTACATTATCTGAAAAATAAGTATAAAATACGACAAAATTGAAATGACAATGTTAATATGTGTAAAAGTCCAAGCGAAGCAGAAGTGGCTCTCTGAACGTTCACCCGATGACCTGAGCAGAACCGCTGAAGTCGTCAGTACAAGCGAAAAGTAACTGTAATTAACATGTTTTTACGTAATCATTACTGCAGACCTGTTCCTGATTTATACACAGTATGAAGAAGGCGCAGTGGTTAGCTCACTGGACTCGCATTCGGGAGGGCGGCGGTTCGCATCCTCATGCGGCCATCCAGATTTAGATTTTCCGTGATTCTCCTAAAATGCTTGACGCAAAATGTCGGGATCCTTCCTTTGAAAGGGCACGGCCGATTTCATCCCACAGCGTTAACCAATAAGAACTTGTGCTCGGTCTCTAATGATCTCGTTATCGAAGGGACGTTGAACCATAATCTTCCTTCTTTCCCTTCAGATTTCTAAGTAACGTGAACTACCAGATCAAAAGTATCCGGATTCCCCTATGTAATGCGGAATAGGTCACTAGACGTCACGGTAGGCGGATTCGCACGTATAAAAAGAGTATTTTCTTGTCAGTAGAAAAAGCATAATATCAGAATGCGTTGGCCAGAAGAACTCAGTGATTTCCAACGTGGACTAGTCACGGAATATCATCTGAACAACCCCTTCTGAAGCTAATCAAGTCGACAGTTGGTGATGTGATTGTGAAGTGGAAGTATGCGCTACCACAGCCGATCCAAGATCAGACAGACTTCATGCACGGGTAGTCGATCATTGTGGAGCGTGGTTGTGAAGAGTCTCCTGGAAGCAACGGAAGGAATCACTCGTGAATTCCATAGTGCTACCAAGAGCCCAGCTAGAATAGTGACTGTGCGTATGGTGTTAAAAAGAATGGGGTATAGTGGTCGAGAAGCACTTCAGAAGCCACACATTTTCGTAATCAATGCTAGTCGACGCCATTGAAGAGTGGTTGACAGGAAAACAGTGAGATCTCTATCCTGTGGCAGCCTGGTAGAAGGGTTTGGGTTTGGCGAATACCTGATGAATGTTACATGTCGTCAAGTGTAGTGCCAACAATGAAGTACGGAGGAGGTAATGGCACGGTATGGGGGTGTTTCCTTTAATCAGCATGTGGTCCCCTTATAGAGCTTACGAAACGCTAAATGCTGAAGCATATGAGCAAAAACTGGAAATTGGTGATAAGGTCTTACGGGACCAAACTGCTCTGACGGGGGGGGGGGGGGGGGAGGGCGGTGGATTGAACACATTTGGCACCATTGTGATTGCGTACTGGGTACAGTAGAGAAACAGTTCAGGGACGGTAACTGTTTGTATCAGCATGACAATGCTCACGACTATAAAGGAGCATCTACAAGAAAATGATTTGTGGACAATAACACTCCAGAAATGGACTGAACTGTCCGGAGTCTCGACCTGAACCTAATGAGTCAGAACGTCGACTTCGTTGCAGACCCCAGCGTCCAGCATCACCGCCTTCTCTGGTTTCGGCTTTTAAGGAAGAAAGGCTGCTATTCCTCCACAGATATCCAGACACGTCAGTGAAAGTGTCCCCAAACGAGTTCATGGTGTCTTACAGACGCAGGGCGAACACACCCCACATTAATGCCCACTAATATGCGAACGGATATTTTTGATCTGATAGTGTAGGGGAGAGCGTTTTACGTTAAGGAAGATGCTCCTAGGAACACAGTGTTTCCTGGCCTAGGAACACATAGTGGTTAAATCTACAGACTGATTTTAAAATCACATTAAGAAATGAGCGCTAGAGAGTATCACAAGAAGTTTCTGCCACTTTCTATAGTTTTTGTTGTTCAGACATGAGATTACGTTTTATGCCCCATTTATAAATATTTCGTGTTCTGTATGATACACTATAGTTATTTGGAAGAAACTGCTAATTCTTCAGTTACAGTATTTTACGGTGAGTAAAATTCTACGTATTTTTTAAACTATTTATAGAGTGAAGAGCTGAAGATACTTGTGCACCTGCCTAATATCGTGTAGGGACCCCACGAGCACAAAGAAGTGCCGCATCTCGACTAATGTCTGAATTAGTGCTGGAGGGAAGTGACACCATGAATCCAGTAGACTGTCCATAGCACGAGGGGACGGAGATCTCTTCTGAACATCACGTTGCCAGGCATCCCAGACATGCTAAAAATGTTCATATCTGGGGAGTCTGGTGGCCGGCGGAAGTTTTTAAAGTCAGAAGAGCGTTCCTGAAGCCACTCTGTAGCAATTACGGACGTGTGGGGTGTCGCATTGTCCTGCTGGAATTGCCCAAGTTCGTCGGAATGCACAATGGACATGAATGAATGCAGGTAATCAGGCGGCATGCTTACATATCACCTGTCAGAGTCGTATCTAAACGTGTTAGGGGTCCCATATCACTCCAACTGATCACGCCCCACACCATTACAGAGCCTCTACCAGCTTGAACAGTCCCCTGCTGACATTCAGGGGACATGGATTCATGAAGATGTCTCCATACCCGCACAAGTCCATCCGCTCGATACGCTTTGAAACGAAACTCATCTGAGCAGGCAACATGTTTCCAGTCTCCAGAATGAGATTTTCACTCTGCAGCGGAGTGTGCGCTGATATGAAACTTCCTGGCAGATTAAAACTGTGTGCCCGACCGAGACTCCAACTCGGGATCTTTGCCTTTCGCGGGCAAGTGCTCTACCATCTGAGCTACCGAAGCACGACTCACGCCCGGTACTCACAGGTTTACGTCTGCCAGTATCTCGTCTCCTACCTTCCAAACTTTACGGAAGAGCGAAAATCTCATTCTGGAAACATCCCCCAGGCTGTGGCTAAGCCATGTCTCCGCTATATCCTTTCTTTCAGGAGTGCTAGTTCTGCAAGGTTCGCAGGAGAGCTTCTGCAAAGTTTGGAAGGTAGGAGACGAGATACTGGCAGACGTAAAGCTGTGAGTACCGGGCGTGAGTCGTGCTTCGGTAGCTCAGATGGTAGAGCACTTGCCCGCGAAAGGCAAAGGTCCCGAGTTCGAGTCTCGGTCGGGCACACAGTTTTAATCTGCCAGGAAGTTTCATATCAGCGCACACTCCGCTGCAGAGTGAAAATCTCATTCTGGAAACATCCCCCAGGCTGTGGCTAAGCCATGTCTCCGCTATATCCTTTCTTTCAGGAGTGCTAGTTCTGCAAGGTTCGCAGGAGAGCTTCTGCAAAGTTTGGAAGGTAGGAGACGAGATACTGGCAGAAGTAAAGCTGTGAGTACCGGGCGTGAGTCGTGCTTCGGTAGCTCAGATGGTAGAGCACTGCCCGCGAAAGGCAAAGGTCCCGAGTTCGAGTCTCGGTCGGGCACACAGTTTTAATCTGCCAGGAAGTTTCATATCAGCGCACACTCCGCTGCAGAGTGAAAATCTCATTCTGGAAACATCCCCCAGGCTGTGGCTAAGCCATGTCTCCGCTATATCCTTTCTTTCAGGAGTGTTAGTTCTGCAAGGTTCGCAGGAGAGCTTCTGCAAAGTTTGGAGGGTAGGAGACGAGATACTGGCAGAAGTAAAGCTGTGAGTACCGGGCGTGAGTCGTGCTTCGGTAGCTCAGATGGTAGAGCACTTGCCCGCGAAAGGCAAAGGTCCCGAGTTCGAGTCTCGGTCGGGCACACAGTTTTAATCTGCCAGGAAGTTTCATATCAGCGCACACTCCGCTGCAGAGTGAAAATCTCATTCTGGAAACATCCCCCAGGCTGTGGCTAAGCCATGTCTCCGCTATATCCTTTCTTTCAGGAGTGCTAGTTCTGCAAGGTTCGCAGGAGAGCTTCTGCAAAGTTTGGAAGGTAGGAGACGAGATACTGGCAGAAGTAAAGCTGTGAGTACCGGGCGTGAGTCGTGCTTCGGTAGCTCAGATGGTAGAGCACTTGCCCGCGAAAGGCAAAGGTCCCGAGTTCGAGTCTCGGTCGGGCACACAGTTTTAATCTGCCAGGAAGTTTCATATCAGCGCACACTCCGCTGCAGAGTGAAAATCTCATTCTGGAAACATCCCCCAGGCTGTGGCTAAGCCATGTCTCCGCTATATCCTTTCTTTCAGGAGTGCTAGTTCTGCAAGGTTCGCAGGAGAGCTTCTGCAAAGTTTGGAAGGTAGGAGACGAGATACTGGCAGAAGTAAAGCTGTGAGTACCGGGCGTGAGTCGTGCTTCGGTAGCTCAGATGGTAGAGCACTTGCCCGCGAAAGGCAAAGGTCCCGAGTTCGAGTCTCGGTCGGGCACACAGTTTTAATCTGCCAGGAAGTTTCATGTTTCCAGTCATCAACAGTCCAATGTCGATGTTGACGGGCCCAGGCGAGACGTAAAGCTTTGTCTCGTGCTATCATCAGGGGTACACGAGTGGGCCTTCGGCTCTGAAAGTCCATATCGATGATGTTTCGTTACGTGGTTCGCACGCTGACTCTTGTGGAAGGGCCCAGCATTAAAATCTGCAGCAATTTGCGGAAGTATTGCATTTTTGTCACATTGAACGATTCACTTCAGTCGCCGTTGGTCCCGTTGGATTCCTGATATTCACGGTACACTCCTGAAAAGGTCATACGGGAAAAATTCCCACCTCATCGCTACCTGGGAGATATTGCGTCCCATCGCTCGTGCGCCGACTGTATCACCACGTTCAAACTCACTTAAATGTTGATAACTTGCAATTGCAGCAGCAGTAACCGACCTAACAACTGCGCCAGACACTTGTCGTATTATATAGGCGTTGCCGACCGCAGCGTCATATTCACCTGTTAACACATCTCTGTATTTGAATACGCGTGCCTATACCAGTTTCTTTGGCGCTTGGGTGTATAACATATGGGCATTTAAGCCATACTTCTTAGGCCGTCTGCCATTTTGTTCCTTGAGATGGAAGGAGGTCTTTTACCATGGAACATGTGATAGGCCTATTTCCGAGTGAACTGATTTATTAAATGTTTTAAAAATCTTCATAATGGAGATCTGTGTTAGTTTACGAGTACAGTACCTTCTGTTTCAAAACGTAAATAGCTTTGAACTGATTTTTGATTATACCTCTCCTTAAACTGACTTCACTCAATGATAAATTGATGTGTAGCAGGCTAATAATGTAACAGATAGACTATTAAATACAGCACTGACAAGATCTTTTTAGATTACAATACAATCAAATTTCAGTAGAGCATTTTTTCCTAAGTGCATGTTATTGTTGTACCTTGGAACATTTTTTTCACATTTCGAAAACCTCACTTTTCCTGAGTAACTTTTGAAATTTCAGAAAAAGACTGTAGCACGCAACACCTGAGTGCAATGATTTAGAAATGGGGCAAGAAAACATAATGAACTTGTCTTAGCTATGCGGATGGATAGAGACAAAATCTGAAAAGTATTTCAAAGGTACAACACTCTCCCCCCATATGAAACCAAAACCGTATATTATACCAGAAAAATAGTCTGATGATGTCTTTAAAAATAAAAAGACAAAATGTCAGTGGTAATTAAAGAAAAAGGCTACAAATTTATAAAAAAGAATATTTATTTATAATAATATCAATTATTAAACACTTTCCTAATGTCCTACAAAATATTATTTATATGGCCACGATCCAGCTTGCAGCTGTTTAGGCTATCGTCATGAGAAAACTGAATTTATTTTCATTGAAATATATTCCGTCTGATCAGTTAAAGAAAGGCAGTTTGTTTTTTGCCACATATGTTGAGTTTCTTTTGTTTATGAAGCAGTTTCAGTGGCCTAGAATGAAATATATATACTGGGTTATGTAGTAGTTATAAAAATATTACTATGTTACGGTTTCCCACGTTTCTCGGATTATAAACAACTTTTGTAGCACAAGTTTCATGAGGTCAAATTATTGTTTGGTGTTACTTACGATATCGATGTTGCTAATCAAGGTGTGTGGTTCTGTAGGTATGTTCGTTCGGTCCCATGCTCCAGCTGTGCAGATTTTCGGCGTTTTTTCACCCACATTTATTGCAGCACTTCACTTACACTTTTCATTGTGTTTACAGAGTTTAGTGTTGTCGCCTGTCGCTGTGTGTTTATCTTTCGTCTTTGTGTGTGTGTGTGTGTGTGTGTGTGTGTGAGAGAGAGAGAGAGAGAGAGAGAGAGAGAGAGAGAGAGAGAGAGGGTATTTTGTTCTATGTGAGTGTATCCTTTCTCATGAGAGTCCTTTTTTTTTTTCAAATGATTCACATACTTGGATTTCTTAGTGATATATACATAATCCTTGGTATTTATTTGGTTTGTCTATTACCATTTGTAAATGTGACACTAGTGTCTTCTCTTGGTTTGTAAGCAATGTGTATTGTATTTGTATATTTGCTTTTCTGTGTGTTGAATTGATTTTTGTTAAAGTGTACCAATTCTTTCTGTTAATCATGTAACGAGTGTTACTGTTTTGCGTTTCTGTGTGTGCTGTAGTGTCTGAGGAGTTTTATGGTTTTTGTGTTCTCTGCTTGTTTTCACTGTGGCAGAGCGGTTCTAGGCGTTTCTGTCCGGATCCACGCGTCACCTACGGTCGCAGGTTCGAATCCTGCCTCGGGCATGGATGTGTGTGATGTCCGTAGGTTAGTTAGGTTTAAGTAGTTCTACGTCTAGGGGCCTGATGACCTCAGATGTTAAGTCCCATAATGCTTAGAGCCATTTGAGCCATTTTTTTGTTTTCGCTCCTCTTTAGTTGTATTTTGGTTTTTTGGTTGAGTCTTTATAGTATATAGTGTATGGACTATACCGACATAGGTAATGGGTTACAAATCATTACCAATTTATATGAGATTCAACACACTAGAAACTAAACATAACAAAAATTTGGTTGTATTTGAATGTTATTTCAACCTGAAAAACATGAATAGTAGGTCAAGATTGAAATCAGTGATGAATGCAAAGGACCTGCCACAGCCTTTAAGCAGGAAATTGTTATTTTACTTAAAGAAGCTGATATGGGTTATTTTCTTCGAAAGAGTGACGGCCAAAATACCTGTTTGCGTCTACCCTCTAAACAGATGCACACCTTAGGTTGACATAAAAACTTCAGACTTGGCTGAGATCCTGTTAAGATCGTGCTTCTACGTTTACTCTTGGTGAAATGTACCTTCGTAATTAGTAATCAGTCTTTACACAGAATAACGGGCACTGCACATTTTACAGAAGAAGTGTGTGTGTGTGTGTGTGTGTGTGTGTGTGTGTGTGTACGTGAGTGCGGGGAGGACAGCGGACGGCTTTCTAGCAGCAGCATAGAGTGAAGGGGAAGCACCGCGCAGGGCTGCCACCTGCAGGCGCTCGTAAAGGAGGAGCACTCAGGCCGTGGGCGGGGGTGGAGGTGGCGGACCTCGTAAAAAGGAAGCCCAGAGGCGGCGGCGATGGCTGCAGGACGAGGCGCCGGCTAATGCGCCCCGTGCACCGCCAACTTGCAGCAACTCACTCCTACTGGACGCGCCAGGCCATCGCCGAGAAAGGACCTCCTTCGTCACAAAATCTGGAGGAGATGATTCTGGCGAAAGCGTTTCTTTCGACCGGTTTTTACACCCTGCGTTGTAAAAACCCTTCGAAAGACACGCTTTCGCCAGAATAAGCAAAACACAAATTCTCTTTAATTTTATTTAACTCAGAACTTGATATAAACAATATTTCCAGTTACGTGCCCAGGCAACTGGGCTCAGCGGCTTTGAGTGTCTACAAAGCGACTTTGTAAAGTCTCTACGGCAACTCCTCCTCATAGCATTATAAACAGCTATTGTTTTCGGATAGAATTTCATCCATGGCATGCAAAAAAGGATTCATGCCAGCATCAGAGCAAGAGTACCGTCCACCACGTATTGACGTTGCTCAAGAGTGCTGTGAATCCCTCCTTTCCAGGGAAAACAAACGATTTTGCGGTTACACAGATCTTTTTCATTACTATTTGGTGATGTGGGCACATTTCAAATGAATATATAGGCATGCCACAGAAACAGTTTTTATTTTCTGTGGCATGAATTTCGAAATAAAGGGATGATGCAAAACGTTTGTTGACATGTGTAAATAGATACCATTCAAAGAAAAGCTTTCTGGTTCGTCACATATTTGAATAGGAAGAGCAAGAGCGTCAAAGATAGGCTCAACATACTCCACTGAGAGGCATTACGAGAAAGACGCTGTGCAACTTGGAGAACGTTACTCTCAAAATACGGTAAGCATACTTTCAGTATGAATCAAGAATTAATATCCTTCAACATAAATCCCACGCAAGGAACACAATGCAAAAAAAAAAAAAGTCAGGTTTTTCGAAGGGAACTGACACTGACTGACAATCATACTTTCTGTGAATCATCTCGCGAATTTGATATGTAAATGGAAAATGATTCCAGTATACCATGTATCCACCATCATAACTACACTTGGGCTTGTGGAGCACAAACATAGAAGTCTCCAAGATCTCCTCCATTCCTTCTTTACTCTCGTTCTCATTTTGACATCTTTACTATCATCATGTTTTGTACTCCACATTTGTTATTCTACTTCCTGTCCCTCTAACCATATTTGTCATTCAATTCTTACATATCAATGTGAACGTACTCATTCACCGATTTTCCTTTCCTTCAACTTGTTTGTTGCCATTGTGAAGTTATTTCTGAATTTATTAACTCACTTGGCTTCCCTTTTTGTCTTTGACATTTTTCCTATTACTCTGTACATGTGTCGTGGTAACATACCCACAAATTCTTATTCTTTTCAATCTGACTTATCCTGACCCTGTACTCATTCCCTGGTACAGATCATCCTTTGATACTCGTCTTGTTCTACATCTCTTGTTCTTGAGCTCACTATCTTCCAGACTGATACACTGTTTGAGAGGGTTTATGGGACCAAAAGGCGAGGTCATCAGTCCTGCGAATCCGAAGTTACTCAAAGAAGAAAGATGACCCTCTAAAAGTGGACAGATCCAGTCAGGGGAGTCAAATTATTAAATAATGAAGTTAAAATCCACACAGTAAGAATCATAAAAGGGGAGATCAAATCTAGAAACTGGAGAAATGAGCGGCCTTTCCGTGGGGGAGTGGTCATGAGGTCCCAGATAGAGAAGACATGAAGAACGGTCCCAATCTCAACCACCCTGCCCCTGCTCCCGGAGTAAAGCAAAACATTATATCTCGAAATAAAACTCACTTTCATGGAGGAAGCTGAGGAACAGTTCAACCATATGTGAATCTTATGCTAATATTAAAATCTCAACCTGGCTAGGAGGCGGAGAGCATTAAGCTTCCATATGCATGTAGTCTTTAGGTGGTAATACCAGCCACGTTAGCTTTTTATCCAAAATAAGACCCAAGAAACGGGATTGTGCTACAACATCAAGGATCTGGTAGCCTAAATAAAGTTCTGGATCGGTGTGTGCTGTGGGTCGACGACAAAAATGCTTAACGCGCGTTTTGGAGGGAGAAAACTGGAAGCACTGAGAGGTGACCCACGCAGAGGCCCGTCGCATGGCGTCTTGGAGTTGGCGCTTAGCAGATGCCACCATGCGGGAGCTGCACCAGATGCAAAAATCGTCGCCGTACAACGCCGGGGTAACCACAGGCCTAACAGAGGTTACAAGTAATGGCTATGAGGAAGAGAGTGACACTTAACACAGAGTGGGATACCATTCTCCTGAATCCGAGGGGCGCTGAATAAAGTGTCAGCTCGAACCCAGAAGAGCTGGTCAGATAAAAACTCACGGATAGAAATCAGGGGGGCCACGGAAGCCCCAGTCATGAAGGGTAACTAAAATATGATTGCACCAAGCCGTGTCTTAAGCCGTACGTAGATCAAAGAGGACTGCGACAAGGTGCTGGCAGTTAGTAAAAGCCAGTCAGATTGCTGTTTCCAATGTGAGTAAATGGTCAGTTGGAGATCGTCCTTCCCAGAAGCCAGTCTGGTATGGGGACAAAAGGCCCCAAGATTCGAGTACCCAACATAATCTGAAGCTAACCATCATTTCGAGCAGTTTACCAAGTACATTCGTCAGGCTAATCGGGCAGTAACTGTCGAGAGACGTTGAGTTCTTCCCGGGCTTGAGGATGGGGATAACTACATTGTCTCGGCATTGTGACGGGAAAGCACCCGTGAGCCATATGTTTGTGGACGGAATCCAGGCCTGGGGGCATGTCACGTCAAGCGGTAAAAGCCTGCAAGGATTCGCATTTAGCGAAGGCTTCATTATAGGTTCAGCACGCTGCGGGTTGAAACAGAGGGGGGTCTCTTCAACTCCGCGTTCCTGGCAGAGAAAGGTAGCAGGATAGGAAGACGATGCCGATGTCGTGGCGAAGTACAAGGGTCGTCTACAAAGTAGGTTCCGTTTGGTTACATAAAACAAGCGTGTACAGATACAGAAAAAATATTTATTGTACAAAAATCTACAACTGTTAAACTACTTTTCTAGATATCTTCCGAAATTTTGTAGTCACTTGTCATAGCGTGCCACAAGTTTTTGTATGCCTTCTTCATAGAAGGATGCCGCCTGTGTATTCAACCGTGTGGTAACATGTTCCTTTAGCTCGTCATCAGTTTTTCAGTAACAATTTCATGAATTAGTGACCGTGAGATTTGATGAACTTCCATAGCAAGGGCACTAAGTGTAAACTTACGGATAGCTTAATATTCTCTTCAATTGTGTCAACCAGTTCATCAGTAACCACAGACGGGAGTCCACTTCGTTCTTCGTCGTACACTTGATCACGTCCTTCATTGAACAGTCTGGCCCATCTTCTAACCATTGAATCATTCATTGCATCTTGTCCGTAAACCTCGCAGATTTGCCGATGAATTTCCTTTGGTTTAACTTTCTTTGCATTTAGAAAATGAATCACAGATCTACTCGGTCATGAGTCGAGAATCCAGGTTAGACTTAAAGAAGCCGAGAGGAGGTCATGTCACTCAGTCAGTGGTCGTCACCAACAAGGTTGCGGTGACATCCTTAAATAAGATGTCAGACTCAGTTTGCGAGGAGGCAGATAGCAGCTCCGGGTGCAATTGGGGGGGGGGGGGGATTTGTCTTGGGACTTCAGTTTCTTCTTCTTTACTTTCCCCGGAGGTGGAGGAGGGCAGGGCACAGAGGGAGTACAGCGTCTGCAGGATCCGGAACCGAAAGAGAGCACGCGACCTTGTGGTGCACAGATGGTGCGTCTCATGACCAGTTTATGGTAGGAGGCTTCCAGCCTGAGAGGCGCCGGGGAGAGGGATCATGTGGGGCAGCCCTATCGCCGGCATGTGCCATAAAAGAGTGGCACTTCTTCAGTCAAGGAGGGGGAGCAGCTCCTGAATGGTAAGTCTTTGAAACTGCAGGGGAGGGGGAGGGAAGAAGGGGATGGGGCTGGGGTAAGGAAAAGGTAGGAGGGAAAAACGATGTAACAGGGGCAAAAGTTGAAGGAAGTAACGCTGGATGGAGTCTCTCATATTTCTGGAGAGCCTTAGCATAAGACAGGCGATCAGGGGCTTTGTACTCTAGAATCTTCTTTTTTCTCTTGTAAGCCAGACACTCCGGCGAGTGAAAGGAGTCGCGGTCATGACAAAGGACACACACAGGTGGCGGAACACAGGCACTTCCCTCAGGGAGTGGGTGTCTGCAATCACCACACAGAGGGAAGGTATATGGACAAAACATAGGCACCAAAAGCACCTCATGGGCGATGGGATGCACGGCTTCACTTCACTTCTGTAGCACATAACCTTGACCTTCTCTAGGAGGATATACCCCTCGAAAGACAGAATGAGGACGCTGGTATCGGTGCAGTTGTCTTTGTGACCCTTCTGCACATGTCGAACAAAATGAACGCTACGTCCCTCTACGTTGAGCCCGGAGATCCTCATCAGTTTGCAGGATGAGGCCCCTATGAAAAATCACTCCATGGACCATATTCAGAGATGGTGAGGGGTAATAGACACTGGGATATTGTAAAGACGATCACAAGCACGAAGAGCTGCAGGATGGCGGCAGAGCCAGCTTTGATCAACAGGGAGCTCGACCGCATCTTACTGAGTGACTCCACCAAACTTGTCTTCAATGTTATCCACAAACAACAATGGCTTTGTGGCGGTGAATGTGCCCCCATCCGTTCTAATACCGATGAGGTAACAGGGAAAGTGTTTCATCCCAAGAGAGCGAGCCTGGACCTCCTCCCATGGTGCAGCCAGAGAAGGGAAGGCTGCCGGGTCATACGAAGCAGCATTCAATTATCCTTCACCATTCGAATAGACAGCCGTTTGAGAACGGCCAGATTTTCGCAGCTGGATACCCTTCATACTCCAAGCATCACCTCAAATGAGAGTGTATGCACGCGTGAGATCATACAGGTTTCCTCGACGTTGCGTTGTGACGTACTCCTCTCCCGACAACTCAACGTGTTTTATTTATTACCAGAGCTCTGTAGACATTCTGCAAGCGCCACCTGAGTACTGTGTACAGAGGGAGAGCTGAACTCAGGGCCTCCAGCCGCCACTGCCGCTGTCCTCTTCAGAACGCTACGAATGCGGTAAGACGGGTCATCATTGGAATCGGCAGTTCGATAAGGGCATGAGTTTAGTTGACCCCATCAGGGACCAGCTGCTCCGTTTTAATACTTCGCAGCCCGCTAGTTTGCATTCAGTATACGCTTTGGCGATATCACTGGCATTCAATCCTATTTCCGTGTTCTAGTAATTTCCTAACCATGGTTACAGTCACTGCTCGTATTTGTGTGTTGTCCGCATAACTTTGCATCTGCCAAGGTTACAGTTCAGTATTAGAATATCTTGTCCAAGTATTTAATTGTTTATGTTGGTGGGTCACTCTTGTGTTTTACTTGATGATAATAAATTTGACTGTTACAGTAATCACTTCTTCTGTTATAGATTAGATAGTCCCTCTACTCAATAATATACGTGTTTGGTGTGGTACCCATACGGCCATGTGTGATTGGGCCACCCCAATCAGTTTCCATTCAGTAACACGTTTCCGTTAATCGACACTATTATTTCCTTCAATTAACTTGCATGATCTCATGGGGTGCACCCCTTCTCTGTAGGTCACCAGAGAAAGGACTCTAGCATCACAGGGGCATGCAAACAGCACAATCGACATCCCACAGCTTGCTACAGCCAAAGAGAACCCAGTGGAGAACGGACATGCTGCACGGCCCCGCTCTGGTTGCCAACAGAATTGGTGCCGTACGCACGCTCCTCCCACAGGAACAGCACAACACTTTGTCTCTCTTATGTATGCTGGTTAACGTCGATTTTGCACAAGGCATGAGACTGCCAATATATGTGTCTCCTTCGCCGATTTTGAACTTACTAGGCCCTCCCTCACTTCCTGTCGCAAGAAACCGTCCCTGTGCAAAATCGTCCCGACAAAAACCAAAAGCCGTCACGTGCCGACAAATTTTCGTCATCTTTTTCCACTGTTGTCTAACTCGCTCGCGCTACTGACTGGTCTTAAAAAGATGTCTATAAATACCTAAAATTGTCTCAGAATCAGAAATATAGCTTTGTGGTGACTAATCAGAACATTCCTATGAGTTCAATATCACTACTTATTTGATGTAGTTGTGTTAAAAGTGATTTATGAAATTGTATCTGTGCTCTCGTCGAGAATAAAAAAGGGGGAGGGCTTTAAGCTTTGAAATTTGGATAAGAACCGAACGCGATTGTTCGTGCCATTGTCCCGTATTCAGATCCCCATCTCGCCATATCTAGGTCTGCCGTGGTTTCTCTAATTCGCACAAGGTAAGTGTTCGACTGATTCCTTGGACAAGAACACGATAAATGACGTTCTCTGTCCTTCCTCTAGTCCGAACCTGTGTTGCGTCAATAATGAATTTGTAATCGACGAGATATTAAGCCCAGTCTTGCTTGAATAAAATGCCAGAAAACCTTCTCGGAGTTAATTATAATAAGCCGCGTGGAATTAGCCGAGCGGTCTCAGGCGCTGCAGTCATGGACTGAGCGGCTGGTCCCGGCGGAGGTCCGAGTCCTCCCGCAGGCATGGGTGTGTGTGTTTGTCCTTAGGATAATTTAGGTTAAGTAGTGTGTAAGCTTAGAGACTGATAACCTTAGCAGTTAAGTCTCATAAGATTTCACACACATTTTTGTTAATTATAATGAAGCTGCCGCACTTAAGTCATTCATTAATTCACCAAGGTCACAGACACAGATGTGAAACTGCATAGTTATAACATGGGCTTATGGGTCCTCCTAGATGCTGAAACTATTTTCTTCACTTTAATTAGTTTCTGAATCGCCTGTGAAGGTTCATTTCTCGATGTAGTAAACAGGCAGTACACAAGAAAACAGCCCAAATATTTGAATAGATAGAAATACAATTCAACGTATTAATGACAAATTTTGGGAATAACGAAAAAACTAAACTCGTTTGGTTAAGCATAAACAATCTTTAAACCGTCTGAAGGAGAAAACAAAGTTACACAGTTCTGAAGTACCTCAGCAAAGTCAAAATCCAAATGAAAATAAAAACAATCCAAACGTCTGGTAATGAGGAAAACGAAGTGTTGTACTAAGCCTTGGCTCTAAAAGATAGGAAATCAACGCCGATCGTAAATTCTTAAAACACTTCAGATAATACTGACGAAGTAAAGTTGTCGAGTGACTCAGAAAAATAACTACCGTGTGTGTATTGTGTATGGAACTGGGGACCTAAAAACGATGGAGAGGCTTCTTCCTGCCGTAGCCCTCACTGGTTCACAACCCCACAACAGGCCACAGCAGTCCTCCCACCCCACCGCCGCCCCACACCGAACCCAGGGTTATTGTGCCGGTTTGGCACCAGTGAAACCCCCCGCCCCCGCCCCCGCCCCCTGGAGGAACGTCTCATAGCAAACGAGTGTAACCCCAAATGTTTGCATGGTAGAGTAATTGTGGTGTACGTATACATGGAGACAGCGTTTGCGCAGCGACATAGTGTAACTGAGGCGGGATAAGGGAAACCAGCCCGCATTCGCCGAGGCAGATGGAAAACCTCCTTAAAAACCATCCACAGGCTGGCCAGCTCACCGGACCTCGACACTAAACCGCCGGGCGGATTCGTGCCAGGGACCGGCGCCGGCCGAAGAAGCCGCGCGGTTCTAGGCGCTACAGTCTGGAACCGCGTGACCGCTACGGTCGCAGGTTCGAACCCTGCCTTGGGCATGGATGTGTGTGATGTACTTAGGTTCGTTAGGTTTAAGTAGTTCTAAGTTCTAGGGGACTGATGACCTCAGATGTTAAGTCCCATAGTGCTCAGAGCCGTTTTCAGAGACCCGCACGTCTTCCCGCTCAGGAAGCAGCGCGTTAGAACCCGCAGCTAGCCGAGCGGGCATAAAATAACTAAGTTTGTTCAAAGTTCACAACACATTAAAATAATGACAAACTCCTGTAAAAATTCTAAATCTGACAACAAAATCCAGTAGGGAACAGTTAGAGTCTACGTTTCAAAGAAGAATGTTCTATAACCGACGGCGAACAACAGGCAGTCACAGAAATGCTAATAAATCACGACTCAGCCTTCCTGTAGGGACCGCGTCTTCTGCAGAGAGAGTCCAGGCTGCAGGATTCAGGACGAGGAGTCTGGGGATCGAGTGTGCCGCGGCAGCCCCGAATATCTTCTACAACGAAGCAGGCTGCTTGCGTAACTTAGATGTATTTTGGGTTGCAGGCTAGGTAGGCGAGGGAGCTACCCATGGCAAACAGTTCCAGCGCTTTTCTTTCCTTACGAATTACCAAACTGTTGCGCGATTTATCAGCATCAGCACTTCCTGTGGCTGCAATTCAGTATCAATGTTAATAACCCTGAAATTTACAAATTCAAGACTTCATTTGGACCAATAAAAGGACTTTGACAAAACGAAATGTGCAGCTTAAGAAGTTAATTTCATTTTCTACTTTGCATTGTCACAATTATGCGAGAAGAGCAGCAGGGCATAACGATGAAGATGCAAACAAATTAGTAAAACAATATTTTAATTTATGTAACAAGTATTGTTCCGCTCAATGTTTGCCCAAACATCTCACTACAGTCGAGTTTCTTAATTTTGAGAGTTAATTAATGTCACATGTTTCAGGTAACACGAGGGTTGTCCAATAAGTAATGCAACACCTTTTTCTGAAAGCAGGTAGTTTTTATTCAGGATTCCAGTACACCACATTATTTGCTGTTCTTTTGGATACAAAACTCTGTTTTTCAACAAAACCTCCGTTCAAACCGACAGCCTTACGTCACGTTACAGAGTGGTCCTGTATGCCCGCGTGATAACCACTCTACTCGTCGACGTAGGAGCCAACGTCTTGCTGCATCAATAACCTCTCCATCATCCACGTACTCCTTCCGCCGGAGTGCATCCTTAATTGAGCCAAACAGAAGAAATCCGGAAGGTGCAAGGTCCTGGGTATAGGCTGGATGAGGAAGAACAGTTCAGTAAAGTTTTGTGAGCTCCTTTCGGGTGCGCAAACTTGTGCGACACCTTTCGTTGTCAAGGAGAAAGAGAAGTACGTTTGCATTTTTGTGGTCACAAACACGCTGAAGTCGTTTCTTCAATTTCCTGAGGGTAACACAGTGCACTTCAGAGTTTATCATTGCACCATTAGGGAGGGTATAAGGAGGAACAACCCCTTCAGTGTCCCAGAATACCGCCGCCATGACTTTAGCAGCTAAAGGTACAACTGTGAACTTTTTCTTCGGAGGAGAGATGGTGTGGCACCACTCGATGGATTGCCGTTTTGTTTGCAGTTCGAAGCGAAGAACCCATGTTTCATCACCTGTGACAATGTTCGACAAAAAATTGTCACTATCAGCCTCACAACACACAAGCATTTCTGGACAGATGGTCCTTCGTTGCTGTTTATTGTCTTCTGTTGGTGAGCACACTTTTGAGTATCCAAACTGGTGAAGCAGTGTGACAACACTATCAACAAAGACATCCAGTTATGCAGCGTCGTGTCTGACTGTGATACCTTGATCACATCAAATGAGTGTTTCTATTAAAAATTAAACTCTTCCAGCTGCACTTAAGATTTCATATTGATTTGGCTGCTAGTTTCGACGTTGCGTCAACGCCATCTTCAGGCCTGTACACTTTGATGATATCAATTGTGTGTAGCTAGGTACTAGAAGTCTGCGGTGAGACCAACACGTGCTCCACATGGATGACGGACAGTAACTAGTTACTGGAGCACGTAATGGTCTCACTGCGGACTTCTAGTACTCAGCCACACACAACTGATATCATCAAAGTGTACAAGCCTGAAGATGGCGTTGACGCAACGTCGAAACTAGTAGCCAAATAAATATGAAATCTTAAGTACAGCTGCAGGAGTTTCATTTTTAATAAAATTATACCAGCTTATTTCCCACCATAATCCAATTTAAATATGGATGTACGAACATCAGATGAGTGTGTCCACACGCGATCGTACAGGTCTGCCAGACGTTGTTGCGTTGTGACGGACGCCTCGCCCAACAACTCGCCGTGCTTTTGTTTTCCGCCAAAAGATTTTCAGTGACAGCTCTCTGTCTGGAACGCACCTCCGTTGCGGACGCCATTTTGAAGGTTACGTATAGCACCGCCACCTATCGGTACTTCACGAAACTACAGGGGCTGAAGCGGGAATGTTTCTCGATGTCCTACAGCAAATTCCGTATTTTTTCAACTGAAATTGGCCGAGAAAAAAATGTGTTGCATTATTTGTTGAATATGTTACTAATACTTCGCTTAACAATCGGACAGTACGGAAAAAGAAAAAGGTAAAGGTACTCAAACGCATCAGCATACGAATAGAAACAAACAAGATGCACCAGCTTAATTTCAACACATATCCTCTGTATTTCGTGTAATTTTCAAACTTAAGAGCCTACTAATGGGGAGACACCATGGAAACTAGTCTGTATTAAACATATAAAAAGGAAAATGAAACTTTTCCTTCATAAAGATTGACTCAGAAATTTTGTGGTTTCTTGAACACGGACTAGTCAAGAGAATGGCACAAGTAAACTGTCATTGCATAGTTTTAACTTCCAGCACCACATATTCAATCAACTGAAGTACAACTTATTGGTCTATCACCCACAGACTATCGATCCTTTCATGTTACACGTGACTTTTCAGGCAGTGCGAGAAATACGTTTCACTGCGTAAGCTTCGTCGTGACAGTCCATAGAGATTTGAGAATCCGTATATTTCTCATGCTGCGATAGAAGAATCCCACAGCAATAAAGCGACGCTTCTGTTTCTGTGGAGGGGGAGTTTAAGAGTTCCACAGCGAGAATCCGCCTCTCTTTCTCCGAGAGCCGCCTCACCCCATCCCACCCCACCCCACCCCGGCAGGCAGCGATATGACAGACGACCAGGCGTATGACGTGTGAACACCATTAGGACAGCAGACAGGCGCGGATCGAGCAGTCTCATGCAATTCCATGAGGGCTGCCGAAGCGCCATTTTTCGCGCTCCCTGCGGCCGGAATGGAAGAAACGGCTACAGCTCTGGGACGGCAACGGCTGCAGCCATTGTGCGGGTGAGACATAAAGCTGTCGAGAAAAATTCTCTCCGAATGTCGCCCGATTTTCTCTACTCCATTCTGTGTACCGGCATGTCCATTTTGATGGCATCAAATAGGAAATTCTGATCCGACCGATGCTTATAGTGCCTTGATTTGTTCACTCACGTCGGGGTAATGGGCAAACAACGTATCTCAAGTGATGCCCCACCTTGCAACCAATGCTGGACTCAACTACAGTTATGAGATCATCGAAGACGCAGTTATTTATAAAATCATAGGTGGTACACTTTTTTCTGAAAGTAATCTAAGAGGTTGGTGGAAAAAGTGGTAACCCTTAATTTATTAATGATTAGTCTCATAAGACGATCAGTTGTACTTTCAAATGCCCTAATGCTGAAAACAAGTAGTTGTAATGGTTCTTTATTTACGTGACCATTACGGCACTCCAACTCCAGTTCGCGATACCAGTAATATCGTACTACTTTTCTGCGAAGTAACAGACATACTTTTGTGATAATATTCCCATGTGGTTCTATTAATGTGTAGGTACTCCGATGTATCGATATATTACAGTGATATGGTTCTTGTGTGTATTCATTTCTGTGAGACTGTCATAATCTTTGACTTACTTGTAACCGTTTTGGCACGAATGCGCACAGGGCAAACTGTTTTCTTGATGATGTGACGATTAAGAAGAAATATATGTGAATTTACAAGAAGTTTAATAAAAATGTGGATCATGAACACCAAGTCAAAAATTATTTCAGCCATACCATTGTACTGATCTGGGATTGTTTGATCATCAAGAATTTCCTAAAAAACGCATTTGTTACGTCTTCAAATATTGCTAAAATACAGGTCTGGACCTTCTAGCAGTCAAAGTTGAATCACCCTAGAATCAACAAGATGAGTCATAACAACTTCGACGAAATCTACGTGGGAATCTATTCAAGATAAGTCCCAAAATTAATGAATTTTTTACAGTGACTTCATTATTTCCATTCTGACGATCCAACCACAGTCAATAACTTTGTTGTTGCCCGATAAAGAGAACATATGCTGCGTGAGCAACATTGTACATCTGATTTCTAACCTACTTTGCAATTGGTGGTATTGTTAGATAGTTCACTACGTAGTGTTAGAAGATACATCTACTACATAAATTGTTTGATCTCATTGTATATTTTTCTGGTTTTTTTGTTTTTAGTCTAACTTATTACATGCACCAACCCAAAATACTAAGAAAGGAAGGAAGATAAGGACTTAACGTCCAGTCGACATCGAGGTCATTCGAGACGGAGCTCAAGACCGGAATATTTCAAGGATGGAAATCGGATGTGCCTTTTCAAAGAAACCATACCAAAATTTGCTTGGAGTGATTTAGGGAAGTCACGGAGACCCTAAATGACCGTACACGGATTTGAACCGTCGTCCTCTCGAATGCGAGTCCAGTGTGCTAGCCACTGTGCCGCCTCGCTCGGTCCCAAAACACCCTTTTGGGTCAGCACATTCTTCCGCCTAGCCATCAATTTTTCAAATTACATCAGGATATTCACTGTAATCAGCCTTTTTCATAGGTTAAAACTGCGCACTACTCCCTCCAGACTTCCCTCCCAGGCTCCCACAGACTCCACGTGGATACCGCAGAGACTTCGCAAAACTCAGCTCGCTCTTGTTCATGAGAGCCAGTGCATCGTAAACATCGGTGTCCAGGTGTCCAGGTTGAGACCATGCTACCTGATTTTGGGATGTAAGTTAATACAGTTTTGTACAGTCGTTTAGTGAACAAAATGCAAGCTTATCGAGTATCGGACCAGACCTGTGAGTGTTTCAGGACTTACACTACTGGCCATTAAAACTGTTACACCACGAAGATGACATGCAACAGACGCGAAATTTAACCGACAGGAAGAAGATAATGTGATATGCAAATGATTAGCTTTTCAGAGCATTCACACAAGGATGGCGCTGGTGGCGATACCTACAACGTGCTGACATGAGGAAAGTTTCTATCCGATTTCTCATACACAAACAGCAGTTGACTGGCGTTGCCTGGTGAAATGTTGTTGTGATGCCTCGTGTAAGGAGGAGAAATGCATAAAATCACGTTTCCGACTTTGATAAAGGTCGGATTGTAGCCTATCTCGATTGCGGTTTATCGTATCGCGACATTGCTGCTCGCGTTGGTCGAGATCCAATGAATGTTAGTAGAATATGGAATCGGTGGGTTCAGGAGGATAATACGGAACGCCGTGCTGGATCCCAACGGCCTCGTATCGCTAGCAGTCGAGATGACAGGCATCTTATCCGCATGGCTGTAACGGATCGTGCAGCCACGTCTAGATCCCTGAGTCAACAGATGGGTACGTTTGCAAGACGACAACCATCTGCACGAACAGTTCGACGACGTTTGCAGCGGCATGGACTATCAGCTCGGAGACATTGGCTGCTCTTACCCTTGACGCTGCATCACAGACAGGAGCGCCTGCGATGGTGTACTCAACGACGAACCTGGGTGCACGAATGGCGAAACGTTATTTTTTCGGATGAATCCAGCTTCTGTTTACAGCATCAGGGTGGTCGCATCCGTGTTTGGTGACATCGCGGTGAACGCACATTGGAAGCGTGTATTCGTCATCGCCATACTGGCGTATCACCCGGCGTGATAGTATCGGGTGCCATTGGTTACAAGTCTCGGTCACCTCTTGTTCGCATTGACGGCACTTTGAACAGTGGATGTTACATTTCAGATGTGTTACGACACGTGGCCCTACCCTTCATTCGATCTCTGCGAAACCCTACATTTCAGCAGGATAATACTCGACCGCACGCTGCAGGTCCTATACGGGCTTTTCTGGATACAGAAAATGTTCGACTGCTGCCCTGTCCAGCACGTTCTCCAGATCTATCACCAATTGAAAACGTCTTGTCAATGCTGGCCGAGCAACTGGCTCGTCACAATACGCCAGTCACTACTCTTGATGAACTGTGGTATCGTGTTGAAGCTGCATGGGCAGCTGTACCTGTACACACCATCCAAGCTCTGTTTGACTCAATGCCCAGGCGTATCAAGGCCGTTATTACGGCCAGAGTTGGTTGTCCTGGGTACTGATACCTCAGGATCTGTGCACCCTCATTGCGTGAAAATGTAATCACATGTGAGTTCTAGTATAATATATTTGTCGAATTAATACCCGTTTATCATCTTCATTTCGTCTTGGTGTAGCAATTTTAATGGCCAGTAGTGTAGTTGCAGATAAAATTCTTTCATGTCGATCGTAAGGGAACTAAATCGATAGATGTCAAGGTAATTTCAGCAGAACTCTAAGGAAACGTGATACGACTGTTACTGTTTACAATATACAGGGTGCAACAAAAAGGTATGGCCAAACATTCAGGAAACATTCCTCATATATGGAGGGATTAAAAATGTGTTACATGAAGATGAGTCCAGACACGGTTTATTTACGTGTTAGAGCTCATCTTCTACTTGCCTTCATAATTACATTAATCATGGGAAACATAAAGGAGCAGGATGTATCAGCATTACACCACACGTTTTCTTGGATGAGATGTTCAAAATGCGTTTGGCTAGAATGTAAAACAAGTTTTAACTCTCAGGTTTACCGCTAGTGTTTGTTGTTCTGTTTGAACAAAGGTAGCGTTGACTTGCTACCAACTTCGTTATTGCTCTACTAGCATCAAGCACGTAGGACCAACTGTTTAGTGTTCATCACACTTTGTTTTCCATACAATGCAATGGAAGTGTACTCAAATGCGGAGTTGGCAGATGTCTACTTGCTGTACGGATGAGCTAATTGTAATGGCCGTGGTACTCAATACTTGTTTCGGGAGACATTTTCAGAACGACGGTGCCCCGACAGGAGGACGTTTTAGTAAATTATCGTCGTATTAGCGAGACTGGGACGTAAAAGCCTATTTACTCGCGGCTGGGGGAGGCCTAGAAGGGCCAGGATACCTCAGCGGGAAGAGGAACGTCTACGTGCAGTTGACGACAACCCTAGAGACAACGTCAGACAATTAGCTGTAGCAAATAATGTTGACCACAGGACCGTCTGGAGAGTGCTACATGAGGACCTGCTGTTTCTGTACCACGTACAGCGTGTACAAGACCTATCAATTTATTTCTCTGCAAGATTACACTTTTGCGAATGGTTCATTCAACAGTGCGCCAACCCAAACTTTAGTGGAAATGTGCTATTCACGGATGAGGCTTCGTTTCAAAGTATGTGTTTAATGTGTTGAAGAGTAGCAAAAATTGACCTCTAAGGTGGAAGTAAAGCGTTCCCTGACATGTTGGCATCACGTATATTCTTCCTCAACATGTGAGGAATGTTTCCTGAAAGATCGGTCATTCCTTTTTGTTACACGCTGTATATAAATGATTTGGTGTAAAAAACCAGATGCTGCATGAAGTTGTTAGCAGATGATGCAGTCGTCTATAGAAGAGTCAGGATGAGAGGTACATGCTTTGAGTATGGACATATGCCCTATTCCGAATGGTTTCCAAGCTAGAACACATTTAATGTGCATTGTTATTTATTTTCTGCATTATTCAAACATTGTCTTTCCTCCTGAGTCGCCCAGCATAACAATTAGCGAACAGCTCGTACACATTCAGAGAACTGTTAATAGCTGTAGGGACTTGCTGTTGACCATGAGCGTAAATAAATGTGACGTAGTGCTCAAAGCAAAGAAATCCATTATTGTGCAATTATACTGTTGCTGACAAATCACTGGAAACAGGAAGTGCTGTAAAACTCAAAGGAAAAAACCAGAGAGACGTAAAGTATTATGACCATATAAAACAAATTGTAGGGAAAGTAGATGCTGAGACTCACTGGAAGAATCTTAAGCAAATGAAATTCGTCCAAGAAAGGACACTTCTTCGATTGATTCTTGAGTATTGCTGATCAGTTTGGAATAATAGAAGAGAGGAGATCTGAGGAAGAGTGGCTAGTATCGCCGAGGGATTGTTTCGACGGCGGAAGTCCGTTACAAGCTCCTGTGGGAAACACTGCCAGAGAGGCCACGTGTTCCACGGAGAGGTTCTTTATTGAAATTCCCAGGGACAACGTTCCACGAAGAGCCCGGCAACATATTACCTCCTCCCACACGCGTCTCGCGAAATGACCACAGCGAGAAAATCCAAGAACTTGCAGTTATACTGAGGTCTACCGACAATCATTCTTCCCAAACACCATTGGTAAATAGAACAGAGAAGTGGAGGAGGGGCCTATCGACAATCATTCTCTCCACGCGCCATTAGCAAATAGAACAGAGAAGGGGAAGAGGATATAGATGTGATACAGATTTACAAATACCATCAGTTAAGGAGGACGGTGCTTCAGACCTCCTTCCGGAGATTCAGATTCAGATTGAAATTTATCATGTTACCTCCAAATCGCATACGGCAAAAAATTCGCGACTGTTTCTTCGAAAAGAACACGCACAATTTTGTTTCCTATTCTCCCTAAATCTGAATTTATACTTTGTCCCTAACGACCACGTCGGCGACCCAACGTTAACCGGTAATAGAATAAAGTATCCAAAATCGGACTCCTCTTTTGTTTTTTATTTAAAATATCATAAAGTTGAAAAAAATTTAAAGCATTTAATATTTACTTCGTAGTGTTATATGTCGTTTACACTTCACTCTTAGAAAGTTAACGAAAAGTTGTTGTGAAAAGAATATTGTTTTCAAAACACTGCACTTCGTGTGTTTGAAAAATAGTTGCCAAAATGGGACTTCTTTTAAAAATAATCAAAATAACACCAAACAAAATTAGAAAAGTGCATTGAATCACGGAAAACTAATCTAGTTTCAATTTATGTATAATATAATATCTTCCAGCAAATTACAGATTTTTTTTTCGCTGAACCCAAGAGCCCTGCTATAGGATGTTCCTGTAATCTTTACTTCTGACGTTTCCTTTCCGTTGCAGTTAAGAGAAAGACTAACATTTTCGAAATGGTGTTCAGTGTTATTTATCTCTGCAGTTTGTATGATCATTCTTCACAAATCGTTACGTTGTAAGCCCAAAGTAAGAAGCGTCCATAGCAAGACAATACAGCCAGCTCTCCTGCAAGATCTTTATCCAAAATTCCTATTCTGCTTCTTTTTGTTTTTTGCTGCCTCCTAGGATGTACTGTACTTCATGTTGGACAAAGTGTTTTTTTGGCACATTTAACTATTTATTGGCCTTCTTCCAGTCCACCTTATTTTGTTGAACTGCATCAACAGCTTTAGTCAATTCAAGGGGCTCCACTTTCTTTGATCAACCTTTCCCACTATCATCTTGTGAATTCAAAGAGAAGAAGAGTATATTCTAAGACAGGAAGGCTTTAAATGGGAAATAATAATGTATCCTGTTTAAGCAACCGAAGGGGGGAACGGGGGGGGGGGGGGCGGGTAGGGAGTCCAATTTATGTCACTATAACCTACATTTTGTTAACAGAATAAAATTTTAACCACCCACCTACACGAAACGGGTTAGCCATAAACCTTACTCTTCAAGAATACATTTAGGTTTAAAGGCTTACCTGACAGTATCTACACTTCTTGCCATTAAAATTGCTACACCAAGAAGAAATGCAGATGATAAACGGATATTCATTGGACAAATATATTATACTAGAACTCACATGTGATTACATTTTCACGCAATTTGGGTGCATAGATCCTGAGAAATCAGTACCCAGAACAACTACCTCTGGCCGTAATAACGGCTTTGATACGCCTGGGCATTGAGTAAAACAGACCTTGGATGGCGTGTACAAGTACAGCTGCCCATGCAGCTTCAACACGATACCACAGTTCGTCAAGAGTAGTGACTGGCGTATTGTGACGAGCCAGTTGCTCGGCCACCATTGACCAGACGTTTTCAATTGGTGAGAGATCTGGAGAACGTGCTGGCCAGGGCAGCAGTCGAACATTTTCTGTATCCAGAAAAGCCCGTACAGGACCTGCAACATGCGGTCGTGCATTATCCTGCTGAAATGTAGGGTTTCGCAGGGATCGAATGAAGGGTAGAGCCACGGGTCGTAACACATCTGAAAGAGCAGCCAATGTCTTCGAGCTGATAGTCCATGCCGCTGCAAACGTCGTCGAACTGTTCGTGCAGATGGTTGTCGTCTTGCAAACGTACCCATATGTTGACTCAGGGATCTAGACGTGGCTGCACGATCCGCTACAGCCATGCGGATAAGATGCCTGTCATCTCGACTGCTAGTGATACGAGGCCGTTGGGATCCAGCACGGCGTTCCGTATTACCCTCCTGAATCCACCGATTCCATATTCTGCTAACAGCCATTAGATCTCGACCAACGCGAGCAGTAATGTCGCGACACGATAAACCGCAATCGCGATAGGCTACAATCCTACCTTTATAAAAGTCGGAAACGTGATGGTACGCATTTCTCCTCCTTACACGAGGCATCACAACAACGTTTCACAAGGCAACGCCGGTCAACTGCTGTTTGTGTATGAGAAATCGGTTGGAAACCTTCCTCATGTCAGCATGTTGTAGGAGTCACCACCGGCGCCAGCCTAGCGTGAATGCTCTGAAAAGCTAATCATCTGCATATCCCAGCATCTTCTTCCTGTCGGTTAAATTTCGCGTCTGTAGCACGTCATCTTCGTGGTGTAGCAATTTTAATGGCCAGTAGTGTATTAAGAATAACGAAACGTGTAACATGCAAAAATTTTCCATTTTCAAAACATGTAATGACGAACTGGTTAGTAACATGTGCTGTGAGCGACTTGGGCACCCCGCTACAGAGCATTAGAAAGTACCACGTATTTACACTTCGTCCCACTAAAGTTCAAGAGAATACAGAGCGAAGAGACCAGGAGTTCCGCTTTAGGGGGGGGATGCCAGTTCAGGATACTTGCCTTTGCTGTTTTCCATCCGTCTGTCTGGGGGTTTCACTAGTTAGACTACCAGCCTCCTAAGCCGAGATCGCCTGTCCCGTGGCGCTCGACTCGGAGGTACGCCAGTTCCAATCCGGGTGGTGAGTGATATTTTCATAACCATTATTTGGCCAGCAAGGGTAGGAGAGGTGGTAGTGTAAGGTTCTTTATCCCCAGTCTTTCCACCAATGTCCTAGGTTAAAGTCCCACCCTCTCTGACGTGTCTTATGGAGCGAGAGCAGCCCCATTGGTGCTGTTCGAAACGAGTAGGTTATGTGCCGATACCTGGTTTCATCTTCTCCCTTCTCTCATCACCATACAACATAAACAAAACACAACACTAAACACTCATCCATTACTCTCACGTATGTTCTACTAATACGCAAACGACACAGCTCTCACTTATCCGCAAGGGAAGTGGCCAATGTGTGCCTCTCCGAAAGGCGTCTGAACGCATCCCGCGGCTTATTCCAGCCAACAACACCATACGACCTTTATGTTTTACCAGTTAGGCATACTGTTAGGAAAGAATTCCCCGCAAATAGCCTTTTTGAAAAGCTAAACTGCTAAACTTTCACACGAATTTAGCTACATATTTTCTTACCGCCCGCAGCTTGATTTTGTAAGTTATCTGGGCAGCTGTTTGCACATCTTTACCTATTGCACATACATTAAACTGATTTTTGGAAGAATGGACATCTTTTTTCATATTGCGTCTTAGTCCTGCGTCTTCAAGACTGGAGTAACAATCCAAGATCCTGAAGTTGCCTGCTCCTGCAGTACTAATACCGCCAAAATAATTTCAATATACTGAGCTTTTCTGAATCAACTGTTGGAGGAAGTGCTTAACGGACACTTGTAATGCCAAAAGTTAATCACTGTCTAGCCAAACTGTGTGCTTAGAATTAGACATTATTGGTCCTATGATGCAGCGGAAAGAGTAAGCAAGCGTCCTTCAGATAAATCTTGGTACAATATTCTCCGCCTCTTAGGGTAGGAAACAAAAGTTCTGCGCACTTTTAGGAAGGCACTTGTATTTGTCGGTTTCAAAGCACATAACCGTAGAGAACCTTTCTGTTTATGCATTGGGACGCACAGGCGCTGGATGTTACAGTAGCGATTACTCCCACACTTCGAGTTCGACGCATTTTTTGTTTTAATTTCTCGGGAAGCATGTAAGTTATCCGACGTGCGTTTGTAGAACGTCACATGACAAGGTGGCATGTTAATGTAACTCCCGATTCTAATCATGATAAGAACATAGAAAATAGTTCAAATTGCTCCATCTCTCTCTCTCTCTCTGAATAGTTTCATGGCATTCACTTTTTACTCCGTTCGGAAACAATATCCATAATGCGTCTAGCCTGAATACATTTCCTGCTTCCAATTAATCCATGAAATGAAAAAAGCAGTTCTTTGGGGCACTGTTTACCTAATATTCAAGTTAGTTTGTACGCAATATTTGGCCATTAGCATGTGAGAGGATTACATTTATGCAAAATAACGAATTCTCTTCACAAGACGGGACCCAAATAGATTTTTACACATACAATATAATAATTATTACGTATTTACGGTGCTGTCCTTATCTGCCAGTGTAGCAGCACTTACTTGCGATCTGAGCAGTAAAACTGCGAAGAATCGTTACGTTTAAACAATGTCCAAACTCGGACTCGTTCATTAGCGAACCGTGGTTTCCGGTAACACAGAAATGCCGTTATATCAGACAGAAAACCTTGTAATATTATTAAACCCTTCTGCCTCAACTTAAGGAACAGAATACGAAATATTTCTTTAGAACTGATTGGATTGGTTGAAAGAACTCTATGACAGCAAACCTTTAAAATTACACGTGCACCAATTTCCGTTCGCTCTTGTACATCGGACTTCATAAAAGGAAAATTTGAAAGTTCTCGGTGACAAATGTAATTATCTCTATGAGATGACAGCAATGTCGGCTAAACAGATCGCGAACAAATAGGCTGATTCTGGTTAGAACTCATCGCTTCTTCCATCATGACCTGTTAAAAAGTAATATCTTGATTGCAATGGCTAAAGCGACAGTACACCGAATTCATTTTGATTTCAAGCTATTATTAAACAAATAATAAACTTACAAGAACTGCATATGTCCGTGCAAACAACCAGGAGCTCATAACAAAAGAGGAGCGAATACAGCAAGACAAAAGAAACCACGAAAAATTGACCGCGATATTAACGAAAGTTATAAATCAGCGTTATTACCTGTCCAAATGGTATGCAAATCCTTTTCTTGGATGCAGGATTTTTGCGGTTGGGGATGTAATTAACTGACGAGACTGATCTGAAAACCATTAACAAAAGCATCCCTTAGACGCAGCTAGTACTCTTGCCTGGCGACTGGCCTGCCAGCCTCTCGGTTGTATGACCGTAAGCTCAGGGAGTCGTGCTGGCACCACGGTTTCTTCAGTCGTAAGCACCGATCTCAACCTGCAACTGCGACCAGCGAACGGTCCACTTACGGTGTTCGTAGAAACTTTAACCACAATGACTAGCAGTTAATCCAGAAGCGATACAGACAACGAACGTAGTGGGGATGGTTAAAAATGAATCAAATGAGAAAAGGAATTTCATTTCTTTTAAACTCTCAGTAGCTTAGATAAAAAATTGAAAGCTTCTACCCTGACTGACATTGCTGTCTTTCAAGTATACCCATTCATAAATAAAGGTTTTACTCAATAAAACAAACTGATCAGAATAAAAATCTGAGTAATTACAATACGATGGGTACCCAAAAACACAGGAACTATTTTTTAAAAGCTATATATTTTCAAACTGCTTACAAAATAACCTTTTGCCCTTCAAAATACTGTCAACTGCAACTAATAGGGGAACCTGGGGTAGAACAGGGTACCAGGGCAGAATGAAGATGCACGTATCTTTGTGTCAAGGAGGCGCTACCAACGATCGGAAGTAACTAGAACTACTTCAGACAGTTCCTGCTCAATCTCGGCAGCCATGTTTGTTTGGTATTCGTTGTGCTAATTTTTGCTCCTGCCTTATAGCTTCTGGTGAATTCGAATTAAGAAAAGGTATACCTACTTATTTACAATACGACTATTGTTGGTGGATGCTTAAAATATGTTTAATGACCTTTAGTTTCATGCGGTTAAATGTTTGTTTTCGTATCTTTGTTTAGTGTCCTTACTTCCATAACCTAAACCATGTACCTGGGGCGGAATGGGGAAGTGCCCCATTTTTCCCCACTACGTTTTTAACAAAGAGATCGCTTTTATTAGGCTGCTAATTTATTTTACTTTAGATTTCAGATGGTTCGAGTATATGAGAGAAAAACAAATAGGCAGTCATGGTTTACTAAGACCATGAACAATGCTGTGGAGGCAGTTAGTTCTGGCCATTGTGGGTATATGAAGGCTTCAAACCAATTTGACGTTCCCCAGGCTACTCTGGAAAGATCATTAAAAAAGAACTGAAAACTCTGACTACAAAATTAATAAAATGGCTGAAAAGTTTAAAAACGTATTTACAGAAGAACAGGAATTTGAGCTCGTTAAGTAGTTTAAAAGCATGGAGGCTAGGTTATTCGGCTTAACAATCAAAGACGTGCGTAACCTAGCTTATTAGTTGGCTGTAAGAAATGACATTGTTCATAGATTTAAAAATGAAATTGCAGGCGAAGATTGGGCCAACGGATTCCTTAAAATACATCCTATTTTATCTGTTCGCAAACCCGAAGCAACATCTGGTGCAAGAGCCATGGGTTTTAGTAAAGTAGCTGTCGATAGGTTTTTTTCGTTACTAACAAATGTCATTAACAAATATAAACCAATGGCTTCTCAGATATTTAATTGTGATGAAACAGGCGTTTCGGTTAACCCTAAAAACCAATCAAAGATCGTGGCTTGCAAGGTGAAACGTCAAGTAGGATCGTTAACACGTGCAGAAAGGGGCGAAACTGTAACCTGCCTCATTTGCTTGTCAGCAAGCGGATCTTACATGCCTCCAATGCTTATTTTTCCACGATAGAAGAAACAGAAATATAATTTCAAAAAATGTTCAAACGTGTGTGAAATCTTATGGGACCTAACTGCTAAGGTCATCAGTCCATAAGCTTACACATTACTTAACCTAAATTATCCTAAGGACAAACACACACACCCATGCCCGAGGAAGGACTCGAACCTCCGCTGGGATCAGCCGCACAGTCCATGACTGCAGCGCCTCAGAGCGCTCGGCTAATCCCGCGCTGCAGAAATAGAATTTGAGTTAGGACTGCCACCAGGAGGTTGCGCTGAGGTCCACTGCACTGGATGGATCACGACAGAGTCATTCTTGGTATGGTTTCGAAAATTTGTGAAATTTTCTAAGGCATCAAAAGACTTCCCAGTTCTTCTTATATCAGATGGCCACTCAACACATACCAAGAACATTGGCGTTATAGACTACTCGGGGGAGAGTGGCGTTTCGTTGCTATGTTTACCACCACATTGCTCTCTCAGACTTCATTCGCTTGATGTTTCTTTTACGAAGCCTGTAGGTCTTCATTATAGTGATGAGCTTCGAAAATGGCTACGAAGCAACCCAGAGAAAATCGTAACTCTCTTTCAAATTTCAACGCTTTTTGGTTCAGTTTTCATCAAAAGTGCAACAATAAAAATCACTATTAAAGGTTTCGAAGATACTGGAATAAGGCCCACGGAACCATCCATATTCACCGATGCAAATTTCCTCCCAGCAGACACAACTGACATCGGACTTGATAGGCCGTCAGATAAAGAAGTTATTATATCTGGAGCTGAACAATTGGAATTGCCTTCACCTAGCACACCATCTAAAAAAGACGACGCCAACGGATTGGATGATCAAGCTGGTAAGGTTTCAGCGAATTGTAACAATGAACTGCCGCCTAAGAATGATAAAGTTATTGAGGCTAATTGTTCTAGGCCTGGGTGCTCTTGGATGACAACTGACAACACGACCTCATCATTTCATATTTCACCTGAAATTCTGATGCCCTTGACAAAAGTTAACGAAAGTACAAAAAGGGCGAAACGGAAGAGGGGGAAGACCTTTGTTTTAACTGATTCGGCGTACAAAAAGAGTTAGAAGCCATTATTAAGGAAAAAGAGGAAAATAACTTTGCCAAAGAAGAAAGAGCAAAGAAAAAACTATTTGCGAAAGAGAATAAAATTAAGAATTCAAAAAAGAAAGGAAAGGGCCTGAAGATAAATGGAAAAAAGGAGAGAGCATCCAATACCAACGAGAGTGATTATGAGGAAAGCTCTGACTGTGATATTTTATATTGTGGTGCGATTTATTCATAATCAGTTTAAGGTGGTTCGCTTGTTCCATGTGCAAAAAATGGGCGCACAATACTTGCGCAGGAATAGATAGCGAAGATGACGAGTCTCTCCTAGTGTGTGAATTTTGTAAATAGCCTAAGGAAAGGATACAATAGATGAAAACTGTAGTTTGACACTAACATTCACTTTAAACTAAATAAACACCGAGAAAGCCAATATTTTCTGCATTTCCGATAATTTTATTCGTTTTTATAATCACTTGTACTTACCAGACCAATCTGCCCCGTGCATGGGGCAGAATAAGGCAAATGACATACCTTTCTTTTTTTGAGAGAAAAAAATATTGTTCTTTTATTTTATGGCAATGTTCTTGTATTTTTGTGATTAATACATCATAATGTGCTCATACAAAATTGGTAACTCTCTTATTTAACATTTTTGTACTTTTAATCAATGTTTTCAACTTCGTACCCCGTTCCATCCCGGGTTCTCCTACATGTACCACCGGTGCTTCCATTGTTCGAAACACCTTTTTGTAGTAATCTTTAGAAATGGCTGACAGCTCCTCCCTCGTTTTTTCCCTGACTTCTTCAATGTTAAATTTGTGTCCTTTCATGCCACTTTTCATGCGTGGAAATAAGGAAAACTCGCACCGAACCAGGTCAGGCGAGTAAGGTGCGTGGGGCAGAGGAACCATGCCATTTTTTGCCAAAAACTGTAACAGAAATGGCTGTGTGTGCAGGTGGACTGTTGTAGAAGAACCAGTCTCCTGGCTACCATAAATCGGGGCAAACCAAGCTCCAGGACAACCCACTAACCTCTGACAGTTGGTCAGTTGTCTATCGACGGTCTCTGGAATTTTTTCAATATTTTCATCGATTCGGGCAGCTGGAGGACGCCCGAAACGAGGTTTGCCATTTTTTAAATCGAGCAAACACTCGTACACTTGAGCTTTTCCCATAGTGTCACTCTGATAAGCTGTGTTCAACATTAAAACAGTTTCAGCATCATTTTTACCGAGTAGAAAACAAAATTTGACAACTGCGCGTTGTTCACTTAAATTTGACATAGTAAACAATGAAACAAGAACAAAAACAATCACTGCAGATGAACAAAACAAGACAGGTCGACAACAGAGGGGCACTGAACTGGCAATGAGCTGAGCTATACACGCCTAGCGGCAGAAAGGCGTATTACACAAGCTCCGCACACGGCAGTGTTATTCTGGTTGTTCTTGGGTACCCCTTCGTACATTGGGCATATACATACATTAGACGTCAAAAATTACAAACCACCTACCTATAACACAATTTCTAATGTCAACTGCACTAGCTTATCATGAAGCATTGCGCTTTAATTCTGCCCAAACACCACAACCCAAAGAAATCGCGCAACGGTATTTGATGGCTGAGCACAGCTTAAGATAAAGTTATGCTAGAGAATTCTTGCTTAACAGCCCTACTCCTGATTTAAATTATCTTAAACGAAAAAATAAACAACTTAAATTATCGTGGTGAGCCAGTTCTAAGATTAAATAGGTGGTGGACCTTTGAAGCACCAAACACATTCACTTAACAGCAGTGAAACAGCAATACCGCGGCTTAAGCCTCGAGCTTTTATGATTACAGGAAAAACTTTCATTGCATCGCTCACGTGGAGCCAGATTCAAAAGGTCCAATACTTTACCAAAATTGGAGATCCCTTTGTACAGACTACACACATTGGGAAGATGTGCGTAACCACATTCCCATGTAAGCGTGTAAAGCAACATTGCCGGCCCTTACAGCAGTGAACAAAATAGAAAAACAATGAACGAACCACATTTTCCGTAACTTCGGGAAAGCAGACCAGTAGCAGCAAGTGACACAGCGACGACGGAACAGCTAAAAGACCACACTTCGGGACACCACTTCTTATCAGACTGAAACAAAACTAACCTTATTCCGCGCCGATTGCTGCCGCACAAAACTAGCAGCACCCAGCACTATTTGTTCAGTAGTGCCAACTGTACAGTAGATTACGCAATTCTCAACGTTGGCTGTCGGTAACACAATCAGACCACTTTACACTACAGATCCCGATTCTACATCAAAAGTTAACACACTGACGCACAGTGATACTAAAGGCTTCAGTAATTGATCACATTGTAGTACACTCATCTGTATGTATCATCCAGTACCGCATTAGAAGGCGCACCTGGACAAATCCGTTCGACTGCTACAACGCCATGAAGAACTCTCATCGGCTAACTGTATAAATCATTAGTCAATTACAACTTTACAAAAAACAACCTCTTTTCAACACATAATGACCGCTTTTGCATTATCAGTACCACAGGCACAATAAAACGATACCTTTAGACGGATAGTTGAAATAACTAGGTGGAATACGCAGTTCACCATTGCAGGTCAATGCTGTTTTCCCCAAAAGAAAAACATCACAAACAGGATATTTTACGATAAGCAATTCCCAGAGCCAACTGGCACTGTTTGCTCGCCCAAGCACTCCACGCCTTTCACAGAGGGCGCTCCGCCGACATCGCAGAAGCGAGTTGCATGCTTCAGACTGCCAGAACGATGAACTTCCGGCACACTTGTAATAACAGAACTATCACTGTTCTTTCAAATTAAGCTATTGCAGACCAATAAATAAATAAAAAATCACTGAATCCTTATACAGCGTGATTACACTGAATATCTGTCATTTATTTTCCTGTATGGGGTTTTTCGTGAGCTCACATCCTCATTGCGAACCGTTCCTCCATGGTGTAAATGGACTCATCAGCCATAGGTTAGATGTATATGAGTATTAGCACCTGCTCCAACAAGAAACAATTCATTAACGTCTATGCAATTGCGCAATGCCTGGGCATGGTTATATTTATTAGAAAAAAAAAAAGAAAAATGGAACTGCGTTTTTATGGAGGCCACGCCATTTCTCATTTTGCACGAAACAGTATGCACCGCTTGGAATGAAGATCTGGGTGGGGGGGGGGTGGATTTGTGTAAAGTCTGGGAGGGTGTCGCGAGTTATTAGTAATGCCTCTGCCTACAACATTGTGTGTAACGGAGGCGCGCCGAAGTTTCATTCTTCAGCTGTCTGTGCCTGCCGTCCTTCATCAAGGACACACTTGGTGCCTTTTCTATACGAGTTACCTCTGGTAACTACACGGCTATACACAGCATCTGGTAAGCCCTTCTTTCGTTATTCGCCACTGCAGGGCATGCTAATCAGCCACTAAAACGGATCTAGAGTCTTTATTTTATCCAAACACCTGAAGCTGGTTTAAAATTTGACAAGGAAGAGGTTTCTTTCTTGATTAACGTCCTTAAACTGCCGTATAATTAATTACTGGCCAGGCAGAGGCATCCGTGGAGAGGTCTCTAAAGCGCGCTCTTGCAGTAGCGCTCGTTCTTTTTGTAACAAATTTGTATCCTTTGGAGGCCAATTTTTTTTTTTAGCAACCTGAATCACCTAGGAAAGAACAGCTGGTAATGTACATAGCCCCAGCTCTCGAGACTGAATGACGATATGGTTGCGTACAATCCAGTGCCTCGTGAAATGAAGGCATGTTACACCGTTGAAGGAGGTCCGTGCATCGGACAGAACTGGCTTGGTGGTCCACTTGGTGCTATTCAAAAGGACTAGCCAACACTAGGAGTCGTTCTCTCCCTTTGTCGCTAAAACTACAGACAACTGCAACACACTCATTATAATCATCTACGCTAAACAGACGCACTTATAACATAACAAAAGAGGCCAATATGAACCTAGCGAGAAATCTTTCGGAATTTAGTGGTTGAATTATCCTTCATGGTCTCTCACCCACCATTGCCAAACGACTCAAGTATTGGTTTATTTAGCCTGATCATAAATCTCAAACATCGGATCTGGAACTGTACATATCAAAAATTATTACAAACTATTTCTGTCCGAACTTGCGGTTAAATTATATATATCTGAGCTGTAATTATAAGTGTAATTATAATTACCGACACAAATAATAATACTGAATAATAATAATGATGATAATCTGGTATCTCTACAGCTGCATCAGTATTTGAAGTTTTTTTTTTTTTTTTTTGGAGTGCAGTTCAAATGGTTACACCTTGTGAGGACCCATTTTACATACTATTATTTTGCGGCATCCCGAATGAAGGGAAGTTTTCACGTGTACCAATGAACTGTGGCCAAGTATAGAATTTAAACAGAAGTTGACGATATCTGCATGTCTGTGTTTCAGTTTTTCTTTATTAGTGAGTATGAAAGTAATGGACACTCAGTGTTTGTAACTTTGTTTTCAATGTACCTTACGTGTGGCGTGTGGCGGTGATCATAACAGAAATGGGAACTCGCTGTTCTAAGTAAGTAGTCGCAGCACCACTGATATTCAGCAGATGACAGCACGTTTGCAGTAATTATCAGACAGCGAGAATTCTAGATATTATGAAATGTCTTAATTTTAACCTAGTTTTGGTATCAGATCAAAAAAGAATGAAAGTATGTAGCAGTAGTAATATGTACAATAGGTTCCTAGCTCTCGAATATTCTCTTTTACTGCCTGTAAAAGAGAGTGAGACTATGTTTTGGAATTAGTTACGTGACCTGAGAGAGAAGAATAGCAATGCTTCTGCAAAACAGGACATGTGTTGATAATCAGCAGTGGCATATGAGCCTTAGAATCATTTTGTAATTATTATCCGCAGTGAAGGACCACATTTACAGTGCGGCATGCAGCAGTTCTTTGGATCGTCATGAAACCAGGGACAGAGAGAATTTTGCAATAGCAACAGTTAAAAATGATCTGAGCCATTCTTAATCCTACACAGAAACAAACAAATGATTTATGCTAAACAAAGAAAGAAGAAGAGTTCCTGACGCAACAAGACTTCATTTTTCGTGGAAAAATCAACTGTAAAAATGGGGTGACAGACTATTATCAACGCCGGATTCTGTTTTCCGCAAGTACCGGAAGAGCACTAAAGTTTTAACCAAAATTAAAATAAGTAGCTATCCATGTGCTGTATCATTGCCTATTTAACTCTTTCAGACCCTCTGGCTAAAACTGTGTACATAAACTTTTACTGTGTCTTCGGTGCTACAGAAGTATTTTTTCCCAATGGAAACCTGAGGTACATATTTTTGAATGTGAATCATGCGCACATGGGGCAAACTGTTGTCCATCACTAAGAAAATATCAGCATGTCGACGTTAACAGTGCGCAGCTGCTCGTTAACACCAGAACACAGGAATGTGCGTGGTTCGCTATTTCCACTGTATAATTGAATATTGTTTTTGCATGATAATTATTGAATGATCATTTTACTATTTATTACAATAAAGAATATTCCTTAATTAGTTATTTTAGATCATAAAATTACGCAAAGTGTACAAAGAATGTTTTGAAAACGAGTTCATTTTTTTGTATAAATCTTGCATATAAAATCATTAAAAATCACCTAAGAGCAGTACCAAGTAAACAAAAATTTTCCTTACTCCAGAAAAATTTAAAGTCTGAAAGGGTTAACCTTATGTGACGTGTGCAAACTATTTGAATGTATCTCACCAAAGAAATTTTCAGCTATGTTTATCACACCACACACGACTGTATGTCTGACCTAGTTTCAAGGTTAGGGGCGATACAGAGTAAATGTACATTTCTTCCAGCTTCTAAATAGCATCACCCACATTCAAAACTCTAAAGCGGTGCTTCAAAAAGTAAATAATTTCATAGCTAAAACAGTCCAGAATAGGCATTCATGAACAGAGAAATCACTCCATGCACTTCTCAGGGTTGTTCCATCAGAAAAAATACTACGAAATATATATGTTTTTAGCTGATGTAGTGATCCGACCCCAGAGCCGCTAACATGGACTAGAAAATAGTTTAACGTTTCATTGAAGAGCAGAATCCTTCCCATTGTTCTGGATTATCGTTCAAAAATGCATGGAATTGTCATCAAAGGCAGAAATAACCTATTCATGACGATACCAGTCATCGTCATGGTTACTGAAGCACGCATAGCATTAAATGAGAGTTTTTTGATTATACATCGGAAAATTGTTTTAAATTTCGTTGACACAGTGCTAGGAAGTCAAAAATCAAAGTCCCTTTGCACACAGAATAGTCTCATCGCCAAAGTTGTCAGCGAGAGTAACTAAAACATTAGCAGCTAGAATTCTAGCGACCTCAGTATTAACGAGACCATAATCTGACTATTCCAATTTTGCTGTAATTACACGATTTACAAGGTTAAAGACTTTGGCAACACTAACGGCTGTAGTGAAATCGTGATGAAGAGTCTGCATCATTAATGAGATTTTCACTCTGCAGCGGAGTGTGCGCTGATATGAAACTTCCTGGCAGATTAAAACTGTGTGCCCGACCGAGACTCGAACTCGGGACCTTTGCCTTTCGCCGGCAAATGCTCTACCATCTGAGCTACCGAAGCACGACTCACGCTCGGTACTCACAGGTTTACTTCTGCCAGTATCTCGTCTCCTACCTTCCAAACTTTACAGAAGAGTGAAAATCTCATTCTGGAAACATCCCCCAGGCTGTGGCTAAGCCATGTCTCCGCAATATCCTTTCTTTCAGGAGTGCTAGTTCTGCAAGGTTCGCAGGAGAGCTTCTGTAAAGTTTGGAAGGTAGGAGACGAGATACTGGCAGAAGTAAACCTGTGAGTACGGGGCGTGAGTCGTGCTTCGGTAGCTCCGATGGTAGAGCACTTGCCCGCGAAAGGCAAAGGTCCCGAGTTCGAGTCTCGGTCGGGCACACAGTTTTAATCTGCCAGGAAGTTTCAGTCTGCATCATTGATTTACCAAATCAAACTACCCTGAAAATAGCGGCCGTGTGCGGTTGTGAGTGTGTTGTGCATCCGCAGATACGTACATCAATTTGATGCCTCTTTTCTGGGCACTAAATACCTCACTGCTGTGACCCCAAGGCGCCATATTATGATCATCATCATAGATGCCTTTTTTCTGGTTGCACGAATCGGCAGAACTCTAATGTTCTTTGATGGCTTACCTTCTGACTGCCATATTTGCTCCAGCTCTTACTTCATTTCACGGTTTTCTTAAGTTCTTCCTGACTGGTGAAAGACATATCCAAATTGATCGCTGACCGTGTCGTCTCAAAGTGATGCTATGCAACGGCGGTGAGCCGCTGCAGGGACCCCTGTATTGTTCAGAACTACGTCACGTAGTGATTTATTTTTCACTCTAAGAGAACATTCGGGAAATAATCATAGCATAGAGGGAACGAAGATCGATCTGCATTAAGACTCGAACAATAATTAAGTGAATCTATAGCACAAAAGCGACTAGATGTGAGCAAAGAGTTGGGGAAGGGCGTATAGGGGTATCCATCATGAGCTGCGTATGTAATACTGTCAAAAAAACTTTAAGTCACAATTTAACATTAGTCCTTAAAGGCGTTAACCAAAGCACTGGGCTGCCAGACATGACGCCGTCTTCGCATCTAACGACAGTTTGTTTGTCAGCCTTAAGGCAATCACAAAAAATAATTCGGACGAGCAATCCGTAGCGAAGTGTAACAATAGATCTTAAAACAGTATTGAATCGCACAGCTTTTTTATCAATGTCACGTACTGCATCAACATCTACATCTACATGATTACTCTGCAATTCAGTGCAATTAAGTGCTTGGCAGAGGGTTCATCGAACCACAATCATACTATCTCCCTACCATTCCACTCCCGAACAGCGCGTGGGAAAAACGAACACCTAAACCTTTCTGTTCGAGCTCTGATTTCTCTTATTTTATTTTGATGATCATTCATACCTATGTAGGTTGGACTCAACAAAATATTTTCGCAATCGGAAGAGAAAGTTGGTGACTGAAATTTCGTAAATAGATCTCGCCGCGACGAAAAACGTCTTTGCTGTAATGACTTCCATCTCAACTCGCGTATCATATCTGCCTCACTCTCTCCCCTATTACGCGATAATACAAAACGAACTGCCCTTTTTTGCACTCATCTAGAAGTCTCAGAGCATAGACGTTGCAGATGTATATGACCTCCTAGCTGGGAAAAAGAATAGTACAACAAAGAGCTTCGCATAATTTTCGATAGCTGTGGAGTGTAAATTCTCTAACGAAAGAATACCAATCAATAAAGAAGCACTTTGATGGGAGTTGTGGGAGGCTGACGGAGCTCGTAAATAGACACTTCATTTACTCAATGATTCATAGCATTTGTTCGCAATTGAATATTTGGTTTGAAGCACAGTAATAAGTTATAGACGCACACGAAGCGATACAACCTTTTTTCGTATTAAATGCCTGTAATGATCTTAAAAACAAAGCACTTAAGTTTTTCTTTACGTACCTTCTTGACTTTTTTTTTCTTCAGCACAGCTGATATCATTTAAAACACAAATATCGACACAGTTTGGTGTATAAAGCTTAACAGAGCTGACATCAAGTAACCATGACGTATGCGCAACCGTTCATATGTAACTAACAGAACCTGTGGCTCCGTCAAAAACCTAAGATTGTTTTTGAAGCTGAAAATATTTTGAAAATATTTGCGTTATACATTTAGTCAGAAACGGCTGACTGCACTGACTACGAAATCAATAATAATAAGGTACTGACCAGAGAAAGAATGTAACAGACAGGTTGAAAAAAAAACTGGCAGAAAATCGAAGCCGAGTCGGTACATCTCACAAGAACGTACTTGGGAAACTACAAATCTCATCTTTCAACGCAGAAACTATATATATTCTGCAAACATTTACGTAGCCATTCCGTAGAGATCGCGGAGTTAAAATCAGGTAAACGACGGGCCACACAGAGATGTACAGCCAGTGACTTCCCACGTTTCATGTCTGCGCGAATGAGGGACAGACTTTGACGTATGATTCAATTAAAAGTCCTGAATGAAATGCTAGCACTTGTTGCACCTTTATTTCTATTTTTAACTCGCGACCGGCTTCGGTCCCGACTCCATTACCAAGCGATGTATGTCAGGCGTCCTGGGAGAACTGGACGCAAAGTTATTTGAGTCGTTCTCTGTTCTCCCGGGACGCCTGACATACAGCGCTGGTCAATGGACTTGGGGCCGAAACCGGTCGTGGTGTTTAAAACAAGAAGAAAAGTGCAAATGGTGCTGACATTTCATCGAAAACCAATAATACAGTTGCGGAACCTGTACCCAGGTGCTCCATATTCTGGACAAGAAATTAATCAATTAAAAGTGTCTTCTGTTATGCATTTTAGAGTGATTTGCAGAGCATAAACATAGATCTACATGATCGACAAAATCTATATGATGAACATGCAGGTGTATCCATAGAAAATGAAAGAGTATGAAAAAGACCATTTTGCACATACAAGAAGAAGTAAGACAAGGATGTAGGTCATTAATCATATGCATTTCATTAGTGGTTTACGTTTTCAGCTGGATACCCATATTTATGTACTTCCTAGAAACAAGACAGCTCAGTCTTTGGCACGGGTTCGATCCTTACTAGCGTCTCATGTCCAGTTCTTGTACCACTCTCCTGTTCGGTTTCAGGAAACCAACGAACTAGTTAAATGCAGGTTCTCGTGACTAACACTTTGATTTTGCATTTCATTAAAATTGTACGACTGTAGGATTTAGAAAATTGATTCATTGAGTGCTTGCACGTAAATAAATCAAGGCAATACACCAGAAAAAAAATGTTAATACCATATTTCGCTTTACCAAAGTAGCAGTCGTAAGTAAAATACATAAAAAACTTTTAACATGAACATCATACTTTGGGACTTACTTCGACTGTAAAGAATACTATTTGAATTATATGAATGCGTGGCATCTGTTCTTTTCGACATGTTCGAAAGAACAGACACTACGCATTCGTATAACTGATTCGCCTCGATGTGCAATTAATCCGTAACCTTCTCATAATACATGATACAATCAGACTCCAGTCAGCGTCCGGTCATCTGTATTTAAGATCTCCGTCGTTTCACTAACTCGCTTAAAGGAAATGCCTGGACGATCCCACTGAAAGCGGCACGGCCGACTTCCTTCTGTATTCATCTCCAAACGATGCTCCGCATCTCAGTGAGCTTGTCTTCTACGTAACGTTAAACTCCAGCCATCCTTCGGATGCTAGAGTAAATGATTATCTGTTTAACCACTGGTCACTCATCTGCGTTAATGATGCCCTGGATACAAAATAAGTTGATAATCGTTGCCTGGATCTTCAGAAGACTCGCAACTGCTTTCTTCACTCGTGAGGATGGTGGCGCTTCTCATTGTGTGGAAAATCTCTTGCGTTTTGCTCCATACGCAAAATACTATCTCACGTCAACAATAATTATACCCTACAAAAAATAGCTTCTGCATTAACATTTTGAAAAGCACCAGAACCAACTTCGTCTTCTCTCGTCATGATCGAACTGTCTGTCAAAAAGCATCGAACACCTTTTCTGCGCCTCCTCTGTGCATGTGTAACATTTTAGTAGAAGCATGAACACTCATAGTTAGGTTTCTTGTATTACTTCTCGAACGTTCTCACTGTTTTTCTCGATTCTTGATCGAGGTCGCCAGCCTGGCGTGTGTCTTGCTGGCAGAGTAGGCGCTAGCCAACAATGCAGTGTACCTCCCATCCCCACCCCCTCCCACCCCTCTCCCCCACCAGAAAGGGAGGAGGGATTGTGGCACCGCTCGACGTTCCTGGGTGGTGTATGATGCTCGCAGCAGCTAGGGTATCAGGGAGAATCAGTTCCACGGAGCAAATCCTGCAGATTGATGAGCCACAAGCGACGAGACGTTGGACAACTGTCGTCCTTGGCGGCCCAAGCGGACCACACGCCACAGCAATACGAGGCCTATTGTTCTGTGCCGCTGTACAAGTATGGAGGCTCGGTACCTCATTCTACAACCCCACCACCCCATTGCCAGGCCGCCGGGGTGAAGAAATGAATGCTTGAAAGGGAACTTACCGATGAGAAGGCTCAGGAGTAGCTACCCTGAACATAAAAACAGGCAGGCCGCCAAGACTGAGTAAGAAACAAGATACGTCGGCCCTGACCGGAGCGGAGGATCGACAGAATGGATACATGTGATTCTGCAAAAACGAAAAGGCAACAATGGAAGGCAGTGACGATGCAAAGAATCCGCGCAGAACAGACATCGGCATCTATGTGACCCCCTGGTCATGAGGCTCATGAGGGAAACTAAAAAAATCTGAGGACCCAGCATCGTGTAAAGAGGAATCGTGGACGCACTCGCAAGGCGTCGAGGAGTACGACTGGAAAAGTGGAGGGCGTGGCACGCACAGGAGGCGTGTAGCAGCCCTGCAGAAGCCGAAATCACCCTTAAGTTCCGTGCGGGAACAAGCGAGAAGGATTGGAACTGCAGACCGCCCTGAAAGTGCTGTAGATGGCGGAAGGACCGCCAGTTAGTCTTGTTGCGTTGCGAAAGAAGACGAGACAACGTGTGGATGTGGTGAAGCACAAATGAGCGACAGGAACAGGAACGTATGCCAGATGACTGTAGCACTCAGAATCACAAAGGAGCGTCGCAGAAGGCAACATGGAACCTGCGCCGAAGGGAGGAAGGTTGGGGGTGAGGCCAAATATACCGTCATATTATCCTGTACATATGGTAGGTAAAAATCTATGTGGCAACTGCTGAAGTGTATTGCATCAGGTGAGATAATTACCCCACTGAAATACATTGATTAAAGCGGAAGGATTTCTAACATCAGGTTCCGTAACACTTAAGTCTGACCAACTCGAAATCGGCAACAAACACTCAGCTTCGTGAACAGGGACACACAATTAACAGTTTGTCAAATAATATGAAAATTTTGCATCGTCAAAATAAATACTTTAAATATAATTGAAGAAAATTAGGTTCTGCGGTGTAAGGACCGCAACCGGAATACACATTAAACAGCAAAAGGAGTTAAGACACCGCAGTTTACTTGCTAATTTTGTCAGTCTACATTGTAGTAAATAACGTGTTACTTATTGTAGTTCATTTATAATAATTATACATTAATACGTTTTTAGTATAACACTATGAGTGTAAAGACGCGCCCCAACACTCTGACTCACATTTTATCATTGTTATCTATCTTGCCGCTCCACCTTATTTCTGGATCTACTCCGCGCTTCCCTGTCTACTTGACATTTGTCGGTTAGTATCGGCCCGTGTTTTTTTTTCTCGCCTTGATACAATTCATGCATACAGTAAGACCCAGGATCTTTTAACCTTGTGCATATTTTGTTTTCATTGTCACTCTTTTTACCTTCTGCCCGAATTCTTTCATTTACGAGTTTCTTCGTTTCACTACAGTTCATATTATCTCAATACTCACATTGTGCTGTTCATTTCATGGCCCTACACGATAATTATGGTCATTTTCCTCTATGTGAGCATATTAATACAGAATCTGTTGAGTTTTTTCAGTTCCTTAGTCCAGGTGATACATTTTAATTCTCTTATTCTTCATGTTTGTTTTTAGATCTTGAGCCATTACTATGGCCGTCTCCTTCATTTCGTCACTCTTATTTTGACTACTGTTTCTTTTAAGGACGTTTTAATACAACTTGAATGAGAGTGAAGGGGGAGTCCAGCAATTTCTATGTTTTGCTGTATATGATTTGCTTACTGTGTACCAGATTCTCTTTAAGATTATGGTCCATTTCGAATGTTTAGTGCCGGCCGCGGTGGTCTAGCGGTTCTAGGCGCGCAGTCCGGAACCGCGCGGCTGCTACGGTCGCAGGTTCGAATCCTGCCTCGGGCATGGATGTGTGTGATGTCCTTAGGTTAGTTAGGTTTAAGTAGTTCTAAGATCTAGGGGACTGAAGACCACAGATGTTAAGTCCCATAGTGCTCAGAGCCATTTGACCCATTTTTTTGAATGTCTAGTATTTAAATATCACTGAAGTTAGATATTGCTTTCACAAGACCTCTTGTTAAAAACGTTTTTAAAATTTTTCCCCAATCTCTGTTTGTTCTTTTCATATGTACGTGATCATGGAACTTTTGGTTGGAAACCATTTGTGCTAATGAAGGATTATTCAAAAGCTGCTGAGTTTTGTTTAAGGACGATGCAGTCTTGTAGCAGTGGTTGCCCACAATATAAAATGTGTTGCCAGTAAAGTTGTGGTTGTCTATTAGACACTTCGACGCTGAACTTAGGGCAAGATTATCGGCATTTGGTTTCTTTCAACTTAAGATTGAGGACTTGTAATATTTCGCACAGGGGTCAACAGCAGTTCTGTTTATTTTTCGGATACGTACAGTATATGATTAGAAGTATCTGGACATCTATTACTGTTCATTAATATGGGCTGCATCCGAGCTTCCCCGATTGTGACAGCTGTAAATCTCCTGGGGACACTTTCAGTGAGGTATTTTAACGTCGGCGGGGGAATGGCAGCCTGTTTTCCTTCAAGAGCCGTAACCAAAGAAGGTAGTGACGGACGCTGGGATCTGCAGTGAAGTCAACGATCTAACTCATCCTAAAGACCGAGCGAGTGGCGCAGTGACTACCTCACTGGATTCACATTCGGGAGGAAGACGAATCAAAACTCCATCCGGAGAAAGAATTTCCTTAATTTCCCTATATCGCAAATGCCAGGAAAGTTTCTTTGAAAAAGGTACGGCCGATTTGTTTCCCTATCCTTTTGTAATCCGAGCTTATGCTCCCTCTCTAATGACCTCTTGTCAGTGAAACGTTAAACTCTTATCTTCCTTCTTTCCTTCCTTCATTCCAAAGTTGTCCCACTCGGTTCAAGTCGGGACTCTGAGTAGGACAGTCCATTATTGGAGTATTGCTGACAGCAGACCATTGCCTCACACGGTCTATGGTTTATGACGAAGTGCACTTTCACGTTCAGACAATATTATGAACTCTTCTTGTACTCAAACTCAGATTCTCTTCCTAAACTTTGCATTCTCAAAACTCTGTGTAGATGCACTGAAGCATATCGAATTGACAAACTATTCCATTATCTTGTCACGTTCCTCAAATAAATCTCTTCCATTTATTCTGTTCGAAATATGTCTCAACGTCAGTAGATTGCAGCAGCAGCCTGAATGCGTACATTATTACATTGGTTGTTCTTTCACGCAAATTTACAGCTGTGCAACGAAATCAGTGACCTTCAGTGACATTCAGTGTTCGAATGTCACTAATTTTCATTGTAGCTGATTATCTCAATCGCTGTCGTAGCACTTGGAGAATCTCAAGTATACAACACATATTTTCCGCATAGAAAACATGGAAAATCGACAACCAAAGAGAAATTCTAATATTCTAAATGCACTTTAATGCTTGCTGTGTCCATGTTACGTTGTGACAAAGTCGTATACAGTCTGTTTTTTCTTAGTCACGTGACAGGGCCTCTCAGTGAGTGCGCACTTTGCGGAAACTGCCGACCGCGTGCCACCACAACGCGTGCGAAGCGAGTGATGGACTACGCGGATGCAGTGCTCTAGAGTGGGCCGAGAGACAGCCTGTCTCGGTTCGCTCGCTTCTTCTCGGAAGTTCGCGGTACAGCGCGACTCTTCATTTAGCACTGGTATGTGCCACTTTCCTGTCGGCACGACACTCTTCAATTCGGCAGAATATTGATGTCAGCGCCGTTTACCCTTCGATATTTGTTCGTGATATAAAAATAATGTTCACAGATCCAGTAGCTATTTGTCCAAAAAGAGCCAGCCTAGGGATCTATCGTCACAAGCCTTTAAAATGATTGGGAATGACAGAAGAGAAGGATAAGAATTCTCAATATCTAATATGCGATATCCAGTCGCTTAGTCGACAGGTATCACAAAACTGCTATGGAACGACATTATAATACCACGCAGAAAAACTTAAAGAACCAGTTGACGCTGAAAATCCAAAAAATTACAATGATCGACAGACGGGATTCATTGTTCTGTACATCAAAAGCACTTTCCACTAAATTTGCAACCATGGAGAGCATGATGAAACTGGTGGTGCAAATAGTGAGTTTTTTGAAGTCATATGTGTTAATCCACCATGAGTTCCAAACAGCTGTTAATGTAATTGAGCAATGAGTACAGAGATTTTATATACAATATTACTTCAAAGTACGAGTTTGTTGGATAAGTCAAGGGTCATCCCTGGAACGGTTTTTCGATAAAACACGTTTTTGTTGCATTTATGAAGGAAACAGAAGAGCAGGGAAAAAAATAATAACATCCATAATACATAGTTAGTTAGATAGTTAGTTAGTGGTTAGTTAATTAGTAAATATTCCATGGATCACTTTACATGATAGATCGAAATGATGCAGAACGACTCACTGTCACTTTGCAGACCTTGCATTTTAAGTGGGCTTGTCTGCACACTGTACACAATAAGACATTTAACAGTGAAAAACAACTTATTTATGATGTGATGGAATGCATTTAAAATGAAAATCGCATTGCACAAGCGGCAAATTCTGACGAAAAACGCCTATTTCCCTAAGCTCATTGGCGTTAAAAAAATACAAATTTTTTGAGCACATACCCAGCCTTTCATCTGTTTGGTATACCATTTGCCGTTTCAATTGAAAGCGCCCCTGCACATGTGCGGATGGGATTGATCTGCAGTGTAATTACTGTTTAAAAGACAAATTTATTCTTTTTCATTGTAAACGAGGACGAGGTCTACATTGTTTTCCTTGGGAAGAGCTTCTACATCTCCATAACGAAGTTGCAAAAGTGATAAATTGTTTTGATCAATATTTGTGTGTAAAAGGCTTCTCTTCGTTATGAAACTATATAAGTTATGATTATGGGGCACCAAAGTGCAAAAATCTATGAAACTGTCTGTGTTGTCCATGTGCCGACAATTTGTACCAGATAAAAATTATATTATTTCTTCAGTGCAACAAAAATAATTAAATAATACTGAAAATTTCTTTTGTTTGTCAGCTACGTTGTTCAGAAATTTGAAGGCCAGTGATACCCATAGCCACAGCATTGCCATTTAAATGTGGCACTTCTGCAATTTCCACCACATCCCCCTCCTTACACTCACACAGCATAGTGTCATGGTCGGGGAAGTGTGCTGGCACGGGAGAGAGCACTGCTCGTGTGCCGAAGTTTTGGCTGTCCCTGGTCTAGTGAGTAAAATAGACGCCGATACAAATGACAGCCAACAATCGATCTGTATCCCTTTGCCTTTCCATAACTTTCGGCCAATCTGAGTATTGTGTTTGGCTTATTTAATACTTTGATTCATCCTATGGGAGATCACGCTAAATCTGGAGGAAAGAGACATACTACAGTTATTGACTATCACTAATTAACAACACATGTTATGATATTATTGCACAGCTGTATTTTTCTTTAGTTTGAATGTATGCAACGATACTAAATTACTTAAATTACCTTAGTAATTAAAAGTTCCTTTAAGTATTAGTTATTTGTTTTAGTTTGAAACCCAAAGATGATAGTGCTTGTTATTAATCAGTCGCAAGCGGCTAATAATCCATGTTTTCTTTCGTTCACATACGAGTACTGCAAGGCCATAAATTGTCACATATGTTAAATTAGCAATGGACAGATAAATTTATTGATCACTCTAAAAGTAACGTGCCTCTTCAACAAACTTCTGAAACAACAATATACAGTTAGTCAAACTTTCCAAAGTTTAACCATTTCTGGTTAAAGTAACATTACCGAAGAGTTATTATTCTCGGTATGAATTGTGTATTCGTCGTACAGTTCCAAGGCAGCATCCTCAGCAAACTCCTAAAAGCACTAGCATGGACCCTACCTCATTCTTCTGAGTCCACAAATCCAGCGTGTCATTCAGCTCGCTACCCACACGAAGCACAGGCATTCATTGCTGTCCAATATATCGACAGATTTTCACCTTTTCCCACACTCTTACTTGAAGATATTAATATTTACCCAGTGCGCAGATATATTTCTTATAATGAGGACAAACCAGGAACTCTAAACTGGATCCCGTCGTTCTCTGTGCATCTGCATATGTGATGAATTACATTTCCACGCCATAACTCGAAGACGGTGTGGCGAACGAAATAGCTGAGATTCTGGCGTCACAGGAGATTCGCAAGAGGCGTAGTGTAGCCATGTCAGAGCACTGGCAGTGACACTGACTCGATGGTGGCGGGTAATTAATTACCGGCAAGTTGGCAGCAGCGCCAAACTCGGCAGCCGGGGCCCGCTCCCGCCGCTCGTAAACAGGAGCCACGAGCAGGGCCGCCACCCGCTATCCATCATCGCGCGGGGAACCCCCTGAGGCCGAGCCAGCAGGAGATCTCTCGCAGCTGCAAGCATAAACATCCCCCCTGCGGCCATCCCGCGCTGTCGATCTGAGGCACTCTGCCAGGCCGTCACTCGACGGCAGAGCCTCCTATCCTCTCATAACACGTGGTAACACTTATTGCGGCCTGCTGCAGTATATTTTCCACAATATGAGGTGAGCGAGGGACGTACAATGCTTTCCGTTTACGTGTGTGTGCTCGCTCGTGGGCGCTTTTGCCTGCGTGCTTCTATATGTGTGTCTCTGTATGTGGGGGGGAATCGGGCAAATCGGTGGATGTGTCATACTACTTTTCTTTCTCTATCTTATCTCATTATTAGGCGATATGCTAACAAGCTGCTCTAGGTATTACAGTTGACTGGCTCTACAGAAAGAGCACTTTGTACCGCATTAGACTACCAGCCTTGCGTTAACAACGAAATGAGACAAATGGTGTGTTATGCACTGAGCAGCAGAACTAAAAATGTGGTTAGTGAATTATACGAGCTAATTTCCGAGCAAGACAATGTCTATGGTCGTGATGTCTTCGAGAACAATTGGTCGCTAACGAATGAAGTAAACAGATTAGATGTCGTCAAAGGAAATGATGTGGGAATGTTCTATTGTTTTTGTCTGTGCTACAACACCGTATAGATAACATATATTTCTTCAACGTCTAGTTTGTTAAGAGTACGCTCCAAATGCAGTGACAGTTTCCAAATCTCTGAAATGATTCAAGTTTTAGTCGAAGAGTCTCTCTCTGAATTTTGTTGTACAGAATTCTAGAAATGTTGTTTGGAATTCACAACTATTGAGAAAGCTTATGACACCTTGAAATTTACGAAAGCGATATATCTGATGATACTGTCATACCATTTCTGACAAAATCTGTACTGAGAAGACTTGAGACCAAGGTGTTGACTCAACTTTTTCTAGTATACTGTAGAATATACACGTGTGCGCTACAGCTTCGTCATACTCTGTGCTCACGGTCATCGGTTATCTTCCCTATCCCATCCGCGGACAGAGTGAGAGGAAAACGAGTGTGTATGTGCCTCTGTACCCGCCTTAATCTTTCTTACCTTTCTCCCATGATCCCCACACGAGATAATACAGGGTAATGGAACCCAATTTTCTTCGATTATACGTTCTACAAAAGTACCCTTCACGATTTGGCGGGAATTACGTCCCATTTCTTCAAGAATTCCTACGTTATTCCTCCGAGCATTTCTGGCACGCTTTGGTATGAGCGATACCGACTTGTTACGGTCCCATCAGTACGTCTCTGAATTCAGTTAGACATCTGTTATCATGTCTATTTGATAAGGACTCCAGAGACTGGAACAATATTCTAGAATTGGTCGCACTAGTATCTTGTACACGACTTCCTTTACAGATTCATTCCATCCTCCCAAACCCTTGCAACAAATCTAACTCTTCCATTCGCCTTCCCTAATACTGCTCTCACATCAACGTCTCATTTGATAGCATTTCTTACTACAGTACCTTGACATGAAACCTTCCTGATGACTCACTTACAGGCAAGGCATGCAGAGTGTCTTCCACATAGCCATGAGGAAGAAATGCAGAAGCGTTAAGTCATGAGATCGTAGGGGCTGTATGAGTGGTTCACCACGTCCTGTCAACTGCTGTGGAAATGTTCGGTCCAGGAAGGCACGAACATGTAAATGCCCGTATGGCGGTGCACCATCCTTTTCGAAGAGCACACATGGCTGATGAGGAAGAAGCTGAGAAGCAGCAAATTGCTCAAGCATGGCCAGATAAACTGTTCCTGTTACTGTTCATTCGATGAATAAAAATGTTCCAAGTATGCTGTCCTCCATCAAGGCGCACCGTACATTTTCTAATTTCTGCCATGTTCCCGAAATCTTTGGGGTTTTCTGCACACCGGATGCGGATGTTTGCTGATTAAGCTTCCCACACGTGTGGCACGCTGCTTTTTTAGAGAAATCTACATATCCTAGATAGCTGGGATTTTGCTCTATCAGGTCCAATATCGGAAAGGCACGTTCCTGACGAAGCTGCAAGCTGTTTCGCTCCAACCACTGCACAATCTGAATTGTGTGAGCGTGCAAGCGAAGTCGTTTGTACAGGGCCTTTTGAACTGTCAAGTGAGGTATATCTAGCTTTCGTGGTTCTCGGCGAACTGACTACGATGACCTTCTTTGGAAGGTTTCTCTGACCTCTTCTGCCATTTCACCAGATGTGCGTTTTCTACCAGAACCTCATTGTTTATACTACTAGTAGTTAGGAACTTGTCATGACAAGCGTACATCACGTTAACGTGTGGTGGCTCGCTTTGAAATTCACGTCTGAAATTCCTTCGGACAGCAGTGGGTGATAGCGTTTCCGTACACGAAACCACACAATGAGCTGTCTCTTCAAGTGTAGTTATTTCTGGTCTTTATTTAGCACCTGAAACGAAACAAAAGGAACCGTTTGCAGAAAAATCTACACAAAATCTTTTGAGTTGTCCTATGTGATGCCGCAAGCATCTATGTCTCATAGATTTCGTTTTTTTAATTGTATTTGGATACCTGGGTGATTTCATGTTGACATCTTGTGTTACCCCCAAATGCGAATATCGAGTTACGAGGGTAGACTTTCATATCTCGATGATGAAGCAAGATGTATGAAATATTCTCAGAATATTCGCTTTCCATTATTATCTGAATAAAGCTTCGAAAATGTGTGAGATCTGCGGAATACGGGCCGTAAGAAGAACATAGAAATAGTGATTTCGAGTATACAGAGTGGTTCATTGATAGTGACCGGGCCAAATATCTTACGAAATAAGCATCAAACGAAAAAACTACAAAGAATGAAACTCGTCTAGCTTGAAGGGGAAAACCAGATGGCGCTATGGTTGACCCGCTAGATGGCGCTGCCATAGGTCAAGCGGATATCAACTGCGTTTTTTTAGATAGAAACCCCGATTTTTTATTACATATTCGTGTAGTACGTAAAGAGATATGAATGTTTTAGTTGGACGACTTTTTTCGCTTTGTAGTTGTCACAAACGTATAAGTACGTGGTATCACGTAACATTCCGCCAGTGCGGACGGTATTTGCTTCGTGATACATTACCCGTGTTAAAATGGACCGTTTACCAACTGCGGAAAAGGTCGATATCATGTTGATGTATGGCTATTGTTATCAAAATGCTCAACGGGCGCGTGGTATGTATGCTGCTCGGTATCCTGGACGACATCATCCAAGTGTCCGGACCGTTCGCCGGATAGTTACGTTATTTAAGGAAACAGGAAGTGTTCAGCCACATGTGAAACGTCAACCACGACCTGCAACAAATGATGATGCCCTATTTAGCGACGAAGCGTCATTGACCAACAGCGGTAACGTAAACCGGTAAAATATGCACTATTGGGCAACGGAAAATCCACGATGGCTGCGACAAGTGGAACATCAGCGACCTTGGCGGGTTAATGTATGGTGCGGCATTATTGGAGGAAGGATAATTGGCCCCAATTTTATCGATGGCAATTTAAATGGTGCAATGTATGCTGCATGACAGAATGGCGATGTATTTCCAACATGGATGTCCGGCACATAGCTCGCGTGCGGTTGAATAGCATATTTCATGACAGGTGGATTGGTCATCGAAGCACCATACCATGGCCCGCACGTTCACCGGATCTGTGGGGAAAGTTGAAGGATATTTGCCATCGTGATCCACCAACGACGCATGACAACATGCATCAGCGCATTGTCAATGCATGTGCAAACATTACAGAAGGCGTACTACTCGCTGTTGAGAGGAATGTCGTTACACGTATTGCCAAACGCATTTGAGGTTGACGGACATCATTTTGAGCATTTACTGCATTAATGTGGTATTTACAGGTAATCACGCTGTAACAGCATGCGTTCTCAGAAATAAGTTCACAAAGGTACATGTATCACATTGGAACAACCGAAATAAAATGTTCAAACGTACCTACGTTCTGTATTTTAATTTTAAAAACCTACCGGTACCTGTTACCAACTTTTCGTCTAAAATTGTGAGCCATATGTTTGTGACTATTACAGCGCCATTTTTCACAATGCGAAAAAAGTGGTCCAACTAAAACATTCGTATTTCTTTACGTACTACGCGAATATGTAATAGAAATAGAGGTTCTCATTTTAAAAAACGCAGTTGCTATCCGTTTGACCTATGGCAGCGCCATCTAGCGGGCCAACCATAGAGCCATCTGGTTTCCCCCTTCAAGCTAGACAAGTTTCGTTCTTTGCAGTTTTTTCGTTTGACGCTTATTTCGTGAGATATTTGGCCCGGTCACGATCAATGGACCACCCTGTATATTGCATTGGTGTGTACGCAGCAGAATGAAGCGAGTTTCTTCTGTTCGGTGGCACACCTACACGAACCTTCACCAAAGGGTCAGACACGGGTCGCCGCAGCCATCTGCGGGTCACATTAAAAAACCAGGCGCAGCCTTCCGATCCGTCGAGGCCGAGCCAGGGGACGGCGTAATGAGCTCTGCGCCGCTCTTTGTGGAAATCAGTTCGGGCCGGGACGAGCTTAGCGCCGCGCTGCTGCACGAACAATGCGATTTGCCAGCGCCGCGCAGGGGGCAGAGGAGAGCAGGATATGGCAGAGTGGCCGGGAGCCGCAGCGATGCGCGCGAGGGGCCAGGTACAAACAGGTTCCCCGTGCGGCCAGTACGGTGCCATTACACATGTGCATAATTATTTGTATGGTATGCTCCAAGTCTCTTTCATTTGTTTTATGCTTAACCAGCTGAGAACTCGCGTTGCCCAGGTATGTATATTTTCCAATTCTTTTAGTCCATCTCTTCCTTCCGTCTGCTTCTCTCTCTCTCCCTGTTCATCTCCTCTGACCTCCTCTCTCCCGCTTCCTACTCCCCCTCTCTCACTGTTCATCTCCTCCTCTTCCCCTTCTGTGTCCATTTACCCCTCCCCATCTCTCTATCCATCTGCTCCTCCCCCACATCTATGTCCATCTCCTCCTCCCTCATCTGTCCTTCTTCCCTCATCTGTCCTTCTTCTCTCCTCTCTCGGTCCATCCCCCCCCCCCCACATTCCTGTCCACCACCTCTTCCCCTTCTCTCTCCTTCTGCTTCTCCCCCATCTCTCGGCTCATCTCCTCCTCTTTCCTTTCTCTGTCCATCACTTCCTCCCTCATTCGAGTTGCTGGTTCCTACCCCCACAGTATTTCGTTCCAGACTGTAAGTAATCTGTTTATCACGTTTGGCAGAAATTGATCCAGAGGTCTAAAAGAACTTTTTTACCCACAGCTTTGCCCACATACCCTCACGTCATACATGTTTTATATACATTTAACAATTTTCGCACATACTTGCACACATATTTCACCTGTATCTCTAGCGAGTTTCACCGTACAGTTTCGTTTTCAAATGGTTCAAATGGCTCTGAGTACTATGGGACTCAACATCTTAGGTCATAAGTCCCCTAGCACTTAGAACTACTTAAACCTAACTAACCTAAGGATATCACACACACCCATGCCCGAGACAGGATTCGAACCTGCGACCGTAGCAGCCTCGCGGTTCCGGACTGCAGCGCCAGAACCGCACGGCCACCGCGGCCGGCGTTTCGTTTTCAAGTAACTCATTGTTTATGACGTCATATATCCTGAACTATGTCATACAATGATGTAGTTTTGTAGATAAATTCAGTATATGTCGATAATTTCTACGAATTACTAGAAGCAATTTAAACGTCACGTATGATGCGCCAGTTTTTCACGCATCTCAGTATTCATGACGTCGTATCTCCTCGTACAGTGGTATAATTTTGCAGGTACATCATATGCCCAGAACGCCCAGAAATCGGTGTCCCACTCTTCTGCTATCATGTGGCTGTATATCGTTACTTGTTGCGATTGACACCCCAGCCTGTGTGGGATGCAGATGGTTCTGCATCAGTTAATGGTGCGATAGTCGTGTGATACGTTTTTTATGTTGTATGTTAGTTGTTCACTTACTATTTCGCTTCATTTGTATCGCTGTTACATGACGGAGCTGTTTTGCAGTGCTTAATCTGATACTTATTGTGGTGTCACCGCCAGACACCACACTTGTTAGGTGGTAGCCTTTAAATCGGCCGCGGTCCGTTAGTATTGAAACGTCCCCTTAGAACAATTATACACGACTGTGCTTAACCTGACACACAATATTATTTAGCACAACGCGATCTGACTTTCAAAAATCCCTACAAAAGAATGGTCCTGACTAACACTAACCTATACCTTTCACAAATCACTTACCTCACAAAAATCTTCGTTACTGGAACTACTGCAATACAGCGAGCGCCACTACTGCCAGCTAAATAAAAGATTCAAACTACTGAAGGCACTAACTACTGATAGGGATAGTTAGCAAATGAAAGATTTTAATAGAGAACAAACACTGTATTTACCTTTATATCATCAAAAGTCATAATATATGCAATTTCAAAACTCCGCCATCTCTCTCCTCACATCCACCACTGCTGGCGGCTCACCTCTAACTGCGCAACGCTACGCGCTGTTCACATTCAGCTGCCGCTGCCCAACACTACAATGGCAGACAACAATGCAAACTAGCCACAGACTGCACACAGCACAGCCAGTGATTTTCATATAGAGCGCTACGTAACGTTGCCAATAAGAAAACATAAACAGCCTACTTACAGTATACGTCGGACCCGCGTGTCGCCACTATCAGTGATTGCATACCGAGCGCCGCCACACGGCAGGTCTAGTCTAGAGAGACTCCCTAGCACTCGCCCGGTTGTACAGCCGACTTTGCTAGCGATGGTTCACTGCCTGCATCCGCTCTCATTTGCAGAGACGACAGTTTAGCATAGCCTTCAGCTACGTCATTTGCTACGACCTAGCAAGGCGCCATATTCAGTTACTATGTCTTCTGAACCGATAATATTGTGACTCATGTACCATCAAGAGCGACGTTCATCATTAATGGATTAAAGTTAAGTATGAAACTAATTACGTCCGCATTCTGAATTCTCATTCCTTTTCATGTTCCAGACCTCACGTCAGTATAGTTCTTCCCTCTTCACGCCAGCCTGCGTGAGCTAAACGCGTGCGTTTCGGCCTCCTCTAGTAACACGGTGTTGGCTCTTCTGCTAACACAACACTTATTTATACGTAATTCATTGCACAAACATTACTACAGACAAGTAAAAAGTCCACACTTAAAATATTGCGGCCTTGCAGAACGTGGATGAGTATCGACTATCACTTCTTTACAGCTATATTTGCGATTCTGACAGTCTGTTACTCTTTTGTTTCAATTTGGCACATTTTACAATCAAATCTACTGCATTAGAGCTAGTTGGCTACTGAAGAATGTTAAATTTTTGAATTCATATATCCTATTAACAATATTTTCTTTTATGAATAAAAATTTCCATTTCTTCTATGATATCCATTCTTATACTTTTTCCCATTTTGTGACAAATTTCAAGGTCGTCTTCGATATTTTTCAAAGGGTGACCAATGTTTTTAATGTGTTTTGCTGCTGCTGATTTGTTACTCTCCTTCAATCTGTAGCACACTATATGTTCTTTAACTCGAGTTCTGAAATTTCTACCTCTTTGGCCTATTCAGAGGGATTCAGCTACCCCTACCACTGGGTTTTACGCAGCCCACAATGTCTTCAAATACCTTGCACAAGACCTTCACATTCTCTCGCTCGCTGCGAGGTAACTATTGTTCCTACAGATAAAAATGAAGAGGATCTTTTTTAGGGAATTTGTTGTTAAATTCTCTACTGGGTTATATTTTCGCTTCAGGCCATGGTTTTCGAGCTATTCAAGAAAAACGCGTTTGAAGATCCCTTTTGAAAATTTTCCTTGAATATTTTGAAAAGGATGGCCACTATTGAAAACACATGAAAGTACAAAATTTAACTATATTGAAATTCCTACAAGAAGGCCCAGCTCATTATTTGTGTAGGACTAATAGTTTGCACATAGCGAGCAAGAGAATATGAAAATATTGTACGTTGAATTTGAAGGCGTTGTCTGCTGCATCAGACCCAGCGATAGGGGCAGCTGAATCAGCCTGTAGAGTATTTGTTGCTTTTTTTCCAGGTAGTTTTGTAAACGCATCAAGATCTGTATCTGGCGGATTGATATAGTGGGTAAACGTCCTACTTAGATTGCAAATGGAGCCAAAGGTTATTTTTACATCCGCGTTTTTGGATAACCTACCTAATATATTAGACAGTATAACAAGATATGGTATTTATACATTTTAACTCCAAGGGTACTATCAGTTGTGAATGTATTTTGCCGTTATTTGTTCAGTTTATTATCTGTTGTGTATATCAAAGGGTAGATTACGTGCAGTTTTCACACTTCTGACTTCACAAGATATTAGTTACTCCCCTAAAAAAGACAAACTAAAAAAATTGGTCACTTTGGGGTGCCGTGAATGATACAGAATTGGCTCCAGGTGGCCATCTGATCTTCCACCGCTGACCCAAGTGGTGTGTAGGAAGTCTGTTCGAAATATTCCAGAACATTCGTAATTTCTCGCCAATGATGTGCTGGAGCAAAATGTGGTTGACATCCCGGCACACACTTGTGTTTAATGCGTAATTGCCGGAAGTTGCATTGCTGTATGTCTGTAAGCTATTGTTCAGTGCTGTGTTCAGTAGAACGCCGTGTCGCATAGTTTGGGAATTTCGAAATGGCAGAGTTAGAGGAATGACGCGTCAGCACTAAATTTTGCGTTAAATTCAAGGAAACCTTCACAGAGACACATCAAATGATGTTGAGAGCCTACGGTGATGAGCGCTTAAGCCGTAGTCAGTGTCACGGATGCTTCACACAGTTTAAAAATGGCCGGACGGAACTTAAACATGACCGTAGTTCAGGACGCCCTTCGACCTCTACCGATGACGCAAGCGCCAGGAACGTCAACGAAATTGTGCTTGCCAATCGAAGACTGTCTCGCCAAGAGATGCAGAAGAATGTAACATTTCAGTTGAATCATGTCATGATATCCTGACACAGCATCTTGGAATGCGTCGTGTTACAACCAAGTTCGTCCTTCGGCTCGTGAGTCAAGACCAGAAAGACCTTCGCGTCGCAATCTCTGAAGAGCTTTTCGATCACGCAAATGAGAACTAGACGTTCCCCAAGAGAATCATAATTGGTGATAAGACATGATTCTACGATTATGCTGTTGACCGCGGTTCAGTCTTCGCAGTGGGTGAGCTAAGGTTCACCAAGACCGTAGAAAACTCATCGGGTCAGGTCAAATGTCAAAACTATGCTTATAGTTTTCTTTGACTTTGAAGGAATAGTTCATCATGCCACAGGGACAAACAGTTAATCGATGGTACTATCGAGACGTATTGCAACGTCTGCGAGAAAATGGGAAAGGAAACGACCTGAAAAGTGACGAGAAGATTCACGGCTCTTGCATGACGATAACAAACCCCACATTCATACTTGTGGTGCGTGACTACTGCACAATAAACGAAATCACTGTGCTGCCTCATCCCCCGTACTCTCCAGACCTGGCTCCTGTGGACTTATTTTTTATTTCCAAAGTTGAAAACCCTGTTGAAAGGACGAAGATTTGTAACGATAGACGAGATAAAAGAAAATTCGAAAGTGGAGCTGTGTATCAGTTATGGAAGAGAGTATTTCGAAGAAGACGATGTAGAATAAGTAAAATGCAAGTGCAGAAAAATTTTGTGGACGAAATTCCGGAATTTTTTGAACAGACCTCGTAAGTGCCAGCCGGTGTGGAGACGTGACACAATGCCTGATAGGAACTATGATGTAGCCATTGAGGTATTTCTCGATTTGCTGGTATATCAAAGAGGACTGTCCAATGGTTCTACAATTACCAGACTGGTTGTGGACCAAACCCTACGTTGGAAATCCCAGTACCTGTCAAAAAAGGTATTGTCACTTAAACCACTCACTTACGAAGAGTTATTTACACGAAAACTTAATTCCCTCCCTCCACCTTCCTCTCCCTCCACCCCCACCCCCTCTCTCTCTACTCTTCTTTATACCTCGCAGTGAACTCTAAGAGCGATATCTGTAGTACCTACACTAGTAGCTGTTCTAGGCAACTGGTGATGAACTTTTTTTAGTGCTGTGTTACGAAGCTCTTATGATCTGTTACACTCTAAAATGGATGTCTGCAACACACTCAATACCCTTTTTTAAGTTGGTGCATCGCAAAGGCAGTGATTTGTCCTCCTACATTAATTGGGAGCTATGTATCCGTTTCCGTAAGCTTTAAAGTGTAGTTTGACACATCTAGTGCAGTTAGTTACTACTGGAAACCTACACCAGCGCCAATGTCTCGAAAGAGCCTGATGAGAAATCATTCCTAAAAGACATGCATAAATAAATCTTCTCGCCCTAAATCGTGTTGGCTTCCAAAGTAGCTGTTAAATTCAATTTAAAAAATATCGATCGGTGGCTGCCTTTTTGTGTCCTAATGCTGACCAAAATTTGGGCCATTATTTTCAAGTGATTTTTCATCAGGAAACTGAAACTGTATAGCCTCCTAAAGTTAAGACTGAACGAACAAATTTTTTTTTCTAACAGTAAGAATCATACTGATAGTTCCAACACTGTTGGTTGTAAAAAAAGTTTCAAGCAGTAGATGGAAGAAAAATTAGGGTTTATCGATGATGACACAAGGTCGGACTGGACAAAAGATGGGGAAGGGAATCGACCCTCTCTTTGGCAAAGGAACTGTAATGACGCTTGTCTTAAATGATTTAGTGACTGCAGAAAAACCTTTTTCTGGATGATATGATGCGGATCTGAGGAGCCATACTTCCAAAGACGAGTGATGCCAGGGTACTCTCATGCCAGTGATACACTCCTGGAAATTGAAATAAGAACACCGTGAATTCATTGTCCCAGGAAGGGGAAACTTTATTGACACATTCCTGGGGTCAGATACATCACATGATCACACTGACAGAACCACAGGCATATAGACACAGGCAACAGAGCATGCACAATGTCGGCACTAGTACAGTGTATATCCACCTTTCGCAGCAATGCAGGCTGCTATTCTCCCATGGAGACGATCGTAGAGATGCTGGATGTAGTCCTGTGGAACGGCTTGCCATGCCATTTCCACCTGGCGCCTCAGTTGGACCAGCGTTCGTGCTGGACGTGCAGACCGCGTGAGACGACGCTTCATCCAGTCCCAAACATGCTCAATGGGGGACAGATCCGGAGATCTTGCTGGCCAGGGTAGTTGACTTACACCTTCTAGAGCACGTTGGGTGGCACGGGATACATGCGGACGTGCATTGTCCTGTTGGAACAGCAAGTTCCCTTGCCGGTCTAGGAATGGTAGAACGATGGGTTTGATGACGGTTTGGATGTACCGTGCACTATTCAGTGTCCCCTCGACGATCACCAGTGGTGTACGGCCAGTGTAGGAGATCGCTCCCCACACCATGATGCCTGGTGTTGGCCCTGTGTGCCTCGGTCGTATGCAGTCCTGATTGTGGCGCTCACCTGCACGGCGCCAAACACGCATACGACCATCATTGGCACCAAGGCAGTGTGATCATTGCTTGTACAGCCCTCTCGCAGTGTCCGGAGCAAGTATGGTGGGTCTGACGCACCGGTGTCAATGTGTTCTTTTTTGCATTTCCAGGAGTGTATAAGGACAAAACAAATCTGAATACAGAAAAACTAAATTTATCCATCATACTGCTAACTAATTTGGAAGAATGGCTATAACTCCTATAATGACTGTGATGACTCTAAATAAAGTGCACCTTGTTTCGTCAAAATAAAGAATTTATAAGACTTCAAAAGACTTTGTGCTGGGGTAAGCTGTCGCCAGCACTCCGCTCGGCAAAGAGGCTGCGAGAAGATCTACAGTAGGCGAGCCAGCCTATCAAGAGGGAGGCCAAAGATAAAGTTGCAAGAAATGTGCCGACAACGCCCTCTCGTCTGCCATTGTTTAGATCGCCGCCGCGGACCGAGGGGACCAGTCAGTCATCCAGTGAGTCACAGCGTCGAGTCTTCAGTTGCCGCCCAGTCACTTGCAGCTGCAGACAGTCGCCGTTAGTTCAGCCTCTGGCTCAGAGTCATTACCTACCGACCGGAGTAGTGTGCGTAGCGGGACTTGTATTTACCATCAGTGAGGCTGACGTGGACGATTACGGAAGAGCTTGTACCATAACTCATGGACTAGCTTAAGATAAGTAAGTTTCTGCTCTTATGAATAAAGAACCCTGTTGGTACATGCATGCAGTTGTGTTATAGAAAGAGCAAAATGGCCACCAAACAACATTCTCTTCTTGCTTCCCATGGAACAAGCCTACAGTGACAACGAGACGACACGGAAGAGTTCATAATTAAGATGTAGAAGTAAGGATAAAATGAAAACATAAAATCCGTTAAATAGAAAAGCAAGAAATACTAGTTCCTATTAAGAGAAGCGTAAGCCAGGGTTGCAGCTTATACACGTAGTTATTGTATGTAAACAGAGAAGCAACTCAGAATTCTATTCTGTTGAAATGAATAAATAGCTGTCTCAAAATCGGTGAATTCCAGACAGAGTCATAATTCGTTCTGCAGTTTTGTTTACCACATGTAAATAATTCAGAGTGCTACAACCACAACTAAAACCATCGTTTCGTTCTATCACTGAAATACAATGTTTATGCTTGCCGATTGTGATTTTTTTTACCAATCAGGACATTTTACTGAGTATATAGTCCAGCATTAAAGCTCAGTTTTGCTCGACGTCATTGAACCTGTACACCTTGAAGTAACCCACTTCCTTTCCGCGTACTGCGCGCAATCTACAGCACTTGAGCTTGAACGAGCATCGCAGACTGGAATTGAACGACAGCAAAGTGTTAACACTATCTCTCAGGTGCGCACGGCTCAAGAAAACCAACAATTATCAGCAATCACACGTATCTGGGTAGGGAGGGAACACGAGACCGACACTAGCACTGCGCACCCGGACTGTAATTTCCCTGGCGTGCTCGTTCCTAATTACAATGTTGCGTTTCGCCGGCATTTCGTGACGTCGTAATCGCTATCGCGCTATCAGGTAAACCAGAAAACACAGCTGAAAACAGCGCAGCAGAGACTAATTTGTAAACACACTTCCACTGCTGCGCCAGACTTTGTGCCGTCACTCTATGTAAAAATTCAAACCGCTGCGAAATTATCTTACAGTTTTACGTAATTGCAGTTTCGGAGACTGGTAAAATACTTCTGTTTTCTCTTTTTATCCAATCTGACGACAATCGCTGGCTATCGTTTTACAACTGTTTCATAAATGATCTGCAGCAGACTACAAATATGACAAGAAAACTAAGCAAAACTAAAAATGTACAATGTAATTATAGAAAGAATATATTAAAACTATTACATCAATTTCGCAACACAATAACGATGCTATCAAGCCATCGCTATAGAAAAGTATAATGCTTATGAAGTGGAGGGTAAGTTGAGATCAATTCCGAATAAATAACTGTAGTAATAATAATGAAATAGTTTCGTCAACACTCCAAAAAGATTGCAAGGATCGTTACAAAACTAGACTGACCTATGAGAATGCACAACTAGCATCAAACAGAAATTTTACTCATTATCACGCTCACAAGCAACCCTTCAACTATAAACTGATCTCCATATCAAAGACATACATTTTTGTCCTCCTCTTTGAAATAAAACATCGATAACTTTTCAAATAAGACTTTGAAATCACTAAAACACACAACAACATGATGATTATGTGTATTTTCATAAATAAGAAAACTTTCAAAAGTTTTTAAATATTTTTTACCTTGTCATTTATTATTTCGATAATGAGACCTTCCTTTTTGCACATACATACAGCATATACATATCCAAACTCTGATTTCAGCATTCCAATCTTTTGCGACTTTCTCCTGGCCTACAAACCTCTACTCTACGTACTTCTAAGTCAAAGATATATTTCTCAATAAATTATTGATTTTCGTTTTTCATCACGCGAACTAATATGGCAGCTACACTAGATGGTGGTGCGTCATATACAGTGGGCTTATAAATTAGTTATATAAAATTAACCTTTCATTGCAAAAAACGTAAATAACTTAAACAAATGTTTGATACAGCACTTAATAAGGTATATCTTCAAGTTTTATTTAAATATGTTCAATGAGGTTTTCTTTTGTAACACGACAGATGTCCCATCTGTAACCAGTTTAATACCAGATCCTGTGAGGTAGGTCTTAGTGTACGGTGGCAGCTGCTTGTGTTACCTGTTGTTGCAGCTTGTCGACGCTTTCCGGTAGCGTAGGAAAAAAACACTGTATTTAATGTAAACCCGTACAAAAACGTCCAGTGGGGTTAAATCAACTAGCGGGAACGTCGGGAACTCACAGCGTTGGACGGGAATAAGGCTTGAAGACATATTGCATTTAGTCCTGTATGACACATTTCTATAAGTTATTCACCCTTTCGTAATTAAAGGCTACTTTTATATAACATATATATTAACATCCTGAATTATGCGTTGTCTGTCAATACACACATCAATAAAGATTTGCATCACCTCGGTTCCGAGAGTTCCGGAACCTGTACAGAAAATTGGAATAGAGATCAACATAAACATGATTTCCGCCATTTTTATTGCTCATGAAATCCACACATTGCATGTTGTACCACCATATAGCTAGACATTCATAAGTGATGGTCCAGATTGCTGCACACACCGGTACCTCTAAACTCCGTAGCACGTCCTCTTTCATTGATGCATGCCTGTATTTGTCGTGGCATACTATCCACAAGTTCATCAAGGCACTGTTGGTCCAGATCGTCCCACTCCTCGCTCGGAGTGGTTGATGGGTCACGTCGTCCATAACCAGCCCTTTTCAATCTATCCCAGGTGTGTACGATAGGGTTCACGTTTGGAGAATATGCTGGCCACTCTAGTCGAGCGATGTCGTTATCCTGAAGGAAGTCATTCACAAGAAGTGCACGACGAGGGCGCAAATTTGTCGTCCATGAAGACGAATGCAATATACTGCCGATATGGTTCCACTACCGGTCAGGGGATGGCATTCACGTATCTTACAGCTTGCTGCTTTCGCTGGACAGTGTGTCTAAGGCGTTCAGACTGACCGGGTTGCCTCCAAACACTTCTCTGACGTTGTATTGATTGGCGACTCCATGGAGTGTCCTGTGCACCACGACCAGATAATGGATATACTTGGAAGGAGAAACAGCGGTGGTCGTATTTTTTTTTTTTTTTTTGTTTTATTATCCGACGATTGCCTGCTTGAAGGCATATGCGACACTCATCGGTGAAGAGAACATTATGGCAATTCTGAGCGGCCCATTCGGCATGTTGTTGCACCCACCTCTACCCCGCATCATGGTGCCGTGGTTGCAAGGATTGACCTCACGGTAGACGTCGGGAGTGAAGTTGCGCAATTTGCAGCACAATCAGAGTCGTAACACCTCGTCCTGTAGCTGAATGAAAAGCATTATTGAACGTGGTGGCGTTGCTGTCAGGTTTCCTCCGAGTCATAACCCATAGGTAACTGTCATCCACTGCAATAGTAGCATTTGGGCGGCCTGAACTAGGCATGTCATCGACAGTTCCTGTGTCTCTGTATCTCCTCCATGTCCGAGGAACATCGCTTTGGTTCACACCGAGACGCATGGACACTTCCCTTGTTGAGAGCCCTTCCGGCACAAAGTAACAACGCGGTCACGATCGAACTGCGGTATTGACCGTCTAGGTATAGTTGAACTACAGACAACACGAGCCGTGTACCTCCTTCCCGGTGGAATGAATGGAACTGATCGGCTGTCGGACGCCCTCCGGCTAATAGGCACTGCTCATGCATGGTAATGGAAATGAGCGTATGACGTCAGTGGCACGGATTTCGCCGCCAAGTGCAGGTCTTATTGAGTGCGACGCCACATTGGGTGACCTGCGTGTCGACATTGGGGATGAAATGATGATGAGGGCAGCACAAAACCCAGTCCCTGAGCGGAGAAAACCTCCCCCCCCCCCTCCCCCCCAAGCCGGGAATCGAATCCAGGCCCTCGTGCGTTGCAACCCAACGCACTGTCCACTCAGCTAATGGGGCATGGTTGTCTACATCTCTGGGCGGGTTTAGTCACACGAACTGTCTAAGGAACTGTGTCTGTGATACTATATCCACAGTCAACGTCTATCTTCAGGAGCTCAGAGAACCGGATTGATGCAAAAGTTTTATTGATATGAGTATAATGCGTTTTAGATGTTATACTAGACAGTTTAACACCTTATGCACCTGTGTACTACGAAGGGACTTTACACCAACACCCGTATGATACTTCTGAACTTCTTGAAAAAAAAAAAAAGTAGATTCCAGAGAACCGCGCGATGCAGACCGACCGCCGTGTCATCCTCTGCCATATGGCGTCATTTGAATGTGGTATGGAGGGGCACGGGGTTAGCACGCCGCTCTCCCGGCCGTTGTCGGCACGCCACACCTTGCAGGCGCTACTACGCAATGAAGCAGCTCCTCAACTGACATCACGAGGTCGAGTGCGACCCGTTCCCGTCCTCCCACCAAAAACAAACCCCTGACAGTACCGGGAACCGAACCCGGACTCTCTGCATTTCAGTTATCTGTGACGACCACTCGGCTACGAATGCGGACACTTATAAACTTTTCATTCTGTAATGCCACTGTACGTTTTTTCTTCTTTTTTAACTTAAGTTTGTTTTCTTATTTGTATATCTGAAAAGACTGAAGACGAGAGCTCAGGTAGGTAAAAGCGAAGCCATTGACTGACTTCTGGTTGCCTCCACGTGCAGTGGAGGTAGTGCACACTTCGTAGTAGACGGTGATCCGTCCGTCGACTTTACATTGTAGCACAACGGCACCATTGATGTTCTTTGGAAAATAAGACTTACGTGCTGACACTGGCTTTCATCCATTCTTTTTATTATGTCCCCATGCTCGTCGTCAAATATGGGGTGTCTAGGAAGCCTGCTTTCTCGGTTCGCTAGACCAACACTCAAACAAGTCTTATTAATGAGTTTTATTACTAAATGGAAAATTACAATACTTAACTTTGCAATTACACAGATGTGTCGCAAGCGAAAGGGGACATACGAAATAATCAAGCTTGTTCAGAATAATCAATTCCAAGTCAGTGCTACATAGGGTGTACAAGCGATGTGAATAGAGTTGACACCGCTATACAAATCACCACAGTCTTGAGGCTACTATTGAACTGGCCGTCGCCAGCTGGTCGCGGCGCGTATGTCCCCTTCACACAGGGGCCGCTGCTGCCGCGTTGTCGTCCTGGAGAGGGGTCCGTCAGCGTTCGATTGGCTGACGTCTTCTCACAGTCATATCTTCTCTATCGTTCCAGACTGGCGTGCCGGCGTTTGACTTTACGCTGTAAGTGCTCTAAGCATTCATAATGTAGTTCCGTCGCTGCTGTGTGACGCAGTAAGCGAGTATGGACTGCAGGGTTCGGCAGAAAGCAGTGACACACAATCACCAGAATCGTCTCGTAGTATAATGAATGTGTTCTTAGGCTGAAATCATACTCACATCCTGTGAGCATTGACTGAAAAATCAAGGGAATCTTTAAAAAAAAAAAAAAGAAAAAATAGCGTCGACCACCTGAAGCACGACTAATATCTCTTGCGCAAGTAGGAAATTTAGAAAGCTATAGTTATTAAATTCTCTGAAGTAATTTCCGTTCTTGAAGCAAATTTGTCCAAAATAAAGAAATAGTCTCAAAGGAGTGAAAAACCAGTATCCCGTAGATGACATGTGTTAACACTACTGACAATCGCTATGCCCTCCTACCCGTCACCTATTAAGCAAGCACGGATACCGAGAGACAAGTTCTTCTGTTTTTTCTAGTGGTTTCACGATAAGACATTAGTAATAGACGCTCGACCTTTGGTTCTATAGCCCTCCTTGTAAAAATACACACACACGCAGTGAGAGAGAGAGAGAGAGAGAGAGAAATGGGGAGAGAGAGAGAGAGAGAGAGAGAGAGAGAGAGAGTCGCGCACAGATTTATAACACCACACTTGAGTGAAAACCTATCATTCACTTTAAATGGCAGAAAAAATATCAGTACCGGTACATTAAATAATAAACAGCGTACAATCGCTCTGTGTGACAGGTTGATCAGTGAACCGAAAACAGATAAGCCATCACTCCCCAAATGTGACGCACCTTTGTCCTAAAGGCTTACCGAAAAGGTATGATAAAAAGTAGAAATGTGCATCGCAAACAGTACTTTTCCTGTAACCAACTAGTATTGAGCGACTGAAAGCAGGTCTCTGGTAAAATATGAGGGCGTGAGAGTGCACGTTGCTCCGTTTATAGTGGTCACTGCATCTTGTGTCGTTTTCAGTGTTTTTCCTGTGTTTTTTCGAGTGTTTAGTGTTCAAGGGTTTATCAAGTCTTTTAAGTGTGCTATCTGTCCACATTTTTATCTCTGTTTTTAAATATTGATGAAGACAGCTTTATATTATTTATATTTCTCCCATTCATGTCACATTTGCTTTTTGTTTTCAGCATCTAATGTAATGTTAAGTTCTACTGGCTGATAAGCGGGTTATTTATAGCGCTATAGAGCGCTGCCAGCACCCACCCCCTCCCCCCCCCTCCACTCCTCCTATGAACTAACAACAAAGGGAAAAAAGCTATGTTGAGCTATTCCTGCCGTGACAGAAGCACCACAATAGTACATATGCACCTGAGGGTTGTTGCATTACTCTGTGTTTTACGTTGTACGTTTTCGTGATTGAGTATTACAAGCTTTTTCACTGTTGTAAACGGATATTCACAGAAAAAAGGCAACTAGGGCTACAAACTGAATAAATCATAATCACATTATTACTCTCAAACGAGCTTCCGGAGTCTACGCGTCCCTAATACCAAAATACTCAGAAAATATCCGTCAACAACCACAGAAGTTTAATCAGTGGAGTTCGGGTTCACGTATATTTTCTGTTGTATAAGTGCTATACCCAGATGAATTAATATGTTTATACCCTCAGGGAAACAGGAAGGTGAGGACAGTTCTGTTCTGAAGAAAAGGAATGATCGAAGTTATTGGGCTGGTTGTTTGATCGATGAAGTAGCGGCTTTGAAAGTATAAGTAGATGAAGCTAGGAGATAATAAACGGTGTGGAGGGTAGTGTAAAATGCACGAAGATTGTCTGAGGTAGAGTGATAATGTTGAAGAAGGTAAGGTTTCAGTTCATTAAAAGCAACAGAATGTGTGTATTGTGTGTTACACATATTCAGAGAGAGAGAACGCTATGTTTTCGATGGTACTTTATACAAATACTGCTGAGAATGGAAAAATGTATTGCGAGGTCATAACACTCTCAATTCTTAGTGATAAAAACTCGCTCGTTCAGACATAAATTAGGTGTCCGATCTTACATTACTGAAATGGGTGCCTGGGTGCATTTTAATATCCATCCTATCGTAACGTCCCACCACAAACTGTTCTTTGCATATCTGATTCCAGAAACTGCAATATGACAGCGACCCTTTGGTTACTAAAAACCAATCAATCATCAATAAATACAACAGTGAATTTCGTGAAATTCAAGAAGAAACTGTCGTCACATTGGGTACAGCTAGAGCGGAGACAGAGGCATCAGTAGCAGTATTAGCTGTCATTCCAGACTGGCGTCTGGTAGGAGCAAATTCCTTGCGCACATCTTGTGTCACCGAAATATATTCACAGCAAACAACGTTATGAACAAATTAAACTACGATCTGCTTCATTTCAAAGTACATTAAGTAGTTACATTAGAGTTTATAAGACATTTCGGTATAAAGATTTTCGTTCTCTTTTATCTACCGACAAACTATTTATTCTGAAACACTTTCGCAGGCGAATTTAACCAAACGAACAGTTTTGATATTTATTTGGTCGTTCTACGGTGCGTGGGAAAAACACACACACGTATTTTTTAATTTTTGTCTGGGACAATACTGAAATAGGTCCAACCCCCTTTCCCTGTTTCGAACAAGGTTTTAGTGCGGTTTCCCTTGGCCAGCGGGTGAATGCTGCAACTGGAAATCACTTCCCAAATATTTACAATTGAGAACCACAAATTTATACAACATCCCACCTCTCAAGAGTAGAGATAGTTAAAGGATAAAAATACACGAACAATATAAATTAATATCTTTCGCAAGCTAGCGGTAAAGTTTCAGCAACTAACAATACTTTCATTGACGAGAGAGTCATCTTTCAGTGACCCGTGGCATTATGCTCGTTACTTGCAAAGGCTATTTGTGAATACAGCTCGTCAGAAATCTAGAGCAAGCATGCGAATCCCCAATCCTTACCCAGCAACGTCAGAAGGCTCAGCTACAGGCTCTTCGCAAAGCTACACTGACATTTCGGCAGCGCGCCTTTTATATCAGTAGCTACGGGGTGTGCAGATACGCCAGGAGAATGTACGTTTTGACCAAATGCACACTGCACTGCATTGCTATATCTACATTTACATCTGCATGTTCATTCTGCGAACCACCAGACGGTAGTGGCGGAGTATACTTGTAGACTCACAGTTTTGCCCCTTCCAATGTTCCATTCGCGAACGGCGCGTGATAAGAATTATTGTTGGTAGACCACCACATTAACTCTAATTTCTCGAATTTTCTCATCGTAGGTATAACGCGGGACATATGTGGAAGGAGCTAGTATGTTGTCCGACTCTTCCCGAAATTTACTCTCTCGTAATTTCAAAAGCATACCTCTCCGTGATGCATAATGTCTCTATTGTAGCCGCTGTCACTGACATTTGTTGAACCTATTAGCAATGCTCTAAAGCCGACTAACCGATCCCGTGACGAAACTTGCAGTTCCTCATTGGATCTTTTGTACTCTTCTATTAATTCAATCCGGTAATAGTCGCAGACGGATGAGCAACGTTGAAGAATAAATTAAACAACTGTTTTGTAAGCCACCTCTTTCTAGGATGAATTGCATCTCCTTAAGTCTTCTTGTGAATGTCAGTCTCATATCTGCTTTTTCTACAGTTTGCTTTATGTGGTGGTTCACTTAACATCCATCCAGAGGTTTCTCCTAGGTACTTTACAGTAGTTACTGTTTGCAATGATTTATCACCAACTGTGTAACTGTACAGTAGTGAGTTTCTTCTCCTATTTATGGCTGATCCGATACATTTATTTAGGTTCGGATCAGCTGTCAGTCCATGGAGCAATCATCAATCCTACAGGTCTTCTTGCTGTTCACTAAAATCTCCTGGCGTTGCTACCTTCTTACAGAAAACTGTATTATCTGACACTTCCTGACTGATTAAAACTGTTTGGTAGACCGGGACTCGAACCTTACAGCTTTGTCTTTCGCAGGCAAGTGCTCCACCCACTGAGCTATCCAAACGCGACTCACGTCCCGCATCCACTGCCTTACTGCCGCCAGTACTTCACTTCCTCTCTTTCAAACTTCAGAGAAGTTCCCCTGCATAACTTGCGGGTCCAGCACGCCTGGAAGAAAAGGTACTGCGGAATTCCCAGGTTCGAGTCCCGATCTGTCACACTGTTATAATCTTCCAGGAGGTTTCAAATCAGCGCACACTCCGCTGCAGAGTGAAAATTCATTCCGGAAATTGCATTATCTGCCACCAGCCTCATAGAGAGAACGGCGTTGTTCAGTGGATCATTTATATATATAGCCGCGCGTGATTAGCCGAGCGGTCTAGGGCGCTGCAATCATGGACTGTGCAGCTGGTCCCGGCGGAGGTTCGAGTCCTCCCTCGGGCATGGGTGTGTGTGTTTGTCCTTAGGATAATTTAGGTTAAGTAGTGTGTAAGCTTAAGTCCCATAAGATTTCACATTTATATATACTGTAAACACTTTAGGTCTTGTCAAACTAGAAAAAGCATTAGACAGTGCAAAATGGTGCAAGACGTTCGAAATTCTGAGAAAAATAGGGGTAAGCTATAGGGAGAGGCAGGTAATATGTAAGACCCAAGAGTGAATAATAAAAGTGGTCGACCAAGAACGAAATGTTCAGTTTTAAAAGGGTTTAAGACAGGGATGTAGTCTTCCCCCACCCCCCTTTCACTGCCCAATCTATACATCGAAGAACCAATGATGGAAGTAAAAGAAAGTTTCAGGAGTGGAATTAAAATTGAAGGTGAAAGGGTATCAGTGATACGATTAGCAGATGACATTGCTATCCTGATTAAAAGTGAAGAATAATTACATGATCTGCTGAATGGAATGGATAGCCTAATGAGTACAGAATATGGATTGGGAGTAAATCGAAGACAGACGAAAGTAATGGAAAGTAACAGAAATGAGAACATCGACAAACTTAATATCAGGATTGATGGTCACGAATTAGATCAAGTTAAGGAATTCTGCTATCCAGGGAGCAAAATAATCAATGCCGGACGGAGCAAGGAGGACATCAAAAGCGGACTAGCACTGATAGAAAGGGCATTCCTGGCCAAGATAAGTCTACTAGTATCAAACATAGGCCATAATTGGAGGAAGTGAGTGCTGAAAATATACGTTTTCTGTGGGAAAATCGGATCAGAAGAGAATCGAAGCATTTAAGATGTGGTGCTACAGACGAATGTTCAAAATTAGGTGGACTGATAAGGTAAGTTATAAGGAGGTTCTGCGCAGAATCGGAAAGGAAAGGGTTATGTGGAAAACACTGACAAGGGATAGACTGATAGAAGATCTGTTAGGACATCAGGGACTGACTTCCACGGTACTAGAGGGAGCTGTAGAGGGCAAAAATTAGAGGAAGACAGAGGTTGAAATACATCCAGCAGATAATTGAGGACGTAGGTTGCAACCGCTACTCTCTACTCTGAGATGAAGAGGTTGGCACAGGAGAGGAATTCGGTCGGGCCGCATCAAAGCAGTCAGAAGACCGTTAAAAAAAATAACGGTACTACCACACTGCCTTAGGGCCCTCCTGAAATTACTGTTACATGCGGAAACTACACTCCTGGAAATGGAAAAAAGAACACATTGACACCGGTGTGTCAGATCCACCATACTTGCTCCGGACACTGCGAGAGGGCTGTACAAGCAATGATCACACGCACGGCACAGCGGACACACCAGGAACCGCGGTGTTGGCCGTCGAATGGCGCTAGCTGCGCAGCATTTGTGCACCCCCGCCGTCAGTGTCAGCCAGTTTGCCGTGGCATACGGAGCTCCATCGCAGTCTTTAACACTGGTAGCATGCCGCGACAGCGTGGACGTGAACCGTATGTGCAGTTGACGGACTTTGAGCGAGGGCGTATAGTGGGCATGCGGGAGGCCGGGTGGACGTACCGCCGAATTGCTCAACACATGGGGCGTGAGGTCTCCACAGTACATCGATGTTGTCGCCAGTGGTCGGCGGAAGGTGCACGTGCCCGTCGACCTGGGACCGGACCGCAGCGACGCACGGATGCACGCCAAGACCGTAGGATCCTACGCAGTGCCGTAGGGGACCGCACCGCCACTTCCCAGCAAATTAGGGACACTGTTGCTCCTGGGGTATCGGCGAGGACCATTCGCAACCGTCTCCATGAAGCTGGGCTACGGTCCCGCACACCGTTAGGCCGTCTTCCGCTCACGCCCCAACATCGTGCAGCCCGCCTCCGGTGGTGTCGCGACAGGCGTGAATGGAGGGACGAATGGAGACGTGTCGTCTTCAGCGATGAGAGTCGCTTCTGCCTTGGTGCCAATGATGGTCGTATGCGTGTTTGGCGCCGTGCAGGTGAGCGCCACAATCAGGACTGCATACGACCGAGGCACACAGGGCCAACACCCGGCGTCATGGTGTGGGGAGCGACCTCCTACACTGGCCGTACACCACTGGTGATCGTCGAGGGGACACTGAATAGTGCACGGTACATCCAAACCGTCATCGAACCCATCGTTCTACCATTCCTAGACCGGCAAGGGAACTTGCTGTTCCAACAGGACAATGCACGTCCGCATGTATCCCGTGCCACCCAACGTGCTCTAGAAGGTGTAAGTCAACTACCCTGGCCAGCAAGATCTCCGGATCTGTCCCCCATTGAGCATGTTTGGGACTGGATGAAGCGTCGTCTCACGCGGTCTGCACGTCCAGCACGAACGCTGGTCCAACTGAGGCGCCAGGTGGAAATGGCATGGCAAGCCGTTCCACAGGACTACATCCAGCATCTCTACGATCGTCTCCATGGGAGAATAGCAGCCTGCATTGCTGCGAAAGGTGGATATACACTGTACTAGTGGCGACATTGTGCATGCTCTGTTGCCTGTGTCTATGTGCCTGTGGGTCTGTCAGTGTGATCATGTGATGTATCTGACCCCAGGAATGTGTCAATAAAGTTTCCCCTTCCTGGGACAATGAATTCACGGTGTTCTTATTTCAATTTCCAGGAGTGTATTTCTTAGTCATCCTGTACGGCAATGGTACAGTTCTTCCATGAGTCGCCACTTGCCCATCACTGACACTGCACGCCTTCCATTTTGCAGATAAACTTTATGCTCTCAATGAACATCAGTGCCATCAAATAATAAACAGCACATCAACAATGTAAATATTCTAATTATTCTCTAATGGGAATAACTGGCCTACTTTCTTCTGATGTTATGTAAATTCACGTTTGTCATCGTTATACAATCGGGCAAGTATATGTGTGCTGCGAGTAGAAAAATTAATGATTAACAGCTGCAGGAGCGAAACAAAGTAGGTAGTAGACCTATTGCACAAGATATTGGCAATGGAGTTTATGGTAGCAGGCCGTTCTTGTAGGAAGGGCATTCTGCACTACAAAGACAGTGTGGTAAGAGATCGGGAAAAAATTGTGAACGTAATTGGCAATTTTGTTTAGGACATCGTTCCTTTATTCAGTTTATTTACAGGCACCGTTTCGACTTACGAATGTGCTCGGTAGCAGTAACAGCTGGACTGCGGAACGTGAGATAACACAATGTACGTTCAGTATTATTCTTGCGCTCTGCATATACTGTTTCTTGTTATTGGAACCAGCGCTGCGAAAGTCAGCTCTGCATCCGTTGACCTCGAGACTGGTGTCGTACATCGCGGCGGCCTCTGACAGCTGCCTGGGCGACGCGTGAGTTACCACATGACGCCAGATGTCGCTCCCACGGGACGCGAACTTTGCGGGGAAAAAACATAAAATAACGCCTGGACGTCGCACCCAGGCCCGGTTTTCACAAAAATACGCGCGACACTTTTCCACTAGCACTGTTTCTGGCGCTGTCGTCATAAAACTTGACCACAAGCATTTACAGCGACCGCTCCACACGAATACGTGTTTCCTTCGTATACGGTAACTGTCGACGTCCGCTGTTATCCAATAAGTTGGCGATTTTGTCCGTTAAGATGCGTTTATACGCCCATATTTTACGCCACTGTCTGCTCGACGTTGTGTTGCCGTCAACACTGTTGCACTATGGCTGCAATAATCGGCTGTAAGGTAAGGTAAGGTCGGGCAATATCGCCGATGGAGCAGGCTGTTCAGGTAGTTGCCGGCGTATTGCCACGATTTCACCGGTGTTATCCTCAAGGGTGGAGAATATATTGTAATAACGGGAAACAAACATTACGTAAATAATCGTATTTCATAAAGACAAATAAGAGTATGCAGAGAGTTCATATATGAATCTAAAGAAAACCCTTCGTTTATGTTAGTTATTTATTGACGGCGTTAATTTCATCGAAGTAGCTTAAATTAATAGTTACGCCACTGAAGACTACGTGTAGGCTCTCTCTATGCGATTAGCGTTTACAGTGTAAACTTAGAGGCGTACTTCTTTTAGAGTGTTAGTCCTCATTGGAGCCCATACCTCCATGGATACACACCGACAGCCACAACTTACAAATGTTTCCTGGTTTTCTTAAACACTTTTTCCAGAACATAAAATTATGATTAACACGAAGTAAAAGTTAATTACTTTATACTTCACATTATCGTTCAACAACTGCAAGCGATATAAAATAGTTACTTCAGTACCTGTTGTCCTGACCTATCAATATAACAGTTAAAATATAACGAATTCTCCTTGTATGTGCAACTGCTAAATCCGTCCTGTTCGCTCAGATACCAAAACGACAGAGTGTACAAGAAGACAGTGAATAATTGAACATCAAGTAAAATAACTGAGGTGCGTAATTCCTCCAAACGTACTAAATGGCTATTCTTTGCATATGAGCCTCTCTGAGCACAGAAGTAGTTTATAATTAATTTATGGTTTGATACTACACCTTGTCTGTACATGCAACCCTGTCACTGTAAACCTCGCTTCCTCTTTCTCATGGCGCTGCAGTGCCAAGTCATTTTATCTTTTCAGTGAAACAGTAATATTTCGCTACTGGTTGAAAAATAGAGCGCGTACTTAGAGACACGCTATTTGCTTGTTACCTGTAGACGTGTAAAACTGGGCAAACGAGACTAACATGAGTTACATAACTTTGATAATTACATCTGCGACCAGAACTATGGAATGTAGAAATCTGGTAGTCCCTACAAGTTGAAGTACTACTTTTCCTCTAAGCAATTTACTCGTAGCGAAAGATAAACTGGTATAAATCAAGAGTTGTACCGCTCTTCTTATATAAGTTATGGTGAAGTTGAATACCTCAGAAGGAATAAGCTGTCTTTCAATCTCCATAATTCCAATTTATTTACAGAACATAAACATAACTCGATATAACAAATGTGAATCTGCACTTATTGCTCCCATTAAGCACCTTCCTCTCACAATTGCATCGTTGTTGTTAACTACTACATTGCTACCTATTGAATCTGTCTAATAGTTCAGCAGTGCGTTCCTCATCGGATTGTAAATAAATTGTTGTTTCTAAATGTCGAAATTTCTTTAAGTGTAATTCCTGCTATGCTGATATTTCAAGACGCTTTAAATGGTGCATGTCTGTTTACTCGATTTTCTCGTCCGCGTCAACTCCCTCTGCTAAAGGGTCAACATGTCCAGGTCCAGATCCTGAGCCGAATGTGCAATTGTCAGGTGACTGAAGAAAGCGTGTTGCACCGGACGAATGTACAGGAGAAGTGTCGTCACATCTCTCGTTTTTGCCTCGGTGACTAGTCGCACAGCGTTGCTGAGAGGACGGCACCGAGCACGATGTGAAGTAATATCCAAATTTTCTGAAAGGGTTCCTGCATCAAGAGATTCTACGCATAAAACGAGATGTGGGCAGTCTTTCTGGAAACGAAGCCATGGAGCGTGAAGCCAATTGAACTTTCCATTTCGCGTTTTATTCTTTCCAAATGTCACGCTTCTCTAGACCCTTTGTTGAGACAAAATCATTAACGGCCATTCTACAAACGGTGACGGGTTGTTTTCTCCATGCCTTTTGAATGACGTTACACCAATCATACTCAGTGAAAATCTAAGCAGTTCTTCATTTTATCTTCATAACTCCGAAATCCCGATCATTTAGCAGAAAGGAGTGTCTCGATAACATAAACTTATGGTCAACCATACGGATGTCATTTTTTGAGTACTTTACAGTCTCTATTCAAATTCCTATTCTGACCAGATGCTGCGTCACTGTATGCTTTTACGTGATGAGCATCAAGGGCATGGAGTTCTACATGGCAAAGCCTCATCCTAAATGTACATAAATCCATTGCCAGTTTTGAGATCACGAATGCTGCTGTTGTATAAATACAAGCTCCGCAAATAATAAGGTTCTGATGTTGAAACCCAGGGGGAAGGCAGTGCTTCCTTAAGATCAAAAGTTATTCACATTCCCTTGACTGGGTTTAGTGTCCTCAGCCAAACACTGCGGTAGTATTTCTGCGTATTCTCCAAAGTTCATTTTGTTTTTGCTCTAATGCCGATATAGGTAGTAGTTCTAGACTTTAACGAGTCACATGTGGAACAGGAATCTTTCACTGGGGTTGGAACGGTAAGTTGAATCTCTCGTTGAAAATACGTGTGTAGACACTCTCCTTCACTACAGTTCTTTCTGTGACCTGTTCCTCAATGCAGTCTTCTTTGTAAACATCGCACATGATGTTAATATTGAGATCATGGTTGAGATGCAATACCTTTTTGATTTGACAGCACAAATAAACATGCAAAACAACAATTCTACGACCATGTGGCGTTGCCACTTGACTTCTATTACTATTCCCGCGAATGCGCTTCATTTTGGCGTGAGAAAAAGAGTGCATTTGGCGCTCTCAACAGGCTCCAGTGGGAGTTATAGATATACCACTTCTCCACATTAAGTTTTCGTATATTGTGAGTAAACTCAATGGTATAACTCAAAAACTAAAAATTTTTGGCTCAGAATACTTTGGTTTAAAACGGCTCCATATAGGTTCTCAAGACTTCGAAACTTCGTTAAGCTTCAGAGCGTGTTTTTCCCTTTTCATGGACAGCAGGATGCTACCCGTCCTTTTTTATTATGGTATTAGTGTCGGTCATATTACTTTTCACGTCCCATAACGATGTTTGTAGATGTAACTCATTTGTGAGATTTACAGCCCCATCTTTTTACTGGTGAACCACTGTACAGTATTAACGTAAACATTTATGTTGCTACTCATCGCACTCTTCGAGTCGCAGACAGACACGAAATTTCTAGAAATATTTAAGTGTTCAGACAAAGTTCTTCCTCAGAAGTAGAACTCACACATTCAAACATCAACCACTCATACATACGTGGCTACTTTGTCCGGCCACTTGTAGCCATGTGTGTGTGTGTGTGTGTGTTTGTGAGAGAGAGAGAGAGAGAGAGAGAGAGAGAGAGAGAGAGAGATGGCTGTTGATTGAATTTGTGAGAGCTCTACTTCTGATGGCGGACTTCTTCCATAATCTTGAATATTTCTAGTATTTTATTCATTGTGCCTGTCTGCGACTCGACACCACCTCTATGTTATTAGTATCATTCTATCCTTTCCATAATATTGTTCTTACTTCACCCTGGACTTTCGACTGTTCAATATAAACATTTTTTTGTTATTTCAAACAACTTCATCGGTTTCGCTGAGTCCTTTCTGACACGAAGAGACATATCGATTAGGAGTATATTCTAAAGACGCACTCACAAATTCTCTTTGAGTCACCAGTAGCAAAACACGGAGGGTGATAGGCAGTCCGATTATAAAGCGTTATTCAGTTGTTCATGTTGGTTCAAATGTTCAGATGTGTGTGAATTCCGTGGGCTGTTGCAGGTGGTACCGCGGGGCGGGTAACGCGCTGTCCGGCCCGCCGGCAGAGCTGCAGCTGGGGGACAGGGTGCGACAGGTGGGCGGCAACCTCTACTTCCGGTACGCCCTGCTAGAGGACTCTGGACGCTACACCTGCCTCGTCAACAACAGCGTCGGCGCCGAGCGCGTCGTCACAGACCTACTCGTCACAGGTGAGTCGCGTCCACAGAGCGCAACACCCAGTCTCCTTTATCCCGTTTGCAGGCGCCACCATGAGAAGCCTGATAAAATTACCTACTGTGTGTAGCCGACGAAACCACCTCTCTGGCCTTCGCCACAGCTTCCAGACTTCGCAGTTATCTTCAATAACAGTGACGAAACACACTGTCTGGGTCGCTTGGTATGTTTCATTTGGACAACCGGTTTCGACCTGATATATAGGTTATCCTTAGATCTATACATGGTGATTCCATGATGATGAGACAAACTTACAGAGACGATGGAGAAGCGTAAATGTAACAACTGAGGTAAGGGACCCTAGTCAGGAAACTACCGATTCTAAAGTTATAAGTGAAAATAGTTCAGATACCTCTGACAGTGAAATACATTTACCGTTTCTACGATTGTAGGGTAGGTAGCATTTAGAGGACGTACTATCGACCAGAAAAAGAAACTTGCAATATGCATCGGATCTGATGTACATACCTTAAGAGCTATGAGCACTTCTATTCTTTGCAACTCTGAAACATACACTCCTGGAAATTGAAATAAGAACACCGTTAATTCATTGTCCCAGGAAGGGGAAACTTTATTGACACATTCCTGGGGTCAGATACATCACATGATCACACTGACAGAACCACAGGCACATAGACACAGGCAACAGAGCATGCACAATGTCGGCACTAGTACAGTGTATATCCACCTTTCGCAGCAATGCAGGCTGCTATTCTCCCATGGAGACGATCGTAGAGATGCAGGATGTAGTCCTGTGGAACGGCTTGCCATGCCATTTCCACCTGGCGCCTCAGTTGGACCAGCGTTCGTGCTGGACGTGCAGACCGCGTGAGACGACGCTTCATCCAGTCCCAAACATGCTCAATGGGGGACAGATCCGGAGATCTTGCTGGCCAGGGTAGTTGACTTACACCTTCTAGAGCACGTTGGGTGACACGGGATACATGCGGACGTGCATTGTCCTGTTGGAACAGCAAGTTCCCTTGCCGGTCTAGGAATGGTAGAACGATGGGTTCGATGACGGTTTGGATGTACCGTGCACTATTCAGTGTCCCCTCGACGATCACCTGTGGTGTACGGCCAGTGTAGGAGATCGCTCCCCACACCATGATGCCGGGTGTTGGCCCTGTGTGCCTCGGTCGTATGCAGTCCTGATTGTGGCGCTCACCTGCACGGCGCCAAACACGCATACGACCATCATTGGCACCAAGGCAGAAGCGACTCTCATCGCTGAAGACGACACGTCTCCATTCGTCCCTCCATTCACGCCTGTCGCGACACCACTGGAGGCGGGCTGCACGATGTTGGGGCGTTAGCGGAAGACGGCCTAACGGTGTGCGGGACCGTAGCCCAGCTTCATGGAGACGGTTGCGAATGGTCCTCGCCGATACCCCAGGAGCAACAGTGTCCCTAATTTGCTGGGAAGTGGCGGTGCGGTCCCCTACGGCACTGCGTAGGATCCTACGGTCTTGGCGTGCATCCGTGCGTCGCTGCGGTCCGGTCCCAGGTCGACGGGCACGTGCACCTTCCGCCGACCACTGGCGACAACATCGATGTACTGTGGAGACCTCACGCCCCACGTGTTGAGCAATTCGGCGGTACGTCCACCCGGCCTCCCGCATGCCCACTATACGCCCTCGCTCAAAGTCCGTCAACTGCACATACGGTTCACGTCCACGCTATCGCGGCATGCTACCAGTGTTAAAGACTGCGATGGTGCTCCGTATGCCACGGCAAACTGGCTGACACTGACGGCGGCGATGCACAAATGCTGCGCAGCTAGCGCCATTCGACGGCCAACACCGCGGTTCCTGGTGTGTCCGCTGTGCCGTGCGTGTGATCATTGCTTGTACAGCCCTCTCGCAGTGTCCGGAGCAAGTATGGTGGGTCTGACACACCGGTGTCAATGTGTTCTTTTTTCCATTTCCAGGAGTGTATCTCTTCTTCTGAACAAGTGACCACAGGCCGTATGGCATGCATTTTAGAGCCCTTGTTTACAAGACAATTTTTTTCTTCTTTTGGTCCATACAAATAGGTCTGAAAATATGGACAGTAGATGCAGTAGAAGAGATTTGTTTCGCAGTATCGAAGATGAACAAGTGATCGCAGCTCTTAAGATATCTTTTTTGGAGTTCATATATACTAGACTTTTTTGCTTCGAACGATCGTTCTTGTCATATCACTAAATATTGGAGATTCCTCCTGGAGCACCGTATAAACTGAAGCGCCAAAGAAACTGATATAGTCATGTGTATTCAAATATAGGCATATGCAAACAGGGAGAATACAGCGCTGAAGTCGACACCGCCTATATAAGACAACAAATGTCTGGCGCAGTTGTTAGATCAGTTACTGGTGTTACAATGACAAAGCATCAAGATTTAAGTGAGTCTGAACGTGGTGTTATAGTCGGCGCACGAGCAACAAGGTACAGCATCTCCGAGGTAGCGATGAAGTGGGGATTTTCCTGTACGACCATTTCACGAGTGTACCGTGAATATGAGGAATCTGATAAAACATCAAATCTCCGACATCGCCGCGGCTGGAAAGAGATACTGCAAGAATGGGACCAACGACGATTGCAACCCTTCCGCAAACTGCTGCAGATGTCAGTGCTGGGCCATCAACAAGTGTCAGCGTGCGAAGCATTCAGCGAAACATCATCGATATGGGCTTTTGGAGCCGAAGGCCCACTCGTGTACCCTTGATGAAGCTTTACGCCTCGCCTGGGCCCTTCAACACCGACATTGGACTGTTGATGACTGGAAACATGTTGCCTGGTCAGACGAGTCTTGTTTCAGATTGTATCGAATAGATGGACGTGTACCGGTATGCAGACAACCTCATGAATCCATGGACCCCACATGTCAGCAGGGGACTGTTCAAGCTAATAGAGGCTCTGTGATGGTGTGGGACGTGTGCAGTTTTAGTGATATGGGACCACTGATACATTTAGATACGACTCTGACAGGTGACACGTACGTAAGCATCCTGCCTGATCACCTGCATCCTTTCATTTCCATTGTGCATTGCAACGTACTTGGGCAATTCCAGCAGAACAATGCGACATCCCACACGTCCATAATTGCTGCAGAGTGGCTCCAGGAACGCGCTTCTGAGTTTAAACACTTCCACTGGCCACCAAACTCCCGCCAGGCGGATTAACGACGAGAGTCGTTGTGCTGGCCATTCTTGATGTGGTTTTAGGGATGCCCCACATCCTACTAAGAGTACGCGAAGGAACTTGCCCCCCTTCTTGCAGCGGTGTACCGTAGGTCTCTAGAAGAGCGTAGCGTTCCAAAGGATTGGAAAAGGGCACAGGTCATCCCCGTTTTCAAGAAGGGACGTCCAACAGATGTGCAGAACTATAGACCTATATCTCTAACGTCGATCAGTTGCAGAATTTTGGAACACGTATTGTGTTCGAGTATAATGACTTTTCTGGAGACTAGAAATCTACTCTGTAGGAATCAGCATGGGTTTCGAAAAAGACGGTCATGTGAAACCCAGCTCGCGCTATTCGTCCACGAGACTCAGAGGGCCATAGACACGGGTTCACAGGTAGATGCCGTGTTTCTTGACTTCCGCAAGGCGTTCGATACAGTTCCCCACAGTCGTTTAATGAACAAAGTAAGAGCATATGGACTATCAGACCAATTGTGTGATTGGATTGAGGAGTTCCTAGATAACAGGACGCAGCATGTTATTCTCAATGGAGAGAAGTCTTCCGAAGTAAGAGTGATTTCAGGTGTGCCGCAGGGGAGTGTCATAGGACCGTTGCTATTCACAATATACATAAATGACCTGGTGGATGACATCGGAAGTTCACTGAGGCTTTTTGCAGATGAAGCTGTGGTGTACCGAGAGGTTGTAACAATGGAAAATTGTATTGAAATGCAGGAGGATCTGCAGCGAATTGACGCATGGTGCAGGGAATGGCAATTGAATCTCAATGTAGACAAGTGTAATGTGCTTCGAATATACAGAAAGATAGATCCTTTATCATTTAGCTATAAAATAGCAGGTCAGCAACTGGAAGCAGTTAATACCATAAATTATCTGGGAGTACGCATTAGGAGTGATTTAAAATGGAATGATCATATAATGTTGATCGTCGGTAAAGCAGATGCCAGACTGAGATTCATTGGAAGAATCCTAAGGAAATGCAATCCGAAAACAAAGGAAGTAGGTTACAGTACGCTTGTTCGCCCACTGCTTGAATACTGCTCAGCAGTGTGGGATCCGTACCAGATAGGGTTGATAGAAGAGATAGAGAAGATCCAACGGAGAGCAGCGCGCTTCGTTACAGGATCATTTAGTAATCGCGAAAGCGTTACAGAGATGATAGATAAACTCCAGTGGAAGACTCTGCAGGAGAGACGCTCAGTAGCTCGGTACGGGCTTTTATTGAAGTTTCGAGAACATACCTTCACCGAAGAGTCAAGCAGTATATTGCTCCCTCCTACGTATATCTCGCGAAGAGACCATGAGGATAAAATCAGAGAGATTAGAGCCCACACAGAGGCATACCGACAATCCTTCTTTCCACGAACAATACGAGACTGGAATAGAAGGGAGAACCGATAGAGGTACTGAAGGTACCCTCCGCCACACACCGTCAGGTGGCTTGCGGAGTATGGACGTAGATGTAGATGTAGATGAATGCTGGGCTGGTACCCAAGTCTAGCCTCAGATGATTCGCTAACATTTCGAAAACTTTTGCCCACTTCCTCTTGAATGACACTACACGCAGACGGGTTACAAATATTCCGTCCTAGAAGGTAACGGCGTCGCAATAGGAAGGGCATCCGGCCACCCCTTAAATTAACCGCGCCAAACCTGTTAATAACTATGCCGTTGCTACGCGATGTGAGATACAGGTTCAAGAAAAAGAAAAATAATCTTACCTTATTTTTTCATTTCTTGTCACGATTAACTGAATGCAGTATCCCCAACACATTCGGCTGGCTTAAGGATAATTTGGCACTCCTGCTTCTCCATTACATTCTCTGCACATTACCAGTTTTCTGTTTAAAAGAATGAACTAGCATACCTCCATAATGAGAGAAATACCGATCTCAGCAAGAAGAGACGAGATTAGTATTTTTCATCACAGATCTTGTGCATACGGAGTTCCATTAATAGTCTCTACACTCTCGAAGTGTGTTGTGAATGACGGATACTTTTTATTTTGTTATTTTTACGAATCGTAACACTTTTAATCTATCCTCATCCTCATTATGTCTTGTTTAAATAAATCTGTACTGTGTAGTGCGTATTATTTAAGAAGTGTGTTTCCACTCCCCTTTTAAGTATGATGGTTTTAGATTTCTCTTTCTTCTTCTTCGGAAACTTATTGTACAGTTTGTTTCGATAGTAGAAAATATTGTTGTGAGTGTTTTGTTTAATTTTTCTCGGGACATGTAAGACACGTCTGGCTGTTGTTCCACGATCGTAAAAGGAGTCTTTGTGTGACAATAAGTACATTTTTTTCTTAATGTTCATCATGTACTGCTAATGGTGCAGTTACAGTCCTCAACTAATGTGTCAAATTTTTACAGTGAATGCGATTATTAGTTCTGGTTACTATTCTTATAGTCCATCTCTGAGGTTTGAATTTTGCAGCATGTTTTGTGCATCAAATCCGGGAACAATGATATCAATAGCTAAGTTTTGAAAGTACGTAGGAACAATATCTGGCTACGAGGCACTTGGGTTTTCGCTCTGGTGACAGGAATCTAAAGGCGTGCCATACTGACAATGTTCTCCTCACTATCAACTTTGTACGCATCCCTGATTTGTCATTTGCTACCTCTACCAGGAGTTGCGGGGTGTCTTATTTGATAAGTCAAGGTTGAAACTTACTGATGCGAATTATTTAAGGAAGAAAGAAAGACTGGTAGATGCCTATCAGTTTGGGTTTCGGAGAACTGTAGGAACCCGCGAGGCAGCACTGGCCCCACGACTTACATTAGAAGAAACAATGAAGACAGGTAAACCTACGCTTACAGCAGTTGTCGTTTTAGAGAAAGTTTTCAGAAATTTCGCAGAAATACACTCTTTGAAATTCTGGAATTAGCAGGAATATAACACAGGAAGCAAAAGGTTCAACACAGCTTGTAAAGATATCAGACTGCAGTTATAAAAGTCAAAGGATATGAAAGGAAGCAGTATTCGACGACGCAAAAAGATAAATTGTAGCCTACCCCTCATATTATTCGGTCTGTACACTGACCAAGTAGTGAAGGAAGCAAAGGAGAAATCTGGGAAAGGAACCATGGTTCGCAGAGCAGAAATGCGGAAGGAACTGAATTGGGGAGCGAGGTACTAAAAGTAGCAGATAAGTTTTGCTATCTGAGCAGTAAAGTCATTGTAATTCTGACAGAGATGGCAAACGACTTGCAGCACCAGTTCAAAGGAATGGATTGGTGTTTCGAAAAGAGGCTATAGGATTAAAAAGGCAACAAAAGCAATACGAGAGTTTTGAAGTGTAGTCGAATTAAATCAGGCAATGCGGAAGGAGCTGAACTGGGGAACGAGGTTTTAAAAGTAGCGGATAAGTTTTGTTATCTAAGCAGTAAAGTAATTCACGGTGGCCGAAGTACAGAACATATATAATGCAGACTGGCAATGACGAGAAAAGCGTTTCTGAAAAAGAGAAATTTATTAACGTCGAATATAAACTTAAGTCCAGAATGAGATTTTCACTCTGCAGCGGAGTGTGCGCTGATATGAAACTTCCTGGCAGATTAAAACTGTGTGCCCGACCGAGACTCGAACTCGGGACCTTTGCCTAGCACTTGCCCGCGAAAAGCAAAGGTCCCGAGTTCGAGTCTCGGTCGGGCACACAGTTTTAATCTGCCAGGAAGTTTCATAAACTTAAGTGTTAAGAAGTCTTTTCTGATGGTACGAGGAGACTTAATAAAGTAAGTTACACTTTATTACGACAGGCCGAGCAACTTTTATTGAATGCTGCTACACTTCAAAGTGACACAGTTACATGATATCATTTTTCAATATAGTCACCAAGTCTGTAAAGTGGAACGTTCTGCCGGTCGTTCAGTTCCTCTTCGAGAGAAATCCACTCCTCTGTCACGGAGCCATTAGCGAATCGCAGCCTCAACGTCCTCATTGTGGTAAAATCTGCGATTGCTGCGAATCATTTCCTCGATCGCGTCGACAACGTCATCTGGGTTCGATGCCGATGGCCTTCCTCCCTTCCCGCCCAGCCTCACCCACATCAGAGCAGCCTCAGTCGAATTGTTGGCACCACGTCACTACAGCTGGATGCTACAGGTCATTTGGTCCGTAAGCCGCCAGTATTTCAATGCCAGTCTGTGTGTGATATAGACGTTTTGCACACAAGAATAGTACTGTCCCTGGTACTTCAAGTTTGCAGTTGCCGCGGCGTTTTTCTCCTACACTGTAGTGCACCTGTTGCCTGTACAGTAGCAGAAAGTGCCTGCAGGAAACACAGGACTTGTAAAGGAGAGTGTTGTACCTATGAGATAGTGCACATAGGACCACATGATGGTTTCTGATCAGCACTTGAGTCTAGTGATCGATTTTAGAATCACATGAAGGAATGCGCACTAAGAACCGCCTGAAGAAGTTTCCGTCATTTTCTACAGTTTTTGTTGTGGCTAGACACAAGGTTGAGTTATATGCAGCATTTGTAAATAGTTCTAATTCTACATATTTAAGTGCGATATACTAAAACTATTTGGAATATATTGTTGATTCTTCAGTTACCGGATATAATAGTAAGTACTGTAAAATTCTATGTATTTTTAAAGTTAGTCATGTAAAGAACATACTTCGTGTGTTGTGCACCACCTTGTACCTTGAAGCGTAAGTTCTTTCACCATGGAACATGTGATTTTTGTAGATTAAGTGACTTTCGTTAATGTTTCAACAATTTTAGCTTTTCAAAATGGAAATTTGTCTTAGTTGCAAATAGCTTCGTTTTCAAAACATTCTGGTTAATTTTATTTCACCGACTGTTTATTGGTTTGTGGTAGAATAATAACGTAACAGATAGGTGACTGAATACATAAGTGACAAAGTTTTCTCGACTGCACTGCTTGTACATTTCAACTGAACATTTATTTTTAGATACATGGCCATGTTGTACCTTGAAACATGTTTTCATGTTTGGAAAAACGTTCATTTTTGCGGATAATATTTATAATTTCGGGAGGAAACTGCAGCACATAAAAAGTGAATGGCATCATTTAAAAATAGAATCAGAAAATATATTCAACTTCTATTACAGAGCCGAAAGTCTGAAAAGTGTTCCATTGTAGAAGACCTGGTCGTCCTCACTTCTTGTTGCGCAATGGTCTTGGCGCGGGACGACATGTGTAACTTTTAGAAGTTCCTGTGTATAGGCGTGGTGTGTAGCCTTGTACGGTAATGAGACGTGGACGGTGAACAGTTCAAACAGGAGAATAGAAGCTTTTGAGGTGAGGTTAACTGTGTTGTAAGGAGTACTGCTATCTTACTTATCGTTAGGTTCTTTAACTTTCGGAGTCGAGTGTGCATTTTCTCTGAGGAAGCACTTCCATGCTGTATAATGACAACACTGTTCCAGCTGTAGTAGTCACACGCTTCTTGATTTGTGAAGAGAGTCTCTGGTGGCCTCCACCTCGGAGACATTACACGCAGCCACGTCGAGGATGAGTTGTACGAACAAGGTAGAAATAACAGCTGAAATTCTTACTTCGGTTGGTTGAAGAAAGGTATTTCAGTAAGTAATTCTTTTCGTGGGAAGGCGCGCAGAATTAATTAACAGATTTGATTACATTGTTGTGTTTGAGAAGCAGTAATTATTGTTGAGGAGCATGTTAATAGTAGGACGTAAGTGAGAAAGCCTCCATCATCAGTGATTACCTGTTTAATTAATGCGAACGCAACGTAGCAATGATTACTTTAGTGTGAATGTGAAACAAACATAACTGTTAAACGAGACTCGACGAGTGTAGGCATTGTTAGGGAAGTGGGTTAATAAAAAAAGTAATTTAACGTGTACTGTTGTTATTTTAAAGTGGAAATTTCCATTCCTTAAATGAATAACTTCCATACACTACTGGCCATTAAAATTGCTACACCACGAAGATGACGTGCTACAGACGCGTAATTTAACCGACAGAAAGAAGATGCTATGGTATGTAAATGATTAGCTTTTCAGAGCATTCACACAAGGTTCGCGCCGGTGGCGACATCTGCAACGTGCTGACATGAGGAAAGTTTCCAACCGATTTCTCATACACAAACAGCAGTTGACCGGCGTTTCCTGGTGAAACGTTGTTGTGATGCCTCGTGTATGGGGCCGGCCGAAGTTCAAATGGTTCAAATGGCTCTGAGCACTATGGGACTCAACATCTTAGGTCATAAGTCCCCTAGAACTTAGAACTACTTAAACCTAACTAACCTAAGGACATCACACACACCCATGCCCGAGGCAGGATTCGAACCTGCGACCGTAGCAGTCCCGCGGTTCCGGACTGCAGCGCCAGAACCGCTAGACCACCGCGGCCGGCCGGCCGAAGTGGCCGAGCGGTTAAAGGCGCTACAGTCTGGAACCGCACGACCGCTACGGTCGCAGGTTCGAATCCTGCCTCGGGAATGGATGTGTGTGATGTCCTTAGGTTAGTTAGGTTTAAGTAGTTCTAAGTTCTATGGGACTGATGACCACAGCAGTTGAGTCAGAGCCATTTGAACCTCGTGTAAGAAGGAAAAAAACGTACCATCACGTTTCCGACTTTGATAAAGGTCGGATTGTAGCCTATCGCGATTGCGGTTTATCGTATCGCGACATTGCTGCTCGCGTTGGTCGAGATCCAATGACTGTTAGCAGAATATGGAATCGGTGGGTTCAAGAAGGTAATACGGAACGCCGTGCTGGGTCCCAACGGCCTCGTATCACTAGCAGTCGAGATGAGAGGCATCTTATCCGGATGACAGTAACGGATCGTGCAGTCACGTCTCGATCCCTGAGTCAACAGATGGGGACGTTTGCAAGACAACACCCATCTGAACGAACAGTTCGACGACGTTTGCAGCAGCATGGACTATCAGCTCGGAGACCAAGGCTACGGTTACCCTTGACGCTGCATCACAGACCGGAGCACCTGCGATGCTGTACTCAACGACGAACCTGGGTGCACGATTGGCAAAACGTCATTTTTCGGATGAATCCAGGTTCTGTTTACAGCATCATGATGGTCGCATCCGTGTTTGGCGACATCGCGGTGAACGCACAGTGGAAGCGTGTATTCGTCATCGCCATACTGGCGTATCACCCGGCGTGATGGTATGGGGTGCCATTGGTCACTCGTCTCGGTCACCTCTTTTCGCATTGACGGCACTTTGAACAGTGGACGTTACATTTGAGATGTGTTACGACCCGTGGCTCTAGCCTTCATTCGATCCCTGCGAAACCCTACATTTCAGCAGAATAATGCACGACTGCATGTTGCAGGTCCTGTACGGGCCTTTCTGGATACAGAAAATGTTCGACTGCTTCCCTGGCCAACACATTCTCCAGATCTCTCACCAACTGAAAACGTCTGGTCAATGGTGGCCGAGCAACTGGCTCGTCACTATACGCCAGTCACTACTCTTGATGAACTGTGGTATCGTGTTGGTGCTGCATGGGCAGCTGTACCTGTACACGCCATCCAAGCTCTGTTTGACTCAATGCCCAGGCGTATCAAGGCCGTTTTTACGGCCAGAGGTGATTGTTGTGGGTACTGATTTCTCAGGATCTATGCACCCAAATTGCGTGAATATTTAATCACATGTCAGTTCTCGTATAATATATATGTGTCCAATGAATACCCGTTTATCATCTGAATTTTTTCTTGGTGTAGCAATTCTAATGGGTAGTAGTGTAGCATGGTACAGGGTACCCTCCACCATGCACCGTACGATGGCTTGCGGTGTTTATATGTAGATGTAGATCGGACTGAAAACCAGATTACCAACATCTGCATTTACAGTGTCATTGTCATCCGCAAAGAGGATTTCTGAGTAACAGCGTGTGTGGTGTTACAGCGCCGCTGTCGGCGTACATGAGCCCGCAGCTGCAGACAGTGGACGCTGGCCAGGCGGCCAGCCTCAACTGCACCACGGAGGGCCACCCCCAGCTGGCCGTCTCGTGGCTCAAGGACGGCCGACCGCTCGCCACATCACCGCGCGTCCAGCTGCTCGGCCGACAGGTAGGCAGCCCGCACAGCTCCCGCGTCCCAGTCGCTGTGTCACACGCCTGCCACTGCTGAAGTCGCAGCACGGAGGACACGGGTAGCGAAAGGGAACTTCATCAGATATTGTAAATAGGCTTGCGAGCAAATGGTCTCAGTTCCAGGTTGCCGATCAAACGCTTTCATGAGAAACAAAAACTTTAATTTTCAGTATCTCATACAATTATTGAACGATATAAAAGAATTAAAATGCTGTCATAATACACTCATTAAGAGGTTTAACACAGGCAGGGGTACCTTTGATGATCCGCGAGCCTGATTCACATACTTCCCTAAGCTCGAGGGACGCTTTGTGATGTGACGCGAGAGCGGCGCTCCTTACGCATAAAGAAAAAACTACACTGAACAGCCATTACATTATGACCACCTATCTAATATTACCACCTTTTGCACGATTAATAGCAGCGACACGTTGTTGCGTGCAAGCACTGAGACCTTGGTAGGTCGCTGGAGGGAGTTGGCGCCTAATTCGCCTAATTTCCGTAAATGAGCTCTGACGCCACGGTCAGTGACCTCACAGATGTGGTTGATCGGGTTCAAATCTGGCGAGTTGGGAGGTCACATCAATTGGAACTCGACACTTTTTTCCTCAAACACTCCATCACACTCCTGGCCTTGTGACATGGTGCATTATCTTGCTGAAAAATGGCACTCCCGTCGGGAAACGTGATCGTCATGTAGGGGTGTACGTGGTCTGTAACCAGTGTACGATACTTCTTGGCTGTCATGCTGCCTTGCACCAGATCCACTGAACCCATGGATACCCACGTTAATGTACCCCAGACCATAATGGTGCCGTCTTCCCCTGGAAGACGACGGATTCGCACTCTCCCAACGGCATGGTGAAGAAAGTATCAGGATTCATCAGACCACCAAGGCTCCGCCACTGCGCCAATGTCCAGTGCCGATGGTCAAGTGCCCATTCTAGTTGTGGTTGCCGTTAGGAGTGTTCGGTGCACAATGTGTTCAGACACAGTTGCACTCTGCCCAGTATTAAAGTCTGGTGTTAGTTCCGCCATAGTTCGACACCTGTCCAGCCTATGACGTCCGACGTGTGCAGTGACGGTGGCCACCCAACCACGTGTTGAAGATACTCACCATAGCACTCCTCGAACAGCCGACCAGTCGTACAGTTTCCAGAATGCTCGTGCCGCGCCTCCGGGCCAACACACTCTGCCCTCGGGCAGACTCAGATCACGCGCCTTCCCCTTTCTGTGCATCTACAGCACGCTACCCAGTAGTACATGCACTATGGATGTGTCTCACTGGCAATCACTCCTCACCAGGTGACGCTGCTATCTCCTGGACAGGTTTGTGTCGATAGCAGGTCGGTGGTCATAATGTTTGGCTGACAAGTGTGACTTTAATGTTTATCAGGTAACGCACCGATGTGAATGGCAGACCCTTCCAGACAGGACATGCCAACAAATTATGCCTCAAAACACGCATTTCTGAGAGCACGTTCATTTTATATTCGCCCCATCTGCAGATGCTTGGTTTTGTTTACGGGTCGTGTTTACTTAGCATGTTTTACAATACCTGTATGAAAAACTTCCGTTGCAAAACTCTGCAATGCCCTTAGTAAAGAAACAATGCTCGTGATACGTAAATAAATGCAAACATCCGAATATGGCATGCCAGGCACCTTGAAATATCATCGCAGAAAAATAAACTCCTATAAAAGCAGCTGATTGCAGTCAGTACATTATAAAAAAATGGTTCAAATGGCTCTGAGCGCTATGGGACTCAACATCTTAGGTCATAAGTCCCCTAGAACTTAGAACTACGTAAACCTAACTAACCTAAGGACATCACACACACCCATGCCCGAGGCAGGATTCGAACCTGCGACCGTAGCAGTCCCGCGGTTCCGGACTGCAGCGCTAGAACCGCACGGCCACCGCGGCCGGCAGTACATTATAAATCACCTGTTTGTTTAGTGGTTGCAACCTTCTAATACATCCACAACGGACAACAATTACTTATTAATATTAATAAGACAAAAAATAGAGAAACAAAATGCGGCAAATAGATAGGCAATTCCAGCTAAAAAGCAATTATGAGCAACTTAGCAATTTTTGGCCGCTGGTATGTCATTAGAGTGTTTTAAATTTGGTGTATTAACGCTGTTAACTAGCGCTTTTAAATATTTGTCCAAAAATGATAGTGAAAATATCCGAAAATACGACCCGGATGGACTACAATGCCAGTGCCTCTTTCTCTCGCCCACAGATTTATTCCGCGGGTCGGAATGAAACCAATCGCTGTCTGGATCTGCCCCACGGATCGCAGGTTGCCTACTTATGGTTTATCATGATGAGACACGTATTAAAATTAGAAACCGTGTGTATGTGGCTTGAGGCAGTGTAACGCACTGCGTGCAAACTTCCCAAACTACATTCATTCAGTCTTTGACAACAAGATCACTTTGCTACTTCGAACACATTTTACACCTAATGTCAAACTCTTTTGAAACCTTTTCCTGCTGACAACATCCCCCACCCCCCACAAAAAAAAAAAAAAAAAAAAAAAAAAAACGCTCAATGCTTATTATGTTTTCACAGATGATACAATAAAACTTAAGCATCAGGCACAACGTTTTAATTTAGTACTCCTTTATTACTAACTTCATTCGCAACACATTTTGCGCATAGTATTCACATATACCATTGAACCATTGAACATACCAGAAAAATTTACATCACTGTAAGACACATAGTTGGATAGACATAAACATCAAGATGCGCGAAAAAGTAGCTTTTTCTGAAAACAGAGCGCAGATTCCCCCCATATACTAGTCAGCATTTGATAATGAGAGCACTAGTCGAGAGTGTGAGGTTAGGTGCGGGGGGGGGGGGGTTACTGGTAGCTCATATTCGGTACATGACGAAGCGTAGTACTGCCACTGAGCGGGATGTGCTTCAAGAGTCTTCTGGTGTCGTAGAATAGCGTCCTATCACTCAAAAAAGTAGTTTCTCCGCGCTTTTTCGGACAAGCTGACTTTTTACGTAAAGATCTTTAGGCTGCCATTGGCGGGCTGTCGTCATTGAATAAGTACTGACAGCACGTAGTGAAAGGGAGGAGGGATGTTGTCAAAGGGTTAGTCTTGTGGTGCCGCCGAACAGGCTTCCTCATAGACGTTCCTCGCGCACTTTGTCTGGGTATTTATTTCCTTGATACCAAGAAGAAACAAAGACAGAAGTCCACATCCGTTCATCTTCATTGAAACCGAAGTTATTCTTAGAGATTTCTGCTATTAGAAAGCCATCAGGGCTTCACTCACTACCACAACCACATTGCTGTCCAAAATTTAATGACAAAGGTAACTTTCACATGACGTGCCACTCTCAAGTAACTTAGACACATGACATTTGGCCGTAGACAGAAAGAACTGCTAGAGCATAGTAAAGAAGGTAACTGAAAGAAAGACGCATTTTTTTTTCAAAGACGATAATTACGCTGAAGTTATCGCGGTTTAGGATGGTCCCCTGGCCACTGAAAAAGGTTTGACGTAGTTCTTAATAGGACATGTGAAAATCACGGACACCAATGTATGCCCTGCTGGCCACAAGATTGGCATAATTGTGATATGGCGTTCCATTCCTCCACCACCGTGTCTGATAACAGATGGATGCTCGTAAGTGCATGTGGATGTACTGCAATACGTCTGCTCAACGCGTCACATACGTGTTCGATGAGTTATAAGTCAGGGAACGGGTAGGCTGGGCCTTTCGGCGAATATCATCCCTTTGCAAGAACGCCTCCACCTGCGCTGTTCGATGCGGTCGCGTTGTCATCAATAAATACAAAGTCGGGTCCCAGAGCACCCCTGGAAAGACACACATGGAGAATGAGTACAATGCCACAGTAACGTTGACCGGTGAGTATACCGTGTTCAAAATTTGGAGGTCAGTACGCCCATGTAACATTATGCCTCCTCACACCTCACATAACACCTGGACCACCAAAACGATCAGCTCATTATTTTTTCTGAATGCCTTACGTTTTCTCACCTTTCGTCATATGATGGTGCGTCCAGCATTGTCGAACATTATCGTTTCGATGGTCCAGGTCTTACGGTGGCGAGATATAATGTTGCATGGGCGTACTGACCTCTGAATCTTTGAACGCGGTCACTCAAGGGGGAATGTTATTGTGTCACTACACTCCTTTCTCATGAGTGTCATTTCACGGGTATATTCGGCAATGACTTCATGTTATGGCTGACAATATGGGATCCCATCGAACTCAGCAGCTGGAGGAGTTCTTGGAATGAGAGGATATTCGGCGAGAAAGGTCGTGCCTGCCCGTTTCCCCAACTTAAACCCCCTAGAGCACGTGTGGGATGCATTGGGTAGACGTATTACAGCACTTCCGCGTGGACCACGCACCCCGAGAACTCCTTACAAACCTAGCGGTCAGCTGGGGAACATGTTGCTGAGCGTGCCTACAGGAATTTTGTCCAGCCTCCTGCAATGTCCAGGGGATCATTATAAATTGCACTGACTTCAGCGTCATTATTGCCTTTGAAAAAAAGTGTGATTTCTGTTCATCTCATAGCGTATTCATTGAGTTACGTTCTTTGCTGCACAGTAGCAGTTTTGTGTGTGTACACTGAGGTGACAAAAGTCACGGGATACCTCCTAATAGCCCGCTGGACCTGCGATTGCCCGGCGTAGTGCAGCAACTCCACGTGGCAAGTCGTCAACAAGTCGTTGGAAGCCCGCAGCAGAAATACTGAGTCATTCTGCCTCTAAAGCCGTCCACAATTTCGGAGGTCTTGCCGGCGCAAGATTTTGTGCATGAACTGACCTGCTCATTATGTCCCATAAATGTTCTGTGGGATTCATGTCGGGCGATCTGAGCTGCCAAATAATTCGCTCGGATTGTCTAAAATGTTCTTCAAACCAATCGCGAACAACTGTGGCCCGGCGACATGGCGCACTGTCATCTATAAAAGTTCCAACGTAATTTGAAACCATGAAGTCCATGAATGGCTCAAAATGGTCTCCAAGTAGCCGAACATGACCGTTTCCATTCCATTATAGGTTCAGTTGGACTAGAGTACCGAGTCTTTTCCATGCAAATACAGCCCAAACAATTACGGCGCCACCAGCAACTAGCTCAGGGTCTTGCTGACAACTTGGTCCACGCTTCGTGGGATCTGTGGCACACTCCAATCCTGCCATCAGCTCTTACCAACTGAAATCGGGACTCTTCCGACCAGGCCACGGTTTTCCAGTCGTCTGGGGTACAAACGATGTAGTCACGGCCCACGAGAGGCGCTGCACGCGATGTCGTGCTGTTAGTAAAGGCCGTCTACTGCCATAGCAAAATAACGCCAAATTTCTCGCACTGTCCTGACGGATACGATCGTCTTACGTTCTACACCGATTTCCGCGGTCATTGTATTCAGTGTCGCTTGTTGTTAGCACTGACAATTCTATTCAAACACCGCTGCTCTCGGTCGTTACGTGAAGGCCGCCGACCACTGTTTTGGCCAAGGTGAGAGGTAATGCCTGAAATTTGGTACTCTCAACACACTCTTGACGCTGTGGATCTTCGAATAATGAATTTCCTAACGATTTGCGAAATAGAATGTCCCGTGGGTGTAGCTCCAAATATCATTCTGCATTCAGAGTACGTTAATCCTACAAATGACAGCTCCGCGGATGCGCTGCCTTTCTATACCTTGTGTACGCGATACTACCGCCATATGTATAATGTGCATATTACTATCCCACGACTTTTTTTTCACCCCAGTGTACGTGGCAAGTGTCATGAAGCTGAGTTACTTGGCAATGGCGCATCATGCGAAAGTTATTAGTTATTTGTATCCTTAAGTTTCATACAACAGCTATGTCTATCACTATTATATCTAATCGAAATAAATTAGGAACATTAATAGCAAAAGGTATTGTCTGCGAGAATCCCCACTTGATACAGGTATATTTTACAAATGATTTTTTATATATTCATTTCATACATCATATGTACACAGCACATAGAAAATAATTAAAATTCATTTGAGACCTTTAATTCTTGATCTGTATTTCACGAGGCTGCGCAAACCGACAATTTTAATACTCCGTTGAGAGGCAGATTTAAATTATAATTAGTTTTTGGTTTAATGTTTTATTATTGGGAATTAATAATTAAAATAATAATGCTAGGGACGGAGACCAGCGTTGTACCGTAGAAGTATAATTATTCTAGTTAAATATATATAAAAGCAAAAATAGTGCTGTGCAGTAATAGATGTTATACAACATACAGTAAAATTTTGCGTTATACAACTGTAGTACTCTCACTACACTCACTTTTGATAACAATAGTAAATGAGAACAAAATTGACGCGTCGTAACCACAATAAAGCGCGATTCCGAAGCAGGGTTCTCAATGAAGTACAACAATTAGTATTGAAAACACATTTATTAGGAACAACAACTTGTAGGCAAAATAGAACCGAAGTTCTAGGTGGCGAATGCTGTTATTTATGCAGACACCGAATATTCCACAATATACAAACATTACATACACAAGATATTTCTAGAACCTTCCAGAAAAGATAAGTACTAAATAACAAATAATTACTGGTGGTCAGGTTTGAATTGGTGACCCTCAGCACGATAGCCAGTGACGCTGATCGCTACACTACACTGCATACAGCACAGGTCGCGTCCTTACCAATGACGGAAGAATGTACCTTATAACATACACACAACTCCTCACGAATGAGATGCCTTAAACCATCATGCCATCTCGTTTGGCTTCAGACATACCAACTTCACTACGACGTTTAAAGTCGAAGAAACTTCGGTGGTGCTATGTTCCATTCGCCTTACCCTTTAACAGTCCATGAAATCACATGACCTCGCTGCAAGCAACAGACTGTCTTCACTGGATGAAGACATGTTTTTGAGCTCATAAGCAATTGAAGGAAGTGAGATTATGATTTAACGTCCCGTCAACATTGAGGTCACTAGAGATGAAGCACAAGCTTGAATTGTTTCAAGAATGAGGAAGAAAATCGGCCTCACCCTTTTAAAGGAACCATCTCGTCGTTTGTCGGGAGTGATTTAGGGAAAGCGCGGAAACTCTAAATCAGGATGTACGGACGCAGATTTGAACCGCCGTCCTCCCGAATGTAGGTAGACTGCCCAAAATCTCTCGGTTGAATCGTGCATATACCGTCACCTCACTTCAGCTTGCCAATGTCGTTTGCCACAGTCATAGGGTGTCCCAGACAAGTTGTGAGTATTTCTGGGTGTCCCAGGAATGTTGTCACTAATTTCGAAGGACTGTGGAGGGCGTCTTCAGCAACAAATTGAAGACAGGAACCCGTGACAGAAAACCACATCCAACGGCGCTGGTCCCAGCTGCTAGGTCAACCCTTCAGCAGCAAGCGTCACTTTGTCGAGGCCTACGAGAAAGACAGGTCGTGGTCCGTACGTCTCAGTACGTGACACTGCAGATCTTACGAGTGCGAGCAGCTGTGTGCGGCGGTGATAGTGTAGCTATTTAAGACGAGTTCAATAGATCTTGACTGCGCGTTTAAAGACGTGCAAGTTCTCGATAGCACGCGACAAAATTAAGACCTTTAGTCGGTATATTTTCCATTAAATACTGATTTCCCGTAGGCCCTGCACGGAAATGAGCATTCCTGAAGTGTGACGGAGAAGCCTACTAGTGTGGCGTCACAAGTTCGTTGCAGGGTCCGTATATCTCGTTGCCCCAAGACTCTTTACACAGTTGCAGTTTATTTTTTCGCTACATACCAAAAAACACAGGCGATTTTTGCTTGTTCCTGAAAATAAAATAAACTGAGGATGGAAAACGGTATCTGAAATAGTCATCCACAGAGCACCGCGTATACCGGAGACAAGGCCTGCCTACGCAGTAGCTAGCTCCCCACTGGCGATCGCAGCAATCAGTCTTGAGCACTGAATAACGAACAACATTGCGAGACGTTCCTCCTACAGCTCGTCGGCGTAAAAAATTACTTGTATTGCCGAAGGGGTGGCCGGACCTAGCCGCAGACTCTGTTCTGTAGCGTCGTTGGATGACATTTCCGGACACGGGTTCTTATCCTCAGTTTGTTCCTCAAGTCAGCCTCTACAATCCTCGAAGTCTTTCGCAACATTTCTGGAATACCCTGTAACTAATGGGTATGACAGGTATACGTGCAGATATTTTTATATTTGGTATCTCAATATGTTCACACACCAGTGTGTTGGTCGTTTTTTCTCTGCATCTAACAGTCTTCCCACAAACTCGTCACAGAGTTTACTAGCTGATGTTTTCTGCACGGTCGTAGCTGCATCACAAATTGGGCTACATCTGTCAGTACAGACTAACCGTTTTGAGTCCGCGCATCCACACTTTTAATACCTGACTTATTGGGCAAGGGAAAATAAGCATTAATGGCTTCTTCTTGCCCCATGTACTTGGAGGTACTAACCAATTGAAAAAAAACATAATACTCTTAGTAACTATAATTATTAGCCTGCAAATGAAGTAAATACTGATGAATGGCGTTCATTGTATCGTCCTGACACCAATAGAAATATCTGCACTTATGCACTTAGTCTCCTGCCCCCACCCCCTCCTCCCCCTAGAGACATCACGGTAATACTGTGTAACAACGCCTGATGATGTCGTCCTCGATCCCGCTTGGTAAAGAGTTCATACATGTCCTTAGATACACCATATCCTAACGAGGCCCTCGTTGGTGATTGGGCATAGCAAAACTATGGAGCATTCGGTATTTTTGTTGCTATGTTTCATCCGCTGTTCCAAGTGGTTGCGGACAATATGTATGTTACTGTGATCGGGAAAATAAGCGGGCCGTCGAGTTGCGATGTAGTGCTAGAGTGTTCGTCAATCCAGTAACATACACGTACATAAGCGCTAAGGACACGCCTACTGCCATTTCGGAAGGTGGGAGTAACCATAGCGTGCTCATCACAGTGATGTAGAAGAGAGGGCAGCACCGTGAATGTTGAAACCAAGATCCTGGTTCATGCTGAGGGTAACTTGAGCGAGTGGGCCCAAGTCACATAGTATGGACAGACTGCCAAAAAGTCACAGAGACACCTCCGGTCTGAACACCGTCTACACACTGCGTTTCAAATGCCTCATTGGCCGATCAGTGCTCTCGTCGCCTTGCATCTTTGAAAAGAGGTCAAACAGTGACTCGTCGGACCACATAACACGCCTCCTCTCAGTTATTGCCCAGTTTCCGTGTTGTGCAGCCTTTTGTGTCGTTGTGAGACATAGGCTTTTACCAGATTCCCAATACGAAGTGCCCGTTGCATGCAGTTCACTTCGCAATGTTAGTTCGGAAACTCGTTTTGATGCAACTACATTCAGTGACAGTAGCAGTTCCTGTCGAGTTTGATACCGATTGCAATTTATAAGGCTTTAAACTAGTTTCCAGTCCCTGGCAGTTAAGGTCTTCTTGAGACTATTATTCTTACACTGTGTTCCATAGATGCAAGTCGTACACCATTCCTTGTGGACACTTTAGACAATCCTCGTTTATACAGCAATAAATTAAGCATCCACCGTGTGGTCACAGGCACGTCCAAATTCGATAGCTCCTTTCTGCTATTTCGTCGTATTTTCACGTCCATCCACCTTACTGTGTTGGCTACAGTGGACTGACATATACACACCAGTTCACTCCCCTGACTTATATCGGTGCTGGAGGGTAACACGACCGCCTGATACTACTTCTACTCCATCTATTGAGCTTCAATGAGGCAAATGTGTGTGTGTATGTTTTTTTTTAAATGGTGACTAACTTCTTCTCCGTTGGACCCGCATCATATATGAGGTTAAAATACGACATTTTTATTTAAATTGTTTCCCAGTTAGCTGCAATGGATTTAGCTCTTGCTGGTCCTGTTTCTGCGGTAAAATTAATACAACTTACTTACGTCTATGTGTGTTTTATACAAAGCTGTTTTCCGATTTTACTTGCGTCTAGGTGGAGTGATGTTCATAATAAATCTCGAAGCGGATATTTGTCTGGTGACAAGCTGTATGAATCACGTAATTTCTTCTGTATAGATTTTTGACAGATAAAATGACAATTCTCGCTCCTACGATACTTTACGTCTACAGAGTAAATCGTATCTCTGAAGGTCAGAAATGGTGTTCGTATATCATAGATATCAGAATTCTGTTGTTAATTGTAGTTAAAGTTATTTACTGTTTATGAGTATTATATGGTTTTTATTCTTTTTCCTTTTGTAAAATTTCAACGTAGTCTTGTAAATATTTTTTATATTTGTGTTAACGACAAAATTGTAGTATCTATAACATACAACCATCATCTCTGACTTTCAGATGTACGATTTACTCTGTAAACATAAAGTATCTTGGGAGTGAGAACTGTTCTTTTGTCTGTCAAAAATAGTATTCTGTACAGATAAAATTATGTGATTCACACAACTTTTTACCAGACAAACATCCTTTCTAAGGTGCATTCTGAACGTCAGTGGACCTAGACATAAATAAAATTGTAAAATAACTTAATATGAAACGACCATAGACGTACGTAAACTGTGTTAACTGTAACTTCAACAGGTTCATGTGACAATGGAATACTACCCAAAACAAGCTTGTAGTGAAGAAATACTAACAGTAGAAGATAAATAAAATATTTTGCAGCTAACTGGGATCCGATTAATACAAAAACGGGGTGACTAATATTTTGCGCAGCGAGCTTACGAGGAAACAGAGTAACAGGTGTCTAATGCATCTACTTCATATTCTCAGTAACAATCAACTGGGAAGCACTCGTATATATAAATTGACAGATCATCCCGTTTGGTTGCAGGCGCTGAGGATCCAGTACGTCGAGAGAGAGGATGCAGGCATGTATCAGTGCTTCGTGTCCAACAATGAGGAGAGCGCTCAGGGTACGGCGCAGATCAACCTCGGAGGTGAGATCAAATTTCGTAAAGACTATTTAAAGGAAAGTATCACAATATCTACCAGCAAGAAGTACTGTTCAAAAAAATTCATACGTCCAGAAATTAATAACTGTTGACGTATGGGTCATTTTACCTGTGGGCTGAAGGGTGAGTAGTCAATGGTGTAGATTATGTTTCAGTCCCCTGCCTTCCGTTGGCCTCTTTTTATTTGTTTTGTTAGTCTCAGTATTTATTCCTCTGGCTGCGATACTATTTTCAGACATAGACTGTTTGATCGTAAGTACACACACTCCCCATGTGATGAGGAACTGATCACTGGATGCCACAAGAGGCAGACCCGCCAGTATAAAATGAGGCGGGGTATATTGGTTTGTTAGTAGAGAACCAGCAACAGCAGAAAGTGTCCGTCAGGATAGCTCAGTGACTCTGTAAGTGCAATAGTAATAAATCCATCAGGGGCATTTCAACGCTGCTAATGCTGCCCAAGCCGAATGTTGCTGATGTGACTGCGAAGTGAAAACGCGGAGGAACAACCACAATTAAACCGAGACAAGGCAGACCTCAAGTTGTGGTGGACCCTCGAGCATTAAGGAGGGTGGCTACAAAAACTCGCATGAAATCAGCGGAAGGGTTCACTCGTGAGTTGCAAAGTGCTGCCAGCAGTGCAACTAGCAAAACGTAGGAAGGAAGTCAAAAAAAATGAAGTAGAATGGTCGAGCAGCTCCTTATACCCCACACAGCTTTGTAATCAATGCTGAGAGACATATGAGGTGGTGTAAACTGTGACGCCATTGGACATTGGATGACTGGAAACAAGTAATGTGGAGTGATGATTCACGCTACACCATAAGGCCATCCAATGGATGGGTGTGGGTTTGGCGAATTTCTGGGAAACTTTATTTGCCACCATATGTACTGTAATATGGGATAGGTGGGGTTAAAGCACGTGGGCCGCGCGGAGTGGAGTGGAGCGGCCCCTGCCGCCGGAGGTTCGAGTCGTCCCTTAGACATGGTTGTGTGTTGTTCTTAGCATAAGTTAGTTTAAGTAGTGCGCAAGCCTAGGGACCAATTACCTCAGCAGTTTGGTTCCTTAGGAATTCACACACACACACAAACACACATAGTATGTGGGTGTTTTATGGTTAGTATGTGGTTCTCATATTGCGCTTAAGAAAACGGTAAATGTGGAGGGATATTAATACATTTTACTGCATTGTGTGCTGCGTACAGTAGAGGGATATCACGACAAAATTTTGAAACTTGTGTGAGAAATCGTGACTGTCACCTGACGATGGAAACGAAACTAAGGGGCACACAGATGAAAATGAAACAGTGGGAAAAAAGTAAGAAAACTGTTTATTATTCCAAAAGCAATAGTCTAATATGTATCGCACTGTGAGACAAGACGGTCAGTGCGCTTATGGAAAAATGTTTGCAGTTGCCACCGGAGCCATGATTATGCCAAGGCGTGCACGTCTTCGAAGCAAATCGACGGCCACAAATGTCTTTCTTCAAGAATCCAAAAATATGTAAATCGCATGGATATAGCTCGGGACTGTATGGAGGATGTGTAAAGGATTGCCAGTGAAATTTCTGCAGCGTTGTCGCAACAACCCTAGCAAAATTCGCGGCGGTGGATTTGCTTCGGACGAAGAGGGACACGCCTGGGTACAATCATGGTTCCACAGGCAACTGCAAACATTTTTCGTGGTTACATTTTCTGTCTCACAGTAGGGTAAAAGTATTAAGAGTTATGGCTATTACTTTTGGAAATTAAACAGTTTGCTTACTTTTTCCCATGTGTCTCGTCTTCATTTCACTGCCTCTTATGCAACAGTCGACTATGTGGATGAGGACAGGCGCCACGAAAATAGCTGTGGCAAGCTATGTGACTTAACATTCTGAGTAATAAGCCCTGAATAAAAGGAGCCACTAATGTGCTGAAACATGAAAGCAACTGGGTTCGCGTTCGGGATACCAGAGCAATAGTGTGAAGCTGGTTCGAGGAGCCCTCTGCCAGGCACTTCAGTGTGAACTGCAGAGCAGCGATGTAGATGTAGAATTCAATTAGAATGTTATGACATTGCAGATATTACATAACACCTCAAGTCATATTTCTCTAACAAGAAATAAAAGGTGTTAATACAATAGGTCTATGAATTAAGTTACCAGTCTTCATCCGACTGGAAAGTAATTATGCATCCGGTACTCGCAAAGGCTCTCTCTTAGGATCATTTCACTTATGTAAGTCTGCAGGCTTTCGTGGCCGTCGTCACTGAAGTTAAAATCTTCTGGGTTATTAGGCCGCGTCATGTTTCTTCTGAAATGTTCGACGTTTCGACCCCTCTGCTGGGATCTTCCTCAGGATCAGGCTAGAGTGTTCTAGCAGTAGTGGACACCAAAAGCTCCCGAGGAAGATCCCAGCAGAGGGGTCGAAACGTCGAACATTTTAGAAGAAACATGACGCGGCCTAATAACCCAGAAGATTTTAACTTCATCATTTCACTTCCTTGTTACATTAAAGATTAAACATCAGTTTTACCATCAGTCACTTTGTTTAGTTTGCTAATGATCTAAATGTACAGACAAACAGCAATACAGATGCAGTATTAGCAGAAGCTATGGGTTTTTAATTCATTCTCATTAATCGTTGAACATATTCAGTATGTGCAGTTTATAAGCTGTTAAGGATCTCCATCCAATACACGCATAAAATAGAAGGACGTATAGATAAAAGAGGATTACAGCTTGACAATACATTTAGTTGCGAGGGGCATATCACAAAACTGTTGAAACGCCAAAACAAATTTTATATGTAATGCAGATGTCTGAAATGAATGATTAAAAATCCAAAAAAAAAAAAAAAAGAACCAGACATATTTGCTTATTTACGTTTCATAATATCATATCGTATTATATATTTAAACAATTCCTCGACCCAAGCTATAGTTTTTAAAACCCATAAGCTTTTATTGTTGTTTATTTGCGGTGCAAATGCAAGTACATCAGGCAGAAACCTTTATGAACAATTTCTTCTCAGTAGAACGTGTTCCTTAAAGAAGTTCGTTGTGGATAACCCTTTATGTAACGAGCAACTCACTTTAAGGATCAAATATGTTGGGTATGAACATCTCAAAGGCCTTTTCTTTTTTCCAAATAAGTGTTTTTATTAAGGAACACAAATTTTCAGAAGCTTGCCAGAAACCTTAAAAACATTAGCTACAGCACAGTTTAGGAGGAGCCCAAAGATTTTACGGGTAGCCACCTGCTTATCCTCCATCGATTAGGTCCTTATAAGATCCAAAAGACGTATGTATTATTGATAATACCACTCAATGTGAGTGCAGTAATATGGTCAGTACAAATAAACTTTGTAAATTCACTTTTCATCTGATAATGCTAGACGATAATGACCTAGCAATCATTTTATGTTCTTCGTTATATGTTAGTGTGGAAAATTTGTTGTCTATATTACGTTTGTGTTACATGTTCAGAACTGCGAGGATCTCCTTACTGTGGGTTCTGGAACGAAGAAGGTCTCGTTTAATTCTTAACGAGTTAGTATGCAGATATAAATTTTTCGTGATCACCCTCTTCAGCCAAATACAGGGGCGAGAAACAGTTTGTTACCCCCTCATCCTTGTACTATCCGACATTTTTCTCTAATAATCTCATCGAATATCTGGGATTAATCTATACTCTTGCTTCTTTCCTTGTTCCTTATTCGTCTGCTCTTCTTCTGTATACTTGCAGATGCGCGGTCAAATAAAAACATTAGATACACAAGTAAAAAAAATAGAATGTGCGTAATTCAAGTATTTAATACACTGGATGTTTATTGAACGTATCAGATAGTCCTGTGGGAGGTAGTAATGGTCAAAACCAGAGTAAAAGCTCCTGTAATGAAATGTGCGGAAAACAATACCTGTAGAGGTAGAGGCCACTTTGCTCTCTCATTACCATCTCTCCGTTGCGTAGAAGTAGACTTTATAGGCAGTGCATCTCGACACATCCTTCAGCCCGTCTTTGCAGTGAATGGCGCACTCTTTCAAATACACCTGGCTCCGTTCGGACTGCGCCCCATGGTTTGGTGACACGCCCGCGTAACGTTTGCACGTGGCGATGACTTGAGTACACGTCAGTGCCTTCAAATTACCCCATGGCCAGGTCCGGTGAACGAGTAGGCCATGTTACCGGATCTCTTCGACCAACCCGTCGCCTAGGAAACCTTTTGGCGAGGTACAGTAGCACGATGCGTAGAAAATGCATAAACCACATCGTTGTACGGTATTTCTGCAAGGGTAACGTTCTCCAGTAGCGCTGGTAATTCATAACACAAGTTACTGCAACAGTAAGGCGGCCTACACCACCAATTATTATACATTACGTATTACGAGCAAAACGGTCCATATCTCAACAGGTATTGGTTTCCGCACATGTAATTATAGGAACTTTTCTTCTAGTTTTAACCAATACTGACCCCTGTAGGAGAATGTGACACTTTAAAAAATAGCCCTTATACTTCATGTTTCCTCAGACGTCCCTGCGATAGCGGAGTTCATCACAGGATCGCTCGAACAGACTTAGAACTTATACCGATCGTGGTAAACTTGAGTCATGGCACCGGAATGGTCATCATCGTCGGAATCTGATTCTGGAATCCAGATACTAAAAGACCCTAGGCCCGAGTCTTGTCTCTCTCTCTCTCACTCACAAATAATGTCACTGTTCGTCATTTGTGGCAACTGAGCACGTTCTAACGGGATGTACTGATCTGGCAGCATTACTTTTGCCTGCGTTTCTCACGGAGATCTTTGACGATACTACAGAGCTGTCGTTCTCAGTCTTTCTGCGACCATTACACCTAAGTGCAGTCAGACGTTAGCTAATAACCCCCTTAAGGCCCACCGCCGTCAACATTAGCACATAACTAAACCTGAGAATGGAAAATAATTTTCTTTCATCACTTTAATTTTTAAAACGAGGAAAGACAAATGATATTAGTCCTTGTAGCTGCTTTCTTAAACCACGAGTTAATAAGTGAGTGAGACAACTGGTACTTCTCATTTCAGACAACTTTTTTTGTTATACAGTAGTGAAGAAATCTGAGTTCATCAAGAGTGCTACCTGCAACTCGTTCTCAGCGAAGAACGCTAACTATTCACATTGAAGATAGACACTTGTTACAAAGCATGCTTCCTGTGGACCATTCCTCTCTCTAGTACACTTTCTTCATACACACCCTGTAGTACCTACATTTAAAATAAACCAACTAAAATGCACTGTGTTTACTGTTCGTGAACCATTTCATTACGAGACTCCTTACATCTGAAATGACGAAATCGAAAACTTCAGGCCGTCAGTGCTTTTTGTCTGTAACAATAATACTGTGTAGGCCCTCCAGCGGTGGAGTGGCTATTATTCAGTCTGTGCTGTGTAGTGCTGTCACTTACTTCACCTCCATTGTGAAGTGATCGAACAAGGATTTTCTGGTCCATTTCGGGAACTATCTACAAGCTAAAGGAGGCATTCCCATGAGATATTTAAACATATTGACGCATGTGTCACAAGTTTATTGTCATTTGTGCATGGCTCAAAGTACGTGTGTAGTGAATGGATTATGTGAGGAAGAAAATGTCCATACAGTCGTTTCACAATGTGTAATTTCCATCGTATTGTGACACACGTTAATGCTAGTATTCGACACAGTGTAATTATTGGTACGTAATTTGTCCAGTCAGTGTTAATCTTACGAAATAGTGATAATAGTAATAGTCTCTTCAAAAGAATTTAGTTTTATGACCGAAAACAAACTTTTCTTGTTTTTTTCAATCTTCGTTGATCCATTATGGGCGATGGGACAACAATTTCTACAATACATACGGTTGTTGGTAAATTATTGCATCAAGAAATTTCTTGTTTTTATCCCCCAGAAAACGCAATTCTACCGCCCAGGGGTTAATTGCCCCCAGATTGGGAACAACAACTGTAGAGGGATGTCATCACTCTGGTGTCACTGCTGTCACTCCCAGTTTCATTATCGTCCCGCAACTCTCATAGCTTGGGTAAATGCATACTTCGTTCACATCTTAACACACTGCATTTCATGTCTTTTGGCATTATGAAATTCGCAACTCGATCAGTCTCAGGCAATTTCTTTTGATGCCTTATGACTTACAAGCCAAAACGACGACTATACTTGGATGCATGTCTCACAGCCATGAAAACTGATGGAAAACTAATACGTTATACTTACTGGAACTAAGGAAAGCGTGGAATGGAGGACTCACCAACATAACTTTCTTTTCACGCAACCTGTTTCTTTAACAATATATAACAATAACTTCTTCTTTTTTTTACAACATGAATATTTTTGCAAAAAAAATTTTTGACCTTAAACCTTAAGATGAATAAACTTCTGCAAAAGAAAACAAAACAGCAAACAATATGACAATGATTACAAGACGGCCGGCCCTGCAGCCCGCCCGTTATCGGGTGAAACAGCGGTGTTTACTACCGCGCTGGACACGGTCTCTCTTGTTAAATGCCCTTCTGCAACATATGAAAACTATATAAGCACCATTGAGGACAAGAGTGATTCAGTTGCTCAAAACAGATGACGTAACTTTTAATTTGAAAGCTGTATATTGAAAGGTTCGTGGTTAAGATGCGCCCCTGTGTTTGAAGGTTAAACAGATAATAACCCTATACAGCTCCAACAATACAAAAAGTGTTTAATTTTAAAAATTTTCACGAAATTAACCTTCATCTTCATAGTAAGCAACGAATAAAAGATGAAATTGCCAAAAAGAAAACAATCAATTATTTCATTGGCTCCGTTTTGGAATATAACTTTAAATTTTTATTATTATTCTGTTATCATAGTAACTAACAAATATAAGAAGAAATTGGCAAATAGTAAAGAATCAAACTTCCTGGCAGATTAAAACTGTGTGCCCGACCGAGACTCGAACTCGGGACCTTTGCCTTCGCAGGAGAGCTTCTGTAATGTTTGGAAGGTAGGAGACGAGGTACTGGCAGAAGTGAAGCTGTGAGGAGCGGGCGTGAGTCATGCTTCTGTAGCTCAGATGGTAGAGCACTTGCCCGCGAAAGGCAAAGGTCCCGAGTTCGAGTCTCGGTCGGGCACACAGTTTTAATCTGCCAGGAAGTTTCATATCAGCGCACACTCCGCTGCAGAGTGAAAATCTCATTCTGGAGTAAAGAATCAGTTGTTTCAAGGAGGTGGTTTAACTTCGGAACCACTGGGAAATACAGTTATCAACCACCCACTATTTCGTGACATTTACACTGAGGTGATAAAAATGATGAGATGGCTCCTGATACCGTGTCGAAGCTTCTTTTACCCGGCGTAACGCATCAATTCCAAGTGGCATGGACTCAACAAGTCGAAATTTTGTATTCAGCCATTTTACCTCTACAGCAGACCATAACTGCGAAACTGTTGCGGGTACTGGCCTCTCGATTATGTCCTATAGATGTTCCGTGGGATTCACGTCGGTCGATTTGGGTGCCCAATTCATTCGCTCGAATTGTTCAGAACGTTCTTCAAACGAGTCGTGAACAGTTGTGGGCCGGTGACAATGCCAACGTCGTTTGGGACGATAAAAACCACGAACTGCTGCGAACGGTCTCCAAGTAGCCGAACATAACCATTCCCAGTGGATGATCGGTTCAGCTGGAGCAAAGCATCCACTTCATTTCATGTAAACACAGCCTACACCGTTACGAAGCCACCAACAGCTTCACAGTGCCTGGTTGACAACTTGGGTTCATGGCTTCGTTGGGTCTGCGCCACACTCGAACCCTATCAACTGACCATTCCATACTTTTCCAGTCGTCTAGGTTACAAACGTTGTAGTCACGAGCCCAGGTGAGGAGCTCCAGGCGATGTCGTGCTGTTAGCAAAGGTACTCAGGTCGGTCGTCTGCTGCTGTAGCCCTTTAACGCCAACTTTCACCGCATTGTCCTAACGGATACGTTTGTTGTTCGTCCCACATTGATTTCTGCTGTTACTTCACGCACTGTCGCTTGTCTGTCAGCACTGACAGTTCCACACAAACGCCGCTGCTTTCGGTCGTCAAGTGAAGGTCGCGGCCACTGCGTTGTGTGTGGCGAGAAGTAATGCCTGAAATGTGGTATTCTCCGCACATCTTGACACTGTGGCTCTCGGCGTATTGGAATCCCTAACGATTTCCGAAATGGAATTTTCCTTTCGTCTAGCTCCAAATACCATTCCGCGTTCAAAGTCCGTCAGTTGCCATCCTGCCACCTTGAACACGTCAGAAACCTTTTCACCTGAGTACAAATCACAGCTCCGCCAACGCACTGCTCTTTTACACTTTTCGTACGCAATACTACCGCAATCTGTATATGTGTATATCGGTATTCCATGACTTTTTTCACCTCAGTACATTTCAAAGGAGTTTGGCATTTTTCCTTGACACAATTCCACATCGTAAAGCTTCCATGAACTCAGAGTGTCTAAAACAAATTATAGTCCTAAATAACAATAATAATTGGTGTAACATTTAGTAAATTTATGTCAAAATTACATACTGCTCCAGTGCTTTCATTTGTAAACCACTCATAAAACAGCAGGACAAACTTATATTTACATTAAAATACCTTTACATTACTTACTTTCACTGTCAATGTATTCTTCAATATTATCACTACAAAAAAAATGTCGCAATCTCCTACAATCTTGTAGCATTATCCCCACTGTATCTGTTGCTTTGAACGCTGTAAGTGACTGCCTAGCATGAAAGGTTTCATGCAAAAGGCACTGGTACATCGAAAAAAAATTGTTAAAATGGCACTTTCAGGCAGAAACCACTTCTACTCAAAGGATAATAACTCTTAAATGTAAAGTTTCCTGCTGGTATACATGAATAACAAATTGTTACTGGATCAGTTCGGTTACAAGCAATGCAGAGAATAAGAATACTATTACTTGTTGACATGGGTCAGTACAACATCTAGTGCGTGAATACCTCAGCAAAGACAGTGTAATAGAGAACTTTCAACTGCTCGCTACAGTATCAATAGTAACTGGTAGTGGCGCCTTGCTAGGTCGTAGCAAATGACGTAGCTGAAGGCTATGCTAACTATAGTTTCGGCAAATGAGAGCGCATTTTGTCAGTGAACCACCGCTAGCAAAGTCGGTTGTACAAATGGGCGAGTGCTAGGAAGTCTCTCTAGACCTGCCGTGTGGCGGCGCTCGGTTTGCAATCACTGATAGTGGCGACACGCGGGTCCGACGTATACTAACGGACCGCGGCCGATTTAAAGGCTACCACCTAGCAAGTGTGGTGTCTGGCGGTGACACCACACCCGCAAAACTTGGGTTTTGAAATAAAGCTAATGCTGACGCCATGCCTACAGATGCACGTCAATTCTCGCGCCCTGTTCGTCTAAGCTGCAAAATCTCATCATGTTCAGCCCTTAGATGCGTGAAGTACAATGGACGCCATGATCTGCCACCAACTGCAACTTACCAGCATCACCTCGGACCTCAGATGCAGTCTCTAAGTCAAGTGTTATCTTCCGTGCCTTGACCGTGCTTCACTGTGCTGCAAGCTCAAGTCTGCTCTCGCTCTCCTCAAACCGAAGTGTGCGTTACTGAGCCTCTAATTGAAGTGTTCTCTGCTGCATCTCGAACAGAAGTGTTTCCTTTCGTGATGCAAGTTTGTTCTCCACTCTGCAAATCTGCACAATTATTACGCACCAATGGACGGCGCTGTAGCGTTCTGGTGAATCATATAGATGCTAGCAAGGCACTTGTCTCTCTTTAAAGTAAACTTTATGCAATATTAATCAATCGTTACACACCTGAGCTAGCACTCCTTAAACACTACTGAGTTACATTCCCAATCTTCAGCCAGTTCTATGTTGTCGCCAGCGCAGTTACCTACAGGTACACGCATCTTGCCTTACCCTACTCTACTATTTGTTTGGGTCAGCCAATGAGGAAGCCTCTTTTAACTTTCGAAACAAGGGGCATCCACCTCATGTAAAGTGGCAACAGTGTGTAGCGCCAGTGCCCTTAAAGGAGAAATGAATTTCTCTTTGCAAAGCAGGTCAAGCTGCTCCTCACGGCACGCCAAGATGTTTATATATCGCTGACCACCCTTCACACAGCATTCCCGGAAAGCGACTTCTTGACACAAAACATGGTTTCTTTGAAGTGTGTTTTGGCCAGATGTCCCTGCGAGTAAAAACTGTGCCTCTCCTCGAGTTCAGGTGTCCGTCACGCTACGGTAGGTGCTTCTGTGATGAGCCAGAACATTATGACCAATTACCTAATTGTCAGTATGTCCACCTTTGGCATGGGTAACAACGGTGACGCATCGCGGAGTGGAAGCAAACAGGCCTTGGTAGGTCGCTGGAGGGCGTTGGCACAACGTCTGTACACACAAGTCACCAAATTCCCAGGCAGGGGGCCATGAACTCCGACCCCACGTTCAATCACATCCCAGATGTGTTCGATCGCGTTCAGATATGGCGAGTTGGGGGACCAGCACATTACCTGGAACTTACTAATTTGTTCCTCGAACCACTTCAATCACACTCCTGGCCTTGTGACATGGCGCATTATCTTGTGGAAAAATGCCGCTGCCATCGGGAAACATGCTCCTCATGTGTACGTGGTCTGCAATCATAGTAGGGCCTACGATATCCTTGGCCATCATTGTGCCTTGCACGACGTCCACTGGAATGTTTCCAAGACCATAATGGAGCCGCCACCAGCTTGTCTTCATTCCGTAGTACAGGTGTCAACGAGCTGTTCGCCTGGAAGACGAGAGATTCGGCCCTCCCATCGCCATCATGAAGAAGGTATCGGGATTCATCAGACCATGCGACGCTTTGCCTCTGCGCCAACATGGTCAAGTGCCCATTTCAGTCGTAGTTGCCAATGTCATGGTATTAACTCTGGCACATGCATGGGTCGTCGGTTGCGGAGGCCCAACGCCAGGAGTGTGTTCAAACTGATGTTAGTTCCGCCACAATTCGCCTCACGACAGCAATGCTTTTGCCGAGCCTCCAGGCCATCACACTGTGCCCTTCGTCAAATTCAGATAGATCGCACGCCTTCCTCAGTGAACACACGTATAGCACGCTCACAAATACTGCATGCACCGCGCGTGTGTCTGACCAGCAGTGGTTGCTCGCCAGGTGACGTAGCTGTCGCCTGGACGGGCTTCTAACGATAGTAGGGCGATGGTCATAACGTTCTGGCTAATCAGCGTACACCATGCGAAGCATTATGGGAAACTGGCAGGAAGGTCCCGTGCTGTCGCCAGCCCTGACAGTGGCAGAGTCGACGTTCCGTACCTGCCTCTTGCTGCCTTGTGTGCTGTCTGAAGAGGTAGGGCTGCAGCCCCAGGGGAATACCCCTGGCCAGGCCCGTCCGACTTGACTCGTCACACACTCAACTAAGCTACAGAAAAAATTATATGGAAAACCTTCGTTGCTAAAAGAAGGAGTTATTACAGTGATGAACGGCTTCTTCTGGCAATCACTGTCGTTATTCATTACGATCATTAAATATCAGCGGAGCAAAATAAAATTGGAATACGTTCCCGTTCTCTTTTAAAAGACTCTGTCTGAAAAGTGCGGTACCAGCTGCCTCATTCTACCTTCCTACCCACCTTTAAAATTTTTCCCAAAATTTTTGGCCTGCAACCATGTTCGCGCCTTTTTTTAACATGCAACTCACCTCAGACTCCCACGAGCTATCATACCTGTAACCCACTCACACCAACTAGTCCATATCTATAAGTCGCTCATACCCATCCACTCGCAGTTGCTCTCATTCATTTATTCAGAACCGCTCATTGTGATTATCTCTTTGTGTCTCTCTGTCATTGTCTCCTCTGCCACAGCCACAGTCCCCTCCGTTACGTCCTGTCTACATTCTCCTGTCACTGTCACTGTCTTGCTGTATCTTGCTGCTCGTTCTCCTTCCTACTGCTGCTGTCTCTTCATACCGTCACTATCTCTCTCTTCCTCGTTGTCATTGTCATATACTCAGTTTCTCATTATCGCTGGCTTTCACCCACTCCCACTTTCTCTTTCTCTTTATCCCTCTTCTCCCACCCTCCCCCGCCCACCCTGGTACTTTCCCCTTCACTCTTTTCTTAGCACTGTTCCGTCACTGTCAACAATACTCCACTGCCACTGTGTCCCTCTCTATCTCTCAGACTTCGATTGTCTCCTTCGCTCTTTCTATAACACGACCACTGTCTAGTATCTTCAGTATTTATTACTTTTCTATGTCTTTGGCACTGCCACTGTGTTCTTCTCTCTGAAGCATAAAAAAGCGTGAATATGTTTTCATGACAAAATTTTTGGAAAATTTTTTAAAGATACTGAGGAAGGTAGTTGGTACCCACTCTGTAGTCATAGTCTTTTAAATAAACACGAACATACTCTAATTTTTTTGTGCTCCGATAGGAGCATTTTTCTGCTGCTTCCCTTCTTTTCCCTGCTGCTGCAGGGCTTATAACTCATATGAAAATAAATGGATTGGTGAGTAAAATTTAGATGGTTTACTGATATGAAACTGAAATAACACAGAATTAATTTTACACCTCATATCGGATTTTACGTTCAAAAAAATTTTGCGTGTGCTTCAGTATACAGGATAGGGTTCCCAGATAACGCAGACGCTTTACATGATATTTTTCCTTGCTACATCACTTTATAAACTGTATTTTATGTGTACAAGTAAGGTAACTTTGAACATGTGTATCTTGGAAACGGATAAAGATATAAAAAAATTCAAGATTCATCCATTTGCTGTGCATATCCGGCATGGAATCCTCCGTTGGGTTTTGCTCCACTGGTGACGGCGAAAATGTAGTGAAAAAATACCTTTCCGGTGGGGTTTCCCGTGGAACTGCCGATAAACTAATGGTGCCTTCGAAAGTCTCAAATCCATCGTAGATCACATCAAATACGAAACGAACCAACTGATTTACTCCAGTTGTCTAAGCGGGAGGAATCATGTAGTATCCACACTTTGACCCAGTACTGTAGGATAGTGACAGTAAGACGATCATTCTTTTCGGTATCAGAGGGTCCCTACCGCAAGGGCTGCCCTAAACATTTCACCCTACCTTTCTCTCACCAATAGAATCCGAGGTACGAGCTCCCGAAAAACCCTGTTTTTACGCGCGGCTTTTTGGAACATACACTGGTGTTCAAAATTAAACCAACAAACCGCTGCTCCCCGTCCCGAGTCTAATTCACGACATAGTCATACAAACTGTCAACCAGACGTCCGTACGACCGTGTTCTGCACGGAAGACCGCATTCCAGTCAACGGACAACTATGCCAACCTATGAAACGAGGTAGTGTTTGGTGGGTAGCCCCATATTCACAAACCCTATGTACACAGTTACAGACGGCGCAGTATAGCACAGAGAACACGCCCAAGAGACCCTCTGCCCTGGAGGTCCATAGCAAGAAAGGGACAGCAGCAAACTGATCTGGCCCGGTGGCTTAATGTGAATCGTTCTGTTGTTCCTCGGATGTGGCGATAGTTTATGGGCACGACAGTACCGCCTTAGTACTGCACGGCAATTGGCATGTGAGTTCGCAGCATCCACTGGACGTGTTGTATCGAGGCACACGACGTGCAGAAGGCTTCGCAGAGTGGCCCTTACTGTCGGAGACATGCTGTATGTCTGCGGGTGACGCGTCTTCACAGAAGGGAACATCTAGAGTGGAGTCGTCAATAAGCCACCTGGGCGTTCGAATGATGGGCCAATGTTGTTTTCACAGATGAGTCACGATTTAGCCTGGAGAGTGGTTTTCGAGGGATTCACATCTGGAAGGAACATAGAACACGATTTCGGGGTTCAAGCATTGCGGAAAGAGACCGAGATCGAGGAGGATCGCTAAAGGAGTGGGCAGGGATTATGTTTACCACTCAAACCCCTCTTCATGAATTGTATGGGTGAATCGGAAAGGTTTAACTGCTGTCAGGTATCGCAACGAGATCTTCGGACCTCATGTGCGGTTGTTGCGAACTGCTGTGGTCCCAGACGTCATATTGATTGACGATAATGCTCGATGATGATGATGATGATGATGATGATGATGATGATGATGTTTGGTTTGTGGGGCGCTCAACTGCGCGGTTTTCAGCGCCCGTACAAATTACCAACCTTTGCTCGGTCCAAAGTCGCCACTCTCATGAATGACGATGAACTGATGAGGACAACACAAACATCCAGTCATCTCGAGGCAGGTGAAAATCCCTGACCCCGCGGGGAATCGAATCTGGGACCCCGTGCTCGGGGATAATGCTCGATCTCATAGAAAACGGGTAGTTGATGTTGTCTTGGAAGATACTGGACGGATGGCGTGGACTGCTCTCTCTCCCGATTTGAATCCCATAGGGAATGTCTGCTATGCACTAGGGAGACCGCTTGCATCACGTCAACGTCCATCGACCACTCTCCAAGACTGCGAGTAGCTCTGCAGGAAGAATGGGCGGTACTGACTCAACATGCGCAGCATGCCCCCTCATTGTCAAGCCTATATTGCTGCCAGAGGTGGTCACATCCCATACTGAGCACATTAACCAGTAGTTGGAATGTGTGTTCCAATCCCTTAACTTGGAAAAAATGAAGAATATACACTCCTGGCCATTAAATATGCTACAGCACGAACATGACGTGCTACAGACGTGAAATTTAACCGACAGGAAGAAGATGCTGTGATGCGCAAATGATTAGCATATCAGAGCATTAACACAAGGTTGGCGCCGGTGGCGACACCTACAACGTGCTGACATGAGGAAAGTTTCCAACCGATTTCTCATACACAAACAGCAGTTGACCGGCGTTGCCTGGTGAAACGTTGTTGTGGTGCTTCGTATAAGGAGAAGAAATGCGTACAATCGCGTTTCCGACTTTGATAAAGTTTGGATTGTAGTCTATCGCGATTACGGTTTATAGTATCGCGACATTGCTGCTCGCGTTGGTCGACATCCAATGAGTGTTAGCAGAATATGGAATCGGTGGGTTCAGGAGGGTAACACGGAACGCCGTGCTGGATCCCAGCGGCCTCGTTTCACTAGCAGTCGAAATGACAGGCATCTTATCCGCACGGCTGTAACGGATCGTGCAGCCACGTCCCGATCGCTGAGTCAACAGATCGGGTCATTTGCAAGACGAGAACCATCTGCACGAACAGTTCGACGACGTTTGCAGTAGCACGGACTGTCAGCTCGGAGACCATGGCTGCGGTTACCCTTGGCGCTGTATCAATGACAAGAGGGCCTGCGATGGTGTACTCAACGACGAACCTGGGTGCACGAATGGCAAAACGTCATTTTTTCGGATGAATCCAGGTTCTGTTTACAGCATCATGATTGTCGCATCCGTGTTTGGCAACATCGCGGTGAACGCACATTGGAAGCGTGTATTCGTCATCGCCATACTGGCGTATCACCCGGCTTGATGGTATGGGGTGTCATTGGTTACACGTCTCGGTCACCTCTCGTTCGCATTGACGGCACTTTGAACAGTGGACGTTTCATTTCAGATGTGTTACGACCCGTGGCTCTACCCTTCATTCGATCCCGGCGGAACCCTACATTTCAGCAGGATAATGCACGACCGCATGTTGCAGGTCCTGTACGGGCCTTTCTGGATACAGAAAATGTTTGACTGCTGCCCTGGCCGCACATTCTCCAGATCTCTCACCAGTTGAAACGTCTGGTCAATGGTGGCCGAGCAACTGGCTCGTCACAATACGCCAGTCACTACTCTTGATGAACTGTGGTATCGTGTTGAAGCTGCATGGGCAGCTGTACCTATACACGCCATCCAAGCTCTGTTTGACTCAATGCCCAGGCGTATCAAGGCCGTTATTACGGCCAGAGATGGTTGTTCTGGGTACTGATTTCTCAGGATCTATGAACCCAAATTGCGTGAAAATGTAATGGCATGTCAGTTCTAGTATAATATATTTGTCCAATGAATACCCATTTATCATCTGCATTTATTCTTGGTGTAGCAATTTTAATGGCCAGTAGTGTATCTGTCTACCATTAAGCATGTTGCAGTTGTTTGCGTTCTATATTTCTTACTTTATTTCTACTTTACTATCACCTGTTTAATCTGTTTTGTGGGAGAAGCAGTCTTGTAAAATTTCCCTTCGTTGTTTTAATTTGGGAACCAGAGAATTTGGTATGCATGTCTTGTAAGGAGAGTTGACGGGAGGCAGTGACTGCAGAGGAGGCCCGGCGCGTGTGCAGGCGCGGCGCCGGTGCTGGTGCGCACGTTCAGCGGCGCGACGGTGTCTGCGGGCGCGGCGTGGAGCGCACAGTGCGAGGCGGCGGGCTGGCCGGCGCCGGCCGTGCAGTGGCAGGTGGACGGCGCGCCGCTGCCCGCGGGGGACCCCCGCGTCTCGGCGCCGGCGCCCGCGCCCTCCGCCGCGCAGCCGCGGCCGTCGCTGCTGTCGGAGCTGCGCGTGGCGCGCGTGCGCCCCGACGACGCGGGGGAGTACGCGTGCGTGGCGGCCAACGCGGCCGGCTCGGCGCGCCACGCCGCGCACCTGCGCGTTCTCGGCCCGCCGCACGTCAAGCCCATGCGCGACCGCGTCGTCGCCGCCGGCAGCGACGCCGTCTTCGTCTGCCGCGTCGCCGGCTTCCCCATCAGTGAGATACGCTGGCTCAAGGACGGTCAGTGTGCCTACCGCAGGCTTGTCGTCACACACGGCAGTGGCATATCCGTCCCTGGGCTGCAAGCGCAACGTCCACCTCTCCCCTCCCTTCACCTCCTTTACAGTCGCTTCGACAGCCACCATAAACTGCAGGGACAAAAATCATGGGATACCTCGTCGTCGTGCCGGATCTCCTTGTAGTGCAGCAGCCCGACGTGGCATGTACTCTACAAGTCGCTGGAAGACCGCTTCAAAAATATTTACCTATGCTGCGTCTATAGCCGTCCGTAATTGCGAAAGTGTCCGCCCCCGGTAGCTGAGTGGTCAACGCGACGGACTGTCAACCTTAGCGCCCGGGTTCGATTCCCGACTGGGTCGGAGATTTTCTCCGCTCAGGGACTGGGTGTTGTGTTGTCCTGATCATCATCGTTTCATCCCCATCGACGCGCAAGTCGCCGAAGTGGCGTCAAATCGAAAGACTTGCACCAGGCGAGCGGACTACCCGACGGGAGGCCCTCGTCACACGCCATTATTATTATTTATTGCGAAAATGTTGCCGGCGCAGCATTTTGCGCACGAGTTGACCTCTCGATTACATTCCGTATATATTCGATGAGTTCAAGTCGAGCGATCATTTGCTCGAACTGTGCGGAATGTTCTTCAACCAATCGCAAACAATTGTTGCCCGCTGACTTGGCGCATTGTCATCCATAAAAATTCTTTCGTTATTTCCTTACATGAACTCCATGAATGGCTACGAATGGTTTCCAAGTAGCCGAATATAGGTTCAATCTGACCGTACCATTTAGTCCATTCCATCTAAACACTGCCCACACCATTATGGAGCCACCACCAGCTTGTACAGTGTCTTGTTGACAGCCTGGGTCCATGGCTTCGTTGGATCTACGCTACACCAGAACCCTACCATCAGCTGTTGCGAAATGAAATAACGACTCACCTGACCGGGTGACGGTTTTCCAGTCGTCTAGGGTCCAACTAATATGGTCACTAGTTCAGGAGACGCGCTACAGGTGATGTCCTGCTGTTAGGAAAGGCACTAGTGTCGGTCGTCTGCTACCATAGCCCATTAATACCAATTTCGCTGCACTGTCCTAACGGATACGTTCGTAGTACGTCCCACGTTGATTTCGATGGTTATTTCACCCAGTATTGTCTGTTAGTGCTGACAACTCCACGTAAACGCTGCTTCTCTCGGTCGTTAAATGAAAACTGTCGGCCAATGCGTTTTCTGTGGTGAGACGTAATGCCTGAAATTTTGTATTCTCCACGTGCTCTTGATACTGCAGCTCCCAGTTTATTTAGTTTCCTAACGACTTCCGAAATTGAATGTCCCACGTGTCTATCTCCAACTACCATTCCGCATTGAAAGTCAGTTGATTCTCGTCGTGCGGCCGTGAACGCGTCGGAAACCTTTCCACATGACTCACTCGAGTACAAATGACAACTCCGTCAACGCTTTGCCCTTTTATACCTCGTGTACGCGATGCTACCGCCATCTGTATCTGTGCATACTGCAAGTCACGCAATCTCACTCCCCACAGTGGCACGGCAACTGCAGCAGGGTGGCCTCTTGGTTCGACGACTAATGCGTTGTGTTCCGGTGACACACACCTATCGGCGCCACCATTTGCCACGGTTTCAGGAGCATTGGGGCTGGACCAACGACGAGTGGGGTCGCGTGATCTTCTCGGATAAGAAGAGATTTAGTCTGAGCAGTGATTCTCGACGTGACTTTTGTCACCTCACTGTATGTGCACACAGGTCGTAATCTGTAAAACGATTACCATGGCCAAGACAGTATGAAAAATTAAACACATATTTATTAAAATGATAGCCTGTGTATGCACTGATGCACAAAACTTAAGGACGAAAGCGACTTTCGCATGATGTATCGCTGCCAAGTAAAACAGCTTGATGAAACATAGACCATACATATAAAAAGAGGTTATACATTATAGTATACGAGATAACTGAAAGAAATACGCAATGAGACGAACAGAAATGACATTTTTGTTCAAATGTCATAATGTTCATAATGGTCCCTTGGACATGACTAATTACGGGACGTGGTTCTTCATAGTGTGTGTGATCACCAAGGGCAGCAATGCATGATCTGTAACGTGCTCCTACACTGTCCACAAGGTTGGTAAGGAGTTCTTGTGGTAGGGCGATCCATTCCTCCACCAGCGCGGATGACAACTACTGGATGGTCGCTGGTGCATGCGCACGTAGTGCAATAACCTCCCCAGTGCGTCCCACACGTCATCGGTGGCGTTTAGGTCTACGGAACGGGCAGGCCAGTCCATTCACCGCATGTCATCTCCTCCAAGAGCTCCTCCACCTCCGTACTTCGTTTCCATCGTTGACAGTGAGCGACCGCATCCAAGTCAGGACCGAACGCTCCTCTGAAAATACAGGAAGCAGCAGAGTGTCACAATGACGTTGACGGGTGAGTGTACTTAAGTTTTGGAGGTCAGCACGTCCACACAGAATTAGGCCTCCCACTCCTTAACACCGGGCCCACCAAAACCATCACGTCCGACAAAGTTCCTGGATGTACACTCCTGGAGATTGAAATAAGAACACCGTGAATTCATTGTCCCAGGAAGGGGAAACTTTATTGACACATTCCTGGGGTCAGATACATCACATGATCACACTGACAGAACCACAGGCACATAGACACAGGCAACAGAGCATGCACAATGTCGGCACTAGTACAGTGTATATCCACCTTTCGCAGCAATGCAGGCTGCTATTCTCCCATGGAGACGATCGTACAGATGCTGGATGTAGTCCTGTGGAACGGCTTGCCATGCCATTTCCACCTGGCGCCTCAGTTGGACCAGCGTTCGTGCTGGACGTGCAGACCGCGTGAGACGACGCTTCATCCAGTCCCAAACATGCTCAATGGGGGACAGATCCGGAGATCTTGCTGGCCAGGGTAGTTGACTTACACCTTCTAGAGCACGTTGGGTGGCACGGGATACATGCGGACGTGCATTGTCCTGTTGGAACAGCAAGTTCCCTTGCCGGTCTAGGAATGGTAGAACGATGGGTTCGATGACGGTTTGGATGTACCGTGCACTATTCAGTGTCCCCTCGACGATCACCAGTGGTGTACGGCCAGTGTAGGAGATCGCTCCCCACACCATGATGCCGGGTGTTGGCCCTGTGTGCCTCGGTCGTATGCAGTCCTGATTGTGGCGCTCACCTGCACGGCGCCAAACACGCATACGACCATCATTGGCACCAAGGCAGAAGCGACTCTCATCGCTGAAGACGACACGTCTCCATTCGTCCCTCCATTCACGCCTGTCGCGACACCACTGGAGGCGGGCTGCACGATGTTGGGGCGTGAGTGGAAGACGGCCTAACGGTGTGCGGGACCGTATCCCAGCTTCATGGAGACGGTTGCGAATGGTCCTCGCCGATACCCCAGGAGCAACAGTGTCCCTAATTTGCTGGGAAGTGGCGGTGCGGTCCCCTACGGCACTGCGTAGGATCCCACGGTCTTGGCGTGCATCCGTGCGTCGCTGCAGTCCGGTCCCAGGTCGACGGGCACGTGCACCTTCCGCCGACCACTGGCGACAACATCGATGTACTGTGGAGACCTCACGCCCCACGTGTTGAGCAATTCGGCGGTACGTCCACCTGGCCTCCCGCATGCCCACTATACGCCCTCGCTCAAAGTCCGTCAACTGCACATGCGGTTCACGTCCACGCTGTCTCGGCATGCTACTAGTGTTAAAGACTGCGATGGAGCTCCGTATGCCACGGCAAACTGGCTGACACTGACGGCGGCGGTGCACAAATGCTGCGCAGCTAGCGCCATTCGACGGCCAACACCGCGGTTCCTGGTGTGTCCGCTGTGCCGTGCGTGTGATCATTGCTTGTACAGCCCTCTCGCAGTGTCCGGAGCAAGTATGGTGGGTCTGACACACCGGTGTCAATGTGTTCTTTTTTCCATTTCCAGGAGTGTATTACGTGTTCCCACCTGTCGCTACATTATGGTACGTCCAGAATCACTGCTTGCACTAAATCTCTACTTATCCGAGAAGAGCACGCGACCCCACTCGTCGTTGGTCCAGCCCCAATGCTCTTGACACCATGGTAAACGGTAACGCCGATAGGCGTGTGACACCGAAACACAACGCATTAGTCGTCGAACCAAGAGGTCCCCCTCCTGCAGTTGCCGTGCCACTGTGGGGAGTGAGATTGCGTGACTTCCAGTCCTGTTAAGTGGGGTTGCAACTGCACTCGCTGTTTCACGTGGGTCCCTTCTTGTCTGTTGCAAAATGTAGCAGTCACCTGCTGCTGTAGTTGATCCTTGTCGACAACTGCTGTCCTTCAGGCAGCAGTGCATGTACTTCGGAGCGTTCCCTATGCACATAAAGCCGTGCTGTGAGCAATACTAAGCTCCTGGGCTACACTCGTCACTCTTTGATGTTCTTCCAATTTCCTGGTGATTCTTCCCGTGTGAAAAAAAATGGCTCTAAGCACTATGGGACTTAATATCTGAGGTCATCAGTCCCCTAGACTTAGCACTACTTAAACCTAACTAGCCTAAGGACATCACACACATCCATGCCCGAGGCAGGATTCGAACCTGCGACTGTAGCAGCAGCACGGTTCCGGACTGAAGCGCCTAGATCCGCTCGGTCACAGCGGCCGGCCCATTTCCCGTGTGAAGTCATCCAAATTTTGTCTGTGGACCATATTGTAACGAAGAACACATACTGTCTCTACCCCTTCCTTTAGCTGCCTCGTGTTGCAGGACCAACTCAATTTGGCGCTGTAATCACGCTGACCTAACGGCATGTAACGTCCAGGTGTCTGTGCACGACTGGGAGACAGTCTGAACGCAACGACGACGTTTGTTAATACAAGCCTAACTAAACGTAAGCTCTAGGACAGACACAAGATTCAAATGGTTCAAATGGCTCTGAGCACTATGGGACTCAACTGCTGAGGTCATTAGTCCCCTAGAACTTAGAACTAGTTAAACCTAACTAACCTAAGGACATCACAAACATCCATGCCCGAGGCAGGATTCGAACCTGCGACCGTAGCGGTCTTGCGGTTCCAGACTGCAGCGACAGACACAAGAATTGTGGAGACACTTTAATGTTGTCTTTTCGGGACGGGTAGGGGGATGGTGGTGGTAAGTTCCTGTGGGACCAGACTGCTAAGGTCATCGGTCTCTAGACTTACACACTACTGAGTCTAACTTAAACTAACTTATACTAAGGATAACACACACACCCATGCCCGAGGGAGGACTCGAACCCCCGACGGGTGGAGCAGGGCGAACCGTGACAAGCCGCCCAAGACCGCAAGGCTGCCCCGCGCGGCCCCTGCGAGAAGGAAGCAGGGCTTGTTCCCCACGCACTGCTCCTCAAACCTCGAGCAGTCTAAGTTCTAGTTTGTTTACACTTGCGGCCTGTCGCCAAATTATTGTTTGCGTCCGCCTGCTTAGCAGGTAATGTGCTCGCCTCCCATGCAAGCGGGCCCGGATTGGAGATTTTCTCCGCTCGTGGACTGGGTGTTGTGTTGTCCTCATCATCATTTCATCCTCATCACCTGCGCGCAAGTCGCCCAATGTGGCGTCAAATGAAATAAGACTTGCACTTGCCGGCCGAACTTGCACGAATAGGGGCCTCCCGGACAACGATGCCATACGCTCATTTCCATTTATTGTGTTTGCATTAGATCGCAAAGCACTAAGGAAATGCAGAGAACAACATAAAGAATCGACCAGGTTTCGCATTTCAGCTCAGTAACAGCAGTAATTGACAATCACGAAAATAGCTACGTTGACCCAAAAGAGCAGCTATTCAAGTAGTAAATGTAGCACATTTACATTCGATGGCCACTGACTCTACATATTTTTGATTAGGACATAATTGTGTCACCAATGAAAAAGATAGTACTGATCCTTAGATCCTGATGAATGTTTCAAAGGTACGCTATAAACGAAAGAACTGTTACTCTTCTCACAAACTTTCTCTTTTGAGAAGCCTCTTTGTCGCACTAAAACGGGTCAACAACAGTGCCTTTCCCAGTTGCGCAGGGAATATCATGAGCAATAACAAAAAGCAAATAAGCTACCATCTGAAGCAGTCTAGCTAGCACCGCAAACTGCTGTTGCCCAGGCTAACAGCTCAAAGCATCTTATCATTTCTCATTTAGAAATAATTGTATCCAACTGCAGAGCCCAAAGCCTGTAATCAGATGGTTATCAGTGCCTTAAAGGAAGAAAGAAACGTAAATTTCGCAAGACACAGGTGAAGATAACGCCCCACTCCCCTCAGCAGCCACTACACAAAAATTTGCACAAATCCTCGGCGAGATATCATTTATGCTTTTTGCGATACGAGAAGGAAGCCAATAGTAGGTTCTAGGTGCCACAGGCTCGCTTAAGACGTGAAGCAACAGTATAAAGGTACAGACAGTTGAATAACAATAAAAACTTGTGGACTGTGTGCTCTACACGGCCACAGAGCTTTTGAAGTGAAATCAACTATCTGGAACGGAAGCAATTAAAAGCGCATTACGTGAACTGTTGTTACTGTAATCTCGTACAAGTAACTTAATTCCTAATTTAAACACAGTTTTAATTAATTTTTGTCAGTTCCAAACGCACGATTCAGTACGGCACTGTGCTTTGAAATAAAGGTTTGTATTTGTTGTGATGTGGTTATTGATGTTTGGTAACGGACATTGCTGTAACAACGTACTGATTTTTCGTTATACATGGTGGTTATAATTAAACTTTCGCTAGTTGAGAGGGTCCACATGAAAAACGAGTGATCATAGAACAATGAAATTTTGTGAAACATGCGGAAAAGAAATAACGAATAAATCAATGAAAGAGACAAATTTTAATTTCCACATTGGAGGAGTAACACTTGTTAACCGCGTACCATGTTTACCTTTCGGCTTACAAACGTTGCTCGATGTGACGACCATCTGCATCCACAACAGCCTGGAACCATACTAGAGACACCATTTCACAACTGTCCGTAGCATTTTTCGAAGGACAGGCCGTGGAATGTTCATGTATCGTGACACAGCTCGTGCACTGCTTGAAGACCACACATTGCGTCCAGCATTCTCGGTCATGGCAACGGTAACTTCTTCAACAATTACTTATGGCGTAATTGGCCATCGACCTCTTCCACGAGCAAGTCCCAAATAGCCAGTTAATTCGAGCCTCCGAATCATGTTTTTCAACCCCGGTGTGGAAAGAGGACCTCTCCGAATTACTTTACTGCGTCTATACTGGAGAAGAGCAGCAGGACTGTTTGTTACTTTGATAAAATAGCTTTACGAGTGAAGCCCTGCTCACCTTGTCCAGACCCGTGTTGACTGTCTGCATCTGTAATCCGGACTGATGCTCGTGTTTCAACACTACGTACCCCTACCAGCACCGGTGCCAAACGGAAAGCCATGACACTGACATTACTAACTACACAAATCCTGCAGCACAGTCTGAACACCACTCTTACAAGATTTAGTACCCATACGCAAACAGTGTTCCTACACTGGCTTAAGTAGCGAAACCTTAATTATAACCACCCTGCAGTAAGGCGCACGTCTATACACATCGAAACAAGTGAAACATTCATTTCATTTGAAGGAATAGCAACTTCCGTCACGACAAGAGCACCCAAATCTTATTTTCTTTAATGGTAATTAGTTTTTGCTAACTGCCCCGACATAAGGATTATTTCTCTTACGTTAGCGCTCTTCTGACACGGATTACTTACGCCGAGAATGGAACGATTGGTATCAGTCGGCCTGGGGACAGGTTAGTTTGGCTTCCGTAGAAATGTGGGAACACACAATGTTATATGACTTATCTCAGAAGATAGAGCGAAAAAAGTATTATAGCATTTGTAGATCTTAGAAAATGTTGGCAGGAACACACTCTTTAAATTCTGAAGTTCTCGGAGGTAAAATACAAGCCGTGAAAGGCTACCTACCACTTTCACGGAAACGAAAACAGCAGAAAATTTCTTGTTCCACTCTGTTCTCTTAGTGTTTCTATCCCTTGAAATTGATTTTTTTGTTTGGTTAAATGAATGCTGTACATCAAGGTATATCAGTTTCTCCTTGTATCTGCATCACCCGTTTCTATAGGCATCCCTAGTCACGTTTAGCTTCGCTGGATACCATCTAACTTTATCCTTTCTGAACCTCTGGCTACAACTGTGTACCTTAACTTTTACTGTGTGTTAGCAAGATGAGTATTTTTTTTTCTCAGTGGAAACCTGAGGTACACATTTGTGAAAGTTCAAGCTTTTCATCATGCGCAAGTGCTGCCAGCTGTTGGGCATCATTATGAAAATATCAGCAATTTACGATTGCAATCTTTCTCGGCGTATTCCACCGATCAATTCTTCTCGAGGAGAATTCACCAGACAAATATCAGCAAGTCAATGTAGCAGCGCGCAGCAACTCATAACCGCCAAAATACAAGGATGCGGTTGGTTAGCTAGATTCCACTGTATAATGGAATATTTTATTGTTATTTTGCATGCTAATTATTAAACGATCATTTTACTTTTTAATACAATAGAATATTCTTCGTAATTAGATAATATAATCTATAAAAGGAAGTCAAGTGTACAAAATATGTTTCGAAAATGGGTACATATTTTTGTATAAATCTTGCAGCTAAAATTCTTAAGAAATCACCTAACACCATTGCACATAAAGAAAGATTCTTCTTCCTTCAGAAAAAATTCAGATCTGAAAGGGTTAAAAAATCAATTTTTCTAACTAAACTGCTTTCATTCCTTTGACAAAGGAGCTGTTCTTATGGGATGCCATATTGCAGACACTAACAACTGCACTGTAATATTTATTTATTTCTCTGTGATCATTTATCAGTCTTAGCCCATTTTCATTACAACTGTTGACAAAGAACAAATGCATTAAGTATGACAGAAATATAGGAAGCATCTAAGATCATCATAAAAAATACTTCATTACTACATCTATTGACATAAAATAGTGCACGCTTACTAATCTCATTTTATACACGTCGTGTAACTAAAGCTCCGCATCATATTGAAAGAGAACCGCAAAATATCCGAATCAACAAATTATAAATGTCATGTCGCAAACTACACAGTTTCCATAGCATTCATTTAATTTCATTTATAATAAGAGTTATTGGAACCATTTGTAAAGAACTTTGTTCCACAAGTGTGAGGCATTTCGGATCATTGTTAATGTGTGTGCCATGCTCGTTCTAGTGACCGCACCAAAAACGTAACATCAATAGTCAGAACGGTCCAGCGAAAAACCGACATCTGCGAAGACATTAGTTATGTTAAGAACACCTACATTGTATACTCTAGGTGTAGACCGTCTGTGAGACTCAACCAGAAAAGTGTTTACCTGACTTGTAGCTGTTATAGCTACAGCGAGAAACGGCCAGCATACCACGGATTTGCATTCGTGGTATGGTTCACAACCTGTAATAGCACCATTTCATATGCATTATATATCAGCCAAAGTCTGTTGAAAGACATACGTTCACATGGTATGTTTAGACAGATTTTAAAATGCTTTCAGAATCACTCGAGAGATGAACTCCAGACAGTGTACTAGAAGAAAAGGCATCCTTTGAACTTATTGTATGATGTTGCTTGTATTGTGTGCTGAGATGTTTTCAGATTCGTAATATCTGCATGGATGTCTGCAGCGTAAAATCTGCAAACATGATTACTTTTCACGAAGGATGTTCGACATTCTTCACATAAACTTCTGTTGCCAGTTAGTTCGTCTTCAGGAGTCCTAAAATGTAAGTGGAACTGACACCGTCGAAAGACTATAAACGAAAATGAACATTGTACGAACTGGCTCAAGTGAAAGAGTTGCATCCAAGATGGTGGCTTCCAAAATGGCCCCCATGTTGAGAGTAGAGCCTCAGAGCATTTGCCCTCTCCCATCTCACACTACTTAACTTTTAACTGCTGTCCGTCCAAATACAAGAAAGAGTAGAATTTATTATTCTAGAACTATACAGAAATAACATTAATTGAGAGCTGGTTCAAATGGCTCTGAGCACTATGGGACTCAACTGCTGAGGTCATTAGTCCCCTAGAACTTAGAACTAGTTAAACCTAACTAACCTAAGGACATCACAAACATCCACGCCCGAGGCAGGATTCGAACCTGCGACCGTAGCGGTCTTGCGGTTCTAGACTGCAGCGCCTTTAACCGCACGACCACTTCGGCCGGCAATTGAGAGCAGTCTACATGACATTTACAGGAGCGTCGAAAGAAATTATAAAAATAATTACGCTGAAAATATCCTCAGAGGATTCCCATGTACCTGAACGTGAGTTACTCAATAACAAAATAATAGGTATAAATCTCTCTCAATTAAGTGCAGTGTATGTAGCAGACACTTGCTATAAAATGGGGTCGAATATAAGGAATTGAAGTAGACCACGAGACAAACAAGCAAATAAATAAATTTAGGGAAATAAAAAAAAACCTAAACCACGATGGCTAGCGGGGACTGAAACCCATTTCCTGTCGAATTCAGGTCTAGTGTCGTAACTACTCACTTAAAAGTGGCCAAGCAATTAAATCTACCGTCTGGCGACGCATGTTCAGTTTCCGCAACTAACGCCGCTATCTGCTTGCGGAAACAGGTTGTTACGTATGATGATTGAAGTATTATGCCTACTATTCTGCCACGTATCTTCTGTAACTGTCACGCTCCGACTTTAACAATGCTGATCACTGTTTGGACTCACATCAGCTATTCGTCCACGACAATAACGCGTGAAACAAAGTTGCTTACCCCGCCGTCATCTTGAGCAAATTTATTCTCAACAAATACTTCATAATGGCAGTCGTCGACGTACTTCATCCAATCAAGTTATTTATAAAATTGTCCCATCATGGTGGCCTCAGTATGAGGCATATGCTCCTTGCTGTTCAGCGCACATTCTAAAGCAACTCAAAAATATTAAAAAATAAGAATTCTGAAATAACGTACAGGATGGTATCGTTACCGTTGTCCATGAATACAGGAAACGCCACGATACTGTCTCCTAAAAGGTCATTGTGAATGGCTTGTAAGAAATACTGGTTTTAATTACTGCAAGATCTACACAGGCGGAAAAATCAATCGCAACACCAAGGAGTTGTGGAACATAAACGAAAGTTGGTAGGCGTGTTTCTACATCTGAAAGATGATGTCTGTCCAAATAACGCACTAGTCGCATAAGAGTGGCGTTAGTAGCGCCGCTATGAGGATGCAAATCAGGTTTGCTTTAAATACGCGCTGTAACGGTCTATTCCGTACTTACCTTAAAGACTGGACAAGGTGAACCGATGTTAGTCTAGAATGCCCTTAAGGCGTCAAAGACGCCATTATCAACACCTCACTGAGCTTGAATGGGGTCGTGTAATACGGCTACGAGAAGCTGGATGTTCTTTCTGGATATTGTAGAAAGACTTGGCAGGAATGTAGCCACTGTACATGATTGCTGGCAAAGGTGGTCACGAGAATGTAAGGTCGCAAGAAGACCATGTTCCGGACAGCCATGTAGCACTACCGAGAGAGAAGACCACTGTCTTCGGCGAATGGCTCTGGCGCCTGGTACTGCATCTGCAGCAGTAAACTGAGCGGCAATTGGGACCACAGTGACACAATAAACTGTTAAAAATCTGACTTTTCTGGTTTTCTCGACGGATCTGTTGCAAATACACCTCTCTTGTTTGCCGCCGCAGCACTGATAGCAGCCATTACCACCACCTGGAGATGTTGAGCACCTACGTCGATGAAATAGTGTGTGATTTACGCGATACGAGCCGGCGGAAAACCCGAGAAATGTATTTGTTACAAATCTGTTACTTCTATGACGCCTCCGAACCAGTTGCCCTGTAGCATGCATTCCATTCATTCTAAACCACAGCTATTTGCGACTTCAGTGGTAACAAACGAGAGCTCATTGGATGCTATGCTGGAGTCTGTTGTGTTTTCTGATGAAAGCTGGTTCTGCCTCGGAGCCAGTAATGGCCGTGTGCTGGTTAGGAGGAGGCCAACTGAGGTCATGCAACGAACCTGTCTGCATGCTAGTCACGCTGGACTACACCCAGTGTCATCTGGAGTGCGACTTCAAGACAGCAGGAGCGCTCTTGAGGTTATCCCAAGAACCCTAATTGCAGATTTATACGCCAGCCTGGAGATTCGATATCTTGTGCTGGCATTCATGAACAGCGTTCCAGGCAAGGAATGGAGGGCGGTGGGGGAGTGGGGGGGGGTGGGTCCGATTCGATAAAGAGGATCTTAAAAAGGCTCATGTTTTTCTTCATTCTGAAAACAAATTTATTTATTTATTTTAATTTTATGCACATAATTTGCTTTCAGGAGGGCTTCATACAACTAGTGTTCGATCTGTAAAATAAAGCAAGAAAAACTTTTCTTAAATACTTATTACCTATATTCTCAACAGTACACAATGCTTAATTTGTAACAGTATGCATCGGTACGTCGTACCGGTACCCCTGAGGAGAAAAAATAAGAATCGCAGATTTTGAGATGTGGTACGATATAACTTTTGCTGTAAAGCAAATGTTGTATTGAAAGTATCTAACCAAAATTCTATCCATTTTTATTTGTGACAGTATCAATGATAAGATTGTTCTAAATTAATTATTCAACAAACCTGCATCTGACTGCGTCTGTGAACTTGTTTCTTGCACTCCTCCATTTTGCTAGAAATGCAACATGTATTTGGTTCAGCAATCAAGTTTAAGAGAATAATGCCGTTTGTGCAATTGCATTAAGATGGTACTGAAAAATTAACTTTTGGCCCTGATGTTTACTTAATGAAATTATATCTTTACTTGAATAATGCCAGTTGTGCAGTGGCATATCTAATGATATTATGCATTTTACTTCACATTCTGTGTTTCTATTGGTGAATTTTATTGCTGTGTAATACTCTTTTAATTGGAATACTATGTATGTTTTGTATTGTATCTTACATTGTATTTTTTTTTACGAATTTCGTGGGGAAATCTGTGCTAACTGCACATATCCCCCCACAAAATTCTGGTCCAGCGGACCAGGGGGTTGTGAAAGGTATGTGCTAAGGTCTGATCAGGGTAGATCCAGAAAATAAAGTCGGTAGTTGCCAACTGCAAGGTGGAATGAGTATAATATCTTTGAGTAGGAGGATCTTCGATGGTTAAGAGAGCCAGGCACGCGCAGTAAAAAACCGGAAAGTCTCAGGTAGGTGCCCGGAGGAAGCAGATGTGTGCAGACAGCTTTAAGGTAGGAGTCGCTCCCGCTGTGCAGTTACTCTAAGAAAACTTTATCACATAAATGAGAGAAGATATATAATGATTTCAAATTGGTTTGTGTTGCATAATATTCAGAGTTAGGATCTGTATGTCCAAGGTTTGACACAGTAAGCGTTTTGTAAAATTTTTTGTAAGAGTGATTCGTGCTACAAAAATGTTGGAAATGGTAGGTTTTGTGTATGACTTAAAATTTTAACAATATATATATATTGAGATCAACATTGTGTTTAAATATAACAGCCTGAATCATAATCACATCCTTTGCTTGTATTGAATATGAAAATGAGTAGTAAAGTAAAGTTACCTGCTGATGAAAGAACATAAAGAAAATGAGGCCTCTATGCAATATATATATATATATATATATATATATATATATATAATTAGTTATTTGAAATAACTTTGCTCTGATAACGCTGTCTAACGTTATCAGAGCAAAGTTATTTCAAATAACTAATTTTATGCCATTGCGCAACTGGCATTATTCAAGTAAAGATATAATTTCATTACGCAAACATCAGGGCCAAAAATTAATTGTTGAGTACCATCTTAATGCCATTGCACAAACGGCATTATTCTCTTAAACTTGATTGCTGAGTCAAATACATGTTGCATTTCTGGCAAATTGGAGGGGTGCAAGAAACAAGTTCACAGACGCAGTCAGATGCAGGTTTGTTGAATAATCAATTTAGAACAATCTTATCATTGATACTTTCATAAATAAAAAAGGATACATTTTTGGTTAAATACTTTCAGTATCCACACTTTTAAAAAATGTTCAGAAAAGAGTTAAAATAGCGTTTTAAGATGTCTAAATTTTAAAAATATCACCTGTAGGGGGTCACAGCACAGGAACCTCTTTTTTTGCAAAATAAGCACATTATACATAAATGGAAACATGACCAGTTTATTGCCAAAGGAACTTAAAGTCTAATATAGTGTATTGCTTCTTTGCTAACGAAACGTAACTCAGCCTTCCAACACAAGGTTCACTACTGCAGAGCAGAAGAACCTAATATTAGTTTCAATAACTTATAATGTTAAAGGGCTCAAATCTCTTTTGACAACAGCTGTCTTTCTGCTATTATAATCTTTTACTTAATTTTCCGATTTATCTGAAACCAAAACGTCAAAGAACCCCAAGTTCCTCAATTCGATCTCAAATTTTATTAAAGGGTCTTTCAATAAGTTTCCTCTACTTTACGTCTATAGTCACAAACTTTTTGTTAACAGATTACCAGTTTCAGTCTATAATGACCATCATCAGATCTGCAGCAAAAAATGGGAAAAACATAAATACACTCACAGATTGTCTACAGCTTAAAAACAATACATAGACCATAATGAAAAGTACTACTGACAATATATGCATGTGTGCGCTTTAACTGTGAAGAGGCATACCTGTTTCATAAAAACAAAGTCCTAATGTACTGCAGCTGTAGTGGCATCGTCAAATGTTAAATGCAGAATCAGCACAAGCATCGTCAAATATATATAAATAACATCATATGCATGAGTCATGTTGTTAGTAGCACTACTGTTCAAAACCAGCTGCCGTACAGTCGCCACGATATGTTTGTGTTGTAAGTTCACCAAATGTTGCTAATGTCGGCATACCCTAGTTTTCAATAATTAATTGAACAGCGAAAATAAAGGGGGATACAATAGTTGAAGTCTGTAATGAGCTTATAACGTATAAAAGGCATTACAGTAATAAAAAGCAATAAAAAGAACACGGCAAAAGTAAGATTGTTAAAAAGAGGAAGAGTTAAGAAACAGTAGTTGACATATGCTCTAGTTCCAATATTCTAGATAATGACATAAATATTAAACACCTTTGATAGTGCACTGGATAATATTAAACAACAATAAAACAAATCGCTAAAGAAGCCACAAATGAAAGAAACCATAGCGCTGCACACAATCAGCGCCCTCTGTTGGTGCTAACGCCAGATTTCCGCACAGGCGGGAAGTGGTTGGAGAAACGTGACCACCAGAGAGCCCTTCCTACCCTACCGCACTCTGTTGCAAGAAAAGAATGATAAAATTCCGTACCAGTGGATGACCCACATTATCTGGTTAATGCAATCTATGAAATGAAGAGAGAAAGAACAAGGACATACTAGACGTAAAGTAAAGGAAACTTATTGCATATACGGGTCACTGTTTTATTCGCGACAATGTCGCAACTTGTGAAAGTGTCTTTTACTTCACAAAAATTCTTCAGTTATCTTTATTGCTCACGAACTTCTTTTAAAATGTTCAAATGTGTGTGAAATCTTATGGGACAACTGCTAAGGTCATCAGTCCCTAAGCTTACACACTACTTAACCTAAATTATCCTAAGGACAAACACACACACCCATGCCCGAGGGAGGACTCGAACCTCCTGTAAAATAATTAGTTATTATTTCAACAGTCAATTTCAAACTATAGCAACCAAATTTATTTATGAAACAAAAACAGAATACACAAATACTGTGAGCTACAGTTTTGGGATCTTAACATTGATTTACGCATTGATTTCAACTAGACTTGTAATGTATACGACTTCACAAATGAGTCTGCGTTTATCAACGACAATAAGATTACACAGTTCTTCATGCTACCAGACTCCTCTGTGAAGTACAACATACGTTTTCGCTTTTGCAAATACGTTAGAGTTGTGAGGGTTGGACTCACATCCGAGGATATTACGAATAAGAAATTTCACAGTAGAACATCTTTCTTACAGTATAACTTTAAGACATGATATATCGCCGTTCCGCAAGTGAGCCATCTTTATGCACAGACACATAGTACAAAATGTCGATCGCTAGTAGCTTTCTAATGTAAATATCGGTAAACTACGCATATTGTCGAAGTCTTACACAAACCTGTATTGAAATTAAATACTGTCTACCGAGGAAATAAATAAGTATTCTCCAAATCAAAACAACGACTGTACAAAAGTAACGAAAAAAAATTTTATATATTGTTTCTACAACTCAGAAACAATACAATTTGAAGACAATCAAAGAACATCTGAAAATGCTTCAGTTATCACAGCGTTACAAGTGCATGAATAGATTATGCAGGGTGCAGTCAGCTCGGATGAATTCAAGCACCCTCTGAAAAAATCTGTTAGAAACGAACGCTGTACAGACTGTGCAGTCATCAAATAATGCCTTCGCTCTCCTTCGTCGTTCTGTATCGGAACTGGTTCCATAATTGTCTAACGCCCGGGTGTTCACATTGGGCTATATTTTGTCATTTAGGCTGCGAAAGATAGAACGTTGGGCGATTTTTTAAAGAAATGCAACCATCGCTGTTTGGGCGATATTTTTGTTGATCAACGCGATTTTTTGGCGACACAGGCACAGATTTGCAATCACAAAGTTCTACCAGTCTCCAAATAACGACTTCCCTACTACAATTAAACTGTTATAGATAGGTAACTGGACTATTATGGTCATGTACAATGAGGGACAAAAACATTACCCGGCCAGAATAATTTACAGTCCAAGAAGGGAGCACTGCATATACCCAATTTCAAAGTGCCAGTGTTCGCAACTCTAGCGGTCTGTTGGAACTTTAGCTTGGTGTTTACGTCGTCAAAGAGAAGCAATATAATAGTTAGGACACAATATATGTCGAGATTCATTGCAATTTAACTCATGGTATCATTTCTCCCCCCCCCCTCCCCCCCCCCCCCCCCCCATTACCCATGGACATTGCCGTTGGTGGGGAGGCTTGCGTGCCTCAACGATACAGATAGCCGTAGCGTAGGTGCAACCACAACGGAGGGGTATCTGTTGAGAGGCCAGACAAACGTGTGGTTCCTGAAGAGGGGCAGCAGCCTTTTCAGTAGTTGCAAGGGCAACAGTCTGGATGATTGACTGATCTGTTCTTGTAACACTAACCAAAATGGCCTTGCTGTTCTGGTACTGCGAACGGCTGAAAGGAAGGGGAAACTACAGCCGTAATTTTTCCAGAGGGCATGCAGCTTTACTGTATGATTCAATGATGATGGCGTCCTCTTGGGTAAAATATTCCGGAGGTAAAACAGTCCCCCATTCGGATCTCCGGGCGGGGACTACTCAAGAGGACGTCGTTATCAGGAGAAAGAAAACTGGCGTTCTATGGATCGGAGCGTGGAATGTCAGATCCCTTAATCGGCCAGGTAGGTTAGAAAATTTAAAAAGGGAAATGGATAGGTTAAAGTTAGATATAGAGGGAATTAGTGAAGTTCGGTGGCAGGGGGAACAAGATTTTTGGTCAGATGAATACAGGGTTATAAATACAAAATCAAACTACAAACAGCATAGTGAACGCATTATTGTGGCCAAGATATACACGAAGCCCACGCCTACAACTGTAGTACAAGTTTATATGCCAACCAGCTCTGCAGATGACGAAGAAATTGATGAAATGTATGATGAGATAAAAGAAATTATTCAGGTAGTGAAGGGAGACGAAAATTTAATAGTCATTGGTGACTGGAATGCGAGAGAAGGAAAAGGGAGAGAAGGAAACATAGTAGGTGAATGTGGATTGGGGCTAAGAAGTGAAAGAGGATGCCACCTGGCAGAATTTTGCGCAGAGCACAACTTAATCATAACTAACTCTTGGTTCAAGAAACATGAAAGAAGGTTGTATACATGGAAGAACCCTGGAGATACTGACAGGTTTCAAATAGATTATATAATGGTAAGACAGAGATTTAGGAACCAGGTTTTAAATTGTAAGACATTTCCACGGGAAGATGTAGACTCTGACCACAATCTATTGGGTATGAACTGTAGATTAAAACTGAAGAAACTGCAAAAAGGTGGTAATTTAAGGAGATGGGACCTGGATAAACTGGAAGAACCAGAGGTTGTACAGAGTTTCAAGGAGAGCATAAGGGAACAATTGACAGGAATGGGGGAAAGAAATACAATAGAAGAAGAATGGGAAGCTTTGAGGGATGAAGTAGTGAAGGCAGCAGAGGATAAAATAGGTAAAAAGACGAGGGCTGCTAGAAATCCTTGTGTAACAGAAGAAATATTGAACTTAATAGATGAAAAGAGAAAATATAAAAATGCAGTAAGTGAAGCAGGCAAAAATGAATACAAACTTCTCAAAAATGATATCGACAGGAAGTGCAAAATGGCTAAGGAGGGATGGCTAGAGGACAAATGTAAGGATGTAGAGGGTTATCTCACTAGGGGTAAGATAGATACTGCTTACAGGAAAATTAAAGAGACCTTTGGAGAAAAGAGAGCCACTTGTATGAATATCAAGAGCTCAGATGGAAACCCAGTTCTAAGCAAAGAAGGGAAAGCAGAAAGGTGGAAGGAGTATATAGAAGGTCTACACAAGGGCGATGTACTTGAGGACAATATTATGGAAATGGAAGAGGATGTAGATGAAGATGAAATAGGAGATATGATACTGCGTGAAGAGTTTGATAGAGCACTGAAGGACCTGAGTCGAAACAAGGCCCCCGGAGTAGACAACATTCCATTAGAACTTGGAAGAGCCAGTCCTGACAAAACTCTACCATCTGGTGAGCAAGATTTATGAGACAGGTGAAATACCCTCAGATTTCAAGAAGAATATAATAATTCCAATCCCAAAGAAAGCAGTTGTTGACAGATGTGAAAATTACCGAACAATCAGTTTAATAAGTCGCAGCTGCATAATACTAACGCGAATTCTTTACAGATGAATGGAAAAACTGATGAAGCCAACCTCGGGGAAGAATAGTTTGGATTCCGTAGGAATGTTGGAACACGTGAGGCAATACTGACCCTACGACTTATCTTAGAAGAAAGATTAAGGAAAGGCAAACCTACATTCCTAACATTTGTAGACTTAGAGAAAGCTTTTGAAATGTTAATTGGAATACTCTCTTTCAAATTCTGAAGGTGGCAGGGGTAAAATACAGGGAGCGGAAGACTATTTACAATTTGTACAGAAAGCAGATGGCAGTTATTAGAGTTTAGGGGTATGAAAGGGAAGCAGTGGTTGGGAAGGGAGTGAGACAAGGTTGTAGCCTATCCCCGATGTTATTCAATCTATAAATTGAGCAAGAAATAAAGGAAACAAAAGAAAAGTTTGGAGTAGGTATTAAAATCCATGGAGAAGAAATAAAAACTTTGAGGTTCGCCGATGACATTGTAATTCTGTCAGAGACAGCAAAGGACTTGGAAGAGCAGCTGAACGGAATGGACAGTGTCTTGAAAGGAGGGTATAAGATGAACATCAACAAAATCAAAACGAGGATAGTAGAATGTAATCGAATTAAGCCGGGTGATGCTGAGGGAAATAGATTAGGAAATGAGACACTTAAAGTAGTAAAGGAGTTTTGCTATTTGGGGAGCAAAATAACTGATGATGGTCGAAGTAGAGAGGATATAAAATATAGACTGGCAATGACAAGGAAAGCGTTTCTGAAGAAGAGAAATCTGTTAACATCGAGTATATATTTAAGTGTCAGGAGGTCGTTTCTGAAAGTATTTGTATGGAGTATAGCCATGTATGGAAGTGAAACGTGGACGATAAATAGTTTAGACAAGAAGAGAATAGAAGCTTTCGAAATGTGGTTCTACAGAAGAATGCTGAAGATTAGATGGGTAGATCACATAACTAATGAGGAAGTATTGAATAGGATTGGGGAGAAGAGAAGTTTGTGGCACAACTTGACTAGAAGAAGGGATCGGTTGCTAGAACATGTTCTGAGACACCGAGGGATCACTAATTTAGTATTGGAGGGTAGCGTGGAGGGTAAAAATCGTAGAGGGAGACCAAGAGATGAATACACTAAGTAGATTCAGAAGGATGTAGGCTGCAGTAGGTACTGGGAGATGAAGAAGCTTGCACAGGATAGAGTAGCATGGAGAGCTGCATCAAACCAGTCTCGTGACTGAAGACCACAACAACAACAACAACATCATTTCTTTTGAAATTCACTATTCCAGCACGTAGAAACGGTTTAAATATAAGAACTCCACGTCGATAGAATTAATGCAACGACGAGCGTTTCACATCTGTTTGAGTGGGCGAGCGTACGCCGGCACGATAGCGCAGTGCTTTCGGGCAGAGGGTTAGCTGCCCTCTGTAATAAAAGAAAAACTGAGTTACTGAATCAACGATGAACTTGAACGAGTGTCATGGGACGTCCTTCCGAAACAAATGCAACGGAAAAGGAGGTTAGTGTTTAACGTCCCGTCGACAACGGGGTCATTAGAGACAAAGTGCAAGCTCGGATTAGGGAAGGATGGGGAAGGAAATCGACGGTGCCCTTTCAAAGGAACCATCCCCGCATTCGCCTAAAGCTATTCAGGGGAATCACGGAAAACGTAAAGCTGGATGGCCGGACGTGGGTTTGAACCGTCGTCCTCCCGTATGCGAGTCCAGTGTGCTAACCATTGCGCCGCCTCGCTCGGTGACAAATGCAACGAAAAATAACGAACAAAAATGAGATTAAAAGAAGTGAATCAGCTGACCGTTTGCTGACGTGCTCGAATAATGATTTTCAAAAAAAAATGACACGATGAGTTAAATTACAATGAATCTCGAAATATACTGTATCCAAACTATTGTATTGCTTCTATTGGACGATGTAAACACAAAGCTGATGCTCCACAGACCACTAGAGTCGTGAACACTGGCACTTCTGAACTTGGCCATGCGCAATGCTCTTTTCTTGGACTCTATTTATTCGGGGTGGGCGGTCTTTTTGCCTCTCATTGTAAATGTTTTTAAGTTACCGTAACGCTAGTGGACGAATCAATATTGATTTTCCTCATCTTTCTTGTTACAAACTTACCTGTAATTAGAAAATATCACAATAGCAGACAGAACCAAAGCATAAACAATAGTTTTTACATTAAACTCAAGTGCAAGTAAAAACTGCACTGAATTAGAAATGAACAACTGAGCTCAAGTAAGGCCAACGATGTGCAGTCGTTGGTTTTAGGTATAGTATTGATGAGCGATAGATGACTGTGCTATCGATAATTTAAATCTATTGATAGCCTTGTTGACTATCGACAGTGCATATCCATTTCTGGTCGTACCATTGAAAATGAAAATACCTTTGAATTTCACTAAACTAGGTCGTATGCAACTTTATTTAGGTGAGAGGGGGGAAGGAGGTCTGGACCTCACGGACTCCCCCCCCCCCCTTGGTTGCGTTCTTACGTCCTTGTTCCAGGGGATGTTTTCCAACAGGATAACGCTTGCCCACATACTGCTGTTGTAAGCCAACATGCTCTACAGAGCGTCGACATGTTGCCTTGGCCCGCTCGATCACCAGATCTGTCTCCTATCAAGCAAACATGGGACATCATCGGACGACAACTCCAGCGTCATCCACAAACAGCATTAACCGTCACTACATTGACCGGAAATGTGGAACAGGCATTGAACTTCATCCCACGAACTTACATCCGGCACCTGCACAAAACAATGAATGCGCGTTTGTATGCTTGTGTTCAACATTCTGACGGTTACACCGGTTATTGATGTTCCACTATTTCACATTTGCAATGGCTTTATTGCGTTTATATTAGCCTGTGATCTTGCAACGTCAATCACTTGAATGTGTTACCTAGACATATGTATTCCCGATACTCCATTACTCTACATTAATTATTTTTTAGTGTTGTGATATTTTTCCGGCTTTGTATATTACTGAATCGCAGACCGAGAAACCAGTACCAATTTGCTGGTTGCCTATCCAGGGAAAAGAAAGATTTTATTTTCAGTATTCCACGTAATTATTGACCGAATTTAAAAATTTCAAATACTGTTCAGATGGTTCACATGGCTCTGAGCACTATGGGACTTAACATCTGAGGTCATCAGTCCCCTAGATTTATAACTACTTAAAACTAACTAACCTAACGACATCACATACATCCATGCCCGTGGCATGATTCGAACCTGCGACCGTAGCAGTAGCGATGTTCCGGATTGAAGCGCCTAGAACCGCTCGGCCACGGCGGCTGGCTCAAATGCTGTCATAATCTACTCTTTATGAGCCATAATCTTATGTTAAAAGTTTAACACGGTAGGACACATATTATAGTTAGAAACTGAGTGTTGACCTGAAGCGTTAACTGTCAATGCGGAAATATCCGGATTATATTCATATAGTCTTTTAGAATGAGAGCACTTAGCGACTTCCAACAAACTTTAATCATAATTCCAAACCTTTATGAAACTTTTGCTCTCTGACCCCTCTATAAAATGACGGAAAGGAAAAAAGTTTACCCCTATCTACCTTTTCGCTGTTCATGTACTAGATCTCCAGTATCACACATGGTGTTTTAATTTATTACTTCTTTACTGCCGGGTCTATTCGCAACACACTTTTCAGACAGTCTCCACATATACCATTGAATGTACCTGCAAAATTATATCATTGTACGACATATATATCAGGAGATATGACCTCATAAACATCGAGATGCACGAAAAACTAGCTTTTGCTTAAAATGAAGTGCGAATTACTTGCATTTTATTAGGCCATTATTTGTTAATGAGCGCACTGCCCGACATCCAACAAACTGTAAGCACAATTTCAAACCTTTCGTAAACTGCTTCTCGTTTGCTTGCTTACAGTCGAATATTTAACTTATTAATTCATTTTAAAGCATTCAGACGTTTGAAGGTGTTATACAGGGTGATCCATTGATCGTGACCGGGCCAAATATTAACGAAATAAGCGTCAAACGAAAAAACTACAAAGAACGAAACTTGTCTAGCTTGAAGGGGGAAATCAGATGGCTCTATGGTTGGCCCGCTACATGGCGCTGCCATACGTCAGACGGATATCAACTGCGTTTTTGTTAAATAGGAACCCCCAATTTTTATTACATATTCGTGTAGTACGTAAAGAAATACTAATGTTTTAGTTGGACCACTTTTCTCGCTTTGGGATAGATGGCGCAGTAATAGTCAGAAACATATGGCTCACAATTTTAGACGAACAGTTGGTAACAGGTAGGTTTTTTAAAATTAAAATACAGAACGTAGATACGTTTGAACATTTTATTTCGGTTGTTCCAATGTGATTCATGTACCTTTATGAACTTATCATTTCTGAGAACGCATGCTGTTACAGCGTGATTACCTGTAAATACGACACTGATGCAATAAATGCTCAAAATGATGTTCGTCAACCTCAATGCATTTGGCAATACATGTAACGACATTCCTCTCAACAGCCTTCCGGAATGTTCGCATATGCATTAACAACGCGCTGACGCATGCTGTCAAGCGTTGTCGGTGGACCACGATAGCAAATATCCTTGAACTTTCCCCACAGAAAGAAATCCGGGGACGTCAGATCCGGTGAACGTCCGGGCCATGGTATGGTGCTTCGACGACCAATCCACCTGTCATGAAATATGCTATTCAATACCGCTTCAACCGCATGGGAGATATGTGCCGGACATCCATCCATCATGTTGGAAGTACATCGCAATTCTGTCATGAAGTGAAACATCTTGTAGTAACATCGGTAGAACATTACGTAGGAAATCAGCGTACTATGCACTATTTAGATTGCCATCGACAAAATGGGGGCCAATTATCCTTCCTCCCATAATGCCGCACCATACATTAACCCGCCAAGGTCGCTGATCTTCCACTTGTCACAGCCATCGAGGATTTTCCGTTGCCCATTAGTGCACATTATGCCGGTTTACGTTACCGCTGTTGGTGAATGACGCTTCGTCGCTAAATAGAACGCGTGCAAAAAATCTGTCATCGTCCCGTAACTTCTCTTGTGCCCAGTGGCAGAACTGTACTCGACGTTCATAAGTCGTCGCCATGCAATACCTGGTGCACAGAAATATGGTACTGGTGCAATCGATGTTGATGTAGCATTCTCAACACCGACGTTTTTGAGATTCCCGATTCTCGCGCAATTTGTCTGCTACGGATGTGCGGATTAGCCGCGACAGCAGCTAAAACACCTACTTGGGCATCATCATTTGTTGTAGGTCGTGGTTCACGTTTCACATGTGGCTAAACACTTCCTGTTTCCTTAAATAACGTAACTATCCGGCGAACGGTCCGGACACTTGGATGATGTCCACCAGGATACCGAGCAACATACATAGCACACGCCCGTTGGGCGTTTTGATCGCAATAGCCATACATCAACACGATATAGACCTTTTCCGCAATTGGTAAACGGTCCATTTTAAGACGGGTAATGTGTCACGAAGCAAATACCGTCCGCACTGGCAGAATGTTTCATGATACCACGTACTTATACGTTTGTGACTATTACTGCGCCATCTGTCACAAAGCGAAAAAAGTGGTCCAACTTAAACATTCATATTTCTTTACATACTGCACGAATTTGTAATAAAGAATGGGGGTTCCTATTTTTAAAAAAGGCAGTTGATATCCGTATGACCTATGGCGGCGCCATCTAGCGGGCCAGCCACAGCGCCATCTGGTTTCCTCCTTCAAGCTACATGAGTTTCGTTCTTTGTAGTTTTTTCGTTTGATGTTTATTTCATGAGATATTTGGCCTGCTCACTATCAATGGACCACCCTGTATACATGGGATCTCGATTCTTTAAGGAATTGGGAATTTTATGGTGTGATGAATATGCAGTGATAGTAAAGTAAAATAAACTGAAGCATCGTTGCTCGGTGAAGTTGTCAGTACCCGTGGCCGGTTCAGGGCCCCAACAACACAACCGACAGCTTAGGGCGCCAAGCTGTGAGTGGCGCCAGGGGTGTCCAAGTGCAGCATTTATGTACAGGTACTATCATTATTAAGCTACAGAAACTGATACAGCTAAAAAAGAATATGATAATAAATTAAAAACGACCCTGTAAGCATACGCTCGCAGTGGAGCCTCTAACGGGGTAATTGCGAATGTTAGGTACGAGTCACCTCTGACTTCGGTAGTAAATATTGCCCAAGTTAGTATAAATTTATTTTAAATATAAACTTCTCAATCAAGTCCGCCATCTAATTGAGCTCAAATTTCACCCAAGATGTAGGTCGACGTAAATAAGGCCAAGAAATGCAATATTACAATACAGGGTTATTACAAATGATTGAAGCAATTTCACAGCTCTACAATAACTTTATTATTTGAGATATTTTCAAAATGCTTTGCACACACATACAAAAACTCAAAAAGATTGTTTAGGCATTCACAAATGTTCGATATGTGCCCCTTTAGTGATTCGGCAGACATCAAGCCGATAATCAAGTTCCTCCCACACTCGGCGCAGCATGTCCCCATCAATGAGTTCGAAAGCATCGTTGATGCGAGCTCGCAGTTCTGGCACGTTTCTTGGTAGAGGAGGTTTAAACACTGAATCTTTCACATAACCCCACAGAAAGAAATTGCATGGGGTTAAGACAGGAGAGCGTGGAGGCCATGACATGAATTGCTGATCATGATCTCCACCACGACCGATCCATCGGTTTTCCAATCTCCTGTTTAAGAAATGCCGAACATCATGATGGAAGTGCGGTGGAGCATCATCCTGTTGAAAGATGAAGTCAGCGTTGTCGGTCTCCAGTTGTGGCATGAGCCAATTTTCCGCGGGCTACGCGTGAAACTTGCCCGCACGCGTTCAACCGTTTCTTGGCTCACTGCAGGCCGACCCGTTGATTTCCCCTTACAGAGGCATCCAGAAGCTTTAAACTGCGCATACCATCGCCGAATGGAGTTAGCAGTTGGTGGATCTTTGTTGAACTTCGTTCTGAAGTGTCGTTGCACTGTTATGACTGACTGATGTGAGTGCATTTCAAGCACGACATACGATTTCTCGGCCCCTGTCGCCATTTTGTCTCACTGCGCTCTCGAGCGCTCTGGCGGCAGAAACCTGAAGTGCGGCTTCAGCCGAACAAAACTTTATGAGTTTTTCTACGTATCTGTAGTGTGTCGTGACCATATGTCAATGAATGGAGCTGCAGTGAATTTATGAAATCGCTTCAATCATTTGTAATAGCCCTGTACTTCAGCACATTAAAAGTTACAATTCGCGTTCCAACTGTCATTCACACATGATTTTATTGATAGAATATACCTCTTTCGATTCACATGCAAATCTGTGTTTTCCTTTGCAGTTGCGTCCATAAAAACTTAGCGACTTCCAACTATTTTCATCGAAAATTTTTATTAAATTTAGCTACTTACTGGTGAGCTGTTTTCACATGCGGCATACAACTTACGTAACTAATCGGTGTCTTTTGTTTAATATGTCAACAGGAAATAAACGACATTTTTTATATTTCTCTTCAATTTTTTCCGATGGAAAGTGAAACAATTTGTAAATTATACAATTATAAAGTTACTATATTAAACTAGAAAAATAACAGAAATCTTACATTTTAAATATTTCCATTCAGTTCAGACGAATAATGCAAAAGATTTAGTTCTTCTTGCTTTCACTATAAGCTTTTAACGTCCTTTGGAATTAGATTAAATGGAAATTGTTTTTTCTTTTAATATTTATCTGTGGAATAAGATTCACTATTTACTTCCGTTACAGAGAAATATCTACGTAATACACACTTTAAAATAAAAATACAGCCCATTTTTACGATCACTAGAGCAAGATTTATTTTTAAAGGTGGTACCAAGTGCCCAAGGAGGCAGCTAATGTCGGTGCGGGTGGAGGGGGGGGGGGGGAGGGGGGGAGATGGAGATTGGCGAGCAAAATGTTTTCTGTAGGCAGTGCTGCACTGCTTCAATATTTACAGAGCTTTTGCTGGTGCCACGACAGAATACATACGAAAGAAAATACTATTTCATCTTTCTTTCCCGGAAGAATATTATACGCTAGAGTGGAGTGTACTTTGTAATAAAAACTTCCTGGCAGATTAAAAATGGTACCGCGAATCTTTTGCACTCGGGTGTAGGCAAGACTCCGCATTAGTTCGGAAAATAGTTTTTGCCTGAAAGGAATTTATTGCAATTTTCTTACTTACGTATACTCACAGATATGGTTACTGTTCTGTGACTGTATGTTCTCGTTCTTTCATATGCCTAGGAGAACATATCATCCAACAGACAACCTCTCCCACCACCTCTAGCAGAAATCGCTTGAACTATAACAATAGAATGCTTGTAAATGGGAACTGAAAACCACCACCTGCAGTCGCTGCATATGCACCCTGCAACTGATCTGCAATGCACCCGTTTTTTTCCCCCTGGATAGCTGACGGTCGAGGCCATCAGTTAAAATTTGGAATTATCGTTCCAGCAGCTTATGCACAGATTTTCCCATGACGGCGCAATGTTTTAGAAGTCGTATATTATGCACGACATTACTGTCATTATAAAATCTGTCTGTACAACATTATTTGTGTCTAAGCCGTTAATTCAGGGCGGCCGAAGTGGCCGAGCGGTTCAAAGCGCTACAGTCTGGAACCGCGCGACCGCTACGGTCGCAGGTTCGAATCCTGCCTCGGGCATGGATGTGTGTGATGTACTTAGGTTAGTTAGGTTTAAGTAGTTCTAAGTTCTAGGGGACTGATGACCACAGCAGTTAAGTCCCATAGTGCTCAGACCCATTTGACCCATTCGTTAATTCAGTATATGCAATTACGTAAATGTATTACGCTTAGAACCAGTAAAAACTGAACTCCAAGAAAAATTCAGCTAAACGAGACGGTACAAAGACTAAAACTCACATATTTTAAGCCACTTTGTCCCAGACAGTGTACTACCCAACGGACAGATTTCGAAACAGTAAAAGCAGTTTACATGTGTGTGAATTCCTAAGGGAGCAAACTGCTGGGGTCATCGGTCCCTAGATTTACTCACTACTTAAACTAACTTATGCTAAGAATAACACACACACCCATGCCCGAGGCAGGACTCGAACCTCGGACGGGAGGAGCCGCGCAGTCCGTCACATAGCGCCCCAAACCGCGCGTCCACTCCGCGTGGCTAAAAGCAGTTTATTACTCTGCTGTTATACAGGGGATTCAGCTGGTATTTCCAGAAATATTTAAAATACTGTAATTCTGTTTGAATTGTGGAGAAGTCCCAACTAAACTACGAATACCCGTAATCTCTTTTCATAGCAATATTAATTACAGAGATGTCGGTATCATCTTCACGTTTCATATGGGACTGTCGTAAATTGTGGTGCTAGTACTGTTGTTTCAAAAGAGACGAACCCGAAACCGATTAGTGTCTTGTGCGGAAGTTCGTCCTGTTATTCGCAACAGATGGCTCGCACCACCTTGAAGAAGGCGAGAGAATCTACTTAGAAAATTAAACGATAGGAGAAAATTTTAATTTAAAATAGAAACTAATCACGCTTGGTTACATCTGATTGGACTGATACAGCAACTAGAAGGCAAGGGACGTGGCATACGTGGATGATCCTACAGTAATAGTTCTGCCAGAGCGTGGAAAGAAAAGTGCACCTCAGAAACAGAAAGAATTTACAAAACAGTTGTTAAATAACAGCATCGCGTCATGATTATTTTACGTCACGTTAAAAGTTTTTATTAAAAGGAAATCATAAAATAAAGAAGTCATAAATACTTGCTATAAATTTCATTAAGGCTCCAAGTGTTCTAAATGCCCACTGTCTACTGCAGTGCTTTCGAAACTGGGGGAATGAGCCCCTGAGGGGTAGAATGAAATTGTGTTTCGGTCACTGAAATAAATTATTTTTAAAAGATCATTATTATTTCCACTGTTTCGTGAGACTGTAATCCTGATTACATAAGTTACCAATAATTACGTTTTTTTTTCAAATCCTAGTATTAACACGTGACTCATAGCAGTGGATGCTACAGCTTGTGAAGCGAATGTGTGAACATAATCTTCCTCACAAAGTCCACCCACTATAAACAACCTTTGTACTAACCATGTGTACCAGAAAAATTGAGATATGTATGTCGCATGGACCCTGGTTAAAATGCTTTCGAGTTACCAGAAATTGCTGCACATCATTCCCGTAACTTTTTTTTTCATCTGTCTTCTGACTGGTTTGATGTGGTCCACCACGAATTCCCCTATTTTGCCATCCTTTTCATCTTAAAGCAGCACGTGCGACCTATGTCCTAACTTATTTGCTGGATGTACTTCCCTCTACAGCTCCCTGTAGAACCATGTAAGTTATTCCCTGCTGTATTAACGGATGTCCCACCATCCTGTCCCTTCTTTTCTCAGTGTTTTCAACATATTCCTTTCCTCTCCTAGTCTGCAGAGAAGCTCCTCATTCCTTACCTTATCAGTCCACCTAATTTTCTACATGCTTCTGCAGCACCACATCTCAGACACCTCTTTTCTCTTCTGTTACGGTTTCACCACAGTCCACGTCCCACTACCATACAATGCCGTGCTTCAAGTGTACATTCTCGGAAATTTCTTCATCAAATTAAGGACTATGTTTGATACTGACAGTCTTCTCTTGGCTAGAATGCCCTTTTCGCCAGTGCAAGTCTTCATTTTATGTCCTCCTTGCTCACTCCTCATAAGTTATATTGTTGCCTAGGTAGCAGAACTTTTTAACTTCATCTACTTCGTGATCACCAATTATGATGTTACGTTTCCTGCTGTTCTCATTTCTGCTACTTCTCGCCACTTTCGCCTTACTTAAATTTACTCTCAATCCATATTCTGTACTCATTAGATAGTTCGTTCCGTTCAACAGGTTCTGTAATTCTTTTCCACTTACTGAGAACATTAATGTCATCAGCGAATTTTATCATTGATATCCTTTCACCTTGTTTTAATTAGACTCTTGAAACTTTCTGTTATTTCCATCATTGCTTCTTCGATGTATAGATTGAACAATAGGGACAAAAGACTACACCCCTGTCTTATACTCTTTTTAATCCGAGCACTTCGTTTCTCGTCTCCGACTCTTATTGTTCCCTCTTGATTCTTGCATATTTTGCGTATTACCCGTCCCTTCCTATAGCTTACCTCTGTTTTTCTCCGAATTCGAACATCTTGCACATATTGTCGAACGCTTTTTCCAGGTCAACAAATTCTTCATGTTTATTCACTCTCGCTTCCATTATCAACCAATCCGTCAGAACTGCCTCTCTGCTGCCTTCATCTGTCCTGGAGCCAAACCGATCGTCATCTAACACACCCTCAACTTTCTTGTGTACATTATTCTTGTCAGCAACTTGGATGCATGAGCTGTTAAGTTGATTGTTCGATAATTATCGCACTTGTCGGCTCTTGCTATCTTCGGAATTCTGTGGAAGATGCTTTTCCACAAGTCTGATACTGTATCAACTCTGGCATCGGGCCGCGCTGAAGTTAAATGGCCGCCAGAACAAATGGATCTCGATGGCCGATAGAGTGCAGTGTCGCCGTAGCGCTGCACTCGCCTAGTGAGTGCGCCACCGTCTCGCCACCGGAATACACTGCCCAACAGTCTCCCTCCTGTTCGTCTACTTAGTCTGATAGCGTTCGTTACTATCTCCACTATGTTACTGACTACTCGCCGACGTCTTCGCTTTGATATTGGTTTTCCTCTCAGCTCTCGATTTGGATTCTGGCTCGTACTTGATTTGTTGACAGCGTTGTGTCGAAAGTTCGGCGCACTTCGTTGTACCCTAGATTGCTATTGCCTTGTTCTTGTAGTGTCCGGTCCGCCGTTCGAATGCCATATTGCTCGACACCAGCTTGGGTTTGAGTCCTGACCACAGGCGGTCTTCCTGCCTTGCGTCATCGTCGTTTCTCGCCTGTTCTCTGACGTGTGCAGCAGTATCCGGCAATTCACCCATATAGCAGCCACTCGTACATTCTACACAAGAACATGAATAGCCATTTTGTTGCCACTTCCACACTCATTTTAGAAATTCCGATGGAATGTTATCATTCACTTCTGGCTTATTTGATCTTAAGCCGTCCGAAGCTCTTTTATATTCCACTTCTAATACTGGATCTCCTATCTCTTCTCTATAGATCCCTGTTTCTTCTTCTATCACGTCATCGACAAGTGTTCCCCTCATAGACGCCTTTAAGTAGACATTGTACATGAAATTCATTGAAATTTGACATTTTCTGTTTTCTGCTCCATAATGTACTTTGGCCTTTCCTGAACATTTTGGTATATAATACATTAAAATCAGACAGTTGTGAGACCTTCAAATAATATTTTGAATGTTAACGTGTGACTGTCAAATTTCGCGGTTACGCATGTACTACCACAGTTGAGCAGTCATATCTTAGGAACTACACAGTCTAGAAGTCTGTGAATTGCTTTGTTTAGTGCCTAGTGCTACATCTCAGAAGTTGGCATTACGAATAAACGAATCAGTCCTTTGTTTCTGATACTAGTTTTCGTTGAAAGTAGTGCGATTATCAGCTATTTTTGTAGTAAACTAACTTATATTGCTTTTTATACGTGAATAAAATGACTAAACGTAAAAGTAACTTCAAGAAATGCAAATTTGCGGGTAATGGATATGTGAGACCTTCATTTTCTTCTGATGTACTTGAAAACACATGTACAAGCAGTGAAGGAAACCAGGATAATGTTTCTGAAGTGACCACGTCCCTTAGTGCATTGAAAAGGAAAGTAACTTTAGAAACGGGTGACAGTGGTAAAAGTAATGATATTATGGGCAGCGTCATTATTGATCTGCAAATCCTTGCACAAGTTCCTTCTGAAACTGTCTCTTGCTGTCTTTCAGGTGGTGAAGTTAAACTTTATTAGGATACTGGAGTTAGAAAAGATATTGTGCCTAAATTAATTATTAAATATCAGAAGGGCAAAAACAAAAAAGTATTTCATACTTCATCAAAGTGTGCAAGTAATGAATTGTATGAAACTAATGTGAGACTCCAGAATGAGATTTTCACTCTGCAGCGGAGTGTGCGCTGATATGAAACTTCCTGGCAGATTAAAACTGTGTGCCCGACCGAGACTCGAACTCGGGACCTTTGCCTTTCGCGGGCAAGTGCTCTACCAACTGAGCTACCGAAGCACGACTCACGCCCGGTACTCACAGCTTTACTTCTGCCAGTACCTCGTCTCCTACCTTCCAAACTTTACAGAAGCTCTCCTGCGAACCCTGCAGAACTAGCACTCCTGAAAGAAAGGATATTGCGGAGACATGGCTTAGCCACAGCCTGGGGGATGTTTCCAGAATGAGATTTTCACTCTGCAGCGGAGTGTGCGCTGATATGAAACTTCCTGGCAGATTAAAACTGTGTGCCCGACCGAGACTCGAACTCGGGACCTTTGCCTTTCGCGGGCAAGTGCTCTACCAACTGAGCTACCGAAGCACGACTCACGCCTGGTACTCACAGCTTTACTTCTGCCAGTACCTCGTCTCCTACCTTCCAAACTTTACAGAAGCTCTCCTGCGAACCCTGCAGAACTAGCACTCCTGAAAGAAAGGATATTGCGGAGACATGGCTTAGCCACAGCCTGGGGGATGTTTCCAGAATGAGATTTTCACTCTGCAGCGGAGTGTGCGCTGATATGAAACTTCCTGGCAGATTAAAACTGTGTGCCCGACCGAGACTCGAACTCGGGACCTTTGCCTTTCGCGGGCAAGTGCTCTACCAACTGAGCTACCGAAGCAGGGTTCGCAGGAGAGCTTCTGTAAAGTTTGGAAGGTAGGAGACGAGGTACTGGCAGAAGTAAAGCTGTGAGTACCGGGCGTGAGTCGTGCTTCGGTAGCTCAGTTGGTAGAGCACTTGCCCGCGAAAGGCAAAGGTCCCGAGTTCGAGTCTCGGTCGGGCACACAGTTTTAATCTGCCAGGAAGTTTCATATCAGCGCACACTCCGCTGCAGAGTGAAAATCTCATTCTGGAAACATCCCCCAGGCTGTGGCTAAGCCATGTCTCCGCAATATCCTTTCTTTCAGGAGTGCTAGTTCTGCAGGGTTCGCAGGAGAGCTTCTGTAAAGTTTGGAAGGTAGGAGACGAGGTACTGGCAGAAGTAAAGCTGTGAGTACCGGGCGTGAGTCGTGCTTCGGTAGCTCAGTTGGTAGAGCACTTGCCCGCGAAAGGCAAAGGTCCCGAGTTCGAGTCTCGGTCGGGCACACAGTTTTAATCTGCCAGGAAGTTTCATAATGTGAGACTGTTTTATGGCCTTAGATGCATTGGTAAAGGCGCAAGGGCTGATAATGTTCTTGGCACTGTATTGAATTTGCCAATACCACCTTCTAGGTATACGAAATATGTAACAGCAAATGGGGACTCTGTAAATACTATGGCTGAAGATTCAATGGTTGATGCTACATCAGAAGCTGTTAAACAAAATGAGGGTGACACAAACACCAGCATTGCTGTGGATAGATCCTGGCAAAAGCGTGGATTTAGTTCTAAAACTGGTTTTACATCTGGAATAGGTACTGATACTGGAAAAGTTTTGGATTTTGAAGTTCTCAGTAAGTACTGCCAAGGTTGTACAGAACAGATTACTTCATAAGCAGCAGTGTATTAAAAATTATGATGGCACAAGTGACGGAAAGCAGGTAAAAGGAGTAGTTAACATTTTCCAGCCTTTGCAGAAGGAGAGAGCTGTCAGATACGTGAATTACTTAGGTGATGGAGACAACGAGGCTTTCATTGCAGTACGAAACAGTAAGCCATATGATGTTCTTATACAAAAGCTTGAATTTGTAGGACATGTCAAGAAAAGGACCTAAAAACCAAGTTGGGTAACACAAAATTGTCTCATGGCAAGGCAATAAAATGAGCTGAAAGACTAACGGACAAAGTAATTGATGCATTACAGGAATATTATGGGAAGGCCATTAGAGATAACTGCGACAATTTAGAGAAGATGAAAAGGGCTGTGTGGAACACTTTCTTTCATCGAATATCAACCGATGAAAATCCATGTCATACTTGGTGTCCACCTCCACAAAACACTTGGTGTAAATATAGGCAAGCTAAATTGTCTGGCACCCTGTATGAATTTACTCATAAACAGTCTCTTCCTTTGGCAAACTTATTTACAGAGATTTGGCAAATCCTGAGCTACTAAAGAATTGTTTACATGGGAAGACCCAGAATGTGAATGAGTCCTTCAATAATGTTGTGTGGTGCCGTGTGCCTAAAAATGTATTTGTTGGCCTTATGACTCTAAAGTTAGCAGTGTCTGATGCTGTAATAACTTGTAATGGTGGGAACTATGAAAGACTTGAGGTTCTGGAGAAGTTAGAGGTAAGCTTTGGACAGAACACAGCTAAAGGACTGCAGGAACTGGATGAGCTTCGTGTACGTGAAGCAGAATTGCCAAGCAAGTGACAAAAGAAGCAAGAAAGACAAGGAGGAGGCATGCACTGGGCTGTTGTGACACTGAAGAAGACACAGGCTATGGGCCAGGGCAATTCTAGTACATAAAAGACGCGAAAATGTAAGTCTGCATAAGAATTTGTAATAAAATAGTTTTAAACCTCAATATCTCTGAACTACATTTTTTTGCAATAAATGACACGTTTTCTAAAAAAGTACTGATGGTAGAGACATGAAATTTTCACAGCAAGCATATGGAACTAGAAAAATTAAAATATGCTGAGTTGTTTTGTTTTTATGTTCATTTATTTACAAAATTCTGAAAAAAATTGAGTGTTTGAAAAAAAAGATAACATGCCCCACAATACAATTTTAGTAATAATTCTAGTTCAGTATATCTAGAAAATTGCATTCAATAATTATGGAAAATTGTAAGTTGGTGTCTTAAAACGTTTCCAAGATAATGGGTCACAAAAATCTATAATTTAACATTTGCGGCATAGGACATACAATGACCTCTTAAGATACTCTTCCACCTATCCGCTTTCTCCTCTGTGTTTAACAGTCTTATTTCCGTTGGGCACTTAATGTTACCGCCCTTGCTTGTAATTTCACCACAGCTTGTTTTGACTTTTCTATACAATGAATCAGTTCTTCCGGCAATCACTTCTGTTTCATTTTTCATGCAGCCATTTTGTCTGAACTTCTCTGTTCTTCCTATTTTTTTTTATTCCGAAATGAGTTTTATTTCTGTACTCCTGACTTTCGCTAAACATTTTTATACTCCCTTTATTCTTCGATCAGCTGAAGTATTTCTCCTGTTACACATGGTTTCTTCGCAGTTATCTTTTAACTATGTCTTTCTTTGCAGCTTCTGTGATTACTGTTTTTAGAGGTTTCCAATCCACTTCAATTGAACTGCCTAATTAGATATTTCTTAACGCAGTATCTATCGTGTCAGAGTACTTCAGGTGTATCTTTTCATTCTTTAGTACTTGCTTAACCCACTTTTTTGCACACTTATTCTTTCTGATTAGTAAGGCGCTATACTCCATCCAAGTGTCATCCTCGCTATCACCTAGAGGAAATAATTTATATGTACTCTATTCCTCCTTAGAAAAAAGTGAAAAAAGTGGGAATACAACAAAAATATCTATATTCCTGAGTACACTAAATGAATCAATGAAAAGTAAGAGACAAAAATATCCTACAATTACCCATGTATCTCCACATCAACACCTACATGTTCCTTACTCTCAACCCATATGGCCTATTCTGCGGTATTTCTTAACTCTTTTGCTTTTTAATTTTAGTATGTGACATGTCCACTGATGCTTGAAGAAAGGAATCTATGGCGCCTTGAAAAGGTCTAACCTTAAATTTTCGGGTGAGTTTACCTCGACCACCTGGTAAAGACCATGGAACTTCTTCAAAAACTTTTATCTCTCGCCCTTAGGAGTGTAAGGATTTGCGAAGAATACCCGTTAACCTATCCAATACTGCGGTACATTTCTCTTACTTAAGTGCACATGCTCCTGAGGTTCTAGCAGTTTTGCAATAGCCCGTTTCATATTTTGTCAGACTTTCTTTGCAGTTTTTGTGACTACCTTAACGTGTTCACTCCTTCGTTTCCCAACTTTGGTTGAATCACATCAAACGGAGAAGGCATTTGCGTCCATATATTACCTCGTAAGGTGATAAACCTTTTCCTGAATGAATTTTTGAATTGTAGCCAGAAAATGCAAAATCTAAATATGTGTCACAGTCAAGATGTTGAGAATTCACGTAATGGATTAGCATCTTAGATGTAGTCCTATAAAGTCTCTCTGTACGATCACTTGTCTGTGAGTGGAATGGATTTGTATGTTATTTATTAACTTTCAGTAAGCGACACAAATGCTTAATGAAATCAGACATGAAATTTGTCCCCTGGTCCATAATAATCGTTTGTGGGTCCCAAAATTTAATTACCCAATGATTTACCATAACGTGAGGTAATGTGCTTGCTTTCTCATCTGGTGTTGCTACCATTAACAGATACTCTCAGAAGTGATCGATAATTGATAACACTCACTTGTTTCCCGATTGACTCCTGTGAAATGGCCCCAAAATATCTGCTCCTATCATTTTGAATGGATAGTCAAACTCTGGTAGTCTTTGTAATTGTATATTTTCGTGGCATAAATCAGCATGTTGTGCAGAAGGACTACAGTTCTTGATGTACTGTTGAATATCAGCGTGTCTTGTTCTCTGACAGAACCTTTCTGTTACTCTTCTATCTGTTATTCTCTTACTCCCATGACCCAACAACATATGATCACATGCTTGCCACAGTACTTCTGTCTGCAAAGCTGCTGGAACTACAACATGCGGTCCAAACTTGGTTGATCTACACAAAACCCCATCTTGTATGACGAGCTGTGGCTATTTGCAATATACCTGACACTCTTTATCATTTGCTTGTGATTTCTTCAGATCTCTCAGATCAAATCCAGAGATTTGCAATGCCCCAGTCTTTCTACTAAGTGTGTCTCCATTTGTGGGTTAAACACCCAGTTTGTGAGTCACTTAGTTTCGAAGTCCACGTTGTTAGACAACTTGAAGGATCTTTTAGCCATTTTAAGGCTGCATGATTGTTAATCACTGTGAACGTGTATATATACATATACATATATATATATATATATATATATATATATATATATATATATATATATAGATGGATCGATAGATAGATAACATAAAAAAACCGTAAGTTAATGCTAACATCTCCTTCCAGTGGTAGGATAATTTTATTCAGACTTACTACGCTGGTGAGATGCATATGCAACTGAGTATTCTTTCCATCAATGATTTGCCATAGAACAGCTCTCAAAGCCGTACCACTTGCATCACATGACAATATTATTTCTTTTGTGAAACCTGGAAAAATCAAAACTGAATCTGAAGTCAATACATCTTTTAAATTTTGAAATGCTGTCTGACACTCAGGTGTCCGGCTAAACGTAATGCTTTTTTGCAGTAATTCCGTTAGCAGTTGTGCCACTTTAGCAGTCCCCTTCATGAATTTTCTATAGTAGTTTATTAATCCAAGAAAGATTGTAACTGTTGAACTGTCTGAGGGACCAGAAGATCATGCACTGCTGATGTAAGGCAGGGATCTGTTCTTATTCCATCTTGAATAATTGTATTCTCCAGACAGTTTACTTGTGATTGTGCAGCGTGACACTTATCAACGTTAAGCGTAAGTCGAAACTTTCTGAACTGGTCAAATACTACCTCCAAATGCTGAACATGCTTTTTCAGGCTTTTTGCGAATGTAATTATATCGCCGAGATATACCATGCATTTGTTTGGTTTTAAACCTCTGTGGACACCATCTAATAAACGTTGAAATGTAGCTTGTGTGTTTTTCAGCCCTAAAAGCATCCTACATACTAGTAGTGACCAGAAATTGTGCTAAAATGCTTTTTTTAGGTTTATTCTCAGGTTGTACTTCAGTTTTATGATACCCACTTCTTAAATCTAGAGTTGAAAAGAACTTCACTGATCAAGATTATCTAATCTGTCAGTAATATTAGTGACTGGGTACGCATTGTACTGTTTTTTCATTTAAGAATCTGTAGGCGCAACAAAACCGATATTTCCTTGTTCCATCTGGTGACTTCTAACTCACAATCACAATACTTGCTGGCCATGGACTACCACTATGTTGTATAATCCCATACGACAATTGATGATTCATCATTTCGTCTACTAAAGACAGTGAATGCTTAGGTAATCGATTATGTTTTCTAAATACTGGCAGATGATTGCTTGGTATTCTATGTTGTGTGAGGGGTGTAGTGTATTGAACAAATCCTTAAACTGTATTAACACTGATACTATAAATGACCTATCTTCACCCTGAATGTTTTTCACTTTTTCTCATGGCGTAGGTATGTTGAAGGTTAGCTCTGCTCTACTGTGTACACCAGTATCGTCAACTATTCCTCTTCCAGAACGCCTAACATGGCTATTAGTAATCCTTTTGGAAGACACACTTCATCTCTCCGAAATTTAACCAAGCTTATTGGCATCATAATCTGACCATCAATGTCCTTTGTACGTGATATACACCTACATACAAAACAATGTTGCTCAACCAACGTTTCATTATTCATAAGTGGTTCTACCAAATACATTACAACCTGTGGAATGTTAGTATCTATTGGTACCCAGATTAGTTTTTCTGTACCTGCAGATAGTCTGTCATGCAAAACAACTGTTAATACACTTATACACAGTTTATTCGATGCCATATTTGCAGTGGTTGCATCTTGTGATGTAGGAACATCTGCAACCGTTCTACCGAACAGAAATAACTTTCCATCGAGTTCGATTGTATATTGCTAATAGTTCAAAAATGGTTCAAATGGCTCTGAGCACTATGGGACTTAACATCTATGGTCATCAGTCCCCTAGAACTTAGAACTACTTAAACCTAACTAACCTAAGGACAACACACAACACCGAGCCATCACGAGGCAGAGAAAATCTCTGACTCCGCCGGGAATCGAACCCGGGAACCCGGGCGTGGGAAGCGAGAACGCTACCGCACGACCCGAGATGCGGGCTTGCTAATAGTTGAGTCAAGCACGATGCCTAACCAAAAAATCTAATCCACGTAAGGCAGTGATACCTTGTTCCACAGATGGCAACACTTCCATTCCCTCATGAACCCTTGTGTTTCCTATTTTAAACCGAGCTGTGTTGTGCCGATTGAATCAACTGCATTGTTGCCATTGGCTCTTGTAGTCTGCTCTTATCACGAGGTCCACACTGACAACCTATACGTGTGACCCTGTATCTACCAAAAATTCATATTGTTTCCCTTTCCAACAAGCCACCAACGAAAAATCCGTGTCTACGTACGCAATGAATGCACTTCTATTTAATGGGAACGTTCCTCGACGGAAAGAAGATTCCTGTTGTTTAACGATTTATTTTTCCTATTGTAGTTACCCTGCTTCTTTGACCTACACTCCTGTGCCTTATGACTAATCCGTTGACAATTAAAACATTGTGGTTGGCGACACTGTCCTTTAGAATGACCCTTTCTTTTGCAGCGATAACATGCTTTGTTCGACACAAACATTTTCTGATCATTCCGTGACTTAGTAGCACTATCTGTCTCTTGCAGATATCTGGTTACCAGCAGCGTTTCTGTTTCACCTTGCGGATTCTCGTTCTCACTCTGCGAGAAAATTCTGGAGAAATTCCCCTTAGGAACACATCCAGCGCCCGATCCTCAGCCTTTCCAAATAAAACTGCAGCAGCATCCGGTTTCTTACTCAACTCGTTAAGTTGGGCGTTCAGCTTGCATAACCTGTCCGAAAATGCTTCGACAGTCTCATTTGGCAATTATCAGAGATTACTTAAATTTGCTCGAAAGATACGAGCAATATTTTGTTTTTTGTTCCCTTGCTTTAGACATTGCCAACTCTGTGGTTACTTTACATTTTCCCAACAACATAAAGTGTCTGGCAGGTAGCAGATCAAGTTTTAAAAAAAATGGTTCAAATGGCTCTGAGCACTATGGGACTCAACAGCTATGGTCATCAGCCCCCTAGAACCTAGAACTACTTAAACCTAACTAACCTAAGGACATCACACAACACCCAGTCATCACGAGGGAGAAAATCGCTGACCCCGCCGGGAATCGAACCCGGGAACCTGGGTGCGGGAAGCAAGAACGCTACCGCGCGACCACGAGCTGCGAACATCAAGTTTTAAATCTAGCTTAAAATCAATTCTTTTGGGCAACCCGTGCTATTCCATGGACGAGTTTCTGTTTCAGAACTGCTAAAAAATGATGTACCTCTAAATGTAGTTGCATGTGTAGAACTAAAAATTTCAGTATTATTAATATTAGCACTATTCATGTGTGTGTATATAGCTAGTAATCTGACTTGTTCCATATCATATCGATAAAATAATCTTGCAAATGATCTATGGAACGTGACATAACTAAACTAAACTTAAAAGCTCATGGTACATGAAGTATGTCTTAGCCTCACCTGACAAGCGCAGTTTGGCAATCTGCAGTGATGTTCGTTCAGACCAGTTGCACAAGCTGGCTGCGGATAACACATCCTGCATAAAACATAGTGATATCCTCTGACGTTTTTCCAGAAAAAGAGGAAATAAGATTAGCCGTTACAGGATACGCGGATGGGAAAGGTATTGCCAAAATTGATTTTAAATCATTAGGACCTGATTGTGAAGGACCTCCCATTTGACTACGTACGGTAATAATGTAACATGTTTTGTAGGAGCTGATACCGTGTCTGCTGCAGTAGCTGCTCGCGTTTGTGCAGTTTTCTTTTCTACCATAGTAAGCCTTTCACACCACACACGATATACACTACAACGAATATCTAAATTTTCCTATTACGTCGTCTCATCGACACCCAATGACACTTAACCGAGTTCTCTTTTGGATGACCACACTGAAAGTGGAATTTATGACAGGAATAAACCTATTACCGTGCGTTATGTGTCTAGACAAGCTACAAATTTTACAGTCCACCAGTACAAAGACACTTTACTCCGGGACAACAGGTAAATCCGGAAAAAATCCGCGAATTTTCTCATCCGGAAGAATTTTTCATTGTTTTAGTTTCGAGTTAAATTTTTGTAATTTTGACTGGTAAGAACTAATACTCCGCTACTGCAGTATGATATTGTAGTAATATAACATAAACGAGAGAAAAACACCAATATAAAACTTAAGCTGCAATGACAATGCTCCATTTACAACAATAAAACACAGTCCGCAAACAACAAAATGTGTCAAAGGCTTTAGGACGAAGAGCATGTACTACTAAGTAACAAAAAACTGCTTTCCATGAACGTGGCGTCATGACAGTTTCAATTAGGGCCGTTTAGCAATTGCCGGTGGTTCATGCGCAGAGCTGAAGTCGCATATCAGCGGCTTCTTCTGCTTCTATATTCTTGTAGTGTGACTGTTAAATGTATAAGCTGTACCTGCAAGTAGCAAGATTCACGCGTGCGCAGAGCAGTCAGTTGGACCGGTCTCCACGTGACCCGCTTTTACGTTTCGTCACTTTCGTGATTTTGCTTTTCTTCCTTCGTTCACAACTCTTACGTCAAATAAAAACAAAACGGTTTTCTTTGGCTGGGAGCTATGAAATGAATTAAAATACATTCATATAATTACGGAAAACTAAAATATGTTGTTAGTTCCAGTTTGCTGATTTTATTTTGTTTCCACGTTACTGGCAATCAAGCACTAATCGCTTTGAAGAACAATGAAGTTATTTTTTACGGTTTGTTAAAGAAATTTGGTTTTTATTAATCTTTTCCGCAGAGGCAGTAAATTTATTTGGAATGGAGAGTTTCATTCCAAAACTATTAGCTAGTTTCAACTGTTCGCTGAATTTCAAGTGCACGTTTTCATCTTCTGGTACATACGGCAGTATGCCATAATAAAGAACCAAACATGAGATGATACAGCAACGGTACGCCAAGAGAATTGGCTTCCCGAATACCACACTGAAAAGGTTTAGCAGAATTTATGTGTATCTGCCTTCCGCGAAACACAGTGTTTCTCCATCACAAGACTTTTTGCTGAACTTGTCTGTTCCCTTCTGTAGGCTTGACGTAATTCCTTAATATGTGTTATTTATGGCTTAAATTTACAGAACGCTATTCGTCAGTAAATTATAGACTGGAAGCACGCCGTGTTTTATCATTGTAACTCTCACAAGGCTTTATATTTATTCCTGGAGTAGAATATAAACTGTCAATCAGTTTCTAGGTTTCACAAGTAACGTTTTTAATTTTTATACAGTTTGAGAAAGTCATGAAAAGCTTATTGTTCTTAGTTCTGGTGTATAAAAACCTTTTTATTTTTGCAAGAAAATTGTATTCTTTATTACAAGCTTTTTGCAATGCTGTCTAGATGCAAACTTCAAAGGAAATGCTACTTAACAGTATTGCAGTGAACCAATAAAAAAAAAGTCTATGTTGAAGTCGCCGCATAGCGAACTTCTAATGTACTTTGAGCTACGTCATCGCAGCTGCTCATGTGCAGTAATCATCATGTCTTCTGGCGCTCTCTGGCAACTGCTCAAACGAATCTAAAATTCCTAAACAACACTCGGGAAAATATTATGAACAGTGGTTTGAGAAGCATTACTTTCAAAGTAAATTTATTTTTACGCAAGATAAATTACGTTAGGTGTGAGACTATGCGATGAATTTCTTAAATCACAAAGCGTTTGACTCTCATTCAAACCTTAACACTTCCAGCAACAGCCACTTGGAAAAATTTTGGGCCCTGAAGACCAGCCATTTATGCCATTATTTCAAGTTTTACCAGTACATTTGCATTTTATAAAGACTCCTATTATTACTAGACTAATTACTATTTAGCTCTACAGGGCCTTTATACTGAAATGGTTCTCCACACCACCTAGTATTGACTTCTATGTGTGTGAGTAACTGTTTGTTCACTGTTGTGGGTAAATACATACAGCGTACACAGGGCGGTGTGTGAAACTGATAGCGATTACACTCTTCCGCTGTTGTAGAAATCTGCTCCAGATGCTGCAGATACCGTGTTGAGCTGAAAGTGGTAACCAAAGTACGGAGAAATATTCTTCGGGGCTCTGTTGCATAGCAATCAGATTGCTTTCAGTTCTGAGAAATGTCCAGTTACTATTGTGGATTTGAATGATCCATGAAGTGACTTCTTTTCCGAAGAAAACATCGAACTATTTCACTAGAACTGAACGCTCCCGTCGGAACTGTTCTCAGCTGTGGGATATTAGTAGATCACAATAGCAGTATATCGCTGGGTGTATAATAAGACGTACCTTCTTGAAATGAACAATATTTTATTGTTCTATTAACTGATTTCCTTCCATATGCACTTATATTTTACAATATGAATCACAAACTCGCAATGGCGTCGATTTTTACATCACAAGAATGGCTCTCCTCTCCTCAAAAAAAATTCTTAACAAGAACAAAACAAAAAAAACTATATCCTAAGAATAATTATGTGAGCGCTGACCGCCACAGAGTAATAAACAATATCTTTGTCTCTCTCTCGCACTGTCACAGCAAGTTACGCTGCATGGTACATCATATATGCCCCTCTTGTGGACGAACGTTTTTGGGCAAAAACAAACACGAGCGTTCACACAACACTATATCGATGATTGTTTATGACGCTGTATTAAAGTCCACTAGAGTATTAATGTCCACTGTATTTCTTATGATATTTGGTATTAGTGAATGACTATCTAAATGTAAATTATAGATTTGGTGCATATACTGCTGACAAAGGCTGTTCTGAATTCCTGATGCAGCATATATGCATAGCTTACATGCTGCTTTTATTCATTTGTCGAGGATGGCATGAGATGTGATCAGAAACCTTTTTCATCATCACTCAAAGCTTCTGTCACTCGCCTTGGGATGTCTCAAACGGATAATCTAGCCATTCGGCCAAGCCCCACAAAGGAAAACCAAGGAAAACCTCGGGGTAGATTTACCATCCTCGTATTTCTCATTTGCAAAGATAATTAATTGAATTACAATGGAAAATAAAAAAAATATTTACAATATGGATTTTTTTTTTGTTGAATGAATTTAAACACTGTTCACAAAAGAAACACAACACTGTTAATCTTCTGTGTCTTGAGGTGAACCGTCGACGCGTTGATTTACGTCCATCTACGATTCCCTTCTATCAGTCATCTCCAGGTAACTGATTGCATTCTATTCCCATTTCACTGTCTCCTCGTGGGTATTATGGTTTTCCGCATATGGTTAACATGAAAATAAGAGTCAGTGTAAGTTCCGTGGAAAAGGTGTTTGATCTATGCTGAGCTGAAATAGAATCTAAGATTAAAGTTTTTTCTAATTCTCTGTCCTGAATTCGAAATATTCGGAAGTCGTAAGGTGTTCTTCATTTCTATCAACAACCCTAGAATGCACTATACACAAATCCAACTGGAGCTGCCGTGTCAACTTATGCTCGTCATCCTTCAGATGGACTTTAACACTTGTTGATGTGCTTGTAACTGAAAGGCATTCGCTCAGTTGGTAACTTCGCGAGCAACAATTGATACAACATAATTTACATACACAGGTATGTTACAACAATAGTACAATTCTAAAGACAATGTTCATCACAAAAGATTGAAACAAAGTGATATGCGTCCTTTTAAAACTGAGAACGGGTTACCCCTTCCAAACAGCATGACTTCAGCTCAGCGAGTAAAAAAAACAAATACAAACATACATTGAGATTGTTAAATTGACATAAGAAAAAAAATATCTTGCCATAGACCAGATTCATTTGAGTTACTAACCCATGGTCATTATGCATTGTGAAACCTGATTGAAGTTACTATCAACTAAATAAAAATTAAAAAAATTTTAAAAGAAATCATTCATACTATAGCTAAATTCTCTGTATACTGAAAAGAAAACTTATCTTTACAGTGGAAAACAAATACATAATGTCTGCATATCTCTCGTACATTATGCCTGAAAAGAAAAACTAACTACTAAATTGCAAAAAGAAAGAAACTATCCTAAGTATGATTCATAGGTTTAATGAAAATTTTGTAATCAATATTATTTGATAAGAATAGTATTTTCAATCTTCAGAATCTTCAGTCATCATGAAATTGCTTTAACAAGTGATGAGGATACATTCCTTTCACCCTTCCATTCTTCACATCCTTCAAAACATAAGTTCCTGGATGGGGTATTTTGGTAATCACAAATGGTCCTTGATACAGTAATTGCCATTTTGTGTTCTTCCTCTGTATAAGTGAAGCCTTAGGATGAGTTTTTACTAAAACTTGGTCTTTCACTTTATATGTTTTTATTTTTCCAAGTCGATTGTCAAAATATATTTTCCTTTTTCTTGCCTTGTCCATTATATTAAGTAAGGATTGTCGTACTTTATTTTGTAGGTCTATTTTGTTAATAGCTACTTTAGGAATTGGTCGAATCCAGTCATTCTGTTCCTGTTTTCCAAACATCAGTTCGTATGGGGTGTATTCCGTCGTAGTATGTGGCATATTGTTTACAATTTCCTGAAAATCGTGAAGATAATCGATCCATTTGGGTTGCTGGTTGTGGCAATATGTTCTCATGAACCGGTTTAATTCACGAAAAATTCGTTCCACGGGATTCGCCGAAGGGTGGTACACTGATGTTAGAATTTGTTTTATATCACAACTGGCTAATGTTTGCCTCCAACGAAATCCAGTGAACATTGACCCATTGTCAGAAAGAATAGCCTCTGGTTTGCCAACCTTGACTATATAATCCTTGACCAGCTTCTTGGCTATGGATGCAGCAGTAGCTGATTTTAATGGATAAAGTTTGACATACTTAGTAAATATATCAAGAAAAGCTACAATATATTTGCATCCTCCCTTTGATGATGGTAGAGGACCACAGACGTCGACCGAAATGATTGACAGCGGTTTAGTGGGTATAATAGGATGTAGGAAATCTTTCACACAAAAATTTCCTGGTTTGGCTAGCTGACAAATTTTACATTTCCTTAACTGTCTGTGCACTTTCCTGCGAATGTTTGGGAAGTAGCAATATGCTTGAATCTTCCGAGCACACTTTAATACTCCAAAATGTCCCCAAGTGACGTGCGTGTGCAAAATTAAGTCATTCTCATTCTTCTCGGGAATACACACCTTCCAATTATCTGAATCAAGATGCCCTTTGAAGAATAAGACGTCGTTCTCAACTTTGTACAGTCTCTTCAGATCATCGTTTCCAGGCTTTGCTAAAGTTTCCTTTATTGAATGCCAACGAGGATCTTCATTCTGCAGTTTTTCCATGTTCTTACACATGTCAAGAAAATGTTTCCTATATATTCTATCAGTCATTATAAGAACATTAAATTCGGACGGATTGTCCGTGATGTTGATAGTTGACAAATCTCCATCTGGCATTCTAGACAGTGCATCAGCGATGAAATTATCCTGTCCGCTTAGGTATTTAATTTCAAATTGAAACTCTTGGAGTGAGAGCGTCCATCTTGCTAATCTTGGATGTAATAATTTACATGTTTGCAAAAAACTTAACGCTTTGTGGTCACAGTATACTGTTGTCTTCGCTCCATATAAGTAATAGTAACATTTCTTAAATGACCAGACTACGGCCAATGCTTCCCTTTCGGTAGTCGTATATGTTCTTTCACAAGCAGTTAAGAGTCGGCTAGCAAAGGCTATTGGACAGAAAGTTGATTTTCTGTCTATCATCCTTACTTGGAAGAGGCATGAACCTATTCCAATTTCCGAAGCATCTGCCATTAAACCGAATTCTTGGCTCATATCTGGATGATATAATATTTGTGAATTGACTAAGGCATGTTTTATTGCTTCAAATGCATTCTGACATTGTTGCGTCCACACCCACGGACTATTTTTGCGCAACAAGCTGTACAACGGTTCTGCATTAATAGAGTGGTCGTGAATGAAACGCCTGAAGAAAGAGACAACTCCGAGGAAGCCCTTTAACTGCCTTTTTGTTGTTGGAAGTGGAAAGTTTTTGATTGCCTTTAGTTTCTCGGAGTCCGGTAAGATGCCTTTTCCATTTATAAGATGACCCAAAAATTTGATTTTATCTCGAGCAAAGTGGGACTTTTGCAGATTTGCGGTTATGCCTGCTTCCTTGAAACGTTCTAACACTCTTCTCAATAAATCAACGTGCTCCTCCCATGTGGTCGTAGCTATGAGCATGTCGTCCACAAACAAAGTTAAATTGCTTCGAAGTGCAGGTCCCAATGCATAATCTAGAGCATTTATAAAAACTCCTGAGCTCACGTTTAACCCGAAAGGTAAAACCTTAAATTGATAGCTTCTACCTGCATGTACAAATGCGGTGTACTTTTTTGATGGTTCGTCTGGAGCCACCTGCCAAAATGAACTTCTCAAATCAATATTTGTTAAGTATTTCATCCCCTCGAACTTTTGAATTAGCTCATCGATATTTTCCGGATGAGTTCGCACGGGCACGATAATCTTATTTATCTGCCGTGCGTCTAGCACGAGACGAACTTTTCCTCCCTTTTTCGAGACAACATGAAGCGGACTATAGTATGGACTCGTCGAAGGTTCGATCAGATCCCATTCAAGCATCTGGTGGATTTCCGCATCAACTGCCTTTCGTTGGTGCCACGGTACTGGATAAGAAATACGGCAGAAAACTTGGTGTGGTATCACATCTAAATGACATGTGTATCCCTTGATTACACCAGGTCTTTCTTGAAAGACTTCATGATATTCCTGTAGAAGATCATATAATTGCTTTCTTTGGTGTTGTTGCAAATATTCAGGTTCTTGTACCTTTTCATATACCGTATCTTCAGGGTTTAAAACTGGTTGCAAGTAATTAATTTGGTAATACCGTACAGGTTTGCTATGTATCCACTTTATTTGCAGCTTTCGTCCCTGACAATACTTTCCATGGGTACTATATTCCCTGAGAAGATTCACTTGATGTTTCTGATCCATTATTGTAAAACTGGCACGGCCTAGAGAAAAATCGATATGCCAATTTCTCTCTCTAAATTCATCTATACCCAGGATACAGTCCTCAACCAATTTTTCTATTACAAGGAACGTGCAATTTATAGCTACATTTCCTATATCTAACTGGAGTTGAGTCTGCACTTTAACCTGAGAAGACTTATGACCAGTAGGACCTACAATTCTACAACATTGAACAGGAAAAACCGGTGGATTTGCTTTCTGGAGTATTCTTTGAAATAACTTCTCAGAAACGACATTTACTGCTGCTCCTGTATCTAAAGTAACTTGCACAGTAATGCCTTCAATTGCCGCCTGAATTTTCGCAACAGGTTCAGTGATATGTTCCTCTTGACAAGGCATCATATCTTTCTGAAGTTCTTCTATTAATAATTTGCCATCATTGTACCGAAAGAAATTGACGCTTGATTTTTCGCCCCTGAAAACTTCCTCGACTGCACCGTCGGGGCTTCTGACAGTCGAGTTTAGTTTGACGATCGTCCATTATTAGTAGATCTCTGCTCCGTTACGTCGGTTATTATTGGTGGTTGATTTCTCCATTCATTTGCATTATCATTTGGTATCCAACCTGAAGTTTGTGGTTGGTTGTGATATTCTTGGGTTGGTTGCTGATATCGGCGTTTTTGCTGATAATTCCCTTCTTGATAGTATCCTTTCCTCTTCTTATTATTCTTCCTCCATTTCCGTTTATATGTTTGTTCACATTGTTGGTCATGATTACACTGGTCGGGATTTTCGTTACCAAATTTCACGTTTTTCTGGAAATAATTCACCTGTGGGTTTGGTGAATTGTGTGCAAAAGGTTTGTTTCCATACTGTTTGTTGTTACTATTATATTTGTTAGGTTGGTAACTTGGCTGGTTATAGCGCACACGTGATTCTTCGAACAGAATGTCTATTGAATCCAATGTGGCTAGAAAATCTTCCACATGTTGTTCAGGCACATGTAGAAGTTTTTCCTTAACTTCAAGTGGAAGTTTGCCCTTTAATATTCGAATGACATCCTGCGTCGGGATTGGTTCATTCCAGTATTTACTTTTATTTATATACTTCTCGAAATACTTTCTTAAAGATCCATTTTTGAAAGAAAAAGGTTGTGGGTCAAAAACTTCTTTACGTAGTCTTTCTTGTACTCCCTTATTCCAGTATTTGTGCAAGAAAGCGCGTTCAAATTGGTCATAATCTTGACACCAATCGGATGCTTCTGACGCCCACATCGATCCATCTCCATGTATGAATCCTGCACCGTACATAATTTTTTGTTGCTCAGTCCACATTTGCGGCAATATCCCTTTAAATTGCTTGATAAATACCACGGGATTGATTGACTTCCTTTCGGGAATAAATATCTGGAATTGACGATATTTAAGCATTTTTTCTTCATTCATGGTCACAGGTGTATTCTGGTGGCTACTTCGCGGCGAATGATAATCTCGATCATCTGTTTCTGGTTGATTACGTAAATATGCACCAATACCTGGATATTGTTGCATGGATTCGGTTTCACTGGTTTCATCAGGAATAATGTCTGCCTTTGATAAACTGCAAGTAGTATGTGCCCCTCTAGTATTAACTAGACCTTGCTGGCATGCTTTTAATGTATTTTCTATCTTTGCTTTCCAAGCAGGAAATTCATCTCCTATATTCTCCTTAATCTCTTTAACTTCTACCTTAAGTTGTTCTTGTGCAGCTTCGTTGTTAACTTGCACGTTAGAAACCGTTTCTTTCAAGGTTTTGTCAACATAATTTCGCACTGTCTCGGTTTGCTCTTTCGCCCAATCTTCAATGTCCTTAGAGAATGCGATCTTATGTTCATTGAAAAGTTTCTCTATGTGTTTCTCGCCTTCGAGACTGAGAGTGTCTATCCTCCGAGTAAGCTCAATGACAGCTTGCTCGTTATCGTGCTTAATTGTATTCACGTCTTGCGCAATAGTGTTCTGTACATGAATAACTTCCTGCACTTGATGATTTAGTGTATCTTGACGACATAAGATGTCTTTGTATTTGTTTGTTAATTCCTGATACTGTTGTTCTTGTGTAACTATGAGTTGTGCCTGACTGGTAATCAAGTGACTCTGCTTTGTTTCCAAACTCTGGAATTTTTCAGTAATCTTATCATTTATTTCTTTTAGTTTATTAGATTGCTCCTGAGCCAAATTAAATTGCGCACTCTCCAATACTTGGAATCTACGATTCACGTCGTTTGCAAAATTAGATTGCGATGTTTCCAATGCCTTAATCCCTTGTGTTATGACAGTCAAACTTGACATCAGCTGGGATAACAAATCGGTATTCTCAGCAATTGGCGATTGCACTGGGCTTAATGAGGATTGTACCGACACAATTTTCGGTACAGTCATTTCGTTTTCGCACGCGTCTGTGTCAGAGATAAAATTCATGTTGTTTGTTGGTTGCTGCATATTTCTCTGGACTTCTTTCGACATATGAATGTCGGAACTAGCAACCGTTTGTGTCGACGGCGTGAGCGCATTAATTATTGCTGGTTGCTCAGTCGTAATCGACATATCTCTAACTACGGCGGTATTAAATTCTGTGGCACTAGTTGACGATGCATTCACACTATTTAATTCATTTTGTGGCATTGTGATGCGTGCTTGCTTATTGCCTTTGAACATAGATCTAGTTACCACCATGTAAATGAGCAATTGACAGTTTCTCCTCTAAATAAGTCCTACAAAAGTGACTATTGAACTTTTACACACGCAAAAAAACGTTAATGTCCTAATGCTGTCAATGTACACTTTACAATGTGACACAAACACAGTACATAGATAACACATAAAATATTGTCTTACTATATCTACTGAAATACAGGAATTCTAGTAAAAGTAATATAGCAACACTATTTATACTTAGAAAATTAATAGCTGAAAGGTAACTAAATGCATAAATGCTCAAGAAAGCTAGTAATTCAAATGTTCTGGCCTTTTAGAAGTTTCTGCTCGGCTGCTGGGACGGCGTACTCGTTCTCTTCACAAGATACTCCCGCACGTTCAGTTAGCATGAAACATACAAAGGACCATAATGTAGTTACTCTATAAAACTAGACATATATACACACAATGAAACATTAATTACTAAATTACTAACATGGTTATATTTCATGTTCACTATGACTGTTGTATCAGGATCGTGTCCTGTCTAACGGTAGACATTTATAAAGACTCCTATTATTACTAGGCTAATTACTATTTAGCTCTACAGGGCCTTTATACTGAAATGGTTCTCCACACCACCTAGTATTGACTTCTATGTGTGTGAGTAACTGTTTGTTCACTGTTGTGGGTAAATACATACAGCGTACACAGGGCGGTGTGTGAAACTGATAGCGATTACACTCTTCCGCTGTTGTAGAAATCTGCTCCAGATGCTGCAGATACCGTGTTGAGCTGAAAGTGGTAACCAAAGTACGGAGAAATATTCTTCGGGGCTCTGTTGCATAGCAATCAGATTGCTTTCAGTTCTGAGAAATGTCCAGTTACTATTGTGGATTTGAATGATCCATGAAGTGACTTCTTTTCCGAAGAAAACATCGAACTATTTCACTAGAACTGAACGCTCCCGTCGGAACTGTTCTCAGCTGTGGGATATTAGTAGATCACAATAGCAGTATATCGCTGGGTGTATAATAAGACGTACCTTCTTGAAATGAACAATATTTTATTGTTCTATTAACTGATTTCCTTCCATATGCACTTATATTTTACAATATGAATCACAAACTCGCAATGGCGTCGATTTTTACATCACAAGAATGGCTCTCCTCTCCTCAAAAAAAATTCTTAACAAGAACAAAACAAAAAAAACTATATCCTAAGAATAATTATGTGAGCGCTGACCGCCACAGAGTAATAAACAATATCTTTGTCTCTCTCTCGCACTGTCACAGCAAGTTACGCTGCATGATACATCATAATTTGATATATCTTAAAGGAGTAACATACGCTAAAAAGACCTATATTATAAGTGAAAGTTCAGCTTTTCTTACATCTATACTATATGTTTATTAATTTAAACCTTGAACTTTCGTTTTTCTGTGTTAATGGTAATTGACAGCTGACTACATCACATGCCCTATACTCTCAATAACTGCTTTAATTTACTGGCGAGATAACGTAACAAACTATGATTGGCTGACAGACGATTGTCACAATTTCGATTTCAGTGCTTCGGAAACTTGCAGCGTACTTGTTGCTGCGCATCAAAGATCTTTCCAAAACACATTATTTTTTGCTGGGTTTCGTTTCCTAAAGTGCCTGGAAGTTTTACCATGGTATATAAAACCTTTACCATTCAAAAGATTGATAAGTTTTACAGCTCCGAGGGAAAGTGTATTGTCACTTAACATGCAGAAAGTGTATCTACACCCGAAAAATATGTATTTTCACCCCAGAAAAAGCTTATTTTCAAATTCAGGAAAAATCCAGAATCTTTTTTTTTTTCTTGTCCACGTACACACCCTGTTATTGCAATTTCCCTTAAATTCAGATACAGGCTTTGTAAAAAGTAACTCTGAACACTATTTTTTATTCTGGACATGATCACCACCAAAACATACTTGTGTGAGAAACAAAGCTTCTTAGTGACTCACCCCACAATTGCAACTGTTGGTGTGGCTCTGTACGAAATGCTTCGTACCTTGTGATGTAGATGCTGAAAGGTCAGAAGCAGAACCACTTCCTGACACCAATTTTGCAAGAGGTGACTATTGGGAGGGCGTAAGTAGGGCTGGTTCTGTGTCAACAGGCACTCTCCAAGTTCACTCCTTGCCAGTTTTCCTCAGAAGGGTGGTAGTGACCTGTGGTCTCTAGGGGGCGCAGTGAATGAAGATTCAGAATTATTTATTTATTTCCATGACAATACTGGTAGCATCTGGAATCATGGTTGGTATCGTCAGTCAATGCCCGCTGAGGAATCACATCGTAAGCGGCATTCAGCCCACTCAAGGCAGCTGAAACCGTACACTTCGTTCCAGCCAGCTGCTGCACTGGCAGTTCGCCACTTGTTGAGGCCCCAGCACTGGCTGTACCGTGATGCTGAAGTGGTGGGTGGTAGCGGCACATATGCTAAACTTACACATGCTGACTTGGGAGGTGTCCTGTCCCCTCCAGCTCACCACCTTTCTTCGTCATCCGTCATACCGCGATGACGGTTATCATGTAGCCGAGAAGTTCGACGATACTGAAACTTCCTGGCAGATTAAAACTGTGTGCCGGACCGAGACTTGAACTTGGGACAATACTGGCCTGCCATCCAGGTACACGCTATTCGGTTAACCAGAATGTCAGAAACGCTGATGTCCTGATCCTGATGGGTAGAAAAGGCCTCCAAGTACTCCAATCTGCGACAGAGGAAGACTCAGATGTTGAAATCTGTGACCGGTGATTATTATGAGGTAGCCAACCCTCCCAGTGGCAGATGTTATTCTCCATAGTGTGCAGGAAATCTGCAACAGATTTGTGCCAGATATCACTTCGTTGCAGTCAGGGAATGGAGTGCAAACATTATGTACACCACCCTCGATCCATCTGACCGACTGCCCTATGAGCTAAACTGCTGCTGTATTTATGGAGCGAAGTAGTAGCTGATGGTTATGCATCATCGTTCATCATTACTGCATAGGGCTTGCTATTACAGAGGCATCAGCAGTTTTCCTTGTGGTGTGATTGCTTAACAAGTTTGTTATAGTATAGAACCAGTTCGTAAAAGCTCTTGCTACTGTTTGTTGCATTCGCCTTAGCCTTGAAGATGACAGGAGCCTGTTTACATGCTCTGGCCAACTACATTCTGATGAACCCTACTATGTGGCTTGCCAGAAATGCTGATGTGTTTGCTCTGAACCACTCCTGGTTGTGAAATGTTTTCATTGTTGCTGCCTCGTGCAAGATAGCTTCACTCTGGGACTTTGAAAATTTTATCCATTTCACTGCCCTGTACAAGACTGGCATGCAACACCACCTGCTCGTGCCGATGCATATTGAGCAGAGAACTGGGCCACAATGACACTGCTACAGGGATAGATGATAGCATGTCTTGTTTATATTAAATCTTGTGTTTTTATTGTTTTGAATCTAAGAAATTATGTTTCACAACCGTCAGTATCGAGAAGAGTTTTGTGAACCTGATTTCTCATTGCAAAATTAATCACAGGTTTATAAAAATTGGACCAAGTGATTTTTATGGCTGGTGAGGAGAGGGGAGTGGGTGAGGAGGATGTATGGTTGTAGAGGTGCGTTCTGGCACCTAAACATTTAATAATTAAGCACTGCTATAAACATATAAACCAGAGACTCTCGTAGTATTCAGTCCCTTAAGCAATGTCTATTGTGCCTCATGGGACAGATGCTGACTCCTCCATCCAGAAAGATATTTTTGCAAACTGAACTCACATCCTGTCCTGTAAAACAGACAACTTATCAATTTCAGGCCAGAATATCTAATGACTGGCTCCTCATTATGCATGCACAATATTTTACTCTGTGTCAGTAAAGGAATTTTGTGTAAAATCTCTGACATTACGTTCTGCAAGAACTACACACTCCCCCTCCCTCATTCCCGTACTTCTCTCTCAGTGTGTGTGACAACAGGTGTGGTCCCATTAACTAGTCGTGTTTGACATCTGACCACACATAAAATGAAAAATGGTGCTGGTGGATTGTGAACTGCTTTAAGTTTGTTACATAGATTTACACTCAACCATACATGGATGTTTTTTATTTTTTAAGTTAATTGTGTGTGATTGTTGCAGATGCCTCAATTCTAAATAAAAGCTTTTCCAGAAACAGTGATCAGCTAGGGATTGTTACTTTAATTAGTATGCCTGGCTGTGTTGCAGCTTTAAGACTCATTTACAGAACATTCCCTTGGTGTCAGATTGTCCTCCTAGCGAATGATACATAGAAAAGGGCAAGGTAAAAAGTGTAAGTTGTCACAGAGATGCCACTGGTACCAGTTTTTAAAAAAATGAGTTTTGGTGGTATAATCTGATCAACAATCTAAACCAAGTATGTAATTTGATGTGCAGTATAGGTAGTTCCTCAACATTTCTTGCATGCTACATTCAATAAATATCACAACATAGCTCACCTTTCTGTAATTATGAAATAAGTTGTTCATACTGTCTCCATTGTTTTTCTAGGAAAGGCTTTACCTGAAAACCATAGACACCTTGTGTTTCCAAATGGTACATTAGTAATAAGAAATATACACAAGAGTGATAATGCTGGATATGTGTGTGTGGCATCCAATCCTGATGGCCAAACTTCGAGGAGCAAGCTGAATGTGCAGGTCATGGGTAAGAAATATTTAAATGAGTAATGCCTTAACCACAAGAATTTAATGCTACAACATTTTTAATAACTAAAACATTTTTAATAACTAAAAGATTCTTTCTGCTGCATTATATACAGAAGTTTAAAGTGATTGCCTGTTATAAATCATTAGATTTCCGCATTATCAGGCACAATCTAATAATGAAAGTTTCATCTTTTTAACATGGAAAACTAATAATGAACAAGGAAACAGGAAAACAGGGGACTACTATGAACTGTATAGTAAATACATTATTGTAGCCAAGACACACTATAAATATCTACTACATTATGGTGAAGGTACTGAAAGAATGTATGATGATGTAAAAGAAATTATTCAGTTTTTTGTGGGAGATGCAAATTTAATTATAGTAAGGGACTGGAATCCAATAGTAGAAAAAGGAAGATAATGAAAAATAGTAGGAGAAGGTAGCCTTGGGGGAGGGGAAAGGCAAAGAACTGAAAGGGATAGCCACCCGGTAGGATCTGGAACAGTACAGTTAATCCTCACAAACAGTTGGTTTAATAATAATGAGAGAAGGTTATATTTTTGGCAGACACCTGGGGACTCCAGAAGGTTTCAGATATTTTTCAAAAACTGACATATTGTCATAGGGAAGCATGTGACCTTATAAATGGTCATATAATACATTATTATGTCAAGATTGCCTGTTTACTGCATTAACGGTTTCAGCAATTTATTGTCATTTTCAGATATGAGAATTAATCTGTGAAAATTTTCTTCATGAAATATAAACTCAAGTTATATGTGTTCTGAACATCTTGAAATGGTATAAAATATGCCAGTGGAATATGCATCATATTATGACATCATAAAAAACTTTCTTGTAAGTAGATGCTGCCTGTAGGAAAATTGAAAGACAGAAAGGTGCAAGGAACATATAAATGAACAATGCAAATGAAAAACTTGAAGTTAATTTTGTGGAAAGGGAAGAAGAAGTAGGTGAAGATGAGAGGGGAAATCTGGTACTGCAAGAAGTAAGCCCAAAAATGCTTACGTTGAAACATGGCACCTGAATCAGATAACATTCCCGCACAATCAGTGACATTCTTGGGAGAACCGGCCATGATGAAACTATTCCAACTGGTGTGCAAGATATATCACAGAGCTGAAATACCCTCACTCTTCAAAAATAATAATTTTATTTAGAATAAGGTAGGTACACACAGGTGTGAATATTAATCAGCCAAAAGTTTAATAAAATGCTGACACAAATTATTTATAAAACAACGGAATGATTAGTAGAAGCTAAATGTGGGTAATATCAGTTTGGGTCCTCAAAGCATGTAAGAACACATAAGGCAAGACAGACCCTACATCTTATCTTACAAAATAAAACAAAATTAAGGTAATTTTGATTTAGATGAAGCTCTTGCCATCATTGATGGGAATCATGCACAGAAATCTGAAGATAACAGGGATAAAATACGGGAAACAAAGGTTATCTGCAACTTGAACAGAAAAAAGTCAAAGGACATCAAAGGAAAGTAGTTGTTTGGGGGGGGGAGGGGGGGGGGAGTGAGACAGGATTGTAGACTATCTCCATGTTAACAGTCTGCACAGCAAAGCAGATAGTAAAGGAAATCAAAGAGTTTGGAAAAGGAATTGAACTTCAGAGGGAATTAATAAAAACTTTAATGATATTGTGATCATATCAGAGACAATTAAAGCCTTGGAAGACCAATTTAACTGAATGAATAATGTAGGAAATATGCTTCAAGATGAATATCAGCAAATGCAAAACAAGAATAATGGAATACAGTTAAATTAAATCAGTTGATACTAGGGGAGTTAGATTAGAAAATGAGACACTGAAACTGGTTGAAAAGTGTTGCTATTTTGGCAGTAAAATAACTGACAATGGTTGAAGTAGAGAGGATATGAGATGCAGACTGGCAACAGAAAGAAAAGAATTATTTGTTAGCATCAAATATAAATTTATAACAACAGAAATTCCTGAATAGAATAATACATAAAATAAATGAAAGACAATCACTCACCTATAGCTGACTGATGTGCAGTGCATAGAAAAATGCAACAGAAAATAGTGTTCACACTACCTTTTGAGCTCTTGCTGTTTCTCTAGAAAAAGTACACAAAGTGACACCTAATTGTACACACCCATGACCATGATGAGACTAACTGTTGATTGTCAATTACTGAGAGCAGTTGTCTTGGAAGTGGGGACAGGGTAGAGAAGGCTGCACAAGGCAAGGAGCAGGTAGTGAGATAATGTGAAGCAGGTTTTCAGGTCTTTTGACAAATGACCCAGAGGTTGCCCAACAAGGCAAAAGGAGTTCACAGGCAAGAGGAGATAGATAGAGAGGGGGAGGGGGAAAAGAGAGGAGGAAAACAGAGCAAGCTGTATATGAAGTGGAAGAGAGCAAGGGAAGAGAGAAAGGTAGAGGGATGGAAATGATGGAAATGGGAGGAAAGGGGGAGGGTGGAGAGAGAGAGAGAGAGAGAGAGAGAGAGAGAGAGAGAGAGAGAGACAGAGAGCCCATGTGGGTGGGGGGTGGGGGGGAGAAGGGTAGGAAAAGGCAATACATGATCTGGACACTGAAGGAATGGTGTGAACAGAAGACAGAAGGGAAGAGGCATGGTGAGGCAGAGGTTTACGCCAGGAGGATTGTGAGGATGCAAGATGTGCTGAAGAGACAATTCCCACCAGTGTAGTTCACAGCAAGTTATGCAGGAAGGGAGTATCCAAACAGCTCACATAGTGAAGTAGCTTTTGAAGTCATTTTCCTTGTGCTGCACTGCATATTTGGCTACTGGATGGTCAAGTTCACAATTTGCCACAGTTTGGCAGTGGCCATACATGTGAGTAGACAGTTAGTACTTGTCATCCACAGATAATGCTGCACAGTGACTGCCGTATAACTGATGTTTGAAGTGGCTGCTTTCACACTTAGCCCTGATATTTATAAGTGAGGAAATTCCTGGGACTGGGCTGCAGCAGGAGGTGATGGATGGGTGTATGAGACAGATCTTGAATCTGGGCCAACTACAAAGGAATGATCCATGACTTCAACAGGTACTTCACTACGTGAGCCATTTGCGTTTTCCTTCCCAGCAGTAGTTTCTCTGAACTATGTAGGTTGGAATTGTCTTCCCAGCATATGCTGCTCTCACTCAATCCTACAGCCCTAAACTTCTGCTAACCTGTTTTCCACTGTCTCATGTTACCTTCTATCCACACAATTTCCACCCCATCCATATCAAGTACTGTCTTCTCCTACCACTGCCCCCCCCCCCCCAACTCTCCCATGTGGGCATTTTCGCTCTCTTTTTCTCTCTCCCCTCCCACTACTCCTTTTATCACTCTTTCCCTTTCTCCCTTCCTCATTCCCGTTCATCTCCACCATCCTTACTTTCCTCCCATCCCTTTCTTTCTGTCCCTTCCACCTCTCTATCTATTCTAGCTCAGCTCTCTGCATTCCTTCCATCTTGTTCTGCAGCCTCTGAGTCATCTGTCAAAATATCCAGCTCACACTTATCCCACCTCGCCCCATGTATGCTTCCCTACCACCCTCCCATCTCCATGTACCAAGGCAACTTCTCTCAATAATCGACACTCAACAGTTAGTCTCACTGTGGCACAGTGTGTGTGTTTATGATGGTTGTATGTGTCAATGTGTAGATTTTTGCTAAAGAAAGAGCAAGAGCCTGCAACCTAATATTAATACTGTTTTCTGTCATATGTTTCTATGCTCCACACATCAGTTAGTTATAGGTGAGTGTTTGCCTTTCCTTTATTTTACGGTTTATCCCATCCAGGGATGGTTGATTTGGCTGTCTTCCTTCCCATCCCTTTGTACCATTGTTAGTGTCATTATTTATGTACGTACAACTCATTTCTCCATTCTTTATTACTTGACGTGTCTATACATTATTTTCCTCTACAGTAACTGCCTTCAAAATATGCACTGGCCTCCCTCTGTTATGCAGTGTAAATGTCCATTGTTGTAACAGCCCACCACACTAACAACTGCCACACTACAATTCCGTGCTATTGCAGTGACACCCACTTTTTGAACATTTAATGCCAGCTCTGTTTTTAACACATTCTCCAGTAGTGACTTGTGTTGCCCATCTTAACTGTTGGCTGATCATGCTTGTTTGTTTACAATCACATTGTATGATGGTGCATGTTAATTTATGCTCGTGCATGTCAATTTGTAATTGAACTTGTCTATTTAAGAGCATGCCTAGTTGAGTCAATGTAAACATCTATAACGCAACACTTCAGTGTTACTCTTTTTGCCTGCATCCTTTAGCACTTCGTAATTGAAACCTGGCAACAGGACTAGTGCTAAGAGCTGTCAGGGATCTTCTTAAGGCATGTTAGCTACACTACTTGCTTCTTTAAAACACTTTGTGACCTTGCTTTGAACTCCCCACATAAGTCCCAATAAATTAGACCTACCCACCAATTATTTCCATTACCGGTGTAACACTTCAACCATAAATTTTCACCTACTTATTTTCAACCTCTTTTAACCAGTTGTTACTTATCTTTCTCATCATCCCTTTTGTGTCCATACCAATTAGTCAAGAATCCCTGCTCTTACTATCCCTGCCAATTCTGAAAACTCTTCTTTGCCATAGCGAAACTCCAGTAACACATCCTCTTTCTGAAATCCTGTCTGGCACATGGTATACTATGTAATGCGCTTACCATTAAATTGGTGTTTCTTGCTGTGTCCCATCATAGACCAACAACCTTTACCTTTGCTAGTTTCTTTAGCCCATCACCCACACCAGTCTGGTTCTTCATAATAATATGAGGGTAATCCCAAAAGTAAGGTCTCCTATTTTTTTTACAAGTACAAGTACAGAACTTTGTTTGTGTGGCAGTTGGTCACACTGTTATGAAGAGTGCTTCACGCGCTGTGTGTAAACACATGCACGTTGTGCTGAGGCACTCAGTATTGGCCTGGCAGCTGTTGAGAATGGAGCTGCCATTGGATGTTACCGCCATGTGCAAATTGCGCGCAGGTATTCAGTTTTTGAATGCAAAGGGCACTGCGCCGATTGAAATCCATCGTCAATTGATGGAAGTGTATGGTGAGTCAAGCATGGATGTCAAAAATGTTCGTAAGTGGTGAAGAGAGTTAGCAGCTGGTTGAACTGAAATTCATGACGAACAAAGGAGGAGGAGACCGTCAATTTTTCTACATCTACATTTACATTTATACTCCGCAAGCCACCCAACGGTGTGTGGCGGAGGGCATTTTTGAGGGGACAGTGTTGAAGGTTGAGCAAAGCATGTGTGAAGATTGGCAGATCACCCTGGATTATCTCTGCACATTGGTCCCTGAGGTTTCCCAAAGCACCACTCACAGAATTTTAACAGAAACATGAACTACCGGAAGGTGTGTGCAAGATGAGTGCCATGCATGCTGACTGAAGACCACATGCGGCAACAAGTTGATGCTTCCCGCGCATTTCTTCACTGCCTTGCAGCCGAGCAGGACAACTTTCTGGACCCAATTGTCACACAGCTGACAAAACCTGGGCATACCACTTTACACCTGAGACCAAGCAACAATCAAGCCAGTGGAGGCGTCCTTCTTTACCAAAAACGTGGAAATTCAAACAAACACAGCCTGCCAGTAAAGTCATGACAACCATTTTTTGGGATCGGTAAGGGGTATTGTTGGTCAACTTTATGCCCATTGGAACCACAATTAATGCTGATAGGTACTGTGAGACAATGAAAAAACTAAAATAAGCAATTCAGAACTGGAGAAGAGGAATGTTGAGCAAGAGCATACACATTCTCCATGACAACACTCACTCACACATTGCTCAGCAAACCGTTGCTCTCCTGCAACAGTTTCAGTGGAACATAATCACCCACCCATCCTATAGTCCTGACTTGGCACCCAGTGACTATCACCTGTTCCCTAAGTTAAAAAAACATTTGGCTGGAATGCAATTCAGCTCCGACGACGAGGTGAAAGAAGAGGTTCATAACTTTCTGAACAGCATGGCGGCGAGCTGGTATGACATGGGCATGCAAAAACTGTCACTGCATCTACAAAAATTCATCAACAGAAATGGTGATTATGTTGAAAAATAGCTAAATGTTCAAGCTGTAAACTGATGTAAGCCATTGTAGAAATAAACAGGTCTATGTACTTATAAAAAATAGGAGACCTTACTTTTGGGATTACCCTCGTACAATCCAAGCTTGAACCGTACTTGATTGCATCTATTCCTTTCTCAAAATCCTTTTACTCTGTGACCACGACTTCCTGAATGCTGTCACTGCATTATAAACTCTTGCCTACAGTAGTTGAACACCATTCGCAGCACCATGCGAGGAGCTTGTCTCAGCTACTCCTGTCTTATGCCAAGATGGGAACACCTCTAGCCAATAAAGAGCCTACCACTCTGATCCAACCCCCCTGCCAACCCCTCGTAGCTCCATAACCATCCCTTGCTGACTTACTCCACCTTCCACATCCCCTAAATCTTCCTCCATCCTCCATGAGAAACACAGCTCATGAGCACTCATCCCTGAACACTGTTGTCAACTTATTTGCCAGAATTCTGACCTCTGCAGAAGTCCTAGTACTTTCTAAATGCCTCACCTTTAGCCCAAAATGCATGTTCAACCTTGCTGGACTTGTAAATTACCTCATTTCCCTTACCCATTGTATATACAGTAGTAAAATTTATTTACTGCACACCCCACTGACAACAGTCAACCAAAATACCACATAGAGCCTTGTTTGAAGCATTTTTGATCTTCCTCCCAATGAGATCCACCTCCCCTTCCACCCAGTCATCTACTGGTAACTTTTCTTACTTAGTCATTCTTTACTTTCCTAAATCTCCCCTCAGTGAGTCAACTTCACTTATCCCAAAAGTCCTACAGGACTTCCAGAAACTCCTAAAGGTCTTAGGTTCATCGCAAAACCTGACATCTCCATCCATTTCCCACCTCAGACCAGCAACCCCTTGCACTCCTACCATTTACCTCACAGGTCTCCCTGTCAATTGTCCCATTGTGGCTGTGTACAAAGCTCTCACAGAACAAATCTCTGCTTTTGTTGACTAGTGGCACCACACTGTTGTGCATAACCTTCCAACTAACATTCAAGACAGTACTCACTTCCTTCACCACACTTCTTCAATTCCTGTCCCTTTAACTCCAGGCTTCTTGTTCTTCACTGTGGCTGCAACATCCTTATACATCATCATCCCCATGCCCATGGCCCTGCAGCCATGGAACACTACCTCTCCGCGCTTTCTCCTGATACCAGACTCACCACTTCTTTCCTAGTCCTGTGGGCCAACCACATACTGACCCTCAGTTACTTCATTTTTGAAGGCCAAATCTATAAACGAGTCCATGGTACTTCCATGGGTGCTCAGAAGGCACCACCTTATGCTGACTTATTTTTGGACTGTCCAGAGCAATCCTTTGTATCCAGTCAATTCCTTAAACACTTTGTCTGGTTGATAATCACTCATGACATTTTCATGATCTGGTTGCATGGCAGGGACAACCTTCACTCTTTCATCCATAACCTCAACACTTACTCCCAAATACACATCATCTGGTTCTTCTGAACTCTATGAGCCCCTTGCTAGACGTCGACCTCCACCTCTCAGATGGCTTGATAATTACATCTGTTCATATCAAGTGCACCAACAGACAACACTATTTCCATTTTGACAGCTGTTGCTCATTCCATATCAAGATGTCTATTCCTTACAGCCTTGCCACCCATGGATGCAGCATGAAATATACCAATAATGTTACGAGACCATTAAATGACAGACAGTATCCTATCCATAAATAGATCTCCTGTGTCATTTCCTCCTCTGACACAATAACCCTGCTAGCCAGCCACAGACCAGTACTCCTCTGACCACCTAGTATCATCCTGGTTGTGAATAGATCAACCACATCCACCACCCAGGCTTCAATTACCTCTCATAATGCCCTGAGATGAGGAATACCCAACTCAAAATCCCACCAACATCACACAGAGTAATGTTTCCTTGATCACCAACCTACAGAATATTCTGGTCTACCCCAGCTGCAATCCAGCTCCTGATCCTGCACCTCATGAGTCATGGTTCATTCACTTCTGGTCAACCCAGGCTCAAGACTTATCCGATACACCTACCCACTACCTCTTACCACAGTCCAGTCACAGTTTAATGACCTCTTTTGTTTGCTCAATCAGATGACCATTAGTTGTAATAAATGTTCATGGAGTAAAAAATACTTGCCGGGTCTAGTGGTACTTTTGAAGAAAAAAACTCATCTTGTTTTTTGAGGTCTCCTTCAGTCCACTGCTTGAATTTCTTCTGTCTGGAACCCAGGTTCTCTTATAGCTCTGGAAACCTAATAGGTTGACGTGTTTCTTGTGTAACATTGACAACAAACTGATTCGTATGTAATTTTCATATTTAATAGTCCTAGATGCCTTGCTGCCATTAATTACAATATTCACTCATTCCATTTATACACAACACAAATTTACAATTTGTCCAATAACTGAGCACAACAGAAAAAAATTACATCACTCCTTCCTTCCTTCCTGCCAGAAAACACACAACACAAACTCATACACAGTTAACATCGTTCCTAAGTACATCAGTAAAGATATAGTCATACTAAGATCTAAACATGGAACATTAAACTGAAAATAATTTACAGAAAATGAAATTCACTCAACAGCATACTGAACAATTATGATAATATATATTCACATAAACAAAAATTTATCTTTTTATAGTACAGTAATTTTATGAAATTTGTTTTTTAATCACAGGGGTTCAATTTAACCAGATTTTTATGAAATAATTGTTTTTTGTATTTCTCTTTTTAGTCAGGCTTTTTAGGTTTGTTGAATGAGCTTAGTATTAAGTATCAGATTTTAAATGTGTTTTTTCCAGTGTGAATTTTTTTAGATAAATTAATTTTATAGATGTCACTGAAAATTTTATAATTGTGTTAGCACAACATAAACTACTATACAGATGGAGCTTAAAATATTTCAAATACGGTCAAAAAAAGGGTAATATCCTAAATTTGAGAATATGCATGATCCAAATGGGCTATTGCACGTTACACACCCTCTGAGAGTTTCGCTCGCATTGCACTGCAAGGAAAGTCTCACAAATGTGCACAATGTTTACAAATTTGAAAAGCAGAACATGCAGGAAAACAAGTGTTTACGAAATATTACCATAGGTTTCTGTGGCCTGAATAGCTGACAGCTGGTAAAAGGATTCATTTAGTGTGCAATGAATTGGAGGGTGGTGTCCGATGGTTCTTCATACTGCTGATGGTCTTGATGATTTTTTTAGGAGTGGATACAGCTCCTAGGGTATTTCCTACAACATTTCGCAGTGTATCAGCTTCAAAATCCAAAGTTCCCTAATCACATATATGAAACATTTCATGAGGAAATTTCCAGATAAACAAGGCTCTCAGAATCTGCACTTCAAAAAAAGAGAGAAATGTCAAAATGACTTCTTAATTGATTTGAAATTAAGTGAAAAGAATGCCTGGTAAACCCTTAGGCAAAAGCAAATACTAACTCATCTTGAAAAAAATTTTTTGAAAAAGGTTACTTCTAGCAAAAAAATAGATTTTGTCAAAAGTAACTATGCTGTTGAATTTTGTACAAATACTAATTAGTAATATTTAACAAAGTACTTATACTAAGACAGAAACTGTAAAGCAAATATTAATGTATTAGGGGTAACAAGACTAAAACTAATGCTCAACAATCAGCAAATTTTAACTTGAATGCAGAAAATAATAAGATAAATGATTTGTTCTCTTATACACTTGTCTTCCTAAAATTACTCAATTTTTGAAATGTTAATACTATTTTGAAAACAGTCTTTTCTGTTACTTTCAACATAACTGTAAAATATGATACCACTTGCGATATTGTAGATTACCATCCGAATTTCACTACTAAAAAATGCGATACCATATCTCAGATGCAAGTCCACTGTGCCTTTTGGTGCTGTCGAGGCTTGCAATAGCATTTTACACTGTCAATAGTTCATGAAATACTGTGTGCAGCATAGACACTACTAAAATGTCAAAGCATTTGATAAATTTCTGTGTACCATACAAGCACTACTCGGTTCCAGGATAGTAGATTATGTGTATAGCAGTGCAGTTATAAGCCCAGTGTGTTAACATGGCACATCTTCAATTGGGAATACCATATGGCAAAATCTGTTACATAACTAAAAGTTCTTTATGACAAGTTAAGTAAAAATCCAGTTGATGATAACATGTAGCGTGTTTAAACACACAGCTACATTCACTATCAATTTGGTTCAACTCATAGTTGAGGATACTATACAACATCAATGAAATAACTCATATTTATAAGCACTATGGTGAATGTCCATAGAAACATGTCATGTAACTAACACTTAAAGCACAAAAATGAAAATGTCCTTCCCAGATCATGGGGTTGTCTGAAATTTACATACCGTTTCTGGTTGAAAATTCACTTAAAGCTAGATACAATTGGAAAATGTCCACTTAGGTAACACACAAGATCATATACTGTACACAGATGATATTATGTATCAAATTTTGGGAAACAAGTGTGCACAGATTTCAATATCTCTCCTGATAGCTTGTACACACTTCAGTGAAGATAGGATTTGTTTGTTTCAGAGTTGTGTGTCATAGACATCTACATAAAATTGCATGGTGCACTCTGCACTGTTTACAAGTAGTTCAAAGACAAAGAATAGTATACATATATTACTAGTTATCAGACAGTATCTTCAAGATATTTACGAAAATGATAAAATGTTATGCCATGTTTATGGGGTGTGAGTATAGTATTCAATGGCAAAATAGTCTTTGTACCTATTAGTATCTTTCAATAGTCAACCCCATACTCATAGTTGGTTACATAAATAACAAAACATAAAGAAAATATGTAATAGCACTAAGATATTTACAAGTCAATGCATGGACTATGGTTGTGTTGAAACACTTAAAAACTACAATTTCTGTACAGATAAATGTTGATCGTTACATGTTTCAATAAGTCACTGTATGGGTGTAACACTTGGTGCACATCAAGCACAAGACAAATTCAGTGGGGTACAATGTTTTAAAAACTTAGTATATACCTAGATTCAGATTCAGATTCTTTATTGGTCATTCAGCATCATTACATGCAATAGGCTTTGTCAGTTCACTTAACCTATTAATTTTACAAAATAAATTTTTACATATTTAAGTTGATATTGGGCATTTCTAAAAATTCTTCTAATGAATAGAATGGATTAGTTAACAAGAAGTTATGAACATTTTCTTTAAATAATTTGTCAGGTTTGATTGACCCATTTTTAGACAATTTGTTATATATTTTAATTGCCATATACTTATGACTATTGTTAGTTTTAGCTAATCTATTTTGTGGCAACAGCAGAGAAGTACAGGTTCTTGTATAGTAGTCATGCCTTTGATTTGTTACACTGAAGTTGGGTAGTTCAGCAAGTATGTAGTTAACACTGTCAAGAATATATAAATTAATAACTGTTAAAAGTCTATGTTTAATGAACAATGGTTTACAATGTGTTCTATTATCTACCTTAGCCATTACTCTGATTGCTTTCTTTTGGATCACCATAATTTCATTTATTTTTCTGCTGTTTCCCCAGAGTATTAACCCATACCTTAAAACAGATTGAAAAAAGGCAACATACGCTGTCCTTACATACTCAAATATCACACAACGCATCAGTCTCTTGAACAAATATATAACTCTTCACAACCTAACCACTATGTGATCAACATAAGAGTTCCATGTTAGACTGTTGTCTAGTACAATACCTAAAAACTTTGCCTTTTGTTTTTCTATTTTTGTAGTCTTTGATAGACTGAACCACATATTCTGGGTCTTTTCCTCATTTAATAGCAGACCATTGGCATTAAACCATGATGTTGCATTTTCTTATGCCAATTTCATATCACTTACAAGGTTATCAAGTAAATGGTTTACAGATAGAAAAGTTGTCATCTGCATACATATATGTCTTTACATCTATATTTCCTGGTAAGTCATTTATGTCTACAAGGAAAAGAAGTGGTCCTAATTTAGATCCCTGTGGCACTCCGTGTTGAATCTCGAGTATGTTTGACAGATGACTTCCTGAACTCACCACCTGTTTCCTTTTATTGAGGTATGATTTGATGAGTTTTAAACTTTTCACATATTCCATAGTACTCAAGTTTAGAGAGCAAAAGTTAGTGGTCAACACAGTCAAAAGCTTTGCTCAGATCACATAAGGTTACCTGTGTGTGCGCATGGTCCTCAAATGCTGCTAGGATGTCTCTGACTAAGAGCTCTATGGCATGTATAGCTGATCTTCCTTTTCTGTAACCAAACTGTGATGCACTTAACATACCATTTAGTTCTATGTACTGATACATCTGCTGATATATATAACTCATCATGTTTTCAGAAAAGTACAAAATAACTCCCATCTCTCATCATATTTTCAGAAACAGTAATGAAACTGTTATATGTCTCAAGTGTATAGTCTGGTACAATACATACTTCAATTCATAAAGCCTTTTGAATACTGAATACATCAACCATCAAGTGTTCAGATGTGTCATCCCGACTTACCTTATACGGTTCAGTGTAAGTATAAAAAAATTTCATAAGTTCAGAAGTAAACAGTTTTCCTTCTCATTATATTTCAACAGTGTACAAGTATGTAGTGCTATATAGATATAGTTGTTAATTCAGTAAAAATGTTCTCCAGTTTACTTCCTATTTTCAAGTGTCATGATCTTCACCTTAATTACCAACAAGGTGCTTAATCACATTTCAGTGTACAGATTACTGACATTTTGCCTAATTACAAAAGATGTCACACTTCACATAGAATCAGCCTTTCTGCATAAATATAACTGAGTATTTACTTGCATCTGTTACTTCAAATCAAAAGCAGCTTGCATTACAAACCTTGCTGACTATGTGTGTCTTTCATAAACTTTCTCCACAGTAAGAAGACAGGTTCCCTAACCAGTCCCTACCTTACATCATTCCCCTCATTACATTAGTAATACATCAACACTTCATTAAATACATCAAATATCTCCTCATTGTATCAATGTAATAACTTCATCTCATGTCTTCATAATATCACCTCATTACTCCACTAAATACTCCATAGTAATAATTGCCTAAAAAAATCATCTGCTTCATATTACACAACAGATCAACCTCACAAAATGACACCACATAGCAGCAGACCTCACAACTGGTATAGCTTTTCCTCTAACAACAGAAACAGACATTACACTATTTATTATTATTATTATTTTGAGCTTTTCCTCAGTACAGAGGCTTATCTCCAACATAATAATTTACTTGGAAATTACAATACAAGCAATAAACGTTCTTAAACTATACTCTCAAAATATTTCTCCAGGTGTTTCGATCTTGCATGTCCTCTTCCTCTGCGCCCATTCTCCTCATTGTGTGCTGTACATTTTGGAGCCAGGTGGTCACAGGACGTCCTCTTCTTCTTCTCCCCTCCGGTTCCCACTCCAGTATCAATTTTGGTATTCTGGCTTCCTCCATTCATCGTACATGCCCATACCACTGTAATTTCTTCCTATCCATTACGTCATATTTTCTTTCTTTTATTTCCATTCCCCTTATTACTTCGGTGTTCCTTATCTTTTCTTTCCTGGAGATTCTTGCCGATCTTCTCCAAAAGTCCATCTCTAGAGCTTGTAATTTTTTAATGTGCTTCATGTTAATTGTCCAGGTCTCCGTTCCATACAGAACCACACTCTCTAATATGGATTTGTATATTAATTTTTTAGTTCTGCTCATTACATTCCTGCTCCATAAGACTGAGTTAAGCATCCCAATGACCCTCCGTCCACTACTAATTCTTTTATTGATTTCTGACTCTGATTTTCCCTCGATTTCTAAAATGGATCCCAAATAACAGAAAGTGTTTATCTTTTTAATTTTCTTTCCTTCAATGTATAGCTCATCTGAATCATTAGTCAAGTATTCTGTTTTTTGGTTTTTTTGTTTTCTGTTTGCTGGTCTCCCATCGGGCGCCTCCCCAGGTGGCGGATAGGGGAATGCTCACCAGATATGGTGGGTACCGGGGAAATAAAATACCCGGGGTGGACCAAAACTAGCAACTGCTGCCTTGTAGTATGATATTGGCTTATCAAAGGCTAAAGGAAGAAAACCTTGAGTAAAAATTACCTGGTCCTCCGGGTTGGGGGTTGTGCAGTGGGCCAGCTCCTCACTCACATAAAAACATAAAAATGCTAAAAAACCTAATAATATGCCTCGGAAAAATTGGAACTTTGGATGACGAACTGGCAATGAGAAACGGAAAATTATGTTTGGACGCTGGAATGTGCAAGGTATTTCCACTAAAATAAATTTACTCCCTGCAGAACTTGACATGTTCAACATGGATGTTGTCGTACTCTCTGAAACAAAGAAGAAAGGCCAAGGAGAAGAAGAACTGGATAATTATGTACATATCTGGAGTGGGGTATCAAAAGCAGTAAGAGCCAAAGCAGGAGTCTCCATTATGATAAAGAAATCATGGAAAGAAAGAATCACAAATTGGAAATTCATCAATCAACGTATTATAACTGTTGAAATGACATTATTTGCTAGGGAAGTTGTGATTATTGGCGTATATGCACCCACGAACGACACAAAAGATAAGGAGAAAGATACATTTTGGGACACCCTCAGGGAGACTATTGAAAAAATCCCAACAAGAAAGGAACTGATTATCATGGGAGATCTGAATGGAAGGGTAGGAATTAGAGAATCTTGTAGAATAGTAGAAAAACATGGAGAGGACGAATATAATGACAATGGGGAACGGTTGATTGCAATTTGTGAGCAATTTGATCTAAAAATTACCAACACATTTTTCAAACATAAGGACATTCATAAATATACTTGGCAACAGAACACCAAAGAACTTCGTTCTATAATAGATTATATTATCATTAGGCAAACAAGTAGTTTCAAGGCAGTAGACGTCAGATCTTATAGAGGAGCCCAGTGTGGATCAGACCACTATCTAGTTAAAATGAAGTCTTTCTGGCCATGGAAGAATGCAAGGAGTGATACAAGTAACATAAATAAAACGAACCAGACTGAGAAAGATGAAAATTTACCTTTTAATATTGACAGCCTACAAGACGAAAGTATCAGAACACTCTTTGCGGCCAGGATGGAAAAGAAACTGGTTGAATCATTTGAAGGAAGTACAGAGGAAATATATGACTATATAAAAGCTAAAGTGAAAATCATAGCAACAGAGGTGTTGGGTAAAAAAGATAACAACCACAACCGTGCAGCAGAGTGGTGGTCAGAGGAACTAGAGGTCCTCGTTAGAAAAAAACGAAATGCGTTCCTTCAGTGGTTGAATGATAAATCAGAAAAAACAAGGTCAATATACAAGGAAAAGAAGAAAGAAGTGATGAAAAAAATAAGGATGGCAAAAAATGAAGCATGGGAAAGAACATGTGCCAAGGTGAATAGCAAATTAGGATTTGGGAGAGGAAAAGAAGCATGGTCAGTATTGAAAGGACTTCGACAGGATACAAAAAGCAAAACTAATCTCCAACTGATAACACAAAAGGAATGGGAAGAGTATTTCCAAAAATTATTAAATGAGGACAGAGAAGAATATCTAGAAGAAGGAACAGGGGAAGATAAAGGACATGAAGATGATGAGATCCAGATTTTAGAAAGTGAAGTACTTCAGGCGTTGAGAACAGGAAAGAATGGTAAATCACCGGGACCAGGCAATATCAATCTGGAGTGTCTGAAATATGGTGGTGACAAAATTGTGAAACTGATAACACAGCTCTTCAACAAAATGATACATGGAGATTCAATACCCAACGAGATGAAGCTAGGTTACATTAATACAATATTTAAGAAAGGGGATCGCAAAATTTGTTCAAACTATTGAGGAATTTGTGTTACAAACACATTAATGAGAATTTTTGCGAAAGTAATTAAAAACAAACTGGAAAGAAATTTTAAAACCCAAGAAGAACAATGTGGATTCACGGCTGGGAGATCATGTGTAGACCATATTTTCACATTACGACAGATTTTGGAGAAACATAGGGAAAAATCAAAAAGTACAGGGTTATTACAAATGATTGAAGCGATTTCACAGCTCTACAATAACTTTATTATTTGAGATATTTTCAAAATACTTTGCACACACATACAAAAACTCAAAAGTTTTTTTAGGCATTCAAAAATGTTCAATATGTGCCCTTTTAGTGATTCGGCAGACATCAAGCCGATAATCAAGTTCCTCCCACACTCGGCGCAGCATGTCCCCATCAATGAGTTCGAAAGCATCGATGATGCGAGCTCGCAGTTCTGGTACGTTTCTTGGAAGAGGAGGTTTAAACACTGAATCTTTCACATAACCCCACAGGAAGAAATCGCATGGGGTTAAGTCGGGAGAGCGTGGAGGCCATGACATGAATTGCTGATCATGATCTCCACCACGACCGATCCATCGGTTTTCAAATCTCCTGTTTAAGAAATGCCAAACATCATGATGGAAGTGCGGTGAAGCGCCATCCTGTTGAAAGATGAAGTTGATGCTGTCGGTCTCCAGTTGTGGCATGAGCCAATTTTCCGCGGGCTACGCGTGAAACTTGCCCGCACGCGTTCAACCGTTTCTTCGCTCACTGCAGGCCGACCCGTTGATTTCCCCTTACAGAGGCATCCAGAAGCTTTAAACTGCACATACCATCACCAAATGGAGTTAGCAGTTGGTGGATCTTTGTTGAACTTCGTCCTGAAGTGTCGTTGCACTGTTATGACTGACTGATGTGAGTGCTTTTCAAGCACGACATACGCTTTCTCGGCTCCTGTCGCCATTTTGTCTCACTGCGCTCTCGAGCGCTCTGACGGCAGAAACCTGAAGTGCGGCTTCAGCCGAACAAAACTTTATGAGTTTTTCTACGTATCTGTAGTGTGTCGTGACCATATGTCAATGAATGGAGCTACAGTGAATTTATGAAATCGCTTCAGTCATTTGTAATAGCCCTGTATAGGATTAATTTTCATAGATCTAGAAAAAGCGTATGATACTGTTCCAAGAAAATTACTTTGGAGAGCACTACATATGGCAAACATAAACCCTTCCTTGATTAAAATAATACAACAGATGTATAAAGATAACATTTGCCAAGTGAAAGTTGGTAATAAACTTTCACAGAAATATAGAACAAGCAAAGGCCTTTTACAGGGCTGTCCCATGTCACCATCATTATTTAAAATCTATATAGATATTAGCCTTAGAGCATGGTCTCGTAAATGTAATAGTATGAGATTAGAAATAAGAGATGGAGTTTACATACAGCATTTATTATTTGCTGATGATCAAGTAGTCGTAGCACAAGATGGGGAGGATGCTAACTGTATGTGCAATCAACTAGCAGTAGCATACAAAACTTGGGGTTTGAAGATTAATTACCATTACACTATTTACATGTTTTATTACTTTACTGTATGTAATCACTGCATTGCTTGCACAACTCATTACTGTATGCAATCACGTTACTTCAACTTAAGGTTCGGAAAGGTAACACCCCCTGCAATCACTTCATTCTTTCAAATTCACTCCACTAGGCAACTGTACTTTCACTTGTTACATTATACAAACACTTTGAAAACTAGTGCATGACACTAAATATCTCAGGTGTGGTCTTCTACTAATAGCTATATGCACCATACACTTCCTCAAAATTTACCAAAAATTGGGTAGACACTGTGTATGAATCTCATTACTCGCGCAATTATACAACCTTTTACACTTTCATGTTTACTGGTTACTCAGAGAGTTCAACATTATTTGATATACTAGTACATTTTGTAAAATTTCATTACCTTACCTTTCTGGTATAATCGAAAAACTTTATTTTTTCTTTTTCACTACAAACAGAAAAACATCCTCCTGCGTTACTTTTGTACTCAGAAAATAATCAAATAGGTGTTAACTCTCTGAATTTTACATAATCAGTGTTGTATAGATTTTATGTTTCTGTTTACTGTCAAAAATGGCTGTTTACCAATGTTTCTGTTCAAAATATATGTTTCCCTCTCTCAAAATGTTAACTATACATTACCCAAAATCTAAGACAGTTGAAGATACTACCTAACTTTTTACAAAGTAGTGACAGGATAGGAAGAAGAGTAAGTGACATATCCACTGAAGTGTCCTAGACAGATCTTGAGATCCCCTACTTGTCTTCTGCAAATTTTGAAAACTAAGTTTTTTGGATGTAAGGTTTCAAGGCAGTAATATTTCTCAAAGCTCAGAGTTTTCTGGACTTAGGATATACCAGTCTGTGTGCATTGGGGTGGGGTTTCAACTACTTCAAAGGGTCCAATGTTAATATAGAAGAATTTCTTATGTTCGGAAGTGAGTAATTTTGATCATTCATGAGTTTTAAGAAGGACAAAGTCACCAAGATTTATCTGAGTGATTTTTACTTTGTTTTCATGTTTCTTTTTCCTAGTGTCACCTTGTTTCTTCATTATGTTCTTAACAATTCCTTCTCTTTCCTCGGCTGAAATAAGTGTACAAGTTGGGAAATCTATGGATTCATTTATGAAATTTGGTGGCTTCCTACTACACATAACTTCAAAAGGGGAAAATCTGTAGTTGATTGTTGTAAACTATTTATAACATCTTCAAAATCTGCAGTGTGTTTAATCCAGGATGTATGTTTATGGCTACAGTATGTTCTATACAATCTCCCAATTTCTTGCATGCTTCTCTCTGCTGGATTACTGGACAGATTATAGGCAGATATTAAAATGTGTTACATTTTGTTCTTTGAATCATATATCTCCAATTGTTTACAATGAATTGTGACTTGTCATCTGATAAGATGGCTTCAGGTTAACCTATGGTAGGGATATACTTGTTTTCAACTATTAATGCAGTTGTATGGCTAGTGGCTTTCCTAATAGGGCAGAGTTTAATAAATTTTGAGACAATATCTACCATCACCATAATGTAATTGTATCCTCCTTTTGATTTCGGGAGGGGTCCATAAAGGTCAACAGCCATGAGACTTAATGGTTTTTCAATGTTCATAGCTTTCTTGAGTATAACTAACTAATTAATTTTTCAATAAAGTGTTCTGGCCAACATAGTTTCTGAACATCTGAGTCTTCTTGGGTTCTGTGAAACAGTATACCTTTGGGTACTTTGTAGAATTTTGCAACTTTACTTTCTCTTGGCTTTCCTAATGGTCTCTTAACTAGTTTCCAATTGTTGTTGTGACTTTGGTTCCTCTTGATGTCATCGCAGATGGCTTCAATAGTTTTCTTACTCTTTACTCCTTTCATGTACTTAAGTGTAAACTCTTTCTCTTCCTCTTGGTCATGAAGTATTTGGTCATTGCCTACAAGTAATCGATATTATGCATCTGCAATTTTGTTATCTGAATCTTTCATGTACCTAATTTCATAATCAAATAGAAGAAACATTGTCCACCTGGTTAACCACCTGTGGTACAACCTTCATTTTTGTAAGTAACTCAGTGCCTTATAGTCAGAAAAATCTATTACTTTGTGGCCCAGAAGGGACGTCTTAAATTTTGTAAAAGCATAGTGTACGGCAAGAAATTCCTTTTCAGTCACTGTGTATTAATGCTCATGTTTTAATAGGATTCTACTCACAAATGCTGTGAAACAACACTTCATTATTCCATTTTCTTCATGTATTTGAAATAAATGAGCTCCTAAGCTATAGTTACTTGAGTCACAGCATAAACAAAATGGTAGAGAAAAGTCTGGTCTAAATAAGATCCTACCATTGCATAGGTTTTGTTTGATCTTTTCAAAAGCTTCCTGACAGTTTTGATCCCATTTCCAAATTACATTTTTCTTAAGTAGGTTACTGAGACAAGGTGTGGTTAATACGTAGTTGCCTAAAAGCTTTTGGTAAAATCCTACTAAACAAAAAAATGATTTCAGTTGCTTCCTATTCCTTGGGTATGGGGCTGGTAACCTAGCAATGGTTTCTATCTTTTCAGTATAAGCAGAATACCTTCTTCAGAAATGTAATAACCTAAAAATTTTATTTCTTTAATTCCAAAATTACATTTTTCTAGTTTTAAAGTCATACTCCCTTCCCTTAATTTTGAAAATATTTCCTTCAACAACCAGTAATGATCATCTCAATTTAAGTTACATGCCAAAATGTCATCTACATAGGTAGCTAATTTGGATCTCAGTTCTTCATCCAATACACAGTCCAATGCTCTAATGAATTCAGCCAGTGACAAAGTTAAACCAAATGGTACAACCTTGTACTGATAAACTTACCATTGTACAAGAAGGCAGTATATTTTCTAGATTCTGGTGACAGAGGTATTTGATGAAAACCTGATGTTAAATCTAGGGTACTCATTAGTTTTATGCTCTTGAGTTTATATAAGAGTTCATCCATATTTTCAGGGTACCCATTTTCTTTTTGTATGTGCCAGTTCAAAATCTGAGAGCCCAGAACAATTTTAACACCCCCCACATCTTTTAGAAATACTGACTATCAGGTTATTCTATCCACTTTTACTCCCTTCTATACTCCCAAATATTTCAAGTTTTTGTAAATCTTTTTCTACCACTTCTCTCTTAGAAATTGGAACATTATATGGTTTTTGAAAAAATTGGGTATGAGATTTCATCCTAAGTTCACATTCAAAATTCATGACTATGCTTGGTGCACCACTAAAACCATCTTAATACTCATAAGTAAGGATTTAAGTTCACTTTTCTGTCCATCATCTAAACTGTTTGCATTTGTGACTTTTTCATTTAACAGTCTGTATGATGTCATCATATATACTTCCCTCCTCTAAACACTCTGTTGTAAAAACTTCCTCTTCAATGCAAGTTAATTTATTTGCCTTACCTTTTAATGGACTGTCCCTTACTACAAGAAAGGTGCTTGTACAATTTTATCATTATGGCCTAAAACAGAGATTTCTCTTTCCAGTTAATTACTGCATTTATTTTATGTTGCCAGTCAACCCCTAAAATAACATGCTCATTCGAATCCTGTATCACAAGAAACCCATGGGTAAATGTAGCATCACTAATTTGTAAAGATATGTAAGCCTGGACTTTAATTTGTTTACTGTGTCTGCAAGTTGTTCCTCTATCATTGACTCCCATGGCAGGTGCTTCTAAATAGTTAGGATGTTGCCCGAGTTCTTTACTCAAAGTTTCTGAAATGCCTTAAATCTGACTACCACTATCCAAAAGGCACCTCCCTTCCCAGTTCCAGATTTTTAGATTAATGTAAGGAATTTTGATCTGATCATGGGTATTATGCTCAACAGGTTCAGTAAGTCTTGTTGTATTTCATCAAAGTTATTCAGGTCAACCTCCATATTTATTAACTGTTTAGCTGTCTGATTGCTAAGTTTACTTTCTTACTGTTACTATCTATGCCACATAAATCTAGGATCCCCTCTCTAGCTTCCTTATCATAACAGTGTGAGTTTTGTTCAGAACCTTTGTTTCAGTTTCCCTCGACATCACTTAAGTCTTGAGCATGGCTGAGCAATTCTGATTCTTTAGTTTTTAGATGACCTAAATGTTCTGCAAAAAAAAACCTTTGTACCATTAAGTTCAATTAATTCTGAAAATTCTCCATCATTATGATCACAACACAACTTCACTTCTTCCTTTAAACCAACAAAATATTTCACATTTCCAGCATTATCATCAGTCATCAATAGTACAATCAGCATCTGCCTCCTTCACAACATCATTATCAATAACACCATCATTTACAGAACTATAAGTTATGCTCCTACCCTTGGTATTATCTCTTTCAGCTCAAATAAATTTTCGAGAATATTATTTTCACTACAGCTAGTATACACATTTACCTTGATATAACCCCTCAAAAAGAAGTCTAATGGTGTGACATACAGAGTGTGTGGGGACTCTGACCCTCTCAGTAAATGTGTCTTTCAGCACATCCTGTACATTCACATTCCACTGTGGGGGTGGACCATCATGCTGGTGGAGGATGGACAGCTACAGCCATTTGATCTGTGGTAGCAGGAACTGTTCAAGCATGTTCAGGTAAACATTTCCTATTATTGTTTTCTCTGCAAAGACCAAGGGGCCTATCACCCCACTGTGCTTTAGGCCACACCAAACATTAAGCTTCTGGCTATCACGGATGTGTTTGCAGGTGTGGAGCCAGTTTTCAGAGCCCCAAATCCTAATGTTGTGGAGATTCACATATCCAGAAATGTGGAACTTTGCTCCATGTGAAAACAAGCACTTTTTCATGTAGTTGTTGTCAGCATCAGTGGATGTTAGTTGTGTAAAACACCAATACATACGACAGAGGATCATTGTTTGGCTGCAATGCTTGGACCATTTGCACCATGTATGGAAGAAGATGTAACCACTTATGTAATGTGTTATGGACAGTGACTATGATTCTTCCAATCTGCATGGTGCACAACAAATTGATTTTTGGGGGATGTACTGAAATTAAGCTTGGACTCTATCAACACATGCTTGAGACATGGGGGGACTTTCACTTCGAGGAAAGTCTTCAACACTGTCTGTCTCTTTACAGTTTTTGAATCATCTCACTATGCTTGCTTTTGCCAGTGGTACCCTCTCATAGTGGCAGCAGTAATTATGCAGTACCATTGTCACATATTTGGATTCTGCACACCAGATGACACATTATGGCTTCTACTATTATGTTGCCATCTTGATGCTGTCCAAGTCAAATCTATAACAAAGTACAAAGAAAAAAGTTTACAGTAATAGCTGCAGTAACTGCTCCTGCCAATATTAATCTCATTCCACATCCCTGAAATCTGTTCTTCTTGGTATTTATGGAAGAAGATTTATGGACCAATAAGTGCATTGCTGAATCATCTGTTTTTTGATCTGCCATCTGCTAGCTAAGCTAGTTAAGGTTGACTAACTAAGCAGCTGTGCCAAGAAACCTATGGGTAACAATCAAGATCATTCAGCCTCTGTTGAAACAATTAATCCCATCACCCACTATGCCTAGTGTTAAGTGTGAACAATTAGTAGCTCAGTTAGAAAAGTAGCAGATTTATTTAAAATGAGGGTCATTTTTAAAGTAAGAAACGATTTGTAATGGAGTAAGAGGAACTTTATTTATGAAATAAATTGTATCACAAACTACAATAAGCACCATCCAAGTGTCTGCCTGACCATTAAACCAATTAGAAATAGTTTCTTTCATCATGTCATGAGCTTCCAAGACCTTCCCACCAAGAAATTCCTTCAGTTTCGGAAACAGGTGAAAGTCTGATGTCCCAAGTCGTGGCTGTGTGCTGGATGATCCAGTAATGAAACTTGTTCAGTTGCACATTTGTTCTTGCTGCAACATGAGGCCAGGCACTCTTGTGAAGCAGAATAATGCTGCTAGAGAGCAGTCCTCACCACCAATTTTGAATAGCATGCCTAAGCTTTAACAATGTTTCACAATACCTCTCAGTATTTATTGTCATTCTTCTTGGCAAAACAGAAGAATGTCTTTCCAGAGCAAAAAAACCATGGCCCTGATTTTCCATGTTGAAAGATGTTCATGGTTTTGCTGGGGAGTTTCAATGATGCCACTCACTGGTTTGATGTTCATCTCTGGAGTGTAGTGCACAATTCACATTTCATCACCAGTCACATCTGACTCATGAACTCGTCACCATCCTTGATATTGCACTCCAAAACAAAGACACCAGAGTGTTCACCATCATGAACATTGTCCTTTCTTCATTAAACAGCCTACACCATTTATGCACATTTGTGTCATTCATTACACCTGGATCTTTAACTTCGACAAGCTGCCAGTGAATTTCAGCAGGGTTAACTTGTTTTGCATTTAAGGATCAAATAACCAAGCACACTTCACAATCAGCAGGATTACTGACTGACAAAGCAGTATAACCATGCAGCCAACACTGGCAGAGAAGTAAAACTTAATGGTGGCATAGTGAGAGACTGGCCAAGAGTAGATGACCATGAACAGATGCCATGTGAGAGGATGTACGGACATGACGCACTGTAGTTCTTACTTTAAAAATGACACGTGTGTAATGTCTTACTTGACATTACTTGCAGTTTTCAAGTAAAAATAAGTAAAATTAAAGATTCTTTATTAATATCACATCATCAGACCTCATGAATCAGTAATGAAAGTTAATAAGAGTACATGTATCATGTAAAAACTATGAGCTTATACGGAATGTTACAAACTTCTAGTACATTTACACTGCCAGACAGATAACTGTTTGAATGTAAAAGTCAATATATCAGGAACAGACTGGTGTAACTGAGTGTACCAGTGCTGGTGTACATATAAAACATAGTGTCCACTTTTAATGTTACACCTCTCCTTCCATTGAAATTTGCATCATATTATGCAATTAGTAGAGTTGTTAAAATTAGGCATTGTTATTTCATTAGTTAGTTCCTGCCCACTATCCTTCCCACCCATCCCACAGTGGTATTCTACCATCCATCGAACCCACACAATATACTTGTTCATCCCTACACAACCCCTACTCCCAAACCCTTACCTCATGGCTCATACCCCAGAAATAGACCTAAATGCGAGACCTGTCCTATACGTGCTCCCACCACCATCTACTCCAGTCCGGTCAAAGTCATTACCTATCCCATCAAAGGCAAGGCTACTCCCATCACGCACCGGTGCTGCTTCTCGCAGTGTGGTCTCAGTTGCCTGAGACTGCAGTCATGTGTGTGTGAATTCCATCAGTGTGAGTGTGTATGTGTGTATTTGCTGTCTAATTCTAATAAAGGCCTTACTGTCTGAAAGCTATATTTGTGACAGTCTTTTTGTTGTGCCTATCTGCGACTCAGCATCTCCGCTGTATGGTGAGCAGCAAATTTCCTTTTCACAATATCATTAGTTAGTTGGTTACAAATGAAATCATTACCAGAGCACTACAAATTGTTATCACTATTTCATCCTCTAGAGGGAAACATGTTGCTTTACATGTTTGTTCTGGAGCAAGGAAAGGCATCTCTAGATGTATTTCTATTCAAACCATTTTCTACCTGGCATCCTCTACACATCGTTGGAATTTGTAGGTGGTGATTTGATTCATTTCATAATGCTGATGCATACATATGTATTTCTCAATTAACTGCATGTATGTGAAGACTGTCTCTCATGCTAGGAGAAATGCCTTCAAGACATGAATAAATGGACAGTAAGTATAATAAAATGTATAATATTGTTCTAACTACAGTGGACTGGTAAAATATTTGTTCAGTTTAAAACTTTTATTATTCACTTTATTATATCTCTTCATTGTACACATCTAGCATAGTTGTTGACTGTAGGAAGTTATGTAATATAAAAGTAAAGTAACAACTGCAAAATTGAAGAAAAAGCAGATTACCTTCAATTGTTTCTCTTCTAGAGGCTCCAGCCATTGACCCTATACCCACGAAATCTGATCTTCAAGAGGGTATGCGCATACATCTGAACTGCGTAGTTACCAAAGGGGATTTTCCAATTACATTTCGCTGGCTAAAAGATGGATCTGAGATACCTCCAGCACTAGCTGTGACTGAGAAGAGTCTGGATGATTACTCAAGAGCATTAACATTCAACAGCCTATCTGTGCTTCATTCAGGAAATTATACATGCCAAGCCTCAAATGCTGTTGCAACAACCAACCACACAACACTGCTGGTAGTAAATGGTATACCTTTCAGTTTATGATTGAGACTAACTCTAAGTATCATGTCAATATAAGCTCCTTTTTTTTTAAATTTTAGGTAAAAGATGATCCATAATACATGCATACTACAAATTTTATTCTTGTAGCAGTATCAAAACTATGGTCCTTAAAATTTGTATTCATAATCCTGTGTGTCCTTTGTAATTTCAATTATTCCAATTATTTTACGAAAATTGTTTTGTAAGTGTTACTACATCACAATACAAAATATGTCAAATAGTTTCAGCCATATTGCAGCAATATTTATTAAGGTGAAAACAACTTTGAAAATTCTGTCTTCAAGAACAATAACTAAGTAAATAAACTGTTTTGCATTGTAACCATATGTTATAGGTTGGAGCATGTATCAGATTTAAATTATCTTAATTTTTTACAGAATAGTAATTCAACTAAGATAAAACAAAAGTAATTCAGTTCTCTAGAAATGTCATAGAGAAAATTATTTTGACTTAAAAGCTGAGTGAAAGAAATATAAAATATGAATCATAATAAAATTGTGGCTACGAAGGCTTTCCCAGTGTAATAATTAATAATATTCTTCTCGGGTGTGCAGCCCGATCATAACGTCTTCATGACACAATATTTCCGCGGTCCAACTGGCCGCCATCTTCAGGTGAGAGTGCTGGTGCACGATCTCGCCGGAACTGACTTCCTAGCGCAAGCGGCGGCCTCTATATAGGCCGCAGAAGACCTACAACGTGTGCACGAGAAGGTGCTGTAACTGCCCTCTAGTGCAGTAAACATACCACACTGCCAGTGGTGGAAATAGGCGAAATCAAGATATCGCTGTCAAAAATTAAAAAATTTTTATTCCGACGATCGAAACACAGACCGTTGTTTTTTAATGTCAGATAACACCGGGTCCCAAGTCTTACTTAAAAGATAACCCTTGTCTCTATTAATAAGATTGTCAGATAAACGAATCTCTATGGATGCTTTTAAAACACAGTCCCAATAGCGAGATGCAGGGGCAACCATTTGTGTCTCGTCATAGAGCATTCTGTGTCCCTCGGTGAGGCAGTGCTCCACCACTGCAGATTTCTCAGGTTGAAGCAGCCGTGTGTGCCACTGATGCTCAATACGTCGGTCCTGAATGGTCCGGATTGTCTGACCAATATAAGCCTTCTCACAGTGGCAAGGGATCTTGTACACACCGGGCTTCCTCAAGCCCAAGTCACCCTTTACAGAGCCAAGGAGCACTCTAATCTTGACTGGGGGGATGAAAAATACTTTTGATGTGGTATCTTTTCAGAATTCTTCCTATCTTTGAGGAAATGCTCCCAGCAAAAGGCAGAAAAGCCACTGATTTGCAGGTATCTTCTGGTGGTTCAGGCGAAGGTCCAAACTGGAAAGCACGACGGATCTGTTTATCTGTATAGTCATTCTGCTTGAACACAATCTTAAGATGGTCCAATTCTTGTGTCAAGCTTTCTCCATCTGAAATGGCATAAGCTCTTCTTGCCAACGTCCACAGGGCCCCCGTACACTGGAACGATGGATGACAGCTAGAAGCATGCAGGTAATGGTCCGTGTGCGTAGGCTTTCGATAAACACTGTGTCCCAGTGCCCCATCATCCTTTCTGTACACCAGAACATCCAGAAACGGAAGCTTTCCATCACTTTTTACCTCCATGGTAAACTTGATGCTAGGATGCAGGGAATTAAAATGATCTAGGAGGTGGTCAAGAGCTTCTCTCCCATGAGGCCACACCATAAACGTATCGTCAATGTACCTCCAGAAACAGGTTGGTTTTAAGGATGCCATCTTCAGCGCCATGTCCTCAAAATCTTCCATAAAAAGACTGGCGACTATTGGGGACAATGGGCTCCCCACAGCCACTCCGTCAGTCTGTTCAAAATATTTGTCATTGAATAAAAAGTACGTCGATGTCAGCACGTGGCGACAAAGCCTGGTTGTTTCCTCATCCAGTTTCTCACCAATTAATTGCAAGGATTCTTCCAGAGGAAAGCGGGTAAAGAGCAACACGACATCAAAGCTCACAAGTAAATCCGAGGGACTAAGAGACAAGGACTTCAATCTCTGAATAAACACCATAGAATTGGAAATGTGATGTTCGCATTTACCGACATGAGGGCCAAGAACAGATGCTAAATACTTGGCTAGATTGTAGGTAGGAGCACCCAAATTACCCACAATCAGACGAAGCAGGACCCCTTTCTTATGAATCTTGGGTAGACCGTATAATGTCGGTGGCACGGCAGCACCAGGACGAAGTTTTTTGAGAACGTCATCAAGTAAAGAACTCTTCTTCAGCAGTGAAAGCGTCTTCCGTTTTATCCGTTCAGTTGGGTCGTCCTGCAATGTTCTGTATGCTGAGTCTTCAAGTAAGAGATCCATCTTTCCCAGATAGTCATCATGTGACAGAAGAACCGTTGCATTGCCTTTGTCTGCTGGTAGAACTATCAGATCTTCGTCTTCTCTAATGGACCGGACGGCTGCCCTTTCAAGAGAGGAGATGTTACTCCGTGGAGGCGGCGCCCGCCGCAATGTATGTGAGACCTCTTGCCTAATCTCTTCAGTTTGGTCCTCCGACACTGTTTGTTCTACTGTGCAGATGAATTCGGTGATAGGCACATTCCTCGGTGTAGGGGCAAAATTCAGGCCTTTCTCCAACACTGACAGAATGGCGTCGTCCAGTTCTTTACTCGTGAGGTTAATCACTGTCCGTCGACGGGTGTCGTCATCAGATATTGTGGGTTGTGAACAAAGCCATTGAAACTTCAAAGACTGTTTCATGATGGCGCTCCTATGCGTCCAATCTGATGGTGCCCAAGAAGAACTATCCACCCATTCCCAGGATGCGTCCAACAGCAGCGACGATAACTCCAAGTGCAAGAAAAGTAAATCCTTGGATATGAGATCCAGATGTCTTCGAGTGAAGCGAATGCGCTCCTTGAATAAGGCAAAACTGGAATGCTTCTTGATGTTGTTGGCCATTTTCGTATCAATAAAATGCACAAGTCTAGCAAACTTAGGTATTACTCTTCAATCGCGGCATCTCAGCAAAAAGGCAAGGGCACTCAGCAACTTGCCTTTCTTCTTACGAAGTTTATCAAACTTCTTCACAAGTTCCACCATCTCCTCCCCATAGAGGCTTCTGATGTGGCTACGAAGGCTTTCACGGCATAATATTACGCACATACTCACATACATTGCGGCGGGCGCCGCCTCCACGGAGTAACATCTCCTCTCTCGAAAGGGCAGGCGTCCGGTCCATTAGAGAAGACGAAGATCTGATAGTTCTACCAGTGGACAAAGGCAATGCAACAGTTCTTCTGTTACATGATGACTATCTGGGAAAGATGGATCTCTTACTTGAAGACTCAGCATACAGAATATTGCAGGACGACCCAACTGAACGGATAAAACGGAAGATGCTTTCAGTGCTGAAGAAGAGTTCTTTACCTGACAACGTTCTCAAAAAACTTCGTCCTGGTGCTGCCATGCCACCGACATTATACAGTCTACCCAAGATTCATAAGAAAGTGGTCCCGCTTCATCCAATCTTGAGTAATTTGGGTGCTCCTACCTACAATCTAGCCAAGTATTTAGCAAATATCACATTTCCAATTCTATGGTGTTTATTCAGAGATAGCCTGATTTGACCACTACTCTTGCTTTCCATGAGCCTCTTCTTTAGCATTATGCATTATTTCCCCTCCTTCTTATCACTTTTGACCGCTTCTCACTTTTTTTGCTTCATTGTAGAGAAATGAAACAAAAACAGGAGGTTTTAATTTGAAAACTTATAAAAAACTATCTGCTGTGCTTTATAGTAGCCAGAACTCTTTGCTACATACAGTCTTTTCCTCCTTACATGGTGTAATATTGTCTCGTTTTTCCTACCTTGTCTGGAAAAATATTACACAACTTCCTCATTGCTCAAACTGGTTATTATATTTGATTTTTCACTAATTCATTTTTCCTCTGATATAGTTGAATTAGTATACCTCGCGAAGAGACCATCAGGATAAAACCAGAGAGATTAGAGCCCACACAGAGGCATACCGACAATCCTTCTTTCCACAAACAATAAGAGGCTGGAATAGAAGGGAGAACTGATAGAGGTACTCAAGGTACGCCGTCAGGTGGCTTGCGGAGTATGGATGTAGATGTAGATGTAGATGTTCTTGTTTACAGTTGATAAATATTTCACACATTTGTTGCCCCAACTAAAAGCTCTTAATGTATTATCTTATGTGGAAGAATTTGAAGAATAGATATATGGAACCACCACAAAAATCTTGAGGAGAAATGAAACATATGCAGTCACATAAGGATGCAATGTAATACAGAGTATTCTGCAACAACATAAACAGGAAGTCTGGTTTGTTTGCTCTGGATTCCAGTGTTAAATGACCTAACTTTAGACTTGAAAACATACTCCTTAGCTTGGCTCTGTTCACCCTCATCATGCTCTAGTTACTTTCATTAACTTTTGTGGTGTTCACAACAGGCATTTTCTTTTCGATGCTCTTGCATGATCAAAGTTAAACTCACACTCTCTCTCTCTTTCTCTCTGTGTCTCTCTCTCAAAGCTCTTTGGATTTATGTAGTCTGTACTAACAGTCTAGATAATTTTTCGTGTTTAGCTCCAGTTCTCCTGCTAACTTTGATGTTCTCCCAATATCTATTGATGCCCTCAATCAATGCTTTCTTTTTATCCTCCATCAAAAGCCCTCTTAGTCTTATGGGTGCTTATTCCACTCTCAGTCCCTGGTAGTTGAGTATCTGAATTTAACCTGCTGCGCCACTGTTTTTACTGAGATACAAACTTGTGCATTCCCAAAACCAGCTCAGTTTTGTGTTGTTTATGGTTATAAATTTCCAGATTTTCTTGGTCAAACAATTGTTGTTCCTTCTGTATATGTCCCCATAAATCAGTAATCTTCTCTTTTTAAATGGTGATTTTATTTGATCAGTATTTCTGTACAGTCCTTTGCTAGATCTCAGCCACCTTTGTTCATCATCATATATGTTGCCCAAAATGTTTTCTCCATGTCCTGCAGTGCCTATTTAACTAGTGGCTCACTTGCTGCACACATGGATTCACAATATAAAATTTGTTTCTAGACACAGCAAATATTTTACAATATCATTAAATAATATTGAATTTCTAGTGCATGAAGTTTTTCTGTTGCATTGAATATATAATTAAAATAAGTTATAAAGCAAGGACTGTTATCTTTCAGTACCCCCATCATGGAAAGTAGAACCCAAAGATTCAGAATCTCTGATGGGTCAGAATTTATTAGTTTCTTGTGCAGCTGAGGGCTCCCCAAAACCTACCATTAGATGGACAAGAGAATCTGGAATGCCGCCATCAGCATATGAAGATCTCAGCCATACTATGAACAATTACAGGTAAATCTCTTTCCTGCAGGTGTGCATTTCCTATCACAAATATTAATACAAACAAACTGTTCTTATTGCTGGAGTTTTTTGGCAATGAACTCACAACATAGCTAACTTAACCAGGAGAAGTGTCTTTTCACATACATCTGAAACTTCTAGTATTTGTTTTTCTGTGCATTTCCAACAAATCTTTATAGGTCACAAAATTATGTGTCATAATTTTATTTCAGTGACTGCTGTCTCAGGATTACATACACTATGTGATCAAAAGTATCCAGACACCCCCCAAAAAAACATATGTTTTTCATATTAGGTGCATTGTGCTGCCACCTACTGCCAGGTATTCCATATCAGCAACCTCAGTAGTCAGTAGATATCGTGAGAGAGCAGAATGGGGCGCTCTGCAGAACTCATGGACTTCGAACATGGTCAGGTGATTGGGTGTCACTTGTGTCATACATCTGTATGCAAGATTTCTGCACTCTTAAACATCCCTAGGTCCTCTGTTTCCAATGTGATAGTGAAGTGGAAATGTGAAGGGACACGTACAGCACAAAAAGCATACAGTTCAACCTCATCTGTTGACTGACAGAGACAGTTGAAGAGGGTCATAATGTGTAATACACCGACATCTATCCAGACCATCACACAGGGATTCCACACTGCATAAGGATCCACTGCAAGTACTATGACAGTTAGGAGAGAGGTGAGAAAACTTGGGTTTCATGGTCGAGCAGCTGCTTATAAGCCACACATCACACCAGTAAATGCCAAACTATGCCTAGCTTGGTGTAAGGAACGTAAACATTGGATGGTTGAACAGTGGAAAAATGTTGTGTGGAGTGATCAATCATGGTACGCAATGTGGCGATCTGATGGCGGGGTGTGGGTATGGCAAATGCCTGGTGAATGTCATCTGCCAGTGTGTGTAGTGCCAACAATAAAATTCGGAGATGGTGGTGTTATGGTGTGGTTGTATTTTTCATGGAGGGGGCTTGCACCCCTTGTTGTTTTATTTGGCACTATCATAGCACAGGCCTACATTGATGTTTTAAGCACCTTCTTGCTTCCCACTGTTGAAGAGCAATTTGAGGAAGGCAACTGCATCTTTCAACACGTTCAAGCAGCTGTTCATAATGCACGGCCATGATGGAGAGGTTACATGACAATAACATCCCTGTAACAGACTGGCCTGCACAAAGTCTTGATCTTAATCCTGTAGAACACCTTTGGGATGTTTTGGACCAACATCAATACCTCTCCTCAGTGCAGCACTTCATGAAGAATGGGCTGCCATTCCCCAAGAAAACTTCCAGCACCTGACTGAACCTATGCCTGAGAGTGGAAACTGTCATCAAGGCTAAAGGTGGGAGAACACCATACGGAATTCCAGCATTACCGATGGAGGGTGCCACAAACTTGTAAGTCATTTTTAGCCAGGTGTCTGGATACTTTTGATCACATAGTGTACATACAATTTTTAAATGAGCCCAGCTTTTTCGTTTGAACAGAAAACACACTGGGGATTTATCTGTGAGAGTAATGCCTTTTATTAAAATAGAAATTAATTAATAACAAGTGTGTGTGTGTGTGTGTGTGTGTGTGTGTGTGTGTGTGTGTGTGTGTGTGTGTGATTGATTTCTTGTGTCCATACTGAACAATCATAGCAATACTGAAGATTCCTGGACAGAGCAATACTTGAAAAAAGGGAAAGGCAACCGCTCATCTGTTCCAGACTGACTTGGTGCATAGACACATGCAACAGGAAACAGTTTTCACTAGCTTTCAAGTTCTCTTAGTCTTCTTCTAGTAGAAAGTACACACATTCACACACAAAACCATGCAGATATCCAAATGCATGCTACCATGGTCACAACAACACTGATTATTGATTACTCAGAGCCCTTGCCAACTAATGGATGCATGGAGGGGGTAGAGAAAAGATGCATAGAGCTAAGAGGGGGTTGTGTGAAGTAGGAGTGGGAAAGATAGATGACACAAAGGTTGCACAAGATGAATGGAGTTCTGAAAGAATAGAGAATATAAGAGATATTGAGAGAGGAGAGTGGGGAGGGAAAGGGTTCATAGAGAGAAAAGTGGACATGGAGAGTGTGTCAGGGATGGAAGAGAGAATGGGGGAGGGGTGGAAACAGGCAGGGGGGGGGGGGAGAAAAAGAGAAAGGGGTGATAGAGGGGGGGGAGGGAGAAGTAGAGGGACAGAGAGGGGGGAGTGGGAGAAGGAGAGGGGAAGAGAGAGAGAGAGACAGATAGACAGAGAGAGAGAGAGAGAGAGAGAGAGAGAGAGAGCCCCTTCATCAGGGGGAGGGGCATAGGTGAAGAGTGGTGAGAGAAGGCACCAAACAATGGAAGGAATGGTATGGAGAATGACAAAAAGAAAGGGAAAAGGAAAAGGAAAGGTAATGTTTATTTACAAGAGTTTTTTATTGTTATTGCATTGTATGATCACTCATAACTTATAGTCATATTGAAAGGGCACACAAATTTTGAGACTTAAAATCCTGAAATCTCTGTGAATGTACCATGCTAAAATTTTTGCTCCCTTTATGATGTATATGAATGAGTAAACGTGCAGAGTTATAGCATTATTTCAGGTACTGATTCATGTTATATGATGTTATTCTGTCCTTCAAAATATATCAAGCACACTATAAGGACTTACTCACACAGACCAGGAGCAACTATGTTGCAAATAAGCCTCAAAACTCACACAACATAACTGCTGGCATCTGGGCAGTCATAAACAGTTTTAGAACCTGCAGTGACAAATCCTGTATGGACTTAACTATTAACCACAATGGCATGCTCATAAAAGACCAACTGGAAATAGTAAATATTTTTAATTAATATTTTTCTTCTGTAGGGGAAGCCATAAATGACAAACATAAAAATATGCACTACAGTTTTAAAGGTAATACATGTGACCATAGTATATATCTAGCCCCCACAAACTGTGCTGAAATAATGGGCATCATTAACTCTCTAAAACCCTCTAATTCAGCTGTACATGATGGCCTAAATATTAATGTTTTAAAAGCCTGTAGCCAAAATGTCTCTGTACCTCTGTCTGTAGCAGTCAACAATATAATAGAATCAGGCAGCTTTCCAGACAGACTAAAAATAGCACAGGTAACACCCATTTTTAAGAAATGTGACAACAACAAAATAGAAAACTACAGATCAGTCTCAATCCTTCCTGTCTTTTCCAAAATAGTTGAGAAAGTTATATACAACAGGATTATAAACTTTCTTAACAAACACAACCTGCTGTTTGAAAATCAAAATGGATTCCTAAAAGGTAAATCAACTAGCACTGCAGCTGCTCAACTAATTGAAGAGGTGTTAGAGGGTATTGAAAGCAAGGAACATGTGGCAGGTGTATACCTAGACCTGGAAAAGCATTTGATTGTGTGAATGCTGACATCCTATTAGACAAGCTATGGAACATGGGTATTAGAGGCACTGCTTATGACCTAATGAAGTGTTATATGAGCAATAGAAAACAGTTTGTTCTACTTAACATGGAAAGTGGTGTCTACAAATCAGAGATCACTTGCATAAAATATAGCGTGCCCCAGGGCTCGGTGTTGGGCCCCCTTCTGTTCTTGATCTATGCAAATGATATTAAATATTGTACTATAAATTCCAAAATTGTTCTGTATGCCAATGACATGTCCATTGTGTGTAAAAAGGAATCATGTAATGAACTAGAGGCCGAGTGTAATAATGTGACAAAAGAAATTGTTCAGTTTTTTAATGAAAGCCTCTTAAATGTAAACACCAGTAAAACATGTTTGATGGAGTTTAACAAAAGTAGTTTGAATAATGAAATTAAATTATACATTGGCAACGATTTGGTACAGAAAGAGTCTGGTGTAAAATTCCTTGGCATAACAAGCCAAAGCAACCTGAAATGGGACACACATATTGACTCCCTAGCAACTAAGTTGTCAAAAAATATATTGGTAATCAGTACTATTAGCAAGTTCTGTAGAGACACTGTAGTCCTAAAGACTGCATACCATGCTCTTTTCTCCTCTCACTTGAACTACGGTATTGAAATTTGGGGGGCAACAACCAAAGCTAATCTAGATAAGCCACTCATTCTTCAAAAAAGGGGTGTGAGAATAATCTGTGGAGCAAAATATAGGGAATCTTGCCGCAACTTGTTTCCAAAAACTGAGGTGTTAACTGTTATAAATGCATACATTCTAAAATCCATATTGCTTGTGAAAAGACTGCACCCATAAACTTACTCAGATTTCCACCAGTACAATACTTGAAACAAAGAAAGATTTTACATTGGCAGCCACAGAACAGCACTTTACGAAAAGGGGCCTCAGTACACAGATATAAAACTAGCTAATGCACTGCCTAGTGCAGTCATGGCTCTTCCTACAATTAAACTGAAACACCAGCTTAAGAAATTTTTAGTAAAACACACTTTGTACACATTAGAAGAGTACCATACTTATATGAAGAACAAAAAATGCTTTGTGAAATTATGTGAATAGAAATCAGTAAACATCTTATTGTAATTTTGTTGTAAATTAATGACGTATTCCGAAGAATGTCTCTTGTGTATTGTACAAATAACTTTAATCATTACGGTTTCTTTGTACATGTCCAGTGTACCATTCTATGTTGAATAAAGCTATTATTATTATTATTATTATTATTATTATAACTAACATTTTGCGAATGTATTGTGTATGTTTGTCTGTGTTTGGTTTTGTGCACATTCCATCTGAGGTATTTGTTGGGCTACGGGTGGTCTTGGGGTATAGCAGCTGATGTTCTGACATCAGAGCATTATCTCATTACCAACTACAGCTCCAAGTAATATGCTAGACAGAAGATTACTGGAACCATAGTGAACAATACTGAATAAGAAAACATTGAGCTTGGATGTATATTTTAAGCAGTCTCTGTCTTATGACAGCATTGCAAGAGACTTCATATGCTGTGTGACTGAGTCTGAAAATAAAGCAATATGTTAACGAGAACTTATGTCTACCAATTTAAGTAGAATGGGTAAGTAACTGTTTTGTGTGGTGTACTGTGATTCAAGAACTGTATGAAAGTGTTGCACAATCACCATGGTCACAGTGTAATGCAGTGTCACTAAAAATTCATGCAGCTCCCCCCCAACACAATCAATTTGTAACTGACCATGTTAGTTATGAGTGAACTTACTGCTTCTTCTTCCTGTAAAAACATATTATAAACTTCCCTGTAACCTCCTACATAGTTTCTAAATAGCTCATGTCTATCATTTATTAACATTTCATCACTTCAAACTTAAGTTTTCATCTTCTTATTTTCAACTTTTTAGCTATTTTTTCAGTCACTCTTTTTGTCTCCCAGCCATCCAACCAAGAATTCCTGGTTATTATAATTCCATCATTTCCAAAAACTCTCCTTTACCTTAGTGAAACTCTATTCACAAATCTTTTTTATAAAATCTTTTGTGGCATGTAGCAGTTCATCTAATAGGCTTACTGTTAAAATTGGCTGTTACCCATCCTTGCACAATAACCTCCACCCTATCTAGTTTCATCAGCCTCTCACCCTCACTAGTCTAGTCTTTCATAATTACACAATCCTATCTCAAGTTATACTTGACAATCTCTACTACTTTCCAAATTTATTTTACTTTGTGACTGTAATTTCATGATTGCTGTCACCGCACTATAAATTGTTGCCCTTCAGCAGTCAGAACAGCATTCCCAGTACCATCTGAGGTTGCTGGCCTAGTTACACCTGTTTTATGCCCACATGGGATTACCTCTAACCAATAAAGATGCTACTTCTCCTGTCAAATCATCATAGCTCCATAACCATGCCTTGCTGACTTACTCCATCGTCCCGTAACACTGTTCCAACCTGTCTGCCAAACACTCAGGAATTTTTAAAGGTTTCTCTTCTAGCCCAAAATCTACATCCAACCATGCTGCACTTGCTAAGGACCTTCTGTCGTTTACTTGTTTGCAGAGGAAAAATTTCTTTGCCAAGCAACCCCCCCCCCCCCCCCTCACATAGGACGTTGTTTAAAAAATTAAAATATGGTAATTCAAACCCCCCAACAACTGTTATCCTCCTTCCTTTCCAACCAGTCACTGCTGGTAATCTTTCAAGAATTCCTCACTTCTAACCCGGCCTCATTCTTTCTTTCCTACATCCCTCTATAGTGGATCCAATATAACTTTTGTGAGGCACACAGCTACCTATAAACTGAAAACCAATCAATACCTTATCATCCTTCCACTGCAGAGCCAGCATCCATGGATGTCAAGCCTATGAGGAATAAACTTCTTAGTATAGAATGGGCAGCAGCTGTCAAAAAGGAGGTACTGTTGTTGTACAGTGCTCTTGATATGAACAGATGTAATTATTGAGTCACTTGAGAGGCAGAGATCAACATGCAGTTATGAATCATAGTGGCTATGAGCTTGAGGATCTTCGCCAACTTTCCGACACCTCTACACTCTAACCTTACAACCATGATTCCATCCTATAAGTCCAATATGACCTTCAGCAACCCCTCAAGGCTTTAGGTACATCTCAGAATCTCACATCCTGAATATATCTCTCTCCTCACAGCAGATACCTCTTGCACTCCTTACTCTGCAAACTGCCCTCCACAGACCTCCCTAGTAGTTGCCCCCTTTTGGCCTGATACAATGTTCCAACAGAATGAGATACTGCCTTTGTTGACCAGCACCTGCAAACTTATCATCCATAGCTCTCACCATACAGTGCTCACTTGCTTCAATGCTATTCCACTGTTCCTGTCCATTTATAACTGGCCTCCTTGTTCTCCATTGTGGATCCAATGTCCTTGTAAACCAAAATCTCCCATGCCCATGTGGCCATGGAACTTTACCTTTCCCAGGATTCTCCTGATACCAAACCCACCACCTCTTTCCTAATTCTCCTCGCCAAACACAAGCTGACCCTCTATTATTTCACTTTTGATGATCAGACCTATAAACAAATCTGTGGTACTTCTAAGGCATTATCCTGTGCTGACTTATTTACAGGCCATGTGAAGTAATCCCCCCCCCCCCCCCCCCCCATGAACCATGGACCTTGCCGTTGGTGGGGAGGCTTGCGTGCCTCAACGATACAGATAGCCGTACCGTAGGTGCAACCACAATGGAGGGGTATCTGTTGAGAGGCCAGACAAACATGTGGTTCCTGAAGAGGGGCAGCAGCCTTTTCAGTAGTTGCAGGGGCAGCAGTCTGGATGATTGACTGATCTGGCCTTGTAACATTAACCAAAATGGCCTTGCTGTTGTGGTATTGCAAACGGCTGAAAGCAAGGGGAAACTACAGCCGTAATTTTTCCCTAGGGCATGCAGCTTTACTGCATAGCATGGAGAGCTGCATCAAACCAGTCTCAGGACTGAAGACCACAACAACAACAACAACAACAACAACAACAACAATGTGAAGTAATCCTTCCTATCGAGTCAATATCTAGAACTTCTCATCTGTTCAGATTCATTTCTGACATTTTCATGATCTGGACTAATTCCAGGGACAATCTTTGCCCTTTATTCCATGACCGCGCCCAGGTTCCCGGGTTCGATTCCCTGCGGGGTCAGGGATTTTCTCTGCCTCGTGATGACTGGGTGTTGTGTGATGTCCTTAGGTTAGTTAGGTTTAAGTAGTTCTAAGTTCTAGGGGACTGAAGACCATAGATGTTGAGTCCCATAGTGCTCAGAGCCATATTCCATGACCTTAACATCTACTCCCAAACCCAGTTCACCTGGTCCTTCTGAACTCAATAAGCCCCCTTGCTAGATGTCAATCTCTGCCTGTCAAGTGACTCAATAATTACATGTGTTCATATTAAGAGCACTGTACAACAACAGTATCTCCTTTTTGACAGCTGCTGCCCATTCCATACTAAGAAGTTTATTCCTCATAGCCTTGACATCCATGGACACAGGTTGTGCAGTGGAAAACAGTAGTTGTTGAAATATTCCAATAACCTTACCAGTGCCTTTATTGACAAACTGTATCCTATTAGCTAACCCACAACCAGATCTCCAATGCCATCTCCCTCTTTGACACCAATGGCCACCAACTATAACTCCTCTACTCATCCAGTATTACCCTGGACTTGAACAGATCAACCACATGCTTCACCCAGGCTTCAACTACGTCTCATCATGCCCTGAGATGAGGGATATAGTACTCAAAATCCCACTCACATCACTCAAAGTAATATTCCATTGTCCACACAACTTACAGAACATTCTTGTCCATCACTGCTCTAGTCCTGCTCTTAGTCCTACACCCCATGGGTGCAAGACATGTCCACACAGCCACAAACCAACTCATGCCACAGCTCAGTCACAGGCACATCCTATCCCATAAAATGCAGGACCATGTGTGAAAGCAGCCATGCTATACATCAGCTGTGGTGGAATTACTGTGCAGCATTGTATGATTGTAAGTGGGCATGACAACAAACCAACTGTCTACTTGCATGAATGGCCATAGCCAAACAGTGGCAAACTGCAAACTGGATCTTCCAGTTAATGAACTTGCTGTGCACCACAACACAATTGACTTCAACAGCTGCCACACTATGTGAGCCATCTCAATTATCCATTGCAACATTCTGCATTACTTTCTTTGAAATATACTGGTGGGAACTGTGTCTCCAGCATATCATGTTTTCTCATTTTCCCCCTGGCTTAACCCTAGAATAGTCAGTCTGGGTCTGTGAGACTAACTAGTTTTTGTTTCACTGAATTTATATTCTTATAGTTGCTGACTTGGTTCAAACACTCTGCTAGCTTCCTCTAATATCTAACAGAAAGCTTTCACATTGTGAATGAGGTTTTGCTTTGTTTAGTGATTGTTTGGCAGTCTTCCAGCCTGACCATTTACATGACTAATTTCTGCCAGTGTGATCCCATTTATATTTTGGTGTAGGTCTATCGCTGAATTACTTTGGTAACTATTTGTGATTTCCTAAAACTGAATGATCATTGACAGTTGTTTTCAGTTTAAAATGACAAGAGAGAATCTTTCATCAATGAAATTTACAAGATTTTATATACTGATGAGAGTAAAGCAGAGGATTCTGATGTGGACCCAGGCTTTGAAATGAATGGTGATCATGACAGTAAAAGTGAAATAAGTGGTGGTGAAGAGGAAGATGTTCACCCTTTTGCCAGCACCTATGCACATACTGTTGTTGGTTCAAGTACATCCCTCATAAGTGACTCAAGTATGTCACCTATGCAGTTTTATACAGAAAGGAATGGAGCAACTAAATAGAGAAAAACGTGTTTCCAACAAAGTGTTTGAACAAGATGTCACAATATAGTTACTGTACATTTGTCTGGAAGCATTCTAGTTGTGATGGACATACATTCACCATTAGAATCTTGGTAGCTATTTTTTAGCAATACATTAATTGATTTAGTTCTTGAATCAACCAATATCTATGTTGATTCAGTTCAAAACAAACAAACAAGTGACCTGAATAGGTCTACAAGTTTTGATGAACCAAAGGCATATTTTGGCCTACTTAGCTGGAGCATTGCATGGTGGTAAAATGAATATTGAAGACTTCTGGAATACAAATGGGACTGGAATAGAAATCTTTCCAACTAGTATGTCATTGTAAAGGTTCAGATTTTTGACTCGTTGTATCAGGTTTGAGAAAATACATAAAGGGAAGAGAGAATATCACATGATAATCTTGCTGCCATAAGATCTGTTCTTCATATGTTTGCCTCCAACTGCAATGGACATTTTGCGCCATTAGAAAACATTACTTTGGACAAAATGCTTGTTCTGTACAGAGGCAGGTACAAGTTCAGGATGTATATCCCAAATAAACCTGGCAAGTGTGGGATCAAGTTTTACGTCCTGGCTTGTTTTAAAACATAATATGTGAGATATTAGGAAGTCGATGCAGGTACATAACGACAAGGACCATACAAAGTCAGTAATAAAGCAGGCAATGTTTTGCATCTTGTAGACCCAGTAAAAGGGTCTGGAAGAAATCTGACAATAGGTAATTGGTTTATTTCTTACACAATCATCAGAAAAGTACTACAAGAAAACAATGTTACTGTTGTTGGCACATTAAAAAAAGCCTGGAATTACAGTTGAGTTTTTACCCAAAAAATCTAAAAAACAGTACTCAAGTATGTATGGATTTCAAGAAGACATCACATTTCTCTTATATGTACCAAAACCAAACAAATCAGTACTGCTTATTTCTTCAGTGCATCATGATGATGAAACTGACACTAACAAAGGCAAAAAGAAAGAAAACCAAGTATAATAACATACTACAACAAAACAAAAGGTGGCATATGTGTCACTAATGCTTCTTCATGTGGTGAATATACTATTGGCAGAGGGGTCAAGAAGGTCTCTTTATTCAGTTGAACATTGCAGCTCTGATTAGCTATGTTGTATTCAAAGCAGACAAAAATGTTTCAATTAGAAGAGAGTGCATCAGAACCCTATGAAAGTCTCTCATAACACCATATTTGACAATGTGTACAACACAGCCTAGCCTCCTGCTCAAAATTTGCGGGCTTCCCTCTAATCTCATGACACCAAAGAAAAAATAATAATGAAAGATCCACAACGAGGGAAAAGGGGAAATATCCTAAAAATGCAAGGACAGCAAAACTAAATACTTTTGCAAAGTTTTCAAGGTGTGGTTATGCATGGTGCATGCTGAAATGGTTTGCAGCAACTGTTTTGGAGAATGATGATTTTAGAGGACTATATCTCCAAACTATTCATTATATTCACAATTTTCATTTATATAATGAAAATTCAACACTTTTGCTTGTTAGTTCTACAACTTATCCTCATTTACAGTCGTCTTTTTCAATCAGATTTACTTCTATTTACAGTTTACTTACATTTAGTACTACAAAGAAGTATGTTTTTCAGCTTTTTTTTTTTTTTTTTTTTACGATCATTGTGTAATCCAGAAAGTTAAAATAATGTCAATATAGCATTTAGTAGTACCTGAACAAAATAAAAATTTGTCATTTGATGTAAATATAAGGTTTGTCATATGTTGTAAGTGTTTTATTTATTGGGTCCCACAGACCCAGCCCGACCATTCTTGAAACTATGTTTTGCCCAACCGTTCTAGGGTTAAACTTCCCCTTACTTCACCTTTTCCCCTTCTCTCTTCTGTCCACACTACTCCTTCCCCGTCTGGATCATGTACTCCCTAACTCCCTTCTCCTACTAGCCTTTCTTCCCTCTTTTGTTGGCATTCTCTCATATTCTCTCTCTCTCTCTCTCTCTCTCTCTATCTCACTCACTCACTCACTCTCCCCCTCCCTCCCTTCCTCCCTCTCTCTCTCTCTCTCTCTCTCTCTCTCTCTCTCTCTCTCTCTCTCTCTCTCTCTCTCTCTCTCTCTCTTCCTCCCTCCCTCTCCCCCCTACCTTTCTCCCTTCTATCAGTCCCACCACTCTGCTCCCTGACTCCATCTCCACATCTCCACTTTCCTCTCTATTAACCTCTCTCTCTCCCATTCCCGTCTCTATATATCTGTTATATTCTCTACCCCTCAAAACTCCTTTCATCTTGTTGTGCAGCCTCTGAGTCATCTATGTTTTCCATTTCATCTTGTTATGCAGCCTCTGAGTCATCTATGTTTCCCACTTTTGTCTTGCTCTGACCCCTGACCACTCCTTGCCTCATGCATTCTTCCCTATCCTTTTTCCACATCCATCAAGTCAGGCAGTTGCTCTCGATAATGATTAATCAATAATATGTGTCACCATGGCTGTTATAGCTTGTGTTTGGATGTTTGTGTTCATCTACTAGAAGAAGAGCCAGATAGGTCAAAAGCTAGTGAATTCCATTTTCTGTTGCACATGTCTATGTGCCACACATCATTCTGCTATAGTTTTGTCTTTACTGTTATCTTTTTTACCCACACAGGCAGCTTACAGCTCTTTCATGAGTTCATGTGTGGCACACATGAGACACCAAGCTATTGTGACCCTTTCTCCCTTCCAGGGCTGCATTCCCTTCCACACAGCCATCCCTCCCTGTACTCAGTCCTTCCTCTCTGCTCTTGCCTTTCCCTCCCTTGGTGTCCTTATTTAGATTGGCCTGGCTATCCTCCTGGTTTCTGCTATCTCTTACAATTTTGCTTCTCTTTCTTTACATCATCTTTCTTTTTTGGTATTTTCATTCCCAAAATGAGGTTTGAACTCCCGTTCTAAATTTTGTCTCCATAGTGTGAATCAACTGGGAAAGAATGCCTCACTTACCATCTTCAGTTTGTGGCCTTACTGACCCTTCCATCTTTTCCGTGATGCTGTTGCTCTTTAACACTGTATAGCCAATCCACATCATGGGCCCTGACAAAACAGGAATAACATTTCTTATACCAGAGCTGCTACCTCCCTGTGTATACCTAGGAGTGGTTGCTTGTCATTCTGGAGCATTGGAACTCCTGGCAATGACCACCATGCCAGATGGCTCTTGGTGTGGCTGGGTGGCACCCATGGTGAGAGCCCTGATCTCAGTGAGTGTTATCAGGACTGACACTTTGCAAATGAAATGCATTAAGCTCCAAAAACCTGGCCATTCTTCTATGGCTGTCTCTTTAGTTTAGAATGAATCTTTTAATGCTGCTTCTTATGACCCCATGGCCTCTCCTTCCCTGGCTGTGCCCTGGGAAGAGGGCCAGGCTAGCCACATTAAGATGAAACCCTTTCCTTGCTACCTCGTCTGTACCAGGACTGATTGGAACACTTTCACTGCCATGAAACCGCTATTTTTCATGGAATCTCTTGAAGACATGTTTGGTGAAGTGGGCTCTCTGAATAAGATGTGGTCCATTTCACTGCCACCCAGACTGTGGTTGTTTGTGCCTGCATTATCTTGGTGACATCCAGTATCCATTGCTCCTTTGCCTTGTGCTTTGGTATGGTTCAGTGAGTCATTTTTCATTGGGACCTCATCCTTCAAACTGATGAAAACCTCCGGGCCAAACTGGGATGGCTCAATGTTCATTTTGTTTAGCATGTTCGGAGAGGCCATAAGGACAATTGCATTGATATTGGAATCTTTGTTCTGGCATTTGAGGGGCATATCCTACTGGAGAAGATCAAAGTTATGGTTTATCAGTGTGACATGAAGCCATATGTCCTGCCATGCATGAGGTGTTTTTGATGTTTGGGTTTTGGGCACATGTCTTCCACTCTATAGCAGACCCTCTATGCAAAGAAATCGGAGCAGGAGGGCAGCCCCTATTTTCTGCTGCCCTATGCATTAATTGTCACAACCATCACTCTCCAAGCTTTCCGGAGTGCCCATTTTATAAGAAAGAAAAGAAGATGGAGGAGTATAAGACACTGATTGTTTATCATACACTCAGTCTCATCAGAATACGACCTCTTCACCATGTGTCCGTGACATCTTCTTTTGCCTCTGTTACATTCTTTCCCCTCCTCCCTCCTCCCTATCTCAGTCCTGCCCTCCTCTCCTCCTCTTCTCCTTCCCTGCAGTTCCTACAAATCCTCCCCTCCAGGTGTCACTCCCCCTACATGTTCAGAAAATTGTCCCCCTTCTTTGATGCTTGATGGTGATGGGGCCTTCTCCCGAGACCCCTCCTGCCAGCATCTCTTAGACCAGAGGCTTGCTGCCAAAAGTCAGCTGCAGGATCCGCAGTCTGTGCACCCCAAGGTTTCCCACTCTCTATCAGTTCCAGATCTCACTGAAGCCTGCTCTCTGTCTAGGCCCTGCACTCCTTGACCTACAGAAGAGAAGAAGAAGTAGAAAAAGTAGAACAAGAAGAAGAAGAAAAATCTTAAATGCTGTGGTGAGGCCCTCCATTGCCCATTGCCCCTGGAGGTGCCGAGTCCCTCCTCACAACCTGAGTCTGACCTCTTGTTTGTGGATGTCACACTGTCCTTGTTGGTGACAGATGGTGGCCTTGCGGCAGACTGGTTTCAGTCCATTTGCCTCACATTTGGATCCCCATTCAATGCTTATTCAATGGAATTGTAATGGACACTACTGTTACCTTTCCAAGTTGCAATTCCTTATTTCCTTTTACTTCACAGCTTGTGTCATTCTCAAAGAACCTCATTTTTCTAATGCTCACTCACCAACCTTTGTGGGTTCCATGCTTTCTATTGGAACCAGGTCAGTCCTTTTGAGGACTACCAGTGACATCTGCACAGTGATCTGTATGGACGTTGATAGTAAATGGATCCTCTTTTGCCCCACATTGAAAGAGATTGCCATCTGGGTCCACTAGGACTCTGCAATCATGGTTTGCAGTCTCTATCTTCTTCCTGTCAAGCCACCTATGTCTGCTGTCCTAACTGCTCTTCTTCAGAAGTTCCTCCCTCCCTCCCTCCCTCCTTTTTGAGGATTCATCATTGACCAGTTTCTTGCAGACCACTACCAGTGCCTTCTTAATGATGGTCCTCCTGCTCATTTTAGTGCCACCTCTGGCACTTTCTCTGCCATTATCTTTTTCTTACTTCACCTCCCCTCCCCTTCACTTCTTCCTTCCTTATGTTGGTTGCAACATGATGACCTCTGCGATAGTGACCACTTCCCATCGATTATCTCATGTCTTTTCCACCTCTCAATGGTCTGGTTACCCCACTGGGCTTTCCATCATGCTGATTGCCCTCTATATACCTCATAGGCCATGCTTACACCTCTTTCTCAGGTGGTATTGATGAAGTCATCTGTGACGTGTCCAGTATAATCATTTGCACCACCGGCATTACTGTCCCTTGCCAAAGGATCCCTTTCATCACTGTGATGCTGTCACCACCTGTAATCACCACTGATCATTGCAGTGCCATATGCTGCAGCTGTCCTCTGCTGGTCTTAGTGTCTTTCAATGCATTCATACCAAAGCCTGTTACTTAATGAAACAGCAAGCGATTGTGTTAGGAACACTTTGTCTCCTCCATAGGTTCTTCCATCCCTTCATCATGGGTGTAGACTACACTCCATGTTTTCTGAGGTTGCGAGCAGTCATCTACATCTACATCTACATTTATACTCTGCAAGCCAGCCAACGGTGTGTGGCTGAGGGCACTTTACGTGCCACTGCCATTACCTCCCTTTCCTGTTCCAGTCGCGTATGGTTTGCGGGAAGAACGACTGCCGGAAAGCCTCCGTGTGCACTCGAATCTCTCTAATTTTACATTCCTGATCTCCTTGGGAGATATAAGTAGGGGGAAGCAATATGTTTGATACCTCATCCAGAAATGCACTGTCTCGAAACCTGGACAGCAAGCTACACTGGATGCAGAGCGCCTCTCTTGCAGAATCTGCCACTTGAGCTCCGTAACACTATCACGCTTACCAAATAACCCTGTGACGAAACACACCACTCTTCTTTGGATCTTCTCTATCTCTTCTGTCAACCTGACCTGGTACAGATCCCACACTGATAAGCAATACTCAAGTATAGGTCAAACGAATGTTTTGTAAGCCACCTCCTTTTTTGATGGACTATATTTTCTAAGGACTCTCCAAATGAATCTCAACTTGGCATCCACCTTACCAACAATTAATTTTATATGATCATTCCACTTCAAATTGTTCCATACGCATACTCCTAGATATTTTACAGAAGTAACTGCTACCAGTGTTTGTTCCGCTATCATATAATCATACAATAAAGGATCCTTCTTTCTATGTATTCGCAATACATTACATTTGTCTATATTAAGGGTCAGTTGCCACTCCCTGCACCAAGTGCCTATCCACTGCAGATCTTCCTGCATTTCGCTGCAATTTTCTAATGCTGCAGCTTCTCTGTATACTACAGCATCGTTCATGAAAAGCTGCGTGGAACTTCCAACACTATCTACTAGGTCATTTATACATATTGTGAAAAGCAATGGTCCCATAACACTCCCCTGTGGCATGCCAGAGGTTACTTTAATGTCTGTAGACTTCTCTCCATTGAGAACAACATGCTGTGTTCTGTTTGCTAAAAACTCTTTGCCTTTACAAATGTCTGCTTGTGTCTGTGTATATGCGCATGGATATATGTGTGTGTGTACGAGTTTATACCTGTCCTTTTTTCCCCCTAAGGTAAGTCTTTCCACTCCCGGGATTGGAATGACTCCTTACCCTCTCCCTTAAAACCCAAATCCTTTCATCTTTCCCTCTCCTTCCCTCTTTCCTGATGAGGCAACCGTTGGTTGCGAAAGCTTGGATTTTGTGTGTATGTTTGTGTTTGTTTGGTAAGTCTCATCATCTTTCTTTTTAGATATATGATATGATTGGGATTGAAATGGGTCGGTGGTGGTACCGGTACCTCATGATGCATACTGCCTTTGGGGCACCCACTGCTCTTGCTATTCCTCACATTCCCCCCCCCCCTCCCCCCCCCCAAAAAAAAATATAAAGTCCCATTCTATTCTTTACTCTTCCTGTGACCCCAACATTCCTTCTGCCTGTTCTCATTTCCCATTGACTGAACTGTGCTGTTGGTGTTGTTCTTTCTTTAGTTTCTGCCACATTGGATAATGGGACTGATGACCTCATTGTATTCTCTCTTCCTCCCTTCCCCCCCAATCAACTGACCCTTTCTTTACATACCAAAGAATCAGAATGACATGTATTATTGAGATAATAAATAATATTGGCTTGTTTATTTATTTATTTTATTTATTTATTTAGCATCCGTGTCATCATTCTCCAATACAGTGCATGGAACACTGCCTAGTATGTCTAAATATCATATATCAGTTTTAAAATCAGCTGAAACTATAAAACAGTATTAAGAGAGGATAATATGGATACTTTAAAATGCTGTATCATGCAATATCATTGAATACCAGTGGGAAATAATGAAAGGTGTAGTGGAGACATCAGCAAATGAAATGCTAGGATGTGAAGTAAGGCATATGAGACCTCCGTGTTTCAATTCTGAATGTGATGGTGTATAAGTGGACACTACAGCCATAGTGTACAAGAAGGATGGTGGAATATTACAAAGAAAAACAGAGGACTGAACAGAGGACCTACCAGAGAAGAAAGAGAGAATGGATCAAAGTCAACATTGAAGAAATGGAGCTTTTGAGGAATAAGAATGAGCCAAGACAATTTGATAGAGAAGTAAATGCAGCATGGAGCCATTCACTAATAGAACAAGTCTGATTAAAGATGAGGCAGGAAAAATTTGAAGTGAGGGAAAAGAGAGATGTTACAAACTCCTCAACCCCAGAACAATATCAAGAGACCCAAAAGAGGCACACAATGGAGAAAATGATTCTCATAGCACAGTTCCACCAAAGCTAGAAGAAATAAGAGCTACCCTGAAGAAACTGAAAAACAACAAGGCAGTGGGAACAGACTTTATCCTGGCAGAGCTACTTAAGGAAGGAGGCAGTGAACTGGAGCAGATCTTCCTAAAGATGACTACTTTAGTATGGGCAGTGAGGGAAATGTCCCAGAAATGGAAAGAATTAATAATATGCTCCATTTACAAGAATGGAGATCAGTTGGAATGTGATAGCTATAGGGGGATCACATAACTTAACTCTGGGTATAAAGTATTCTCCAGATAATATTCAACCACCTCCTTCCAATAATTCAGCGAAAGATGGGGACATATCAGTGTGGATTTCTAGCAAGAACGTCAACTCTGCAGATAAGATCTGTACTCTACAGCTAGTCCTAGGGAAGATGATCAAATTTAGGACTGGCATGCATCATCTATTTATATACTGTAAAGGTGCATATGGCAGTATAGATAGAGTAGCTATAGTATGCCCTGGAAGAAATGGAAATCCCTAGAAAAATGGTAAGGCTAGTGACAATGACAACGAGTGAGAGATGAAATAGCATAAGAATAGGAAGAATGATTCCTGATACAATGAATATCGAAAATGTGGTGTGGCAGGGAGACAACACTGGCCTGCCTTATTTTTAATGCTGCCTTGGAGAAGGTGGTGAGAGATGCAAGCTTTTTGAGTGGGGGGACAATCTACCATCAATTGGTGCAGATACTCTCTTATGCAAATGACATAAATATAGTGATAAGAATGGAAAAGGCAGTGGGTGAGATATTCATTGCCCTTGACTAGGCTATCAGAAATATGGGATTAGACATAAACCAGCAGAAAACAAAATGTGTGGCTGCCAGAAAGGGGCACAAGGAGAACATGCCAGCTTCGATAACAATGGGAAACCATACCTTTGAGAGATTGAGCAGTTCTGGTACCTTGGTTCAAGAGTCACCTACTCAAAAGACATTTTCCATTAAGTCAAAAAGAGACTAATAGCAGCCAATAGAGCTTACTTTGCTCTAACAAGTCACTTATCAAGGCTTCTGATCTACTCCACCAAGAGGTACATCTACATCTACATCTACATAGATACTTCACAAGCCACCATACAGTGCATGGCGGACAGTACCCTTGTCACTACTTGTCATTTTCTCTCCTGTTCCACTCACAAATACAGTGAGGGAAAAATGAGCATCTGTATGTCTCCATATTTTCCCTAATTTCTTGTATCTTTTCTTCATGGTCCTTATATGCAACATATGTTGACGGCAGTAGGATCATTTAGCAGTCAGCTTCAAATGCTGGTTCTCTAAATTTTCTCAATAGTGTTTCTCAAAAAGAATGTCACCTGCCATCCACATTGTATGTTGATGGCAGTATAATCATGTAGCAGTCAGCTTCAAATGCTGGTTCTCTAAATTTTCTCAATAGTGTTTCTCAAAAAGAATGTCACCTACCATCCAGGGATTCCCATTTGAGTTCCCAAAGCATCTCTGCAACATTTACATGTTGTTCGAACCTACCGTTAACTAATCTTACAAGACCTGTGCTCACATATGTGTATGAAACTTGGACCTTAACAGTGAAAGAAATCCAAATGTTGTACACATTTGAAAGAAAGATTCTCCAAGGAATCATTGGCCCAATTTGTGAAAGATACAACGATGAGTGATACAACAACATTTATAAAGACCTACCTACCAGAATAATAGCAAAATCATCCAGATTCAGGTGAGTTGGGCAGGTAGTGCAGATGACTTTTGCAGAAGTACCCAGAAATGTATTTCAAGGATATCAAGGATGACAGAGAGGGTGTGGTCAGCTGAAAATCAAATTTGAGGTTGGAATCATCGAGAGTCTCCAGAAAACTGGTTGCAGAAATTGTAGAGCCCTGGGAGTGCACTCATATTATTGGCAGAAAACTGTTGAGGAGGCCAAGGCTCACAATGAGCTGTAAAGCCACAAAAGAGGAAGAAAAAGAAGAAACAGAAGTAACATGTAGAAAATATTTGAACAAATAAGTTTTCCATAGGAGAGTAACAAATTAAGTAATTGTTTTCAACCATTGAAAATTCGTAAGTATGTAAAATGAAATTTCACACACCGTTTGTGTATTACATGGCCATACATAGCCTCCCGTATTGCTGTGTAATAATACCTTGGGCAAAGGATCAGTCAACTCTCAGGACACTGCCAAGGAAGTTGACCCCACATAAAATCCTTCCTAATAATAATAATAATAATAATAATAATAATTTATTCAACATTGAATGCTTCATTGCATATGAACAAAAACTGGGTATAATTCTTGATACATAACACAATAATACATCTTCTCAATATCTCACTGATTAACGAAATTATTAGATTACAAATAAAATGGTTTGCTTAACACTATTTACATATTTTTTCAAAGCACTTCTTATTCTGCATGTAAGTGTGATATTCTTCTGTTATGTAAAAGAGATTTGGTTACAGGAATTTCTTTAACTGAAATTTAAGGTTGACTAATTTTGAACCTGCACATAGTGCTCCCTTTTTTTTTAGAACACTGTCTGTGACTGCTGTTGTAAAATTTTTCCTTGTTTCTGGTATTGTACTGATTCAAATCAGAAAAAATGAGGGGCTTCAGTCTTTCAGCAAGTAATATGACTTTTAGAACGTACATTTTTACTGTGGTTACATCAATTTTTGGAAACAGCCCACAACGTGATTCCTTCAATTTTGCTCCACAGATGATTCTTATAGCCCTTTTTGAAGTAGTTATAGTTTACATAGATTTACTTTGGTTGTTGCTCCCCAAATTTGTTTCATAATTCAGGTGAGAGGAAAATCAAGCATGGTATGCAGTTTTTAATAAACAGTGTCTTTGCAGAATGTACTAATCAGTTAACTGCAAATATATTCTTAGACAACTTATGTGCTACAGTATCAACAAGTGTGTCCCATTTTAGATTGCTTTGAATTGTTAAACTCAGGAATTTTACATTAAACTCTTGTTTTCAGCATCTCTCTTGCACCACAGTCAAAACCAATCTTATAATCATTTTTTCTGTGTAAGGTGTGATACGACCTACTGCAACAACGTTTGTTGCTCCATATCGCACCAAAGTTACTCTGCACAAACATTTACCTATTATAACCATTATTGAGTTTCATTTGCATCAGTAAGTAAATTATTCACTGTCACATTCAGATGAGTTATACATTTCAATAAGAGCTGATTGCACATACAGAAGGTCCTAAGGGTGTCTTTTTGGAAAATGTCTAAATATCTCACAGATGAGAAAATTATGATAGAGCTGCTATTAATGAATTAACAACCCTTCACATGAGGAAAATTCAGAATATGAAGACAACAATGTTGAAACATATAAACTTGATATAGATTCGGATGTATTGTCCCTTCCAGTGTTGAAATTATGAGTATGTCTATTACTAAACATTTCAACATTAATAAGGATGGGCAGACTAAACGGCAGAAGGAACTAATTATCCATAGCAAGCCAGGCCTTACTAGAGCAGTAGACTCCAGTTGAATATGTTCCCCTTTATCTTAGTGATAGACAATTAACAGCACTGTTGTTATACTAATATATAAAATTTGTTAGAAGTTTGACAGCTCTTGAGATGTACAAGATGCAGACCAAGGGAGATGAATACTTTTCTGAGTTTTCTGCTATATGCAGGAACTTACAGAGCTTTCCATCTCCATTTCAAAGATTTGTAGAATACAGAGAGGGCTGAAGTATTCTCAATTATTATCTCATGTTGCAGAGTCCTATTTTTACTTCACTGGGTTAAGGATGGCCAGTTTTATATAGGACTACATCAAAATTTAAAACAAAACATAACTTCATATGTCAAAGAGACTTATTAGTGCAGGGAGATCAGAATATGGGAAAAAAGACCAGGCAACATAGACTATGAGAAAAAAATGTATGACATATGTCCAAATACAAATAACAGCAATAATTCGTAGTATGAATTCAGAGTTTCTCATCATTACAAGACATGAAACCATGAAAATTTCTTTCTTTCCAATGTGAAAAGTATTATCAATTAAACTGTTGACAGTGTACTCACTGATGCAATATGATCATCCATTCCAACTAGATGTTTACTTGAGACTGGCACTATAGCTGAAACAAGCTTGTAGTAAGGAAGAAGCACTAGTACTTAAACTATCTGCAGCTTGCCTGCACTCATTCATTACAAAATTAAAAGTATTAGGTTTTGTGTTGTATCACATTAATTTTCAAAATATCTCTGCAAAATTATGTTCTTTTAATAGGAAAAAGAAATAAATATTTTCACTGATTATGTAATGGATCAGTTGAAAGAGGTACCTTTCTACCATTAGGTTGCTTTATTGTCTGTCAGTTTGGTATAAATTTTGCAACTGATTCTAAAGTAATTTCCTCATGAGCCAGAGACTTGAAAGTTTGAACGTAACTCATAATTGAAAGAAAATGCAGTATTGACAGATTTTCTTGTCTGCTGTGGCATTGTGTATCACTGCCATTTCCCCCTTTTCCTGTTCCTGTTGAATATCGTTCACAGGAAGAACAATTGCTGGCAAGCCTCCCTGTGAGTTCATATTTCATTAATTTTACTTTCACACTCTTTTTGTGAGATATATGTAGGAAGAAGCAATATACTGTCTGAGTCGGGTGAATGACTGAAGAATTTCACACACATACATGACTAAAAAGTGGTAAATAATTATTTAAATAAAAATTACTTTTTAGTATACCATGTTTTTAAATTGGAGTAAAGAGTACAAAATAATTTCTGCTAGCCCCAGACACATTCCTAACCCCATACAGATAATCCCGAAATTTGTTATTGTGAATAGCTACAAAAATACTTGTTGTGTGACGAAACATAACTGATTCATGAATAACACACCTCCATACTATTGCTCTACCAATTAACTGATTCATGAATAACTCATGACTTTATTGTATCTATTGCATGTGCCCCATATTTTTCATTTTATACCTGACAAGAATTTACATGCCTATTAAAAACTCACAGTTACAAATTTTCAGGACTATCTGTTTGTGGCTAGAAATCTTTATGGGACTGGGAGACACTATTTTGCATGTTTTAGTCCAATCTAAAAATTTGGTACATTAAAAATTCATCTTTTATTTACGTAATTATTTTTGTTTCTTAGATTCGGGTCAAATTGGCAGAACAAGAGTGTTTGCATCTCAAAATATAATTCACCAGCTTATAGTTAATACTTATATAGGAAATATATTTCTGCAAGAACTGTAGTCCTAATTGGTACCCATTTGTTCCTTCCTCTGGTAATAAATCAGGAACATTGCAGCAACAAGAAAGATTGTTGAGGGCAAATTGCCAATAATATATTTTTTCGCTGAAAAAAGTGAAAGTGAATAAAGGGAGACTGTAGTTACCATTCTTTTAATTTTGTAATTAGTTTACAGATTAATCACATTTCATTGTTACAGAATTCTGGAAAATGGAAGTCTCTGGATTCAAAACATCCATCCCGAGAACAAAGGATACTACTCCTGTCAGGCCACTAATGGAATAGGAATGGGCTTAAATAAAATTATTTACGTCACTGTTCATGGTATGTTTTTCAAAAAAATTTATGATGTATCAGCTCATAGAATAACATCATTTATAAACGTTGAATTATAATTTAATTATAATTTGGAATGCTATAACCCATCTGTTTGCAATTAAGCTACATTGTTTTTTAAGATGAATGCTTTAATAAATACTACCTGACTACCCAACATTACTTTGTCTTTCATTAGATACTATGAAGAATAAAATCAATCTATAGTATAAAAGAAACTTAATTTAGTTAAATGTTTTTTTTAGTTTAAATATGGTGTACAAATCATAATGTAAACTTTGGTACAATGTTAATGTAGTTGGAAGTAGACTGATGGTGTCAGAGTCTACCTGTACATTCAGCAATCAGTACTGTAGCTTTGACACACTGTTTCCAGTGGTGAATGATTATTCGTAATATGTTGTAATAGGAAAACATTGTCCCGCATGTATAATTTCTTCCAGAAGCATTTGAAGAGAGCTGTTAATTACATTTGACTAAGTTTTGACATAAACATCATTGTAAATGTCAACAATTGACCTGAAAATTGCGGAAGTAACTGTAATAGCAACTGTTTTAGCTTATTTTTACAGTTTGCTCCTTCGTACCACACCCCAATCTCTTTGGCTGTTATGTCATCTAATTAGCCCAAAAACTTTGGATTCAGTTCTAGTTTTGGTCAGTTTTACTTATCTTTACAGATTATCATGTCCTTATCCTGTAGCACCTTGATAGGTATGAAATGTCATTAGAAAAATGACCTTGAAGAGTGCGTATAAAATACTATTATCACTTTAGTTACTTTTGTATGCCATCCCACATGCTTACATAGGGCTACTAGACATGTTGTACCACAGGTATTTTGTGACAGTGATATGTGTACCATGCTTACTTCAAATGACTGTATGCATTCCATTTCTATACTTTATACGTCACCCCCTCCCCCCCCCCCTTTTCCACCCAAATTCCCACACTCATTCTTGTGGATTAATTGCCATCAGTAGTCTTTGACCAGTAATCAAAATTTCCTGGCTTTCAGCCCAGTCACTGCTTGAATTTTAAATAAAAATGATCATCAAAGCCAGCCAAAGACTTTCAGTATAAGGAGGCACACTCATTCTGCCAATGGACTTGCCAAAGAGAGCGGAGGAGTGGACAGAGACTCAGGGCACTCTTTTGCCCTTGGGTTAGCAAATTGCCCCTAAAGAATAGAAGAATCAGCAATTATAAACTGCATGAGGATGCAGAAGGCAATGGAAATCAATGCTTTTAAGACACCTTGTATGGTATCTCCAGAAAATGTGGCCTGTAATTAAAAAAGCATCACAATGATCACTCCATTGGCTAAAGAGTCCAGATTAGTCACCCATTTGGTCTCAGGAAAGGAATGGAAGGTCATACGTCTGAATGTTGTTGTGTGATGAAAAAAGCTGGGATAATTTAAATTCCCCTCTTGTTTTGCCATCTGCCTCCTTTAATTCATTTTGCTACTTTTAACCAATTATCATTAACATATGTGAATATAATCTGCATTTCCATAAAATAGAAAGACTGGCCCTCAGTTTTAAAGTAAATAACACCAGATCTAATTTTGTGCTTAGTTTTATGTATGTAATTGATTTTTTAATTTATTTTGACTATTCCTAGTTAGTATCTTTTGTTATAGGGTGAAACCAGTGACTGTTTTGTAACTTAAATTCTATTGTTGACATATAAAAAAGTATAAATTCTGTAATAATTGTAAACTTTGTAAGTCGAAGTACTAGTAATCTTAAGTATCTATTTAGCTCTATTCAAAAACATGTTAGCAAAACCAGCTCTTCGTTAATTCCAGAGTAATTAACAGTTTTGTCAAAAGTATTGTTTGTGTAACTATATTTGTTAATTTCATGATTTAAACAAATAATTCATCTTAACCCTTGTAGTAGAAGAAACTGTTAAAAAGAACCAATTTTTTGATGTAGTCACTTAATTTAATGAGTTAAGTCTTAATCCTAATTTCTGTAATTTTAACTTCAAACAATGTGTAGTTTCAGTACCTATTATTGTGATGATATATAAGGGTTGGATTTTTTATCATGAGACAGTCAGTCCACAGCCGATTTTCAGACTAGTAACCTGTGCTGTTTAGAACAACAATGATTCAACTTAACAGTGTAATAAGTGTTAAACAATTAAGCCTTATGTTAAAATAGTGACAGTGTCTGCACCAAAAGTACAAGATTATTCTTCAAGAACTATGAACTTTGTGGCTATGTTTTTACTGCTCGTAGATGTTCAACAGTAAAGTAATGTAGCAGTATGTGCAGTTTCACCTGCAAACTATTAATGAGGCTTGTCGCAAGTTAAACAGTAGTGTGCTGGCCATATAACTGTGTATTGTTGGGGGGTTCTGAACAGTGAAATTAAAGTACAGTGAAACCCAACTGTGCACCTGTTGGCTACATAATTTGCAGTAGTCAGTGTCGGAATCCACAACCCATTTTTTCAGTCAGTGTAGCAATGCAGTATGTCGACACCAAGGACAACAAACAACAGCTGAAGAAATAAAAATTAGGAGGGACAGCCACAGTTGGGCAGCTAGAAAATCTGAAAAATGGAAATCCAAAGACTCACTCTAGATACAGTGGGGATCTGTAACAGAAAATCATTTAATTGTGTAATGGCTTCAGCATGAATAGGAAGGCTGTGCAGTGAATGAGTTACTGTTCAGGGATAGGATCATTCTCTTCATAATTGGCAGCACACCAGCACCAATGACAGTAGTTCAGATGTCTACTGACATCAGCAGCAGAAGTTGAAGATGAGAGAAAGTAATGAAGATATTGAACATGTAATTCAGTATGTGAAGGGAGATGAAAATATAATAATAATGGGTGATGAGAACACAGTATCAGGAGACAAAACAAAATATAGTTATGGGAGAACATGGGTTCACTATTAGGAATGAGAGAGGAGAGAGACAATATGAATTTTGCAATAAATTTCAGCTTGTGATATGAATATACTGCTCAAGAACCACAGGAGGAGTAGGTGTACTCGTAAAGGGCCTGGAGACACATAAAGATTCCAGCTGGATTACATCATTGTCAGATTCTGAAATCAAATATTGGATGATAAAGTATACACAGGAGCAGACACAGACTCAGGTCACAATTTAGTAATGATGAAGAGAAGATTGACGTGCAAGAAAATCATCCAGAAGAATCAGTGTGGAAAGAAATACTGAAGGGCTGAGGAATGATGTGGTGTGTTTCATGTTCTATATGGCTGCAGATACCTGTGATAATGGATACTATAATGGATGGTTCAGTTGAAAAAAAATGGATTTCTCTCAAAATAGCAGTCACACAAGTTGGACAGACATATATAAGTACAAGGAAGGTAACTGTGAAGAGACCTTGGCTAACAGAAGAAATATTTCAGTGGATTGATAAGAGAAGAAAAACAAAAATGGTCAAGAAAAAGCAAGCGAAATAGGAAGTGCAGGAAAACCAAGGCAAAATAGCTGCAGGAACAGTGCAAAGAAATCCAAGTGAAATGGTCATTGCCTGACTGAATATTATACAGAAAAGTCAAAACATCAGAACAATGTTTAGTGAAACTAAAAGTATAGACATTAATGTTAAAGAGTGCAATGGGAATTTCACTGTGAAGCACAGAGGAAAGAGCAAACAGGTGGAAAGAGAACACTGAAGACCTCTACAAGGAGGAGGGCCTATAAGGTAATGTGATTTAGGAAGAGAGGAGTGTTTGTGTGGAGGACATAAGGAGATCCATTTATAAAGTCAGAATTTGACAGAGTTTTGGAAGATTTGTGATCAAATAAGGGAAAAACCATAGATAATATCCTTTTAAATTTCTGAAATTATTGCGAAAAGTGGCCCAGATGACTATTAAAGTTTCTCTGGAGCACCAAGTTTGGAGACATATTGTCAAATTTCCAAAAAAATGTCATCTGTACAGTTCTGAAGATAGCAAGACCAGATAAGTGTGAGAACTATGACACAATCTGCTTACATTTCAAGCACCCAAGATGCAAACAAGAATAATATACAGCAAAATGGAAAAAAACTGCAGATCTGTTAGATGACAAACAGTTTAGCTTTAGGAAAGGTAAAGTCATGATAGAGGCTGGTCTGACATTTTGCTTCACAGTGGAAGCAAAACAAAGGAAAATCCAAGACATTGTTCATAGGGTTTATTGAACAAGAAAAAGCATTCACCATTGTAAAATGGTGCAAGTTGTTCAAAATTCTGAGAAAAATGGGAATAAACTATAAGGAAAGATGAGTAGTAAATATGTATAAGAACCAAGTGGATACAAGGCCAAGAATGACTTTCTCAGGTTAGGAACATAGTAAGAGAGGATTTAGTGTTCCACCCATTATTTTTATTATGAAGATTCAATAATGTAAATAAAAGAAAGATTCAGGAGTGAGATTAAAATTCAGGCTGTAAGGATATCAATGAAAAGATCTATAGATGACATTGTTATTGTCAGAGACAGTCAGAAAGAATTTCAACTTGTTGAATGGAATGAACAGCATAATGGTCACACACTATAGACTGGGAATCAACCAAAGAAAGATGAATGTAATGATGAGTAGAAGAAATGACATTAGCAACAAACTTAATGCCAAAATTGGAGTCCATAAAGTAGACAAACTGAAAGAATTATGCTAATTTGGAAGCAAAATTATGCATTATGGACAAAGCAAGAAGGATATAAGAAGCAGACTATCACAGGCTAAGAGGACTTTCCTCATGAAAAATAGTTCGTTAGTATCAAATGTAGTACATGCTATTTTATATGTAAGGTGACCATAGCCAAATCACTCCATGCTTTGAATAAACAAGACCACTATGACTGTTAGAGTTCTTTATTGGAGAATAATTGTTTTTGTATAAATATCTGTAATATGAATACACTGCTCAAGAACCACAGTAGGAGTAGGTGTACTTGTAAAAGGAAAGGAGACACATGAAGATTCCAGCTGGATTACATCATTGTCAGACAGAGATTTTGAAATCAGATATTGGATGGAAAGGTGTACACAGAAGTAGACTTGGACTCTGGTAACAATTTAGTAGAGATGAAGAAGAGACTGGTGTTTAAGAGAATCATCCAGAAGAATCAGTGCAGAAAGAAATACAGAAGGACTGAAGAATGAAGTGGTGTGTTTCTTGTTCTGTATGGTTGCAGATACCGGTGATAATGGATACCAAACTGGACAGTTCAGTCGAAAAGAAATAGGCTTCTCTAAAAATAAATACTGTATAAATATTGTTCTTCAATAAGGAATCCTAACACTCACAGTGCTCTTGTTTATTCAAATTATCAAACATAGTCCTTAATTTTGAGAAGAAATTTCTGACAATGTATATTTGAAGTGCAGCATGACATGGAAGCCATCATAGACTGTAGGGAAACTGGAAAGGAAGTGAGATGATGTGTTTTAGATGTTGTGCTAAACAAGAATGTTCAAAATTAGGTGAAATGATGAGTAATGAGGAGGTTCTCCACACAACTGGTGAAGAGAGAAACATATGGAAATAATTGACAAGGGTGATGGGACATATGTTAAGCCATCAAGGAATAACTTCAATGCTACTAAGGGAGCCATTTTGAAAAGAAAAAGAAAAACCCTTCACATCTCTGCCAGATAAAAAAAATAGATAGAGATAAAAAATGATAGAGATAAAAAAAATCATCATAACCGTCAGCCTAGTAACACCAAAAGCTGTGAATTTTATGCTAGTACTGGTTATTTTTAATATTTTTACACTCGTTTTGTTGTAGGAACATTTTACCACTATAGTATGTGTTCCTAGATAGTAAATCACATAGGTACCAAGTTAGGTTAGATTTTGTCATAAGTGTATAAAGTTTGATTGAAACTGGTCAGGCTTTATTCCAAGAGTGCAGTTTTCTTTCAGATAATAATTTGTATTTGTATCAAGTTTGATTGAAACTGCTCCTGTTATTTCAGAAGACACACATGATATGAGCAGATACTCATAGTTCCTGGAATAAGATGGGCTGTGTGAGCTTGTGTAGTACACAGTTTTCTTGTTAAGTGTTCTTGTTATGTGTTATTGCATAACCTCTTAATATTTAAATCCTCCTGGCATTAATCAGGGAGGTTTTGTCTGCTTGTAGTGAATTCTTTTGCCATGGCTGTTTTCACCTTGCCTCATTTTCTTATTATTTCTATTATTTTGAAAGGTGTAAGTGAGCAAAGTGTGGTTGTGAAATTTTGCTTCCCTCTTGGGAAAAACACTGTAGAAACCGATATAATGTTGAAACAGCCTACAAAGATGACACTCGGGGAAAAATTACTGTCTGAAATTTTTTTTTGTCTTCAGAAATGGTGACCTATTGAAGCTTTGTTCTGGACATCTTTTAACTGCATGAACATAGAAAAACATTGATAAAATCTGTGAACTTGTCATTGAAGACAAATAGTGGACCACTGAACATGGAGCAGTGTTCACAAGACTTTTTTGGAACATGGTTCATTGAATTTTAACAGAAAATTTGGGACTCCAAAGAGTCATTTCCAAATGTGGGTTTCAGGTTCTTACTATCAATAAGAACAGTCTCAAACAGAATGAGCATTTTTCCTAGTTACTTTCTAGTGGTGAATCATGGTTCTATGCCTAAACTGAAAAATTGAGAGCCTCCCCCCCCCCCCCCCCCTCCCCCATGAATGATCAATCTTGTTTGTTAAATTCACTCTTTTCTGTCCATGGGTTTGTCAAACAAGACTGCAGATGTACCAACAAGTTCATCAATTTAATCTTGTTTTTGAAGCAGACGCTGTTCATGTAGTGAAATATTTTGACACTAGTACGAATAGTTACCAATGCAGACAACACACTTCTTGCATTGGCTTAAGCTCTATGTGTAAAGAAGCAACAGAAAAAAATGAGATTCTGGTTCAGGCAATGGTTAAAATTGAAAATTGTTAAACGAAATATTACACTCAGAACTTGATAATTACATCAACTTTCTCCAAATGGATAGTAAAACTTTCAATAAATGGTTAGAGTTACTTCACCCTCTCAGTGAAAAAGAGGACACAAGTTTGTGAAAATGTATTCATTTCTACATGGTCCTCTAATGACAGTTCATTAAAATATCACAAAATGGAAACTTATATCTGTGGAAGAACTGGAAAGCTCCCACTGCCCCTCTTGTTGCATAGAATATTATTCTTAATCTCTTCCTGTGCAGTACTTGGCTGGGAAACATGCAACACTTCTACCATTTTGAAAACTGCCAGTGCTCTTTTGTATTTACCTTTAACCATAGTTTCCAAAATTGTGAAAACTCATGATGACAGTGAGATAACAGCTTCTCACTAAACATGCATGGTGAGACATAAACACAAACAATCAGTGCAATCTTGTCAAATCTGCCTTCAGTCAAACTTCCTCTCAAACACAGTCCATGTTTGACAAACAATTCAAACAAAGCCACATTTGTTGTGATAATAAAAAGACATTTCCTTCCTTTGCGTGTAGCATAGAAGAATTACAAATATTAGTTAGTGAACTTGCATTAGTCTGCTCTGGAGATGATCTAGAAATGAACTACGCCAAAACCAAGATCAAGCTGAAGGAATGAACACCAGAGAGAAGTATATGTGTTGGGAATACACAAATGCAAAGGGTCACAGAATATGTACACTACTGGCCATAAAAATTGCTACACCACAAAGATGATGGGCTACAGATGCGAAATTTAAGTGACAGGAAGAAGATTCTGTGATATGCAAATGATTAGCTTTTCAGAGCATTCACACAAGGTTGGCGCTGGTGGCGACACCTACAATGTGCTGACATGAGGAAAGTTTCCAACCGATTTCTCATACACAAACAGCAGTTGACCAGCGTTGCCTGGTGAAACGTTGTTGTGATGCCTCATGTAAGGAGGAGAAATGTATACCATCACATTTGCGACTTTGATAAAGGTCAGATTGTAGCCTATCGCGATTGCGGTTTATCATATCGTGACATTGCTGCTTGCGTTGGTCGAGATCTAATGACTGTTAGCAGAATATGGAATCGGTGGGTTCAGGAGGGTAATATGGTATGCTGTGCTGGATCCCAATGACCTCGTGTCACTAGCAGTCGAGATGACAGACATCTTATCTGCATGGCTGTAATGGATCGTGCAGCCACGTCTCGATCCCTGAGTCAACAGATGGGGACATTGCAAGACAACAACCATCTGCACGAACAGTTTGATGACGTTTGCAGCAGCATGAACTATCAGCTCGGAGACCATGGCTGCGGTTACCCTAGATGCTGCGTCACAGACAAGAGTGTGTGTGATGGTGTATGCAAGGATGAACCTGGGTGCACGAATGGCAAAACGTCATTTTTTCGGATGAATCCAGGTTCTGAAACTTACTGGCAGACTAAAACTGTGTGCCCGACCGAGACTCGAACTCAGGACCTTTGCCTTTCGCAGGCAAGTGCTTTACCATCTGAGCTACCGAAGCACGACTCATGCCTGGTCCTCACCACTTTACTTCTGCCAGTATCTCGTCTCCTACCTTCCAAACTTTACAGAAGCTCTCCTGCGGACCTTGAAGAATTAGCACTCCTGAAAGAAAGGATACTGCGGAGACATGGCTTAGCCACAGCCTGGGGGATGTTTCCAGAATGAGATTTTCACTCCGCAGCAGAGTGTGCACTGATATGAAACTTCCTGGCAGATTAAAACTGTGTGCCCGACCGAGACTCGAACACAGGACCTCTGCCTTTCGCGGGCAAGTGCTCTAACATCTGAGCTACCGAAGCACGACTCACGCCCAGTCCTCACAGCTTTACTTCTGCCAGTATCTCATCTCCTACCTTCCAAACATTACAGAAGCTCTCCTGCCAAAGCTGGATAATGCTCAACCACATGTTACAGGTCCTGTATGGGCCTTTCTGGATACAGAAAATGTTCGACTGCTGCCCTGGCCAGCACATTCTACAGATCTCTCACCAATTGAAAACATCTGGTCAATGGTGGCCGAGCAACTGGCTCGTCACAATACGCCAGTCACTACTCTTGATGAACTGTGGTATCGTGTTTAAGCTGCATGTGCAGCTGTACCTGTACAGGCCATCCAAGCTCTGTCTGACTCAATGCCCAGGCATATCAAGGCCATTATTACGGCCACAGGTGGTTTTTCTGGGTTCTGATTTCTCAGGATCTATGCACCCAAATTGTGTGTCAGTTCTAGTGTAATATATTTGTCCAATGAATACCTGTTTATCACCTGCATTTCTTCTTGGTGTAGCAATTTTAATGGCCAGTAGTGTACATCTGATTCAACATGTAAATATGAAACCCAGCTTACCAAAAAATACTGAGAGGAAGACCAGCACAGATGGGACAGAGATTTACAAAAGACAGCTGGATTCAGTTGGCAATGGAGAGCTCAAAATCAGCATAAATGGACGAACTGGTTGAGGTCCTATATTGCACCCCATCTCAGAGGCCACAGCATCAAGTGATTGAACTGGATGATAATGTTGATGATCATGATGATGACAACAACAGTGACTTACCTTCAAAAGGTGAAATTTTTAATATTGCCAATACATACATATAAAAGTACAAAAACCTGTAACAGGTTTTGGTACTATTAGTTCCTTTCTCAAGGAGGAGAAACAATGGTTTGGGGAAGGCTGAAAAGGAGGTGCAGGGTCCCAGAAACCTGCCCAGGACGGGATAAATGTTCATTTGTAGTAGATACATTTAGATGATGTACATTTTCATTTGTATGTTCATAATATGAACTCTATAGTTTTGACTTCAACAAATGCCTTTCACATGCAGTACTAATCCAGCTGAACCATCCCACTATGAATCAACTTGAATAGTTAGTTGGACTAACACTGCCAAGTGAAAGCACGTTTCCAGGTTCAAGCCTAGATCTGAAACACAGGTTTTAGCATGTTATCAAAGCTCATTTGACTATGTGCTTCTCCAAAGAATAAAAAACTTTGTCCCAAATGTTCCATTTGTCTTGCTGTTTTGGTTTATCTGTTAACCTCTGCAATTTTTTCTCCATTTGTTTATGCTAGTATTAGCTTACTTTCTTCACCTTCTTATTTCACTCACACTGTCAGTGCACCTAAGTGTTAACCACCTGATCTACTTATGTTTTCATGTTTGAGCATCTCAACTGGAATAGCACATGAAATAGGAACACTCATTTACTAGTAATAATAAATTTTATTAACATAAACAGAACACAAAAAACATATTCTGGAACACTTGATACTAGTTTTCTGTGTTAGAGTACTGCTATTTGTTATCTCCATATTTATAAGGAAGTTTGACACACTGCCACTTTCACCGAATGTTGCAAGGAACACTGCGATCAAATCAACCACCCATACCAATCAACAACACCTCTGGTAGTTGTGACAAACACAATAGTGGACGATCTTGACCTCTACATTGGCCTCCTCATAGGAAATGGTGCATTGTCCAAAAATCTTACAGGGAAGTGCAGTCAACGTGCAGAGCATGTTCTTCGTTTGAGTAGTGAGTCTACTTTGGATGGTTGCCCTTGTGCTTCAGGCTGAGACTGTTTCTGAGGCCCAAGTGTTGGCAGCCCTTCTGGGAATGTGTATGCATTTATCACTCTGGCAACTGAGATCATAGTAGCATTAACTTGTAATACAAGGTGGAATCCAAAATTTTCAGGACTGCTACTGCCTACTGAAAGTAGGAGTAGTAGATCTTTGCACCACTAGGTGGCGAGAGCTGCATATCTGATGAGTCAGTGTGTGGAGTGGCATTCAGCTGGGAGGATGTGTTGCATGTCCACAGTGATTTCCATAATTTTCTGTGTTTGGTGTGTGGCAATTTTACGATGGATCCGCGAACAGAACAGCATGTGTGTATCAAATGCTGTGCAAATCTGAGGTATTAGAGCTACGGAGATCCTTGCTATGATTCAACAAGTGTTTGGGGGACAGAGCATGAGCCATATGTGTGTGTTTGAGTGGCATGCTCAGTTCAAGGCTGACCGTACAGACGTTGAAGATGATGCTCACACTGGAAGGCTCATTAGCCACACAACGCCAGACATTGTTGCCAAACTTCAACAATTGGTTGTGTAGTTCGATGACAAACCATTCAAGACCTTGTGGATGAAGTGGGTTTTGGTTATAGGACATGTCAACAAATGTTGACTGATGAATTTGACATGCATCGTGTCACCGCAAAATTTGTGCCAAGGATCTTGACTACCGATCGAAAGACACAGCATGTTAAAGTGTGCATGGACCTTCATCAGACCACATCTGATGATCCAGCCTTCTTATCACTGGTGATAAGAGCTGTATTTATGGGTATGACCCACAGGCAAAGCAACAGTCATCTCAGTGGAAGAGCCTGGGCTCTCCAAGACCCAAAAAATGAGACAGGTGAAGAGTAAAGTGAAGAGCATGATCATCATTTTCTTTGATACCAAGGGAATTGTGCACAAAGGATTTGTCCCACCCAACCAAACAGTGAATTCCATGTATGTCTATGATGTTTTGCAATGGACCTGTGAAAAGGTGCAGCAATGATGACCCGAACTTTGGCATCAAGGGAACTGGCTGCTGGATCATGGGAATGCACCCTGTCACACATCCTTGCTCACCAGGAACTTTTTGGCAAAAAATAACATGGCAGTTGTACCTTTTGCACCATACTTGCCAGTTTTTGCACCTCTTGAAACTTCACACTATTCCAAAAACTGAAACTCATGTTGAAAGGCCATCAGTTCAACACTCTAGAGAGAATTCCAGAAGCATCGCTGGTGGTGATGAACACCCTCAAAGAACAGGACTTCCAGAAAATGTTTGACCAGTGGCAGAAGCACTGGGACCAGTGAGTACATATGGATGGGAACTACTTTGAGGGTGATGATAACCATTAGCCCAAAGGAAAGGTTTTCAACAGATGGCAGCACCAGTTCCAAAAATTTTGGATTGCACCATGCGACCGAACCGCTGAATCTTTCCATCAGTAAATGGGGTATGTTCTCCACTGACTTGGTTGTTTTAACCCCCTCCACTGATGGAATGACCCACTTCCCAATTCCGTATGTATAAAACCAATACGGACTTGTAGCTGTCACGCCTTTGCGCTTACTGCTACGTATTTTAACTGTAAATAGCTCAGTCCCAATGGTAAGAGGCAGTAGTGAATTCACGTAGTTAATATTTGAATCCAGCACAGCTGCCACAAGCTCAGCTCACTTTTACTCCACTCCTACCCTCGCCATTGCACCACATTAACTAGGTGCTACGTGGACCTTGCTAAATTCACTTGCGTATACATTTTTGACCGTTACTCGCCAGTATTTACCTAATGATTAGTACACTCCTAACTGGACTATTTCCCTAAGAGCTGTGATGATTGAACGGGTTCGATCCACGGCCTACAGTGCCCTACAGTTCACACGGTAACACTGCCTACCTGACCCACTTAACTTGGTAGTGAGCTTATGTATCCAATCACCACTGCTAGCAGCAGTGGATAATCCTATCAGCACGACGAGAGCAGCAGACTTACCGTCGAATCCTCCTGAAAATACTTATAACTACGGTCGCCAGCTCTGAAGGAGCAACAGAATAAATCAATTGTTGGGCTCGTTTAAAAGTGAAATGGCTTGAGTTGAATTTAAACTTAATTCTGAATATTACTATTTCTGATCATTCCAGATGATTCTACAAAAACAAATACTCTCCCAATTTCTGTGAGTTGGCTTGGTAATTACTACTAAGACAGGTTATGCAACTTCGGTTAACAAAATTCTACCCTTCAACTTATTTAATGATTTTGGATATTACTCTTTGGACCATTGATACAGAATTAGTTAAGTGACTTCACTTGAAAGGTTGCTCAGAAAAATTTAAGTAACTATAAATAGGCGGCTCATTCTGGTGTGACCATTGCTCTTTTCAACATTCTTATACGCTAAAGTATTCTACAACCAAAAGAATTGTAAATGAAAGAGGCGATGGTGGCCTCAGTCTGATTTCACTATACTATGTTTGAGGTTACTACACTTTACAATGAACAACATGCGTCGTAATTTTACTCATTACTATATTCTGTCCTCTGCACTTGCATAAAAGAAAACTGGTATTCTCCTTTTACATGTATACAAAGTTCGACTTAACAATTGCAAGCAGTCTTGCCTTGGGTAGACGTGTCGGTGCTGGTGGTGAGATGCATGTGGCTAACGCAGCTCTTCACGCCTCATGCCCTTAATGGCGGCTGGAACTATGAGCTGTAGCACTCGTAGAAGCTACTGCACGCCCGCCATAAAACCTGGGCACAGGAACTCTTACAATCAGCCCCAGTGGCATAGAGGCGGCTTCAACAACCATTCGTCGCGTTTTACTCCAAAAACGGCGACGATATTCGCCTCTTCGCTGTTGCACAATCACTTTTGCGTGAGCACAGTTACGCACGTCCGATCACGTCAACACTCCCCAGGCCATTCCATTGTTCAGTCCCTGTGTCTCCAGCTACCACTAGCTACGCTCATATCACCAAGAGTGGGGGTGTTCCCCTACCACCTTTTTACCGAAATCATTTAGTATTTAAGAATATTTATATTTACTACCCTGGAGTCCATACCAGTCATAATAATTTACTACTAGCGCTTTACAACATTAAATTATACAGTAATAACTTATAATTACCAAGAAAAAGAATACATTTGACTCCGAGAGCTTAGTGCATTGTCTGACAGGCAGCGCTAATTCCCAGTTTCGCCAATAGATGGCATCAGGGTGCACTCCCTGGCAGTCTCACACAAGCGCGCCCGTTTCCGACGCGCGGGCTCCAAATTACTGTCAGCCCACCATCATTTCAGTTCCGTTACAACCTCTTAATATGTCCAAATTTTTTGCTCCTCTTTTGATGATTTGATATGGGCCTGTGTTTGGGGTTATAATGTGGGTTTGACACTCTCTGTTCATAACATGACATATGTACATGTTTGCACGTCATGATTCCATAGGTAGGTGTCATTCGATGTCTTGATGCTTGATGAGGTTTAATGTGTGTGGTATGTTCTCTCAGCTGACAAATGTAATCTGATTGGTCATGGTCAAGTAGTTTTATGGAATTTTGGTCAATGAAATGACCAGGCAACTGAAGTGCTTTGCCATACACCAGTTAGTTATTCCATATATGGTGTGAAGTTCAAGCATAACCTTTGGTAAGGTGGTTGTTGAACTAGTTTCATGACTTATCAATGAAGCCTTTAAATAATGGCGAAAACATTTGAGCATACTGATGCTCACTGGGTGATAGCTGGTTGTCCTGTGATGGAGACCACCACAGAATGTATTAAGTTGAATAAATAACATCAACTTGAATTGCCAGCTGTGGTCCATGTCAGTGTGCAGCAGACAACCGAAGGAAAACTCAGTGTGACACAAAGGCAAAGACCAGGGTTTCCACTAATACGTTATCAACTGGCATGAGTGAAATGATCACTCACAGTCAATAAATAGCACTGACCATTTTATGATGGAAATGTACCTTTTATGTTGACATGCACACACATGAAGCATGTCATCAGTCTGGAACTGGCACATGTACATAATGGGATATTTCGTTACTGTGCTGACACTGAAGGCACATGTAAGTCCACTCATGATGTTGCTTTTGCTTACCAAGACAAACAACATGTTCTGAAACCAAGGATGTTGATTATTTGACACCAGCTTGGCAAAGGCTGTGAAGTATTTCAAAAGCACTTCTGCAGAATGCAGCTGGCAGAAAAAGACAATAGCTTCCACATGAAATTTCACAATATAGCCTCACATCTCAACCAATTGTGACTGAATGGCAGTCAGTGCTTCATTCAATAGCTTCTGGAATTCCTGATCAGATTCTTGTGCCTCTGTGATTGATTTGTAGACAGTAAGAAACTCACGATCATCATAAGTGATCTGTTTTTGTTCTGAGGGGAGAGCTTGTGTGAGATGAAGACCAGCAGATCTACATCTACATCTACATCTACACGATTACTCTGCAATTCACATTTAAGTGCTTGGCAGAGGGTTCATCGAACCACAATCATACTGTCTCCCTACCATTCCACTCCCGAACAGCGCGCGGGAAAAACGAACACCTAAACCTTTCTGTTCGAGCTCTGATTTCTCTTATTTTATTTTGATTATCATTTCTACCTATGTAGGTTGGGCTCAAAAAAATATTTTCGCATTCGGAAGAGAAAGTTGGAAACTGAAATTTCATAAACAGATCTCGCCGTGACGAAAAACGTCTTTGCTTTAATGACTTCCATCCCAACTCGCGCATCATATCTGCCACACTCTCTCCCCTATTATGTGACAATACAAAATGAGCTGCCCTTTTTTGCACCCTTTCGATGTCCTCCGTCAATCCCACCTGGTAAGGATCCCACACTGTGCAGCAATATTCTAACAGAGGACATACAAGTGTAGTGTAAGCTGTCTCTTTAGTGGACTTGTTGCATCTTCTAAGTGTCCTGGCAATGAAACGCAACCTTTGGCTCGCCTTCCCCACAGTATTATCTATGTGGTCTTTCCAACTGAAGTTGTTCGTAATTTTAACACCCAGGTACTTAGTTGAATTGACAGCCTTGAGAATTGTACTATTTATTGAGTAATCGAATTCCAATGGATTGCTTTTGGAACTCATGTGGATCACCTTCCTACTTAGCAATCATATACAACCGCTCGCTCACCGATAGAGCTGTACCTACGGAATGGAAAACTGTGCAGGTCGCACCAGTGTTTAAGAAGGGTAGTAGGAGTAATCCATCGAACTACAGACCTATATCATTGACGTCGGTTTGCAGTAGGGTTCTGGAGCATATACTGTATTCAAACATTATGAATCACCTCGAAGGGAACGATCTATTGATACGTAATCAGCATGGATTCAGAAAACATCGTTCTTGTGCAACGCAGCTAGCTCTTTATTCACATGAAGTAATGGCCGCTATCGACAGGGGATCTCAAGTTGATTCTGTATTTCTAGATTTCCGGAAAGCTTTTGACACCATTCCTCACAAGCTATTTCCAATCAAGCTGTGGGCCTATGGGGTATCGTCTCAGTTGTGCGACTCGATTTATGATTTCCTTTCAGGAAGGTCACAGTTCATAGTAATAGATGGCAAATCATTGAGTAAAACTGAAGTGATATCAGGTGTTCCCCAGGGAAGCGTCCTGGGACCTCTGCTGTTCCTGATCTATATAAATGACCTGGGTGACAATCTGAGCAGTTCTCTTAGGTTGTTCGCAGATGATGCTGCAATTTACCATCTCGTAAGGTCATCTGAAGACCAGTATCAGTTGCAAAGCGATTTAGAAAAGATTGCTGTATGGTGTGGCAGGTGGCAGTTGACGCTAAATAACGAAAAGTGTGAGGTGATCCACATGAGTTCCAAAAGAAATCCGTTGGAATTCGATTACTCGATAAATAGTACAATTCTCAAGGCTGTCAATTCATCTAAGTACTTGGGTGTAAAAATTACAAACAACTTCAGTTGTAAAGACCACATAGATAATATTGTGGGGCAGATGAGCCAAAGGTTGTGTTTCATTTCCAGGACACTTAGAAAATGCAACAAGTCCACTAAAGAGACAGCTTACACTACACTCGTTCGTCCTCTGTTAGAATATTGCTGCGCGGTGTGGGATCCTTACCAGGTGGGATTGACAGAGGACATCGAAAGGGTGCAAGAAAGGGGAGCTCATTTTGTATTATCACATGATAGGGGAGAGAGGGTGGCAGATATGATACGCAAGTTGGGTTGGAAGTTATTAAAGCAAAGACGTTTTTCATCATGGCGAGATCTGTTTATGAAATTTCAGTCACCAACTTTCTCTTCCGAATGCGAAAATATTTTTTTGAGCCCAACCTACATAGGTAGGAATGATAATCAAAATTAAATAAGAGAAATCAGAGCTCAAACAGAAAGGTTTAGGGTTCGTTTTTCCCGCGCGCTGTTCGGGAGTGGAATGGTAGGGAGATAGTATGATTGTGGTTCGATGAACCCTCTGCCAAGTGCTTAAATGTGAATTGCAGAGTAATCATGTAGATGTCTAGATGTAGAACCTAAAAATCCACCCAGTCTATGCCACACAGCCTCCACTACCCGTGTAGCCACCGGCTGAGTGTAGTGAACTCCTGACCTATTCAGCAGAACCTGAAACCCCACCGCCCTACGGCGCAAGTCAACGAATCTGCAGTCAACACGGTCGGAAAACCATCTGAGCCTCTGATTCAGACCCTCCACCCGGCTCTGCACCAAAGGCCCGCAGTAGGTTCTGTCAACGATGCTGCAGATGATGAGCTCTGCCTTCATCTCGTAAGCAAGACCGGCAGCCTTCACCAAATCAGATAGCCGCTGGAATCCAGAGAGAATTTCCTCAGATCCAAAGTGACACACGTCATTAGTGCCGACATGTGCCACCATCTGCAGCTGGCTGCACCCTGCACTCTTCATGGCATCCAGAAGGACCCTTTCCACATCAGGAATGACTCCACCCGGATTGCACATGGAGTGCACACTGGATTTCTTCCCCTCCTTAGCCACCATATCCCTAAGGGGCCCCATTACACGGCTAACATTGGAGCTCCCAACCACCAATAAGCCCACCCTCTGCAATTGCCCGGACCTTGAAGGCTGAGAATCATCCTCTGAAACAGGGCAGGTAGCTGCATCTTGCTCAGCCAGAGACAGTACCTGAAACCTGTTTGTCAGACACACCGGGGAGGCTTTCTGATCAGCCTCTGGAGACGTCTTTTGCTGCCTGCCACGCCTTGGAATGACCTCCCAATCAACCACAGGCGAGGGCTCAGCCCCACTGCGGGCAGCAACTGGGGCAACCACAGCGGCAGACCAATCTGGGGACAGACAGGACGAGGTTGACATCCCCATGATACCCATGTCCGGCTCCCCACAGTGGTGCCCATTGGCAATAGCCTCAAGCTGCATGACTGAAGTCAGCACTGCCTGCAGCTGTGAGTGAGGGGATGCCAACTCAGCCCTCATCCGAACATAGCAATCACAGTCCCTGTCCATTCTAATCAATGTTGAACAACAGTTACTGAAATATGAGTTCGTGCCTAGATAACGCAAAGGAAACACGCAAAGAATGTATGAACTAACCTGTACAAATGCCTAACGACTACGCTACAATCTGCCTGAATTTATGATTACAGTAACTAAAACTCTAAATTACACCTCCTATACGAAACTCACATGCAATTTAAGTAAGAATCTACGAAGTAAACACAGAAAAGAAGCTATATACGTATCTTTCTGCGCTGTCGATGTGCACCAACTGGGAACTCAGGCCACGCTGATCTCTGAGAGCCTACTAGACAGACAAGTGCCACTGATGTACCAAAACAAAACATATGCCTAACGACTGCGCTACAACCTGCCCAAATTTACAATTACAGTAACTAAAACTCGAAATTACACCTCCTATACAAAACTCACGCGCAATTTAAGTAAGAATCTACAAAGTAAACACAGAAAAGAAGCTATATATATATATATATATATATATATATATATATATATATATACCTAAAAACAAAGATGATGTGACTTACCAAATGAAAGTGCTGGCAGGTCGACAGACACACAAACGAACACAAACATACACACAAAATTCAAGTTTTCGCAACAAACTGTTGCCTCATCAGGAAAGATGGAAGGAGAGGGAAAGACGAAAGGATGTGGGTTTTAAGGGAGAGGGTAAGGAGTCATTCCAGTCCCGGGAGAGGAGAGACTTACCTTATGGGGAAAAAAGGACGGGTATACACTCGCACACACACACATATCCATCCACACATATACAGACACAAGCAGACATATTTAAAGACAAAGAGTTTGGGCAGAGATGTCAGTCAAGGCAGAAGTGCAGAGGCAAAGATGTTGTTGAATGACAGGTGAGGTATGAGTGGCGGCAACTTGAAATTAGCGGAGATTGAGGCCTGGTGGATAACAGGAAGAGAGGATATACTGAAGAGCAAGTTCCCATCTCCGGAGTTCGGATAGGTTGGTGTTAGTAGGAAGTATCCAGATAACCCGGACGGTGTAACACTGCGCCAAGATGTGCTGGTCGTGCACCCAGGCATGTTTAGCCACAGGGTGATCCTCATTACCAACAAACACTGTCTGCCTGTGTCCATTCATGCGAATGGACAGTTTGTTGCTGGTCATTCCCACATAGAATGCATCACAGTGTAGGCAGGTCAGTTGGTAGATCACGTGGGTGCTTTCACACGTGGCTCTGCCTTTGATTGTGTACACCTTCCGGGTTACAGGACTGGAGTAGTGTAGGGAAGCAGCCTACTCACGCTGTAGTAAATTCACATCAGTTTCTATTGTGTGCCAGCCAGTCTGCTGTAACTAGCTCTGACATCATAAATGTTGCGCAATACCTTAAAATTCAAGCAAATGATCTGAAACTTTTCCAGCATGTAAGGAATAATACTAAATTAATGTGTATTAAATATCAGCTGCTACAAACTGCCTCGGGTGCCGTATTGAGTTACGATGTATACGCGTAACTGTGAAAACATTTCAAATGAAGGATTATTTTTGGAATGATTTTCATTATCTAGCTTCAGTTTGCGTGTTGTTGTATTTTCACGTGCCGTCGCGGGACAGACATTCTACCAATCATTTTAGCGTGGCGTTTGATGAGATTTTCTCATCAAATTTTGGCGAGCATTCTTTTGACTTTTAATTCGGACCTTTATAGTTGCATCAGCGCATTAGACTCTGAACTGCTCTGGTTGTTAGGTTGTTGGGATAATTGTGATGTTATCAGTGAATTTTAGAATATACTCAACTATTTTGGAAAATTGTTTTTGATTAGAAATCCCGAACAATCTCCTACTTCTTCAGAGCTATAAGCTGCAGCTATAATAATATTCTCAGGTTAAGTGGGCACTAGGAACTCTCATTACAGGCTCCACGTTTCGTTAAATCACTTTCTGGGTGCCAAAAAGCAAAGAGAGAGCCAGTGTTGAGAACGGCGAAAGACAGCATTATACAACATTCCAAAAGCCGGGAAGTGCAGTGTTTTTCCCATGTTTAAATAACAAACTTTATTTCACAAGCAATTTGCTTACTCACTCGCCGCCCCACATATGGTGCATCGGCCGGGAAATCAACTAAGTGAAAGTGATTTTTAACTATTCGGATTCGCGAGTGAAATGCGACACGCAACTGAGTAATGGAACAGTGAAAGTGTGACATGGGCAGGTGGGCAACGCAGTTGAATTAACAACGCATCTAGATTGACGGAGCTGGCACTGAGTCTAGCGGTGCTGCCGGCATCGCGAGAAGCCAGTTTCGCCGTACCGCAGTCGTCCGCCACGCAATTGCACCACAGCCGTCGGAGTGCCGTCTGCAGTTCAACGTGCCACGTCGCATCAGGAATCCTGGTACGCCGCGCCGGCTACGGCAACGTCGTGCAGAAGGAACTAAGTTAAGTGAAAAACTGTTTAAAATTTTACTAACCTGCACTAAGAGACTGTCGGCGATGGAACCGCCAAAAGAAACTGGGGTTAAACTTAAATCAGAACCTATGTCTGTTGAGCAAACTGTAAATCCAGACAACGTTTCAAGTGTAAATATGCATAAAAGTGGTAATGTTAAAGTAAAATATGAAGTATTATCTCCTGACAGTAGTGTGGGAAGGGGTAATGATTCAATAATAGAGACCCCAGTAGTAAAGCAGAAAGTAGAAATTGTAAATTTATTGGATGATAGTTTCTCTGATGAATTAAAAATGCAACAGTCATCAGAGATGGTAGAGTTTAAGAAGGAGAAGTTAGATAGGACTAATCAATCAGAAGTTTCATTTAATTTTGATGATTCTGGTGTTGGAGCTAGTTTTTCGTCACCTGAGTGTGATAAAAAGCCAGCTAGTGAGCAACCCAAAATTGCTGGGGCTGTTGATCTAAATGTTATATTACAAGCAATCGCTGCCAGTAATGCACAAATGACAGCTGAATTAAAATCTGAAATAACTGAGGTCAAAAATAGTAATGCAAAAATAGCTGCCAGTAATGCTGAATTAAAGTATGAGATTATGGCCAGTCAAACAAATTTTAATAAAAGATTGGAGGTAATGGACGATACCTTCAAGGCTGGTTGCAATAAGTTGAAAGAGGATCTAGACAGTTTGAATTATAAAATTGATTACAACCATGAGGATATTAAGAAAAAGGTTGCTCAACAATTTTCTGAAATGTATAAAACAGTAAAATCCGAAGTTGCTGAGGTTCGCAAAGACTTCCAAATGGAAGATGCGAAACTGGAGCACAAGTTAACAGAAAAGATCGAGGCGGAATCTGAACTGTGCTCAGATAGATTTAAAGATGTTAATATTAAAGTAAACATATGTCAAGCAGACGTAGATGCAATTAAAACTGATACTACTCATATTGTACAAAGAGTAGATAATGTTGAATTGAGAGTAGAAAATATCAGTACTAACATTGCTAACATTGAGAGTAAAGTAGCTTCAGTAACTTCTGGTAATGGTAGTATACAACAAGTTGTAGCTGCAAACGCCGCATTTATCGGGTGTCGGCAGTTCTTGCGGTTTGATCCAGATAAAAATATCCACCCGCTAGATTTCTGGAACGATTTTGAAGATGTAATTCCACCAAATTGGTCTGAATGAGAGAAAATCTCATTTATTAAAAGCCATTTAGCAGGTGACGCCTTGCGTTGGTCCGCTGATGTTATGTTGAAGTGTAAAACTTTAGCGGAGTTTAAAACATCTTTCATTAATGAATATTGGTCTAGCAATAAGCAAAATGAAGTGTTAAGAGAATTTTGGAGTGGAAAACGCTTCGGTGCAGGCAAGGAATCAATTAAAGAGTTTGCTAGGTCATGGATCTCACGTTTGTCACATTTGTCGAAAAAGCTAAAGCCAGAAATGATTATATTAGGTCTTGAAGCCAAACTGCCATGGTATTGGCAAACCAGAATTATATCGGCCCCTAGAGACAATCTTGATCGTTTCATTGAATATTTGGAACGTGTAGAACGTGTTGCTGCCAATGAGGAGCAGGCACGTAATAACAGAAATGCCACTAACAATAATAGTAATTTTAGGAATGAGCAAAATGGTAATGTAAACATCAGAACAGTAGGTATTCGCCATCCTAAGAGAGGTAGGAATTGGGGAAATAATTATCAGAACCAACAATGGCGTCCAAGAGATAATAATTTTGTTCCAAACAGAAATATGCATGTAAACAACAGTACGGAAAGCAATGCTGTGCCAGTCAATTATAATGAAACTAAAGAAAACAGCAATAGGCCGAGGCAGGAAAACTAGTTCCCGTCTATGAGGACACTGGCGCTCACCAGGCGGTTACTTTTCCTAAGCCAGTAGTTAAGGGAATTGGTAAGACAGATCAGAATACTCAAACTGAACATGTGGATGAAGAGTCGGTAGCATCTAAAGATACAACAGAAATATTAGATCACTCACAGTATTTGACAGATACCGTGTTAGAAACGCTTTCTAAGTGGGAAGAGAAAGAGAAGGCGCAGCAGTGTAACGATAGGGAAGAGCTACAAAATATTGAATTGACAGGTGAAGAAGCAGAAGAAATTCATGCTTATATTTACGATGAGGATGATGTGCTCTTATCTAAAGTGCCTGTGCAGGATGTTGATAATGTACTAATAGACTTAGGACAGGAGATAAGTGAGAATGTAGAGGGTAGGCTGTTGAGGGTCGATGAACCCAGCAGCTGTGACCAGTTGTCACTTGAGAAGGAAACTGACGATAATGGTAAAAGTGGTTTAGCTGTAACTAGTGTTATGCCCGGTCTGGAGATGCAGAATCGCTCAGACTACAGTAATTTGGGTTATGTTCAGCAAACTAAATGTAATGAAGTCGTGAGGTGTTTCGATTTAAAATTAATAGACAGACTGGAAAAGGCAGCTGAAAATAAAATTCAGGAAACCCCTACACACTGTGACCTAAAGGTAATGAAGACAGATGTCAATCACTTTAGTTGGAGACAAATCCAAAAAGAACTACTAGATGAATTTGAGGAACCACCTGTACAACCTAGAATAAGCCACCCTATAATAATAGTGAATATGTTGGGTATCAATGTACGTTGTCTCTTAGACAGTGGGAGTGAGGTGAGTGCAATATCTCAGTCCTTCTTTGATGCTTTACCTGGTAAAGACAAGCTTACAGTAATGAGGGTATCAGGACTAAGAATAATTGGTGCTACTGGCAAGGTTTCAAAAACGGTAAAGCAAGAAGCTTTACTACCCTTTAACATTAATGGTAATTTAATTGATCATCCATGTTTAATTGTAAACAATCTCAGTATTGAGGTTTTAATTGGCATAGATTTCTTGTCAAAATATCAGAGTGTTGTTGACTTTGAAAGAAGCCAGTTAAAAATGGTCTTGCCAATAACCGGAGTAATTACAGTCCCTTTTAGTGATAAGCATGTAGTAACTGATCATGAAACTTGGGAGTTGCCTATAAGAATTTTGAAAAATAGGAGGTATTGGGACGAAGGTGTTAATCTTAGTAACAATAAGCTGAACACAGAAGAAGAAGAAGCAATTATTTTGGACAAAATAGAAGCTAAATTGCAGGAAATAGATAAGATTTCAGACGATCAGAAGGAAGAACTGAGACAGGTTCTAAAAAGGCATCATAAGGTATTTTCAGATCGACCTGGCATAGTCAAAGGTTATGAGTGTCAATTAAAGGTGAAACCCGGCCAAGTGTTTTTCAGGAAGCCATACCAAATACATGTAGCTAGGAAGGAGGCGGTTCGAAAGGAAATACAGAGAATGCTGGAGTGGGGTGTGATTGAGAAAGCGGTCAGTGAATACAATAATCCTCTTGTTGTTGTACCAAAAAGAGACGGGAGTGTCAGATTGGTCTTGGACGCTCGTTGGTTAAATGAAATAGTGGTTAGGGAAAGTGATAGACCGCAGAATATGGACGAATTATTGCAAAAATTCCAGGGAGTAAAATTCTTAACTTCTATGGACATCACGTGTGGATATTGGAACTTGCCACTGGCGGAGAGTTCAAGAAAATACACAGCTTTCTTGTACGAAGGAGTTTGTTACCAATACCGTGTGGTACCTTTCGGACTTAATATCTCTGTTTGTGCTTTCGTACGTGTGATGTGCCATGTTTTAGGACCAGCTTTAAGTAATAAAATAACAGTCTACGTAGATGATCTGTTAATAGCAACTCCTACCTGGGAAGAACACATAGCTTTATTAGAGGAAGTGTTAGAGGCTATTGAGAGAGGTGGCATGAAACTAAAGATTGAAAAGACAGAGTGCGTTAAAGAGGAAATAGGTTTCTTGGGATATAGGATAAGTGGGAAAGGTATTCTGCCTGACCCAGGCAAGCTAGCAGTCATTGAAAAATTTGAGGCTCCCAGAAACAAGAAGCAATTGAGATCAATGTTCGGTCTGTTCGGCTTCTATAGGCGTTTTGTTAGTGACCAGGCTTTTAATGCTCCCTGTCTTCACCTCCTGCTGAAAAAGAATACCCCTTGGGTTTGGACAGCAGAATGTCAACAGGCGTTTGAGGTGCTTAAACAATCTTTAATTAATAGTCCAATTTTACATCATCCTGATTTTGAAAATCCATTCTGTATGTCTGTTGATGCTAGTGGCTATGGTATAGCTGTGGAAATATTCCAGGTAGAAATAGAGAACGAGCAAGAGGTGCACAAGACTATAGCTTTCGCAAGTCGATCTTTACAGGCAGCAGAGAGAAATTATGGCATCTCCGAACTGGAAGCATTAGCCATTGTATTTGGAGTACAAAAGTTTGAGCAGTATTTATTAGGGCACAAGATAATTGTTTACAGTGACCATAAGGCGTTGACCTTCTTAAAAACCTGTAAGTTGAGGAATTCTCGTTTGGTAAGATGGTCATTGTATCTCCAGCAGTTTGACCTTGAGGTTAGATATATTCAAGGGAAAGACAATCTGGTAGCTGATGGGTTATCTAGAAGTGCGGAGCTCTGTGATGACGCGGGGATTACAGCAACAGACCTAAATGAAGTTCGAATGTTTGCATTGCACGAAGTAAAGGAAGAAGGTGCATTAAAGAGAGTGATTAAGAACTTGAGACGTGAGCAGAATGCAGATGACCAACTGAAATTAGTGAAGAGCTATTTAGGAAATGCGAACTATCCTAAGGTTTCACAATACTATTGTTTGCATAAAGGTATTCTGTTTAGGAGGAAAAAGATAGGTGTTTCTGAGTGGAAGCTGTGCTTTCCCTCACAACATGTAGACTTACTAATCGACTATGTACACCTGAGGTATGGGCACTACGGTGCAAAGAAGTGCATTGCAAAATTAAAAGAGAAGGTTGTGTTTGACAACATGTACCGCCGTGTGGCCAAGCGTCTAGCATCTTGCGTAGTGTGCCAGAAGGTCCGTGCTGCTAACAGCAGAATACAAGGGGATATGCATTCAGTAGAGCCCACTGAAACCCTAGAATTACTGGCTTGTGATTTGTTTGGCCCTCTTCCTGTTTCGAGAGGTGGTTGTACCCATGTTTTTGTTGTTGTGGATGGATTCAGTAAATATGTTAAGCTATACCCAATTAAAAGTGCGAATGCAAAAACATTGGTTGAAAAGTTGGAAAAAGACTTCTTCGTGAACGTTGGCGTTCCGAAGAATTTGCTGTCAGACAATGGGCCTCAATTTACTTCTGATAGATTTAAGGAATGTCTAGATAAGGCCGGAGTGAAACATCTGAAAATATCTGCGTATTTTCCCCAAGGAAATATGAGTGAACGTATTATGAGGGAATTGAATAGGCTTTGCAGAACTTATTGTGCTCGAAAACACTCAAGTTGGGCAGAGCACATTAAGTATTTCGAGAATGTAATTAACAACCTAAGACATGATGCAACTGGTTTTGCACCTTGCGAATTGTGGTTTGGCCAAGAACCTCACAATGTGATAGCAGATATGGTAGAATTCCCTATTCTAACGCAAATATCCACAGACGAAAAGAAACTAAAGGCTAGGGCTAATATGAGAAAAAGAGCGTTGGAAAGGAAGAAGCGGCATAACGCAAAAGCTGTACCTACTAGCTTTGAAATAGGTCAATTAGTCCTGGTTAAAACCAAAGAAAAATCCAAGAAGGTAAATGCAGAAACAAAGAAATTCATGTTCGTATACCAAGGACCTTTCAGGATCATAGGAAAACCACATGCCAATGCATATAGGCTAGAGTACCCTAAAAGTAAGAAGCCATTAGGTCTAAGGAACGTGATTGACCTAAAGAAATTCATAGGCAGCCAATGAGTGCTGTAGGGAGGAGGTTGTTCTGTAACCTCTACACAGTGTGGCAGCTGTGCAGTCCCAGCTGTGTGAGATCTTCTTTCCCTTTCAGGTCTCACTCATTCTTCCTCTTTCCTGTCCTCAACAATTTCCACCTCTTCTTTCATACATTAAATTTTCCGGTATGGTTATCAATACAGCATTAAACTAATGAATGCTGTAGGGAGGAGGTTGTTCTGTAACCTCTACACAGTGTGGCAGCTGTGCAGTCCCAGCTGTGTGAGATCTTCTTTCCCTTTCAGGTCTCACTCATTCTTCATCTTTCCTATCCACAAAAATTTCGACCTTTTCTTTCCAAATACTAAAATTTTCCGTCATGACTAACAAGCCAGCATTAAACTAATGAAGGCTGTAGGGAGGAGGTTGTTCTGTAACCTCTACACAGTGTGGCAGCTGTGCAGTCCCAGCTGTGTGAGATCTTCTTTCCCTTTCAGGTCTCACTCATTCTTCATCTTTCCTATCCACCAAAATTTAGATCTCTTCTTTCAGACATGAAATTTTTCTGTCATGACTATCAGGCCATGAGTTATGTTACCATTCTATCTACAGATCAGTGAAGAAAGATACCTAATGTGATAAACTGAATAGTGACAAACAATAGAGAAGTATGACGTAATTAAGATACAAATGTATTTGAGTAACAATTATGTGTAGTACCCTGGTAATATAGTAAGTACAAAGTGTTGTTTGGTTGGAAATGGTCCATCAACAGTAATTTAAAAAGATGTATGAATTCGTGTACAAGCAGAATCTGAAGTGGTAATGAAACCTAGTGGATACATTAGAGCTAACTAATAAATAATAAGAAAGAGATTGCTAAGTGTTATGAAAAATATGCAAATAAGTTGTAAGTTTAAACTCACCTGATGTAGCAAGGAAAGGCAGTGTAATAGAAGTGAGCAGTGTTTGTGGTTGAGTCGTGAAGGACACGTCCCTGAAGTATTTATAAGGTTGGAGCTGGCCATTATTTTAGTGTAGTGTGTGACAGGATACACCTACGCGTATTGAGGTTATGAGTTGGAAGCGTGAATGCGACCATAGGTACCCTTATGTTAGATGAGACAGAGCAGCTCATGGTGTCCTATAGGTTTAAGGAATTTAGCATTACGCTCGTCCATAATTATTTGATGCACTTTAGTGGTAGGTCCGAGAGAGACTACCTGAGGTTTCAGCATCCGATCGAGTGGAAATGGATTGCCACGTGAGCAAACTAATCAGCCGCAATACACTATGAATATGAAATAAATGTGCTATCCTATGCTTTAAATATTAATAGAGTGAGTGGTAAATAAGTACATACACTAGCAATATAAATAAGAAACATAATAGCAGACGTGAAACAGTAATTTTAGCTCAGCATAAATACACTTCAAAGTAAGTAAGACCCTAATTGCAGATGTGGAACTGACAACAGCAGAGGACCAATAAGTGGATTTTGTAGGCAACTAAACGTAGTGTGTTTTGAACACTCAGGACTATACTATTACCAAAGGTTACTCACATATACAAAGAAGCTGAGAAAACAACCACTAATCATACTCATACTATCTCTAAGAATAAGATAATCGAAGATGATTCAGTTAAGTGCTTAATATACAAATGTGTCAGAAATGTACCGAGCATTGGTTCAGTGTTCCGGCCCAAAAATAATAAATTGACGTTAAATAGGATTCATGATTGTATGCCATGAGCATAGATTTTCTCTAGTACGTGACTAACGGCGTTTTGAGCCATTTATTTACCGATTTTATGACATTTAAGTAACCGCAAGAGTAATGTTGAAAAAAAAGTTCTGTTAACTTTGTTCCAGTAATATATTGGAAGTTAAAATGTATATATCCCCATTTCATTGTGACCCACCCTTAGATATTAAGTGAACAGAGTCTGAGGCACTCTTTTGTTTGTTCTACAGGACAAACCAGATAATGGCAGCCTGGTAGCTGCGTGAAAGCGTGGAGTGACTTGGACACAACTCACAGTGACCCTCCCCTTTCCCCCATGTAAGTTAGAGAGAACGTGAAGGACGCACACCATAGCAACTTCCCCTCCTCTACCCTTGTGAATGGAAGTGTAGGACGCCAGCCAAAGCGGCTACAACCACGTGTGTAAAAAATTATTTGTGAACTTCTCTTTCAGGTTTAGAAAAGACTGCTAAGAGATAATCATCTGTTTATGTATTATGTTATTTTCTTTGAATTTGTGTATGTAAAAGTGTATTTAATGTATTTAATGGGTCTAAGATTTTCATAATTTTTCAATTGTTATGTGTTTGTTTGTCTAAGGCAATATGTATGCCAAAATATTTCATTGACTTTGCTTAAAATTTTGAGTAATGACATTGTTTAAAAGGCAGTGAACATGCCCACAATTTAAATAATTAATGTAGATAATCAGTTTTCTTTCATGTTTCTACATGTTTATATTTCAATTTTGATTTTTATAGGGAGTTAAATTGTACTCTTGCTTCCCTTTTTGTAATTAAATTTTTTTTCTCATTCATTAACATTCATAAACAAAAAATTTAAGTAGAGGGTGATGTAGGGAAGCAGCCTACTCACGCTGTAGTAAATTCACATCAGTTTCTATTGTGTGCCAGCCAGTCTGCTGTAACTAGCTCTGACATCATAAATGTTGCGCAATACCTTAAAATTCAAGCAAATGATCTGAAACTTTTCCAGCATGTAAGGAATAATACTAAATTAATGTGTATTAAATATCAGTGCGATAACTTCAGCCATTTTTGTAATTTGGGCGTTTTTCTAAAAAAATAATTGGCGCAGCAGAAAGGAGCTAGAGACTTCAAAATTTATATTTAGACTCATCTTTCATAATGATTTAATAAAAACAGTACTTTGGATTTCACAGGTTAAGACCTTAGTGGAAATTCATGATTTTCTGGTTTTCATCTCAAAACTGAAGGAAGCAAGATAGATTAAGTAGGCTGATGAATAAGACTAGGATGTTTAGATTTAAATAGGTTGGAGGTCCGCTATGACTATGAAGATGTGAAAAGTTTCATTTGAATACCTATAAAATTATAGCGATAGCGGATCTCAAAAGGACCAGTTCAGAGCTCATCTGCTGCGTGCAGCGTAACTTAATTATTTCTCTCGCCCAAGATATTTAACTTAGCCACGTCATAATTTTATTATAAATACTTACCTGCGTGCTAAATGCACGATTAAATTAACAGCTTCATAAGCCATCAGCAAAAGAAGCTATAAATTATTATGTAACTTGAAGTGGTGCGTTACTAGCCCAGCGGCCAGTCGTGAGAGCCAAGTTAGAGCCGGCGTTCTCTTAGCCGTCCGCACCGAGGCTATATATATAAGAGCACTGCGCGAGTAAGAAAGGCCCCAGTTCTTTCCAGACGCTGAATAGCACGTCAGCTGTGTCGGGAGTCGCTTCGCTACGGTAGCGCTGCTACAAACTGCCTCGGGTGCCATATTGAGTTACGATGTATACGCGTAACTGTGAAAACATTTCAAATGAAGGATTATTTTTGGAATGATTTTCATTATCTAGCTTCAGTTTGCGTGTTGTTGTATTTTCACGTGCCGTCGCGGGACAGACATTCTACCAATCATTTTAGCGTGGCGTTTGATGAGATTTTCTCATCAAATTTTGGCGAGCATTCTTTTGACTTTTAATTCGGACCTTTATAGTTGCATCAGCGCATTAGACTCTGAACTGCTCTGGTTGTTAGGTTGTTGGGATAATTGTGATGTTATCAGTGAATTTTAGAATATACTCAACTATTTTGGAAAATTGTTTTTGATTAGAAATCCCGAACAATCTCCTACTTCTTCAGAGCTATAAGCTGCAGCTATAATAATATTCTCAGGTTAAGTGGGCACTAGGAACTCTCATTACAGGCTCCACGTTTCGTTAAATCACTTTCTGGGTGCCAAAAAGCAAAGAGAGAGCCAGTGTTGAGAACGGCGAAAGACAGCATTATACAACATTCCAAAAGCCGGGAAGTGCAGTGTTTTTCCCATGTTTAAATAACAAACTTTATTTCACAAGCAATTTGCTTACTCACTCGCCGCCCCACAGTAGGTGGTGGTGGGAGGGTGCATGGGACAGGTTTTACACCGGGGGCGGTTACAAGGGTAGGAGCCAGAGGGTAGGGAAGGTGGTTTGGGGATTTCATAGGGATGTACTAAGAGGTTACGAAGGTTAGGTGGACGGCGGAAAGACACTCTTGGTGGAGTGGGGAGGATTTCATGAAGGATGGATCTCATTTCAGGGCAGGATTTGAGGAAGTCGTATCCCTGCTGGAGAGCCACATTCAGAATCTGATCCAGTCCCGGAAAGTATCCTGTCACAAGTGGGGCACTTTTGTGGTTCTTCTGTGGGAGGTTCTGGGTTTGAGAGGATGAGGAAGTGGCTCTGTTTATTTGCTTCTGTACCAGGTTGGGAGGGTAGTTGCGGGATGCAAAAGCTGTTGTCAGGTTGTTGGTGTAATGCTTCAGGGATTCCGGACTGGAGCAGATTCGTTTGCCACGAAGACCTAGGCTGTAGGGAAGGGACCGTTTGATGTGGAATGGGTGGCAGCTGTCGTAATGGAGGTACTGTTGCTTGTTGGTGGGTTTGATGTGGACAGACGTGTGAAGCTGGCCATTGGACAGGTGAAGGTCAACATCAAGGAAAGTGGCATGGGATTTGGAGTAGGACCAGGTGAATCTGATGGAACCAAGGAGTTGAGGTTGGAGAGGAAATTCTGGAGTTCTTCTTCACTGTGAGTCCAGATCATGAAGATGTCGTCAATAAATCTGTACCAAACTTTGGGTTGGCAGGCCTGGGTAACCAAGAAGGCTTCCTCTAAGCGACCCATGAATAGGTTGGCATACGAGGGGGCCATCCTGGTACCCATGGCTGTTCCCTTTAATTGTTGGTATGTCTGGTTTTCAAAAGTGAAGAAGTTGTGGGTCAGGATGAAGCTGGCTAAGATAATGAGGAAAGAGGTTTTAGGTAGGGTGGCAGGTGATCGGCGTGAAAGGAAGTGCTCCATCGCAGCGAGGCCCTGGACGTGCGGGATATTTATGTATAAGGAAGTGGCATCAATGGTTACAAGGATGGTTTCTGGGGGTAACGGATTGGGTAAGGATTCCAGGCGTTTGAGAAAGTGGTTGGTGTCTTTGATGAAGGATGGGAGACTGCATGTAATGGGTTGAAGGTGTTGATCTACGTAGGCAGAGATACGTTCTGTGGGGGCTTGGTAACCAGCTACAATGGGGCGGCCGGGATGATTGGTTCCATCAGATGGTTCCATCAGATTCACCTGGTCCTACTCCAAATCCCATGCCACTTTCCTTGATGTTGACCTGCACCTGTCCAATGGCCAGCTTCACACGTCTGTCCACATCAAACCCACCAACAAGCAACAGTACCTCCATTACGACAGCTGCCACCCATTCCACATCAAACGGTCCCTTCCCTACAGCCTAGGTCTTCGTGGCAAACGAATCTGCTCCAGTCCGGAATCCCTGAAGCATTACACCAACAACCTGACAACAGCTTTCGCATCCCGCAACTACCCTCCCAACCTGGTACAGAAGCAAATAAACAGAGCCACTTCCTCATCCTCTCAAACCCAGAACCTCCCACAGAAGAACCACAAAAGTGCCCCACTTGTGACAGGATACTTTCCGGGACTGGATCAGATTCTGAATGTGGCTCTCCAGCAGGGATACGACTTCCTCAAATCCTGCCCTGAAATGAGATCCATCCTTCATGAAATCCTCCCCACTCCACCAAGAGTGTCTTTCCGCCATCCACCTAACCTTCGTAACCTCTTAGTACATCCCTATGAAATCCCCAAACCACCTTCCCTACCCTCTGGCTCCTACCCTTGTAACCGCCCCCGGTGTAAAACCTGTCCCATGCACCCTCCCACCACCACCTACTCCAGTCCTGTAACCCGGAAGGTGTACACAATCAAAGGCAGAGCCACGTGTGAAAGCACCCACGTGATCTACCAACTGACCTGCCTACACTGTGATGCATTCTATGTGGGAATGACCAGCAACAAACTGTCCATTCGCATGAATGGACACAGGCAGACAGTGTTTGTTGGTAATGAGGATCACCCTGTGGCTAAACATGCCTTGGTGCACGACCAGCACATCTTGGCGCAGTGTTACACCGTCAGGGTTATCTGGATACTTCCTACTAACACCAACCTATCCGAACTCCGGAGATGGGAACTTGCTCTTCAGTATATCCTCTCTTCCCGTTATCCACCAGGCCTCAATCTCCGCTAATTTCAAGTTGCCGCCACTCATACCTCACCTGTCATTCAACAACATCTTTGCCTCTGCACTTCTGCCTCGACTGACATCTCTGCCCAAACTCTTTGTCTTTAAATATGTCTGCTTGTGTCTGTATATGTGTGGATGGATATGTGTGTGTGTGCGAGTGTATACCCGTCCTTTTTTCCCCATAAGGTAAGTCTTTCCGCTCCCGGGACTGGAATGACTCCTTACCCTCTCCCTTAAAACCCACATCCTTTCGTCTTTCCCTTTCCTTCCCTCTTTCCTGATGAGGCAACAGTTTGTTGTGAAAGCTTGAATTTTGTGTGTATGTTTGTGTTCGTTTGTGTGTCTGTCGACCTGCCAGCACTTTCATTTGGTAAGTCACATCATCTTTGTTTTTAGGTATATTTTTCCTTCATGGAATGTTTCCTTCTATTATATATATATATATATATATATATATATATATATATATATATATATATATATATATATATATATATATATATATATATATATATATATATATATATTCTGTGCTTTCGATGTGCACCAACTGGGAGCTCAGGCCACACTCCAAGTGCCATCAATTTATTGTTGCAATTATGCGCCAATAGCAGTCTTGCTAGCATTAACAACCAATACAAGAGGTGCAGTGCAGGGTGTGTCAGGAATGCAGCATTTGCTTTACTTTGCTTTGCTGGCCCAAAAGCAGAGCTCATTGCACCTGTCCATTGGATCAATGAATTCCCCTTAGTTTTAGGTCCATTGTTTCATGCAACTTGGCTGAGTGATGCAGATGACACCAGTAATAGTTCAGTCTTCACAAGAAATGGTGTATTTATTTGCTGGTTTCTGGCTGTGGAACCTTCACAATGGCTTCTAAGTTGGTGGGTAGTGAAAAAATCTTGCTGATAAAATTAGATGGCCTAAGGAGATATTTGTGGTTTATCAAAAACATACTTGGCATTATTAAATAGCACACAGCACTGTTCTAAGTATATGAAAACTTCAAACAAGTGTTGCTGGTGCTGTTCCAAAGTTGCTGTAAAGACAATAACATCATCTAGGAATGCCAAACAGAATGACAACCATTGCAACGTGGATTCAAGGAACCTTTACCAAGACTGAATGGACCGTATAAACCAAATGTCACGGAGAGACTCTCAAACAAGCTACATGGGGTGACCATGGCTATTTTCAAAATATCTTCATTGCTTATCTTAAGTTGCTATAGATGAACTGTTTGTGACAGAAATACAGAATGAAGTTTGTGGTCAACAATTGCAGAGTGGATAAATGCATAAGTCTGAACCAGTGTTCCTAAGAAATTTTTGTCCAGATCCAACTGACACTGCTGTGTTTGTAGCCACAATGTAATCTCCAAATTTGAAGTGATACAAACATACAGTAGGTGGCTGTTCTGTGCTATCCAGGGTTGATGAGTTCAGCTCGGAATGCCTTTGTGAACTCCTGAAATAATATCATCTGTCATTTCTGGATTTGTGATGAAGGAACAGTTTGCTTTTCTGTTTGGTCAGAGCATTGACTTTGTCTGACTAGCAATTGTAATCTATGTGTGTCATTGCCAATAATGAAACACTGTTTTGTGGCACTGCTACTGCATTCACTGATGGAGAAATTATTGTATAATGAATTCTATTAGTCAGATCTGCATCAGTGTCCAATGGTATTTACATCTGAAATGTTATTACAGCTTTAACCTAGTCTGGAAGATGGCTACTCCAAAGCATACATAGCAAGGTGTTGGATACAGTTCCTGCCTCAACCTTGCCGCATAGGTGTGTCAGATGTTGTGATGACTTCCTGTCTTCAATATCTCTCTGTGATAGAACTTGACACACACGATCTTCTTGTGAGATGAAAATTTTTTGAATCAGTTCTCTCCTGAGTTCATGATGAGGATCTTGTGCAGGAAGAGCAGTAATTATATCTTCTATTTCAGCTGTGTAAAGATGGTTGAGTCAACTGACCACCAGAGAAAATTTGGTTGAATTGGTAGTTATACCTGCATAATGGAACCTTGCTTCTATCTGTGCAAATTAGAGTATTGGATTGTGCGACCAGAATGGAGATATTATCATGGAAATCAAGATACCGATGATCCTTCAAAGGATGCTGACTCTTGGATTTTCATGAAAAAATTCTTTGTCCATCCTCAAGAATTTATACTACTTTTTCTGATATTTGTAGACTGTTCTCACCAGGTAAAATCGCATTGGGCTCACCAATGTCAGTGTGGCTAAGTGTTAACTGTTCAAACAAATTACATTTTCTTGTTCAAGCATCTCAACCAAAATAGCACATAAAATATGAACACTCATGTACCATAAATACATCACAGAAGAAGATATGCTGTAACATTTGAGACTGCTTTTCTACATTAGATTACCTCTACTTGAGATCTCTCACTTTTTAAGGAAGTTCTAACACTCTGCCACTTCCGTGGAACATTGCAAGAAATGCTGAGAACAAATCAACTGCCAGTGCTGTACAAGAGCACATGTAGTAGCTGGTGAGTGAGCTCTTTGACAGATGTGATAAACACTGTAATCACTTACACTTACAGTGTCATGCTGGTCACACAATGCCACTAAACTTTTCATGTTTTCTACATCTTCTCCTAGTATAGTCGCTCTGAAGTTTTTGTACTTGTGAGGTTAACCAAGAACTGTATTAATTCACAGTTTACTTAAAGATTTTATATAGAAGATGTATATTTAGCTTTTAGAATGTATGTACTATAGTATCAAAATAGTTTTTATCTTTATACTTGTTAAAGTTACATTAAATACTATAATGGCTCAGTTCTTTAAAGGTGATCTGTTTTTGTATATATTGTTTTACAATTTTCAGCAATGAGCTTCCCCCCCCCCCCCCCCCCCACCCCCCTCACCCCCGCCCCCTGCTCACCCCACACCACCCCACCCCTCTCACTGTCTATCTTTCCATGTTGCCATCCAAGAGAGCATTCATATTTTTCACATTTTTTTAAATTTATATTTATTCATCAACCATTGATCATATGCACAACATGGATTTTAGTATGTATATAATAATACTATATGTTCAAAATTACACATTACATTGATGTTCCACCTTGAAATTTACACATTAAGTTTAGGATAGCAGGCTATTACAACATCGTTCTACCTCAAAAACACAGCTGTTACTTGAGATGTTCTGTAGATAAATATCAGAGGAACTGTATGGTAGATATCTCATTCCCAGGGCTAATTTATTAATACGGGTTTACACTGATATACTAATAACTATATTGGGACTTATTTAATGTAGTGTATTCTACATCTATATTATTTCTGTCCCTTGTTGCTTGGTTGTGGATAGAACTTCTGGAAGTTAAAGTCTGCTATTTTTCCCTAAGAGGAAAGATACAGGTTCATTTACTTCAATCTTTTGCTCTTTGTCCTCTCAGTCACCTCCCCCTGCTTTTCTCTCCCTTAATCTGTGTGTGTGTGTGTGTGTGTGTGTGTGTGTGTGTGTGTGTGTGTGTAAACATATAAATGTACTGCTCCCTCTATGGTAAGTACAGAATGGAACAACAACTATACGAAAAGGACAGATTGCTACTCATCACATAGTGGAGGCGTTATGTTACAGGTAGACTCATAAAATAATCCTAGAAATATTTCAAATCTTTCAGAGAAAGTCCTTCTTCAGAACTAACAATCTCTCTCTCTCTCTCTCACACACACACACACACACACACACACACACACACACACACACACATGGCCACTGCCTCCAGGTACTAAGACCCAATTGTGACTGTGTCTGACATGGTTAGTGAAGGTAATGAGGAAACATAAGATGGGAAGTGGAAGCGATCACAGTATAGAGGTATGGGAATATGCTAGTGCTGACTGTGGGTGTGTGCAAGGATTCATGGGGATAGGATAAGGCTGCTAGCTGCAGCATTGGCAGGTTGTGCTAGAAGATGGGGGCTATGTAGAGAAGGAGGAGGTAAAAAGGCAGAGGAAAGAATTAAGAGAAGATGAAAGGACTTGTAGGTGTGTTCACAGAATAGAAGGTGTGTGTGTACTGCAGTGGGTGCATGGAAGGGGATAAGTGAGTGGAGGACAAGGGGTAACAAACATTCAGGCTGGGGATGTTATGGGAACAGAGTTTCCACCTGGGCAGTTCAGAGAAGCTGGTGTTGGTAGGAAGAAACCAGATGGCACAGGGCACAGGCTGTGAAGCAGTCATTAAAGTAAAATACATCATGTTAGGCGGCGTGTTCTGCAACTGGGTTGTCCAGCTGTCCCTCGGCCACAATTTGATGGTGGCCATTCATGTGGACAACAGCTTGTTAGTGGCTGTGGAAACATGGAATGTGGCACAGTGGTTGCAGATCACATAGCTGCTTTCACAGGTGGTTCTTTGATGGGATAGGAGATACCAGTGACAGGACTGGTATGGATGGTAGCCCAAATTTAATCAGGCTGAGCTTGTTAAAGACCTTCTGTCCTTCCACTAATATTTGACCCTTCCTGACTCAGTTTAAGCCTCCATCCAACCATAGCCAACCCCACAGGCTCCGTATCACCCCCTGCTAGCTCTCCAGAATTTCTTAACCTCAAACCTCGCCTCAGCATCATTCCAAGACTCCCTCAACATGGAAACTAACCTCACATCCACACCTAAAAACTGATTCTGACCCTATAATCCTAGCTGCCAAGGGCTCTACCAGTGTGATTATGAACTGTAGTGATAACCTGATAGAAGGATTGCACCAGCTGTCAGATACATCAACCTGCAAGCCAAGCCCTTGTGACCCCATCCGAGAAATCCAGCAAGATCTCCAGTCCTTTCTCAAATCTTCAATTTGATCCAAGAACTTCGCCCCTGAGTCTGTCTCTCTCCTTACCCCTACCACTCTACGCACTCCTACCTTCTACATAGTTCCTAAAGTTCATAAATCCAAATACCCAGGACATTCCATTGTGGCTGGTTACCATGTCCCACAGAGTGAATCTCTGCCCTTGTGAATCAACACCTTCAGCCTGTTACCTGCAACCAATTCTCCTATGGAAAAGACATAAACCATTTCCTCTATCAACTCTCCACAACTGCTGTTCCTTTACCATCAAGTGTCATTCTCATCACTGTCAATGCCATCTCCCTCTATACTAACATCCCCTATGCCCATGGCCTTGCTGCTGTTGAACACTACCTTCCCAGTGCCAAAGTTACAACCTGTTTCCTAGTCACCACAGCCAACTATACCCTCACCCATGATTAGTACTTCTTCTTTGAAGGCATCACCTACAATAAAGTTCATGTTACAGCAATGACCACCTGTGTGGCACCATCCTATGCTAATCTAATCATAGGCCATCTATAGGAATCATTCCTAATCACCCAGAATCCCAAACCTCTCACATTGTTCAGATATATTGATGGCATCTCCCTCATATGGACTGGAGATAAGAACACGCTATCTGCATTCCTCCATGGCCTCAACACATTCTCCCACATTCACTTCACCTGGTCCACCTCAGCCCAACAAGCCACCTTCCTCCTGCTGAAGTATTCCACTGCCTATCCAACCTATGCAATATCCTTGTTCATCCCTAACCCAACCCGGCTCCCAGCCTCTAGCCTCATGGCTCGTATCTTTGCCACAGACCAAGTGTAATGTGTTCTACATCCTTCCACCACTACCTACTCCAATCTTGGCACTGGCATCTCCTACCTCAGCCAGTAGTAGGACCACCTGTGAAATCAGCCATGTGATCAACAAACTTAGTGCCAACCAATGTGCTCCATTCTACATGGGCACGACAACCAACAAACTGTCGGTCTGCATGAAAAGCCACAGCCAGTGACAGAAGACAGCTGGAACATCCAGTTGTTGAACATGCAACCCATCATGATGTACTTCACTTTAATGACAGTTTCACAGCCTGTGCCATCGGTGTTCCAACCACAAACACCAGCTTTCCTGAACTGTGCAGTTGGGAACTCTCCCTACAATGTATCATCTTCTCCCATAGGCCCCTGGCTTCAACATTCGCCAGTCACTGTCCTGCACCTGTCTCACCCCTTCCCTGCTTTCACTACAGCACACACACATCTTATTTCCTGCCAGCACACCTACAAGTCCTTTCCTCTTCTCTACTTCTTTCCTCTCTCCTCTCTCTTTTTCCCTTCTCCTTCTTCCCCCACCCCATCCTCTCACCCTCTAGCTCAGCCACTCAAAGCAGCACCTAGCAGCCTGACCTGTCCTGTCCTAACCACATCCTTGCATGCTTTCGAGGTAGCACCTTCCCCCACCATTGCCCTGCTATCCCTTCCTTTCTTATTCATGCATATTCCTTACCCCCACCACATACCCTAGATTGCTGCTCAGATCATATGTAGCCACAATTGAGTTTTTGCACCCAGAGACAGTGGCTATGTATATGTGAGTTGTTGTTGTATGAATCTGTGAGAGTTCTACTTCTGACAAGGACTTTGTCTCAAAGTTTTTAAATATTTCTAATATTTTTTATTGTGTCTGTCTGCAACTCAGTGCCTCATCTATGTGATGGACAGCAATCTATCCTTTTCAAGACAGAACATTAAGAAACAAAAACTTCTCATTGTCATTTGTCTCTCCTGATCTGGGATGTTTTGTAACATGCCACACTATGTTTTTCATATCTCCTTTCATGCTTCTTTATTTTCCTTTCTTTGTACTGTTGTGGTAAGAACTTTGATTCCTTGAAACTTTAATAACATGTAAACAGCAATAAATACTGTACATTCTCTTTTTTTTTACACAATTCAGTTAAATATTTGCAAAAAAACTTACCTATCAGAACTACAAGTGTAACGAAAATAAAAATAAAGTTACAAAATTTTGCTCCCATGATTCACTATGCATTAATAACTACTTTAGAAAATCTAATCATGCTCACTTTGCTTTTGTTTTTAGTGCCTGCCACATTTTCCTCTCCGGTGCAGAATGTGACAGTGGTTAAAGCTGGTGTTGCCACATTGGATTGTGTTGCAAAGGGAGACAAACCAATTTCTATTAACTGGTTTTTACAAGGGCAGCCATTTGATCCAGCACAACACCCTAGAGCAGAAGTAAGTGAAGAGAGTCTGGAATTCGGAGTCCATTCAAGGCTCCTGATAAAGAATGTCAACAGAGATGATTCCTCCTCTTTCATATGTCAAGCTACAAACCACTTTGGAAGTGACCGCTCTGACTTCCATCTCATAGTCCAGGAAACTCCAGGGCCTCCCACTAACATGCATGTGACTGGTCACACGAGCAGATCTGTTAACCTCACATGGGACCATTCATATGATGGAAACAGCCCTGTATCTGTATACATTATACAGTATAAAAGCACAATGGGTAAGTGTGAAAATGATTTTTGTTTTAACGTATATGCTGCATAAAACCCTAAAATTATTTTTATCACCAATAAATCTGATGTACAAACAAAAACTTTCTTCTTTTATTTTATTGGTGACTTCAAATTTTATGGAGGAATAATGCTTTCCATTTGGCATTTGGTTATAAATATATAACAAGAGGGGTGTAATCTCTTTCAAAATCATATTCCTTACTTTTATGAAGATTTTTCCCAGTTATTAGCAAACTAGAATTTAATTTCAGAGGAATTGCAGACATGCCAGTTTAGCAGCAGAGGATCTGCAGAACTTGATGAAATAGAGGAGTGTTAGCTGTAAATGAAAACTTTACTAGGTGTAGATAGTTCAGTGATACAACACTGTCCATGAAAGTCTGCAATATGTCTTCAGCTCAAACTTTAGTCCATTAAAATTTTCTTAACACTCCACATTCTCTTTAAGTTTTTATATTACAACTCATGTCAATTTTTAACATATTTATGTACAAGCTGTGAATAACCAACCAGCATCTAAATCAAAAGAATGAAAAATCATAAAAAAAGGCTTTTTTGTTTATATTTTCCCTATTCAGCCACATGATCCAGAACACCCACATTTGTTCTTCACTGCTAAGCCTTACATATTGGATGTGCCAAATAGCTATTAACTTAAAACTGCTTCTTATGGACTGCACTACTGTCCTGCAGATAGTCCTTATCAGTAATAAAATAAGGAGCATTCAGATGAAAAGGTACTAAACATCATAACAATCAAACCAGTTGAAATTGCTTGTGCTGCTTTGCGATAGCTTAGAGAGACATTTAGGGAAGCGATTTTAGTGTCCAGCATGGTTTTGTGCATGCATGAGCACATGATGCAAGAGAGTGTGTTTGGTCCATTTGATTTGGTATTGTGTCTGAGTATATCATGGCATTTGCATTGCAAAATTTGATGACTGAGCAGCAATGTTGTGTTAGATTTCTGACCTTGTTAACTGGTTAATTGGCTGATATTCATAAATGGATGTAGCTATGTGTGGAGGAGACTGTGTGTCTGACTAGTCAGTGAGAAAGTGGAGCACCCATTTTCGAGAAGGTCAGGATTGTTTGAGTGATGACCTGAGACCAAGCCAAGTAAAAAAAAATAATCACAGTTGAATTAATCGGCAATGTGAATGACATAGTGAGGATTGAGTGGCGTGTCACAATGTGAATGTTGGCAGTGATGATCGGGGGCAGTGTTGGAATTGGGTGGACAATTGTGCACAACAAGTTGGATTACTGGGAAAGTATACATGCAGTGGGTTCCAAAAAATCTCAGCGAACTGCAAAAGGAGTTTTGTGTGAAACACCTGTTCCATTATCATGAAGACCACACTTTCCTGGAGTGGGTCATTGCAGGTGATGAGAGCTGTTGCCATCACTTCAAGCCACAGACAAAGTGGGACAGCATGCAATGCAAGCATTCATTGTCAACTCACCCTAAAAAATTCAAAGCTGTGCCCTCTGCGGGAAAGGTGATGCTGACTCTCTTTTTTTTTTTTTTGACATTTGAGGTCCAACACCCATTTAATTCCTTGAGTATGGTAAAACCATTAACAGTGACACATACTGTGAGACACTCCATATCCTACGGAAGTCCATCAAGAACAAACAGCCTGGGCTGTTTAAGAAGGGAGTGATTCTCCTCCACAATAACATTTGTCCACAGGTCTCCAAGGTCACATAAATTGTAATGGCCAAGTTCAAGTGGGAGCAGTTCAAGCATCCCCCTACAGACTGGTCATGTTGCCTTGCAACTTTCATATAGTTGGTCTGCTAAAAGAAAAGCATCTCAAAGGGAAGTGCTTCATCTCGGTAAGATGAATTGAACAACACAGTGGATGACTGGCTCCTGTCACAGCCGCAGGAATTTTGGGAACAGGGAATCCTTCAGCTCGTGAAACAGTGGGATTGTTGTGCTCATGCCTCTGGTGTGTACCTGTTCTTTTCAACACTCTTCACTTAAGCCATGTAAAAATGTATTGAGGACATTTCCAGAAGAATGATGAAAACTGGTCATTTGAAGATACAAATCTGTTCAAGCAGAACTGCAGTTAACTGCATTTCCCAGAACATAATCAGTTTTGTGGTGAGCTAAGGTGTCTAAAAATTTAAATCATAAATTTTTTCCATATACATATTGAATTTCACATTTCTTTGAACAGAGCTGAGATGATCTGAGATATATGCTACATTATCACCACCTCCTTCATAACACATTGGCCCACTGTTGGAACACGATAAACGATACAGCACTGATTCAGCATGGTATGGATTCAAAAAGTCCTTGGTAGAATGAATTTTCAGTCTGCGATGGAGTGTACACTGATTTGGAACTTTCTGACATATTAAAATAGTGTGTTGGATTGGGGTTCAAACCAGTGACCTTTGCCTTTTGCAGGCAAGTGCTCCATCGTCTGAGCTATCCAAGCACAACACATGACCTGTCCTCACAGCTTTAACTTTATCAGTACCTCATCTTCTACAACCCCCTAGGCAATGACTAAGACATGTCTCCACAGTATCCTTTCTTCCAGCAGCACTAGTGCTGGACGGTATGCAGGAGAACTTCTGTGAAGTTTGGAAGGTAGGAAATGAGGTACTGGGGCAGAATTAAAGCTTAGAGTGTGGGTCATGAGCCATGTGTGGATAGGTCAGTTGGTTGAACACTTGCCAGTGAAAGGCAAAGGTCCCAAGTTCAAGTCCCATTCTGGCATGCAGTTTTAATCTGCCAGGAGTATGGGGCACCACATGCTACATACAGGTCATGCAATTCCCACAGATTACAGGACGATTTGTGAATGCAAGCTGATGCTTGACAGTCCCCTATGTGATCGATTGTGTTCAAATGAGATTAATTTGGCAGCCAAGACATCAACATAAGTTCACTATCATGCTCCTCAAGTACTGTAGCAGATTCTAGCCTTGTGAAATTAACAGCTGTCCTGCTTGTAGATGCTACTACTGTCAGAGAAGACCTCAACCATAAGAGGACACATGTGATTGCCACTTAACTTTCCGTATCTGTTACTCAGTCCCTGAACAAGTAAAACTCAATTATGACAGGACAAAATGTTATAGCTAAGGTGAGCAATGCATAGTCTAAAACTTTTGCATGGTCTGCTGAAGCCCTTAGGGAGTGACCATGCACTATTGCATTTAAGACCAAAAACTAAAACAGTTAAGCTTCTTCAAACATTTTACTAGTACAGACAAGCTATCAAAAAAGTAATAAATAAATAATTGAGATAAAGATGAAATATTTAAGTAAGATCACGTAGGAAAATGATGTTGCTTAAACTGTGTTGTTTGGAATTCAAACCAAATGTTTAATACAAATGATCACACAGACATATGTGTATGATGACCTCGCATAAATTCAATAAATCAATTGAACAATATTTAAACTAAACAATTGAAAGTCCAGGCTGGAGTATCAACACTGTTATGAAAAGAATAGATTGGTAGTCACCATAAAGATGACATGTTGAGTTGCAGACAGGAACAACAAAAAGACTGTTACACACTGAGCTTCTGGCCAATTCCATATTCTGAAAAGAAAGGAAGTCATACACAGATTCACAGTAGCAGACACATCTCTCACACACATGATCACTATCTCCAGTTGCTCTGGCCAGATTAGAATAGTCATATTGACCAAAAGTAGCAATGCACCTAACAAGTTCATCACACAGTTTGAAGTAATGCAGCAAAATATTAAAGTTCACAGCTGCTTAAAAAGAGTTAAATATAATAAAAATTATGTGGTCACAAAAGAAATAATAACAGAAATCCACTTAAAAAAAACTCGAAGTTCCATAATATTACCAGGTGTTCATGTATACAACCACAAATTATTCTTAATCTCATGATTGTTGTCTTAAGCCCTCCAGCACTGTGGCCATCAGAACATCACCAATCTTAACTCTGCTGAAACCAGTCAAAAGATCTTACCACACTGCCCAGCACCAACCAAAATACCTCAAGCTCATTTCTGCAAGCATCTTTATGTACTCAGTCATGAGCCGATTATTCTATTCAGTGCATCAATATAAATAAAAATTGTTCAAAGTTGTAAATCTCCAGAAGTTATTCATTAATTGCTTGAAAATTTGAGACAATGTCACATTAAAAAATACCAGTATGTTTTATATACCTACTTGAGTATATATATATATATATATATATATATATGTGTGTGTGTGTGTGTGGGTGTGGGTGTGTGTGTGTGTGTGTGTGTGTGTGTGTGTGTGTGTGTGTTTGTGTGTGTGTGTCATCTACTCTGATGAAGGCCTGTTTGACCAAAAGATATATAGCTTTTGGCCAAACAGACCTTCTACATCTACATCTACATCCATAGTCCGCAAGCCACCTGACGGTGTGTGGCGGAGGGTACCTTGAGTACCTCTATCGGTTCTCCCTTCTATTCCAGTCTCGTATTGTTTGTGGAAAGAAGGAGTGTCGGAATGCCTCTGTGTGCACTCTAATCTCTCTGATTTTATCCTCATGGTCTCTTCGTGAGATATACGTAGGAGGGAGCAATATACTGCTTGACTCTTTGGTGAAGGTATGTTCTCGAAACTTCAACAAAAGCTCGTACTGAGCTACTGAGCATCTCTCCTGCAGAGTCTTCCACTGGAGTTTATCTATCATCTCTGTAATGCTTTCGCGATTACTAAATGATCCTGTAACGAAGCGCACTGCTCTCCGTTGGATCTTCTCTATCTCTTCTATCAACCCTATCTGGTACAGATCCCACACTGCTGAGCAGTATTCAAGCAGTGGGTGAACAAGCATACTGTAACCTACTTCCTTTGTTTTTGGATTGCATTTCCTTAGGATTCTTCCAATGAATCTCAGTCTGGCATCTGCTTTACCGACGATCAACTTTATATGATCACTCCATTTTAAATCACTCCTAATGCGTACTTCCAGATAATTTATGGAATTAATTGCTTCCAGTTGCTGACCTGCCACATTGTAGCTAAATGATAAGGGATCTTTCTTTCTATGTATTCGCAGCACATTACACTTGTCTACATTGAGATTCAATTGCCATTCCCTGCACCATGCGTCAATTCGCTGCAGATCCTCCTGCATTCCAGTACAATTTTCCATTGTTGCAACCTCTTGATATACCACAGCATCATCTGCAAAAAGCCTCAGTGAACTTCCGATGTCATCCACAAGGTCATTTAAGTATATTGTGAATAGCAACGGTCCTACAACACTCCCCTGCGGCCCACCTGAAATCACTCTTTCTTAGGAAGACTTCTCTCCATTGAGAATGACATGCTGTGTTCTGTTATCTAGGAACTCTTCAATCCAATCACAAAATTGGACTAATAGTCCATATGCTCTTACTTTGTTCATTAAATGACTATGGGGAACTGTATCGAACACCTTGCAGAACTCAAGAAACACGGCATCTACCTGTGACCCCGTGTCTTTGGCCCTCTGAGTCTCGTGGACAAATAGTGCAAGCTGGGTTTCACACGACTGTCTTTTTCAAAACCCATGCTGATTCCTACAGAGTAGATTTCTAGTCTAGAGAAAAGTCTTTGTACTCGAACATAATATGTGTTCCAAAATTCTACAACTGATTGACGTTAGAGATATAGGTCTATAGTTCTGCACATCTGTTCAATGTCCCTTCTTGAAAACGGGGATGACCTGTGCCCTTTTCCAATCCTTTGGAATGCTACACTCTTCTAGAGACCTATGGTACACCGCTGCAAGAAGGGGGACAAGTTCCTTCGCATATTCTGTGTAAAATTGAACTGGTATCCCATCAGGTCCAGCGGCCTTTCCTCTTTTGAGCGATTTTAATTGTTTCTCTATCCCTCTGTCATCTATTTCGATATCTACCATTTTGTCATCTGTGCGACAATCTAGAGAAGGAACTACAGTGCAGTCTTCCTCTGTGAAACGTCTTTGGGAAAAGACATTTAGTATTTCGGCCTTTAGTCTGTCATCCTCTGTTTCAGTACCATTTTGGTCACAGAGTGTCTGGACATTTTGTTTTGATCCACCTACCTCTTTGACATAAGACCAAAATTTCTTAGGATTTTCTGCCAAGTCAGTACATAGAACTTTACTTTCGAATTCATTGAATGCCTCTCGCATAGCCCTGCTCACACTACATTTCGCTTCGCGTAATTTTTGTTTGTCTGCAAGGCTTTGGCTATGTTTATGTTTGCTGTGAAGTTCCCTTTGCTTCCGCATCAGTTTTCTAACTCGGTTGTTGTACCATGGTGGCTCTTTTCCAACTCTTACAATCTTGCTTGGAACATACTCATTTAACACATATTGTACGATGGTTTTGAACTTTGTCCACTGATCCTCAACACTATCTGTACTTGAGACAAAACTTTTGTGTTGAGCCATCAGGTACTCTGAAATCTGCTTTTTGTCACTTTTGCTAAACAGAAAAATCTTCCTACCTTTTTTAATATTTCTATTTACGGCTGAAATCATCACTGCAGTAACCGCTTTATGATCACTGATTCCCTGTTCTGCGTTAACTGTTTCAAATAGTTCAGGTCTGTTTGTCACCAGAAGGTCTAATATGTTATCGCCACGAGTTGATTCTCTGTTTAACTGCTCAAGGTAGTTTTCAGATAAAGCACTTAAAAAAATTTCACTGGATTCTTGGTCCCTGCCACCCGTTATAAACATTTGAATCTCCCAGTCTATATCCGGGAAATTAAAATCTCCACCCAGAACTATAACATGGTGGGGAAATCTACTTGAAATATTTTCCAAATTATCCTTCAGGTGCTTGGCCACAACAGCTGCTGAGCCAGAGACATATAGAGACATCCAATTACTATGTCTGAGCCTGCTTTAACCGTGACCTTCATCAGAAACACACACACACACACACACATGCAAATGCAACTCACACACACATGACAACAGTCTCTGGCTGCCAAGTGGCCAGACTTAATAAACATTTGGACAGAAATAGGATACTTATTTTTAATCTATATAATATATAAATACATAAATAAATGTATAATAGTGAAATGTTATCATACAGAAAAGATCTATTTATGACCTCTCCATATGAGTAGAATACTACTTCAGAATCTGAATCCAATATACGAGGTTCAAGGTTGGAGAGAGGGGAAGTAAGAGATGGACAAAGGGGTGGGAACAAATGGACATAGAAAGTGGAGAGGAGGAAATGCACAGACAAAGGTGGCAGGAGCAGTTGAAGAGAGAGGGGAGGAGAAAATGTACCTAGAAAGGGGGAGGAGGTGATGGGCAGAGAGAGGTGGAGAGAGAGGGGAGGAGAATGAGATGAAGAGAGAGGTAAAGGAGAAATGGGACATAACAATGGGGTGGAGGTGATGGGCAGAGACACAGGGAGAGAGTGATTGAGGAGAAGATGGACAAAAGGGAAAAGAGGGGGAGGAGGAGATGGACAAAAAGAGGGGGAAGAGGATATGGACAGAGATGGGGGGAGAAGGAGATTGGGATGTATATCCTTCCTATTTATGTTAGAATGTTAGAAATGAGTGTTTTCTCTTTTCTTTCTTTTCCATTTAGCCAGAGTGAGCCACAGTAATCCATGGCTGTGAATAGCTAGTATGTTTAAAAAACTCAAATAGTGATCATTTTATAAACATAAAATTCATATATATATATAAAGAAACATTCCACATGGGAAAAATATATTAAAAAAGATGCTGTGACTTACCAAACGAGAAAGCACTCGCAGATAGACACAATAAAAAACACACAAACACACACACAAATTTCAAGCTTTCGCAACCCAAGCTTGCTTCTTCAAGAAAGAGGGAAGGAGAGGGAAAGACGAAAGGATGTGGGTTTTAAGGGAGAGGGTAAGGAGTCATTCCAATCCCGGGAGTGGAAAGACTTACCTTAGGGGGAAAAAAGGACAGGTATACACTCACACCCACACACATATCCATCCACACATATACAACACAGAATGCATGTTGCAAGAAACTGTAACATATTTACCAAAATATTTGGCAGTCAGAGAGAAGGACACAGCAAGAGGAACTCTGTCTAAAATAATAGTACATAAAAGTGGAATAACGAGCCCAAAGCATTGAGCTGATATATTTAACTGAATTGCAAATGTGATTATCACACTTCCCTGTTAGAGGTCTTAAATTATAAGACCAAGCAAGATAGAACATTGATTAACATTGTGAACACACCTGTAGGAGGAGCAAGATTCAATTTCCTTTTTGACGAACTTGATTTAGATTTACTCCAAATTGTTTAAGGTGAATACTGGGATGTTTCCTTTGGAAAGGACATGGCTGATTTGTGCCTCTGCTCTGTCTCTATAGACATTTTTGTTGTTTGGACATTAAATCCAAGCATTCTTCTTTCCTCCCTTTCAGTTCTAAATTAATACAATCATACTATATCAGAGATCCAATGTTAGTATAGGTTGGGATGACATACCTTTTCTGTGTGTCATTGACAGTCCATTTAGTATCAGTGGCAGTGCATCTCATTTTCTTACTTTATTTTTTATTTTTATTTTTATTTTTTTATTTTTATTTATTTATTTATTTATTTTTTTCATGCATTCTTGACAGAAGAAAGCACTCAGAAATACATCTGTTTGTCAAACCACATGTCCATGGATTTCTTTTCTGTCTTTCAACATTGGAATCATGTGACAAACTGTATGGTCTGATGCCTCAGATATCTTCAAAGATTCTGACTTTAATGATAAGTAAATGCCTTAATGGAACACAGTCACATAATACATATTTAGCAAGAATAGCTGACTGATTAAAGAGTAATTATTACAACATTTAAAAAATTATGGAACATATTTGTAAAGATCATGCACAACATAACAACAAAACATAGAAAAATAATTAACTCTCAACACATATGGTAACAAAATAGTTGCACTGTCTTTTCAACCAGGAATAAGTAATTTGCTGCTCCTAGATCTTTACATTTGTTTTAGAATGCCTCAAAAAGTACAGTTTGATGAGGAGGGTAGATGAGGCAACTCTTGCACCTATTGTACAATACGTAGGCAGATGAAACTTTATCTTAGAAGCACCAAACAGCAAATTCTTATTTACTTTACTTTAGATCACAGTTAATTTACTGAGATGGATTCATTAGCGCCTTGGCTTCCTGCAGCTCTATCAGACAATGCTGGACCCAAGGAGCATGTTAAATTAGCAAAAATCATGCCATGAGAAGTCTACCTCAGAATATTGCTTCTTCCCAGTTGCTACTTTTCATTGTTCCTATCTGAGACAGTAGTGTGTTTTGAGTCATTGTCAGTATAATATGTCAGCTAGCAGTGACTTTCCTTCCATATTCCAACAAATCTGACCTATAGCAGTTTTCATTTGGAGAATGGTAAAACTCTTTGAAAAAAACCATTCTAAACCAGCTTATGTTAAGTAATGAAATATGTTTATTGTATCAAAAGGAAAGCTCAGTTGAGAAAACTATTATTTATGAGACAACAAAATTTTCAGAATGAATCTTTCTCTGTGCAGTGAAGTGTGTGCTGTTTTGAAGTTTCCCTGGATGATTAAAACTGCGTGCCGGTCTGAAACTCAAATTCAGAATCTTGCTTTTTACACACAGTGCTCTTATCAACTTATACACTTAGCTACACAGTGAAAATTCATTCCAGTCTATGATTAAGCCATTTTCACCACAGCTAGTCCCTCGAGGTGTACAGGAGAATTTGTGTGAAGTTTGAGAGCTAGGAAAGAGGTACCTAGAGAAATAAAGCTGTGAGGCTGGATTTGTGAGTTTTAACTGGATTGCTCACGGCCCATGAAAGGCAAAGGTTCCAGGTTTAAATCCCAGTGTAGGTCTTAGTTTTAATCTGCCAGAAAGTTTCAAACTCTGCTGCAGAGTGAAAATTTTATCTTAATGCTTGTGATCTTTTTGTTCTTCAAATGGAATGTACACACCTGTCCCCATGAACCATCTGGTTTAGACCAGTTTGTCTTGTAGTAAAACATAATAATGCATTTGACAGATTTTGCTCAATGCTTTAAAAATTACTTCCCTTAGATATGACAGCCTGATTACCTACGTGAACTAAATTTTGAATTTCTTCAAGTAAAGGCTGATCATTGTGTAAAGATATTTAATAGAGTTAGTTGAGTAAAATTCCCTGGGGTGACACATTTTTCTGCCTTCTCTACTTGCTCTTCTGCAGATTCTGGGAAGGTTTTTGATGTTCAGGTTGAAACTGAAGTCATTTGTGATGTTTTAGGCCTTCCAGAAAAAGAGATGGTCGATTGTGTCAATGGAAAAAAGAATAGGTACATACATACAATTTGCAACAAATACAAAACCTTTGTAAACAATATGACACCTGAAACTAAAAACCATACACTATTGTTTAGTCAGGATAAAGAAAAGTTAATCTCTGCCATCACTGCTGATTAATCTGTACATTGAAAAATCAAAAATGTTAGGAAGACCTCTTAACTGGAATACTAATGCATGTGGAACAGGTCCAAATACTGTGGTTTCAGGTAACTTATAGTGAGAAAGATGAACTCAGAAAAGCCATTACCATGCAGTTTCATTTTAAGTAGAAACAGATATAAATTGTGAAGAGCAATAGAAATTCTAATAACATCAAACTTGGGAATGTATGATGAAACAAGTAAAGAATCAAATATGAACAAAATTATCCATGTCAGATGAGGGTGCAGAGCACAGATGGTTACTAGTGAAAAATATGTCACTAGCCAATGACAGTGCAAGAAACTTCTGACACTGCACATTTGGCTCATAGTACTGCATGGCAGTTAAGGAATGGAATAAAACGAATACAGTTTTGGATTTAATGCTACAAAAATGTGTTAGAGATCAAGTAGGCAGAAAAAAGTACAAAATAAAGAGGAGTATGTTGCATTAGTTCATTTCTTTTAAGGAGTCTGCTGTATCTGTTTTGGAGGTGAAAGCACATTCAATTCCTTTTCTATAGCATCCAAAATTTTCTGCTAACACAACAAGCACGTTATATTTTTAGAAAATCTAGCAAGTATACTTATATAGCTCATGACTGTGCAAGCTCCCAATTGTGCTATTTCCTGCTACTCATTTGCTAGCATTTCTTTCAAAGTAATTGCAGAAAATGAAATAGAAAGCAGTGCCAGACAGAAAGCAACTGTAGGTATTGAGAGCATTCTGGGTGGCAAAACTATGAAAATTCTTTATGTATGTTTCTTCAAAAAATGTTACTTAATAATCAGTCTCCAGCTCTACTCTTGAAATAACTTTCAACTAGTTCCAACCATGGATATTTCTTATGGATTCAACTACAGGGAACTGTTTAGAGTGGAGACTTAATTTACAAATTTGAAATTATACTTTTTTTTAAATATTGGTGTTATCCAGTATTATCTCATTTCTTCACTGGTAAGTCTCTCCATTTTTTATTCCAAGTTTCCTCTTAGGCTGTCAGTGAGGTGTTGGTAGCCCTGAACCACACTTGCTGTGAATATTAGGGCATCTGCTGATGAACTCCACCTGCTGCATGCCACCTGAGGAGTGTCACAAACAAATAATACAATACAAAACAAATATCTGAATTAACACAAAATATCACACACATGAAAATGATTCTCTTGTGCAGTATTTAAACCTCATAACCATTATTAATTACAAATGCCCTTGCTCATTTATAGATCACAAAGATACAGAAAATGTTGCACCTGTGATGCTTATGTAAAAAGTCCCAAATTTAATTCAGCAAAAATTTTGTACCCTCACACATTCATATATTGTTCTGATATGAAAACTGTTTCATTTCTGATCAAAAACTGGCTTCTATGTTTCACTGTGCTATGTCTCAACCTATACTTTGGTGCAGTTGTTTTAAAGGAGTGTCATGACTCAAGCTGTGCTTCAGCTGGTTATCAACGAGTTAATGTCAAACTGAAAGAAGGGGAGATAGGGAACAGGCTTGATACCAATGGTATGTGCAAGAGTGGTGTGTGTAGCGGAGATTATCAAGGAGGATGGATATGTTACTTGTGCAGAGGTTAGAAAAGGACAGGGAAAAATAGAGCAAAATATGAAGTCAGTCAAAAGATTGATATTTGTTAAACTAAACACATCATTGTGAATCGGACCACAATCAGTTGCAGTTTTTTATGTACGTGTTTCATAATTGTTTATTTTTACAAATAAAATAAATTACTATGTAGCAGAGTATAATAGAATAATGCTTGAAACTTGATATTTAATAGCATCTTCATGGCAAAAGAATGTGCAGCAAATCATAGTGGATGGAGAACAGACAAGTGCCAGTATTAATGATCTGCTCCCTGCTCATACATATCACTTACGTGTACTGGCTAGAAATTCACTTGGTGTGTCAAATGGTAGTAGCATAATCACCATAACAACTGCAGAAGAAGTTCCTGGTGGACCACCACGTGATATCCAGGTGCAGGCTAGGAACTCAGAAACACTCCTTGTTACCTGGAAGGTGAGTAGCCTTTGAGTCCTGTGACAGTTACAAATAAGATGGTATAAATGTCTATACAGTCAGATGAAATAAACAGAAAGTAAACATACAGCAATGCTAGGACTGTTTCTGAAAACTATTTATGAATGTGTTTAACCACTCTTGAACAGCTGTCATGTGGTATTGTTGATAAGAGACACAATTTTTCTTTGAATTTGTCAGTTCTTGTGATGTCTTGATAATGTACCCTTATACCAATATCGGTGCAAATGTGACTGTCTAGAACATACAGCTGCCCCTACCACTGGCATTTTGTGCAGCCCACAGGTGGGATTTTGATACTCTTTCACTTACTATGTGCAAACTGTTACTACTACAGAAAAAAATGGAACAGGACCTTTTTGTAGGAAATTTAATGTAGTTAAATTTTTCCTAGAGACCACAGTTTTAGAGTTATTCTAGTAAACCATACCAAACGGACTTTCAGCCACATCCCCACTCCCAAATTCAACCACAGTTGGTCAGGATTTCTACAGTAGTATGTTGTTCATTGCACTCCCTCCTACCACTGTACAAATATTTGTGACAGATCGAATTATTTCCCACATTTGACATTTTCTGGCTGACCTTATTATGGCATCAGCTTAGCCCAGCCTTACAAATTGTAAAATTGATGTTTGTGTAAATTTTACATAACAGTTTTGTCAACTTTAGCAGCTTTAAATAAACAGTTACATCATTGTATGTGTAAGGCCTTAGACTATGAAACTACTATGCTTGTAAGGATGAATTTTGGATCAAATTGTCAATGTAATTCGTTTTAGCGTGATGTTTACAAAAGCAGTAACCCTTACAGGAATAGTAATATTAATAATACTAACAAAACAACTAACTATACTAGTGGGATAATAGCCCAATCAATAGACACCAAAGCTGATCAAATATTGGGAATAGTTCATGTAGTTGGAAATTTTTACACAGTTCTAGGAGGGAGTGTTATGAACAACATACTGACTGGAGAGGGATGAGTATGTGGTGGGGGTGTATGTGAAGGACACTTTTATACTTTTTTTTTTAATAACTTGAAAACCATGGCTTCCAGTGATACACATCCCAGTACAAAATTTAACTACATGAAATTTTCTACAAATGTTTCTGCTCATTTTTTCTGTGTTGCTTAAACTGACAGTAGTAGGTACAGCTGAATCACCCTGTATGAAAGATGTTGCAAATGGTGACAATTCATTATGTAAAGTAATCAGATGTCTATACATGCACATAAAAGATAATCATTGGATACTACCATACAAAATGTGGATGTATCTGAAGTTTATAAAATCTCATAAAAATAGATACACTGAATCACTTAGCAAAGCAGTCCCTTTTTTGCACTTAGTGTTGCACATTATGTGCCAGGGCAAGACATAAGTCAATTAGAATGTGTGTGAAATTATTTTATTTCTTATCTACAGACTACCTTTAGTTATTTTTCTGAAATCAATCTTGTTGCAGCCTCCAGAAGAACATCTTCATCATGGTGAAATAATGGGCTATTACATTGGATACAGAGCAACAAATTCATCAGAGCCATTCCACTATAAAACATATGAAGTAATTCCTGGCATGGAATTAAGGAACATACTGTCTGGACTTCGTAAGTTTACAGAATACAGTGTACTGGTGCAGGCATACAACAGGGCCGGTGCTGGACCAAGGAGTGAAGAAGTTTTGGCAATGACAGATGAGGATGGTAAGACATTAAAAGAATAATCTATTATTTATTTAATTTTGAATAATACGTGACCTTTCTCTGAGTGATTAATTGACAGGAAGAAAACATAATAACTGCAGGTTAGAAAAGAAACAGAAAATGTGTAAAACTAAATTACTACATTTTATTACTCTATTTATTGCAAACTCTTTACTATGTACTAGATATTATAGACAAAAAGAGCAAATGAGAGTTTCAGAATGGCTTATTTAAATGTAATCTTTTTGCATGACAGGATTCACACACTATACCAGTTGGTAGATAGCTAGAAGAGTATTGTGTCATAACATACAATTTCAAGTCATTGGCTCGTGTAGAGTCTCATCAAAACACAAAAACTAGCTTACAATTTTCCTTACAATATCAGTAATACAATATACTGTACTGGAAAATTAATTAATTAAGCAATTAATATTTTTTCTTTGGAAGTAACAAACTTTTAAAAATCAACAGTCCTAAGTGGTTGCTCCTTCCTGCTCAAATTTTCAGGTTGTCATTCATGAATTCTTCTACTTAATGGAAACAATTCTACACTAGTTTCTCACATAACGTTTTTTTTGGTGTTTACTAAATTAATGCTGAACACTTCTCTTCCTTTCACTTCTAAATAAATTTTTGTACCCATATAAAGTGGAGTTTGAGCATAAAATTTTAAGCTGTGGTTGGGCAGCATAAAATTATTTTGATTTCTGGTGTCATGCTGAAATTGATCTGCTACAAATAAATCAGGTTTACTGTGTATAAAGATAATCATCTCATAGATGCATAGTGAGAGAACATTTAACATACTTAGACTTTTTAGGTGTGGGTGACTTGATTTTCCTCGCCTTACATTGTGCATATTTCTAATGAAGGTTTCCTGAAGTTTCAATATTCGATGCATGGCTTGTGTTACTCCTAAGTACAATTCTAGGCTATTTAATTTATTTACAAGGTACTGTACATGTGAGCTCCATGATATATTTTAATCTAGTTGCATTCCTGGGAATTTCACACAGCTAGCTTCATGCAAATCCTTGTTTCTGTGACTGACCTGAATATCATTTAATTTCACTTGTTATATTCTAAACTGCATTGACTGGGTCTTTTCCATGTTTAATTTTAACCTGTTTAAACCAAACCAAGTACTATCTAATTTTTCTAAAATGTTTAACACAGTTTGGGGAATTTGGTTAGTACTGTTACTTGCAATGATTACAGATGTTTCATGTGCAAATAAACTAAGTGACATTCAGTGTTAAGTGGTAGATCATTTATGTAAAACAGAAACAGAATGGGACCTAATACATAATCTTGGAGTACTCCATGTGAAATGATTTTCCATTTTGAAGTATAAGTCCCTCTCTCAGATGATGTAACCACTCTTTGTCTTCAGCTGGTTAGATAGGACTTTTTAAACCATTGTAATACCACGCCCCTAATTCCATACTTTTTCAGATTACAGAGTAGCAGGAAATGGTTCACATTATCAAAGGTCACAAAAAATTCCTGTGGCAGTACAGTGAGTTGTCTAGAGAGAAGCTAATTCTGCCTACAAAATGCTTCATAGCAAAACCTGAGGTTTTGTCTTTTTGAAGTCCATACTGATTTTTTGAAATGATTTTAAATTTTTCAAATTTTGAATTTGTATGCTGACTACCTTTTCAAATATTTTTTATAGTGATGAAAGAAGAGAGATTGGGTGATAGTTCCCCACAGGTTCTTTTGTGCCTTTCTTGAATAGTACTGTGTACTTCAGAGTGTCTGGAAAATAACCTTCTTAATTATTGTAGATAGTGCCTGTACAGTTATTTTAGTGATGTTTTTAACACTTTTGTTGGTATCTCAACCCATCCTGCAGATGTTTAATTTTTTAATGATAGTATCACATTTTCTATATCTTTTATGTTAGTCTTGGTAAATATACTGAAAAGTTCACCTTCAAATTGCTCACTGTTGAAGAAATTTACCTTATCTAGTTAATCTTCTACATTGATGTTTAATTTGTTTACATGTAGAAAGAATTCATTAAATAATTCAGAAATCTGAGCAGAATTTACAATAGTTTTATCCTCTATCTTGATTTCAGAAATATCATGGCATCTAACTGTGGCACTTGTTTCAGATTTGATCACTTGCCACAATGTCTTTGATTTGTCTTCATTATCCAAAATAAAACTACTGTTTTCCAGTTCTTTTGCTGCTTTTACAACCTTTTTAAAAATGTTATTGTATTTTTTTTTTACATAGGTAACAAAATCAGGACTCCTGTTGTGGTTTAGTTCCCTGTGTAGCTGTCTTTTTCTTGCATTAGAGATTTTTATTCCTTCAATAATCCTCTCTACCTTATTTCCTACTTTTTTATGATGTACAGTAAGGGGGAAAGTTCATTAAAAGCATGTAGGAAGTTTTCCAAGAAAGAAGCAAAATTTTGAGAACATGAAGTACAGTGTTCTATAGCCCTCTCCACATTATTTAATCTATGATGGAATAAGTTAATATTTTCTTTGCTGAACTGATATTTGGTGTAGGTTTTTTTGTGCAAGTTTACTCCAGTGAAATCAGTGAATTTAGAACTGAAACCTGATATTTGAATCCCTCTTCTTGGTTTATTTCTGAAGTTCTTGCAATAGACACTGGAATTTTGATGAAAAATGTTTCATTAGGTCTGTGCCTGGAATTCTTTAATCTCTCAAGCAAGCTGGCTTTAAAAGAATGACAAATTACTAACTCAAGACTTAAAAGTCTACAATAACTAACTTGACTGAATAATATGCATGTGAATAACTTGATAGATATTAGAAGTTATCCATTTGCATATGGTATTGTTTGAGCGACAGTGTTGAGTGCTTGCTAACTTAATGCTTGGTTTAGTTGTTCAGATATTCACAGAATTAAAGGAATAGAAAGAATAAAATTTAGTACCCCCCTCCTCCCAATTTCAAATGAGACCAGTGGGCTGGTAAACTTAACACCATTATTCCATTAACAGTGTACTGTATCTCCCAACCATAAGACATTGTGCAGTGACTCTATGAACTTTATTTATAGCACTGGAATACTGTCTGATGATCAGAAACTCTCCCATTGTCAGACAAACTTAATTATATGAATTTCTTACACCACCAGAATTCAGACCAGCTGCATCAGTATATTTCCTCACTTCAGCAACCTTGGCACCTAAGGAGGGTTAGTAATACTTTGGCAAGCGTCACATTGTACTGAGCTGTACTGAGCTTGAAAAGACCTATTTTTCAGAAGTTTATGCAGAAAATTCTTCCAAAAAGGAGGATATTGTTTCTGCTTCAGAATGACTGCTTTGTCACCTTTTTCTTCATTTGCTAACTCCTGTGTCTTGAGTTCATTATTTCAACAGAATACATAAGACCCTCTGTTCTTTGACCATTTCTCAATATGACATTGTTGAATTTATTTCAAAAGTAATAATTCCATAAAGCTCAATGTGGCAAAGGATTTGTATTCACTATGAAAAGCAAGATTATTTTGAATTTCCAGATATTTCGTATAGAAGTCTACACTGTTCTTTAGTCCAAGACAGTCATTACCAGTGCACAATATCATGTATACTACTTATTTGACATGCTGTTATCCTTCGACACATCCCTTGATTGTCTCATGATATGCATTGAATGTGATGTTTTTTAAGAAGGCAGAGACATAGCTTTATTGTTAATAACTGACAGTCTATTTGTTGTCAATCATTCGTTGTCTGTATATAACCAGCTTTACCTTGACAGTTATGAAGGTGGAAGAATGCATTGATACTGTGATAAAAAAAAGTATGTTGCTAATATCCTAAAATCAGCATATGGTTAGAAACTTCTGCTTAGTGATCTAAATTGTTATCTTTAGAAAACTCCCTTGATACTATATGTGCTATATCTACTGTACTTTGCCCATACAATTACTATTAACAGCTGTTTAGATGTATGTCTGCTGTTGAAAATGAGACACAAACCATCAAGTATGCCACAGCAGAAACTGTTCATTGCTATGTTATCCCTCTAATTATGAGAAGCATGAAAAATGCCAGGATAAAAAATACAAGGTTTGAATATAGAACCCTATCTGAAGTGTCCTCTTGCATATGATACATATGCTTATTTGGAGAGACATGTGGAAATATAAAGGGCATTCAAATAGTCAAATGAAAATGAGACAGATGGAAAAAATTAAGTAAATTGTTTATTATTTCAAAAGTAATCACTGTAACTGTTAATACATTTATCCCACTGTGAGACAAAATGGTCAGCACCTTCATGGAAACATGTCTGTGGTTGCCTATGGAACTGTGACTCTACACAAGTGTGCACATCTTTGACTGAAGCAAATCAAAGGCCACAAATGTTAAAACAACCTTGGCAACATGGGGGTCTGCTCACGTCTTTACAAGACTCCTTTTAGTACGCTGCAGAAATTTTGCCAGAAAGCTCTTACACATCCTCCATATAATCCTGGCCTCTCCCCATACGATTTATTTATGCCTGGAGCTTTCAAGAAAGGCATTTGTGGCCATTGATTTGCTTTGGATGGAGAGATGCATGCCCCAGCACAAACGTGATCCCATAGACAACTACAAACATTTTTCCATGACGGCACTGACCATCTTGTCTAAATGTGGGATAAATGTATTAACAGTTATGGAAATTACTTTTGAAATAATAACCAGTTTACTTACTTTTTTCCATCGGCCTTGTTTTCATTTAACTGCTCCTTGTAAAATATTTATGACCACCTCAAAAAATGGTTTCATCATTCTCTCGAAATGATTTAGGGAAACCACGTTAAAACTAAATTATGATGACTGGTTTTGGATATGAACCTTATCTGTTTTGATTACAATTCTCATAGCATGAACAACAGTTTTCTGTGAATGGGTACCATTCTGGTAGTGAGAGTGAACAGTTGCCAAGTGCTGTTATATTCAGTTTCATAAAAAGTGATACATGCTCATTTCCGATACTTGCTGAACACAAAAGTTATCACTGTCCTGCTGTGATGATTACTTTCATCACTGGGAGTTTTTAGATGAGTATATTATGTTCAAAGTAATAAATAACTTGTCAGTGCATTTTAATCACTCCTGATGAACACTGCCTTGATTTTCTGTTCTTTGGAACAACTTATGAAACATCATAGTAATCTTTTTTCAACTTATGAAAGGTCATAGTACTCTTTTCTTGGAGACAGTCATTCAATATTTAGATGTAGGCTATTGAATTTTCCAAGCAAGAATCATCAATGCTAAATCTACAGAGCAAGAACCAACACATTTTGCTAACTTACTTATTAAGGAAACTACAATAAACTACCAACAAACAGTAAAACACTCTTCAAAACCAACAAAACAATAAGGATCCCTTCTGCGGATCAAGCAAATAACAACTAATTCCTACAATCAAAGTACCCTTTGACTCTATACCCATACAACTGTTTCACATCAAAGCCAGCTGTTAGCAGCTGGTAGATAGCATAACACACAGAAGCGACATACCATAATTGTTGCGGAAGAGAGGATGGTCGAGGTGGGATACCATGGAACTGGCCAATTGTCCCTGCATTCGGCGAGTCAAGAACTGCCCACTGAACGGTCGGGTGCTGGCTTATCTAGCCCCAGGCGGAAGAATATTTCTGGGACTATTTGCATACATGTGATTGCCAGGAAATAGTTCATTGATCATCGCACCCCTTCCTCTGCTGTTGTTGGTGCCTTCTTATGGACGGTGGCTGCACCTACGTGTTTGTTATCAACTGTGGTACTTGCTGGTAAACTCACTTGTGTCAGACAGACTTCACAGCGGAGCCAGCAACTTGCATCACTGGTCTGTCTGGGGTGTTGCTGCTGCAGTAGGCATCTGTGGTGACTGGAGCAGTCCTTCTCCCCACACTACCAGGGGCGATGCGAAGGCACATCTTGACGTCGGTTCCAGGTTCCACTGGTGGAATGAGATGACGGTTGGCAGTGAAGGTGCTGGTGGTGGGGGGAGCCTCATTGACATCCATAGGTGCGAGACCTGTCCACAGGGATTCTGTGGAAGCTGGCGTTGGTGGCTGCGACTGCGACTGTGACTGTGACTGCGATGGCAGCAGCTGTAATGGTGATGGCTGCAATGGCGGCAGCTGTGATGGCGGCAGTTGCAAAGGGCTATCCAATGAGCCCCCGGCCTCCTGAAAGACCTCAGACCAAAGGCGTGGTACCAGAGAAAATGGGAGCACTGGGCCCGACCCACGACAGAGCCGTAGCTGGCCAAAGTGCTTCTGACAGAGGCAACCATTGTCAAGGATGACAGTTGCCATCGTGCGGTTGACAAGCTTGGAGACCTTGGTGGGAACCCAGCAGGGGCAGCTCTTGGGAAACACCAATGCCTAGACTGGATCCTGCAGAGAAAAATGCAGTCATGCTGATACTGGAACAGCCAGACAAGGGTAAGCAGGAAACAGTGGTGACAATGGTGTATGATGAGGGCAGCTGTGCAGCTTCTCCAATGGAGAGAACCCATCATGACCAGAAGAATGATAAGTAAACAGGAAGAGGTTGAGGCAGCTGCCTGGGAGTGATGTTGACACAGTTTGGTCTCTGCAATTTAAACGTGTGAACAAACTTTTCAATCAACTCATTGGATGCAGGATGGAACGGCACCATATACATCAGCTGGATGCCCAATGTAGCACAGAAGGAAATAAATTCTTTCAATGTGAACTGCGGGCTCCTGTCCATCTCAACTGCCTCTGGTATACCCTCAAAGATGAAAATATGAGAGAGGGCTTGAGTGGTGTGAGCAGTAGTCATTGAGGACATGCATGCAATGTATGGAAAACCACTGCTGGTGTCCACGAAAATGAGCCAGTAGTACCCGTGGCATAGGAATAGTGTCTTTGATTCATAATCAAAACGTCTTTGGTCCTGAATTTGAATCCCACCGCTGCTTAAATTTTGATTAATAATCAGCATTGGTGGCCAAAGACTTCTGGCACAAGAAGTCATCCCTCATTCTGCCAATGGCCTTGTCAAAGAGGGTGGAGGAGCGACAGAGGTTCAGAGCACTCTCTTGTCCTTGGGGTGGGAAACTTCCCCTAAAGGCAGAAGAATAAGCAATAGTCAATGGCATGAGAATGCCTAAGGCAATGGGAACCACTGCATTAAAGACACATAACATGTATCCACAGGACATGTGGCCTATAATTGAAGAAATGTCATGATGATCTCTCCATTGGCAAAAGATTCCAGAATAGTCCAACCATTCGGATCTCCAGGAGGGGACTGCCAAGGGGCAGGTTACCATGAGAAAAATATTGAATAATTAATGGAAGGATAACATTCTACGAGTTGGGGTGTGGAATTTCAGAAGCTTGAATGTGGTTGGGAATCTAGAAAATCTGAAAAGGAAAATGCAAAGGCTCAATCTAGATATAGTAGGGGTCAGTGAAGTGAAGCGGAAAGAAGACAAGGATTCCTGGTCAGATGAGTATAGAGTAATATCAACAGCAATGGAAAAAGGTACAATGGGAGTAGGATTCATTGTGAAGGGCAAAAAGTGTGTTATTGTGAACAGTTCAGTAATAGGGTTGTTCTTATCAGAATCAGCAGCAAACCAACACTGACTATGATAGTTTAGGTATACATGCCTATCTCGCAAGCTGAAGATGAAGAGATAGAGAAAGTGTATGATGATATTGAAAGGGTAATACAGTTTGTAAATGGATATGAAAATCTAATATTCATGGGAGACTGGAATGTGGTTGTAAGGAAAGGTGTAGAAGAAAAGGTTACAGGACAATATGGGCTTGGGAAAAGGAATAGAGAGGAGAAAGGCTAATTGAGTTCTGTAGAAAGTTTCAGCTAGTAATAAAGATACTCTCTTCAAGAATCACAATAGGAGGAGATATACTTGGAAAAGGCTGATTGATATGGGAAGATTTCAATTAGATTACATCATGGTCAGATGCAGATTCCGAAATCAGATACTGGATTGTAAGGTGTACCCAGGAGCAGACATAGACTCAAATCACAATATATTAGTGATGAAGAGTAGGCTGGAGTTTAAGACATTAGTCAGGAAGAATCAATATGCAAGGAAGTGGGATGCAGAAGTACTAAGGAATGACAAGATACAGTTGAAGTTCTCTAAGGCTATAGATACAGCAATAAGGAATGGCTCAGTAGGCAATACAATTGAAGAGCAAAGGAAATCTCTAAAGTGGCCATCACAGAATTTTGGAAGGAAAACATAGGTACAAAGAAGGTAACTGCAAAGAAACCATTGCTAACAGAAGAAATACTTCAATTGATCGATGAAAGGAGAAAGTAAAAAATGTTCTGGGAAACTCAGGAATAGAGAAATACAAGTGACTGAGGAATGAAATAAATAGGAATTGCAGGAAGGCTAAGATGAAATGGATGTAGGAAAAATGTGATGACATCATAAAAGAAATGGTTGTTGGAAGGACAGACTCAGCATACAGGAAAGTCAAAACAACCCTTGGTGACATTAAAAGTGAGGATGATGACATTAAGAGTACTACAGGAATTCCACTGTTAAATGCAGAGGATAGAGTGGACTTAAGAGCAAATAAAGCAGTAGGGATAGATAACATTCCACCAGAATTTCTAAAATCATTGGGGGAAGTGGCAACAAAATGACTATTCACGTTGGTGTGTAGAATGTATGACTGTGGCGACATACCATCTGACTTTCAGAAAAGCATCATCTACACAATTCCAAAGACGGCAAGAGCTGACAAGTGCAAGAGTTACTGCACAATCAGCATAACAGCTCATGCATGCAAGCTACTGACAAGAATAATATACAGAAGAATGGAAAAGAAAACTGAGGATGCGCTAGATGATGATCAGTTTGGCTTTAGAAAAGGTAAAGGCATGAGAGAGGCAATTCTGACATTGCGGTTAATAAGGAAAGCAAGACTAAAGAAAAATCAAGACTCGTTCATCGTATTTTTCGACCTGGAAAAAGTGTTCGCCAATGTAAAATAGTGCAAGATTTTCGAAATTCTGAGAAAAGTAGGGGTAAGCTATAGGGAGAGATGGGTCGTATACAATATGTACAAAAGCCAAGACAGAATAATAAGAGTGGATGACCAAGAATGAAGTGCTTGTATTAAAAAGGGTGTAAGTCAAGGATGAAGCCTTTTTCCCCTACTGTTCAATCTGTACATCGAGGAAGCAATGAGAGAAATAAAAGAAAAGTTCAGGAGTAGAATTAAAATTCAAGGTGAAAGAATATCAATGATATGATTCACTGAAGACATTTCTACCCTGTGTGAAAGTGAAGAAGAATTACACGATCTGCTGAACTGAATGAACAGTATAATGAGTACAGAGTATGGATTGAGAGTAAATCAAAGTAAGATGAAAGTAATGAGAAGTAGTGAAAATCAGAATAGTGAGAAACTTAGCATCAGGATTGATGCTCATGAAGTAGATGAAGTTAAGGAATTCTGCTACCTAGGCAGTAAAATGGATGATGGATGGAGCAAGGAGGACATCAAAAGCAGACTAGCACTGGCAAAAAGAGCATACCTGGCCAAGAGAAGTCTATTAATATCAAATATCAGCCTTAATTTGAGGAAGAAATTTCTGAGACTATATGTCTGGAGTACAGCATTGTATGTTAGTGAAACATGGACTGTGGGAAACCAGAATGGAAGAGAACCGAAGCATTTGAGATGTGGTGCTACAGACAAATGTTGAAAATTAGGTTGACTGGTAAGGTAAGGAATGAGGAAGTCCTGCGCAGAATTGGAGAGGAAAGGAATATATGGAAAACACTGATAAGGAGAAGGGACAGGACGATAGGACATCTGTTAAGACATGTGGGAATGTCTTCCATGGTACTAGAGGGAGCTGTAGGAAGAAAAAAAGAAAGAAAGAAAGGACCATAGGTATGCACCTGCAAAATAATCCAGATGGAGCTAGGACCACAGGGTGGCAGTCGGAGGCCAAGGACTCTGACAGGAGGAGCAGGAACCCACCACGCAGGTGATGTTACTGTCCATTCCCCACCAATAGTCATGTTGGCAGGTGAGGCGACTCTGTAGGAGCACGAGGATCCACTGACAGAGGGAGGATGGTGTCATGACATGCAAATGATCAGTGTCCCTAAGAGACTAAGAACACCATCATGGATGGAAAGGTCATCGCGGTGAGGCCAGTCCACCTGAACCTCTGGGTCCAACACCTGATGACAGTTGGAGGGCCACTCGAGTTGAACAAGGCCATGTGCTGTGCAACAATCCAGGCCTTCAGTGGCAGCAAGGCGATGATGGAGGAGGCCACATCATCCAAATGAAAAAAGCAACCTGATCAGCTTTGAAGTAAGAATCCACTCCCATAGGAAGTTGAGAAAGAAGATTGGAGTTGGCATGGAGAGCTGTGGTCCAGTAATGGATGTCATAGGTGTATCCTGCAAGGAACAACACCCAGCACTGCAGGCGACAAGTGGTCCGGGTAGGGACGGTGGACCTGGCACAGAACACAGAGACCAAAGACTTGTGGTCCATGTAGATCAAGAACCGGCAGCTGTAGATGAAGTAGTGGAAGTTCTTGAATCCAAATACAATGGCTAAGCCCTCCTTCTTGATGTGGCTATAGTTGTGCTGTGCATGTGATAGGGTTTTCAAGGTGAAAGCTACTGAAAGCTCAACACCATCAATGATATGAGCCAATACAGGCCCCAGCCCATAATCTGACACATCAGCGGCCAAAATAAGAGGCTTGGTGGGATCCTATGGGACAAGGCATGGTGGAGCAAGAAGAGCAGATCTGAGATGCTGGAATGCCCAATCACATTCTGGCGGCCAGGTCCAGGGAACATTCTTGCAAAGCAGGTGATGCAGAGACTCTGCCAGAGCTGCAGCATGTGGGATGAAATGCCAATAATGGTAGAGTTGACCCAAGATGGATTTGAGGTGGGATGCGTTTGTGAGCGTCAGGAGCCGCTGAATGCCTCAAGGTATTGTGGCATGGGATGACTGTCCGCACCACCCATAGGTCACTTGGGGCACAAAAAATTGACATTTGGCCCTGTTGCACCGCAACCTCAATGTCTGCAGTACCTTGAAAAGTCACTGAAAATTCTGCACTAAGTCCGGGGCAGATATCCATGTGACTAAGATGTCGTCTAAATAATTGCTGGGGCTGGGGACCTCCTTACTCACTGACTCCAGAAAGCATTGAAAGATGGCTGGAGAACTGGTGATCCCAAAGGGCAAGTGGTTGTACCGGAAGAGCCCAGTGGAGTATAGATGATGAGGACCTCTTTAGCGGGAGCATCAACTGACAGCTGGAGGTATGCTTCCCTAAGATCAATCTTGGCAAAGATCTTTCCACCCACCAACTTGGACAGAATATCATCGACCTTTGGGGTAGGGTAAGAGTCAACGACAGTCTGGGCATTGAGAGTGGCCTTAAAATCCCCAAAAACCTGGAGGGACCCATTCAGCTTTTCGAGGATGACAATGGGCGAAGCCCAGCGACTGAGGTTAACCGGTGTCAGAACTCCCGCCTCCTCGAGGCAACGCAGTTCCTTGTGTAGGACGTCCCACAGGGCAAAAGGCATGGGATTAGCCTTGTGAAACTTCGGAACCACTGAGGGAAGTAGTTTGACATGTGCCTTGAAACCGGACACCCTGGAGAGGAATCAGAGAAGATGTCAGGGAAGAAATCAAAAAGCTCCTATAAAAGAGCATCGGGGGGCACAGATTGGACTGGCAGGGCTGAATCACGGATCTCAAGGCCAAGAGAATGGAAAAGATCCATCCCCAACAGGTTAGTGGCTGTAGGGACTTCCAGGATCAAAACTTGGGTGGTGACACCTTGAGAGAGATATCGCAACTGTGCCAGGGACCACCCCTGCACACGGATAATGTCATTACTATAGCTCTTCAAGGGGGTCTTGAAAGGGCAGAGTATTGGAGCACCCAAGCAGCAGTGAGAGTCACCATCAATAATAATAGCCAAGGGCCCTGTGACCAAATGGAAATGGAGATGAGTCCTGTTGATTTGGACCATCAGAGCGATAGATCCCACTGTGTGGGGGAGGACCGTCTGGACAAAGTAAACGCACGGCATCTGGTCAGAATCCCCTAAGCCCAAGTCCGGAGGGTCCAATGCCATGAGGTCCATTGACAAAGAGGAGTGGCAAATGTCAGCCCAATGACACTTCATCCTGCAGGCAGAACAGACCACCCACTGGAAATGATAATCACAGCTCAGGTGCGTAACAAAGCAGTGATGACAGGGAAGCAACCTCTGACAGTGTTGAGCCCAAGAACAGATAACCTGGTTGGGAGGAGGAGGAGGCAGCAGCAGGGCGCCCACTGCAGGCCATTGGTGTGGCTGCTGCCCTGACGACAGTTGCTTTGAGCAACGATGGGGCAGCCATGCGGCAAAGACCTGCAGTGAGGCATGGAGTGCCGCAGATGAACAGGAAGACTGTTCATGGGCACAAATGACCAACAGACATGCATCCAAGAAGGGATCCTTCAGCTTCAACAGATCCATTCAAAGGGCATCATCAGGAGCATGGACAAGAATCAGGTCGTGAATGTGGGCTGAACTATATACCACTGCTTATACCCTGGGTTGGCACAAGAGAAGCGGCAGTCCCAGGAGAACACTTAAAGGCAAGTGATCCATTCCTTGTAAGACTGCGATGGAAGCTTCTGACAGCTGAAGAACTTGTGGTGAGCTGCTGTGGCATGGACCTGGGCATCCAAATACACTGCTAAACTGGTGGTCAGCTGTTCATAAGGGAGGTCATGGGGTTCTACCTCCAGATGCAACTGATACACTAAGCGATAAATGTCAGGACTCAAATAGGCAAGAAAGAATGCACGATGCTGGCTGCTGTTGATGATTGTTCCAAGCGAGCCACATAATTAATCCACGGTTCAGCGGCAGAGGCGGCCAATGACGGAACCCCCAGAGGAACACCAGTCAAAGCCTGCAGACACTGAAACATAAGTTCATTCGTGTGTTGCATACAACCCAACACCTCAAGGACACAAGCCAATGGTGCATTGACATCCAGAATACCTTCAGCCATGACAACAAACAATGGAGCAAAGCAGGAATTCAAACAAACTCATCGCCACTGCTAAATCTACAGAGCAAGATCCAACTCATTTTGCCAACTTATCTATTAAGGGAACTACAATAAACCACCAACAGTAAAACACTCTTCAAAACCACCAAAACAATAATAATTCCTTCTGTGGATCAAGCAAAGAACAACTAATTCCTAAAATCAGAATTCCCTTCGACTCTATAGCTGTACAACAATTCCCCATCAAAGATAGCTGTTAGCAGCCGATCTTCTACACACTCGGCGAGTCAAGAACTGCCCACTGAATGGCCAGTTGCTGACTTATCTAGCCCCAGGCAGAAGGATATTTCTCGAACTATTTGCACACACGTGATCACCAGAAAATAGTTTGTTGATCATCGCACCCCCTTCCTCTGCTGTCGGTTGATGCCCTCTGATGGACAGTGGCCAATCTTACATGTTTGTTGTCAGCGGTGGCACTTGCTGTTAAACACTCTTGTGTTGGCCAGACTTCACAGCGTAGCTGGCTACCAGCATTGCTGGTCTGTCTATGGTGTTACTGCTGCAGTAGACATCAGTGGTGACTGCAGCAAGCAGCTTGCTTTTCTGATTTTCCATAATACGTGTGGCATCCAATAGGTTGGTTAGTAAGCCATAATATTGATTCACAGTTTAGTGAGCTGCAGCAGTCAGGTCTTTTGGATCTTCTTATCTGTTAAAAATTCAATGTGCAGGTGTCTTCCAGTGCAGCATCAAAGTTTTCATATACATATTTGCTGCTGCAAGATGTCCTAGTTTTCATCTGTGGGAATCAGCCTTCTTATTTCAAACTAATGAAACCAATTCACAGCCCTGTGTGTAGAAATGACATTGTCTCTCAAATAAAATGTGTGCCAAATATCAGTTGCATTATTGTACATTCACACATTTTTCTATGATTTAACAAAGTCACTGCATAACATACCTCAGATTGTGATTTGTCCGCAACTGACACACATTTCAGCCCTCCCACTGTTGCTAACTCAATACCCAAATCATAGTTGGTATGATATCTGAACCAATAACAAATGTTCTTTCATATACTGTTTGTGCATTTCTCTTGAATGTGGACTTAAAACCTTTGTCATGACATTCATATCCTATCCAGCCACTATTTCTGTCACATTCCCGCATAGCACTTGATTATCCAGGAACAGGCATTAGTGCTGCAAGTGCCATAAATCACATTGGTTGTTGTGTTTATACACTAACAAGTGTTGCAGGCATTACCTACTTTCTTGTTAAATAGTATCAGTTATGATTTTTTCAAAAATTCTGACAAGCAATACAGAAAATGTTTTTTAGCTGTACAATATCATTGATTGATGAAAGTTGAAATTATTTAGAAAATAGTATAATTGCCATAGTAATTACGATTGTTGTATCATTCACTTCTTTTTTATATGTCATATTGATAGTAATATATTAATTTTTAAATTAATAAGAATGTGCTTTCAGTTAAGAAGAATAAACTTTGCAGTTCCAGGATCTCCACCTTCAGAAGTCCACTGTACGGCCTTATCGTCACAGAGCATTTTGGTAGTTTGGTCTTCCCCTCCAATATCTGACATAAATGGGGTTCTCCTTGGTTACAGAGTCACTTATAGAACTGTAATGGAATGGGATGGTATGTGAATACTGTATAAACTTTACAATGTTGTTTTTTTGTTGTCAGCGTGTTTCGTTTAACCTGTATTTATACTGTCCATTTGCCAATTATCACTTTTTGTTATATCAGGAACTAATTCCCTTTTTAACTAAGGGGTAGTTTCCTAGAAACTGATTTAATGTTATCAAGACATGAAAGTGTGGATAAAATTTTAATTTCAGTTTGACATGAGGGCATACAATAAAATAAAACATGTGGTGAAAGAATTATAGCTGAAGTTGTTCATTCTAGAGTGCTGACAAAACATGCATATTCAACATACAGTGAAAATGAGGAGGTATTTCTTCTTTTTCCTGGCCTTATTTACCTCCACAGTGTCAGTATATTAACATGGATTTTGCAATGTTAGTGGTAGAAGATGACCAGATGACCTTTCTATCACCACCCGTTCCCTCCACGCTTCTCCACCAGGATGGAATTTATGTACACCATCTGTCTGTGTCAAGTGTTATCCAAAAGAAAGTGTGAGAACTTTTGCAAATTGTTTATGGACTGTCTAACTGAAGCAGGATGTGGTTACCAGCCCAATATTCATCTAGTTGGGTGTAGGAAACTATCTAAAAACCGAATTCAGGCTGGCCAGCACGCCAGCCCTAATCATTAATTTACCGAGGGGATTTGATGTGGTGCTAGCACACCTCCTCAAATCTCAGAAGGAGCCCATTATTGCACATTTTTCAAACAACTTAGGGCAATTCAGCCCTGTAAAATTTACAGCGACTGCCAGTATTTCAGCGGGAGTACACACAGCCATTTTCAAGGCACAAACTGCAACAGAGAGGCAATGTGTCTTGAAAATTTAAAACCTCAGTTCTCAGAGTAATTCAGGAAAGGTGACACACACACACACACACACACTGAACACTAGTGCCACCAAAGATGACAAACGTCAGAGATATTGATAGCGAGACTATAAACTAGCAGCTGGGGTAACATTTACTCTGTCCCTCTGTTTTTTGACAAGGGAGAGATCAGTATTCTGGGCAGAGTTTAAGCAAAAACCTCCATCACTGTTTACGAGGTTACTTGCTAATTTAATCTCAACTGCCTCCTTAATAACACTGTCCCAATAGCTGGACATGCCTGTCAATATCTCGGTATTGTGATATAACATCGGGTGACCCGTATCCAAGCAATGTTCGGCAATAGCAGATCTACTTGGCTGCTGTAATTGTGTGTGCCATTTAAGCTCAGTACATTGGTCCTCCACAGTCCTGATAGTCTGACCAATATATGCCATGCCACAGCTACAAGGAATGTGATATACACCCACCTTACACAAAACAAGATCATCCTTAACCGAACCCAAAAACACTCTAATTTTAGATGGAGGTCGAAAAACACCTTTCATGTCATTTTTCCATAAAATATGATGAATCTTGTCGAAAGTGTTTCCTACACAAGGCAAAAAAACAGTAGACTTAGGTGTCGACTCAGTAGTATCATCAATCACCCAATGCACAGATGGTCAGTGACACAATGGACATTCAATCTGTCTTTCACTATAACTATTTTGATGAAATGTAATTTCAAGATGGGACAGCTCAGCTGGCAAGGTCTCAGTGTCAGAAATGGCATGTGTCCTGTGTACCAAGGTACAAAGCACCCTTTCACACTGAGCAGGATGGTGACAACTATTAGTTGTAAATACAAGTCAGTGTCAGTACGTAATTTGCCTGTATATCGCCTGTCCTTTGCAGTTTGTGTCTTGAAAATGGCTGGGTGTACTCCTGCCAAAATATCAGCTGTCACTGTAAATTTTACCTGGTTGAATTCCCGTAAGTTGTTTGAAAAATGTGCAATATTGTGCGCCTTCTGAGATTTGAGGAGGTGTGCTGGAACCGCATCAAATGCCCTCGGCAAATTAATGATTAGGGCTGGTGCACTGGCCAGCCTGAATGTGATTTTTAGATAGTTTCCCATACCCAACTAGGTGAATATTGGGCTGGTACACACATCCTCCTTCAGTTAGACAGTTCATAAACAATTTGAAAAAGTTCTCAAACTTTAATTTGGTTAACACATGACACAGACAGATGGGGTGCATGAATTCCATCCTGGTGGGGAAGGGTGGAGGGGATGGGTGGTGATAGTAAGGGCAACTGGTCATCTTCTACCACTAACATTGCAAAATCCATGTTAATATGCAGATGTTTACAGGATTCCATGTGAATGTGGCAAATCTTACGTAGGGCAAATGACGCATATTGTGCAGGATTGCATTGTAGAACATCAGTGGCATATTCGCCTTTTTCAGCCTTGTAAGTCTGCCATTGCTGAACACTGTATTTCCACTGGTCATGTCATGAATTACAGTGAGACAAAAATTGTGGCCCATACATCTAACTTTTGGAGTTCTATTATTAATGAAACCATGGAAATATGACTGTCTGACAGTGAGTCTCATATTAATCGAGACACTGGTTTTCAATTGAATTCAGCATGGAATCCAGTCATTGAAAAACTTCGTGTCCTCCTCAGCCGGCATAGTTCTGTGATGGAGCCAGCGAGTTTTCACCACGAAGGGCACGTGGCACAGCAGAATCGAAGGCACTTAAGTAGCGCACATGTAACGCCAAGTGAATCCACCATGAGTGTGCTGGTGGGGCTTTAAATACCAGAGCTCAGTGCATTTTTGCCAGTATTACCTGAAGATGGCCAGAAGACTCTGCACCAAAATATTGTGGCAGAAACTTACGAACATTCAGCAATTCTCCCGAAATTTTGTGAAACAATATATATGCCAGGAAAGTTTTAAATCTCACTTCAAGCAGAAGAACGTTATGTTAATTAGACAAGTGCACAGTTTACAGAGATTTCTCTAACTTACATTCATTTACCAGTGCATTTCTTCCTTAATGGCTTTTGTTACTGATAATAAAAATAAGTTTCAGTTGAACTATGCTCTGTACAATCACAATACACAGCACAAAAATAATTTTCATACAGACGTTGCATGCAAGTTTAGGAATGGAGTTATGCATGTTGAGACAAAGCTCTTTAAATACTTTTCTTCGATTTGCTAACCATTTGTCAATGTGTATTTCAATATGTGCCACATACTTGAAAGTTATCTTTCTTGTTGGGAGATACAGGACTCAGTGAATGAGTGGACAGATAGTAATTTAAGTATGAAGTAATGGCAGAGGCTTGTGATTTTCAAATCCTATACAACCCAACTTGAAAAACTGCAATACAATACAGTGATTATAGTTTCCGTCACTCTTGCCATATTCCAAGCCTCCTGTCTGATGGTTGGTGCAGATGTTTCTCTAACTAGGTCCATGTTTCTAAGCATTGCTGAACTACACACTCTGTTATAATGGTAATGACAAAATTCATGTTAGTATGTAACATGTTAATCTGTGACTGGAAAAAATTCATTTCAACACGGTTAAAAGAAAATTTCACATGTGCAAACAATCAGACATTTTGCTGACAGATATCTTGCTTTTACATTTCCTATTCATTAAATGTAATACACACTTATCTATTAGAATTAAATCCCAACTGCAATCATTTTAAAAAATCTATGGTCACCTATTAACTGAGAAGCTACTAACATTTTAAAAGTTGTAGAATTGGTGCCCCTGGTCAGAATGAAATAGTGTGTGTAAAAATTAATACAGGTAGAAGACAACTATTTTCTGAAAAGCTATTCACATTACCAGAAGTTCTTAAATGAATGTGCAATCAAACATGGTTAGAATAAAAAGAAAGTGTTTGTTAAAATTAATATGGAACTCCCTGAAGACGAATGAGTACATTTAGCCATGGTTGAAGCTACAGATGTATTATGTTATATTGAGTACCAAGTTATAGTTTTTGCTCCCATTATTTTAGTAGTCAGGGAATTTCATCAAACCTTTGTCATGGTTGTTGTTTCTTCATCGCATGATCACAATGCTCTAAGCCAAAACATCAAGTAAAAAAAGGAATACTTATCTCAAACTGAACAAGCTCAGTTTCAAATTTTCATTGTTCAACTTTTCAGTTTGTTATACATGGGGTAATAAAAGTTCAGCCTGAGGCCAAACATATATCATTAACACAGGAATTCCTTGTATGAGTCCGGAGCAGCCTAATATACAAAGGCTTTTTGGGCTATGTTCAGCTTGGTGCTAGTTACATGTGTATACAGTTTTTTTTGTGATTGAATGATTTCTTTGTTAATCTTTGAAACAGTTTACATTTTATGGATTTTACCATTCAAAACATTGAAAAATTAACAGCTTAAAGTTAATTTCGTACATGGTAACTGATAATGAATTTTCCTTTAATCTAATTACATTAGTATTTACTATACATATGCTCTATATATTCTACATTGTATTGTATTGTATGCTATTGAACTGGGGACCTAGAAATGATGGAGAGGCTTCTTCCCTGACATAGCCCTCAGTGGTTCACAACCCCACAACAGACTACAGCAGTCCACTCATCCCACCGCTGCCCCACACCAAACCCAGGGTTACTGTGTGGTCCATACCAGACGAGTGTAACCCCAAATGTTTGCATGGTAGAGTAATTATGGTGCACGCATATGTTGAGACAGTGTTTGTGCAGCAATCACTGACATAGTGTAACTGAGGCAGAATAAGGGAACCATCCCGCATTCTCCAAGGCAGATGGAAAACCGCCTTAAAAACCATTGATAGACTGGCTGGCACACCGGACCTCGGCACTAATGTGTCAGGTGGATTCGTGCCGGGGACCAGCATGCCTTACTGCCTGGAAAGCAGTGCGTTTATTGCACGGCTAAACAGGCAGGCTATATTCTACGTACTGGGTGACCCAAAAGTCCATTAACTTTTGAAAATTCAGTACTTCACCAAATAATGTAGGCATAGAGGTAAAAACTGACACACATGTTTCAAATGACATGAGGTTTTATTGGAACCACAAAAAAGTGCACAAACTGACCAACAGATGGTGCTTCATATGATACAAAATGATAATTATCATAACAATTGATTTTTAGCCAAAATTAGTGTTCTTTATAACAAATGCTCAATGTGTCAACCATCATTCATCAACAGTACCTGTATTTAAGGGACAATGTTGTGAACAGTGCTGTACAGCATACCAGTATTGTCTTTAACATCCTTAATTAGGTCGGATGAGTGTGGTAGACTTGTGACTTTGGTTAACCCCACAACCAATAATCATACAGATTAAAGTATGGGGATGTGTGAGGCCAAGCCTGATGGACATGGCAGATCATTGTGCACTCTCACCAAACAATTTGTGCAACAGATCCTTCACACATGTAGCAATATGGGATGGTGTGCCATCCTGCTTTAAACCATATCTTCCAGTAAGTTTTAGCAGCTAGGCTAAGGATGGTCTCTCTCTCTCTCTCTCCTCTAACTACAGCTCATTTTATACGTAATTCTCACCTTCTGGGGTCAGTTTTTGCACTTTTTTGGCTTCAATAAAAGCCTACATCATTTCAGGCATTTGTGTCAATTTTTACCTCTTTACTCACATAATTCCATGAATTAGTTCTTTTTCAAATGTTAATGGTATTTTGGGTCACCATGTATGTAATAATACAGAACTTCTTAAATTAAGTAACCTGTATCAATTCAGGTACTCCATTATTGCATTAAAGTTTTTCTTTTGTAAATAACCCTTTCATTTTGTTTTGAAACTTTGAAAGTGCAGACAGTATCTGTGACTTTTATATGTTGTGGTAATTTATTTGATAATGTTATGGCTTTGTATAATAAACTCTGCTAAGTTTTAACTTAATTTTTTCTGTTCTGATGCAAATTATAGCTGTTTCTATTTTTATGATCATGCATTTTTTAATGTAGTAGTACTATTTTTTTACATAGGCCTACATAAGACACTGAAAAAAATATTCAGAAGGGTACAGTTAAATTTTCCAGCATTTTAAAAAGTATGAGGCAGTGAACTGTGCTGCCACCCTTGGTCATTATATGTATTGATCTTTTCTGCAGTCTGAATATAGCTGGAATGTTTTTCCTATTCAGTCCCCAAAATATTATGCTGCAACTAATAACAAATTGAATATAAGCAAAATATACTGATTGTGAAATGTCACATTTGGTTCAAAGAGCATAGTATGCTGTAGAGATTCCATTACTAAGTTTTTACCTGCTCTACCAATTTTAATTGGCAGTCAGTATACATTCCAAGACGTTTTGTGCTTTCATACATTGTATGAATTCTTTATTTCTTTTTTTCAGGCCATGGTAATTTGGTATTTTGTTCATGCAGACATTAATAGTGCTTGTTTTCTCTATATTACTCATAATTGTAACTTTGATGTTTATTTCCCACTAACATACACTGCTAAGTGTTTCTTCAGCTTTCTTTCTTAGTGCTTCTGGTGACTTGTCACCGATCAGTATATTAGGGTCAATGTTGTTTGCCCAAGCTTGATATTTTGTGGGAAATCATTAATGTAAATTGGGAACTATGTTGGGCCTAGCACAAATGAAATGATCGTATGGCATTTATTGGCCGGGATATCTGCTTTGGGGTTCGGCCGCCGTATTGCAAGTCTTTTTAGTTGACACCACTTTGGTGACTTGTGTGTGAATGATGATGAAAATGATGATGATGGACACACAACACCCAGTCCCCTACCATGTGGTATGTGTATATGTATAGGATGATCTACGACTGAGTGCATGAGCAGGACTTTATTTAATTCCACTGTAGTTTTACAAAGTCACCAGCATGACAATGGACTACACCTTTATTGCATCTCATGGTCAGTAAATATGCCTGCTGTGTCTAGTAAAATATATTCATGCCTACAGCAAAAATTTTTGTAACTACAAAGAACAATAAAAATCACCAAATTCTACACTAAAGAATTAAACATCTGCGTGCCTCACCAAATGAAACTAGCTCTGTGGGCTACCTGCAGTGGGCTATGTCATTGCAGCTCTGTGTTTGCAATCATGCACTCAAGCCATGCAGAGCTACTGACTCATCCAGGCACACAGTATGACTGTGTGTGTATGTTTTTCAATATATTTAGAGCTTCTTGATGCATGTGTAAGTTCAGTCAACTGTACTCTATTTTCTTGATATGATGGAAACCCCTTTGTACCACCCCCTTATTCCTAGCATGTTTAACAGTATTTTATGATGGACTGTGTAAAATGCTTTAGTTGATAAAGGAATATACCTTTTCTATAGTTCCCCCCATCCAATGCTTCTAGGATGTGTTTTGTGAGATAGGCAACCAAACCAGTGATTGGAAAGCAGGTTGTATTTATTTAAACAGTGCATAAGTACATCCTTCTCAGTAGTTCCAATTGTTTGGGCAAAGCATGAAAGTAGAGAGAGTGGCTTATCATTTTTTTTTATATATATTTCAGTTTCATCCTTTTTGAAGAGGGGCAATAATTTAGTCCCAAGGTCAAAAAAAATGTTTACTAAAACTATAGCTGATTACCAAGAAAAGAAAGTATATGTTTTGAATTCATGAAATGTTCTGTGTTGATATTATTCAAATATTTTGTGTGATTTTGTATTGAAATTTTTATGGTTTTTGCTAATGTTATACATATTTCATTGAAGCATGTTGATGAAACATGAATAATGAATAACTAGATGCAAGCTGTAATTAGTTACAATGAAAATGTTTTCATTATTTTCTGATTCAGAAAATGAATGAAAGAATAAATTGTAATACAAAATATTGTACATTGCAATTAAGATTGACAGATACTGTTTTCACAACCATTAACATTCAAACTCACAAAATGAAAATTATATTAGTCAGCCCAAAAAGATAAGTAATGTGTGTTATTATAATAGCTTACAGTTATAAACATAATGCAGTAACATCACATTCTGTTTGATGAAACGTAACATATTGCTTGTGTTTTAGATATTTCGACTCCATCAGAGCAAACTACACAGGTCCAGAAACTGGAAATTTTTGGTTTACAACGATACTGCAACTACAGCATTGAGGTGAAGGCTTATACAAGGAAAGGAGATGGTGTTCCTAGCAAGCCCATCTTCTGTAGGACTCAAGAGGATGGTATGCAACATGTTAGTCACATACACATTCATTTCTGAATGGAAAAAGAATTTTGCAGACGCCCATTATATGTCTCATGCTTCTTTTGTGTTACAGATCATTTACGGAATAATTTTACAGCATATTTCTTTTTTTATGTACTTACTTTACTTACTGTTAGCTGTTTACGCGCGCGCGCGCACACACACACACACACACACACTCACAAAAATAATACTCTTCTGTGGTGAGGTAACCATTTTGAGGTGTGGGTGTGTGGATGGGCATGGGTGTGTGTGTTAACTTAATAGAAACTTTTTGGTATATACCTCTAAATCTGAATGCATATATTTTTCTTTGACTCCCATGGTTTTTATCACACACACTTGCTTTCCAGTTTCAAAACAGTGACAAGTTAATATAAAAAGAACATATTATGACACTGGAAATTCCAGAATGGTAACAATGAAGACAATCAATCACATGCAGATAAAAGATGTGTATATATACTCAAAGATTATTTTTCACATTGTGAATTTCCAGTTTTGTAACAGATATCATTATACTTTATGACTTGCTTTTCTTGTTAGTTGTTTTGATTATACTTGAATAGTTGGAAAATAATGAAGGTACTAAAATTTATGAAAACTGGGAGCACAGTGTAATCAAATGTAACTTTGTTACATGTTTTAGTAGCAACAGTTGCTGTAGTGTTATGTATATGGCTAAGCAAGGAAATAAATTAAAATAAAAAAAGTTAATTCCAAAATAAAACATCAGCCAGCTTTTCTGGAAACCATAAAATAAAGCCATTGATGTAGAAAATTCAGAAAATTTAAAGAGAATTTTAGTAATTCTAGTATGAGTTTTTCACTCTGTAGTGAGGTGTTAATTGTTTTGAAACCCCTGGGCAGGTTAAAATTGTGTGACAGATCAGAACAGAAATCTGGAACCCTGCCTTTTGCAGGCAATTAAGTTTTGAAAACAGGAGAGAGCCACAGGCAGAAGTCAAGCTATGAAGGCAGATTGTGAGCCATAACTAGATGGCTCAGTCAGTAAGAAAATTGCTCCTAGGAGGCAATCTTCCATGTCTGAATCCCAATCAGACATGCAGTTATAATCTGTCAGCAGACTTCAAGTTCCATTATATTTATCACATCAAAATAATACTTGACTTTCCTGAATATAACATTTGGTTTTTGTGAGTATCTTGTCTGGTCCATATATCCCATTAAACACTAAGTATGCAAGATGATTTCTGCACAAGATATACCCCAGTGCTCAATCCTTGATCTCTTTCTCTTGCTCATGTATATTAATGGCATTGCACAACCTGTTAATTCCCATATTATAAGCTAAGCAGATGACATACCAGTTTTATTTTATGATAAAAAGTATAAGGAACTAGAATCTTTCACTGCTAGTAAGGCCACAGAATTAACAAACTACATAATTGTTCTGACTTTCATTGCCAGTTGTTGACAAACTGCCTGTTGGCTTCTGTCTCAGGTTCTTTGACAGATGTTTGTTTGATTATTTTTCTGATGTTTCATCAGCACAAGTGGCTGGCATTTTCAAAGCTTCACACTCCATTGCTTGTGATGGACAGGATTCGAGCTTGCAACCACTGGTTGTATGTACATGGTGCACCAATATTCAAGGGCTTTTCCACATTTACTGCCTCATGTGAATCCAGGATCCATTCACATTGAGGCTTTCTTCTTTCATGTTGAATCTATTGCCATATTTGTGTATTTCTATGGCTTCCCTGAACAAGCAGGTGTAGTTCTTCTCTACAGTAAGGATACACACCACATGCTCCACCAAAGCTGATTCTCCACCTGCCCCAACCAGCAATGTCACTTGTGTTAGGTGATCATAGTGTTCACTGATTGTCCAGTCATTCCAACTTTCCCACATGTACACGGTATACTGTATATTCACAGTACTGCAAGTGGGTTCCTTTTCTCCTTTGCCAATTTGAGACACTCTTTGGTCTTCTTTGTCAGTTTATGAATAGTCTTTATGCTGTGTCTGCACAATACACAGCCAATTCTGTCCATCACTCTGGGAATTTATATCAGAAAGGCTGAACCCGACATTTCTTTTTCTGATGTGTTATTTTGCCAAGTGTTTGATTCTATGACATTTATTATGTAAATGGTGAAATACCCATTGCTCCTTAGAACACTTTCTAGGAGTTGCGTCTTGTGTCAGAAATGCAGCAGCTCACATATTTGACTTGCTCCTGGCATGAGCATATTAATCAAGCCTCTTGTCTGGCTTGGGTAGTGATTTGATAATTTGTGCAAGTATTGTTCCATATGTGTTGGTTTTTGATACACACTGTGTTCCAGGTATCCACCATTCTTCATGACCAGCACACCCAGAAAGGGTAGCTGCTGATCCTTTTCTACCTCCACAGTAACATTTATATTGCCTTGGATGCTGTTCAGGTGTCGTAGGAAGTCATTGAGTGGTCTCTTACCATGACTATAAACAACTAAGGTATTGTTGACATATCTGCACCATGCTTTAGATTTACAAGGTGCCAAGTCCAGTGCCTCTGCTTTGTAATATTCCTTGAAGAATTCAGTCACCAATGGAGTTAGTGGACTACCCAGGATGATGCATTTCAGCTGTTCATTGGACAATTGCCATCAACTAAGTAGCAGCATAGATTGAGACAGCTGGGACAAGACTGACAGCATCACCCACAGGAGCATGCAGAATAAACTCAACCACTGCACTGCTTCACTCAGTGATTCTCTGGAGTATATCAGTTCCATTTGCCCACACATCACCAAGCTCTTTCGTGCAAGTCTCACCATGACCAATTTGATGAGTAATTGGTATTTCACAATTTACATGAGAAGTGTCACAGAATTAAACACTTAGCAAGTGACACATTGGAAAAAGAAGTGTTAGTACAGCCTTTCTGCCATACATTCCCAGACTGATGAATAGACTCATCTGAATATCATACAAGCACAGCATAAAGATTATTTATAAATCAACAAAGAAAATCAAAGAGCGTCTGAGATTGGAAAAGTAGAAAATGGAACAACTTGCAATGTCAGGAATTTATTGTATATCATGTACATGGGCAAAAGTCTGTGTTACAATAACTGAGCAAGCCATCAATACCAGGATCACCTAACACAAGTGACATTGCAGGTCGGGCAGGTGAAGAAATTGGCCATGGTGGAGCATGTATTGTGTGAGACAAGCCACATTTTGAAATTCACTGACACAGAAGTTCTTATTATAAAGAAGAGCTATTGCACCCACTTGTTCAGGAAGGCTATAAAAATACACAAACATCACAACAGATTCACGAAGAAAGAAGAAAGCCTCAAGGTAAATGTATGCTGCATTCCCATTCTGCAGTGAATGACCTTTGCAGGCAGCAAGGTGAGAATCACAGTGGTAATTCCCATGGAAAAGCCCTTGGATGTTGGCATGCCAGGTACATATAATCTGCAGCTGCAAGCTATACTCAAGTCCTTCACCAGCAATGTAAGGTGAAGCTTTGACAATTCCAGCCAGTTGAGGTGGCAAAATGTCGGAAAAATTATCAAACATCAGCCAAAGAACCTGACACTGAAGCCAATAGGCAGTTAATCAACAAGAGGTCACAAAAGCTGTAACAAGTTTGTACTATGCCTGTAAGAGAAGGATATCTACAGATTGTACTGATGCCTGGATCAACAACTGAAGAAGAAAGCTTGATTGATGCTCTCTCTTGCCTTTCTGTCATGGTAGCAGGATCAAGGAGCCACACCAAAGTTCTTGAAATGTAAGCACCATCACAACCATCCAAGCACATTGTATCTACTACATAATAGAATGAGCTTTTCTTCATGAGCTGAATTATGCGATATGGAGATACCTAGTGAGAACAGATGAGGAAGCTTTGGACATTTTCTACCAATTAAGTAGCAACATGCATCGAGACAGCTTGGACTATATTGACAGCATCACTCAGAGGAACATGCAGAATGAACTAAACAGTTGCAGTGAATGATAGAAGAAACAGTTTGTAAGATGCAGGAAGCAGAATGACAAGGCAATTCCTGACATATCAGGCACACTGATTAACCTCAGTGAATGCAACTGACCAATGAGTAACAGTTTGTTCTTCAAAATGAGGAAATTTCACAATCATCCTGAGAACTATACCTATGGAGGATATCACTGTTAATAGTAAAGTGGCCATTCAGAACCTCATGTGAAAGGGCTGAGGAAATATGTACTGAAACTGTCAGGATACTGCAGCGAGCAAAACCCCAAACTTGCAACCTAAAGAAAGAAGAATTACAAGCTGTCAAGAGTCTTAATACTGACAAGAGTATATTCTACTGCCTGCCAATAAGGGAAATACAGCCACTGTAATCAAGACTGAAGATTACGAGCAGAAGACGCAGGATCTACTAGATCTGACAATGTATTAAAAACTAAGCACAGATCTGATCCAGCGGATCACACAGAATGTGAATCAGTTAATGAAGACATCTTTTCTCTTGACAGACATACAGAGGAACCTATGAAACACGGAAGCCCTACCATTTTGTCTGGAATAATGTTCCATTAAGACTGATTGTTAGAGCTCCTGGCTCACTCCCATATAAACTTGGGTAACGCTTCACCTCTCTATTCCAACCACAAATGGGAAAGACTGACACAGGGTATTTCATTTAGAAGCTGAAGAAACTAAAACTTGGACCAAATAACATCATAGTCATCTTTGATGTTGTTCCTTTGTTTACCAAAGTACCATTCAGTGACTCTCCGGAGTATATCAGTTCCATTTTCCCCATGAGACAACACTATCAAGCTCTTTCAGGAATGTCTCACCATAAGCTACTCCATGTAGAATGGCAAATTGTACAAACAGCTGGAAGGTATCACCATGGGCAATCTACTTAGTCCAGTGGTGGTCAGCTTCTTCATGGAACATTTTGAACCACAGACACTGGACCTGGCACCTTGTATCTGTGGTACAGATACATCGACAATTCCTTTGTTGTGTGGAGCCATGGTGAAGAACAGCTTGGTGACTTCCTAAGACACTTTAACAACCTCCAAGCCAACAGAAAATTTACCATGGAGGTAGACAATGACCAACAGTTATCCTTTGTAGGTGTGATGATCATGAGGGATGGTGAAATCTTGGAACACAGGTTGCATAGTAAACCAACCTACACAGACCAATACCTGCACAGACAGCAAATCACCACCCAAGCCAGAAAAGAGACATGATTAATATACTCATAACATGAGCAAGGTGAATATGTGAGTTGCATCATATCAGATGTGAAATGCAATACCTGAAAAGTATTCTGAGGAGTAATGGGTACTCCATCACTTACATAAGAAGTGTCACAGAATTGAACACTTGGCGAGTGACACGTCAAAATAGAAATGTCAGGTACAGCCTTTCTGTCATACACTCCCAGACCGTTGGACAGAATTAGCCATATACTGTCCAGTCACAGTGTAAAGACTATTTATAAACCAGTGAAGAAAATCAAAAAGTGTCTCGTATCAGCAAAGGAGATAAGGGATCCATTTGTAGTGTTGGGAATACACTGTAACTGTGGAAAAGTGTCTGTTGGAATGACTGGACAGTCAATCAATACCATGATCACCCAACATAAGTGGCATTGCATGTTGGAGAAGGTGGAGAAATCAGTCGTGATGGAGTATGCACTGTTTGAGACTAACCACATAGTGAAATTTGCTGACATGGAAGTTCTTGCTGTAGATAAGAGCATCGCACCTGCCTCTTCAGGGAAGCTACAGAAATACACAAACATACCAAGAGCTTCAACAAGATAGAAGAAAGCCTCAAGCTGAATGTGTTGTGGATTCCTGTGCTATAGTGATTGATCTTTGCAAGTAGTAAGGAGAGAACCACAGTGGTAATGACAATGGAAAAGCTCTTGAATGTTGGAATGCCAGACACATACAATCTGTGGCCACAAGTCTGACATCAGTCCACCACCAGCAGTGGAGTGTGAAGCTTTCACAATGCCAGCCACTCATGCTGATGAAATGTAAGAAAAATTATCAAGCAAACATCAGCCAAAGAAGAGGAGACAGAAGCTAAGAGTCAATTTGTCATTAACAAAATACTTTAAAAAATTAGGGCCCTGAGATGACTGTTGCCAGTCTCAGTAATTGGCTTTTAAAACAGGCAGCTCTCACCATACCATTGTAAATAATGTAAGTAACTTCTCAGCAATAGAAACTGGCAGCTAAAAATTGCTGGGTGTGTACATAGGTTAAAATATGTGGAGGAAAAACCACATTACTTTGTACATGGAGAAGTTAGTAGCAGCTTATATCTCCTTAGCCAGCTCTCAAAGATAGTTCTTAGCCAAAGATTAAACATAGCTTACTATGGAACAATTTACCCTTTTCGTAACTACAATATTGAATTGTGGGGCTGTGCAGCTGATGTCCACGTAAAAAGAAAATTGCTGTTAGAGAATCAAGCAGTAACATTTGTACATGGCATAGACTGTACAGAATCATGTTATGAAGTGTTTGCACAGCACAAATACTTAACAATATATTCTTCATATTATTTTTAAATCATATTTTGTATGAGTCAACCAATGAAAATATCAAGTGCAGTGATGTATATTATCACAACATCAGAACAAGATATAACTACTTTCAGAAAAGAAAAATTACACATTGAAGCCCATACATCAGTGGTTTCACTTGATTCAACAAACCACCAAATTATCTAAGGACATGTAAGGGAATTGATTTAAACCAAAATTAAAATCTTTTCTGATAAAAAAGTGTTTATATTCATTCAGTAAATTGTAAGACACTAGTTACACTAAAAACCAGTAGCATATAAGCCATAAAGTAACATTCATAAAATAGATATAAAATGTATAAAATAGATATAAGATGAAACAATTGTAGTATGTAACATATTTTGTAAACATAATTATTGTGGTATTGTTATTTCCAATATTTGCAGAAGCCATCATTGTGCTTGCTCCACACAAACAAGATGTAAATAAGTAAATAAAAAATATGTGATAGATAGAAGACATAGGTGATGTGATGTTGTCACACAACAAGCGATATAGTGGATTTGCTTGACAAATTGAGTTTATCTCAATGTCAAAAAGAAAATTTATTGATGCTGACCATTGGTTATTTTTTCTATTTGAGCACAGCCTGCTGTAAATGCATTGTGTGTCCCCAAGCAAAGCGTTCATCAGGTCATAGACTGATTTGATCAGTGTTGTACTTGGTATTTTGCTATTGCGGATAGAATGCCCTTGCATTCCTCTGACATGAAAAACTACTGTACCAGCAAGCTATGAGGAGGACCCACAGAATCCAAACCTTAGGAAAGCTTTTTTTTCCAAATATAAAGCTGTATTATAGATGAAAGTCAGAAATCTATGAATGCCTTGAAACATCTGCATTATAGCCTCAGAAGAATAACAGTGTTGAATAAATCATTTGGATCTTGGATGCTGAACAAGGTAGAAAACTGAGAGTGGAGAGGGAAGTATAATTCCCTGTGGGTGCAATGCCTCCTATCTAGTTACCCTTTCTTTTGCAAAACCTTCACAGAATGTCCACCATCAATCAATGGTGCAAGGACCAACATATATGCAAGAGTTTACTAAAGCTGAGAGGCTCTGAAAAAAGGTCCATTATGGTGCCACAATTAGTGAGGAAGATTAATAAAAATTTGTACAAGGCCAGTATTCGATCTGGGTGTCCTGCTCATTAGGCAGATGCCCTAACCACGACTCCACACTGCCACAGTAGCTTTGCACAACTGCATGGATTGCCCTAGCATGCCTCCCTCCTAAATCCAAAATCTTGTTCACCCCTCAACACAATTGGTATTTCCCCTAAATTTGAAAAGCATTGCAGAGTCTCTCATTTGTTCTAAAATAGTACCTCAGCATTGAACGAATTGGGGAATCGTGCCTGAAACCCAGGCATAGGTGCTTTAGTCAAATTAATCTACCATATATCATTCTAGAGACTGTTTTGAGTCTCAAGTCTTGAATCTGAGATTTGAAAAACGTATCTGGAACCATAGAGTTTCACTTAATTAACTCACCTTTGCCTGGGTTTCAGGCAGGATCCCCCATTTTGTTCAGTGCTGATGCTGAGGTATTACTCCTCTGCAGTTGGAGAGCATCGGAAATGCTGTTTGAGTGTAGGGGGAATATCAAGTGTGCTGAAGTATGAATGGGATTTTGGACTGAGGAGGGAGGCATGGTAGCATAGTCTGTGCAGTTGTGCAAAGTCACTATGTCAGGGTGTCTGCCCCCGGTAGATGAGTGGTCAGCACGACAAAATGTCAGTCCTAAGAGCCTGGGTTCAATTCCCGACTGGGTCGGGACTGGGTGTTGTGTTGTCCTAATAATCATCACTTCAACTCCATCAATGTGCAAGTCGACGAAGTGGCATGAAATCGAAAGACTTGCACCCAGCGGACGGTCTACCTGACGGAAGGCCCTAGTCACATGACATTTTTATTTACTTTGTCAGTGGGATGGAGTGGTTAGCACATCTACCTAGTGTGCAGGAGACCTGGGTTCAGATCCTGGCCTTGGTACAGATTTTCATTTTTGCTTCAATCTAAATACAATCATAGATGTTTGAGATTTGAGAAGGTCTGTGGAACTGTATAGTTCCATTTGAATGAGGGAATACAGTGTAAGAAAGTTTATTATGATGTCACAAAACTTAGGAAGGTGCCAAAAGCAATAATTTACATGGAATTTGCCTAGTACCGTTTATCTATAGTGATGAGCTGATACTATAGGGGGACCCTAACCAGAATTGTGCAAAGGAATCATAAATGGATTGAAAAGTTCATGAATTATGTGAAGAAAATAAATGAAAATGTTTGAGAACTCTAAATAATTAAAGTAAAAACAGAGAAAACATGAGGCAGAAAATCATACCATTAACACATTTTTTAGAGACTTACCAGTGGAATTTGCTTGTAATGTAATATCTGACTTTTCCAAGCTTACAAGAGATAGTGTTAACTGCTGCAGCTTAGACATATATAGAAACAGTAACACAACCTAGGGAAAGGACAACTATTTTAATTATGAGTAGGTCTGCTGTTCATTTAGGCAAGAGGTACCAAAACAGAAGAAATTCAACAGTGTAATTGTTGTGGAAGATTTAGTCACAATAAGTGTGAGTGCAGAATTAGACATTCCCAGGCAAAATGGAACCACCACAAATCTGTGCATAGGAACAGTTACAAGATAGGTATCATCATAGGATATTTAAAACAGATGATTTGTATCTCCTTAATGTAAATTATGTAACCATAGGAAGCAGAATAAACTCAGTTAGTCCAGAATTAATGGATTTCGTAATAATTGGAAGTAGTTTTCAAAACTCTTTCCAGAAAGTGAGAAACTGGTTAAGTTGCCCTCTTTTATATGATGGAGCAGTCCCACATGACAAGGAATATCAAATAAACTGCGTAGACTGCTTAGTTGTTTTCAGCAGGAAACCAGGAAAATATTCTGTCTCATTATTATAAGTAAATTGCCAATAAACATGTTAGCCATTGTAGAATCCTGGCCATAAAAGGAGTAGCTGGACAAGGTGCTGTGCTTTATGTCATGGATCATATTATATGCCACATTACACAAGAACGTGCAAGTACTTGGATCTCTCTTACAAACATATGAATGGAGCTGGGACCTATCGTTTCTGTTATTATGTGCAGAATTCAGACTGTTAGTTACACTTATCATCCCATGCTAAGACCATTGCACAAGAGAGTACATTTTCTGGGTATCCCACAGACACAGTTCTGCTGCAGTGTGGATAACAGGTGCATCACAGTGTATGAATGAAATGGCCCAGCCACTGAAACATACTCCAAAGTTGAAGTGGACAAAACTTCTCTACTGTACAGAAATTCACCATCAAAGTCTGGTGACATATGGGCCAACTGCAATGTCACCGCCAGCCACAGGGGAACTGTGCCAACAGTTGTCCAAGGCTACACAGACATAATGCTAATCATGGAGGAAGGCCATTGACATTGACCATAGGTGACAACGTCTGTGTAGTCAAGGAACTAATACACACAGTCAGATTTTCCAGTGACAAGCAATGGTTACTGAATGGCTCCTTGACCAAGGATCAGATTTCTGTCATCAAGGAACTGGACAACTGGTGGAATGCTCCAAGTTTTGGAAAGTGTCACCTTGTCCTTTTGAAAGTTTCATATTTACTACATGTACCACTCAGGGCAAAACTGACCAGCTCCTTAGCTACTACAAGTCACAGTTGAGTGTTGCGTTCTAAATGTTCTGAAGGAACTGCTATCCTGCTTTTGGCTGTATTTTATCATCAGAGGTTTGTGGTTGATTTCTTGAAGATTGTGATTGTGCACCTGCTGTAGAAAAGGATAAAATTCCGAGGACAATGGAATGCAAGGAAGCACTAACACAGGTTAAGAACTTATTTATGACTATCCAAAGTATTATAAACTATTTTTTCAGTTACACAGTGCCTGTAATTGTACCTTGGGTTGTGTTTTAAGTCTGGAAATAGATCAACAAAACATTTGATCACTTATTCCAGTGGGCAATAGAACAGAGATTAGCAGAATTACACAATTCCAAGAAAGAAATGCTATATTTCACATATGAAGTGTGCCGCTTTTGAAACTAAGTGAAATGGTGACATTTCCAAGTGTCCCTTAACAATGCTGTTTACCCACCATGTCTCACTCAAATGGCTGCTTGGCATGTAAGATCTCTCATGTGTACTATTTAGGTGGATGCTGCATTTCAGTCAATTTTTATTGTGGCATAACACCAATTCAAGAGAAAAAGACATGTTTGATGCTTCAAATTTGTGTACTTGTCTGTAGTAAACTGCTCATCACCTGCCACAAACAGATCAGTTGTGATAAAACTTGTAATAATGTAAGAACACTGTTGAAGGTCACAAACTGTTACTGATATACCATGAAAAATAGTTCACCATTATTGCTATTAGTCTTATTTCTCTATTGTCATACAAGTGTACTGGCCTGGCATAGTAAGCTTCAACACAACAACTCATTTACAAAGTATACACACTGAGATTTCAGTGTAAGAATGGCAAAATGCACAGGGCTCAAAACCAGAATGTCAGCAGTTTCAGTCGAAAGTGCAATTTTTCAATGACAAAGGTGTTTTCCACGCACAAACTTGAGGAAGCTAACATATTGTGATGCAATACACATAGTTTATGATACAGTTTTATGACTTACTGTCAGTACTATGTGGAAAGGAAGTCAGTGTGCCACCCACCACATAGTAGCCACCTACTAATGGTGGAAACATGCTAAGCTAGATTATCACTTAGAGACTGTGTACTATGTGCACAACAGGCAGATCTTTGTCGTAGTGAGCACTGTTGCCAGAGACCATTCTCCCTTTCCAGATGATAAGGGTAGACATTTACTCTCTGTCTATCCCAACACCTGGAAATTAGTATTGCATCCTTACTGGTATTAACATTTCTATTGCTATTTGGTAATATAGTTATCCAAGATCAGTATGTCAAAACCATGGCACACAAAAATAGTGTCACATTGGCTGCTTAAGTTCAGCAAGCCACACATAGTCTTCACCAACCAGGGCAACGCAACAATTTCATGTCCAATTAACAACCCTGTTGTGTCTGTTCAGTAAATCAGTCATCAATCCGAAGATTGTTTTGAACATTACACTGCTTTACTGGGCATGATTCTGTTGTAGATGGTATGCTTTTGCCTTCCTCTGACCTTTGAACTGACTTATCCAGCTAGTTACAGGGGAAACTAGAGTTTAGCATGGATTCTGAACCATGGAGCAATTCAGCATCTTTCACATCAAATTTATGAACATACAAAAGTTACAAGTGCATGCCCTGCTATAAATGGATGTACAAAAAAGTATGTAAGACAGTGGGTAAAATACTGTGTTACTATATGAATACCCAACATAATAACTGGGATGAGCTCTACCATATGTGGTGGTCACATGCATTTAGAGGTTTATGAGAATACAAGACTTTTTTCACATGTGACATCTTGATTCAAAGGGCTGCTCTCCCCCTTCAAATTAGATAAGCCAGAAACACTTTAGGATTAAAGGAAACTACTCACCGAGAAGTAGAAGTGTCCAGCTGTTGACAGGCACACACAAAAGGAGGAAAACCTCCTAGCTTTTGCAGTTATTCTTTGATTAGCTAGAGTAGAATACATAAACACACACACACACACACACACATACACATACACACACACACACCGCACACATACATACACATGCCTGTGCCCCTAAGTCGTGCAGCCTAGCCAGCACCATGTAGTGGCATAGGAATGTGTATGCATATATGTGGCAACATATTTGTGTTTGTGTATATTACTCTAGCTCATCAAAGGATAATTCTGAAAGCTACTAAGTTTTCCCTCTTTTGTGTGTGCCTATCAACAACTCAACATTTCTGCTTTTTGGTTAGTGGCCTCCTAATGCTAAAGTTCTTACATTCTACAAGAACTCTCCTACACATTTGCAGGTCTGTGAAAAGTTTAAAGATGATTCAGAGTCTGATGATAAAAGCTAATTCTAAAGTCTTGGAATGACAGGGAGCTATAGTGAACAACAAAGCAACACTATTTAAATTCTACACTGATCTGTGGGTTCTTTTGATTAATCCATGTACGCCCAAAGGGGGGAGAAAAAGTTATGAAGTACAAAGGACTACACCAGATCACCGGTAAGACATCTCTGCTAAATGTCAAATTTATGATTGCCTACTTGATGTGAAACAAATCCAAGCCTGTAAGAGAGTACCCAAAGTGTTGAAGCTGCTGTCTCGAGCAGAAGTGAAAGTCAGCATGATGAAGCCTGCATCTAGGCCAAAAACAACTAAGTAGCCCTGCTTCTTTTGCAGTTATGTATACCATTCCATGTCCATGATGCTCACAAGGTGTTCACCGGAAATTTAGTACATGTTTAGCCACAGAGCAATGGTAGTGCCTTAGTCATTCCCTATACTGTGTCTCAATGTGTTTGGGTCTCTATATGGATGTGTTGATTGGAGTGAGTGAGTACTTACATCACATAAGCAGTGGTAAGTTGAAACCAAACAGTTTTTCTGGGTTGTTATATGTTTTCTCATTTTTGTTTAAAAGGAAACCTGTTTGCCAAGTTTCCAGTTTGTTTTGAACTTAAGAATTGTTTTACACAATTACTTCATCAATTAGACCCCTTACTGTAAAATATGATGTACCTGAAATAATGTACAAGTTGTATGTGAACTGTTTGCTGACTGAAGGAATGAATCAAAGTTCTTATTAAGTTACTTGTAGAATGTGTGTACCTAGTACTTCTGACTCATTGGCTGAACCACAATACCCGAAAGCAAATGTCACTTGATGACTTTCAGATGGAAAAGGTCATACATTTTGTACTGTTTTGTTTTCCAGACATGTATCAAGTCAATTTCTGTGTCAAGGTGCCATCTCAATTTCTTTTCATCTGATGAATAAATTATGCATAACTGGTGCTAGGAAGCTGAGAAATAACAGTAACCCCAACTTTTTTGTGACATATGAAAATGATGCAGTGATAGTGAAGTAATGTCACTGTAATGCCACATCCTGGAACAGAAATGGAAGACATTTCAGTGGCTCAAACTATATTATGCAATACCTGTATCAAATCATGCCATTATAAATAGTACTGAAGAGGTACTAAGTTTGAATATACCGTCAACATTAAAATAATGCTTAATTCTGCTTGAATGATTTTTTTTTCCTGACATCAGTTACACATCCTGATAATAAAAAGATGAAAGTGACTGGTTTTGAAAATTTTACTGCTTTTTATAAGTTTATTGTTATTATTGTTTATACTATGTCAGAATGTTTCAAATGCTTTTCCACGTATTGTGAAACAGCTTCTCTAAGCTATCTTTCTCACCCTTTTCCTCAAGCCAATATTCAGTCTGCTCATCATTGTTTGACTATGTCAGAATGTTTCAAATGCTTTTCCACGTATTGTGAAACAGCTTCTCTAAGCTATCTTTCTCACCCTTTTCCTCAAGCCAATATTCAATCTGCTCATCGTTGTTTGACTTATTTAGCCTGTAAAAGTCACTTATTGCATAAAAGCAATATACAAGTGACATATTAGTTAATCATGAAATAATCAATTGTTGACAATATAATGTAACTGGATAGATAAAAAATCTAGCACCAAATGGCAGCAGGAGAATACACACATAAAAGAAGGTTATACTTATGCAAGCTTTCAGAGCCAGTGCCTCCTTCTTCCAGCAGAAGGGCTGAAGGCGAAGAAAAAGGGACGAAGGTGAAGGACTGAAGAGGTTTAGGGAGTGGGGTAAATTTCAGAAAAATCACCCTTACCATCTGCTAAGTCTCCCCAGTCCCTTGGTTCTGGGTGACTCTTCTGAAATCTACCCCATTTCATGAACCTCTCCAGTCCTTTTGTTTCAACCCTCTTCCTTTCCCATCAACCCTTCTGCCAGAAGAAGGAGCCACTGACTCCAAAAGCTTGCATAAGTATAACCTTCTTTTATGTATGTGTTCTCCTGCTGCTGCTTAGTGAGTAGTTTTTTTTATCTGTCCAGTTATACTATATTAGTTAATCAGAAATAAAAAAACTGCAGGCAGATGGTCATACACTTCATTTACTGTGAAAAATAAGTTTTTGTACTTCTGTAGTTGGCTGCACATATAACATGTATTACCTGTCTCTGTCACACAGTTCTGAGTGAAATACAGAACTTCAGCTGAATGATGTGGAGCACTATACAATTAATATTATGAAATTCGTCATATCAGTGTGGCTGTTTGAACAATGAGAAAAAATGAAATACTTGTATGTATAGGTGTCAGTAATTAATCCATGAAAGTGCTCTTAGTTCATTATTCATCACTCTTTACCTGCCTTTGTTTGTACAATTTTTAAACTTGCTACTTTAAAGCTCAAAGTTTCCTTTTGCTCTGTTTCAGTGCCTGGTGCCCCAGATGATATAAAAGCACTGGTGATGGACTCCAGAACTCTCCTCATCTCTTGGCGGCCACCCAGATTTCCTAATGGTGTGATTATCAACTATAAAGTCTACATACAGTCCCTGGATGGTGCTAGCTTGGTTAGTTATTCTGACAGGTTTTTATTGTTGATGTAAAAATGCATTTGAAAATAGAAATTGTCATTTACAAAGCTCCTAGTACTGATGAAGCCATCTGATCGCATCATATAAAATTTTTATTTCCGAATCCACCACCACCTAACCCCCCCCCCCCCCCCCCCCACCCAAACTCACAAATCATTCTCAAGGCAGATTGTGAATGGTATTAATGAGGCAATCACATCTAAACCTGCTGATCTCCAGAACATCATGCATGTTCCATGGACATAAATGTTGTAATCCTTGTGTAGAGCAAAAAAATGAACAATATTGCTCTGTAACATTGACATACTTGAGATATGCACCCACTGCTGTGTTAGTGTAGATTTAAATGTTATTGTCTGGTTAACCTCACTGATAATTTGGCGTGAGTATTGTCGGTGTTTCTGTTCCAAAAATAGCAATAATGAGTCATATAATTACTTGGCTAAATTGCAGGCAACCTTTATAAGCATGATGATGATTCAGGAGTGTAGGCAGTCATCATTTTGTACAACACATAACATTATTTTCTGGGCACCTTCCAGACATTAATGGGTGAGCCATTGAATACTGATTGTGGCTGTCCACATCACACAAAATATTAGTGTGCTGTATGCACTTTGTGACATAATTGTAAATGTAATACCAGCCATACTGCCAGTAGGCAATGCCCTTGATGCTCAAAATTCAAATATCAGATGTCCTAATGGGATGTGCCCTGCCATGACCCTCTGTGTATGCTGTCATCTTTGCTGAGAGGAAATTGTGGAAATAATGGTATCTATGTGCTACCTAGTTGATAGCCACTGTCCTGGCCCTAGGTGCACATAACTCTGGAGAGTTACTGAATAATTCAGTATTAGTGCTGGAGAATACTGTGACTTTGTCGGACTGAGGAGCACTCTATACAAACTGTTCTCTCAGTGCACGCACACACTATCAGTGCACTCACGGTAGGTATTACATGCCATTGTATAGAGAACAGAGTCCACTTTACATTAGGAATATAGACATGCCCATGTGCAAGACAAATGTTGATGGGCAGGAATAACAAAGTCCAAATCAGTGTCCAGAAAACAGGCAAATATTGCAAAGTTGTTGTAAATAAGTACAGCAGAGAGAATCAGTGAGCTGAGACAAGTGAGGCCAAGGTGGGCCACAGCAGTTCTTAAATCTGCTGCTGTTTTTAGCCATATAAACTGGTTTTGGTGGAGGTATACTTCTGTGCCACATCAAGGGACATGACTTTAAGGGACATCTGCATAATTGTGTTGATTGCTGCAACCACTTAAACTTGGAATTTCCAGAGCATACTGCCTATTTTGAATGAGACATTTCCAACAAAATGAAGAAAAGCTCTGAATTTTGCTGGTGTTCGATCCTCCTTACCTGATTCCTGGTTTTTCTTCTTTGTCTTCTTCTTCTTCTCCTTCTTTTAACTTATAATGCCCTGTTGATCGGCTAGCTGGAGTATGAATTTTCCTTGAAGAGTGCTTTTCGATGGGTGAGCTCAGAGTAAAAAAATTGTGTGTGCCAAATGTGCAAGTATCCTAAGTGCATTCATGTTTTGTGAGAGTTGAAGGACACTTGAAGACTGTAATTTTAAACCCATGTGAGCAGGCTTATTGTAAACTGAATAACCTATTCTGTCTAACCAGAACATCCAATAACAATTGGCGACTAACCATCTTTTTGCCTGTTTCCGTGGCGTACTACCTATTCCTATGAATTAATTTATTAACCAGGCTGGTGACCATTAGTTGAATAATGCACAGAACACATTATTTCCATGATTTGCTCTCAACATAAATGACAGAGTACAATGATGGACATACTGAGCAGCAACTCTACGTACAGCTGAATTTTGCATTTCTGCCATCAAGGGCATGCCTGCTGTCAATGTGGTCTGTCTTGTAGTTACAGTCTACATCTGTATCTTCACCAATACTCCACAAGCCACCTGAGGGTGTGTGGCAAGGGTACTTCTGGTACCACTATCTGACCCCCTCCCCTGTTCCACTTAAGAATGGTATGTTGGAAGAATGACTGTCAGTAACCTTGGTATTAGCTCTAATTTCACACATTTTTTCATTGTGGTCATTTTGTGAGACACATGTGGTAGGAAGTAATATGTTGTCCAATTCTTCTCAGTAAGTACCCTCTCAAAATTTCAGAAGTCATGTCAGTCTTTGGCTGCTCACATGAAGATGCCTTACAGTTGCCCAGCAGAAATAAATTCCTTCTTAGAAAACAACAACCAGCTGCACTCCCAAAACTTCATCAAGCATTTAATATATCAGAATAATTGTAATATTCACTTTATAACCATTTCATACAGTGTAAGCAGTGCACACTGCAGATAAATAGTTGGTTTTTGAAAACAAGGAAATAGAGACACATTTTATTACATACTGTTTTTTCCCTGAATACCTCTGACTAAAATGAAAGAAACATATATTAATAATAGCAAAATAAGAATTATCATTTGTTGCACATGTAGTGATCATTTGCTGACCGCATAACTGATTTGAGGAAAGTGATCCTAAGGAAAATTTAGAAAAGCCTTTAAAATGAAGTGCAATAATTCCTAACAATTACTATGTTCAATCACTATTACACAAATTAAGACACAAGTTGTGAATTGAAGAATTAAGACTAAAGTGGAGTACCCAGCTAGGTCGTCAATTCTGATCCTTGCCATTTTGCTTGTGCTTCACTATTTACCTTGAGTTAAGAATGAAGTTTCTGTCCCTCAGTAATACTACACCTTTCCAAAATTTTGTTTTTCCTTTTAGTATCAAAGTAAATACTCACTGACTTCTAAAGCTTGAGGCTGAAACTGTTTATTTTTGTGATTTTAATTAATTCTGACTTATATAACCAGTATATTTTATGTTAATGCTGAGTGCAAAATATTTTATTGCCATGAAAATTCTGTGAATCATACATTTTATTGCTCATAATACAAATACAAATACTTGAAATGAAAATACATGTAAAAGAAAGTATTAACTGTAATGGTAATTCTTAACAGCAGCAGATTATAACTTTGGTCGCAAGGAAAACTTCCCTTACAATCTAACTAGACTGCATTTATGAAATAGAATTCTGTACAAATTATAGTATGTCAGGGTGTATCTCATTCTGAGTGGAGGTCCAATATGAAGTAAGTGTACAATAAAATGGTTTATTGACTAGATAATTATTTATCCATCTCAGGGATTATCATTCTATTTTGATATGTTCTTCAATCATTGTAGCATTCTGCATAATTTATTTTAAAATCTTGAGTGTAGAAATTGTGATCGGCGTACTTGCTTTGGTGCTGTGAAGACTTGTGATATTGTAAATTTTTAATTATATTCAGAGAAATACAATGTGAAAATAAATCTCTACAGCCAATGGAGCAGTTTGAAGTGCCACCAAGTCAGACACATTACACTTTATCACATCTGTCACCACAACGGCGCTATGAAATGAAAGTTTCAGTGGCAACAGCTGCAGGTGAAGGTGTGCCAAGCACAAGTGTTGTCCAAGCACCATCAACACACACACCTGCAAGAATTGCATCATTTGGCCATAAAATGAAGGTTGCACGTGGGGAGGAACTACAGTTACCCTGCATTGCTGTTGGTCAGCCTCCTCCACGCCGAGAGTGGTTTCATGGGTAGGTCTCTACAAATAAAGTTTTAAGCTATGTCATGTTGTTCATAATTACTTTCATTATGAAAAAAGAATCTTCAAAATATGACTACCCTATGAATAAGCAAACTTGATAAATTCATAGCCTGAAGTTTCAAAACAAGCTTCTAGGTACGTTATTACTTGTGATTGTGACAAAGAAGTCACATTCATTCCTCAAAAGCTGATTACTCTTTAAATAAGCAGACTCCATAAATCTATCAACTGAAGTTTCAGCACAAGTTTTTAGGTACTTACAATGTCTTACCTCCAGTTTATTAAAAAAAATATCTTAATTATGCTTACCTTGGGAAGAACATGTTAACAAAGTTTATGAGGAGATGTCACAGATTTCTTATCTCCTGCCAATACTGAGAATACAGTTAGTAGCAGTTATCTCTGTATAACATATTTGAGGCCCTCCCAGTCACATATTTCAAATAGGTTACTCATTTTGGCACAATCTTCCTTTGTCACCAACATTACACAAATCCAAAACTAAATTGTCTGTACAGTAGGGCAAGACTAGTCCTAGGTCATTCTCCTGTTACCAAGTCCAGAGTATTAACAGTTTACAGTATTTATGTTTACGTCTCTGTTATCTGCATCAGAAACAGTGTAACACAATTCATGTGCAGGGAGGAAATTCACCAGCACATCACCAGAAATACTGCAAATTTTGACATCCAAGACACAGTCTAGGAAAAATTGGAAAATATTTTAGAGATGATTCCTTCAGAATCTTTAATGCATTAAGCTTCTCTATGCTGTCAAATCCACTTAAAATTTTAAGAATGAAGACCAAATAAAAGGTCAAATTTGATGATGACATGCTTAAGCATGCAAGCATAAGGATCTCAATGATACAGTCATGACCTAATTAAATTGTCAGACAATGTGATTGATTGATGACAAGTTTCTGGGTTCCTGCATGACTAGTTCCCTTCTTACACAACTATACTAGTTTTCTTATTTACTGTATTTTACGGACTATAAGAGAGACATTTTTCTTCAAAAAAATTAGCTTCAAAAGTCAGGTGCATCTTATACTCAAAATGTTCAGTGTTTGATTTAAAATTCCCACCAGTCTTAAAAATGGCTATATATTTAATGCCACGGGTAACTTATCTTTATCTGGCAACAAAGGATTCAACTGGCAGCAGCAGTGCATCAATGCGATCAGTAAAGGTGGCAGGGATTCAGAGGCTTGCTAACACTCTCCTTCCGGCCCCACCATCACAATCCCAGAACACTGTCTAGTGCAAGGGTCTATTTACATTTTAAGTTACCGCATTGTAATCATATCAGTGATATGTATCTTGTTGCATGATATTTTCTGGGTAACAAATAAAAAGAATTTTTTCAATACATACATATATATACAGTACTATATGACCTTCTGGTCACTGATATTTGTTGACAGTGTAGCTGGCACAGAAGACTCTTTGCCACCTTTGACTACTTTGCCCATTAGGAATCCAAGTACATCTTCAACTCTCTTGGAATGGCATGGAGATCAGGTGGAATACCTCATGCAAGTAATAAAACACACAAAGCAGAACTTGTCCCCTAATAAATGTTCTTACATAATAATTAAAGCTTTATATTCTGAATGATTATTCTGGATAACAAAATTGCAAATAATTCTACTAATAAATCTTGTTCATTTATGTTCAAGTTTAGTACAAGACTTCACTTGCACTCAACAAAATTATTTATTTTCAAACTTTGGCCACAAGAATATGGAAAATCTTGTACCCTCAAAACCTGCCATTGCTTAGAAATTAACAAGTGTTTGATTAGTAAGTAGTTTCTACCTATAATAAACCAATGGGAAAATAACTTAAATTGAATTTCTTGAATAAAAACAGTCTAGGTAATGTTTTTTATTCAAGAAGTTAACAAATTCATATGTTCACTGTATCACCACAAAACATGGAATGGGATGAATTTTTCAATCTTAATTATTCACACTACAACTGCTGGACTATAGTCGTAATTTTTCTGAGTATTCATTACTTCTACTTGTATAATCCTCTTTTTTAGTATGTATGTTAAACATACAACTACATATATATCAATTTGTATGTCCATCTACCATCATTTGTTGAGATTAGATAGCAAGTATGTAATTAATAAAATAGAACAGATTCCTTGTTCATCCCATGACATATGGCAATTCCATATACGGTAATATTTGATAATATACTGTTCAAATTCATCATTGTGCACAACTAATGAAAATATGTCTTTTAAATCTTATTATGGTACAGAGTAACACCCAATAGTTACCAACCAATGTTTACACTCTGGAGTCAGAAACCCTCTTGGGCTTGCTATAACAAGTGAAGTTTTATAGAATGAATAGACTGAATATAAAGAAAGGTTCACACAATGAAACAATTGCATGTGGATAGAGTGAGGATAGAACTGTAGCCCAATAGAGGGAGAAAGAAAAGAAAAGGAAGAACTAGGAGTACACTGACTGAAGAAGGACAGAAGACAGACTCCAAAGAATGGTAACCTTCCTACCCCTCACCCCACACCACCCTAATGGGAGCGGTTTTTCACTGGTGGGCTGGAAAAGGTGGTATCCATCAACTCTGCAGAATGGACACCATCAGCTTCATCACACCAGGGACCAAAAAGTGGTCCCTATTCCTACTACGGAATGCCAACAGAAAGTATAGTGTGGTTACTTAGTTAGATTTCTGGAGAGAAGTGAGAGCATAGTAAAACTTGAGACTATTGCACTAAATTGTACACCTGCTTATTCAAAGGTTTCAGAGACAATTGGTCAGTTCTGTATAGTGTGAATGGATTGGACTTAACAACTAAGCACAGGCAGCCTTGCCAAACAAAAACTCACACAACCCATACCATATCATACCATACCATGCCATACCATACCTTACCCAAAAAATGCAAGGTATAATGCCTTTCCCCACTATAATTATTCGAGATACGTCTATGTACATTCCCATAAAAAGATACAAATCTTCCCCCAACATTCGAGAAAGAGTGAAACAGTCCCTTCTAAATCACAAAATTTTACAAACTTCGAAATTATACAAATCTTTTTCCCTTATAGTAACTCACTAATAGGTCTACTTTAATATTCAATATTATGCAACCATTTAGGACAAGATTTCTATAGATCAGAGACCATAGAAAGGTTAAAGTTTTATCCACTCACAATTCTTACAATCACTTTGATATTCCATGTAACTTAGGTCTGACTAAATACATCTTTAGTACTCTTCACGCTAGGAGATTCAAATATTCTCTACATCAAGGAGAGCCTCTTTCTCAAATTTTGCTCTCTCCATTTATACTTCAATCTATAACTGATCAATTCCTTTTGGGTTCACATGCCCTTTCACACCAGACTTTAAAATCAATTCAGTTTGTTTACTCCCCAACACAACACAAAAAAACGTTTGAAAATTGCTTCCAAACATTCACATTAACACCTTTAATACTGTAAGCACACAACTCGTGCCACTTGTTTTTCAGAGGCTCCTTTCAAAAGCTATTGCTACTTCATAGCCCCGCAGTTGTACTGACATCACAGATTGTCCCTTGCTTATGGCTATCTTTCTTCCAAATCTTTCCCAGTCTATGGACTTGGCTAAATAGTGAATACAATCTCTATTGATTAACAAATTTCTGAGGTTATACCGTCTACTAATTACACTAGACAACTTTGAGACCATTGTATTGTTATTGTCTTTCTCTTATTCACTGATGAATGGTTTTAAGTCTTTAATACTGTACATAACTTTATCCTTTCCTGTCTTTGGGTCAGTTAAAATTATTGTTTATGGGTGCATCATGTTATTAAGAATGGCCCCCTCATATAAAGGGTGGAATTTGCTTATAACTATTTCACATTTTTTTTTATTCTTTTTGTGACTCGTAACTAAAACCAAACTGCCCACCTTTTCATCTATGGGTCTAAATTTCTCCCATTTCTTTTTCCTTTTCTCAGCCTTTCTCATAAGCAAATCATCCACATTATTGCTCTGTGAGTCCTGTATACCAACATCCTACAGTGGCCATTCAACCCACTTTAGGAGGGTTTCTCCTTCTATTTGTTTTCCTGCTGTTTCCATTGGGGAAACCTTTGTAGCTGAATGTGTCAACTCATTTAGTACCTTTTAAAATTCTCTCACCATATCTGACCTCTTTGAATATCTACCTATGCAATACAACACCAACCACAACAGAACCATCAACAAACCCCCCTCATAGCCAACAAACCTAGCCTAGCCACCCTACTCAATCTCCCCATCCCAGCACATACCCCACACAGACCAAATCTCAACTATAACCACAGTCAAATGCCACATATCACCAGTCCCAATTCAGTCCTAAACCTCTCATCCAGATCCCTCTCTCCTCCAGAGACATCTGTTCTATCAAAAGGCTTAACCTTTAGCCCCACACCTAAATTCAACCACACTGCCCTGGTTAAAGATCTCCTCTCATTCACCCGGAACCTCAACTGGAAATATCACTTCACTACCCAAACACAGCCCCCAAATACTAGACCCAGTGTTGAACCCTGTCTAGAACAGTTCCAACTGCCTTCTCAAAGGGATCCTCCTCCCCTCCCCCAAAACCATTCCTTGCAGACATTTCAGGAATTCCTCACTTCCAGTGTTGCCTCCCAGTCCTTCTTGAAGAACATCCCGACAACCACCAACATCACCCCAGCTGAATCCCGTGCCATTAAGGAGCTGAAAATAGACCGCTCTATTGTCATCCTCCTGGCGGATAAAGGCTCCACAACTGTCGTACTTGACCGTGTGGAGTATGTGGCAGAAGGACTGCGTCAACTCTCCGACACCTCAACCTACAAAGCTGTTACCCAGGACCCCATTCCCTCCATCCAGACTGAGCTGCAAAAAATCCTAAAAATCCAAGGTCCCTCACAAGGCCTCACAACGGCTTCCATAGACTTACTCACTCCACCTGAGCCACGTACCCCTACCTTCTACCTATTACCCAAAATCCACAATGAGAACCATCCTGGCCGTCAAATTGTGGCAGTCTTCAAAGCCCCAACTGAACATATCTCAGCTCTGGTAGACCAGCACCTACAACCTATCACCTGCAGACTCCCATCCTACATCAAAGACACAAACCACTTCCTTAAACACCTCAAATCCATTCCCACTCCTCTCCCACCTGAAACCTTTCTTGTCACCATAGATGCTACATCCCTTTACACAAACATCCCATATACCCATGGTCTCTCTGTTCTTGAGCACTACCTCTCCCAACGCCCACCCGAAGATCTCCCAAAAACCTCGTTCCTTATCACACTTACAAACTTCATCCTCACCCATAATTACTTCACTTTTGAAGGCCAGATCTACAAACAAATCAGGGGAACGGCCATGGGAACCAGGATGGCTCCGTCCTATGCCAACCTCTTCATGGGCCGCATGGAGGAGGCTTTCCTGAAGAACCAACAGCTGCTTCCCCTGGCCTGGTATAGGTTTATAGATGACATCTTTGTGGTCTGGACTCATGGTGAAGAAACACTCCTTCATTTCCTCCATAACCTCAACTCCTTTTCGAATCTGAATTTCACCTGGTTCTTCTCCAAAACCCAAGCCACCTTCCTGGATGTTGACCTTCATCTTGTTGAAGCTCACATCCACACCTCTGTCCATATCAAGCCCAAAAACACACAACAGTACCTTCACTTTGATAGCTGCCATCCTTTCCACATCAAACGCTCCCTTCCCTACAGCCTAGGTATTCGTGGCAAACGTATCTGCTCCAGTGACGAATCCCTCAACAATTACACCAATAACCTGACCAGTGCTTTCCTCTCCCGCAACTATCCTGCAGACCTTGTCCACAAACAGATTTCCCGAGCAATACATTCCTCCCCATCCAACAACAATGTTCCTACCCCCAGACAACACAGAAGCATCCCCCTTGTCACCCAATATTATCCTGGCCTCGAAAACATCAACAAATTACTCCGCCAGGGATATGACTTTCTCAAGTCAACCCCTGAAATGAGATCATCCCTTGACAAAATGCTCCCCACACCACCCAGAGTTGCCTTTCGTCGCCCCCCCTAACCTCCGTAACATCCTTGTTAAACCCTACAATATTCCCAGACTACCTTCTCTACCCAGCGGTTCCTACCACTGGAACTGCGGAGATGGGAACTTGCACTCCAACACATCCTTTCATCCCGCCATCCCCTGGACTGAACCTACGTTAAACAACCTCACTCCCATTCACTCTTCAGTCTTCTCCTCTTTCCCTTTCCTCTTTAGCCATTCACGCATCTTTTCATCCTACATAGTTGTGTTTATCTTTATACTATATACCTCTTTACTTCTGTATGCATCCTCTTTATTTTCCTTTCCCTGTTGCTTCATAACCTGGGTTGTGAGTAACTGAATCTCCTTTCCCTTCTTCCCTTTCTTTCCCCTCTCTCCTCCCCGATGAAGGAACATTTGTTCCGAAAGCTAGGAATGTAAATTTTCGGTTCTGTTTTATGTGTATCTATCGGCTGTACTGAGCTGAGGTAAGTACTGGCCAGCCCCTCTATCTCTTTGTTAGTACCTATGCAATACATCTGACAAAGCCTGCCAAATTCACACATGATCCTTTCTGCTGTGTTACTTTGTGGGTGAAATTAATATATGGTTCACACTTTCCCACACCAAAAATTTTTCAAACTGCCTGGCTGAAAACTGAGTTCCATTATCTGACAGCAAATTTTTTTGGTTTACCCACATTTTTGAAATGGTCTCTTAATTTCGTTATAACATTTTGTGGTGTTGCCAGTGAACTTGATTTGAAAGTGATTCATTTTATTGGTAACAGTACAATATTTTTGTTAGTAACTAGTTTTGTAATGGAAAAAAAACAAAAGGTACTCATATGATGTGTGCTATAAACTGAAAGTAACAGCATATACAGAAGAACATGGAACAGAGCCTCTGAGCGGAATTTTGGCCCTGCAACAACAGTAAAAATCATTCATGATTGAAAAAAAAATGAGGAAGACTAAATTTTCAAATAGAGGACTGCATGTAAAATGGCCAAAACTAGTAGATGATGTAATGAAATGGATTCAAAGACATCATCAAGATGGCATTGGAATTAATACAAAAGTGATTCAAATACATACTCATAAGCTTGCACTACAGTGGAACTTAGCAGACTTTAAGGGTGATGTTGGTTGGTGTAACAGGTTTACAATGTCTCATGGACTTAGCATGTGAACCAAAACCAAAATATCTCAGAAAATGCCACAAGAGTGTGAAGATAAAATATTATATTTCTATTGCTTTATTATTTTACATCGAAAGACAACCAGCATGGACCTAAGCCAAGTAGCATATGTGGATTGGACTCCTCTGATGTTTGATGTGCCGAGTAACAGAACTGTTCCCATGAAAAGTACTAAAACAGTAATTACAAAAACATGTGGACATGAAAACATGCAGTACATTGTTGTTCTTTCATATTGTGCTGATGGTACTAAACTTCATCCAATGATCATTTTCAAGCACAAAATGATGTCAAAACTTTCTGAAATACTGCCAAGTGTTGTTGTTCATATATACACTCCTGGAAATGGAAAAAAGAACACATTGACACCGTTGTGTCAGACCCACCATACTTGCTCCGGACACTGCGAGAGGGCTGTACAAGCAATGATCACACGCACGGCACAGCGGACACACCAGGAACCGCAGTGTTGGCCATCGAATGGTGCTAGCTGCACAGCATTTGTGCACCGCCGCTGTCAGTGTCAGCCAGTTTGCCGTGGCATACGGAGCTCCAGCGCAGTCTTTAACACTGGTAGCATGTCGCGACAGCGTGGACGTGAACCGTATGTGCAGTTGACGTACTTTGAGCGAGGGCGTATAGTGGGCATGCGGGAGGCCAGGTGGACGTACCGCCGAATTGCTCAACACGTGGGGTGTGAGGTCTCCACAGTACATCGATGTTGTCGCCAGTGGTCGGCGGAAGGTGCACGTGCCCGTCGACCTGGGACCGGACCTCAGCGACGCACGGATGCACGCCAAGACCGTAGGATCCTACGCAGTGCCGTAGGGCACTGCACCGCCACTTCCCAGCAAATTAGGGACACTGTTGCTCCTGGGGTATCGGCGAGGACCATTCGCAACCGTCTCCATGAAGCTGGGCTACGGTCCCGCACACCGTTAGGCCGTCTTCCGCTCACGCCCCAACACCGTGCAGCCCGCCTCCAGTGGTGTCGCGACAGGCATGAATGGAGGGACGAATGGAGACATGTCGTCTTCAGCGATGAGAGTCGCTTCTGCCTTGGTGCCAATGATGGTCGTATGCGTGTTTGGCGCCGTGCAGGTGAGCGCCACAATCAGGACTGAATACGACCGAGGCACACAAGGCCAACACCCGGCATCATGGTGTGGGGAGCGATTTCCTACACTGGCCGTACACCACTGGTGATCATCGAGCGGACACTGAATAGTGCACAGTACATCCAAACCATCATCGAACCCATCGTTCTACCATTCCTAGACCAGCAAGGGAACTTGCTGTTCCAACAGGACAATGCACGTCCGCATGTATCCCGTGCCACCCAACGTGCTCTAGAAGGTGTAAGTCAACTACCCTGGCCAGCAAGATCTCCGGATCTGTCCCCCATTGAGCATGTTTGGGACTGGATGAAGCATCGTCTCACGCGGTCTGCACGTCCAGCACGAACGCTGGTCCAACTGAGGCGCCAGGTGGAAATGGCATGGCAAGCCGTTCCACAGGACTACATCCAGCATCTCTATGATCGTCTCCATGGGAGAATAGCAGCCTGCATTGCTGCGAAAGGTGGATATACACTGTACTAGTGCTGACATTGTGCATGCTCTGTTGCCTGTGTCTATGTGCCTGTGGTTCTGTCAGTGTGACCATGTGATGTATCTGACCCCAGGAATGTGTCAATAAAGTTTCCCCTTCCTGGGGCAATGAATTCACGGTGTTCTTATTTCAATTTCCAGGAGTGTATGACAAGGGCTGGATGGACAGGACTGGCATGAAATTAGAGACTAACAGAGTGTGGGAGAAAAGGATAGGTGCTTTATTGAAGAAGAGTTCACTTATTGTGCTGGATCAGGTTAGCAGTGATTTGAAAAATTCTGTGAAAGAGAAACTGAAACAAGGAAATGCTGCTGTTATTCTGGAAGGACTTACTTCACAATTGCAACATCTTGATGTCTCATTAAATAAACCATTTAATGTGTATATGAGAGAGGAATGGAATAAGCGGATGATGGGTGAAACCCTACATGAATTCACACTTAAGGGTGCTATAAAATGACCTAAAATCAAATAAGTGTGACAGTGGATAAAACAGTTGTGGTTTAGAATGGGAGAAGACATTATTGTTACCGTATTTACTCGAATCTAAGCCGCACTCGAATCTAAGCCACACCTGAAAAATGAGACTCGAAATAAAGGAAAAAAAAATTTCCCGAATCTAAGCCGCACCTGAAATTTGAGACTCAAAATTCAAGGGGAGAGAGAAGTTTTAGGCCGCACCTCCAAATCAAAATGAAGTTGGTTCATTGTAATATGAGACACAATTTAGGTCGAATGAATGACGATACAGCTACAGTAGTTTGGTTCGAGTCATAAGCTTAGCAGCTAAGCTTTACCACGTAGCCATTGCTATGCGGCAGGTGCTCCATCCGTATTTATATGGGTACCCTTCCTTTTTCACGTGCTTCGTCTGGTTTGAATCGATTGCTTATTTTGCTTTGATCTGATAAGTGCCGTTCTCTTTGTTATAGGTGTTTGCGTCACTCTTAAGCTGAAAATGCATTACTGCACTGTGTCATGCATTGTTTGTCGCATTCTGATAGTGCGTGTTTGCGGCCTGTCACGGCTCGCGGCATGGCTTGCTTTTGTGCGCGCTACCGCCACGTACAATTTAAAAAAAAAAAAAAAAGAAAGAAAGAAAATCGTCTCATTAGCGAAACAATGGCAAGAGACATTACTTACACTGCTGCTTTCTTTGATACTGATCAACAAGAATCAAATAATAGACTGCGTATGATAGAACATGTTCTGAACGAGAGTTTAGCGAAAATTTTTCTCCGTTTGAAAATCTTTGCGGCCGCTTCTTTATTACATCAAATTCTGCACAGAAATTAGAGTCATCTTAGATTTAAAAATCTCGTCACTTGCCGTGCTTCATTTCTGACTGTATCGCTATTAGGCATAAGAATAATACGAATATAAACATGACACGATACGTATATTCTTTCGCGTTTGCTGTTGTCTCACTCTAGTTTCGTAGTTTATTTGGCAGACAGGATTTAAATGAGATAGCAGCAAACATGAAAGAATATACGGCAAAATGTTTATATTCGTATTATTCATATGGTGAAGAGAATACTGTATGTGATTCAAATTTCATCACGTTCCTACTAGCAACCATCTCTTCTCACTGATAGGAAAAAATTCAGAACGTAGAGTTGGCCATATTGACAAACATCCCAAACAGTCTTGCCAGTCAGATTTTCGTAGTACTACATTCGAAGATGAACAATATGGAATTTGAATTTACTTCGTTGGATAATGTATGAAAATGCAGTGGTCGAAACTCGCGGCGGAGAAAAAAGCTCGTCTTCCACTTTTTTAAAAAAAATTATTTACTGACGCAGAGGTTTTGGCGCCAGTATTTATCTTTGTGCCTACAAAGCACGCCTGCGTAGCGCTACATATATTCAACGGCAGAAGTTAGATGTGGCGGCACGTACCAACATTTTTCATAGCTTCCGCTTGCTTTGCACTCGATTCTAAGCCGCAGGCTGTTTTTTGGATTACGAAAACCGGAAAAATAGCGCGGCTTAGATTCGAGTAAATACGGTAAACATTTCTAGAAGTGCAGCATAAGTAATGCTCCTGATGGCAGTGAAGACTGTCTTATCTTCAATTTATCATTAAATTGAACTAGAACATTCTTAGGATTATTATTAATCCCATCAATGTTTTGACTTACACCATCACGGATTAATATTATTTGAAATAAACTAAACTTATATTTGAAGAGGACAATTATGACAACAAAGGGGAAGAAGAAGAAGAAGTATGTTCAGATGGTGATTTTCAGTGATTCTGAAGGCCAGTTCAGTTTTATAAACTAAGAATTTTTTTTTTGAGTCTGTTTTTACAATCTGATAACAAAAATGGTAAAAATGTTATTTCTTAAAAAAACATGCTTAAAAAATAAGATGCATCTTGTAGTGCGTAGCATCTTGTAGACTGTGGAATATGCTAGGTGTTTGGGCAGTGGTGTCATTTGTGCTCTCTGCTTGGAAACTGACCAGAATGTGAGCTGTTGGTGGTGTTGGAGAAAATAGGGTTGGAGCACCAGTAGTAGCGCCATTTCCAGCCAGTATTTTAGAAAGTTTTTCCAGACTGTAACTTGAATATTAGAGTCCTCCTCAAAGACCCTTCAGATAATTCGCAGCTGGAAGATATTGCACCCAGGATGTTATGACTAAAGTGTCTAAATAGATGTCAGAATCTGATGAAACTCTCAAGATAACTACACAAAAAGAACCAAATGCAAGAAGGGTTGTAATCCACTGTTGAAATGAAATTGATAAATGTATTTGTCTTTCTGTTTCAAATGAGCTGCATATTGTACTTGTCAAGATAACAGGAGGTATCCATAGATCACCTGTGTGTGTGTGTGTGTGTGTGTGTGTGTGTGTCTACAACAAAAATAATCAATCTTAATAACTTTTTGACAATACAATGTAATTGGATAGCTAAAAATATCTACTCACCAAGCATCAACAGGAACACACACAAACACACACACACACACACACACACTTACAAAAAAGGTATAACTTGTGCAAGCTTTCAGAGCCACTGGCCCCTTCCTCTGGTAGAAGAGATGAGGGGGAAAGAAGAAGGGTGAAGAAAAAGAACTGGAGAGGTTTAGGAAAAGGGGTACAGTTCAGAAAAGTCATCTAGAACCCCAGGTCAGGGGAGACTTCCTGAACAGTATGAGAAGGAAAGACTGATTGTTGGGATGAGATTTGAAAGCCTGAGAGCTTAAGGGCAGAAGTCAGAATAATATGAGAGACTGAGATTGCTGCTAAAACATCATGCATGGCTTAATAAGAGTGAAAAGCTAAGTGCATTGCAGATAACAGATGTGGTAGGGGGGATGACGAAAAATAGGCAGATCAGAAAATGAAAGATGTAGAAAACTAAAATGGAGTGAAGAAAGGTGGTTTTAATCAGGCTTGCAGAAGAAATCCCAGGTGAATCTAAAATTAATGTTTTCTCAAAAATACTAAATTTTAAGGCATTGTTTGTTTGTGTGGTGTGTCAAGAAAAGGGTGCCATTCATATGAGCGCGTTATCCCAGAAACATTAAAGTCATGGATGCTATAATTTTGACATTATGTGATAGGAACATTGCTCTCACATCATGACTATGCATCCTGTGAGCTTAAGTATGTGAATCATGCCCATGCGTCACTAAAGGTTGCCCATGCCTGAGGTCGTTTGATTGAGTTCTAGAGAGCATGGTGAAGCTACTGGCATGGTAAGCATGCAAGTGTCCTTCATACATGAGGAGAGCTACACTCAAGTCAGGTTTTAATGTTACAGTTAAAGTGGGTTTTAGTCATATTGCCTTTATGTGACTTGAGTGCCTCAGCTCATAATGGATTAATATATTTTTTGCAATGTAATCCAAGTAAGTAATAGTTTTATTCCATTTAGAAATTGTGATCACTTTATATTCACAAATGTGAGCAAGATATCACTATGCTGGCTTGTTCCAAGAAAACAAGTGCATTACTTTACAAGCTAGCTGAGACATTGTTGTATTTGTGGTGCACCTTCATATATATAAAGTTAAATCAGTAGCCTGATTTTGCAGCAGATCTCTCATGTCACCTCAGTTAACTCCATTGTTCTTTTGTAGAGATCAGGAACTGATGACCTTTTGCAGCGGTTGATGAATTGGGATGTCAGTTCTCAGGAAGGCAGTAGTTCACCACTCTGGGGAGGATTGCAGTGGTGCAGCAGCTGTATGCCTGGTTGTTGACCAATGTAGTGTCATGAAAACAGCATTGTTAAATATCCATTTCACTGCATAGCAAACTGCAACACTCATGACTTGCTGAGAAGTGTCAGTGTCCCCAAGATGTGAGTAATGCTTGGTCAGCAACGAGGTGCTTCCATCAGCAAGGAGCCTCTTGTCACTGGCAGCTTATGATGTTTCTAGGCTAGTGAAATGAAAGTATGCTTACTCCAGTAGCAGATGGCAGCCCACAATAGCAACCACACAGACTAGAGTCAGCTGTGCAGCTTGGGGCAAGGTGCATCAAGTATGAAGAATTACACCGTGCACCAGTTGTGGAGAGTATGGCTCTCAGCAGTAGTGCCTGGCCACACAAGTGCAGGCAGACAGCAACAGAGTTTGTCCACGCAATCAAAGGCAGCCTGGCAACTCACACTATATGAGCCTGAACCATAGATTGCCAGGGTAGGAGGCTGGCAGCAACTGGAATTAGGCTCGTTGCTGGTCCACTGGTTGTGGGGCACTAAGTCAGCAACATCAGATGTAGTGCATGTGGTAGGACTGTGACTAGCAGTGACAAAATCTGATGGTAGCAACTTGCAGCCTTACATTGACTTGAAAACTGGTATAGGCCACTCCTCTTAATGGGTGGCTGTCAGGCTTCAATTCCCATCAGGTAAGCCACAACAGAGCCATGGATCAGTTGTGTAGCAATAGGGTAATCAGTGCCACAGCGGCGCTGACTTTCTTGTGTGTGTGTCAGTGATATTATGACTCTGGCCCCTGTGCTGGGCTGGGCTGTGTGGGAACTGCCCAATGCTGTGGTGACAGTTCTTGTTGTATTAGCAGACTGCTCCTGAAGTGACTCCACCTGACCAGCCCCAGTCAGACCCATTTCCATAAGGCCTCAAATCGACCATGTTGTGTCTTTTCTTATTCAGCCACTACAAGTAAAACACTTGTGGTGCAACACACACACACACACACACACACACACACACACACACACACACACACACACACACACACACACACACCCTTGCCCACCCTATTTACAAGATCCAGTCCATCAGAGCAGAGCTCTTGGTAATTCTGCAAAGATTTAGACACCGCTTGCAAGTTGACAATTATGTACAGTACATTGACTTCTTTCCTTACACTAGTTCAGCTTAAACCACCAGGTTCATTGGCTTTATTCTTAATTCTTAAACTAAATGGTACTTTTTACAATTAGCACACTGTACTTCTCTCATTTTCACAAATGGAGTAGTACCATTGAATCATCACTTACAAACTAATAAAGTGACGTTACCATCTTATCTCGACTTGACAAAAGTTTTAACAATTGTTAAACACAAACCTTCTCACTCATTATTCTCAGTAGTCCTCATTGTGTATCTGGTGGTCCCTTAAGTAATCCTTACTTAACTAATAATTGTTTGCTAGGGGTAACCCAGACTACTGGTAATCAAAGTACTGGGATTTAGCATGGGAAGGTGGTCTTTTGCCTAAAATAAATATTGACTGCACCAAGTATTGTCAGATCCATGAAAGTGCTGGATACTGTAACACTGTAGATTTAGATATAGGTGCTCATCATTATGGCAGTGTGATGTCAGTTATCATGGCACTGCTGCATTTGCTGGAGCATCTGCTTAGCAGAAATGTGTCCTTCTCCCTCTTTGCTGAACTCACATTGTTTTTTAGTCATGAACATTACTCAGTTAACCTGTCACACAACAAATTAAAAATAGTACTGGAAAACTCTTTCCCTCTTAACAGATTTCCTTAACAAATCGTCTTTGCACAGTGAGTGGTCCTGCTCAGTTTACCTCTAATGACCAGCACTTTTCATGCATCTATTGATGTCTTTACTTGCTGCTTTGGCACATAATCTGGAACTTTGTCTTCTCATAAAACACATCCCTAAAACTGTTCTCACACAGAATCCACATACTGCAATGCAATGCATTAACAGGCAGTTCCACTTATTTCCCTTGCCTTAATGCTAAACACAGTCTGACTTCTTCTTCCAATGTTATGTTCCTTTGTGTCTTGCAGTACTACACCATGTGACTTAAGTCTTAGTGATTTTGCCTGTAGTTCAATTGCCTTACTCTTCATGACAAATAAATCTTGCAGCAATACATCAGTGGTAACAATTTTCCACAATTGGAACAGCATTCCATTGTGTGTTCCACCATGCATCACCAAAGAACAATTCTTGTATTACACTTCCACTTTACCTCCAGCACATATTATATTACAAGTGTCATTATTTTCGTGAACCTCCTGATCCTCAGGTGCACATTTCTGGAAGCATTCAGCCTTGTCACCTGATCACCAGTATTACAGGCACTTTTCTTGTCCCACCCCTCTCCAATCGCAGCAGGAATGCCAACATCACAGATGACAACAAAATGCATCATTCAGAAATAAATGCATCTATACCACTTCATTACCACAACATCTGCATCCATATAACTTCATTACCAACAACATCTGTAACACAGTTAACTTTATGAATAGCTTCCTGTACATCCTCTGCAGTATCTACAAAAAATTACTGCCTGCACTTCTCTGTATGACGTAAAAATCATTGGCATATATATGAGGGCTATTCAGAAAGTAAGGAACAATAGGTCACAAAATGGAAACCACAGTGAAAATCAAAACTGTTTTATTTGCAACAGTTAGATACAACTACCAGCTACTTAACTCCATAGTCGCCGATCCAATTTAGATGTTTGTCATAGCGTTGTGCCAACTTTCCAATACCCTTGTTATAGAAGTCACCAGTGCTTTCCACCAATTCTCTACACTGGCCTACAGCTTGTTGTCTGTGCCAAAATGTTGTCTTCATAGCCAGCAGTTCATGTGAGCAGATATGGAACTCAGAGAGAGACAATTATGGGCTGTATAATGGATAATCAAACATTTCCAATTGAAAACGATGCAGGAGCATCTTCATTGCCCCTGCAGAATGTGGCTGAGAATTTTCTTGAAGAATAAAATGCATGACAGTTATGTAATGTTGGCTGCATAGCTTCAGGCGAAATTTGTCATCAAGCCGTCATACTTGGCGGGAGACACTATTGTTCTAAGTATCTTTATGTGCTCACTGTGTGCTCAGAGCTAAAAAGAACGACATAACGTGATTGACAGACATACTAGAGACACTGCCCAACACACCCAAGCAAAACTTCATTGGATTTTCACTGTGGTTTCCATTTCACAACACTTTCCAAATAACCCTTGTACTTCCTTTAGTATCTAGCCCAGGCTCCATATCCTTAAAACAACACCTATTTTCACCCAGTGGGGTAGAAACTACTGCAGCTAAATCAAAATCACATGTGTCGCTACCCACACACTTGTTTACTTCAGTACAGCACAAATTCACTTCATTTAGCGTAGCAGGTGATTCGGGCTCTGCATTTTCATAAGATACTGGAGCTAATGATTCCACATTATTCTTCTTAATTTCCACAATGTTGCTACTTTTGCAGCACTAACTTCTTTCTCCTTACTTTCTGCTTCTTTCTCCTTACTTTCTGCTTCTCTTTTTCCTTCTTTCACACCTCTCCAAAAGCTTCTGTTCCTTATCGCCAGAAAAACATAGTGGTGATTATTTTTAGCCCACCACTCATCAGTTTTTTCTGCCTTTTCTCCACACCCTGGAGTAACTCTGTTGCATAAAGCCATATTCTTCTCCCCAACATTTGCTTTCTCCAGTATACCTGCCTGGTCTGCTCCCATGTGTTGTCTTATACATGTTTGCATTGTGTGCTCGCTACTCAGCTAATTCAGCTGCTAAAATTTGCAATGTTTCCTCCATGATAACCTCATGGTATCAAAAACAACATGATAAACTCTTTGTCAATCACATAAAACACAACTGACAAGAGTAAGAAATAGAATAATGACACAGACTCTTGAATGTAATACTATCGTAACACTTCTTGAGGAAACTGAGCTTCAACTTCTAAATCACTACATAGGTTAACACCTTACACATTTCTGGACAATAAACCACACCTCTTGCTCGTATAAGATACATTTCTCATACTAACCAGCAAAACTAATATTCATATCTACATATACACAATTAAATGTGGTAGGAGATCCACTGACTTCTCTTGACATTTGTAGTGAAACAGAATCACAAAAAAGAAACAAAAAATACTGCTCTCGTTCAAATGCATGTTGATACTAGAGCTGCGACTGGAGATGAGGTACTGATTCCAGCTGCAGATGTAAGCCTTGTGTATGACATCACTTGTAGAGGTGACAAACACTTCTGATGCCACTTGTAGAGGTTGGGAGTGGATGACCTCTACAGTGATTTATGGAACTGGGTTCACTGTGGTCAGAAGGCAAGCAGTTCATCACTCTGGGCAGGGTTGCAGTCGAGTGGAGGGTGGATGCCTGGTTGTAAACCAACATATCATCATGAAAACAGCATTGTTAAACATTCATTTTACTGCACAGCAAACTACAACAATCCTGACATTCTCTGAGGTGTCAGCACCCCCAAGGTGTAAGCTGTGCTCATTCAGTGAGGAGGTGCTGCTGACAGCAAGCAGTCTGTTGTCACTGGCCATTCCAGTGTTGCTACACTGGTGAAATGATGATGCCAGCAACCTGGAAATGGCGCTAACTCCAGTATGGACAGCAGCCTGCTGCAGTAGCCACACATACTTGAGGCAAGCATGTGGCTCAGAACAGGGTGCGCTGGAGTGCTCAGAATCATAGTGTGGACTCACTGTGGAGGAGACAGTTCTCAGTGACAATGTTGACTACACACACAGAGGTGGACAGCAGCAGATTTTTGCCTGCACAAGTGCAGATGGTTGGGCAGCTTGCATGGCACAGGTCTTGAACTGTAGACCACAAGGACAGGAGGATGGCAGTGACTGGAAGTAGGCTCACTGCTGGCCCACTGGTTGTAGGACACTAGATGTGCAGCATCAGACTTAGTGCAAATGCCTGTGGTTAGCAGAGATCAAGTCCAGTAGTAGCAGCTTGCAACCTCTTATCAACTCAAAGACCAGCATGGACCTCCCCTCAAAACTGGCAGCTGTTAGGCTGCATACCTCTGTCCAGAAATGACTAGTATTTATAAGGGCTTGGCTCATCTCTGTTTTGCCAAGCGATCAATTTCCATCATGTAAGCCACAACAGAGAACAGAGCCATACCTGAGTTGTGTAGCAGTCAGATACACAGCATTTCTGCTGCATTAACAATATTGCAACTCCTGTGTCCCTGGTAGGTGGCTTTTAGTTGACGTAACTTCACCTGGCCAAACCTGGTCAGACATGCTTCACGAGGCTCTTGAATTAACTGTGGCAGAATCTTTTTTTCTTCATCATCACTAAGTAAAAGAGTTGTGGTGCAACCTTCTAAAAAAAGCATATTTAAATATATGTGGGACTCAAAAGATTATCTCAGTTTTCTGAATCATACCTTTAAATAAGTCCTTGCTCAATTTTGTTCCCAAGACACTATAAAACAACTTCTTATTTCTCTCACAAGCTCAAAAGACCTTGACAGGCTGTATCTTCATTCTTAGTCTTGTTTCATGCCTTATGTTTCATACCTTTGTGATCACCAATTTGCACGCTGTATTCTTTTCTCCTTCTTATCACTCCTTACTCCTCCATTGCCAACTTTGAAGTAACCCATGTTTCATAGCAACTGTGGTGCAGCCACCATACAGGTTTTTGTGTAGACACTGAGGATGAATAAATGCAGGTGAGGAGTTCATAGCAACAATGTAGCCTCTGCAGCACAATAGCACTGACCTGACGTGCTTCACTATGCACCAGCACCAGGAAACTTAGCAGACATGAAACTGTTCTAAAGCAAGAGCTTGATTTGTGACTCACAGCTGATCTGCACAAAAATCAAGGAAGTGTGATCCAGATGCAGATTGGATTTTTGTCTAGTATTGACTGAGTGAAAGCTACTAATTCAGGGTAATAAGCTGATATTGTTAACAAGAAATGACTGTAAAGAATATACAGGGTGTACATAAAGTCTGGGAACACTTTCAGTTATTAATCACATAAGAACCAAACATTGTACAGATATCATACATACATCATTTTGAAGAGAAACCCTAAAAGTTTTTTTTCCATGTATATTGCCACAGTGTAGTTTGCCAATTGCCAATAGTCAGCACTAGCCGCAAACATGGTGAGTTCAGGTGTGGAGTGAGCATTCTGTTTGTTGGAGTTCGGCAAAAACAAGTGTGCTACATCTGTTCAGTGGATGTTTAGAACCAAGAAAGGGAAGAAGCCACCAACAAGGAAGACCAGTTACCACTGGCTCAACAAATTTGTTGTGATGGGTTGCTTATGCCTGGCAAAGAGAAGCGGACATCCCAGTGTGAGTGAAGTGAATGTGGAGCATGTACGAGAGACATTCGTGAGGAGTCCAAAGAAATCGGTGCTTCATACATCCCGTGAACTTGAAATGGCTCCAATGACAGTGTGGAAAGTATTGTGAAAGAAGCTTTCTATGAAACCATTCAAATTGGAGCTAATGCAGAAGCTCAATGATGACGACAAAGACAAGTGTTTTGAGTTTTGTTTGCAGTTGTAACAATTGAATGAGGATGGGGATGGCATTGTTGATCACTTAATTTTTAGTGATGAAGCCACTTTTCACACTAATGGGAAAGTGAATAGGCATAATTGTCGAATCTGGGGTACAGAGCATCCACATGAATGTACTGAATTTGAGTGTGATTCCCCAAAGGTAAATGTTTTTTGTGCCTTGTCATGTCGAAAACTGTACGGGCCATTCTTCTTTGCCAAGAGTACTGTCACTGGATATTCCTACTTGCACATGTTGCATCAATGGCTTATGCCTCAAATGCAATCAGACTCTCCGTTCATCTTTCAGCAGGATGGGGCTCCAGCCCATTTTCATTATGAAGTTCATGGATACCTGAGCACAGAGCTGCCGCATTGATGGCACAGCTGTGCTACAGAAGGAGACAACTGTTTCATGAAATGGCCTGCCCAATCACCAGATCTCAGTCTGTGTGACTTTTTTCTGTGGGGACATATTAAAGATCTGGTGTATGTATCACCTCTATCATGTGATGTAGCAGAGCTCCTGGAGAGAATACAGGAAATGACTGCCACAGTCAACAATGCCATGCTGAGATGGATATGGCAAGAATTCATTTCTGTATTGATGTCTGCCGGGTCACTCATGGTTTGCATGTCAAATGTTTGTAAGAAAACATTTCAGTTTGTCTTCAAAATGCAATATGTATGACATCTGTACAATGTTTAGTTCTTATGCAATAAATAATTGAAAGTGTTCCCAGACTTTATGTACACCCTGTATATATTGAGAGGCCAATGTCAGATTACCAAAACTAATGAACAGGGGTTGACAAGAGGTTCACACACTAACATCACTTACTGCCCAACCTGTCTATTTCTGAGCCAAAACTACTCTTTGAGAATGGGAAAGATTACCCCAAAATATAACACTAAATGTCATAAGTGAATGACAATAAGCAAAGTAGAGTACTTTCCATGCCAAATTATCACTTACTTCAGATACTGTTCTAATAATAAACATAGCAGCATTAAGTCTTTGATCAGGATCCTGAATGTGGGCTTTCTGTGACAGTTCACTATCTATCTGAACACCTAGAAATTTGAACTGCGCAGTTTCACTAACCAAATGCCCATTTTGTGAAATTAAAATGTCATGTTTTGTTGATTTGTGTGTTATAAATTGTAAAAACTGAGTCTTATTGTGATGTAGCATTAGTTTATTTTCTACAAGCTATGAACTTGTTTTGAACTGCGCTATTTGAAACAGTGCCAACATTTCAAACAACAACCGTTTTTACCAAGCTAGAGTAATCAGCAAACATAATTTTTTTAGAATCAATTGTAACACTATAGGGCATGTAATTTTATAAATAACAAACAAGAGTGGCCCCACCACTGGTCTCTGGGGCAATAATATGCTAAGACTCAAACAAATCAATCAGAGCCTAGCACCATACATTTCCAATAGCTCACAATTTCACATTTAGGTAGTATAACATAATGTTATCAAATCATATGAAGTATACATTTTCCTGCACAGAAGAATCAGATATTCATCTGGCACACTATCTAAAACTCATTAAGAAAGGAATGTAGTGAAATGTGGATCCTGTCAAGTAACCTGATGGTAGATATAAGGTTAAGTGGTTACCTGCAAAACACTTATTTTGTTCCAGATTTGTGATTCATTATTTCAAGACTTCCATCAGAGTTACTCTCACTGTCAGCAGTTTTTAACCTCCTTACATACCTCAATCAAATTTCCAGTTTTTGGTGAACAGGAGCCAGCTGTTACAGTCTCAGCAAAATGCAACTGCATTTATGTCTGATTATACTGACTGGTCTCCTCTATAGTCTGTTTGTCTCTTGTTACTTTGAAACAACTATGTTAAGCTATCTAAAACTGATAAAAATGTTCTGTTCTGTGGTAAATTCTCATGTAATGAACACAGATTAATTTCTTTCTGTCCACACAAGAAATTCTTTTGATACCACACATTCATTATTGCTAAGTAACATATTTTCATATGTTTATGTAAGTGTCAGCATGTTTTCACTGATATCACAAATGTTTACATTTTTCAGTGGGAAATCAATACAAGAAGATGACCATCTCCGTATCAATTCTGAATGGACACTTCTCATTCCTGCTGTGAAATTAAGTGATACTGGAAATTATACATGTTCAGCTGAAAATGTGTTTGGAAAAGATGAAATAACTTACTTTCTTTTGGTTCAAGGTTAGTTAATAGTCACATTTCATATTTTCAGTCATATATTTGAAGACATAAATATTTAATAAGTATCTGGCTTTCATTAAATTTTTCATTGTTTGGAATGGAATCTAAGGAAAGAAGTGCAACAGACAAATTATGAGATACTTGGAAGTCAATGGATGCCCTAAAGGTGGCAACATACTACAGACAAGTGAAATGCAGCTACAATACCAGTTCAAAGTGGCTCCCCCATGCAACATGTGCAAAGGAAGAACAGCATTCTGTCATATGTTTTCTGAACAGTGAAGATATGAAATGAACTGAAATCCATCATTGAATGAAGGTCCAATGCAGCAGCTGTGTGTGAGTGGAGTAGAAAGTTCAGAAATGTAGTGACTGCTCTGGCAACTCCCAGTGCCCAGGTGAGGCACAGTGTGTTGTGACACCAGAGTCCACTGCAGAAGTTGAAGCCATTGGATGGGAAATTGCCATGTGATGGTGGATGAAATAGCAGCAAATCTGAGTGTTACTCATGGCTCAGTACATCATATCATTCATGAAGAGCTTAAGTTTCTCAAAATGCCTGCAAAATGGATGCCACAGCTGCTCACCCTATAACTGAAAGACTGATGCCCTCTGCCACATCTGCCATACTCACCAGATCTTGCACTAAATGATTGCCACATTTTTGGACCACTCAAAGAGGTGATAGGAGGAAAGAAATTTCGTTTGCAGTAGACAGTGGAAGAGTGATTGCACACACAAACAAAAGATTTATTATTTTTTTTTTTTCAAGCGAATCTGTATACTTCCTACCCACTGGAGTAAGTGTGTTGAATGACAGGGAGACTATGTCAATAAATTGCCCATTTGTATTCCATTTTTGTTCTGTAAAAAAGTATGTTCTAGGTGCTTCAGTTTTTTTGTCAGGCAGTTGTTATAATTCCATTACAAGCATTACATGAAGAAACAATGATTTCTGCTTCTATAACTAATTTTTTGGAGTATAGGTCTCACTCACACTCACACACACATACACACACACACACACACACACACACACACACACACACACACACCTGTACAGTTACATTGTGTTGGCTGAACACAATGTGTCAGGACTGTAGTTCTGCAGTTTGACTGGGGTGAAGACATGTTTTGGGTGGGGTGGGCAAGAGGAGACAGGAGACAGGAGGGGGAAGAGAGATTGGGGAGGGATGGCTGATGGTTGGGAAGGAGACAGCAGTTCCACAGGATAGGAATGCAGAAGGCAGACACAACAGGAGCACAGCTGAGAAGGGCACCAGTGTCAGTGAGTTCATGGAATACATAAGGATGATGGCATCCAGGAATGGATTGGGAAAGGGTGACAGAACAGAGGAAGTGGAGACTTTGGGGAAGTGGATGTGAATGCAGCATGAATGAAGTTAGGGCTGTACAGCCACACACTCTTCCCTGTAGTCTTCCCTTTCTCTTTTCTGTCACTCTTTCCTGATCCACTCTCGCACATCACTGTCACAATGTGCTGCACAAGGTTGCTAGTGACAGTGCCTGTGTGACATTCTTATCCTGTGCACCTGCTGCCTCCCTCCCATAAGAGGCCTTCTACACCAGTTCCAGTTCCTTAGCATAAAGACAGATTTACATGGCATGATACAAGGCAGGACATTAACAGGAATTATAAACAATAAGGGTCACAGCACTGAACTTACAGACACACCTCATGAAATATTTTGGACTCCAGAGCTCATTTCTTTAAAGTCTACTTTTTACTGTCTGATATCAAAATATGATTTTGTGAGAGTTACGAATCTTGAATGCCAGAGTACTTCAGTTTATTTATTAGAATTTAATTACTTGCTGAGCCAAATACCTTGATTAGATCAATCAACAGGGCATTAGCAGATTATTTTTCTTCAAAGGTGCTAATTATTGTTGAAATGAGATTTTCAACAGCTTTCAGTGTTGGTGAATTTTCACTGAAACTGTACTGTACAGCATTCCAGTATAGGTGAAATACTTAAGAATTACTTGACACATGCAATATTCTACTATTTTTGAAAGTATTGGCACAAATGAAATTGTATGGTATTTATATGTTGATGACCTGTTTTTTCCCTAAGGGGAGCAACTACTGCTACAATTAAGCAAGATGGGAAATGATAACTCATAAAAACCCAATTTATTATTAAATAGTTGTAGTATAATGTCTGCTATATTTTTAATAACAAAATTGAGTTGCTATTGCAGTGTTGGTGGCAGCAAATTGTGCCCACTTAAACATAGGTGTTTCCGATTTGTTGTGTATATGTTAATTAATTCTGGATTTATAGTCACATTTTATTATTACCAGAATTAATAAAGAAATGATCTGTTTTTTAGGTTCTGTTGCTGTTACCCAGTTCTGAATTGGTAACACTTTAAGTAGCTTTGCATTTGTTTTATGATTGTTGAATATGGGGAAGAGTGTTGTACCTAAAGGATTGCATATATGATGTTCTTTTGGTAGGTACTTCAGTCTAACGACTGATTCTAGAATCAAATGAACAAATGTGCACTAGAGACCACCATGAGCAGTAACCACTATTTTCTACAGTTATTGTTGTTGCTAGACATGAGGTTGGTTTTTACTCATCATTTGTAAATATTTCAAGTTCAACACATTTAAGTACTCTATAATACATTAAACACATTTAGAATATATTGTTAATTCTTCAGGTACAGAATTTTATGGAAAGTAAAATTCCATATATCTTGAAAACTAGTTATACATGGTCCAGTCACATTAATGTGACTTCCACCTATGTATGACTTCAGCATCCAATAACTGCTCAAAGATGGTAGCTGATAGTATTGGCAGTGGAGGTTATATAAAGCGCCTTGGGGGAATTTGGAAAACAGTGCAATCATTGTTGTAATGTGGAAATGAAGCAATTTATCTAATGTCTGAAAGCAATTTATCTAATGTCTGAAATGACATGATCATTTGCTTTTGGGCCAACAGTGGAAGAATTTCCAAAATGGCAAAGTTTGTAAGCTGTTTGCATGCCACCCTGGTTAAAGTACACCTTGGATGGCGAGATGGTGCTATTCAAAACTGGCACCAAGGTAACTGTAATGCACAGTGGGCCATAGATGACAGAGGTGAAAACAGGTGCCAAGATGTATACAGGCAAATAGATGTGCAACAGTTGAACAACTGACCACCCGCGTATGTCCACTGAGTGACAATAGATTGCATTTTCAGATGAATTACATTTAATGCTCCATCAGACAATCGGACAGATGCAGTTGGCACATACAGCATGAAATGTCTGAAAGCAAACACCCTGCAACAATTGTCAGAAGGATCTAGGCCACAGGGCATTCCCTGGGTGATTGTGTCATTCTGGAAGGCACAATGGGTCAACACAAGTATGCATCTATCCTTGGTGACCATCTCCACTCCTACATGCAGTTTGATTTTCTTAAGCACAGTAGCAGCTACCAGCAGGACAATGCAATGTGCCACATGCTTCAGAGAGTATATTGTGGGGTTCAGAGAACACCAGGATGAATTTACCATACTCCCCTGGCAAACAAAGTTCCATGATTAAAACTCAATTGAGCATCTGTGCGACCATCTTGATTTGGGTGTTTACACAATGGGTTCTCAACCAGAAAAGCTAGTACAGCTGGCTATGGCACTGGAGTCAGCAAGGCCTCACATCTCTCTTGGTACCTTTCAGAACCTTACTGACTCTCTTTTTGGATGTCTCACAGCAGTCTTTGCGCAAAGGGTGGTTATTCGGACTTTTGGTAGGTGGTCACATTAATGTGACTGGACAGTGTACAAAGTGTGGACAGTTGAACCTTACTTCTCCAGCAAGGGCACGCACCATCTTGTGTCTTGAAACAGAGGAAGATCTTGTACCTTAGAAGATGTGATATTTCGAAATTAACTGGCTTTGCTTAATGTCTTAACAATTTTACCTACCTTGAAAATGAAAATTTGTGTTGTTTTCCAATAGCTTCAGTTTCAAAATGCATTTAACTTATAACTGGTTTTTGATAATATTTCTGCTTAATTTGATTTCACTAGCTGATTATTGGTGTGGAGTAGACTAATAATGTAACAGATGGACTATGATATATAGTATTACAAGATTTTCTCAATTGTGAAGCATTTTAAATGTCAAACAAATAATTTTTCCTATGTACACGATCAGATTGTACCACTGAATATGTTTTCAAATTAGGAAAAACCTTGATTTCTGGGGTTATTTTTGTTATTTCACTAAAAAATGGTAGCACATGAAAGGTGAATGCCACCATTTGAAAATGATATAAGAACATATATTAAACTTCTATTGCAAGGCAGGCTACAGGTGAAAGTCTTCCAAGGTACAATACTCTCCCCAGTTATTGTTTGCAATTTGTTCCTGTTTTATAATTTCTGATTTGTATCTCTTCTTTAGTTGAAAGTAATGAGGTCTGCCTTCTTCACTGTTCTTCAATTTGTCATAGATGTTCATGGTCAGAGTTCTTAATCTGTGGAAGACAGGTGTGAACTGACAATGTCTACTTCTTTTGCTACCTTTGCTTTATTTCCCATTCTATCCCTTTAGCACATTAAAAAGAAGATTGACAAATCTGTCAAGAACTCTATCATCATTTGTAAGTTGAGGCAGGTAGTTGGACCACTCAGTTGTTGATATGTGTGTCACTAACAGTTCTAAAAAGAAAGATGATGAGACTTACCAAACAAAAGCGCTGGCAGGTCGATAGACACACAAACATACACACAAAATTCAATCTTTCGCAACCAACGGTTGCCTCATCAGGAAAGAGGGAAGGAGAGGGAAAGACGAAAGGATTTGGGTTTTAAGGGAGAGGGTAAGGAGTCATTCCAATCCCGGGAGCAGAAAGACTTACCTTAGGGGGAAAAAAGGACAGGTATACACTCGCACACACACACATATCCATCTGCATATACACAGACACAAGCAGACATTTGTAAAGGCAAAGAGTTTGGGCAGAGATGTCAGTCAAGGCGGAAGTACAGAGGCAAAGATGTTGTTGAAAGACAGGTGAGGTATGAGCGGCGGCAAATTGAAATTAGAAATTAGCGGAGATTGAGGCCTGGCGGATAGCGAGAAGAGAGGATATGCTGAAGGGCAAGTTCCCATCTCCGGAGTTCTGACAGGTTGGTGTTAGTGAGAAGTATCCAGATAACCCGGATGGTGTAACACTGTGCCAAGATGTGCTGGCCATACACCAAGGCATGTTTAGCCACAGGGTGATCCTCATTACCAACAAACACTGTCTGCCTGTGTCCATTCATGCGAATGGACAGTTTGTTGCTGGTCATTCCCGCATAGAACGCTTCACAGTGTAGGCAGGTCAGTTGGTAAATCATGTGGGTGCTTTCACACGTGGCTCTGCCTTTGTCTCAGTCCATTCGCATGAATGGACACAGGCAGACAGTGTTTGTTGGTAATGAGGATCACCCTGTGGCTAAACATGCCTTGGTGCACGGCCAGCACATCTTGGCACAGTGTTACACCAGCCAGGTTATCTAGATACTTCCCACTAACACCAACCTGTCAGAACTCCGGGGATGGGAACTTGCCCTTCAGCATATCCTCTCTTCTCGCTATCCGCCAGACCTCAATCTCCACTAATTTCTAATTTCAATTTGCCGCCGCTCATACCTCACCTGTCTTTCAACAACATCTTTGCCTCTGTACTTCCGCTTGACTGACATCTCTGCCCAAACTCTTTGCCTTTACAAATGTCTGCTTGTGTCTGTGTATATGCGGATGGATATGTGTGTGTGTGCGAGTGTATACCTGTCCTTTTTCCCCCTAAAGTAAGTCTTTCCGCTCCCGGGATTGGAATGACTCCTTACCCTCTCCCTTAAAACCCAAATCCTTTCGTCTTTCCCTCTCCTTCCCTCTTTCGTGATGAGGCAACCATTGGTTGCGAAAGCTTGAATTTTGTGTGTATGTTTGTGTTTGTTTGTGTGTCTATCAACCTGCCAGCGCTTTTGTTTGGTAAGTCTCATCATCTTTCTTTTTAGATATATTTTTCCCATGTGGAATGTTTCCCTCTATTATATTCACTAACAGTTCTGGTGTACTTGGATTGTTCACATTGCTCTGTGGGATTTTTTGTCAGCATTTTTAACCTTACCCCTTCATGAGTTGATAGACACATAGTGTTAAAAATCCCTATTCATATCTATTTGTTTTCACATACATTACAACATTGTTCAGACTTTATAACTATCCTGTTGACATACTATTTGCACAATACATATTGTGTGACCTGAGGACATTTAGCAGGTCCAAGTATTTTGTTATTGTAATCCTAATATCACTATTAACATACCAAAAAAATTAAAATGTAATATTGAGTGTGTTTTTGCAATTATGAGATTGTTCTCTCTAATACCTCCATAAAAACATCAATGTTCCTATCAAGAGAACAGTATACAGACATTACAGTTAGTTAACAGCCTGATAATAATGTAGCAGCTGCCTCAAATACACTTTCAATGCAGAAATTTTTAATGTCAGGAGTTATTCATTTTGTTGAAAGATCATTCCTGATGTTTATTGAGATACCTCCACAACCATTCAAACTCATACAAAAACTTCATAATAAGCAATAGTCTGATGGAGCTCACAAATGTAGATGATTCTAACTTAACCAACACTCGTTACCACAGAAATTAATTTTTGGTTTGTTGTAGTCTTATTAAATAAACTCAATATGCATTACATAAAGCAGTAGGAAGTGAAGATAGTTAGGACATACACATAGGAGACCAAATGAACATATTGCAAAGGAAGCACTTTATTAGATCTCTCAGGGATGGCAGAGATGATGAGGCAGGCTCAAAATGACATGGAGACAATTAGTTAAAGCAGAAGGTTAACAGTAAGGAGTAGGATGGGAAAGAGTGAAAATCCTAACAGAACACAGAACACAATGGTGATCCTTTGTTGCAGCCCTATGCTCCACATAAGGAGTTACAGGAATTAATAATAAATAATGAAATGGTTTTCTCAGATCATCAAAACATGATACACAGTGATGTTAAAAGATGCCCTGACGACCTTATGACAAAGTGATACAGAAACAAGGTATATCAGAAAATTGGTCACAGGTCATGGATGCTATTTATTGTGTATGGTGTTCCTACTCCACTGGAGAAATAAAATGTCAGTAGATGATATGATACCCTTTGCTTGAATACATAATGCACACATACTCTTTATATTATAGTTCAACCCACCCTAGATGACTTCGAATAAGATTTTCCATTGCCATCAGGAAGTCATAAATGACCCCTTATGGCTGTGATAGTGCTGCAATCCTTTGAACTGGAGCATCCCATGATGTTCTATCAGATTTAAGGTCAGAAAGTGATCTGATCACTTTAAAATATATGACCTCCTCAAGTTTTAGATATTTGTCTGCCAGGCTAGTCCTGTCTGGTTCTGCATCATTCATCAGACAGAACCTAGGTCCATATGCACCTTGAAAAGCACATACTGTTGCAGGATATTCTTTCTGTAGACCACAGTTGTCAACCCCCAGAAAACAAATGTAGCAGTATATGTGCTGCTGACCTGTACCATACTTGATTCAGACACTTGTGCCACAATACTGGTCTCTTTCCACAATACTAGCAGAGTTGTAAGCTGTCCCAGGGGCACAGCACATGAACAGATTGTGAAAATTTATCTCCAGGCTAAAAACACTCTTTGTTATGAACAAGATACCACCTCATGTGTGCTAGGTCCACTCAAGATGAACAAGATAGTACATTTACCAAGCTATTAAGTGCCTTTAAGTGAGGAAAACACATTTTATAAGATGTTTAGCATTTGGAGCAACATGTCAATATGCACCCTGATGGGGAAATGTAATGCAGAGGGTGTCATGAGGGCTCTAGCCAGGACAGGTGTCATAGTGGTGAATTTATTCTGACACTTAATGGATGACTATGTTCCTGGAGCTGGATGGTAGCATCTCTCTTGGAATTTTCTCCAGACACGATACTATGAGTGCCATTCAACTCCTGTCCCACCAATTATTGATTGTGGCTTGCCTCCAATTCACCAATGATCCAGCCACATATAATACCATACAAATATTTTCCCCATGCCATTCTTCTTATTTATGGGCTACAAGTACAGTGTTAACTGCACAACAAGTAGCTGGCACTGTAAGCAGATTCAGACTTGTGGTCCATGTATGTCTTGTATGTGTGTTGTCCCACTACAATATAGTCTGCATAGTTATGCAGCAATACAATGTTTTTCATGAATATTGGAGCTCCCCTAACTTATGCACAAGAATGTAGCACTTCTTCTGATATTAATGTTTTAGAACTCTGAAAGCTGGAAATTGTAATTCATCTCCTGCATCTCCCTCTTAACTCATTTCTTCTATTACTAGCCATTCCCTTGCTTCTGCTCTTCTGGATTCCTTGATAGATCTTTCTCCTGTGCTTTCCACTGTTCCCATCTTCTTGCCTTTTTACCTTTCATTGTTCAAGATTTTTGTACACTGCCTGAGATTTTCGTTTTGTCCAGTTCCTTATTGATGTTGTCCTTTTCGTCTTCTGTTCAGCCCCCATCTAGAGGTGCTATACTTTAAAATGATATTCATGAATCTTCATTTTCCAAATACTATATGTCGCTTTTTCTCTCTCTCCTCTTTCTCAGTCTCCCCCCCCCCCCCCCCTCTCTCTCTCTCTCTCTCTCTCTCTCTCTCTTTCACACACACACACACACACACACACACACTCACACTCACACTCTCTCTCTCTCTCTCTCTTTCTGTCATGCAGTAAGATATGTTATTTTTCTTAATTTTCCATCCTCCTATCTGTTTGGCATTTTGGAGAGCTGTCTGTGCTACAGCACATTTTTATCGCCTGTTTTGGAGTGAGCTGGTCTGCAGTCCTCTTGCCTTGGTCTGTAGGATATATTGCGTGTTTTTTTCATCATTATGTGTAATGAGCTACTGTTGTTCAGGAAATCTCATATAATAAGTCCTGTTTAATGTGTTCACTATTCTGTGTGGATATGCTATTATCCTTCACTTATTATTGGTTTTTTTGCACCACATCTATGACTCAGTTTTTATTACCATTAAATACTGCTGCTGCATAGTGGTGGGAACAGCTGAATGAAAACAATTGATTCAGTCAGTTGCTGGAAAATAAGTGATTTATTCTGTCGTAGTTTTACATACTGGCTGAATTATTCAAATGGTTCAAATGGCTCTGAGCACTACGGGACTTAACATCTGAGACCAGTAGTCCCCTAGACTTAGAACTACTTAAACCTAACTAATCTGAGGACATCACACACATCCATGCCTGACACAGGATTCAAACATGTGACTGCAGCAGCAGCGCAGTTCTGTACTGAAGCGCCTAGAACCGCTCGGCCACAACAGCCAGCGGCTGAATTATTCATTCATTCTTTTGAGTGAAACCAGTCTGCGTGAGCAACACAATGAAACCAGTTGATACAATCTGTTGAAGCTTTACAGTATCAGTTGGAATATTCATTCATTCATTTGTTTTGATAAAATTAGCCTGTGGGAGCAACACAGTCTGGTGCATTCAGTTCTAAATGAAAACAATCAGTCATTTTGCCTTTGTTAAATTGTTATTATTGATTGCTCTCTGTTATTTCCTGTCATCACTGTCATTGGTTTCCTGACAATTGCTTTTTATGGGGTGCTAATAAGTAGCTTTTTCCTCAGTTTTTTGTCCTTCTTTATGAATAGACATTTTCTTGTGTCTGAATCAGAATTCAAAAATGATCAGTAGTGTGAGAATGGAAGATATCATATAAATGGATAAAAAGTGATCCTCAACATAAATCTAATGTGATACACATTATCTGCAAGAATGATTCATATTATGAAACTATAGTAATTAAGTTGCTGGAAAATAAGTGATTTATTCTGTTGTAGTTTTACATACTGGCTGAATTATTCAAATGGTTCAAATGGCTCTGAGCACTATGGGACTTAACATTTGAGACCAGCTGGTATGGTAATAGAGACTAGTTTCGTTTAGTTATTTCATCTGACTGAATAACTTGGCTGAATTATGAAATGTCATTTGGCTTTCCCTTCACTATTATAGCAACTAAGTGACTGTCCTGCATGTAACAATGTTTTATAAACATCATGAATTGCAGTAACTCCACGACTAGTGTACCTCAATCAGTATAGGATTGTCAGTGGCTATCTGTTCTCCTTAACACCATTTTTCTTATTTCCCTTTTTCTGTGTAGTTAATATTAGAGAAAGAAACTTCTGCATCCAAAATGCTGGGACACAGTATCATTTATTTCATGCTGCTGTCACCCTACCATGAATTTTATTTTCTCTGTGTATGATTATGTTCTCCTGTTTCAGTGAAATCTATGATTGTTATTTTCCTGAATTTGTTTTCAGATTTGATGAAACAGTGATTGAAATGACTAGAGAAATATACTTCTAAACAGTTTGAGAACTACAGCCATTTTCTACATGGTGTCAGTGGCGAAAGACTGACTTATAGAATTTCAAGTGTTCATATGTTAGTCTTTAGATATGACATTTCATTAAGAAAACTGTGGTTATAGTTCTTTAAACCTGGTTCTATAATATTCTAAATTCATTGTTTCATTACATGCCTTCTTAAGAGAGCAGGAACAAAGGAAGTAAGTGATATAGACTATCAGTTATCTTAATTAATTATCTTACAGAATTATCATAATTATGGCAAATAAAATCAGTAAAAGCAGGAGAGAGGGACCAAAACAAAGCTATAGAAATTTGTGCTCACTAAAAGTAAATATGAGTGAACTTGTCCACTTCTACAGTCATAATTGAAAGTATTTACATGCAATTAAATTAATTATATATTCACTAATAATAATTAGTTCAATTACTGACTCAAAAATAGTAAGGTGAAGTAGTTTTCTTCTTTTGTTTTAAAAATATTGAAGTTTGTTTGCCTCACAAGTGTATATGTTTTCTATGGCTTTGTAGTTTTTGCATTGTATATTTCTCTTACAAGCAAAAATACATCACATAATTTTCTTCACTTTCCAGTTCCCTTAGCACCAACAGACTTTGAAGTGTCAAAGTCAACAGTCTCTAGTATTTCATTGTCCTGGAAGTCCTCACTGTCAACCACAAATATGGTTCAGGGTAAGTATACAACTATTTGAATGTGCTTAATACATAAAATTTTTTATCTACTAACACCTTTTCTTCATAATTTTGGTTTCTGCATTGCAATGGTTGCTATTAATGGCTATTTCATCATAAAGGAGCTTGTATTACTGTAACAGTATTCAGTTCTAAATGAAACATGAATGAATTACACAAATCAAGGTGCATTTCTTTAGAAAGTTATCATTAACCATGAAGTTCTGTAACATACAATGCATGTCTGCAAATGGCAGTCTGTGTTCACATACAGGCCTGGAGGGGAGAGAGAGAGGGGGGGAGGGAGGGAGAGAGAGAGGAAGGAAGACCAAGACAGGGGAAGGGGGAGGGGGGCAGAATCACTCATTATTATTCACTACATTAGGTGTAATTTGCTAGCACCATCCATTCACTTCTCAATAACAATTCATTATGAAAGGTCATTGTCTCCTTTATATTCTTTTTCTCAGTTTTGGATATCACAGCTTTGGAAACATAATGTATGATACCACTTAAGACTTTTGGAACTTCAGTCAACAGGATTTTGGAACAGTGGGGTGGTATTCAGTATTACTTCCTTAAGCATATAACTCTATAAAATAATTGTGCCACTATTCTGTCCAAATTCTACAATGCCATTGCGAATGATTTTTTTTTTTAAAGAAAAGAAAATAACTCCATCAAAAGCAGAATTCCATTTCATAATTTCATGTACAGGATTATTCAGTAAGTCTACACAACATTTTCAAAGCCAAAGACCTTTGATTCACAAGTTTCAGTCACATATTGAAGACATAGTTCAATCCTTTTTTCCATAGAACTAGAATCAAAGAACTTCATGACCTGTAACAAGACACATGGTCATCATTACAACTACAGATCATGGACATTCCTGACACCAACAAACAACTGTGTTGTGATGTGTCCATATCCAATCCATTTCTATACCAGCCTCTGAACTTCTGTCAGCAAGTGTGTAAGTCCTTGCACAATCTGAGCCACTCCAGTACAAGGTTTACACTCTCTCTAGTTCTAACTTGATTCATGTGGCCAGGTGCAAAGAAGGACTGCAGGGAATGGACAAAGTGTTGTCTACAGTGTCAACACAGCAAGGACAGCAGGCACGTTCATGCACCATTAGGTAATTTCCCCGATGTCACAGTGCACTTTACACAAGTTCACATTGATGTCATTGGACTGCTACCACCCTCAAACAGTCTATGTGTCCTGCTCACCATTGTCAACAGATTCACTCATTGGTCTGAAGCAATTTTTTTAGATAATTTCTCAGCCAAAATCTTGGTGCAGGCCTCTATAATGCACTGGATATTGTGATTTGGCCACCTTCTCAATGTCACAACTGACAGAGGCAGAAAATTTGATTCCAAGTTGTTTGCAAAACTGACAGCAGTTTGCAGCAGGAGCCATCATCAGATGACCAGATACCACCCAGCCATCAACAGGTTGGTGATACGATGGCACTGCACCCTAAAAGTGCCTGATGAGCCATGTGGCCAGGTGGACTGAGGTTCTGCCAGTTGTCCTCCTCGGGCTTCACAACACCTATACCTACACCTAGGTAGTTCCTCAGCAGAGCTAGTATCTAGAGAAACACCAAGACTACCCTGAGAGTTTGTAAAAGCTGCCCCATGACAATAGATTGACCCATCTACACTCACTGGACATCTCAGAGAGCACATAGAGGAGATACACTTCCCCACAGCCATCCAGACATGGTACCAGTCTACTGTTCACACAAAAGTACCACAGCTCATCCTCACATTTGACACTATGTAGCAACAGCACCAGACCAGCTCTCCAGCTGCCCTACACTGGTCCACAACAGGTTTTCAGCAGGGAGACCACACCATGGACATTCTCTTCAATTGAAAATGTACCATGGTCAATGTAGACAGAGTGAAGCTGTCCTACATGTTCCATGAGCCACCATCGCCCTTGGGCCAACAGTCACTGTCTCCTCTGCCACCAGGTCCAGCACCCACCTGTACTCCAGAAGTAACCCGGACAATCACACTGCCTTTGCCAGCAGCTTCTGTACTGCATCACACCATGCAATGTAGCCATCATGTGCACTTCCCAGCATGCTTTCTAGATGGCACCCCACTCCCATTGAGGGGACTGTTGTAGCAACAGCAGCGATCATCTGGCATGTGCTGTGCTAGTGCGCAAAGTGTCAGTCTGAGTGCAAAAGTCAATTTTCACATGTGGAACAAGTAGTTCCGTGTGTTCCACTAGGGGAGCTATGTTTTGTTCTCGTGATGCAAACAATGAGATCACTAAGCGCAACTGATTTGTTCTCATGTTCCTAGTCTCATGAGCCCTGTATTTAGCATTCATCCTTGAAAGCTCTGTATTTAGAATTCTACAATAAAATAAAATTCTGTTGTGTTGAAGATATTCTTGGTTTGTGTTATTCCTGTAGCAGGCACAGTAGTCTCTAGGCCTGATTCTCATACAGAGAATATATTAGAATTTAGACTTTTGTAACAAATTTATCTGACTCATGTGTCACACTCATGCACAAAGGAAAAACAGAAAATGAACTTATATGTAAACATGCTAAATGCATGGTTTTTGTATCAAAGACAGAGTTTATAATAACATTTTATGCCATTCAAAACAGCAGAAATTGTGGAGGAGATATTACTTATAGTACAATATGAGATTTGCTGAGAACTATAGTTGGAAGGAAAGAATGACAGTGGGAGGCCTTGATGTTAGTATATACTAAGGAACCAAAATGTTAAAAAGAATGACCTCCTCAATGCCAACCAGCATGGATTCTGAAAAACATCCGTCATGTGAAACCTAGCTCACAATTTTATCACGTGATGTACTGAAAGTCTTGGATCTAGGCAGTCAGACAGATGCAGTATTTCTTGATTTCCAAAAATCATTTGACTCAATACCACACCTGTGCTTATTGTCAAAAATATGATCATATGGGATATCGAGTGAAATCTGTAACTGGATTGAGGGCTTTTCGGTAGGGAGGACACAGCATGTTATCTTGGATAGAGAGTTGTTATCAGATGTAGGAGTAACTTCAAGAGTGTCCCAGGGAAGTGTGTTGTGGCACTTATTGTTCATGTTGTACCTGTAATGGCCTTGCAGACCGATTAGATACCAAACTGGTCCAAAGATTGACAACTTGCTTTAAATGTTCAGAAATGTGAAATTGTTCACTACACAAAAAAAAAAAAAAAAATAAATAAAAAAATAAAAAAAAATAGTATCCTGCGATTATAATATCAGTGAGTGACTTTTGGAATAAGCCAACCCATATAAATACCTGGGTGTAACACTTTGCATGGATACAAAATGGAATGATCACATAGGTTCAGTAATGGGTAAAGCATATGGTAGACTTCACTGTATTGTTAGAATACTTACATAGTGCAAGCAGTCTACAAAGTAGGTTTCTTACGAAACATTCATGCAGCCTGTTCTGGAATGTTGCTCAAGTGTGTGGGACATGTACTAAATAGGACTAACAGAGGATATTGAACATATACAGAGAATGGCAGCATGAATGGTCGCAGGTTTGTTTGAACTGTGGGAGAGCGTCACAGAGATACTGAAGGAACTGAACTGGTAAACTCCTGAAGATAGTCATAAACTATCTCAAGAAAGTCTATTAACAAAGTTTCAAAAACCAGCTTTAAATGATGATTCTAGGAATACACTACAATCCCCTTTGTACCACTCACATAGGGATCATGAGAATAAGACTTGAATAATTGCTATTCACCCAGAGGCATTCAAACAATCATTCTTCCCACACTCGATACAGGAGTGGAATGGGAAGAAACCCTAATAACTTGTACATTGGAATGTAACCTCTGCCATACACCACACAGTGGTTTGCAGAGCATAGATGTAAATGTAGACATGGCCACTGCCCACCATGATATAGTTTGGCTCCTGGTAATGCTGTGGGAAAGTTCTAACACAAATAAATAAATGTCGTGTGACTAGGGCCTCCCGTCAGGTAGACTGTTCGCCGGGTGCAAGTCTTTCGATTTGACGACCACTTCAGAGAATTGCACATTGATGGGGATGAAATGATGATGATTAGGACAACACAACACCCAGTCCCTGCACAGAGAAATCTCTGACCCAGCCGAGAATTAAACTGACCACTCAGCTACCAGGGGTGGACAGTTTTACCATAAGGAAAGTATATAAATGGAACAGATACAAATGGAGAATCATTCTAGTGAGGATATAGATCACAAGTAACATTCAGAAAGACCAGATTATTATAGCCTGTGCCTGGGAATGAGCATATCAGAAATGTAGAAGCTGGTCAGCTGTTTGTCTGCTACTGTCACTGCTGCTCGCAGTGTGGTTTCAGTTGCCTGAGACTGCAGTCGTCTGTGTGAGTTATCTTTGTGTGAGTGTGTGTGTACATATGTGTGTCTATTGTTGACAAAGGCCATTGTCTGAAAGCTTTAAGTTTGAAAATCTTTTTGTTGTGCCTATCTGCAACTCAGCGTCTCTGCTATACGGTGAGTAGCAACTTTCCTTCTCATAATATTGTTACTGTGGTGTCACCGCCAGACACCACACTTGCTAGCTGGTAGCCTTTAAATCGGCCGCGGTCCGTTAGTATACGTCAGACCCGCGTGTCGCCACTATCAGTGATTGCAGACCGAGCGCCGCAACACGGCAGGTATAGAGAGACTTCCTAGCACTCGCCCCAGTTGTACAGCTGACTTTGCTAGTGATGGTTCACTGACAAAATACACTCTCATTTGCCGAGACGATAGTTAGCACAGCCTTCAGCTACGTCATTTGCTACGACATAGCAAGGCACCATTACCAGTTACTATTGATGCTGTAAAACATGTACCATCAAGAGCGATGTTCACCGTTTATGGATTATAGTTAAGTATTCCACAGCTACGTCCTTTTTTGCTAGTCTAATTTCCTTAACCTGTTCCAGACCTCACGCCAGCCTGTGTGAGCTAAAACGTGTGCCTTTCGGCTTCCTCTCACACCGGGTTGGCTCTCTTGCCACTCCACAACAGTTACATTCCATCCTGGGTTTTCCATTGTTTGATCCATGTCTCATACACTTTGTTATCTGTCATTTCTTCATTTTTTCCCTTCTCTTTTTGTTCTCACAATTTAGAAATGTCATTATCTAGTGTATAGTCATTATACCAGTTCATACCCAATTACTAGTCCATGCACACAGCTACCTGAAGACATCCAAATGGTTACTAGTCATTAACTAGCATAGGTTTTATAAATATTATTTGTTCATCTGAATTTAAAAAAATGTTTACAAGCAGCAACTGTTCAGATTTACTCATGGTGCACTCTACTAATATCTGTATTTCATACTTCTATCATACTTCACATGAGGATTGGTTGAAGAGTAACACAAGGCAATAGTTACAAATATATTCTCTGCATAAATATAATTTTTGAGGACTATTCTCTAAAGGCTTGGCCAGACAGAAAGCAGTCTGATGGTGTGGTTCATGCTGCAGTGGTTGTCAGTGGTTTCCCATTGCGAAGGACACCACACAGGAAGCAGATCCAACAGAGCTGCTGATGGCGATACATGAGAAAAATGAATTTTTCAAATAACTTGTAAAAAATACTGTACATTAATGAACCAAAGCTGTCTCAACTTCTGGAGTTAGTTTTTTGGTAGTGATTCTTCTTTTCTTTCAGAAGATGGAAAACCATTTCTCTCAATTTTGTGCATTTTATGGACTATAAAATACTTCTCATTTGATTTTGAGGAAACAAATTGGCACAAAAAGTTGATTTTTCCATATCTAACATTTCACATTGTAGCCTGATGATGAAGTGTCTTATTTTGTCAATTTTGGTCACAGTTAGTGTGATTATTTTTCAAGTAATATGTAGCCTAAATTTTCAAGGGATTGCAGTGAAAGGTATGGTTGCTGGCTCTTTTACATTTTGTTCATTTTACATGATGCACTGGTGCAAACTAAATGTAGATAATATCTCTAAACTGTTTTTAAAGTTCGAATGAAAGTCATATCTCATTACAGTATGAGAAAATAGAAATTACAGTATCTTAAGTGAGCGTGCTGGCACTGAATGCACTATTGGCAAGTATCATAGCCTGCAGCTTAGTCATGAACATTTTGTGGAAATATGCACACCTTTTTCAAATTTTAAAGATCACAAATTATTATTGTACTTACAGCTGGAAAACATGATTACAAGCTTTGACAAAAATTTCATTTATGACATTTACCAGTTGTCATTTATTAAACAAAAACTAAGTTCTGTGAGTCCTTCAGTTTTAATATTTCCCAGTTTAACTATTTCCTAGATCTGGTGAAAGAGGCTTTTTGGAAGAATTCGTCAAATAGATATTTGTATCCAGTAACACCTGATGCAAAATTAGCCTAACACTAAAGTAAGAAAAGTCATAATACTTTGAAGGCTACGGTAATTTATTTATCATCAATTCTGTTTCCACATACCTGACAAATATGAACAAAAGCAGAACAGTCACATTTTTACTTCATATAGAGAATTCTACCATCTTTAAGACAGTAAAGCTAGTTTGCACCAAAATTTGGCATGTTTTGAGCAACTATGTAAGAAATTATCTGAATTGTGTCAACACTTTAAGTGAAGCCTGCCATAGCCACAGAGACATTCTCTCTTGTACCTCACAATTCAGTTAACTGCAGAGCTAGCTCCATTGCATTTTCAGTAAAGGGCAGTTTCATAAACTACTATGGTATTACATTTGAATAAATGAATACCTTTAAAGGAAAGAGAACTGTATCAAAGATCTACTTTCTTTTTTGTACCTTCAGACATAATTCCACATGTACATCTACACTCTGCAAACCACTGTGAATTGCGTGGCAGTGGGAATATCCTATTGTACCAGTTATTGGGCTTTTCCCCATTCCGTGCACACATGGAGTGCAGGGAGAATGACTGTTTAAATGTATCTGTAAGTAGCCTAACCTTGTGCAACCAATCCACAGGGGAGCAGTATACAAGGGGTTATAGTACATCCCCACAGTCATCATTTAAAGCTTGTTCTTGGAACTTTGTAAGTAGGCTTTCTCAGGATAGCTTGTCTCCATCTTCAAGTAGCTGCCAGTTCAGTTCTGTCAACATCTGAGTGATGCTCTCCCATGTATCAAATGAATCTGTGACCATTCATTCATGCTGCCATTCTCTGCATACATTCAATATCCCCTGTTATTCCTGTTTTGTTTAGGTCCCACACAGTTGAGCAACATTCTAATATGCATCAGATGAGTGATTGTAAGCAATCACCTTTGTAGACTGATTGCATTTCCCCAGCATTCTGCCAATAAACCTAAGGATCCTGCCCTACCCATGACTGGGCCTATGTAATTGTTCCATTTCATATATCTAAAAAGTGTTACAACCAGGTATTTGTATGAGTTGGCTCACTCCAACTGCAACTTGTTGATCTTGCAGTCAAAGGACACTACTGCGAAGCCTTAATACTCTGCATCAAATATCAATGCAGGCCCTACACAATCACAGTTTAAAATGAATAGAAGCTATTATTATTTGTGGCTCACAATTAACAGTGCTAGATCATTGTGTTTATATCCATTTGGTACTAGTGTGTGATTCCAGCTGCATAACTGCAAATAATAATGTTCATATAAAATAGGAAGGACTCTTGTACTTTAACATTGCCTATATTTCTAATTAATATAATACTTTGAATTTAATGTATTGACTGTTCTTAAATGAAGTTTGAAATAACAATACGTTTAAGTATTACAAAATATGAAAAGAATGAATTAAGTTTCTGTAAATTAAGCCTAGAAATCATTCAGTTTGAAATATTCTATGTTCTCCACCATGTGGGAAAAGATAAATTGTTACTTACCATAAAGAAGACACATTAAGTTCCAGACAGGCATGATTAAAAGACACTTATGCTAAGCTTTCAGCCACTGCCTTCATCCGCAAAGGGAAACAGAGAAACAAGCACACCTCATGCATGCGTGAGATGTGCTTGCCTGTGTGTGTGGAATGACATGTGTTACCCTGTTTCCCTTTGCTGATGAAGGCTGTGGCCAAAATATTTCTGTAAGTGTCTTTAATTGTGCCTCTCTGAAACTTAACATCTCTTCTTTACAGTAAGTAACTATCTACCTTTTCCTGCATTGTTGGTGCATCCTCTGTAGGCACCTGGGAAGAAAAGACCTGTACTAGATTTACTAACATGACATATTTCAGTAACCCTAATGATTTCTGAGATGCATTATTGTAAAGAGAGCTTTGAGGAGTTATAACAAGGCATAACAAGATCAAGATAATCAAACTAAAAAGTTAATAAAATCAAATAAAAAATTCTGAAATTGACTGTTAATCCAACAATCAGATTGAAAACTTATTGTTAATATGATATTGGGAAGTTATGCATGAAATGCAAGACATGGAAGGAGTAAAAGTGACTACTGAATGACGTGATTAAGTACTGAGTGGTCAAAAGGCGCATGAATAAAACTGAAAACTTTGCTGAGCACACATACCTCTGCATGACTGTATTGTACCAACCGAGACCATGTAGCCATGCATTTCTACTGCCGAAAAGCTGGCCAATGTTTTCAGTCTTCTCTTAATGCCAGTCAACCATTCAATGCTCCAGCAATATGGTGAGTGGGTTACCTTTACCACTTTCACATTTTGTAAATGTGTTATTAACATGTACAATTGCAAAACGTATAACAGTAGCATTTCTCACTTTACTCATTACCAAATGATCAAACAGAACAAAAATAATAATTAATCTGATGAGTATGTACAATGCACATATTTGGCTATTTACCCGAATCAAAGATCATATTATTTAAATTCTGTCAATTCTGGAAACTTGAAATGTAGCCAGATGGAATAGCCTGACTTTCTCTAATAACGTTCCTCACATAACTCAGTATTATTATTATTATTATTATTATTATTGTTGTTGTTGTTGTTGTTTTTGTTGCTATCCATTCCATATAAAGTGTTTACAAGAAGTATCAAAGTTCTTTTATGTATTGAATTTTTCTGATTCTTGTTAATCAATGAACAACTTACTTTTAACTGCTTACAGCAATATAAATATTCTGTACAAGAACATTTTACTTACAGAAGTATTCAACATTTAAGAGTCAGTAAAACTAGATGCATTCAAAATTTAGAACTGCAAGCTCTAGGTTGTTAAGATAAATGTACATTGACTGTAATTTGCTTGTTACTGACAATGTCAACTTGTTTATTCAGAATTTTATGAGCATCTATATTTGCCATTGAACTATAGAGAAGACATTGGCTGAGGCACTTGAAAGGTCAGTAACGTTACAAACTCTTCTTTAAACTCACAAGTTTCGGTAGCTCTGTTTTATCTTCCCCTCTCAATCTACTGTTCCACTTCATCATACCCAATGTGAAATTCCCATCTTCCTGTGCTAGGAAAAGCTCAGTGGTGTCACATTCCTGTCATATTCCTGTCCTATTCCCTTGGTTCCTCTTCCTCTCTGCCTTCAGCCACCACTCCCTCCGCCCCTCTCTCCCTCCCTGCCTTTTTCTCCTCTCATCCACCATCAATGAATGCAGTCCCTCACACCCCAGTCAAGCTACAGCTCCAGGACAATGTATGGTTTACTCACATCATGAATGATGCTCCACTAGTTCTGGATTGGCTGAAGTTGGTAGAATAGAAGTCATTTAAGTTCAAGGCACTAGTATTTTGTGTTTTAGCATTGCCAACACTGGCAGTTTAACAGTATAGTACCTGTTTGTACTGTTGCCGTTATGGAGTGTGCTGTGTCATGGCAAATCAGTAAGAACATATGTACTGCCTGAACTGCAAGAGGAAAGTGCCACTTGCCTCCCCTGTACCCCCTTCTCTCCCTGGCTGTCTATATGTTGGTTTTTAGTAGGTGGAGATTGCTTCCTTAACTCCCCACACACCCCTGATATCATAGTCACGACATCACAAACAAACTATGGTACAGAAGGCCAATGCATCCAGTGTGTGTGTGTGTGTGTGTGTGTGTGTGTGTGTGTGTGTGTGTGTGTGTGTGTATTGCTCTGAAAAATACATTGCTCAAAAGCATCACAATGTTTTCAATCCTGTTGTGTGCCTGTTGATTACTTAGTGCCTCAACTGTGCAGTGAGTGGTTATCTTCACTCTTGTGATTATTTGTTTCCCATCCATAAATTTCCAGTGATATGATAACATACCTTCATGTTATAAAAAAGTAAACAGAAATTAGAGATAAAGAGCTATAGAAAGTGAACAGAGAAACTGAAATAGAAAGAGAATTGAATTAAAAAAGATTGAACACAGTAATTGTTTTCATCTGCTAAAATGTGGTATATAAAAGTAATTCCATGTTGCTAAGTCTAATGACAATAATGATATTTGTTTCTTACAGGATATTACTTGAATTACAAAAGGGAATTTGGAGAATGGGAGAAAATAAAGTTGTCAGCAGAAGAGAATGATTTCACTCTCGATGGGCTCCAGTGTGGCACTAAGTATCAGTTCTACCTCCAAGCTTTCAACCAACTTGGTCAAAGTGCACCCTCAGAGACTATTACCTCACATACACGGGGCACAGGTAAATGAAATCAATGGGTATAATAATGTTTCTTGAAGCCGTATTTTGAAAATGATTGTTTTATATATAAGTTACAGGAAGGATAGTACAACATATATTGAGCTTTACCATTTTAGAAGCAAATATACTAGGTTGTCCCCCCATGAACCATGGACCTTGCTGTTGGTGGGGAGGCTTGTGTGCCTCAATGATACAAATAACCGTACCGTAGGTGCAACCACAATAGAGGGGTATCTGTTGAGAGGCCAGACAAACGTGTGGTTCCTGAAGAGGGGCAGCAGCCTTTTCAGTAGTTGCAGGGGCAACAGTATGGATGATTGACTGATCTGGCCTTGCAACACTAACCAAAATGGCCTTGCTGTTCTGGTACTGCAAACGGCTGAAAGCAAGGGGAAACTACAGCTGTAATTTTTCCCGAGGGCATGCAGCTTTACTGTATGATTAAATGATGATGGCCTCCTCTTGGTTAAAATATTCTGGAGGTAAAATAGTCCCCATTTGGATCTCCGGGCAGGGACTACTCAAGAGGACGCCGTTATCAGGAGAAAGAAAACTGGCATTCTACGGATCGGAGCGTGGAATGTCAGATCCCTTAATCAGGCAGTTAGGTTAGAAAATTTAAAAAGGGAAATGGATAGGTTAAAGTTAGATATAGTGGGAATTAGTGAAGTTCGGTGGCAGGAGGAACAAGACTTTTGGTCAGATGAATACAGGGTTATAAATACAAAATCAAATAGGGGTAATGCAGGAGTAGGTTTAATAATGAATAAAAAAAATAGGAGTACGGGTAAGCTACTACAAACAGTATAGTGAACACATTATTGTGGCCAAGATAGACACAAAGCCCATGCCTACTACAGTAATACAAGTTTAGATGCCAACTAGCTCTGCAGATGATGAAGAAATTGATGAAATGTATGATGAGATAAAAGAAATTATTCAGGTAGTGAAGGGAGATGAAAATTTAATAGTCATGGGTGACTGGAATTCGAGAGTAGGAAAAGGGAGAGAAGGAAACATAGTATGTGAATATGGATTGGGGCTAAGAAATGAAAGAGGAAGCCGCCTGGTAGAATTTTGCGCAGAGCATAACTTAATCATAGCTAACACTAGGTTCAAGAATCATGAAAGAAGGTTGTGTATATGGAAGAACCCTGGAGATACTAGAAGATATCAGATAGATTATATAATGGTAAGACAGAGATTTAGGAACCAGGTTTCAAATTGTAAGACATTTCCAGGGGCAGATGTGGACTCTGACCACAATCTATTGGTTATGAACTGTAGATTAAAACTGAAGAAACTGCAAAAAGGTGGGAATTTAAGGATAAACTGAAAGAACCAGAGGTTGAACGGGGTTTCAGCAGGAGCATAAGGGAACAATTGTCAAAAATGGGGGGAAGAAATACAGTAGAAGAAGAATGGGTAGCTTTGAGGGATGAAATAGTGAAGGCAGCAGAGGATCAAATAGGTAAAAAGACGAGGGCTAGTAGAAACCCTTGGATAATAGAAGAAATATTGAATTTAATTGATGAAGGAAGAAAATATAAAAATGCAGTAAATGAAGCAGGCAAAAAGAAATACAAACGTCTCAAAAATAAGATCGACAGGAAGTGCAAAATGGCTAAGCAGGGATGGCTAGAGGACAAATGTAAGGATGTAGAGGCTTATCTCACTAGGGGTAAGATAGATACTGCCTACAGGAAAATTAAAGAGACCTTTGGAGAAAGGAGAACCACTTGCATGAATACCAAGAGCTTTGATGGAAACCCAGTTCTAAGCAAAGAAGGGAAAGCAGAAAGGTGGAAGGAGTATATAGAGGGTCTATAGAAGGGCGATGTACTTGAAGACAATATTATGGAAATGGAAGAGGATGTAGATGAAGATGAAATGGGAGATATGATACTGCATGAAGAGTTTGACAGAGCACTGAAAGACCTGAGTCAAAACAAGGCCCCTGGAGTAGACAACATTCCATTAAAACTACTGACAGCCTTGGGAGAGCCAGTCCTGACAAAACTCTACCATCTGGTGAGCAAGATGTATGAGACAGGCGAAATACACTCAGGCAACAAGAAGAAAATAATAATTCCAATCCCAAAGAAAGCAGGTATTGACAGATGTGAAAATTACCGAACTATCAGTTTAATAAGTCACAGCTGCAAAATACTAACGCGAATTCTTTACAGATGAATGGAAAAACTGGTAGAAGCCGACCTCGGGGAAGATCAGTTTGGATTCCCTAGAAATGTCGGAACACGTGAGGCGATACTGACCCTACGACTTATCTTAGAAGAAAGATTAAGGAAAGGCAAACCTACGTTTCTAGCATTTGTAGACTTAGAGAAAGCTTTTGACAATGTTGACTGGAATACTCTCTTTCAAATTCTGAAGGTGGCAGGGATAAAATACAGGGAGCGAAAGGTTATTTACAATTTGTACAGAAACCAGATGGTAGTTATAAGAGTTGAGGGGCATGAAAGGGAAGCAGTGATTGGGAAGGGAGTGAGACAGGGTTGTAGCCTATCCCCGATGTTATTCAATCTGTATATTGAGCAAGCAGTAAAGGAAACAAAAGAAAAGTTTGGAGTAGGTATTAAAATCCTTGGAGAAGAAATAAAAACTTTGAGGTTTGCCGATGACATTGTAATTCTGTCAGAGATAGCAAAGGACTTGGAAGAGCTGTTGAACAGAATGGACAGTGTCTTGAAAGGAGGATATAAGATGAACATCAACAACAGCAAAACGAGGATGATGGAATGTAGCCTAATTATGTCGGGTGATGCTGAGGGAATTAGATTAGGAAATGAGACACTTAAAGTAGTAAAGGAGTTTTGCTATTTGGGGAGCAAAATAACTGATGATGGTTGAAGTAGAGAGGATATAAAATGTAGACTGGCAATGGCAAGGAAAGCGTTTCTGAAGAAGAAAAATTTGTTAATATCGAGTATAGATTTAAATGTCAGGAAGTCACTTCTGAAAGTATTTGTATGGAGTGTAGCCATGTATGGAAGTGAAACGTGAACGATAAATAGTTTAGACAAAAAGAGAATAGAAGCTTTCGAAATGTGGTGCTACAGAAGAATGCTGAAGATTAGATGGGTAGATCACATAACTAATGAGGAGGTATTGAATAGAATTGGGGAGAAGAGGAGCTTGTGGCACAACTTGACTAGAAGAAGGGATCAGTTGGTAGGACATGTTCTGAGACATCGAGGGATCACCAATTTAGTATTGGAGGGCAGCGTGGAGGGTAAAAATCAAAGAGGGAGACCAAGAGATGAATACACTAAGCAGATTCAGAAGGATGTAGGCTGCAGTAGGTACTGGTAGATGAAGAAGCTTGCACAGGATAGAGTAGCATGGTGAGCTGCATCAAACCAGTCTCAGGACTGAAGACCACAACACCAACAACATACTAGGTTGTATGTTCAGTTAGTGAACACACACATATTCTACTAGACAGATGTCAAAGATAAGCAATGAATAAAGCAAGTAAACATAAAATTGTATCCAGAATGAGATTTTCACTCTGCAGCGGAGTGTGCGCTGATATGAAACTTTCTGGCAGATTAAAACTGTGTGCTGGGCTGAGTTCGAGTCTCAGCCCGGCACACAGTTTTAATCTGCCAGGAAGTTTCATAGAATTGTATGTTTGTCAGGACAATGTCAATGTTGAATGGCAGTAACATGTAATTATAATGTTATATTGAAATAGTTATGACATCTTCCTCTCTGTCACTACTGCCTCAGATTTCATGACAGGCATATTTACTTCAATGTCAGTAAACAGAGGATTGAATAATTTTTTATCAGAGAGCCTCACTAAGTATCAATTTCAGAAAATGGCGAAACATAGTTCAGAGTGTGACTGTATGCCTGCAAGCAGTGAGAGTGTAGTAGCAGACGTAGAGCTGATAGGATGTGCCTGTAGCTGTAATAGTTTTTGAAATATGTGGTATTTATCTTAGTCTGTGTTTTTCACATACGCCTCTAACAGGTGAATTTTACCAGTCATTTCATTAAGTAAACTAGTGTTTACTAACTTACTATAAGTTTTTTGGTACAAATTTTAATGCATAGCTTTGTGCAAAGTGACTTTCTTTGGTAGTGTAGCAGCAGAAATTAGATTGCACCCAGTGACTTTCTGCATTAGTGTTAAATTACTTGTGATACAGAAAAAAATGGTTAAAGATGGATAAGGACTTAATCTGTTGTGTACGGATGCTGGGGAAATTGGTCGCTGTCTGTAAATCACTAGAAGCTGTGTTGTTCTTGGCTGTCCAGCTTCAGGCTGCTGTCCTGGAGTGTGATGGCACAGGGCACTGGAGACGAATACTTTAGCACCTCTAGAACTCATAGCGCCTCCTGGTATCCCTGTTGCTACTGCACTTTCTGATTTGCATGTCCCTGTTGGTCAACATTTGCTGATGATGGTTGGCAAACAGTGGCAGGATCATGAATCTCTGGGCAGAAGGCAAAAGCGAGACTGACACAGTTCTCTGGTTTGGAGATGAGTGAAAGACTTAAACCAGAGACTCAGACAGTTCTGTGACAATCTTGGATGTGGATTTTTTGACCTCCACCATTAATTGGAGAAACGTAGGTCCCCCAACCCTCCCCTCTTAATATGTCAGGTATGCACTACTAGACGTAGCGTACATGTGGTGTACATCTCTCATGGGTCCAAAAAGACGCACTCTCAGACCAGACAGGGTGACATTCATCATAGCAAATCAGAGAAATGAAATGTTAATATAGTACTAGTTAACTGCAGAAGCATCTATCAAAATTCCTAAAGATGGTCTCACTTATAAACAGTAACAATACTTATATGGTTCTAGGCACAGAAAGCTGGCTGAAACCAGATATCAACTGTAGTATAATTCTTAACTCCAGCTGCTGGAATATATATCGCATAAATATGTTGACCACTGGTGGCAGAAAATATCTAGTGAGATTAGTACAGATTCAGAATGTGAAATAATTTGGATGCAGATAGGAATCAAATTTGGTCATCAGATGCTTTTATAAAGCCCCTGCTTCAGCAGCAGCAGTGGGGGAACATTTGAGGGGAAACTTGGAGAATATTTTTATAAATTTTCTGGTCAAGTTATAGTTTCATGTGGAGATTTTAACTTACCAGCTAGAGACGGGTAGACTCAAGTGATTAGGGAGTGAAGTAGAGAAAGAGAATTGAGTGAAACTGTTCCAAGCACTTTATCCAAAAGTTAACTTTAGCATTTAATCAGAGAAACAACTCATGGAGATAACATCTTAGACCTGCCAGTGACAAACAGACCAAAACTTTTGGCTCAGTTAGTAGAGAATGGGAAATCAGTGATCATAAGGCCATTACAGCATCACTGAACACAGCCATATATAGGAATCCAAAGATCTTCCTGCTTAACAAGAGTAACAAGACACAGATTTCATATTCCCTAGCAGGCCAACACAAAAATTTGTTCTCCAGCACTGACAGTATTGAGCACCAATGGACAAACATCAAGAACATTGCACAATACCCTTTAGGCAGGTTTGTGCTGAGCAAAATTGTGCTGAATTGAAAATATCCACCAGGTTTTTCATGTTAGAAACCAGCAATAAAATCAAAGAGAAATTAACTGCAAATTTAAACATCTCCTAAGCTTCAAGGACAAAAAAAATCAAATGAAACGAAAATTGGCATATGATGGGCCATGCGTGAAGTGTTCAACAAATTCAAAAGTAAAATTCTGTGTACCGACTTGACAGGAAATCCTAAGAATTTGTGGTCATATGTTAATTAGTAAGTGGATTGAAACCATTTGTCCAGATACACTGTGACCATAATGGCATTGAAACAGGGGATGACACAGAAAAATCTGAAATACTAAAATCTTGATCCAAAACTGTTTTACAGATAATATTGCACTGTAGTTCTACATCTACATCTATGTCTATACTCTGCAAATCACTGTACCAGATGTTAGGGTTTTTTCTCTTTCCTTTGACGTATGGAGGGCGGGAAGAATGACTGTTAGAATGTCTCTGTGTGTGTGCAGTAATTATTCTAATCTTATCCTCATGATCCTTAGATGAGTAATATGCAGGGGATTGTAGTGTGTTAATAGAATCATCATTTAAAGCCAGTTCTTGAATCTTTGTTCATAGACTTTCTTGGGATATTTTATGTCCATTTTCAGGAGTCTTCCAGTGCAGTTCCTTCAGTATCTCTGTGACACTCTCCCATGGATCAAACAAACCTGTGACCATTCATGCTACCCTATCAGTCCTATCTGGTTTAGGTCCCACACAGTTGAGGAATATTCTAGAATGGGTCACACAAGTGATTTGTAACCAATTTCCTTCCTAGACTGATAGCTCTTCCCCATTATTCTATCAATAAACTGAAGTCTACCACCTGCTTTACCCACAACTGAGCCTCTGTTATCATTCCATTTCACATCTCTACAAAATTTTATACCCTGGTATTTGTATAAATCAACTGATTTCAACTGTGACTCATTGATATTATAGGATACTTTATTTTTCACTTTTTGACGTGCACAGTTTTACATTTCTGAACATTTAAAGCAAGTCGTCAATCTTTGCACCACTTTGAAATCTCATCAAGATCTGACTGAATGTTTATGCAGCTTATTTCAGATAGTACTTCATTACAGATAATTGCTTCATCTGCAAAAAGCCCAAGGTCACTATTAATATTGTCTGCAAGGTCATTAATATACAACATGAACAGAAAATTTCAGGTGTGCCTTGGGGCACACCTGAAATTATTTCTACATCAAAAGATGATTCTCCATCCAAGATAACATGCTGTTTCTTCTCTAGTGAAAAGTCCTTGATCCAGTCACAGATTTCACTTGGTACCCCATATGATTATGATTTTGGACAACAAACAAAGGTGTGGTAGTGAGTTGGAAATTAAGAGATACTGCACCTCCTCGATTGCCCTGATCCAAAGCTTTCAGTATGTCAAGTGATAAAAGTGAGAGTTGGTTTTCACATGATTGATGTTTTCAGAACCTATGCTGGTTGGCATCAAAGAGGTCATTCTGTTCAATATACCTCATTATATTTGAGCTCAGAATATGTTCTAAGATTCTACAACAAGTTGGTGTCAAGGATATTGGAATTTTTGTGAATCACTTCTACTACCCTTATCGTAGACGTTTGTTGCCTGTGCTTTTTTTTTTTTTACCCCCCCCCCCCCCCTCCCCACCCGGGATTCCATTTCGCCATGGTGCTTTGTTCAGTTTTAATTATTTCAGCTGTTTCTCCACACCACTGACACTAATACTTATTTCTTTCATCTTTTCAGTGGCACAGGTATTAAATTGGGCCAACCTCCTGAGTTTTCCTTTGTAAAGAAACACTTGAAAATGGAGTTAAGCATTTCAGATTTTGCTTTGCTAGTCTCATTCGCTAGGGACTGCACACTAACTTTGGTGCCACTAACAGCCTGGGTTTTGTGAAAGATCATTTGACAATATTCTGCTATAGTAGTCATTGAAGGCTTCACGCATTGCTCTCTTGACAACCAAACATCTTTCATTCAGCATCTATGTATTAACAGTCCTACACTTTGTTTAACACCTGTTGTGCAGTAGTCTCTGTTTCTTTACAAGTTTCTTTACAATGACTGTGTACCATGGAGGATCCCTCCCATTATGAACTTTTCTACTGGCTACATATCTGTTCCGTGCGTAGTCAGCTATCCTCTTAAACTTGAGCCATAGTTACGCTACATGCTCCTGCCCTGTGCTGAAAGTTTCAAGTTCCTCATTGAGATATGACACTACTACTTTTGTACCTAGTTTACTGAAAACATATATCCTACTTTTTATTTTAGTTGTTCTTTGGTCTTTGGTAAACATTTCTGCACAACTGTGTCATGGCCACTGATACCATTTTTGATGTGAACACCCTCAAAGATGTCAGGTCTGTTTGTTGCCATTAGATCAAATACATTTCAATCATGAGTGGGGTTCCTCTTTTAAATTTTTGCAGGAATGAACAAAATGAAATATATCAAAAGAAATTACCAAGAGACGGAAAAGCAGCTCAGATCACTAAACAAGTGAAAGGAGGCATAACATAATAGTGTAACAGTTCAGTTCTACACAGAGTATGTGAGTGACATCCCTTTTCCAGCAGCAATATACTGTAGGTCTCGAAGGAACAAAGCATTCCTAATGATTGAAAAAAAAAAAAAAAAAAAAAAAAACACAGGTCATTCCCATTTTGAAGGCGGGTTGTTGAAGACTAGAGACCTATATCTCTGACATTGGTTGTTACAAAATTTCTAAACATGTTTTGTGATCACATATTATGACATTTCGGGAAACCAAAATTTTCCTCTGTAGAAATCAACATAGGTAAAAAAAAGTTCCTTATCGCCATCTAATGATCCAAATATGAGTATATGGAATATCAGATCAACTGTGTAACTGGGTTGAAGAGTTTCTTGCAAACATAACACAGCATGTCATTCTGAATGGAGAGAAGTCTTCAGATATAGAAATAACTTTGGGCATACCCCAAGGGATATATAAAAAATTAGATAGATCTGAGCCCGCATGGAAGCTTATCAGCAATCATACTTTCCAAAAACCTTGCACAACCATACGGTGGCTTGTGGATTAGAGGTGTAAATGTAGATGTAAGTGCTGTACTGCTCAGTGTCCATGCTTAGCCAGTAGCTTGTAATTATACTTTTGTGGAAGAGTTTAATTAGTGTTGTCATTGTCTGGAAGATGTCAGGGTTCATTTAATATTTATTTAATTCATACAATTTGCTGCAGTTTTAGTAATCTGGCTTTACACTGCCTTTGGGACCACTGTCATATTCTTTGATTTCTTCCTGAAGTGTACTTGATTGTTTCCTGAATCAGTCTTTCACTCTGCAGTGGAATGTCAGTGTTTTGAAACTTTCTAGTAATTTAAAACTATGTGCCAGCTTGTGACTTGTAACCAGAAACTTGCCTTTCGTGTGAAATACTCTTACTGACTAAGCGAGGCAAGCATAAATCATTACTTGTTCTCACAGGTATACTTCTGCCAGTGCATTTCCTGCTGTTTCAAAACAATGCACATTCCACTACAGAGTGAAAAAGCCATTCTGAAAACAATACCCTAGGCTGTGGCTAAGCCATTTCTCTGTAGCATCCTTCCTTCCAGAAGTGCTAGTCCCACCAAGTATGCAGGACAGATTCTGTGAAATTTGCAAGCTAGGAAGGAGATTAATGGTGAAAGTAAAATTTTGAGGGCTTTTACTACTTGAGCCATCTGACTATGATTTTGATAACCTTTTTCCTGTATTTTATAGCATTTTGATGCCTCCAAGCAGTAAAGCACAGTTGAGAATGGCATAAAGCATTCATCTAATCAACATGAAAACACTAGAAAATCCAGTCTGATTTACTATTATATCCACCATTTATCCCAATTTGTACTTACTATATGGCAAAGAGGAGAAATGAAAATCTACTGTTAGTAATCATAAAAATTAGTATTTTTAAACTTTGATAAATTCTTCCAATGATTATTTTGTAACTAAAATATATGAATTAAAATTTGGAAATATGGTATCTCTTTCTGCGTATTGAAAACTGCTGCTCTATTAGGTATGTAGATAAGTATACCAGATTTGTTTGTTTTCACTTTGTTCATACAGCACCAATAGCTCCAAGCAAAAGTCATTTGATCAGAGTCAACTCTACATCCATATCATTGAATGTTGGATCATGGGGGACAGGTGGCTGCCCTATTACAACTCTAGTTGTTGAATACAAACCAAGGCAGCAACATGAGTGGACACTGGTCTCTAACAACCTGAAATACCAGCAGGTACACTATAGCTTTTTTTCTTTTTATTCTCACAATATTTTAGTAATAAGTTGTTAAACAACTTCTGTAGCTTATTTCAAAGATCCATTTACTATCCTCTCTCTCTCTCTCTCTCTCTCTCTCTCTCTCTCTCTCTCCCTCTCCCTCTCCACCTCCCCCCCTTTCCCTCTCTCTCTCTAACTTGTTTTGCATCCTCCCATCCCAACACCACCACAATAAAATCCAACAGTTGGTATGTGTTCTTAATTGAGTAATTTCTTTTATTCACATAGACTTGTAGTAATTTTTCCATAGCACTGCCTTCCTGCTACATCTCCTTGCTTTGCCTTCCCAATGTAGGTGTGTATTTATATTACAATTATTTGGCATTATTATTCCTGAAAGTAGAATTCTCTGTAGTTATTCAAAAAAAGTAGTCTCTGGGTACTGGTGTAGCTTTAAAATATACAAATTGAGGATAGGCTCATGAATTAACTTATTCTTTATATGTCATTAGTTTTCTGTTATATTTACTCAAAGCAATGTTTCTTTAATCTTCTGGAATGTGTATAAGAAGTATGGTTCCCTTAATTTCTAGACCTTTTGTTTCTAAGTGTCGATCCAGAACCATTTTTCTGTTGTTCTACATTTCCTCCTGCCTGTTATGATCTACATCAATTTATACATGATGGTTTCCTGCACATTCATGCCTTGTTTTAAAAGGCAGAAGTGTGTGAAAATCATAGTGCATGTGCCTAGTCATTATTTCGAATTAGACATTATGAGCCATTTTCTTGCCACATTCTTAAACAGTGAGGTAATGGTGCTCTTCTTTCCACAGGATAGTGAGTATCAGTGTTGACTGGATGACTGTGATAAGTTCTAGCTTAGTGTTGTATTGTGTTGGCTTTGCCACAAATGATTATGGAACATGTAGTTAAGCTCACCTGAGATTTTTTTTTCTGTATGCTATATTCTGCAAAAGATTCAAACCATGCACATAAAAATTAAGTGTTGTGTTCTACACATTTCTCTCTAGATTGACTTCCCTGTGCTTGACCTCAGTCCTGAGACATGGTACACACTTAGAATGACAGCACATAACAGTGCGGGATCCACTGTATCCAGTTACGATTTTATCACTCTTACAAATTCAGGTGGTGAGTTTGAGTTTTTATTTTGTTTCTATATTACATATTGATACATCTCTACAAGCTCTGTATTCAGAGCTACTGCTTCTTTCAAAATTACTTCAGGTAAACAATTTTTCTCAAAACAGTAATTTCTCTTTAAGAATTCAGTGTGTGCTATAACTATAAATATGTCTTGCAAATTTTACAGTAAGGAGATATTTACCTCTTGCTCTTTCTTTCTTTTTTTAAATATACTACATCATTCTCTTTATCCAACTTATTAGTACGAAAAAGTTACATTAACTCTTAAAATTGTAAAAGATTATTGCAGCAATTTACTGCAGCCACATTGTCTCAAAAAGGATGCTATATTTTAGGATTAAAAGAGACTACTCATTAAAAAGCAGAGGTGTTGAGTTGTTGATAGGCACATATGAAAGAAAGAAAACTTTGTAATTTTCAGAGCTACCCTTTGACAAGCTAGAGTAAAATACACAAACATACACAATACATACACTTTCATACACATGGATAATCCATGTGTGTGTGTGTTTGTGTATTTTGCTCTAGTTCATCATAGGATAACTCAAAAGGCTAGCAAATTTTCCTTCTTTTGTGACTGCCTTTTGAGAAGTCTAAGCTTTGGCATTTCATTGAGTGGTGCATTTTAATCCTTAAGTATTTACATTCTGCAAGAACTTTCCTTCAACAGAGGATGGTTTATGATATTTGTACATTTACACACACACACACACACACACACACACACACACACACACACACACACAGTGCAGAGAGAGAGAGAGAGAGAGAGAGAGAGAGAGAGAGAGATTCCAGCATCATCAGTAATCTGCACTTCTCTTCTCCTCATAGCCCCTATCACTTTCGTAAGTACTTCATCTGGCAACTGATAACACTAACCTGCAGTAACCTGTAGGTAAATGAATGAATAGATGGGGTCAGGCAGTTGGTTTTAGTTTTGTGACCAGAGATAACAGAAAAAGTATTAGCACTCTGTTTCATCCAATGTTTACACTCTGCACTTGAGAATACATCCATCATCTGCCTGAATGGTGTGCTTTTGGAAAGCAGCATGCAACACCTAGAGTGTATTTTACCATCAGCATGTATCAACATCTACTATGACCTGTCAGCCTTGGCTAATATTTTCTCTGGTCTGAGTATGCAGTGGTCATGTTCTTGTACCAATGTTAATATTTGCTCATTGCAGCATGCAGTGGATGGAAGTATGCATGTAGAGCAGTGGCTTCTGAGATACACAGCAAGGAGACAAATCAGGATGGCATGGCTGCTCATCAGCATTTTTGCAGCATCGGGATGAAAGTGATTCGCTGTACTGTGTCTCATCAATACGTTGTTGTAAACTGTGATAGTTGATAGTGGTCCCTGTCATTATGGCAATTGACTCTGTCACTGAAGCATTTCTCTAAATCAAGATGATAAAGGAGTCACAGTAAACAGCACTGATTTTCACTGTATGATAATGACAATGATGGCAACTTATGTTTCAATAGCATTTATGATTACCAGAGAAACAAACAAACAAAACATTTTAATTGGTTATCACAATGCCCCCACTTCAATTAAATGTTTAACACTTCCACTATCTTTTGTCTATAAGATAGTCAGTACCATCAACAGAAAGTAGCTCTCCTAGTTTATTGAAGCTATTTCTAGTGAGTGTCTTGGTGAGAATATCTCCTTGCTCATTTGCAGAGCTGACATTTTCCAGGTTAAAGATGCCTAAGATGGATGATTCTCATATAAAGTTATACTTCATAGCTATTTGTTTTGTTTACCTGTGATGTTAAGTGTTTTTGATCAACCAAATGATATTTTGACAGTCCATATATATGGTGGTAGTTATTTCTTTTAGACTCATAATATTTTGCAAAATTGACTAGATCCACATGATTTGCTTTATAACTTGACAGGAAGGTAGATAGGTAGATATTCTGCTTATACTGTTGACAAGGCCCCCACACTCTGCCTCCAAAAGTTCCAAGCTGTGATGGTTTTACCAAGTTTAACAACAAAACCTGTGGTTGAGTTTCCTGTAGGATGGAGGGGGGTGGGGGCGGGGAGGGGGGGCTGTTGCTTCTCTTTACATCCATGGCTTTCAATAAGTCTCACGAGTCCCACTAGTCATACTAAATAGCAAGCACCTGAGGGAGTTCATTATTCACTTGCTGGGTTCAGGCTTGGTGACAGTTTCCTGGGCTGGAGATTGGTAAGCACCTCCAGTCCTCTGTAACCATAAGCTCTGTACATGCTTCAGTACCATATTTACTCAAATCTTAGCTGCACTTGAATCTAAGCCACACCTGAAAAATGAGCCTCGAAATCAAGGGAAAAAAAATTTCCTGAATCTAAGCCCCACCTGAAATTTGAGACTCGAAATTCAAGGGGAGAGAAAAGTTTTAGGCCGCACCTCCAAATCAAAATAAATTTGGTCCATTGTAACTTGAGACACAATTACAGTAGTTTGGTTCAAATCATAAGCTTAGCAGTTAAGCTTTACCAGGTAGCCATTGCTATGCGTCAGGTGCTCTGTCCGTATTTATACGGGTACCCTTCCTTTTTCACGGGCTTCGTCTGGTTTGAAATGATTGCTTATTTTTCTTTGATCTGATAAGTGCCATTCTCTTTGTTATAGGTGTTAACGTCACTCTAAGCTGAAAATGCATTACTGTACCGTACTGTGTCATTCATTGTTTGTCGCATTCTGATAATGAATGTTTATGACCTGTCACCGCTCGCAGCGTGGCTTGCTTTTGTGCATGCTACCGCCATTTACAATTAAAAAAAAAAAGAGAGGAATTGTCTCATTAGTGAAACAATGGCAAGAGACTGCTATTGGTTGTTACTTACACTGCTGCTTTCTTTGATAATGATCAACAAGAACCAAATAATAGACTGCGTATGATAGAAGATGTTCTGAACGAGAATTTAGCGAAAATTTTTCTCCGTTTGAAAATCTTTGCAGACGCCTCTTTAATACATTACATTCTGCACAGAAATTAGAGTCATCTTAGATTTAAAAATCTAGTCAATTTCCGTGCTCCATTTCTGACTGTATCACTATTAGGCATAAGAATAATATGAATATAAACATGACATGATATGTATATTCTTCCCCATTTGCTGTTGTCTCACTCTAGTTTCATAGTTTATTAGGCAGACAGGATTTAAATGAGATAGCAGCAAACACAAAAGAATACATGGCAAAATGTTTATATTCATATTATTCTTATGGCGAAGAGAATACTGCATGTGGTTCACAATTCATAAAAGTTGCAATTAGCAACCATATCTTCTCACAGGTAGGAAAGAATTCAGAATGTACAGTTGGCCATATTGACAAACATCCCAAACAGTCTTGCCAGTCGGATTTTCATAGTACATTGAAATGCTGCTCCATTCGACGATGAACAATACAGAATTTGTATTTACTTCATTGGATAATGCATGAAAATGCAGTGGTCGAAACTCAGAGTGGATAAAAAAGCTCGTCCTCCACCTTTTTTTTTTTAATTTATTTACTGACGCAGAGGCTTTGGCGCCAGTATTTATCTTCATGCCTGCAAAGCATGCCTGTGTAGCGCTACATATATTCAATGGCAGAAGTTAGTTGTGGTGGCACCTGCCAACATTTTTCAGAACTTCCGCTTACTTTGCACTTGATTCTAAGCCGCAGGTGGTTTTTTGGATTGGAAAAACTGGAAAAAAGTGTGGCTTAGATTCAAGTAAATACGGTAACCCTGTCATGGGTGCGGTGGTGGAACATTGTGTGTCAGAGGAAATGGGGATCTTGGTTTCATTGTCTGGCTCATGGGGACGATACAAACCTCTATTAAAAGAACCTCAGTCTTAGGGCATGTTGTGCACCAATAAAATGCATTGATGTTGAGACAGAACAGTGATTAGTGTGTGACATCTAGGAAACCTACCACACCCAAGTTTTAAAAGGCTTACATAGGCAAGCAAGCCTCTGTGTGAGTGGACAAATGATTCTCTATGACTTGTGGAACTAAAACTGCTCACAATAACAGTAAATTCAAACTCCCAGTGGAAGATGTTGGTCACTGGAGGGTTTGCCTGCCCACTCCACAACGAGACCTCATGTGGACAGCCTACCTGATACATCTGTTTCAATGCTGAATACCAGTAACAGAACAATGACAATTCATAATAATCTGTTCATTGTTACAAAGAAGGAAGAGAGCACATTCAAGAGAATATCTCCAATTATATACACAGAAGAGAGTGGAGGGAATAGCTGGAGCTCCAAAGTCTATTAAAAGGTTATGGAATGGTGTCCTGCTAACAGAGAAAACGATGTCCAGTCAAATACCTAAGTTTCTGCAAAGCAAAAGACTTGGAGAGTATCCCATAGTTGTTGAAATGCACAACACCCTCAATTACAGCAGAGATGTTGTATCAAGTAGTTTCTTTATGTATCTAGACCCTAATGAACTTGTAGTATAATGCCAAAGTGGAGGTATAATCAAGGTGCAAAATGTATTGAAATGAGTGAATGGTGAATTAGGCTAAACATCTACCTAGATGCTTGTCTTTAATTCCCCTACATTACCTGAATATATAAAGGTTGGTTTCTTGTGTGGTAGAGTCCACTTTTATGTCCCCTATTCTATTCATTGCTTTCAATGCCAGAGGTTTGGATACACAGTTCCAGTGTACAAAGGGAAGCCAACCCATGGAAGATGTGGTTTAGATGCTCAAGATCCAGGCTTGCCATTCACTTGTTGTGTTAATTGCAGTGGTGCACATCTAGTCTCGTCAAAGGAACGTGCTGTTTATGTATAAGGACATACAATTCAGGAGCTTCAGGTCACAAGGTGGCTGCTGTACGTGAAGGCAAAAAAGGTTTTCAAGCCTATCCAACCTCCAACATTTTCAACCTTATTCTCTACCATTGTCAAGCAAACAACTACCAAGTCTAATGCCTCAAAACAAACAGCCAGTGCAGATTTTAGCATGTCTACCATCATATAGCAGGTAGTAACCAAGTCTGCTGCCTTGACACAAACTCACAGTGCAGATGCTAGCACATCCTCTTGTGCTTATAACTGCACCTTCCCAAGGCACTGCTGCAGTTTTTAGCTTGCATATTGACCAGTTTTGAGTTCTAAGGGGAGGCAGGTGTCTTGTGGTGAAGTCTGGTTAAAAAATGTGTCTGTCTACTTCTTTGCCACCCTCTCCAAAGAGAGGAAAACCATTGTGTGGGAAGGCCAGCCTAAAAAGCATAACATCAAGCCCTATAATCATGACGGTACAGTAACTTCTCATGGCGAGGACTGTGCGATGGCACTAGACATATCTTTGGGTGATCTACTGAGCCTTACTCATACAAGAACAGCCTCGTGCATCTGCTTTCAGGAGACGTACTCTAGGGCCTTGGACAATTCTGTGTTGCAGGATTTAACCATCACAAGAAAGATGACCCAAGTGTTGACTGCGCAAAGGGTGATATAGCTGTGTCCATCACCAAAACACATCACTACTCACCCGTTACTCTCATACTCACCCATTAGTCTCACGACTAAGTTACAAGAAGCCGCCAGTGGCTGTGTACGCACCATCTCACCTTATATTATGCCACGTTTACATCCCACAGCACTTACAGATCTCATGTGACAACTCCACCAACCATTCCTGTTACTTGGTGACATCAATGTACACTATGTGCTCTGGGGATCTTCTGCCATCTGCCCCAAGAATTGGGCAATCAAGTAGCTACTAATGTCAGAGGATGTATGTGTACTTAACACTGGGGAAATGGCGCACTACTTCCACACAGCTACTGGCTCATTCCTCACAATGGACCTCTCCCTATGCTCTCCTGCCCTTACAGTAACGGTTTGTGGAAGGGGCTAGTGCCCTCTTCCCCATGTGGCTTCACCTAGCTGTGACTGCAACTTCTGTCTGGAGGCAACTCAAGTGTCTGTTCTGCAAGGTGAACTGGCCACTATACAGTCAACTGGCCTTATTCCAACACCGAGCAGCACCCAGGAATGACTGGACCAGCCTACAGGAATACCATCCCTTGGTGGAACCAGGAATGTTGTTTAGCAATTGTGGACAGGAGTAGTGCATTATGTTGGTTTAGGAACAGACCAAGTAGAGAGAATCTTGCAGCCTTTTGGCAGGCGAGGGCAGAAGCTAAGCGAATCATCAAAAAAAGCAAACAGAGTGTGTGGAGAGAATTTTTAATGCCCAGTGTCCTTTAATCATCCCACACCAGTAATGAAGTTATGGGAGTCAATTCAGAAGATATCAGGGAATAAAGATCCAGGCCCAATATCTGCTATATTAAACAATACTGTCCTCCAATCAGCACCTTGGGAAATAGTGCAGATGTTGTGTTTGTGATTTGGCTTTCACCTATTACACCAAGCCTCAAGTCTACCAACACAGGGAACACATGGAGAAACAGTGACTAGGCTTTTCGTTTGGCAACTTGGAGCCAGATAACTGCCATTTTTTTTATGTGGGAACTACAGTCAGTACTAACCACTGCACTTGACACTGCTCCAGGACTGATAGGATTCAATATGGCACATTATGATATCTAAGAATGGAGACAATAGAAATCTTCCTATGCCTTTTCAATAAAATATGGGCTGAAGGACATTATCTGGATTCATAGCAAGAGATGATTCTGATATCACTTCTAAAGCTAGAGAAGGACAGGTTGTCTCCATACCCCTACAGGAGTGTTGCATTCACTAGTTGCATGGGAAAAACCCATGAGCAGATGAAAAACAAATGCCTGCTGTGGACTCTCCCATCCCATTGCCCATTACTAACCGCTGTGCAAAGACTTGTGAGCCAACTCTTATCATCCAATGAGAATTCCTCCTGGTGTCCTGGTGCAACATGTGTACAAAGTGCAGTCCATCTCTGACCATCCTGTAGTTGGATTGAAGTTGAACAACCAAAAAATGCAGGTTTACCGGTCACCGGGCTACTAAGCCCTTTATCACCTGTGCAAAGAAATATCTTTAGTAACTTGGTGTACCAGACATACCAATGCTTAAAACAGGGATGGAGCAACCCCCTCCCATCCCCCCCCCCCCCCCTTGATGACTGATAGGCCCATTCTTAACTTGGGCATGATGGATTATAAGTTTACCATCTCATCTTTAGTTTTAATATCAGTTTTTAATAGCATTTCATTGGAGTATCCAGAACACATGCTAGATTTTACTGATGGATCAAAGCATGGACACAATGTTGGGTGTTGTGCTATCTTCTCATCTTTTGTCATTAAACTCCACCCACCTCGCCACTTTTCATTGTACTGTGTATAGCTGTGGTTGATCAAGAAGGCACTGGAGCAAATGTGCTTCTTGGTGGAGGGAAATTTCTTGTTGGCATAGGCTGTCTCAGTGCTTTGCAGGCTATTCAGCAAGTTTTCCCAGCGGATATGATAGTTCAGATGGCCCAGCACACTATTAGCCTCCTACACAAGCAGAAGAAAGAGGTGGACTACTGCTGGGCTCCTAGACATATGGGAATTGAGGGGAGTGAGTAAGCTGACAGAGCAATGAAAGCAGCCTTACAGGAAAATATCACACTTCAACTTCTTGTCCTCATACAGGCTGTTATGTCATGAGTGACAAAGCAAGTGTTGGCTGAGTGGGAATGACAGTGGGTTGATATGGGTAACAACAAGATGCCAGGTGGTCATAATGACTATTCACACATAGCACACATCCTTTAGAACACCATGAAGGGGTGAAATTATCCTCACTTGCCTTCGTATCAGCCATTGCCCACTTATGCATGCATTTTTCTTGCAGCAAGAAGACCCATCATAATACAGTGTTTGCAGTGGCATAATCATGGTGGACCATGTTTTACCATCCTGTATGTTACATGCTCATAGAAGGGAAGCCTTTAATCTACCAAGGGACTTACCCTCCTATTTAGATGATGTTGAAATAGTTGCATGACAGTTACTGCCATTTTGTGTGACATCAGGTCTCTTGCCCAGTTTAATTGAACAGAGGTTTTAATGTGTGTTTTAGTGCCTTACTCATCTATTTTGTTCCATGATCAACCAACAATCTTACAGACTTCCAGTGTTTTATTACTTTTTTAACATGTGAAAGTGGTGTGGCTAGATCTACTGGAACATGTATGTGACATTTGCTATATCCATGGCTATCATCACGTGGCCTCTGCATTCCGTGTAACAAGATGTATTTTTGAATGAGAACATCTCCTCCGTAGTCTCTGCCTCTAAAACCAGACAAACATTACTTGAATAGTGTTAGCCATTTTCACAGCATTGTGATGCAACTTTCCTCATTTTTCATGGTGGTGACTGGCACTGTGCGTTGCAAAAGTTATGTCAGTTCTAGTTGCCAATGAGAGATAGAGCGAGCTTCCAACATCTTGACAGTATGGAGCATAGCTAATTTTTGAACTGGCAGGGGAATGGTCCAATCAGACATGTCAAAACCCACCCTGAAATTTTTTATGCAGGAAGAAAACAATGAAAGAAATGCACTATCAAAATTTTAGCTGTTAAGACATACTGCAAGTATTTTTTAAAAATTGTTGAAATCACTCATTTTTATCACATGAAGAACCACTTATGATAGCAATTTGTACAGCCATTCCTGCCTAGCATGTGAACAGCCATGACAAGAGAGCATTGCACTGCTAGTACAAATATCTGGAGTGACACATGCAAATTTGAAGCACCTAAACAATACAAAAAATGACTAAGATTTTATGTGTTGCATATGTAATTCTTACAAAGGTGACTAGCAGAGAAAAATAAATCAAGGAGTGTTTGATGTTACATTACAGATGACTTCCATAAATCATGGCTTTAATTTATTGAAATGAAATATTCCTTACTCGTACATCATTTTATAACAATTCATTTGGTACAGTTCTTATGTTAATTTTTGATAATGTATATTTCAGTAACAATGAATTCCTTGCTTATTCCCCATTGTTGTCACCAGAAAGTTAAGTGTCATGATGAAAACAAACATTTTCTTTACACCAGGCAGACCTGCTGAGTGAAAATCAATGCCTTCAGGCATGTCAAAATAATTACCAGTTTTATTTACACAGAATTACAGTGGAGTAAGAAATGGTTCTGGCCATTGCTCTGCTTTTTGTGTTCTATACCAGATGAACTTAAAGGAATTTTGTAAAATGTGCTAATTCAAACTAATAATGGACAAAAGACTGTAATTGAAGACTACTATTCTCCTGATAACCTCAAATCACACATATTTATCAGAAATTATACTGTTTGACAGTTTCCTTAAAAATATTTTCCACAGTCAAAAAAAAAAAATTATTTATTAAAAGTCACATTGGTTGTTCTGTATAGGATCTGAAAAGTCAACAGTCTTTTTGTTGTCCTTCTGGAAAACAGACTTATCATTATGTCCAGACCAAGAACGCAACAAAATGAATTAATTTCTGCAATACGTTGGAAACGTTTTTGAATGAAATGTTAAAAACCATTCTTTCCTATTTTTTCAGATTCTGATAGGTCAATTATAAGATTTTTGCCATTAAACAGTCCTTTTTAGTTTTGGTCCTAAATGCCTTGAAATCCCTGAAAACAGACATAAAGCTGCTGAAACTCATAGTTATCACTGTCATTGTTGTATATGAATGTGTCATAGCATTAATCAGTTGTACAACAGTCTGCCTTTTTTCATCATGAAATGATAAAGTGTGGTTTCCTCACAATTCTTTCACGGAACCTGATTGATAGGCATAAGACAGCAGGTGTGGGGTCAACAGCAAGCTTCTTCTTCATGTCAGCTATGAATTAATGGCATCTCCTCTACACTTTTATTTGCAGTAAACATTGTTGTCTTGTGACTTCGTATGCTGTATGATTTCTTGAATCTGCTCAGACAGGTCAAAGAGGGCTTGAAATCAGCAATGTGTAACTCAACTGCAATTTAGGGAGCTTAGTCTTGTAGATCTCCATTGATAACAGTTTGTAGGTAGTCAGGAGCAGGCATGGTAATTTTGATGATAAATGATCACTCACACTCCTGTCATTTACTATGCATACTTTTATTCTCACAGCTTATACACAATGCATTTAGCATGGAGTATGTACTACAGAGAACTGATCTGGCAAAGATACAGTTGTTCTAGCTGCGATAGGGTAGCAATATTATTGGGGGGGGGGGGGGGGGTAAGAGGCAGTGGCTCTTTGGCACTACCACAACCCCCTCTCGCGTCCATCGGCCATCGTAATTTACTATATTATTATTGTTATTATTATTATTATTTGATTGTTGCCGACTTACGTGGTGGGCCTTAATAAAAATGATATTCCATTTAATTTTGATTTTACAGTTAAATGCTTTCCTGAAGTTCTCCCTTTTAACAATATTAATCTCAAATTATTTGTTATGTTAATGAATGTTAGACTTGCTGCATCTTAAAACATGAGCATACAAGCTGAACAATGTAATAAACTTTTCATATTAATTTCCTCGGCTAGTCAGTTCACTTCAAAGCAAAAGATCTTTAGTTATTAATTACAATTGCGGCCCACACACACGCGAGAGTATTTTTTCTTACCTCCGTTAACCACTGTATTGTAGTCGGAGTCCTGGCTCTGGGTCTCGGCTATGGTACTGAAAATAAGAATCTTAAAGCTAAGTATTTTCTGCAACGTCGGGCGGCTGTGGAGAAAATTTAATATTATGTTAATAGCGGGCGAGTTTTCCGCTTCCGCTAATTTTTCATAACTTAATATCGCCACGTAATAGCGTCGTTGGCTGCATCGGCCGCTGCGATTGTTGAGCTGTAAATTACTTGAATGCAGGTTAATTCAAGGAAGGCGAACATGAAATCGGGATCACCTCTTACAAATTAAAAGTGCACAATAATATTCAATTAATATATTACCTGCTTAACTCATACAAATATGCTTACATTTGTCAGCACTCGAAAGATGTCCGACTATATACACTCAAGACAAAAGAGGAAGTGAAGACGACTAAAAAATTAACAAAAGAGCGTATCTTGTCGTCTCTTTAGATCACTTTGTTATATTTCTTTGCATTGCATTTCTTTGCATTTCTTGACAGAGAAATTATTGTTTTACAGCTACATGAAAAAAGAAATGTATTATTCAATTTATGAAAGTCTCTTATTTATAAATATTGTTTTTTAAGTCTTTCCGTAATATGGCACTGGGGACGCTATATTGCCCCCCGAAATGTTTATGTCATAAAAAATGTTCGTGTTTTTTGACATAAATATTTCCTCTTTCATGTCCACAGTGTCCACATGCAGATTCTTCTTTCACAGTTTACATATGTCACATCGTATGTTGTAGTTACTGAGGTGTGTTGCACACAAAGTGCAATACAGATGAAGTTATCTACATAACAATAAAATATACAATTGGTTACGTATACAGTCATGTACAAAAGAAAAGGACATAGAATACAATAGAATACAATTTTGTCTGCTTCTTTTTGGGTTGCAACTTTTGCAGTGTTCAAGGTATACAATCACGAGTTAGTCCATAAACTTGAAGTCCCAGGGGTGTCAACTGTTCGCTCCCCATTTGGCGCGGCCGTAGGGAAACCTGGGAAAACCTCGGCGGAGCGACAGACTAACTGCTTTGGTCACTTTCACTTAAATGTTTCTGGGATGTCATTGGAGTACAAGATGTGCATACAGTACAAACATTTTTTTGTTGCACTATGCCAAGAATGAGGTCATTATAACAATTGATTGTGGTGTCGTTGATGATCTACGCCGCGACGTTTAGCTCGCAACGGCGTCGGTTGGTGTGTTCGGTGCTCGGTGTCCGCGACGGCTGCGGAGAGGTCAACGTCCGTTCGACGCCAGCGTGTCTCTCGCCGTCGCGGAACGTCAGACTCAGCTGATCGGCTGCACGGTTGGCGATGCGCTTCTGTCTCGGCCGGGCGTGGTGGAGTGGGATGATATCTGCCTCCCGCTCTTGTTGGCAGGAGTCAGCTCTGCTACGCATTTCCGACGTAGTACATGAAACATACACACAACCAACATAATATTTGTTTCCCGCTGCAGATGGTTACGCTAGTGGGAAAGGAGCATTTATTAGTGCGGCAGTTGTTGTTAAGTTTTCGCCGTTTCCAAGTGTCAAGCTAGCACTGTCTTGCAGAATACATGACATGGATCTTCTCCCGTGAATGAAGTTTTGATGCGCCACTGTTTCCATTACACGTCAGTTTTTGTCTTGATAAAATTATTTATGTTTTCGCCGCACTCGCAGGCACTGGTGAGTGTCCCAGTACGAGCTTACAAGGGAACATCCCCATCGCACCCCTCTCAGATTTAGTTATAACTTGGCACAGTGGATAGGCCTTGAAAAACTGAACACAGATCAATCGAGAAAACTGGAAGAAGTTGTGTGGAACTAAGAAAAAATTAATAAAGTATACAAACTGAGTAGTCTATGCGTAAGATAGGCAAAATTAAGGGCAATGTGAGGCGACGATCGCCGTGGTCCCGTGGTTAGCGTGAGCAGCTGCGGAATGAGAGGTCCTTGGTTCAAATCTGCCCTCAACTGAAAATTTTGCTTTCTTTATTTTCGCAAAGTTATGATCTGTCCGTTCGTTCATTGACGTCTCTGTTCACTGTAATAAGTTAAGTGTCTGTGTTTTGCGACCGCACCGCAAAACCGTGTGATTAGTTGACGAAAGGACGTGCCTCTCCAATGGGAACCGAAAACATTTGATCGCAAGGTCATAGGTCAACCGATTCCTCCACAGGAAAACACGTCTGATATTTTGTATACGACACTGGTGACAGCATGTGCGTCACATGACAGGAATATGTTGTCAACCCACCTAACTAGTACACTTGGCGAATGGGTGGAAAGATTCTTCTACCTTGCCCGATTTAGGTTTTCTTGTGGATGTAATAATCACTCCAAAAAAAGTGATGAAAACATAAGAGTTTTTCACATAAACTGAAAATAAAAAGTTAAAATTTTCGGTTGAGGGAAGATTTGAACTGAAGGCCTCTTGTTCTGCAGCTGTTCACGCTAACCACGGGACCACGGCGCTCCTCACATCACATTCCCCTTAATGTTGCCTATCTTACACATGGACGACTCAGTTTGTATATTTTGCTTATTTTTTCATAGTTCCACACAACTTCTTCCTGTTTTCTCGATCTATCTGTGTTCAGTTTTTCAAGGCCTATCCACTGTGCCAACTTATAACTAAATCTGAGGGGGGTGCGATGGGGATGTTCCCTTGTTGGCACAAACATTCGCCGTTTCTGCGGTCGCTGTTTTGCAACAGTCCACGCATCGCATTCCAATCTCGCATTATTGTGCTCACTGAAACTACAGTCTGTCCCAAAAATATTGACTGTGGGTTCACTTCACGTTAACAGTTCACATTTATAAGCAAATTCACAGTTTTTCGTGCGTAATATTGGCGTTTGGCGTCCTTACCGCTGTTGAACGTTCAATACTAGCACTTCACTGTCCATATCACAGTTTCACCTTCACAGTTTTTCACACTGCTTAAAGTAACTGTTTCGATTAGTTCACAAACACTAATTTATTTCATTCAGTCTGAACTGGATTTTGGCTCGTGCTGGATTTTACCAGTCTTTCGCACTAATTATCTCTTTTCATTTTCCACTTAGAGTCGTACTTGCCTTCAGATTTTTTTGACTATACAATTGTATTTCCGTCTCATCTGAGGTAAGTCCCCATGTCATGTCTGCCCACTCATTGCGTACTTGCCCTCCAGAGCCAGGCTCGACTTTACAAAACTTTGCCTCTCGCATTATCGTACACATTTTATAATCTAGGCCTAGCGTGCAAGTTCCTAGATTAGTGTTTGATTTGTAACTTTTGTTTACACGATAAATTCATGTAAATCTCTGCCTTAGCAGATGGCAAAATATTTTAACAGTGCTTAGCGGTAGTCGCGTTTACTGATTTGCTTCGTACCTTGTCCACAACACATGAGGTACCTTGGGTGATGTACACCCTGCACTCATGTTGTTCAGTAAATTATGATTGAGCATATTTCAAGATCGATATAGACATAAATACATGGAGCAACATATACACTATAATATTGAATTTCGTAAGTTGCATTACTACTACAGTTCAAAAATATTCTAGACACACTAATGAAAAATTCTTTCATCATTACATGCTGTTGAATTCTTTTTTTTTAAGCATTTTTCAACATGAAATTTTTAAAATATTCTTAAATCTACGTTCATTTTTTTTCAAAATGCAATTGCTTAAAAATACTATTATTCTTTATCATCTACAAAATTGAATCGCACTAATCTTGTGCGCCTCATTGTCTTTTAATGTTACACTAAAATCTGAACATTTTCACACAGAAAAAAATACACTGTAAACTTAACCTATTATTCACATATGTAAAAGTTGCTCTACTGAGCGAATGTCTTTAAGTCTTTGTAAGTATTCTCCATGTTTCCTTCGTAATTGCCTCCTTATTTGACCACAGGATGGTGTAGTTTGCGTGACAGAAAGTATCGTGAGGTACCACTTCGATGTTATAGGTGTAGCCCTCGATAACACCGGGTTTTTCCGAAAACACATTCTCATAATCTGTAAGTAGCTGAGTCAATTCGTTTTGTTGTGCTTCAGTCAAATGTTCTGACTCCCTAACTTTCATGGCTATCAGTTTCCTTTTTTCCTCTTTATCTTCAGTAATAAATTCTTTATAACACGCTTGTTTTGTACTTAAGTCAGAATATAAATTCATTACCTGTATTCCTTCAAATCTCGACTGAAAGTTCCGGTAATATTTACCGTGCACTTCCCGTGTCCTCAACAATGGCAAAATTACACGTCTGTCCTCATTCATAAGGCTTACTTCCCCACACAAGAGGTCGATTTTTTCGTCCCTCTGGCGTAAAAATTCCATCCCCAGGATGCAAGCAACACCTAATCCCTTAACTACTAGGAACGAGCTTTTCATTGCTTCATTTCCTACCGTAAACTCGACTTGCACCTGGTGCTTTATGATATGAGATTGTGCACCTATTGCACCTGTAACACGACAATTCTTCACTGGCAAACTGGTATTCTATTATTTTGACTCAAGTACTTGTAAAAATTTGCACTCATGACATTGGTTGACGCACCGGTATCGACTATTATCTGTATTGGTGCTCCGTACATATCTGCTTGCAATATAGCCTGCACAACACTTTTGTCGGTTCGGTTACATTTCTGCGGTATGTCTACAAGTTCCTTTTCTATTTTTATTCCCTCATTGTATCTCAGCATACAAAGTTTTTGGCTGTCATCCGTGAATGTGCCCTCACTACACCGTCCTGCAGCCAACAACGGAGAGCGTATTGTGGCTGTCTTTAGTTTAACAGATGAGCATTAGTGGATTGACAGTTGTCTATCACTTCCACTAACCTCACATTGTGGTTCTGGTTGTTGTTGTTGCTACTGTTGGGTTGGCCACCCTGCCTTCCCGATGGTGTATTTTGATATTGTGTATGGCTCTGGTTTTGCGGTGGTCGGTTGTAACTTCCTGACATGCTCTGTGATGGACCTGGGTTGGCGTTCCATTGTGGCACTGTGTTTTGATGCCACTGTGGTGTCGGTTCGTTACGACCACGCCACTGGTTTCGGTTATTCCGCCATTGCGGATTGCCGTTACCATTATATCCATTACTCATGCGTCCATCATGATGTCTCTTTCGATTTTGACGATTATAACCGTTGCCGTTATAACCATTGCCACTGTTTGTGCCCCGATTCTGTTGCCGGTGCTCTTCCCTATTCCCGTTACCATTTGGTACTAAGTTACTACCATTACTGTGGCTGCTATTGTAATCGGCTTTTTGTTGATTACAGCCTGCATGGTTCCACTTGTTTTCGGTTTTCATATCTTCAATCAATAAGTCAACAGAATCCACTATTTCCATGAATTGTTCTATATCATATTCCGGCACATTGATGAAATATCTTTTAATTTCACTGGGCAACTTCATTTTTATCAATCTGATTATGTCACGATTGGACATTGGATCGTCCCAGTACCTGGTTTTGTTTATATACTTTTCGAAATATTTGCGTAACGTTCCCATCTTAGGATTGTACATTTCTGGACTGTACAACTCCTTTCATAGTCTTTCTTGGACGCTATCGGACCACAATTTTTGCAAGAATGCACCTTCAAACTGTTGCATCGTTAGACATTTTTCGGACACGTCGGTGGCCCACAGTGCCACGTCACCTTGAATAAAGGAGACCACGAACTGTATTCTTTGTCTTTCCGTCCATGTCCTGGGAAACACATTCCTGAAGCTCTTAATAAATACAACAGGGTGGACATTTCGTTTTTCGCTATTGAAGGGTTGGAATGTCCTGTGTTTTATTACATTGTCCTCTTTTTTGCACATCTGATTGCTACATTCTATGACATTCATTACTTCGTGATGTGCGCTGCACGGTATCGCATGTTGTTCGTGCTCATAATTCGTATTAGGTTGCGGTTGCGCACTCGCACCCTGCCTACCGTCAGCGTTATTATAGTAATCAGTACGCGGAGTCGGATTCATTACCTGTCCGCCACTGTTTACATCCAACGCAGATAATCTCCGCGCGACCTCCTGTTGCCAATTTGGCAACTCCACTGTCACACGGGACTTGATCTGTGTTAATTCGGCATTTAGTGCGGCAGCGCTAGCGTCAATATTTACACTCGCGGCCGCAGTCGCTTGTTCTACAGCTGTTTTTACGTCGCTTTCAATCTTTGCAGATATCTCGCGATCCTTTACTTCTAGCCATTCATTTAATTCTTTTTCTACTTTTTGAGCTTGCACTTCCAAATATGCGTCAATACTTTTCCGTGCATCTATCTCCACATTATCCACGCGGTTGGTTAAAGTCTGGACATTATCTTCAAACCTAGCCTGCGATATCTGTAATTTTTGCATCTCGCCGACTAAGCTTTGTACAAATCGGGTATTTCTTTGCACGCGTTCCGCATCTCGGCTAGTTCGCTTTGGATACTGTCTAGTTTTGCTTCACTGCGCTGCTCTTGCTCAATGAGCTTTTGCGTTAATTTTTTCTCCTGCTCATCCATCATCTGAGCCAGTTTTTCGTCTCTTTATTTTTCCCTCTGTTCTGACATTCTTTTTTTTTCCCTTTCTTTCTGTTCTCTTTGTTGCTCTTGCTCATAGAGCATCTGAGCCAGTTTCTGATCTCTTTCCCTATCTCTTTCTTCTAACCTGCGCAGAAATTCTGCAAATGGGTCTTCAATCGGTGAGCATACTGGTGTCCCGCTTAATCTAGCACTCGATTGGTCCCCCTGCCCAGGCAGTGGAGTTGTTACTCTATTCCCATTCTGCTGTGGAGCGTCATTCACCGTCCACAGATCCTCGCCCCCCGCTCCGGAAATTATGTTACCGGAGGCGGTGGCTTGGGATTCGTTTACGTTTTGCAAATGCTCCTCACTTTCGATATTAACATAATTTTGTTCTTCTGGTACGGATGCTTTAGGTTGTCCTATCTTACCCATACTAAATTCACTTTAAGCCACTGACAAATCTTTAACACTGATACACACACGAATAATTATCCCCTCCAAAAAATAGACACATAAATACACAAAACACCGAAGGTATCTCATGTGCACATGGGTTCGATATTCCGCACAGAGCTACACAGGATGCTTGCACAATAGGCCTTACCTTTATTTTTCTTTATCGTAATCCCTTTTCTTTTCTACACTTTTTCTTCTCCAGATCTTCTCAGGGTGTGGTTTTGTTGTTGTACATGTAAAAGAATTCATATAAGCATTAATATTTTACAACAATTAGACACATACATAATTACATTCAGTACAATAGAATCATATTAATCGGGCCCCAAAGTTGCGGCGCCAATCTCGCGTCCGTCGGCCGTGGTTATTTAATATATTATTATTGTTATTATTATTATTTTTTGATTGTTGCCGACTTACGTGGTGGGCCTTAATAAAAATGATATTCCATTTAATTTTGATTTTACAGTTAAATGCTTTCCTGAAGTTCTCCCTTTTAACAATATTAATCTCAAATTATTTGTTATATTAATGAATGTTAGACTTGCTGCATCTTAAAACATGAGCATACAAGCTGAACAATGTAATAAACTTTTCATATTAATTTCCTCGGCTAGTCAGTTCACTTTAAAGCAAAAGATCTTTAGTTATTAATTACAATTGCGGCCCACACACGCGCGAGAGTATTTTTTCTTACCTCCGTTAACCACTGTATTGTAGTCGGAGTCCTGGCTCTGGGTCTCGGCTATGGTACTGAAAATAAGAATCTTAAAGCTAAGTATTTTCTGCAACGTCGGGCGGCTGTGGAGAAAATTTAATATTATGTTAATAGCGGGCGAGTTTTCCGCTTCCGCTAATAACTTAATATCGCCACGTAATAGCGTCGTTGGCTGCATCGGCCGCTGCGATTGTTGAGCTGTAAATTACTTGAATGCAGGTTAATTCAAGGAAGGCGAACATGAAATCGGGATCACCTCTTACAAATTAAAAGTGCACAATAATATTCAATTAATATATTACCTGCTTAACTCATACAAATATGCTTACATTTGTCAGCACTCGAAAGATGTCCGACTATATACACTCAAGACAAAAGAGGAAGTGAAGACGACTAAAAAATTAACAAAAGAGCGTATCTTGTCGTCTCTTTAGATCACTTTGTTATATTTCTTTGCATTGCATTTCTTTGCATTTCTCGACAGAGAAATTATTGTTTTACAGCTACATGAAAAAAAAATTCAATTTATGAATGTCTCTTATTTATAAATATTGTTTTTTAAGTCTTTCCATAATATGGCACTGGGGACGCTATACCCCCCCCCCCCCCAACCCATCACACACACACACACACACACACACAAGGGCAGAGCACGGTGATTGGTGTATGTTGTGATACGTTGTCCTGCTGGCAATGGTGAGGGCTGACATATTTTAGTCTGCCCGGTGACTGGGCAGCTGTAATGGGTGGCTGGCCCGTGACGTCAGTGCAGTGCCAATGGGGCGGTGGCAGTGTCCATTGAGGTGGTGGTGGCTGGTGGTGCATCATCCAGTGATTGATCGCTGTGGTCGCGAGGTGTGAAAACCCTGCATGGTTGCAAGTAGATGCAGTGTGCCTAGCTGTAGAGTGATGTCATGTGGCAGGCATGCCCCAGAGCAAGGCACAGCTGTTGTCTGTGTGATGGTATCATGATGACTTGACGAGGGTCGTGGCGTGGCCGTAACAAGTGTGACATCACCTGGGTGACATACGGTACTGATGAAAAAAGTTTTGCATATCAGGACATCCCATCTTGATTTATACTGAAACTGAACTCGATTTCTAATATTGGATTTCTGCACTTGTCTACATAATGAATAGGTTTATTATATTTCAAGCACACGTTTCTGCTATCTTTTACCTGATGACTACGTTTACTACGTTTGAAGCATTCACTTGGTTTTCTCAAATTTTTATCTTCTAGATGAAGTATATTCTTAAAATTGTCATTTCCCTGTTGTTTACCTACCAGGAATGCCTTCCCCTTCATATCTTCCTTGTGATTTAGACATTTTTTCTTCTATCAACAATCTTGAGGTCCAATTTTATAATGTTTTTTGATCAGGATGTGTTAATTCTCATGCATTCAGAAATTATTTATTGTTTGTTGGTAACGCCAATAATAGTTTGTGGTTACCATAGAGTTCAAAATGTTTTCACCTTTATCCCACAAGCTATGTACTAGGTCTTCCAGCTGTAAATTATTGTAACCATGTCACTTGAGCCATCCTTTTTAAGTTGTACTATTGCTACTGGAGCATATTTATGCAAACTGAAAGTAGTCTGGTCCATATGACAGCTGAAGATTCACAGTTAATAATGTGTAGCAGTGACTTCTCTGCAGCTGATGTTCTGATAATTTTCTGGGCTACATTGACCATCTTTTTCCTCTCTGTAAGATCCTTTTCATATTCCTGCACTGCTGTAGCTTTGGTGTTGTCATTATACCTTAGTTTCATTTTTTGGCCTGTGATGAAATCCCAAGCTACCGTGGCACTTAAGGTTGTACATATTTGAAATTTCCAGGCCAGCTAGTTCTTGATGATTTTGAGCTTTGTAATTCTTGTTATTTCATTTTTCATTATTTTAAGGCTATATTTTCACTTGCACATAGTGGAGAAAACCTCAAAACTCCTTTCTCACACGTTTTTGATACTGTACCTGATGTTACATTTCATTTACATCACAGAAAACTTGTCACTCACTGATTATTGGGCCCATGACATGATAAAGGAACCACAGTGAAACAGCATGATTCTCACTGTAAGAAAATTACAATGTCTTATTCACAAAGTGGGTACAAAACATGATACACGCATTTCAAAAGGAAAGTGAGTTCACTGCATAAGTCCCAGATGGCAGCACAGTATAAGCAATTGGGAAGTGTAATAAATACAACTGCGATAGTACAACACTGTTTATAAATGTCAGAGAAACAAACAAAACATTTTAAATTGATTATTTCAAAACAAAGTATGCGCTGTATATTTGCAGCACAGAATCAATTGAAAAGCTCCAGTGCCTGCATGACCCATACATCAACCACCAATGATCTGGTGATGATAACATGTACTGATATGCATTTTATTATCATGCACTTGACTGTCACACTTATGGCCAATACACAGTATGAGCACATTCCAGTCATGTGATATGCCACCCACTCTAGTCATTGTGGTGACAGGAACACTCTTTATTGTACACAGTAACTCTTCTAATACAGTTGCTTATGAGTGTACATTAGCTGTTCTTCATTTTAAATTTAGACTTTTCATTACCAAAAATTTTTGATTTTAGTTTTCTGGAAGTGTTAAGATGTCCTATGTACAGGGTACCAAAGCAGGAACAAAATGAGGGAATAAGTTTCAATATTCATTCCTAATGCAAAACAAAATATAATGAAAGAAAAGTGTTCATCAGTCTACTTACTGATGTCGTTTATTTTGATAAGAGGTTCTGTGTGATCCATTCTGTTTCACATGCCGTAACTCCTCCTTTTTCTGTTCAAATTTTCAGTTCCTGAAGGAGGAACGTGTGTTTTTAAACAGTCAAGACTTAAGCTACTCTTTGGAATGTTAGTGTGATCTATGATGTGATTTCTCCCTCTTTCCATTGTTTATGATTCTCATTACTCTTGCCACTATATGTTGTTGCAGCCATTGTGGAGCCAGACTTAATAATTCATTCAGGTTACAAGTACAACCATTTTTATAATGACCTTGGTGTCATCATTCCAGTAATAACATCTTTGGTAACAGTCATAGTTGCTGGTATTGGAATATTTCTGTATTTTCGGAGAAAGCAAGAATCACTTCCTGACAATAAATTTGTAGGTAAGTAACACTATATTTTTTTTATTTTTACCTCTACTTACATTATAATATTATAGATTATTATTTATTCAGTCTTCTTAAAAATGTAGCACAATCTTGGTGACAAGTGATCATTCAGGCTTGCTTGAAATTTTAGGTTTTATGTCTGCCTGCGACTGTACCTCCAATAATAAAATACTTTATATAAGGTTATTAAAAGAATCAGATAAGAAAGCGAAAATAACTGTCCTAGTCATCAGTAAAATATGTGAAATAAATTGAATAATGCTCATCCAGTCAAATATTTGTGCAAGATGTTCCATATCCCACAATGAAAATGAAGCTTCAAGAATGTGAACAAATCTAAGTACTCATTAATAACGATAAGTAGCTGCCAAAAATCAGTTCTTTAAACATCTTAACAATTGTGCATCAATAACTGCAATATTATGCTTGGACTTTACCCTCTTTATTGAATGCAATATTATTAGAGGGAAAGCTGTTATTTTGAAAATGGCTGCTGCTTTTTCAGTCATTTATTTATTCATTCATCATTTTTTGTAGATTACACTACAAAGAAGAATCTCCAGGGATTTGAAACAAGAGAATATGGCAAACTGCCAATACTGGATCTGTACACCACACACTGTGAACTGTTTGTGCTTTCACTGAATAAGTTGTACATAGTAAAATTATAAGGGAAACCACTTCTTTTAAAAAAAAAAAAAAAAAAAAGCCATTGGCTCCTTAGTTATGTCAATTATTTGATGTTTCACTCTACTGCTAGCATAAAATTTACATAACCATATTAATATAGCATATAACATAATGGGGTAGATAAAAAATCTACTCACCAAAGGGCAGCAGGAGAAAACATATGTACAAAGTTAAGGAAATGTGCAAGCTTTTGGAGCCAGTTGCTCCTTCTTCTGGCAGAAGGACTGAAGGGGAAGGAAGAGGGATGAAGAAAAAGGATTGGTGAGGTTTAGGAAGTGGGAAGAGCTATGGGAAAGCTCCCAGAACCCAATGACAGGAGAGACTTACCAGACAGAATGAGAGGGAAAGCTAATTTTTGGAGACTGCACCAGGTGACATTTGAAAACCTGAGAGCTTAAAAGTGGAAGATGAGTAAAATCAAGACAGAGATTACTGACAAGTGCAAGAGTTAATAATAGCAGAAAGCTAAGTACTTTATATGTGGTAGAAATGGGAGAAGGAGGGGAGGGCCAAAATAGACAGATCAGAAAGTATAAGAGGAATAGTTACTGAGAAGAAATACTGACACCTACAAAATTAATGTAAATAAGGCCAGGTGGACATGTAATGCCAGTTCCCATTTGTGGAGATCTGAGTAGCTGGTGTCAGGGGGAAGAATCCAGATGGCATGTGTGGTGAAACAAGCACCAAAGTTACTACCATCACATTGTAGAGCATACTTTGCAAATACACTCTCTGCTTGTGCCTGCATATCCTAACTGATAACTTGGTTATAGTCATGTTAGTGTAAAAGGCTGCACAGTTTTTAAATTACAACTGGTATGTGACGTCTTTTCGCAGGTGGCTCTCCCTTTGATGGTAAATGTTTTGCCTGGTGCAGGGCTGGTATAGGTGGTGCTAGGAGGGTGCATAGAGCACATCTTAAAAGTAATAAGAGGGAATGGTCTCAGATGTAGGAGCCATAGAATAGTGAAATGGGTGCAGAAGGAGCTTAGGGTCTGACAAGGATATTGAAGGGATTGCTAGAGCAATGAAAATGTATTCTGGGTGTAGTAGGCAAAATTTCAGACGAAATAGATCTCATTTCAGGACATGATATTAGAAAGTCATAGCATTGTTGAAGTAGTTGATTAATACATTCAAGACCAGTAAACTGTTGAGTGAGAAGAACTGTACTCTTAACTTGTTTTTTCAAGAATTAGCAGTGCTAGGACTGGGTGTGGTGGTCAAGGAAATTTTCATTTGAACTAGGCTGGTGGGGTAATTATATCCAGTAAAGGCTGAAATGATAGTTGTAATGTATTGCTATAAAGAGTCAGCATATGAACAAATACTTTTTCCTCAAATACCTAGGCTGTATGGGATGGAATGTTTGACAAGAAAAGAATGGCAACTGTCAGTATCTAAGTACTGTTGTTGGTTAGCAGGTTTAATGTGAACAGAAGTGTCAGCTGACCCTTGGTGAGGATGAGATCAACTTCAAGGAAAGTGGCATGACTTCAAAATAGAACTATGTGAGATTTAGTTGAGAGAATGTTTCTAGAGACTGGAAATTTTTTAACAAATTAGTCTCACTATGGATCCATATAGGAAAGATTTCATCCATGTATCTAAACCAGGGGCTGAAGGCTAGTGAATCGCAGAAAATCCCCCTCCAAAGCAACCAATGAAAAGGTTGGCAAAGGAAGGAGCCATACTGGCTTCCATGGTTGTGCCCCTTATCTATATGTATGTCTGTCCCTCAAAGGGCCAGCTACAAATTTCTGTTCACATTAAACCTACTAACAAACAACCGTACTTAAATGTTGACAGTTGCCATCCTTTCCATGTCAGATGTCCCCTACCATATGGACTTCACATTTTAGGATAAAGTATTTGTTCATATGCCGACTCTTTGCAGAAATACACCAACATACTCACCTCAGCCTTCAGTGGATGAAATTACCCTACCAGTCTAGTTCAGAAGCAGATTTCCAGGGTTATCAAATCCAATCCTGGTACTGCTGATCCATTATAAAACAACTTGTGAGTACACCTCTTGCCACTCAATACTATCCTGGTCTTGATTGTATTAATTAATTACTTCATCATGGCTATGACTTCCTAAAATCATGCCCTGAAATGAGATCCATTCTGTCTGAAATATTGCCCACCATACCCAGAATAGCTTTTCATCCCCTATCCTGAATCTCTGTAATATCCTTGTCAGATCCTGTGCTCATTCTGCATCTGTTACCCTATCCAGTGGCTCCTGCTGCTGTGACCATCCCCACTGCAAGATTTGCCCCATGCATCCTCTTGCCATCAACTATACCGGCCCTGTAACAGGTAAAGCATATATCATCAAAAAGAGAGCCACCTGTGAAACAACACATGCTGTGTAGCAGCTGTTGTGTAAAAACTGTTCGACGTTCTACATTGGTATAACTACCATCAAGTTATCAGTTGGGATGAATGACCGTAGACAGAGGGTGCATACTGGAAACACACATTACCCTGTTGCAGAGCATGCTCTACAACACAACACTCATGACGTTGGTACCTGTTTCAGCACACTTGTCCTCTGGATTCTTCCCCCTGATGCCAGCTTCTGAGAACTTAGCAGGGTAGAATGGATGTTACAACATGTCCTTGGTTCTCAACACCCACCTGGTCTAATTTACATTAATTTCTTAGGTCTTGGCATTTATTCTCAGTAACCATTCCTTTCTTCACTCCCATATAGTTTTCTCTATCTTATATTTTCTGACCTGTCTATTCCAGCCCTCTTCTCCTTCTCCCCTATCTCTACCACATGTAATGTGCTTAGCTTTCTGCTCTTATTAACTCTTGCATGCTGTTTTGACTGTAATCTCTGTCTTATTTTTGCCCTATCTTTCACTTTTAAGTGCTCAGGTTTTCAAATATCATCTGGTGCAAAAATGAAACCCAAAGATAATAGGCAGGGCACCAATGTGTTAAAATCAGTTTTTTCTTGTTAGGAGAGAGGAAGATAATAGTTCTGGGCAGATTTCTCTCCTTTACATCCAGAAAGGACGAGAAGACTCAGCAAGTATACCGAATCTTTGAGAAAATCATGTAATGCCATCATTGTGACTGAAAGTACTATTATTCAACGAGCAAAAAAATTACTCAGAACAAAGTGGTTTGGATGTCTCCAATCATACCAGGTTTTTTTTTTTTAATTCATTACTTTATACATTAGAGAACATTCAGTAATTCAGCATGCAGATATACTATACCATTAGTTGAAATTAGCCATCAAAGATGGCATTTTGTGTGGCTGAGAAGTAGAATAAGTTGAATAACTCTCGCTGAAAGTGGATAATGGCTCTCTTAATGTGACAGTGTTGCCTGCTGAACCATAGCGGCCATTTATACAGGATAGGAATATACAAAATTTGAGTAAAGACTTTATGTTGGTAACAATAATATTTCTTTACTAAACTAAAACCTCTTCTCACCTAGACACTTAAGTAAGTCTCTTGAGTTATTAACATCCAACTGGTATGTCTTTCAGACTGCTTGAACTTTCATAATCTCAACTTGTAACATGGTGATTTTTATGCTTCGTACAATGTGAAACTAGGAAATTACCAGCTAGAGTCTGTAGACAGTTTTCCATCCCTCAGAAGTACGAAGGAGGTTTGAAAAGTTCTCGGAATCACCATGAGACATCAGCACTAGTGCAACAAGTTGTTCACATGATTTTCATTGGACTATTGCCTGTAAACACATATACCATACCAGTGCTCTTGGAAGAGAGCTGTGGTGGTGATGTGACTTTGTTGCTGTACCTGCTTAGTGATTTGTGAAGATGGAAAAAGTCGAGATTCGAGCAGTGATTAAGTACTTTGTAAAGAAAGGTATTAAAGCAAAGGGCATTCATGCCAATTTCCAGAATACACTTGGGGACTATGCTCCTTCATATTCAACTGTTTCCAAGTGGACAAATGAATTTAAATTTGGTCGGGAGAGTTTTGATGATGATCCACACAGTGGTCGGCCAGAAATTACTGCAAAAGTACAAAAAATGGTCATGGAGGATTGCCAATTGAAAGTGCATGAAATTGCTCATGCTTTCCAGATGTCATCTGAAAGGGTATATCACATTTTAACTGAAGAATTAGAAATGAAAAATACTAGCTTCAAGATGGGTGCCATGACTCTTGATGCTGGATTAAAAACATGTGCCATCGCCATGGCAAAATTACTCAAAATAAGGTATGGATTGTTGCCACACTGGCCTTATTCACCTGATATGGCTCTGTCAGACTTCCATCTCTTCCCAAAACTGAAAGCTTTTCTTGGTGGATGAAGATTCACTTCAAAGGAAGAATTGATAGCTGGAGTTGATAACTATTTTGCAGGCCTGGAGGAAACTCATTTTCAGGAGGGGATCAAGGCACTGTAACATCATTGGACCAAGTGCATTAGTCTACGAGGACATTACATTTAAAAATAAAAAAGGTTCAGTGATGTAAGTACTCTTTTTGTATTCTGTTCTGAGAGATTTTCAAACCAACCTTGTATAATGTCCAGGGAAAATGTGATAAAACACAAGATCACCAACAGACAGCAAAGTGGAGCTGCATTCTATCAACAAGTGAGGACCCTTTTATGGGATCACAAGATTTCAGAAAAAGCACAATTAGTAATGTCTAACAGCAACTCCTTACTAATACTGACCTACGGTGTCAAAGCATGTGCCCTCACAAAGAGAGACATCATGGCTCCAGGCATAAGAAAAGAAATTCCTCAGATCCACCATCCAAAAGACTAATTGTAAAATGGATAGGCTAAGGAGTGAGGAATGAGCAATTCCCTGCCCAATTATCAGTCTGAATAAAGATGCATGGACGCCCCTTATTGCATAATCATCTTTGTTCTCATCCTTATGTCACAGAACCTTAATATCTTTAAACCCCACATCTTTATATTGTCACTGTTAGCATATTTATCTGAATTTGGTTGCAAGACACTTACAGGCATACTGGATTCCTCTACAACATTCAAACCACATTTCATTTCTTTCCACCAGACTGGATCTAATGTCTCACAGATTTCTTGTAATTTATTATGATTACTAAACACTGCTGTAGTGATTCTATGTTGCCCTTAATATTATCAGTACATTTCACTATTCTCTTCTTAACCTCACAAGTGTACACCTCTCAGCTGACATAAACAGGTAATCTCCGACTTTCATGTACTACCCTATCAATCTCTTGGTGTCCCTGGCTGTTTTATAATTGTTCCCTTCTTCTGATGCTTCCTCTTTAAGCTTTACATATATCATTCCAACCAACTCTACACTAAAAATAATCTCACTTCTTATTTCATCATCAAAACCATTGATGAAATCTTTATCATTATCTGACACAAATTCTTCACTATCTTCCTCATACTCATTTGAAATGTTCTCATCTCATACCTCATCACAAATACTTCCAGTAACTTCTCCTCCCCTCTAGTGTATGTTTATTAGATCTGCCAGCTTTCATTTCAGAAATAACAGGCTTGCTTTTTATTTCCATTGCTTCATAATTCATTAACTTGTTTATACCACTCTCATCAAAGCTGTGATCAATTAATTCTTTGTCCCCAAAAATTAATTTTTATCTCACTATACAGATTTGTTACAGCTTCTGCATCCAGATCTGGTTGTCTGTTCTGTGTTACATTAGCTTCTCACTCTCCACAGCCATCAACCTTCATGACTTTCCAAAACTCTCTGTTAAAATGAACTCTATTCATCTGATATGTACCTCTACTTCGCTATCTGAAGGGATGCACATCTCTGCCCTCCTGTTGTCTCTTTCTATAATACCTAGCCTGAGTTTTATTGCTTCTTTTTTGCACCAAACTGACTGGCTGTCAGTGGGAAAACCCTCCATTTTCCTGAACATTTCCTCTATTGTCTTATCTCTTAGTTTTATGTGATCTATTATTGTCTTCTCGCGCCCTATTCCCATCATTGGTATATTTCTAACTCATAGTCTGTTTCTAACCCATAGTCTGTTCCTAACCCATGGTCTACTCCTATTGTCAAATTCTTTACTTCCAATCCTTTTCCCATCATTTCACTGAAGTTCCCTTATGTTACCCCTTCATGATAATCATTTCTGTAATTGTTTATATCTCTTCTCCCATTATTTCTCCAATTATATTTTTGTTCCAACACCTGTGCTGAAATCCACCATTCCCATTGTGATTAAAACTCTGTCTATTATTTCTCTCTAATACTCTATCTAGTACAACATATTTTGAAAACCCATCAGTAATTTCATCAGGTCCATAAACTAACCCTCACTGTACTTTCCCTGGTAATCTCCTCTTCAAACCAACTATCTTTGTAAGGTCATCAAAAGGTGGAACAATCTCCTCATTTGTTTTTCACAGTACTCTTTCTTGTTCCCATGGCCTTCTTTGTTACTCAGTCCATTTAAAATTAACTTTTAATTCTATCCTGCTTAGTTTCTGAGCAAAATTTACTTGGAAAACTCTTCTCAGAATCACCACATGTCATTTCTGTGTTAATATTTTGTTTGCCTATGAAAGAACTTCCCCATGCAAAAACTTTTTTACAAACTTCATTTTAAGAACATCAGTCATACCAAAAACAAAATTATCATGATAATGATGTATAAAAACAATTGGGTGAAGCATATCATGCCCCGCAAAACTTTTGTATGAGTGTTGGCCCACAAAATGCTGTTGTTACTAATATAACTTTTTACAACAAAATTTTCCTCAATTCAGTTACTTTTTTGCTAATATTACATCATTACAGGCTACATCTTTGTTGCTAGCTACAGATTTCTTTACATACACAACCTTTGTGTTAATTTCAGAGATTTTGTTATCTGCATTAGTTTCTAGTTTTTGAAATTTTTGTTACGTTTCCCACATCTTTTGTCTAATTTCACACTGTAAATTATGGTGACTCTGTTTTATTACACTATGTACAATTTTAAACAATGTAAAATCTAGGATGGAATAATGATAATATTATGAAACTGCTACTCACCATATAATGGAGATGTTGAGTCACAGACAGGGACAACAAAAAGACTGCCAAACAAATAACCTTTTAGCCAAAAGGTATTCTTCTGAATTAGATAATATAGACACACACATTCATGTGAACACAACTCACACATACATGTCCACTGCCTCTGACTGTTGAGGCAAGACTACGACCAACAGTGAATGATGGGAGAAGCAATCTGGGAGATGGGGTAAGGAGAAAAAAAAATGGTTCAAATTGCTCAGAGCACTATGGGACTTAACTTCTAAAGTCATCAGTCCCCTAGAACTTTGAACTACTTAAACCTAACTAAGCTAAGGACATCACACACATCCATGCCCAAGGCAGGATTCGAACCTGCGAGCATAGCGGTCATGCGGTTCCAGACTGTAGCGCCTAGAACTGCTCAGCCGGCTGGCCGATAAGGAGAAGCCTGGGATGGGAGGAGTAAGGGTAGCAGAGTAGGGGTGAGGGTCGGTAGGGTGCTGTTTGTGCGAGCATACAGAGATGAGCTGGGGAGATTGTAGGGTAGCTAGGTGCAGTTGAGAGGCTAGACAAGGGGGAGGGGGGGGGGGGAGTGGAAAAAGAGAGAAGTACAAAGATTGTCAGTGGTGGAACGAAGGCTGTGTAGTGCTGGAGTGGCAACAGGGAAGAGGAGAGGTGGACGAATGACAGTGACTAACGAAAGTTGAGGCCAGGTTATCTGTACATAGCATACATTGTAGGGAGATTTCCCATCTGTGCAATTCAGAAAAGCTGTTTTTGGTAGGAAGGATCCAGATGGCACAGACCATAAAGTGGTCATTTAAGTAAAAAGTGTTGTGTTGGGTAGTGTGCTGTGTAACTAGGTGGTGCAGCTGTTTCTTGGCCACATTTTGTCAGTGGCCATTCATGTGAGCAGACAGCTTGTTGACTGATATGCCCATATCAAATGCAGCACATTGATTGCAACTTAGCATGTAGATCACATGACTGGTTTTGCAGGTAGCCCGGCCTTTTATGGGATAGCTGATGCTTGTGAGCAGACTGGAGTAATTGGCAGTGGGAGGATGTATGGAACAGGTCTTGCATCTAGGTCTACAACAGGGATATGAACCTTGAGGCAAGAGGCTGGGAGAGGGGTGGAGGAGGGATGGATGAGGATATTGTGTAGGTTTGATGGGCAGCAGAATACCACTGTGGGAGGGGAGGGAAGGATAGCAGGTAGGACTATCCATCATTCCCACCCCTTCCACTGTGGTATCCAGTCACTCACCAAACCCACAGTCTTTTTATTTCTCTCCTCCCCCCCCCCCTGTCCCACCTCCCCTACATTGTATCTAACATCTAATTTCCCAGCTGCACTTAACTGCCCTAACCTCTCCCCATCTCGTCCCTGTATACTCCCACAAGCAGCACTTTACTGTACCCCACTCCTACACTGCTATCCCTGCCGCTCCCCACCCCAGCCTCCTCCGTAGCCCCACCATGTATATTGTTTCTCTCATCATGCACTGTTGCTCACAGTCTGGCCTCAGCAGCCAAAGACAGTGGTCAGGTTTGGGAGAGTTTTGTTTGTGTGAATATGTGTATGTATGTTGTCTTTAGAGTAGATTAGATTAGATTTACTTTCATTTCAATTGATCCATAGTGGGGAGGTCCTTCAGGTTGTGGAACATGTCAGAAAAACAATAATACATGACAAATATTTACAATTGAAATAAATAAGCTGATGTACCTTGCACAGGTCCCAAGTGAAATGATTGTCATTTTTTTAAATGAACACTGTATGAAGGAATCATTTTACAAACACTGATGCACTGAATTTAAAATAAATAAAAAGTTTTTGTTTATTTATAAGGTAATAAACATGTAATAGAACTACTACACTACTTATTTACAATGAACATATTACTGCACTGAAATGGTGCAGAAGTTAGATTGTACTTACAGTTAGATTGCACTTACACACACACACACACACACACACACACACACACACACACACACATGTGCACACACACACACACACACACACACACACACACACACACACACACACACTTATTTACAATGCACACATTACTGCACTGAAATGATGCAGAAGTTATATATACAAATCAGTTGGTTCTACTGAGAAATTTATCAAAGGAGTAGAAGGAGTTGGCCACCAATAAATCCTCTAGGCTTTTCTTAAACTGAATTTCATTAGCTGTTAAGCTTTTTATGGTCACTGGCAAGTTACTGAAAATATGTGTTCCTGAATAATGCACACTTTTTTGTACAACACTAAGTGACTTTCAATCCTTGTGAGGATTATTCTTATTTCTAGTGTTGATTCCATGAATTGAGCTGTCAGTTTAAAAAAGTGATATATTTTTAATGACAAATTTCATTAAGGAATAAATACATTTGAGGAAGTGGAAAAAATGGTCAATAGATTGCAGTGCAATAAAGCGGCTGGTGTGGATGAAATTAAGTCGGAACTCATCAAATACAGTGGAATGTCAGGTCTTAAATGGCTACACAGGATAATTGAAATGGCCTGGGAGTCGGGACAGGTTCCATCAGACTGGACAAAAGCAGTTATCACACCAATCTTTAAACATGGAAACAGAAAAGATTGTAACAACTACAGAGGTACGGTATCTCTTTAATCAGCGTGGTGGGTAAAATCTTCGCAGGTATTGTTGAAAGGAAAGTGCAAGTATTAGTTGAGGACCAATTGGATGAAAATCAGTGTGGGTTTAGGCCTCTTAGATGTTGTCAGGACCAGATCTTTAGCTTACGGCAAATAATGGAGAAGTGTTATGAGTGGAACAGGGAATTGTATCTATGCTATTTAGAAAAGGCATATGACCGGGTTCCTAGGAGGAAGTTATTGTTTGTTCTACAAGATTATGGAATAGGAGGCAAACTTTTGCAAGCAATTAAAGGTCTTTACATGGATAGTCAGGCAGCAGTTAGAGTTGATGGTAAATTGAGTTCATGGTTCAGAGTAGTTTCAGGGGTAAGACAAGGCTGCAACCTGTCTCCACTGTTGTTCATATTATTTATGGATCATATGTTGAAAACAGAAGACTGGCTGGGTGAGATTAAGATATGTGAACACAAAATAAGCAGTCTTGCATATGCGGATGACTTAGTTGTGATGGCAGATTCGATTGAAAGTTTGCAAAGTAATATTTCAGAGCTAGATCAGAAATGTAAGGACTATGGTATGAAGATTAGCATCTCCAAAACGAAAGTAATGTCAGTGGGAAAGAAATATAAACGGATTGAGTGCCAAATAGGAGGAACAAAGTTAGAACAGGTGGACGGTTTCAAGTACTTAGGATGCATATTCTCACAGGATGGCAACATAGTGAAAGAACCTGAAAGCGAGGTGTAGCAAAGCTAATGAAGTGAGCGCTCAGCTATGATCTACTCTCTTCTGCAAGAAGGAAGTCAGTACCAAGACTAAGTTATCTGTGCACCGTTCAATCTTTCGACCAACTTTGTTGTATGGGAGCGAAAGCTGGGTGGACTCAGGTTACCTTATCAACAAGGTTGAGGTTACGGATATGAAAGTAGCTAGGATGATTGCAGGTACTAGTAGATGGGAACAATGGCAGGAGGGTGTCCACAATGAGGAAATCAAAGAAAAACTGGGAATGAACTCTATCGATGTAGCAGTCAGGGTGAACAGGCTTAGATGGTGGGGTCATGTTACGCGCATGGGAGAAGCAAGGTTACCCAAGAGACTCATGGATTCAGCAGTAGAGGGTAGGAGGAGTCGGGGCAGACTGAGGAGAAGGTACCTGGATTCGGTTAAGAATGATTTTGAAGTAATAGGTTTAACATCAGAAGAGGCACCAATGTTAGCACTGGATAGGGGATCATGGAGGAACTGTATAAGGGGGGCTATGCTCCAGACTGAACGCTGAAAGGCATAATCAGTCTTAAATGATGATGATGATGATGATAAATATATTGGGAAGTAGTAGTTAGAATCCCTAGTTCCCTAAAGAGGCTTCTGCAGGATGTTCTTGAGTTCACACCACATATAACTCTTACTGCATGTATTTGTGCCCAGAAAACTTTAGCTTGGCTTGATGAATTACCCCAAAAAATAATCCCATATGACATTATGGAATGAAAGTAAGCATAGTATGCCAGCTTTTTCATTTTTATATCTCCTATGTCTGATACAATTCGCGTTGCAAACAGAGATTTGTTAAGACACATCAACAGTTCTGTGGTGTGCTCCTCCCAGTTGAATTTATTATCTAGCTGTAATCCCAAGAATTTAACACTTCACTTCTTCTATCTGCTTGTCATTGTATGTTAGGCATATACTCGTGGGACACCCCTTACTAGTTCTGAAAGGCATTTAGTGTGTTTTTTCAAAGTTTAATGACAAAGAATTGGCTAGGAACCAGTGATTAATGTCCACAAATATTTTATTATCCAATCTTTCTAAGACTACACTTGATTTGCTATTTATTGCAATGTTTGTATCATCGGCAAACAAAATGAACTTGGCATCTGCTAATGTTACTGATGAAAGGTCATTGATATACACAAAAAAAGTAAGGGTCCTAAAACGGAACCATGTGGGACCCCACATGTAATTAGTTCCCAGTTGTATGATGCCTGACAGCTTAATACATGTTTCTTTCCTAATAACACCTTTTGTTTCCTGCCAGAGATATAAGATTTGAGCCATTTTGCAGCATTTCCTTTTACACTATAATATTCTAATTTACTTAAAAGGATATTGTGATATACACAGTCAAATGCCTTTGACAGATCACAAAATATACCAGTTGCCTGCAATTTTTTGTCTAATGAATTAAACACATTTTCACTGTAAGTGTAGATAGCCTTCTCAATATCAGAACCCTTTAGAAATCCGAACTGTGACTTTGACAGTATGTTATTTGAGATAAGATGGTTATAAAGCCAATTGTACATTACTTTTTCTAAAATTTTTGAGAATTCTGGCAAAAGTGAAATTGGATGGAAATTTGATGCTATTTCTTTATCTCCCTTATTAAACAGTGGCTTAACTTCAGCATATTTCATCCATTCAGGAAGTATTCCACTTATAAATGACTGGTTACACAGACAGCTTAATGTATTACTTAACTAAGAATCACATTCTTTAATTAACTTTGTTAATATTTCATCATACCCACTACATGTTTTTGATTTTAAATATTTTATGATGGACATCATTTCTGCTGGGTTAGTGAGGGTTAAGTTCATATTATGGAAGTTACTTGAAATGTCCGGTCTGAGGTATTCCATAGCATCATCTACAAAACCTGACAACCCCATCTTTTCAGTAACAGTTATAAAATGTTTGTTAAAAAGTTCTGCAAAACTATACACATCTGTCACCAATGTATCATTTACTGATTCAGAGCAAGGCATTTTGGCTGAAATTACTTGTTTGGCAGTCTTTATGTTGTGCCTGTCTGTTACTCAACACCTCCACTACAAGGTGAGTAGAAATCGACATTTTTCATAATATGTACAATTTTCAGATGTTTCTCACAAGGGAACCTCCCCATCGCACCCCCCATCAGATTTAGTTATAAGATGGCACAGTGGATAGGCCTTGAAAAACCGAACACAGATCAATTGAGAAAACAGGAAGAAGTTGTGTGGAACTATGAAAAAAATAAGCAAAATATACAAACTGAGTAGTCCATGTTGAAGATAGTCAACATCAAGGAGAGTGTAAGCTCAGGAGCACTGTGGTCCCGTGGTTAGCGTGAGAAGCTGCGGAACGAGAGGTCCTTGGTTCAAGTCTTCCATCGAGCAAAAAGTTTAATTTTTTATTTTCAGACAATTATTATCTGCCTGTCATCACATTTTCAGGAGTGATTATCACATCCACAAGAAAACCTAAATTGAGCAAGGTAGAAGAATCTTTTTGTCCCATTTGCCAAGTGTACAAGTTACGTGGGTCGACAACATATTCCTGTCATGTGACGCATATGCCATCACCAGTGTCGTTTAGAATATATCAGACGTGTTTTCCTGTGGAGGAATCGGTTGACCTATGACCTTGCGATCAAATGTTTTTGGTTCCCATTGGAGAGGCACGTCCTTTTGTCTACTAATCGCACGGTTTTGCGGTGCGGTCGCAAAACACAGACACTAAACTTATTACAGTGAACGGAGACGTCAATGAACGAAAGGACAGATCATAACTTTGTGAAAATAAAGAAAGTAAACTTTTCACTCGAGGGAAGACTTGAACCAAGGACCGCTCGTTCCGCAGTTGCTCATGCTAACCACGGGACCACGGCACTCCTGAGCCTTCACCGTCCTTGATGTTGCCTATCTTGCACATGGACTACTCAGTTCGTATATTTTGCTTATTTTTTTTCATAGTTCCGCGCAACTTCTTCCTGTTTTCTCAATTGATCTGTGTTCAGTTTTTCAAGGCCTATCCACTGTGCCAAGTTATAACTAAATCTGAGGGGGGTGCGATGGGGAGGTTCCCTTGTCAGTTTGGTCAGTCTTGTCTTGGAGATTTGACTCTGTTTAACCAATTCCGAAGTCAACTGAACCTACCTGAGTGTCAGTCTCTTTCTTTTGAAAATCTCATTACATAAACTCTTTTACTTCATTATTAGTAGTATCAGTTTTACCACCCAAGTCTTTATTTAAATCATTTTTATTGCATCATTTCTGCCATGCAGGTCTTTATTCTGGTTTGTAAATTGTCCTATCATAAAAATTTTTATTTGTTCAGATAATCATTGTTACAACAAAAATTTATCAATAATCAGAATCTCTAAATTGAATGCTCGTACTACTAGCATTTTTGGCCACTGCTCTCTCAGTATGACTCTGATTAAGTTCCACATTAGTGTCTACTATTATCGCTGCTTTGTTAAGACTCTCATCACTTAAACCCAGCCCTGTTCAACTAATGGTAATTCACTTTGGTTTTTCATATTCAGCACAGTCCAAATACAACACAACCTACAAATAAGTATTTCGTATGACCTATCAGATCACAACCAAGCAAACAAAAGAAAAATATAGGGTACTTTACTTTTGTGTCCACATTGGTGAGGTCCTATAGGATAATTCCAGTTATTCACTTTATTTCATTTCTTGTTCATCCATTCACAATCTTGGACTGTATTGCAGTTTTTGGCATCTGTGGCTCCTATAGTCCTCGAAATTTTATATTTGTAATTTCATAACAAAACAAAACCTGAAACTTAACAGAGTTTAGAACATCAATCTTGGTTTTCTCAGATGGATGCCACTTCCTCCATCAAATAAAAACATTGTGTAGCTTATTCAATCTCTTATAACATTCTGTTGTTAACACAATTTACTTAACTTTACAATTACATATTTTCTTTGTCAATGGGAATAACCTCATTACAATCAATTGTGCATATTGTCCTGTGGCTCTGCATCATCTCAAGTTTCATTTCAGGAATTATAACTACTTAAGAACAGATCTGGCTCACAATTTTAAAATAAAAGATCTTTTATTTTTGAACCATTTCACACAGTCATATGACACAGACTGGGCATCAGAAAAATATGGAGAAGATTGTCTGACTGTCATTACATCAGTGTTACTTAAATACTTCTACAGTAATCAAATTCAAGAAAAAGCATTTTTTTAACAAGATACTTTTTACAATTTCAAGTTAATTAATTACATGAAACCAAATATGACTTTAAAATGTAACTGGATAGATAAAATACATATTCACCAAGCAGTGGCAGGAGAACAACACATATAAGGGTATTATAGTTTGCAAGCTTTCAGGGCTGTGGCTCCGTTTTGTGGAAGTAAGGCTGAAGGGGAAGGAAGAGGTGTGAAGGACAACAAATGATGAGGTTTAGGAAAAGGGGCACAGTTCAGAAAAAAATATGATGTTAGTCCCAGTATTACATAAACACTTTTGTATGACAATAATTCCAGTGAAACTTCAAATATGACACACTGAAATAAATAACATTCTCCATTAACTATTTGTTTTGCTTTTACATAATATTTTAGAATAATTGCAATGTATATCATGTTGCTAACACGAATTACAGAAGTAATTACACTCTACAACCTGCAAAAAATGTCCATTTCTTTACTCTCTTTATCTGCAGGTTATGTAAATGTAATGTTTACACTATACTATTAACATTGTAATTTCCATAAGTAGTACATTTGAAAAGTGACATTGTTTGTGAGTCAAAATTGTTTTAAAAAGTGATACACAATTTTAAAAAACTGGTTCAAAATAACACCAAATATATGATCAGACTTCTTTAGTTGGGTTATGTAACAAATATCACATACACGTAATATGGGAATCATATTCTTGGGTAGTCAGTTACACGAGATATTGGTACCGTAAACTGTGTTTGAATGTCTACCAGTAAAGTCTTGTTCTGTATCCCTATTCCCTTACAGTTCAAACACCACCATGATCTCTTCTCTTTTATATGCCAGGTAGTAAGAAAAGAGATACAGGAATTTACAGCAGTGAGAAGATCAGACATACTACACAATAGATAAAAGCCATGAATGTGGACCCCATATGCCAAGAGGTAATAGAAAATATTGAAGAGGAGGTGTAATGATCTATAGCACCAATCTCTACCACCAGCGAACCTGTCATGAAAAACAGGCTCACCAACTCAGACTCACCACAGCCATCAAATGACAAATCAGTATCTGACCAATGCATGTACAACAAACTCTTCTGCCAAGCATAACATCCCACAGAAGAACAGGCATTTGGAGAACTGAAGACAGCATGCTGGCGTGTTTCCAGTGTGGGCACCCTGGACTCTTTGTATCCTACTTCAGAGAAAAAAGACAAGTGTTCAACAACTATTACACCCCAAGATATCAACGATCATGACAGTCCTATTTTTCCTTGTCAACTGCAGATGATTATAGTCGACCTGTGGATTGAAGCCTGTTACTGTATCCTGGATGAGGTCATTCACCACCATGCCACAGCTGTCCCCATTGCCAAAGAAAGGTACCAGTCACTCACCTAGTCACCAAATTCTTGAAAACTAAGCAAGGCTACCATCTATGGAGGTGAGGCTACCACAAATCCTCCATGGACAACAGTCACCAAGAAGTCAGGAAATCTCTTCATCGTCATCATCAGCGGCCCACCTGTCTAGGCGTTCATTGACTCACAGACTACTTTATTGTATTAGCAAATATTTATCAACACCAGCTAAAGAGGACTATGTTCCATGATATGGAAGCAGTTGTGCTGAAGGTCACAAATGGGAAATGTTCCCAGCCAACAGAAACATGTAATACAAAAATAACAATTAGTGGCAGAGCATTGTCCTTCAGATTTGTCATTTTAACAGAATACAGTAAAAAAATGGTTCAAATGGCTTTAAGCACATGGGACTTAACATCCGAGGTCATCAGTCCCCTAGACTTAGAACTACTTAAACCTAAGTAACCTAAGGACATCACACACTGATTAGAACTTGCGACCATAGCAGCAGCGCGGTTCCAGACTGAAGTGCCTAGAATACAGTCAGAATGTTATTCTAGGGTGGGACTTCTTGCAGGTAACACAAGCATTCATAGACAGTGGAAGCTTAGAGCTTCAGAGTGGCTAAGCTATTCCTACAAGAATACTTACGTAAGTTTGTTCTGGGCAGTTGTTTGCAATTGAAGATGCCATCATCAAATGATTTCCACTTGTCAGTCTAGACATTCAGTAAATTGTAAAGCTTTTGTCATTCACGAAAAGCAACTCAAGGTCATAAAAGAAGTCATCATATCAGCAATAGTCATAAGCATTTTGGATTGTCAAACAGAACTTTGGACCACTAGTTGTCATGAGCAGCAACAACTCATCCCTAAAGGTGTTTTGGGCCAGCCTAACAAGTCCAGGATGGGCAGCTCAGTGCCATAAACAAAAAACAAAACAAAAAAAAAACATGCTCCACTAGCACTACAGGCAATGCAATGGTGGAAGCTACTATCAAACTGCAAATAGGATCTGACCTGACAGAAGAATAATGTTGTTAACTGTTAGTTCTGCACCAACTTTTGGATGTTTTCAGATCCAAAGTGAAGAAAAAACAGACAAAGCAGCCCAAGGTAAAACACCACATCAATGCCAGGGATCTCCCACCAATTAGCCAGTGCTCATCTAGTTTATCACTGGCTGAATGATGTGTAATGCTTGAGGAAGTGGTAACATACTGCAAGATGTCATTTAACCTTCAGAGTTCTTGATCCTCTCCTGTGGTCCTTGTGGAAGGAGGATGGCAGATAGCATTTCTGTATCAGTTACCAAATACTGAATAAAATCATGAGAAAAGTTATCACCCATTGCTGCTCATTGATGACACCCTAGATTGATTGAAAGGAGGAAAGTATTTCTCAACTGAGGATATACAGGTAGGTTACTGGCAAATTTAAGTTGATCAGGCTGACAGGGAAAAGACTGCTTTCATAACACCTGAGAGTCTCTGTGTGTTCAAAGTCATGCCAGTTGGAATGATCATTTCATTTCACCTACTTCTACATCTACATCATACTCCACAAGCCACCTAATGATGTGTGGTGGAGGGTACTTTCAGTACCACTATCTGATCCCTCCAACCCTGTTCCATTTGCAAATAGTGTGTGGGAAGAATGATTGTTGGTAAGCCTCTGTATTGGCTCTAATTTCTCGAATTTTCTCCCCGTCGTCAATACGTGAGATGTATGTGCATGGAAGCAATATGTTGTTTCACTCCTCTTCAAAAGTGCTGTCCCAAAATTTCAATAGCAGATCTCTCCGTGATGCACAATGTCTCTCTTGTAATATCTGCCAGTGTAGTTTGTTTAGCATCTCCGTAATGCTCTCTTGCCAGCTAAATGATCCCATGACAAAACCCACTCTTTGTTGGACGTTCTCTATCTCCTCTTTCAGCCCTACCTGATAGAGATCCCATATAGATGAACAATACTCAAGAATCAGGCAAACAAGTGCCTTATAAGCCACTTCTTTCCTGGATGAGTTACATTTCCTGAAGATTCTTCCAGTGAATCTGAGTCTTGTGTCTGCTTTTTCCACAATCTGTTTTATATGGTCATTCCATTTAAGATCGCTCTGGATAGTTATGCCTAGATACTTTATGGCAGACACTGTCTCCAACTGTTTTTCATCAATAGTGTAGCTGTATGGTAGTGGATTTCTTTTCCTATGTTTGAACAATATGTCACATTTATTTACATTCAGGATCAACTGCCAGAGTCTGCACCATTCATCAATTCTCTGCAGGTCGTTCCGTAAATTCTTACTATCTTCTGGCATTGCTACTTTGGTATAAACAACTGCATCATCTGCAAATAGCCTTAAAGAGCATCCGACACTTTCTACTAGATCATTTATATATATTGTGAACAGCAACGGTCCTATCACACTTCCCTGTGGTACTCTGGATATTACCTTGACATATGTTGATTTAGTTCCGTTAAGAGCGATATGTTGAGTTCTAACTGCAAGAAAGTCTTGAATCCAATCACATGTCTGTTCCAATACTCTGTGAACTCGTATATTTTTCATTAAACGGCAATGTGGGACAGTATCAAATGCCTTACTGAAATCAAGGAACACTGCATCAGCCTGAGCGCCATTGTCCACTGCACTGTGGATCTCATGGAGGAACAGAGTGAGCTGGGTTTCACAGGATCTCTGTTTGAGGAATCCATGTTGATTTTTATAGAGGAGCTATTCATATACCAAGAACATCATAATTCTTGAGCATAAAACATGTTCCATAATTCTACAACAGGTTGGTGTCAACAACATAGGTCCATAGTTGTGTGAATCTGTCTTACAACCTTTCTTAAAAATGGGAATGACTTGCGCTTTTTTCCAGTCATTAGGTACCTTTTGTTGCTCAAGCAATCTATGATAAATTACTGCTAGAAGGGGAGCAAGTTTTTTGGCATAATCTTTATAGGATCTTATAGGTATCTCATTTGGTCCTGAAGCCTTTCCACTACCAAGTGATTGTAGCTGCTTTACAATTCCGTGATAGGTTTTTTCAATATCTGCCATTTGTACATTGGCACGATGATTGAAAGGAGGGTCAGTATTATGATCTTCTGTAGTGAAACAACTTCAAAAGACTGAATTCAATATTTCAGCCTTATCTCTGTTATCTAACTGATTTTACATAGACCAAAATCTCTTAGGTTTTTTTACTCAGGTCAGCTGATAACGTCTTACTTTCTAAATCATTGAACGCTTCTCTCATTGCTCTCCTTACACTCATTTTCACTTTTTTCAGCTTTTGTTTGTCAGCTAGGTTTTTACTTGTCTTGAATCTGAGATGGAGAGCTCTTTGTGTACATAGAGCTTTCGTAATATGGCTATTAAACCATGGTGGATCTTTCCCATCACTTAAAACCTTACTCGGAACACACTTGTCTAGGGTACATTGAATGATGCCTTTGAATTTTTTCCATTTGTTCTCCACATCTCCATCCTCATCACAGAATATTTGATGCTGACTGCTGAGATTCTGAAATTTGTATCCTGTCACCCTTGCTGAGCAAATATATCTTCCTACCTTTCTTAACATTCTTTGTAGGAACCACTGTCATAGATGTTGTCATAGCCTTCACTGATACCTTCCTTTGTGTTAATTGATTCGATAAGTTCAGGTCTGTTTGTTGCCAGGAGGTCTAAGATGCTTTCCTCACGAGTTGGATCTCTAACTATCTGCTCAAGGCAATTTTCAGACAAAACATCCAGAACAATGTCACACAATTCCCTGACCCTGGCACCAGTTTTGATGGCTTAACACTCCCAATCTATGCCTGGCAAGTTGAAGTCACCCCCTATTACAATGGCATGATCAGGAAAATTACTAATGATATTCTGCAAGCTCTGTCTGAAGTGCTCTACGATTACAAATCCTGACCCATGTGGTCTATAAAAGCATCCAGTCACCATTTTTGACCGTTCTTTGATACTCAGTTTCACCCAGATTAATTCACATTCAGAATCCATGATAACCTCGCTAGATTTTATCGAATGTTTTACTGCAATAAACATGCCACCACCATTGGGGACTAACCTGTCCTTATGATAAATATTACAGTCTGAACTTAGGATTTTGTTGTCATTGACATCTGGCTTCAACTAGCTTTCTGTTCCCAATACTGTCTGTGTATTCTAACCTTCAATAAGCGATACTAATTCTGAGACCTTCCCTTGGATGCTCCTGCAGTTTACTAAAATCATATAAATCTTTTCCATTTCTGATCTGTGAGGACCTAGATTTTCTGAGGTTGCTGGGGCTGACTTAACAGGCAAATTGTGTTTGCTCCCAAGGGAGGGGTCCTCTAACCCAAAAAAGCCCCATGTGCATGCCACATGTACTCCACTACCCTAGTAGCTGCTTCCTGCATGTAGTGCATGCCTGACCTATAAAGGGGAACCCTACAATTCTGCACCTGAGAGCAGACATCAAGAAATTCACATCCACTACCATTGCAGAGTCGTCCGAGCCTCTGGTTTAGACCTTCCACTCTGCTCCAGACCAGAGGACCACAATCAACCCTGGGTACGATGCCACAAATAGACAGCTTAGTCTGCACCCTGCATATGTTGCTAGTTGCCTTCATCAAATAAGCCAGCCACCGAAAGGAGCTGAGGATGTTCTCAGAACCCAAGTGGCAGGAGTCATTCGTGCCAACATGTGCCACTAAATGCAGCCGGTTGCACCCAGTGCACTCGATGGCTGCTGGCAGAGCCTCCTCCACATCATGGAAGAGACCTCCTGAAAACATACTGAATGCACACTGGAATTCTTTCTCACCTTGCCTGCTATCTCCCTGAGGGGATCCATCACCCGCCTGACATTGGAGCTCCCAATGACTAGCATACCCACCCTCTGTACTTGTCCAGACTGGGCAGGAAAATTGACCGTTGGCCCAACAGGAGGGGCACCCTGTGCTGGCTCAGAGCTATCATCAACATTGGGAAGCGTCTTGTACCTCTTGCTAAGACATAGGGAGCCAGCTGCACAGCCTGCTCCCTCTTTTGCCTTCTGCCCAGTGACACGTGTACCCACCACTGTCTGCCACCCACTCTGGAGTGAGGACAGACCAGTCAGATGTTGGTGTATTGGAAGCCACAGTGACATACAGGCCACTGGGGAATTCCAGTGACACCAAATGTGTCACAGGTCTTGTAACACACCAGCTACCTTCGAGCATATGATGGACAATCTGACCAACAATGTAAATGGATTATGTTTCTTTGATGTCAGTATGACATTGTTGTTTGTCTCAAAGACATTTCAAGAACATTTAAGCTGCCAAACAGCTGTGTTGAGGTGCATTCAGAATGCAGGTCTCCACATGAATCTGAAAAAGTTCCTCTTTGTCACCCAAGAATTGAAAATCTTGGCAGATCTAGTTAATGGTGATGGAGTCTGTCCCAATCTAGAGAAAATAAAAGCAGCTACCAATTTTATAACTCCTCAGCACATTTGTGATATGAGAAGTTTTCTTGGAATGTGCTCATATTACCAGCAATTCATAATGGACTTCTACACACGGCTGGTCCCTTGCAAGAACTGTTGCAGAGAGATGCCGTTTTTGCTGGAATGAGGTGCAAGAAAAACCTTTCCTTGTCGTTAAGGAGATGTTAACATCTTCTCCACTGCTAGAACTACATAATGAAAATAATGAGACAAAAATTCGCACCAATGCAAGCAGTTAGGGGATTGGTGCATCTCTAGTGCAAATTCAGGAAGGGGATGAGAAGAATATAGCTTATTTGTACAGAGTACTCACCAAGGTCACTGTGGAACAGTACCTTACGATCGTTTTGTGCATCAATAGGTTCCAGCCATATTAATTTGCCATTCACAGTTGTGTTGGATCATCATTCTTTATGCTGGCTGACTAGTCTGAAGGACCTGTCATGTTGACTGGCAAGATGAGCACTGAGGCTTCGGGGGTACAACATCAGAATTGTATACAATAACAGATACAAACAGAAAGACACTGACAGCCTTTCAAGGACTCTTTTGGCAGAACACAGGAGCATGGCTAAACAAGAAACCTGGCTCACTTATAGTCCCTGGACACCTAGAAGAAGGACCGAGAGTGCTATAATGCCAATCACTGGCCAGTGAGGAACAACATGTGATACTTGGTAGGTATTTTTATGCCTGTATAAAAAGTGGGACTATCAGAAAAGTTATTAAAATACAACTTTGGACCATATTGTATCATTAGCTGCTTGTTGGGTATCACATATGATGTTGAGACTTATGAGCTTTATCAAGGAGACAAAATCACAGAGACATCACCCATGCTCTCCATTTGAAGCCCAATTATGATCCTGAGTCACAGACCTATGATGGGGGCTTCTCATTCAAGTATACTGAAAGCCCACTCAATGATTACATAACTTAAACAGGAAGGGCTACCTTTCATGCTCGCCATAGTTTAGAGGATGTGACAACATAACTATAACAGAGGATTTTCCAGTGCTGCCAGCCAGAGATCACTGACTAGATCAAGATTTAGGATGCTGGAGGCAGCTCCAATGAGAACTTCTGAAACTGGATCACTGTATCTCCAAGAGAGGGTTCAGTATCACAAGTTCTGATGTGTACAATGTGGAGCAATGGTTAGCATCACTGGCTGACATGCTGTAGGCTGCCAGTCCAGATCTGATCACCAGAAAATATTTGTTATTTAGTATTTATCACTTCTAGTATGTTCTCAAAACTTTATGTGTTTCTTTGCATATTCTGAAATATCTGATATTTGTATGAATAGCAGCAATCTCCATCCAGGAGAAAGTTCTGTTCAGTCTGTACATTAGTATCTGTCATAAACATGCTTTCAGTGTTAAGTATTGTACTTTATTCACAACTCTGCTTTTGGATTAGGACTTGATTTTGGTTATGACATGTCACTAATGAAAAATATAAAAATGGTAGTTGACAGAACATGAAGTTATTTAACAGAAACACACCTGTGTTGCCAGAACACAGAGAATCTGGTTGTATGCACCTTAAAGTTAAACCATTTGTGGCCACTGATAGATGTGGATTATCAACATACAAATGATAACTGTCGTGTACCTCCCCAACGAAGAACATTAATTGTCAAGGTAAACATCCCTTGTGTAGCAGAAGAATGCATCAGGATAATTCATTATTGTGAGGAGAAGGCAAATGCAAGGCAGTGCAATTTACAAACTTTGTGTCCTCTTGTTAGAACCTTGAAATAATTTCTACCAAAAGCTAATGCTTATTTATTATTTACTCTCCATGGAAAATTCAAGATTTGTTTTAGACAGTGACTTCACACACACACACACACACACACACACACACACACACACATACACACACACACACACACACACACAATCTTCCTCATCCACTGGGCTCTGGCTAAGATGGCGAGCTGCAACAGGAGCATACAGGCTGAAGTGCTTCCGGCATGGACACATTCTGCACCCACCTTCTCATGTCAAACCCAAACCGTATGGCAACACCAGCAACACAGGGGCTTTTCCCATGTTGACCTCAGGCGTCGACTCTGGCGACGGTCCTTACAGTTCTGATGATGCTAGTAACAGTGGTTGCCAGGAAATGGGTGATGGAATCCCTGATTATGATGCCAGAAGTGATAGAGGAACTGCTGGTTCGGCCACTGAGGATGGATGCCCTCATCCGCATGGGAGTGGATAACCAACAGCTGCAGGTGACATGACACCCGATGTGGATGGGCTTGGAGGTGATGATGTGACATCAGGGGGAGCCCAGTTGTCCACATGAAGGTGAAGCTGATCACGGTGCCTCGAGCAGAGGCTGTCCTCCATGCAGGTATTGCAGAGACAATGAACCTGGTATCTAGTGATGGCAGATGAAATCCTTTTAGGGTGCCGTCCAAAACCACACACCCAGACACCCACACCAGGCCAGAAGAGGCATGGTGGCTGCAGAGATTGATGTACAGATGGAGGACGCAGGTTGTGTAGGAGTTTTTTTGGCTGGTGCCCATGGAGTAGCTCTGTGGGGCTCTTTTTGCCAAACGGCATGAAGTGGTACAAGGAGAGGAACCGATCTAAGGTAACATTGAACAAAGAGTTGGCAACATACTGTTTCATCTCAGTTTTAAATGTTTGCACTAGGAAGTCTGCATCACCATTAGATTGTGGATAGAATGGCAGGGCAAGGATGTGACAGATACCACAGGAATCGGAAAATCCTCTTGCAATGAATATTATCAGACACTTACGTCATGGACAAGTTTGCAGGAGAAAAAATTTTGGATAAGGCTGTGAAGGTGGCAGTTGTGGATGTGGAAACACAACAAACAACATATGGAAAATGAGAATATGTGTCAATGACCAACAGCCAATAAGCGTTGAGGAAGGGACCAGCAAAATCCACGTCTACTGCCCCCAAGCACACAACTGCATTGGTCAAAGAGACAACAATGCCTGGGGAGCTACTTGGTGTGTCGCACACAGTGAACAGGAGGCAAACGGACAGGTAACATCACTGCCAAAGCTGGACCAAAACACATGTCGATGGGCCAAAGCTTTTGTGCATGACAGCCCCCAATGATCGGCGTGTAATAAATGGAGAACCTACAAATGAAGCACTGAGTGGAACACTACCCAAGGATCCATGTGATCCATGTCTAAAAGCAGAAAACCATCCACAACAGAGAATCAGTCTCAAAAGATGTAATAATTATGGAGGGGGTCAGACACATGAGAAGGTGGTGAATCTGGCCAACCATGTTGTAGTAATATTATGAGCTTCTACAAAACAGAATCTGAAGCTACAGTGTTCATGGTCCATGCACTAGTTACAGGAAAGCCTTCAACCATCTGTGTGGTGACATCAATGTGGAAACAAAGCAATTTCTCTTGATCAGATCCTGAGTCTGGTCTGGCCAGCAGGCACAACAAACCATTGGTAATTACATATTGATTCATAGAGCGGGAATGAATCTTGTAGTTCTAACATGAAAGAAAAAGAGCCCAATGTTGAATGTGATGTGTTGCTTTATCTGGTAATGATGCAGAAGGAATGAATAAGGAAATCAAAGGTTTGTGATCGGTGATCAGGTGGAATTTGGTACCATAGAAAAAAACACTGAATTTCTTCACAGCATGTACAATGGCCAAAGATTCCTTTTCTATCTGAAAGTACCTGATCTGAGCAGCAGTCAGCGTTTTTGAAGTATAAGCAACAGGCCACTTGGGCCATCAGGATGTCTATGTGCCAGTACTGCCCCCAACCCATACTGTGAAGCATCAGTTGCAAGGACCAACTGGAGGCCCGATTGGTAGGGCATTAAGCAGTGTGCAGACTGCAGCATTGTGTTAAGGGTGGAAAACATGGTTTCACAAGCCAGTGACCAGCAAAAGTGAGGCCTCTGTGGAGTAACTTAAGTAACAGCTATGCCCTAGGTAAAAATTTATGGCCGTAGGCAACTTTGCGTAGAAAAACCTGAAGTTCTTTGACTGACCTAGGGTGTTGATGCAACACAACAGCAGAAACATGTTAATGGAAGGGTTTGAGACCCTCACAAGAAACTTCAAATTCAAGATAAATGATAGAGGGCTAAAAGGATTGACATTTTTCTAAATTACACTTCAACCTGGTCACTTGGAGGACAGAAAAAAAAGAGTATGGAGGTTTTGTAAATTTTCCTCAGTGGAGGCCCCAGAAAGTACAATGTCATCCAAATAGTCACAACACAGCACAGAGGTGTAAGTTGTCCCAGAAAACGAAAAATAGTGGTAGCACTGGCAACTCCAAAAGGCAAACACAAGTATTGATAGAGGCCAAAAAGGGTATTGACAACTAGCATAGTTGTGACTTTGTATCTACAGCAAGTTGTGAATAGGCTTCCGGCAAGTCAGTTTTTGAGAAATATTGACCATCTCATAACTTTGCAAACAGTTCATCTGAGTGAGGTATTGGGTAACTGTCCACTATGACAGAGGCGTAACTGGCTCAACGATTTCTTTTCTGTAACTAAGGGCAGTAGACAATTCACTTGATACAATGGGCTGAACAGTGCCAGATTTTGTGAGGCAATGTAATTCATTTTTAACTTGTTCCCTGAGTGCTACTGTAATCAGACAGGCCCAGAAGAAATGAGGCCAAGCAGAAGGTTTCATGGTAATGTGCACCTGAAAATTGTTGGCTCACCCCAATCCAGGAGAGAACAAAGAGGAAAACTGAAAACATAATGCATCTAATCACACCATTTGTTCAGACACTAAATTCAATTTATCTAAAATGGTAAAACCAAATAACTTAAAAAGCCTCTAATTCAAAAAAATTCTCTGTGCATGTGTTATATACAAGAAGATATGTGACCAGACTACTGTCTTGCAATACATGGGGGCAGAGAACTGGGCCAGAATAAGAATGTTCTATTTACTGCAATTTACTAACTTTCATGACACAGGGAGAAGTGGACGGGAGCCTAAGTCCATATAAGTTTGTGAGTTTATGCAGAACTTTTTTAAGAAAACCAGAACATCAATGAAAAGCTTGCTTTACACAACAGAAATAGTCTATAGAATGTTTACATCTACATCTACATCAGGATTGTTGTGCTGAATTTTTGTGTTCAAAGTGAAGCAATGCAACCTTTTTTGTTGCAGTTATGACAGGTAGCACAGCATTTTGGGCTGTCTGGGTGCTCATAGATATTGAAACAATAAGGGCAGGATGGGAGCATGGAACACATACATTGCTGTTTAGTGGCTGATTACTGTGTTGGTGCAACTGCTGCTGGGAGCAAGGCCAGCCACCTTGAAACTGTGATCGTGTGCATACCACTGGACCATGTCTTGCCCCTCTGAACTGTCTGAAGTTCGGTGTTAAGTGGAGGGTTGGATTCTGATATGTCACATCATGACTCATTTGGTTACCTGCAGCTCGAGACACCTTGAATGGCTGTGCAATAGCTAAAACCTCAGAGTATGATGGTCTTTCATACTGGAGGGCATGCTCTTGCACCTCATAATCCAGAGCTAAATGAAAGATAACATCTCTCACCATTTCATCGCATATGACTCTTTATGTGTATCGGACACAAAATGACAATGATGACTTAACCCATGGAGTTCAGTCACCCATAGGGCTAACGCAGTTGCTTCCTACAGCAGTAAAACACAACTCGGGTTGCAATAATATGGGTGCATATACAGTAGTATTTTGAAAGAGGCCCACACATTTGGTCAAATGTTAAAGAAGAAAGATGATGTAGGACTTGATACATTCTTGGCAATATTTGTGAAACAAATAAGGCACAACATAAAATAGCATCAGTAATCCAAAAAGATTGAAAGTGTTGTTGCAGACATTTCTTGTATGCAGCCCATTCCTCAATGGATTCATTGTATGTGGAAAAGGGAGGTGGATATGCTATGGGGGCCATGGTGGGTAAAACAGCAGGCAGCACAGTCTGAGGAGCATGCCGATTAGACAAAATAGAAGCCAATGATTGAAGTACCTGAGTTTGATTGTCCAGCACCCATGATTGCTGATGCAATGCCATGACAAATGATCCTTGCTGTTCAAGCAATTTACATAAAATGTCCTCTGTAACAACATCAGCCATCACGAGCATGAACAGGGGACCAACCAGAGCAGAAATCTGCATAGAGAACAGGACCACACTTGCCACCAATCATGTTGTAATTAGGTATAAGTACAACATAACCAGTAGACTGAACATAGCTTTATTCTATGGAAACATTAACAACTTGAGGACAGTATTTAAGTAACATTCAGTAGGAATCAATTATGTACACAAGAGCTATAGCAGTACACATAGAGAACTGAGGCCGAGTGAATCTTGGCTATCCTTAAAGAGACCAGGTTCCATAGCAAGCTCTGACAGTGACCTCATGTGGGCATGCACACACACACACACACACACACACACACACACACACACACACACACACACAAGTCTGAGGCACCCTCTGCGAATGACATAGCAGTACAGCAAGTATGACCTTTTGAAAGCATGCCCACACGTCACTGCACTTAACTATTTAGATGACATAACAGTTATTAACCAGGAATCCAAAAGGAGTGAGCTGGCCCAGAATTGTTTTTGTGTCTTACTTCACTTGAAGAATTACTTCCAAAATAATTGATAAAGTAAAACAAGTCTAATTGACTTTCAAATATACCACCAACCTGATGGAGTGCTGTCGGACGTTCTGTCAGATGACGATACAGAAATAAAATTGGATGATACAACTGCCTACCTTGGTGTAATGTTGAACAGACATCTCTCTTGCAAAAATCACATTGATCTTTTATTCCAAAAATCAAGAAAATCAGTTTTTGCTGTGAGGACAATGTCAAAAGTTCTGAATTATGTGCAGAGAAATGTGATCTATTATGTTTTATTGTATCCGTACCTCACATTTAGTATTGAAGTATGGGGGTGTGCTGCCACCAACCATATAAACAGACAATTTCTTAGAACATTTCTCATGGATAATATCAATGTCCTTGATAAAATACTTTAAAATTGAATTAAAAACACTCTTGACAGCTTTAAAATATTTATTGGCAGTGGTAACTTGTTTTGGCCAAAATGGGATAATCTTCAGACTGTATACATTGAAATATTAAGTATAGAAAGAATTTATGATGGAGTCTGATAATAACAGTAAAATGTAAACTACGTAAAATATAACAAATGTTAAACGAAGAAATTACATCCATGTCGGCACGTGGCAACAGTGAATGGAGCAAGTATCATGTATCCATGAACGTCAACTGCTGAAGAATATTTTATTGCAGTCAAGGCCATTTTAAGTGATTTTTAAAATATAAATAGAGTACCAGTATTTGTCTTTTAAAAGGAGGCATTAAGGATTCTATACAAGTTTAGTTATACTGAGTCTTGCAAATGGATGTTCAAAAGTAAGCATTTACTGTTCAATTCCTTTTGAATACAAGCAGTAAAGTAGTCTATTACATGGGAATCCAATTTTACAACAAACTTCCAAATAATTTAAAAATCTCCAGTGGAAGCTGCTTTGAAGTGGCCTTGAAGGAGTTTCCTAACATAAATAGCAATACATAAGAAAGAATGGAGGAAGAGGAAAGTCTGCATTTTTAAATTGCTCACATAGGAGAATGTTCTCATTGAAAACAACCACATAAAAGTTAATGTTTGTTTACGTGAGCCGAAAATATCACTTGCCTTTCCTCTTAATGGCATGTGCACTTCAACAAGACAGTGACAAAGAGAAAGGAGGAAAGAAAGAAAGGAGGGGTGGGATAATAATTATCCTCAAATGGCTCCCAACTTTGCAGGAACATGTTCTGATAAAAACTGACATGGAGGAGCTAAAACATTTTATCACAAGACGATAATGCATGTGCTTACTGGAAACATATTTTCAAAATTCTAATATTCCTGTGCTAAGAACTTTATCCACTTAGCCCTATTATTATTATTATTATTATTATTATTATTATTATTATAATTACTATTACTTCTACTACTGGTCAAGCTGTTATAGCTAAACTTCAGCAATCCTCAATTCTGTCTCCAGTTAGAAGCTTTTCCATGTCAGTTGTGTTTTGTTACGGAAACAGTGTCATTATTTTGTGTATTACTTCTGGCTTGAATCTAGTTTTAGATTTTAGAAAGATGCTGTGATGTTCACCTGCTTTATTTCTTCATTGATAGTCCTCAGTGTCAATGTACTGCATTTTTATACTGGCTGAAAAATGGGGGATGGAAGTTCAACACTGACTACTGTAAATGATGTAGTCGACAACTGCTCACTTGCGTTTCACAGTTCTTTACTTTCACTATTCTTAATACCCCCCCCCCCCTCCCCACCACCACCACCACCAATATTACACAGTTAATATGGCCTGTTCACTATTGGTCAACTTTTGATAAGCCTCATTAATAATCTGCAGGCATACTGCTACAGTAGTTTACTGTTGTACATCTATGAGCAGTAAAAACCTAATCACACAGTTCACAGTCTTTCAGAATAATATGGTACATGTGACACTATTGAACAGACACTGTCATTACTTTAAAACATGGTAAAATTATAAACAGCCGACCAGTTGCAATGGATAAAGAAATCTTTACCTAGGTTTCAACAAATTTAAATTTGTTGAAACCTAGGTAAAGATTTCTTTATCCATTGCAACTGGTCAGCTGTTTATAATTTTATTACGTGGAACCGTTGCTGTTGTGCAGCCATGTTTAAAATATTTAAAACATGGCTTATTTGTGTTACACTTATTTCACGGTTAAGTTGATGCATTGTGTTGACCTAACCAATACAGGTTCCTTGTTCGAAAATCGGCCATGGACTGACTGTCTCAGGACTAAAAATCAGGACTTTATATATCCTCACAATAATAGGTACTGAAACTATACATTGTTCAATGTTTAATTTACAGAAATTACAGTTAAAACATAACTCATTCAATTAAATGAATACATTTAAAAATGGCTTCTTTCTAACAGTTTCTTCTACCACAAAGGTTAGATAGAATTATTTGTTTAAATGATGAAATTAACAGATATAGTTATACAAACAATACTTTTGAGAAACCTGGTAATTATTTTGGAAATAATTAAGGGCTGGCTTCACTAATATGTTTTCGAATAGAGTCAAATAAATACCTAAGAATCCTAGTAGTTGCTCTTACAAATGTTTATAATTAATTACAGAATTTATATTTGTTTGTAAGTCAACAATAGAATCTAAGACATGAAACAATTACTGATTTCACCCTATAACAGAAGATATTAATTATGAATAGTCAAAATAAATTAGGAAATTGATGACATAGAAAATTAGATCTGGTAGTATATTCCTTAAGACTGAGGGCCAACCTTTCTCTTTTATGAAAATGCAGATTACACTCATATATGTTAACAGTAATTAGTCAAAAACTGGAAAAATGAATTTAGGAAGGCAGATGGCAAAAAAAGAGAGGAAGTAAAAGGATCCCTGCTTGCTTCATCACAATGCACAATTACCATCTAACTGAGAATAGAGTCCAGGATATTTATATTTAACTACATTAAAATGTATTATCACAACTACTTCAAAATGAAGGTTATATTGTTTTTTAATTAGCAATTGAAAGCTCATTTTTATAAAATACTTGATGATTCAAGAAATACTTCACAGCTATTATAACTTGCAGGCACAACATCTGAGAAGTCATGTGATATGGCTCCAACAGGGGGCACTTCTGCATGTACTGACCAGAAAGTTTCTGGATGTACCATGATGCCAAGCAGTCCCCGAATGGCCAGTGGGGACAGAGAAGAACCACTCTACCTACCTGAACCAGTACCACCAGCTACTCCAGCATCCACTGACACTGTAAATCCTTATGCGACATTCAGGTTGCCTCCAGATGCTGAAAACTTGCCTGCAGTGAGTATTGAGCAGTCATTTATTCCCAACCCTCTCCTTAATGTGTCATTTGTGTTCATGATGTGTGTGCGAACACATGTTGCACAAAACTATGAAGAGCCCACTGAATAAACAGGGTAAGTCACATTTTGTACATTTTTCAGGAAAGGAGATTTAAACTTTCAAGATAACAAAAAATGCTTAAAACATTCCAATCAAGGGTACCAAATCTAATTATGATGCTAAATTTAATGATTGTAGAGGAAGTACATCATAAAACAATAACAATTGAAATTACATGATAAAACAAAGTCTGCCATAAAAAGAACATGATAAGTCTGTCACTTTTTGATAGGCCTTTGTCCCTACTTTGTGTTGTTTAGCCTTGGATCTTTCATTTTTCTGGTTTGGATTTTTTGTTATTATTTGGTAGATTGGAATAGAAAATTTTTGCATCTGTTTAATTTCTTGAAGGTATGTATGTTTTTCATATAATATTGACAGGAGCTCTGAAAGTATACCCTCTAGAATTAGTTATTTTCAAAACAATCTTGATTTACCTTATAAAAAGTTTCATCTTACAAAACACTTACCATTCCATGCTTGATGAGGCCATAAGAATTCCTCAGGTCAAAGCAGTTGATATCCAGACTCAATGTCTACATGTAGACCACCAGAATGTTCCAAATCTACTGGTGTCCAGGCTCCATTGTAAGTAATCCTGTGTTTGAACAGATTGTCTTCCTTCACAACCAGAGCTTCCCTGGACAGACATGTCTTGAAAGAACACTTCTGTTTGCAACATGCTTTTAAAAATGTTGTCCAATATTGTATAATTTCTTGTTGAACAGGAATCTTTGTCAGGCCTTGCATTAACTTTTGCAGTTTCAAAAGCATTAACCCAGTCTTCTGGTAACTCAGCAATAGTTTTTGTTTTTATCAAGCCAAAGTTTTTATCACATTCCATCTATGAGTGTTCTCTTATTGGAAATACTGTTTTGACATTATCTAATCTCTTAATGGTATGAACGACATAATGAAGGTATAAGAAAACTGTGTAGTTCTTATTCTGTCCTGAGCATGAATCACAGAATATTACAGAAAGCCTCAGTTTTGGATCAAGGATTTCACTCACATAAATTGTGCAAAAAAACTAATAACTTTATTCCCTACTTCTTTAGCGTAAGTATAAAATATTGCATCACTATTGAACACCTGATGAATGTTGAAACTGTAAAATGATAATTGACACTTGTAATGTACATCATTAGTGCTGATATTTGGCATGGGTAGGTATTTTTTTGATAGTTCCTGCACATTGCTTCATTTTCTGTTATCTTTTTACTTTCTTGCCTCACTGTTCATTTTATTGAATAAAATGTAACAGCCCTTTGCTTGTGAACTTAGTGTTCAGTACTAAATACTTCAGTTTTATTTGTAATTTCTAAGTTTTCTTTTTCAGAGATGTTTTGTGAGAGCTTTCCATTTAAACCTTTTAATACTGCTTGCAATTTGTCACATGTTGAGCAGACATCAGTACGAGAGTACTCAAATGATAAGTTGATTTAGCTCTTAAATATTTTGAGGTATGCCCATATGCAACAGGTAGTCCAGTTTATTTTTGTTTTAATAACTCATGCCTTTTTTTATTATAGTTCTTCTGGGAGATAAATTCTGTCTGTCTTTCCTTTGCCATAGTGGCCCACTCTTCCCTTAAATACACCTATGAAGTTTATAATGGCTACCATCTTTTCTTTAAATAGTTTCCATGGCTGGTTAGCATACATACCTCATTTGTCTTTGGGGGATATTCCCGTATACTTTATACTCAACTGTATAATCCACAGTCTGCACTTTATTATTCCTTGGAAAGCAGTGAAGGCTTTTTGACAAACCGGAATTTCACTCATGGTATCGTTTTGTTTGAATCTTACAATGTAATGGAAAGAGCAATCTCTCGCATTGGAATCATCATTCCTAGGCTTCCAATGAGCAATTAATGTCACAGAAATTAAGCTAGTTAGATATAAAGATTGGTCATTCTAGTTACCTAACAACTTAAAATTCTTGATAAGCCATTCTCTTTTATGGGGTCTGATTTGTTTGAAACACTCACACAATAAGCATTTGCAGTCACTGCCTAACTCATGAGACACTGACCTACAGTTCCTACAAACATTGCTTATTTTTCCATAATATTTTCCTTTTTAGCTGATTGTATTCATCTTGTGATGATTCACACATTTTAAAGGTCCTAAGAGGACCATGCTACTATCACACTTGAAAAAATGTGCATTTTTGTATATCAAGCATTGTAAGAACTAACAAGCCTCTGTGGAGTGCTATATGTCTGAATATGCCAATTTTGAAATGTGCTTTTTATAAGTATATAGTTTTACTTTTTACGAACCTATGTATAATGTGCTGAATATTTTCCACCATAAAGACAACATGATGTGAGTGATAAACTCATAATGGAATGCAATTTGTAACCAGAAATTTTTTAAAGTTCAGAAGACCACATTTTCAAATGTCAAAACTGGTCATCAATAATAAATAATAATTATATGAATATAATAGAAGGAAACATTCCACGTGGGAAAATATATATCTAAAAACAAAGATGGTTTGACTTACCAAATGAAAGCGCTGGCATGTCGATACACACACAAACAAACACAAACATACACACAAAATTCTAGCTTTCGCAACCAACGGTTGCCTCATCAGGAAAGAGGGAAGGAGAGGGAAAGACAAAAGGATTTGGGTTTTAAGGGAGAGGGTAAGGAGTCATTCCAATCCCGGGAGCGGAAAGACTTACCTTAGGGGGAAAAAAGGACAGGTATACACTCGCACACACACACATATCCATCCACACATATACAGGCATGTCTGCTTGTGCCCGTATATGTGTGGATGGATCTGTGTGTGTGTGCGAGTGTATACCCGTCCTTTTTTCCCGCTAAGGTAAGTCTTTCCGCTCCCGGGATTGGAATGACTCCTTACCCTCTCCCTTAAAACCCAAATCCTTTCGTCTTTCCCTCTCCTTCCCTCTTTCCTGACGAGGCAACCATTGGTTGCGAAAGCTAGAATTTTGTGTGTATGTTTGTGTTTGTTTGTGTGTGTATCGACGTGCCAGCGCTTTTGTTTGGTAAGTCAAACCATCTTTGTTTTTAGATATAAATAATAATTAATGTGATCTTGTCTAGAAAAGGTTTTTTTCAACTTACATTAAATCACTTCTTCCAATTTCTCAATATGGGAAACTTCTATCACACTTCATATTAAACACTGTTACTATAAGGAAATAACACAGAGTGAGAAACTAAACTGACCACGTTTGCAGCCACAACTCAACTGTTCTATCAGGTGTAATGTAAACAGCTGACACAAACCTTGGACCTCAGTCTTTCCATGAGAAGATCAACTTACAAAATTCTTTCCATTACCATTAAAAGTGAAACCCTCTGTATCCCAGTGACTTGCCATGTTATTTGAAAGTAATTTTAACCGCCTTATAGTACTGACAGCTGGCCATCAGAATATGCTATAAACTCATTCCATAGTTAAATGGACTTACCTCGGTTTTTCCATAGGGTCTTCATATGTGTGTTTCTATGTCTGTCTGTGCAGGTGAGATTGTGATGACATCAGTTTCATTTACTAGATAATATAATACTTTATTTTACTCATTATAGTTTTTACTTATTAACCTGTCAACTTTAGTGTGCAAAAAAGTATGATGTCTAAAATTCTTTCAGGTTTTCTGCCTTATCCTATTTATACTCCACTGATTTTGTTTACAGTGATGCAGGAATATTCTGATATCATACTGGGATACATACTCACTAAAAATGTATTTTGTATTAACCTTTTAATTATCTGTAAGGACAAACAGAAGTCTTAGAGAGCTACTTCTACTGATCAATATTAGTAAGACTTCTGAAAACACTTTTATAGACCAATCTTCTTTTTTGCGGGGTTGGAAAAGAGATCTCTTGTGATACTGTGTAATGACTAACTGGATAGATAAAATCTGCTCACGAAGCAGTGGCAGAATAAAACACACTTATAAAAATTAACAAAATCTACAAGCTTTTGGCGCCAATGGCTCCCTCTTCTGGCAGAAGGGTTGAAGGGGAAAGAGATGGATGAAGAAAAAGAACTGGCAAGACTTAAGAAATGGGGAGACTTCGGAAAAGTTGTCCCAAAACACAACTCAGAGGAGACTTACTGGATGGGATGAGAAGGAAAGACTCATTCCTTCTCATCCTGTCTGGTAAGTCTCCCCAGACCTGGGGTTCTGGGTGACTATTCCAAACTCTCCCCATTTCTTAAACCTCACTAGTCCTTTTTCTTCATTGTTCTTCCTTTCAGTCAACCCTTCTACCATAAGAAGGAGCCACTGGCTCTGAAAGTTTGCAAATTTTCTGAAACTTCATAAGTGTGTGTTCTCCTGCTACACTTGTTGAGTAGGTAGATTTTTTTATCTATCCAGTTTTATATTTTAAAAATTTGATTATTTTCATTGATATGTAACTACTTTGTGTATCTTCTGAAGACCTCAGTTAGCAGAGGTCATTTTATGATTACTTTGATTTTTATTTGGCCCTGTGAAATTACTTTCTGTACGAAGACTGTACTATAGTGAAACATAAGTCAAAGAAGACAATATTGCATGGAGGAAAAGTGGAAAAAAGCAAACAATATACATATAAGGTACACAATATTACATTCAAGGTTTCAGGAAAAACAACACTGCAGACAATATACATACAAGGTCTGCGGTATTACATACATTACCATTGAATATTACAACATAATTTGTATTATAATAAAAATTTTAAATAACTTAAACCTCTGGAAATTCATTTAAGTTATATGCCCTATGGTTTACGAGGAACTGTTTCATTTTACTCTTGTAAGTACCTTTTTATATTCAGTGGGAGCTTATTGTAAATTGTTTTTCAAGACTGAAGAATTCCTTTTTGCACTGTGCTGGAAGTTGCTGAGTTTTTGTGAAGGCTTTACTTCTGCTATGTGTCATTTTTGTGGGTGTTACAGATAGTTTGGAAAAGTTTTTTGTTGTTGATTACAAATAGCATCAATTAGTAGATGTACTGATGGAAGTGTCAATGTCTGAAGGGTCTTAGGTACCTTCAGGATTTTTGATTTGTATCACCACAGATCAACCTACATATGTTTTTGTAATTTAAAAAACGTTTTCTGTTTTTGCAACAGTTCCTAAGAATATTATAAAGTCAACAAAGACCTGAAAAGGTTGAGGGGGGGAAAAAATTCATGAAGTCACAAATTTTTGCACAGCGGTAGGCAGGAGTGCCATGGACAACATACTAAAAGCCCTGGCTAATGGGGTGTGAGCATTGGGATTGGCAGGTTTCCAATGGTCACTGTTTTATGTTTTTCTTGGATAACTCAAAACCCACAGTTTCTAGCAAAAATGTTTCCTGATACAATATTACACTTCATTAAATTTCCTATAGAAATTAATTTTTTTTCTTTTCGTCTAATAGTTTCTACACTGCAAGGGATGGAAAAATCACAGATTATTAAAAATATTATTTTAGCAGCATAAAATTAATGTTTATCTTTAAGTGAAGTGGGTTAAAAACAAAAGTTAAATGTGTATATCACATCTATGTGTAGTAGAGCCATATTAAGAGATAAATTGTGTTTCAAGGCTGTAACAGGGTGGAGAACAGCGGGGAGGCTACATGTGGGATAGAATCACAAGAGAAGATAGGTTGCTGGATTATGGTCATGCACTTTCATTCTTCGCAGGTCTAAACTGAAGTTTGTGCAGATGATTCCCACTCTGTCTACCCCACTACATCATAAGCAACTACAAGGTGTTTTGCAAAATTATACCAATGCACCACAGAATGCTTTATGAATCTCTGGCAATGCAGTGCACAGATGTGCCTGGGAGATGGGTTTATTTTTCACAAAATGTGTTAATACTATATGGAATGCAGATATGAGTAACTAATAATACTAACACAAGTAATTCATGTGGACAGAGTCTACATATATCTCTGTACACTATTCTACACTGCTAGAGGTGAAATTGATTCTTAGTCTTCCTGTATAGTAGGTGTAGCATTCTTCCAGGAAAGGTGACTTCTCTACCACAAGCACTGCTTGCTTTTCAGTTTACAGAAAGATTGTACCTCCCCAGCATGTCCTGTCCAGTTATAATATGTGAGTAGACAAAATAACTTCATTGAGCTCATGTTTATATAGTGGAGTTATTTTCAGTTTATTAAGTGAGTACTTATCTGCAACTGTCAAGTGAGCTTCTACATAAAAACTCTCAACAGATGGAGCTGTCATCTGTCTACAACACTGAAGAGCCAAGTGTAACATGCTGTCAACTTGTACTTCATTGTCTCCACTGTCACTCTGTGGAATACTTTCACAGGATGCATCTGCCAGCCTTAACTCTCCCAACATGTGAAGAGGCCTGCAGGCTTGAATTGTCTCCCTTTCAAACAGAAATAGACCACCTAGGTGGTGTAGAACCTCAGATATATCAATGTAAGTCAAGAAATGCATTATGGCAGATTACTGTTCTTGACTTGAACATGAACAGTCGCATCCTATCAGACATATTCACACCTATCTCGAAAGATATACTGTGGATTTGTGGTAAGTCACTCCACTTGGAAAACCCCCTTAGCAGTAGCCAGCTATTCCCGAATGGAAAAGATTTATGCAGTCTACCAGTAAAACTAATGGCGATAGATGTGCAGTAACACTTATTTCCAGACATACAAGTTATCCTATGTTTCATAGTAATAATAGCAAACCCATAATCCAAAACAAACCCAGCTCAGAATTATTCCAACACAGATTTTAGTATGGATCCTTCATGTAGTCCCAGTCAATTTATCATTTTCTACAGAGGGCCCCTTGCCCTCCTATTTGAAATTTTCATTTAATGCCATTAATAGAATAACTAAAATCTGAAACCAACAATAGCATTACCAAAATTCAAAACTACAATCTATTTCATTCATTAATTAATTTAAAAGCACATTAATGTAGGACATAAAGATTATCAAGATACAAAACGAACATTTACATAACTTGTGAACTTCGGTGAAGTGGCTCATGTAGTTGCATCTTTTGTCACCAATGTGGTACATTTCCTCTCATCTATCTGTCATTACTTGTTTGGCCCTTTCTGTTTACTGTCCATATAGGTAAATGGAAATTCTGCATGGCTAGGGCATCCTGTCAGGTAGGCCGTTCACCTGGTGCAAGTCTTTCGAGTTGATGCCACTGCCCTAAATTGCATGTCAATGGGGATGAAATGATGATGATAAGTACAACACAACACCCAGTCCCTCAGTGGAGAAAATCTCTGACCCAGCTTGGAAGGTCATTAGGTATGACAATCTGTCACACTGAGTACTCAGCTACCTGGAGTGGACTCTATATAGGTAACTGGTAGTTACCATACTTAAGGTTCAACTGAAACAGAGATACTATACAATGCAGCTCCTGCTGCACAGCAAGATGCAGAAGAATGCACATGAGAACTAGTGCTACAGTTAGCACTCCACACTGAGGTGAAAATGATTTGATACCAAAAATGCACCATAACCCAGTCCCCACATCACTGTGGTGTGGACTTAATATTTGCACCACAACATACACACTAACCTGATAGGCAAACAATCACAAATTGTATCTGTTCTGTTATGTGAGTTTTATAATGCTTTGGGGGCCACAAGGCAAAGACTAACTATACTGCCCATAAGTTTGTAGCAAAACACTGTAAAAAAAAGCAATGAATAACATCAGTCCAGAGCAGCAAATTCCCTTCCATACGGAATTACTCAGAAGGCCTGTCACATAACAGTACCTTGACTCAGCCCATCCATATTACAGAACAGAAAGGTGCTCCCATCTGCCATGTTCCATGAAAAGCAACATACCTTCATGCCCTTGCTACACAGTCCTCATTCCTCTCTGAAGACAGGGACTCAATGTTTCCACATTCTTAACCACAGTGATTACTGCTAATTTGCAAGTCAGTCACATAACACAGACTGCCATAGCCCCACTTGTTACACACACATTCCATTGTGTCCTGCCCCATATACAGCCTGCATTTGCTTGTTATCACTCGATGGTCCTCCATGTGACAACCATGCTTGCTGCTGTCACTGTCCTCCCAGCGATGCATGACATGCAGCCCATTGATCATCGCAAATCTATTGACAGGCAAAGGCATGCCAACCAGCACAATCTTTAATTCAGTAACTATAACCTGATTGATTGTACATGCTCTCACAGATGTTTATGGCTGTGTCAAAGCAAAAACATAAATTATTTTCATAAATTCAAGAACCAGTGTAGAACACACGTTACATGAAGGAAAGAGAGAAATTTGGGTATCCGATGAAGAAAAGTAAACTGCAAACACAGGATAAAATATCAATGTAGATGGATAATGAAAAACAGAATGAATTAAAGGAAGTTATAAATCATTGCCGCTCAGACTAAAGCATTTTATTTAACTTTAATGAGAACGAAAAAGAAGTGTGCAACTGAAATCAGTAATAAGTCATTCACAGAGCTATAGTTGCACACTGATTCTCAAGTTACAAAACAATGAAGAAAGATATACTTTTCTCTTCTGTGCTTTTGTGTTTAGTTTTATAGATGAGAAACTTTCAACAATGAGTAAATGCAGGCTTGTATCAAGCTAGTCATACTTCCAAATGTTCATCATGTTCTATTGATTCCATTTTGAAAGATAACCCTCAGAGATGTAAAATGAGTCAAGATATATGCAAACAAAATGAAACAGCTGTTGAGACTTGCATTAATAATTAACTATTGGTAAATTGCAACAAATTATTTGTTCTTACTCAAGCTAAATTTGACTTATGCTTCCTAGTATGAGTTTCTGCTTTATGCTTCTTAGCTAATGGTCATAACCGATTACTATGCATCTGTTCTTACCCTCCTCTCTTCTTTCTGTCTTTTTTCCACTTCTCTCTCATCTTCTGTCTTCATCAATTCTTTGTTCTTAAACTTTTTACATGGGTCAACACCAGTTCCTAAATTATTTCATTTTTTATTTTATTTTCTCTTGCCCCATTCTTGTCTTCTAGATTCTTTTTTGCTGTCTGTTGATATTCTGTGGAAGTAATCCACGATTTTAGAATGTTCAAAGTCAGTCTCCTGCCTACAAGCTGCCAAGTTTGGTCCAGCACTGTTAATTTACACTCCTAGAAGATCCAGACTTGTTTTTGTAACTGGCCTTCAATCATAGATGAAAAATATAATGTGTAAGATTGTATTTAAAATAAGGAAAGGAAGAAAAGCATCAGCTGAGTACTGAAATAGGAGACATAAAATATGAACTTGAAATATTTTCTGTAATATCCTTGTACTGTGCAGATAGGTCATGTCAAACTTGAAGTCCATCCCACTATTCAGTAATTAAATTAGAAAAATTATGTGAATATGGCACCACTGAGTTCACACTCTGGCACAGGCAGGGTGTGTGTGTGTGTGTGTGTGTGTGTGTGTGTGTGTGTGTGTGTGTGTGTGTGTGTGTGTGCGTGTGTGTGTGCGCGTGCATACTCACACATAATGATGTGATTGAGTGGACTGAGGGGAGACGGGGTAGATAGAACAGAGGAAGAGGGGGACAACTTGCAGAGGATGTTAATATGTAACGAGTGAAGTGGGAAACATGGGGCAGGGATGGTGATGTGTGTGGAAGAGTGTATAGTGGAGATGAAGACCAGGAGGATTCCAGGATCAAATGATATTTTGTAAGGACAGCTCTCATGTACACTGTTTGTGTAGTCTCATACCAGGAGAGAGAGGAGGGGGGAGGAGGATTCCGATGGCATGGGATGTGAAGCAGTCATTGAAATTGAGAATATTATGCTGAGAAACATTGTCTGCCTCTGGGTATTCAAACCTGCTTTTAGACACAATTTGACTGTGGCCCTTCATTCTGGTTAACACGTAGTTTGTGATTGTGCCCATATAAAAGGCTGAGCAAAATTTACAGGAGAACTGGTTTGTGATGTGACAGTTTTCACAAGTTGCCCTACCTCTCATAGAATGGGTTGCACCTGTGACTGGAACAAGATGTACTGGGCAAGTGCCTAAGAAAGGCCTTTCAACTGAGTTGTCTGACTCCTCATTCCATTGATCTACAGAGTCAGTACAGTGTAGTTAGCCAGGACAATGTAACTTCATTGGTGTATGTGTGTACATTTATTCAGTGCTAGTTATTTCTGAAGAAGAAAATCATCAGAAAGCTTAGCAATGTCTTTCAGCTACATACCTGACTACCAGGTTTCAGTTTAACATTATTTAATTATAAAATTACCTCATTTTACCCCTAATCTTTCCACCCCTCTTCCACATACTGTTCCCCTCATTATTTCACATTATGTTTTCATGTGAATGTTGCCCACAAAACTCCATTTTTTCACATGTAATGTTCACAGGTGCTCATATAGATATTTTTATGCTACAGAATCATCCTACATACCAGAACATAAACTGATTTTGCATTTCCTTTTCACAGACCTTCAAACTGTTTTCCTCGTAACCCTTTACAACAATCTGTTATGTTTCTTTTTCTATTTCCTGCAGCTATTTCTTGCATTTTATAGCAGTTTTCATTTTTATTTTTAACATATTCCACCTACATTTTCAAAATGTTTATTTTTCTATTTCCTGCAGCTGTTTCTTTTATTTTATAGCAATTTTCATTTTTCTTTTTAACATATTCCACCTAGCTTTATCTCCAATATTCCTCCAACAGCATTTCCAATACTTATTAATTCCTTATGCTGTTTAAGTTCCATTTCCATCTTAATATAGTGACATCCCATCACCTATAGAGTACTGCTTCACTGTCTGCATCAGTTTAGAAAAGCATGCCTATCCCTAGCTAATACACATACTGCTATCTGTTTCTTAAATGCTTCCTAACCCATGAAATTTCCCCCTCCCCCTCCCCCATGCCCAAACAGCCACATCCTTCTCAAAACTCCTATCACAGCGACCTACAAATATGGCACAGACATCAGTAGACTGCTTTTACTCTCATTGCGAGATACAGTTACATTACCTTAATTACCTGCATCCCAACCCTCAAATTTGAGGCCCTGGTCTCCAACAACTGCAAGAGCTCTCCAGACACCACCTCAAAAAGTTCTCCTATTTACCCACATTACACTCCTGCCCTAGAGTACCTCTGTTCAACAATACCCATCCTATCACAATGAACAACCTTTCCCCTGTCAAAATCTCATAGCACATAACCCCTGCCATGCTGATTATCCCTTTTATGTCACCCCCCCCCCCCCCCAAAAAAAACCTCTTTGTAAGCTTACTGATGTGTTAGAATGCTACCTCATAAGTCTTAATCTTCACTTAAGTTCAGCTGCTGACTGCTAGGAATTTTGAAAGAATTTTAAGTGTCCTTGCACAGCACCTGTGTAATAGACTTTCCTTTTCTTCTTATTTATTTTCACTGTTTATATCAATGATGATCAGCTGTTATATAACAACCATCATGCTTGTGTTACAACAGACTTGCATAGACTAGAATAAGTATAAAAATTATAACAAGAGGCAATAATACTTTATCCATAATCTGTAAATATTCAGATGGAAGTGTGCAAAAGAGACTGTATAAATCTGATACTGCAATTTGTAAGTCACCCATACTATTTTATTGGAACAATATTATGAAAAGGATAGCTGCTATTCACCTTATAGTTGAGATGCTGAGTCACAGATAGACATTACAAAAAGACTGTAACAAAATAAGCTTTCGGCCAACAAGGCCTTTGTTAAAAATAGATGACACTCTCTCTCTCTCTCTCTCTCTCTCTCTCTCTCACACACACACACACACACACACACACACACACACACACACACACACATACACACACACTTACACTGTGGCTTTAGCTACCAGAGACTAGCCATGTGTGTGTTTGTGTGTTTGTGTGTTTGTGTGTGTGTGTGTGTGTGTGTGTGTGTGTATTTCTGACAAAGGCCTTGTTGGCTGGAAGCTTATTTTGTTACAGTCTTTTCATTGTGCCTATCTGTGACTCAGCATCTTCACTCTATTGTGAGCAGCAAGCATCCTTGTTACATTTCATCCTGGATTTTCTACTATTTTATTGCTTTTATTAGTGAATATGGTTAACTAATACTTGCTGTAGCCTGGCAGGTTAAAAAAATTAGACATCAGACATTAATAAGTAACCAGTTCTAGAGGGTGACCATACTCCAAACGTACACATGCTGATAACTAAAAGTCTGAATGTGAGCCTATGATGCATGCCTTATATATTCTCTAACACTGTTCTACAATTCTGTTCCTTCCAAAATATTCTATTAATACTGAAGAGATTGTATTACATGAACACTTTTGTATGATAAAGTTATTTTATTCCACTTTCAATTGAGTAACAGATCCCCACTAGTTCAGACTGCATTCACACTACAATTGCAGCCACTCCTTTATCAACCACTTGTATGAGTTTACCATTGCTGGTTCATTACTGCATGTTCACCTCTTCATTACACAACAAGACTCCTAACTATACCGAGCGAGGTGGCGCAGTGGCTAGCACACTGGACTCGCATTTGGGAGGACGACAGTTCAATCCCGCGTCCGGCCATCCTAATTTAGGTTTTCTGTGATTTCCCTAAATCACTCCAGGCAAATGCCAGGATGGTTCCTTTGAGAGGGCACTGCCAACTTCCTTTCCCATCCCTCCCTAATCTGATGAGACTGATGACCTTGCTGTCTGGTCTCCTCCCCCAAACAATCCAATCCACTCCACTTTCCTAGGTATGAACCGTACTCCTGAACTTCAAAATTCTAACTTTGTTCACACTCGACATATTATATGTGTGTTTAACTCTGGTGTGACTATCAGTAAAATGTTTTCAATTTTATGCATGACTGTGAGAAGCAAAGGTTCTCAGGACCTGCCCTGTAAGAGTGCTCCTGTATGAGTAACTCACTCCTGCATGCCACACGCCAGTCTTTCCCTTCTGAAACGAAGGGGCATCACCATCAGTGATGCCGCTGCACTGTAGCAGAAGAGCATATGGGTACATTTGAACTTTCAAGTATAGGGTCAAAATCTGTACTGTCACACTCTGCAACTAATTGTTTTCAAGATCCACATGTAAAAAGGATTTTTGAAAAATATGAAACCTCCTCAAATACTGAAAAAAAAAAGAAATTCACCACTGTTATTGTTGTCGTCTTCAGTCCTGAGAGTGGTTTGATGCAGCTCTCCATGCTACTCTATCCTGTGCAAGCTTCTTCATCTCCCAGTACCTACTGCAACCTACATCCTTCTGAATCTGCTTAGTGTATTCATCTCTTGGTCTCCCCCTACGATTTTTACCCTCCACGCTGCCCTCCAATACTAAATTGGTGATCCCTTGATGCCTCAGAACATGTCCTACCAACCGATCCCTTCTTCTGGTCAAGGTGTGCCACAAACTTCTCTTCTCCCCAATCCTATTCAATACTTCCTCATTAGTTATGTGATCTACCCATCTAATCTTCAGCATTCTTCTGTAGCACCACATTTCGAAAGCTTCTATTCTCTTCTTGTCCAAAATGTTTATCGTCCATATTTCACTTCCATACATGGCTACACTCCATACAAATACTTTCAGAAATGACTTCCTGACACTTAAATCTATACTCGATGTTAACAAATTTCTCTTCTTCAGAAACACTTTCCTTGCCATTGCCAGTCTACATTTTATATCCTCTCTACTTCGACCATCATCAGTTATTTTTCTCCCCAAATAGCAAAACTCCTTTACTACTTTAAGTGTCTCATTTCCTAATCTAATACCCTCAACATCACCCGACTTAATTCGACTACATTCCATTATTCTCGTTTTGTTTTTGTTGATGTTCATCTTATATCCTCCCTTCAAGACACCATCCATTCCGTTCAACTGCTCTTCCAAGTCCTTTGCTGTCTCTGAAAGAATTACAATGTCATTTTACCTTTTAGTATCTCCAGGGTTCTTCCATGTATACAACCTTATATCATGATTCTTAAACCAAGTGTTAGCTATGATTAAGTTGTGCTCTGTGCAAAATTCTACCAGGCGGCTTCCTCTTTCATTTCTTAGCCCCAATCCATATTCACCTACTATGTTTCCTTCTCTCCCTTTTCCTACACTCGAATTCCAGTCACCAATGACTATTAAATTTTCGTCACCCTTCACTGTCTGAATAATTTCTTTTATTTCATCATACGTTTCTTCAATTTCTTCGTCATCTGCAGAGCTAGTTGGCATATAAACTTGTACTACTGTAGTAGGTGTGGGCTTTGTATCTATCTTGGCCACAATAATGCGTTCACTATGTGGTTTGTAGTAGCTTACCCGCATTCCTATTTTCCTATTCATTATTAAACCTACTTCTGCATTACCCCTATTTGACTTTGTGTTAATAACCCTGTAATCACCTGACCAGAAGTCTTATTCCTCCTGCCACCAAACTTCACTAATTCCCACTATATCTAACTTTAACCTATCCATTTCCCTTTTTAAACTTTCTAACCTACCTGCCCTGAATAAAAAAATAGGAGTGTGGGTAAGCTACTACAAACAGCATAGTGAACGTATTATAGTGGCCAAGATAAACAAGAAGCCCATGCCTACTACAGTAGTACAAGTTTATATGCCAACTAGCTCTGCAGATGATGAAGAAATTGATGAAATGTATGATGAGATAAAAGAAATTATTCAGGTAGTGAAGGGAGACGAAAATTTAATAGTCATGGGTGACTGGAATTCAACAGTAGGAAAAGGGAGAGAAGGAAACATAGTAGGTGAATATGGATTGGGGCTAAGAAATGAAAGAGGAAGCCGTCTGGTAGAATTTTGCACATAGCATAACTTAATCATAACTAACACTTGGTTCAAGAATCATAAAAGAAGGTTGTATACACGGAACAATCCTGGAGATAGCAGAGATATCCTGGAAATATCAGAGGTATCAGATAGATTATATAATGGTAAGATAGAGATTTAGGAACCAGGTTTTAAATAGTAGGACTTTTTCAGGGGCAGATGTTGACTCTGACCACAATCTATTGGTTATGAACTGTAAATTAAAACTGAAGAAACTGCAAAAAGGTGGGAATTTAAGGAGATGGGACCTGGATAAACTGAAAGAACCAGAGGTTGTACAGAGTTTCAAGGAGAGCGTAAGGGAACAATTGACAGGAATGGGGGAAAGAAATACAGTAGAAGACGAATGGGTAGCTCTGAGGGATAAAGTAGCAAAGGCGGCAGAGGATCAAGTAGGTAAAAAGACGAGGGCTAGTAGAAATCCTTGGGTAACAGAAGAAATATTGAATTTAATTGATGAAAGGAGAAAAAATAAAAATGAAGTAATTGAAGCAGGCAAAAAGGAATACAAACGTCTCAAAAATGAGATCGACAAGAAGTGCAAAATAGCTAAGCAGGCATGGCTAGAGGACAAATGTAAGGATGTAGAGGCTTATCTCACTAGGGGTAAGATAGATACAGCCTACAGGGAAATTAAAGTGACCTTTGGAGAAAAGAGAGCCACTTGTATGAATATCAAGAGCTCAGATGGAAACCCAGTTCTAAGCAAAGAGGGGAAAGCAGAAAGGTGGAAGGAGTCTATAGAGGGTCTATACAAGGGCGATGTACATGAGGACAATATTATGGAAATGGAAGAGGATGTAGATGAAGATGAAATGGGAGATACGATACTGCGTGAAGAGTTTGACAGAGCACTGAAAGACCTGAGTCGAAACAAGGCCCCGGGAGTAGACAACATTCCATTAGAACTACTGACAGCTTTGAGAGAGCCAGTCCTGACAAAACTCTACCATCTGGTGAGCAAGATGTATGAGACAGGCGAAATACACTCATACTTCAAGAAGAATATAATAATTCCAATCCCAAAGAAAGCAGATGTTGACAGATGTGAAAATTACCGAACTATCAGTTTAATAAGTCACAGCTGTAAGATACTAACACGAATTATTTACAGACAAATGGAAAAACTGGTAGAAGCTGACATCGGGGAAGATCAGTTTGGATTCCGTAGAAATGTTGGAACATGTGAGGTGATACTGACCTTACGACTTATCTTAGAAGAAAGATTAAGGAAAGGCAAACCTACGTTTCTAGCATTTGTAGACTTTGAGAAAGCTTTTTTTGACAATGTTGACTGTAATACTCTCTTTCAAATTCTAAATGTGGCAGGGGTAAAATACAGGGAGCGAAAGGCTATTTACAATTTGTACAGAAACCAGATGGCAGTTATAAGAGTCGAGGGGCATGAAAGGGAAGCAGTGGTTGGGAAGGGAGTGAGACAGGGTTGTAGCCTTTCCCCGATGTTATTCAATCTGTATATTGAGCAAGCAGTAAAGGAAACAAAAGAAAAATTTGGAGTAGGTTTTAAAATCCAGGGAGAAGAAATAAAAACTTTGAGGTTCGCCGATGACATTGTAATTCTGTCAGAGACAGCAAAGGACTTGGAAGAGCAGTTGAACGGAATGGACAGTGTCTTGAAAAGAGGATATAAGATGAACATCGACAAAAGCAAAATGAGGATAATGGAATGTAGTCGAATTAAGTCGGGTGATGCTGAGGGATTTAGATGAGGAAATAAGACACTTAAAGTAGTAAAGGAGTTTTGCTATTTGGGGAGAAAAATAACTGATGATGGTCAAAGTAGAGAGGATATAAAATGTAGACTGGCAATGGCAAGGACAGTGTTTCTAAAGAAGAGAAATTTGTTAACATCGAGTATAGATTTAAGTGTCAAGAAGTCGTTTCTGAAAGTATTTGTATGGAGCGTAGCCATGTATGGAAGTGAAACATGGACAATAAATAGTTTGGACAAGAAGAGAATAGAAGTTTTTGAAATGTGGTGCTACAGAAGAATGTTGAAGATTAGGTGGGTAGATCACGTAACTAATGAGGAGGTATTGAATGGGATTGGGGAGAAGAGAAGTTTGTGGCAAACTTGACTAGAAGAAGGGATCGGTTGGTAGGACATGTCCTGAGGCATCAAGGGATCACCAATTTAGTATTGGAGGGCAGCGTGGAGGGTAAAAATCGTAGAGGGAGACCAAGAGATGAATACACTAAGCAGATTCAGAAGGATGTAGGTTGCAGTAGGTCCTGGGAGATGAAGGAGCTTGCACAGGATAGATTAGCATGGAGAGCTACATCAAACCAGTCTTAGGACTGAAGACCGCAACAACAACAACAACAACAACAACAATGGAGTTAGGGTTATAGATTTTGCTATAAATTAAAACATGACTGTCACCAATACATGTTTTCCACACAAAAAGATACAAAGCTGTGATTTTTTTCCATTAGTATAGTTAATTAATGTTTGCTGTAATCTGGCTAGTTAGAAAAATATGACACAGTCATTAATAAGAAGCCAGTTATAAAGGGTGAACTTACACCCAAGGTAAAAGCACCAGTAACTGATGTTCCTACGTAAGCCTACGACATGTGCTCTATCTATTTCCCTACACTGTTCTGTGATTCTGTTCCTTCCAAAACATTCTATTAATAATGCAGAGTTTTTAATGTGTAAACACTTTTGAATGATACATTTATTTTATTCCACTTTACATTCAAGTAACATATCCCTACTTGTTCAGATTGCATTCACACTACAATTGCAGTCACTCATTTATCATGTGCTTGTTTGTGCTTACCATTGCCAGTCCATTAGTGTATGATTACCTTTTCATTACATAACAGTTCTCTCAGATATGAAGTATAATCCTGAACTGCAGGATTCTAAATTTGCCCACACATGTATGCATTCTACTCATGCTTGAACTCTGGTGCAAATACCAATAAAATCTTACAATTTTATGCATGATCATGGGAAGTGCAGGCTTTTTACATCTGTCCCGTAAGCATGCTCCACCTCGACTGACTCACTCTTTCACACCGTAAGATCTCCAGGCACCAGTCCACCCATTTTAGAACAATGGGGCTTTTCTGTCAGCGATATCACCACACTGTAGCAAAAGAATGTAAGGGTAGATTGGATCCTTGAAGTATAGGATCAGTATCTGTACCCTTACAATTTTGATTAACACATGGCTAGCATAGTTACTGTACTCTTCAGTAGCTTGATGCAGACCGACTCAAACTGGCACATAAGTTAACATTTCAGGGACTAACTATCATAGAAACTGTACTCTGAAAGCTCAATGCAGACTGGCTGTGGTTTTGAGCACAGCACCTATTTAAAGGTGAATGCAGGACAGTTTTTACAAATGGTAAATTATGCAGTTATTACATTTTTTTAACACAAAAGACAGGAGAAGCTTAGAATACAGATACACATTAGGCACAGATGCTTTTTGGTTTACAGTTGACTCAATGTCTTTAAAATTGTATAAACGCTCAGTTTATGTTGTGAAAATTTGGGTGTGCACTGGGATTTATCAAAGTACACCAAGACTTTTCTATAAACTCTCATTTTATAATTGAATGTCATTAGCTAAAATATTATTATAGAAAAATTACAAATTTTTGGAATCAGAAAAATCAGGGCTACAATATTGTACCACTGGATTTTTGAAAGTATTAAATTTTAAGATTTGAATGTTCTAGACACTGACAATTTTAAATAAAGACGACTTTTGAAACATACAGTTCAGAAAATATAACATGTTCATTAGAAAGATGGGAATGCACTGGTCAGGTCTTCCATCTCCATTTTTCACAGGTGTTTGACCCATGTAGCAAGGGGTTGAGATTATATGTGGCAGAAGGATGGACCAGGGTATTGCATACATTGAGTGAGTAGTAGGATGTCACCTAGAGAGAGGTGCTCCAAGGACTGTGGGTAGTGTGTTCCTCATTTCTTGGTATGGTGATACGGCATTGAAGTTCTGGTGAAGGATAAAATAAGTCTATCATAAAACAAACAATTATTAACGGGTTGAATTTTGAAGGGGATATGACTTGCACAAATTGTAAATTTTCAATATTTTTTCAAATAAAATTTTTCCTTGCAAACTATTTAAACTGTTGTTGTCAGTAGCCTGTAAACTGTACACTGAATAACAATGTTTTGAAAAATACAGCTCAGATGAGATTTCTAAGATTTCATATGTACATGACATATGTATTGCATATGTAAAGAGAGGACAAGATAAAAAAGTAGTATTTATCTTAGGAGTGGGATTATAGGAAGTGGAGGTATTCCACCTTGTTACATTTCACCTTCCAGTACCACACAAAACCAAGAACCCTACCAAACAACTCAATCCCCCAGAAGGTCTCACCTTCAGACCCCCACACAAGTTCAGTCATTGTTTACTCATCAAAGACACACTGTTTTCCTGAGTCCTACAGTGGAAACACTTCTTTGCCACAAGTCCCCTCAAAGTGAATCTTGCATCTCTCAGTTCATACTTTTGTCTAACAGTGACCCTCCCCTACTCCTACATCACACTGAGGTTACCTTTCAGAAATTTCTTACCTCTAACTCAACCTCAACCACCCTTCACAGGTCCTTTCTTGTTAATACAAACATATCTAGAGTGTGTCTTTGATGAGTATTCAGTGACAGAATTTGGGTGTGGGTCTGAAGGTGAGACCTTTCTGTGGGATTGAGCTTTTGACTAGATATGTCAGAACAGATATCCACAACTTCAGATAGACCCCAATCTAATCATCCTTCCCGTGGACAAAGGCTTGTTATGATGAATGCTACTGGTTACCTGATAGAACATATCTGCCAACTCTCTGATTCTTACACCCGCAGCCCCAGTAACCACACATTAGATGTCCAGTATAATTACCAAACCCTACTACTCAAATCCTTAGGCCCATCCCAGAACTTCTGTCCCAAATACATCCCCCTCCTCACTATAATTACTTCTTCCCACCAACCTCCATATAGCAAACTTCTACAAGCTTCTTAGAATCCATAAATCTAACTATATTGGATGTACTATTGTAGGTGATTACTGCGCCACATTTCCTTCAGTTACACCCACTAATCAGCTGCAAAGGGCACCCTACCTCACAACCCAGCATCATCCCGTACTGAAACATCTTAACCATATCCTTCACAAGAGCTTCAACACCTTATCACCATACCAAGAAATGTGGAACACACTATCCACGGTTCTTGGAGCACCTCTCTCTAGGTCGTATCCCACTACTCATTCAATGTGTGCAACACCCTGGTCCATCCTTCTGCCACATATTATCTCAATCCCTTGCTACATGGACCAGACACCTGTGAAAAATGGAGATGGAAGACCTGACCAGTGCACCCAACCAGCACACCATATCCCAGGTCTGTCACAAGAATGTCCTCTCCTGTTAGAGGTAAGGCCATATGTGAAAGTAGTCATATCATATAATAGCTCTGCTGCAGCTTTTGCACAGCCTTTTATGTGACCAACAGACCTGCTGTCCATCTGAATGGATGGTCACAGCTTGACTGTGTCTGAGAGCTGGACTGACAATCCAGAGGTGGAAAACATTTCTGAGTATGGCATGTTTGACTTCAGTTGCTGCTTTACAACTCATGTCACTGAAATCATTCTCCACACCTGTCCTATCCCCAACCTCACCCCATTATGCCAGATTCCAGGAATAATATAGAAGAGAATTGCCCTTACAACATCCTTTAATTCTCCTGGCCCCAATTTCTATTAACTCCTGTTCCACACACATCTCCTCCTGTCTCTATGTGCCCCACTTCATTCATTCGACATTCTCACCCTCCACTCTGGAGCCATCCTCTTCCTCTATCCTATCTTCCCCTCCTAGTCCATGCTTCTGTGTAATTATGTAAAATAAGCAATTCACTTTGCATGTACTAGAGTAGGCCCACTGGTGCTACATTCCTATTCTGTGCACTTGCTGCCTTTCCCTCCCACCTGTCAGTAATTCTTCCCTCCAACCATTCCTCCCCCTCCCTATTTCCTTTCTTCTTTCATCCACTCTTCTTGATACAACCAGTCACCCCAGTAACACTGTAGTGCTAGTGAAATATGGTTGGTGGCAACAATGTAACCACAAAATTCAGTGTTTTCATATATTTATTTTATACTAGTTACCACTCAAGAAAGACTTCATCCAAAATCTCAGCAATGTTTTTACTCTTCTTTCCTCCATTATAGAGTGATTTCTTGCCTTTATTCCTTCCATTATTTACATTCCTTCAAGGACTTTCCATTACTACATTTGTTTATTATCCTTCAGCTTTTATACACAAGTAAGTAGAAGCTTTAAACACATTTCTTTCATTGCTGCATTGCAATCAATACTTAAAATTACCTTTTTAAGGTTTATTGTAAATAGTCTTACTATATTCAGTACAACCAATTTGTTTCATTTAATATTTTCTTCTTTTCTAGTATGACAACTACAGTGATTCTGTATACATGAAAATAAAGAAGAAGTCACAACAAATCAATGCTGATGGAGACTGGGTACCACTCCACAGTTTGTACCAGGCCCATAGATACTGACATTAGCTGCAGTTAGGACCTCCAGTGGCGAGAAAGAGTACAAACAGCTGAAAATGTCAGCACACCATTTCCAAAGTGCCTTTGTTCCATATACTTGTATGTAGAAGAAACTGTGACAGACAGTAGGAATTGCTGTGACAATAAATATTTCCACCAGAAGACAAAGAAAGATTGCAGCCCCTTTATTCAAAATGATCTGAATAAGGCCTGTCTTCTGTTACTATCTGAAATCTCATATCAGATCTGGATGACTTTACACAAAACAAAGTGAGTGATACTATTTGCTGCAGAAATCTACAACATTTTGTGATGTTTTTGTTTATACTTATTTTTAAAGCATAAAATAGTAGTATTATTGTTAACTTGTGAAATATTATAAAACAGTTATTTCAGTTTTAAAACTGAATCAGAACTATATATCTGCAAATATAAACTGACTGTTCTTAATCCAGAAATTCAAAACATGCAACAGCAAATCGGCATTGGCAGATTAAAATTGTGAGAGACAATGGCAGTAGTGGTTGCTTCCATGGCTACTGTTGTGTGTCTTGCCTTGTTATTTATGTGCATGCATTTCAAGACCTACCGCATGCCTCCAACAAATTTCTGCTGTTGATTCTTGAATTCAATAAATTTCTCCTACAGGTTGTGTGACTGACATATTCCCTTCAAAGCCATTGTGTACAAACCCTAACAGTTACTATCAAAATGTCTTTCCATGATTAATATTGTGTTTGCCTATAAAACCAACTGAGGATCATAGACTCTATTGTCATTTCAGTTTTTATCTGCTGTGGACATATATAGACACCTGCTCTTTACAAGGCAGCAAATCAGAGTTTTAATATATCTGTCCTATTCTTTACATCATTTATTTTGTTCCAGTGCAATGCCAGGATTATCTTTTTATAAGGAATTTCAATACTGGTACATACAATGAAGCTATAGCTGTGAGCTGCATGACATTTGTGAAGAAGTTAAAACTGGGACTTTTTTGCAATCATCTACAACTATCATTGACTGGAATGTGTTCAACTGCTCTCCACTCCATGTTGCTGACCTCAGTAAACAAGAACAAATATTTTTGGAACTAAATGTCAATACATCAGTCTGTAATACTTCATTGTATTTTCACTGTACAGCAGTGACAGACTGGAAAGACATTAAATTTTCAGCTTATTTGTAACTTACCTTTAAGGTCATGTTAAGAGCTTCCATTTTTCACAGTATGAGAACCACAGAATAACATCTTTGTAACTTAAATATTGTATATATGTATAAATAATAAAGCTACACTAAACTGCATTAACTGTGCTAGTCAGTCTACCTAACGTAATATTTTTCACACACACACCCACAAAATGGCAACCTGTTATCTCAACATGAAGGATAATGTTTACAGGTAAGAAATGTGAAGCCCTTTAAAAACTACATCCACGTGTCACATTACATTGAGGCTACAAGGAATAATGATAATTTCCCTTACACCATAAATTCATTCAGTCATCATGTTCCACAGATCCCATCAAGTAGGAAAATGTTCAGGGATGTGAAAATAACCAGATATGATTGTTGATGAACACTTTAGTGGATGCAGTAACAAACGGTAAGTGAAAGGACATGCTGCCTCTCCAGTTACAATATTAAAGTTTCTTTTTTATTGATGCAGTCATTAGAAAATTATAACTATGAACAGACAAAAATATGCTTTCAAAGTAACAACAGAGAGAGATATAGTTACAGAAAAGCTATCTTTCAGAATCAGGTATCCTTCATCCAAAAGAGTTGAAGTAGTTGAAGGAACAAGGCTAATCAGGTGTTAATTAAGACTGTCTCCTGAAACATATGTTCTTGAAAACATTGCAGAAAAGATAAAAGGAAAATCCATAATGAAATATCAACAACAGGCGACACTTGAAGCCCGTAGGCAATACATAACCAATTTCAGTGTTACGGAACTTTCACTGGACAAAAATTTGATGAGCTTTCTGATGAACATGGATCAGAAACATGTGATTCAATAAGATAGTGCAACAGCCTGCATATACCATTGACTTGAAATTCTTATCATATTTCTTAGAAGTGTTATTTCTATGTGCAGTAACACTGAATTGGCATCCCATTATTCAGATTTGATCCCATCAGACCTTTTACTGTAAACTTATGTATACATATATTGAAAGCTCTTAAACTGATTTAGCAACCAATTCTACTCACTTTCTTTCTACAGTAACCGGTGATGTGCTGACGATGGATCCCCTGAACACATTGTGCTGTACAGTGAGCAGTACTCACATGTATGGTGAAACATAACAGGAATTACAATGGAAACATTACAATACTCAGGGATTGACACAAATGGGGACAACTAAATGAATGAATAGATCACATTTCCAAAACAGAACACACCATCTATAAACAGATGAGACCTTACAAGCATTGCATTGTAACAGATGTCAAAGAGGACTGGTTTAATTCAGATGAGGACTTCAGCTCTACAGACTCCTCCAATACCAACATATAGAACATAACAGAGGAAGAAAAATATTTAGACACCCAAATACAGTAACATAAGACCAGAGAGATACACATTATCACATACCTGTGACTTGATATTGTACCAGGTGCCACATTAAACCTGTTACACTAATATAGACTTTTTAACACACAGCTGTTGTGACTAGCCGATCTTTCAAAGTGCCACCACACAGTTACGCGTGTCCTCTATATGCGGTGCTGTCTGCCAGCCATGCAGCAGCCACGCCACCTAAGCAGCCAAGCAGCCAGTAGCCACCAGACTTGGACTCAGTGCTGATTTGACTGTTATCGTGTACACATGTCTTACTTTGTCTATTAACTCAGTGACTTACATGTATTGTATTGTTTTGAAATATATGTGTTCAGCTTGACATCATAACAATTGGCGATGAGGTAGTGGATTTTTCCTTTTCATTGTTGACCCACAGGTTTCCATGGCCACTGTAGAGCAACTATTGCAAGGTCTCATTGAACAGCAGATGCTTCTAACATCGGCAATTCGCGACTTCATTGCGGCATCAAATGCGGGGCATTTCTCGTTGTTGGCTATACCTCCTTTTCCTCCTTACGAGACGGCAAAAGACTGGTCTGATTACGAAAAATGTCTTCTACAGCACTTCTTGGCATTTCATGTCACGGTCGAACAAACGTGTAAGTCTCTGTTCCTTTCATGGATTTCACCTCAAATATATCGGTTGTTGTTACAATTGGCTCCTTTGAAAGATCCTGTGTCTTTGTCCTTTGCTGAGATGTGCTCACTTCTGTCTGTTTATTTTCAAAAGCAAACGCATGTGGTAGCCTCTTGTGTTGCCTTTTATCATTGTCAAAAACAACCACATCAATCGTATCGCGCTTGGGCTGCTGAACTTCATGGCCTCAGTAGAAAGTGTCAATTTGTTGCTGACGTCACAAAGAATTCTTTGCCGATTCCATGGTATGGGATGCTATTATCCAGTCGACGCCCAACAAAGAAGTTAGACAACGTGCCCTTCAGTTGGTAAATCCGACTCTAGATGAAGTCCTATCCATTGCGCAGTCTTTTGAAATTTCTCGCGCCGCTGGGGCACAAATAGAGGCGTGGGGTGACGTCGGGGAAATACTACCTCTGTGCGCTGTTGATGACGTGTGCAGCATGTCCCCACCGGCCAACATGGCCGCAGTATGCTCCCACACACAGCCTTGGCCTAACCGTAAACAACCCTTTAAGAAACTGCAGCAAAACCCCCAGCAACATCCTTCATGTTTTACGAAACATTCACAGGAGGGCTGTCCCCAATGTTGGGCCTTGTGTCACAATTGCAAAAAGAAGGGTCATGTGTCTTCCATTTGCAAATCAGACTGCATACATGATGCAGTCACAGTCATGATGACTGTGACACTGATTCTGCTTCTGTGTTGTCTGTCAATTGCACTTCTGCCCTTTCAGGGACGTTATTCCTCACTGTCCAAATCCTTGGTCAGGATGTTCGCATGCAGGTGGATACTGATTCTGTTGCCACTATAAGAATTCTCAGACGTATCTTCAGTTGGGTTCTCCACTCCTATCACCTGTCACTCAGCAATTACAGATATACAATAAACAGAAGATTTCTCTCTTGGGACAATTTAATGCTGAGGTATCTTACAAATTCATCATTTGCACTGTTCCCATATTTGTGGTCGACCAGAGAAACGCAGAGAATCTTTTTGGTTTCGATGCCTTTCGCGGTTTTGGGTTCTCCATAGATGACTCTGTCAATATCGTCTCTGATGCTATTCCTTATGCTCAATTGGATTCCTTGTCGACGACATTTTAGTCCCTTTTTTCTCCTGAGGTAGGCCATGCAAATGACTTTGAAGCTCATATCACGCTCGAACCCACTGCTTGGTCTAAGTTTTTTCGGGTTCGGCCCTTTCCTGTGGCCCTTCGTGTTCGTGATCGGGTAAAACGGGAGCTGCATTGTCTCACGACTTCAGGGGTCTTGCTTCCTGTCACCTCCAGTAAGTGGTCCCCTCCTGTCATTGTTGTTGCTAAGCCCAATGGTGATATTTGTCTCTGTGGCGATTTTAAAGCCACTGTAAATGCTCAATGCCTCATTGACACTTACCCTATGCCCTGACCTGAGGAATTGTTTACTAAACTTGCTGGAGGCCAGTATTTTTCTAAAATTGAGCTGTCAGAAGCTTATCATCAACTTCCTCTCAACGCTGCTTCCCGGCAGTTACTGGTCCTTAACATGCCTTTCGGCCTCTATCAATACCAACAATTGCCATTCGGGGTTGCCAGCACCCCTGCTCTCGTTCAGCGATTTTTGGAACAATTATTGCTCCCTGTCCCTGGGTGTATCAATTACATGGACGACATTGTTGTCACTGGCTCCACCACTGAAGAACATCTTCAGAATCTCCGCACACTTTTTCATTTCTTACAGACTGTCGGTCTTAAGTGTAATCTTCAGAAATCGCAATTTTTTCAGGCATCTATCACATACTTAGGGTTCCAACTCTCTCGGGATGGTGTTCGTCCACTTCAGCAAACTGTCATTGCGATTGATGCCCTTCCTCGCCCTACATCCGTTAAGGAACTGCAGGCTTTCTTGGGGAAAATAGCATACTATCACAGGTTTTTACCATCTGCGGCTTCAGTGGCTCAGCCGTTGCATTGCCTGTTGCATAAAAATGTGTCTTTTCACTGGTCCGCGTCATGCGATGCGGCTTTCCAAAAATTGAAGACTATGCTGAAACAGGCCCCTTGCCTGGCTACTTACTGACCTGGCCAACATCTCGTTCTTGCCACAGATGCCTCTCAATACAGGGTTGGTGCAGTCCATGTACACGTGTCTTACTTTGTCTACTTGCTCAGTGACTTACATGTATTGTGTCATTTTGAAATATATGTGTTCAACTTGATGTTATAACAACAGCATAATTTAGAACAAGAGTAAACACACAATAAAACATGTGAAGAGATACAATACATAGCATACACAACATTTATCAATAGCAATCCTTTATCACATAGTATACAGACACAATGTGGAACTATAACCTAGTGTTGTCAGTTATTGCACCAGACATCAAAGTAAATTTGTAAAAATCCAACCTGGTATTAAGTAGACTATCAAATCAACATACCTTAGTAAGTAACCTTGAGAGAATTGTGCAGAAATTTTGGGCTCAAAATAGCACTCCAAGCCCTCTTCCCTGGGCAACGCAGGTGAAAGGACCTCTGCTACTCAATTTATCCTATCCTCTTTTATCACACTTCTTAAATCAAAATTATTTTCTTTTATAATTCCTTATTTCCAATACAGTGTATATTGGTTTTATAGGTGTAATACAGCTGCCATTTACACAAAAAAAAAAAAAAACAGGACAAAAGATCTCCATGCAGACCCACCTCCACCTAGTGCAGCATGGGCAACAGAGCCTGTGGCCTCATCTGTGTAGCTTGAGAGCTCTATAGTGGTGTCCATTCGTCCAGGACAGGTGAACTGAGTGGAGTGCTATGGCCTGCACAAAATTTATTAGGTGACAGGTCGTAGCTGTCCAAATGCACCATTGAAGACAGAAAAAGAAAATTAAAAAAAAAAAAAAAAAAAAAACACTCTGCTCAAAATAATTGTGCTTTCTTTCACTGTTGGTCTCTTCGAATTTCCTCATTATTTGCATAAAACTACATGTAATCAGAATCATTCTAAAATATCCATCTAACATTCATCATTATCACACAGTATGTTTCAAAATATACCTGGTGAAAATGAGGCAGATGACTGATGAGCTCAAGCTGAGTGCTACTTTGAGGCAGGAAACAAAGCAGAAAGCATGCGCTTAGTCTAAGTGTCCAAAGAAAGGAACATTTTACTTTGCTGCAAAACAGTTTGAAAAAAAACCTTATCTTCTAATGTAGATACATTAACAACAATATTTGGCATTCTGTCAAATGCACTCCATTGATTGACAGAAACTGTATCTCAAACTGTCTGCAAGAATTTGTTGGTGCAATGTTGGGGGATACCACCTCGTTTTGATTATGAAGTATGCTATTATTCAGACATCTCTCCTAGTCTGTGAATTGACATGTGTGGTGCTGTCTGGTGACCAGTACTACCTCCATATCTTCTGTGATCTCTCCAGGAACATGCTCACTGTTGTACAAAACCTCTAGTAGAAAAGTATTTTTCTGCTTTTTTGTATTCCAAACACTGAGGATCTTTGAGAGAATGGGATATGTTGTAATGTAGACATTACTATTAGTGGACATCACTTTGAACACATACTGTAAATTATAAATTGTTGTTTGTGGGGACACATGCATATGCAATGTCACATCTATAAAATTATTTATTATTTTTGACAATATAATGTAACTGGATGGATAAAAAAATCTACTCACCAAGTGGCAACAGGAGAAGACACACATAAAAGAATATAGACTAAAATGCATACCTTAAGATCTATAGCAATTGTTGATCTTCAATACGGGGTAACAAATCTCTTCTACTGCAAGCTCTTTGCATTCCATATTTTGAGAAGTGCTAGTAAGGAGCAAAACAAGAAGAAAATGTCCAGTGAACAAGTGCTCTAAAAGGCATACCTTAAAAGTTATGAGCACTCGTTTATTAGAAGAGTTCTGTTTCAAAGTAGGGAAGATGAATAACTGCTCATAGCTTTTAAGGTATGAATTTTAGAGCACATGTTAACTGGACTTTCTTGTTTTGGTTCATACTATGACATCCCAAAATACTGAAAGTAAAGAGCTTGCAGTAGCAGAGATTTGTTTCATAATATCGAAGAACAAGACTTGCTCAAAGCTCTTATGGTGTGTGTTTTAGGTCCCATGTTTATGTGACTTTTTTGTTTCTAATGGTCATTCCTGTTTGTCATATCCCTGAATATTGACCATCACTTCTAAAACACGTGCGCGTGTGCGCACACACACACACACACACACACACACACACACACATATTGATAGTATGTACTTGTGTGTGAACTGAAATCAAACAGTGGTTGGTTAATTGTCCAATGAACAGTGGTGTTTTGTTTATTATAACAAATAACTTATGGTATTTTTCCAAAATATTATAATCATAGTGCCACACTGCTTCTCCCAATATCTCGTCTCCTACCTCATTGCTCCAATATTGTACTGCTCCATCACATATATTGTTATAGCCTGAGTGGTCATGTGTCTCTATTGTTTGTATGTTACGTGGTGCAACATGTAGAAAATTGAAAGTATCACAGCATTACAGTAAATCCAGACTAGGTTGTGGGTAAATATTAATGAACTAGAAACAGATCTCAGTCCTGATACATTTTTCTTTTTGGAACGTCATCTTTGAAATGAAGAGATAGTGAAACATCTTCCACAGGAATACACAATCATCATCTACAGTTTTCAGACCCTGGGCAGGTCTGTTTGGAACATAAGTGTCTCCACCATTTCACTCTGTCCCAGTCTTCTCCAATCTTATTCAAACATTTCTTCACTCTGTCAATCCATATGTCTCTTGGTTTGCCTCTAGGTCTGTTGCTCCTATAGACATTTCACGAGCATGTATCAGCATCCTGCCAGCTTCAATACTTTTAAAATGTCCATACCACTGTAATCTTGTCTTTTCTATGGCCTCTCATATGGGCATCTATTTTACTATTTCTCTAACTTTTTCATTGTATACTATATCCAATCCAGCAATTCCTAACGTGCCTATTTGAAATTTCAGCTCACAATCTTGCTCACCTGCATTTACTTCTTTACCCATGTTTCTGACGCATATGTGAATATTGGAGCAGAACATTTTTGTATGAATATTAGCTTGCTTTCTGGTGGTACATCCTTGCTCCATTCAAGGCTTCTTCCATTCTGCAGGAATCCATGTGCTTACTAACTCTCCCACTAATCTCCTTATCATTTTTCTTGCTGTCTCCTATTATGCTTCTCAGGTGCTTGAAACTTTCCACTTTCTTTAGTAAAGTAAATTTCCCCACTCTGGCTCTGGATGAGCCAATCAGTACAGACTGACTGCTGATCATGCTCAGCCAATGGCATCATTGAATGTAGTACAGAGGGGCACAAGGTCAGCACATTGCTGTCCAGACCATTGTCACATTTCTTGATCTCACTTTCCTCTAGTACTCACTCACCAATACTTACATGCGTTGCTACTCTCATTTTATTCCTCATTGACACCAACTCTTAACACTTCTTTGCATTAAATTTCAATCCACATCGTCCCACCACTACTTCGCTACATTTAGCCTTTCTTCTATGTGCCCTTCTCCATCCCCCCCCCCCCCCCCCCAACATTTAACCATCTGCAAATTTCTTTCACTCCATTTTATTTTATTTTAATATTATTTATTTTTTTGACCAGTCTGTCTTCCCATCTTATACTTTTACATAACTCACAATTCCTTGATTCACTTCATTTATTCTTCTCATAATCCACCTCCCAATACCCTTTTTTCTAAGGGTTTCCAGCTCTTGCTTGTTTTCAGGCTATCACATGACTTTTCAATGTCCAGGAACATCATTACTAAATCCTTAAATCTTTACCTTATTCATAGTGTCTCTTGGAGTTGCTTTACACTGAAAATTAGATCCACTGTCAGCATTCCTTGTTTAAACCCATACTCTTCCTCTACCAGACATCATTCTACTATCTTCCAACAAAAATAACCAATTTGTGACAGTACAATGTAATTGAATAGATAAAAATCTACTCATCAAGTAGCAATAGGAAAACACACTTATAAAAAATATTTTACTTATGCAAGCTGTTCGAGGCAGTGGCCGCTTCTTCCAGCAGAGGGTTGAGGGGGAAATAAAAGAGATGAAGGGAAAGGAACTGGAGAGGAAAAGGGGTAGAATTCAAAAAAGTCTCCCTGAACCCCAGATCATGTGAGACTTACAGGATGGAATGAGAACAAGAGACTGATAGTTGGGGACTGCACCAGGTGCAATTTGAAAACCTGACAGTTTAAATGTAGAAGACAGGATAATATGCAGGACAGAGATTACTGCTAAAACTTTGTGAGTTACTAAGAGACAAAAGTAAGTCCATGTATGTAACAGAGGTGGGAGAGGAATGACAAAAATTAAACAAGTCAGAAAATGAAAGTTGTAGAAAACTAGAATGCAGTTAAGAAAGGAGTAGTTACTGTGAAGAAATGCTGAGACAGAAGAAATTAATGTAAATTAAAGCCAGGTGGGTGGCAAGAACCAAGGACATATAGTAGTGTTACTTCACACTTGTGGAGTTGTAAGAAACTGGTGTCTGGGCAGAGAATCCAGATGATGTCTGTGGTGAAACAGGCACCGAGGTCACAACTGCCATGTTGTACAACACGTACTGCAACAAGATGACTTCCTAAAATTGGGCTCTGAAATGAGATCCATTCTGTCTGAAATTTTGCTCACCACACCTAAAACAGCTTATCATCACCTTCCCAATCTCTGCATTGTTGTTGTCAGACCATATGCTCCTTCTGCACCCATCTGCCTATCCTGTGTGATCATCCCTGCCTCAAGACTTGCCCTATACACCCTCCTACCACTATCTATACAAGCACTGTAACTGGCAAAACATATACTATCAAACAGAAAGCCACTTGTGAAATGACACATGTCATATACCACCTTTTATGTAAACACTGTTTGGCCTTTTACTTTGCCATGACTACAGTCAAGCTGTCGCTTAAGATGAAGTGTGCATAGGTGGTCCTTAGCTATTGAAGAGTAATAGTCATTAGTGAGTCACCTAGAAAAAATGTGATGTTGATGACTCTTGGCATATATACCATTCTTATAGATGCTTTTAAATTTTTTGAGATAAGTGGTGTATAACCAAGTGGTTGGTTCTTTCTGTGAAGACAACTTATTGATAGACTACCAGTTTGGTTCAATGATGAGGTAATATGTTCCTTCTTGGGCAGTGCAGCAGAAAGTATTGATAAATTGTGGTCATGGGTACATTCTGTGTTGTAAAAACGACTTTTGACAGTAAATCATAATATATTGTTAACTAAATTAGAACATTATAGGATTAAGATTGCAGTACTCGTATGGTCCCAGTATTACCTGAGCAGCAGAAAGCTATTTTACCCTCTCCTTCACTGAAGTATGCTAGTATGTGGTTGGGATACTGTAATATGTAGGCTTCATACTAAGGGTACTGCTTTTCTACATCTGCATCTACATAGATACTCTGCACACCATCATAAGGTGCATAACAGAGGGTGTACCACTACTAATCATTTCCTTCCCTGTTCCACTTGCAAATAGAGCAAGGGAAAAATGACTGTCTGTATGTCTCTGTATGAACCCTAATTTCTCTTATCTTCATGGTCCTTAAGAGAAATGTATGATGGTACCAGTAGAATCATTCTGCGGTCAGGTTCAGCATCAAATACTGGTTCCATAAATTTTCTCAGCAGTGTTCCTCTGTTACTCAAAAAGAACATCACCTTCCCTCTGGGGAGTCCTATTTGAGTTCCTGAAACATCTCTGTCATATCTGCATGTTGTCTGAGCCTACCGGTAACAAATCTAGTAGCTGGCCTCAGAATTGCTTCAATGTCTTTCTTTAATCAAACCTGGTTCGGATCCCAGAAACTGGAGCGGTACTCAAGAACAGATCTCACTAGTCTCCTTTACGGATGTCAACTATTTGCCTTCCCTATTACAATTGTTACATGCTCATTCCATTTCATAATGCTTCTGGGTGACTTTTCTGAAATCTACCCCTTTTCCTAGACCTTTCCAGTCCATTCCTTTCAAGCCCTTCCTTCTCCTTCAACCCTTCTGCCTATAGAGGGAGCCACTGGCTCTGAAAACTTGCCTAATTATGAGCTTTTATATGTGTGTTCTGCTGCCGCTTGATGAATAGGTTTTTTATCCATTCAATTAAATTATATTGTCAACTATAAATTGTGTCTAAGTCATCTTGTATCCTCCTACAATAACTCAATAATAACACCTTCCCATGCACCACAGCATCAGCAAACAGCCACTGACTGCTGCGCACTCTGTCCACCGGATCATTTATGTATTTAGAAAAGAATAGCAGTTGTATTATATTTCCCTGGGGCACTCCTGATGATACCTTTGTCTCTGATGAACACTCACCAGGCAACAAAAACACACATGTGTGGTTTTCTGACACACACTTATAGTCAACAGATCAAAAGCTGCAGTTTTATGGATGATACAAGCATAACTACTATTTATTAATTTCAGGAACCAAGTAAAACAGTAAATTACATTTTGGAAAGAAGTAGCTCTTGGTGTATGATTAATGGGCTGACTCATAATTGCAATATAACTCTGTGCAACCAGTTTCTAATAAACAATTTTGTTCATGCTGAGATTCAGCTACTTACAATGGCAACTCTTTTAGTGAAGCAGAAGACACAAGATTTCTGGCATTGTGTGATGGAAGGTACATATTTAAGACTTTCTGCAGAAATTGAATAATCAAGATTGATTGTTATTGTCCTCGGGATACAGAATTGGACTCAATATGATGGAAGGTGGGATTGTATTGCTTAATGGATAGTATTGGAGCCCACATATATTTTAAACTATTAAACAATAGGACAAATAATTTCTTTTATGTACTGGTAATGTTTATTTTGAAAAAATAGTTAGTGTATGTGGAAAAATCTGAATAATATTTCAGATACATGGAAACGGCTGAATGTCCAGAAACTTGGAGGTCTACATCTTCATATACAGCCATACTCTCCAAATCACTGTGAAGTGCATGGCAGAGTGTATTTCCCATTGTATCACATAATAGGGCTTCTTACCATTCCATTTGTGTGTGGTGGGTGAGAGTAACAACTGCTTAAATGCCCCTCTACATGGTGTAACAGCCTAACATTTTTTGTGGTCCTTACAGGAGCAATATACAGAGGTTTACAACATATAATTAGATTGCTCACTTAATAGTGATTGTTGAAACTTTGCAAGTAGGCTTTTGCAGTATAGTTGTTGGCTTTCTTCAAGCATCTACTTGCTCTATGATGATCTCTCATTGATCAAACATACATCTGAGCATTCATGCTGTCATTCTTTGTAATCATTCTGTTAGTCTTATGAGGCATGGGTGCCACACACTTGTGAAATATACTAGGATGGGTTGTACAAGCATTTTTAACTAGTCTCTTTGCAAACTAACTGCATTTTCCCAGTATGCTACCAGCATATCAAAGTCTGCCACCTGCTTTACCTATGATTGTTTGAACATATGTGATCATTTGAGTTCACATCCTCAACATTTATTACTCTCTGGTATCTGTATGAGCTGAATGATTACAATTTTGTCTCACTGGTATTGCAGTCCTAGGATACTATGTTATTGCATTTAATGAAATTAACAGTTAAACATTTCATAATGTTCAAAGCAAGTTGTCAATCTTTGCATCCCTCTGGAATCCTATTAAGATGTGGCTGGATATTTATGCAGCTCTTTTTATATGGTACTTTAATGTAAATAACTGCATGAGACAATACAGGCAATGCCTTCATGGAAAAATGTTTAGAGTTGCCTACAGAGCCATAGTTGTTCCCAGCCATGCTTCTCTTTGCTGAAGCAAATTGACAGCCATGAATGTTTTTCTTCAGAGCTCCAAAAATATGGAAATCTTATGGGGAGAGATAGGGACTGTATGTTAGATGTGTAAAGGCTTCCAAGTGAAACTCCTGCAGCATAACTGAAACAACAGGCATCCCTGCTTCAGGAAAGTCATGATGGCCTTTTTATTTGACTGCAATACCCTGATGCTCATTGACTTTCTGGAACATGTGCCACAATTAATGCAAAGTGGTAAATGAGCACTTTACAAAAATTAAGGCACACCATTAAGTCAAAATTCCCTGGAATTATGACAGATGATACTAATTATGTTGCAGCATAATGTTTCAAGTAAACTGAAGTAGTTTCACTGGGAACCCGTTACACACCCTCCATATGGTCCTGATCTTTCCCTATGCTATTTGCATATTTTTGGTGCCCTGTAGAAAGACATTTATGGTTGTCAGTTTGCTTCACATTAAGATGATGATGATGATGATGATGATGATGATGATGATTGGTTTGTGGGGTGCTCAGCTGTGCAGTTATCAGTGCCCGTACAAATTCCCAATCTTTACTCAGTCCAGTCTCACCACTTTTGTGAATGATAATGAAATGATGAGGACAAAACAAACACCCTGTCCCCAGGTGGAGAAAATCCTCAACCCGGCCGGTAATCAAACCCGAAACCCCGTGATCCAGAGGCAGCAGCACTAGCCACTGCCCATGAGTTGTGGACTTCACATGAAGAGGTGCACAGCCTGTGTACAATAATGGTTATGTAGGTAACTAAAAACATTTTTTCCATGAAGTCATGAATGTCTTGTCTCACAGTGGGATGAATGTATTAACAGTTAAGGTGATGATTTTTGAAATAATAAACATTTTACTTACTTTTTTCTGTCTGTCTCATTTTCGTCTGATTGCCCCTAATAATTTCTAGTATTGACTCCACAATCAGCTCTATCAGTCTGAAAAAGGTATATATTGTTTATGGCAAATTTTATTAAGGAATAAAAATATTGGGAAGCAGAATTTAAAATGCTTAATTCCTTGATAGGTCTCTGGAGCAGGTTCTTGAATTCACACCATAAATACTTTATCTTACCCATTTTTGGACTTGAAAAACTTTAGTTCAGTTTAGTGAGTTGCACTAAAACTTGCCATGTGGCATTATGGAATTAAAGTCAGTGAAGTATGCTAGGTTTTTTTTATATCATCTATGTCTGATGTCTGACATCTGCATTTCAAATAAAGATTTGTTCAGACACTTCAGCTGTTCTGACATGTGCTCCTGATAATTGAATTTATTATCAACTTGAAATCTCAAGAATTTAACCCTGTGAACATCTTCTATCTGCTTGTCATCTTGTTTTAGGTAATACTTGAGAGAAAATGTCTCGGAAGTTGTGAAACACTTATAGAAGGTCTTTTCAGTGTTTAGTTACACAGAATTCACTAGAAACTATTTACTAATGTCCACAAAAATTTAATTAACTGACCTTCATAGAAATATACTTGATGTGCTATTTATTACAATGTTTGTAACAACTGCAAACAAAATAAAATTGGCATCTGGTAATTTTACTGATAGAAGGTCCTTAATACTCACAAAAAAACTAAGGACACTAAGGTTAAGCCTTATGGGATACCATACGTAGGCCTAATCAGTTCCCAGTCGAACAATGGCTTATAGCTTAATACAGAACTCTTTTCTATTGACATCTTTTGTTTCCTTTCAGAGAGACATTATTTGAACCATTTTGCAGCATTTACTGTTACACTGTAACATCTGAATTACTTAAAAGTATATTTTAACTCAAATGCCTTTGACAGATTACAGAATATATCACTTTTCTGTAATTTATTGTTTAATAAATTAAGTACTTTCTCACTGTTAAGTGTAAATAGCCTCTCAATATCAGAACCCATTAGAAATCCATACTGTGACTCCTACTATATATTATTTGAATTCAACAAAAGTATGGGAAGCATAGAGAAGGCATTGAGTCATAGACAAGCACAGTGAAAAAGAATGCTAGAAATATTTAAACTTTTGGACAAAGTCCTTCTTTCAAAGTAGATGATGATGTTTAGTTTGTGGGGCACTCAATTGCACAGTCATGAGTGCCTGTGCAGAGCCCCAATTTTTACACAGTCCAATTTTTTTCACAGTCCGATCTAGCCACTGTCACAAATGATGATGATAAAATGATGAGGACGACACAAACACCCAGTCCCTAGGCAGAGAAAATTCCAACTCGGCTGGGAATCAAACCCAGGATCCTGGGATCATGAGGCAGCAATGCTAGCCACTAGACCATGAGCTTTGGATTCTTCCAAAGTAGAAGATATACACACATTCACACAAGTACAACTCACACATGACCACTGTCTCCAGGCACTAAGATCTTAGTGCCTGGAGACAGTACCCATGTGTGTGTGAGTTGTGATTGTGTGAGTTTTCCACTTTGGAAGAGGGACTCTGTCCAAAAGCTTAAATATTTCTAGCATTCTTTTTCATTGTGGCTGTCTAAGATGCAACATCTTTTCTATGTGGTGAGTAGCAACCTATCCTTTCCATATTGTTGTAATTCCATCCTGGACTTCATATTGGTTTATTAGCTGTAGTCAGATGGTTAAGAACCCTTTTATACAGGGTGTTACAAAAAGGTACAGCCAAACTTTCAGGATACATTCCTCACACACAAATAAAGAAAAGATGTTATGTGGACATGTGTCCGGAAACGCTTAATTTTCATGTTAGAGCTCATTTTAGTTTCGTCAGTATGTATTGTACTTCCTCGATTCACCGCCAGTTGGCCCAATTGAATGAAGGTAATGTTGACTTGGGTGCTTGTGTTGACATGCGCCTCATTTCTCTACAGTACACAGATTTTCTGTGAATGTTTGGGCAGGCATTGTTGGTGATGTCTTCATTGGACCCCATGTTCTTCCACCTATGCTCAATGGAGCACATTATCATGATTTCATATGGGATACTCTACCTGTGCTGCTGGAACATGTGCCTTTACAAGTACGACACAACATGTGGTTCATGCACGATGGAGCTCCTGCACATTTCAGTTGAAGTGTTTGTACGCTTCTCAACAACAGATTCGGTGACCGATGGATTGGTAGAGGCGGGCCAATTCCATGGCCTCCACGCTCTCCTGGCCTCAACCCTCTTGACTTTCATTTATGGGGGCATTTGAAAGCTCTCGTCTACGCAACCCCAGTACCAAATGTAGAGACTCTTTGTGCTCGTATTGTGGACAGCTGTGATACAATATGACATTCTCCAGGGCTGCATCAGTGCATCAGGGATTCCATGTGATGGAGGGTGGATGCATGTATTCTCGCTAACGGAGGACATTTTGAACATTTCCTGTAACAAAGCATTTGAAGTCACGCTGGTACGTTCTGTTGCTGTGTGTTTCCATTCCATGATTAATGTGATTTGAAGAGAAGTAATAAAATGAGCTCTAACATGGAAAGTAAGCGTTTCCGGACACATGTCCACATAACATATTTTCTTTCTTTGTGTGTGAGGAATGTTTCCTGAAAGTTTGGCCATACCTTTTTGTATCACCCTGTATGTAACCTTTTCTAAAATTTTCAAGAGTGCTGGCAAAAGTGAAACTGGATGCAAGTCTGATGGTATCTCTATCTTATTTCTTGTACGGAGGCTTAACTCCAGCAAATTTCAGCCAGATGGGAAATGTTCCAATGATAAATATAAATATAATATAAAATAAATATTATATATATATATATATATATATATATATATATATATATATATATATATATATATATATATATATATATATATATAGTTATAATAGAAGGAAACATTCCACGAAGGAAAAATATACCTAAAAACAAAGATGATGTGACTTACCAAATGAAAGTGCTGGCAGGTCGACAGACACACAAACGAACACAAACATACACACAAAATTCAAGCTTTCGCAACAAACTGTTGCCTCATCAGGAAAGAGGGAAGGAGAGGGAAAGACGAAAGGATGTGGGTTTTAAGGGAGAGGGTAAGGAGTCATTCCAGTCCCGGGAGCGGAAAGACTTACCTTAGGGGGAAAAAAGGACGGGTATACACTCGCACACACACACACATATCCATCCACACATATACAGACACAAGCAGACATATTTAAAGACCAAAAATAAACAGGAACCCTTCAGTTGTGAGCAAGAGGGATACCAATATGAGCTGTAATTTTACTGTTACCATTATTAACAATGTAAGGAAAAAATAGATTGCTACTTACTGTAAAAATGAGATATTAAGTTGCAGACAGGCATAACTAAAAGACACTTATACATTAAGTGCAAAATGGGAACTTACTTAAAATGTTCAGAAATGTAAAATTGTGCACTTCACAAAACAAAAAACATAGTATCCTATCACTATGACAGCAATGAGTCTCTGTTGGAATCAGCCAACTCATACAAATACCTGGGTGTAACACTCTGTAGGGATATGAAATGGAAAGATCACATAGGCTCAGTTGTGGGTAAAGCAGGTGGTAGATTTCGGTGTACTGCTAGAGTACCGGGGAAATTCAGTCAGCCTACAAAGAAGATTGCTTACAAACCACTCATGTGACCCATCCTAGAATATTCCTCAATTGTAACGGAAATATACAACCAAATAGGGCTAACAGGGGATATTGACTGTATACAGAGAAGTGCAGCATGAATGGACAAATATTTATTTGATCCTTGGGAGAGTGTCACAGAGATCCTGAAGGAACTGAACTGGAAGACTCTTGAAGATGGACGTAACCTATCCCAAGGAAGGCTATTAACGAAGTTTCAAAAACCAGCTTTAAATTATTATTCTAGGGAAACACTACAATCCCCTATGTATCGCTCACATAGGGATCATGGAAATAAGATTACAATAATTACTGCATGAACAGAGGCATCCAAACAATCTTTCTTCCTGCACTCCAAATGTGAATGAAATAGGAAAAAACCCTAATAATTGGTACAATGGGATGACCTTCTGCCATGTACCTCACAGTAGTTTGCAGGAGTATATGTGTAGATGTAGACTAGCTTAGCTTTTAGCCATGACCTTCATCAAAAAAGGAAATACACACTCATTCTCACAAACAAGCATACCTCACATTCAAATGATCGCCATCTTTGGCTGCTTCGACGAGAATGCATTATTATACGTTATAGGCTGCCCTAGGATTTTTCTGATGACTCTTTTCTCTAGTTTTTTTGATATTTTTAGTGCACTTTTCCAATCCATGACCAAATGTTTCTGATGTGTATAGGACATGTGGCTTGGTGACTCAAACACAGGACCTTTGCCTTAACGGGCAGTTGCCCACTGAAGGCAAAGGTCCCAGGTTTGCACCCCAGTCTGGCACTCAGTCTTTATTTCCCAGGAAGTATCTGCTTAAGATAAATGAATCTGAGAACTCTTAACCTCACCATATTTCATTGTAACATCTTTTTAACACATCTTTTAGTTTGATATGTACTCTATCTTCTCAAAGGAGATCTTTAATGTGGCCTTTTCAGTCTTCTCTTTCAGGAACTCAGTCAGTTTTACTGCAATTCTGTGCTATCTGTGAGTATTGGAAAATCCACAGAGAATGCCAGATTGCCAGTATCCAGTCCTTAGGTTTTTCTTCCTAGCCTCGTATCTTCAATTTTTTCCCATTCCATGGTAACTTTGTCTAATAATATGTTGGACAGTAGTGGTGAAATACCATCATCTTGTGTCGCTCTTGTTCTAATATTGAGAAATTTGAATTAATTCCCTATGAATTTAATTTTGAATTTGGTGTTTGTTAGTGTCTGTTTGATAATATCAGTGTCTTATCATCCACACCCATCTCTTCCAGTTCTCAGATCAGTGACGTCAATCTACAGAGTGATATATCTTCTTGAAATCCATGAAGTTTGACATGGTCTTTCTGCTTTCACCACTTGGTACCTCAGGACTGCCTTTAAACTGAGTATCTGTTCAGCATAGGATCTTCGCAGTCTAAAGCCTGCTTTATATTCTCAATGTCATGCAATCCATTGTGCAAGGAATCATCATAAATCACTGTGTCTTAGCATATTTATTGTCTTTGAATGAAATTGTCATTTCCATTTGTCTCATTGTGTATTTCTTTCAGTTACCTACTGCACTATGTGAGAGAATTTTTTATGTGATGCGTAATAAAGATATCCTTCTGTAATTCAATAAGGATAGATTTTCTGTAATTGTTAACATTGTTCCTCTCCCATTTCCTATGTAATTGTGCACGTCCTGTCTTCTGGTGTTATTTCAGTTTCCCATATGTCTTATATGGTATTCGTTATTTCTCTGACAGTTTCTGCAGAGCTCCCTTTAGCAATTCTACTATGATCCCATCTTCTCCTCTGCTCTATCAATTTTCAGTTTCATGATTTCTTCCTTGATCTTCTGTTCATCTGATGCTTTTGACTTATAATTTCTCTTGATCTCTGGGCTCCTTGAGAGTCTCTCTGCCTGTTCAGCACAATTAAGGGTTTCATTGAAGTACTTTGCCAATATCTGATAGTTTGCTTTGTTATTTAGTTCCAGTTCCCCCTTCCTTTTTCTGAAATAAGGATTTTGTGTGTGTATCCTACGATTCTGGTTTTAAGTGTCTTGTAGAAGTCTCTCATGTTATACACTGCTCTACAAAACTTAAGGACGAGATATATAAAGCAACATAACATATTAACTGCTCAGTGGAAAAGAATGAAAGTGCGAGAGCATGTTGCCAGAGGTTCCCAGTCATGCTCAGAAAGTTGGACATCCTACGGCATGCGATCAGCATGACAGCAGAACAAAATTTGGCTGGCCCTGAAACATGAGGCAGTTGAAGTAACAGGAAGAGAGAGAGAGAGAGAGAGAGAGAGAGAGAGAGAGAGAGAGAGAGTCAATGAGCAAGGAGTTACAGTGCAATGTCATAGTGTTCTTCATTGCAGCATGCCCCAGAAACAACACGAAGGTGACTTCACTCAGGGAAGAATCATCAGGAAGCCAGAAGAAGGACGAAGTGTGACAACTGTTGTCAAGAAGTTCGGTATTGCTTACAGCATTGTTTCACATGCATGAGTAGCACTCCAAACCACAGGTACAGTTGCTCAAAGGAGAGGAGGTGATTGACCTTGGTCAAATAGAAATAGATGACCATTACATTGTGCAAGAAGGGACCCACATCAAACAGGGGGTACTACTACAACCACATGTAATGGGACTGCAGAGTGCACAATCTCACACTCCACAGTGACACAGCAACTGCATGCACAGTCTCTTTGCCCAGTGACCAGTGTGTTGTACTCCGTTGACAACTGTACATCGGTGGCATTATTTGCAATGCATGCTCTTCTCAGATGAGACCAGATACAGTCTGAATCATGACACTGGAAATACCTTGATGTGATGAGAGGTGGGAATGTAGAATACATACAGGAATAGTGTGGAACATGATCGTTTTAATGGTCCATGTGTTTTGGTATGGGGAGGCATAATGTTGCATGGACGTACTGACCTCAAAATCTTTGAATGTGGTACACTCACTAGTCAAAATTTTTGTAACACTGTACTCTTTCTCCACAAGCATATTTTTATGGATTCTTTCAGCCCAGACTTCATTATTATGGATGACAAAGGTCAACTACATCAAGCAGGGCAGGTGAAGGAGCTCTTGGGATGAGAATGAATTGACCTGCCCCTTTCCCCAACTTAAATCCCGTTGAGCACAGTTGTGATATGGCAGGGAGATACACTGCATCATATTTACATGCACCAATGACAATCTAGCAGTTGACAAATGGATTGGTGGAGGAATCCAATGTCCTACCACAAGAACACATTATCAACTCTATGGCCAGTGTGAGAGCATGATGCAGAGCAAGCATTGCTGTCCATGGTGATCACAAACCCTATAATAAACAATGTCCTGCCTTTTGTAATGTCCAGAGGACCATCATAAATTGCAGTGTCTTTAGCGTATTTATTTTCTTTGAATAAAAGTGTCATTTCCATTTGTCTCACTGTGTATTTCTTTCATTTACCTTCTGCACTGCACTGTATCAGATTTTGCTATGTATTGTCCATGTTTCACCAAGCTATGTTACTTGGCAATGATGTAGCATGCATAGGTTACTTTCATCCTAAGTTTTGCAAACTAGTGTAGTTTTGGAAATCCTCTTCTGTTCCCTTTAATTGATCCTTTTTGAGTGTCAGTATTCCAATTGTTATATGCTATTTTCCTGTTTTTGGTTGTTTTATTGCAAGTGTCATTCACCATTGATGGGTCTTTTTTTTTATTAGATGAATTTTCTCTTTCATTTTACTGATTATCTTCTCTTGGAATTCTTCCAAGTTTGGGACTGTCTCTTCCTTCCATTACTCTGAATCATGATGATTTTAATTTTATCATATAATACTTGATATCATTACAGTCTTTTTACTCATTCTATTTGGTGTCAGACTGATTTTGATTCTGGTGAGATAATGATCACGGTCTATGTTTAACCCCTCTTCTAATGCCAACATTTATTATTACCTGCAATCATTCTTTCTGCATTCTATTCATGACCTGAACAGGAATGGGGGGAACTGCTGCTGGTGCACAAAGCTTGCAGAATGTGGATGTGGATTTCCCCGTGGTTCTTGTGTGTAACTGCTACTTAGTCCTAATGATCTGACTGGTGATTTACATGTCTTGGTTTTTCTTTATCTCTTTCCTGAAATGAGTTGGCATTGATAATACAGCTCAATCATTCTTTCCATTATTGTTAGTGACTGTGTGCTGTGTTGCTCTATTGCTTCTCTAAATATTTTTTCACTGGCTAATTATGAATTTAAATAACGTAATAAAATTTTAAGATCTCCTTTAGGAAATTTTCTTGTCATTTTCTCTTGTTCATCTCAGTACTTATTGACTCCTTCTTCAACTCTCTTGTTATCTTGGTCTACTACTGTACATGCATTGATTATCATGTAAGACTTGTTAGTGCATTTGAGCCTCATTGTCATTGGTTTGTTGTTTATTGGTTTCATTTCTTGTGCTCGTGGATCCTCTTCTTGGTCGCAAAGTCTTGTGATGGCTAAATGTACCAGTCAGGAATCTCACCACTCTTCTTTTGACCTTCTCAATCACTTGAATCAGACCCAACTGGTAAGGGATCAGAGCTCCTTTGCGTATTTTCCAACCTGTTTTACTCTTGAACAGCCTGTAGCTACTGAAGTCTACAGTGTTAATCCCTGTTACGTGAGTCTACTGGATTCCCAGTAACAGGATCTTTTGTTTGTCTGGCATGTTTTCCAATTCAAACAATGGAAAGTTTAGGCTGGAATATCAACAATATTATGAAAATGATAGATTGCTACTCACCTAAAGATGAATGCTGAGTTGCAGACAGGCACAACAAAAAGACTCTCACACATTAAATCATGTAGTTTCTCTCTTCTGCTTAATGCAAATAAAAGTGTCATTAATGAATTTCTTCATAGTCAGCTCCAAGCATTCACCGTGGGACACAAAGGTATTGAGCATCTTTGGTTGGAATTTAACGGTATTGTCTACCATGTGCTAGAGAAGTACGTGCCTAGCAAAACTATAGGGGAGGGAAAGGATCCACCTTGGTACAACAAACATATTAGGAAATTACTGAGAATGCAGAGAATTTTGCACAGTCATTTCAAACGTAGTCACTGCCCTGCTGACAAACAGAAATTATACGAAATTAAAGCAGCAGTCAGAAGGACAATGAGAGATTCTTTTAACGAATTTGAATGCAATATTTTATCTGCAGAGTCTAAAAATAACCACAAAAAATTTTGGTTGTATGTAAAATCTATGAATGCTACAAATAATTTAATACCTTCTCTTGCTGACAGTATGGGTAATGTACCGGATGATGATAAACAGAAGGCCGAAATTTTAAACCTAGCTTTCAAAAACTCGTTTACAGTAGAAGACTGCAGCACTATACCCCCTTTCATTTATCAAACATATGCAAGGCTGGCTGACATAGTGTTTAGTGTATCTGGTATTGTAAAACAGTTAAGATCCTTAGACGCCAGGAATGCATCTGGCGCAGACGGTATCCCCATAAGATTATATGTTGACTGTGCTACAAATATAACACTATTCTAATCCATCATCTATCAGAGATCTAGAACAGCGGAAAGTTCCACGGGACTGGTAGAAGGCCAAGGTCATAGCAATCTATAAAAAGGGGAGAAAATCAGATGCACATAATTACTGGCCAATTTCACTGACATCGATTTGTTGTAGAATCATGGAACATATTTTGTGTTCAGATGTAATGACCTTTCTAGGCTCTGAGAAACTCGTCAGCACGGTTTTAGGAAACAGTGGTCATGCAAGACACAGCTGGCTATCTTTGTGCATGATATACAACAGGCTCTAAATAACGGCTCCCAGGTTGATGCCATATTTCTCGACTTTGGAAAGGCATTTGACTCAGTTCCGCACTGTCGTTTGCTCCAAAAAGCGCGCGCTTATGATCTATCTGATGACATATGCGGTTGGATAGGAAGTTTTCTAACAGACAGAGAGTAGTATGTCATCCTGAATGGAGTGACTTCAACAGAAACAAGCGTAACTTCAGTTGTGCCCCAGGGCAGTGTACTAGGTCCGTTACTTTTTACGATTTACATAAATGATCTGATTGATGGTATTGACAGCAGCATTAGACTGTTTGCCGATGAAGCTGTAGTCTACAGGACAGTAGTATCACATGAAAGTTTTGAACAAATCAATGATGATTTGCAGAAAATAAATGTGTGGTGTAATGACTGGCAGTTATCTCTCAATATTAATAAGTTTAACCTACTGTGTATAACAAGGCAAAAATCCCCATTAATGTACAAGTACAAAATAAATGCCCAGTCTTTGGAAGTGGTAACATCCATCAAGTGTCTGGGTGTGACTATTCGAAATGATCTCAAATGGAATGATCAGATTACACAAATAACGGGCAAGGCAAACTCTATATTGCAGTTTATTGGTAGAATCCTGAAGCGATGCTGTCCTTCAGGTAAGGAAATTGCTTACAAAACGTTAGTTTCTCCAGTCTTAAGAGTATTGTTCGTCTGTTTGGGACCCTTACCAGTTGGGTCTGATTCATGAGACTGAGAAGGTCAAAAGAAGAGCGGTGAGATTCGTGACTGGTACATTTAGCCATCACAAGAGCATTACAAATCCCATAGAAAGTTTGAAGTGGGACACACCTGCAGATAGACGATGCACTAAACAGAGGGGGCTGCTCACTAAATTCCGAAATTCGATCTTTGCCAAGGATGTAGAGCAAGTATTATTACCACCAATTTTCAAATCACGCAATGATCACCATTCAAATATAAGGGAAATTAGAGCTCGTACTGAGGCACTCAGACAGTCGTTTTTCCCTTGCGCAATCTGCGGGTGAAACAGAGGGGGGGAAATATGACTTTGGTGCGAATTGTGCCCTCCGTCACACACCGCTTGGTGGCTAGCGGGGTATACAAACCCCCAAGAATCCAATGGTCCAGTGTACAGTGGAATGCCAGATACGTTACCACCTGGGGTATTGGTAGCATTTCTCTCATGATTCCTGTCTATAAGCTTGTTTTGTGAATCCAATTTCACTGAGCAAACAGAACTGGAGTGGTTAGCTCCACAGCTATATTTGCAGCTACACCAACTAGTTAAAGGGACACAGGTCTTTTGCCGTTTGCCCCATGTAGGTGCTGAAAGGTTTCTCTCAGTCATTATTATTATCATTATTACTGTCGGTCTGGGATTTGGCCCCCAGTCAATCCTTATTGTTTCTTTCAGTTCTGGCACTGACGTGTGAAATCTGAAAAATGCTACATTGCATCATTGTTTGAAGTCCATTCAGTAAGTCACTGACACATCACCCTCCATAAATAAAGTCATGAAGGAGGGTTATCGTTTTCACTCTGGCTGTATTTATTCATACAGCTACTTTGCCCCACAACTAGTTTCAGCTTTTTAAGCCATCATCAAGTAGTTAGCTGGAATGAGGTGCCATACATGACATGCTTCCATTCATTTTAGCTGAGAAATTGTAAAATTTTGTGCCAAGACCTAAACCTTGCAGCATATCATATTTGTTGTTTCCCCATTTTGATTTTTATCTCTATTTCTGTTGCATAATTAGCTAATGTGACAAACTGTTTTGTATTGTTAAGATAAGACTCCACCCATGAAAGAGGAATGGCTTTAATGCCACACCACTGTATAATTTGATTGTGGTCCTCTGTTTTTTACTGTTAAGGTAAGACTACCCATGCAAGGGAATGCCTTTAATACCATACCATTTTAGCTTCTCAAGAAAAATTGTGTGATATATGCAATCAGGAGATGCAAAGAGAGCAATTTTTGTCTTTCTTCTATAGTTAAGTTCATGAAATTACACATTGCTTTGTAAGTGGAGATGTGTATACAGAAACTTAGCTTGTCTCGAAAGTTTCTTCTCAGAATGATGGCTGGGCTCAGCTTTCTGTTGTAAGCTATGTTCTTGCACATTTATGAGAATGTGGAAAGAAGGAAGATAAGTATGTAATTTACAATCAGTTGCTTATCTCAGCTTCTATACATTGGTGTACTACATACTCCAGTTTTCAGGAAACATAATTTGATTACAAACATAAATTGAGGGTGGCTCTAGCAACTCTATCTCATTCTCTAAGAGTTCAGAGTAACATCATGTATCCTTGGGCGAATATCTTCAACAAGTTTCCATTTAACATAAAGCGAGATTGCTGGTAACAGCTACAAATTCAAAATAAAATTAATACCTTTGTTTAACATACATGACAAAACAGGCACTTTTTGTGCAGATTTAGTTTTTCTGCTTTGCCTGTATTTAGTAAATGTATACTTTGGTTTGCTCCACATCCTGAAGCATGTTGGAATCTACAGAACATGATGACTGAATCAATAATTACGTAGATTATCAACATGAGGTGGAGCCATTAACTTCTCTGTTATGAAACACACATGACAGGAGATGAAATTGTAACATCTGTCAGGAAAAGGAATGCAGTTGCAGAGGATAGAATGAAAAAGTTATGTGAGAATACAGGATCAGCAGTGTGTGAGAGGGTAAAGAGTCCTCGAGGTCTGTGATAAATTTCAGGCAGTAATGGCAAATTCACTAATCAAAAATTGCACGAGGAGGAGGTATACTTGGGAAAATGCTACCAGAAACAGAAAGATACCTGCTGGATTGAATTATGGTGAGGCAGATTCCAAACTCAGCATGTGTACCCAGGAGTATATGTATACTCATATCACAATTTAGTAAAGGAAAATATGGCACCAAAGTTTGGGAGAATCATCAGGAAGAATCAACAATGATTGCATGGTAATAATGCATTGAGGGATGACCATGTACATTCAAAGTTTGGTGAGGCTGTAGGTATGTGACACTGAATACCTGAATAGGTAGTAGACAAGGAAAAATGAGCTGCTCTCAAACGCTGTACAGGCAAATACAGATATAAGAAATGAAGTTATAAAGAAGCTGTGGGTAAATGAAGAAATACTTCAACTGATCAATGAATGGAAATACTGAAGTATTTACGGAAAGAATACAGACAGTGCCCTTATACAGAGGAGGAACTGCAATGGGGAGGCGAAATGAATGTTAATTTGAACACAGGGATCCTGCATTAGAAGCCAAATTTAATAGAGCTTTGAAGGACTTGCTACCAAACAAGGCAGAAAGGATAGATAACATTTCAGCAGAACTACTAAAGCAATTAGCGTTGCGTTGGGGTGTCAGGCTCAAAAGGGCAGAGGCAACCGAACAATGATTCAGGTTAGTGTCCAGAAATTGTCATGGGAGACATGTCAACAAACTTTTCAAAAGATCAGTTGCTCTACAAATACACTTGATAAAAATATGACATGAAAGTTCAACAGTTTACTGCAGTGTAAAATGTTTGAGATTATCTAAGAAAGATAAACCAGTGTATGTCACTGGGACAGATGAATAATATGCACATGTACAAGAACAAAATGACACAAGGATGCTGAAAATTGAGTTTTTAAAGACATGTAATGAGAATGTTCTACATAAAAAATGACAAGGAAAGGTAATATGGAAATGTTAAAGACTATTGTTGTAATTCCCTTAGTACTAAAGTGATCCGTACAGTGCAAAAACTATACAGCAAGAGAGATCAGAATACAAACAAATTAATGAGATGTTGGAAGCTGATGGACAGTTTCACTTTCAGTATGTGGTTTCATTTATTTAAAACTGGGCCCATATACTTCCTATGATATGAAGCATGCGTTGCAGATTTTGAAGTCAAGGCTAGAAACTGAATTCAAAGTATTTCTCCTTTAACTTAACACCAGTCCCCAGATCCTTTAAAGAATCAAACTCATGTATAAAACATTCATATGCCCAATTACTTCACAAATGAGTTATTGTGTTAAATATATGATAAATGTGAGAAATAATTTCAAAAGGCTTCAAGTTATGTTTCAGGTTTGTTAGTTGTCAAGCACTCTCATTACCAAACACTGGAGAATATAGTAAGGGTTTTCTAAAAAAATTAGTTTTAGATGAATCTGTATGTTATGTCATACCTCCTGAATGCGTTGTCATACAGTGATATTTTGCAGGTTCATTCAGTGGTACATGCCAAGGTTATAAACCAAAAAGTGATGCACAATGTGGATGTTTTACTGCATGTATAGCAAAAATGTAGTGAGCAAAGAACTTCTCTCCTTTCATCATTGGTAGATAGATAGATAGATAGAGAGCTTTGTCAAGGTTTGAAATCGTTAAGTTCACTGGAAGTCACTAAGCAATTTCCTTCTCAAATACTGGAAGAATATGGGCTTGATAACTTGCACATCACAAGCTATGCTGCCTCAAGACATATACGGAACTAGTATTTTTCATATTGTGTTAAATCTGTCATTAAGATTACAACTCTTAACGAGTAGACTATGGCAAAATTAAGGTGTTAAACTGTCACCAATTATATGAATTACTGAAAAAAATTTTTGTTGCCCCTGAAATGCATTAGATACAGAACCTGCAACAGAGTGTACCATGAACCTTTAAACATGAACCAGGTTCGCCATAAAGCAATACAGACATGTGTATGTTGACAAGGAATTTAGGAGAGACAGGGTCACTAATAAGAAGTGTTATTAATTTTGTGAACTTTTTTATTGTTATGTAAGCCACTTTCCATCTGCAGCCTTCTCTGAATTAAACATGCCCAACAAAGAGGAAGATATTTTAAACTTAGACGTAACAACTTTTTCAAAGATAATGAAATGAAAATTTAAACAACTTATACCACAAAAAGTGTGTTCAAGCAGCACAGCTTAGACTTCACTACTATAACTACTTGGAAATTTTGATCACAATAAATTAATGCTCTTATTGCTCAAAGGATTCTGTCAATGCTTATAAATAGTGATAAACAACTGTGGTATTTGTTTGTACACAAAATATGAAGGCAGTTAAAGTATATGTGAGTGTTCTGAAGCCTCAAAAGACTTTTGCAAAATTACAAACCAAAACTACATCAAGTAGTATCAGTAATGAACAGCAGTAAAATTAACAATAGAAACAAGGTCCATGATGCCCATCTACCAAGAAATTCAAGTGTGTAAAAAGTATGTTACAGCACAATAACTTCACAACACAAATTAATTTAAACTTCACAAGCAGGACCCTAAGAAACCAGATCAGAAAATTTTATATAAATACATCACTAAGCTTGAAATAAAGTAATGCTAGAGTCAAAACTAACATAAGGAAAAAAACTGCAACAAAAGTTAAATGCAATTTATTACAGCAACTATCTTTTAAGTACTAAAAATGACAACTAATTTATGCAATAATGGGGTAGTTTATAATCGATGAGGGAAACAGACGCCCATACGTGACTCCAAAGCTAGCCTAAATGCAACCTCGAGCCATCCCATAACAGAGAATATGCAGGCACGCCACCAAGAGCGCTGCTGCATCTGCTGGATCTGTCAGTTGTCTTGAGCAACATAGTTGATGTCGTCGTTAATGGCCAATAATTGTGCGCGGAAATCCATATCCAACAGTGCATGTGCTAGGTCACCCATAAGATTGGCAAGTTCTACTTCTGCCATATTCAAAGACTGTGCCAATGCTGCCACCCAAGATAAGATGTCAGAGTCAGACATACTGATGAAACTTGAAAGTGGGAATTTTCGTCGCTCGTTACGACCAGATCCTGTTTGCCTGGACACCGTCACAACTGGATCACCCTCACGTGGAATCTGCAGATGTTAAGATAAAATTAGTCATGAATCACAAGTCTGCATTAATAAAACATAATATCTCTATAATATTCCAATCTGCACAGGATGTATGAGCAGTACCAACCTTTACACAAATGGTAGCAGTTAGACCACCCTTCGTATCTCGGCCAACAAGTGAACGGGTGTTGTATACAAGGTTTCGGCGTTCAGTGACAGATACTGGAGCAAGGAAAGGACGTCCCACATAAATCAAAGCAGCATACACCTCTTCTAGCCCATCGCGCATTGTCCGGCGATCTCTCCACAGCACATACTTCCCATTTCCTGTTAATGAATATCCATAATCCTTTCGACAGTGTGGCTGATCTGACTGTGTAAACCATCCTTTAAAACAAAAGGAAATGTTTAGACTTTTGTTATCTCCCACATATGGAGAATGGAAAAAATGAAGAGCTTAGAGTGAAACCTGGCACAAATTATGTAATATTGTTACAGTTACCTACAGTTTAAAATTAAGATTCTCAGAAATTTTAAATATTTCCTTTTTATAACAAAAAATTACAATTACATTTGATAATTATTCCACAATTAGCATGTCTTGTTCAACTCAAACATATTATGAATGATCATGTCACAAAACTGTAGAATGCGTATGTCCAAAAAGTTACATAATTTAATAATTACTAACCAGTGTGTGGATAGGAACCATCTTCCATAACAGTCACCACCCTGGCAACATGATAGCCTGGGTCTAACAGAGCAACACCTAGCCGTCCTCCAATGTCAATATGAAGAGCCACAAGGACATGCTCCTTTTCCACCGTTCTTGGGCACGGATCGTAGCTGACATAACTGTCAACATCTTCTATGGACTGAAAGAAGAGAGAAGTAAAACTAAAGAGACTGTTTAACAAAACCTCAAACATTTGATAAATTGAGGAACATATAAATACTGCAGTAGAAGTCCGACAGATCTACAATATTTTGTGATTTTCTTTTGCTATTTCCCTTTTCTCACTTTCAGTTGCTATGTACATGTATTTCTCTAATCTCTCCCTCATTCTAATGACATTTGAAATTTAAGAAAGTTACATCCTCTTTGCTGGAACAATGGATCTGATATTTTAGGATAAGGTTACCCATGGCAAACAAAGCATCACTGCCAAGTCCCAAACCGGTGTTCAGTGAGCATAATTTTTTTTTTTTTTTTTTGCGCACTAATGCTAACGTAAGACCACCTATCCCCCCCCCCCCCAAATTTTATTTGTAAGTGGAACAGCAATCTAAACGGAACTGTACATTACACATTAAAATGCACATCTGATTAACAATAAAAATGCACATTCATAGAGTACTGTGGATATCTCCAATACTGACAGCCAAATACTACAAAGCAGCTCACATTCTGATTTGTAACTATTATTTCAGTCAAAATTCGAGGTCTAATTTTGTTACCGATATGCCACAGAACATAAGCAAACCGTAATTTTTAACAAATTTGAATCCTTTATAACTATTTTCAAAGTTTTGAAACAACAGGTACTTAAAACATAAGCAACATATGTTCCAAGTCTGGTGTAAATGTCTTTCTCCTCAAACATCCATTACTGTTTACAGTTCTCGTCCGCTTCACAAAGAGAACAGCCACGCGGCATATCTGACAACTAAAAAGACTCCACTTAGCCCATAAAACAAGGAAACTTAACTATAATGTATCTTTGACCCACTGCCAATAAGCACTATTTAACTAAAATTAAACTAGGCAGACCCGGTAGTATTCAAATTTTGTTAATGTTTACTGTCCAGTTGCAAAGGGTAATCAGTATTTAATTGTGGAACAATACTGAAAACTGAACAGATGTTAACCTTACCTCCTCACATGAAGCAAGAAACAGCCCAGAAGCAAGACCTGGAAACTTCTTGTCGAGGCGCCTTAGCTTCTGCAGCAGTTCTAATGCCAAACCAACACAGGTGTAATGCTCTTCCGTTATGGGAGGTTCATAGTGTCGATAGAAGTGACTCAAGCTATCCTCACCACTTGCACAAAACTCTTTGTAGAACCTGCGCAGGAACAACAATAAGGAGGGTTAAGTTTGCAGTATCACTACAGCATTGTACTGAACAATAATAAAGAAAACAGGCAAATCCAAGCTGTAATGTATTAATTTAATGTCAATCATACATATCCTGTACCTTAAATTATTATTTGGAAGTTTTCTTCGTTACATGCTTTACTGTTGTAAAGAGAGAGAGAGAGAGAGAGAGAGAGAGAGAGAGAGAGAGAGAGAGAGAGAGTTTGTGACATTGTGTGGGAAGGGGCGAGTGTGACTAGAGCTGCGAGTTACTCTTAGCTACGATTATGAACAATGTGTATTGGTTTTCACTTCATACCTGACGAAGTTGCCAATGCTGTTGTAGTTGTGAGCTTGAACGAGCTGTTGCACGCTTAACTCGAGGCTGGCGGCCAGTTCCTCATAGCGCTCCACAGAGGCGAACCGGAGCGGCTGCCCACGGAAACTACCCCATGCCGGAAGTGGAAGCGGGTGGCCCGAAGGCCACGCCGCCCCTGTTAGCCCATCCCAGGTTTCTGTCTCGAGTCAACTCGGCCACTCGCTGCCCCAGCGGCCAACCGTTGGCACGTAGCCAGATTCATCCCTGCAGCTGCTGATGGGCTCTACAGGGGGTTCCGTTAGCAATGAGCTCTTACTCTGCTCTGAAAGTCAGAAGAAACCACGTCAACTTCCCTTACCAAAATACAGAAAACACACACATACATAGAATATTACACTCCAGTAACACTGAGTAACTTATCAATCTACTCGTTAGTGGTCCATTTATAGTCTACTACGTATTATACTGCAGGGTTAAGGCGAATACTTTGCACCACATATATAATCATAGTACCGATATGTATATATGAACTATGTGAACAAATCTGATTTCCGGTGTAACTAAACGTAGTTAATACGAAGCTGCTCAGTGACACAAATTCTAACTTCTTACAAGAATCATACATTATTTCCCCAATTCATACGTACGCATCCGAGTGAACACTACTGATTTTGAACCTGCGGTCCACAAATATACTATGTACGTACTACACGCGAAGAACAAACGTTTTCGGCCAGCACAGGCAAGCATCTACCGAAAACAAATGCACGGCATTTTCTGTCAACTATTCGGCCTCGCAGTCACGGAATAAACCACACGCGTAATACAAACAGTCAAAACATTTACACTCGACCCAAAACGCATTAGAAAAACTTTTCCTCTGTGCTGTTATCAAATTGATCATTAATAACCCCTTGTATTCAATAGCGCGCTAATTGTTAGAACAGTGAAACAAGCCAAAAACAGAAATTACAATCTTAATTCGCTTATAAACAGTAAGTTCAAATCCCGAATAAATGAAATGATACACTGATGTAGACATCTTTGATGCAAAAATCGCAGCAGTATCGTACCGTACGTCACCACTTGGCTTTACTGCTCATATTTCATTCTCTATCCTTAGAAATTCAGTTACTCTTACGTCGAAGGCTTTAAAAACCTCAACAAAGAGCTGTAGGGCTAATATTAAAGTTGAAAAGAATCCGGTGGTACGTCCAGGACAAAAAGCAGCTAGTCACAAAGCAGTTACCTGAATTGCACAACTTCTCAAAAGAAAAAAAACGCATTGTTGCGTTCACCAAAATACGAAACAATCGTCCATTTAATTACACAAGTAAGCGCAAACCAACGTAGATAATCATATCTTGACTTACCCATAAAACGTGCACCACCTATCTGAAGAAAACACTCTCCTTCCACTACGGTCCAAATCCTTCCTCTGCCAGGATACAAATGACAACGAGCGTCTCTTTTGCACGTATATTTATACCAGAGGACTGGCTTGAACCAGATTCACACTTCCCCTCCCCCCCTCTACTCCCCTCTGCCACGTCACTAGTTCAACACTGGCAGCGCATGATGCACAGCTGTTTCGCCGAGTAAACTGCCCTGTGGGTAGATAGGCATGCAGCGAGACGCACAAAAGCACTTCCCACACTTACAGACATGCCGACGCCGATGACGTCATGATCAATAGTTGTCTTTCCCAACACGTGACCCTCCCCTCTCCGCTCGTGACGTCACGCGTCGGGGAACAGCCCGAACACGTGACTGCAGGTCACGTTTCTTCATTCTCCAGGTTCGGAGCAGAGTGCGGAAGGCAACAGAGGGAAAAGGTAGTAAAGATGTCGCTCTCCGTACGACTGCGGCTTATTTGTTGCGTATGAATACATATTCGAACTTAAAATCCAGGTTTCTACATCATGAACGCGCCTCTTTACTTTCTGTCTGCCTTAGAGCAGTGCGCACGACCAAATTATACAGCGCTTCAAAATTGCCTAGTTGTGCTAATACAAAATGCTGGTCGTTTATACATGCAGTGCAGCACGATACTGCCCTTAATAAGAGTATGAGTTGCTATTCCACCCACTATTCAGTTTACTTTACGTGATAAATTGCCACTAAGAAAAAGTGAATTAACGTACTTTTATTCGTAAATAAAACAGTCAAGTTTAAAGCGAACAAAGTGAGGCAGTTTAGTCATTAATCATATTTTCGCACAACATTTGTTGTCAGACAAAACAAGACCAGAAAGAAGAATATCTTCACATTACGTAAACACGTATATGTAATTCTTTCATGCAAGTATACTTCCAGCAATCTTTTTCAGATTCTCCCTCTGTCGGAATATACTTCAGGAGCCTCATAAACTGTGTAGCTTTGTTATACAGCTTTTCTAATACATGCGAAATTGGACAGTTCGAAATAGTTAGATCATGGTAACTGGAAGCTGTTTTCGATCGACCACAGCACATTCGTGTAATGCCGATTGACGTTAAGTCCTTTTTCGGTTTGAGAAAATTCGAACTGGGAAAGTCAGCAACGCCATAAGCCGTATAACTAAGCTGGAAAAAGCAATATGTGGGCGTTTGTAGGTAACATTTTTCTTGTGAGTCTGGATATATCGCGTTTCTCTTCGCCATAGTGTTTTTTTTTTTTACTGCTATATGATTAACGGCAACAACAAAATCGAATGTTAACTGTCGACCCAGCCGCGTCGCGATCTTACACCTCAGATACACACCTGGTCACAACGTCTTTCGCTATATTTCAGTACGAACTGCAAGTTTCTTACCTGCTACGTTATTGGATTTTAGATTCTGTATACTGTTTTTTTAATAGCAATAACAAAGAATGAAAGTGCTGCATTGCAGTGATGGCTGGGGAATCCTTCAGTGTAAGTTCAGTGACCAGTTGCGCGCAGTGTCTGTTGCGTGTAGACGCCTACAGTGGATGCGTACATTCAATGTGGTGTCGTGGTCGTGTTGTACGATGACAGAAGGGAGAAGGCGAAACCCGATACCGGCAGAGAGCCTGCTGCTCTCGATTAGCATCAATGTGTCACCCATTCGACGTACAAATCAGGCCTTCCCTCCACGAGACAGTGCAGAGATGTTTGGAATTTCATTCAGGGCCCTGGCACATAGTCTCGTGATGAAGAACTTATTGAATCGCGTGCCAGGGATGAAAATTTCTTCCTCCCCCAGGATTCGAAACGGCTGAATCCGAGTCGAGCGCTGTCTCTCATGTGTGCGTTAAAGACTCAATCTCACTTTGTTCGTTAACGGTCGCTGTATTTGCTCGGGGCGCTTGTTCAAGTTCATCGTGGATCAATTTACTCAGTTTTTTATTACAGAAGGCAGCTATCCCTCTGACCGAACACGCTGAACTACCGTGCCGGCGCGATCTTGGCCACGGAGACTGGTACAGCAAGAACACCTACTGAAACCTGTTATTGGTTGTGATTTAATCCCACTAGATGTTTAATCATATACTAACGTGTCAAGGTGGAGCATATTCAACTGGAGTCTCTCTCCATTTCGCAGATCCACGATAGCAAATATCACGTTCAGTTCGAACTATGAGTTTTCTATCTTTTTACTGGAATGCCAATATAAAAATTTCATCTTAAAATCTGCTGTTTCCACAGCTTATTTAAATGTTTCTGTGCAAGTTGCTGCCTTAATCTGAAAGATGGCTTTGTACATTACATTCGTTGTAGAACATTCAATACTACGTTTTCAACTTAAAATTGTTCCACCAGTGAGAGGCGAAAGGTGAGACCAATATGACCTATTTTTTTCACTGAAACTGCGCTATTTCTCCTGATCGTTCACACGATTTTCTGTAAATATGTTATCTTAATTAATTAACTGTTCGACAAAAGATGCTGTGTGGTATTATTTTGTTTCACCGTATTAGTTTCGGGCATTGCCCGTGATAGGCGGTATCTTATATGTAATGTTATCTATCGTAACCCGTTGACAATATTTCATAATGTTCATGTAATAATTCGAATATATGATTTATATAGACAAAAATGTAATCGGCATAACGATTTTTTTATGAAATATATGAACTTGTCACTGGCATACGCTCTAGAACATTACATATACGATACCGTTGATGGGCGACGCCCGAAACTTGGCTGGTGAAATAAAATATTATCACACACCAGCTTCTGTGGAATACTTACTTAATTAGATGACGCACTTGCAACTTCTACAAGCTGCAGGGCACCAAACGTACAAGACACTGTTCTGTCACTGGCATTTTGTTGTTACCGAGTGATTGTCCAGCATAATTTTGTGATTGTGTTGTAGTGGATGGTTCTGGAGTAGATAGGAAGAAGAAAGGCGAAACCTCTAGCCGCCACACGAATTACGCCTCTTGAGTAGTCTGCACCAAAGCGGTCGCCGAACTTTCCTGATACACTATGTGATCAAAAGTATGGGGACACCCACAAAAACATACGTTTTTCATATTAGGTGCATTGTGCTGCCACCTACTGCCAGGTACTCCATATCAGCGCCCTCAGTAGTCATTAGACATCGTGAGAGAGCAGAATGGGGCGCTGCGCGGAACTCACGGACTTGAACGTGGTCAGGTGATTGGGTGTCACTTATGTCATACGTCTGTAGGCGAGATTTCCACACTCCTAAACATCCCTAGGTCCACTGTTTCCGATGTGATAGTGAAGTGGAAACGTGAAGGGACACGTACAGCACAAAAGCGTACAGGCCGAACTCGTCTGTTGACTGACAGAGACCGCCGACAGTCGAAGAGGGCCGAAATGTGTAATAGGCAGACATCTATCCAGACCATCACACAGAAATTCCAAACTGCATCAGGATCTACTGCAAGTGCTATGACAGTCAGGCGGGAGGTGAGAAAACTTGGATTTCATGATCGAGTGGTTGATCGCAAGCCACACATCACGCCGGCAAATGCCAAACGACGCCTCGCTTGGTGTAAGGAGCGTAAACAATGGACAATTGGACCGTGGAAAAACGTTGTGTGGAGCGACGAATCACGGTACACAGAGTGGCTACCCGTTTCCTTTAATTTACGTCTATGGTCACAAACTTTTTGTTAACAGATTACCAATTTCAGTCTTTAATGACCATCATCAGATCTATTTCATAAAAACAGATCTGATGAAGGTCATTAAAGACCGGAACCGGTAATCTGTTAACAAAAAAGTTTGTGACAATAGACGTAAATTAAAGGAAACTAATTACACATACGGGTCACTGTTTTTTCGCGACGATGTCGCAGCTTGTGAAAAGAGTGGCTATCCGATGGCAGGGTGTGGGTATGGCGAATTCCCGGTGAACCTCATCTGCCAGCATGTGTAGTGCCAACAGTAAAATTCGGAGGCGGTGGTGTTATGGTGTGGTAGTGTTTTTCATGGAGGGGGCTTTCACCCCTTGTTGTTTTGCGTGGTACTATCACAGCACAGGCCTACATTTATGTTTTAAGCATCTTCTTGCTTCTCACTGTTGAAGAGCAATTCGGGGATGGCGACTGCATCTTTAAACACGATCGTGCACCTGTTCATAATGCACGGCCTGTGGCGGAGTGATTACACGACAATAACATCCCTGTAATGGACTGGCCTGCACATAGTCCTGACCTGAATCCTACAGTACACCTTTGGGATGTTTTGGAACTTCGACTTCGTGCCAGGCCTCACCGACCGACATCGATACCTGTTCTCAGTACAGCAATCCGTGAAACATGGGCTGCCATTCCCCAAGAAACCATCCAGCACGTGATTGAACGTAGGCCGGCGAGAGTGGAAGCTATCAAGGCTAAGGGTGGGCCAATGCCATATTAAATTCCAGCATTACCGCTGGAGAATGCCACGAACTTGTATAGCATTTTCAGCCAGGTGTCCGGATACTTTTGATCACGTAGTTTATGTCATCACTGGCAGGGCTGTTTCTACCATTAGTCAAGACTAGGCAGCCGCCCAGGGCGGCCAGATTTTAGGGGCGGCAAAAGGCGGAAAAATTAATTTCAAATCAAACAGCGAAAAAATTGAGCAAATGAGAAGAAATAATTAAAAAGAATAAAACTTAAAACACTGAACTGTTTTCAAAAGCATACGGAACTGTTGCTATTGAATCTTTATTTAATGTGACGAAAGTAAACACATTGTCTACCCATCTCAAAACTAAAGCAGCCGCTACTGCGTACGAAATGGAATTAAACATGACCTTGATTCATCTCAGTCGAGCACTGGCGCGTGGTATGTGCGCCGTCGCGATCACGTTGCGACTTGATGCCATACCTCCCTCAGACCCTCTTTTTGTCTTTTTCTCTGCAGGTCTTTTGTCAAGCGTCAGTTGTATGGAGTGGTCCTGTTGATGTTTTCAGTTCTGCACTTATGAAAGCTGTTAGATTAGACGGATAGGTGGAGTAGCTAATGAAAATATACTGCCGGCCGGAGTGGCCGAGCGGTTCTAGGCGCTTCAGTCCGGAACCGCGCTGCTACTACGGTCGCAGGTTCGAATACTGCCTCGGGCATGGATGTGTGTGATGTCCTTAGGTTAGTTAGGTTTAAGTAGTTCTAAGTTCTAGGGGACTGATGACCTCAGAAGTTAAGTCCCATAGTGCTCAGAGCCATTTGAAAATATACTGAATCGAATCAGAGACGAAAGAAGTTTACGGCACAACTTGACTAAAAAAAGGGTTATTGGGAGGGCAGTGTGGTGATTAAAAATTGCACATGGAGACCAGGGCTCAACGACAGTAAGCAAGTAAAACGGATATAGGTTGCAACAGTTATGTAGAGATGGAGACGCTTGCTCAGCATTCGTTAGCGTAGACAACTACGTCAAACCAGTTTTCGGACAGAAGACTACAATAACAACCAACGTCACGATTATCAGCTGAGCCTTCCAAGGATGAAAGAACTCATAACAAAGAAACCCAAGACCCTTAAAACAACAGTCATTATCGTCTCGTCTGATCAAGGGGTACTGATAAATGCCAAAGAAAACTGTGTGCTGTTGTTCGTCAACGTGATGTACATTTTGAACGTTTCTTTTACTTTATTTCAAAGCTATCTCCAAGATGTGTTTTGCGCCAAGTACAGTTCAGTCCGTCTTCACTGGTGGACGGCCAGCGAGTCTAATTGACTCAACGAAGATCCCTCTTACTGCCAAGTTTTTATGGTATGTCTTTGCTAAGTGAAAGACAACGGCGCAGTTCGGCCAAGGGAAGATAACTGAGGATAATTATCACGTTATGGGTGGGAGAAAACTGTGCTGAGCGTGTATCATTCCAATATTATCAACCAAAGAAACCTAAGGCGCAAGATGAACAGAGGTAATAATAATGTAATAACAAACCACAAAGCTTTAACGAAAACACTTGGTGGTGTTTGCGAAAGAATTTGCTGATGTGTCACAAACGTATGTTTCTCACAAGGAAAAACTACGCATTCATCGCGGAAATACTTCCTAACTTCTGACAGCTCTCTTCTTGCAGTTACTCCTAATGTGTCCAAATTATTGGGACTTGCTGCCCGCTCCTTCTTATAAAAAATATTCGCAAGATAAAGAATTCATGACAGAAATCTAATCTGGGATGAAAACCACATACTGATAAATTCAACCGAATAGAAGCAACATCCAAGAGAGGCTTCTGTTCTTGCTCAAAGAGGAACATTTGTCATCTTACTGAAGACTAAAGAAATTTATTGTACTAGCTAAAAAGGGCCTGCTTCGCTTTTTCTTTTCGAATAGTTTTTTGAACTGAAAACAGAGCAGTTAACTGTCTCATTAGTACAGCATCTGTTGTTGTTGTTGATGTTGTTGTTTTTGTGGTCTTCAGTCCTGAGACTGGTTTGATGCAGCTCTCCATGCAACTCTATCCTGTGCAAGCTTCTTCATCTCCCAGTACCTACTGCAGCCTATATCCTTCTGAATCTGCTTAGTGTATTCATCTCTTGGTCTCCCTCTACGAGTTTTACCCTCCATGCTGCCCTCCAATACTAAATTGGTGATCCCTCGATGTCTCAGAATTTGTCCTACCAACCGATCCCTTCTTCTAGTCAAGTTGTGCCACAAGCTCCTCTTCTCCCCAATCCTATTCAATACTTCCTCATTAGTTATGTGATCTACCCATCTAATCTTCAGCATTCTTCCGTAGCACCACATTTCGAAAGCCTCTATTCTCTTCTTGTCTAAACTATTTATCGTCCACGTTTCACTTCCATACATGGCTACACTCCATACAAATACTTTCAGAAATGACTTCCTGACACTTAAATCTATACTCGATGTTAACAAATTTCTCTTCTTCGAAACTCTTTCCTTGCCATTGCCAGTCTACATTTTATATCCTCTCTACTTCGAGCATCATCAGTTATTTTGCTCCCCAAATAGCAAAACTCCTTTACTACTTTAAGTGTCTCATTTCCTAATCTAATTCCCTCAGCATCATTGGACTTAATTCGACTACATTCCATTATCCTCGTTTTGCTTTTGTTGATGTTCATCTTATATTCTCCTTTCAAGACACTATCCATTCCGTTCAGCTGCTCTTCCAAGTCCTTTGCTATCTCTGACAGAATTACAATGTCATCGGCGAACCTCAAAGTTTTTATTTCTTCTCCATGGATTTTAATACCTACTTCGAATTTTTCTTTTGTTTCCTTCACTGCTTACTCAATATACAAATTGAATAACATCGGGGAGAGACTACAACCCTGTCTCACTCCCTTCCCAACCACTGCATCCCTTTCATGTCTCTCGACTCTTATAACTGCCATCTGGTTTCTGTACAAATTGTAAATAGCCTTTCGCTCCCTGTATTTTACCCCTGACACCTTCAGAATTTGAAAGAGAGTATTCCAGTCAACATTGTCAAAAGCTTTCTCTAAGTCTACAAATGCCAGAAACGTAGGTTTGCCCTTCCTTAATCTAGCTTCTAAGATAAGTCGTAGGGTCAGTATTGCCTCACGTGTTCCGACATTTGTACGGAATCCAAACTGATCTTCCCCGAGGTTGGCTCCTACTAGTTTTTCCATTCGTCTGTAAGGAATTCGCGTTAGTATTTTGCAGGTGTGACTCATTAAACTGATAGTTCGGTAATTTTCACATCTGTCAGCACCTGCTTTCTTTGGGATTGGAATTATTATATTCTTCTTGAAGTCTGAGGGTATTTCGCCTGTTTCATACATCCTGCTCAACAGCTGGTAGAGTTTTGTCAGGACTGGCTCTCCCAAGGCCGTCAGTAGTTCCAATGGAATGTTGTCTACTCCGGGGGCCTTGTTTCGACTCAGGTCTTTCAGTGCTCTGTCAAACTCTTCACGCAGTATCGTATCTCCCATTTCATCTTCATCTACATCCTCTTCCATTTCCATAATATTGTCCTCAAGTACATCGCCCTTGTATAGACCCTAGCATCTAACTTATTCAAAGTCTACTGTCATAAACAACGGGCGTTTTGCTTTCGGGTGCAAAGACGAATAAGTTTTGCGATCGTTCGACGGGCGAATATGTTACATATGTCCGTGCGTGTTTGTTCTTGTGCTTTATTAACAGTCATACTGAGTCAATACTGATCCTACATCTTATCTTGGAGGATGAGCTGAAGAAGGAGAAAACTTTATCTACAGTATTTGTAGATGAAGAGAAAGCTTTTGACAATGTTGAGTAATTCTGAAAGTGACAGGGATAAACTACAAGGACAGAAACATTATTTACGGCTAGTACAGATACCAGACTGCAGTTAAAAGAGCCGAAAGACTTGAAAGGGAAGCTATACGATATTGCCGTGCCTGTGTTGTTCAGAAATACGATGCTAAGTTCCTAAGGGTCAGGAAGTTTGGGCTGGCCATGAGTCGTGATTGGATAGCCCAATGGTATCTCCTGTTGATGTTGGACGGATTAATCCTAAATTGCGGCAGATTCGTGAATACTATCTAATTATCGGTATCCTAGGTGCTGATATATTTTCTATGACGCATGCTAATACCAAACTGCTATCACCACGTTGGCGTGCACCATGTCCCCTTTCTTCTGTTGAACTTGCTTTCCCGTCAACGTTTTGGAAAACGGTCTGGTCTCATCTTCTTCCTATATTTCCTATGGAGATTGCTTCAACGTGGTATAAGGTCATTCACCGTCTGATACCTACTTGTAATCGTCTTTTTCGCACTGGCCTTCGTCCGACTGATCATTGTAAGGAATGTCATCAAACGGACACCTTACTTCACAGGCTTGTTGCTTGTGGACGGGATCACTGGCTTTGGGTGCGCCGTCAATTAGCTTTCCTTACTCGAGGGCCTGAAACCGCTTTCCCAGACGACATTCTCCTACATCCGGACATATCCTTTTTTCCTCAGACGAAAACGAACACGATTGTCTGGCTCTTGGGTTACTATGTTCACTATGTCGTTGAAGGCGGGAATGACCTAGATCCCCGCGTTTTTCACCATTATCTGACAACTGCGCATTGGAAATGGCAGCGGTTGCCACGATACCGAACGTTTTTTTGCGAATATGCTTTTTCTTGTGTTTAACCGTCAGGGTGCTGATTAAGCTCCCCTGTGATCCTTGTTTCTTCCCTGGGCTTGAGTCCTGTCCTTTGTAGCTTTGTTTTGTCACCTTTTCTCTTCCACATGTATACCAAAAAAAAAAAAAAAAAAGATGACAAGAAGGGTGGGATAATGGGTTAATCTTCCCGTTCAGAATTTAATAATTGTTTGTGCTTGAACTAATTTGTTAATTCTCTTTTTGCAGCTGATATTAAATGATGATTTGATCATGTTTGTCTGATTTTCATGAAATTATCAAGTCAATACGATAATAAAATAATAAAATAAAAAATGGTAAGGCGACCGCTTGCGATGAGCGGGAAATCCGGTTTCGAGCCCCGGTTGGGCACAAATTTTCGTTGTCGTCATTCCATTATACAGCTGATGGTTATCCATATTCGCAACTGCGAATATATTTCATAAAAGGAAAGCTGTGGTTCAGAAGGGAGTGAGATAGAGTTGCAGGCTATCCCATCAATCTGTTCAGGGAGCAAGCAGTAAAGGAAGCCATGGATAAATGCAGAAAAAGTATTAATGTACAGGGAGAAGAAATGAAAACTTTGAGGTTTGGCGATGGCAAAGGAATTGGAAAAGCAGTTCAACGGAATTGACAGTGTATTGATAAGAGATTGTAAGATGAACATCAACACAAATAAAACAAGTCTAATGGAATGTATCGAGCTTAATAAGGCTATGATGGTGGAATTAGAGGAGGGAATGAGGCAGTAAAAGTAGTACAACAGTTGTGCTGTTTGGGCAGCAAAATAACTGATGATGGTCGAAGTAGAGAGAGTTTAAAATACAAAATAACAATACCAAGAAACAGGCACGGATACCGTAAGCAGATTCAAATGGATATAGGTTGCAGTAGTTGTTCAGAGATGGAAGAGCTACGTCAAAACAGTCTTCAGATTGAAGACCACAACAACAATGACAACTGTACACTTATTTTCCTGGAAATTAGAGTCTTTTACAACTGTTCGGTAAGTTATTTGGAAGAAGTGGCGTTCATGGCTGAATATTTACTCGCCTTTTTCTCTTCTGGTTAATATTTCTGCTTCTAAGCTATTGTTTCGAAGCTTTTCGGGAACACTGAGAAAGTTTAGAAATTTTGTTGGTAAGTTTACGAATTAACATCCCACCGACGGCGATGACATTACTGACGAGGTACATTCTCGGCTTTGAAAAGGGTGGAAAAAGAAATATGCTTTGCTCTTTTCAAATGATCTATTCCAGCTTTGCCTTCAGTTATTTAAAGGAAATACAGAAACTCCAAATCTGGATGGCTAGACAGAAATTTGGACCTCTGCTTCCCCCCAAAAGTCAATCCAGAGACCTAACCAGAAATTAATTTTGCCTCATATTTCTGAACTATACACTTGACTGTATGAGCGACTGTCCAAAGCCATTTGATAAAAAAGTAATTAAAAAGAACCACCAGCTACCTAGCTGTGTGAACGAGTAAAAAAGAGGTTTATGAAACTGTGTGTCCTGTGTGGCTAGGAGTGACGCAGAGAGCGAATTATCGCGAAGCAAGCTGAATTTCCCTGTTAGCAGTTGTGACGCGGGGCGTGAAAGGATCTCACGTGTAAGCTGGGGCCCCGCTGAGGTGGTGAACTTCCATACCGTGCATGTAGACTCTCATTTTTAAACCGCTGTCAAACTCGTTTAGTGCTACAAAAATTCAGAAATTCTAAGCTTCTACAGCTCCGTTGTAAATGCGTCTGTACTGCACAAAATAAAATTTCATTTTTTGAACAGACGAAATTTTTTTTGCTGGTGCGGAAACAAGGGTAATGGAATATAATAAGCTGGAGTTAAATCACGCGATGCTGAGGGAATTAGAGTAGGAAGTTACAAACTAAAAGTAGTAGAAGAGTTTGCTATTTGAGCAGCAAACTGACTGAGGATGCAGACTGCCAATAGCAAGCTAAGAATTAATGAAAAAGAGAAATTTATTTATATGGAATATAAATGTAAATATAAACAATAGGAAGTATTTTCTGAAGGTATTTGTCTGGAGTGTAGCCTTGTACGGCAATGAAACGTGGACTATAAATAGTTCAGTCAAGAAGAGAACAGAAGCATTTGCAATTTGATGCTAGAGGAGAACGCTCAAAATTAGATGAGCTGATCGGATGTTAATGAGAAGGTACTGAATCGAACTGAGCAAAGAAGAAATTTATCGCACAACTTGATTAAAGAAGGGTTCGGTTGATGGAACACATCATGAAACTTCAAGGAATTGTCAGTTTGGTAACAGAGAGAAGTAAAGGGTAAAAATACACTCAGGTTACAAAATTCGTGGGATAGCGATATGCACATATACGAATGGTAGCGGTATTGCGTACACAAGGTATAAAAGGGCAGTGCAGTGCAGTGGCGGAGCTGTCATTTGTAACCAGTGATTCATGTGAAAGGGTTTCTGAGCTGATAATAGCCACACGGCGGGAATTAGCAGATTATGAACGCGAAATGATAGTTGGAGCTAGATACATGGGACATTCCATTTCGGAAATCGTTGGAGAATACAGTGTTCCGATATCCACAGTGACAAGAATGCGCCGAGAATACCAAATTTCCGACATTACCTCTCACAACAGACATCGCAGTGGCCGACGGCCTTCACTTAACGATCGAGAGCAGCGGCGCTTGCGTAGAGTTGTCGGTGCTAACAGACAACAAAAACTTCTTGAAATAACCGCTGAAACCCCTGTAGGACGTACCACTAACGTGTACGTTAGGACAGAGTGGCGAAATTCGTTGTCAATGTGCGATGGCAATAGACGACTGACACGAGTGCTTTTGCTAACAGCACGACGTCGCCTGCAGCGCCTCTTTTCGGCTCGTGACTATATGTGTCGGACCCTAGACGACTGGAAAACGGCTGCCCGATCAGATGAGTCCAGATTTTAATTGGTAAGGCCGGTATTACACTATCAAATTTCTTTGTAAAAGATTTGATCAAAGATGTGATCAAATATTCCGTCAAATATATTTGACAATGATCTTTGACGTAGCGCTGGAAGGGGTATTACACTGTCATCAAATTTTTCGTCCAAGTTCAAGATGGCTGACAACAACTTGTTATTAACCGCAGCAGTTCTACGTACCCCAATTGCATTGTGTGCACATGCGGAAAAGAAGTTGGGGAAAAAATGGAACCATACATACGAGGTTGACAGTCTTAAAAGTCCTGGGATTACAACTTGATAATAAATTCAGTTGGGAGGAGCACATCCCAGAACTACAGAAACGCCTTAACAAATCTGTTTGCAATTCGAGTGTTAGCAGACGTAGGCAACATAAAAATGAAAAAGCTTGCATACTTTCATTCCATAATGTCATATGGTATAATATTTTGGGGTAAATCTTCAAGTCAAACAAAAGTTTTCAGAGTCCAAAAGCGTGTAATACGTATTATTTGTGGAGTAAATTCACGGACGTCCTGTAGAAACCTCTTCAAAGAACTGGGTATACTAACTACTGCCTCTCAGTATATTTACTCCTTAATGAAATTTGTCGTAAATAATTTATCTCTTTTTCCAACAAACAACTCAGTTCATACATACAATACCAGGAACAAAAATGATCTACACAAGGACTTAAAAGCACTTACTTTAGTTCAAAAAGAGGTCCACTACTCAGGAACACTCATCTTCAATAATTTGCCAGCAAACATAAAAAATTTAGTTACAAATAAAGATCAGTTTAAAAGAAGCCTGAAAGACTTACTAGTGGCCAACTCCTAATCCATTGACGAAATTTTTAATAGAAACAAATGATGTATTGTATTTATTCATACTATTAGTATGTTATTTCAGCTTAAAAAAATTGACATGTTCCACATCCACGAGGATCTCCTCAGCACGGATCTATGGAACGAAAAACTAATCTTATCTGGGTGAAGCCGTGGGTTTTACGACGACACGATAAAAGCATTCAACAAAACTTCTTACGTGAGCTTCTGGTGGAAGACGTCAAGTGGTACATCAACTACTTAAGAATGGATGAGCATACAAGCATACATTCCTGTATGTGCTCAGTGAAGTGTATCCTCATATCACAAAGCACAATATTCACTTAAGAACTGCTACGTCTTCAGAAGACAGGCTCACTGTAACACTCCGATTCCTTGCTACAGGAGAGGGATATGTTATGTTATGTTATGTTATGTTATGTTATGTTATGTTATGTTATGTTATGTTATGTTATGTTATGTTATGTTATGTTATGTTATGTTATGTTATGTTATGTTATGTTAGGTCAGGTCAGGTCAGGTCTCGTCTCCAATTTTCTTATTTTATTTTTGTATTCAGGGTGCCTCACGTTGTAAAGCGCCTCGTCAGCTTCATACATCTCTATTAATTTTGTAGTTGTCGGCACACACCAATTGTATTTACCGGCAATGTTTAATGGAGTTTTTATGGATGATAATGCGCCATGTCACCGGGCCGCAATTGTTCGCAATTGGTTTGAAGAACATTCTGGACAATTAGGGCAAATGATTTGGCACCCAGGTTGCCCGACGTGAAACCCATCGAACATTTATTGGGCATAATCGCGAGGTCAGTTGGTGTACAAACTCCTGAACGGGCAACACTTGCGCAATAGCGAACGGTTATAGAGGCAGCATGGCTCAGTATTTCTGTGGAGGACTTTCAACGACTTGTTGAGTCCATTTCACGTCGATTTGTTGCACTACACCGGGGAAAAGGCAGTCCGACACGATATTAGGAGGTGTCTCATGACTTGTCATCTCAGTTTAGCAGGCTTTAATACAGTAATCTGGACCAAATAGATGCAGGTTACAGTAGAGATGAAGGGACTTGCATAGGATAGACTAGCCTGGAGAACTACATCAGAACCGGTTTTGGAACTGAAGACCTCGTCGTTATTTATGTTGAAGAAGGTAAATGTTTTCGCCCCATTCTCTCTCCACCCCTAAGCAAGCGAACAATTTGTCCATAGCTCCCGTTTTCGTGGCTTTCTGTATGCTAATTCCCTCTTACACGTCCAGAATTTTATTCGGCGGACTTCATTTATTTTTACGCGTCTGGAAGTTATACGAAATACCTCCAGCCACCGATACGGTGGCTTCAAGATAACCATGTTTCCACACAGGATGCTGCACCTAGAGAGAAGAGGCAAAAGGTGTAGAGGAAATGACGTGAGAAGTGACTATATATTAAATTGCGATGTGATCAGAATGACTTCTATTTTCTTTATTTCCCCCGCGTGAACCGAGAAAAATTACGATGTGTGTCGGGGAGGCTCGATACCGTCTTAGACTTAAACAGGAAGTCACTGAACCTTCAGCTAATCAAGAGTTTGTCGAATTATTTATGTTGGTGAAATGAAGCGTCATGTACGCTACTAAGAGGAATCATACAACACAATGTTGGTCAAAACATTGATGCGTTCCCACTTTTGGTTGTGAAGTATATTGGGTAAACTTAAGCAGAGGGTAACATTTTTTCTTTATTTTAATGTACAAAGACGTCACTCCGTGCAAACTGAATATGACTTACACGTTAATCCATAGCTGCTCTTGCCTTTCTAAGAATCCGTTTGCTTTTCAGTTCCATATCGGCGCCTCCTCACGCTGCTGTTATTTTCAGAACTTTCTCCTGAGTTCCCGCTGACATTACCGACGTTAACGGGTGTACAGGTACGTCATTTCCACTACACCGTTTGCCGTTTCTCTCGAGGATCCGCGCCCGGAGTGGTAAGCACTGTTATCACGAACCAACGCGCCGAAGCCCGTACTTCGTCATCGCTGGGCATACTCGACCACTCTAGACAACGGGCATGACCACCATGTGTCCGCTTCCGCACTATAATGTCGATCCGGTCAGTTGTTCAACGGTCTTCATAGCCACACTGGCAAGTAATAAATCTCTCAATAAAAGTTGTCACGATATTTGACGATTCTTTGGGTGGATTCATTTCGATCCAGATTTGGTTATAATTTTGCAATGAAACTGAATCATCTCTGTTGGTCTGACACCTCTAGCGTACGGAAGAATAATGAGAGCTCCTACCCTAAACTACTGTTCCGCCACTACGAAACAGGGCTCGTCGATATAATTTATGTAGAACTATAAGACGAAGACAGAAGAGGAAATGAAGGTGAGTATTCCAGAATCTGCTTTCGGATCAGTTCTTCAATGAAAACTGTCATAGGTGTAACAGTTTAATAGCTACCATCAGTGGTATACAATCAACGCACGGAAAGAGGACTCGAAAGGATCTCGATTGTAGAGAGGCGGGGTGGGGGGGGGGGGGGGGGGGGTACCGTAATAAATCTGCAACCTGCTCCTCCTCGAGAAGAGGGTGGTTTTCGGCTTGGACATGTGGTAGACGATATCCAGCTTTACTGACAAAGCTGTATGTCAGTGATGGAACGTCCCCAGTCGCCCCCACAGTATATTCGTTACAGATTCGCCAACTTTTTCGTGCGACTCATCACTAGAAGGTAATTTAAATTACACATTCTGTTCATGGGAGTGGTATTTCAATCAACAAATAGCTTTGGGCAGGAGGCTAAACAAACTAAAAGACGAACTTCCCAGTAATGTTACCAGTTTCCTCGCATCATAAAATGTAAACGCTTACAAAATAACTAAGAACTTCTTGAGAAATTGTAGCCTGCACATGTAACTGAGTGCCTATCGCCACGGAAAATTTCTATACCATACGATGGATTGTTTGTCATGCGATAGTGGCATATCTATATGTTTTTTAATCTTTATCTTTTGGAAGCCATCTTTCATCTTGATAACGTCTCAATATCACTCCATTACAGACTTCTATCGTTTCTTATATTTTTTCCTCAATAATATGCAGTAACTGTATTTGTTACACAGTATCAGAGTGTATTGTTTCGATTTGTTATAAGCTACTAAGTGCTCTGTGTGAACTTAGATAGGGTGTCCAAGGAAGAATGGTCAATAAATATTCTGTTATATGAAAGGAACGATCATTTGAAGCAAAAGACTTCATATGGATATATGCCCTATTGCAAATGGCTTTCGAGATATAACAAATTTAATGTACATTGTTATTTATTTTCTGTAATATTCAGTACATTGTTATGTTCACACGATTTATACAACATTTAGCACTACAACGTGTCTTCTGCAAAGTATCCATTGAAAATACGTGTTGTTAGCACATTCACTTCCAAGCATTATCGTACATGTCACATTACAGCTATTGTACAGTTCACAACAAATGTTCGAATATCGCACCACCAACTTCAATGGATTTGTGTACTCTTGGGAGAACATGTTTGTGTTGCTTGTCTGAGCGCCTCTGCACTTTCCCTAAAGAGGACAGCAGCGTCCATTATTGGACCGAGCAGTTTATCTCGCGTATTCACCTTTCGTTTCCACACCTCAGCGTTCATACAACCCCACAAACAAAATTCTAATGGCGGAAGGTCTGGCGATCGTGGTGGCCAGTTTAATTGTACTACCATGACCAAATCAGAAGTAATGCAACACTTTTTTTTCTCTCAGCAAATTTCGGTTGAAAAAAGGCTGAATTTAGTGGGACATCGTGGAATATTTCTACTTCAGCACCTTCAGTTTCATGATGTTCCAATAGATGGGGCGGCGCTGAATGTAGTCTTCCAAACGGCGTCTGTAACGAAAATGCGTTCCTAGCAGAGAGCTACCACGGAGGTTTTTCGGCGAACACCACAGCATCGCAGATATTCTTAGGCGCTCGCAGAATGTCTACGGAGACGGTGAGCCGTAGGGCAAGGCGTCTGACATAGTCGCAACACGATCGCACAAACCTGTCCGATCTCCCGCGTGCCGGCCACCCACACCCAGCTGTGACTCCTGCAGTGTTGGAACGTGCGGACACTCTCATCCGACGTGATCGACGGTCACACCTCGCTGCTCACTGGGTTCTAAGCATCTTAATAGAAAAACATAAAGAGCAACGAAAGACTATCTGTGCGGAGTTGCTAGCGCGTGAAAACTTTTTGTCGAACATTGTCACAGGCTATGAAACATGGGTTCATCACTTCGAACAGGAAACAAACAGCATTCCATGGAATGGCGCCGTACCACCTCTCCCCCGACAAAATAGTTCACAGCTGCACCCTCAGCCGGTAAAGTCACGGCGATGATCTTCTGGGACTCTGAAGGGGCTATTCTGTTTTATGTCCTCCCTCATGCAACAGTCCGTTGGCTCCGACGTCGACCAATAGAGTGGTTTTAGGTGTGCGTACACCCCCCCCCCCCTCCCCGCCCACTTCCCCAAAAGGTGGCGTAAGGTAGTCCCATTGAACGGAGATTATGGTGAGAAATAGTGTTCTATAACCAAAAGACTGAGGAATAATATGGCGTATTGAAATTCTGAGTAAAACCGATCTGCTTTCACAAAAAAATTGTTGCATTGCTTATTGAACGTCCTTCGTACATTGCAGTCTGCGTGATTAAAGGAACGTCCTCAAGGTGTTCAACAAACGAATTTTCCAAAAAAATGAAAGTAATTCTGCCCCGTCATTCGCTCTTCTAAAATGACCTGACCTATCAGTACATCAAATGTGTTCTATCTAGGAAACAATTCGAAATAGGGCATATATCCATATGAATTTTTTTGTCTCAAATGATCGTGCCTGTCATGCGCTGAATATTGACCATTCCTCCTGGGACATCCTGTGTAAATTTATTTTAATCTTATTTTTTTATTTTATTTTAATCTTCAGGTGTGTTACAAATACAGTGTGGTCCTGGCTGCATAATTTGTACAGCAAGTGTCGTAGTTGAAACTCTTTCGCGGAAATGTTTGTGGTTATTCTCTTAATGAGCTGAAATATGCGAAAACTTATTAGTGTGGACATTTCTTTTCGTTTTCTTGTAATGCGTTGGAAAAACAAATTACCTGGTCCATTAACGATAGACCGCTCTTGACTTATATTACGTCAAAATTATTGGACACTGACATGACATGGCCATCCATGGAATTTTCCGGGCGAACGACAGTACAGTTGTTCGTCAAGATGTAGCTGTGCACTGAGGTTGAGTAACAAATGTCCAATAGTTTCTGAGTTTCGGTTTCGTTGTGCCCAGGGCGTAGCGCCGTGAAATTTGCAAACTGTTAGTTCCCCACGATAAGAGCAACTGAAAAGAGTTGATACATATTAGACACACGCTAGATAGTAACGAGCAATATCATTTGGAAAGTAGCGACGAGAACGGCCATGAAATTTGCAAACTGTTAGTCCCCCACGATAAGAGCAACTGAAAAGAGTTGATACATATTAGACACACGCTAGATAGTAACGAGCAATCATTTGGAAGGTAGCGACGAGAACGGCGCGTTAATTTCGTGAATGAACAGTTCACAGCCCGAGTAAATAATGTCGAAAGGTAGGCAGGCATACAGTCTTATAGACGGGAGGCATGGAAACGTACGAAACCGTCGCGTACTTGAATCTGGCCGGCCTCTGTGACCGATCGGTTCTATGCGCTTCAATCCGGAACCGCGCTGCTGCTCCGGTCGCAGGTTCGAATCAGCCTCGGGCATGGATGTGTGTGATGTCCCTAGGTTAATTAGGTTTAAGTAGTTGTAACTCTAGGGGACTGATGACCTCAGATGTTAAGTATTATATTGCTTAGAGTCATTTGAACCATTTTTGAACTTGAATTTGGGTAGAGTTCTTCATACGCACCAGTCAGTTTAGTGACTCTGTTACTCAATCAAAGTAGTGTGATAGGACAGCTCAAATGGTGAACTGGGTGTAATGAAATTAACGAACAAAATTTTAGGAATATATTTCTCACCTATGAGGAAGAAAAATATTAAAGTATATGAGACTAGGACCAGAAATGGTCAGTTTCGGAGTATAACTTCTCTTGCTACAGACGACATTGAATTTCACAGATTCTTTCTATGCACTGGGGTTTCGTAACTGACTGTAAAGTTGAACATTTCCCAAAATTAAATACGAGCAAAACTGTAATGTAGGTAGGTAGGTGGTTAGGGTTTAACGTCCCGTCGACAACGAGGTCATTAGAGACGGAGCCCAAGCTCGGGTTAGGGAAGGATTGGAAAGGAAATCGGCCATGCCCTTTCAAAGGAACCATCCCAGCATTTGCCTGAAACGATTTAGGGAAATCACGGAAAACCTAAATCAGGATGGTTGGAGACGGGATTGAACCGTCGTCCTCCCGAATGCCAGTCCAGTGTGCTAACCACTGCGCCACCTCGCTCGGTAAAACCGTAATGTAAACACGTACTAAAGAGTTTCACAGAGTAATAACAAGTCGGGTATCTCCGATAGCGTTCCTTGCCACCCAACACAGTAAGATGGTTCACAACCCTGTTTCTTCTGGATGTCGCAATTTTCAAACACTGTCAAGTATTACGCAACCGTTACTTTGCTGACTTTTGCACTGTAAACAGAAATAGCGCTCTTAGGAGACTACCGAAGGACATAAAGTACAATGCTACTGAAAATAGTCGGAATTTGCAGTAGCTAGGATACTTAGTCTGATCACAGCTGGAGAATGAGCTGAAACAGTAACGGAGTACGCAAAAGCGAGATAAAAGTCTGTAACAAGTTCAGATCTTGAAAGTATCAGCATAGTACCTCCCAACGAAACTAAAAAACAAAAATCCAAGGATACACATACGCGAAACATGCAGTCCGATGTTGTCAAAGGCAGTAAGCTTTGTTAAACATGAGAACGTTTCCGTATCGAGAGTAGGTTAATGAAGCAAACTGAGGAACATTTCAACATAACTTCTTTTATAAAAAATACTATTCAGCTACGTTCTCTGATTCTCAGCTTCACATTGTACACACAGCACTAGTATGGTCGCTAATGACTGTTCTGTTGAGATCCCTAAACCCAAACTACAACAACAAGAGCGCGATACCTAGCTAACAGCAAGCGCACGCGAACAAGCGTAGTCTGTCTTCCACAACGTCAAATGACAGTGAAGATAACGATTGTACAGAATACTTTCTCAAATATGTGATTTCATCGAAGAAATTTTTTGTAATAGAAGATAGTACGTCATAATGGACGACGTGTGGCAACTAGTCGACGTAATATATGTTCAGAAAAGCGTAACAGAATAGCTAACGTTCTCTATTACGTGGATTTCTGTTAAGTCCGCTCAACAACCAAATCGCTGCATGCATAAGGACGACGCATTGAGCCACGAAATCCTGCATGTACCCATTCTTACCAAGTTTGTCTGCGATTTCATTTCCTTAAATTCCCACTTCATGTCTACCTTTCCTAAAAGTATATCTTTAGACTTGCTACCGCGTCACGCAATAAATTTTCTGTACACCTTATAACTTTTTCTGCTTCAAATTCTCGTCAGCATACTTACATATGTCGAACGAGCTTCACGGATGAGTACGAGTTTTTGCTGCTCAACAGCTCGGGTATTAGCTCCCTTACTAAAACAATCCAAGGTGTACGTTGCTAAAGTACCTAAACTGCAGCATAAAATGTTTCTTAAAATGGGTGCCACTCACTCTCGTGCACTCACACGTCCGCCCTCACATTTGTCCTCAGTAACACAAAACCTAAAGTTATTAATACAGTTAATAAAAGTATTTGTAACATTCAAATACAAATGGACATCTGAACAAAGATAAAAGCATTGCTTCAGTTAATATGCCTGATTGTTCACGTGCAAAAATAGATTTCTATACATCACCGTCATTACGCAGTGGACATTCCTTTTACGAAAGCAGGAAATTCATGCTTCACAGGACGGTGAGGCATGCTAGAATCAGTGATGACACCCGAATGGAAGGGAGAGCTGCTTTTCCTCTCATTGGCACATGACCGTATGACTCAAGAGCGAGGCAAAAGAGCGAGATATTGAGCCGCAATATTTTCCCCGCAGCCATTCTTAACGACTTCGTCTGCGGCTTCAGTTTCCACAAATTCTCATGTTCACTGGCGGTCAGTAGAATGGCACCTCCATCCCAAGCCTTCGTTTTCGGGGAATGGAGCTGTACATGATGTGTAACGGGTACATGCGCTGGGTCGCTTGAATAGTGCTTCAGGAGTCATAACTGGTGAAGAAAGAACGAGAACCATGGATTCGTATACAGAACGATCACCCTCCGAATCCCAATGGTTCATAGTAAACGTCAGCCATGGTAAGATGCGATGAGTTTTATCTCTCAAGAAGCCTGCTAATAAGTGCCTGAAGTATGCAGTAGTTTTTTTTAACGTATCGCGATCAGCAAGAAGTTGACATCAGGCATTTTAAATTACAGCATGTACATCATATTAAACAATTTGCCAGTTTATCCCGATGAAATAAATTATAGCTCTGACAGGAGGTTACCTTTAACATTCGATAAAAAGATTAAGACACTTTCTCCTCGATTATCTCTTTATCGCTAAAACTTTAATCTCAAAGGAAGCTTTACTCTTAAATAACTTTTTTTTAGATTATTTAACGGTAAACATTATTAAGACAGAGCAAATAAACAAATAAGATTACATCATTCCTACTATATGCGCCGTAGAACAATAACATAACAGAGGTATGGTGAACAGTTAAAAAAGTGCTGTAGGAGAAAGAAGTCAATTGTTATAAAAAAACAGAGAAGTGTTGGATGAAATTTAAGAAATAAAATATTTCATGAATGAAGACATCTACAAGAAATTAAGAAGATACTGCTAAACAGATATTTGACGAGAAGGTGATAGAAAAAGGTAATGAAGTGAGATGGATAGTTCTGGAACAGAGGGCAAAGAATCGAAAGATTAGGTCACAATTCGAAAACTAAAAAGAATGGCAATAACTAAGATCTACATGTGGCTCCAAGCTCAGAGGCCTTTACTGCTTTGTGTTTCAAATGGACTATCGGTGGGTTCTGATTATTCAGAGGCATTTTTCACTTTAAGATCTAAAAGAACAGCGCCGCTCTCGAGAAATAGACTCCTACCCGATTTATCAGAAGAGGATGCACAATTAATTATTCTCATCTCCAGGAAGTCTCCGTCCGATACAATACGGTGAGTGAGGATATCTGACGTGCCGGTATCAATTACCCTCTTTCCCATCTGTGAATGATTCGCCTCCGTGCTGACTTTTTCGTATGCTGATAGTCATTTTTATTTATACACCGAAGAGCCAAAGAAACTGGTACGTGCGCCTACGGTCCCCGCGAGCAAGCAGAAGCGCAGCAACACGACGTGGCATGGACTCGACTAATGCATGAAGTAGTGCTGGAGGGAATTGACAACATGAATCCAGTAGGCCTGTCCATAAATCCGCAAGACTACGAGGGGGTGGAGATCTCTTCTGAACAGCACGTTGCAAGGCGTCCCAGATATGCTCAATAATGTTCATATCTGAGGAGTTTGGTGGCCAGTGGAAGAGTGTTTAAACTCAGAAGAGTGTTCCTGGAGCTACTCTGTAGCAGTTCTGGAAGTATGGGGTGTCGCATTGTCCTGCTGGAATTGCCCATGTCCGTTGGATGCACAGTGGACAAATCAAATGGCTCCAAGCACTGTGGGACTTAAAAAGGTCATCAGTCCCCTAGACTTATAACTACTTAAACCCAACTAACCTAAGGACATCACACACATCCAAGCCCGAGGCAGGATTCGAACCTGCGACCGTAGCAGCAGCACAGGTCCGGACTGAAGCGCTTAGAACCGCTCGGCCACAGTGGCCGGCTCACAATGAACATGAATGAATGAACGTGATCAGACAGGATGCTTACGTACGTCACCTGTCAAGAGCCGTATCTAGACGTATCGGAACCTCATTATAACATTATTTGTTTATGGTTCATTTAAATTTTTATAATTTTTTTGCTTTAAAATTTTCTCATATCGGTATTATTTTTGTGTAGATGTAAAGCAAAGTGTGCTATACTGGAATTTGAAGTTCTTTGCTCTATATGTGAGTAATGAAAGTAAAATACTGTGTAAATTGTTTATTACGTTGAATAATTTTCTGATGACATTTTGTATATAAAAATATTTGTGTGTGTAAATTGTTCATATTGATGTAAATTTGACAATTTAAGATATGGTCACGCTTAGGAACAATGAAAGAAATAGATGTTATGTAAAAGCCAGTGTGATTTTTTTTAAGCGAAAATGGCTCTGGGGGGTAGTAAAGGTGGCAAGGGCGAATTGGCTCGCTTCCTAGAGCAAGCGCGGGAAGTAAGTCACACAGTCTGTAGGCAGCAGTGATTGAGGCAACACCTCCGTGGAGCACAAGAAGCTTTGCCAGCAACTTTGCACAAAAATGCCTCGGATGAAGACTGCAAACGGCTTACGGCATAGCTGCGAGTTGTTGGTCTCCTGTATGTAAACCTGAGCGACGCCAAGAAGAGAAATTGAGCCCATGCAGCAAGATACTTGCAGGCCGTATTGTGGATAGTTTAGCCGTCATAATTGTTCGCCACATCCAAGCCTACAGCCACCAGACAAGATTTTTTTGTATTTTTACTTTTTTACAGCGTGAACCATTAATTTAAACTGTGTTTTAATAATAATTCTTGAACTTTACTTTGTGTTTTCGTAACTATTGTTAAGTGTTTGCGTACTTAAAATTCAATCAGAGAGAAGCCAAGTTACTAGAATCTGCTAAATGACTATACAGAGTTAGTTCAAAGAATAATAGCTTTTAAAAATAAATTCCAGTAAGAAAGAGGTTCTCTTGAAGTGAAGTGTTCAGTATAAAAAATGTGCGCTTTAGTATCTAAGTATTTTAGTATTTAAGTTTGTTGATTATGGATAGCGCTTTTCTAAAGGTCCCCCTGGCCAAATTTTTTTAGCTTTCTTGAAGTTGTCTACTGGACTTTTTCTCTTTTAAAAACGTATTGTATAAGGGTGCAGTCCAACATTGATTACGTGGAGTAATATTTATTTGAGGAAGCAACTTAAGCAGTAGCAGGAAAATAGGCAAAATTCATCCTTCTGCTTTTCCAATACTCACTGCTTCATTGTCTGGATAGGCTGGCGTCTGTTAGTACATATTTTAAACCACTAAATGAACTTGGAACTGAGTTTTCTTAGCTTCATTATAATATTGTTCATACTGCGTTTCTTTCTAACCACTGGATAAGATCTTAGGAAAAGAACTGAATGACACAACACACGGTCAAATCCTATACAAAGGGTTACTCTATTGATTAGCTTGTCCTATTAACAGGACTACCCTCCTATAGTGTACATCATTTGGAAACTAAACTAAATTTTAGTAAGAGGGTTATACGTGGCTTTTCCCTTGACAGGACTATTTGTTCTATTGGGGTACAGTATACGTGGCAACATAGAGACAGGGTTTTCTGTTATTTAGCTAAAAGCAGGGTTATACCATATTACTCTAACTGCACACGCCCCACACCACTATAGGGCTATTACAGAGCAGCTATAGAGCCCCCAGCTTGAACAATCCCCTGCTGACATGCAGGGTCCATGGGCTCATGAGATTGTCTCCATACCCGTACACGTCCATCCGATCGATACAATTTGAAACGAGAATCGTCCGACCAGACAATATGTTTCCAGTCATCAGCAGTCCAATGTCTGTGTTGACGGGCCCAGGCGAGGCGTAAAGATTTGTGTAGTGCAATCATCAAGGGTTCACGAGTGGACTTTTGGCTCCGAAAGTCCATATCGATGATGTTTAGTTGAATGGTTCGCACGCTGACACTTGTTGATGTCCCAGCAGTGAAATCTGCAGCAATTTGCGGAAGGGTTGCAGTTGAGTCACGTTGAACGACTCTCTTCAGTTGTCGTTGGGCCCGCTCTAGCAGGATCTTCTTCCGGACGGAGTGATATCGGAGATTTGATGTTTTAACAGATTCCTGATATTCACGGTACACCCGTGAAATGGTCGTACCGGGCAATCCCCACCATCGTTGTCTCGGAGTTGCTGTGTTCTATCGCTCGTGCGCCGACTACAATACCATGTTCGAACTCGCTTAAATGTTGATAACCTGATTCATTGTAGAAGCCGTAACCTATCTAACAGCTACGCCAGACACTTGTCTTACATAGACGTTGCCGACCGCAGCGCCGTATTCTGCCTGTTTACATATCTCTATATAAGTTTCTTTGACGCTTCAGTATATTTTAAAACGTCTTTTTCTTCAGACATGCATGCTTGTTGCGAGGATTACGGGTTGTAGACTGTGTGGCACATAGAGGTTGTGATCGGTCTGAGAAGCGTGCACATAGAGCCACAGTGGTTAACATGACCGCTCACGATAAGCGGGAAACCGGGGTTCCAGTCCCGGTCCGGCACAAATTTTCATGCGTCACGAATAGTTAGTACATCTGTACCTAATACTGTTGATGTTAAAAAGAATTCGCAATCAGCGAATAATTTTGTAATTTTGCGGTAGTCATTCGTAACCTGAGACGTACGCGGGTGGGCGTAATACGTTCCTTAACTTGCGCCGGTCTCGAGATTTTAAGAGTGAGCTTTTATGTGTTGCGCAACGTCTTTTCTATTGCAGATTCCAATTAAGGGCGTTGAAAATTTCTTTACAGTTATTCTCTAAATTTTTTCTATGAACCCAAAATGGTAAATGTCTGAAGAAAAACTTCAAGAGTCGGTCATAGAAACAACTTCCTCCGTAGAGGAACCACACTTCCAATGAATTCCAGTTTGTCGTATACCTTCACCTCAAATTTCCACTATCTGAACAAATGTATCCCAACACCCATATGTAACGCGGAGATAACCACCGGATGTAATGAGAAGAGCACCCGACAGTATAAAAGGAGGCGGGGTGTATTGTGTCGTCAGTAGGGAAGCAGTAACTGCAGAAAGAATCAATCAGGAGAGCTCAGTCGCTTCGAACGTGGACTACTCAATGGATGTGACACGCGTGACAGATCCATCATGGACAATTTAACCCTTCTAAAGCTGCCCCGGTCGACTGTTGGTGATGTGTTTGTGAAACAGAAACGCGAAAGAACAGTCACAACTACATCAGTTTTATTGTCGTGCTAATATCCAACATGTGTTACATATGGTTGATGCAGCATCACTATATGTCTTTCAATTTTGCAACAAACATGTACAAGATGCTTTGGTGACAGCGTTATCTGTAGAAGCAAGTCGTACTAATAAAAAGAATTACTAGCGATCTTCGCTAAGTTGTTTCTTCAAGAATAATCTATCATGTGTGTTATATCCTCAGAATTCTTAATCCCGAACAACGTTCATAGACACGGTCTTGTCTTCCCACGTAAATCACTGTTGCCTTCGTTTCCTTCGCGGAACTTTCGTCGCTCTGATGATATGAGATTATTCACTGTGATGAAGTACAGTAGAACAGGAACCGTCAAGTATTGCGAAAGGTGGTTGTAAAAAATCTCATGAAATCAGCGGAGGTTATTAGTCAAGTGTTACAAATTGCTACCAGCAGTCCAGTTAACACAATGAGTATTTGCAGGAACTCAAAAATAATGTCGTATTTTACAATGATCGAGAGGCTCCTCACAAACCGAGCGAGGTGGCGCAGTGGCTAGCACACTGGACTCGCATTCGGGAGGACGACGGTTCAATCCCGCGTCCGGCCATCCTGATTTAGGTTTTCCGTGATTTCCCTAAATCGCTCCAGGCAAATGCCAGGATGGTTCCTTTGAAAGGGCACGGCCGACTTCCTTCCCTGTCCTTTCCTAATCCGATGAGACCGATGACCTCGCTGTCTGGTCTCCTCCCCCAAACAACCCAACCCTACCCGCTCCTCACAAGCCACAATGTCTGTAGCCAGTGTTAAGCGACGCTTGAGGTGGTGTAAAGAGTACAGCCACAGGACAGCAGATGACGAGAGATTTGAATTACGTTATACTCTCCGATGGAAGGATTTGTGTTTGGCAAAAGGCTGTAAGCACGGTACCCGTCATCAAGTATAAAGCCAACAGTGAATTAAGGAGGAGATGCTGTGTTACTCAAGGGGTGTTGATTATGAAGATCCCCTTACTGCATTTAAGAAAACGCCAAATGCGCATGAATATGAGCACATTTTACAAAATTATGTACTGCGTACAGTAGAGGAACAGTTCGGAGACGATGATTGTATCAGCGTGTGAATGCACCTTGTCTAAAGCAGCATCAGTGAGGTATGGTGTGTGAACAATAACATTTCTGAAATGGACTGGCCTGCCCAGAGTCCCAACCTGAAACTAAGGGAAAACTGTTAAGGTGAATTAGAAGATCGATTTGGCTCCAGACACCAACATCTGACATCACCACCTTCTCTGGTTTCAGCTCTTGAGAAAGAATGCGCCACCATTCTTCCACACATTCAGACATCTCATTGAATGTGCCCCCCCCCCCCCCCCCCCCCGAGTTCAAGCCTCCACAAAGGCAATGGACGGACACACCACATATTCATGTACACTAATATATGTCCGGATGCTTTTGATCATTAGTGTGTATGGTCGCGCCACTTGAAATTGCTTAGGGTTGATACCCCTACAAATCTGACGTTAGTGACGGATTCCACGTTTTGTCGACGATGATAAAACCAAACAATATTTACCATCTTCACATATTTACCAGTACGTGTACTGAACTACAGTATTACACTATTTATTTCTAGGGAAGATCAGTTGTCATTCGTTGCATCAAGTGTTTGTAATAAGCCAGTCTTCCAGCATTTCGCGCCAATTTTATAGTGATACGAACACTCCGCATGTGACTGCAACTATCGCGAATAGCATCAGAAAGATAGTGATGTTTTTTGTCACGCAATTTATCCATACAGAGAATAGTAATGGTAAATAACACTGGCTGATTTTGTTTCTGGTTACTGTACTTTAAGTACTGCAGCAGCATGCGTCTTGGAGTATTTTAGTAAGGGATCTAATAACTGAGCTATTAAGCATCTGAAACTAGCACTCATCAGTAATTTATTTTTGGGAACATTTCTCGTGGAGAAACGGCAGTCTGGTTAAAAGTACTTTAAAAAAGAGTCTTGACCGCAGAGACATTTATTTCGAAGGCATCGGTTTCGGCCAGTATTTGACCATCCTCGGACCCTCATACTACGATGGTAGGTGGTGGCGGTGAATGGAGAGGGTATTGTGACACCACGAATGTCAACTGCTTGAGCAGTTGATGTTTGTGGAGTCACAACTACCAACAACTTTGTACATCCATAGTTGAAATGGAGGACAGCGGGACGTCAGCTGGTATAAATTTATATTAAAAATGAATAAATTCCTCCAGCTGTATTTAAGGTGTAGATTTTATTTTGGCAACTAGTTTCAATGTTGTAACAACGTCATCTTCAGGCCCTATAAAATATACCATACATACAGCAACCAATGTGACATCAGTAATCTATGAGTTATTATGTAAACAAATATATTATAAACATATTACATAATGGACGAATTCAATAAAATTAATTACATGTTGGCCGTTTTCATTAATTCAATCATTCTGGAAATTAACAATTTATGTGGTACTAATAAGTACAAATGAAATTATATATACATGATCGTTTTTATTACAGATCAATGTCAAGCATTAAATGAAATGAGAGTATAATAAAAAACCTTAGGTGACAAGCCGTTTCGCTTACGGGTAATAAACAGTGCTAAAGAGAATATGAACTGCTAATCAGACATATGTAGGGTAAGATCCATTATTAAAAAATAGTAATGGGAGTGAAAGGTAGAAATAGAGTTATGTTTGCATAACACTGCATTGTCATCAAACTAAAGTGACAGTGAAGCAAGTTACTGAAACAACGTCAATCATAACGTCGCAAAACGAATAATAAGAAACCGGAAAACGAGTATGGAACCTAGTTAATAAAAGGTAGTCTGTGGTGTAAAATACACACTAATCAATCTAAAACCTACCCGTTCGAATAAAATGTAAGTTAACATGCCGCTGAAAAACCCTATTTCAACGTCTTTGTCTCATCGACAGCAGTAACCTTGGTTACAAGTAGTGTAATTCTAGTATGCTTACATGGTCAATAGAACGATCAAGTTCATAGCAATATTCCAAAAGAAGTAACTAGGTACTGACAGTTGAAACAATTCGTCACACCTGTAAAAAATTTGCTGTTCCTCTAATAAACACTTACCAGAACGAAGACATACAGTAAAGTATACGGTGTATAACACTCGTATTGTAAATGTGATCTAGTCAAAGGTTGATTAGGTTAATTACACTCAATGACATGCTTAATCACTACTTATTAGGACGGCGGAAAGTCTAACAACCAATATCACCATTACACCATGGCTACTCATTCGTTTCGCTTGTCCATATACATCAGATCTTGTATAAAATTAATACTTAAAATATAAGCTATTCACTGATTACGAGAACAAGCATGAAAGTGGGAAATAAAATTATTCTGAACACAAGGCCTCTTAAGTGATTAGGATGAAACTGACTCATAATAGCAAAAGACGATAATGTGTCCAGTATGGAGTCTGAGAAGGGAAAGGGAATTCTCTATCGAATTGACCACATAGTGAACTCCATTGTGGGTATAACCGAGCACAAACACATGAACTACTACCTTATAACCAATACTAACGGACTAATCTCCATATATAGGGGTGTCAATCCAAGTACATGAATTCACATAATCTAGAGGCCAATCATCAACCACAGTATGGAAAACCATGAGAATCTGTACGGATTACCGGATGCCAATCATTTCAAAAATCGTGCATAATCACAGCCTTTGCACTGCTGTGCTCTGATTGTCGCGCTGTTAATATGCAGTATGAAAATGGCTGAGCTGCTTTCTGTTCCGTAGTGAAACACGCGTGTGGAACACGATTAAATAGTACCGAGAAATAGTTTGTTCTTAATGTTTGTCATAAATTTCCAGAGATACTCGGCTTTCAAGTTTTCCGACCAGGTATATTAGATTCAGTTGAAACCTAATCGCAAACGTCTGCGTAGCGGAATCGGTAGCGTAGTCGCTGCGTAACTTCGTGTAGTAAATGGTTTGATAGTTGAAGTCTCGCCTATGGCAATTTTTTTTTCTAGTTCAATTTTAACTGCAAAATTCATCATCATTTTTTATGAATAACGCACGTCTTCTTGTTTCTAATTACATATTGCACGCGAAATTCCTGTTTGCATTTCAAATATAAATTCTCAATTATCGATATTTTATGAAAGACTGTTTATAAAGGTTGCTTAAATTAAGAAAACATAACAATTTCATTTTTTAAGGCAAAAATGAAAAACAAAATACTCTTCAGTTGGGCTATGTCCATTGTTTTATACCACAAATGTAGATGTGTGTCGTAGAAACATGAAAAACAATGATTTTTCACAGCGTCGAGCCCACCATACAAGTGCTGCATTTTTACATTTGCCACTGAACCGTTACAATATGAACCCAACGAGAACTGATCTGGAGCCAAGTTAAGGGATTTGGCCGAGTAATAACAAGACTGTTAAGCTGCCAGACGTGATTACCAGACGGCTGACTGACTGTAATTAATACTTGCAGTATTTTGCATCACTCATAGCTTGCTCTGAAAAATTACCCTGAGTTTAAGTTAGGAATTTTCGTCACTCTTATTTGTAATTAGAATACTACGTCAGGTGAGAACGAGAGCATTTTATGCTTTCCGTCTGGACACCTAAGAAGCGCGTGGTAGTGCTGGAGTTTTGCCGAATATTATTTCAGTCTCTTTAAAAATTAAATGACATTCGAAACTATATTGTTTCTTTGCTCGTCTGTTTTTACGTCTTAGTCCGCCCCCGGTAGCTGAGTGGTCAGCGCGACAGTATGTCAATCCTAAGGGCCCGGGTTCGATTCCCGGCTGGGTCGGAGATTTTCTCCGCTCATGGACTGGGTGTTGTGTTGTCCTAATCATCATCATCATTTCATCCCCATCGACGCGCAAGTCGCCGCAGTGGCGTCAAATTGAAAGACTTGCACCCGGCAAACGGTCTACCCGACGGGAGGCCCTAGTCACACGATATTTACATTTATTTTTACGTCTGAACTGCGACTGCTCACATTATCGCAGGCTAGTTAGACCGCTGGTTGGCCAGTGCTGTCCAAGTTTAGTGCGCCCGTAAAGCTATTGTCCTGCACATTATCGCTCAGTTTATGTGAATGTAACACAGCATAAAACGTAACCTTATGACCGTACTTGACTGTACCGGTCAAAACTTGGCTTCCACTCCATGTGCAACGAAATCCAATGAGATTCATGCAAACGCGAAAGAATACATTGCGTAATGTTTACATCAGATTTATTCTTATGATGAACAGAGTACAGTAGAACAACACAGCGTTGCCAGAGCGCTCACGGTGTTGTCATTCGCACTACTTTTCTCACACACCTTGTACAACAGCAGAGTTGCGAAGTAGCAGCCGAACATAAGCGCATTCCTTCCAGTAGACTATTCGATCTGCATCAGCTGGACTACTGAGAGCCAGATCGCTCCCTACTGAACGCAGCTAACAAATCAATGCCTGTCGCGCAACGAATTTAACATCAAAGGGGTGGCTTGGTAACTGAGTCATGGGTGATGGCCTTCACTGCACGAAAAAACTACTGAACTAAAATCTTGGCTCAATGAATCCAAAATTTATTCCAATCGTATTCAGTGTGCATAGGTCAATAAATAGCATTAACATAGGATTTAATTCAGCACACGATAAAAGAAACAAGTAATAAGACCACCTTATTGAGGTAATTGGCATTAATTAACTTGGTAAAGTCTTGAGAAAAGGAAAAAGCGATCAAACGTAATCAGCATCCAAAAAGCTGCAGTAGACATGCAGCGATTGTAAGACCCTGCCAAAATGAATCGAAAATAAAATGCAACTATATCTGCTCGCACGGTCTTGCATGAGTCTTCATGAATGTTAAAGTATCAGAAAACGGCTAACTTCAGATCTTTCTAACCAGTCGATGTCGCTCGAAATCCTCACTGTGTCGAATTGTAGCCTGCGGATGGGGTGGCTGTCACTGGAAATCGGCAGACAATGCTCAGGCCGCCTTTTAAAGTTGGAGTTCTGCCTGCTGCTGCATTGCGTCCTTCCGCGTCCCCGAGAGAAAGGCCTCTGCTCCGTCTGGAATCGAAGTTCCCTGCTCGTAGTCAGGAAGTGAAGAGCGTGTACTGCTCTAAGCCTGAGAAAGAAGAAGCGTCTAACAGCCGCGTCTCCTGTCCCTGCTCTGCACCGAGTCTGCACCAAAAGAATCTGTCACCAATGGAAAAGATCTGCACAGTAGCGGCCAACGGCATAACTGTTAAGCTAATGTTATTCACCCACCAAAGCACTGCGTAAAGAGCGTTCTCCTCCCAGCCAGCTTTACACTTACGCTTTTTCGAAAAATGGTGGGTCACGAACCTACGTTTTTAATTCTCCCGCGCTCAAATTTCAGCAAGACAGCTCCAAACTTATCACTCGAATAGCACTTTCAAGAGTGCCCAATAAGCTCACTTCGTGCCTGTTGTGGAAGAATCCCTCAGCTCACCAGAGCTTGGCGTCACGTGGATACAACGGGCTTTCACCCGGCAGCGAAAATGCACAGGTTACAAAACTGAATAATTTGGCTTTTTTAACGTCTAGCAGGAAGATAATAATCTGTTTAAATGGTTCCCTCCCCCAGCCTGCCTTCAGAAAAGGTACTGGACAGTACACAGTGCCAAGTGCAGGGCCATCTGACGTACCTGCGTCTAATTGTAAAAGAGGGCGTCTACATTCTAAGACAAAAAACGACCCACCACGAAGGAATCAACCGAGTAGGGTGGAAATCTGTACATGTACAGAAATCGCTACATGTAGAGAAGTCGGTACATGTACAGAAATCGGTACATGTAGAGACAAACAAATGATTATAGTTTCACAAAAATGGAATCATTTATTCAAGAGAAAGAGATTCACAAATTGAGCATGTGAATAAACAGTTGGTCCACCTCTGCCCCTTATGCAAGCAGTTACTCGGCTTGGCGTTAATTGATACAATTTTGCACGTCCTCCTGAGAGATACAGTGCCAAATTCTGATCAATTTATGCGTTAGATCTTCAAAATCCCGAACTGCTTGCAGGGACTTGCTAACAATGCTCCAAACACTCTGAATTGGCAAGAGACCACCTTGCTGGCCAAGATGGGGTTTCACAAGTAGAAACTTGTTCCCTATGAGGGCACGCATTATCTTGCTGAAATGTGAGCCCAGGATGGCTTCCGGTGCAATGCAATAAAACGGAGCATGGAATACGTCGACATACCACTGTGCCGTAAGGGTGCATCGGATGACACCTAGAGGGGAATTGCAACTCCTGATTGTAGGCAACAGTCAGGTTGGTATCTCACCACTGTCCAGGGCGTCTCCAAACACGTCTTCGGCCTGGAATCTTATTGACTGGAGAAAAATTGTCTTCAGTGATGAGTCCCGTTTCGAAATGAGCCCCGATGAGCAACGAAGATGTGTCTCGAGACGCCCCAGGCAGCAGCGGGATACCAACCTTACTGTCGCCCGCCATACGGCCCGAAAACCAGGAGTGTGGCGTGAGGTACTATTTCATTTCATAGCAAGACCACTTTGGTTGTCACCAGTTGACACCCTTGCAGCACAGCGGCACGTCGACGATATTCTATGCTCCGTTTTATTGCACAGCAAGTCATCCTTGGCTCACATTTCAGCAAGATAACGCCTGCCCGGACACGGAACAAGTTTCTACTGTTTGTCTTCTTGCTTGTGAAACCCTGTCTTGGCCAGCAAGGTCACTGGGTCTCTACCCAGTTGAGAACGTTTAGACCACTCCAACCACTTCGGATTTGAGAATCTAACGCGTGAATTAGACAGAATTTGGCACGATGTCCCTCAGGAGGACACATAACGACTCTGTCAATCAAGAGGTGGACCAACGCGTTACTGATGAGCTCAGTCTGTGAAGCTTTTACTCTTCTATAAGTCATCTAAGTTTTCTGAAACTGTAATCATTTGTTTGTCTTTACATGTACATCACGTCTACCGATTTCCGTCCCATTCGGATAATTCCTCCGTGGTCTGATGGGTCGTTTTTTTCTGTATTTTTTTCTTTGTATGTACGTTTGCTACGGGTACATCTCCACGCTTCACGGAATTTAACATTTTAGATGGAGTCTTGCATTGTGCATTATGTGTCTATAGCTCATGGAAAAAGTTTGCGGCGGCCGCCAGGAGGGTGTCGGCTGGAAGAATAGGGGTCGGCAACTTAGCTGGACTGGATGGTCAGAACTGTTATCCCTCACCTTCTGGGCGGGGTCTCAGAAGTCCGCCTGTGTCCTTTGGGAGTCCCACAGTGGTAATATCGTCCCGTCGTCCCAGCTGTTGGTTTCCAGACCTCAGCTCGAAAATGTAATTAGTATCAAAATTAACTTGACTGTTCCAAACATTACTCTAATAATGATTAATTGAGTTAGCGGAGTAAAACAGAGATGTGTCAGGCTGTCTCTGCCATGTAGACTCCTCATACTTCTGGACAAAATGGTAGAAACTCCTTTGAGCATTTCCTATGTGCGTAGCTAACCACAAGAAGGAGCTCCACATAATGACACAAGTAGCAGCAAATGCGCATGCGAGAAAGCCGTAGTATAAAAGCGAGACAGAGAACAAATAAACTAAAATACAAAAATATTTAGTTGCAGCTGCTGTGGTCTTCAGTTCGAAGACGGCTTTAATGCAGCTCTACATGTTACTCTATCCTGCGCGAGCACTTTCATCTCCGAATAACTACTGCAACCTACATCCTTCTAAATCTGCGTACTGTATTCGTCTTTTGGTCTCCCTCTGCCCCCCACATTTCCCTTCAATATTCCCTTCAATATTAAATTGGTGATCCCTTGATGTCTGGGAATGTGTCCTATCAACCGATCCGTTCTTTCGGTTAAGTTGTGCCACAAATTTCTTGTCTCCCCAGTACTTTTCAGTACCTCCTCATTAGTTTCGTGATCGATCCATCAAACCTTCATCATTCCTCTGTAACACCACATTTCGAAACCTTCTATTCCGTTTTTGTCTAAAATATTTATCGTCCATGCTTCATTTCTACACATGGCAACACTCAATGCAAATACCTTCAGAAAATACTTGCTAACACTTAAATCTATATTCGACGTTAACAAATTTTTCTTCTTCAGAAATGCTTTTCTTGCCCTTGCCAGTCTACATTTTATATCCTGTCTACTTCGGCCATCATCAGTTACTTTGCTGGGCAAATAATAGATCTCGTCTACTACTTTAAGTGTTTCGTTTCCTAATCTAATTCCCTGATTTAATTCGACTACACTCCACTATCCGTGTTTGCCTTTTGTTAATGTTCATCTGATAGTAAAAAAGGCAACCTGCACCTTGGCTGACTGATGAACTAAAACAGCTCATGAATCTCAGAGATGCTGCACATCGAGCATACAAGATACACCCTACACCTGAAAATCACGCTGTATACAAGCAGAAACGAAACAAAGTCAGTCAAGCGGTGAGAAACGCTAAGCTCAGACATGCCCGTACATTAGCTGACAATAGATGTAGACCAGCTATCCTGTGGAAAAATCTCCGTAGTCTCGGTTTAGGCAAAATAAAAGTTGCAGAAAATCCCATGGTCCCAGCTGAAGAACTAAACCGATTCTTCACATTACCTGCAACCAAAATTGATCCGCAAAAAAAACAGAGAATCATTGATTACTTCATTGGGATGAACGACTGTAGCAAAGAAAAATTCTATCTACAGCACGTCACTTGCAGCACTGTCAAGAAAGCCCTAATGCGGATTAGATCAGCATCTACTGGACATGATGGTATCACTATCCAGATGGTAAAACTTATTATTGACCAACTACTGCCCTCTATAACAGACATTTTCAACGATTCATTAATCACAAGTGTTTTCCCTGAGGCCTGGAAACTGGGACAAATTAAGCCACTGCCTAAAAAGGACATCGCCACAGCAGCCTCTGACTACCGCCCCATCTGCCTTCTTCCTGCACTATCAAAGGCCTTAGAATATATAGTTCATGACCAGCTCACCAACTACCTAACTACTAACAACCTACTAGACGAATACCAATCAGGTTTCCGTAAACATCGAAGCACAACATCCGCTCTGATAAAGGTGACAGATGACCTGAAACTTGCCATGGACAGACAAGAAGCGACTATTATTTGCTTCTTAGATTTCAGCAAAGCATTTGATACTGTCGACTTCGACATCTTACTAGCCAAACTTAGCGGTCTAAATTTCTCACAAAGCGCAATGCAATGGTTTCGCTCATACATGATGTCTCGTCAGCAACGCGTCCTGTCTGGGGATATAAAATCACAATGGCGGCAGGTAGTTTCAGGCGTTCCCCAAGGCTCAGTATTAGGTCCTATACTCTTCTCTCTTTATGTCAATGATGTGTCATCGGTCCTGACCTATTGCAAATACCATATGTATGCTGATGACCTTCAGTTGTATCTAAGTGCGAAACCAAGCAATCTCAAGAAAGCTATTGAAAATTTCAATACTGACCTCGATGCGCTGTCAAACTGGGCACAGGACATAGGTCTAAAACTAAACCCATCTAAAACCCAAGCGGTACTTGTTGGTCACTCTAAGCTCATTAGCCCAAAACATCGGGAATCCGTACCACCTCTTATCCTAAATGGAACAAATATTAACTTCTCGCCATCAGCAAAGAGTTTGGGAGTAATAATTGATGAAAATCTAAATTGGACAGAGCACGTAACTGCAGTGTGCAAAAAAGCATCAGCATCCCTTCATGTCCTACAAAAATATAAAAAACTCTTCCCTTTCGATCTGAAAAAGAAATTAGTGCAAACGCTTATACTCCCAATCATTGACTACAGCGATATTATCCTACAAGGCCTCTCTCAGGAAAATTCCCGACGTCTAGAACTGGTCACGAATGCCTGCGTCCGATATATCTGTGACGTTCGACTTTTTGATCACATTTCACCAGCATATGCAAAATTGTCCTGGCTGCGTGCAGACAAACGCAGAGATTTCCATACACTCTGTCTCATCTACTGCCTTATAAATGTACACTGTCCCTCATATCTCTCCTCTTCCCTAACACTCATGTCGGAACAACATGACAGAAACACACGTTCCCATCATAATAAAATCCTCTCCGTTCCACTGCATCACTCAGTCACCTTCTCCAAGTCGTTTACAGTAGCGGGAACCCGACTCTGGAATAACCTCCCTCGTTATGTTAGAGAACTTAAAAACATGACCGGCTTCAAAAAACAGTTAATGACGTATCTACTTAAGCAACAGTAATGCCTTCCTCTGTACATGAGTGCACTTCACCTCATTACTTCCCTCTCTCCCCCTCCTTAAACCTCCCTTACCCAAAACTCGCTATACTAGTAAACACCTACTTTACACACCAATATATTAATGTACATCTGCACAAACCTTCATTATTATTGCCACTCTTTCTCATGTTTGTCATTATTATTTGATTTTTTTTACTGTTATTATTATTGCTTTCACCATAATCTGTATGTATAGCACCTGATGTAAAAATACTGCCAGCATTTACTTTATTAGGTCTTAGTCATATTCATCATTATTATTTGATTTTTTGTTTTACTGTTATTATTATTGCTTTTATCATAATCTGTATGTATAGCAACTGTTGTAAAAATACTTCCGCATTTACTTTATTAGGTCTTAGTCACTACTCTTTATTCATATTGTCACTAGAGTAAGCTAATTTTCTCATTTAAACTATGTTCATGATGTAACTCTGATGTGTGAAATGCTGCATGTGTGAAACACTGGTCCGATGTAAGAGAGGGCCTGATGGCCCTAATCTGATCAGGTTAAATAAATAAATAAATAAATAAATAAATAAATATTTTCGAATCAAGACACTGTCCATTCCGTTCAACTGCTCTTCCAAGTCCTTTGCTGTCTCTGACAGAATTACGATGTCATCGGGAAACAAAGTTTTTGTTTCTATTACTGAATTTTAATTCCTACTCCAAACTTTTCTTTGGTTTCCTTTACTGTTTCATCAATGTACAGATTGAACAACATCGAGGATAGGTTACAACCCTGTCTCACTCCCTACTGAACCATTGCTTCCCTTTCATACCTCTCGACTCTTATAACTCCCAATTGTTTTTTCTTGGTCCACAAATGCAAAAAATATGTTTGTCTTTCCTTAACCTATCTTCTAAGGTGAGTCGTAGGGTCAGTATTGCCTTAGGTGTTCCCACATTTCTCCGGAATCTAAACTGATCTTTCCCGAGGTCGGCTTCCATCAGTTTTACCGTTCTTCTGTAAAGAATTCGTAACAGTATTTTGCAACCATGACTTATTAAACTGGCAGGTGATTTTCACATCTGCCAGCAACTGTTTTTTTCTTGTAATTGGAATCACTATATTCTTCTTGAAGTCTGAGGATATTTCGACAGTCTCATACGTCTTGTACATCGGATGGAAGAGTTTTGACGGAGTATCGTCCACTCGCGGCGCCTTGTTTCGCCTTAGATCTTTCAGAGCTCTGTCAAATTCAGGTCGCTGTATCGTATCCTTCATTTCATCTTCATCTATGTCCACTTCCCTTTCTGTAATTGCCTTCAAGTTCGTCTCCTTTGTATACATCCTCTATACACTCCTTCCACGTTTCAGCTGTCCCTTCTTCGCTTAGGACCTGTTTACCATCTGAGCTCTTCATATTCATACAGCTGCTTCTCTTTTACCTAAAAGCCTCTTTAATTGTCCTGTGGGCAGTACCTATCTTTCCCCTAGTGCTTCATTTGCTGCATTTTTTAATTTTCTCCGTTCATCAATTACATTCAATATGTCTTGTGTTATCCAAGGATTTCTACTAGGCCGTGTCATTTTACGAATTTGATCTCTGCTGCCTTCACTACTTCAACTCGTACACATTCGTCTTATACTGTTTTCCTTTTCCCTGTTCTATTCAGTTGTTGCCTAATGCTCCTCCTGAAACTTTCAACAATCTATGGTTCTTTCAGCTTACCAGTTTATATCTCCTTAATTTTCTACCTTTATCCAACTTCTATAGTTTTAATCTACAGTTCATAAGCGATAAATTGTAGTAAGAGTCCACATCTGCCCCTGGAAATGTCTTATAGTTTAAAATCTGGCTCCTAAATATCTGTCTAACCATTATATAACGAGTCTGAAATCTTCCATTGTCTCCAGGCCCCTTCCACGTATACAGCCTTCTTTTATGAGCATTAAACCAAGTGTTAGCGACGGTTAAATTATGCTCTGTGCAGAATTCTACCAGACAACTTCCTCTCTCATTCCTTTCCCTCAGTCCGTATTCACCTATTATTTTTTCTTCGCTTCCTTCTCCTACTATAGAATTCCAGTCCCCCACCACAATTACATTTTCGTCTCCTTTAACTATCTGAATAATTTATTTTATCTCGTCATACATTTCTCCAATCTCTTCATCATCTACGGTGATAGTTGGCATATAAACTTGTACGACTGTGGTAAGTGTGGGTTTCGTGTCTATCTTGGCTACAATAATACGTTCACTATGCTGTTCATAGTAGCTTACGCGCATTCCTATTTTCTTATTCATTATTAAATCTACTCCTGCATTACCCCTGCCGGCCGGAGTGGCCGTGCCGTTCTGGGCGCTACAGTCTGGAGCCGAGCGACCGCTACGGTCGCAGGTTCGAATCCTGCCTCGGGCATGGATGTGTGTGACGTCCTTAGGTTAGTTAGGTTTAATTAGTTCTAAGTTCTAGGCGACTGATGACCTCAGAAGTTAAGTCGCATAGTGCTCAGAGCCATTTGAACCATTTGCATTACCCCTATTGACTTTGTATTTATAATTCTGTTTTCACCTGACCAAAAGTTCTCGTCCTTCTGCCAACGAACTTCACTAATTCCCACTACATCTAACTTCAACCTATCAATTTCCGTTTTTAAATTTTCTAACCTACCTGCTCAATTAAGGGACCTAACGTTCCACGATCCTACCCGTAGAACGCCAGTTTTGTTTCTCTTGATGACGACATACCCCTAAGTAGTCCCCGCCCGGAGATCCAAATCAGGGACTATTTTACCTCCGGAAATTTTACCCAAGAGGACGCCATCACCATTTAATTTTAATGCACGTTCTCGGGAGAAATTACGGCTATAGTTTACCATTGCTGGGAGCCGTTTGCGGTCGTTTAGGTTGTTGTTATAAGGCCATATGAGTCAGTCATCCAGACTTCGCCCCCACAACTACTGAAAAGGCTGCTGTCTGGTTTCTCAACAGATACTCCTCCGTTGTGTTTGCACCTACGGAACGTCTATGTGAATCGGTGAGGCACGCAAGCTACCCCACCGACGGCAAGGTCCATAGTTCATGGAGGGGGGAAATCGTCTACACTGAGGCGCCAAAGAAACTGGTATAGGCATGTGTATTCAAATACAGAGATATGTAACACGCAGATAACGGCTCTGCGGTCGGCAACGCCTATATGAGACAACAAGTGTCCGGCACAGTTGTAGATCGGTTACTGCTGCTACAATGGTAGTTTATTAATATTTAAGTGAGTCTGGCGTGGTGTTGTAGTCGGCGCACGAGCAGTGGGACACAGAATCTCCGAGGCAGCAATGAAAGAGGGCATTTTCCCGTACGACCATTTCCCGAGTGTACCGTGAATATCAGGAATCCGGTAAAACATCAAATCTCCGACATCGCTCCGGCCGGAAAAAGATTCTGCGAGAGTGGAACCAACGACGACTGAAGATAACCGTTCAACATGACAGAAGTGCAACCCTTCCGCAAATTGTTGTAGATTTCAATGCTGGGCCGTCAACAAGTGTCAGCGTGCGAACCATTCACATGATTGATACGTGCCTTCAGAGCTGAAATCCCACTAGTGTATCCTTGATGACTGCACGACACAAAGCGTTATACCTCGCCTGGTCCCGCCAACACTGACGTTGGACTGTTAGTGACTGCAAACATGTTGCCCGGTCGGACGAGTCTCGCTTCAAATTGTATCGAGTGGATGGACGCGTACGGGTATGGAGACAACCTCACGAATCCATGGACCCTGCATGTCAGCAGGGGACTGTACAAGCTGGTGGAGACTCTGTAATGGTGTGGGGCGTGTGCAGTTGAAGTTATGGAACTCCTGATACGTTTAGATACGACTTTGACAGCTGGCACGTGCGTAAGCATCCTGTCTGAACACCTGAATCCATTCATGTCCATTGTGCATTCCGACGGACTTGGGCAATTCCAACAGGACAATGCGTCACCCCACAAGTTCAAAATTGCTACAGAGTGGCTCCAGGGACACACTTCTGAGTTTAAACGCTTCCGTTGGCCCTCAAACTACCCAGACATGAACGTTATTGAGCATATCTGGGACGCCTTGCAACGTGCAGTTCACAAGAGATCTCCCACCCCCTCGTAGTCTTACGGATTTATGGACAGCCCTGCAGGATTCATGGTGTCAATTCCCGCCAGCACTACATCAGACATTAGTCGAGTCCATACAGTCGAGTCAATACCACGTCGTGTTGCGGAACTTTTGCGTGATCGCGGGGGCCCTTCACGATATTAGTCAGTCGCACCAGGTTCTTTGGATTTTCAGTGTAGTTGCAGTAACATAAAGAACTAGATCACCTATAACCAAAAGCGCAGACAGATACACACAAATGACACTAACAAAGGAAAGTAAAGGGGAAACAAATGTCACGCACTCACATACCAATACAATTGACCCAAAGAGAAGGAAGTATTTTGATAAATAAAGCTTACCTATAAAATATGAGATAAACAACGTATTAGAGTACTGTATTACCCCAAAGAAAAACCGCAACCAGATAATACTAAAAAAAAAACTATCAGCTGTACTCTGATAGTTGTGAAATACCCTAACGAGTGGCTCCTTGCTTAAGTAGGTAAATGTCAGGTTACAATCCCCACATCTCCAGTCGGTGCTATGAGTTTTTCTGTCACTTACCGCTTCTTTCGTCTCTGGCAATGACTGTATGAAAAAATGTCAAATTTCGTCGTTGTTTAGAGTCCGCATTAAACTCTGAGTTTAACCGGCCGGGTCAGACGGTTCGAAAGTTAGAGGGTGGCAAGGGAACGTTAATTGTAATAGGACCATGGCACTGTGGTGTCCAAACCAGCCACATGGTTGATGATAGCTTGATATTTCTGAAGATCCTTCGTAGGGATTATAATCGGAAACTATTTCGTTGGGCATCTTCACAACCATAGTCGCATGATAGGAAATTTACAGACAGATCACAAGCAACAACCACAAATCGGTAAAACATCAAGAAAACTCCCATAGCCAATTGTGAATGGAAGATTTACTTCATGACTAGACAAATAACAACTATCTAATTTTGTTTCGAGTGATAGTAGATGCAGCAGACCACTGACGATCGGGAACAAACTGCACTACAGGTACTCGTCTCCTTGTCACTAACAAAACAATAACGTACCTGAAGATTGTCAGGGCCCACGAGCACACGGATAGTACAAGCCTCTCCTTGAAGAAACGAGCTAATACACAGAAAATCACCGAAACAAAATGTTCGAAAATATGTTATTTGGCAATATTTTAGATCACAGATGAAGAGAAGCAGTAATTCTCTTACGCACAGCGTTGTTGATAGATGAAAAAATCGAACATTGAACTGTCATTTACCACGTGAAAATATTGCAGACACAGAGATATGAAAGGAAAACGTGAATCGTCTGTGTTAGCGTTAAAACAGCTCTTCTCGTATATGCGTCCATGAATTATTTATTATCTAATAAAATAAAATTACAGTATTTATTATAAGGTAAATTTTACAGTAGAAATCGGACGACGAGGCAATAGTATTAAAAGCAAGACTTGTCCCACGAAAGTAAAAGAAATATTTTGCAATTATCTGCGCGAAGCGTACAACTTCCACCGTCATACCTTAGCGAAAGATCCAGCCGAGAACTTCAGAAAACTCTGCTCATGCGTAAAATCGCTAAGCGGGTCGACGGCTTCTGTCCAGTTAAAGGCCTGGCCAGACAGAATCCGGCCTGCCGCTGCGACGGACGGCGCAGCGGCAGGCCGGGCCCGTCAGCGGCCAGGGACGCCACACAGGCAACGGCCGGCCGCACCAGTGACTGTTGATGCGTCAGCTGTTACAGGGTGGAAGGGGCCGAACCCCATTATTAAGTTTGCATGCGCAGCGCGTTTGTCTTGGCGTTAGACGATTTGGGGGCTTCACGCGGGAACCCTTATCTTTGTGCGAATTCATTTTTTTTTTTAAGTGCAGAAATGAGTAGCTCGGACGAGGAAGAACTCGCACTAGCGTTACGAATGGCACCAAGAAGAGATGTTGGGTGCTCGATATTAATAGCAAGACAGAAAGCTTAGGAGAATACCATCGTCTGTGTATTGAACTAGAGTCTTACGAAGATAGGTTCGCCGGCCGGGGTGGCCGAGCGGTTCTAGGCGCTTCAGTCCGGAACCGGGGGACTGCTATGGTCGCAGGTTCGAATCCTGCCTCGGGCATTGATGTGTGTGATGTCCTTAGGTTAGTTAGGTTTAAGTAGTTCTCAGTTCTAGGGGACTGATGACCTCAGATGTTAAGTCCCATTGTGCTCAGAGCCATTTGATTTTTTTGAAGATAGGTTCTTCAAATATTTTCGTATGCCGCGAGAATGTTTCGATGAACTGTATCGCCTGATAAAAAGGAAGCACAACGAACTGGAGAAAGCCACTTGATACAAGTCACAGACTAGCCATTCGTTTGAGGTACATTTTACCATTTGTAGCCTATTTGTGCTTCATACAGAAGTCATATAAATTATTCCAGTTCAGTTTTGCTGTATCATATGAAAGGTTCGGCAGAAGAGTGTGCTATCCCACAATGTAGTTACGAGTGGTGTGATAAATTTATCTGCAGTGTTTACGAAAACAGCAAACGATAGTAACATCTAGTTCCGTATGTCCCGCTAGAGAGAGCTTTCTACTAAAGAGATTGTTTTGTTTCAATGTATTCATAACATTGTCATTGAATTTAAACAAACATATCTTTGGTCGTTAACTTATCTATTCGTTCTATCGGCATAATTTATTTTAATCTTTTCCAGATACTTGGCTACAGGCGACAGTCACCAAACCATAGCTCTTTCTTTTCGCTTAGGACGTTCAACGGTCTCAGAAATTGAGAAAGAAGTGTGCCAGGCAATATGGACTGTTCTACAGCTCAAGTATTTACCTACTCCTACAACAGAGATGTGGAAGAAATATGAAGAAGGATTTCTAGAACTTTGGGGGTTTCCGAACTGCCTTGGAAGCATAGAAGGAAAGCATATCAGGTTAAAATGCCCGAAGGATAGTGGATCCCAGTTCTTCTGTCATATACAATTCTTTTCGCTAGTTCTGCTGGCGGTCGTTGATCCACACTACAAGTTTACGGTAGTTGATATTGGAAGTGACAACACTATTTTTGAGAATTCAGCTTCCTATCAAGAGCATATCGAGGGCAAAAGTATTTTACCTCCAAATCAGGATCGCGTGTATCATACAAAAAGTAGTATTCTCTCATCCCCTCTATAAGTCTTTCTGTGTCCATGATGCATGCACTACGAGCTGCAAGACAAAAACCGCCTCAAACCGCTGCTTCCAGTGTGACCGCAGAGCAGTTGAGTGCGCCAACAGAGGCAAGCAACCGCTCCGGCTTGCGGCGAGTCTGTAATCTGTGACAACCCGGCGGCGGCCTGTGCGGCAGGCCGCATGCCGGTGCGTCAAAGCCGCACTGTGTGTGACCGCCGCCATACAGTAACGAGCGATTCAACAGTGCGGCCTGCTGTCTTACTCATCAACCAGTCTGTTGTAGCAATAGAAGACAGTAAAAGGAATCTGAAGTTGAAAATTTCGCGTTTAAGAAACCATTCACGCAGCAGGATTGTACAAATATGCCGTCACTTGACTGTCACTCAGACTCCTGCATCGAGGATATAGAAATAGGCACCCCTGGCTTCGAGGAGCAACTGAAAGACTTGAAAATAAATAGATAGCCACGTCCAAATTGAATCCCAATTCGGTTTTACAGAATTGCGGAACTGACACCTTACTTAGCTTGCATTTATCGAGAATATCTCGTCCAGGCCAAAGTCCCAAGCGACTGGAAAAAAACCACAGGTGTCTCCTGTATATAAGGCAGGTAGAAGAACGGAAAGACATAATTGCAGACCAATATTCTTAACACTGGTTTGCTGCAGAATTTTTGTACACATTCTGAGTTTGAATATAATAACGTCCCTTGAGACAGAAAAGATTCTCTCCACAAACCAGCACAGATTTAGAAAGCATCGGTCGTCAAACTTAGCTTGCCATTGCTCAGGTGATGTCCCGTAAACCATTGATGCAGGGCAACAGGCAGAGTTCATATTTCTAGATTTTCGGAAAGCGTTTGACATGGTGTCCCACTGCAGACTGTTGACGAAGGTCCGAGCATACGGATTAGGCTCCCAAACATATGACCGGCTCGAAGACTTTTAAGTAATAGAACCCAGCACGTTGTCTCCGACGGCGCGAGTTAATCAGAGACAAGGGTATGGTCAGGAGTGTGATAGACCCGCTCTTATTCTCTATACAGGGTGTTACAAAAATGTGTGGCCAGACTTTCAGGAAACATTCCTCACACACAAAGAAAGAAAAGATGTTATGTGGACATGTGTCCGGAAACGCTTAATTTCCATGTTAGAGCTCATTTTAGTTTCGTCAGTATGTACTGTACTTCCTCGATTCACCGCCAGTTGGCCCAATTGAAGGAAGGTAATGTTGACTTCGGTGCTAGTGTTGACATGCGACTCATTGCTCTACAGTACTAGCATCAAGCACATCAGCACGTAGCATCAACAGGTTAGTGTTCGTCGCGAACGTGGTTTTGCAGTCAGTGCAATGTTTACAAATGCGGAGTTGGCAGATGCCCATTTGATGTATAGATTAGCACGGGGCAATAGCCGTGGCGCGGTACGTTTGTATCGAGACAGACTTCCAGAACGAAGGTGTCACGACAGGAAGACGTTAGAAGCAATTGATCGGCGTCTTAGGGAGCACGAAACATTACAGCCTATGACTCGCGACTGGGGAAGACCTAAAACGATGAGGACACCTGCAATGGACGAGGCAATTCTTCATGCAGTTGACGATAACCCTAATGTCAGCGTCAGAGAAGCTGCTGCTGTACAAGGTAGCGTTGACCACGTCACTGTATGGAGAGTGCTACGGGAGAACCAGTTGTTTCCCTGTATACATAAATGATCGGACGGACAGCGAGAACTGTAATATACAGCTGTTTGCTGATGACGTTGTGGCGTACGGAAAGGTGTCGTCGTTGAGTGAGGAGGATACAAGACAGAATTTCTAGTTGGTGTGATGAGTGGCAGCGTGCTGTAGATGTAGAAAAATGTAAGACAATATGGATGAGTAGGAAAAACAACGCTGTAACGTTCGAATACAGAATTAGAAGAGTGCTACTTGATACAGTCACACCGATTAAATATCTAGGCGTAACATTGCAAAGCGATATAAAATGGATTGAGCACGTTAGGTTGGCAGTAAGGAAGGCGAATGATCGACTTCGGTTTATTGGGAGGATTTTGGGAAGGTGCAGCTGCTCTACAAAGGAGACCGCGTATAGAACGCCAATCCGACCCGTTCTTGAGTACTGCTCGAGTTTTTAGGATCCCTACCAGGTCGGATTAGAAGAAGACATCGATACATTTCATCGGTGTGCCGCTAGATTTGTCACTGGTACGTTCCATCATCACTCAAGTATTACGGCGTTGCTTCGTGAACTCAAATGGGAGTACCTAGAGGGAAGACGGCGCTTTTCGCGAGGCACTGTAGTGGAAGTTAGATAACCGGCTTTTGAGGCTGACTGTGTATCGATTCTACTGCTACCAACGTACGTTTAGCGTAAGGACCACGAAGATGAGATGAGAGAAATTAGGGCTCGTGTAGAGGCTTACAGATATTCGTTTTACCCTCGCTCTACGTGCAAGTGGAACAGGTAAGGAACTGGTTAGTAGTGGTACGTGAGAACCTCCGCTATGCTCCGTCGGTGGGTTGCAGAGTATGTATGTAGATGTAGAGACCGATGTCTTAATATGTTCATTCCAAGGAGCATCTTCAAAAGTTGTTCATGCAAAGGAAGACATCCAGTAATATTATTAGTGTCAGTTTAATACCTAATTACCGGGTGCGAACTGGTTTCTCTCAAAAAGAAAAGATCATTTTTTAAACAGATTTTCGTACTGAGTGGAAGAAACATCTGTTACATCAGAGCGATTTTTTCCTCTATGAGAGGAATTGGCTCTTCGTAACACGTTGACGACCACGATTCTGTTAAGAGCAACGTTGACCTGCCATTACTGACACATTTAGAGTTAGGGTGTGGCGACAGAGCAAGACAGATGGTTCATTGTGTTTCATGGCCTTGTACAAGTTCCCCCTACTTTCTCCTGACGTTCTGGCTCCAAAGTCCGCAAAGCGGGAGATATCGAGTGAGCAGCGTACTTGCTTCACCAGCCGCCAATCTTTGATGTAATACATCAGCAGACAGTTCCTCGTTATTCAGTGTTTCTTATTTTTTATTTCATGTAAACATGTAATAACTCACTAAGCTACATGATTTAGATTCTGGGTATTAAAAGTAATAAACCTTCTTCCTCTTTTCAACTGTAATTGTATGGGAAAAGTGTAGAAGCTATTAAAAACAAGACTGGAGGAGGGAAAAGTGTGATTCGACATTTACACTCAGTTCTTTAGAGAAATACAAACATAAACGAAACTGAAAGGACCATATAAAAACAATAGTAGAAAGCATATGTATATACTGTTTGGAAGTATGGGAAATAGGAAAAGGAGAGAAAGATCAACTTCTGTCCATTAAAGCAGATTACTAGAAACCAAGTGCTGGAGCTCAGGATGAAACCATGTCACAAACGGAAAAGTCACAAAAATTATGGAAGCTGAAGGAAACATATTGGAGGCAATTGAAAGGAAGAGGATGCTATGTTATAGCTACATAGAACGAATGGATGGTAATAGATGGCCGAAGAAGGTATGGAAGTGAATCCCTTTGGAAAAAGGGAAATATGGGAGACAGATTTCAAAGAAGCTATGGACTCCAGGAATATCCAAGAGGGGGACTGGGAAGATCGTATACTATGCAAGTTGAGGAACGAGAAATGGCTTTAGCGGTAAACAACTCGTAAGTACAGGGCGAGGCAAAGTTTGAGAACTGAGTGGCTGCCGTTGGGTGGTGGTGGTGGGGGGGGGGGGGGATTTATGTAGATGGGTCGAAGTTTTATCAGCATGGAGCGTTGGCAAGTGCGTTTGCTGTAAAGGTGTGTTGCAAAAACTCGGATAATTTTGTTGCAGCTTAACGCTCTTTTCGTCGGAAGTTTAATTCCCCCCCCCCTTCCGCCCCGATCATCTGTGCCACTTCCAATCCAGGTGAAGAATACTCCTCTAGCAGCGTGGTGCAGCATGCCGTAGTGCTGCAGTATCAATGGATTTACTTAGACACACATTTTCTGCTCGTCTCATCAGCAGGAATGAAGATATTCCGTGGCCTCCCCTTCCACCAAATTTATTGGCTCCAGACTTTTTTCTTTGGGTTTATCTCAAGTCCAAGCTTTTCCAGAAAAACCATCCAAGAACCAGACGTGATCTGAAGGAGCGAATGCACCAAGAAAGAGATATTTTGTGGGAGATGCTACGCAACGTCATGGGCGGATTCACCCCTTGTGCGCGAAACGAAGGAAGCTCTCTGAGTGATATCACATTCAAAAAAGTGATCGTTTCAACACAGACTAACTTCGAATCATGTACACTAGGTTCACGTAAAAAAATATTGCTTAAATTTCCAGTTTGTGGGAAACTTCTTTAACTTACCAAATGATTGCCTCGCCCCGTATAAATATTTCAACTTCAGCTATATGAAAGAGTTAGACGTTCGTTATCGCTGCAAGTCATTTCCTTTCATTGTTACGTCTACATCATCAAGTTGGCGCTTACTCTCTTGGTTGGTTGGTTGGTTGGTTGATTTGGGAGAGGGGACCAAACGACGAGGTCATTGGTACCATCGGACAGGGGAAAAATTGGGAAGGAAGTTGGTCGTGGCCTGTCAGAGAAACCATCACCGTATTTGCCTGACGCGATTTGAGGAAATCACGGAAAACCTAAATCAGGATGGTCGGACACGGTTTTGAACCGCCGTCCTCCCGAATGCGACTCCAGCGAGCTAACCACTGCGCCGCTTCGCTCTTACTCTCTAAGCAGCGTTCCTCTCCACGAAGCGCATGACAGGAGAGAAGTCGTTGTGGTTAGAGTACGGGAGGAGAAGGAGGACTAGGATTCCGATTCTGCCAGCTTCAGGTTTATCTATCGCTTTGTTACTTCTGGTTGGTGCGGGAATGGTCCATTATAAGAGGCCGTAACCGGTTTCCTGCCCCGGTCATGTCCAGTCCGAGACAATGCCCCTCGTCTAACGTCTTCGACATCGAATGGACCTTTAAACCGAAACTTCCATTTACGTTTTTATGTTCCTCTAACTATGATGCAGCGCTCACTTCCATTATTGCTTGCAACAGTCCTCCTCCCCCTGCCCCACGAAACTGCGTCAAGAAGCGCTCTGGCTGTAGTTCGTTAAGCTGTAAATCACCATCAGTCAACAAACGGCGCGAGGTAGTGAGACACTGAACTCGACTTATGAAGTACGGCGGTTCAGATTCCCGTCCCGCCATCAGATTAATGTTTTCTGAGGTTTCCCTTAAATCAATTCAGTCGAATGCCGGTATGGTTCCCTTGAAAAGAACTAGGCCGATTTCTTCCGCTATACTCCCAAAATCAGAACTTGTGCTCCGTCTACGATGGGCCTAATGATCTCGTCGTCGACCAGACGTTAAACCCTTATCTTCTTTCATTCCAACAACCAACAACGACCTGTCAGGAAATCTCAAAACAGCGGACAGACCGCTGCTGTGTACAAGATTCACTCTAGAAACAACCCCTAGGCTGCAGCTAATTCCATTGCCCGTGACGTCCTATCTTCCAGAAACGTTTGACAGGCAAGGTACCCAGGAGAGCTTCTGTGGAATTTTGAAAGTAGGGCTGGTGTACTGGCAGAATAGTTACTGTGAAGGCGGCTGCTTCTGTATTTCAGTCAATAAAACTCCCGGTCCAACCGTAGTCTGCATCTCTCAGGAAGTTTCACAATAGCCCACACTCTGCTGCAAACAGGAAGACTCATTCTGGTCAATAACGGTAAGGAACAGCGGTGTGGTAATTATTACTGCTTACGTCGACACGCCGTGGCACGGAGATTATTACATTACTGCTGGTTGAATGAAGATAATAGTCGTGCCACTGGACTCAGCACTTTGTCATGGTCACATCGTTTAAGGGTTGTCGACGAATTACGCACGTGTCCAGCTACTCACACTGAATATGAGGAACAGGCGTTATTACTCGAAACTTAAATGGCTGTTTATAAGTTCTGAGTACCGTCTGCTAGACAATGACAGCGACCGCCTCAACGATAATCGTCTTCAATAAAACGCCGGACGCGTTCATTAACGAAAGGTCTGACGCACGCTGTCCTCGGTACAGCTTAAAGGAACACGGACAGACGCACGAACGAACTTCAAAATGAACAACACGCTCTTTTACGATGGGAGTCCATAAGCTTGCTGTACGCGGCAGTAAAATTTTTGTAAACATGTGAGACGCGCAGTATGAATTTGCTACAGAATCCACTGGCCCTTGGCTTCTAGCACATTTCGACAACGTTACCTGGCAAAAGAAGTTAAGCATCCAGCATAAGTGGAGGAAGCGGAATGAAACTTCACGGGCTGAGAGGGTATGTGACATTACTGTAGTGGATACAAATCAAGTCAAATTTATAAAAAAATAACTTCGTGATATGAGCCCACTTGTTAGTATGGCGTTACATCATCTGTGGGCTGCATGCACTGATTCGGTTCGGTTCTGAAGTGTATCCTCTCCCGAGACAAGCTATAATATATTTTATGTTCAGAAATTGAAGTCCCGCCTGATGGAAGTCGTCTCTAATGTAACATCATATATTGCCTTGATTTACTTTCCTCTGCTAGACACTTCTGTAACAATTAAATCTGCAACAGTTTACCTGTCAATATTAAATTCAAGTTATTCAAAAACAGTAATGATCTGAAGCATTTTGGTGTAGTTTAAGCGCTCAAAATTCGCGAGTGAGCTCTTTGGACGTCACGCTACGCGGCGCTACGTTCTATCACGGCTGCTTCCGCAGATTCGCGCGCTCGGCAGGAAGGACTGTACAAACCGCTGTTAGAAGCGGCCCTTTGTGCTTCTTACCATTTTCTAAAAATACTTGCAGTGCGCCTTGGCAGCTAAAATGTAGTCAGTGCATGTCTTCCTGTGTGAAAAATTTCACGGTAGGCTTCGACGTGTCACATTGGACTAATTCCATTTGTTTCCTGAGTCAAAGCGACTCAAAATTTTATGTTACTTTTAGCTCCTTATCTGAAGCAACACTGTGGTATGATTTTTTTTGTTTTTCGAGAGCACAAATACCTATAAATATATCAGTCACTGATATTATTGATAAAGATATAGAGTTTTTTTCCTGCGATGAAAAGGCTGTATAAATTGCTGTTGCTTTGGCTGCTGCTACACGCACAATTCAACAATCCTTCAGTACCCTAGGAAGAGTACAACTGTGGCTGTGTTCTACAATGTGTGACTACAGGTTATGTGAGTTGTGTATGCTAAGAGTTCACAAAAGGAAAGTGACTGAAAAATCCAGTTTTACCAATTCAGTTATTGTCAAATTTGGGCAACAGCGTAAACAACTCTTGGTTGCTTTCAAATAAGATCGGGTGTAATGTTACATTTTGTGTGGTTTCATATCAAATTCAAATGGCTCTACGCACTATGGGACTTAACATCTGAGGTTAGCAGACCCCTAGACTTAAACCTAACTAACCTAAGGACATCATACACATCCATGCCCGAGGCAGGATTCGAACCTGCGACCGTAGCAGCAGCGCAGTTCCGGACTGAAGCGCCTAGAACCGGGTTTCATATCACATGTGGTTCTTCACAGTTAATCAGTGAATACAAATTTATGACATTTAAAGCAATTACTAAATATCTAACTCCGTGTCTCATGTTAGATAGCGGTTTGCTTTGCCTAACTTTTCACGAAGTCGGAATTGTATGTAACCCCGACGGGCCAGGAATATGTTCATCGTCATTCATCGATAAATGCTTCATTAATTAATCCTGGACACAGGTTCACCGAGCAGATACAGTGCAACTGTTTGAACGTTGCGGCTGGAAGCAGTTGAAACATGACGTCATATTCTCGAAGACTATCAACTGATGGCGATATATATCGAGCACAACTAGGATGCACAGTGACACTGATACGGGGTAAACACGCTAGCACCTGTTGATTAGAATAAATCCTGTGCACAAATTGTGACATAGTCAAGAAAAAGTGTTCAGCGGTCCGGTGTAACTGTCTCTGTGCTCATGTGCAGTACGTACGTTTCAGTGGTGCTCTTTGCCTACCACAATTTTATTTGTTTGACAAAACGGAAACGGATAACGAATTTGACTATACCATCACGTGTAGCGGCGTCTACTCGGGTTTGAAAATGGTCATTGGCGACCTGATTTCAAATACACATTGTGATCTAAGACTGGAATTACAATAAAACAAGTTCATGATTGTAAGAGATTATGATTAAAAACTTGAATATCAAACAGTATTTTGTAAAAAAATGATTTCTCATTGTAAGTTTCCAAAAATCGAAACAGGAGCAGGGGAAAGGTGAAAGGGGGGGGGGGGGGGGGGGGAAGCGCTCGTATGGTTGAAGAGATGCGTTCCGGCACGTAAAATTTTAGAAATTAAGCACTGTATGAAAGTATGCCATTACAAGGCAACGGTAAATAAAAATTTTATAAAAAACGCGTCGTACTTGGTATAAGCATAGAGTCTGATGTTTTGTCAGGTTCTTGTGGTGTAAAGGTTAAGAGCATGGAGATATAAAAGTAATGAAATGTGAAGTAGTGGGTTCACGTCTAATCTTTTCCTCTTTTTTTGTCGTCGCATTATCAATTTTATAGAAGTATGTTTTGTAATATTTGATGTTATATGTATACATATGAGAGTGCAAGAGTAATTTGTCGTTGTCCATAATTTACAAATTAAACATGAAACACCGAAATGAGTGAAGACAAAAGAAGTTGGTCATGTGGTAAAACAAACCACCACTCAGAATAAAAGGCACAGAGAAGACTGATACATTTGCAAAAGAATTAAAATATAACTTAGTCTCTGTCATGTATAAAGTACAAAATAAAATTTAAAGGTTCTTTCAGGACACTTCTTTTCCAAACAAGAATGCTTTAATTAAAGTACATCTTTAACTACAGATGTGACGTTTCTCATAATTTTATTACAGCAAATTGTACTAATACCGACGCTTTTTCCAAGAGATCCCCAATGTGCCGGTGATTTGTAACAGCATTAAATTCCTAGGAGATAAATGAGCTGGCACTTTAATACGGCTGCTAGAATGGTTGTCGACCTTTTTTAGCTACAGACCAACTCCTGAGACTGGTTTTCAGAGCTTCTTAAGTTGTTGAGACACCATAATGAAAAATGTCGAATGTATACCGTATGTTAAATGGATTCCGTCATGGTTGGCTTCGGCTTGCTTTTTGCTTGTAAATCAGCAACTCGCCTCACATTCAGGATCGATGAAATCGTATTAGAAAAAACAGTTAATACAACTTTTTCAGTAAGTTTCGCAATTAATTCTTGTAAACTCTTTAATATCACCCTTATCCACAGCGCAATGGACACGAATGCAGAGCTTTACACATTTATAAACAACGTAGCTCTGAGATCAACGTACCCTGCAATAAAGAAAAAAGTAGAACCTCTAGTTCTCTCTAACTGCGGCGAATGTTGTTGTTTCGATCGTCAATCTGACCTCATATGATGTGAACCGTACGACCTCGAATGTTGATAGGTAGGCCTTTCCGTCTTTGGCGGCGCAGTGGTTAGCACAGTGAACTCGCATTCAGGAGGACGGCGGTTCAAACCCGCGTCCGGCCATCCAGCTTTGGGTTTTCCGTGATTTCCCTAAAACGCTTCAGGCAAATGCCGGGATCGTTCCTTTCAAAGAACAAGGCCGATTTCCTTCCCCATGCTTCCCTAATCTGAGCTTAAGGTCCGTCTCTAATGACCTAGTTGTCGACGGGACGTTAAACACTAATCTCTCCCTCCTTCCGTCTCTGATACAGCTGTGACGTCAGAATAACGTCACCTACGCATAAAATCTTGTGAATTGAGTAATAACCGAAGAATGGGACCTCTCCCCACGTCGCCGCCATATTCGCCGACAACGGTCATCCGCGATCGTCCAAGACCGCGTGATTCATCGCTGAACACAGTGCAATACATCAGCAGTTCGTGCTTTCCAGTCACGACATCACTCCAAACACAGCCTCTTAATGGCAACCTACGCGTGGGATACTAATTGCCTAGTCGGACTGCTGTTAATGCAATGGTTCGGGATGAATTACTTGAGCTCGGATGGCGGGCGCAGATGCGAAGAGGTTACATTGTTTTTGATGCACAATAAGGCGATCTTCCTTTTAGTGGTCGGGCGTGCTTGACTAGAATCTTGAGGAGTATGCTTGCCCTCACGTTCCTATGCAGTCCAACGTCGGGTCGAATGCTTCACAAATCTGGATACTGCACGATTCGACCAGCCGGCTAAATGGAACCCACAATGAGGTTCATTTCATACTCTGGCAAGTGCTGACGATGCTGTCTCACATGAGTACGTAGCATCTCAGTCTCCTTTAGAGAGATCACTTAACATCTGAAGTTGTTTACGGCCCTTAAATACGCTACGTAGCCTGGTAATATCAGTATAAGCTAACAACAGTAATGCATTCTGGTGGCGGTTCTATGTGCCACAGACAACTGCAACTCTAATCTTTTACATATCCGCCAATAATGTGTATGTGTACTAAGTTAAACTGGCATTCGACAAAGTCTTCTGTGGGCTTCACTTGTTTGTCAGGCATTATGTATAGTTCCATCTCCTACGTCCCACTCAGGCTGATATGTGCTGGCTGCGTGCTGTAGGCAGCAGTTCAAACATTCATGCGACGCTATTTTATTTTATATTATGCGTTAGCCGTTTTATTAACTACGAGGGCGTGCTAGAAGGTAATGCCTCCTTTTTATGTGAAAAATCTAAATCATTTTATATAAAATAAACGTTACTAATATTCCACGTCTTTATTCTTTATGTCCACATATTTGCCGCACTCCCCGCTAGAGGGCTCCGAACTGTAGTGTGTAACATGGCGCCATGTAATGCAACTATGTCGGTGCGTGAGAAGCAGCGTAGTGTAATCAAGTTTCGAATTCGAAGAGTTCGTCCGCACGTGGAGCACCCTCTCCTTCATCACGACAATGCCAGACCGACCACACTCGAACGCTGCGACCTTTGTAGCAATCAGGAGCTTTGGGTCGATCATCCTCCATACATCCCCGATCTGGCCACATTTGATTTTCATCTGTTTCCAAAACTTAAAGAACACCTTCGAGGACTTCACTGTGATAGTGATGAAGCGATGCAAGTAACGGCGAGGTTGTGGCTCCGACAACAAAGTCAAGCATTAAACTGATCTCTCGTGTTCGTCGCTAGGGTGACATGAACAATGAAGATGTAAAATGTTAATAACGTTGGCTGTGGTAACGGTAGCTACGATGCCACAACGTAGGTCCGCTCTGTTAGGTTGGCACTACGAGAGACACAGACGACAGCTGGCCCGGTGCTGTCGAGGTCTACGAGCTCCGCGACTGCTTCAGCCCCATTTCATCAGGTGCAGCCAGCCAGGACACTTCGCTTCAAAATCGCACCCACGTACAAAGTTGTGTATTCGTCTTGCTAGAGTAAAGATGATTTGACAAGCAGTACCGGCGTAATTTTCCTTTTCCCGTTCCTACCCACGCGCCGCCTCCCAGGCGGGATACAAAATTGCCTTTATTCGAAAAGGTTTAAGAGTTCACAAAAAAACTCGGAGGAATTAATTTTCAGCACGCCTTCGTAGATTAGCTACTTGCTGAGCGCCACATTATAACCGCGCGGAGTGGCCATGCGGACAGAGGCGCAATGTCACAGATTGCGCGGCCCCTCCCTCCGGAGGTTCGAGTCCTCCCTCTGGCATGAGTGTGTGTGTTGTTCTTAGCATAAGTTGGTTTAAGTAGTGTGTAAGTCTAGGGACCGATGGCCTCAGCTGTTTGGTTCCTTAGCAATTCACACACCTCCGCACTTTTGCCACATTATATTGAACATGGACAGTGTCTTGAAAGGAGGATATAAGATGAACATCAACAAAAGCAAAACGAGGATAATGGAATGTAATCGAATGAAGTCGGGTGATGCTGAGGGAATTAGATTAGGAAACGAGACACTTAAAGTAGTAAAGGAGTTTTCCTGTTTGGGGAGCAAAATAACTGATGATGGTCGAAGTAGAGAGGATATAAAATGTAGACTGGCAATGGCAAGGAAAGCGTTTCTGAAGAAGAGAAATTTGTTAACATCGAGTATAAATTTAAGTGTCAGGAAGTCGTTTCTGAAAGTATTTGTATGGAATGTAACCATGTATGGAAGTGAAACATGGACGATAAATAGTTTGGACAAGAAGAGAATAGAAGCTTTCGAGATGTGGTGCTACAGAAGAATGCTGAAGATTAGATGGGTAGATCACATAACTAATGAGGAGGTATTGAATAGAATTGGGGAGAAGAGGAATTTGTGGCACAACTTGACTAGAAGAAGGGATCGGTTGGTAGGACATGTTCTGAGGCATCAAGGGATCACCAATTTAGTATTGGAGGGCAGCGTGGAGGGTAAAAATCGTAGAGGGAGACGAAGAGATGAATACACTACGCAGATTCAGAAGGATGTAAGTTGCAGTAGGTACTGGGAGATGAAGAAGCTTGCACAGGATAGAGTAGCACGGAGAGTTGCATCAAACCAGTCTCAGGACTGAAGACTGCAACAACAACAACATAATGAACATAGTGACGGTGGTTACACTCAGGTAGAAATCAGCTACAAATAATTTTCACGTGAATACTTGCGTCGGGAAACACATGTTAAGGCAATAGTAGTTTCAAGCAATACTGAATAATTTATTGACAGTTATTAAAAGAAATAATCTGTTCGCGTTATTGTCGTCCGGGATCAAGAACAACGTGTCTGTCTTCGTTACACCAGCTCGGTCCTGAATTTGATACACAGCTGACACCTCACACCCAACGAGTTTGGCAGATCTTCGCACGGACCATGCAGTCCAGTACAGGCCCACAGTACGACCTTATCTAAATTCAATTAATTTGCTCGTAGTGGCTAGCGTGGTATATCTGCAGTTTGATTGCCCCAGCTTTCGATAATCGAAACATCAGATTACTCTTTCAGCAAGTCAAATACTTTTTGTGGGATCAGCGTTTTCAGGCACTGTGTGGCAGATACTGCAACCACGGCTAGACGCTCAGATTTGTTGTCTTCACTGCTCTCTCTATCATTGCTCTATAAAAACGCAGTGTTTCTACGTAGCCTTTTTTTAGCGATTAATATTTTTATTTTTGCCTGAGAGTATAATCGAGGGCCAGCAGATTGAAAGTGGTCGCTGGGTGGCAAAATAGCTTTCCTGCTAACTCTGAGACTATCTCTGCTTCCCAGGAGAGGGTCCTGCGTATTCGGTGCAGCCGCTTCTGTTTGAGCGACTCACTGGCGAAGTTTCGGCAACATGCCAGACTTATTTTTAGTATTTAATACAGAAATGGAAGGCGGCGACCTCTGTCGAAGTGTCTTTTTCCAACAGGCAACTGTCAGTGCCTTGCCATTCCCTATCGAGTCATACCGTATCACAAAAGCAGAATCCACAGTATGTCACTCAGCAACTACCCTGGAAACCATAACAATCGAAGGTTGCCCATCTAACGGCTTTCACGAGCAACAAAAATTTGATTTTTAATATTTCGAGTAATTATTGACCGAATATAAAAATTTATGGTTCAAATGGCTATGAGCACTATGGGACTTAACATGTGAGCTCATTAGTCCCCTAGACTTAGAACTACTTAAACCTAAGTAACCTAAGGACATCACACACATCCATGCCCGAGGCAGGATTCGAACCTGCGACCGTAGCAGCAGCGCAGTTCCGGACTGAAGCGTCTAGAACCGCCCGGCCACATCGGTCAGCATAAAAATTTATAATGCTGTCCTAATCAACTAATTAAACGGTATAACCTTGTGTTAAAAGTTTAACACAATAAGACAAGTATTATAGGTATAAACTGAGTGTATGTCTTGGGGCGGCGTAACTGACAGCGCGCGAATTACACAGTCTTCTAACCAAACTTCGTGCCTACGGAGTATCGCCACAGTTGTGCGGCTGGATTCGTGATTTCCTGTCAGAAAGGTCACAGTTCGTAGTAATAGACGGAAAGTCATCGAGTAAAACAGAAGTAATATCCGGCGTTCCCCAAGGAAATGTTATAGGCCCTCTATTGTTCTGATCTATATTAATGACATAGGAGACAATCTGAGTAGCCGTCTTAGATTGTTTGCAGATGATGCTGTCATTTACAGTCTTGTTCAGTCATCAGATGATCAAAACCACTTGCAAAACGATTTAGATAAGACATCTGTATGGTGCGAAAAGTGGCAATTGACCCTGAATAAGGAAAAGTGTGAAGTTATTCACATGAGTACTAAACGAAATCAGCTAAATTTCGATTACGCGATAAGTCACACAAATCTGGAAGCTGTAAATTCAACTAAATACTTAGGGATTACAATTACAAATAACCTAAATTGGAACGATCACAGAGATAATATTGTGGGTAGAGCAAACCAAAGACTGCGATTCATTGGCAGAACACTTAGAAGGTGCAACAGGTCTACCAAAGAGGCTGCTTACACCACGCTTGTCCGCCCTATTCTGGAATATTGCTGTGCGGTGTGAGATCCGCATCAGGTGGGGCTGACGGATGGCATCGAAAAAGTACAAAGAAGGGCAGCTCGTTTGGTATTATCGTGAAGTAGGGGAGATAGTGTCACAGACATGATTCGTGAATTGGAGTGGCAATCATTAAAACAAAGGCGTTTTTCGTTGCGACGTGATCTTCTCATGAAATTTCAATAACCAGTTTTCTCCTCCGATTGCGAAAACATTCTGTTGGCACCCACCTACATAGGGAGAAATGATCATCACGATAAAATAAGAGAAATCAGGGCTCGCACAGAAAAATTTAAATGGTCGTTTTTCCCGCGTGCCGTTCGAGAGTGGAACGGTAGAGAGACAGCTTGAAGGTGGTTCATTGAACTCTCTGCCAGGCATTTTATTGCGAATAGCAGAGTAATCACGTAGATGTAAATGTAGATGCAGTTTATTCATCCAGTATTTGAGAATGAGAGAACCTAGCGACATGCAACAAACTATACACATAATTTCAAATCTTACGAAAGTTATCAAATGAATTCGCAATTGCGAATAAGGACCACCATCAGGTGTTGAATGGAATGACGACAATGAAAATTCGTGCCCTACCGGCAGTCGAAACCGGATTTCCCGCTTATCGCGAGCGGTACCCTTATCATTTGGCTACGACTCAGAGCCAATCCCAAACTTCCATATGTCGTCAACCATGCGTCTACGACCTCTACTAGTACACCCGTTATGTATATTCCCGTACAGTTTAGACGTTGTACTTCAAAGTCACTTGCCTGGTATCGCAACTGCGAATTCATTTGATGTGTTTTATAAGGGCTGTGATCGCTGCAGTGCCTGTTTCTTTGGACACGCATGCATGCATGTCCAAACGAACTTTGCATCGTAATCAGAACAACACAGGCACTGCGATATCGTATTTACAAAACGTTTTCACACTGACCTCCACCCCCTCCTCCCCCGTCACAAAATGATGAAAGGAAAACGGTTTGTCGCTAGCTACATTTCCGTTGTTCATGCAGTAAAACTTCAGCATCAGACATGCTGTTTTAATTTATTAATTCTTTACTACCAACTGTGTTCGCAACACAATTTGCAGACAATATCCACATATACTACTGAATGTACCTGCAAAATTATATCGTTGCACATCAGGAGATATGACGTTTTAGATGCGTAAAAAACTAGTAGCTTAAAATGGCGCACAGTAAAACTTCAACATCAGGAATGATGTTTTAATTTATTTATTTTCTACTAATTCTGTTCGCAACCCACTTTGCGGACACTGTCGAAAATAATTTTACACTGTGACAGACGCACACACATACGACACCGAACTGAGTATGACAACACAGGAAAAAAATCTGTGACAACCGGAAGACTGGTCCATACTGAATGACGCAAATAATAATGTCGTGTGACGAGGGCCTCCCGTCGGGTAGACCGTTCGCCTGGTGCAAGTCTTTCGATTTGACGCCACTTCGGCGACCTGCGCATCGATGGCGATGAAATGATGATGATTAGGACAACACAACAGCCAGTCCCTGAGCGGGACCGGAAATCGAACTCGGGCCCTTAGGATTAACATTCCGTCACGCTGACCACTCAGCTACCGGGGGCGAACACACTGACTGACGTAATCGATAATGTGTTATACCGGGAGTAGACGACATTCCGTTAGAACTACTGACAGCCTTCTACTGACTCCTCCATCTGGTGCGGAAGATGTACGAGACAGGCGAAATACCCCCAGACTTCAAGAAGAATGTAATGCTTCCAATTCCAAAGAAAGCAGGGGCTGACGGATATGAAAACAATACTGACCCTATGACTTATCTTAGATGATAGATTAAAGAAAGGCAAATCTATGTTTACAGCATTTATAGACTTAGAGACAGCTTTTGACAGTGTTGACTGGAATACTCTCTTTGAAATTCTGGAAGTAGCAGGGGTAACATACAGGGACCGAAAGGCTGTTTACAACTTGCGCAGTAATAGGAGAGGCATGATGTTAAGGATTTAGGTCTGTAATTTTAAGGGTCCGTTCTTTTACCCCTGTACACAGGAGTAACCTGCGATTTTTCCAGTTGCTAGGACTTTGCGATGGACTAGAGATTCGTGGTAAATGCAAGCTATGCAAGAGGACATTGACATAAAACCGAATTGCGATTTCGTCCCGACCTGGCGACGTACCGGTACCTGTTTTCAACTCTTTCAGTTGCTTCTCAATGTCAGGTAGCCTACTTCTACGTCCTCCATACGGAAGTCTGTGCGACGGTGAAAGGATTGTATGTTTGTATGATACTCCTGCGTGAATGATTTCTTAAATGCGAAGTTTAAAAATTCGGCTTTCCTTTTACTGTTTTCTGTTGCTACACCAGACTGGTCAACGAGTGACAGGACCAGAATTTTCTCGAGTTCACGGCAAGATTTTTAAAAAAAATGGTTCAAATGGCTCTGAGCACTATGGGACTTAACATCGATGGTCATCAGTCCCCTAGAACTTAGAACTACTTAAACCTAAATAACCTAAGGACAGCACACAACACCCAGCCATCACGAGGCAGAGAAAATCCCTGACCCCGCCGGGAATCGAACCCGGGAACCCGGGCGTGGGAAGCGAGAACGCTACCGCACGACCACGAGATGCGGGCCAAGATTTTTCGCTAAGGTGTGACGATCGAAGTTGGTGTACGCTTCGTGCATTGCTATTTTTACAGAAGCACTCTTACAACCTCTGCTTCCTCAGAATTTTCCTAATTTTGTTATTAAACCACGGTGTTTCTTTTCCGTTCTTAATCCACTTACCCGGTACATATTTCTCCGGAGTGCGATATACAGTCCGTTACTTTTGCCCATAATTTCCCTTTGTCCATCAAACTGGAATTAAATGATATCCATTCATTGTCTAAGGCGGATGCTAACAACTGATAATCTGCTCTTTCCAGCACAAATAATGTCCTAGACTTGTTGATGGATTTATTAAGTAACCATGTATGATGACATCATGCTAATTAATCCCCGTTTCTGTACCGACACTGTCGATGAGGTCGGGTCTATTCGACGATACAACTGAATTGAAGAACTAGCTGGTCAAGACAGTTTTCAGGAAACGTGTTCAGCACTACTGCACAAGACTGTCTGTACCAATTGCAGAGAACCCATTTTCGTCCTAGTCTACACTCTGTAGGTTAAAGACGCCTCCAGCTAACATTGCATGCTCTGGGCGTTTCCGCGCAACTGATCGTATGCTTCCTTTGTATGATTCTACAACTGTTACCGCGGAAACGAGTGGCCGGTAAAAAGACCCGACGATTAATTTGAGTTCATCTAGATCGGTTACTCGTGTCCAGATTTCACAGACTCGATTTCAACCCCTATAGGGCCAATATTTTTGTCGAGTGCAACGAACACTGCCCCTCCTATGGCGTCTAACCTGTCTTTACGATATACGTTAAGTGTTTCCTAGCTTTTTTGCTTCGGGTTTCATCTAACTGTCGGTTCTGAGTATAATTTGAGCACGATAACTTTACTGGAGGCCAGTAAATTCTGAAACTTTGTTACGAATGCTCTGATAATTTACTATACTTTGCACGCCGTTTGATGTTGCTCTCTGCGTATCGTATGGCGTGCGTTCATCACACGACCCCAATCTATAAAAATGGGTCTGAACACTATAGGACTTAACAGCGGAGGTCATCAGTCGCCTAGAACTTAGAACTACTTAAACCTAACTAACCTAAGGACATCACACACATCCATCTCGAGGCAGGATTCGAACCTGCGACCGTAGCGGTCGCGCGGTTCCAGACTGAAGCGCCTAGTACCGCTCGGCCACAGCGGCCGGCACCTCAAACTATTGCGTAGCCAAAAAATAAAAGTACTCTGCTATCCGACACTCTTCTTCCTGTGTGGAGTGCACCGCCTGCCTATACTACAACTGACGGTATGTTAACGGTATCCACTCTACTGACCTTTTTTTTTTTTTTTTGCTTGCCTTTATTGTTGTCTTAGATTTGCTCAGATATCATTCCACTTACTTTATTTACTATGAGAATCATCACAAAGATATGCAGCTGCTACAATTATTTCTTTCACAAATAAATGTAAGCTGTATGTTTGCACTTTACAAAGATTTAGACTCTCCGCAGTAAACGTTTGAAAAGATGATGAGATATACGAACGTCTTATCACAGCGTCGCGTACGCACCAGTGTTGTCAAGTTCGAAATTGAATAATCTTGTGCTTATTTGACAAGAGACAAGGAGAACTACGAAATAGAAGTGAGCTTTGGAAAATTCTCATGCAGCACACTATCAGGGTCAGTCCACCATCTGTTTAGTTCAGTGCACGAAAATAACTACAACGTTTTTAATTTCCCTTGTTTGTAAATATTGAATGGATTTTCCTTTAGCTCAATAAGTAGCTAACTTACTTCAAGTGTAATGTACACTGAGGTTAAATGAGAATAGTAAAGCTAAAAAAGAATACTTTTTTTGCAGGAAACGAGTTTAAACATTTATCATTTTCGCACATAGTAACACAGGGTACGTTTCTTACAGAATAATATCGAAATTATGAAAGTATTATACCATATAAAACAGTTTCTTGTTTTCACACTAAATGGATATGCTTACGATGTTAACGACTTCTTCCTTCGCTTGTTGGTGGTATAATTTCATATTTAAGGAGCGAAAGAAGAGAAACTGTGTTTTGTTACATTATTACCCATTTATTACTAACCAGTTTTCGGCTACTTAGGCCATCAGCAGGTAACTACTACGCACTGAACACCAATTGTCAACAGTTCAAGGCCCACTTTACTTTACAGAATAAGTGTACGACAGCAGTGGTCTGGCAGTGAAATCTGAATACAAGAAAACATGGTGCAAAAATAGGTATTTTTAATTCACTTATAATTTGTGGGTGGGCCTCGTAACATACTAGTCAAGTGCACGCCTGGAAACCAAAACTTTTTTTGACATTGCAAAGTAATAATTACATTCGAGAAATTTCAATCAAAAACTAAGATTAACCTCTTGTAGCTGGGGTTCCAGTCACGTAAATTTTTTTAATGACGCCACGGCCGCCTTTTGACTATAAAATTATTTATTTGTAAAACCCAATATTGCAATTTCGACTGTGAGGTCAGTATTAAGTGGAAATAACTGCTCATTAGCACATGTCAAAAGGTAAAAATTATCTTATATGGCATGATAAACTAGCTGTTTTCATTGCATTTTGTTCCTGATTAAATTTTCTTGTGAGTACTGCAATCTTTGAACTGCATTGTGAATACGTTACTCGTAACATGCATTATTTTTGCATGCATCCGGTATACTGGATGGAGTAAGTGATTCCATTTTTTTTTTCTGTTTCGTATAAAGCAAAAGTTGATTTTGCCACATAGTGAGCTGTAGACATTAGTTCCTGCCTACGAATCCGTGTGTGAACTGCTCGATTAAAATGCATCGAAGTTATTATGGAGTTCTCCATTAAAAGCGAGAAAGTACGAAGACCTGGTGTGAGCTAAGGTAAAGTAGAATACGACAAAAATACTTAAAATTTATTTGTGTGTAGCAGTTCACATACAAATTTGTAGGCAAGAACAAATGTCCACAGAACAATATCCGGTGAAGCCATTTACTGTTTTAAATGAAACAAAAACATGGATTCATTTAATCCACCAAATATTACACATCTGAGCAGAACTCAAGCAGAATACAAACAACACATCACAATATAATTCAAAAAGTGAAATACACAAACCAAGTCGTAATCAGGAATACTATGCATTGAAAGCATCTTCTCTTTACTATGAAACGAAAACAGATATGGACGACTTTAAATCACCCAATACGATGGATGGATTGATAAGCGTGCAGAGCCCCAAGTGGCCTGACAGCGAACCAAAGTCGTGTTATCCGAAGTCTATTTAAGTTTAACCCCTGTGGGCTAGCATCCACAAAGACGTGCATGAAACCGAATTGTAGTCCTCAAACCGTGAAAAACGAAGATATTAGCAACCGCACAGAATCTTTGGTCATAGCACGATGCACGAAATGTCTAGTCGAGTTCTCATCACTTGTATTGTTTGCCCAAATGTGTTATAAACAAATACTGATGTAACAAAACGCAAATTTGTTTGAAGTATGTATATTAATTTCATAATAAAAGGGAAGTAGCAGTGAAAATGTTACATTTCCGAACATGATGGTTTCTTTAAAAAAAAAAATCGAAACCGGTCTTATAGGGAGCTGATCCTTAACCAGTTAATCAAGTGGTAATCTACATCCGATTTCACTGAGAGTGGTTACAACAAGCTATTTTCTTTCGTTGTGTCACTGGGACAGAGACCGTAACACGCGATCCTTGAAGAAAGCTGGAAGCAGTAGCACGACCTACTTCGCAAAGTCGCTCTCGGTGGGTTTTTGCAGCGGATACGATGCAATAAAAAGATAAGGCGCCACGATTCGGCAACAGCGCGCGGTCCCTGAGCGGCGTTCACGTGTCTGTGACACGTGAGTTGAGCTGCGGCCTCGGCCTCGGACACGCCGCACAGCTGGCAGCCCGTTCCCCTGGGCGCCTAGCCTGCAGCGGCTGTTGACGCGACGTGTTTACTGTTTGCTCGGCTGGGCTTGGCTCGGATAACGAGCAAGGCAACTGCGTCACGGCGCCCGTCGCAGGCGCCACAGCAGGGACCCACCAAGGGCTGCAGCGGGTAACTGTCCGCAACTTTCAAAACATGTCAGATATCGTAGTGAAATGAACTGCTCCAAAAAAGTTTTCCGCCACTTGCATATCTGCGAACTTCGTATAATTCGGGGGTCGATGTGAAAGAATAAGCCTTATGAAACCAAAAAACTGGAAGACACCGTTTTATAGTTTTTTTATCATCCAGTCATCTTTCAACACTTTATGTGCTGTCTTCAGTGGAATATACATTTATTTTCTTTTTAAAAAATTATTGTTACATGGTATCCTTTTTTGTAGGTTGTATGAATTTTTGGTCAAAATGATTTACATTTGCAAACTAGTTACGGCTATCAAAACACCTGGTGTATCCGGATACTACGCAGTTTTAAATGCTCTTTTTCAACAGCCGATTGCAAATTTAGAAAACAGTAAAAAAAAAAAGGTTTTTGGACTTCCATGTCAAATCGCTGTTCAGTGATGTGAAGTGTCATCTGACGGACTGAATTCGAAATGGGCATAAATTGGGAGAGATGAAAACAGATTGGCAAAACTTCGAGCGATCGTTGACTATCGTGGCACCGCGACTTTTCGCACATCGAGTCGGTCATGGTCGTGGGGCATCATTGATGTTATGTGTCATGAATAAAGAGAATGTTTCGAATATGCCTATAGGCTGATGAAGTAAATCGCCTAAATATATTGCTAAGTGACAGATCAAATCGGAAACGAGATCAACATATTTAGAGAGTACTAATTATTAGAGAGTACTTATCTGATAGAATGTGTGATTTCATGATCAATCGTTCGGGAGATGAATATTCAGAATTTTTGAAAATTATCAATTTTTTTTGCAATCCCTGCCCACAGCTGCGGAAATTATATTTTTCTTATTAAATATGATTTTGACTGGTGGAAGAAATAGATTTTCTGTACAATGTGTAGAGAATGCGTTGATCGTGAGTTATAACTATAAGGATTTCACTTGTTCTCAATGTCATGATTACATAAAATCCAAGAAAAAGTTACTTAAGGAGGTTCAAGGAAGCGAGAAACATGATTTTGTAAAAAAATAAGCCATTGTGATACACATAAAAAGCACTCCGTCTTCAGGCCACAAGTGGCCCATCGGGACCATCCGACCACCGTGCCATCTGCAGTTGAGGATGCGGATAGGAGGGGCGTGTGGTCAGCACACCGCTCTCCCGGTCGTTAAGATGGTTTTCTTTGACCGGAGCCGCTACTATTCGATCGAGTAGCTCCTCAATTGGCATCACGAGCCTGAGTGCACCCAGAAAAATGGCAACAGCGCATGGCGGCCGGGATGGTCACCCATCCAAGTGCCGGCCACGCCCGGCAGCGCTTAACTTCGGTGATCTCACGGGAACCGGTGTATCCACTGCGGCCAGGCCGTTGTCTGTGATACACATAAAGATGGTTTGTAATACCCCCGGTCTTTTCTTTTGGAATTATGGCAGCACTAAAACGAGCGTTTATTAGATTGTCAAATATTTTACATTGTTTTACATACGGTATATGGTTAAAACGTCACTGAGTTTAGGCATTATATGTTGTTGACTTACGCGATGACATTTGTACAAATACCGCACATTACGCTATAGGATGTGTATGCTAGTAGCTTTGCATGTACCTCAGATTCTGCAGCTTGTCATACGCCAACAGAGAAACGTTTTCAATTTTTTGTTCATTTCAGACAGTATCGCGTTATTTAGCTTTTTACTTACGGTTGTTCTAGCGTGATCTTGCTTCCCTTGTTTGTGACGTGTTAAAGCTCTTATTTCTTGTCTGTTGTAATATCTTGCTTCAACACATTCATTTGATATAATTTATTAGCAAAGCGCAGGGTTTGTCTGCCATTTCGCGTGTTGCTTAGAAAACACAAGTTTTCTGCCGCCGTTTCACGTGTTATTATACCTAAGTGGCGGTCTTATACCTGTATTTCGTTTTGTGTTTGTTTGGGGAGTGGCGCATGATTTCAATGTTTTGTTGACTTTTGAGAGGTTTAACGTGGTTTTTGTGTGTGTGTGTGTGTGTGTGTGTGTGTGTGTGTGTTTGAGAGAGAGAGAGAGAGAGAGAGAGAGAGACTGGGAGAGTTAGTGGTATGGAGGACGTGGAGGAAAATTTACGTGGCGTGTTTTTTAATGAAGCACCGTCTTGAAATAAAAACAAAAGGAGTAGATTTTTCTTAGTAATTTTATATTTACATCAAAGCCTGTACTTTAATCTATTTTTTACATAATTCTCACCAATATTAAGGCACTTACAGTATCGTACAACTAGTTCTGAATATTATCCTGGTATAAAGCTCTCCCTTGAGCAAAACTTTCGATAATTTAAACGTTTTGTAACAATTACAGAAAGCACAGTTCTTGATACCTATAAACGGTGGGATAGTACCGAAATGGCTGAGAGCTTTGCAAATACGGCCATACGAATTTGCATGATGAGGAACGAAGATTATGATCTCGTCGTTACTGACAATTTGGTGCATAGAGTTGATGAAGTGAGAAAGAACAGACGCTTTACGATTTCGACGTTATGTGAAGAGTTTCCTCAAGTGTCAGGAAGTGTGCTCCGGTGAGAAAAGTGTGCTTTTTCCATTTGTAATTCAAAACGGCACTTATTTTAAGAAACATGCCTCGTTATTTTCAGAATCACCATATGCCGTTTGGGGGGATTGGTGGTGAAACATGTATCGGTAATAACAAAACTATAAAATGGTGTCTTGCTTAAAGCGGAATCCAACTCCAGTTTTTCTCAGCAAGCAGAGAAAATACTACAGCATCCAAATATAAACAGCACAATAACCAAAATAAAGGTAATCTATTCGAAAGTGCACACCAGTGAAATCAAAATATGCTGCTGGTAACATTAAGCAACGTGTTGCCTTATACTGTGCATTGAAGCATACCTCGATCGTCCGCATGCTGTCAACAAGGTGGTCGACCGTTGCTGCAGAAGCCTATCCCACTCCTCAACGACCGGCCCTCCTGAGATCATTTACTGTGTGAGGAGCGTTCCTGCCACGACACACTGCATGTTTCAACTGTCCCCAAGCCTTCTCTGTCCGATTTATGTCAGCTTCATTCGTTTGATTCCTGCCACCTGTGGGAAGGTGCTCATCAGAAGGCCGAAATGTGTTCGTGCAATATCGTCTTGAAAGACGAACCATTCGCTAAAATGTTGACTATTGGAAAGAATAAGGGCTTGGACGACCATGTCCCGATGCTGCACAACCCTCAAATCATGTTTGACAGCAATGAAAGGCGTCCGATATCCGCACATGACACCGACCCACCTTTCTGTCTAACCTGTGTAATTGCATGCCTCGGACGCGCATTGCTTCCTGCTCTCCTTCGCATACTTCCACGACGATCATCAAGTGTCAAGACAAATCTGTACTCGTCGATGATGAAAATCTGACGTAATTGATCTGGGTTCCATTAAAGGCTTTCCCTTGTTCATTTTCTTCTTACACCACAGTGCTGGAACGTTTGTACTATCTACAAGCTTGTTCAGAAAGAGCAGAACACCTTGAACGACTGCCGGCCGCTATGACCGAGCGGTTCTAGGCGCTTCAGTCCGGAACCGCGCTGCTGCTACGGGCATGGATGTGTGTGATGTCCTTAGGTTAAGTTAGGTTTAAGTAGTCTAGGAAACTGATGACCTCAGATGTTAAGTCTCATAGTGCTCAGAGCCATTTGAACCTTGAACGACTAGAGATAGGACGTTCATATTCACAGAACATGTACATTAGTATGTTCAGCAGAAACGATTAGCATTTCGTCGCCTCGGTTCAGCATGTGTCCTGTTGCCTAGTAGGCACAGGGACTACGATATGCCCATATTACTTCTTCCATGCGTGACAGCATCGACGCATATAAGGTGCGAATGGCGTCCTGTGATATGGCCATCCTTGCTGCATTCATTTGGTTCCAAAGTACATCTGTCATGGTTGGCACTGGTCACAGCTCTGCACCCGTCATTTCACCATATCTCACATATTTTCGACTGGCGACAAATCTGGTGACCTGGAGGGCCACGTCAAAAGACTGACATCCTGTGACACCAAGAACGCACACGTTCGTGCAGCATCACGTGGTTGGACATTGTCTTGATGAAAAATGGCATATGGGATGTTGTGCAGAAAGGTTATGGCTACGCGTCGTAGGATGTCATTCACGTAGGTCTCACTTGTCACAGTCCCATGGGCATGCACCAGATGTGATCTGTGGTTGTACCCAACTGCACCCCACACCATAAGGCCTTGAGTTGTGTCTGGTGCGAATGCAGTCACTGTGATGCCGCTTCCGCCGTCTGCGGCGAACCAAAAGGCAGCAATCATTTTCAAACAAACAGAACCTGGATCCGTCCAAAAACACTATCGGATGACAGGCGGCCGGTCGGGCCTTCATGGCCTGGTCGGACGGAGTTTAGTTTTTAGATGCCATTCCTATCCCCAGAGACCTCGTTCCATACGCCGCTGCTGTTTATCATGTTTCTGCACACTCGATAAAAGGTAGGCGGAGAGATGAACACGCGCACGTTACCCAAGCCGTAATAAACGGCGACGGACTGTCACCCCTGATAGTGTACGATGTGTTCCACTGTTGGGACAGAGCCGAGGAGGACGCAGATCTGACCTGCAATGCCATTCGGACGAGGTGTCGACCTTCTCGGAAGGTGGTCTGGTCTAAGGACTTCCGTAAACCATGCTGTACATATCCGCTGCACTACCGAAACACTTTGTCCCAGACGAGCAGCAATTTCCCGGATGGATGCATTACATTCTCTCATGCCAATAACGCGTTCTCTTTAAAACTCATTGATTTGACGGTACGAAAAAATGTTCAAATGTGTGCGAAATCTTATGGGACTTAACTGCTGAGGTCATCAGTCCCTAAGCTTACACACTACTTAACCTAAATTATCCTAAGGACAAGCACACACACCCATGCCCGAGGGAGGACTCGAACCTCCGCCGGGACCAGCCGCACAGTTCATGACTGCAGCCCCCCAGACCGCTCGGCTAATCCAGCGCGGCATTTGACGGTACGGTTCGCGCATACGTCTGCGAAGCATTCTGCACGTCTGCTCAGGTCACAGTGATCCATTACCTTCGGCTCATAGCGACAACGAGAGCCACAGGCACATTTTACCGGTAGGTTATCCTGCGCCGCGATATCAATGTAACCTTGAACTCGCAGGCCAACATGGGTCATATGCTAATCATTTCTGCAGCCGTTCAAAGTGTTTTCTTTTTTTTCTTCCTGGACATGAGTGTGTATCACTAAGCGACTCACCCTGAAAACAGAACCTGGTACCAGTTGCAGGTTGCTTGTCTAACGACAACAAAAAAATTGGTTTTCTATAAATCCTCTCACTCTATGCCCTTGGTGCAGGAGTACGATATATTTTCAGAAGGCAAAACAGTGTAGGTTGCAAAAATACCGAAAGCTTTTTTGACACGTTTCGCCTTTTTGAGGCATCATCAGAAGTCATATAGGAACTGCGGGTAACGCAGATCCTGTATGAATTCTGAAGATACTTCAGAAAGGCGAAACACGTCAGTTAAGCTTATGCTGTTTATGCAACCTAGACAGTTTTTCCTGCGGAAAATTTTATTTTCAATATTTCGCATAATTACTGACAGAATTAAAAATGCTGTCATAACCGTATCACTGAGTGGTATACTCCTATATTAGAAGTTTAACTCGAGAAGACGTGTTTCAGTTAGAAACTATGTGCTTATCTCGAGCAGTGTAAGTGACGGAGCGCAAATACCCGGACTTCATTCATCCAGTATTTGGGAATGAGAGCATTAAGCGACTTTCAACAAACTTTACATATAATTTCAAACCTTTTCTAAACTTTTCTCGCTGACACTCACCGAAAAACGACGAAAGGAAAAAAAGTTTATCGCTTACTTCATTTTCTGTGTTCGTGAAGTAAAACATCAGCATAAGAAACAGCGTTTTAATTTACTATTCTTTTACTATCGACTATTTGCAACACAGTTTGCAGACAGTATCCAAATATGCCACTCCATGTACCGGCAAAATTATGTCTCACATTTAGTTCTGGAGATATCATGTCATACATGTTAAGATGTGTGAATAATTTGCTTTTGCTTGATATGAAGTGCAAATTACCCAGCCTGAATAATTTGCTTGTACTTAATATGAAGTGCAAGTTACCTATATTTTCTCATCCATTACTTCATATTGAGAACACTTAGCGACTTTCAAAAGCTTCAAACTTTTTCTTAACTTTTCTTCGCTTACACGCTTATCAACAAATGTTTAACACATTAACTCGTTTATGAACAAATCACAAGTTTGAAGCTGTTTTATACATGGGAATCAGAGTCTCTAAGACTCGGGGCTTTCCTGGTTGTTCGCAATGGACGCCTAGGGTGTAGAGATGGACAAAACTGTTGTTTTCTGGGATCGGGTTAGAAGTACTCACTCACTGGAATGGAACAGCTCTTTTTCGTGACTCACCACCCACCGTTCAGTTGCTACAAGAAATGGAAGGAATGCGCGTTCCCTTTATAATTCAGTTTTACTGTACCCGTATTTTTAGCTTATTTTTACTTGTTTTGAAAGAACGTAGAAAAGGATTAAAAATTTCCTGTTACATCCCTTGTAGTTTTTAAATTTCTTGAAACTTCTATACTTTGTCTTCAGTAAAAATTAAAAATATTGCAACGAAATTTCGAATATTATCGAGTTGAATATTATAAATATAAGACTTCCTACATTTTCATAATTTTATTGAAAACAGAATATGATTGAAATTGATATTTTACTTCCTGAAATTGTATACAGTTGTCATGATAATCTATGTGTCCAAGAGGAATGAACTTCCCAATGTTACGATTTACAACAATATTTAAACAACTTCATTTGAAGTGACTCGGTTTCCATTCGCGCTTCATTTTTGTCCTTTTGAAAAGCTACAATCACAGGGCACCGACGTAGCGGGGATGAATGTATTTTCAGAGCCAGCTGGTGAACTGTTGTCCACAGCAGTTATGTGGATTCCTATAACTGTAAGGAATAATTACTTCTAGGTAAATATGACTCGTATAAACATGTCTAATTGGAGAATCCCTGCAGGAGCTGGGTTGTGTGTGGCCTTCTTGGAGTTGACTGATTGTGTCATCGCTACTCCAAATTGAAGAATGATTAAATCGTACAATTGTTGAAGGCTATATAGTGTAGCTGTTGATGTCTAAATAGTATAACGTCACTGAAGCATTAAGGATGAGTAAACTGAAGAAATTACCGGTACAAGAAGTTCAGAAGGTGCAGACACTGTTATGGAAGAACAAGAAGACGGATCGATGTCATATGCATAACACCAATAAAAGGGGAGTGGGCATTATGCCAAAAATTTCGATATCGCCAGCATCATTATTCCTGAAATCACTGACCTCAGCATCAGTCTTCCTGGAATTCCCCTCTTCCCCCATTCCCTGGAATTCTATCCACCACCTATATGGCCAATGGCGCTGCAAACGTGTGTCGATGTCATCATTCTCTCAGCCAATTATTTGAGTCCCTACAGAACTGGCGTTTCAGCCATTAGGGGGGAAGGGCGCCTGAGCTAGCACAGCTCACCCGCCCCCCCCCCCCAAAAAAAATCCCTCAAGCATTTTTAATTTGTTTGCCTGAGCGCTGTCATTCGCCATCTGAACTTTGTCCAGTTTGAAGGGCCGCCAGCAGCAGTAGCGAACAGTTGGGAATATGAAGACTATCAGTAAGGACACTCTAAGACAAAAACGACGCACCGTGACGGAGTTATGCAAATAGGTCACAAATTGATATTCATACAGGTATAAGGTATATTCATACAGGTATGCAAATTCATAAATTTTGGCGGCCGATAGATGAATGTGTGACGCTGCAGCGCAATTTCACTGTGCGGATTGCAAGAACAGTGAACAGGTGACACGTCGATGCCAGTGCATAAAGTTTTTGCGAATTTTATCCCATGTACTCTGTTGGACAGTAACTATGCCTCGTAGACAGCCGTGTGAACATTATTAGCAGACGTCAACATTTGATAGAGGTTATGTAGTTGGGCTCAAAGAAGCTATACGATAAGTTCGTTGATTCGAAAAAAGTGTATGGGGCCTGAAGATGGCAAAGTGAATTGCCGAAACTGGTTGCGATTGAAGTAAACTAAAATAACTTAAACTGTACGGTTGTTGGTAAAGTTTACTGAATTGAAAAATGTTTGCTATGTTGTCGGACAGATTGGGCCTGGAATCTCATAGACGGGAGTAGAATTGTCTTCAGTGATGAGTCCCGTGAACCGACCTCCAAAGACCGATGAAGACGGGTCTGGAGACCTCCCAGACAGCAGTGGGATACCAAACTGACCGTCCCCAGTCATATTGCCCAAAAATCAGGAATGATGGTCTGGGGTTCCATTTCATTTTATACCAAGACCCCTTTGGTTGTCGTCCGTGGCACCTTACAGCACAGCGGTACATCGACGATATTCTACAGCACAATTTCTTGCCCTTCATGTCAAGTCGTCCTAGCTAACATTTCAGCAAGATAATGACCGCTCCTACATAGCGAAAGTTTCTACTGCTTGTCTTCGTGTTTGCCAAACCCTACCTTGGCCACCAAGATTGCCTGATCTCTCCCCATTTGAGAACATATGGAGCATTATGGATATGACCCTTTAACCAGCTAGGCATTTGATGATCTAATGCGGTAATTGGACAGAATTCGGCATGATATCCCCCAGGAGGACATCCAATAAATCTTCCAATAAACGCCAAGCTAAATAACTGCTTGCATGAGGGTCAGAGATGGGCCAACATATTAATGAGTTGCACAATCTGTGAAGCTCTTTCTCTGTAAAAAATTAGCTGATTTTTCTGAAACTGTGATAAGTTGCTTGTCTGTACATGTACATCACATTTACTGATTTCCGCCCCATTCAGATTATTCCTTCGTGCCACTTCGTGTTTTTTTTGTCTTAGAACGTATTTTATCCATTCATTTCTAATTACTATTCTTATTCTTATTATTACTGTTATGTAAGTGTTTCATTATACTTAGGACTTTGTTATTATCGTTACAGATGAGGACACGCAGGTGTTTCTGCCTGAACCATAGCGACAGCAGCATCAGCAGCAGCAGTCACTCTTTGCAGGATGTCTTCCTGACTTATCGAACCTGTTGTTGGTTAACTATGCTGTAGCACAATCGAAGCTGGATGTCAGTCTTACCTAAGTGACAGCAAAATACGCTATTCACCGACAAGTACAGTTTGTTTGCAGGTGGATTTAAGCGTGTGAATGTAGGCCTGGTACCTCACACTGACTCTGAGGTGCTGATAAAGGTAGAGAATGTTCAACATCTTGGAACTAGAGTGCAGTATGTAGGGCGCAAATCGGACTATCTGTGTTGTACGATGATGTTCGTAGTGAGAAAGATGACCAATGAATACAACCCAATACAGACTTCTATTAACATCGCCATATTAGAGGGTGTGGCATCCATTGTTGATATGTACGGAGAGGAAGCGGCTGAGTTAAAATCTGAAGCGGTAGTCATATATATTAAACATTCTAGAGCGTTGAATTTAAACGACCTGCGCAATTCTTTACTGTTGTGGCAGAGAAATTGAGCCAGTATTAGAGCTGCATTATGTGACTAATGACTATTTACATGAGCACAGTGTTAACATAAATCAGTTATACTGAGTTTACGGGAGTCATTGAATAGATACGCACATACACACATGGCGGTAGTATAGCATACACAAAGTATAAGAGGGCAGTGCAGTGGGAGAACTGTAATTTGAACTCAGGTGATTCATGTGAAAAAGTTTCCGACGTGATTATGGCCGCACGACGGGAATTAACAGCTCTGACTGCGGAATGGTAGTTAGAGCTAGGTGCATAGGACATTCCATTTTGGAACTCATTCGGGAATTCAGTATTCTGAAATCCACAGTGTCAAATGTGTGCCACGAATACCAGATTTCAAGCATTACCCTTCACGAGGGACACTGCATTGGGTGAAGGCCTTCACTTAACGAGCGAAAGCAGCAACGTTTGCGTAGAGTTGTCAGTGCTAACAGACAAGCAACACTGTGCGAAACAACTGCAGAAATCAATGTGAGATATACCACGCACGTATTCCTCAGAACAGTGTGGCGAAATTTGGCGTTAATTGGCTATGACGGCAAACGACCGACGCGATTCCATTTACTAACAACACATCACCTGCAGTGCCTCTCCTGGGCTCGTGACTATATCAGTTGGACCCTAGGCGGCGATTGGAAAACCATAGCCTGGTCAGATGAGCCCCGATTTCAGTTGGTAAGAACTGACGGCAGGGTTTGGTTATTGCGCAGCCATGGACCCAAGTTGTCAACAAGGCACTGTGAAAGCTGGTGGTGGCTCCATAACGGTGTGAGCTGTGTTTACATTGGAATGGACTGGGTTCTCTCGTCCAACTGAACCTATCACAGGCTGGAAATTGCTATGTTCGGCTACTTGGAGATCATTTGCAGCCATTCATGGACTTCATGTTCCCAAACAATGATGGAAATTTTATGGCTGACAATGCCTCATGTAAGAAACATTCTGGGCAATTCAAACAGGTAGTTTGGCCACCCAGTTTGCCTGACACGAATCCCATCGAACGTTTATGGGATATAATCAAGAGCTTAGTTCATGCACACAATCCTGCACTGGCAACACTTTCACAATTGCGTTTGGCTACAGAGGCAGCATAACTCAATATTTCTGCAGGGTGTAAGAGGTCCATGAACAAGGAATTTGTTGCTAGCGCACTCGAGCAGATGTAATTTCGATGGATTGCTCACGCGCTGCTTGCGATATGTAAGCTATAAGAGAATCTCAGAACAGAGAGCAGTGTTGTCAGCAGTAGAAACTGTGTAGCAGTACGAGTAAGTAGTTGCTAGCGAGCAGTCGTGTGTATGAAGTTGGCTGGGCCGGTCGTGGGGAGCGACGGAGGAGCCTGAGCGATATAATATAAGGTAAAAGCAGCCTCGCGCATGTGTAGTATTGTTATATCAAGTCCCATGTAAATGTTGAAAAAAAATCTCTTAATAAGAATCTTTTTTTATAAAAATTAACTTTTGACTATCATTCATCTCAATTTAAAGAATTTACTAATTTCACCAATCCATGGTCATCCCGATTGTTGTAAAGAAAAATCAGTCGTTTCCTTTTGTACATGACAAATCTGTCGGCCGGCATTGCACTGGGCTGTGCCAGATAAATTTCATATAGGAGCAGACATATACGCGTTATACGGCAACCTTATTGAGGTAAGATTTTTCAATTTATTCAGAATGATCTTTCAGGGCCATGACGCAGCACTGCTGACGTCCAAATTTTACCAGTTTAAATTCACAGTCAATTATTGAAAGGTTATCTATGAGTCACATTTTTTTTATTAGGAGATTAGTCACATTGTATTATTGGTATGTTACGGAATTCATTTATTGGGAGGTTACGCTGAATGTGAATTATAAATAATTACATTTTTACCGTTGGGAGGTTACAAGGGGACTTCTAACGATTTGTTGAATCCATGCCACTTCAAATTTCTGCACTGCACCAGACAAAAGGAGGCGTGACACGATATTAGACTTATATGACTTTTGCCACTTCACTGTAGAACAGTGTATAAAAGCTGGTATTCATTGGGCATCAAAACAAGCATTAGAAACCCTGTAAGTATAAAATCTGTGGAGTCCAAATTTTCTGAAGGAGTGCCTATGTATGTAAATCCACCTCTAGGCCTGATATATAAGCCATACAGAACATTGACTTAATTGATCTGGCGAGACCAAACCATATTACCACAGTGTCATTGCCTCCTCACAGCTGGCATAAATTGCAGCCATTGGATAGGACGTTTATGGGTCCTTTGAAAGTCTACTACAGCGAAGAAGTCAGACAGTGGCTAAGACAAAATCAACCGGCTCTCTGTGCTCATGACATCATGGCAATATTTGGCAGAGCTTATGTCAAATGTCAAACAGCTCAAATTGCTATCAGTGGTTTTAAAGTTACAGGGATATAGCCCTTGAACAAGACACTTCTCTCAGATGCAGAATACATTGACGAAGCAAACAAAAAGCAAACATCTTTTTATGAAACCACTAAGAGACAACTGTTGATATCAGACAATCCATCAACTTGTTGGCAAACCAGGCAGAACCATTCAATCTAAACAAGCCATCGATATCTTGAGCAGCTCAGCCAGTGCCATTCAATCCAAACAAGCCATCAACATCTTTTAAGTCCACTCGACATATTTCCGGTCCCACATATCAAAAAGCGGACCTCTACCAGGGGACAAAAAGGTTGTAGTTCTGTTGTGATCACTTCCTCGCCCTACAAAACACTACAGGTTGAAACTCAGAAAGCTAAAGAATAAAAAGAAGACACAAAGCAACAGAGACGTGGTCAAGGAAAAAAGGGCAGTCGTGGTCGCGGTGACGGTTCCGTATCAGTCGGACCTTCAGGAAAAGGAAAACCACCAGTAAAAAAGCGACTTCATTTCAAGACAGAAGACGATAAATACAGCAATGAAGATGAGCATGCCAGCGTGCCTAGTGGAACGTCTGAATTAGAAGAACGTCTGAATTAGAAGTCATTCCAGGAGTTAACACTTCCCAAGATGATGAAGGCGCTGGGTGCATCTTATGTTCTGGAAAGTTTTCAGAGGACACAAAACGAGAGTTGTGGGTCACGTGCCTGATGTGTAGCTTGTGGGCACATACAAAGTGTGCAGGGGGTGAAAAAGACAATTATATTTGTGACCTTTGCCGCTAAAGACAATTTATTCATAAATTGTTCGATTTTTGTTTCATTTTGTAATTTTTTCTACTTCAAAAACGTACTTGGTTTCATTAAAGCAATACTTATAACCTTAATTGAGTTTTATTTCACTATGACTCATTTTCATTGATATTTAAAATATTTTAAAAGGGGTCCGAATAAGGCACCAATTGCCAAGAAGAAAAAATGTAAGCTTTTTTGTATTTTTTTTAGAGTAAGAAAATTATTTCAAACTGTTAATAATTTCACTTAGACAAGTTGACAACTAAATGAAGTATATATAGAATGCTCACAAAGTGTAAGTTTCAGATACTATATATTTAAAAATAATAAAAGCAAAATGGGGACCCGCTTTTGGGTACTTTCCTCTTACATATACCATTATTCCAACAAATCATACATTTTGTTACGTGGGTGTACAAAACACATATAACATTTCACCACTGCTCTTTGATTGCACATGTGAAAGGAAGTTGTCATGTTTTATAAGGGTATATAGTATTACACCAATAGACAACACGATTTTTTTTACATATAACGAATAATGTGCTGACATGAAGCTGCCAGCATATGTAGTGAACTGCTTTCTGATAAATGACATGTCGTGTGTCTGTTGCTGACACTGTTTGTGCACTGGGCCCAGTCGGCCATCAGCTCACTAAGTAAGAAGCATGAAGCAAATTCTGCATGTTATTCATAGCAATAGTCTTTTAAATATGAAGATAAGGTATAGGAATAGCTGAATCAATGAACAAACAATTTTTAAGAGACAGTATTATTTACTGATAATCCACTTTCTGAAGCAACATGTAACTGCTGCTGCACCGGGCATTCAGCGATCAGTATTCGTACTCAGGACTGCCAGCACAGGCCATGGAATCTACGAAAAAATAACGTTTTCCAGATTAGGTGTGTACAACAATCCACATATCAAATGACTGGGATTTTAACATATACAGAGAGGCTCACATTGGAGAACAGCACCAGGCTGCTAAGGACTGAGTCCACTTCTGACACTATAGACGAAATCTCTAAAATGATTTCTCCAATTCTTCATGAGCAGCACAGACAACATTGTTAAGTACTTACCTGTTGCCTGTAAGTGGGGTGGTGAAAAAATGAAATGAACAAATAATTTATTTTTAAGTTATCAACCTTCTGACTGGTTTAATGCAGCTCCCAATGAATTCCTCTCCCGTGCCCACCTTTTCATCCCAGAATAGCATTTGTAACTTACATCCTCAATTATTTGGGGTATGTATTAAAATCTCCGTCTTCCTCTACAGTGTGAAACGTCCCCTTAGAAAAATTATACATGACTGTGCTTAAACTGACAAACAAAATTTTTTAGCACAACGCAATCTGACTTTCAACAATCCCTACAAAAGAATGGCCCTGACTAACATTAACCTATACCTTTCACAATTCACTTACCTCACAAAAATCTTCGTTACTCGAACTACTACAATACAGCGAGCACCACTACTGCCAGCTAAATAAAAGATTCAAACTACGGAAGGCACTAACTACTGATAGGCATAGTTAGCAAATGAAAGATTTTGATAAGGAACAAATAATGTATTTACCTTAATAGTGTTCAAAAGTCATAATATATATAGCAGCTCATGACATCCACTCTTACAAATTTCAAAACTCCGCCATTTCTCTCCCCACGTCCTCCACTGCTGGCGGCTCACCTCCAACTGCGCAACGCTACGCGCTGTTAACATCCAGCTGCCCAACACTACAATAGCCAACAACAATGCAAACCAGACACAGACTGCACACAGCACAGCCAGTGATTTTCATAGAGCGCTACGTGGCGTTACCAATAAAAAAAAACTAAACAGTCTACTTACATAGCCCCCATGCTCCCCACAAAAAATTTACAAATTGTTTTGGGCAGTGGCCAATAACGATTTGATAAAATTTTTCATAATTACAATAACAAAGATATCAAATGTACACACTTAGCAAAGCAAATGCAACATTATCACTAATATGAGCCAATCTGCAGCAACAAGAAAAATAAATCAGTAGTAAATCTGGCTTAACAGAGTAATACAAACTGAAATTTAGTAGCACTATGCCTGGCAAACAGCAGCAGCAAATGCAATAACTTATACCTAAACATGACAAAGCTCAAGCAGAAAAAATATTACAGTAAAAATGGCCATGTTTAATACCTATGCCCCATTTAATACTAGAGTGATGCATCACCTTAACTTACACTACTACAAAGTTACCAGTCATTGACAAAAATTATGTATGCAATTCCTGTGAAGGGAAATCCCTTTTTGTGCTCCCTCTTTTTTTTAAGTAGATCATAAAGTTATTATTTACTGGATTGTAGGCATAAAATATCTATATTAGTACATCTAAAAAAATTTATTTTAACCAATGCTGCAGTGCAGCTAGAAACTAGAAATTAAACAAAATGAGCAAATAAATACATAAGGCAAGGTGAGCAACGTCATTCACTAGGCAAATGGCATCTCCACATGCAGTAAAAAATCTCTCAACTAAAAAAACAACAGATATAAAATGTTTCTCATCATTTCATTAGGCATTTTAGTAAATATCATAAATTAAGAGCTCCACAGCGTAATCATACGTTTTCAAGTTTGAGCGTGTCGTAATTGCGATGCTTTCTACAAAGGAATGTCAATAGCGAGGTTAATGGTCTTTTTTTTTTTGCTTAATGGCTTTTTCTCCAGGCGACACACACAGCTGGTCGCCCGTAACGCATTACGTCAAGGTCACTTAGCTTTCTTACCGAAATATTTACGACACCAGTTTGCACTACAGTGACAGTCTCATATAAAAATTTTCACAGGTCGACAATTTGCGTTGCAAATGTGTAGAAACAAAATCCTATGAATATAAGTGTCCAAAAAATTTTCGCCGGCATTGTGGTACATTCACCCATTTACAAACATTTCATAACTCTTAAAGTACGATTCTTGGTTTCCAACATCCTTTTTCACATATCAGAGACCCTAACCACTATTCATTACTCCTTACTTTATTACACATATACATATTCGACGACACTTCAATCTTGCGTCGACACTTCAACATTTCATCATAATAAATACGTAGCACAATCAAATTTATCATATAGCATCAGCTTATTGATCATAAACATACCTCAACAGCATTATACACATTGTCATCGTAATAATAATATCATAACACATCAGTCAAATCTCAAAAACGTCGTAGCTTTCTGCAATAATTTCAAAACCTATAAAAATTCTCTGCTCATTTCAGTAGTGTCATCTACCTCAAACGTACTTTAAAAATTATGTTCCCATACCAAACACATCATTCAAAGCTCTCATAGTATCACATGGTTCCGAAAAATATATGAACAGTTCACAAAGTACAGACAAAATACAATTTCATAAGTGTGAAGTTATCCAACTGTGTAATTACGTAAACATGTGTCACTGACGTAGTGAAAAAAGTGTTTGTCTCTCTCAGTTAAATGGTCAGATAGCTGTGTAATTATGTGCTAGAGAAATGTGGTACGGATGTGTAAAGTTGTGTAACCAAATACCATATTAGCTAGGGCTCCTTGTGCTTGCCAGCACATGATACACAAAGTAAGCGTGTACCCCCCTGAGGATTAATGTAATTATACCCTCAGGTGTTACAGATTACAGCAATGGAATGAAATTTATCACGGAAAACTTTCTTTGTAATTCAAAAATCTTGAAAAATAAATGGTTTAAGTACAAAAAATAATCACTCAAATGTGTGTCCTGTAGCGCTAAATGTGTGTCTTGCTGTAAGATAATCTCTGTGGAAGTGTCGTAGTTATTGTCCTCTGAAATCTAAGTTCTGCAGAAGTCAATGTACTTACCTCATGATAAACAAAAGTGAAATGCTTTGCGTATAGATATCTTAGTTATTACGCTTATTGCCGTGATGAAGAAAGTACTGTGCTGTAACGTATTGTTATGCTATGGAAAAGGCTGTCTCATTGTAGCTATACCACAAAAGTTACTACTAAAACATGTTTTACTTTCCAGAATAATACAGAAAAACTGTGCAGATATAAAACAGAAACACCGCAAAAGTAACATTGTAAATTGTCACTCATTAGTAGCGTCGTGATAAAATCGTGTAGCTGTCCATAAAATAACCACTGTGTCATCTGGTATCTCACAGAAAGTACTTTAAATCCAGAATGTATTTTCAAGTAAACTAAAATGTTGCATTAAAATCTCATTAGCAGTACCAGTATATGTTCTATGTATGTAAGCCTTATAGTCGTTACATAATCATGCAACTAACAAGCAAGAATGTACACACACACACAATAACACTGTGTCGTCTCTTCACTATAACAATGCACTCGTGAATACTGTCTAAATATGTTCCCTTGGTTCTAGGCTGGATAGTTAACTTCAAAACATTGTTGCATGTTAACAGTTACTAAGTGTGACAAAGAATTCTAGTAACGTGAAGTGAACAATTTTATGGCAAAGACTAAGTTAAAAGACAGATTATCTCTCAGTAAATGGTTTTACACGTGAAATATGGTGTAAACTTCTACTCTTCCTAGTATGCAGAGTTTCAGTTTCAACGCAATTATCATGTGGTATACGTCGGTAAGAAATACTGGAATTTTTCTCAAGGTTAGCTTATGTTATTTTTCTGAAGCCCAGCCAGCTCACGTGGGTGCCTGCGGTGCGAGTCACTGTCTGTTTCTTTGTTGGCGCGCATCGTTATTGGAATTTGGAGATCTAACTTCTACAAATTCACCTTGTCGAGCGGGGCCTGCCCTGTTTGAATCTCGCCAGTTCTGATGAAATTCAGGTCTGTCGTTATGATTATATCGTCTGTCGTCTTGTCGGTAGATTCCACAGTTTCTTTCTTGTCGCCCATGTGGTGGAGAATTTCTCCCTGAATCGTAACTGCGCCCTGAACTGTTGCGTCTGAAATTATTCTGTCTCCCGTGATAATAATAGTTCTGGTTGCCATATTGTCTGTTTCTATGGTTGTCTCTGTCATATTCATTACTATGGAAATGCGATCTTTCTCTGTAATTATTACTACTCTGCCAACAGTTGTCATATGGGTGGTGTCTGTTTTGGTCACGATTTGCGTTGTAAGAATAGCCTTGTCGTGTCCAGTTATTATTTCTGTCATTGAGAGAAACTGTCATTGGCGAGAAACTGGTAACTTTGCAACTTATGACCTAGAATATTTTCTCGCGGTCGTGGGTATATGAGAGTAGTAACAACTCAAATGAGTGTAACAGAAACCAGTCGGGTCCACAGAAAAATGAAGGATTTCATAATCGTGGTAACGGTAACAGCAAAAAAAACAATGGTAATAACAGCAGAAATCAGTCCGGCAACGCGTAGTGCTGTTGATGGTTCAAATGGCTCTGAGCACTATGGGACTTAACTGCTGTGGTCATCAGTCGCCTAGAACTTAGAACTACTTAAACCTAACTAACCTAAGGACATCACAAAAGCCCATGCCCGAGGCAGGATTCGAACCTGCGACCGTAGCGGTCGCGCGGTTCCCGACTGTAGCGCTTAGAACCGCTCGGCCAATCCGGCCAGCAGTGCGTTTGTCACCCATAAGCGCCGCAGCAGGGATATAACAGTGATGGAAGATTCGGAAATCGTCAGCGTAACGGTTTCCGAGAGAGAAATAATAGAAATTATTACTCAGAGTATCGTGGCTCACCATCACGAAATAACCGTAATGGTTGGAATAAGAGGACAACAAGAGTGTACGAACGAGAATGAACACCCACTCATAAATAATAAGTATAAAAGCAATGGATATGGAAGCGACAAACCAAAATTAGCGAAACGCCGCCCCCAATAACGCGCAGAATCGAACATGGCAAAATACTGATCACGTTATAAACATTGTAGAAGTGACTAAAGGGAGCAGCAGCACCCCACCCCTCCAGGCGGTAAAAGGCGAGGCAAATTAGATAAAAGATATAAACGACCGAGTACAGGTGATGGTTAATGCCAAAATAGGAACTATTTGTTGAGCAACCCAAAAACAGGGAAGATACGTGCATTATATCTACATAAAGATACGAAGAATTTATACGCTAAACAAAAGAGATCAGTGTCCCTCAACCATTTCTACACCTTCTACCCAACGGAAAATGCAACCCTCTGTTAGATACAAACCTGAAAACAAAAAAAAATGTCGCTGCACCTCATCCAGCGTCTGCAGACCTTAACCCTCAAACGGAGTTGTGAGGTCCTTTTTGATACCAGTCAAACTGTAAACACGTGCCATTTCCTCTGTTGGTCATTCTATGGTTGGCGGTTCTATATACCTTCTCGGCAGTTGATAGTGAACTTCCTGACGAACTAGCAGCATTGTCGCGTTGTTCTCTTTCTCAGTGCACAGCTGAGAAGTTTGGGTGGTGCCATTATTGACCCCACGACACCGTAAGTGTTTCTGTTTATCCTATGTCAAAAGTTTACTTACCGAAATGTAATTTTATTTTTAGGCTTAGTGAGTATTTTCATTTATTTTCAGTGTTACTATGGCTTCGATCTCTCATTCACGTATGTCAGTGCTCGATCCAAGTTTTCCAGACTTTGCGAGAAAAACGCTAGAAGAACTAAAAGAAGGAGAAGAGGGTAGTGATGCAAATGATCTGGACGATGAACGTGACCCAGTGAACATGAAACTGCTTCAGAACAAAGTCGTGACTCTAGTGAATCAGATAAATTAGAGGGAAATAAACAGAGTGGTATCATCTAGTTTCTATAGCAGAAATAGGTATAAGTGGTCCACTCTAGAACCTCAAAGGAATGTGAGAAAATAATGATTTTAGCTGATGTTCAAACAAATTACCTTCTGAATGCCTATTTATACATTGGAAAAGACAGTGATGGCGTTGGCGTGACACCAGAAGAAAAGAAATTTCAGAAACCTGCTCAATCTGTCCTGAGACTAGCGAAGCCCATTTACGGTACAAACCGTAACATTGCAGCTGACAAATACTTTGGCTCTATTGAATTAGTTTCGGAGTTGATAAAACGAAAGTTGATCTATGTTGGTACATTAGGGAAAAACAAAAAGGAAATCTTACCCGAATTCCAGCCATCTAAGAGGCGTGTGGAAGGTTCAACACTGTATGGCGTCACAAAAATGACAGAACATTGATTTCTTATGTCCCTAAAAAAGGAAAAGCTGACATTTTGATTTCCAGTATACATCATTCAAAAAGTACAGATCCAAAAACAGGAAAACCATAAATAATTTCCTTTTACAATAGCACAAAAGGTGGCGTAGACTCTTGACCAGAAGTGTGCTACCTACAGCACAGGCAGACGAACACGCAGATGGCCTCTTGCTGTATTTTATGCAGTTCTGAACATACTCGGAGTTAACTCGTATGTAATACAGACGTCCTTGCAAGAAGTACATACCTATTTCCCGGTTTGAATTCATCAAGACACTTGCCAGCCAGCTTACTGAACCCTATCTCAATGAGAGGCTGATGAATGCCAGACTACCAAAAGAACTAAGAGTAACAATCTCAGGACTTTTGAAGAAACCTCTCCCAAAATCACAAATATCCACTCTGGATTCAAAGAGGAAACGACATGCTCTTTGTTCGCGTGCCAGTGAGAAAAAGACAAACCAATATTGTACCTGCTGCAGTCGCCCAGTTTGCCAAACCTGTCGTTCGGTTGTCTGTAAAGAGTGTGGAGAGGAGAATGCGGGTGATTATTGACGATTTGTGAAAAACTCTGTATCAATTCATATTTGATGTTCATTACATGCAGCTAATTTTTCAAACACTATATATTTATCTCAGAGCAATCTATTACCGTTTCGTGTTATTTCTGATACAGTAAACTAGTTTGAATTTTTATACTGCATTTCATTTCAATGTTACGTAGTGTTTCATAAACTTGTTTTCCTTTTGTGATTTTTATAGAGATTTTTTTAGTTTAACTGAAGTTTTGTGTTTTAACATAGTCAATTAACGAATTTCTAAATAAATATTTCTAAGTACAGTAAATTAATTTTCATGAATAAAATTGAGTGGTATCCTTCTGGACCCCACAACACCATTTATGATACTAAGAAGTCACCACTCGGTTTGAGGGTTAAAGAAAATACAACAATCCACAGTCATTCCACAAATTTGGAGAGTCTATCCGATAGTAAAAAATGGAAACACTTCTAGGATATAACAGAATATACATTTTTCGTTTAACTGCACGCAAAATATCCATATTAGTTTTGAAACTAGTTGGAGATACTCATAATGAATGTTAGACTCAAGGTCTTTGAAATCTATTATTAAAATTTTGCTGCTCTGTTCAGAGCGAAATGACAATATAAACTACAAACTGTATGTAAAATACATTTTTGGAAACAATTAATATGAACAACAATACAGTCTGGCAGCCTGCGCGTGGCGCAGCGCTAGGAAAGAAGTTAGCTGAGTTGTGAGTGTTGAACATCCTCTTACCACTTTTGAGGTACTCCGCAGCGGCCACATTCGCGCATGCGCTATACCCAACGTGCTAGTGCGCTACTTAACAATGATTGAATGTAAAAGACACAGCGTATTGAAAATGACAAAATAAGACTTCATAGCGCAAAGGAAATACTATGAGTAAATGGCGCTGAGTAAACACTGACACATACATAAGAGCAACTTAAGGAAATTCGAATAAGTTACGTAGTAATTTTCCCATGCTACATATACAACTAGTTATAGAAACAAACTGTACACTTTATAGCCCTTGCCGCTAACCAGTGTATTAACTGTAAGAATAAACATGTACAACAAGTATTATTATTGCACACTGCATTTTCTAGATCGATTTTGCTAGTATGAAATATTTTATCTAGAATGAATTTTCATTCTGCAGCGAAGTGTGCGCTGGTATGAAACTACGTGGCAGATTACAACTATGTGCCGGACCGAGAATTGAACTCGGGACCTTTGCCTTTCGTGGGTAAGTCTCTACCAACTGAGCTATCCAAGCACGACTCACAACAAATCCTCACAGCTTCAATTCTGTCAGTACCTCATTTCATACCTTCCAAACTTCACAGAAGCTCTCCTGCAGGAGAATTTTCACTCTCCAGCGGAGTGTGCGCTGATATGAAACTTCCTGGCAGATTAAAACTGTGTGCCCGACCGAGACTCGAACTCGCGAACTTTGCTTTTCGTGAGCAAGTGCTCTGCCAACAAAGATATGCAAGCGCAACACACGACACGTCCTCACAGCTTCAATTCTGCAGCTACATCTCCCACCTTCTAAACTTCACAGACGCTCTCCCGCAGACCTTGCAAAGGTCCCGAGTTCGAGTCTCGGTCCAGCACGCAGTTTTATTATGCTAGGAAGTTTCATATCAGCGCACTCTCCCCTGCAGAGTGAAAATTCACTCTTGAAAGAATCCCCCAGACTGTGACTGATATCCGCAATATCCTTTCTTCCAGAAGTGCAAGTCTTGCACGTTCGCAGGAGAGCTTCTGTGAAGTTTGGAAGCTGTGAGGACGAGTGAGTTGGGCTTGGATAGCTCAGATGGTGGAGCACTTGCCCGCGAAAGGCATAGGTCCCGAGTTCGAGGTGCGGTCCGGCACACAGTTTTAATCTGCCAGGAAGTTTCAATATTTCATCTAATAACATGTTCATTTTGCCACGTCGTTATGCGACAAACTTCGAAACCAACTTCACACATACGACTGTAGATAGACGTAGGACTACGTACAAGAAGAAAGGTATGTCAGAGTAATAAGCTGTATTCAAAAGAAATTATTTACACAGAAAGAATTATGGTCACCCGCGAGGAACAACTGTTTATTACTGAAAGGTTACGATTACACTACAGTAATAAATAAAACAAATGTTAACGAGTAAGCTACCAAGAGGAACAGACTAATGAAGATAATGACATACTAAAATTAAGTGCAATTTATATTACGCTATCTACAGCTAATTAAAATAAGAAATAAATACGCTATTTATATAAAACCACAACCTATTCAGCTATGACGATTATACGATACTTTCCACTACTACCTCTATACTGAAGTGAATACGAAAAACTACTGTGCTACACAGGAAGGAATAAAAAAATAAGAAGAAAATTAAACTAGGCGCACGTGATTAAAATGGCAAAAACTTTGCATAGCTAGCAACTACCAGTCTCAAGGTAAGTTAAGATTCATTACGGCAAATAAGCGTTATTCTCACAATTACAGTGCCGCAGACAAATCACTATCACAGGGTGCATAAGAAACTATGAAATACTGATGTACACTCTTTGACATAAAACTCGACCGCCGGCCGGCCGCTTCAGAGGCTAATTCCGCGCCGATCGCGACATGGGACAAAAAAACTGGCCAACTCACTAATTCTCTAAGTCCGGTTATCTGCATAATCTGGCAACACTGTAGACTGCGGCACTTCCTGGAGGAAAACTTGTCCCAAGATAGAGAGACTCTAGGCTGATTACGCCTGTGGTCTAGCGGTAGCGTGCGTTGTTTCTGTTCATAATGTCAGTGGATCGAGAGAAGCTGGCATAAAATATTTTTATAGCCTCTTCTGTCTGAATGCTGAAGACGTGAATGTAATGGTAGCGCAGATTCAATCTATTTCGCTTTGTGACACACCGATATCAAAATTTTATCTAGTAACGATTTTGCGGCAGATTTCCTGCAGACTGTCCTCTGTTCGCCGTATGCGGCAAAGCTCCGGGATCCATTTGCTGGCTACTGGCAGCGGCCGTGGCGACAGCAGCGGCGCTGCACTCCACCGCTCTTTATCGAAAGCTCCTGCTACCGCTCATCGCTTTTGATGATTTAAAACGCTTTATTATTAAATGTTGCTCCACAGAAAATTTCTACAATTTCCATTCACGCTCAAAAGCAACGGAGACAGACGCCCTGATTAGTAGGCGGGTAATCGGCAAGAGCTGAGTATGGCCTGAAATTAATTTTATAGACTGTGACGAAATTAAACCACCTCACTACATTCGATGAATTTATAAATGCTTCATACCTCGTTTCTTTTCCTTTCAAACTTAATTATTTGTGCAACTTTTGGTCAATGTTTGGATGTTTTCGTCAAGCCAGAGTGAGCGTCTGTGGTGTAAAGTGTATTACAGTTCTTGTTACATTCCTTATGGTAAGTCTATGCGATAAACTGTGTGAATACCTTGCAATGCATGCTCTGTAGCAGTGCAGGCACACTGCACATTTGGAGTTCCATGTATGGGTTCATGAAGTATTTATTGTTGATCAGAATTGATAGTTAAGGTCATCAGATTTGAACCAGAAAAATTTGTCGTTTTGAAGGTTTCAGAGAACGGAAAGGAATTGCTAACGCCGGTGTTAGAAAACGTCTACAGTTAAATGCTATTGCAAAAATTTAGAAGATGGGAACTATATTAATGAACATGTGCACTTCATAAACAACCTTCTGACATGTTAGACCTATATGACGAACAAAGCTCAAATTTATATCGTTGACAGTCGGTTTGAATCTTTTCAGGACCTATTTTACAGTGAAGCACCTTGGAATTTGCAAAGCAGAAATCCATGATATTAACTTAATTTACTAAGTCGAAATCGGACGAAGATTGATGTTTAAAGGCATTCTTCAGATTTCGCATAAGAAATTTTTACTAGCAGTTTGCAACTCCATTAATTAAAATGGAAAATAAAAGGTTGTAGTCAGCGGCTTCTACCGTGATTCTAACTTATAGTACAAGCACTGCAACGCACAAGGGAACCTCTGAGCTAACGACACACTGGCGGCCAGAGGCGGACTATAGTCACTGCGATGTTGCCTGAGCCTCAAAACGCAACCTTAAACACACAAACAGAGGAGGTGGAGATTACTGTTTTAACGTCCCGCCGACAACGATGTCATTAGAGACGGAGCACAAGCTCGGATTAGGGAAGGATGGGGAAGGAAATCGGCCGTGCCCTTCCTAAGGAACCATCCCGGCATTTGCCTGAAGCGATTTAGGGAAATCATTGAAAACCTAAATCAGGATGGTCGGACGCGAGATTGCACCGTCGTCCTCCCGAATGCACACACAAACAGGTGTTACTTATGTGAAGAACGCCGTTCTTGGAGTCCAGAAATTAAATATACTTTCTAATTGTGTCATCTTGCAGTGGATTATATCGTACGAGTCTTCGATGTGGAAAACGAATGTCAAGTGAATTTAGCGAGGTAACGCCGACCTACACCCGGAAGTAAATGCACTATCAGAGTGTTAACAAATACTTCCTACGACGCTGCCATTTCTCGGCTCTCTGGCGAGGCAGCTCTTAAGCGAAATGCTTGCCGTGATTCTCCGATACGGTCCTTCAGAGTGGAGACGCGCGCGCACGTTTGGTTTTTATGCGGCGTTCTCCCCTGATGGTTTCTGACGTCGCCTTGTGGGCTATGTATACATATGAGACATTCAATTATCATTAATCCAGAATGATACAAGTTTCAGCTTCCGGCGTGGAAGAAGGCTGTTGACGCCGACGTTATATCATTTCAACGTAGGGAAAGCAAAACGGATCATTCAATGTTTCTCATTCAACATAAAGCATGTGAGATAAATTTCCGTAACGTTCATAATCATCTAAAAATACAAACGAAGTAAAAATACACCGGAGGCTTATTCGACTTGAATATAATGTAAGATACCAAACGCTTTGCACCTCGATGTCGAATTTGTCCACTTGCAATCGTTTGCAGCATGCACATAGAATGTCATGATTACCACGAGAATGAAGAAATATGTTGGTAAGAATGGAAGCAAAAAGAGACGCAGTCAACAAATATTCTATTCCTCATGGCATTCATTTCATTTGACACGTAAGAAGAGGTGAAGCGGGAATTTACTTTCGTTAACACGAAAGATATGCCGCACATATTGATAACGAGGAAGTCTGCGTCTTCATACGTTTCCTCCTTGAAATCTGTATGCTCTCTTATATACGAAGTAGCCCGATCATTGTTTCAGTAATGTTACCCTCTTGTTTGACCCCGTAACGATGAACAGATTCCAAATGCATGTCTCTGCGTGAAAGTAGCTGTTCGAACCCTTCCTGGGTTGTTTTTTGTGTTTTATTGCTTGGAATTCCTGAAGCAGACCACTGTGCCTTCCCCCCTCGTGGGTTAGGTCTCAAAACTAAACCGCTTTGTATCCAATGGCATAATTTATTCATACAGCATCAGCATAAGACTCTTGCGAGTGAGAGAATGACAATAACAATCGTAACAAGAACAAGCAAATAATGAATGATGTTTATTCCAACGCACAACGAGAATGGCTTTAAATATAAAAATCTATATCTATATCCATATCTATTGATCTTTGAGTTGACACAATGCAAATATATTCTTAGCATTTAGTTACTGAATTTAGTTCTGGATGTTTGCAGAGAAAAGGAAAGTCGGTACTTCTCGCTAGTGTAATATAATGTGAACCAGCAACTACCCTTTCCTTAGAACACGACTCAAGCAGGTCCTCAAGTAGGCACTGCTGCACTCTGTTCGCTGACATTGCTCTGATGACGGTTAATGCAGATAGTTCCGATTATGAAATACAAAACGTATTGCAGGTTAGTTCCTAGGATAGTAACATTAAATTTGCGTTGTAGACGGCACATGAACGTGACGACTACCCATATTACTCATCAATATAAAAAGACAATATTTTGGGAATTCAGCAGGATTACTCAAAATGAATTCTGAAATTGGGTGACTGACCGCACAGGTGCTAAACGTCGTCAAGAGTATACGATGTCCTAATCGCATTAGGAATATGAAGATCGTCTTCGACAGCTCGCAACTTTCACATTGCTATCTCCACCCTACTCCAGACAGCTCTCGGTGGAGTTGCACTGCGTTGCCGATGTTATGGAAGGCCTTCAAACCGACAACAGACCACATATTGAAAAATACAAGCGAATTCTCTTGCAGCGTAAGCTTATTGTAACTAATCTAAAAATTATTGGAGAGGAACATTGTCCTATTCAAAAAAAGTAAAATGTTACACACTGTTGACGTCAAACGGACATTATCTATGTCCTGTCTTGTGTCCTACTCATCTATAATATCAAGTGTACTATGAAAATGATTATATATAATGGATTATAAGGTAATGCATTGATACCAGATGGTGGGGGCCGGCCGATGTGGGCGTGCGGTTCTAGGCGCTTCAGTCTGCAACCGCGTGACCGCTACGGTCGCAGGTTCGAATCCTGCCTCGGGCATGGATGTGTGTGATGTCCTTAGGTTAGTTAGGTTTAAGTAGTTCTAAGTTCTAGGGGACTGATGACCTTAGAAGTTAAGTCCCATAGTGCTCAGAGCCATTTGAACCATTTGAGCTATTTAACACAAAATGACATTAAAAATTTAAGTTATTCACGAGCAGCTAGTTGAGAATATGTATGAACATTAAATGACACGACGAACCGTCTTGTTCTGCATATGGATTCAAACCCAGCTCATGCAGACTAAGCAAAGATTTCGTGACTGACGCAAACTAACAGTCATTCCTGATTAGGCATACAGAGAGTGATATACCTCGATTTTAGACAGTATCAGTTAGCAAATATCAACTTGAAATTGCATAACGCAAACATTTTTAACAGACGCGAATTCCTACCCAGCATCTATTGTCCCTGTTAACGAACTACGAGAGATGTTAAATATTGCTTCTTCACAAGTAACTTACTTGAAATGCCGTGAGGTATAGCTGTCTGTTGGACACGGATTCGAACCCGGAACCTAATCGGATTGCTATCGAAGCACAGTCAAATGTGACATATCGGAATTTCGTGGCAGTAACTAGATGTTTTAACCGAAATGACGAGACGAAACATTAATGTTTTCCTTCCCAGGACTCCAACCCGGCACCTATCGCTGTTATATTCTAGAGAAAACTAACGTTGAATATGGGTTTGTTGCACCAGCAGTGACATGTGAGCATGTTTGAACTGAAATAATATGACGAAGAGTTCAGCGCTCACTGGGAATAGAGCCCCACACATATCGTTGTTGACTACACACAAAGAGACGTCAGCTACCGAATTTTTCTCCACCAGCTGCTCAGAATAGCATCTTGAACTTACAGTCATCTCGCAAATAGTTCTGTGTCTCACTGGGAGTTAAAAACGTCAGATATCGTTAGTATTGACAGCGAACGAAAATACACTAAAAATCAAAATTATTATCCACCAGCAGATAGGTGTTCTCATGCTGTTGTTGTTGTTGTGGTCTTCAGTCCTGAGACTGGTTTGATGCAGCTCTCCATGCTACTCTATCCTGTGCAAGCTTCTTCATCTCCCAGTATCTACTGCAACCTACATCCTTCTGAATCTGCTTAGCGTATTCATCTCTTGGTCTCCCTCTACGATTTTTACCCTCCATACTGCCCTCCAATGCTAGATTTGTGATCCCTTGATGCCCCAAAACATGTCCTACCAACCGATCCCTTCTTCTAGTCAAGTTGTGCCACAAACTTCTCTTCTCCCCAATCCTATTCAATACCTCCTCATTAGTTACGTGATCTACCCACCTTATCTTCAGCATTCTTCTGTAGCACCACATTTCGAAAGCTTCTATTCTCTTCTTGTCCAAACTAGTTATCGTCCATGTTTCACTTCCATACATGGCTACACTCCATACAAATACTTTCAGAAACGACTTCCTGACAGTTAAGTCTATACTCGATGTTAACAAATTCCTCTTCTTGAGAAACGCTTTCCTTGCCACTGCCAGTCTACATTTTATATCCTCTCTACTTCGACCATCATCGGTTATTTTACTCCCTAAATAGCAAAACTCCCTTACTACTTTAAGTGTCTCATTTCCTAATCTAATTCCCTCAGCATCACCCGACTTAATTTGACTACATTCCATTATCCTCGTTTTACTTTTGTTGATGTTCATCTTATATCCTCCTTTCAAGACACTGTCCATTCCGTTCAACTGCTCTTCCAAGTCCTTTGCTGTCTCTGACAGAATTACAATGTCATCGGCGAACCTCAAAGTTTTTACTTCTTCTCCATGAATATTAATACCTACTCCGAATTTTTCTTTTGTTTCCTTTACTGCTTGCTCAATATACAGATTGAATAACATCGGGGAGAGGCTACAACCCTGTCTTACTCCTTTCGCAACCACTGCTTCCCTTTCATGCTTGATAATACATAATTAAATCTTTAGTGCCGGGCCAGGATTCGATCCCATTCACGCATAATATGTGAAGGTGTTGAGGAATCTGCAGTTTTGAACAAACAACAAATTGTAGCCGAGCTGTATTGCCACGAAGGGATCAAATTCCGCGTTAAGGGCGGTCTGAGTTGCATTCCCAGTTCAGAACCAATTTTATCGACATACAGAAGCTCAAATAAAAGATGGAATAAGTGTCCTGTGACCATACATAGCGTTTGTATCGTCACTTGAAATAAATAACTAGTATAAGAAAGGTTACTGGTGATAGAGTTTCTACATGTCGCCACTCCAGACTTTATTGTGGTTCAACCTACCGTCTACTTGGTAAAGAAGGAATATCATCTTTAATGTGAATTTTCAGACCACGCAGCCATTATATCTCCTTCACTTGGTGTAGCCAGGAGAGAATGGAATCTGTCTCTCCCTATCTAAAATCATTGACAGAAGTGGGAATCGAACCCAGACCATAGGTATAACAACCTACCATCCGTCCAACAGACTACGAAATCCTCTTCTCTGCGAGTCATTTTTCTATCGTAACGCAGTTGCGCCACACTGGATGAGAATTCTGACACACAGGCTCCCTGTAGTAATTTGCAGCATGTTCAGTAAATTCATTTACTTGGTTGACCGAATCACCATGAACTAGCTGCCTCGGCTACCCAGTGCATACATTCGACTATTTTGTAATCACAGAAATAAAATCACGTTACTGCCACCTACACACAACTGTCAACATTTTAGGATGCAGAAGTTTAAATAGGAAGTGTTCCTTTCCACTTGAGCTATTCTATTGCGCTATCTGTTACTAGAAAACGTCGTTCAGTCCAAAAGAAAAGCTGTAACTGTTTGTCTCTCAGAAGTCAAGACCTGGCCATATGCATAATCTCACAGTGCTGTGGAATCCAAAAGTTCTGGAGGAATAGTTGCCGAGCTGTTGTAGCTACGTGTCAGTTTGTAGCATAGATAAGATGTCGCGAGTTCGAATACATTCAGTGTTACATTTTTTAAAACGCAATTCTGCTCTCTGCTGAAGTTATCAATCTAATGGAACTTTGAACATAATTCCCTTCACTTCTCAACCCAAAGTAGTCGCATGTGGAAAAAGGACTAACTACTGTGACATTTTGTTCTATTCAGGTTTAATAGACAGCAGGCAGCAGATGCATCTCGAAGATGTGCAGGGAGAGCGCATCGTGCCATAATATGTCAGAAAAGTATTTTCTACATTAGCCGTCGTGTGGTAGTGATATTTTATTCTTCTTCTTCAAACTTTGATTGACAGCTTTAACTCAGAACAAATTTTCTACATGCATGTAATCAATAAACTGCATGTGCATTGTCAGACTGTCATAGGTAACATCAGAGAATTCGCATATATCGTTGATGATTAATTTCTCTCTCATGTTTACTATTGTTTTAACAACACTAAAGGAAACCTTACGAAAATTGTGCACTGTATTATAAGAAATGAAATAAAACTAACCATGGTAACCTTACGACGAAAGTATCTGTACACAAGCATGCCTCTATCGACACGAATTAGTAAAATACTACTCACTTAGATTTTGATTGGGTCTGTGTTTAATTAGTATGCTGTGTCATACTCAAGAGGTATGCAAATGTGGCATTTCATAAATATAGTTACGTATTCCTAGAAACCCAAAATTCGCTTGTCAGCAGCGAAAAGAGGCGTTACCTGTTGTGCAGCATTGTAAGTTTTTCAACATTGCACTATGAACTGAAAGCATTTTCTTGCGATTTCCTTATTGATGTTTGATCTGACTGCTTGTAGCTCTTTCACAGAAGGGATAAAAACGTTTCAGTCAGTGAGACTGGAACTGCGAACCGTAACAGACGCTGTTTCACAGGTCAGCACGTTACCACAGAGCTGGCGGGGAGGTATGGGTCTCAGCTTCCTATTACGACGGCAATAGGAACTAGAACTCGTAAACCGCTATTTAAAGGTCGAGATTAGTTGCTATTTCCACTTGCAACGACTTTCCTGGGCTGAAAACCGTAAATTTTCAATCTTTTGTTACCCTTCAAGCTATAATAACTCAGATTATTCAATGGAAATGACAGGTAAAATCAAGTGAACTTTGAGGCTTAATTCCGTGCACACCAGGAAGTAACTCGTCGATCACAGAGTTGCCAAACATACGTTGCCTTGTTGCCAAATCTCAGTTACAGTACCAGCAGGAAGAAGACGAACCGATGTGATCCTACAGCGGTCTGGGAAGTGACCATAGCTGGTGTCTCCAAGTCGCGGCTGCTACGGCCTGGAATACGTAATGCGTCTGATTCGCTTTCTGTAACTAGGTTTAGGGACTGGAGCGTAGTTACTAATAATACTCAGAACTGACTGCAAACTGAGCTTCATAAATCAGTAACTCTCATTGTTGTTTTTATATTTCTTTCGTAAATGCACTCAAAACTAAGAAAGTCATTCACAGGCGTTTTCGTGCCTCGCCGATAGTCGAGCACAACATACAAATAAAAATAAAAAAGAATGTGTGTGTGTGTGTGTGTGTGTGTGTGTGTGTGTGTGTGTGTGTGTGTGTGTGAGAGAGAGAGAGAGAGAGAGAGAAATAAAAAGCAATGAGAGAGAGTGTAAAAAATTGTTGTAAAGAAATGGAATCATGGTATTTAAAGAAATCTTTCATTAAAATGACGCGTTCCACATCATTACGAAATGTCGTATTCATGATCTATGGAACAAGAGTTAATCTAATGTAATCTAATCTAATATAATCACATCATATTGATGATTAGCCATGAAGAGTCATGAATTACCGAAAGTTTTGCCAATACCAGTAACCAAATCTAAACTTGAAAATAAAAGACGACAATTTTTGTAATAAACCGTGACTCCTATCAAGACCCTTTCATCCCTGTTATCTAACCACGAAAGATGTCTGATATACCTCCATTCTGAAGTAACAAAGTGTGCATGCATTTAAAGATGAAGTGCATGATGTGAAGTTCTGTGACGGAGATACGAACCCAACACGTAATCCGATTGTTAACTAAGAAAAATCAAATGTTACGTATCGGTTTTTCTTACGAGCCGCTAGGTGTTTGAATCTAAAATAAGGATACAAACTTTTGTGCCTAAGCGACAATCTAACTGCACACCTACCGTGCATCCACGAATATAGCTTAAGTATCAGTTGCTTACTCATGAACAGTAAGATGTGTGCGTGTTTGACCAGAAATAACGACACCTGTTGCGATTGTTGGCAACACATGAACAGACATTGAAATTGCGCGTTAATTTTCACTAGCAGGTGGGTGTGCACTTGATAAAGCTAGAAATGAAATTATGAATATTTTTGTACTGGATCAGGTTTCAGACCCACATACTTACCTTTGGAGGAGACCTAGAGAAGATTGCAGTCTTGGGAAAAGGAACGAAATGACTGAACTATACTGTTCCGAGAGATTCAGATCCTCGAAAGAGGAGATACGAATTCGAATCACAGTCCAGCACCAAATTTTTAAACGTCTCTAGTTCAATCAAGTACAAGTAAAATAAGAGCCCTGTCCCTTTAAATGGCTGCCGGTTCATCAAATAAAATAAAATTTTCTAATGTAAGTAAGCTTACTGGCGACTGTATTTCTTTTTACCATGACTTCCGCTGTGTCATTTCCCAACGTAAACCGGCTCTGCCCAGTTGGTAATGAAGAAACGTGATGTTTAATGTGGATTCTAGATTATAACGTCTTTCTCTTGAGGTTACCAGAGGTGAAATAAATCTGTTTGTGCCTCTTAAAAGTAAATGCCTGAACCCACGCATTGCACCTGTGATAGCTCGTTCCACCAGACCATTGTGGCCACATTACCCAGCCCCAGGAGTGTGCTGTAACGGATGATGTGCTTAGCTTACAAAATTAGTCACGGTGGAAAAAATGCGAGTCTATTAAATGGACAAGTAGAAGCAAGCTTCTGACGCAGAGATTATGCTATTCTCATGTCAGCAGGATGTAAAGACTCTTCTAGGCATCATAGGCTGGATGTGAAGCCATTTTGATTTTTCACAAATTCAGCAAATTTCTTAGTTCGAGAAAATCCACTGTGAAGTGTGAAGTTGCCGGATAATTCGATTATTACTGTTTTATTAATGTCATTTTATTCATACTGCTGCTGTAACACAAGTGCTTGAACATCATTTAGTGCCTTTTGGTCACTATAGAAGTAGTTTCCCAAGAGCAGGTTCTTTCCCTGTCTACGGAATCCTTTTCATGTTAATATCAAACACCAGCAATTACTCGTAGATTACATTAAAACTAAAGTAATTGACGAAGACGTTACTTGGTAACAAAAACGCACTGCCTTTCTTCATTTACTTTCGCCTAGAAATGGCTATCGAGTACTGACAAACCAAAAGGCAAGAGATCTTACTGCCTTCCGATATACGTTGGTGTTAGTTCTTCCACATGATTTGGTCGACATGCCTGTTTCAAGTAGTGTATGACAGACAGTGTTTTAGAAAATCTATTGTTTCCCTTTGCAATAAACAGAAGTATTTTCATTCTAAGCTGTCCAAGTACAAAATTTTCGCAATATTAGTGCAGATTTAATATTCGCTTTATAATGTATAAACGTACTTCACAGTCGCAAAACTCGCATCCGAAACTTTGACCTTACACTTAGTCGCTGACCATAAATTCTAGCTCAGAGTGACACCAGTTTAAATAACCTAATGTAGCGAAGACTGTTTGCCAGTGCTCTTTCTCACCGGAAAATATGCAGTTGACTCATTTGGCTCCATAAGTACACTGTAACAGTAATTTCTGTGTGAAATTTGTCAGTAAGCTTTCGCCTTCCAACCGGCAAAATACGGAAGAGTACGGCCGGTAAACAATTCACAAACCACGATTTAGTGCCGATAAGACGATTTCTTTAAACATTGTCGAAGCTGAGGGAATTTAGTTTCTGCTTGAATCGTCTTAAGCAGCAACGTTCACAGATATCTCAAATAGGAAAAAGCTGAATATCCAGGTACGAAGGTTGTAAAACAAACTTCCCACAGTTTGTGTCAGGTTGATCTTTTCGTCTGATAACACTGCTTAAGTATTTTGTCTAAGAGGTATCACAAGTAGTATCCCTGTAACTGTGGGAATCATTGGTTGAAAACGAGTTTAACACCAATGGGTACAGTGCTGCTATATTTTCAAAATTATTATCAACCTAAGTCTAAGTTCATCCACAAACTGAGGCGTATTTATAATATTGAAGCTAGATTGTGTATCCTTGTCTTTCTTGAGTGGTCATTGGAAGGCGTTTACACACACGTATACAATACTATGAATACTTCGAACGCTATGGTTAACATTGCTCTCATAAACTACTTTTTTTTTAAATTCTTCTGGGTCTTAAGCGTGCAATATGTGTTGTAGATACAGTCTCAGACCAAAATATTGACCGCCGAGTCGTTCACGTAAGGTGGACAACACAGTCATGCTCCTCTCAGAATTCTATGTCTGGCATTATGCTCGATCTAGCAACATGTAGACTGCGGCACTTCCCAGAGGAAGTCTTGACTCCAGTCTTAGAACATTACTCTTGACTACTACCGTAGTCTTGAGGTTAAACGCGAGACCAGCTAATATGATATTGTAGATTCGCTTGAATTACACTCATAGCTTCAGCACCGAGATAAAAGGGGCGATAAAAATTTTGTCGATATGTGCTTTCGGTCGCCAGACGTCATATTAGCTGGTCTTGCGTTCTACCTCAAGACTACGGTCGTGTTCCATCAGCGGTACGAATAAAATGATAGTAATAATAACAGTAATAATCGAATTATCCAGCAACTTCACACTTCACAGTGGATTTTCTCGAACTAAGAAATTTGCTGAATTTGTGAAAAATCAAAATGGCTTCACATCCAGCCTATGATGCCCAGAAGAGTCTTTACATCCTGCTGACATGAGAATAGCATAATCTCTGCGTCAGAAGCTTGCTTCTACATGACCATTTAATAGACTCGCATTTTTTCCACCGTGACTAATTTTGTAAGCTAAGCACATCATCCGTTACAGCACACTCCTGGGGCTGGGTAATGTGGCCACAATGGTCTGGTGGAACGAGCTATCACAGGTGCAATGCGTGGGTTCAGGCATTTACTTTTAAGAGGCACAAACAGATTTATTTTACCTCTGGTAACCTCAAGAGAAAGACGTTATAATCCAGAATCCGCATTAAACATCACGTTCCTTCATTACCAACTGGGCAGAGCCGGCTTACGTTGGGAAATGACACAGCGGAAGTCATGGTAAAAAGAAATACAGTCGCCAGTAAGCTTACTTACATTAAAAAATTTTATTTTATTTGGTACTGGACTGTGATTCGAATTCGTATCTCCTCTTTCGAGGATCTGAATCTCTCGGAACAGTATAGTTCAGTCATTTCGTTCCTTTTCCCAAGACTGCAATCTTCTCTAGGTCTCCTCCAAAGGTAAGTATGTGGGTCTGAAACCTGATCCAGTACAAAAATATTCATAATTTCATTTCTAGCTTTATCAAGTGCACACCCACCTGCTAGTGAAAATTAACGCGCAATTTCAATGTCTGTTCATGTGTTGCCAACAATCGCAACAGGTGTCGTTATTTCTGGTCAAACACGCACACATCTTACTGTTCATGAGTAAGCAACTGATACTTAAGCTATATTCGTGGATGCACGGTAGGTGTGCAGTTAGATTGTCGCTTAGGCACAAAAGTTTGTATCCTTATTTTAGATTCAAACACCTAGCGGCTCGTAAGAAAAACCGATACGTAACATTTGATTTTTCTTAGTTAACAATCGGATTACGTGTTGGGTTCGTATCTCCGTCACAGAACTTCACATCATGCACTTCATCTTTAAATGCATGCACACTTTGTTACTTCAGAATGGAGGTATATCAGACATCTTTCGTGGTTAGATAACAGGGATGAAAGGGTCTTGATAGGAGTCACGGTTTATTACAAAAATTGTCGTCTTTTATTTTCAAGTTTAGATTTGGTTACTGGTATTGGCAAAACTTTCGGTAATTCATGACTCTTCATGGCTAATCATCAATATGATGTGATTATATTAGATTAGATTACATTAGATTAACTCTTGTTCCATAGATCATGAATACGACATTTCGTAATGATGTGGAACGCGTCATTTTAATGAAAGATTTCTTTAAATACCATGATTCCATTTCTTTACAACAATTTTTTACACTCTCTCTCATTGCTTTTTATTTCTCTCTCTCTCTCTCTCTCTCTCTCACACACACACACACACACACACACACACACACACACACACACACACATTCTTTTTTATTTTTATTTGTATGTTGTGCTCGACTATCGGCGAGGCACGAAAACGCCTGTGAATGACTTTCTTAGTTTTGAGTGCATTTACGAAAGAAATATAAAAACAACAATGAGAGTTACTGATTTATGAAGCTCAGTTTGCAGTCAGTTCTGAGTATTATTAGTAACTACGCTCCAGTCCCTAAACCTAGTTACAGAAAGCGAATCAGACGCATTACGTATTCCAGGCCGTAGCAGCCGCGACTTGGAGACACCAGCTATGGTCACTTCCCAGACCGCTGTAGGATCACATCGGTTCGTCTTCTTCCTGCTGGTACTGTAACTGAGATTTGGCAACAAGGCAACGTATGTTTGGCAACTCTGTGATCGACGAGTTACTTCCTGGTGTGCACGGAATTAAGCCTCAAAGTTCACTTGATTTTACCTGTCATTTCCATTGAATAATCTGAGTTATTATAGCTTGAAGGGTAACAAAAGATTGAAAATTTACGGTTTTCAGCCCAGGAAAGTCGTTGCAGGTGGAAATAGCAACTAATCTCGACCTTTAAATAGCGGTTTACGAGTTCTAGTTCCTATTGCCGTCGTAATAGGAAGCTGAGACCCATACCTCCCCGCCAGCTCTGTGGTAACGTGCTGACCTGTGAAACAGCGTCTGTTACGGTTCGCAGTTCCAGTCTCACTGACTGAAACGTTTTTATCCCTTCTGTGAAAGAGCTACAAGCAGTCAGATCAAACATCAATAAGGAAATCGCAAGAAAATGCTTTCAGTTCATAGTGCAATGTTGAAAAACTTACAATGCTGCACAACAGGTAACGCCTCTTTTCGCTGCTGACAAGCGAATTTTGGGTTTCTAGGAATACGTAACTATATTTATGAAATGCCACATTTGCATACCTCTTGAGTATGACACAGCATACTAATTAAACACAGACCCAATCAAAATCTAAGTGAGTAGTATTTTACTAATTCGTGTCGATAGAGGCATGCTTGTGTACAGATACTTTCGTCGTAAGGTTACCATGGTTAGTTTTATTTCATTTCTTATAATACAGTGCACAATTTTCGTAAGGTTTCCTTTAGTGTTGTTAAAACAATAGTAAACATGAGAGAGAAATTAATCATCAACGATATATGCGAATTCTCTGATGTTACCTATGACAGTCTGACAATGCACATGCAGTTTATTGATTACATGCATGTAGAAAATTTGTTCTGAGTTAAAGCTGTCAATCAAAGTTTGAAGAAGAAGAATAAAATATCACTACCACACGACGGCTAATGTAGAAAATACTTTTCTGACATATTATGGCACGATGCGCTCTCCCTGCACATCTTCGAGATGCATCTGCTGCCTGCTGTCTATTAAACCTGAATAGAACAAAATGTCACAGTAGTTAGTCCTTTTTCCACATGCGACTACTTTGGGTTGAGAAGTGAAGGGAATTATGTTCAAAGTTCCATTAGATTGATAACTTCAGCAGAGAGCAGAATTGCGTTTTAAAAAATGTAACACTGAATGTATTCGAACTCGCGACATCTTATCTATGCTACAAGCTGACACGTAGCTACAACAGCTCGGCAACTATTCCTCCAGAACTTTTGGATTCCACAGCACTGTGAGATTATGCATATGGCCAGGTCTTGACTTCTGAGAGACAAACAGTTACAGCTTTTCTTTTGGACTGAACGACGTTTTCTAGTAACAGATAGCGCAATAGAATAGCTCAAGTGGAAAGGAACACTTCCTATTTAAACTTCTGCATCCTAAAATGTTGGCAGTTGTGTGTAGGTGGCAGTAACGTGATTTTATTTCTGTGATTACAAAATAGTCGAATGTATGCACTGGGTAGCCGAGGCAGCTAGTTCATGGTGATTCGGTCAACCAAGTAAATGAATTTACTGAACATGCTGCAAATTACTACAGGGAGCCTGTGTGTCAGAATTCTCATCCAGTGTGGCGCAACTGCGTTACGATAGAAAAATGACTCGCAGAGAAGAGGATTTCGTAGTCTGTTGGACGGATGGTAGGTTGTTATACCTATGGTCTGGGTTCGATTCCCACTTCTGTCAATGATTTTAGATAGGGAGAGACAGATTCCATTCTCTCCTGGCTACACCAAGTGAAGGAGATATAATGGCTGCGTGGTCTGAAAATTCACATTAAAGATGATATTCCTTCTTTACCAAGTAGACGGTAGGTTGAACCACAATAAAGTCTGGAGTGGCGACATGTAGAAACTCTATCACCAGTAACCTTTCTTATACTAGTTATTTATTTCAAGTGACGATACAAACGCTATGTATGGTCACAGGACACTTATTCCATCTTTTATTTGAGCTTCTGTATGTCGATAAAATTGGTTCTGAACTGGGAATGCAACTCAGACCGCCCTTAACGCGGAATTTGATCCCTTCGTGGCAATACAGCTCGGCTACAATTTGTTGTTTGTTCAAAACTGCAGATTCCTCAACACCTTCACATATTATGCGTGAATGGGATCGAATCCTGGCCCGGCACTAAAGATTTAATTATGTATTATCAAGCTCTAGCATGAGAACACCTATCTGCTGGTGGATAATAATTTTGATTTTTAATGTATTTTCATTCGCTGTCAACACTAACGATATCCGACGTTTTTAACTCCCAGTGAGACACACAACTATTTGCGAGCTGACTGTAAGTTCCAGATGCTATTCTGAGCAGCTGGTGGAGAAAACTTCGGTAGCTCACGTCTCTTTGTGTGTAGTCAACAACGATATGTGTGGGGCTCCATTCCCAGTGAGCGCTGAACTCTTCGTCATATTATTTCAGTTCAAACATGCTCACATGTCACTGCTGGTGCAACAAACCCATATTTAACTTTAGTTTTCTCTAGAATATAACAGCGATAGGTGCCGGGTTGGAGTCCTGGGAAGGAAAAAATTAATGTTTCGTCTCGTCATTTCAGTTAAAACATCTAGTTACTGCCGCGAAATTCCGATATGTCACATTTGACTGTGCTTCGATAGCAATCCGATTAGGTTCCGGGTTCGAATCCGTGTCCAACACACAGCTTTACCTCACGGCATTTCAAGTAAGTTACTTGTGAAGAAGCAATATTTAACATCTCTCGTAGTTCGTTAACAGGGACAATAGATGCTGGGTAGGAATTCGCGTCTGTTAAAAATGTTTGCGTTATGCAATTTCAAGTTGATATTTGCTAACTGATACTGTCTAAAATCGAGGTATATCACTCTCTGTATGCCTAATCAGGAATGACTGTTAGTTTGCGTCAGTCACGAAATCTTTGCTTAGTCTGCATGAGCTGGGTTTGAATCCATATGCAGAACAAGACGGTTCGTCGTGTCATTTAATGTTCATACATATTCTCAACTAGCTGCTCGTGAATAACTTAAATTTTTAATGTCATTTTGTGTTAAATAGTTCAAATGGTTCAAATGGCTCTGAGCACTATGGGACTTAACTTCTAAGGTCATCAGTCCCCTAGAACTTAGAACTACTTAAACCTAACTAACCTAAGGACATCACACACATCCATGCCCGAGGCAGGATTCGAACCTGCGACCGTAGCGGTCACGCGGTTCCAGACTGAAGCGCCTAGAACCGCACGCCCACATCGGCCGGCCCCCACCATCTGGTATCAATGCATTACCTTATAATCCATTATATATAATCATTTTCATAGTACACTTGATATTATAGATGAGTAGGACACAAGACAGGACATAGATAATGTCCGTTTGACGTCAACAGTGTGTAACATTTTACTTTTTTTGAATAGGACAATGTTCCTCTCCAATAATTTTTAGATTAGTTACAATAAGCTTACGCTGCAAGAGAATTCGCTTGTATTTTTCAATATGTGGTCTGTTGTCGGTTTGAAGGCCTTCCATAACATCGGCAACGCAGTGCAACTCCACCGAGAGCTGTCTGGAGTAGGGTGGAGATAGCAATGTGAAAGTTGCGAGCTGTCGAAGACGATCTTCATATTCCTAATGCGATTAGGACATCGTATACTCTTGACGACGTTTAGCACCTGTGCGGTCAGTCACCCAATTTCAGAATTCATTTTGAGTAATCCTGCTAAATTCCCAAAATATTGTCTTTTTATATTGATAAGTAATATGGATAGTCGTCACGTTCATGTGCCGTCTACAACGCAAATTTAATGTTAATATCCTAGGAACTAACCTGCAATACGTTTTGTATTTCATAATCGGAACTATCTGCATTAACCGTCATCAGAGCAATGTCAGCGAACAGAATGCAGCAGTGCCTACTTGAGGACCTGCTTGAGTCGTGTTATAAGGAAAGGGTAGTTGCTGGTTCACATTATATTACACTAGCGAGAAGTACCGACTTTTCCTTTTCTCTGCAAACATGCAGAACTAAATTCAGTAACTAAATGCTGAGAATATATTTGCATTGTGTCAACTCAAAGATCAATAGATATGGATATAGATATAGATTTTTATATTTAAAGCCATTCTCGTTGTGCGTTGGAATAAACATCATTCATTATTTGCTTGTTCTTGTTACGATTGTTATTGTCATTCTCTCACTCGCAAGAGTCTTATGCTGATGCTGTATGAATAAATTATGCCATTGGATACAAAGCGGTTTAGTTTTGAGACCTAACCCACGAGGGGGGAAGGCACAGTGGTCTGCTTCAGGAATTCCAAGCAATAAAACACAAAAAACAACCCAGGAAGGGTTCGAACAGCTACTTTCACGCAGAGACATGCATTTGGAATCTGTTCATCGTTACGGGGTCAAACAAGAGGGTAACATTACTGAAACAATGATCGGGCTACTTCGTATATAAGAGAGCATACAGATTTCAAGGAGGAAACGTATGAAGACGCAGACTTCCTCGTTATCAATATGTGCGGCATATCTTTCGTGTTAACGAAAGTAAATTCCCGCTTCACCTCTTCTTACGTGTCAAATGAAATGAATGCCATGAGGAATAGAATATTTGTTGACTGCGTCTCTTCTTGCTTCCATTCTTACCAACATATTTCTTCATTCTCGTGGTAATCATGACATTCTATGTGCATGCTGCAAACGATTGCAAGTGGACAAATTCGACATCGAGGTGCAAAGCGTTTGGTATCTTACATTATATTCAAGTCGAATAAGCCTCCGGTGTATTTTTACTTCGTTTGTATTTTTAGATGATTATGAACGTTACGGAAATTTATATCACATGCTTTATGTTGAATGAGAAACATTGAATGATCCGTTTTGCTTTCCCTACGTTGAAATGATATAACGTCGGCGTCAACAGCCTTCTTCCACGCCGGAAGCTGAAACTTGTATCATTCTGGATTAATGATAATTGAATGTCTCATATGTATACATAGCCCACAAGGCGACGTCAGAAACCATCAGGGGAGAACGCCGCATAAAAACCAAACGTGCGCGCGCGTCTCCACTCTGAAGGACCGTATCGGAGAATCACGGCAAGCATTTCGCTTAAGGGCTGCCTCGTCAGAGAGCCGAGAAATGGCAGCGTCGTAGCAAGTATTTGTCAACACTCTGATAGTGCATTTACTTCCGGGTGTAGGTCGGCGTTACCTCGCTAAATTCACTTGACATTCGTTTTCCACATCGAAGACTCGTACGATATAATCCACTGCAAGATGACACAATTAGAAAGTATATTTAATTTCTGGACTCCAAGAACGGCGTTCTTCACATAAGTAACACCTGTTTGTGTGTGCATTCGGGAGGACGACGGTGCAATCTCGCGTCCGACCATCCTGATTTAGGTTTTCAATGATTTCCCTAAATCGCTTCAGGCAAATGCCGGGATGGTTCCTTAGGAAGGGCACGGCCGATTTCCTTCCCCATCCTTCCCTAATCCGAGCTTGTGCTCCGTCTCTAATGACATCGTTGTCGGCGGGACGTTAAAACAGTAATCTCCACCTCCTCTGTTTGTGTGTTTAAGGTTGCGTTTTGAGGCTCAGGCAACATCGCAGTGACTATAGTCCGCCTCTGGCCGCCAGTGTGTCGTTAGCTCAGAGGTTCCCTTGTGCGTTGCAGTGCTTGTACTATAAGTTAGAATCACGGTAGAAGCCGCTGACTACAACCTTTTATTTTCCATTTTAATTAATGGAGTTGCAAACTGCTAGTAAAAATTTCTTATGCGAAATCTGAAGAATGCCTTTAAACATCAATCTTCGTCCGATTTCGACTTAGTAAATTAAGTTAATATCATGGATTTCTGCTTTGCAAATTCCAAGGTGCTTCACTGTAAAATAGGTCCTGAAAAGATTCAAACCGACTGTCAACGATATAAATTTGAGCTTTGTTCGTCATATAGGTCTAACATGTCAGAAGGTTGTTTATGAAGTGCACATGTTCATTAATATAGTTCCCATCTTCTAAATTTTTGCAATAGCATTTAACTGTAGACGTTTTCTAACACCGGCGTTAGCAATTCCTTTCCGTTCTCTGAAACCTTCAAAACGACAAATTTTTCTGGTTCAAATCTGATGACCTTAGCTATCAATTCTGATCAACAATAAATACTTCATGAACCCATACATGGAACTCCAAATGTGCAGTGTGCCTGCACTGCTACAGAGCATGCATTGCAAGGTATTCACACAGTTTATCGCATAGACTTACCATAAGGAATGTAACAAGAACTGTAATACACTTTACACCACAGACGCTCACTCTGGCTTGACGAAAACATCCAAACATTGACCAAAAGTTGCACAAATAATTAAGTTTGAAAGGAAAAGAAACGAGGTATGAAGCATTTATAAATTCATCGAATGTAGTGAGGTGGTTTAATTTCGTCACAGTCTATAAAATTAATTTCGGGCCATACTCAGCTCTTGCCGATTACCCGCCTACTAATCAGGGCGTCTGTCTCCGTTGCTTTTGAGCGTGAATGGAAATTGTAGAAATTTTCTGTGGAGCAACATTTAATAATAAAGCGTTTTAAATCATCAAAAGCGATGAGCGGTAGCAGGAGCTTTCGATAAAGAGCGGTGGAGTGCAGCGCCGCTGCTGTCGCCACGGCCGCTGCCAGTAGCCAGCAAATGGATCCCGGAGCTTTGCCGCATACGGCGAACAGAGGACAGTCTGCAGGAAATCTGCCGCAAAATCGTTACTAGATAAAATTTTGATATCGGTGTGTCACAAAGCGAAATAGATTGAATCTGCGCTACCATTACATTCACGTCTTCAGCATTCAGACAGAAGAGGCTATAAAAATATTTTATGCCAGCTTCTCTCGATCCACTGACATTATGAACAGAAACAACGCACGCTACCGCTAGACCACAGGCGTAATCAGCCTAGAGTCTCTCTATCTTGGGACAAGTTTTCCTCCAGGAAGTGCCGCAGTCTACAGTGTTGCCAGATTATGCAGATAACCGGACTTAGAGAATTAGTGAGTTGGCCAGTTTTTTTGTCCCATGTCGCGATCGGCGCGGACTTAGCCTCTGAAGCGGCCGGCCGCCGGTCGAGTTTTATGTCAAAGAGTGTACATATATACTGAGAGGTATGAAGACGAAACGCTATTGGCAAAAATATTAAATGTACCGAATTGTGCTTTATGCGTACGTATGTGTTAATGAAGACGCTGAGTACCTATGGGCAGTTATGCATAATTATGTAGTTATGTAGTAACAAGAATTTTTTAGGGAATGATACCAAGTAACACGTCCCGTTTGACGGAAGGATTTAATTGGAGGCTGAAGGTATCAAATAAAAGGCCCCCCCTCCCACCCTTTTTAGTTTATAAGTTATGTATAATTGCGATTATGTGCGAACTTTTTATTTTTATGGAAAGGAGGATAAGTGGGTGCATTTACATTCAGTACTATGAAACAGTTAAACGCGTGTGTAGCTCCGCCAGCCGGAGAGTAATAAGGAGTACATAGAATCACACATTAAGTTAGCTTGCGTGTTAAGCGATTACATAAACCTTTGAGTGCTGTGTCCAATGAAATACATACGTCGTTATGTAAGCCACATCTGAGGGTAAATTAACATTTACGTTCACGTTGTACAAAGAGTAATACAAAACTAGTGCTGTAGAAACGCTTGAACATTATGTTCAAACACAGTTACCTGTAAACCTTAACATAAAATACTATAAAATCATATGTACACATACATCGGTTTCTAGCATACAAGGTGATTAGCAGGGTGAAATATAGAAATATTAAACTAAGGATTTTGAGACGTAGATAGGAAAATAAGAAACACTATACTGTGAACAGAACATGGATTCACAAGCAGTATTTCACCTGCCCTCGTATGCCCGAGGCAGGATTCGAACCTGCGACCGTAGCGGTCGCTCGGTTCCAGACTGTAGCGCCTAGAACCGCACGGCCAATACGGCCGGAGTAGTACAAGAAGATGTATGATGTTTATATTAAACTGAAGTTGCTTGATGAAGTTCCTATGCTTTACCTTTCTTCGTGTGGTGGTGAAATTGTTCTTGATTGTGTTGATGATAATATCAGTTGTCAGGTATTTTGGGAGACGTAAAGATTTTGAGAACGATATTCTTCATTCAGTTAAAGAAACAGAAAGGAGAACATTTTCTTAGAGCTAAAATTAAAGGTGTCAGCAAACATGAATTATGATGAACCTCGAATTAGAATACAGATAAGACTTTCTTGTAATTGTGCATGTTTGATTTTTGTTTCTCGTCTTTGTAAATATGGTCACGTATATTTTGTAAACCTGTGAAAAGCAACCTTACATGACACCAGACATATTAGAAAATGCAAAAAAGTGTGAAGGAGAGCTACTTAAGTTGTGCAACGTACCTCAAATACATGGAGTTGCCACCTAGTGGTTAAAAAATACTGCTGTGTAACGGTTCAAGTTCGCAATAGCCAAGTGATTCATCACATACCACGCAGAACGTTTAACGAATCTACAGTGCCGAGCTGAATAAGCAAAACAATGGCAAGTGTGTGCTAAGAACAACACACACACACACACACACACACACACACACACACACACACACACACACACACACACACATGCCCGAGGGAGGACTCGAACCTCCGGCGGGAGGGGCTCTGCTAGGTTAGTTTGCGCGCTTGCGACCGAGCATTTCAGTCAGTCATCTCTTGCACACAGCATTCTCATTAAATGTAGGGGCTTTTTCCAGTATCTGTAAGACAAGTACTTCATATCTCTCCGAGACGCGTGTCGTACCAGCCTTTGACTTTCTCCTCTCGAACGCAACAAAATTTCAAAAGACCTCCTCATTAGAATTTGTGCTTTCATCCTCATTTCCGATTTCGAAAAGGCACAGTGGCGGATAAAAATTCGCAAACTAGGAAGGAGTCTCTTGGCAGACAGGGCCCGCAGCTAGCGTTGTGGCGGAGTGCATAAAAATCAAGAGTCGTATCCAGAAGAAGAAGGTTCAGATATCCTGTGGGCTCTGGTGACAACTATTGCAAAGGGTGAAGAGGCACACAGATAGTCTGAGCGCAGACAGGACGGATGATTGAGAGTTCTATGTTATTTTAAGTGGAGCTATACTGTGGTGTAGCTCCTTAACAGCACTCCTTGATGTGGAAAATTCATCGATAATCAATCCCAGAAGTATACCAGAAAACTGCACAACATAAAATCGATTAAATATGAATTCTTCGGTTTTCCTTGCAGTGCTTCAAACAAGTTATCACCCTATGTTTACGCTACCCATCACAAATGTGCGACGCTGAAATAAAAGGTGGACGACGAGTCGTGTATTTGATTGAAGTACAGCACAACAAATGTCTATTCAGATCAAGTTGATCGTTCAGAGTTTGTTGCGTGAAACATTCACTTTGTCGAATCGTCATTAATCTGAAAATATTTTTAAGTACTAAATTATAATTGAAGAGTGGTTTGACACGGTATCAACGAAGGTAATGTCCGCCCCTGGTAGCTGAGTGGTCAGCGCGATGGAATGTTATACCTAACGATCCGGGTTCGATTCTCGGCTGGGTCGGAGTTTTCTCCGCTCAGGGACTGGGAGTTGTGTTGTCCTTATCATCATCATTTCATCCTTATCGACACGAAAGTCGCCGAAGTGGAGTCAACTCGAAAGATTTGCACCAGGTGAACGGTCGACCCGACAGGGGGCCCTAGCCACACGGCATTTCCAATGAAGGTAATCGTCATCACAGTGCACAAAGAGCAGCAGAAATGTTACCAAGTAGTAGCAGATGCTGTAGTTCTTGGAACTTTTTCAATAATGCAAATAGAAATTGTGTCGGACAATGAAACATTCTATGCACCGTTCACAACACAAATAAGTTATCGCTCTTTCCATAGCTCACTAAATAAAGAATTGCAAGGAGGTTATTTTCAACATCGTTTGCAGACTGTGAGTTGGAGTACTATTAAGGATTTTATGCTTTGGAAAATACAGTGTAAGTGAATTCTGATAATCGTCGCAACCTTGTTGACCAATATACGGTACGTAGTGTTTCCAATGATTTTCAGTCAGTTCTTCCGAAAGATAACGCATGATTAAAGAACGCTTCTTTCTTTTCGGTAAGACATATTTCCTTTGAGGGTGGGTGAAGCATGATTCAGTGTAACGTAAGTATAACAGAAAAACACCAGGAGAAAAAGCTCTCGTTCGAACGGCCGGATCCTCATATCAGACACGCACAATATTTCGACAAAATTTCTGTTTAACACGACGGAACGGTCGTTCGCCCTAGAAATTTTCCTTCCTAACACGTAAACCTATACTCTGTCCACAGATCGTGCCGTGCCATCCTCCGCCAGAGGCGTTACTGGATGCGTTGTAGAGAGGCGTGGGGTCAGGGCAGCGCTCTCTTGGCCGTTGTCAGTTTTCGTGACCTGGAGCCGCTACGTCACCGCTACCACTAGGTGAAGCAACTCCGCAGTTGGTCTCACGAGGCTAAGTGCAACACGTTCCAGTCCTCCCACCAAGGAAAAATCCCTAGTAGTACCCGTGTCGTTGGCATGGCAGTCTGTTGGCTGACCACTCAGCTACAGATGCGGACCTCTTCACACTACACGCCGGGTAAAACAGGAAATACAAAAGAACAACGGTTTTAAATGAAGTTTTACTACGTAATTGTTTGTCAGACGGAACTGTACTCCTGTGATTGTGGTAGCACTGTCGTTTTCGCCTCTTACTCTTCCATTTGTAAATATTGTGTGCGATGATCGACTAAAACCAAGAGGGGCTCTGAGCACTATGCGACTTAACTTCTGAGGTCATCAGTCGCCTAGAACTTAGAACTAATTAAACTTAACTAACCTAAGGATATCACACACATCCATGCCCGAGGCAGGATTCGAACCTGCGACCGTAGCGGTCGCTCGGCTCCAGACTGCAGCGCCTAGAACCGCACGGCCACTCCGGCCGGCGACTAAAACCAAGAGTTTTAACTTCTGTTCATCTCTCGTCGCGATCATTTCGCGAAATATATACCGGAGGAAGTAATACGTTGCCTGATTGTTTTGGAACTAACACTCTCAGAATTTGCACGACGCCTCTTTTGAAGCGTCTGTTGAGCACCTCCGCAACAGGCTTGCGCTTACTAAAGGAAGCCTTGACGAAATGCGCCAGTCTTCTTTCAATCTTCTCTGTCTCTAGTGTTAATCCTACCTGCTATATGTTTCAGACTGCTGAGCAGTACTCAAGAATTGGCCTAAAGTGTGTTTCGCAAGCTACCTCTTTTCTGGATGAGTCGAATTAACTCAGGATTCGTCCACTAAATCTCAGTTGCCATCTGATTCTCTTACAACTAGTTTTAAGTGGCCATACCACTTTAGGTCGCTCTCGACGGTTATTCCTAGTTATTTTACGGTTTCCACCAACTGGCGCAATCGATTAGTAATGGCTTTCTCAGAGTATTTATAAGGAATATGTTATATTTACGAGGGTCGTTCGATAAGTAGTACCCCATATTTTTTTTAAAAAAGCCGTTAATATACACAGACAAACGTCCTCGTTAGTGCTCCACATTTAATGTTTGTTCCGTGCGCCGGTGAAATTTCGAATCGTTCTGGCAGATGGCAGAGCCGTAGTACAGCGTCAAAACGGCGTCTGCATGCGACGGACGTTACAAGCAGCGTGCTGTTATCGAATTCTTGTGTGTAGAAAAAGAAACCGTGGTGAACATCCATGAACGTTGTGCCGTGCATGGCGATGCTGCAGTTGATAGGAGTACAGTTGGGCGATGGATAAAGAAAGTTACAGGCTCAGGAAATGCAGAAACAGAGCTCCATAATCAGCCACGCTGTGTCCAGACATGCTGAATCGTGCCATTATTCGTGCCGACCGGAGCATCACAATTCGCCAACTGATTCTACAGTTGTCGGTCAGCATTGGAAATGGATCTGCAATGATCGAGACTCTCGGATATTCAAAGATGTGCTCACGATGGGTACACGAATGCTCACAGCAGACCACAAGATAAAAAAAAGGCCGTTTCATCTAAATTGTTGGAGCGTTTTGAGGCTGACGGAGGGGCCTTTCTGTCACGGATCGCTACGGCGGGCGAAAGCTGGGTGCACCACTTTGCGCCGGAAACATAAAGGCAGTCCATGGAGTGGCATCATCCTCATTCGCCACAAAAGAAGAAATTCAAGACAACCCCCTCTGCCGGGAAAGTCATGGTGACAGTCTTCTGGAATTGTGATGGCGTCATTCTCGTGGATGTGATGCCACGACGGTCAACCATCAATTCAGAGGCATACGTGAAGACTCTGAAAAAAATTCAAGAACCGTTTCCTACGTGTTCAATCGGACAAGAATACAGCAGAAATTTTACTCCAACTCGCTAATACACGCCCACACACAAGTCTAAGAACACTGGAACACATCGCCAACTTGAGCTGGACATCATTGCCTCATTCACGCTACAGTCCAGACCTGGCACCCTTGGATTTCCATCTCTTTGGGCCGCTTAAATATTCTCTATGGGGAACACATTTTGAAGATGATGAGAGTGTGTCATGCAGTGAAAATATCGCTACGCCTAACCGGACAAGAGCTTTTACCACCAGGGAATACATGCTCTTACACAACGTTGGAGTACGACCATAGAACATCATGGAGGCGACGTAGAAAAATAGGACATGGACAAGAATGCTGATCTTTATTGTCACCAAATTCTGACTCTTAAGAATAAATATGATCTGAGAAAAAATATGGGGCATTACTAATTGAACGACCCTCATATTTAAGTTCAAGGCCAACCGTCAGCTCCTGCGGGAAATCTTCGACCCTCTGCAGGTCTGCCTGCAACAGTTTTCTGACTTTGCAAAATCCCTATAGACGAGTGCTTAATTTCTGAAATTTTGGGTAGAGGAACGCACCTCTTCAACCACAAAAGTCACCCCCCTCCTCCCCCCCCCCCTCCCCGGCCGCATCTGCGCCGCCACCGCCAGTCATAAAAATCACAAGCTTCTATTTTTAAAAACTTCTGAAATTCATGGGTTTAAACAGAAATTTCTTATATTCTAAACAATGAAGCCACAATGTTTAATACAAAGAACAGGTACTGCCGTCCGTTCCCACAGCAATATCACTTTGCTCCCTAGTCCTGCTCGATACATATCGGCACAAATCGGTCATCTTTGTAGCTATGACGTTATGTCTCCAACTGATGCCAGCTGCAAAGTTCAAACAGTTGCACTTTAGCTGCTCCGGGAACGTGCGTCCAGTATTAATTAATAAAGCATTTAGCGATGAATATACACTCCTGGAAATTGAAATAAGAACACCGTGAATTCATTGTCCCAGGAAGGGGAAACTTTATTGACACATTCCTGGGGTCAGATACATCACATGATCACACTGACAGAACCACAGGCACATAGACACAGGCAACAGAGCATGCACAATGTCGGCACTAGTACAGTGTATATCCACCTTTCGCAGCAATGCAGGCTGCTATTCTCCCATGGAGACGATCGTAGAGATGCTGGATGTAGTCCTGTGGAACGGCTTGCCATGCCATTTCCACCTGGCGCCTCAGTTGGACCAGCGTTCGTGCTGGACGTGCAGACCGCGTGAGACGACGCTTCATCCAGTCCCAAACATGCTCAATGGGGGACAGATCCGGAGATCTTGCTGGCCAGGGTAGTTGACTTACACCTTCTAGAGCACGTTGGGTGGCACGGGATACATGCGGACGTGCATTGTCCTGTTGGAACACCAAGTTCCCTTGCCGGTCTAGGAATGGTAGAACGATGGGTTCGATGACGGTTTGGATGTACCGTGCACTATTCAGTGTCCCCTCGACGATCACCAGTGGTGTACGGCCAGTGTAGGAGATCGCTCCCCACACCATGATGCCGGGTGTTGGCCCTGTGTGCCTCGGTCGTATGCAGTCCTGATTGTGGCGCTCACCTGCACGGCGCCAAACACGCATACGACCATCATTGGCACCAAGGCAGAAGTGACTCTCATCGCTGAAGACGACACGTCTCCATTCGTCCCTCCATTCACGCCTGTCGCGACACCACTGGAGGCGGGCTGCACGATGGTGGGGCGTGAGCGGAAGACGGCCTAACGGTGTGCGGGACTGTAGCCCAGCTTCATGGAGACGGTTGCGAATGGTCCTCGCCGATACCCCAGGAGCAACAGTGTCCCTAATTTGCTGGGAAGTGGCGGTGCGGTCCCCTACAGCACTGCGTAGGATCCTACGGTCTTGGCGTGCATCCGTGCGTCGCTGCGGTCCGGTCCCAGGTCGACGGGCACGTGCACCTTCCACCGACCACTGGCGACAACATCGATGTACTGTGGAGACCTCACGCCCCACGTGTTGAGCAATTCGGCGGTACGTCCACCCGGCCTCCCGCATGCCCACTATACGCCCTCGCTCAAAGTCCGTCAACTGCACATACGGTTCACGTCCACGCTGTCGCGGCATGCTACCAGTGTTAAAGACTGCGATGGAGCTCCGTATGCCACGGCAAACTGGCTGACACTGACGGCGGCGGTGCACAAATGCTGCGCAGCTAGCGCCATTCGACGGCCAACACCGCGGTTCCTGGTGTGTCCGCTGTGCCGTGCGTGTGATCATTGCTTGTACAGCCCTCTCGCAGTGTCCGGAGCAAGTATGGTGGGTCTGACACACCGGTGTCAATGTGTTCTTTTTTCCATTTCCAGGAGTGTATTCTTAGCCGATCGAGGTCACATGCAGCTTCGGCTAGTGGCAAATTATTGTTACGTTGTGACGTAATACCTGTCTACGATTTTAAATGTCTGGTCCCGACTTGCTCCAGTGAGCTAAAAAAAATATTCCGTAGGAGTACCGGAGCCCGTCCAGACGCGTTCCATCCGAACTTAAGCTCTGCTACAGACAACTACAACGCTCGCGAATAGCTTCAGGGAGCTTCCAGCGTTATCAACTTCAAATAATTATCTGCCCTGCTTTCCAACCGTTGCAAGCAACAGTCGTCTCGAAGGCTCATGTCTACCGCAGAAAACTCGGCCGTCTTACTCCACTGGCCTACTTCACGCGCCTCGCCCTGAACTGTGCACCGAGGCACCGTGGCAGCCAGGCGACAGCGCCGCCGCCATTAAAAATGGAAACGACACTGCACGGTCCGCCACGCGGCTTCCTGTTGTTCGAGTGCACTCTGCAGCTGCAGCGCTGACGTAACAGCCGGCAGGCAGGCGTTATCTGGCGGACGTCAGCGGTCACGCCACGCACCGCGCAACTGCGCAGTTTCCCAACAAGCACGTGGGCCCTCCGTCGCACTCTCGCGCGGCGTCGAGTCACGCCCACTTTATGCCGACGCACAATAAGGTGACCATATTTTCTAGACATAAATCCGGGACTCATTACTGATCTACACACTGAAAAATAAAAATAATTAAACTTAAAAATCCTCTGTCTGAACAGGCCTCGCAAAGCCCAACGGTACCGACCGACCGCCATGTGATCCTCAGCCGATCGGCGTCACTGGATGCGGATGTGGAGGGGCACATGGTCAACAACCGTTCTCCCGGCCGTTGTCATCTTTCGTTGAGCCGCTGCTTAACCAAGTAGCTCCTCAGTTCGCCTCACAAAGGCTGAGTGTACCCCGCTTGCCAATAGCACTCGGCAGATCCGGACGGTCACGTATCCAAGTGCTACCCAAGCCCTACAGCCCTGTGATCTGACAGGAACCGATGTTAATTAAACTTAATAAATCAGAGATATCACTATTAAATGGTCATTCACAATATATTTCACCAGTTTTTTTGGAAGTTTGTGGGAAGTTCCTATGGGACCAATCTGCTGAGGTCTTCGGTCCCTAGGCTTACACACTACTTAATCTAACTTCCGCTAAGGACAACACACGAACCATGCCCAAGGGAGAACTCGAACCTCCGACGGGAGAAGCCGCGCGAAGGCGCCACACACCGCACGGCTACCAGGCGCGGTATTTCTCCAGTGATAGTAACTGTACACAGAATTGCCCAAAATTGGATCCCCACTTTTTTATTTTTAAAAACGAAAAAATCTTAGAAAGTTATGTTTTAAAAGCACATAATAGTTACTTTATAATGTTATGTACCAATTACGTTTTACTCTTAGAAACTACACTTAAAAAGTTATTACGAAAAAAATTTTCAAAACCATTGCACTTAGCGAGTTTGAAAAAAATAGTGCCAAAATCGGACCCTTCTAAAAATAATCAAAATAGGACTAAACAATATTAGAAAAAGGTATTAAAGCCGATGAAACATGATCTACTTTTAAGTGTAATATAACATCTTCCACAAGGTTATAGAATTTCTCAGTCATTTCTTTACTGAACCTAAGAGCCTTACAATAGGATCTTCCTGTAGGCTTTCTTCCTGACAGTTAGGTTTTGTGGTGTTTAAGAAGACGACTAACCCACCTTTCCTCAGCAATTTCGTATTTGAAATGGTGCTCAGTGTTATTTCTCTCTGCCAATTCTACAGCCATTCTTCACAAGTAATTACGAGTAAGCCCACAAAAAAAGCTTCTGTAGACAAGGTAAATCAGCATTTCTTCAACATGTTTACCCAAAATTGCAGGTCTGCCTCTCTTTGCTTTTGTTGCTTCCTCTGGTGTACTGTACTTCATGGCTTCAAATGGCTCTGAGCACTATGGGACTTAACATCTTAGGTCATCAGTCCCCTAGAACTTAGAACTAATTAAACCTAACTAACCAAGGACATCACACACATCCATGCCCGAGGCAGGATTCAAACCTGCGACCGTAGCAGTCACGCGGTTCCGGACTGCAGCGCCTAGAACCGCAAGACCACCGCGGCCGGCCACTGTACTTCATGCTCGACAACATTGACGGATCCAGGACATGAGAGTGGAAGGGGATTGACCCAGCTGAGAATGGGCTTTATCAAACTAAACTCGTAAACACTAAAATGCATTCAAAATTTTAGTTTGCTCATTTAACTAATGGCGAATCTTCTCGGATAACTTTTTGTAAATTCTTCAGTGACTTTGACAGGTTTTAGGTTGCCACACATATCTCGGTAAATATACATGGAAGCCAGAACGTTCAGTCTCGCTTCAGACACTGTCGTACGAAGGTACGTGTGTAGTAGTTATAGCGAGAATTTGTAAAAGAATATTTATATTTCGTAAAAGCTCGTTTGTCTCTTGATGCGCCCCTGCTGCTGTTTCGGGCTCTCCGAAGCTCGGTTCAAGAATTATTTCTCCCGGCAACGAGAGAGGATGAGGTAAGTCACTGCTGTAAACTGGTGCAACTGTCACTAATGAGTTCATTTTTTTGTTTTGTTTTTACAATGGCAGCTGGTATTAAAGATGAAGAAGCTGTTGAACAGCGACTCCTCAACTGCCCCAATACAAAATCGATGGAAAGAACGACCGCATTCATTCTGAAACCAAATGCGTCATGACATTATTTAAGAGATCCAAAGAATTGTGCTCTTTTGCATATCCATATAGCTGAAACGTTCACAGAGTTGTCCTGTACCACTTGCATCGGTTGTTTCGTCGCCAAGAACAGCACAATATTTTGCTTCTTTGACTTTGACGAGCACCTTTTTCGTGATGACAGAATGGCAAGTCAGCTGACTCTTAGTCGTTGGAGAGATGAATCACCCGAAACGTGAAATTTTAAAAGTGCTGGAAATTTTTCTTGGTCGATTTCATCACTCAGTGTACTATCATTTCGGTAGCCTCTTAAAGGTATTATCTCAACCACATACTATGACCGTCTTTACTGGTGGACTCAGCAGCTTCTATTTACTTTAATAATTTTCAGTTTCTTAGTTTCGATTAAAATATTGACTGCCTTTTCGGGGTTTTCATATGAACTTTCGAAATGAATATTTTTTAACACTGCCATTTTGCAGTAATCGGTAGCAGGATGGTTTCTGGATATCTCTAGTGCCTTTCTTTATATTTGTAAAAGGTATGGGTGAGTAAAGAATTAAAGATCCTAGAGCCACAGCATGCTTGCCCCCACTATCTGGACCAGAAAACAATATGCAAGGCAAACAATATGCACCGTTCTGTTGTTGGTTATAGACTGGTCAATAGTATTCCTTTAGCCGATCATATCGGAACCTTTTTTATTATTCACCATCTGTCTGCTCTGGATATTCATAATTACGAGTTTATTCTGAAGACTCCTTCAGACGTTTTTACTTTTCCTCGTCACTGAGTAGTTTTCCTATTACGTAAGAAATATTAAAACTATTTTCAGCGCAAGCAGTGGATGCAAATCTGGCACTGGTTCCGGCTCTGCGATAACAGGAAACAAAAACTACTAGTTGTACAAGAAGTAGTGACTCATGGATAATCAAATCAACAATTCACCAACAAGCGATTTAACTTTTCGGAACTAATCTACAATATTTTTTAAAAACGGCCAATAATCATTTAAGTGGTTAAAATTACGTCAGTCTGTCAATATGAACAGCTAGTGTTTGTTATGGGACCAGTCTCGAATTCGCGGCACAAAAAAATCAGCTTTTCTCGATTAAAAGTGATATACCCCTAACCTACTCGACCAAAATGTATGGAACAGCTGATTTTTTACGCGATTTCGTTGTTGGTCCCATAGTACAAGTTGTTCTTATTGATGAGTACTTTAACCCCTTAAAGGATTATTGACCGATTTTAGGTAAATAACACGTTTTAGAGCTATTCGCGGTGGCGGCGGCGGGTGAGCGAAGTCAAGTAGTTTAAAACGAATTCAAAACCCAACAAATCCGCGATGACTGATATTGTATTACGTTATTTACGTTAGGTATTGCTTCATGCAGAGGATCGAGTGCCCAGAGTCCAATACACAACCAGCAAAACTACACAGAATAAACGTCACAAACTCGAGTAATCGTGTTTATGCGAATCTCGTTTAAATATATGCGAAATAATTGCAAGGATGTACCTGATGAACTTTTGAGTCGACCCTACTAAGTGGCTGACATTGTTTCCGGTCAATGATGGTTCGTTTTCGCTCGATTCACTCTCTTCTTTGTCCCTGTTCAGTAAAAATAACGAACAAAAAAATCCGAGGTAACAATTAGAAAACACTTGAATATCGTACTCTGTTGTGTTCGACTGATTGCACAAACCATACACATAAGGCCTCTGTGTACAGCAGCGTGGCGTGCGCTTTCGGAAATGACACACCCGTATCTCAAGCACCATGCACGAAAGCGGCGCGGGCGTTTGAGTGGCGCTGGGGGGGCGGAGTGTGGGTGTGGCTGCGGCTCGAATGAATAGTAAGCGGATCTGAACTCGTCACGTAAACAGCTTTTCACAGAACTTTAAGATCTGAAAACATACCATACCTACCTAAAATGCATTAAGTAAGGATAAGTGTTTAAAATTGTATTTATGTACCCCCACCCCCACTCTCCCTCATGGATCCGCTACTGTTGGACTACCTCACCACAAGTGTTTCTTTGACACTGTTTACAAACCTTCTTCCAACCCACCTTCTTTTTTGAACTACAGCTACAGCTTTAGTAATTTTAGACAGACTCCACTTTGTTTGATCAACCTCTGGCATTATCCTCTTGGAATCTGCAGTAGAATTCCAGACAGTAAGAGTAGGCACTAAAATTGGCAGACTTCAAACACGAAAAATTAAGGGGTCCAGTTTAAGCAACTGAATGGGGTCGACTTTACTAAACAAGTAAATTTGAACCACATCTAACAGAAGGATTAATAATCATATACATTAACCTTCAATCTTACTAATCAAGGATAGATACAGGTTGACTGGAAATTCCAGTTACCAACTTTTATGAGATGTAGAGGGGAATGAGTACACTTCGGGTCGGCTGATGTTATTTGACGTCTATCCTATTTCTCTGACTTCATTCGAGCCTCATTCACGTGTCTGTTAGTGTTAGAACAACAGGCTGAGTGCTTGTTTGCAGAATACACCGACATGGTCCTTCTGAATGGCGAAGCTCACGGTAATGGAGGGTTGTTCGTCGCGTTTATCAAGACTCTCTCCATTGCATACCATTTTCGCCACAATTACGCACTGGCTTCGAGAAAGTGTACCTTCACCATCAGCAGGTGTGACTGTGGTGCTCCAAGGAAACACCGCAAACACGAATTGGAAGAGGGCGTGCTGCATCACGTTGAAGAGAACCCTTCAACGAGTACAGAAGCCATTTCTTTGGCTATTAATGAATGGAACTGTAAAACAAGTGGTATACTCGATTACGCCAAATCAATTACTTGCAAAAGTGGTCGCAATACCAACAAGTTTTGAAATGGTTGTAGCCTGGAAACGGTACATTTCCGGACAAGGGTTTCAGTTTAAAATATTATCTACACAGTCCCCTCTACAAGCCGTAGAAGCTTGTAACGGAATTTCCGACCACCGTGTATAGGTTGAAAGGCTTACTGACAATTTAACAACGCTAAACTAAACTCCGTCCTAGCAGATCTCGGGAGACCCTGACGTTAGTCACCAATCGCCGCGTCATCCGCAGCCTACAGGTGTCACTGGACGCGGATATGGAGGGGCGTCTGGTCAGCACACCGTTCTGCCTGCCGGTTTGACCGAAGCCGCTACTTCTCAGTCAAGTAGCTCCTGAGTGCACCCCACTAGTCAACAGCGCTCGGCAGACAAGAGTCACCCACCCAAGTACTAGCCAATCCCGATAGCGCTTAACTTCGGTGATCTGACAGGAACCGGTGTTACCACTGCGGCAAGGCTGTTGGCTACCTGCAAATACCCAGGAGAAATAACGTCAAAACACATAACGGTGAACTGATAGGTAGCAGGTGAAACGGGCAACGCATGTACTCTGCTGCAGAGTGGTAGAAGCCCAAAATACTGTCCACTAGAGTTCATGAGAAAGTAGAGCCAAGAGATGCCAGGTCCACTTTAGGGGGGGGGGGGGGGGGGGCAGTTTAGGGCACTTCCCTCTAAAATCCTTGCTTTCACACCAGTTTTGTAATCAAAATATATACCAAGGAGAGGAGGAACCTTAACCTCTTCGTGGTGAAATGCATCAGGCAAAAGTGAAATAAATGTCGCTTTTTACAAATCACGTCGCAATATATCTAAATCATGAGGAGCTAACACACTCACGATTATGACCTCTGTTTTTGTATGTGTTGTTTGAAGAAGCTTCGATGTACAAATCCATAGATCTGAAGCTACGACTGTTCTGGACTATATGACATGTGAAGACTCCCCCCAGCTGCAGTCACCCTTTCCTCCTGACCGTCAAGTTTCTCAGATTTAAAGAATGACTTTAATGGTGCACTAAGACACTGCTCCAGAGGCTACTCTTCTGTGTTTGTAACTTTCTAAGTGGAGTCCTATATTTCCACTTTCAGTCTGGGGAACAAGTGTCACTGATGAATGGAAATTCCTTTTGCAGTTGTGCATTGAATTAGTACTTGCGCTTCTTTGAACTCTTTTTTGCTGGGCGTTATGGTTATAGATGAAGAAAACCAACTCATCGTAACTAATGCACTATGGATTAACACTACGTAGCACACAATGCAATCTGATGTGATTTCGCACTTACAGATTACATAGAAACCGGTTTTGTGCCTTGTATGCAACAATGTAAGAGGTTACTCTTTGGCGACTGTGAAATCTCGTGAAGTGCGTGGAGGTAGCGCTGATTGTTTTGCATTTCAACAGCTGCTTTATATCAGATAGTTTCTGATGTCTGCAGTCACATATGCAAAGCACTTCAAGGATTTTATTAAAGTACGTTCAAGGACGATGACATCAATGAAATACGATTAATGAAATCAAATATACATATGACTTCTCATAAGGGTTACTTGATAAAATGTGCTTTGTAGTTTGCTTGAAGGCAGAGAGTGTGATCACAGGTATATCATTTTTATTTATTGTCAAAAATATCAAACATAACAGTATTACATCAGCCGCGTAATTACCAAAGCCTTGAATATAATCAACAAGTATTATTATGTCTTGTAACATGAGTGGAACAGACCACTTCACGATTCCGTATCACTTCAGTCACATTTATTTCTTAAATTAAACTGGGAAGTTCGGTTGAAAGGTTCTCACACACGGAAACAGGTTTCAGGACTACCCGTGGACTGTCGTGTAAGACAGAGCAGCTTTGGTCAAGAGTTTGATGGTATCCTTGGGTTGTTCCCAGGACCTGCTGGGCGTATTCTGAAGTCATGGTTTCCAGGTGTTAATGTCCGAGCCGCGGACGCTACGGTGCCTTAGGTACCAAGCAACTATTTGAGACATAGCAAATATATTTCCCGTACGGATATCAACAAGAATTTCGCCTTTCTGTTACCGTTAAATGTGAGAAATTTAGCTCGAGCTCAAAAGTATTTGTATTCGGCCAGTCCTGTGTATTGCCTCTCCATCTAGTGTTTGCTACATCCTCCACTAGTGGAAGGTCATTCAAACTCGGTACCCATCTACTAAATGCGTATTTGTATGCCATGTCAGGGAACTTTTGCAGCATTCTCCTCTATTTTCATGCTTCTAGGCAATTTTGTTTGGTCATTTCGGCTACAAGCACAGCTGTCACCCCTCCAAAGGAGTTTGGGATTGAGAATTCTTGTCGTTCGCTTTCTGGGAGTCATCTCGAGTTAACTAACATTCGCTTTACGGGTGTCGTCCCGTGCTGCCGTGTAGCCTGCACATATAATTGCCGCTTTTTGCTACAGCATGAAGGGTTAGTTTCATATTTCAGAATCCGCACCCCAGATTCCATTTATCTGCTTGTTAATGCATCTTTGATGCAGATTTCGTTTCGTTAATTCTCTTGTTAATTTAACTTGCAAGTTGTGCTGCTGGGGAACTCTCATTTTGTTCTTCCTTCGGTCTTGCTAACAACGTGAAAATTAACTTCAGTATTTTGTTCGTGCTCTTGCAGTATTTTTGTTGATTTATTCGGTTTGTATTATGGGTAGCGCTAGCAGAGTTCATTCGAGAGAAGCGAAAGGTGATTGATCATGAAGATTTTATAGTATCATGGGTATTTGTATCAGATAATTCTAAGACAGAAGCGTCGGTATCTATCCTGTCGCCTTGCGAAACTGAAACGACTGTGACAGAGATTAACACAAATTCTGGAAACGATGGCAACATGACATTGTGGGATAAAATGATGATGGAAATTTGGTAGGAAAGAGAAGAGAGCAGAGTCTTACAGGAACGAAGCAGAGGATTGTAGAAATGAAGGAGAAGAAAGAGAGAGAAAACAGAAACTGATAAACAAAGAGCAGTCCCATGTCGATCAGTCTGGTGTGGTAGTTGAAGATTGCAAAACGAAAGTCGAAGTTTTAAATTTCACGTTCAACAAATCGCTCACGTAGGAGAATCGGACAAACATATCGCCATTTGACCATCAGACAGACTCCCGTATGGACGACATAGCAAAAAGCATCCCTGGTGTAGAGAAACAACTAAAAGATCTGAAAGCAAATAAATCACCAGGTCTGCATGGAACACAGAGTAATCTACGGCACTGGCCCCTTACCTAGTTTCCCAGCACATGGTTCCACATGACTGGAAGAAAGTGCACGTGACTCCAGTATATAAGAAGGCTAAAAGAACGAATCCTCAAAATTACAGACCAATATCCCTGACTTCGGCTTCGGTTCGCTGCAGAATTCTTGAACATATTCTCAGATCCAATATAATAAACTTTCCTGAGACTGAGAAGCTTACGCCCATGAATCGGCAAAGTTTTAGAAGGCATCGCTCCCACGAAACTCAGCTTGTCCTTTTCTCACATGATGTACTGCGAAGTATGGATGAAGGACAACATGCTGATTCCATATTTTTAGATTTCCGGAAAGTATTTGACATGGTGCCCCACTGCAGGCTGTTAACGAACGTACGAGCACACTCAATAAGTTTACAGATATGCAAGTGGCTCGCAGACTTCTTAAGTAATAGAGCCCAGTATGTTGTCCTCAGCGGTGAATGTACGTCAGAGACAAGGATATCGTCAGGAGGGCCCCAGGGAAGTGCAACAAGACCGCTGATGTTCTCTATATACATAAATGATTTGGTGGACAGGGTGAGCAGCAATCTGCGGTTGTTTGCTTGATGATGCTGTGGTATACGGTAAGATGTCGAAGTCAAGTGACTGTAGGAAGATACAAGATGACTTATACAAAATTTCTAGTTTATGTGATGAGTAGCAGGTAGCTCTAAATGTGTAAATATGTAAGTTAATGTGGATGAGTGCGATAACCAAACCTTTAATGTTCGGTTACAATATTATTTGTGTTCTGCTTGAAACAGTCAAGTCGTTTAAATATCTGTGCATAAAATTGCAAGGTTCTACTCTTCAATTGCAATCAAGACTGTAATAAAAAGGCAAAGGTAATGTTAATCAGAACACTGGGAGGAGTTGTGGTCTAAATAACAATAGATTTATTCATTCTTAACATCACATGACAAAAGATGGCTAAAGAAATACCACACAAACATTTCTTATTTGGCAAACACTTTCAATGATATGTGGTCTATGGTGAACGAAGTGATAAGCTGTGAGATCAACACATGGCACTAAGCAGAAATAATCGCTTTACGTGACTACATACATATGAATCTGTGGTACGGTCCAAAAACTACGCTACTATCAAGCAACTATACTGTTCCATAACGAAAAATATGGTTCCAAAGAACAGGGTGCTGAGAAGCATATATTGGAGCCCTCTGCTGTACCAGCGAATACTTTAGCCTTCTGCTGGTCAGGGCAGCAGACCACGAGGGGCTTGGTGACTGTAGTCATGCACAGCGACAATCTTATTAAAAGAGCGCGCCCGGAAGTATGCAAATACTTGGTCTCGCGTTTGGCTAATTCAGAAAGCAGGTATTTCCCTATGAGCCTCTGAAAACCCAGTGGATTCCAGTGTGCAAGTCGACCTGTTTGCTGGTCTGCCAAACCAGTTTCACTCCATGACACAGCTATGCATGACAGAATATGTCAAATGTTTAGATGGCCGACTCAAAACAAATAAGTACACCCACGCATTACTCGTTGCGTGCGTGGTGCAAGGAGCAGGACCTCTGATGGTTCATATAGTGGCTGGGACAGGTTGTAAGTGGCACATTAGCAAAGGACACAAGTCTCACTGTTTAGATTGCCTTTCTTTACTAGTGAAGCGCCAGTACCAGAGTGTGTTCTACTCTTTCTCTCAGCTTTCCTCGCCAGCTCGATACCACAGCACATTTACATCTTAGACTACTCCCACTCTTTAACATAAGCCAACCAAGAGCTGGAGTGCGGCATTCGAAGCTGGGAGACCGCCCTCACTCTGCATACACAGATCTGAGCAACCAGTGACTTTAAAAATTAATTGGGGGAAAAGGAATAAACACATTCAGCTTCGCGGCATCTTTCCCACGCGTTTACGCCGTGTCTTTGCTAAAAGCATGACCTGGATGAAACCACAGCCTTCCATAGAGAAATCGTTATCTCCCCTGTTGCGTCCATTTCTAACTTTCCAAAGAACGACCATAAATTCGCTAAAAGCGTCGTGCCTTCACAAACATGTTTTCTAGCAGAGTCTGGACGCCTGGGCGCCACTGACCTGTCTCACGGAAATTCGCAGAAACTCACAGCCGTCTCATCGGCTTCCTACCTAACAAGGGAGCATCCTCTGCTTTATTGCCGGTCAACAATGCTCTACCCATAGCTCCAGCAACTCCTCAGCGCTAGTCAGCCTACCTGGGCACAGTCGACGATTGACCAGCGTCATCCAATGAGTCTGTACAATGAGACTGGGCGACTGGGCAGTCTGCAAACTTTTTCACCCAGGTTCCGCAGAAAAAACGCTCTCCTTGTCCTTCAGTCACCGTACGCTTTTACTGCAATCAATTAACTTGGCGCCCTCTCCTTTGAACGCAGGTAAAGCTTACCGCTATTCCTTCATTAGAGCACACAAGCGAGAGCGTTAACTATTACCAACCATTTCATCATATGAATGAAGTCAGATTGTATCCAGTATAGCAACCAAGTAACAAAGATCATCTTCCCTACGAAAATTGAGCAGTATCACACTGTATCAAAAGTAAGAATGCCTTGCAATCTCTCAAAGTTGCAAAGCAATACGAAATGGAACGTACATGTGAGAACTGTGGGAGGGAGGGCGAATGGTCGACTTTGGTTTATTGGGACAATTTTAAGAAAGAGTGGTTCACCCGTAAAGGAGACCGCATACAGGACGCCGGCCTGTTCTTGAGTACTGCTCTGTGCAAGGTCAGACTGAAGGAAAACATTGAAGCAATTCAGAGGCAGGTTGCTTGATTTGTTGCCGGTAGGTTCGAACAACACATGTTATGGAGATGCATCGGGAACTCAAATGGGAATCCCTGGAGGGAAGGGGACGTTCTGCTCGAGAAAGACTATTGAGAAAATTTAGAGAACCTCCATTTGAAGCTGACTGCCGAACGATTCTACTGCCGCCACCATACACTGCGAGTAAGGATCACGAAGATAAGATTCGATAAATCAGGGTTCATACGGAGGCATGCAGACAGTCGTTTTTCCCTCACTCTGTTTGCGAGTGGAACAGGAAGGGAAATCAGTAGTAGTGGTAAGGCGTACCCTCCGCTACGCACCGTACGGTATCTGTCGGAGTATTTATGTAGATGTAGATGCTGACAGAAATCAGTATTGCTTAGACTTGGAAGCTTGGTATTAAAGTGCTGATTTAGACAGGGAGATTGATTTGCCGGCCGGTGTGGCCGTGCGGTTATGGGCGCTACAGTCTGGAACCGCGTGGCCGCAGGTTCGAATCCTGCCTCGGGCATGGATGTGTGTGATGTCCTTAGGTTAGTTAGGTTTAAGTAGTTCTAAGTTCTAGGGGACTGATGACCACAGTAGTTAAGTCCCATAGTGCTCAGAGCCATTTGAACCATTTGGAGACTGATTTACCCAATGAGAAGTTGGTTGACGTAACTGAAATGACTGAGATGATGATGATGTTTGGCTTGTGGGGCGCTCAACTGCGTGGTTATCAGCGCCCGTACAATTTCCCAACCTTTGCTCAGTCCAATTTCGCCACTTTCCTGGATGATGATGAAATGATGAGGACAACACAAACACCCAGTCATCTCGAGGCAGGTGAAAATCCCTGACCCCGCCGGGAATCGAACCCGGGACCCCGTGCTCGGGAAGCGAGAATGCTACCGCGAGACCACGAGCGGCGGACTTGACTGAGATTAACATGTCTAGGCTCTAGCAGGCAGAATATGACTTAGACACACCAGAAATGGACGCAGAGGGAGTAATCAGCTCTCTCGCACAGAAGACCAAGCTACTAGAGGAGTGGACTGTGTCATAGGTGACCGAAATAGTTCACTTACCTGAATCGGATGAGTATGTCACACTTATACAAAATGTGGATGAACAAAAGCACGGAACTCAGATACCACAAATCACGCCGTCGATAGAGTCAGATGTAGGAGAGATACTGTGGGAAAGAACAGAACAATGCGTATGACCAGAATGTGCTCTGACAGATGATACATTTTCGCCACTATGAGAAAGGCCTGTTGAGAGAGGCAGGTGTGTCAGTATCTATATTAACCACTGGACAAAGCTTTTGTGGCAAGCACTTAGTGCCTTTACGCAAGTTTCTCACTTACACAGCGTATAGGGGCCTGCATATAAAAATGAGGATCGGTTAGTTTGGAGATAATTTGCAAAATATCTGGCCAATTCACCGCAAAATTAGCATTCATGACCACATGACCGTGACACGATTATGCGAGTTTTACCAGTAGCCAGAGACTGCAGAACGTTCGCCGATTTCGAAGCAGAAATCGTGACAGTAGACTGGTCGACCATGGAGGAAAAACAGAGTGCGAATAGGTGTCATTAAAGTCCCACAGCTGACAGCAACAAAATTCGAAATATGCTTTGAGTACTGTGATGATGTCTCAAGTAGAAATCAGCACGGTCAAAATACCATCTGCATGCAAAGCCCACAGGAAGAGCAGTACTCATTTACTGCAATGAGCTGCATGACAGCTTGGATGTGTTTTTTTAAGGATTGCGAGTTGGCACTGGATCACGTGCCCATTCGGCTCAACAAAAGTTGCAGCAATCAAGGACATAAAAGATAAGGCACCTAATGACAGGAGGAAAATTTTTCTCCTAGAAAAAACGAGTGCAAAAATTCGAATTGGGATTAGTGTGCAGACAGAAATCCCATGGAGAGAAACAGCACTAGCGGGCTCCAAAATCGCAGAAGAAATTGGTCCCCTCAGAGAGAACGAAATGATGATGACAGCTTTTGTTCAAGGCTAACAAGGAGCACGAAAGAGAGAAATTGTGGAAATGCTTGAAATGCAGATTACAAGCCCAGACAGGAATCAGCAGCCATGAGTCACAGATGAGAGAGAAATAGGTGTAAACGAGGGCCAAGTTTACACCCTAAATTAAATCGAAGTATGAGGAGATCAGATATGACTGTCTGACCGAGATTGGCACCGTCGAAGTGGTGTGTCCCTTCGTAGCGATAGAACTAGCCAATAAGCATTTACATTTTTGTGCCGTGTCTTAAGAAGTTCGGAAAGTGTAGGGTGATGTAAATAGGCACACCTGACCCAGCATCTGTGTCAATCTTAAGGTTTCATTTCGTATCGAGTAAATATTATTACTAAGCTGCTTGTGTTTTAGAAATGTGTGTTTTTTTTGTGGACCAGTAAGTGCTTGGTTTGATAACCATGCAGTGATAGAATATAACGATCATTTTCTCAAATCTTCTAGATAAAGTGCTACAGCAACAGTCAATGAGAAATGTCGGTGGCGCCCGTCTATATATGTTTTTCTTTCTTTTCAACCCAGACTCTACGTGAAGGAGAATGTAAGAAAAGATTAAAAACAATTCCTTTTAATTTTAAAATTGTAGTAACTCTCTCTTTTCATTGCTGTCAAGTCCTGTTACATTAAAACACTACGTCTTGTGATATACAGGGTGTTTACAAATGAATATCGGGGTTTTAACGCTTTATAATATTTATTATATTAAACTTACAGTTATAAATGATATGTCAAACGAAAGAGCAACTCAAACAGTTTTACCAAGAACCTTATAAATGTTCAATGTGAGCACCATTTGTCACACGGCACACATTAAGTCTATAGCCGAGTTCTTCCCAAACGTCGATAAATGTGTCTTCACTGATTGTAGCAACAGCTACTTCAATCTGGTTTCTTAATTTAGGGAGGTCTGCTGGTAGCGGAGGCACGTACACACGATCCTTGATAAAGCCCCAAAAGGAAAAAATCGCATGGCGTTAGGTTGGGTGAGCGTGGAGGCCAAGCAAAGCAAGCCCTTTCAACGTTTGGGAAGAACTCGGCTATAGACTTGATGTGTGCCGTGTGACAAATGGTGCTCACATTGAACATTTATAAGGTTCTTGGTAAAACTGTTTGAGTTGCTCTTTCATTTGACATATCATTTATAGCTGCAAGTTTAATGTAATAAATATTATAAAGCGTTAAAACATCGATATTCATTTATAAACACTCTGTACTTAATTTTTTGTGGAGACGATGGTTTTAACCATTTGTACACACTTTTGAAGGAACAGGGTGAAATCTTTGATGCATAAGATGTAAGTTTGAAGTATATGGCACGAGGCACATTTTTTGGATTTTTCTTAGATGAGCTACGTGGTCATAGGACGCACTACAGATTCTTAGTTTTTTATAAAAATGGCATGCCACTGATAGCAAGCGAAATGCGCTGGGATGTTGGCCGGAAGTTTTGGGACAGGTTGAGATTTTTAATTAGAACCAGCTTGTCGTGGAAGGACTGGGAAACCTTTATTTCATTTGTGTTAAGCACTATGTTTTTCTCCGTTCCACTATGAATTGTCACTTCAGCTAGCAGGAATGATTTGTTTTCGCCATAATTTTCGTCGCCGACCACAAACTTATTGTACCAGCGCACATCTCACCAACATAATTACTAGGATGAATAAATGAAAGAGCGCCAAGGATAAAAATGTAAGTATATGCATGCTGTCTTTTGGAGATAGCAATTAACATAAAAGTTTCAAGACAGAATTAAAATTATTGCACATAGTAAAAGTAGCTGTATTACGCGAATTTTTTTTCTACAGCCAACAAAATTAAATTGTTTATGATGGAGGAGAAGGACATTAATGTTTAACGTCCCGTCGACGACGAGTATTTGTGATGCAATCACCAACTGGTTGTATAAAACTGTATTCAAGTTTCCAGAATCTTCTTCGTTAACCATCGCGGTTCTACTCCTGTCAATGAGATTCCAGGACGAGGACGTGTCTGGAAACGCTCCGGACAGCGGTGATACGCCAACCGCCACCCGCCATACAACCCGACAACCCGGAGTAATGATGTGGGGTAGCATTGCTTTTCTGAGCAGAACCCTTCTGGTTGTCATCCACATCATCCTTAAAGCACAGCGGTACGTCAGCGAGGTACTACGCCTCGTTTTATTGCCCTTCATAGCACGTCTCTCTGGGCTTACATTTCAGCAAGATAATGGCCGCCCACACACGGCGAGAGTTTCTACTGCTTGTCTTACTTGCCAAATCCTACCTTGGGCATCAAGGTCGCCGGATCTCTCCCCAACTGAAAACGTTTGCAGGAACCAGCACGGGATTTTGACGATATACCGCGCCATCTGGAGGGAGTCTGGCATGATGTCCCTCTGGAGGGCATCTAACAACTCTATCAGTCAATGCCAACCTGAATAACTGCTTGCATAAAGACCAAAACGCGTTATTGACGTGCTCAATTTGTGAAATTTTTTCTCTCGAATAAATCATCCAATTTTCCTGAAACTGTAATCGCTTGTTTGTTTGTACATGTGCATCACATCTAATGATTTTCGTCCCATTCGAGAAATTCTTTCGTAGCGCGTTTTTTTTTCTCTTAGGGTGTACTTTCTTCTCCATTACACAGGTGTTTGTACGTTATTTTCCAGTGGTCAAAACAGTTTTCCGATTGGAAAAAATACGAACTGCGAGTCATGAGGGTGGTGCCAAACCTTATTTTGTGCACTTTGGTTCAGTAATCAGTGTCAGAACAGTCCTGGCACCTACGTGAAAAGGGCGAACCTGTGTTAACGTCAAAGAATCAGTACAGAAGATGAGAAATAGGAAGCCTACTTTTTCTTGCTTTCTGTAACTTGTCCCTCGCACGACGTGCTGACAACCTGTGTCAACAAGAAAGGTTCTCTGATCTTAAGTGCGAAAGGGATTTCAGCTTTTGTCATGTATTCCTCCAGGACGATGTTTAGGATTAGATGAATCGAACGAATAAAAAATCAAGAGGTCATGAATCGAAATGGGGCGAAAGAAATTAATGGCCTAATTTGACTAAAAGAAGGAATCGGTTGATAGAACACTTCCTGAGACATCAAGGAATCTTCAGTTCGGTAAGAAAGGAAAGTGTCGGAGTAAAAGCACTCTAGAGCTGGCCCAAAGCTTGACTACGGTAGCCTTGTTCTAATGGATGTAGGTTGCAGTAGTTACACAGACGAAGATACTTCCATAGAATAGACTCGAGCGGAGAGTTACATGAAAGCAGTCTTCGGAATGAAGACCAGAACAAGAAGTCTTAGCGGGTAGATTCCTCACGTACTTCCAAGTATCGGAAATGAGGCTGCAGTCTCTACAAAGAAACAGTATTAATGACCTAACTACCAGAACTATTACATCCGTACTTTCTATTATTTTATTTTTTCAATTTCCATTGTCAAATCAATGATTTTAATCATTGCAATATAGATGTTTAAAAGGTATTTCATATTGTAACGAATCATCCAGCTGACGCCTAAGATCCCTCACTTTCACAGATATTTCCATAAAACAGAAACCTCCTCGCTACACCGCAATATATTGATTTACGTAAGGCAAGCTCCTTATAATTACATCGTATAATCTACTAAAACTTTGTTAGTTACCAGTGCATGTCTCATCAGGCACAAGCGTTTATTGCGGGTTTAATTATTTTTGAACGGGTGTACTTTCTGGATGCCAAAGTGCGCATATGTGTGTGTGTGTGTGTGTGTGTGTGTGTGTGTGTGTGTGTGTGTAATGGTTTAACAATCTCAGTTTAAGATCTGTGCCTTCGGCAAGATGCAAAACAAGAGAGTGCATCTTACATAACTGGCCCGTTGAAGTTTAATGGAAGCAGGAAGTGATGATGATGATGATGTTTGGTTTGAGGGGCGCTCAACTGCGTGGTTATCAGCGCCCGTACAATTACCCAATCTTTGCTCAGTCCAATTTCGCCACTTTCCTGGATGATGATGAAATGATGAGGACAACACAAACACCCAGTCATCTCGAGGCAGGTGAAAATCCCTGACCCCGCCGGGAATCGAACCCGGGAGGAAGCAGGAAGTGTCATTAAGCACGTGAAGTCATCATCTTCGTTACATAATAGAGGATTTACCTTCGAGTTTACTAACACTATTGTGAGTGATGTGTTTCACATGTAGTCACCCATGTCAGTTTGAACTCTAGCGTTCGTTCAAGGTATAAAGGCATCAAGATGGATTATCTGGGTGGCAAAACAACGAAGATGTATTATTCTTGAAGTATCTACCTTTTAAATATATTCCTTGTTGTTGTTATAGTCGTTTACACAATGGAAATAGTTAGCCACAGAATTAGCTAACAGTGTATATAAACTGATACAAATGTTATCTCTGCAAATATATCACAGGAACTGAGCTGAATTGCAGATGTTCTTACACATTACAGGGTGATCCAGGAAGAAAGAACATATTTCAGTATTTTATTGCAGACAAACTATAAAAGATAGAAACACAGAGCGCATGCCACTGATTAGACAAATGTTCAAAGTCTTGTCACAGCTGTGCCGTTGTTTGTTTGTAGCAACATGGAAACTACACAAGAGATACCATATTGCGTGTTGGAGTTCGCGTGAAGCCAATCCATCGGCCTTCTACGTCACCAGACTTCACACCTTGCAATTTTTGTCGGGGGGAGGGGGGGAGGGGGGGAGAGGGGTACATGAAAGGTAGAGCCTTTGTCCAACCTGATCAGCTTTTGAAAAATCGAATTGTTGGAGCTGTCGATTCAATAAACAGGGACCTGCTGATTCGAGTGTGTGGAACGAGATGGACTACCGTTTCGATGTTTCTCGAGCGACACACGGTGCTCATGTTGAGTGTATGGTATAGTGTCTGTGCGAGCATAAAACTTTGAACATTCCTCTAACCATTGACATGAACAATGTGTTTCTGTCTTTCATAGTTTGTAATAAACAACTGAAATCTGTTCTTTCTTTTTGAATCATACTGTATTTTTCTAGATATTGTTGATGAAGCTCATCGTTGTCTTCTCCGAGCTCTCAGTCAACATCCGTGAGTTGTTGGAAGCTCCCTACTGCTGGAAGCACCTTTACGCACTTGTGTCGCGCCGGCCGCGGTGGTCTAGCGGTTCTAGGCACTCAGTACGGAACCGCGCAACTGCTACGGTCGCAGGTTCGAATCCTGCCTTGGGCATGTATGTGTGTGATGTCCTTAGGTTAGTTAGGTTTAAGTAGTTCTAAGTTCTAGGGGACTGATGACCACAGATGTTAAGTCCCATAGTGCTCAGAGCCATTTGAACCATTTGAACTTGTGTCGCAAAGGTGTCTGCCGGCGAACTACCGCCACCGCACGCCGTCCAAGGGGTATCTCAAACAGAATAATGACACCACACAAACACATATGTACTCACATAATACACAAAATGTGAACATGTGAGCTATCACATTATAATGAACTGCGATTACTCATTTATGTAAGTCGACGAGAATACTGAAAATTTCTTACCTGCGAGGTAAAAGGGAAAATCCCCATTTAATTATGCAACATTCTGTACCCTCACAATCTATGCCAATAATCACCGACTCATTCATACACATTAAAATTTGTCTCAATGCAACTAAACATTATTTCCAAATAGATGTTATAAATTGCACCTTGCCGTATGGCATATGACAATAACGCAAGTGCGAGTAAAAATCCGTCATTTCGTTGAAACCATGTGAATAATGAATTTAAGTTCATCACAAAATGCAACGTATTAGTGCTTGCTTTACGTAAAGCGACTCTTTAGATTATAACCTTCATTGTAACATTTAACGTTTATTGCCTCAAATCTGTTTTATGGCCTCATGTATTGTATCTGTTATAGTCCTTGATGGCAGCTGGTTATCTGAATTGTTGTCGCAGCTTCGTAAGTGGAATCCGGTTCGCAACGTAACCAAGTACCAGTAAAGACTCATAGTTTGTGGCCGTTACTCTTAAATACGAAATGTTTTAGTCAATATGTACTAGGGATACAAGGTATGTTGACGCAGTGTGTGACCTCTTTATTTTCATTTTTTCTGTATTTGCACTCAGCATCTATACTCGGCAAGCAATGCGGGAGTTATGCTGTCTCTTGAGATTGTATAAATTCTTATTTGGACCAAATGCGTTTCACTTTATTTAAAGCATCATCAATGGTCACAATAACAACTGTCGTTTTATTTACAAATCTGTTTAACGACATCACAAACAGTTCTCATATTTAAAATTACTTTTTTCGTACTAAGTATCTTGCTTCTACGTTACCTCCGTTGTACTCTTATAATCAGGCATCAGATTTTTAACAAACTGTACTTCACTGGCCACAATATTTTATCGTTGGCATGTTTTTACGTACCCACCTTGACCTCATCGTTACGTGACATTTCGATGGCGCAGAATGAGATTGTCTTTTGTTTTAATTTTGTGACTGCGCGGCATGTATATCGTCGGGTCTGCTATTCAGCTGTGAGTTTATATGCTTCCGACTGTTTCTGGGTGTATGTGTGCGTATGCTTTTGATTTATTTGTTTATATATTCAGGACAATGTACACGCTATTGACACGCAACTTCCCCATGCCAGTATTCATCGGTCATTTGAAAAACGTGGACATTGGTTGGACGCGCTGGGGTAGGTGAAGAATTTTCACGCACATATTACGTGTGCTATCGTTCTATCGCGTCCCAACAGCGTTCATTTCACCAGCCTGGGTGAAGGTGTGGACCGCATAACGTCATCAGGGCGTTGACGACTGTGTGTTCTACTGACGTTTAACACAATGAGAGGTTCTAAAGTCTCTTAAGACGTTTAGTACAGGTGACTAGAGGAAGAAATGAGAAGGGTGCAAAAAGGTAACGATTATTAATTTTCCCTATAGTTTAACCTTATTTTGGAGGTGTGTATTACAATGGCTGCATAGATTGCAAATCAGTGCGTACACCCTGTCACTCTGTAAGTCATGCCTTTTTAGCAATTCCAGGTTCCTGAGGTCTTTCACGAACAACACGAGGACTCTGCTTGGAACTCGTTCTGACACTACACAATCAAATATCTTCTATACAATAGGAGACAATAGTGAGAGAGTGATTGTTTCGCTTTATATTCTGACAGACAGAAACCCATTAACTATTACTCGCTGTTCGTGAGGGTACTTCTGTTCCATCGTTACAACTACAAGAAAATGCGTGTTTTTCTCACAAGACATGTTTCGCTTTATTGACGTGAAGCATCTGTGGTGACCAATGATGCTTTACTTCAATAAAGCAAAACGCGCCTGGTGAGAAAAACACGCATTTTGTTTTAGTTCCAACGACGGAACGAAAACACATTCAGGAACTGTAAAGCAACTACGGACAATATGACCACGTAAATGAACAATTTATTAATCTTTCTCACGTACGCGGTCAGATACCGTACACTAGGAGACAATGCGGGATAGCTGTAGTTCCTTATATTCTGACGAACAGAAAATATCAGATAGTACTCTTTGCTACCTGTAACAAACTCTTTACTGCTTATTCTTCTTTAACAGGCAGATAACTCAAAATAATAACTATTACTGGATACTTACTGGATACTTACTGGAAACTCAGTTCGTCCTCCCTCGGATGTCAACAGACTTCGCGTAGTTTTGCTGCACCAACATCGAAGAGTCAGTCTATAATGATTTTGAAGCTCGGCAGCAGTACTGCTCCTTAATGCGTCCTGGTCATGACTCCTAACCCATTACACCGACTGCCTTGGCCCCGTGCAATAACCGCCTATATACTTACTTTTTTGTGCTCTTAAGCGGGTTTCTCTAGTAATGTTGCTTTCCCCCTTCCTAAGGACCGGGATTTTTCCAGAAGCTTCTGACTGGTTCGAATGTATTACTTCTGCTGAGTACAATCACCTTGGCGCATTTAAAAATTTTGAGGCTGTTGTAGTCAGCAGCAGTTACAGCACGGCTGCTTTGTCGGCTAGCTGTCAACATGTCTTACATTGTAGGGTTCTCTGGCCTGCTTCCTAGGCCTATCTGACACCACTCCTTTTGTATCGTCTTAGCATTACTCTTAATACAGGTTCTCTCATTTCCTAGGAGCCTTGACAGCTCCTACCTTAATAAAAGTTGACAATCATGATAGTATAGAGGTCCACATTGTGGCAGTTTCTTGAGGGAAGCGGTAGGGGTGAGGTATGGTTGCTTAATATGCCGTAACTTGTGTTTGTGGGTGAGTGTGTATGATTTTATTTATTTATAAAGATAAATTTACGTGTGTGTGAGTTTGAAAACAGGACTACCACCTCGTAAAGACCCTGATACGGTCAACATTACTGCGCAATATTTTCGAATGTGCAATAATACTGGATGTGTAGGGGTGAGATTGAGAGGTAGCACAGTAATACTGAGAACATCAGCACTTTTGAAATATACGGCTATGCTTGAAAATATTATTGCATGATACGTTTTATAACCATGCATCAAAAACATTAACGTAAAATTGGACTTCTAAAATTTACGTCTTCTGTAGCACAGATCGCATGGTCTGCGGTACTACATTAGCTCTAAAGTCGTGGAACTGCGTCTCTCGGTCTAGTATTTTGTTTTTTGATCATGGGTATATGGGTATCTGTAGAAACTTATACTGGGGCGTGGGTGGGGAGTGGTGGGGGGGGGGGGGAGGGTGGCAAGACTAAAACTGCCATTTTTGATATAAATAAGTCAGTCAGTTCTGTTGCCACAAGAATTACATTTTACAAGTGACACGAAACATTTATTATACCAGAGTACTGATGGTTATTCACCTAATATTTGTTCTAGGTAGATTAATTTGATACTTAGGCCATAGCGTTGTCTCACTGCTGTCAGCCATGTAGTGCTATATTTTATCGTAATGATGGGATATCACTTCTAGAAGTGTAATGAATACAAACGCCGTACCTCCATATTCCAAGGGATGGGGGTAGAGCAAGTGCCTATTTAAAGGGACAACCATTTTTAGTAATGTAACAAACACTGGCCCATACACACGTAAAAAGTTATGACGACCTTTTTTCCCAACCTCAATTCTCCCAGCAAGTTTTCGCGTTTGATCTTTGACGCCCCTTGAACCAATTTCGCATCCACCTTTTACAGCTTTCAATAAAGTGGAGCAATTATCATAACATCATCATCTTTGTCGTCCAACATTCCGAAACACAAAATTATTGCCCAGTATCACTGACAATATTATTGACCGTTTTGGGAGCGCCTCCACAACTGCAACAGACACGAAAATAATCAGGTTCAGTAACAAGAAACATCTGCTGACAATACAAGAAAAAACAATTCTACAAGCAGTCACTAAAAAGAAATACAGGTACATTCAAACAAACATCGCAATCAAACGTTATTTAAACTTGTTAAACATTTAGTAGATAAACAGTAACATCCTCAGACATCACACAATCAGCCAACCCATATAAACAGGTTCAACACACACACACACACACACACACACACACACACCAAAAAAATTTCACACCAACTCACGTACACCTCTTTTCCAAATTCCCACAAAGACAATATGCAAGTATACGAGATTTTTAAAAAATCGCATAAGTTCACTCACATACACTGCAAAATAAAAAAAGTCTGTAGACATAGAAGCAAAGATCTGAACAGCAAACGCGACAATAGCCATATTGCCACTATTACAAAAACAAGGCAAAATATGAATATGTTCCGCGCTATCGAAACAAACGATGTTCACGTAACCACGAGATGAACTTGGATATAGAAAACATGCAGAAGAGAGAATGTTGTGGCTAACGCAGTGCAATATTTAAAAATCGGACGCATGGAAATATGGTAGGAGCAACAAACCGTCATTACGAAAAAGTAGCTTTAAAGATGAAAACTGTTCGCGACCGCGTTAAACCGATTTTAAACAAAACAATAATTGTTACAGTGACACTTTAGATAATGTTAAACGCGTTTAGTCCAAATGAGACGTCATATAGTCGCAACAGACGGCGTAACTGCTGTGTTACTGATACTGAAGAAAACAGGTCTAAAATTACAAAATGTGTACTCAGATAATTACTATGAAATGCATGAGAGAGAACAAAATTTTCGCAGTCGGTAGGACTCGAACCTACGCTCCCAGAGGGAATCTGATTTCTAGTCAGACGCCTTAACCACTCGGCCACGACTGCCGTTGGGAAAACCGCTTTCCTGAAGGGATATATTACATCCATTTGTCTCTCTGCCACCCCCGCTCATTCTCTCTCTAATTCCACATGGCCATCCCCCTGTAAAGCAAAGAAGGGACGTTATTTTAACATCCTGCTCCCGCCCCCCCCCCCCCCCATCCTACCCGCTCCCCTCCCTGACTCACAGTTTAGCACACCATGTGGTACAGCGGATTCTTGAATGGATGCAAATTTGACAAAATGCGGCAGCGTAAGTCATTTGCCCGCCTGTTTGCGTACTCAGAATGTTTCACCATGTTGATGCTGTAAATGGAAACTCAACCGAGTACACTTAAGCGCAACAAGATGTAATCTCAGCCATTATTACGGGTAACGGAAACCAAAAAATTAGTGTATTGTACCGTCATAATTGATTCTTCTTTTAAATTTTTACATGTTGTGTGTCTAAACCAGTGGCATGTGCTATCTCTGACAAGGGATATTCATACGTTCCAACTTTCGAAATTGGCTGTCAGTAAAACTCATGCACGACACAAAATCTAACGATTTTCGACATACGTCGGCCTGACGAAAATAATAATACTTCTGGGCCACAAAATATAATAATTCATGCTTTAAACAGGATACTTCATGAAATTACATCTACTTACAGCATATGCCAATGATTTGCAGATGGACAAAGAAGAAATTGTTAAACAGCAACAGACGTAGTAAATATTGGTTTGGAGCAGACATAACAGGACCCCCTTGACAAATTAAGCAGATATGAGATAACTGAAAATGGCTTTACACAATAAATGCTGTTTAACGTAACACAGGCAAGAAATAATATATTGCACACTGAAAATCACATGCTAGTTCGACTCCAAAGTCATAGTTGTGACTTATGGCCTTTTTAGCGTCCTGCAAAAGGTCGTGAGAAAATGTTTTCTCATAACAGGGACCAGAACTCCTGGTCTTCAAAACAGAAATACACTCCGGAGATTCACTGGACATGGATGATCTGAACTCTGTTCTGTTTTTGTTTTTTAAAAAAAAATTTCACAAGACTGAAAACACGTTCACACCCTGCATTACTATGGGATATGGTGAGAACAGAGAATTTAAGAAAGTCCATCAGCTCCACGAATTCTTGGTATTTGTGCCCAACTTGCATCTTGATTTGCAGCCAAAGTGTCATCTACCTGAGGAGCTGTGAACAGCCTCTGAAGCTCATTCACCACCTCATCTGTGGTTTCATTCTCTTCCTTCAATAACATGATAGGAAACTTTTCCAAGAAAAACGATTGGAAAAAACTATGCATCTCCAGTTTGTCTAACCTAGCAACTTGAGCATATCTCAACACAGCATCCCTGATTGGAAACTTGGTTGATGTAGTCTCAGGCGGTACAAAAGTAGTTTCTCACTGATGAAAAAGGAGAGATTTCCTGGAGATCAATCACTATGTTCGAAGTCTGAATGCCAATAACTAACTCATCATCACTTCTTTGATTCTGAATCAAGTTGTACTCAACTTCGAGCAATGAGGAGCTTTTCTCAATTTTGCACTTAACAAACTTTGCTTTAGCAAATCCATTAGAAGTTCTAATAAAAGGTGAACTTGTGGCAGAAAGTCTGAAGGGCAACACTCAATTTGTCAAATGTAGAAATAGTCAAACGAAGGAATGTGCAAAAGGCCTTGTTCAAGTTTGAGGACAGGAATAAACAATTTTTCCTCACGTTTTGTAGCAGATGTCTTACTTTTTGGGATGGGCTTGTCGCATCTGGAAGAAGATGCTATTCTTTTAGGGGAAAATGTAGTAGCAGAATCAAGTATTCTCTTCTTCTGATACTCTTTGGGTAAACGTTGTTCAACTCTTAGATATTCTGACAGATGTCAAGCTTATGGAAATACTTTGGGTATACACAATATTACTTCCTTCTTGAAGAAAGGAAGAAGCAGATCCCACTGGTCCAGCAGTCTATCCAGACATCTGCCTAAACATAAACAACTAGTATATACATACTTCACAATTTTCTTTGCCTCTTTGTTGTGCAAGTTCTGAAATTTCTGAAGGCATTCTTTTCTTTTGACAGTCTTCTCTAACAAATAAAATATATCGACAAGTATCTCACCCACTTTAAGTGGTATTCTTCCAGCACCTGTTTCAGCTGATAGATTAATCAGGTGGCAAATGCAACCTACGCTGCGATACCTGGTTGAACTTTTTTCAGAGCTGCTGAAACGCCATTTTCGTGTCCTATCATAACAAGAGCACTGTCGGAAAAGAAAGCCACATAGTTTTCAATTGGTATGTAACGAGAATTCAGCTGTGATAACGTCAGGTTACCTAAGTTTCGCCAGTTTACTCCCTGTCTAACGCTGATATGGATAGCACACTGCACTTCTGCACTTCTCACGTGAGAAACATTTTCTTAAATAAAGCAGCAGGATAATCAGCCGCATCACCAAAAAAGGAACTAAACCGACACTGGGCTCTAGTTACGCCACTGTCAACGTTTCAAGACTTAAAAAGGTGTTGATTTTCGTATCTTCTTTCGATTTAACATAACTTACGTGTTTACCGCACTTCACATGATTACTTAAATCGTTTCTTCCACCATGTGCAGAATTATTATACACCTACATACCGTGGAAAAGGCAAATTTTTCTCCCTTTCTTGATTTTCGTATGCCCAGAAAATCAGCATAATATGAATTCTTACATGTCTTGAAGTACTGCTGCTTGTTGGATATATTCATGATTCCTATAATAGGAATACAGCGTGTGAAAATGGCCGAGAAAAAAATCTCCTGATATGTACTGAAACATCGAAAGGAACCTGGATCTGTGAACATCACATAAAATTTTAACATAAACACTCAAGGCACTCAAACACTTTGGTGAAACATGTCAAAGCACAACAAAGTCTTAAGCCATTAAATGAACGCGACGCCAACCACGTGCACACACACTCACACACGTGGAAGGTGGAACAAATGCAATTAGTCCACACCTGGTCAAAGAGTATCCGTTACAAAAAGCGAATAGAGCGGAACAAAGAATTTACGGAGCACAGCCTGTCGACGCGTACGATTCAGAGGGAAGAACTTTTTATCTCGGCTTTAAATTCAATTCCAATGACAACAGAAACATCACACGGTTAAAGGTACCTATAATATCAATGATTGATTTATCAACCATCCTAGATTTGCCTTCGACCACGGCCGCCTGTATTAGAGGCCGGAGGACTGAAATGTGGCAACGTTACGTCAGGGCCTACCGCATGGCTGTGGCTATAAGGTAGCGAACGGAAGCAGTTGTTTACGTACTTTCGCGGTGCCTGTTTTATCCGACATTACAGTGTAATTATGCTATACTGGACCCTGCAAAAATTATAGCAAGTACTCGTGACTACAGTCGAAGATATAACACAATGTAAGTATACAATTCTGTGAAGTTTGTAGTGTTATATGTATATGTGCAAGTGTGCTGCGTGATCGACTTTCGTCTACACAATTGCAACAAAAGTTCTACTATATTCTAGATATAATTTGAAAATAAAGTTCTGAATTCGTAAGTTAAGTATCAGAATCTTCTCCTAAGTGATTTTGTGTTCATATTATGAACATTTCTACACATTTGATTCTATTTGTAGACTTGTGTTTCGTGATGTCCAAGCAGTAGAAAAAACCAGTCCACTCAAATTCTCATTTGCTATTTTTACATAATACTATTTTGACATTAGCAATTAATGCATCATTCTATTTGCAGATGGCAGAAAAATGTGTTCCTGGTTGCAACAGCAACTACAAATCCAGCAAGGAAGAGGGTTACATCTCAGTGTTCAAATTCCCTACTGATTCCCTAACAGATTCATGTCTCTGTGGAAGGCCACTTACTGATATCTACAAAAAGCTGGTTTCCATTATGTGTAACATATTGTTAAATAATTATACCAAACTCCAAAATGATCATTTAATATGTTCCAAGAAGGAGGGAGTTAATAGAAAATTAAAAACATTACATAACTTTTGACACAAAATTATGAAACTTCTTTCTTACCCATAACCTCAGTCCTTAAATGCTCTGATTAGTACTGGCAAGGAGGAGGTGGCCACTATGAAATAAACTTCAATGCACTGATAAATTTCAGTCACGCTTCTTATGCAAACCCTACAGCAAGTTCCCCAGTTTTCCCCAGTTCATTCTGACTCCGAAAGATGTGTACATTGTGTATGACCTGTGATTTAAAAAAAAAAAAACTAACATACTAATGAACAATACACACCCGAGGGGGAACCTGTTCCCCTACCGGGCGCGTCCCCAGGTGGCGGATAGGGGAAAGCTCTACAGATATGTAGGGTAGGTGGGAAATAAAATACCACCCGTGGACCAACACAGGACCAGAAATCCAAAGGCGACTGTCTCACATTGGGCGGTCTTTGGTCAGCGTCTGTTCCCCAGGTTAGGGGCGGCTGGGAAAAACCTCCAGGGCTAACAACCGTGGTTGTAAGTTTGTGGCTCGAAGAGTCACCCCTTACATAATACTATCAATCATGGAAGAGTGTAATGTGAAACAAATTACCCCAGGTGGACAATCCACCGCACCAAGGTGCGCAAGCAGACTATCGGATTCTGGGGAGTCTGCAGCATTGCACAGAGATGAATCGGGACATGATAAGACATCAAGCAAATTGAAATGTAAAAAAACAAGTTACATAGCTACTTTCAATGTAAACTCTCTTTTAAAAACAACTTCTCAACTGTAAAGAACCAATTGAAAAAATGGATTTCAGCAACTCAACTTCAACAAGTCCTAACTCAGAACCACCCACCGTCGAGGAACTACAATCAATCATTTTGAATCTCAAAAACTATAAGGCTTCGGGAGAGAACCAAATTACAGCTGAACTGTGGAAAAATGTCAATAGAAATGCCATAGAATCTCTCCAAAACATATTTGAAGAAATATGGAAAACAGAAAGAATTCCGGATTAATGGAAGATGGCCCTCATTCACCCAATTCATAAGAGGGGATCCAGAACAGACCCCAACAATTACAGAGGGATTTCGCTCCTTGACGTAACATACAAAATACTGTCTAAAGTCCTTTTGAACAGAGCAGAACCCCAGCTAGACTGTCAACTTGGAGAATACCAGGCAGGCTTCAGAAAGGGAAGATCCTGCCCAGAACAAATTCTAAACCTCAAAAATCTTATGGCCTACCAAAAATCGAGAGCAAAAGCGTATGTCATCACATTCATTGACTTTCAAAAGGCGTATGACTCCATAGACAGGGAATCTCTAATCTCCATATTAAAAGAATTGAACCTAGACAATAAAACTACAAACCTAATTAGAGAAACCATCACCAACACATACTCCAAAATTAAATTTATGGGAGAACTCTCAGACCTATTTGAGATAAAAACTGGAGTACGACAAGGTGATGGACTCTCTCCATTGTTGTTTAACTGTGCCCTACAAAAAATAGTAAGAGAATGGAACAAGAAAATCAATAGTGGAATCCGACTAGGAACAAAAAACAAAGGCATCAAGGTTAATTGCCTAGCATTTGCAGATGATATGGCCCTACTAGCTGAAACATGGGAAGAAGCCAAAGAACAGGTCCTCGAATTACAGAAACAAGCAGAGAAAATAGGCCTTAAAATTTCTTTTGAAAAAACCAAAATAATCACAAATATAAAAAAGCCAATGAAATATCTTAAAGTAAGAGACCAAAAGATCGAAATTGTTAAAGAATTCAAATATCTTGGTGAATGGATTAGCTGGAACGCCCTTGAGAAAAAATCAATAGAATTAAGAAGAAACAAAGTTGAACTAGCCTTTCAGCTTACTAAAAATACTTATAATAAAAAGTCCCTCTCATGGAATTCAAAAATAAAACATTACAACACTGTCATTAAACCAGAAGCACTATATGCAGCTGAGACATTATCTATCACTAACCATGGCCCAATTGAAAGGCTAGAGATCAAAGAAAGAAAAATATTGAGAAAAATTTTAGGCCCCAAATTTCATAACGACAAAGTAATTCATACCAAAAATGAAACACTCTACAAAACCACAGAAAAACTTTCGGATACAATGAGGAAAAGAAGAATTGAGTTTTATGGGCACATTCTCAGAATGAACCCAAATAGACTTACAAAAAGAATGTTTGACTACTTCAGGAATAAAAAATCCAAACCAAATTGGTTTATCCAAACAGAGAAAGACTTAAGAGAACTACACATCACAGAAAAAATGCTCACAGACAGGACCGCAAAAATGATAAGCAAAGACAGAAAAGAGGGATTCCAGCTCTAAAATAGAAAGAAAAGAACGATTGTCATCTCTGATGAGGAAAGAAAAGCAAGATCAGAAAGAATGAAACAGTACTGGGCGAAAAGAAAGGCACAGAACACACAGAAGTGATTGATTCAACGTACCCCAAAGTTGGGTGAAACGAAGAAGAAGAAGAAGAATACACAAAAAACGTTCGTTAAAAATTATTGCTATTATGCCACCCTCATATACAAAGGTGTGCAAGATATGTTGCAGCTGTCAGAAACTTTTATATTAGTTTGTCATTTATATAGGAAGGAACATGATAATACATTTCAAATAACAGACTGAAATAATTGTAAATCTGCAAATAATGTTAGTAGGCACCTCACAAAATTGTTTGCTGAACTTTTATCTCCAAATCTCGGGTAAGAAACGTCATTATATACTACTATGAAGCACATGTGAGTTATTGAAAAGTTCATCACTGCAAGGAAACGAGAATAAAATGCGTAATTGCGACATAAAGTCGGCGTAATACTGCGAGAAATTAGCTTCTCTAGGTTACTGTATTATTTATGGGGACCAAATCTACAACAAAAGAAACTGGTTGCGTATTTATATCTGACACGTCGTCTGCATTCGACGAAATCTAAACTTCAGTCTCGGCCTAGCTGGTCACGCTAGCCGGCCTACTGACGTCACAGGCTACGACGTTGTCGGGTTGACGACTCCGGCCTCTAATACAGGCGGCCGTGCTTCGACCCAAGCGAACAATCGATTGTACGGAAGTGGGATGATTATCGAATGTTAAGGTTTCAACTTCTTGTCCGCGATAATATAAAACAATACCATCCATCCGTAAAATCTGCAATTTTCGTAAATTTTACGAATAAACGGTAAAAGTTGGCAGGTTTGGATGTAATGTTCATTGTTACCTCTGCATTGCTACTGGTGCGTCTCCCTGGCCCTGACTTGAGTGAGCGATTCGTTTTCGGTAGGTGCACGACACTGCACACGAGCAGCGCTCCTTGTAGGATCCTACATTACACAGCTGTGCCAGTTTCTCGGAAGTCCACTGTGTAGGAGTGCATGTAGCGTGTTTGGACCGCCAATAGCAAGTAGGTAAGTACTTGTTGGGGCTATAGGACCCAGAGTAGCAATGATGGTATCGTTTGTCCCAAAACAAATATTTGTAGCACACATTCACATTGCTGAATCAGGCTATTTATTTCAAACGAGGGCTATAATGGATGTAACAGAAGGTCTGCGTAACGATGCGAAATGAAATCGTTAGTGACGAATCAGGCGACGAAGGTGGTGACGTAGCGTCGATCTATATAGTCAACACGATACGGAAAGCGACAAAAGTGGGGATGACAGTGATAGATATCAGAACAATAAGAAATATTTTGTAGGTAAGGACAAGCGTACTAAATGGATGAAAAACATGCCTACACCTCGCATCAGAACGAGGTCACATAATATTGTGTCACATATTCCTGTTGTGATGGGAATGGCAAAGAATAAAAGGAGAGATGTAGAAATATGGCGGCTGTTTTTCATGGATGAAATAATGAATGAAGTAGTGATACATACTAACCAATGTATCGAATCCGCTTAGTCGAGATACTCTTTGTGTCAGACCTTCGTTCTTGAGACAAAGGTGAAACTGAAGAATTTCTTGGTCTGTTGTATTTGGGTGGAATCTACAAGGTTTATAAGAACTCTGGGGCGGAGATGGAACAGGATTGGAATTATTCTACTCTACAGTTATCATACAGAGATTCAGGTTTCTGTAACAGTGTCTGAGATTTGACGATAAGTCAACGAGGTCCGACAGGCGAAAAGAGGATAAATTGGCTCCTATACAAAATATATTTGATTTGTTCACCAAACACTGCATAGCACACTATTCTCTTGGAGGATATGTCACTGTAGATGAAATGCCTGTCAAATTTCGAGGACGATGTAGTTTTCGAATGTACATTCCTTCCAAACCTGACGAATATGGAATAAAAGTGTTCAATCTAGCCGTTGCAAGAACGGCGTACACGTCAAATTTGGAAGTTTACTTAGGTGAGCAGCCAGATAGACCATGTAAGTTGAGTAACGTGCAGCTGATGTCGTCAAAAGGTTGTGTAATCATATTTCAAAAACATCAAGTAACATAACGATGGATAACTGGTTTACGAGCTATAAACTGGCCCTGTCACTTCTGAAAGACCATAAATTAACACTTTTAGGAACAGTAAGGAAGAACAAGACGGAAATTCCCCCAGAATTCGTGAACATACCCGGGCTAGAAATACTTTTACTAGTATCTTTGGCTTTCAGAAGACGTGCACATTAGTGAGTTATGTAACAAAGGAAAACAGGTGCCTACTTCTAATGAGTGCTATGTACCATGACAACAAAATGAATGCAACAACTGGGGAAGAAATGAAGCCGGAGATGATAACTCTGTAGAATGCTACTAAGGGTGGGACAGATTTAGTAGATCAGATGTGTGCCACCTATGATGTAGCAAGAACAGCTAGAAGGTGGCCGTTGGCCGTATTCTTTTGCTTACTAAATGTAGCAAGCATAAATAATCTCGTCATCTTCAGAGCTAACAACCAGGGGGAGACCACGAGGAGAGACTTTCTGTAATCGCTTGGGAAGGCTCTTGTCAGACGCCAATTACCACACAGAGCTGGCAGTAAGCATATCAACCGACCTCTCAATAGATCTGTCAACAGACTGGCGGGGGTCGAACCGCAAGACGATGGGTGTGTGAACCAGAGTACAGTGCCTAAGAGAGGACGCTTCTATGGTTATGAAGGTAGCAAAACGCAATATATTTGTTACAAATGCTCTAAGTTTGTATGTCTCAAAAAATACTCAAGTTTAATTTATAAAGAATGCGTGTAGTAGCCTGGAGTGGTAAAACGACATGTGGAGACAGTACATTCAAAAGACATAGTGGAGACTCTCCATTCACTTACAACGTATTTGTACATGTTTTCTATTAATCTGTTCCTACCCGAGTTTGGTTTTCGTAGCTTTCATTGTTCTACTTTGTGTGCTATGACACACAACAGTCACATTTGTAACCATTTTTGTCCTGTACGGTATGTAAATGTTAGAATCCCAGTCTAATTTGCTTATGTAGTAATAAAGGACAACAATTTACTCAAACCTACAGCAAAATGTGTTTGTTTTCTTCATCCAGACAACATGCGTGAATGTGAAGCCCTTTTGTGCTCCCTACCCTTAACAAATCAGACTGATACGCAGGTCGGGTTTGTGAGACCCATAGTAGCGACGGTGATACAAACGAACATAGTAGCAACGCAATTAAAGAAATGCAACATGGGATAACTATAGTAAAACATTATTCACTGTATACACAATTTCAAACAAAGTAAGATAGAAAACCTCGTGTATTCACTGCTTTTTACATTTCATCACTCACCCCATTTCATTTTCGCAACTTCAGTGCACGTCGAATACTTTCGTCATTATTATTTATTTAATTTAATGATGATATCTTCGTACAACATGGCGGTATTTTGTAAATGAAAAAATGACAGACAGCCTTTGCTGCGAACAAAAGTGCCAAGGCTGGAACACATCATATGCTCTGCGTTTACCTTTGAACTTTTTGTATCATTTCCAGGCAGAAAACCACATTTCTACAGAGTAGTTACAATAAATTATGACAGTCAATTTACAAACTTCAGGTACATTTCTGACATTAATGACTACCGATGCCTACATTCACATTATGCATAGCATATCTCCGGTTACGAAGTTCACATGTATAGCCAATGGGAGGCATCCACAACTCTCGTTAATACGGTCGTCGTACACTACTGGGTGCGGCTATCATTCACATGACGAAAGGAAACAGGCAGGAACATTAGGATTTAATGTCCAGTCGACATTAAGATCATAGAGACGGACACACAAGCTCTAATATTTCAGGGATGGGGAAGGAAATCGACCGCGCCCTTTCAAAGGATCAGTTCGGACCGATTTAGGGAAATCAGGGAAACCTGATTTTGGTTGGTCGAACGTGGATTTGAAATATGTGCATCCAGAGAATCGTTCACGCCAGTGCGACTACATTCCTAGTGCTGGAAGGGGTAGATTAAAGAAATAGTATACACAAAAATGTCAAAGATAATAATTATGACGTTTTTCCTGACTATTTCTTAACTGGCCCAAAAGGACCATGTTGAAAACTTTGTTTCTATTATCGGATAAGCAAAGCCTGACAATCAACGGGTGCATTAATCTTTACATATCTGAAATGCTGTAATTAAGAATACTGTGTCCTTCTCGATGCAGCTTCATCCCCTGATGAGCTTTAGGGTCAGAAATCTCCAGCGGGGTCAGAAGACCTGCTGAAAGGCCATAGAGATGGGGAGAAAACAGTAGCTTTTCACATGCAAAAACATGTTCTACCACTTTACAAGATTTTCAAAACAATAGTAAGTCTGAAAGGACTGTCCAAAAATTCTACACTAGGTACGGTACAGAAACTCAGCAGATATTCTAAAATGACCGCATGAAAATAAGGTAAACTAACAACGTGAGCCTATAGTGTCAAATTGGTTTAAAGTACCACGCTTTTGACAACATCGTCCATTGCCTTCGTCAGGAAAGCCAGCAGATGTCAGAGTCGAAATACCTCTGGGGTGAGCATTTAGATGCGCAGAACTGATTTTGTGTTGCCTGCTTACATTGCCACCATGGTCACGTGATCTTGGGACGGCATAAATTTGTCCGTAATGCATCCTATAAATTTTAAATGCCATTATATCGCTGGTACAGACAGGCTCCCTTCATAGGTGTTGTGGATTTGGTACAGGGGTTTTGTGAACACCATAACCATTTGCGTATGATACCTGGAATACACTGGGTTCTTAGCTTTGTAGAGGAAAATGAAAGAGCATCATGTCACGGCACCGTCACGACAGCGTGTATTTAAACTGTCCGTCATGTCACGTCAGTTCACTTAGCACAGTACCTAACGGTGACGTGAGGTTATGAGTCACCATCCGAGATGCAAGAAGTCAGGATGTTATCGGAATTGAGGAACTAACACTGACAAAGTTTATTAATGTTCAAGCAAACTTCATAACATATGTTCTTGATCAAAAGTGCTGAGAAATTAAACAACAACGACATTTACTTGCTGGCGGAAACATATATATACTCACACAACAGTATAAACGAAGAAATGAAGCCTTTTTATCTTATCTATTATAGTTTTTCCTTGCGTAAATAATAACCTCATAAAGAAATGTATTTTACCCCTTCATTAAAGTCGACCTTTTCAATTAAAATGTTATCTTTCAACTTATGCTGTTATTTATATACAATGTGGGGTCAGCTCTGTATTTTTATTGTTAAACCTAAATCATTTTTCGCTTTCAGATATTTGACCTCCTTGTATAAGAGAACTCAATGGAAAAACCGTCCAAGTCGTTATGGAACACTTGCAATTTGCCACGAAAACAAAGCTTAATAATAAAGATTATGAAGACACAAAAGCACAAAATCCGCTGATATAACTCGCGGCGTAAATAGAGTAACTTACGTTGTTAGCAGCATCTTTCTTCCCGACAAATCGTGACGTGCCGTGACGTGACGTGACAGTCCGTCGACGAACTATTTGAATGCCGTCATTTGAAATGCATGTGGGATGTTTCGATGTGACCTGGAGTGACAGCCAATGTTAATTGGCCTTAAACGAACAGCGTCGTCACGAGATCACGTGACAATTCCAGCTCAATGTTGACAACATGCGCAGAATGCAATGCTCACTTCTGAGGTTTTTCTACTTTACGGCAGATGTAAAGTACACAGCAGATTTACACAGCAATTAAAACGTTCATGTACTTTAGAATGTATTCTAACCTCCTAATAAAAACAATGATGCTGCTACCCCCGATACCTACATTATCACTGGTGGCGATGTAATCTCCGGTTGCAGAGACAACTATACATCTTCTACGTATGAGATTTCTCATTCTCTATTTGGATTCTTTCACTATCACTCGCTTTTTTGTGTGTACAAAATTGAGAATATTCCACATTATCACGAAAAATGATCAAGTTACGTCTCAGTCGTCGGCTTGCCTCTTCGAAGTGTTTCTACGCTCCTCGCCTCTAGCTCAAGTACATTTTTTTTTTAAGGAGCAGGCTGACGTTCGTTCATACCACTTTTTTATGATATCATCTGCACCTCATTTCAGCTGTTTGTCCCAGTTGGTTGCTTACAGGTAGACGGGAGGTATTCGTCATGAAATAGCCAAAAGTAAGCTCTGAAGTTATAATACATATTACCGACAGAAATTGGGCTGTATCTGTAGAATGGCAATTAACGATTTGCTGGGAAGCGATGTCGCTGAGTTATAACCAATTTTGAACAGAAACCCGATCATCGACTGTTGACCATCTAAGAGTTCCTATTCAGTACTTAATAAGGTTTTCCCGAAGTTACAACATCAAAATGTTACCCATAGGTTTGCTATTTCAGGAACAACTCTTCTCCGACCAAGCATCATTTTCTCCTGATCAGATGTACAGAGAGATGATCGTCACCTGAGTGACATTTGTCCAAATATTACTGTGCTGCTTTGCATACATCCATGTTTTATTACTCTCTGCGAGTCTTGCCACAGTCTTAAGTGGCAAATCATCAGCAGCGACATAGAATTCTCATACATAAAATAAACAATAGAGACGAGACACGAATAAATGCGTGTCTCTCACACTGCTAACAGCTGTTAATCGTAGAATAGCTTGTTAGTCATAATTGTTGGAATAACATGACCCATATTTGGGTAAACGTCTTTTCAGTGTCTCACACATTAACATTTTCATTCACAGTCACTCGTTCGTGGATTGACGTTCCTTAATTCAAACTGAATCATTCGCACTTCTCCATAAATCCTCAAGTTTTATCACCATCACAGTAACGCCCTGCATAAATATAATTAGAGAATTGGGGAAGCGGACTATGACTCATATTTCAGACCTTTGCTAGGATACCTTGTTTTTTTTTGTGTGCATTGAACCTTGTTATCCATCTTAACGATTGAAGGTAATGGGTGTGAAGTTAATCGGTTCTTGGGGGAGGGGGGAGGGGCGTGAATAGCTCCGTCGATACAGCACTTGCTCGCGAAAGGAAAAGGTTTCGAGTTCGCGTCTCGGTCCGACACACAGTTTTAATCCGCGACGAACTTTCATATCCGCGCACAGTCCACTGCAGAGTGAAAACTTCATTCTGCATGTAACTTTTACCGTATTTAGCGTCCAAAACACTAATATGAAGAACATTATCTACATCTACGAGTTTCGGCAGTCAAGCTTCTGTCATCTGGCTATCTGGCTGCTCATACACACACCTATTTTATTGATTGTTTTTATGACTTACCCAAGAAGCTGCCCATATGTGAGATGAACATAAGGGTTATCTACATTAGGCGACTCTCCTTTCAGTCCAGATAACGACAGCTTCAGGAGACCAGGAAGTATTAGTGTAAGATCGAAAGAATTGGCCTCCATAGGTAAAAATCTTAGTAGTTAACTGGCGAAGCATTCGCAACAAAGTGCGAGAGTTTGAGGCGCTCCTGAAAAGCAGTGATGCTCACACAATACCAGGTACCGAAAGCTAGTTAAAATCTGAAGTTGATAGCAGTAGGATTCCGGCGGAAAATTTAAGCGTATATCTAAAGAATACGCTAATAGGAAATGGAGGTGGTGTATTTGTCACAGTAGACAAGCCACTTCGGTCTCGTAAACTTACATACGGCCGGGTGAGCGGGGTGCTGACCACATTCCCATCCATACCCGCATTCACTAACGCCTGTGGTCTGAGGATGTTACGGCGGCCGGTCGCTACCATTGGGCCTTCATGGCCTGTTCGGGTGGAGTTAGTTAGCGAGACAAGCCACTTAAATCCAGCGAAATACAAATGTGAGATACTTCGGTCTTTGGATCCTGCTCTCGGCCATCAGACTCACCTCCCGATGTACACTACAGGCCATTAAAATTGCTAAACCACGAAGATGACGTGCTACAGACGCGAAATTTAACCGACAGGAAGAAGATGCTGTGATGTGCAAATGATTAACTTTTCAGAGCATTCACATAAGGTTGGCGCCGGTGGTGACACCTACGAAGTGCTTACATGAGGAAAGTTTCCAACCGATTTCTCATACACAAACAGCAGTTGACCGGCGTTGCCTGCTGAAACGTTGTTATGATGCCTCGTGTAAGGAGGAGAAATGCGTACCATCACGTTTCCGACTTTGATAAAGGTCGGATTGTAGCCTATCGCGATTGCGGTTTATCGTATTGCGACATTGCTGCCCGCGTTGGTCGAGATCTAGTGACTGTTAGCAGAATATGGAATCGGTGGGTTCAGGAGGGTAATACGGAACGCCGTGCTGGACCTCAACGGCCTCGTATCACTAGCAGTCGAGATGACAGGCATCTTATCCGCATGGCTGTAACGGATCGTGCAGCCACATCTCGATCCCTGAGTCAACAGATGGAGACGTTTGCAAGACAACAACCATCTGCACGAACAGTTCGACGACGTTTGCAGCAGCATGGACTATCAGCTCAGAGACCTTGGCTGCGGTTACCCTTGACGCTGCATCACAGACAGGAGCGACTGCGATGGTGTACTCAACGACGAACCTGGGCGCACGAATGGCAAAACGTCACTTTTTCGGATAAATCCAGGTTCTGTTTACAGCATCATGATGGTCGCATCCGTGTTTAGCGACATCGCGGTGAACGCACATTGGAAGCGTGTATTCGTCATCGCCGTCGTATCACCCGGCGTGTTGGTATGGGGTGCCATTGGTTACACGTCCCGGTCACCTCTTGTTCGCATTGACGGCACTTTGAACAGTGGACGTTACATTTCAGATGTGTTACGATCCGTGGCTCTACCCTTCATTCGATCCCTGCGAAACCCTACATTTCAGTAGGATAATGCACGACCGCATGTTGCAGGCCCTGTACGGGCCTTTCTGGATACAGAAAATGTTCGACGGCTGCCTTGGCCAGAACATTCTCCAGATCTCTCACCAGTTGAAACGTTTGGTCAATGGTGGCCGAGCAACTGGCTCGTCACAATTCGCCAGTCACTACTCTTGATGAACTGTGGTCTCGTGTTGAAGCTGCATGGGCAGCTGTACCTGTACACACCATCCAAGCTCTGTTTGACTCAATGCCCAGGCGTATCAAGGTCGTTATTACGGCCAGAGGTGGTTGTTCCGGGTAATGATTTCTCAGGATCCATGCACCCAAATTGCGTGAAAATGTAATCACATGCCAGTTCTAGTATAATATATTTGTCCAATGAATACCCATTTGTCATCTGCATTTCCTGTCGGTGTAGCAATTTTAATGGCCAGTAGTGTAACTTAAAGCTTTAGAAAAAATCTCAGTGTGGCTATACTTACGTTCCCCAGTCATACTGTAACCATCAGAGGACACTTTAATCACCCAACGATCAATTAGGAAAATTACTGTTTTGCTAGTGGTGGGTTTGACAAGATATCCTGCGAAACATAACTATATGCCTTCTCTGAAAACTACCTAGAACAAATGGCTCTGAACCCCACAAATGATGGAAATATTTTAGAACCAACGGCAACAGATAGAACTGGCCTCTTTGATGATGTCCATATCGAAACTAGTTTCAGTGCCCATGACACGATTGTGAGCAACAACCATTACCAAAGCACAAAGGGCAACTAAAAGAAGTAGAAAGATGTAAAAGTTCAGTAAAGGAAATAAAAAAAGCTGTAGTGTCATATCTCAATGAGGAACTTGAAAAATTTAGCACAGGACGCGATATGAAGAGGAGCTATGGCTCAAGCTGAAAAGAAAAGTTGGCTATGCACTGAACTAGTAGAACGGTTCATAATGGGAGGGACCCTCCATGACATACTGTCTCTGTAAAGAAACTTCTAAAGAAAAAGAGACAACTGCACAATAAGTGTAACACAAAGCATAGGGCTACAAATAGAGAGATGTTGAATAAAACACTTTTAGCTGTCAAGAGAAGAATGCGTGAAGACTCCAATGACTAACAAAAGCACCGTCTGAACAGACCTTGAAGGCCCAACGTTATCGACCGGTCTCCCGCAGCAGAATATTGTCAAAAGATCTCTCACAAAGCTGAAAGAAATTCTTATCATATATAAAAGCTATTAGTGGCACCAAAATTAGTATCCAGCCACTCGCGAATGAGACAGAAACTGAAATTGAGCGTAGCAAAGCAAAAGCAAAATTGCGTAACTAAGTTTTCAAACGTTCCTCTAAAAAAAGGAAAACTCAAGAGAACCTCCACAATTTAATCCTCGTACTATTGAAAAGATGGGTGAGATAGATGTCAGTGGCAGTGGCAGTGAGAAACAGCTATGGTTGTAGCATACCACCTTAATAGGACATGAAGTGGAAGGATCACATAGGCTAAGTCGCGGGTAAGCAGGTCGTACACTTCGGTTTATTTGTAGTATACTGGGGAAATGGAATAGGTCTACGAAGGAGACTGTTTACACAAATTACTCGTGTGATCCGTCCTAGAATATTGTTTAGGTGTGTGGTACATGTACTAACTAGGACTAGCAGGAAATATTGAATGTACACAGGGAAGAGTAGGACGAATGGTTACAGGTCTGTTTGATTCATGGGAGGATGTCACAGAGACACTGAAGAAACTGAACTGGGAGACCCTTGAAGATAGACGTAAACTATCCCGAGAAAGCCTACTTATGAAGTTTCAAAAAACTGTTTTAAATGATGAGTTTAGGAATATACTATAACTTGTTACGCATCACTCCCATAGGGATCACGAGGACAAGACTAGAATAATTACAGCACGCACGGAGCCATTTGAACAATCATCCTTCCAGTGCTCCATGCGTGAATGGAATAGGAAGAAACCCTAATAAATGGCACAATGGGACATACCATCTGCCATGTGCTTTACAGTGTTTTGCATTATATATGAAACGCTATACGCACATGTCCATGTGATGGAACCTTGACTTCTGAAATACGTAGCTGTCGTTAACTTCCCTCACATGTATGTGTTGTACGCCAAATAACGATAACGACAAATAACAGTAATTATTCGTCACACGGCACCAAGCAGACACTAAATAAATCATGTGATACCGGTAGACCGCTATGTCATCCTCTGGCAGAGTGTAAAGGGTGTAAGGGTGCATATAGCCAGCAGTTCACTCGCAAGTCCGTTAAACGAGGTTTTTCAAAATCAGAGCCACGATATTTTGTTTAAGGAACTGCTAGATTCTTCTCACTGATTTCCAGCCGTCCCTCCGAGGAAAAATTCCGTGGTAGTCGTATCCTCGGCATAGCAGTCAGTCGCGCTGACCACGAGGTTTGAAGATGGACTGAGGTGTTAACACTGTGCGTCATTTTCATGAGTTGTGACACTTTTGATTATGTGTATGCATAAAAGAAACTCCCAGAACTTACAATAACTGTCTGGTAGCTACAAAACACTCGACTGTTTGTTGTCCTTTCCCAGGAGACGCACGACACGACTTCCTGAAAGTTTACGTAATTATTTCAACAGACTATTATGTAACTTAGCTTGCTGCAACTCTGACTGACTCTGATGGAACTGTCACATTTGCGATATCATTCTTGTGCCTCTGCAAACACCCGTGATAATATCTCAGTGACCACAAAGGAAGCTCACTTACGCCTTCAAACTTCCGTTGCAACAGTACGCAGCGCGTGATTTACTCGTACATTTAGCTAATTCATCGATGTGGTCCATACGTAATTTCACAGAAGGGCACAGATCTGCATGCGAAAGTGTGTACGAAGAACAGCACTGCGCTAGGCAAAAAGCACCTTCGTCGATAGAACGTTCCCAAAGGCTTTAAATCCAGCAAATAACTGGATTAAAGGACTCACGACTTATTTTATTTTGAAAGAGAGAAACAAAACGGAAGAAGATTACACAAAATACATTGAAGTGACAGAAGTGGGATACCTCGTGACATCGTGTTGGACCTCCTTTTGCCCGCCGCAGTGCAGCAACTCAACGTGGCGTGGATTCAACAAGTAGTTGCAAGTCCCCTGCGGAAATATTGAGCCATGCTGCCTCTAGAACTGATCTCTCAATTATATCCCATAAATGTTCGATGGGATTCAAGCCGCGCGATCTGAGTGGCCATATCATTCGCTCTAAATGTCCAGAATGCTCTTCAAACCAACTGCGAACAGATGTAGCTCGGTGTCGTTGTTTGGGAACATAAAGTCTATGAAAGGCTGCAGACGGTCTCCAAATAGCCGAACATAACCACTTCCAGTCAATAATCGGCTCAGTTCGACCAGAGGACCTAGTCCATTCCATGTACACACAGCTCACATCATTATGGAGCCACTACCAGCTTCCACAGTGCCTTATCGACAACTTGGGTCCATGGATTCGTGGACTCTGCGGCATACTCCAATCTTATGATCAGCTCTTACCAACTGAAAGCGGGACTCATCCGACCAGGCCACGGTTTTCCAGTCGTCTAGGATCCAACCGATATGGTCACAAGCCCAGGAGAGTCGCTGCAGCCGATGTCGTGTTGTTAACAAAGGCGCTCGCATCAGTTGTCTGCTGCCATAGCCCATTAACGTCAAATTTCGCCGCACTGTCCTAACAGATACGTTCGTCGACACCCCGCATTGATTTCTGCAGTTATTTCAGGCAGTGGTGCTTGCCTGTCAGCACTAACAAATCTACGCAAATGCCGCTGCTCTGTCTTGTTAACCCTTTGTTTCCTGACATAAGAAAAAATGTACTTTTTAACATTTTCTTTGCAGAATTTATGCTATTGTGGCCTCAAATGACGGTAGGATTTTTTGTAAAATTTTATTTTATTTTTCACAACTTTTTTCTCTCCTGGTACTCACAAGTACCGTCAGACTCCATGGACAGAATCACAACATGCGCAGAAAAATGCTCCAATTTTTATAAGTTGTACTTTATTCCACATAAATATTAAATATTTTAACATTAGAAAATTAATTAATAGAAATATGATATTTCTGATTTTTTTTTTAAATTTCACATAGATTTAATCTAGAGCAACTTCACAATACATAGTAACTTAGTTTTACATTTTTGACAGTATATACGTATCACATATTTAGTGATACCTCATGAAATTGTAGGAAACAGTTCTTTCTCTCTTTGCAGCACAAATACACTTTACATGTACCACATTGTGAATGTGCTCTCGACTGAATTTTATTTTTCGCACAAATTTCGCATCGTCCTCTTTTACAACTGAACACTACAAAATGGTTGCCTCTGTTGCCAAGACGTACATCCTTCGGAACAGAAAAGTTATCCTTCCTTCTCTTTGGGAGATTTATTTCATCTTTAACAGAGTTTCTCTTTTTGAGATTTGGCACTTGCTGTTCATTCATTAGCCCTAGTGCCACAGCACGCCTGAATTCCAGCAGTGGCAGTGCCCCATGTAGATCACTGAAAATGACGTAAGCATTGACAAAAGCAATTTCTATTGCTCCACAGAAGAGACGGTGCCACCATTTCTTTGATCGCTTGTCAAGACCATAAGTTGAACGTAATCTGTCTGCATCCACACCACCCATGTTTTTATTGTAATCACATACAATAACTGGACATGGTATAGTCATACTAGTTCCATCTTTCTGTTTTCTTGTCACTACGCTCTGTTCAGTGCCATGGAAGTTTGACGCAAAATACACTACTTTATTTTCCTTCCATTGAAATACTGTTAGGTCTAAAGATGACTCACTGTGATTTGATTTAGACATTTTTCTTTAGGTAAATTGCTTGGCAAACCTTTCCTGTTTGTTCTAATTGCTCCACAGGCAAATGTATTTACCGATTTCTATGTGAGAAAAAGTGGGCAGAACAACTAGTGAGAGGTAACGCATTGTTGCTACAATAAAGTGTTCACACAACCTGACGGTACTAATAAGTCCGCCTTATATTTTCCACTTTATCTCATTCACATGTAACGTAATGCTTCAAACTATTATGAAAAAACAAAGAAGATAAGTACGTACAATGGAAAACTCAACGGAAGTTTCAATAAATTGCGCACAAATTCAGGCAACACCATGGAAACAAGCACATACAATCTTCTGTTTTCACAGCAGCGCGCGAAAAACAATTTCAAGCTCTGACCGCCAGAGAGGTCTATGTATTGCACAATAACATCTATGAAACAGTAGAGCAGAGTTACTGTTGCGTACCGACAGGCTCTCAGATCACGAAACTGCACCACGAGAAAATAATGAGAGTCAAAACTTACTGGTACTTTCAAGTACCGTCAGGTAACAAAGGGTTAAGTGAAGGCCGCCGGGCAATGGGTTGTCCGTGACGAGGCGAATGTCTGAAATTTGGTGTTCTCGGCACACTCTTGACACTGTGGATCTCGGAATATTGAATCTTGAACGATTTCCGAGATGGAATGACCCATGCGTCTAGCTCCAACTACCATTCCACCTTCGAAGTGTTAATTTCCATCGTGCGGTCATAGTCGTGTTGGAAACCTTTTCACATGACTCACCTGATTACAAATGGCAACTATGTCAATGCACTGCCCTTTTATACCTTGTGTTTGCGACGCTATCGCCATCTGTATATGTGCATATCGCTCTCCCATGAGTTTTGTCACCTCGGTGTACGTTGGCTGATTGTAAGACCAAAACGTACAAAGAAAAGTGCGCAAATTACTTAAAAATAATGGCCAGGTACGAAGTTTGATTTTATAAGGGAAGTGCTGTGACGAAGTGCAGATACTCGCCAACAAGGACGCAGTTACAGTTTTACAGTTTATTTATTTTATTAATGTATCAATCTAATGCAAGTAATCTCTTTTAGGACATGTCAAGAAAATGATAATTTTCTTCATTATCTTCATTCTAAACTTTAATCGATATAAATGTCCTTTGCTTTAATGGAAGCGAAGAAGATTTCCCTTACGTTGCATGTAGAAAAAAACAATTTTCGTTTCCTTTTATTATAAAATTTTGTATCTCAAAAGAAGGATTTTAGTTTTAATCAGAATATGGCACTTTTGAATTGTATCGCGAAGACGCGCATCATTTGTGTATCAAAATGTTTTAAAAAAGCATTTACATTAAAATGATGTTAAAATAATAAGCACTTAAACAATCTGTTAGGAAAGAACAATTACAGCTGATAAGATCGCCACTGAAAGACGGGCTGGAAGCTGTGGTAAGGAGGCCCAGAAAAAACGTGGTTAACATTGCTGCCTGCAGATTCTAGAGTCCTGGGTTCGATTCCCAGCTGGGTCGGAGATTTTCTGTGTATTGTACTCATCATTTCATTTAATCATCGACGCGAAAGTCGCCGAAATGCAGTCAAAAATGAAGACTTACACTAGGCGGCCAACTACATCAAACAGGGTCTCCCAGGCAATAATGCTATGCGGTCACTTCATTTTCTGTTATAACAAATTGCCTTGCGCTGCTCACTGCATACGACTCCCTTAGAATCTCAAGTAATTTCGACATTTTAATTGCCAGAGTGACATTTTAAGATTGTTGGACGACAATGGAGAGGCCAGTAGTTCACGACCGATGTCGATGTACAGAATCAAAGGAGATTCTGGGAATACCTCCACAGTTTACCACATACTTCCGCGACAACTAGTCTGCAATTATCAGAATGTATGCACTGCATTTCCCTGAATATTTTCAGGTCAGGAGTAGCCGCTTACCGTCCCAAAGACAAATGACAAAATAGTTGAATGTTACAAAGTCAAAGGTGTTGTGGGGCATCTATGACAGTCGAAAGCGAGAACCTACGGCTCTTTGTTCGTAAGATGTATAAACCGATTTGCTGTATACAAAGTTATTAACGCTCTATCGTAGGCAAAGTCAACCAACATGCAGGCATACATCACGAGGGATGGTGACTGGGAACTCCACTAATGCAGTGCAGTCGCCGTAATGCTTATATTGACAGGGTTATTCGCGATGTAAGGCCCTGTATGATTTCAGACTATGTTAACAGCTGGAAATATACAATTGACATGTCTTAGAGAAATGGCGTTGTTCCCCGTTACGAAAGCAGTAAACGTGATATCTGTGTAGGGAAAGGCAAATGGAAACTGCAGGGTTAGATTCTACCGCGTCAAGTACCAATGTTAAATATAACGCAACCGTCCTTAGCCAATTAATCATGCGACGTTGCCAATTAACATTCAGTTTACACCTGATATAAAATCCTGCCTATCACTTACCGTTATGAGTAAGAGCGTGATTATTTTAAACGCAACTATACAACGCAGAGCGACATATACGAGGGTTGGAACTTAAATAGTGGGAACTATTTATTCATAACCGATGCAAAAGAGTTACATGTTTGCACCTGTTGCTTTCCTTCAAAGCAGTCACCAGCGTTGTGTAGTACCCGTTGCCAGAGATGTGGAAGGCGCAGTATACCGTTAGCAGAGCCTGTTCTGTTGATGGTGCGAATGGAGCGGTCTACTGTCGGTCGAATCTCTGGAACAGTTCTGATGCGAATACCACTAAGTGGTTCCTTCATCTTCGGAATCAAATCAAAAAGTCACTAGGACTTAAGTCCGGGGAGTATGGTGGATGGTACAGTACTTCTCAGTCCCGTCGAACGAACGGTGTAGCCGCAGCTTGCGCTGCATACGCCCGCGCATTGTCGTGCAAAATGATGGGTGGGTTGCGTAGAAAGTGTCGCTGCTTCTTTCGCAAAGCTGGTCGCAGGTGATGCTCCAAATACAAACAGTAATACTGTGCATTGACGGTCTGCCGTAGAGGAACGTAACGCGTTAGGATAACACCATCACAGTCGTACACGAGAATCATCATAACTTTCACCACACTGGGACTCTGACGCACTTTAGACTTTCTCGGTGACCCATAATGACGCCATTCGTTGGATTGGCCTATGTCTCATCCAGTGTTACGGTACGGAGTAAGCGCTTATAGCGCTCCAAGTGCGTCTGAGCATCGTCGTAATGTATCCATTTCTGCATCTCCGTCAAGTCAAACGGAACCCATCGTGATGCAATTTTTCGCATGCCCAGACGTTCCTTCAGGATGCGAAGCACAGTCTTATGCGCCAATGCGGTTTCGTGGGCGAACTCACGAATCGTACGACGTCCATCATTGTCCACTAACGCGGCAAAAGCATGCACGTCTTCTTCAGAGACGCTAGGACGCACGTCTTCTTCAGAGACGCTAGGACGACCTGCCCGATGCATGTCTGCCACAGTTTGCCGACATTCGTTGAAGGCTTTTACCCAACGTGCCACTGTTCTGTACGGCAATGCCGATTCCCCGCACGCCTCTTGAAGAACTTGATGACACAGTCCTGCTGTACGACCCCTGTCACATTCAGTCTTGATCCAAATCTGTTGTTCCTGTTTCGAAAGCATAGTGACACCGTTACGCTAGACCGCTCGCTCACAAGTGACTCTGTTTCCCTCGATTGTGCGCACGCCGGTGAAGTGGGACGGGCGAGTCCATTGCATAGTGTCACCACAGCAGTGTTGCCACTATTTAAGTTCCAACCTACGTAAACATCTATCAGGTGCAATAACTCATATTGACCGCTATTGGACCTCACGTAGTCAAGGTCGACAATGGGAGGTACAAGCAGCAAGGTGCACTTACATGAACACAGAACACTATTACATCCTAGTCAATGTTTTTTCCAAAATTTAAGCACTTGACACAAACTTTATAGAAGGCACAGAAAAAGTATTACATTTCTTAGTATGTGTATATCCATTAAATATTTTTCGTAGATACGTAAAAGACTGTATCTTCTCCAGTAACCAGTGCATGTATAAACTGAGTTAGAGAATACGAACACAAGATTGCCCGCTCCTCCTACCCCCCCCCCCCCCCCCCAACACACACACAAAGAGAGAGAGAGAGAGAGAGAGAGAGAGAGAGTGAGTGAGTGAGTTAGGGGGGGGGCGGTGGTGGGGGAGGGGAAGGACAGGTGGACGATCCACCATTACGTCCGAGGCTCAGACTGCCCCAAGGGATCCGGACTTCAAGCATTATACTTTTTTTTTTTTTTAACGCGGACATAAGGTAATTTTAATTTATATTAATTTCCTAACGGCCTGCACCGGGAGATTAAAAAAAGGACAGGTTTTCAGTTGTTTATTACTGACAAATTATAAAATATAGAAACACATTGCGCATGTCACTGCGTAGAGGTTCAAAGTTTGACACAACTGGACTGCTGTTTACAAATGGCTCTGAGCACAATGGGACTTAACATCTAAGGTCATCAGTCCCCTAGAACTTAGAACTACTTAAACCTAACTAACCTAACGACATTACACAGATCCGTGCCCGAGGCAGGAATAGAACCTGCGACCGTAGCGGTCGCGCGTTTCCAGACTGAAGCGCCTAGAGCCGCTCGGCCAAAACGGCTGGCGCTGCTGTTTACAGCAACCACAAGAGAAATCATTTCGTGCGTTGGAATTTGCGCGAATTACACCCACTGTTAAAATGTAACGTACATTCCGCCGTCGATTCAGCAAAAAGCCGCCTCTGCACAAGCAGATCTACGACTGGCATACAAAATTCGTGGCCGTAGGTTGCATATGCGAAAAAAAGAGCACTGATTGGCCACATGCACGTCTGACGAAAATGGCGACCGTATCCGAGATGCGGTCACACGGAGCCCTCGGAAGTCCACAAGACGGCAGGCCAGAAACTTCAAAGTCCTCAATGGTGCGGCGTGCTGTGAAACGATACCTGCACATTAAGTCTTTGAAGTTGCAGATGCTGCTGCATTTGCGTCCCGGGACCCTAACAGAAAGTAGGAATTTTGCATTTAAATTCCTCAGGATATAGCAGAGGACACTTTTTCCGAACGACTCATCTTTTCGGACGAATCGACGTTTCATCTATATCGCCATAATGTGAGAATTTCGGGGTCACAAAATCCTGGCGTCGTCGAACATGAAAGAGACTCGCAGATACTAAATGTTTGGTGTGCCATTTCTGTATACAAATTTTATGGAGCTTTCTTTTTTGCGGAGGAAACTGGGACAAGAATGCCATACCTGGACATGCCGCAAAATTGGTCGTTAGCAACACCGTCCCACAACGTTGGATTGAAAGACGTAGACAACAAGAACTTGTTCTCTGCTTTTGATATCACAGGTCACCAAATTTAAAAAAAAATGTTTCAAATGGCTCTGAGCACTATGGGACTTAACTTCTGAGGTCATTAGACCCCTAGAAATTAGAACTAATTAAACCTAACTAACCTAAGGACATCACACACATCCATGCCCGAGGCAAGATTCGAACCTGCGACCGTAGCGGTCGCGCGGTTCCAGACTGTAGCGCCTAGAACCGCTCGGCCACCTCGGCCACCTCGGCCGGCTACCAAATTTCACACAGTGCGATTTTTTCTGTGGAGAGATGTGAAAGACAGAGGCTTTTCCCCCACCTACGGCAGTAACTCTTCAAGAGCTGAGAAATCGAACTATTGAAGCTGTTCGATTCGTATGTGGAATGAATGGGCTAGTGTTTCCATGTTTCTCGAGCAACGCTTGGTGCTTGAGTGTAAGTATAGTATCCGTGTGAACATAAAACTTCGAACCTTCCTCTGCCCAGTGAAATGCGCAATGTGTTTCTGTCTTTCATAGTCTGTAATAAACAACTGAAATCTGTCCCTTCTTTGCATAAAGCATAAAAATCTCTGTGCGCTTTCACAAAAGCCAAGCAACACCGACAAATTTGTAATAAGCAATTTACAGTAAACTTTAAAACGAAGGATTTTTGCGAAAACCTAGAAAAATAAAAGTTTTCGTAAAAATTGATAATCTCGCGCATTCTATGGAATATGTGCTAGACAAAAAATGCGTATTACTCCTGCAGAAGACATGTCTTACCTGTAAAAAAAACTGGTTATTTTGCGCAAAGACTTCGCTGCGATTGGAACTATCAAACTTACAGCATATCACGCTCTTCGGGAGGGTGGGGACAGTCCAACGACATGCCGTGTAAAACTGGCCTCAACGCACCAGGTCTGTATTTCGACAACAGCGGGTACAGCAGCTCTGGCTGAGCAGTGTTCTGCAAACGTGCGTGCCTGCTTTGAGTTTACGTAAGCGCAAAAACGCGCATGCACCGAAGTAAACGGCATACTTTCCCGTAAACAATGCGAGAACGAAAACAAACATCGACTGTTGTATTTATCATTGTGCTCGTCCACCTTATGCTGTGATTTTCAACATAGCGGAATCACAGCCGATCGTTTTTACAAGTGTACCAGAACTCGTAACGAATATAAAACTGTCTGGAGTCCAAATTCCACGATATGCGGACAAGTCTCTCCCTTGCTCACCCGCCACACCCCCTTGTCCCACTTCTCTTGTGAACGCCCACATTACAAATACAATCGGAAGTTCTACAACACATCATTAACAGTTAGATAAAGAAACTAAAATTTTGAAGAGGAACAACACTTTGATTTGCTTCAGCCTGAAATAGGGAGCTCCAGTCCAAAAACGATAGTCGAAAGTTGTGTGCGTCAGTAATGGAAAGAAGGGGGCGGGGGGGGGGGGGGGGGGGGTGGCTTCGCCAAACCCCACCCCAACGCTGTCTTCTTGGAATTTGAAGAGAAGACTTTTTTATTCGTTACAGAATTCTACTATACTCCTTTACGTAATTCCTCGTGATTTCGCTTAACCTCCCGTTTGGTCAACTGTAGCATTACGTGACTGATTGCTGTGAACTAATACTGATGTTTCCAGAATGACATTTTCACTCTGCAGGGGAGTGTGCACTGATATGAAACTTCCTGGCAGATTAAAACTGTGTACCGGACCGAGACTCAAAAGTTCCTGCCCGCGAAAGGCAAAGGTCCCGAGTTCGAGTCTCGGTCCGGCACACAGTTTTATTCTGCCAGGAAGTTTCAATACTAATGTTAACGTTTGTTGACTTGCCACTACAATCATGGAGAGTTATGCTACTTTTTCGTAGCAGATTCAGTCCTTTGCAGGAAAGTGTTGAAATAGAATTCCCTATCTTTCTCTGTCGACTCCTCATACCCGATAATGTCAGGCTGCAGGGAAGGACCGAGGCAACACGTCGGATCCATTGATTGGAAAACTATCAGCTCTTCAGGATATGTTATTTGTGTCACTTATAAAATTTATAAAATTTTATCCCCCCAATGAACCATGGACCTCGCCGTTGGTGGGGAGGCTTGCGTGCCTAAGCGATACAGATAGCCGTACCGTAGGTACAACCACAACGGAGGGGTATCTGTTGAGAGGCCAGACAAACGTGTGGTTCCTGAAGAGGGGCAGCAGCCTTTTCAGTAGTTGCAAGGGCAACAGTCTGGATGATTGACTGATCTGGCCTTGTAACAATAACCAAAACGGCCTTGCTGTGCTGGTACTGCGAACGGCTGAAAGCAAGGGGAAACTACGGCCATAATTTTTCCCGAGGGCATGCAGCTTTACTGTATGATTAAATGGTGATGGCGTCCTCTTGGGTAAAATATTCCGGAAGTAAAATAGTCCCCCATTCGGATCTCCGGGCGGGGACTACTCAAAAGGATGTCGTTATCAGGAGAAAGAAAACTGGCGTTCTACGGATCGGAGCGTGGAATATCAGATCCCTTAATCGGGGAGGTAGGTTAGAAAATTTAAAAATGGAAATGGATAGGTTAAAGTTAGATATAGTGGGAATTAGTGAAGTTCGGTGGCAGGAGGAACAAGACTTCTGGTCAGGTGACTACAGGCTTATAAACACAAAGTCAAATAGGGGTAATGCAGGAGTAGGTTTAATAATGAATAGGAAAATAGGAATGTGGGTAAGCTACTACAAACAGCATACTGAACGCATTATTGTGGCCAAGATAGATACGAAGCCCACACCTACTACAGTAGTACAAGTTTATATGCCAACTAGCTCAGCAGATGACGAAGAAATTGAAGAAATGTATGATGAAATAAAAGAAATTATTCAGATAGTGAAGGGAGACGAAAATTTAATAGTCATGGGTGACTGGAATTCGAGTGTAGGAAAAGGGAGAGAAGGAAACGTAGTAGGTGAATATGGATTGAGGCTAAGAAATGAAAGAGGAAGCCGCCTGATAGAATTTTGCACAGAGCACAACTTAATCATAGCTAACACTTGGTTTAAGAATCATGATAGAAGGTTGTATACATGGAAGAACCCTGGAGATACTAAAAGGTATCAGATAGATTATATAATGGTAAGACAGAGATTTAGGAACCAGGTTTTAAATTGTAAGACATTTCCAGGGGCAGATGTGGACTCTGACCACAATCTATTGGTTATGACCTGTAGATTAAAACTGAAGAAACTGCAAAAAGGTGGGAATTTAAGGAGATGGGACCTGGATAAACTGAAAGAACCAGAGGTTGTACAGAGTTTCAGGGAGAGCGTAAGGGAACAATTGACAGGAATGGGGGAAAGAAATACAGTAGAAGAAGAATGGGTAGCTTTGAGGGATGAAGTAGTGAAGGCAGCAGAGGATCAAGTAGTTAAAAAGACGAGGGCTAGTAGAAATCCTTGGGTAACAGAAGAAATATTGAATTTAATTGATGAAAGGAGAAAATATAAAAATGCAGTAAATGGAGCAGGCAAAAAGGAATGCAAACGTCTCAAAAATGAGATCGACAGGAAGTGCAAAATGGCTAAGCAGGGATGGCTAGAGGACAAATGTAAGGATGTAGAGGCTTATCTCACTAGGGGTAAGATAGATACTGCCTACAGGAAAATTAAAGAGACCTTTGGAGATAAGAGAACCACTTGTATGAACATCAAGAGCTCAGATGGAAACCCAGTTCTAAGCAAAGAAGGGAAAGCAGAAAGGTGGAAGGAGTATACAGAGGGTCTATACAAGGGCGATGCACTTGACGACAATTTTATGGAAATGGAAGAGGACGTAGATGAAGATGAAATGGGAGATACGATACTGCGTGAAGAGTTTGACAGAGCACTGAAAGACCTGAGTCGAAACAAGGCCCCCGGAATAGACAACATTCCATTGGAACTACTGATGGCCTTGGGAGAGCCAGTCCTGACTAAACTTTACCATCTGGTGAGCAAGATGTATGAAACAGGCGAAATACCCTCAGATTTCAAGAAGAATATAATAATTCCAAACCCAAAGAAAACAGGCGTTGACAGATGTGAAAATTACCGAACAATCAGTTTAATAAGCCACAGCTGCAAAGTACTAACACGAATTCTTTACAGACGAATGGATAAAGTAGTAGAAGCCGACCTCGGGGAAGATCAGTTTGGATTCCGTAGAAATATTGGAACACGTGAGGCAATACTGACCTTACGACTTATCTTAGAAGAAAGATTAAGGAAAGGCAAACCTACGTTTCTAGCATTTGTAGACTTAGAGAAAGCTTTTGACAATGTTGACTGGAATATGCTCTTTCAAATTCTAAAGGTGGCAGGGGTAAAATACAGGGAGCGAAAGGCTATTTACAATTTGTACAGAAACCAGATGGCAGTTATAAGAGTCGAGGGACATGAAAGGGAAGCAGTGGTTGGGAAGGGAGTGAGACAGGGTTGTAGCCTCTCCCCGATGTTATTCAATCTCTATATTGAGCAAGCAGTAAAGGAAACAAAAGAAAAATTTGGAGTAGGTATTGAAATCCATGGAGAAGAAATAAAAACTTTGAGGTTCGCCGATGACATTGTAATTCTGTCAGAGACAGCAAAGGACTTGGAAGAGCAGTTGAACGGAATGGATGGTGTCTTGAAGGGAGGATATAAGATGAACATCAACAAAAGCAAAACGCGGATAATGGAATGTAGTCGAATTAAGTCGGGTGATGCTGAGATTAGGAAATGAGACGCTTAAAGTAGTAAAGGAGTTTTGCTATTTGGGGAGCAAAATAACTGATGATGGTCGAAGTAGAGAGGATATAAAATGTAGACTGGCAATGGCAAGGAAAGCGTTTCTGAAGAAGAGAAATTTGTTAACATCGAGTATATTTTTAAGTGTCAGGAAGTCATTTCTGAAAGTATTTGTATGGAGTGTAGCCATGTATGGAAGTGAAACATGGACGGTAAATAGTTTGGACAAGAAGAGAATAGAAGCTTTTGAAATGTGGTGCTACAGAAGAATGCTGAAGATTAGATGGGTAGATCACATAACTAATGAGGAAGTATTGAATAGGATTGGGGAGAAGAGACGTTTGTGGCACAACTTGACCAGAAGAAGGGATCGGTTGGTAGGACATGTTCTGAGGCATCAAGGGATCACCAATTTAGTATTGGAGGGCAGCGTGGAGGGTAAAAATCGTAGGGGGAGACCAAGAGATGAATACACTAAGCAGATTCAGAAGGATGTAGGCTGCAGTAGGTACTGGGAGATGAAGAAGCTTGCACAGGATAGAGTAGCATGGAGAGCTGCATCAAACCAGTCTCAGGACTGAAGACCACAACAACAACAACATAAAATTTATTTGAACTGCATTATGTGTTTCGAAACTCAATAATTCATTTATGTAAATAAACAGCAATTATATAGGCTTGCCGTCCACCTCTCTCTCAGGTTAATTTCTGCGGGCGCCTGTGAAAGGCATACTGTTTGTTCTACACATACAAGGAACAAAGGGTGATAAAAATGTCGTTCACTCACTTTATTCAATATTCAAACGTCACTACAGATATTCGTATTTAGGTTATGACATGTTCGATTTCCCTGCCATAATTGGCGATGATGTGACGCAGACGAATAGCGAAATTCTGCATGACCCGCTGAAGCGTCAGGAGATAGATGCTGTCGATGACCCGAATGGCAGTTCTCAGCTCAGCAATGGTTTTGAGGTTATTGTTGTACACTTTGTCTTTAATATAGCCCCCCAAAAAGGAGTCGCATGTGGTCAGATCCCGAGAATATGGCGGCCAATCGAGGCCCATGCCAACGGCCTCTGGGTACTCCAGAGCCAAAATGCGGTCTCCAAAGTGCTCCTCAACATCATACACTCTCCTGCTTCGATGGGATCAAGCCGTTTTGCATGAACCACACCTTGTCGAAATCAGGGTCACTTTGGATAAAGGGGATGAAATCATCTTCCATAACCTTCACTACCGTTCGATGTTCACCGTGCCATCGGGGAAATTAAATGAAATGAGCGTATGGCATCGTTGGCCGAGAGGCTCCTATTCGGGGAAGTTCGGCCGCCAAGTGCAAGTCGTATTTCATTCGACGCCACATGGGCGACTTGCCATCGGGGAATGTCGCACCGATTGTTCCGTTACTGGACACTGCACACCACACAGTCACCCGTTGTTCCATGCCCCGCCCTAACGCAAACCGTTCAGAAGTTATGGCGACTTTATTTCATATAGTTCAATATTTGTCACCCTGTATATGTGACTGGATCAAGTTTATTCAACAGTAAACAACTGTGAATTCTTATACAACTCCTCACCAAAAGGAGGCGGTGGCGAAGCTTCCGTCGGCGAGTCCAATCCTAGAAAGTTAATCAGTGGGTTTGGACATCATTGACAGAATGATGAGCATATTCTACTCTGATCGCAATATACCCGATCCATCAAGTTTGTCGCATGTTCTGCTAATACCTTGAAGAGCCATAAACCAGCAATGCACTTGGAACAGTATTCTGCACTACTACCACTTCTCCTACTGTTAGCATCAAAACTGCCGTTATCCAAATGACTCGGGACTAGAACCGATCCGAATAATGGAACATCCGCATAATTGAATAAACCATGAAAAAAAGTAATTTCTTTAAAGAAAGCTTAATTTGTGTATACATACTACTGTAATATTAATGTTAATGACTACAAAACGATGTTATTTGGATTTTGTACAGTACTGTACTTAAGACACAGAGTCAGTTCTTGAACATATCGGGAAACTCAGTTGGTTTGTTGACTTCAATCGTTTTCGTGCAGCCAAGCCTCGCATCCTCTTGACGGTGAGCCATATTCCTTTTAGAAATTGCTCCAGGAAAAGCCTCTCCATCCATGTTAACGCAGTGTCAAGACACGCAAACGCCGCACCAGATGACGGTCCTGTATCTGTTCCGTGACAATGTCATCCTGTGGCCACCAGTTTCTCCTCTCACACTTTCAATGATTTCATCGTCAATGAGAATTTGGAATTCTGGGCCCGAAGGATCACATGCAAGCCACTCGCCTATATCCTCTGCACTGCAATCGGAACGCAAGATCAGTCTTTTAAATTCATTTTTTGGTGATGAGCCACAATGCTTTCATTTTCATCTTCTGTCAAACGCTTCTTTAACAGCTGTCTCCTGTAGTGTCGTTTTACGGTTTCAGTAACCGATAGGCTGCAGCAAACGCGTTACGTTTGGCAGCAGGAAGAATGGTTTTGAAACGTCTGTCTTCTCATTCAAGAAGGCTTTCTGTAGGTTTGGTGGGTACACTGTCCTTTAATATCGCGCTACTGCCTCCTTTACCTATGGCCTTTTGCTCATTTTTTATTCCAGGTATGAAAATTGTATCGTACCATCCGCAAAACGAAATAGCGGTTACCCAGGCCTTTGGTTGATTCTTGTAAAAGATGGGAGGTTTTCAACATTTTAGAAATAAACAGAGGGCTTATTTTGTGCTTTCCCGTAGAGTCAGCACAGTTCAGCACCGTAACACAGTCGTTACTAGCCCTGTGGCCAGGATGACAACTTTTCGTTTAGAACTTAACTTTCAGGCACAGACTTCCAAATAAGGTCATCTCATCTGCACTGTATAAACATTGAGGGTAATAAGATAGTGTTTCAATTTTGAATTTTTCAACAAAATTTTTTACCGATTTTTGGTCCGCTGTTCGTTCGTCACAACTTAAATCCAACTCACGAGTACCGTGCCTTACCTTGAAATTCCGTAGCTAGCCATTGCTCGCTTTAAATGAAGGTAAACAATCGATTTTCTCGGCTACGTGTTTTGCTTTTACGCCAACAATCGGCCGTGAAAGAGGGTTTCCCAATGCTCGCTCCTGCAAAAACCACTTACATGCGGGCTCTTCATGCTCTGTTTCTGCTGTTGTCATTGCTTTTCTCGACGAATTCACATCTTAATTCAGACACAAAGTTTAAAACCAAGGACTTGTTTGTTTATACTTGAAATTGTTCATGTTCTCATGCTAAAGATCTCAGCTAACTGCTTACTACTTATGCATTCGTCTAACATTGTTCAAGGACTTTTATTTCGTCAGCTAATGATAAGATAATGCATTTCCTTTTAGAAGAAACACGCCGCACAGTAAATTAAAGCACACACACGAATCAAAGCGAAAGGTACGGAAGACGAAACTTAACAGCGACAAAGTATGGTATACGGTGAAGTCGCGACACAGACTGATAACTACTGAACAAAATCTACAGTTTTGGTCATACAGTATAATTTCTTTTTTCCTCAAAGCGATCAGGATAGTATAAGTTTGGACAATTGCTGCTATTATCATTACAACTGCTAACGTGCCGCGGTCTGCGGCGCCAAATTATGTAATGTAATCCTGTAACCAGATCTTCTATTCGACAATATGATGGAACATCGGTATCCTAGACCGCAAAATTCATTAAACTAAGTTTTTCTCACCCTTCTTGACTATTTCGCTCTTTCACATCGTTTTTCTCACTATTAAAGGTATAAATAAACACGATAACAAGTTTTTAAACATAACCCTTATTAAAATATCAATAAGTACAAATTTATTACTAGAAAGAACTTTAATATGCAGTACTTACTTATTAACACTTTACTCGTTTAGGAATACATTTTTTTACATTATTACAATTGGAGTGTAAGGAAACCAAAAAACCACACGTAATGCAAAAAGAAAATTTAAAGTTTCCTTCTCATCGCTCACATTTTGCAGACTTTTCCTCGAAAACTCCAACGACGTTAGCTCTTCACAAGAAATGCACTTGTAGTAAGTTTTGCTCTCTTTTTGATGTGGACAAAATCGACAAGTTTTTCTGTTTTCAGGCTTGTCCGTTGGACATGAATTGTCATCAATTCGAGCTAAAAATTTATTACGTTGGCTAACGATCTTCTTTTCTTTTGCTGCCTCTTATTTTACAGATGGAATAGTATTTTGTATCTCTTGAGAGAGATTGGAAATTGCCAGTCGGGACATCACAAAATCGTGGACCAAACATAGATAAACTCTTTTCAGGAAATCAAAACGAGATCCGGTTTTTCCCCTCCAAAAAGTCCATAAAAAATATTTGCGTTTCATCCAGACGTGGCCACCATGTGGTAAAAAATAGCAAGTAAAACTTCAAGTAAACACTGCACTTAATGTCTGGTGTGTTATTCCACTTTTTGTGGCGTTAAAAAGATAGGATTTCAGGTTTACTATTTCATACGTCAGTGTAACTGGAATGACGCATGGATGAAAGAAGTAGGACTGCCTTTTTTGGGGGGGAGGGGGGAAGGGGGGGCACAAGAAAGAAGGCTCATGCGTTTTTTAAAGCCAAAAGGCTTGATCCAATGTATTTTAAAGAGTTATAATGCAGATATCATTATCAGGATATCGTTATCAGGAGAAAGAAAACTGGCGTTCTACGGATCGGAGCGTGGAATGTCAGATCCCTTAATCGGGCAGGTAGGTTAGAAAATTTAAAAAGGGAAATGGATAGGTTAAAGTTAGATATAGTGGGAATTCGTGAAGTTCGGTGGCAGGAGGAACAAGACTTTTGGTCAGGTGATTACAGGGTTATAAATACAAAATCAAATAGGGGTAATGCAGGAGTAGGTTTAATAATGAATAAAAAAAATAGGAGTGCGGGTTAGCTACTACAAACAGCATAGTGAACGCATTATTGTGGCCAAGATAGACACAAAGCCCATGCCTACTACAGTAGTACACGTTTATATGCCAACTACCTCTGCAGATGATGAAGAAATAGATGAAATGTATGACGAGATAAAAGAAATTATTCAGGTAGTGAAGGGAGACGAAAATTTAATAGTTATGGGTGACTGGAATTCGTCAGTAGGAAAAGGGAAAGAAGGAAACATAGTAGGTGAATATGGATTGGGGGAAAGGAATGAAAGAGGAAGCCGCCTTGTAGAATTTTGCACAGAGCATAACTTAATCATAGCCAACACTTGGTTCAAGAATCATAAAAGAAGGTTGTATACCTGGAAGAATCCTGGAGATACTAAAAGGTATCAGATAGATTATATAATGGTAAGACAGAGATTTAGGAACCAGGTTTTAAATTGTAAGACATTTCCTGGGGCAGATGTGGATTCTGACCACAATCTATTGGTTATGAACTGCAGATTGAAACTGAAGAAACTGCAAAAAGGTGGGAATTTAAGGAGATGGGACCTGGATAAACTGAAAGAACCAGAGGTTGTAGAGAGTTTCAGGGAGAGCATAAGGGAACAATTGACAGGAATGGGGGAAAGAAATACAGTAGAAGAAGAATGGGTAGCTCTGAGGGATGAAGTAGTGAAGGCAGCAGAGGATCAAGTAGGTAAAAAGACGAGGGTTAATAGAAATCGTTGGGTAACAGAAGAAATATTGAATTTAATTGATGAAAGGAGAAAATATAAAAATGCAGTAAATGAAGCAGGCAAAAAGGAATACAAACGTCTCAAAAATGAGATCGACAGGAAGTGCAAAATGGCTAAGCAGGGATGGCTAGAGGACAAATGTAAGGATGTAGAGGCATATATCACTCGGGGTAAGATAGATACTGCCTACAGGAAAATTAAAGAGACCTTTGGAGATAAGAGAACGACTTGTATGAACATCAAGAGCTCAGATGGCAACCCAGTTCTAAGCAAAGAAGGGAAGGCAGAAAGGTGGAAGGAGTATATAGAGGGTTTATACAAGGGCGATGTACTTGAGGACAATATTATGGAAATGGAAGAGGATGGAGATGAAGACGAAATGGGAGATAAGATACTGCGTGAAGAGTTTGACAGAGCACTGAAAGACCTGAGTCGAAACAAGGCCCCGGGAGTAGACAACATTCCATTTGAACTACTGATGGCCTCGGGAGAGCCAGTCATGACAAAACTCTACCATCTGGTGAGCACGATGTATGAGACAGGCGAAATACCCTCAGACTTCAAGAAGAATATAATAATTCCAATCCCAAAGAAAGCAGGTGTTGACAGATGTGAAAATTACCGAACTATCAGTTTAATCAGTCACAGCTGCAAAATACTAACGCGAATTCTTTACAGACGAATGGAAAAACTGGTAGAAGCCGATCTCGGGGAAGATCAGTTTGGATTCCATAGAAATATAGGAACACGTGAGTCAATACTGTCCCTACGACTTATCTTAGAAGAAAGATTAACGAAAGGCAAACCTACGTTTCTAGCATTTGTAGACTTAGAGAAAGCTTTTGACAGTGTTGACTGGAATACTCTGTTTCAAATTCTGAAGGTGGCAGGGGTAAAATACAGGGAGCGAAAGGCTATTTACAGTTTGTACAGAAACCAAATGGCAGTTATAAGAGTCGAGGGGCATGAAAGGGAAGCAGTGGTTGGGAAAGGAGTAAGACAGGGTTGTAGCCTCTCCCCGATGTTATTCAATCTGTATATTGAGCAAGCAGTAAAGGAAACAAAAGAAAAATTCGGAGTAGGTATTAAAATTCATGGAGAAGAAGTAAAAACTTTGAGATTCGCCGATGACATTGTTATTCTTTTAGAGACAGCAAAGGACTTGGAAGAGGAGTTGAACGGAATGGACAGTGTCTTGAAAGGAGGATATAAGATGAACATCAACAAAAGTAAAACGAGGATAATGAAATGTAGTCAAATTAAGTCGGGTGATGCTGAGGGAATTAGATTAGGAAATGAGAAACTTAAAGTAGTAAAGGAGTTTTGCTATTTAGGGAGTAAAATAACCGATGATGGTCGAAGTAGAGAGGATATAAAATGTAGACTGGCAATGGCAAGGAAAGCGTTTCTCAAGAAGAGGAATTTGTTAACATCGAGTATAGATTTAAGTGTCAGGAAGTCGTTTCTGAAAGTATTTGTATGGAGTGTAGCCATGTATGGAAGTGAAACATGGACGATAACTAGTTTGGACAAGAAGAGAATAGAAGCTTTCGAAATGTGGTGCTACAGAAGAATGCTGAAGATAAGGTGGGTAGATCACGTAACTAATGAGGAGGTATTGAATAGGATTGGGGAGAAGAGAAGTTTGTGGCATAACTTGACTAGAAGAAGGAATCGGTTGGTAGGACATGTTTTGAGGCATCAAGGGATCACAAATTTAGCATTGGAGGGCAGTGTGCAGGGTAAAAATCGTAGAGGGAACCAAGAGATGAATACACTAAGCAGATTCAGAAGGATGTAGGTTGCAGTAGATACTGGGAGATGAAGAAGCTTGCACAGAATAGAGTAGCATGGAGAGCTGCATCAAACCAGTCTCAGGACTGAAGACCACAACAACAACAACAATGCAGATATTTCTCTTTCTGTAACAAGTTTGCGCAATAAATTAGAATATGCATGTGAAAAAAGTAGTAATTAAAATTAAAACGTAAAATGCAAGTTGTTACAGTTTTTTTCGTTCCTCTATAAATAAAAAAATGTCAACCGTAGTGTGCTAGCAAAATTTTCAATCAAACTGATGAAATGTTTTGATTAAGAAGATAAAACTCTTGGAAGAGTATAACACCGGTCAAACAGACCGACAAATACGTGACAGTTTTAGGAATACCCAGTCTGAGAGACAGGCCAAAACTTGACACTTTTGGCAACACCGGGTCTATCAGACTAGGCAGAGAATACACATTTTTGGAAGAAGGCCACACTGACCGACAATATTTAACAAAACATCTACGTACTGGAAAACAATGAATACTCCGACAACCATTTGCCGATAAGCAGCCTTTCGGGACCCGGTTGGTGGTTATTCACCTCCTCTCCCTAGGACTCCTTGCATCGCCATTAGCATTGTTAACGTCAACTATAGCAGTATGTCTGATCGGTGTTCCGTACAGAGGGTTAAGAAAAAGCTACGGAATATGCGCATCCGATCCACATGTGTAGTTTACATGCTGACACTATTTCTCTCTGTGCTTACGTCAAATTTGTATAATTGATTCTTTATACATTTTTGTTATGTAAATATGAAATCAAGAAAGAGCAAGCTATTAGCTTGTGCTGGTTTCGGAACCTGCTGAGCTAGATGTGTGTGCGGTGTTAGACCCTTCCACTTTCCAGCTTATGTACTTTCCCAAAGCGAAGCCTCTTTCACCAGAAATGGAATGCCATAGTCACGACAGTCACATATAGGCCACCGACAACCTGACGGCGCGAACGTAATGAGTCGTCAGCGTAGATCAGCAGTGAAATGGTCGGAGGAAAAAGTGAGTGGTTGATAGACCGGTACCTGCTTCATCCTCGCTTACCTGTAGCACCGTAACTGGTCTGCAAGCCACCGTGCAGTGAGTGCATGTCGGAGGGTACATCACACCAATATCATCGATTTTCTTTTCAATTCGAGCGCTAAACAAAGGAAAAATGTGTGAATGTGGCTCTGGAGATTCTCTGATATCTCATATCTTATTTTCACGATCCTTACGCTGATTGCATGATGGTAGAATCATAATGGTAGCGCAATCTTCTTCAAATACAGAATCTCTAAATGTGCCAAACAGGGTTCGCGAGAATCACGCCGCCTTTCATCCACGTATGCCACATTTACGTTCCAGAAAGAGTTTCCATATCATACAAGACTTTGTGCAGCTCCTTACGGTCGTCTAGCAACGATATTTTTCTGTACACTACAGCATCGTCACCAAACAATCTCAAAGTGCTGCTGATCCTACCTGATAAAATCGTCCATGTATACTGCAAACATTAGAGATACTGCTATGCTTGCGTGGGGCACACCCATGTTACTTTTGTTTCTGTTGAACATTCAGCGTTAAGTATGACTTACTGGTTTCTATTAGTCGAATATTCCGTATAATCATATTTTTTATAGAGTAAGTCGGAAATCCAGGAAGATGAAATGTACAGTATCTGATCAGAAGTATCTGTAACGCGTAACTGACTAATAGACGTCACGAGAAGAGGACCTGCCAGTATAAAAGAAGGCGGGGAGGGTTGTGTTGTCAGTAGAGACACAGTAACGTCACAATGGATCGCTCAGGAGAACTCAGTGACTTCGAACGTGGACTATTCATCGTATGTCATCCGAGTACCAAATCCATCAGGGGCATTTCAGCCTATCTGAAGCTGCTCAAGTCAACTGTTGGTGATCGTAAGATGGAAATGCGAAGCCAGAACCACAGCCAAACACGATCAGGCAGATCTGTGTAGTGACTGTCTAGCAATCCAGAGCCATTTTGAGGCAAAATTTTCCTTGACATTGACAGTGGGTAACAGGCATAAAAAGAATGGTCCATGTCACTCTACCGTTTGGCTTAATGAGTTTCACTGGCTTAACGTAGAACTTCAGGATCCCACCCGCTCAAGATAACATTTTATGTCAATCGTTGAAGAGGTAATTTGCAATGTGCAAACAGTTCAGGACACGCTCGTGTGCACTATAACACCACGTAGAGCAGTCCATCATATTCCCGATACTAAGATATTATGCATATTATGCATATTTTGCATCTTAAAACTCGTGGTCAGATGAAATACTCAAAAAAATTCTAAAGCGGCGCAATTCGATCAACGTTTTTAATAACGACGTAACTGCCTTTACAGTCCAATGTCGCAAGTAAATTTCAGTCTGTCAAGAGGAAACGACTGCTAATTTCGCCGTAATTGAAATGTTGAAACTTTTGTACTCCACTCTATATAGGAAATGGTACGCAGAGTAATGCAAGCTTCAAATTGTAGAAGAATTTAAAACAACCCACTGAAGATCGAAAAAAAAAACCTCAAGTTGTAGAAGAACTTAAAACAATCCACCCAAGATAGAAAAAATGGGCTTCTTTGCTCTTCAGCGATCCCTCTACAGCCCTGAACTTGTCCCATTTAATTGCACCTTGTTTCCCTAGATGAAAAAAAAAAACAGGATTTTCTATGGATGAAGAGCTCTTGTCGCAGTGATGGCGATAAATGTGCTCAGCTCCCAGACGAAACTCTCTGAACACGAGTCTTTTAAACAAATGCAGCAATTTATTTAGGAAAAGTTAAGTTAAATGGTGCTGTATCCGAAAAATTTCTAGCGCCCTTACCAAATTTCAAAGTGGTAATACTGAGTAATAAACATAGATGCAGAACCAAATGAAATTGATCAAGATGATGCAGGATGTTCCAAGCCTCCATGTTTTGGTATGGAACCTAAAGTACACATATGGGTTCAACCAATAACTTGCGTTTTTACAGGGTGCATCCTCGCAAAAGTAATATGGTCTACTAATATGTTCAAATGTTGCAATGTTTACTTCTAATCTTTAATTAATAACACACGTACCGCATAAAACACAGTAAAATCATTAACAGTCGTTTGCTCCCAGTTTGTCATAAATCTTCAGATATCACAGTATCTGTTTAGTTTTTTTCTCTTTAAGGCTGGTTGGGGATGTATTACTGTGCTAAAGTACGCTACAGAAAGTCTTTTCACCCACAATTTCAGATTCCTGAGTACATTTTAAGTTAAGCGGACTTCTTTCGAAACAGTCCTCAGGTAGGAGTAGATCAGAAATTGACGTTTGACGCGCGAATTAAAATGAGAGTAGAATGAGGTAAGCTAAATCGATGCCATGGCGTTAGTCTTTCATAACAGTGGTTGTGTAGTGACGGCCCCACGAACGCGGTGTTACCGGCGTGGAGCGTTGCCAGCGTGCAGTTAGATGGCCGAGCCGACCTTTAAGACAAAAGGAACTGCGCAGTAGATTCTGCACCGGCTCAAGGTCGTCACTTGGTTATCTGCCTCAAACAGCTGCTCGCAGACAAGCAACTAACAGCTGAGCCAATGGAAAATTTTCTAAGTGCTTTGGAATGTTTCACAAGCGGACCGACGATAAAAAAAAGAAAACTGAAACTTAATGTTTTCCGTAAGTGGCTTGCGGCCAGGGGTAATCCATCGGTGAATAGAAGGGGGGGAAAGGGGGGGAGGGGGAGAGCGAACAGCTGTGGAAAAAGATGGGTTGGCACACGGGCTCTCTGACAGCCGACACCTACTGTTACGTTACTGCTGTTGCTAAGGTGCGTTAGCAGCTAGACCGTGCCAATTTTTGTAGTGCTGGTAAAGACATTGACCGTCAATTGAGGCTATACATCAAAACAGAATCGTGATTTCGTTACACACAACGACTACTGAAATGCTAAATCAGTGCTGTCGAGCCCAAGTTTCAACTTTGGCACTCAGCATTTCGTGTTTAATGCCTTGCAGTACGTTACAAAGCCAACAATTTCTTGGGTTGTGATGGTACTAAATTTATTCTAATAATGTTTGAAATCTAGTCATGAGAAGCATGCAAGGGTTAGTAAACTTTTCTTCCAATGCCAGTAGGAATAACTATAGATTACTCCGACATAAACTTCTTTATTTCATACTGTGTACTTCTTAAATTAAAACAGTCATGATGTGGTTTCAGCTATTGTTACATCTACATCTATACTCCGCAAGCCACCTGACGGTGTGTACCTCTATCGGTTCGCCCTTCTATTCCAGTCTCGTATTGTTCGTGGAAAGAAAGATTGTCGGTATGCCTCTGTGTGGGCGCTAATCTCTCTGATTTTATCCTCATGGTCTCTTCGCGAGATAAACGTAGGAGGGAGTAATATACTATATGACACCTCTCTCTTTCAGTTACGATTGTAGTAATTATTAAAGAATCGTTTGGTGCCAGTCACTTTAGTTATGGCCAAAGAACAATTTCACACCTTCGTTGAGAAATATTTCATACGTTTTTCCATTGTTGGTGTTCTTAAGGCTTAAGGCACATTGCAGTCCAGTTGTTAACACCCAAAAATCAAATATTTTTCTGCTTAATAACTAGTTCAAACTAATGAGGAAAACTATGGTAAAAAAATACTGAAACCTTAAAAGTGGTACACAAGGATGGTAAAGATTTAAAAGCTGTAAACATCCACAAAATTGAATAATCTCAATGGCCATTATTAAGGACACCCAGAAAACACCACTGACTGTTCCATTAAGACACTTCCAGTGGCAAGGTTTGCACATTTAGCGCAGTAGTCTGAAAGAGAGGTTCTCAGCCAACATATTGGCTGTCTTCTCGCGGGAATATACTGTGTATTCTGACAAAATGTCAGAATCGTATGAAAAAAACAGAATATTCTTTATACTCAGAAGTTCGGAGGAAGTTCTCTGGTTGGCAGTACAAAGCGAGTCTCAGAATATACTTCACCCGAGTTATGTTCTCAGCGTGAGCTGAAGGGTGGGGAAGTTGCTCAAAACAAAGAATATTCTCCGATTTCGTATGAATAAAACCAGAGAAGTTTCCGTCTGTGTCGTTGGAGACGAAATGGTTAACCGAAATTGCTTTCTGTCTATAAATGTGCAGGCGACATGTGATTACAGTGAAATGTTTACGAGTGTTGATCTTCATGGCCTGTGTCGGTACACGACGCTACGATATGGAGAAACTCGGGTGTGTAACGTATATTGCGAGAGAACCAGCGCAATGCCTTTAGGAGACGAAGGATATGGCAGTACATCGTGGTTAATGACATGGTTTCAAAATCCCGAAGCATCTGATGAGAGGGCGTGCAACGAACTTCAGTCTAAGGAAAGGGTGACTATCGAACGGGGCTTTGGACATGTGAAAAGGCGTTTCCCAATTCTGTAAAATAAAATAAGGCTTGCCCAAACAAAAACCCCCAGTGTGATAATAGCCAGTTTTGTTTTGCACAACTAGCCAAAACGTATAGGGGATGAGAATTTTCAAGCACGTAGTGACGATGACAACAGTTTTCCAGCATTGGGAGAAGAGGAAGAAACAGACAGAAGATGGTTGGTTGGTTGGTTTGGGGGATGAAAGGGACCAGACTGCTACGGTCATCGGTCCCTTTTTCCAAAGACAAAGAGCACACACAGAGAATAAAAAAGGAACAGAATAGATCACAGACGATACAGAACAGAAGAAACGGAGCCAGGGACAAGACAAAACGAACTAAAACCACACAGTGTGTGACAGTGGTTGGCCGACCATAGAAATAAAAAAGGAAAAGCCAACCACTTAGAAACACCTTAAAAGATCAGTTTAAAATCATAGGCCAAAGGCCAGAATCAGCACAAAAAATAAAATAAAACAAACACTCAGATTAAAGAATAAAAACTCCCTGCCCTAATAAAACGTAAAACTAAGGCAGCCATACCAGGGTCATCAGATAAAACGGCAGGGAGCGTATCAGGCAGCGCAAATGTCTGCCTGACCACAGCTAAAAGGGGGCAGGCCAACAGAATGTGGGCCACTGTCAAAGCCGCCCCGCAGCGACATACAGGAGGGTCCTCCCGGCGCAGTAAATAACTGTGTGTTAGCCGGGAGTGGCCAATGCGGAGCCGACAAAGGACGACTGAGTCCCTGCGGTTGGCTCGCATGGAGGACCGCCACACAGTCGTCGTCTCCTTAATGGCACGGAGTTTATTGGGTGTAATCCGATCGCGCCATTCAGCGTCCCAAAACGCAAAAACTTTTCGGCGGAGGACTGCCCGCAAATCAGCCTCTGGGAGGCCAACATCCAGAGATAGTTTACTCGTGGCCTCTTTCGCCAGGCGGTCAACATGTTCATTGCCTGGGATACCGACATGACCGGGGGTCCACACAAAGACCACAGAGCGGCCGCAACGCGCCAGAGTATGCAGGGACTCATGGATAGCCATCACCAGACGAGAACGAGGAAAACACTGGTCGAGAGCTCGTAAACCGCTCAGGGAATCGCTACAGATAACGAAGGACTCACCTGAGCAGGAGCGGATATACTCTAGGGCTCGAAAGATGGCGACGAGCTCAGCAGTGTAAACGCTGCAGCCAGCCGCCAAGGACCGTTGTTCGGAATGGTCCCCTAGAGTTAGCGCATACCCGACACGACCAGCAACCATCGAACCGTCGGTGTAAACAATTCCAGAGCCCTGATACGTGGCCAGGATGGAATAAAAGCGGCGGCGGAAGGCCTCTGGAGGGACCGAGTCCTTCGAGCCCTGTGCCAAGTCGAGCCGAAGGCAAGGGCGAGGAACACACCACGGGGGTGTACGCAGAGGCGCCCGGAAAGGAGGTGGAACAGGGAAAAACCCAAGCCCGCAGAGAAGCTCCTTGACGCGTACGGCGATCGGACAACCCGACCGGGGCCGACGGTCTGGCAGATGGACGACTGACTGCGGGAACAGGACACGATAATTTGGATGCCCGGGCAAGCTAAAAACATGGGCAGCATAAGCGGCCAGCAAACGTTGGCGCCGGAACCGCAGTGGAGGTACACCTGCCTCCACTAGTACGCTGTCCACAGGGCTGGTGCGGAAAGCACCAGTGGCAAGGCGTATCCCGCTGTGGAGAATTGGGTCCAGCACCCGTAACGCAGATGGGGATGCTGAGCCATAAGCCAGGCTCCCATAATCCAGACGGGACTGGATTAACGCCTGGTAGAGCCGCAACAGGGTAGAGCGGTCGGCGCCCCAGCGGGTGTGGCTCAAGCATCTCAGAGCGTTTAGATGCCGCCAACACGTCTGTTTAAGCTGCCGGATATGAGGCAGCCAAGTCAACCGGGCATCGAAAACCACCCCCAAAAACCTGTGGGTCTCCACCACAGCAAGGAGTTCGTCGCCAAGATAAAGCCGCGGCTCAGGATGGACTGTTCGGCGCCGGCAGAAATGCATAACGCGGGTCTTGGCTGCCGAAAACTGAAACCCATGCGCTACAGCCCAAGACTGCGCCTTATGGAGAGCTCCCTGTAGCTGACGTTCAACAGCTGCAATGCCAGTAGAGCTGTAATAAAGGCAGAAGTCGTCAGCATACAGGGAAGCAGAGACAGAAGTTCCCACGGCCGCAGCGAGCCCGTTAATGGCTATTAAAAACAGGCAGACACTTAAAACAGAACCCTGTGGCACACCGTTCTCCTGGACGTGGGTGGAACTATAGGAGGCTGCGACTTGCACGCGGAAGGTACGATACGACAGGAAATTGCGGATAAAGATCGGCAGAGGGCCCCGAAGGCCCCATCCATGAAGCGTAGAAAGGATGTGATGACGCCATGTCGTATCGTACGCCTTCCGCATGTCGAAAAAGACAGCGACCAGGTGCTGACGGCGGGCAAAGGCAGTACGGATGGCCGACTCCAGGCTCACCAGATTGTCGGCGGCGGAGCGGCCTTTCCGGAACCCACCCTGAGACGGAGCCAGAAGGCCCCGAGACTCCAGTACCCAATTTAAGCGCCGGCTCACCATCCGTTCGAGAAGCTTACAAAGAACGTTGGTGAGGCTAATGGGGCGGTAGCTGTCCACCTCCAAAGGGGTCTTTCCAGGTTTCAAAACGGGGATGACAACGCCTTCCCGCCATTGCGACGGAAACTCCCCCTCGACCCAAAGACGGTTGTAAAGATCGAGAAGGCGCCGCTGGCAGTCCACTGAAAGGTGTTTCAGCATCTGACAGTGGATGCCATCTGGCCCAGGAGCGGTATCAGGGCAAGCAGCTAGGGCACTGCGAAATTCCCACTCACTGAATGGAGCATTGTAAGATTCTGGGTGGTTGGTGCGAAACGAAAGGCTCCGACGTTCCATCCGCTCTTTAACGGAGCGGAAGGCCTGGGGGTAATTCGCAGAAGCGGAACTCATAGCAAAATGCTCTGCTAAGCGATTGGCAATGACGTCGGAGTCAGTACAAATTGCTCCATTCAGTGAGAGCGCAGGGACGCTGGCAGGGGTCCGATAGCCATAGACGCGTCGAATCTTGGCCCAGACCTGCGAAGGAGTGACATGGAGGCCAATGGTGGACACATACCGCTCCCAGCACTCCTTCTTACCTTGGCGGATAAGGAGGCGGGCCCGCGCACGCAGCCGTTTGAAGGCGATAAGGTGGTCTAAGGAGGGATGTCGCTTGTGACGCTGGAGCGCCCGCCGGCGATCTTTAATCGCTTCAGCGATCTCAGGCGACCACCAAGGGACAGCCTTCCGCCGAGGGGACCCAGAAGAACGGGGAATGGCAGATTCGGCGGCAGTAACGATGCCGGTGGTGACCGATTGAACCACCGCATCAATGTCGGCATTAGAGAGAGACTCAAGAGCGGCAGTGGAGGAGAACAAGTCCCAGTCAGCCTTATTCATAGCCCATCTGCTAGGGCGCCCAGAAGAGTGACACTGTGGTAGTGACAGAAAGATCGGAAAGTGGTCACTACCACACAGGTCGTCATGCACACTCCATTGGACAGACGGTAAGAGGCTAGGGCTACATATTGAAAGGTCAATGGCGGAGTATGTGCCATGCGCCACACTGAAGTGTGTGAAGGCACCATCATTTAAAATCGAGAGATCGAGCTGCGACAATAAATGCTCAACGATGGCGCCTCGACCTGTTGCCACTGACCCACCCCACAGAGGGTTATGGGCGTTGAAGTCGCCCAATAGCAAGAAAGGTGGCGGCAATTGGGCTATCAGCGCAGCCAGGACATGCTGCGAGACATCACCATCCGGTGGAAGGTAAAGACTGCAGACGGTAACAGCCTGTGGCGTCCACACCCGAACAGCGACAGCCTCTAAAGGTGTGTGGAGAGGGACAGACTCGCTGTGCAGAGTGTGAAGGACATAGAGGCAGACGCCACCCGACACCCTTTCATATGCAGCCCGGTTCTTATAATAACCCCGATAGCCACGGAGGGCGGGGGTACGCATTGCTGGAAACCAAGTTTCCTGAAGAGCAATGCAGAAGAAAGGGTGAAGGCTGATAAGTTGTTGGAGCTCAGCTAGATGGTGGAAAAAACCGCCGCAGTTCCACTGGAGGATGATATTGTCCATGGCTGAGAAAGGCGTGAAAGGACTGGGAAGGCAATTTACGCCGCTTGTTCACTCACTGCCACCGATTCAGTACCCGTACGAGAGGCATCCATGGCGTCTGAGGGACCAGCGAGATCAAGGTCCTCAGCGGACGCTAGAATCTCGACTGCATCCTCAGACGCAGAGCGCGAAAGGTGCGGTGGGGTTGGCGCCACCGCAAGTTCTTTGGCCTTAGAGGTCTTTCTCTTGGACTTCTCTCGCTGAACCTTGGGTTGCACTGGCTGGGAAGGCTTCACCGATTCAGTCTCTGGGACAGAGGAGGATCGCGAAGCCCTACGCCCGGCCGCTGGTGAGGACTTATGCCACTGGCGGCCGTCATCCTTCCCGCTGGTGGAACCCTGGGAAGGGAGGGTCCCAAGGGAACACTTACGGGCGAGAGTAGCCGAAGAAGTTAGACGCTTCTCCGGCTGAGAAGCGGGGACGGACGTCCCCGACGGGTGGGAGGAGGTTGCTCCTGAGGTAGGTGGTGCAGGAGCAACCGGTTGGGTAGAGCCCCCCACAGGCAAGGGGGCAGGAGGAGTCTTACTGCTTATCGAGCTGGCTGGAAGTCTCGGAACTAATGGAGGGAGCACAGTTGTCGTAGCAGCTGCATAAGAATATGTCATTCTCACAGGATGGAGTCTGTCATATTTCCTTTTGGCCTCAGTATAGGTCAGCCGGTCCAGGGTCTTATATTCCATAATTTTGCGCTCTTTCTGAAAGACTTGGCAGTCAGGCGAGCAAGGTGAATGGTGCTCCCCGCAGTTGACACAGATGGGAGGCGGGGCACATGGAGTATCGGGATGAGACGGGCGTCCGCAATCTCGACATGTGAGGCTGGAAGTGCAGCGGGAAGACATATGGCCGAACTTCCAGCACTTGAAGCACCGCATCGGGGGAGGAATATAGGGCCTGACGTCACATCGGTAGACCATCACCTTGACCTTTTCCGGTAACGTATCACCCTCGAAGGCCAAGATGAAGGCACCGGTAGCTATCTGATTTTCCTTCGGACCCCGATGAACGCGCCGGACGAAATGTACACCCCTGCGCTCTAAGTTGGCGCGCAGCTCGTCATCAGACTGCAAAAGAAGGTCCTTATGGTAAATAACTCCCTGAACCATATTTAAACTCTTATGCGGCGTGATCGTAACAGCAACATCCCCCAGCTTGTCAGAAGCAAGCAACCGTCGTGACTGGGCAGAGGATGCCGTTTGGATCAGGACCGATCCAGAGCGCATTTTTGACAAGCCCTCCACCTCCCCAAACTTGTCCTCTAAATGCTCGACGAAGAACTGAGGCTTTGTGGAGAGGAAAGACTCCCCATCGGCTCTCGTACAAACTAAAAATCGGGGCGAATAACTATTACCTCCATCCTGAGATTTACGCTCCTCCCACGGCGTGGCCAGAGAGGGGAACGTTTTCGGATTGTACTTTTCAGCATTAAAGTGAGCCCGAGAACGCTTAGAGACTGCTGGCGGCTGGCCGCCAGCGAGAGATGATGTACCACGCTTCATTGCGGGTCATCCGCCCTGATGCCACCTACTCCGACCAAGGGCCCTCCCCACGGGCGCCACCCAGCCGCAGCAATAGCCACCTGGCAGGATGGCCATTGCCGGGAGTCCTGATGCCCCAGGGAGACGGGCATCTACTCCTTGGCATACGCGGGGAGTTAACGGCGCAGGCATCAGTAGAGCGATCCCTGTGTTGTCAGGGGGCTACAACCAAGAGGGTACATGGCGGCCCCACCACAACGGACTGGCTACCGTGCTGGATCTTAGGTGCAAAACTGTTCAAGGTCGTCGTCGCAGTTAAAAGAAACACTGCAGAGTGCAGCGTGGGAATCGCACACAGGGACGTATCCTCGCCCAAGAGATGGAAAACGAGCGGGACACCATTGCAACGACGAAAAAGCCGGCTAAAGGTCTCAATGCACGACGGATACAGTGCACCACGTAAGGCGCCCTTCCCCAATTGGCTCGCTCTTCGGAATAATTTAGAAAGATGGAGGTCAAACCCGAAAGGGGACCATCACATAAGGCCGAAACATGTGAGACTCCTTTTAGTCGCCTCTTACGACAGGCAGGAATACCGCGGGCCTATTCTAACCCCCGAACCCGCAGGGGGCGACAGAAGATGGAAAATTGTTAATGTAATACGTCAACTGTAATATAGGGGAGTCTGTCCAAACATTGCATAATTAAAGCTAAATCGTGTATTTTATGTAATTAACATAATTTTTTTCAGATGCAACGAAATAATATTTTGATGAAAATAATAAACAGTACTCTGATGTCGCATAATAAAATGCAGTGTAGTGATTTTCTTCCTCTTCGCTCATCGATTTTAATTTCATCAATAATTGTTTAACCTGTAACAATTCAAACTGGAACAATTTTCGGATACTACAGTAAATAAGTGCATAAACTGTTTGACCTGTAATATTTAAAACAGTAACAAGGTAATTCTTTTTGTTCCACTTTATTAAAAATTGTTTCAAGTGTGTGGTGAAGCATGTGGTGGGTGCTACAGCAAATAAGTGCACAAACTGTTTTACTTGTAACATTTAAAGAAGGACCAAGTCAATCTTTTTTTTTTCTACTTCACCAGAAATTGTTTCATGGGTACTGTGAAGGTATTTGCCTGGCAAAACTGCAGATAGGTGCACACATTTTTTAACATTTCAAACTGGATTATGTTACTCTCATTGTTTCACTGAAAAGAAATTTGCACTGAATTATTTCTTTGAAGGAATATGGAACTTTGTAAATGAAGAATGCAAACGAACATTCACTTAATAAACATGTTTTTACGAATAAAAAAAACGGTGTTGTACTGTGACATTACACAATTCATTTTATTGTTTTTCTTGTTCTTAAAGCATCAGTTTCTGTTGCTTCCTCTTCAGGATGTCTAATTGGAACAATAACACTAGTTGTTGCAGCTCAGAATTAGACAAATTCATCGTCTCCCATCGTCTGTGTCGTTTCGACATTCTCTCAGGCCCCAAAACAGGCGAGTGCCAAGGTATAACGATTTCTGGACCCATCGGATCTGTAGCGTCTGCTGTGACAATTTGCGGTTGCTGCTAAACTGTTTGTGGTTCGGAGAACGTACAATCGGTATCAATTACGTCTGAACTACTCTCTGGGGAAGAGATGATAGCACAGGTGGAACCACCAACTGCATAAGTTGCTAATAAAAACGAAATAAAAAAAAGTAATAGTAGTGTGTGTCACGACTCAGTTTCTAGTTAGTACTCGTATATATGGCAAGCAGAAACATGGGAGGCGTTTGTCCAGTTTCATGCGTAGTACACTGTGATACTTTTAAAGAAAAGTGATCAAATAGTAGACGAATTATACCGAACATTGTTTCATCTTCACACGCTAAAAATTAATATTTTGCTGATTCACAATTTCAAAACATTAAGCACTTAATAAAAAAAACGGAAAGTACGGGACTTACCAGAAATTTTGTGGATAGTTGTGTTGCAGTCATCTCCGTCTAAAAACCTCAAAACCTTTTGTTAGCAATTTCTTAGTGAGATCTTAATGTTACCCGTCTTATTTACATCCGTCTTAGAATTCATGCGCGACTTCATATTGTGCAGTTTTTTCGTTATCTTCCCGTCTGAAATGTCTTTTCCAAAACAAGCCCCGTAACGATGTTGTATTTTCTTTATACTACATGCCATCTCCCTTCTTGTGGCAGGAGTTTGGGATTTGCTGATAATATCAGGATAATCTTCTATAATATTCACGACGGCTAATTCGGAATCTTTCATTTCGGCACAGAATTAACTTAGGAAAAACTTTCTGTAACACAAACACACGCAAATGAAAACAAACTGAGAACCAAAGATGTTAGATTTTAATCTCTTTGCTGAGAACTTACTCAATATGACGGGGAGGTAGCGAGAAAGTACTCCCGGGTCAGAGATAATGCTTCGTAGTTTTTATTCATACGAAATTGAGAACTTTCTCTGAGAATGTGCTTTTGGTCTATCTACTCTGGAGAATGTTCTCGTTTTTATTCATACGATCCAATGTCATTAAGTGAGTGGGAACTTTTGCTGTGGAAGACAGGCGTATTATAGTACGAGAATTTTCGAACGAGATAGGTGTAAGCATGTGAAAGCCACATTCAAGTTCGTGGGCAGCAAGTTGGCAGCTCCATTATTACGCGTCCACCAGCTTTGCATATGTGGTTCAGAATCTCATCTCCAAATGCAACAGTTCTGTGGTTAGTCAGGCTCTCTACTCCTCCACCATTGCTCCGTGTGACTTGTTCTATTTCCCAATCTGCAAATGCACTAAAAGGAACACAAGTTGAGCCAAGAGAAAACATAATGTGGAATACGACGTTCTCGCTGACGACCCATGCAAATGACGTATCCCACAATAGGCTATTTTCCTACGTTAAAAAAGTGGTTCGGACTGTTGTTATTCTGATTGATTACAACAGTTAAATAGCATTTACGGTCAATGTTCTCACAAAATATCTGTTATTTTTGTGTGCCGGCCGGTGTGGCCGTGCGGTTCTAGGCGCTGCAGTCTGGAACCGCGTGACCGCTACGTCGCGGTCAGTGATGTGTGTGATGTCCTTGGGTTAGTTAGGTTTAAGTAGTTCTAAGTTCTAGGGGACTGATGACCACAGATGTTAAGTCCCATAGTGCTCAGAGCCATTTTTGTGTAATTAGAGCTTGAAAACCATTAAATATCAAGATGTGGTCACGTGATAGAAAACGCTCTGTTATTGGATGATGCTCTGCTGACGTCACAGATTAGGAGTAAGACGAAGCTATACGTGTGTTATAGGCGCATTAGCCGAAGTTACAAGGTTTTTATGTATTTTTTCTGCAAATCGTTTAGCTGTCTAGTAATGAAAATGCAATTACAACTTCTAAGTACCAATAGAAAGGAATTTTGTGAACACTGATAGCGGAAGCCTTGTGAGAGCTGATGCGTTTATGCTCCAATTATTTAGTGCGGCGATATATGCAACGACGAACTTTCTTCAGCATCATTAAACTCGCTCAGAACCAAGGAATTACAGAACTTTTGCAAGTGGGTCCGTATATTATAACTAGATTGTCGACTATCGGTCATGAGCTACGAAGCAAAGCACAATAAGGTTATTCTTGGCAAAACTTAGTGCTGATTTCGTCCGTAGAAAACACTGATCAGAGAACTTTTTACTAGCAGGTGTTCGGTGGCGCAGCGGATAACGCATCTGACTGCAGAAAAAGAGGTCGCATGTTGGAATGCCGGAAGGTTCATGTATTTTTAAGAGTTTTACACGAAATACGAAAATAGCGTTAGCTAGAACTGATCGTAGCAGTTGCTTCGATTGTGGGATACATACCTTCACATTAGTCTTAGTCTGAGAAATGGACAAATAAGGATAAACGCATTAACTTTGGGAACAAACAATTCAGCTTTATGGAAAGCGTTGCTAGTAGTGAAGATATCACCATACGGCCACAGAACGACGAGGTGCAGGACGATGAGGTTATACGAAAAGATATAAAAAGTGTACAACATGCAGGTTACACACACGTAACGGCTGTGATGTTTGTGAGTGTAAACTAACGTTGGCGTCTGAAGCAGACTTACCTCATCTTTATGTAATATGTTGTTGTTGTCGTGGTCTTCATTCCTGAGACTGGTTTGATGCAGCTCTCCATGCTACTCTATCCTGTGCAAGCTTCTTCATCTCCCAGTACCTACTGCGGCCTACATCCTTCTGAATCTGCTTAGTGTATTCATCTCTTGGTCACCCTCTACGATTTTTACCCTCCACGCTGCCCTCCAGTACTGAATTGGTGATCCCTTGATGCCTCAGAACATGTCCTACCAACCGATCCCATCTTCTAGTCAAGTTGTGCCACAAACTCCTCCCCAATTCTATTCAATACCTCCTTATTAGTTATGTGATCTACCCATCTAATCTTCAGCATTCTTCTGTAGCACCACATTTCGAAAGCTTCTGTTCTCTTCTTGTCCACGTTCCACTTCCATACATGGCTACCCGCACGACCGCTACGGTCGCAGGTTCGAATCCTGCCTCGGGCATGGATGTGTGTGATGTCCTTAGGTTAGTTAGGCTTAAGTACTTCTAAGTTCTAGGGGACTTATGACCACAGCAGTTGCGTCCCATAGTGCTCAGAGCCATTTGAACCATACATGGCTACACTCCACACAAATACTTTCAAAAACGACTTCCTGACACTTAAATCAATACTCGATGTTAACAAATTTCTCTTCTACAGAAACGCTTTCCTTGCCATTGCCAGTCTACATTTTATATCCTCTCTACTTCGATCATCATCAGTTATTTTGCTCCCCAAATAGCAAAACTCATCTACTACTTTAAGTGTCTTATTTCCTAATCCAATTCCCTCAGCATCACCCGACTTAATTCGACTACATTCCATTATCCTCGTTTTGCTTTTGTTGATGTTCATCTTATATCCTCCTTTCAAGACACTGCTCATTCCATTCCACTACTCTTCCAAGTCCTTTGCTGTCTCTGACAGAATTACAATGTAATCGGGGAACCTCAAAGTTTTTATATCTTCTCCATGGATTTTAATACCTACTCCGACGTTTTCTTTTGTTTCCTTTACTGCTTGCTCAATATACAGATTCAATAGCATCAGGGAGAGGCTACAACCCTGTCTCACTCCTTTCCCAACCACTGATTCCCTTTCATGTCCCTCGACTCTTATAACTGCCATCTGCTTTCTGTACAGATTATAAATAGCCTTTCGCTCCCTGTATTTGACCCCTGCCACCTTCAGAATTTGAAACAGAGTATTCCAGTCAACATTGTCAAAAGCTTTCTCTAAGTCTACAAATGCTAGAAACGTAGGTTTGCCTTTCGTTAATCTTTCTTCTAAGATAAGTCGTAGGGACAGTATTGCCTCACCTGTTCCAACATTTCTATGGAATCCAAACTGATCTTCCCCGAGGTCGGCTTCTACCAGTTTTTCCATTCGTCTGTAAAGAATTCGCGTTAGTATTTTGCAGCTGTGACTTATTAACCTGATTGTTCGGTAATTTTCACATCTGTCATCACCTGCTTTCTTTGGGATTGGAATTATTATATTCTTCTTGAAGTCTGAGGGAATGTCGCCTGTCTCATACATCTTGCTCGCCAGATGGTAGAGTTTTGTTAGGACTGGCTCTTCCAAAGCTGTCAGTAGTTATAATGGAATGTTGTCTACTCCCAGGGCCTTGTTTCGACTTAGGTCTTTCAGTGCTCTATCAAACTGTTCATCCAGCATCATATCTCCCATTTCATCTTCGTCTACATCCTCTTCCATTTCCATAATATTGTCCTCAAGAACATCGCCCCTGTATAGACCCTCTATGTACTCCTTCCACCTTTCTGCTTTCCCTTCTTTGCTTAGAACAGGGTTTCCATGTGAGCTCTTGATATTCATGCAAGTAGTTCCCCTTTCTCCAAAGGTCTCTTTAATTTTCCTGTAGGCAATATCTATCTTACCCCTCGTGAGATAAGCCTCTACATCCTTACATTTGTCCTCTTGTCACACCTGCTTAGCCATTTTGCACTTCCTGTCGATCTCATTTTTGAGACGTTTGTATTCCTTTTTGCCTGCTTCACTTACTGCATTTTTGTATTTTCTCCTTTCATCTAATAAATTCAGTATCTCTTCTGTTACCCAAGGATTTCTAGTAGCCCTCGACTTTTTACCTACTTGATCCTCTGCTGATTTCACTACTTCATCCCTCAGAGCTATCCATCCTTCTTCTACTGTATTTCTTTCCCCCATTCCTGTCAATTGTTCTCTTATGCTCTCCCTGAAATTCTGTACATCCTCTGGTTTAGTCTGTTTATTCAGGTCCCATATCCTTAAATTCGCATCCTTTTGCAGTATCTTAAGTTTTAATCTACAGTTCATAACCAATAGATTGTGGTCAGAGTCCACATCTGCCCCTGGAAATGTCTTACAATTTAAAACCTGGTACCTAAATCTCTGTCTTACCATTATATAATCTATCTGAAACCTTCTAGTATCTCCAGGGTTCTTCCATTTATACAGCCTTCTTTCATGATTCTTGAACAAAGTGTTGGCTATGATTAAGTTATGCTGTGTGCAAAATTCTACCAGGCGGCTTACTCTTTCATTTCTTACCCCCAATCCATATTCACCTACTACGTTTCCTTCTCTTCCTTTTCCTACTGTTGAATTCCAGTCACCCATGACTATTAAATTTTCGTCTCCCTTGACTAACTGAATAATTTCTTTTATCTCATCATACATTTCATCTATTTCTTCATCATCTACAGAGCTAGTTGGCATATAAACTTGTACTACTGTAGTAGGCGTGGGCTTCGTGTCTATCTTGGTCACAATAATGCGTTCACTATGTTGTTTGTAGTAGCTTACCCGTACTCCTATTTTTTTATTCATTATTAAACCTACTCTTGCATTACCCCTATTTGATTTTGTATTTATAAGCCTGTATTCACCTGAGCAAAAGTCTTGTTCCTCCTGCCACCGAACTTCACTAATTCCCACTACATCTAACTTTAACCTATCCATTTCCCTTTTTAAATTTTCTAGCCTACCTGCCTGATTAAGGGATCTGACATTCCACGCTCCGATCCGTAGAATGCGAGTTTTCTTTCTCCTGATAACGAAATCCTCTTGAGTAGTCCCCGCCCGGCGATCCGAATGGGGGACTATTTTACCTCCGGAATATTTTACCCAAGAGGACGCCATCATCATTTAATCATACAGTAAAGCTGCATGCCCTCGGGAAAAATTACGGCTGTAGTTTCCCCTTGCTTTCGGCCGTTCGCAGTACCACAACAGCAAGTCCGGTTTGGTTAGTGTTACATGGCCAGATCAGTCAATCATCCAGACTGTTGCCCCTGCAACTACTGAAAAGGCTGCTGCCCCTCTTCAGGAACCACACGTTTGTCTGGTCTCTCAACAGATACCCCTCCGTTGTGGTTGCACCTACGGTACGGCTATCTGTATCGCTGAGGTACGCAAGCCTCCCCACCAACGGCAAGGTCCATGGTTCATGGGGGGGGATGTAATACGATGAAACTGAAAAAGTTTAAACAATAGAGATACCAGCTGGACAGAACGCAGATAAATATATTGTTTCTCATAAAGTAAAAAGTGTGTCGTCACATTAACCAGAAAACACCTTTTTGAACGCATAGTGCATGAACTGGGATTGCAAATGGAAGCGCATGTAAGCATCGAGGCAAACGCAATAATATTCCGTTTCTGATCGGTGTGTTGATGTTTTGTGATTGTGATTTGTTTATCATATGAGTGGACTGTCGAGTCGTTTTACAAGTAAGTTAAAATGTTCTTTTGGATTAGGTTCGAACCAGAGATCTATGGACATCAACTCGTAAAATTCGACGCTCTACCATTCTAACAAGTGAGCTGCCGAACAACTAAGGTGTAGCTAAATAAAATTACAATTTTCAGTAGGAGTTCAATTTCGTTGAATGACGCTACCCTCTGTAACAGTGGGGGAGCGCATCTAGGAGGCAGGTTAAAATTAACTTCGCAGTGTAACACATTTTTAAATCAGTTATTGAACTTGTGTGTCGTCGAGGTGGCAATTACTACAACCACATTTTATGCATCTTCTCATTCTCTGGAACACTCAAAAACAACCTTTAAAGAATTTTTATAGATGTACAGTACGGTACTACTCATCACTTGTAACCCATTTTCCGAAACGTAAATTCCAAAACAAGACATCACTGTGAATTAGCATTAGGACAGTAGGAGCAGTGAGCTAGCCAGTGACGTCACTGGCATCATATAACTCGAATGGAGCGTTTTAGCGGGCTTTCAGATTATTTGAATTTCATTTCCGTAGTTTTATAAGAATAATTAGATTCAAGAGAGAAAAAAGCAAGTTAGGAGCATAAAATGACATGATTAGTCATTTAAGCCAATTATCAGAAAACAGACAAATACCCTATTGTTTCAAACAATGCTGCGGGCGCTGGGAATGGTGTGTGCATTACCACGGAGCCTACTTTGAAGGGGATTGGGGTTCTGTACTTCCAAGTCGATTAACGTATTTCTGCAAACCGAAGATCTATTACTTTTTGAGCACATCTCGTGTTGCTGCGCAGGTTTACTCGGAAACGTTTATTGTCGCACTTACGGTATCTGATCAAAAGTATCTGGACACTTATGTGTGGACACTAATATGTGGTGTGTCCATCCTTTGCCTTTATGATAGCTTGAACTCTGCTGGGGACACTTTTAATAAGGTGTCTGAATGGCTCTCCAGGAGTGGCAGCCCTTTCCTCTTCGAGATCCAAAACCAGATAAGGTAGTGATGTTGGGGAGTGAAGTCGACGTTCTATTTCATCCCAAAGGTGTTCCATTGGGTTCGAGTCAGGGCCCTGGGCAGTCCAATCCATCTGAAAAAGCAAAATTATATACGTCACTCATCTGGAGCATTTCCCTTTGCCGCCAACGTTGTCAGAGCTCATAGTTACAATTGTTTGGGGTCTTTTCTGTCAGCAATTAGTGATAGTAGGTTCGCATTGACCAACAAATATGTCTTTTGTTTCACTTCAATTTATGAATAAAAATGTGTTTTAACCGATGGGATCGGAAAACGATGTTTTGTAATTATAACATAAGACAATTATGAGAACTTGACTCCAGTGAAATACACTTTAAATAACAGTAGATCTTAAATTTATTATTTTATGTGGAATTGTTTGCGGTCTGAACTACATTGTAAATTTATGAAATATATTTTTTTTTGATTCAGCTACTTTTTAATAATATTTGTTAGCATGCATGTCTGAAGGAACATTGCATCGTTCTTTTTAACAACATAAGCATTGCAATATCGTGTTTATCCCTCGATATCAGGCAGCGACTTTCGATTAAAATGTCCTCCCTTGTACAGGAATTGCATAATGTGTGTACGCGTACAGGCTGTGACGCAGGAACTACTACATATGTAAGTTTGGGTTTGGCCGTGAGTTGTACAGGGATAGATTAAGCGATTAAGTCGACCGCTCGCGTAAAGAGGGAAATCTGGGTTTGACTCCCGGTAAGGTACAAATTTTCAGTGTCGTCATTCTCTTATATACACTCCTGGAAATTGAAATAAGAACACCGTGAATTCATTGTCCCAGGAAGGGGAAACTTTATTGACACATTCCTGGGGTCAGATACATCACATGATCACACTGACAGAACCACAGGCACATAGACACAGGCAACAGAGCATGCACAATGTCGGCACTAGTACAGTGTATATCCACCTTTCGCAGCAATGCAGGCTGCTATTCTCCCATGGAGACGATCGTAGAGATGCTGGATGTAGTCCTGTGGAACGGCTTGCCATGCCATTTCCACCTGGCGCCTCAGTTGGACCAGCGTTCGTGCTGGACGTGAGACCGCGTGAGACGACGCTTCATCCAGTCCCAAACATGCTCAATGGGGGACAGATCCGGAGATCTTGCTGGCCAGGGTAGTTGACTTACACCTTCTAGAGCACGTTGGGTGGCACGGGATACATGCGGACGTGCATTGTCCTGTTGGAACAGCAAGTTCCCTTGCCGGTCTAGGAATGGTAGAACGATGGGTTCGATGACGGTTTGGATGTACCGTGCACTATTCAGTGTCCCCTCGACGATCACCAGTGGTGTACGGCCAGTGTAGGAGATCGCTCCCCACACCATGATGCCGGGTGTTGGCCCTGTGTGCCTCGGTCGTATGCAGTCCTGATTGTGGCGCTCACCTGCACGGCGCCAAACACGCATACGACCATCATTGGCACCAAGGCAGAAGCGACTCTCATCGCTGAAGACGACACGTCTCCATTCGTCCCTCCATTCACGCCTGTCGCGACACCACTGGAGGCGGGCTGCACGATGTTGGGGCGTGAGCGGAAGACGGCCTAACGGTGTGCGGGACCGTAGCCCAGCTTCATGGAGACGGTTGCAAATGGTCCTCGCCGATACCCCAGGAGCAACAGTGTCCATAATTTGCTGGGAAGTGGCGGTGCGGTCCCCTACGGCACTGCGTAGGATCCTACGGTCTTGGCGTGCATCCGTGCGTCGCTGCGGTCCGGTCCCAGGTCGACGGGCACGTGCACCTTCCGCCGACCACTGGAGACAACATCGATGTACTGTGGAGACCTCACGCCCCACGTGTTGAGCAATTCGGCGGTACGTCCACCCGGCCTCCCGCATGCCCACTATACGCCCTCGCTCAAAGTCCGTCAACTGCACATACGGTTCACGTCCACGCTGTCGCGGCATGCTACCAGTGTTAAAGACTGCGATGGAGCTCCGTATGCCACGGCAAACTGGCTGACACTGCCGGCGGCGGTGCACAAATGCTGCACAGCTAGCGCCATTCGACGGCCAACACCGCGGTTCCTGGTGTGTCCGCTGTGCCGTGCGTGTGATCATTGCTTGTACAGCCCTCTCGCAGTGTCCGGAGCAAGTATGGTGGGTCTGACACACGGGTGTCAATGTGTTCTTTTTTCCATTTCCAGGAGTGTAGCTAATAGCTGTATGTATTCACAACTACGAATACATTTCATATATTTCATAACGGCTGCAATCGCAGCGGCGCATGCACTTATGTCCGAATGAGCACTGCAATATCGTATTATTGTTCGTTGTCCGCTGGCAGCAGGTCAGGTGTTGAAGTGTGGACGCAAAACGGTGAGGATATATTGACAGGCAAAGCATACGTAGTGGCGCCGTTAGCCTCTGCAGAAAACTTCAGTTTGTAAATTATGTGACATGTTTGTGGGAAGACAGACACAGAGAAAAAGCAGCCAACACCTTGGAGGGGGTACATATTAAGGTACTAATGATCACAATATCTGCACTTATACCCCTAAAACCGTGCATGTACAGACTGTCCCAGGAGGAATGGCCACTATTCAGAGATATGACAGGAACGACCATTTGAAGTAAAAAAGTATAGTCAATGTGGGACCTAAAGTCTTTAGAGCTACAAGCACTTGTCAATTACAAGAGACATGTTTCACGCTAACGACTGTGATCAAGTGTACGTGGCTCTTCAGGGACGCACTTCAGAGCCCGTGTTCACTGGAATTTTTTTCTTTCTTGGGCCACACGACCGCCTCTCAAAATATGGAAATTTTTGAATTTGATTTATTGCTCATTTAGAGACCTGTTGCCTTATATTTATAACAGATCGTTCATTTTACAGCTTTTCATGTAGATTACAAAATATATTCAATATTACAAACAGCAATTATTGTTTCCAGCAACTACAATGGAAATAATAATTAAATAAAAGCACATTAGAAAGTGATAAAAACACAAAAAATCCAGATTTTAAGAAGATATGATGATAGATGATAGGAAAGACCTGGACAGAAAGAGAGAGATAAATGTTACGCTATCTGAGCCAGCCTGGTCTGAAAGCATCGGAACTGCTTCGAGCCTTGCAGTCCCAGTTCGCTACAGTTCAATTTACGCATTAATATTTCTAAACACTATTAACGAAAACACTATAACTATTATGTTCACTGTGGAAAGCCAGTAGTTTCTGAATGTAAAGTATGTTAATTCTTGCGGTTATTAAACTATTACATTGTTTATATACGAAGTGTTCATTTACAAGTGTTATATCCCAACAGCGGTATAAAGAACGCGGGCTCTATATGCCTATTTTTTATACTTAAGTTAGAACAGGTTTACATGGTTGATTGCACTACAGCGTTTATTCTAATACAGTTTAGTTATTCTTCATGTTGTGTACGGCTGTCTGGCCGGGCGATGTGGCCGACCGGTTCTAGGCGCTTCAGTCTGGAACCGCGTGACCGCTACGGTCGCAGGTTCGAATCCTGCCTCGGGCATGGATGTGTGTGATGTCCTTAGGTTGGTTGGGTTTAAGTAGTTTTAAGTTCTAGTGGACTGATGACCCCAGATGTTAAGTCCCATAGTGCTCAGAGCCATTTGAACCATTTTTATAAGATTGTCTGCGGTACGTGTTGGTGTTGATGAAAGTGTTTGTTGTTTGAGTAATTGTTTGTTTCGGTACTGCTGTCTGTGTTGGGGTGTCCGAATTGGATCTGCTGTCTTACGTGCTAAGCGTATGTTTTAGTGTAATGTCCCTGAGACATCATCAGCGATTTTATTTATTATCTCCCACTTGTCTTTGTCTCTTACTGCCCGTATCATGTCATTGTCGTACTGTGTTGGTGTGCTGCTCTGTGTCGGTGACAGTGAAAAGGTATGTGTTCTGGGATCCATGTTTCCCACATGTACAAGCAGCGCTGTGGCTGCGGTCTACGCAGTGTAATTGCGCACCGTAAGGGTTGTGGCCTGTCAGAAAGTGAATCATACCCCGGCTGGCATTGATGTGGCTCAGACTCAGACGTTCACTGATCCGGGAAGAAATAGGCCACCCTACGGCCCTTAACGCTTGACTCCCATTCCATTTGCCAGGTATCCATCCGCCGTATAACGAGTTGGCGCATCTCGGTGATTTCCTGTCCGGTAATCTCGATGACCTTATCCCGTCTCCCCCTCCTCTGCCAGTACACTGCAGCCCGAAATCGAATGGTTATGACGATAGGGAAAGTTCCAAACATCATGCACAGTGATTCCACTCATGTGGTGTTGGAGGCTCCTGACAACCTTACCAGGGCACCTCTGTGCCCTCACTGCACGGTGTTCCTATTCGTCACCAGGCGTACTAGGTGGGCCCATGCAGTGGCTGCAAAGCAGACCACAGACTCAAAGAGCGCGCAGTGGTAAGTTCTCAATGTGTGAATGATACTCTGAAGCGTGTTATGTTTAGTCTGGCCAGCTAGTGCATGATCTTGGCAGCCCTGTCAGTTGTTGTTTTGATGTGTTCGTCAAAGGACAGTCGTTCGTCGAGCTGCACCCAAAAATGTCGTGTTTTACGTTGTCTGCGTATGCTAATGTCGTGTAGTTTTATGGTTGGATACTCTGTAGTATTCCTTTGAGTAGTATGTAAACCGTTTAGTGTAGAGCCATCTGAAGTTTATTATGTTTGCACCACTGGCTGATGCTTGTGAGTAGCTGTGTTGACCGGTGTTCGGGTTGTGCTCTTGAGCCGCGGAGACCCCTACCAAGGGGTCATCTGCGTTTGCTACCGTCCCATTCGCAACGTTATGCCTATCCAGTTGGTGTAGGAGGTATTCACAGGCGATATCCCAAAAGAGGGGACCACAAATTGACCCTTGCGGGCAACGTTTGGTGATTCTTTCAATCACTTTCTGACTTCCCGCGCCCCATTCAACTACCATGTTTCTACAGTAGTCGGAGAGGCTATCGTAGAGGGCGTCAGCTACCTGCATCTCACCGAGTCTTGCAAACATTGCGGGCCACCAGAGATTATCAAAGGCGCCCGAAATGTATTTAAGAATGGCAAGTGTATTTACTTTCTATGTTATTAAATGTGGTTAGTACGTTATCATCTATAGATTTTCCCGCCCTGAAACCGGCTTGGTTTGGACTAAGGCCAAGGAGCTCTCTGAGCGATTGCAAGCGATCGCACGGAAGTCTCTCCTGAACACTAGCCAAGGTGCTAATTAAACATACAGGCCTATACGTTTTTGTATCTGAGGGATCCTTGTCCTCTGGTTTTTTAATTATGACGGCATCTGCTGTTTTCCAGATCTCAGGTTCCCGTCCCGACAGTAGCGCTTCGTTGAGTAGATCTGTGGAATGACAATTCTCAGTGTCTCTGAATGGGCCGGGACTTTTCTATTCTTTAGTCTGGCAATCGCAAGCGTGACCTCAAAGGCAAAGGAAATAATGACGGCACCATTTAAATAACAAGAGTTTATTACGTTTCGCTGTCCAGTATGAATCTATTCATTCGACTGTTGCTCGTCATCGTGTAGGAGTTTGTTTAACAGGAATTCCGCAGAACTCCTCCAGCCCTCTGTTACGGTACCGTCATCTTAGCGTTACTAAGACTAGTGGCGTCTTTAGATGCTCCGTTTGTATTTTGAAGGGATCCCCCCAGATGTTGATTTGGAGCTGTTTCTGCACGTATGTGTTCCATTGCTCTTCTAATGTTTTTTGTAATTTTTCTTTGTAGCGTTATTTTGCTTCCCTGAACTGTGTGAGTCGGACATCTCTGTCCCTTGCTGTCGTCGGTCTTTGACACCATTTCCGTTTGTTTCTTGCTTCTTCGCGCAACTTTTTTGGTCTTCTAGTCCATGGTATGTTTAGCTTTCGTCCTGTGTCAGCGGTCAGAATTGAAGTTCTTTGTGCTTTTTGTAGTAAGTCAGTCTAACTACGTGCTTTATGATGCACTAACCCCTCAGCTGCATCTAGGGGGAAAGCCTCAATCATCTGCCTTAGTTTGGCCCAGTCCGCCTTATGAAATAACAATCCCTGATGTCAGTCCTGTGTCGGTTTGTGTATCAATGTGTCTATGTTCACGATGATAGCGTTGTGGTCACTGTGAGTAGCGCCATCCACGACCTCCCACCCCATTATAACCGACAGTGCATTTGCATTTGAAATTGTTATGTCAGTCCTACTGCTGGCTCCCGATGGTGATATGTAGGTGGTGGCTGATTAGGACTGTCGACGATATAGAGATTGTGTTCATTTGGCACTCATGGACCTGGTATCCCTGGTCGTCCGTTGTGTCAGAGTGCCATGTAGTCGACCTAGAATTTATGTCTGCAGCTATTATAAAGTTCCTGTTATTGGAATATTCGACAATGTCGCAGATGTAACTGAGATACGGTTCAATGTCGAGTGAGTACTGCGCGTGTAACGACGTAATAATCCACTTCTTGCCTTCGTGCGGTGTTTCCACTGTTGCGGGGTGCTCGGTACATAGATGAGCTGTCTGTGTGATTGTACGGCTTTGATTTGTGACAAATATGGAAAGGGAAGAACTTGCAGTAGAAGAGATTTGTTTCACAGTATCGAAGATGAAGAAGTGCTCTTAAGGTATGCATTTTAAGAGGCCATGTTTAGTACACATTTTTGCTTCGAAAGATCTTCCCTGTCATTACCCTAAGTATTGATCATTCCTCCTGAGACACCATCTGTAAATACAGATTTGTGTGCAACAGTGTTAGAAACCTTTGATATATCCAGAAACACGGCTGTGATACACTTTCTCTCGTCTATTTCGACAGTTCTGCTAATTCTGAAATCGAGTATAACAACTGAAGGACAGACAAGTAATTTTCTACATTTTCCATGTTACCTTTCTTTAGATACCCCGGTAAGTTACAAGGCCAATAGACACTTCTGTTACTTATGGGAGTTTATATGCTATATTTTCGTTTACTGTATAAATGGGAAACGTGGTGGTTAAAATGAATCTTTTATATGCTATATTTTCGTTTACTGTATAAATGGGAAACGTGGTGGTTAAAATGAATCTTTCGCGTTAGCTATGAACAAATGGTGACACAAGATGAGAAGATGAGATCTGTCGTACCGTTTAAGACAAGAGTCGAGGTAATCAAGCATAAATGCACATCGCTGTAAACATATCACCAGTTAAAAGGGGCTCTACAATTTTCCAGAACTGTTGGGGATTCATGAAGCTTATCGAAGCTCATTATTTGTCTTCCACAAACACGTGTAACGGAAAAATTCCCTACAGTCTTATCTGCGGTAACTCTTATCTGACGCTCTGAGATTATGAGCGAGAATTAAGTCCTATGAAAACGTTGAATTTCCACTGACTTTGAATATACCATCGTAAGTTTCATGTAAGATTGTTACATTGTCTTCAGTTATAATTCATTTTCGCCGATGTGGAACGATCCATAAACCGCTAGAGAGGTTCTCAAATAGACGGCAGACAGACTCTCTAACCAGTTACACGGCCAGCGAGACATACGAGTACTTGGTCAACTTATACGTAAGAGTCGCACCTGAGGAAGCTCTTTGCTGCTCTGATAGGAAATATCCACAACTGAGCTCCTGATATAAATGTTGAGCAGATTTAGAATTTCATGGGACATGAATTCACGACCCCTGGGAGAAAATACGGGTATCAGTCTAGACCAAAAACCGTCTAGACCCACGACTGTATCGTATCTGTACTGTTGTGCTGTTTCGATTCATTAGTCAATTCTATTAAATTTTCTCTGTGTAATCGCCTCGTGACAAAGATCTTAACATTTTTTCGACAGCAAAAACTGGAAGAAAAGAAAATGATTTACTTTTGTTATGGCTGCGAGAACGCGTGGATGCAAAATCGACAAATACTTAAGCCGTGTAGAAAACTCGCCTTTTATGACCTCGAATGCGTAAACGATTCAGGTATGACTCAGTCCACGACGGAGGAATAAAATAATCCTCTAGGTGAATCATTTAACTGAAGTAGTTGTTTTGATTGAACTATACCTGTCTGAAGCCCACAGCCTTGGCATTCTAGAGCATATTCAGCTGATACTGATTTCAGCAAAAGGATTAACATTTTGCCACCAGAAAAAAACGTTTTTATGGTCGCTTTGAGGGGCAGTTTGGGATGTTAAAGGCAGTTGATTAATCAGTTTCCAGAGATTCAGACAGTTACAGATAAGGGCTCCTGCAACATCTATATCTAAGTCTGCACCTATACTCCACAAGCCAACCTACAGCGCGTAGCGTAGGGTACTTTGTGTACCACTATCACTTCCTGCGTTTCCTGTTCCCCATTTCATCTTCATCTACATCCTCTTCCATTTCCATAATATTGTCCTCAAGTACGTCGCCCTTGTATAGACCCTCTATATACTCCTTCCACCTTTCTGCTTTCCCTTCTTTGCTTAGAACTGGGTTTCCATCTGAGCTCTTAATATTCATACAAGTGGTTCTCTTTCCTCCAAAGGTCTCTTTAATTTTCCTGTAGGCAGTATCTATCGTACCCCTAGTGAGATAAGCCTCTACATCCTTACATTTATCCTCTAGCCATCCCTGCTTAGCCATTTTGCACTTCCTGTCGATCTCATTTTTGAAACGTTTGTATTCCTTTTTACCTGCTTCATTTACTGCATTTTTATATTTTCTCCTTTCATCAATTAAATTCAATTTTTTTCTGTTACCCAAGGATTACTACTAGCCCTCGTCTTTTTACCTACTTGATCCTCTGCTGCCTTCACTACTTCATCCCTCAAAGCTATCCATTCTTCTTCCACTGTAGTTCTTTCCCCCATTCCTGCCATTTGTTCCCTTACGCTCCCCCCGAAACTCTGTAAACCTCTGGTTTACTCAGTTTATCCAGATCCCATCTCCTTAAATTCCCACCTTTTTGCAGTTTCTTCAGTTTTAATCTACAGTTCATAACCAACAGATTGTGGTCGAGTCCACATCTGCCCCTGGAAATGTCTTACAATTTAAAACTTGGTTCCTAAATCTCTGTCTTACCATTATATAATCTATCTGAAATCTGTCAGTATCTCTGGGCTTCTTCCATGTATACAACCTTCTTTTATGATTCTTGAACCAAGTGTTAGCTATGATTAAGTTGTGCTCTGTGCAAAATTCTACTACGCGGCTTCCTCTTTCATTTCTTACCCCCAATCCATATTCACCTACTACGTTTCCTTCTCTCCCTTTTCCTACTACCGAATTCCAATCACCCATGACTATTAAATTTTCGTCTCCCTTGACTAACTGAATAATTTCTTTTATCTCATCATACATTTCATCAATTTCTTCATCATCTACAGAGCTAGTTGGCATATAAACTTGTACTACTGTAGTAGACGTGGGCTTCGTGTCTATCTTGGTCACAATAATGCGTTCACTATGTTGTTTGTAGTAGCTTACCCGTACTCCTATTTTTTTTATTCATTATTAAACCTACTCCTGCATTACCCCTATTTGACTTTGTATTTATAACCCTGTATTCGCCTGACCAAAAGTCTTGTTCCTCCTGCCACCGAACTTCACTAATTCCCACTATATCTATCTTTAACCTATCCATTTCCCTTTTTAAATTTTCTAACCTGCCTGCCTGATTAAGGGATCTGACATTCCACGCTCCGATCCGTAGAACGACGTCCTGATAACGACGTCCTCTTGAGTAGTCCCCGCCCAGAGATCCGAATGGGGGACTATTTTACCTCCGGAATATTTTACCCAAGAGGATGTCATCATCATTTAACCATACAGTAAAGCTGCATGACCTCGGGAAAAATTACGGCTGTAGTTTCCCCTTGCTTTCAACCGTTCGCAGTACCAGCACAGCAAGGCTGTTTTGGTTAGTGTTACTAGGCCAGATCAGTCAATCATCCAGACTGTTGCCCGTGCAACTACTGAAAAGGCTGCTGCCCCTCTTCAGGAACCACACGTTTGTCTGGCCTCTCAACAGATACCCCTCCGTTGTGGGGTAATTATAATATTAACCTGAACGATTGTTGCACTGTTGTTTTGCACTAACGACACTGTGGGCCTTTGAATATACATTGCACATTGTTAGTGATTTAGATTTACATGAAGGAGTAGCCGAAGGGAGTTCCTTTGCTTCTGTAAGCACTCCGACTGTAGATGTCCCTTTTTGCCGTAAAAGGGCAAGTCGCTTCGCTGCACGCTAGGGTCAAGACCGGCGACTGTGTGTCGTATTACGCAAGGGAATGTCTTCACATATCAAATTCTTGTCGGGTTTCCAGCCGGATCAAACTGTCATCTGAACACATTATTTCATCGGTCCTCCTGGCCGCCATCATCAGGTGGGAAAAGTACGCTGCTCTCGCCGATAACACACCTTGTGCCAGATGCGACACGTGTTGACGTGAGCACTGTGGCTGTGCCCGGGTGGATCGCCGTTTGCGAGCCAGCTGCGAGGCCGGTTTGTCGCAGCTATCCAGAAAAGAAACAGGCGCTACCTCAAAACTGTCTGCTGCGGTTTCACAGGAATCCTGATAGCCTAGTCAAGAATCCGAACGAATTGGTCCGGATATTTAAGAATTTGTTCCCGAATTCGAGACTTAGCTGCATTGTGCGTGACGGCTTCACGAACCATTGTATCACTGTAGTATTTCCTACGGTCACATTTGAACCTACACTGTCTAATAAGGCCTTGCAATTCAGTCACCCACTGACGGTATTTCTGGCCTTGTTGCTTACCCAATCTAAAGAATTTATAATGGGCAGCCACTACATCTACATCTACATCTACATCCATACTCCGCAAGCCACCTGACGGTGTGTGGCGGAGGGTACCTTCAGTACCTCTATCGGTTCTCCCTTCTATTCCAGTCTCGTATTGTTCGTGGAAAGAAGGATTGTCGGTATGCCTCTGTGTGGGCTCTAATCTCTCTGATTTTATCCTCATGGTCTCTTCGCGAGATATACGTAGGAGGGAGCAATATACTGCTTGACTCTTCGGTGAAGGTATGTTCTCGAAACTTTGACAAAAGCCCGTACCGAGCTACTGAGCGTCTCTCCTGCAGAGTCTTCCACTGGAGTTTATCTATCATCTCCGTAACGCTTTCGCGATTACTAAATGATCCTGTACCGAAGCGCGCTGCTCTCCGTTGGATCTTCTCTATGTCTAGTATCAACCCTATCTGGTACGGATCCCACACTGCTGAGCAGTATTCAAGCAGTGGGCGAACAAGCGTACTGTAACCTACTTCCTTTGTTTTCGGATTGCATTTCCTTAGGATTCTTCCAATGAATCTCAGTCTGGCATCTGCTTTACCGACAATCAACATTATATGATCATTCCATTTTAAATCACTCCTAATGCGTACTCCCAGATAATTTATGGTATTAACTGCTTCCAGTTGCTGACCTGCTATTTTGTAGCTAAATGCTAAAGGATCTATCTTTCTGTGTATTCGCAGCACATTACACTTGTCTACATTGAGATTCAGTTGCCATTCCCTGCACCATGCGTCAATTCGCTGCAGATCCTCCTGCATTTCAGTACAATTTTCCATTGTTACAACCTCTCGATACACCACAGCATCATCTGCAAAAAGCCTCAGTGAACTTCCGATGTCATCCACCAGGTCATTTATGTATATTATGAATAGCAACGGTCCTATGACACTCCCCTGCGGCACACCTGAAATTACTCTTACTTCGGAAGACTTCTCTCCATTGAGAATAACATGCTGCGTCCTGTTATCTAGGAACTCCTCAATCCAATCACACAATTGGTCTATTTGTACCCTGTCCTCGTAATGCTCCGTAAGAGACTGCGATAGGTCCTCGTAGTTTACCAACTCATTGCCTGACGTGGGAAACAACTCTGCGCACAGGCGGTAAACATTCACTACCGCCGTGGCCCAGGAGTACGAATGTTTGTCAGCATCTATTACCTGATTGCTGCGATGTGCGCATTGAACTGTGCGAGGTACTCTATCCAGTCTTCCTTCGCCTCGTCAAACTCACCAAATGGGGGCACATACGCCAGAGGTGTAGGCGGTGGGCCGGCCGGGCGGTTTTAGGCGCTACAGTCTGGAACCGCGCGACCGCTACGATCGCAGGTTCGAATCCTGCCTCGGGCATGGATGTGTGTGATGTCCTTAGGTTAGTTAGGTTTAAGTAGTTCTAAGTTCTAAGGGACTGATGACCATGGCTGTTAAATCCCATAGTGCTTAGAGCCATTTGAACCATTTGTAGGCGGTGGTGCTGACTTTGGGTTCGGCGTCTTGTGCGAAGTCAGCTGCACCATGATGAAGTGATTAATCATTTGTTGACTCTGAAACTGAATAAACTGAGCTAGAACATCTGCAGGCAGCGAAGCAGGCGATGGCGGCGCGTTATCCATTATGAATTACGCAATGCACGAAGACAAACAGAGAAAAGCGAAAATAGCGCAGAGAAAGAAGAGGGTACAAAACTGCAACCGTGGAACCGAGAATATAAATAGCACAAGCAAGGCAAACACTGGGTACCCAGAAGAGACAAACAACCAAAATAAACCAACCAAAAAGACGACATAACAGGGAGAAAGCAAGTCAAAGACTTGAAGACAGCCACAGATAGGCAGGGCTTCTGTGCACGACTTCGCACACAGTAAGGACAGTTGGGGCACAGAGTGGTGCGGCAACTGTCTTCGTAGGATAGATGAACAGGAGCAGAAAAGATTAGTGAACAAGTTAACACAACAAACAGAAGATTTACTTAACTCGTATTTCCCCAAGCGAACGAAGACTCATTACAAACAATGCAGAAAAAAATTGAGTCCATTTATCGATGTCAGAGGGAAGGGGGTTCAAGTGCGAGTGGGCTGAACAGCTGCCGCCGAACATTCTATACTGCGGCAGCAGAGGCCGCTCATAGTGCAGAGCTCCGGGAGGAGTGACTCAGCGGATGCGCACTATGGGGTCTGCTAAATCCTGCGTGACCGCTATGGTGTACGACAGAAACTTGCCATTCCGTTACCAACCTTGATATGCCATGGAAGTTTGATTCAGTTTTGGAAGCGTTCTCGGATAGCCGAAATTGATGAGGTGACTGCTCGCGACAACTGGGAAATCTGGGTTCGAGTCCTGAATCCCATACAATATTTTTATGTGATACCAATAGGTCATGCATTCATACCCTATACAGCTAATGTCAGAAAGATTCCGCAGCTGCGAATAAATTTTATAAATTTAATTGAGCTGCAAGATCGGCACGAATGTATGTTTCTTCAGACATTTTTAAACATGAAAGAAATACATGAGTTCGTCTCAAGACAGACTGTATGGTGTGCCCTCAGGTCGCAGCTCTTATCGTAGCTGGCCCCGTATTGCCCAAATTGAGCGGCAGCGCGTGATCACTGCGGCTGTGCGGGTTTTTAAGAAGGGTAACTCCCCGATCCTTTCAGTACGGTGTGCACAGCACTAACGACAAGGTTCACACAACTGGACTACAGAGAGAAGAGAGGGGAGGGAGAAGGTGTTGAGGAACAGGTTTTCCGTCATTTTTGAAGCTGTCCTTTTGGTCTAGATCAAGGGGGGGGGGGTGGTGACCTCGAAAATGAGCAAGTATGTCCACAGTTAACTTTATTTTCCCGCCGTTTTTATATTATGCAATTGGCCTATAGGTGTGGTTTTCTTGACACGTGCTAGGTATCACTTTACATAGTGCCCTTGAATTTACCACACGCAATTGCCCTAGAGGCATAGTGGTGACCTTCACTTTGATTGTTTGCGGGTTTGTATGCCTATTGTCCCCTACTAACTAGTTAACTCTTCTTGGAACATTTGTTCTCGAAGTTTAACAGTAAACCACAGTGTGATACAGAACGCCTCTCTTGCAACACTTGCCACTGGAGTTCGCTGTGCATCCCCGCGCCGCTTTCGCGCTTCCTACATGAAACTGTAACGAAACACGGTGCACTTGTTTGGATATTCTCTATATCCACTATCATTCCTACGTAGTAAGGACCCCAGATTGAGGAACAAAATTCAAGTGCTGATGGAACGAGGATATTTTGTGAAGTACCTCCTTTGTTGGTGGACTACGCTTTTGAGATTCTTCCAATGTATCCCAGTTTGGTATCTGCCTTACCAGCGATTAGTTTTACGTGGTCATTCCATTTTAAATTACTCTGTACGAATACTTCTAGACTTGAGACCACTTTTCTTCAATCGTATAACAATAACAGGTTTTCTACCTGTTTATGCACAATACGTTACATTTGTTTACGTTACAGATCAACTGTCAACCCCTGCACCAAACGATGACCCTCTACAGGGCTTCCTCCATTTCGCTATTATTTTCTAGCGTTACGACATCTCTGCATCTAACAGCAACATTCACGTCGAAACTGCATGGAACTTACGACATTATCCGCTAGGTCATTTATATAAACATGGTGTTTATAGATTAGTTACACAAAATTAACCTTTAATTGTAAAAAACTTACAGAGATGTTTGATACAGTACTGAATGCGGCATATATTCAAATTTTATTTACGTATGTTCAGTGTGTAACACGACAAATGTCCTATTTGTAATCAGTTTCTTGCCAAATGCTATCAAGCAAGTACAGATGTATGGTGGCAGCTGCTTGTCTTATACAACGAAGAGCCAAAGAAACTGGTACACCTATTTAAAATCGTGTACGGCTTCTGCGAGCACGCAGAAATGCCACAACACGACGTGGCATGGACTCAACTAACGTGTGAAGTAGTGCTATAGGGAACTGACACTATGAATCCTGCAGGGCTGTCCATAAATCCGCAATAGTATGAGGGGTTGGAGATCTCTTTTGAGCAGCACGTTGCAAGGTATCACAGATATGCTAATAATGTTCATGTCTGAGAGTTTGGTGGCCAGCGGAAGTGTTTAAACTCGGAAGAGCGTTCCTGGTGCCACTCTGTAGCAATTCTGGACGTGTGGGGTGTCGAATTATTCTACTGGAATTGCCCAAGTCCGTCGGAATTCACAATATGCATGAATGGATGCAGGTGATCAGACAGGACACTTAAGTACGTATCACCTGTCAGAGTCATATCTAGACATATCAGGGGTCCCATATCACCCCAAATGCACGCGCTCCACACCATTCCAGAGCCTCCACCAGCTTTAACAGTCCCCTGCTGACATGCAGGGTCCATGGATTCATGAGGATGTCTCCGTACCAGTACAGGTACATCCGTTCCATTTGAAACGAGACTCGTCCTACCAGGCAACATCTTTTCAGTCATCAGCAGTGCAATGTCGGTGTTCACGGGACCAGGCGAGGCTTAAAGCTTTGTGTCGTGCAGTCATCAAGGGTACACGAGTGGATCTTAAGCTCCGAAAGCCCATATCGATGATGTTTCGTTGAGTGATTCGCACACTGACACTTTTTGATGACCCAGCACTGAAATCTGCAGCAATTTGCGGAAAGGTTGCATTCTGTCACATTGAACGATTTTTTTTCGGTCATCGTTGGTCCCGTTCTTGCAGGATCTTTTTCCGATAGCAGCGATAACGGAGATTTGATGTTTTACCAGATTCCTGATATTCACGGTACACTCGTGAAATGGTCGTACGGGAAAATCCCCACTTAATCGCTACATCGGAGATGCTGTGTCCCATCGCTCGTCCGCCGACCAGAACACCACGTTCAGGCTCACTTAAATTTTGATAACCTGCCATTGTACCAGGAGTAACCGATTTAACAACTGCGCCAGACACTTTTTGTCTTACATAGGCGTTGCCGACCGCACCGCAGTATTGCGCCTGGTTACATATCTCTGTATTTGAATACGCATGCCTATACCAGTGTCGTTGGCGCTCCGGTGTACATTGTCGTAGCTCGTCGACGTTTTCTGAAAGCGGAGCAATAAACACTTTGTCTTCAATGCAACCCCGTACACAAAAGTCCACTGGCGTTACATCAGCTGATCGCGGTGGCTAGGATATAGTTCCACCACGTCCGTTCCAAGTCTACTGAGATACGTGACAGCTTCACCATGATAACGTGGTGGGGCGGCATCTTACTGGAACATAAATTCTGCACCCATATCCTGTTTTAACTGAGCATTAAATGATGTTCAGCCTTGTTCAGGTACGATATGCCAGCTGCAGTTGACTCAGCAAAAAAGAAGGGACCGTAAATCTCATTAGAGCTTACAGCGCAAAAAACATTTACCTTAGGCGAGACCCGTGTGTGTTCGATTACGTGACGTGGCTTCTGCTCACCCCATATTCGAACGTTATGCCGATTCAGTTACCGCTGTTATAGAAGATTGCTTCATCGCTGAACACAATTTTATTAAGAAAATCAGCTTCAGTCTACATTTTATGAAACATTTCTACATAAATCTCAGCTCGTTTTTCTTTTTCACTTTGCTTGCAACAGTTCCAGTTTGTAGGGTTTGAATGACAGGCATTACCGTAATACATTCCACACTGCAACACTAGGCATGATTTATCCGAACAACGAATGTAAGACTGCCCAGTTTGTTGAGTCACTGCGTCAGAGACTGTCGGCCGACCCCGACACTGCATCCTATGTGGGAAACACGTGAAACGATTGTACCAATTAATAACGATTTGAGGTGGTGGCTTACAATATTTGGTCGTGATTTGTCCCTGAACTTTAGTAACGGATTTGGATCCGTGAAACCATAATGAACACTGCATACGGTCTGCTCCGTCATACGTCTCCGTGATGACTGAATCTCACTCCGCATGCCACGTGGCGGGTACGCCGGGAATAACAGTGTTAGGCGGGAATAAAACTTGAAGATATACTGCATTCAGTTCCGTATCAAACATTTTTCTATGTTATTTATCCATTTCACAATTAAAGTTTACTTTTGCATAACTAATTAGTAAACACCCTGCACGGTGAAATAACGGTCATATAACACTCCCTTAGGCCACACCCTATGTTACTTTTAAGTCTGATCTCTCTCTGTTGAAAATGACAGGCTGTGCTTTGTGTGGTAGAAACTCTTCAGTGCAGTCACGCAGCTAGTCTGATATCATGTACTCTCGTATTTTGTTGATTACGTTGCAGTGTAGAACCGATCGAATGCTTTCCATAAGTCAAAGAACACGGCACCAACCTGCGCGCCGGTATGTCCGCTTTCTGGGTCTCGTGGACAAACAGAGCGTGCTCTACTCCACACGGTTTTGTTTTCGGGACCCATGTTGATCCCTACAGTGGACATTCTTAGTCTACAGTGATCTCATAATACGTGAGCTTAAACGTGTTCCAAAATTCTACAAAAAACGTTGATTATACGTGACTGCATTACTGACATGCCAACCGTACTTCTCATATGCTCCAAAGTTTAAAATAAAGCATTAGTGTCGACAGTCACGAGAAGAAATTTATAATGTTACTTAAAATCCGTCTTGATTGCAATTTTTTTTTATTATTCATATGACCGGTTTCGGTTCATTCAGAACCATCTTCAGATCGGATATTTCAGTTACAGGAGTAACCCGTCCAAATCCAGCAACTTTCACTTGCTATGTCACATCCATGTGAAAGTTGTTGGATTTAGACGGGTTACTCCTGTAACTGAAATATCAGATCTGAAGATGGTTCTGAATGAACCGAAACCGGTCATATGAATAATAAAAAAAAAAAAAATTGCAATCAAGACGGATTTTAAGTAACATTATAAAATCACTGATTGCTGTTATCCCATAAGACATTATGTCTGTTTTTGCAAAGAAAAAATTTAAATTAAACATCCAATAGTAAGACAAAGGTATTAAAAAGTAAACATGTTGCTGTTCTGGCAACGCAAGTTCTCTTAACGTCAACGTCGAGGTAGTCCCACCTTTCCGAAGGTTGCCTCCGATAGTTATGCAGGGTGAACATAAATAAAACCGATAAACTGCAAGGATGGATTTCTTGCGTGTTGCAGGCTCTGTGATCGACGCTGCATACTGTAAGCAGCAAAATGGTCCGGTATTCATGACGGGAGTACGAAATGGTTCAAATGGCTCTGAGCACTATGGGACTCAACATCTTAGGTCATAAGTCCCCTAGAACTTAGAACTACTTAAACCTAACTAACCTAAGAACATCACACACACCCATGCCCGAGGCAGGATTCGAACCTGCGACCGTAGCAGTCCCGCGGTTCCGGACTGCAGCGCCAGAACCGCTAGACCACCGCGGCCGGCCCACGGGAGTACGCTGATACGGTGTTTTTGTACGGCCAAGCAGATGGAAACGGTCGAGATGGAGCACGGCTATAACCAAACAAGTACCCTCACAGACGCCAACCACATCCCACGACATTTTAAGCCGTTTTTGGCCGTTTGTGTGATCGTGGGTCCTTCCAAACAGACGAACGTGCTGAGAGGCGACGGACTGTGCGTATACCAGATTTGGAGGACCAGGTTCTACAGCATATTGAGACGAACCCTAGTACATGATCCAGGCGAGTGGCCCGCCAACATGGTGGAAGCCAAAGTACGAATATACGTGTATTGCTTGACAACCGCTAGTATACCTACCACTTACAATTCCGTACAGGCAACTTTGAGCATCTGTTGTGACGTGGATGTGATTCAGCTTTGTACTGTGTTCCGGGACGATTTGTTGTAGTTTCCAGAGTTGATAGATCACACGTGTCCCGTATCAAGTTGCTCGTCTCAACTTGCTACCTCAAATCGGCCTACAAAAACTACGTAAGTTACAGCGCATGCGTGTGGAGCGAGTATTTCAACATTCTCGCGCTCTCTTCGCACAAACCTTTAGTTCTAGAGAAAAAAATGAATAGGATCTTTTTTGTAGGAAATTTAATATAGTTTAATTTTGTACTGCGACATGTTTTCACTGGACGGTGCGGTTTTCGAGTTATTCAAGGAAAACATGTTGCTGTAAGTTGTTGTGGTCTTCAGTCCAGGGACTGCTTTGATGAAGCTCTCCATGCGACTCTATCCTGTGAAAGCTTCTTCTTCTCCCAGTAACTACTGCAGCCTACTTCTTTCTGAATCTGCTTAGTGTATTTATCTCTTGGTCCCCATCTACGATTTTTACCCTCCACGCTGCCCTCCAATACTCAACTGGTGATCCCTTGATGCCTCAGAACATGACCTACCAACCGATCCCTTCTTCTACTCAAGCTGTGCCACAAATTTCTCTTCTCCGCAATTCTACTCAGTACCTCCTCATTACTTACGTGATCTACCCACCTAATCTTAAGCATTCTTCTGTAACAACACATTTCGAAAGCTTCTATTCTCTTCTTCTCTAAACTATTTATCTTCTATGTTTCACTTCCATACACGGCTACATTCCACACAAATACTTTCGGAAACGACTTCCTGACACTTAAACCTACACTAGATGTTAGCAAATTTCTCTTCTTCAGAAACGCTTTCCTTGCCATTGCCAGTCTACATTTTATATCCTCTCTACTTCGACCATCATCAGTTATTTTGCTCCCCAAATTGCAAAACTCATCTACTACTTTGAGCGTCTCATTTTCTAATCTAATTTCCTCGCCATCACACGATTTAATTCGACTACATTCCATTATCCTCGTTTTGCTTTTGTTGATGTTCATCTTATATCCTCTTTTCAAGACACTGTCCATTCCGTTCAGCTGCTCTTCCAGGTCCTTTGCTGTCTCTGACAGAATTACAGTGTCATCGGCAAACCTCAAAGTTTTTATTTCGTCTCCATGGATTGTCATTCCTTCACCATTTTTTTCTTTTTTTCCTTTACTGCTTGCTCAATATGCAGATTGAATAACATCGGGGAGAGGCTACGACCCTGTCTCACTACCTTCCCAACCACTGATCCCCTTTCATGCCGTCGGCCGATATGGCCGAGCGGTTCTAGGAGCTACAATCTGGAACCGCGCGACCTCTCAAAGCCATTTTTGAGCCCTTTCATGCCCCTCGACTCTTAAAACTGCCATCTGGTTTCTGTACAAATTGTAAATAGACTTTCGCTCCCTGTATTTGACCCCAGCCACCTCCAGGATTTGAAAGACAGTTTTGCAATCAATATTGTCAAAAGCTTTCTCTATGTCTACAAATGCTAGAAACGTAAGTTTGCCTTTCCTTAATCTATTTCTACGATAAGTCGTAGAGTCCGTATTGCCTCACGTATTCCAACATTTCTACGGAATCCAAACTGATCTTCCCCGAGGTTGGCTTCTACCAGTTTTTCCATTCGTCTGTAAAGAATTCGCATTAGCATTTTTCAGCCATGGCTTATTAAACTGATAGTTCGGTAATTTTCACATGTGGGATTGGAATTATTATATTCTGTTTGAAGTCTTCTGTAACAACACATTTCGAAACCTTCTATTCTCTTCTTCTCTAAACTATTTATCTTCCATGTTTCACTTCCATACACGGCTACATTCCACACAAATACTTTCGGAAACGACTTCCTGACACTTAAACCTACACTAGATGTCAGCAAATTTCTCTTCTTCAGAAACGCTTTCCTTGCCATTGCCAGTCTACATTTTATATCCTCTCTACTTCGACCATTATCAGTTATTTTGCTTCCCAAATTGCAAAACTCATCTACTACTTTGAGCGTCTCATTTTCTAATCTAATTTCCTCGCCATCACACGATTTAATTCGACTACATTCCATTATCCTCGTTTTGCTTTTGTTGATGTTCATCTTATACCCTCTTTTCAAGACACTGTCCATTCCGTTCAGCTGCTCTTCCAGGTCCTTTGCTGTCTCTGACAGAATTACAGTGTCATCGGCAAACCTCAAAGTTTTTATTTCGTCTCCATGGATTGTCATTCCTTCACCATTTCTTTTCCTTTTTTCCTTTACTGCTTGCTCAATATGCAGATTGAATAACATCGGGGAGAGGCTACGACCCTGTCTCACTACCTTCCCAACCACTGCTCCCCTTTCATGCCGTCGGCCGATATGGCCGAGCGGTTCTAGGAGCTACAATCTGGAACCGCGCGACCTCTCAAAGCCATTTTTGAGCCCTTTCATGCCTCTCGACTCTTAAAACTGCCATCTGGTTTCTATACAAATTGTAAATAGACTTTCGCTCCCTGTATATGACCCCAGCCACCTTCAGAATTTGAAAGACAGTTTTGCAATCAATATTGTCAAAAGCTTTCTCTATGTCTACAAATGCTAGAAACGTAAGTTTGCCATTCCTTAATCCATTTCTACGATAAGTCGTAGAGTCCGTATTGCCTCACGTATTCCAACATTTCTACGGAATCCAAACTGATCTTCCCCGAGGTCGGCTTCTACCAGTTTTTCCATTCGTCTGTAAAGAATTCGCATTAGCATTTTGCTGCCATGGCTTATTAAACTGATAGTTCGGTAATTTTCACATGTGGAATTGGAATTATTATATTCTGTTTGAAGTCTGAGAATATTTCGCCTGTCTCATATCTTGCTCAGCGGATGGTGGAGTTTTGTGAGGGCTGGCTCTACCAACGCTATCAGTAGTTCTAATGGAACGTTGTCTACTCCCGGGGTCTTGTTTCGAATTAGGTCTTTCAGTGCTCTTTCAAACTCTTCGCGCAGTATCATATCTCCCATTTCATCTTCATCTACGTCCTCTTCCATTTCCATAATATTGTCCTTAAGTACATCACCCTTGTATAGACCCTCTATATACTCCTTCCACCTTTCTGCTTTCCCTTTTTTGCTTAGAACTGGGTTTCCATCTGAGCTCTTGATATTCATGCAAGTGGTTCTCTTTCCTCCAAAGGTGTCTTTAATTTTCCTGTAGGCAGTATCTATCTTACCCCGAGTGATATATGCCTCTACATCCTTACATTTGTCCTCTAGTCATCCTGCTTAGCCATTTTGGACTTCCTGTCTACTCATTTTTGAAACGTTTGTATTCCTTTTTGCCTTCTTGATTTACTGCATTTTTATATTTTCTCCTTTTTCATAAATTAAATTCAATATTTTTTTCTGTTACCCAAGAATTTCTGCTAGCCGTCGTCTTTTTACCTACTTCATCCTCTGCTGCCTTCACTATTTCATCTCTCTAAGCTACCCATTCTTCTTCTAGTGTATTTCTTTTCCCCGTTCTTGCAATTGTTCCCTAATGCTCTCCCTGAAATTCTGTACAACCTCTGGTTCTTTCAGTTTATTCAGGTTCCATCTCCTCAAATTCCCACCATTTTGCAGTTTCTTCAGTTTTAATCTACAGTTCGTAACCAATAGATTGTGGTCAGAGTCCACATCTGCCCCTGAAAATGTCTTACAATTTAAAACCTGGTTCCTAAATCTCTGTCTTACCATTATATAATCTATCTGAAACCTTCCAGTGTCTCCAGTCCTCTTCCACGTATGCAACCTTCTTTCATGATTCTTGAACCAAGTGTTAGCTATGATCAAGTTATGCTCTGAGCGAAGTTCTACCAGGCGGCTTCCTCTTTCATTCCTTACCCCATTCCATATTCACCTACTACTTTTCCTTATCTTCCTTTAACTACTATCAAATTCCAGTCACTCATGACTATTAAATTTTCGTCTCTCTTCACTATCTGAAGAATTTCCTTTACCTCATCATACTCGAACATTTCATTAATCTCTTCGTCATCTGCGGAGTCAGCTGGCATATAAACTTGTACTGCTGTGTTACGCGTGGGCTTCGTGTCTATCTTGGTACAATAATGCGTTCACTGTGCTATTCGTAGTAGCTTACCCGCACTCCTTTCATTCATTATTAAACCTACTCCTGCATTGCCCCTATTTGATAGTGGTACAAAAGTGATATTAAATGTGTTCTATCTCGGAAACCATCGGAATAGCGTATACGTCCAAATGAAGTTTTTTGTTCAGAATCACTAATACAATCACCCCTCAAAGCATATAACTTTCCTCCTGATTCACCCTGCATATTCATAGGACTTTATTTCCTCCATTTGCAGCCCGGAATCCGTCCCTGCAGTTTGTCGTTTTATTAATGTTCATCCTGAATGAGATTTTCACTCTGCAGCGGAGTGTGCGCTGATATGAAACTTCCTGGCAGATTAAAACTGTGTGCCGGACCGAGACTCGAACTCGGGACCTTTGCCTTTCGCGGGCAAGTGCTCTGCCAACTGAGCTACGCAAGCACGACTCACGCCCCCTCCTCATAGCTGTACTTCTGCCAGTACCTCGTCTCTTACCTTCCAAACTTTACAGAAGCTCTCCTGCGAACCTTGCAGAACTAGCACTCCTGAAAGAAAGGATATTGCGGAGACATGGCTTAGCCACAGCCTGGGGATGTTTCCAGAATGAGATTTTTCACTCTGCAGCGGAGTGTGCGCTGATATGAAACTTCCTGGCATAGTAAACCTGTGTGCCGGACCGAGACTCGAACTCGGGACCTTTGCCTTTCTCGGGCAAGTGCTCTACCAACTGAGCTACCCAAGCATAAGTTACGACACACAGTTTTAATCTGCCAGGAACTTTCATTGTTCATCCTGTTTAGCACTTATTCGGTAGTGCAGTGGTTAACTGTTACACGAAATTATTGAGGGATACTTGGTGTTTAGTAGTCCTGTCAAAGCAGAAAATGTTCCGTTAAATTAGGATACACTTTCATTTAGCATAGCGAAATAGAAGAACGTGATATATCAGTGTAAGTGGGGCCCTGAAGTCCAAGCACAGTATTTAAAAAATAAAGTCATCTACAGCACTTCATATTTAGTGAGTAAATCAAGTGTAAATTACAGTTTTGGCACAGAACAACTGACTGATGGGAGTCGCTGCTGAAGGACTCAGAACTGTATCGAAACATTCTGAAACCGGTTTTATTTTTTTTCGTCATAATTCTTAAGAAATGAAGAGTGTATCAAGAGCTTATTCAGGCGTTAAAACTTATAACCATCTATAGTTACAATTTTTTTCTCGATCTTACTATCTTGCTGTCCATTGTTCTTCTATATCTGGTACGATGGCAATAAAAATATACAGTTATAGCTCACGGCGACAACAGTGTAAATGTCTTGTTGACAAACCTTAAAACCATTTTGATCATTTATGTTGTCCGAACGTCGAGTTGCAGCCGCCAGGAACTTTCTAAGCACTTGTTCCGGGAAAGAGTATTACTAGACTTTGTTCTTGACGTAGTATTTCGTCGTTTAATAGCATGCTTCTCAATTTTCTTTTTTCACTCCTTCAAAAAGGCGCTACAAACTATAGCTGACGCCCAGTTACGTTCATCAGGCACATTTAACTGGAAATAATTGCCCCACAAGCTGAGAAAAGCACGCAATCGACTTCGCAGTATATACGTTCTTATGTGTGAAGTAACAAAGGAAAACGAGATTAAATATGTTCGAGCGCTGCACACGTAATATCCTGTGACACAACCTTTTTCTCTGTTAACTTGTGCTTCCAGGGAAGGCACACTACAGAGGTTTCTCTCGCTGAACGTGAATGGGCAAGTAAACACTTTAACCCGATTACAATGGAAACGCTGTGTAACCACAGAGCAAGCTCTCTTTTGGAGTCTCGGGCTCAGCAGACTCCTACGTGTTGAATAGAAATTCTAACTTCGGAACGGTTATATTCCACCTTGTACTTCGAAGGCTTTGATAAGAAAATTGCACTAAGTTCAACCGACGGTAAACACACATTGCGTAACCGGCTATTGGCTGACAGTGATAAAGGCCGGGGGACCAACGAACTTGTAACGTATTATTATCTTTACGACGTTTCTCATCGAGCCATATACGTTATCTCGCATTTCTAGCTGCTTCTCTCATACAAGTAATGATAGAAATTCAGAAATTCTGGGTCGCCACCAGCCCAAGCCCTTCCTAACCATTTAAAAAAAACGGGGATGAAAATTATTAGTTTAATTACTTTAATAATTTAATTACAAGTATGCAAATTTCTTTAAGTAGCCAGATAAATAGTACTCCATGGCGTGCATGAAGCAACTTGATTAATTCAGGATTGGAAGTCGGAGTAAGTGGGGAGGATCAACATAGAATTTATCTTTCACGTAGGTTATTTATTGTATCTAAGTATTTGGTTGCACATCCTAACTACACATAACTGGTGCCTGACTAGAAATATTTAAGTAAGAATTACGTGAGAATGTAACAGAGCACACTTTAACTACAGCAAAGAAGAAATGCAGAAAACGGGGGTGAGAGACAATGATACTATTATCTCCTTTGCATTCATACCATAAAAATATCTCAGTGAGATTCGAATTACCATTCTACGCATACACTATTATGGACAGAGGTTTAACCAATGCGCGAGGTTGTGCGATAATTATTCAACATACTAACTGCGTCTGCTGCTTGCAAACGGCCGAACTAGAGCACGTGGTGCATTCCGAATCAAACTGTTGTGCTGCTTTGTAGAAAGCGCACGAAAGAACAGATATTCTTGCAGAAATTATAACTCATTAAACAAGCAAACTGTTAAATTAAAGCCTATTGCGGTGCCGTGGTGGACCAGAAGGGTCATTGATTACCAAACACGTGGCGCAAAATCGGCATACAAAGACAAAAGCAACTTCCACAAAATATAAGATTAAAAATCATACCCGCTTCGACACAGTATTACACTCACGTATGGTTGAAGTGATCCTAACCAGCTTTTCCTAATCAGAATTACCGTTTGAAATTCTACTTCATCATTGTTCAAAATGAACAAAGTAACTTCCACACTTTTAACTCAAACATCCGAAAATCGTCTATTTAAAGCAATATAATTATGGCGCATTCGGAAAAATAACATGCTTCAGTTAAGCTGAAGTTCTTAAGTATTTCAACAGTTAAACATAACGAAGTTCTAACTTAATCTGCTTCCTGTAATCTGAAACCCTCCTTAAGAGCCACGATCCGTACTCACCAAGCCTTCACCGAAGAGTGCCGCTTTCTCTTTGAGATTACCTAGCTCCCCGAGTAGCGGAAGCTACCAGAGGGGTAGCCCTCCGTCACCAACCTCACACGCAAAAACAGACTTCGACTAAGATGGGTAAACCTCTCTGTTCAGGTTTTGGAAACCTAAGTTTGTCATTCTGTGCTCTGCTTCGAACGAGAAGCAACATCGTCTGCTCCCAGCAGACGATGAGCAACTCAGCATTTCCCACAAAACAAAACCGAAACCCCACATTAAAACACACATATAATATTCAATAGGCCTTGTTTGAGTGCTCAGTCTTTCTGGAAGAGTTCATGAATTGAGCTAAAATCAGGTAGTAAGGTGAATAAGTTGTACCGAATCCGACAAGCGTCTTATGAAACGACTTCACAGAGACGTTTCACACTTGTAATGTAATGCACGTAGCGCCATATGAAGGACAGATGATTGTATTTGAATAGTGACAGACTACCTCATCTGGATGAGGATGCACAGAAATTAGGCCGTGCCGTTGTTGAAACAAAATGGTGGCATCTTTCGCCTGAAGTGTAACAGCGAAATCATAAGAAACTTAAATTTAGAACTTAAAAATAAACATGATGCGCTGGTCTCATATAACGTATTGTACACAATTAAAACATCGTAACTAGATAGTGACGAGCTTGTTTTCTTCACTGTGCACTTCGGAGAGAAAGTTCAACCTTCAATCGATACATTTTTAATTACTTTATTTGCTCTACTCGCTGTCAACTTACTTCAATTTAAATTCTGGTCTCTTGCATCATTTTGATGCTTGCAGTATCTACAGAACTATACATTTGAAAATTACAGCTTTTCGCACAGATAAAAAAATTTGCCAAATGTTAATCTGCGAGGAAATCTGCAAATTTAGCAGGCGCTGTTCCTCTATAAGTTCAAGACTGATCATGATACCTGAGACCAGAAGATATATTGATCTGGCTTGTCAATGAACAACACAAATGAAGTAACTAAAAAGTACCAACTTAAGCTGTCACCTTCAAACTCGCTACAACCCTCTGTAGGAACGGAAAAATGAACGAATAAATCGCTTCTTTCGTACAGAAGTGTGTATCATGTTTGAAGGTCGTCGACATTATGTCTAAAATACAGCTGACTTCAAAAGCCGGGCGGAGTTACCGAGCGGTTCTAGGCGATTCAGTCTGGAACCGCGCGACCACTACGGTCGCAGGTTCGAATCCTGCCTGCCTCGGGCATGGATGTGTGTGATGTCCTTAGGTTAGTTAGGTTAAAGTAGTTCTAAGTGCTAGGGGACTGATGACCTCAGATGTTAAGTACCATACTGCTCAGATCCATTTGAACCATTTGACTTCAAAAGTAGTTTCCGAACGTAACGAAAATTGTGATTTGACATTAGGTGTAATTCACGATTTAAACATGGCAAATGCTGCACTACATCAGTAGGCTTATACCACTGATATTTACAAGCAAGTATACGACTTGGAAAACGTGGAAGCTAAAGAAATTGTTATTCTGCGCAGGAGAATGGATCGTCGAAAATGGAGTCGGCAGAAACATAATAATGATGAAGATATACCAACTGAAAATGGATAGAGATCCGAAATGCGTCTAAGTATAAATATAGTTTACATACGATTTGACGATCGGGAGCTATATGAAATATCATTTCAAATTATTCGCTGAAAGCAAATTTCATGACAACAGTTGCAATGGGTGTAAATGTATTACCTAAATGCGACATATGAAAATTTGTGCTGGATTGGGCCTTTTTGAACGCATATTTCCCACTTCCAGTGAGCAGTCGCTTTAATCAATTTTTTTTTTACTTCATTTTGTTCGGTATTGTTCGTTGTGTTTGGTCTGGGCGGAAGTCACATGACATCCGTTCAAGTTGGTCGTTGATTCCTTTACTCAGATTTTTTATTACAGAGGGCCACCGGCTGAGCTACTGTGCCGGCACCACTTCGGCTATTTTTGCACACTTCCGCGAGCGCTCCATGAAATTTACATTCAGCGTAAAATACGGATTACTCAATGAAGCTATATATAAACCGTGTGGCTGCTATCTTTTTTCAGGCAGTTTAATCCAAGGCCAGATAGCTCAGTCAACAGTGTGACGGATTAATTAATAAAAAGGAAACAGGTTAACAAGACTTACAGTACTGAAGTATTACTGCAGACCATTCCTTCATGAAGAGTTTGCTGCAAACGGCTGTTCTCCTGTTTTAGATCTTGCTTTGATGAAACCAATTTTCAAGTTTGTCTTGTACTGTGTGTAATGTACACTGAAGAGCCGAAGAAACTAGTATACCTGCCTAATATCGTGTACGGCCCCCGCGAGCACGCAGAAGTCCCGCAGCACGACGTGGCATGAACTCGACTAATGTCTGAAGTAGTGCAGAAGGGAACTGACACCATGAATCCTGCAGGGCTGTCCATAAATCCGTAAGAGTACGAGTGGGTGAAGATCTCTTCTGAACAGCACGTTGCAAGGCACCACAGATACGCTCAATAATGTTCATGTCTGGGATATTTGGTGGCCATCGAAGTGTTTAAACTCAGAAGAGTGTTCCTGGAGCCGCCCTGTAGTAAGGACGTGTGGGGCGTCGCATTGTCCTGCTAGAATTGCCCAAATCCGGCGAAATGCACAATGGACATGTATGAATGCAGGTGATAAGACAGGATGCTTAGGTACGTGTCACCTGTCAGAGTCGTATCTAGACGTATCAGGAGTCCCATATCACTACCCTTATCATTAAAGAGCCTCCACAAGCTTTACCAATCCCCTGCTGACATACAGGGTCCTTGGATTCACCGGTACACGTTCATCCGCTCGATATAATTTGAAGCGAGACTCGTCCGACCAGGAAACATGTTTCCAGTCATGAACAGTTCACAGGCGGTGTTGACGTGCACAGGCGAGGTATAAAGCTTTGTGTCGTGCAGTCAACAAGGGTACGCGAGTGGGATTCGGCTCTGAAGGCCCATATCGATGACGTTTCGTTGAATGGTTCGCACGCTGACACTTGTTGGTGGCCCAGCATTGAAATACGCAGCAATTTCCGGACGGGTTACACTTCTGTCCCACTGAACTCTTCAGACGTCATTGGTCCCGTTCTCGCAGGATCTTTCTCCGGCCGCAACGATGTCGGAGATTTGATGTCTTACCGGATACCTGACATTCACGGTACACTCGTGAAATGGTCGTACGGGAAAATCCTCACTACATCGCTACCTCGGCGATACTGTGTCCCATCGCCCGTGCGCCGACTATAACACCATGTTCAAACTCACTTAAATCTTGGTAACCTGCCATTGTAGCAGCAGCAACCGATCTAACAACTGCGCCAGACAGTTTTTTTCTTATATAGACGTTGTCGACCATAGCGCCGTATTCTGCCTGTTTAAATATCTCTGTACTTGAATACGCATGCCTACACCAGTTTCTTTGACGTTCCAGTGTAGTATGAAAGATCGCAGCCGTTCTAGAAGCTTTTTATAGAAGCGAGCGGTCAATTGTTTGGTTTTCCCGAACACAGGTGTGTCTGTAGTCATGCCTCAACATATTTACAAAAATAACGTGTGGAGAAAAGTTCTGAGGCGCTACTGAGCTTGAATGTTTTTCTGGAGCACGACTGAAGCAGCTTAGACTGCGTATTCTTCTGGAGCTGTTCACCCAGCATCTTTCATTCCGAATCTACCCCCAATCTCTTTTCTTTGTCTTTACATTGATTCTTGCTGCACGAAGATATAATAATGTTAATGTTTATGCAAATAGCCAAGAACATTATCTTCATAATTCTACATAAAAATAAGCCAAAAGAACAAGCAAGTTTCAGGAGCAGTTGTCAACAACTGGCAGTTCACTTACTTTGATCAAAGAACACAGGAACCTGAAAAAAGTTTGAACTGATTTATCGCCATCTTCTTCTTCTTCTTCTTCTTCTTCTTCTTCAGTAGCTCTACAGCCCTTGGTGAGCCTTGGCTTCTTCAACAATCTTCCTCCACACTTCTCGGTTATTTGCTGCTCTTTTCCACCCCCGGACTCCCATATTGCTGATATCCATTATTACCTCATCGATCCATCTTCTTCTAGGTCTCCCTTTTCGCCTAACTGAATGGATAATACCTTTCATCATTTTCTTTGGAATTCTATCCTCTGCCATTCTCTCCAAGTGTCCTAGCCATCGTATTCGCTGTGATTTAACAAATTTTACTTTGTCCCTTTGTCATAAAAGAAGGTTGTATACCTGGAAGAATCCTGGAGATACTAAAAGGTATCAGATAGATTATATAATGGTAAGACAGAGATTTAGGAACCAGGTTTTAAATTGTAAGACAATTCCTGGGGCAGATGTGGATTCTGATCACAATCTATTGGTTATGAACTGCAGATTGAAACTGAAGAAACTGCAAAAAGGTGGGAATTTAAGGAGATGGGACCTGGATAAACTGAAAGAACCAGAGGTTGTAGAGAGTTTCAGGGAGAGCATAAGGGAACAATTGACAGGAATGGGGGAAAGAAATACAGTAGAAGAAGAATGGGTAGCTCTGAGGGACGAAGTAGTGAAGGCAGCAGAGGATCAAGTAGGTAAAAAGACGAGGGCTAATAGAAATCCTTGGGTAACAGAAGAAATATTGAATTTAATTGATGAAAAGAGAAAATATAAAAATGCAGTAAATGAAGCAGGCAAAAAGGAATACAAACGTCTCAAAAATGATATCGACAGGAAGTGCAAAATGGCTAAGCAAGGATGGCTAGAGGACAAATGTAAGGATGTAGAGGCTTGTCTCACTAGGGGTAAGATAGATACTGCCTACAGGAAAATTAAAGAGACCTTTGGAGAGAAGAGAACCACTTGTATGAATATCAAGAGCTGAGATGGCAACCCAGTTCTAAGCAAAGAAGGGAAGGCAGAAAGGTGGAAGGAGTATATAGAGGGTTTATACAAGGGCGATGTACTTGAGGAAAATATTATGGAAATGGAAGAGGATGTAGATGAAGACGAAATGGGAGATAAGATACTGCGTGAAGAGTTTGACAGAGCACTGAAAGACCTGAGTCAAAACAAGGCCCCGGGAGTAGACAACATTCCATTTGAACTACTGATGGCCTCGGGAGAGCCAGTCATGAAAAAACTCTACCATCTGGTGAGCACGATGTATGAGACAGGCGAAATACCCTCAGACTTCAAGAAGAATATAATAATTCCAATCCCAAAGAAAGCAGGTGTTGACAGATGTGAAAATTACCGAACTATCAGTTTAATAAGTCACAGCTGCAAAATATTAACGCGAATTCTTTACAGACGAATGGAAAAACTGGTAGAAGCCGACCTCGGGGAAGATCAGTTTGGATTCCGTAGAAATGTTGGAACACGTGAGGCAATACTGACCTTACGACTTATCTTAGAAGAAAGATTAAGAAAAGACAAACCTACATTTCTAGCATTTGTAGACTTAGAGAAAGCTTTTGACAATGTTAACTGGAATACTCTCTTTCAAATTCTGAAGGTGGCAGGGGTAAAATACAGGGAGCGAAAGGCTATTTACAGTTTGTACAGAAACCAGATGGCAGTTATAAGAGTCGAGGGACATGAAAGGGAAGCAGTGGTTGGGAAGGGAGTAAGACAGGGTTGTAGCCTCTCCCCGATGTTATTCAATCTGTATATCGAGCAAGCAGTAAAGGAAACAAAAGAGAAATTCGGAGTAGGTATTAAAATCCATGGAGAAGAAATAAAAACCTTGAGGTTTGCCGATGACATTGTAATTCTGTCAGAGACAGCAAAGGACTTGGAAGAGCAGTTGAACGGAATGGACAGTGTCTTGAAAGGAGGATATAAGATGAACATCAACAAAAGCAAAACGAGGATAATGGAATGTAGTCGAATTAAGTCGGGTGATGCTGAGGGAATTAGATTAGGAAATGAGACACTTAAAGTAGTAAAGGAGTTTTGCTATTTAGGGAGTAAAATAACCGATGATGGTCGAAGTAGAGAGGATATAAAATGTAGACTGGCAATGGCAAGGAAAGCGTTTCTCAAGAAGAGGAATTTGTTAACATCGAGTATAGATTTAAGTGCCAGGAAGTCGTTTCTGAAAGTATTTGTATGGAGTGTAGCCATGTATGGAAGTGAAACATGGACGATAACTGGTTTGGACAAGAAGAGAATAGAAGCTTTCGAAATGTGGTGCTACAGAAGAATGCTGAAGATAAGGTGGGTAGATCACGTAACTAATGAGGAGGTATTGAATAGGATTGGGGAGAAGAGAAGTTTGTGGCACAACTTGACTAGAAGAAGGGATCGGTTGGTAGGACATGTTTTGAGGCATCAAGGGATCACAAATTTAGCATTGGAGGGCAGTGTGGAGGGTAAAAATCGTAGAGGGAGACCAAGAGATGAATACACTAAGCAGATTCAGAAGGATGTAGGTTGCAGTAGATACTGGGAGATGAAGAAGCTTGCACAGGATAGAGTAGCATGGAGAGCTGCATCAAACCAGTCTCAGGACTGAAGACCACAACAACAACAACTTTGTCCCTGCCTTGTATTAACTCTTGTAATTCGGCATTGTAGCGTATTCTCCAGCCTTCTTCCTCCCTTATTGGCCCATAGATTTTGCGTAGTATTTTCCGCTCAATGCTTCTTAGAGCATTTTTATCGTGTTCTGTCAACGTCCATACCTCTGAGCCGTATGTGATAAGTGGGCGGACTAGGGAATTATATATTAGCAATTTAGTTTTTCTTGTAACAAGGCTACTTTTGAAAAGCTGCATATTTGCAAAGTAAGCTCTGTTTCCTGCTTGTATTCTTTCCCTTATAGCCTTTCCAATACTGTTATCATTTGTTATTAGGGCTCCCAAGTAGTTAAAAGAGGACACTCCATTGAAGCATTTCCCATTGATGTTTACGTTTTTAGGGGTTCCTCTGGCCTCAGATTGTGACATTACCATATATTTTGTTTTGTTTACATTTACTATGAGGCCAATTTTTAAGGCTTCTGTTTCCATTGCCCGGTATGTTTCTAGGAGTGTATTGGTATTTCTTCCTACTATAGCAATGTCATCAGCGTATGCACATATCTGGCTAGTTTTCATAAATATGGTGCCTCTTTTGTTGATTTTATTTACTGCACTATGCAGGGCAATGTTGAATAGGGCAGTGGAGAGACTATCCCCTTGCTTCACACCTTTATTAAAGTCAAAGCTTTCACTTGTTCTGCTAAGGGCCTTTACTTTTGCTCTTGTCTCTGTCATTGTCATTCTGATTAGTCTTATTAATTTAGCACATATACCAACTTCTTTCAGTACTCTGTATAGTTCTTGCCGATTTATGCTGTCAAAGGCTTGTTTGAAATCGGTGAATAAGAAATGCAGATCTATATCATATTCCATTTATCGCCATCATTGACGATAAATGGATTCTTTATTCAGCAAAATCTTTCTTGAAGCCTTGAAGCAATAAACAAATCTGAAAATAATATCACCGAAAAAGTTTGTCTACAATGATAGATGAGCTCAAATTAGAGTGAAAAAAAATTAGTCGAAAATTTTAACATTGAAAGAGGAGTCAGGGAAGACGCTGCAGTCCCATAAAAATATTTGTGCCATCTTTGTAATATACAAGGGCTGGACAAAAATCTGGAAACAACAAAACCACAACACATTATCATGCCTAATACGGTATAATAAACGTGTTGTCATTCAAAACAGCTTCCAGTCTTCTCGGAGAGGATCCTGTATGGTTCGGAAGGGATCTTATACCATTGTTCCAGCAAAACAGTGTCGAGTTCAGGCAACGATGACGGGGGTGGATAGCGATCAAGCATCCTTCTCTCCAAAGTAGACCGCAAAGGAGGTCTGGTGACCATGGTCTGTAACTGCATTAACAAAACTATCCCCCATTTACTGCTGCGTCAATGTTAGGAAACTATGGGGTGGAACGAAGGGCATCAATACAAAGTATTGCGACTGTGCATAGTAGCTCTTGCATGCACCTTAACGAACGCAATATTAGTTGAAACGATGGGGCCACTCTTATCAGTACGTAGGCAACATCTCAGCAGAAAATTTATTTTGAAACACCTACAACGCTGGCGGACGTGCTCACAAACAAAATTTGCGGCCTTGCAGTGTGATGCTACAACGACCGTTACTGGATCGATAAATGAACACCACCGCCTATGGTGGCATTTTCAATGCTTAGCACGTACCAGAACATTATTCAAACAATGTGACTCCTACCTTACTTCGAGCAAGAGTACGTATGTGTCAGCCTCACACTGTAACGTGCGCATTAATCTGGAGTACTCTGAGAACCCAGCAACTCAATGACAGCGATTTAGAAAGCCTTCTTGAACAATGGTCATGTGCAGCGTGTGTGTAACCCGACGGGTCTAAATACGAGAACTTCGTCGGCTGTACCTACGTAGATATTAAAAATAAAAAGAGTAAACTATTTCCCCTACCGAATAAGGCGTCAATTTAAACAGACGAATTCTTACCCACTGAAATGGTTCAAATGGCTCTGAGCACTATGCGACTTAACTTCTGAGGCCATCAGTCGCCTAGAACTTAGAACTAATTAAACCTAACTAACCTAAGGACATCACACACATCCATGCCCGAGGCAGGATTCGAACCTGCGACCGTAGCGGCAGCTCGGCTCCACACTGTAGTGCCTAGAACCGCACGGCCACTCCGGCCGGCACCGCCTCTTACCCACTGAACGAGCCCTAAGACTCGGTTTGACGTAGCACAATGGTTCCCAACTTCAAGGTAATCACACGCTGACAAAAACAAAAGAATTCGATTGTGTTTCGGTTACGAAACTACATTATTTTTAAAAGATCACTAGTATTATCACTGTTTTTATGACTAATATCTGTTGCTTAAGTTTCCAATAATTATGTTTTTTTTTCCAAATTCTAGCGTTAACGCGTGACACAATGTGATGAAAGCTAAAGCTTGTGAAACAAATGTATAAACAAAATCTTCCTCACATATCCCAACGACTATACATATAATTTGTATTTTGTACCATTCATCTAAGTTGTAAAGGTGGGACATATAAGTCGCATACGGTGAAAAATCTCTTGAAAACGGCGTTTCCATGTTCTAGCTAGTTCCCGCAATGAACCAGAAGTTGATTCATTATTCATTTCGCAACAGATAACTGAACTGCTTGACAACACAACACCACAGTAACCATGTAGCGGCTGCAACATTGCTGTAGGATCCACGCAGTGTTATTATTATTATTGTTATTATTAATGGCAGTGGTCAGAGACAAGCATTGACAGCCTGAAGTCTTCCAGTTTCTGCCAGCTCAGCAGTAAGGAGTCCAGAATTCAAGCGATTTATAAACGTAAAGCACAGTGCACACATTTTAACTTGGTTGATTTTAAATGTGAGTATACTGTGTGGGTAGACATGTGTCGCTAGGAGGAAAAGTAGTGCAGAGGAAGCATTTTATGTAACGACTGTCAACCGTCAATGTGGGTAGTTAGCTTTAATTTCTGAGGGCGAGTTGCACGTAGCACGCGCTGTGCACTGAGAATTGCTTCGCCATTTTAAAAACACAGATTGTTTGAACTACACAGTGCCCATTGACTCATTCATTGCCTCATTGGTTGGTGGTTTAGTAAAACTGGCTAAAAAAACTGAATAACACTTACCTTTCGTCATTTTAAAAGTAAAAGTGTCCAAAGATAATTCTTTTGAGTTCTAAAGTCTTTAGGAGCTGATGTTGACAATGATGAGGGCCGAGGAGGGGAATGGTGGTGTATTAGCTAATATCTGATTGCATTGAGGGGCAATGGTCCCGGAAAGGCTGGGAACCGTTACCATAGCAACTACTAATATCGTAATACATGTGGACTCGCTCTCTGCGGTGCAAGCACTAACATCAGTTGGTAAAGGGGATGCTGTATCAGAGATGCACAACACCGGTAGGGAGATATCATTTGTGTGGATCGCTGGGAATGACGAAGCTGCAAGTTGGCGAACGATGCAACAACAAATGGCATACAAGAGTGACCTCGTTGTGTTAGCTAGAGACATGGCCAAAAACGAATGAAAGAAGGCTTGAGAGACGAATATCTGCATAAGGGCCACCGTTACAAACAAACCCACACACATCTACTGAAGGCCCAGTGGTCTGCTGAAAAGCTGGTTCTCAAATGCATCTCGACTGGCATAGGTAATAAGAGTTTGTGAGAATCATTGCCAAGTTGAAATTCAACCGCAGTTGCCACTGACAACACCTTTATAGACTTCACCTTGTACCATCGCCAAATTGTGACTATGGGGAGCTCCAGGAAACTATTCACATCTAATTCCTCAATGCAGAAGAGATCCTACGGGCTGATGCTGGACCACATGCATCAAGCACTTCCTTCTCATGTGTTAATTCTGTTGTTTACGAAGAATTTAGATATTTATAAACTACTGGTCGAATTTGTTTCTGAAGTTGACTGTTAACTTTTGAGAATGTGTCTTGTGTTTTTGTGTGTAGGCGTGTTGTGGGGGGATGAGAGGGTGGGGGGATTGTGCCTGTTTGAAATTTAATTGTTAATTTAAGGGCATATGCGACTACCTAATATTAAACCACGGCTTCTGTATGTAAGTTGGCTACCAGGAAAAGAGCAATGTGATTGTAAAAATCGATAAGATAGTCTGGATTGACTGGCGTAGTTGAGCTCCAATTGTAGAGTCAGATATATAATACACTTATGTGTCAAACCACAAACCGTGGTATGAACGATGTTATTGGTAATCACCTTACTGATTTTATAAAATGTCCAGACATGCAATTATGAGAAACTTTTACGATTTCCTGTTTCTAAAGAACATGGTATCACCAGACTGATGGCTACAATATAAAGCACAGAATGGATCGTGTTTTTCACCCTGACAAGACGGTTTAAGTGAAAGAAGCACCAACAAATAGTGTAGAACTGTCCATATTACATTGTTTTAACTGTCCATGCCGTTGTATGTTTCGTTTTCTGCAGTATTCACTAAGGAAATGCAATTTGCTTTAACATTTTAAGACATTACATGTTTGAAGTGGCTGCTTAGGTGCAGCTACAGGCCAACAAAATATTTATCTCCACTAAATGAAAGAATAAATAAGGAAAGCTATGGAATAATTACAATTAAAATTAACTTAAGTCAGTGAAAATCAACTCATTCGTAAAGCTGGGAGGTCTGTATGCGATCAAATGAATCTCACTGAACAAAAAGTGCCTGTTAGCGAACACGAATGTAAACAAACAAAAACACAAAAACATTCTGAGGGAAATAATGCGATCTTGAGTACGTCGTATTATGGGCAAACAAGGTACCGTATGTGTGGATACTGAAAAAAAATACTGCAAAACGTACCACCTTAAAAGGAAAATACTTTCCTTCTGTAGACACACCAAAAGGATGATACAACGTGAACATTTAAGAGAATACTTGAGAATACGTGGAAGTGCACCCAACAGATGAGAGAAATCCAAATCCGGACGATCAGGAAGGAAGCAATGTCTACGTTCGTTCAGAAAGAATTAAAAATACTTTCCTATACGAAAAAATAAATACAGATCAAGACCGATACTTAATGTAGTCTTTAGGTGATCTGATTTAAATCAAGAAGAATAAGCAGAAACATGTGCATGTAGGCTACTACGAGTTAGTCTGTGCATTACTTAATGAGAGAAGTGTTTTCGGTAGAGGATTCCGCATCTCCGGCTGGAGTTTAGCACAGGAGAGGTGCGCTAGCTTCGTGTGGATTAAACGCCATTATTCCCTGTAATGAAATGCTACTGTTTCCTGTGTCCGTAGTGCATGATTTATTGTTACGCAGTACGTAAGCTATCGATAATAATGCTGCAGGATAATGTTTGCAGTGCACAATGGATGCTAATGCCATTTCCAGGCCGCAGATCAATTGCCCTGATACAGATTCCTGAAATTTATGCGGACGCTACATAACTGCTGCGCAGTAGTCTAACTTCCGCCCTTGTCAACTGCGAATTAAATACTGTCATCAATTCAGTGGAGCAGACTAGAATATTCAGATGTTTACATAGAACATTACGTGACTGAGTCTTGACGCAATTACCATACTACGTATAACCAGAAATAGCCGTTTCGAAAATTAGCGAACATAGAATAGTAGTCACAATCTTAAAAGAGCCCACTGGTCGCTTTAGAACGCTAGAGATGGTTAAGAAATGGTACCAGGCCAACTTGTAACCACCTGTGACGTAAGCCGTGACAGTAAAATGTTGTTTATTTGCCAGTTCGTTGTATGGAATCAGCGCAAGAAGGTTGCTCGATGTGAAGAAGTGATAGAATGTTGCAAATCAGTTATCGTGCATGAAAGTTGGACGTTAATACTTCTTTGCAATGTTGATCACAAACTCTGAATCTGAGACATTATTATCGCGTGTAGTAGTGAAAGAACAGTTTTTCGCATCTTTTTTGTGGGCAGAGACGTCTGTGTTGAGTATAGACGCCATTGAATAAATAAAGTCTGTGTTAAGTTTGCCGGTGTTTAAATAAGCTATTTAGCGAATATAGTAAATGGAAGTCTTTATTGTTTTTTTTTTTTTTACACCTTTAATGCTAGTTGACCAAACCCCTCCTGATCATTCAATCTCTCTCTCTCACTCTCTCATATATATGGCAGTAGTTGTTGCAATTATTATGAATATGCATTGCACACTGCATGGATCGCTTCTGGAGAAAATATTTTTATCATGTTGCTGATCACGCAGTTGCAGCGGCCAGACGAGGTAAATTGTCCGTTGCTTACAAGAGCATAGCAGAACAGTTGTTAGTTGTTAGAGAATATTTTAAAACTCGCAGTCAGATACTTGAGTATTGATTTCTTTATGATTTGTAGGAATAGTAATTAATTTCTGTTTCTTTTTGTTCTCAGTCAGAATTGCATTATTGCCAGAATACAACGTTACATATTTCGGCACGTCTTTCAGCAGAACAAACAATAATTACAAATATACACGAGTTTAAAAGAAAATAATTTCCGAATCAGTTTCACCTGTCGACCTGTCTGCCAGGATTTTGTTTTCTTAGACGTTTTCGCCGTTAGAGATGCTTCGTCTTGCTACTGCGTTTGCAGAATTTTAAGCAATAGTACTTGGTCAGTACCTGTAGCACAGCATTTGTGTTGCTTGAGCGCTGCTTCGCATTAATTCAAAACCTTTTATTTCAGCAATTCTCTAGTTCAGAATTTATTTCTTAACAGTGAAGCTAACAGTTTTGTGTAAGATAGTTGTCTTCGATTTTGTATTATTTTCTTTATTGCTACAACGACAATGACAACTAGTGCACAGGCAGGTGTGGGCAAGACTGTATAAGTAGCTTCAAATGAAGTTTCGGAAAATTTGAGACGTGGTGCAGAAAATTCCTCTCAGGATAATGAAGTCAAGGAACTTTCGAACAATATTGTGAATAATAATAATGTAGGCTCTTATTTTCCAATCATGCATGAACTGCAGGGAACTATACGCAGAATAATAATTTTAAAAAGTAATTAAGAACTCGTTTCAATGGCATAAATCAGTTGTCGTGTTTGGATGTGCCCATGACCACATCATGAATGAAATTGCCCGATTTGTTGGTGAATCAATAAGCACAATTTAATGCGACTACAAGGAATTGTGTACCATCCCCAACAATCTAACGCGACCTATGAACAGTTTTCGCACTAACCGGCAGAGACCAGTGAAGAACGTCACGTCTTGTCAACGACAAACGGTTCCAAGCCGACAGGATTTGCCACTCTGACAGTGAATGCAGAGAGCCATCTTCAGCCCGTTTCGTAGCGAACATTGCGAAAGGAGCTGCTTGCACTGGACATTTGGAGTCGGGTACATCGTAAAAGTCCATTGCTTACAGCGACGGATAAAGGTGCATGTCTGCTATGGTCCAAAGACTGCAGGAACTGGACATCTGCTGATGAGTTGCGCTTTTCGCTCTATGTTCCAAATTATGTGGGGCGTTAAGCGGACCGACGACTGAATGAGGCGTTTAGTCCGCAGTGTATGCAGGAGGTCGTTCAGGTCGGAGGTGGTTTCGTGATGTTTCGGGGATGTTTTTCGTGGTCCCCTCATTCAGGTTAACATGAACATGAACCAGGATATTTATTTTATTCCAACAGTGAACAATTGCTGCCCTATCTTCTACATCTTCATGGTCAGTATGCTGTGAACACTCCCATTTCCCAAGATTACAACAGCTGCTTTCACAGGTACGCAGGCATCCATTCCCAGTTTGATGAACACTCATACCCAATCCTCTAGATATCAGATACTCAGATCGGTACCAAACACTGTGTGTCGGTAGAGTATCAGCCAAAACATTGATTTAGTCGCGCTGTATGCTGTCGTCCAGTAGAACATGCGTAAACAGTAATACAGTAATTAAACGCAACACCACAACTACGAAGTATAGGGAAATAGTATCCGTAATATGTGAATGTGAAGATCCCTGGTAGGTGTGCTGGATGCTGACAAAAAAAAACAACAACAAAAAACAAGAAAACAAAAAAACCACTGAGTAAATAGATAAACGATGAACTTGAACAAGGGTCATGGGACGTCCGCCCCGGACTGATACGACCAATAACGAACAAAATGAGATCAACAAAAAAAAAGTTGTTTGAGCGGCAGACCGTCGTACAAAAGGTCCCTTGTTCGAAATCCACTGACTTTAAAAATAAAATAAAATAAAAAAACCAGATTAGGCGTGAAAAGGTTATATGGGAAAACATTTTTCTGGCATGTACAAGGACGTTGTTTGAGCGGCAGACCGTCGTACAAAAGGTCCCTTGTTCGAAATCCACTGACTTTAAAAATAAAATAAAATAAAAAAAACCAGATTAGGCGTGAAAAGGTTATATGGGAAAACATTTTTCTGGCATGTACAAGGACGTTTCGGAGTTTGTAGCAGTCTTCTTCTGACAGTTTAGATAGGTGTGGTGTTATCTACACAAATGTACACTATAGATTTCCTACTTTCAACAACGAAGCGAAAGCAGACTGCCAGAAGAAGACTGCTACAAACTCCGAAACTTCCTTTTACGTGTCAGAAAGATGTTCTTCCATATAATCTTTTCATGCACAATCGGTTAAAAGAATTTGCAATCATTGGGTTTCGAACTCGGAACTTTTAGTGAGACGGTCTAGTGTTCTACCAATTTTTTTTAATCTCACGACTTATGCCACTTGCTAAGGAAATTTGCATCACTGGGTTAAGACGCAATGTCCTTCTTTTGCATTACGCTTCATAGAGATTTAAACATATTTCGTACCAAAGAAAATGTTACATCGGTGCAAACGTATTCAGCTGGCATTAAGACGAGACAATTACCATTTCTGGTCCGTACCAACTTCTCTTCGTATTTGACAAAAAATGGCATGTAAATTTATTGCAGCTGTTGCAAGAACCGCGCTTCTGCTGTTTCACTGGTCTTCCTTCGTATACCTTTTCTTGGTGTAAAGCCTGTAGTCTGACTCAATATTTCGGTGGTATTAACGAAAGCGGATTAAGCTGTACAGCTCTGAGTGGGAACCGTTTTGTACACAGTCCTGCTGATCTTGATGCTTTTTGGTGACATTACCCATAAATTAACAGCATTTCGACCAGTTCTTTATTAGTAAATAGCATTATACACCCGAAAATTGTGTATGCATTAGTAACGAATCGACTACGTGGACGGTCTACAAGCAACACACGGCAAATAAATTGCAACATTCTTCAGAAAAACATGGTCTACGTAGACAGTTGTTAGCGCACGCACTACATTTAATTCCTCCGAAGTGCGACCCACAACTTACGATATATCTCCTGTCTCGACGACACAGCTTTCCTTTGGAGTAGCGTACACATCACTTACCTATTGCTTCGGCGATACAAGTTACCTTAGAGAGTGGCATTAACCTGTGGGTGGCAGGCAATATAGTGGGCGCAACAGCACAGAACTCCCTATGTTTGATGTCTTCTGAATACAACATCTCCTGTTAGATGTACAAAAAATTACATCACTGACACTGAATTTTTATAATGGAGGACTTCTATTCCAAAGGCGAAAAAACAGCATATTCAACATTAACAAAAAAGGTTATGCTTGCATCTCGGTTGTTAATGAAGTTACGAGAACGCAATAATTTTTGTTTCATGCGCTTCTGGTTACTGCTCATCTATGTGAAAACAGTCTTTAACGCGTGTAAAGTAATTTTAGGTGAAAATGTTAGGCGCCTAATTCATTTCACACACACACACACACACACACACACACACACACACACACACGCACCTATGTATATGCGGAGAAAAACGGAAGAGAGAGAGACAGAGAGAGAGAGAGAGAGAGAGAGAGAGAGAGATGGAGAGAGAGAAAGTATCGATTCGACAATATTTTGGGAGGACATCAACCGCATCTTTTTCAAACATCACATGATGGCATTCACATTAAGCGATTTAGGGAAATTACGGAAAACCTATATATATATGTGACGGGACGAGATTTGAATTTCGGCCCTGCCGGATTCGATTACCGCGCCACTTCTCTCGATGCACGTAAACTGCATTTAAATTTCATGCCGTATAGCTATTTATTTATTTTAGTAGGGGTTACGGTGATTGCTACTAGTGGAATATCGTGTTTCTCTTGTAGATTTCGATGAAGGCGAATGGAGAGGGTTAAACTCCGTAATGGCAGCAGTCTCTACAGAAGTAGTGGGGCAGTCGGCGAGTTAAACGGCTGCATCCGACGGTCGGAATACCATCAGCAGTGTCACACAACCTCAGTCCATGAGGCGCTGTGGCTGTCATTATCAGCCATTTGGCATTCTGTGCTGCATAAAGGACTCCTCTAGACGTTTCCGTGCACCAATACTGCGTATTTTCTATCACCACCTAGCCATATTCCATTAGGACGTCGCCTCGGTCTTGTTTTTTGAAACCCAGCGAAGAATATCCTTGGTCGCCCTACTACCTGTTTTACTGACTACTTGTCCCGACCATCTCCACTTCATTACAGTCGCTGTTAATCAGAACACTCTATATCGTTTCTGCTTCATTTGTTGCTCTGTCTCGAGACGTAGCTCTCAACACGCATCTTTCGATGCTAGCTGAGCAATTCCCAGTTTTTGAATAGATTCCACAGCAATGACTTAACGTCTGACTGCCTCGAAACACAGTTGACAATGCATACCGTTTGTAAAATTTCCTTTTCAGACACATTAGAATCTTAATTTTCGAAACTCTGTCTAGTTTACGAAAATCAGTCTAGGTCAGTTTTTCTCTTGTTTATTTCTTCGTTGTCCATCTTGCTGTTACCTTCAGCTCCACTAAATATTGGTTTTATAATATCATTCTTAATTTCAGCTGTCTTCTTCTCAATATGTGGCTGTAATTAGCTATACTGAGTGAAAGTGAAGAAGAATTACATGATCTTCTTCTGAATGAAATGAACAGTCTAGTGAGTACAGAGTATGGATTGAGAGTAAATCGAAGAAAGATGAGGGTAATGAGAAGTAGTAGAAATGAAAACAGCGAGAAACTTAATATTAGGATCGATCGTCACGAAGTACATGAAGCTAAAGAATTCTGCTACCTAGGCAGTAAAACAACCAGTGGCGAACGGAGTAAGGAGGACATCAAAAGCAGATTGGCAATGGCAAAAAGGGCATTACTGCCCAAGAGAAGTGTATTAATATCAAATATCGTCCTTAATTTGAGGAAGAAATTTCTGAGAATGTGCACTATGGCATCCAAAGTATACGGACACCCCCAAAAACCTACGTTTTTCATATAAGGTGCAGTGTGCTACCACCTACTGCCAGCTACTCCATATCAGTGACCTCAGTAGTCATTAGACAACGTGAGAGAGCAGAATGGGGCGCTCTGCAGAACTCACGGACTTCGAACGTGGTCAAGTGATTAGGTGTCACTTTTGTCATACGTCTCCACGCGAGATTTCCACACTCTTAAAGTGCTGCATCATTGTGAAAATGTTTAACATTCGTAACTAGATGGCGCATGGTTTTTGTGCCAAGCACGTGTCTCCCGACGCAGTTGCAAATGCCATACGTCGAAGACTCCTCCGTTTGGAGATGGTTTGGAGAGACGGCACACGAGGTCTTGGTGAGAGGGCACAGCTTTTCGGGTTGTGGCAGATATTTTACAATTACAGGGAAACGAAGAAAGGCAAGCAAGGCCCTTGTTCCGCAAGATTTACACAAGGTGATTGAGTCAGCTAAAGTCACGAGGACGTTCCGTGTAATACCAATGCATGCCTTCTTTCGTTTTAAAGACGCTGCCGAAACACTGTCGTGAGTGCAAGCGTGTGAGATCTCCAATTGCAGTGTGGTCAAAGTGTCTCATACTCATCCATCTCAAACCGAAATCAGAAATTCATACCGTAAAACTGAACAATGGAAAAATGTCGATGCATTCAAAAGAGGGAAGACCATGTCTGATGTATGCCATACCACACTTAATCTGATAAGACTAGCAATTTTTATCAACTGCGAGAGAGAGAGAGAGAGAGAGAGAGAGAGAGAGAGAGAGAGAGACCTGTTAACACTGTTGCCATTTCTTCTTCTTGTGCACACAGTTTCGCGTAGTCAGCGCGTACACAACTTTCCCACTAGAGCGCGCCCCGCTAAGCACAACAGCGCAGGCGCAGCGCCCGCCCGTCTCCGCATTACGAGATGGCGCTGTCATAGAGACGGACCAAATTCTGCTTCCGCCGATCAGTGTATTAATATGTAACGCAACCAATGAGATTGCTGCTAACGTATAACCTCTTCTCCTCGCGGATCACACTCGCGCAGAGATACCTGAACGCTCGAGGTATTATAACGAGTGTACAGACCTCCGATTAGTCAGTGTGCATTAGTCTGCATTTGTCTGTACCAGTCTATAGTCAAGTTTCAGTCTGCATCTAATAAGATTATCATATTCCTGTACATAGCCGTGAAGAGAAATGTATAGACACTTTGTCAAGTATCAGAGATATGTGAGAATAAGATTAACGTACCAAGACCAAAGGAACGTCAGATTGTCAATTGTAAACAGCATCCAGAATCAAGTTACGTAATATCTATGATTTTTATTATTTTAATAAATGTATGTGAAAATTAACCAAGTTCTGTTTAAAGTTGGTCACCGTCTACCTGCTACTCTAAGCGTGCAAGTGGCATTTCTATCGTCTGACCTAACGGCAGAAGATAAACACGCCACGATAAGACCACGAGACATATTGCTGACACTCGCCTACTTCGTTAGAGCGACAAGTCAAATAATCTGATGGTGTGTGTACCGAAGGTCTTACAGTACGCACACCACACTTCTTCAACGGCACAAAGAGTTATCTAGTAAACTTTGCAACATCTGATCCCAAGAATGGATGATGATGAGGTCCCATACTCCGAGGAGACAGGGAACGATGGGGAATGGAGTTGTGTGCGAAACAGAAGTCAATTATGAGCGATTGTTTTTCTTGAATTTAATTTTGTTATTTCCTTGTAAAAAATTTGAAAAAGTGAGAAATGATTTTTGTTGACTACAGCTCTATTAGTTAATATATCACTACTATACTTCCGTACTTGTGTTATCACAAATAAAATGTAATGCCTCGTTATTCATGGTACTTGGAACCAAAACGTTCTTACTGGTATTAAGAACCAGACATTTCCCTGGAATGACAGTTAGAACGTACTTAAAAAATTATTTATTTTGTAATATGTAATAGTTTAAGCAGTGATGAGGTGAGCAGCATTATTCTGTGAAATCAGAATACTTTGTCATTGTTTTGAATACAAATAAGTTAATACAAAAAGAGGTACATTGTTTTCTAATTGTGATAAAAATTTGAGATTTGGCACTTAGAATGATTGTCAGCAGCAGTGCTGTGCACAACCTGAACTTTTTTACAGGGCAAGCGTAGTGCATCGGCTGACCTGTCCAGATCCGCCAGCACTGCATCTCCCTGTCGCTGTTTGCGCATGATAGAGGAGTAGATCTTCCTTTTTATGATTTTTTATCATGTTTGCACTTGTCGGGGTACGTGAAATCGAAGAACAGTCGACGTTGCAACTTTGAAAAAGTGGATTCTGGTGTGCAGTTGTTATTGTTGTGCTCTTCAGTCCAGAGACTGGTTTGATGCAGCTCTCCATGCTACTCTATCCTGTGCAAGGTTCTTCATCTCCCAGTACCTACTGCAACCTACATCCTTCTGAACTGTTTCGTGTATTCATCTCTTGGTCTCCCTCTACGATTGTTACCCTCCACGCTGCCCTCCAATACTAAATTGGTGATCCCTTGATGCCTCAGAATATGCCCTGCCAACTGATCCCTTCTTCTAGTCAAGTTGTGCCACAAATTTCTCTTCCCTCCAATTCTATTCAATACCTCCTGCTTAGATATGTGATCTACCCATCTAATCTTCAGCATTCTTCTGTAGCACCACATTTCGAAAGTTTCTATTCTCTTCTTGTCTAAATTATTTATCGTCCACGTTTAACTTCCATACATGGCTACACTCCATACAAATACTTTCAGAAACGACTTCCTGACACTTAAATCTATACCCGATGTTAACAAATTTCTCTTCTTCAGAAACGCTTACTTGCCATTGCCAGTCTACATTTTATATCCTCTCTCCTTCGACCATCATCAGTTATTTTGCTCCCCAAATAGCAAAACTCATTTACTACTTTAAGCGCCTCATTTCCTAATCTAATTCCCGCAGCATCGCCCGATTTAATTCGACTACAGTGTGCAGTTAGTACACACAAAAATGTTGGACCGATCTTTCTCCAACAGTCTGTATTACCAACCAGTTGACCCAATGCATGGTGCACAGTCCCAGTTGCAGGCTGCCTGTTTAAGGACTTGTAAGGCAAAAAAAATTGTCTTGGAATATTTGACATAGTTACTGACCGGATTTAAAATTTTTAAATGCGACCTTAACCTACTCATTACGTCTTACGCCGAAATTTTAACGCAGTAAGACAAGTACTGCCAGTTGGAAACTGTGTATATGACCTAAGGCAGTGTAACTCACGATAGGCAAATTACGCAGACTATATTCATCCAGTATTTGAGAATAAGAGCACTTACCAACTTCCTACAGACTTCGCACATAATTTCAAATCTTTACGAAAATTTTTCTCGCTTACATGTATAACTTTTCTTCCCATTAAATTGAAGTTAAATTATTATGACGGAATAATATCTAGTTACTCGAATGAAAACTTTTGGGCTCGAGAAATCGCTTCCGCAATATTTTAAAACAAATATCTCCCACACTCCCAGGTATAAATTTAGTTCCTAACATGATTTCTGAAGTCTATAATACAAAATGTTTAGGCAGTTACATTTCATAATCATTCTCTGTCTGCCTCTCGATGGCGAAGTCAGTATCTGGGATAAAATTTCTGTGGCTCTGCAAAATTCTGGCGGTCGTCGTACGCCGTGGAGAAGCCTTCTTGTTTGCTACGACGTACTCACTCTGAAGTATGGGAATCAGTGTCCATGTTGTGAATTAATTTCGATAAAAGTCCAGAAATTAATCACTCAAAATAGGGCATAAACAACCTTGGTGCAGGCTTTACTGATTTCCCCTACGAGTTACGACACACCAAATAACGTTCCGAGTCACAAGGAAGAAGTTAAAATAACAAAAATGGCCCTGAGCACTATGGGACTTAACATCTGAGGTCATCAGTCCACTAGACTTAGAACTACTTAAACCTAACTAACCTAAGGACATCACACACATCTATGTCCGAGGCAGGATTCGAACCTGCGACCGTAGCGGTTGCGCGGTTCCAGACTCAAGCGCCTAGAACGGCTCTGCCACACCGGCCGGCTTAAAATAATAATCAAGGAATTAAACGTACCTTTTCCGTTCACGAAACTATATTATTCCACAAATGATCTTCACAGCTTCATTTCAGGATACGTCATCCTATTATATGAGATGAAATGTTATCATAATTAATCAAATTACATTACGTATTCAAAATGGTTGCTTACAACAATGCCGCTAATTACAGTTCCGGCGCGACCCTACTCTCCACAACTGCTAAATCAGAAGTAAGTAAGTGCATAGTACACTTAACGTTCTACATTATGTCCACAGAGGTTTTATATTACGAGTCAGGGACAATCCCTCTTTCGGAGTCGTAATGAGTCTTTGATTCATATACATCACTTGCGCAGTTACCCTACATAAACATTTGCGCTAAAAGAGAAAAAGTAACTGAAAAAGGCTGATACAACAACGCTTAACGTCAAATTCAATGGTCTGCAAAACTTAAGGACGACAGTAACTTTCACATCACGTGTCAGTGCCGAGTAATGAAATTCGATGATAATTGGATCGCACATAGAAAGAACTGTAGCAGTACAGTACAGAAGTAACTAAAAGGAATATGCAATGAGATGGAAAGGAATGTCACTTTTTCCAAAGCCAATAATTACCCTGAAGTCTCCTCGATTTACGATGGTCCCCTGGACATTACGAAAGTCTGGACGTGGCTCTTAATAAGGTGTGCGATCATCACGGACGGCAATGCATGTTCTGCAACGTCCTCTCACGCTGGCTAAAACCGTTGGTGAGGAGTTCTAGCCATACAGGGTTTCATTCCGCCGCCAGTGCAGTTTTGGAGATTTGTGGTAAGTTCCTATGGGACCAAACTGCTGAGGTCGTCGGTCCCTAAGCTTACACACCACTTAATCTAATTTAAACTAACTTACGCTAAGTACAGCACACATAACCATGCCCGAGGGAGGATTCGAACCTCCCACGGGGTGAGCCGCTCGAACCGCGGCAAGACGCTTTAGGCAGCGCGGCCACCAGTGCAGTTGACAACCGCTGGATGGTAACTGATGCATGTAGACGTGTTGCAATAGACTCCACCCCCTTCCAGCGCATCCCACACATGCTCAGTCGGATTTAAATAAGAAAAATGACGTCAAGGCGGAATTCACCCCTGAAAAAACGCATATACCGGACGAGTACAGTGTTACAGCAACACTGGCCGGTGTGTCTGCGTGTTCAAGGATTCGCTATGTTGCCAGGAGCACAGGCACTGAACAAAAGAGGGGTGGGTTCACGTGCTGTTCTCGGACGAAAGAACGTTCAGTCTGCGTAGCGATTCTGGATGTATCCTCTTAAGTTGAAAGGTGGAAACGCCTAATGTACTCAGGAACAACGTCGAACCTGATCGTTTTCGTCTTTCATGCGTTGTGCTGTGGGTAGGTGCAATGGTACACGAGCGTACTGACCTTGAAGTAATTGAAAACGGTGCACTCACCGGCCAACGTTATTGTAGAACTGTACTCCCTCCCCATGTGGGTCTTTTCGGCAGCCCATTCAGCCCTGGCTCCATTTTTATGGATGACAATGCGCGATCACACTGAACAGCGCATGTGGAGGAGGTCTCGGAGCGGCTGGATATTTGGCGAATGGAGTAGCCTGCCCATTTCTCCCGACATAAATCTCATCGAACACCTGCAGGATATGTTGGAGAGACGTAGGGCAACACGTCCTCATGCACCAACGGCCGTCCACCAGTTATGAACTGTGCTGCTGGAGGATCGGAACACCCTACCACAGGAACTCTTTGCCAGCCAAATGCACAGCGTGGGAGCACGTTCAGAGTATGCACTGCTGTCAATACTGATCACAAGCTCTATTATAAGGCATGTCCCGCCTTGTACAACGTCTAGGGGAAAGTCATAAACCGGGGTGACTTCAGCATAACTGTTGTCTTTGAACAAAATTGTCATTTCTTTTTGTCTTACTGCGTGTTTATTTCAGGTATCTTCTGTACCACAATGTAGCAGTTCTTTCTTTAGATGTATGGTCCAAGTTTCCTCGAGCTTTGTTATATGATGTGTGGTGTGTTCCTTCGGACCTGTCCGAAAGAACAGACACCATACATTCAAATAATTTGATAGGCCTTTCTTGACAATGAATCCACCTTCTTCAGTGCGATGACAATGAATCCACCTTCTTCAGTGCGAATGCAAAATATGTCGGACCTCCTGAGGGAATCTCGAAAGAGCGAATATGGAGGAAATGGACAGGGGCTGGGGATGGGTGGCGCACGATGCGAGTGTGGATCGGCCGTGAGGCGAGCCGAGGTAGTCGTGCAGTTGCGGTAAAACTGTGTCCCGGATGGCGCAGTGGTTGCCACGTCTGCCTAGTAAGCAGGAGATTCCCGGGTTCGACTCCAGTCCGGTACACATTTTCATTCGTCGCTACCGATTCAGCGTTATGTCCCAGTGCAGCCAACAACTGTGATCCCTCCCCTTTCCTTTCCTTTCTTACCCTCTCCACCTTCAATTTACATATAACGACCTATGTTACTTGGCAGTGGCAGGCACATCATACGAAATTTTGTTTCATCCTTAAGTTCTCCACACCACTGTATTTAACACATTTACTTGTTAAGCATTCGGACATTTGAAGCTGGTTTATAAGTGGGAGTTCAATTTTTTGAGAATCGGAGATGAAAGTTCCCTGGCAGTTTCTGGTAAGAATGAGAAGAATATGCTACTACATTATTTTTAAGAAAACTAACAACTAACGAAAAGAGCTACGATTCTTTCATGCAGTACAATGCAAGAGCAAACACAGCCAGTACGTCTACGACTTTATTACGAGGTATTTTGATGCTAGAATGGAGTTCCTGTCTGTTAGGGCGGTATTACACTATCAAATTTCTTTGTCCAATATTTTTGTCAAATATCTTTGTCAAAGAAATTTTATGGTGTAATAGGGAACTTTGTCAAATGTCGTGAAATATTTGATCAAATCTAGGGTCTCGCTGCAGATTTGATCAAAGAAGTCGCTTGTCTTCTGCTCACTACAATGTGACATGTTACCACGTGGAGCGCTAGCATCGCTGCAGCGTTCTGTGATCTGTAGAGTTTTTATAAACATTGCTGGAGAATACAATTGGTGTGTGCCAACAACTACAAAATTAATATAGATATAAGAAGTTGATGAGGCACTTTACAACGTGAGGCACCCTGAATACAAAAATAGATTAAGAAGATTGGAGACGAGACCTAACCAAACCCTCTCCTGTAGCAAGGAATCTGAGTGTTACAGTGAGCCTGTCTTCTGCAGATATAGCAGTTCTTAAGTGAGTATTGTGCTATGTGATATGAGGATACACTTCACTGAGCACATACAGAAATGTATGCTCATCCATTCTTAAGTAATTGATGTACGACTTGGCGTCCTCGAATATTAACTCACGTAAAAAGTTTTGTTGATTGCTTTTATCATGTCGTAAAACCCACGGCTTCACCCAGGTACGTTTTCTTTTTTCCCCCCGCTTCTCTTCCACATGTGCACACAATGCAATTGTGGTACATGCAAATGTTGCAGTTGATAACAAGTTGTTGTCAGCCATCTTGAACTTTGACGAAAAATATGATGACAGTGAAATACCCCATTTTAGCGCCACGTCAAAGATCTTTGTCAAATATATTTGACGAATATTTGATCACATCTTTGATCAAATCTTTGACAAAGAAATTTGATAGTGTAATACCGGCCTTAGTGAATGCTGCGGAGAGAACAGTATGAAGTGCTAAATGGGCAGAGCTTCGTGCATGTACGTGAAACGTTTTGTATCTAGGCTATGCTACTCATTGCTCTATTCTATAACTTCGTTCACGATTTGCTAAAGGCCCTTGGTGATATATTCATGTCTAACGCGAGACTGCCCCTTTCCCCGCTTGTGTCCAATGTTTTATCTTTGCAGTTGGTGATACTTTTAATGAAAATCTTATACATTTTGAAGAGGAGGCTCACTGCCTTCAGTTTGTTATTCATCGGGGACTCTGCGGATGTGTTTGGGATTTAATCGAGAAACTGAATCTGCAAACAGTGGGATTCGAAATTTTTCCGTCAGTATTCGAATCAACTACATACAGGATGATCAGGGTCATTCCCTAGCGACGTCCGCTATGAAGATGGTAGCTAGTTGACGTGGGACGTTGGGTGGGGGTTGGGGGTGGGGGAGATGTGTTTGAGGAGAGCCGGGTTCCCGCCACGCCGTCGTGCTGCGGTGTTTAGCGGTCTGAGGACGGCACCAGCTGACCGACTCCGGCTCACGTGGCACAGCCGGCTGCGCGCATTTCGCCATATCGGGCACACGGCCTCGGGTGACGAGCGTCAGCACCTCACAGCCGTCCGCATCGCGACAGCAGGCCGACCGCCATTGTTCCGGTTCCAGGAACACGCCTGTCTGTCCGCGTGACTCCGCGCAGCGTCGAGTTCTGTCACGGCTGCTAAGGAAACATCCACGCGGCCGTAAGCCCGTTTCACACGAGCGACTTTCCGGTCGAGTCAGTTACTCGCTGTGACTGCGCGTCACCTACTTTCGCGTAAATCACCCAGCAACCACGACGCGAGTGGGTCGCTAAGGTCAATGATTGAACCAGTCATTTGTCCGGGGCGACAAAATTTTGGCTGTTGAGTGTGACAAAAATACTGATGTGTTAAAATATTAAATATTCAATAACAGAAAAATATTACTGCACGCAAATATAAACCGTAAGTTGTAGTCACGCGTGTGGTTTCCGTCGCGTCCTTTAACTGCACTTTCATTATTATGACGACTTCTCTCGCTGCGCGGACTGTTGCTACGCGACCGAGAGCGTCTGTTTGACCTTTCCGGCGACTGAGGTTCTCCGCTCGCCCCGAGACACGTGCCAGACTAACGTAATGTCGCTCGCGCTAGAGCGAGTGGCAGACGCGATGCGGAAACTTCAGAGCGCGTCTTTCTCGCAATTACGCTCTCTTTTTTAGAGGTAACTACACATATACAATGAAGCGGCAAAGAAACTGGTATAGGTATGTGTATTCAAATACAGAGATATGTAAACAGGTAGAATACAGCGCAGCTGTCGGCAACGCCTGTGTTTAGACAACAAGTGTCTGGCGCAGTTGTTAGATCGGTTACTGCTGCGGCAACGGTGGTGTAGTCGGCGCTCGAGCGATGGGTACAGCATCTCCGAGGTAGCGATGAATTGGGGTTTTCCCGTACATCCATTTCACGAGTGCACCATGAATATCAGGAATCCGGTAAAACATCAAATCTCTGACATCGCTGCGGCCGGAAAAAGATCCAGTAGAAGCGAGACCAACGACGACTGAGGAAAATTGTTTAACATGACAGAAGTGCAACCCTTCCGCAAGTTGCTGCAGATTGCAATGCTGGGCGATTAACAAGTGTCAGCGTACGGACCATTCTACAAAATATCATCGATATGGGCTTTCGGAGCCGAAGGCCCATTCGTGTAAAAATGGTTCAAATGGCTCTGAGCACTATGGGACTTAACTTCTGAGGTCATCAGTCCTCTAGAACTTAGAACTACTTAAACCTAACTAACCTAAGCACATCACACGCATCCATGCCCGAGGCAGGATTCGAACCTGCGACCGTAGCGGTCGCGCGGTTCCAGACTGTAGCGCCTAGAACCGCTCGGCCACTTCGGCCGGCCCACTCGTGTACTTTTGATGACTGCACGACACAAACCTTTTTGCCTCGCCTGGGCCTGTCAACACCGACGTTGGACTGTTGATGACCGGAAACATCTTGCCTAGTCAACCACTCGCTGGAAAAGATATGTCCACTTCCTTCTAGGATGCAAATGGAGTTGGTAGGCAGCAGTAATGTTCCTTGAGGTTCAGAAAGTCACCTAGAGATTGCAGAGTGATGCTACAACATAGGGGAGGCAGCACCGTCCACAACAACATGGCCGTCCCGCTGTCAACATGCACTGCTACGCAACAGCATCTGTGATGCCTTTTTCATGTAGTGAAGATGTCAAATGAATCGAAATTCGTCGCAGAATGAGCGCATTGACGTGTACGTGTACGTGTACTGCATGTCAGCAGTCTAGATACGACTCTGACAGGTGACACGTACGTAAGCATCCTGTCTGATTACTTGCATCCATTCAAGTCCATTCTGCATTGCAACGGACTTGGGCAATTCCAGCAGGACAATGCGATACCCCACACGTTCAGAGCTAATACAGAGTGGCTTCAGGAACATTCTTCTCAGTTTAAACACTTCCGCTGTCCACCAAACTCCCCACACACGAAAGTTATTGAGCATATTTGGGATGCCTTGCAAGTGATGTTCAGCAGAGGTCTCCACCCCCTCGTACTCTTACAGATTTATGGACAGCCCTGCAGGATTCATGGTGTCAGTTCCATCCAGCACTACTTCAGACATTAGTCGAGTCCATGCCACGTCGTGTTGCGGCACTCTTGCGTGCTCGCGGGGCCCTACACGATATTAGGCCGGTGTACCAGTTTCTTTGCCTCCTCAGAGTATTTCAGTAGTGATGAAGAGGTGAAAACTGCGGTGTACTACTGACTACACACACGACCAAAAGAATTCTTTCATCGCGATATCTATGCACTTCTGAAGTGGCGGAATACATGAATTCAACGCCAGGGAGACCACGTCGAAAAATGACATTCAAGCATTTTGTTCATTGTTAAAATTAAAAATATTATAGCACTTTAAAGATTTCTCCTTGAATCACCATTACAGCTCAGCGCCCGCTGTTTCGCTCGCGTAGACTGATTGGTCTGCACAGATTTCTTTGGTTGTTCTGTTTCGAATTTTTATGTTGTTCACAAATTGTAACCATTTCTAAACTTTTCAGTCTAATCAAGGCCATAGATGAATAGTCTTTTCCGAATGTACTTCTGACCAAAAAACAATTGTGGTACTGGAGTCCAAGTTTTTCGTGAATCCTGCCTTTTGTGTTCTTTTGGTGATATTCCCACTTCATACGAGGGTTGGAACTTAAATAGTGGCAACTATTTATTCACAACAGTTACAAAAGAGTCACATGTTTGCATCTGTTACTGTCCTTCAAAGTAGTCACCAGCGTTGTGTAGAACCCGTTGACAACCGACGTGGAAGGCGTAGTATGGCCTGTTCTGTTGATGGTGCGAATGGAGCGGTCTACTGCCTGTCGAATCTCTGGAACAGTTCTGAAGGTAATGCTACGAAGTGGTTCCTTTATCTTCGAAATCAAATCAAAGTCACAAGGACTTCAGTCGGGGGAGTATGGTGGATGGTACAGTACTTCCAAGTCCCATCGACCGAACAGAGCAGCCACATCTTGCGCTATATGCGCCGGCGCATTGTCGTGCAACATGATGGGTGGGTTGCACATAAAGTGTCGCCGCTTCTTTCGCAAAGCTGGTCGCAGGTGATGCTCCAAAAACGAACAGTAATACTGTGCATTGGCGATCTGCCGTGGAGGAACGTAATGCGTTAGGATAACACCGTCACAGTCGTACACGAGAATCACCATAACTTTCGCCATACTGGGGCGCTGACGCACTATCGACTTTCGCGGCGACCCATAATGCTTTGCGAAAGAAGCGGCGACACTTCCTGCGCAACCAACCCATCATTTTGCACGACAATGCGCGGGCGCATACAGCGCAAGCTGTAGCTCCTCTGTTCGGCTGATGAGACTGGGAAGTACTGTACCATCCACCATACCCCCCGGACTTAAGTCCTTGTGACTTTAATTTGATTCCGAAGATGAAGGAACCACTTCGTGGCATTCGCTTCAGAACTGTTCCAGAGATTCTACTGGCAGCAGACCGCTCCATTCGAACCATCAACGGAACAGGCTCTGCTAACGGTATACTACGCCTTCCACATCGCTGACAACGGGTTCTACACAACGCTGGTGCCTACTTTGAAGGACAGTAACAAGTGCAAATATGTAACTCTTTTGTATCGGTTGTGAATAAATAGTTGCCACTATTTAAGTTGTAAGTAGGCTGTTTAGGTTTTCTTATTGGTAACGCCAACGCCACGTAGCTCTCTGTATGAAAATCACTGGCTGTGCTGTGTGCAGTCTGTGGCTGGGTGGCATTGTTGGAATTTGCTATTGTAGTGTTGGGCAGTTGGCTGTTAACAGCGCGTAGCGTTGCGCAGTTGGAGGTGAGCCGCCAGCAGTGGTGGATGTGGGGAGAGAAATGGCGGAATTTTGAGAGCGGATGATCTGGACGTGTGTCCATCAGAAACAGTACATTTGCAAGAATGGACGTCATGAACTGCTATATACATATTATGACTTTTGAACACTATTAAGGTAAATACATTGTTTGTTCTCTATAAAAATCTTTCGTTTGCTAACTATGCCTATCAGTAGTTAGTGCCTTCTGTAGTTTGAATCTTTTATTTAGCTGGCAGTAGTGGCACTCGCTGTATTGCAGTAGTTCGAGTAACAAAGATTTTGTGAGGTAATTGATTTGTGAAAGGTATAGGTTAATGTTAGTCAGGGCCATTCTTTTGTAGGGATTTTTGAAAGTCAGATTGCGTTGCGCTACAAATATTGTGTGTCAGTTTAGTGTTGATCAGAATAGGTAAAGCGCGAAATGTCTGAGTACGTTCAGTTTTGCTCAGCTGTTTGAAAATCAAATAATGTAAGAGATTTACCAGCACAGTAATTCACTAATTTTTCTAAGGGGACGTTTCATTCCAACCCTCATAGATTTAGGTTTAAAATCGTTTATGTAACGAAGTTTTCGTTGAAAATTTTCATCGACGTTTCACCCACTTAGTGGTTGAATTTCCAAATACAGTGAAATTCATATATTCTTATTTCTAACACTGATTTCAAATACAAATTTTCAAAGATTTAGCTTTAAAAATGCTTTCGTGATGAATAATTTCATAAAACATTTCATCCTCTATTTCAACCCCTAAGGAATGAATTTCCAAAAACCTGACACATGTTTTTTTTAAATTTCTAACTAATAAATAAAATACCAATATTCATAGATGAAGCTTTAAAATTTTTTGTGATAATGATCTATTTTAAAAACAACTTTCACCCACAGTTTTACCCATCAGTGACTAAATTTCCAAAAATGCTTGTACATTTATTTTTTTAAATTCTGACTGAGAAACGAAATACCAATTTTCGTAGTTCTAGCTTCCAGATTGTCTTAATAGCTACATATTTTCAATATGCCTGTCAGCAATCTCAACTTTCTTTCGTTAGCACCTTGGGCTTGACGATGATGAGTCAGAGAATCAGTCTGGCCCTGTTTCACCCCTTTAGGGTTCGAGTTTCCATAAATAATGAAAGACGTAATTTTTTTTTCATTTCCAACCGAATAGCCAAACAATTATTTTTATAGCTTTATCTTGAAAAAGGCTTTGACAATGAAATAGTTTAATAAAATAATTTTCTGCGCGGGGTAGCCGTGCGGTCTTGGACGCCTTGCCACGGTTCACACGTCGGCGGTTCGAGTCCTCCCTCGGGCATGGGTGTGTGTGTTGTCCTTAGCGTCAGTTAGTTTAAGTAGTGTGTAAGCTTAGGGACAGATGACATCAGCAGTTTGGTCCAATAGGAACTTATCACAAATTTCCAAAAATAAAATATTTCACTCCTGTTTCACCCCTTTAGGGTTGAATTTCCAAAAACAGTGAAACATGAATTTTTTTATTTCTAACATAAAAATCAAATATTTTTGATAGATGTAGCTTTAGAAATGCTTCAGTATTTATGTAGTAATGATTTATTTTAAAAAAACGTTCACCCACTATTTCATCTCCACAGGCCTTAAATTTCCAAAAAGGCTGAAACACGTATTTCTTTGTTTCCGACCGAGAAACCAAATACCAATTTTTGTTAGGTACAGCTCGAAAATCGCTTTAATAGCGATATATTTTCAATAAATCGGTTACTTTTTTCTCTCTGCTTTGTTTCATATGTAAAATCGCTTTTATGTTTCTGTCAGAATCGTGTGCTCACGAAAAGAAATAAATTGGACAGACTGGACTTTTTATGCCTTTTCGTGCATACAATCCCTCTCTCTATTCTTATTTAAATTATTGTGCAAGACCTGGATGTGTATTTCATTCATGAGGCCTTTTGTGTTATTCATCACGAAACGTATTTTTTTTTTTTTTTTCATTACGTATCTGAACTTATGTGGGGAATACTTACTTCCAACAAAGTCCGCATTGGATCGTGTACCAAACTGACATTTTAATTCAAGCTCCACGACCAGTTTCTTGCAGACTTATGGATTTCTGTTAATGAAACCAAACAATGGGTCTAGAGTCGTAGTTGGTGCTATGAAAGCAGTCAACAGTATTTTCATCTTAGTGAAAGGGTAGTGGGACAAAGTTTGTGTCACCCAGCTCTGCATTGTTGCCAAATTTATTAAAGATGGCGGATCCAAGATGGCGGCCATAGATGTGGCAATGTCTCAATGACGTCATAGTGGGAAATTCAAATTTTGGTGGGAAAATAGGTCAACTGGGCTACCTCCATTAATGTAACTCCACACCCCATGTAGAACCATGGTGAACTGACTTAACGTGACGGGACCATGTTTTGACCACTCGGCAGAAAATGGGAACATGTTGTCATAGCTCTGCCAACCGTGTGTCATGTGTAAGGTCAACAGCAAATGAAGATTTCTCATGCAGCAAGAGGTAGTAGAGGTTGTAGAGGGTGGTAGATAAAGCGCTCTCTGACTTCGGTTCAGATCCGACTTACATTGGGACGATCACATGGAAAAAGCTTCAGGGACAGCAGGGAGAAACTGAGGAATAGTTACAAGATGCAGAGGTGCTGTCTAATACCATGTTGGTGTTTTACTGTAGCAGATGCGTTCGAAAAACGTGACTTGTATCGAAATACGAGACTGCCACAAATATGATTCACTAGTGGCTGTAATCATAAAAGACATCTCCATAGTATCCAAAGCAGGTAGGGGGTTGAATGGGAAGACTTGATTCCAAAATTGCAGACAGCGTTTCTGGCGAAAAGCGTAACAAAAAAATGGTTCAAATGGCTCTGAGCACTATGGGACTCAACATCTTAGGTCATCAGTCCCCTAGAACTTAAAACTACTTGAACCTAACTAATCTAAGGACATCACACACATCCATGCCCGAGGCAGGATACGAACCTGCGACCGTAGGAGTCCCCTGGTTCCGGACTGCAGCGCCTAGAACCGCACGGCAACCGCGGCCAGCTAAAAAGCGTAACACTGTAGTTCTGAAAAGCCAGTGTATTGGTCACAGGATTTTGTACATTTCTTACAACCTCAATCTAGTGTTGCATTTTTTTAAGTGCTTCATGGCATAGCACATCATCTACTGTGTGTGATCATTCTCAATCAACCACCATTCTCCCTAGACTTTAACCCAGTGGATATATTGCAGACCTGTGACATGGCATCGTGATACAATGCGTTGCAAATACTGCCTAGCTGCAGCATGAGGGAATTACAAATACCTGCTTAATACTATGTACCTTAGATGAGCCACTTTCTAAATTAGGTGATTTTACGAGCTTAAACTGCTGGCGACGTGCATCTGCACTTTCTGTCTACTAATACACACCCCGCGGTCACTGTTTGTATTCATTGTCGCAGTATTTGTCTGGAAGACCACTTCATTCAGACGCAATACAGTATCTCGATTTATACAGTTTGTATAGTTTTTAACATGGACATCGTTAGTGATACTCGTGTGCGCTGTTAGAACCAAGACTGCTTTGTATGCAGGTTGACAGTAGCATAGCCATCATGATTGTGCTTTTTAATAGCTGGCTGCTTATAAGACGATTACGTCTCTCTTCCTAAGACACACTGGTACCACTCACTAGGAAAACAAATGGGCATGTCCACCCGCCGCTCAATATTGTTTGGTGTCACCAGCATACAGTTTTTGGCGAAGTTATTATATTTAGTAGGGGATGTGTGGTACGTTGATTGTGATCAGCACGCCTGTAACATGTGTACTGTGGCCAGTTTTCCGACATGTGCAAAGAAAATGGCTTTGTCCTGTTGCAAGAAATGTGTGGATTTGATGTGGAAAGTTGCGACAGCCGTAAGGGGAATGAAAAAAATTTTATTACATGGAAAATTATGTCCAGTCATAAGAACGATATAGATTTTCATATTTCCAGAGCCACAGTCGTCAGAAGGTGGTATTTCCAATACTTCACTCATTGTTGAATGTCATCAGATGGAGACTGCACTCGTAATATTTAACTGTAAGTACAGTAATAAAATATATGCGGCTGGTTTCCTAAGACGATTCTGCCTGGGGTGCGGGGTACGTGGTGGCGGTGGTCTGTGGCTGCGAGGTTGACATTTCCGGCTTATGGTGGGAGCCGTCTGAACAAGAGAGGCCAGCTGGGGTACACGAATGTAGCTGACTTAACCGTATCGTCCCCTAAGAGGCTGAGTAGCGAACTAGTGCTCAGTATGTATTGGGCAGCTTTCGTGATGGCGTGTGTTCTCTGTGGAAATTTGAGAAGATTCAATATGCGCTGAACAGTTATTCTCCCCCATGTAAATTGTCGGGTTGACTGCTTCTACATATTTCCCGTCTTTATTTAATTGAGAGAGCATCGATTGTGGTGTGTGTTGTGTGCATCTAGATTGTGAAATACAGGTAGAATAACCGTTTGCTGGATCTCTACACATGAGAAATACCTTAGTTGACTTAGTTGACTTTATAAAGTAGAAGGATGGTGTGGAATTTGTTACATCATTGACATCGGTATTCGTCAAAAAAATACGAGAAGAACTATAGTTTCCTGAATTTTCGAGTTTCACATAAAGATCTTCACAGACAAGTTAAGTTTCTATTTACTCAGTGGTTTGCAGCACATTCCACCTCGCTGAAGTTTTATGTTTGTACAGATATAATTTCCACTCTTTATCTTCGGAATTATACTGTGCAAGGGATCAGTAGCACACTCCTATGTGATTGATGTTGAGAACTATCGCATAAATGGTACGGTATTCTGGCAAACCATGTGAAAATACATATGTTTTTGTAATCCGAGAGTCTGGAGGTGGCTGTAAATATCACGGCAGCAAGCAAGCAAGCAGATCGGAGCCGGAAACAATAAAGCCTTTGTACACCAGTTCTGAAGGGTGACTGTGGTCTGCTGAGGGCACTCTGGTCGCGTGTCAAGGCAGTGTGTATGGGGACAATTGATTCTTGACCATTGGCCACAGTGGATGACCGACCAACCAATCGGAAATATCTAGTGCTGCAAGGACTGTACACGGTGCATGAGAGTATGTTTTTTTGGGATTTGTCTGTCTTCGCGGTGTATGTACGAGTGTTTGGTGGCTGATAGCTATGCGCAGAATGCAGAAGTATTTATTTTGTATGGTGCAGGATACGAATTGTGTTTATTGCATCGATTTGGTATGGGGTGATATAGCCCTGTTAGAGATCAGTGTCACGCCGAAGAATTCAAGTTTTCCTCGACAGTAGGAGAGCAGTGTAATTGAGAAAATGTCTTTGGCGATAGTTTCCGTATTTCATCATTCGTACACCACTTTTGCAGGGTTCAACCGTCAGTGCAATATGATTGCTGCATGTTTTTTTTTCGATCTGTACAAAATAGTTTTGATGTTGAAAGTCTTGTAATTTGTCCATCTACAGAAAATGGCGGACAGTGCTCCCACACTGGTAGCAGCAGCAGTTCGGTGGGTAAATTCAGTAAGAACCAATCACAATGTTCTATTCACAAGAAGGTCCATGATATCAGAGAGTCATAAGACATCCTTCGTGCAGGGCATAGGAGCCTCTACAGATTGATTTGAACAAGACGGGGGCAACGTATCTACAGAAAGTTCTGTGACATCTGAGAGTCAAATGCTGTGTTTTTTATTCAAGTGTTCAGAGACAAATCCAAGCAGACCATCCTCCTCTGGTTCAGTCAGGCGGGATGCTTTCCCTCACACGCCATTGTTGCTTTAGAGGATATCCGTACCAGGACCTGTAGGACATCGAAAATTTAACGAAAATTCCAGCCATTTTCCTCATCTGTAGGACAGTGCTGCGAATTCTGTTTGTGTGATTGTTCTGATTTTCCTGTCTGTCCTTGGACATCAGCGTGTGCTTCGAGAAGTGAGGAAAATAACGTCCTTGACTCCAGCAGCAGCAAATATAAACTAAGCCCACTCACTGTTTCAGAAAATTGACGAACACCACAGCAGCTGTAGCACTCAGAAATTTTTCTTTCTTTGGCAGCGCCTTCAAATAAGCAGCTAAAACTCGAAAAATGGTGAGCGTGTTGTTTAGAGTTGCAGAAGTATTTATTTAGACTTCCAGATATCGTGGTTTTGGTGTGTAAAATCAGATATTGCAGCTGATATTGGTTTCGGGGTCTATTTCCCACAAAAGAAGTGAAGTGTGTCAGAGAGGTTTCACAAGTGAGCAACGATCTTTTTGAAGTTGAGTGTGGTGGTATACATTGCAAAACTGATGCAAACTACTGTGCAGCGATCTTTTTTGAAAGTGTATTTATACACAAATTCAGTTAGATTTAGTAACTCCAGAAGCAGCTCGTGCTCAAAGATGGGGGTATGTCCCACAAAAGTGTGCAAAGTGTCTCAGGCATGGTTCCATAAGTGTGGTGCAATCTTTTTTCAAAGTCTGTGTTCAAATGTGGTTGTGGTATTCCTCAGAATAAAATGTGTAATTACATCGCAGATTGTTTAAATATTATTGGGTCATCTGCAAAGTTCTCTCTCTGTCTTTTTACATTGGTAAATTTATATCCAGTGACATCTTCATGTTATGTATGTGGCAATATTCAGCACATTGCACAAACACCAGATGTAATAACTCCCGAAGTCGTTCATGTTCAACGACAAAGGAATCCATGCACTGGGGATGGGAAGTGAGAGGGCTGCGGATATTTCCAACGTGAGAGTCAGTACGCAGCCACCCCTGTGGCTACCGCATGGCGGTGCCGTGAGCCCGGCGTATGGCCTCTGTGGCAGAGTGCACGCGCACCAGGGTCAACATCTTTCCTCTTGCGCTTCGAAAGACTGACGGGACTTTTATCGAATGATCTACAGTTACAGCACACGCACATACATTCACCAAGGATCATTGCCTTCCAAACATCGTATAGATGGCCTTAGATACAGTCCTCAACTACATGATTACAGCAAATATAACCGTTAAACACATATTTCTCATGTACAGACATCTCATACATTGAACACATAGTACACACAGTGAACAATTATGTCTGTCTTCCCAGTCCAGTAGCCAGACAAATACTGAGTCATTTTGCTGCCATTTTCCCCCAGACCACCATCTTGGATTACAACATGGTTGGGGAGGAGGGGGTGGGGGAGGGGGGTGGGGGGCAACAGCGCCCTTTGGTGATGAAGTTGTGAAATAGGCCAATTGCACTCAGACCTCATGGTGAACACTTTGGATGGAGCTACTGTTTATGACAACTCAAACAGTTGAAATAAACAATGCATACAAAATAAAGACTTACGTCCATCCTATCGAGCAGCCCTGCACAGACTGAATCTTTTCCTGTCATTTCCAGGTGGGGCATAGGAGGGGAGAGGGAAGGCGTGGCAGGAGGTGGAGTTAGGTTAGTGGAGGTAGCCCAGTTTACTTATTTTCCCCCCAAACTTTGAACTCCCCACCATGACGTCACTGTGGCGTTGCCACATATATAGCCATCATATTGGATCCGCCATATTGAATAAATTTGGCAACGACGTCCTCTTGATAAACAGTAACAATCCCCTGTGTACCTCAGGCGTGAACTTAGTCATCTAACTGAATATTATCTCTATTTTTTTATAAATTCAAATTATTGGCTTTTGGTTCGTGTCATCTGGAGAGACGATACGCCTCTGTTTTTGAGGCGACTGTTCTGTCAGTTATGACGATACCAATTTAAGGACAACACAGGAACACTATCTTCATAACCTGGAACACTACAACTAGCCAGAGGATCTGCGAATAATGCTCCTAAATAATTGGCGAAACTTGTTCTATATTACGACATTTACGATATTGCAGTGCCTGTGTTATTCCGATTACGATGCAAACTTCCTTTGGACATGCATGCATACATGCACGTACAAAGGAACTTTGCATCGTAATCTGAATAGTACAGGCAGTGAAATATCATATTTATCAGATGTTCAGATGTGTGTGAATTTCTAAAGGACCAAACTGCTTAGGGCATCGGTCCCTAGACTTACACCCTACTTAAACAAACCTATGCTAAGAACAACACACACATCCATGCCCGAGGGAGGACTCGAACTTCCGGCGGGAAGGGCCGCTCAGCCCGTGACATGACGCCTCAAATTGCGCGGGCACTACGCGTGGTTCATATTTATCTGGCGATACCGGGCGAGCGACTTTCAAGTACAACGTCTAACCCGTACGGGAATATACATAACGGATGTACGAGTGCAGGTCGTAGACGCGTAGTTGACCAATTACGGAAGTTTGGGTCTGGCCGTGAGTCGTGCTCGGATAGCCAAATATTACGGCGACCGCTCGCGATAAGCGGGAAATCCGGGTTCGAGTCCCGGTCCAACACAAATTTTCATTGCCGTCATTCTATTCTACAGCTGATGGTAGTCCTTATTCGCAACTGCGAATTCATTTGATGTGTTCTACATTGTTCGCGGTGCTGTAGTATCTTACGTCCCCCTTGTAGAATATACCAAACTTCTAAAACATCCTAGCCATCTCGATAAAGATACTGTGTCGCCATCCCTTTTATCCAGTTTACTGCGTTTGTCCTTGTGGGGGAGAAGTAGGTCTCTTTCAAGAAAAGAAGAGCGGAGACACTAATTGCTGTATGCGTGGTACGCAACAACAGGGCTAACATGTTCCTCGTTAAAAGCCAACACTCAGTCGCTATGGCACAAATCGAACGATGTTCGTTGTAGTCGGTGACCGGACAATGGGGGCATAGTGGCGCAGCCTGCCGTCGTTGAACTTGGGGAATTTGCCGTTCACCGCGATATACCACAGAGCCCGCACCGCCGTAGAAACAGAGGAGTGATCAACGGCACGCCAAACGTTCCTCCATCGTATCGCCGGGTATTTATGTTCAGCCGCATGCGCCGGCGTTATCGTAGGAAGCAACGATGAAAGTCCTTCGTTCCGGGCTGCCGAATCGCTGGCACCTCTTCCCGATGGTAACTCCTGTTAACGAGGGGGGCGTGGACGTGAGCGAGCGCCGGCATAGTGTGGTCGGCGTTAACCGATGGGCGAATCGATAGGCGGCCGACTTCGTCTGTCACTGTGCCCATTAAGGGGGAACGACAGGCGACGGACGAAAATATCACTCAAACTCAGGATTTTTTTTCTCCGTACTGGAATGTAGCAGACAAATGGCGTTTGCCGCAATGAATAAAGCATACACTGAAGTTTTTATTGGAATTTTTTAATTGAAATTGGAAATTTGTGGTAAGGTCTTATGGAACCAAACTTCTGAGATCATCTGTCCCCAAGCTTGCACACTACTTAATCTAAATTAAACTACTTACGCTAAGGACAACACACACACACACACACACACACACACACACACACACACACACACACACACATGTCCGAGGGAGGACTCGAACCTCAGATTGTTATCAGAAACATAAAATTAACATATCATCCTGATCCTTACAGGTGTAATTTCAGTTCATCATAGGGATTTGCAGATTCGCGAAAAAAATTTTGGTGAAATTATAGGTATTTGAAAAAATGGCTGTTTGTGGAGACCTCTTTTCTGGCCGAAAAATACTAAATATCAACATAAATAATCGGCTACGATGAACTGAAGAGAATTCAGTTTGCTTCAAGGCATACCAAAAATCATTAAAATCGGTTGAAAATTGTAGCGTGGGCGATGACAACCATGCCGAAAAACATAGTTTTGAGAAAAACGCGTTTAACGTTTGAGAGTATTTTTATATAAAAAAAAGGACAAAGCTTCAAACTTACGGGACATCATCGATGCTTGGTCCATAATAGTTATCGCCCAGGGTACTGCATAGCCGCTTCCTGCTACTTTCACGTGATAAGCCCTCATTTTCATCCTCAAAGCCCTTTTTGTCGCTGAGCGCATCGTCGCTGGCGTCTCTGTCTTTACAGAATCGGAACATTTCATCGTCGATTTTGATTTGAAGGGCATTTGTCACGTGATTTAACGCAGTATGGCCTACATACGGCCAAATTTGAAGCAATATTGACAATTTTGCTTCGGCTGGATTTTATTTTTGGAGCGTATCTCCAAATGAGACTATCGAAACTTTCGTTCTCAATTTGAGTAAAACCGCCCAAACAACGCTCCAGCAAATCAGGTTTACACAAATTGCTATAAATGTGGATGATGGCATCGACAATGACTTGTGGCAATGGTTCAAATGGCTCTGAGCACTATGGGACTTAACTGCTGTGGTCATCAGTCCCCTAGAACTTAGAACTACTTAAACCTAACTAAACTAAGGACATCACACACATCCATGCCCGAGGCAGGATTCGAACCTGCGACCGCAGCGGTCACGCGGTTCCAGACTGTAGCGCCTAGAACTGCACGGCCACTCCGACCGGCGTGGCAATGGTGTATTGTGTTTATGACTTTTCAGTTCGCCGTTTGCTTGAGCTTCAAACGCTCACAAAATCGTTACTTTTTGGAGTTCGCGGGTAGTATTTTGGGGAATAATACTTCAATATATATATACATTCGAAAGCAGTAGCAATGTTACAAATGCTTTGCCCCAAGCTATTTCAATTGATGTGTCCTGATACGGCGGTTAAAAAACGTCGCTGAAAATGTAGAAGCCATATTATAGGCATGGAGCTTCTTTCTCCAAACGTAAAGAAAACGTGTCTGAAGTCAGTGGCAAATTGGTGGCCTTCCAGATATGGCTGTCCGTTCTCAGCTTGTCCGCGACGTGAAAATGGTTTGAACTAATTAACCGCAGCAGACAGAACCGGCATTGACACAGTTCACGAAAGTTCCGCTAAGAAACGGCATCCAAGACATAGAACACCCACAAATTTTTGTGCATAATATCTGGTATTATAATAATTTATCGAAACATTTGTTTTCACTGATAGACGAGCTTTTCGTAACTTTTATCTTCAGAAACTACAGTATTGCAAAAAGTGTGTTTTTGACAACTTCTGTCAGGAAAACTGCACTTACGAAACACTAAAAGAATTTCAAAACGCTTGCTGCTAAATACACAGATAATGAAGAGGAATTCACAGAACTGTTGTGTTGTTGTTTGCATAAGGATACGTCGCACGTCGTACGAACTTCCGTAAACAAACATACGTCACTCATAGACACAGGAACTTCACGCAGTAAAATGACAAAATGTTATTAGTATAACAGCAATGAGTAACGTAGACCAACATATTTACGAAAGGAAAAAATGTGTGACCATTCATTTTTTTGTGTTTATGAATGCAGTTTTTTCAATGTCCATGCTTATTCGGGTGCTTTTTCCACATTCTGGTTGTACGTACTCATGCTGTTTCTGCTCTCTGCAGTATCCTCCTCAGGAAATGCAACTTTCCATCTCTCATGACGGCTTGTAAAGATACAATATGGAAAAAAGTGGCTCAGAAAATAGGGGTATGAAATTGCTTTGACGAAAAATCCAGTGAAAAATATTATCTGACGTGCAGTAGTTACTTTCCCATAGGTATATCGATTACATTGGCAGACGCTACATGAGAGGCACTGTGCATCACAGAGAGATTATTGTTAAAATTCAGAGAGCGTGAGGCGGAATTAGTGGTTCTGCCTCTTTACTGTCGCACATTGAACCCTGTGACAGTGATCTTATATGATCCGTTAGTCATTCTTGTAAATGTAGTATGGTACAGCAAGCCTCAGGAAAAGTGATGGACGCCACTGTGTTTATTTATTTAATTATTTCACTGTGTAAATCCTTTCCATTATCTTCATCATGTTGCTATAAATCATACAATGGGTGTTTGTTTGATTGTGGGTTCGTCTGCTTAACAGCTGTAAGACAGAGATGCATGCCTTCCATAGTTTTTGGTGCCAGCCCAACTCTTGTGGGGATCTGTCAAAGATGCACCTGTAGCAGTAGAGTCTTCGAAGGTTGGTAGACTCCCCCTCCATCTCCGCCTCAAGGAAGAGCAGAGTTACCGTTATGGACGCTCCGTCGCTTTTCAGCATTCGGTTCCTGGTCTAGTTAGAGGGTGGACGGAAGCTGTGTTGCGCTCTGTCATGCAGTCAGAAAAAATTGAAGAGGCTGAGGTATATTATTGTTAAGATTACTAATCTGCCCTTTGTCAGTGTTATATGGTGACCATCTTTTGTAGTAATTTTACCGATAAATGCAATGGTTAGAAATTTGGTATTTTGTCGAGAGCAGGGAGCACAGTAGAATCCAGTAACATGAAGTCGATCTCGAGGTGCCTTCAGCACATTTGGTTTCTTTGAATTCTGTCAGCAATTATCTTACTTTTAATGATTAACGTAGGTTACTTTACCAAATATTAAACGAATTTTCTTTGTAGCAAGGGCCTCACTCAGTGGGTCCGATACTACCGTGTGGTCGCCACTGTACAACGAAAGATAGAAATTATAATGCGATTTCTGGTTAGGCATTTTGCGTGTGAACTGTGTGAGATGCTTAAGTAAACTGGGGTGCTAAATTCTTTGCTAATTTTTTATTTCTGGTCTGCCACTCATAGTCTCCACCCTGCTACGTGAACGGTACTGCACGGAGACTTGACCACATGTATTCTAAAGTAGGTTCGGGTAGCAAATGAGTGTGAAGTTCAATTTTGTAATAAAGCCGAGAACGATGCATATGGGTGGGTAAATATTGATTTTAGACTACCCATGTGGAGTTGGGTGAACAAATCAATGAGCAAAGGTCGTTCTAGAGGTAATTCAGTCTAGGATTTACGTGTGTCTCGTGTGAAGTTTTGATTATGTTCCGAGAACGAGCGACAAAGGTGAGTTCCAGCGTACCACTTTGACTTCCAACGTGATGTTGGCTGCGCAACCATTGCAAAATGATCATTCTTGTTGAAATTCACATTAGGACAAATTCATATGTGTGAAGAATTTAGTAGGATGTAATAAATTTTATATGAGCCTTATTTAAGAATATATTTGCCTGCTTAACCCCATGTCCCACTTGATGGTATTTCGTTGCATGTTCCCATCAAAATCAAATAGTGCCAGTAACTAAGCTCTGTTGCTATTTAATTCAAAGCATTACCAGTAGAATGAGAATGAATGACGAACTTGATGGTTACGTGACAGCAGTAGAAAGAACAGTAGCAGCATAATATACCTTCCTTGTTCTCGTGCACATCTTAAATTACGAGACCGCTACGTTAGAGACAGGCGCTAACAAGGCGGAAAAACACAATATAATGTTCTTTTTTAAATGAGTTATGGCTTGCATGTCATTGTAAACTGCATATTCAGTTGACAACCTTTGGTCTGGTAGTCTAATAATTTCAGCGTCAAAGTCACTGCTGATAGGAATCCTGATTAGTTACCGCAGTTGATGAATTAAAATCAATTAGTAAATAATTTTGGTAAAGTCATTGAAAGATTGATAATGTCTGACTGTAAGGCAAACATCCTCTAACCTCCTTGGCTGTTTGAGCACTCCCATGCGTTATTTATTGTGCATAGATTAACAGTTTATATTTCACTTGACAGCCAAATAACTATTTCGGGCTGACTCCTTTTGTTGAAATCTCAAGCATTGAATTAAGGAAGGTAGCTAAAGTAATTGGAAAGCAAGTGCATACAGTATGGAACGATCTCTCCATGATTTTGACGCATGATATCAACTACAGTCGAATGTAAATAAAGGCAAAGAAGCAAATCAAAAACGAACGATAATCGTTCATCTTGGCGCTGACTGCAGGATTTATCGAGAATACACGGATCCTTTTCGTAGAATCTGACAGGAATATACATATGTAATAATCACTTTTTTCAGGATTCATTTATTTCTGTGTTCGAGGATAACAGCGTTGTTTATTGGTTGACGCCAGTGTTGTGTTATTGTGAATTTTCGGTGTTAATTTTAAGGAATATGCGTGAAACAAGTGTCGTAAAAATTTGTTTACAAAAGAATAGTTTAGTGGGAAGATTTTCGGTAACTGATTTGTGCAACGTGAGAAGTTAGCATTTCGGCGGGAGAGTTGGTTCTGTTATGAGTATTGTAACAAGGTGGAGGCTCGAGCACTATGGGACTCAACATCTTAGGTCATAAGTCCCCTAGAACTTAGAACTACGTAAACCTAACTAACCTAAGGACATCAGACACACCCATGCCCGAGGCAGGATGCGAACCTGCGACCGCAGCAGTCCCGCGGTTCCGGACTGCAGCGCCAGAACCGCTAGACCACCGCGGCCGGCAACAAGGTGGAGCGCTAAAAGTTGCACCAATAAGGATAAAGTGACTTCCGGAAAAGCGAGACAGGTGAGTGACGCAGGGATGTGCGTTCTTGAAACGCTATCAGACGTATCGTAATCAGCTGGTACCTTGAAGGGCTAAAGAAACTGGAACACCTGCCTAATATTGTATAGGGCCCCGTGAACACGCAGAAGTGCCGCAAAACGACGTGAAATGGACTGAACTAACGTCTGCAGTAGTATCGGAGGTAACTTACACCATGAATCTTGCAGGGCTGCCCATAAATCCGTAAGAATACTAGGGGGTGGAGATCTTTTCTGAACTGCACGTTGCATCGCAGATATGTTCAATAATGTTCATGTCTGAGGAGTTTGGTGGCCAGCGGAAGTGTTTAAACTCATAAGAGCTTTCCAGAAGCCACTCTATGCCAATTCGGGACGTGTGGGGTGTCGCAGTGTCCTGCTGGAATTGCCTAAGTCAGTCAGAATGCACACTGGGCATGAATGGATTCAGGTGATAAGACAGAATGCTTACGTACATGTGACCTGTGAGAGTCGTATCTAGAGTATAACGGTCCTGTATCACTGCAACAGCACACGCCCCACACCATTACAGAACCTCCACCAGCTTGAACATTTCCCTGCTGACATGCAGGGTCCATGGATTCATGAGGTTGCCTCCATACCCGTACACGTCCATCCGGTCGATACAATTTGAAACGAGACTCGTCCGACGGGTGACATGTTTCCAGTCATCAGCAGTCCAATTTCGGTGTTGACGCGCCCAGGCGAGAGGTAAAACTTCGTGTCGTGCAATCGCATGTGTGGGCTGCTCGGCCCCGAAAGCCCATATCGATGATGTATCGTTGAATGGTTCGTACGCCGACACTTGTTGATTGCCCAGTATTGAAATCTGGAACAATTTGCGAAAGGGTTGCACTTCTGCTACGTTGAACTATTCTCTTCAGTCTTCGTTGGTCCCGTTCTCGCGGGATCTTTTTCCGGTCACAGCGATGTCGTAGATTTGATGTTTTACCGGATTCCTGATATTCTCGGTGCACTCGTGGGATGGTCGTACGGGAAAATCCCCACTTCATCGCCACCTCGGAGATGCTGTGTCCCATCGCTCGAACGCCAACTATAACACCATGTTCAAACTCATTTAAATCTTGATAACCTGCGATTGTAGCAGCAGTAACCGGTCTAAAAACTGCGCCAGACACTTGTTATCTTATATAGGCGTTGCTGACCGCATCACCCTATTCTGCCGGTTTACATATCTCTGTATTTGAATATGCATGCCTGTGCCAGTTTCTTTGGCGCTCCAGTGTTTAACACGCAGGTAGCTGGGCAGGGAATGGTACGGCCTCGGCCGACCCCGAGTCTGCACCGTTCACCGTGCAGCTTTGAGCCGGAAACGAAACGGCCACGACTCACGGTGTGTTGCCTGCAGGCGTGGACATAGAAGATAGAATCAGCGTTCTATCACTTTCACAGGCGGAATCACTCATGCTGTTTTTGCAGCGAATGGATATGAAGTTGAACACGGTTTTTGATAATCGGGATAAGTCATTCAATGAGCGTTTTGATAACCAGGCAGTATTGTTAAATAAAAAGTTTGTGGATCATGCAAAATAACTGAATCAGCTGTTTAATGAACAAGACAAAAGATTAGCAGAATATAATACCAGGGAAGATACGATAATTGCAGAAAATCATGTCACGACCTCAACGATGCAGAACGCCGTAAAAGAAATTCAACAAACTGTTAGTGATATGAGCGAACGCATTGAAAACTGGTTCGCCGCCTTAGAGCAAGATCTGTTCGTTCGTGAAGGCGTCTTAATTGGGAAAGGTTTAGTTATAGAAGTAGTGACGGAAATATATTTCGAACAAAATAAGGTGCTCGAACATGGTTGTCAGCAATTAGAGCCACAAGGAGTTGCAGTACAAACACAAACTAGACAGGCAAACAAAGTCGTTGGCAGACTGGAAGAACTTGATAAGGCCGTTGAAGAAATTACGTCAGCCAGCAGCAGTGAGTGATAGTCAAGAGGTACAGTCATTACTGCGGATTCAACAAGCACAAATCGAGATAAATAACCGTAATCATGAAGCTTTGGCGGGTTTGGGGCAGAATAATCGAAACGCGAGTGGTAGTTGTGAGATTAATGTAACTGATAATAGTGATGTGAGTAATTCGAATAAGAGGACACGTAGTAAGGCAGAGAACATTAGACATTTGTGTAACATAAGGAGATCGTCTAAAGAGGCAGCTCCATCAAAACATAGCAGTAATATAGACACTGATGAGGAGGAATGTAGACGTTATTTCGTGTCAACTGAATTAGGCAAAGTATCCAGATGCGAATAAGAAGCAATACCGTCGCAGTTGCAAAATACGCCTCCTAAATCCTGGGAAGATGCTATAAAAATAAGTTTGTGCGTGGTAATTTATGCGAAGAAGCGAGTGCAAGAAAGCAAATCGTATTACGCGATTGCGTCACGTATGACGGACTTTTGCAGAGCATTCTTACAGGAATTTTGGAGTTCAAAAGCATACAAGACAGAATAAAACTTAGCATATAAATGAAAGAAAATTGTAATGACACTAGGGATCGAGATCCAATGAAATTTTTTCGTAATATGGTGAAGGTGAACTAGTATTTCATGCGCCTTATGAGGCTACAGAATTAATTAGGATTTGTTTAACAAATTTACCGCCTAAACTGTGAAAAGAAATAATAATTGTAAGGCGAAACATGTAAGACGTAGTACCATTTCAACACCTGTTATAAGAATTGAGTAATGAATCGAGTTAAGCTCGTCACATGAAGTACGAAGAGACTCACCATTACAACCTCTACACCCTTTCTTGCCCCGTCTCCTGCTCCCGCTCCTGCTCCTGCTCCCTCTCCAGCTCAGCAAACCCCTTCGACCTCTTCTGATCCCTTCCCTCCCCTTCCCCCATCCCCACCACTACATCAGCTCCTCCGGCCCCCACCAGGGTGGTCGCTCGAAGGGCCACTACCCACGCCACCATCTCACCATCACCGGGACCTGCCTCCTCCTGCCATCTCCCAGGCGCTCCCATCCCTCAACCATCCTCTCACCCCTCCATTGCGGTTAAGCGCCCTAGCGCATCCCTTGCCCCCTCCAACCCTAAAAAGTCGCAACCTCTTACTCCTCCCCCACCCCCTGATGCCATGGACGTCACGCCTCCCGCTTGCTCCTCCTCTACTCTCCCCACAGCCTCCTCCTCTACCTCTGCCTACCAGTAAGTCCTATCCAATCCTGATCCATCCCTCCTGGAAGCCTATAACTATACCATTCTTCTCCGGAAGTACTACCCTAGTGCCCCTGTCTCCCTCCTTACCCCCCGTAGGGACTCTGTCCTTATCTCCTCTCCCAGCCCCACCCTCCATACCGATATCCTGGCCAGAATCCCCCGTATCCACTTTGGTCCCAATGCCTCCCTCACCCCTGCTCCATCCTCCCCCTCCTCTCACCAACCTTAACTCCTGTGCCGCCAGCTGACCCTCACCACCATGATCACTCGGCTTAGCCCAGGAGGAGGAGGTGTTGGCGGAGCTTAACACTCATCCCAACCTTGAAATCCGCCGTATCCATAATTCCACTGGCCCTACCTTCTTCATGTGGGTCTTTTCAGAATCCGCCCCCTCCATTGACCATCTCATCAAAGAGGGCACCCTGTTGTTTAACCGCCGCTACAAAGTCGACCCTTCCTGTTCCACTCACCAGTCCGTTCGCTGCCAGAAGTGCCTCCAGTACAATGCGCACCGAACATCTGAGTGTTGCAAGGCCCCGTCTGCCCTCATTGCAAACAGGAACATTTCCTCTGGCAGTGTCCTAACCTTGAATCCCCCCCCCCCAACCTGTAACACCTGTAGCCTTCCTCAACCCACCTACTCCCAAAAATGTAAGGTCCGGCCCCCTCCCGTCTCTCCCGAACTCACTGTCCCCATCCATCCCATTGATGATTCCACCCCTCCTGGTAACACCCTTCGCCCCCTCCCCACAGCTGAAGACATCATCAGATTCGTCACCATTGTCCTGCAGAATATCCACCCCTTTCAGCATCCCCATACCCTCCAACAGATCTCTCTAACTGCCTGTTCCATCTTTCACCTCAACACCTTTGCCAACTACTCCCATAACCTAGCCCACTTTACCTTCTCCGTCCTTGACATCCTCGTTTAAACTGCACCATGCCGTGACAGCACTGTATCTTGTTCAATAACATCCACTCCCTTCCCGTTAACAAGAACCTCCTTATGCATACCCTCACAACCCACCGCATGGATGCCTTCCTCCTGAACGAAAACTTTCTCCAGCACCAACATCCCGTACACATGTCGCCTTACCTCCTTCACCGCTCCGATAATCCCCTCCCGATAGCACGTGGTTTGGTAGCCATCGGCCACCACCACCAGATCTCTGTTTGGCTCCAGCCCCTCCTTCCCAACCCCTTGGAACATCTGATCCTCAGTCTCTTCTTCCCCAGTATTACCATTACCTGTGCCACCATCTATGTCTGCCCCTCTGCCCCTATTCCTTTCGACTTCCCTTCCCACATCGAACGTACCCTCTCCTCCTATGTCATTGCCGCCGACCTCAATATCCACAGTCATTCTGCCGCCCACCTACGGCGGTAGCATCGGTTCCTATCCACCCTCCAAGGTGACCTCGTTCCCATTCCCCAGCACACCCGCCCTGAATCCAATACGACTGCCATTGTCATCCTGGCCTCCCCTAACCTCCTTGGCCGCATGATGGTGTATGTCCTTGACCCTATTGGCAGTGACCATCTCCCTGTCCTCCTCACCATATCAGACAGTCATCACTCCCATCCCGACCCTTGCATTGACCCTCCCCCAAAATATGTCAATGACTATTCCTGTGCTGACTGGAATGCCTACTGCGATACCTTCACTACCCGGATCGATAGCCAACCCCTCGTCTACCACCGCCCTGATGATATTACCCGTGCTGCCTCCTTTCTCTAGCAGACCTTGTCTGAGGTGGTGGAGGCCCACATCCTTACCGTCGCCATCCACCTACACTGTCCCACTTTACCCCCACAGCCCGTCCTCCCCCTCTGTGAATCCTGCCGTCACTACTGTGCCTTCCTTCACATGCGTGACCAGGACACACTACGATGCCACCAGCAGCTCCAACGACACGTCCAAAACTTGCTCGTGGCTAAGAAAGGCCAGGACTGGCGACAGACATGCACCCGTCTTAATGCTACCCTCCCTATCAACTCATCTAAGTACTGGTCAGCCTTTCGCCACCTTACCAGATCTAAACCCCCCCTACCACCCTCTCCTTCATGATGACCACCCCTTTCCTGATAACCTTAGTAAGGCCAACCACTTTCCTTCTTACCTCTCCAATGTCTTTACCATCCCTGACGATCCCCAGTTCAATTACTCCCTCTTCCCTGATGTCTGCGATCGAACTGACACCTCTGCCCTCCACTCGCTCCTGGCTTTCAGTACTTGGAGAACATTACACACACTGAACTCAATGCCCTGATCACTACTCAAGATCTCATCTCTACACTCCGCATGAAATGGAACACTGCTCCCAGTCACAACAGTGTTACCTATTGTCATCTCCATTAAGCTCATGCCTCCTTCCTCTCCACCCTGGCCTGACTTTATAATGTTGTCTTGTCCACTGGCTTCTACCCTGACCTGGATCCTGATGTCCCTCAAACCTGACAAACCACCATCCGCTGTCCCCTCTTACTGTACCATCAGCCTTACCTCGGTCTTCAACAAGGTCCTGGAATCCATCCTCACCCAACACATCCACCAGCATCTACACCAACACCGCCTGCTTCCCGCTACCCGATGCGGCTTTCGCCGGCCTTCTCTGACAATGACCTTCTCCTCCACCTCATTCACCTCCTCTCCAAACAACTCAACTCCTGTCGCTCTGCCATCTTCCTCTCCCTCGACCTTGAATGTGCCTACAACCATGTATGGCATTCCGGTCTCCTCATCAAACTCCAAACCTTCGCCCTTCCTATTAACTACATCCGTCTGATCGCCTCCTTTCTTTCCCACCGTCCTTCCTATATCACCATCCATAACACGGATTCCTAAACCTTCTACCCCTCCGCCGGTGTGCCCCAAGGTTCCGTCCTCTCCCCTCTTCTCTACCTTCTGTATACGGCGGACATGCCGCCGCCTTCACCCCCCATTCACCTTCTCCAGTACACCAATGACACTGCCTTCCTTGCACTCGCCCCCACCCTGCAACACTCCCAACACCTTCTCCAATACCATGTTGATCGGTTCACCATTTGGTGTAATCAGTGGCTGCTCAAGGTCAATCCTTCCAAAACCCAGGCAATCATTGTAGGCAAAACCACCCCTTCCTTCCGCCTCCTTGATTTTTATACCACCATCTATGGCTGTCCCATTCAATTCGCTCCAACCCTCAAGTACCTTGGTGTTAACCCTGACCAATCACCTTTCCTGGAACCCACATCTCCGGACGATCCAAGCCAAGGCACATTCCCCACTCTGCCTCCTCAAACTCCTTTCTGTCTGCACATGGGGTCTGGACCCCTCCACCATCCTCCACACTTATAAATCCCTCATCCGCCCCATCCTCTGCTATGCCCATCCCGCCTGGATCTCTGCACTTCCCACCTACTATATATCCCTCCAAATCCATGAATGCCATGCCCTCCACCTTGCCTATCGCATCCGTCTCCCATCCCCCAACCTATACGACTCGATTCCCTTCCCACACCTTCTCCTTTTCCTCGAATGGATACGGATCCTTTACACCTTCTGCAAGCTGAATCCCCCACACCCGCTTGTCTCTCCATTCCTCACTCAACACTGCCCACTGCTGTGCCTATATTCTTGCATCCCACCTGCTCTCTATCTTCACACCCTCCATACCATTTCCAAGGTGACTTCCACCAACTCCCCCTCCCTGATGATGTCCTTGTCCCGTCCATCTATCCCTCCTACCAGCTCTGACTCTCCCCTCCCATTCCCCCTCTTTTTTCCCCCAGGCTCCCTCTCTCCCTCCTCACCTTCCTTTCCCCCCTCCTCTCTCCCACGTATCCCGCTTCCACCCCTCTCCCCGGGCTTCCAAACCCCTCCTCTCTTCTCCCCCCTGCTCTCCCTTCTTTCTCCCACTGCCTCCAACCCCCCCTTCCTGCCCTCCTACCTGTCCGTTTGACCTGGAGGCAGCCCCTCCCCCCCTTTCGTCAGCGTGAGTGAGTGCTTCGCCGATGATCATCGCCAGTATTTTCCGTGCGTCAGTGTCTCTCCGTTTGTGTACAGTGTCTTCATCAGTGTTTTCTCCCATGTTCGTGTCTCCACCTGGACGTCTTGATCTGTTTTCTACTGGTGCCACCCTTCATTACAGTATCTTCCGTCGAACGACTTGTGATCTGTTGTGCCGTGTCATCTTGTATTTACCATGTTTTTTATGTTTTCTATGCCTTCCGTGTTTTTATGTTGTGTCTTTTGGCCGAAGAGCGGCGTATGTAGGCCGCTGCCGGCCCGCCTCAGCTGAGGCATGAAATTGCAATAAGGGAAAAAAATAGATAAGCAGTAAGCCTCTCATCTATCCACGAACAGCTCGTAGCTGGTGGAGTCCGCTGACAATATTATATCTCCATTTTCCATTTCTATTACGAAAAATCCATTAACAGGTCTTTGTTACGAAGAAATGCCTGAAGTATTGCTGCATTTACTCGCGTCGGAATATCATGACAAGAATCAGTTCTTCCGAATACGCAACCGAATTGCACTAGACCTAACAAGGACAAGGCCGACTAATCTGTCTGTCTGTTCGCGAAGTATCTTTTCGGCACAGACGACCAGACTGATGTTTAATTCAGTTTTCCTAGTAGCATGGTTCCCTAATTCTAGCAGAACTATGTAAATACCTCTCTCCAGTAGCAAGATAAGAAGAAAATGGAGCGTATTGAGGTATTATAATGCGTCGCATCTGATACAAGGCAAATATACAAGGTAGACTGAAGCGACCACATGAAGACAGAATATTTATGAGTTGCTTAGTTTGCGGCGATAACATACAACAGAGACAGCAGGTTACACTCGTGATACTAGCATTATTTTCCCACGCAAAGCTTGCTAAATGACACGCAAATTTTAGCAGAGTAGCATTAAATTTAATGTAGGCGTAACGAAATTTTCGGAGTCTGCATTCACATTCTCAAAAGCTATACAGCTTCGCCAATCTGTCATTAATTTATGTCGCCAGTCCTGTCGTTTCTGCTATAACTTTCGTATGGGTACATCAGCAAGGATAGGTCGGTCGCCTATATGTCAGTGTGGTAAGTATGCAGAATTTATATTTCTCCTTTCGCTTTTTGTTAGTTCTCACATTAGAACCAAGAGTTTGATACATAACAGTTTACATCTTTAACTTTTACAGCTGTATCTCTGGATTGGTTTCGCCATTTACCGAAAACGCAGACGAGTGGCGTTCCTATGCTGACAGTCAGAATGGGAACCCGCCAAGAATAGAATATGCAGAAAATAAGTCCGAAGAATAGCGGCGCGTTTTGTCACGGATTCCTTTGGTGAGCACGGGAGTTACGGAATTGTTCATCAAACTCCAGTGGCAGATGCTACCAGAAAGGCGTTTCGTATCACGGAGAAGTTTCAGTTGAAACTCCGAGAGCGTAGGTTTCATGAAGAGTCAGGAAACATACTACCTCTTCCCGTTACATCTCTCGAAATGTGTAAGATGTGGAAATGAGATAAGAAACAGAGCTCATTTGGATGCTTACCAACAGACGTTCTTTCCACTCAGCTTTCACAAATGGAGGAGCAAACGGGGAGAATTAACTTGAGGTGGACTACGCAGTGTGCATGAAGATGTGCATGGGCTGGACAAAAACATGTAAACACCAAAAACACAACGCATTTCCATGCCTACTACCGCACAGGAAACCCGTTGGCATTCTAAACAGCTTCCAGCGGTCACGGAATGCGTAAACACAAAATCTGTGTGGTTTTCAACGGAATTATTCTTGCAAAGTAGTGGGTAACGATGATGGCGGTGGACAGCCATCACGCACTCTTTTGTCCAAACTACACCCCAAATGCTCAATGATACTGAGATCTGGTGACTGTTGTGGCGAGGGGTGTCGTGAATCACAATAGAGCAGCGATTAGCAGTCCCACAACACTTTATTACATAGTCACAGAACATACAATATAACAAGTCAAAGATACATTGTCCTAAGAGTAAACAAACAGTCTCTCACTTGCGAGAAGTACATCACTCTGTGACATCCTCCCCACCCTGGTCGACCTCCAAAGGTACGGCCAGCTGCACAGGACGACTAATGATGTGAACTTCTGGTGTCCGGAGTATTATCGTCCTTACCCTGCCGTCTCTTCCTGGTAGTACCTTTTCTATCCTGGCCTTCTTCCACATATGTCGCGGACGAATGTCGTCTTGGATCAGAACGATGTCGCCAGTGCGAAAGAGGATGACTCGTCTCGATGGGTGTTTAACTTCATGGTAGTTCCGGAGCTCCAATAGGTATTCTTTAACCCAACGATTCCAAAAACTGTCACAGAGTTGCTGTCTCAGTCGGAATTCCTTTGTTAAATTCGTGCTCGCTGAAGGCTCTGGTTCCGTCGGAATAGTCGTAAGTTTTTCTCCCGTCAGAAAATGGGATGGTGTGAGTGCATCACAATCATCTCCTGGTGTGATGGGCCTGGAGTTCACCGCGGCTTCAATACTGATCAAGGTGGTGTTCAGTTGTTCCTCAGTGAGCTTTGCGAGTCCCAGTACCTTCCGTAGGCAACGCTTTATAGTGCCCACCATTCTTTCCCACCATCCTCCCCACCAAGCCGCACGGGAGACAATGAATTTCCAAGTAATACCGTGGTGGGCGAGGAACTGATAAGATTTTGTGGTGGTTAATGCCTTCCAAAGTTGGGCTAGTTCCATATTCGTGGCGTGGAATGTTTTCGCGTTATCTGTATATATCGTGTGGGGTAGTCCGCGTCTTCCGGCGAATCGCTGAAGTGCCATAAGAAACTTGTCCGTTGACAAGTCTGTACAGAGTTCGAGGTGGACAGCTCGTGTGGTAGCACATGTGAAAAGAGTGATATATGACTTGTGCGTTTCCTTCCCCACTTTGATGAATAGTGGGCCAGCAAAGTCTATTCCGGTTACAGCAAATGGTTTGGCAGGTGAAACTCGTTCAGGTGGCAGCGGTGCTTCGATCTGTTGCCCTCGTGGATTCTTCAAGATCTTGCATGTGAGACATGAGTATAGGATTCTTTTGATGGCCTGACGAGCTCTAAGGATCCAAAATTCGGTTCGCAGTTCGGATAGTACAGAACGAACACCAAAGTGATGAAGGCGGATGTGTGTCTCTCGAATACCAATTGTGTGAAGTGGTGTGAACCGTCAAGGAGTACAGGATGTTTTTGTTCCCTATTTAGGCTAGTGCACTGCAGTCGACCTCCTAGACGTATCAGTCCATCTTCTAGGAAAGGATTGTATCGTGCGATTTTTGACTCTCTTGGCAGTGGTAAGTTATTCTGAAGTGCATGTAATTCGTTGGGAAGGAATCTCTCTGGCCCACTCGAATCCAATACATTTTGGCAGCTGATAATTCGGTGGCTGTAAGTTCTCCTGAAGATTTATCCTTCTGACGAATGTTGTGTAGGAAACGGAGAGTCCATGCTGTGATACGAATGAGCTTCTAGTACGAGCTGAATTTAAGTAAGTTCAAAAGGCTGGTTGGCGTAGATATCGACAAAACTTGGCTCTGGGTTTTCTTCCTCTTTTCTTCGGGAGGAAGTCGTACCATCGTTGGAGTATCGTTGTTTGGCCAGCATTCAGGAGGGCGTGTAAGCCAAGGCGGCCCATGCCACCAAATATCCAGAGAATTCATTTGGTAGCCGAGGAGTCCACGTGAGAGGTGGTCAGCAGGATTGTCTGGTCCTGGGCAGTGTTTCCATTGCGTGGGAGTCGTGTGTGTTTGTATCTCAGTTACCCGATTACAAACAAAGGTCTTCCATCTGTTAGGATCACAGCGAATCCAACTTAGTGTTATTGTAGAATCCGTCCACAATATCGCATGGGCAATTTTAAAGTCTGTTGCACGGCAAAAGTAACACAATAGTCTGGTCCCAACTACTGCCGCTAAAAGTTCGAGTCGAGGCAATGTCACCTTCTTAATAGGAGCAAGTCTGTTCTTGCTACAGACTAAATGGGTTACGACGTCATCATCTAAGACAGTACGAATGTACAAAGCTGCTCCATATGCCTTTTCCGAGGCGTCACAGAATACGTGCAGCTGAGAGTCTCTTCCATGAGCTGTAGCAATCCATCTAGGGACACGTATATGTGACAATGAAGGTAAGCTAGATATCCAAGCGCGCCATCGTGCCCCTAAGTCCCAGGGCATAAGTTCATCCCAGCCAATTCCTCGGCACCATGTGTCCTGGAATAGCAATTTCCCAACAAGAGAAACTGGGGAAAACAGTCCGAGTGGGTCATAGAATTTAGCCGTACATTGTAAAAGGAGTCGTTTGGTGGCTGGCTCTTCTGACGACCTTCTGATGATTTCGCTAGGATCGATACAGAAGTAGTCACCTGCGGTGTTCCAGTCTACACCTAAAACTTCAGTCTGGGTGTGGATTTCTCGCCCTTCTGCCCTCCAGATAGTGTGGAGTTGTTCACAGTTGGTAGCCCATTTTGATAAGGGGAGACTGATCAATTTCATTAGGGTTACAAGTTCATATTATATAGTTATCACCAAATTATCACCTTCTACTGAGATCACAAAATCGTCCATGTATGCAGTCTTGTTTATAAGTGGCGCTACGGTGGGAAATGCTGTCATACACTTGTCGGCAAGTTCTCTTAGTGTTGCAGAAAGTAAAAATGGGCAGCAGGTCAGGCCGAATGGGAGTCTGTTAAAACGGTATTCTGTTAGTTCGTCCGTCGTTTGAAGATTTCCTGTTTGATCCTGGCTAATTTTGAACCAGAAAAATCTGGTCAAGTCTTTGTCCTTTTCGCTCAAGGTTAATTGAAGGAAAGCTTGTGTGATGTCCGCGACGATAGCCGTAGAATATAATCTGAAACGCAGTAAAGTTTCCAGAATCTCTGGTAATAGGTTCGGTCCTACTTCTAATACCTCATTCAGAGAAGGTGCATTGTTTTCGTGAGATGAGGCGTCAAAGACTATTCTCCACTTAGTGGTTCCGTATTTCTCCTTCCTCACTGCATGATGAGGGAGATAAAATAGCTCCTTTCCTGAGAGTGGGGTGGGAGCGACCTCTACTTGCCCCTTCGTAATGTAGTCTAGCATAAGATCGAAATACATTTGCTTAAATGTCTCTTGACGTTGAAATCTTTCCCTGAGCTGCTTGAATCGTTTTTCCGCGATAGGTCTGTTACTCGAAAGCACTTTATGTTGCATTTTGGGAAGTGTAACGACTGCTCGATGATCCTTTATAGAGAAAGATGCTCTAAACTCTTCAAGAAGTCTCGTATCCTTGTTGTTCACAGGTAGATCCTGATCGGCAGTAATCCCTATAGTTTCCAAGTCCCAAAAGCGTCTGAAATCATTGTCAGAGTGCAGAGGAGATCGGTCAGTCTGAGCAAAATTTACCACGGTTGCATGCACACAGGCTTGTGACTTGTTACCACTAAGTATCCAGCCAAACAGAGAAGGAACTAACACTAAGGTTTCAGAGATGCGTATGGGCGAATTGTGCTTCACTATCTTCCAATAAAAATCGCCTCCTACAAGAATCTCCACGGGAAGATCTTCTGTTGAATCGGTTTTCGGATCTGCTAGCGTAATCTTACGGGCATCTGGTAAACTCTTTATATGTTGTGGAACTGAAGGCTGGTGAGAAATAACGTGAGTACTTTCGAAGGCAGTAAGTGGCACTGAAGAATTCTGCCAAAGCCCCTTCATATTAAACCGAACAAGCCTGCGGTGGCGTGGGCGTGTAGGGTTTGATTCAAAGGAACAAACGGTTAGTTCTTGTCGGTCTACCGTTTGCAGTTTCAGATCATCAATCAGCGATTTCGCTATGAAGCTGGACTGACTACCTGCGTCCAGTAGACATCGCGTTGTCCTGCTCAATCCTGTAGGTCCTGAGACGCATACTTGAGCTGTCTGAAGTTACGTATATCCGTGAGGAGCGACAGATACCTTTCCCACGGAGGTAACGTCTGTCTGACCCGCAGGACCCCTAATATCCTTTCGTTCCTCACAAATGGACTTATGATGCAGTCTTTTACAGTTAACACACCGAGCCTTTTCTTTCTTTTTGCAATTTGACACTTTGTGGCCACGTTGAAGACAAAGAAAGCATCTGTTTGCTAGTTTCAATTTATCTATTCGATCATTAACGCGTAAGATCTTCTTACCGTCAGATTCACAAAAGACGCATAATGGTTCCTTTACGCTGGTATCCTTCGGAGTCGATCTTTTAGATTTCGCGTGTACGTGAAGTGTGGACGCTGTGGGAAGGTTACCGTTACTAGAAGTGCTTGAAAATTCACCGCGTATCTTCTGCGTGGTAAGCGCCCCGTCGACTTCCTCGTTCAGAAACTCCATCAGTTGCAAAATGTCCCCTTCGGATATTCCTGTACGCTTGGCGTGAATTATCCAGCGGCGGCATATGTCATCCGGAAAGGCGCGTAAAATTTTCGGCGCGAGGACTCGACCGTATCCGTTCACGTCTTCCCCAAGTGCCCGGAGAGCTTGAATACGTCGCTGGCATTCAATGAATGTTGAATTAAGTTCCTCTGGGGTGGACAGCTTAATTGGTTTTATGGCTTCGAGATAATCTAAGTGGGCTTGAATTATTCGATCCTTGTTGCCATAACGCGCTCGGAGAATCCTCTTCGTTTCTGCGTACATCTCGGCCGTCACCGCAATACCGTCCACTAAATGCTTTGGTTCTCCGGAGAGATAGCCGCGAAGAAAAATGTGTTTATTGATTGTAGTTACCGTCGGATCTTTGTCAACCGACTGCTCAAACTGCTCCCAGAATCGCGCCCATGTTTCAATATCGCCTGAAAAAGGCTCAAGTTTGATCGGCGGAAGTTTTACTGAAGCTGTGGGAACACTCATTGTTACAGATTGTGCCGGCGGATTATCGGGAATCTTTATGTCTGCTACCGATTTCGCAAGCTGTTTCTCTATTTCGTGAGACAATCGGGAAATTGTGAGTTTCGCGGTGTCTATATAATCTTCGCATTTAGGAACATCTTCTTCGTATTCGTCATCGTCTAACAACTCGTGAATATCCTCATCTAATTTAACGAGGCGGTCCAGAACGCCTCCCAATCTGTCATTGTAATATTTATAATCCGCGATTTCCGATGTGTCGGACAACCTTGCAACTTCCGCCACGAGTCGCGTAATGTTTGCTCTTTCTCTCGTTTTCTCTTAAGAGAGTGTAATTGCGCTTCTGGTTTATGGTCTGGCACGTCCATTCCGTCCGATTACTCGAAAGTTTAAAGCAGTGTCGGCTAGCGATCAGCTGGTCCTAGTAAGGCGTTATCTTTGGATCGCTATTCGAAGTAGTTCAATTGATGGTCGCTAGATGACAGCACTAGTCATAAACAATATGTAGGCGTAGCGTAGGATCTGATAATTCGTTAAAGCGCTAATCGAACAGCTACAATAGCAGTACACAGCGGCAATAATGTAATCAGTTGCCTTTACAAATGGCACTACAAAACATGTTGCGTGATAATTCAGTTGAACTTAGCTGTGTATGATGGCGGTTGTCGTCGAAGAGCTTGTTGCGTGGTGTAACAAATCGCTGCAGTAAACCCCGTCGTAGTATTGCCGCGTGACGTGCGTCCAGAATTCATGTTTCACAACGGCAATCGTGGAAATTGTCTCGGGCAAAGTCTATTCCCGGGTTTCGGCACCAAACTCTTATGTCGTGAATCACAATAGAGCAGCGATTAGCAGTCCCACAACACTTTATTACATAGTCACAGAACATACATATAACAAGTCAAAGATGCATTGTCCTAAGAGTAAACAAACAGTCTCTCACTTGCGAGAAGTACATCACTCTGTGACAAGGGGAGATGCGGCAGTTCATTCTCGTGCTCACAAAACCTGTCCTCGATGTCTCTTGCTGTGTGAACAGTGGCCCTGTCTTCTTAGACCACAGCAGCGTCACTGGGGAGCAAACGTTGTACCATGGGATGGGCCTGATCGGCGAAAATGCTCACATATTACCTCAGCAATAATGCGACCTGGACAGTAACCATGGGGCCCATGAAATAACACGATATGACTACCCAGATCACCACCGAACCCCCGCCATGTTTCACTCTTAGGACATAAATTCGGCCAGAAGTTGGAAACAGTGGGTGAAAGACACATCCGACCGAATGAATGTTTTCCATTGCTCCGTAGTGCAGGTTTAATGGCTTCGGCCTCACGTTTTCCTGTTGCTAGCATTTGCATCACTGAGGAGTGATTGTGGAATTCTAGCTCACCCTCCAACCCTGCTTATGCATGACTCTTAAAGCTGTCGTCCTGTTGTCTTTCGTCACAATCCTCTTCTATGACCGTCTGTCACGATCACTCAACAATTTCGTCCGCGTTGTGACTTAGCGGATCATGTTTTTCCACTTTCCCTGTATGCGGTATAAATCTTCGATACGGCGCCTCTTGAAACACCAAATACTTCAGCTCCCTTGATTACGTAAGCACGTAGCATTCGAGCACCAAAAATTTGCCCCCGTTTGAATTACCTTACCCGGGTTCCCGGGTTCGATTCCCGGCGGGGTCAGGGATTTTCTCTGCCTCGTGATGACTGGGTGTTGTGTGATGTCCTTAGGTTGGTTAGGTTTAAGTAGTTCTAAGTTCTAGGGGACTGATGACCATAGATGTTAAGTCCCATAGTGCTCAGAGCCATTTCTGAATTCCCTTAGCTCCAACAAAATGTACTCACAACTACACGGCACACCGTTATGACCACGACTGACTCTTGTAACATACTGAGGTCATTGCTCAGGTGGTGTTCGTGGTCAAATACAACAGCGCACTCTTGTATATGTGGTCTAGAAATTGAACTCTTGTTCTCTGGAACCTTCTTTTATTCGCTCCATATGATGCAGGGCGTACCTATTCAGTTTCTTATGTCGTCTGACTGTGATTTTTTTCCCCCGTTTCTGTGAGAGATACTGTGCTCGGCAGGTGGACGCTACAACCGGGACAGTGCCTCAGCACGCCGACGTGGTCCGTGCCATACAGTTCTGTTACTGCAAGAGCTGCGACTGGAGCACTTGTGGCACGTATGGCGAAGCTGATACGGAAGATGTGGAGCGTTGCTTCCGTGTCAGGAGCTTCCTGTTCTCAACTGTATCCGATAAGACAGCAACGAAGCAACGTTGTTTCCCGTGGAAATGGATTCGACACAGTTGACATTAATCACCTTTCAAAGGCTGGGTTAATGATATCTACTATGGCAGACAATGGTAAGCACTAATTTAATGGGATGGATTTCGTAATTTTTTAATAAAAATATATACTTTTGAGTCAATTATTTTGTTTTGATTTAATTTCTATCCTCGTAGATGACTTTTCTCTTTCAAATTTATTCATTTCGCCAATATTTGTGTCTACGCATTCAGTACTAAAACTTTCGTGACTCGATTAATAACAAATAGAAAAAACATAAAGATGTTGGTTTTAATGCTTCAGGTGTTCTACATAGTCTCCGCACACTGGAGTACGACCCACAGAACCTTCATACAACAATGTCAGAAAAATCCTTCTTTGGGACATCATTCAACTCTCGCGTCACATTAGATCGAATTCTGTTATGTCGTCAAAGCGTTAACCTTTCAAGTGAATTTCTGCTCTTTGTCTTTTTATAGTAGGTCTGTAATTATGGTATCAAGTCTCGTCAACTCTTATGGCTTTTTTCCATAAAAGAATTTTCCGACTTTTGCTTTTCAGTCAAGTCACGGAAGCCGTGCACGCATCGTCATTTTGTTCGCAAGTCAATGTGAGCGGAACAGTCTTTGCACACATTTTTCTCTACTTTGAAACATTCCAGAGTATGTCTTGAACATCTGATAAGAGATGTTGCGATTTGTTATACAACGTTGACACACTACGGTCGCACGTCCACCAATTAAACCTGCTTGTTCACAACTGACTGGTCGAATGCATCTTTTGTTTATAATTGCTAGTTCAAGCTACCATCGTTGTTACTGCGTTGACGTAGCTTATACGCCAGGAATAAAGATCAAACATACAAGAAATACTGATTGTACTGGGAACGTGGTTTGCTCAAAAGTCAAGGATGGAATTAAAGAAGGGCGTAGCACTACGAGCGCAGCTCTGCAGAGGCCGCCACTGCGTCATAAGCGGGCCGCAACATCGTTGCAGCCACTTAGCCGAAATTAAGTTGTGATAGGAATACGAAGTGTGTTATAATGTAACGGGAAACTTCTAATTTCGCGAGCTGTATTACTGCAATTAGCGTGATTTTTACATATCTGTACAGTGTTCGCCACATCCTGTATTTAGTCCGCTGCCATTTGTCAGAAGGGTTAAATGTGTTTTTGTCGTATTGGTGATTATGTATTTTGCATAAAATGGATAAGAGAATTTGTATCATATTTAGCTATCAGAACGGAATGAAGTGCAGCAAGACTTTATAAATGTTAAATACTGCTTACGTTGAGTCTGTTATGAGTAAAACAATCGTTTATGAATGGCATAAGCTTTTTCACGAAGGCCGTAAAGACTTTTAATATGACGAACGCCGCGGATGCCCCAGCAAACAACCAATGAGATCGTGGAAAACGTGAAAGAAATGGTTTTAAAGATCGCCGAATCATCGTCAGAGAAGTCACTGAAGATATTTGCAAATCAAATGGCTCATACTATGACATTTTTTCTAATATCTTTGATACAAAATGTTTGACACCAAAATTTGTCCCAAAATTGTTGAATTTCGAGAAAAAGTAGTGGTGAATGCCATGTTGCTCATTAATCGCTAGATAAAGTTAACACCGTTAGAGATCTACAGAACAGTGTCCTAATAGGTGATAAAATCTGGGTTTACGAGTATAACGTTGCAACAAAGGCTCTCAGTGAAATCATTTTGGATCGTCAAGACAGGAAAACTGCTCAGCATTGCCGTCAAAAGCGATGCTGTAGTCCTCAGTTACATCAGCGTAGTTCCCCTTGCCACAAGTTCGCACGATCAATAAGAGATCTTGTATGAAGCAACCAAATAAAAATACCTCTGGAAACAATTCACGGCTTTTGCACCACGATAATACACCTTCTCATACTGCTGGCAAAAAACAATACTGTAGTGATGCATCCGCCTCCATATTCGTGAGAAATGCTAGTCACTATGCTATTTATAGTAGGTTACCTGAATTTCTATTTTATTATTCATTATTAGACCTACTTCTATTTGGTTTTGTAGGTATAACCCTCTACTCACCTGAACAAAAGTCCTGCTCCTCCAAAATTTGCTTATTCCTACTATAACGTCAACCTAACATTTCCATTTTTAAATATTCCCACCTACCTACAAGATTAAGGGATATAAAATTCCACACTCCGACCTGTGGAATGCCACCTGAGTAGTCCCTGGCCGGAGATCCGAGTGGGGGACTGTTTTACCTCTGGAATATTTTACCCAAGAGGATGCAGTCATCGTTTAACCATACAGCAGGGCTGCATTCCCTCCGGAGAAAACGAATATGTAGAAGAAATCGAAAATTAAGTCACTTTAAAATTCAACCAGGTACACTATCAACAAGCAAACTGAACTAAAAAACATAAAGTCTCTTTACAATTTTACTAGGGTTCTGTTTACAGCTAATCAGAACTAAAATAGTTTTTCTGTTCTAGTTCTGACACTAAACGAATTATTCTTTCTTAGTTCCACACTAACTGATAAGATTATTAATATTGTCTGTATACTACAACAATTTTGATGTTTTCGAGTTTCCCATATTGGTATCTCATTTTAAATTCCAATTTTATTTTATTTTTGTTATCTCATTTTTCTTCGTGTATACACACATACATACGTAAACAGATATCACTTTTATTCTTTGATAAATTTTATATATGAAGGCACACTTCACGCCTTGTGTGTACAAATTAACATTTAAAATATCAAGAACTGTTAAATTTTTGTAAAGTAAAACGAATGGAAACTCAGAATGTGAATTTGCTGCTTTTTTGTACGAGGGCTGTTCAATAAAGAATGATCATATTTTTTTTTACTACAAATCTTCACCCATCCTCATAATTTTGATGATCCTTCTCAAAGTAGTCTCCCGTGAATGCGATACACTTGTCCCAGCGTTTCTGCCAGTCTTCAAATACATGCTGGAAACCACGTTTTGAGAGGTCCTTCAAAATCGTCTCCGCAGCCTTCACCACTGCTTCTGATGACTGATAATGCCTCCCACGAAGGAGTTTCTTCATGTTAGGGAATAGAAAAAAGTCAAATGGGGCTAAATCCGGACTATAGGGAGAATGAAGGATGCACTTCACGTTGATTTTTGCAAGATAATCAGCAACAACATTGGCAATAGGCGGCCGAGCATTATCGTGGTGCAGCATCCAGTCTGCTTCGCGGAAATGTGGTCTTTTGCGCCTGATATGGACTTGCAATGTTTTCAGGACATACCTGTAGTATTGTCCAGTTACTGATGTGTGTGCAGGTACAACATGTTGACGAACCATTCCATGAATATCAAAGAATGAGATGACCATAACTTTCCCAGTAGAAGCAACCACTTTTGCTTTTTTGGGGGTTGGTGATGGAGATTTCCTCACTCAGCTTTGATGTTTGCTCTGAGGATCAAAATGATGTACCAAGTTTCATCAGGAGTGATTACATTTGAAAGAAACTCCGGATCTTCCTCTAACATCAACTTTAACTGCATGCAGACCTGCACGAAAATGTGCTTTTGTTTGGGAATCAAGTCTTGGAAACCATCGCGTACAAACACATGTCATGTATCATTTTTCTGTCACCAACGTGTGAGTGGCACCCAATGAAATATTCAGTATTTCAGAAAGTGATCTTAAGGTGATTTGTCGATCCTCTCTCACAATGACAGCAGCAGTGTTGATGTTTTCTTCTGTAAGAGTAGTAACTGGAGCAACGGGTCCACCTTCCTTTGAAAATGATTGTCTCTCTTCTTTAAACATTTTAAACCATCTTCGAGCTGTGCTGTAGGGAAAAACAAACTCTCCATAAGCCTCCTGTAACATTATATAGGCCTCAGCTGAAGATTTGTTGAGACGAAAGCAGAATTTCAAAGCCGCATATTGTTCCTCGCGTGTTATCTCCATTGCAGCGGTAGGCGATACTGAACATGTCTGACCTTGCCTGCCTCTCACAGGCGGGAACCAGGACTGCCAACAATGAAACTACTGCGGCGTGTTTGTTGTACATTAAGCTAACATAGTATCATTAAGATTAAATTTTAGCGTGAGAAGTTATGACCATAAAAAATTATGATCATTCTTTATTGAACAGCCCTCGTACTTATGACAACTATTCTAGGCAACTATCCTACGTCTAACTTACTTTCATACCATAGTGTTTCCATTCCGCGGCAGTAATATCGTGTGCTTGTCTACATGGATAATGCCTAGATAATAGCGTGAAAAACTGAAACTAGTTGTGAAAAGAAAGAAAAGTTTAAATAAATAACATCCTGTGAGGGAAAAATGCCGCATCGAGCTCTCTACAATGTTTAGCCTCCCCCACGCCCCACTTCCCTCCATTACAAAACTAACGATTTCTTAATGCCTTACAATGCATCTTATCAGCTAGTTCTCTCTTGGACCATAAACTTATTTTATCCCCTATTCGATTTCGTATGTCTTATTTGATCTACCCAACTAATCTTAAGCAGTCTTCGTCAGTTATTTTGATCTCCAAATAGCAGAACTCGACAACTATTTCTAGTGTCTCATTTCCTAATCTAATTCCATTAGCACTGCCTAATTTAATTCGACTACATTCCATTGCCATTGTTTTACTTTCGTTGGTGTTCATGTTATAATATCATTTCAAAGCGCTTCTTTCAGTGCTGTGTCAAATTCTGCTCTCAGCTCCAAATCCCCTAGCTCATCTTCACGTCTTTCCTCTTACCTTTCCATAATATTGTTTACATGTTGGCTTCCCTCGCATAGATCTGTTTCTTCCATCTTTCAGCCGTTTCTTGTTTCCTTATTCTGGGCTTGCCATCTGAGATCTAGCGGATAACCTCAGTAAGAGAAAAGTGAACAATAACATCAATAAGAGCCCGCATCTCGTGGTCGTGCGGTAGCGTTCTCGCTTCCCACGCCCGGGTTCCCGGGTTCGATTCCCGGCGGGGTCAGGGATTTTCTCTGCCTCGTGATGGCTGGGTGTTGTGTGCTGTCCTTAGGTTAGTTAGGTTTAAGTAGTTCTAAGTTCTAGGGGACTGATGACCATAGATGTTAAGTCCCATAGTGCTCAGAGCCATTTGAACCATTTTTGAACATCAATAAGAAGTTGTAAATGTGTACTTTCGTTGCCATATCAGAGAGCAGTTCTAATGTTTATTACCACCCTTGGGCCTCAAGTATTCGCTGTTAATTGATTATAAGAACACAATTGGAATGTATTATTTAAATGACCTGCAGAGAACCATCAAAATCTTAGCAATGATCGTTAGTTTTGTATGACCATGCGCTATGGCTGTAGTTAGGCTGAATTGTGTAGCTAACAACCTCGTCATCAACCAAGAAAATATTTTATTGGCGGATGCAGTTCGATTTCCTTCACTTCTGTGTACAACAATTTGTTTTAATGAACGTCGCTAACTTGGCACTAATTCATAAGACAGAGTTAATTGGTCTCCGGTACCGACCGTATTACGAGTTCACGACCTGTTTTCATCTGACTGCAAGCTGATTACGGGATTACACGATTACTGGACTGGAAGGAATACGCCACTTAACGTTTCCATTTAACTGGGTTCAGTCAATGACCTTAAATCTCTGGAGCGGAAAGTCCCATTCATACAAATGCAAATATTGTGGAGTGGAGCGATTGGCTTGTGCTTCGGTAACAGCCCTACACGGTGATTATTTTCCGCTTCCAGCTACTTGCACTACTATCATATAGTATCTGTGTACAGTCATTGTTGGGAAGAATTACGTCTATTGAATTTCTCTCTGAACTACGAGGTGTGCTCCAAGTATAACGGTAATTTTTGTTTTTAGGAAAGGATATTATTTGTCATCTACAACAATGTTGTTCCCTTAAAAATAATCGTCATAGGATATTATGCACTAATGCCAGTGCACTTTCCAATCTTCAAAAAACTTCTGGAGTTCTATCTTTGGAATAGCTGTTACCTCTCTCCGCGATGTGTTTTCTAATCCCATATATGCTAGTATACCTTTCTTCCTCCCTCGCTTCTTTCGTCAGTTTATATCTGTTCGTTTACTAAGAAGCGATGGCATGCAAATAGGATAATGATTCTTATCCGACGATGTTGCGAAAGGTTTAATGGTTGAAAATTGGATTTCGGAATTAGTGATTGCAATAAAATTTAGCTCAAATGGGAGGATCAGTTATAAAGAATCATCATATTTACACAACGACGAGAGTGCGTGGGACTAGCTGGAAGGCCTGTAATCTTATTAAGAAAATATTAGCAGTTGTCCCATTGCCTCTTTAACAAAGGGATGCCGTGACCGCGTTATTTGAAACTGAAATAATGTCAGAATAATTTGAAGGCATCGTACTTTGAAATCACCGAACTAAACGTTCTAGAAGACGAGGGTCTTAGATATTTTGGCCGTGCAATTTGCAATAGCATCTTTGACAATTTCTGCTGGCCAAATGCATCTCTCAGTTATTGGCATATGGCCACAGTCCTACAGACAATCTAAAGCTGTAATAAGGAACACTGATAATTATTCCTATAGTGGTGATTAATGTTAATTTAATTATTATAACAATGTTACACATTACAAAATGCTTACCGCACCTGTAATGGTAAAGGCCTCTAGTTGTAACCAGAGGTAAAACAGTAGTGTGTCTCCTTATCTATTTAAACAAAATGCATCGCAGAGAGTAATTAAAGCAGAATTTTGCACAGACCATATTTCAATTATCGCTAACATTTGGTTTAAGGATCATGAAATCGTATACACGGAAGAGACCTGGTTACAGTGGCAGGCTTCAGATTGAATATATAGTGGTAAGACAGAGATTTCTGAACTAGGTTTCAAACTGTAAGGCATTTCCAGTGGCAGATGTGGACTTTGACCACAATTTATTAGTTATGAAGTGTAGACTAAAACTGAGGAAACTGCAAAAGATAGGAAATTAAGGAGACGGGACCTGTATAACTTGAAAGGACCTGAGGTTGGTGATAGTTTGAGAGGGAGCGTTAGGCAACGATTGACTATAACAGGGGAAAGGTATGCAGTAGAAAACGAATGGGTAGCTGTGAGAGATGAAATAGCGAAGGCAGCAGAGGATCAAATAGGTAAAAAGGCCTAGCATAACTTCTTGGATAACACAGGAGATACTGAATTTAACTGAAGAATGGGGAAACTATAAAAATGTAGCAAATGAAGCGGGTGAAAGGCAATACAAACGCTTAAAAATGAGACTGACGAGAAGCGCAAAATGACTAAGTAGAAATGGCTAGAAGACAGATGGAAGGATACAGAAGCATATATCACTAGGCGAAAAATAGACACCACCTATAAGACAGTTAAAGAGGCTTTGGAGAAAAGAGAAGCAGCTGTATGAATATCAAGAGCTGTGTCGGAAAGCCAGAACCAAGCAAAGAAATTAAAGTGGAAAGGCGGAAGGAATATATAGAGGAGTTATAAAAGGAAATGAACTTGAAGGCAATCTTATAGAAACGGAAGAGGAAGTAGCTGAAGATGAGATGAGCGATATGATACTGTGAGAAGAATCTGACAGGGAACTGAAAAACCTAAGTGGAAACGCGGTTCTACTGAGATCACTGGGAGATACAGCCACGACAAAACTGTTCCCTCTGGCATGCAAGATATATGAAAGAGGTGAAATAGCCACTGACTTCAAGAAGAATCTAGTAATTCCAATTTCAAAGAACTATCAGTCTGATAAGTCATGGTTTCAATACACTAACACGAATTATTTACAGAAGAATGGTAAAACTGCCAGAAGCCGACCTTGGAGAAGATTAGTTTGGGTTCCGGAGAAATATAGGAACACGAGAGGCAATACTGACCCTAAAACATCTACTAGAAGATAGGTTAAGGATAGACAAACCTATGTTATAACAATAGTAGACTAAGTTAAAGCTTTTGACAATGTAGATTGGAGTACACTCTCTGATTCTGAAGCTAGCAGGGGTAAAACACAGGGAGCGAAGGGGTATTTACAATTTGTACAGAAACGATATAGCAGTTACAAGAGTCGAGCAGTGAGCAGTGTAGTAGGTGTGCTCCCTGCCGCCGTTGGATAAGCAGCTGCAGCAGCAAGTCGTATACTCCTAGCTCACTCATTTGTTACATAGTTTAATTCTTAATTTCTTTGCGTGTTTTTGGTACTTGCATTGTTTAATTCATAAATTTCGGGCGTATTATAGTATTTGAGAGTTGTAGCATCGCGTTTTAGTACCTGAATAGTGTAAATTCGCGTAGTCGTCTGTCATCTGTTTTTGTTTTGAACGGCCAGTGTCGGTTGGTCACAGTCAGTGTGCTCCCTGCCGCCGTTGGATAAGCAGCTGCAGCAGCAAGTCGTATACTCCTAGCTCACTCATTTGTTACATAGTTTAATTCTTAATTTCTTTGCGTGTTTTTGGTACTTGCATTGTTTAATTCATAAATTTCGGGCGTATTATAGTATTTGAGAGTTGTAGCATCGCGTTTTAGTACCTGAATAGTGTAAATTCGCGTAGTCGTCTGTCATCTGTTTTTGTTTTGAACGGCCAGTGTCGGTTGGTCACAGTCAGTGTGCTCCCTGCCGCCGTTGGATAAGCAGCTGCAGCAGCAAGTCGTATACTCCTAGCTCACTCATTTGTTACATAGTTTAATTCTTAATTTCTTTGCGTGTTTTTGGTACTTGCATTGTTTAATTCATAAATTTCGGGCGTATTATAGTATTTGAGAGTTGTAGCATCGCGTTTTAGTACCTGAATAGTGTAAATTCGCGTAGTCGTCTGTCATCTGTTTTTGTTTTGAACGGCCAGTGTCGGTTGGTCACAGTCAGTGTGCTCCCTGCCGCCGTTGGATAAGCAGCTGCAGCAGCAAGTCGTATACTCCTAGCTCACTCATTTGTTACATAGTTTAATTCTTAATTTCTTTGCGTGTTTTTGGTACTTGCATTGTTTAATTCATAAATTTCGGGCGTATTATAGTATTTGAGAGTTGTAGCATCACGTTTTAGTACTCGAATAGTGTTAAATCGCGTAGTCTCCTTCCGCCGCCGAGCAGTGTGTCAGCAGTGCACAAGTGGCAGCATTACTGCATTTACTAGGCAATCTTGTATTTTAATAACCGCTTCAATTTTGTGTCGTTTTGTTTGCGCTCTCTGTAGATTAGTTCAGACGTTCTTTGCACAAGTTTTTAGCATGGATAGGGACTGCAACTGCTGTGTTCGGATGCAGGCTGAGTTGGCATCCCTTCGCTCCCAGCTTCAGGCAGTGTTGGCTTCGGTCACACAGCTTGAGGCTGTTGCCAATGGGCATCACTGTGGGGGTCCGGATGGGGGTTTGTCGGGGACGGCCAGCTCGTCCCACGCATCCCCCGATTGGACTACAACTGTGGTTGCCCGGGATACTGCCCGCATTGAGGCTGCTCCCTCACCTGTGGTAGAGTGGGAGGTCGTCTCAAGGTGTGGCAGGGGGCGAAAGACATTCCGGAGGGCTGAACGGAAGGCCTCTCCAGTTTGTCTGACGAACCGGTTTCGGGCTCTGTCTCAGGCTGATACTGATCTTCAGCCTGACATGGCTGCTTGTCCTGTTCCAGAGGTTGCCCCTCAGTCTGCAAGATGGGCAGTCGCAGAGGGTGGGCTTACTGGTAGTTGGGAGCTCCAACGTCAGGCGCGTAATGGGGCCCCTTAGGGATATGGCAGCAAGGGAGGGGAAGAAAACCAAAGTGCACTCCGTGTGCATACCGGGGGGAGTCATTCCAGATGTGGAAAGGGTCCTTCCGGATGCCATGAAGGGTACAGGGTGCACCCATCTGCAGGTGGTCGCTCATGTCGGCACCAATGATGTGTGTCGCTATGGATCGGAGGAAATCCTCTCTGGCTTCCGGCGGCTATCTGATTTGGTGAAGACTGCCAGTCTCGCTAGCGGGATGAAAGCAGAGCTCACCATCTGCAGCATCGTCGACAGGACTGACTGCGGACCTTTGGTACAGAGCCGAGTGGAGGGTCTGAATCAGAGGTTGAGACGGTTCTGCGACCATGTGGGCTGCAGGTTCCTCGACTTGCGCCATAGGGTGGTGGGGTTTCGGGTTCCGCTGGATAGGTCAGGAGTCCACTACACGCAACAAGCGGCTACACGGGTAGCAGGGGTTGTGTGGCGTGGGCTGGGCGGTTTTTTAGGTTAGATGGCCTCGGGCAAGTGCAGAAAGGGCAACAGCCTCAACGGGTGCGGGGCAAAGTCAGGACATGCGGGGACCAAGCAGCAATCGGTATTGTAATTGTAAACTGTCGAAGCTGCGTTGGTAAAGTACCGGAACTTCAAGCGCTGATAGAAAGCACCGAAGCTGAAATCGTTATAGGTACAGAAAGCTGGCTGAAGCCAGAGATAAATTCTGCCGAAATTTTTACAAAGGCACAGACGGTGTTTAGAAAGGATAGATTGCATGTAACCGGTGGTGGAGTGTTCGTCGCTGTTAGTAGTAGTTTATCCTGTAGTGAAGTAGAAGTGGATAGTTCCTGTGAATTATTATGGGTGGAGGTTACACTCAACAACCGAGCTAGGTTAATAATTGGCTCCTTTTACCGACCCCCCGACTCAGCAGCATTAGTGGCAGAACAACTGAGAGAAAATTTGGAATACATTTCACATAAATTTTCTCAGCTTGTTATGGTCTTAGGTGGAGATTTCAATTTACCAGATATAGACTGGGACACTCAGATGTTTAGGACGGGTGGTAGGGACAGAGCATCGAGTGACATTATACTGAGTGCACTATCCGAATATTACCTCGAGCAATTAAACAGAGAACCGACTCGTGGAGATAACATCTTGGACCTACTGATAACAAACAGACCCGAACTTTTCGACTCTGTAAGTGCAGAACAGGGAATCAGTGATCATAAGGCCGTTGCAGCATCCCTGAATATGGAAGTTAATAGGAATATAAAAAAAGGGAGGAAGGTTTATCTGTTTAGCAAGAGTAATAGAAGGCAGATTTCAGACTACCTAACAGATCAAAACGAAAATTTCTGTTCCGACACTGACAATGTTGAGTGTTTATGGAAAAAGTTCAAGGCAATCGTAAAATGCGTTTTAGACAGGTACGTGCCGAGCAAAACTGTGAGGGACGGGAAAAACCCACCGTGGTACAACAACAAAGTTAGGAAACTACTGCGAAAGCAAAGAGAGTTTCACTCCAAGTTTAAACGCAGCCAAAACCTCTCAGACAAACAGAAGCTAAACGATGTCAAAGTTAGCGTAAGGAGGGCTATGCGTGAAGCGTTCAGTGAATTCGAAAGTAAAATACTAGGTACCGACTTGACAGAAAATCCTAGGAAGTTCTGGTCTTACGTTAAATCAGTAAGTGGCTCGAAACATCATGTCCAGACACTCCGGGATGATGATGGCATTGAAACAGAGGATGACAAGCGTAAAACTGAAATACTAAACACCTTTTTCCAAAGCTGTTTCACAGAGGAAGACCGCACTGCAGTTCCTTTTCTAAATCCTCGCACCAACGAAAAAATGGCTGACATTGAAATAAGTGTCCAAGGAATAGAAAAGCAACTGGAATCACTCAACAGAGGAAAGTCCACTGGACCTGACGGGATACCAATTCGATTCTACACAGAGTACGCGAAAGAACTTGCCCCCCTTCTAACAGCCGTGTACCGCAAGTCTCTAGAGGAACAGAAGGTTCCAAATGATTGGAAAAGAGCACAGGTAGTCCCAGTCTTCAAGAAGGGTCGTCGAGCAGATGCGCAAAACTATAGACCTATCTCTCTGACGTCGATCTGTTGTAGAATTTTAGAACATGTCTTTTGCTCGAGTATCATGTCGTTTTTGGAAACTCAGAATCTACTATGTAGGAATCAACATGGATTCCGGAAACAGCGATCGTGTGAAACCCAACTCGCTTTATTTGTTCATGAGACCCAGAAAATATTAGATACAGGCTCCCAGGTAGATGCCATTTTCCTTGACTTCCGGAAGGCGTTCGATACAGTTCCGCACTGTCGCCTGATAAACAAAGTAAGAGCCTACGGAATATCAGACCAGCTGTGTGGCTGGATTGAAGAGTTTTTAGCAAACAGAACACAGCATGTTGTTCTCAATGGAGAGACATCTACAGACGTTAAAGTAACCTCTGGCGTGCCACAGGGGAGTGTTATGGGACCATTGCTTTTCACAATATATATAAATGACCTAGTAGATAGTGTCGGAAGTTCCATGCGGCTTTTCGCGGATGATGCTGTAGTATACAGAGAAGTTGCAGCATTAGAAAATTGTAGCGAAATGCAGGAAGATCTGCAGCGGATAGGCACTTGGTGCAGGGAGTGGCAACTGACCCTTAACATAGACAAATGTAATGTATTGCGAATACATAGAAAGAAGGATCCTTTATTGTATGATTATATGATAGCGGAACAAACACTGGTAGCAGTTACTTCTGTAAAATATCTGGGAGTATGCGTGCGGAACGATTTGAAGTGGAATGATCATATAAAATTAATTGTTGGTAAGGCGGGTACCAGGTTGAGATTCATTGGGAGAGTCCTTAGAAAATGTAGTCCATCAACAAAGGAGGTGGCTTACAAAACACTCGTTCGACCTATACTTGAGTATTGCTCATCAGTGTGGGATCCGTACCAGATCGGGTTGACGGAGGAGATAGAGAAGATCCAAAGAAGAGCGGCGCGTTTCGTCACAGGGTTATTTGGTAACCGTGATAGCGTTACGGAGATGTTTAACAAACTCAAGTGGCAGACCCTGCAAGAGAGGCGCTCTGCATCGCGGTGTAGCTTGCTCGCCAGGTTTCGAGAGGGTGCGTTTCTGGATGAGGTATCGAATATATTGCTTCCCCCTACTTATACCTCCCGAGGAGATCACGAATGTAAAATTAGAGAGATTAGAGCGCGCACAGAGGCTTTCAGACAGTCGTTCTTCCCGCGAACCATACGCGACTGGAACAGGAAAGGGAGATAATGACAGTGGCACGTAAAGTGCCCTCCGCCACACACCGTTGGGTGGCTTGCGGAGTATAAATGTAGATGTAGATGTAGAAAGCGAAGCAGTGGTTGAGTAGGGAGTGACGCAGGGTTGTAGCTTATCCCTGATTTTATTCAATCTGTAAACTGAGCAAGCAGTAAATGCAGCCAAAGAAAATTTTGGAGAAGGGATTAATGTTCAGGGAGAACATATACGAAGGGTATACCAATGACATTATAGCTCTATCAGGGACAGCACAGGACTCAGAGGAGCACTTGAATAGAATCGACAGTGTCCTGAAAGAAGGATAAAAGATAATCATCAACAAAAGGAAAACATGGGTAGTGGAATGTCGAATTAAATCATGCATTGCTGAGGGTATCAGATTAGGAAACGCGACACTAAAAGCAGTGGATAAATTTCCCAATTTGGGCAATAAAATAGCTGATGATGACCAAAGTACAGAGAATATGAAATATAGACTGGAAATGGCAAGAAAAGGCTTTCTGAAGAAGAGATATTTGTTAACGTCGGATACAGATTTAAGTGTTAGGAAGTCTTTTCTGAAGGCATTTGATTGGAGTACAGTCTTGTATGGAAGTGTCTCGTGGATGAGAAGCAGTTCAGACAAGAAGAGAATGGAAGCTTTCGGAACGTGGTGCTACAGAAGAATGTTGAAGATGGGAAGATCACGTAATTAATGAGGTGCTGAACAGAACTGTGGAGAAAAGAAATTTGTAGCACAACTTGATCGGTTAATAGGAAACATTCTTAGACATCGAGGGATCACCAATTTAATATTGATGGGAACTAGGTTGGGTGGAGGGGGGAGGGGGGTACAAATCGTAGAGGAAGACTGAGAGATGAATACAGTAAGCAGGTTCAAAAGGATGCGGATTCCAGTAGAGGAGTGCTCAGAATTGAGTAGCGTGGAGAGCGCCATCAAACCAGTCTTCGAACTGAAGACCACAATAGCAACATCCGTTTTCTTCTCGTTCTTTGCGTGATGGAGGATTTCAATTTCATCTGTGTTTATTGTGTATGAGCTTCATAGCGAATGAACTTGGATTGTATTCGTTAGATCTCATGCGTTCTTTCAATTGAATCCGAAAATCACCTCCAATTTGTCCGACGTATATTATCTCTCAATCGAGGCATCTAATTTTGACATTCCTGATCTATGTAATGGATCCTTTCTATGAGTTATATGTCTTGTAAGATACTGCGAAAGCCAATTTTGATTTTCGTATATTTAAGAATATTGGTTATTTTCAGAATGAGATTTTCGCTCTGCAGCGGAGTGTGCGCTGATATGAAACTTCCTGGCAGATTAAAACTGTGTGCCCGACCGAGACTCGAACTCGGGACCTTTGCATTTCGCGGGCAAGTGCTCTACCATCTGAGCTACCGAAGCACGACTCACGCTCGGTCTCACAGCTTTACTTCTGCCAGTATCTCATCTCCTACCTTCCAAACTTTACAGAAGGAGACGAGATACTGGCAGAAGTAAAGCTGTGAGACCGGGCGTGAGTCGTGCTTTGGTAGCTCATATGGTAGAGCACTTGCCCGCGAAAGGCAAAGGTCCCGAGTTCGAGTCTCGGTCGGGCACACAGTTTTAATCTGCCAGGAAGTTTCATTGGTTATTTTGTTTATAGAGGGAGACCTAGGACTGAAGTCAGTAAGCAGGTTCAAGTAGATTTAGGTTGCAGTAATTACTGAGATGTGAAAAGGTCTGCACAGGATACACTAGCGTTGAGAGATGCATCAAAGCAATCTTGGGACTGAAGACCATAAGAACAAATATAGCTGAACTTGTCGGGAGGGAGTAGGCATTTTCGAGGAAAACTGAATTAAACGCCATCTTTACTCGCCGTGTACAAGTTATACTAAGCGGAACTCCACGAAGAAACTGGTGTAATCCACTGTTTTAATCGCTCAGGCAACAAACACAAGAGCTTATTCGCAGATGGAAACTACACTTCAGCGTAAACACCGAAACAGCCAGTGGAAGGCCGCGCTGTAATACTTTTCCATTACTCGCCTTGCGACAAATGACATTAAACTCAACATGATGCTGCTTACGATAAGTGAGGTTTCGATGAAAATTACATGAAGATCAAAATGAAAGTATACCATTGACTCATTCTCTCTTCCCTAGAGTTTATTCCGTCGTTGGGGCCCCGCTGTTGTCGTGAATTAGTAAATTTATTTTATTTAAATTTTGATGACGGAATGCCATCTTCTCCGCCTCAGTCGTAAACTAACGTAAGGAGTCGTTAAAGCCATCTGTTTGTGAATCGTGTTGTTCTGTGCGTTGTCGTACGGTAACTGTGTATCGTATTTTTCTGAGGTGCATTTTGGGGATTAGCCCAGAATTTTCCCCGACGAGCGTGGAAAACCGGCTAAAAACCACACCCTGGCTGGCTGGTGTATCAGAAGGACTGTCGTTAATCCATCGCGTGTATTCGGTCAGGTCTTGCTCTCCATCCTGTCTCACACGCTAGCGCGCTGGGCGCTACGCAGTATGTGCGTCCGATACTTTATCATTAATCATGACTGATGCCTTAACAGGAAAATTAAGGTGTAATGTCCCATCGACGACAAGGTTATCAGAGACGAAGATAAAATCCTTCTCACTAATCCACTCCCTCCCCCCCCCCCTCCCTCTCTTTTTCTCTCTCTCTGTCTCACACACACATACACGCACACAAATACGCGCGGACGCGGACGCGCACACACATACACAAACAATTAGAGTGGTAGAAGTAATTACTAAATTTTGTACCGTAAGTATTCGATACTGTTGAGACACATATCCGTTACAAAGTGTGCCACACAGGTTACTTTCATTACTGAACTTCGTTAGTTGGGTTGGGTTGTTTGAGGGAAGAGACCAAACTGCGAGGTCATCGGTCTCATCGGATTATGGAAGGTCAGGGAAGGAAGTCGGCCGTGCCCTTTCAAAGGAACCATCCCAGCATTTGCAAGGAGCGATTTAGGGAAATCACGGAAAACCTAAATCAGGATGGCCGGACGAGGGACTGAACCGTCGTCTTCCCGAATGCGAGACTTCGTTAGTGACGTAGCCACTATACAAAAACACATTTTCGCTAACTTAGCAAGTTTGAGTGTAATCGTGCTCGAGAAAGCGCCGTTTGAGACGATTTTATTTCCTAAGCAGATTTTCCTCTTCTACACACTGCTGAACTGGCGCTGAAGTTGTCAGAAACGAACTCTCTAAAATATCAAAATAATTCGAAATTGTGTCGGCACACCATTGCCTGATGTGGGACACACCAGGTAGGCACGGCAGTTCTGCCTTACAGCGACCGACTCTGCTGCAGTATGGGTTGCTGGGTGCCCGATTTTTTTACGGTCGTGTACAGCCAAATGCATACGCGTCCGACCAGTTCGGCTTTTTAGCGATAAAGAAGAAAACGCACAACAAACGTTCACATACAATGAGGAGGCAAAACTCATGGGAAGTAATATGCACATATACATATGGCAGTAGTGTCTCGTACATAAAGTATAAAAGTGCAGCGCATTGGCGGTGCCGACGGGTATTAACGAACTTTGAATGCGGAATGGCGGTTGGAACTACACACATGGGATATTCTATTTCAGAATCATTAGGGAATTCAATATTCCGAGATCCAAAGTTTCAAACGTGTATCGAGAATACCATATTTGAGGCTTTACCTGTCACCAAGGACAATGCAGTGGCCGAAGGCCTTCACTTAATGACGGAGCGCAGCGGCGTTTGCGTCGAGTTGTCAGTGCTAACAGACGAACAACATTGCCTGAACTAATCGCAGAAGTCAATGTGGGACATACGACGAACGTATCCGTTAGGACAGTGCGGGGAAATCTGGTCTTAATGGGCTGTGGTAGCAGACGACCGACGCGAGTGCCTTTGCTAGCAACACGACGTCGCCTGCAGCGTCTATCCTGAGCTCGAGGCCGTATCAGTTGGACCGTAGAGAGTAGAAAACCGTGGTCTGGTCAAATGAGCTCCGATTTCAGTTGGTAAGAGCTGATCGCAGCTATCAAGTGCGGCGCAGACCCCGCGAGGCCATGAACCTAAGTTGTCAACGAGGCACTAAAGCTTGTGGTCGCTCCGTAACGGTGTGAGGTGTGTTTACATGGAATGGACTGCGTCCTCTGGTTCAACAGAACCGATCATTGACCGGAAATGGTTACGTTCGGCTACTTGGAGACCATTTGCAGCTATTTATTGACTTCATGTTCCCAAACAAATTTTTATGGATGATGAACGTAGAAATTAAGTCAAAGTACACCTGAAAAATTATTTGCTTGGACAGAGTGCCTGAGTATTGTTCGTCCTGGAGCAAAGAACCTTCCTAAATTGGAACTCAACTAACTCAGCGATCAGGTCCAGAGGATTGCTTGACGCTTATCGACCACCGTGTCATCCTCTGCCCTATGGGATCTTTACGAATGAGGTACGGAGCCGTTAGCACACTGCTCTCTCGGTCGTTGAATGCTTTCCAGACCTTGGAGCCGCTACTTCCTAGTCAAGGAGCTCTTCATTTGGTATAAGAGGCTCAGTGGTCCACGATCGAGTCCCAGAAAAGAACAATCCGTGGCGTTACTGGGACCTGAACCTGAGTTCTCCGCATGACAGACACGGTAACCGCTCAGCTTCAGTAATATTCGGTTGATGCATTAGTTCGCAGCGTTTTTGTTTTGAATGTTGCTATTCTGACTGATATGGATTTATTTATCGATTCTCGTTTTTTATTTGCAGTCCACTGTTACTGTTTGAGTTTACATACTGTCATTCGGAGATAGTGAGTGGAGCTGAGAAAAACTGAGTGGCAAATGGATAAATCGGAACATTTCCGACATATTCTTCTGTCTGAGTTCAATAGAGGGGTGACCGAGCGGAGGCAGCCAGAAACATTGTGCTATGCATGGGTATAATGTCACTGGACAGAGCTCCTTTTAGGGAGGGTCGTTTTGACATTAGTGACTCTCCACATTCAGGAAGACCATCGGGGTTTGATGAAGATCGTTTAAACGCTTTAATCCACAATGTTCCACGTCAGTGTGCTCGAGAACAGACAAATGTCTTGAACTGTGCGACATTTGCATGCAATTGGCAAAGTTCAAAAATCGAGTAAGGGGTACAGAACTCAATGGATGGCCTTACGTACATTTCTCATAGTTCGTCATCAAATGACTCGTGAACAATATTGATTATTCCTATCCTGCATCTTTACTGGTGGCTATAAATGGTGTCTTTTTGGTAACATAAGGAAAAGAAAGGTATGGTTAAGCCCAAACAAAGCAGCAACTCTGTCAACAACTGTGGCGTCTTGCAGACACACCCCAAAAACACCGACCAGGAAGACTGATAACGCCCGCTCGCATTCTGCTGGACTGGAAAGAAACACTATACAGGAGACGAGTTGTGAAGCACTTCCGCGCCCACCTTATTCACCTGATCCTGCGCCCTCAGATTTTCACCTATTCCGCTCTCTCTCGAACAATCTTCAAGGAATTTCCTTTCCGAATGAAAATCCGCTCCGAACATGGCTCGACGAGTTCATCACCCCAAACCACACGAATTTTGCAATCGAAAAGCTACCCCAGAGGTGGCGGACTGTTGAAAATAATGAAGGAGTATACACTATCGATGTGTAAAGTTTCAGTAGAGTGTATCTTCTACGAACATATGCACCAACCCAATAATAACAATAATATTAATATTTGCGACCAGTCACTGTCTCTTCTACAGGTGAGCCCGATTTACACGGTAGCTGAGCGTTTAACTACCAGAAAAGGAAACCTTGGATTGAGAGTTAGTCATAATCTAGCTGTTGTTATCGGTGTTCCTTTCTACTTGTACATCGACAACACAACCGCAGAACCGTGTTTTACGCAGGGTGTAGTACACTGATTCCCAACCTTTCTGAGACCATTATCCTTGAGTGCAATCAGACTTTAGATAGTACCCCCGCCTCCCCCCCCCCACTCCCTACTGTCAGTTGACCCCCCTCACATTATTCCCAACTTTAACACCTAACTAAACTGTAGAATGGAAGACTTTACTTGGAACGCTTTTATTTTTAAGGTGATGAACGATGAATCATATTTAGTTGTTTGTTCGTGTGTGTGTGTGTGTGTGTGTGTGTGTGTGTGTTAGATTGAATGATGAAGGAATTTGTGTTGCATCGCATGTGCTACCCCAAGTTCCTGCTCAAATAAGAACCCTAACTATCGACAGTGAGGGTAGAGACTTGTTACAAAACATACTTATGCTTTAATACTCCTCTCCATTGCGGCACTTGCTTGATCTGCACACTGCAACCCCACTGAAAATCAACCAAGTTAAAATTTGTGCACTATACTTAACTGTTGGTAAATCATTTGATTGCTGCACCCCTTACTTCTGAAGTGGCAAAAATTGGAAGACTTCGGGCTGTTAACGGTTTGTGTGTGACTACAGCCTCCAAAAGTTACAGTGATAGTAATAATAAGAATAATACTGCGTACAGCACTGTAGTAGTACTTATATAGTTACTACTATGGCGTGCTGTTAATTTATTCATTTACACTACTGGCCATTAAAATTGCTACACCACGAAGATGACGTGTTACAGACGCGAAATTTAACCGACAGGAAGAAGATGCTGTGATATGCAAATGATTAGCGTTTCAGAGCATTCACACAAGGTTGGCGCCGGTGGCGACACCTACAACGTACTGACATGAGGAAAGTTTCCAACCGATTTCTCCTACACAAACAGTAGTTGACCGGCTTTGCCTGGTGAAACGTTGTTGTGATGCCTCGTGTAAGGAGGAGAAATGCGTACCATCACGTTTCCGACTTTGATAAAGGTCGGATTGTAGCCTATCGCGATTGCAGTTTATCGTATCGCGACATTGCTGCTCGCGTTGGTCGAGATACAATGACTGTTAGCAGGATATGGAATCGGTGGCTTCAGGAGGGTAATACGGAACGCCGTGCTGGATCCCAACGGCCTCGTATCACTAGCAGTCGAGATGACACGCATAATATCCGCATGGCTGTAACGGATCGTGCAGCCACGTCTCGATCCCTAAGTCAACAGATGGGGACGTTTCAAGACAACAACCATATGCACGAACAGTTCGACAACGTTTGCAGCAGCATGGACTATCAGCTCGGAGACCATGGCTGCGGTTACTCTTGACGCTGCATCACAGACAGGAGCGCCTGCGATGGTGTACTCAACGACGAACCTGGGTGCACGAATGGCAAAACGTCATTTTTTCGGATGAATCCAGGTTCTGTTTACAGCATCATGATGGTCGCATCCGTGTTTGGTGACATCGCGGTGAACGCACATTGGAAGCGTGTATTTGTCATCGCCGTACTGGCGTATCACCCGGCGTGATGGTATGGGGTGCCATTGGTTACACGTTTCGGTCACCTCTTGCTCGCGTTGACGGCACTTTGAACAGTGGACGTTGCATTTCAGATGTGTTACGACCCGTGGCTCTACCCTTCTTTCGATCCCTGGGAAACCCTACATTTCAGCAGGATAATGCACGACCGCATGTTGCAGGTCATGTGCGGGCCTTTCTGGATACAGAAAATGTTCGACTGCTGCCCTGGCCAGCACATTCTTCAGATCTCTCACCAATTGAAAATATCTGGTCAATGGGGGCAGACCAACTGGCTCGTCACAATACGCTGAAAGGTGGCTACACTGAGCCACAGCGCCAAAGATCGCGCCAGAGTGTATTGTTCCTGCCGCCTCCACTGGCAGTGATTATTGAGACGCAGCGACAGGCAGTGCTGGCCGAGAAGTTGTGGTGGACACTGCATGTCGTGAAGTCAGAGTGAGATGTGGTAGTGGAGAGTGTTGTTCCATGTTTTATGCAGTGGTTTGATGGGAGAGATAGCAGATGTTGTTCTAATGGAGATATTGTAATGGTCAGAGTGCATTTCGTCAATATATATGGAGGTATTTTCTTTAATTCTTTTATTCTTTCAGTGACCTGAATAATGTGTCATTACAGGTTCAGTCAACAAAGCATCTGGCGTGTGTTCTTGTATTAGAGTGTAATTCTGATTTTCTTGCGCAATCAGAGTATTACTAATTTTCTTTTATCACGTTAGTATAATTGGTATTTAAAAATTCTTGTCTTGTTGAAGAAGAACCGTGCCAGATGTGCGTTGAGTCATACTACCACATACAGAACAGCTACACTTGTGTTTGTTGTTTCGTAGGTTTTATAGTTGCTGGGGACTTAATTAATTATTTGTATTAACTGAAATTTTCATTTCATTCTTTGTGGTTGTTACATGCAGTCAGATTGCGTACAAAAACTAGTCAGGGCCAGCCGTTTACGAAACAGCGTATTCGGACATACAGCGACAGAAAATTAAAAAGTATTTGCATTGCATTCTTATATCTTTATTTTAATTAAGCCCCCATGCACGTGGTTTTTTTTTTTTTTTAGTTTGTTACCTTAATTTATATTGACGAAATGCACTCTGACCATTACAATATCTCCATTAGAACAACATCTGCTATCTCTCCCATCAAACCACTGCATAAAACATGGAACAACACTCTCCACTACCACAGCTCACTCTGACTTCACGACATGCAGTGTCCACCACAACTTCTCGGCCAGCACTGCCTGTCGCTGCGTCTCAATAATCACTGCCAGTGGAGGCGGCGGAACAATACACTCTGGCGCGATCTTTGGCGCTGTGGCTCAGTGTAGCCACCTTTCAACGCCAGTCACTACTCTTGATGAACTGTGGTATCGTGTTGAAGCTGCATGGGCAGCTGTACCTGTACACGACATCCAAGCTCTGTTTGACTCAATACCCAGGCGTATCAAGGCCGTTATTACGGCCAGAGGTGGTTGTTCTGGGTACTGATTTCTCAGGATCTATGCACCCAAATTGCGTGAAAATGTAATCACATGTCAATTCTAGTATAATATATTTGTCCAATGAATACCAGTTTTGCATTTGCATTTCTTCTTGGTGTAGCAATTTTAATGGCCAGTAGTGTATGTTTCGAAGTGAGTAAGGAAGCAATTTCTGGACTATTGTGATTATAGTTATGATCTTCTGAGAATAATTTAATTTCGTGACTGAAACAATCGAATCGTTTAGGTTTTAACCCTCAAAAATTTTCAGTTTACCCATGAGCTGTAATTACGGCCAGGTTGGGAATGTGGTAACAGTCGGCGCTGCTGCCTTACGCTAGATCGGACTGGCGACGACGTGGAGTCGGGTGGCCGTGGGCAGCGTGTCGGCGCCCCCGCAGTGGGGCGTGGGTCGATGAGTGTTGCGGCGCGGCCTACGGCCTGTGTTCGCGTGACTGCGCAGCGCCGGCGGACAGCGCCGGCGGCCGCGCTGAATATTTATGCGCCACTTCCAGGAACGCCGCCAAAGAGGGCCGCCGCACACTGCCTCACTGTTCAGCCGGCCTTCTGCGCAGATAAACACCCCAGCACTCGACACTCTGCCAGTGAGGAACTGGTGGAAGGGCGCCTTACTTAGAGAACGTTCACAATGAGGTTACGAACCGTGATAGTGACAACGAACCCAGGTCCGAAAGGTCACTAAAATAATTCTTAAGTTTTCATGTTCAGAAAACTGAGCAATCAAAACGACGAACGTTACTATTGTTACGGTACACATCACAATGCAAGTTATCTTGGGTGGAGAGTCAGCGACAGATGTATAAGAACTCTATCCAGTAGCCACATTGTAATATTTTTGGCTTTACAGCCGTCATATTCAGGTACGAGAAGCTCTCCTTAGAGCAGTTGAGAAGGCAGCAGTGGCAACATGACATAATGTTGTGTGAGGTACCGATGACAGTTGGTTTGTTCGGTACGGGTATCGTGAGAAAGACCGCCTAAATCACAATTTTTCCGCGATTGGCTGCTGCGAACGGAAGTTGCGCGCCAAAATGATAATATTTTGTTATTAATATTATATATGTGTGTGTGTGTGTGAAATCCTATGGGACTCAACTACTAAGGTCATCAGTCTCTAAGCTTACACAGTACTTAACCCAAATTATCCTAAGGACAAACACACACACACCTATGCCCGAGGGAGGACTCGAACCTCCGCCGGGACCAGCCGCACAGTCCATGATTGCAGCGCCCCAGACCGCTCGGCTAGTCCCGCGAGGCATTAATATTAAAGAAACTAAACAGCGTACTTACTTGAATTTCAGTGTAAACCGTCTCTCAACAGCGTGCTGTAATCCCGTTATTTCACAAGTGATAATAACCAGCAGAATAATAAACAACTGCTAAATGAGAAGGCAGATGAAGCACTTCGCAGATCTTCGGATCGCGCCTAACTCGGATGGCGGGCGAAGTGGTTCAGAGCTGCTTCGGCAGTCTCTGAGGTCAGACATGTTGTCTGCCGCGGTCGGTGTCAGTTAAGACTTTATTAGCAATCTATGGTTTGTAAACTGAGAGCTGGTTCGGCAGTGTCGGAGGACGGACACGTTATCTGTTGCGATATCAGTTAAGACGTAATTTGCTATGTTTATTTTATAAATGTGAGAGCTGGCTCGGCAGTGTCGGAGGTCACACATGTTGTCCGCCGCAGTCGGTGTCGGTTATGACTTTATTGGCAAATTCTGGTTATTTGAAAATGTAATTGAGAACAGTGTGATAGTAATTACAGAAATACGCAGTTCATTATTTTGTTGGAGAATGGAAATTATTTGTGACTCTAAAGTGCAATGTAATTGTACAGTTTCTTGTGGTCTGCTAATAAAAAGCGAGTGGCATCCCGTATAAACAAACTAATTGGAAATTTAATTATTTATAAAATATCAGTTCCTCGCTCGGAGTTTATTACAGCCTCAAGATAAAGGATTCACGATCTACGTGCTGTTTTCTGCGCAGGGGACAACTACTACACAAGACTGCAGGTTGGTGACCATTAATTAGAATGTATGCATTCCACTCAAGACGCTGGTAGCGTATAGGCACCTCGCGTGCATTCCAATCTTAGTACAAATGAGATCAGTGACACGTCATCTGTGGTAACACATATGAGGTATGAAGGAGATGTATTTTTGATGGAAGGGGTTTACCATACACACGTGTATATCACCCTCTCTCTCTCTCACTCTCGCTTGCCGCGCGGTGTGGCCGCTCGGTTAGAGATGCCACGTCACGGATCGCGCGGCCCCTCCCGCCGGAGGTTCGAGTCCTCCCTCGGGCATGGACGTGTGTTGTTCTTAGCATAAGTTAGTTTAAGTGTAGGGACCGATGACCTCAGCAGTTTGGTCCCTTAGGAATTCACACACACACACACACTCGCTCTTTTTAAACTTGTCGTAACATTAATGCGTTAACCTGTCAATACGCTGAACAATCACCTGTTGTATCGCTGACTGCTGTGAGACTGGCAAGAAGAGGATCAGTCAGGTTGCGGAAGACACTTACAGGGATGTGGAGCCATGCCAGTGCTGTGGTCAGCTGCGGCAGGTTTCTCAGATGAGAATCAGTGGCGTTAACAAAATGGCTCTGAGCACTATGGGACTTAACACCTGAGGTCATCAGTCCCCTAGAACTTAGAATTACTTAAACCTAACTAACCTAAGGACATCACACACATCCATGCCCGAGGCAGGATTCGAACCTGCGACCGTAGTGGTCGCGCGGTTCCAGACTGAAGCGCCTAGAACCGCTCGGCCATCACGGCCGGCGTGGCGTTAACAGCCCGATCGAGATGGCTGCAGACACAAACTGGGTTCAAATGCGAGAAGTCTATTGGCTATCGGAGTACGCCAACTCATCCTGGTGCTACACGAATCACGCATCTACATCTACATCCATACTCCGCAAACCACCTGACGGCGTGTGGCGGAGGGTACCCTGAGTACCTCTATCGGTTCTCCCTTCTATTCCAGTCTCGTATTGATCGTGGAAGGAAGGATTGTCGGTATGCCTCTGTGTGGGCTCTAATCTCTCTGATTTTATCCTCATGGTCTCTTCGCGAGATATACGTAGGAGGGAGCAATATACTGCTTGACTCTTCGGTGAAGGTATGTTCTCGAAACTTTAACAAAAGCCCGTACCGAGCTACTGAGCGTCTCTCCTGCAGAGTATTCCACTGGAGTACCTCTATCATCTCCGTAACGCTTTCGCGATTACTAAATGATCCTGTAACGAAGCGCGCTGCTTTCCGTTGGATCTCCTCTATCTCTTCTATCAACCCTATCTGGTACGGATCCCACACTGCTGAGCAGTATTCAAGCAGTGGGCGAACAAGCGTACTGTAACCTACTTCCTTTGTTTTCGGATTGCATTTCCTTACGATTCTTCCAATGAATCTCAGTCTGGCATCTGCTTTACCGATGATCAACTTTATATGATCATTCTATTTTAAATCACTCCTAATGTGTACTCCCAGATAATTTATGGTATTAACTGCTTCCAGTTGCTGACCTGCTATTTTGTAGCTAAATGATAAGGGATCTATCTTTCTATGTACTCGCAGCACATTACACTTGTCTACATTGAGATTCAATTGCCATTCCCTGCACCATGCATCAATTCGCCGCAGATGCTCCTGCATTTCAGTACAATTTTCCATTGTTACAACCTCTCGATACAGCACAGCATCATCTGCAAAAAGCCTCAGTGAACTTCCGATGTCATCCACAAGGTCATTTATGTATATTGTGAATAGCAACGGTCCTATGACACTCCCCTGCGGCACACCTGAAATCACTGTTACTTCGGAAGACTTTTCTCCATTGAGAATGACATCTAGGAACTCTTCAATCCAATCACACAACTGGTGTCATAGTCCATATGCTCTTACTTTGTTCATTAAACGACTGTGGGGAACTGTATCGAACGCCTTGCGGAAGTCAAGAAACACGGCATCTACCTGTGAACCCGTGCCTATGGTCCTCTGAGTCTCGTGGACGAATAGCGCGAGCTGGATTTCACACGACGGTCTTTTTCGAAACCCATGCTGATTCCTACAGAGTAGATTTCTAGACTTCAGAAAAGTCATTATACTCGAACACAATACGTGTTCCAAAATTCTACAACTGATCGACGTTAGAGATATAGGTCCATAGTTCTGCACATCTGTTCGACGTCCCTTCTTGAAAACGGATATGACCTGTGCCCTTTTCCAATCCTTTGGAACGCTACGCTCTTCTAGAGACCTACGGTACACCGCTGCAAGAAGGGGGGGGGGGGGGGCAAGTTCCTTCGCGTACTCTGTGTAAAATCGAACTAGTATCCCATCAGGTCCAGCGGCCTTTCCTCTTTTGAGCGATTTTAATTGTTTCTCTATCCGTCTGTCTTCTAGTTCGATATCTACCATTTTGTCATCTGTGCGACAATCTAGAGAAGGAACTACCGTGCAGTCTTCCTCTGTGAAACAGAACATACATTTCGAGCTGTGTGTCATGTTGCATTGTCCTGCTAGTAGATGCCATTGTGCAGAGGAAAAACAAACTGCATCTAGGGACGGACATGTTACTCAAGGATAGAGGTATACTTGTGTTCATCTTTTGTGCGTTTCAGAACGACGAGATTGCCCAAGGCATGGCCTTCGGCCTGGACCCTTCCGACAATTGATGCAAGGTCTTAGTTTCATAAGTTTCACGCCGTACACGCCAACGACTATCTGTCCGATGGGGCATAAAACGTGATTCATCTGGAAAAGAGACTGTCGTCTCTCGGTGGACATCCAGTTGCGGTAATGATGATGAAATTCTAATCTTCATCGCTGACGAACAGCAGTCAGTGTGGTTTCGTGAACCAGGCGCCTGCTGTGGATGGCCATACGCAGCACCGTTCGCTGAGCAGTCGTTGGGGACACTTTGTTGATAACCCTTTGGTTCACCTGGTTGATCAGTTGCTCAATAGTTGCACGTATACGTGCATGTACATATCCCCAGAGCAGTCGTTCACCGCTGGTTCTATGGACTGTGGAGCACCACAATTGCCTCGCCGGACAGTCATCCAAGGCGAACTTTAACTACGGCGGCACGCGAACAGTTAACAGACTTAATCTTTTCGGAAATGCTTCCACCCTTGGCCCGAAAGCCAGTGATCCTGCTCCTTTGGACGTGAGATAAATCGCACCGTTTCCGCTTTACAACAACGCGTCTCTCTGACACTTTTAATACGTCCACCACTGCTAGTTTTGCCATCTGCCTTCTGCCAATGGTTACTGGATGTCGACGTCGGGCATTGGCAGTGATCACATTAATGTGACTGGACTCTGTAACTTCTAACGTGCCTCAGGGAAGTGTGTGTGGACCCTTGCTGTTCGTGTTGTGTATTAATGACCTTACGGACAACATTAGCAGTAACCTCACACTTTAAGCAGTTGATACTGTTTTGAAAGTCTCTACGAATTTGCTGCCGGTTCCTAAAATCGGCAACAAATACGAAGACACTTTCAAGACTTATTACGCGGGGTAGGCCTACGATGTCAGTTGATACTGTCGTCTATAAATACCGCCTGAAAGAAACCTACACAGATATTCAATCGGATCTTGCTAAGATTTCAAACTGGTACAAAGATTGGCAACTTGTTTCAAATGTTCAGAAATGTAAAATTGTGTATCTGACAAAATGTAAAATCCTAAAATTCAATGACTATAACATCAGTGATTCACAGCTGCAAACGGCCAGCTCATACAAGTATCTGAGTGTAACACCACGTCTCTAGATGCTGTTGTTTACGCTAACTGAACGTTGCGATAAGACTGATGAGTTATTGAAGATATCTGACCCCTAATTTCCAGTTAACTGAAACACTTGATCTCACCTGATAATTTGCAGTTGCCTTGACCGTAAGCGACAAAGGACTCCGTTTCAGCTAGCAGTGGCGTCTGATAGCTAAAAAGAGCATTTATGGGAGGCAACAGTGGAATTTTGCATAGCAGAAGACAGACAGATATGGAAAAAAATACAATAGATTGTTCCAAAAACACACCGAAATGCGAGATAGCCTATTACAATATGAAATTGTTACTGGACCCATAGTTCACTAAAACCTGGCATGAAAACTTCATGCTGCAGGTCGATGCCAATGAAACGAGTAACTGGAACATAAACAAGCATCTGAATAATTCGTCCAGCCCCTCGATGAAGAGAGAGAAAGAGAGAGAGAGAGAGAGAGAGAGAGAGAGAGAGAGAGAGAGAGGGAGGGAGAAAGAAAGAGAGAGAGAGAGAGAGAGAGAGAGACAGAGAGCGAGAAAGAGAGAGAGAGAGAGAGAGAGAGAGAGAGAGCGAGCACTGAGAATTACGTTAAAATGACTAGTACAGTAGCCAAGGAAACTGCGATGAGTGAAGCCCAGGCAGGGACAGCACGAATTACCAACAGTGAAAACTATTTAGCTTTGTAGTGCCTACTGATCGGTATGCCAAAGCTTGCATCACTATGAAGTCCCAACCAAAACACTTGCACTTTACTATGGATCAAAGCTGCACTAACGCAAGGCGCACGGTCCATGAATGCTACAAGATTGGTTGTTTGGTTGGTGTGGAGGAGGGGACCAAACAGCGAGGTCTTCGGTCCCATTGGATCAGGGAAGGATGGTGAAGGAAGTCGGCAGTGTCCTTTCAAAGGAACCATCCCAGCATTTGTCCTAAGCGATATAGCGAAATCACGGAAAACCTAAATCAGGATGGCCGGACGCGGGTTTGAGCCGTCGTCCTCCAGAATGCGAGTCCAGTGTGTTAACCACTGCTCCACCTCACTCTGAACTGCTGCCAGGTTCAGGAAGCGTGGGCACAGACGTGAAAATGGCAGGAACACCAGCGCTAATGAGAATACAGACGTGCTCTCGCTAAGAACTGCGACCGACTGAGGCGGCGAACACCTCTCTTATTACTTTTGTGAACGCCGACGCCGCACCGTAGCATGCATCCGCCAGCAGGAAAATGACCCCGTTGCCAACCTAAAGCGGTTGGCACACGGACCGTGCAGTCGAACGTTGAGCGTTGTATGTGCCGAGTTTGTAACGTCATAGCGTGGGAAAAATACGTCGGGGAGTCTTTCCTAACGTGCAGAGCGCCGGCCGCGGTGGTCTAGCGGTTCTAGGCGCTCAGTCCGGAGCCGCGCGACTGCTACGGTCGCAGGTTCGAATCCTGCTTCGGGCATGGATGTGTGTGATGTCCTTAGGTTAGTTAGGTTGAAGTAGTTCTAAGTTATAGGGGACTGATGACCATAGATGTTAAGTCCCATAGTGCTCAGAGCCATTTGAACCATTTTGAACGTGCAGAGCAACATCTAGCATAGCACATATTCTGAACGCGCGTCTGGACGTTGCCCAATGAGATGGAAGAACGTCATCTGCGTTCCATGCTCGCCATTCCTCTTCATTACAGAGTCGCGAGACGCCATTTTTGCTTTCAGAGTAAGCCCATATGTATATACGCCTGTTCTAAGCATCAGCAAATTAAGGATCTCTCGAAAACCCGTCGTTAATTGTATGATTTGTTGTAATAAAATGGCAGGTATCGTCATATTGGCAGTTAAAGAATTATTGCGTATTATGAAAATATGCCTTTCCAAGGCGAAGGCACAATGAGGAACCATAAGAAATACAGTGTTCTTGGTACAATTTGTTATAATTAAATGTCAGTTAATAACATATCTGCGATTAAATCTTCCAGTTCATATATCTACGATTATAGCTTTCCGGAGAAGGTAAGACGCAAAGTATGGACTATACCAGTTATGCTGGGTATAGCGCAATGCGTAGAGTCGTCGAATTTTAAGGTATCAGACGATGTGTTGCTGGTTTTGCGTCTCAGTGCATCCTAATTTTTTTTTTACTATCCTTTTCGTTTTCTAATAGGTTCTGATACTTTCTTATTAGTTTAACAAAAGTACATTCTATAGTATTCGATGTTATACAGGGTGTCCGAAAAGTCTTTCCCTGATTACATAAATTGATAACTCAGGCTAGAAGTAAGATATAAATATGAAACTGATGTCTAATTGGTTACAAACTATCAAAGTTCTTTTCACACACCAGTAAACTTCCACATGAGCACCCTTGGTAGCACGTATCACATCTAGGCGATATTCAATTTGCGTCCACACATTAGCCAACATCACTGGAGGGGTCGATTCAAGGACTGTGGTTATCCGTTGCCGCAGGGTTTCAAGATCTGGCACACGTGTTCGGTAGACCTCGTCCTTGACATAATCCCATAAAAAGAAGTCTAATGGGGTTACGTCAGAAGAGAGTAGAGGCCAAACCGTTGGCCCATCACGACCAATCCATCGCCCAGGAAAGGTCCTATCGAGATAGGCACGGACATACAAACCCCAATGAGACGGTGCACCGTCTTGCTGAAACAAGACATTGGGGTGATACCGAAGCAGCTGAGGAACAGCATACAGTTGCAACATGTCCAGATAACCTCAGCGAAGAAGAATGGCCCGATAATTTGATCGTGCAATAGCGCGCACCAAACATTCACCTTTGGACTGCCTCTGGTGCACTCCATGACTTTGCCAGGGGGTTGTGAACCTCAAATGCGCACATTATGGCGATTCACTACTCCACTGACAAAAAAGGTCTCTTCGTCGGAAAAGGCAATTCGTCTGAGATAACCATCATCATCCTCAATACGTGATAGTATTTCGACCGCAAAGTCATATCGACGTGTACTGTCATTGGGCAACAAGGCCTGAACGATTTGCACTTTGTATGCACGAAACAACAAACGTTTGTGTAAAATGTCATGGAGCGAGCTTTTTGGCAACTGTAATTCACGTGAGGCCCTGCGTGCCGATTTCTTCGGACTTCGCAGAAAAGACTGCCTTACAGCTTCCACCCCGTCTGCTAAGGTTCTTGGTCGACCAGACCTCGGAAGGTCAGCAACCGAACCTGTGTTGTTGAACTTCTCATACCAGGCTTTAATGCTCTTGACATCAGGTGGATTCCTCCCAAATGTGGTCTGGAAGTGTCTCTGCACTGTGGTTGGTGATCGTGTCTCATGGTACCACAGGACACACTGTGCCTTCTCTTGATTGGTTAACATGGCTTCTTGGGCACTGCACCTCATCCACTACTTACGTACTGCGAACCTAAAACAGAAAAAAAAAATTTGATAGCTGTGAACAATTCGACACAAGTTTCATATTTGTATCTTACTTCTAGCCTGAGTTATAAATTTATGTAATCAGGGAAAGTCTTTTCGGACACCCTGCATAAGTGCGCTCTTTGTGAGGAGTGAGTTGTTCGATTAGCGTGATCTGAAAGTCTGCTTGCTCTGCTTGCACCAAACTAATTTGCACTTTCTGTAAGGATTCTGCTGCTAAATAGGAACAGTGATCAAGTAAGAATGACCTTAAGATTTTACTAACAAGTGACAATGAAGAAATAATTTTTATCTTATGTTACGTATAATGTAAATTTGTGTCGTACCATTTGTAATGGAATTTTTAGAAGCCGATGTCCTCATTAAGTGGACTTGGTACTTTCCTTTTTGCCTTATTACTTGTCCATGGATATTCGAGTTTTTATTTATGTATACTACAGTCTTCATGACATAACTAGTATGTGGGCAATGGGGGGAATGTGCGTTTGAATAGAGCTAACGTAATAATTTTACGACCGTCCATTTCGTAAACAGTGTTATTTGCGAACCAGACGCAGCCGACAACTGCTGCTGGAGCGCGCTGCGATCGCGTATTCCACGTTCAGGCACACGTACCGTATGAACAAGTCTCATCGTTCCAGTGCGTTCAGCAGCACGCTGAACTCGGCACGTTCAACGTCGGCGTTCGACAGCACGGTCCGTGTGCCGACTGTTTAACCGGGATAGCAGTTACGATTTATTCCTGCTAGTGAAGTCAGGCCTCACAGCTCAGGTCCGCAGCTCGTGGTCTAGTGGCTAGCGTTGCTACCTCTGGATCATGGGGTCCCGGTTGTCCTCATCATTTCATCATCGTTCATGGAAGTGGCGAGATTAGACTGAGTAAAGATTGGGAATTTGTACGGGTGCTGATGACCGCGTAGTTGAGCGCCCCTCAAACGAAACATCATCATCATCATCATTAGCTTAGATATAGAGTGGCAGTTATTCTCAGAAGGACGGAACGGTCTAATGTAGTCTGGAGATGTCCAGGACAGCTGCTGGATTCCAACCTGACTGCCACCCGCCATATTGCCCGAGAACCAGGGATGATGATCTGGGGTGCCTTTTCTTGACATAACAGGACCCCTTTGGTTGTCATTCGCGGCGTCCTTTCAGCACAGCGGTACGTCGACGATATTCTACGCCCCATTGTGTTGCCCTTCATGGTAAGACATCCTGGGCTTATATTTCAGCAAGATAATGCCCGCCAGCACACGTCGACAGTTTCTGCTGCTTGTCTTCGTGCATACCAAACCCTGCCTTGTCATCAAGGTCGCCAGATCTCTCTACAATTGAGAATGTGTGGAGCATTATGGGTAGGGCCCTCCAACCAGCTCGAGATTTTGACGATGTAACTCGCGAATTGGTCTGAATTTGGCACTTTATCGCTCAAGAGGACGTCCAACAATTCCATCAATCAGTGCCAAGCCAAGTAACTGCTTGCATAAGGGCCAGAGGTGCACCAATGCATTATTGACGCGCTCGCTTTGTGAAGCTCTTTCTCTTAATAAATCATCAAATTTTTATGAAATTCTGATCATTTGTTTGTCTGTACATGTGCATCACATTAGCCGATATCCGTTCAATTCGTACGAGTATAATTCTTCCACGGTGCGTCGTTTCCTTTTTGTCTTCGAATATACATTAGCTTCGTTTAATTTTTGAAGTGCCCTCTTGGATGCCTCAAAAACTAAAACGGATGTTATCCGTCACGTGCTAATTGCATTCAGTGGAACGGAGTCCTCGGCCTGCTGCAACAACGGATCGAGGTCGGCTGCCTTGTGCTCGGTGCGCTCACGAAGGCGGTGCCGACGGCCAGTCTTGAACACGACGGGCCCCTCTTCTCCCCCCCCCCCCACCTCCCCCCGCTTCCCTCAAGCCTCCCCTCGTTGGGTCGCAAATTATTCAGCAGCAGCTGGCCAGGTCAAGACTCCCCATCCCTTCGTCTCGGCGAACGTTATACAGCGCCGCTTTCACAGGCGGTCTCCAGGCACAGAGGTGCCTCTCCCGTCGTACCGTCAGCAGTTCCAGCGCCCAGGCGCTACTATCAATAGACGCCTGACACATACACTTCCTATATGTTGATGAACAAGAGACTGTACATGTACAGTATAGCAACTCGTTAAATGTACTCCGTGAAAAATTAACGGTCTGTTTTGAACAGCTGTGGTAACAGTTTCATTCATCAGTGGATCGTTTTTACAAAGGTGTTGGACAGTTACAAAAGAAAACAAAAAGGTAATTGATACGTACTGGCATTTACATACTTACAGGTCTAGTTTGAAAGGAATGGGACAGGTGGCCTTATAGTAGGAGCCATTCTAGTATTTGTTGAAATACTTTAAGGGTACCACAGATCCCTAAATCAGGACATTCAGGTAGAGAACAAATCCTCGATCTCCAAAATACAAGGACAGTCTGTTTCAAACAGCGCTATCTCATCCGGTTTAACATTAGTGAGCAATACATTCTTCTTTAAAAATTGTTGTAAAGAAGTTATTCCGTAATGTGAAAAGCTAGTGTTACACTGGTCATTAATTTCTGAACACCAAGCACTGTGCATACTACACACATACATTGTTTCATAATGTTAAGAGCTGCTGCTACTCTGTATTTCACCTTCAGCCTGTTTGTGTGTAACAATTTGTTAAATCATGTGTTCAACAAATCTCAGAAAGATTGGGGTTTAATGTGCAGCCGAAAATGAGGTCAACGGAGACGGACCACCACGCCAGTGTCCAAAAACTGGAAGAAAACAGGAAAATGGATTGCTCAGCTCTAAATGTTAATAACGTCGGCGTCTTCTTCGAAGTACAGTAGGAGACGCAAGATCGAATCCTGCCTCGGGCATGGATGTGTGTGATGTCCTTAGGTTAGTTAGGTTTAAGTAGTTCTAAGTTTTAGTGGAATGATGACCACAGCAGTTAAGTCCCATAGTGCTCAGAACCATTTTAACCATTTTGAACAGTAGGAAAAGTTTCTTCATTGGAACTATTTTTGCTAAGAATGCCGACAGCCGTGCATACAACGCTTTTATGGTAACTCGGCGACTGATCGTTAAACGTTACACAGCAGTCGATAAGGGTCAACTGTAGATGCAGATCGAAGCAGACGGACAAGAAATTTTTTGGAAAAACATCGAACACTCGTAGGTCAGTTTATGGCACCTTCAAAATAAACTAATATGCGCAGTAATTGACATTAAGCTCAAATAACGTACCCCTTCCACTGTTCCGTTGTACATTTTCAAATTGGATGATCTAGTCGAGAATGAACACCATACGTAAAATTCCCTCTATAAAAATCGACATGGTTTGCGTAAACAGAGAACTTGGGAAACACAGCTCGCTCCGTCCGTCCATGAAATCAGCGGCACCATTGAGCAAGGCACCCATACTGATGACGTGTCCTTGATTTCCGGAAGGCGTTCGATACGGGAACACCATTTAGCGAACAAACTACCAGATTCTCAGCTATCAGAGGAGATTAGCGGCTTTACTCAAGACTTGCTAGTATGTAGAACTCAACACATCATGTTTCATGGGAGTAGACAGACAAGATGCGAAGATAATTTCGCGACTAGGATAGGGTGTTGCACCTTGGAACGTTTCTGAGACTTACCTATGGTCACATAACTAGGAACAAATATTCTGTTCAAACTTAATGGAGAAAATCTTATCAATACTGCATTTAATAGTCTGTGTGTTACATTATTACTCTAATACACATCAATAATCAGTAAATCAAATGAAAAGAATAAATATTATCAGAATCCAGTTGCAAGTTAAGTACATTTCGAATTTGAAGCCACTTTCAACTAACTCACATATCTACTGTCTCATGTCTCACAACGACAAAAACAGGAGGAAGTACCGAAATCCGTTATGGCAGTTTCTGGTGCACTTTGCGCCATGTCATTCTGAAATCAGCCAGTAGATGCAAGAGCCGACCAGGAAACATCAAGTGTTCCTACCCGCCAGGTACAACACCTTCCTTACTCCAAGGGAGTGTTTTCACGGATTCATCTATTGTGCCAACTTCATCTCAGAGTAGCACTTGCATCGAATGTCGTCAGTTACTTGCTGGATGTATTCTAATCTCGGTCTTCCTCTATAGTTTTTATTTTACCCTCTACAGCTCCCTCTAGTGACATGGAAATCAGATGTCCTCTCATCCTGACCCTTCTGCTTGTCAGTGTTTTCTGCACCTTCCTCTCCTTGGAGACTCTGCTGAGAATAACCTTTGAGTCCACGTCATTTTCAACTTACTTCTGTAGCTCCACATCTCAAATGCTTCCTATTCTCTTCTGTTCCGGTTTTCCCACGGCCCATGTTTCACTGCCATACAATGCTGTGCTCCAAACTTACATTCTTAGAAATTTTTTTCTCAAATTAAGGTCTGTGTTGGTCAGGAACGCCCTTTTTGCCAGTGCTAGTCTGCCGTTTATGTTCTCCTTGCTGCCGGCTGAAGCGGCCGTGCGGTTCTATGCGCTGCAGTCTGGGACCGCGAGACCGCTACGGTCGCAGGTTCGAATCCTGCCTCGGGCATGGATGTGTGTGATGTCCTTAGGTTAGTTAGCTTTAACTAATTCTAAGTTCTAGGGGACTAATGACCTCAGAAGTTGAGTCCCATAGTGCTCAGAGCCATCTGAACCATTCTCCTTGCTCCGTCCGTCATCGATTATTTTGTTGCCTAGGTACTGAATTCCATAACTTTGTTTATTTCGTGATCCCTATTTCTGATAAATTCCTCGCTATTCTAATTTCTCCTACTTCTCATTAGCGTTGTATTTCTTCGATTTACGCAAATGATTCAAATGGCTCTAAGCACTATGGGACTTAACATCTGAGGTCATCAGTCCCCTAGACTTAGAACTACTTAAACCTAACTAACCTAAGGACATCACACAATCCATGCCCGAGGCAGGATTCGAACCTGCGACCGCACCAGCAGCGTGGTTCTGGACTGAAGCGCCTAGAACCGCTCGGCCACAGCGTCCGGTTTCCATTTACTCTCAATCCATATTCTGTACTCCTTCCATTCAACAGATCCTGTAATTTTTCTTCACTTCCACAGAGGACAGCACTATCATTAGCGAATCTTATAATTGATATCCCACTCTTCGACCTTTAATTTGCGTCAACGTTTCTTCGATGTGTAGATAGAACAGCAGGACGAACGACAACATGCCTATCCCACCACCATTTTAATCCGAGAACTTCGTTCTTGGTCTTTCATCCTTACGTCCCTCTTGTTTCTTGTGCGTACTGTGTATTACCCGTATTTCCTCATAGAATCCAAACGACCTTGCACCATTTTACATTGTCGAATGTTTGTCGAACGTTTTATTTCTGACAAGCGTATCCTGTGGGAGTTTCTTGATTTTTAAAAGTGTTGCTTCGAGTTATCAAGCGCAAAGTCGTAACTAATTGTCTAGTGCTGTACATTTCCTAAACCCAAACTTATCGCCATCTCGGTTGCATGACCTGTTGAGGTGATTGCACGATAGTAATGACACTCAGCTGCCTTTGCTGTCTTCAGGATTGTGTAGATGATATTTTTCTGGAAGTTTCCAGACGCATAGATTCTACAAACTAGCTGGAATAGTCGTTTGGGTCGCTTCCCCAAATGATTTTAGAAATCACAAAGCAACTCTGTGTGACTTTCCCCATACTTGATCTCGGGACGCTCAAAGCTATGTTAAATTCTGATTCTAATACTGAATCCCCTATGTCTTCTATATCGACTCTGATTTCTTCTTCTATTTAATAATCAGTTTATTCACTACGTACATGCCTTGAATGTATCCTTTCCACCCTCTCCCTTGCGCTTAATAGTGGAATTCCCCATGTAATTTGACGCCTTTGCTTTTAATTCCATCGAAGTTCCCAAAGACCATTTCGTTTTTGATTTATTTGCATTTTTCTGCAGCCATATTGCCTTGTCTCTCCTGAACTTCTTACTTATTTCTTGCCTGTGTGACCTGTATTGCTGTATCCCTGCTTTTCCTGAACTTCTTTGTACTTCCTACTTTCGTCGACCAACTGAAGTATTTCTTGTTATCCAACGTCTCGTCGCTTCTACTTTGCTTCTACGTGTATGTATGAGTCCACCGTCTGTGACTGCCGTTTTTGAGATGCTGACGTAAACAAAATTGGGTTGATGAATGGGAGCCTTCTCTGAATGTGAAAAAAAACGCAGGAAAAATAATGTGGTAATATTCGAATATAGCATTAGTAGTGCCCTGCTTGAAACAGTCAATACCTAGACGTAACGTTGCAAAGTGATATGATATGAAATGTAACGAGAACGAGAGAACAGTAGTAGGGAAGGCAAATGGTCGATATCAGTTTATTGGTCGGATTTTAGGAATGTGTGGATCATCTGTAAAGAATACCGCACATAGAACGCTAGTGCGATCCATTCTTGAGTACTACTCGAGTGTTCGACATCCCCAACAAAGTCGGATTCAAGAAAGACATGGAAGCAATTCAGAAGCGTGCTGCTAGATTTGTTACTGTTAGAGTCAGTCATCATGTGAACTTTACAGAAATGCTTCTTGGGCTTAAATTGAAATCTGTGGAGGGAAGGCAACTTCCTTTTCGCGGACTGAGGAAATTTAGAGAACCGACTTTTGAAACGGACTGCAGAACGATTCTACCGTCACCAACGTACATTTCGCCTAAGGACCAAGAAGGTGAGAGAAATTACGGCTCGCACGGAGCCATGTACACGGTAGTTTTATTTTTTCGCTTTATTTGCGAGTGGAACAGAAAAGAAAATGTACAGTGTACCTTCCGTCCTACCAAATACGATGGCTTGCAGGGTATGATTGTACACTAATGGCCATTAAAATTGCTACACCAAGAAGAAATGCAGATGATAAACGGGTATTCATTGGACAAATATATTATACTAGAACTGACATGTGATTACAGTTTCACGAAATTAGGGTGCATAGATCCTGAGAAGTCAGTACCCAGAACAACCACATCTGGCCGTAGTAACGCCCTTGATACGCGTGGGCATTGAGTCAAACAGAGCTTGGATGTGTGTACAGGTACAGCTGCCCATGCAGCTTCAACACGATACCACAGTTCATCAACAGTAGTGACTGGCGTATTGTGACGAGCCAGTTGCTCGGCCACCATTGACCAAACGTTTTTAATTGCTGAGAGATCTGCAGAATGTGCTGGCCAGAGTAACAGTCGAACATTTCCTGTATCCAAAAAGCCCGTACATGACCTGCAACATGCGGTCGTGCATTATCCTGCTGAAATGTAGGGCTTCGCAGAGATCGAATGAAGGGTAGAGCCACGGGTCGTAACACATCTGGAATGTAACGTCCACTGTTCAAAGTGCCGTCAATGCGAACAAGAGGTGACCGAAACCTGTAACCAATGGCACCCCGTACCATCACGCCGGGTGATATGCCAGTATGACGATGACGAATACACGCTTTCAAAAATGGTTCAAATGGCTCTGAGCACTATGGGACTCAACTGCTGTGGTCATAAGTCCCCTAGAACTTAGAACTACTCAAACCTAACTAACCTAAGGACAGCACACAACACCCAGCCATCACGCGGCAGAGAAAATCCCTGACCCCGCCGGGAATCGAACCCGGGAACCGGGCGTGGGAAGCGAGAACGCTACCGCACGACCACGAGATGCGGGCTACACGCTTTCAATGTGCGCTCACCGCGATGTCACCGGACACGATTGCGATCATCATGATGCTGTAAACAGAACCTGGATTCATCCGAAAAAATTACGTTTTGCTATTCGTGCACCCAGGTTCGCCGTTGAGTACACCATCGCAGGCGCTCCTGTCTGTGATGCAGCGTCAAGGGTAACCGCAGCCAAATTCTCCGAGCTGATAGTCAATGCTGCTGCAAACGTCGTCTAACTGTTCGTGCAGGTGGTTGTTGTCTTGCAAACGTCCCCATCTGTTGACTCAAGGATAGAGACGTGGCTGCACGATCAGTTACAACCATGCGGATAAGATGCCTGTCATCTCGACTGCTAGTGATACGAGGCCGTTGGGATCCAGCACGGCGTTCCGTATTACCCTCCGAATCCACCGATTCCATATCCTGCTAATAGTCATTGGATCTCGACCAACGCGAGCAGCAATGTCGCGATACGATAAACCGCAATCGCGATAGGCTACAATTCGACCTTTATCAAAGTCGGAAACGTGATGGTACGCATTTCTCCTCCTTACACGAGGCATCAAACAACGTTTCACCAGGCAACGCCGGTCAACTGCTGTTTGTGTTGAGAAATCGGTTGCAAACTTTCCTCATGTCAGCACGTTGTAGGTGTCGCCACCGGCGCCAACCTTGTGTGAATGCTCTGAAAAGCTACTCATTTGCATATCACAGCATCTTGTTCTTGTCGGTTAAATTTCACGTCTGTAGCACGTGATCTTCATGGTGTAGCAATGGCCAGTAGTGTAGATGTAAATCTAGGTCAGTCTAGGGCCATTGCCACAGACAGAGAAAATGCAATGCAGAGTGACACGTTTCGTAACGGAATCGTTTCGTACATGCGAGAGTGTAACGGAGATGCTCAACAAAATTCTGTGGTAGACGCTACAAGACAGGCGTCTTGTATCAGAGAGTGATTTAATGTTGAAATTCCGATAGCGTACTTTCCAAGAAGAGTCGGGGAGCATAGTACTTCCTGTCACATATGTTTTTCGAAACGACCACGCCCGAAAGATTCAGAGAAATGAGAATTTGTATGGAGCTTTACGACGTTCCTTCTTCACATGCGGATTCGTGAATGGAACAGAAAGGGACAGGTTGGGGGGAAGATTGTGGTACAAGCAGTATCATACCGTAGTGTGCCTTGCAGAGTATTCGTGTAGTTGTAGACGTAAGAATGAGTCCAAAAAACCGTGTAATATTTCCGTTGGTACTGTTTCAGTTTGAAGTCGATTTGGATGACATCAAGGCATTCGGCTTCCAACAATTTCACTGCAACTCTGGCTATGAATAACGAGCAAAGATTTTAGTAAAAGTAGCACATTGGAAAACGCAGATCAGCTGTATTCACATTTATTTGGGAGCTTACAATAAAGAATGTGTACTACAAACACGCTGTTAATTTACTTATTGGAGTGAGGCACCTCAGTCGCAGCGGAACACGATCTGGATAACGCGAATATCACTTTGGTTTAGTTATCATTTTCAGGGAAGTATTTTATTTCAGTAGAAACTTCGGTATTTTTACAAAGGTAGGTTGTTTCATCCGGTATGAATCTTTTAAAAAAATCTCACCATTAATCATATACAGAGAAGCGCTGAAACGATTAGTAGCTGGAAGCTTTTAGAACGGTCTAAATTTAAAACAACTACAGGACAGTAACGATGGTTTAAGGCCCTATTTTTAATAATGCAGCCGGCCGCGGTGGTCTAGCGGTTCTGGCGCTGCAGTCCGGAACCGCGGGACTGCTACGGTCGCAGGTTCGAATCCTACCTCGGGCATGGGTGTTGCCCGCATCTCGTGGTCGTGCGGTAGCGTTCTCGCTTCCCACGCCCGGGTTCCCGGGTTCGATTCCCGGCGGGGTCAGGGATTTTCTCTGCCTCGTGATGGCTGGGTGTTGTGTGCTGTCCTTAGGTTAGTTAGGTTTAAGTAGTTCTAAGTTCTAGGGGACTTATGACCACAGCAGTTGAGTCCCATAGTGCTCAGAGCCATTTGAACCATTTGAACCAATTTGAACCATTTTTGAGCATGGGTGTGTGTGATGTCCTTAGGTTAGTTAGGTTTAAGTAGTTCTCAGTTCTAGGGGACTTATGACCTAAGATGTTGAGTCCCATAGTGCTCAGAGCCATTTGAACCATTTTAATAATGCAGTACGAAGGTGGACTGCCTCGTTGGTGCAATTAGCTTCTACAGAGATTTTGTAACCCGGAAATAACGAAATTATGATTCTTGACGATGAAGTCACATGACGTGGAAAGTAAAAATAAATATTGAGTGGCAGCGAATGAGGAAGCGGAAACAAGAATGAAGGAAAATGAACGAATGGTAGTCAGCAAGTTCTTGCTAAGTTTATATATCCGTTACGACCCTTTAAAGTGGACGGAGAGAAATGAGTCGCAGTTACGCGGAGGGGTGGGGTCGAAGGCAGTGGGAGGCACCGGCGCCTGTCTGCGTCACTGGTGACGTCAGAGGTCGTCGGACGGACGGGGGTGAACGTTCCCCTCACGCCAGAGCGCTTAGTCCTCGTTTTCAGGGCATTACACGGTACTGAGATAAATCACACAATGGTCAGGGCACCTATATCCTATCCAGTAGGAGCGAGAATCTAATAGAATTGTTTGGTACAAGAGGGAGTAACTCCAAAACTCACGAAAAAGTGTACATTGTACCTATGTCTGCAGTAAAATTAGTTGCATCTTTTATGGAAACTGACAGTAATACTTTACACCCTCTTGCGTTTGGGTCAAGAAAAGACGCCTCCAGAATGTACCTCTCTCTTGCCCCAAAGTGGTTCAGCGATCAGTTGGCAGGGAGAAGCACATCCGACTCCTGTGCAAGTTGCTTTGCTTTCTCCATCTGTTAGCTGGATAAATGGCAGACAATAGTGATGCGAGTGAACCCTGTGCAGATTCAGGCACCGAACTGAACAATAGTAATGATACAGGGAGTGAATCTTCGCGGGGAAATACAAGGTGGGACAAATAAAAGTGGCCCAGAGGACAGAGTTCCAGGGAACAAAGAAACACAGCAGTGGAAAGGAAATGCAGTACTAACCTGACTGCCGGCCGGAGTGGCCGAGCGGTTAAAGGCGCTACAGTCTGGAACCGCGCGACCGCTACGGTCGCAGGTTCGAATCCTGCCTCGGGCATGGATGTGTGTGCTGTGCTTAGGTTAGTTAGGTTTAAGTAGTTCTAAGTTCTAGGGGACTTATGACCACAGCAGTTGAGTCTCATAGTGCTCAGAGCCATTTGAACCATTTGAACTAACCTGACTATAGCAAATGTTGGAAGTGACAACTATTCGTCTCTTGGCACCTTAGGGGCCTGGTCAGCAAATTGCTGCTTGAAAACTATGAGGGTTGTTACAATAAAGGAAATGCAGTACTAACCTGACTATAGCAAATGTTGGAAGTGACAACTATTCGTCTCTTGGCACCTTAGGGGCCTGGTCAGCAAATTGCTGCTTGAAAACTATGAGGGTTGTTACAATAAAGGAAATGCAGTACTAACCTGACTATAGCAAATGTTGGAAGTGACAACTATTCGTCTCTTGGCACCTTAGGGGCCTGGTCAGCAAATTGCTGCTTGAAAACTATGAGGGTTGTTACAATAAAGGAAATGCAGTACTAACCTGACTATAGCAAATGTTGGAAGTGACAACTATTCGTCTCTTGGCACCTTAGGGGCCTGGTCAGCAAATTGCTGCTTGAAAACTATGAGGGTAGTTACAATAAAGGAAATGCAGTACTAACCTGACTATAGCAAATGTTGGAAGTGACAACTATTCGTCTCTTGGCACCTTAGGGGCCTGGTCAGCAAATTGCTGCTTGAAAACTATGAGGGTTGTTACAATAAAGGAAATGCAGTACTAACCTGACTATAGCAAATGTTGGAAGTGACAACTATTCGTCTCTTGGCACCTTAGGGGCCTGGTCAGCAAATTGCTGCTTGAAAACTATGTGGGTTGTTACAATAAAGGAAATGCACTACTAACATGACTATAGCAAATGTTGGAAGTGACAACTATTCGTCTCTTGGCACCTTAGGGGCCTGATCAGCAAGTTGCTGCTTGAAAACTATGAGGGTTGTTACAATAAACCTTAAGCTTGAGGGCTCCCCACACAAAGTAATGGCACACTGACATATCAGGTGACCTTGATGGCCAGCTAGGGCCGCGACCAGACTGACCTCTGGTAACAACTCTGTCAGGCGTGAAGACTGGGTAAATGAGCTCCAAGGAACCGGCGTGGATCACGTGGTGGGCGTACATGATGTGTGCGCGTCACGGGGCGTGGTTAAATGCATACACTCACGTCTAATCGTATCCACTCGTCCGGGCCACTTTTATTTGCCACACCCTGTATAATTGTGAGTCGTCAAAGCGATCGAAAGCGATTTAGAAATCCAATGAAGTGCAAAAGGAATATGAGGAAGTTGAAACGTGCTAGGAGTGAAGAATATACAGGTGGAAAAACTGTACCAAGCAGGAAGCCTACTAAAGATTGCAAATGCATGAGGATCTGCTTGTGGATACTTTCACATGGTGAGAAAAGTGATATCCTGAAATGTTTCTGTGAAACAAAAAATAAAAGAACAACAGGATTCATGCTCATGTGATTTAATAAAGGTACATAGCCTCGTGAGACGCAAACCAACAACAGTGACGTGCTTCCAGTTTCAGTTATAAGGTATGTTTGTATTGCAACACTTTCAGAAATGTGCGTCTGTTTGTATGTTGTTATGTGGAGTAGTGAAGTTTCATATTATTTTGTTTTCTTTTAGGTTAGGTTGGAACCAAAAGAATTTAAGCTATGCAAGACAGGATTTAGTCTAATATATGGGCTTAGCAAAAGACGTGTACAGATAATTTAGAGTTACATAACAGCAAACATTACACCTCCACAGGAAAAGAGAGGAAAACATAAGAAAAAGGGGCGCAATGCCAATCTAGAAATCATTAGACAACAGACAGAGTTTTCTCAAAACTGCTGTTGGAATCATAGAAATAAATGTTATTTCTTTCCTGAGTTAAATGTCTGCAAGATGTATGACATGTATTTGGAGAAATATGAGCGAGACCAGCGGATTCTGAAGGTAGAGGGTAAAAGCTATAAACCTATTGTCTCGTATGATTCCTGCTACAGGTACTTTCAACAGAACTTTAATTATGCGTTTGAGAGCCCTGGAACGAACACTTGCAGAATCTGTGTCACAATAGCAAATGAAATGAAAAGTACTCCATCTGAGGAAGAAAAGAAGAAACTTGCAACTGAGAAAGAGTTGCAAATTAGAAAAGCCGAATGTTTCTACAATAAAATGAGTGATAAATCTGCAGAGGGACGGGAGAAGGCTTCTGTTGAAACGCTTTCTGAATCACTGCTTTGAGAATATACTGAGTGGAAATATTAAACATCTATACAAATACTCAGACAACTGTTGTGTCCAAAATAAGAATACGGCACTAGTTCGGTTCCTGTTCACGTATATTAATTTTAGCAGACTGGAAACCATTACTCATCGGTTTCCTGGACTAGGTCATAGTTTTATGCCCTGCGATAGGAGTTTTGGTCTAATCGAGAAGAACACGCGCAGAACAGAGAGGATTTTTCTGGCACAGGTATATGACAAAGTAGTGAAGAAGTCGTCACCATCGATATTGCATGTAATCTGCGTGAACACTGCTAGACTTGGTGAGTCGTTTAAAACCTTACTGTTGAATCTTGCCTTACGTGGAATATGGGGTGTCTAGGAAACCTGCATTCTCGGACCGCTAGACATACAATTAAAGCAAATCGTATTAATAAGTTTTATTATGAAATGACCAATGACAATACTTAACTCTGACAATAACACAGAAGTGTCGGTTGCGAAGGGCGACATGAAAATAAGAAATCTCTTCAATCTATACCGGGTGATCAAAAAGTCAGTTGTTGTTGTTGTTGTGGTCTTCAGTCCTGAGACTGGTTTGATGCAGCTCTCCAAGCTACTCTATCCTGTGCAAGCTTCTTCATCTCCCAGTACCTACTGCAACCTACATCCTTCTGAATCTGCTTAGTGTATTCATCTCTTGGTCTCCCCCTACGATTTTTACCCTCCACACTGCCCTCCAATACTAAATTGGTGATCCCTTGATGCCTCAGAACATGTCCTATCAACCGATCCCTTCTTCTGGTCAAGTTGTGCCACAAACTTCTCTTCTCCCCAATCCTATTCAATACTTCCTCATTAGTTATGTGATCTACCCATCTAATCTTCAGCATTCTTCTGTAGCACCACATTTCGAAAGCTTCTATTCTCTTCTTGTCCAAACTATTTACCGTCCATGTTTCACTTCCATACATGGCAACACTCCCTACAAATACTTTCAGAAATGACTTCCTGACACTTAAATCTATACTCGATGTTAACAAGTTTCTCTTCTTCAGAAACGCTTTCCTTGCCATTGCCAGTCTACATTTTATATCCTCTCTACTTCGACCATCATCAGTTATTTTTCTCCCCAAATAGCAGAACTCCTTTACTACTTTAAGTGTCTCATTTCCTAATCTAATACCCTCAACATCACCCGACTTAATTCGACTACATTCCATTATCCTCGTTTTGCTTTTGTTGATGTTCATCTTATATCCTCCCTTCAAGACACCATCCATTCCGTTCAACTGCTCTTCCAAGTCCTTTGCTGTCTCTGACAGAATTACAATGTCATCAGCGAACCTCAAAGTTTTTATTTCTTCTCCATGGATTTTAATACCTACTCCGAACTTTTCTTTTGTTTCCTTTACTGCTTGCTCAATATACAGATTGAATAACATCGGGGAGAGGCTACAACCCTGTCTTACTCCCTTCCCAACCACTGCTTCCCTTTCATGTCCCTCGACTCTTATAACTGCCATCTGGTTTCTGTACAAATTGTAAATAGCCTTTCGCTCCCTGTATTTTACCCCTGCCAGCTTTAGAATTTGAAAGAGAGTATTCCAGTCAACATTGTCAAAAACTTTCTCTAAGTCTACAAATGCTAGAAACGTAGGTTTGCCTTTCCTTAATCTTTCTTCTAAGATAAGTCGTAAGGTCAGTATTGCCTCACGTGTTCCAGTATTTCTACGGAATCCAAACTGATCTTCCCCGAAGTCGGCTTCTACTAGTTTTTCCATTCGTCTGCAAAGTATTCGTGTTAGTATTTTGCAGCTGTGGCTTATTAAACTGATTGTTCGGTAATTTTCACATCTGTCAACACCTGCTTTCTTTGGGATTGGAATTATTATATTCTTCTTGAAGTCTGAGGGTATTTCGCCTGTTTCATACATCTTCGTCACCAGATGGTAGAGTTTTGTCTGGACTGGCTCTCCCAAGGCCGTCAGTAGTTCCAATGGAATGTTGTCTACTCCGGGGGCCTTGTTTCGACTCAGGTCTTTCAGTGCTCTGTCAAACTCTTTTATCTTCATCTACATTCTCTTCCATTTCCATAATATTGTCCTCAAGTACATCGCCCTTGTATAGACCCTCTATATACTCCTTCCGCCTTTCTGCTTTCCCTTCTTTGCTTAGAACTGGGTTTCCATCTGAGCTCTTGATGTTCATACAAGTGGTTCTCTTATCTCCAAAGTTCTCTTTAATTTTCCTGTAGGCAGTATCTATCTTACCCCTAGTGAGATAAGCCTCTATATCCTTACATTTGTCCTCTAGCCATCCCTGCTTAGCCATTTTGCACTTCCTGTCTATCTCATTTTTGAGACGTTTGTATTCCTTTTTGCCTGCTTCATTTACTGCATTTTTATATTTTCTCCTTTCATCAATTAAATTCAATATTTCTTCTGTTACCCAAGGATTTCTACTAGCCCTCGTCTTTTTACCTACTTGATCCTCTGCTGCCTTCACTACTTCATCCCTCAGAGCTACCCATTCTTCTTCTACTGTATTTCTTTCCGCCATTCCTGTCAATTGTTTCCTTATGCTCTCCCTGAAACTGTGTACAACCTCTGGTTCTGTCAGTTTATCCAGGTCCCATCTCCTTAAATTCCCACCTTTTTGCAGTTTCTTCAGTTTTAATCTACAGGTCATAACCAATAGATTGTGGTCAGAGTCCACATCTGCCCCTGGAAATGTCTTACAATTTAAAACCTGGTTCCTAAATCTCTGTCTTACCATTATATAATCTATCTGATACCTTTTAGTATCTCCAGGTTTCTTCCATGTATACAACCTTCTATCATGATTCTTAAACCAAGTGTTAGCTATGATTAAGTTGTGCTCTGTGCAAAATTCTACCAGCCGGCTTCCTCTTTCATTTCTTACCCCCAATCCATAATCACTTACTACGTTTCCTTCTCTCCCTTTTCCTACACTCGAATTCCAGTCACCCATGACTATTAAATTTTCGTCTCCCTTCACTATCTGAATAATTTCTTTTATTTCATCATACATTTCTTCAATTTCTTCGTCATCTGCAGAGCTAATTGGTACATAAACTTGTACTACTGTAGTAGGTGTGGGCTTCGTATCTATCTTGGCCACAATAATGCGTTCACTATGCTGTTTGTAGTAGCTTACCCGCATTCCTATTTTCCTATTCATTATTAAACCTACTCCTGCATTACCCCTATTTGATTTTGTGTTTATAACCCTGTAGTCACCTGACCAGAAGTCTTGTTCCTCCTGCCACCGTCAGTATAAATTTGAAAACTGAATAAATCACGGAATAATGTAGATAGAGAGGTACAAATTGACACACATGCTTGGAATGACATGGGGTTTTATTAGAACCAAAAAAATACAAAAGTTAAAAAAATGTCCGACAGATGGCGCTTCATCTGATCAGAATAGCAATTATTAGCATAATAAAGTAAGACAAAGCAAAGATGATGTTCTTTACAGGAAATGCTCAATATGTCCACTATCATTCCTCAAAAATAGCTGTAGTCGAGGAATAATGTTATGAACAGCACTATAAAGCATGTCCGAAGTTGTGGTGAGGCATTGGCGTCGGATGTTGTCTTGCAGCATCCCTAGAGATGTCGGTCGATCACGATACACTTGCGACTTCAGGTAACCCCAAAGCCAATAATCACACGGACTGAGGACTGGGGACCTGTGAGGCCAAGCATGCCGAAAGTGGCGGCTGAGCACACGATCATCACCAAACGACGCGCGCAAGAGATCTTTCACGCGTCTAGCGAATATGGGGTGGAGCGCCATCCTGCATAAACATCGTACGTTCCAGCAGGTGTTTATCAGCCAGGCTGGGGATAATGCGATTCTGTATCATATCAGCGTACCTCTCACCCGTCACGGTAGCAGTTTTGCTGTCCAGCGCCACCTGTCGGACTTTTTGTGAACTTTGTTTTTTTTTTGTTCTAATAAAACCCCATGTCATTCCAAGCATGTGTGTCAATTTTTACCTCTCTATCTACATTATTCCGTAGTTTATTACGTTTTCAAATTTATACTGACTTCTTGATCACCCGGTAGAATTCCTAATCTATGCCTAATCTTGATTCTGCTGTAGAAGTGGGGTGCGATCAGTCGGGAGCGACGCGTATGTTTTCTTCACATAGAGGCGACTGCTGTCGCGTTGTCGTGCTAGAGACGGGTCGGTCAGCGTGCAATTGGCTGACGTCTTCTTCATAGCCCTCTCTGCTCTCTCGTTTCCGACTGGCGTTCCGGGGCTTGACTTTACGCCGTAACACTTACTTACTAAAAACCTTTCAAATGATACCAAAAATAGATTTATAGTGTCTATTTATTGTTTAGTTTCATTCACAGCACTGATATGGTAGAATGTTGCGTATCGGCAAGCATGCCCTCTTCTGCAACTTCAGGCTGCTGAAGCATTCTCGGAATATTACCCTCACTGATCCATGTGCGTACCTAGGAAAGCCGCCACTAAGACTCGCGAAACTAAAAGACACAATGGCACTGGCGGAGCAGCACGTACCACGTAACGACACGTGGTACTACGAAGCACTGAACTGTAACTTACGTGAGGGAAGTGAAGACTGTACTGACAGTACTGGCGCTTAAATATTGAACATTTCACTTGCTATGGTGACTATTTTTGTTTTATTTTGTTTGTATATTTGGATTCAAAGAGCGCAAGTACTTATTCTAGATTCGCTTTGTCATCTTCTACGTTAATGACTTAAATAAAGAGACATTGTCAAATATTTAAACATATTTTTAATATTTTGATGCAAGACACATGTAAATCTATTCTAAATTTATATTAATATGAATAATACTAATCGGTCTAAACTTTCAAATTGTACCCACGCATTACCGCCCTAAAGTAGGTGCTTTGAGAATATACGTCTCCGAACTATTCAAGCTGTATAAAATACGTTTTATGTCTCTCTGAAAAAAATGCTAAAATAGAGTATCGCTGCCCTGCCCTCCTCTTGCACCAGACCCTTCAATTCTCGCCTCACCATCCTGTATCTGTTCTCTTTTCTTTCCCTCAAACACTTCCCTGTCATCGTTCTTCAGTAAGCACAAAAACGATTCCTTCCTCCATCAGCAACCAAAAGAGGCAATATTTCGTCGTTAGTGACCTTGCTATCAACGGGAGATAAAAATAAAAACATACCCACAATCATTGTTTAGAGCAAGTGTGAAAGAGGCCTGACAGAAAAATTCGAGGGAAACCAGAATGACATTGCTAGGATGTTTGAAGGACGGAATACCTCACTCAAAGCTGTAGCGAAGGCGATCGGGCATCTTCAAACAGAATCTTTCGCGGAGAGGCGATGTTCTACATCCACTTCCCCATACATATTCCACAAGTCACGGTGCGATGCGTGGCGAAGGGTACCCTGTACAACTACTAGTACTTTCCTATTCCACTCGCAAATAGAGCAACAACGACTGTCTATACCTCCCATATGAATCCTAACTTCTCATATCTTATCTTCGAGATCGTTACGCGAAATATGTAATACGGCAGTAGAATCGTTCTATAGTCAGCTTCAAATGCCGGTTCTCTAAATTTTCTCAATAGTGTTACTCGAAAAGAACATTGCCTTCTCCCTAGTGACTCCCATTTGAATTTCCATGACATTAGTACTACGATCGAATCTGCTGGTACCAAATCTTGCAGTTCGCCTCTTAATTGCTTCGATGTCTTCTTTTAATCCGACCTGGTGCGGATCACTAACACTAGACCAGTACTCAAGAACAGGTCGCGCTAGCGTCCTACATGCGGTCTCCTTTACCAATGAACCACAATTTTCTGAAGTTCTCCCAATAAACCGAAGTCGACCATTCGCCTTCCCTACCACAACCCCCACATCGCTTTGCAACGTTACGCACAGATATTTAAAGGACATGAGGTGCTATGCAGCACACTACTAATCCTGTGTCCGAACACTACGGGTTTGTCTTTTCTACTCATCCGCATCAACTCACACTTTTCTACATTTAGAGCTAGCTGCCATTTATCACGCCAATTAAAATTTTTGTCTAAATCGCCTTGTATCCTCCTACAGCCTCAACCGCAGATGTTGCCCACGCTGTTCGCGGATGATTTATGTATATATAAAATAATAGCGGTCTTGTCACACTTCCCTGGGGCACTCCTGATGATACCCTTGTCCCTCATGAAGACTCGCTGTCGAGGATAACGTACTGGGCTCTATTACTTAAGAAGTCTTCGAGCCACTCGCATATCTGGGAACCTATTCCGTATGTTCGTACCTTCGTGGAGAGTCTGCCGTAGGGCACCGTGTAAAATGCTTTTCGGTAATCTAGAAATATGGAATCGGCCTCCATCCATAGTTCACAGTATACTAATTAAGAAAGGACAAGCTGAGATTCGTACTATCGCTGTTGTCTAAAACCGTGCTGATTCGTGCGTATAAGATTTTCGTTCTCTAAGAAATTTATTATATTCAAACTCAGAATATGTTCACGAATTCTGCGCCAAATCTCCGTTAAGGATATTGGTCTGTAGCTCTATGGATTCGTTCTCTTATCTTTGTTATTTACAGGAGTCACCTGAGCTTTTTTTCAGTCGCTTGGGACTTTGCGCTGGGCGGTAGATGTTGTTCACCCGAAACCCTGTTCTGTAAATTTACAGAACCAGTATTAAAGACAGATTGCGAAACGAATCTACTGCTTGAATCGTGTATCTTTCACAGGTGTAATGTGAATAAAATAAGTGAAATTAGGTTCCGAGCGAGTGGTTACCGTTTCCTCTTGGGGAAAAGTTGTTGGAGAGACGCGCATTTTTCACGACAGTTATCCATTTTTCACAACAATTATCCGTGTTTCAGTGTAAAGTTCTATTTACACGTTGCAGGCGCTTGCAGATGGTGAATATCTCCACTTTTTACTCCTGGCTTCCGAAAAGAAAAACCTGCGCGAAGCCACGAGGGTGAGTGATACAGGGGGAGGGAGAAACATCGATTTCACCAAGTGATGTGTTAAATTCGGGTGTGTGAATGATACGAAAATAGCGATGGGGGGTGCAGAAGGGAAGTGGAAACCTACCTTCTGGTGGGCATCTGAAGTAAACGACAGAGCAGAGGCATTCATAATTTAGATCGTTGATATCTGAAGTTCCCTCTACGAGTTTGTGATTTATTGGCTCAGTTTCTGTTCCAGATCAATGTTTTCGAGATTTTATTACCTTTCTCAGGCTTTCTTGTAATCAGCAAATCTACTTTTGTTTACTGGGGTTTATGTCACAATACCTTTAATAAGGAAGGAAATGTGAGTCACTGTCCACTGATTCTTCTTCTTCTTCTTTTTCTTCAGCGTTTGTCTCATCGTGATGTATTCCACTAATGGTGGGCGACAGCAAATTCACGATTTGACAATTGTTTTATTTCATGTTTCGCTCGTATGCCCTTTCTGTTACTGCGAACTCAGTTATCCTGAAGGAGAGACCTCGATTCTGCCATCTGTCTGAGAATTGTAAGAACTTTGTTTTCTTCAGGTGAGTGGAGTAGCAGACAGCAATTCTTCGATAAGATATTAAAGGAGACTCTGTTCAGGAGGAAACCATTACATCAACAATCTGGTATCGGACAACTCGAAATGGCTTGCTTATTGATCGTATGATATTGGCTGTTGGATCATCAAATTTTTAAATGCCGTACCGGAAACTTTCACGCAACTCCGCTTCAACTATCGTGAAAATAACACCCGCAACGTCTAAAAGTTACTAGTATGATTATACTTCAAATGTACAATTTGGGAAACCCACAGGAAATACCGAAACTGCGTTTATCAAAGAAAAATTTATTTGTCGGCACCCTAGTTAAGCAACAGATCGAGTATGAAGTTACTGTTTGTATTATGCACGGTAAAAACAAAAATTCACTATAAATTTGGCACACACTAACAACCATGTAGTGCGCCGGCAGAGTGCTTGCTACCTTTTTGATCGATCTAAAGACTGCCACGAACACGTACGACAGTTTGCCGATGACATAGCATATAGCAAATCACAAATTAACCAGGGACAATGCACTTGCGAGAAATATCTGCTTCATTTCGGACGTAGATTAGTACTCTGCCTTACATTACAATCGCATACACTGGCACAATCGAACACCTTGGCCGAACCCTACGAAACTGATACTCTAGTACTTCCATGCCTGTGGGGTATAATACTTTTATCCTTCCCCCATATTTTTTTTCAGTATTTTCAGTACAGATGAAATCCACTTTGCAGATGAAAAATGGTGTGAGTGCACGATGGCTATTGGGTTTGTCTAACGTTACTGGAGATAGCAACACGGCATGTCCAGATAACGTTTATATGCAGCTTATCGCTATCTTTCTGACTCTGAGGAAGGTCGAATGATCGACATGAGGAGCAAAGGAGAATCATACCGACAGATTGCACAGACGGTTAGCTGTAGTGCGATGCCTAAATAACGAGCGGTGACGAGACGGACCCACGACAGCAGTGTTGCAAGAAAGATTAGGGACAGTTCCTTCCAGAAGTAATGGAACACGAGGACATCATAGGATTGTTCGACCAGCTTTGATGAATCGACAGAAGCAAACAGCTCAAATCTGGGCAGAGGCATAGTGCCATCACGGACCGTTGGGACAGATTGCTGGCGTCCTTAACCTCTGAAGCTGCACCACAGAAGACTTGCATTGTACATAGGCAAGATACTTTTATAATTGAGAGACAGTCTGTGGTGTTCAGAGACGAGTTATTCTTATGTCTGTGGCAGTCATAAGGATGCAATAGGTCTCTAGACCGCCTGGTGGAAAATCACAGAAATTAGCGATTCTTGAGAACTTCATCTCTCCATCTCTTGGAAACTTAGTGTGGGGAGCTATTGAATATGACAAAAGAATCAATTTGGTAAGGTTGAATGCATACGTAAGTGACAAGAATGGTAAATCCTGTTATCATATCCTTCATGATCGGGACACCAAATGGGATATTCCAGCGGGATAATGCAAGACACACCGTTGCAGTTCACACCACAAAGACCTTGTGGAATGTTCAGATCCTTGACTGGCCTGTCCGGTGCCCTGATTTTTCATCCACAGAGCATGTCTGGTATGCAATTGGAAGACGTATTCTTTCACAGCAGCCTACAATCAGTAATATTCCTGAAATGACGCAGCATGTGTTTCTAGCATGGCGAGAAATTTCGCAAGATGACATTCATCGGCTGTTTGCTTCCATACCAGACGAATATAACAATGTATTTTTACTTGTGGAATCACACTTCATACTGATATTGAAGCCTGATCAGTTCCTAATGCAATGAAAGTTTAGTCAATTGATACCTGTTTTATGATTAACATTTCCATAAATTTGGATAAATATCGGACTGGTGTTTCACGATGTAACACTTTCCATTTCTGCTACTGAGTTATGCACATTACTTATCTGTAAGAGATTCATGTCTCAAGAAAGTGACAATGAAAACGTCTGCTTTTTGCATCGGCTCGTTTCATCTCTACGTGAACTTGATGCTATCCTGTCTTACCCAAAGAGGCATTCACGTAGATACGCTGGTATCGACGGTGCATTGTCTTTAATAACTCTTTGGTTTCGCAGTTAGCTGGACACATGCTTCACTGAAGACTCTTTGGTTTGAGGCAGCCAGTCACACCCTTGCTTAATAGAGGCAAGCTGCCACGGGATGGTCGGTCCGCAACTGTTCAGTACTGAGGAAATTGGATATTTTTTTTTTTATTTCGACCGTCTCAGTTGCACTGATATAAAATTCAGCTGTAGTGGTTTCCGGTTTCGGGCCGACAAGCCTATTTTCAAACCACGCACCTTGCTATCAACCGTAATTATTCATACAATATGGCGCCAAAAGGCACAGCGAAGTATACAGGGGCAACAAGTAGCCTCATAGATATCAGCCTACGTGTCCGTTGCTACTCACTGACACAACCAAACTGGTTTGGTTGTGTCATATTCTGTACTGATTAGGCTAAACTATTCATTCCATTCAACAGAGCTTGTAATTCTTCTGCGCTTTCACGAACGATAGTTACGTCATCAGGGAATCTAATAATTGATATCTTTTCACTCTGAATTTTAATCCCACTCTTGGACTTATCTTTTATTTCCCTCATCACTTCTTCCTTGTATAGATTGAACGAGGGAGGTAAATGTCTGCATTCCTGTCATGCACACTTCTTAATCCGAGAACTTTGTTCCCGGTATTTCAGCTTTATTGCTCCCTCTTGGCCCTTGTACCTACTCTATAGTACCCGTGTTTCTCTGTAGCTTACTCCTATTTTTCTCAGAATTTCGAACATCTTGCATCATTTCATATTATCGAACGCTTTTTCGAGATAGACAAATCCTATCAATGTATCTTGATTTTTCTTCAGTCTTGCTTCCGTTATCAAGCGCAAAATCAGAACTATCTCCATGATGTGCTTACCTTTCCTAAAGTCAAACTGATCGTCATCTAAGTGATCCTCAATTTTCATTTCCATTCTTCTGTACATTATTCTTGTCAGCACCTGGGATACATGAGCTGTTAGGCCGACTGAGCGGTAGTTTTCGCACCTATCTAGTCACATTTGACAACTAAGATTGTGAATGGCGTTGAGCATGGCCATCTTGAGCCCATCGATTTCACATTCGCACGACACTGGTAGGTTCTCGATCAATGCGAGCAACAATATCACAGAACGATTAACTGCAGTCTCCATAGGCCACGGTCCTAGCGCTGTCTAGTTCAAAGAGGTGCTCGTTGATGTTTCTCCTTCTTACATGATGCACAACAGCACCTTCTCACAGAATTCTCACAAACAATCAACATTCAAATGCGATTTCTGAATGAGAAACTCGTTGCTTAATCTTCCTTTGTATAAAGAATGTAGATGGCATTACTCCTACGTACTGTGTATGGCTTCTATGCAATGCTAATCATTTGCACATCATTCGCTAATCATTTTCACATCAACTGTACGTCACAACACTTTATGCATATTTCATGTTTGTTGCATGTCGCGTTCTTGGCGTTGCAATATCAATGGCCATTACTGTACATTAGTAGCGACGTAACGCAATAGCAGCAGCGGCCTCTGCTAACGATGTTTGTAAACAGAGTTTGAAAATTCTTTACTGCTCTAACTGTGATCCCTTACTAATAATCATCTATTGTTAGCATACTTTCCCTTATTTCAGCTTACTAAAAGTGATGCCATGAACAGAATAAAACTGTTGAAAGAGAAAAACATTTGAAAAAGAAAATAGAAACAGTTATCAACAGACTCAAAATGGGTACGTTTGAAGTACACGTTAATTTTTGCTTCCGGTTTACATATTTTGTCTACAGATATTAAAAATGCTTTGCTACAATTACGTTGGTTTAAGGCTCAATAAAATTAAACCCTAAACAATGATAATCGTTCAGAAATCTTCTAGAGTAGCGCAGTCTCTAATGTCTATAACGAACAGTACAGTACAGCTAAACTCTAAAATCATCTAGGAATACTGATTGGTAGTGAAGCCAATCGTAAAACATCGTGAAATTTCATCAGATAGAGGAACAGGATCTCCAAGGACTGGAGACTTTACTCGTAATCTGGACCTCAAGCGGCAAATAAACCATCAAGGCTGTTCTAATTGCTCATAAGAATGAGCAGTGGGCGTCCAAGTTGGCTTCGCTCACTCCAGACGCTACCGCGTGGGACATCGTCCGGTTTTTCAAAAGAAGAAGCCATCCATCCCGCCGCTTGAAACATCTGGTGGACTGGTCTACACGCCCAAGGATAAGGCAAACGCCTTGACAGATATCTTCCAAACCAACTTCCTACCTGGGGAAGATCCTATTGACATCCCACATGTACAGAGGACTGAAGAAGAAATAACGGACATCCTCAACGAGGAACAGATCCCACCTATAACTACAGAAGAAGTCCACCATCAAGGAATTTCCAAACAAGAAAGCACCAGGACTGGACGAGCTCCCAGGCAAGGCCCTAAAGGAACTGCCGCATGCAGCCTTTATCCTTCTCGCTGCGATGTTCAGTATCATTATCCAGCGACAACAGTATCCAGCAACCTGGAAGCACGCTGCCGTCGTCGCCATTCCCAAACCAGGCAAGGTAAGGAAGGATCCCAAGAACTGTAGACCCATCAGCCTGTTACCACAGCTGAGCAACATATTTGAACGGCTCTTACTGCAGCGGATGAAGACCTGGATGGTTCGACGCGGTATCCTACTATAAGAACAGTTTGGACTTCGGAGTGGGCACTCCACAACTCTACAGCTCATCCGAGATGTAGAGGAGATAACACGAGCCTTCAACAACAGGGAATATTGCGGCACCTTATTTTTGGATGTCTCAAAAGCACTCGATAATGTCTGGCACCAAGGCTTGCTATGGAAGCTTCACGACCTTCGATTCCCGAGAAGACTCACCAAGCTACTGGCTTCGTACCTCCACGGCCGCAGCTTTATCGTCCGTGTTGCAGACTCTCACTCCACCGTCCGTCCTATAGCTGCAGGCGTCCCACAAGGCTCGGTTCTCGGCCCCACGCTTTATTCAATCTTCAAGTCCGACCTCCCAAAGTCACCGAGAGTCGAAAGGGAATTGTACGCAGATGACACAGCCATCTATTCCAGGAGTAGGTCGCCTGCAGCGATCCACAGAAGACTGCAGGACGCCTGTACAGACCTGCAAGACTGGTCGATTAAATGGAGAATCCGGTTTAACGCCCAGAAGAACCAGGCAATTGTCTTCACCAGACGACGCCCTCCGGACGTTCCACAGCTCCAACTGTTTGCAGAAGCCATAAATTGCCAAAATTCAACCACCTACTAAGGAGTGATATTAGACAGATCTTTAACATGGCAAGGACATGTCACAGCAGTTCGGAGGAAAGTGGACCAGAGGCTTGGCGCACTCTATCCCCTGTTGAACGAGTGCTCCAGCCTATCCATCGAGAATGGATTAACCATCTTCAGACTTTTCACCAGACTGATGATGGATTACGCCTGTTCAGCATGGGGAAACGCAGCCATGAAGCATATACAGTGCCTGAAATCGCTGCAGAATAAAGCATTACGAAGAATTTTCCACGTGCCAAGACAGTTTCCTTCACGGATTTTACATGAAGTAGCAGATGAAGACGACGTCCTCAGAAGAATACAGAAGACTAAAAGTCTGTCAACGGACTGCTGAGTCGGAACCTCAACTTCTACGGGAACTTGAAGAACCCAACGACGCCAGAGATACCTACAAGCGAACTGTGGACCTGCTTACGAGATGATTAGTAAGCAGCACCCCACTTGATGTAACTATGTCTCTTTTATAAAATTAAACCCGTTCTCGCTTCCCACGCCCGGGTTCCCGGGTTCGGTTCCCGGCGGGGTCAGGGATTTTCTCTGCCTCGTGATGACTGGGTGTTGTGTGATGTCCTTAGGTTAGTTAGGTTTAAGTAGTTCTAAATTCTAGGAGACTGATGACCATAGATGTTAAGTCCCATAGTGCTCAGAGCCATTTTTTTTATAAAATTAAACCAGGATGCATTAAATTGTATAATCGGCAAAATAAAGAAGCCAAATAAAACCAAGAAGTACCCAGAATTCCTAACACAAAGAATTAGAAGTAAATACCCCCGGGTAAAAACTACTGTACCCGCAACAGCAGAAAGTTAAGAAGATGCGGTCAAGGTGAAATTTCGTGAACAGAAATGGCTAATACTGAATACCCACAAGTTCCAACACGAAACATGCAGAAACAGCTGTTTCCGTCTCCTACTAAAACTGAACATCAAACTGAAAGACTATAACTGAGATCGAGTCATAGTTGTTTGGAAAAAGCCATCTTCGACGAGTATGGTCCGCAAAACTTTGGTGAGAGAACTGGCCTATTATTTTTTATAAAAAAAAGTTTGCCTTACGCAAACTTGAAGAAAGTTCGGTAGGAGCACAAGGAAATACGAGTGTAATTCACATTAACATACTGCTATCATTATGGAGATCCTGGCTTTTATGAGTGCGCTAATCCGGAGCAGGCTGTGATTAACGACGGTCTCCGCTTGCTGAGAAACGCGCAGAAGTGGCCGTAGTCGGTAACTGCAGTGAGTGGTACTGGCGTCATAGCTGTATTAAAGTTATGTTCTCCAGAACGGAACTCACTTCTGATTTAACGTAGAACTAGGACTTTTGGGTTATGACTATAGCCTTCGTTACGATGGCGAAACGAATGTTCTAGACGTGATACTAGATCACATGACGCTGCCCAGACCGACTATTAACTTTATTGTCAAACTTCTGATGAATAGCGTAACTCCCCAAAAGTGACATATCTTTTGACAGAACATACTGGCAAATTACGTAGTTCTTTTGAATCCAGGTACACTATTGTGAACGAATTCAGCATATTTCAGCAAACGAATATAAAACGTAATCGGTAGGACAAGGAACAACACGGTCACAAGGCACTGCAATTAACTAAGTGAGGCTCTTTTTCTCGTACAATTTCGAGGTTATAGGCTATACACGTACCTGGAAGGCGACGCTTGTTAGCACGCCGCTTTCGAGATTGGGGGATGCACGCCGGCTCCAGATCGAACGATTAACGAGAGATCATGTGTGCAGGCCAGCCTGGATGTGGGGGTAAGCGGTTTTCCCACATCCGATTAGGGGAATACCGGGCTGGTACCCACGTCCCGTCCCAGCAACACGATTCGCAAACATTTAAAACGTTCGCAAACTTTCACGTGGGTAACACAAGTCGCAGACAGTCGGGGCACACAAATTACTTCCCTGGCGACGTACAATGGAAATTGCTCATAAGGGAAAGCGCTGTGTTAATCATAACGGATTCAAAGCTCTGCAGACATTTCTCTATACGTGTAGAAGGCAGGCTGGTTCAGCCCTCTGCTGCATTACGCAACCGTAGTAACACTGTGGAAAGACACAGGAGTCACATTTGGAAGAGCAGGGTTTGAAATCTCCGTCCGTTCGCCCGGATTTTATTGTTTCATAGCTTCCCTAAATCATTTAAGACAAAATATTGGGTTAGTTGCTTTGAAAAAAACAAGTCCTCCCATCATTTACCAACCAGAGCTCGCGTTTTGTATGTAGGGAACACGTCATCAATATGACGTTAAACTCTAATTTTCTTTAACTTTCTTGCGGTATTTGAGAATTATAGTTTACTACGGGCGATTTTTACGTGAAAGCTCATTCCATTTTTGAAATATTTTCAGGATGAAAACACGTTTTAAACGGATAAATGCAGGAAAGTGCTATCTCATAATGAAGTATTCAGTAATAAAGATATGAGCAACAGTAATTTTCAGTATGAGTCATGATGACAGCAAAGCCCAGTTTCTCCAACGGCTGAGAAGGACGTGCGACATTACTTACAAATTTCTGATATTAACAAACAGGGATTGAAAAGAAATTTTGAACACGAAACAGCATTGGAGACATTTGAGGAAAGCAATATGCTTAAGTTGAAGTAGTTCATCGTGGCTATCGTCGATAAGTTTCACTAAGAAAACTGACGGGATAATGACACTAATACGACAAAGCTTAAAGAATACATGGGTAATATTGATAAGACAGTTACAAGTTAAGCGTTTGTGTTAAACCAGTGTATCAGAAAGCAAGCTTACGCTACAGAAATTTGACGTGACTGTCTTGTAACTTGATTTATGTGCAGCATGAAAAGTTCAATTGTCTGAAGGGCCGATCGCGTTACATTGAGACTTATGACGTATGACGGGCGAAATTTTTTTGTTCCATCCCGACAGTTTGTTGACTAATGATCCGCTAAGGGACATTACCAACAGTCGGGCAAACAGTTTGCTCCCATTGACGTAGCCACCTCGCTATACGGCTGGCAAAATAAAACTGGCTCAAAAATGTATCAAAGCACTAATTCTGAGCGGTATGTGAGGAACCTGTTCAATCTAGTTGTGCGTCAGCTATCGATATTTTCAGTATGACGAAACAGTAGCACACACCACACAGAAAACCCTTTTACAGAGGATCAGAACCTTAATTATATGTCAGGATTAGGTATTCATAGCATAGTGTCCCGGTCCGCGGTCACAGATTTGCCGCAAAGCTCGACTTTATCGCTACTATTACTTAGTCTTTACAAATGGTTCAAATGGCTCTGAGCACTATGGGACTTAACTTCTGAGGTCATCAGTCCCCTAGAACTTAGAACTACTTAAACCTAACTAACCTAAGGACGTCACACACATCCATGCCTGAGGCAGGATTCGAACCTGCGACCATAGCGGTCGCGCGGTTCCAGACTGAAGCGCCTAGAACCGCTCGGCCACATCGGCCGACTTAGTCTTTACACCGCTGGTCTATACTGAAGTGCAAAAGTCATGGGATTGTGATATGCACATATATAGATGACGGTAGTATCGCGTGCACTAGGTATAAAAGAGCAGTGCATTGGCGGAGCGGTCATTTGCACTCAGGTGATTCATGTGAAAAGGTTTCCGACGTTATTACGGCCGCACGACGGGAATTACCAGACTTTGAACTCGGAATAGTAGTTGGAGCTAGAAGCGTGGGACATTCCATTTTGGAAATCGTTAGGGAATTCAATATTCCGAAATCCACAGAGTCAAGAGTATGTCGAGAATGCCAGATTTCACGTATTACCACGTGCAAAGCAGTGGCCGACTGCCTACACTTACCGACCGAGAGCAGAGGCGTTTGCGTAGAGTTGTCAGTGTTAAGAGAAAAGAAACACTGTGTGAAATAACCGCAGAAATCAATTAGGTGACTACGACGAAAGTGTCGTTAGGGCAGTGCGGCGAGGTTTGGCATTAAGGGGCTGTGGCATCAGATGACCCACGCAAGCTCCTTTGCTAACAGCATGACATCACCTGCAGCGCCTCTCCTGGGCTCGTGACCATACCGGTTGGACCCTTGACAAGCGGAAAACCGTTACGTGGTCAGATGAGTCCCGATTTCAGTTGGTAAGAACTGATGGTAGAGTTCGAGTGTGGCATGGACCCAAGTTGACAACGGTGTGGGCTGTGTTTACATGGAATGGACTGAATCCTCTGGTCCAACTGAACCGATCATGCACTGGGTGTGGTCACTTTGGGCTACTTGGAGGCTATTTGCAGCCACTCCTGGACTTTATGTTCCCAAATAACGATGGAATTTTTATAGATAAAATGGTTCAAATGGCTCTGAGCACTATGGGACTTAACTTCTGAGGTCATCAGTCCCCTAGAACTTAGAACTACTTAAACCTAACTAACCTAAGGACATCACACACATCCATGACCGAGGCAGGATTCGAACCTGCGATCGTAGCGGTCGCGCCGTTACAGACTGTAGCGCCTAGAACCGCTCGGCCACAAAGGCCGGCTTTTATGGATAACAAAGGGCCATGACACCAGGTCACAATTGTTCGCGACTTGCTTGAAGAACATTCGTGTCAGTGAATTGGCCGCCCAGGCTGCCTGACCTGAATCCCATCGAACATTTGTGGGATATAGTCTAGAGGTCAGTTTTTACAGGAAATCCTACACCGACAACACTTTCGCAATTATGGACGGCTGTAGAGACAGCATGGATCAATGTTTCTGTAGGGGACTTCCAACGACTTGTTGAGTCCATGCCATGTCGAGTTTGCTGCATTAAGCCGGGAAAAAGGAGGTCCGACACGCCATTGGGAGATAGCCCATCGCTTTTGTCACCTCAGAGTATGTTCATATATGCAAGATCATCTCAAGTGATACAGTACGCAGACGACCTACGCTTTATGCTACAGACGAGAGTCTCATGGAGTGTCAACTTCAAATATCAGTCTCTATGAAGAAGTTACAGGATTGGTTGCGTCGGGTTCCTTACAAATATTTCCAACCAAATCTACGGTCTGTGTTTACACGCGACAGACATTGCAGGAACCAAGAACGATGTTACTGGGTCCGTTCCGTATTCTGGTCGAACAAGTTGTGAAACACTTTGGTCAGAAGGCTCACTCTGGTCCACGCATATGAAGTATGCCTTCACGAGAGAAGACTAAGTAAACAGAGTGTATAACAAAAATGTACGGCACAAACTGCAGCACACAGTCCTCACATGTAGACGAAGAAATTATGTTATATGAACATAGGTCTGGAAAGGCTTTGTTTCCATGTTACAGCAGCTCATTTTTTCCGACTCATTACTCCTAGGAAACACACAAGTATAGAACATTAGAATCATGGGGAATAGGCACTCTCGTTGACGTCTGGTTACGTTGCGCACCGCCAGTGTTTTGTCTCACAAGTCCTTGTTGCCATGTGGCGCACGTCATTGCTTGTTTGCAGGTAACGTCACCTGTTCCAGCGATCAGTGCGACCGTTGCAAGCACACGGCTCACCACGTGGAGTTAATAACAGACTTGGCTAGTGCAGTAGCAGAGTACACAAATGAAGATATGGCAGATGTCCGTTGATGTATGGATTAGCTAACGGCAATTGCGCTTGCGCCCAACGTTTGTACCGGGAGATATTTCCAGAACGAAGGTGCCCCGATAGGGATATGTTTGGAGCCATTGATCACAATCTTAAGGGACATGGGGCAACCCTCACGCAAGTGAAGCAAGACATCTTTGGGCCGTCATTGTTGGCAATTATTTGGTAGAGCCTCACTTTCTTCCATCCAAGTTGAAAGGAAAAGTTATCATACTTTCGTTGAGAATGTTCTACCTGATCTGTTAGCAGATGTGCCTTTAGCTGTGCAACAAAACATGTACTTCATGCACAATAGAGCACTTCCTAATTTCAGTGTTAATGTCCGTCGGTTTCTAAATAACAGATTCGGTGACAGATGGATAGATGGAGATGAACCAACTGCCCGGCCACCATGCTCTCCGGACCTAAACCCAAAGGACTTTTATTTGCAAGGCATTTGAAAGCTGTTGTGTATGGAACCCCAGTACATGATGTTCAGTCTCCGTGCCCATATTATGGAAGGCTGCAAAACTCTACGCAGTACTCCAGAGATACATCAACGCATTCGACATTCACTACGATGGCGGGTTGATGCATGTATCAATGCCCACCGAGGGCATATCGAAATCTACTGTAAGAAACAGCTGATTGTTGTATGCTGGTGCGTTCTGTTCGTGTGTGTTTCCCATGATCAATGAGTTATAATATGGAGACAAAGCGTTTCCAGTACCACGTTCATATAACGTAATTTCTTCGTCTAAGTGTGAAGAATGTGTCCTGCAATTTGTGCCGTACATTTTTGTTACACCATGTGTGTTACTGAATTCGAATCATGAATAACTACCAACACGAGGAACCGAAGCAGACAAAATCACTTAATAAAGGTAAGTCAAGTAGATATCCTCGGTGTACCGAAGCAGACAAAATCACTTAATAAAGGTAAGTCATCCAGTCCAGACTCTATACTATTCACGTAAATACTTAGGAATTACAATTATGAATAATTAAACTGGCAGAACTCGTAGATGATGCTACAGGTCTACTAAAGAAACTGCACACATTATACGTTTTTCGAGTATTGCTGTGCTTATGAGGTCCTTACCAGGCAGAACTGACGGAGGATATCGAAAAGTTCAAAGAAGTGCAGCTCGTTTTTCACTCTCGCGAAGTAGGGGGAAGAATATCACCGACATGATACGCGAGTTGGTGTGACAATCACCGAAACAATGACGAAATATTTTCACGGAATTTCAAGTTGCGGCAACACTTTTCCTAGGAATTTAAATTTCCAACTTTTTCTTTCGAATGCGAGAATACTTCTTTGGCACCCAACTGCACACGGAGAAATAATCATACGTGCTCCACCCACGTATTGGACTCACCGTGGACTTTACTCAGCCACACACAATTGATTTCAGCAAAGTGTAGAGGTCTGAAGATAGCATACGCAACGTCAAAACTAGTAGCCAATATAAGCTCTTAAGTACAGTTGGAAGAGTTTGATTTTTAATAAAAATTTTACCAACTGTGTCCCATCATCATCCACTTTAAATATGTAAGTACGAAGATTAAATATTGAAATGATCATTCAATAATTACCACGCAAAATTACAACAACAGTATTCAATTATACGGAGGAAGATAGCAAACCAACCACATTCGTGTATTATGGTGGGCACGGGCTGCTGCACACTACTACACTGACGTGCTGATATTTCCATAGTGGTGCCCATCAGTTGGCAGCACTTGCGCATGATGAAAAAATTGAACATTCGCAAATTTGTATCTCACGTTTCCATTGGGAAAAATACTTCTGTTGCAGCTTAAAACACAGAGAAAGTTAATGTTCACAATTGTAGCCAGATGGTCTGAAAGGGTTAAATTACGTAGTATAAACATGCTCCCTGGAACTTGTCTTTCTCGGTTGTTGGTAGTTTAAATGTACCTTGAAGAGTTCGTTGTTTTATACGCTACCGAAGGTGATAGCTTGTATGTGTACCATTACGTGCGGTCGCGTTTTCTGTTGTGTGGTGCTGTCGGTGTATGTCTGTCTTATATGCGTGTATTGTACGCGTGGGTTCCGCCTTAATGAATTTTTGTGCATTGTGTGTATCTTGTTTTTTCTGTATTTTAGTTATAATTTAAGCGCTGAGCCAGTAGTGTGTATCATAGCCATTGTTCATGGTTACATGTATTACTATCTGCATCTCCTTTTCATAATTTCTCTTGCTGTCTGATTTGGAAAACATTTGTACATTTCCGTTTGTGGCGACGATTGGATGTGAAAAATAAAGTGCACTTCTGTAGCTGCAGGCAGACCTAACCTTGAAGCTATTAACGTAATATTACCAGCAGCTAATAATCGACAAGCCTATTACTGTAAAGAAAAGGAGAATATTTATTTTGTAAATAAAAAACGCCTTTTCTTGCTGAACAAAATAATTGTTCCTCCCAGGCAAGGCATCATCAGTGGGATCTAGAATGGTACAGTTTTATTTTGATATGTGTTATTTGTAGATTATAAAACAGTTCGCGCCTCGCTTTTTTATGTAAATAAGTAATTTCTTACAGTTCTTCGCATTTTTGATTGGTTCGCGAAGAACTGTAAGTAATCACTTATGTACATAAAAAATGAGACGCGAATTGTTTTATAGCGTACAAATAACACATATCAAAACGAAACTGTATCATTCTAGGTCCCACTGATGATGCGTTAAAGTGAAAAAGGCGACGCCTGGGAGAAATGAAATACAGTGCAGCAAGAAACAGTGGTTCTCGTTTACAAAACAAGTATTTCTGTGCTTGCTGCGGAGGATGACCATGCAGACTTAACTCGTCAAAAAGACGATAGTTTAGTGGACGGTTGGACGGTGTTGCGGAACAAAACAAACACTGACGCCTGTATAAATATTTGAAGACAGGCATTACATCACATCATTTTATAGACTGATGTAAATTTTTGTGCCCGCTATGTAGTGTTTCTAAATGTAAGATTTATTGTACTGATATGCAGTTTATAGAGACACTCGTGAATTTATGGCATTTCATAAGTTTTATCATGTCATTTCATGTGGCTAACGAAGTATCTGCAGTGCTGAAGAACGCATTACAAGTTAGAGGAGTACAATCGAGTGCTTAGCGAAAATGGGACGATGGCTGTACAGCAAAGTGAAACGAAATGAAATGATCGGATGTCATCGACGGCCGGGAATCCCCATCTGGGAAAGTTAGGCGGCGGAGCTGCGAGCCTTTTGTGTTAACGCCCCACTGGGCAATTTGCACGTCAATGAGGGTGAAATGATGATGAGGGCAGAGCAACAGCCACTCCCCGAGCGGGGAAGATCGCGAACCCAAACGGAACCGAACCCGGGCTCGCTGCATGGCATTTAGAGATGTTAACCGCTCAGCCAAGGAAGCGGACGCTGTACAGGACCAGATGCACTGAGAGGCGCCCACATGCCTTGCTCAAACTGTGGCATCAAGCAGTCAGGCCTGCAAGATGAGTGGTCTGCCAAGCGAGTGGATTTATTCTTATTTATCGCAAAATATCAATGATTGATTGTGAGCTCTAGTGGCCACAATTAAGCTACAAATTATTCTCATGTTTGAATATTACGCAACGGAAACGGATAACGCTCATCTGACTATTAAAAATTTACACAAGTCTGATTGTTCACTACGCACTGGCAATACCACATTTTCTTTCTCACCCAGCGGCTTTGATCAACACGTGGCCATCGCACTGAATATGAATGGAGCACACATTATAAATTCTGGATATCATGACTACACACTATTCGAAGAACAAGGCCACCAATCTTTTTCTTTTCACTATCTTTTTTATTCCGATAAATTCTATTATTCTATTATTACATTTTATACAATAATTACACATGAGAAACTCCGCCCAGTGGGCATGGCTTTACATTGGTGATTCTCTATTTTATGGTCTCGTAATTATCTAACGCTACAGTGCACTTTCTGGATAGGATGGTGGATCTTTTGCTATATCTCACACTTCGACTCTCACACCCATCATCACGAAAATTTCCTGCAGACCGAGCGGTACAAAAAGGAGCATGCGTAACCCACTGCCTCTGAACCTATCTTGCTACTCTCCCATGCAAACCACACATACTTAAATTACATGACATACATCACACTGGTAACATAGAATACAACACAAACAATAGAAACAACGTTAGAATCACATCACTTTCAGCTTTCCCACTTCAATTAGTATTCATCCCAGTTTCACACGACACTGCCCCACTTTGTAACTTTTCTTTCCTACTACGAACTCTGGAGGATATATGCACGTCTTCCTGTGCAATGCAAGCCAAGTGGCGTTGCTGGATAGACGGCTGACTCACCTCGCTTCACTCTCAGAGTATTAAAGTTTGTATCTAGCGTCACACGGAAACATAACACACAAAGGTAATATTAATATCATATTCATCTTTCCTACCACGAACTCTGGAGGATATATGCACGTCTTCCTGTGCAATGCAAGCCATGTGGCGTTGCTGGATAGACGGCTGATTCACCTTGCTTCTCTCTCAGAGTATTAGAGTTTGATTCTAGCGTCACACGGAAACGTAACACGCAAAGTAATATTAAGAACATATTCGTCACACACGCGAGTCCTCAACTGATACCATGGACGAGTACTTCTCTTTATCCTTTGTCTCATACACAGATTGAGACTCACAGAGTACTCACCAAGTGGAAGTACTCGTCTCCAATTTCAAGTCCTGCACACGCCATTTCTTAAATATTTCCGACTTATAATACACACGCCAGTAATTCAGCTTAACTTTAGCACTCGGAAATATTTCAACTCAGTGCTACACGTGGTTTCATTGTGACCGTTGGTCACTTCCGTAGATTACTACGATCCCCTTAATATTACCTGCCTGCCATTTAATTCTCCCCACAAAAGTTCCTGAAATAGAAAAATAATTATTCCAAACTACTCTTCAGTATTTCACATGCATGCCATTTTCTCCACTCTTTTGTCTTTACGGAGCACACCTAAGACAGGTCTTACCAACTCGAGATCCAGCGCCAGAGTGCTGAAACATGGCCGTTCTTCAGGTCATCTCGCACCTCTGCCGAGCTGGGGGAACACCATGTTACCGTATTGGTCAGCCACATTTCAGGTGCTCAAAGCTCAGGTAAGTTTCATCTCTTTGGTTCCACCAAAGGTGACCAAAGCACCGTCTCAAAGATGATCATATATTGCACATTCACTATCTGCGGTTAGCAGACGACCATACATTCATTCATTTCACAGATCTCACCAAATTGGATGTAGGGATTTATTTTGTGGGAGTGCACATGTGATCAATTAAATAAATAAATTGTCATTCTTTCCTGTACTGGTATCCGGCTTCGGTATATTAAGTGAAATTGAGTTATTATTACAAAAAATATGTTGTTCTGTCAACAATAACGAAGAATGTTGTACCTATTTTCAATGTCGGGCGGTACTGTACCATCTTAGCACCAGGGGCACCTATTCCAAGCAGAGTGTATCAGAGAAAGAGTCTTTCAAAAAGTCGTTATAGACATGTCTGGCTGTTCTTCAGATCAAACTCCGTGTGCTACATATTGGAAGATATGTTTCCGCGTTTCCGCCGAGGCAGCTTCCGGGCAACATATGACAGAGGCATGCCGATACGAGTATTTCAAGCGAAGCAACTCACTGCGGCATGTAGCAAGTAACAGTAGCGAATGCCAGGTGTTGGGCCGTGTCGCCAGGTGCATGGGCCATTGTGCCACATAGGTCCATCGTGCCGTGCGATGTTGCCAGTATCCAGGTGTACGATAAAAAGGGCAGACTACGAGAGTGACGGAAAACGGACGGCACGGAGTGGAATATACAGAAAACAACCCTTTGTGCTGAATACTAACATACTTCACAGGAGATGTGGAGCAAAAAACGTGCTTATGATAATGTTTTCCGGTACCGCTACCAGTCACAAAATTTGTTGACTAATAAATTATTTATTTAGCGTCGTGTATCGAAGTGATAGAGAGAGAAGGATAACCTAGTATGAGACGATGTCACTTTGTATGTTGTTCTGTCGTTCACATGAAAATTTTCATAAAACAATATTTTTCATATTTTTGAAACAGTCATGGTTGATTAATGGTCAATAAGGCATCAAATCATTATAAAAAATGCTTCATATAATGACAGGAATGTGAAAAGTGACAAATTAAAATTAATCGCTAACAAGTACTTCTGTTCAGTAGATGAAAAAAAGTGAAATGAAGAATTTGAGGTCTCTTTTTCATCGAGAACATAAAAGGATTACTAAACCGTAGAGTGGGTCACCTCCTGCAAAAAAGAGAAATACTATACACTCCTGGAAATTGAAATAAGAACACCGTGAGTTCATTGTCCCAGGAAGGGGAAACTTTATTGACACATTCCTGGGGTCAGATACATCACATGATCACACTGACAGAACCACAGGCACATAGACACAGGCAACAGAGCATGCACAATGTCGGCACTAGTACAGTGTATATCCACCTTTCGCAGCAATGCAGGCTGCTATTCTCCCATGGAGACGATCGTAGAGATGCTGGATGTAGTCCTGTGGAACGGCTTGCCATGCCATTTCCACCAGGCGCCTCAGTTGGACCAGCGTTCGTGCTGGACGTGCAGACCGCGTGAGACGACGCTTCATCCAGTCCCAAACATGCTCAATGGGGGACAGAACCGGAGATCTTGCTGGCCAGGGTAGTTGACTTACACCTTCTAGAGCACGTTGGGTGGCACGGGATACATGCGGACGTGCATTGTCCTGTTGGAACAGCAAGTTCCCTTGCCGGTCTAGGAATGGTAGAACGATGGGTTCGATGACGGTTTGGATGTACCGTGCACTATTCAGTGTCCCCTCGACGATCACCAGTGGTGTACGGCCAGTGTAGGAGATCGCTCCCCACACCATGATGCCGGGTGTTGGCCCTGTGTGCCTCGGTCGTATGCAGTCCTGATTGTGGCGCTCACCTGCCAAACACGCATACGACCATCATTGGCACCAAGGCAGAAGCGACTCTCATCGCTGAAGACGACACGTCTCCATTCGTCCCTCCATTCACGCCTGTCGCGACACCACTGGAGGCGGGCTGCACGATGTTGGGGCGTGAGCGGAAGACGGCCTAACGGTGTGCGGGACCGTAGCCCAGCTTCATGGAGACGGTTGCGAATGGTCCTCGCCGATACCCCAGGAGCAACAGTGTCCCTAATTTGCTGGGAAGTGGCGGTGCGGTCCCCTACGGCACTGCGTAGGATCCTACGGTCTTGGCGTGCATCCGTGCGTCGCTGCGGTCCGGTCCCAGGTCGACGGGCACGTGCACCTTCCGCCGACCACTGGCGACAACATCGATGTACTGTGGAGACCTCACGCCCCACGTGTTGAGCAATTCGGCGGTACGTCCACCCGGCCTCCCGCATGCCTACTATACGCCCTCGCTCAAAGTCCGTCAACTGCACATACGGTTCACGTCCACGCTGTCGCAGCATGCTACCAGTGTTAAAGACTGCGATGGAGCTCCGTATGCCACGGCAAACTGGCTGACACTGACGGCGGCGTTGCACAAATGCTGCGCAGCTAGCGCCATTCGACGGCCAACACCGCGGTTCCTGGTGTGTCCGCTGTGCCGTGCGTGTGATCATTGCTTGTACAGCCCTCTCGCAGTGTCCGGAGCAAGTATGGTGGGTCTGACACACCGGTGTCAATGTGTTCTTTTTTCCATTTCCTGGAGTGTAGTTTCCTTCTCATCTCCTTACATTCTTTTTAAATGCTGACATTCCAAGACAAATATTTTCAACACTAGAAAACGATGGGGTAAGTAAATTAAGATTTCTAATTTTTAATAGAATAATTGAAATAGTAATGATGTCGTTGAGTTCTATAACGTGACGAAAGGAGGAGCTGACTGTATGGAATCTCGTTTATATGTTTTTGAAGGGGGATGCGAAAATGAATGTAGAAGCAAGATTAACGTTAAAGTGAATCTTCCTAATATATTCGTAGCAACTTTAGATGCATATAATGTACAATACTAGGTACAGTACGGTACTTCAAATAGACTTATGACTAAATTATAGAGTATCAAAGTTACTTAGACCTAAAGAATGAATCAGTCATGTTTTATTTTTGTGCATTCATAGATCAAGTGTTCATATGCAATTACTATGCACATCCTGTCATTAATAATGTAACTCGATCTCATGTAACGTTGTATCACTTCCACTGCAGTAAGTGCTTATGACAGATTGGGATGGTCCACTAACCATCCGATTCTTCGGATTACACAGAATTGTTTTTTTTTGTCCTGCTGATAATGACACAAGTTCTTTAATTAATTCATCATCATTTTGCACACAACATACGCCAGTTTCAGTATCACAGTCAAAAAAACCGTCAAAATCAATTCTGTCTGAAATACGAGCTCTACCATTGTCTTCTGGTAAGTCTAAATCTATTTCAAAATCTTCATTTTTGGGCTCAGCTTCAGTTTCATCTTTTGAGCGCCAGCATTTCGAAAGTACTTGCCGACTGTGTTTCGCTGGAGCTGATCCCAATTAGTCCTTATGAGCTGCGTTGTCTAATATGTAAAAAGACATACCACTGCTGTGTATCGCGGTAATTGGAGCGGGGGCCGCTTTCCCCCTCCTTACCTCTGAAAGGGACAGCCACAAGGTCGTGAACAGCAGTGTCGGCCCCTGTACTGCATTTACGGCATGCAGTAACGAGTGCAGTATGCATGCAGCAAGAAAACCAAAAATTACTGGCCGCACTATATACGAAACGTTTCATGACGACTTCTTGGTCTTTGTAATGTGTTAGCGCGACGAAATCGACTGTGGGGGAGTAAAATAGCATAAAAATGCGAAAACGTATGTATAGAAAACGTGAAAGTGGCGTAACTTTGCGTACCAAATCGAAAAAAAGCACACTATGCGACGCCCAAATGCGTAAAGCGTTTTGGTGAGAAACGTATAAATGCGCTTTCGCTGCATTAAAAACTGCTGTAATAAACACTTCATAGAAGGACTTACACTGATGAGCCAAAACATTATGACCACCTGAAACTTCCTGACAGATTAAAACTGTGTGCCGGTTCAAAATGGCTCTGAGCACTATGGGACTTAACTTCGGAGGTCATCAGTTCCCTAGAACTACTTAAACCTAACTAACCTAAGGACATCACACACATCCATGCCCGAGACAGGATTCGAACCTGCGACCGTAGCGGTCGCGCGGTTCCAGACTGTAGCGATTAGAACCGTTCGGCCACCAAGGCCGGCCTATGTGCTGGACCGAGACTCGAACTCGGGACCTTTGCCTTTCGCGGGCAAGTGCTCTACGTCTGAGCTACCAATGCACGACGCACGCCCCCTCCTCACAGCTTTACTTCCACCAGTACCCCGTCTCCTACCTTCTAAATTTCACAGAAGCTCTCCTGCGAAACGCGTAGAACTAGCACTCCTGGAAGAAAGGATACTGCGGAGACATGACTTTGTCACAGCCTGGGGGATGAGTCCAAAATGAATGCTTGGGTAGCTCAGATGGTATAGCACTTTCCCGCTAAAGACAAAGCTCCCGAGCTCGAGTCTCGGTCCGGCACACAGTTTTAATCTGCCAGGAAGTTTCATATCACCGCACACTCCGCTGCAGAGTGCAAATTCATTCTGCATTATGACTACTTGCTTAATAGCTAGCTGTCCGTCTTTGGAACGAAATAAATCAGTGATTTTGCGTATCAGGGATCCGACAATTTGCTGTCGGGTTTGTGGAGGGATGTAGCATTAGACGTCTTTGCACAGGTTATGTAATTCGCGTAAATAACGGACCTCTGATTTGCGTATGCAATGATAGCGTCCCAGATGGGTTCCATAGGGTTTACATCAGGTGAATGTGGTCGCCGTGACATCAATGTGAGTTCACTCTAATGCTCCTCAAACCACTGTCCGTGCAGTTCAGCGCCCCAAAAATCCAACATCATCAAACCACTGTAGCACGGCTCTGGCTCCGAGACACGAACAGTTATACTGCTGAAAGATAACACCGCCGTCGGGGAAGACAGCAAGCATGAAGGAATGCAGGTGATTCGCAGCTCTCAGCGTGTCGTCGATTACTACCCATGTACGCGCAGTAGAACGCCTCCCACAGAGTACCACTGCTCCGACCAGCTTGTGCCCGTGGCGTGCCGCACGTTTTGAGCCGCCGGTCTCGATGACGGCGTTTGTGTAGACAACCATCGACCTAGTGCAGCAGAAACGTGATACACCCGAAGGACCGACACGTTTCCATTGATCGACGGTCGAATCCCGGTGGTACCGTGCACACTGCGATCGTAATTGACGATGTCGTTGGGTCAACATGTGAATATGTAGATGTGGTCTGCCGCGGAGTCACATGTTCAATAATGTACGATGAACGGTGTGCTCCGAAACGCTTGTGAGTGCACCAGTACTGTGCTCCTTCGGCAGAGATACCACAGATCACCATCTATCCTACTTTACAGAGCAGAAAAACCTCCGAACTTCACGTTCCCAGCTTCACCGTTTTCGAGTTACTCTTTCACAGGCTCATCGTATTAATGCTCTGCCCTTTGTCAAAGTCGCGTATCTCATTGGATCTTCCTATTTGCAGCCTATATCTTCGCTAGGGTGATTCCCCGTCCGTGTGTGTTGCAGTTAAATACTTTTGTTACCGCGTCACGTGCTCGTAAGGCCTCCAGGCGGCATCCAGCGTCCCGATGGGCAGTGGTCGTAATGTTTTGGCTTATGTAATTACACTACTGGCCATTAAAATTGCTACACCACGAAGATGACGTGCTACAGACGCGAAATTTAACCGACAGGAAGTATATGCTGTGATATGCAAACGATTAGCTTTTCAGAGCATTCACACAAGGTTGGCACCGGTGGCGACACCTACAAAGTGCTGACATGAGGAAACTTTCCAACCGATTTCTGATACACAAACAGCAGTTGACCGGCGTTGACTGGTGAAACACTGTTGTGATGTCTCGTGTAAGGATGAGAAATGTGCAACATCACGTTTCCGTCTTTGATAAAGGTCGGATTGTAGCCTATCGTGATTGCGATTTATCGTATCGCCACATTGCTGCTCGCGTTGGTCGAGATCCAATGACTGTTAGCAGAGTATGGAATCGGTGGGTTCAGGAGGGTAATACGGAGCGCCGTGCTGGATCCCAACTGCCTCGTATCACTAGCAGTCGAGATGACAAGCATCTTATCGGTATGGCTGTAACGGATCGTGCAGCCACGTCTCGATCCCTGACTCAACAGATGGGGACGTTTGCAAGACAACAACCATCTGCACGAACAGTTCGACATCGTTTGCAGCAGCATGGACTATCAGCTCGGAGACCATGGCTGCGGTTACCCTTGACGCTGCATCACAGACAGGAGCGCCTGCGATGGTGTACTCAACGACGAACCTGGGTGCACGAATGGCAAAACGTCATTTTTTCGGATGAATCCAGGTTCTGCGTACAGCATCATGATGGTCGCATCCGTGTTTGGTGACATCGCGGTGAACGCACATTGGAAGCGTGTATTTGTCATCGCCGTACTGGCGCATCACCCGGCGTGATGGTATGGGGTGCCATTGGTTACACGTTTCGGGCACCTCTTGCTCGCGTTGACGGCACTTTGAACAGTGGACGTTGCATTTCAGATGTGTTACGACCCGTGGCTCTACCCTTCTTTGGATCCCTGGGAAACCCTACATTTCACCAGGATAATGCACGACCGCATGTTGCAGGTCATGTGCGGGCCTTTCTGGATACAGAAAATGTTCGACTGCTGCCCTGGCCAGCACATTCTCCAGATCTCTCACCAATTGAAAACGTCTGGTCAATGGTGGCCGAGCAACTGGCTCGTCACAATACGCCATTCACTGCTCCTGATGAACTGTGGTATCGTGTTGAAGCTGCATGGGCAGCTGTACCTGTACACGCCATCCAAGCTCTGGTTGACTCAATGCCCAGGCGTATCAAGGCCGTTATTACGGCCAGAGGTGGTTGCTCCGGGTACTGATTTCTCAGGATCTATGCACCTAAATTGCGTGAAAATGTAATCATATGTCAGTTCTAGTATAATACACTCCTGGAAATTGAAATAAGAACACCGTGAATTCATTGTCCCAGGAAGGGGAAACTTTATTGACACATTCCTTGGGTCAGATACATCACATGATCACACTGACAGAAGCACAGGCACATAGACACAGGCAACAGAGCATGCACAATGTCGGCACTAGTACAGTGTATATCCACCTTTCGCAGCAATGCAGGCTGCTATTCTCCCATGGAGACGATCGTAGAGATGCTGGATGTAGTCCTGTGGAACGGCTTGCCATGCCATTTCCACCTGGCGCCTCAGTCGGACCAGCGTTCGTGCTGGACGTGCAGACCGCGTGAGACGACGCTTCATCCAGTCCCAAACATGCTCAATGGGGGACAGATCCGGAGATCTTGCTGGCCAGGGTAGTTGACTTACACCTTCTAGAGCACGTTGGGTAGCACGGGATACATGCGGACGTGCATTGTCCTGTTGGAACAGCAAGTTCCCTTGCCGGTCTAGGAATGGTACAACGATGGGTTCGATGACGGTTTGGATGTACCGTGCACTATTCAGTGTCCCCTCGACGATCACCAGTGGTGTACGGCCAGTGTAGGAGATCGCTCCCCACACCATGATGCCGGGTGTTGGCCCTGTGTGCCTCGGTCGTATGCAGTCCTGATTGTGGCGCTCACCTGCACGGCGCCAAACACGCATACGACCATCATTGGCACCAAGGCAGAAGCGACTCTCATCGCTGAAGACGACACGTCTCCATTCGTCCCTCCATTCACGCCTGTCGCGACACCACTGGAGGCGGGCTACACGATGTTGGGGCGTGAGCGGAAGACGGCCTAACGGTGTGCGGGACCGTAGCCCAGCTTCATGGAGACGGTTGCGAATGGTCCTCGCCGATACCCCAGGAGCAACGGTGTCCCTAATTTGCTGGGAAGTGGCGGTGCGGTCCCCTACGGCACTGCGTAGGATCCTACGGTCTTGGCGTGCATCCGTGCGTCGCTGCGGTCCGGTCCCAGGTCGACGGGCACGTGCACCTTCCGCCGACCACTGGCGACTACATCGATGTACTGTGGAGACCTCACGCCCCACGTGTTGAGCAATTCGGCGGTACGTCCACCCGGCCTCCCGCATGCCCACTATACGCCCTCGCTCAAAGTCCGTCAACTGCACATACGGTTCACGTCCACGCTGTCGCGGCATGCTAACAGTGTTAAAGACTGCGATGGAGCTCCGTATGCCACGGCAAACTGGCTGACACTGACGGCGGCGGTGCACAAATGCTGCGCAGCTAGCGCCATTCGACGGCCAACACCGCGGTTCCTGGTGTGTCCGCTGTGCCGTGCGTGTGATCATTGCTTGTACAGCCGTCTCGCAGTGTCCGGAGCAAGTATGGTGGGTCTGACACACCGTTGTCAATGTGTTCTTTTTTCCATTTCCAGGAGTGTATATTTGTCCAAGGAATATCCGTTTATCATCTGCATTTCTTCTTGGTGTAGCAATTTTAATGGCCAGTAGTGTACTATAGGGTTTATTTACAGAAAATACACAGAAGTGTCTCCTATTTAGATGCTGTAAATAATAATTGGTTCCCAATTTAGATTCTAGAAAATAATTAAAAAGTTTTAGCAGGGGTGGCCAAGAATTCCGTCCGCGGGCGTAGCCTAGCACGAGTGCTATAGAACATAGGCGGTCTGGCACGTTTTCCCCACCACCACGCCACACTGAGCGGGAGGAGGGGGAAACCGCAAACGCGCCTCGTTTAAATGAAAATGCAGTCGCACTGCATAAGACTTGGTATTATATTTCGTATTTTTCAACAACGCACATAAAAACAAAACACATGTTCAGCATTATTTAATTATTTTTTCTCACTGAAGACACGTAACTTTTATGTGGTGCAAAGATGCCATGTAACTGTGACTTGTTTAATTCATAATCGAGAAAACATCTTTTTCACGCACATGTTGATCCAGATATTTATTGTAGCACTTTTGCAATCTCGTTATGGAGACATGGAAACTCTGCCCGAGGAAAATAATGTAGACGTTTTGCACAGTGTTAACGTTAAAGGGACTTGTCTTTAAAACGGGACTTCCCTTGAAGATCAGTCAGTTACATGTGCACATGCACAGGGGTGCTTTCAACTGAAATGACAACGGTCTCTCAAACACTCTAAAGTTGGCAGTGTCCTGAAAACGAGTAGGAAAGTAAATTTGTATTTCTTTCAAGGCCACAATGCTTTATTCAGACGTCGCGTTTTCTTTCACGCCAGTGAGCTTTGGAGGCTGCACTATGTTTATCATAGTATGTACCTCCCACAACGCGATTTTCTCTTTAATTGCATCCCCAATCACAGCAATGATCAAATACGCGAGATTCACATCGACGTCGATCGAAGAAAGAACAATCTTTTTAAATCAAAACGAACCGTATTTTCCGATATCGTTTCTGAAAAATCCGTGTGCGTGCAAGGCAGCAGCTTTAATTAAACGTGCGCGGTGCTCTAGGAATTTGTGTTTCGGCTGCTTCTACAACAATACCATCCGGAATTCTGTTCCATTTTAAGAATATTTGCTCTAATGACTATTTCTGGATAAAATTTCTTGGCAAATGTTGATGACAATGTTCTGTACAACGACACTGAAAAAAAGAATTTGCACAGGCAGGATTTGTAAACGTACTGCCAGCATGGTAGCTATTAAACTTAGACGCGGCGATCGAAAAGTAGTTAACGTTACGATATACGTGTTAGGTAGGAGTAAAACTTCAACATCGGTTTCCTCGGAAACTATGGGCCGTCGCATGAAAAGTCGCTGGCAAGGTAATCAGGAAAGGTATCTCTACAACTTACCTAAAACTCATTAAAATAATGATTAACAGGTCTCAGGGTCTCCTTGTGAGAATCAGCTTACTACCCTACCAGTTCCCAGCCAACACGATGATGTTACAAATTTGTCAGGTAATGAAGAAAGCGTACGGCAACTTCTTTCACCCAGGAAGAGAGCAAAGACAACCGCATCACATTACTCTAAACGTGAAGAAAAAGCAAGTGCTATTTTACAGGAAGCAGTAAAGAAGAATGAATGCGCAACTTATGGTGAACATGTCGCTAATGAATTGCGCGATCTTCAGCCTAGAGCAAAGACCATTGTCAACAACATATTGTTTGAAGCAGGTTTGGGAAAAGACGACAATGGTGGGTCATCCACTTCATATCATGGGAATATTTATCTCGTCCTCCTTCCATTCAGTCTCTGCCTTCCAGCGCTACAAGTGATGGCGAAGAAAAACCAAATGGTTCAGAGTTTACAGTACTTACAAAATTTTTGACACTTCTTAGACGAATCAGAAGTTTGCTATGGGGCTATATACACTCCTGGAAATGGAAAAAAGAACACATTGACACCGGTGTGTCAGACCCACCATACTTGCTCCGGACACTGCGAGAGGGCTGTACAAGCAATGATCACACGCACGGCACAGCGGACACACCAGGAACCGCGGTGTTGGCCGTCGAATGGCGCTAGCTGCGCAGCATTTGTGCACCGCCGCCGTCAGTGTCAGCCAGTTTGCCGTGGCATACGGAGCTCCATCGCAGTCTTTAACACTGGTAGCATGCCGCGACAGCGTGGACGTGAACCGTATGTGCAGTTGACGGACTTTGAGCGAGGGCGTATAGTGGGCATGCGGGAGGCCGGGTGGACGTACCGCCGAATTGCTCAACACGTGGGGTGTGAGGTCTCCACAGTACATCGATGTTGTCGCCAGTGGTCGGCGGAAGGTGCACGTGCCCGTCGACCTGGGACCGGACCGCAGCGACGCACGGATGCACGCCAAGACCGTAGGATCCTACGCAGTGCCGTAGGGGACCGCACCGCCACTTCCCATCAAATTAGGGACACTGTTGCTCCTGGGGTATCGGCGAGGACCATTCGCAACCGTCTCCATGAAGCTGGGCTACGGTCCCGCACACCGTTAGGCCGTCTTCCGCTCACGCCCCAACATCGTGCAGCCCGCCTCCAGTGGTGTCTCGACAGGCGTGAATGGAGGGACGAATGGAGACGTGTCGTCTTCAGCGATGAGAGTCGCTTCTGCCTTGGTGCCAATGATGGTCGTATGCGTGTTTGGCGCCGTGCAGGTGAGCGCCACAATCAGGACTGCATACGACCGAGGCACACAGGGCCAACACCCGGCATCATGGTGTGGGGAGCGATCTCCTACACTGGCCGTACACCACTGGTGATCGTCGAGGGGACACTGAATAGTGCACGGTACATCCAAACCGTCATCGAACCCATCGTTGTACCATTCCTAGACCGGCAAGGGAACTTGCTGTTCCAACAGGACAATGCACGTCCGCATGTATCCCGTGCTACCCAACGTGCTCTAGAAGGTGTAAGTCAACTACCCTGGCCAGCAAGATCTCCGGATCTGTCCCCCATTGAGCATGTTTGGGACTGGATGAAGCGTCGTCTCACGCGGTCTGCACGTCCAGCACGAACGCTGGTCCAACTGAGGCGCCAGGTGGAAATGGCATGGCAAGCCGTTCCACAGGACTACATCCAGCATCTCTACGATCTTCTCCATGGGAGAATAGCAGCCTGCATTGCTGCGAAAGGTGGATATACACTGTACTAGTGCCGACATTGTGCATGCTCTGTTGCCTGTGTCTATGTGCCTGTGGTTCTGTCAGTGTGATCGTGTGATGTATCTGACCCCAGGAATGTGTCAATAAAGTTTCCCCTTCCTGGGACAATGAATTCACGGTGTCCTTATTTCAATTTCCAGGAGTGTATGTGTCACTTAATGTTTAATATGTACTATTTCCTTAAATACATAAATAACAAATTACTTTATTTTATTCACTAACCATACTTAAGTTCTATAAATATACAAATATTATTTTAAAAACTTCAATCTTTGTAAACTTTTCTTAACGAAATCTCGCAGAACGTTCATAGAGGCTCTGAAAACTTCTGGTATTAAGTGACAAACACTTGCGATTGAAATTCTGAGGACATATATAAATCATACTCAACCATCTCCAGTAGCTAAGTACAACAGCCGCTGTTGTTTGTGCCCTTATAACTTCCAGTCTTTGCGATGGCAGAATGCTGTTGTACAATAGTACCATACAGTCAACGGTCCCATGTTGAATTGTTTGGAGTTGTAAAGACCGACTGACGAGTGGCTTGGCTGGTGCATTCGGGCGTCACGTGTAATTTCTCACTGGAAGAGGAAGAGCCTAGTCCACAGGGTAAAGCAACTACATTTGATGAGGAAGGCGGGGCTACTCTGTAATGACCGAGCGATGTGGCGAGGTGATTATAACATTGGACTCGCATTCCGAAGGACGACAGTTTAAATTCTCGTCCAGCCATCCAGACTTACATTTTCCGAGATTCCCCTTAATCGCTCCAAACATAAGCCGAGATGGTTCCTTTGAAAGGGCACGGCCGATTCCGTTCGACAGCATTCACACGAAGGCTCCGTCTCTAATGAGCTCATTGTCGACAGGATGGTAAACAATGATCATCTTCCTTTCTTTAAGTAATACGCCTCTCGTGGTCTCAGTATATATGCTTGGCGAAGCTTGTTTCCTCTAGACCAGAGGTTCCCAAACATTTCCTCTGACGGAATACTGAGAATTCTATGGAAGACCTCGTTTATCTTGAAGGTGAATAAAATTTTGAAGAACGAGAAAAACCTTCTTTATTCATCGGTTAATTCAATTTTAAATCGTAACTAATAACCTAGAAACAATAATAAAATTAAAAGAAAATAATTAGTAGACTATTGGCAAAATGTCGAAACAAACGCTGTGCTATTAATAGTTTTTCGGGGAGCACTTATTCATTGTTCCGTAGTTCATAGGTTGGGAAGCCCTGCTGCAGTCGCCGGCCGGAGTGGCCGAGCGGTTCTAGGCGCTACAGTCTGGAACCGCGCGACCGCTACGGTAGCAGGTTCGAATTCTGCCTCGGGCATAGATGTGTGTGATGTCTTTAGGTTAGTTAGGCTTAGTTAGTTCAAAGTTCTAGGGGGACTGATGACCTCACAAGGGAACCTCCCCATCGCAACCCCCTCAGACTTACTTATAAGTTGGCACAGTGGATAGCCCTTGAAAAACTGGACACAGATCAATCGAGAAAACAGGAAGAAGTTCTGTGGAACTATGAAAAAAATAAGCAAAATATACAAACTGAGTAGTCCATGTGCATGATATGCAACATCAAGGATAAGGCGAGCTCAGGAGATCCTTGGTCTAGTGGTTAGCGTGAGCAGCTGTAGAATAAGAGGTCCTTGGTTCAAATCTTCCCTTCAGTGAAAAGTTTAATTTTTTTATTTTAAGACAATTTTAGTGTGGGAGTAGACGTGATTACCATTCCTCCAGGTTGTACACCGCTTGTGCAACCGTAAGATGTGTTTGGTTTTCGGTAAGTGAAATACTTTGTGAAAAGATTCTACGATTTTGCGAAGCTGCACAGGTACACAGAGCAGTATTGTTTACGTGATCGTGTGTCAATTAGCAAAGTACAGACACACACACATAATCAACTTCGCTCTAAAAAATTCCAGGACATGTTCAGATTTGCTTGGACATATGCAGAATTTGACGGTCTACACACGGAAAAATTTGAAAACGTTAAAAACATATGTTTTGACAGAGCACATGGAAAACTGTGCGACTGTGAAACTGTTGCATTCATTTGTTGCAGTTTATGTGACAAACTCTTATGTTTTCATCACTTTTTTGGGAGTGATTATCACATCCACAAGAAAACCTAAATCGGTTGAAGAATCTTTTTACTCATTCGCCAAGTGTACAAGTTAGGTGGGTCGACAACATATTCCTGTCACGTGACGCACATGCCGTCACCAGTGTCGTATAGAATATATCACACGTGTTTTCCTGTGGAGGAATCGGTTGACCTATGACCTCGCGATAAAATGTTTTCGGTACCCATTGGAGAGGCACGTCCTTTCGTCTACTAATCGCACGGTTTTGTGGTGCGGTCGCAAAACATAGACACTAAACTTATTACAGTGAACAGAGACTTCAATGAACGAACGGACAGATCATAACTTTGCGAAAATGAAGAAAGTAAACTTTTCACTCGAGGGAAGACTTTAACCAAGGACCTCTCGTTCCGCAGTTGCTCACGATAACCACGGGACCACGGCGCACCTGCGCTGACATTATACTTGATGTTGCCTATCTTGCGCATGGACTATTCAGTTTGTATATTTTGCTTATTTGTTTTATAGTTCCACACAACTTCTTCCTGTTTTCTCGATTGATCTGTGTTCAGTTTTTCAAGGTCTATCCACTATGCCAACTTATAACTAAATCTGAGGGGAGTGCGATGGCGAGGTTCCCTTGTCAGAAATTAAGTCCCATAGTGCTCAGAGCCATTTGAACCATCTGAACCTGCTGCAGTCAGTCAAGAAAACAATGAAGGCAGTTTCAGGTGTAATGGACAGGCGAATTTGAAAATACTTACAGATGACGTGCAAAACTAAACTTAGCTGAGTGTTTTTTCAGAAAGTTATCATATAAAACTGGCAGCGTAAAAAAAGTATGTACTTCTTAAGTGTACAGTACAACTTAAAAGTTTTTCGCGTGGCGGAAATCTATAGAACGAGCCACAGGCGGTAATATTCAACGACTAAATAAATTTAGTTGTTTTTAGAATGTACCCTTACATATCCGAAAGACGGTGCAGTCGGGAGCTAGGGAACAAGAAAGTTTCTTCTTGCTCTTTGACGACTTTGTCGTCTGTGTGGGTGGGTGGTGGGCACGTGTGACATTTGCAAACGACGCAGTTGCCGGCGCTCAGCACAGGGAAGCTGTTACACAGACGCTGCACGTGTCGGCGATTAGCCGCTTGTCTGCAGACGGGGCCGCACGTGCCATTCGGGCTGTGGCTAGCACGTGCGCGGCACGTGGTCTCTGCTGCATCGAGCGACGGAACTGGCGTGGACCATTCCGGGGGTAGCGCTGCCGACCGCAGGTTTCCACCCACGCCTTCAAACAAGCGCGTTCCTAAGTTGACTAATTAAACCTCGTAAGCCCTGAATAACGACGAACATCGATATTTCGCAAGCTTTCTGACAGTGTGTGAAGGAGGATGCTTTTAGCACCACTTCCTTATCCTCCCCACGCTGTTTCATTCGCGAAACGCGTGTAGGAAGACTCGCAAGACATACAGGGTGTCCATAATTATCACGTTGAATGCCTTGCTGCATTCGGTTGTTGGATATGTGGAACAAAACACTTAAATCCTTTTTTTTTTTTCATTTGAGCCGAATAATTTTTATCGCATGTGATATCATTTGTTATTCTGACCTTGTCATTTTATACAAATGGTTCAAATGGCTCTGAGCGCTATGGGACTCAACTGCTGTGGTCATTAGTCCCCTAGAACTTAGAACTACGTAAACCTAACTAACCTAAGGACATCACACACACCCATGCCCGAGGCAGGATTCGAACCTGCGACCGTAGCAGCAGCGCGGCTCCGGAATGGAGCGCCTAGAACCGCACGGCCACCGCGGCCGGCTGTCATTTTATATTTTTGATGTGTTTGCTTACCTGTGCACCTGTGGTCACGTGTTCCACGCAAGTCATTTTGAATCGTGGAACCAAACGGCCACCCTCGGCATTTTCTTTTTTAGTTTAATATATTTATTTCATTTCAGAAAAAATGGTTCAAATGGCTCTGAGCACTATGGGACTTAACTTCTAAGGTCATCAGTCCCCTAGAACTTAGAACTACTTAAACATAACTAACCTAAGAACATCACACACATCCATGCCCGAGGCAGGATTCGAACCTGCGACCGTAGCGGTCGCGCTGTTCCGGACTGTAGCGCCTAGAACCGCTCGGCCACCCCGGCCGGCCTTTCATTTCAGATTTTGAACTAAAATGGCTGGTAGAGGTCGCTCAGATACAGTAATCGTTGAAATGCTGGCTAATATTTACTAAGATGATGCCACAGATGACTTCGTTGAAGACACGTATGTTTCGCCTGATGTCGGTTCCATTTCTAGTTCTGAGGATGATGATGATGAACATAACGAAGGTTCAAAAGATACTGACGATGACGTTGCTCTTGTGAATCTTTAAAGCCAGAACAAATGGGAACTTTAAGCAATGGGCAGAATTAATTTTAGTTTCTCTTCTCCGAACATTGGTATTCATCCCGATGTAGTCCAAAAGCTTCAAGGACTACCTCCTATATCTTATTCTGAACATTTCATAGACGATAATATTGTATTCCTATGAGGTGAAGAGACCAACAGGTTTACTACGTAGAACGTTACTGCAAACGGAACTCCAGTTCAAAAGCTATCAAAATGGTATGACACCAATACTGATGAAATGCGCAAGTTTTGTGGGTCATTCTTTGGATGGAACTCATGGAGTTTCCCAAACTGAAGAATACATGAAAATGGGATACCAAAAATAACGAATCATAACAGATTTGAGTTGTTACTTTCGACGTTGCTTTTATCAAATAATGAGCAAGAAAGAGATTCAGGATACAGGCTCCTCAAAATTTCACAATTTATGAATATTTTGGGAAAGAAACTCAACGGATCCGATACTCCAGAAGAAGTGGTATGTGTAGACGAAAGACAAGTACCATTTCGTGGACGCATTTACTTTTGACAATACATCCCCAACATAGTGTTAAGATTTAAAGCTTTTTGTTGTTGGAGGTTATAATTATTCATCCAAAGTCAACACTGGTAAAGAAAGAGCGGGCGATACAACTGTTAGCGAGAGGGTGGTAACAGAATTAACGGATGGATAATTAGATAGTTGTAAAACAGTGTATACTATCTGCTACACTAGTGTTTCAGTACGTAAAAGGTTAATCCAGCGAAAGACACACTTGGTAGGCACGTACGAGGAAATCGAAAGGATAATCCCCGCCGGCCGGAGTGCCGAGCGGTTCTAGACGCTACAGTCTGGAACCGCGCGACCACTACGGTCGCAGGTTCGAATCCTACTTCGGACATGGATGTGTGTGATGTCCTTAGGTTAGTTAGGTTTAAGTAATTCTAAGTTCTAGGGGACTGATGACCACAGATGTTAAGTCCCATAGTGCTCAGAGCCATTTGAACCACCTGCTTTCTTCCCTCTGCCACATTGCATTTCAAAAAACCTGTGTGTAATCATTGTCTCCAGGCCCGTAGCGGATATCGGACAAATGCCGTTTCTCATACCCTTGAATGTCCGAACTTTTCCAGGGGTACTGACCCACGGTCATCGTTCTTGTCAAAGAGCTTTACCAGCAGCGCGCGGTCCTTCATGGAGACAGTCACGATAGGCGTCTCGGATACAAATTGAGAAACAGTGCGTGTGTTGGTGTCCATAATCAGACGCTTACATCGCCATGTGTTGGTGATATTTTCGTTAAATTAGTATTTTGTTCCATGACTTCCCCCTCCCCCCCCCCCCCTCTGTCAATATACACTCCTGGAAATTGAAATAAGAACACCGTGAATTCATTGTCCCAGGAAGGGGAAACTTTATTGACACATTCCTGGGGTCAGATACATCACACGATCACACTGACAGAACCACAGGCACATAGACACAGGCAACAGAGCATGCACAATGTGGGCACTAGTACAGTGTATATCCACCTTTCGCAGCAATGCAGGCTGCTATTCTCCCATGGAGACGATCGTAGAGATGCTGGATGTAGTCCTGTGGAACGGCTTGCCATGCCATTTCCACCTGGCGCCTCAGTGGACCAGCGTTCGTGCTGGACGTGCAGACCGCGTGAGACGACGCTTCATCCAGTCCCAAACATGCTCAATGGGGGACAGATCCGGAGATCTTGCTGGCCAGGGTAGTTGACTTACACCTTCTAGAGCACGTTGGGTGGCACGGGATACATGCGGACGTGCATTGTCCTGTTGGAACAGCAAGTTCCCTTGCCGGTCTAGGAATGGTACAACGATGGGTTCGATGACGGTTTGGATGTACCGTGCACTATTCAGTGTCCCCTCGACGATCACCAGTGGTGTACGGCCAGTGTAAGAGATCGCTCCCCACACCATGATGCCGGGTGTTGGCCCTGTGTGCCTCGGTCGTATGCAGTCCTGATTGTGGCGCTCGCCTGCACGGCGCCAAACACGCATACGACCATCATTGGCACCAAGGCAGAAGCGATCTCATCGCTGAAGACGACACGTCTCCATTCGTCCCTCCATTCACGCCTGTCGCGACACCACTGGAGGCGGGCTGCACGATGTTGGGGCGTGAGCGGAAGACGGCCTAACGGTGTGCGGGACCGTAGCCCAGCTTCATGGAGACGGTTGCGAATGGTCCTCGCCGATACCCCAGGAGCAACAGTGTCCCTAATTTGCTGGGAAGTGGCGGTGCGGTCCCCTATGGCACTGCGTAGGATCCTACGGTCTTGGCGTGCATCCGTGCGTCGCTGCGGTCCGGTCCCAGGTCGACGGGCACGTGCACCTTCCGCCGACCACTGGCGACAACATCGATGTACTGTGGAGACCTCACGCCCCACGTGTTGAGCAATTCGGCGGTACGACCACCCGGCCTCCCGCATGCCCACTATACGCCCTCGCTCAAAGTCCGTCAACTGCACATACGGTTCACGTCCACGCTGTCGCGGCATGCTACCAGTGTTAAAGACTGCGATGGAGCTCCGTATGCCACGGCAAACTGGCTGACACTGACGGCGGCGGTGCACAAATGCTGCGCAGCTAGCGCCATTCGACGGCCAACACCGCGGTTCCTGGTGTGTCCGCTGTGCCGTGCGTGTGATCTACATCTACATCTACATCTACATCCATACTCCGCAAGCCACCTGACGGTGTGTGGCGGAGGGTACCTTGAGTACCTCTATCGGTTCTCCCTTCTATTCCAGTCTCGTATTGTTCGTGGAAAGAAGGATTGTCGGTATGCCTCTGTGTGGGCTCTAATCTCTCTGATTTTATTCTCATGGTCTCTTCGCGAGATATACGTAGGAGGGAGCAATATAGTGCTTGACTCTTCGGTGAAGGTATGTTCTCGAAACTTTGACAAAAGCCCGTACCGAGCTACTGAGCGTCTCTCCTGCAGAGTCTTCCACTGGAGTTTATCTATCTTCTCCGTAACGCTATCGCGATTACTGAATGATCCTGTAACGAAGCGCGCTGCCCTCTGTTGGATCTTCTCTATATCTTCTATCAACCCTATCTGGTACGGATCCCACACTGCTGAGCAGTATTCAAGCAGTGGGTGAACAAGCGTACTGTAACCTACTTCCTTTGTTTTCGGATTGCATTTCCTTAGGATTCTTCCAATGAATCTCAGTCTGGCATCTGCTTTACCGACGCTCAACATTATATGATCATTCCGTTTTAAATCACTCCTAATGCGTACTCCCAGATAATTTATGGTATTAACTGCTTCCAGTTGCTGACCTGCTATTTTGTAGCTAAATGATAAAGGATCTATCTTTCTGTGTATTCGCAGCGCATTACACTTGTCTACATTGAGATTCAATTGCCATTCCCTGCACCATGCGTCAATTCGTTGCAGATCCTCCTGCATTTCAGTACAATTTTCCATTGTTACAACCTCTCGATACACCACAGCATCATCTGCAAAAAGCCTCAGTGAACTTCCGATGTCATCCACCAGGTCATTTATGTATATTGCGAATAGCAACAGTCCTATGACACTCCCCTGCGGCACACCTGAAATCACTCTTACTTCGGAGGACTTCTCTCCATTGAGAATGACATGCTGCGTCCTGTTATCTAGGAACTCCTCAATCCAATCACACAATTGGTCTGATAGTCCATATGCTCTTACTTTGTTCATTAAACGAATGTGGGAAACTGTATCGAACGCCTTGCGGAAGTCAAGAAACACGGAATCTACCTGTGAACCCGTGTCTATGGCCCTCTGAGTCTCGTGGACGAATAGCGCGAGCTGGGTTTAACATGACCGTCTTTTTCGAAACCCATGCTGATTCCTACAGAGTAGATTTCTAGTCTCCAGAAAAGTCATTATACTCGAACACAATACGTGTTCCAAAATTCTACAACTGATCGACGTTAGAGATATAGGTCTATAGTTCTGTACATCTGTTCGACGTCCCTTCTTGAAAACGGGGATGACCTGTGCCCTTTTCCAATCCTTTGGAACGCTACGCTCTTCTAGAGACCTACGGTACACCGCTGCAAGAAGGGGGGCAAGTTCCTTCGCGTACTCTGTGTAAAATTGAACTGGTATCCCATCAGGTCCAGAGGCCTTTCCTCTTTTGAGCGATTTTAATTGTTTCTCTATCCGTCTGTCGTCTATTTCGGTATCTACCATTTTGTCATCTGTGCGACAATCTAGAGAAGGAACTACAGTGCAATCTTCCTCTGTGAAACAACTTTGGAAAAAGACATTTAGTATTTCGGCCTTTAGTCCGTCATCCTCTGTTTCAGTACCATCTCGGTCACAGAGTGTCTGGACATTTTGTTTTGATCCACCTACCGCTTTGACATAAGACCAAAATTTCTTAGGATTTTCTGCCAAGTCAGTACATAGAACTTTACTTTCAAATTCATTGAACGCCTCTCGCATAGCCCTCCTCACACTACATTTCGCTTCGCGTAATTTTTGTTTGTCTGCAAGGCTTTGGCTATGTTTATGATTGCTGTGAAGTTCCCTTTGCTTCCGCAGCAGTTTTCTAACTCGGTTGTTGTACCACGGTGGCTCTATTCTATCTCTTACGATCTTGCTTGGCATATACTCATCTAACGCATTATGTACGACGGTTTTGAACTTTGTCCACTGATCCTCAACACTATCAGTACTTGAGACAAAACTTTTGTGTTGAGCCGTCAGGGACTCTGAAATCTGCTTTTTGTCACTTTTTCTAAACAGAAAAATCTTCCTACCCTTTTTAATATTCCTATTTACGGCTGAAATCATCGATGCCGTAACCGCTTTATGATCGCTGATTCCCTGTTCTACATTAACTTTTTCAAATAGTTCGGGTCTGTTTGTCACCAGAAGGTCTAATATGTTATCGCCACGGGTCGGTTCTCTGTTTAACTGCTCAAGGTAGTTTTCAGATAAAGCACTTAAAAAAATTTCTCTGGATTCTTTGTCCCTGCCACCCGTTATGAACGTCTGAATCTCCCAGTCTATATCCGGCAAATTAAAATCTCCACCCAGAACTATAACATGGTGGGGAAATCTACTCGAAATATTTTCCAAATTATCCTTCAGGTGCTCAGCCACAACAGCTGCTGAGCCAGGGGGCCTATAGAGACATCCAATTACCATGTCTGAGCCTGCTTTAACCGTGACCTTCACCCAAATCATTTCACATTTCGGATCTCCGTCAATTTCCTTCGATACTATTGCACTTCTTATCGCTGTAAACACGCCTCCTCCTTCACTGTCCAGCCTGTCTCTGCGGTATACATTCCAATCTGAGTTTAGGATTTCATTACTGTTTACATCTGGTTTCAGCCAACTTTCTGTCCCTAGTACTATATGGGCGTTGTGACCGTTTATTAATGAGAGCAGTTCTGGGACCTTTCTGTAGACGCTCCTGCAGTTTACTATTAGCACATTAATATTGTTATTCCCTGTTGCATTTTGCCTACTCCTACCTTGCCGCATCTCAGGAGGCGTCTTGTCGGGCCTAGGGAGGGGATTCTCTAACCTAAAAAACCCCCATGTGCACTCGACACGTACTCCGCTACCCTTGTAGCCGCTTCCGGCGTGTAGTGCACGCCTGACCTATTCAGGGGGACCCTACATTTCTCCACCCGATAGCGGAGGTCGAGAAATTTGCACCCCAGATCTCCGCAGAATCGTCTGAGCCTCTGGTTTAAGCCTTCCACTCGGCTCCAAACCAGAGGACCGCGGTCGGTTCTGGCAACGATACTGCAAATAGTTAGCTCTGATTTCACCCCGCGAGCGAGGCTTTCCGCCTTCACCAATTCCGCCAACCGCCTGTACGAACTGAGGATGACCTCTGAACCCAGACGGCAGGAGTCATTGGTGCCGACATGAGCAACAATTTGCAGTCGGGTGCACCCAGTGCTCTCTATCGCCGCCGGCAGGGCCTCCTCCACATCTCGGATGAGACCCCCCGGCAAGCAGACAGAGTGAACACTGGCCTTCTTCCCCGACCTTCCCGCTATTTCCCTAAGGGGCTCCATCACCCGCCTAACGTTGGAGCTCCCAATAACTAATAAACCCCTCCCCCCGTGTGCCAGCTCGGACTTTGCTGAAGGAGCAGCCACATGTCCACTCACAGGCAGAGCGGGCGATGCCACACGGCCAGCCTCCACATTGACCCTCATTGCTTGTACAGCCCTCTCGCAGTGTCCGGAGCAAGTATGGTGAGTCTGACACACCGGTGTCAATGTGTTCTTTTTTCCATTTCCAGGAGTGTATATTGACGTCATTTTGAGCAATGTTTCTCTTGCTACAACTTTTTGCTACTGGAACTTTTGTTAATATTTTGTCCGGCTCTTACCGCAATGTACTTTCTCGGAATTTCAGTAGTAAATGTCTTCGTGATGCTCAACGCTTCTCTTGTAGCGGCCGCCAGAGGAGTTCGTGGAGCATCTCTGTATCGCTATCGCGTCGACCAAACGATCTCTTGACAAAACACGCCGCTTCTCGTTGGATCTTTTTTATCTGTTTTATTAAATTGGTTCAAATGACTCTGAGCAGTATTGCGACCGTAGTGGTCGTGCTGTTCCGGACAGAAGCGCCTAGAACCGCTCAGCCACAACGGCCGGCCTGTTTTATTAATCCAACCTGGCTGGTAAGGGTCCCCACTCAAATGCTGTGAAAGTCTGTTACCTCAGATCTCGCTAGTGGTACAGGATGTTTCAGAGAGATACATCAAATTTCACGAGACTGTTTTCTACGTGAAGGAAGTAAGAAACTTGGACTGAATTTTAAATGCCGCATCGGAATTAAAAGTTTACCTTGGCGCCATGTATAAGGTGTGATAGTTGTCGGTATGTGTAATCCCTCTGAGCTAGCTTGTTCGCTCGCTCGTTCACTACCCCACTTGCGACGAGTCGGTGGTGGCAAGAACGCAGCAACAAAAGACGTTTCGCATTCTTCATTTCGGCAGGTATGTTACAGTTGTGCAGCTTGATTTTAACAACGAGCAGCCTCAACAATGGATCGACCGTAAAGCGCGTACCAACCTTCCTCTGTGGTATTAACGTCCGAGCCCGACTTATTTCACGCTGTGTGATTTTTTTAGGGTTGCGTACCTTAATCGGTGAAAACGGAAGCCTTATAGAATCACTTTGTTGTCCGTCCGTCTGTCTGTCTGTCTGTGAAGACCCCTTTTTCTCAGCATCAAGTTGAGATTTACACTCAAGAGCCAAAGAAACTGGTACACCTGTCTAACATCGTGTAAGGCCCCCACGAGTACTCGAAGTGCCGCAACACGACGTGGCATGGACTCGACTGATGTGTGAAGTAGTGCTGGAGGAAATTGACGCCATACATTCTGCATGGCTCTCCATCAATGCGTAAGACTACGGGGGGTCGGGCGTGGGGGGGGGGGGGGATGGAGATCTCTTCTGAAGAGCACGTTGTAAGGGGCATCCCATATATGCTCAGTAGCGTTCATGTCTGGGGAGTATGGTGGCCATCAGAAGTGTTTAAACTCATAAGAGTGTTCCTGGAGCCATTCTGTAGCACTTCTGGACGTGTGGGGTGTCACATTGTCCTGCTGGAATTGCTCAAGTCCATCGGAATGCGCAATGGACACAAATGGATGCACGTGATCAGACAGGCTGTTGGCCTGTTAGAGCCACCTGTTAGAGCCGTATCTAGACGTGTCAGGGGTCCCATATGACTCCAACAGCACTCGCCCCACACCATCACAGAGCCTCCACCAGCTTGACCAGTTCGCTGTTGGCATGCAGGGTCCATGGATTCATGAGGTTGTCTCCATACCTGTACACGTCCATCCGCTCAATACAATATGAAACGAGACTCGTCCGACCGGGCAACATGTTTCCAGTCATCAACAATCCAATGTCGGTGTTGAGAGGCCTAGGCGAGGGGTAAAGCTATGTGTCGTGCAGTCATCAAGGGTACATGACTGGGGCTTTGGCTCCAAAAGCTCGTATCGATGATGTTTCATTGAATGGTTCGCACGCTGACACTTGTTGATGGCCCAACACAAATCGGCAGCAGTTTGCAGAAGGGTTGCATTTCTGCCACGGTGAACGATTCTCTTCAGTTGTTGTTGGTCCCATTCTGCGGGATCTTTTTCCGGCCGCAGCGATGTTGGGGGTTTGATGTTTTACCGTATTCACGATATATACGGTACACTCGAGAAATGGTTGTACGGGAAAATCCCCACTTTATCGCTACCTCGGAGATGCTGTGTCCCAGCACTCGTGCGCCGACTATAACATCACGCTCAGACTCAGTTAAATCTTGATAACCTGCAATTGTAGCAGCAGTATCCGATCTAACAGCTGCGCCAGACACTTGTCTTAAATATGCGTTGCCGACCGCAGCGCCGTATTCTGCCTGTTTACATACAGGGTGTTTCAAAAATGACCGGTATCTTTGAAACGGCAATACAAACTAAACGTGCAGCAATAGAAATACACCGTTTGTTGCAATATGCTTGGGACAACAGTACATTTTCAGGCAGACAAACTTTCGAAATTACAGTAGTTACAATTTTCAACAACAGATGGCGCTGCGGTCTGGGAAACTCTATAGTACGATATTTTCCACATATCCACCATGCGTAGCAATAATATGGCGTAGTCTCTGAATGAAATTACCCGAAACCTTTGACAACGTGTCTGGCGGAATGGCTTCACATGCAGATGAGATGTACTGCTTCAGCTGTTCAATTGTTTCTGGATTCTGGCGGTACACCTGGTCTTTCAAGTGTCCCCACAGAAAGAAGTCACAGGGGTTCATGTCTGGCGAATAGGGAGGCCAATCCACGCCGCCTCCTGTATGTTTCGGATAGCCCAAAGCAATCACACGATCATCGAAATATTCATTCAGGAAATTAAAGACGTCGGCCGTGCGATGTGGCCGGGCACCATCTTGCATAAACCACGAGATGTTCGCAGTGTATCTAAGGCAGTTTGTACCGCCACAAATTCACGAAGAATGTCCAGATAGCGTGATGCAGTAATCGTTTCGGATCTGAAAAATTGGCCAATGATTCCTTTGGAAGAAATGGCGGCCCAGACCAGTACTTTTTGAGGATGCAGGGACGATGGGACTGCAACATGGGGCTTTTCGGTTCCCCATATGCGCCAGTTCTGTTTATTGACGAAGCCGTCCAGGTAAAAATAAGCTTCGTCGGTAAACCAAATGCTGCCCACATGCATATCGCCGTCATCAATCCTGTGCACTATATCGTTAGCGAATGTCTCTCGTGCAGCAATGGTAGCGGCGCTGAGGGGTTGCCGCGTTTGAATTTTGTATGGATAGAGGTATAAACTCTGGCGCATGAGACGATACGTGGACATTGGCGTCATTTGGACCGCAGCTGCAACGCAGCGAACGGAAACCCGAGGCCGCTGTTGGATCACCTGCTGCACTAGCTGCGCGTTGCCCTCTGTGGTTGCCGTACGCAGTCGCCCTACCTTTCCAGCACGTTCATCCGTCACGTTCCCAGTCCGTTGAAATTTTTCAAACAGATCCTTTATTGTATCGCTTTTCGGTCCTTTGGTAACATTAAACCTCCGTTGAAAACTTCGTCTTGTTGCAACAACACTGTGTTCTAGGCGGTGGAATTCCAACACCAGAAACATCCTCTGTTCTAAGGAATAAACCATGTTGTCCACAGCACACTTGCACGTTGTGAACAGCACACGCTTACAGCAGAAAGACGACGTACAGAATGGCGCACCCACAGACTGCGTTGTCTTCTATATCTTTCACATCACTTGCAGCGCCATCTGTTGTTGAAAATTGTAACTACTGTAATTTCGAAAGTTTGCCCGCCTGAAAATGTACTGTTGTCACAAGCATATTGCAAAAAACGGTGTATTTCTATCGCTGCTCGTTTAGTTTTTATTGCCGTTTCAAAAATACCGGTCATTTTTGAAACACCTTGTATATCTGCATTTGAATACGGATACCTATACTAGTTTTTCTGGCGCTTCAGTGGATATCAAATGCTAGGCTCTACGTTCGTTTGACGGTGTAAAAAATTTAAGCTTCTAGGTCAAAGAAATCGGAATATACGGCGATTTATGTGTCATTTCTCGATACCCACAAACTGATTCATCGAAACCTGTAGATTAACATAGTTTGTATATTGAAGGAGCAGGACGGGGGGCGGCGGGAGGAAGGTAAAGAAAGGGAAGGAACTACTGATGTCAGCTGCATCGGGACTTTGTGCGGCATCAGCGGCGACATGTGAAACTGTGTGCCAGACCGGGATTGTAATCTGTGATCAACTGTTTACTAGGCAGTTGCGTTAACTGCTGCACCACCCTGACACAGTGTTGATCACAAGAGGGCGGACTGTCTCGGCACGTTTCTCGTCCGCCCCACATCCAACTTAGCGCCAACTGTGGACAGTCCTTGTCCAAGTCCTCCAAGCAGGAGATTCACGCAGGAGACCGGACGTAAATTGTGCATCTGCACTGAACATGGTGGATTCGTTGCCCATCTAGGTGAATCAATTATATCTCGGTCCGGCAAACATTTTAACTCGTCGCCGCTGATGCCGCACAGAGTTCTGATGCAGCTGATATCAGCAGTTCCTTCCCTTTCCTTTCCTTTCTCCCCCCCCCCCCCCCCCCCCCGCCCCCTTTTCCTTTACTTAATATACCGGTTGGTTATAATTAAACTATCCTTATGTAACACATTACAACACACACACTAATTACCGTACGAGGACCAAACTTGGTAGCATTAATGTCAAGGATCTGGAGAAGAGAAATAACGCAGTATCAATTCAATTCAAACACTTTCATTGTGCTGCTACGGTACACCTACCATTACATACCGGTATCATTAGTGTTCCAAAAGGGGCTCAATGTGATGCCCATCAGTGTCGAGAAGAGTCTGAAAGCGCAGGATTGCATTCTGCACAGCAGAACGAAGCATGTCGGTAGGTATGCTGGCTACCTCTCTTGATATGCTGCGATTTAGATCAGCACATGTCTGAATGTTAGCCTGGTAAACCCTGTCCTTCAGGTAGCCCCACAACCAGAAATCACAGGGAGTGAGATCAGGTGATCGTCCCGGCCAAGCATTTGGAAACGATCGGCTGATAATTCGATCGTTTCCAAATGTGTTTTGGAGAAGCAGGTGAACTTCACGAACGATGTGCGGTGGGGTCCATCTTGCATCAAAACTGTTGACTTCAATGCGTCTCTCTCCTGTAGGGCGGGTATGACCTGCTGGCCAAGCATATCACGGTAACGCTTGCCAGTCACACTGCACATTCAAATGGCTCTGAGCACTATGGGACTCAACTGCTGAGGTCATTAGTCCCTAGAACTTAGAACTAGGTAAACCTAACTAACCTAAGGACATCACAAACATCCAAGCCCGAGGCAGGATTCGAACCTGCGACCGTAGCGGTCTTCCGATTCCAGACTGCAGCGCCTTTAACCGCACGGCCACTTCGGCCGGCACACTGCACGTCTTTGGTCCTTGAGCGCCAACCTGTTCAAAAAAACAATGGGCCACTAATGAACGTAGCCATGAAGCCACACCATACGAAGACACGTTCGCCATACAGAGGAACTTCATGGAGGTGAAGATTCCCACACCGGTCGGAGAGAAATCAGCTTCGTCTGACCATCAGATGATCCAGAACCAGACCTCGTCAACTTCAATCATTGGAAGAAAGTGGAGAGCGAAGTCAAGACGTCGTTGTGCGTCCTGTGGTGCAAGCTGCTGTGCGATATGGATCTTGCACTGACACCATTTGAGAAGGTTTCGAAGCACGTTACAGTGGACCACGGGATGTTCAACTGTCGTGACACATCACGCGAACTCCTTGACGATTGGGTATTGCACGCAGCTTTGTCTTTCGTAGCAGCAGCGATTTCATCAACCACCTGTAGTGCAACCGGCCGTAGGCCTCTTCCCGGAGTGACTCCCAGTTCTCCAGTAGATTCGAACTTCTTCATCATGTTCCGGACAGCAGGTGGAGAAAGAGGACCTTCCGCAATCTTTCAGCCGGCGGTATTCTCGGAGTGCAGCTGCAGCATTACTTTTGTTTTGATAACAGAACTTCACCAATAATGGCCCTGCTGCTTTTGTCCAATTTCATGTTGATGCATCAACAAGTGCACAGCGACTGGCCAGATGTGTGAGACCATGAATCAGGATGATTGATTACGGCATTTGGTGGCCGTTGCTGGAGCTGGACGGTGGCGCTCTGAAGCATGGAAATCATGCATCGCATACTTTGGACCTGAATGCTACCAAGTTTATAAGGCGTAACATAGAGAACATTTAATTATAACCAACCGGTACAATGTATCACAGCTGCGGATTACGCGTGAGGTCTGTTCTGTCGTACATGTCCGAAAGAACAGACACCGGTGATTCGTATACTGTGGTGATAAATCTTAAACCTTTTTTTAAAATAAAAACAAATGTTACTAACATCTTACATCTTTATTATTAATGTCTACCTATTTGTAGCCCTCTGCCGACAGAGGGCTCGGAATTGTAGCGCTTAACATGACAGTGCCACTGTGTCAGTGTGTGAGAAACAGCGGGCCGTAATCGCGTTTCGAATTCGGAAACTTCATATACTACACACGGAGCACCGTATCCGAGAGCATGACAATGTCAGACCACAATGGAGCGCTGCAACATGTGTAACCAACCACCCGACGCCTTAGGTTCGCTGTCATCGATCATCCTCCATACACTCCCGGCTTGCGCCAGTTCGATCTGTTTCCGAAACTTAAAGAACACCTTCGGGGACAACGCTTTAACAGTAATGAAGCGGTGCAAACAGAGGTGAGGTTGTGACTTCGTCTACGAAGTCAAACATTCTGCAGTGAGGGTATTAATAAACTGGTCGATCGCTGGGAGAAATGCGTTCGTCGCCAGGGTAACTTTGTTCTGAAATAAATATGTAGACATAAAGAATAAAGACGCAGGATATCGATAAAATCTGTTTTATTTAAAAAGCTGTAGGAGTTTTCACATAAGAAATTCGGAGTCATTACTTTTCAGCACGCCCTAGTACGCGCATAGTTAAGTATGTACAGAACCCTCAGAGCGCGAATCCTCTCACACTTGTCTCGTTTTCGCTTTCCTGGGTTGGTTTTCGTGCAACACTGCGTCTACTTGCCTGCCCGCTAACAGCTTTGGAGCAACAGCGACGCCGAGTGGCAGTAACAATTAAAGCCCTAACTCCAGACATACTCACAAAAGTATGAAACGAGTTTGAATATCGCTCAAAATGGCTCTGAGCACTATGGGACTCAACATCTTAGGTCATAAGTCCCCTAGAACTTAGAACTACTTAAACCTAACTAACCTAAGGACATCACACACACCCATGCTCGAGGCAGGATTCGAACCTGCGACCGTAGCAGTCCCGCGGTTCCGGACTGCAGCGCCAGAACCGCTAGACCACCGCGGCCGGCTTGAATATCGCCTGGATGTTTGTTGAAAGTCCGGTGCAGAACACATTGTATGTTGGTGAGCGGCAAATCAAAACTTTCTTTCTAAAAAGTAGCTCAGAGTTGTATGTGCATGCATTTAAAAGATATACCTTTGTAAATCGGATATTCCTTTAGAAAATAAAAACTTTGTAGTTCTGTGCATGAGTAAAAATTTACCCCGCGTTACTATCTTCAGTCATGAAGATATAGTCTTGCAAAACTGGGTGAATCTTTTTGAGACTCCCTCTGTTACTAGGTCTGTCTACTTTGCACCAACCATTTTCTTGAGACATCTGCTACCTTTCAAAAATAACACATGTGCTATTTTTTTCGTCCCCTCCACATACCTTTGTAATCAAATTTATCGAACATATTATTTTGCTTTCCAGCAGAGTGTTCTAAATATTTAAAAATACGTTTTCTTAAAAAGAAGAATCTTAACAATTTGTAATGACTTCGAAATAATGGCTATTTCACACTCACTAAGGGTTGGAGCGACGTGCACAATTTCTTTTCCCACAAAATTCCATGCAGAAATAATTATCTACATCTTTTCTATTTGTCGCCATGGCACGTGAAGCGTATAGTCCTCACTTCGCAGTAAGCAAAGCTCTCAATGCCCTCGCTTGTTTCCACACATTTGTGTGGTCCACCGCAAGATGAGAGAGAGATCTAGCCATTTTAGTTCTCAAAATGCTTTAGCATAATGGGGAACTCCCCACCATGTCGCTTCTGCATCGCCCAGTATGGCTTCAGCCAATTACCGTCTGGCTAGCGGTGAATTTTATTTTTCTTGCTGGGTCGCAGCGTAGCCGTGTTAATGCTGTGCAGCCACTTACCCTAAGTCTCAGCCGTATTTACATTAAAAGGAATAATGTATTGTTCTGGCCTTATCCATTTCTGCCCCGAGGCTCGCCGTTCTCTTGTTAAATGGGGTTTTCCGATGCCATTAACCACCTCCTCAGTTCGTCTCCAAAACGCATTTCACTTTAACTTATTTATTCATGTCCCTGTCCATATATTGGTAGATATTGTTTTGTTAGTTTTCGGTGCATGAGATTAACTGCAATTGCCTTTTGTTGACATAATGTAATTATTGTTTTCTGAGGGTCTCATACTGTATCGTACTGTCATTATAGATCAAGGTTATGTAAGGTCCGTAAAATCCGGATGCCTTACACAATCATTCTAGAACTACATGTAGGCAGGTGTTGTCTGTTGTCTCCTGTTGAAATACGCCATCTGGACTTATCCGAAATAGTGACAGTAGCTCGGGTAGTATGAGGGGCTTTCAATGAGAAATAAAACACCTTTTTTTTTTGAGAGCAGGTTGGTTTTATGCAGGATTTCAGTACGCCATATCACTCAATCTCATTATTCTTTTGGCTACAAAACCCTACTTTTCGACATAACCTCCATTCAATGTGGTGGAATTGAGGCCTCTTTATTGACAGGGCCTCTGTAAGCCCACATGCTATAACTGAGGGATGACACCAAACAGAATAACCACTTCAGAGTCCCAGGAGACCGTCGCTATGACTTTACTGGCTGAGGATGCAGCTTGGAACTTTTTCTTCAGAGGAGAGATGATGTGGCACCACTCCGTCCATTCCCGTTTTGTTTACTGTTTGAAGTGACGACTCCATGTTTCATCGTCTGTGATGATGTTCGAAAAAAATTGTCACGATCAGCCTCGTAACGCACAAGCAATTCGGCAAAGATGGTCCTTTGTCTTTATGCTCTTCTGTTAGGTGGTGAGGAATCCAGCGGGCACACACTTCTGAGGACCCACCAGGTGGACGAGCGTCTCAGCATCACAAACAGGCGTGTCCTGTTAAGTGCCGAGGTGTTTAATTCTGATCTGTCGAATGAGAGTGTCTGCATGTTCCAAGACTGCAAGAGTCACAGCTATGTGTGACCGGCTGGCACATGGAAGATCGAACAGGTTTGTGCGACCTTGTTGCGAAGATGACAGAGGCCTTGCTCAGTGATTCACCGTCTCTCTGTTCACTGCCACGTTTCTGTAGACATTCTGCAAGTGACTATGAATATTTGCGATGCTCTGGTTTTCCGCCAAAAGAAACTTAATGACAGTTGTTTTGCTTGGAATGCACCTCTGTGACATACACCATTTTGAAGACTACGTACTTGTACAGTGTCATCTATCGGAACTTTATGAAACTATAGGGGCTGAAATGAGAATATTCCACGATGTCCCACAACCAATTCTGAATTTTTTCAGCCGAAACGGCCGAAAAAAATGTATTGCATTACCTATTGAACGCCCCTGTAAAACATTCCCAATGTAGCGTCTGCTATCCAGGTTGTCCTCGAAACATAAAAATCGATATAGCGTCATCTCACTTCAGCAACGCCGGTTCGCAGGTTTCAGTTCTCACATAAGTGTCAAACAAGTATTGATTCATCACTATAGGACGCACTGGAACAGAACTTATACGCAAAGTCTATATCTTGCAGCCGCGGCGCCGCAGCGAGTGTTATCCTGGACACGAGCACAATCGCTAGGCGCAAATTGAGATGCGTATAGCGCGTGTGGCGCGGTGCAGGACAGCCCGTTTTTTTTGCAACTTCACAGGTTCAAATGGGACCGTGCAAACTGGGACGCGATGCAATGGGGAAGCGGCACTTGACTGCAACAGGTCGCGCCGCATTGTGGTTGTGGCACTGTTTCAAGCGCGGCGCGGCATGCGGGCACAATGAGGTGCTACCTTCGGCACCAGGCATGTGTGCAGTTGTAAAGTTGGCTGTTGGAAATATATTGCCTTACTACTGAACTTTATTGTTGCTGGGTAGTGTTTCATTTATCACCATTCAATCTCTCGATCTTTTTTCATTAGTACATTGTATTTTCCAAGACATTGAAAATTCTGTCATCCAGTTGCAAAACAAGAGTTTATTAGCCCTTGACTTAGGTTTCGATATTTTTAAAAATACTTTAAAAGGAGTGCGCCTTGTTACATCACATGATGGTACATTAGATTAAGTAAAGCCGAGCGGCTCTTGTCTTATACAAAACTGACAAAACAAGAATTATCCCAAGCCGTGGCTTTAGATAGCAGCCAGATTACACGTATTGTACTTCAAAATGAGTGCTCACTTTTAAATGCCCACAGATAGAGGCTCTCGTCAACATAAAATTGTTACAGCAGTCACAGACCTTAGTCTCTGGCGTTATGCACACGTAATATTTTATCCTGTGACTCCTGTAACAATTTCATGTTGACGAGAGCCTCTACTGTGGGCATTTACTAGTGAGCATGCATTCTAAAGTACGATGTATGTAACCTAGCTGCTATCTAAAGCCATGACTGGGAATAATTCTTGTTTTATCAATTTTTTATATATGATAAGAGCCACTCGGCTTCATTTAATCTAATGTAGCATCATATGATCTCCCAAGACCCACTCCTTCTGAAGAACATATTTTTAAAAATATCGAAACCTGGTCAAGGGCCAATAAACAGTTGTTTTGCAGCTGACTGGCTGATTTTTCAGTCTCTTCAGATTTACACAGTTGCTGTTTCGCAGACATGTTTAAGATTTTATATTTTTCAGTTATTAATATCTATGTAGTTTTGCTGTTGTAATTCGTTACTGTCTTTCTTTTGGCGAGAACAATGCACAATTCAATGACTAGTGAGCCATTAGCTGCTGGGACTGGATCTTCTGCCTACACAATGTTTTTAAATTGCAAGAAAGGACAGAAGATTCATCGAGAGGGTAGTGAAAGATGATGCAATATTATAAAACATGTGATCAAGGAGCAAGGCACGAAATTTTAAATATTACACAGTGAAACAAAATAGTCTACATGCTTCCTATGCTGACATTTCTGTACTGTCTGTTACAAAAATCCTAACAGTGGGAATTTCAGTAGATGTAACCCCTTTGTGCTCCTGCTAAAAAGTGTCCAAGATCTGAAAAATGTTTGTATGAGATTCACTGTGATTACTTGGATATGGATGTAATAAGAGGCTTTATACTACATCCGTGCAGACATCACATTTTCAGTGTAAGCTAGAAACAGTCATGAGACTCCCAAAATAACGGCCCGCATCTCGTGGTCGTGCGGTAGCGTTCTCGCTTCCCACGCCCGGGTTCCCGGGTTCGATTCCCGGCGGGGTCAGGGATTTTCTCTGCCTCGTGATGGCTGGGTGTTGTGTGCTGTCCTTAGGTTAGTTAGGTTTAAGTAGTTCTAAGTTCTAGGGGACTGATGACCATAGATGTTAAGTCCCATAGTGCTCAGAGCCATTTTGAACCAAAATAACGATGTATTAATTGCTGCGTAGGGTAGAGAAAAAGCATTTTATCGATTGCATACACGGCATCAGCATCGATAAATTACACAACAGGCTACTCAAATAAAGAATGCGGTCGGTATTCCTCCGAAAGTCTGAGTATCCTGAAAGAGCCTGGTAATACATTTAATTTGCTGAAATCAGGTCCCGATAATAGCAGGCCCATATTCATGAAAATGTTTTTTCGAACGACGTGAACTCTTCCGCATACAAGACACCTGGCTAGCTTCCGCATTCCTGTCGCGCGAATTGTTCTCAGCTACTAACAGTACGCTAACCATCGTGTTGTGGGATGGATCAATTGTTTACTTTTCTCAGTAACGACTCTTTTATTCACGAATCACACGTTGTCAGTGTGGCAAGCCACGCTGGTCGTTATTTTAATATTGCTCTGATGATGAACAGACAGAAAATCCTTTGGTAAGTTTCGCTTGTGGTCGTTCATTATTAAAAATACGAAAATTGCAACAGAATTGGCGATTTGTTTTTGTGTGATTAGTTAATCTTTCCTCATTCGAAGAAGCATCACCATTTACGAGTAACAACCACATTTCTCTTGTTGACAAGTTTAATTCTGCTTCATTTGCCAAAACACAGTGTAATTTGCACAAACTCATCTTGCGGCAGCTATAGCGACAAAACTCTGAAACATTGTGTCTCATGAAACAAGGAACTGGCGACCAGAGCGGTCAATATCTTACGGAAAACCTCATTGAGTCGATTTGAAGTAACATAAGAGAAGAAATTTCATGTTTATTTTCGTATTAAAAATTATCGTTTTCACTAGCTGGAGATTCTTTTAAAAAGCGAAAAAAATAAAATAAAAACTGTAACTTCTGATTATCACCATAGATAAGAAATATATGAAGATGGTATCTGTTCTTTCTGACATCTCCGAAAGAAGAGATAGCATCTTCATATAGTTAAGGCTAACCGGCCATTGATGTTCTTCTTCTGTGCAGATGCACACGTATTGCCAGAACTCTTCCCGGACTCGGTATGATTGTCTGCCGCGAGTAATGAGTGTAATGGGTAGGGCCACTACGAGTGTAGTGTGTGGACATTAAGTTGGGAATGTGGGTCTCCTGGGGAGCGTGCGAAGGATAAGTCCCTGCAGTTGCACTATCCTCTGTGCCCTCGGTGGCTCAGATGGATATAGCGTCTGCCATCTAAGCAGGAGATCCCGAATTTGAGTCTTAGTCGGGGCACACATTTTCAACTGTCCCTGTTTATGTACACCAGCGCCTGTTGGCAGCGTAGGGTCTTGATTTAATTATCATTTCATAGATAAGAAAGTTTTGTGTGTTAGCGATGTGGCAAAATACTGTCCTCCTTGTCCGCTATCATTCGCCAAAATCTCGTCTCGATGTCTCGAGCGGTTTAGGAGATGTGAGGGATTTTATGAATATTTCATTTTCCCGGGCGCGCGATCGGGAGTAAGCGCAGTACATATGATGCATTTTCTGGAGACTGGAGACAGATAGACACTTCCTCCGTAGTTTAAAGAAAAATTCAGTATGTTAGCTAAATTTCATACGCAGCAACATATGGCGTAATGTAATTCATAGATATCCCTATTTCTCATCGCAAACTTTTCCTAATTTCGGGCAGTGCCTTACTTTAATGTGTATATCACAATAACTATAATCATGAGCGAGATGATGGGCACTTCACCACAAAGCTGGCATATAACGCTACAAGTAACACAAAAATCAAACATTTTTGCCGAATAGTTTGCGCAAAATCGTTTGGGACAGATAACAGGGTGCGCGCTCCCATTCTGTCACCGAAGCCCATCGCCAACCGGGGCGGGCAAAGAATGTGCACGCGGAGATTTGCGCAGCACCTGCGGGAAGTTCGCGTCACGTTGTTATTGTCGTTCCACTTCACACGTGCTATACGCGTCTCAATTTGAGCTTAGTACTCGCGTCCTCTGCCGCGGGGCGATAGCGGCCCAGGTCGTCGATCTGACAGCTCGTTGCCATTGATTGTATAACTACTATGTTTAGACAGAGAGGTGAGGGATCAGGATACTGTGTCAAGACAAATTAATACACTTTTGTGACAGATCAGTATGATTTATTAACAAAACTGTTGCCTCTTAGAGCACCCGGTTCTCGATGTACACTTCCTATGCACTATGTACACAGTCATATCATCAACAAAATCAAATTTCGCATCAGTTCCAAGACCTCGACGAGGTATGCCTCGCCGTCGTGTACATAGTGCATATCGTTGGCTTCCTACCACCTACAAAACGGTTCTCGAAGTGGATACTAATTGCCGCATGAATGTGGACACCGCTAAAGTCATCGACGTTCTCCATAGGTCTGCTGTTTTCCGAGGTGGCAGAGTAGACTTAACATTAGTGTACCACTTGCTGTCTGGAGGAGGAGGAGGAGGAGATTAGTGTTTAACGTCCCGTCGACAACGAGGTCATTAGAGACGGAGCGCAAGCTCGGGTGAGGGAAGGATGGGGAAGGAAATCGACCGTGCTCTTTCAAAGGAACCATCCCGGCATTTGCCTGAAGCGATTTAGGGAAATCACGGAAAACCTAAATCAGGATGGCCGGAGACGGGATTGAACCGTCGTCCTCCCGAATGCGAGTCCAGTGTGCTAACCACTGCGCCACCTCGCTCGGTCCTTGCTGTCTGGGGATTTGTGGCTTCTGGGCAATGAAACCCGTCAGCATTGCAACGTGTCACAATTCCAGCTCACAGTGGACAAGGTCTAAGTGACCTACAGATTAACTGATTTGGTCGGCACGACGATGCATTCAAATGGCCAGACGTAGCGCCTGATTTGCTAACAAGGGAACCTCCCCATCGCACCCCCCTCAGATTTAGTTATAAGTTGGCACAGTGGATAGGCCTTGAAAAACTGAACACAGATCAATCGAGAAAACAGGAAGAAGTTTTGTGGAACTATGAAAAAAATTAGTAAAACATACAAACTGAGTAGTCCATGCGAACATAGGCAACATCATGGACACTCGGAGTCAAGGAGCGCCGTGGTCCCATGGTTAGCTCCGGTGTGGTCTAGTGGTTTTATATTTGTAACAAAAAAAAATCGATTGTATTCACAACATTTCCTTAAAAAAAAGTGGCTAGAATACCTGGCTGTCACCCAGGAAGCCCGGGTTCGATTCCCGGTACCGGAACCAAAGACCTATTTATATTATTTATGTGTAAAATCAGGCAGCAGATGCCTACTTTAATTCATTACTTTCCTGAAGAAGAGAATTTTACTTATCAGCAATAATGAGTTTGCTTCTTTTCGTTTTTCCACGCACGGAGAAAGAAAATTATAGATGCAGTTACGTTTCCAAAACAATTATGTGAAAGCCTTCTCAATGGAATTTACATTTATTTTTATTCAAGCCATGTTGCAAACAAAGGCAATAGAAGGGACATACTTCGTTTGTCGTTCAAAAGAAGCGTGTTTCCACATCATCAAGTTACATTCTCTCTTTAAAGGCGGAGAAGCCGGGCCGAGAAGGCAAAAATTGGCGAGCGTAAAGGACGGGTTGAAGGGGAGGCAGGAGACCCGTAAAAAAAAAAAAAAAAAGAAAATGGTTAGCGAGAGCAGCTGCGGAACAAGAGGTCCTAGGTTCAAGTCTTCCCTCGCGTGAAAAGTTTAATTTTTTATTTTCAGTTTATGTGACAAACTCTTATGTTTTCATCACTTTTTTGGGAGTGATTATCACATCCACAAGAAAACCTAAATCGGGCAAGGTAGAAGAATCTGTGTAACCATTCGCTATGTGTACAAGTTAGGTGGGTCGACAACATATTCCTGTCACGTGACGCACATGCCGTCACCAGTGTCGTATAGAATATATCAGACGTGTTTTCCCGTGGAGGAATCGGTTGACGTATGACCTTGCGATCAAATGTTTTCGGTTCCCCTTTCGTCTACTAATCGCACGGTTTTGCGGTGGGGTCGCAAAACACAGACACTAAACTTATTGCAGTGAACAGAGACGTCAATGAACGAACGGACAGATCATAACTTTGCGAAAATAAAGAAAGTAAAGTTTTCAGTCGAGGGAAGACTTGAACCAAGGACATCTCGTTGTGTAGTTATTCACGCTAACCACGAGACCACGGCACTTCTGAGCTCAGTCTCCTTGATGTAGCCTATCTTGCCCATGGACTACTCAGTTTGTATATTTTACTAATTTTTTTCACGGTTCCACACAACTTCTTCCTGTTTTCTCGATTGATCTATGTTCAGTTTTTCAAGGCCTATCCACTGTGCCAACTTATAACTAAATCTGAGGGGGGTGCGATGGGGAGGTTCCCTTGTAAGTAGCTCTTGGTTGCAGTAGAGGACACGCGCGAACATGGGCCATGGTCCTTCTGTATCGAAAAAGAAGCATTAATCACAGCTGATGACTCTCACACAGCAAAAAGAAAATATGCGTTAAAATGATTTTTGAAATGAAATCAGTGTTGTTACCTGACGTTTTGAATGAACTTTATTGCTACAGTTTTTGCACTAACCAGAGGACAGACTATGACAGTCTGATTGCACTGATACTTCTGTGATTCCATAGATTATGTAGCAGGATAGTTTCATGAGACAAGCAGTGAGTGCTGAGGAAAGACGCATTCTTGGCTACTGAAAGGGACATAGGCTGTTGTCTATATGCAGATTGAAGCGACGAATGAGAATTTGTATCATGGCCGGGATTCGAACCCGGGTCTCCTGCTCATTAGGCAGATGCGCTAACCACTACGTCACCTGCACATAGTACTGATTGCAGGCGCTTCATCCACTCGAGAAAACACTGCATTTTCTGGATCAGGAGTCCTTGGTACCAACTGTCGTTTTCCCTTAATCGTTGGAACAGTCTTGGAAACATGGTGTGAGCCAGATGTCCTCTAGGAGGATATTTGGTCCTGTGCAACCTTTCCGTTTCTCTGCTGCTTCCATTTGCTTGCCATTTGCATACGTCTACATCTACATCTGCGTGATTACTCTGCTATTCACAATAAAGTGCCTGGCAGAGGGTTCAATGGACCACCTTCATGCTGTCTCTCTACCGTTCCACTCTCGAACGGCACGCGGGAAAAACGAGCACTTAAATTTTTCTGTGTGAGCCCTGATTTCTCTTATTTTATCCTGATGATCATTTCTCCGTATGTAGGTGGGTGCCAACAGAATGCTTTCGCAATCGGAGGAGAAAACTGGTTATTGAAATTTCAGGAGAAGATCCCGTCGCAACGAAAAACGCCTTTGTTTTACTGACTGCCACTCCAATTCACGTATCATGTCTGTGACACTATCTCCCCTATTTCACGATAATACAAAACGAGCTGCCCTTCTTTGTACTTTTTCGATGTCATCCGCCAGTCCCACCTGATGCGGATCCCACGCTGCACAGCAATACTCTAGAATAGGGCGGACAAGCATAGTGTAAGCAGTCTCTTTGTAGACCTGTTGCACCTTCTAAGTGTTGTGCCAATGAATCGCAATGTTTAGTTTGCTCTACCCACAATATTATCATGTCTGCAAGTTCCATTATTGAGTAAAACTGCATCTGGTTAGGGACAATCCGTAGACGTTAGTGCTTCAGTTTATAAACACAAACTGCAGTCTACTACAGTACAGACATGTATGTACACCAAAACTGCTCATGTCAGTGTATGATGTGTTAACTACAATAGATCAGTTGAGTTATTATCGCAGCCTGTGTTCGTCGGAACTGCTTACCCTACAAGTACCGACACATGTGTTTCACTGCCAGGGGTATCAGAACGATTTTCGCCTATAACTTTCAACTCTGTAGTTTCCGGACCAAGGTCCCTTACCTCAAATCGATACATTTTCCCTTCGCCATCATTCCTGAAAGTTTGTAACATCATGACGAAATCACCCTACATATTTGTTAACCATTATAATACTGTGTTTAACCATTTTATTAAAAAGATTGATATTTAAATTACATAATAATACGAAACACTTGTTATGATATTACCCCGACGTTACCACGAAAAATCTAAGGTGTGGACACGAACTGCACACACAGAATTTTTTTTCCTTGCTTTACTGGTAGGTGTAAGATCAGCTTTCGTGCAGAGCTGTGTTGTCCAGATTTAGTAACAGGTCGCTTGCAAACAACTAAAAACAAAAAAAAAAAACTTTTAGTTTCCTTAATGTCAAGAAGCTTGCACCGGACTTGTCTGTAATTTGTAGCGACAGTTAAGGAAATTGATTCCACTTATTAGACGTACAGGACGCGATAGAAAAACGGGCTATTTTAATGAATTTTTAGAAGTGGAATGGCATTGTTGGAAACACTGAACGTTTGTCGTATGTTTCAGGTAGGTTCGCCAGGTAGGTTTACTAAGATGGAGCGCTGGAGAGTGCTGTGTACGCTTTTTACAAAAACGGTAACTGTGTTGCTGCTGCTATACGGGAATATTTAATCTTACACAGAATTATCCTTTACCATTGACACATTCAGTCAGATTACGGATGAAAATCTTTGAAGTAACAGGAAGCATACTTAAAGTGAAGCCGTCAGGAAGGCCCAGAAGTTGTCGTTCACAGGAACAGGCGGAAGAGGTGCAAAAGCGTTCTGTGAGACAAATTGCAGCAGTTGTGGGAACGTCCAGTAGTGGTATGCACGTAATTTTACTGACTGATTTAAAGTTGCAACTGTACAAGGTACAGGTTGTGCAGCAGTTAAATGAAAGCGAACACGGAAGGAGAATGACTGTTGAACTGCTGACTAAAGTTAGGTAAAAGGTGATGAGACACGTTTACATCTCAGTGCTTATGTCAACAAACAAAACTGCCGTTACTAGTGCGGGGCTAATCCTCACGAAATCCATCAACGCCCTTTGCACAGCCAGAAAGTCAGTGTGGTGCGCTTTCTTTTTTAGGATGACCATGGACAAACAACCACAGCCACATCTCAGCCGTATGCTGCTGCATTCCTCGCATCTCAATTTGAACAATTACCTGCAAATTAGTATTGGTTTCAGAACGGTGAAGCTACGTCTCACTGTGCTTCAGGGAATGGGGACAGTTTGTGGCCTCCCAGATCTCCTGACTTACCGGTCTGTGATTACTTGTTTCGGGGTTTACCGAATTACAAGGTGTATGCTAGACTGATAAGGTACGGAATGAGGAGGTTCTCCGCAGAATCGACGAAGAAAGGAATACATGGGAAACACTGACAAGAAGGGACAGGAAGATGGCACATCTGTTAAGACATTAGGGAATAACTTCCATTCCATGGTAAAAAAGGGAACCGTAGAAGGTAAAAAATGTAGAGGAAGACAGAGATTGGGATACATCCAGTAAATAGCTGAGGACGTAGGTTATAAGTGCTACTCTGATACTAAAAGGTTGACTGAAAGACGCCATCGCACAGAAATCAGAAACATTCATGTATAGATGCTTGAACGTCCCGTGAACGGTTTGCATCGCAGACTGAGAATCAATATAAGAATGGTGACCACCTGCAAGACATCATTTTCAATACTCGAAAAGTGCATGAAATGGAAATACCTAAGAGTTTCGTTGTTGTGATTGAAAATATAATCCTCGGCAAGTTTCGCTATATCAAAATCTGACCATTTCTTTCTCACTCCCCGTATAAGTGGAGATCATGGATAAATAACAAGAATGAACGCTCTGTTATCGCCTATAAACGATAATATGACATGATTATTTAACCAGGGCTTATTTTGCGAAGTGGGGAGACAGCGGCGGCCCCTGACACGCCTGCTGACCACGACGCAGCGCCCTCGCGCTATCGACCAGCGGGCGGAGGGAGTGCCCTCTGGAGTTTGGCCACTGCTCTCTCCCGAGTCAGCGACCTCCGCCTCCCACGAGGCGGCTGTTGCTCCGTGTTGCTCTAATGGCGGACCACTCTGTCGCCTGATTCCACTCTTTCCCTCTTTTTCTCCCAAAGACACGGAGCTGCGGACGCTGCCCTGTGCGGGAACTTACCAACGCAGACTGTTGGCCGGCCTGTGTGGCCGAGCGGTTCTAGACGCTTCAGTCTGGAACCGCGCGACCATTACGGTCGCAGGTTCGAATCCTGTCTCGGGCATGGATCTGTGTGATATCCTTAAGTTAGTTAGATTTACGTAGTTCTAAGTTCTAGGGGACTGATGACCTCAGATGTTAAGTCCCATAGTGCTCAGAGCCATTTGAACCATTTTTGAACAGACTGTTGGCTACAACTTCAACTGTGGTCCAGGGAACTGTGTGACGGACACTCAGTGTTACGTACTTACGTTTTTGATAATGCGTAACCTCAAATACATCTCAGATGATGCAGATGCGCGTCACTGAAATATAACTGCAAGATTTCTTTGACAAAAACACGTTTTGGCCTCTGACTTCAAGATAAATGTATTATGATCGCAGACAGTCACCTTATGGAAGAAAGAAAATACATGTTGAAAGTGCTTAAAAAACACGGGTATGGATGAACATATATAAGCTTAAAAAGTATAATCAGTCTCTTCCTTCTGCCTGTGTATCATCGTCGTCAGCAATACCACGAAGATATTGCACTCTACAGTTTACGCACGTCCACCAAAAATCTGAAGTAGACAGTTACTATGAAGAAGCAACATTCACACGTCGTAAGGCTTAGGTGACCTGCGAGGTGCGACTAAAGAAAGGTTTTTTTTTTCATTTAGGCAGTTGAAAAGTTACGGGAGTTTCCACCCAATCTGGCCGTAAGATTCTCTTTCACCTTTCACGTATACACTATAACAGGGGTTCCCAACAAAATTTACTTGATGACCCCCTCATCGATCATGATAGGTACCTTGTCATATCACAGTATCAAGTACCTAAAAAGGCCAAATTAAGAGTCTTTTTATACGTTTTCTATTTTTGGTACGTAGAAAAAACATTGACATATTCATTATTGAAAAAATATTGAGCTTAAAACTTTTTCAATTTAGCCATCATTGTTTTAATACAGAATATTGAATATGTAAACAACACGGTATGTGAAAGTACTGGCAATAAATTAACAATGGCCGATTGTCGTCTGAAATGTGAGTTTCTGTGTAAAGTGACTGTCAGTTGTCAGCTGCAAAGAGGCAGCGCGCACGATCTAACGGCATACAGCAAAACTATTTGCCTCTATCTAATTCTAGTTTTACGTTAGAGTGTGCTAGTGTCAGTTCGCTCTAGGAAGACGCTAGGCGCAGAAGTTAGCGTTCGCTATAGCTCTGCTCATTCAGGAAGCGGACAAAACAAAAAATCTGTTATCATACGAAATATATTTAATATATTTTTTATTCTAATAGCATCTTGCGGACCTCTCTGGCATAGCTCGCGGACCCCTGGGGGTCCGTGGACCACCTGTTGGGAACCACTGCTCTATGAAAAAAGAAAAACCACGCACCACGAAGGAATTATCCGAATGGGATGGAAATCGGTAGACGTGATGTACAAGTACAGACAAAAAAATGATTACAACTTCAGAAAAATTGGATGATTCAAGAGAAAGAGCTTCATAAAATGAGCAAGTCAGTAACGCGTTCGTCCTGCTCTGGCCTTTATGGGAGCAGATATTCAGCTTGGCACTGATTGACAGACTGGTTGGATGTACTTCCGTGGGATATCGTGCCAAATTCTGTCCAATTACTGCGTCAAATCGTCAAAATCCCGAGCTGGTTGAACAGCCCTGTCCACAAAGCTGTAAACGTTCTCACCTGGGGAGAGATCCGGTGGCCTTACTGGAATGGCAGCGTTCGGCATACACGAAGACAAGCTGTAGAAAGTCTCGCCGTGTGTGGGCGGGCATTATTTTGCTGTAATATAAGCCCACGATGACTTGCCATGAAGGGCAACACAATGCGACGTAGAACGTCGTCGACGTGCCGCTGTTCTGCAAGGGTGCCGTCGATGACAACCACAGGGGTCCTGCTATGAAAAGAAATGGCATTCCAGACCATCACTCCCAGCTGTCGGATCATACAACGGGTGACAGATTGACGTCCCGCTGCTATGCGGGGCGTCTCCAGACACGTTTTCACTGGTCATCGGGGGCACCTTTCGTAGCGGGACTCATCACTGAAGACGATTCGGCTCCAGTCAATGAGATTCCAAGCCGAAGAGAGTGTCTGGAGACTGTCACCTGTTATACGGCCCGAGAACCAGGAATCCTGCTCTGGGGTGTGATTTCATTCAATAGCAGAACCTTTGGGTTGTCACCCGCGGCAACCTTACAGCACAGCGCTTGTTGTTGTTGTGGTCTTCAGTCCTGAGACTGGTTTGATGCAGCTCTCCATGCTACTGTATCCTGTGCAAGCTTCTTTATCTCCCAGTAACTACTGCAAGCTACATCCTTATGAATCTGCTTAGTGTATTCATCTCTTGGTCTCCCTCTACGATTTTTACCCTTCATGCTGCTCTTCAATACTAAATTGGTGATCCCATGATGCCTCAGAACATGTCCTACCAACCGATCCCTTCCTTCTAGTCAAGTTGTGCCACAAACTTCTCTTCTCCCCAATCCTATTCAATACCTCCTCATTAGTTATGTGATCTACCCATCTAATCTTCAGCATTCTTCTGTAGCACCACATTTCGAAAGCTTCTATTCTCTTCTTGTCCAAACTATTTATCGTCCGTGTTTCACTTCCATACATGGCTACACTCCATACAAATACTTTCAGAAGCGACTTCCTGACACTTAAATCTATACTCGATGTTAACAAATTTCTCTTCTTCAGAAAAGCTTTCCTTGCCATTGCCAGTCTACATTTTATATCCTCTCTACTTCGACCATCATCAGATATTCTGCCCCACAAATAGCAAAACTCATTTAGTACTTTAAGTGTCTCGTTTCCTAATCTAATTCCCTCAGCATCACCCAACTTAATTCGTCTACATTCCATTATCCTCGTTTTGCTTTTGTTGTTGTTCATCTTATGTCCTCCTTTCAAGACACTATCCATTCCGTTCAACTGCTCTTCCAAGTCCTTTGCTGTCTCTGACAGAATTACAATGTCATCGGCGAACCTCAAAGTTTTTATTTCTTCTCCATGGATTTTAATACCTACTCCGAATATTTCTTTTGTTTCCTTCACTGCTTGCTCAATATAAAGATTGAATAACGTCAGGGAGAGGCTACAACCCTCTCTCACTCCCTTCCGAACCACTGCTTCCCTTTCATGTCCCTCGGCTCTTATAACTGCCATCTGGTTTCAGCACAGTGGTACGTCTGCGATATTCTACACCCCGTTTTGTTGCCCTTCGCGGCAAGCCATCCTAAGCTTACGTTTTAGCAACATAATGCTCGCACACATGTGGCGAGAGTTTCTATTATCTGTCTCCGTGCTTGTCAAAACCTACCTTGCCAGCGGGGTCGCCGATCTCTCCGCAAATAAGGACGTTTGGAGCATTATGGGCAGGGACCTCCAACCCGCCTGGGATTCTGATGATCTAACTCACCAGTTGAACATAATTTGGCACGATATCTCTGAGGAAAATATCCACCAACTCCGTTAATCAATGCCAGGCCGAAAAACTGCCTGCGTAATGGACAGAGGTGGACCAACGTGTTATTGACTTGCTCAATTAGTGAAGCTCTTTCTCTTGAATAAATCATCCTATTTTTCTGTAACTGTAATCATTTGTTTGTCTGTACATGTACATCACATATACCAACCGTCCCATTCGCCTAATTCATTCTTGATGCGTTTTTCTTTTTTTTTCTTTTTTGTCCTGTAGTGCATATGATGAGAATCCTACAACGTATCACATTTTCTTACCGATGGTAGGTATTCACCATTCACAACCGAGCATCAAGCTGTTACGTGAATCCTTATAATCTCTAGTGATTATCTATGTTGTTTCTACTCCTATTTTCGCTAGGACGAAACAACGCCTGCTTACATTATCTTTACGTAGCTGTCGATCTGCGATGCACGCGATTTCGCTATGCAGTGTAATTACGTCACCGTCGGCAGGGAAACATTTTCATCGCTGCTCCGACACTTTTACCGAGCGCAGCAGCTAGCGCACTGGACTCGCATGTGGAACGACGACGGTTCAAATCTGTGTCCGGTCATAGAGATATACGTCTTCCATGATTTCCCTAAATCGCTCCAGGCAGATGCTAGGAATGTCCCTTTGGAAGGGCACGGCCGACTCCCTTCCCCATCCTTGAAACAATCCCAGCTGGGGCTCCGTCTCTAATTACTTCGATGTCGATAGAACGTGTAACCCTAACCTTCCTTTTTATCGCAACTACGCTCCTACACTTGTCAGATAATTTTGATAAGTATTGAAAACCTCGTTTTCGTATATGAGGCAACGTTAACTTATCACAACTACATCACTGAAATAAGAGGGGTTTACAGCTAAATAAATTTTTTTCCACTATATCGAACCCCTGTCTGATCTTTCCTTACTACCTTCCCTACATGGCCGTAACCCTGCAGTGTATCACACCGTTGCAAAAGAAACGTAATGCAAACCTGTATGAAGTCACACCGAAACAAGAAGCATTCTCCACTTCATAACTGTCTTATTTCAAGCGCCAACCAATGTGGCCGAGCGGTTCTAGGCGCTTCAGTCTGGAACCGCGCGACCGCTACGGTCGCAGGTTCGAATCCTGCCTCGGGCATGGATGTGTGTGATGTCCTCAGGTTAGTTAGGTTTAAGTAGTTATAAGTTCTAGGGGACTGGTGACCTCAGATGTTAAGTCCCATAGTGCTCAGAGCCATTTGAGCCATTTTGTCAAGCAGATACCAATCTTGATGTCAACAAATTAATCATTGCAACTAACGCTCCGATCATCATCTAATCACAAGACTCATTTTCAAAACCAAAATTACTGAAAGCTCTAAATTTCTCTCCACGTTCAGTGGGACGCTAACACTTTCTCTTCACACTTGTTTAGGCTTCCAGACTGACTCTCCACAGTCTAGAGGCCAGAGCATCTCTATAAAATTCCTTAATATTCCTCATTCAGAGGCTCAGCAGTGTCGTTACAGTCTAATTAGATTTTGCCTCTGTGATAGCATTAATAGTGACCCTGCCCTCTAATACGTCAGTTGCATTCTTCTCACTATTAGCTAAATTTTAACATTCAGGTAAGATTTCACTGCGGACATGGAAAACCCTCTGAGATTAAGGGCAACTAGAAAACCCTTAGAAGAGTATTCTGAAAGTATTCAAGACCTTCCTGAGAGCAAAGTTATATGCGGTTTAGGGAAATCGACTCTGCCGTAAAGGGGATACACGAGGGTATGCTGAAAAGTAATGCCTTCGAATTATTTATACAAAAACTCTTAAGGCTTTTTAAGTAAAACAAACGTTACTAACATTCTACATGTTCACTGTTCACACTCTTTGTATTTACAGCCCTCTGCCACTAGCGGGCTCCGAATTGCAGTGTGTAACATGTCAGCGTGTAACGTAACTACGTTGACGCGTGAGACACAGCGTGCTTTAATAAAGCCTCGACCTCAGAGGGTCTGTGCTCTTGTGGAGCACACTCTCCTTCAGCACGACAATGTCATTCCACACACGAGAGCTGCGACATCTGCAGCTATCCGACGCTTTGGGCTCACTGTCATGGATAATGCTACATACTGTCCCTACTTGGTCCCACCCAATTTTCATGTGTTTCCAAAACTTAAAGAACACCTTGGAGGATTTCACTTTGATAGGGATGAAACAGTGCAAGCAGAGGTGAGGTTGTGGCTCCGTCAACATGGTCAGACATTCCACGGTGATGGCATTAACAAATTGGTCTCTCGCTGGGAGAAATGTGTTAGTCGCCAGAGTGACTGTGTTGAGAAATAAATGTGTAGATGTGAAGAATAAATAGGTAGAATGTTAATAATGTTTGTTTCATTTAAAAAGTTTCAAGAGTTTTCACATAAAAATTCGGAGGAATTACTTTTCAGCACGCCTTCGTATGTTCATCTAACACAGCGGTGGCCTAGATTTCGGCTAGCGGGCCATGCCTGTGCCCGACTGCCAAAGCGCTCAGCGTCGCTTCGCATTAGCCCCACAACCACGCCGCGCCGTCGGAGCGGGAGGAGGGGGAACGCTGGAAAACAGCGAACACGCCGCATTTAAATGGCAGTACAGTTTTAGTATTAATTAATTATTCTTGTCACACTGAAGACATAACATAATTTCTATCTCATACAAACTGTGGGTAGGTGCAGACTGTTTGTTCACAGAGTTTTGCACTGAAGTTGCCACGAAATCGTGACTTACTTTGTTTCATAATCGAAAAAAGGTATTTCACACACATATGTAGATCGAACTTTATTGCGGAGAGGTGAAAAATCTACCTGACAAAAACCAATGTACATGTCCTAGACAGTTTTGACGTAAAGAGATTTGTAATTAAAACTGGAAGAACCTTACAGATCAGTCAGTTACATCTGCACATGCACAAGGGTGCTTTCAACTGAAACGGCAAACGGTCTCGAAAATAGCTCGAAGACAGATGTAAGTTGGACAGTGTCCCCAAAAACTTTATAAAACTAAAAAAGACCACAATGAATTCTTCAAACTTCGTGCTTTCTTTAATGCCAGTGAGCTTAGGGAACTGTACTGTCTTTGTGAGAATGTGTCTCCTCTGCAACGCAATTTTTTTTCTAAATGCATCCCAGTCAAATCATAAAAAAGTTACCTTACAGTGCCTTACTGTGGGCAATGTGCAGTCAAGTCTACTTAAAATGCGACGTCTCCAATCCATTCCGGATGTTCTAATTTTCGTTCCTTCACTTCATTTTCCTTCATAAATTTAACAACAGCGAGATTTAAATTGAAAATTCGTTCCAGGCGTACTCCTTAACTCAATCAGCGCACTTTTCAGTAGTAATATATGAATTCTCCATACCCTTCGTTAATGTTCCATTGAAAACTTGCAAATGAAAATCGAATAATGGGTGCGACTTCAGAAATTATATTATTCATACCACCAATTTCTTCAAGTGCTCCATGCCTGCAAATTTAGCACAAAGGGCTTCAGAATCTACAGAACAATGGAGCCCGTTTGTCGATTGTTGTAATTTTTTGCACTTTCATTGTCGCCTAAAAGCTTAAATTATTTCTGCATGGTACTATAATGACGTTTCGTAGCAGACAAGCAGTACCCAACGCTTATGCGAATTGAGAATTCTGATTCGCCTCTTCTGTCATTCAGATTCATTTTAATGGATTGTTATGACAGATTGCTTGACTACGAGGATTGGAACTTAAATACTGGCAACTATTTATTTACAGCTCATAAAAAGTACATGCGTGTTTCGTGTTTCAAAGTTTTACTGACCTTCCAAGTTGTCACCAGCATTGTGTATAACCTGTTGCCAGCGATGTAGAAGTCTAGGATACTCTCAGCAGTGCCAGTTGTATTGACAGTCCGAGTGGCGCGGTCTACTGCTCGATGAATTTGTAGCAGTTCTGAAACGGCCAGCACCACCAGGGTCAAAAAAATGAGCTACAGCTTGCAATGTACGTGCTTGATCATTGTGCTGGAAAATGATGGTCAGGTTCTGCAAAAAATGTCATCATTCTGTCTCTAAACTGGTCGTAGGTTGTGTTCCAAAAATGAACAGCATAGAGACAGAAGTGATGACACTTTCTGCAGGACCTGACCATCATTTTGCAGGGCAATGCTCAAGAACGTACAGTGAAAGCTGTTACTGATTTTGCCGGCCATGGTGGCCGAGCGGTTCTAGGCGCTACAGTCTGGAACCGCGCGACCGCTACGGTCGCAGGTTCGAATCCTGCCTCGGGCATGGATGTGTGTGATGTCCTTAGGTTGGTTAGGTTTAAGTAGTTCTAAGTTCTAGGGGACTGATGACCTCAGAAGTTAAGTCCCATAGTGCTCAGAGCCATTTGAGCCATTTTTTTTTGTTTGTTACTGATTTATTTGACTGATGGGGCAGCTAAGAGCTATACCACCTACTGCACTCCCCTGACTTAAGCTCTCGTAAGCTCATCTCGATTTCTAAACTGAACGAAACACTACACGGCATTCGCTTCAGAACTGCCACAAGTTCATCGAACAGTAGACCGCGCTGCTCGAACTGTCAACACAGCTGACACTGCTAAGAGTATCTACGACTTCCACATCGCTGGCAACGGTTATACACAATGCTGGTGACTACTCTGAAGGTATCTATTTTGTACGAGCTGTAAATAAATAGTTGCCACTATTAAAGTTCCAACCCACGTATCTCTTCTTGCGCAGAAAGCTACTGGCCTATGAACGTCCTTCATACCGTGAACAAATAGCGAAGGGCAAACAGCGCTGACACCACGATTCTGCCGAACTCAGGGAGTTGTGACGAATGAAAAATGCCGCACCGCAATTCTAAATGAAGTGTCGCACAGGTCTGGGTACTTCCGAGAACGGCGGAGCAAAGAAGAGTGACAGGACGGGGCTTGGCCCGCACACGTCGCACGCGAGATGTCTGGTAACCGAGGACGGCCTGATCTAAAGCTATACTCCGCAACCCACCTTACCGTGCGTGACGGAGAGTTCTTCAGATACCACTATTTTAGTTGCCCTTATTTCCCTGTTCCATTCGCGAGTGGCTTGTGGGAAGAATGGTGAACTACAAGCCTCCGTACGAGCTGTAATTTTTTGTGATCTTCTCACCGTGCCCATTTCGCAAGACCTATGTTGGACCGTGGTCTCGCGGTAGCGTTCTCGCTTCCCGAGTACAGGGTCCTGGGTTCGATTCCCGGCGGGGTCAGGGATTTTTCCAGCCTCGAGATGACTGGGTGTTGTTGTGTCGTCTTCATCATCATCATTCATCCCCATTACGGTCGGAGGAAGGCAACGGCAAACCACCTCCTCTTGGACCTTGCCTAGTACAGCGGTGCGGGTCTCCCGCATCGTTCCCCTACGCTCCGTCACGGAGTATGGAACTTCATCATCATCATCATCATCATGATGTTGGAGACAGTAATATAATGCCTTAGTCTTCTTAGGACTCAACCTCACGGAACTTCCTTAGTAAGCTTCTGTGTGATGCTCAATGCGTCTCTTCCAGCATCAGCCACAGGCATTTGTTGAACATCTCCCTAACGCTATCTGGATAAAATGCGTCACTGTTCGTCGAACCTATATTTGCTCTCTCTCTCTCTCTCTCTCTATTCTACGAGGAGCTTTCAATAACCAATGTAACACTTTTTTTCTCGGCAATTTCGGTTGAAAAAGTGCAGCATTTGTTGTGGGACATCATGGAATATTCCCATTTCAGCCCCTATAGTTTCGTGAAGTTCCGATTGATGATGGCGCTTTAGGTAGCCTTTAAAATGGTGTCTTAACGGAGGTGCGTTCCAAGCAGAGAGCTGTCATTGGGCTTCTTTTGGCGGGAAACCAGATCATGATAGATACGCATAGGCGCTCGCAGAACGTTTACAGAGACCTCCAGTGAACGAAGGGCAGGATTCGAAGCTCCGACCGTAGCGGTCGCTCGGTTGCAGACTGCAGCGCCTAGAACCGCACGGCCACTCCGGCCGGCCCACCAGCTGGAGTGCTCAAAGATATGTCCCCGCTGCGTTCCTCATCGCCTAACAGAAGACCATAAACAGCAACAAAGGACCATCTGTGAGAAATTGCTTGCGTGTTACGAGACAGGTCGTGTCAATTTTTTGTCGAACATCGTCACGGGCGATGAAACATGGGTTCACCACTTCGAACCAGAAGCAAATCGGCAATCCATGGTGTGGCAACACATCACCCTCTTCCGAAGAAAAAGTTCAAAGCCGCACCGTCAGCTAGTAAAATCATGGCGACAGTCTTCTGGGACTCTGAAGGGTTTATTCTGTTTGACGTCCTCCATCTTGGTGCAATGGCCAACTCCGAAGTGTATTGCGCTACCCTCAGAAAACTGAAGACACGACTTCGGCGTGTTAATCGTCACGAAAATGGAAACGAACCTCTGCTTTTCCATGACAAAGGAAACCTCGCATAAGTCTGTGCACCCGAGAGGAGCCCACAAAATTTCACTGGACTGTTCTTCCTCATCCACCCTGCAGCCCGAATCTCGCACCTGTCATCTATTTGGTCCAATGAAGGACTGACTCTCTCTGTGGGAAGCAGTACGTGGATGATAGGTAGGTTATTGATGCAGCAAGACGTTTGCTCCGACGTCGACCAGTACAGTGGTACCATGCGGGCGTACAGTCCCTCGCAATATGGTGCCGTAAGGCCATCACATTGAACGCAGATTATGCTGAAAAGTATGGTTCTGTAGCTATGAGTGGGGAATAATATGGTGTATTAGACTCCCGAATAAAACCAACGCTCCTTCAGGAAAAAAATGTGATGCATTCCTTACTGAACGCCCTTGATATTACTCCAGTAGGATAAAGGTCTCTGAGTGATGAGCTGTTGTTGTGGTCTTCAGTCCTGAGACTGGTTTGATACAGCTCTCCATGCTACTCTATCCTGTGCAAGCTTCTTCATCTCCCAGTACCTACTGCAACCTACATCCTTCTGAATCTGTTTAGTGTATTCATCTCTTGGTTTCCCTCTACGATTTTTACCCTTCACGATGCCCTCCAATACTAAATTGGTGATCCCTTGATGCCTCAGAACGTATCCTACCAACCAAGTTGTGCCACAAACTCCTCTTCTGCCCAGTTCTATCCAGTACCTCCTGATTAGTTATGTGATCTACCCATTTAATCTTCAGCATTCTTCTGTAGCCCTACATTTGGAAAGCTTCTGTTCTCTTCTTGTCCAAACTATTTATCGTCCATGTTTCACTTCTATACATGGCTACACTCCAAACAAATACTTTCAGAAACGACTTCCTGACACTTAAATCTATAATCGATGTTAACAAATTTCTCTTCTTCAGAAACGCTGTCCTTGCCATTGCCAGTCTACATTTTATATCTTCTCTACTTCGACCATCATCAGTTATTTTGCTCCGCAAATAGCAAAACTCAGCTACACTCAGGAATCAGACGAACCTGTATTTTGTAAGCCACTTCTGTCGTGGATGTGTTACATTTCCTTAAGACGCTTTAAGTGAATCTTAGCTCTTACGTAACTAGCTGTTTGTAGACCTCCTGCGCTCTGTAGCTAGCTGTAGAAACATCTGTCCCGATTTCAGTGACAGGAAATTAACATTCTTGCTGCGATTGGCTATCACGCCTCATTTAACTTACAAAAAAATCACCTCACAATGTTCTGGAAGCAAGTTGCGCAAGAGGATCGCAAGCCCTCCAGTAAACTTGATTGTTCTCTTCCGGGTAAATATTTTAATGGCATAAAAATGAAGGAAGAAGAAAGTAGGTCGTTGCGGCGTTGAGGGCAGCCCCTGTGAGCGCGTGTCAGGGTCTACTTTTTTTGAAGGTGATGTTTAGCGCTACGAGTTCCCAGAAGGGCAGCGCGGCAGCCGCTCGCTCGATGCGCTCGCGTGTCTCACCGCCGCAGCTATCAAGGCTTCAAGGCTCGTGTCCGAGTTAAATTCCACAGCACGCGACAGCCCAACACTTCGATTCACCAGAAGTGCAGCCATCGAAATCCACACTGCGGCTTTCTCAAATAGCACGCTTTGGCGCTATGGCTTCCAGTGCAGGGGCCACAGGTAGAGCTCCTACATAATAGGCTGAATCGCCCGCTATGTTTTCCGCAACGCTGAGAATTCCACAGTGCTTATCTTGTGGGTGGTTCAGCTATTCACTCAACATTTTACAATATTTCTTATCAAATATTTGTTATTGATTACCCGAATTAATGTGTATGGAGATATGTAGAATCCCCTTTTCATGTAACTGAAAAACTATAGAAATATGGGCTCAGAACTTGCGTGGTAGTTTGTAAACATGACACTGAAGAGCAAAAGCAACTGGTACACCTGCCTAATATCGTGTAGGGCCCCCGCTGGCACTCAGAAGTATCGAAACACGACGTGGTAGGGACTAGATTGATGTCTGAACTAGTACTGGAGGGGGCGCGGTTAGAGGCGCCATGTCATGAATTGGGAGGCCACTCCCGCCAGAGGTTCGAGTCCTCCCTCGGGCATCGGTGTGTGTGTTGTCTTTAGCGTAAGTTAGTTTAAGTAGAGTGTAAGTCTAGGAACCGATGACCTCTGCAGTTTGGTCCCACAGGAATTCACACACATTTGAACATTTTAGTGCTGGAGGGAATTGACACCGTGAATTATGCAGGGCTGTCCATAAATCCGTAGACTACAAGGGGTGGAGATCTCTTCTGAACAGCACGTTGCAAGGCATCCCAGATATGCTCAATAATGTTCTTGTCTGGAGAGTTTGGTGGCCAGAAGAGTGTTCCTGGAGCCACTCTGTAGCAATTCTGGGGTGTCGCATTCTCCTGCTGGAATTGCCCAAGTCCGTCGGAATGCGCAATGGACATGAATAGATGTCGATGATCAGACAGGATGCTGTCACCTGTCAGAGTCGTATCTACACATATCAGGGGTGCCACATAGGGTTGCCGTAATCCAAGGACGAAAATCAAGGACAAAATTCGGTGATTATAAACATGTGGTTGAAACCCAGACCAATATGTTGTGCAAGTGACCATTGGTTTGCATTTCAGTTGAATCTTCATCATTGCTTTACAGTGGTTATTATAAAGATGTGGTTGAAATCTGGAATCACAAGAAGGCGGGTTCTGCTGATCTTGAAAGGGTTAAGCCGACGGGTGTGAAGGAGTCGAGTGGATGCTTTCCAGACGCCGACATACTCATAAGAGCGGGGGCGACACGCCCACAGGGGCCTGACAGAGTGGCTGGGCTAGAGATTCTGTTACTTCGCAGAAACTTAGTGGAAACACTTACTGGCGGGCTACCAGCGAGGCGTGGGAAGGATTTGTGTTCCCAGGCAGTCTTGGTGGGCAAATTCCCGCGTTTTCTGCAAAATAATAACTCTGATTGGCTTGCTCAGGGGATAACTCCGTGACGTAGCAAAATTGGCGCAGAAATTGGCGACAAGTATCTCCATTGGTGGAATAGTAGTGCGTCAGCAACAGAGTGGAATTTCCGCCGGTTTTCGAGTTTCTGATTGGAACGTTTAACCATGACCACTCTCGTGGGGCCGGGAATGTTTTGAGTTCGGCTTGTACGGGTGCTCTTGAGAGGGTCGGCTCTCGCCTTTCGGTCGGAGTAGGTTACAAGACTGAGCTCTCGCTGCTCTGGACAGCCTGCCTTCCATTGGCTGTCCAATACACTTTCATTTAATTGTAACTGTTTGACGAAGTTGCTGAAGTTTCAACTTCAACATAATTTTCTGAGTACAGTTGGCAATTGAGCGTTCTGCGTACTAGCGGCCTATGTTGTCCGTCTTGAGCAGTTTTGGCTAAAGTTGACTGTACTGGAATTACTGTGCGACTTCTCTTGTTAAAATCACTCACTGTACCGTCAGTGATTGTGTAGCGAGCCTTCTTCGTCTCCCTCAGAGGCGTATTTGTGTTGCTAGGAAGTCTTTAGTCTGGAACAACCAGACCAGGAGAATTCGTTTTGGGCTATACTCGCGACATTATCATCACCACGACGGGACGTCGAAGCAACCAGCCATCGCCTCCGGTATGCCAGATCGTGTCCTTGCAGTTAAGAAGACAGCTTGGTAATGTACGTCCGCAGCACCGGCAAATCAGGGAATTTTGCTAGGTGATAATCAGACCTCAGCAGAGCGCGCCTGTTTGTCTTTTCTAACTTTGTTCTGTCTTGGGTGTTCATTGTCTGAGTTATCACTACTGTAGCAGCAATTAATGTTGGGTTGGCTGGGTGTTTCTCTTAAGATTTGAGTTGCAAGGAATTGGCTCCACATACCACTTGGTCATAAATGTCACAATCTAGTTTATGGACAACTTCACCTTCACAGCATTTATTTGATTATCCAATTTGATGTATTGTAAATGTTTCATGTGGTTTGTTTATTATTTTGAGTTTAGTCATAATAAATCAAAGTGTTATTTTGGACAGAACTTTCATTCTGTTAATCTGTATAGCAACCCTTTCATTTCTCACTATGTTAATGAAACTTTCCTCTATCTAATTAATTTCTATCCAATTAAATTATTGCAGGTGCCAAACTCTTTTCTACTCCACTTGCAGGGTCGATTACTGTCAGTTAGCGTTTCTTCTTAATCCATGTGCAACAGCAAAAGTCGGAGTTAGAAAAGGGGGGGCTTAGAGAAGATTCTAGAAGAATTTAGTGTTAAATACACTGCTAGCCCCGGCACCTCGCATATAATGGCGACCCTTATCCTCAAATCTTTCCTGTGAATTACTGATAAGGAAACAGTATTCTTAGTAGGAACATTCAAATTTTTTCCTCTACTTTTTTTCAATGATTAATACCCAAGTCTTTTTCTTCTAGTTCCGCGATTAGTTTTTAAGTAGCGACGTATGAATACAGTTTTTGTTTTCAGCGTATATATTTTTTTGTTTGTTCATTGTTTTATGTGTTGCTTTGATGTGGTGTCTGTACCACATTACACTTTGTTGGGCTTGTGTGCGGTTTCTGTACCACAACAAATCGTGCATGTAATTACAGCGTTGGAACGGCGTTGTTGAAATTTTATGTCTATGTGGAAATATATATGGAGTAGATTATTTTTATTGTGCATTTTAGATAAATTTGTTTTTCATGAATGATCACGAGAAGTAAGGCATGACTGTTATCGAGCGAAGCTAAAACTAAAGAGGATAGAATAATGGATAAGGGGCAGTTTACTGACGTGGATATGTTCGGGGATGAGATGGGTACATTTTTAGAAGGACAGGACGACAGGGTCATTGATGAGGAAAGTGATTTGGACGCGCTCTTAGAGCAACGTCGCGACAGTGATTATGATAGTGAGGTAGAGGATGAAACAGAGACCGGCACACAGGTCGAGACGGCAGCAGAAGTTTATAGTAAAACGAACGAGTACAGACAGAGGCCAGCTCGGTCACGTCATAGCTCTAGCGCCCAGGTGTCCAGAGTTACATCGCCCATGTGTGAAGAGGATCAAAAAGATGACATTAACCCAATACTAAGGTTCCTACGATCAATGAAAGAAGAAACTGACGATCAACGTAAGAAGGAGAAGGACGAAGATGAGAAACAGCGTAAGAAGGAGAAGGAAGAAGATGAGAAACAGCGTAAGAAGGAGAAGGAAGAATCTGACGAACAACGTAAGAAGGAGAAGGAAGAAGCTGACGAACAGCGTAAGAAGGACACTGAGGCAATAATTTCGCATATAGGGGAAATTGCTAACAATAAAGAAAGAATGTGGAGAACCAACACAAATGTCAATGGTAGCACAAAAAGTAGCAGGCCTAGCCAAAACGGCAGCAATAGGGGCAATGAAAATCGCAAAAGTAACTTATCAACTTGCACGGCGCTTGCGACGTGCGACACAAGCCCACTCAAAATCCCTAGCGTTCTTAAAAAACTCAAGGTAATATCGCGGTTACGAACATCACGAAACGAATGAAAGAAGTAGAGAGTCGGATAGCAAAACAAGAGCGAAACGGGGACACGAGCACTGCGCGTTCGGATGCTAATGATGGAGTACACAGAATTGTGTCTCCAAGGAAAAGCTCGTCGTGCTCTAGCCCAGTGACAGACTGCGGAACTAACAATGCATACTCAGAAACAGCGAGTAATAACTGCAATAATGGCAGCCCAGTTAGAAGAGTGAATGCTGAGTGCCACTTCCAATGTGATACAGAGGTAGCACATCACAGTTATAAGCAAGGTAGATCAGGACACTCAGCAGACGTGCAAGTATCGGAAACGAGTGACAACACCAGTGCGAGGATCGGACAGGATTTTGATCACAATGACTTCCTGTCGACACTAAAATTCCAAAAGTTCAGAGATAATGGAGGTTCGATGCATCCCAAGAGCTGGGTGATGCAGTTTACAAATTCATTACCGTCATCATGGCCAACCCTGGCAAAATTAGAATTCATGTGTGGACACATCGAAGGCCAAGCCGCGGAAAAGATGCGGGGTGTGGCAGCGACGTGTCAGACCTGTCAGGAATTTGTTGATTAAAGAGGAAATAATATTTTGTCCTGAACTGGAAGTGTCCGGGAAAAGGAGCGCAACGAAATTTTTTGATGATTTACTCAAGAAGAATCAATTTTTAGATAGTCCATATAGCAAGGGAGAAATCATCAAATTTTGTTTTTCCGAATTGCCAGTTAGATACCAACAGACACTTGTCGGGAAGTGTGGATCTGACACAGAAGCATTCAAGAGTCTATTGCGTGAAGTCGAAGTTGTCTTTGACAAACAAGACGCAAAGGACAAATACCAACGATCAGCAAGGGAGGATGACAACAGATGGCATAATCGCACTGGTCATTTAGGAAACCAGGGTTACGGAAATCAAGATTACGCTAACCAAGGTTTTGGAAACCAGAGACACGGAAACCAGAACGTTAGGGAACAGGGTCATGCTAGACAAGGAAGCGGGGACAGGAGGAATAACGAACGAAAAGCGACCGTAATTAGAGAGAGCGAAATCAAGGACAACAGGAGAAACAGGAGATTGAAATTAGACCTGCAAATCCTAATGCACGTCAGAGGAGGGGGAGTTTAACAAGGGATTGACGCTAGTCCATAGGACTCCACCACATCTCTCACACAAAGAAGTTCATGGAATAATAGTAGTTTAAGTGGTGTACATAGTAGAATAGGCAAATACATTAACCTTTCTTTGGGGAACAAGAATCGTTGCATTAATAGATTAAGATTGTTAAAGTATTAACACGCTGCGTTGTCTCGCCTAAGAATTTACTGCTGCTATCCTTTTTGGTTTATGTTCGCGACTCTCAATGTCGATGGAGTAGGAGGCGCTACCATTCCATGAGCAATGTTTTTGTCCTTTCCTATCTGGTGTCCATGTTGAGGGATAATGATGAGTGAGGAGATGTCGCACAAACGTACGCATACAAGAACGTGCTCCTAGAAGCGTTCAGGGAAGTCGTGATACGCTGCATAGCGGCCACAACCAGTTCGAGAGACGTTCATACCAATGCTTGCAGGCACGCGTCAGTGCACTGCAAGATTGTGGTCTATTGCGTGATTTCGAGGATGAATATGGGCAGTATAGTTTTTACAGAGATGCGCCAGCACCGTTGTCTTGCAAGTCGGGGTGAACCTGTGAGCGTTTGACTCCAATGGTCCCCTAGACGGTAGAAATGCGGACATAAAGCCTACCATGCCAATGTGCTGGATGGAGATTTAGCGTGCTGCTCGTGACTGTCACAGATGAATAACCAAGGAATTATACTTGGAGATTCGTGACACACTGTGTAGCTGGCGTGTGGTGGGCGACTTAATCCTCAACAGGAACCAGTCCTGGCTTGCTGATATTACATTGCCTCTGGAAAGGTGCCCTTTGATCGCTAAAACAGCATCATATAGAAAAAGAAGTTGCAACTATAAATTTATTGTCTTGTATAGCCATGGCTAACTCAGTCTCTGGAGTTTCAGTGAGGCGTAGTGAGAACTCGGGGGCCGTGTCATACGGCGCGCACATCACTATGGTCGTCAATAGAGGCGAGCAACGAGACATCTCAGCGTGACAGGAATTAAGTAAGAGTATTGTATAAGGTAAAAAAAAGGGAGTACCATATACTAGGATACGTTAAACTTTAGGATTTAGCAATAACTAGATCCTTAATATTGTGGGGGTTTTCTACTACAAGTAGGAATGTTTGGCGCGCGCCTGTTGGGATGCTTTTTTCAGGTCACCAAACCACAGATCCCTAGATGGACGGACGACAGGTGAGCGAACGTAGAATCGTTGCATGTTCTTTATAACTCAGTAAAACTTCCACCTGCATAATAACATAATTTATTCAAAAGACATAGAATGTAGATCGTTGGCAAATGGTAGTTAACTCTTGAGCGTGTCCACTGTCACTCTATATAAGTAATAGTAATATTAGTGTGGGCCCGTACATTTAGTTGTTCATCCAATATAGTATCACACACCATGTACAGTGGTGAGATCGGTCTCTACACAAATATCAAGATAAATTATTTCCATGTCTAGATTAGATACACCAAGATTTTGTTATAATGATAGCCATAGATTGATAACTATAAAATTAAAATAAGAGTGTCTGAAATGACAATCAATTTATCGTTATGTAAATTTATTATAACATAGAAGGCCATGGGAAAAAGTTAGGCATAAGATTTTTGTCAGAATTGTGCAGATGACGGGAATTGTGGCACTGCAGAGGCCAGCCGGAGCAAAAGTAAGAGGTCATCGGCTATCTGCAAGAAGGGGAGCGTCTGCACGCCACCTGAAGAGAAGGGCGCGGGAGCGTCCGGTCCTACAAGCTGACAGTCACCGGGCCGTATACCTGAGGGATTAGGCAGGGGACAACCCTCGTGGGGCCACAAGCGAAAGTGAGGCTGGCTGTTGATACTGACACACGACCAGGACGGAACAGCCAGCTAGCTCTCCAGACGCGACAGCCGTTTGGAGGGATTCCCTGCGGCAGACCACGTTGTCGTGAGTACACGAAGAAGATCACGTACGGTGTCAGAACCTGCACCTCATGTGCCTCAGGACAGAAAGGGACGCTATATACTCACCTGTTTCAGTTTTTACAACTCACCAGCATTGGCTGATCTGCATACACAGAGCACTATCGTGCCACAAACTCTAACAAATGAATTGTCTCATTGCTAACTTCTCCTCTCACTTAGAGAGCAGTTGTAGCAATCGTCGCTCCTAGTTCGATCCTGTCTGGATGACCTCACGCACTTGTGGAGTCACTCCACGTGCCCTCATCCCTCGTCGAACTGCAATATTGGGAAACGTAAAGTACTGTCCAGGGAGAGAAGAGATCTGGATTAGTGATGTATCCCAACTAGTAGACCTCAGAGACAATTAATCGACGAGAGGAGAGCCTATCACTATGCCTTCCTACCGTACTGCCGTGATCACATGCGTGGGTCTTGCTGCAATCTCAACAGCGTACTGCAGATGCTCCAGCACACCCTATTGCTGTTGCAACAACGTAGCAACAACACCCGACGTTTAGCACTATGTGGTGTCAGTACTTGGCCCCATCCCAACAACCCCCTCCAATGCTAAAGACATGGAACCACGTGCATCAATGCATATGACTCAACAGACCAACCCCCTCAGAGAAACCAACAAATTTTTGAAGTGCTTTGAATATTTCTAACAATGTGATTTAGTGCCTCATTCTCAGCACAGTCGTGAACATTGTGCAATGTGCAACACAACTTGTCACCCCATGAACCTTGTTTTTTTTAAAAAAATTTTCTCTAGTGTTGTTTTTATAATGTATGTCATACCTTGTGTGTGTTTGTATTTTGCATTGTAATTCTTATGTAAGTAATAGAGTAGGGCGCACAAATTACTGTATTGTTGTCTACACCACTTTTTTTTGTATTCTGTACTTATTGAGGCGTGTATGCAAACAGTGTGCCTGAAGTCCCCATTAACTGAAGCAGATACTACCAGTGTCATTGTGAATGGACCATCAGTTCAGGGAACATTTTGTAAAGGTTACTCTTGCTGCAGGGAGACAGAATGAATCAGGGGTTGAAATTAGATTCTGAAAGCTCACAATGAGATTGTTAACTTAAATAGTATCATGTGTGATTGAGTTCAGGCTAGTTAAATGACTGAAATTGTTGTAACATCTTGGGCATTTAATTGCGGAGCGCTCCAACTCTGATTGTAAAGAATACACTGCTCCAGATTTGGCTCACATGCCCGGGCCATAATTAGAGTGTGAATGTCTGTGTGAATCAGTGTTTGGAAGGGGCTCCCTGGGTATAGATGTATGATGTGAGTGTTAGATTTCCATATTAAGAAGGTGAAGTTGGCTACATCATTTATAATACTCCCTCTATGAGCTGCATCTTCTGTTACAGTGATTTTTTTTTTTTTGAGTGCGGCATTGCAAAATTGTTCTTGGGCAATTTACTCACTACCTTGCTCCTAAGTGAGCCAACCACTCACCACTTACAATCTAAAATGCCGTTGGGGCTATGAGAGGTGGCATGAGCCCCCTCTCATATTTCTATCTTACTCTGAGTAATTCGATTTTCCTCTCTAATTGCATCAGGTGAAAAGTCGCTATTCCTTCACACACGCCAATCCCACGCAGCGTCTCTCGTCACCCGGGTGCTCCGGCGACAGGCAGGTTCTGCTGATCTTGAAAGGGTTAAGCCGATGGGTGTGAGAGTCGAGTGGATGCTTTCCAGACGCCGACATAGTCATAAGAGCAGGGGAGACACGCCCACAGGGGCCTGACGGAGTGGCTGGGCTAGAGATTCTGTTACTTTGCAGAAACTTAGTGAAAACACTTACTGGCAGGCTACCAGCAGGCGTGGGAATGACTTGTGTTCCCAGGCAGTCTTGGTGGGCAAATTCCCGCGTTTTCTGCAAAATCATAACGCTGATTGGCTTGCTCAGGGGATAACTCCGTGACGCAGCAAAATTGGCGCAGAAATTGGCGACAATTATCACCATTGGTGGAATAGTAGTGCGTCAGCAACAGAGTGGAATTTTCCGCCGGTTTTCGAGTTTCTGATTGGAACGTTTAACCACGACCACTGTCGTGGGGCCGGGAATGTTCTGTGTTCGGCTTGTATGGGTGCTCTTGAGAGAGTCGGCTCTCGCCTTTCGGTCGGAGTAGGTTACAAGACTGAGCTCTCGCTGCTCTGGACAGTCTGCCTTTCATTGGCTATCCAATACACTTTCATTTAATTGTAACTGTTTGACGAAGTTGCTGAAGTTTCAACTTCAACATAACTTTCCGAGTACAGTTGGCAATTGAGCGTTCTGCATACTAGCGACCTATGTTGTCTGTCTTGAGTAGTTTTGGCTAAAGTTGACTGTACCGGAGTTACTGTGCGACTTCTCTTGTTAAAATCACTCACTGTACCGTCAGTGATTGTGCAGCGAGCCTTCTTCATCTCCCTCAGAGCTCAGTAGAGTGCGCCTGTTTTTCTTTTCTAACTTTGTTCTGTCTTGGGTGTTCATTGTCTGAGTTATCACTACTGTAGCAGCAATTACTGTTGGGTTGGCTGGGTGTTTCTCCTAAGATTTGAGTTGCAAGGAATTGGCTCCACATACCACTTGGTCATAAATGTCACAATCTAGTTTATGGACAACTTCACCTTCACAGCATTTATTTGAGTATCCAATTTGATGTATTGTAAATGTTTCATGTGGTTTGTTTATTATTTTGAGTTTAGTCATAATAAATCAAAGTGTCATTTTGAACAGAACTTTCATTCTGTTAATCTGTATAGCAACCCTTTCATTTCTCACTATGTTAATGAAACTTTCCTCTATCTAATTAATTTCTATCCAATTAAATTATTGCAGGTGCCAAACTCATTCTACTCCACTTACAGGGTCGCTTACAGTCAGTTAGCGTTTTTTCTTAATCCATGTGCAACAGCAAAAGTCGAAGTTAGATAAGGGGGGGGGGCCTTAGAGCATCATTTCCATATGAAGATTCTAGAAGAATTTAGTGTTAAATACACTGCTAGCCCCAGCACCTAGCAAATGTCCTTTCACCTTTCTGCATGTCAGCCAAATCTTCATAATTACCATAATTCAAACAGTAATTCTGTCAACAAACAAGTTGTAATTAACGAGGAAAATTAATCCAACCATTCATGGTGTCTATAAAGGAGTGATCAATGATGAAAAAAATTAATTGCAATTGACATTAAATAAATCGATTATTGCACTGCTTCCACATCTAACATTCTGCGTGCTGTCTGTTGTTCTATATCGTGTCTCCCTACCACTTTCGCGCAACGATGCTCTGAGCGTGTTTTTTAGGGAATTGACTAGTTTGAACCTGGGACCTGTTGCTGGTAAGGAGACGTCAGACCACACATGACATGTAGAGTTCAGAAGAGTTCAGTGTGACTAGCAATGATATAACCAAATACTTAATGATTTCATCGCCAGCTCCACTGCACTCCCTGTAAAAGAATCTTAATACTAACTAAATTTAGTGGAAGGGGTTCAAGGCTTTCCTATTTTTAGTTAGCTGGTAAAATAACGTCGAAAAAGCAGTTCAGTTTACCATTGGAAATTTTATTCTACTCACAAAACATTGTTTATAAATTGCACTATTGATAAAAGGAAATGTTTTAATACAGGATGGTAAAAACCAACTGCGTTCAACAAAAATGTGAATGAATATTCCCTGAATGGGTTTCCAAGTTCTACAATGGATCGAAGGATGACCTACGCCATATCACATCTATAATCTAGGTTTAAATTAAGTTTCACAAAAGAGAAAACTACCAAAATGGTCTACAGTGACCCTCAATTATCTTTAATTACTTATCTAACTTGTCGTAAATTACAGTAGCTGATGTGGCTTCTCAATAACTATATAACAGAAAAAACCTCGCGTTTCAGATTTTTACTTCAAGTGGCAAATGTGAACACCATGAGCTTTAATTGACGATCGACACTAGTGTTACGCAAAACGGGGGTGTAACAGATGAGACTTCTGCCGTTCTGAGTGAAGTTTTATGTGCTGTTATGTGGCATCGTGTGAGTTCATTACCTTGTCAGTGTTCGTCAGGGGGCGGCGGGCAGCACAGTTCTGCTCACCTCGCCATCTCGGAAGCAACTCCCTCTTAACTTCTCCTTACCACAATTTACCGAAGTTGGTTTAAAAAAAAACTATCTGGCTGTGTTTTCATCTGACCAATCATGGTCTCAATGTTAACCTTAAGCTCCGCCTACAAAAATTCTGTCTATCCAATGAGAAATGTTATACTTTTCATGGTGGGGCAATGTTTTTAAAGTCTGCAACGTAACAGAGACGCGAAAAAGTCTCAAGCTAAAACTTGCAGTTGGTGTGGTCCTTTTAGTGTTATCGTAAGATCTATACTGTTCTTCTGAAGGGCTCTATCTTTTAACATGGGCTGGGGGGTGGTCCTGACGTAACAGAGACGAGAAAAAGTCTCACGCTAAAACTTGCAGCTGGTGTGGTCCTTTTAGTGTTATCATAAGATCTATACTGTTCTTCTGGAGGGCTCTATCTTTTAACATGGGCTTGGGGGGTGGTCCTGACGTAACAGACATGCGAAAAAGTCTCACACTAAAACTTGCAGCTGGTGTGGTCCTTTTAGTCTAGAGGGCTGTATCTTTCAACATGGGCTGGGGGTGGTCCTGACGTAACAGAGATGCGAAAAATTTTCACGCTAAAACTTGCAGCTGGGGTGGCCCTTTTAGTGTTATCGTAAGATATATACTGTTCTTCTGGAGGGTTCTAGCTTTTAACTTCAGTTTCGTGCATCAGCGTGCTGTTTAATAGCAGTAGTGTGACTTTTACGAATTTTTTTTTTTTTGCCAGTGATGGCTTGCCCAAGCGGTCTTCTCGTCGGGCAATTTTTTGCTCACTCCGCTGAGTCGGGGCGTTCGGAGACCCTTCTGGTGTTCGGTGTCCTGCAGGGTTCTGCCACTGTGTGGTTCCATGTTCTGTCCCAGCAGGGTTCTGCCACCCTATGGTTCAGCTTGGCAGCAGATTTATTTACTGCCCACTTCGGCTACAAGGGCCTTCTGTTGGTCTCACTTTCCTTTCCCTTCTCTCGATGCTTCTGCCTTGTAGGAATCGTATCTTGCTAATTACGTCCTTTCCTTTCTTGATACTTCTCACGTTGCAACTTGTGGGTCGTTGCATCTCGTCCTTGGTGGCGTTTTTACAATGGTTCTTACAAAAAGTTTTAGTTATAATCATCTAACATATGTCTAGTACCTACATTGTTTTACGCCTTCTTAAAAGCTTTACAAATTTCAGCGCCCTTTCCATTTTACAATTCTAAGGTATTTTGAGTCTTAACGTCTATAAGAATCCTCAAATTCATTTTTTATTTTTGTGTAGTGTCATGGTGTATAGCATTTTAGTATTTCATGCTGTTAGACTACCTACGCTTTATCCCTTCACCTTAATCTATGGTACTATTGGTGTTATTTTTGTTTTTGTTTTTATTGAAACTACTTTCTTTTTCCCACCTTCCTCTCTCTTCATTCTTCTTTCTCCTGACGATCTTATCTGCAACATAATCTTGAAATATTGTGCTGATTATTTACCAGTAATAAAACCAGTAATCTTCAAACTTTTTGATATGGCTCACACGGTGAAGTCCTAAGGTTTTGCCTGTTTTTAGGTTCATTAGTTCCACAGCATTATCATGAGCAATTCGGCTAATTATGACAGGTCCCTTGTGTGCAGCGTAAAACTTATGTATTTTGTGTTTCTGTTTGCTGGAGAGATGGTGTGTTTTTACAAATACTTTCTGGCCTACTGAGAATGTTCTTTTAATTGGTGTTCTATCTCCTCTTTCTTTTCTTTTAATGGCTGCCTTTCTGATGTTGGAGAGTGCTGTTGCTATGACTTGTTTGTGCTGTCTACGTGGTACAATAGTTGTGTAGTGCTATGTGGCATTTCATTTATTACTTCTTGAAAATCTTTAAGGTATATATCCCAAGTGTTGTGTCTTTTGCCTGCATATAATCGGCATAAGGTGCCTATATCCTTCATAGGTCTTTCTGCTGGATTTACGCTAGGTTTGTACTTAGATATGTAGATGGGTTTTATTTTGTGTTGTTTTAACGTGTTCTGCCATTGCACTGATTTGTATTGTGGGCCATTAACCGAAATTATTCGTTCCACTCGACCTACTTGTCTGAGAAAATCTTGTCCAAATGCTTTACTTATAGTAAGACCTGTTGCCCGTTTTAATGGTGTCAAGGTAACATATTTAGAAGTAAGTTCCAAAACGACAAATATGAAAATATACCCATTTTTTGTGCCTGGGAGGGGCCCCATCAAATCTGTTGCAGCTATTTGTTTTAATCTTTTAGGGATTATTGGAAACATAGGTGGTTCGGTTTGGAAAGTGACGTGTTTATCCCTCATACATTTTTTGTATTTGACTAATACTGTTCTAATTCGTCTTTCCATATTAGGAAAATGGATTGTTTGTTTTATTTTTAAAAAGCATTTCTTTGGTCCAAAGTGGCCATTACTTAAATGTGTAAACCATATGTACTTATTAATTAGTTCATCTGGGATATAAATTAACCATTCATTCGTTGCAACATTTCGTCTAAAAATAAAACATGTTTTTTTTACGAGATAGTGCTGTCGACAGTCTGGAAAATCCTTACTTCTCCACTTGTGTTTGATTCCTAGTATTTCGGGATCCTTGTCCTGTTCTTTGCCTATGTTTTTCAATGCTGTCGTAATGTAGTTTTCGAAAGGTACTTGTTTCATATAGTACATTGTAAACTGGTCTTCTGCTGCTTCCAAACCTATGTTATTGGATGCACCCTGTGGACTTCGTGATAAAGCATCTGCTAATACATTCGCTGGTCCTGGTATGTGTGTAATAGTGAAGTCAAATTCTTGTAGTATTAACATCCATCTGGCTTACCTCCCATGAGTTAGTTTGGCGGATAACAGAAATTCTAATGCTTTGTGGTCAGTGTATACTTTTGTTTTTCTTCCGAATAGGAAGTATCGAAAACGTTGGAAGCCCCATACAATGGCCAATGCTTCCAGCTCCGTGACTGAATAGTTTTTCTCGCTTTTTGTGAGTACCCGACTGGCAAATGCAATTGTTCTATATGATCTTAGCCCTGCCTGTTCGTATTCTTGGAATAAAACAACTCCTAAACCTGTTTTCGCGCTATCAGTGGCCATACAAAAATTTTGTGTTAGATCAGGATGTGCTAAAATCGGTGCTGTTGTTAGTGCGTTTTTCACTTTTAAAAATTCTTCATTGGCTTGTTGATCCCATACCCATGGTGTGTTTTTTCCAGTCAATGCACATAGGCGTGGTGTTGCGAGAGAGTCGATCCAAATAAATTTTTCATAGAATCCGGTGAGACCTAGAAATCCTCTGTGAGTTTTCTTATTATATGGAGTACAGAATTCTTTGATTGCCGTTAGTTTTTCTGAGTCGGGCATTACCCCTTTCTCTGAAATTATGTGTCCTAGAAATTTGACCTCTCGCCTTCCAAATTTGGATTTTGTTATATTTACTGTGACCCCATGCTCTTTCATGATCTGTAAAAACTGATTTAATGTGTCGTTGTGATGTTCCCAAGAGGGTTGTGCTATAATCACATCATCAACATAACAAATAATTTTTTGTAAAATTTCAGGACTAAGTATAGTATTAAATCCCCTAATAAACGCTGCTGATGATATGTTTAAACCAAATGGCAATCGTTTAAACTGGTAACATCTACCGAATACGATAAATGCTGTAAATTTTCTACATTCTGGGGCCAATTCTATTTGCCAGAAACTACTCCGTAAATCAATTGATGAAAATATCTTAGCACTGTGGAAGTTTTGTATCAATTCCTCTAATTTTTCTGGACGATCTGTCTCAGTGATTATGAGTGTGTTGATCTGTGTGGAATCAAGCACTAACCTGATGCTTCCATCTCGTTTTTGTACAATATGGAGCGGGCTGTTGTATGTGGAGGTAGCTGGTTCAATAATATCGTCATCTAACATTTTAGATATCTCCTGGAATACTTTAATCCTGTAGCTTAATGGGATTGTATAGGGTGGCACTCTAAATGGTTTGTGCTGTTTTACTTCAAACTTGTACTGAAAATGTTTAATACTGCCAGTCTTAGGGAAAAATACCTCTGCTTTATCTCGTAAAATACCCTCTAATTCTCTTTTACTGTGTTCCGAAATACCTTGAACTTCTTGCAATTTTTCGTTGATTTCCTTATGGACTTCTAACATGAGTTGAGGCGATACCCCATTTTGTGCATACCATTCTAATTCTTCATCGTCTTTATCTCGCGCCATTCTTAATTGTTTGTTTATAACTGGTATTTCTTCTAATTTTAGCTTTTGCTCAAAGAGAAGTGTGACATTCCCGAATGTTACGCTACCTTTCCCCATACCTATTATCGCTCGTCTCTCACTTAAAAAATCTGCACCTATAATCAAATCTACAGTTAGTTTAGGTATAATCACGAAGTTGGCTCCGATCTTTTGACCTTGACACGAAAGAGTTAACCTTGTTTGTCTCGTAACTTCCGCAGCATTGTTTCTAATAGGATCTCTTACTTTAATCTTACGTGTTTTCAGAACTGGTAATTCCTCATTGGCATTACACTGCATGAATAAATTTTCTGAGATCGCAGTCAGTTCACTTCCGCTATCAATTACAATATTGACTGGGATATGCCTTACCATGGCCTTCACAACTGGTTGAATTTGAAAGGGTTGGTTCTGTTCTTCTTCTTCTTGCATCAACGAATCCACCACTGAATCATACATGAGTCTTTTTAGGAATTTCCCTTGTGAATTCGAACTTCCTGTAGGATCAGCTTCGACTGCTACTTCTCTCTCTTTTATTTCCTCTTTTCTATTTCTTCCTTCATTTACGCTTTCTTCAACATCCTCTACTTTTTCCTCGTCCTCGTCTGTCTTCTTCTTCGTCGCTACTTCCACATAATCGCATCTAAATGCTCTAATTATCGCTTCATAACTTCCTTCATTATATACGTTGGGTTGTGTGCCCACTCGTAACTTATTTTCAACTTTTGTCGACTGCACATTATCCTCATTGAATTCGCTTTCCCTGGTTTCCATCTCAAATAGCTCTGCAATACTCATTACTTCGTCCTTTCCTCCTACATTCGTTGAGCATGCCTCTGGTAATTCATCTTCCTCGTCAGTATTCTCCCAATTAATTTCGTCCCAAAACGATATTGTTATTTTCCTGTCTTCGTTTTCATCTGGTCCCTGCGGATTTGTTTCTTCCTTCTTCTCTTCTCGTGATAAGATTTTTACTTCTCTGTTCAAGGTGCTGCAGTTGTCCTGGGTCGGTGCGCCATTCTCTTTGGCATGGGCGCTTAGCTGTCAATTCGAACGTTTATCGGGGTTCGGTGGTCTTACCTCCACCTCTTCTATCTGTATTCTCTTTTCTTGTTCAGCTTGTTGATAGTGGTTTCTTTGTTGATAATTTGTCGGTCTATTGCTTCTCCAGTACCCGTTACAGTTGTCGTTATTCCCTCTGTAATAGTTGTTGCCGTTCCTGGGTGAATTATAGTTATTGCCATATTCTCTTCTAAATCCATAACCGGTTCTTTGTTGAAATCTATTGTCGTTTCTTGGTGCGAAGTTATCACATGGCTCGTAATTATTGTTTCTTCGTACTGTGTCTTGTGGATTCCACTGCTTTTTGCTTTCGTTTTCACTGCGCTTCGTCTTTTTCTTGCGTCATCTTCGGAAAATATGAACTCTAGTTCCCTTAGAATACCTTTAAATGCTTCGACGTCATTGCCTCCGCGACCTACTAATGATTGCTGGTATTTCAATGGTAGCTTCATCGCGCATAATTTAATCAACTCTCCGTCACTGTATGGTACATCTAAGCATTGATTTTTCTTTGTCATTAATTCGAAAAATTTCACGGGACTCTTCTCTCCTGAATTTTCAAAATATGGGTTCTGTAATAATTCGTACTTCACTCTGTTCTGTGCTTCGCTGGACCAATATCGTGAGAGAAACTTCTCTCTGAAATCTTCGTACGATCGGCATGTCGCTGCAACATTCTGCATGGTTTCTGCGACTGTTCCTGACATGTGTGCACATATGAAGTCTAAATTGTGTGCTAGCGTCCAGTGTTCTGGTAATCCTACTCGGAATTGATCAATAAAAGTTCGTGGATGTAATGAGTTTCCTTCTCGAAAGTGCTGAAATTTTCTGACTGTGAGGAAATGATCGTTGTCGTACTTCGTCATAGTTCCATACGAAATTCGCGATTCTTCACAACTTCTGTTTCTGATCACTTCTCCCGTCGTTCTTTCCGTTTGTGATAGATGCATTGGATATTGTCCACTGTAACTTTCGCCTACCCTTGCGTAGTATCGTTGGAGTGGTACGCAATAATTTTCTTCCATCGGTTGTGAACGTGTAGCTGAATGCACTGCACTGTACTCTTCGCGACCTGGCTTTCCATTGTCAGGTATTGGTTCGGTATCTTGTCTGGCTAACCTTGCCGCTTCATTGCACGATCCAAACTGTCTTGATACATGCATTTGTGGTTCCGCATGTGTTTGTGATGACGTTTGTTCATCAAGAATTTCGAAACGTGTTTGTTGCTGTGCAGGCTGTCTGATTTCACGTATGTTACTTTCCGTCTGTGATTGGAATCGCAAATGCGTAATATCTTCGTTAATTGCTTGTTTTTCCGGTGCTGTTACAGATACGGATGTGGTTGCAGACTCTGTGCTTGTTCGATCCTGTTCACTACGCTCTTCAATGGTTTGCAACAACTCTCTTCGCAATTTCTGAAATTGTCGCTTCGTTTGCGCTTCTATTTTGACTATGCGGTTATGATATTTTTTCAGCGCTGCTTTTGTGATACGTTTGTGTAACACACTGTTTTCAACAACTTCACGCGCTGTACCTGCTGCTTGTCTAGTAATTTCGTTTATCTGTTTCTCTAGTTTCTTGACTTCTCCCTGGGTGTTGTTACGTAATGTTTTGATCTCGTCCTGAATGTCATTACGCAATGTTTGTACGTCCGCTTGTACCTTGTCAATGTCTATTCTCAATTGATTGTGCCCTGTTATTAAGTTTCCTATCACTTCTCGAGATTCTTTTGCCTCGTCTTCAATATGACTTAGGTGTAACTGAATTTTTTTGTTTTGTTCTTTAATCGCACGCATTTGTCTCGTGGTTTCTGCATTCTGAATTTGAATTAGGTTCGCTATGTCTTTATTTTGCCTTGTCATGGTTTCCGTAATTTGTTGTAATAATTCTGCCAGATTGGTGGGTCCTATTGCGTTTTCTTCCGACGTCCTACGCTCTGTGTTTTCGCCCAAGTGTTGGTTCGCAACCGATTGCATTGAACTGTGATGTGACACGTTTCTGCTCGCATTCCTTGTACTCTGTGGTGAGGGAGCTCTGATTACTTCTACTATGGGTTCTACGTATTCAAGACGCAGGTTAGAATCCTCATCGACTGTCTCTCTAGTTTCCTGCTCCTCTGTCGTATGCTGACTTACGTTTTCTATGCCTTGACGTACATTATCCTCGTTATGGTGCGTTATATGTCCTATCTCTCGCGATACTGCATCGTCTGTTATACTGTCCTCTATTCTCTGTCCATTTTCATGCTGGGTCTCTACCTCAATTCGGTCAAGGTCTCGATTTGCCATTGCTAATCTTTCCGAATCCCTTATTTTCTGTTTTAAAAGCAATTCACGCGCCCTACTTCGAGTCAACATGCGCTCATACGATCTCACGCGTTTCATAAACTTTTTGTTCACACGACTTGACACATTATACCCAAGACTGACAACCCATTCACTTACTTGTTGGGTCAGAACCAACTTGTCAACGATGTATCCGCCACCTGTGCACTTGCACTGAGGAGAAAACTTAATTTTAACAATTTTTAAAATTCATAACATAATTATGCTATTGTCTCTGCTAGAATGTCTCACTATCTATCGCTGCAGCTACTGTTTTCAACTATTTATGCCTTAAAAAAAATTTTTTTTTTATTACGAAAAATTTTGAACAGGATATTTTTCTGGCCTAGTTAGGCATGTGGTCGACCTACAATCATGGTATTTTACCATCCTGGCAGGGTCGCCATTCTCTAACATTCTGCATGGTGTCTGTTGTTCTATATCGTGCCTCCCTACCACTTTCGCGCAACGACGCTCTGATCATGTTTTTTAGGGGATTGACTAGTTTGAACCTGGGATCTGTTGCTGGTAAGGAGACGTCAGACCACACATGACATGTAGAGTTCAGAAGAGTTCAGTGAGACTCTTAATACTAACTAAATTTAGTGGAAGGGGTTCAAGGCTTTCCTATTTTTAGTTAGCTGGTAAAATAACGTCGAAAAAGCAGTTAAGTTTACCATTGGAAATTTTATTCTACTCACAAAACATTGTTTATAAATTGCACTATTGATAAAAGAAAATGTTTTAATACAGGATGGTAAAAACCAACTGCGTTCAACAAAAATATGAACGAATATTCCCTGAATGGGTTTCCAAGTTCTACAATGGATCGAAGGATGACCTATGCCATATCACATCTATAATCTAGGTTCAAATTAAGTTTCACAAAAGAGAAAACTATCAAAATGGTCTACAGTGACCCTCAATTATCTTTAATTACTTATCTAACTTGTCGTAAATTACAGTGGCTGATGTGGCTTCTCAATAACTATATAACAGAAAAATCATCGCGTTTCAGATTTTTACTTCAAGTGGCAAATGTGAACACCATGAGCTTTAATTGACGATCGACACTAGTATTACGCAAAACGGGGGTGTAACAGATGAGATTTCTGCAGTTCTGAGTGAAGCTTTATGTGCTGTTATGCGGCATCGCGTGCGGTCATTACCTTGTTGGTGTTCGTCAGGGGGCGGCGGGCAGCACAGTTCCGCTCACCTCGCCGTCTCGGAAGCAACTCCCCCCTAACATCTCCTTACTACAATTTACCGAAGTCGGTTTAAAAAAACTATCTGGCTGTGTTTTCATCTGACCAATCATGGTCTCAATGTTAACCTTAAGCTCTGCCTACAAAAATTCTGTCTTTCCAATGAGAAACGTTATACTTTTCGTGGTGGGGCAATGTTTTTAAAGTTTGCAACGTAACAGAGATGCGAAAAAGTCTCACGCTAAAACTTGGAGCTGGTGTGGTCCTTTTAGTGTTATCGTAAGATCTATACTGTTCTTCTGGAGGGCTCTATCTTTTAACATGGGCTGGGGGGTGGTCCTGACGTAACAGAGACGAGAAAATGTCTCACGCTAAAACTTGCGGCTGGGGTGGCCCTTTTAGTGTTATCGTAAGATCTATACTGTCCTTCTGGAGGGCTCTAGCTTTTAACATGGGCTGGGGGGGGGGGGGGGTCCTAGCGGTTATCTGGCGACGTGGGTGTCCGTCCCTTATCGTAGGGCCTTCCAGCTTAACACGGTTCTGCTCTCGGCTTCTGTTCTCGTTTCTCCCCTCGGAACTGCGTCTGTCTCACGGTGGGAAGGTATGACATGCATTTAGGCATTCTCGTGTTATTCTGTGGTATTCCATTTGCTCACTCGTTACTCGTATTACTTTGGTTAATTTAATGTCACGATTTATTCGGAGCTATGTGACATACTACTGGATTTGCTTATCATGTCAGGGTTTTCATGGAAGGTGTTGGATTTGCCTGACACCTTACACACAGTCTGTTCTGAAAATAGCCGAGCGATTCTGAAGTGACACGGAATATCACAACAGGTTTCTACGGCTATCGTCAATTTGCAGGAGTGATGAAACACTTGATCGGTGGCCCATGGCAAAACTTCCGTAAAAAAATTTTTTTTACTTACTAGCCACTTTTTTCGCGGACATTTTCCTCTTCGTCCAGGACACCCGTCTTCGAGCATAAAATCGCGGACCGTCCTCGAAATCCGCGACGCATGGCAATCCTAGTCCCATATCAATCCAACTGTACTCGCCCCACACCATTACAGAGCCTCCTTGCATTTATGAGGTTATCTCCATACCCGTACAGTTCCATTCGCTCGATATAATTTGAAGCGAGACTCGTCCGACCAGGTAATTTGTTTGCAGTAATCAACAGTACAATGTCGGTTTTGACGGGCCCAGGCGAGGCGTAAAGTTTTGTCTCGTGCAGTCATCAAGGGTACACGAGTGGGATTTCGGGTGCGAAAGCCCATATCGATGATATTTCGTTGAATGGTTCTCACGCTGACACTTGTTGATGGCCCAGCATTGGAATCTGCAGCAGTTTGCGGAAGGGTTACACTTCTGTCACGTTGAACGATTCTCTTCAATCATCGTTGGTCCCTTTATTGTTGCATCATTTTTCGGCCGTGGCGACGTCGGAGATTTGATGTTTTGCCGTATTCCCGGTATTCACGGTACACTCGTGAAATGGTCGTGCGGGAATATTCCCACTTCATCGCTATCTCGTAGATGCTGTGTCCCATCGCTCGTGCGACGACTATAACACCAAGTTCAAACTCACTCAAATCTTGAGTGCCTCCCTTTGTAGCAGCAGTAACCGATCTAACAAGTGCACCAGACATGTGTTGTCTTATATAGGCGTTGCCGATCGCAGCGCCGTATTCTCCCTGTTCACATTTCTGTGTCTTTGAATACGCATGCCTATACCAGTTCCTTTGGCTCTTCAGTTTAAATATTAAGGAGTCAGTGCCAATGCCTTCGAAAATGGGCATTATGCAGTAACAACCTGAGCATATTTATTAATTTTTTCCGTACACTGATACTTGCAAAAGTGATGGCTATTTTTTAATCATACGTAGGTTTAAGAAATGCGGTATTTTTATTGTACAGAGGAGGGAAAAAGTACAGTTTTGTGTAACACTGAAATGAATGTTTATTAATAGTGTCACCTACCATTGAAGAAGTATTTATTTTGCGTATAGGTTCTTACAACTCTATGAGGGAGTGATAGAGAAGTATCAGAAAATAGTTTTGTATAATTCTGTCTTCTATCTAGGCACAACATAAGCAAGTAATAAGGGTTCCGGTGAGTGGGCAGCCCATAGAGGTAGTGCCTTTACAGTATCAGTATCTGTAACATTGTGACACAGAAAATCTTTTTCTACTGTGTTTTGTTTGGTTTGTGTATTCCTGTCTTTTCAGTATAGCCTGTGCTCAGTACATAACCATATCATTGGCACAGAAATAAGACAGAAAATTTATTGCTCCTTTGAGTTGTGGTCAAAACTTTATTCTTTGAAGTTTATGTTATTTGTGCAGCTTCTCTCAAAATGACAAATCCGCTATAAAAACCAGTATATACCAGTTGTTCTAGCGCAAGAATCTGGGTTAAGTGTTATTCAGTTGGTGTATGTATCTTTATGATAACGACGTGTAAATACATCACAATAAATATTGTTCTCCACTTTGCCAATTGCGAAAATATCCCAGGCATCGAAAAATTTTGAGATGAACTGCTTCAGTACAGTTTTCGATTGGTGTAAGAAACCCCATTGTACACGTTTATAACTATTTTTTTAGCGTATACTTACAATACACAATTGAGCGGCAGGTCTTGGTTCCCAGTTGTCTCTGCGTCAAGTTATGGCCAATTTTTCTTCTTTTGGGGTCCTTGGAAATCTAAACAAGTGAAAACTGTTTCTGTCGTGGTTAGTGCAATTCACAGCTGAGCAGCCACCCATTTTTACGACAAATTCTTCAATACATTTAATTATAAATATTCCCTCGCTTCGTGACTCATATGTAAACAAGTATGAGTATGCTGTACTTTGTGGAAAACGTGGCAGACGGTTCATCTCAGGAGTTTTAGCTGAAGGGAAATACTAGTCAGACATTTTCCCGGTCGAACAGATATCTGACCTGGCTGGCGAACTAGTGCGCCATCATTGTTCTTTGTTTCCTTCTCCCACATTTGGCGTACACGACAAACACTAAACCGTGTACATTTATAGGGGATATTCTTACCCTGGAGACCAAATGTTAACCTGAAGCAACCAAAGAAGGTAGTTTCATTAATTTTTTCAGTGGCAGTAGTGAAATTTAAGCAAGTGTGTTACAAAAAACTCGGCAGAACGGGCTTTCCCTACTGTGAATGAGCAAGGAAGATATTGACCACGTGATACTTGGGTCTCAACGACAAAAACAAGCGATGGACGCCCTCTCCTGCAAGTGAGTAACGTAGGGCACGGCGGATAATTCAGCTTGAAAACGCTCCTGGCAACAGCAGAATTAAGATTTTCAAAATTATTATTTACTTTGAGGCGGTAGAAGTCTAGCAATGTTCATCTCTCACATAGTAGAGATAAAGCCTTAAAGGAACTTTACTTCATTAATTCATTGTTTATGTACATGATATTGTATGCTTTTAGAATTTATATATATGTCACCGTGTTAGTACGAGATACGATGAACCTTCCCAGCGTTTTTCAAGTATGTCATGGCAACCTGCCGTTTGTGAATGGAATGATAAGAATAACTTGAGTACGTGATATTGTGCCTACATGTAAAGAAGAGTATTTTTATTAGTGTAACTAAGTATCCGTCAGAAGAGAGGTCGTATGACATATGTTTCGGTGTGGCTCCACAAATATCCTTCGAACCCCGGCAGGAATCAAGAATTTGCGAGTAGGAGGTGTAATGGGTGAGAGACCCTGCAATGCAACGTGCAGTAAGTGAGAATTTGGGGCGGTGGGAAGCCGTGACCGGGTGGCCGAGATGGGTGACGCAACGGTTCTTTATAAGCGACGTATTCGGGTTCGATTCCCTGTCCAGCACAAATGTTCAAATTACGCCATTGCAAACCACAATTCCCGGTGCCACTGAGAGTCATGATTATGCACCTACCCCTTTCCCTTTCTCTATTTCAGAAAAAGAGTATTTTTCGTATATTGCAGATGGCTGGACACAGTAAAATCAAAGCCAACAAAACAGCGATAAAATAAGTTTATCTGAACACATTAGGCATGAAACAGCATTAAAAACATGTTATTATACAATTCCTTAAAGGGCCTTTTTCAGAAAAAAGTGGCGACTGAAATGATCTCTTCCTTCCTCCACCACAAACACACATAGGTGACACACTTGCTTAGCAGCTATGTGGCATTCTCTTTATTGAGGTAGTTTAAGAGCTGTGTTTATACTCGATGTCATCCAGGGAAAATGAGCCGTCCGGCGCTTTGGCAGCCTTTTGTGGCTGTTGACGCGCTGAAGTACATCTTACCAGAGCATCCCGAGTTTGATTTACAGCCGGCATGGCCACTATACCTTTCGGAGTCGCTCACTTATAGAACTCATTTGACGGGAACCACATTGTTTACATACTAATAGTTACTATTAATGATCAATATGAAATTTTTCATTTTAAGCCTTGAATCATATATAACGTTTCATTACAGAGCAACAAATAAGATGTTAGTTTCTTGATATATTGTTTTGGGTGTTTTTGCTGTGAGTTGTAAAATTTGGCTGATGACTGGTGAGCGCAGTTTACACAAGTTCACTTACATGTTCAGCAGCTACACTCCTGGAAATTGAAATAAGAACACCGTGAATTCATTGTCCCAGGAAGGGGAAACTTTATTGACACATTCCTGGGGTCAGATACATCACATGATCACACTGACAGAACCACAGGCACATAGACACAGGCAACAGAGCATGCACAATGTCCGCACTAGTACAGTGTATATCCACCTTTCGCAGCAATGCAGGCTGCTATTCTCCCATGGAGACGATCGTAGAGATGCTGGATGTAGTCCTGTGGAACGGCTTGCCATGCCATTTCCACCTGGCGCCTCAGTTGGACCAGCGTTCGTGCTGGACGTGCAGACCGCGTGAGACGACGCTTCATCCAGTCCCAAACATGCTCAATAGGGGACAGATCCGGAGATCTTGCTGGCCAGGGTAGTTGACTTACACCTTCTAGAGCACGTTGGGTGGCACGGGATACATGCGGACGTGCATTGTCCTGTTGGAACAGCAAGTTCCCTTGCCGGTCTAGGAATGGTAGAACGATGGGTTCGATGACGGTTTGGATGTACCGTGCACTATTCAGTGTCCCCTCGACGATCACCAGTGGTGTACGGCCAGTGTAGGAGATCGCTCCCCACACCATGATGCCGGGTGTTGGCCCTGTGTGCCTCGGTCGTATGCAGTCCTGATTGTGGCGCTCACCTGCACGGCGCCAAACACGCATACGACCATCATTGACACCAAGGCAGAAGCGACTCTCATCGCTGAAGACGACACGTCTCCATTCGTCCCTCCATTCACGCCTGTCGCGACACCACTGGAGGCGGGCTGCACGATGTTGGGGCGTGAGCGGAAGACGGCCTAACGGTGTGCGGGACCGTAGCCCAGCTTCATGGAGACGGTTGCGAATGGTCCTCGCAGATACCCCAGGAGCAACAGTGTCCCTAATTTGCTGGGAAGTGGCGGTGCGGTCCCCTACGGCACTGCGTAGGATCCTACGGTCTTGGCGTGCATCCGTGCGTCGCTGCGGTCCGGTCCCAGGTCGACGGGCACGTGCACCTTCCGCCGACCACTGGCGACAACATCGATGTACTGTGGAGACCTCACGCCCCACGTGTTGAGCAATTCGGCGGTACGTCCACCCGGCCTCCCGCATGCCCACTATACGCCCTCGCTCAAAGTCCGTCAACTGCACATACGGTTCACGTCCACGCTGTCGCGGCATGCTACCAGTGTTAAAGACTGCGATGGAGCTCCGTATGCCACGGCAAACTGGCTGACACTGACGGCGGCGGTGCACAAATGCTGCGCAGCTAGCGCCATTCGACGGCCAACACCGCGGTTCCTGGTGTGTCCGCTGTGCCGTGCGTGTGATCATTGCTTGTACAGCCCTCTCGCAGTGTCCGGAGCAAGTATGGTGGGTCTGACACACCGGTGTCAATGTGTTCTTTTTTCCATTTCCAGGAGTGTATATGACCCTCGAATATTAAATTGCTTCCACATCTGGTTTTTGATCATCCAGTTCAACTGTTCAGCACTACTAGCTTACATGTGGGACAATGCTGAGTAGTGGTATCTTCCCATATCACTCCATTATTACTTTGAAATGACTATTGCAAAATACGTCTCAGTGGGTAAGTTTGAAGGTTTTCAGGACATCGATTTGTTTCAGTCTGCAGCAATTGTTCAAAAACTTCTGCAACCTCCTTCTCCACGTTTATCTTCATAGGTAGAGCCCAAGCGAATCTGGAATGTCCATGACCATTAGAACGTACTTGAAACCTTTATTCAATCGTTGAGTATTCTCACATATATTTGATGAGTATTCTCACATATATATGATGAGTATTCTAACATATAAGAGAGCAGTCTGCCATAAATCATCCGATCCTAGTATTATCCCATGTCTGTGAGGGGATTGTTATGTATGATGGCCTGTGGAGCTCATGAACAACCATCTCTATAATTACGCAATGATATGTCTGTTTTGAAGCTCTGATATGATTGACATAATTTCATTTGTGTGACCTGCATTCCCTGTGGCAGCTGTTGCTTTAAGTAGTTATAATCTGTCTATGCTTTCATTCAGGTCATCATAATGAATACTCCAGTGGTAGATTTTTCAGTCTTTTATACTGAACCTCAACCCATTTAACTGCTTCATGAGCAGATGCTAATACTGATTTGATTACATTCTTATATTTGTCACTCTTTGATGCTTTCATTCGTACTTTTGAGGTGTTGCCCTTCCTGGACATGTATCACCATACGCTTTTATCTCTTTTGGAAAACACTTTTTTATGTTTAAATTTTTTTAAAAAATTAGCTCTGACAGACGTTATGTTCTTTCAGATTCGTTATTCCCAACTCATATTTTATTCTCAGTTAAACATATTGGGTGCTTATCTAACACATACGCTTTCTTCCTGCTAACATCTTATGTTCTACCTAACTCAGCGTTGGTGTAAAGATTAATGAAGTCAGTAACAGCATATACTCTAATTTCTTCTCCTTCTCCTTCATATTCTTCTTTTTCTTCCTCCATCCATAGCGTGTGACAGCCTTTTCAGGCTGTTGGTTACTAGCTAAAAGGTTTCTGAGAGATCGTGACCTCGTTGCAACTGACCTAACTGTAATAATCGAAATTTTCTCAAATTAGCTTTCTGTGCTTCAATAACGTTATGCTCTGTCGACGACAAAGTGCTCCATACTAAGCTATTTTTGAGATAGTATACACCTTATATATACTCTCAGACTACTGGTGATGATGTGAGCCAAGCTCCTTGATATATCACTCATGTACACTACTTTTGTGTTGAATTCTTCAATTTTGTCATTGATATATAGTTCACATGGCTGTACGAGTATTCTAGCATTTGACACCTCGCCATTTATAGTCACCACCTCAATAATACTTTAGAGTTCCATTAATTCAGTGATAATTGCCTCGATTTTTCAGTCAACATATAGACATGTGCTTTGCTCCCTCTGAACCAGACGGGAACCCAAATGCAAATTTGCCCATAGTTTATGGTATACTGATGTAGTACATTTTGATACAATAGCTTTTATACAGAATCTCATGTAAGTTTCGTGTATGTCGACCCCCATTCATCTAGGTTTATCTATAACTCGAAATCCATATTGCAACTTATTCGAGCAATCCCAGCATTTGGTAATAAATTTATTGAATGACATTTCCGTTCCTACATGCGCTTGGTAAATATGCCTTAAATTTCGATTGTTCTGTTTGAAAGTAATAATAAGGTTCACATTATCCTTAACCATCTGTTGTAGTATCCTTGAGTATGACTGACAGAAAATATATTGACTTCCTATGGTGGCCAAAGCAGAAATATTACTGGATCTCATGATGATTTTCCATGGCAATGTCATCAAATATGAATACGCTGTTTGGCTTTACTTTTCTAGGTGATGGAATATCGCTGCTTTCGCTGAACATCTGGTCTATTACTTCCTCAATTCCATTCAAAATCTCCTGCAATAGCTGATATTTTGTCTGAAACAAGGTTTTTGGAAAAACGCGATATTGGGGAGAGAGAGTCACGGACATGATACAAGATTTGAGATGTACACCATTAAAACAAAGGAGTTTTTCGTTGCGGCGGAATCTTCTCACGAAATGTCAATCACCAACTTTCTCCTCCGAATGCGAAAATATTTTGACACCGATCTACATAGGGAGGAACTATCATCATAATAAAATATGGGAAATCAGAGCTCGCATGGAAAGATATAGGTTTTCGTTTTTTCCACGCGCTGTTCGAGAGTGGAATAATAGAGAATTATTGTGAAGGTGGTTCGATGAACCCTCTGCCAGGCACTTAAGTGTGTGATTTGCAGAGTAGGCCTATCCATGTACATGCAGATGTAGATACACATGCTTGAAGCAGACTCCCTCAGAATCTATTAACAGTGTTAGAACAAGATTAGTCTTCCCACAATTTGAAGGCCCAATAATCAAAGTGTGCATGGTATCAGGAACTAATGATCCATTCTTCTTCTTCTTCTTCCAGTTTCCATCATCATTGCACCAACAGTCGCTTCCTTCAAGACCCCTGTAGTGAGGCTGTTTCGTGGACTCATGGTGGTAACTGTTCATTTACACTGGAATGCATGGGGCTTCTCGTGAAAAAATAATGCGTTTGTAGCTCTTAAACTTTATGAACTCTTACATAAAACTGTGTATATAAACAAACTTAAATAATATTTTAGTTCTGTGCCCATATCTGGTAAAACTGAATCACATGTCTTTACCTCCATTAATGCACAGCAAGCGTCATAGAATTGCTCTACGGTTTGTGCCATTGGGTGCAGAGTTTGGTGACTTAACTCCCACAGATTACTTCACAATGTCTCTTAGAAACGGTGGACATATGGCTACCATCTTAAACGACACTCTAGTTGTTGCTGCATTGTATAACTGGTATACATGAAACTCTGAAAAGTCTGCTCCTGTAGATGTATGCACTATCTGTTGTTAAATATTTTAACTGTTCCTGGGAAGTCCTCTACAGAGATTTTACGATCCTTCAGTATTACGAATGGAGAGTGAATGTCTTACGTGGAACAAGACTGAAATCTGCACTGAGACATTACATAGTTAAGTCTGCGTGGCATCGTGCACGTCTGCTCAAGTCACACTGATCCATTACCTTCGGTTTTATAGTGACAAGTAGAGCCGCAGGCACATTTTACCGGTGGGTGGTGTTGCGCCGCGATATCGATGGTGACCTTGAACCAGCGAGCCGATATTGTTCAAATGCTAATTATTTGCGTAGAACATACTAATGTACTGTCCTGTGAACATAATCCTCCTATCTCCTGTCGTTCAAGGTGTTCTGTTTTTTCTGAATATAAAGTAACAGGGAAACGCTGTTAGCAAACATGAAAGTTGTATTTATGGCTTATCGGCTTATGATTACAATACTATCTGAATTCTAAAAAACAATAAACGAGGCTCGAGGTCAGAGAGAGGGGGAGAAGAGGAGATCGACAGAGGTATGGGAGGGAATGGGAGTAGAAAGTGGAAAGGAGGAGATGGACATTGAGAGGGGGGCTGGAGGGGAGGAGGAAAAACAGGACGTAGAAATGGGGGAGGAGATGATGCGCAGGAAGTGGGGGAGAGAGAGGAGTCAAGCGGAGATGAATAGAGAGAGGGAGGAGAGGATCGACAGAGAGAGGGTGAGGAGGTGATGGCAGGGAGAGGGAGGAGGAGGAGGAGGTGGACAAGAGAGGGGAAGGCGGAATGGACAGAGACAGGGGGGAGAAGAAGATTAGAACGTATATCCAATTCCCTTTTTTTCCTATTTAAGTAGACAGCCACAGCAACGCGTGGCCGGGAACAATTAGCCAAGCAATAATCGAGGACACACCTCAGACATGCTTTTCAAGACGTACTTGACGACTTCTTGATTCAAACAAGTAGAATTCTTCTGACATTAAATCGGATAACAACGCTGTTGGTTTCAGAGAATCATAATTACAGGACTAGAGTTTATTGCTGAATATTACTTATGTGCCGAACTCCCATACGCGTCACTCTTAGGAAAAAAAAAGAGATAAAAAAACATGCTTCCAAGTGAGGTAGGTAACTCTTCTCTTCTTTACAGTAATTTTTTAGTTCAAAATACTGACCTTTTTTCAACCAGGAAACTTTAATTTCGTAAGTAAAACTGCTGAAAACTCTGAACTACGTGAGGTTATTATGAAACCGCAGTCGGGAACTTTAGTGAAAAAACATTTGAACAGCTTTCCCAGCGTCTTCTCTACAGGTGAAGATTTCCAGAGTGATAACTCTCAATAGCTGAGGCACTCGTCTCGTATTGAGGAGGGGCGGGGGTCAAATCCGCCTCTGGCAAATTCAGCTCACGTATTCTGTACTTACACTCAACGTGAAACCGAGTTTCTACGGCAGCCTTGTCCACATTAGCCATTTCTTGACCTCCAACCATCACGACGTCAATGAAACGCTAAATTGTAACCAGCTTTCCTTCATACTTCGTGTGAGAGGTTATAGATTTGCATGACTGGTTGAGTAAGACGCAAGCATAATTTTATTCGGTTTCAGTGTCACCACAAAGGTCGCCCGAAAAAGAGGTCAAGTGCGAAACGTTTAGCGGGTTATTAAAGAAACGCACGTGACGTGAAGTGAAATAAATGCTTTCAGCGTAATTAAACAAAATATTCGATTAAAACTATGAAATGTAAACATTTCGGTTTCCTTATTTGTTTCTAAACGATAACTTGCGCACAAACTTCTGCCCTAGAACGCGGCTCAGAACCGTTTGTCCTGTGTAGGTTAAAACGTGCGCGAGATATGATGCTAAACACAGCAATCAGCGGTACCGTTGCTCTGAACCGTACCAAACGGAGGAGCTCTTACATTGCCAGGGGTCGCAAACATCGCTTGGCGTGGAACGTTCTCCTCATTGCGCGTCACACGATCGCGTATAAATGTAAGTACAGTCGCCGTGAAATAAATAAAGTGGCAGTTTTTCATGTACGTGTAAATTAAGTTTGTCCTCCTGGAGGAGACACATAATACTGATCTAACTTTTAACAATGTTTCCATGCAGCACTTTTCTCGCAGTTGTAGTATGGACCGTTAGATGATAGAAAAAATCAGAACAAAGAAATTTCCGTTTACTGTGCCTCCCAGCCAAATGAAAGAAACGCAAATTAGTATGTAAGGACTGCATCATAATGATGCTAAAGAGGGAAACTCCTCATCACCGCCCCCCCTCCCCCCCCGATTTAGTGGTATGATGGCCCAGTGGATAGCCCGTCAAAAGCTGATCAAGCATGAAAACAGGAAGAAGCTGTACTGAACTGTGAAAAAAGAAGCAAAACAGAAGCAGTGAACGATCCAAGCTCAAGATATGCAACATTGAGCTAATCTTAATAGGTACGGCGTCGTGGTTATGTGGTCACGCTGTTGGATTGCACAGGGAGAAATCCGTGTTCGAATTTCCCTCGTACCCTACTTTTTTTCACAAAATTATGAGCAGTACGTCCGGTCATTGACGTGTCTGTTCGCTGAATTCAAATTTTTGTCTCTGTCATGGTGTAACGCCCGTTCGTATTAGCGAGGTGTAAGGAAGAGATCTCCAGACGTACGTTCATCCAATTTGTTCTACACAAGTACCATACGTTATTACTCTTGCGTTCTATTTTGGAAGTTTTGACTCTTGCATTCCTTTGTTGTAACATAGTTCGCACCTGTTTATTTGTTGTTTTCATTTGTATGAGAAGTCCATGTGGCATCTCATCTTCTCTTGCTGTTCATCACATTTACTTGCGACGGTAATATATTCTTAAGAAGCTGCGACGTGGTCGCGAATTTAACAGTGACCCGAAAATAGAATAAATTTCCTTCTCTTCACGCCTATGGTCACTAATCTTTATGTCATCAGACTACCGGTCTGGCGCTGATTTTGTGCTTAGCATTTGAGGATGCCACTATGACTCCAATATACAGGGTGTTACAAAAAGGTACGGCCAAACTTTCAGGAAACATTCCTCACACACAAATAAAGAAAAGATGTTATGTGGACATGTGTCCGGAAACGCTTAATTTCCATGTTAGAGCTCATTTTAGTTTCGTCAGTATGTACTGTACTTCCTCGATTCACCGCCAGTTGGCCCAATTGAAGGAAGGTAATGTTGACTTCGGTGCTTGTGTTGACATGCGACTTATTGCTCTACAGTACTAGCATCAAGCACATCAGTACGTAGCATCAACAGGTTAGTGTTCATCACGAACGTGGTTTTGCAGTCAGTGCAATGTTTACAAATGCGGAGTTGGCAGATGCCCATTTGATGTATGGATTAGCACGGAGCAATAGCCGTGGCGCGGTACGTTTGTATCGAGACAGATTTCCAGAACGAAGGTGTTCCGACAGGAAGACGTTCGAAGCAATTGATCGGCGTCTTAGGGAGCACGGAACATTCCAGCCTATGACTCGCATCTGGGGAAGACCGTTCTCGACGAGGACACCTGCAATGGACGAGGCAATTCTTCGTGCAGTTGACGATAACCCTAATGTCAGCGTCAGAGATGTTGTTGCTGTACAAGGTAACGTTGACCACGTCACTGTACGGAGAGAACCAGTTGTTTCCGCACCATATACAGCGTGTGCAGACACTATCAGCAGCTGATTGGCCTCCACGGGTACACTTCTGCGAATGGTTCATCCAACAATGCTCATTTCAGTGCAAATGTTCTCTTTGTGGATGAGGCTTCATTCCAATGTGATCAAATTGTAAATTTTCACAATCAACATGTGTGGGCTGACGAGAATCCGCACGCAGTTGCGCAGTCACGTCATCAACACAGATTTTCTGTGAACGTTTGGGCAGGCATTGTTGGTGATGTCTTGATTGGGCCCCATGTTCTTCCACCTACGCTCAATGGAGCACGTTATCATGATTTCATACGGGATACTCTACCTGTGCTGCTAGAACATGTGCCTTTACAAGTACGACACAACATGTGGTTCATGCACGATGGAGCTCCTGCACATTTCAGTCGAAGTGTTCGTACGCTTCTCAACAACAGATTCGGTGACCGATGGATTGGTAGAGGTGGACCAATTCCATGTCCTCCACGCTCTCCTGACCTCAGCCCTCTTGACTTTCATTTATGGGGGCATTTGAAAGCTCTTGTCTACGCAACCCCAGTACCAAATGTAGAGACTCTTCGCGCTCGTATTGTGGACGGCTGTGATACAATACGCCATTCTCCAGGGCTGCATCAGCGCATCAGGGATTCCATGCGACGGAGGGTGGATGCATTTATCCTCGCTAACGGAGGACATTTTGAACATTTCCTGTAACAAAGTGTTTGAAGTCACACTGGTACGTTCTGTTGCTGTGTGTTTCCATTCCGTGATTAATGTAATTTGAAGAGAAGTAATAAAATGAGCTCTAACGTGGAAAGTAAGGGTTTCCGGCCACATGTCCACATACCATATTTTCTTTCTTTGTGTGTGAGGAATGTTTCCTGAAAGCTTGGCCGTACCTTTTTGTAACACCCTGTATAGGGCCTGTTTTTATAGAACAGGTATGCCTGATCATATTTAAAGCGCACAAATGCTCGTGTATGTCAGTAATACTTTTCATCCTTGTCTGTTTTATTGCTTTAAACTGTAGGCGAGCTGCTAATAGTATTTGTGTTTGTCCATATTTTGCTGCAAATCTGAAGATGCTCATTATGGACTGAAACCGGTAGTCTGATGACATAAAAACCTGTGGCCATAGACGTGAAGAAAAAAGAAATTCAGTATATTCTTAACACATGACTCATATTCTATGACCAATGTATTGTATTACAAAAGCCAACACTACAGAAGGAGACACATCAATGACCGGATGGCAAGGTCATAATTTTGTGGGAAACTAAATGGGCACGAGGGAGATTTGAACACGGCACCACGAGCCGTAGTTCTTGTAGTTTGGTCATGTTGCACCTCTTGGACAGTTCACTGTTTCTATTTCGCTTCTTTTTTCACAGTTCAGTACACCTTCTTCCTGTTTTCGCGCTTGGTCTGTGTTCAGTTTGTGATGGGCTATCCACTGGGTCATCATACCAATAAATCTGCGGGGTGTGTGACGGGGAGTTTCTCTTGTGAGAAACAACGACACTCGAAGAAGAAAATAATTAAACAAAAAATCACCTTCCAGGCAGACCGTATTCTCAGTTCAACTCGATGTCGTAATCTCGTTTAGTATGTTATCTTTAGTATGTAATCTGATATGTTATCTTCAGTAACATGGTGACGATCAACGAGAAGATGAGAGCAGAAATAATGACTGCATCGTGGCTATAAAATATGAATTTTTTTGAACATGTGGTGAGGTAGTAATTGGCGCGTACATAATACTCCGGAAAGTACACGTACCATGTGCGCGGTACTAATTTCATTCGCATACCATTGTTATACTAAAAATTTGATACTCAAACGAGATGGAGGTGACCATGGTGGGTGTAGAAAATTAAATGTGATGGTATGGGTGTATTTCAAGCTGGATGTGCTGAAACCAAATCAGTGTTACTTACCAGGAATCACAAGTACGTCCTGTGATCAGGAGTCGCCGGCTACTTTGCTGGAAACTTTTTGCGATGCGGTTTATATGCGACACATTGTCAGGAAAGGCAAAATCATCAACGACATAGTCGTGTTTGTGCTTTCTGGCAGAAGAAGCCAGCGGAGAGAATGTTTTGACACCTAGAGACACTATCTTATAAAGAGGCTAAAAAAGTGATGTAATTTCTGTGTGTCAACACAGAAACTTCGATAGATACGGGTATACGGCTGAGTGCTCTAGCAGACTTAGCCAACCTGCGAACTCCAAAAATTCACTTTTCACTGCCACAAAAAGAGAGTTTCGTTTTGTTTCAATCTAGGGCGAAGGTTAAATTTAGCGACCGACGAATGTGAAACAGTAAGGAGGCTTAAAACTTTGGTTATGATAAGTCTAATGTGCATTAATAACTGGTTTTAGCTCCAAAATAAAAACTTGCTCGTGCTAACCACTCGTCAGAACGATAAACAGCTTTGGACGACATGTAACATTCCATTAATAATTTGTCCACTGTACACAACGGAAAAACCGTCGTCTTAGTTTATTTCTGATTAGGTTTTTTGAATAAAGGTTGCCTAATCAGGAGACAAGTTGTGGGAAGTAGGAATCATAATTGGAAGTTGGTATCATAGTTACCAACATCTATTCAGATAAAAAACCAATATTGCAATGTGACTCTTTAAAAAGCAAATGGACAGAAAACTAAAGACAAATATTGAAGCTAATTATACGGAACTTTGACTGACGTCGTTAGAAAGACTGAAAGAAGAATAAAATTAGAGTTCGTCATCTACTCAATTCGTACGTTCAAATTAGGAAGAGAAATAACCTAATGAATATTACATCCAAGGCACAGAAAGGAGCAGTTAGTTGCCAACTGCTCAGACTGTGGATTCTGAAATACGAAACTAACACCTCGTGCTAGAGCAAAAAATCCTCAAACTGCAATGTCAACATGAGACGACAACCAGGTTTCAAATGGTGAGAATACAAAATTATCTGTTCCCAACCCAAGTTTCGTTGGAGAGGCGACTTCAATGCTTGTAACAAATCTGACAGACGTGAATCTTTCTTGAAGCAAAAGCATAGAGAAGAACTCCGCCCTGACGTGGGTTATCAATGCTCGTAAACAATTTACTTGATTAGCACCGAGTTTGAACCTTCTTATACTGTTTCCTGACGCAGCGCACACAGTGACTGGTACAGGAGGCAATATACACTATTGGACTAGCGGAAATATTGTTGAGATGATGATAAGTTTCTCACATTCCTCTTGAGGCAAGCTAGCTCACATCTGTTTTAAACAGACTTTCATATCCAGGATACTGCCACTGAGACCGACTTGACGCCTGAGACAATTCCTCACATGTTATATTGGCGACCGAGCGGTAGATCTTGCTAGCTGGCCGGAGTAGCCATGCGGTTCTAGGCGCTACAGTCTGGAACCGAGCGACCGCTCCGGTCGCAGGTTCGAATCCTGCCTCGGGCATGGATGTTGTGATGTCCTTAGGTTAGTTAGGTTCTAGGCGACTGATGACCTCAGCAGTTAAGTCGCATAGCGCTCAGAGCCATTTGGGGATCTTGCCGGTCGTGCGAGTACCATAACATCGGGCACACAGTTCATAGCGCCCCGTGCCAATGGACAGTATCGAGCACTGTGTTGTTGAATATTGGCGCCACGATACTGTCGCATGAGAGGTAACGCGTTCCTTCAGAGTCCCCTCCAGCACTACCAGCTGTGGTCTGAAGTCATACCCGATGGAAATGGAAATGATCGTACGGCATTGTTGGCCGGGAGGCCCCATTCTGGGGAGTTCGGTCGTCGTAATGCAAGTCCTTTTTAGGCGACGCCACATCGACGACTTGCGACCCGATGTATCCCCACCGATGACTCCCGCAGTAAAACCGCTGTACCTCTCCACAACATTGCGAGAATGGTGGGACCTCACCTCAGATCGCCACCATAACCGCCGCTGATGGTCATCCCGGGGAGTGAAGAATGATGACTCACCAATAAATATTAGACGATTGAGTTGCACTCTACGAACAACACGATGAAACAACGCAAGCTGGGAGTTTGTAATAACTGCCAGCAGAGAGCAGCAGCGGAACCAGAGAGAACCAACCTGTGAAGCGGGATTTGCGACTTTGAGCAGAACAACGACGGCCTCGAAACATTTGGCCTAGAACAGAATTGCACTATTAGAAAAAGTATAAATATTGTAAAAAGACTGAAAAACTGGCATGTGAACAGAAAGATAATGCATTACGTTCTGTAAATTTTGAAAACAGATATGGGTTTATTTTCCTTATTTCGGAAACGGCCTTGCCACAGTAGATACACCGGTTCCCGTCAGATCACCGAAGTTAAGCGCTGTCAGGTGTGACCGGCACTTGGATGGGTGACCATCCGGCCGCCATGCGCTGTTGCCGTTTTTCGGGGTGCACTCAGCCTCGTGATGCCAAGAGGAGCTACTCGACCGAATAGTAGCGGCTCCGGTCACAGAAAACCATCGTAACGACAGGGAGAGCGGTGTGCTGACCTGTGCCCCTCCTATCCGCATCCTCAGTGAAGATGACACGGCGGTCGGATGGTCCCGATGGGCCACTTGTGGCTTGAAGATGGAGTGCTTTTTTATTTTACTTATTTCCATGTGAAAATTTTAAAGTATCTAGATTTCTAGCTGGTAGTAAATTTTAAATGATATGACTTTATCTTTGTTGTAAAACAGGTGCATTTACTCTGAACCGCCAAAGAAACTGGTATACGCATGCGTATTCAAACACAGAGATATGTAAACAGGAAGAATACGGCGCTACGGTCTGCAACGCCTATATAAGACAAGTGTCTGGCGCAGTTGTTAGATCGGTTACTGCTACTACAGTGGCAGGTTATCAAGATTTAAGGGAATTTGAACGTGATATTATAGTCGGCGCATAAGCAATGGGAACCAACATCTCCGAGGTAGCGTGGAGTGAGGATTTTTGCATACGGCCATTTCACGCGTGTATCGTGAATATCAGGAATCCGATAAAACATCAAATCATCGATATCGGTGAGGCCGGAAAAAGATCCTGCAAGAACGGGACCAATGACGACTGAAGAGAATCGTTCAACGTGAGAGAAGTGCAACGCTTCCTCATATTGCTGTAGATTTCAGTGCTGAGTCATCAACAAGTGTCAGTGTGCGAACCATTCAACAAAATATCATCGATATGGGCTTTCGGAGTGGAAGGCCCAATCGTGTATCCTTGATGACTGCACGACACAAAGCTTTACGCCTCGCCTGGGTCTGTCAACACCGACATTGAACTGTTGATGACTGGAAACATCTTGTCTGGTCGGACGAATCTGGTTTCAAATTGTATGGACGTGTACGAGTATGGAGACAACGTCATGAATCCATCTACATCTACATCTACATGACTACTCTGCAATTCACATTTAAGTGCTTGGCAGAGGGTTCATCGAACCACAGTTATACTATCTCTCTACCATTCCACTCCCGAACAGCGCGCGGGAAAAACGAACACCTAAACCTTTCTGTTCGAGCTCTGATTTCTCTTATTTTATTTTGATGATCATTCCCACCTATGTAGGTTGGGCTCAACAAGTTATTTTCGTATTCGGAAGAGAAAGGTGGTGACTGAAATTTCGTAAACCGATCTCGCTGCAATGAAAAACGTCTTTGCTTTAATGACTTCCATCCCAACTCGCGTATCATATCTGCCACACTCTCACCCCTATTACGTGATAATACAAAACGAGCTGCCCTGTTTTGAACCCTTTCGGTGTCCTCCGTCAGTCCCACCTGGTAAGGATCCCACACCGCGCAGCAATACTCTAACAGAGGACGAACGAGTGTAGTGTAAGCTGTCTCTTTAGTGGACTTTGTAACGGAACTGAAATGATGGTGGGCTGACAGTAATTTGGAGCCCGCGCGTCGGAAACAGGCGCGCTTGTGTGAGACTGCCAGGGAGTGCACCCTGATGCCATCTATTGGCGAAACTGGGAATTAGCGCTGCCTGTCAGACAATGCACTAAGCTCTCAGAGTCAAATGTATTCTTTTTCTTGGTAATTATAAGTTATTACTGTATAATTTAATGTTGTAAAGCGCTAGTAGTAAATTATTATGACTGGTATGGACTCCAGGGTAGTAAATATAAATATTCTTAAATACTAAATGATTTCGGTAAAAAGGTGGTAGGGGAACGCCCCCACTCTTGGTGATATGAGCGTAGCGAGGGGTAGCTGGAGACACAGGGACTGAACAATGGAATGGCCTGGGGAGTGTTGACGTGATCGGACGTGCATAACTGTGCTCACGCAAAAGTGATTGTGCAACAGCGAAGAGGCGAATATCGTCGCCGTTTTTGGAGTAAAACGCGACGAATGGTTGTTGAAGCCGCCTTTATGCCACTGGGGCTGATTGTAAGAGTTCCTGTGCCCAGATTTTATGGCGGACGTGCAGTAGCTTATACGAGTGCTATAGCTCATAGTTCCAGCCGCCATTAAGGGCATGAGGCGTGAAGAGCTGCGTTAGCCACATGCATCTCACCACCAGCACCGACACATCTACCCAAGGCAAGACTGCTTGCAATTGTTAAGTCGAACTTTGTATACATGTAAAAGGAGAATACCAGTTTTCTTTTATGCAAGTGCAGAGGACAGAATATAGTAATGAGTAAAATTACGACGCATGTTGTTCATTGTAAAGTGTAGTAACCTCAAACATAGTATAGTGAAATCAGACTGAGGCCACCATCGCCTCTTTCATTTACAATTCTTTTGGTTGTAGAATACTTTAGCGTATAAGAATGTTGAAAAGAGCAATGGTCACACCAGAATGAGTCGCCTATTTACAGTTACTTAAATTTTTCTGAGCAACCTTTCAAGTAAAGTCACTTAACTAATTCTGTATCAATGGTCCAAAGAGTAATATCCAAAATCATTAAATAAGTTGAAGGATAGAATTTTGTTAACCGAAGTTGCATAACCTGTCTTGGTAGTAATTACCAAGCCAACTCACAGAAATTGAGAGAGTATTTGCTTTGTAGAATCATCTAGAATGATCAGAAATAGTAATATTCAGAATTAAGTTTAAATTCAACTCAAGCCATTTCACTTTGAAACGAGCCCAAAAATTGATTTATTCTTTTGCTCCTTCAGAGCTGGCGACCGTAGTTATAAGTATTTTCAGGAGGATTCGACGGTAAGTCTGCTGCTCTCGTCGTGCTGATAGGATTATCCACTGCGGCTAGCAGTGGTGATTGGATACATAAGCTCACTACCAAGTTAAGTGGGTCAGGTAGGCAGTGTTACCGTGTGAACTGTAGGGCACTGTAGGCCGTGGATCGAACCCGTTCAATCATCACAGCTCTTAGGGAAATAGTCCGGTTAGGAGTGTACTAATCATTAGGTAAATACTGGCGAGTAACGGTCAAAAATGTATACGCTAGTGAATTTAGCAAGGTCCACGTAGCACCTAGTTAATGTGGTGCAATGGCGAGGGTAGGAGTGGAGTAAAAGTGAGCTGAGCTTGTGGCAGCTGTGCTGGATTCAAATATTAACTACGTGAATTCACTACTGCCTCTTACCATTGGGACTGAGCTATTTACAGTTAAAATACGTAGCAGTAAGCGCAAAGGCGTGACAGCTACAAGTCCGTATTGGTTTTAGACATACGGAATTGGGAAGTGGGTCATTCCGTCAGTGGAGGGGGTTAAAACAACCGAGTCAGTGGAGAACATACCCCATTTACTGATGGAAAGATTCAGCGGTTCGGTCGCAACTTGTTGCATCATCTAAGTGTCCTGCCAATGAAACGCAACCTTTGGGTCGCCTTCTCCACAATATTATCTATGTGGTCTTTCCAACTGAAGTTGTTCGTAATTTTAACACCCAGGTACTTAGTTGAATTGACAGCCTTGAGAATTGTACTATTTATCGAGTAATCGAATTCCAACGGATTTATTTTGGAACTCGTGTGGATCACCTCACACTTTTCGTTATTTAGCGTCAACTGCCACCTGCCACACCATACAGCAATCATTTCTAAATCGCTTTGCAACTGATACTGGTCTTCGGATGACCTTACTAGACGGTAAATTACAGAATCATCTGCGAACAACCTAAGAGAACTGCTCAGATTGTCACCCAGGTCATTTATATAGATCAGGAACAGCAGAGGTCCCGGGACGCTTCCCTGGGGAACACCCGATATCACTTCAGTTTTACTCGACGATTTGCCGTCTATTACTACGAACTGCGACCTTCCTCACAGGAAATCACGAATCCAGTCGCACAACTGAGACGATACCCCATAGGCCCGCAGCTTGATTAGAACTCGCTTGTGAGGAACGGTGTCAAAAGCTTTCCGGAAATCTAGAAATACGGAATCAACTTGAGATCCCCTGTCGATAGCGGCCATTACTTCATGCGAATAAAGAGCTAGCTGCGTTGCACAAGAACGATGTTTTCTGAAACCATGCTGATTACGTATCAATAGATCGTTCCCTTCGAGGTGATTCATAATGTTTGAATACAGTATATGCTCCAAAACCCTACTGCAAACCGACGTCAATGATATAGGTCTGTAGTTCGATGGATGACTCCTAATACCCTTCTTAAACACTGGTGCGACCTGCGCAATTTTCCAATCTGTAGGTACAGATCTATCGGTGAGCGAGCGGTTGTATATGATTGCTAAGTAGGGAGCTATTGTATCAGCGTAATCTGAAAGGAACCTAATCGGTATACAATCTGGACCTGAAGACTTGCCCGTATCAAGCGATTTGAGTTGTTTCGCAACCCCTAAGGTATCTACTTCTAAGAAACTCATGCTAGCAGCCGGTCGTGTTTCAAATTCTGGAATATTCCATTCGTCTTCCCTGGTGAAGGAATTTCGGAAAACTGCGTTCAATAACTCCCCTTTAGCGGCACAGTCGTCGGTAACAGTACCATCGGCGCTGCGCAGCGAAGGTATTGACTGCGTCTTGCCGCTTGTGTACTTTACATACGACCAGAATTTCTTCGGATTTTCTACCAAATTTCGAGACAATGTTTCGTTGTGGAACCTATTAAAGGCATCTCGCATTGAAGTCCGTGCCAAATTTCGCGCGTCTGTAAATTTTAGCCAATCTTCGGGATTTCGCGTTCTTCTGAACTTCGCATGCTTTTTCCGTTGCCTCTTCAACAGCGTTCGGTCCTGTTTTGCGTACCACGGGGGATCAGTTCCATCACTTACTAATTTATGAGGTATGAATCTTTCAATTGCTGTTGTTACTATATCTTTGAATCTGAGCCACATCTCGTCTACATTTGCATATCCAGTTCGGATGGAATGGAGATTGTCTCTTAGGAAGGCTTCTAGTGACACTTTACCCGCTTTTTTAAATAAAATTATTTTGCGTTTGTTTCTGGTGGATTTGGAAGAAACGGTATTGAGCCTAGCTACAACGACCTTGTGATCACTAATCCCTGTATCAGTCATGATGCTCTCTATCAGCTCTGGATTGTTTGTGGCTAAGAGGTCAAGTGTGTTTTCGCAACCATTTACAATTCGCGTGGGTTCGTGGACTAACTGCTCGAAATAATTTTCGGAGAAAGCATTTAGGACAATCTCGGAAGGTGTTTTCTGCCTACCACCGGTTTTGAACAAGTATTTTTGCCAACATATCGAGGGAAGGTTGAAGTCCCCACCAACTATAACCGTATGAGTGGGGCATTTATTTGTTACGAGACTCAAATTTTCTCTGAACTGTTCAGCAACTATATCATCGGAGTCTGGGGGTCGGTAGAAGGAGCCAATTATTAACTTAGTTCGGCTGTTAAGTATAACCTCCACCCATACCAATTCGCACGGAGTATCTACTTCGACTTCACTACAAGATAAACCACTACTGACAGACACAAACACTCCACCACCAATTCTGCCTAATCTATCTTTCCTGAACACCGTCTGAGACTTTGTAAAAATTTCCGCAGAACTTATTTCAGGCTTTAGCCAGCTTTCTGTACCTATAACGATTTCAGCTTCTGTGGTTTCTATTAGTGCTTGAAGCTCAGGGACTTTCCCAGCACAACTACAACAATTTACAATTCCGACTGTTCCTTGATCCAAGCACGTCCTGTAATTGCCATGCACCCTTTGAGATTGCAGCCCACCCCGTACTTTCCCGAGGCCTTCTAACCTAAAAAAACCGCCCAGTCCACGCCACACAGCCTCCGCTACCCGTGTAGCCGCCAGCTGAGTGTAGTGAACTCCTGACCTATTCAGCGGACCCCGAAACCCCACCACCCTATGGCGCAAGTCGAGGAATCTGCAGCCAACACGGTCGCAAAACCGTCTGAGCCTCTGATTCAGACCCTCCACCAGGCTCTGCACCAAAGGTCCGCAGTCGGTTCTGTCAACGATGCTGCAGATGGTGAGCTCTGCCTTCATCTCGTAAGCAAGACCGGCAGCCTTCACCAAATCAGATAGCCGCTGGAATCCAGAGAGAACTTCCTCAGATCCAAAGCGACACACGTCATTAGTGCCGACATGTGCCGCCACCTGCAGCTGGCTGCACCCTGTGCTCTTCATGGCATCGGGAAGGACCGTTTCCACATCAGGAATGACTCCACCCGGAATGCACACGGAGTGCACACTGAATTTCTTCCCCTCCTTAGCCACCATATCCCTAAGGGGCCCCATTACTCGCCTAACATTGGAGCTCCCAACTACCAATAAGCCTACCCTCTGTGATTGCTCGGACCTTGAAGGCTGAGAATCATCCTCTGAAACAGGGCAGGCAGCTGCATCTGGCTCAGCCAGAGACAGTGCCTGAAACCTGTTTGTCAGACGCACCGGGGAGGCTTTCTGATCAGCCTCCGGGGACGTCTTTCGTCATGATCGCTGCATGTCAGCAGGCAACTGTTCAAGCTGATGGAGGCTCTGCAATGGTGTGGGGCATGTGCAGTTTGAGTGATATGGGACTCCTGATACGTCTGGATACGATTCTGACAGGTGACGCATGCTTAAGCATCCTGTCTGATCACCTGCAGCCATTCATGTCCATTGTGCGTTCCGACGGACTTGGGTATTTACAGAAGGACAATATAACACTCCACAGGTCCAGAATTGCTACAGAGTAGCTCCAGGAGCACTCTTCTGAGTTTAAACGTTTTCGCTGGCTACCCAACTCCCCAGACATGAACATTATTGAGCATATCTGGAGTCCCTTGCAACGTTCAGAAGAGATCTCCACCCCCTCGTATCTTACGGATTCATGGACAGCCCTGCAGGAATAATAGCGTTAGTTCCCTCCAGCACTACTTCAGACATTAGTCGAGTCCACGCCACGTCGTGTTATAGCACTACTATGTGTTCGCGGGGACCCTACACGATATTAGGCAGGTGTACCAGTTTCTTTGGCTCTTCAGGGTAGTAAATAAAGTAGCAAGCAAACTGAAATTTAAAGTTTTGTTATTACTTGTTGAAAATTTCAGCTTTCATATCGAGGCATTCTGAGTACGATTAATCAACATAAGCATGATTTAAGAACATTTCCATGAAATGCAGGCTGCGGCGCGGGAACTTGCTTATTTAAAAAAATCATAATACAGAAACTACTACACTCCTGGAAATTGAAATAAGAACACCGTGAATTCATTGTCCCAGGAAGGGGAAACTTTATTGACACATTCCTGGGGTCAGATACATCACATGATCACACTGACAGAACCACAGGCACATAGACACAGGCAACAGAGCATGCACAATGTCGGCACTAGTACAGTGTATATCCACCTTTCGCAGCAATGCAGGCTGCTATTCTCCCATGGAGACGATCGTAGAGATGCTGGATGTAGTCCTGTGGAACGGCTTGCCATGCCATTTCCACCTGGCGTCTCAGTTGGACCAGCGTTCGTGCTGGACGTGCAGACCGCGTGAGACGACGCTTCATCCAGTCCCAAACATGCTCAATGGGGGACAGATCCGGAGATCTTGCTGGCCAGGGTAGTTGGCTTACACCTTCTAGAGCACGTTGGGTGGCACGGGATACATGCGGACGTGCATTGTCCTGTTGGAACAGCAAGTTCCCTTGCCGGTCTAGGAATGGTAGAACGATGGGTTCGATGACGGTTTGGATGTACCGTGCACTATTCAGTGTCCCCTCGACGATCACCAGTGGTGTACGCCAGTGTAGGAGATCGCTCCCCACACCATGATGCCGGGTGTTGGCCCTGTGTGCCTCGGTCGTATGCAGTCCTGATTGTGGCGCTCACCTGCACGGCGCCAAACACGCATACGACCATCATTGGCACCAAGGCAGAAGCGACTCTCATCGCTGAAGACGACACGTCTCCATTCGTCCCTCCATTCACGCCTGTCGCGACACCACTGGAGGCGGGCTGCACGATGTTGGGGCGTGAGCGGAAGACGGCCTAACGGTGCGCGGGACCGTAGCCCAGCTTCATGGAGACGGTTGCGAATGGTCCTCGCCGATACCCCAGGAGCAACAGTGTCCCTAATTTGCTGGGAAGTGGCGGTGCGGTCCCCTACGGCACTGCGTGGGATCCTACGGTCTTGGCGTGCATCCGTGCGTCGCTGCGGTCCGGTCCCAGGTCGACGGGCACGTGCACCTTCCGCCGACCACTGGCGACAACATCGATGTACTGTGGAGACCTCACGCCCCACATGTTGAGCAATTCGGCGGTACGTCCACCCGGCCTCCCGCATGCCCACTATACGCCCTCGCTCAAAGTCCGTCAACTGCACATACGGTTCACGTCCACGCTGTCGCGGCATGCTACCAGTGTTAAAGACTGCGATGGAGCTCCGTATGCCACGGCAAACTGGCTGACACTGACGGCGGCGGTGCACAAATGCTGCGCAGCTAGCGCCATTCGACGGCCAACACCGCGGTTCCTGGTGTGTCCGCTGTGCCGTGCGTGTGATCATTGCTTGTACAGCCCTCTCGCAGTGTCCGGAGCAAGTATGGTGGGTCTGACACACCGGTGTCAATGTGTTCTTTTTTCCATTTCCAGGAGTGTAGATATACCCATTTTTTCCTTATACGGAGGTACATTTAAAGTTTTGTTTCATTATGTTTAAAAATGATATCCTGAAGGTGGGCTCCTATCTGCTCAATGCATTTGCAGAGTCGAAATCCGAAGTTTCGGTCCACTTTTCCCACCATGTCTCTGTGTTGGCAGCTTCAGCGCCAATATTGTTCTGCAGGTCACCCAGGTTCCGCTGACAACTGGTGTACACGGATTTAAGGTAGCCCCATAAGAAAAGTCACCCGGCGCTGAATCTGGCGATCCTGCTGGTCGCTGAAGATCGCCCCTCAAAGAGATGAGAGGCTCGGGGGTGTGTTCCCGCAAGAGTGTCATCGGGCAGGCTTTCGATCAAGGCTTCACATGCTTATTTCATGAGACAAAATCGCACGTATCAATTGTGTTCACCATCGCCAATTTTTATAGATAAAAGTTCAAGTCTTCATACAGAATTGGTCTCACTGTGCGATAAGAATTTGCAAGAACAGTTGCATGCTTGCGTGCAGATCGCTTGGGGGGAATTCGAGATCGCCAGCCTTACTTTCTCGACGTTTTCTGATGTCTTGGTGGTTCTTGGAGGTCCTGGTTTCTATTTCTACACACACATAACAATCCTTTCTTGATCAGTAACACAACCTGCAGGCGCGATATTTAAACTCTTCCCTGAAAGCACGCTGGGTTGCCACCGAGCGGCCATTGGAAAATTAAGTCGCCACGGCGATCGGTCGTTCCTCTTGTGCATTGCATGATCGCTACTAACTAACCCAAAAAACAAGTTAGGTCCCGCCCTTTCTTTGTCGCGACATCCCATACAACAAGGAGTAAAGGCCGCTGTGCGGTACGCGTTTCAAATAACGAGGTTACGGCGCCACATCCTGTATGACGTCTCCCTGACGCAGTACAGGTGTACTATGAATAAGGTACGATCATATGACGTTCTCGAGATCGAAAATTTGAAGAAGATTTTAGAGTGGCCGTGGTTCCAGACATCGCGTGCGTGAAGTGGGACAGTATTGATTTGGCACACTGCGTAACAGCTAGAACTGTACCAAGCTAGCGACGTGGTACTCGCCCGGGAAGGCCTACTTCAAATGTTTCAAGCAGCAGTATTGAGTGAGGAAGCTAGGACACAGTACACTCACCTAACACTGCTCCCGTAAGGTTCACGAAGACAAAATATAAATTATGTTTCCCTTTGGAAGTCAGGTCCGGAAGCTGGAAGGATCTGGAGAGATTAAATAAGAGTCTCCGACCGTTCTTTCCACCAACCTTTCGTCTTCTAAACGCAGAGGACAGCTCGTCGGTCGTGGGATCTTCTTCGGCGGAGGCTGCTATGCTGTCATTTCGCACCTGTGATTGTGCTTTCTTTATGGGGTGCCATTTGCCCGGGTTAGTCTCTGTATCCACAGAGGGCAACATCTGTAGTACTGACATTGAAGGTAGGCGACACATCTCATTAATGTATCCTGTTTGGTTATTGTTTAAATATTCATACATTTTACACTGTCTTTTACAGCACTCGACATAGCTTTCTTAATTGTACGGTAACTTTTCCATTCAACTTCCGATATAGAGTCGACATGTCCGTCCGTCCATAACGCCCGAAACAGTCTGACTAGCGCAGCCCAAGTACTTCGTCTGGCAGGCGCGCCAAAGCGACCCGAAGGTGTCCGAAGCACTTCGGTTGCAATTTCGTTATTCTTATGTGTCTCAAAACTAGTGAAATTTAATAAACAAAAACGAAAGACTCGTAGGGTAACAATGTGAGATTAACATACTAAAAACTAGGTTAAATACAATGAAAAGTGTATAAATAATTAATAAGAGAAGTTAGGCGTTTCGGCGCCAAGCACCCGAATGTGCCGACGAATCAGAAGCAAGTTCAGTACAATTGGCAGACTCTCCCACGGGACTGGTACATACTGTATCATCTGTCATTTGTACCTCACTCCACTTTTGTACCATATGCTACTTCGCGTGTATCAAGCTGCACCAAGGCGAGCTTCAAGGAAAATAAAATACTGGTGGGTACAGTCAGGAATATCACAAGATTAGACTATTTACAGCGTGCACAGGGGCGTTTAAGTAGTCATTCTTCCCGAGCTCCTTACGTAAATTATTAACTGGAAGTACCCTCTTGCATGTTCCTCACAGTGGTTTGCACAGTATAACGTAGTGCGAAGCGTGATCGCGGAGCTGTTACTGTTATTATGTTACAGCCGTGTGATGCTGACGCCAGCGAGTGCCTACAGCTCAGCTGCTCCCCAGCCGAATGCCGCTGGCTGCCCTCGGCTGTGGTGGGCTGCCCCCTCCACTGGGCAGCGTCAGGCGCGGCGTGGCCGTCAGACCCGCCCAAAACGTGTCGACCCAGATTCGCAGCGGCAATCCGACCCGCTGTCGGCCAGCTGCACGTGACTGCCCGCGGCCGAATAGAGAGCTGCGGCTCACGGCCGTCTCATTCAGTCCGGCTGAATGGGAGCGCCGTTCCAACCGTGTGTGGCGTTACGCTGGACAGTAGCAGCAATGACGCAACAATAATGTTAGAGATACTTCTCGTTCTTATTCTAGATCGCTGTATTGGGCCAAGTGCGTTCCATAAGTATGAGTCATACTGATACTATGCTCGCCTCGTTCACGTCACCCACAACTGGCCCCTGCAGACAATGCAAACGGCACCAAATCGACGACCATATGATGCAAAGTCGTACCCAGTGACTGCACGAGAAGGTTTCTGAGATATTTGTGTACAGACTGCTAATGAAGATCCGAGCATACGGAATAGCTTCCCAGATATGTGAGTGGTTGGGGATCTTCTTAACTAAAAGAACACGGTACGTTGTCCTGGACAGCAAGTGTTCATCAGAGAGAAAGGTATCGACACGAGTGCCTGAGGGAAGTGTGGTAAGACTGTCCTTGTTCTCTTCATACGTAAACGATCTGACGGACAGGATCAGAAGGAAACTGCGTCCGCTTGCTGACAGGGCTGTAGTGAAGGGAAAGTGTAATTGTCGGGTGGCTTAGGTAGAATATGTATCTGTGCGATGAATGGCAGCTTTCTCGACATGTAGGAAAGTGAAGTTAATGCAGATCAGTAGGAAAAACAATCCTGTATTGTTCGAATACAGTATTAGTGAAGTGCTTACTGACACAGTCACGTCGATTAAATATCTAGGCATAATTCTGTAAAGCGATGTAAAATGGAACGAACACGTGAGTCGACTGTAGAGAGACAAATGGTCGACTTCGGTTTATTGGGAGAACTGTAAGAAAATGCAGATCGTCTATTAAGGAGACGACGTAAAGATCAGTAGTGCGACTCATTGTTGAATGCTGCTCGGGTGTGTTGTATTCCTACCAGGTCGGATTAAAAGAATACATCGAAGCGGCCAAATTTCTCAATCAACACACAAATACTACGAGGATATTTCGGGAGCTCAGATTGGAATGGAAGACTACATTCTTTTCGCCAGACACTACTGATAAAATTTAGAGAACATACATTTGCGGCTGACTGCAACCTCTATTTCGTGTAAGGACCACGAAGACGTATGCCTCCGTTCTTACGGAGGCATACAGATAGTCGTTTTCCATCATTCCATGTACGAGTGGACCAAGGAAGGGAATGACTACTCGTGGTGTAAGTACCTTGCGCCATGCGTCTTATGGTGTCTTGAGGAATACGTACGTAGATGTACATCACCACGAAGGCGCGTGCTCGTCAGCATATCCGGAGCTCTTAGAACAGCATATATAGAGGCACGGTGTGTGGTCATGGGTGTGTGCCCCGTTGATAACACGATTCGTCACCGAGAAGCGACATGCAAGTTAAAGAAAGGTAGACCAGACAAAACTGGACGCAGCGGAACGGGTCGAAGATACCGCAACACATGGCGGACTGAGATACGGTAGGAGGAACGGGACCGGACAGACAAGGGATGAAGTGTGTTCTCTTTTTTCGTAATATACAAGAACGCATCGGACTAAATGAGGACTGAGCCATTTCCTGACGGGACATGGCCCATATGTTGTCCATCTCCACCGTGTAGGTCTAAAAGAAAGTGAAACCTCTGAATGGGGGAATAGTTCTCCACTGCAACACGATGTCACACCTACGACCAAATGTAGAATTACAAGACGTACGAAACACAATAAGAGATCTGAACAAATGACATCCTTAACAGACTAGCAGATGATGTATCTCAAACACTTCATGAACCTTACAGACAAAACAGACCATACTTAAGAACACTACAAAACGCAACACAAGCATGATAACAAAACACATGGAACGAAACAGACACAGACGCTGAATCGGATGAAACAAGAGACACAGAAAGTGAACTAGACCTTTAAATATTAGTGCAATTACCCATACATGGTCAAAAGATCAATGTGATATTACAGAATGTAACAACAGAACAAATAAAATAGTATAAAAACTGTGTTATTAACATAACATCAGATTAGGATCAACTCATAACACCATTCATAAAGCAAAACTATTACGTAAAGCAAGAGCTATCAGTTGTAAAACCAAGTACTTGTAAAGCTGGTTCAGTACGATAGGCTCGAAGTTTTCCCTAGCTCTCGACACTGAAACAGCTACGATTTCAAGGACAAATTTTCTCTTTGACTAACGTCCCTCACACCTTTCTTTACTATTGTTATTCTCTTTAATGATTATTTATTTTTTTCCAATTACTGTATTTTATTTTATAAACTTTATTTGTGTTAACGAAGAGTTAAGAAGAAGTTCTAATTGTTAACACAGTGTCACAGTATAAAATGGATTTGTAGAATTATATTAGTAATAATACTGCCCACGAACTTTTATGTAGATAGTGGGCTAATCGTAGTAAATGAATAAAAAAATACTCTAGCAGAGGACAGACAGGCATAGTGTAGGCAATCTTTTCAGATTTGTTGCACCTTCTAAGTGTCCTGCTGGGCAGTCTTTGGTTCGACTTCCACACGACATTTTCTTTGTTATCGCTCTAATTTGACTTGTTCGTAATTGTAATCACTAGGTATTTATCTGAATTGATAACCTTTAGATTATCGTGTAGCCGAAATTTAAAGGATTCTTGTCTGTACTCACGTGGAGCACTCTAACATTTTATTGTTCGCTATCAGTTGTCACTTTCGTACTGCATCTTGTCTAAATCATTTTGTAATTGGTACGGTACTGATTTGGAGAGAACTTTATAAAGAATAATGAGGGTTTAATGCTTCCATTTAAAATTAACCGCTGTTAAAAGCATTTTTCCCAACACGTGGTGGGCCGCGTGGGATTAGCTGAGCGGTGTGAGGCGCTGCAGTCAGGGACTGTGCGGCTGGTCCCGGCGGAGGTTCGAGTCCTCCCTCGGGCATGGGTGTGTGTGTTTGTCCTTAGGATAATTTAGGCTAAGTAGTGTGTAAGCTTAGTGACGGATGATCTTAGCAGTTAAGTCCCATGAGATTTCACACACATTTGAACACTTTGTAAGTAGGCTGTTTATGTTTTCTTTATGTAAGTAGGCTGTTTAGGTTCTTATATTGGTAACGCCGCCGCCACGTAGCGCTCTCTGTATGAAAATCACTGGCTGTGCTGTGTGCAGTCTGTGCCTAGTTTGCATTGTTGTCTGCCATTGTAGAGCGGCAGCTGGATGTGAACAGCGCGTAGCGTTGCGCAGTTAGAGGTGAGCCGCCAGCAGTGGTGGATGTGAGGAGAGAGATGGCGGAGTTTTGAAATTACATATATTATGACTTGTGATGAATATTAAGGTAAATACATTGTTTGTTCTCTATTAATATCTTTCATTTGCTAACTATCCCTATCAGTAGTTAGTGCCTTCAGTAGTTTGAATCTTTTATTTAGCTGGCAGTGCGTTTTCACCGGCAGCATTCACATTTTGAAAAGCAGAAAATGTGTCTTGACTCATTTGAAAAAACGGTGAGAACCCAAAAAAACTGTCTTTCCGTTGGAAGGACACCACTACTTCTTCAAGACTGCATGGAAATCCACTACTTCTGTGTGCAATTTCTTTTACTAATGAGACTTTGTGAAAAAAACTGTAATTACTATTATGATGAATGATCAGGACTATCTTTATAGACTGTGAGAAAATTTTAGCTTTTGACCAACATTGTATCAATAAGTGTGTGCATTTTATATCATTGTTACTGTAATTGTGAAAAATTTTTGTCAAATCTGTATTGGCCAGTGCCCAACACCATTTGTAAAAATTTTTGTGGGGAGCATGGGGGCTATGTAAGTAGGCTGTTTATGTTTTCTTTATGTAAGTAGGCTGTTTATGTTTTCTTTATGTAAGTAGGCTGTTTAGGTTCTTATATTGGTAACGCCGCCGCCACGTAGCGCTCTCTGTATGAAAATCACTGGCTGTGCTGTGTGCAGTCTGTGGCTAGTTTGCATTGTTGTCTGCCATTGTAGAGCGGCAGCTGGATGTGAACAGCGCGTAGCGTTGCGCAGTTAGAGGTGAGCCGCCAGCAGTGGTGGATGTGAGGAGAGAGATGGCGGAGTTTTGAAATTACATATATTGTGACTTGTGATGAATATTAAGGTAAATACATTGTTTGTTCTCTATTAATACCTTTCATTTGCTAACTATCCCTATCAGTAGTTAGTGCCTTCAGTAGTTTGAATCTTTTATTTAGCTGGCAGTAGTGGTGCTCGCTGTATTGCAGTAGTTCGAGTAATGAAGATTTTTGTGAGGTAAGTGATTTCTGAAAGGTGTAGTTTAATGTTACTCAGGGCCATTCTTTTGCAGGGATCTTTGATAGTCAGATTGCGTTGCGCTAAAAATATTGTGTGTCACTTTAGTGAATGTTTGAGTACGTTCAGTTTTGCTCAGCTGTTTGAAAAGCAAATAGTGTAGCAAATAGTGTAAGAGGTTTATCAGTACAGTCGTGTATAAATTGCTCTAAGGGGACGTTGCATATGTCGACCCTTAGCCTAGGATACCTCATTGGAATCTTCTGATTTTTTCTTGTAGTTTGTGTATTTAGTGTAGCTGTTGTTTATTGCTAGCGCGTAATTATAGAGAGAATTTCCTTGGTAGTTGTGGTTTTTCATTGTTGTACTGTAAAAGAGTTGTGGCATGCATGTAGGTTTGCACCAAGTATTTCGCAGCTGCGCTTGTAATTAACTAGATATTATTTTCAGTTCTATGTTAATGTGTTCTCTTATTTTTGCTCTTCAAATTGTGTTTTTCTGTGTTATCGTGTGAAATATTGTGACAATAATGGCGTGTGAAAAACGTAACACTCAGCTCCAAAGTAAACTGAGAAATAATAGTGACGACGAGCGTAGCTTATCAGCACCACTGTGTAGTGAATTAACAGACATTCAAAGTAGTAATTTGGTAACTGTGCATAGGGAAATGGAGCGGGCGGCAAATAATGGTGTAGACAGTCAAACAGGTAGTGAACAGGGAAGCATTATCGATCGATCGGTCGGCAACAGCTCGCCTTAGGAATCCGAAATGACAGAACACAATATTGCAAATACTGTAGACTCAGGTTTTGGGTTCTCACCGTTTTGTCAAATGAGTCAAGACACATTTTCTGCTTTTCAAAATGTGAATTCTGCCGGTGAAAACGCACTGCCAGCTAAATAAAAGATTCAAACTACTGAAGGCACTAACTACTGATAGGGATAGTTAGCAAATGAAAGATATTAATAGAGAACAAACAATGTATTTACCTTAATATTCATCACAAGTCATAATATATGTAATTTCAAAACTCCGCCATCTCTCTCCTCACATCCACCACTGCTGGCGGCTCACCTCTAACTGCGCAACGCTACGCGCTGTTCACATCCAGCTGCCGCTCTACAATGGCAGACAACAATGCAAACTAGCCACAGACTGCACACAGCACAGCCAGTGATTTTCATACAGAGAGCGCTACGTGGCGGCGGCGTTACCAATATAAGAACCTAAACAGCCTACTTACATAAAGAAAACATAAACAGCCTACTTACATAAAGAAAACATAAACAGCCTACTTACAACTTGAACAACACGATGTGCGCCACCTGTTAAGTATTCATGAAGGTACGTGAAGTATAATTGCCAAAATGTGCTAAGTGTTACTCTCAAATGCTACACAGCGAATTCCTGCATATAACATTTCCCACAAAAAAATGTTGCAGCATTTAAAAAAAAAAAAAACATGGAGGATTATAGAAAATAATGTCCACGCTAAATATTCCCACCATAACTAGAGGCAAGTTGCTTACCTCTCGTAAAGATGTAGCTGTCGTCCCAATTGGTTTCTTCCCGCTGGCCGCAGGTTCTGAAGCGCATGCATTAAAAAGTGCATAACGAAGTGGCAAATGGGAAAAAATTCACTGCTATTAAAATTGAAATTACGGAGTTTTGGGATGCCATTGGATTTCATTTCTATTTATAGAAGCGAAAAATCAAAAAACAGACTCTCAGAGCCAGTCTATCATTATTCATGGCAAAGTTTCCGGACGATAATCGTTTCTAGAGCAGCGCAAAAGTTACAGTAAAAACCTCACACGACCTGAGAATTCACACAAGCTGACACAAGAACGTCATCCGAAGGAACTCTAACAAATTAGCCAATGTTACCGCGAGATGACATTTTATACACAGATTCATGTAGTACCTCTTCGGAAACCGATGGTAGATCAGTTACTGAGCTACCTTAACATTTTGGCGCCGTCTTCTCACGACGCACTTGTAATTGGTTCAATCTTTCGAGGAACAAGCACTGGTAGTAACTAAAATTTGTAATTAATACTTCCTCGTAAACCGAGTGGTATTGAAAATATTATTAACAAGTTCTCAATGGAAATAACGTAATCAGCAACTGTATATTAATATTTAAACATTAAATATAAATAATATAAGATTCACGTCTTGGCACGCAGTGTGGTTTGTGAATCCCCACTGTCTCTCTTCTCCGGTAAAAGACTCTCGTTCGCCCGGCCGTTCCCACACTATGTGGCCATCTGGCGCGTCGTCGTTCAATGAGTCTGCCTTGTGATCCTACTACCTACTCGCTGGCCTCCCGTAACAAAACCTTCCTATATTGTGCTTTAGAACATACACTAGCAACAAAAATGTAATAAACTTGTGCAGTAAAGACGTGATGATCGTCCTGTTAACTCATAATGCGATATTTCATCAAGAATGGTCTAGATGTGTTCTTGTCACACTATTTGGCCCTGCACACTGCGTCCGACGAGAAAAATCTATAATGGGAAATTACCTCAGCGGACAAAAAAATTTGTCAGCACCTTAAAACAGCACAATGGTCGCTGTGGGTTGCTATACACGACGTAGAAGAGGTACAAAGTGGTCTGTTTCCGAGTGAACATTGCGAAAGGAACTACATACAGTGGGCATTTGGAGTATTGTCGGCCTCCGTAACTGCGCGCTCAGCGCGGCGGATCGCCAACTGAAGGGGCCCGAGTTCGATTCCCGGTCGGGTCGGATATTTTCTCTACTATGGGACTGGGTGTTGTTCTTGCATTCGTATCGTCACAACTGACATTCCATTGTTGTGATGGCTCTATGGGCACACCCCGAAAGCCAATAAAATAAAAATAACAAGAAAAAAAGCATTTGGAGTGGACTACCACACGAAAGGACAGCTCAGAGCGGTAAATTAAGCTGCACGTTTTCGATGGGTCAATAAACACAGAAATTGAACGGTAGCTGTCACGGAGGCGTGTAGTATAGTCTGACGAGTCGCGATTTTGCCTCTTTTACTAGGTAACAATTTTCAGGCTGCTATTAGTGGTTCAAATGGCTCTGAGCACTATGGGACTCAACATCTTAGGTCATAAGTCCCCTAGAACTTAGAACTACTTAAACCTAACTAACGTAAGGACATCACACACACCCATGCCCGAGGCAGGATTCGAACCTGCGACCGTAGCAGTCCCGTGCTATTAGTGGGCAAATATATCCGTCGCGAGAGAAATTAGCGGCTGTATTCATATTTAAAAGATTTTTAATATATTGTTTATTTTTCAGTCCCAGTCGCAAAGTTGTTCGTGGTATGACTAGTATCCAAGGAGATCGTAACTAGTCACACAGTAAAAAAAAATTGCAGATGGCGCTGAAAACAAAACGACATACAAGGTGTAACGGCTACAAGTGCAGATATTTTTATGTGTGGTACCTTAGATATAAAGTGTACACACATCAGTTCATTAGTTCTTTTTTCCGTGCGTCGAACAGTCTTCCCACAAACACGTCACAAATTTTACGATCTGATGTTTCCTGCAGTGTCTTAACTGCACCACTATGTGGTCTACGCCTGTCACTATAGACTAACCATTTTGCGCCCACTTGTTGACACTTCAACACTTGACCTGCTGCCCAGGGGAAAATAGGTATTAATGGCTTGGTCTTGCCACACGTACTTGGAGGTACTACCCAACCTAAAAACTTATAATAGTTGTAGTTATTAGTTTACAAATGACGTAAATACCAACCTAATATTGTTTAGTACGTCGTTCTCAGTCACCAGCAGAAATATCTGCGCTTATACCCGTTATAGCCTGTATAAAAAAAATTTTAAAACTCGAAATGTTACTGTTGTGTTGCCACTTGTTATTTCCTCGTATTTGTTTACGTTCCTTGCTCGCAGTCGTTGGCTGTTTACTTCGGTGATGGCGGATAACCACAATGAGAAAGCCTGTAGCCATCATCCTGCACCTGCGCAGCTGAGTTCTCAACGCGTCAGACCCTCATGCGTGGGACACAGGTTCGACTACCAGTGCTGCCAGGGTTTTTCCTTGGTGGGAGGAGTGGACTGGGGTGTACTCAGCCTCGTGACGCCAGTTGTAGAGCTGGTTGATTGTAGGTATCGGATACAAGGTCAAACGTAGCCAACGGCCGGGAGGGCGGTGTCCTGACCCCATAACCCTCCATACCGCTTTCGATGATGGATGACTAAGGATGATATGGCGGTCGGTCGGCCATCGCACAGTCTTCAGGCCCTGATCGCGGGTTTTTCTTTTCATCTTTTCCGTTTTGTAGCCATCATCTTTATTGAACTCGTACTCATTCTTTGGTATTTTAACTGTTCATGCATTTTCCTTCCGTAAATGTTAGCCGGCCGCTGTGGGCCAGCGGTTCTAGGCGCTTCAGTCCGGAACCACGCGGCTGCTACGGTTCCAGGTTCAAACCCTGTCCCGGGCATGGATGTGTGTGATGTCCTTAGGTTAGTTATGTTTACGTAGTTCTAAGTCTAGGGGTCTGATGACCTCAGATGTTAAGTCCCATTGTGCTTAGAGCGATTTGAACCGTTTTTGTAAATGTTACTTTATCTGGGTGGCACTCTTATGTCCTTAAAATCCATAACCTGGTCACATTCTTATTAGTGCTCCGCCATCTCAGATTTTAGATTTTGTCTCGAACGTCTTAAGCGCTCGCGTTCTGTAGCGCTTTCTTTCTTGTCCTTCCAGTTTCGCAAACATATACTTTGCCACAACCACACGTCACCTCATATACTCAGCCGCAGTGTGGAGGAGGTCAGGCACGTCCATTATGAGTCGGAAGAAATCTGTATCTTGTGTTGGCTACAAAATGTAGTCTTCGTATTATTCTTCCGAATGATTCTGCCTTGGCCCTATGCTTGCGCGATGTTACAACCTTCTTCAATGTGTTAAAAATAGTTCTAACAATTTGCGCTACGTGCGTATTACATTCCAGTTGGATTCACTACTTCACTTAGAGGCACGTCCAAACAAGACCAACGAAAGACAGCCAACAGCTTCGTTGGCCGTGATTAGCTTGGTGAGCATGGGCGACAAATCGGAGCCCACGAAGTGGTTGGCTTTGGTTGCGGTTCGGTCTGCTGGCGGAACATCAAAGCCTTGGCGGTTGGTTTGCAATGGGACCCTTCCCTCTCCTGCTATGGACGCTGTCTTTAATGTTCGTTGGCTCAGTAGCGATTTGTTGAGTCTCTAAAACACGTCTGTGTTTAAGTTTTGCAGTCGCACTTACTGTTATTTTTGGTTTCGCTCTTTAATTTAACAAGAGCGTCGTCAGACACTCTAGAATTTGCAGTTTAAAGTACAGAAGTTGGCTGTTAAATTAAGGAGCGAAACCCGTCAATAAAACATACTGAGTGCGACTTGTGGCTGTCCTCAAAAACTTAATTTCAACAGTCACTGTTTCCCCTACAGGCAATGTCTGCTCTCGATAAGGGTGTATATTTATTGTGTTTAAAAGTACTGGAGCCTAGAGTGGAATACGGAGAGAGCATTAAAAAAGGTAGTTTCTTCGTAAACGGGAATGTTTATAGGCGCTTACGAACTGCGACTATAAAAACAAATTGAAAAGACTAGACACTTGGAGGAAAATAATTCAGCTATTAGAAAGTGATATGCACGATGTAAAAAGGAAATTTTATTGATATTTTTTGGCAGTGAAAGACAAAGAGAAACATGGAAAACAAGAAGTGACTATTAAATTTTGTGCTGCAAAGAGAGATCTCCTAACAGAGGTGACATCTTTGAAAATTTTAGAGCCTACGGAATTCAGTAACAGTTCGAAACTTGCAGCTTTCAGTAGGAAAAAAATATGAAATAGCCCCACCTTTAAGGCAGACTTTAATTCAGTCCCACCATACCGTCCACAATTTTGTAAAACAGTCGTCCACTCTCATAATATGGGCGAAAAGTAAGCAATGCATTCCTTTAGCAAAGTGCATTAGTATTTAACACACTCAGCTGTGGGTTGTAATGGCGGACACAAGGCGGGAAAGACAGCAGCATCAGTCACAGTTCAGACAAATACAACACTTTATTTAATAAAACATGGGACCAAATGTGACAAGATATTACAACCACTGCTGCTTAGTGAGTGAGTGAGGTGACAATGACGAATTACTGCAAGAAAATCTTAGTACTATTGTTTGGATTACACTCCTGGAAATTGAAATAAGAACACCGTGAATTCATTGTCCCAGGAAGGGGAAACTTTATTGACACATTCCTGGGGTCAGATACATCACATGATCACACTGACAGAACCACAGGCACATAGACACAGGCAACAGAGCATGCACAATGTCGGCACTAGTACAGTGTATATCCACCTTTCGCAGCAATGCAGGCTGCTATTCTCCCATGGAGACGATCGTAGAGATGCTGGATGTAGTCCTGTGGAACGGCTTGCCATGCCATTTCCACCTGGCGCCTCAGTTGGACCAGCGTTCGTGCTGGACGTGCAGACCGCGTGAGACGACGCTTCATCCAGTCCCAAACATGCTCAATGGGGGACAGATCCGGAGATCTTGCTGGCCAGGGTAGTTGACTTACACCTTCTAGAGCACGCTGGGTGGCACGGGATACATGCGGACGTGCATTGTCCTGTTGGAACAGCAAGTTCCCTTGCCGGTCTAGGAATGGTAGAACGATGGGTTCGATGACGGTTTGGATGTACCGTGCACTATTCAGTGTCCCCTCGACGATCACCAGTGGTGTACGGCCAGTGTAGGAGATCGCTCCCCACACCATGATGCCGGGTGTTGGCCCTGTGTGCCTCGGTCGTATGCAGTCCTGATTGTGGCGCTCACCTGCACGGCGCCAAACACGCATACGACCATCATTGGCACCAAGGCAGAAGCGACTCTCATCGCTGAAGACGACACGTCTCCATTCGTCCCTTCATTCACGCCTGTCGCGACACCACTGGAGGCGGGCTGCACGATGTTGGGGCGTGAGCGGAAGACGGCCTAACGGTGTGCGGGACCGTAGCCCAGCTTCATGGAGACGGTTGCGAATGGTCCTCGCCGATACCCCAGGAGCAACAGTGTCCCTAATTTGCTGGGAAGTGGCGGTCCGGTCCCCTACGGCACTGCGTAGGATCCTACGGTTTTGGCGTGCATCCGTGCGTCGCTGCGGTCCGGTCCCAGGTCGACGGGCACGTGCACCTTCCGCCGACCACTGGCGACAACATCGATGTACTGTGGAGACCTCACGCCCCACGTGTTGAGCAATTCGGCGGTACGTCCACCCGGCCTCCCGCATGCCCACTATACGCCCTCGCTCAAAGTCCGTCAACTGCACATACGGTTCACGTCCACGCTGTCGCGGCATGCTACCAATATTAAAGACTGCGATGGAGCTCCGTATGCCACGGCAAACTGGCTGACACTGACGGCGGCGGTGCACAAATGCTGCGCAGCTAGCGCCATTCGACGGCCAACACCGCGGTTCCTGGTGTGTCCGCTGTGCCGTGCGTGTGATCATTGTTTGTACAGCCCTCTCGCAGTGTCCGGAGCAAGTATGGTGGGTCTGACACACCGGTGTCAATGTGTTCTTTTTTCCATTTCCAGGAGTGTATTTCTCATAAGCGGTAGAAGCTTCTACATGAAATTTAAAATTATTTCCACTTGTTAATTTAATGAATTTAACAAATGTAGAAGCAAACAAATGTAGAAGCAGACTCTTGAAAACTTTGATTTGAAACAGTTTCTGGCTGCATCAACAAATGAAAATTTTAACTCTTAAAAAAAAGCGAATGATATGGCTTAATGAAAATATCCTTGATTAAAGGCAACAACCTCAAATAAGGTACGACAATAACAGAATGTCTAAGCAAACCGCTTGGTTGGCCAAGGCTCTGTACGATGGCACAATGACGTTGCAGACAGGTTGGACGCCGACGCCACTGCTGGGAAACAACGGCTGAGTCCGCGCGGCAAGACAAGGTAACAACCGTCCAGACCAGACGGAGCGCTACTGGAATCTATAGAAAACTAAAACCAAAGTTAGATTACACAATTACAGCCCGATAAACACACAAAGCAATACGAGGCGTGTCAGAAAAGTAATGGGAGTGAGTGCGAGGGATCTGGCAGCGCTGTGCTGTTCTACGTGAGCAGACCGGTATGTTCATCCATTCCAGGTGTTCTGTCCAAGTTTCAGCTCCTCGTAACCATTACATTATTTCTGAGAACGCCGTCAATAAAGTTGTGTTTTTGTTGTGTGTTACGAAAATGGAGCAGTGAAATTTAGAGCAACGTTATGCCATCAAGTTTCGTGTTGAACTTGGGAATCCGCGAGTGTGACCTTCGAAAACGCCTGTGGGGAACATTCCTTATTAAGAGCACAAGATTTTCGCTGGCGCAAATCATTTTTGGAAGGCCGAGTATACGTTGAAGATGAAACTCGCTAAGGGCGACATTCAACTCCAAAAACCTACGAAAACGTCGAACGTGTGCTTGCTGTTGTGAGATCACACCGACGTGTAACACTAAGGATGGATGCTAACTTGTTAAACATACACACTTTCACCGTACATCAAATTTTGACCGAAGTTTTGCACAAGCAGACAAGTGGGTGCTGCATCATGACAACGCCCCATGTTATACGGCCACCTCCACCACGGAATTTTTTACATCAAAATACATTCCTGTTGTTCCGCAGCCCCCTGTTCACTTGATCTGAGTCCTTGACTCTTTTTTTCTTTTACCGAAATTGTAAAATGTTGTAGAAGGATGTCATTTTGGGACTCTGGAGAACATTCAAAAGAATGTGACCGACCTGTTTTAGGTCTTTTCAACGCTGCTACCAAGACTGGGGACAAACGACTCCACCAGTTTATAGCTGCCGAAGGGCACTACCTTCAAGGGGACAATTTTATTGTTTGAAAAATTAAAAACTTTGATAGATAAAAAAACAGTGTCATTACTTTCCTCACACACGTCGTACCGCGTGGTAGTAAAATGGCCTGCTCAACGGACAAGGTCTAATCATTCAGAAGGCTCTCAATTTGCTCAGCAGCTTTTTCTTTTTCTTTTTTCTTAACACGAACCGGCTGCTCGCATCTGGCAGGGGTTGGCCGCAAAACCACGTTTCAGCTTACTTCCCGAGACATAGCCCGGCAGGCACAAACGGCGGACGCGGCTGTCACCGTCGCGTTCCTTACATACAGCACTACTGGCCGTCTGGAACAGCCGCCTGCCCCAGCAGGCTCACGGCTTCTCCAGCTAACAGCAGAGCACTCTGTGGCCACTTCCTTCACGCCTCGGTCTTCCCTCCGACCCCTTACTGCTTGGAGCCTGCCTTGCAACTACTCAGGCGCCGCTGTCGCTCTGCAGAAGTGCACTCGGGCAAAGATCGCCATACAACGGCACAACCGACAATCGAGAGATCGATGCGAGCCCCACTACTCAATCGGCCGGCCAAATTCTAATCGTCTGCAGCTCGTGGTCGTGCGGTAGCGTTCTCGCTTCCCACGCCCGGGTTCCCGGGTTCGATTCCCGGCGGGGTCAGGGATTTTCTCTGCCTCGTGATGACTGGGTGTTGTGTGATGTCCTTAGGTTAGTTAGGTTTAAGTAGTTCTAAGTTCTAGGGGACTGATGACCATAGATGTTAAGTCCCATAGTGCTCAGAGCCATTTGAACAATTTTTTTTTTTTTTTTTTTTTTTGGAATTGTAGTCAAAACGATACTTAATCGCAGTAACAAAACAGATGCAACGTCGGCAAGCTAAGCCGAACGCCAATGTATTGGCGAGTAACGTTTGGTCGAATCCAGTTTCTCTCGTTCGTTCACCTTCGCTGGCGTAGTGTGTACGTGCCTTAAGATCGCGTGCCATTGTCATCCGAAGTATTTAATAGTGCTGAAACAGTTTCGTAACGTTCTTGGAGTTTAATCGTGGACACAAAATCTTTTCTGTTTAGCTTAGTGCAACACAAATGGATCAATTATATGTTGCGTATTTCTAGCGCAGTTGATTCTGGTTGCTATGTTAACCAGAGATCGCACATAGATGCTGAGTCGGCGAGTGTAATTATCTCTGACTCGTGAAACAAGTATTTTCAATCAGATGTAGATAGCTATTTTAAATTCGTGCACAATTTAATCACTTTCTGAATGTGAGGCTAAACTCCTTTTCATTGACAGGAAATATCTTTTAAAATAAGTGTTCACAGTTGAAATCGTACAGCCACAATATTTAAAAAATAGAGACTAACGAACTGCTTCGTTTGAGCTTCGTAATCATGAAGGTAGAATAAGGGGAGATGGCGCTACAGACTTGGCTGTAACTTGCTTTGAAGTCGGCACCGCCATGTTAAATGTCCCCAAACATTAGCAGACTGCTGTTTACGATTGCTTCTTGTTTTTAATTTTTGTCATGTGCACACAGCAGTTGTTTTAAACAGAAAATGGTACGTTGCTTTCGTGAATAGCGCTGTGTCAGGAAGGCATTTTCAGACGTTCTTCTGGCCTTAAATGCATGTTTGGTCCAATAATAAAGCTCATTTCACCTCGCTAGTATGACTTTATTTTTAATAATTTTTTTCATAATGTGGGGCCACAGTCATAATATATTTCTTTATTCTAATAGTGTATTTTAAATACGGCAGTATGCCATCTTAGGCGCTTAGGCATTAAAACACTTGATAACAACACTGTAAAGCCGAAATCATGAACGTGTAAATGTAACACTGCAAAAAAAAAAAAAAAAAAAAAAAAAAAGTCTAATGGCGGTACTGACTTTAAAGACTTTATTTTTGTTATACGTTTCCAATAACCAAGAAGAGAAGTATGTGATGTGAAAAGGCTGCTTTCGTATTCCAGCAATTTTCTTTAATACGGACTCACAAAATTTATGTTCGGTCTATGTCCTCCTCCCCAAAATGCTGAGAATACATTTTGCGATGTTTGGTCGGATTCCAATCTTTCTTTCTCATAATGTTTACCAACAGAACTTTTCGACTTGGACTGATGGTAACTTTACAGTTAGATGACAGAAATAAAATCACCTCAGTCGAAGTAAACAGCACGACCAAAATTCATATACATATCAGAAAATACAACTTAGTGAGTCCACTTACAAATGAAATGGATTGCTTTACAATGTTCACTGCAATCAGAATGATTAGTACACCCGTAAATGACACAAGCTCGCGTTTCTTTATCAATTCACTGCCACCAGAAACTAATATTTGGGGCAACAAACATGGCGGTCGTCAGTTTCGAGTCCGTGAAGTCATGACAACTTGACCTTTTTTCGCGGCTCCGGTATTTCAATAAAGTAGCGAAATTTGTAAAAGTGAAATTGTTCAATGGATTTAATTCTTTTGTCATTGAGTAATGGAACAACGTAGCAGTGGTCGCGTACATTCTTCCCACTGCGCCTCATATGTATCTAAAGATAATGTAATGATTTCAGAATAAGATTGGCTCCTGAAGTTTTTACAATTTACGAGCCGTAGTAATTTAACATCCTCAACACTTTTGTGGACCTGTATGGGCCAGAAGCGAGAGCAGAAGATTCACACTTCGGAGTGAATGGCCAGGTCGTACGTTATTTGCGCTTGCTCAAATTTGTCTTTCCCATGATCTGCTGAACTTGCGATTCCACCTAGGTTTTATGAAACAAATATTACAAAATCGTAATTCATGTACAGCTTAATAATTGCAGGGAGAACTTTTAGTTATAAATGATGATAAGAATGTAAACAGTTTGTAACTTATTTAACTATACTAAACTGTATCTACTACAAACAAACGTACACAAAATACGTCTGCTCAGTTGATAAAGACAATTAAAGTGGGAAGATTCAGTTTGTTGAGAGGTTTCTCTAAAACATATGAAAATGCATTTTCTCCGATTTCTCTGATACCTTTGATCTCAGTTTAGAGTTTATACATGTTTTACTTGTTTTTCATAGACAATGTGAAATATTTCTTTAATAAAAGAGCGCACATTCGCGCAAGAAAAATACTTTGAAGTAATTCTTGCATAAAAATAGAATAAGATGAGACTCAAGTAATGCTTCAAACTCCCTTACTAATATCGATGGCTGGAACTGATTTCTTATTTTAAATCAATAATATCACTTCATTGGAGTCGATTTAAACAAAAAGTTTTTAAAATATCTTCAGTCCTAATTTCAGAAAAAATAATCGTATCAGCACGCTCATATTCTCTTCACTACTTTCAACATACATGAAGAAATATCCATTGCATAGCAACATAATAAAGATATTACCTCACTGATTATACGTGAATGATCAATCGTGGCTGGATTTGAAGTGATGCAATCTTATATTAGCAGAATATAGATTTGTCATTTTTCATTGTTACAATAATAATTATCATCGGAGTCTTGAGTTGATTGGAGACATCTTGCAGTCTGGCTGTCGACCGGGCTGCAAACTGGTCCGGCTTACCTTCTTCATCAAAACAGTGTCAAATGTTCACCACCGTCAAGCCCCGTGTAGAACATGAAACAAAAGGAAATTGCAAATTTTGCATAGTGCACACTGTATATTGGTTTGTAAGAACAACGTTAATTATTTACTGAGCGCACATAATAAAGTACAGTAACGTAAAGTGTTGGAACGGAAAAATTCAGAGTGAATCAGGTGCCTTGCTGAAACACTTCATCGGTCGTTTACTCTAGTAACAAACGGTAACCTTATATGAAGACATTAACTGTTCTCGAAAGAACAGATACCATTGATGACCGTGCAGCTTCTCTAGAATAAACAATAATTAATTGAAACCCTCAGCTGCCGACAGGTGTGCACGAGTAATGAGTGGATGGGCAAATATCTATTAGGTACATTACGTATGTAGATTGTGGACAGTTGGGAACGTGGGTCTCACGGGAAGCGTGCAAGGGGAAAGTCCATGCAGTCGCGCTGTTCGTCTGTGTCCTCAATAGCTCAGATGGATAGAGCGTCTGCCATGTAAGCAAGAGCTCCCGGGTTCGAGTCCCGGTCGGGGCACACATTTTCAGCTGTCCCCATAGAGGTATATCAACAACACCTGTCGGCAGCTGAGAGTTTCAATTAATTATCAGTTAAACGGTAACCTTACAGAAGGTGCGGGAGGCTGCCCGTTCTTGTCCTTTGCATTATCATTACTACCGGTTCGTTTGACGAACCAATTTATGGACAGCGTGCTCGTGGCACAACGTATGTCGGAGTAGGGCGGGGAGGAAGGGGTGGACATGGCACATACGCTTCATGGAAAGGGGGTAGGGCGGGGTAGCGCAACAGGTGCGTCCAGAGCGACCGCTGCCGACACGGCTACAATACTGCGAGACTGACTGACACGCGCAAGGACCTTATGGCTCGTCCTGAACTTGTAAACAAAAATGTTGGAAATATTCATTCCCGTAATAAATGAACTGATCATACAACAGTTACCATGCAAAACAACGATAATAACACTCAATTATACAGCGGAATATAACTGACCAACCACTTCCTTGTAGTCTGGCTCCCACGAGCTGTTGCGTACTGCTACATTCACTTGTCGATATTTTTGTCGTTAGCCTCCACAGGTAGCAGCACTTGTGCATGGTGAAATATGCAAGAATTAATCCATATCTGAAAGCAAATACACAAAATTCAGAGGAGAGAACCAACATGATGAACGGTATCTTAGGCCACAGCTTTATCTGTACACGTTTTCCATTTGACTTTCAAAACTATTTCCAAAATTATATTAATTTTTCTGTTTTTTTTTCTGTTTGAATCCAACACGGAGCTATTACTTCAATGTTAAGGAAATATTACCTGATTTACGTATTGATGTCCTCCAGTTTTGATCTGGCAGTGACAGAGACAAAAGTTGTTAACCCTTTCGGATTCTCTGGCTACAATTGTGTACATTAATGTTTGTTGTGTATTAGCTGCAACAGAAATGTTTTTCCACAATGGAAACCGCATGCCGCGCGGGGTTACCCGAGCGGTCTTACACGCTCCAGTCATGGACTGTGCGCCTGGTTCCGGCGGAGGTTCGAGTCCTCCCTCGGGCATGGGTGTGTGTGTTTGTCCTTAGAATAATTTAGGTTAAGTAGTGTGTAAGCTTAGGGACTGATGACCTTAGCAGTTAAGTCCCATAAGATTTCACACACATTTGAACATTTTTTTTTGGAAACCTCATGTACATATTTGTGAATATTCAATCGTTTCACCATGCACAAGCGCTGCTACCTGTCGGGGCTAACTACAAAAATATGGACAAGTGAATGTAGCAGTGTGCAGCAGCTCGCGGCCGCGAGACTACACGGGAGCGGTTGGTCAGTTATGTTCCGCTGTGTAATTAAGTGTTGTTATCGTTATTTCGCATGCTAACTATTGTATGATCAGTTTATTTATTACAGGAATGAATATTTCCAAAGTAATTATTTTAGTCCATAAAAGAAGCCATGTGCAAGAAGTATATTTTGGAAACCCCATAGGGTGGGGTTTGAGAGAGAGGAATTAGAGTTTTACAAATGTTGACCACGAAACAAACAAAACTTATCCGAATCTGCGGAAAAAATTAATATTTGGGTCTACATTTGTAAAACTCTAATTTCTCTCTCTCAAACCCCACCCTATGGGGAGAGACGGAGAGTTTTAGTTTTAGTGAATCAAAATTTACGAAGTAAATAAGTATTTCGTATTTATCCGTAACCATTTTCCAAGCAAAAATGAGAACATTGATTTTCTTGAATTACAGCGCCAACTACCAAGAATCAAAACAAATGTTTAAGACAAAATGTAGGTACTTTTTTTATGTAGAATCTGATTCTGCAATAAAAATGGGCGTTCCCATTTGAAATTTTAAAGTTGCCTCCCGCCCCACCCCCAGGGGGCTGGGGTGGCAGGTTAATTTTAGCACCAGCAGATGTCCCCCTCGAAAATAATCAACTTTGGATTCTACACATGTTTTCGTGTGAAGCTTATTTTTCGAGTTATTCTGGTTTGTCAACTTAAAATTTACACCCTGTATAGCCGGAACAGGGCTGAATGAGGAATCATTCTACCGACGATACGGGCTGTAGATGGGGAAATCCACTGACGTAAGTGACTCTGATAAGGGCAGATTGTTATGGTACGGACACTGGGAACTAACATTTATGAAACGGCGAAGGCCGGCGGCTGTTCTCGTGCTACTGCCCTGGGCCTCTGTGGGAAGTGGCTCAAGGACAGTGGAACCGCGAGTGAGCGACAAGGTGTTGGACTTCCACGGTCTCATCACAGAACTTGGATATCGGACGATTGCCCGCTCTGCAAAGCAAGATAGGCAGCTATCTGAGACAGATCTGGTAATAGAATACAATGCTGGTGCAGGCACAAGTGTTTCAGAACATACTGTTCAGCAATGGAACTCAGCAGCAGATGACCCCTGCGTGTTCCCGTATTGGCTCAACGACATCGTCAGTTATCTTCTCAGTGGTCACAGGATCATAGAGACTGGATCTTGTATCAATGGAAACGTGTAAAGTGGTCGGACGATCATGTTTCATATTACGTCAATCCGGTGGTAGGGTCCCGATACGCTGCCATCGGGGGAGATAGTATTATGCTATGGGGAGCGTTCAGTTGGGCTCTCTTAGGACCTGTGATAGTAATGGAAAGCACCAGAACGGCTGTGAACTACACGAAAATATTGCAGACCATCTACGTCTCTTCACGCTTCACGTCTTCACCGACGGCGATGGCAACTTGCTTATCACAAGGCCGGTATCGTGCTACAACAGTTTGAGGACCATCATAGTGAACCCACGTTGATGTCTAGGGCACCAAACTCGCCTAATCTGAACGGGAACACATCTCGTATGATTTCGCACACCACCTACGCACCCGCAAGCTGAAACGTCCCCTTAGAAAAATTATACATGACTGACTAAATAACAGATTCAAACTACAGAAGGCACTAACTACTAGTAGGCAGAGTTAGCAAATGAAAGATTTTAATAGAGAACAAACATTGTATTTACCTTAATAGTCATAATATATATAGCAGTTCATAACATCCATTCTTACAAATATCAAAACTCCGCCATTTCTCTCCCCACATCCACCACTGCTGGCGGCTCACATCCAACTGCGCAACGCTACGCGCTGTTCACATCCAGCTGCCGCTGCCCAACACTACAATGGCAGACAACAATGCAAACAAGCCACAGACTGCACACAGCACAGCCAGTGATTTTCATATAGAGCGCTACGTAACGTTGCCAATAAGAAAACATAAACAGCCTACTTACATAAAGAAAACATAAACAGCCTACTTACATAGCCCCCATGCTCCCCACAAAAAATTTTACAAATTGTTTTGGGCAGTGGCCAAAAATGATTCAAAAAAATTTTTCATAATTACAATAACAAAGATATCAAATGCACACACTTATTTATACAATGTTGGTCAAAAGCAAAAATTTTCTCACAGTCCATAAAGACAGTCCAGATTGTTCATCACAGTAAAATTTCAGTGTTTTTTTTTTCAAAGTCTGAGCAGTAAAAGACAATGCACATGGAAGTAGTGGATTTCCATGCAGTCTTGAAAAAGTAGTGTTGTCCTTCCAACTGAAAGACAGTGCTGACTCTTGACATGCTGACAGGTAATGGGCCACAACAGAGCAAACCCACAGCAGAGTCATTCGAAGTTTTGAAGAATACTGGTAGGTAGGTCATCATAGAGCGGACCCACTGTAGTCCTGGTAGAGAGTATGGTATTGGTGGGCCACCAGAGGCGCAGACCGACTGCAGTCCTTGTAGAAATAATGGTATTGGTGGGCCATCAAAGATGCAGACCCACTGTAGTCCATGTAGAAATAATGGTACTGGTGAGTCAGCAAAGGTGTAGACCCACTGTAGTCCTTGTAGAAATAATGGTATTGGTGGGTCATCAAAGGTGTAGACCCACTGTAGTCCTTGTAGAGACAGCCAGCAGCCATCTGTTACGACTGTGCAGATGCACATTCACCATCGAAGAGTCTTGCGGAGAATATAGCAAGTCCATAAACCACCACTTGTACACTCACAAAGTTTTTGGAATTGTCCTTAGAACCAGCAATGCTGTTATCCAGTCCCTTGCTGAATTAGTAACACACGTGCAAACACTAACAGTCCATACTTCTCACATATTGTCCATATACTATGACTAACAGAAACGTGTGCAGTGAAATGTAACTTACAAGTTAAATCTGATGAACTGGTGACAATTACAATTTCATAACATGACAATACAATTACAAAGATATAGAAAACATCATTAAAGAACATAACAATACAGATAACATTTGTAGTACAGGCTTTACAAAAGAATCGAAATAACATATACATCAGTGTTACAGGAATTATGACATGAGTACAAACATAAAAGATCAGAATAATTATTGAAACATCAACTTCACACATGAGCATTAAAACAAAACAGAATAAATAATGTCTAAACAGCTTTCCAAAGAAAATAACATAGTATTTGAAAAATTCTACAACATAAATCTTATTAGCTAAACACATAAAGACAGGAAAAAGACAAATACACAAGGGTACACAAACATATAGTGGAATAATACAAAAGGAAAGGACAGGGTTTGTTTTAGTGCAGTATTTTGCAAACAAAACTTTCTTTACTTCTTGGAGATTTCCCTTCATTCATCATTATACCCAAAAAGTCCTATCTATACCTGCTTTCTGTACTTTTTTTGTATAACTTCTCAATGCATTTCTTCCAATTAATCGCAACTCATTCTCTTATGTCTACCCCCTCTTAAGCTAACTTAAATCTACTGATCTCAGATGCTAAACTAAGGGACGAGGCAATGCAGCAGCACAAAACAATTAACGCAAACAGCAATGACAAAAAAATGCAAATTGGCAGCAGCAGTAAATCTAAATTAACAGAGAAAATGCAACATTACAACTAATATTAGCCAATGTGCAGCAACAAGAAAAATAAATCAGTAGTAAAACTAGCTTAGCAGAGTAACACAAAGTCAAATTCAGTAACACTATGCCTGGCAAACAGCAGCAGCAAATGTAATAACTTATATCTAAACATGACAAAGCTCAAGCAGTAAAAATAGTACACTAAAGACAACAGTGCAGATAAGGGAAATGTCTATTCACATCTTAATGTCTATATAATTGAAGTGGTGCACCACAACAACTTATTGTAAAAAGAAATATTACCATATACTTAAAAAGAATATTATGTATGCAGTTACTGTTACTAGTCCCTTCTTATTGTTCTTTCCTTTCCAAGTGCTCCTTTTTTGAAGAATGTGGATCACAAAATTATTATTTAATAGATCTGTTGACAGAAAGTGTTCACATTAGCATCTGCATTTTATTTTATTTTATAAAACCAATGCTGCAACACAGCTGGAAACTAGATATCAAATGAAATAAGTAACTATGAAAAGCAAAGCATAAAAATGTCATTCAATAGTCATGTGACATTTCATAAGTTAGTAGAAATTCTCTCAACTCTCGTAGAAAGACACTTGTCATAATCAGGTGTGCAGATGTAAGTATCTTTCCAAGTAATGAGCGTGTCGTATTTGCGATGCTTTCTCTAAAGGAATGTCAATGGCGAGGATAATGGCCTCCCTTTTTTTTTCTACCTGTGCCTCTGAAATGCACACCCTAATGGCTTTTTCTCAAGGTGGCCGGCACACCTGGCCACTCACAACGCATTACGTCATGGTCACTTACCTTTCTTACCGAAATATTTACGACAGCAGCTTCCGCTACAGTGACAGTCTCATATAAAAATTTTACAGGTCGAGAATTTACGTTGCAAATGTGTAGAAACAAAATCCTATTAATATAATAGTGTTCAAAACGTTTTCGTCGGCATTGTGATACATTCACGCATTTACACACATTTCATAACTCTTAAAGTACGATTCTTGGTTTCCAACAACCTTTTTCACAAGTCAGAGTCCCTAACCACTATTCATTACTCCTTACCTTATTACACATTTACATATTCGTCGACACTTCTTCAATATTTCATCATAACAGATACGTAGCATAATCAAATAACTCATATAGCATCAGCTTATTGATCATAAAAATACCACAACAGCATAATACACATCGTCGTCGTAAAAATAACATCATAACACCTCAGTCAAATCTCCAAAACGTCGTAGCATTCTGCAATAATTTCAAAACCTAAAGAAAATTCTCTGCTCATTTCAGTAGTGTCATCTACCTCAAACGTACTTTAAAAATCATGATCTCATACCAAATACATCATTCAAAGCTCTCATAGTATCACAATGGTTACAAAAAAATATGAACAATTCACACAGTACAGACAAAATACAGTTTCATAAGTGTGAAGTTATCCAACTGTGTAATTGTGTAAACATGTGTCACTGATGTAAAAAAAAGTTTATCTCTCAGTTAAATGATCAGATAGCTGTGTAATTTATGTGTTAGAGGAATATGGTACCGATGTGTAAAGTTGTATAAGCAAATACCATATTAGCTAGGGCTCCTTGTGCTTGCCAAACACATGGTACACAAAGTAGGCGTGTGCCCCCCTGAGGATTAATGTAATTATACCCTCAGGTGTTACAGATTACAGCAATGGAATGAAATGTATCACGGAAAACTCTCTTTGTAATTCAAAAATCTTTAAAAATAAATGTTTTAAGTACAAAATTAATCACTGAAATGCGTGTCCTGTAGCGCTAAATGTGCATCTTGTTGTAAGATAATCTCTGTGGGAGTGTCGTAGTTATTTTCCTCTGAAAGCTAAGTTCTGCAGAAGCCAATGTACTTACCTCATGATAAACAAAAGTGAAATGCTTTGCGTAGAGATATCTTAGTTATTACGCTTATTGTTGTGATGATGAAAGTACTGTGCTGTAACGTATTGTTGTGCTACGGAAAAGGCTGTCTCCTTGTAGCTATACCACAAAAGTTACTACTAAAACATGTTTTACTTTCCAGAATAATACAGAAAAACTGTGCAGATATAAAACAGATACACCGCAAAAGCAACATTGTAAATTGTCACTCATTAGTAACGTCGTGATATAATCGTGTAGCTGTCACATAAACTAACCACTGTGTCATCTGGTATCTCTCAGAAAGTACTTTAATTCAGAATGTATTTACAAGTACACCAAAATGCTGCATTAAAATCTCATTAGCAGTACTGGTAAATGTTCTAAGTATGTGAGCCTTATAGTCGTTACGTAATCGTGCAACTAACAAGCAAGAATGTACACACACAATAACACTGTGTCGTCTGTTCGCAATAACAATGCATTCGTAATTTCTGTTTAAATAAGTTCTCTTGGTTCTTGAGTGGATATTGAAATTCAAAACATTGTTGCATGTTAACAGTTTCTCAGTGTGACAAACTGTACAAGTAGCGTGAAGTGAAAATTGCAAAGACTAAGTTAAAAAGCAGATTATCTGTCAATAAATGGTTTTACATGTGAAATGTGGTGTAAACCTTTACTCTTCCTAGTACGCAGTGTTTCAACTTCAACGCAATTATCATGTGGTATACGTCGGATTCTGTAAGGTCCATTGTAAACTAGAAAGAATTTGTGACTCAAGTGTTTCTTCTTATGTGACAATGAATGAGCTTTAATGAGAATTTTCTGACCAATATATAATTTCTTTGCATTTGCTTTACCGTGTAGTTTTCTCCTTTTGTCTGCTGCAGATTTTATATTTTTAAGAGCCAAATCAATTATGTCTTTGTGTCGAAGTTTACGTGTATTCGGGAAAGGTACAAGCTCTCTGATTCTGTTCGGTGGTTCTTCATTCTTTAGTACAAGAGTAGGTGGTAAAGCAGTGGAATCATGAGGCATTTCATTCAGCACATTTTGAAATAAGTGTAAATATCTGTCCCAATGCTGATGATTTCTGTGACAATAAAGTCTGCAAAGCTTATTGATTTCTTTCATAATCCGTTCAGACGGGTTACAATGTGGTGAGTACAATAAAATAAAAACAGGTTTGATTTTATGATTCCGAAGCATGCGTGACCAAACAGAAGATCTGAATTGCGGTCCGTTATCTGAAATGACTTTACTAACGTGTCCAACTTCACATAAGAAATTTTTAACAAAGGCGTTGGATACAGACCGTCCAGTGGCTTTACGTAACGGAGTGAAAGAAACAAATTTTGAAGTAAGTTCAACAGCGACTAGAACGTACGAAAATCCATTCGATGTTCTGACAAGGGGCCCCAAGAGATCAACAGCAGCAAATTCTTTTAATTTAGAAGGAATAATAGGAAACAATGGAGCACGATGTGAGATAGTAGATGGTTTCGCCTTTTGACAAAGTTTACAAATAGACAAGACTCTTCGAATTCTCTTTTCCATATTGTTAAAATAACAAGTCGTTCGAAGAATATGATAACATTTTCGTGGGCCAAAATGTGCATAGCTGAAATGAATGTACCAAATGAGCTTATTAACAAAATTGTCAGGAATGCAAAGTACCCATAGCTTGTCATCAACAGTGCAGCGTTTGAACAGTATGTTGTTTCTAACCAGATAATAATGCCGAATCTGTGTGTGTGTCTTTTCATGCCATTTGCTCTTGATGTCTTTCCAAATCGGATCTTTATCTTGTTCATGAGCAATGTCCTTTAAAGATGTGGTGATGAAGTTTTCAAAGGCGACTTTCTGAATGTAAAGAATACTGAAATTTTTCTCGAGATTGCCTTCTGTGTTACTTTTCTCAAACCCAGCCGGTGCGCGTGACAGTGCGTCCGCAGCAATGTTCTCCTTGCCGGGAATGTAGACTATTGTGAAGCGAAATTCTTGCAGAAACAATGCCCAACGTTTTAACCTGTCATGATTTAATTTTGAAGACATAAGAAATTGTAATGCACGATGATCACTGTATACTTTTACGTGCTTACCCGAAAGAAAAAAACGGAATTTGTCAAATGCCCAAACGATAGCTAAAGCTTCTAATTCAGTAACGGAATAATTTTTTTCAGATTTTGTTAGCACTCGGCTAGCAAAAGCAATGGTTTTCTGAACAGTAGTGTCATTTTCTATGGCTTCTTGAAATAAGTGGGCACCAAGACCGACTTTAGAAGAATCCGTGCTAAGGCAGAAATCTTGTGACAGATCTCGATGAGCTAGTATTGGCGCATGGAGTAATGCTTCTTTCAAAGAATTGAATTCCAACTGTGCTTGTTCGTCCCAGTTCCAAATAGTATTTTTTCCAGTGAGAGAACAAAGTTTTGGTGTAACAAGAATTTGCATATTCAGAAAACGATGGCAAAAATTTACGAGACCTAGAAAACTGCGGACTTGTCTTTTTGTGGATGGAACTGGAATGGCTCTGATTGCTTCTAACTTTTCAGGATCCGGCTGAATGCCTTCAGAAGAAATAATATGTCCCAAAAACCTCACCTTTGACCTACCGAATTCAGACTTTTCCAAGTTAACTGTTTTAAGAACTCAGGTAATATGGAATTTAGCCTGCGAATGAATGCTGCCGAAGAAATGTTCAAACCAAAAGGAAGTTTCCGAAACTGATAACAAACGCCGAAACAAAGGAAAGCTGTGTATTTCCTACATTCTGGATGAAGTTCGATCTGATAAAAGCTGGATCTGAGATCAATGGAAGACAACACTTTTACACCATTAAAATTTTGAAGAAGTTCTTCCATCGTCTGCGGCCTGTCTGTTTCAGGAATAATGATAGTATTGATTTGTCTCGAATCCAAGACAAGCCTGATCGATCCATTTTTCTTCTCAACAACATGTAACGGATTGTTGTATGAGCTTACTGCAGGCTCAATAATGCCCTCGTTAAGCATAGATTGTATTTCTGTTCTAACACGGTCCCTATAATGTGCTGGAATTACGTATGGTCTAACACAAAATTTAGTATGCTCACGAACACGAAATTGGTATTGAAATCCCTTGATTGTTCCTGTTTTGTGGATAAAAACTGTGGAATGTGCTTGTAAAATCTCAAAAAGCTCCTGCCTATCAGTGTCATTACAATTCTCAATTGTTTGAATTTTATTCTGAATTAACTCATTAATTTCAAATATGCCGTCGATATCATCCCTGTCAGTACTTGCAGAGTGATTGTTAGTGTCTAGTTCCGTAGAAAATTCCGAACTGTTGTCTAACAGAAGCTAAAGCCGATTAATTTCCTCGTCATGGTTTGAGAGCCAATCTTCAAATTTCAAAGCTATTGACTTACCTTCCTTCTCTAAACTTATTTCAGGATCGTGAAAGTTTAAGATTGCTTTGTATTCATTCAAAAAGTCTACTCCCAATATAATTTCCGTCGACAATAATGGAACAATAAGAAAGTTCATAGAGAAGCTGTGGCTTTGACAAAAGACTTTGTAACCTCCCCCTCACTTTCCGACCTTAATGACAGTGAAAAATGAAACCGCGTGTACCTAATGGGAGTTTTGGAAAAGCAATCGTCACCGAAGTTAACCTGTCGGTAAAGAGGGAGGAAAGGGTTACATCTAGATGAACGGAAATGTGCTAATGAAACTGGTGGAAATTAATTTTGAAAAGGGGTAAAGTTAATAAAGAAAGTAAATGTGCAGCCATTACGTTAACAATTAACTAGCGGTAATTAGGTATTTGAGATTTGGGGGAAATCACGGTCGCCAGTCCTAAGGACAATTACTATAGTAACTGAAAAAGAAAGGTTATTACACATATAATTAGCACTAGAAGCGTGGCAACTGAAGGTTGACACGTGTAGTGTGAAAACTGAAAGTTTGTCAGAAGTAATAAATTTCGCTACACCCTGACTTAATTTAGCAAAAGAATTAATAAAACCGAAAAATCGAAAGTTAATTTAGTGACTGAAGTTAATAGTGAGCTTTCTTTCTGAAGCACATCGAAATTAAGTAAAATACGGTTAGTCTTGGACTACCTCAACAATCATTTCTAAAGCTACTTGAATCTACGCAATTTAGAAATAAGAGATTTAACTTTGAACTTGAATTAAATGATTCTGAACAATTAGCAATAGTAAAATTTAGTACGTACCAAGCTGAGCTGCAGTCACAGGTACGCTAAAATATGCTAACAAAACTCGCACTCTTAATTTGTGCTTATGTAATCTGAATATTGTAGCCAGCTATGAATACTTTGAAATTAAAGCAGTGAAATCGAATGGTATAATTTTAATGCTGGCGTTTAAATTTCAACGACACTCGGGTTCATTTCGGAAAACGAAGGGACCCTGCTTGGTAATGCAATTGGGACAATGAGCAACAAAGGTTCATGCTAAGTTGCTGTTATTATAGTTACGAAAATGGTACAGTTTGAAAAGCTGAGGTCTGCCATACAGTTCTAAAACTTTACTTGCTTCCAGTCTTCCTTGATGGTTGATTGAAGGTTTGAAGCCGTCGATCGAGGAGGTGGCGATAATCACTCATTGTCGACCGTCGCTGTTGCAGAAGCTGGATGTTGGCGCGCCTTCTTCTCGACACGGTCACCAGACAAAACGGACTCTTGATGTGCGCTAGTTAATGTTTCCCGTCCGCGACACCATGTCAGAAACTATCATCGCAAGTCGAGCGCAATTACATGCTGCCAAACCCCGAAAGCGCGGCAACTCGCGGGAGCGTCACACAACACACCTGCTCCACTCGCTACTCCCGCCAGACTTCTTCTCCCAGCCCGCGCTCCACGCGGCAGAGTTAACACTACCAAAGATTCTACACACTTTGATTCTTCACACGACCTATCGACGTAATCGTTCGATAGCAGTTTTCCCTAGGCAAGACCCAGCGTAAAAATACAAATAATATTTACGAAACAAACCAATTATACATCGACATAAATGCATAAATTTCCGGCGTTACACATGCCCCACATTGTCTGAGGATGTTCGTGTAACGTAAACAGACTCAGAAAATGTCCCAAAAAAGAAACAGCGGAAATGCATATGCTCAAAACATCAAAAAAATTTAGCATTCGTCTAATTAACCATAACCCAATTTTTTAGACAATAATAATTGAGTGGAGACACTCCTAATCTTATTCCACTCTGTCATCTTGCACAAAATAAAACAGGTTGACAACATATCAAAATTAATAGAAAACATAGAAAATGGTTTAGCTATTCCAAAATCATTAAAATTCGTAACACTATAAGAAATGGAATACTATTTGCAAAATTGATCAGAGTACATGGTCATAAAAAACAGGTATATCAAAATACGCAAACTAATAATTAATTACATAGAATACACATTTTTATGTAACCTTTCCATAATTAATTTTCTCGTCATGTCCAATTAACGCTAAACAAGAAAATAATATACAGCAGATAAAATAAAACATAAATATTGACAGCAGAATCCTTTCACATCAGCTGTCCGGGAAGAAAAGCAACTCCACATTCCGTACTCGCGAGTACAAAGAATGCCGACAGCAGAACAAGAGCCGACAGCGGCACAAGAGCCGACAGCGGCTCGGTCTTTCCATTATTGTTGCGCCCGCCGGTGCGGCACGCTTGATCTCACTCCCCCTTGTAACGGCGTTTCCAGAACGTCCGTTTGACTGAATTCTTTCGGAAAAACTCACTCCCGAGTAATCTCAAGGAGTCCATAAACACTATCACAGCGGATAACTCAACACTGTCCATCATGACACGCATGTACTAGCCTGAAACTTAAAACAGCGTCTAAGTACATCGGCAATGACTAATAAAAACACACATTCATGAAATATTACAGAAAGTTACAAAATCATATTTACATTCCTTAATCTACTGTGACTCAGCTGAAAACTTAAACTAGCAGCTTGGATTTTTCAGATGATTACTAATCAGTTACTCTTAAATCATTTAGTCAAAATTAATTACTTATTAATTACAACTTCTTTAGTGACCTCTAGGTCAGGCAAAAAGCATCGTAACATGGCACATCCTTAAATCTTACACTCCATATTTACATACTGTACAAATTACCCATTGTGTGGTGTTAATCGATCCTAGGTTGGTACAATTTCAAGTCTACAATATTCCGTATACCTAATCGTTTTCCAGAGCTTGGATACTCTAAGCAATAAGCATTTGTGTGAGGTATACCAATGACTTTATATGGTCCATTATAAACAAACTTAAATTTAGAGATTTCATTGTCTATCTCGCTCGATTTCTCATGAGCTTTTACAAGTACTAAGTCTCTGATTGCAAACTTAGCAAAACGCGATTTTGCGTCATGACGACGTATGCGAGCATCGGCTTTTAGCTTCATTACTTCTCGCAAACGATCTTTTTTCACACCAATACTAATGTCAATCCGTGGAGGGAATTTGATTACCTCTTCCATTTCACTTTCTACACTTTTGTCAATGCCGAGATTCCTCACGTTACGGCAGTTCAAATTCATTCCTACGTCAATGTCATCCGGCCAGTTAACAATGTGTATAGGCTGGTATTGCCTATGCACACCGTCTCCTGCCTCGTCAAAGCTAACTACTATCGTTTTATCTAGTGACATACATATCAAAGTTTTGCTTTCGCAATTAATCACTGCACGGTACTTTAATAGCCAATCTAACCCGATAATTACTTCCGTAGTCAAGTCTGGCACGACGACAAACTCTTGTTCAAATCGTGCCCCACATATCTCGAAGTTGACAAAAATCTGTTTTGTGACCGGTTTACTGGCCTTCCCAGTAGCACCGATAATTTTCACTCCTGCTACTGGCATAACTACGATGCCAGGTCTGTCTTTCAGTAACTCAAATATTTTCCCAGATACAGCACTCAATTCTGCACCGGTGTCAATCAACACGTTTAGTTGTAGGTCATGCATATTAACAGACACTACTATCTGTCTACACTTGTCCTCGGCTGTTTCTTTATTTTCCCACAGTAAATCCTCGTCTATATCCAGGTCATTCCAGAAAAAACCATCCTGCTTTGACCCTAAATCCGGCTTATCTGGCGGCTTTTTCAGCCTCTGTTCAAATACAGTTTTAATTTCAACACGTTTGTCCTGAGGCTTAGCCTGTAGCTTCGCCTCCAATACCGAAACCTTTTCCTGTAACTCGTCAACTAGTGAGTGTTGCTTTGCTATCAATTCATTAATCGTCACCTTCGTTGATTCCACTTTGGTCAGATTAATCTCATCCGCCAATCTACCTGGAGGAATGTGTCCAGTAGTTTCTGCAATTACTTCCGCTAGATCTGCGCAACCCACACTGCTATCGTCTGACCGTATAATGTCAGCTCTAACCTCATACACGTTGTAATCTATGTGCTTTTCTACCAATCGTGTCCGGCTATCACTAAAATTTTCGCAATCTTTCTCCTTAATACTCTCGCAATGTTTAAACTGGAGGTTTGCGTCGGATGGGTCGGTTACTTCTACCACGGAAACTTTCGGTAAGGTCTGCCGGTTAGGGCCAGAACTTTCCGTTACTACTTCAACATCTAACTCCTGCGGGACGAAACACGACGAATCTTGCTCGTGCTCTCCCTTAACATCAACTATTTCTAGTAAAGTCTGCCGATTAGGGCCAGAACTTTCTATCACTTCACAAACACTATCTTCCTGCGGGACGAGACGCGGCAAATCCTGCACGCGCTCCCCATAAACACTTCTCCCATACAGACCCCTATAATCTCTTAGTTCGTCGTATAAGCGACCGAACTGCCTTAACCAGACCTCATCCCTCTCTGCATCCCCTCGCTCGATGACGGACGTGTTATCCGACATCTGATCTTCTCTCAACAATTGCGAATCATTCTTAAACTCAATCTCCAGTTCCGCTGTGGGTATTACAGCTGCCACTTTATGATCGATTTCCGGAACACTACTTAAATTGTTCTCACTGACAGCGAATGTATTTTCTACTGCCGTGTATACAGCTGATCTACTACTTGTGGGCGCACTCTTTTCTCTTAACACTGGCACACTCTCCCGCCGTTGATTATTCCATACGGAATTTTCATAACGGCGACACCTGGGTTTTCTCTTGTTATTGGGCCGCCAAAATTTCTCCACGCCCGCTCGGCCCCTCACCGGCGCGGCTAATGGTTTCCCTGTCTCGTCCCAGCAGATACGGTCCCCGGATGCTGCTGAGGCGGCTCATCACACCCTCTGGCGTTATTACTATTCTGTGAGGCCCCTATCACGTTAGTATGATACTGGTTTCTGTCATTCCTGTTATTATTTGCATTGTACCGATTGTCATTACGGCCCCAACCACTATTGTTATTGCTGCCAAGATTGCGGTATGCATTATTCCCATAGTTATCATTGTTGTGGTTGCTGTGGTACTCGTTGTTGTTACCACGGCCCCTACCACTGTCGCGATTATTGCGCCAATTGTCCTCGTCCTCAACTCTTTCCAGGAAATCATTGATTGTCCTGTGATTGCTTCCTACGTAGCGTTTTGTGTCATCTGGAAGCTTCCTGTAGAGTTCCCAGACTATTTCGGATTCCGTGCGGCGATCACGCAAATATTCCAATTTGCGGATCCAGCCCTCACAAAACTCCCTCATCGAACCGCGCGAATTCGCATCGAAAGGCCTCGATACGACAAATTCGCGCCAGACACTTTGCTGTTTTTGCTCTGACCAGTATTCAGCCAGAAACAAATTTTTAAACTCGCCAAAAGTCAGGTTCGTAATGTTGAGGTTTAAGCCCCAACGCTTGGCATCACCAGCCAGCACATCAATAACCGCATTAATTTTTCTCTCATTAGTCCATGATCTGGGTAAAACTCTTTCACAATTTTTAATGAAATCCGTCGCGTGTATACCACCTCTTTTCAAGGGGTCGAACCGCTCCTCTTTCGTCAACAATTCCGAACTATGTGCACAGATTGGCACATAGCTCTGTTTTTCGTCAAGTTTCTTTTCTAATTCCGACACTCTCGTAATTACTTGGCAAGTGGTTGTCGCAAGCGTTTCCACTTCCCTCTTTTTCCCTTCGCAGGTATTAGCCTGCTCCCTCACTTTAGTGTCTACTTCAGACACTAAAGCCTTTAAAGTTTTCACCTTCTGTTGATCCTCTTTTTTCACTAATTGAATTTGTTCCGTCACCTTATTCTCGATGATCGGAGCAACTGCTTCTCCTACACTTTTCTCGATTCTGCTAATTTCGGAATCAAAACGAGTATTTATGCTCGCAATTTCCGCCTGAACGCCTATCATTTCCTGTTTAAGATTACCGATTTCGGTATTAATTACAACAATATCTTCTTTGATTTTATCAACTTTTGTATTAACAACTCCAACGTTGTTGTTAACAACGTTAATAGCTTTGTTCTGATTGTCTAGCTTGGCCGATTGACTCTTGATTTCGTTAATCAAAACATTCAATAAATCAGTTAAATTCCCGGAAACTACCGGTTCCACTTCCGTAGCGGCTTCCTCTTTAATTGTCCCCCCGTATTCGTCATAAAGGGATTCAGGTTTGATTTTCACTTCCGATTCCGAAACATTTTCTAAAGTTTGGAATTCCATTTCTGCTCTTTGTTGCGTTTCGGCGGTCGCGTCTTTCATGCTAGCCGCCTGCCCCTGAACAATGGGTACCGCGGTGCGCGTTTCCCACTGTTCGACCGATTGTTCCGTATCCAAGTCTACCAAATTTTTGCAATTGCTGCCTTCACTCATTTTAATAATTTTCAATATAAATGCCAAATCTCAAATATAATTAGGATTACTCCCACTACTTATTCTCGCTGACGTAACGGCCTGTACGTAACCAGTACTTTGTTACGAGATTTGCACAATGCAAAATTCGTGTCCAGAACAACCTCAAATTTGAAGATTGTCTTGTCACCAGGTCGCCACGTGTAACCTCCCCCTCACTTTCCGACCTTAATGACAGTGAAAAATGAAACTGCGTGTACCTAATGGGAGTTTTGGAAAAGCAATCGTCACCGAAGTTAACCTGTCGGTAAAGAGGGAGGAAAGGGTTACATCTAGATGAACGGAAATGTGCTAATGAAACTGGTGGAAATTAATTTTGAAAAGGGGTAAAGTTAATAAAGAAAGTAAATGTGCAGCCATTACGTTAACAATTAACTAGCGGTAATTAGGTATTTGAGATTTGGGGGAAATCACGGTCGCCAGTCCTAAGGACAATTACTATAGTAACTGAAAAAGAAAGGTTATTACACATATAATTAGCACTAGAAGCGTGGCAACTGAAGGTTGACACGTGTAGTGTGAAAACTGAAAGTTTGTCAGAAGTAATAAATTTCGCTACACCCTGACTTAATTTAGCAAAAGAATTAATAAAACCGAAAAATCGAAAGTTAATTTAGTGACTGAAGTTAATAGTGAGCTTTCTTTCTGAAGCACATCGAAATTAAGTAAAATACGGTTAGTCTTGGACTACCTCAACAATCATTTCTAAAGCTACTTGAATCTACGCAATTTAGAAATAAGAGATTTAACTTTGAACTTGAATTAAATGATTCTGAACAATTAGCAATAGTAAAATTTAGTACGTACCAAGCTGAGCTGCAGTCACAGGTACGCTAAAATATGCTAACAAAACTCGCACTCTTAATTTGTGCTTATGTAATCTGAATATTGTAGCCAGCTATGAATATTTTGAAATTAAAGCAGTGAAATCGAATGGTATAATTTTAATGCTGGCGTTTAAATTTCAACGACACTCGGGTTCATTTCGGAAAAGGAAGGGACCCTGCTTGGTAATGCAATTGGGACAATGAGCAACAAAGGTTCATGCTAAGTTGCTGTTATTATAGTTACGAAAATGGTACAGTTTGAAAAGCTGAGGTCTGCCATACAGTTCTAAAACTTTACTTGCTTCCAGTCTTCCTTGATGGTTGATTGAAGGTTTGAAGCCGTCGATCGAGGAGGTGGCGACAGTCACTCATTGTCGGCCGTCACTGTTGCAGAAGCTGGATGTTGGCGCGCCTTCTTCTCGACATGGTCACCAGACGAAACGGACTCTTGATGTGCGCTAGTTAATGTTTCCCGTCCGCGACACCATGTCAGAAACTATCATCGCAAGTCGAGCGCAATTACATGCTGCCAAACCCCGAAAGCGCGGCAACTCGCGGGAGCGTCACACAACACACCTGCTCCACTCGCTACTCCCGCCAGACTTATTCTCCCAGCCTGCGCTCCACGCGGCAGAGTTAACACTACCAAAGATTCTACACACTTTGATTCTTCACATGACCTATCGACGTAATCGTTCGATAGCAGTTTTCCCTAGGCAAGACCCAGCGTAAAAATACAAATAATATTTACGAAACAAACCAATTATACATCGACATAAATGCATAAATATACAAATAGTAAAACAATTACAATATACAAAGAGACAGAAATGTCATATCTTGAGGTAACAAAGCAAGGAAAAAAATAGTACAATAGATGGAAATAGGAGGATATGCATTTCCGGCGTTACAACTTCTAAGTTGGTTTGTTGGCGTACATCTACACTTTTTCCAAAGATTGCACCTTGTAATTTAATCTTACGTAACGGAAGTGTGGGGCAATCGTTCGATTTTTTGCACTTGCTAAAAGCTGTTTCACTAATTACTGAAATGGGACTGCCAGAGTCAAGTACTGCCATAAATTTTACGTCAGTTACAGTAATGTCAATCACAGGATATGCAATGTTGTTAAGTTTTACGTCGTTTTCCTGGAGTAAGATGTCCCTAATGTCTTCCATTTTTACATAATTACTAGCTACGGCAGCTGCGTCGTCAGTTTCATAAGTACGTTTTGTGGCTGCCAGCGGTGTGAGTCATTGCCTATTGTCTCTTTGTTGGCGCGCGTCGTTATTGGGATTTGGAGACCTAACTTCTACAAATTCACTGTGACAAGAGGGCCCTGCCCTGTTTAAATCCCGCCAGTTCTGATGCAGTTCAGGTCTGTCGTTACGATCATATCGTCTGTCGTCATGTCAGTAGATTCCATAGTTTCTTTCTTGTCGGTCACGTGGTGGAGAATTTCTCCCTGAATTGTAACTGCGCGCTGGACCGTTGCGTCTAAAATTATTCTGTCTCCCTTGATAATAATTATTTTGGTTCCCATATTGTCTGTTTCTCTGATTGTCTCTGTGATAGTCATTACCGCGGAGAGGTGATCTTTCCCTGTAATTATTACTACTTAGCCAACGGTTGTCATACGGGTGGTGTCTGCTTCGGTCACGATTTACATTGAAAGAATAACCTTGTCGTATATTATTTCTGTCATCGCGGAATTGTGACGGATGTGATCTGTAATTGTTTTGCTCCTGTTTTCGTGTTCCGCAATTGTCAGTGTCAATTTCCAGTTCTTGTAACAGTCCCTGAAAAGCTTCAATGTCGTCTTTGCAACATCCTGCTAAAATAATATGTCTCAAATGTTCAGGCAGTTTGATTAAGCAAATGCGGATGAGTTCTGAGGGGCTGTATGGGTTTGACAGGTACTGATTCTTGTGCAACATGTCTTCAAAATATTTCACAAGACTGGAAAATTCAGATTGTTCGAAATGTTTCATCATTATGATGCTATGTTTTACTCGGTCTTGTGTAGCTTGAGACCAATATGCTGAGAGGAACGCATGGTAAAATTCTCCTTCACTGTGACAATCGTGAATGACCGATCGCATTCTTTCAGCTGGTTCATTCTCCAAGTAGCCACACATAAATTCTAACCTGTGCTCCAATGACCAGTTGGGAGGGAAACAATGAGAGAATTGATGGAGCGATGCTTGTGGATGAATGTCGTTGGCAGAATTCTTAAACGTTTTGAATTTACGTGTAGTAATGAACAGCTTATAGTCAAAATCATCGTGTCAGCGAGTAGCATATCGGTCATTGTTACGTCGTGTCGGCGGTTCCATCTCAAAATTCGGTGTACCTTGCCAATTTCTTTCATAATTTCCGAAGTGCCCTGAGTTATTATTTTGTGGCTGTTCCGTATTTCTATGTCCCTCTTCCCGTATTGGAGCGCGAGTGGCCTCTGAAATACGTAATTCTTGTATTACCTGTGTCAGCTGATCTTGTACTTCCCGGATTTCTCTTTGGTGTTGCGTATTAATTTGATTCTGATTTTGTTTGAATTTCCTAATTTGTTCGCACTCTTCTGTGTCAGTGATGGCTACAGGTCTTGTGTCATTCAGATCATCATCTACCTTTGTAGATAAGTTAGTGACCTGATCCGAAAGTTCGGCTACTTTCTCCGATAGTGAACACATTTCCTTAGTGTGTTTTTCTGAACCAAGTTTCAGAGTGTCCATTTGTGTTGAAATCGAATCTACTGTGTCCTTTAAGTTTTCCTGAGTTTTTGCAAGTTGTGTAACCGAATCGGTAGATGGAACTGAGTCAATTTTAGCCCACAAGGTCTCATGATATTCATGAACAATGATTTGCAGTTCTTTTATGGCTGCTTCGTGATTCTGTAATGCATTTTCATGCCGCAAAAAAATAGGTTGAAAATGCTCACAAATTTGTGTTTTTGCGTCATTACATACTTTTTGACATTTCGATTCAATGTTATGTAACTCAGTAGTTAAATCTTCACATGTCTGTTCAAGTGTGGTGTTTAACTTCCGAAGATTTTGTTCCATTGTGTCTAACTTTTGAAGATTTTGTTCCATTGTGTCTAACTTTTGAAGCTTTTGCTGTGTTTGTCTCTGATTTTGTTCCATTGTGTCTAACTTTTGAAGATTTTGTCCCATTTGTTGCATTAATTGTAATAACAATGCATTAGTGTCTGGAATCTGTTCCTCTACGCTTTTCGGCAGTGCATTTGCACCAGCAACATTCACATTTTGACAAGCAGAAAATGTGTCTTGACTTATTTGAGAAAACGGTGAGGACGGAAAACCTGAATCTACAGTATTTGTAAAATTGTGTCCTGTCATTTCGGATTCCTGAGGCGAGCTGTTGCCGAGCGATCGATCGATAATGCTTCCCTGTTCACTAATTGTTTCACTGCCTGTGCCATTGTTTGCCGCCCGCTCCATTTCCCTATGCACAATTACCAAATTACTATGTTGAACATTAGTTAATTCATTACACGGTGGCGCTAACACACTGCTTTCGTCTTCACTGTCATTTCTCAGTTTACTTTGGAGCCTAGTATTACGTTTTTCACACGCCATTATTGTCACAATATTTCACAAGACAACACAGAAAAACACAATTTGAAGAGCCAAAATAGGGGAACACATTAACATAGCACTGAAAATAATATCTAGTTAATTGCAAGCGCAGCTGCGAAATACTTGGTGCAAATCTACATGCATGCCACAACTGTTTTACTGTACAACAATGAAAGAATGCAATTACAAAGGAGATTCTCTCTACAATTACGCAATAGCAATAAACAAAATCTACACTAATTACACAAACTACAAGAAAAAATCAGAAGATTCCAGTGAGGTATTCTTGGCTAAGGGTCGACATATGAAACGTCCCCTTTGAAAAATTATACATGACTGTCGTTAAACTGACACACAATATTTTTAGCGCAACGCAATCTGACTTTCAAATCCCTACAAAAAAATGGCCCTGACTAACATTAACCTATACCTTTCACAAATCACTTACCTCACAAAAATCTTCGTTACTCAAGCTACAGCAAAACAGCGAGCGCCACTACTGCCAGCTAAATAACAGATTCAAACTACAGAAGGCACTAACTACTAGTAGGCATAGTTAGCAAATGAAAGATTTTAATAGAGAACAAACATTGTATTTACCTTAATAGTCATAATATATGTAGCAGTTCATAACATCCATTCTTACAAATATCAAAACTCCGCCATTTCTCTCCCCTCATCCACCACTGCTGGCGGCTCACCTCCAACTGCGCAACGCTACGCGCTGTTCACATCCAGCTGCCGCTGCCCAACACTAGAACGGTAGACAACAATGCAAACTAGCCACAGACTGCATACAGCACAGCCAGTGATTTTCATATAGAGCGCTACGTAACGTTGCCAATAAGAAAACATAAACAGCCTACTTACATAAAGAAAACATAAACAGCCTACTTACAAAGCTATCGGCTCGTAGTTCATGGCAGTTGCGTACATGTGAGAAGACATCTGGCGCTACGTACATTGGAAGACCCACCAAGGATTTGTCGAATCACCTCCATTTTAGAGGTGGTCAGCATGTTTTCGCTCATCGTTGTACGTCTCGTCTAGTGCAGATTATTGTGGTAAGAGCGTGTAGAAATGGCACTGTTCCTGATAAAACGAAATGGTGACACACAACTTTCAAACAGGACAATTGTGTTAAGTTCCAGTCTGGTCGCCGTAGACAGCGCCAGGGCCTTCATTTTGTGAGACACTACGGATGTATTTGGAACTGACATTCAGAGTTTTTCATTCAGCCTTGTGAAAGGCAGCTGTACCCCACAAAGGCTCCCTCCCCCCAACCCCAATTGTCGGCGAAATGTTGGTGACGAAAATTTCTTCCATCAGCGAGAGTCGAACCTACTACCTAAGGCTCGAGGGCAATCACACTAGCGTGCGTTAGGGAAGTCGGTTACGGAAGGGTGAATGCGAACGACGATGAATAAAATTTTCGAAAGAAACTTTCGACAGTAACAAGCCGCGGGAATTACAAGTTAACCGGGCAGGAATAGGCCAGAATATGGCAAAAGGCGGGGGAGCTGGCGACGACGACACCAGGATACTACCCAGAATGGCTACCTCACGAATTCCCCTATTGTTACTGAAGCGCGCAGGACTCACATTAAATATGAATTATAAAAACTAAATATAAATTTGCAGTCAGCGTAGTGTAGGCAGTCTCCTTAGTAGATCTGTTACATTTTCTAAGTGTCCTGCCAATAAAGCACAGTCTTTGGTTAGCCTTCCCCACAACATTTTCTGTATTCCTTTCACGGAACATATCGTAATTGTAATTCCTAGGTATTTAGTTGAGTATACGACCTTTAGATTGGAGTGATTTATCGTGTAACCGAAGTTTAACGCATTCCTTTTAGCACTCATGTGGATGACTCACACTTTTCGTTATTTAGCGCGAATTGCCAATTTTTGCACCACACAAATATCTTTTCTAAACCGTTTTGCAGTTGGTTTTCATCTTCTCATAACTTTACTAGACGATAAACGACAACATCATCTACAAACAATCTAAGACGGCTGTTCAGATTGTCTCATAAATCCGTTATATAGATAAGGAACGTCGAAGGGCCCATAACACTACCTTATGGAACGCCAGAAATAACTTCTGTTTTACTCGATGACTTTCCGTCAGTTACTACTAACTGAGACCTCTCTGACAGAAAATCACTGATACAGTCACATAACTGAGACAATATTCCATAAGCACGCAATTTCACTACAAGCCGCTTGTGTGGTACACTGTCAAAAGCCTTCTGGAAATCTAGAAATACGGTATCAATTTGAAATCCCCTGTCAATAGCACTCAACACTTAGTGTGAGTAAAGAGCTGGTTGTGTTTCACAAGAACGTTTTCTAAATCGATGTTGAGTCTGTGTCAATAGACCGTTCTGTTCGAGGTAATGCATAATGTTGAAATACAATATATGTTCCAAAATCCTGCTGCATTACGACGTTAATGATATCGGCCTGTAATTTAGTGGATTACTCCTACTTCGTTTGTACAACCTACGTTATCGATTGATAGTGTATTCTTCTATTCTTTATTAAAGATAGTCGGATAGTGTCTGGCAGTACGTGAGGTAACTGTAGGCGTTTGATTTCTCGAGAAATACGTTTGGCGGGGCTGGCAATTTCACTGACGAAGAGTATATCCACGCGGGCCGAAGGGCGCCATTAACTTTACGCAGTCTGTAAAAGGTGACCCCGACACCAGATACGACAGCGTTCGCCGAAGCCTGTTGTGTGTACTGGACAGGGCGAGAGGAGGCCCGTCGCGAGTCGGCACAATGCGGACAGCGGGTAACGCCGCGGTCGTACGGACGGCTGCAGAGGAGTCAGTATCCTGGACGAGAAGACCGCTGGTCCCACGTTGCTACCGCATTTTTCTGCGGCGAGGGCATTTTGAAGTACAGTTTTAGGTCCCGGCAGTCGAGCAACACTGAGCCTCGGGCGGAGAATGCAGAGAAGGCGGTGCCAGTCTGTCGACAGAGGTGCAATATTTTGGTGGACACGATGCAGGCTCTGTTGAAACTACAAGTACACTACTGGCCATTAAAATTGCTACACCACGAAGATGACGTGCTACAGACGCGAAATTTAACCGACAAGAAGAAGATGCTGTGATATGCAAATGATTAGCTTTTCAGAGCATTCACACAAGGTTGACACCAGTGGCGACACCTACAACGTGCTGACATGAGGAGTTTCCAACCGATTTCTCATACACAGACAGCAGTTGACCGGCGTTGCCTGGTGAAACGTTATTGTGATGCCTCGTACAAGGAGGAGAAATGCGTACCATTACGTTTCCGACTTTGATAAAGGTCGGATTGTAGCCTGCCGCGATTGCGGTTTATCGTATCGCGACATTGCTGCTCGCGTTGGTCGAGATCCAATGACTGTTAGCAGACTATGGAAACGTTGGATTCAGGAGGGTAATACGGAACGCCGTGCTGGATCCCAACTGCCTCGTATCACTAGCAGTCGACATGACAGGCACCGTATCCGCATGGCTGTAACGGATCGTGCAGCCACGTCTCGATCCCTGAGTCAACAGATGGGGACGTTTCCAAGACAACAACCGTCTGCACGAACAGTTCGACGACGTTTGCAGCAGCATGGACTATCAGCTCGGAGACCATGGCTGCGGTTACCCTTGACGGTGCATCACAGACAGGAGCGCCTGCGATGGTGTACTCAACGACGTACCTGGGTACACGAATGGCAAAACGTCGTTTTTTCGGATGAATCCAGGTTCTCTTTACAGCATCATGATGGTCGCATCCGTGTTTGGCGACATCGCGGTGAACGCACATTGGAAGCGTGTATTCGACATCGCCATACTGGCGTATCACCCGGCGTGATGGTATGGGGTGCCATTGGTTACACGTGTCGGTCACCTCTTGTCCGCATTGACGGCGCTTTGAACAATGGACGCTACATTTCAGATGTATTACGATCCGTGGCTCTACCCTTCATTCGATCCCTGCGAAACCCAACATTTCAGCAGGATAATCCACGACCGCATGTTGCAGGTCCTGCACGGGCCTTTCTGGATACAGGAAATGTGCGACTCCTGCCCTGGCCAGCACATTTCCCAGATCTCTCACTAATTGAAAACGTCTGGTCAATGGTGGCCGAGCAACCGGCTCGTCACAATACGCCAGTCACTGCTCTTGATGAACTGTGGTATCGTGTTTTGAAGCTGCATGGGCAGCTGTACCTGTACACGCCATCCAAGCTCTGTTTGACTCAATGCCCAGGCGTATCAAGGCCATTATTAGGGCCAGAGGTGGTTGTTCTGGGTACTGATTTCTCAGGATCTATGCACCCAAATTGCGTGAAAATGTAATCACATGTCAGTTCTAGTATATTTGTCCAATGAATACCTGTTTATCATCTGCATTTCTTCTTGGTGCAGCAATTTTAATGGCCAGTAGTGTATCTGTGGCTCTACGTCCGTGGTCGTCAAACTGCGGCCCGCAGGCCGCATGCGGCCCAAATCAAGTATTCGTGTAGCCCGCGATTCTCAGCCGTATTTTATAGCAATTGCATGGGGGCTTTATTAAATAAAAAAAATGCAAATATTTTTAGTAGCTGTAAGTCTGATTACGCAAGTCTCGTAAACGGCTGGCCCTGACTAGTATTAGTACGCAATCTGACTGCATAGAACAACAACAGAGAATGAAATGAAAATTTCAGTTAATACAATTAATTAATTAAGTCCCCAGCAACTATAAAACCTACGAAACCAACAAAGCACAAGTGTAGCTGTTCTGTATGTGGTAGTATGACCCAACGCACATCTGGCACGGTTCTTCTTCAACAAGACAAGAATTTTTAAATACCAATTATACTGACGTGATAAAAGAAAATTAGAAATACTATAATTGTGCAAGAAAACCAAAATTGCACTCTAATACAAGAACACAAGCCAGATGCTTTGTTGACTGAACCTGTAATGATGCATTATTTAGGTCACTGAAATAATAAAAGAATAAAAGAAAATACCTCCATATATATTGACGAAATGCACTCTGACCATTACAATATCTCCATTAGAACAACATCTGCTATCTCTCCCATCAAACCACTGCATAAAACATGGAACAACACTCTCCACTACCACATATCCACTCCGAGTTCACGACAAACAGTGTCCACCACAACTTCTCGGCGAGAACTGCCTGCCGCTACGTCTCAATAAGCACTGCCAGTGGAGGCGGCGGAACAATACTCTCTGGCGCGATCTTTGGCGCTGTGGCTCAGTGTAGCCACCTTTCACAATATGCATCCGACAAATAACAACCTAATCCAAAACGTCAACTAACGATAAGAGCTGTGGTTTTCCTGCTTAGTAACAAAAAATACTTACACAGTCAGTTACGGTTTTAAGATGTGCTTAATTTTAATCTATGTTGATAAATTCATCCATGAGCAAAGTAAAGTTGGCCGCTTAACTCAGGGGTATAGGGGTCAAGTAGCGCGGCCACTGCTGTGTGACAGCAGTAAACGATTGTTTTCCAGTACCGATAACTCAAGCGTGAGAGCGTCTCGTAGCGATCAGCTGCTACGGCATGAATTTTGAGACGGAAGTAACATGGATTTGTGAATGCATGCTAAAGAAACGGTCATCTTCAAATGTGGTACTTACTTGCAGTGAGGAACATTACATTAAAGATCTTATAATGCAGTGCAATGAGTAGAAGAAAACTGACATTCAAATCATATGTCATAGTGTCTTATATTGAATAATGCTTTGAAACATAAGTACAGTTACTTTTATTAACCAATTGACCATCCGTTCACACAGACAACACAAGACTTAGTTAGGCAAAACTGTGCTACGACTTTGGGGTCGCTGAGGGTGCAACAATCTGAAATAGAACAGCTGACACGAAGTGGTCTGAATGGTGCCGATTTTTAACGATCAGTACGTGGGGGACAGCTGTCAACTTATCGCGCCCTTACCACAACTAGTCTACTAGACGCTTCCAACTTACCGATTTGTATAGTTTACCAATTAATAATAAGATTGGTACATATGCGGCCCGAGGTGTCGTTCCTCAATGTTAATACTGGCACTCGAGCAAAAATCTTTGACTATCACTGCGTCTATGCTCTCTCCAGAACAAGCCGGGCGAGGTGTGAGGATTCTGTTAGTGTGAGACTGCAACTTTCGCGTCCCAAAAATACCTGTAGTTGGCCTCTCATATATATAAAGCAGATAGGAATTTTAGAAGGGTCGTAAGAAACAAGTCGTAAGAAACAACATGCTAACACCCACCTTAGAGACACCGACAAGACAGAGTCAAAACACATTCCTTTCTCCAGATTAGGCTCAAAAATGGTTCAAATGGCTCTGAGCACTATGCGACTTAACTTCTAAGGTCATCAGTCCCCTAGAACTTAGAACTACTTAAACCTAACTAACCTAAGGACATCATACACATCCATGCCCGAGGCAGGATTCGAACCTGCGACCGTAGCGGTTGCGCGGTTCCAGACTGTAGCGTCTAGAACCGCTCGGCCACCCTGGCCGGCTCCAGCTTAGGCCTCTGGGCGTGAACAGGCGGGAATTTCATTGCTCATCCTGGTCTGACATAGTATTTTGGAAAATTATTGAGAAGTGGGAGGACGCTCCAAGAGAGGTGACACTTCTCATTGGATGGCTGGCCGTGAGAGGCTAGGATTAGCTCTCGAAGAAAGGGCGAATGTTACGAGGGAAGACAGGAGGAACTAAGGCGACAATTCGCCCGTTGCTACTGAGAGAAACATTTCGAATTCTACCCGCAGAATTTGGTGTGAGAAGCCGTCATTTCTCTTTGCAGTTTGCAGTTCCAACTGGAACGTGATGTAAAGTTTGAGTTAGGTAGCTTTCGAGGATTCACAACATCGTCCGACACAGCAGACGACGGCAGCAGCAATGGCAGACAACACAATGACGTCGTTAAAAAAGATGGTGAGATCTGCAATCGACTTCGGCGTGTATAGGTCGCAGTGTACTCAGTAAATGTTAAGAGTATTAATGAGTAGGAGGAAGACGCACTTCTGGCGTGCATAATTTTAATAACTCAGATTTTGGCAATCACTGTCATCAGACTGCGGAAACGGATCAGTGTGCTAATACTGTAGTAATGAACCTACCGATTCTTTGTTTTGAATCTTGGTCAACCTTGGTTACTTGTGTTTCATGTTCTTGTGATAATTTTTCAATGATTACGATCCGTGTTCGTGTTATACTTCAGTGCAACTACTGCACTCGTACTGCGTGAGGATTTGTAATAAACAATAGAATTTGTGGTAACTTTGGCTTTCATTACATACCTACCTCACCTGGTCACAAAATTAAATTACATTGTCATTATTCCACCACGCTTTTGAAGTCTGCAGGGCCATAATTTAGGGTTAATAATAAAACGTCCCCTTAGAAAAATTTCTGAATTACTGTACTGATAAACCTCTACGTTATTTGATTTTCAAACAGCTGAACAAAACTGAGCGTACTCAGACATTACTCTCTTTATCTATTCTGATCAACACTAAACTGACACACAATATTTTTAGCGCAACGCAATCTGACTTTCAAAAATCGCTACAAAATAATGGCCTTGACTAACAATAACCTATACCGTTCATGAATCACTTACCTCACAAAAATCTTCGTTACTCAAAGTATCAATTACAGCGAGCGCCAATACTGCCAGCAAAATAAAAGATTCTAACTACTGAAGGCACTAACTACAGATAGGCACAGTCTGCAAATGAAAGATTTTGATAGAGAACAAACAATGTATTTACCTTAATAATGTTCAAAAGTCATAATATATATATCAGTTCATGATATCCAGTATTACAAATTTACTCTTTCTGGCGGACACACGTCCTGATCGTCTGCCAATCTCTCCCCACATCCACCACTGATGGCGGCTCACATTACTCATTCATCCAGATCTCTGAGAGCATTGCTATTTATTCTTTAGCTAGTGTAGTTGATATAACCCTTTTCCACTTTTGTGTTGGATGAGACAGCATCTGCTTCATCACACACATATTTCACAAATTTCTTACACATCTGATTTCGTGCCCATTAATTAAAAATCCTCAAAACATTCCCTGCTCCCGACCAAACTGCATCTAATTACTTATCTTGACCATGTCATTTGACTCCAGTTCCCTTTTACGAACGTATCCTAAAATTACAGTGGTTGTAATATCTGTCTCTGTTCACTACCACGGGTGCATACCTATTGAATGTCAGCAACTAGGCACTAATGTATCCTACTTACTTATAAAATGGCCTTAATACTTGCATAGTGAAACGTAACTGGAATATACCAAAGATAAAATAGGACTTTATTCATTCCACAATAGTAAAGCAATAGCTGTTCACTTTCATTGGACCGTAGTTCAGTCACAGTTTGAACGTATTCAATGAGCCTAACTGATTGTGGGTTCTTATACATTGCAGCATAGGAGATTCAAAGTAAGGGATGATATTTTAGGGTAGTAAATATGAATTTAGAATAGAAATAATAGTATGAGGTTAACAAGCATTAAAAGTAGATGCAGTTAGCATTCTTAGTTCACCAATTTGCCTAATTTGATTTTCGACGAAAAAAGTGGTTATCCCGTACGCGCGCTGTAGTAAAACTAGCAGCACGCAATGTATAAGAACTTTAACTTTGCTGCCTTGATCTCTGACCGCTGACGTCATCAACCGCTAGACGTGCATCGTGAACCGCGGGCTCAAGGATGCAACAGATTGATAAAAATTTACTATACTGAGTGCCATGATGACTATTTAACAACAGCATGATGTACTATATACTGGCACGGTGGGCGGTTTAGGGGGTGGGTTGGTAGGTCCTACCCGTAGCCGAGCGGAGAAAATCCCCGACCCAGCCGCGAATCGAAACCGGGCCCGTAGGACGGCAATCCGTAACGCTGACCTCTCAGCTACCGGGGCGGACGATTTCTCAAAGAGACTGCAAGACTTTGGACGACTGAAGAGTGATTCCAATTTATTTGTCAGGCCGTTTTCGCTTTTGGATGCTGATGCACCTCATTACTTCCAGCTTCAGCTGATAGGACCTAGCTCAACGGACTGTTTGCCCACAACATAATGTTAAATGCCAGAATGTAAGGCCTTTTGTAGTTGTGATCACCATATTAGCACTAGCTAATGCACTTATTTAATTTAGTAATAAAGCTCTTGCTGTGACACAAAAAAACGGTCGGGCGAGTCACAGCTATCCGAACCTCACTGCCGCTCCAACCCGACTAACTTCTGCCGCGTCCCAACAGTCTGAGTGCCAGGTGCGAACTCCACTCCTGGCTCTTTGCAACTCACTGCCAGATACGAACTCCCCTTTCCAGCACACGACAACCGGGAAGCAATAGCAGTCCTGCAAAGATAATACGCCGGGGCATATATCCATAAGCGCTGCTGCTGCCGCTCACGGGCAGGCAAGGCAGCAACATTCAGACTCCGCGGCAGCGCCGAGTACACGCTGTGTTATCTCCATGTTATAAGGCCTGTGTAAACTCCGCGGCACGGCCCTAGTAATTTTAAGGGCCGTACTCGCGAAGCGTATGTGCCGATTGCGCAACCGCTGCGGCAGCCGCTACAGGCGCGCGCTTAAGACTCTATGCGCTGTAGGGGGGGGGGGGGGGGGGGGGGGGGGGCTGCGCCCCCCCCCCTGACCCACCCTGCCAAAAAAAAACTTCCTGCATAACGCGTTCGCCCGGGCTACGCTACAGGTCAATGTGTCTTGTAAATCAATAACTTTATTTATGAAAATATACAGTACAGTCACCAACCAATTTAATGTACTCACACACACCTTTTCCTTTTATCCAAATGAACACTGATTCATTTACATTTATTTTTCTCTTACTACGTGTATACAAGGATAAGGCAGAGGTAGACATATATGAGGACTTTCCAAAATCTTTATTAGCTAATTCTACAATATGGTAAGTGCGGTAGGCGATGATGTCTCTGTCGACGAAACTTTCGAGGCCAGGTACGTTGGGCACACCAGTACCACCATGTACAATGGCCACTGTAAGCCAACCATTCCCTTGTGAGAATGTATCATTGTTGTCTATACTGAAGTTAATTTTGCAACCATGAAAGATACATGGACCATCGACAAGTGCTGTTGAAGCAATGTTTTTGATGGCATTTTTCTTCTTGTCTGCGGCTGAAGTGGTTAACTCAATGTTTTCGATTGTTTTGTAAACTGTTCTTCGCGCGCAGATTGAGTTAACCACTTCAGCCGACATGCAAGAAGGCTTTTCGCCGGCAGTGCCGATAGCCCAATAGCCAAGGTAACTAGCTCGGAATGGGAGAACCCGGGTTCGAATCTCGAAGAAACCTAGCAGATGTTATTCTTTTCGTTTGTATTTTTCCATATCTCAATTGATAGGGATATGAGGGTTAATAACGTAAGTAAATCAATAAGGAATGATAATAATAAGGTAGGCAAACTAATTTCCCAAACGCCGTGAGTTAGTAAAGTATTAAACTTTTAAGCCTTGTCACATGAAAACAACTCCGAGTAAGAGTGCTGCGAATTCCTCACGAGGGATCACAGATAGCCAACCGCGCGACGCTTGTTTACAGCGAGGCACGGGACAGAATTCACGCGTTAATGCACGAGAGTTAAGTTGCCCCGGTTGCCTCTTCGTCATATCATAGTTGTGAACCTGGAAGAGTGAAGGTGTCCAGCACGAGCCTTATAGAAGTCAATCGGAAAGAGTTGTTTTCCGTCATTAGGCTGCCGCGAACCTCGTGGATACATGTAGTGATCGTTAGAGCGCCGAATAAAATACGTTTTGTGAATGAATATAGTGATATAGTGTCCTTCCGTAAATAACGTATGACGAGTACTGTATGTAGTTTGTAGTAATCAGCTCGTCTTTTTATGCTGTAGTAACTAGTTATTGTTTGTTGTGTCATATCTTTCGAGATTCGAAACCGGGTTCTTCGAGTCCCAGCCAGTTACCTTGGCAGGTGCGCTATCAGCGCTGTCACCGAATAGCGTTTACCGTGTGGGTACAGAAGCGGCAGTTATATAAGTTTCTTTCCTCGATTTCTGGAAAAGTTTGCATTTGGGGATCCCATACCCGATGATGAAAAATGCTCTATTTACAATTATATACCGATCCCTCCAATTTTGAGTCGATTGCTCTTCACAACCTTTAGGGGTGATTTTCTCAAAAACGTGGGGGTGTTGACCCAAAGTAACTTAGATTCCTTCGTTTTAGGTTGTCCACAAGCGACCTGCCAAATTTGAGCCGAATCCGTTGGCCGTGTCTGAGGCCTTCCCCTTGTGAGCTCAGTTCCCATTACTTAGTGATATGCTTAAAGATTGTAATGAATAATGTTAGTAATTGCCAGAAGAGATCACCTACCCACTACTAATTCCTTCTTTCACTGGTGAAAGTTTTTCAAGTAGTTTTCCCCATATCTCAGTTGAGTACATGATCAGCCAACCCGTATCGGCCCGGCCAGTGGCCCAATGTTAAGGATACTCCTATGGGGACTGCGGGCCTGCCTTTTCAGAGGCCAGCGCAAGCTGCCGCCAGCGCTAGAGGCAGGGGTGGCGACGGCCTCACACCTTCATGTCAATTTCCCATAATGCTCTGCCTGACATGGGTCCATAATTGCATTCACTGAAACATCTAACACGGTATCACGAACACCTGCACTCACAGGGACTCCCTATTTTTGCTAGTAGAGACACTCGGGCAAAAAACGAAAAAAAACTTCAAAGGAACTTTGTTTTTCGCCGAGCAGTCGTTTTCCAGAATGCTATGCAACGGGAAATCAGTGACAGATAAACATCTTAGCATACCGCGAGAAGCGGCTGGCCTGCTTTCTGAAAAATTCCTTTATCTTTGCAGAGCGCTGGGCTGGCTGGGTTTCATCGCTTTATGCGAGGTGGACGACTTCTGGTCTAAACAGTTGTAAGAGGTCTCCTCACGGAGTAACCTAAACAAATAGCAGAGCTGGTGAAGACAAGACATAAATTTTCGAGAAATGTAAATGTGGAGGTGACGTCACTGGCTAAAACGCCGAATTGACTGAAGACTAGCTCAGTACTGTTAAAGAACTGCAAGCTTGGGTGTGTAATAATTGGTTAATCTCGCAAAACTATCACATAGAGGGAAGATTGTTGACTAACTAACAAACACATCATTGGCCACCACTGTGATGAGCCGTTCTCACTGGCACACAAGAATTGTGCAGATTTGTAGAGTGAAAAATGAACTCTCTTCCCAAAAGAGAACACTTGGCGTTCAAGGTACAGTAAACTCTTTTGTTTCTGATACTGTAGGCAACACGTCTGTTCGAGATTCATTAGACAACATTTTGTGTTCACATATGGTACAGCAGACTTTGGGTTGGACATGATAAGGAGACCTGTTCGAGGTACAGTGGAGAACCTCTTTGGTTCAAGGAGCGGTAGAGCGGACTTTGGCTTGGGAGAGAACACTTGACTTAAGAGACTGCACCTGGAGATCCGAAGAGCAGAAATGTTATAATTCACAGCAGGTCGCGGTATCCACTACGCTTCACGCTTCTGTGAGCTGAACATGCTGAGAGGTTGCAGCTTAGGCGAGAATTTACGTACATCTGTAGGTATGGTGCTAGGATTAGCCTATTTTCAGAAACCAATACTTTTGCTAGTAGATGAAGGATCGCTATGACTGCACAACCACCATGGAGTTACCTTCCCATAGTTCATTACTAGATTACGGTTTTGTACCTGTCGCCTCAAATATCCAACCTTTGCCGAGGTACACACGCGCTAGATTTGTATTGTCCCATGTTAACAACTGATAGTTTTGTTATTCTCTGCATTGATTCTAATCGGAATGATCCTGTAATAATTTCTTGTTAATGTCTATCAGCAAGGGACTGTATAATAAACAGGAATAAATAAGGAGCACTGTTTTGTTTCGCAATTAGATGAACACGCTGTTTGTTATCTCGTAAGAGTTACAGCACCCACGTCTCGTATTTGTCGGGGTTATCTTCGTCCTGTTAGTTATCCGCTGCTTGACGCCTTCTTCATTAGTTGCACATGAGTCCATTGGGAGCAGTCCGACTATCGGCCAGTACAATCCATGTGGATCACTCTGACATCCACAGGGGTCGGAGGCTCAGCCGAAACCTCACAGCACGCTATCGCTATAGCAATTTCGGCCCTACAGATATTTTCACGTGACTCATTATTATCCTACAGTAAATAGTCACAACGTATGTCATAGTAAACGTCGAGAACATCACATACAACACCTGACTATACAGCGAACATCATGTCAACGCCACAAGTATGGTGCAGCATTAGCTCCTAGTTCAACTGTTAGCTAATACTGGTTCGACATACATGTGGCATTGACATGATGTTCGCTGTATAGTCAGGTGTTGTATGTGATGTTCTCGACATTTACTTTGACATGCGTTGTGACTATTTACTGTAGGATAATAATGAGTCACGTGAAAATATGTTGCATGTGATACTCTTGTCCGCTTGCTTAGCTGAGTGGTAACGTACATGCCTCTCGTGCAAGCGGGCACGGGTTCGATTCCCGACCGAGCTGGAGATTTTCTCCGCTCGTGGACTGGGTGTTATGTTGTCATCGTCATTTCATCCTCATCACCGGCGCTCAAGTCGTCCAATGTGGCGTCGACTGAAATAAGACTTGCACTTGGCGGCCGAACTTCCCCACACGGCGCCTCCCAGCCAACGATGCCATACGCTCATTTCCATTCTTTTTTGGCGATATTCTTGACATTTACTACAGCATGCATCTACATCTACTTCTACACGTGTACACTTAAAATCACTATGAAATGCATAGCAGAGGGTACTTACTGTACCAGTTACTAAGGCTTCTTTCTGTACCTTTCACGTATGGATTGCGGTAAGGATGATTTTTTATATTCGTCTGTGCACGATATAATTAGTCTAATCTTGTCCTTACAATTCCTAAAGGAGTAATACTTAGGAGGCTGTAGTATATTCATAGATTCATTATTTAATGCTGGTTCTTGAAACTTTGCAAGTGGGCTTTCGCGGGATTGTCTATCAGTTCAGCTTCTTCAGTATATCCGTAAAACTCTCCCATGGTTCAAATAAACATGTGGCCATTCATGCTGTCCTTCTCTGTATGCCTCCAGTACCTCTGTTCGTCCTGTTTGGTATGCGTATAGGTTACATGAATGTTTTTATCAGATTTTTAGACTAATCGTATTTCCCTAATATACCGCCAGTAAGCCGAAGTCTGATACCTGCTTTGCCTGCAGCTTAGTCTATGTGATCGTTCCACTCCATATCCCTGAATCAGATATTTGTATGAGCTGACGTATTTCAGTTGTGAAACGTTGGTATTATTGCCATAGGATACTACATTTTTTCGTTTTGTGAAGTGAACAGTTTTAAATTTCCGAACATTTCAAGAAAGCTGCAAATTCTTGCATCACTTTCAAATCTTTACAAAATCCGACAGAATGTTGGTGCAGCTTTTTCAGGCAGTACTTATTTATAGATAACTGCACCATCTGTAAAGAGTCTCAGGTTACAATTAATATTAACAGCCAGCGTATTAATATACAATAGGAACAGCAAGAGTCCCAGTACACTATCCTGAGGCGCACCCGAAGTTACTTCTACACCTGTGTGACTATTTTCTGTAGTGACAATAATGACTCACTTGAAAATGGCCATAGAGCCAAAATTGAAGGAGTGCCCACAAGGAAATAAAAGAACAGTTAAACCGTCGGCACTGTCATCATATAGGCAGTTCTAAGAAGCTGGGACGCCCATGGACGCACTAATGACCTAAGGTTGCCTCGGAGTGAAAGGACTGGGCAAAATGAAGACTGGACATGATTCGTATTAAGATTTTTATTAACACTCCTCAGGAAAGGTAACTTTACCAATTAGGGCAACAGGAGCTTGACATATTAAGACAAAATCATCCAATTAGATAAAACAGTTTAAGATCTGTTATTGTTAATTGACAAAACAATCTCTTCAGAGGTTATTTTCCTTTGTTAAAAGGATGAACATTTAAGTACAAACCTCAAGAGTGCCCCAAATAACGATGTTTTATAACAAGTATAACACGATAGGCAAACAGTCTTCAAAACAGACAGGCAATAATTACCTTTGGAATCTGTTTGACTAAAATACAACCAATACTTCAGATTTACCTAGAAGAAGTTCATTAAAAGGAATCAAAAATAATCAAAGCTGCTCGATATGAAACCACCAAGCATCGGGCAATGTGATCTGGACGAACGGACCTCAAATTACTTATGGCAGGCCCGATACGCTGCTTACCACACTCCTTTTCCAAGCAACTATGGGAACACGCCCCAAGACACAAACACACAATGATAGCCTGATGAACAGAGAAGTAACTTTTAAGGAAAACGTGTAAAAACTTATGACATCGGATTACAGACTGGCAGCGTAGACAAAACGGTTGTAATAAGTCGCTGAAAGATGATGAGGTAACTGGCCAAGGCAACCATACCCCACTTATATTTGATTGTAAAGAAATTCAGCGGCCAACTGAGATTTAGTTTCAGATCACGCCATGAAGCGGAAACGGTAAGTACTTAACCGTCGCGAGGGACGGAAGTCATAGGTGAAAGGAAGACACGAACGGTTGGCTGATTAACCTTACCTACGTTAAACACAAGCTTGACGTTGGAAGTGTTGTTGTTGTTGTGGTCTTCAGTCCTGAGACTGGTTTGATGCAGCTCTCCATGCTACTCTATCCTGTGCAAGCTCCTTCATCTCCCAGTATCTACTGCAACCTACATCCTTCTGAATCTGCTTAGTGTATTCATCTCTTGGTCTCCCTCTACGATTCCTACCCTCCACACTGCCCTCCAATGCTAAATATGTGATCCCTTGATGCCGCAAAACATGTCCTACCAACCGATCCCTTCTTCTAGTCAAGTTGTGCCACAAACTTCTCTTCTCCCCAATCCTATTCAATACCTCCTCATTAGTTACGTGATCTACCCACCTTATCTTCAGCATTCTTCTGTAGCACCACATTTCGAAAGCTTCTATTCTCTTCTTGTCCAAACTAGTTATCGTCCATGTTTCACTTCCATACATGGCTACACTCCATACAAATACTTTCAGAAACGACTTCCTGACACTTAAATCTATACTCGATGTTAACAAATTCCTCTTCTTGAGAAACGCTTTCCTTGCCATTGCCAGTCTACATTTTATATCCTCTCTACTTCGACCATCATCGGTTATTTTACTCCCTAAATAGCAAAACTCCTTTACTACTTTAAGTGTCTCATTTCCTAATCTAATTCCCTCAGCATCACCCGACTTAATTTGACTACATTCCATTATCCTCGTTTTGCTTTTGTTGATGTTCATCTTATATCCTCCTTTCAAGACACTGTCCATTCCGTTCAACTGCTCTTCCAAGTCCTTTGCTGTCTCTGACAGCATTACAATGTCATCGGCGAACCTCAAAGTTTTTACTTCTTCTCCATGAATTTTAATACCTACTCCGAATTTTTCTTTTGTTTCCTTTACTGCTTGCTCAATATACAGATTGAATAACATCGGGGATAGGCTACAACCCTGTCTTACTCCCTTCCCAACCACTGCTTCCCTTTCATGTCCCTCGACTCTTATAACTGCCATCTGGTTTCTGTACAAACTGTAAATAGCCTTTCGCTCCCTGTATTTTACCCCTGCCACCTTCAGAATTTGAAAGAGGGTATTCCAGTTAACATTGTCAAAAGCTTTCTCTAAGTCTACAAATGCTAGAAACGTAGGTTTGCCTTTTCTTAATCTTTCTTCTAAGATAAGTCGTAAGGTCAGTATTGCCTCACGTGTTCCAACATTTCTACGGAATCCAAACTGATCTTCCCCGAGCTCGGCTTCTACCAGTTTTTCCATTCGTCTGTAAAGAATTCGCGTTAGTATTTTGCAGCTGTGACTTATTAAACTGATAGTTCGGTAATTTTCACATCTGTCAACACCTGCTTTCTTTGGGATTGGAATTATTATATTCTTCTTGAAGTCTGAGGGTATTTCGCCTGTCTCATACATCGTGCTCACCAGATGGTAGAGTTTTGTCATGACTGGCTCTCCCGAGGCCATCAGTAGTTCAAATGGAATGTTGTCTACTCCCGGGGCCTTGTTTCGACTCAGGTCTTTCAGTGCTCTGTCAAACTCTTCACGCAGTATCTTATCTCCCATTTCGTCTTCATCTACATCCTCTTCCATTTCCATAATATTGTCCTCTAGTACCTCGCCCTTGTATAAACCCTCTATATACTCCTTCCACCTTTCTGCCTTCCCTTCTTTGCTTAGAACTGGGTTGCCATCTGAGCTCTTGATATTCATACAAGTGGTTCTCTTCTCTCCAAAGGTCTCTTTAATTTTCCTGTAGGCAGTATCTATCTTACCCCTAGTGAGACAAGCCTCTACAGCCTTACATTTGTCCTCTAGCCATCCCTGCTTAGCCATTTTGCACTTCCTGTCGATCTCATTTTTGAGACGTTTGTATTCCTTTTTGCTTGCTTCATTTACTGCATTTTTATATTTTCTCCTTTCATCAATTAAATTCAATATTTCTTCTGTTACCCAAGGATAGCCCACCAAAATACACGCAACAAAATTTGCCCCCGTAAGACGCATAAGCATGCTGTTAAGCAGATGCGTGGATGACGACGACCCACCGCCGGTCTCGAAATATGGTAGCCCAGAGGAGGAATATGTTTTCTCCCGTTTGCGGTGTCCGTCCTTGTGTCCCGAGGACGCTGAGCCAGACGAACTTGGAAGTCACACGGGCGGCAGAACAAACGGCCGGCCCGTTGTCCACAAATCTGCGCTGCCTGCACTGCTTCACTCACTGCCTCTAACGGAAAACGGACTCCACACCGCTCGCGGCAAAACGTGCCACGCCCCATTCAAACCAAAGGTCGTATTCCAGGAGATGTTGCGCAAGCTGCCGATCGCGTAACGGTTCAGGACAAAAATGGCAATATTATCAAGAAAACAACGTAAATGATCTTCAGTTATAAAATGTTAACCACTCAGTTTTCTGAATGATTCGTAGCGATATCCAATACTATAACTCCCAAATCCATCAAAAATAAGCGAAAAGTATATCTAATAAAAAAAAGAAACAGATAAAAATTCGCTTGGCGCCTTCCTGAGAAACAATCTCCGCCCCTTCCAAATTAACAATGTAACTGTAGACCAGATGTGGCATGAATTCAAAGAAATACTATCCATATCATTTGAGAGTTTTATACCAAATAAATTAGCAAACGACGTATATGATCCCTCACGGTACACTAAACAAGTCAGAACACTCTTGCAGAGACAACGATAAAAGGGTGCTAAATTTAAACGAACGCAAAATTCCCATGACTGGCAATCATTTACAGAAGCTCGATATTTAGCGCGGACTTCAATCCGAGATGCTTATAGTAATTTCCACAACGAAACCTTGCCTCGAAACCTGGCAGAAAATTTGAAGATATTCTGGTCGTGTCAGAAGTATGCTAGGGGAAAGACACAATCAGTGCCTTTTCTGCGCGATAGAAATGGAATTACTATGGATGACAGTGCTGGTAAAGCAGAATTACTAAACACAGCCTTCCGAAATTCCTTCACAAAAGAAGACGAAGTAAATTTTCCCGAATTCGAATAAAGAACAGATGCCAACATGAGCAACTTACAAGCAGATATTTTCGGAGTAAGTGAAGCAACTTAAATCACATGAAAGCAAGTCTTCCGGTCCAGACCGTTTATCAACTAGATTCCTTTCAGAGTAAGCTGATGCAATGGCGCCATACTTAACAATCATATATAACCGATTCCTTGACGAAAGATCCGTACCCAAAGACTGGAAAGTTGCACAGGTAACATCAATATTCAAGAAATGTAATATGAATAATCAACTAAATTACAGGCTCATATTATTAACGTCGTAATGCAGCAGGTATTTGGAACATATACAGGGTTATTACAAATGATTGAAGCGATTTCACAGCTCTACAATAACTTTATTATTTGAGATATTTTCACAATGCTTTGCACACACATACAAAAACTCAAAAAGTTTTTTTAGACATTCACAAATGTTCGATATGTGCCCCTTTAGTGATTCGGCAGACATCAAGCCGATAATCAAGTTCCTCCCACACTCGGCGCAGCATGTCCCCATCAATGAGTTCGAAAGCATCGTTGATGCGAGCTCGCAGTTCTGGCACGTTTCTTGGTAGAGGAGGTTGAAACACTGAATCTTTCACGTAACCCCACAGAAAGAAATCGCATGGGGTTAAGTCGGGAGAGCGTGGAGGCCATGACATGAATTGCTGATCATGATATCCACCACTACCGATCCATCGGTTTTCCAATCTCCTGTTTAAGAAATGCCGAACATCATGATGGAAGTGCGGTGGAGCACCATCCTGTTGAAAGATGAAGTCGGCGCTGTCGGTCTCCAGTTGTGGCATGAGCCAATTTTCCAGCATGTCCAGATACACGTGTTCAACCGTTTCTTCGCTCACTGCAGGCCGACCCGTTGATTTCCCCTTACAGAGGCATCCAGAAGCTTTAAACTGCGCATACAATCGCCGAATGGAGTTAGCAGTTGGTGGATCTTTGTTGAACTTCGTCCTGAAGTGTCGTTGCACTGTTATGACTGACTGATGTGGGTGCATTTCAAGCACGACATACGCTTTCTCGGCTCCTGTCGCCATTTTGTCTCACTGCGCTCTCGAGCGCTCTGGCGGCAGAAACCTGATGTGCGGCTTCAGCCGAACAAAACTTCATGAGTTTTTCTACGTATCTGTAGTGTGTCGTAACCATATGTCAATGAATGGAGCTATAGTGAATTTATGAAATCGCTTCAATCATTTGTAATAGCCCTGTATTGCGTTCTACCATAATGAATTACCGCGCAGGGAACGGCCTATTCACACATAGTCAACACGGGTTTAGAAAACATGATTGTTGCGAAACAAAGCTAGCTCTTTGTTCACCCGAAGTGTTCAGTGCGATTAACAAGGGTAGGCCTTTCACACCGTACCTCCCTAGCTGCCTGTCATCAGATTACGTGCTTATGGAATATTGTCTCAGTTATGAGAGTGGATGCGTCATTTTCTATCAGAGAGATCACAGTTCGTAGTAACTGACGGAAGATCATCGAGTGAAACAGAAGTGATTTATGGCGTTCTTCAAGGTTGTGTTATAGGCCCTCTGCTGTTTCTTATCTATATAAACAATTTGGGAGACAATCTGAGCAGTCGTCTTAGGTTGTTTGCAGATGATGCCTGTCGTCTATCTTCAAGCAAAGTCATCGAAAGATCAAAATAAATTGAAAAACGACTCGTATATATGTACGGCGCGACCCTAAATAATGAAAAATGTCAGGTGATCCATATAACTGCGGAAAGGAATCTGCTAAACTTCGGTTACACGATAAATCAATCAATTCTAAAGGTCTTAAATTCAGCCGAAGACATAGGAATAACAGTTACGAACAACTTGAAATGGTAGAAACACATAGAAACTGTTGTGGGGAAGGCGAACTAAAGACGATTTTATTGCCAGAACACGTAGAATATGATCTACTAAAGAGACTGCCTGCACTACGCTTGTTCGTCCTCTTTTGGAGTACTGCTGCGTAGTTTGGGATTCTTACCAGATATGATCAACGGAGTACAGCGAAGAAGTTCAAAAAAGAGCAGCACGTTTTGTGTTATCGAGAAATAGGTATTTGGTGTGGACATCATTAAAGCAAAGGCGTTCCTCTTTGCGGCGGGATCTTCTCACAAATTTCAATCACCAACTTTCCGCTCCGAATGCGAAAATATTTTGTTGACATCGGCGTACACAGGGAAAAAGGAGTACCATAATAAAATAAGAAAATGAGAGCTCGCACGGAAAGATATACGTGTTCGTTTTTTTCGCAAGTTGTTCGAGAGTGGAAGAATACAGAATTATTGTCAAGGTGGTTCAATGAACACTCTGCCAGACATTTACGTGTGATCTGGAGAGTAGCCATGTATAAGTAGCAGTTGTGGATATATCCCTACTCTTTTTAGATTCCTTCGCCACGCAGTGGAGGCTGTAATAATCTGTACGTGAGTCATTCCGGCGGGTGTTCACATGTTCGTGGAAGTTGGAGGGCTTATCACGCCGCATAACAACGATAAGGGGACGCGGAACGGTGTGGCCTCATTGTGTCAACATGTGCTTCAGTGCGAATTCTAGGTATGTGCTTTACTCACAGAGAAGCGCACACACATGCGTGTTTGTTTAATGTGGTGTCGTGAGTGCGTGTACTAGGTACGTTACAAAAATAACGGGAATTTTGAATTAATTTTTTTATTCGTGTACATCAGAGCGACCACCTTCGCAACAGTACCTATTAGTATTATGTATTAATGCCAACGCTTTCTCCAGTCCCTGAAACACTACAGGAACTCAGTCTTTGGGATAGCTTTCAGCTCCGTCTAGAACGCGTGTCTAATCTCTTCTACATTTGTAGAACGATTGAAAGGTCTCTGTTGGTTTCCTTTCATGTTAATTTCTTAAATCTGTTGTCATTTACGGCATACATTCCACTTCTAAATTTACTGTGGTATTTCTGACTCTATCTGGGAGGAGACTGAGCAGTGGAACGTGTTACTTTTACACATAAACAAGAACGATCTGTCACACTACTACACTTTAAAACACAACTTATATGTAATTCATGTCACACAGTCTTATATGGAACCTACATCCGCTTTCTTTTATATAGTGTATATGATAAGATACTGTCATCTCCCTTCCCTTCTATGTGAAAGAATGAATGAGCAAATGTATTTCTAGTTGCATGATTGATGGTAGCAGACAAGCCTGTCTGCTAGAGAACAGTCCGACCAACGTCGGAACAGATAGCTACGCTTTCTAAAAGCAAAGAGATTTCTATTCTTGGTATGGCCCTTTCCGTCCCTTTTCATGTTGGTATAGGAAGCTGCCTCTCTGGTCACTTCCGATTGTATCTGTGGGGCACCCTCGGTAGGGGCCCACACCAGTCTGTCCGCGGCGAGCGTCTGAAGTGGTAAGATCTCCGGCTAAGTGCGTCTCTGCTAAGTCCATAGGACAATGCATTTCTTAAGTTCAGCCTAACTGAAAATTTAATCACCTTTGTTTCAGGTTTAGATCTAAAATATCTTATGTTATCTTAAATTGCAACACAGTGTAATTCGAGTGTGAAGTTCAGAATATCTTCCAGTAGTTGCTTTGTCACTACTTTGTGAGCAAAGTGGAACCATGTGTTGATGATCTGTAACTCTAACTAAGATCATCAGTCTTAAATGCGAATGTGCGTGATATTATAACATCTCATCTTGACAATATTTTTCAATATAGAAATTTTTTTATGTTCAACCCACGTGGGGTGTACTTCGTGAGACCAGTACCTTGTGATTATATAATTGTTTGACCCATCAGGTTATAGTATGACGATAGTAACCAGTTCGAGGTTTTTCTTTTGTAAATTGCGTTTCGATGTAATTTATTTTAATTATCAAAATTATTGTGGAGTTACACTCTTTGTGTAAACCAAGTTGACCACGTGAAGCATGTGGTGTAACCATCAAAGTAGCCCTCAGCTATTCTTTTCGAGAAGATTTCACAGACAATTAGTATGAATTTAGTACACACCAGTGTGTGGTAATTTCATGATGGACAGGATTGCACTACGACCATAACTTCTTTGGGTGAAAATTGAATCGGTTGGTTGTAGCTAATTTCCTCTTGCATATGTTTCAACGTTCTTTGTGTGTTATTTTATGAATGAAGTGTTGTATGCAGTCTCCCAATCTTGGCTCCATATTTGATGTGTTCCATAAGATTACAAACTCACATTTCCACAATCCTAAATAAGGCACCAGTTTAGTTATGAATCAAGTTTAATATGCTGAAATTTTAACGGAACAATGATCAATGTTAAAATAAACGTCCATATATAAACTGATTTATTTCTTTTTATTTAAATTCTCTTTTTATATATATATATATCACCAGTTGTCGTAAGATGACTATTAAAAGATTATAATTAATGTTAGTCTGGTTGGCAATTTGGTAAACTAGACTGGATACCTGATGAAAGAGTTTGCTCAGTAATGCAAGAATAACTTCCCGAGATAGCTCACAGCTTTTAACCAGCTTTTATTATTTTGAACATCAGCACCGCTTTCAGAACGACTTAATGCATCAACATTACACGATTTCTTCATCTTTTGGAAGAGAAAAAGTCACGAGGGACCATGTCTGGTGAATATGGAGGTTGGGACAGCATTACAGTATTGTTTTTGGGCTACAGTTCACGAACAAGTACCAGGCACGTTATTGTGAATAGCAGAGTAATCATGTAGATGTAGATGTAGGTGCATTATCCTGGTGCGAAAGCCATGAATAGTTTCGTCACAAATCCATGCGTTCTTTTCGGATTGCTTCACATAAATGGCGTTGAACTTGTAAGTAGTTCTCGTTACTGATCGTTCGACCTTGCAGCAAGAACTCATGATGTACTATGTTGTTAAAATCGAAGAAGACAATGAGCATAACCTTCACATTAGACCGCACTTGTCGAGCTTCTTTAGGTCTTGCGATCAAAAAGGTTCCCGTTAGGACGATGGGGTCTTAGTTTCGAAGTGATATCCGAAGTCCATGTTTTTTCACCTGTTGTGGCACGTTTCAGTTGTTCTGCAGCGTTGTTGACTTAACCTGCATTAGCCGCCGTTTTTCTTTCAAATTGAACAATTTTGGAACAAATTTTATACGCAAAACACCCGGAAAATTCTATAGCCTGAACCAGTTTATATGGCAACACCATCAGCGACTTCTCTGAGGGTTATTCGACGATCGTTCATAATCATTTTCTTTCATTGTTTCCCGATTCCATCGGTTGATCATGCGTGACTTTTTTCATTCTCAGTGTGTTCGCGGTATTCTTCGAGGCGCTTATATCACAAGTAAACCCTCGTTTTGCTCATAGCAGACTCACCAAGAGCAATATTTCATATTTCTAAACCTCTACTGCACTATCATTCCTTTCATACAGCAAAAGTTTGTACAAATTCTCTGCTCCATTGTTCTACAAAACATGTTCTCTCTGATACTACCAAAAATATGTAACATTCTTGGCAGCTGATCTCTGACTAAACATCCGATATGGCTAAAACTGCACCGATACTTTTCAGACATGTTTACCAACACAACAACGCAAAAGCATCAGGCCATAAGTTACAACATTCCCATTACTTTTTGAACACATCTCACGTGTGAGAGGAATGAGAAGGGGACAAGTTGGGTGGAGCAATATGCGGCTAGTAAGAACTGGGCAACTGTTTCTGCCATCGCGACCCGAGCTGGGGTTACTCCATTGGCCAACGGATTCCGATTACCGCATCCAGGAACCTCAGCCGTGGAGCTGCGCTGTTTGTAAGAACTGGTATGCTAATTTAAAGATACAGTACGAGTTACACGGTACACTGAAACTATTAATGTTGTCGAAATATAGGAGAGAAAATGTGACCTATCCAACGAACTTGGCATTGGATCCTTTCGACATTTGCGGTAGAAGGTGGTAGTACAGTTTTCATGGTTTTTTGAATTTGTTTTAGGAAAGCATTTGGACATTCATTCTCGTAAGTCTTTTTTTTTATTCTTTTGAGACTGACAATGGTCGTACTTGGTATCTCCCACTCTTGAGCTGTACACGCGGCGAACGCCTTTCCTCCAACATAACCATAATCCTCCCTATCACATGGTGGTTGAAAGGAAGTGGCTATTGCTAATATTTTCCAAAATAATTGGTGTGTTTTATTGTAACGACATTTATTATGATCAGTATAATATCACAAATTTATTTTAAAGTGGGAATTCCTTTGAGGCGTCAGTATTTCCCACCAACTTCTAGTCGTTTGGGAATGTGCCCAATCGACTTCAAGTGGAACTCATGTGCCACATTGGTGAGAACATGGCGGATACGAGCTTCCGCTCAGTGTTGTCCAGGTGCTGCGAGCTGCGCTGTTATATGTACGCGATGCCTGGACTACAACCAGACTGCGAACTATTGCTGGTCTCATGGTGATGTTTATGAAAGATTACCTGACAATCCCAGCTTTCCCTGTGTATTCATTTTGCCAATTTTCTATTAGAAATGAATCAAAAATATGAATTCTGTATGTAGTATAATCCCGAAAAAATTTCATTACCATGTATCCGTGGAAACACCTGAAACAGTAAAACAGTTGTACAAAGATATGTGCATGACGTGCACGCTACGGTCGCAGGTTCGAATCCTGCCTCGGGCATGGATGTGTGTGATGTCCTTAGGTTAGTTAGGTTTAAGTAGTTCTAAGTTATAGGGGACTGATGACCTCAGAAGTTAAGCCCCATAGTGCTCAGAGCCATTTCAACCATGATGTACAACTCTATAATTACAGTATTTAAATTATGAAACGTAATACGTAAAATACAAATTCTTTGTAATGTTTATTTAACTCAGAATTTGATTATAAACAGTATTTCTAGTTACAAGTTCTTGAGTGAGCCCATCCTTGAGCAAGCGACATAAAGTTGTCTATGAGGAAAACAGGAGACGTCAAATCCACTCTGTAGTGTTTGACACACTGCCCCTACGGCCTGTAATGGCAAATGCAAGTCTCACTGGAAACTGCGGTCTCTTGAAGTGAAAGGGGCGCAGCTGTTTCGCTTGTCTACAGTGCGATTCTGTAAACGTCTCTGTGCCAACATCTCTTTATGGTTCTACAGACAAGTTTTGTTTTCACCTACAGCAGTTTGAGCTTCGCAGTTGAAAGCTGTCAAAAGCGCTTTCAGTTGTCAAGGATTTCCTTACGTTGATTTGACTGTAGGACTGTCTTAGTAGTAAAGAGTATTGTAGATGTATTAAAACTTCATGCATGATACGGAATTTTTTCACGTGTCTCAGCTTATGAAGTCATATTTCCTGATCTATGAGTGATGCAATGACATAATTTTGTAGGTACTTTCGAGGCGTATGTAGATACTGTCTGCAAAATGTGTTTGGAAATTTGTGGTAAGGTCTTATGGGACCAAACTGCTGAGGTCATCGGTCTCTAAGCTTACGCACTACTTAATCTAACTCAAACTAAATTACGCTAAGGACAACACACACACCCATGCCCGAGAGAGGGCTCGAACCTCCAACGGCGGAAGCCGAGCGGACCGTGACAAGGCGTTTTCAGACCGCGCGTTTACCCCGCGCGGCCAAAATGTATTCGGATAGGTTTGATAACAAAGAAGTAATAAATACGTCTTGCACAAAGCAGCCGTTTTTCACGCAGCTCAGTATTTATGAAGTCTATCTCCCGCACTATGTGTGGTACCTTGACATAATTTTGCAGGTGAATTTAGCAGCACATACAGATACTGTCTGCGAAATTTATTGCGAAGAGAGTTACTAGCACAGAAGTAGTAAATTAGAATATCATTCATATGTGGCAGTTTTTCACGCATCTCAGTGTTAATTACTTCATATCTTTTGAACTGTGGTAGATCTGTGGTTCTTACCCCCATAGCGATTGTTTCCTTGACCGTAAGGGATATGTGTAGCAAGCGTACAGAAGTTTAGGAGGAGATGTGGAACATACACATATACACTCCTGGAAATTGAAATAAGAACACCGTGAATTCATTGTCCCAGGAAGAGGAAACTTTATTGACACATTCCTGGGGTCAGATACATCACATGATCACACTGACAGAACCACAGGCACATAGACACAGGCAACAGAGCATGCACAATGTCGGCACTAGTACAGTGTATATCCACCTTTCGCAGCAATGCAGGCTGCTATTCTCCCATGGAGACGATCGTAGAGATGCTGGATGTAGTCCTGTGGAACGGCTTGCCATGCCATTTCCACCTGGCGCCTCAGTTGGACCAGCGTTCGTGCTGGACGTGCAGACCGCGTGAGACGACGCTTCATCCAGTCCCAAACATGCTCAATGGGGGACAGATCCGGAGATGTTGCTGGCCAGGGTGGTTGACTTACACCTTCTAGAGCACGATGGGTGGCACGGGATACATGCGGACGTGCATTGTCCTGTTGGAACAGCAAGTTCCCTTGCCGGTCTAGGAATGGTAGAACGATGGGTTCGATGACGGTTTGGATGTACCGTGCACTATTCAGTGTCCCCTCGACGATCACCAGTGGTGTACGGCCAGTGTAGGAGATCGCTCCCCACACCATGATGCCGGGTGTTGGCCCTGTGTGCCTCGGGCGTATGCAGTCCTGATTGTGGCGCTCACCTGCACGGCGCCAAACACGCATACGACCATCATTGGCACCAAGGCAGAAGCGACTCTCATCGCTGAAGACGACACGTCTCCTTTCGTCCCTCCATTCACGCCTGTCGCGACACCACTGGAGGCGGGCTGCACGATGTTGGGGCGTGAGCGGAAGACGGCCTAACGGTGTGCGGGACCGTAGCCCAGCTTCATGGAGACGGTTGCGAATGGTCCTCGCCGATACCCCAGGAGCAACAGTGTCCCTAATTTGCTGGGAAGTGGCGGTGCGGTCCCCTACGGCACTGCATAGGATCCTACGGTCTTGGCGTGCATTCGTGCGTCGCTGCGGTCCGGTTCCAGGTCGACGGGCACGTGCACCTTCCGCCGACCACTGGCGACAACATCGATGTACTGTGGAGACCTCACGCCCCACGTGTTGAGCAATTCGGCGGTACGTCCACCCGGCCTCCCGCATGCCCACTATACGCCCTCGCTCAAAGTCCGTCAACTGCACATACGGTTCACGTCCACGCTGTCGCGGCATGCTACCAGTGTTAAAGACTGCGATGGAGCTCCGTTTGCCACGGCAAACTGGCTGACACTGACGGCGGCGGTGCACAAATGCTGCGCAGCTAGCGCCATTCGACGGCCAACACCGCGGTTCCTGGTGTGTCCGCTGTGCCGTGCGTGTGATCATTGCTTGTACAGCCCTCTCGCAGTGTCCGGAGCAAGTATGGTGGGTCTGACACACCGGTGTCAATGTGTTCTTTTTTCCATTTCCAGGAGTGTACATATACACATTTTTATAATTGATGTGGTTTGGAGGGTTCAACTCCCAACGCTCACTACGCTTTTTGACGCATTTTTGGTTTTTAGAGCCCACATTGATATTCCGTGTAAAGTACATTCGTGAGATGAAACAGGATGAGACTAGTATCGTGGTGCAAACGCTAAGTTCTTGGGACAGCGCAATTAAGAAGTTTATCGCTCTAAAGACTTTGGTAAACCTATTAGAAAGGGGCGGAGGTTAAAATTTAAACAAGGCTATTGGTCTGGCACTCAATTTATTAAGATCTCACCGCCCATCGTATCCACCAGAGCTGGGAAACGCCAAGAGCATATGTTTTACGGAATATCAGCGCGGGCTCGGAAAACAAACGAGCATCAAAGCGCTTGGTGGATGTCGACCTCACAATGAACTATAAAGAGCGGCGCGATAACAACAATAGTTCACGGTCTTGTGGTCTGGTTGGAGTCCAGGCAGCCGTTACACGTAACAGCACAAGCAGCGGCTGAAGAGGAAGAACGGATCGGCAGTTGAAGTATTTGGCATAAAATAAACACACCTTTGCTGAAAAGCTAGAAGTAAAGCACTAAACTGACTACGTGCTCACATAGATGGTAATTAAGCTACTCCAGAGTAGCTTTGCAGTGTAAGAGCTGTAGCTGTCTCTAATCAAAGGAAGGATATCAACAATTGTAATCCACACACAAAAACTTGTTAATACACCTTTCAGGTTTCAGAATTACTACGAATATACTTTTACTACAAATAAAATTTCAAGTACAAAGGGAAACTGTAAGAATACGCACTCGTGTCGTGCCGAATCATAATATTTGCTCAAATATGTACGTGGTGAACATAATTAAGGCTCTGAAGTAATGTTAAAAATTTTCAAATTCACTAACGTATTGTGCTGTGGTATTCCGTTACCCCGCTTGTCTGACCGGTTGTGCTGTCTTCCGCAGTAACCGCTAGAGGTTAAAATGAAAGGCTGCAGTAAATAAAGGCGAGTATAAGCAATACACAGAGATTTTAAAACTGCGTTTCTGATTTGTGCAAAATAAAAATTTTAATTCCAACGTTTCTGTCTACGGCAGTTTGGACGTTCGATGCTAAAACCATTGGAAGACTGCATTGTTTAGCAAGCCATAAAAACATACATACAGGGACTTATTAGTTGCGTGGGGTACAATCGCTCTTTCCCTGTGGTACTGGATTTTAAATGTTGACCGTAAAGGATAAAATAAGCAAACAAAGAAAGCGCCATTATATCAATGACGCGAGCTGTAATAAAATCTGCGCAACTAGTCACTGTCGATCCGTTGTTAATAAGATGAGGCGTTACTGTGAGAAGAAACTTAAAAATGATTAACGCCTATCTTGGCTTTGTAATAAAAGAATTCTTCAAAAATTACATCGAACTTCGCAATGTAAAATTTAAAGTGAAGGCAAGTTTTTGCATCGGCCATGTGATGTGCATTTAAGGCTGTTACAATGGCAGCTGATCAATGGCATCACCGTGTTAAGACGACCAATTTGATTCAAGCTCTCTGACAAAATTGCTGACGAAACATTTAGGACAAGGAATGTGTATAATTAATAACTAATTGCAATATGCATCTCACTACGATTCTAATTAACATAAGATATACAGTAAAAAAATAGGAGCACCTTCTGTCTAATGTGCAATCAGGAGGCACGCCATGAGAAAAAAGACAGCAAACAAATTACAGGTGAAAAGTGAAAAAAAATGTGTGTGAAATCTTAAGGGACTTAACTGCGAAGGTCATCAGTCCCTAAACTTACACACTACTTAACCTAAATTATCCTAAGGACAAACACACACACCCATGCCCCAGGGATGACTCGAACGTCCGTCATGAGTAGCCACACAGTACATGACTGCAGCACCTTAGACCGCTCATGAAAAGTTGTAAATTGTCTGGTTGACTCTTCGTAGACATTTCGCGCCTTTATTTAGTTGAGAGAACATCGATTATGGTGTGCGCATGTAGCAGGTGAAAGACGGGTGGAAGACACATTTACTGGTTCTCTTGATACGAGAAACCCCTTAGTTGACTTTGTTAACCATAGTAGATTTGGAATCTGTTACATCACCGACATCAGTATTTGCGAGTGGAAATATCAGTTTCCTCTATTTTTTTTGAGTTTTTATGTTAAGTTAATTGCAGATGGGATAAGTTTCTAGTTACTCAGTGGTTTACAGCACGCTCCACCTTGCTGAAGTTTCGAGTTTCTAGAGAAATAATTTCGAATCTATATCTTTGGAATTATTCTGTGTTAGCGATACTGTTATGCAAGAGATATTGCTGAGTACTTGACATAGAGAAGTATTGCGTGAATGGTATAATATTATGGAAAACAATGTGAAAATACATGTGTTCTTGTAATCCCAGAGTGTGGAGATAGGTGTAGAAAGCAAGCAAGCAAGCAGGTTGGGGCCAGAAACAGTGATGCCTTTGTGCCAAGGGGAAATGAGCACTTTGTACAACAGTTTGGAGAGTGACTTCGGTCCACTAAGGGCACTCTGGTCATCCATTGGGTCCATCAGCTTTGGTGGATGACCACCCTACCTCACAGGAAATATCTAGTGCTGTGAGGAGTATATGTGGTGAATGTGCTTATGCTGTCTGTTTTCTCAGTATATGTACGAATGTCTGGCGGTCAATAACTATATGCATGATGCAAAAGGGGCGATTTTGTATGGCGCAGGATATGAATTTCGTGTTTACCATATCGATATGGTTTGTGGAGATCGGTTTCACGCTCTAATATTCAAGGTTCCATCGTCCATGGCAGAGCAGTGTAATTGGGGAAGTGACTTTCCACACTTGACAAACTGTAGGCCACTTTTGCAGGGTTTAACTGTCAGAGCAATATGGCGATCTGTACAAAATAATATTGCTGCTGAAAGTACTGCCTGCAGAATAGGATGGAGGACAATGCTCCCGCACCAGCACCATCAGTAATTTGGAGGGTAAATTCAGTAAGAGCCGATCAGAATGCTCCATTCATGCACAAGGCATCGCTTGTTCTGGGACATAGGAGCCTCTACATACAGTGAGAACGTTTGCATTTCAGAGATGTTTGTTGAAAGCAGGGCTTAACAGTTTCCAGGAAGGGTAACACTTGATGGCCAGTGTGCCACATTAGGACCATTAGCAGGAATGCATTCAGCATTATTCTGGGCTATTTTCGTAAACAGGTTCTGTTAGGACAAAAGAATTTTCATTCAGACAAGCTGAGACATTACAAAAGCTCCTACAAAAGCGACCATTAACTTTTTCTATGGCACTTTACAATTTCCAAGAGGTAGACTTGACTCTTATTTACACAGCCATGTGACCTTAGTATAACACTGAGAACCTTTTAGTTGCACCTGGGATGGTGAGTCGCAACACAAACATTTCACAGTGATGCGTCAGCCACACTGAGCAGATAAACATGTGCACAGCTAGACACATCTTGCGTGTCCCATTAGGATCGCTAGGAACTATGCACCCTGTTCTAGTCTGGGAAGCATTGCAGCAGATTGCTATAGTGCATTCAGAGAGAGAGACGTGGCTGTTATTTGCATATGCATGTGACGTCAGTGTAAGATTGAGAACCTTTTAGCTGCATCTATGAGGGTGAGTCAATCGGCAATTAGGTGTTCGCTGGAATGCATGTGGAAAGGCATCGCACCAGCAGTGGTAAAGACGTGTGTACAACCCAGTGGTGTCTTGCGTATGACAGCGCTATGAGGAAGCCATCCAACATGCATGCCTTGGGGCCTTTGTAGGGAAGAGTTCACTGATACTTCACGGTTGACGATAGTTCGAAAGCGTTTTTTACGTGCAATGAGTGTTTGTGCACTGTATTATTTTCGGCTGTTTAAGCACTGTGAGCGTGTTTGCATAGCATTACGACTTATTTTCGTTTCTCTTGCATTATTTTTGTGAGCAGGTGCGCAGGCTGTGCAATGCGTAATTTTGACCGTTGACGATTAGCAAGCGTTTTTCAGGGCCTTTTACATGCATTATTTTGACAGTTCACGAGTTGTTTACATCTCTGCACATCAGTGTACTGCATTATTTCTGTGATTTACAAGTAGTTTGCAGGTCTGTAGGCTATTACTGTGACCCCACGCACGCCATAGTGAGTTTTTTTTGTATCAGTGTAATAAATAAACTGCATGAAACCCGTCCCTAAATAAATTGTGTGCATTATTTACAATTAGTGAGCGTGTCTGCAGACCGTTTTACATTCATTATTTTGACAACTTACGAGTTGTTTTCGTGTCTCTACATCAGTCTACTGAATTATTTCGGTGATTTACGAGTAGTTTGCATGTCTGTAGACTATTTACTGTGACCCCAAGCAAGTTACTGCGAGTGTTTTGTATCAGTCTAATAAATGAACAACGTGAAATCCGTCCCTAAATAAATTGTTCCTAAATAAATAAAAGACACTCCTTCATCGCACCAGCAGCCCAAGCACAGGCTGATTTCTTTTCCCGCCATTTTCCTCCAAACCGCCATGGGGCAGCACCTTGTACTAAGTCAGTTGGACTCTGAACCTCATGGTGAACACCCTGGATGGAGCTACTGCCTCAAACTGTTTAAATAAAGACTTAAATCCATCCTGTCCAGGAGCCCAGCACAAGCTGAGTCTTTTCCCATCAATTCCAAGGAAGAGTTGGCGGTCGGACGAGTTAGGTTAGTGGAGTTGGGCCAAGTGACCTACTTCTCCGCCATTTTCTTAAGTTAGTGGAGGTAGGCGAAGTGACCTTTTTTCGCAGCCAAAATTGTAACTTCTCACCATTTTCTGGAGGAGTGAGCGGGGGGGGGGGGGAATGGAGGGGAGGGATTAAGTTAGTGGAGGTAGCCCAGTTGACCTATTTTCCCGCTAAATTTGAACTTCCCACCATGACGTCATTGCAATGTTGCCAGATCTATCACCGCCATCTTGAAAAAAATGGTCCCACTACTTAGTAAGTCACGAAGTTTAGTCAGCTGGTGTTCAAAAAAAGGAAATTTCGTAACAAGTTTACTGATTTTTTTTCTCGGCGATTCCATGTGTCTGAATTTGAATTTCACGTTTCCTACCTTGTTGGGGATCGGCTTCACAATGAAAAACGCAAAAAACCACAAAACTTGCACACATTTTCGTTTTTTGTTTATATCACGAATTTTCGAAGATGACCAGTCTCTACAAAACGGAAGTAGAAACAGTTTCCTATAAAATTCAATAGTCAGGTTTGATTTTTTGACCTGACTGCGCTAGAGCCCGCTGAAAAGCAGCTACTTTTGATCGTTCTGCGGAAACGTCAAGAACGCCCATTCCCATCCACTACAACTCGATAATATTCGTGTTGTCAACAAAACCCCTACACTATAGAAAAAGTGCATTCGGTTTCCTACAATTGACGGATGTGACATTCAATTTTCTCATAATGGGTGAGGCAGCAAAAGCAAAATTACGGAAAGATGTTATCTGCACCCTACACCTATCCATTTCTCATCGGTTTTATGCTTTCCGTATATTACGCTTAAAAGGGATGGTTTTGAATGAACTGATGGGAAGGTATCTTTGACGAAAACATTAACAAATTATATTTGCAACATATTGGGTACATGATACTGAACATAAAAGAGAATATGAAATATGTATGTATTGAAACAGATTTGTCATGAAGTAACTGAACGTTGAGCCCAGGATTGGGTCATCACTTCCGCTAGGTACTCCATATGCAACAGAAAAAAGCATTTGTTGATTGAGTATGTGTACAATAGACAAATAAATTGTAAAATGAACTATCGATCTATGGAGAAATACCAGCCTGTAGTTATTAACCCAGCCATTCTGTTTCAACGGATTGTCGTTGCAAAACAATCGACGAAGAAGCAGAAGAATCTTAACCTAATAATTGGCTCCACATTCCCAAGCTTTGTTCGATAAGGGTGAAATGCAAAAAGGCACAAAATCTGCTTCGTACAAAGCTTTTAAACTTCTCCTAGAAACCGCGGTGTTTTTATGCTATTGCGACGTAAAGTCAAGCGTCGAAACGCCAGTTGGAAACGAGAGAGCAGAGGGGGCTGAAAAGAAGACGTCAGCCAATTACACGCTGACCGATAACGCGACGGCAGCGACCTCTATGCGAAGAGGACATAGGCACCGCGCCGACTGGTCGCGGTCTACTTCTACAACAGCATCAACATTGGGCACTTCAAGAACAGAGACTTAGGAATTCTATATACTGAAGAGATTTCTTATTTGCATGTCGCCCTTTGCTTGTGGCACATCTGTGCTATTTTCAAAGTTAGGTATTGTCATTGTTCATTTCCAAATAAAACTCGTTAATACGAATTGTTTGAATGTTGGCTAGCGATCCGAGAAGGCAGGCTTGCTGGACCCAACGTATTTGTCGTCAAGGCAGGATTCGACAGATAGCAATACAATATATGTGACTGGTGGGAGCCTTTTGTTGCAGAGATTCGTATGTTCTAGTGGCCATACCTTTGAACAAATTTGCGACTCGTACATTCATTGTGTACGAAGTAAGTACAATCACAGTGCTACAATTGAGTTGGATGGGTACTAGAAAGGACACAAGACTACCAGGTCCATGGAGTGCTAGACCAGGTGGTCCAAAAACCAGTTCGCAGAGATACAATTAAGCAACACCATGACACCAAAAGTTTCACAAGTAAATTTTCTATCGAATGTGAAAAACAAAATACAATGAAGGTGGAATCGCCTCCAAGCAGGCAGCTGATTGCAGACACATTGATAGTGCGGATGGCAGAATCCCCGGCATCGGTTCACAAGAGTGTCGCAACTGTGGGGGGGAAGATGTTGACTTTCAGGTCATAATGATGGGTTTCCAAAATCCCCCCAATGTATATTTCCTCACACCAGGGAGAGGCAGAGCCTCTCTGCCCCGCTACAATCAGAGAAATGCAGTGAAGAAGTGTGTGACCAACCACATGCTCTTCCTCCACGCGATTGGTGGTTGCGACTCTACACCCGGATTCTTCAATCAAGGCAAGGTTAAAATGCACAAGGCCTTTGTCAGAAAACTGTATCCCGAATCATAAATTACTACATTCACTGATCCTTCAGCCCCTCCAAAGGAAATAACAGCTGCTGGTGAGAAATTTCTGGTTGCCGTTTTTCTAGCAAGCACTCTACCACATACTCAACAAGCTGAGGTACAAGCGATATGTGACATAAGCCTTACAAGGCATCAGCGAACATGGCTCCCATACGTCCCGTAGAAGCTGCAGCTCAACAACACACCTTCAGAGCTTTCCATCAGGTGCCGCAGTGGATCGGAAAATATCTGGATCGAGGGTAATGAAGGTTCTGAAACATCTAGAAAAGCTACTTTACATTTAATGAAGAATATTTCAATTCAGACGTCCGACATTAAACACAAAACAATACTTTGATGCACTGCGAAGCTGACGTTTTAAGCAACTCAACAACAGGATACGTTCGTATCTTCTAACTAACGAATATTTTCAAATCCAATTAAGCCGGTATATGTGTGGCTTTTGTTTCCTTCTTATAGCTCGCAATATGCATCTAGATGATAACACACGTTTAGTCATAAAAATCCAGTTTTGGCGCTTATTCCCTTCTTCAAACTACCTGTTCAATTATGAAAGGGTAGAAGTTGGGAACCAGAATGAAAACTGCTCCTGTTATGAAACTTCCTGGCAGATTAAAACTGTGTGCCGGACAGAGACTCGAACTCGGGAACTTTGCCTTTCGTGGGCAAGTGCTCTACCAACCTAACTACCCAAGCACGAATCACGCCCCATCCTCACACCTTTACTTCTGCCAGTACCTCGTCTCCTACCTTCCAAACTTTAAAGAAGCTCCCTGCGAACCTTGCAGAACTAGCACTCCTAAAAGAAAGGATATTGCGGAGTTGGTGGAGCACTTGCCCGCGAAAGGCAAAGGTCCCGACTTCGGTCTCGGTCCGGCACACAGTTTTAATCTGCCAGGAAGTTTCATATCAGCGCACACTCCACTGCAGTGTGAAAATCTCATTCTGAAAACTGCTCCTACCATAGTACAAAAAAGCAAATATGTCCTGGGCAGAGTTAGGAGTGTAAAAGAAGTCACTAGCTTTTCTACGTATGTGGCTGCTTCAGAGACATTTAAATCCAAACAATTAGCTCTTTCTTACGGGTTACCCCCACTTTCCCAGGGAAGTGAACTCTCTTAGCTGCCATATGTTGATACGCGCTAACCTATTTAAAACGTATATTTCAACAAACGTTAGTTACGCAGTTTCGCTTCAGCAAGTATTTCGACACGAATTTGCGGTATCTAAAGATACCAGGCTCTGTTGCTGTTGTAATCACAGCTTTCTCACTGCTTGGAATTTTCAATAATTCTTCATGCTCGTATGTACTTTCTGTTCTAATCATGCGATATTTAGTCACAGTGACACAGTATGAGCTGTATTTGATCTGTATGCAGCAGTACTGCGGAGAAGAAACGAACAACGATGACGGGAATATGATACGTCCGCTTCCTGCTTCCTGCACGTGCCGTCGATGCTTGCGCAGTCGCTACTCACTTCCTTGAGTCATCATGAGAGAGCATCTTGGTATCGTTAACACAACAGACTGGTAAAGACAACATATTTCTGATACATTTCGCATTGAAGCTAAGGATTTGCTGTGGGTACTACAATGCGATCTGTTTTGTACTCGACAGAGGTGTGAATTATCGCGCATAAGGAGAGGCTAAATGAAAACTCTTGATTTATTCGTAAAAATATAAATCCAGTGCTTTAGACAGACATTGAAATGAAGTAATGTACTCATCCTGACGTACCCGATTCTGATTAATTCACTTTTTTGAGCGAAATACTGACTGGGAAGGCGGGGGTCGAGGCATGCAACGGCCTCACGAAGACTTTAAACCCAATACATTTTTTCTCCGTGATCCACAAAAGGGTTCTAGGACTGAATTGCTCTCGTCGAGATCAACTACTCTGGCGGCAAAATTAGTATAGCTGATTATAAAACAAAGGTTATGCCTGTATCTCGGTCATTACTGAAGTTGCGAAAATGCATTGCTGTTTGTTTCATGAGCCCCTATGCGCTCTGAAGTTCATAGTTTCACTGCGGTTAGTTGATGAACAAAGAAAATGTATACATAAGTTACATGAGCACACCTTCCAGTCTACGCAGCGTACAACCGTCCTTAGAACGGGTATTCACTGAGGTTACAAAAGTCATGGGATAGCGATAAGCACAACACAGATGGCGGTAGTACTTCGTTCACAAGTTTAAAAGAGCAGTGTGTTGGCGGAGATGTCATTTGTACTCATTCACTGATTCATGTGAAAAGGTGTCGATCACGATTATGGCCTCACGACGGTAAATGACAGAATTTGAATGCGGAATGGTAGTTGGAGCTAGATGCATGGGATATTCCATTTCGAAAATCGTTAGCGAAATCAGTATCCCGAGATCCACACAGTCAAGAGTGTGCCAAGAATATAAAATTTCAGGCAGTACCTCTCACAACGGACAACGCAGTGGCCGGCTGCCTTCACTTAACGACCGAGAGCAGCGGCATTTGTGTAGAGTTGTAAGTGCTAACAGACAAACAACACTGCGGGAAATAACCGCAGAAATCAATGTGGGACGTAGGACGAACGTATCCGTTTGGACAGTGCCCTGAAATTTGGCGTTAAGGGGATATGGCAGCAGACGACTGACGCGAGTGCCTTTGCTAACAGCACATCGTCTGCAGCGCCTCTTCTGGGCTCGTGACCAAATCGGATGGACGCTAGACAACTGAAAAACAGTGGCCTGATCAGATGAATCCCGGTTTCAGTTGGTAAGAGCTGGTAGTAGGCTAGCAGTGTGGCGCAGACCCCACGAAGCCACAGGCCCAAGTTGTTAATGAGGCACAGTGCAAACTATTGGTGGCTCCATAATGGAATGGGCTGTGTTTACATGAAATCTGATCCAACTGAACCGGTCATTGACTGGAAATGGTTATGTTCGGCTGCTAGGAGACCATCTGCAACCATTCATGGACTTCATGTTCGCAGACAACGATGGAAATTTTATGAATGACAATGCGCCATGTTACCGGGCCACAGCTATTCGCGATTGGTTTGAAGAACTTGCTAGAAGCCGGCCGGTGTGGGCGAGCGGTTCTAGGTGCTTCAGTCTGGAACCGCGTGGCCGCTACGGTCGCAGGTTCGAATCCTGTCTCTGGCATGGATGTGTGTGATGTCCTTAGCTTAGTTAGGTTTAAGTAGTTCTAACTTCTAGGGGACTGATGACCTCATTGAACGAATTATCTGTCCACCCAAATCGCCTGTCATGAATCCCATCGAGCGTTTATAGGACATAATAGAGAGGTCACTTCGTGCACAAAATCCTACACCGGCAATACTTCCGCAATTATGGACAGCTATAGAGGCAGCGAGGCTCAATTTTTTTCTGCAGTGGGCCTCCAACGATTTGTTTAGTCCATGCCACGTCGACCTGCTGCACTGCGCCGCGCTGGCAAAGGAAGTGCGACACACAATATTACGAGGTATTCCATGACTTCTATTACCTCATTGTAAACCTGCGACATGATCGCCGTAAACTGGTTTTCTGTTGTTTCAAGAGAGGCCGGAAATCTTTTGTTTGCAGAGATCACGTTCTGGAATGAGCCGACCCTACCAACGAGCATGTCATTCACACAGGGCACCCATTCCGGACTATGTACCTCAACCACCCCACTGCTTTTTTCTTGGCGCTTCCCTCGTAGTTGTAAATAAAAAGCCATAAACGTAGCCCTTAATAGTGTTAAGAGGTCAGTGGCAAGTCGGTCAAAATAATAATTAGAACGCTTTTCGAAAATCCCAATTTAGCCACAACTATTTAAACATTTCATTTCATCATAACAGTCAAACAGGACCTCAGAATGTAGATTATAATTTATTTGACCATGAAGAGGTTAGAAAAACAAAATTCAACTAGTTAATATATCAGAAGAATGAAAAATTATACAGGTATATGTGAAGTCTGCAATCATTTGTGAAGAGGTACTTACCTAAAGAAACAAAATATACTGTAAATACTAAGAAAGCAAAAGAAAACAGTGTAACATCTATTAAAGAAAATATGAGTCCTTGATGCATTCGATAATACAAACGTGATAGACAGTGTTGAAATATGCAAAACTTTCGGAAATCAATTGTGGTGGTGTGAGAAGATACAATGAAAATCTAGTAAGAGAAACAATTGATAACAATAATACTGTGAAGATGATTATTCAGAAACTTATGCTGTGTAGATGCTGACTTATCTTTCATCAGTTAAGATGACGGAGAATTACGAACCTTGAAAGACTGGAAGGTGTGTTTAAATGTTTGTGTAGGTCACAAGATAGATCAGATGCTAAGATAGTCAACAAGAAATGTAAAAATATTCTGTGAAAATTCAGATGTAGTGTACAAAGCTTTTCTACGTACGAAGAAAGGAGTGGTGCCGGGTGATAGTGGTATTTTCAAAGAAATGGTGAAAGGAAGAGGAAAAGCAATGTAAAAGGAACCTGCAAATTATATACAGGATGTCTGCAAAGAAAAACAATACCGCAAAACTGGATCAATCCTGTAATTGCTGAACTTCATAGGAAAGGAAACAGACATGACTAAACACTGTAGATCTTCCAGGCTCCTCCAATAATATACAAGATATTCACTAATTTCGTTAATTCCAATGAGTTCATGAAAAAAGGTCATTGGATTATCATCAGGCAAAGGAACAATAAGTTTTCGAAGTGGAGGCAGAATAACAGATCACCTGGAACTCGAACCTGAAATTCTAGAACGGAGTATTGAGTACGATTTACTGTTTAACCAGTAAGTCGTACATTCTGAGAAATATTTTCAGCAAAAACTGTACTAGCAGCCCTTGACAACAAAGCCTTGATTCATCCAGTGCTAGTATGCTGAAGACTATGTTTGTCGATGCTACAGCTGTCATTAGCAAAACAGCGTGACGTAAATTCCGTCCACAGGCCTTGTTGGGCCCTTCGGAACCGATCGGATGCCATGTCATCCTACGCCAATGTTGTCACTGGAGGCGTTATGGAGTGGCGTGGGGTCACCACGGCAGTTGTCAGTTTTCGTGGCTTGTTGCCGCTATTACTCGGTCAGGTAGTTCCTCAGTCGGCGTCTCGAGATTGTACACCTCATTCCTGTCCTCCCACCAAGGAAAAAACCCAGACAGTATCAGTGATAGAACCCGGCTCTTCCGCATAGCAGTTAGGCGCGCTTACCACACAGGTATAGAGGCCGTCAGTAGAATACATCGCGCTTACCACTCAGCTATGGAGGAAGTCAGCAAAATACGTCGAACGTATAGAAATTCAGAGTTGGTAGAGGAGTGAAGCAAAAAGATTCTGTTTTACAGGAAGTTTTCAGATCCTTCACTTGCGTAAACGAAGAACGAATTCGTGTTATAAAAGTCATCTGAAGCAGCTTCGTTTCGGTGATAACGTTGTATTATTTATCTATAGTTCAATTAAACTCTAACAATGAATGAACGAGCATAACACAGCAATTCTGAAAAGTGGCCGGAAAATAAATTATAATGAAACTGAAATACTGCACAACTGCTAAACAAAATAAATATTTACATGTGAACAATGAAATGACACAAACAGGTGATGAGTTTTGTGTTAAGAACATGGATGTCGGAGAGGGGGTGAATAGGAACAGGAATAAACAGAAGTTTCCAAAATGTGGGAAACGTTAAGTTTACAGTAATTGTGTTTTGACTTGTAACAGTGAGATGTGGAGCTACGACACGAAAAACATTCAAAAACTGAGGACTGCTCGGCGAACAACCTAGAGACGAGACTGGAGTGGAAGGCATGAATTTGACTGTAATCAAAGTGAAATGGTGGTGAGCGTGACTCGTACAATGCATATGCCTGCAGATGGGCTCAGCAACTTCTTGGATGGGCGCAAAAGATAGGAACAACCGCTACGACGACGCAATGGAAGGAGGATGTAAGCTAATGTTTATTGGATCCATAGACAAAATACACTGTAGGGCTCATGTCAAATTTGTATCAGAAGCTTGGAACACTTGATGTATGTGTAATAACTAGCGTAGCAAATTGTGATTGTATACATCAGTAGTATAGGCGTATGCCACATTAAACTGTAAGTTTGCTCTGTCACTCACCCACCCACCCACACACACCCACACACACCCACACACACACACGCACACACGCACACACACACACACACACACACACACACACACACACACACACACACAGATATACATACATACATATATATATATAAACAAAGATGATTTGACTTACCAAACGAAAGCGCTGGCACGTCGATAGACACACAAACATACACACAAAATTCTAGCTTTCGCAACCTACGGTTGCCTCGTCAGGAAAGAGGGAAGGAGAGGGAAAGACGAAAGGATTTGGGTTTTAAGGGAGAGGGTAAGGAGTCATTCCAATCCCGGGAGCGGAAAGACTTACCTTAGGGGGAAAAAAGGACGGGTATACACTCGCACTCACACACATATCCATCCACACATATACAGGCACAAGCAGACATCCTTTCGTCTTTCCCTCTCCTTCCCTCTTTCCTGACGAGGCAACCGTAGGTTGCGAAAGCTAGAATTTTGTGTGTATGTTTGTGTTTGTTTGTGTGTCTATCGACGTGCCAGCGCTTTCGTTTGGTAAGTCAAATCATCTTTGTTTTTAGATATATTTTTTCCCACGTGGAATGTTAGGGCATGCTGAAAAGTAATGCCTCTGAATTATTTATGTAAAAGCTCCTCTGGCAAAGAGGCAAAGAGTTTCTCTTTGCCTCTGTATATGTCTGCTTGTGCCTGTATATGTGTGGATGGATATGTGTGTGTGTGCGAGTGTATACCCGTCCTTTTTCCCCCTAAGGTAAGTCTTTCCGCTCCCGGGATTGGAATGACTCGTTACCCTCTCCCTTAAAACCCAAATCCTTTCGTCTTTCCCTCTCCTTCCCTCTTTCCTGACGAGGCAACCGTAGGTTGCGAAAGCTAGAATTTTGTGTGTATGTTTGTGTGTCTATCGACGTGCCAACGCTTTCGTTTGGTAAGTCAAATCATCTTTGTTTTTAGATATATTTTTTCCCACGTGGAATGTTAGGGCATACTGAAAAGTAATGCCTCTGAATTATTTATGTAAAAGCTCTTCAAGCTTTTTAAATGAAACAAACGTTATTTTCCATGTCAACATATTCAATTCTCAACATAGTCATCCTGTCGACGAAACATATTTCAATCAACGGGAGACAAGTTTGTTGATACCGCCACTACTTTGTTGAAAGAGCCACAGCATCACCTATACTTGCACCGCTTCATCACTATCAAAGTGAAATCATCAAAGGTGTTCTCTAAATATCGGAAACAGATGAAAATTGGATGGGGACAAGTCGGTAGCGTATGGAGGATGATCGATGACAGTAACCCAAGGAGTCGGGTTGTTGCAATGTCGCAGCGCTCGTGTGTGGTCTACATTGTCAGTGCTGTAGGGGAGGTTGCTCCATGTGTGGACGAACTCTTCGAATTTGTGCTTTCAGTTTTTCTCACGAACCGATATAGTTACGTTACACATCGCCATTTTACAAACTACAATTCGGAGCTGTCTAGCGGCTGAGGATTGCAGCTTGCGTCAACGAAGTTGGAAAGTCGACTGAGAGTAGAGTTTCTTTCTCTCTTTTTAAGAACTTATTTTATAGTTAATGTAACTACATCTCATTTTGTACACGGTGTTACATTGGAGTTTGTCTTAAAAATTAGTTCACATAAAATCATTTATACTACTGTAATCGTTTCGTATCAAAAAATTTTTGAGAGTTTTTCGACTCTCTTTATTGCTTATTTATCTGAAATTTAAAGGGAGTTTTTCTTGGGGGTTTTGGTCCTGTATAGGATGGCTACGATTTGAATTTCACGGTGTTGTGTTTGGGCCCACGGAAGAAGTTCTTTCCTATGCAGCGTCACTGTGTAGTGTCTCGATATCTTGAGTGCCAAGAAAATACTACCACTGGAATTTTGTCGAGCATCTGATCATACAGGTACATGCTTGATAGCGTTACTGTTCTAGGTGCTTTAAATGCTCGCGCTTATAGTTCTCTTCATTTAAGATTCTCATTCTCCTCTTCTGAATTTTGTATAACTCATCAGTATTTATTTTCGAGATGCCTCCCCACTAAACTGTCTCATAACTTAATGTAAACTGAATTACTGCATAGAATGTCATTTTTACAATATTTTAGTTTTATAGGTAACTGAGTTGATGCATGAGATATAGGTTTGAGCTTCGTTCTACGCAAATATATACTATGCGCTTGTTCCAAGTTACATTTTCATCTATTACTATCCCAAGAAATATTTATATAGATTTCTCTACCACGAGTCATCTAGTTCGTTTTCTTTTTGTCTGAAAATTCAACAAAGTATTTTAGCAATGTTATGCAAGGGGGATGTATGACATTAGGAAGAATGCAGGAACGACAAGGATGGAAGCTTAATGCATGGAGAAGTTTTGAGCAGGGGTTAATCCAACATTGTATGAGGATGAGGATGATAACAACCAGAAGGTTCTGCCTCATCCACTGGCTGGAACATTTTCATATGCTTCGAGCTCGAGAACGGAATACTCAGGTATATTTGTCGTTGTTGCAATGGTTATGCAGTCTTCCGCCAGAGTAGCACATGACATGCATGATTTTAATATTGTTAGCAATGTTACAAGATTTCAAACATGGCTGAAACAGCAACTGTTGAAATTCTTCACGGTAAATGATGACAGCCAAAACAGTTGCAGGATAAAGATTTATTAAAATTCTTGACCACGGTTCGGTATATCTAAATATACCTTCATCAGAAGTGAAACACACCTGAACAGGAAGACACCTTCATTAGCAAAAACTTAGCATCGGAACTGAGAAATGATAAAGCAATGATAAAGATAACAGTTACCTGACATCGTCTTGCATTTGCGTCTTTCCTGTAACTGAGGGTTGCTAGTCCACTCTGCTGTTGCCCAGCAAAGAAGGCAAACAGTATTCTGTTCCGGATAGACTGCTGTTTCAGAATGGAATCGTCTGTATATAACTTGTTTTTGGAGGTATATGCCTGTGGAAACTTCCTTCACTGCAGCGCAAACGTTCCAGATTTCAGAACATCCGGACGTTTCCCAGGGAAAACTGAGATGGCTGCAACACCTACGACCATTGTCTTCTGTTTTAATAAAACTGGTCGTCTCAGGCAAACCTTCTCTGTTTTGCTATACGAGGGGCTTCAAAAATCGAGTTACACATTTTTATGGCAGGCCAAGTAAATTTTATTGAATGCTGTACTACACTTCAAAGTGACACAGATGCATGACACTTTATTTCAGCATAGTTAAAAAGTCTACGTAAGCAATGGACGGAATGTTCTTCCAATTGTTGAATTCCTCGACGATAGAAATCGGCTCATTGGACAAGGAGCAATTCCACAACCGCTGTGTGGACATCTTCACCGGTAGAAAATCTCCTTCCCCTGCGATTGCTGCAAATCGGTCCCTCCATTGCCAGGACACTGTCGGATATGGTCGGTGTAGATGTTCTTCCTTCCGGATCAGCAACATCCACATGTGTGTTGCCGTGATGAAATTATTGGCACCGTTTCAATATGGCTGGACAGAAGATTGCACCTGGTCCATATAACACAAGGATTTCACGGTGAATCTGTTTGTTCACAAGGATCGTACTGTCACGTACGCTCAACACTGAAGTACGTTTCCAGTTGCCGCGTCATTTTGCTCGCACACTGTATGCAGCTGTTATCCGTACCGCTGTAGAACTGTCTCTGTAAGAAACTCAGAACATGTACTCTCTTCTCACAATGGACCACTCTAGTAGTCTTAACGTGGGATGACATGTGCGGGACGACATGTGGAGACTTACACTGATGTCAGAACATTATACCACCGACCTACTTTCGATAAAAACCCGTCCAGGCGATAGCACCGTCACCTGGCGAGGAGTAACTGCTGGTCAAACACAAGCACGGTGTATGTAATATCGGTGAGTATGGCGTCCGTGTGTAGAATGTGGAAGGCGCGCGATCTATCTGAGTTTGACCGAGCGCAGATTGTGAGCCGGCCGCTGTGGCCAAGCTGTTCTAGGCGCTTCCATCGGAACCGGGCTGCTGTTCCGGTCGCAGGTTCGAATCCTGCCTCGGGCATGGATGTGCGTGATGTCCTTAGGTTAGTCAGGTTTAAGTAGTTCTAAGTCTAGGGGACTGATGACCTCAGATGTTAAGTCCCATAGTGCTCAGAGCCATTTGAACCATTTTGAGCAGATCTTGATGGCCCAGAGGCTCGGAAGGTGAAACCACGATCAGACGTCGTGGGGTTGGGTACCACCCCTCATTACAAACGTTGGACGTTGTAGGCTGGCCACACTGGTAAAACAAGACAGGCGGCGAACTGTGGCGGAGCTAATGCTGGACAGAGTTGAAGTGTGCCTGAACACACAGTGCACCAAACACTCCTAAATATGTCTGCTTGTTGAAACCGAAGGCTACATTTAAATACGTCCGCAGCTCGTGGTCGTGTGGTAGCGTTCTCGCTTCCCGCGCCCGGGTTCCCGGGTTCGATTCCCGGCGGGGTCAGGGATTTTCTCTACCTCGTGATGACTGGGTGTTGTGTGATGTCCTTAGGTTAGTTAGGTTTAAGTAGTTCTAAGTCCTAGGGGACTGATGACCATAGATGTTAAGTCCCATAGTGCTCAGAGCCATTTGAACCATTTAAATACGTAATACTATACAGATGGTAACTCTTAAATCGCAAATATAAGGTTTAAAATATTCACTATATAAAACTGATTGGGACAAAACCCTTGTCAAAGTTATTTGATTATTGGTGTAACAATTTTGAGCTTGGTTGTGAGTTTTGCAACCGTTTGACTGTTTTATGCTTATCATACTGGCGTGGTTAAACTACACGCGGACCACAAGCAAGATAGGTGCCGCCCGCCTGTCGAAGCGATTCGTGAGTGTGATGGTGGAGAGCGAACTCTGATCAGGCAGAATGAAACCACTGCTACGTCAGATTACTAGTAGACGATTGCGAGTTGCCAGAAAGAGGGACTGTAAGAAAGGAAAAAAAAAATTACAAAAGGAAAAACGACTCATTATGACACATCAGAAAATGCTCCACGAAAAAGTTTTGTTCTGAAACTCGCTTTTTTCACAGTTGTGGTGAATATTCTTTTTTTTAAGCAGTAAAAATTCCAACCTTTTCAAATGTGTCTAAATGACATCAGTTACGAACTTTGAGGTACACATCAAGTTGTTTATCTATTTGTCGCATGAGCATAGAGAGTTACTGCTTCGACTCATCCGATGATAACATGACACACAAGAAGGAGTCATGTAATAATGAAAACTGTTGTAGCTACTCGTTTACAGTAAAGTGAAGCATGTCAAAACAGAGCAGGTACTGGAGTCGTCTATAAAGAAAAAGATGCCGTGGCTAGCGGAAGCCACCCGCCAGCGATGCAATTCATGACGTAGGCTTTGAGTAGTGGACTCCCCGATGCACACACACAGCTGCGTGTTGAAATTTGCTTGCAGGATGTGGTTGGCGCTGCGTCACGAACTTCTAGGAAGGCAAGGCGCAGTGCAGGACGTGCCTTCTGAAAAGCTCGTGCCGCAGTGGCGTCGCTTTTCTCGAAATAGCGCGAACGCGGTCGATATGGCACGCAGGGGCTCTTGCCTTCCCTCACCAAGTCAGGCTTTGCCCCTGGCGGCCTCCGTGGTAGCAGGTTCCCGACACCGACAGCCCTGACGAGACAGGGAAGTCGTCACGCGCCATCGACTGGTTTTACACTTCGAGGTTGAAGGTGAATCTCTTGTACGTGGAAGTCCATAGCACAGGGTGTCGCAAAAAGATTCATCCGATTTCATAAATCTAAATCTTCTACATGAGAAGGATAGACTGCTACTCACCATGAAGTAGTGAAGTTGAGCAGCAGACAGGCACAACGAAAGACTGCTTAACAAGTAAGCCTTCGGCTAAAAGGCTTTCTTTTGAAACAGACAAAACACACCCACCCACACACAGACACACACACATTCACTCAAACACATTTCACACACACATGACCACTGCCTCTGGCCGCCTAGTCTCACCGTAGGCTTACTTGTTTAGCAGTCTTTTTTTATGCTTGGCTGCGACTCAACATATCCGCTCTGTAAGGAGTAACAGTCTATCCTTTTCATTATATTGTAATTATTGCAAACTGGATTTTGCATTGTTAATCGTTATACATGATTGGAGACATAACGATCTGGGTTCTACAAGAGTATATCTTCTACGACGGTGTTTTGATTTGTCTGGTATACTTCCATGGAAGAATGGAACATGTTTGTTACGCATTCATGATTGGTGAGCTTGATTAGTCCAAAGAGCGTACTAAGGATTTCAGCGACATATAGTGTACAGTTCATTGTTGACATCTGTCTGAACTAGTCCTTGTAGACTGCGATTGAAAAGCGAGAAAACCGAGTTTCGTGCTGTTATTAAACATTTTCTTTGAAGGGCAGGACTGCCGGATTAATCAATACAGAACTGGATGAAGTTCACGCAGACTCTGCATCATCACTGAGGACCATTTACTTTTGGATTAATGAATTTAAACGTGGTCGGACAAGCACCAAGGATGAAGTGCGCTTCAACAGTCCAAATGAGGGCACCACAAAGGACATCATTGATAAAATCCATGATATGGTAATGCAAATTTGCTGAAAAAAAAATTCGTGAGTCTGCTGAGACTGTTGGCATCTTAACAGAGCGAGTGCCTAATTTCCTGCACGGAAAATTGGCTATGAAAAAGCTGTGTGCGCGATGGGTCTCATAATTACTCACAGTCGACCAAAAGCGCATCCGGGACAGCATTACAACACAGTGTCTGGCCATGTTTAATCGCAGTTTGCACGACTATTTTCGCCAGTTTGTGACTGTTGATGAAACCTAGATCGATCGTTATACACAAAAGTGAAAACGGCAGTCAAAACAATGGATAAAGACTGGTGAAAGTGCACCGAAGAAGGCAAAGACCGTTTTGTCAGCTGGTAAGTTGACTGCCAGTGTTTTCTAGGATTTCCAAGGAATAACTCTCATAGATTCGTTGGAAAAAGACAGAACCATAACTGGACTCTATTATGCTTCTTTGCTGCATCGTTTTGAAACTTGCGTTGACTGAAAAAAGACGAAGGTCGGCACGCAAAAAACTGCTCTTGGACCGGGTTACTGCACCATGCCACACATCAGCGGTGACAACGATAAAGAGCATGAATTAGACTTTGAATTCGTTCCTCATCCGCCCTGTTCACCAGACTTAGCCCCAAGTGACTTCTTCCTGTTCTCTAACTTGAAACTTCCGCTTACTGGGAAGTAAGTTTTATCAAATAAGGAAGTGATACTTGAAGTCAACGAGTATTTTGCAGAGTTTGACAGTATCTAGTTTTCCGATGGGATGAAAAAGTTGAAGGATCGCTGGATCAAGTGTATATCCCTCAAAGGAAACTATGGCGAGAAGTGAGGTGAGTTGTTTACGAAACAAACATTTTTCCTTGCTTTTCTACCAGACTTTTCAAACCACTCTCGTATATTCGTGCACGTACAGTATTGGGGTATGTTTTACAATTACATCTGTGAGCAAAGTTTTAATTTATCTTTAACAGATTGTGTCTCCACTGGATGTACGACAAGCATCCAGATGATTTTCAAACTTGCCCCATACTGTTGCGAGCATGAGAAAAGAGCTTAAGAGCACAACGCTTTAGTGAGAATGTACTTATTAGGAAAAACTAAGTTTCTTGTAATGCGAAAATTTGCTTTTTCTAATTAGAGTGCACAGGCTCACCAAGCCACGCAAACCGTGACTGACGAGCTCCTGAGTGTGCGCTTTATTATGTAAAGATGTCCAGTGGGGACACAGACTGCACTACAGAGCGGTTGAGAGAACAAACTTAAGCCGTGAGTTCGCTGCCCGACTTAGAAAATTTATACAGCGATTTAATTTAACAATGTTGTAGGAGGGAATGTTTTCGTGTGTAAACTGGACCAATGTATTTCCAGTATGGCAAGCAGAAAAGGATGCTGTTATGTTGGACACGTTCCGGTAGGTACCGAAAAGGGGTACAGGCCACTCAACGAGTAGAGCAGATAGCAATCGTCCGAGATCAGTTACTTGCCGGCAAATTCAGATAAGCATCTATCTATCTCCACTGGCCTTCTTTCAAAGTACTTACACATTGTTTCATAAACAGAGGCTGAGATGGAATTTCCTTAAAAGCGGACGTTGAGACATTTAATACACATACCACAGCATGCATAGGTAGATCACCTTATTTCTAAACTCCTACATCCTTATTTGATATTCAAAATTTGCAAATTACGCATGGCTTAGCTCTGCAATAGAATCTTCATGTTAACATAATGTTTTATGGGAAGCAATTCATTAGTGGTCGATACCTTTTTCATCCGCGTTTGAGCACGATTTTCTACGAAAGTTTTTGTCAATGTTGACCGATTGGTTCAAAAGCTGTGTTATTTAATCGTAATTCAATGCACGTCAGAAGGAAGGAGCAGCATAATAGGAAAGAGACGACAGCAGTGGTCAATGGGAAGCAAACTAGCAGATATAGTGGAGGAAAGTATAGTAAGCTGAAGTTGTCTGTTGAGATTCCGGGTGAAGAGAACATGAGGCATTGCTGTTGCAAAATGTATTGTAACCTATGAGTGTCATACATTTCTGGATATAAGTAGCCATGCAGTTCAAATGTTGAGGCTCCGATCATTTCGCGACTCAAGGTCATACCGTGATGTGATTATTCCGTGGGTGAGACCACAGAGGAACTTCAAAATCTTTAGAGGAAAGTATGTTTTAGACTCAGCAGCTTGATCATTTATTCACGAATTGCGAGAGATAAGTTGGGACAGCTTTTGTGAATTTAGCTGCCTGCTAGCGTCGCTGATATACAGTGGGCGGACAGAAACATAGAACGCCACAAACACAACGCATTACCATGTCTTATACGGCTGAGGAAAACCGTTAACATTCTAAACCACTACCAGTCGTCTGGGAACGGATAAATAAAATTCCTATATGGTTTTCAAGGGAATCTTATACCATTCTTCCTGCAAAATAGTTCAGACAACGATGATGGAGGTGGGTAGTGATCACGCACCATTCTCTCCAAAGTAGACCACAAAGGCTGAATGACACTGAGATCTGGTGTCTGTAGTGGCCACGGGAGATGCGACAGTTAGTCCTCACGCTCACAAAACCAGCTCTGGACGATGCGGACTGTGTGAATAGCGGCCCTGAAGTCGAGGAATACAACATCACATGGCTCTGAACACTATGGGACTTAACATCTGAGGTCATCAGTCCCCTAGAACTTAGAACTACTTAAATCTAACTAACCTAAGGACATCACACACATCCATGCCCGAGGAAGTATTCGAAACTGCGATCGTAGCGGTCGCGCGGTTCCAGACTGTAGCGCCCAGAACCGATCGGCCACCTCGGCCGGCTCACTACTGGGGAGCAAATACCATGGGATGGGCTTGATCAGCGAAACTAGTCACATAATCCTTGGCAGTAAATCGACGTTGCAGAGTAAACATTGAGTTATGCGATTTGGCTGTCCAAACCATCACCGAACCCTCGCCGTTTATACTCTTGGAACGCAATCTCGACTAGGAGTTGGCAACAACGCGAAACAAAATGCATCCGACCAAATGACTTTCTTCCATTACTTCGTAGTCCAGCTTCGGCAGGATGTTTTCATTTTACGTGCATTTGCATCATTGATGAGTGGTTTCGGAATACCAGCTCGGCCTGCAATTTCCTGCTTTTGGAGCGCCCTTCATTTTGTTTTGGTTCTAGAGTGCGACATTAAGTTCTGCAGTGACTTCTGCAACTGTCGTCCTCTCATTTTTCGTCACAATCCTCCTCAATAATTGTCTGTCCTCTTTCTGCTCGGAAAGAGGATCAGTCTACGATAGGGCGTCTCTTGAATACCACACACTTCGGTTAACTTGGCTACAGCAGCACCTACGATATCAACACCAGCAATTTTTCCACGGTCGGATTCCCTTAGCCCCGGCACAATGCACTCAGAACTATAGACAACACTGTTCTGACCCCGACTGATAATTGCGACGTATTCAGGACACTGTAGAGGTGCCGTTCGTGGACAAATACAGCAGTGCAACCTGCAGGCTTGGGTAGCATCTGCCTTTATCTTCAAGCATGTATTTCTCGCCTTGTTTCCATATCTTGTCGAAAAATTATAACTAGTGCCATTACAACACAGTTGTGTTTCAGCTAATAAATTATTTAATTTCAGAGTAATTCATAGTGCCACATAACTCACGTAATAAAATCAACTCCAGTTGTATTTATTTATTTATATTGTAATTACCAAATACCCAAATAACGTTACAAACTTGTCATTAGAAAAATGGGAGCTCTCTTGCAGCGGTGTGCGATTGTCTTCAGACAACTATGACAGGCAAAAATCTTTCAAGCAAATCCGATAGTCCATTTGTGATCACACCCAAGATATCTTTATTCAAACAGTGTGGTAGTTTGGAAGGCCTTTGCTCGAGCGCTACAGATCAGACTCAGATGAACCAGTCAATGGTGAAGTTAGTGCCATTGCTTGCAAAATCGGTTCTTTGATCATATCATCATTTAAAACAATGTTATATTCTCGTCAGACTCACAAGAGTTTTTTCCTCTGAAATGCTGCGTTTCTTATATGCCAGGACCACTCACTGGTATTTGCTGTGTGAGTTTTAAGCCTCAAAGCATTACAATTGTCTAATTAATTAGTTTCATACCTCCACTGTTTTCGAAACGAGCCTTGTGTTCTGCGTACGTCTACAGCACAACCTATTTCTAAGTCAGTGTCAAAATTTTGCCTGCTCTTCTATCCACATGATGGTCATAGACATCTGGTAACACAGGTCTGTATTATTTAAGTGTATATTGTGGCGTGGCAATTGCTGAACATTACTAGCAGTTGAGCAAATTACTTGATTTCTGTGTTGCCAGAATAAACGTGCACTTTACCATGAACCAAAACTAACCTACATTTACGTGGATACTCTGCAAATCACACTCAAGTGTCTGACATCACACACATCCATGCCCGAGGCAGGATTCGAACCTGCGACCGTAGCGGTCGCGCGGTTCCAGACTGTAGCGCCTAGAACCGCTCGGCCACACCGGCCGGCGAGGGCAGACAAGCTGAGTGTATGCAAGCTCTTTTGTAGGTCTGTTGCATCTTCTAAGTGTTCTGACAATCAAACGTAGTCTTTGGCTCGCCTTCCCCACGACATTTTCTCTGTGTTCCAATTTCGGTTCTTCGTAACTGTAATTCCTAGGCCCTTGGTTGAATTACGACCTTTAGATTTCATTGGTTTATCGTGTAGCCGAAGTTTAAAGAATTCCTTTGAGCACGCATGTGGATGACCTCACACTTATCATTATTTAGAGTCAATTGCCAATTTTCGCACCATACATATACCTTTTCTAAATCTTTTTGCAATTCGTTTTGATCTGATGACGTTACAATAAACGACAGCACCACCTGCCAAAAAACCTAATACGGCTGCTCAATTTGTCTCCTAAATCGTTTGTAAAGGTAAGGAACAGCAGACGGCCGATAACACTACCTTGGGGAACGCCAAAAAACACTTGTATTTTACTCAGTGAATTTATGTCAGTTACTACGAACTGTGACCTCTCTGACAGGAAATCACGAATCCAGTCCCATAACCGAGACGATATTCCGTAAGCACGCAATTTTATTACAGGCCGCTTGTGAGGTACATTGTTAAAAGCCTTCTGGAGATCTAGAAAAACGAAATCAATTTGAAATCCCTTGTCAGTAGCACTCAAGACATCCTGTGAGTAAAGAGCTAGTTGTGTTTCACAAGAACGATGTTTTCTAAATCCATGTTGACTATGTGTCAATAGATCGTTCCCTTCGAGGTAGTTTATAATGCTCGAACCCAACACATGTTCCAAAATCCTGCTGAATATCGACGTGAATGATATGGGCCTGTATTTTAGTGGTTAGTTTATTGATTTGGGGGAGGGAACCAAACAGCAGTGTCGTTGGTCCCATCGGATTAGGAAAGGATGGGGAAGGAAGTCGGTAGTGTCCTTTCAGAGGAACCAACCCGGTATTTTCCTGAAGCGATTTTCCGAATCACGGAAAACCTAAATCAGGATGGCCGGACGCGGGTTTGAACCATCGTCTTCCCGAATGCGAGTACAATGTGCCTCCTCGCTCGGTTAATTTAGTGGATCACTCCTATTGCCTTTCTTGAATATTTGTGTGACCTACGCAATTGTTCAGTCTTTGGGTACGGATCTTTCGTCGAACGAGAGGTTGTATATGATTGTTAAGTACGGGGCTATTGCATCTGCATACTCTGAAAGGAAAATAATTGGCATACAGTCTGGACCGGAAGACTTTCTTTTATTAAGTGATTTAAGTTTTTTCAGTACTCCGAGGGTATCGACTTGTAAGTTACTCATGTTGGCAGTGTTCTTGATTAGAATTCTGCAACATTTACTTCGTCTTCTTTGGTGAAGAAATTTTGGAGAACTGTGTTTAGGAACTGCACTTTAGTGGCAGTGTCATCCGGAATCCTTACCACTGGTATTGCGCAGTGAAGGTACTGATTGCGTCTTGCCGCTGGTGTGCTTTACACAGGACCAGAATGTCTTTCGATTTTCTGCCAGATGTCGAGACAGAGTTTTGTTGTGGAATCTATTAAAAAGATTTCGCATTGAAGCTGCGCTAAATTTCGAGCTGCTGTAAAAGATCGCCAACGTTGGGAATTTTACTTTCGTTTAAATTTGGTATGCTTTTTTCGCTGTTTTTGCAACAGTGTTCTGACGTTTTCTGTATATTATGGAGGGTCAGCAACGTCGTTATGGTTCGAAAAAAAAAAACCGCCATGAATCATCTCCACCAAATTTCTCTGCAGCAAAACCATACAAATACCAGGTATTCTCCAGGTGATTCATCCTCTATAAAAATTTCTTTCAGTACACGAATAGCGATCTTCAGAGTGATGGATTTTGGACAGCAGCACTACCCCGAGAACTGAGCTCCAACGCCTCTCTGCGCATCATTCTATCCTTGATCTCTAAATGGTTCAATTGGTTCTGAGCACTATGGGACTTAACATCTGAGGTCATCAGTCCCCTAGAACTTAGAACTACTTAAACCTAACTAACCTAAGGACATCACACCCATCCATGCCCGAGGCAGGATTCGAACCTGCGACCGTAACGGTCGTGCTGTTCCAGACTGAAGCGCCTTGAACCGCTCGACCACTCCGGCCGGCCCTTGATCTCTGTTTTTGAGCACCAACGGACGTTATCTTCGAAATACCTGACGACTGACTCGCCTGCTGTAGGCATTAAAATGGGAGCTATCAGTTAATTTCTTACGCACATCTGACCGATGAGCGTGTTTAATGCTTCACTTACGTTCCAATTTCTCGTTATGATCTCCGACAGTCGACGCGGGCACCTACAAACACGTTCTGTTCGAACTCATCTATTTTTGTCGTTGACTCATCCTGACGAAACACAAAGTATTCGGTGGGGTACCTGTAGACCGTTGCCTAGATAGCGCGCGCACACACACACACACACACACACACACACACACACACACACACAACCGCGCACACATACACTACTGATTATTTTTATGTATTACCCTAGTCTATAGCCAATGATAGGCAGAATTGCCAACACTGGAAGCGATAAGTCCACCTCCTCCCTCCAAATTGTGATATGTTGTGTGTGCTGATGTGGGGCAAGTCCCCACAGTCCAGAGGTAACTGTGTGATACTTAGAATTTACCTACATCGATACTATAAAATAATATGTGCGGATGAAACTCTATTACTTTTCCACGCTGAACCAATTTCCATGAAATTTGAACCCCGAGAAAGAACCTTAGAAAGTAAACAAAAAGTAAAGTCGACAATTAATGTGAAGTATTTACATCAGTGAACATGAACCATGTTAAAAAATTACTAAATTTCTTGCATAATGTACGCAAGTGTAATGTATAAGTACTTAAGTAGCATGATGCACAGACGCGCGCACCTGCCCATACCCGCCCGCATGAGCTGCTCGGCTGCAACGCTTTGTGTACAAATGGTTCAAATGGCTCTGAACACTATGGGACTCAACTGCTGTGGTCATAAGTCCCCTAGAACTTAGAACTACTTAAACCTAACTAACCTAAGGACATCACACCCATCCATGCCCGAGGCAGGATTCGAACCTGCGACCGTAACGGTCGCGCGGTTCCAGACTGTAGCGCCTTTAACCGCTCGGCCACTCCGGCCGGCACGCTTTGTGTGTGCCTCGTCGTCCTACGTTGTGCTAGCTGAAGGGGAGGGGGGCGCATCTGTGCATCCTGCTACGCTTACCGGGTCGGGCAGACACGTGAGAGCAGCTGACGTTATTGCATGTACTGTAGTTTACTTACTTTCCGTCACTCATCGTAAAAAAGCTACTAATATGCGTACATAGTCGCGGGTAGCAGCCAGTAATGAAAATAATTTCTTCGAAATAAGTAATAAATAAAGAGAAATGAAAGGAAAAACACAGCATGTCCTGCACAGTCCATGAAACCAAAGTTAAATAATACATATAATATTTAATCTTTTTTGAAAAGTCTTTCGGATTCACACAGCCTGAAGCGCAACTGTAGTTACTCGTCATAACGAATGGTGAAGGTTGCTATTTAGCTATACCTCTTATCACTGGGCCAGTTCAGCTTCAGATTAAGACTCTAGACTCACATCTGAGAGGATGGCTCTTCAAATCCTTGTCCGACCGTCCTGATATCCCCGAGTCGCTTGAGGCGAAAGCTGGGATGATTCCATTGGAAACGCACACGACTCATATTCTTTCCCTTCCAAGCAGAACTTCAGGTCCGTCTCTAACCAACCCGTTATTTTCCCTCTTTTTTGCTTTTGTTGGGCTTCGGGCAACATTACTTTGCACAACTGTTGAGTCTGTCGACTACGCCGTGAGTTTCATATTTTTGTTTCAAGAAATCGTAGTAGGAGTTAAGTATAGCTCAAACGTTCGTCTGTCCATCGTAAGTCTGGGGCTGCACCGTTTTCTCGCATTATTTCAGGTGAAGGCGGAGTGGTTCCTTGATAAGGCGGAGCGACCAAAACGGCAAGTTGCTTACGCGGAACACCTGTCCAGAGTCATACGAAGTAGTTTAACAACAATACCTGACGATCTTTGTTACATAGAATGTATAGAACGGTCGTCCAGTTCCAGCTACAAGTTGCCTGCTTAAGAGTTTCCAGGGCAACAATCTTATAAAATACTCAAGAAGCATAATCTTACGTTAAAGCTTTACACAATAAGTCAAATATCAAAGTTAGAAACTAAGTGCATGTCTTGCGGCAGTGTAACTCAGGGCATATTATCCAGACAATATTCATCCAAAATACAGAATGAAAGCGCTTATCGACTTCCAACAAACTTTACATATTATTTCCAATCGCTTCGAAACGTCTTCTCGGCACTTCCCCCCCCCCCCCCCCCCCCACCATTTCCCACCACACACACATACACACCACACACTCACACTCGCACACACACACACACACACACAAAATAATGAAAATAAAAAAGTTTATTGCTTGCTGTATTTTTGCAGTTCATGTAGTGAAACTTCAGCACTAACCATGACGTGTTAATTTATTACTTCTTTAGTACTAACTATTCTTAACATACAGGGTGTTTCAAAAATGACCGGTATATTTGAAACGGCAATACAAACTAAACGAGCAGCGATAGAAATACACCGTTTGTTGCAATATGCTTGGGACAACAGTACATTTTCAGGCAGACAAACTTTCGAAATTACAGTAGTTACAATTGTCAACAACAGATGGCGCTGCGGTCTGGGAAACTCTATAGTACGATATTTTCCACATATCCACCATGCGTAGCAATAATATGGCGTAGTCTCTGAATGAAATTACCCGAAACCTTTGACAACGCGTCTGGCGGAATGGCTTCACATGCAGATGAGATGTACTGCTTCAGCTGTTCAATTGTTTCTGGATTCTGGCGGTACACCTGGTCTTTCAAGTGTCCCCACAGAAAGAAGTCACAGGGGTTCATGTCTGGCGAATAGGGAGGCCAATCCACGCCGCCTCCTGTATGTTTCGGATAGCCCAAAGCAATCACACGATCATCGAATTATTCATTCAGGAGATTAAAGACGTCGGCCGTGCGATGTGGCCGGGCACCATCTTGCATAAACCACGAGGTGTTCGCAGAGTCGTCTAAGGCAGTTTGTACCACCACAAATTCACGAAGAATGTCCAGATAGCGTGATGCAGTAATCGTTTCGGATCTGAAAAATGGGCCAATGATTCCTTTGGAAGAAATGGCGGCCCAGACCAGTACTTTTTGAGGATGCAGGGACGAGGGGACTGCAACATGGGGCTTTTCGGTTCCCCATATGCGCCAGTTCTGTTTATTGACGAAGCCGTCCAGGTAAAAATAAGCTTCGTCAGTAAACCAAATGCTGCCCACATGCATATCGCCGTCATCAATCCTGTGCACTATATCGTTAGCGAATGTCTCGCGTGCAGCAATGATAGCGGCGCTGAGGGGTTGCCGCGTTTGAATTTTGTATGGATAGAGGTGTAAACTCTGGCGCATGAGACGATACGTGGACGTTGGCGTCATTTGGACCGCAGCTGCAACACGGCGAACGGAAACCCGAGGCCGCTGTTGGATCACCTGCTGCACTAGCTGCGCGTTGCCCTCTGTGGTTGCCGTATGCGGTCGCCCTACCTTTCCAGCACGTTCATCCGTCACGTTCCCAGTCCGTTGAAATTTTTCAAACAGATCCTTTATTGTATGGCTTTTCGGTCCTTTGGTTACATTAAACCTCCGTTGAAAACTTCGTCTTGTTGCAACAACACTGTGTTCTAGGCGGTGGAATTCCAACACCAGAAAAATCTTCTGTTCTAAGGAATAAACCATGTTGTCCACAGCACACTTGCACGTTGTGAACAGCACACGCTTACAGCAGAAAGACGACGTACAGAATGGCGCGCCCACAGACTGCATTGTCTTCTATATCTTTCACATCAGTTGCAGCGCCATCTGTTGTTGAAAATTGCAACTACTGTAATTTCGAAAGTTTGTCCGCCTGAAAATGTACTGTTGTCCCAAGCATATTGCAACAAACGGTGTATTTCTATCGCTGCTCGTTTAGTTTTTATTGCCGTTTCAAATATACCGGTCATTTTTGAAACACCCTGTATGAGGGCTATTCAGAAAGTAGGGAAAGTTTCCGTCTGACGCAGCCAGGCGCGCACCGATCGCGTATGTTTTGGTACGTGCGTGTTCGGCAGCTCAGTCAGCATCCATCCATGACAGCACGAACGTCTCATTACTGGATCGAATCATAACCAGTGACGAGACTTGGATGAAACACGTCAATTGCGAGACAAAATTACAGTCCATGGAGTGGGGGCACAAAACCAAGAAAATGTCTGCAAACCTTGTCAGCAAGGAAGTTGATGGCGACAGTGTTTTGGGAGAGACAAGGTGTGCTTCTTATTGATTTTCTCGAACGTGGAGCAACCACAAATTCTCCCAGTACTGTCAAACTTAGAAGAGCAGTTCAAAACAAACACCGAGGAAAACTGACGTCCAAAATTTTGTTTTTGCACGACAATGCCCGGCCTGACACGGCAAACCGCACTAAAGAACTCCTTAATTCATTCAACTGGGAAATTTTCCCTCATCCGCCCCACAGCCCCGATCTCGCACCAATCGACTTCCGCTTGTTTCCCAGAACTGGCTTGCAACCCAGCGCTTTGATGACGACGCGGAACTCCAGGCGGGCGTGACTCACTGGCTGAAGTCTCAGGTGGCAGAATTTTACGACAAAGGTCTTTCAAAGCTTGTCCACCTCTATCATAAGTGCCTCAGTGTGTTTGGGGACTATTTAGAAAAGTAGTAATTCAGTCGCTCTTTCAGATGTGTATAATAAAATGTATTTCTTGTACTTAGTTTTTTTAATGTCAAAACGTTCCCTACTTTCTCATAGCCATCGTATTTTGAAACAGTATCGAAATATACCAATGAATGTACCTGCAAAATTGTAGCATTGTACAACACAGCGTTCAGCAGACAAGACGTCACAAACATTGAGACGCGTTGAAACAGAGTCGAAATTGCCTATCGTAAACTCATCCATTGAATAATCCTAAACTAATAAAATCATCGTATTTAGGATTTGACGCCATCAACCACAAATATTTTACATGCTTAACGTCAAATATTTGGCATGTTAACTCATTCCTAAAGTAATTAGATGTTTATAGCCGTTTTATACATCGGAATTCGATATTTTTGGATAATTAGGGATAATTAGTCGAAGTCAGCATAGCCATTAAACTGTTAGTGTAAACATTGACTGAAACGAACTTTACAGTCTAGTGGAATGCTTTAGAAAACTGACGCCATTTCAGTGGTGGAAAATTAAATGCCAAAATTTAGATTCACTTGCTAAATGATCGAAATCTCTCCCTCTCATTGCAATAGCATGAAATCTGTGTCTGCAAGAGCTCTCTGCAACAAAAAGACGACGGTATTTCGTCAGAATATTGTGTACTGCTACAGCGTTATTCTGAGGCAGACCTGTTATCTCCATCGAGAAGACATACGATAAGAAATACCCAGGCATCACGAGATAAGTAAGAGTGGTGTTCTTAGGTAATTATGCAGATAATACTCCCATTCACACGTGAAGCAGGAGAGCAAGTGTGGAGACTTTTTTATAATTTACATACCAAACTGCTCATTTCACTCTTTCATTGTTGTCCTACCTTGGTTTACTGCTTTCTGTCCCATTTATATCGGCAGCACAGTGCTAGCAAGATTCAAGAAATAAATAATGTACATGTACATCTACATACATACTCCGCAAGTCACCGTACGACATGTGGCGGAGGATACCCTGTAATAAAACTACTCACTACTAGTTTTGTTCCACTCGCAAATAGAGCGAGGGAAAAACTACTGTTTAAATGAGCCCTAATTTCTCATATTTTATTTTCGTGGTCCTTACGCAAAATGTATGTTAGTGGTAGTAGAACCGTTCTGCCGTCACCTGCAGATGCTGATTCTCTAAATTTTCTCTTTAGTGCTCCTCGAAAAGAACATCGCCTTCCCTCCAGAGATTCCCATTTGAGCTTCCGAAGCATCTCCGCAATATTTGAGAGTTATCACAACCCACCGGTAACAAATCTAGCAGCCCACCTCTGAACTGCTTCGATGATTTCCTACGACCTAGTGCGGATCCCTAACACGTGAGCATACTGAAGAACAGGTCGCATTAGCGTCATATATAGGTCTCCTTTACACATGAACTACACTTTCCCAAGATTCTCCCAATAATCCAAAGTCGACCCTGCGCCTTCCCTACCACAGTCCTCAAATGCTCGTTCCATTTCATATCGTTTTGCAGCTTTACGTTCAGATATCTAAGCGACGTTACTGTGTCAGGCAGCACACTACTAACGCCGTCTTCGAACATTTAGGGTTTGTTTTCCCTACACATCTTCATTAAATTACGTTTTTTCTGCATTTAGAGCTAGCTGCCATTCATCAAACCAATTACAAATTTTGTCTTAGTCATCTTTCATTTTCCTACAGGCACTCAACGACGACACCTCCCCGTACGCATCAATATCAAACAACCGCAGATCGCTGTCCACACTGCCCGTCAGATGATTTATGTATATAGCTAACAAAAGCGGCCCTATCACATTTCCCTGGGGAATTTCTGACGACACACTTGTCTCTGAATAACACTCGGCGTCTAGAATAGCGTACTCGGTTCTACTGTTTAAGAAGTCTTCGAGCCACTCACTCACATACCTAGGAACCTGTTCCATATACTCGTACCTTCGTAAACACTCTGCAGGTGGTCACCGTGTCAAATGCTTTTCGGAATTTAGAAATATGGACTCTGCCTGCTGCCCTTCATCCACAGTTCGCAGTACTTCATGTGAGAAAAGAGCAAGCCGAGTTTTGCAAGAGCGATGCTTTCTAAAACCGTGCTGATTCGTGGGTAGAAGCTTGCCGATCTCAAGGAAACTGTTCTTAATGAAACCAACTTAATGCCTGTTTGAAGTGATTCATGTGAACCGCAAAAAGCCTAAATTACGTCAGTGAAGCCAGGATTTCAACATAGCTCCCCCCAATACGTGTACATCTCGCGACGTTTCATGTTACCCTGATCACCATAGATATTTTTACGACAACGTCTCGATTCAATTCCAAATCGACAGTGTTCCGCGGATTGAGAGCATGTGACACTATTGATGGTGGACTGTCCGCCAAGGGTCGACGGTCATCCCCTTTATCTCATTACATCGTTATCAATAACAACAACAGGAACAGAACATTACATTCTACACACAGCCGTTATGATCATCTTTATAAAAAGCTACACACGTAAGTCGCCTGTCACGTAAGCCGCGGAAAAAGCAGTAAGTAGAATTTCTTATGACACAGCGTAAACACATTAACAAATCACTTTCCTGCAGCCATCGCTGAGTGCTGTGGCAACGTCGGTAAACTCCGCGGAGGGTACCTTGAGTATCTCTATCGGTTCTCCCATCTGTTCCAGTCTCGTATTGTTCGTGGAAAGAAAGATTGTCGGTATGCCTCTGTGTGGGCTCTAATCTCTCTGATTTTATCTTCATGGTCTCTTCGTGAGATATAGGTAGGAGGGAGCAATATACTGTTTGACTCCTCGGTGAAGGTATGTTCTCGAAACTTCAACAAAAGCCCGTACCGAGCTACTGAGCGTCTCTCTTGCAGAGTCTTCCACTGGAGTCTATCATCTCCGTAACGCTTTCGCGATTACTAAATGATCCTGTAACGAAGCGCGCTGCTCTCCGTTGGATCTTCTCTATCTCTGCTATCAACCCTATCTGGTACGGATCCCACACCGGTGAGCAGTATTCAAGCTGTGGGCCAACAAGTGAACTGTAACCTACGTCCTTTGTTTTCGGACTGCATTTCCTTAGGATTCCTCCAATGAATCTCAGTGTGGCATCTGCTTTACCGACGATTAATTTTATATCGTCATTCCATTTTAAATCACTTCTAATTCCTGCTCCCAGATAATTTATGAAATTAACTGCTTCCAGTTGCTGACCTGCTATATTGTAGCTAAATGATAAAGGATCTTTCTTTCTATGTATTCGCGACACATTACGCTTGTCTACATTGAGATTCAATTGCCATTCCCTGCACCATGCGTCAATTCGTTGCAGATCCTCCTGCATTTCAGTACAATTTTCCATTGTTACAACCTCTCGATGTACTAAAGCATCATCCGCAAAAAGCCTCAGTGAATTTCTGATGTTATCCACAAGGTCATTTATATATTTGTGAATAGCAACGGTCCTACGACACTCCCCTACGGCACACCTGGAATCACTCTTACTTCGGAAGACTTCTCCCCATTGAGAATGACATGCTGCGTTCTGTTACCTAGGAACTCTTCAATCCAATCACACAATTGGTCTGATACTCCACATGCTCTTTCTTTGTTCATTAAACGACTGTGGGGAACTGTATCAAATGCCTTGCGGAAGTCAAGAAACACGGCATCTACCTGGGAACCCGTGTCTATGGCCCTCTGAATCTCGTGGACGAATAGCGCAAGCTGTGTTTCACACGATCGTCTTTTTCGAAACCCATGCTGATTCCTACAGAGTACATTTCTAGTCTCCAGAAAATTATACTCGAACATAATACGTGTTCCAAAATTCTCTACAACTGATCGACGTTAGAGATATAGGTCTATAGTTCTGCACATATGTTCAACGTCCCTTCTTGAAAACAGAGATGACCTGTGCCCTTTTCCAATCTTTTGGAACGTTACGCCCTTCTAGTGACCTATAGTACACCGCTGCAAGAAGGAGGGCAATCTCCTTCGCGTACTCTGTGTAAAATCGAACTGGTATCCCATCAGGTCCAGCGGCCTTTCCTCTTTTGATAATTTTAATTGTATACATTCGAAACGTATCTTTCAGGTATTGGGCCACATATGTGAGTTTCAGTCGATTTTTCTTGAGTAACTGTACATTTCTGAATGAGGCAAACCTGACGGTGGTGATGGTATACAACACCAACAGCCACAAATTATTTTTGGTTTTGTTTACTGAAAAGGTACTGTAACCGACTTCTAACTGATACGGTTCATCATTGGATGGTTTACATGCTTTCGTCAAACCATTTGCTATTTTGACGAAAGCATGCAAGACGACTGTTTACGAAGTGCATCAGTTTCAAGCTGGTAGTGGTGCTCTTTCATTAAAGTAAACCAAACTAATTTGTGGTTGGTTGCTGTTGTACAACATCAACAATTTACATCATATAACAGCCAGGGTCAAGGAAATACTGCATATGGAAGCCAGGAAGAGATGTTTTTGATGACCTCCAAGTGCGTGATAAGATGATCAGTTCATCACTAGTGAAAACGTGAAATTAACTTATGGAAAATGATTACGACGTGAAGCGACGAAGACAGGACAGCGTGGAAGACTCACGAGGTGTGGCGAAGACTTGAAAACAGATAATGATCAGCCAAAACATTATCAACCCGGTCCACTGCAAGATTGCATCGCTTCATGCTTGATGTCTTCCCTGACGAGAAGGTCATCTTTCACCAGTGTAATTGTCCGTGTCTCGAAGGCAGAATCGTGTTACAATGATTTGAGGAGCATGGTAGTTAAATCACGTTAATGTCTTGGCCGCCAAATTCGCCAGATGTGAATCCGATGGTTCCCATCTGAGTCGCTATCGAGCGCCATCACCGCTCATCAGACGCCAGTTATTTACGGGAATTACATGACTCGTGCCGCATAGCTCCACAAAGCTACGAGCGAACTGTAGAATCGATGATACTAAGAAGCAGTGATATACTGCGTTACAAAGATGACCCAGCAAGTTATTAAGGAGGTGGTCGTAACGTTTCGGCCCGTAAATGTATGCTTTCAGTGCTTCAAACAGCATAAAACTAAAAGTGTCCTATTTTCAGAAGGATTATGTCTGAAAGCTAGAAAAATGGTTCACTGCAGAAGTTGCATGAGCAGTAAGGTATACTAGTACATCTTAAAGCCCAAAAGGTAAGTACTCAAACCCAGTCCAGCACTTGAACTAATTTGCACGAGTACTACTTAGCAGTAAGTTAGTAACACATTTGATCCCCTCTGTAGGTGGCAAGTGATTAATTATCTTTCGGCTGTTAGTTGGCGCTGTTTTTTCTTTTTTTTTTTTTTTTAACTCGCTGGCATATGGATTTCTGGAAGTTTACGTCAGAAATAAGTGCCGCAATTTTATTTTTACAAATACGAACTAACAGCAAATCTATTTGGCTAGAATATATGAATTTACAGATTTCGCTTTTTATATTAAAAACTTAACGACATTGCTCTATTGCTCTGCTTCTTTCAGTAGATTTTATTTATATTCTTTGCTGGTGAAAATTAATCTATTGCGTTTACTTTTGTGATTTGGTTGCCAATTCATTACATTTTGATATCGTTTTGTTTATGAATACAAATGCCCAGAAATCGATCGTGTCTTTCTAAATACACTACAAAAACTAAAAGACTGTGAACCATACCGTCTTAAGAATCCAATGATGATCATGAGCGGGGACTTGCTTTGGCTTGAGAGCATCAGGCTTGAAATCGCTCTTAGGAAACTCCTTCCGAAAGCAAGCCGCCATGTAACTCTGAACGAGACCATCATGGATTACCTCGCTCCTCAGAACCCAACACTGACAGTCACGCGGGTGACCGAAGAAAATGCTTCACCTTGTCCTTTAAAAACAACAGGGCACTGAACTGCGCGCAGAGTGAAGGGCAGCTGGTTCCAGAGATTGACAGCATCGACTTCGAAGAAGTTTCCAAACGTTTGTGTGTTATGGATATGCACTGCTACGATACTAGATAATTAAATCCTTGTGTTTAAATTATGATGAGATGATAGACATTTAACCTCTACAGCGTGGTTCTGGTGTGCATTAAGGAGCCGATGAAGTAGTCATAGCGTGTGGTACTCACGTAGCTTCTTAATGATTTCCTCCGACCAAAAGCAAACTTGTTGTAGAACAGTACTCGATACGTTTGAACGAACACAAAGAAGACAATTTCACGGGAATTGTTGTAAAACTTGTAAAAAATTAAAGTTGAATACTTAGTTGGGCTTGCACTCACAATCGTATTAAGCATTGGACACATTGGTTCAATCAGGGCACTCACGGAAGCAGTCCACTTGTAGATGAATTTTAATTTCTTTTCTGAATGCCACACTCTTCATAAACATCTCACACTAAGGAATAAATGAAATAGTATAGTCAATACAGAGAGCCATTAGAATTCCCGTTAAAACAAGTTAACGTAGCCGCTCGTTAATGGCGTCACCTTAAATGACAATATTCTCGAAAAATTCATAATTTTTTATTTTGGAATACTATTATAGACAGGGTCATGCATATTTTATGAGAGTCTTAGTTGCAAAAACGTTTCAACATTTTGATGACAATCTGGTTATGGTTTACTGATTCACCACAAACCGTAATTCGAAGACAACTAGCACGCCTAAACGTCTGTCTAGGAGTGTGAAATGCGTCGAGGGTGTTTTATGTCAAAGCGAACTGTGTGCTATTCAGGCGTGAGACTTCTACTGCGAGCAGACTGTTGCTACACCAGCGTCTAGAAAGGTCTGCCATGAAACGTAGCTAAGTGACCTTCAAAGCTGCGCTTCGCGGAAGCGAAAACCGCAGCGTGCAGTTTTGACTTTTATTTTGTAAGTCAGTTTCGCATCTACAACGTGTTATTACGTAGAAACGTCACGTGTAAGAAACACAAAAGAGGAAGAAAAATAATCAACTGTCGGTCCTCACAAGCTTCAAGCGAATGACACGCGGTTACGGAACTAGGCCTACGCACCCACAACGTTACATAATACGTGGTTTTGAAATGGCAGTTCCATTACCAAGGATAATGTTTGGGATGACAAGGAAATCCCGCAGTACTTTCTTGATAAAGGCTCACCGCTGATAGTACCCATTTTTCATATTCCTCATAAGACGTGACCTACAGACAAAAATAAAGCTTCAAGAAGAGCTAGTGAAGTCTTGCTTATCACACAGAACCGAACATATTAATCCATTCTCACAATAAAACGGAGATGTACGGGGTCGAGGTACAAAGCGCCATTCATTTCACTGAGTAGATGTTTATATTTCTGAATTTTGTGTTTTGTTATATCTTGCCACGTGTTGTGAACTCAAATGTTAACTTGTCTTCGGTCAAAACTTTTTAAGCATCTTCCTGAACTACTTATGCTGAGCGAATTTCGTTCAAATGGATAAATTTCCGTCATAAAATTCATAATTTTGGTCGGTTTACCGCAAACAAAAATTAGTCCAAAGTGAGTAAAGGTTTGGGAGGACAGTGCATCGTCTTCTTCAGAAGTTAAGCAATGGGAGACTGAATTGAAACTCGCACTCTCGAAAGTGATCCATGTGAAGGAACTCCCAAACTGAGAAAATAAACGTCGAAAATGTTCCAGAATATAGTATTTGGCTATGTCCATTAAAGGTGTAGAAAGTAGCTGACGACGTAGGTATGTCACAAGAATCAGTATAATACAATTTACGTGACTAATTTATAATGAGAAAACTAAGTGCGAAATGTGTGGCACGTTTGTTGACTGTATACCAAAAGAAAATAAGGAAGTGAATTTCTCATCAGCATTCGACAGTTTGAAAGGAATCGAAAAGATTTTGGGCACCCGATTCTTACTGTGAATCAGATGTGGATTTACGAGTTCGCGTCAACAATAAAGGCACTGGAGAAGTGCTGGCGGCTTTGCACAGAGAAAGCTGAGGTCTGCACCCTCTCACACTTATCGCAGTCGGCTAAGCTTCTCAGTTAAGCCACTCGGAACGCAAGCCGTGAAATGGCAACAGCAATAGAGACTTACACCAGACCGTGAGCCAGAAGAATAAATGAAAGAACATTACTAGCCGGATACGGAAGTGAACATAAAAATGCCCATATTCTGACATTATGTAGAGATGGCCAACACGTTCACCGCCGCACGCATACTGTTGTACTCTGTCGCTAGGCCAGGCGGTTGGTGTCTGACTGGAATGAAGGGTTTCTGGCAAACAGAACATGGCATGTCATTCTCAACGTAGAGAAGTCCTCATAAGTAAAAGTAACGTCGAGCGCGCACCAAGGGAATGTTACAGGAAAATTAGTTTTGGTAGTACATATAAATGGCCTGCTACACTGAAACGCCAAAGGAACTGGTATAGACATGCTTATTCAAATACAGGGATATGTTAAAGAGGCAGAAAACGGAGCTGAGGTCGGCAGCGCCTATATAAGACAAGTGTCTGGCGCAGTTGTTAGATCGGTTACTGCTGCTAAAATGGCAGGTTATCAAATTTTAAGTGAGTTTGAACGTGGTGTTATAGTCAGCATACGAGCGATGGGACACAGCACCTCCCAGGTAGCGATGAAGTTGCGAATTTTCCTTACGACCATTTGTCGAGTGTACCGTGAATATCAGAAATGCGGGCAAACATCAAATCTCCGACATCTTTGCGGCCCGAAAAAGAATCGTTCAACGTGACAGAAGTGCAATCCGCAAATTGCTGCAGATTGCAATGCTGGGCCATCAACAAGTGTCAGCGTCAACGAAACATTATCGATATGGGCTTCCGGAATCGGTGTTCTTGTGTTCGCTTGTTGACTGCACGACACAAAGCTTTACGCCTCGCCTGGGGCCGTCAACACCGACATTGGACTGTTGATGACTGGAAACATGTTGCCTGATCGGACGAGTCTCGTTTCAAATTGTATCGCGCGGATGGACGTGTACGGATATAGGGACAACCTCACGAATCCATGGACCCTGCATGTCAGCAAGGGACTGTTCAAGCTGGTGAAGGCTCTGTAATGGTGTGGGGCGTGTGCAGTTGGAGTGATATGGGACCCCCTGATATGTGTAGATACGACTCTGAAAGGTGACACTTATGTAAGCATACTGTCTGATAACCTGCGTCCATTCATGTCCATTGTGCATTCCGACGATCTTGGGCAATTCCAGTAAGACAATGGGACACCCCGCACGTCCAGCATTGCTACAGAGTGGCTCCAGAAACACTGTATTGAGTCTAAACACTTCCGATGGCCACTAAACTCGACAGACATAAACATTATTGAGCATATCTGAGATGCCTTGCAACGTTCTGTTCAGAAGAGATCTCCTCCCCATCAAACTCTACGTCCGTAGCTCGTGGTCGTGCGGTAGCGTTCTCGCTTCCCACGCCCGGGTTCCCGGGTTCGATTCCCGGCGGGGTCAGGGATTTTCTCTGCCTCGTGATGACTGGGTGTTGTGTGCTGTCCTTAGGTTAGTTAGGTTTAATTAGTTCTAAGTTCTATGGGACTGATGACCATAGATGCTAAGTCCCATAGTGCTCAGAGCCATTTTAGCCAAACTCTTACGGATTTTTGGACAGCCCTGCAGGATTCATGATGTCGGTTCCCTCTAGTACTACTTCAGACATTCGTCGAGTCCATGCCATGTCATGTTGCAGCACTTCTGCGTGCTCGCGGGGGCCCTATACTATATTAGGCAGATGTACCATTTTCTTTGGCTCTTCAGTGTATATAACGCTGGAAGTTCTGTTGTGGGTTGGCAGGAGAGCCAACACCGTGATATTAGAGGAAGCCGAAAGGCACGCGTTTCAGCTCACGCAGGCTGGCGTGAGGTCTGGAACAGGTTAATGAAATTAGACTTTAGCAAAAAACGGACGTAGCTGGTGGAATACTTAACTTTAATCCATTAATGATGAGCGTCGCTCTTGACGGTACATAATTACAGTATCAATAGTAACTGGTACTGGCGCCTTGCTAGGTCGTAGCAAATGACGTAGCTGAAGGCTGTGCTAACTATCGTCTCGGCAAATGAGAGCGTATTTTGTCAGTGAACCATCGCTAGCAAAGTCGGTTGTACAACTGGGGCGAGTGCTAGGAAGTCTCTCTAGACCTGCCGTGTGGCGGCGCTCGGTCTGCAATCACTGATAGTGGCGACACGCGGGTCCGACGTATACTAACGGACCGCGGCCGATTTAAAGGCTACCACCTAGCAAGTGTGGTGTCTGGCGGTGACACCACAAGTTCCATAAAGATTTTCGCGGATGATGCTATTGTATACAGGAAGTTATAACGGTAGAATATTGCACCGAAATGTAGTAAGATCTTAAGAGTGCAGAGCAGGGAGCGCCAACTGGCCCTTAACATAAATAAGTATCACATATTGCGTATACATTGACAGAAGGCCCCTCTATATATGATTACACGACTCCGGAACCATCACTAGAAGCAGTTATTTGCTTTAAATGACTGGAGTATGTAAACGAAGCGATTTTGAAATGGAGCAACGACAAAAAATTAATCTTGGGTAAGGTAGATGTTAAACTGAAATTAATTGGAAGAAACCTCAGGAAATATAGTCCATCAGCAAAGGAAGTAGCTTACAAAACGGTCGTTTTATCTATACTTGAATACTGCTTGTCAGTATGGGATCCCTGCCAGATAAGGTTGATAGTGGAAATAGAGAAGATCCAAATAAGAATAGCACGTTTCGTTTCCCAGGGGGTGAGGGTGAGGGGGGGGGGGGAAGTGACACTGGTACCCCTCCGTCACACACCGTAGGGTGGTTTGTGGAATGCAGATGTTGGTGTTAGGTGTGAGGTTTTGTTGTGGCCGCCGGCGACCTCGTGCCAGTCGAGGTGAACGGGTGTGAACACTATTTCAACAGTGTGTGAGTAAGGCAAGAATAAGTTTTGAATACGATCTCTACGAAACTCGCAAAGGCGAAGAAACTGAAATCTTGCTACGTAACATAGCGCCAGTATCAGAAACATAATCAGACGCAGAACTGTATTACGTAAAACACTAAACAATAATATGGAGGTTAATGGTGTAGTTCCCGGTGTTCTCCCGACTTTGTGTTTTCGCACAGTGTCCCTCTGACCGATTCAGTCGCCTTCTTCAGGCGCTGAGAGGTATGCTGTTATGCGAACTCGTTGCTAAGGAATCCTATAGATCACAATAAAGGTGTGATAATATAGCCATATTAATGTAGGCATCAGGAAAAAATAGCTAACAAATCGTCAGGCGTGTAGCCTTTTATTGGACAGAGGACAGTGGGGGAGGCAGAAAGAAGGTACAGTACTAGAAAAGAGTAACATTCCATTGTTCTTCTTCACAATTTTATTCAACGTAAGCGATAAACATAAGAGAACGACCGATAATTATATATATATATATATATATATATATATATATATATATATATATATATATATATATATATATATATATATTGTGGTGTCACCGCCAGACACCACACTTGCTAGGCGGTAGCCTTTAAATCGGCAGCGGTCCGTTAGTATACGTCGGACCCGCGTGTCGCCACTATCAGTGATTGCAGACCGAGCGCCGCCACACGGCAGGTCTAGAGAGACTTCCTAGCACTCGCCCCAGTTGTACAACCGACTTTGCTACCGATGGTTCACTGACAAAATACGCTCTCATTTGCCGAGACGATAGTCAGCATAGCCTTCAGCTATGTCATTTGTTACGACCTAGCAAGGCGCCAGTACCAGTTACTATTGATACTGTAATCATGTACCGTCAAGAGCGACGCTCATCATTAATGGATTAAAATTAAGTATTCCGCCAGGAACGTCCGTTTTTCTAAAGTCTAATTTCGTTGTCCTGTTCTAGAGCTCACGCCAGCCTGCGTGAGCTAAAACGCGTGCCTTTCGGCTTCCTCTAATAATACGGTGTTGGCTCTCCTGCCAACCCACAACATATATTTTGCTACATTATCTACAACTTGGTTTCACGTTTGGAGAAAACTGCTAGGTTGGAATTACAGAAGCGTACTCTTGTCTGGGAAAGAGATCTTCGGAGTTAGTTCGTTCAAAAGAAGGAAAGAGGAAAATCTGAGGATTTAGGTTCAGGAGCGCGGAGCGACCTTCACATAAAGCGCTTGAATACCTACTCTCCCAGGTGCCCAGAGCGCCAGCGGCCGTTATCGCTCGGTATCAGCTCTTGAGTCAAATCTTCTCGATAGTCTTCCGTCGACGGTAGGGCATTACAGCCGTTGCCAGTAAATGTTAGCAGTTACGAGTACGAGGGGTAGTCATAAGGTTTTAATTATCACCTCGAAAATATCAAGCTGTGACCACGAATGTTGGTGAAGGTGTTGGTGCCTCTATATCAGTAGTTTCCAACCTTTCGGAGACCATTGTCACCATCAACTTTGGCTCCGAACTAAAGTTTAGAATTAAAAAGAATTTTCTTCGCTCGTAAATTGACGAAGACTAGGTGACATACTGTTTAGTTTTTTTAGGTTTTTTTTTAATTAAAGCACCAACTGATTACTTCAAACAATCTGCGTTTATAAAGTAACGAAGCAATTCTCAGTGTGTAGCGTGTGCTACGTATAACTCCTTCTCAGGAAGAAAGCTAACTGTCCACATTGACGGTAAACAATTATTACGTAACTTGCTTCCTCTGCATTACTCCCTTTCCTAGCGACAGATGCTTATCCACACCATGTACTCACATTTAAAATCAAACAATTTAAAAGTTTTCACTGTACCTAACGTTTGTAAATCCCTTCATTTCTGGACTCCTTAATTCCGAAATGGCAGAAACTGGAAGCTGTCTGTGTTTTGTGTCTGACCATTGTCCCTAATAGTAATATGACTGCGTAGGCGCGACAGAAGTGTAGTAGCCATTACGTAGTTACTATGGCGACAGAAGTGTAGTAGCCATTACGTAGTTACTATGGTTTTGTGCTGTCGATTAGTACATTTATCTTTTGGGAAGTGAATAATGCAGAAATTTCTGGTCCGTTGTGGGAATTACCTAGAACTTGGAGAAAGCATTTTGTCCCAATTTTACTGCTATAGATGCATGGTCCAAAATACAAAGTATATGTCTATTGGTTCGTTTCACAAGCTGTAATCTCCACCACCTTGTGTCACGCGTTAATGCAAGGATTCGGGAAAAAAATTATTGGCAACTTATGCAATAGACATAGTCTTATAAAATAGAGATAAAAGTAATGTTCTTTTAAAAGTAACATAGTTCCGTAACGGAAAGAAAGTCGAACATTTTTATTTTGACCACTTAGAAAATTTCGTTTCACCCCTTAGGGAGTAGTTACCCAGTTTGGGAACCATTGCTCAACATGTTTGCCCTTTAACGCGGCGCATTGTTCCGAAAAATGGATAACTTGGCGGCGACCTTGGCGATAGAAGCCTGCATTTTGGCTCTTGAGGAAGAGTTGCACATGGAAAATCACCTCGTCGTCGTTCTGGAAATGCCTGCCACGAAACTGTTTCTACATCCGAGAGAAGAGCGAGGAGTCAGGGGGTGAGGCAAAGTCTGGCAGCCCAGAGCAGCAGTATGTGTCACTGTGTTCCGTGCAGAATGGCCTGGGACGTGTCGTAGAGCAAAAATACGCCCTTGGACAGCTTCTCACGACGTTTTGACAGCCTACCGTGATCTAGGCGGTAGATTGTCGTAGTATGCTCCGTGATGGTTTGCCCCTTACGAGAATAAATTTTTAGTGTCAGACCATGACAGTCCCATTAATACTTTCAACATCAGCTTGACTGATGAAGTTTCATGGCATTTCTCGGTTCATTGAATTCACATGTTTCCACTGCTTGCTTTCTTCCTTTTGTCTGGGCTTACAATTGTACCTCTAGCACACTTCCATGGTGATTGTGCTGTTAAAGAATTCTGCCAGACTGGCTAGAGGCCGTTGTAACATTTTTGCTGCTGCCTCGGTGTGGCAGACTTTTTGAATGGGCGTGAGCAGTTCCGGAACCCAGCTCAAACTGTCGTACAAGAGGTTCAAAATCGATCACTGACTGTTTTTTGCTCTTTTTGCATTGTCATCTCGACTGTGGTAAGCCGATCCTCGAACACCATGGCCTCGAGTTCTCTTGCGATTCGCAGTCTGCGTCAGTTAAACACTGTTTAATACACGGCCCACTCCGAGCAGTGTGGCCACAGCCTATGTCCGACGTCAACGTGCAATAACCACCCAAAACCGGCAAGTGGCAGCACTGCCAATGGAGAGTATACGAAGAGTGTCTAGGGGACGCGGTAAACAGTGCAATGGTTTCGTAATGCAGAAACGGAACGATTTATCTGACATCCAGAAGGGCACGATCATTGGCTTTCGGACCAAGGGTGGAAGCATTTTCAGAACGGCTGAGTTTGTAAACTGTTCGAGTGTCGCTGTGGTTAAAGTCCATCCTGCATGGCAAAATGGCGCCATAGAAAACGGCACCGAGCCAACTGTGATGCAACACTGGTCATAAACGATAAAGGTGAACGACAGCTGCGGAGATGTATGTACGGGCGAATAGACATGCAACCCAACGTCCTGACAAACCAAAGGGCTACCAGTATAGTCATTCTGTCGGTAAACCGAAGAGCGAGCGAGCGAGTCCCCACTCTGCCCACCCAGCTACGTCACAAGGAGCTACAATAGGTTGTTGCACAGCGTTGTACCGGCCCTGCCGCGGCGCGCGCTTTAAATCTGTGACGACGCCGTGTGCAGATACGTCCTGGCGCCGTTTATTTTTACAAAATGCGTTAAAACCATAAGGAATACAAAAGACGATGGTTTCTTCCGAAACACAGTGTCATAGAGTAAGAACGGAAGTCAGAGTTCTACTACAAACATAGAACCGTACGCTTGTTCATGCGAATGTGTGTTCCTCTATTGCTATTCGTAAGACGAACTCCATATAGTCCAATCAATCTGTAGAATTTAAGGCTTGTTCTTATTTTGCACTTCTACTAAAAGGTAGATGTTTTCTTTGAAGGACTGCATTGAAACTTAACAATTCTTGCAACACGAAGAGTGTTTAAAAATTAACCAGAAATTTATAATTTCGCGTGTTGTATTAGTCCCTTTTGCACTACTTTGTCTGTCACTGTCTTTGTAAACATGCCTCAAAAGTATCTGTACGATGTTAATCACATTGGGTATTTACTCTGCTGTCAGTTGTCAAAAACGTCACAGGTGTTTTGGTAGCATCAACGATTATTTGTTTTGTATAAAAACAGATTACAGGATCTGTATGGAATTTTGTTATAAGAATGGAATCAAATTTTTAGAAATGTTAAATATTGCTTTTGGTGAGTCTGTTATGAGTAAACCAAGGGCATGCAAGTGGTATAAACATTTCAAAGCAGGCCTTAAAGGGCAGCGGTTTCACAATCCTGGATGAGATTAAAAATGAAGTCAAGAGACCTACGAGTATAAAATATCCCGAGGAAACTGTTCCTAAAGTGTTTCGGGAATTAGCAAAAGCACTGGTATAAGTGTGTAGTATGTAAAGGGGAATATTTTGAAGAGAATAACATTGCTGTAGATTAAGAAATAAAGTTCTTACCAAAAAATAAAAATTAATATCTGAACGCACCTCGTATGTCAAACTTCCTACATGGAAGTCCAGAATAGGTGTACGTGATTCGAAGGAAATTTCAGCACTGTTTAGAATGGCTACTGCGCACATGTTTTAAGCAATATGTCTTAGAATCAGGTGAATAGTAACCGAGATAGAGATTTAGTGACAGAATACATTCAAATGCTTGATTGAATCACATTCTGCTGGTGAAGAGTTAATTAATTCTACCATGAAGTTCTTAAATTATTATTGATTTTGTACAACTAGTGATATTGGTATTTAATGTTTTGGGCCACAGTTCTGTCAAAAGAAACTTTATAGTGTATGAGCAGAGTCAGGCTTAAAAGGACAAAGAACGTATTTTTTAAGAAATTATTCATTGCCTGTTTACATACATCGTATTTTAGAGGTCATCATCAACAGTGTCACTGTCATTATCGTCGACGTCGACCCTTTGTAAATTAATAACAGTGGCGTATAGTATGTCTTCAGTAATCCCATCCTTAATCCAGTACTGTCTTTCAAGTTTCTCCACGTGGAGGCAGTATGCACTCCAGTCATCTTGAGTTATCGTTTCAAAATCAGTAACAATTGGGACAAGTGTTTGTATATGCTTTTTTTCGATATGAAAGCTCAGAAAATGGCTGCATACCTCCTTTCACCAACTGCAGCAACTTCGTCATGCAAATATCTCGAAGAATATTTCTTCTTCTGACGAAATTTTTGAGTTTTTTCCACGCCATATCAATTGGATTTAAGTCACAGTTGACTGGTGGAAGTCGCAGCAAAGTGTGTCCATGAGCTTCAAGTATTTTATTAATTTCAAATAGTTTGTCTTCTGGCTTATGTTGTTTAATTAAATCAAATAATTTTGTTTTTATCATTGACAAATAAGCTTCCACCTTATTTTTTAATAAACATCCAATCATTTCCCTTTTATTCGAGGACCTAGTTGGAGCTTTGTTATGCTCCTTGCTGTGATATGAAGCGTTATCCATAACAACAACACAGTTCGGTGGCGGATTCGGAATTACTTTAGTCGATATTCAATTTGAAAAATTTTCGTAGGTCATACACATCCCACTTTATAAATCAATTGTGCGTTGGGTGAGAACCCATCTCTTGATCCAATACTGAGCACTATAATCCTATAGCTTCCGTTAGTGTTGTCCATAACGCCATCAAGTCCAGGGCCCTGCCAACATTTTGTGTAAGTAATGTTGTTGTCCAACCAAGTTTCATCAATATAAAAGAATTTTCTGACTAGATCCCTTAATTTCCTCACGTGGACCAGGTACTTACATCGCCAGTCAAGCCGGCCAGGGTGGCCGAGCGGTTCTAGGCGCTATAGTCTGGAGCCGCGCGACCGCTACGGTCGCAGGTTCGAATCCTGCCTCGGGCATGGATGTGTGTGATGTCCTAAGGTTAGTTAGGTTTAAGTAGTTCTAAGTTCTAGGGGACTGATGACCTCAGAAGTTAAGCCCTATAGTGGTCAGAGCCATTTGAACCATTTTTTTCGCCAGTCAGTGATATCCATTCTCTCTACCAGAATCTTTCTTTTACTTACAGATCTTTTCCAGATAAATCCCATTTCATGCAGATCTTGTGTAAAACTTCATTCTGCCAATGAAAATGTATTTTTTGTTTCAAGTAATTACCGTAATGTCGGCACTATTTTTTGGTTCATGTAAAAGTCCTCCACCGTTTGCCGAATGACCGATTTTGTGGAAGTGTCTATAACGATAGGTTTCCTTCCAAAATTCTTAGTTTTCGTCCGTGGCGATTCTAGTAAACCATGCGGGTTATTTTCGCGTTCCTTCCTTATACGTCTTATTGTGGCTAGGCTGAAGTTTACATAAATTGCAGCCCTTTAATTGGGACAGGTAGTATTAGCCAACAGTTCGTTTTGTGTCGCCTCCTTAACACAAACTGTAATAACCTTAGAGACGATCCAACACTCGTTACTCCGCAAATACCTCCTCTTCTTCGTATTCTACACATTTTCTTGCAATGCAGGGCGATTATCCATCACTTCCGGATACGAAGTATATCAGTGAGTATACAAAGTTAACTGGCACTGGCAACTAAGATCCCACTAACAGAAACGACACACATCACTGCACGCCGATCTACATTGCTAGACAGTTAAGGGGCAAATGATTTTGGGTGCCCCTGTAGGCCAGTGACAGCGTTCTTCCGGGAAAGGCCACTTCCCCCACCAAAAGCGCTGCTCGCTCTTTGGTTTACAGACAGACTTTTATTATAGTCTCTCCTCACCGACCGTTCAGCGAAGTTGCTGCGCATAGGCCTCTGCAACAGACGCCTGGTTCATTTACCCAAGATGACTGTTGCTTATCGGCAACGAAGGCTGGAATTTACGCACGACTGGACGCTCACTCAGTAGCGACAGGCGGCCTTTTCAGATTAATCGCATTTTATGCTCTACCGCATGATTCGCCGCTGGCGTGTAGGGCGTGAAACGTCTGAAAGCAAATACTCTGCAACAACTGTCGGGAGGGTCCAGCCAGAGGGGAGAGCGTTATGGTGTGGCTAATGTTTTCGTGGCATCCCTAGGTGATGTCGTCATTCTAGATGGCACAATGGATCAGCACAAGTAGGTCTGTCTATTATCCCTGTAGACCATGATCGTCCCTACATGTAGTGTGTTTTTCTTCGGCACGATGGCATCTACCAGCTGGACGATCTAACGCGTCACACAGCTCGCAGTGTTAGAGCGTGGTCGGAAGAGCGCCGGGATGAGGTTACTGAGCTCCACTGGCTGCCAAACTTTCCTGATTTAAACCTAGTCGAAAATTTGTGGGACCCTTCGATCGGTCTGTGCGTGCCAAGTTTCTTCAACGGAGAAACGTAGCCTAACTGGCCACGACACAGGACTCAGCATGGCTCTACACCCTTGTCGGACCTTCCAGAACTTCACTGACTCTCTTCCTGCACTTCTCGCAGTGTTTCACTGTGCAAGAGGTGGTTCTTCAGGCTGTATGACCACTTCGTCAGTGGACAAGGCCGCTTTGTTTTGGCTCCTCTAGGGCCTGGTACGGTACCGTGGTGTGGAAATTCAGTGTGTACCAGGACTGCAGGTATGTGTGTACAAACAAATAAAACATTAACATAACTTTATTTTATTTTATTTTATTTTTTGAGTAGGTGATTAAAGCGTCTCGATTACTCCTTGTGCATTCCTCAGTAGACAGAAATGGAAATAAAGGAGTTGGATGTAGGATGATGGACGATGGATTGCATACAAAAATTGTGCAATAGGAAAGGGGAATGCGGGAGAACCACTTAAAAGATGGATTGAAGTGTGAAATACATAGAGGTGAGGTGGTGCAGTGAAGAAAACAAGGACTGGAGAATGGGGGAAAAAGTCGCTGTCTTTCGCAAAATCGTTTGAGGCAAAATACTAGAATGGTTCCATTCAAAGATTACTTTCTAACCCTTCCTTAATCCAAGTGTGTGCTCCATTTCTAATGAACTCATCGTCGACAGCACGTTAAACCTTAATCTCCTTTCCTTTCCTTGGTGTGAAGTCGACTTATCACTGAACTACAGACAAAGAAGAAGAATAACGGCGAGGGGGGAGGGGGAGAGGGAGGAGGAGGAAGAAAAATCCCAGGAAAATGGCGAGTGGAGACCAAGGCTTCAGTTCGTTAAAATAAACGTTATTAAAAAGACTTGGAGGAGTCTTGAATAAATAGAGACGCGGCCTAATTTTCTGCCGACCTATCTACACTACTGGCCATTAAAATTGCTACACCACGAAGATGACGTGCTACAGACGCGAAATTTAACCGACAGGAAGAAGATGCTATGAAATGCAAATGATTAGCTTTTCAGAGCATTCACACAAGGTTGGCGCCGGTGGCGACACCTACAACGTGCTGACGTGAGGAAAGTTTCCAACCGATATCTCATACACAAACAGCAGTTAACTGGCGTTGCCTGGTGAAACGTTGTTGTGATGCCTCGTGTAAGGAGGAGAAATGTGTACTATCACGTTTTCGACTTTGATAAAGGTCGGATTGTAGCCTATCGCGATTGCGGTTTATCGTATCGAGACACTGCTGCTCGCGTTGGTCGAGATCCAATGACTGTTAGCAGAATATGGAATCGGTGGGTTCAGGAGGGTAATACGGTACGCCGTGCTGGATCCCAACGGCCTCGTATCACTAGCAGTCGAAATGATAGGCATCTTATCCGCATGGCTGTAACGGATCGTGCAGCCACGTCCCGATCCCTGAGTCAACAGATGGGGACGTTTGCAAGACAACAACCATCTGCACGAACAATTCGACGACGTTTGCAGCAGCGTGGACAATCAGCTCGGAGATCATGGCTGCGGTTACCCTTGACGCTGCATCACAGACAGGAGCTCCTGCGATGGTGTACTCAACGACGAACCTGGGTGCACGAATGGCAAAACGTCATTTTTTCGGATGAATCCACATTCTGTTTACAGCATCATGATAGTCGCATCCGTGTTTGGCGACCGCGGCGAACGCACATTGGAAGCGTGTATTCGTCATCGCCATACTCGCGTATCACCCGGCGTGATGGTATGGGGTGCCGTTGGTTACACGTCTCGGTCACCTCTTGTTCGCATTGACGGCACTCTGAACAGTGGACGTTACATTTCAGATGTTTTACGACCCGTGTCTCTACCCTTCATTCGTTCCCTGCGAAACCCTACATTTCAGCAAGATATGGCCAAACCGCATGTTGCAGGCCCTGTATGGGCCTTTCTGGATTCAGAAAATGTTCGACTGCTGCCCTGGCCAGCACATTCTGCAGATCTCTCAGCAATTGAAAACGTCTGGTCAATGGTGGCCGAGCAAATGGCTCGTCACAATACGCCAGTACCTACTGGTATCGTATTGAAGCTGCGTGGGCAGCTGTACCTGTACATGCCATCCAAGTTCTGTTTGACTCAATGCCCAGGCGTATCAAGGCCGTTATTACGGCCAGAGGTGGTTGTTCTGGGTACTGATTTCTCAGGATCTATGCACCCAAATTGCGTGAAAATGTATTCACATGTCAGTTCTAGTGTAACATATATGTTCAATGAATAACCGTTTATCATCTGCATTTCTTCTTGGTGTAGCAATTTTAATGTCCAGCAGTGTATATACACTCCTGGAAATGGAAAAAAGAACACATTGACACCGGTGTGTCAGACCCACCATACTTGCTCCGGACACTGCGAGAGGGCTGTACAAGCAATGATCACACGCACGGCACAGCGGACACACCAGGAACCGCGGTGTTGGCCGTCGAATGGCGCTAGCTGCGCAGCATTTGTGCACCGCCGCCGTCAGTGTCAGCCAGTTTGCCGTGGCATACGGAGCTCCATCGCAGTCTTTAACACTGGTAGCATGCCGCGACAGCGTGGACGTGAACCGTATGTGCAGTTGACGGACTCTGAGCGAGGGCGTATAGTGGGCATGCGGGAGGCCGGGTGGACGTACCGCCGAATTGCTCAACACGTGGGGCGTGAGGTCTCCACAGTACATCGATGTTGTCGCCAGTGGTCGGCGGAAGGTGCACGTGCCCGTCGACCTGGGACCGGACCGCAGCGACGCACGGATGCACGCCAAGACCGTAGGATCCTACGCAGTGCCGTAGGGGACCGCACCGCCACTTCCCAGCAAATTAGGGACACTGTTGCTCCTGGGGTATCGGCGAGCACCATTCGCAACCGTCTCCATGAAGCTGTGCTACGGTCCCGCACACCGTTAGGCCGTCTTCCGCTCACGCCCCAACATCGTGCAGCCCGCCTCCAGTGGTGTCGCGACAAGCGTGAATGGAGGGACGAATGGAGACGTGTCGTCTTCAGCGATGAGAGTCGCTTCTGCCTTGGTGCCAATGATGGTCGTATGCGTGTTTGGCGCCGTGCAGGTGAGCGCCACAATCAGGACTGCATACGACCGAGGCACACAGGGCCAACACCCGGCATCATGGTGTGGGGAGCGATCTCCTACACTGGCCGTACACCACTGGTGATCGTCGAGGGGACACTGAATAGTGCACGGTACATCCAAACCGTCATCGAACCCATCGTTCTACCATTCCTAGACCGGCAAGGGAACTTGCTGTTCCAACAGGACAATGCACGTCCGCATGTATCCCGTGCCACCCAACGTGCTCTAGAAGGTGTAAGTCAACTACCCTGGCCAGCAAGATCTCCGGATCTGTCCCCCATTGAGCATGTTTGGGACTGGATGAAGCGTCGTCTCACGCGGTCTGCACGTCCAGCACGAACGCTGGTCCAACTGAGGCGCCAGGTGGAAATGGCATGGCAAGCCGTTCCACAGGACTACATCCAGCATCTCTACGATCGTCTCCATGGGAGAATAGCAGCCTGCATTGCTGCGAAAGGTGGATATACACTGTACTAGTGCCGACATTGTGCATGCTCTGTTGCCTGTGTCTATGTGCCTGTGGTTCTGTCAGTGTGATCATGTGATGTATCTGACCCCAGGAATGTGTCAATAAAGTTTCCCCTTCCTGGGACAATGAATTCACGGTGTTCTTATTTCAATTTCCATGAGTGTATTATGAAAACGAGAGCAAGATTTGTCTTGTTTTAGAGATGCCTTAGACTGTGGCCGTGTCTATACATTCTCAGCTGATCTTTATCGCCCAATGTTTGCCGGTTCAGAAAATTTCTTTGTTGCCCTGGTAGATAGCAGAAACGAGTCTCACAATGCCACCGTCTTGGAACACGCCCATGAGTGGATCGTCAACCAAGGATATTGTACCTGTCATCAAATCTTGCTGTGTATCTGTGAGCCACCTACATGCCAGCGCATTTACGATACACCCAATCGCGTAGTTGCTCCAGTTCATTCCTGCCACATGCAATGGACCGCGCTGGTGTTATTGCTCGCTGGTGTGGTCGCAGGAGATCAATGTTCGCCCCCGCAGCAGGATGGACTTTGGCTGGGCGCCAAGCCCGTGAGCCGTGCTGCCGTCTGCTGTTCCACTTTCGTGCCGAGTGCTGCCTCTCTGCACTTTGCTGTCGCTTGCAAACACGGGCCGGTACGAAATACCCGGCCACGGACTGACACAGTCCTGAATGTCAACCAGCCGTTGTAGCAGCCATTCTTAGCCGCAGAAATGTTGCAGAGTGCAGCGAGCCTGCACACACTGCAGCACCAGCGGCCCGATCCCAACTATTTTATACGTCAATAAAATCACAAACGACTACATTTGATATATCGAAGATTTGTGTCCTTGAGATTTATGTTTTTGTAGGTGATGTGCTATTAAACTGTTAATTTCGATATGTTCTGACTCATTAGGCTATTAGTGTTTATTGTCAATCGAATCTGCATTATCTCGACGTTTTCCCACAGTTTATTCTGGAGTGGTGCATATTTTATACATCCGAACATGTCCTAGTTTACATATCCCACCCTCTTCAGAATGAACACTGTATATAAGGGGGTCTGTCAATCCGATACTGTAAATGTGTACAGGGTATCGTGCTCGTCCCAACCTGATTCGAAAAATTAATGCTACATATCCATTAGGAATATTTTTATGAGTGTACCACGGTTTGGTTGGTATGGTGCGCCGAGCTGAGGCGGACCTAAGCCCCTTTTCTTGCTGCGATACTTGTCACTGATGTTCCTATTGCTGATACGCGTCTTTCCATGAATCATGCAGAAAGTCGGGATATAATTTGGAAGACCATCTACTGCTTCCTTGAGTCATATACCGGAGTAACTCCTTTAACAACATTACATGAACGATTTGACTATCATTCTTGGTTTTCATTATTAATTTTACCGCGTCGTAAATACAGGTTTTATCATATTTCTACCTCCGGTTGCTCAAAAGAGCTTCCAAAGTCTGTAAGAATTATATTGCACTCCATCTTTTGGTTACAAACATAACTGCTTCTACAATTTCGAATATTTCTACAGTATCAACGAAAATAACTGAGCCAATGAAATTTTTCCCTGTCTGAATCCAGGGAAATAGTATGCGTAGCCAATTCCGTTGTGCGTTTTGGACCTGTAAATATATACTGGGTTCTCTCCCAAGAGTCATCAGACACATTTTCTATGGCGTGTCGTCAGATATTGGCAACTTCGTTCTTGGAATGTGTAGCTGGAGTTAGTCCAGAGAAATACCGCGCATCGCGTCTTTAATGCAAGGACCAGTGGCAACGGAAAGCTTCGCTTTCTTTCCCGTTACAAAAAAATCGTTTTTACAGCGGGATCTTACGTGTCCATTCAATGGAGCAGTCCCACACTAGTCTAGTACAATATTCGGTTAATAAATATATATTAACAGGGATCAAGACACAGTAAAATCTTTGTTCGTCACATCTTCGTTGCTCGTGTTGTGTGCCCTCCTGCTACGCACTGTCTGTTACCGTCATTCCGCAGCGCCACCAATTCGTCATGTCGGAGCCTCTCACGAAATTTTTCACACAGGAAGATTACATCGAAAGAAATGCACTTTCGGAATTTTAACTGTTAAGGCGCTCTACAGGTATTTAAAAAATGGTAAAGTTACTCATTTTTGCCCCTCGAAGAGCCGCTTCTAAAAGCGGTTTGAACAGCCCTTCCTACCTAGCGCACGAATCTGCGAATAAGCCGATGCAGCGTGACAAAAAACGTAGCGCAGCGTAAAGCGAAGCCTGAAGCATACGTACGCGAATTTTAGTGACTTAGGGGTCCATTATGCTCAGTCAGCTTATAAAATAAGCGAGTTTTACGATTTTTGTTTGGAAAAACTCACGCACAGTATTTATTGATTCTTGGATAACATTTTCTGACCATTGTAAGAAATTCAGTCATCATTGAGCCGCCCCATCCGAGAGGTTAAATTTTTTCTGTTCAAAATGACGTGTGTGCGTGACGTAAGGTCGGTAGTCTCCAAATCTTATCTGAAATCAAACAACAAATAATTTTCTAAATCTAAAGGATATCGTGCAAGGACACACAACACAGTTTTTTGATATTTGGCAAAATAATAAAATGAAGAACGTTTGAAACAAAGATGTAGTTTTGTCGTGCGTTTTGGTCACTTTTTTTGCAATAGCTAATGAATAAATTAATTACTTCTTGCGGCCTTGCCCGAGAAGTAACTCAGCCAAGTTGCAGAAAGATATCTTTATTAGTGTGCCCGCAGTCCGTTCCGTCACCTTGAAATAACATTGTATCTTTGCACAAGTGGAAGAAAATAGCTTCACCATGTTGTGCCCGTGGCGCTGAAAAGCTGACAGTTCGCCATGTTATTCAAGAACGAGCTCCGAGAGGTTTCGCAGGCGGTCCAACAGAGTTCCTGGTGATATCAGAGGGCTCATTCTTCTTGGCCTGAATATTAGTTTGTAGTTTGAGATGATAGTAATATTATTTGCTTCTGATTTATCCAGACGCTAAATAAATAAAGAAAAAATAAATCAACTAGTGGCGACACACACAAAGGAATACAATTATCCTTCTCTCGCGTTACCTATTAATGCAACTAGAGCGATCTCTAATATAAAAATTACCCTCTGATAAGTACTTCAGTGCAATTTGTTGATACAGAAATAGATTTCAGGCATCTGAAGCAGGTATAACGCTGCACTCTTAAATATTATGTAAACCACAAAAAATGGTTGGTTCACGTTCGTCGATAGATTTCACCTCCGTTCTCAATTTATACAAACCAAAAATTTCTTTTCGTGACGACAGGACGTGAAATTTTTGTACTCACAGGTCGTATAAATCTGCTATAACACTTAATTGTGTAGTCCATTTAATCTAATACAATTAGAAGCGCTTTGAAGAAATACGTCCGCTTTCATTTGCAGCCAGAAGTAAGTCGCTTGCGTAAAATGTTTCATTATCGCGAGAGTTTACTGTTTACGAAGTGAGACGGCGGAACTCAATCGAGCGAGCTAATCAATAGCGAGCTGAAAGCCAGCATGGCAGACAAAAATCCCGGAACATCAATAACGCGACACTAGACGGGGACAGGACGAGGGGTTTGGGAGAGAAGTAGCCCAGATTGAAGTTATATGTCAACCAGAGAGGTAGATAAAGATGTAGCGTGAACGCTACTCTGTTTTACATGTATATCATGATTTGATAAGAATCTGGAAACAAGATAATGACCACTTCAAATAGAAAAATAGAAAGGCAGGGGTAAATGAGCAATTTATCGGATAGCTGAATCGTCGAAGTATGCGAATGGACGTAACACTTGTTGGAAACAGAATTCATAACTGAGTAAAGCAACCTCAACGGGAAGGTACCCTCAAAAGTAGTATCGAACGGGTCTCATGCATGTATTACAGAACCTTACTACTCAGGATATGTAAGGAATACTCAAAAAATTCCTTTTGAGGGCGTTGCTGCATTGTATGTGCAACATAGCGCGACTCCGATGCCGGTTGGGTAATTCCGGGAGAGACGGACCATTGGGTGAGATGGGCCAGCTCGTTAGTTTCTTACTAATCCGCTTGAACGCGCCACCGGCGGTCCTGTAGGAACGTGGTGGATTAGATAAGTTTTTTTGTCGATAGAATGCTTAAATGTGAATTCAGGTACGTGAAAGCTTTCTCTTTACATACGATAAGCATTTTCCACACCAGCATCGTGTTGCATAGCCTCACTAGCGTCCAGTATTCGTTCGGTCACGTATCTTACGACCCTAGTAGTGAGGTTAGAAGCGTCTCCTAGTAACAGGACCGCCGTGGCGGCCTGGGTCATCTCACCCGGAAATTTTAGAGAGGTGGACCACTAGAGTGGCCAAGCTGCTCAGTGCTGTTACGCAAAATTGTGGTTTTGAGCAACACCTTCAACATCATAATTCAAAAAATAAAAGCTGCAAAGAGCATAACTAAAATCATCCCTTTAACGTTCTTTGAGTTTATAACAGTTTCTATTTAAAATTAGTCCTCGATTGATTTTTAGTTGAATTACGTTAAATAAACTTTTATTTCTGCAATTAGACAATTAATATATTATTGATTAACCATTATAGGTTACTTCTCACTGTAAATGCCTAAATGTAAACACAGGTTTTTACTAAAGCTTTTATGTTCTTGTTCCTGCAGGAAAATACCCACACTTAATGAAAAAGAGGCAGGTTCCGTAAAGGGATGTTGGCGCTAAGAAACTCTGCAGAAGGACTACAATACTGTGAACAACCTTGCAATGGGTATTAATGCAGCTGCCAGACATTGCTAGGTACTGTCAACCACATTAAAAAGGAGATTGAACCCCGGCAACGTGTCGAAAATTCGTCTTGGGCCACCACCTATTCTTGGATAAGATGCTGAGAAAGAAATGGTGCAACACATAACGAAATTTCACTCTAACGGTTTTTCTCCTGATACAGAGACAGTTCGAGTGATGGGTTTCAAATTAGCTGAAAGCTTCAATATACCTAATAATTTTAATAAGGCACGCCAGAAAGAAGGTTATGACTGGCATGAAGGTTTCTTGACACAGAACCCCAAGTTATCATTCAGAAAAGATGCAAGAATTAATAAGGAAACAGTGACAAATCATTTCATCATACTGGAGATAATCACCCGGAACAATGACTTAATCGAGATACCAGGTCACATTTTAAATGTAGGTGAGAGTAGTTTACAGCTGAACAATAAACCCGGGCAAGTAATAGTGAAGAGAAGCTCAAAAACATGAACATTCTTTCTAGTGGTTGTAAAGGCAAAACAATTTCAGTTGTTGTTTGTTTCAGTCCTGAACGGGCTACATTCCTTCCTACAGCATTTTCTAGGTTGTTGTTGTGGTCTTCAGTCCTGAGACTGGTTTGATGCAGCTCTCCATGCTACTCTATCCCGTGCAAGTTTCTTCACCTCCCAGTACCTACTGCAACCTACATCCTTCTGAATCTGCTTAGTGTATTCATCTCTTGGTCCCCCCTACGATTTTTACCCTCCACGCTGCCCTCCAATACTAAATTGGTGATCCCTTGACGCCTCAGAATATGTCCTACCAACCGATCCCTTCTTCTGGTCAAGTTGTGCCACAAACTTCTCTTCTCCCCAGTCCTATTCAATACTTCCTCATTAGTTATGTGATCTACCCATCTAATCTTCAGCATTCTTCTGTAGCACCACATATCAAAAGCTTATATTCTCTTCTTGTCCAAACTATTTACCGTCCATGTTTCACTTCCATACATGGCTACACTCCATACAAATACTTTCAGAAATGACTTCCTGACACTTAAATCTATACTCGATGTTAACAAATTTGTCTTCTTCAGAAACGCTTTCCTTGCCATTGCCAGTCTACATTTTATATCCTCTCTACTTCGACCATCATCAGTTATTTTGCTCCCCAAATAGCAAAACTCCTTTACTACTTTAAGTGTCTCATTTCCTAATCTAATACCCTCAACATCACCCGACTTAATTCGACTACATTCCATTATCCTCGTTTTGCTTTTGTTGATGTTCATATTATATCCTCCCTTCAAGACACCATCCATTCCGTTCAACTGCTCTTCCAAGTCCTTTGCTGTCTCTGACAGAATTGCAATGTCATCGGCGAACCTCAACGTTTTTATTTCTTCTCCATGGATTTTAATATCTACTCCGAATTTTTCTTTTGTTTCCTTTACTGCTTGCTCAATATACAGATTGAATAACATCGGGGAGAGGCTACAACCCTGTCTTACTCTCTTCCCAACCACTGCTTCCCTTTCATGTCCCTCGACTCTTATAACTGCCATCTGGTTTCTGTACAAATTGTAAATAGCCTTTCGCTCCCTGTATTTTACCCCTGCCACCTTTAGAATTTGAAAGAGCGTATTCCAGTCAACATTGTCAAAAGCTTTCTCTAAGTCTACAAATGCTAGAAACGTAGGTTTGCCTTTCCTTAATCTTTCTTCTAAGATAAGTCGTAAGGTCAGTATTGCCTCACGTGTTCCAGTATTTCTACGGAATCCAAACTGATCTTCCCCGAGGTCGGCTTCTACTAGTTTTTCCATTCGTCTGTAAAGAATTCGTGTTAGTATTTTGCAGCTGTGGCTTATTAAACTGATTGTTCGGTAATCTTCACATCTGTCAACACCTGCTTTCTTTGGGATTGGAATTATTATATTCTTCTTGAAGTCTGAGGGTATTTCGCCTGTTTCATACATCTTGCTCACCAGATGGTAGAGTTTTGTCAGGACTGGCTCTCCCAAGGCCGTCAGAAGTTCCAATGGAATGTTGCCTACTCCGGGGGCCTTGTTTCGACTCAGGTCTTTCAGTGCTCTGTCAAACTCTTCACGCAGTATCGTATCTCCCATTTCATCTTCATCTACATCCTCTTCCATTTCCATTATATTGTCACCAAGTGCATCGCCCTTGTATAGACCCTCTATATACTCCTTCCACCTTTCTGCTTTCCCTTCTTTGCTTAGAACTGGGTTTCCATCTGAGCTCTTGATGTTCATACAAGTGATTCTCTTATCTCCAAAGGTCTCTTTAATTTTCCTTTAATTTTCTAGGGGAGGAATATTATAAAGAGTTTACTGACGTAAAGCCACCGTATCACAAGTTGTGATGAATGAGTAGTCAGCCAAAGTGACTTCTGGCATATTTTATGCTTGGCTCAGAGATCAGTTTCTTTTGAGGAAATCAGCTCTAAAAGTTCTCCTTATTTTGGACGAGCATGTCTTCCATTGCTCAATGATGGACATGTTAGTGTGAGCAGAGGCTAATGACGTTATATTGTTAAGTCTCTCAAGTCATACGACCCTCTTCCTGCAGCTCCTTGACCGCTGTTTCTTCAAGTCACTGAAGATGTTTTACTGCTCTGCTTGTAACAGTTTCGTCTACAATAAACCTGGCCAACAAATAACAAGGCTAAAATTCGGCGAACTGTTGGCGTTTGTTCGGATGAAAGCAGCAACAGCAGCGAATACTCTGTCTGGATTTAGGGCAACTGGAATCGTACCTTTCAATATGGCAGCTATTCCAGAGCGTGCCTACCTCACCACCGAAGAATCAGCTCAGCCAAGTCTGAAATAAGCACTTCATAACACCAGTGGAGAACCTAGCAGTCCTCCTTCAAACAGTTTTCAAGACATCCCACAGGAGCTAGCGGATCAAGAGGTAGTTCAGTCACCAACGAAAGTCTTGTATAAAATCTCTCCGATCATAGACGTGAAAAAAAAAATCACTCCACGAGGTGCTTCTACAAGTGTGGCTAGAATTTTAAATTCTAGGGAATACATTAAACTGCAAACTGACGAAGCCAATAGGTCTAAGAGAAGAAACATGGAGGCGAATAGGCAAAAAGCGAAAAGCGACAAGCCCCACCAGCGAAGAAGATGGGTAGGAGCGACACCTCTATCCTCAGAAGACTATCATCACAACCTGGATGACAGTGAAGACTACAACAACATGTGTGCGGGCTGTGGGGAGAACCAGTACTGCACAACCAGCAAATCTGATTCGCTCAAATGTGTTATTTACAACTGCTGGTTTAATGAAATGTGCACAAAATTCGATACCTCTTGTGATGTATGTGGTAAATTTGAGAAGCGAAGAAAGAGATTAGAAACAAATTTACAATTTTGTTCCATTTCATAATTTTTACATCTACATCCATACTCCGCAAGCCACCTGACGGTGTGTGGCGGAGGGTATCTTGAGTACCTCTATTGGTTCTCCCTTCTATTCCAGTCTCGTATTGTTCGTGGAAAGAAATATTGTCGGTATGCCTCTGTGTGGGCTCTAATCTCTCTGATTTTATCCTCATGGTCTCTTCGTGATATATACATAGGAGGGAGCAATATACTGCTTGACTCCTAGGTGAAGGTATGTTCTCGAAACTTTAAGAAAAGCCCGTACCGAGCTACTGAGCGTCTCTCTTGCAGAGTCTTCCACTGGAGCTTATCTATCATCTCCGTAACGCTTTCGCGATTACTAAATGATCCTGTAACGATGCGCGCTGCTCTCCGTTGGATCTTCTCTATCTCTTCTATCAACCTTATCTGGTAGAGATGCCACACCGGTGAGCAGTATTCAAGCAGTGGGCGAACAAGTGTACTGTAAGCTACTCCCTTTGTTTTCGGACTGCATTTTCTTAGGATTCTCCCAATGAATCTCAGTCTGGCATCTGCTTTACCGACGATTAATTTTATATGGTCATTCCATTTTAAATCACTCCTAATGCCTACTCCCTGATAATTTATGGAATTATCTGCTTCCAGTTGCTGACCTGCTATATTGTAGCTAAATGATAAAGGATCTTTCTTTCTATGTATTCGCGGCACATTACACTTGTCTGCGTTGAGATTCAGTTGCCACCCGTTGTCAACAGTTTGAACAATGAAGAGCGTAGCAAGACTTTCGTCGGCGACTAGCCGCTTATTTCTTTACTTTGATGTCTGCTACGATTATTTCATGTTGTAATCACTAAACCATTGCATAACTTCACAGACTATTTTGAATTTATTACCTAATGATCTCTGGTGCATCTTACCCGAATAGTCTTGGTCAGATGGATCAGTAACCAAATTTTTTTGTACCCTTGCTTCCATTGACAATTTTCAGGATTTTTCCCATGAATATTGCAAATATATTTGTATTAGGTAACGACGTGTCTTTTTAATTGTTATAAAAAAGCTGGGGTGTCCTGGAATTACATTACAAAAAAGGTGATCCATCTCTACCGAATTATCCTCTGTAAGCACTGACATGTGGTGAACGGATTAGTATGGCCCTTTCCAGGCCGCCGAACGACAAACATCAGTAGCCATCCATCAGAGATGAAAAATTTACATGGGGCATCATTTTTCTCGAAAATTACAGTTGTGGGTGGTGCTGCTGTTTCATAGTAACGCACTCGAGTACCTGGCCTATAGTCCTGATCTCTCCCCATGCGGTTATCACACCTTTGGTGCCTTAAGGAAGATCTTGAAGGGTCGACGATTCCCGTCGAACAGAGGCAGTTAGGGACCAGCAGGACACAGTGTTTCACCAAATGGGCATCTTCAACCTGGTGCGTTGATGGGACGTGCCTTAACACTCAAGGCGATTTTGTCTGATTGGCCTACCGGTTATGGAATTGAACTGAACTGAACTTCATACTGAAACGTTTTTGATCGCCCTTATACGTGGTGTGTCTAAAAAGTTCGATGAATACTATCAGACAACCACCAAAACAAAAGATACCAACAAATGTTCTTTATTGCCCTTCAAAATAGTCACCACCCGCTACAACACACTTTTGACAACGTTTGAACGTTTGTACACCTTCTGGAAACTATAAGCAGAGGCCTCCTGTGGAATCGATCCCTGATGGCATTCACGCTCGCACAACGTTCACCCTTTCACCTTTGAGTTTCGCAGACGGCTTTTTTCCGGTCGCGGGGATGACGGTAAACACCATGACATCGATTGCCGTTTTGATTCCGGATCGAACTGGTAGCACCAGGTGTCATCTCCCGTGACGATGGTGTTCAGAAACAACGGATCCAGGTCACACATGGAAATTAAATCACCAGAACTTTCCATCCATTTTGCTTTCTGTTCGTCTATGAGCTTGTGCGGCACAAATATGTAGCAGATCTTCCGCTTATCCAAATCATCGCGGGCGATGGAGTGCACCTTGCTAACGCCTCATTACGCAGCAATCAGTCTGAGAGTCCGTCGTTGATCTTGTACCAGCATTTGTCGCACTTTCTCGATCTTTTCTGGGGCTCTTCTTGTCGGTGGCCGACCTGAACATGGCTCATCTTCAGTTGTTTCATTCCCTTCAGCCCGCATCTCGTGGTCGTGCGGTAGCGTTCTCGCTTCCCACGCCCGGGTTCCCGGGTTCGATTCCCGGCGGGGTCAGGGATTTTCTCTGCCTCGTGATGGCTGGGTGTTGTGTGCTGTCCTTAGGTTAGTTAGGTTTAAGTAGTTCTAAGTTCTAGGGGACTGATGACCATGGAAGTTAAGTCCCATAGTGCTCAGAGCCATTTGAACCATTCCCTTCACGGAAGCGTTTAAGTCATTCGTAAACACATTTTCTGCTAACAGCTTCCCTCCCGTGCATCTGCACCATCATTTCATGTGTCTCCGTTGCATTCTTCCCCAATTTGTGGGACAACTTGATGTTTACGCGTTGCTCCATTCTGCTGGGACTCTTCCTCTCACGCTGACTACGTTCAACTGGTCGGAGTCTGTTTACACAGCCAATCACACGTTGCGCATACCGTTTATCGATTCTCCTCAAGTATCTGAAGAACCATGCGAGTATACGGACACATGCTCCGAGTTGTCTTTCAGATATGACACGATTCACCGAACACTTTAGACACACCACGTACATAAATAATGCAGTAGATAATGTAGATGGCTTTCAGATTGTGTTCGCGGAACAAATAGGGGGGTGACTTCAACTTGACAGGTATAGATTGGATGTGATGATGATGTTTTGGTTTGTGGGGCACTCAACTGCGTGGTTATCAGCGCCCGTACAATTACCCAGTCTTTGCTCAGTCCAATTTCGCCACTTTCCTGGATGATGATGAAATGATGAGGACAACACAAACACCCAATCATCTCGAGGCAGGTGAAAATCCCTGACCCCGCCGGGAATCGAACCCGGGACCCCGTGCTCGGGAAGCGAGAACGCTACCGCGAGACCACGAGCGGCGGACAGGTATAGATTGGGAGTGTTATGCCATCAAAACTGGTTCCAGAGACAGGAAATCGTGTGGCATTGTTCTGGATGTCTTGTCCTAAAATTATCTTGAGCAGATAGAGAACCAACTCGTGAGGGTAACGTCTTAGACCTCCTGGCAACAAACAAACCCGAACTTAACGGATCAGTTAACATAGAGGAAGGTATCAGTGATCTTAACGCTGTGACAGCATCTATGACAACGGGTCCTACAAGGAATGTTATGGAAGGTAGGAAGATATATTTGTTCAGCAAGGATGACAGGATACAAATTTCAGAATATCTCAGCAGTCAACATCAAAAATATTCTGTGATGAGAACGAAGATGTGGAGAACAAATGGAAAAAATTCAAAGGCCTCGTTCAATATGCCTTAGACAAGTATGTTCCGAGCAAGGTTTTAAAGGATGGGAAAGATCCACCATGTTTTAATAGCTGTGTTAGAAAAGCGCTACGTAAACAAAGAGCACTTCATCTCAGATTCAAGAGAAGTAAAAACCTAGCTGACAAACAAAAGCTGATCGAAGAAAATGAGCGTAACGAGAGCAAAGAGAGAAGCGTTCAATTATTTCGATAGTAAAACGTTGTCAACTGACCTGAGTATAAACCCTAAGAGACTTTGGTCGTATGTGAAATCAGTAAGTGGGTCAAAATCATCTATTCATTCTCTCAGCGACCACACCGGCACCGAAACCGAAGAGAGCACAGAGAAGGCCGAAATACTGAACTCGGTCTTCCGAAGTTGTTTCAGTGCGGAAGATCGTAACACTGCCCTCCTTTCAATCGTCGTGCGAACGTCGTAATGGCAGATATTGAAATAACCGAACGCGGAGTTGAAAAGCAGCTACAATCGCTTAGTAGTGGAAAGGCTTCAGGACCAGATGAGATACGAATAAGATTATATAAAGATTATGCGAAAGAACTTGCTCCCCTTCTAGCAGTAATTTATCGTAGATCGCTTGAGCAACGAAAGGTACTTAACGACTGGAAAAAAGCGCAGGTCCTTCCCGTTTTGAAGAAAGGCCGTAAGACAGATCCACAGAATTATAGACCTATATCGTTGACGTCAATCTATTGTAGAGTTATGGAACATGTTTTATGCTCAAGAATTTGACGTTCTTGGAAAATGAACAGCTTCTCTATAAAAGTCAACGTGGATTCCGCAAACTGAGATCCTGCGAAACTCAGCTCGCTGTGTTCCTTCTTGAGATTCACAGCGCAGTGGACAACGGCGCTCAGGTTGATGCCGTGTTCCTTGATTTCAGTAAGGCATTTGACACCTTTCCGCACTGTCGTTTAATGAAAAAAACACGAGCTTACGGAGTATCGGAGCCGACCTGCGATTGGATTCAAGACTTTCTTGCAGATATAACTCAACACGTCGCTCTTTACGGAACTAAATCGACAGATGTAAAGGTTCAAATGGTTCAAATGGCTCTGAGCACTATGGGACTTAACATCTACGGTCATCAGTCCCCTAGAACTTAGAACTACTTAAACCTAACTAACCTAAGGACATCACACAACACCCAGCCATCACGAGGCAGAGAAAATCCATGACCCCGCCGGGAATCGAACCCGGGAACCCGGGCGCGGGAAGCGAGAACGCTACCGCACGACCACGAGCTGCGGGCAGATGTAAAGGTAATATCCGGAGTACCACAGTGAAATGTGATAGAGCCGTTGCTGTTCACAATATATATAAATGATCTAGTAGAAAGCATCGGATGCTCTTTAAGGCTATTCGCAGATGATGCAGTTGTTTATACCAAAGTAGCAACGCCAGAAGATAGTAAGAATTTGCAGAACGACCTGCAGAGAATTGATGAATGGTGCAGACTCTGGCAGTTGACCCTGAACATAAATAAATGTAACGTATTGCGCATACTTAGGAAAAGAAATCCACTACTGTACAGCTACACTACTGATGTCAAACAGCTGGAGACAGCATCTGCTGTAAAATACCTAGGCGTAACTATACAGAGCGACCTTAAGGAGAATGAGCATGTAAACCAGATAGTGGGCAGAGCAGACACAAGACTCAGATTCATAGGAAGAATCTTAAGGAAAGTAACTCATCCACGAAAGAAGTGGCTTTTAAGGCGCTTGTTCGCCCGATTCTTGAGTATTGTTCATCTATCTGGGATCCCTATCGGGCAGGGCTGATAGTGGAGATAGAGAAGATCCAACGAAGTGCGGTGCGTTTCGTCACGGGATCGTTTAGCTGGGGTGAGATCGTTACAGAGATGCTAAACAAACTCCACTGGCAGACGTTGCAAGAGAGACGTTGTGCGTCACGGAGAGATTTAATATTGAAATTTCGGGACAGCACATCATGCGCATTGACCACGAGGAGAAAAATTGAGAAATTAGAGCCAATACAGAGGCTTACCGACAATCATTCTTCCCACGCACTATTCGCGAGTGGAACACGGTTGGAGGGATCAGATAGTGGTACCGAAAGTACTCTGCGCCACACATCATTAGGTGGCTTGCGGAGTATGATGTAGATGTAGAATTGCGTTATGCCGATAAAAGGGGCCTGATAGTGATTGATTTGATCGACGAAATGTAGTGGTGGGGGCCCCAAACGTCTGACTGAAATTCACTGGAAGAATATGAAGGTAGAGTATTTTCTGTTCTACTATCCTCCACTGATATTGTATTGCAATGATCCCTCAAACAGGCTTGCAGCAATATTGTGCGCAGTACAGTGTAATACACGGGAAACTTATATACAAGCAAATGCAATCAGTCTGAGTACAAAAGGGCAAACGAAACAGCCAAAAAACACATGTGGGAGATAGGAGAGATAAAAAATAATCCTCAGTCTATATGCTTTGTTTATAAACAACAATAATATCGAGTAAACGTAAAAGTTCTAGCACGAGACGTTAAACACCTTCAAATGACTCAAAACAAAATATTTAAAATTATCAAGTATTGGAATAACCGTTTTTGTAGGCAACTGGAGATCCTTAAAATTAAATGCATGAAACATGTTTCCTTATGAAATACAGTAAAATTTGGTTTTACCAGAGAATAATAATTATCTGTACCTACAAGAGCGACAGCATTGAAATTCTAATTTGATGTTAGTTCCTGCATCGTTGTGAGCAAAATAGAGAAAAAAGAAGGAAATATGAATGCCAATAATGAAAATCCTCATGTCAGTACTTGGTTGCTGCAGAGTGTATAAGATTAGACATGACTGCATAAATATTGAATTAGAATACCACTAACGAAGAAAAATATGCGCAGTTAAAATTACTCTGCGAGGTTTCGGTCTTATACCTTTCAGCTAGCACCCCTGACATAAAGGATTTGTTTGAAAATGGGTTAATTGCAGCTCCGCTGTTATTCCCAGAATGAAACATTCGCTCTACGGAAGGGTGTATACCGACACGGAAGTTTCTGACACGTTAAAACTCAGCAGCGCTGCTGCGTTTTCTGTAGAAAGTTTCGGAAGTGTGTACTCGCCTCCGCTCACATTTCATTCTGCAAACCACGTCCTAGACATACATTTACACCAGCCAGTTTGCACCTTTGTGAGAAGGAAAAGTTTTAGAGTACGATCCCTCCGCTTCTGCGAAGGTGAGAGTGTTCAACTGTGACGTTAAATTATTCTGTTGCAGTAGATCCCAACCTGGCAGTAATTACCCCCTGAGGGGTAAAATAAGATTTTCTAAGGGGTAAAAAGCCAGAAGGGTTTGTTCGTGTTTCAGTCACGAAACTAAATTACTTTCAAAACATCAGTACTATTACCACAATTTTGCAAGACTTTAATACTGATTACATAAATTAACAATAATCATGTTTTTCTCAGTTACTAGCACTAACGCACGACGCCATGCAGTGTAGGTCACAGGCGCCTTACATAGACAACATATTACACACGCACTTGAACGATAAATCTATCAAAGCTAGCACTCGTTATTCATCAGCAATTGTTTCATCATTCATTACAGCGCGCACACGCACACACACACACACACGCACACACACACACACACACACACGCACGCACACACACACACACACACACACACACACACACACACACACACTAAATATCATTTATCTTTCATCAATTTAAAAACAAAGATTTTCAAGGAAAATTCTTTAGTTAGACGTTAAAGTTGTTGTCCGACTGTTTAATCCTGTACTTACTGACCAGATTGTGTATGGAATTACGTAACTCAGAAGCCCGTTAGTCCTGTAGGGACTGAAAGGTCCCACTCCATACTGTTTGTGCTTCTTACCCTGGATGTCAGCACAGTCTGAACACCATTCCGAAGCCTATACATCAGCCTGAAACATCAACAGCTGTATTGCAAATGGCTGCTTGGTGTGTGAAACGACGCTAAAAAGGTTATGTAAATAAAAATAAGGTTCATATGTGAAATGAGGTGAGTGGTAATTTCTATATAGTTATCTCTATACAAACTCTGTTAATTTTTATGAAATATCAATACAGTACCATTGTAATATTCAGTTATAGCATAAAATACGATTCAAACTTAGGAGTCGCGTCAGGTCCAGGGCAGTGATTTCGCAAGTTGTGGTTACATTGACTTCTGGCAGCTTTAGTTCGATGTTTACAGGTTTTTCTGCTTTGAGGACATTTTCTAAAAGCATGTTCTTGCTTAGGACAATAAAGCATTTCATTTTATAAAAAAACAATAGAAGCAACGCGTGAGTTGTAAAACATTACTGAAATTAGTAAAATTTTATTTTGTTACAGGCTATGTCTACCTATTAGAGAAGAGTCTTACAGACGAAGAAATTCATACTCAACTAGGAAATCTTCCAGGTGATTTTGTTACACCATATGATACAGTGATGACAGTGAAGACGAGATGATGCGTAATACGCCGCAGCGTGTGCTAGTAATCCACAAAATATTATAGAACCTGAACTAGGTGCTAATGAGAAAGAGGCAGACAATGAAGAAAATGTTCAAACTGTGTCTCTTCAGGTGTATGCTAGTACAACACAGAATGTGTATGGACAATTGTCATATAAATGAAGTTTGCATTGTTTCCAGAACCCAGAAAGATGGAACAAAGACTGAAGTGGGAGACTGAGAGTTGTACAAGATTATAATGAACACATGGGTGGCGCAGATAAAGCTGACATGGTGAGGTCTTTCTATGAAATAGGCAGAAAGACAAAAAGTATTGATAAATACTGTTTTATGCAGTGGTGGAAATGACCCTTGTGAATTCCTATATTTCATACTGTTACGTAAAAGGGACACTTCCACTGATTGATTTCAAACGTAGGACTCTACCTAGTCTATTTACGATTGTAAAACAAATGTTCAAAAAATCGCAGAAGGCTCAAAAAGATCGAAATTCTCCTCTTTCATTTCCAAAAAGAAGACAGACAGCATTTTCGATACAATACTTCGTACATTTGCAGAATGTAGGATCTCACTGGCCAACATTTGCCAAGTCAACAGCCAGATGTGGACTTTGATCATCCCCAGAGATGGAATCTAGACCCAATTCAAAGTGTTCAGAGCGTAACATTTTTGTATGTTAATGAAGAAAGCACTGTTTTATAGTATCACCACAAGCAAAATCATAGCTGGGTTATTCTTTCGGGTTTTCACAGCCCCTTCATGAACTTCGCCCGTATAGCCCTGTCGGGACTTACAAGTCCTCTGAACATTTTATGCGTTTTAATGACTTTGTATCACGTTTGAAAAACAGAAATAAAAATAGAAGTAAAATAATTAGACCAACTTGCCGTTGGTCTAATATCTCTGGCAGACGCACGTCCACGAAGCTCTCACCAAGTTAAGTGACTAATATTGAAATAAGAGCTAATTTAGTTATAATACGTTTTAGACTATTGCATTTACTTCTTCGCTAGGCTATTTATTGAAGGTTTCGCTTTTTTGAGCATACTTAGATCGAAAAGAAAGTATTTCATAAAGGCCGGTAGTTGTTAGTTTTGTTTACATTTTAGGTGTAAATTTCGTACGAGTTTAGATGTTTATTTTTTGACTAGACTTAGGTGTTCAAAGTCTGTCATATAGAGTTTAGGTAGTTAATAAAAACTTTCTAAAGTAAGTTTAAAAATTTGTTTACGTTAGCGTTTAGTTACGTATTAGTACGTTACGAAACTCAAGTGCTCTTTTTTGTGCGAAGTTATTCTCTATTTTGGTGTAAATTTTTGTGTAAACTTCTCTATCAAACCCTGTGTAACAAATGTGGTGGTTGCGGTAGAAATCTGAAGGAGGGGGCTGTTCCGTTAAGGTTTCATTGGGGCGAATGTAGCGGCGAGGAAACGAGGGTAGATAACGAGGCCCTTCCATGGCAATGTAGGTTATGTAGAAAGGATAAAAAATCGCTGAGCAGGAGGCAAGAAATTGTGCCCTTAAGGCTGAATTTGCAATTATGTAGGCTAACAGAAGAAAAAATGTAGCAAGCAAAGGGCAAAAAGGGGACCTGTTGCAAAAACTTTCGAAATTCAGTTAGTAAATCACTTTGGCTTGCTACCTGGAATAGTGGACGAAGGGCCTCATCCAGATGTAGTTGAATCTAGGCTGAAGCAGAATGTTAGCTTAGAGAAAACGAACAGGTCGGGATCAGATCAGAATAGGAAAAGAAAAATTCTGCTTCTAGATAGCAGTCATGGGAGGGGGTTGGGCCAGCAGCTTCAGGAGAAATTAGGTGCAGGGTATCAGGTCACAAGATTTGTGAAACCAAGTGCTAGCCTTATCCACGTGACAGAAGTCTTAGGTCAGCTATGCAGGGACTTTGAGAAGGAAGATCAGTTAATTACAGTTGGGGGAGCAGGAAACAGCCTGGCTAAGAATCCAAGGTATAGTATTAGGAGTGACCTGGATAAAATAGGAGCAGAAACTGCGCACACAAATGAGGGGTTTGTGGAGGTCTTTCAGCACCATGATCGGCCCTCGGTAAACACTGCTGTAAGGCACGTTAACACTGAGCTGAATAGGATGCTCCAAGCACCGGCAAAATCTCACAAAAGTATTTTTCCAATTGATGCTATTGGTAGGTGGGATACACTACACATGGCCTGTTCCTAAATAGGAGAGGGAAAGAAAAATTAGCTTCTCTATTAGCAGATACTGTATGGGGGACCACAGTGGCACAAGTAATAATCCTTGTAGTTAATGGGACCAGGCAGACAGCTTTTTTAGGTCAAAGCCAAGATCCAGACAGATGAAAATCAAGAAAAATAGAATAAAAGAAGCTTCATCTACAGAAAATAGGGATAAAGCTAAGAATAGTATCAATTTACTTCATCAAAATATCGAGAATAAAAAATAAAAATGATGAGGCGTTAATGTGTTCAAATGATCCCAAAAATAGGAATGAGATTGATATACTTCGTTTGTATGAACACCATGTAACTGTGGGAATGGAATGTGTCAGTATAAATGTTATACTTTAGCATTACACTTACAGATCTAGCATGGATAAAGGGGGAATTGCGATTTACACAAAACAAGGGTATGAATACAAAACTGTAGAAGTAAGCAAATTTTGTGTCGATCACCACTTTGAAGTTTGTGCAAGTGAGCTACAGTTACATAATGTAGTGTTGACATTAGCAAAAATGTACAGGTCCCCATTAGGAGATTGGAAGCTATACATAAAGAAGTTTGATTCCCTATTATGCTGTCTGTCAGGTAGAAAAAGTGAAGTCTTATTAATGACATTTCCCTATATGTATAGCTCAAGATAGTAGCATTCTAATAGATAATGTATTTGTACAGCAAGAGGATGTACAACTGACACATGGTTTCCCTGTGGTGAATGGATTATCAGACCATGATGCACAATTGATAAACTCACAAAACCTAGAAAGGTGTACAGTTTGGAAACCATTAAATAAAAATGTAAGGTTACACAACCAGGTATCTGTAGAGGACTCTAGAGAAAGTTTAAGAAATATTAATTGGGGATATATATATATATATATATATATATATATATATATATATATATATATACAGGGATATTACAAATGATTGAAGCGATTTCATAAATTCACTGTAGCTCCATTCATTGACATATGGTCACGACACACTACAGATACGTAGAAAAACTCATAAAGTTTTGTTCGGCTGAAGCCGCAATTCAGGTTTCTGCCGTCAGAGCGCTCGAGAGCGCAGTGAGACAAAAGGGCGACAGGAGCCGAGAAAGCGTATGTCGTGCTTGAAATGCACTCACATCAGTCAGTCATAACAGTGCAACGACACTTCAGGACGAAGTTCAACAAAGATCCACCAACTGCTAACTCCATTCGGCGATGGTATGCGCAGTTTAAAGCTTCTGGATGCCTCTGTAAGGGGAAATCAACGGGTCGGCCTGCAGTGAGCGAAGAAACGGTTGAACGCGTGCGGGCAAGTTTCACGCGTAGCCCGCGGAAAATTGGCTCATGCCACAACTGGAGACCGACAGCGTCGACTTCATCTTTCAACAGGATGGTGCTCCACCGCACTTCCATCATGATGTTCGGCATTTCTTAAACAGTAGATTGGAAAACCGATGGATCGGTCATGGTGGAGATCATGATCAGCAATTCATGTCATGGCCTCCACGCTCTCCCGACTGAACCCCATGCGATTTCTCTCTGTGGGGTTATGTGAAAGATTCAGTGTTTAAACCTCCTCTACCAAGAAACGTGCCATAACTGCGAGCTCGCAACAACGATGCTTTCGAACTCATTGATGGGGACATGCTGCGCCGAGTGTGGGAGGAACTTGATTATCGGCTTGATGTCTGCCGAATCACTAAAGGGGCACATATCGAACATTTGTGAATGCCTAAAAAAAACTTTTTGAGTTTTTGTATGTGTGTGCAAAGCGTTTTGAAAATATCTCAAATAATAAAGTTATTGTAGAGCTGTGAAATCGCTTCAATCATTTGTAATATATTTGTATATATAATAAGCCAAATGCTAATATTAAATACAACATATTTCTTGATAAATTTACATCCCTAATTGAACATTGTTGCCCAAAAAAAATGTGAATGTAAATGTAACATCAAACAGTTTTTAAGGAAATCTTGGTTACTACAGGTATTGAAGTGTTTTCAGAAAGAAAAAAGAAAACTGTATGCGACTGCAAGAATTATTAAAGACCTAGAAGTAATTTTACACTATAAAAATTATTGTAATATACTGAGAAAAGATGTCAAAAAATCAAGAAATTCAGATATAAGAGATGAAATTAACTGTTTGGGCAATAAAATCAAATCAGTATGGAATGTTGTTAGAAAGGAGACAGGAAAAGTAACACCATCTTAACCAACAGTACACAAGTAGTTAATGTATTTAAAAACCACTTCTTAAGTGCAGGGGAAAAAATTGGTGACAGTAGCTCAAAAGGAAAATCCAGTACATGGAAGAGTCAGTTTTGAGTAATCCTAGTCAGATTAATTTTCACCTAACAGCCTCTTAAGAAATTAGGAAAATCATTAAATCTTTGAAAAATAAATGTTCTGTTGGAGTATATGGCATCTCTAACATGATATTAAAACGATGTGGAGCAGTTACAGCTGATGTTCTGAGTCACATACGTAATGCATCACTAGCTCAAGGTATTTTCCCCAACAGGTTAAAACATACCATTGTCCAACCTCTCTACAAAAAGGAGATACAACAGAGGTCAATAATTACTGGCCAGTATCCTTGCTTACAGCATTTTCAAAAGTCATCGAAAAAGTAAAGTACTCAAGAGTGGTTAGCCACCTCAGCAGTAATGGGATGCTCAGTAAATCACAGTTCGGATTTCAAAAATGCTGTTCCACTGAGCAGCAATACACAATTTCACTGCCCACATAATAGAGTCTTTAAATAGCAAAATGTCACCAACAGGAATTTTCTGTGACTTATCAAAAGCATTTGACCGTATGAACCATGACATTATGAAATTACAATTCTATGGTATAAATGGAGCGAACAGTATATGAGTGGTTTAAGTCATATCTGCAGAACGGAAAGCAAAAAGTTTCTTTATATGGTTTAAGCGATTTAAGGAAGTTTCCCACTTTATCTAACTGGGGTGAAATAACATTAGGTGTTCCACAGGATTCGATCATGGGACCACTTCTGTTTTTGATATAGGTGAATGACCTCCTTTCCTAGCTGAAATAAGAAGCTAAACTGACACTGTCTGCGATGATACATGCTTCATCACTAATCCAGTGAAAGAAAATACCCATAAAAACGATACAAATAATGCCTTTTGAAAAGTTATTGATTGATTTTCTGTGAATGGGCTTGCTCTGAACTTTGAAAGTACACAGTTCATCCAATTTTCTACTGCAAAGAGTACAGTTCCTTCAATAAATAAACACATCAACAGAACTCAGTACCCAGCGTAGAACATACTAAATTCATTGGTGTACAAATAGATGAGAATCTTAATTGGAAAATTCATATTTTGGATCTCCTAAAGCGATTAGGTTCAGCGACTTTTGCAAGCTGAAAAACTGCCAGTTTTGACGATATAAAAATTAATACGCTAACATACTTTGCATACTTTCACTCTCTGATGTCATATGAAATAATATTTTGGGGTAACCCAACACTTAGGCAAAAAGTATTCATTGCTCTAACGAAAGTGGTTAGAATAATGTGTGGGGCTCATAGTGGCACATCGTGTAGGCATCTCTTTAAAAGGTAAAGAATTCTTGCAACAGCATCACAGTACATTTACTCTGTAATGAAATTTGTTCTCAACAACATGAACCAGTTTAAAAACGAGAGTGACATCCATCATTATAATACCAGAAGAAAGAAACACTTACACTATCCTCTACTTAACCTATCTTTGGCACAGAAGGGGGTAGAAATGCTGCTGCAAAACTTTTCGATAAATTCCGGGATGAAATAAAATGTCTGATAGACAACAGCAATAGTTTCAAAAATAAAATGATATCATATCTCCTTGAAAACTCCTTCTATATCATAGATGAATTCTTGAATTGTAATAAATAAATGTGTTGATATAATATATGCATTTGGTGTCATTTAAGGGAATGGGGCAATAAAAAAATTTAAGGTTAAAAAATCCTTGACACATTCCACATCTACATCCATACTCCGCAAGCCACCTGATGGTGTGTGGTGGAGGGTACTTGAGTACCTCTAACGGTTCTTCCTTCTATTCCAGTCTCGTATTGTTCGTGGAAAGAAAGATTGTCAGTATGCCTCTGTGTGGGCTCTAAACTTTCTGATTTTATCCTCATGGTCTCTTCGCGAGATATATGTAGGAGGGAGCAACATACTGCTTGACTCCTCGGTGAAAGTATGTTCTTGAAACTTCAATAAAAGCCCGTACCGAGCTACTGAGCGTCTCTTATGCAGTCTTCCACTGGAGGTTATCTATCACCTCCGTAACGCTTTCGCGATTACTAAATGATCCTGTAACGAAGCGCGCTGCTCTTCGTCGGATCTTCTCTATCATTTCTATCAGCCCTATCCGGTACGGATCCCACACCATTGTGCAGTATTCAAGCAGTGGGCGAACAAGCGTACTGTAACCTACTTCCTTTGTTTTCGGACTGCATTTCCTTAGGATTATTCCAGTGAATCTCAGTCTGGCATATGCTTTACCGACGATTAATTTTATATGGTCATTCCATTTTAAATCACTCCTAATGCCTACTCCCAGATAATTTACGGAATTAACTGCTTCCAGTTGGTGACCTGCGATATTGTAGCTAAATGATAAAGGATGTTTCTTTCTGTGTTTTCGCAGCACATTACATTTGTCTACATTGAGATTCAATTGCCATTCCCTGCACCATGCGTCAATTCGTTGCAGATCCTAGTGCATTTCAGTACAATTTTCCATTGTTACAACCTCTCGATATACACTCCTGGAAATAGAAATAAGAACACCGTGAATTCATTGTCCCAGGAAGGGGAAACTTTATTGACACATTCCTGGGGTCAGATACATCACATGATCACACTGACAGAACCACAGGCACATAGACACAGGCAACAGAGCATGCACAATGTCGGCACTAGTACAGTGTATATCCACCTTTCGCAGCAATGCAGGCTGCTATTCTCCCATGGAGAAGATCGAAGAGATGCTGGATGTAGTCCTGTGGAACGGCTTGCCATGCCATTTCCACCTGGCGCCTCAGTTGGACCAGCGTTCGTGCTGGACGTGCAGACCGCGTGAGACGACGCTTCATCCAGTCCCAAACATGCTCAATGGGGGACAGATCCGGAGATCTTGCTGGCCAGGGTAGTTGACTTACACCTTCTAGAGCACGTTGGGTGGCACGGGATACATGCGGACGTGCATTGTCCTGTTGGAACAGCAAGTTCCCTTGCCGGTCTAGGAATGGTAGAACGATGGGTTCGATGACGGTTTGGATGTACCGTGCACTATTCAGTGTCCCCTCGACGATCACCAGTGGTGTACGGCCAGTGTAGAAGATCGCTCCCCACACCATGATGCCGGGTGTTGGCCCTGTGTGCCTCGGTCGTATGCAGTCCTGATTGTGGCGCTCACCTGCACGGCGCCAAACACGCATACGACCATCATTGGCACCAAGGCAGAAGCGACTCTCATCCCTGAAGACGACACGTCTCCATTCGTCCCTCCATTCACGCCTGTCGCGACACCACTGGAGGCGGGCTGCACGATGTTGGGGCGTGAACGGAAGACGGCCTAACGGCGTGCGGGACCGTAGCCCAGCTTCATGGAGACGGTTGCGAATGGTCCTCGCCGATACCCCAGGAGCAACAGTGTCCCTAATTTGCTGGGAAGTGGCGGTGCGGTCCCCTACGGCACTGCGTAGGATCCTACGGTCTTGGCGTGCATCCGTGCGTCGCTGCGGTCCGGTCCCAGGTCGACGGGCACGTGCGCCTTCCGCCGACCACTGGCGACAACATCGATGTACTGTGGAGACCTCACGCCCCACGTGTTGAGCAATTCGGCGGTACGTCCACCCGGCCTCCCGCATGCCCACTATACGCCCTCGCTCAAAGTCCGTCAACTGCACATACGGTTCACGTCCACACTGTCGCGGCATGCTACCAGTGTTAAAGACTGCGATGGAGCTCCGTATGCCACGGCAAACTGGCTGACAATGACGGCGGCGGTGCACAAATGCTGCGCAGCTAGCGCCATTCGACGGCCAACACCGCGGTTCCTGGTGTGTCCGCTGTGCCGTGCGTGTGATCATTGCTTGTACAGCCCTCTCGCAGTGTCCGGAGCAAGTATGGTGGGTCTGACACACCGGTGTCAATGTGTTCTTTTTTCCATTTGCAGGAGTGTACTACAGCATCATCCGCAAAAAGCCTCAGTGAACGTCCGATGTTATCCACAAGGTCATTGATATATATTGTGAATAGCAACGGTCCTACGACACTCCCCTGCGGCACACCTGAAATCGCTCTTACTTCGGAAGACTTCTCTCCATTGAGAATGACATGCTGCGTTCTGTTATCTAGGAACTCTTCAATCAAATCACACAATTGTTCTGATATCCCATATGCTCTTACTTTGTTCATTAAACGACTGTGGGGAACTGTATCAAACGCCTTGCGGAAGTCAAGAAACACGACATCTACCTGGGAACCCGTGTCTATGGCCCTCTGAGTCTCGTGGACGAATAGCACGAGCTGGGTTTCACACGATCGTCTTTTTCGAAACATATGCTGATTCCTACAGAGTAGATTTCTAGTCTCCAGAAAAGTCATTATACTCGAACATAATATGTGTTCCAAAATTCTACAACTGATCGACGTTAGAGATATAGGTCTATAGTTCTGCACATCTGTTCGACGTCCCTTCTTGAAAACGGGGATGAACTGTGCCCTTGTCCTATCTTTTGGAACGCTACGCTCTTCTAGAGACCTACGGTACACCGCTGCAAGAAGCTGGGGGGGGGGGGGGGGGTGGAGTTCTTTCACGTATTCTGTGCAAAATCTAACTGGTATCCCATCAGGTCCAGCGGCCTTTCCTCTTTTGAGCTATTTTAATTGTTTTTCTATCCCTCTGTCATCTATTTCGATATCTACCATTTTGTCATCTGTGCGACAATCTAGAGAAGGAACTACAGTGCAGTCTTCCACTGTGAAATAGCTTTGGAAAAAGACATTTAGGATTTCGGCCTTTAGTCTGTCTTCCTCTGTTTCATTACCATTTTGGTCACAGAGTGTCTGGACATTTTGTTTTGATGCACCTACCGCTTTGACATAAGACCAATATTTCTTAGGATTTTCTGCCAAGTCAGTACATAGAACTTTACTTTCGAATTCGTTGAACGCCTCTCGCATACCCCTCCTCACCCTACATTTCGCTTCGTGTAATTTTTGTTTGTCCTGCTAGGCTTTGGCTATGTTTATGTTTGCTGTGAAGTTCGCTTTGCTTCCGTAGCAATAATAATTATTACCGTGAGATTGATCAATAGAACTACTAACTTATTAATGCAGTAAGAATTCTTCAAGTCTTAAGTAAAAATTTTGAACTATGATTTTATATTTTTTAGAATTGCAGTAAATTAACAGTTAACACTACGTGCGGTTTCAGAAAGCGAGTCTGAGTGTCTGATAGTGCAGCACCAAATGCACCATTCGTTTAAACCTTTGGAAGACCCTCAAAGCGTTAACTTACCACAAGCATGAGGAGAAGCATTTGGCAAGTTCTAATGGATTGGTGTGGCGCATATGATAGTGTACTGACAGTGAAGTAAGACATTTTGATTTGAATCTTGAAGATATCTGTTTACAATTATGAGAATATTAACTAGAGCTTCGCAACTTTATACACAGGGTCTAAGAAAATGATGACTACAAAATTTTCGTAGTGTTTAGAGGAGATAAGAAGAAACACTTTTCAATGTGGCAAGAATGTCACAGGAGCATCATTTCCCCGCTGGATGTCCACGTAGGTATTGATATTAGAGATGTTAGGAGATGGTGTTCAAACTGACGTGTGGTGAATGTAGTTTTAGATATGTCGCTGCAAATGTTGTCCATTTCCATCAATGCACGCCTGGGATGTGCGTGCTAATGATTGTCTAAAACGCTCAAAACAGCCAGCAGTTTCACGAACAACGGCCACAGTTTCTGTCAAAGGTGAGAACAGCTCTTCTGGAGTATTTATCAGTATCCCGTAGATCAAAGTTTCATCTTCCCCCAAAAGGAAATCCACAGGGTGTCAGCAACATCTCTAACAAAAAAAAATACTCATCACTCTGCTATTTGAACACCGCCTCTGAACGTCATTAGCTTCGTAATCATCATGGACTGCTACTGGACAAATGGTGCATCTGTGATATTTTTGTTAGATAGAAAAGTGCTTCCTTTTATCGCGCCTAAACACTTTAAAATTTTGTATAAGCAGTCTTTCGACACCCCATCTTAGTATCCTCTCATAAAATTAATCGCAAGCGTTTATCACAGCCGATAAAAACAACTATTCATAATTTCTACACTACACTAAAACATTGTGACTTTAGCTCAGAAATGAATAAGTAGTGGTCCTAACAAAATATTGGATCACGTTCTTTAGTCTTCGACTTGCATGTTCTTATGAACATTGCATTGTTTTATTAGACACGGTCCTATTGGCGTATTTTTTGATGCATACGATTGCTTTCCTCAGGTTTTTAAACTGCCTTACATAGCCAGTTGGAGGGAAACCCACAGTTTAACATGTTTGCATTTTTGACTTTAAGAAGAGCTGAAGCAACAGATAAATGGCATAGAGAATACTGAGACCAACAGAGGATTCACGTCGAGACCTGCGGAGTGGTTGTTTGAGCCACAGAGCTAGTCAGCAGTATACAGGGCGTATCAAAAAGAATCATCCGATTTGGCACGTCTATGTTTCTGAAACTAATAAACATATACAATGAAATTTCCTTTTTTTATGACCGGAAAACTCAAAAAGTTGTTTTTCATACATTTTCATAGGTGTTCAATATATCCCCCTTAAGATGCAGGCGTATGTCATTGCGGTATTCAGATTGTTCCCACACTGCAGCGAGCATGTCTTGAGTTACAGCTTCCACAGCTGCTCTTTTGCGATGTCTCAGTTCATTCATTGTTGTTGGTAATGGAGGTACATCAACAGAGTCTTTTATGAACCTCCAAAAGAAATAATCACATACAGTCAGGTCTGGGGACCAGTAATGTAAGGCTGAATCGTTCGGTCTAGTGCGACCGATCTATCGTTCAGTAACCCTTTGATTTATAATATCCGCATTTCCAGACGCCATTGTGGCGGTGCTCCATCCTGTTGGTAATCGAAGTCGTTCGAATCAGTCTCCAACTGTGGTAAACTAAGTTCTCAAGCATATCGAGATATGTGCTTTCTCTAACAGTGTTCTCGGCAAAGAGAAATAGAATATACATCTTTTCCCGTGAAACTGCACAAAACACATTAAATTTTGGAGAGTTCCTCTCATGTTGTAGAACTTCATGTGGTTGTTGCGTACCCCATGTTCTTACATTATGACGGTTCACCCTTCCCTTTAAATGGGTTGCTGTCTCGTCACCAAACACTAAGCGTGTTTGTCATTCTCCATCTTGCCGGGAACGAAATTACAGAACCCCACACGTTGTTGTTTGTCACCACACCCAGACGGGGATCGGGTGCATGCTGAGCTGTCGAGGTGCACGGCGAACGGGTTTCTGTGGAAACTATGGCGGACGCGTTCGACGTTGTCATACACTCGGGGACGGACTGGCGATTTGCCTTTACACAAACAACCTGTTCATCAGAACTGTTCATGCCATCGCCTAATGCTCTGTGCTCTAGGAGGATCCACACCATACGTACGTAAGTCACGCTTAACAGTTATTACTGACCCGCACTGCGCAAAGCGTAGAACACAAAACGCTTTCTGTTGTCCTGCCACTATTTTTACGAGAACTGAAGTGGGCGCACACTGCTGCTACCTAGCGGGAACCCTGTTAAGCTCGAGAGTTTGCCCTTTCCAAGAGTACGTTGTTCACTCACATATCTCAAATAACGTAATAGTTGCGACCTTTTTAACTCGGATGATTCTTTTTGACACAACCTCGACGGTAGAAATCCGATCCTCGATCACGGAGCCAGTCTAAAACCGCTGTGTGAACCACATCGTAGTTGGAAAATCACTCCCCCCGAGATGTTTCCTCAACATACCGAAAAGACGGAAATTGCACGGTGCAAGACCTGGAGTTCCTGTTCAGCCTCACCAATGTCTGTACGGCCTCGCTGAAACTGCTGACACCGTTTCACTATGGCTGGATGCGACACTGCATTTCATTCATACACCGCCAGAATTTCACACTGAATCTGTGTGCAATTATACGTAAGAATCGTACTGTTCCGTGTTCTTCAAAGAGCCATTTCTGTTTCACACTCTGATCCTTATCGCAGCAGAAATGTGTCTATGGGAGACCTGATACGCTTATCCTATTCTTGTTGCGCAATGGTCGTAGCGTGGGATGACAAGTGCAAATTATTTTGTAAAGTGCCTACGTATTCTTCTGAAAAAGTTCAAGAATGTGTAACTCATGAATCAAGCAAATATTTACTAAATTCACATAAACTTGTCTTTAAAGTATAGAACCATATTTCCATACCATGCATCTGAGGTATCTAGTACAATATCTGATTTGGCATCATCAGTAAACGTCGTACGAATGATCCTCGGAACATACAGTTAAGGGGGTAGCCCCGCTTGAAAATTTTTAAAAAAAGGTCGATGTTTTTTTTCCCTTAGAATGTTCTCTGGAATGTCTACTTTATTCTAGTGTTCATGCCAAGATCCACAGAAACTCCGTTGCCGAGTTACAAGGCAATTTGTGAAAAAGTCTCTCCTATAACCACTTACAACGGAGGAAAAAATCGACATGGGGTTAACGTGGCAGCATGTAATTTCAACGACGTCCTGAAAGGCATTGTGGAAATTATGAAAGTGCTCGAACTTGAGATCAGACGAGTCTGTTACAGCCTCTCCACAAGTGCGACGAAAAGCGTATCGAGCGGAGAGAGAGGCGGATTACAGAAGCTGGCAAAGGAGCGTGCAGGACCTTCTTTTGGGTCTGAAGGGTTTACTGTACGGTCCACGGATCGGTGACTAGAGATATGTTTAACTTAGCTACAAAAAATGTAATCCAAAACTTTAAACGCATTTTTCAGATTGGCAGGAAACATAACTTGAGAACGGTACATACTCTTTCGATGGGAATACAAACAAGTAAGTAAATGCGAAGAGTGTGAGTTAGAACATAGGGTTCGCTTCTTACCTGGTATATCACTAAGGCCACAATAACTTGTAGCTATTCTTTGACAATTTCATGTAAGCGCGCGAGGCCGTAGTAGCAACAGGTAAATCACAATCCAAGGCGACAATGACCAATTGGTTTGCCGTTTTTGGATGTATATTCGTTTATAAAAGTCAACTTGTACGACGGACCGAGATAACGTATGAAACGTCCCCTTAGAACAATTTATACACGATTGTGCTTAAACTGACACACAATATTTTTTTAGCGCAACGCAATCTGACTATCAAAGATCCCTGCAAAAGAATGGCCCTGAGTAACATTAACTATACCTTTCAGAAATCACTTACCTCACAAAAATCTTCATTACTCGAACTACTGCAATACAGCGAGCGCCACTACTGCCAGCCAAATAAAAGATTCAAACTACGGAAGGCACTAACTACTGATAGGGATAGTTAGCAAATGAAAGATATTAATAGAGAACAAACAATGTATTTACCTCAATAGTCATAGTATATATATAGCAGTTCATGACAAATTACAAAACTCCGCCATCTCTCTCCCCACATCCACCACTGCTGGCGGCTCACCTCCAACTGCGCAACGCTACGCGCTGTTCACAACCAGCTGCCGCTGCCCAACACTACAATGGCAGACAACAATGCAAACTAGCCACAGACTGCACACAGCACAGCCAGTGATTTTCATATAGAGCGCTACGTAACTTTGCCAACAAGAAAACATAAACAGCCTACTTACATAAAGAAAACATAAACAGCCTACTTACAAACGGAGTACCACAGGGGTTAGTTATTATCCATGATAATGCTGTACACAAATTATTTAGTATGTGATGCCGTTTTGCAATGTCTTCAAAAATCTGTTGTTGGTGCCCGCTGTTGTATCGATTTTTTGGGCGAAGGAATTGATAATTGTTTCAATAATGCACCGTTTTATTAGAAATTAATATTTTTTCAGTTACTCTATGCATCGTGACATATTGAAAATTACTTATAGAACGTTATTTTGTTACAGGTCCAATAGAAGGATTTCGAGAATTCCCGCCGACGGCCAATGTTCCGCATGCAAGGAGTCCTTCCACTTGCCTCGGCGGTTACAGGGAGCGTTTGATGTGGACACAAATTTTTTTTATTAAAGATGCCAGGAATGAAACTAAATCATCAAATTTAGGTTTACTTTTTATTTTAGCTGAAAAAATCACGAAAATCAGTTATTTTCCAGGGAGTTTTAAGTTAACTAAAGATTTTGCTGCATCCAAAACCTTGGCACTTCGCCAGCTATTCGTAACTACTCTTGTGTTACGTATATATCGTTTTTGGCACAAATAAAACTCTGAATACTGCAAAATTTATATCCAAGTACACAATAGGCTGCTTGTAGGGCTCAGGAGTTTTCCTGGTGTTAATTGCATTATAAGTCTGTAATTGACACTCACTTTCATTCTTTATTCGGATGTGTTTGCTTTTGTCACGGCGTCGTCCATCTGGAAGGAATTGTCATTTTCAAAAGTCAGTAAAATGAGTAAATGTTTTCTGAGTGTTTTCGTGATGATGATTGTTTTTGTTTTGTGATTGCTGGCGTTTTAACGGTCGGCGTGTTCTGTTTTCTGAGGACGTGTGTGGGAAACCGCCTAAAAACCAGTCAGACTGAATTGTGTTCCACACCAAGGGCTAGTTATCCGAAACGGCGATTCGATTCGGGTCTGGTCCAACCACGTATCTCGCTAGGTAACGCATTTCAGTGCCTGGTGAACATTCTGTTAAGTATCGAGAGCACTTCGCAGTGTCGTGGCGTGTACACAGTTTCACGCGGGACATCCTACACAACGAAGATTTTATTTTGTTTTCCGATTTTGACTAAGGTTTTCGCATGCCCTCCTCAACTGACAAAAGGCGCTTGCTCTCACTAGGCGAGGGAACCGTGCGGAGAAAGCGCCTCCTCCCAGGCCAGGCTGTGTCGGTGTTGTTAGGTAAGCCACGCACTGGGCCCGTGGGGCACGGCTTACAGATTAGCGGCGCTTGTGTAACGCACGACGCTTGTCGCCTCCCAGTGCCCTCGTCACTTGCTGCGGTCGAAGACCCCGCACACACACACCGATTTGGACAGAGTATATGTAATTGCTCAGCTGTGGTGTGTCATATTTGTGCTCACTTTTTAGTGCAGTGTTCAAGTGTGTGTTCAGTGTTGTGTGTCTTTCCATAGAGTTGGATACAGAAATCATGCTGTCGCTGGGTGTGATTTTTATATCTCTTGCGAACAGAAACCAGACTGTCGCCGTGTTTTTTTATTGTCTGTCTACTATTTTACCTATCTGCTTCCTGTGTATTTTATTAGCATCACCAACATTTTGTTTTATGTTTTAAGTTCCACAATTTTCTGCCATTTTACCATTTAAGTCACCGATTTTATCGCCAGCTTTTATTATTTATCATCTTCATTTTTTTTAAAAAACAAATTCTGTAGGCTGAAGAGCGGCGTAGTCAGCTGCTGCCAGCCCGCCCCCTTCGGGGGGAATCGAAACTCAACAAAGGGGAAAAAAAAACATAGAGAGTGCAGCATGCAAACGACAGATAACAGAAAATCGCTTGTAAGATATTTTACCTCGCGACGAGATGTGTCCTCCAGTAACACCGAACCTTTATTCTGAATGAAGTGCCAGGTGGTTATAATTGAAATGCAGCTACTCACAGACGTCCAGTGGGGGCTGTAATTATCGTATGCCAGCGAAACTTGATACATATTCTAACGCGTTAATGCGGAACAGAATTAGTTCCAAATTTGACCACCAGTTCCAAATCTGGTTCTGCGAATGCAAAAAGATGTGTTGAAATGTAATGGATTAGGTATGTGACGTGGGCAGAAAGGGTCAAACGAGTGAGGAAAGCATAATATTGATTTTATTATTAACTAGTACTTACCCAATTTCTTCAAAGTGAGCACCGGAGACATCGATGAGACGCTGCATTCGTAAAACGAAGTGATCAAGAGTTGCTCTCAGCAGTTCCCGCGGAACTGAGTGACGTGTTCCTGTATGCTGGCATTCACATCAGGTAGAGACCAAACGTGTCCTTGGTAAACGCGTTGTTTCAGATACCTCAGAGCCAAAAAGTCATATGGATTCGGGTCAGGTGATCTTGTAGGCTATGCATCTGGAAAACCAATGGAGGTAACATGATCGTGGAAGGCCGTATTAAGCAGATCTTTCTCTTGGCGAGTGGTTTCCACACAGTTGCGCTCTTTGAGAACAGGAATCGCATGCTGTACAGGGAGGTCTCGATAGCCTGCAGTCCTCACGGTACACTTGACAGGCCCTCTGTGTGTATTCTGTTCAAAGATCGGACCGAGAATAATAGTGCTTGTGAATCCACATAAGGCGAGTGCAACGGTTCTTCGTGCACAGCACACGGTTTAACAGTACCCCAAATTCGGCAGTTCTGTGTGTTAGTGTAAAATTGCCTGGTTTCTCTACAGAGTATTGCCCGGCCGCATGTTATCAACTTCGAACTGTGCCAGAAACCTAAGAGCAAATTCGAAACGTTGCTGCGGACCATGAGGATTCAGTTGCTACAGCGTCTGGATCATGTACGAGTGCCAGTGTAAATAAGACCACGAAACTTTTCATATTGTTGACCATGGGATGCACAATTCTCGTGACAATCAACGAGCACTAACACTATATAACCGAGGGACGTGCTGCATGGTCAGTTACAGCAACAGAAACCTCATCAATAACTTGCACCGGGACAGGACGCCTTCCTCACCCAGGTACCGCATCAAGCTCAAATTTCATTATCATATTCTTTAAACCATGTAATGACATAAAGCCTCTCCTCAATAGGCGATACTCTCTCAATTCAGCACTGTAATTCCTGCCGTTCACATAGAACGGTTTCATTAACAGCACACGTATCTCTCCTCGATATCCATATTGTTCACTCGCGGAATGGCCTGTCAAATCACTGCGTGGATGACATACCATAATCCAAACAGTGTACAGCGCTAGATTTGCACCTGGTGGCCAAAATTCGAATTATTTTTTTCCAGCGTAAATCGGTTCCGCATTAACGCACTGGCATATCTATCAAGTTTCGCTGCCATGCGATAATTACAGCCCACTTTGGACCTGCGCTTTAAGTATAACCACCAAGTGTCCACTGGTAATGACCGATTTATTATTTCAGGTAGCAGACGATTAACCATAATGCTTTGTTCTCAGAATTCTTTTTTAGTTTTGGATCCTCAGTCTTCAGACAGGTTTGAATCGATGCATCACGACTTACTATCTGCGCCAATCTTAGAGTAGCACATAATACGAAATTTCTTTAATTATATGTTGGATGTACTGCAATTTCTGTCTGCCGCAACAATCTTTGCCCTCTGCGCCTCCGTATAGTACCATAGAAGATCTTCCCTGTTACTTTAACGCATATTGAATGAGGCTATCCCGTTTTATAGTCAGTGTTTTCCATGAAATCACTTCTTCACCAATTCTTTGCGTCTCTGTGGTAGACCAGCGCAGTCATGGCCAAAACTTTGTGACTATTATATTTTTTAAATCACCCGGCTGTAAACGCAGAAAACATTAACGTTCACTGAAGACGTAAAGTCGTTATGTTCGTCATACTTTGGTGTTTAGACACTGTACAAACAAAGTAATGACAGCGAATATCCTCGTTTAATTATTAGAGTTAAAGAACTTGTGAATTTAGATACTTGTTTGCTAGCTCATAACTAAAGAAGTACAACTTCTATGAGAGAGCATTTCTTGGTCTTCTGCAGTAATACCTCTCTTTCTCTCTCTCTGCAGACAGGCTATAGGAGACACCGAGAGAGAAAACTACTACTTCAACATCTTTGTTGTATCTTGTGCTTCTTCCTTTTCCCGTTTCACTACGGGGGCGGCATTGTTATCTGGGTTAAGGCATTGGTTCACACATGGCTCTGAGCACTATGGGACTCAACTGCTGAGGTTATTAGTCCCCTAGAACTTAGAACTAGTGAAACCTAACTAACCTAAGGACATCACAAACATCCATGCCCGAGGCAGGATTCGAACCTGCGACCGTAGCGGTCTTGCGGTTCCAGACTGCAGCGCCTTTAACCGCACGGCCACTAAGGCATTGGTAGTGGTTGTTGTTACCTGGATGCCCTTCCTGACGCCTCCATTCCCCTCCCCCCCCCTCTCCCCCCCTCCAGGACAGGAACTAGTATACCCCAACTGCGTCTAGATAAATCTCATGTTGCAGTGTGAGAGTGTCTTATCGATGTTTGTATAGCATTTATCTGAGGCAGGTCGTGGGTAGCAGGCCAGTATTCACCTAGTCGGATGAGCGAAACCGCCTAAAAATCATATAGAGGATGGCCAGCACACAGTCAGCTATCGCTAATCCGCGAGGTGGGTTCAATCTGGGGCGGGGTAGCCTCCTCGAGTCCAAGAAACAGCGGGTTTTACGCGCTCGTCTGTCAAGGCAGGTCACTCTAAGATGTTTGTGTATTTCATGTTAAATTTTTTATTGCCTTTTTTGCCATGTGATGAGGAACAAGTTGCAACATTAAATAACCAGAGGAGCCGTAAGAAACTTTCGCACTTTTCTAGTTTTAAATGATGACAGTATTTAGGATAAATGTAGTCGTTGGGGTTAGTGTGCTTGCGGGAATGCCGCCTTTCTCTCCGAGCAGAAGTTTGACCTGCAGCCATCCTTTTGGAGCGACATTTCTCACTGACAGCTTTTAATGTTATTTTCCTAGAAATCCTAAACTTGTCATTTATTGTTTATGAAAGCAGTATTTACACCAGCCTGTTGTCGACAAAAGGTAATAATTGATGAGGAAGAACAAAACACAGAGTAAAAGAAATAAAGAAATGTAATATGCTGCTCATTAGAATATTTGACTGTCATCAGTTGCTTGCAATTTCTTTCCATAGTAATATTTACATTTACCTGCTTTTGAAGAGAAGTTCAATGAGAAATAGTGACACAAAACACAAAGAACTAACTAAATGCGAAATGTATAGGTGAGAACGTAGGGTTCTCGTCTTACCTGGTATATCACTAAGGCCACAACAACCATAACTGTATTTTGAGATTTCAATTGCACTTCGTATTTAAAGTAAGCGTTCTTGACCGTAGCACCAACAGGTAAATCGCAATTGCAGGCGACAATGACAAAATTGTATTTGTAATAAGGTAATATGAAAAGCCAATCTCTTATTTGTGAGTAATAAGTTATCTTCGTAAAATATAGGTATAAAACTGGGCATCCCCGATGCCCTTCTGGCTATGGTAGTTAAAAGTCTCCTTTATTTTAAAATTTTTCACAAATAGTAAGTTTTACCGCAAAATCGGTCCGAAGCCGGTTAAAAAGCCTTTCTGATGATATATCATTCATCGCTGTACAATTAGTACGCGTTGACAAAAATGGATTTTGACTTGAGAAATAATAGACAGGATTTAAGCAAGTAAGTAAAGAATAGTTAGTGGTACCGGTATCTGATAAACCTGTTACTAAGCCAAACATGGAAACCCTCAAGGGATTCACAAGACTAATTTTCTTTGTACCTCATGTTATTGAATTCATGTCGCTTTGTCGAACACAGCAGGCGGCCGTTGTTGTCCTGTTATCTGACTGTTTAGCATTAGTAGCTGTACTCTTTCATCGGCCGGAGTGTTTTAAATATTTGAAAGCAGTTTTGATTTATTAAAAAAGTTTAATGTTTTGATTAAGTGACAACCAACAGAAGCAAAGTAATTGAAAACACACATTTTTAACTATCAGCTGTTTATTTTAAAACCCGTATGTCTACCAATTTCGGTCATGGACCGTCTTCACATGATGTCTGTCAACATCGAAACTGAAAATGTATAATGTATACAAAATAATGTAACCTATTAAGAATGTGGTATAACACACATATTTGTACTTACAAGGGAAAAACAGATAAGGTAAATCATGTTTCATGTTCCTTTGGAGGCTCATAAACCTCAAAGCTATTATAGTGAGAATCTACAATCAATAGTCAAATATAGCAGTTACAGTAGTAACGAATACGCTTCACAGTGACTCATGTTAGAGGGCCGAAGGGTGATGGAGGAACATATACACAGGACAATCGTCTGTGGCGTGCTGTCGCAGATGGTACTGCCTGTGATACATCTGCTGCCAGGATTAGCGTGACTTCGTATCAATTGCAAAGAACTAAGCAGAATATTTCTACTGACCTTCTTTGGTGAGATAAGTAGTGATAGAGAAAGTCGTAAGTGTTGACATTACAACAAAACAAGGAATGAAAAGCCGTCGTAATAGTGGAAGCTAATAACCCAACAAGTATGACTATACATAAATCATATCCATGGTGCAAAATAATTAATAATGAAGTTACAGTGAAACCCATAATAAAAATATATACAGTACTAGGTAGTGGCTGAGCTGTGATAAACAAACCTTACACAATACACATAGGCAGGTTATACAGGGGTTAAATATAGATCCACAACGTTTCTTATCTGCCAATATGACATGGTTAAAATAACTAAGACGATTTAGTATGCGGTTCTACGTAAAATGTGACCGTCATTTCAAAGTATTCATGTAACAGGAAAAAATAGCGTGGGAAAGCATATTAGTTGATACTGTAAGGATACAATGTGAAAATATACGTAGACCTCGGACCACACATCAATCTTTACTGGATGCACAAGTGCGCAATTGTCGAACACAGTGATGACTTTTGGGTATAGCTAGCTGCCCAAATCTCGATTCACTGGCATCACTAGTTAATAACTTGGGGATATTTCGGTCATCTGTATCATCACAACCAAAAATTTGTCTCGCAATATCGATGAGACAATTAGTAACATCACATTTCTCACCTTTAAACAAATTTTCAGCGGAGGTTGTTATAATTTTCTTCCAAGAGCAAGCTAGCCTTAGAAATACCGTGTATGCATCCAGCACGTTCACTGATTTCGAGTAAGTGACTGCGTCTGTACCGTCTTCTAAGCTTTATCCATCCGCTTATGAGTGACAAAAGTGAAAAGTACCCCACAACCTACACTGAAGCGCTAAAGAAACTGGTACAGGCATGAGTATTCAAATACAGAGATATGTAAACAGGCAGAATACGGCGCTGCGCGCTGCAACGCCTATGTAAGACAACAAGTGTCTGGGGCAATTGGTAGATCGGTTACTGCTTCTACAATGCCAGGATATCAAGATTTAAGTGAGTTTGAAAGTGCTGTTGTAGTTGACGCAGGAGCGATGGGACACAGTGTCTCCCAGGTAGCGATGAAGTGGGGATTTTCCCGTACGACCATTTCAAGAATCTACCGTATATATCAGGAATCTGGTAAAACATAAAATCTCCGACATCGCTGCGACCGGAGAAAGATACTGCAAGAAATGGATCAACGACGACTGAAGAGAATCGTTCAACGTGAGAGAAGTGCCACCCTTCCGCAAATTGCTGCACATGTCAATGCTGGGCCTTCAACAAGAGTCAGCGTGCGAACCATTCAACGAAACATCATCGATATAGGCTTTCGGAGCCGAAAGCTCACTCGTGTACCCTTGATGGCCGCACGACACAAGGCTTTACGCCTCACCTGGGCCCGTCAGCACCGTCATTGGGCTGTTGATGAGTGGAAACATGTTGCCTGGTTGGACGAGTCTCGTTTCAAATTGTATCGAGCGGACGGACGTATACGGGCATGGAGACAACCACATGAATCCATAGACCCTGCATATGAGATGGAGGAGGCTCCGTAATGTTGTGGGGCGTGTGCAGTTGGAGTGATATGGGAGCCCCTGATACGTCTAGATACGACTCTGACAAGTGACATGTACGTTAGAACCCTGTCTGATCATCTGCATCCTTCATGTCCACTGTACATTCCGATGAACTTGTGCAGTTCCAGTAGGACATTGCGACACCCCACACGTCCAGCGTTGCTCCAGGAATACTCTTCTGAGTTTAAACACTTCCACTGGCCTCCAGACTCCCCAGACATGAACGTTATTGAGCATATCCGGGATGCCTTGCAACGTGCTGTTCAGAAGAGATCTCCACCCCCTCGTATTGTTATGGATTTATTGACAGCACTGCAGGATTCATGGTGTCAGTTCCCTCCAGCACTACTTCAGACATTAGTCTTGTCCGTGCCACGCCGTGTTGCGGCATTTCTGCGTGCTCGCGGGGCCCTACACATTATGAATCTATCAAAAGTTACTCTAACGTGTATTTATTTACTGCAAGCAGTTTTGCTCAGAGAGCCATCTTCTAAAAATCTGCATACCATTACATTATGTCAAAGGAACGCTTCTTGATGCCAAGTCGTTTTTATTATCAGATGCAACATCTAAACGAAATAGGTGAAAATACAACGTGTTTAAAGACTTTAAAAAGCCGTATTACAGATGTGTATACACGTTACAGATATACGCAAATCTAACATGACTGTCACTTATACATGGATCTACTATCTTAAACATGTTTCTATACCTCACAAATTAGTCACAAATTGACAGTCCATTGCGTTGTTCAGCACATTGTCTCATGAAAGTCGTGTCAGAAACTGGCGACTGAAACAGATTGAAATTTGTTTTCACACGAGTTCAACGATATTCCTTGCAAGTTAGGATAATGGACCGTAACTTCCTCAGAGCTGCACAGAGGTGTACACATTCCTCTTTAAACTTGCCTATGCTTGCCTGCTAGCGCAGCAGGCAAGCTGCCGCACGGTACCAGCAGAATGGGCAGGCTGCTTTACTCCCATCCAAATCACGCTACGCAAAGCCCAAGCATGCTAAAGGACTCTTGCTTGCCTGCCGTCTCACCGCTGTGCTACACTACGTAGTATGTTCATTGTAGTGTTGTGAGTGGGGTTGCTTAAAAGTCTTTTTTTACCCGTGTATCAAAATACGAAGCTCAGTGAAATATATATTTATTCAGGGTCACTGTAGGCCAGAAAACGATGGATTTTATTGGTCCTTTGTCCCTTTTTGGCGTATTTCTGGCTTATTTATTTATTTCGATATGAACGGTTTTCGCTGCAACTTCACCGTCTTTGGACTAGTTCTGACTATACTCAGTTCGGAGTACTACCAGGTCACCTCTAATACATGTTTTCTGCAGTAAGCAGAACTATCTCTGAAAGTCGAGATGCTTTGCACCTAGGAACTTGAAGATGTCTATTATACCACAATGCAGACTGAAGTGAGGTTTTGGAAATCTAGTTCCATGATCATGATGTATTTCACCCAAATATGACCCCAGTTATACCAGTTTTAATTACTTTTTACAGTGTATGATTGCAGGTTCGCTGAATTCATTCTAAGTAACGAAATCCAAGTATTTTTTTTATAATCTTAACCTAAAAGTACATGTCTGAGAGGAGTAGCTTTTCTTTCATAATATGCTCTCTTCGCACTGCGTTGCGTACCACCAGCACGTGGTTTTTAACATCCACTGAGCCATATTTCGTTCCTATTTCAGTCAATGTTTGCCCTGTATTTGTTGTTGTTGTTGTGGTCTTCAGTCCTGAGACTGGTTTGATGCAGCTCTCCATGCTACTCTATCCTGTGCAAGCTTCTTCATCTCCCAGTATCTACTGCAACCTACATCCTTCTGAATCTGCTTAGTGTATTCATCTCTTGGTCTCCCTCTACGATTTTTACCCTCCACACTGCTCTCCAATGCTAAATTTGTGATCCCTTGATGCCTCAAAACATGTCCTACCAACCGATCCCTTCTTCTAGTCAAGTTGTGCCACAAACTTCTCTTCTCCCCAATCCTATTCAAAACCTCCTCATTAGTTACGTGATCTACCCACCTTATCTTCAGCATTCTTCTGTAGCACCACATTTCGAAAGCTTCTATTCTCTTCTTGTCCAAACTAGTTACCGTCCATGTTTCACTTCCATACATGGCTACACTCCATACAAATACTTTCAGAAACGACTTCCTGACACTTAAATCTATACTCGATGTTAACAAATTCCTCTTCTTGAGAAACGCTTTCCTTGCCATTGCCAGTCTACATTTTATATCCTCTCTACTTCGACCATCATCGGTTATTTTACTCCCTAAACAGCAAAACTACTTTACTACTTTAAGTGTCTCATTTCCTAATCTAATTCCCTCAACAACACCCGACTTAATTTGACTACATTCCATTATCCTCGTTTTGCTTTTGTTGATGTTCATCTTATATCCTCCTTTCAAGACACTGTCCATTCCGTTCAACTGCTCTTCCAAGTCCTTTGCTGTCTCTGACAGAATTACAATGTCATCGGCGAACCTCAAAGTTTTTACTTCTTCTCCATGAATTTTAATACCTACTCCAAATTTTTCTTTTGTTTCCTTTACTGCTTGCTCAATATAGAGATTGAATAACATCGGGGAGAGGCTACAACCCTGTCTCACTCCCTTCCCAACCACTGCTTCCCTTTCATGTCCCTCGACTCTTATAACTGCCATCTGGTTTCTGTACAAACTGTAAATAGCCTTTCGCTCCCTGTATTTTACCCCTGCCACCTTCAGAATTTGAAAGAGAGTATTCCAGTTAACATTGTCAAAAGCTTTCTCTAAGTCTACAAATGCTAGAAACGTAGGTTTGCCTTTTCTTAATCTTTCTTCTAAGATAAGTCGTAAGGTCAGTATTGCCTCACGTGTTCCAACATTTCTACGGAATCCAAACTGATCTTCCCCGAGGTCAGCTTCTACCAGTTTTTCCATTCGTCTGTAAAGAATTCGCGTTAGTATTTTGCAGCTGTGACTTATTAAACTGATAGTTCGGTAATTTTCACATCTGTCAACACCTGCTTTCTTTGGGATTGGAATTATTATATTCTTCTTGAAGTCTGAGGGTATTTCGCCTGTCTCATACATCTGGCTCACCAGATGGTAGAGTTTTGTCATGACTGGCTCTCCCGAGGCCATCAGTAGTTCAAATGGAATGTTGTCTACTCCCGGGGCCTTGTTTCGACTCAGGTCTTTCAGTGCTCTGTCAAACTCTTCACGCAGTATCTTATCTCCCATTTCGTCTTCATCTACATCCTCTTCCATTTCCATAATATTGTCCTCAAGTACATCGCCTTTGTATAAACCCTCTATATACTCCTTCCACCTTTCTACCTTCCCTTCTTTGCTTAGAACTGGGTTGCCATCTGAGGTCTTGATATTCATACAAGTGGTTCTCTTCTCTCCAAAGGTCTCTTTAATTTTCCTGTAGGCAGTATCTATCTTACCCCTAGTGAGACAAGCCTCTACATCCTTACATTTGTCCTCTAGCCATCCCTGCTTAGCCATTTTGCACTTCCTGTCGATATCATTTTTGAGACGTTTGTATTCCTTTTTGCCTGCTTCATTTACTGCATTTTTATATTTTCTCCTTTCATCAATTAAATTCAATATTTCTTCTGTTACCCAAGGATTTCTATTAGCCCTCGTCTTTTTACCTACTTGATCCTCTGCTGCCTTCACTACTTCATCCCTCAGAGCTACCCATTCTTCTTCTACTGTATTTCTTTCCCCCATTCCTGTCAATTGTTCCCTTATGCTCTCCCTGAAACTCTCTACAACCTCTGGTTCTTTCAGTTTATCCAGGTCCCATCTCCTTAAATTCCCACCTTTTTGCAGTTTCTTCAGTTTCAATCTGCAGTTCATAACCAATAGATTGTGGTCAGAATCCACATCTGCCCCAGGAAATGTCTTACAATTTAAAACCTGGTTCCTAAATCTCTGTCTTACCATTATATAATCTATCTGATACCTTTTAGTATCTCCAGGATTCTTCCAGGTATACAACCTTCTTTTATGATTCTTGAACCAAGTGTTGGCTATGATTAAGTTATGCTCTGTGCAAAATTCTACAAGGCGGCTTCCTCTTTCATTCCTTCCCCCCAATCCATATTCACCTACTATATTTCCTTCTCTCCCTTTTCCTACTGACGAATTCCAGTCACCCATGACTATTAAATTTTCGTCTCCCTTCACTACCTGAATAATTTCTTTTATCTCGTCATACATTTCATCTATTTCTTCATCATCTGCAGAGGTAGTTGGCATATAAACTTGTACTACTGTAGTAGGCATGGGCTTTGTGTCTATCTTGGCCACAATAATGCGTTCACTATGCTGTTTGTAGTAGCTAACCCGCACTCCTATTTTTTTATTCATTATTAAACCTACTCCTGCATTACCCCTATTTGATTTTGTATTTATAACCCTGTAATCACCTGACCAAAAGTCTTGTTCCTCCTGCCACCGAACTTCACTAATTCCCACTATATCTAACTTTAACCTATCCATTTCCCTTTTTAAATTTTCTAGCCTACCTGCCCGATTAAGGGATCTGACATTCCACGCTCCGATCCGTAGAACGGCAGTTTTCTTTCTCCTGATAACGACGTCCTCCTGAGTAGTCCCCGCCCGGAGATCCGAATGGGGGACTATTTTACCTCCGGAATATTTTACCCAAGAGGACGCCATCATCATTTAATCATACAGTAGAGCTGCATGTCCTCGGGAAAAATTACGGCTGTAGTTTCCCCTTGCTTTCAGCCGTTCGCAGTACCAGCACAGCAAGGCCGTTTTGGTTATTGTTACAAGGCCAGATCAGTCAATCATCCAGACTGTTGCCCCTGCAACTACTGAAAAGGCTGCTGCCCCTTTTCAGGAACCACATGTTTGTCTGGCCTCTCAACAGATACCCCTCCGTTGTGGTTGCACCTACGGTACGGCCATCTGTATCGCTGAGGCACGCAAGCCTCCCCACCAACTGCAAGGTCCATGGTTCATGGAGGGGCCCTGTATTTAGAAAGCCTATATACTGCTAAATAGCTTCCAGTCCTTAGTGCACATTTTCACACGCTTATCAGCCACCGAGTCTTTGTCCCCTTTCAAAGTATTTATGGAGTGAGGAAACTGATGGTCAAATTTATAAACATGGCATAGCATATTCTAGGATCTCGTATGAGCATTTGGTAACTTTTCCACAGTTTGCATTGCGTGTCATCTACCGATATTTTCAAGTTGCCTCATAAAGACATGAAAACTTTTTCCGAGCTGGACTTGGGCTCTAATCGTGACTGTTATACATTCCCCAAATCTTAATTTCTCCTCAATCGTCTTTAAGTTTGATTTGTTCATTTTGCTGCTGCCATCGTTATGATAATTGGGCGCAGTGAAACTATTTACGCAGACATATACCTGGCTGTTCTGTAGTCACATTGGGTAAATAGCGCAACCTACTGGCTGGCGCAGTAGGCTGAGCGGATCCCTCGGAGCTTGCCAGGCTTGCGGAAATCCAGGCTGGCCTACCTTAACCGCTGTGCTTCAGTACACCCGTACTCTTGCGTCTCCATTGGGGCAAGCTGAATTGCTTTGATGTTTGCGGTGGAGATAGGTAGGGGCAGGCAGCCTGAAAGATGAATTTGTACACCTCTGGACATGCGTTAAGTTACATTATTTAGGTCCTAGGTTGTGGGCGATGGATGACGTATATATATATATATATCAGTAACGCGTAAAGATAAGGCGCATATGTTCTTCCCTACGCTGCTGCCTCGCATTGTCCCACACCGTCGCTCTATAGTCCGCCTTCCTGCTGCGGTCAGCAGTCAGCGTCGTGCAAACAAGACAGTCGCCGTCTGTTGTTTACGCTACTGCAGACTTCACGTGACGGGCGTGACGTCCAAGTCACGTGCGTTCCTCGTGAGGCCTTGAAAAGCCTTCCGCATCAGCTCCACAGCTGCCTTCGCACTGACTTTGCGATAGAGATGGGCAAACTGAAACACGCAACCGTTTCGAAACGAATGAAACAGTACAATGTAATGTTTCGATAAGCTGTTTCGAAACCGTGAAACAGTTTGTGTTTTGTTATCTAATAAACCTACACATTTTATCATCTTGAATGTCTACTGTATAAGTATGTCCATATAAACACAAATGAGGTGCAAGAGCGCTAATCATATTGCAGAAAATATGAAACTATTACTTAGGCGTCTTGGCAGTTTCGTATTTCATGCAGCAAATGCGCTGCTTTCGTGTCGTGTGACTTTCATACTTTTGAATTGGCTGAGGACAGCCATAGCTGAAGACAGAAGAACCACCACGAACGGCACTGGAGGTGGGAGAAAACTGCAGAAACAACGGATATGCTACTGGGATTCCCACATTCCATTAGTATGGCTAATATACCCATCCTGCTAATTTCCATGCACACAAAGGGAATCATTGTGGATAATGGGCACAATGACTATAGACTCACAAATAATGTCAAATAATTCGAATAAATAACAAAATATAACAGAAAAAAATTTTGTCTTTCAAGGTGTTTCGAACCGTTACTATAAATTCACCATGCTTCCCAGCCCTTCCCGTTCACCATTACACTCTCAGTGATATGTCAGACAGATTGCTTGCAGTTATACCTACATCAAATTTATGTATATGTCTAATAACTGTCACTTTATGCCTTTTTTTATTCAAAATGTTGTAGACTTACTTGCGTTTCTTAATATGATTACTGTACATGAACAGAATTGGCTGAGGACAGCCATAGCTGAAGACAGAAGAACCACCACGAACGGCACTGGAGGTGGGAGCAAATTGCAGAAACAACGGATATGCTACTGGGATTCCCACATTCCGTTAGTATGGGTAATATACACATCCTGCTAATTTCCATGCACACAAAGGGAATCATTGTGGATAATGGGCACAGTGACTATAGACTCACAAATAATGCCAAATAATTCGAATAAATAACAAAATATAACAGAAAAAAATTTTGTCTTTCAAGGTGTTTCGAACCGTCACTATAAATTCACCATGCTTCCCAGCCCTTCCCGTTCACCATTACACTATCAGTGATATGTCAAACAGATTGCTTGCAATTATACCTACATCAAATTTATGTATATGTCTAATAACTGTCACTTTACGCCTTTTTTTATTCAAAATGTTGTAGACTTACTTGCGTTTCTTAATATGATTACTGTACATGAACAGAGAAGCGTATGTTATAAAAAAAGTGTAATTTAACTGAATGATTTTCACATATTTATTATTTTGAATGTGAATAGTAATCGTTGTTTTATTGATTGGTTAGTGTTTATAAAGTAGATGTTACGCCATTTCGGAATAGGACAGTCAGCTAGAAACGAAGCTTTATTTTTCGGATATCTTAGGCTTGATGCTATTGCTACTCAAAAAGATTTCGACACTCTTGAAAGTGTTTCACGAAGTGGTATGTTGTGTTTCAGTACCAGTGCCGAGCCGGAATCTCGTCCAACACAGAGCGGAATGAAACATCACTGTTTCGATACAATTAGTCCGTTCCAACCACAGGTGGACTGAAACAGCCTTATTTTGAAACAAAGATACAGTTTCTGTGTCTGGCTCGAGATCGAATATGGTCCGGTTATCCGAGACAGGGGCGGAATGAAACACCACTGTTTCGAAACAGTGAACCACAGCCGTTCCGAAACACTGAAACAGTTCCACGTATCGATACACTGTATCGAAACATAGAAATTGTGGCCAAGTCTACTTTGCAACTTGAGAATGGGATTCTAAACATCTCTCCTTACTCTACAAAAACTGCATTTGAAAATTGAGCCTTAGTGTTTGCCGTACATTGAGACGTTCGTCTTTCCTTTTCTAAAAGCGCAATTTCGCGAAAACACGATCGTGCCGCCATCTAGATTGCTGCGACACACGTGGTTCCGGTACGTGGCGTATTCAGATCGGTGTCGGCGGAGGAGCTGTTAATCGGGGGGTCCGAACGAGTTATCTGCGCTCCTACGTGTATATTACTCAACTAGTTTTTAATTGGGACGCCAGTCCCACTCGAATCTCAAGCCAAGGTTCAAAAGTCACAACTCTGATGCAATTGACAAACGCCGTGTAGAAATCTGATTACAATCAGACAAATTCCAAGATTCGTCTGCAAACGTACAGTACTAATAATCCACATACATTTTGTGCACGACGAACTAAAAGTGCGATCTATATTGATGATGAATGTCGGTGTGACATGCAACCAGTCTCTTTTTTTTTTAATTTGATTCGATTGATTCTAATATTTCCTAGTTTTCGAGCCATTTCAGAATCATGTAAAATTAAGGTACTACAGGGACATTAATTTCTGAACCATATGCAGCCAAACTCTACGCTCCTGTCGCAGACGAAAATAACGGGAATTTAGACACAGTTTAACCAATTGTACATCAAAGGAAAAGATCATTACGTTTTAGGATCTTTATATTGCATTACAGTTTCGGTATAATACTTCAAAGATGTGAAGATTGGAAATTCACACTATACCGACTCCGGTTTGCCCAGAATCATTACTGTTGACTGAAGGTAACATCATGTTGGCTGAAACGTCGTGACAGATTAAAAGTGTGTGCTGGATCAGAACTGAAACCTGGGACCTTCGCCTTTCACGGTAACTGTTCCACCGACGAAGCTATCCAGACATGACTGACACCGAGACCCCTCCCCTTCACAACCTTACTTCCGGGAGTACATCTCGTGTCTTCTAAACTCCATAGAAATTAAAAAGTTGGAGTCCCTGTTCAGCACACAGTTTTAATCAAATGAGCCTACACGTCGCTGCAGAGTTCAGATTCATTTTAGGCCTTTGGGGCATTGACGCACAGACCGCCGCGCATGGATCGCATCCGGCATGCCGTTGATCTGACGGTGCTCCACCGCTCACCGTTCCGTTTTGTAATTCCTTTTCTTAAAATTCATGTTAAATACCATATTCCAGCAGGATAATATTTATGAAACAAAGTGTGTAAAGTTTTTTTAGATGAATATTGTTATTTTGCGGTCGGAGGCTTTCCCGGCAAATGTGTTGTTTCCGGGGCTCACGGGTGTCCAGACGGATGCGATCGTTGAAGCCCCACGAGATTTCGGCGAATAACCTTTCCGCCATCATCAGGTGGTTCTTATGGAATTGTCTGTCTGCCTGCCGCTTTCACTAATTTTTGGTCTCTGACATGAGAGCCGGTTCACTGCGGAGGCGCGGTGGTCTCGCGGTTCTAGGCGCGCAGTCCGGAACCGCGCGACTGCTACGGTCGCAGGTTCGAATCCTGCCTCGGGCATGGATGTGTGTGATGTCCTTAGGTTAGTTAGGTTTAAGTAGTTCTAAGTTCTAGGGGACTGATGACCACAACTGTTGAGTCCCATAGTGCTCAGAGCCATTTTCACTGCGGAGGGTATTGTCCGTTAACATTTCCTCTTGCCTAGATTGGGATTTTGTTTTTCTTTTGTTGGCCAACTTGAGGTATGCCCTGTGTGTGTAGTGAACATGATTTATATATCCTATGGGACAGGGTGCCGGTTTTCTGATTTGCTTTTTAATTTTTTGTTATTTTTACTTTTAGGTGTTTTATGGGTTTTTTATTTGTTTTATTATTTTTTTTTTAATGTCGTCCAGGCAAGTATTTTGGGCCTCTTGCACCTGAACTGTAGAGGTCATATTGTCCTAGGCCACTGACAAGCTCGTTTTGTGAGGAGTGTGCCTGCCTATAGAATGCGTGGGAAAGTTCTTTGAAACTCTCTCGTAGGGGTTTTAGACCTGTTATTTCAGGGAGATCTTTGGTGGGGAACCTAGTGTAGCTATGTAAAGCTCTTATAAGGGCGCTGTTGTGCATGGTTTGGAGCTTTTTGATGTGGGATTTTGCTGCGTAGACCCATACTGGGCACGCATATTCTAGTATTGGCCTTACCAAGCTGCAATAAACCCTGATCCCTAGATCTCCGGGAAGGCCACAACTAGGATTTAGGATTGGATATAGAACTTGAAGTCTGGTAGTAGCATTCTTCCTTAAGTTGGCTATGTGCGTTTGCCAAGTAAGACGTTTATCTAATGTGACGCCTAGGTTCTGCGCCGACTTCCTCCGCGGTAAATTCCTGCCATAGAAGGTCAGCACAGGGGGAGGTCGATTTCTGGGAGGTCTTTTCCCTAGCTTCCTCATGAACATTATTGCATGGGTCTTATCAGCGTTTAGAGTGATCCTCCACTTTTTGGCCCATGGTTCGGCTTTGTTCAGAACGCACTGAAGGCGCCCAGTGGTGACGTTGCGATTCCCACTTAGTGAGAGGGAAGCGGTGTCGTCCGCAAACTGCGCGCTTTTGACATGCTGGACTGTGGTGGTGTCTGCTGTGTAGCAGTTGTACAGGGTGGGCCCTAGTACCGATCCCTGGGGTACTTCCGCGTGTATGTCTCTTTTGGTGAAGCGTTTTTGATCGATTTTCACTACAAAGGTTCTTCCTGTGAGGTAGCTTCTCAATAGCTTAACCAATGCCCCTGGGAAACCTTGAGTATATAGCTTATACAGTAATCCTGTGTATCAAAGGCTTTTGCTACATCTAGCATCAACATTGCACAGTAGCCTTTGTAGCTGTATACTAAGGTAGCGGCCTCTACTACCCTCATCAGCTGTTGTGTTCCAGAGTGGTTTCTCTGAAAGCCAAACTGCTCTTTGGTATTATTTGTTCTCTTCTGAGGTGTTGCTGGATGGAGACCAGCTCAGGGGGGGGGGGGGGGGAGAAGACCAATTGTTCTATAGTTTTGTGGGAACAGGGCGTCCTTGCCAGATTTGGCGATCGCAGTTACTTCCGCATGTTTCTAGGCTTTTGGAAATCTGCGCGATCGCGTGATCTCGTTAAAGATGTCCGCCAGGAGCTCGATTGCAACGGGCGGTAGGTTCTTTAGTATTTCGTTTGTGAGTAAGTCCTGGCCAGGCGCTCTTTAGGTGGGTAATGCTTTCATGGTAACTACAACGTTTTCCACTGAGGAGGGTGGCAGTGTGTCATTTTCATCGTCTTTTTTTTTAGATGAATATTGTTTTTATGTGATCGGAGGCTTTCCCGGCGTATGTATTGTTTCCAGGCCTCTCGGGTGTCCAGCTGCGATCGTTGATGTCCCACGATATTTCGGCGAATAACCTTCCCGCCATCATCAGGTGGTTCTGATGGAACGGTCTGTCTGCTCACTCTCTCTCTCATCTTTTACTTTTCCCTCATTGGGGAAGTGTATGGAGGAGTCTGTAGCCTGTTGGCTTTTGCTCCACGTTGTATGCTTCTGTGTGTGTGATTATCTTGGGTAGTTTTGGCTGTCTGTGTATTATGATGGTGTTTTGGTTGTATCTTGTACTTGCCTGAGGTAGGCGAGATGTTGGGTATTTTAAGGATTAAGGATTGGTAATAGGACTTAGAGATTTTGGGATTTTTCTCTTAGACTTAGTCGTCGAAGATCGTCATAGGGCGTTCGTTCTTATCATGGGACACGTCATACCGACCTCGGGAGTGGATGAGGTTATTTCCAGATCTGGAAGAGCTGTCGTAGAAAGCCCTTGCCAGATTTTTGAATCTTTCTTTGAGGAGGGGTATTTCAGCAATGGCGTGCAAGTTGTCTGTCGGAAACCCATGGGGTAGATGCAGAGCCCTCCTGAGGGCGCGGTTCTGCAGCCTCTGGAGCTTGTCCAGGTGCTGCTTCGCCGCATACCCCTAGGCCGGACATGCATTTTCCATTACTGGACGTATGAGTAATACGTATACATTCACCCCTATCTAGCAGGAGAGGGAGCTGGTTGTGTTGAGGGTTGGTTATAGGATGAACATTCTTGCACAGACCTTCCTATGGACCTCGTGTATGTGGGGCCTCCACATTAGTCTCGAGTCCAAGGTTACGCCGAGATACTTGGCGTATTTGTGCCAGGGGAGTCGGGATCCATGTAGTTGTAGGTGAAGGGGGGTCGTTGAGGGGGTCTGCAACTCCTGAGCCTCTGGGTGATCAGTATAGCCAGTGTCTTTTCAATGTTGATGGTTAGGCGCCAGCGCCAGGTTTCTGTGTCATCTAAAAACCCTTTGTAGCCTACGAATGACCAGGTCCATATTCGCATTACGTGTGTAAAAGGCTGTGTCGTCAGCATACTGTGCGGTGTGTACCAGGGGGGCCGTTGGTGTGTCCGCAGTGTACAGACTGCACGAAACGGGCCCCAGGACCGTTCCCTGTGGCACTCCAGCACGAATACACCTTTTGGTGAAGGTGGCTGTTTCTATCTTGACAGAGAAAGTTCTGTTCGTGAAATAGCTTTGGATTAACTCGTCTATGCTCCTGAGGAACCCCTGTGTGTATAACGTGCAATAGCCCTTTATGCCATACTGAGTCGAAGGCTTTCGCTACATCAAGTAGCACTATCCCACAGCAGCCTCTGTGGTTGAAGCCCTCTGTGGCTGCTTCCACGAGTCTCATGATCTGTTATGTGGCGGAGTGCTTCTTTTGGAATCCGAACTGGAAATCCGGCAGAAGTCGCTCATTGGTAATGTGATATCGTAAGGGTATTAGCAGGAGGCGCTCAGAGATCTTGCTGAGAGTTGGCAAGAGGTTAATCGGCCTGTACCTCTGCGGGAATAAAGGGTCTTTCTCTGTTTTTTTCCTCGTGTTTCTAGTAAGCTGGGAACTCGCGGGTACGAGTAATCTCGTTGAAGACGTTCACGAGGTGTTCGATAGCCGAAGGCAGAAGGTTTTTGACTAGCTGGTTGGTGACACTGTCGTGTTCTGGCGCCTTTTATGTAGCGAGGGACCTTATTACTTTTGCCGCGTCTTCGGGGGCAAAAAGTGTGGGTTCGTCCTCTGGGTCCTCCTCAGCATTGAGGAAGACAGCCAGTTGACGACGGGGTACCTCTTCATGTACATCATCCTGGGGTTCTGCCGCTTGAAACTGCTTCTCGAAGGAGTTGGCGAGCGCGTTCGCTGTAGGCCAGACCCCACTCGCCGTGCAGTGGTTGCATCCTAGCGCGTCTTTTGGTGAATTGCTTGGTTGCTTGCCATAGTGTATGATCGTGTAATTTTGAAAGCTGTGAGTCGGTTTTGCCATTGCTGGTTTCTGTGCTCATTGAGCGCTACCTTCACCTCTCTCTGTAGACGATTGAGCAGCATCCCGGTGGCCTGATTTCTGGTGATCTTCCACTCTTTTGGAAGATGGTACCTGTTAGGTCTTGTAGCGCTTGTTCTACTGTTTCGGCAGTAGATGGCGGAGCGAGGGCGATATCAGAGGCGACAGTTTCTCGGTATCGCTCCCAGTCTGTACGTTTGTAAGACGTCTGGTACCATGGTAGTGCTACCCATTCTCCCATATCGACCTCTAGAATCACTGGGTTGTGGTCGGAGGACATTCTGCTGATTGTCCTTGCGGCCACAAACCCCGTGATCTTCCTAGTGATGGCTATGTCTAACACGATGGGCCTACATCCACTTTTTGGAAAGTGTGTGGGCTCTACTGTATCCCCATGTTTCGAAGTGGTTGCCGCGCGCTAGTCGTTGCAGTTTGGCGCCTGCTCTGGAGGTTACTCTAGAGTTCTAATCTGGGTGTTCGGCGTTGAAGTCAGCTCCTATTATGAGTTTGCCTTCAATTTGCCCTAGAGCAGCTATGTCTCCATCGTCTATCGCGTCTTGTGGGGGTCGGTAGATCGCAACTACTGTTAGGGGTCCGGTGGGAGTGGTTTCCTCCACCGCCACTGCTTCAATTTTGTTGGTAGCTGCTGGGTATACTTGGTAGTGGGGGATCCCTCTTTTTATGTATATGGCCACTCCTCCGCCTTGGGTTGGACTGTCATTACGGTAGCTAACGTAGTTGGGAACTGTCACTTTTATTCCCGATTTTAGGTGGGTTTCCCCGATCATGGATATATCGATGTAGAACTCCTTCATGAATTCTCTGAACTCGACCTCCTCATTAACAATGCCGTCTGCGTTAAAGACGCACATTGTCAGGCCTTGGGTATTTGGTCGTCTATCCATGACGGGGTTTTGAAACTACTGAGGAAGTTGCAGAGGGGAGAGACTGCTGGACTGCTGCCTGAAGGGCAACGAGGATCTGAGTGTTCTGCCTCTGAGACTCCCTGAATTCCTTCACCATTTCCATGACGAAGTTCGTGGTCTGGACCATAAAACCTAACAATGTCTGTGCTCTTTGTGTATTCGTATTTTGTGTCTGCTCATTGTCAGTGTTATTTATGTTCGTCGGAGAGGCTTCGGTTCCCTGCGCCGACGATCTGATTGCGGCAGCCGATTTTCCTATTGAAAGCGCTGACGATTCCACTGCGGCCGCCGACAATCCGTTTGCGTACGCCGACCCAGGTCCGCGCCGTCCCCGGCGTCACGCCGGATGGTGGAAGATGCAGAATCCCGTGGAGTGTCCACGGCTGCCGTCGTGGAAGGATCTTGTGTCGCTTGAGGCGTGACTCCTTGATGGAGCTAAGCAATGGTTTTCATGTTTTGCTGAGTCGAAAACCTGTGTCTCGGTTTATGAGATTGTCCGTTACGCGAATTTCAGTGGCCTCCTTGAAGATGCTGTCCCAGGAGAAGACGGTAGGGGCCAGAATCTTGGTCTCTTCGTATTTCGCGTTGGGTCCAAATTCAAACAATGTTCTGCCAGTGCCGATTTGTTGGGCTGGCCTAGGCGCGTGTGGCGTTGGTGTTCTTTGCAGCGATCTTCGACTGTTCGAATAGTTTGACCGATGGAGGATTTGCCGCAACCACAGGTAATATTATATACGCCCGCTTTCTTGAGGCCAAATCCGTCTTTCGCTGTCCCCAGCAAGGCGTGTATCTTGTACGGTGGTCGGAAGACCGTGTCAATTTTGTGTTGTTTTAGCAGTCTCTCGATTTTTGATGTAACGTTGCCTGCATATGGTAGAAAGACAGGGCCTGGTTCCTCATCTTTAGATTGTTCTTCATCTAGGTTTCTGCTTTGTTTCCGCAGTCTGAGGGGCCGTCTGGATCTGTCGACTGCTGTACCCGTTCTTGCAGAACGTATTTTCTGTGTGTTTAAGTTCTTTGTGCAGATTTTGTTCGTCTGATATCGAGTATGCTCTTTGAACCAGTGTGTTGAGCATCCCGTTGAGTTATGCACGACGGTGGCAACTCGAGGCACGTAAATATAAGTCCGCATGAGTAGGCACCCAGTGTGCCATTTGATCTCCGCTCTAACAGTACATCAAGAAAGGGACATTTCCCTTGCTTCTCGATATCCATGGTGAGAAATTCAATGACGACATGCTGCTTGTAACGTACATCACTTAACAGACGTCATTTTGGGAAGTTTCTGCAGCTATGCCAACTGCCAAAGGAAACGGAAAATTTGCGCACCCACTCCGGAAACATCTAATAGTGCATACGTAAAGGTTCGCATTCGTACCATTGTTGTTGGCTGAGAAAAAAAGACATGGTGGATTACTCTCTGGGCGATCCTCGTATTTTGTGAATGAAATAACTGAATTATGCAAACATATGAGCAGAAAAGTGTCCGCTACGCCACAGGAAGCCCTCCGAATAAACCCTATATAAGGTTTCAGTTTTAACTCCCACAAATCTCAGTATTGTGAAACGATGTTACTCTCGCCACAATGCAACGTATCTTTTAGGTGTTCCTCGTTGTCAACAAAAGTACTCCTGCGTTTTCAATTTTTCTCTGTTATTCCTCACACAACATGAAGGTCACATTACTAACTTGCTGGTGCTTTCAGACGGACTACGTAACGAAAGAATCGATGGGTACGACTTACGACTTCTTCAACATCAGTGATTTGACAGCATCATTTGCAGCAGGTTTACACGTGAGGATAAGCAACAGGGCAGTCAGCTTCACCAACAATGGAATAGAAGATCCTAGGGCAGTTCGGTTAATAGACACGTAGTAATAATTAGAATATAGGATCTGATAATTATCGATGGAGTGGTTGGGCTGAAATCCACGTCACATGTACGCGACAGAAGGTGTGTTTTTAGCCTAAGTCAATAAGAAGCGCATATTTCCTTTTTTTCTTTCTTGTTAATTTCATATTATAAAAATGTGAGGCCATATTACGTTGTTTCTAACGTGTTAACATGGCGATCTTCGCAAATAAATAAAAGTATATATAAGAAGACCGAAGCACTAATTCACCTCCTCCACCAATTGATGGTATCAAGTAACCACGGTTAGAAAGAGATGTTAATGAATTTAGCTGAAGATAGAGGTGAAATTTAAGAGTTGGTCAGGGAAAAGATACAAATCAAATTTATTGATCTTGATGAAGGTATGGCACTGAGTTTAGTTATTGCATCTATAGGAGATACTAGCACAATGTATCACAGTGGTGGAAACGTTATGAATGATTTAGAAGGGCAAATGAATCAAGTGAAACAAATGATTTTTTTCCTTCTGGTCGTCGGTCTTCCGACTGGTATAGTGTAAACATTTGTCTGTACTACCTGCCTACTGATAAAAATGAAATATTAATGATAACTCTGTAAGTTAAAATTAAAAAGTAATCTTTGGAAAACTCTTCCGAAGATGCAGATTCGCAAATACAGTTAGGCGACTAATAAGGAAATGAGCATTCGTATATGCACATACAGAGTGAATCGGAGCTTTTAACCCTCCGTTTCTTGGAGTGGGTGAGTGAAATTGACGAAAAGTCTACAGACAGAAATTCTACGAGACCCCAAAATATTGCTCTCTCTCGGAATAACTGGCTTGGCTTCGTACTTTGGCGACCGTGAAAGTTCGGAATACCTCAAGTGCCCCAATTTTATTCGCAGTGGGCAATCAGACTTCGTTAATTACATAATATGCAGTTCGTAACCACTTACTATAATTCGTAGTTCTCTCGGTGAGATGACTGTAATGGCGGCTAAACAGCTACGGCTAAGACCGGTTATTTCCGTTCATACAATGACTTGGTAACCTGTCAATAAAATTTTGATGAGATTAGTGGTATCAAATAAAAGAACATGAAACAATGTTTGAACGAAAACAAGTAATTGTTCTCACTTATAGCAACTTACACTGATACATACGTCTTAACAGATCATGGCTAGCAGGAGGAAAGGTAAGAACGGAAGTGACAAAAGAAGTACGTCAGACTAAAGATGGAGGTTGTTTTGCAAAGATAACTTAGCTTCGAAGCTTGTTCCTCCAAATTTTAAACATTATGGATTCAAGTTTTTTATACAAGAGTCTTTTCTTCAGCACCACTGGCACAGTTCACAATTAGTCCTTCGGCCGGCCGCGGTGGTCTAGCGGTTCTGGCGGTGCAGTCCGGAACCGCGGGACTGCTACGGTCGCAAGTTCGAATCCTGCCTCGGGCATGGGTGTGTGTGATGTCCTTAGGTTAGTTAGGTTTAAGTAGTTCTAAGTTCTAGGGGACTTATGACCTAAGCTGTTGAGTCCCATAGTGCTCAGAGCCACCATTAGTCCATCATATTGCCCCTTAGAAAAAAGTAATTGTGCTAAAAATAAAAAAAAGACATTATATCGTTATAAGCTCCACCTACAAACTTTCATAGATGATATTATGAATCAGCCGTGCTGAGTGGCCGCGCGGTTTGAGGCGTCATGTCACGGACTGCGCGGCCCCTCCCGCAGGAGGTTCGAGTCCTCCCTCGGGCATGGGTGTGTGTTGTTCTTAGCATAAGTTAGTTTAAGTAGCGTGTAAGTCTAGGGACCGATGACCTAAGCAGTTTGGTCCCTTAAAATTCACACACACACACACACACACACATTATGAATCAAAACAACAAGAAAGTGTAGTAAATACGGGCTGTAAAATGCAGACCCTAAAAACTATGAGCACTTGTTCATCTTCGCTACTATGAGATACGTCTCTGCTACTAAACAACTGTTCGTAGGTCTTACGGTATGTGACAAGCTTAAGATGGAGGGACGTGAATGGCAGTTTGAATTGGAATGTCAGTTAAGAAAATCACTAGTGAAAAAGAAGTGAACAAGTGATATTGATGTAGGAAGTGTATACACAGGCACTTAAAATGAAGCTAACCTCCTTCAAGCCGTTGTCCAGCAGCGCATTGACGCCTCAACCGATCACTGCTGCTTCTGTGTACACGGCGTCGCGGGTTGGTGTGTTCTCCGCACTGATCTCCCGACCTTCAGCGTCAGTTCTCACAGTCTAAATAGTCCTCACATTGGACGTGAAAGCGACCGTGGACGTAGCGTTAGTGGATTTCACGCTGCGTAACGTTCCACTGCGTGAAAAGCAGAGTCAGAAAGGTCAGATTTTTATTTCGCGGGGAGGCACGTGGCCACTGAATAGCTTACTACGCCACAAGTAGCTCCCTGCCGCCGTTGGATAAGCAGCTGCAGCAGCAAGTCGTATACTCCTAGCTCACTCATTTGTTACATAGTTTAATTCTTAATTTCTTTGCGTGTTTTTGGTACTTGCATTGTTTAATTCATAAATTTCGGGCGTATTATAGTATTTGAGAGTTGTAGCATCACGTTTTAGTACTCGAATAGTGTTAAATCGCGTAGTCTCCTTCCGCCGCCGAGCAGTGTGTCAGCAGTGCACAAGTGGCAGCATTACTGCATTTACTAGGCAATCTTGTATTTTAATAACCGCTTCAATTTTGTGTCGTTTTGTTTGCGCTCTCTGTAGATTAGTTCAGACGTTCTTTGCACAGTTTTTAGCATGGATAGGGACTGCAACTGCTGTGTTCGGATGCAGGCTGAGTTGGCATCCCTTCGCTCCCAGCTTCAGGCAGTGTTGGCTTCGGTCACACAGCTTGAGGCTGTTGCCAATGGGCATCACTGTGGGGGTCCGGATGGGGGTTTGTCGGGGACGGCCAGCTCGTCCCACGCATCCCCCGATCGGACTACGACTGTGGTTGCCCGGGATACTGCCCGCATTGAGGCTGATCCCTCACCTGTGGTAGAGTGGGAAGTCGTCTCAAGGTGTGGCAGGGGGCGAAAGACATTCCGGAGGGCTGAACGGAAGGCCTCTCCAGTTTGTCTGACGAACCGGTTTCAGGCTCTGTCTCAGGCTGATACTGATCTTCAGCCTGACATGGCTGCTTGTCCTGTTCCAGAGGTTGCCCCTCAGTCTGCAAGATCCGGGCAGTCGCAGAGGGTGGGCTTACTGGTAGTTGGGAGCTCCAACGTCAGGCGCGTAATGGGGCCCCTTAGGGATATGGCAGCAAGGGAGGGGAAGAAAACCAAAGTGCACTCCGTGTGCATACCGGGGGGAGTCATTCCAGATGTGGAAAGGGTCCTTCCGGATGCCATGAAGGGTACAGGGTGCACCCATCTGCAGGTGGTCGCTCATGTCGGCACCAATGATGTGTGTCGCTATGGATCGGAGGAAATCCTCTCTGGCTTCCGGCGGCTATCTGATTTGGTGAAGACTGCCAGTCTCGCTAGCGGGATGAAAGCAGAGCTCACCATCTGCAGCATCGTCGACAGGACTGACTGCGGACCTTTGGTACAGAGCCGAGTGGAGGGTCTGAATCAGAGGTTGAGACGGTTCTGCGACCATGTGGGCTGCAGATTCCTCGACTTGCGCCATAGGGTGGTGGGGTTTCGGGTTCCGCTGGATAGGTCAGGAGTCCACTACACGCAACAAGCGGCTACACGGGTAGCAGGGGTTGTGTGGCGTGGGCTGGGCGGTTTTTTAGGTTAGATGGCCTCGGGCAAGTGCAGAAAGGGCAACAGCCTCAACGGGTGCGGGGCAAAGTCAGGACATGCGGGGACCAAGCAGCAATCGGTATTGTAATTGTAAACTGTCGAAGCTGCGTTGGTAAAGTACCGGAACTTCAAGCGCTGATAGAAAGCACCGAAGCTGAAATCGTTATAGGTACAGAAAGCTGGCTGAAGCCAGAGATAAATTCTGCCGAAATTTTTACAAAGGCACAGACGGTGTTTAGAAAGGATAGATTGCATGCAACCGGTGGCGGAGTGTTCGTCGCTGTTAGTAGTAGTTTATCCTGTAGTGAAGTAGAAGTGGATAGTTCCTGTGAATTATTATGGGTGGAGGTTACACTCAACAACCGAGCAAGGTTAATAATTGGCTCCTTTTACCGACCCCCCGACTCAGCAGCATTAGTGGCAGAACAACTGAGAGAAAATTTGGAATACATTTCACATAAATTTTCTCAGCATGTTATGGTCTTAGGTGGAGATTTCAATTTACCAGATATAGACTGGGACACTCAGATGTTTAGGACGGGTGGTAGGGACAGAGCATCGAGTGACATTATACTGAGTGCACTATCCGAAAATTACCTCGAGCAATTAAACAGAGAACCGACTCGTGGAGATAACATCTTGGACCTACTGATAACAAACAGACCCGAACTATTCGACTCTGTAAGTGCAGAACAGGGAATCAGTGATCATAAGGCCGTTGCAGCATCCCTGAATATGGAAGTTAATAGGAATATAAAAAAAGGGAGGAAGGTTTATCTGTTTAGCAAGAGTAATAGAAGGCAGATTTCAGACTACCTAACAGATCAAAACGAAAATTTCTGTTCCGACACTGACAATGTTGAGTGTTTATGGAAAAAGTTCAAGGCAACCGTTAAATGCGTTTTAGACAGGTACGTGCCGAGCAAAACTGTGAGGGACGGGAAAAACCCACCGTGGTACAACAACAAAGTTAGGAAACTACTGCGAAAGCAAAGAGAGCTTCACTCCAAGTTTAAACGCAGCCAAAACCTCTCAGACAAACAGAAGCTAAACGATGTCAAAGTTAGCGTAAGGAGGGCTATGCGTGAAGCGTTCAGTGAATTCGAAAGTAAAATACTAGGTACCGACTTGACAGAAAATCCTAGGAAGTTCTGGTCTTACGTTAAATCAGTAAGTGGCTCGAAACATCATGTCCAGACACTCTGGGATGATGATGGCATTGAAACAGAGGATGACAAGCGTAAAGCTGAAATACTAAACACCTTTTTCCAAAGCTGTTTCACAGAGGAAGACCGCACTGCAGTTCCTTCTCTAAATCCTCGCACCAACGAAAAAATGGCTGACATTGAAATAAGTGTCCAAGGAATAGAAAAGCAACTGGAATCACTCAACAGAGGAAAGTCCACTGGACCTGACGGGATACCAATTCGATTCTACACAGAGTACGCGAAAGAACTTGCCCCCCTTCTAACAGCCGTGTACCGCAAGTCTCTAGAGGAACAGAAGGTTCCAAATGATTGGAAAAGAGCACAGGTAGTCCCAGTCTTCAAGAAGGGTCGTCGAGCAGATGCGCAAAACTATAGACCTATCTCTCTGACGTCGATCTGTTGTAGAATTTTAGAACATGTCTTTTGCTCGAGTATCATGTCGTTTTTGGAAACTCAGAATCTACTATGTAGGAATCAACATGGATTCCGGAAACAGCGATCGTGTGAAACCCAACTCGCATTATTTGTTCATGAAACCCAGAAAATATTAGATACAGGCTCCCAGGTAGATGCCATTTTCCTTGACTTCCGGAAGGCGTTCGATACAGTTCCGCACTGTCGTCTGATAAACAAAGTAAGAGCCTACGGAATATCAGACCAGCTGTGTGGCTGGATTGAAGAGTTTTTAGCAAACAGAACACAGCATGTTGTTCTCAATGGAGAGACATCTACAGACGTTAAAGTAACCTCTGGCGTGCCACAGGGGAGTGTTATGGGACCATTGCTTTTCACAATATATATAAATGACCTAGTAGATAGTGTCGGAAGTTCCATGCGGCTTTTCGCGGATGATGCTGTAGTATACAGAGAAGTTGCAGCATTAGAAAATTGTAGCGAAATGCAGGAAGATCTGCAGCGGATAGGCACTTGGTGCAGGGAGTGGCAACTGACCCTTAACATAGACAAATGTAATGTATTGCGAATACATAGAAAGAAGGATCCTTTATTGTATGATTATATGATAGCGGAACAAACACTGGTAGCAGTTACTTCTGTAAAATATCTGGGAGTATGCGTGCGGAACGATTTGAAGTGGAATGATCATATAAAATTAATTGTTGGTAAGGCGGGTACCAGGTTGAGATTCATTGGGAGAGTCCTTAGAAAATGTAGTCCATCAACAAAGGAGGTGGCTTACAAAACACTCGTTCGACCTATACTTGAGTATTGCTCATCAGTGTGGGATCCGTACCAGATCGGGTTGACGGAGGAGATAGAGAAGATCCAAAGAAGAGCGGCACGTTTCGTCACAGGGTTATTTGGTAACCGTGATAGCGTTACTGAGATGTTTAACAAACTCAAGTGGCAGACTCTGCAAGAGAGGCGCTCTGCATCGCGGTGTAGCTTGCTCGCCAGGTTTCGAGAGGGTGCGTTTCTGGATGAGGTATCGAATATATTGCTTCCCCCTACTTATACCTCCCGAGGAGATCACGAATGTAAAATTAGAGAGATTAGAGCGCGCACAGAGGCTTTCAGACAGTCGTTCTTCCCGCGAACCATACGCGACTGGAACAGGAAAGGGAGATAATGACAATGGCACGTAAAGTGCCCTCCGCCACACACCGTTGGGTGGCTTGCGGAGTATAAATGTAGATGTAGATGTAGATGAAGTAGGACATAGAAATCATCGTTCTGTGTAACTTTGTTTGCTGTTTAAGCCTGAATTTGATAGTTTTCATCACTTACCTGCTATGAATGTATGTTGTTTCAAAGCAAAGACATGTCTCTAAGCTCTCGAAACTCAAATGATTTGTTATAATTAAACTACAGTTAATGACATATTCGCGCAATCTGTCCTCTCAGTTTTAAGATAGTACACTCTCTTGCAAACTCAAAGATGCATTCTGGAGACAAATTGGCGAATAGAACAGGATGTATACTTAAGTAATGACTTAATTAATGTCTTTCAACTTTAGCGTATTGGATAGGCCGATTATGAACAGAAAGGTTTGCCGGTTAACTTCAGCATTTTTTTTCACCTTCATGTTTCCTAAAAGATTTTGGAATATATATAAACGGTGTACTATAAAATGTCCTTCAAACATGCACTGCTGCGATCTACAACTGTGTGAAATAGAACAAATGTATTTGTAATTGTAAATACGATTATGCACAACTTATTGATGACATACGAAAATTTTTGTCGTACCGGGATTGGATCCTGCATTTCGCGCCTTACGCCAGCGCACGCCTTAACAATGTCAACTATCCCAGCACACCTCGCGGACCGACCCAAACCCCCACTGTCACCGTGTGTCCGCGTCTACTCGCATAGTTGCTGTGATTGCCGGACATCGAAAGACTTTGTTACTGTCGCGGCTTGTTTAGGCATGTAATACTACTTTGATGCGTCTCTGTTTTACGGTGTAATAGACACTGCTACGATCTACAACTGTATGAAACAGAAGAAATGTATACAGTTTCCGATGTTGCTAAGCAACAGTCACACAATAAGTTTTAAATGAACACTCCGCCATTTGATTGTATTGTTTTTTTATTTAATTACGACCCAGGTTTCGGCCTTTTATGCCATTTTCAAGTGATTGAGTTTATGTCATTAACATATATTACGACTCAAGGATATATGTTCATCTTTTATATACTAAATTAAACCTGTTTTTATTAAGTATGACGTGTTCCCACTATTATTTATTGGCCTATTTACAACATCTGGTATTTCGTGGGGAGTGAATAGTTTTCTTAACTTATTGCCAAGTCTGATTTTGATGTCGTGCAATATATGTTAGTGACATATGCTCAATCAGTTGAAAATGATATAAAAGGCTTAAACCTGAGTCATAATTAAATAGAACAGTACAGTCAAATGGTGGTGCGGTCTTTTAAAAAATAGACGAAATGTATTTGCAATTGGGAATACGGTTAGACTTCAGCTTGACAATTTATTGGTGACATATGAAAATTTGTGCCGGACCGGGAGTCGGAATTTCCCACTTTATGCGAGTGGTCGCCTTAAGTATTTCGACTATCCAAGCAGTCCTTCTTACGCAGGCTGCGATAATGATAAATAAGTCTCCCCCTCTGCAGGAATCGCAGTAACTGTGCAAGTACAGGATGTGGACATACGGTGTCGTACGGGGGTTTGTGTCGGCCCAGGAGGCGCGCTCGGATACCTAAAGTGTTTAAGGGGATCGCTCGCATAATCAGAATCTCTGGATTCGAGTCCCGGTCCGGCACAAATTTTCATATGGCACCAATAAATTGTGCAGCTGAATCTAATAGTATTCGCAGCTGTGAATACATTTCTTCTAATAGAAATATGTTCTGGAATATTCGATGTTATGTATGAGTAACAGTGCTCTTTTTTCAGGAATGTATGTGTTCGATCTTGTGAACATGCCTGGGAACAGGGACGAATGAGTTGCAAGACCGTTGTCTACGTCACTGTCTCTTTCCTTGCTATTCAGTACTGTGTATACTACAGACAAAACAACGTGGCTAGCTGTGGATAAGGGAGCAAATGTGCATTTTAATACACTTAGTGAAAGGGGACCAGTGTTTAGAAAGGTTTGAGAAGGTAAAACGCGTTAGTCCAGAGTTAATGACTCCAAAGATATGCAAAAACAAATTCATAAATATGTTGTTGAATTCATCAACGTGTCCACAGTCTTATTCGTGATTTCTTGCGCTCATCGTCAACTAACGCTGACGTAGATATTGTATGTGCGACCAACTTCGTAAACAAACTCCGTGGTCTCCGCGCCAGACGACTGCCGCTGGAGAGCGCTGCAAACACAAATTACGTCGAGAAGCATGTTCTGAGTGATGTACGAGCACCATCTTGGTTCTGAGCATGCACCAAGTACGTTGAGAGTCATGACTAACGTGATGCACAATGAGAAACATGTCCCGTATGAGGACGACCGTAAAGGGCCTTCTGGTGGCCTCACAGTTGTCCTCATAAGGCTGAGTAAACTCTTTGCGACCGTGCAGCAGGAATGTTCTAAGCGGCGGCAGTGCTCTGACACTAGTATTCTGATTGGTTGTCAAAAGCGCCAATATTTTACAATCCTGTACTAGGACAATTCTGAGAGGTAGCAGTGCTCTAACACAATTTCACTGACATGACATCAAAACTGTCGTCGACTTCTGTTGTTATGGTCTTTAATGCGAAGACTAAGTCGATGCCGCTCTCCACACTACTCTATCCTGTGCAAGCCGCTTCATCTCCAAGTAAATACTGAACGTACATGCATTTGAACCTGCTTACTGTATTCATTCCCCTGGTCTCTTTCTAAAATTTTTACTTCCTACGCTCCCTTCCATTACCAAACTGACGATTCCTTCCTTCCTCAGGATATGTCTTATCAACCAAACTCATCTTCTAGTCAAGTTGTGACACAAATTTCTTTTTCCCCAATTCTCCTCGGTACCTCATCTTTAGTTACATGTTCTACCCATGAAACCTTCAGCATTCATCTGCAGGGCCTCATTTTAGAGCCTCTATTCCCTTCTTGTCTGAGCTGACTGACGTCCACGCTTGACTTCCGTATGAGATTACACTCCATACAAATACCTTCAGAAAAGACTTCCTAACGCTTAAAGTTATATTTATATCTTAAAAAATTTATCTGTGTCAGAAATTTTGCTCGTGCTGTAACCAGCCACAGTTTTTATCCTCTCTTACTTCGTCCGTCATTAATTAATTTCCTACCCAAATAGCATGCTGCCTTTCATTCGGTGACTCGTCGCCTTATATCCATCCCAATGAGTGAAGACAGTTTCCAAATGGAATTAAATGAAATCAAACAAATAGCACCAAGTAATGACTATCCTTCTACCTTGGTGGACTCCTTACTGAAAAAACAAAGAAACTACAGGTGTACTCTCTACTTTACCCTGGCCTTGATCCACCACCTCAAGAACACAGTAAATGGTGCACAATCCCATACTCAGGAGAGGTCTCATTGGTTGTAGCCATAAAATTTAAATCCAGAAACGTAAAAAATGTTCAAATGTGTGTGAAATCTTATGGGATTTAACTGCTAAGGTCATCAGTCCCTAAGCTTACACACTACTTAACCTAAATTATCCTGAGGACAAACACACTCACACCCATGCCCGAGGGAGGACTCGAACCTACGCCGGGACCAGCCGCACAGTCTCGGCTAATCCCGAGCGTCAAACGTAAAAACATCATTTTATGTGCACAACACTGTTCGACACTTTTTGCCCAATGGTAAAGACAATATTGCAGCTTTGAAAAAGTGTGGAACATATAAAATTTGCCACAATTACAGTGGCAAATTCTATATAGATCAGTCTGGCAGGGCAATATGTACCTGCTTGAAGGAACAGCACAGAAGTTGGAAACTTAGAAAAGGAGAATCTACTTTTGCATACATACTGAAATAAAACCATAGTTACAAGGCGGAACATGACGTGTTACAACACATCCATAAAGGAAGAAACATGAACTATCTTAAAATAATGGAAATCAATAAATACATGTCCATCAACCCAAGCTTGATTCTGAATGACCAGACGCGGTTCCCTTACTCACCAGTACTGCTGGTACTACTCATAACCTCATCCAGGCCACGTTGCAGATCAGCCCTCTTATTCGCGTGCCCCATTTTCCTTTATTTCAGTTACTGTAATTCCTCTCATTGTGTTAAATAATTTACTATGAGTAATCGCAGCTGCTTTACTCACGTGCTTAATATCACTGTTATATGTTACCTGTTTGTAATTTATGACCTATCGAAGACGAGATTATTTTCTTCAGTCACATCTTTGGAATATCTCATCAAAATTTATTTTTCAGTTATTTTCTTCCACGGAAAGCTATGCACCATAGTTCAGTAGTTAATGTGTCACATGTTTTATCTTAGTTAAATAATATAAATATAAATAGTTAAATAATATTACTTCGCATTTACACAGAAATAATCCCTCTCGTTTAGTTCCTAGCTCTAACATTAACATTTTTCATTTCTGGGAATCGAGATACTCTGTAGATGCGCTAATATAAAATCTTTGATCCAACATAATTTCACTGCTCCACATACTTATCTTTGTACCTGATGATGGCGTAACAGCCGAAAACCGGTTGGTGTAGCAAATAATAAATATTGTAGATTATTACACTCGTCTATCAATGCAAAACTCATCTACTACTTTTAGTGTCTCATTTCTTATCCTAAATGCCTCAGCATCACCTGATTTAATTCGACTACCTACCATTATCTTGTTTTATTTCTTATACCGAAAAAGTGTAAAAATAAAGTAACACTGGAAAGTCCAGCTCCGTTTACATCGAGGTGCTGTGACAAGAGCTTTCTTCATAACTTACAGAGGTAAAGTTGCAGACATGCGTGGAAAAAAATGGCGAAAAATGGGATCGTGTAAATGAGGCTGGAAAAAATATATCAAACCTTTTGATTCTTACCTTTTTAACGGAAATCCATACAGTATGGAGCAGTTATTGTTTCTTATCTGTCATATCTTGTATATTGGAATGTAACACGAAAGGGAATAATTGATAAAGAAGAACAATAATACGTGAAGATTTATTTTGTACATTATTAAACATCCACAGCCACAAATTACCATTAAATGCAGTAGGAAGTCCTGTAAAAGAGGAAATTGGTGATAAGACATTACGTATGGCTTAAGTGGATCGAGCCAATGGCCACTATCTCACTCTAAAGTCGCAAGAAAAGGTATTCGTTGATGAAAGCAATGACCATAACAGAATTATAAGTTTTTGACTACTTTGAGTCCGTTTTTAAATTTTCATAGGCAGTTTAACATGGCAGTTTAACATGAAAGTTCAGTTTTTCTTCTAGTTCTTTCTTTTTAAGACCGTTTTTCTCACATGAAATTTGCATCTTAAGGTGACAACAAACTTGACAGGTGCCACTACGTGGTTTTGCAAAGTTAATATTGAAAAACTGATAAAATATTTTACAATACATGCCGACGCTAAGAGGTACCTTGTTGCTTTATTTGCACTTATTTTAATAAACACTGTACATCATACTAATGATTCGACCTGCACACAGATACATCATGTTGGGATGCTTTTTCCTCGAGTAATGACCTAACTGCTTAAGAGAACTATTTAATCGTTCATGAGCCCATGCAAATTCCTGGTCCTCCTCGCTGCAATTTATTTGGGTGATGGTTACGTCTCCCCAGCTCATCCACCTTAAATAAAATGTTTAGCTTTTAATGTCATGTTACACATAAATCTGTCATTGTCAATGTATGTCTAGTGTTTTGTTGCCTAATGAATCACGGAAACTAACTTCAGGAGTTTCAGATGTTTTCTTTTGTTGAATGACATGGGATTATCGTCCATTACTTATAACGAAGATTGCTAGACAAGCTTTCTTACAAATGTGAACGTCTACTTCACCTATAGCAACCTTATAGATCTTTCTTGTCTGCCACCTACACCTCTCTGGACCAGCAGTATACCTCCGCTTGACAGGATTCATATTCACACACACAAATATACAAGAATTTTTAAGATCACTGTTACTTAGATCTAGGAAATCACGAAACAGCTTCTCCCGTGTACCTGCAGGTACAATATCGAAGGATTTTCTTGCATAGGCTCAATCTGAACCTTGTTATTTTGTCTTTTTCGCTACACCTTTATAATTATTGTACTCTTTTCCACTGTTCGCTTCTTCCTCTCGATTTCTTTGGGCCAGTTCTGTGCATTACGTTTCCTCTTTCGATAATTTCCACTGATTATTCACACTTTCGTCATAGTTTCCCATTCCTATATCCGCCATGTTTACTACCGGTACTTGTGCTCTGTACTGAATGTGGCAACTGAACACTTTGGACACTCTAAACTAGGTTCATAAAGCGATTAATATTACAAATTACACAAGGATTATATTTCGTGTTTACACTTTTATTAATTCCAATACAATCTACTTCAGCCCCCACTCCTTCTCAAATTACAGTTGAAACCTTCCCGTCTCCTCTGTATCTCTTTTGTTACGCAACCTTCCCTTAGGATTTCTATCTCTTGCTTAATAATAACAAATGAATTCTTCCCTTTGAAATTTATTCTCTTTCTCAATCTTCGCATACAAATTTAATTGATGCTTATTAAAAGTGATTTTCTGATTATTTCGACAAAACATAGAATGTGTTGTCGTCGTGGCCCTCAGTCTTTACCTGCAATAACCTAAAAGTGTTCCTTACCTTTTTTACTGTTACTGGATCGCCATCTGACTGCTACATCGAACTGCGACATGAATATACTTACTCTGTTTTACTACACTCTATTAGCTGCTGGTGGACTGTCATGATAAGTGGCTGTATTTATTGCCAAAGCTGACGTTATTCTTTAATTAATTTGACTGACGTTACGTAATTCATAGTTCAACTTTTTCTTGACAAGAATAAAATTTTGTGAAGTTTTACATTGATGGTTTTCGGGATGAATTATAATCAGTAATGCAATATTGCTGGCAAAAATTAATTATATTCTCAATGAAATGATTTTGCAAACGTTCAAATGGGACTTACTTTTTACAATAATCTTACAACTAGCATTGCGCAAACATACCTTCAGTAGTCTTGAGTTTCTCAAAAAAATAATTCAATAATATTAGTTCCTCTTTTGATAATAGTTAGCTGATGTCTCTATACATCCGTTTTTGTAAGTCATAGCTGGTGGCTGGCAGGCACACCGCTCCTCTCAACCTCTCGCTTCAGACCTGCTACCGACTCGCTTCACATCTCGCTTACTACTGACTTCCTACAAACGCTTAAGTGCGGTCTCTCCTGCCAACAATGCTTTGGTGCAGACAATCCCTGCTACCATTACAAAATGTATCAATGCGCGCTCTTTCCCGCTCCTTTCTTAAAATGTATCCATACGCTGTCTCTCCCACCCTTTTTAAAATTATATCAATGTGCGGTCTCTCTTGCCAACAATAATTTGGTGCAGACATTCCCTGATACCGCAGTTATTTCCAACATGACAAATATTAATTACTCCTACTTAATCCTATTAGTCAAATACACTCCTGGAAATTGAAATAAGAACACCGTGAATTCATTGTCCCAGGAAGGGGAAACTTTATTGACACATTCCTGGGGTCAGATACATCACATGATCACACTGACAGAACCACAGGCACGTAGACACAGGCAACAGAGCATGCACAATGTCGGCACTAGTACATGTGTATATCCACCTTTCGCAGCAATGCAGGCTGCTATTCTCCCATGGAGACGATCGTAGAGATGCTGGATGTAGTCCTGTGGAACGGCTTGCCATGCCATTTCCACCTGGCGCCTCAGTTGGACCAGCGTTCGTGCTGGACGTGCAGACCGCGTGAGACGACGCTTCATCCAGTCCCAAACATGCTCAATGGGGGACAGATCCGGAGATCTTGCTGGCCAGGGTAGTTGACTTACACCTTCTAGAGCACGTTGGGTGGCACGGGATACATGCGGATGTGCATTGTCCTGTTGGAACAGCAAGTTCCCTTGCCGGTCTAGGAATGGTAGAACGATGGGTTCGATGACGGTTTGGATGTACCGTGCACTATTCAGTGTCCCCTCGACGATCACCAGTGGTGTACGGCCAGTGTAGGAGATCACTCCCCACACCATGATGCCGGGTGTTGGCCCTGTGTGCCTCGGTCGTATGCAGTCCTGATTGTGGCGCTCACCTGCACGGCGCCAAACACGCATACGACCATCATTGGCACCAAGGCAGAAGCGACTCTCATCGCTGAAGACGACACGTCTCCATTCGTCCCTCCATTCACGCCTGTCGCGACACCACTGGAGGCGGGCTGCACGATGTTGGGGCGTGAGCGGAAGACGGCCTAACGGTGTGCGGGACCGTAGCCCAGCTTCATGGAGACGGTTGCGAATGGTCCTCGCCGATACCCCAGGAGCAGCAGTGTCCCTAATTTGCTGGGAAGTGGCGGTGCGGTCCCCTACGGCACTGCGTAGGATCCTACGGTCTTGGCGTGCATCCGTGCGTCGCTGCGGTCCGGTCCCAGGTCGACGGGCACGTGCACCTTCCGCCGACCACTGGCGACAGCATCGATGTACTGTGGAGACCTCACGCCCCACGTGTTGAGCAATTCGGCGGTACGTCCACCCGGCCTCCCGCATGCCCACTACACGCCCTCGCTCAAAGTCCGTCAACTGCACATACGGTTCACGTCCACGCTGTCGCGGCATGCTACCAGTGTTAAAGACTGCGATGGAGCTCCGTATGCCACGGCAAACTGGCTGACACTGACGGCGGCGGTGCACTAATGCTGCGCAGCTAGCGCCATTCGACGGCCAACACCGCGGTTCCTGGTGTGTCCGCTGTGCCGTGCGTGTGATCATTGCTTGTACAGCCCTCTCGCAGTGTCCGGAGCAAGTATGGTGGGTCTGACACACCGGTGTCAATGTGTTCTTTTTTCCATTTCCAGGAGTGTATAAACATCTTTCATAAATTGTGTTTTGATAATAGACAATTGAAATATACACGTCTTACACAGTTAATTATCTGGTGTCTGTTTATCGTATGCCACGGTACTGGTTATTCTGCTACTCAGCCATTCAGCTTCTTTCCACTGGAGGGAAGCGCCGGAGTGTAGCGAAATGTTTGTCCGTTTTTGATATTACGGACATCATATCTACCTAGATGCAATAAATTCTCTGCGTTGTATTATACCCTAATGTTATATTTGGGGGTGACACCAGTGTCAGTTTTGATAGTCTTGTACCCAGCAACAGATGGCAGCACTTTTTGTAGTTTTTATATCTGAGGGTCAGCGCGTTTTTCCGCGCATGTCCTCAGTTAAACACTGTATGCCGGTAGGGCAGTAGATTGACAACTGAGGAAAAGCTGAACAGAGGTGGACATATTTCTTCGCCATCGACTGATGGAAATACGGAGGTGTATTTCTCAGAAGTGGAATCTGCCTTTCTGCCAGATGATATCGCTACGGCCTTGGCAGTAATGTGGGCTGGGTTTATTTCCGAGCGCACAGTAAGGGTATTGATCTCCGGCAGAGGCTTCCGTCCGAGAACGGCGGGAGTACGGTCGATTAGACGCCGCCACCGGGGCTGTCCGCCGACGCATCGCTGCCAGACGCTGTACAGAGGCACTGCTGTCGTCGCGCCTGCGATGAAAAAGCGGACTAAAGCGACGAATAAAACCTGCTGATCTTTTGCTACGAAGAGCTTCTGACGTGTCATATAGGGAGGAAACAACAATCCTCCTGTAATGCCTAGAGTTGTAAAACTACCGTAGGCTGCTGCAACCATCGTAAGTGCAGACCACGGTAATTTCTCTTGTAGCTTTGGCCAGTTAAGGCTGTAACTGCATTACTTGAATGTTAAGTGTGTTGCATACCCAACAGGTGTTATCTCATAACGATTGCTTTTTTTATGTGGGCGATCAGTGATACTCGACTCTTCTAAAACCTAGAAATGGTAAACAGTCTAGAACCTGAGTGAGTATTTATGAAGGACAGCTTTCTGTATAGGTACCCTCCTGTCCGTTACTTAAAAATAAACAGTATTTAAAGCAAAACTGAAATTATCAATTTTTAGTTTAGGTTCTATTAGAAAATTGTTTATCTGTAACGCGAAATAGAGAGATGATGTAGTAAAAATAAAGAAGACAATAAAGATGTATCACATACCGCTAGAAAATGCAATTTCCTAAACAAAAAGGTAAAATAAATAAAAAATAAAACAAAAATATATCAGACATGGCTTCAATACTTCGTCGAACTTGTATACAACATGTTTCTGTTATTCATAAACAACTTCCGCATTTATCAATGATAACAGGAAACTGTTGCCTTTGATCATGACGAAGAACGTTCTGTTGAGAAAAAAAAATAACGACAATTATATATATATATATATATATATATATATATATATAAATATAATTGTATATTTTTTATGTTTGTGCATGCGAACTTTAATTGCATCAAAAGTAGTTGCTTTGGTTACATAAAGACGCAAAAATTACGCGATCAACTAATTTTGATTACTTGTAAAATGCAATTTATATACTATGAGGGTATAAAATACACAATGGACTAACATTGGGTTATGTGCGGTTCTAATTAAGTGAAAAACAAACAAAGAAACGAAGAGAAATCATCGGCTCCTAGTTTCTGTCTAACACATTCATTTATAGTTCTTTCTCTACCAATGCACCAACACTACCGTAATCCTACCATTTACTGCGTCATTTATGTGGTGTACCAGAACTACCGACCTAGTTTTGGTAGAGCGTAACAGTTGTTATACCTCATTAAAGACGTATGCTTTGTATCCAGTGACCGTGACCAGGAAAAAATATCAATTAATGACACCCGTTAGTTAAAGAATTGCGACGAAAACAGAGTGAAACGTAATAGTCTAGACCTAAAATAATAATACCGTAAACTTTCTAGAACTAAAGTGAGTCTGATAGAAAAACGTTTTGTGTTCTGCAGAAGACAGAACTAAAACAGGCAAAAGTTTCAAAGTTAGTAAGTGATGGATACTATATTCTTCCTCAGGACACAACAGAGATTAATGAATTCTTTTACTACTGCATTTACGCAACGTGTGCGGCTCTGTGAATCAATGGTAAAGTGCAAAGATACAGAACTCAAAGTCTTGGGTTCGATCCCTAGTCAGTACTATGATTTTTATCTGTCACTTTTCGGGTGTAAGGCGTTGCATTTACCACTGCACTTCAATTCACAATTCATCAGAAAAATCATATTAGCTCAAGACTTCGTTGTAGCCGTACGCCCGAAAACTACTATGAATGTGCGCAACCCTTTCAGTTCCATAACGACAGCGTCTTCAGGATTGTGCTAGTCCGTCAATCTGTCCTACAGCCTAATCGCATGCACTTCTCTGGCATCAGCTGATTATTTTTTGTGGATTAGTTTCTACAACAGCAGTAGGAAAAAACAGTCCAGATTGGAACGACAGTAGAAGCTTCAATGACGCGTTTCGCTTTTTGAGACATCTTCAGAATTTATTTAGTAATTGTAGCCACTACAATTTCTATTCCAAAATTTGTATCAAAATTAGAAGTATGGCCCTATTATAGCATATCTGCGTAGTATAGCTGCATAGCTGTTTCGTCGAAGGTGGAAATCCAAAAGTTTTGGTTTATTACGAGTAATGAGTTACTCGCAGTTCCTAAACAAATTCTGAAGATGCTTCAAAGAGGCGAAACGCGGCAGTAACGCCTCTATTGTCATTGCAACCTGGATTTTTTTCCCTACTGACAATATATCACGGTTGTTGCCCATAACCATAAAGTGAGAGAATTTATATTTCTGCAGTAGCCTTCCAGAGAACTCGAGTCATTAAAATGTCATTGCTTATTGGTGTGTGTGACAGTCCTCTCAAGACGAATTACAGTATATTATAGATTGCAATTTTCCGAACTATTAAAACTTGACGTTGAAAGTTTAATTATTAAATATATGGCTCCGAGAAGATCATAAAACCATAGACCCAGAAATGTCAGTGAATGACAAAAAGTGAGCAATGTCTCTTCTGGTGAGCAATTGTGCGTGCGTGCGTGTGTGTGTGTGTGTGTGTGTGTGAGAGAGAGAGAGAGGGAGAGAGAGAGAGAGAGAGACAGAGTATTTTGACCAGCACTATTGTAGATCGTAGACAGCGTACTTAATTTTCAGCAGTCTCGCAGCTGGTACTTCTTAAACTTCACACGGTCAAAAGTCAGTAGCCACAACACTTCAGAAACCGTTCATGACTTGCAGACAGGAAACATAGTAAGAAACAGGTAATACCCACTCCTGATTATCAGTATCACAGACACACAATATGATCAAAAGTATCTGGACTCCGATTAGAGTGACAAAGTCATCAGGGACATTTCAAACTATCTGAAGCTGCCCAAGTCCACGGTTGGTGATGCGACTGTGAAGTGCAAAAGTTAGGGAACATCCACGGCTAAACCAAAACGAGGCAGAAGCCACATACTGATAGACAGGGACCGTCGAATAATTACCTGCTGCGATACTAATGAAAAATAAGTACTGGGACTCCGATTAGTGAATATCAATAGAGGGTGTACCCACCCTTCATCTTTATGACGGTTTTAATTCAGCTAGGGACAATTTCAGTGAGGTGTCTTAATGTTTGTGTAGGAATGATCGCTCATTATTCCCCAAGAGGCGAAGCCGGAGAAGTTTGTGATATTGGACGCTGTGGTCTGGAGATAGGTCGACGTTCTGTGTCATTCAGAAAGTGTGCCACTGGGTTGAGGTCGGGACTCTGGGTAGACCAGTCCATTTTATGAGTGTTATTAACCACAAACCAATGCTTGGCACATCCTGTTTTATGACAGTGTGCACAGTCATGCTTATACAAACGATCATCGCCTCCAAACTGTTCCTCTGCTATACGCAGTACTCACTGCTGTAAAATTTGTTCCTACCCTTTTCCATTAAGTGTTCATGTAAATGTAACAATGGGACCACCCCCAAACCACTGCTGGCAGTACACGTGACAGTACGTCATGTTCTCCAGGCGTTCGCCAAACCTAAAACCTTTCATCGGAATACCAGGAGGTAGAGCGTGATTCACCACTCCAAATGACTCGTTAGCAGTCATCCATTGTGCAGTGCCGTCACTGTGTGCACCACCTTAGGCATCGCTTAGCTTTGACCATAGTAATCTGTGGCTTTTGAGGAGCTGCTCGACCACTTCACCCCATCCGTTTTAGCTCTCTACGCGTAGTCACATTGCTGACTGGACTGCCGGTAGCACTCTGGAACCCACTACTGATTTCGTCCACTGATTTCATGCGAATTTTTGCAGTAACCCTCCGTAATTGACTCTAAATAACGAAAAGTGAGAGGTCATCCACATGAGTGCTAAAAGGAATCCGTTAAACTCCGGTTAAACGATAACTAAGTCAGATCTAAAGGCCGTAAATCCAACTAAATGCCCAGGAATTACAATTACGAACAACTTGAATTGGAAGGAAAACATAGAAAATGTTGTGGGGAAGGCTAACCAAAGACTACGTTTTATTGGCAGGACACTTAGAAAATGTAACAGATCTACTAAGGAGACTGCCTACACTACGCTTATACGTTCTCTTTTAGAATACTGCTGCGCGGTGTGGGATCCTTACCCAACAGGATTGACGGGGTACATCGAAAAAGTTCAAAGAAGGGCTGCACGTTTTTACTATCGCGAAATAGGGGAGAGAGTGTCACTGAAATAATACAGGATTTGGGGTGGACATCATTAAAGAAAAGGCGTTTTTCATTGCGGCGGAATCTTCTCACGAAATTCCAGTCACCAACTTTCTCCTGTGAAAGCGAAAATATTTCGTTGATACCGACCTACATAGGGAGAAACGGTCACCATGATAAACTAAGGGAAATCAGAGCTCGTGCAGAAAGATGTAGGTGTTCGTTTTTTCCGCGCGCTATATGAGATTGGAGTAACAGAGAATTGTGAAGGTGGTTCGATGAACTCTCTGCCAAACACATAAATGTGATTTGCAATGTATCCATGTAATGTATGGTTTTGCTGTGGACGTTCCCTCACTTTTGCACTTCACCGTCATATCACCAACCACCGACCTGGGCAGCGTCCGATAGGTGGAAATGTCCCTGATGACATCTGGTGACATCCAATGACTAATCCACTTTCAGAGTCACTGAGTTCATCTGACAGACCCACTCTGCTGTTACCGCTTCTCTACCGACAGCACAACACTCTTCGCCTCCTTTTACACTGGCGGTCCGTATCTCGTGACATCTAGCGGTCAACTACGCATCTCACAGTGGTGTCCGCATAGCTCTCATCACATGCTGTATCAAGGGTGTTGAGTCAGTATATGCTAACCCGCGGAGGACAGATTCCTAGGGACAAACAGAATAGGTAACATACTGATGCTTGCAAAGCACGAAAAAGACTGCTGGATCGCTCGCAGAAATACTGTGCATGAAAATGGGCTCATCAACTCGATTGAAACCCAAAAGCATACCATTAATCCATCACGCTGAGAAAACCTGAGAGGTAACAGAAAGTGTGATACTCTTCCGTCGTTTACAATTTGTGGACAGAGTAACTCAATCAGCAAAAACGTTCTTTCTTGGAAAAACCGCACGAGTTTCTCGGAATTATTCACGCTACTAATGAATAGTAAGTCTGTTTCTCCTGTTAGGATATCGTCCGCTCGGTGCTCTCACGACTGATTTTGTGAAGATGCTTAACAGTTCAGTCCCAGACACGTTTTATTCTGTAGTAATTTATTGTATGAATCCGAAAGGTGCTTATAGCATGTAGAACTCTGAAAAATCATTTCATTATAGAACAACCTAGTATGTTTTATTTAATGAGAGTAATGCATAATACTGCTACTTTCTCCTGCATCCCGTTATGCCGACCGGAGTGGCCGAGTGGTTCTAGGCGCTACAGTCTGGAACCGCGCGACCGCTACGGTCGCAGGTTCGAATCCTGCCTCGGGCATGGTTGTGTGTGGTGTCCTTGGGCTAGTTGGGCTTAAGTAGTTCTAAGTTCTAGGGGACTGATGACCACAGCAGTTAAGTCCCATAGTGCTCAGAGCCATTTTAACCATCCCGTTGTATTCATTCTTTGAGTTACGTAGGTAGATTAACTTTAAGCGTAAATTCGACTTATCCAGCACGTCCGTTAAACGGTAACACGTGTCCTGTGTTCAGCATAAAATCACTCAGCTATCTTCACTTACCGTTATTTGTATTTTGCCTATACTTAGCCTTTTATACTGAGATGTTTCCCACACCACCTTGTGTCGCGACTTTATATGTATGAGTGATTGTCTGTGTGTGTGTTCTGTTGTAGTGAATACATACACCGGTAGCGATGGGTGTAACTGCCTTCACACTCTACGATTCCGTTGTTATGGCGATCTGCTCCAGCTGCTGCAGATGCTGTATTGAAGCTGAAAATGATAAAGTTGCGGAGAAATATTCGTCGGGGCTCTGTTGCATAGCAATCAGATTTGCCTTCAGCTCTTAGAAACACTGGTGGCAAAAAAAAAAAAAGAAAATCCATGAAATCACTTCCTTTCCGATGAAAGCATCAAATTATTTAATTAGAACTGAACGCTCCCGTCGGAATTGTTCTCGAGCTGGTATTCATTAACAGATCATACTTGAGTATACGTCGTTTGTGGAAATAATAAGTACCTTTTTGAAATGAACGAAGTTTTATTGATCTTAGTGTCAATGAAATTCTTGTCGCTCATGAATTATCGATTTTCTCTGATATATACAGATGTAATATAAATAATATCTTTGTCTCTCTCTCTCTCTCTCTCTCTCGTACTGTCACATTAATGCATAGCAATCTTATTACATGATACATCATATATGCTCCTCTGGTGGATGAACGTTTTTGAGAAAACAAACACGAGAGTTCACACAACACTATTTTGATTATTGTTCATGACACTGTATACTATTAGAGATAACTGAGTGATTTTATATCAGAAGACAAAATCTGTTCACGACAGGATGAAAGGATAGACAGTTTCAGTTTTACCACGAGCAGCAAGCCCTTCCTAGAGTCAACACAATGTAACGACGGCAGAAGCTCGTAATTAAAAACAGTTTGCACAAGTTACATATTTGCAGCTCAGCGCAGTGTATGACGCAGATGCGTGGGATCGCTTTGTTAGATTTACGAAATGTGTCAACCTATTATCTGTTATGTAACTACACGAAATGACGCACAGTATAAAATTTGAATTTAGTAGCTTTATATGTGAGTAAGTCAAACACTACGTAAATGAAGAGGACGCAGTGGTATTTGCAACGATTAGCGTGACATTTTATGGAGCGATTTGGCAGTCCGTATGAGAGATATTTTTTACGCTGTTGTCCAAAGTTTAACAAAAAGCTTGGCACCTGCCTTGAGTGATCGGTATGACGCATTTAGTAGAAGCAGGTGACGTCGGTAAGGAGTCGAAAGACATGAAAGGTAGACAGAAATCGAGGGAATGAGACAGGGTTATAGCCTATCTCCCGTATTATTCGATCTGCATGTTGAGTAAGCAGTAAAGGAAACCAAAGAGAAATTTGGAAATTAAATTAAAGATCACGAGAAGAATTAAAAATGTTAACTTCCGCCGTCTACATTAAAATTACCTTAGAGACTGCAGCTGACTGGGGAGAGCAGTGGAAATGTCAGTGTCTTGAAAACAAAAGAGAATCAACAAAAGTAGTGGAGTTTAGTCATGTTAAATCAAATAATGCGGGTGAAATTAGGTTACAAAATGAGTCACTGAAAATGGTAGATGAGTTTTAACATTTCAGCAGCAAAATATTGACGATGGCCGAAGTAGAGAGGATATAAAATCCAGGCTGGCGATAACAGGAAAGCATTTATGAACAGGAGATCTATTTTAACCGTGAATGTAAATCAAACCGTCATCAGGTGTTTCTTGAAACAATTTCTCCGGAGTATAGCCTTGTAGGAACAGTTGCATGTTGAAATGCTGGACATGTCAGCTGTGCGGGAACACTACATGGGAATACAGGTCTGCGTGTGAGAAGGCTGAGTGCGTGATGGATAATAATTTGCTATTTCTAGACGAAACTAACTTGAGCAAGGACGTTTCAAAATCGTTAGTGGATGAGGAATAATCCGAAGAACCTACCACTTCGTTGTCAATCTGTACACTAACCGTTAATTCATGATTATAACGCTGTAGTGAAATCATAAGTTGATGAAAGTGTAACAGTTTTGTAAGCGGTAAGGTGATGGCGACTGCTTTGAGGAGGTTATAGGAATTGAATTTCTGGGAAAGTTCGGAGAGATGAGTGTCTCTTATTATTACGAAATGCTATTCAACCATTTGCGTAGTGAACTGAAGTAGAGGCGACCAAGATTAGTGCATAAAATGTGCTGTTCTACTAGGAGAAGTTTGTGACGACTACGACATGTGACGAAAGCTGGTGCTTCAGATGGAGAATATATGACCTACCACCAAGGGCGCCTACGCCCGGGGACAAGGTGGTGGTGGTGGTAGGGGGGGGGGGGGAGGGGGGACGGCCCCCCCTAGCTCTCAGAGGAAGGAAAAGTATAAAAATATGATGTAGTAAGGCGTTTTAGTTTCAAGTAAATGATTGAAAAGTCGGTATAATGTAGGTTTTTAACAGGGTGTGACCTGGATCCTTTTCTTTTTTGGTTACCAGAAATCACCATTCGTCTTCCAAAATATTAAAAATTCTCCATACACCCAGGTCTTGCCACCCCTCCCCTATAAACTATCGTATGCGAGCTCTTGCCTACCACACATTATAATAGACGGACAGCATCGTCCTAACGTCCAACAACGTCCAAACAGGCATCATGTCTTCAACCACTTTCCATAGCTCATACCTTCGTGATATAGACCTGTTTCATAGGAAATGAGTTGCTCAGCCAGACGAATAGTCTACAGTGAGTTAATGTACTAACGGCAGAGTATTATCTGGACTAAACGCATCGTCTACCGAAGGTGCCTGTAGAGTACCGAGCTCTTACAGCTAAGTGTAAGAAAAACCATGGAATTGCGCGTAGACCTTGTATGCCTGCAAGAGCTCTATGTGAGGTCAGGCCGCAAACGTCCTATTGCAGCAGGGAACATGTTTATAACTGGACTCCTTAAAACCGAAGCTTCAGTAATCGTATTTAATTATGAGTTACTGAAATCATACAGTTCGGCTCCCAATATATTTTAACTGTGGCTATCAGTGGTGAGCACCTCTTCAGTTTACAGTATCTGTACAGCAAAGAAATTTATGTAGCAGCGGTTGGGGGGCACTGTTATCGTGACGACAGAGTACAATCCCGCTGCAGCCACCAGTGTTTCGGAGCACGCAGTTCAGCGGACATTGCTGAACACGGGACTCCACGGCACGCTACCCGTACGATTTCCAATGTTGAACCAACGACATCGTCAATTGTGCCTGCAGTGGACATGAGATCGTTGACACCGGACCTTGCATCAATAGAAACATGTCGCTGGATCGGATGAGCCACGTTTCTTGTTACACCACGTCGATAGTCGTGTCCGGACACGTTGTCATCCAGACGAACAAATGTTCGTATCATGCACCGCGCCACGGACGCACGTCGGTGAAGGCGGCCTTATGCTGTCGGGGATTATCGCTTGGGCGTCTATGGTACATATGTAGTAGTAATTCAAGGCACCGTAACAGCTGTGAACTACGTGAATATTACTGTGAAACATTCGAAACCCTTCATGCTTGTCTTCCGCGACGGCGGTATCTTCCTGCAGGATAGCTGTCTGTGCCACAATGCCAGAATCACGGTGCAGCGATTTGAAGAGCATAATAGTGAACTTACTCTGATGTCTTGGCCACCAAATTCTCCTGCTATGGACCCAACGAAACAAACCTACGACTCTGTCGGGCGCTAGCTCTGCGCACATGAACAACCGGTCCATAATTTACGGATACTGAGTGACCTGATGGTACATGCCTCCGAAAACCTGCCAAGGACCTGTGGAGTCCATATCATGCGCTCCAAATATGGACCAGAACGCTATTAAGTACGTGGTCGTAAGGATTAGCTCAACACTGTTCTAGTAACAGCCGATATAACCGCCAGTTCCTTTCTCTTTGGCCAGCCAGCTACGCGACGATAAGGACTCCCAACTTGAGGGAGTTCTTTGAGAAAAACGTATTTCTGTGTGAAGGACCTTATCAACGTGCCGTTTACTACGGACTAGCAGACGGTAGCAGTGACACAGCCATAATAGTAACCAAAAGAAAGTCGTTTTCTTTTTGTGTCATCAGTCTTGTGACTGGTTTGATATGACCCGCCATGAATTCCTCTCCTGTGCCAACCTCTTCATCTCAGAGTAGCGCTTGCAACCTACATCCTCAATTACTTGCTGGATGTATTCCAATCTCTGTCCTCCTCAGCAGTTTTTGCCTTCTACAGCTCCCTCTAGTACCATGAAAGACATTCTCTAATGTCTTAATAATTGTCCTATCATCCTGCCCCTTCTCCATGTCAGTGTTTTACATATATTCCTTTCTTCTCCTATTCTGTGCGGAATCTCCTCATTCCTTACCTTATCAGGCCAATAGATTTTCAAGATTCGTCTGTAGCACCACATCTCAAATGCTTCGATTCTATTCTGTTCCAGTTTTCCCACAGTTCATCTTTCACTACCATCCAATGTTGTACTCCAGACGTACATTCTCAGAAATTTCTTCCTCAAATGAAGGCCTATGTGATTAGTACAATTCTCTTGCTCAGGAATGCTCTTTTTGCCAGTGCTAGTATTCTTTTGATGTCCTGCTTGCTCCGTGCAGCATTGGTTATTTTACTGCCTAGGTAGCAGTGAAGTTCGGTGGCAGGAGGAACAAGACTTCTAGTCAGGTGACTACAGGGTTATAAACACAAAATCAAATAGGGGTAATGCAGGAGTAGGTTTAATAATGAATAGGAAAATAGGAATGCGGGTAAGCTACTACAAACAGCATAGTGAACGCATTATTGTGGCTAAGATAGATACGAAGCCCACACCTACTACAGTAGTACAAGTTTATATGCCAACTAGCTCTGCAGATGACGAAGAAATTGAAGAAATGTATGATGAGATAAAAGAAATTATTCAGATAGTGAAGGGTGACGAAAATTTAATATTCATGGGTGAATGGAATTCGAGAGTAGGAAAAGGGAGAGAAGGAAACGTAGTGGGTGAATATGGATTGGGGGAGAGAAATGAAAGTGGAAGCCGTCTGGTAGACTTTTGCACAGAGCATAACTTAATCATAGCTAACACTTGGTTTAAGAATCATGAAAGAAGGTTGTATACATGGAAGAACCCTGGAGATACTAAAAGGTATCAGATAGATTATATAATGGTAAGACAGAGATTTAGGAACCAGGTTTTAAATTGTAAGATATTTCCAGGGGCAGATGTGGACTCTGACCACAATCTATTGGTTATGACCTGTAGATTAAAACTGAAGAAACTGCAAAAACATGGGAATTTAAAGAGATGGGACCTGGATAACCTGAAAGAACCAGAGGTTGTATAGAGTTTCAGGGAGAGCATAAGGGAACAATTGACAGGAATGGGGGAAAGAAATACAGTAGAAGAAGAATGGGTAGCTTTGAGGGATGAATTAGTGAAGGCAGCTGAGGATCAAGTAGGTAAAAAGACCAGGGCTAGTAGAAATCCTTGGGTAACAGAAGAAATATTGAATTTAATTGATGAAGGGAGAAAATATAAAAATGCAGTAAATGAAGCAGGCAAAAAGGAATACAAACGTCTCAAAAATGAGATCGACAGGAAGTGCAAAGTGGCTAAGCAGGGATGGCTAGAGGACAAATGTAAGGATGTAGAGGCTTATCTCACTAGGGATAAGATAGATACTGCCTACAGGAAAATTAAAGAGACCTTTGGAGAGAAGAGAACCACTTGTATGAACATCAAGAGCTCAGATGGAAACCCAGTTCTAAGCAAGAAGGGAAAGCAGAAAGGTGGAAGGAGTATATAGAGGGCCTATACAAGGGCGATGTACTTGAGGACAATATTATGGAAATGGAAGAGGATGTAGATGAAGATGAAATGGGAGATACGATACTGCGTGAAGAGTTTGACAGAGCACTGAAAGACCTGAGTCGAAACAATGCCCCCGGAGTAGACAACATTCCATTGGAACTACTGACGGCCGTGGGAGAGCCAGTTCTGACAAAACTCTACCATCTGGTGAGCAAGATGTATGAAACAGGCGAAATACCCTCAGACTTCAAGAAGAACATAATAATTCCAATCCCAAAGAAAGCAGGTGTCGACAGATGTGAAAATTACCGAACTATCAGTTTAATAAGTCACTGCTGCAAAATACTAACACAAATTCTTTACAGACGAATGGAAAAGCTAGTAGAAGCCGACCTCGGGGAATATCAGTTGGGATTCCGTAGAAATACTGGAACACGTGAGGCAATACTGACCTTACGACTTATCATAGAAGAAAGATTAAGGAAAGGCGAACCTACGTTTCTAGCATTTGTGGACTTAGAGAAAGCTTTTGACAATGTTGACTGGAATACTCTCTTTCAAATTCTGAAGGTTGCAGGGGTAAAATACAGGGAGCGAAAGGCTATTTACAATTTGTACAGAAACCAGATGGTAGTTATAAGAGTCGAGGGACATGAAAGGGAAGCAGTTGTTGGGAAGGGAGTAAGAGAGGGTTGTAGCCTCTACCCGATGTTATTCAATCTGTATATTGAGCAAGCAGTAAAGGAAAGAAAAGAAAAATTCGGAGTAGGTATTAAAATCCATGGAGAAGAAATAAAAACTTTGAGGTTCGCCGATGACATTGTCATTCTGTCAGAGACAGCAAAGGACTTGGAAGAGCAGTTGAACGGAATGGATAGCGTCTTGAAAGTAGGATATAAGATGAACATCAACAAAAGCAAAACGAGGATAATGGAATGTAGTCGAATTAACTCGGGTGATGCTGAGGGAATTACATTAGGAAATGAGACACTTAAAGTAGTAAAGGAGTTTTGCTATTTGGGGAGCAAAATAACTGATGATGGTCGAAGTAGAGAGGACATAAAATGTAGACTGGCAATGGCGAGGAAAGCGTTTCTGAAGAAGAGAAATTTGTTAACATCGAGTATAGATTTAAGTGTCAAGAAGTCATTTCTGAAAGTATTTGTATGGAGTGTGGCCATGTATGGAAGTGAAACATGGACAATAAGTAGTTTGGACAAGAAGAGAATAGAAGCTTTCGAAATGTGGTGCTACAGAAGAATGCTGAAGATTAGATGGGTAGATCACGTAACTAATGAGGAAGTATTGAATAGGATTGGGGAGAAGAGAAGTTTGTGGCACAACTTGACCAAAAGAAGGGATCGGTTGGTAGGACATGTTCTGAGGCATCAAGGGATCACCAATTTAGTATTGGAGGGCAGCGTGGAGGGTAAAAATCGTAGAGGGAGACCAAGGGATGAATACACTAAGCAGATTCAGAAGGATGTAGGTTGCAGTAGGTATTGGGAGATGCAGAAGCTTGCACAGGATAGAGTAGCATGGAGAGCTGCATCAAACCAGTCTCAGGACTGAAGACCACAACAACAACAACAGGTAGCAGAATTCCTTAACTTCATCTGCTTCGCGACCATCAACCCTGATGTTAATCTCCCTGCTCTCATTTTTGCTACTTCTCATTACTTTCGTCTTTCTTCGATTTATTCTCAATATATATTCTGTACTCATTAGATTGTTCATTCCATTCAGCAGATCATGTAATTCTTCTTCACTTTCACTGAGGATAGCAATGTCATCAGCGAATCGTATCATTGATATCCTTTCAGCTTGAAGTTTAATTCCACTCCTGAATCTTTGCTTTATTTGCTTCTTCGATGTACATATTGATCTGTATGGGCGAAAGACTACATCCTTGTCTTACACCCTTTTTAATCCGAGCTCTTTGATCTTGGTCGTCTTCTCTTATTATTCCCTCTTGGCTCTTGTACATATTATATATTACCCGTCTCTCCCTATAACTTACCCCTACTTTTCTCAGAGTTTCGAACATCTTGCACCATTTTACACTGTCAAACCCTTTTCCAGGTCGATGTATCCTATGAACGTGTCTCGATTTTTCTTTAGTCTTGCTTCCATTATCAATCGCAACGTCAGAATTTTCTAAATCGGAACTGATTGTCATCTAGCACATTTTCAACTTTCTCTTCCATTCTTCTGTGTATTATTATTGTCAGGAACTCGGCTGCATGAGCTTTTAAGCTGGTTGTGCGATAATTCTCGCACTTGTCAGCTCTTGCAGTCTTCGGAACTGAGTGGATGCTATTTTCCCGGATGTCAGATGGTATGTCGCCAGACTCATACATTCTACACACCAACGTAAATAGTCGTTTTGTTCTCATATCCCCCGATGATTTTAAAAATTCTGATGGCATGTTATCTACCCTTTCTACCTTATTTGACCTTAAGTCCTTCAAAGCTCTTTTACATTATGATTCTAATACTGGATCCCCACCTCTTTAAATCGACTTCTGTTTCTTCTTCTATACCATCAGAAAAATCTTCCTCCTCATAGATGCTCTCAATATACTCTTTCCACCTATCCGCTCTCTCCTCTGCCTTTGACAGTGGAATTTCTGTTGCGCACATAATGTTACGACTCTTGCTTTCAGTGTCACCGAAGGTTGTTTTGACTACCCTGTATGCTGAGTCAGTCCTTCCGAGAATCATTTCTTTTTCGATATCTCCTCATTTTTCATGCCGCCATTTCGTCTTCCTATTTATTTCATTCCTCAGCGACTTGTATTTCTGTAGTTCTGAATTTCCCTGAACATTTTTGTATTTTCTCTTTTCATCGATCAGCTGAGGTATTTCTTTTGTTACCCATGATTTCTTGGCAGTTACCTTCTTTATACCTATGTTTTTTCTTCGACTTCTGTGATGGTCCCTTTTAGAGATATTCATTCCTCTTCAGCTGTACTGCCTATTGAGCTATCCTTTATTGCTGTATCTGTATCCTTAGAGAACTTCAAGCTTATCTCGTCAGTCCTCGGTACTTTCATATCCCGCTTCATTGCATGTTGATTGTTCCTAACTAATATAAAAAATTATTCAATCTTTTTCTCATGGTCACCTCCCCCTTGGCAGTCCCCTCCCAGAGTTCGGAATGAGGAACTAATCCGGAATCTTTTTCCAATGGAGACATTGTCATGACACTTTTTCTATTGCAGGCCACATGTCCTGTGGATACAGGTTACGTATCTTTAATGCAGTGGTTTCCAATGCCTTTTGCATCCTCATGCCGTTGATCATTGCTGATTCTTCCGCCTTTAGGGCAGTTTCCCACCCTTTGGACAAGAGAGTGCCCTGAACCTCTTTCCGCTTCTCCGCCTTCTTTGACAATGCTATAAGCAGAATGTGGGTGACTTCTTGTGCCGGAAATCTTCGGACGCCAATGCCCATTATTATTCAAAATTCAAACCGTGGCCTTAGGACGTTCTGATGACCAATCAAAGTCTCTACCCCTACTCCACGGGTTTCTTCATAAACTTCTTACCATAATTTGTCACTGGACAGTGCTGATTGGGCTGACTAGTTGTGACTGTAATACTATATATGCAGAGGCAGCAGTTGTCTAACGTGAGGGTATTGCCCTCTGAACAAGGGTTTAATTTGCGCAGGGTATACTTTCAAATATGTAATATAGTGATTACATATAACACCGATCGGACGGAGGTGAGCAATGTATCAAGCCCTAATACAATGCCCACTGTGTGCAGTGATTTCACCACGAACGCACCTCGTAATAATGCCATTTAAAAAACCATCGCGAAAACAAAAACAAAGAGCTCTCTTAGTGTAGAATGAGAAGACTGAAAGCACCCCATAAATCTCACATTTTTTTGAAAACGGGGATTAATGTTTCATTTCTATCGACGGCGGGTCATTAGAGTTGAGGCAGAACCTTCACGCATGATTAGTTTGTGTTCATGCAGCAAAACGTAAATCAAGAAAGGACAAGGGTCGAGATTGCACCCACCTTATCACCATCTGTGGTTCTTTTGTTATGAATCCACTGATCGAAGCATTTACACCGGGACGACTTCCTAACTTTTCAGAGGAGTGTCATATTATATTAAGAAGTCGGATGATGTAGTCCCCGCGGACTGGAAAACCAACAGACGAATTTACATAATAAATGACAATGTACGTGAAACGCTACTGTACTACGGCTTACGGGATCTACAAGGGAACCTAGCCGGTGACAGTTCCATTTCACACAGGAACGTTTAATTCATGCTGCGACAAATCAGGCGCTTAGTATAGTCATAACTTCACCGAGGAAACGAGATCATGCCTGGTACCGCAGGCACATTGTATCACCTTGGTGGCCTGTGACGTTCGTATGGTTAATGAATCTGTGGGTATCTGATGCATTCTTTTACCCTCCGTTACCACGGTCAGGGGCACATGGGTGATAGGAGGGAATTGTAAAATAATAACGAATTTCCCCATACTTCATTTATTGTAGAGAAATGACCAAACAGATTCGGTTGTCAAGTAAGCATATGACCTTCGGGTTCTCGTGTTGTCAGGAAGCCCCGGACTCCGCCAGAGAAACAGAGAAAGGTAGATCCTTTATGAAATGCAGTACTTGTGCGTGCAACAGCTACAAACTCCCAGTCGCCGTTGAAACTTTCCTTAGAATAGGCAAAACGCCAATACCTAGACAGACAATTTGCGGATATTTAGGACTTCACCTTGACAGAAAATTAAATATCCATCAGTATGTCACCTTGTCGCAGCTAAAACAAGTATGGATACGCCATTGCTGGGCGAATAAACAACACCTAGGGATATGCCCTGTATGTATATCGGTCACGTATCTAGACTGAAAAGAGTTGGAAGAATAACTATAGTTGGAACTGGAGACAAACTCAAGTCTTAACACTACAGAAAGGATGCCTGATGCTGGAATTCATTATGGTGTTGGCCCACCTTTAGCCTTGATGAGAGCTTTCACTCTCGCAGGCATACGTTTAGTTAGGTGCTGTGAGGTTTCTTGGGGTATGGCAGCTCATTCTTCACGGATTGCTGCACTGAGGAGAGGTATCGATGTCGGTCGGTGAGGCCTGGCACGAAGTCGGCGTTCCAAAACATCCCAAAGGTGTTCTATAGGATTTAGGTCAGGACTCTGTGCAGGCCAGTCCATTACAGGGATGTTACTATCGTGTAATCACTCCGCCACAGGCCGTGCATTATGAACTGGTGCTCGATCGTGCTGAAAGATGCAATCGCCACCCCCGAATTGCTCTTCAACAGTGGGAATCAAGAAGGTGCTTAAAACATCAAAGTAGATAGGCCTGTGCTGTGATAGTATCACTCAAAACATCAGGGGTGCAAGCCTCCTCCATGAAAAACACGACCACACCATAACACCACAGCCACCGAATTTTACTGTTGGCACTACACACGCTGGCAGATGAATTCATCGGGCATTCGCCATACCCACATACTACCATCGGATCGCCACATTGTTTACCGTAATTCGTACTCCACAGAGGGTTTTTCCACTGTTCAATCGTCCGATGTTTACGCTCCTTACACCAAGCGAGGCGTCGTTTCGTATTTACCGGCGTGATGTGAGGCTTATGAGCAGCCGCTCGACCACGAAATCCGAAAGAACAGATACCATCTTCATATAGATAAGGCTTACCGGCCAATGACCTTTTTCAGTGCGGATGCACTCACATTGCCCAAACTCTTACGGAAATCGGCAGATTGCCTGCCGCGAGTAATGAGTATGGAGGCAGGGGCACTACAAATGTAGTGTGTAGACAGTAATTGGAACTGTGGGTCTCACGGGGAGCGTGCCAGAGGTAAGTCCCTGCAGTCGTACTATACTCTGTGCCATCGATGGCTTAGTCGGATTTTAATGTAAGTAGGCACACACATTTTCAACCGGCCTCGTTGGTTTATCAACGCTTGTAAGCAGCTTATGGTCGGGATTTCATTGTAATTTCATATCTGGTTAGGGTCGTCAGGTCTGTCGTTCCAAACAACCGGGACAGATAAAACATGAATCAGGTCTCTTTCATTTGGTGCTTGACTCCCTTCATGACTGCACGCAGTACTTAACCACGACTCCATATGGGGTACACTGGCGATAGAGAGGTCAGTTGTAACTGTGGGAAGTTTGGAATTCAGAGCGTATTGCATTGAAATGTCATTATTTAAAAACAAAAACTGTTCCATATTACAAGCAAATGCTATTTCCAGCAAATGAAAGTCAATGTAATGTTAATGAGATACAAAGAAAATTACACAAAACAAAAACTGAAAGTTAGTTAAAGGAAAGGGTGTGTGTTATGTAAAATCGCTAGTATTAGAAGGAAATAAAATGAAGATAGGAAATGATAGATACGGTGGTTGTGCATCACGATCAACGGTCGGAAAAGATAGCCTAGGAACTGCATTGAGCCTTTTCCTTTCGAACTGACATTTCAAGTTTTGTACATAATTTGACTAAATTAGTTACCCTTCTTAGGTGACCCTGAGGCAAAAATAACCGGAAACTCCGAGCCGCTCACGTGTGATCCTTATTTCTGGCCTGCGTAGCTCCGTCTACGTTTGCCTTAAGGGTTTTAATTTTGACAGACATAATCTTATGATTATGCGTCTTTGTTGTTTTAATTTTTAATCTGTGACATGGCCAGTGTTTGGCTCTCAAAATAATTTAATTTTTTGTTCTGAAGAAGATTCCATTGCTGGAATCGAAACCTAGGTAAACGAGTAAAAATTACCTTGCAACTGAAGGCTGAAAAATTGTTTATTTTCAGAGTAACATTCGCCAAAGCAGATGGGAGCAAAAAAATGTTAGTATAGCATCAGCTAACTGCAGGAGCGTCTGTGGAAGGGTTCCAGAACTAATCTCATAAACGTTAACATTTCCCACATAATGCTAGGGACAGAAAACTGGTTGAATCCAGAGGTTAACTGCAATGTAATTCTAAATTCCGATTGGAATGTTTATCGCAAAGATAGGTTGAACGGTGGTAGTGGAGACGTGTTTATAGCTATAAATATACGATAATATCTAGTGAGATTAGTAATCACCCAGAATGCGAAATAATATGGCTGAAGGTAAGTGTTCAATCTGGATCAAAATGGGCATCGGATATCACGCAACAATAATGGCCGAACAGTTGAGGGGAATATTTCGCGTTATTTCCCTGGTGACGTTATAGTTTTAAGTGGAGTTCTTAACTTAACCAGCTGCAGGCTGGGAGACAAATGATTGGGACTTATAGTGGGGACAGAGAATCGAGTGTTTAGCAAGAGCGACAAGAGGCAGATTTCTGATTACCTTGAGCAGTTAATCAGAGAACCGACTCGTAAAGACAAAATCTTTGACCTGTTTGTGGCAAACAGACTCGAACATTTCTATTCACAATCAGTCAGCGTAGAATAGGGAATCAGTGGTAATACGGCCATTATGACATCACTTAACCCTAGGACTCCCAAGCCTTTTTTTCTAACTTGGATGCCTAAGGGGGGGGGGGGGGGGTTCGGCGAGCCCACACGTATTAAATAAGTTTACTGACGAAAAATTACAACTTTAAAAATGGTTTATGTATTTTAACTAAGGCATCGGTTTATAAATGTTGTTAATTGTTATAAATATTGGATTGAGTGAATAAAAAATTGACATATTACAATACAAAATACAGATGTGTTCATATACAATAGACTACTCTGAGTCCTCAACTTCAAGGCAAGAGACACACTTCACAATTTTTTTTTGAATGTGTGTTATACACATGTTTATGACACTGTCCACAATACTGTTTTGGTTTACTTAGATTGTTGTACTTCCGCTTCTTTGTTTTAGCTTTTCTTACACAAATATGGCACCGTCCTTTCCCTGCAGGAGCCTGACGTGCTTCTGTTCTCACTTCTTTGATTTTCTTTTGTAGAATAGTCTCCATTGATTGAACAATTTGGTTAGATAACTCTCTTGCATTGGCACTTCTTTCTTCTACCTACAATTTCACTAGTTCCATCCCAGCTTGCAGAAGATAAAGTTTCCGTTTGTTGTGTTTCTTTTTATTCCATCTTGGATGTTGCTGGATGAATATGGTGGTTGCATTGATAGCACAAATGTCGATGAGAGAGTAAAATACAGATAGAGGCCATCTCTTTGTTCCCCTCTTGCAGGTGTACATATGCGCAATTTGATCAATGGTATCAATTCCACCTTTAGTGGAATTATAATATGCATTTATCTCGGTTTTATTCTTCTCTCCTCCAACAGTGCCTTTATCTTGGTGCATTGTTGACAACATCAGTAAGTTTTTACTTGGTTTCGTTTTTGCTGTGTAGGACACCAAAGTTACTGGAGGCCTACGTGTTGGGAACTGCACTAACTCACTGCAAGTTTACAAGATAAATAACAGCTGACTGACATCAACAATCACTTCCTCTGAAAGTAAACCGATTGTTGTGAATATCAAGAACACCAACCAACAAGAAACTAAGTTGCATTGTTGTAGAGATGAGAAATACGAAGTCCTACTAAGGGAAATTTTCTATAGCATGGAAGCCTAAGGGGGGGGGGGGGGTTGGTTGGACCCATAATAAGTTTATTTATTTTTTCATTCAAAGCAGGAATTTTCTATAAAATATATTGACACTAAAGTTTCATAAAATAGCCAACAAACAATAACTCAAAGGGAATATGTAGTATGAAAGTTACTTGGGCAAAAGCAGGGGACATAAAAAAATTGTGGGTTCAACGAACCCCCCCCCCCTTCCTTAGGCATCCTAGGGTTAATACGGCTGTAAATAGGAATGCAAAGAAAGGCAGGAAGATCTTCGTGTTTTGTAAGAGTGACAAGAGACAGATTTGTGATTACCTGAAAGGTCATCACGAAAATTTCATGTACAGCACTGACAATGTTGAGCATCAGTGGACGAGGTTCAAGGGCATCGTACAATACGCTTTAGGCAGGTATGTGCCGAGCAAAATTGTGAGGGATGGAAAAAAATCCACCGTCCCCGACATCCGTATTAGGAAGGTGCTCCCACAACAAAGAGAGCTGTGAAGCTCTCTGCAAATCTGAACATAGCCATAGCCTCCCTGACAAACATGTGTGAAATCTTATGGGACTTAACTGAAAAGGTCATCACTCCCTAAGCTTACACACTATTTAACCTAAATTATCCTAAGGACAAACACACACACCCATGCCCGAGGGAGGACTCGAACCTCCGCCGGGACCAGCCGCACAGTCCATGACTGCAGCGCCTGACAAACAAAAATTAAACGAAGCCAAAACCAGCGTAAGGATGATTATACGCGAAGGGTTCAACGAATAAGAAAACACAGCTCTAGCCACCAATTTTACAGAAAATCCTAAGAAGTTCTGGTCTTCTGTCAAACTAGTAAACGTATCGAAGGAATCCGTCCAGGCACTCTGTCACCGTAATGGCAATGAAATAGAGAATGACACAAGAATGACCGAAATACTAAACGTCTCTTTAAGTGAGGAAGATCACATTATAGCTCGTCCTCTAAATGGTCGCACTATCGACAAAATGACAGACATCGAAATAAGTGGCCACAGGATAGAAGAGCAACTGAAATTACTCAAAGAGGAAAGGCCACTGGACCTGACGGGATACCGCTTCCATTCTACACAGAATAAGTGAAAGAACATGCCCATCTCCTAGCAGCTGTGTAAGTCACTTAAGGAGCGAAACGTTCCTGACGATTGGGAAAAAGCAAACCTCTGTCGGAACAGGCCTTGAAGGCCTAACGGTACCGACTGGCCGCCGTGTCATCCTCCGACCTTGGGCGCCACCGGAGGGGCACGTGGACAGCACATCGCTCTCCTGACCTTTGTCAGTTTTCGTGACCGGAGAGTAGTCTAATAGACAGACAAAACTATAGGCTTATATCCCTGACGTCGGTCTGTCATAGAACTTTGGAATATGTTTTATGCTCGCGTACAAGGACATTTTCCGAGAGCCATAACATGGCAGCAGTAGTGGCAGCGGTGGATTAGACTGAATCTTATGGGGAGCAGGGAGCTTTGGAACATTAGCAGTCACAGACTTTTCCGATGTTTTGGGAGGAAGTGTAGGCTATGGAAAATTTCCCCTGTAGGAATCAACACGGGAACTAAAAACAACGATCGTGTAAAACTCAGCTTGCTGTTCGTCCACGAGACACAGAAAGCAATAGGCGTCCAGACAGACACCGCGTTCCTTGACTTCCGAGAGGCATTCCATACAGTTCGGCACTGCAGCCTACGGATCAAAACACGAGTAAATGGAAACATCAGACCCGTCCTCACAAACTTACTTCCGCGATTACCTCGTCTCCTACCTTCCAAACTTAGGTCCTGACTCGTGCGTGCGTAGGTCAGTTGGTAGAACACTTGCCCGCGAAAGGCAAAGGTCCCAAGTTCGAGTCTCAGTCCGGCACAGAGTTTTGATCTACCAGAAAGTTTCAAAATCAGCGCACACTCCGCTGCATAATGAAAATTTCGTTCTGGAAACATCCCCCAGGCTTTGGCTAAGTCATGTCTCCGCAATATCCTTTCTTCCAGTAGTACTAGTCCTGCAAGTTTCGCATGAGAACTTCTGCGAAGTCTGGAAGGCAGGAGAAGTACGATTGTGAGGACGGGTCGTGAGTCGTGCTTGGGTAGCTCGTTGGCAGAGCATTTGCCCGCGAAAGGCAAAGGTCCCGACTTCGAGGCTCGGTCCGGCACACAGTTTTAATCTGCCAGGAAGTTTCAGAAAATAGAATGTCATTCTAAGTGGAGAGAAGTCTATAGACGTAAAAGTAACTTTAGGCCCACCCCAGGGGAGTTTACAGGGCCGTTCCTTTTCACAATACAAACAAATGACCAAGTAGATAATGTCGGAAATTCCTCGAGTCTTTTTGCGAATGGTGCTGTTGTGTACAGAGAAGTCGCGGCTCTAGAAAACTGTAGCGAAATGCAGGAATTCCCGCAGAGGATCGACTCTTGGTGAGGGAGTGGCAAAGGACCCTCAGCATAAACAAATGTAACCTATTGCGAATACATGAACAGAAATAACCTTTGTTGCACGATTAAAAATTGCAGAACAGTCACTGGAAGCATTTACTTACATAAAATATCTAAGAGCAAGCGTACGGAATGATCTGAAGTTGAACGACCACATAAAATTAATCGCGACGAAGGCAGATGCCAAACTGGGATTCATTGGGAGAATCCTCAGGAAATGTAGTCCATCAACAAAGGAGGTAGCTTACAAAACACTCGTCCGACCAATAGCTGCATAGTGCTCGTCAGGTCACAGAGATTAGTAAGCTGCGGCTGGTCCCGGCGGAGGTTCGAGTCCTCCCTCGGGCATGGGTGTGTGTGTTCGTCCTTAGGATAATTTAGGTTAAATAGTGTGTAAGCTTAGGGACTGATGACCTTAGCAGTTAAGTCCCATAAGATTTCACACACATTTAACATTTTTGATTAGTAAGCGCGAAAGCTGAAAGCGTCACACAGATGCTCAGCCAACTCCAGTGACAGCCGCTGCAAGAGAGGCGTTCTGCATCACCCTATGGTCCACTGTTAAAGTACCGAGAGCGTACATTCCTAGAAGAGTCAACCAGCATATTGCTCCCACCTATGTACATATCGTGAAAGACCAGGAAAATAAAATTAAAGAGATTCGAACCCACACGGATACTTACCAGCAATCGATCTTCCCGCGAAGCGTCGCGACTGCAGCAGAAAACGAGGGAAGTAACATAAAGTACCCTCTGCCGCACACCGTAAGGTGGAAAAATTTGGAAATTTGTGGTAAGTTCCAATGGTACCAAACTGCCGAAGTCATCAGTCCCTAGGCTTACACATAACGTAATCTAACTTAAACTAATTTACGCTGAGGACAACACACACACACACACACACACACACACACACACACACACACATATGCCCGAGGGAGGACTCGAACCTCCGATGGGGGCAGGCGCGAGAATCTTGGCAAGGCGCCCCAGAATGCGCGGCTACCTCGCGCGACCTCTAAGGTGGCTCGCAGAGTACAAACGTAGATGTAGATGTCATGCTTCATCTTCTGTTTCTATGTCACTGTATGATGCCTTTTCTCTTATCATCAGTGCTGTCATTCACCGATATTATGATTATGTTGGGTCTGGTTGCGGGTGTATACGGCCAATCTTTTGCGTATTCTTGAAATAGTGTCCACTGCTCTGTCTAGGTGTGCCCGTTCGTCTGGATTCCTGATATATATGCTGCCGTGTGTCATCCTTTGCCGTTTGGCCTTTATATACGCGGAGCAGTGTAATATTACACGATCGGAGGAGCCCGCATGCGCGTTGTTGGCTGGGATGGATGTTCATGCCATGTAAGTATGTTGGATAAGAAACATGTCCGGTTAAGGAATGTATCATTCCACGGTGTGGACTGGTGTGTTTTACTCCTAATCTTTTCCTTGTGTTTGGAAAGAAGTCACAGGTTTCCCGGTCCTTATGGCATGCGCCCCACACCCTTTGCCGCGAGCACAGCCGCCATCTTTTAACATGGCATTCGTCGGGTTGTCTTCTTCTGTGAGGGCTCTAATTTTATCCACGAAACCTATCTTCCTCCAATAAATTACAGCGCGCTAGCTAATGGTAATTTCGATTGGAAAGGGCTCGCAGAGACGTAGATAAAGACGACTGATAACCGTAGGAGCACACCCTTCTTCCTGCACCGCATAGAAGTTCTGTTTGACACCACGCGGAGTTGTGTGTCCATGTGCTTGATGCAAAGCATATAATGGATCCAAATATTTTTCTGTGGTGTTTTACCTTGTGTGTGTTAGTGCAAGTCTGTAAACTAATGTGTTCATTTTCGCCAGTTTTTGTTGCAGCTTTTCGGTCTTATGTGCTACAGTCTGTATGTGAGCCTTGGAGAAGCCCTTTATCAGTCGTAATTCCTAAGTATCATGTCGTCTTTTTTCTCACTAAGTTTCTGTTTCGAAGTTTCACCGACTGATTTCTATAAAAGTGCATTGACTGAGGAATTCATCAGTTAATTTAGTGTCGTTAATGTGTTCTAGAATAGCACTGGATTTCTCCTGCAGTTGTGCACGGGATTTTGCGGAGAGTAGCACCAGCGGGTAGACGGCATATGCAACTGTTCCATCGGATGAGTCAAGGCTCTCCATGAGATGTAACAGAGGTTCTGTTGCTATATCCGAGAAGATGGGCCCACAGATCTATCCCTATGAGCGTCCATTAGGGCGTATGTTGAGCACTTTCCGGCTGGCTGCTCGCCACTCAGCAACTCTGACCCTGCATTAATCCTTCAGTTCGCTGTCCGGGGTTGCCGGAAGCCGCAGCTCCCTAAGACGTGCGAACAACGCAGGCCACCCGAAGTTGTCAAATGCGCCTTCGAAGTTTGTCATTGTGGTTATGCGATATTTCCGATATAAAATGGTTCAAATGGCTCTGAGCACTATGGGACTCAACTGCTGAGGTCATTAGTCCCCTAGAACTTAGAACTAGTTAAACCTAACTAACCTAAGGACATCACAAACATCCATGCCCGAGGCAGGATTCGAACCTGCGACCGTAGCGGTCTTGCGGTTCCAGATTTCCGATATACTTTTTCTATTATGCAGAGCGCTTGATGTATCGTTTCGTCAATTGTCTTGTTTTTCAGAAACCCATACTGATGCCGGCTAATTTCCAGTTGTTTGCTGTCTGGTTCTCGTCTGTCACAGGGAAGGCTTTCCCGGACGCTAGCAAATGTATTCAGAAAGCTATTTGGCCGGTATGATTTTGGCTCGGTCGGGTCTCGATTCGCAGCGTTCTTTAGGACTACCGTGTTTGCCATTTTCCACAAGGCGGGTATTCTCCCAAGCAACATGGCCTCGCTTGGAGTCTCGGTTACAAAGGAGTAACGAGCGGCGCGATCTGTTGTGGCACTTCCGTGTGGATACCATCGGGTCCAGGGACCTTTTTTCCTCTTCAGTCTTGTTATCACTCGCGCCAACTCCTCTCGCGCAAAAGTACGAAGGTTTCTGTTCTGCAGTCAAGTTCGATTTCTGTTCGTAGATTAGTGAGTTTCTGTAGATCTGTGTTTTAATCGTCATCAGGTAAGAGTTTTTGCAGTAACTATCCTGTAGTGCCTCCCACCAGTGCATTCATGTGTCGTCATAAAGGTTCAGCGTTGATAGGACGAGACGAGTTTTCATTTTTTCTCGTAAAGTTTTGAAACGGAATTGTGTTCGTGTAATTTTGTCGCAACATTACTCCTTTGTGTGAAAAATGGCAGCACGTTATCTGTTTATTGCCTGTTATTAAGATTACATCTTAAGCCTCACTTGTCTTACTCTAGCATTGTTTGCTCGTTGGTAGGACTTTCCAGTTTGTCTAGCTTGTTTGTGAACTCGTGTGACAGTGATATTTTCGAGCGTTGTTATGGTTTTTGTGTGGTATTACCCTCTTTTATGCCTTCTGTATCAGTTTAGTCCATGCTTCCTGATACTTTTACATCTGATATGGTTTCTCGCTTTCTATTCCAGTCTATTTTATGGAGTAAGAGTCATCTAATAAGTAGAGTGATTAGGTTTTCAGCCCGCACCTCGTGGTCGTGCGGTAGCGTTCTCGCTTCCCACGCCCGGGTTCCCGGGTTCGATTCCCGGCGGGGTCAGGGATTTTCTCTGCCTCGTGATGGCTGGGTGTTGTGTGCTGTCCTTAGGTTAGTTAGGTTTAAGTAGTTCTAAGTTCTAGGGGACTGATGACCGTAGATGTTAAGTCCCATAGTGCTCAGAGCCATTTTTTTGATTAGGTTTTCATTGTGATGAAATTCTCATTTTGTGTGCAGCCTTCTTAAATGGTCCAGTTTCCTTTTTGAGTCAGGGCCTTATTATTTACGGTAGACATATCTGTTTTCCATGATACGTTGGTAATTGTCATTTCACGTTAATAACATGGAGATTCTGTTCATGTACCGTATCGTTCACTACTCTTCCTCTATGGTCAGTTGTGCTGGAATGCCACAACATCGATTTTGCGTTATATCTGCACATACTAAAAGATTTTTGTGTCTTGCATCTTGTGCAACGTTCCTAATGTAGTGAACGTAAGGCTATATATTGTCAAGGTACTGTGCCTAGAGTTGGTATGTCCCGATGCGAGTTCTATTGTTACTATGTGCTTGCCAAAATGTTTGGTTACTACAATGTCTTTATGCAATACTGTTATGGAAGCCATTGGCGTTTCGTCACCGGTAGGTCTCATTTTTCCTGGAGAATGGTGTGCGAGTCTGACATTTCTGGAGTACTGTTCATGGAGGCAAATTACGTCTGCATCGAGTTCCGCCGCAACTTCTGTTAATTCCGTACTTACTAGCCTCTTCCCTCATCCATTAAGCTGCATTATTTTTGTCAGAGGCACTTTGTAAAGACAGAGTAGAGCGCATGTTGTCTTGACGTGGTGAGCGTACAAGATCTTAACATATGCCCTCCTGATTAAGTCTCATAATTCTCGCGTGTTTGTGGGTAGTTTTTCTGCCCGTAGTAACGTTCTGTTTGTCTGCTCGGTAGAAGATTAACAAATTTTGTCACATGTTAACCGTATCGCTGGTCTTTAGAGAGTCTGGCCGTTCTCTTAAACTTCTAGTCTTGTAGTTGTAACTCTTCTTCAAAACTGCCTTAGTCTAGGCTGGCTGCTTTTTCTTGTGGTTCTGCGTTTGTGGTTGTGCCTTGCGCCAGTAGGCTGGGTGTTGCTGTATTGGTGACAGTGCATTTCAGTATTGGGGTTAGCAATATTTCTGTACGGACAGATCCGTCATTTTTCTTTGTGTCATCTGCCTTAGTGGAACATCCTGGCGCATATCTAAGAGGGATGACGTATTTTCTGCATTTTGTAGAGTCGTATTGCTACTGATACTCTATTTTGGGTTATGCTGTGTTACTGACATTTCCCTCTGAGCTATTATCATTTTTGGGAATTCGACACTTCTCTGTATTTTCAGATCCATATTCTGTGTTTAGCAGCTCCACATCAATTTGCCTAATGGATAAGGATTTGTAAAGACTCCTTAATTTGATATTGTTGAGACCGTGTTGTCGCCAGCAGCCTGTGCCCGTACAGAACTGGAATTCATACTTTCAGTGCAAACAAGCAGTCCTCCTGAGCTTCGTAATCATATCTTACTCAAATTAGTAGGCTGCAGTTCATTTTTTGCGTACCAAAAGCAACAAGGAAATATCCTGGACGTAAAATGCATGTTAAAACTCGTTGATTGTAATTGGGATTTCTTTTAGAAAAATAATGAAAGTTGTTATTAATCAGTTATAGTCTCTGTGTCATCTCTGGTTCCATCATCAAGAAAATTAACTTTTGTTTACTGGCATCGTGCCAGTTCAGTCATTAATCACACACTAAGGCTGCCTTGTAGACTGATAATCTTAAAATTCCCCAAAGTCACTTAAAATGTATTTATATAACAGAGTCAACCAGCGATGATGATGTGAGTCACAAACATACTAACGCGTTTCTCCATAAATAGTTGTTGATATCTTCAAAGTTCCTATGCACTGTTTAGCTATGAATATTTACTAGGATTTAAGAAATCTGAAGTCTATTAGCAGTATTTTTACTTTGTCTCATCAAAGTTAACACTAAAACTCCGATGACCGATTTCGTAGCTGTGAGTGTTATTACTTGACAAAACATACGAAATTCTCGTTTAGGTGCTGGCGTTAATTCATTGTTCCTCCAACACGTCACTGAAACCTTTCATGACCAGACAAATCTCCAAAACCACGTAACGACCTACATACATTTCACACTACCAAAATTTAGTAAAAGCAGAGATATTCTTTTACATTTAGCGTTCGTATTTCCTGTAAGATGTCACTATGAGTATCTTCTCTTAAAGCCTCGAGAATATTAACTCTCGAAGTGTATCGAAACTAAATAACTTAATAATCTTTTGATTGTATCTGCTCAGTGCTTCGAATTTCCACGTTGTTTATCATAAAAAACGATTTTTTTTGCAAAGAACAACCCTCTAACTACTTCAGATGCGAAAATATTGACAACATTATTTCAATTTTAATGAAAGGAATAGCACGACAATGTCTTCCATCTTCGTAGGAGCTCGATGGGCACCGGTCCAACTGCAATATCGTGCAGCTACCTCTGTCGCAGCAGCGCCCATAGCCGGCTGGAACACCTTGTCGTCTCTCATTATTGGACATGAAACAGATACAGCACATACACAAAATCAGTACAACTGCAGTAACATTAACAATATAATTACACAAACATATATCAATACTTAGATGGTGTCGTTCAGCGGAAATTTTTTACTAAATATGCCATGAATGTTTCCTTTGTAAACGTTTTTGGTTTTCCCAATAATAATTCCTCCATTTTCTAAGCCTGCTACTTTAAACAAGTTACATTCGCGCGAAAAAAGCTGACACTCGGCGCTGCGACTGATGGGAGCGACCGTGAAGGCATTTCCCATTTACAGTCGCTCCCATCACCCACCGTGCCGACTGTAAACTTTGCGCTTGTAGTACACTAGCCGGGATGTCGGTTTAAACGACATGCACGACTGTAATGTTGGTTGCCTAACTATCAGCAAATTACCTGCTCGCTCTGTACCTAACAGGTGATTTCTGTGATAACTGTGAGCATTAGCTGTTATTACGAAGACGATTCTTTCTATTACTTTTAGCGTATTGCTCGGTAACCCTTCGTGTAAACTATCTTCAAATCCAGGTTTAAAAATGTCTAATTAGTTTCAAGGTTACTACTTCTGTTTGTTACAGGAAGGGATGTAGTCACTGCAACGCCTTGTGCAGTAACACGACTGGTGAACTTTTGATGGATGCCAACTTTCATTATTTTATCGTAAGTGGTGTCCAGTTTATTGCTGAATAAGTACGTCAAATCGGCACGACTGGAAATACATAGGTTTGCCAAAAACCTATTTTCATTTTAAATTGTAAATACACTGATGATCCAAAAGCGATACTACGTGGTATGGATTAGACAAGTACTTGGTAAATTAATAGATATTAGATGTCTACTCACAGGTCACGCAATATCCATGAATTACAGGCCAATGGTTTGTTGAATCGAGACTGGAATTCGACACCATCCCAGGAGTGTTCCGTCGTGTTCAGATCAGGAGAATTTGGTGGTCATCATATTAACGAGAGTTCACCACCACGCTCATCAAACCATTGTAGCACCATTCTGGCCTCATGACGGGCACAGTTGTTCTGCTCCAATATACCATCGCCACCACGGAACACGTCAAACAAGAAGGGATGCAGATAGTCCACAGTAGTACTCGCGTTGACTACAGATGTCATGGTGCCTTCGGTTACTACCACACTTCCCGAGGCAGCCAAGGTGAAGTACATCAGCGGTATATTTCTGCCTCCACCTGCCTGCGTTCTGCTGGCTGTCGGTGCATCCGGATACGATCAATGTCAAGAAACCAGAGTCAACCGCCAGGCGAGACGTTTCCATTGGGCTTCTGTCTAATTTCAACGATTCCGTGCGCACAGAAATCGTAATTGACGATGAGTCGTTGAGTCAACATGGGAACAAGTAGGGATCGTCTGCTGTAGAGCCCCATGTTCAACAATGTGCGCTGAGCCTCGTGTTCCGAAACATTTGCGCCTGCACCAGAAATGTAACCTATCGTCAGATATGCTATAGCTCGCGGCCTATCCTTTTTTACGAAACAGACGAGTTAAAGTTCTGCGAAGAAGTGTGGACGTTCAACATCTTTCCGTCTACTCGTAGGTTTACCGTCCTTCAACCACTTTCCATAGGTACTCACGGCAACAACACGCAAACACTCAGTCAGCTACGCCGTTTCCGAGATGTCCGTTCCCAGACCCCGGATCATAACGATCTGCCCTTACTTGAAGTTGTTTATGTCAGGAAATTTCCCCACACGTGGCCCGTATCGTCGTCAGAATGATTTACCATGTGTCCCTGTTCAGCTTACATACTTTCCTTATCGCTTCACGTTCCTACAACACCAGCAGGCGGCATGCAGCCTCGTGGTAGGCAGTGGTCATCATGTTTTGGGGTCATCAATAAATGTTGTTACGTGTACTCGCTGTCTAGACTCCAAGCAAACTGTGAAGTGGAATACAGTAAAAACATCAACATCCAAGATCGCTAATTGTAATTTTACCACCTTAGCGCCCGCGTCTTCGCTAGAGGAGACTGTATGGTATGAACAGTATTTTTGTTTTTCTTTCTTATACGAATTTGTATTTTGTTAAGCCCACTGCTCATGTGCACATCCACAAAGTATAAAAAAATTAGTGACCCTTTACATGGTTGCCAATATTTGCATAATTAAAGTGTTCCAAGGTATTTGATTTAATTGCATGTAGCCAGTCAAAAAAGCAAAGATACAAATTGAATAAAAGGTTCTGTTGTTATTAGCGCCAGTCTTACACCATGTACTGACCTCTCTCTCATCTAAAACGAGTATTACTATACACGGAATCGCATTTAAAAGTGGGTCTACACTTCGTCATCAGTAATGATTAACTTGTGTAGTAATTACAATAAAAATAATTTTGTAAACGTATATTGGGCCTACTCAAAAATTAAGGTATCCAAGATCCTTTTTTTTTCTATGCCATTCTGACAAAGGAGATTCGTCGTGGTGACTGTTAAATAGCTTTCTTTGATATAGTTCACAAATTGCAACACTGTCGAACCCGCTTCTGACCACAAAGCGATTCTACTTTCATAACGAAATATTTTCATAAAAATTTTCATCTCCTATTTTTGGAAGAACACCGAAACACCTTTTTCTTTTTCCAGCGTCACCTACAACCAGCATTAACCATCCCTGTACTGATGGACCAAGTGATACAGGCCTGGAACTCCATCTCATGAACTGACATCCAGCACCTGTACGACACAATGCATGCACGTTTGCGTGCTTGCATTCAATATTCTGGCGATTACACCGTTTATTAATGTACCACCATTTCACATTTGCAATGGCTTATCTCTCGCTTTAATTACCCTGTGATATTGCAAAGTTAATCACTCAAATAATGTTCATAGACAAATGTATTCCCGAAATTTCATTACCCTATATTACTTTTTTCTTGGTGTTGCGACTTTTTTTCGTCAGTGTAGATAGATTTTTGATGGCCGGTTTCGGCAAATCCAAATTGCCATCATCAGATCTGTAAATCATATTGACAGCATATTACAATCACAATCAGATCAGATACGATTAGGTGGGGTGCATTTTTTCATAAAATAAATACATGCAACATACTTCACGCAATTACCTCGCAGTACATCTCCATCACACGTACAGTCATGCTCAAAAGTATCCGAACGACCTTAATTGCATTTTGCCTGATTCGCATGCAACCCACATAACGCAGCTGTCTAGCAGGTCCTCTAATCGCTCCTTGGTACAGTCGTTTGACTATTGAAAATGGTTCCAACAAGTCACCACTAGAAAACACTACTCTGTATCTCAATAACACAAGATGTAAAGTAATACTACGATACTACAAATATCAGGGAACACCTTATCACAGGTAAGACTGTCCTTAAGGCTTGTAAGCTCACATTTATTACAATAAATGACATAACTGAAATGTTACCACTCTCATTATTACGTCAGATAGGTAATGCACGTAATAAGTTCGTCGTATTCATGATTTCCTCTTCAAAGTAACATACTGTACTTATTATTTAACACAAAATGACATTAAAAATTTAAATTATTCACGAGCAGCTAGTTGAGAATATGTATGAACTTCAAATGACACGACGAACCATCTCGTTCTGCATATGGATTCAAACCCAGGTCATGCAGACTAAGCAAAGATTTCGTGACTGCACTAAAACTAACAGTCATTCCTGATTAGGCATACAGAGAGTGATATACCTCGATTTTAGACAGTATCAGTTAGCAAATACCAACTTTAAATTACATAACGCAAACATTTTTAACGGGCGCGAAGTCCTACCCAGCACCTATTGTCCCTGTTAACGAACTCCGAGAGATGTTAAATATTGCTTCTTAACAAATAACTTACTTGAAGTGCCGTGAGGTAAAGCTTTGTGTTGGACAGGGATTCGAACCCACAACCTAATAAGATAGATATCGAAGCACAATCAACTGTGACATATCGCATTTTCTCGGCAGTAGCTAGATGTTTTTACTGAAATGACGAGACGAAACATTAATTTTTTCCTTCCCAGGTCTCCAACCCAGCACCTATCGCTGTTTTATTCTAGAGAAAACGAACGTTAAATATGGGTTTGTTGCACCAGCAGCGACATGTGAGCATGTTTGAACCAGAAATAATATGACGAAGAGTTCAGTGCTGACTGGGAATAGAGCTCCACACATATCGTTGTTGACTACACACAAAGAGACGTCAGCTACCGAATTTTTCTCCGCTTGCAGCTCGGAATAACATCTTGAACTTATAATGATCTCGCAAATAGTTCTGTGTCTCACTGGGAGTCAAAAACGTCAAATATCGTTAGTGTTGACAACGAATGAAAATACATTAAACATCGAAATTATTATCCACCAACAGATAGGTGATCTCATGGTAGAGCGTGATAATACATAATGAAATCTTTAGTGCCGGGCCAGGATTCGAACCCATTCACGCGCAATATGTTAAGATGTTGAGGAACCTGCAGTTTTGAACAAACAACAAATTGTAGCCGAGCTGTATTGTCACGATGTCACGAAGGGCACAAATTCCGCCTTAAGGGCGGTCTGAGTTGCATTCCCAGTTCAGAACCAATTTTATCGACATACAGAAGCTCAGATAAAAGATGGAATAAGTGTCCTGTGAGCCTACATAGCGTTTGTTTCGTCACTAGAAATAAATAACTAGTATTAGAAAGGTTAGTGGTGATAGAGTATCTACATGTCGCCACTCATGACTTTATTGCGGCTCAACCTAACATCTACTTGGTAGAGAAGGAATATCATTTTTAATGTGAATTTCAGGCCACAGTGCCATTTTATCTTCTTCAATTGGTGTAGCCAGAAAAGAACAGAATCTGTCTCTCCCTATCTAAAATCACTGACCGAAGTTGGAATCGAACCCAGACCATAGAAATACGAACCTATCATCAGCCCAACAGGCCACCAAATCCTCTTCTCAGTGGCTCATTTTTCTATCATAACGCCGTTGTGCCACACTGGCTGAGAATTCTGACACACAGGCTCCCTGTATCAATTTGCAGCATGTTCAGTAAATTCATTTACTTGGTTGACCGAATCACCATGAACTAGCTGCCTCGGCTACCCAGCGCATACATTCAACTTTATTTTGTAATCACCAAAATAAAATCGCGTAACTGCCACCAACACAGAACTGCCAACAGTTTAGGATGCAGAAATTTAAATAGGTAGTGTACCTTTCCACTTGAGCTACTCTATTGCACTATCTGTTTGTTGAAAACGTCGTGCAGTGGAAAAGAAAAGGTATAACTGTTTGTCTCTCATAAGTATTGACCTGGCCATATGCATTATCCCACAGTGCTGTAGAATGCAGAAGTTCTGGAGGAATTGTTGTTGACTTCTGAAGCTTGTTACAGCTCCGAGTCAGCCAGTAGCGTAATGGTAACTATCGCGCATGTAGACAAGATGTCGCGAGTTTGAGTACATGCACTGCTATATTTTTTAAAAAGCAATTCTGCTGTCTGCTAAAGTTATCAATCTAATGGAACTAGTAACATAATTCCCTTCACTTCTCCACCCAAAATAGTAACATGTGGAAAAAGGCTAACTTCTGCGACATTTTATTCTTTTCAGGTTTAATCGACAACCAAGCAGCAGAGGCATTTCGAAACTTTTGTATTATGTATGGGGAGAGCGCATCGTGCCAAAATACGTCGGAAAAGTATTTTCTACATTCATCGACGAGTTACTTCCTGGTGTGCACGGAATTAAGCCTCAAAGTTCACTCGATTGTACCTGTCATTTCCATTGAATAATCTGAGTTATTATCGCTTGAGGTGTAACAAAAGATTGTAAATTTACGGTTTTCAGCCCAGGAAAGTCGTTGCACGTGGAAATCGCAACTAATCTCGTCCTTCAAACAGCGGTTTACGAGTCCTAGCCGCTATTGTTCTCGTAAGAGGGAACTAGTAAACATACTTCTTCGCCAACTGTGTGGTAACGTGCTGACCTGTGAAAAAGCGACTTTTATGGTTCGCAGTTCCAGTCTCACTCAGTGTACCGTTTTTATCCCTTCTGTGAAAGAGCTATAAACAATCAGATCCAACATCGATAAGGAAATCGCAAGAAAATACTTTCGGCTCATAGTGCAATGGTGAAAAACTTACAATGCTGCACAACAGGTAACGCCTCTTGCCGCTGCTGACAAGAAAATTTTGGGTTTCTAGGAATACATAACTCTATTTATGAAATGCCACATTTGCATACCTCTTGAGTATAACACAGCAAACCAATTAAACACAGACCCAATCAAAATCTAAGTGAGCAGTATTTTACCAATTTGTGACGATAGAGGCACGCTTGTGTACAGATACTCAGTTTTATTAAAACAGACTTTCATCGTAAGCTTAGTGTGGGTAGTTTTATTACATTTCTTATAATACTGCTCACAATTTTCGTAAGGTTTCCTTTAGTGTTGTTAAAACAATAGTAAACATGAGAGAGAAATTAATCATCAACGATATAAGCGACTTCTCTGATGTTATCTATAACACTCTACACTCTACACCCTACCATCTGGTGAGCAAGATGTATGAGACAGGCGAAATACCCTCAGACTTCAAGAAGAATATAATAATTCCAATCCCAAAGAAAGCAGGCGTTGACAGATGTGAAAATTACCGAACTATCAGTTTAATAAGTCACAGCTGCAAAATACTAACCCGAATTCTTTACAGACGAATGGAAAAACTGGTAGAAGTCGACCTCGGCGAAGATCAGTTTGGATTCCGCAGAAATGTTGGAACACGTGAGGCAATAGTGACCCTACGACTTATCTTAGAAAATAGATTAAGGAAAGGCAAACCTATATTTCTAGCATTTGTGGACTTAGAGAAAGCTTTTGACAATGTTGACTGGAATACTCTCTATCAAATTCTAAAGGTGGCAGGGCTCAAATACATGGAGCGAAAGACTATTTACAATTTGTACATTAATCAGATGGCAGTTATAAGAGTCGAGGGGCATGAAAGGGAAGCAGTGGTTGGGAAGGGAGTGAGACAGGGTTGTAGCCTCTCCTCGATGTTATTCAATCTGTATATTGAGCAAGCAGTAAAGGAACAAAAGAAAAATTCGGAGTAGGTATTAAAGTCCTTGGAGAAGAAACAAAAACGTTGAGGTTCGCCTATAACATTGTAATTCTGTCAGAGACAGCAAAGGACTTGGAAGAGCAGTTGAACGGAATGGACAGTGTCTCGAAAGGAGGATATAAGATGAACATCAACAAAAGCAGCCGGCCGCGGTGGTCTAGCGGTTGTAGGCGCTCAGTCCGGAGCCGCGCGACTGCTACGGTCGCAGATTCGAATCCTGTCTCGGGCATGGATGTGTGTGATGTGCTTAGGTTAGTTAGATTTAAGTAGTTCTAAGTTCTAGGGGAGCAAAACGAGGATAATGGAATGTAGTCGAATTAAGTCGTGTGATGCTGAGGGAATTAGATTAAGAAATGAGACACTTAAAGTAGTAAAGGAGTTTTGCTATTTGAGGAGCAAAATAACTGATAATGGTCGAAGTAGAGAGGATATAAAATGTAGATTGTCAATGGCAAGGAAAGCGTTTCTGAAGAAGAAAAAATTTGTTAACATCGAGTATAGATTTAAATTTCAGGAAGTCGTTTCTGAAAGTATTTGTATGGAGTGTAGCCATGTATGGAAGTGAAACATGGACGATAACTAGTTTGGGCAAGAAGAGAATAGAAGCTTTCGAAATGTGGTGCTACAGAAGAATGCTGAAGATTAGATGAGTAGATCACATAACTAATGAGGAGGTATTGATTAGAATTGGGGAGAAGAGGAGTTTGTGGCACAACCTGACAAGAAGAAGGGACTGGTTAGTAGGACATGTTCTGAGGCATCAAGGAATCACAAATTTAGTACTGGAGGGCAGAGTGGAGGGTAAAAATCGTAGAGGGAGACCAAGAGATGAATACACTAAGCAGATTGAGAAGGATGTAGGTTGCAGTAAGTACTGGGAGATGAAGAAGCTTGCACAGGATAGAATAGCGTGGAGAGCTGCATCAAACCAGTCTCGGGACTGAAGACAACAACAACAACAATCTATAACAATCTGAAAATGCACATGCAGTTTATTCACTACATGCATGTACAAAACGTGTTCTGAGTTAAAGCTCTCAAACAAGGTTTGAAGAAGATTAAAATGCCACTACCAGACGTATTTGGCACGGTGCGCTCTCCCCATACATAATACATAAGTTTCGAGATGCATCTACTGTCTGGCTGTCTGTTAAACCTGAAATGAACAACATTTCGCAGAACTTAGCCCTTTTTTCACATACTACTATTTTGGGTTGAGAAGTGAAGGGAATTAGGTTACAATTTCCGTTAGATTGATAACTTTAGCAGATATTTGCGAACTGATACTGTCTAAAATCGAGGTATATCACTCTCTGTATGCCTAATCAGGAATGACTGTTAGTTTCAGTTCAGTCACGAAATCTTTGCTTTGTCTGCATGACCTGGGTTTGAATCCATACGCAGAACGAGATGGTTCGTCGTGTCATTTGAAGTTCATACGTATGCTCAACTAGCTGCTCGTGAATAACTTAAATTTTTAATGTCATTTTGTGTTAAATAATAATAATAAGTGCGGTATGTTACTTTGAAGAGGAAATCATGAATACGACGAACTTATTATGTGCATTACCTGTCTGACGTAATAATGAGAGTGGTGACATTTAAGTTATGTCATTTATTGTAATAAATGTGAGCTTACAAGCCTTAAGGACAGTCTTACCTGTGATAAGGTGTTCCCTGATATTTGTAGTATCGTAGTATTACTTTACATCTTGAGTTATTGCGATACAGTGTAGTGTTTTCTGGTGGTGACTTGTTGGAACCATTTTCAATGGTCAAACGACTGTACTAAGGAGCGATTAGAGGACCTGCTAGACCGCTGCGTTATGTGGGTTGCATGCGAATCAGGCGAAATGCAATTCAGGTCGTTCGGATACTTTTGAGCATGACTGTACAGACAACAATTGTCGGCGCAGTTGTTAGATCGGTTACTGCTGCTATAATGGCAGGTTACCAAGATTTAAGTGAGGTTAACAGTTGGCGTTTGGCCTACAGCGTACCTGAGGCACCAGTATCTGTAGTCCTCTCCTTACCGGCAATGAATGTCCTCTGCAGCAGTGGCATCCTAGTTCCGTCAACCTTGAGTGACTATTTCATTTAATAAGGAGACACTCACAGTGCTAACGACTAGGGAAAGGCTCTCCGACGATAGTACGACAGGCCCGTACACTGGGGTACAAAACTTAAGGACGAAAGTGACTTTTGCGTGATGTGTCACGTCCAAGTAACATATCTCGATGAAATTTGGACCGTAGTTAGGCAGAACTGCTACAGTATAGTACAGAAGGTAACTGAACGAAATACGAAATGAGACGAGCAGAAACGACACTTTTGTTCAAAGACAATAATTACGCTGAAGTCTCCGCGACTAATGATAGTTCCTTGAACGTAACGAAAGGAAGGACTTGGTTCTTAGCACTCCCGGCAATGCATGCTCTGCAACATGCACCCATGCTGATCCCAAGGTTGGTAGGGAGTCCTTGTGGTAGGACATTCCATTCCTTCGCCATCGTCGTTAATATCTGCTGGATGGCCGTTGGTGTATGTGGACGAGCTGCTATACCTCTCCCCAACTCATCCCATATGTCCATGACGGGAATGATGTCGACGGAACTTCTACATCTACATCCGTACTCCGCAAGCCACCTGACGGTGTGTGGCGGAGGGTACTTTGAGTGCCTCTATCGGTTCTTCCCTCTATTCCAGTCTCGTATTGTTCGTGGAAAGAAAGATTGCCGGTATGCCTCTGTGTGGGCTCTAACCTCTCTGATTTTATCCTCATGGTCTCTTCGCGAGATATACGTAGGAGGGAGCTATATACACTCCTGGAAATTGAAATAAGAACGTGAATTCATTGTCCCAGGAAGGGGAAACTTTATTGACACATTCCTGGGGTCAGATACATCACATGATCACACTGACAGAACCACAGGCACATAGACACAGGCAACAGAGCATGCACAATGTCGGCACTAGTACAGTGTATATCCACCTTTCGCAGCAATGCAGGCTGCTATTCTCCCATGGAGACGATCGTAGAGATGCTGGATGTAGTCCAGTGGAACGGCTTGCCATGCCATTTCCACCTGGCGCCTCAGTTGGACCAGCGTTCGTGCTGGACGTGCAGACCGCGTGAGACGACGCTTCATCCAGTCCCAAACATGCTCAATGGGGGACAGATCCGGAGATCTTGCTGGCCAGGGTAGTTGACTTACACCTTCTAGAGCACGTTGGGTGGCACGGGATACATGCGGACGTGCATTGTCCTGTTGGAACAGCAAGTTCCCTTGCCGGTCTAGGAATGGTAGAACGATGGGTTCGATGACGGTTTGGATGTACCGTGCACTATTCAGTGTCCCCTCGACGATCACCAGTGGTGTACGGCCAGTGTAGGAGATCGCTCCCCACACCATGATGCCGGGTGTTGGCCCTGTGTGCCTCGGTCGTATGCAGTCCTGATTGTGGCGCTCACCTGCACGGCGCCAAACACGCATACGACCATCATTGGCACCAAGGCAGAAGCGACTCTCATCGCTGAAGACGACACGTCTCCATTCGTCCCTCCATTCACGCCTGTCGCGACACCACTGGAGGCGGGCTGCACGATGTTGGGGCGTGAGCGGAAGACGGCCTAACGGTGTGCGGGACCGTAGCCCAGCTTCATGGAGACCGTTGCGAATGGTCCTCGCCGATACCCCAGGAGCAACAGTGTCCCTAATTTGCTGGAAAGTGGCTGTGCGGTCCCCTACGGCACTGCGTAGGATCCTACGGTCTTGGCGTGCATCCGTGCGTCGCTGCGGTCCGGTCCCAGGTCGACGGGCACGTGCACCTTCCGCCGACCACTGGCGACAACATCGATGTACTGTGGAGACCTCACGCCCCACGTGTTGAGCAATTCGGCGGTACGTCCACCCGGCCTCCCGCATGCCCACTATACGCCCTCGCTCAAAGTCCGTCAACTGCACATACGGTTCACGTCCCCGCTGTCGCGGCATGCTACCAGTGTTAAAGACTGCGATGGAGCTCCGTATGCCACGGCAAACTGGCTGACACTGACGGCGGCGGTACACAAATGCTGCGCAGCTAGCGCCATTCGACGGCCAACACCGCGGTTCCTGGTGTGTCCGCTGTGTCGTGCGTGTGATCATTGCTTGTACAGCCCTCTCGCAGTGTCCGGAGCAAGTATGGTGGGTCTGACACACCGGTGTCAATGTGTTCTTTTTCCATTTCCAGGAGTGTACTACTTTAAGGATGTTCTCGAAACATCAACAAAAACCCGTACCGAGCTACTGAGCATCTCTGTTGCAGAGTCTTCCACTGGAGTTTATCTATCATCTCCGTAACGCTTTCGCGATGTAACGAAAGCGCGCTGCTCTCCGTTGGATCTTCTCTCTCTCTTCTATCAACCCTATCTGGTTCGGATCCCACACCGGTGAGCAGCATTCAAGCAGTGGACGAACAAGTGTACTGTAACATACTTCCTTTGATTTCGGACTGCATTTCCTTAGGATTCTTCCAATGTATCTCAGTCTAGCATCTGCTTAACCTACGATTAATTTTAAATGGTCATTCCACTTTAAATCACTCCTAATGCCTACTCCCAGATAATTTATGGAATTAACTGCTTCCAGTTGCCGACCTGCTATATTGTAGCTAAATGGCAATAACAGCGGTCCAAGACATCATGTCAGACGGAGGAAGTGAGTCACTTATTCGGGAAATGTGAGATATCAGACGCTCAGTTTGTAACTGCCTATTTCCTGTGTGCAAGGATCGCTTATTTGACTTGCTGGAAGAGGGCGCTCCAGAAAGCCTGCTGGCCAAGAGACAGGTTATGGTCTTGAGAGAACGTTCGAAACGCAGCGACAGCAACTGGATAACAACACATACGAGGCATGAAGGCTATAAATTTTTCAAGAATGCGTTTGCGATTGCTCACTGGCTACTGCTCAGGTTGTCTACTGGTCAGGTTTAACTGTTTAATTGGAAATGCCATAAATGAAATTCCTATAATAAGCACATGTTTCTTGCTAAAATCGCATATCTTCGTCATAGTAAATTATATCTCGACACCTTTTGGAATGCAGATTAATGCCAAAAAATTACCTGCCGTAAGTCTGTGCAGTTTTCTGATAATGGATCATCTCTCGTGTCTATTTACCTGTGGCGTAATGGTTTGTGGAATAGAGTGGAAACCTGAAAATGCATAGTTTCTTTACCGTTTCGACGAACGAATTCACTAGAATGAAAACGACTGCGAAATTTAGGAGAATGTTTATCAGATTATATAATCGAGTGTAACAGTAAAGAAATAACAGGCTGGCTACTTTGAAATTCAGTTATTTTTCTTCTTCGGAAAGTAGCGATAGATACGTTCTCTTATCTCAGAAAAATTATACAACTTCCAAAAACACGGCTGGTCCCGGAGGAGGTTCGAGTCCTCCCTCGGGCATGGGTATGTGTGTTTGTCCTTAGGATAATTTAGGTTAAGTAGTGTGTAAGCTTAGGGACTGATGACCTTTACAGTTAAGTCCCATAAGATTTCACACACATTTGAACATTTTTGAACCAAAAACATGGTAAACACACACATGTTGAACACAAAATGTAAAGTGCAAGTGGTGCAAGTGGTGTGTTGAAACAAATGCCGGAAATCGTCCATGGAGACTAATGAACACATCTCCAGAACCACATACATGATCTAACAGCGCTAGGTATCGCCAGTGAAGATGCTTCACAAATAAAAGAAGCTAAACGTGAATGTCAATAAATAAACTGCCTTCAATTAGTTGGATAAACGGAACATACCTCCATAAATACTAAAATATAGTTTCAGAGAGTGATTAAAAAAAAAAGAAAACTCACCCCTTGTTTACTTTTCTCTTATACCATTACCCCAAAACCTATGAAGTAAATTCATTTTAAGCCCTCTGAATGAAATCGTGACATACTTCTCTTTCACGTCTTTTGCGTTAAAAAATAAGCAAAATAACATAAAAGACGACTATGTCGTAATTTCACTTATATTAGGGTGAGAAGAAAGAGCTTTTTTTTTGCACTTACTCCCTCCTCCCTATTCCTTCATAACTCCCCCCCCCCTTCCTCTTTCCCAGCTCTCTCTCTTCTGTCTGTATCCTTTCCCCAATCCTCCAGCGCGCGCGCGCACACACACACGCACGCGCGCGCACACACACACACACACACACACGCAAACACACACAAGAGATACGAAGGTATAAGAGAGGTCTTAGCATCCAGAGAGATACAAGACACAGTGATTAGTTGACACATCGGTTTCTCAAGAGATTTATGGGAATTGGAGCATTCTGGTAATTTTCAGTTCGTTCAAAGAAGAGGAAACATGCAGAGGCAGTGTAACAGTCCTTAAACCAGTTTCGAAGCAACAGGTAACACAGCCATCGCTTCCAACTGCTGCCACATTACCACTGAACTATCAAACCACTACCGTGATCTCTGTTCTTTTGTTGTCATAGTGTTGACTAGCGTGGATAATTCGTGACGTGAAACACGAGATTAGTTCAGTTTTCTACACGGAATGGTCTCCCTGAACTCAACATCATTAATTTAATAACCTGATGTCACACCTTACGCAAAATTACACACATTATTTAACGGAAATGAGTAGAAAATATCAATTGAATTTAGCTGAAGAATTCTGTGCCACTTCAGGAAGTAAATCGAATATCACAGAGCCACAAAGATGTTCTGAAATTCTGTCTATTAAACTAGACAAAGGAAGAAACGTTTCCACAACCGATGCATTTATTGTGCGGGCTTGTAAGTAATGAGTGCAGCTCGCGTGTTAAAGATGTGGTCACTGAGTTTACCTAGGACCGAAATACGAAACGTACAAGCCAGTGGCTTTTAATTCGATTTCTGAAAGTAGACTTAGAGTTAGGGTGTAGATACTGACAACACTCAGATGCACTGACAACAAGCTGAATAGCATAAATCAATAGCTGTCATAACAACTATTGTTTTCTCAAGCGTACTGCAAACTGAAAAGCTCATTCACCAGGCGTAATTTATGGATAATAACTTCTACCCTCAACGATCGCAAAACAGTTTATGAAAATTAAAACCTTCTGATGAATGAGCTATTCAATTTGCAGTTCGCTTATTACTGAGAGACCCCGAAATAGCGAAAAGGGTTTCACCTAGCTGAGCGTAGAGCACGTTTTCAAATCAGTGCCTCGTAGATGGTGCAATTTGATATTGTTTATAGCCTGATGGCTTCACACCAACGATTTCTCTAGACTGTCACAATATGTGTATGAGATCGTCGAGAAATAATTGATAGAACAGACTGCCACGCTATGTGATAATTAGCAAATAAGGTAGTGTTCATTTTTTAATGTCAGTCCTTGAAGCGTGCCGATAAGCAGAATCCCATGCATTACGCTGTATTTCCAGATGATTAGCTTATGGAAGCGGTAGAATATCCAGAAGATTATCAACTTTATTTGTGAATAAACTGCTATATTTATAGTATTATTTAGCATTTACTTCATTATATTTGTTACTAGTCAACATCAAGTACTTTTATGGTCTGTTGTGTCCTGCTGTGTACATTGTATGTGTGGGATCCGGTTTCACTTTGCAGCGGAGGGTGCACTGAACTGCAACTTGTTCGCAAATTACAACTGTGTGGCAACTGGTGTTCGAACCCACAATCTTTGTACTACGAGTGCAAATACTTTTACCGACTGAGCTATCCAGTCAAGAATTAAGACTCACCCTCAGAATCTTGCTTTCACCAGTACCTCTGCAGCGAGAGGTTCGAGTCCTTGTTTTAATCTGCTCTTCATGTTCTTACACATTTATTTATTCGGATGCAACAATTGTGTAATAAGATGCTAGGCACACAGTAAGTTCTCGCTCTAGCCGACCCACAAATTGACGTTGTCGAACTATACTGACAAATTCAAAGCATTGATTCGGGACTTTGTGCGAATTCGATCGTCCTCGTTGACGACAAATCTTCCCGCAAAAAGGAAACGTCTGGTTGCGATTACTGATTCGCCACAGCGTTTTGATCTCTCAGCAAGTTCATGGACAATGTACGAGGGTGAGTCAAATGAAAACCTTAAATTTGTAATAACAAATCGAAATTTCGCGCCGTTATCCTGTAAGTTGGTAAGTGTGCTATAAAGAGCGTGCCTGTAGGTGGCAGCATAGTGCAGATGCACACATACTGTCGCAGTATCAATATAAAGATGGCCGCCCCCAATTGCGACTTGCACCAGGGAAGAATAGAGTTCTATTATTCGGTTTTTGCGTGGTGAAGGTGTGATACCTATTGAAATTCATCGACGAATGAAGGTTCAGTACTGTGAAGCATGTTTGTCACAGCAGCAAATCTACGAATGGAGTAGTAAGTTCGCAAATGGTGTGACTTCAGTGGAAGATGCTCCTCGTCCAGGTCAGACACGAGTTGTGACTCCACAGAACATTGCAGCTGTTGAAGCCACGGTGAAGGAAAACCGCCGAGTGAACTGAATGACATTGCAACATGTTTGCAGATTAGTTCAAATGGTTCAAATGGCTCTGAGCACTATGGGACTCAACATCTGTGGTCATCAGTCCCCTAGAACTTAGAACTACTTAAACCTAACTAACCTAAGGACACCACACACATCCATGCCCGAGGCAGGATTCGAACCTGCGACCGTAGCAGACGCGCGGTTCCGGACTGAGCGCCTAGAACCGCGAGACCACCGCGGCCGGCTTACAGATTAGTCATGGGTCAGCACACCACATTGTGTATGATGTGCTCCAGTTTCACAAAGTGTCTGCAAGATGGGTGCCACAGCAGCTGACTCCTGAAATGAGAGAACGACGTGTTGATGCTTGTGAAGAACTTCTTCGGCGCTTTGAACGAGAAGGTGGTGGCTTCCTTGCAAGATTCGTTACTGGGGACGAAACCTGGGTTCACTTCCACCAACCGGAAACGAAGAGAGCGAGCAAGGAATGGCGCCATTCCTCATCAATAAGTGATTTCCATATGTTTGGACCATTCAAAGACGCAATGGGAGGAAAGAAGTTCCGTTCTGATGAAGAGGTACGCCACGCGGTGCATGAGTGTTTGTGCGGACTACCAAAAGAATTTTTTTCTAAAGCAATTTATGCACATTGTAAGCGCTGGAGGACTTGCATTGAGCGTGGGGGAGATTATGTTGAAAAGTGATACAGATTTCTACCACTTCTGCACAATAAATAATATTTAAAAAATATTTAAGGTTTTCATTTGACTCACCCTCGTATATTAATTTAGTGAAGGGAGCGATCGCTGTGTAATACTATAATGGGCAATCAATACATTTCCGTTTGGAGGCGTTGCAGCAGCGTATATGCAACGTAGCATCACTCTGGTGCGGCTGTATAGGCACCAACATGTAGGCAAGGAATTAGTGTGGCATTCGCCTCTTTCAATCGTGCGTGCGGTAAATGCGCAAACGTGCACTATGGCGATGTTATTTCCAAACACCTCCCAACAGGACCAACGTGCTGTTTCCTTTCTTGGCTGCCGAAGAACAAACTCCAGTGGACATTCGTCGGAGAACGAAGAATGTGTACGGGACAGCACATCTGCTAAAATCTACCATTGCGGAATGGTGCGCCAAGTTCGCGCTGGTCGCGATTGGACACAAGACGTAGGTCGATGTCGCAACGCAGAAGTCAACGCTAACGTAAATGGGAGACAGTCCAGCACCCGCCCTGTAATCCTGATCCCTCCTCATGCGATTATCATGAATTCGGTCCCTTTAAAGAGGCCTTTGAAGGGTCGTCGAGGACGAGAATGTGCAGCAAGAGGCAGTTACGGACTCCTTCACCCAGCAGGACACGATGTTTCACCAAAAGGGTAATTTGAACCTGGTGCGTCGGTGGGTGATTGCTTCAACGCTCACGGCGATTTTGCCTAATTGGCATGCCAATTCTGGACTGTACGGCCTTCGAAGGAAAACTTACTGATCGTTTCTTTACGTATCTTGAAAATAAATTGTTGATTGCATGAATACGACAGTAAATTTGCGAAGTAAGTAAGATGACTCGTCTCGTGAACGATGAGGTGTTAAAAGACGGAGCATGATTCCACTGAATCACACTTTGACGTCTGTCTTTGCTTCAGTTGCTTATCTTTATTCGTACCACTTAAAATCCCTCTGCACGCGTACTCCCAGATATTTGATGGATGTGAATGTTTCCAGCGATAGTTCACTAATTATGTAATCATACAATAACGGATGTTTCTGCTTGCGTATGCGTAATACGTTGCATTTATTTCAGTTGGGCGTTAATGACAATTCCTGCAACCTGCACGGCTTCCTGCATGTCGCTACAGCGTTACGAGTTCTCCGTACACAACAACATCATTCGAGGAGAGCCTCGTCGTGCTCCCACAATTATTCATTGGATCGACTACATATTTTGTTAGAAGTAGAGGTGCGAACGAAGCTATTTTTACAACTGAAGATTTATCTCCGTAATGAATGACATGCTGTACATTCTGCTCTCAAAACTGATCTTATGTACCATACACTCGTATTTTGTTCATTTTGCGGCAATGCCGAATTGTAGAAACAGATCGCGATCGCTGTTTGCGGTATGCATTTTGACTAGTACAGAGGAGATTCTCAGCCCTCAGAAAGCTCATAAAACGTGTTCGAAAATTCCGCAAACAACTGTCAGCGATATAGTCTTATAGCTGTGTAAATCTATCCTACGATCCTTCTTGAAAACGGGAATGATGTCTGCAATTTTGCAACCTCTAGAAGCGGCTTCACTCCTGAAGCGATTTGCGGTACACTACTGATAGAAGAAGAGCAAGTTCTTTCGTATACTCTACGTAGAATCGTAGAGGCATCCCATGAGGCCCAGTCGCCTTTCCTCTGTAAAGTGATTTTGTATCTGGAGGTCACTTATTTCTGTAACTGCCATGTCGATCTTTGTCCGTCGCTTCGCTCGATGTGATTATTTCGGAGGCACGAACTGCGCACTGCCGTCATCTGCGATCTACGCACGTGACTGGGCCGCGAAATAGACAACAAAGGGAGTGAGGGATGCGATGGCGGCCGCTGCAGCTGGCGGGCCGCCACGAAACGAAGCCAGGGCCAGGTGCGTCGCTGCGAATGCGTCGCGGGACGCTGGGGCCGTCGACCTGCGCACGCACAACAAAGGAAGCGCGTTGGCTGCTGACCAGCGGTGGGAAGCGAACCTCGATCCTCAGCGTTCAGGGCGCTGCTCGTCAGTCTTGCGGGGAACGGCGTAACTACATCCACGACTATACTCCACAACCTTCCTCACTGTGCAGGACGGACGACACTTCTGGAATCACTATCTTTTTCCCCTACCATGTCCCATTCAAGAACCACTATCAGACTTCAGTGTGCGCTATAAATTCTTTCATTTTATCGCCGTGGTAAATTCGAGAAATGTAACTGGGAGAATGTAATATTTTGCTCGACCTTTCCTGGAAATTTCAACAGTAAACCTCTCTGTGAAGCACAACACTTCTCTTGCAGCCTCTGCCACTGCCTTTTGTTTGCCATCTCCGTGAAGCTCCTGTGCCGACTAAACGACACCATGTCGAAAAGCGCCCTCTTCGCCTTTGTGAGGGTCCCAGACTGGTGAGCAACACTTACAGATCATTCTAATAAATGTTTTGTAAGTCACTTCTTTTGTGGATGAATTATATTTCTTGAAGATTATTCCAATTAATCTTAATCCCCACAACCTAGCTTCTCATGTCATAGATACCAACTATTTCCTTCACTGAATCTCCAGCCCCCCTACCCCCACCCATCATTTTACCTCCTGAATCCCTACTCGTCACTGTTGTCACCACCTCCCTCTACACCAGTATTCCTTGTGCCCAAGATCCTTCAGAATCCAAACCCATTTCCTCATTCCTCACACACCTTACTAAACTTCTCCTATCCCACGACTACTTCTCCTTTAGAGGGAAGGTATGCGAACAAATCCACAGCACAGCCATGGGCACCTGAATGGCACCCTCCTATGCCAACCTGTTTATGGGCCATCTAGAGGTAACCTTCGTAGCCTCCCAATACGCAAAAACCTAGCATGGTCCAGGTTCATTGATGATACCTTCACGATCTGGACTCATGACCAAGATACCATATCCCCATTCCTACACAACCTCAACGCCTTCTCTCCCAGACACTTCATCTGGTCCTCCTCAACCCAGTGTACCACATTTATAGACATTGATCTCCTCTCTTATAGCTGCATCCGCACCTCTGTCCACATTAAACTCACTAACAGCCAACAGTATCTTCATTTTGACAGCTGTCTTCCCTTTCACACCAAAAAAAACCTCCCATGCAGTGTGGTTAGCTGGGGACAGCATATCTCCAGTGACTAGAACTCCCTTTCCCGGTATGCTGAGCCGGCCGGAGTGGCCGAGCGGTTCTAGGCGCTACAGTTTGGAACCACGCGACCGCTACGGTCGCAGGTTCGAATTCTGCCTCGGGCATGGATGTGTGGGATGTCCTTAGGTTAGTTAGGTTTAAGTAATTCTAAGTTCTAGGGGACTGATGACCTCAGAAGTTAAGTCCCATAGTGCTCAGAGCCATTTTGAACCGGTATGCTGAGGGTCTCACAGACAGCCATTCTCCCCGACACCTAATCTTCAAACAGATCTCCCAAGCCATTTCCCATCATACCCCAGTCTTCCCACCACCTCCAAGAACCAGCCACAAAGAAGTGCCCCCTTTGTCACCCAGTACCACCCTAGACTGGAACATCTGAGCCACATCCTTCGCCAGGGCTTTGATTATCTGTCATCGGGTCCTGAAATGGACATCCTACCTGAGATCCTTCACACTCCTCCTTAAGTGGTGTTCTGTCGCCCACCCAATCTCCACAACATCCTAGTCCACCCCTATGCCACTCCTAATCCCAATCCCTTGCCAGAAGAAGCAGATCCCTGTGGAAGACCTACATGCAACACCTGCCCAATCCATTCACCCAGAACTCCTTATTCCAGTCCTGTCGCAGGTTTATCCCACGTGGCAGGGGCTGGGCCATCTGTGAGAACAGCCATGTCATACACTGTCTCTGCTGCTATCATTGCACAGCTTTTTATATTGGTATGACTACCAACCAGCTATCCACTAGGGTGAATGGCCACTGTCAAACTGTGGCCAAAAGGAAGGTAGACCATCCTGTGGCATAACATGCAGCTGAACATAACGTCCTTGGTTTCAATGGCTGCTTCGCTACCCTCCTGCCCACCACCAACTTTTCTAAGCTGCACAGAGTTATTCTTACAACACATTTACCCTACCATAACTACGAGGGTAATCCCAAAAGTAAGGTCTCCTCTTTTTTTATAAGTACAGAACTCTGTCTGTGTGGCAGTTGGTCACACAGTTATCAAGAGTGCTTCATGCGCTGTGTGTAAACCTGCGCACGCCGCGCTGACGCACTCAGTCTGGCTTGGCAGCCGTTAAGAATGGAGCTCCTTTTGGATGTTACCACCAAGTGCGAATTTCGCGCAGTTATTCGGTTTTTGAATGCAAAGGGCACTGCGCCGATTGAAATCCATCGCCAATTGACGGAAGCGTATGGTGAGTCGTGCATGGATGTCAAAAATATTCGTGAGTTTGTAGCTGGTCGGACCGAAATTCACGACGAACAAAGGAGCGGGAGACCGTCAATTTCTGAGGATACAGTGTTGAAGGCTGAGCAAAGCATGGGTGAAGATCGGCGGATCACCATGGATGATCTCTGTACGTTGGTTCCTGAGGTTTCCCGAGGCACCACTCACAGAATTTTAACGGAAACATTGAACTAACCGGAAGGTGTGCAAAAGATGGGTGCCACGCATGCTGACTGAGGACTACACGCGGCAACGAGTTGATGCTTCCCGCGCATTTCTTCACCGCCTTGCAGCTGAACAGGACAACTTTCTGGACTCAGTTGTCACGGGTGGCGGAACCTGGGCATACCACTTTACACCTGAGACCAAGCAACAATCACGCCAGAGGCGGAATCCTTCTTAGCCAAAGCCGCGGAAATTCAAACGAACACAGTCTGCCGGTAAAGTCATGACAACCGTTCTTTGGGATCGGAAAAGGGTATTGTTGGTCGACTTTATGCCCACTGATACCACAATTAACGCTGACAGATACTGTGAGACTCTGAAAAAACTCAAACGGGCAATTCAGAACCTGAGAAGAGGAATGTTGAGCAAGGGCGTACACATTCTCCATAACAACGTTCGCCCACACATCGCTCGCCAAACCGTTGCTCTCTTGCAACAGTTTCAGTGGAACATAATCACCCACCCACCCTATAGCCCTGACTTAGCGCCCAGTGACTGTCACCTGTTCCGTAAGTTGAAAGAACATTTGTTCGGAAAGCGATTCGGCTCCGACGACGAGGTGAAAGAAGAGGTTCATAACTTTCTGAACAACATGGCGACGAGCTGGTATGACATGGGCATACAAACACTGCCACAGCGTCTACAAAAATGCATCGACAGAAATGGTGATTATGTCGAAAAATAGCTAAATGTTCAAGCAGTAAACTAATGTAAACCATTGTAGAAAAAAAACAAGTCTATGTACTTATAAGAAAGTACGAGGCCTTACTTTTGGGATTACCCTCGTATCCTGGCCTCAACCTACAGTAACATAGTGCCCCACACCCTCCCAACAGTTTCAAACCTTCTGCCCTATCACCTCTTCCCCATTCTCATCTCCTACACTCCTTGTTTGTCACCCTCTGCCACCGCAACTGCCCAGCTTTCCGCACTTCCCTCCTTTTTCACTATATTTTGCCCACCTCCCTGCACATAACCTGAAGCTACGACCCTTGCCATTCTATTCCCTCTACACTCCGCCAGATAGCGCTCCTTCGTTCCTCACCGGTACGCTTTTATCCCTTCCCCATCCACTACCGCACCCCCACCCCCAGCTTGCTCTACCATCCCACGTGACAGTTGCATTCTAGTCCGAGCTGATGGAGTTGGAGGTCATGTGTGCGTGACGCGTGCTTGCTTGTGTGAATGAGTGATGTGTGTTTCTCTTTCTCCTACGAAGGCTGTGTCTTTTAATTGTGCCTGCCTGCATCTTAGCATGTTATCTTAACAGTAAGTAGCAATCTATCTTTTCCTACATTGTTGTTACCATGGTAACTGGTTTTCACACAACTGAGTAGCTCAAGTACAAGGCGTATAAGTGACTTTGCACAATAAAATGATCGAAATGCACACTGTGATGCTAAAGTGTGGATTTCTGTTCTGAACAGAAGCAGTACAAGCGATTTTCTGCGTATCACCACACTGTGTGATCATGAAGTTTAAGCTCTAAGTCAATGCCTGGACTGCATTTAGACTAGAACTAGTATAAGTGAAATGGTGGACAGAAGATTCAGATAAGTATGTTTTTGAAAGCACAGCAATAGGCTAACGTGAGCGCTTTTAAAAGTACTTACATTAACATTTAATGCATGTTTAAAGAAAACATATTTTGAGATGTTGCTTGTACATCTTGAGGCAAAGTCAGATACTGACACAACAGATCACAAGGTCCTTCAACCTTGCCATACATTGCGATTAAGATTTTAGTCTCTCTGAAAAGACAAGGAGACACTTACCCAAGATAGGGTGGAAGCAGTGAAGCAGAAATTTTTCCGTGGTGGAGCTGAAAACAAAAACCTTTCGCTCAGTTAAAGCCGTGTGTTCTGTAGCAAAAGATAAAGTTGCTAAAGTCACAGAAGGAAGCAAAATACAACGGAAGAATAACAAGTGGATCTGAATCAGCAAAGAAAATCCTCTGACAACTCTAACAATACAGTTGAAGTATTCACTAGTTCGTGATCTTGAGTTTCTAGAAGCGGATTTTAGGAGGCTCAATACTGATCCCCCATCAATGCCTCTTCTGCAGACTTTGAATCAAGATGAATTTGAAATACAATTTGAGAAATGGAAAAATCTTCAGGAGGTGAAGAACTACATTCCTCCATTTTAGCATGAGTTCTGTAATAATGTATCCAATTCCCAGATAGCGATTTCCAGGACTGTAAGAAGAGAAAAAATTTATGAACGGGTCCAAATACAGACTGAACAGCTAAAAACCAAGATTGCTAATCATTTGACCAACGGGTTGCGGGCTGATCTAGAAACCACAACAAGCGAAATTGCAGCCTTGAAACGCGCCATTAGAGGTATTTCTGAATCTGTAGAGAAACTGACTGAAAACCTTAGTACTTTGCAACTAGAGCAAGAAACGTCGAAATCCACCCCTCAACAGGTAGTAACCTAACTAGAACATCTCTACATTGGCCATGAAATGAAATTAGATGAATTTTTAAAGGAAAAGGATGAACAGATTACTGGAAGATTGGAATCAGAGTTACGGAAAGCAGTGAAGCAAACTATTACCGAAGTGTATACCGAAAAGAGCACTTCAACACAAGCTGTTAGAGATGAATTAGGACACATATAAAAGATTTGCATAAACGGCAGGAAATGGTCCAAACTCATCTTAATCATCAGCTATGTTAACTAGAAAAGAACTAAACATAGTACCGAGGCAGGTTAGGAATGACACAACCCGGCGGCTCAGGTAGATAAGACTTGCGATATTTATCATAGTCCAGTATCCAATGAAAATACTTACGTGTATGAAATGCATTATAGTAATCTATCGTCACATCTACGATTAGGAGTATGGGAGCAGAGCTAACTTTTTCTATTACTCTACCAGACAAAAGTCTACTCAAGGACAAACGATTTCGCAAGTTCACCGTCATGACATGCAGCAATAATGACAATGACAAAACACAGCAGTTGTGATGCAAGTTATTTCTTGCAGCTGCATGTAAAGTTTTACTGGCGCACTACGTCACAAGACGAAAACGCAGAGACTGTGACGCAAGCGATCACGGGTCCGCTACCTTATTCTCGACACACAGAGAGCAGCCTTCATTGTATGAATAGAACAAGATTGACGTAAAACCTAACGGCTACCGTCCTCCAATTATGATACAAAACACTGAACATGACATACTACACATGCTGTAACACATTTGACAAACAACGAACCACGAGAATTGGTGGGAGAAATTTAAATCCAAAGTAGTTATTTAATGGTATATCCAATCAGCAAAAGGGTTCTCTACGCACACCGAGATTTTAAGAAATATTTTCATCCGATACAGAAGTAGCAAATGAACAATGGGTTCAGAAATTACAACTCATTATATGAGGACATACTTACTACTTGTTCAATTAGACACTGCTGAATGATTTCAAATGATACCTGAACTGTGGCAAAACAAATGTGAACAGTTATTGACCTGCTCTTATGAAGTGAATAACGTCATAGGTTGTCTCTGAGATGTTTTACCTATATTCTACTGAATGAATCTAAATACTGTTTTGTAAGTAACTGGAATACATTGGTGGATAGTTGCTGTTACTCAACAGGAACACATTTGTTATAGTGAGTAAGGATAGGTAGACCACTGTAATTTTTAGGATAAGTTTGTAAAAGGGAATCGAGGTCAAACAAAACGGCCCAAATAAGTGTTGAGGTGCAGATTGGTCGAGAGTATGGAATATCTGGAAGGGACGAATAGATCCACCTTCCACAAAGAATGGAACGTAACAAATGAACAGGCCGGCCGAGGTGGCCGAGCAGTTCTAGGCGCTATAGTCTGCAACCGCGCGATCGCTACGGTCGCAGTTTCGAATCCTGCCTCGGGCATGGATGTGTGTGATGTCCTTCGGTTAGTTAGGTTTAAGTAGTTCTAAGTTTTAGGGGACTGATGACCTCAGAAGTTAAGTCTCATAGTGCTCAGAGCCATTTGAACCATTTTTGAACAAATGAACATGTAAACAGATGTGTAACGTTCTTTATGAAATTAATATGTAATAAGACAGGTATTGCCTCATGTAGAACAGGTAATGGAACCTATATATGTTTCCTAAAACAGAAATACTAGCAGTCTCAGAGGTCTGAATGAATAAGTAGTGTGATATAGTAAACGCCTATACGAATTTACGTTTTACTGTGTCAACTGATAAAAAAAATTTGAATACTCTAGTCTGAAGCCTTGATCAGGGAACTTCAAGCATTGTTCATTTACAGCCAGTTTTTCGAAAATATCCCATTTCTGCACTATAGATCCTATCAAGCTTCTTACCACATAATGATACAAGTATAAAGTCAGTACAGTGGGGGTAACTTAATGAATGGAATGTGTTCTTATAGTGATGTGATGATCCGTTTCTGTAATATATAAGTAACTAGCTTATGTTAACAAAGCTGAAAAAGCATTCCTAATGAACCCTGACAATTTGTCTTAGTAATGTAATTATAATCTAAAAAGATTTTAGACCTCAAAGTCGCCGAGAATATATACTCTTCCAAGAAGACTAAAGCCAAAGAACTCTAGACTTATCCTAGTGGAAATCTTGGCCACAAAATGGTCTGACGACAATGGACATAACATAGAGGTACCTTGGCCGGATAATCAAACCGCCAGCCATGTATGTAGCAGGTGATAAGAAACTTTTCAATTAGTGTCAGGTAGTAAATAATAGCATGATGCTTGTTTTGTACTGTATTGAACTGGGGACCTAGAAACGATGGAGTGGCTTCGTCACCGCCGCAGCCCGCAGTGGTACACAACACAACAGACTACGGCAGTCCACTCACCCCACCGCCGCCCCACACCGAACCCAGGGTTATTGTGACGTTCGGTCCCCAGTGGACCCCCCTGGGAACGTCTCACACCAGACGAATGTAACCCCAATGTTTGCGTGGTAGAGTAATTATGGTGTACGCGTACGTGGAGAAACTGTTTGCGCAGCAATCGCCGACGTAGTGTATCTGAGGCGGAGTAAGGGGAACCAGCCCCAATTCGTCGGTGCAGATGGAAAACCGTCTTAAAAACCATCCACAAACTGGCCGGCACACCGGACCTTGACGCTAATCCGCCGGGCGGATTCGTGCCGTGGACCGGCATGCCTTCCCACCTGGAAAGCAGTGCGTTAGACCGCACGGCTAGCCGGGCGGGCTATGATGCTTGGTATGTTACACAGATGCTTCTGACTAAATTGTCAAGAAAGTGTGGTATTTTGAATAGCACAAGAAAACTGGACTAAGCCTATTTTCCTTAATTCCATTAAAATTTTATAAATATATGCATATACCTATTTGTAGTAATAAGTGAGAGTCTCACATAAAATAGTTTTTAGAACATCATGTGATATCTGAATAAAAAAAGAAACAAAGTTATGGGTTCAAAATGCCAGCTGAAGATAACCAGAGAAATAAGAAATGAACACTTCTATTAACGTGTCAGATTTCTTTCCATAGACAAGTAAGTAAATGAGAGGTGCGGGCCTTCAAAGAAAATGAAATGATGGGGCCCTCAATTACGTACCCTCCGACTCAGAGTTGAAATATTAAAAGTTTTGGCTGGTTTCGTTGTCTAGGGGCTAGGATACGTAGTTGCTGCATTACAAGCCAAATACTGTTGAGTCTACAGTATACGAAAGAATACACACTTGAATCAAATGGTCGAAGGTTTCTATCACTCAGCAATTGCGAATTATGAATGTAACATATAAATTTATAAATGAAAGATTGCAATTAAATAAAATCTGTAGGTACTATCTTAACGACTTTAAATGATGGGTAAGATAGTAGAAATACTTTTCAGAATGCGGTATATTTCTGTAAAACACTTATTGGTGTCCATGGTCCAGCAATTACAAAAAAAATATAAGTTGAATAAGAGGGAAACAATAGATTCCTACAGCACGTAATTAGTTATGAACAACTACATAGCCCGCATCTCGTGGTCGTGCGGCAGCGTTCTCGCTTCCCACGCCCGGGTTCCCGGGTTCGATTCCCGGCAGGGTAAGGGATTTTCTCTGCCTCGTGACGGCTGGGTGTTGTGTGCTGTCCTTAGGTTAGTTAGGTTTAAGTAATTCTAAGTTCTAGGGGACTTATGACCACAGCAGTTGAGTCCCATAGTGCTCAGAGCCATTTGAACCATTTTTTGAACAACTACATAGCTGGTGAGATATTCACTTGTAAACGCACACTACGTCTTCACTGCAGAAGCCACGGAAATCACACAAGAGCACAGGTCGGCACTCCGAAATATTTCTATCCTCCACCGCAAACTGGATTTACCTTTAAATAACTTGAAATTAAATAAATATTCCTACGGCTGGACCATAAAAACGCTCTAACACACATTATTAAATACATAAACAAATTAAATAAACATATATAAAAGGAATAGCAACAAAAGGTAGGCCAGTAGCCTAATGTCTCTGTGCTTTCTAGAACACAGTAAATATTTAACCAGTTTCTTCATGAATAGTATATATCGGATATAAACAAAGACATAGATGAATAAATATATTTATAAGCATGCTGCTACCCTTTTTTCGTGTAACTGTGGAGTACTTACGGCATGACGCGATCGATAGTAATCGGCCACTTTGACCTCCAATAAATCGTGTACTATTCAAGTTACATGCCTGTAATTCATACCAATTTAGGTTTACACTAATAGCTTTCTAAAGACACGACGATCGACGAAATCGGATGAAGTGTTTAGATTTTGGAAATTCGTTGCTGGGTGTTACTTCTATAATTTACCGTCAGATACTAAACTTAAACTAATAAAGATATTGAAAATCTGATTACACCATCAGAATCGTCGTGCAAATAATAGGAATATACATGTTTCTTTTTGAGGTATCATGATTCATCTGCCTACTTTTAATTTCTGTACGAACTGTGAAATGTGTGCCATTAAGGTTTCACAAAGTCCGCCATCTTCGGCACTCCCGGCGTGTCTCCTTCATCAACATAGCGTCACCATGGAGTTTCCGGCCACGCGGCTGGACCCCTCTTGCTTCGGCCAGCGTCTGCCACCACGTGGTCGGCCTGCCGAGCGGCCCCCGCCCGCCGAGCATCCCGTGCGGCCACTGCAGAAAAAAATGGTTCAAAAGGCTCTGAGCAGTATGGGACTTAACATCTGTGATCATCAGTCCCCTAGAACTTAGAACTACTTAAACCTAACTAACCTAAGGACATCACACACATCCATGCCCGAGGCAGGATTCGAACCTGCGACCGTAGCAGTCGCGCGGTTCCGGACTGCGCGCCTAGAACCGCTAGACCACCGCGGCCGGCGCGGTCACTGCATCCGCCGAACTTGGAATATTTTCAGGGCGTGACGACTCGCGCGTTACCTCACAGAGGTGCTATAGATTTCTACACTGAGGTGACAAAAGTCATGGGATAACGATATGCACGTATACAGATGGCTGTAGTATCGCTTACGCAAGGTATAAAAAGCAGAGCTGTCACTTGTGAAACGTCCCCTTTGAAAAATTATACAAGACTGTGCTTAAACTGACACACAATATTTTTTAGCGCAACGCAGTCTGACTTTCAGAAATCCCTACAAAGGAATGGCCCTGACTAACATTAACCTGTACCTTTCACAAATCACTTACCTCACCAAAAATCTTCGTTACTCGAACTACTGCAATACAGCGAGCGCCACTACTGCCAGCTACATAAAAGATTCAAACTACTGAAGGCACTAACTACTGATAGGCATAGTTAGCAAATGAAAGATTTTAATAGATAACAAACAATGTATTTACCTTAATAATCATAATATATAGCAGTTCATGACAAATTTCAAAACTCCGCCATCTCTCTCCCCACATCCACCACTGCTAGCGGCTCACCTCCAACAGCGCAACGCTACGCGCTGTTCACATCCAGCTGCCCAACACTACAATGGCTGACAACAATGCAAACTGGCCACAGAATACACACAGCACAGCCAGTGATTTTCATACAGAGCGCTACGTAACGTTGCCAATAAGAAAATATAAACAGCCATGTAAGTAGGCTGTTTATATTTTCTTATTGGCAACGTTACGTAGCGCTCTGTATGAAAATCACTGGCTGTGCTGTGTGCAGTCTGTGAGTTCATTTGCATTGTTGTCTGCCATTGTAGTGTTGGACAGCTGGATGTGAACAGCGCGTAGCGTTGCGCTGTTGGAGGTGAGCCGCTAGCAGTGGTGGATGTGGGGAGAGAGATGGCGGAGTTTTGAAATTTGTCATGAACTGCTATATATTATGATTATTAAGGTAAATACATTGTTTGTTATCTATTAAAATCTTTCATTTGCTAACTATGCCTATCAGTAGTTAGTGCCTTCAGTAGTTTGAATCTTTTATTTAGCTGGCAGTAGTGGCGCTCGCTGTATTGCAGTAGTTCGAGTAACGAAGATTTTTGGTGAGGTAAGTGATTTGTGAAAGGTACAGGTTAATGTTAGTCAGGGCCATTCCTTTGTAGGGATTTCTGAAAGTCAGACTGCGTTGCGCTAAAAAATATTGTGTGTCAGTTTAAGCCCAGTCTTGTATAATTTTTCAAAGGGGACGTTTCACTTGTACTGCGGTGATTCACGTGAAAAGACTTCTGACATGATTTGGCCGCATGACGGGAGCTAACATACTTAGAACGTGGAATGGTAGTTGGAGCGAGATGCATGGGACCTGGGACATTCCATTTCGGAAATCATTAGACAGTTTAATATTCCGCGATCCACAGCGTCAAGAGAGTGCAGGGAATAGATGTCACAACGGAAAACGCAGGGGCCGACGGCCTTCACTTAATGACCAAGAGCAGAGACGTTTCATTAGAGTTGCCAGTGCTAACAAGTAACCCAGCGTGAAATGACCGCAGAAATCAATGTGGGACCCACGATGAACGTATCTGTTAGGATAGTGCAGCGCAATTTTGCGATAACGGGCTACGGCAACAGACAACCGACGCGAGTGCCTTTGCTGGCAGCACGACATAGCGCCAGCGCCTCTTCTGGACTCGTGACCATATTGCTTGGACCTTACACGACTGAAAAACTGTGGCTTAGTCAGATGAGTTCCGACTTCAGTTGGTAAGAGCTAATGGCAGGGTTGAAGTGTGGCGCAGATCCCACGAAGCCATGGACCCAAGTTTCGAACAAGGCACTGTGCAAGCTGGTGGTAGCTCCATAATGGTGTAGGCTGCGTTTACGTGCAATGGACTGGGTTCCTTTAGCCCAACTGAACCGATCGTTGACTGTAAATGGTTATGTTCGGCCACTTGGTTCAAAAATGGCTCTGAGCACTATGGGGCTTAACTTCTGAGGTCATCAGTCCCCTATAACTTAGAACTGCTTAAACCTAACTAACCTAAGGACATCACACACACCCATGCCAGAGGCAGGATTCGAACCTGCAACTGTAGCTGTCGCGCGGTTCCAGACTGTAGCGCCTAGAACCGCTCGGCCACCCCGGCCGGCGGCCACTTGGTGACCATTTGCAACCATTCATATACTTCATGTTTCAAAACAACGATGGTCCTTGTCACTGGGCCACATTTGCTCAGGATTCCTTTGAAGAACATTCTGGGCAATCGAGCGAACGATCTGGCTATCCAGATCGGGCGATATGAATCCCATAAAATATTTATGACACCTAAATGAAAGGTCAGTTCGTGCACAAAATCCTGCACCTCCGACACTTTAACGCTTTCGCAGTTATGGACGGCTATAGAGGCAGCATAGCTCAGTGTTTCTGAAGGGGATTTTCAACAATTTGTTGAGTCCATCCCACGTCGGCATGCTGCAGTATGCCGGGCAAAAGGAGATCCGACACGATATTAGACGGTATCCCATGACTTTCGTCACTTCAGTATATGTATGATTGTCAAGTAAATAAATTTAAGAGTTTTCACATTAAAAAATTCGGAAGCACTACTTTTCAACACGCTCACGTAGCACAGCGTGAGATATGCTGGAACGCTTTTGAAATAATAGAGATATCAGCATACAAGTTCATTAGACCAAGTATTAGTCACCTCCTTAAAAATGCACACTGACCACTTTGAAGCGTTGTAAATGGTGTGTGTGTATAATTTATACCAGACGAACATGTGACTCTCATCGGCTGACGTATACTACTGCAGTGAAGTGGCATGTATGTACCAGCTGCTTGCGTGAAATTAGCGCATTAAGATCGGTGGACATGAAGACTTGACAGAATGTCGAAAAGGAGCTGTCGTGTTCGGATGTTCCCGTGAGCACACCGTGGACGAAGTTGCCTGATTTATTTGGCTATCACTGTGGACTATCGAGCATTTGTACAAGGAAGGATGTGCCGCTCCTGTAACATGGCATCAGAACAGTGCTCGGAAAAATATCTTAACCGACTGTGAGCGCAGACGAGTGGCACACCTTGCCAGGGGCAGTCTGTTTCAAAGACGACAGGAATTTTTGGTATCAATGAACACCGGTCAATATTAACCCGTTTCTCAAGTAATGCTGCGAACGGAACTGCATGCAGTGGACATTTGGAGTTGAGTACCTCACAAAAGAGCATTGTTTACAGCAACGCGTAAGGGTGTACGTCTTCAATAGGCCAAACAACACATAAACTGCACAGTAGCTGACTGCGGGCGTGTAATGTGGTCCGATCACAAGCGAGTTTGCTTTTTTTTCCTCAGATGATGCAAGGTACAGAGTTAGTTTTTTTTATCTCATTTTGTTCGTTATCGTTCGTTACATTTGTTCTCGGCGGACGTCCCATGACATCTGTTCAAATTCATCGTTGATCCATTCACTCAGTTTTTTTATTAGTTATTGTAATCCTCTGACCAAAAACGCCGAGCCACCATGCCGGCCGTTTGGGGTGAGGTTCGTAAAAGCCACTCATATTCCCGTGAACAAGGGTGTTTATTTCATTCTCAGTGACAAAGTGTTGTCCTTTCTTCTATCGCTTCTAATGCCCGACACCTCAAAATACAATAAATAGCATTAAAAATTCAAAATATCTTTCAAAACGTCGTTTTCCACAACCAACAAGTTCAGGTCAATTTTCTTCAAGTTCTCAAACAACTGAAAAAGATTACAAAAAGTTTATCATTACTAAGACGAAAACTGAAAATAATTATTTTGACTTTTCTTTTTTCTTGACTCTGAATACGTTTTCTTCACACAATCGACACAGCAGTCTTGACGTGGCTTACTTAATATTCCTGACACACTTTAAAAAGATACTGGGTTCGTCAACTGTTGAGTTTTAATACTAGTAAAAAAAGTCTCATGTGTTTATATTCACTGTTAACATATTTATTCTACACTTTCCAAATGATTATACTTCAAATAAACAATTATAGACGCAACGCAAGATGTGCGTCACACAGACCCTGCTTCCGCATCTTTCCCGCCAACTAAATACAACAGAAACTTCTGACAACTAACTCAGAAGAACACAGATAATATACCTATTAAAGAAATTCGTTTTTTAACAAATGAATTTCTTATCGATAATTTTTTTCTTTTAAGTTTTTTAAGTTTATAATTAACAATCGCAATGTCAATGGCTAGATATCGGAATAAATCCAGTATATGAGAAATAATCAAGTTTTAGAAAAATAATAAAATTAATATTATTTATGTTAGATCCATGCGCAATACATGTTCTGTATACAAATGTACAAAAAAGACTGTTTTATTGGTGTCGTTAAAACTACACGCATTGGGAAATTACGTTTCGAACATGTCTGTATCGTATAGTAAATTCATGGAGTGTATAGAATAATCCCTTTTTTTAAAAATATATCGACAAGTATAAGAGGCGATCAAAAAGTTTCCTTTTCAGGTGTTGCTGCAGGTTATATGCAACGTAGCACGATTCAGTTCGGGCATATAAGCGCCGGCATGTAGACAAGGGATTGGTGTGGTATTTGTATCTTTCCAACGTGAGGTCGGTGAATGCGGATACGTGAACAATTGTAAGTAGGCTGTTTATATTTTCTTATGGGCAACGTCACGTAGCGCTCGGTATGAAAATCACTGGCTGTGTTGTGTGCAGTCTGTGGGCAGTTTGCATTGTTGTCTGCCATTGTAGTGTTGGGCAGCTGGACGTGAACAGCGCGTAGCGTTGCGCAGTTGGAGGTGAGCCGCCAGCAGTGGTGGATATGGGGAGAGAGATGGCGGAGTTTTGAAATTTGTTATACTGGATATTATGAACTGCTATATGTATTATGACTATTAAGGTAAATACATTGTTTGTTCTCTATTAAAATCTTTCATTTGCTAACTATCCATATCAGTAGTTAGTGCCTTCCGTAGTTTGAATCTGTTATTTAGCTGGCAGTAGTGGCGCTCGCTGTATTGCTGTAGCTTGAGTAACGAAGATTTTTGTGAGGTAAGTGATTTCTGAAAGGTATAGGTTAATGTTAGTCAGGGCCATTCTTTTGCCGATGTTACTACCAAATGCGTCCAAATACACTCCTGGAAATTGAAATAAGAACACCGTGAATTCATTGTCCCAGGAAGGGGAAACTTTATTGACACATTCCTGGGGTCAGATACATCACATGATCACACTGACAGAACCACAGGCACATAGACACAGGCAACAGAGCATGCACAATGTCGGCACTAGTACAGTGTATATCCACCTTTCGCAGCAATGCAGGCTGCTATTCTCCCATGGAGACGATCGTAGAGATGCTGGATGTAGTCCTGTGGAACGGCTTGCCATGCCATTTCCACCTGGCGCCTCAGTTGGACCAGCGTTCGTGCTGGACGTGCAGACCGCGTGAGACGACGCTTCATCCAGTCCCAAACATGCTCAATGGGGGACAGATCCGGAGATCTTGCTGGCCAGGGTAGTTGACTTACACCTTCTAGAGCACGTTGGGTGGCACGGGATACATGCGGACGTGAATTGTCCTGTTGGAACAGCAAGTTCCCTTGCCGGTCTAGGAATGGTAGAACGATGGGTTCGATGACGGTTTGGATGTACCGTGCACTACTCAGTGTCCCCTCGACGATCACCAGTGGTGTACGGCCAGTGTAGGAGATCGCTCCCCACACCATGATGCCGGGTGTTGGCCCTGTGTGCCTCGGTTGTATGCAGTCCTGATTGTGACGCTCACCTGCACGGCGCCACACACGCATACGACCATCATTGGCACCAAGGCAGAAGCGACTCTCATCGCTGAAGACGACACGTCTCCATTCGTCCCTCCATTCACGACAGTTTTGATGTCATGTCAGTGAAATTGTGTTAGAGCACTGTTACCTCTTAGAATTGTCCTAGAACAGGATTGTAAAATATTGGCGCTTTTGACAACCAATCAGAATACTAGTGTCAGAGCACTGCCGCCGCTTAGAACATTCCTGCTGCACGGTCGTAAAGAGTTTACTCAGCCTTATGAGGACAACTGTGAGGCCACCAGAAGGCCCTTTACGGTCGTCCTCATACGGGACATGTTTCTCATTGTGCATCACGTTAGTCATGACTCTCAACGTAGTTGGTGCATGCTCAGAACCAAGATGGTGCTCGTACATCACTCAGAACATGCTTCTCGACGTAATTTGAGTTTGCAGCGCTCTCCAGCGGCAGTCGTCTGGCGCGGAGACCACGGAGTTTGTTCACGAAGTTGGTCGCACATACAATATCTACGTCAGCGTTAGTTGACGATGAGCGCAAGAAATCACGAATAAGACTGTGGACACGTTGATGAATTCAACAACATATTTATGAATTTGTTTTTGCATATCTTTGGAGTCATTAACTCTGGACTAACGCGTTTTACCTTCTAAAACCTTTCTAAACACTGGTCCCCTTTCACTAAGTGTATTAAAATGCACAATTGCTCCCTTATCCACAGCTAGCCACGTTGTTTTGTCTGTAGTATACACAGTACTGAATAGCAATGAAAGAGACACTGACGTAGACAACGGTCTTGCAACTCATTCGCCCATGTTCCCAGGCATGTTCACAAGATCGAACACATACATTCCTGAAAAAAGAGCACTGTTACTCATACATAACATCGAATATTCCAGAACATATTTCTATTAGAAGAAATGTACTCACAGCTGCGAATACTATTAGATTCAGCTGCACAATTTATTGGTGCCATATGAAAATTTGTGCCGGACCGGGACTCGAATCCAGAGATTCTGATTATGCGAGCGGTCCCCTTAAACACTTTAGGTATCCGAGCGCGCCTCCTGGGCCGACACAAACCCCCGTACGTCACCGTCTGTCCACATCCTGTACTTGCACAGTTACTGCGATTCCCGCAGAGGGGGAGACTTATTTATCATTATCGCAGCCTGCGTAAGAGGGATTGCTTGGATAGTCGAAATACTTAAGGCGACCACTCGCATAAAGTGGGAAATTCCGACTCCCGGTCCGGCACAAATTTTCATATGTCACCAAGAAATTGTCAAGCTGAAGTCTAACCGTATTCCCAATTGCAAATACATTTCGTCTATTTTTTAAAAGACCACACCACCATTTGACTGTACTGTTCTATTTAATTACGACTCAGGTTTAAGCCTTTTATATCATTTTCAACTGATTGAGCATATGTCACTAACATATATTGCACGACATCAAAATCAGACTTGGCAATAAATTAAGAAAACTATTCACTCCCCACGAAATACCAGATGTTGTAAATAGAACAATAAATAATAGTGGGAACACGTCATACTTAATAAAAACAGGTTTAATTTAGTATATAAAAGATGAACATATATCCTTGAGTCGTAATATACACTCCTGGAAATTGAAATAAGAACACCGTGAATTCACTGTCCCAGGAAGGGGAAACTTTATTGACACATTCCTGGGGTCAGATACATCACATGATCACACTGACAGAACCACAGGCACATAGACACAGGCAATAGAGCATGCACAATGTCGGCACTAGTACAGTGTATATCCACCTTTCGCAGCAATGCAGGCTGCTATTCTCCCATGGAGACGATCGTAGAGATGCTGGATGTAGTCCTGTGGAACGGCTTGCCATGCCATTTCCACCTGGCGCCTTAGTTGGACCAGCGTTCGTGCTGGACGTGCAGACCGCGTGAGACGACGCTTCATCCAGTCCCAAACATGCTCAATGGGGGACAGATCCGGAGATCTTGCTGGCCAGGGTAGTTGACTTACACCTTCTAGAGCACGTTGGGTGGCACGGGATACATGCGGACGTGCATTGTCCTGTTGGAACAGCAAGTTCCCTTGCCGGTCTAGGAATGGTAGAACGATGGGTTCGATGACGGTTTGGATGTACCGTGCACTATTCAGTGTCCCCTCGACGATCACCAGTGGTGTACGGCCAGTGTAGGAGATCGCTCCCCACACCATGATGCCGGGTGTTGGCCCTGTGTGCCTCGGTTGTATGCAGTCCTGATTGTGGTGCTCACCTGCACGGCGCCAAACACGCATACGACCATCATTGGCACCAAGGCAGAAGCGACTCTCATCGCTGAAGACGACACGTCTCCATTCGTCCCTCCATTCACGCCTGTCGCGACACCACTGGAGGCGGGCTGCACGATGTTGGGGCGTGAGCGGAAGACGGCCTAACGGTGTGCGGGACCGTAGCCCAGCTTCATGGAGACGGTTGCGAATGGTGCTCGCCGATACCCCAGGAGCAACAGTGTCCCTACTTTGCTGGGAAGTGGCGGTGCGGTCCCCTACGGCACTGCGTAGGATCCTACGGTCTTGGCGTGCATCCGTGCGTCGCTGCGGTCCGGTCCCAGGTCGACGGGCACGTGCACCTTCTGCCGACCACTGGCGACAACATCGATGTACTGTGGAGACCTCACGCCCCACGTGTTGAGCAATTCGGCGGTACGTCAACCCGGCCTCCCGCATGCCCACTATACGCCCTCGCTCAAAGTCCGTCAACTGCACATGCGGTTCACGTCCACGCTGTCGCGGCATGCTACCAGTGTTAAAGACTGCGATGGAGCTCCGTATGCCACGGCAAACTGGCTGACACTGACGGCGGCGGTGCACAAATGCTGCGCAGCTAGCGCCATTCGACGGCCAACACCGCGGTTCCTGGTGTGTCCGCTGTGCCGTGCGTGTGATCATTGCTTGTACAGCCCTCTCGCAGTGTCCGGAGCAAGTATGGTGGGTCTGACACACCGGTGTCAATGTGTTCTTTTTTCCATTTCCAGGAGTGTAGAAGCAATGTGCTGTTACTCTTTTCTTGACTACCGAAGCACAAACGCTGGTAGACAACTATCGGAGAATGAATAATAGACATGGGGCAGTGGTGTCGTCTATCGTTTCCTCGTCTCGAGAAGTTCAAGAGCCAGCCTTCTGCTGGAAACGTCACGCTTACCCCCTTTTTATCTTTGATTACTGGGGTCCGTTGCTTATTGATTTCAAGGAAGCTGATGTCTTCATCACTGGGGAACGGTGCCCATGTGATTATCACACCTTCGGACCGTTAAAAAATGTCTTGAAGGGTCGACCGCTCCTGTCGAACGAGGATGTGCAGCAGGCATATACCGACTTCTTCATGCAGCAGGATACGGTGTTTTACCAAACTGGTTTCTTCAACCTTGTGCGTCGTTGGCATGATTCCCTCAACGATCGTGGCGATTTTTCCTGCTTGGCGTTCCGATTCCGGACTGTACCGCATTCGAACGGAATCTTTTTGATCGCTCCTTACTCTAAACATAGCAGAAGATGAACTGTTGATCAATTCCGAACAGCAGAGCTCGCAAGTCTGAACGTATATGTTTCTGGTTTGTCGTACAGTCAGGGATTGTATCGCAAGTCGACTGGCCGATGAAACACTCGAGCTTAATTCCATATAAAAGGTATGAGACTGTTTGTAATAAGAAGTGAGACGCAGTAACCGAAATCCCCCGATTTGATAACTTTACGGCATCAAATCGTCAATGAGTGGGTACAGTTGTGTATGACACAACTGAAGGAAGTTGTGAACTCTCTTATTCGCCAGAATGAAGTCATTATCCGGGGCTAGGTACTGACGTCATGTCTCCTGGGTCTGACAAATTGTTTGGTCGATGGGCTTGACTCGAGCCGTGCTGCCTGCAGAATGTCTCACGGCCATTGCAGTTTGAATGGCAGAGGGTTCATACAAAGCGCACAACTCTTCGTATAATATGGCATGGGACGGAAACGTGTATGAAATCTAGAGCTTTAAGCACATATCTTGCTTGTCATCGCCATCTGTCAAGGCACTTTTGCTTCACTGAACTTCCATTTGTTGATTTATTTCAGTCATCTGTTAACGTTTGGACAAACCGACGGAGGAAGGCAAGATCGTTAGCTATCAGTTATTTATCTCAGGTGGGAAACAGCACTCCTTCACGTCAATTGAGAGGGCTTGACTAAGTAGCTTAGTAGGGAGCAAGAGGAGCGCTGAGCTCAACGTGCAAACGCGGCAGCGACCACGTCCGGTGCAGCGCTGCCCCACGAGTTGCAGATAAGGCAAGCAAACGGCGGGCGGGTGGCGGCGGTGGTGGGGTTGCGCCTCGGCGGATGTTGGCGTACGGAGAGATAAGCACGTGCTGCAGCGAGAAGCAGGCGCTTTCCTGTAGGTAACGAGTCCTCTGTGTGGCCTCTGTATTAAACCCACCGGCAGTATGCTGCGTCTTAATATCTTTGGCAGTAGTACACTGCCGTGTATGAACAGAATGTACAAACTTCGTAATACCAACATATGCCTGTTTTGTATCTGAAGAAGATCTGCTGGAGGGTTGAGTATTACAAACACCATGTTGTTTATGATTATATTCTGAACAGTGGCGTAAATAACGGTCCCAGCAACCCCGCAGTTACAGCGTGTGGTGACCAGCATCATGTACAGAACACAGATTTAACCAGCGCTATTTTACTACACGAGCAGCGATAGGCGAGATAGCGCTCTGCCATTCCCTGCCACTTTCACTGTGTTGAAAACAGTAGGCTCTCCCACTAACAGTCCCTTAAGGAGCGTACAACTTTGAACATGGCTGACGTTTGTAGCAGCCGTATACACAAATTTGAAAAATATGTAAAAATCTGACAACCGGTTGCATAGGTTTTCTGTATACCTTGACCAGGTTTCGTTCAGATGGGTTCAGACGGCTCTGAGTACTATGCGACTTAACTTCTGAGGTCATCAGTCGCCTACAACTTAGAACTAATTAAACCTAACTAACCTAAGGACATCACACACATCCATGACCGAGGCAGGATTCGAACCAGGTTTCGGGTGACTTCATCAGAAGGTAAGGTAATTACATGAAGAACATATCGTCAAAGATGTACAGTGATTTAAGAGCTCAGTTGCTCAAGTCATACATTATGTCTTATATTTTAATGTATGACTTGAGCAACTCAGCTCTTAAATCACTGTACATCTTTGACGATATATTCTTCATGTAATTACCTTACCTTCTGATGAAGTCACCCTTAGAGGTGACGAAACCTGGTCAAGGTATACAGAAAACCTATGCAACCGGTTGGCAGATTTTTACATATTTTTCAAAAAAGTCCCTTAAGGGTTTTTTTTTTGCCTGATTGTGACGGACGCAGCGTTACAGTCGAAGTAAAAAAAATGGCTCTGAGCACTATGGGACTTAACTGCTGAGGTTATCAGTCCCCTAGAACTTAGAACTACTTAAACCTAACCTAAGGACATCACACACATCCATAGTCGAAGTAAACTGCTGATAGAAAGTGATTCGGACATTACAGTTGTGTACATGAGTTACCTGCGTAATACAGTTTATTTATTATTCATCTAAGCTGTGATGACATTATTGTAAAACGTGTTGCTGGGTTTCTTATGTGGGCTGCTCTTAAGCGTTTGTGTTAAGCTAAATAAACAGTGTCCAGAAATAGGGTTTATTCTAGTGGTGTTAAAACACAACAATGAAGAAATGTACAAACTTTCAGCGATCGGCTACACGCCCAGAAGAGACATGTAATAAAATTACTAATGAAAGTGAAATCGACGAAAAGTCTGACGATTTAAAAGTTGAAACAGGAAATTTATGTCCTGAAACTACACTCCTGGAAATTGAAATAAGAACACCGTGAATTCATTTTCCCAGGAAGGGTAAACTTTATTGACACATTCCTGTGGTCAGATACATCACATGATCACACTGACAGAACCACAGGCACATAGACACAGGCAACAGAGCATGCACAATGTCGGCACTAGTACAGTGTATATCCACCTTTCGCAGCAATGCAGGCTGCTATTCTCCCATGGAGACGATCGTAGAGATGCTGGATGTAGTCCTGTGGAACGGCTTGCCATGCCATTTCCACCTGGCGCCTCAGTTGGACTAGCGTTCGTGCTGGACGTGCAGACCGCGTGAGACGACGCTTCATCCAGTCCTAAACATGCTCAATGGGGGACAGATCCGGAGATCTTGCTGGCCAGGGTAGTTGACTTACACCTTCTAGAGCTCGTTGGGTGGCACGGGATACATGCGGACGTGCATTGTCCTGTTGGAACAGCAAGTTCCCTTGCCGGTCTAGGAATGGTAGAACGATGGGTTCGATGACGGTTTGGATGTACCGTGCACTATTCAGTGTCCCCTCGACGATCACCAGTGGTGTACGGCCGGTGTAGGAGATCGCTCCCCACACCATGATGCCGGGTGTTGGCCCTGTGTGCCTCGGTCGTATGCAGTCCTGATTGTGGCGCTCACCTGCACGGCGCCAAACACGCATACGACCATCATTGGCACCAAGGCAGAAGCGACTCTCATCGCTGAAGACGACACGTCTCCATTCGTCCCTCCATTCACGCCTGTCGCGACACCACTGGAGGCGGGCTGCACGATGTTGGGGCGTGAGCGGAAGACGGCCTAACGGTGTGCGGGACCGTAGCCCAGCTTCATGGAGACAGTTGCGAATGGTCGTCGCCGATACCCCAGGAGCAACAGTGTCCCTAATTTGCTGGGAAGTGGCGGTGCGGTCCCCTACGGCACTGCGTAGGATCCTACGGTCTTGGCGTGCATCCGTGCGTCGCTGCGGTCCGGTCCCAGGTCGACGGGCACGTGCACCTTCCGCCGACCACTGGCGACAACATCGATGTACTGTGGAGACCTCACGCCCCACGTGTCGAGCAATTCGGCCTCCCGCATGCCCACTATACGCCCTCGCTCAAAGTCCGTCAACTGCACATACGGTTCACGTCCACGCTGTCGCGGCATGCTACCAGTGTTAAAGACTGCGATGGAGCTCCGTATGCCACGGCAAACTGGCTGACACTGACGGCGGCGGTGCACAAATGCTGCGCAGCTAGCGCCATTCGACGGCCAACACCGCGGTTCCTGGTGTGTCCGCTGTGCCGTGCGTGTGATCATTGCTTGTACAGCCCTCTCGCAGTGTCCGGAGCAAGTATGGTGGGTCTGACACACCGGTGTCAATGTGTTTTTTTTATTTCCAGGAGTGTATTACAATGATGTGTAAACAATTTGAAATTGTCACCACTACGATACTGTCACTACGACTAGCAGTAATTATGCAGACACTCTTGGTTGTACTGTTACTCTGTAAAGAGCGACTACTAAATCACAAGCTAGTCTCGCAGAGAACTATACTGAGCTCCCTGTAGGCACTGAACTGTCGGACTGCTGGTTCGGAGCTTGTGTCTGTCCGTGGCGCGTGTTTTGCTCCTGTCGGCGGAAGGATTTCCACGCCCACCTGTACGAGACGGAAGCAGTGTAATCCTCGGCTGACAGTGCTCCCTTTGACGGCTGGCGATGCTACCACGGACATGTACGACGCAGAGATGAGCGTGGCGAGGGAGCAAAAATGGTCCGGTTTTCTGAGTACGATCTGGAGGTTGCTTCTCGGAAATGAGAGACGCCAGGCGAATGGTTGTGCCTGTGCGGTGGCTGTCTCTTCTTGTATTCCTTTTGCACCCAAAACCACGGTACACAACACATTACATCGTCGAACTTACACGTAGTTAACAACGCTACAGCTATGTGCGGCCAGTGGCGCTTGGGCGTTGTTGCCGTTGAAAGCAAGACAAAGCCCCTGCGAGAGTAAAAACTCTCTCATCTTCGAAAATTCCAGAAGCCAGCGATGAGTAAGGAGTATAATATCACTACAACAAGAAACCAAAGACAGCAGTACTCCTGTAAAATAGTGTAATTCGTGGTGTGAATAGTGGCTTGTCTTCTTCTTTTATGGTTAATGTTTCCACTTTTACAATGTTACTTAGAAGGTGTTTTGCAAGGTCATACTTGAAAAAAGAAGGGAATTTAGGAATGCTGTAGGGAAATTCATGCTTTGGTCTCGATTTATCTTTCTATCAATGGATTTAAAGATTTTTTCCTCCCTTGCTATCATATCTTTATTCGTTCATTTGTTTGTTGACCCAGGTCTTTTTTGTTGCTAAAATTGTTCGCTCACACGACCGTTCTTTGTTAGGCACTATGTTGCACAGCACCTTGGTTAAGACGACTTAGTCCGACCACTAGATGTCACGAGATGTGGACGTGTCGGTGTAAAAGGTAGCGGAGAGTTTTCAGTAGACAAAAAGTAACGCCGGAATGGGCAGTTCAGAAGAGCTCATAGAAAGTCGACTAATCATTGGATGTTACCAGAATAAAAGATCAAACAGCAGCATATAAACCTTTCTAAGGTTGCGCAAGTTGACTGTTGATAAAAATGGAAATGCCGTGTGGCTATGGCCTCCCATCGTAGACCGTTCGCCTGGTGCAAGTCTTTCGAGTTGACGCCACTTCGGCGACTTGCGTGTCGATGGGGATGAAAGGCTAATGATAAGGACAACACGATATGCAGTCCCTGAGTGGATAAAAACATCCGACCCAGCTGGGAATCGAACCCAGGCCGTTAAGCGTGACATTCCGTCGCGCTGACCCCTCAGCTACCAGGGGCGAACGACTGTTTATGATTGACTGTGAAGTGGAAACGACAAGGAACAATCATAGCTAAACAAAGATCAGGCAGACTTTATGTATTGACGGACAGCGACCATCGGAGGTTTGTTGCAGAAAATCGCTTGAAATCAGCGGAAGAATTGTCTCGCGAGTTTCAGAGGGCTACAAAAAATGGTTCAAATGGCCCTGAGCACTATGGGACTCAACTGCTGTGGTCATAAGTCCCCTAGAACTTAGAACTACTTAAACCTAACTAACCTAAGGACAGCACACAACACCCAGCCATCACGAGGCAGAGAAAATCCCTGACCCCGCCGGGAATCGAACCCGGGAACCCGGGCGTGGGAAGCGAGAACGCTACCGCACGACCACGAGATGCGGGCAGAGGGCTACAAGCAGGACAGCAAACACAATGGCTGTGCGCAGATAGTTACAAACAATGCGGCACAATAGTCGAGTTAATAGTCGAGTTGCTCCTCAGTAGGCACGCTTTTCTGTAGTCAGCGGTAAGCTACGCTTGAGGTGGCGTGTAAAATGGTTCAGATGGCTCTAAGCACTGTTCGACTTAACATCTGAGATCATCAGTCCCCTAGATGTAGAACTACTTAAACCTAACTAACCTAAGGACATCACGCACATCTATGCCCGAGGCAGGATTCGGACCTGCGGCCAAAGCAGCCGCGTGGTTCCGGACTGAAGCGCCTAGAACCGCTCGGCCACAGCGGACGGCGAAGTGGTATAAAAAACGATGCTACTGGACAGTAGATGGCGGTAAACGTGTAATTTGGAGAGCTGAATCATGCTGTACCCTGTGGCAATACGAAGGAAGCGTCTGGGCGTGGCGAATGTCTGGAGAAAGTTGGCTGCCACCTCATGTTGTGCCAACAGTGAAGCACGGAGGAGGTGGTGTTATGGTCTGAGGGCGTTTTTCGTGGTTATGGTGTGGTCCCCTTACTGTGCTCAAGAGAACGCTAGATGTAGGAGGATATCAACACATTTAATAGAATTGAGTACTGCAGAGGAACAATTCAGAGACGCCGACTGTATCTGCACCATATCATGAAGTAGTAGTTGTGGTTTGTCAACAACAATATTCCTGAAATGGAGTAGTCTGCCTGTAGTACCTACCTCAACCCAATTGAACAACTTTGGGATGAATTAGAACGCCAACTTCGCTCCAGACCCCACCATCAAACATCATTACCTTCGGAGAGGAATTCCGCCTTATGCAAGACATCTTTGTAGTTTTCTTTTCATTCAGACATGTTTCAACACTTTTTGTGCTATCTTCAGTGGGTTTATTTGTTTGCTGGCCGCTGTGGCCGAGCGGTTCTAGGTGCTTCAGTCTGGAACCGCGCTGCTGCTACGGTCGCTGGTTCGGATCCTGCCTCTGGCATTGATGTGTGTGATGTCCTTAGGTTGGTTAAGTTTAAGTAATTCTAAGTCTAGGGGACTGATGACCTCAGATGTTAAGTTCCATAGTGCTTAGAGCCGTTTGAACCATTTGTTTATTTGTTTATTTTCATGCTCAAAAAAATGGTTCAAATGGCTCTGAGCACTATGGGACTTAACGTCTGAGGTCATCAGTCCCCTATAACTTAGAACTACTTAAACCTAACTAACCTAAGGACATCACACACACCCATGCCCGAGGCAGGATTCGAACCTGCGATCGTAGCGTCGCGCGGTTCTTGACTGTAGCGCCTAGAACCGCTCGGCCACTCTGGCTGGCTTTCATGCTCACATGAAGCACTGGATATTTATGCTAGTAGCTTTAGGTGTGCTATGCAGTGCATAGTTTACGATAGTTTTTGTTGTTGTAGTGTGTTTACTTTCTTTGTGGCGGGGTAACATGCTTATTACTTTCGCTTTTCTACTATTTGTTCGCTAAGCCAAACCGGCAAAATAAACAAATAAAACCACTAAAACCAGCACAAAATGTAAGGAAACATGTCTGGGTGAAAAAACAACCTTACAAAGGTGTCTTGCTCAAGGCAGAATTCCTCCCCAATTTTCTCAGCAAGCATTGAAATGACAAGAATTGCAACGTTCACAGTATAGTTACTACTAGCTTCTCTGGCTCCTGCTTTTGAGGAAGAATGGGCTGCCATTCCTCCACAGACATTCAGACACCTCACTGAAAAGTGCCACCAGCAGAGTTGAAGACGTCATATAGGTGAAGGGTGCACACAATGTAGAGGACAAGGGATTATTTTTAGCAAATATGGTGCAAAATTGTGATTTAGTGTGTTTCAGTGCGCGATGCGCCAGCCTCCCGGCAGACGGCGGACGAAGGCTGGCGGGCCTGTTATGCAGGTGACACAGTTTCGCAACGAGTGTCGGTACGTGTGTAAGTGCGCGGCAGCCATCAACAGCCAGAGCACAGCATTAGCAGGATTACGCAGGCGTGGGTCACGTGTGGTGCGATTACATTAGCCAACTCATCGAGAACCTTCTACCAGCTGGAGTGGCCGTGCGGTTCTAGACGCTACAGTCTGGAACCAAGCGACCGCTCCGGTCGCAGGTTCGAATCCTGCCTCGGACATGGATGTGTGTGATGTCCTTAGGTTAGTTAGGTTTAATTAGTTCTAAGTTCTAGGGGACTGATGACCTCAGAAGTTAAGTCGCATAGTGCTCAGAGCCATTTGAACCTTTTTCTTGAGAACCTTCTAATAAACACGCCGCCGCGTAACCGGCGGATTCAGCAGCGGTCTGCACTATTTAAGGGCATCAGAGGTGGGTGTCGGCATTCGATTCGACCGATTGGGCGTTCGGTCGCTGTCAAGTCGTCGTCATCAGTGACGCTGTTCCCGAGGACTGGCCGGCGGAGGGCGTTGCCCGCTGCTGCACCGGCGACTCCCGGCGTCGGCACGAGCCGCCGCGTCTGCACGGGGCGAGCTGGGCCGCGCCTCGTGCCGCTAAGCTCCAACCGCCTGCGCAGCCACTAACTGAGCACGGCGTCGCGTTGCCCGGGCTGCGTGCATCGGCACGTCTCCACCACGACACGAGCGGTGGGGCTGAGCTACCGGAAAATGTATTGGGAGAACCGACAATAAAGAGGAAGATTGGTAAAAACAGCCACATTCTTCTACCCAGCCACGCCCTAGAACTCCGACCACGTCACCCGCATTGGTCATCCTATTACAACACCAACATTGATGTCCACTAATATGTGTCCGGCTCACTTTCATCAGCTTTCGATACAGCACGCTTACGATGCAAGTACAGGATTAACGCTTTTTTCCCTTCAGTACCATCTTGTGGTAGAGACGTCTCTCGCTGTGTTTGTGTCCCTGCCGGACAAAACAATGAGGCACGCGTGCCCCGGCGAGGGCCAGAGCGGCCGCTTCACTTGGCGCTCGCCGCCAGACGCGCAGGCACCAGCAGCGGGCAGGCAGGCAGGGCTCTGCGGAGCCGGAAATAACCGGAGCCCGCCGGCACGAGGCCGCTGCCAGCTCCTGGTCCAGCCCGACACGTGATGCTCGCCCGACAACGCAGCGGCGCAGCGCGGCGCGCACCACAATAGCGCACACGTGCCCTCCTGTTGTCTGCATTCACTGTGTACTGCTTCCAGGACAGCTCATCACAATGAGCACTATTAAAAGACTGTGCCTACGAGGATCTTTTCTAAACTAAATCGGATCTGTTCACTCTTGGAGTCCGATTGGCGGTCTATTTTTTCGACGCCGTTTTTCACGCTACGTTAACCCTGTAGGACAGGGGTTCCCAACAAAATTTTCTGGAGGACCCCCTCATCGAACATGATTGGTACCTTGTCATATCACAGTATCAAGTACCTAAGAAAGCCAAATTAAGAGTCGCTTTATACGTTTTCTATTTTTGGTACTTAGAAAAAACATTGACATATTCATTATTGAAAAAATATTGAGCTTAAAACTTTTTCAATTTATCCATCTTTAATTATGGAAATGGAAGAGGATGTAGATGAAGATGAAATGGGAGATAGAATACTGCGTGAAGAGTTTGACAGAGCACTGAAAGACCTGAGTCAAAACAAGGCCCCGGGAGTAGACAACATTCCATTAGAACTACTGACAGCCTTGGGAGAGCCAGTCCCGTCAAAACTCTAGAATCTGGTGAACAAGATGTATGAGACAGGCGAAATACCCTCAGACTTCAAGAAGAATATAATAATATCAATCCCAAAGAAAGCAGGTGTTGACAGATGTGAAAATTACCGAACTATCAGTTTAATAAGTCACAGCTGCAAAATACAAACGCGAATTCTTTACAGACGAATGGGAAAACTGGTGGAAGCCGACCTCGGGGAAGATCAGTTTGGATTCCATAGAAATGTTGGAACGCGTGAGGCAACACTGACCCTACGACTTATCTTAGAAGAAAGATTAAGGAAAGGCAAACCTACGTTTCTAGCATTTGTAGACTTAGAGAAAGCTTTTGACAATGTTGACTGGAATACTCTCTTTCAAATTCTAAAGGTGGCGGGGGTAAAATACAGGGAGCGAAAGGCTATTTAGCCGGCCGGTGTGGCCGAGCGGTTCTAGGCGCTACAGTCTGGAACCGCGCGACCGCTACGGTCGCAGGTTCGAATCCTGCCTCGGGCATGGATGTGTGTGATGTCCTTAGGTTAGTTAGGTTGAAGTAGTTTAAGTTCTAGGGGACTGATGACCTCAAGTGTTAAGTCCCACAGTGCTCAGAGCCATTTGAAAGGCTATTTACAATTTGTACAGAAACCAGATGCCAGTTATAAGAGTCGAGAGGCATGAAAGGGAAGCAGCGGTGGGGAAGGGAGTGAGACAGGGTTCTAGCCTGTCCCCGATGTTATTAAATCTGTATATTGAGCAAGCAGTAATGGAAACAAAAGAAAAATTCGGAGTAGGAATTAAAATCCATGGAGAAGAAATAAAAACGTTGAGGTTCGCCGATGACATTGTAATTCTGTCAGAGACAGCAAAGTACTTGGAAGAGCAGTTGAACGGAATGGACAATGTCTTGAAAGGAGGATATAAGATGAACACCAACAAAAGCAAAACGAGGATAATGGAATGTAGTCGAATTAAGTCGGGTGATGCTGAGGGAATTAGATTAGGAAATGAGACACTTAAAGTAGTAAAGGATTTTTGCTATTTGGGGAGCAAAATAACTGATGATGGTCGAAGTAGAGACGACATAAAATGTAGACTGGCAATGGCAAGGAAAGCGTTTCTGAAGAAGAGAAATTTGTTAACATCAAGTATAGATTTAAGTGTCAGGAAGTTGTTTCTGAAAGTATTTGTATGCAGTGTAGCCATGTATGGAAGTGAAACATGGACGATAAATAGTTTGGACAAGAAGAGAATAGAAGCTTTCGAAATGTGATGCTACAGAAGAATGCTGAAGATTAGATGGGTAGATCACATAAGTAATGAGGAAGTATTGAATAGAATTGGGGAGAAGAGGAGTTTGTAGCACAACTTGACAAGAAGAAGGGACCGGTTGGTAGGACATGTTCTGAGGCATCAAGGGATCACCAATTTAGCATTGGAGGGCAGCGTGGAGGGTAAAAATCGTAGAGGGAGACCAAGAGATGAATACACAAATCAGATTGAGAAGGATGTAGGTTGCAGTAAGTACTGGGAGATGAAGAAGCTTTCACAGGATAGAGTAGCATGGAGAGCTGCATCAAACCAGTCTCAGGACTGAAGACAACAACAAGAACAACAACAACATCCATCATTGTTATTGTTAAATTTTTGATTATTGCTCAAAATCTTTGTCTTAAAATCTTGGTGTTTAGTATAAATAACTCGTTAAAAAAATAAAAATTGAGTATGACCTGAAAATGACAGGAAAAAATTAAAACTGAGTGAATTGGTCTTTCAAGTGTACTACACTGAGATTGCATTGACCAGACATGTGTGAAAAATAAGAAAACGCTAGTTTCATACAAGGTATTAATTATTTGAAAAAAATACAGTTACAACAGAGTACTCCATCAGTATACAGTAAGTTTTAATTTTCAGTTCTTTATGAGATGAGTTCAATCTGACCTTTGAGTCCATTATTTCTGAAATATAGAGTGTGCTAGTGTCAGTTGCCAATAGGAAGACGCTAGACGCAGAAGTTAGCGTTCGCTAAAGCTCTGCTCATGCAGGAAGCGGCCAAAACAAAGAATCTGTTATCATACGAAATATATTTAATATATTTTTTATTCTAATAGCATCTTGCGGACCCCTCTGGCATAGCTCGCGGACCACTGGGCGTCCGCGGACCACCTGTTGGAAACCTCTGCTGTAGGACAAGCAAACAGCAATCAGTGCTGCTTTGTTGCACGTCAGACTGTCTGGGCGCGAATACGGAAATATTCAACGTTACTGACGTTCATGCCGTACTGTATTGGCTAACAGACTAGGCACGACGTCGTGTGGACAACAGGCACACAGGATTTCCGACAAAGCACTGTGTCAGCGTACTATCGTGATTAGTAACTCGATATGCCTTGCAGACAAATAGGCCATTGTCATCCTACCCTTGCAGCTCAAAGCGCAAAAACGCAACGCATTATGACGTTTTCCGAAAATGAAATTCTCCTTTTGGAAATCAACACGCATTTTCCAACCAGAGACTTTGCGAATCACAATTTTCTCTGTTCGTCCATGAAACAGAGTGTCATAGATAAAGGCATGCAAATTGCTGTTGTTTTCCTTGGTTTCCAGAAGTTATTCGATACAGTCCTGCAATGTCGTTTATTGAACAAAATATGAAGTTACCGAGTATTGGACCAGATTTGTGACTGGATTCAGGACATCCTAACAGACAGGACCCAATACGTTGTTCTTATCTGGACGAAATCGACAGAAAGACGGAAAGGTAATTTCTGGAGCAGGCCTACCCTTAAGCGCTCCTCACACGGGACGAGGCAGCTGACGTTGAAGTGGACGCGGACGAGACTCCCGACCCCACGAGGGAAGCCGCCGTCGGCACACGGGACGAGCCGGTTAACGCGATTTCCGCCCTCAGCGCTCTCCAGCGGCCGTTGTCGGCGTTATTTAGCTCACAAACCACACATTTTCGTTAGGAAAATGGGCGCGCGTAAAATAGCTGCCTTAACTCTGTTACCGACTGTCAAAACAGAACGGAGAAAACAGCGAAGAAATTTTGGACTCGTCGGTGGCATGAACAGCGAATTGCTGACAGAGGAACGCTATATAACATTGCCCAACGATCTGAGATACATACTAGTAGAAGTTATTCGCTACTGTTAACTGAATTTTCATCCCAATTTCGGTTTTAAATTGATTACAGATAAAGTGTAGTGTCTAATACCAGTCTGCGCTTGCATAATATCCGTATTGTCGATGTTGTATTGACTACCAACATTGTACTTCATCACATAGATTTCAAGATCGAGATTCGTTTCGTAATTTAATTCAAATGGAAGAGGAGACTGTTTCGAAGCTTCTGTCCGTAACTGACAAACATATGTACCGGCAAGATACAAACATAAGTCGGTCCATAAGCACAGAGGTAAGTATAAATGTTTTACAGAAAGTTTCGCAATAGCAAATCTTTCAGTGTGTAACTTGTATTTACTTTCATACACTGGAGGTCTCATTAAGATTTCTGGCGACTGCGGAAACATTCCAGTCGTTGGCCTCTGCAACAAGGATTGCAGCAAGTACATTACTTGTAATAAATAACATCGACTTTCGAGTAAATACTTCTATTAGATGTTCAAGAAAGATCAAGAATCTTTATGAAAACAAAAGGTTAATAAAGTTGGAAGCAGGCGGGTGCGAACCTACCTCCCACCACTTCTCAGCTACAGAGCACGCGTCGTTATCACCTGCATTGCGGCTTTTTCTTCTTTTTTTTTTCTAAAGAGTTTATTCAGCAACAGTTACTACAAAACTTTTACATTGGCTTCGACATTGCAACCGGGTCTACGTATGCGGCATACACTGCCTAAAGATTGTATCGACAAAAGACATTATTCGACATTTAATACGCAAACTGCACCACAAACACGCGCTTTTGGTAGACCATCATTGTTCTTTAACACTGAAACGGTTTACTTTAATACCACACAAGTTATAACTCTAAAAATATCGGATAAGATTGTCGACAGCTAATGCGACGCGTTTTCGAGAGATCTTCAATTTAATGAGGCTTTGAAATAGTTTATATTCATACCATCTACTCTACGAGATAGAAAATCCACCAAATACGATGCGGCTCCTATGTTTTGCTTGTGACATAAAACGATGTCGCATCTCATTGCACACGTTCCTCTTCACGAGGCAAAAATCTGACGTGCCACATTCTTTATTTTACACTTGGGCGTGTAGTGGGATGTGGTACCCCACGCTGTCACGTCAAGAGCTTCTCGTCCACGTGCGTTTTCACGTCCCGCTAGAAGACAGCCTTAGGGAGCGTTACAGGACCATTACCGTTCACAGTATATACAAATAATCTACCGGATAGCTTCAGAAATTCCAGGGGGATGTTTGAAGACGATACTGTGGTCGATAGGAATGTTGCCACACCAGTAAGCAATACCAAATGCAGGAAGATCTGCAGGGGATTGATGAGGTGCTGGGACTGCAAGTTGACCATGAAGATAAGTAAATTAGAGTTTTACTCATAATAATTACTGTTCGACAGATTACACTATCGGTGATAAATCACTGGAAACTACCGTAAATACATAGGAGTAAGCATCCGGAGCGACCTAAATGTGGAATGATCAAATAAAATTATTTATAGAAAAAGCAGTTACCAGACTGAGATTTTAAGAAAATGTAATTCGTCACAAAGGAAGTGGCTTACAAAGCATTTCTAAAGCCTGTTCATGAGTACTGTTCATCAGTGTGTGACCCTTACCAGCTTGCATTAATAAAAGAGATGGAAAATATCCAACGAAGAGCGACGCATTACGTCAGGGGTTGTCCAGTAGCCGCGAGAGCGTTACGGAGATTCCCAACAAACTGCAGTGACGGGTGATACAAGAGAGGCGTTGTGCATCTCAGAAAGGTTTACTGTTGAAATTCCGGGAGCGTACGTTCAGAAAAGAGTAGAGGAACGCACCACTTCCCCGCCAGATGGCCAAGACGAGAAAATTAGAGAAATTAGAGCTCATACGGAAGATAACGACAATCATTCTCCTCACACTTCATCCGCAAATGGTACTCCATGAAAATGGCCAACGAATGCTACAACTGCCTGTATCACATATTTGTAAGAAGAAGCACACGCGGATGGTCAGATGGTCGCCACAACCATATAGGAAGGTTTACCACCAGGAGATTCCTTAAGCCGGCTACGTTTTGACCTATCCGCTGTAGACGTCGGCGAACTTCTACGGTTTCTAATCACGCAAGCATCTTCCTTATTTATACCAAGACCAAATTTTGAGGACTGTGCCTTCAGCTGATTATCAGGAAGGTGTTAGAGAAGTAATATCTAATTTGAACTATAAAAGAGTGGAGGAAGTGCCTTAGGAAGGTCAAATGGTCATTTTCACCAGTCACAGGATAGCCCCGGACATGATATCATTTTCACCAGCCACAGGATAGCCCCAGACGTGATATCTTTACAGACCAAGAACTATAGCATAATGTTACTGTATGTCCTGCACGTTAAATTATGAGGATATGGCTTGATGTTCAACTACCACTGGCAGAGACCCGTTAAGAAGCTGCAACAAAAAATCTTCAAGAACGATTAACATCTTAAATGTTTATTAAAAGACATTTTGCTGTACTCCATGAGCTGATGTAAAATGTTTAACTGCCAGACCGGTATTCGGATAGGAAGCCAATCACCAGTAGCATCTACAACATATTTATCCATACATGTGTAACAATGGATCTATGTGTATGTTCCACATCTCCTCCTAAACCACTGCACCGATTTCAATTCGCAATAAATTTCGCAGAGAGTATCCACTTATGGTGCTAAATGCGCCTGCAAAATTATATCATCGTACCACACATAATTCGGGAGGTATGACGTTATAAACACTGAAATACTTGAAAAACTTCCGCACTTTACATGATGTTTAAATTTATTACTTCTCTGCTACTAACTTTATTAGCAACATATTTCACAGGCAGTATCCACATATGCCGCTCAATGTACCTACTCAAATATATCATTGTACAACACGTAATACAAGAGATATGACGCTATAAACACTGAGATATGTTAAAAATTGCCGCATCATGCATGCGGTTATAATACATATAATTATTTACCACTAAGACACTAGTACAGCCGAGTCAAATTAAGGAAATCTCTGACTCCTGGTTGCGCTTTTGACAGCTTCCAACTGCGAAGCGCAAACGGCTGAAGGTGGAAACAGTAGACGTCTATAGAACTATGAAGAGGTGTTGCCATAGAGACATTTACAGAATCGCGTTGTAGACATGTAAAGCAGCTGCGCCCAGCGTAGAGAAGCTGTCCGGGTCTTTTTTCGTAATTTGGATACTGTGCATATACATTTGTACGTTTTGCATATTTCTTCTACGATTGTTTCATAATTTTAAAGGTGTTTTCAGGAATACATGGAAATGATATTTTTTCGATACGTCACTACAAACACAGTTCATTTTCTGTATCCGTTTCTAATAGAAAATTAGAAAAATCAATACCTGTGCAATGACGGGTTGGTCAACTAATATTTATGTACATAACAGAGGAAGTTTAGTTATATATTTCAAATGACGTGCATATCAGTCATAAAAATCTCCAAGATGTCAAAACTGATGTAACTTCGGCCTGTCCACCAGTTCCAATCCTACATTCATGTAGTACACTCTTGGAAATGGAAAAAAGAACACATTGACACCGGTGTGTCAGACCCACCATACTTGCTCCGGACACTGCGAGAGCGCTGTACAAGCAATGATCACACGCACGGCACAGCGGACACACCAGGAACCGCGGTGTTGGCCGTCGAATGGCGCTAGCTGCGCAGCATTTGTGCACCGCCGCCGTCAGTGTCAGCCAGTTTGCCGTGGCATACGGAGCTCCATCGCAGTCTTTAACACTGGTAGCATGCCGCGACAGCGTGGACGTGAACCGTATGTGCAGTTGACGGACTTTGAGCGAGGGCGTATAGTGGGCATGCGGGAGGCCGGGTGGACGTACCGCCGAATTGCTCAACACGTGGGGCGTGAGGTCTCCACAGTACATCGATGTTGTCGCCAGTGGTCGGCGGAAGGTGCACGTGCCCGTCGACCTGGGACCGGACCGCAGCGACGCACGGATGCACGCCAAGACCGTAGGATCCTACGCAGTGCCGTAGGGGACCGCACCGCCACTTCCCAGCAAATTAGGGACACTGTTGCTCCTGGGGTATCGGCGAGGACCATTCGCAACCGTCTCCATGAAGCTGGGCTACGGTCCCGCACACCGTTAGGCCGTCTTCCGCTCACGCTCCAACATCGTGCAGCCCGCCTCCAGTGGTGTCGCGACAGGCGTGAATGGAGGGACGTGTCGTCTTCAGCGATGAGAGTCGCTTCTGCCTTGGTGCCAATGATGGTCGTATGCGTGTTTGGCGCCGTGCAGGTGAGCGCCACAATCAGGACTGCATACGACCGAGGCACACAGGGCCAACACCCGGCATCATGGCGTGGGGAGCGATCTCCTACACTGGCCGTACACCACTGGTGATCGTCGAGGGGACACTGAATAGTGCACGGTACATCCAAACCGTCATCGAACCCATCGTTCTACCATTCCTAGACCGGCAAGGGAACTTGCTGTTCCAACAGGACAATGCACGTCCGCATGTATCCCGTGCCACCCAACGTGCTCTAGAAGGTGTAAGTCAACTACCCTGGCCAGCAAGATCTCCGGATCTGTCCCCCATTGAGCATGTTTGGGACTGGATGAAGCGTCGTCTCACGCGGTCTGCACGTCCAGCACGAACGCTGGTCCAACTGAGGCGCCAGGTGGAAATGGCATGGCAAGCCGTTCCACAGGACTACATCCAGCATCTCTACGATCGTCTCCATGGGAGAATAGCAGCCTGCATTGCTGCGAAAGGTGGATATACACTGTACTAGTGCCGACATTGTGCATGCTCTGTTGCCTGTGTCTATGTGCCTGTGGTTCTGTCAGTGTGATCATGTGATGTATCTGACCCCAGGAATGTGTCAATAAAGTTTCCCCTTCCTGGGACAATGAATTCACGGTGTTCTTATTTCAGTTTCCAGGAGTGTATCTAGTGTGACCCGAAAGTGATGTTTAAACGTTTCTCTGGTGTAACATGTACGCACGTCGATCGGTGTCCTATGAGCTCGGACAGATATTGGATCATCCCCGTATCACACAGACCTGGCTACAATTAGACTTAGGCTTTATACGTCTTCAGGGTTCACATCAGTTTTGACATCATAGAGCTTTTATAAATGACAAGCGAGTAGTTTGATATGGGTGTGCTTAATATGTAAATAACATTACGTTAATACCGTTGTGTACGCAAATGTTGTTACGCTGTAGATACCGATGTGCACAAATTTTTTTGTTGGTCCTCGGATACCGTTGACGACGAGCTCTATGCTCGAATAACGGTCTGACAGTTAAATATTTCACATGCAGCTCATGATCTACACCAAGATCTCTTTTTAAGAAATGCTTACAAGCACCAAGCACAAGATTTTCACGTTTTAAGTGTCCTAGCTTATTACTGACGGGATATCAGATCCTGCGGCCTTCTTACACCTTTACAAACTTTTAATCAGTAGATGATGTAATATGGTTGCAGGGTATATGATTCGGCTTCTACTTCTCTACTGAAAGTCTTAGATCGCCGCCAGCCACCGGTCTGCTCGTCTGTGGCGGCTCTATTAGAGCAACGCCGATTTCAGTTGTGCACGAAGGACTGGCTATCGAACTAATCTAGTCGAGGCGGAAACTTGTAAGTAGAAGGTTCGTCTTGAGAGTAGGATCATGATTAAATCATTTCTTGCAATGGAAAAGGTCAAGGTTACTATATATTGTTGAAAATAAAGGATTTTGTAAGAAGAAAGGTAAACTATTTTTTTCACCTTCGAAGTGCTGGTTGTGTCGGGGATATTTGCCAGCCTACACATTTCTCGGAGAGACATGGTGCCAATCAAGCGATATTCAACATCGTTTTCATTATTCAGTACACGACTGTGAAGGTAGCAGAGAAAATAGTATCCGCAGACGACTTAAAGCTCTCAACCCCAATTAAACTGTATTGCTTGTAGAACGGCTAGCGCAAAGTATTTACAAATGTACTGCAAATCGGGGCATCTCTGTGGGAGTTGCACTCTGCCACGAGATAGATGGACGCGGCTGATCCTTCCTGCTTCCAACGGGAACTTTCGCTCTAACAGCTGAATTACTTGTCTTACAGGCTGTACTATTTGCAACAGAGATAGGAATCGACATAATCCTGATATCTAACGATTCCACGAGTGCTTTGTTATCCCCTATAGGACCAACTTCAGAGAACACTGCAAGCTATATAGTGCAGAACATCTTTCAGGATCGAACGACCTCCATAAATTGATCTGTTTTCAGTGTATACCGGAGTATATCGGCGTCAGGCGCAATAAAAGTGGTTACCAGTTTGCCCCAAGAGGTGCAACAACTCGCAACCCGCTACCTTCAAAACCACTTGGTACTGTGGTATCCAACAGTAGATACCTCAGCTTTAACTGGCTCAACAGTCTTGTCTAAAACTTGCTGCACAACTTGGTTTCTCTATAATTACAAAATCTCTGTCGCAGCTTAAAAGGCTGTGCCCACTCACCAAAAACTAGCACGTTATCTCAGCAAACCATCCCAAGCTACATGGGGTAGACTCTGACGCATAGCGCTTGGAAATCCACTGGAAAGCACTGCGCTGTACTAACAGCAGCTAGTAATGGATGTTTGAAACATTTTCTCCTTTACTTGAGAGTGGGAACAAGAATAATGACATGCTGCAGAGCACCAAGAACTCGTTAGCACTGATAACTCTTTCTATAAAAAAAAATGCCACTTAGAATTGTTTCCACTTCACTCGTCAATTGCGTAATATACTTACATTTGAATCCATGTTAAGTTTATGGGGACTGAATTTTGTAAGCTGCAGCTGCCCTGTGCAAAATAATTCCCTTAGCAAAAACGTTTCCTGACTCCTTTATTTACATCTAATTTGGTGCTCTTACTTTTACACTGTATCTTGTAACTCCTTGTTTCATATTTATATACATAATGTATAATAGCCAAGGAAGTCACCTTTTAGCCATCGTCGAAATTAGCCTTAAACTGTTACAGGGGTATGAAGTAGTGAAAATCCAGCTACAGCTATTTCAGAATGAATACTAAACTGTGACGGATGGTATAATATGGAAGCTAGCAGACCATATTAAAGTTAGCTCCACAATCTGGAGAGCCAAGACTGATACAGTCAGAATGCTAAGATTTTGGAAATCGCCGGATAATGCTGAACTGTGTCATGATTTGCTCTGAACATTTTATGAGTGGATCCTGACTAACATTCGCAACTTAATACGTAACTAATAAGGAAAAGGTTTTCATCATTTAGTTTAATCTTATGAAGGCAGATCAACTTCATTTCCTTTAGTTTCTAGAGTTTGAAAAGCCAACGGCCTTGCCGCAGTGATAACACCGGTTCCCGTCTGATCACCGAAGTTAAGCAGTGTAAAACTTCGCTACCACTTGGAGGTGTGACCGTCCAGTTTGCCGAGCGCTGTTAGCAAGATGGGCGCACTCAGCCCTTGTGAGGAGCTACGTGACTGAGGAGTAGCGGCTACGGTCACGAATATTGACAACAGCGGGGAGAGCGGTGTGCTGACCAAATGCCCCTTCATATCCGCATCCATGCGACGCCAATAGGCTGAGGATGACACGGCTGTCAGACAATAAGTGGGGCATTCTGGGGCCTGTACAGGCGGAGTATTTAGTGTTTGAAAAAGGCAATACATGTTTTTGATATAATGTTAGCGGTGTATATGTAATGACTGAAATCTGTCTTCTACATAATTCGTCAATTCTTTTCTTGTTATTTCAGAAAAAAGTTACTTTTTGATGTATAATTACTGTATTTTGTTCAATGTTTTAGTATCACTGTAATGTTAAAAAATACGCAATTCGAATGTTGCAATTTAAATAAAGTTATCTATTTTCGTTCATGTGTAGTTTAGATTAAATTTCTAGAACAACAAAATACAGTAATATTTATTTATTTGTAATTTCTGCTACCAGTCACTTTTTTAATTTTTTGTTTTATGTTTAATCTAACATAATACAACGCGTTTCGAACATGTTCTGTTCATCTTCAGTCACTTACACAAACATACATACATACAGAGAAATCTTATTTAAAAATAAACCGTCTTAAACTAGATTAATCTAGAACCCTTAGTCCATTGTTTGTTACTGTAGCGGCTGGTGTGGCATTTGGGAGGGGAGGGGGGGGGGCAGTGGATGGCCAGAAATTGAAGTCATTCATGTCTTCTGCTGGTTTTCTTCCTTGTAGTTGACTATTACGATATCACAGCCTGTATAGGATGCAGACAGTTTTGCATCAGTTATGTGTTCCGAAAATAGCGTGAAAGGCTTTTATATGATAGTTGATCACTTACGTCTTACGATTTCATTACCTTGCAGCTTCACTTGTATCACTGGTGTAATGGGGGGGCTGTTGATTAACAGTACGTTATTGCACATTGTATTTTGTCACTGATTTCCAGCGTTATTCACTGCACAAATTGCTTCGACAAACATGTAAACATTAAGCAGGGCCGGCCTTAGCCATCCAGGTGCCCCGGGCGAGTCGTCCAGTTGGCGCCCTTTATTGTATAAATAGCGAACCTGGCAGTGCTTTGCAACACCGTATTTGTCTGTTTTCTAGAAATCGTCTTAAGTGGTTAATGGCGTCATCTTATGATTATAACATGGTTTTTTCCATCGTAAATTTGAGTATTTTATTTTTTTAAATGGAAATGAAATCCAAATAATCTGAAAGCCCGCTAAGACGCTCCATGTGAGTTTTGTGTAGCCTGTGACGTCAGTCCAGCATGCTGCTGTCGCTGCCGTAACAGTCAGTATAGCAGTGATATATTGTTTGGGCATTCACGTTTTGGGAAATTGTCTAAAAATATTGCGTAGTACTGCACTGTACATCTACAAAAACTCCAGAAAATTGTTTTTGCGTGTTCCAAACAAAGAAAAGATGCGTAAAATGTGGTTGAAACAGGCTCGTATATCCCAAATATTTCTTTTCTTTTCTGAAGCACCCCTGTACTAAAGCGAACAAAACAAAACAAAAATTATTCAAATTGGTCAAGCCATTTCTTTGTTTTGGTGAGACTAACACACAACAATTGATTTTTATATATAGGAGGTAATATGTATAACGAAAAAGCACTAATTTTGAATTGGGTACCATATTTTTATTGAATTTAATATAACTGTAAGCCATAAACCTATATTTTCTGTCAGTCATCTGAACACAAAACATATTATGCCTAATGAAAAACAATTATAAACAACTAAAATTTTACTTTTCTCGCTTTTCTGTCGGCAAAGTCTCTGATCAGATTAGCAAAGTCCAGGTTTTCTGCAACTTCATTTTCAATGGACAGTGAGGCCAAACTGGTTAGTCTTGTTTGAGACATTGTAGACCGCAAGTACGTTTTTATCAACTTCAGTTTGGAAAAACTGCGTTCGCCGCTTGCAACAGTCACTGGTATTGTTAGCAAAATACGTAACGTTATCCAGATGTTGGGATATAACTCTTGAAAATTATGCTTTTTTATGAAGTTTAAGGCTTCAATAGGCGTTGCCTGGCTGTCTTCGAGATAGTGTTGCAGGCCTAAAATTTCGTCGCACACCAAATTTCCATCAATATCTGACTTCATGTTGACAGTTAACTTTTCTTGTAATTTAGAACAGCATTGTATTAGTTCTTCTTTATTTTGATTTTTTTTAATGTCAAACAAGAAACTCCACGTCGCAGAAAATTCTTGCATATGTTCAAATCTTTCTTTCATGGATATGTGCACGGTGTCCAACAGTGCATTGAAAAACTCTACTTTAAACTTCTTTTTTGGGTCAGTTATTTGATCATCAACAGCCTCTTCACCCGGCCTTGTGTTTAATACGTCTTAATCGCATTTGTGGTTTAAATGACGGCTGCGTATCAAGATCCGAAGCCAGTTCAGTTGCTGTTACAATAACTTGTTCGAAACCTGTTTGTCTATATGTTTCCAAATAAGAGCAACATTTGTCAAGGATTCCCATAAACTCGACAAAGTTGATTGTGGGTGACTGACTTGCTTTACTCACAAAGTTAATTTGAAACAGAACATCATACCATGTCACGAGAGAAACAATGAAGCTGAAGTCTTTTAATTGTTCTCCTAGTGTTGTCGCTTCGTGTGACACCGCAGCATCGCTTTGTTCAGTAGCATCGGCCAAGGAAACCAAAGCGTCATGCATTTCGCATAATTGATAACGGACCGCTTTGACGCTATCAATTCGAGCTTCCCAGCGTGTGTCACTTACATTTTTCAGGGTGTATATCTTCAAATGGTCGGTCAAAATTTTCCATCTATTTACCGATCCAGCAAATAGATTAAACATTTTTTGTAACATTCCGAACAGTGTCACGGATTTTACTGATGATTTTGCCGCATCACACAATACCAAATTATAACTATGGCATCCACATGGCACAAAAAAGCTAGTTGATTTAACTTCTTAATTCTGTTCTGAACGCCTTTATTTTTCCCCTTCATGTTCGCGCCGTTATCGTAGCCCTGTCCTCTGCAGTCATTAATGTTAAGGACAAGATCACTCAATGTTTTTAAAATGCTTTCTGTGAGACCTTCACCGGTTGTATCATCTATTTGCAGAAATGAGATGAAATGTTCTTTTACACTTGCGCCATCCTCTGTTATGTCGGCGCATCTTAAAGTTATCGAAAGTTGTTCTTTGTGGCTTATATCCGGAGTACAGTCAGCTATGATTGCATAATACTTTGAATCCTTTATGCGGGATACAATTGTAGACATAACGTGTGATGCCATGAGTTCTATTAATTCATTTTGTATATTTTTGCCGCAATAATGGTCAGCCAAATCACCACTCAATGCCAGTCTGACGTGCTCTTCCATGATTGGATCAAACTTTGCCAATAACTGTACAAGACCTAAGAATTTTCCATTATTTGGGGTAAATAATTTATCTGATAACCCTCTGAATGCCGTATTATTTTCAGCCAAATACAAAGTAATGTGCATCAATCTTTGAAGCACATTGCTCCATCGTAAACTTTCTTTAGAAATTAGCTTTTGTTCTTCCTTGTCAATAGTTAATCCAGCTTTAAACCTGATTTCAGCTTCAGTCCATTGAGTAAATGCTTTTTTGTGGTTAGGACTATTTTCATGCAGTTTCAGAGCTTCACTTAAATGTTTCCAATTTCTGAAACCCACAGTGGTAGTCAAATTAGTAGTTGATTTTAAATCAAACAGTCGACAACAAAAGCAAAAGACACTGTCGTTTGATACAGAATAAACTAGCCACCGTCGTCTGACATTTTCTTCGTTTGATAGTTTTCTTGTGTAATGAGTTGAAGAGAAATGACGCCCTTTTTCATCTTTTGGAAAGTTATTTAGACTTACTTGTGAGGGTCCACATATTATAATGCGATCTATATCTCTAGCATCAAGTACTTTTGGCCACGTACCTACATCAGAAACATTGTATTCTTTTATTGCAAGAACGTTGATACTTTCATCGACCACAGATGTCGTGTGTTGATTTTGACTTGGAGAAATATCAGAGGATTCATGCAAAGATGTACTGCGCTGGTCAATTTGATCACCTTCAATAGGTGATTGTATATTTTTTGTGTATAATTGTTCACAGTCTGAAGAAATATTTGCTGATACATGGACTTTTGATTCAATATCTGAAGTATTTGCCTTAGAATTTCCTTTAAGGTACTTATAAATATTCATGTGCTTTTTAGTTTCTTCAAGAACTTTTTCTTTTTCAGCTTTTCTTTTCCGATTTTCTGAACCAGAAAGCTTTTTTTTTAATCATTTCCTTCTCTTCTGGCATGATTTAATAATTTGACAAATTATTGCTTGGACACTGCTCTATTTCGCGACCACAATATTCGATCTATAACAAATAAAGAAATTCACCTATCAGTAGACGTAACTATAAAAAAACCTGAACTGAAAGATAAAAATGTTTTTCGCACTTACCAGAAAATTAAAATGTTGACACAGTCACGACACTCGTTTTACTCACAATTATTCAGCCACGAAAACATGACCGCTGCCTCCGACTCTTACTGACAATTACTGACATGCGGGTGCAAATCGTAGCGCTGCCAACATATGCAGTCTAACAAACATTGTGTGGCGCTGTATTATTTCAGTACGTTAGGGGAGAATTCTCTATGAATGAAGTGCACGCATTGCATGATCTATTAATTAATGTACATGAGTCATTAAGTCACAAATATTCAATATAAATACATTCGTATTAATTAAATCATAATGTAATGTATATTTCACAGTCTGTATTTTCTTTTATTTGGAGCGACCGGTAGTTTCTGTTGTGAACGAGAGATGGTGCGGCTGCATGGGCTCTTCCTTGTTGCAGTTCTTGAAACAAATAAGAGAGGCGCTTTGGTAGAGCCCGTGCTAGCCCGCGTCAAACATGGATGGTTGCAGACAATACGAAGATTGCATTCAGCATGATTTCTCTTCTGCTACCCCGAATTCATCGCGCATTCGTGAGATTAGTGACGTATGTTGAATGAGACTGAATAATATTTTAGTTTCGCGAAAAAGGTGATTGTAAATTGTAATTTTTTTTTACATGCGTTTAGTACGTGGCGCCCCTTGGGCCCCGGCGCCCGGGGCGACCGCCCGGGTCGCCCCACCCTAAAGCCGGCGCTGACATTAAGTACGTAACACAAGATGGCGGACTTGTAGCGTGTGAGTCAGTATCGATTATCGAGGTTTTGTATCGATACTCTTGGTACTGACAGGTTTTTAGTCGTTTATTTAAACTGATACATCTTGAATCTATTGAGTTAGAACTGGCTTAAGACTGTTGAAGAATTTTGAGGTTTTGAATTCGGTTTTCTCATTAAGAATGTTATCTCCATGCTTTGTATTATGTATGAAAATTTCCATTTCTTCCATGATATCCATTCTTTTACTTTTTCCCATTTTGTGTAAAATTTCGATGTTGTCTTCGATTTTCAAAGCGCATATCCCAGTGAGCTGGCGACTGAGTTTCGAATACCGGCCATGGTATAAATTTTCATTCATGACTTCAGTCTACATGTACAAAGTGCCCTAAAATTTCCCTTACGGACTTCTAGAACTTACAGAGGGGCTGAGTAGACAATATTTTGAATGGGAATCATTTCCGGAAACGGTACAGCCGTTTGAAAACGTCTTCGCTAGGTATGTTCAAAATGATTCAAATGACTCTGAGAACTATGGGTCTTAACATCTGTCCGCAGCTCGTGGTCGTGCGGTAGCGTTCTCGCTTCCCACGCCCGGGTTCCCGGGTTCGATTCCCGGCGGGGTCAGGGATTTTCTCTGCCTCGTGATGACTGGGTGTTGTGTGATGTCCTTAGGTTAGTTAGGTTTAAGTAGTTCTAAGTCCTAGGGGCCTGATGACCATAGATGTTAAGTGCCATAGTGCTCAGAGCCATTTGGTCACGTTACCAACATTTTTTAAATGGATTCCAACTCAAAATATTATCTACTCAGTCGTCTCTTCAAGTCCGAGAAGTCTGTACGGGAAATTTTAGAGCACCCTAAATACATCAAACATATAAAAGTCTTGTGAAGGCTGACCGCAGTTTGTTTACGGCTTCCGATCTGACAGGCGGGCAGCAGCTGTGGTACACTTTCGCCAACCGTCGCCTCCGGCGGATCATCCACTTGGCTGTATAAGCGTCTGACGAAGTTGGCATGGACTGCGGCGCGTACGGAATGTCCACTGCCCATTTCTGCAATGGCAGTTTTTAGACCAGCAACAGAAATAATACTGTTGTCGACTCCGCGGCGTAGCCCTCTATTGTTTAAATAGGATAGGTTGGGACCAGGATTAATTTTAACAGCCTATGCCGGCCAGTCGACCGAAGGTGAAACAGCCGTGCCATTCACGGGATCCTGGCACCGCTTCCAAGGCGTTTTGGCAGTGGAGTTGCGCCTAAAAAATTTCACCTGTACTTGACACAAAAAAGAGTCGTGGTAGAAAAATGCCATCATAGGTATACAGCGAAAGGTCTTATTTCAGTTGCAACAGGGTTTCAAGACCATCACGTACCGTGTAAACAATAACGTTCTGCAACGCTTGCTACCACCGGATAAATTAGAATACCCCTGTATTTTGTTTCCGTTAGTGATCACTATCGGCTGTGAACTTATTTTCAAATCTTTGTGTAGTAAGTTATAATCCATAAGGATGCACATAGTTCGGTTAGAGTCAAAAAAATGGTTCAAATGGCTCTGAGCACTATGGGACTCAACATCTTAGGTCATAAGTCCCCTAGAACTTAGAACTACTTAAACCTAACTAACCTAAGGACATCACACACACCCATGCCCGAGGCAGGATTCGAACCTGCGACCGTAGCAGTCCCGCGGTTCCGGACTGCATCGCCAGAACCGCGAGACCACCGCGGCCGGCGGTTAGAGTCAATACTCTAGCAAAATTACACAGAACTAAAAACGTAGGTGGTTGTCCAGAATTCATAGTTGAAAAGCGGAAACGGAGAAAGAGCTATTTCTCACATTTCGCAGGCAATCAAACTATGATTTATCTCTTTTTGTATATAATGTACTTCTATCCAAAAAAAATGAGTAGCTACTTCAATAACAGAGGTATACGCTGCTCACCTCATCACCTTATAAAATAATAAGGCGTATTAGAAAATAAATAATTCATAAATAATTTATTAAGAATGTTCTATGCACCGTATCAGGAAACTGACTTGTTCTAAGTGCCAATAAGAAAGTATTGTTTCAAGTGCCACTCATAGAGAGGCACTACGTGTTATTTGTGGTGATACAAGCACAGAAAATCAGCAGTACTCTTTTAACTGTTTGGACTGTAGTCAGCAGAAACCACTTCTCATTTATTTTAAAATTTTATATAGGAGAATAAAATTCTTAAATTCTGCAAAAAATCTTTCATTGTTCACTTCTGTTTCTTGAACAACTTCATTATTGGGATCAGTTGTAAAATTTATTGTAAAACTTCCTGTGCTGCTCAGAAAGAAATGGCAACATCGACAATAGGTAGTTATGTTTTGCAACATTCCATGGTGATTTACGGCATGGCATATATTTGCCCTGATCTTTCCTTTTTTGAATGTATTGACATATTTACATGTTTCTGTTCCAGTGTAAGAATTTTTATATAGCTAGGTATTTGAGACGGATGAGTATGAGAGACACTTCGATCATACTACATTTGGAGATCTCACACGCCTTCACTGACAACGGTGCTTTCGGCATCATTTAAAACATGTGTTGGAAACATGATACGTGTTCAAAGCTTTAGCTGACTCAACACTCTTGTGTAAGTCTTGCGGAGGGATGGTCTTACTTACCTTTCTTCGTTTCTCTATTATTGCAAAATCTCTGTCACAACTCAAAAAACTGTATCTACTCACCAAAAACTGGTGTGTTATCTCTTCAAACCCTCCCGGCTACATGGAGGAGACTTTGACGCATGGCACTAACTCCATCAGAAGCTGTGCTTGGCACGAAGGCGATGTCCCATCTATTAATGGACGTTTGAAATATTTTTTCCGTGCATTGAAACTTTGAACAAGTGTAGGGACATGCAGCAAACTACATAAAGAACAACACCTGGAACGTCCTCTCTTCAGTTAAAGACGTGGCACCAAAGTGTATCAGCCGGCCGCTGTGACCGAGCGGTTCTAGGCGCTTCAGTCCGGAACCACGCTGCTGCTACGGTCGCAGGTTCGAATCCTGCCTAGGGCATGGATGTGTGTGATGTCCTTAGGTTAGTTAGATTTTACTAGTTCTAAGTCGAGGGGACTGATGATCTCAGATGTTAAGTCCCATGGTGCTTGGAGCCAATTTTTTTTTTAACCAAGTGTATCAAGAACAGCAGTAAGGTAGCAAACTATATTAGCAGTTTGAGACTGACGAGTTATATTACACACACACCTGAAAATGGGTTCAGAGCCAGAACGTAAGAGAAATGAAAACGGAACAAAAGGATATTTTAGTCAATCTAATGGCAGCCAGAGCTTCAGAATTTTATTATTCAGGCGAGATTTACCATTGACGACAATACTGATAGTTTCTTACAAAATAATTTCGAATTCACAGTGACCCGCCTCCGTTAAAAAGATCGCGAATGCACTGGAGCTTGCCCCGGAAGCAGCTGATTCGAATCTTCATGATGAAAAAAATTTTCCCAGCTAGGATTTCGCCGACAAGAGGACAGGAGATGGCAGACTATAGCTGGGTCTAATAAACGGAAAACCACGCACCATTGATCTGGACAAATTCCCAACATCTCTTGGAGTGAGTACGGGGACACTGTTCACGATGATCCGTCCATTGCAGTACGACGTTCAGCTATCGCTATTCGACAGAAACTTGCAGAATTTCCGTTAGCTCTTCATCTCGTTGCTTATTGTTGTTGTTGCGGTCGTCAGTCCTGAGATTGGTTTGATGCAGCTCTCCATGCTACTCTATCCTGTGCAAGCTTCTTCATCTCCCAGTACCTACTGCAACCTACATCCTTCTGAATCTGCTTAGTGTCATCTCTTGGTCTCCCCCTACGATTTTTACCCTCCACGCTGCCCTCCAATACTAAAATGGTGATCCCTCGATGCCTCAGAACATGTCCTACCAACCGATCCCTTCTTTTGGTCAAGTTGTGCCACAGACTTCTCTTCTCCCCAATCCTATTCAATACTTCCTCATTAGTTATGTGATCTACCCATCTAATCTTCAGCATTCTTCTGTAGCACCACATTTCGAAAGCTTCTATTCTCTTCTTGTCCAAACTATTTACCGTCCATGTTTCACTTCCATACATGGCTACACTCCATACAAATACTTTCAGAAATGACTTCCTGACACTTAAATCTATACTCGATGTTAACAAATTCCTCTTCTTCAGAAACGCTTTTCTTGCCATTGCCAGTCTACATTTTATATCCTCTCTACTTCGACCATCATCAGTTATTTTGCTCCCCAAATAGCAAAAATCCTTTACTACTTTAAGTGTCTCATTTCTTAATTTAATTCCCTCAGCATCACCCGACTTAATTCGACTACATTCCATTATCCTCGTCTTGCTTTTGTTGATGTTCATCTTGTATCCTCCTTTCAAGACACTGTCCATTCCGTTCAACCGCTCTTCCAGGTCCTTTGCTGTCTCTGACAGAATTACAATGTCATCGGCGAACCTCAAGGTTTTTATTTCTTCTCCATGGATTTTAATATCTACTCCGAATTTTTCTTTTGTTTCCTTTTTCTGCTTGCTCAATATACAGATTGAATAACATCGGGGAGAGGCTACAACTCTGTCTTACTCCCTTCCCAACCACTGCTTCCCTTTCATGTCCCTCGACTCTTATAACTGCCATCTGGTTTCTGTACAAGTTGTAAATAGCCTTTCGCTCCCTGTATTTTACCCCTGCCACCTTTAGAATTTGAAAGAGAGTATTCCAGTCAACATTGTCAAAAGCTTTCTCTAAGTCTACAAATGCTAGAAACGTAGGTTTGCCTTTCCTTAATCTTTCTTCTATGATAAGTCGTAAGGTCAGTATTGCCTCACGTGTTCCAGTATTTCTACGGAATCCAAACTGATCTTCCCCGAGGTCGGCTTCTACCAGTTTTTCCATTCGTCTGTAAAGAATTCGTGTTAGTATTTTGCAGCTGTGGCTTATTAAACTGATTGTTCGGTAATTTTCACATCTGTCAACACCTGCTTTCTTTGGGATTGGAATTATTATATTCTTCTTGAAGTCTGAGGGTATTTCGCCTGTTTCATACATCTTGCTCACCAGATGGTAGAGTTTTGTCAGGACTGGCTCTCCCAAGGCCGTCAGTAGTTCCAATGGAATGTTGTCTACTCCGGGGGCCTTGTTTAGACTCAGGTCTTTCAGTGCTCTGTCAAACTCTTCACGCAGTATCGTATCTCCCATTTCATCTTCATCTACATCCTCTTCCATTTCCATAATATTTTCCTCAAGTACATCGCATTTGTATAGACCCTCTATATACTCCTTCCACCTTTCTGCTTTCCCTTCTTTGCTTAGAACTGGGTTTCCATCTGAGCTCTTGATGTTCATACAAGTCGTTCTCTTATCTCCAAAGGTCTCTTTAATTTTCCTGTAGGCAGTATCTATCTTACCCCTAGTGAGATAAGCCTCTACATCCTTACATTTGTCCTCTAGCCATCCCTGCTTAGCCATTTTGCACTTCCTGTCTATCTCATTTTTGAGACGTTTGTATTCATTTTTGCCTGCTTCATTTACTGCATTTTTATATTTTCTCCTTTCATCAATTAAATTCAATATTTCTTCTGTTACCCAAGGATTTCTAAGAGCCCTGGTCTTTTTACCTACTTGATCCTCTGCTGCCTTCACTACTTCATCCCTCAAAGCTACCCATTCTTCTTCTACTGTATTTCTTTCCCCCATTCCTGTCAATTGTTCACTTATGCTCTCCCTAAAACTGTGTACAACCTCTGGTTTAGTCAGTTTATCCAGGTCCCATCTCCTTAAATTCCCACCTTTTTGCAGTTTCTTCAGTTTTAATCTACAGGTAATAACCAATAGATTGTGGTCAGAGTCCACATCTGCCCCTGGAAATGTCTTACAATTTAAAACCTGGTTCCTAAATCTCTGTCTTACCATTATATAATCTATCTGATACCTTTTAGTATCTCCAGGGTTCTTCCATGTATACAACCTTCTATCATGATTCTTAAACCAAGTGTTAGCTATAAATAAGTTGTGCTCTGTGCAAAATTCTACCAGGCGGCTTCCTCTTTCATTTCTTAGCCCCAATCCATATTCACCTACTACGTTTCCTTCTCTCCCTTTTCCTACACTCGAATTCCAGTCACCCATGACTATTAAATTTTCGTCTCCCTTCACTATCTGAATAATTTCTTTTATATCATCATACATTTCTTCAATTTCTTCGTCATCTACAGAGCTAGTTGGCATATAAACTTGTACTACTGTAGTAGGCGAGGGCTTCGTGTCTATCTTGGCCACAATAATGCGTTCACTATGCTGTTTGTAGTAGCTTACCCGCATTCCTATTTTCCTATTCATTATTAAACCTACCCATGCATTACCCCTATTTGACTTTATGTTTATAACCCTGTAGTCACCTGACCAGAAGTCTTGTTCCTCCTGCCACCGAACTTCACTAATTCCCACTATATCTAACTTTAACCTATCCATTCCCCTTTTCAAATTTTCTAACCTACCTGCCCGATTAAGGGATCTGACATTCCACGCTCCGATCCGTAGGACGCCAGTTTTCTTTCTCCTGATAGCGACATCCTCTTGAGTAGTCCCCGCCCGGAGATCCGAATGGGGGACTATTTTACCTCCGGAATATTTTACCCAAGAGGACGCCATCATCATTTAATCATACAGTAAAGCTGCATGCCCTCGGGAAAAATTACGGCCGTAGTTTCCCCTTGCTTTCAGCCGTTCGCAGTACCAGCACAGCAATGCCGTTTTGGTTATTGTTACAAGGCCAGATCAGTCAATCATCCAGACTGTTGCCCTTGCAACTACTGAAAAGGCTGCTGCCCCTCTTCACGAACCACACGTTTGTCTGGCCTCTCAACAGATACCCCTCCGTTGTGGTTGTATCTACGGTACGGCCATCTGTATCGCTGAGGCACGCTCGTTGCTTACCTACCCATAAATTAACACAACGCTACGCTACGTGCTCATCAGTCGCCGGCCCGATAGAGGTACGAGACATACAAGTTACACAAAGATCAAATGAAGGTAACGTCATAACTGCTCCCTGTATGATACAGTGCCGGAAAGAAAAATTGGCCCAAGCGCTCGTTGATTATAAGAGTTAAATGACATTCGGGTTAAGTCATTTCCTTTACTTAATCAAATATAAGAACATCGTTTTGTTTATTGCTGTTATTCAGTGTGGCAGCATTTTCAGCATAGCATCTATTGTGTGGAACTTGCACTTTCATTGATTGATCTTTTGAAACCCGGACGCAGTGGCCGAGCGGTTCTAGGCGCTACAGTCGCAGGTTCGAATCCTGCCTCGGGCATGGATATGTGTGATGTCCTTAGGTTAGTAAGGTTTAAGTAGTTCTAAGTTCTAGGGGGCTGATGACTTCAGAAGTTAAGTCCCATAGTGCTCAGAACCATTTGATTTTTTTTTTGATATTTTGAAAACGACTGACGGAGTCGCTGTCGCCGGACACGGCGAGGAGGACATGTATGCATGTATGTGATATTTTGAAATATTTTTCCTTTCTTGTGATGCTTGCAAATAATTAGCATTTTGTTGCTTTTAGTTTAATTTCAAAAAACAATAATGTAATGTGCTACTAGAAGGTATTAAAGAGAATTACTAATGAAGACCTTTTATATTTACAATACTTTACCGGTTTTTATATTAATGGGCGACAGGGGCACACTCTCAATGTATTAAACGAAGACCAGTAATGAACAAACAATGATACGCTAAATGGAACAGATTCGGCGCAAATCGCAGAAAAAACAGCCGTTACAACTGGAAGATGTAACCAAACGTACGGTGGCAGTCCAGAACAATCGCACACAGAAACTTCTTCGCCTTCTTTCTCGTGGCCTTTATCCCATATATTCACGGCGTCGGAATGTTAATCTGGACTTGGCAGTATTAGTGCTAAAGGGTGGCCAGAAGCTTTTCCTCTGTCCACCACTCAGCGCATGTGTAAATGTACAGAGTTGCAGTTTTCTTTGGCAGCTAGAATGGCCAGTAAAGTGCATGAGTGTTGCTATATAAGGGGCATGAACGTAGTTGTGTGATCACTGCGAAGGACATGGAGATGCCACATAATCGTATGAGACAGAGTTATCAGCACCTGAGAGCAGTTGAAAGGAGCCTTATTGCGGTTCTCATTTGGCCAGCTGATCGAATTGCACAGTATCCAGATTTGTGGGACATTCGGATGTGACAGTGGCCCGACTTCGTAATTCTTGGGAGTATGAGGGCAGGCACACTTGTCATCAAGTTTCCGGTCCATCACGTCTGACCACCACATAGCAGGATCGCCATATTGTGCACCAGGCATACAGTAGCCCCTTTACATCTGGAACTGCCATCTGAGAACAACAAACTGGACTCCCTACATCATTCTGTGACATCCCACACCACTTCTCCGAGACTATCAGCAGCCGCACTAGGAAATTACCGCCCCATGCATAGGCTGCCGTTCCACAACACAGGCGATCGCGTCTGGAAGTTGCCAGGTCCCGGGAGTATTGACTGCTGATGAATGGTGTCGCATTGTGTTCAACGACGAAACACGGTTTTACACTACCCCAGATGACCATCATCTGCAGGTATGGTGGCGACCTGGGAAGAGGCCCCATTCTTACAATGTTTCGGAGAGAAACAGTGTTGTTACTCCTGGTGCCATGGTGTGAGGAACAAACGGATATGACTTAGGGTCACAGTTGGTAGCGATTGAGGGAAGGGACAGCACAACGGTACGTCACGGATAACCTGCATGCTCATGTGTTACTTCTCATGCGACAGTATCGAGGTGCCATTTTTCAACAGGTCAGTGCTCGTCCACACACGGCACGTGTATCTGTGAACTGTCTGTGTGATGTTGAGGTTCTCCCTTATTTAGCAAGAGCGCCAGATCTGTCCTCGACTGAACATGTATGGCGCCAGCTCGGGTGTCAATTCCGTCTCAGTACCTGTATCCAGGATATCATGGAGCAGGTATAATAATTGTGGACCAGGTTGTCTCAAGAGAGAATTATATTATGAATCAGTACATGTATCCACGGGTATTGATTATTGGGCTCATACAGCCAAGGTCTTTTTAATATGGTGGGAGTTTATAGTCACTGAAATAGCAACATATACCAATTCTAACCATGAAGTTTCATGCCATTTCCTCTCTCCCTGTTGAATGCTTCACTTCCTTTGCCAGGCACTGTATGTTTACTGGCATGCTAAGACAACAAGCAATTTTCATTGGCTTTTGACAAAGCAAATCAGAAATGGGAAGAATGTATTGCGCGCATAAAATGCCTTGGCCGCTAGGTGCGCAGTCGGCTGGGGAAGCGTGGGGAGAGCGGCAGTGGTGGGGGATCGCTCAGAACACTGTAGGCCGTAGGAGAACCGGCGAGCGCTAGAGAGGAAGTGCCGTCCCAAACAGAAGCCCACGTTCACATTATTTGCAAACACACGCATCAAATAAAGTTTTGCATCACCTTGGTTCCCAGAGCTCCTGAAGATAGGCATTGAATGTGGATATTGTATCACAGACACAGTCCCTTTGACTGTTCAGACACTTCACTAAACCCGCACACAAGATGTAAACAATCATGCATGAGCAGCTCCAATTAGACGGAGGGGTCCGATAACCGATCAGTTCCGGTCTTTCCACCAGGAAGAAGGTAAACGGCTCGTGTGTCTGTAGTTCAACCACGATTAGACGGTCAATACTGCGCTTAGATCGCGTCCACATCGTTGCTTTGTGCCAGGAAGGGCTCTCAACAAGGGAAAGGTCCAGACGTCTCGGAGTGAACCAAAGTGATGTTGTTCGGACATGGAGGAGATGCAGAGAGACAGGAACTGTCGATGACATGCCTCGCTCAGGCCGCCCAAGGGCTACTACTGCAGTGGATGACCGCTACCTTCGGATTATAGCTCAGATGAACCCTGACAGCAACGCCACCATGTTGAATAATGCTTTTCGTGCAGCCACAGCATGTCGTGTTATGACACAAATTGTGTGCAATAGGCTGCATGATGCGTAACTTTACTCCCGACGTCCATGGCGATGTCCATCTTTGCAAACACGACACCGTGCAGCGCGGTACAGATGGGCCCAACAACATGACGAATGGACCGCTCAGGATTGGCATCAAGTTCTCTTCACCGATGTGTCGCACATGCCTTCAAACGACAATCGTCGGAGGCGTGTTTGGAGGCAACCCAGTCAGGCTTTACGATACGTGAATGCCATCCTCCGATCGATAGTGGAACCATATCGGCAGCATATTGGCGAGGCATTCGTCTTCATGGACGACGATTCGCGCACCCATTGTGCACATCTTGTGAATGGCTTCCTTCACGATAACGACATCGCTCTACTAGAGTGACCAGCATGTTCTTTGGACTTGAACCCTATCGAACATGCCTGGGATAGATTGAAAAGGGCTTTTTATGGACGACGTGACCCACCAATCACTCTGAGGAACGTATGCCGAATCGCTGTTGAGGAGTAGGACAATCTGGACCAACAGTGCCTTCATAAACTTGTAGATAGCATGCCACGACGAATACAGGCTTACATCAGTACAAGAGGACTTGCTACTGGGTAATTGAGATACCGGTGTGTACAGTAATCTGGACCACCACCTCTGAAGGTCTCGCTGTACGGTGGTACAACACGAGCAATGAAAAGGGCGGAGGTGATGTTTATGCTGATCTCTATTCCAATTTTCTGTACAGGTTCCGGAACTCTCGGAACCGAGGTGATGCAAAACTTTTTTTGATGTGTGTACTAAGCGGGTCCCCTCCACGCCCACACTTGCATAGTGACCATTCAAAACGATCTGCTGTCACCCCTGCTTTCATTAGTATCTAAAGAGAATTCCGCCGAAAATGCAGCGATTTATCTTCGCCTGGCTTGTTAACCATTTATAATATTCAGAGAAGCGCCATGAGTGGCAAATTTTGAGTAAAACCTACACATTTTTCTGGTTGTCATGTTAAAATTTCCTTCTTTTGCCAAAACACAGCACAATTTACACTGTCTTACCTCACTAATACATCTAACATGTTGTGCAGATATAATTGCGAGAGGATTTTGAAACAGTGGTCTAGTAAGATTATTAAGTGAGTAAATGCGGAAAAGTAAAGTCAGTCGCTTACGAAAAAGTACATCCTCGGTACAAAAAAAAAGTGTAATGTCTTCACATATGTTATTCAAAACCGCATACCATTTCTCGTTTCACCATCTATAGATGGCTAATGAAAACCGCATTCTTTAACCGAATAAGTCCGTTCTTTCTGGAATAACACGGTAGATAATGAAGTTTTACATAGTAACATACTCTCTTTGTGTGCTATCATTTGCCAAAACCTCATTTCGTTATCTGAAATAGTTAATGAAATATAAGGATATTTCACTCTGGCTTTATCGCTGGCGCGGCGTGATCGCAAATGAGTGTGCTACATCAGATCAATTTTCTCAAGATTGGTGACAGTTAGATACCTCCATCCAAGTCTAAAGAAAAATTCAGTATGTTACCTAAATTTCAAACACAACAACACGTTATGTAATATGTACCATTCGCAAAAACATAATGACCTCCATTTTTCATTGCACACTTCTCCGGTTTTTGTGTAGTGTCTTACTTTCGTAAGTACACATGTGATCAAAAGTATCCGGACACCCCCAAAAACATACGTTTTTCATATTAGGTGCATTGTGATGCCAATTACTGCCAGGTACTCCATGTCGGCGACCTCAGTAGTCATTAGACATCTTGAGAGATCAGAATGGGGCGCTCTGAGGAACTCACGTGGTACGATCGTGGTCAGGTGACTGGGAATCACTTGTGTCATACGTCTGTACGCGAGATTTCCACACTCCTAAACATCCCTAGGTCCACTGTTCCCGATATGATAGTGAAGTGGAAACGTGAAGGGTCACGTACAGCACAAAAGCGTACAGGCCGACCTCGTCTGTTGACTGACAGAGACCGGCGCAGTTGAAGAGGGTCGTAATGTGTAATAGGCAGACATCTATCCAGACCACCACACAGGAATTCCAAACTGCATCATGATCCGCTGCAAGTACTATGACAGGCGAGAGGTGAGAAACCGTGGATTTCACGGTCGAGCGGCAGCTCATAAGCCACACACCACGCCGCTAAGTGCCAAACGACGCCTCGCTTGGTGTAATGAGCGATTGAACGATTGAGCAGTGCAAAAACGTTGTGCGGAGTGACGAATCACGGTACACAATGTGGCGATCCGATGGCAGGGTGTGGGTACGGCGAATGCCTGGTGAACGTCATCTGGCAGCGTATGTAGTGCCAACAGTAAAATTCGGAGGCGGTTGTGTTATGGTGTGGTCGTGTTTTTCATGGAGGGGGCTTTCCCCCGTTGTTGTTTTGGATTGCACTATCACAGCACAAGCCTCATTGATGTTTTAAGCACCTTATTGCTTCCCTCTATTGAAGAGCAATTCGGTAATGGCGACTGAATCTTTCAACACGATCGAGCACCTTTTCATAATGCACGGCCTTTGGCGGACTGGTTACGCAATAACATCCCTGTAATGGACTGGCCTGCACAGAGTCCTGACCTGAATCCTATAGAACATCTCTGGGACGTTGTGGAACGCTGACTTTGTGCCAGGCCTCACCGACTGACATTGCTACCTCTCCTCAGTGCAGCACTCCGTGAAGAATGGCCTGCCATTCCCCAAGAAACCTTCCAGCACCTGACTGAACGTATGCCTGCGAGAGTGGAAGCTGTCATTAAGGTTAAGGGTGGGCGAACACCATATTGAATTCCAGCATTACCAATAGAGGGCGCCACGCACTTGTAAGTCATTTTCAGCCAGGTGTCCCGATACTTTTGATCACATAGTGTATCACAATAACTATGACCATTAACGAGATGGTGGTCACATCATCATGAATATGACGTATAAAGCTATAAGTAAAGGAAAAGTGAAATTTTTTGACAGAATAGTTTCTGTAAAATCGTCTGAGAAAGATTGCAGGGTGCGCGGCTCGATTCCGTCATCGCTGACCGCCGAAAGGTGGAAAACACTTATCGGCCTCCTCTTCCGGACAAACGAATGAACTCGCCCAGCGCTTTGGCCGAAAACTGGTCACTGCGCATCGTCCACAGTATCCCGCGAGAGCTGTACCAAGACGCATCGTTTCGAGGCAATTCACTATGGTGCTTTGATGAATCTTTTGTATTTCTTTTCGATGCATGTAGCAGGAAATGGAGGACTACAATATCTCTGTGCAGTGGAAGTGAAGATGCTTAGGCTGTGTACCAAAGTGTTGGTCATATTCATTCAGTGTTGAAAAGATTCTTTAATGAATTTCTGACACAAAGGACTTAATTAGGAGGAAAGAGGGAAAAATGCAGGAAAAAATCTCTTAAGACACTTCAGCAGTGACGAAAAACATTTAACAGGACAACAGCGTCGCAGCAATGCTATGAATAAGTTTACGATCGGAGCCGCTGTCAGCACAGTTTTATTGAGCTCCACTTTATTTCTTTAAAACCTACACTGCTGAGCATCAAAACTGGACTACCATGAAGAACATGCAACAAACGCCACATTGGCCTGAATAGTAGGACATGCTTGGATATGCAAATGGTTGTTATTTTAGCGTAATCGCACAAAATAGAGAGGAGTAATGCCATCTTCATTTTGTATATAAAGAAGAATTTCGCAGTGGGTTTCTCACTATGAAGTCACATCTGACTGTTGGTTGTCCATGAGAAGATAGTGTTATGCCTCGTGTCGACCAGCACATGTCGGAATTCGGCAGCGACAGGATCGAGACCTATCGAGAATGCGGTTTACCGATCCACGTTATTGCTGCTCGTATTGAATGGAATCTCATGAATGTCATATGAACATGGAATCAGTGGGTTCCGGGGGAGTAATATTAAACGCCTGGGAGTACCTCAATGGCCCCACGTGACAAGCGCCCGAGAGGACAGGGACCCAGTAATGTCACATACCTCCAGTCAAGAAATGGGCTTGTTTGTAGCAAGACAAATATCCATACAGACAGCGTGACGACTTCTGGAATACTACAGACTGTCATCAAAGTGACACGTGTTGTGGCTTTCCTTGATGCAGCAGCAGAGAGAGCTGCACTGATGGTGATGCACCCGACACTGGACATAAAATTGGCATTGCGTCATCTTTTCAAAGGAGTTCCCATTCTGCATACAGCATCACGGTGAAATAATGTGTGTGTATGGAGTCTCTGACGAGAACGGACGTTACTAGATTACGTTCCTCATCATCCAGTGGGCCGCGCACGTAACGTGATGTTATGAGATTCCGTTGAACGGACGATCCGATCACCATTCATTCGCATAGCCGCTAATTTGGACAGCAGTGTTACACTTATGGAGTGTGAAAGATAGTGTCCGTACCCTACCTTCGACGTCTCTGTAACGTTGTCTTTCAACAACGCAAGGCCACGTGTTATCCGTGCTGTCCTGACCTACATCGGTACCGAGAGTGTTGGACAGTTGCCAAGGGCTAGGCGTTCTCCGGATCTCTCACGAACTGGAACATCTAGTTATGGCTTACTGAGACACTGTCATGCCACCAGTCACCAGCCACTACGGTTGATGACCACTGGCAGATAGCTGAAGTAGCGTAGAATGAGGCAACCTAACTGTTGACACAGCTCAGTTCGACCCAATGCCCAGCCGGGTTAGAACTGTTGTCGTAGCCTGAGATGGCAGCTCTGTGCACTACCTTCCACGCCCTTTATACTCCCAAATCACCAACAAATTTAACCATGTTTTCTTCCTGTTATACTTGACACTCAAAATAAGAAAATTTCGTTATTTTTCCGTCTTTCCGGTTGTTGCAGTTTTAGTAATGAGCAGTGAGTATAACGTAATACAATGTTGTTGTTCAGAATATATAGACCACAATTACAGAATAGACTGGTTTACGTAGATAAACACTTAACACGAAGGTAATATACATAAGATTATTTATTTGTCGTTTGCTATGTGAGGAACATTGTGAAGCCTGTGCGGCTGATCCCGGCGGAGTTTCGAGTGCTCCCTCGGGCATGGGTGTGTGTGTTTGTACTTAGGATAATTTAGGTGAAGTAGTGTGTAAGCTTAGGGCCTGATGACCTTAGCAGTTAACTCTCATAAGATTTCGCGCACATTTGACCATTTTTGAGCCGTTGTGAAGCCGCCAAGTGGCAATGTCTCTGGTAGGGTAGGTGGTGGTAAAACCCCGCAATTTTGTTTTTCTAATACTGTGGTATAATCAGGGGAAGATTTTCTCCCGATTTCAAATTAAAGTCATATGTTGGGCAATTACCTACAACTCATGCAAATTCCAGCTCTGTCTCATTATTAATTGCAGAGAAATTTATGATTTAACTACAGTAATTGTAGGGTTCTACCCCACAAAATGGGGTAAAACCTGGTTGTGCGGGTCTTTGCCCCATGTGAGATACTGCATAATAAAAACACTTGAAATAAGCATTCGTAACATTGTTGTATTGTTGCCAAGTTACCCAACCCAACATTGAACTGAAGTGTCTCAAAACTTGAAGATAATGCTTCAAAATTCTTGTACAAAAATGATACTTTCTTCTCTACGAAAGGAGATTTAGTAGGGTAACCAGAAAGAGTTCAATTACTGAGGTTAAGAAACCTAGGTACCTAGTAAATTGTGTACTTTGTTAGTTCCTCTGACTCTTCCATGAAGTCTTAGACTCTTGTTACTCTTCTTCTTCGGATAATTCTTCGCCAGATAGTAAGTCAATATCTACGACTGAGCTACTTTCTTGATGTAGGAAGTATGAATCTGACTCTGAATAACAATCACCTGGCTGTGTGTTCTGTTTTCTTCATTTTCTTCGGACTGATGTAATGAAATCTACCTTCCGTCGTTTTGTTTTTACAGCACACTCTTTTCTTCCTTTGTCATGTATTTCCTTCTCAGTTGCAAGATTTTCTTTTCCCAAGCATTTTTCTTTATTGGGTGTTGATGTTAAAAGTACAGATTTCAATGGTTTGCCAGAAAGTTTCTCCTAAATCTTTCTTTTAGACAGAGTAGTCATATCTTCAGGAGTTTACACACGCTGTGTGTGTACAGTGTTATCTTTTGCCGTGGTTATCATTGTAGAATTATCGTCACTTTGTTGGATGGGTGGGAATTTGCTTCAAAACACTTGCAGGGATTTACTCCATTTCGCCATTTCCTAAGTGGTGGTTTTGGGGGCTAACCGGAACAATTATTTCCTTGCGTGGGTGAAACTTAAATGCAGTAGTGTCAACGAGAAATTCGTTTATTCTTCTTTTCAAACTCTACATTATACAATAGAACGTTCGAATGAAACATCAGAAAATTTACATGTAAGTAGTAAAAAACGGGTTTACCTTATTTTCTCATCTCTGGAGCGGCCTGTCGGGACGAACTTTCATGGAACACTGAGTTACAATAAGACAAACCCACCATGCAGTGGTCAGCTCCTGAATCGATGGCAATCAGTTCAAAAATTCGAACGGGTTTTCACTCTAAGCGGGCCTCTGCCGCCACCTACACTGCCGTGGATTTAAAGTTTCCGTAGCGCTATGTTTGGCAAGAGTTCCTATTATCTGTGAAATTTTCACATGCTAGAGTATCAGGTTCGTACGCAGTTCTTTCACGTAAATTATGGTAAATTATTATATTATGTACGAAGAGAGAAACAGCTGGGCATTGACATGTGAACTGTTTTGCACAATCTGCAGACTGTGTACGACAGCAGATTCTCCGTTATACCGTATGGAATGTGGATACTTATCGTGTAATTCAATTTTGCGTAATGTAGAAAAGCAATAAGTAAACGGGCTCTGTACTGTTAGAAATCTTGAGACCGATAAATTTCGCAGATTTGGTCAGTGAAACACCAAATTCACGGACAAACCACCCTAGAAGACGTCTAGGTGCAAGGTTACTTCAAACCATCCAGCGCTATAACATTTGCATAGAATATTATCTGCAATCCAGTTCTTTCCAGTTCTCGCTGTCAAACCTGCTTTGTTGTTTCTGATACAACTAAGCTCCGCATATCACGTATGAGTAATGTGTTTTGACGTGCTCCGCCTTGCGTATCACTGAGTAATTTGTCATCATATTACGAACATTATGATAAGAATTCCGAAACGTTACTTCAGAGCTGGTAAGAAGAAACTGTAGTTCTTACCACGTGTTGCAGGAAACAGTACAGTCTATCAAAAATGGTTCAAATGGCTGTGAGCACTATGGGACTTAACTTCTGAGGTCATCAGTCCCCTAGAACTTAGAACTACTTAAAACTAACAAACCTAAGGACATCACACACATCCATGCCCGAGGTAGGATTCGAACCTGCGACCGAAACTGTCTCGCCGCTCCAGACTGTAGCGCCTAGAGCCGCTCGGCCACACTGGCCGGCTACAGTCTTTCAACTTGGGGGGTGTACAGATATTTAAGGGCACATCAGCATAGCTCGGAAGTTGAAATTTGATCTGACTGCAGGGTCTGAGTAAGTAAACGTTTCCAACAGACTTGAAGCAAGTAAGTCATCAGCAATAGAATTTCAGAACCAAGCTGTCAGGCTTCCTTTTCGCACACAGTACTCCTTTTGTTCTGTACATGTGTTCTCTACAGTAGTTTAGAGTACCCGTCTACTACAATGTGATACTGACGTGTACTTCACCACCAGCCATGCGACATCTACTGCTGGATTAATGCCTCTTCCAGATTCCTTCATTTCTGGTTTTAAACCATATGCATGCATCTACGTTGTTCATAATCATTTTTTGAAATTATTTATCCATTATACGGTCTGTCGCCGCCTCAGTATGTTACCCGATCCATTTGTTGTCTTCCAGTTGCTACTAGTAATTTTTAACAGGCACGTAGCCTTCGGGACACTCTTAGTTCTTTGATGGTTTTCGCAACGAAAGTCTATATCCCAAAACCAATAAAACACACTTACTGGTAAATTTCAGTTCCATAAGCATCGGGAACTTAATTTTGAACCGTTTGTTTAGTTCTGTTTTGAAACAATAGTAGTAGAGTGCAACAGAATAATTTTACTGTACATGTTTAAATTCTTTTAGAAAAGGTTTACCAGACAAGCTCAGAACAGCTGGTGTGCCAGTGGGAATGTCAGAAAGGTAATACCGCTGATAACCGACATCAGGGCATGAAGCGACCACTGGCACACAACCTCAGAGCGAGGAAGGCAGAGAGACGAACGTTGCCGTCCTACATAATAAGACACAGAGGAGTAAATCTACGTAACTTAAACGTCAAGGCGCCACAGCAAAGTGAAACATAGGCAGGAAGACCCGAGCTCAGCGACCCAGACTAATTACTGAATTACGTAAGCGAGGCAACGAGCGCTGATGGTACCAATAAACAAGGGCAAATGCACTCATACGCCCAAGCCAACACGTCAGAAGCACAGACTCACCCTTTTAAATAACGGGACTTTCGGAGCGCGAAGACACAGTCAGTCAGGCTCATATTATGTCTGTATCGCTAGCACCAGAGAGAAGTACAGTCTATTGAATTTCAGTGAAACCATGACAAGCTGATCGATGATGATCTGTCTGCTACCTGCTTGCAGACTTCAGCACTGAGATGCAGCCAACCTGATGCATATCACAGCTGTGATCTGCCATTGCTTTCGACTGGGAAGTCGCGGATGAGGAGAAGACTGGTGGGCGGCCAGCCCTCCAACACTATGGATCATTGTTGATAATCTGCAAGCTGCCATCCCCACACCGATCATGCGTGGAGCATTCGTGGAGCCCCTGGCCGACTCGTGAACATTTAAGGCAGTCTTGGTTGATCTGTGGTGGATGAACAGGACATAGTATTTACGACAACTGACATCCTGGACCAAAGTCGCCAGTCTGCACCCGAACGCGCAGCGGGCTGTCTTCGAGAGTACTGAGGTGGGAGCCGCACTGTAGTGGGGATGATAGGCGGGCGATGCCTCTTCGTCCCTATGCTGCTGCCAGCACAACACAGGGCCGTGACTTACTAAACTGCAGTGTGACGTCACGTCTCGCTGATGAGGCATTAGCACTTCTTCGTGGCCAGCTTACGCCCCATTGTCGCCCAGAAGACACACTCTAACTCTGTGAACTCAGAACGATAAGTAAATGATATTACAGACACATTGTATCACTTACGCCTCTGGACGTAAACAGAACCATTCATTCTCTGCTCGCCTGCAGCTCACAGCGCTACTACCCCACTTCCCTAGGTATCAACATTGATGACAGGAAGTGGATGGAAACGGTAGTGAGTCCGCTTTTGGAGACTGTTGAGTTTATGATTTTACACAGCTAAGTCAAATGAACGAGTTTGTTAGAAAGAGAACATGACGCACATGGAGAAACGTTGTAGCTATCACATGTTTCGCCAATTTTAACCTCAAGCGTGCTGAATAATTTTTTACTAAGACTGATAGAAGTTACCGATAAATTAAGAATATAGGGCAAAAAATTAGTTCTTTTGGGAGACGTCACGTTAATACTGTGTGACATAGCCACTAGCCTAGGTAATGGCCTCACTTAAGCGAGAATGGGAATTTCTTCAGGTACTCGCCATCCAATATAGGAGACTCATTCACGATTGCATCCCGCAGAACTACTAAACTGGCGGATACTGCCTGCAACGTCTCATCCGTTGTTTCAAAGTTATTCGAGGCGCGACGGACTGCGTTCGTTAAATCAGGAACGTGCGTGTACATCTTTGTGAACACCACTATCATTATCTTGAAAAACGACATTGTCCATAGAATACTCATTGTCTAAATTGTAGAAAAAAGGGCCTCAGTTGTTCATCAAGAAATAAACATTCTGGTTCACATTCACGGTACCATGAGTAAGTGTTCCAGGTCCTTGGCACGAAAAACACCTGCACAACGTCGCAGAACTACCTCCAGCCTGACCTACACCCTCCACATAGTTCGGGTTGAACTCATCATTGGGCCGTCGGTGCACTTGACGCTTTGCATCGTTTAAAAGAGGCAAAATCGTGACGCTTTGGAGTCCTGCACGTCTCCAATTAGCTACTGTCCAGTTTCTGAATTGATCCCCTAGAAAGTCATTGAGATGCACATGCATTCATACTCTTCTCTTCTGTCATTAACAAGGCGCAACACTCGTGTCCGCTCCCTGTCAGTCTGAATCTTTTTACGACCATTGTTCTTAGTCGTGTTAAACGGATACGAGAAGTACACCAATCCCTGTAGACATGCTTGACAGTCTGTGTGGATGCACAAATGAATCAGACAGATGCGTGCACAGTGTGATCGTGAGCGTTTCCAAACACGACAGCTTCTTTGTACCATCTTACTGCACCATCTTACTGCACTGGTTCCATCATCCGACTGGCACATGCACGCCAATTCATGCCACGAGTTACATTAGCGGTGGAGGGGCACACTACCGCCTGAAATCACTTCTACGACTGAAGAGTCTCTTGGTGAAGTTGATAAGGTAATGCTACAAAGACGCCAGGTAGAAAGTATCAGTATACTTGAATGTGCCGTACGTCCGGCCGTGTGCATCCCGCTCATTCGGGCACAGAGACGGGCTCGTGTACTGTGGAGTCGGCAACGTCGAAATTGTACCATGAATGGTTGGAATCATGTTCTCTTCACAGGTGTATCACGTTTCAGAGCGCAGAATGAACTGATGCATCCACAGGAATATCATGGACCTGTTTGGTGGTGATGCTGCCATGCTATGGGGACTGGGGTGGCATCGTTTCGAATGACCGTACGGAGCTGCACATCTTCGTTGGTGGCCAGAAGTATACTGTAAACACTTAGAGGTACTGAGGAGAGCTGCCTCTACCACATGTTTACCTTTTCGGATGTGCATTTAGTCCAGATTTCCTCTTAATGGACGAAAACGCCCGTCAGCGTCAAGTGCTCTGGACGATGAATTTTTTGAAAGTGAAAATATTTGTCACTCGGGCTGACCAGCGACATCCACGGATCCGAATCCTATGGACTATAGAACATGCTTGGAATGAATTACAGAGGCGAATTGCATCCTGTCAACCTCCACCAAGGATACTTCCAGAACACTACACCGCTCTTGCTCAAGAATGGGATACACTGCCAAGTCAACTCTTGAACTATCTCGTAGAGAGCACGTCACGTTGCTGTACAGCATATATGGCTGTTAGGGGTATCATATCCCCTATTAACAGCTTATTTTGTTGTGAAAAAGATTCCCTAATTGTATTATTTTATAACAAATGTGTATTTTACCCAGTAGAACTTTTCTAACATTAAGTTTCAGGCACTGTTATATGCCAAATGTCTTGTGATTATGTTACTTGGGGCTTTCCCGACGGACTAGTTGTAAATACGGTTTTCGGGAGAGACCTCAGATGTCGCTGTGAAAATTCCACAATATTTCGTCAGCGCAGCCGACCGGCATCTTCACGTGCGGCGAGCACATTGCTCAGGCTGTGATTTTTTTTTTCTTTATTGTTATTTTCAAACCCGTACAAACAAGCAGGCTGTCAGCAGCATGTTACGCCGCTCTTCAGCCATAGAGTAGATAAATAAACAACAGAAATAATACACAGATGTGACATAACGGTGGGTAATAAAACAGTAGACACATAAAGACAAACACGGAGCCGTTCACACTCGACGATAATCCACACTACAAACTGTTGTCACGACGCACTAACACTGAAGATGGCACATGGGACAGGTGAGCGATGGAGTGTGACGGTGAACACTGAACACTAAACACGACGGCACACACGAGACACTGATGGCGATGACCTCCGGCGCGCGAATGTCCACTTACCGTGTGCAAGTCCGGGGACCTGCCAAGAGTGGAAGAAGGGTGAGGTGGAGGAGAGGGGAGAACAAAGATGTCAATGGCTGAGGAGATGGGGGGAGGAGGAGAGGGACAGGGGAGGGGAAGCCCAGGGGAGGAGTGGGGAGAAATGGAGGAGATAGGGAAGAGGGAGAGAAAGGTGGGAGTGTGCCCAAAGGAGCAAAAACAGGAAGAGGGAGGGAGGTTCAAAGGTGGTAGGAGGGGTAGATGGAGGGGAGGAGGGCATCATCATGGAGAGGGAGCTGGTGGAAGCCACCTTGGGAGAGGGTAAGGAGGGTGGAGAGATGGAGACCGGGCGGGACGTGGGAATACAGGCGTGGCAGGGGCGGGGGCGGGAGAGGATGGGCGAGACAAGCGGGTGAGGAGGATCGAGTTTGCGGGAGGTGTACAGGATCCGTATCCTTTCAAGGAAAAGGAGGAAATGGGGGAACAGAATGAGATCGTACAGGATCCGCGTGGGGGAGGGGAGACGGATGCGATAGGCGAGGCGGAGAGCATGGCGTTCAAGGATTTGAAGGGATTTATAAAAGGTAGGGGGGGCGGAGATCCAGGCCGGATGGGCGTAACAAAGGAGAGGGTGGATGAGGGATTTATAGGTGTGGAGTATGGTGGAGGGGTCCAGACCCCACGTACGGCCGGAAAGGAGCTTGAGGAGACGGAGTCGGGAGCGTACCTTGGCTTGGATTGTTCGGAGATGGGAGGTCCAGGAGAGTCGACGATCGAGGGTGACGCCAAGGTACTTAAGGGTGGGGGTGAGGGCGATAGGATGGCCGTAGATGGTGAGATAGAAATCAAGGAGGCGGAAGGAAGGGGTTTTGCCTACAATGATCGCCTGGGTTTTGGAGGGATTGACCTTGAGCAACCACTGGTTGCACCAAGCAGTGAACCGGTCAAGATGGGACTGGAGAAGGCGTTGGGAGCGCTGCAGGGTGGGGGCAAGGAAGGCGGTGTCATCGGCAAACTGGAGAAGGTGGACGGGGCGTGACGGCGGCGGCATGTCCGCCGTATATAAAAGGTACAGAAGGGGAGAGAGGATGGAGCCTTGGTGCACACCGGCGGAGGGAAAAAAGTGTAGGAATCCGTGTTATGGGTGGTGACGTAGGAAGGACGGTGGGAGAGAAAAGAGCCGATGAGATGGACGTAGTTAATGGGAAGGGCGAAGGTTTGGAGCTTGAAGAGGAGACCGGAATGCCATACGTGGTCATAAGCATGTTCGAGGTCCAGGGAGAGGAAGATTGCGGAGCGACGGGAATTAAGCTGTTCGGAAAGGAGATGAGTGAGGTGAAGGAGAAGGTCGTCGGAAGAGAAGGACGGCCAAAAGCCACACTGGGTAACGGGAAGGAGGCGGTGCTGACGGAGATGCTGGTGGATGCGTCGGGTGAGGATATATTCCAGGACCTAGCTGAAGACCGAGGTAAGGCTGATGGGACGGTAGGAGGAGACGGCGGACGGCGGTTTACCAGGTTTAAGGAACATCAGGATATGGGAGGTTTTCCACAGGCCGGGGTAGTAACCGGTGGACAGGACTACATTGTAGGGCCTGGCCAGGGTGGAGAGGAAAGAGATAGGAGCTTCACGAAGGTGACGGTAGGTGACACGATCGTGACCAGGAGCGGTGTTGCGTTTTGTGCGGAGTGTAGCAAGGAGATCCTGTGTAGTGATAGGGGCATTGAGTTCCGTGTGTGCAATGTTGTCCAAATACTGGAAACCAGGTGCGAGGGGAGGGACAGTGGTGTCAGTTCGATCGCGGACATCCGGGAAGAGGGAGTAATCGAACTGGGGATCATCAGGGATGGAAAACACATCAGAGAGGTAGGAGACAAAGTGATTGGCCTTACTAAGGGTGTCAGGGAAGGGGTGATCGTCATTGAGAAGAGGATAGTAGGGGGAGGGTTTAGTTCTGGTAAGGCGACAGAAGGCTGACCAGAACTTGGACGAGTTGATAGGTAGGGTAACATTTAAACGGGTGCATGTCTGTCGCCAGTCCCGGCGTTTCTTAGCCGCGAGCAAATTTTGAATGTTTTATTTCTTATTCCCTCCTTTTCCCTCTCATCGGTCCGGGTCCTTCCCCCGCCCCCTCCAACGTGTTACCTGTATAGTGCTGTTATAAGTGAGTGTTCAGTGTTGTGCGTCCTCTGTCAGTGTTACTGTAGGCACACATTGTGCAGGAAAAACTACTGTTGTTAGTTGTGTTTTTTATCTCGTACGAACAGAAACCAAATTGTCCCCATGTTTTTTAATTGTGCCTGCCTATTTCTTGTGTGTCTTCATCCGCATCGTCACTGCAGTGTTTTTATATTTTAAATTCCACAACTTTCCGCCATTTTACAGGTTTTTACAATGTCACCGCTTTATCGCCTCTTTTCTTGTTTGTTTATATTCTCATTATGTTTTTTAACTTTTATGTACCCTGTAGAGGAGCATATTACGCTGCTGCAAGCCCCAATAAAGGAAAAAAAGTTTTATGGAGCTTTGCGCATGGATATCTGGCGTGACGTGACTGCCTTGAGGGCCAAATATATATGGATTTGATTATCAATATGCACGGCGTGCACTGCTAGCCCTTACCAATCAGCTACTAGTTTACGTCAATGACACCAGGTGTAGCACACTGCAGGAGACTTTTATCTACGTTCGCCATAAATCCCGCTAGGTGGTAGCACACTCCAAAGACATGCGAATTCACACACTGTATACTAAATTACATCGGACATCAGTATAAGTTATAGTTATACTGAGAGAGAAACCTATTTTGTATGATTCTGAGTGAGACGTGGTACATAAAGTTTTGGATTTTATCACAGAGTAATCCATTTAAGGGGCGTTGAAGATCATAAAGCACCTCATCGTCGGCTATGAGACAGTAGCATTTATTCATGCTTCTGACATCTGTTGATCTTACGATTTATCTTTACTGTAGGCACACATTGTAGATATATTTGAACATTTACGAAAAGCTATCTCACTGTGTTCTTAGATATGCACTTAAATAGGGGGAGGGGGTCGAAGACGGTGTGCTTTTGACCCTTATGGCTCTGAACGCCTCATTGCTAGATAGTACTACTTGAATTTAATCATTCAGCAAACGGCAGTTTGTGTTTGGAGTTGGTTGTCTATTGTGCAGGAATCGGCTTTTCTGTAGAGTGTCAACATGAACTATGTTGAACCTATATTAAGCGCTAACAGGAAAGAGTATTACCAGGAAAAGTTAGCCACAAACAAACTAAGGTATTCCAGACCACATTCGTCGTCTGAGAAAGTAACGAAATCAAATAAGTGTGACTACAAGCGAACATTTGACAAAGAAATGCATAATAAGCGTAAGCTGTTACGTGGGTGCAATCTAAGAATGCCCGAGTTTCAACCCAGAAGTTAACTCGTTAACTAATATGTGAATTAGGAATCTTGTGCTTTTGTCCGAAAAAACATCAAAGCATGAAAACTTCCACTTACACAAAAATGCGAAACGGAAAGTAGCGAAAGTTAAATACTGTTTCGTTTCTGCCATAACCTATACTTAATTATGTACAAAACAACAATATTCCACAAAACATTCTTCCTTTTTTGAGACAAATAATAATTTGAATTTCCCAGCCATGTAAAATATTTTGAAGATATCTTACACGAGAATCAGTATTTTTCAAATCCATACAGCTCCTCGGAACTTATTCGCATTTGCTTGATTAAATTGCCTGAACACTTAAGACATATTATTTTGGCTGGACGCTGTGAAGATGATATTGAAGCTTTTGAGGGACTTATGCAAGAACTGGAAATCGACACGGACAATCGTATCATGCGAAAATAGGTAAACAACAATTATAGGTCACATCCATCACAATTTCGTGACGACAGAAACAATAACCGTACACGACAAGTCTACCGTTATAACGTAAATCGTGACCAAAACTGACAGCCCCCGTATTACAACCATTGGCAGAATAACAATAACTACAGAGACAGGTCGGTAACAGTTCGCCTCAGGAATGGGAAATAATAGAACAAAATCTTGCAAATACCGTAGATTCAGGTTTTTCATCAACACATTTTTCTCAATTAAGTCAAGACACACTCTCTGCTTTTCAAAATACGAATAGTGCCGGTGCAAACGCACTAACGAAAAGCACAAAGGAACATGTTTCAGTCACTAATGAATTGTTATTGCAACTAATTAAAAAATTGATCAAACAGAGAAGCAAACACAGCAGCAACTTCAACAGCATATTACTTATTCTGCTCTATTTACTATCGTTAATATAAAATTTTAACAACGTTATCTTGGCCACTGCCGAAAACACTTCGTAAAATTTTTTGAGGGGAGCAGGGGGGCTACGTAGGTAACCTGTTTGTATGTTGGCAGCGCTATAGATTGTGTTAAGGGGCTCCGGAACGTCCTATACTTGCAATGTTAAAATAACGCTTATAAATTACATCTTTCCTCACAAAGTATTTGAGGTAGGAAGTTGAACTTTTTACAGATTATTTATTGGAATATGGGCTAGAACTTAACACAGGGATTTTACAAAATTTTAGTTCAGTTATTAAAGATGATTTTTTTTCAATTGTAATGAAAATTCACGACATTTTTTTGCAATTTTTTATTTATATATTCAAAAATATACAGTTTTTTGGAAAAAGGCTGTGTTAAATTATGCAGAAGGTACTGTGTAACATTTACTGAAAGTTTGAAAGAAATATGTTTGGAAGATCCTTAGAAAACATGTAATTAGTATGAGAAAATAAAAGTTTTGGGAATCGAGCGACAAAGATTGGATTAACTTTTTAGTGCATTCCAGGTCCATAGGATGGATTATCTTCATCCTCTGAAAACTTCTCCTCCAGTTTCCTCTTGTTCCTCCTCCTGTTTACTCTTACTTGTATTTCTAGACTCTTTACAGCCCTGTCTGCAGCCCGAAGGCGTTCCTTGTCTAAAGCAAGCATCGCTCGTACCATGTTAGAACCTATCTTCATTCCCATAGTTCTAAATACCTTGCACCTTACAATGTTGCCATCATTGGAAGTCGCAACAGCAACTTTACTTTTACTCATTATTATACTTCAACAAAACAGAGACTCAAGAAATAGAATTAATTACGAATATTTTCGAGATAACGACAGAGTAAATAAACATGAAACAATCGACAATCACACCAGCGATATATATTGAACCATCACAGGTTAGCCACAACACATACTTTATCTCACATCACTAAAATGTACCTGATGAACACAGACGTTAATAATAATACCATTTGACAGCAGTTTAACAGCGCCACAGTGGGTCACGCCCATGTAGAACACATTTCAAAAAAAATTTAAAAATAGTTGTAGTCTTCGGAATTGAATAAATTATATATCTATTAAAAGGTAATAGTCTGCAGATTCAGAAAACGCAAGAAAGTAAAAATTGAACTTTTCATGATTTTGAGCCTTTCCGGAGCCCCTTAATGTAAATGACAGTGCCCTGCACCCTCAGCAAGAGATTCTGTGGTTGGACGGACTAGCAGTTAGCGAGTGGATAGGGAAGTGTGTGGACATGATATTCTTAGTGGGGATTCTGTGTTGGTAGGACATGCATTGTAAAGTGAGATGAAATGATGTGTTTATAAGAAAATTTGCAAAGAAATATATGATGATGGATGTTGTTCATAACGTTTGGGCAGTGAAATTATTGACAACTATACAATTTTTGGAACTGGATGTGACATGAATAAGATAAAATTTTCTAAATACATTGTTTTCTCTTCAATAAAGTCTTTCTTTTGCTAACCATATGCCTCCAGTAATTAGAGTCTATAGTAGTTAGAATCTTGTTATTTAGCTGGCTGTTGTTGCAACTTGTTGTAATTGCTGTAGTTTGTGTTATGACGATTTTCTGTGTGGTAAATGACTTATAAAAAAAATGGGGTTTGCTCTATCGGGATTCGTGATTGAAATGAGTTTAGGCAATTAACAGAGTTGGAGGTAGTTTCATATTTCTTTAATTTCATATTTTTTTGGATTTGTGCTATTATTAGGTTTTCTTGCAATTCAGGGCCGTTCTTTTGTGTTAGTTATTGGAAGTCATATTGTGAAGGTATAGCAGTCAGATGGCGTTGGGCTTATATATTGTGGGTAATAAATGAATAGCATAAGTTTGAGTTGTTTTTGTTAGAGAAAATTCTGTAGGTCAATGTTTAATAATAAAAAAAAAAGAAATTAAAGACTTAGTTTCAACCTGGAGGTTAGACCACACTCAAGTATTACGGAGACGCTTCCCGAACTCAAATGGGACTCCCTGGACGGAAGACGATGCTGTTTCCGCAAGGCACTGTCGCGCAAATTTAGAGAACCGGCACTTGAAGCCGAATGCAGGACGATTGTGCTGCCGCCAACGTTCATTGCGCGTAAGGACACTGAAGGTAAGATGCGAAAAATTGGGATTCGTAGGAAGGCTTTTAGACAGTCGTTTTTACCTCGCTCTGTAATAGTGGTACAAGGTGCCCTCCGCAATGCACCGTACGGTGGTTTGCGAAGTGTGTATGTTGATGTAGTTCATTACGGTTCATATTGTATTAAATGCATGAGAAATACGCTGTGAGCTACTAAAAACGTATAAATTTCACTACATTCTTCTTTTAATTTCAAATCAGCCAAACCGTTTTCTGACGACTTTGTGACGTCGGGGCCGCATCAGATAAGTTGATTAAAGGAAACTTTAAAGAAACCACAATGATCGAAGTGAGTAGTTGTAATTTGTACTTCGTTCCCACTAGGAAAGGGACTCACTTTTATACTGGGTCTTCTGACCGAGTGTTCCACTCGAGTAATCCACTAAATTACAGGCCCATATCGTTAACTTCGATATGCAGCAGGTTTTTAGAACATATATTGTGTTCGAAAATTATGAATTACCTCGAAGGAAATGTTCTATTGACACACAGTCAACATACGTTTAGAAAACGTCGTTCCTGTGAAACACAACTAGCTCTTCATTCACACGATGTGCTGAGTGCTATTGACAAGGGATTTCAGATCGATTCCATATTTCTGGATTTCCGCTAGGCTTTTGACACTGTACCACACAAGCGGCTCGTAGTGAAATTGTGTGTTTATGGAATATCGTCTCAGTTATGTGACTGGATTTGCGATTTCCTGTCAGAGAGGTCACAGTTCGTAATAATTGACGGAAAGTCATCGAGTAAAACAGAACTGATTTCTGGCGTTCCCCAAGATGGTGTTATAGGCCATTTGCTGTTCCTTATCTATATAAACGATTTGAGAGACAATCTGAACAGCCGCCTTCGGTTGTTCGCAGATGATGCTGACGTTTATCGACTAATAAAGTCATCAGAGAAGATAAAAAAAAGAAACTGCAAAACGATTTAGAGAAGATATCTGAATGGTGCGAAAAGTGTGAGGTCATCCACATGAGTACTAAAAGGAACTCGTTAAACTTGGGTTACACAATAAATTAGTCTAATCTAAAAGCCGTAAATTCAACTAAATACCTAGGTATTACAATTACGAACAACTTAAATTGGAAGGAACGCATAGAAAATGTTGTGGGGAAGGCTAACCAACGACTGCGTTTTACTGGCAGGACACTTAGAAAATGTAACAGACCTACTAAGGAGACTGCCTACACTACGATTGTCCTCTTTTAGAATACTGCTGCGTGGTGTGGGATCCTTACCAGATAGGACTGACGGAGTACATCGAAAAGTTCAGAGAAAAGCAGCACGTTTTGTATTATCGCGAAATAGGGGAGAGAGTGTCACAGAAAGGATACAGGATTTTGGCTGGACATCATTATAAGAAAGGCGTTTTTCGTTGCGACGGAATCTTCTCACGAAATTCCAGTTACCAACTTTCTCCTCCGAATGCGAAAATATTTTGTTGACACCGACCTACATAGGAAGGAACACCACGATAAAATAAGGGAAATCAGAGCTCGTACGGAAAGATATAGGTGTTCATTCTTTCCACGTGATATACGAGATTGGAATAATAGAGAATTGTGAAGGTGGTTCGATGAAGCCTCTGTCAGGCACTTAAATGTGATTTGCAGAGTATCCATGTAGATGTGGATGTAGATTGTAGTGGTCTCCCTGAACTAATTCGAAAGAATATTAGGGCTTCTCCTTCAACATAGAAAGACAACTTCCTTTCAGATACTGGTACAACAGTACTCTCACTCTCACGACATCGATATCGAGAGGTCACGAAATACTAGTCGCATCCACTCATTCTGACTCTGAGAAACGTGATACTCTCGAGGATGGTGCAGAAAGAGAGCAAGGTTTGTGCGTGCCAAGTAGGACGTTAATTGAGATAAATAACCTTCGCAGAAAACTTAATGATGTGACACTGCGGTTAAGATACATTGTGAGTGGTTCACTGCTCTGCGACCTCACGTTATAACCTCACATCATACGTGTTGAGGTCGTCAAGTCTGAATGATGAATGGTGCAACATCTGCAGTGCGGCGTGCCACCGGCTGGAGCACAATCGACTGCGTTCTGTCTCCTAAAAATTTGAAAACCGACAGCCTCCATATAGTAATTCATGAGAGCATCTCGACTGCGGTAGATGTTGATTTTGAAAATGCAGAAATAACAGTGACCTTTTAATCGTTTCACTGTCACTGCATATCCACTTCTGTTTGTCACCAGACATCGACCTTTTTAGTGAATGTAACATCTCCGCCTACTGTGATTTGCTTTGGCCAGTCCTTTCGAAGCCTGTGAGTGCTCTGAAGCTCCAGAGCTCGACTAGCAGAATGACAGCTGGTTTCGAACTGGACTGTGTAACACGTTGACTTATGTTGGATCTTAATTACTGCAAAAGTACGTGGCATTATTGGTAATGAAATCCTGGTATGCTCTGGTACTTGCGTACTGATCCCTGTACGTACAGGCCGTCACGCAACGAGAGGATGCTGACTGAAAATACGAAATTACATCACTACTCGTAATATGCCCATGTTGCCCAGGTGTGAACGGTCTAATAAAAGATGAGATTACACACATTAAAGCTTATTGCATTCATACTACTAACTCTTTTAGAAAAGCATTAGCGTAGCTTTACAGACGTCAGCATTTTTAATATGTTGCTGGTAACAACATAGATGTCTCATGCTAAATCCACCTACAAACAGCCTTCAGCTGCAACAGAAATGTAAATGTATGTGAAGATTGGTGGGCAGAAACGAGTTCAGACACGAAGACGACTTCCAAGCCTTTCCGCATTCTTCAGTTGACCAAGCATCGACGAGAAATGAATGCCATCAAGTCTCTGTTGCAAGCGTACTTTACCACGACTATCTGGGAAATGAGCTTCACCACGTCTGTACTGGAAATGAGAAGATGGCAGGTTCTGTTAGCTAACGAATTCTTAAGAAGCGCCACCAATCACAAGGTGGCATTCCCTACCTCAAACCCTCTCACCTTGCACCTTTCCTGCACTGTCCATTTTTTTATATTACATATCAGTATTTGCTAATTTTGAGTTCATGCTCTCTTGTGTCAGTTATCTTGTCTCAATCTTAAGCTACTATTTATTTGTTATAAACGTTATTTTTAATAGTTGGTGTCAATAGTATTTGGTTCGCACTCAGTGCCAGACAATAGCGGCAGTCAGGAACATCGTTATATGCCGCTGCTGCTCGCAAAAGCCCACATGCACCAACATCCTGGGCTTCTGTGTAGCCACTTCCGGCGAACCTGCTGTGCCTTTTATATGTAAGCGGTAAGAAGGGCTGCCTGTGGCACCTGTTCTGCCCAGTGTAGAAAAACCAACATACATCATACAAACGCCTAGCGTAATTAATTCAGATTTTTAGAGCTCTAATAGCTGCGTTGGGGATTTGTGTCATTACGCTGCTTTTTCGGTTATGAACAAGAGCTTTTTAATAGCTTCAATCGCACAGTTTACTTAGTTATTTAATTGTGGGACTTTTATTTCAATCATCAGTCTTCTGACTGGTTTGATGCGGCCCGCCACGAATTCCTCTCCTGTGCCAACCTCTTCATCTCAGAGCAGCACTTGCAACCTACGTCCTCTATTATTTGCTGGGTGTATTCCAATCTTTGTCTTCCTCTGCAGTTTTTGTCCTCTGCAGCTCCCTCTAGAAATAATTCCCTGATGTCTTAACAGATGTCCTGCCATCTTGTCCCTTCTCCTTGTCAGTGTTTTCTACATATTACTTTCATCTCTGATTCTGCGTGGAACCTCCTCATTCCCTACCTTATCAGTCGACCTAAGTTTCAACATTCGTCTGTAACACCACATCTCAAATGCTTCGATTCTCTTCTGTTCCGGTTCTCCCACAGTGCATGTTTCATTACCATACAGTACAAAGTTCCAGCAATACATTCCCAGAAATTTCTTCCTCAAATTAAGGCCTATGTTTGATAATAGTAGACTTCTCTTGACCAGGAATGCCCTTTTTTAACCAGTTCTAGTCTGCTTTGATGTCCTCCTTACTCCGTCCCTCATTGGTTATTTTACTGCCTAGATAGCAGAATTCCTTAACTTGTGACCATCAATCCTGATGTTAAGTTTCTCACTGTTCTCATTTCTGCTACTTCTCATTACTTTCACCTTTTTTCGGTTTACTTCCAGTTCATATTTGTAATCAGTAGGCTGTTCATTGCATTCAGGAGATCATGTAAGTCTTCTACACTTTCACTTAGTATAGCAACATCTGCGAATCGTATCATTCGTATCCTTTCACCCTGAGTTTTAATTCCACTCCTGAATATATCTTTTATTTCCATCATTGCTTCTTCGATATACAGGTTGAACAGTATGGGCGAAAGACTACATCTCACTACATCTCAGTCTAACTCTCTTTATAAACGGAGCACTTCATTCTTGGTCGTCCACTCTTATTATTCCCTCTTGGTTCTGATACATATTGTATATTACCTGTCTCTCCCTATAGCTTACCCCTATTTTTCTCAGAATTTCGAATTTCGAATTTTTCATTGTCGAACGCTTTTTCCAGGTCGACAAATCCTATGAATGTATCTTGCCTCCAAGATCAACGGCAATGTCAGAATTGCTTCTCTCGTGTCTTCATGTCTTCACTTTTCCTAAAGCCAAACTGATCGTCATCTAACACATCCTCAATTTTCTTTTCCGTTCTTCAGTATATTATTCTTGTCAGCAACTTGAATGCACGAGCTGTTGAGCTGTCTGTGCGATAAATGCCAGCTCTTGCCGTCTTCGGAACTGTGTGGCTGATATTTTTCCGAAAGTCAGATGGTGTGTCGCCAGACTCATACATTCTACACACCAACATGAATAGTCGTGTTTTTGCCACTCCCCCAATCATTTTAGAAATTTTTATGGAATGTTACCTATTCCTTCTGCTTTATTTGATCTAAAGTCCTCCAAAGCTCTCTTAAATTCTGATTCTAATACTTGATCCCCTGTCTCTTTTAAATCGACTCCCGTTTCTTCTTCTATCACATCAGACAAATTTTCCCTCTCATAGAGGCTTTCAATGTAGTCTCAATCTATCCGCTCTCTCCTCTGCATTTAACGGTGGAATTTCCATTACACTCTTAATGTTAACACCCTCGTTTTTTTAATTTCACCGAAGGTTGTTTTGACTTTCCTATACAGTGAAAGTCCTTGCGACAATCATTTACTTTTCGATTTCTTCACATTATTCATGGGTCCACTTCGTCTTAGCTTCCTTGCATTTCCTATTTACTTCATTCTTCAGCGACTTGCATAACTGTATTCCTCAATTTCCCTGAACATTTTTGCACTTCCTTCTTTCATTGATCAACTGAAGTATTTCTTGTGTTGCTAGTAAATTTTTGTGGGGACAATGATTCCAATTGGGGTTTCACGCATGAAAAACATCGTAGCTTTTGCCATGAACGTAGCATCGTCGTTCACCCTGTGCGGAATGCGACACCGGAACTACCTGCGAGCGTCTTCCTGCTCCAGCCCCATGACTACTACGTCTACATCTACGTGACTACTCTGCTATTCACAATAAAGTGCCTGGTAGAGGTTTCAATGAACCACCTTCAAGCTGTCTCTCTACCATTCCACTCTCGAACGGCAGGCGGGAAAAACGAGCACTTAAATTTTTCTGTGCCTGCCCTGACTTCCCTTATTTTATCGTGATTATCATTTCTCCCCATGTAGGTGGGTGCCAACAGAATGTTTTCGCAAACGGAGGAGAAAACTGGTGATTGAAATTTCATGAGAAGATCCCGTCTCCACGAACCACGCCTTTGTTTTAATGACTGCCACTCCAAATCGCGTATAGTGTCTGTGACACTACCTCCCCTATTTCGCGATAATACAAAACGAGCTGTCCTTCTTTGTACTTTTTCGATGTCATCCGTCAGTCCCACATGATGCGGAACCCACACCGCACAGCAATACTCTATCTGAATTAAGGAATCCGACACCTATTAGTGGCGTATCCACATTTCGCCTTTATGACGACTTGTTTTGGAGACTGTCAGCGAGATGTCTGAATGCTTGTGGAGGAATGGCAGCCCATTCTTCTTCGACGGCCAAATCCAGAGGACGTAGTGATGTTGGACGTTGAGGTCTGAAGAGAAGTCCACTTTCTTACTCATCCAAAGGTGTTCCAGCTCGTCCAGCTTGGGACTCACTGCTGTCCAGCCTTGAGAGGCACCCGCATGCCTTGCTCATACTGTGACATCAAGCAGTCAGGCCTGCAAGATGAGTGGTCTGCCAAGCGAATGGATTCATTTTTTATTTATCAAGTAACATGAACTCTGGTACTCACAATTAAGTTAAAAGTTATTCTCCTGCTTCGATATTGCGCAACGGAAACGCACATCTGACTATTAGTAATTTACGCACTGGCAATACCACATTTTCGTTCTTATTCAACGGCTTTGATAAACACGTGGCCATCGCACTGCATATGAATGGCGCACACATTATAAATTCTGGGTATCATGGCAACACACTATTCGAAGGAAAAGGCCACCAATCTTTTTCTTTTCACTACCTTATTTATTTCGATAAATTCTATAACCTAAACACACAAATTCTATAACCTACAACAATAACACACGAGAAATTCCGCCCAGTGGGCATGGCTTTACATCGGTGATTCTCTATCTTATGGTCTCGTAATTATTTAACGCTACAGTGCACTTTCTGGATAGGATGGTGGATCTTTTGCTATATCTCACACTTCGACTCTCACAATCATCATCACGAAACTTTCCTCCAGACCGAGCGGTACAAAAGGAACATGCATAACCCACTACCTCTGAAACTACCTTGCTACTCTCCCATGCAAACCACACATACTTAAATTACATGACGTACACCACACTACAACATGGAATACAACACAAGGAATAGTCACAACATTATCACTTTCAGCTTTCCCACTTCAATTAGTATTTATCCCAGTTTCACACGACACTGCCCCACTTCGTAACTTTTCTTTCCTACTACGAACTCTGGAGGATATACGCACGTCTTCCTGTGCAATGCAAGCCAAGTGGCGTTGCTGGATAGACGGCTGACTCACCTTGCTTCACTTTCAGAGTATTATAGTTTGAATCAAGCGTCACACGGAAACATAACACGCAAAGTAATATTAAGAACATATTCATCACACACGCGAGTCCTCAACTGATACCATGGACGAGTACTTCTCTTTATCCTTTGTCTCATACACAGATTGAGACTCACACAGTACTCACCACGTGGAAGTACTCGTCTCTAATTTCAAGTCCTGCACACGCCATTTCTTAAATATTTCCAACTTATAATAGACACGCTAGTAATTCAGCTTAACTTAAGCACTCGGAAGTACAGGTATTTCAACTTATAGCTACACGTGGTTTCATTGTGACCGTTGGTCACTTCCGAAAATTACTACGATCCCCTTAATATTACCTGCCTGACATTTAATTCTCCCCACAAAAGTTCCTGAAATAGAGAAATTATTATTCCAAACTACTCTTAAGTATTTCACATGCATACCATGTCTCCACTCTTTTGTCTTTACGGAGCACACCTAGACAGGTCTTACCAACACTAGATCCAGCGGCGGAGTGCTGAAACATGGCCGTTCTTCAGGTCCTCTCGCACCTCTGACGAAGTGGGGGAGCACCTTGCTACCGTATTGGTCAGCCACATTTCAGGCGCTCAGAGCTCCGGTAAATTTCATCTCTTTGGTTCCACCAAAGGTGGCCAAAGGATCGTCTCAAAGATGGTCATATATTCACATTCACTATCTGCGGTTAGCAGACGACCATACATTCATTCATTTCACAGATCTCACCAAACTGGATGTAGGGATTTATTTTGTGGGAGTGCACATGTGATCAATTAAATAAATAAATTGTCATTATTTCCTACACTGGTATCCGGCTTCGCTGTATTAATTGAAATTGAGTTATTTTTACAAAAAATATGTTGTTCTGACAAGAAGAATGAAGTATGTTGTAACTATTTCAATGTCGGGCAGTACTGTACCCTTTCAGTCTATTTCATGAATGCTATTTTCCACAAACTTTGTCTCATGGATGCTGCTTCATGACAGGGTGCTATATCCTGCTGATAAAAGCAGTTATCTATTCCGAACTGTTCCTCTACTGTATGCAGTACACAAAGCTGTAAAATGGATTCATACTCTTCCGAATTTAGCGTGTTCTTAAGTGCAATAAGAGGACCACATCATATCCACGAAAAACACGCCATTTCATAGCATTACCTCCTCCGTACTTTGTCTCGAAACCTGGCAGAAAATCTAAAGAGATTCTGGTCGTATGTGACGTATACTAGTGGTAAGACACAATCAATGGCTTCACTCCGCGATAGCAATGGAGATGCTATCGAAGACAGTGCTGCCAATTCAGAGTTACTAAACACAGCCTTACTAAATGCCTTGAAAAAAAGAAGATGAAGTAAATACTCCAGAATTCTAATCAAGAAAAGCTGCCAATATGAGTATCGTAGAAGTAGATATCCTCGGAGTAGTGAAGCAACTTAAATCACTTAATAAAAGCAAGTCTTCTGGTCCGTACTGTATACCAATTAGGTTCCTTTCAGAGAATGCTGATGCAATAGCTCCATATTTAACAATCATATACAACCGTTCGCTCTATGTAAGATCTATACTCAAAGACAGGAAAGTTACACAGGTCATACCAATATTCGAGGAAGGTAGTAGGAGCAATCTACTAAATCACAGGCCCATATCATTAACGTCGATATGCAGCAGGATTTTGGAACATATATTGTATTCGAAGCAGGGTTTTGGAACATATATTGTGTTCGAACATTATGAAATACCTCCAAGAAAACGGTCTAAACATCGTTCTTGTGAAACACAGCTGACTATACTCGCATGAAGTGTTTAGTACTATTGACAAGGGATTTCAAATTTATTCCGTATTTCTGGATTTCCGGAAGGCTATTGACACTGTAACACACAAGCGGCTTGTAGTGAAATTGCGTGCTTATGGATTATCGTCTCAGTTATGTGACTGGATTCGTGATTTCTTGTCAGAGAGCACAGTTCGTAGTAATTGAGGGAAACTCTTCGAGTAAGACAGAAGTGATTTCTGACTTTCCCCAAGGTAGTGTTATAGCCTCTCCACTGTTTCTTATGTATATAAACGATTTGGGAGACAATCTGAGCAGCTGTCTTAGGTTGTTTACAGATGACGCTGTCGTTTATCGACTAGTAAAGTTATCAGAAGACCAAAATAAATTGTAAAACGATCTAGAAAAAATATCTGTATGGTGCGAAAATTAGCATTTGACCTTAAATAACGAAAAGTGTGAGGTCATCCACATGAGTGCTAACAGGAATAGGTTAAACTTTGGTTACCGGATAAATCAGTCAAATCTAAAGGCCGTTAATTCAACTAAATACCCAGGAATTACAATAACTAACAACTTAAATTGGAAGGAACACATTGAAAATGGCTAACCAAACACTGCTTTTAATTGGTAGGAAACTTAGAAAATGTAACAGATCTGCTAAGGATACTGTCCGTCCTCTTTTAGAATACTGCTGCGCGGTGTGGGATGCTTACCAGAGAGGATTGACGGAGTACATAGAAAAATTTGAAAGCAGGGCAGCACGTTTTGAATCATCGCGAAATAGCGGAGAGAGTGTCACTGAAATGATACAAGAGCTGGGATCGACATCATTAAAACAAAGGCGTATTTCGTTGCGGAGCAATCTTCTCACTAAATTCCAATCACCATTTTTCTCCTCCGAATGCGAAAATACTTGTTGATGCCGACCTACATAGGGAGAAACGATCACCGTGATAAAATAATGGAAATCAGAGCTCGTACTGAAAGATATAGGTGTTCGCGCTATACGAGATTGGAATAATAGAGAATTGTAAAGGTGGCTCGATGAACCCTCTGCCAGACACATAAATATGATTTGCACAGTATTCATGTAGATGTAGATGTAGATGTACTTCACGGCTGGCACAGTACATGGTGGCATGTAACGTTCTCCGAGCAGTCGCCAAACCCCGTTCCTCGAGTTTGATTGCCACAGCGTATAGCGCGATTCTTCACCCCAAAGTTCTCGTTGCCAGTCATCTACTGTCGAACGGCGTCACTCTCTACACCATCTCAGGAGCGGCTCGGCACTAACGACAGAAGTGTGTGGTTTATGAGGAGCTGCTCGACCATCGTACCCCATTCTCCTTAAGTCGCTACGGACAGTCTTCTCCTAGCTGGACTTTTGGTATCACTTTGGAACTGACAACTGATTGTGTCCGCTGATTTCGTGTTACTTTTTACAACCACCTTCCGCATTGCTAGGCAGTCCTTGTTCGTCAGTACATGAGGTCTGCGTGATCTTGGCTTCGGTGTGGCTGATCCCTCGTGTTTCCACTTCACAATCTTATCACCAATAATGGACTTGGGCTACTTTTGAAGGGCTGAAATGTCCCTAATGGGGCTCTTACTGAGGTGACATCTAAAGACTAGTTCATGTTAGATGTCACTCTAGCCGGCCGTTGTGGCCGAGCGGTTGTAGGCGCTTCAGTCCGGATCTGGGGTGCTGCTAAAGTCGCAGGTTCGAAGCCCGCCTCGGGCATGGATGTGTGTGATGTCCTTAGGTTAGTTAGGTTTAAGTAGTTCTGAGTTCTAGGGGACTGATGACCTCAGATGTCAAGTCCCATCGTGCTCAGAACCATTTTAACCATTTTAGATTCCACTCTGTTCTCCTGATCGAAACATTCTGGTGTTACTGCTTCTCTACTGGGAACACAATACTCCCTGCCTCCTTTCATACCAGCGGGTCCGCCTCTCGTGGCATCCAGTGCTCACTGTCGAACTACAAAGATGTGTCCTGTTACACTACTGGCCATTAAAATTGCTACACCACGAAGATGGCGTGCTACAGACGCGAAATTTAACCGACAGGAAGAAGATGCTGTCATATGCAAATGATTAGATTTTCAGAGCATTCACACAAGGTTGGCGCCGGTGGCGACTCCTACAACGTGCTGACATGACGAAAGTTTCCAACCGATTTCTCATACACAATAAGCAGTTGATAGGCGTTGCCTGGTGAAACGTTGTTGTGATGCCTCGTGTAAGGAGGATAAATGCGTACCATCACGTTTCCGACTTTGATAAAGGTCGGATTGTAGCCTATCGCGATTGCGGTTTATCGTATCGCTACATTGCTGCTCCCGTTGGTCAAGATCCAATGACTGTTATCAGAATATGGAATCGGTGGGTTCAGGAGGGTAATACGGAACGCCGTGCTGGACCCCAACGGCCTCGTATCACTAGCAGTCGAGATGACAGGCATCTTATCCGCATGGCTGTAACGGATCGTGCAGCCACGTCTCGATCCCTGAGTCAACAAATGGGAACGTTTGCAAGACGACAACCATCTGCACGACCAGTTCGACGATGTTTGCAGCAGCATGGACTATCAGCTCGGAGACCCTGGCTGCGGTTACCTTTGATGCTGCATCACAGACAGGAGTGCCTGCGGTGATGTACTCAGCGACGAACCTGGGTGCACGAATGGCAAAACGTCATTTTTTTCGGATGAATCCAGATTCTGTTTACAGCATCATGATGGTCGCATCCGTGTTTGGCGTCATCGTGGTGAACGCACATTGGAAGCGTGTATTCGTCATCGCCATACTGGCGTATCACCCGACGTGATGGTATGGGGTGTCATTGGTTACACGTCTCGGTCACCTCTTGTTCGCATTGACTGCATTTTGAACAGTGGGCGTTACATTTCAGATGTGTTACGACCCGTGGCTCTGCCCTTCATTCGATTCCTGCGAAACCCTACATTTCAGCAGGATAATGCACGACTGCATGTTGCAGGTCCTGTACGGGCCTTTCTGGATACAGAAAAAGGTTCGACTGCTGCCCTGGCCAGCACATTCTCCTGATCTCTCACCAATTGAAAACGTCTGGTCAATGGTGGCCGAGCAACCGGCTCGTCACAATACGCCAGTCACTACTCTTGATGAACTGTGGTATCGTGTTGAAGCTGCATGGGCAGCTGTACCTGTACACGCCATCTAAGCTCTGTTTGACTCAACGCCCAGGCGTATCATGGCCGTTATTACGGCCAGAGGTGGTTGTTCTGGGTACTGATTTCTCAGGGTCTATGCACCCAATTTGCGTGTAAATGTAATCACATGTCAGTTCTGGTATAATATATTTGTCGAAAGAATACCCGTTTATCGTCTGCATTTCTTCTTGGTGTAGCAATTTTAATGGCCAGTAGTGTACTTTTGATCGAATAAAGTAAGCTCAGTTCTATACGGACACTGCAGCAGCTGACCCAGCGGTAATACCTCGGTGTGAGGTACGGCTCGTGACCCTGACAGTCTATCCAGCGCGGCTGCAGCGGAAGTTACAACATTACGTCTAGAAGATGGCATTAACTAATAAAATAAAGTTAAGCAAATCCAAACTGAGGCAGGACCTGACGTAGCTGTACTCTTTCTCTGGAAGACCAAGTTGAATTGGTCCAAAGCTTTCCAGCTATGAGGCTTCCAAGTTTTTTCTTAGCCCTTGACGCAAATACTGGGGAAATCTCTTCAAAAAACCCAGTGGCTATTTCCTTCCATAACGCTGTCCAGCTTACCTCTAACGACTTCGAAGTAGATTGAACGTTTCACCCTATCCTGTTCTCCCTAAATATAGGGTGACAGTTATTGAACTACATGAAATAAAATCGTCATATCTTCTAAACGGTTGTGTTAGGACGTTCAACTGCTCGGTTGGTCGCGGGGCATGATAGGTATCAGAATGCGCATGCATGGTTTGGTTTAGCGACGAAGCCCACTTTCATTTGAGTGGGTTCGTCAATAAACAAAACTGACGCGTTTGGGGGACTGAGAATCCGCATTTCGCGATCGAGAAGTCTCTTCACCCACATCGGGTGACTGTGTGGTGTGCAATGTCCAGTCGTGGAGTACTCGGTGCGATATTCCTCAATGACACGGTGACTACCGAACGGTACGTGAAGGTTTTGGAAGATGATTTCATTCCCATTATCCAAAGTGATCCTGATTTCGACAAGATGTGAATCATTCATGACGGAGATCGACACTGTCGAAGCAATAGAGTGTTTGATGTTCTGGAGGAGCTCTTTGGAGACTGCATTCTGGCCGGCCGCTGTAGCCGAGCGGTTCTAGGCGCTTCAGTCTGGAACCGCGCGACCGCTTCGGTCGCAGGTTCGAATCCTGCCTCGGGCATGGATATGTGTGATGTCCTTAGGTTAGTGAGGTTTAAGTAGTTCAAAGTTCTAGGGGACTGATGACCTCAGATGTTAAGTCCGATAGTGCTCAGAGCCATTTGAACTGCGTTCTGGCTCTGGGGTACCCAGAGGCCGTTGCCATGGGCCTCGACTGGCCGTCATATTTTCCGGATCTGAACACATGCTACTATTTTTTGGGGCTATATTAAAGACATAGTGTACAGTAATAACCCCAAACCCATTGCTGAGTTGAAACAGCCATTCAGGAGGTCATCGACAGCATCGTTGTTTCGACACTTCAGGGGCCATGCAGAATATCGTGTGTAAGCGTATCGAACATGTCATAACCTAAATCCGAATGTCTGTAGTGATGTTTACATGTTGAATAAAGTGTGTGGACGCCGTAGTTTGTGACTAATTTACGTTTTTTTTCATATAGTACTATAATTGTCACCCTTTATTTTAGTTCACAGATCGGATATGCGGTGGACCACCCAACTTCCATCATAAGCACGCAGTTCCATCACTGCTACTTCCATAGACTTCCAGGCGTCAGAGAATCCTCAACTTCTTCTTGCGATTCAATATCGGAAGCTGACATAAATCATCTGCTCTTTCTGTGTGAGTGGCATCGTGCCCAGCAACTGGCTTTGTGCAACAGCCAGAGTAAGCTGAAACGCAAGTTTAGCGTTAGGATCTTCACGTCGGAATCGTGGTCGACGTTATAACAGATTGTAATCAACAAGTACTTAGTAAATTGACTACTGTTGCATCATTACATGAACTGTCTGTAAGACTGTAGAGAAATATCTACATACAGTTTAATCTTTACGTTACATAGTGCTTCGTACAATCAGAAGAAGACTTCATAAAAATATTGTATTTTTTTACCTTCTTTTCCTCAAAGAAACTGGTACACCTTCCTAATATCGTGTAGGGCCCCAGCGAGCACGCACAAGTTCCACAGTACGACGTGGCATGGACTCGACCAACGTCCGAAGTAGTGCTGGAGGGAATTGACACCATGAATCCTGCAGTACTGTCCATAAGTCCGTAAGAGTACGTTGCAAGGCATCCCAGACATGCTCAATAATGTTCATGTCTGGGGAGTTTGGTGGCCAGCGGAAGTGTTTAAACTCAGAAGAGTGTTCCTGGAGCCACTCTATAGCAATTCTGGACGTGTGGGGTGTCGCATTGTCCTGCTGGAATTGCCCAAGTGAATAGATGCAGGTGATGAGGCAGGATGCTTACGTACGTGTCACCTGTCAGAGTCGTATCTAGACGTATGAGGGGTCCCATATCTCTCAAACTGCAGATGCTCCATACCATTACAGACCGTCCTCCAGCTTGAACAGCCCCTGCTGACCTGCAGGGTCCATGGATTCATCAGGTAGTCTCCTACTCGTACACATCCATCTGCTCGATAGAATCTGAAACGAGATTCGTCCGACCATGCAACATGTTTTCAGTCATCAACAGTCCAAAGTCGGTGTTGACGGGCCCAGGCGAGGCGTAAAGCTTTGTGTTGTGCAGTCATCAAGGGCACAAGAGTGGGCCTTCTGCTTCGGAATCCCATATGGATGATGTTTCGTTGAATGGTTGGCACGCTAACACTTGTTGATGGCTCAGCATTAAAATCTGCAGCAATTTGCGGAAGGGTTGCTCTTCAGTCGTCGTTGGTCCCGTTCTTGCAGGATCTTTTTCCGGCTGGAGCGATGTCGGAGATTTGATGTTTTACCGGACTGCTGTTTTTCACTGTACGGTCGTGAAATGGTCGTATGGGAAAATCCGCACTTCATCGCTACCTCGGAGATGCTGTGTCCCATCGCTCGTCCGTCGATTATAATACCACTTTCAAACTCACTTAAATCTTGGTAACCTGCCATTATAGCAGCAGTAATCGATCTAACAACTGCGTCAGACACTTGTTGTCTTATACAGGAGTTGCCGACCACATCGACGTAATCTGCCTGTTTACATATTGTATTTGAATACGCACGCCTATACCAGTTTCTTTGGCGCCTCAGTGTACCTTCTTCCCCTCAATAATTAAAAACCTTGTATCTGTGGTTAGTTACCATGATGTGTTATATGACCTGTTGTCAAATATTATGAATATTCACGCAGCTTTTGTTAATCACCAACTTCAAAAAGCAAGTTAGATATTATTATGGGAGGCCAAGCAATTTTTACTGAAAGTTGCACTACACTTCAAAGTGGCACAGGTATATGACACTGTTTTTCAACATCGTCGCCAAGTCTCTATAAACAACGGTCGGAACGTTCTGGCAGTCGTTCAGTTCTTCAACGATAGAAATCCGCTCCTTGTCACGAAACCATTCGAGAACCGCTGTGTGGTCGATCTCGTCGTTGGAAATCCCTTTATGAACATACGTCCTTTTATCTTGCAGAAAAAAATGACTGAACATTGTCGACTTTCGTCGATATCAATCGGCTTCCTTCCCGATCCACATCACTCACTGCTTGGTCAAATTATTGGCGCCGTTTCACTGCGTCTAGACGCGAAATTGCATTTGGTCCACAGGTCGCCTTAATTTCGTTCTCAATATGAGTGCGATTTAGGCGCCTGGTCCATAGAAATGGTACTGTCCCGCATACTTTAAGTTTAGGGTACGTTTCCAGTTGCTGCGCAGTTTCACTCACACATTATGATGCTCCTGTTATCCTTAACGTATGTGTCTGCAAGAAACCCAGAGCATGTATTCTCTTCTGACTATGCTCACTCTTTTTGCGCAATGGTCTCAGCGTGGGACATGTGTAGCTCACTTTCCAAGGTCCCTATGTAACAAGGTGCGAGCTACAGTACATCTGATGTACATCAAATTTCAGAGATAATATATATATTTTTTAAAGTAGTCTCACATTTACGTCCGTTCAAATCACGAATGAAACAAGGCTGGTATGCAGTTCGCCACCTATGGAAAGATTCGTTAAATGAACGTGGCATTTATAGAAATTCTTCTGTCATTGTTGGGTACGTCGTCAAAGTCTTGCATTGTTGTTCGCCGTTCTTTATTTTTTCAGTCTCACGAAATTGAATTTTTGGGCCACTTTATAAGGAATATGATTAATTTTCTGAATCGATTTGTTACTATGGGTCGGACGCGACCAGGGACGAAACATCAACTGGCACATTACGTAGAAACCGGAAACCCTGCGCCAAAAACGCGAAATCTGTTCCATCTGCCTATATGGTTAAGGATAGTGTTTTCTGAGTTGCGGAAAAGATTGTCCTTTCCAGTTAGTCTGAAAAGACTAATTTGTTAAAGTCTTCTGAACTAAGTGTGTAAAACAATGTATGTGAAAATACTTGGATAGGAAAAGAAATAGAAACATTGTTGATGGACACAATGCACGAGTCCACAAGGATGGTTTAGTCGCAGGAGAGCGGAAAGATACGGAGCACAAATAGCTGGACAATCAAACCTATTGTCACATCTGCCTGCCTCTGACTTCCTCCTAAACCCACAGTGAAGAAATTCGTGGCTATAAAGCGTTCTGCATCCAACGATCACACTGCGACAAACGTGGACAGGTAATATGTAGACCTCCCAGAATCGCATTTCAGGGATGAAATCTATTCATTGCAAAAATCTATACGAAGCACATTTATCTAAAGCGAAACCAGGCTTAAAAACAAATGCGTTTTGAGTGACTGATACAGCCATGCGCTAGGGGATCGGGAATTTTCTCCTTGACTCTTTTGTTTCTTTGTCTTTAGTTCATCTTTTTTACAGGTTAACAGTCAACATGTAGCTCAATTCTGCTTTTTGATTCACGACATGCAGATAGACCACTGGACTTGAACTTTTTTTTGAGGGTGAGGAGGGAGGGGGGTCATCAGTTTTCTGATTGGTTTGATGTGTCGCGGAATAACATTTATCTCATATCAGAGCAGCACTTATATCCACCGTCTTAGATTATTAGTTGGATGTATTCCAGTTGTTTTTTTCTATTACAGTTTTAGTCATATACGTCTCCCTCTAGTGCAATGAGAGTAATGTACAGTCTTAACATGTATCTCGTCATTCTTCGCCTTCTTCTAGTCAGTGTTCCGCACTTATTCCTTTCCCACCTATTGTACTAAGAGCCTCTTCTAATCTTATTTTATCAATCGATTTAATTATTAACAATCTACTGTAATTCCACATCTCAAAAGCTTTGATTCTCTTCTTTTCCGGTTTTCTCACAGTCTGTGCTTCACACCCATACATTGCTGTCCTCTAGGCGTACATATTCAGAAGTTTCTTCGTCAATTTGAAGTCTGTATTTGATAGAAAGAGACTTATTTTAGGGAGGAATATCCTCTTTGTCTTTGCTAGTCTGCTTCTTACATCCTCCTTGCCTCGTCCGTCATGCGACACTTCGCTTCCAAGGTACCCAGAGTTGCTTCACTTCTTCTACTACGTGTGCGCTTTGTGAATACTAAAATTTGGATGGCTGTACGAGATTCAAACTCTGGTCTCCCAGCATGCGAGTCCGGTGACACAGCCACTGCGCCACCTCGCTCGTTGCTTCTACATTTTTCTTTGTTCTTTGTAATTCTGTGATCAATAGTCTTACTGTGCTGGAAGACATTTTTACAATAGGCAAGCGAATAGCTTCGCAGTGCAATTATAATCTAAGTGTTGCATTTACTACAGTAAGTTACCATAACTTCAGAGTGTATTCTACAGAGTTCATCGCTGGCGGAAGACACGTGTCAAACTGGGCTGGCACACGTGTGACCCAGTTTTGATGCAGATGGGATGTTTTCTCGCACCTTTCTCGCCCGTACTTGACTGCAGGCAGCGCTCTTTGCAAAAGGTTGCTGTGGAGGGCGTTTGCCTTTATCCAGATCGCGAAGGGCACTGAGGTGGGAAGGAGGCGGGAAGGCGGGGGACAGGGTGGGTCCCGGCGGGTCGATGTGTCCAGAGGGCAGCCGCCGAACTCTTCCTTCGTGACAGCGGCGGAACAGGCATCAGAACACATACAGTGAGAATTCAGTGGGAGAAATTCTGACCTCAGGACCCGACCGTCGGGCAACATTCAGAATCTAACCGGAGTCACAGAGATATCTACATCTACGTCTACACCCATACTCTGCAAGCCACCTGACGGTGTGTGGCGGAGGGTACTTTGAGTACCTCTATCGGTTCTCCCTTCTATTCCAGTCTCGTATTGTTCGTGGAAAGAAAGGTTGTCGGTATGCCTCCGTGTGGGCTCTAATCTCTCTGATTTTATCGTCATGGTCTCTTCGCGAGATATACGTAGGAGGGAGCAATATACTGCTTGACTCCTCGGTGAAGGTATGTTCTCGAAACTTCAACAAAAGCCCGTACCGAGCTACTGAGCGTCTCTCGTGCACAGTCTTCCACTGAAGTTTATCTATCATCTCCGTAACGCTTTCGCGATTACTGAATGATCCTGTGACGAAGCGCGCTGCTCTCCGTTGGATCTTCTCTATCTCTTCTATCAACCCTATCTGGTACGGCTCACACACTGGTGAGCAATATTCAAGCAGTGGGCGAAAAAGTGTACTGTAAGCTACTTCCTTTGTTTTCGGATTGCATTTCCTTAGGATTCTTCCAATGAATCTCAGTCTGGAATCTGCTTCACCGACGATCAACTTTATATGATCATTCCATTTTAAATCACTCCTAATGCCTACTCCCAGATAATTTGTGGAATTAACTGCTTCCAGTTGCTGACCTGCTATATTGTAGCTAAATGATAAAGGACCTTTCTTTCTGTGTTTTCGCAGCACATTACATTTGTCTACATTGAGATTCAATTGCCATTCCCTGCACCATGCGTCAATTCGTTGCAGATCCTAGTGCATTTCAGTACAATTTTCCATTGTTACAACCTCTCGATATACTACAGGATCATCCGCAAAAAGCCTCACTGAACTTCCGATGTTATCCACAAGGTCGTTTATGTATATTGCGAATAGCAACGGTCCTACGACACTCCCCTGCGGCACTCCTGAAGTCACTCTTACTTCGGAAGACTTCTCTCCATCGAGAATGACATGCTGCGTCCTGTTATCTTTAAATGATTTAAACGGCTCTGAGCACTATGGGACTTAACACCTGAGGTCATCAGTCCCCTAGAACTTAGAACTACTTAAACCTAACTAACCTAAGGACATCACACACATCCATACCCGAGACAGGATTCGAACCTGCGACCACAGCGGTCGCGCGGTTCCCGACTGAAGCGTCTGGAACTGCTCGGACACACCGGCCGGCAGTCTAGGAACTCTTCAATCCAATCACACAACTGGCCTGATAGTCCATATGCTCTTACTTTGTTCATTAAACGACTGTGGGGAACTGTATCAACAGCTTGCGGAAGTCAAGAAACAAGGCATCTACCTGGGAACCCGTGTCTATGGCCCTCTGAGTCTCGTGGACGAATAGCACGAGCTGGGTTTCACACGATCGTCTTTTTCGAAACCCATGTTGATTCCTACAGAGTAGATTTCTAGTCTCCAGAAAAGTCATTACACTCGAACATAATATGTGTTCCAAAATTCTACAACTGATCGACGTTAGAGATATAGGTCTATAGTTCTGCACATCTGTTCGACGTTCCTTCTTGAAAACGGGGATGACCTGCGCCCTTTTCCAATCTTTTGGAACGCTACGCTCTTCTAGAGACCAACGGTACACCGCTGCAAGAAGGGGGGCAAGTTCCTTCGCGTACTCTGTGTAAAATCGAACTGGTATCCCATCAGGTCCAGCGGCCTTTCCTCTTTTGAGCGATTTTACTTGTTTTTCTATCCCTCTGTCATCTATTTCGATATCTACCATTTTGTCATCTGTGCAACAATCTAGAGAAGGAACTACAGTGCAGTCTTCCTCCGTGAAACAGCTTTGGAAAAAGACATTTAGTATTTCGGCCTTTAGTCTGTCATCCTCTGTTTCAGAACCATTTTGGTCACGGAGTGTCTGCACATTTTGTTTTGATCCACCTACCGCTTTGGCATAAGACCAAAATTTCTTAGGATTTTCTGCCAAGTCAGTACATAGAACTTTACTTTCGAATTCATTGAACGCCTCTCGCATAGCCCTCCTCACATTACATTTCGCTTCGCGTAGTTTTTGTTTGTCTGCAAGGCTTTGGCTATGTTTATGTTTGCTTTGCTTCCGACTGTCTCTTCTCAGACCGTAACAAAAACGGTCTCGAATGTTTTTAACGTACCGCTATTAGATTTATGTTCTACAAATACACATTTCTGTCCAAAACCCAGGCGATCATTGTAGGCAAAACCACCCCTTCCTTCCGCCTCCTTGATTTCTATCTCACCATATATGGCCGCCCTATCGCCCTCACTCCCACCCTTAAGTACCTTGGCGTCACCCTCGACCGTCGCCTCTCCTGGACTCCCCATCTCCGGACAATCCAAGCCAAGGCACGCTCCCGCCTCAGTCTCTGATGATGATGATGATGATGTTTGGTTTGTGGGGCGCTCAACTGCGTGGTTATCAGCGCCCGTACAATTATCCAATCTTTGCTCAGTCCAATTTCGCCACTTTCCTGGATGATGATGAAATGATGAGGACAACACAAACACCCAGTCATCTCGAGGCAGGTGAAAATCCCTGACCCCGCCGGGAATCGAACCCGGGACCCGCCTCAGTCTCCTCAAGCTCCTCTCCGGCCGTACGTGGGGTCTGGACCCCTCCACCATCCTCCACACCTATAAATCCCTCATCCGCCCTATCCTTTGGTATGCCCATCCGGCTTGGATCTCCGCCCCCCCTACCTTTTACAAATCCCTCCAAATCCTTGAACGCCATGCTCTCCGCCTCGCCTATCGCATCCGTCTCCCCTCCCCCACGCGGATCCTCTACGATCTCATCCCCTTCCCCCACCTTCTCCTCTTCCTTGACAGGATACGGATCCTGTACACCTCCCGCAAACTCGATCCTCCTCACCCGCTCGTCTCCCCGCTCCTCTCCCACCCCCGCCCGCTGCCGCGCCTGTATTCCCACGTCCCACCCAGTCTCCATCTCTCCACCCTCCTTACCCTCTCCCGAGGTGGCTTCCGCCAGCTCCCCCTCCCTGATGATGTCCTCCTCCCTTCCATTTACCCCTCCTATCAACTTTGATCCTCCCCCCCACTCCCTGTTTCCTTTCCTTTAGGCACCCTCCCTCCCTTCTCTTTCCTTTTCCCCCCGTCCCCCGTCCTCCACCCCTCTTCCCCCGGGCTTCCCCTCCCCCTTCCTCCCTCCCCCACTCTCCCCTGCCCATGGCATCTCTGCTCTCCCCTCTCCCTCTCCCACTCCCCCTCCTCCTCCTCCTCTCTTGGCAGGTCCCCGGACTCGCACACATTCAGTGAACATTCGCGCGCCGGAGGTCATCGCCATTAGTGTCTCGTGTGTGTGCCTTCGTTTGTGTTTCGTGTTTGTTCGCCGAAACGCCGCCACTGTTCACGTGTACCATCGCCATCATCCCTGTTTTGTGCGCCGTGTCCACTAGTGTCAGTGCTGTTTTCTCGTCAGACGTGAACGGCTCCGTGGTTTTTTGTTTTTTGGTGTCTACATTGTTTTGCCCACCAATTTTGATTGTATTCTCTGTGTCCCCTGTATTTCTTACTTATTGTAAATCTCAAGGCTGAAGAGCGGCGTACTCAGCTGCTGACAGCCCGCCTTGTGTAAGGTGATAAAAATTACAATAAAGAAAAAAAAACATTTCTGCAGCCTTCTTCCAATACTGTTTCTCTATATTTTCAAGCTATAATACACTGAGGTGAAAGACGGTCGTGAGATAGCGATGTGCATATATACAGATGGCGCTAAACGTGGTATAAAAGGGCAGTGCATTGGTGGAGATGTCATTTGTACTCAGATGGTTCACCTGAAAAGGCTTCGGACGTCATTATGGCCGCACGACAGGAATTACGCTGAGCTCGGAATGGTAGTTGGAGCTAGACACATGGGACATTCCATTTCGGAATTAGGGAATTCAATATTCCGCGATCCACAGTGTCATGGGTGTGCCGAGAATACTACATTTCAGGCATTGCCTCTCACCATAGACAACACAGTGGTCGACCGCCTTCACTTAACGACAGAGAACAGCGGCGTTTGCATTGAGTTGTCATTGCTAGCAGACGAGCAACGCTAGGTGAAATAACTGCAGAAATCAATGTGAGACGTACGAGGAACGTATCGGTTATGGCAGCGGACGAGCGATGCGAGTGCCTTTGCAAACAATACATCACCTGCAGCGCCTCTTCTGAGTTCGTGACCATCTCGGTTGGACCCTAGACGGCTGGAAAACCGTTGCCTCGTCAGATGAGTCCCGATTGAAGTTGGTAAGAGCTTATGGTACGGTTCAAGTGTGGCGCAGACCCCACGAAGCCATGGACCCAGGTTGTTAACAAGGCATTGTACAAGTTGGTGGTGACTCCATAATGATGTGGGCTGTGTTGACATGGAATGGACTGGGTCATCGGGATGCCCGGCTACCTGGAGACCATTTCCAGGCATTCATGGACTTGGAAACTTGTGGTAAGCTCCTACGGGACCAAACTGCTGAGGTTATCGGTCGTTAGGCTCACACACTACTTAATCTAACTTAAACTAACTTACGTAAGGACAACACACACACTCATGCCCGAGGAAAGGCTCGAACCTCCAACGGGACATCATGTTCCGAAACAACAATGGGATTTTTACGGTGACAATGCGCTAAGTCACTAGGCCGTAATTGTTTGCGATTGGTTTGAAGAACATTCTGGACAATTTGAGCCAATCATGTGGCCGCCCAGATCGCCCGAAATGAACCCCATCGAACATTTACAAGACATAATCGAGAGGTCAGTTTATGCACAAAAGCCTGCACCTGCAACATTTTCGCAGTTATGGACGGCTGTAGAGGCAGTATTGCTCATTGTTTCTGCTGGGGAATTCCAACGACTTGTTGAGACCATATCACCTCGAGTTGTTGCACTACGCCAGGCAAAAGGGTGTCCAGCACAATATTAGGAACTACACTATGACTTTTGTCACCTCAGTATACACTCCGACCGCTTGCTTCAGTTGACTGCATGTAACGTTTTCTGCTGAGTAGGAAAAAGGAATCGATTTCGAAATGAAGAAAAACTTTTTCAGAATAGAAAGTGAGCTCTTGGTCACCGTCTTAGTATCTGTCATGCCATTTTTCTCCATCCAGACAACAACAACAAAAAAAGACACTCAAACAAGAAAGCATGAAGGGTAGTCAAATGAAAGCGACACAGATGGAAAAAGGAAGTAAATTGCTTATTAATTCAAAAGTAATCGCCATAACTATTAATATATTTATCTCCCTGTGACGGAAGACACTCAGTTACTTCATGGAAAAATGTTTGCGATTGCTTACTGTAACAACCGTAGCGAAATTCCTGTCTTCCAGATTCGCTCTAACTGCCGGTTTCACGGTTAATGAGTTGCTCGGTACCACTTTTTGTCGATATTTGCGTAATTCTCCTTATTTACTGGGATGCTGTTTTGTATTATATGTTTTAATTACTTCTATATCTTTATCGTACTCGACAATTATGAAAAATGTAGTACGCTTTTTATGCAAAAATATGTGCATACTGAAAAACATGTCATCCAGGTATTTTTACTTTGAGCTGAAACAAATTCGGATAAAAATGATTAATAATGTAAATACCAATCATATTTTATACTAAAGCATGAATACCTAGTTTTCTAATGTACGAAATTAACGTCGCAGAATCGATCAAAGTAACTTCTTTGAAAATCATCTCTGATATATGAGAGGTTTTAATTGTAAGTTGATTCCATGTGCGGCAGTCTGTGCTAAGTAATGGTAATGTCTTCGGTCATTTAAGTTTCGTTTCTGTTTCGTCAAATAACGCGTTTTAAAAGCATGGAATGTGATTTAAGTACTATGTAATGAAAAGTTTGACAAATATTATGTTTGGACTCCAGAAAAACATCGAAATACAACAAGATAAGAATGGGTCGATGTACTTATAAAACTGCATTCCAATAAAGTATTGTTTAGATTGAAAAAATACGATGATTCAGCAAAACATAGTTGGATATTTTTCACGATTATCGGCAATAAACCATTGTGGAGGGTAGTTAATACTTGGCGTGCACCTCTTCGTCCGAAGCAAATCGATAGCTATGAATGGCTTTATTCAGGTCTCCAAAAATATGGAAATCCCGTAAGGAGAGATCGGGGCTGTATGAAGGATGTGTAAGGGCTTCCCAGAGAAACTTCCCCAGCGTTGTCGAAACAACCTTGGTAACTCGTGGGCCCCAAATGGCGCAGCCTATCTCCACTTTGCCAACAGCCTGTGCTGTTTTCTTTAGCTCCTGTGATGTGCTACATTACTGTGGTGCGCGGATTTGACTGTGTATCAGGTCTGCAGACATGTACCTGCAAGCAAACAAGAAATAGCTATTTAACTTTTTTTAGTGGACGCAGAATGTTCAAAAGCGAGTTGTTGAAAAAACTCGAAATGCATAAATGACATTGTATGATATTGTTTCAGTACTGAGATCAGAACCACTAAGGTATGTTATAGCCATCGAAACGATTCATTGTGATTTGTACATACAGAGTTCTAAAAAAACTGTTTATATGCTTTAATATTTTGTGGTTTACTTTTGATATACTCTTAACGTAGGTAGTGGTTTGAAAATGAACAAATATGTTCGAAATTAGAATTCATTAACCCAACTGTGAACGCAATGAAGGCAGAAAATTAAATAATTAATAGGACGGTTAAAATATTACAAGTACTCCTCATATTTGATACTGTAGGGTGACAGGGTTTTGCACCTTACAATGCTTTCGAAGCACGCTACGACTTGTAATTAGATTGAGTTTTGATATCATTTGATGGCAGCTGGACCGTTTTCTTATGAGTACAGAACTTTACTGACATCGACAAGTACACCTAGGCACTAATCAATTGAGTCTCACTTGCATGTTGGATGAACGGTCTTAAATGTAGTGTTGCTGACGAGACAAGCGGCATCTTGGCCCAAGGACAGCCAGAAGTGGGCAAACAGTAAAGACAGCGGGGAGTCAGCCGACAGCTGGGCGAACAAATGCCCTTTTTGCGGCTGCGTGTCACACCTGGGGGTGTCTGGAGATGCAACTGCAGCAAGGCTGTTGTGAGCGAGTGGTCGCCGATCCCGGTGCATTCACGAGGATGCGGCCGGAAGCAGGTGGCGTACAATGATGGCCGGCAAATGTTTTAAACAATGCAGAAGCTGCCTGGAATGCGTTGGGGAAAGGGACGGCGCCACCGTCCATTAGGACGGAGTCAACATTTTTAATGTGGACGTTTGCTGTTGGTAGATTTGTATTAAGCGATGGGAGAGGAAATTTGTTCAAGAAGTTTCAACGGCGCAAACGAAACTTGAGTTTGTGGTTGGCCAGAGATTTTTAGAGTGAGGAGAGAGGGAATACGAACAGAGCACACTAAAACAATGATTCGCTCACTCATACTTTGGAGGGAGGTAACCAGAGTTCGCCAACGGCCTTGCCGTAGTGGTAACACCCGTTCCCGTCAGATCGCCAAAGTTAAGCGCTGTCGGGCTGGTCTAGCACTTGGATGGGTCACCGGTTGGAGTGCTGTTGGTAAGCAGGGTGTGCTCAGGCCTTGTGAGGCCAATTGAGGTGTTACTTGATTGAGGAGTAGTGGCACCGCTCACGACAACTGACACCAGCTGGGAGAGCAGTGTGCTGACCACATAAGCCACCGTATCCACATACGGTGACGCCTAAGGGCTGAGGATTGGATGGCACGGCGGCTGGTCGGTACTGTTGGGTCTTCAAGACTTGTTTGGACAGTGCTTGCTTGCTAAGCAGAGGTGAGCTGGAGAGCCTGCAGTTTTGAGAGGAGAGGGCGGTCTGAGCCACCGAGATGGGCAGTCTTCTGCATGAAAGACCGATCTCTTCAGATTTCTGTCAGACACCTTTGGCTGGATAGAACTTCTGTTACAGGCTGTAGCTCGAGGTGAGAACTTTGCTGTTCATTTAAGATGATTTTGCACTTCGCCTCTTAGCTGGGCGTTCTCAGCCTGTGTCTGGCACACAGTTCTTCTGGAGATCTCTTTCTCTATTATGATTAAGATGTTTCTAAATTTCGCCTCATTGGCGTTTTATGTTGGTTGTTGGCAGTGAAGCTATTTAGACACAGCATGGACTTAGCATTTTCTGGGCAGTAGCCTGTTGTCTGAGGATTTATGTTGCGGCACTGAAAACATTGCAGGGCTGCTGCCTTGCTCGCAGCACGCGATACTTCGTGAGTCATCACAGCCCATCTCCAGCACGCTGTCTGAGATGGTAAAATCGCCACCTAATCCGGAATTCAAGGCAGATTGTTTAAATTGGTGGGATCACTTGTAAACAGTGTCTACACTTAAGTTTCATTGGAGTAGGTTCTTCTGGCTTTTCAGTATGGAAGCGAAGTCAGTCAATCTATATAGAGAATCTCAGATCACGTTATTCACAACTGGGCAGAATTAGACAGAAGACAATCAATATTAGTTTACTGCAGTCACTTCATGTTTTTATGTGTCATCTGGAGGTTCTATAACTATTTATTGTTCATGTTCATAACGTGGGTTTTACTCCAGATAAATTGTTTTGCTAAAACTAGGATTTGTCCTTCCAGTAAAAGCTTGGCTCACACTATATCATTTAATTTGTTCTTATGTTGTGTATCTATTAAATATCGGTATTTGTTCTCTGTGGGCACAGCCTGAGACTGAATATGTGATCAACCTCACACTCATTGGAAAAATTCATTGGATACATCCATGTTTGCAGTATACTTTTCTCATCATTTGACCTTCTGTATCTGCACAGTGAGTGTACTAATGTTTGCAAACTTAGCCTTCCATTTAACGTGCAAATGGACAAAATATCTGGTCTTCTCAAGCCCAGGGTGTTAAACAGACATTATAAATAAATATGAACTTGGGGCCTTGTAAGGCAGCTGATATCAAGTGCAGATAGTAACTAAATGATTAGAAATGCTGCTGCCACTTAACTAGAATGCATGAAGTAATAAAAGTGAAAGTCTGGGGTCTGTTCTAGATAGATAAAACAGCTATTCCCTTTTTTATTCTACACGTAATTTATCAACTATGCTTTCAGGGGTCAAGTGATACACAACAATCATGTTCAATTACTTTTGACACTTAATGACAAAATATTTAACTCCTGGACATATTGAATTGACGATTATTAAAATCGTTATCTCTACACATATTTTTTTTATTACAGAAAAGAATGATTAAAAATCTTCATCGACTCATTTACATCTATGTTGTCATAGGTGGTCAATGCACTGATTTGGTGGAGAATAAATTTATTTTTTGTACCAATGAAAAAACTCTCATGTGCTCAATGTGAGGATAGGTTAATATCCTAGCTTTTGATATTCAATGGTCAAAGCGTACACAAGTTGGAGTGAGCAATTTTAGACTCAACATTTACTGTGACCTAATGCATGATGGTACTTTACCAAGTGGCATCTGCAACGGCGTTGTCTCCATGCTGGATCTGAAACGCTAAATCTCTACTCTGGCCTTGACTGAATTCACTCAGTCACAACTGTCCTGCATACCATAGAACGTTAATCTTTCGCTAGTCAAAGTAATTGGTATGCACACTCGCTAAGGGTTGGAGCGATGTGCACAATTTCTTTGCCTGCAAAAATTCCTGCAGGAATAATTATCTACCTCTTTGCTATCTGTCGCCATGATATGTGAAGCGTATCGTCCTCATTTCGCAGAAAGCAATGCCCTCACTTATTTCCACACACTTGTGTGGTCCGCCGCGAGACAAGACAGATATCTAGCCATTTTAGTTCTCAAAATCCTTTTATATAATGGGAATCTCCCCACCGTGTCATGTCTGTGTCACCCAGTACGGTTTCAGCGAATCATCATCTCACTAGAGCTGAATTTTATTTATCTTACTGGGTTGCCGCCTATTCCTGTTAATGCTGTGCAGACACCCTCAGACCCAGCCGTATTTACGTTAAAAGAAATAATGCATTGTTCCTTCCTTATCCCTTTTGCGCTGAAGCTCACCATTCTCTTGTTAAATGGGGTTTTCCAATGCCATTAAGCATCTGCTCGGTTTGACTCCAAAGTGCGTTTCACTTTAACTTGTTTATTCATGCCCCTGTCCATATATTGGTAGATATTGTTTGTTAGTTTTCTGCACATGAGATTAACTGCAATTGCCTTTTGTTGATATAATGTAATTATTATTTTCTGAGGGTCTCATACTGTATTGCACTGTTGTTATGGATCAAGGTCATGTAAGATCCGTTATATCCAGATGCCTTACACTTTTATTGGGCAACAGTTAATATTTATAAGTGACAGGACCACCTTCTAAGACAGAATTTTAAAAATTCCATTTTATAATTAATGCACTGATAAATACCTTTAGTTCACATATCTCGAAATTGTGCAGTACAGAGGTAAATCAATACCTAAGCCAGAGCGAGAGCACCAGCAGCAGCGAGTACTGTTTGTATAAAGCGTTTATTTTGCATTTTGTTTACGACCTTCCACTAAGGAAGGGATTCTATTTGTGTTTATCTGCTCTGCATAGTAACTAACAGTTCTTGATAAAACTTTACGTAGTTTTCGTGTTAGATTTCTTAGTGTTTTCTTGATCGTTTAGAACAGAAAGCGCCCTAAAACCGTCTTTGTTTGTTTCGCGGCCGTTAGCCACTAGTCACTTGAATCAGCAGTTGTCTTGTGACAGCCAGAGCGAGAGCACCAGCAGCAGCGAGTACTGTTTATATAAAGCGTTTTTGTACTTATTTGCTGCGCTTAGCTTTTAAATAGTTTTTCTGGGAAAACCTAGCGTAGTTTTCGCGTCTCGTATTTCAGTGAGTGTTTCTTGATTATCAGAGTAGCTCATCAGAAGATTATCTTGGGAATTTGTCACCGTATAGGGTAGGGTAAACATAGTCATGTGTAGGGACTGTGGTTGTTGTGAGCGGACGCAAGGAGAATTGGCCACTCTTCGGGGGCAGGTGGAGGCTTTGTCTGTTAGGCTCATCGAGCTCGAGGCGCAGGCGTCGGCTCGTAGTGGCGTTGGGGCAACTGTGGTGAGACCTATGCCTACTTCGGTGGTCTTGGAATCACATGGAACCCCTGATGTCGCTGCGTCTTCCGGCAGTGAGCATCTTACCGGTCAGCCATCACTCCAGGGTGAATGGCGGACAGTGGTGGGCTCGCGCGTGCCTGGCCGAAAGGCGAAGGTGGGATCTGGCCGCGTGGCAGCTGCCTTACGCCTTTCCAACAGGTACGGGGTGCTTCCTAGTGGTGATGACATCGTTTCCGAGCCACCACAGGATGCCTCGCCTGTTGGGCCAGTGGCCGATTCTCCGGCGAGGTCCCGACAGTCACAGAGGGCGGGCCTATTAGTTATAGGGAGCTCCAACGTTAGGCGGGTTATGGAGCCCCTCAGGAAAATAGCGGGTAGGTCGGGGAAGAATGCCAGTGTGCACTCGGTGTGCTTGCCGGGGGGTCTCGTCCGTAATGTGGAGGAGGCCCTTCCGGCAGCTATTGAACGCACTGGGTGTGACCGGCTGCAGATAGTAGCACATGTCGGAACGAATGACGCCTGCCGCTTGGGTTCTGAGGCCATCCTTGGTTCCTTCCGGCGGCTGGCTGATTTGGTGAAGACAACCAGCATCGCACGCGGAGTGCAAGCTGAGCTTAATATCTGCAGCATAGTGCCCAGAGTCGATTGCGGTCCTCTGGTTTGGAGCCGTGTGGAGGGTCTAAACCAGAGGCTCAGACGACTCTGCGACTATAATGGTTGCAAATTCATCGACCTCCGTTATTGGGTGGAGAACTGTAGGGCCCCCCTAGACAGGTCAGGCGTGCACTACACACCGGAAGCAGCTACTAGGGTAGCAGAGTACGTGTGGCGTGCACACGGGGGGTTTTTTAGGTTAGAGGGACCCCCCCCCCCCCCCTGGGCGAAACGATAAAATACCTGACGGCTTACCAGAGAGGACATTATCATCGTTGATAAAGAACGTCTGTCCTCAGAGACCAAAAACAGGAAAAGTTAACGTAATATTGGTAAACTGCAGGAGTATCCAGGGCAAGGTTCCTGAATTAGTATCTCTTATTGAAGGAAATAGTGCGCATATAGTATTAGGAACGGAAAGTTGGTTAAAACCGGAAGTGAACAGTAACGAAATCCTAGACACAGAATGGAATATATACCGCAAGGATAGGATAAACGCCAATGGTGGAGGAGTATTTATAGCAGTAAAGAATTCAATAATATCCAGTGAAGTTATTAGCGAATGCGAATGTGAAATAATCTGGGTTAAGCTAAGTATCAAAGGTGGGTCAGATATGATAGTCGGATGCTTCTATAGACCACCTGCATCAGCAACCGTAGTAGTTGAGCGCCTCAGAGAGAACTTGCAGAACGTCGTGAAGAAGTTTCGTGATCATACTATTGTAATAGGGGGAGACTTCAATCTACCAGGTATAGAATGGGATAGTCACACAATCAGAACTGGAGCCAGGGACAGAGACTCTTGTGACATTATCCTGACTGCCTTGTCCGAGAATTACTTCGAGCAGATAGTTAGAGAACCAACTCGTGAAGCTAACGTTTTAGACCTCATAGCAACAAACAGACCGGAACTTTTCGACTCCGTGAATGTAGAAGAGGGTATCAGTGATCACAAGTCAGTGGTTGCATCAATGACTACAAGTGTAATAAGAAATGCCAAGAAAGGAAGGAAAATATATTTGCTTAACAAGAGTGATAGGGCACAAATCGCAGAATATCTGAGTGACCACCATCAAACGTTCATTTCTGAGGAAGAGGATGTGGAACAAAAGTGGAAAAAATTCAGAAACATCGTCCAGTACGCCTTAGATAAGTTCGTACCGACTAAGGTCCAAAGCGAGGGGAAAGATCCACCGTGGTATAACAATCATGTACGAAAGGTACTACGGAAACAAAGAAAGCTTCATCATAGGTTTAAGAGTAGTCGAATCATAGCTGATAAGGAAAAGCTGAACGAAGCGAAAAAGAGCGTAAAGAGAGCAATGAGAGAAGCATTCAACGAATTCGAACGTAAAACATTGGCAAACAATCTAAACAAGAACCCTAAAAAGTTTTGGTCATATGTAAAATCGGTAAGCGGATCTAAATCCCCTATTCAGTCACTCGTTGACCACGATGGCACCGAAACAGAGGACGACCGAAGAAAGGCAGAAATACTGAATTCAGTGTTCCGAAACTGTTTCACTGCGGAAAATCGTAACACGGTCCCTGACTTCAGCCGTCGCACGGACGCCAAAATGGAAAATATTGAAATAAACGATATCGGAATTGAAAAACAACTGCTATCACTTAGTAGCGGAAAAGCATCCGGACCAGACGAGATACCCTTAAGATTCTACAGTGATTATGCTAAAGAACTTGCCCCCTTTCTATCAGCAATTTATCGTAGATCGCTGGAAGAACGTAAAGTACCTAGCGACTGGAAGAAAGCGCAGGTCGTTCCCATTTTCAAGAAGGGTCATAAATCAGATGCGAATAATTATAGGCCTATTTCGCTTACGTCAATCTGTTGTAGAATAATGGAACATGTTTTGTGTTCTCGTATTATGACGTTCTTAGATAATACAAATCTCCTTCATCATAACCAACATGGATTCCGCAAACAGAGATCATGTGAAACTCAGCTCGCCCTATTTGCCCAAGAAATTCACAGTGCCGTAGACACTGGCGAGCAGATTGATGCCGTATTCCTGGACTTCAGGAAGGCATTTGATACGGTTCCGCACTTACGTTTAGTGAAAAAAATACGAGCTTACGGAATATCGGACCAGGTTTGTGATTGGATTCAGGATTTCCTAGAAGAAAGAACACAACATGTCATTCTTAACGGTTCAAAATCTGCAGATGTAGAGGTAATTTCGGGAGTACCGCAAGGAAGCGTGATAGGACCTTTATTGTTTACAATATACATAAATGACTTAGTTGACAACATCGGTAGCTCCGTGAGGCTATTTGCAGATGACACGGTTGTCTACAAGAAAGTAGCAACATCAGAAGACTCGTACGTACTCCAGGAAGACCTGCAGAGGATTAATGCATGGTGCGACAGCTGGCAGCTTTCCCTAAACGTAGATAAATGTAATATAATGCGCATACATAGGGGCAGAAATCCATTCCAGTACGATTATGCCATAGGTGGTAAATCATTGGAAGCGGTAACGACCGTAAAATACTTAGGAGTTACTATCCGGAGCGATCTGAAGTGGAATGATCGCATAAAACAAATAGTGGGAAAAGCAGGCGCCAGGTTGAGATTCATAGGAAGAATTCTAAGAAAATGTGACTCATCGACGAAAGAAGTGCTTACAAAACGCTTGTTCGTCCGATTCTTGAGTATTGCTCATCAGTATGGGACCCTTACCAGGTTGGATTAATAGAAGAGATAGACATGATCCAGCGAAAAGCAGCGCGATTCGTCATGGGGACATTTAGTCAGCGCGAGAGCGTTACGGAGATGCTGAAGAAGCTCCAGTGGCGGACACTTCAAGAAAGGCGTTACGCAATACGGAGAGGTTTATTATCGAAATTACGAGAGAGCACGTTCCGGGAAGAGATGGGCAACATATTACTACCGCCCACATATATCTCGCGTAATGATCACAACGAAAAGATCCGAGAAATTAGAGCAAATACGGAGACTTACAAGCAGTCGTTCTTCCCACGCACAATTCGTGAATGGAACAGGGAAGGGGGGATCAGATAGTGGTACAATAAGTACCCTCCGCCACACACCGTAAGGTGGCTCGCGGAGTATAGATGTAGATGTAAAGATTAATAATTACCGTGAACAAGTAGGGTGGGGGGGGAGGCGGAAGCGGGGGGTGGGGAGGCACGGTGTTAGAGTACTTCAGATGGTTGAGGAAATCTTTAACAAATTACAGAGCACATAATTGTTTCCAGAATGAATTTTCACTTTACAGCGGACTGTGCACTGGTATGAAACTTCCTAGTAGATTGAAATTGAGGAACTGGTGGAAGTAAGGGTGTGAGTCGTGCTTGGGTAGCTGAGTCGGTAGAGCACTTGCCCGCAACAGGTGAAGGTTCTGAGTTCAGTCTCGGTCCGGCACATAGTTTTAATGTACCAGGAAGTTTCACGTAATTGTTGATAACATAGCAAAGCATAGTGACTGGCAAAAAACGCATTTACTTTAGACTGTTTAGGGAAAAACAGGTGAAGAATAGTACACATACAGCAATTAGTTGTGAAATGAAACTGTTAGATAAGGTTCTCGTAATTTCATGGTTTCCGTAAGTTTAAGATATAGCGCTGTCACCTCAAGGGCGGTCTGACGGATGGTGCAGAGCTCCTTCACACAAATAGACTGCAAAATATTCGTGTAGGCGATAATCTCTAAAAAGTCTATGATGATCCGTTAAGTTGCCGTATTTTCCGATGTGAGTATAATGATGACACTCGGGTACTAGTGGGAAATTGGTATCTAAATTTTCTTAGTCTGTTATTGATCGTGATATGTGTGCAAGAAAACAACGGGTCATCTGAATCACCTTATGATGTTGAGTTTTGTGAACAAGTAGGGGAGTATGAGTCTTCTTCCACGGAGGTGAATGAGAAACTTAGGGGATGAAAGCGCATCTTTATTGTCCTGCCTACCGGATATGGAACCCGATCTTCTGCGAGGGACAGACTGCAGATTAAAATTTTGGCTGTCTCTGTGCCATCATATTTCTTCCTACTCTTTTTTCCACCCTCTACACGCGCTTCAAGTTTTTGAATGCGGTCCGACGTACTGAAGTCAAAGTTGAGCAAATGGCAGCAGTGCGTTGCGTCCTTTGCGAGGGTGTCGACGAACACGTTATGGCTTCCTTGGTGCAGGGGTATCCAGAGAAAGTAACCGACGTCCCAGCACCTTTAGATCGAATGTTGTACTCGCAGGCGTAGCAATCATCTTTTGATTACAAGTACAACGAAGAAATATTGGTTATCTTATCAGAAGAGCATATTCGGCCCTTTCGGGCGAAGTAGATGGTGTGGAACTGATATCAGGGGGGAGACGTGATAATTTGGCACAAATCAACCATTGTGTTTGGATGTGACCGTGACACATCGTGAATGAAAGTGTCCGATTTGTTGGTGTAGCAACGCGGACGGTCCAACGTGTCTACATGGAATAATGTACCAGTCGCAGACATGTAAAGTGGCTTGCCAACTGACAAGAGCCAGAGACGAATGTCACGCCTTAATGGTAATCGCTTTTCAGTCCGACAGGAATAACTGCCGCAAGTGACTGCAACCCTTTCTCAGCGTTACCGGACGAACATTGCTAAGCAAACCGCATGCAATGGACATTTGGAGTCGGTTACCTCGCAAAACACATTTGCTATCACCGCTGCATAAAGCTGCACGCATTTAATGGGCCAATCAACGCAGGAATGGAACAGTAGCGGACTGGGAGCACATAATGTGGTTCGATCAGCCACGATTTCGCATCTGTTCTATGCGTCGAGAGAGCTGACGGGTCAATGATGCGTTTAACCTGCAGTGTGTGTAGGGTGTCGTTCACTCTGGAGGTTTTTCTATACCGTTTTTGGAACGATTCTTTTAACATGACTTGCGTTGACTTACGCGCCTTAGCATGAGCATGAAACAGGATAACGTTCTCCGTAACCAAGCGTTGGCCTTTCTTCTGTGTCTTCATGATGAGTATGCCGTGAATACTCCACTTTCTCTAGATAACAACAGTCGTCTTCACAGGTGTGCATGGATACGTTCTTGGTTTCATGAACAGTCATTACCAAGAAATTAATACCATAGAAAATATCTGGAATATCGGGTGTAGCGCATCTTTAGTAGGATATGGCTTGTCTGATGAAATGTTTGCACTCTTTCTACCGCCAGCTTGAGGCCGCTTTCAGGGCTAGAGGCGTGATGGCTCCTGGGGGTCAGTAATCTTTTGTCCGGGGTCCTTATCTTGCCACAATGTAACACCGGTTCGCCTCACCTCATCGAAGTTAAGCACTGTTGGGCTTGGCTGGCACTTGGATGGGCGACCTTCCGCTTCTGCCGAGCGCTGTTGGCAAAGCGGGGAGCAATCGAGGTGCTACCTAATTTATAAGTAGCCGCTCCGGTGACGAAAGCTGACAACAGCCAGGACAGCAGCGTGGTGGTGGCACACCGCTTCATAACCGCATCTAGTAACACCCGTTGGTGAGGATGACATGGCTGTCAGTCGGTACCATTGAGCCGTCCTAGGAATGTTTGCACAGAAATTTCAGTTTTAATGCTCATCTCATGACTTACAGTTCTTACTTGCGTACAACAATTTTTCTAAATTCCGAATTAGTTAGATGATTAGATTGTACTTGTTCTACACTAAGAAGTTTATGACTATCGCTATAAAACATATGTACATCCGTTTGATTCGCTCCTCAATATTTATATGTAACACGAAGTTTTAGGTCCAGTAAACAACGTTAACTCAGACTGAACACTGTTAAACTCAACATAAACCTTTGAAACTGTTTACTTTGAACATAGGGGCAAAGCTGGATTATGTGGATCTCAACGAAATATCCAATCACTCTTTCAACATGTTCCTTTATAGACTACTTAACTACTTATTGCTTTCTTCTCCCTTGAAACGCTGCTCCGCCATAACAAACATTCTTCCCAGCAAAAGGTTGCCAGTCGCATCCTGTTGCATGGGTCCCACGGGTATTTGCTCAGACACCCGTTCCTCTGTTGCTCATACAGCACAGGGTCTCAACAGCACTGCCCATCAATTCTCAATGTACTTCCCGTCAAGGAAAAACCTACATTAGCACGCCAGCAAAATCTGAACCTAACGTTTTACCAGCACGGTCGAACATGTTGAAGCGCACTTTCTCTACATCGACAGAAAAACGGAAAAGAACCTCTGTACCTGTACTGCTATAACTGGAAAATATATTCATGCTAATTACGAACTTCTGAGTATATCAGTGTCGTAACTGTAGACGAGAATACAAAGAATTTCAAATAAACTTTCGAATGTTACAGAGGAATGCATGCAGTCGATTATGGTCTAGTTAAAAGGCAGGCAGGCAGGCACTCCGTCTTCAGGCCACAAGTGGCCCATCGGAACCATCCGACCGCCGTGTCATCCTCAGAGGAGGATGTGGATAGGAGGGGCATGTGGTCAGCACACCGCTCTCCCGGTCGTCATGATGGTTTTCTTTGACCGGAGCCGCTACTATTCGGTCGAGTGGCTCCTCAATTGGCATCACGAGGCTTAGTGCACCCCGAAAAATGGCAACAGCGCATGGCGGCCCGGATGGTCACCCATCTAAGTGCCGGCCACGCCCGACAGCGCTTAACTTCGGTGATCTCACGGGAACCGGTGTATTCACTGTGGCAAGGCCGTTGCCTCTAGTTAAAAGATGGTTATAAAATTTCATAAACTTGGTATTTACATTTCTCACGTGTGAAATGGATTACATCCAGAAAAAAGACATGTTTATTGTAGTTTAAGCGATACAAGGGAGAATCCTACCTATACCGTGAATAATCTGTTCGGTTTGTTACTCCAGTTACCGTTATGATGGTATGGCGGAATACCTTCACAACAGGGCATCAGATCAGTCACTAGTTAGGAGGCACCGCTCTTCACGTTAGTCTGTTCTGTTTCTGTCTGTATTTTTACCTCTCCATAGTTTCCGCAGTATTCGCTCATTTGAATCTGTTTAGTATAGTAAAAATCTTGATCTGCAGTTTTCACACTCTATCTTCTCCTTTCCCTACAATAACTATTCCTTGCCACCTCAGAATGTACCATATCAACGGATCCCTTCTTGTGATCAACAAAGGTTTTTCCTCCAAGATTCCATTCTGTACCGATTATTGTTTACCCTGTCTACTTATATCTATTCTTCACTTCTCCTGTATAACATAACATTTCAAAAGTTTTTACTCTCTTTACGTCTGTTTCACTTCCATATAACGTCACACTCCAGAAAAATACTTTCAGAAAAGGCTTCTTACCACTTAAATTAAAATTGACTTTAACTGGATTCTCTTTTTCAGAAACTTTTTTCTCTCTGTTGCCAGCCTGCATTTTATATCCTCTTTACATCTGCTATTTACTACCCAAACCGCAAAGCTTGTATAAAAATCCAGCTTACTTCTTAATGGAATTCTCCCAGTATCATTCAACACACACCATGTTCTTTTTTTTACTTCCTTTGACAATCAGCTTATAATCCGTTTCAAACACATTATCCATTCCGTTTAGCTCATCTTCCAAGTTATTTCCATTTAAAATGCTGTAGGTTTCTTTAGTGTTTGTTCATTGTACAGACTGAATAACTCCTTTATAAACTACTGCTTCCCTTTCGTGTCCTTTGACTCATAACAGCGATCTGGTTAATGTATAAGGGGCTATCAAAAAGCTTCCTTTTGAGGGCTTCGCAGCAGCATATATACAACTGAACGCGACTCCGATGCTGCCATTTAAACACCGATATGCAGGCAACGGATTACTGTAGCATTCGTGTCTTCACAACGTGCGTGTGGTAGATGCGGAGTTAGTTAGTTACATGTTCCATGTATCATTTTGCACATTAGATTGTAATGATGTGGAACGAGTCATTTTACATTCACATCGTAAATTAATTTGTACACACGGTTACATTCTGACCTTTTTTTTTTCAAAAAGAAAAAATTCAGATGTGAGCTGAATTCCTATCCACCACCGTTTACATATTACAGTAATAAGTAATAGAAATTCTTCTACAGAATAGAAGGAGTTGTCAAGGAGAAACAGTCTCAGTTTGTTATCAAATTTTACTTTGCTGTCTGTCAGACATTTTATATCACTGGGTAAGTGATCAAAAATTTTGTTGCAGCATTCTACTCCCCTTTTTGCGCTAAAGACAACCTAAATGTGGAGTAATGAGTGTCATTTTTCCTTCTGGTTTTGTAATTATGTACCTCATTGTTCCTTTTGAACTGTAGTGGATTATTTACAACATATTTCTTGAGGAAATAAATATTCTGTGAAGCAGCAGATGTCTGCAAGATGATTGTGGGTAGCATCACATATTAATCTTACAGAATCTTTTGCGAAATGAAGACTTTGTTTCCTAAAGCTTAGTTACCCCAGAACATTATACCTTGTGACATTATTGAATAAAAATATGCAAAATATGTCAACTTAATGATTTATCTCTGCCCAAGATTTGCAATGTTTCTAAGCTCTAATGTGACTGAACGAAGTTGTCTTAGGAGTTCTAAACTGCGTTTTTTTTTTTTCAATTTGAATCCTTGTCGATTTGGACCCCTAAGTATTTTGAACTTTCCACTCTACTTATTATTTCCCCACCATGTATTACATTTATAACTGGTATAGCACATCTAGATGTGCAGAATTGAATATCTTGTGTCTTTTTTAAATTGAGGGTGAGACCATTCACAGAAAGTAGTCAATGATACTTTTAAGAATTTTTTTACCATTTCTTCTGTTTCTGTACGTATGCTTAGATTGTTTACCATACCAGTGTCATTTGCAAAAAGAGGTAATTCTGCTTGTTGTATAGTAGACGGAATATCGTTTACATATATGAGGAACAGTAGTGGACCTAAGATTGAACATTGGAAACGCCATCAAAAGCAGATGATCTTTTATTTTTGAGAGAATGAATAATTTTCTTAATTTCATATTCATATGACTGAATTTTATGAAAGTTACATTTTCAACACACTACTGTGATTGTGTTCTTGAACTGTTTGTCCCTATGCCTTTTACTATATTTAAGAAATGATTATTAAAAGCGTTTGCTATCTGTGATGCGTTATTTATAACCCTTCCATTCCGCTGGACAGTGATGATGTCTTGTTCTGTGGCTGGTTGTCCTGTCTCTCGTTTCACAGTCTTAAGTCTGTTATCAGAAGTTCTGATTTCTGACAGCACGTGCATGTTCCTCAATTTTTAATAATCTTTCTTAGTAATTCTGAGTAGCTTTTGTAGTGTGCAACTATTGCAGGATCGCTACTTGTTCTTGCCAAAAGATAAATTTCCCTTTTTCTTCCACAAGATACTTTAATTCATCTAGTGTTCCACAGTTTCTTACATGTCTGTTTAGTATCCTTTCTGATTACCTTATGTGGAAAGCTATTTTCAAATAATTACATGAATTTATCATGAAATAGATTAAACTTTATGTGGTTCGTTATAAATTAAATTCCACGTCAGCTCCTGGAAACTATTCTTGAAAACATTTGCCCTGGAGTCATTAATTATTCCAACTGATTTCCACTGAGGAGTATCCACACTGCAAGCGCTATGTTATTTATCCTAACTGACTGTGCATCATGATTAGAGAGAGCATTTATTACGGGTTAAACAGTAATTTTCTTGCGTTGAGCTTCATCAAAGAAAACGTTATCAATTAGGGTCCTACAGTCTTTATCCACCCATGTCGGAAAGTTGATTACTGAGGCGAAATTGCAGGGTCCAAATAAGGTTTCCAGATCAGTTTTCTCATCAGAATCTTTTAGAAAATCTACCCTGAATTTACTACAGACTATTAACTGCTTGCTGCTGTCTGACAGATAGTTCAGCAAGGAATCCAGATTCCATATAAATAGTTCAAAATTTCCGAGTGGGAATCTATATGAAGTTCTAATTCAAAGTGAACCATTTTTCAGCATTAATTCACAAGCACATATTTCTGTGTGCTTATCACTACAAAATCTACTTATCTCAAAGTTTTTGAACTTGTGTTCTGTCTTAATGTACGAATGTAACAATTCCTCCATTTCCCATGTTATTTCTGCATGAGTAAGCTGCAATAGTGTAAACTTTTATAAGTAACTTATCTAACACTGTGGTTATATGGTGCTCAGACAGGAGCAGGATCTCTATCTTTTCATAGCTCTCTAAATTTTCCAAACAGACAACAAACTCTTTTAACTCTAGCCTCCAATATTTTGACGAAATGAGCTAACCTTACTTATCTGTGCATTACTAAGCATTTTGTGAGACCTCTCCTGTTATTTTCATTTCGTTCAGAACAGGGTGCCTAAATCCTGATTCTAACCTAAAAAAAGGTGCCACTCTGACACCAGTAACCACAGGGACCGTGCTATATGTGATGGTGGCCATCCCGTATATTATCTGCAAGAAGCACAGTCAACCTATCCTTCCCTCTCCTATTCACGTGTAGACCACGTCTAGTATATTCCTGCCTCCCAATTGTAGCGACTGGCACTGCACTCATATGAAATTTCGTTTGAGTCAGAAGCAGCCTGCTCAACTTAGTGTTCACATGGCTCACACGAGTGTTTACCCAGGGCTGGTCATACCGTTGCAGGACCTCCACTAAACTCACATTTACGAGGGTTGACTGAAAGGTAATGCCTCCACCTTCGTAACTCTTCAACAGTTCACAGCACTGGTACGCGGCAGGTACTGGCTTGTTCTGTAGTCTCTTCTGTACAGCTCCAGTTGGAGGGAAGGTTGTGTTGTTACATTGTAAAGTATGGAACCCTGCGCAGACGGTCGGTCAATGCGATTTAAGCAACGTGCAGTCATTGAGTACTTGACAGCAGAAAGGAGATTCATCAGAGAATGAAAGCAGTTTATGGTGACTGAGTTGATGTGAGTACTGTGCGTCTTTGGGCGAGTAAGTTTGGAGATGTTGAGGCGGGGACATCTGACCTGCAGGACAAACAAAGAGTTGGACGTCCTGTGACAGCAACTACCGAGTTTCACAAACAAAATGTTGACAAATTGATTCAGGACGATCGTCGTATCAGTCAGAGAGAAACTGCAAGCACAATCGGCATTTCACAAGAACGTGTGGGTCACATTATTGCTTTTCTTGGCAAATCACACACTTCACTTGCCACTGCAGCAGAACTTCAAACACTGTGGCATCCTCCATACAGTCTAGATTTAGCAGCGTCTGACTTCCATCTGGTCCCAGTAATGAAAGACGATCTGCGAGGACATCATTATGCTTCTGATGAAGACGTTGAGAGAACTGTGAGACTGTGGTTGGGGAAACAGAGTGTTGACTTCTTCCGTGACGGCTTCAGAAAACTCGTTCATGGTTGGCAGAAATGTATTATGTGGACAAGTAAATAATGGCAATTAAAGATCACATTCTAATGATTATTTCTGCGTTCGATTTATTAAAATATTCCCACCCAAACCCAATTAACGAAGGTGGAGGCATTACTTTTCATTCAACCCTCGTATATGTATATGGTACCGTGTCCTGTACCACCTGGCCTACATCCCTCCCACGACTGGTCCCTAGCGGCAACACTGTTTTCTTCCTATGCTCTTTCGGCACCGACCTACACTGAGCTTCTTTGCTAGGGGTCTGCTGCATCCTACTGTGATCTGCACTGGATGAGACTCATCTCCTACTACTTCAGGTAACAAATCAAACTTATTTGATACTGTTAGCTCGAATGTAGATGAAGTTGAAGAGCTGTTCTCCTTTCTCCCATTGCTTGTTACCTTTACCCAGTTTCGAAGATCTCCTCCCCCCCCTCCCCAACCTATCTAGTTCAAATTTCGCGTGATCTAATTCAGACTGAAGGACACAGATCTTTGCCTCCTGCTCAGCGATTCTCTTGTCTTTAGCGAAGTCTACAATACCAAGGGAGAGCCTCGTTGAGTTCCCCATTCAGTTTCCTCTACAGTCACCCTAGTGAAATTCCAACCCACAGTGTACACATACCACTCCCCCTTTGACTCTCCTACGACAATATCCACACTTGGCACACATTGAAGCACAGATTACACGCTTAAAAATAGAATTAAATCAGTTAACACACTTTAGACTACACAAATTTTCGTTACTTACTAGCAGCAAAAATTACGCCTATAGGTTAGCGCTTCAGATATGATGTAACGTAGAAAGTTTTTTATTTGCTCTTACGACAAGAAATTAGCACTCACTTAATTGAAGTATGCGTTAAATTATCTTAATCATAACGGTATATAACTTTATTGTACCTGAACTGCACGTAAGCAGCTGACTAGTGCGAAAGGTTCTAAATCAAACAAATTAATATTTACGCTACTTTTCGGAAATACGTACTTGACTGCGAATGGACACCCTCAAATTAAATTGTTAGAAAGAAAAACAGAACAATTAAGCGGGACTCTCTAAGTTAATTGTGCCAGAAAGTAAACAAATATATTATTACAACCCAACCGTACGATCTTATAGTGTTTTCTGCGCCAATACGTAGTAAAAAGTGATATCTTTAATAGTAATCTTAAGAAAGCACTGATTCAGATATTTAATGAGTTATTTTGTGCTAAACTAACTGTAATTACAATCCAAATAACTTATCTTTACGAGAGCGCAAAAACTCGGATGTCTCGCTTGGCACAGGGCTGTCAACCTGCCTGACGCCTTGTGTTATGATTGTGAACAACGGACACCATATCACCTAATGCGTCCAAATAGGACCAGTGTCCTATCTATTATTATTTTCTTTGCTGCCACAGGACGAACACGAGTAGACATCCATCAACGAATGACGAATGTGTATGGGGCAGCACGTCTGTCCAAAACCATCGTTGTGGAATTGTGCTCCAAGTCCTACGTTCGTCGAGGTTTGACACAGGACATCAGTCGACCTAGGAGACCAGCCTCATCCATTATGGACCAGTGGGAGACACTCGAGCACCCGCCCTGTAGCTCTGATCTCTCCCCATGGGATTTTCACGCCTTCGGTGCCTTTAAAAGGCCTTGGAGGGTCGACGATTCCTGTCTGACCAGAATGTACAGGAGGCAGATACTGACTTAGGATTTGGTTCTCGCGAGAGCCCACAGTTTCAACGTGTTTGAAAAACGAAGACATTATCCAAGCTGGCTGTAATCTATCTATTGTCTGTGCTGTTACCTAATTTCGGCCGTCGGTCATTTTCAAGCACTTATTACAAGCCGCTAGCCTCACATTTTAACAAAATAGCCAGTACATGTCTGACATCACATACTGTTTTCATGTGCGGTTGATTGTATTTGTGCTACATACAATATGAAAATGGTGTGTCCTTACATATGCACTGGCTATTTAGTTAAATATGATGCGAAGCTCGGGGCTTGTGGTAAGTGCTTGAAAATGACCGACGGTCTAAATTAGCTAATAGCACAGACAATACTGTAAATACACTCCTGGAAATTGAAATAAGAACACCGTGAATTCATTGTCCCAGGAAGGGGAAACTTTATTGACACATTCCTGGGGTCAGATACATCACATGATCACACTGACAGAACCACAGGCACATAGACACAGGCAACAGAGCATGCACAATGTCGGCACTAGTACAGTGTATATCCACCTTTCGCAGCAATGCAGGCTGCTATTCTCCCATGGAGACGATCGTAGAGATGCTGGATGTAGTCCTGTGGAACGGCTTGCCATGCCATTTCCACCTGGCGCCTCAGTTGGACCAGCGTTCGTGCTGGACGTGCAGACCGCGTGAGACGACGCTTCATCCAGTCCCAAACATGCTCAATGGAGGACAGATCCGGAGATCTTGCTGGCCAGGGTAGTTGACTTACACCTTCTAGAGCACGTTGGGTGGCACGGGATACATGCGGACGTGCATTGTCCTGTTGGAACAGCAAGTTCACTTGCCGGTCTAGGAATGGTAGAACGATGGGTTCGATGACGGTTTGGATGTACCGTGCACTATTCAGTGTCCCCTCGACGATCACCAGTGGTGTACGGCCAGTGTAGGAGATCGCTCCCCACACCATGATGCCGGATGATGGCCCTGTGTGCCTCGGTCGTATGCAGTCCTGATTGTGGCGCTCACCTGCACGGCGCCAAACACGCATACGACCATCATTGGCACCAAGGCAGAAGCGACTCTCATCGCTGAAGACGACACGTCTCCATTCGTCCCTCCATTCACGCCTGTCGCGACACCACCGGAGGCGGGCTGCACGATGTTGGGGCGTGAGCGGAAGACGGCCTAACGGTGTGCGGGACCGTAGCCCAGCTTCATGGAGACGGTTGCGAATGGTCCTCGCCGATACCCCAGGAGCAACAGTGTCCCTAATTTGCTGGGAAGTGGCGGTGCGGTCCCCTACGGCACTGCGTAGGATCCTACGGTCTTGGCGTGCATCCGTGCGTCGCTGCGGTCCGGTCCCAGGTCGACGGGCACGTGCACCTTCCGCCGACCACTGGCGACAACATCGATGTACTGTGGAGACCTCACGCCCCACGTGTTGAGCAATTCGGCGGTACGTCCACCCGGCCTCCCGCATGCCCACTATACGCCCTCGCTCAAAGTCCGTCAACTGCACATACGGTTCACGTCCACGCTGTCGCGGCATGCTACCAGTGTTAAAGACTGCGATGGAGCTCCGTATGCCACGGCAAACTGGCTGACACTGACGGCGGCGGTGCACAAATGCTGCGCAGCTAGCGCCATTCGACGGCCAACACCGCGGTTCCTGGTGTGTCCGCTGTGCCGTGCGTGTGATCATTGCTTGTACAGCCCTCTCGCAGTGTCCGGAGCAAGTATGGTGGGTCTGACACACCGGTGTCAATGTGTTCTTTTTTCCATTTCCAGGAGTGTACATTACAGCCTGCTGGGACTATGTTTTCATTCTTAAAAAGTTGGAGACTTTTTCACGCAGTAGGACACGGTGTTTTACCAAACGAATATCTTCAACCTGGTACGTCGGTAGGATGATTGCCTCAGTGCGCACGGCCATTTTGCCTGATTGCCATACCGATTCTGGACCATGCGGCCTTCAAACGGAAACTTTTTTATTGTCCCTTGTACAAGTTGTAGATTAACATTTAGTCCCTCTATTTTATGCAAGATTACTTTAAAATTTTCAGGAGTGTATTATAGTCAAAACCATCCAAAGACTTTCCTAAATTTACAAATCCTGTAACTGTGGGAATTGGTCATCAGCCTATATTCTAAAGTAAGTCGTAGGGTCAGTATTTTCATCAAGTCTTCCAGCAATTCTCCGGGCCCCAAACTGATCTTCCTCTTCCATGTTAGATCAATATATTTACCCGCGCAACTATAATCTTAGATATGTAACAACAGAAAATGTTTCTCCAATCAAAAATGTTACATCTCTAGCTGAAAATCTTTGTGCTATACGTTTGTTGCACAGCACTTTGTTGTGGGTTGGCAGGAGAGCCAACACCGGTATGAGAGGAAGCCGAAAGCCACGCGTTTTAGCTCACGCAGGCTGGCGTGAGGTCTGGAACAGGTCAAGGAAATTAGACTTTAGCAAAAAAAGGACGTAGCTGGTGGAATACTTAACTTTAATCCATAAATGGTGAACGTCGCTCTTGACGGTACATGTTTTACAGTATCAATAGTAACTGGTAATGGCGCCTTGCTAGGTCGTAGCAAATGACGTAGCTGAAGGCTATGCTAACTATCGTCTCAGCAAATGAGAGCGTATTTTGTCAGTGAACCATCGCTAGCAAAGTCGGTTGTACCACTGGGGCGAGTGCTAGGAAGTCTCTCTAGACCTGCCGTGTGGCGGCGCTCTGTCTGCAATCACTGATAGGGCGACATGCGGGTCCGACGTATACTAACGGGCCGCGGCCGATTTAAAGGTTACCACCTAGCAAGTGTGGTGTCTGGCGGTGACACCACACACTTGTTGCGTGGTGACTGGGTTCTCGTGGCACACTGTATTTGACAAAATAATGGAAACAAATACTCAGTAACAGTGATTAATGCTCCAGTCTGCCACTGAAAGGCAGTGTAAATGGGCGCTGTCTGTGTGATACTAATACCTACACAGTTCAGACTGGCGCAGGAAGTCAGTAAGCTTGACCCTTAACCAGTCTGGTCGGAAATTTTAACACTATACACAAAGTTAGTACTTTACTGTGCTTGTCTTGATAACAGACTGCAGTCGCCTGATCACTTAACGTGTCTCCGCACTATAGTAAGGTACTGGATAGTGTATACTCCCTGAGCAACAAATACGAAAGTTACTACAACTTCATACTTCCCTTGTGTCCGAGGGACTCCGCAACGCCGGTTAATAACTTTCGCCATGCCTGGCCAAATAACTATCACACAAGACGAAACATTAAAAGCTCTCCTGTGTTCAGTCCCAGTGAAACAAACACCAGTATCCAGCAACATTTTCCAAGTGTGGTTATGTAAACTTCTGCTCGCCTCATCTGAAGATGAGCCCGAACTGGCTCGACAATTGCTATTGCAACTGTTTGTAATTAACTGTATGTATCAATGAAACCGTTTCCTTAACAGAGACGATACACATGCCATATTACAGGGTGTTTCAAAAATGACCGGTATATTTGAAACGGCAATAAAAACTAAACGAGCAGCGATAGAAATACACCGTTTGTTGCAATATGCTTGGGACAACAGTACATTTTCAGGCAGACAAACTTTCGAAATTACAGTAGTTACCATTTTCAACAACAGATGGCGCTGCAAGTGATGTGAAAGAGATAGAAGACAACGCAGTCTGTGGGTGCGCCATTCTGTACGTCGTCTTTCTGCTGTAAGCGTGTGCTGTTCACAACGTGCAAGTGTGCTGTAGACAACATGGTTTATTCCTTAGAACAGAGGATTTTTCTGGTGTTGGAATTCCACCGCCTAGAACACAGTGTTGTTGCAACAAGACGAAGTTTTCAACGGAGGTTTAATGTAACCAAAGGACCGAAAAGCGATACAATAAAGGATCTGTTTGAAAAATTTCAACGGACTGGGAACGTGACGGATGAACGTGCTGGAAAGGTAGGGCGACCGCGTACGGCAACCACATAGGGCAACGCGCAGCTAGTGCAGCAGGTGATCCAACAGCGGCCTCGGGTTTCCGTTCGCCGTGTTGCAGCTGCGGTCCAAATGACGCCAACGTCCACGTATCGTCTCATGCGCCAGAGTTTACACCTCTATCCATACAAAATTCAAACGCGGCAACCCCTCAGCGCCGCTACCATTGCTGCACGAGAGACATTCGCTAACGATATAGTGCACAGGATTGATGACGGCGATATGCATGTGGGCAGCATTTGGTATACTGACGAAGCTTATTTTTACCTGGACGGCTTCGTCAATAAACAGAACTGGCGCATATGGGGAACCGAAAAGCCCCATGTTGCAGTCCCATTGTCCCTGCATCCTCAAAAAGTACTGGTCTGGGCCGCCATTTCTTCCAAAGGAATCATTGGCCCATTTTTCAGATCCGAAACGATTACTGCATCACGCTATCTGGACATTCTTCGTGAATTTGTGACGGTACAAACTGCCTTAGACGACACTGCGAACACCTCGTGGTTTATGCAAGATGGTGCCCGGCCACATCGCACGGCCGACGTCTTTAATTTCCTGAATGAATATTTCGATGATCGTGTGATTGCTTTCGGCTATCCGAAACATACAGGAGGCGGCGTGGATTGGCCTCCCTATTCGCCAGACATGAACCCCTGTGACTTCTTTCTGTGGGGACACGTGAAAGACCGGGTGCACCGCCAGAATCCAGAAACAATTGAACAGCTGAAGCAGTACATCTCATCTGCATGTGAAGCCATTCCGCCAGACACGTTGTCAAAGGTTTCGGGTAATTTCATTCAGAGACTACGCCATATTATTGCTACGCATGGTGGATATGTGGAAAATATCGTACTATAGAGTTTCCCAGACCGCAGCGCCATCTGTTGTTGAAAATTGTAACTACTGTAATTTCGAAAGTTTGCCTGCCTGAAAATGTACTGTTGTCCCAAGCATATTGCAACAAACGGTGTATTTCTATCGCTGCTCGTTTAGTTTTTATTGCCGTTTCAAATATACCGGTCATTTTTGAAACACCCTGTATAACGGGCAGTCAAATGAAAAAAAGTTTGCGCTTGCCTACGGAACCATGACTGTACGCAGGCGTACACCTCTCCGTCCGAAGGAAACCGGCGGCCACGCATGTTTTCTTGAGGGCTCCAAAAATACGAAACTCGCATGGGGAGAGGTCAGGACTGTATGGAAGCTTTGTAAGGCCTTCCCAGCGAAACTTCTGCAGCGTAGTCCAAACGACCTTGCGGTGTCCGTCAACATCCCTGGTGCGCTTCAGTTTCTGCAAAGTGTCTGCCTCCCGCTGTGCGTTAATTGTGGCGCCGTGTACCAGAAAGTCGGTGAGCAGCTGGCCCTTCCAGTCGAAAAGAAAGGTCGTCATGACTCTCCCGGACTACCGTCCACGGCTCTGGATTTTTTCGGTCGCGGTGAATCCATGTGCTCGAATTGTTGGCTCTGACGCTAGCTCTCCGGCTCAAAATGATGACACTAACGTTCATCTTCGCGACAGTACAGGACCGCAAACGACATTCTTGTGGTACCGTTCTAGGTGCTGCAGTGATGTCGACATTTTGTTCAACTTGTGTGGAACCCACTGCGGCCAGAGCTTCCGGAACTTCAGATGCTCGTTGATGACGACGTGAGCGGTGCTGAACTGACGCCCAACACGAACCGAATGTCTTTCACCGTCCACCATCGGACGTTCGGTCATCTCTGACGCCAGCATCCACCGGAGCAGTGAGTGAAGGGGTAAATGGCACGATGAGCCTGCCCTGACTGGCTGCTGTCTTTAAATGACAACCATCTCGAAATCGTTTATTGCACGCAAACACGTATGCAGGTGACGTACTGTGTTCGCCAAACAAAGCAGAAATTCGGGCATGAATTTCACTTCTTGACGCACTTTGTGGAGTCAAAACGCGCACCACACTTCGCTGTTCATCTGTCCCGACCTCCATAGAGAAGTCGGACGCACACACGACTCGACTTTAAGTCGAGCACATCTAACAGAACTCGACTTTAAATGCTGAGCTTTCTGTGGTCGGAGATCGTGACGTCAGGTCACCAAGCACCTGGCGCTGCTGCTAATGTCACATTCGTCAGGAGAACGCGGCAACTGCCGTCATCCGATTTCCCAGAAACTTCGCTCAGTGGAAGAGGAGTCAAAATAAGCGAGCAAGTGTCTCGGCTTATCTGTAGATAGTCGACTGTTTGCAAGAAAACAACGCTCAGAGTTATCGACATAATTAAGATGCCATTTAGCGAGAAACGCTTTCAGCCGAAATGGTGGCACATTGGCCAGGGTTGCGATCTCTCACTTTTGCGACCTGTGTTTGAAACTTAATTATTGGTTTTATTTTATTTATTTAGACAAATAAATAATAGAAGGTTACTGTACGAATGTTTCTTCTCAAGGTAGTGGATACAACGGTGTTACATTAATTTTGGAATTCCAAATTCCGCCGGCCGCGGTGGTCTAGCGGTTCTGGCGCTGCAGTCCGGAACCGCGGGACTGCTACGGTCGCAGGTTCGAATCCTGCCTCGGGCATGGGTGTGTGTGATGTCCTTAGGTTAGTTAGGTTTAAGTAGTTCTAAGTTCTAGGGGACTTATGACCTAAGATGTTGAGTCCCATAGTGCTCAGAGCCATTTTGAATTCCATATTCCAAATGAGTGTCACAAGTTTGTTATGTAAGATATGTGTAGACGGTATTTTCAGGGGGTTACAATCTCTGCAAAGGCTCACTTCCTTATATTTCAATATTATATCGATTCTTATGTTTTATACATACATTTATCCTACAGGAAGATTTGGCGCATTCTCTTGTAGATACCGATCGTAGAAACATTTGAAACAAAAAAATTCCAAACATCACGAGCATCGCGCGGACACATGTTTGCCACAGTGTTATTTCTTCGTATGAAATTCGTGTGGGAAAGAAACGTCGTTAACAATGCTGAAGACTTAACACGTTGACAATATTTTCGCGCCAAACCACCCACAACGGATCACTTTGCCGAAAACTGGCGCTTGCAATTGATTATGAGTCGAGATACACTGAAAACAATTTCACTGAAAGTAATGCCAAATAACCACACTGATCAGCTAGACTATTATGACCACCGACCTAGTATCGATGTAAACCCGTCCAGGCGAAAGCAACGTCACCTGGCGAGCAATGACTGCTGGTCAGACACCCGTACGTTGCATGTAGTATCAGTGAGCGTGCTGTCCGTGTGTAGAATGGGGAACGCGCGCGATGTATCTGACTTTGACCCAGGATAGATTGTGACGGCACGGAGGCTCGGCACGAGCATTTTGGAAACTGCACGACTTGCCGGGTGTTCGAGGAGTGTTTGGTGAGTGTTGTCAACACGTGACGAAACCAATATGGAACCACGTGCAGACGCCGTGGGATTGGGTAGATGTAGGACGTCGTGACCTGGGCAGACTGGTAAAATAGCTCAGGTGGCGAACGGTGGCGGGACTAACCCCGGACTTTAATACTAGGAAAAGAGCTGTTGTGTCTGAACGCACAGTGCAACGAATACTGCTAACGATGGACCTCTGGAGCCGACGATCCATGCATGTGCCAATGTTAACACCACGACATCGGCAACTACGAGGAAAATTGGGCACGTGACCAGCGGCACTGGACATTGGCGCAGTGGCAGTGGTCTGATGAATCCCGATACCTTCTTCATCATGCCGTTGGGAGGCCGTGAATCCGTCGTCTTCCAGAGAAACAGCTCCCTGACACCTGTACTGTAGGACGGAGACAAGCTGGCGGCGCCTCCTTTATGCTCTGGGAAACATTCACGTGGACATCAAATGAGTCTAGTGGAGCTCGTGCAAGGCACCATGATGGCCAAGAGTACTGTACACTGGTTGTACTCCACGTACACCCCCTTCATGACGATCATGTTTCCCGATGGCAGTGGCATTTTTCATCAAGATAATGCGCCATGTCACAAGGCCTGGATTGCGGTGGAGTGGTTCGAGGAACACAGTGACGAGATCCGGTTGATGTGTTGTCCCCCTATCTTGCCGGATTTGAACCCGATCAAACACATCTGTAATGTGAGTGAACGTGGCGTCAGAGCTCATCGCCCTCCTCCACGGAATTCGCAGGAAGTAGTTGACCTGGGTGTGCAGATGTGGTGCCAACTCCCTCCAGCGATCTAACAAAACGATATTGCTTCCATGCCACGACGCATCGCCGCTGTTATCCGTGGCAAAAGTGAACATACCGGCAATTAGGCAGGTGGTCATGATGTTCTGGCTGACCAGTGTGTCTCATTCAGTCATTCTTTTTCCTTTTTTTAATTTATTCACCAGACATACAATTAGTAGACAACGTTATTTCAATATACACTGGAAAACGTTCGTGTCGTAATCTTCTACGGACATGGATAGATAACTGAAAGCTGAAAAATAAAAATAATAGTTGGTTTCAAATGCGGGGCGCAAATAGGTGAAGCCGTGGCGCTAGTCACTGTGCAACCGTTCCAGCGAATAATTTATTCACTAAAGACACATAAAGTACCTAGAAAACTTTGTCCGTCGTTTTCTCAGATATGGTCGAGTATCTACGGATAAGCCGAGACATGTGTTCGCTTATTTTGACCCCTCTTCCACTGAGCGAAATTCTCCTCTTCAGTGAGTCGTTCTTAAAGCTGGCCGTTCTTCACAAGACTTGTGAAAATGACTGCTGTGTATTTGAGTTATTGTCGCATTTGTTTCGCAGTATGTATGTGTCTGCACTCTGTTCAGACAGAACGTACAGGTTGTACGCTCGTAAGCATGTATATGAAGTTTTAACTGACAAGATGACCTTACTGACTATCCATGGTCGATTTTCTTCGCGTTTATAGGATTTGAAACTCTGTGTCCAGGCATCAGTTTCCTAAAGCAGCGCGACGTAGTTTTAAAAAAGAAAAACTCGAAAAAGGTGTCTCTAAAAAATGGGATGATTTCCGACCACCATTAACTGCAAAACAATTTGTCCTTTTTGAACAATGTCTGTAGCTGAGTGTGTAACATACATGTCTAGTAATGAAAAAGTGTGTGGTTTTAATTTCCTCTACACAAAGATTTTTTTTTCCTTTTATTTAAATTCTGTGTTATGAAGTGGATATTATAGCAAAAAAATATTACTGAATCAAACCGTTATTTTTATAATCTTTTATTTAGGCTACCAGGTTCGACTCCTCAAAAGTCATCTTCATCCCTGTAACATGAATGACAACAAGCATCCTGTCGTACAAGTATACAATAGGGAACCAATATTGGGTCTGGTTTCCATAGAAGACTTCATGAGGAATCTGTGCTCTTCACACATGTAGCAACAACTGTCCAGTTGTTAAAATGCGTGAAGCAAACACATTGCTCGTGATGTCTTCCACGGAAACCAGGCGCAAAATATTGGTTCCCTGTTATATGCTACTACGACGGGATGGTTTTGTTGTTCATGCTACAGGACTTGAATATGACTATTTGGGGGTCTAAACTGGTAGCATAAATAAAAAGCTACTGAAATATTATATTACATAATCCAGCGGATGGAAAATTATTTTTACAAAATCAAATTAATCTGTCAGCATGTTTCGTCAACAATACTGGTGCATTTCATATACTCGTTTCTCCATGGAATGAGGAAAGAAAAAATTAGTGAGCATTAGCAGTAAATAGAATAGATAAAGAGTATTATTGATGTATATAAGCCATTTCACGTGCCAGTACCAAATTTTAATTTGTTCCATATGCTCCATAAGTGAAAATAAAATGATGTTACTTTCGTTAGAAAATTATGAGTCTGTATTTTTTCATTACAATTTCCACTTGATAAAAATACAGAATTGAAATAAAAGTTTAAAAAACTGTTATAAAGGACATTCGAACCAGACAGTATTCCATCAGAAGTCTTCAACACTACATACGAGTATTTCTTTTAGCGCCATTTTATTTATTATTCAGTATTACTTACGTAATTATTTTCTATTCATTTTAACTTACATTATTATTGTCTAACATAAAGGATATTTGTCTTTAATGTTGCTTTTACATAAAACTTTTCCTTAATATAATGAATAAAAAACTGGCAAATTCTTCTTTATAGTTTCTGATCTGTTGAAGTTTATGGTGGTCTGTCGCGAGGTATGCCCAAAAGCCCTGTTCACTGTTTTCTTCATTTGCCAGAATGTAATATACAGTGTGACATTTAACCAGTTCACTGTCTTCCTCTTCATTTAAATAAAAGAGGAATCGTTTGGTCTGAGGAAATTCGCTGTTATTGCACGGGGTGCAATCCTCTTCTACCTCGCCAGCGTCGTTCTAATTGAATCAGTAATTGTAAAAACAACATTAGTCCAAAAAAGTAAATTTTTCAGGAGAAGCAAAAAACTGTATACAGGCTAAATAATGGACAGAAGGTTAAATTCACTAATTTTAATATTGACTGTGTATGTTAGGTAAGCTTTAACAATAAAACGAAGTATTTTAAATGTAATAACTTTCCATGAACGATTTTTTTTAATTGTACGGACTAATGTTGTTATTGCAGGATGAACATTTTGGACTGACATTTTAACATCAACATTTGTTTATGTTATCAAAAATTACTTTATTGTATAAATTTAATATACAATATTACTTGTACATTGTCTAATATTGTTTTACAGAGAAATTGAAAAATATTGTTAATGTATGCACACACTGTATGGAAAGACTAAAGATATGACGATGTAAATCGTGACATTAGGAATTATATTTCTTATTTCACTTAACAGGACAATGAAGGATTAACACTACACCATACAGGTTATTTTATACCAAAAATGTATTATGAATCATCTTCAGGAGTGTCCACAGAAGGCCACTCAGTCAATTCCAGATAAAAGGCTTTGTGCTGATCAGGAATATATTGCATTAATTGTCCCACATCTTTCAATTTTTTGACATCGATTGCCACTTTGTTATTAAATGCAATTTCTGCAGGCAACTTTGGTTCTGTCTGTAATGAATGTCGCAATGAAAAGCGGTGTTTTACGAGAACATCAATATGATAGTAACAGTCAACTTTACCTGGAAGCATTTTACTGTGATGGAAGCTCATAAATGAGGACACTGTGAATTTCACTTTACTGCTTTTGTCCACATTCGTCCCATAACTGTCGTCAGACAAACAGGATCGCTTATAAAATTTCGGCCACCATTTTTTGTAACCCAAAATCTCTTTCGAGGTAACAAGCTTTACATTAATATTTTGTTTTTTGGATGATGTCACCATGCATTGAACATACTCATACAAAGAATATATTCTGCCTTTTCTTCTTATCACCCTCTTTATGGAAGCAAATGTACCATCACATGGTAAAAATAGATGGCCACACACAGGAAAATACTGGAATACATCTTTGAATCTGCCAGAACTTACAAGGTAGTTCATTACCCTAACCACTGTGTTGTTCTTATTTTGCGCAGGGCACGCATCCGAGAACAGGTGTAATTCAGTAACACTATCAGGTATATCTGTGTTGATGTAATCAACCAAAAACGAGCATACTTCGTTAGGTCCTTTGTGGGCAGTACCTTCGTGGTACATATATACCTTGGATTTGTTGCTCTTTAGGTCTGTAATACAGAATGCATTAACTTTAATTTGCCGTAAATAAAAAGCTTCCTGTACTGGGACCTTAGGCAACTGCAGATTTTGCATATAATCGAAACACAATGCTACCACATGCTCATTTTCTGCACACTTCTCCTTAACAGCATCCATCCTTAAATAGGATTTTTTGCTTCTTCTTTTATGTACCATGAGTTCCGCTACAGCCACACGCTTTGCAGTATCGTTCAATGATGGACTCTTTAATCTTCACTGAAAGTGACTCACAAGAGCAGCAAGTATCGATTTGCGGCCGCCCAAAGCGTAAGTTAAAACGGTCATTGAAAACCCTTAAATAAATTCCATATGACACTCTGGTATGAGGATATAACTTCATGAACAGTTCGTACATACTTTTTACAGATAATTCAGGATTTAAGTAATACATTTCTTTGCTTGAATAATGTGAGATTTTCGTAGGGAATGTTTTAATATGCTCCTCAATTATCGATAGGACTTCCTGTGGTGTTGCATTGGTTGAAGCAGTACATCTTCTACTGTCACATGGGTGATAATTATTTTTCACACAGTTACAAATTCGTCGCACACGTTCATTTGTACTGCCAAAAGGCTACAAAATGCCTTTTTGCACACTTCGACCCGCCCAGCATCTCCAGTTACCACGTGATATCGATAATTTAGTGCTCTTGGCTTAGGCTGGCCACCACTTTTCCGGGGTCTTCTGCGTACCACGTCTTCTTTTTCGATCAGCCCTGCAAGGTAACCATCTTGTGTGTTCTTACTCTCAAAATCGTGAAATTTAGTGAATATATCTATCTGTTCATGTTCAGAGATCCTCTTGAAACACAGTTTCTTACATCTGAAACATATTAATACACGAATACCAATGTCAGGAAGTGTAAAAGCGTTGCAAAAAAAATTATTTACGTAAAATCAGTTATTTTTTATTGATAGAGTAAATTATCCATATGATATTTACGTACCATAAAACTTAGAACAGATGGGAACCTCTAAGAAGTAAAAATACACAGACAGGGGATTAATTAACATAGCCTTTGAACTCACCCACAGTCAGGTCCTATTTTTACAGCATTAATTTCTCTTCCATTGTGATTCACGTAACCAATTCCCTTCGTTCTGGCAGCTTTTATGACATTTCTTTTATATAGTTCCGGTTGCGCACCTCTCTTCTTCGACATTGTGCGTAGATAATCCAAAGAAAGGTGTCCTATAAACAAAACTAAACAACAATGTATACGCAGCTGCTACAACAATGCACACAGGTAACAAGATCACAGGCATCAGATGTGCTGCCATCTGGCTTGCATTCTATTCACTACATGAAACAAGATCCGAGTATGTTCGTTTGGTGCTGCCATCTGCCATTTCTTGCAATAATAACGTAAGTCCTGGACTCATGTTGTTACTGCAAAGAACACGAAAAACTGTATGCCTGTAAAAGCAATAAATTGTGTAGGACAAGTGTGATTTTTGCATAGATGCTGCATCTAAGTATCCTGAAGGCTTCTCTGCATATATCTAATTTTTGCCAAAAAGTGGACATGTGTTGTTTTTACAATTACCGATTCAATTGTAGTGCATATTGCCTTCGCGTTTACAGTTGTAAATGTGTGCTCCTCACTGTCGAAAAGGTTGCATGTAGAGCACAACGGTGAGTCGGTGAGGTGTAACGGGTACAATTTATAATTCGTTTCAAAGTTTCCGATTAACTGGGGTAAACCACCAGGCTCTCACACTACAGAAATCTGCGGAGTATCTGTCAAATGCTCTGCAGTGGTGGGAAAATATTTCATTTTTGGTACAATTTTTTCGAGTTTTTCTTTTTTAAAATCTTGTTACACTGCTGCGGGAAACTGTTGTCTGTGCACAGACTTTCAAATGTTGTAAACATATGTAAAGAAAATCGAACAGGACTGTCCGTAAGATCCTCTTGACAGATAAAAAAAAGCCCATATAGACAGCACAGGCGTTAAAATCTGTACAACCTTCTGTATGTGCAGGGTGGACACACACAGAGAGCGTAACAAAACCGACACTAACTCAAGTACATTGCAGTCACTTTCTCAAAGCTGAAAACGAAGGACCACAGCTTTAAGAACGACTCGCTGTGTGTGACATCTACCAGCAGCGCGAGGTACTTGGTGGTCTGTCATCAGCTGCGAGCCACAACTTCAGAAATCTAGGGATTTAACCTCGAGGCTAGGCCCTTACTGCCGTGTTTCACCCGAGCAATATTATTATAAAATGAACATACGCTTAGGCGGAACATCAGTGCTCCAGATTGGAGGTAATCTTGAATTAAGAAAGGAATCCGGAACAGGGACCAAGAATTCTTGTTATGAAGAGACGCACCAAACAATCCTGATGAACCGCTGACAGTTTGTAGCGTTCGGGTCATACCACGAACTGTGACCTCTCTGACAGAAAATCACGAATCTAGTCACATAACTGTGAGGATATTCCATAAGCACGCAATTTCACTACAACCCGCTTGTGTGGTACACTATTAAAAGCCTTCTGGAAATCTAGAAATACGGAATAATTTTGAAAACCCTTGTCAATAGTACTCAACACTTCGTATGATTGAAGTGCCAATTGTGTTTCAGAAGAAAGACGTTTTCTTCGAGGCAATTCATGATGTTTGAACTCAATATATGTTCCAAAATCCTTCTGCACATTGACGTTAATGAAATGTGCTCGTAATTTAGCTGATTACTCCTACTACCTTTATTGAATACCGGTGTGACCTGTGCAACATTCCAGTCTTTGGGTACGGATCGTTCGTCTAGCGAGTGGTTATATAGGATTGTCATGTATGGTGCTATTGTATCTCTCTGAAAGGAACCTAATTGGTATACAGTCTGGACCGGAAGATTAGTTTTTATTAAGTGATTTAAGTTGCTTCATTACTCCGAGGATATAGACTTCTAAGTTACTCATAGTGGCAGCTGTTCTTGATTCGAATTCTGGAATATTTACTTCGTCTTCTTTGGTGAAGGAATTTCGGAAAGCTGTGTTTAGTAACTCTGCTTTAGTAGCACTCTCGCCGATAGTATTTCCATTGCCATCGCGCAGAGAAGGCATCTATTGTGTCTTGCCAGTAGCATACTTGCATATGACCAAAATCTCTTTGGATTTTCTACCAGATTTCGAGACAAAGTTTCGATGTGGGAACTATTATAACCATCTCGCATCGAAGACTGCGCTAAATTTCGAGCTTCTGTTAAAAGATCTCCAATCGTGGAGATTTTGCATTCGTTTAAATTTGACATGTTGTTTCTGCAGCAGTGCTCTGACCCGTTTTGTGTACCAAGGGGATTGAGCTCCGTCGTTTGTTAAATTATTTGGTATAAATCTCTCAGCTGCTGTTGATACTGGTTCTTTGAATTCAAGCCACATCTGGTCTACACTTACATTGTTAATTCTGAAAGAGTAGAGATTCTCTCTCAGGAAGGCCTCAAGAGAACTTTTATCTGCTTTTTTGAATATGTATCTTTATCGTTTATTTTTGGAGTGTTTGGGGTTATAATATACAATCTCGCTACGACAATCCTGTTTCACTAATCTCTGTATCCGCTTTAATGCTCACTATTAGCTGAAGATTATTTGTTGCTAAGAGGTCAAGTCTGTTTCCACAACTGTTTACTATTCGCGTGGTTTCATGAACTAACTGCTGGAAATAATTTCCAAAGAATGCGTTTAGCACAATTTCGGATGATGTTTTATGCGTACCTCCGGTTTCAAACATGTATTATCGCCAACATATCGAGGGTAAATTAAAGTCGCCAACAGCCATAATTGTGTGAGTCGGGTAGGTGTTCGAAATTAAAAGGGAAAACTAGCACTGGCAAAAAGGGCATTCGTGGCCAAGAGAAGACTACTAGTATCAAATATAGACCTTATTTTGAGGAAGAAATTTTTGAAAATGTTCGTCTGGAGCACAGCATTGTAAGGCAGTGAAACATGGGATGTGGGAGAACCGAAACAGAAGAGAATCAAAGCATCTGAGATATGGTCTACAGAAGAATGTATAAAATTAGGTCATCTGATAAGGTAAGGAATGACGAGGTTCTCCGCAGAATCGGCGAGGAAAGGAATACGTGGAAAACGCTGACAAGAAGAAGGGACAGGGTGATAGGACACTTGTTAAGACATCAAGGAATGATTTCCATGGTACTAGAGGGGGATTTAGAGGGTAAAAACTCTAGAGGCAGACAAAGATTGGAATACATACAGCAAATAATTAACGACGTAGGTTCTAAGTGCTACTCGGAGTTGGAAAGGTTGGCACAGGAGAGAAATTCGTGGGGAGCCTCATCAAATCAGTCAGAAGACTGATGACTCGAAAACAAATTTGGATGTTGTTATGCATTTGTGACCATACGTTTCCGTGATCATGAAAAACCGTCCTTAAAATTGGCCTATTAAAGTCAAAGGAGTATACGCAAAAGAGTATACTCTGCGTGGCTGTCGAATTAGTAACCTTCCCAATAAGTTTGACTCTGTCTAGCCTGTAGTTTGAAATAGTTCACCATATGAATAGTACATTCCTTTAAGCATATTTTCGTCATTGTTAACATAAAAACTGTTTCAGATTTATGCTGGTGCACGTTTTTATGATCAGATACCGACTTTCTGCAAATAATAGAAGCACGGTCCTGTGCACGATGTCAGGGTAAAGAGTACTCCGCAACGAAAATAAGAGCGGATGTAGTTTCAGATTTTCTTTCCATTGCAGTGTGAAGTCTTATAGCGATCAGTGTGTGCAGTTTGCACTAATTCGGTGCCCTAAACACATTCTAGAACTTACTTTCCGATAGGACGGTGAAACACCACCAACAGTCATTGTCTATGCGAAAAGCACGTTTTCGTTTAATTAGACTTCTTACGAATATGTTTATTCCATAGCATGCCGAATTTCCATGACACGTCTTTTGTTCTAAATACATTCAGCTGCCGTTCACCCGCGAAAGGCTAAACTACATGTCTGGATTTTATGCCTCGCGAGCGTGTATCAATCTTGTCCCTATCTGACACTGATACTGTAGAAGTGATACGTTGACGAGATGGCTAATCGCTTATCGACGCCGATACTGACGCGGTGGCCTCCTGCCTAATGACACGCTCTGTAGCAGAAATGACTTTCATGTGTTTTCTTTGACATCGCTGTTTCGCACGCAAGTGATGTCACCTGCTGACCGTGAGTAATCTCCATTGTGACATGTCATCGAAAGGTAACTTTATCGTCCGAATGTGATAGCATTATATACACTCCTGGAAATGGAAAAAAGAACACATTGACACCGGTGTGTCAGACCCACCATACTTGCTCCGGACACTGCGAGAGCGCTGTACAAGCAATGATAACACGCACGGCACAGCGGACACACCAGGAACCGCGGTGTTGGCCGTCGAATGGCGCTAGCTGCGCAGCATTTGTGCACCGCCGCCGTCAGTGTCAGCCAGTTTGCCGTGGCATACGGAGCTCCATCGCAGTCTTTAACACTGGTAGCATGCCGCGACAGCGTGGACGTGAACCGTATGTGCAGTTGACGGACTTTGAGCGAGGGCGTATAGTGGGCATGCGGGAGGCCGGGTGGACGTACCGCCGAATTGCTCAACACGTGGGGCGTGAGGTCTCCGCAGTACATCGATGTTGTCGCCAGTGGTCGGCGGAAGGTGCACGTGCCCGTCGACCTGGGACAGGACCGCAGCGACGCACGGATGCACGCCAAGACCGTAGGATCCTACGCAGTGCCGTAGGGGACCGCACCGCCACTTCCCAGCAAATTAGGGACACTGTTGCTCCTGAAGCTCCATGAAGCTGGCCTACGGTCCCGCACACCGTTAGGCCGTCTTCCGCTCACGCCCCAACATCGTGCAGCCCGCTTCCAGTGGTGTCGCGACAGGCGTGAATGGAGGGACGAATGGAGACGTGTCGTCTTCAGCGATGAGAGTCGCTTCTGCCTTGGTGCCAATGATGGTCGTATGCGTGTTTGGCGCCGTGCAGGTGAGCGCCACAATCAGGACTGCATACGACCGAGGCACACAGGGCCAACACCCGGCATCATGGTGTGGGGAGCGATCTCCTACACTGGCCGTACACCACTGGTGATCGTCGAGGGGACACTGAATAGTGCACGGTACATCCAAACCGTCATCGAACCCATCGTTCTAGCATTCCTAGACCGGCAAGGGAACTTGCTGTTCCAACAGGACAATGCACGTCCGCATGTATCCCGTGCCACCCAACGTGCTCTAGAAGGTGTAAGTCAACTACCCTGGCCAGCAAGATCTCCGGATCTGTCCTCCATTGAGCATGTTTGGGACTGGATGAAGCGTCGTCTCACGCGGTCTGCACGTCCAGCACGAACGCTGGTCCAACTGAGGCGCCAGGTGGAAATGGCATGGCAAGCCGTTCCACAGGACTACATCCAGCATCTCTACGATCGTCTCCATGGGAGAATAGCAGCCTGCATTGCTGCGAAAGGTGGATATACACTGTACTAGTGCCGACATTGTGCATGCTCTGTTGCCTGTGTCTATGTGCCTGTGGTTCTGTCAGTGTGATCATGTGATGTATCTGACCCCAGGAATGTGTCAATAAAGTTTCCCCTTCCTGGGACAATGAATTCACGGTGTTCTTATTTCAATTTCCAGGAGTGTATTTTGCGAACAGTTACGTCCAATGTAATATTAAAAAGAGCTTGTCGTTCGGATACTTAAGGCTGGAAAGAGAACTAAAAACGGCCTGCCGCAGTGGCAGAGCGGTTCTAGACGCAGGAACCGCGCGACTGCTATGGTCGCAGGTTCGAATCCTGCCTCGGACATGGATGTGTGTGATGTCCTTAGGTTAGTTAGGTTTAAGTAGTTCTAAGTTCTAGGGGACTGATGACCTCAGATGTTAAGTCCCATACTGCTCAGAGCCATTTGAACCAAGAACTAAAAACGGAATTACTATCGCTATATCAACAACATATTGTTCTCCAACCGGTACTCGAATTTCGTTGTCAGGGCAATTAAGAAACACGTCTGGAGCTACCAGGGCATTACCAGGAAAATGAAACAGAAATGTCTCATAGTTAGGATACCCATAGAGTATTACTGTGATGAAACTTCTTCTGTAGAACTCCACAAGCCGTTGCGTGAACTTCGCGATTAGCTTCAACAGTGCATGCGGCAGTTACTCCGAACAACATGGCGTTTCTGGATAGACTTACAATTGAGCGAACACGACCTGGTATTCTGCAATTTCGAAACATGCGAGGCGCAGCAGACAGAAGGGAGTGCGAAAAGAAACACTAACCTCCCTCTGTTACAGAAAGGAGCAATATGCCATGCAGCAGGTACAGTTACCTTGCTAAATATACCACTCTCCAGCAATGCAAGCAGGCGAGGACGGAATGTTTAGTTCCGCGATTCTGAAACAGGAAAGTGCTTTCGCGCTGAACAAAGTGAAATTTGTTCCCGGCGCTCGCCTACTAGATAGTCAGTATATGACGGTGTACATTATCTGACCGAAGTACCCAGACACCCCTATGTAATGGACAGTTGACCACTAGACGTCACGTGAGGTGGGCTCGCCAGTGTGAAAAGGGGTCGGTAGCATTGTTTTGTCAGTCGGGAAACAGTGGAAACAGAATGGATAGCTCAGGAGAGCTCAGTGACTTCGAACGTGCACTAGTCACTGGATGTCACCCAAGTAACAAGTCCACAAGATATGAAACTTCCTGGCAGATTAAAACTGTGTGCCGGGCCGAGACTCGAACTCGGGACCTTTGCCTTTCGCGGGCAAGTGCTCTACGATTAAAAATGTGTGCCGGGCCGAGACTCGAACACGGGACCTTTGCCTTTCGCGGGCAAGTGTAGAGCACTTGCCCGCGAAAGGCAAAGGTCCCGAGTTCGAGTCTCGGCCCGGCACACAGTTTTAATCTGCCAGGAAGTTTAATATCAGCGCACACTCCGCTGTAGAGTGAAAATTTCATTATAAGTCCACAAGAGTCTTCTCAACGCTTGTAAAGCCGCTCAACTAGACTGTTGATGCCGTGATTATTTAGCGGAGACACGAAGGAATAACAGCACCAGGCAGTCGTCATGTACTGACGGACAAGGACCGTCAAGCATGGCGGAGAGCAGTTGTAAAATATGGCATGAAAAATCAGAGGAAGGAATCACTCGTGAGTGCCAAAGTGGTACCAGCAGGCCAGCTACGACAATGACTGTGCGTAGGGACTTAAAAAGAGTGAGGTAGAAAGGTCGAGCAGCTCCTCATAAGCCATACATGGTGAAAAGAGCAACACCGTTGGACGGGGGAAACTGATTTGGACTGATGAATCACGATATACACTATGATAATCTCATGGAAGTATTGGATTTGACGATACCTGGAGACTGTTACCTTCCATCATGCGTAGTGCCACAGTGAAATAAGGAAGAGGTGGTCTTGCGGTATGAGGGCGTTTTTCATGGTTGGAGGCGGGGAGGGGGAGAGGGTTGGTCCCGTTAATGTGCTTAACCCTAAAATGGAGTTGTGGGGTCCTTCCCGATACCAGTGAAACTGTACGGGTCTGCCATTTCCTCTCTTGGTCACTCTCAGTGGCGGCTCCTGAGTATACATTCAGGGTGTTCACAAATTTTTAGATTCAGATAAATGTGAGAGTGTGAAATTAATGGCATCTGCTGTATGACAGTTATGCATATCAACAGGTTTATGCAACTACAGTCACTGCCAATAATAATAACAGTAATAATAAAAGCAAAATGCACAACTTAGCTGACAAAATAAAGAATTGTTTTTATGGAAATTTGTTGTTTTGTACACAATTAAGTACAGAAATAATGTGTAAGTTTTCGCAACTCTCCATTTCGCATTTTTGTGTAAGTGGGAGTTTTCGACCTTTTCCATTTTTTCGGACAAGTATACATGATCCCTAACAGTATATTAGTTCGAGAATTTACTTCCGAGCTGTAAATCAGACATTCTTCCGCTGCACCCACACAACATTTCCTTGATAAATGTTCACCTCTAGTCACGCTTACTTGATTTCGTCACTCTCTCAATCAAAGAATCTGTTCTTGGAGGCCACAGATTGTTTGCGGCTAACTTTTCCTGGTGATTTACATTTCTGTTCCAAGAATGAGATTTTTCATTCTGCAGCAGAGTGTGCGCTGATATTGAACTTTCTGGCAATGTGTCGGACCGAGACTCGAACTCGGAATCTTTGCCTTCTGCAGGCAAGTGCTCAACTGACTGAGCTACCAAAGCACGACTCACAACCTGTCAGGACAGCTGTACTTTTCTCTTACCATTTAAAAGAGATTCAACTGCGTTCATATTTACACTGCACACGAAACCTGATTCACGCATGGTAAACAAACTCCAAACACTAAGTCCCATTTGTGGAAATGACACTCAATTGTAAAGTCCAGCAACATGGTCACTTGATTAGAATACAAATAAGGCACTGAGATCCATAAGGGCCTCAAGCACACTGCCGTCGAACCAACATTTAAGTGAATATCAGAGGAACCAGTGATTTTTGTCAATTTTCAAATATACAATATGTGCCTACAACACCGATAACCTTGACTCATCGTAACGTATACAAATCTCAGAGGCATGAATAAATGCTACAATCTCACAATCGACTTTGATGAGCTTTGGGCTCTTATGATTCTCAGCGCCTGAAATGGATTACTGTATGATAAAGTTCATGATGTAATATATTGTAACTCATTCAGAAACCCACAAAATAGGTTTAATGCCAGTACAACTTCAACACATGCTGACGTCTGATCTAATTTTACTACAGCGTGTAGTGAGTCAATTAGCATATCTCAGGAGTGTGCTACCATCTAGCAGGATTTATGCCAAACGAACAGGGATGAAAGTTGTAACCTCCCCCTCACTTATCGACCTTAATGACCGTGAAAAATGAAACCGCGTGTACCTAATGGGAATTTTGGAAAAGCAATCGTCACCGAAGTTAATCTGTCGGTAAAGAGGGAGGAAAAGGTTACATCTTAAGGAAAGGAAATGTGCTAATGAAACTGGTGGAAATTAATTTTGAAAAGGGGTAAAGTTAATAAAGAAAGTAAGTGTGCAGCCGTTACGTTAACAATTAACTAGCGGTAATGAGGTATTTGAGATTTGGGGGAAATCACGGTCGCCAGTCCTAAGGACAATTACTATAGTAACTGAAAAAGAAAGGTTATTACACATATAATTAGCACTAGAAGCGTGACAACTGAAGGTTGACACGTGTAGTGTGAAAACTGAAAGTTTGTCAGAAGTAATAAATTTCGCTACACCCTGACTTAATTTAGCAAAAGAATTAATAAAACCGGAAAATCGAAAGTTGATTTAGTGACTGAAGTTAATAGTGAGCTTTCTTTCTGAAGCACATCGAAATTCAGTAAAATACGGTTAGTCTTGGACTACCTCAACAATCATTTCAAAAGCTACTTGAAACTATGCAATTTAGAAATAAGAGATTTAACTTTGAACTTGAATTAAATGATTCTGAACAATTAACAATAGTAAAATTTAGTACGTACCAAGCTGAGCTGCAGTCACAGGTAAGCTAAAATACGGTAACAAAACTCGCACTCTTAATTTGTGCTTGTGTAATCTAACTTTGAAATTAAAGCATTGAAATGATCTTACTTTAATGCTGGCGTCTGAATTTCAACGACACTCGGGTTCATTCCGGAAAAGGAAGGGACCCTGCTTGGCAATGCAATTGGGACAATGAGCAACAAAGGTTCATGCTAAGTTGCTGTAATTATAGTTACGAAAATGGTACAGTTTGAAAAGCTGAGGTCTGCCATACAGTTCTAAAACTTTACGTGCGTCCAGTCTTCCTCGTCGGTTGATTGAAGGTTTGAAGCCGTCGGTCGAGGAGGTGGCGACAGTCACTCATTGTCGGCCGTCGCTGTTGCAGAAGCTGGATGTTGGCGCGCCTTCTTCTCGACACGGTCACCAGACGAAACGGGCTCTTGATGTGCGCTAGTTAATGTTTCCCGTCCGCGACACCATGTCAGAAACTATCATCGCAAGTCGAGCGCAATTACATGCTGCCAAACCCCGAAAGCGCGGCAACTCGCGGGAGCGTCACACAACACACCTGCTCCACTCGCTACTCCCGCCACACTCCCTCTCTCCGCTCAGCCCGCGCTCCACGCGGCAGAGTTAACACTACCAAAGATCCTACACACTTTGATTCTTCACACGACCTATCGACGTAATCGTTCGATAGCAGTCTTCCCTAGGCAAGACCCAGCGTAAAAATACAAGTAATATTTACGAAACAAACCAATTATACATCGACATAAATGTATAAATATATATGTATATACAAACAGTAAAACAATTACAATATACAAAGTGACAGAAATGTCATATCTTGAGGTAACAAAGCAAGGAAAAAAATAATAGCACAATAGATGGAAATAGGAGGATATGCATTTCCGGCGTTACAAAGTCTGCCGCAGAAACATGTTGCCTGGTCCGACGAGTCTCGTTTCAAATAGTATCGAGCGGATGGACGTGTACGGGTATTGAGACAACCTCATGAACCCATGGACCTTGAATGTCCACAGGGGACTGTTCAAGGTGCTGGAAACTCTGTAATGGTGTGGGGCGTGCGCAGTTGCAGTGACATGAGACCCCTCATAGTCTAGATAGGACTCTGACATGTGACTCGTTCGTAAGCTTCCTGCCTGATCACTTGCGTCCATTCGTTTCCATTGTGCATTCCAGTGCACTTGGGCGATTCTGGCGAAACAATGCGACACCCCACACGCCCAGAATTGCTATAGAGTGGCTCCAGGAACACTCTCCTGAGTTTAAATATTTCCACTGGCCAACAAACTTCCCAGACATGAACATTATTGAGCACATCTGGGACGCCTTGCAACGTGCTGTTCAGGAGAGATTTCACCCCCTCGTTCTCTTACGGATTTATGGTGTCAATTCCCTCCAGCACTATTTCGGACATAAGTCCATGCCACGTCGTGTTACGGTACTTCTGCGTGCTCGCGGGAGCCCTACTCGATATTAGGCAGATGTACCAGTTTCATTGGCTCTTCAATGTATTTGTTAATGTATACCATGTTTACGTTTCATCTGCGTCCACGACAACCTGGAACCGCACTAGAGATACCATTTCACAACTGTTCGGAGCACTTTTTGGACTGTGGGCCGTGGAATGTTCATCTGTCGCGACACGGCTCGTGCACTACTTGAAGATCGCACAAGCGTCCACCATTCTCAATCACGGCAACATTAACTTCTTCAACAATTTTTGGCGCAATTAGCGGTCGGTCTCTCCGAGGAGCATTTCCCAAATCATCTGTTAATTCGAACTTCTGAGTCATGTTCTTCAACATCGCTGTCGAAAGAGGTCCTCTCCATAGTCATTTAATGCTTCGATACTCGCGAAGAGCAACACCACTGTTGGTGTTGTTTTGATAAAACAGCTTTACGAGTAAACTCTGCTCATCTTTTCCACACCCATGATGACTCTGTGCAACTGATTTTTAAACCTGCGTCTCCATACTAGTGACGGGGCCTAACTGTAAGTTATGACACTAACACTACTAACAACTCAAATCCTGCAGCGCACTCTGAACATCATCCGTATAATGTTTGGTACCTGTCTGGTAGATAGTTTACCGTTTACACTGGCCCAAGTAACGAAAGTTTAATTATAACCATCCCGTACTACTGCAGCGACGACGGACATCAAAGGCAAAAAAGGAGGAAGGGAGGCCCTCGTCACACGCCATTATTATCATTATTATTATTACTACTAGATACGGATCACAAGCTCGATTAGGGCACGGATGCGAAAGGAAATGCACCGAGTCCTTTTGAAAGGACCCGTATTGGTATTCGCTTTGGGCAGCTTAGGAGGCCGGCCGGACGAAGATTAAACCGTCGCCCTCCCGAATGCGTGTACAGAGTATCAACCACTGCGGTGTCTCATTGATGGGGGTCACCAAAGGCTAAATGTTCTCCAAAGTAAAAGGAAGATGGTCACTGTCATTCCGCCTGAAACAAAAACTGAGAACGTTTAGTACAAATCCGACAAACGTAGTGGAGCTGTAGTTATAGCTCAAATACAGCTCGGAGTAAATGCGTATCGAGTGATGAAGTAAAAGACGATAAATATCCACCTAGGTTTAATGACACAATTTAAAGAACGTTGCGAAAATTGTTACTCTCCAAGGAAAAAAAGAGAAAGTAAGAAAACACGTGCATCAGTAAAATACATTAAGCGTGAAGCCTAAACAATTTTCATTCTGGTGAGAGATCTATCAGAAAATCCATGAAGTTCTGATCCTGTGTAAAGGTAATGAATGATTACAGAATTTATGTCCCTCTCTGGATGAGTCTTTCGTTGAAACTGGGGGCAATAGACAGAAAAGTGAAATGTTAAATTCCACATTTAAAAAGGTATTGACACCTGAGGGGACAAAATACCAACGTTTGACCACTTTGAAATGTCAGATACTGAGATAACTGATCGTGGAATAGAAAAACAGCTACAATCGATCTGTAGTGGAAAGGCATTAGGGCCAGTTGCAGTTGAGATACCTATCAGATTCTACAAAGATTATGCGAATGAATTTGTTCCCCTTCTAACAGCAATTTATCGTAGGTCGATGGAGCAAGAATGCTACCTAGCGACTGAAAAAACCCCGGCTCTTTCCCGAGATTTGGTCGTGGGACAGATACGCATAATTATAGGCCTATATCGTTGACGTCAGTCTGTTGTAGAATTATGGAACATGTTTTAAGCTCATGCAAAATGACATTTTTGGAGAACGAAAATCTCCTCTATCAAAATCAACATAGACTGCACGATCAGAGATCTTGCGAAACTCCGCTAGCTCCGTTCCTACACGAGGTATCCAACGCTGTAGACATCGGCGTTCTGGTTGGTGCTGCGTTCCCCGACTTCAGTAAGGCATTTGACACTGTGGTTCACTACCTTTAAGGGGAAAAAATACGAGCTTATCGAGCATCGGACCACATTTGTGAATGGAGCGCAACAGAATCGGCAGACGTAAAAGTAATTTCGAGTGTACCCCAAGAAAGTGTGACAGCACCGTTACAATTTACAGTGTACATAAAAAACTAGTAGAATGCATCGAATGTTCTTTAAAGCTGTTCGAAGATTGCGCGGTTGTCTATAAGAAGGTATCAACGCCAGAGGGAAGTGTCGATTTGCCGAATATCCTTCAGACGATTGAGGAATGTTGCATGGGTTGGATTGGCAGTTGACCCTGAACGTAAATAAATGTAACATATTGCACGTTAAGTAGGAAAACACATCCACAACTCTGCAACTAGGCAATTGCTGACAAATTGATGGAAACAATAACCACTGTAAAATATCTAGGAGTATCTATCTGGAGCGACCTTAAGTGGAATGACCCCATAAAACAGATGGTGGGGAAAGCAGATACCAGAACGAGATTCATAGGAAGGATCTTAAGAGAATATAATTCATCCACTAAATCTTACAAGGCGCCAGTACGACCAATTCCTTAGTATTGTTCATCACTCTGGGGACCATAGTAGGTAGGACTGATAGAAGAGATAGAGAAGATCCAACGAAGTGCGGAGGGTTTCGTCAGGGGATCGTTTAGTCGGCGCCAGAGCGTTAGAGAGATGATCAACGAACTCCAGTGGCAGATGGTAAAGAGAGACGTGCATGACAGGGAGGATTCGTGTTGAAATTTCGAGAGGGTACTTTCTGGGGAGACTCGGACAGCATGTTACTTCTTCCTACACCCGTATTGCGAAATGACCACAAGGAGAAAATTCGAGAAATTTGATATAATACTGAGGCAATCCGAAAATTATTCTTCCCAAGTGCCATTCGCGAATAGAACGGGGAAGGGCAGATCAGTTAGCGGCACCAGAAAAACTTTCCGACACACACCATCTGATGGCTTGTGGAGGATTGACGTAGATGTATGAGAGAAAGTAACAGATACAACCGTATTACTGAAATACAACTAAGACTGTTCAAAGCGACTACGGTGTCATTTACAGTCAATACCATAAGGAGATTCATAGATCATATTTTTTCCAGAAACACTCACGAAGTGAATAGTGCTACGTGACTTCTTTGGATGAAAAGGCTAAAACAAGGCGTGTACAGAATGTTACAGAACATTCACCCCAAAAGTCCAACTGTTGCGGGGTTCTAGATCACATTTTAAGCTCCAGTTTTATGACGCCCCGGAGGAAAAGTAGCTTAAAGAAACAGCACGGGTTCTAGAGAGAAGCGCTCAAGTAAAAAGACCCTCGCCTTCTTTACATACGTTGTCTTGCAAGCAGGAGATGTGGCTTAGCAGGTGGATTCCGCTCTTCTCTATTTCTGAAAGACGTTCGGCATTGGACACATTGTTCGTTGATAACCAAGATACGATCATACAGAATATCTTCGTAGGTATGTAGCTGGATCGAAGAATTTTTTATTGGGTAAATACAAGTAGTTATTTTGGACAAAGAATGTCCGACAGAATCGAAAGTGACATCAGGTGTGAACCCAACAAATTGTAACATGACCGCTAATACAGGGTGTTTGTAAATGAATATCGGGGTTTTAACGCTTTATAATATTTATTATATTAAACGTACAGTTATAAATGATGTGTCAAACAGTTTTACCAAGAACCTTGTAAATGTTCAATGTGAGCACCATTTGTCACACGGCACACATCAAGTCTATAGCCGAGTTCTTCCCAGCGGAGGCACGCACACACGATCCTTGATGAAGCCCCAAAGAAAAAAATCGCATGGCGTTACGTTGGGTAAACGTGGAGGCCATGCAAAGCAAGCCCTGTCATTGGGCCCCTTGCGGCCTATTCAGCGCTTGGGTATCTTCGCTACTACCACTGTCTAGCCGCTAGCGGACTGCGGCGGAAACATTGCGCGCTGCGCATGCGCACTGGTGCCAAACACAACTGTTTGAATTGGTCTTTCATTTGACATATCATTTATAACTGCAAGTTTTATGTAATAAATATTATAATGCGTTAAAACCCCGATATTCATTTATAAGCACCCTGTACTTAAACATAAGTAAAAGAATTCTCACATAGGGTCAGCGACACTCTCAAGTTGCTGGCTGATTGATGCTTTTGTCTAAGTGAAAGCAAAGTTGCTGGATTGTAGTAAGAAAATGCAGAATTACTTGAACAGTTTTTCTACTTGAGCAGGAATTTTCGTAGCATTCAGAATCTATATTTCCCAATTATAAGATCAATGATGAAATTCTGGAACTGTTCATATCGTTTATCCGAGTGTAACGAGAATCAGTAGATGTGATGCATATGTAAAGACATACAGATGACTACAGTTTCACAAAAATTGGATGATTTGTTCAAGAGAAAGAGTTTCGCAAATTGAGCAAGTCAATAACTCGTTGGTCCACCACAGGCAAGCAGCATTTGGCTTGGCATTGACTGATAAGAGTTATTGGATGGTCTCCTGCGGGATATCGTCCTACATTCTGTCCAATTGGGACGTTAGATCGTCATAAATCCGTGCAGGTTGAGCGCCCCGACGATAATGCTCCAGACGTTCTCAATTGGGGAGAGATTCGGCGACCTTTTGGCCAAGGTAGGATTTGGCAAGCACGAAGATAAGCAGTAGAAACTCTCGCCGTGGGCAAGCTGGCCTTGTCTTGCTGAAATGTGAGCCCAGGATGGCTTACCACGAAGAGCAACAAAACGGAGCGTAGAATACCACCGACGTGCCGCTGTGCTTTAAAGGTGTGCTGATGACGAAGGGGTCCTGCTAGGAAAACAAACGGCACCCCAAGCGTTTGGCGGGCGACAGTGAGGTTGGTATCCCTCCGCTGTCCGGGGCGTCTCCAGACACTTCGTTGCTGGCCATCGGGGCTCAGTTATGAACAGGCTTCATCACTGAACACAGCTCTACTCCAGGCAATGAGATTTCAGAACGACGACGTGTCTAGAAACGCTACGAACAGCAGTGGGATGCCAACCTTAGTGTCGCCCGCCATAAGTCTGACAACCATGAGTGATGGTCTGGCATGTTCAAATGGTTCAAATGGCTCTGAGCACTATGGGACTCAACTGCTGAGGTCATTAGTCCCCTAGAACTTAGAACTAGTTAAACCTAACTAACCTAAGGACATCACAAACATCCATGCCCGAGGCAGGATTCGAACCTGCGACCGTAGCGGTCTTGCGGTTCCAGACTGCAGCGCCTTTAACCGTACGGCCACTTCGGCCGGCATCTGGCATGTCATTTCTTTTCATAGCAGGACCCCTTTGGTTATCATCCGCAGCACCCTTACAGCACAGTGGCACATCGACGATATTCTATGCCCCATTTTGTTGCCCTTCATGGCAAGACATAACGGAGTTACACACTGCGAGGGTTTCTGCTGCTTGCCAAACCCTACCTTGGCCAGCAAAGTCACCGGATCTCTCCCCAACTGAGCATTACGGACAGGACCCTCCAGTCAGCTCGGGATTTTGGCGATCAAACGCGCCAGTTGTACAGAATTTGGGACGATATCCTTCAGGGGACATCCAACAACTTTGATAATCAGTGTCAAGCCGAATAACTGGTAGCATAATGGCCAGAGGGGGACCAACGCATTATGGACTTGCTCAACTTGTGAAGCCCTTTCTATTGAATAAATGATCCATTTTTTCTGAAACTGTAACCATTTGTTTTTCTGTACATGTACATCACTTTTACCAATTTTCGTCCCATTCGGATAATTCTTTCGTGATCAATCGCTTTTTTTCTTTTATTAGACTGCACGATTATATGAGGGGTGGTGTTAGGCTCAGTGCCGTAAGCAGGCCATGGTCAGATTGGTCCCCACCAAGGGCGCATGCCAAGAGGGGGCCCAAAATCTTATTAAAAGAAAAACAAATGGGAAGATGATTTAAGAATTAACCTGGAAAGGTATGTTAGTTCTCTTAACCCATATTTAGGCCCTGTCTGACTTCTGCCGGCGAGAGGAGGCCTTTCCCTCGGCCCAAGATCGATAACCCGTCATAAAGAAATGACTACCGAACAGGCATCATTTGGGGTGTGTGTGTTACAAGGGCAGCTGCCGGCAATGCAGCTAGCTCATGTTCAACAACGGAGTTCCTGCTGCTACGGTATTGTAGGATCTCAAAGGTTGGGGAGCGGCTGCTGAAGCAAATGTGCTTTATGTCGAAGACTTTCGTTTTTGACAATTTCTCCCCACTGAGGACTGTAGTGAAACAGTTAAAGCTAGAGTGCTTGAAATTATTTGATAGGACAACAGTGGCAAGTGGAAGAGAAAACAGATTTCACATATAACACACCATTTCATCCCACCTTTATTTTGTCAGAACTTCTTAAGTGAAAGCTCTGTATCTTACTTTGAAAAATATGCAGCAGAATGTGGTGGAAAATATAGCAGAAATATCGATACAACTGAGCTATTTGACGAAATAGGGTCTTTCAAATTCCAGAAGAAACAGGTCATGAACAGGATCGACACAGCTTCCCATTTGGATGTTTTAAAGATTTTTTCCTTTCTCCAAAGTATGGGTTACAAGATGCTTATGCATACATCGAAATAACTATGAGAATATTTATAGTAATTCCAATGACTGAAGCATCTTATCAGCGGAGTTTCAGGTAGTTAAACATGATAAAAACTACGGTCCAGAGTAGGTGAAGCAGACTCAGAGGCCTTGTCGATAGAATACGTCATAGCCGCTAAATTTTTTAAAGTAAGGAAATGGAAACTACATTATAATAAAAACATGGTTTTTGGGAAGGAATATGTTTTCAATATTAATTATACCCCTTTTTCTTTTATTTGTAATCTAATAATTTATGCATTATTAAAAGTTTATCAAAGAAATAAAATCTGTTATTTATTTTGTATCATAATGAAATCAGTGTACCGTAGTTGCCATAAACATTAACACACAGATATTGTTTTACTTTTAATTGTTTTAAGCAGTTACACAGTTTTTTATTTATTTACTACAATCTTTCTTTCTTTCTGTCGCTTAGGCCATAGTCCCGCAGTGACCACAGGGTCGGTGAGGTTACAAAGGATTTGGCAGTGTTAGTGTGAGGGTGGCCGGATGCCCTTTCTGCCGCCACCCTGTACCCCTCAGGACGGAATCAGTGTACCCCAACAGTCTACATCTAGTGTAAGTCGTGAAATAGTGCGGACGTGTTTCAAACGTCTGCGACGCGTGTAATTGAGGCGAAACGTGGGGACCAGCCCAGTATTCACCTAGCGGGATGTGGAAAACCGCCTAAAAACCACATCCAGGCTGGCCAGCACACCGGCCCTCGTCGTTAACCCGCCGTTCGGATTCTATCCGGGGCCTGCGCGCCTACCCGAGGCCAGGAAGCAGCGCGTTAGCGCGCTCGGCTACCTTGGCGGGTCATTTATTTACTACAATAATACATTTAATTTGTTGTGATATACAATATTTGTCATATGTATGGCTCACTTAAGCCATATTATTAAATCTGCGTTACGGATTACAAAATTTACAAAGTATTAGCAGACAAACTATAGAAGTAGTTATTCTGAGGGGGGAGGGCAGCTTTCGCAGTTCCGCAGAGGACGTAGATCACCTCTGCACGGCCCTGATTAGGCTGTCCTATGAAGCTATGTGAAATGGGAGGAACACGTGGAAACAGTGGTTAGGGACAGTGAATTGACGCTTTAGAGTTATTCTTATGTTCTCGTGAAAAAGGAAGCATGAAAGCCAATTTCCAACGAATGCAGATGCACTTTTCGGATAGTCTGTGGAGCCAAGGGAAAGTGAAAGGGAGACGCACAGGAAAATTAAGCGGACTTCTCTGGAAAAAAGGTAACCGTTTTCTCGCAAAATCTAGTTGGGTAAATCTAGAGAATCGATACTCGAGGAAGACTACAAAATATTGCATTCCCTGCACATACCGTATTTCACTCAAGAATCAAACAGAAGGACTATGCGTATTGCGTTACAGTAGAGACTGTGGTAAGTGAGTAGTGGGACACAGTGAGCAATTGATTATATAAAATCTACGAGAGTCAGGGTGCGATCATATGTTTGCATATGTAGCCTACACTCCCTGAGCATTTAGAAGATTGTGAAAACTAAATGACTGAATGACGTTGGAGTATTGAAACTGTGACTCTCGTTTTATTATGTCCTCTGCAAATGTCTGTACTAAGGATTTGTACTTCCTCATTTTGTAGGAACCAAACATTGAGATAATAAGCAGTGATCATGGGTATTGTCTCTGCATATCATATGAAATACAGAATTATAGCTTCTTGAGTAACTTCTTTAGTATTCAAAGAACTATGACTGACGCCCGAACAGCAGGGAACTGACATGTATCGAGACTAGAAAATAGTGCATCGATAATGGCTAGGCACTAGCCGAAATCTGGATTTGCCAAATAAAATCTACAAAAAAGGACGACTGATTGCTGCGCTCTATAATTTATAAATAATATCACAGTCGCTGATTGCACCAACTTTCCTAATGGAAGATAACCTGACTTCTTTATGTGACTGAATAAATGTATTTAATTGTGTCGATGTGGTTTGACTCAGAGTGAGCAATTTTTTCTAGGGCGCAGTGAGCATATATGCAGAAAACAAAAATGGTTCGGTAGAGAGAGAGGAAAAAAAAAAATGGTTCAAATGGCTCTGAGCACTATGGGACTTAACATCTGTGGTCATCGGTCCCCTAGAACTTAGAACTACTTAAACCTAACTAACCTAAGGACATCACACACATCCATGCCCGAGGCAGGAGTCGAACCTGCGACCGTAGCAGTCGCGCGGTTCCGGACTGAGCGCCTAGAACCGCGAGACCACCGCGGCCGGCGAGAGAGAGGAAAACCTTTTAGATCTAACAACTGTTGAAGAAACGATGAGGGCTGTGAATAGTGGAGTTCAAGATGGTATAAAAGTTCTGGCAGCAGCGAAACAATACAACATATGTAGACAGGCTCAGAAAGGTTAGTTATCTTCGCAATATGCAGTAGTTGGAAATGCACTGGAAAATACAGATAAAGATACCAACAGGGCTGACATAACAAACACCAAGAATACAAGAACTATTCCAGTTGTAAGTCTGCCTGCAACCAGCAACTGTTTAAATAGTTGAAGACCCTAGACAGCACTGAAGGAAATTCGAACGCTTCCAATAGCAACCACCTGTAGGCATGGAAGCTCAGTGTGGATGAAGAAGAGGAAGGACACGAATTATTATTGATACCGCAGACAAGGAGGAGCTTCTAGCATGGGAAAATGGGAAGAAAAAGAATTGTCCAAACAATCAAAATCAAACAACCAACAAGCCCATTCCTAAAAAGTTCAGAAGGCAACTTCAGCTAGAGAGCAGCTCTTGAAGGCTCTATTATTGTTCGGATGAGTGACAGTGATGATAATTTGAGTTTTCATGATGAAAAAGAATTTTAAATGATAGGTGAGCTAGACGATAACGGCTATGTTATTGTAAAATTGGCAACCAAAAATAAAGAAATACCTTTTCGTAGTGCATATGAGTTCTATTAATGAAAATGAAAGTACTGCAGTTGTGACTTATCTGGAGAAGTCATGTAAGTGGGATGATGTCTTTTTCGCTTGCTGCTGATTCAGAAGCACGAGAAATTAACTTCACTGATATCACTGTAGACTACCAAATCCTTTCACAATTGGCGAGACAAAATGAACTGTAGCAATGTTTGTATTTCCTATTGACATGAATACTTACAAAGACCAGTGACTTTATTATGTGCGAATTCAATATATCATATAATGTTTAGTACGAAAAATTATGTTTTCAGTCTGTCTGTGGATTTTTCTTACTGTTACCTGCCCTGCCCTACGCCGATGCTCAAAGCACCCTACGACGGGGGCAGAGTGGGCATTTTCGTATCACTTTGCTGTCAGCTATTCAGTTTGTAAAGTTTTTATCAGAATAACATGTAAATTAATATAGGTACTAGAGTGGGCGCTACGAAATTAGACACCTTCAGGTCACACCCGCTGGCTGTAGTCCATAGACGCTAAGGACTATGATTTGTCCGCCTCAGAATTTTGATGTCACATCTCCACTTACCAGTGCAGTCGGCCAGACCCAGCTGACTATTCTGTGTGTTTCCGTCCGATGCCATGTATCCACGTGTGGTATCAGTCTTGCGTGAACGATGCATTGACTTATTTTTGGTAATGAGCGAAATGCAGAAGCAAGGGCCTGCGCAGAGGGCGAAAACACATTCGAAAACAATCTAAAATTGTCGCATCGATTGTACTGAAGCATTTTACTAATCTTGCTAACACTGTAGAAACCACGAATAATATAAATTTTGCTTGTGTTCATAAATTGACAACGAAACCTTGTGGTATTTCAGGATCGACTGTATTCCATATTAATAGTGTTGTAATGTCGGCAGAATTTCTAGATGTATATGTTTTGAGTCTCCAAGAGAGGGATATAAATGTAAACGGAAATCTGCGGAAATTGATGATTTTGAAAGAAAGTTAGTGCGTATAACTCGGCTGATGAGGGTTTCCGACGCCAAGAAAAATCTCGGTGAAAAAAAATCTCTTTTCTCTGTCTTCTCTGATGACTTAGTTTTTAATTCAGAAAGTCTAATGGTGGACGAAAATTTTTTCATGGAATGCAGAGACATTGCAGCTGCAAGAACGAAGCTTTGTGAAACTTCTTGGCAGATTAAAACTGTGTGCCAGACAGCGACTCGAACTCGCGACCTTTGCCTTTCGCGGGCACGTGCTCTACCATCTTTTTCATCTCATTTTGTTCTATATTGTTCGTTGAATTTGTTCGGGGTGGATGTCCGATGACACGCGTTCAGGTTCTTCGTTGATCCATTCACTCAGTTTTTTTATTACAGAGGGTAGCTAACCCTAATTACTTGAGCTACCCAAGCACGACTCACGACCCGTCCCCAATTCTGCCACCATCTCGTCTCCTATCTTCCAAACTTCACACAAGCTCTTCTGCGAACCTTACAGAACTAGCACTCCTGGAAGAAAAGATATCGCAGAGACACGGCTTAGCCACAGCGTGGAGGATGTTTCCAGAATGAGCGCACACTCCGCCGCAGAGTTGAAATCGTTTTCACGAAGCGTTGTGTACAAGGCAGCAGACATGTAATATACTTCGATAAACTTGGCTGTCACAAAACCATATGCACACATGTATTTTGTTCTTCCTCAACGAAAGTAGTGGCCTGAAAATACTTACAGTTACTTTTGTATAGTGTATATCGGCTATCTGGGTGATGGTTGCAATGGCAAAGGATCAGTAAGAGCTGCAAATAAAAAATTTTCCTGAGGTAGGGAATATTCTCGGTAGTGCTAAAGCAAGCTGATAGAACAAAAATCCTCTGGGTGCCATACAAGTACCCTCTCGCAGTGGCGCGCTGTCTCTCGCAAATAAAATGCATTCATAGGTGATGCGATGCAACAATGATGTCTCACACGTTATCAAAATTAATTTCATAGTTTTCTTAACAACTTTCTCTCTGGAAGTTTCTACAAGGTCGAACAAACGCATATTCATCAGCGACAAAATTTTCGTTACACAGGCGGAACAGTTTCATAACTCTTATGGTATTTTATTTTTTATCTCGTAATAATTTTATGTTTTCACGATAAAATATGTATCACATGAATATATAGATTTTATCAACAGGTTCAAGCAAAAAATTGTTTTTCTTCAAAATTACTTGTATTATTATTTTCTTTATTTTTGTTTCTGCAGCAGCTGGCAAGAATTTTCTTTCAAAAAGTACTGCATCATATTCTACATTAAAAATAGAGATGTTTAATATTTTCCCGGAATTTTAATAACATTTGAAATAATCAATAACTGGCAAAGCTGTAAAATGGTGAGATGACCTTCAGGTGCCTGTTTTCGTGACGGCCGCTATAGATGGGATAGGCTTCCTGCATGCATATAATAATCCACAAATATTATCAAATTTCATCGCAAAATATCCTAAAGCAAAAAAATGTGCCCACTGTGCCCCAGTTTCCCTACCATAGACAACGGTATTCCCTACCTCCATATGCGAATCAAATAAAAAAGGGAGTCGCTGATACTGTTACGAAATACCCCCACCCATTGGCTTTATTTGGCTGGTTTTCATTTCCAAATCTCGTACTGCCTGTTTCTCTAGTGCTGTTCGAGGGAACGTGCAATGTTTCAGGCTGGTGTCGGTAGTGAAACTAGAAAAAGAAAGGAAAACTTATTTTTGGACGTAGTCCCCTCTTAGGTCAATCTACTTCGCAACATTTCTCTAAGAAGGGGAAAATCTTCAAAACAGACCCTTGTGGCTCCTGTAATCTCTTAAACGGACACAAAAAGTACACCACATACAGATTCTGTTTGTATGTGGCAATATGTGAAAGTATGGCGATATCAAAATTCAATGGTTAGGTGAATATTCTAACACTTTAGGGTTGCCAACTTTTTACTGGCAAAATAAGGGATCGAGAAAGAAGCCTACAAAATAAGCATTTCAAATAGGGTTCTTTTTTACTAGGAGCAGTAGGAATACATTTATAATGTGCATGCATGTTTTCTTTTACAATATTGCTTGTATTTATTAACAGTCTTTGCTTCTTTTTGTAAAGATTCATTCGATTTTACATATGTAAAGCATTATATACAGCGACAAGTAAAATTCGCTGCTACTTGCAGCTCTGCTTTCATAAGCTTGTTGCGCAATTCGGTCTATTTACGGTTCGTTAGGGAAAAAATGCTTTTTGCCTCAGCGTTTGATCTAGGAGTAATTCTCAATACAAACTCAACTACTTTTAGCAAATTTGGGACCTCAACATTTTTGGCTCTCAAGGTTCGTTCCCTTCCATGCACAACCCTTGATTCAAAATATCTTCTTCATTGCAACGTTCATCATACAAAAACAATCTTCAACTACATCATCTAAATGGCTCTGAGCAGTATGGGACTTAACATCTGAGGTCATCAGTCCGCTAGAACGTAGAACTACTTAAACCTAACTAACCTAAGGACATCACACACACATCCATGCCCGAGGCAGGATTCGAACCTGCGACCGTAGCGGTCGCGCGGTTCCGGACTGAAGCGCCTAGTACCGCTCGTCCACAACGGCCGACTACATCATCTAACTGAAATGAATCAATTACTTCTTGAAAATGCTTAAATTTTAGCTTGGACCATAGACAAAGCGTCATCCAAAGTTGTACTGCCATTGGCAAATGATCTTCAAATTTGAAATTCATGACTAAATATGTTTTCAATTCAAGTTAAAATCGCGTAAGATTATCTTGAAGGCGTTTTCTGAAACAGTGAACTTATCAAAAACTTTATTTGCTCTGCTACCAAAATATTTCATTCTTTGCTCAGTTTTACTAATCCGAGTCTCGGCTGCATCGAAGGTTTCTATTATACTAACATCAGAGCGTTCTAAAAAGTCAGAACATTCTAAAACAACGGCAATAAAGGAAAAATGTTGAATAAATGTCCGAGGTTAACTGTCTTTCAGTGTCATCAGAATCATTTCAAAATAACTTCAGAGCTTTGGGACAACCGTTACTACTTCTGATGTGATTTTTAATGGCTTCCCAATTTGCAATGATTCTGACAACTTCTCATCTTAAAGAAAGCCATCTAGCTGGGAAATGAAGGAGAATTTCACTCCATTCTACGTCTACAAATTCAAAAAAGGACTTTGAAACTTCCCTTCGCTTTGCAGAAACGGATGTCACCATACAGTTTTAGAAACGATTTACTTGTTCACCACGGGGATAGAGTTCGTAGGGAAAGCCGTGGCGTGTCAGGCGAAATAAATTGTTTTAACAGCCAGTGCAAAACTTAGAAAAATACAGACTGAATTCGAAATGATACGGGTCACGGGATCTGACTAAAAAATAGCCAAAGTACGGGATTTCCCGGGAAATACGGGGTAGTTGGCAACCCCTGCAACAATTTATAGCCGCGATGGATTAGCCGAGCGGTCTGAGGCGCTCCAGTCATGGACTGTGCAACTGGTCCCGGCGGTGGTTCGAGTCTCCCCTCGGGCATGTATGTGTGTGTTTGTTCTTAGGATAATTTAGGTTAAGTGGTGTGTAAGCTTAGGGACTGATGACCTTACCAGTTAAGTCCCATAAGATTTCACACACATTTGAACATTTTTTTGAACAATTAATACTTGAAGAGGCAAAAATGATGGATGCCACATTTTTGTCGAAAATGAGTCAGGAATGGCAATGCATAGCTGAAGATACGTACACGAATGCGTATACAGCGTTTTACGGCAAGAACACTGCAAGTCGTTGTGTAGTAATGGTCTGAAAATTACCTGTGAACGGAAACAATGCTAGCTGTCAATTGTGCCGTAGGGGAAAATGATGATTGTCATTCCTGCATGTTTCCGAATCTGTTTCTTTTATCCTGTCTTCCTTGCAAACTCTTTTCGCAACACTGCTTTTTTCGTTCTCAGCCTTTTGTTTTCATTGTTATTATTCTGTGGATGTTGTTTATTTGCAAGATGGTAATACGGAAAGTGTGGAAGATGACGTTCAAAATGCGTCTAACACAGAGAAGTCTTCTAAAAAGGGAAAACGCTACGGCAGAATGTTCGAGGTAATGGAGACACAGCATTCTACATCTACAAATTCAAAAAAGGACTTCAAAATTTCCCTTCGCTTTGCAGAAACGGATGTCACCATAAATCTCACGAGGCCGACCCAGACCGTAATTGTAAGGGATTAAAATGCTTTGAAACTATGTCTGCTGAATAGAGATCACAAATTCTTCAAGAATTTAATGAAATGAGAAGTTATGATGAGCAGAATTCCTATTTATTTGGCCTGATGTCTATAAACCCAATGAAACAGCGTAGACCTAGACAAGATCTGGACCACGCAAGGTTCAATAGCAAAGCGTATTCTTATGAAGTGCGTGTCAGATGCTCAAAACATGACCGAGATATGCTAAAGCCTTTATTGCTATTCATGATATCACGTCGTGAAGAGTACACATTTTGTAAATATCACGAAAGGCTAGGTGCTGTATCGAAAGGTATGCATGGGAAATAGGATTACTTACATAACAGAAAATGCCCTGAGGTGTTTGAAGCAGTTAAACGGCACATTGACTCTCAGATACAGGCCAAGTCATTAAAGCAAGAGTGTAAGTAAGAAACTGTACCTCCCTGCGGACTTGAATGTTAGAAAAATGCATCAGATGTACAAAGAGAAGGACTCCCTGACGTATATTATCAGCATTACAGAAATGTTTCGGTTCACAGTTCAATACAAAATTTGGTTTTTCTAGTTGTGATACCTGCAGCACTTGTGACAAATTTCGAGCAGAAATGCAAGTCATTGCTCAGAGACTGAAGAGCACTACAAATGAAGAAGCGCAACTGAAACTTCAAAGGGAACAAATGCAGCTACAGACAGAAAATGTTGTATACAAGATGAAAGCAGAACCATTCCACAGAATAAAGAAAGGCGTAAAAAATAGGAGTATGAGAGAGAAAGATTATGAAAGTATGGTCATGAATTTTCAAGAAAATCTCAATAAGCCAAACATTTCCATCGATGAGGTTTTTTGCAGGCGCCCTGTATCTCTGTATTTTTTTAGTATTCATGTCCTCTCTAATAGTGACTCTGTTTTCTACTTTATGGTGAGACCATTGGATGGAAAGAATCTGACGAAGTTGTATCCATGTTGCACAGCTTTCTGTTCACAAAGCTGGAACCAGATCTCAAGCATCTGGGCATATTCTGCCATGCATGCAGTGGGCAGAATAAAAATTATACTGTTATCAGATTCTTACATTATGTTGTCAACAACACAAGAAGACTGAACTCTGTTATAGTAACGTTTCCCATTAGAGGTCACTCCTATACGGAGTGTGATCGTAGTATGTCCTTCATAAGCAATAAGACACCTGCTGAAATTCCTGACCATTGGCTGAGCCATTTTTCTGCAGCTAGGGTGAAACCTTCTCCTTTTGATGTCAATGGAGTAGATCAAGCACGTCACATATCTTGGAACCGTTTTTTATCACCTCTGTACAGGATGAAGTGTCGTTTTGCCTTTCAGCCAGTGAAGGAGCTTTTGTTACAACAAGAAATGGAACCCCTTGTTCAGTTCCAAAAGGTCTTACAATGGTGTATGGGAGAGTTCATCAGCAAATCAACCTGTCTGTGGGTTCATGTCCCCATGAAGCCGAGAATACAGATAGTGAACTAAATTCTGGAGAATTCTTCTTTCCGGGTTATTTGTACAAAGGTAAGATGGTTACTTTCATTTCACGCTCTTAAACTAAAACAAAATATCTGGCATTGTGGCTTTAATATCAACCTTTCATTACAAGAAATCAATTTGTGCAGTTATGAACAAAATAATATCCTTTGCGCTTTGTTGCAGATCTCGCACCATTCTCACTTGAAAAGTTTAGGGACCTCCAACACTTGCTACAGTTTTGCGGCCCAGCAACAAAGGATTTCTATATTAAACTTCAATTTTGCAACACAAAGAAGCAAAAAGCAAATGTCAGAAAAAGCAAATTATTCGGTCCAGCAGTGAGAACTGAAGATATTGCCTTAAATGTAATATTTCAGTGTAACGTATATTACATTCATCATGTACTAACAACTGAAAATTGGCCGTTATGACCATAATATTAAAATAAAAATTATGAGATATATTAACAGTATGAGACAATAATGCACTCTGACTACTGGTGCACTTAGCTTCACACTACATACCCAAGCTTCGATCACAAAGCGTTTCAAACTTCTGCTGAAAAACTGATTCCATCATTTATCCCATTGCTTCTTCACTTCTTTCATCAGGTTTCCCACTGTCTGATCACTTTAGTTGCGAATACATTTGTGCTAATGTAAGATGATTTTTCTTTCTGAATATAGGCATCGTCCCACGTATGTGTCACCAGTAAATCAAAGCCTGCTGATCGCTTTACCCAACCTACTAGTGCGCCATGTGTTCTCGTTTACACCCACGCGTTTTTGCTCCTTGTTTTTGTATGACGCGATTGGTTCCACTTCTCACTCGCCTTGTAGTTAAATTATTCTTATCGTCGAGTGCACAAGCCTGATATTTCGCAAAGATCTGAATAGAAGATACTGTCAAAATTCTATTTGGTGAATACTTTCCCGTACTACCATATGAACTGCATAATGTTTGAGTTTTTAACTGGTATATTCGGGACAAGGCAACTTTTATAGAAAGGCATAAGTTTCAATCAAATAATAATAAAGAGAGCCACGTGATAGAATATGATGAACTAAAGAAAGCTATTCTGAAATGTCTTAGAATGTTACACCGAAAGATAAAAATTTGGTTAAAGAAACAGTTGAAAACTACAGTCGATGAAAGAAACAAAACAACAATGTAATTGAATGGGCATCAAATTTCATCAGTGATGTCAACGCCTAATACCATATCCAGAAACAGAGAGCAAATGATACAGACAACTTAAAAATTCTTTAAATGTCTGTTCCATTCAAGAGAAGGATAAATAACTGACAGTCAATAAAAGAATTACGGTAGGGAAGTTGTGCCATATGACGTACCAGTAGGGGCCTGTATAGAACCATACAAGATATTAAGGAAGGAAAGGCGTTTGGGGCCTGTGGGATGTGGTGTTTCAATAGTAATGATTCGAGCTAAGAGGAAAAGTAGTGCACAAGAAATTTAAAATTGTGTATGTAGAATGTCTGATATTTATGTCCTATTTAACTGCTCTGCTAAGTAGAGCATGTCAATAATTTGAGTCGAGTCACCCTGCGTCATTACACTGCCCAGAGGAAAAGAGGAACGTAGTGTTTACGGTGTGACAAGGGTATCGCTAAAGGGAACAAAACACACACGGATTGAATTTTTTGCCTTTCGTTTTTCTCAACAAATAGAACACAAACCACTGACATTGTACGGATAGTTATAACAAAAAAAAGCATCATATCACACACAGAAAGTCTAATTTCATCAAACTTTATTTACACAGACTGAATTTTTAACCCTTCGTTCTTCTCAACTAATGGAACATAAACCATTGACATTGCACGGAGAGACATAACAAAAAAAAGGAGCATTTTACGCAGAAGAACCGATCACATACGATTTATACACAACCGCCCAGCAGGTGGAATCGAACCACTCTGACGTTAGTCAGCTACAGGTTTGAAGCCTGCACACCGGACCACCGGAGCTCAGCTGGGCGGACGAATGCGATGTAGCGTCGTATTTAAAGGAAATCTAAGAATACAAAGTTAGTGCGAGAACTTCATTAATTTTGTTATTTAGTTTATAGAATTTCTCAGCAAAGAAGTTTATTTTCCCTTTACGAAAATTCATGCAGTTGTTCGCTCGAAATAAGCATGTAAAACCAAAGATTTATCAGTCTTATCACTGCGCCCCGTTGCCACCCCAGCCGCGCAAGCTCACAAGCGCGCCGCCCACAGCATAGCTTTGACGGCAAGGCGCGCGGCTTGTCCTGACTATAACGACTCGTTGATTAAATGCGATAATTGGTCACATGTTTAGTGACAAAGGAACTGTACCACTACAGATTCGTTTGCTAATATCTTCTACGTGCTTCGTAGGTTCGTAGAAGATTGTACATACCATCCTGATAACTGTATTCGGGCTTGAATATCAGTGTATGTGCAATCTAACTACTCTTGTACAAAATAGAAAACGATTTTTTTTTTTTACACTGCTAGGTACTTCATCTAATATTTCACGATGTTTTGAAACTGGATTTCGGACTATGCAAAGCCTGCGAAATCTCCACTTGTTTATTATCGGAAGAAGGGGAGAGTTTAGTCACCTCCTGCAACGAGACATAAAAGCTGTTATTAAGTGCAGTAGTCGTGCTGGAAAGTGACACGAAGGTCTAAGAATTTTTCGGGATCTCGGAAACTGCAGGAGCTTAACGCTTCCTCGTGTCCCTTCCTCATATAACCTTCCACATCCGAAGAGCCAAATAACGGAAATAAAAATTAATAGCAGGCCCGTATCACATTAAAATAGCAATCGAAAATCATCTATACAGTCTATACAGAGTGTCCCGAAGAAAACATTAACAATCTTTCGGGACAGGTCGCCTACCTCACAAAAAGCAAAAAAGAAAGCCTAGTAAACACGGGCTCTAAAATGCATACTGATACCCTTTTTTTTTTTCGGGGACATAAACACACACACAGCAGCTTTTCTTTTTTTATGGTCTAGTATGACAACGGGATATTCCATAAATGTCAGTGTATACCTGTCTACTGTGTGGGTGCAGTATTGTATTGTATTTATCGGTCCAGTTGTCTACAAAGCAGCTTATGCATAAGACGTTGGACAAGTCAAGTTATCAGTAGACAGCTGAAAGTCATTTCTTGGCACACTTATTTAAGGTTACTGTAACACTCTTTATACATAAGTATTTATATAAAACCCTTCATAAATTTACATATTCTTCAACGGAGTAAAATCAGTGATGTCGTAAATATGACATTAGAGATTTTCCAAAGGTATTGACTTCAATAATAGCTTTTATGTTTTCAGGAAGTTTGTTATAGAGCTTAACTGCCATGTGAAAAGTACCTTTTTGGCACAGAGCTGTGCTAATTTGAGTTATATGTAAGTTTATGTTTTGGCTGGTAAAGTGATAAGTTTTTTTGCAATATGCAGACCTTTCCTATTACATTTATTTTCAAAGAATAATAGGTTTTCTGTAATGCACACATATGGTAATGGAGGAATACCAGATTTCATAAACAGAGGTTTACAAGAGAGTCTAGACTTGCACCCAAACAAGATTGTAATGGCCCTTGTTTGCAGTTTAAAAGTGCTATTAGCTGTTTTATAGTTTCCCCAGAAAGTGACCCCATATCTAAGAAGAGAATGAAAGTAGGCATGCTATGCATTCATTACTGTTTTCTCACTACAGCATGATTTTAGTGAGCAAAGAAGGTAACATGTTTTGCTCAGTTCTGCACTGAGAAATTCAGTATGTTTATTCCATTTTACTTTGCTCTGCAGCCAAAGTCCTAAGAATTTAGTTTCAGTACTGTTACCAACTAGTTCCTCATTGATAGAGGCCGATGGGATGAACATGCCCTTGTTAGGAGCATTGTGGAATTTTAAAGTAGTAACTATATTATTGTGCTGAGGTAACATGTTAACCACATTTTGTAGATTCACACCGATACAATAGGCAATGGCCTTGCCGCAGTGGATACACCAGTTCCCGTCAGATCACTGAAGGTAAGTGCTGTCGGGCGTGGCCGGCACTTGAATGGGTGACCATCCGGGCTGCCATGAGCTATTACCATTTTTCAGGGTGCACTCAGCCTCGTGATGCCACTTGAGGAGCTACTCGACTGAATAGTACTGGCTCCAGTCAAAAAACACCATCATAATGACTGGGAGAGCTGTGTTCTGACCACATGCCCCTCCTATCCGCATCCTCAGCAGAGGATGACACAGCGGTCAGATGGTCCCAATGGGCCACTTGTGGCCTGAAGATGGAGTGCTGCTGCTGCTACATTGATACAATGTATACTGTACCCCAGATGAATAAATCAATCAATCCACAATTCACCCAATACGAAGAGGGACTGCCACATTTATTTATTTATTTACTTCAAATTCCGTGAATCCACATTGTGCTGAACCACAAGGATGTGGAACAAGTCAGGTTTATGTCTTTATAGATATACAACAAAAATTAGGACAATGACAAAAATATAGCAATCTGGTGATATAAGCTTGAAGGGTGAATTAAAATTAAATAGATACAGTTCAAATAAACATTATATAAACTACATAAAATAACCTTTGGTACAGAAACAAGAAAATTGGTGCATTGATCATCTTAGGTAGTGAAGACAAATTACAGCTAACATAATATAAACAGAGACTAGAATATAAATAGGAAATACAATAAAAATATTAAAAAGACAGTCACCGATTAGGCCTACTCTGCAGGTATTCACCCAAAGAGTAGAAGGACTTATCCATAAGGTATTTTCTTAATTTAAATTTAAATGTAGGTACATTCTATAAATGTAAAAAGTCTAAAATTTGAAAGAAGGCAATTATAGTTATGTCGTCTCGTTTCCCTGATGTTTGTTTCATGCACTTAACACATACAGAAAATATACAACTACTAAAAATGTTTGCTTGTCAGAGGTAGAGGGTCAATATAATTTTAAATTTGTCTTCAAGATGCTGAATAAGGAACAATAACTTTTTGCACATTAGATTGAATTACATAATTTAAAACTTCAAAGGTTTTTGTTGTTGTTAGAAACAAATAACATACCAAAATTGGAAATAAAAAATCTTTTCTCCAGCTAGGAGCTTGCATAAATTTCTACTTCAGATGAAGGCCTTGTGGCTGAAAGCTCAAATGTATAGCAGTCTTTTTGTTGTGTCTGTCTGGGATTCAACATCTTCTCTATTTTGTGAGCAGCAATCTGTCCTTTCCAAAGTAATGCCATCATTTCATCCTGAATTTCCCATTGTTTAATTTTCTCCAGTTAGGGAACAATACTAAAATATGTCAGACAAATAATTCAAAAATGACGATGAAAAGAGTTATAAAAACTGGGACAATGATCAACTAATCTGCATTCCACTTTATCCTGCTGTGGAACATTTTAGAAACTGTTTCTTGACCACTTTCACTAACCTAGTACACTGTTTATAACTAGTGCCACAGAACACAAACTGAGCAGTAGAGCTTAACTTTTTGAAAAAAAAAAAAAAAAAGAGGTTCTTGTTTCTGAGCTACGGAATATTTAAACGTCTTTTTGTTTCTCTTTACTGTTCTCTGGAAAGTTTTTGACTGTGCATTCCATGATTCAGCAGTTGTTAGGACTCTTGTACGATTAAGTTTGTAACAAAATGAAATAATTATTCACTTCAGTGGAATTGATATATACACAGAAACTGTATTTATATTTATGTATGTACTCCCCAAGCCAGTGTATGGTGTGTGGCAGAAGATAACATGCACTACTACTAGTCACTTCCTTTTCTGCTTGACTTGCAAATACACTGAGGGAAAACAAACTCTCTATATGCCTCCATATGAGCCCTAATTTCTTTTATCTTATCTTCATGGTTCTTATGCAAAATGTACATTGTTGGCAGTGTAATCATTCTGCAGTCAGGTTCAAATGCCAGTTCTCTGAATTTTGCCTTCCCTTGAGGGACTCCCATTTGAGGTCCCAAAGCATCGCTGTAATACTTACATGTTGTTCGAACCTTCCAGTAACAAATCTAGCAGCTCATCTCTGAACTGCTTTGATGTCTTCATTTAAACTGACCTGGTACAGATCCCAAACACTCAAGCAGTACACAAGAAAGGGTCACACTAGTGTCCTGTAGGTGGTCTCCCTTACAGTTGAATCACACTTTCCTAAAATTCTCTCAAAAAACCAAAGTTGAACATTCACTGTCCCTACTACAATCCTTACATGCCCGTTTCATTTCATATAGGCTTGCTAAGTTATACATAGATATTAAATCTCTGTGACTGTATCAAGCAGCACACTACTGTTGCTGTATTCAAACATTAAGAGGTTGTTTTCCCTATTCACCCACATTAACTTACATTTTTATACATTTAAATCCAGCTGTCATGCATCACAACAACCAAAGATTTAGTCTAAGTCATGTTGTGTATCCCTACAGTCAGTCAATGATGACACCTTCCTGTACACCACAGTACTGTCAGCAAACAGCCACAGATTGTTGCTCACCCTGCTTGCCAGATCATTTATTTCTATAGAAAATAAATCTTGGGAATTCCTGATGATACCCTTGTCTTTGACAAACACTCACTGTCAAGGACAACACACTGGGTTCTGTTTCTTAAGAAGTCTTCAGTACATTTACATGTCTGGGAACCTATTCAGTATGCTCATACCTTCGTTAACAGTTTGCACCAGAACACTGCCTCAAACACTTTTCAGAAATCTAGTAATATGGAATCTGCCTGTTGCTTTTCATCCATAATCCAAAGGATGTTATGTGAGAAAAGGACGCGATGTATTTCATATGACACTTTCTAAAACCATGCTGATTCATGGACAGAAGCTTTTCAGTCTCAAGGAAATTTATTATATTGAACTGAGAATACATTCAAGAACTGTACAGCTAATTGACATTAAGGATATTGGTCTGTAATTCTGCAGGTCTGTTCTCTTACCATTCCCACAGACAGTAGTCACCTACAATTTTTTCCAACCATCTGGGACTTTGTGCTTGGCAAGAGATTTGAGGTTTTCAATAAATACTAGCTAAGTAACAGGCTGATGCTGTAGAGTGCTCTTTGTGAAACAGAATTGGGATTCCATGTGGACATCGCAACTTATTTGTTTTAAACTCTTTCACTTGTTTCCCTATGCCAGTGATGTCTAGTACTATGTTCTCCATACAGAAGTCTGTGCAGTCGTTCAACAATAGTATGTTTGTATGATTCTTCAGTGGAAATAATTTCTCAAATGTAAAATTAAAATTTCGGCTTCCTTTTCCTGTCTTCTGCTGTCACATCAGATGTTACTGGCTAGAGGTCTTAGAAGCACTTAGTGATTTTATGTTGGTTCTTGGCTCCATCCTTTAGCTTCTTGTAATATGTTCCATAAGTCTAAAATAACAGTAATTTTTCCATTGTCATTTGTCTTCCATTTTCCAAAATAATGAAGCTCCATGAAGACAGATATCTTTGTATGTCTTGTATACACTCAATTTTATTTATTTGTGTGTTTTGTGGTCCATAGGTCCATGTTGTGATTAAATTACATGACATGGAACAAGTCAGTTTTACAAAGTTGTTGTGGTTGTTACAGTGTAACATCTTATGGGATCAAATGAATAGTATGAACCAGTTGCTTACTTAGATATGTACATATTATGCAGGTACTTATAGAAAAATTAAATACATACCAGGGAGATACACTCCACTTAATAATACATTTTTATACATTATTTCATTATACAAGAATTTAAGTTATCACAAATGTTGTAGCTGCTGTCTCACCATTAATGAATATATAGATAGTGCAGACAGAGAAATCGCTTACATGTCCTTTAGTCCAAAAATAAACAGAACTATTTCTGTTAAATTAGCCAATCGAGTTTTGAGCATCAGTCACCGAATCTGTCAATATATCACTTTCACAGTACTAGAAATTTTTAACATATTTATTTAGTACTTATTATTAGTAATTTGTTGTCTTGTCATGAATATGATATGTGATGCAATGAATACAATCCAGTATACTGGTAGGTTAATACACGTGAATGCACTCGTGGTACTTTCTTATGGCTGTATCTACTAGGATAATATTCATTCAGCAGAAGTATGCAGTAATGATATTCTGTAATGTCAATAAGTGAACATTTGCAGAATTCTCTTCCAGGTACCTTCTTTTTCTTATACTCACAGGCCAAAACATTTACTTAGTAATGGTGTTTGTGATTTTAATAACCACACCAATGGCTCATATTGATTGTGGCTCAGGGGCACTGCAGATCATAGTTTACATTTGCCATCAGGGACATGTGCAGCATGTCATATGGGCCAAGTCACAGACAGCAATTGGGCTATCCAGGCACCACGATTTCAGTCTAGTACAGTCTATTCCTGAGCTACTGTCAAAGATGTTGTTCTGCATGTTGGATTTTTAAATTGCATTGTATCTGGACTTTCTTGTTCTTATTGTTGGTTTTCATTCAGTAGCCTGTTAACAGTGAACTTGGTGTTGTTTATGGATTATGTTTTTGTATCCAGAGCCAACAGATATGTGGTAATAAGGTCTCACTCTCACCTTCTCATATTTTTGGTGACACATTCACAACCAGTCCCAGCATTATGTATCCCAAGTTTCTAGAACTTTGGAAGCAACAGCTCCCACAACAATAGCAACAGTTTGCAACTCAAGAAGGATGACACCAGCAACAACTGTCACTGCAGCAGCACAACAGCAGCAGTACAGTGCTCAACAGCAGCCATAGCAAGAACAGCGTATTGCTCTCCTGAAGTTTGTGTCACAGCAGAAAAAACAATGTCAGTCAGTGCTCACGGCTTTGCCCCCACCACCATTGCTGGTTTTGATGAGTCTTTGGAGAGCTGGAAAATTTATCAACATCATTTTGAACTCTACTCTTTTGCTTATGGCGGTTTTTCTAGGCAGCCAAGTGCATGGTTTGTCTTCTAGCAGTCATTTATATGAAGTGGTGCAAAAATTGCAGTCATTCTCAGGCAGTAATGCTTGGTTGTTTAGTGATTTATGTACTCTGTTAACTGAATAATGCAGTCATCAGACACACCTTGTTGAGGCTAGGCTCCAATTTAACCATTGTCAATAAACAATATGGACAGTTTTACACAACAGGGGCTGCCGACTTGCAGAGTCTTGTACGCTAAAGCAATTTCATGTGGCAGAATTGTAACATTTTGTAAGCAGAATCATTGATTCAGGATGAAATTGTGTGCCTTGCCCCTGAGAATGAGTTTACAACTGAAGAATTGGCTACATCTCATCCTAGTCCTGGTGAAGTTCTTAAAATTGCTAAATCTTTTGAGGCTGCTTCTGAAGCTCAGCATGTTTCCATGAAATTCAAGTGTCGATAGTAGTTCATCACTGCCACAAGTAGCAGTCAGCTGATGACTCCACCTCATCATCTTCTTCTTCCGCCATCCAGTTTCGCCCAAGTTCACGGGCATTCAGATCTCATCAGAGACTTAAGTATGTAAATCATTCTGTCCCCCCTCAGCACTGTTGTTATGCATAATGCTGATGGTGAGTCTGAACTGCCTTCCTGCCTCATTGTTGTGATGTGTTTCATGCAAGCTGAGGAAACTCAGTCCTACACTGCCTCTGGCAACTGGCATTCCAGTAATAGCTACCCACTCCACAGATTGGACTGTTGGGCCTGTGGCAAGTGGGGTCACCTCGCAGCTGTTTATTAACTATAAGCCTGCCATCCATACACTCAGGTGCAGCACAGTGACAGCACATCAGTCCACACCACCATGCCATCATGGCTGCAGAGCTGGAGGCACCCCTTGCACTGTGGAAGCTTATGTTGGACCTGACTTTCTGGCCATTCTGCTGTGAAGTTCCAGCTGGACACCAGCAATGCCACATCATTAATCAGTGAGAACATGTATCAATGGCTTGGCTCATCTTCATTGGAAAGACCCTGGTGCAAGGTTATGTCCTTTTGCTATAAGTCCATTTCACTTCAAGAGACCTGTCACTGAAAGCTAAGTACAAAAATTTCAGATGTGTATTGACCATCTTAGTTGTACACTCCCCTATTGCTGCTTACATTTTTGGCTTGGACACCTTTACTAGTTTTGGTTTCAAAGTTGTAAATCACATCCGTTAGTGTTCAAAACAGTGCCCTTTGACATTGACACTCTGTGAAATTGGTAAAAGGAGAATTCTGAACCAGTGCATGTAATTCTACACCTCACATCTCTGTAAAACCTTCAACAATGCTGAAATTTTGTAGAACTTGTGTGCCACCATTTGTGGTGAGAGAGGCTGATCAAGTGGAAATTGCATGACTTCAGGGCCAAGATGTCAGTTCCCCAGCATCAATCAGTCAATAGACAATGCCTATGGTTGTCCTTAAAAAAACCTAAGATCTTTAACATTTATGGTGATTTTAAGTACAATATAAATGCTCTGTCCAATGTTGATCTCTGTCCTGTGCCTCACCTGGAGGACTTGTTTAATAAGTTGGTCAGAGTCCACTGTTAGAAATAACAAACAGTGAGTTCATCAGTCCCATTGGGTTAGGGAGGAAGTCGGTCACACCCTTTAAAATGAACCATCCCGGAATTTGCCTGAAGTGATTTGGGGGAAATCATAGAAAACCTAAATCAGGATTGCCAGACAGGGGTTTGAACCATCATCCTTCTGAATGTGAGTCCAGTGAGCTAACCACTGCGCTGCCTCACTCAGTGTGAATAGCTGATATATGCTGCAGTCAAGATTTTGAAGATGAAGGCTATAGACCATTCAGAACCACCCAACAACTTATGGGACAAAGTCACCATAATTCTGTACTGGGCTACATCCACTGTGAGTGTAAATGGCAGGCCCAGTGTATGTGGCATCAGACATTGTGCCACCTTGAAACCATCCATAAGACACTGAAAAGCACATTGACTTCACAAGTTTGACACCCTTCTTGTACAGCTTATTAAGGGGGTGTGTGATCTGTTCCACTTGAGGGAATAACTCTGCATCGTGTATAATTTTACCCAAGAATGATTGCCACTGATTAATTTACTTTCAATAATAATGTCTTCAGCTGAATGTACTATTTTTTTTGTGACTTGTTCCAGCAATACAGTCATCAATTATCTGCCCCCTAGATAATCCAACATATAGTTTATCATACTATACAAAAAACAACATAATATCTATACTTAGTACTTTAAATGGCGAAATAGTGACAACAATAATTTTCATTACACATTTGCATGACAATCAACACATAATTTATCATACTATACAAAAGTTAACATCATAATATCTGTACTTACTGCTTCAAATACCAATTTTCATTTCATATGTGTGTGTGTTTGAGACCAATACCTTATTAAAACTGAAAAGACATCAACTATATATAGCATCTTCATTGCAACAAATTTGTAATAATTATTGGAACACCAAATAGCCTATATTGTAGGTATATAGGGTTGTTCAACAGCATCTAAAACCTATTAGAGTACAATAACCTTACAAGGAGGACTGCATGCCTCTTGTATCAATCATGAAAAGGAAAGTTGCCACTCACCATATAGCGGAGACGCTGAGTTGCAGATAGGAACAACAAGAAGACATAATTAAAGTTTTCGCCATTAAGGCCATTGTCAACAATAGATAAAACACACACACACAACAGACTGCAGTTGTTGCATTTGCATTTTTGCCTCTTGTATCAGTCATATAAATCCATCAAATGCTTTGATGTACAATGTGTCACTTGCATGTTACAGGATATAAATATATAATAGAACACTTACAGGCATTATGACATTGTCTTTTGTATTGAATGACAAATGATATGTTTACTGTATCTAGGAGCCTGATGATGGTGGATTGTATCAGCAAAACTGGTCACAAAAAAATACTAATACATACAGCTGAGTGTCTTCAATGCTGAGCATTGTTTTTATGTGGGTACTTTCACCTCTTGGGGCCAGATGAGAAATTCAAACACCAGGAAACATTTTGTTTCACTGTGAACCAATGCGTGGTATTCATTACTTATAGTGAGAGCATGTCACAAACATATCTGGATGCAGTCTCATAGATAACAAGAGGCCTGTAATGTAGACTCTTTGGCCCTTACCACATTTTTGCTTCATGGCAGTAAGGTCCAATATTATCTGGAAGTGTATTTATTTAGTGCCTGACAGCTGTAACATGTATGTACAATGATACATGTACTGCAGAGATGGAACAGATGATGGATCCTATTGTGAGCACATATACATGGTTATAATTAGATTTTAAAAATCCGCAGGGTTCTATATTTTCTAGATTCATATCAGTTTTGGCAATGTTGTGATTTTGTAATGGACACACACATTATTTGATATGAATGTGTACAATGTGTAAGTAACCTTATGATTCTACTGTTATTGTACAACATGTTCTTATGTATCAGAGGTCACCAATGATGGACTACATGCATGAATACCAGTCTGACAATTATATATTCTACCTGAAAATCATAGTGTACAGAAAAGTGTATTTTAACAAATACTTACAAACTGCAGAGTATCAAACACACAAGACTTTCTCTTAATGATTTGTATGTATTTTGTTAAAATTTACCTTGACTCACTCTACATCCTTGAAGATTCTCCTTCTTGATGGTGTCTTTTGGACACAATGAATTTATGAAGGAAAGAATATCATTCTGCAGTCACAATACATCAGAAATCTGAAACTATTATTTGTGTGTTGTATATTATTCTCATATTTTAGTTGGGTGAAATATAAAATACCTTGTGGTCTGCAAGGGTGAGCAATAAATTATGGTTAGCAGCAGTGATTGTTCAATTGCACACAATTTTGTTGGGGTAGAAATTCCATTTGTCACCAGATTGATGCTGATTTTTTAAATAATTTTTTCCAACTATATCACATGGTACATAGATTTCAGGGCTTTGAAATAAGTGAAGGTACACATTGGCATATTGTTGCTACTGTGAGAAAAGATGCTACTTCTCCAGTTACACTCAGTCTTTGTAAAAAATAATTGATTACTTAACATTATAGGGGTGCTCTGACAAACGTCAAGGGACAATAGCTGTCTATGGAGGATAGTTTACAGTGGGACTTATGATGTCAGGTAATTTAGTAATTAATGCTCCATTGAAATTGGGATTTTAGAAACTGAATACTAGCTCAGTGGGATACTGATTGTATTTTATTACTTATCTGACAGGGACTTATGAGACCCATGTATGCACTTAGGTAAATAACTTTCAGGAGGGCCTCATAAGATAAAATTTTAATTTAATTTGGAATTTCAGGTACTGGTGGCCCCAGTCATTCATCTTGTATTTGCAAATTCCTTGTTAACCCTTTTGCACGAGAAGAGTTCTGTATGAAATATAGAGATACAACCAGTACCATTCTTTCACACATTATGTTTTATAAACCCCATAATGAGCCTTCAGAGATGTGGAAGAAGTCCAGTTGGATTCAGTTTACTGCCTGATGTATGCCAAGAATTTGTTAAAGTCTTTTTCATTGTGTCTTTAATCTCTGCTTTCTCAAAAATAATAGAGATGTGTATCCATAGGAGGCTGACCACATTCACAGAGGGACATACTCTTCTGATACTGGCAGAACATGGTTTCCAAAAAGAGAGATCTCAGGTCTAACAGAATCTGTTATAAATGCTTTTTGGAGGAATGCATTTTGTAGCAATCAGCTGTATACATTTGACTTTATTCTTCACCAGTTTTGGTCTTTACAACCACCACCACACATTCTAATTTGTACAGCTGATATCTATAAAAATGTGTTCTTCAAATATTTAACAGCTGTAGCAAGTTACCCATACAAAGTAATGTTGTACATTGGTGTCCAAAATTAAAGTGACAAACTGCTACTTTCTCTTCCTGTGTCTAATTCATCATGTAATCATATGAATTGTCAACAAGATGTCTGTACAATTGTGTTCTGCATGGAAGATGGCATTCTGGTCAATGGACAACCATGCCAACAATGACGTCAGGGCACCTACAAAATGAGGTAGTGTTTTCCGAGTAGCACCACATCCACAATTGTTATGTACGAAGTCACAGATGCTACAGTATGGCGCAGAGAAGGTGGCTATCAGACTCTCTGTAGTAGAGGGCCATAGAAAGAAAGGAAGCAGGACAGTCAGAAACTGATTTGGCCTGGTGGCTTAATCTGAATTGTTCTGTTGTTTCTTGGATGTGGTGATGTTTTATGGAGACCAAAACTGTACCTGAAGACCAGGGCAGGGCCAATCACATGTTACTTCAAAAGAGAGGACCATTATTTGGCTGTAAGGGTATGACATTACCACCTTACTACTGGACAGCAACTGGCATGTGAGCTCACAGCAGCAATTGGATGTGTTATATCAAGGCAAATGGTGTACAGAAGGCTTCAGCAGAATGGCCTTTATTGTCAGAGACATGCTGTATGTCTACCTCTGATATGTCTTTACAGAAGGGTACATCTAGAGTGAGGTCATCAACATACCACCTGGATGGACAAACATTGGGCCAATGTTGTTTTCACAGATGAGCCGTGATTTAGTCTGGAGAGTGATCCTGAATGGATTCACATCTGGAGGAAACATGGAACATGATTTCAGGACCCAAACATTGTGGAAAGAGACTGAGATGGAGGGAGATCCTTAATGGTGTGTGCAGGAATTACGTTTACCACTTGAACCATTCTTCATGCAATTGTATGAGTGAATCAGCAAGGTTTAACTGCTGTCAGGTATCATGACGAGATCTTGGGAACTCATCTGCAGCTGTTGCAAGGTGCTGTGGCCCCAGATGTTGTACTGATGGACGATAATGCTTGACTTCATAAAGCACAGGTGGTTGATGTTTTCTTGGAAACAAAAGATACTGCATGCATAGCGTGCCTGCTCACTCTCCTGACTTGAATCCCCTAGAGCATGTCTGGGATGACTAGGGAGATGGTTTGCAACATGTCAGAATCCACCAACCACTCTCCAAGACTCTGAACAGCTCTGCAGGAAGAATTGGCATTACTGCCTCAACATGAAACTAATGACATCATTCACAGGATGCCCCATCATTGTCAGGCCTGTATTTCTGCCAGAGGTAGTCACACCCCATACTCAGCACGTTAACCAGTTGTTGGAATGTGTGTACTAATCCAGTAAGTTAGGGAAAACGAAGAACATTTTATCTATCTTTATGTGTGTTGCAATCGTTTGCATTTTCTATTCTTTACATTGTTTAAACTTTACACTGTTTTGTGGCAAAATAAATGCAACCTTGCAAAATTTGGTTTTGTTGCTTTAATTTTGGACACCAGTGTAGATGCATTACACAAAAGAGACTCTGTATCTGCCATGTTTCTGGATTTGTCTAAAGCTTTGACATAATCACCCATACATCACTGTTGATAAACTTGAAAGCTGTAGCATATGTGGACATGCAGTGCAATGGATAAAATCGTATATCAGTAACAGAAAGCAGTATGTGAGTAAAGAATCTGGGATTAGATCTGAAATCAGGGATATTAAGTATGGAATACTTCAATGATCTGTACTTTGTTCAATGTTTTATAAGCAATATCAAAGTCAGTGAGAGGGATCAAAATGTATTGTATGCTGTAGCATGACATTAGTAAATGTAGAAAAAAAATCTGGAAACATTGGAAAGAAGCACATTTATGTCAACAAATAGCACATTACAGTGGCTCATACAGAATGTCTTGTTATAAATCTAAAAAAGACAATGCTCATGACGTTCAACAGCAAAGAAAAGGAAGATCACATAGATATATTCATAGGTAAAACAAACCTGGAAGCAGTAATATATCTTAGCATTGCAAAGAAATGATCTATTAGGTGCACCTTGAGTAAAAAACAAACTGTCGCATGCAGAACTGCTGCCCGTAATGTAAAAATATTGACATTTCTATCCATGTAAACATACAGAACAACAATTTCATTCATAAAAGGCTGTACATTACTAAAAAAAATGCAGATGTTCATCCTTTTTAATGCATTCATTTTAATGTATAAAATGTATTACTATAGCTGTAAATATGTCTATAAATCACTTTCAGAAATATACTTATAACTTGACTTGTCAAATGTCTTATACAAAAGATGCTTTTGTAAACAATAGGACCAACAAAAACAATAGGCTTGCAATACAAAGATGCAGGAAATAAAAACCATATGAGAATTATACCACACAGATGGAGAGCTGCCGAAAATGATCCTTGATACTCAGGTATACTACTGGTAAAGAATCTTCCTAAGAGTCTACAGGACAACATGATTGGAAAAAAAAATTCCAGAAACTACAGAAGGGTTGAAACTTCCTGGAAGATTAAAACTGTGTGCCGGACCAAGACTCGAACTTTGGACCTTTGTCTTTCGCGGGCAAGTGCTCTACCATCTGAGCTACCCGAGCACGACTCACGACCCGTCCTCACAGCTTTACTTCTGCCAGTATCTCGTCTCCTACCTTCCAAACTTTACAGAAGCTCTCCTGCGAACCTAGCAGTTCTAAATCCAGCACAAATTATCAGTTTGTCCTGCATGAATTTGTAATTACTCACTTTACCTTACTGCAAAATATGGATCAGTGGTAACAGCTCAAAATACTTAATTCAACTACCAAGATGTAAAAGAGATACACAAATACATTTTATTGGCACAGAGTCATAAACCACATAAAACACATACACTATCATGCACATTGACTTCTTGCTCTATCATATGAGACAAATGGTAAGTCGATACAAATCATCCACTGAGCATTTGAATAATAGTGCCTCAAATAGCTTTTCTCAGTGGTTTATTTCTAAAGCCAACTTTATTCATGAAGTAGATGTAAGCCCCATAAGAAATGATTTCTCTCTCCCTGACAGACAAATGGGAGCAATAAAGCAACCTCATCAATGAGGATTTACTGTCAAATGAAATAACAGTTTTGCAGAATGATGAGTGTTGTGCCACTTACACTATTCAGAGAGAATTTAAGGGATTGAAAATGGGAAGGCATTCATTGTGGACATGGATTAGATACAAAATTTAATTCTTTCTTAAATATATTTTTACATCACTATGTACCAGGTTTTCCTTTACAATAGATCAGGAAAAATAACATTGAAAGCCAAGAGAAGAGTGGCTAACATCCTGGGACAGAGTATTTTGTTTGAGGTAGAGAGTGCTGCATTTAATGCAGAATGGCAATGTAACCAGTACTGCAAAATTCAGTAGCATGTTAAGAAAGAGACAAAAACCACCCATTATGTACAAAATATTCAAAGTTACAAGAGCAAAGCAGACACAGTTTAGAGCATTATTTACAAGGAACAAACAAAATCAGTTAGGCAAATAATGTTCAATTCAATGATAACAGTATCAGCGTGACAGAGGATATTGGTTTGAATCATTGGCAACTAAATTCAATGAATTCTTCCTAACAGTAGAAGAAAGCACAGGGCCAAAAATGGATCATTATAAACATGCCTAATAGGCTTATTTAGATAGGCATTACACACTCCACCATTAGACATCAGCTCTGCAAAATCATCTGTCAGAAATATCACCAAAACCATTAGGTCACTGTTCTGGTATTTCAACCAGGGTACTGCAATCTTGTGCTGACTTGGTAGTGCACATGCTGAGTAACCTTGCTATTCCATCAATGAGCGACGATTTATTTCCTGAAAGACTGAAGTACATGATAGTAACAAGTAAGTGGTGATAAGCTATGGTGACCCCTTGAGAATACTGACCCAGCTTCCTGAGAATAATGTTTTTATTCTTATTTATATTCCTTTTTCCATGCTTTTACACATTTCATATTCTTACGAAGGTATAGCACATGTTATATCTATATTTAATACATAACATATTTAGCTATGAAGTTTAATATGTACATAATATATATAGCTTACAGTTTTCAGTCAATATGGACATTTATTATCAAGAAATTTTTTTAATTTTGTTTTCATTGAATCCCCAGTACATCCTCTTATTGTGTTTGATAATTTGTTGTACGACATTAAACCACTTATATATGGACTGCAGTGTCTGTTTACTTTTAATTTTTTCTGTATCTATAATAACTGTTCTTATTTTGTGTTGTGACTATGTTGTTGTTGTTGTGGTCTTCAGTCCTGAGACTGGTTTGATGCAGCTCTCCATGCTACTCTATCCTGTGCAAGCTTCTTCATCTCCCAGTATCTACTGCAACCTACATCCTTCTGAATCTGCTTAGTGTATTCATCTCTTGGTCTCCCTCTACGATTTTTACCCTCCACACTGCCCTCCAATGCTAAATTTGTGATCCCTTGATGCCTCAAAACATGTCCTACCAACCGATCCCTTCTTCTAGTCAAGTTGTGCCACAAACTTCTCTTCTCCCCAATCCTATTCAATACCTCCTCATTAGTTACGTGATCTACCCACCTTATCTTCAGCATTCTTCTGTAGCACCACATTTCGAAAGCTTCTATTCTCTTCTTGTCCAAACTAGTTATCGTCCATGTTTCACTTCCATACATGGCTACACTCCATACAAATACTTTCAGAAATGACTTCCTGACACTTAAATCTATACTCGATGTTAACAAATTCCTCTTCTTGAGAAACGCTTTCCTTGCCATTGCCAGTCTACATTTTATATCCTCTCTACTTCGACCATCATCAGTTATTTTACTCCCTAAATAGCAAAACTCCTTTACTACTTTAAGTGTCTCATTTCCTAATCTAATTCCCTCAGCATCACCCGACTTAATTTGACTACATTCCATTATCCTCAGTTTGCTTTTGTTGATGTTCATCTTATATCCTCCTTTCAAGACACTGTCCATTCCGTTCAACTGCTCTTCCAAGTCCTTTGCTGTCTCTGACAGAATTACAATGTCATCAGCAAACCTCAAAGTTTTTACTTCTTCCCCATGAATTTTAATACCTACTCCGAATTTTTCTTTTGTTTCCTTTACTGCTTGCTCAATATACAGATTGAATAACATCGGGGAGAGGCTACAACCCTGTCTTACTCCTTTCCCAACCACTGCTTCCCTTTCATGCCCCTCGACTCTTATAACTGCCATCTGGTTTCTGTACAAATTGTAAATAGCCTTTCGCTCCCTGTATTTTACCCCTGCCACCTTCAGAATTTGAAAGAGAGTATTCCAGTTAACATTGTCAAAAGCTTTCTCTAAGTCTACAAATGCTAGAAACGTAGGTTTGCCTTTTCTTAATCTTTCGTCTAAGATAAGTCGTAAGGTCAGTATTGCGTCACGTGTTCCAACATTTCTACGGAATCCAAACTGATCTTCCCCGAGGTCGGCTTCTACCAGTTTTTCCATTCGTCTGTAAAGAATTCGCGTTAGTATTTTGCAGCTGTGACTTATTAAACTGATAGTTCGGTAATTTTCACATCTGTCAACACCTGCTTTCTTTGGGATTGGAATTATTATATTCTTCTTGAAGTCTGAGGGTATTTCACCTGTTTCATACATCTTGCTCACCAGATGGTAGAGTTTTGTCATGACTGGCTCTCCCGAGGCCATCAGTAGTTCAAGTGGAATGTTGTCTACTCCCGGGGCCTTGTTTTGACTCAGGTCTTTCAGTGCTCTGTCAAACTCTTCACGCAGTATCTTATCTCCCATTTCATCTTCATCTACATCCTCTTCCATTTCCATAATATTGTCCTCAAGTATATCGCCCTTGTATAAACCCTCTATATACTCCTTCCACCTTTCTGCCTTCCCTTCTTTGCTTAGAACTGGGTTGCCATCTGAGCTCTTGATATTCATACAAGTGGTTCTCTTCTCTCCAAAGGTCTCTTTAATTTTCCTGTAGGCAGTATGTATCTTACCCCTAGTGAGACAAGCCTCTACATCCTTACATTTGTCCTCTAGCCATCCCTGCTTAGCCATTTTGCACTTCCTGTCGATATCATTTTTGAGACATTTGTATTCCTTTTTGCCCGCTTCATTTACTGCATTTTTATATTTTCTCCTTTCATCAATTAAATTCAATATTTCTTCTGTTACCCAAGGATTTCTATTAGCCCTCGTCTTTTTACCTACTTGATCCTCTGCTGCCTTCACTACTTCATCCCTCAGAGCTACCCATTCTTCTTCCACTGTAGTTCTTTCCTCCATTCCTGTCAATTGTTCCCTTATGCTCTCCCTGAAACTCTGTACAACCTCTGGTTCTTTCAGTTTATCCAGGTCCCATCTCCTTAAATTCCCACCTTTTTGCAGTTTCTTCAATTTCAATCTGCAGTTCATAACCAATAGATTGTGGTCAGAATCCACGTCTGCCCCAGGAAATGTCTTACAATTTAAAACCTGGTTCCTAAATCTCTGTCTTACCATTATATAATCTATCTGATACCTTTTAGTATCTCCAGGATTCTTCCAGGTATACAACCTTCTTTTATGATTCTTGAACCAAGTGTTGGCTATGATTAATTTATGCTCTGTGCAAAATTCTACAAGGCGGCTTCCTCTTTCATTCCTTCCCCCCAATCCATATTCACCTACTATGTTTCCTTCTCTCCCTTTTCTTACTGACGAATTCCAGTCACCCGTGACTATTAAATTTTCGTCTCCCTTCACTACCTGAATAATTTCTTTTATCTCGTCATACATTTCATCTATTTCTTCATCATCCGCAGAGGTAGTTGGCATATAAACTTGTACTACTGTAGTAGGCATGGGCTTTGTGTCTATCTTGGCCACAATCATGCGTTCACTATGCTGTTTGTAGTAGCTAACCCGCACTCCTATTTTTTTATTCATTATTAAACCTACTCCTGCATTACCCCTATTTGATTTTGTATTTATAACCCTGTAATCACCTGACCAAAAGTCTTGTTCCTCCTGCCACCGAACTTCACTAATTCCCACTATATCTAACTTTAACCTTTCCATTTCCCTTTTTAAATTTTCTAACCTACCTGCCCGATTAAGGGATCTGACATTCCACGCTCCGAACCGTAGAACGCCAGTTTTCTTTCTCCTGATAACGACGTCCTCCTGAGTAGTCCCCGCCCGGAGATCCGAATGGGGGACTATTTTACCTCCGGAATATTTTACCCAAGAGGACGCCATCATCATTTAATCATACAGTAGAGCTGCATGTCCTCGGGAAAAATTACGGCTGTAGCTTCCCCTTGCTTTCAGCCGTTCGCAGTACCAGCACAGCAAGGCCGTTTTGGTTAATGTTACAAGGCCAGATCAGTCAATCATCCAGACTGTTGCCCCTGCAACTACTGAAAAGGCTGCTGCCCCTCTTCAGGAACCACATGTTTGTCTGGCCTCTCAACAGATACCCCTCCGTTGTGGTTGCACCTACGGTACGGCCATCTGTATCGCTGAGGCACGCAAGCCTCCCCACCAACGGCAAGGTCCATGGTTCATGGGGGGGTGTGACTATGTACATCACAGCATTTGGGTGCGTTATCCTGATGGCTTACAAACAAGTGACGAGTTTATATCTACATTCTATCTATGTATATTGAGTGTACAGTGAGATATTTATTTTTTTCTAAGGGCACCACAACAGATTTCTCTGTATTCCACACCATGTATCAGCCAAACAGCCCTCTTTTGTAACACCAGTATTCTGTTCAAGTGGACGTCTGTGACACACCCAACAGCTCTATCTCACAACTTATGAGTGGAAAAATTTTCCCATAGTATACTGTTTTTAGTGTTTTATTACATACAGTTTTGGACAATGATTAAGCAAATACAGTGCACTGCTTAATTTTGTTCATACATGGTTAACATGGTTTTCCCACCAAAGATTGCCATCAGAGTGCGGAGCAAGAAATTTACAGTGTTCATTGTCCACAAATATTGCATACACATCTTGATATGAGTTACCTGGTTTGAACTCCAGTAACTATGGTTTTGTGGTACTTACGTTTAGGCCTTGGTTACTGAAATATTTACTTCCCTCAGATATCCCATGTGCTGAAAAATATGTTATATCCTAATCATTGTCACCATAAAACATTAGAGACATGTCATCAGTATAAGTGATTATATGGGAATTAGAAAGATGAGTAATATCATTTACATATACAAAAATGGAAATTGTCCTAATATTGACCCCTGTGGCACAACCTGCATTACTATTTCACAAAAAACTGCATGTTGATTTTCCTGATCTCATTTTTATAATTCGTTTGCACATTTTTATGGTTTTTAGGCAAATATATAGGAATCCAAAAGATATGTGTGTGATATTGTACGCCCTCAGTTTATGTAAGAGAAGTTTGTGGTTGACCAAGTCAATAGCCTTTGTGATATCTAAAAATATGCATACAGTACATTTTCCTTCATCTAGATAACAACAGACTTACTGTTGTGGTGTTGTGATCTTTTTGAAATCCATATTGGGTTTCTTCAAGGAGATAATTTTCAGTGAAAAAAGGCACTAAGCCTACATCACTGACCAAAAAATCTCACTAAATATAGGAATAAAAGATATTGGTCTGTAATTTGATGCTTCCTCCTTTGATCCTTTTTTATGTATTGGTCCGACAATATTCCTTTTCAATGCAACAGGAAACAAACCTTCTATGATGCTACAATTGATGAGATTTGTAAGTGGTTTGACCACAACATTTGTGCATTTTTAATTACGTGCTAGAAAGATCATTTCAACCACTTCAGCGTTTCCTTTACAGCTGTAGGATGATTTTGCTTATCTCATGTTCTTTTACTCCTCAGATTCAAAGTCCTTATCTTTTGCGTAGCAGTGTATTGGAATCTTGTCTGGATTTGTGTGTGGAATTATGGTGCCAGTTTGTTAAGGACATTACAAACAGTTTGTGTGTTTGCCTTCACTTCTGATATTTAATGCTTCCCCTTCTGGGTTCATACATGTGCTATTGCTTTACTGTGGACTTGTTTTCTAAGATTTAGGAGTTTTAATTTGAAACTTTGTTAGCACAGCTATATTTTTCTTCTGGTAGAACTAAACGAGGAAATTATCCTGTCGGTATTTTCTGCAATCTTGCCAATCACATTTTTTAAATGGGGAAACTAAGATTGTAATGCATTAACACCATTTCCCCTGCCATGGATAGCCTTATCTTAACAATAGAAACCAGTATCATGTTAGCAAAGGATAGGCCTATAACAGAAATGAGGGTAAATTCATAATGGGGAAACAATAAATATTATGCCCTGCAAGGTTCAGTGCCTGGAGTGCTCCTGTTTTTGCCCTATATAAATCAATCACCTGAGACATTAGAGGACTCTTGAAAAACTAATGTTTTCTGATCACACTAGCATACTGACAATGGATTCAAATATGTCCATAATAGGCTCAACCAGAAGAATAAAGGAACTGGGCCACAATGGGTTCACAGCAAATAGTTTAACCCTCAGTCTTACAAAGACTTATGTTATCCATATTCCAATCACATCAGAATGACTTATTAATGCCAAAACTAGTGGTTAATGGGTGTACACTGGATGAGGCTCCATGTGTGATTTTTCTAGTCAGGAAGATGGGTACTATAAACTCAGATGGCATCAGCTTGAAAGTAAGTTAACTACAAAGCTTTGTTCTGCCTGCTTTACTGTTAAAAATCTTTCTCACTGTGTAGTCCTGCAGATGACATTACTAGAAAACTTAGTACCTTTACTCTCAGTGCTGCCTTGGCTTTGTCTTCTGGAGCAATGTAGCCAAGGTAAATGAAGTATTGATTCTACAGAAGTGTGCAATGCACATATTGTGTAAGGTTGTGAACTGAACATGTTGTAGAAGCCCCTTCATGGACCCAGAGATTCTTACACTTACCTGTCTATACATATGTTATGAACTGTGTTTGTAATTAATAATAACAATGAAGAATGAACATCAGAATTCACAACCATAATGCAAGAAGTAAAAATAATTGTATGATTAATATCCATAAAGACTATGCTCTTCTATGTAGTGTTCAGAACAGAGTTTTATGTTCTGATGCAATAATCTATAACATGTTAATGACAGACATGAGGCAGGAAATTGAAAATCCCAAAACATTAAGAAACAACAACAGAAACAGAAATGTATTGCAACTCCAAAATAATTTATTATATAAATATAACACCAAAAAGTAAGATAACTTGGATCATCTGACAGAAGCTTGTGATTTAGACTAAAAATCAAAGTAAATGAGTACCTCTTTAGTGACTAATTATACAAATTATGAGAACGTTTGGACTCAGGTATGTAAATTCCACATAATACTAATAATATTATGAGAAGGAAAGTTGCTACTCACCATATAGCAGAGATACTGAGTTGCAGATAGGCACAACAAAAACACTCTGCCTATCTGTGACTCAGCATCTCCACTATATGGTGAGTAGCAACTTTTCGTCTCATAATATTGTTACATTCCATCCTGAATTTCCTTCATAATACTAATATTTATATTAGTAATTAATAATTAGTCAGCATCTTCAACCCATTTCATGTAGTCTCCCAACCTTCATCAAAGACACCAACCACTTTCTCGAACGCCTGGAATCCTTACCCAATCTGTTACCCCCAGAAACCATCCTTGTAACTATTGGTGCGACTTCCCTATACACAAATATCCCGCACATCCAGGGCCGCACTGCGATGGAGCACTTCCTTTCATGACGATCATCTGCCACCCTACCTAAAACCCCTTTCCTTAATACCTTATCCAGCTTCATCCTAATAATGAAATTAAATTATACATGGGCAACGAATTGGTAAAGAAAGAGTCTAGTGTAAAATTCCTTGGCATAACAATCCAAAGCAACCTGAAATGGGACACACATATTGACTCCCTAGCATCTAAGTTGTCAAAAAATGTGTTTGCAATCAGTACTATTAGCAAGTTCTGTAGAGACACCGTAGTCCTAAAGACTACATACCATGCTCTTTTCTCCTCTCACTTGAACTACGGTATTGAAATTTGGGGGGCAACAACCAAAGCTAATCTAGATAAGCTACTCATTCTTCAAAAAAGGGGTGTGAGAATAATCTGTGGAGTGAAATATAGGGAATCTTGTCGCAACTTGTTTCCAAAAACAGAGGTGTTAACTGTTATAAACACACACATTCTAAAAGCCATATTGCTTGTGATAAGACTGCACCCAAACACTTATTCAGATTTCCATCAGTACAATACTAGAAATAAAGAAAGATTTTACATTGGCAGCCAGAGAACAGCACTTTACGAAAAGGGGCCTCAGTATGCAGGTATAAAATTAGCTAATGCACTGCCTAGTGCAGTCATGGCTCTTCCTACAATTAAACTGAAACATCAGCTTAAGAAATTTTTAGTAAAACCCCCTTTCTACACATTAGAAGAGTATGATACTTATATGAAGAACAACAAATGCTTTGTGAAATAATGTGAACAGAAATCAGTTACCTTATTGTAATTTTGTTGTAAATTAATGATGAATTCAGAAGAATGTGTCTTGTGTATTGTACAAATAACTTTAATCATTACTGTTTCTTTGTACATGTGCAGTGTACCATTCGATGTTGAATAAAGCTATTATTATTATTATTATTATTATTGACTTTTTTTTTTCTCAGACTTAAGTCTGGTTAAAAATGGAACGTGACGCGGACCTCGGTCAAGCGTGACTTCCTTGTAACTGTATGGTATATGTTATATTGCATTTAGGAACTTTCAGGTAATTGAACATGTATCAATAATTACAGATTTTTGTAGTTGTATATATATGTTTGGATGTAGCTGTATTGCATTGATGTACTGGTGGATATTGTGAGGTATGACTCCTGTAGTTGATAGTATAATTGGGATAATGTCGACTTTATCCTGATGCCACATGTCCTTGACTTCCTCAGTCAGTTGGATGTATTTTTCAATTTTTTCTCCTGTTTTCTTCTGTATATTTGTTGTGTTGGGTATGGATATTTCAATTAGTTGTGTTAATTTCTTCTTTTTATTGGTGAGTATGATGTCAGGCTTGTTATGTGGTGTTGTTTTATCTGTTATAATTGTTCTGTTCCAGTATAATTTGTATTCATCATTCTCCAGCACATTTTGTGGTGTGTACTTGTATGTGGGAACGTGTTGTTTTATTAGTTTATGTTTTATGGCAAGTTGTTGATGTATTATTTTTGCTACATTGTCATGTCTTCTGGGGTATTCTGTATTTGCTAGTATTGTACAACCGCTTGCGATGTGATCTACTGTTTCTATTTGTTGTTTGCAAAGTCTGCATTTATCTGTTGTGGTATTGGGATCTTTAATAATATGCTTGCTGTAATATCTGGTGTTTATTGTTTGATCCTGTATTGCGATCACGAATCCTTCCGTCTCACTGTATATATTGCCGTTTCTTAGCCATGTGTTGGATGCGTCTTGATCTATGTGTGGCTGTGTTAGATGATACGGGTGCTTGCCGTGTAGTGTTTTCTTTTTCCAATTTACTTTCTTTCTATCTGTTGATGTTATGTGATCTAAAGGGTTGTAGAAGTGGTTATGAAATTGCAATGGTGTAGCTGATGTATTTATATGAGTGATTGGTTTGTGTATTTTGCTAGTTTCTGCTCGTTCTAGAAAGAATTTTCTTAAATTGTCTACCTGTCCATAATGTAGTTTTTTTATATCTATAAATCCCCTTCCACCTTCCTTTCTGCTTAATGTGAATCTTTCTGTTGCTGAATGTATGTGATGTATTCTATATTTGTGGCATTGTGATCGTGTAAGTGTATTGAGTGCTTCTAGGTCTGTGTCACTCCATTTCACTACTCCAAATGAGTAGGTCAATACTGGTATAGCATAAGTATTTATAGCTTTTGTCTTGTTTCTTGCTGTCAATTCTGTTTTCAGTATTTTTGTTAGTCTTTGTCGATATTTTTCTTTTAGTTCTTCTTTAATATTTGTATGATCTATTCCTATTTTTTGTCTGTATCCTAGGTATTTATAGGCATCTGTTTTTTCCATCGCTTCTATGCAGTCGCTGTGGTTATCCAATATGTAATCTTCTTGTTTAGTGTGTTTGCCCTTGACTATGCTGTTTTTCTTACATTTGTCTGTTCCAAAAGCCATATTTATATCATTGCTGAATACTTCTGTTATCTTTAGTAATTGGTTGAGTTGTTGATTTGTTGCTGCCAGTAGTTTTAGATCATCCATGTATAGCAAATGTGTGATTTTGTGTGGGTATGATCCAGTAATATTGTATCCATAATTTGTATTATTTAGCATGTTGGATAGTGGGTTCAGAGCAAGACAGAACCAGAAAGGACTTAATGAGTCTCCTTGGTATATTCCATGCTTAATCTGTATTGGCTGTGATGTGATGTTATCTGAATTTGTTTGGATATTAAGTGTGGTTTTCCAGTTTTTCATTACTGTGTTTAGAAACTGTATCAATTTAGGATCTACTTTGTATATTTCCAATATCTGTAGTAACCATGAGTGGGGTACACTATCAAAGGCTTTTTGGTAATCAATGTATGCGTAGTGTAGGGACCTTTGTTTAGTTTTCGCTTGATATGTCACCTCTGTATCTATTATCAGTTGCTCTTTACATCCTCGTGCTTCTTTGCAGCAGCCTTTTTGTTCTTCATTTATAATTTTGTTCTGTGTTGTATGTGTCATTAATTTCTGTGTGATGACTGAAGTTAATATTTTGTATATTGTTGGTAGGCATGTTATGGGGCGATATTTAGCTGGGTTTGCTGTGTCTGCTTGATCTTTAGGTTTCAGATAGGTTATGCCATGTGCAAGTGTATCAGGGAATGTGTATGGGTCTGCAATGTAACTGTTAAATAATTTAGTTAGATGTGAATGTGTTGAGGTGAACTTCTTTAGCCAGTAATTTGCTATTTTATCATTTACAGGGGCTTTCCAATTGTGTGTAGAATTAATTGCTCGGGTGACTTCATGTTGCAAAATTATCACTTCAGGCATTTGTGGTATCATCTTGTATGTGTCTGTTTCTGCTTGTATCCACCGTGCATGCCTGTTATGTTGTACCCGGTTTGACCATATGCTGCTCCAGAAGTGTTCCATGTCTGTTATGTTTGGTGGATTGTCTATTTTAATGTGTGTGTTATCCATTATTTGGTAAAATCTCTTTTGGTTTGTGTTGAATGTTTGGTTTTGTTTCCTTCTATTTTCACTTTTTTTGTATCTTCTAAGTCGTTTGGCCAATGCTTGCAATTTCTGCTTTTTTTCATCTAATTGCTCTATTGCTTCTTGTTGTGAGATTTTACCTAACCTTTTTCGTTTTTTGTCTGATATTTCATTTCTTATAAATTGTGTTAGCTGTCCGATGTCTTTTCTCAGTTTTTCTATTCTGATCTGTAGCCTGTGTTGCCATGCTGGTTTTGTGGGTTTCTTCTGTGTGTTGGTTTGTTCTGATCTCTGCCTAGTGTGTATATTTAGTGTAGTGAGTGCTCCTATATAAACCAGTAGTTGTAACTCTTCCATAGTTGTGTTTTCATTTATTTTGTTGTGTATGATTGTGTTGATAGTTTTTATTGTTGTTTCGACTTGTGGGTTATTTGGCGGTCTATGCAGGAATGGTCTAATGTCTGTATTTGTGTCTTTGTATTCTATATATGTCAGCTGAAATTTCTCTTCTATGTCTAACACATGTGTCTCTTCGTGTTCTATTTGTGCTTGTTCTGGTGGCTGTCTTAAGATTTCGTTTTCCTCTGATTGTTTAATTGATGCGTGTTGGTCTTTGTTTGTTTGCTCTGGGATGTTTGAGTCCATTACTGTATTTTCTTCTTCTTCTGATTGCACATTATTTTGTTCCAGTATTTGTTGTACTTGTTGTTTGATGTTTTCTAATTCTGACTGGGGTATCCTGTTATTTTTGATTATTACACGGATCTGATCAGCTAGTCATTGTTCTGTTAAAAATTTTAATTCCGGGTATCTGGTAATAAATGTTGTGTATACTTGTGATCTGTATCCAGTTGTGTTGGTTCCTAGGTTTGTTGCTTGGTAATAACAGAACATGAGGTGTCGATTGACTTCATCTGACCATCTCATCCTCTGTCTTTGTTTTCCTTCTAGGGTGGTTGCAGGAAGCATATCCTGCAAAACACCTCTATTTGGATTTAAATCATTTTCCAGTTGGCTAGCAGTGTCGTTACCATTGTGGGCGGGCATAGGTTTTATTATTATTATTATTATTATTATTATTATTACTCACAACTTCTTCACTCTTGAAGGCCAGACATACCGACAATTAAAGGGAACAGCCATGGGTACCAGGATGGCCCCCTCGTATGCCAACCTATTTATGGGTCGCTTAGAGGAAGCCTTCTTGGTTACCCAGGCCTGCCAACCCAAAGTTTGGTACAGATTTATTGATGACATTTTCATGATCTGGACTCACAGTGAAGAAGAACTCCAGAATTTCCTCTCCAACCTCAACTCCTTTGGTTCCATCAGATTCACCTGGTCCTACTCCAAATCCCATGCCACTTTCCTCGATGTTGACCTCCATCTGTCCAATAGCCAGCTTCACACATCCGTCCACATCAAACCCACCAACAAGCAACAGTACCTCCATTATGACACCTGCCACCCATTCCATATGAAATGGTCCCTTCCCTACAGCCTAGGTCTTCATGGCAAACGAATCTGCTCCAGTCCTGAATCCCTGAATCATTACACCAACAACCTAAAAACAGCTTTCGCATCCCGCAGCTACCCTCCCGACCTGGTACAGAAGCAAATAACCAGAGCCACTTCCTCATCACTTCAAACCCAGAACCTCCCACAGAAGAACCCCAAAAGTGCCCCACTTGTGACAGGATACTTTCCGGGACTGGATCAGACTCTGAATGTGTCTCTCCAGCAGGGATACGACTTCCTCAAATCCTGCCCTGAAATGAGATCCATCCTTCATGAAATCCTCCCCACTCCACCAAGAGTGTCTTTCCGCCGTCCACCTAACCTTCGTAACCTCTTGGTTCATCCCTATGAAATCCCCAAACCACCTTCCCTACCCTCTGGCTCCTACCCTTGTAACCACCCCCGGTGTAAAACATGTCCCATGCACCCTCCCACCACCACCTACTCCAGTCCTGTAGCCCGGAAGGTGTAGACGATCAAAGGCAGAGCCACATGTGAAAGCACCCACGTGATTTACCAACTGATCTGCCTACACTGTGAAGCCTTCTATGTGGGAATGACCAGCAAAAAATTGTCCATTCGCATGAACAGACAAAGGCAGACAGTGTTTGTTGGTAATGAGGATCACCCTGTGGCTAAACATGCCTTGGTGCACAGCCAGCACATCTTGGCACAGTGTTACACCATCCAGGTTATCTGGGTACTTCCCACTGACACCAACCTATCAGAACACCGGAGATGAGAACTTGCCCTTCAATATATCCTCTCTTCCCCTTACCCACCAGGCCTCAACCTCCGCTAATTTCAAGTTGCCGCCCCTCGTACATCACTTGTCACTCAACAACAACTTTGCCTCTGTACCGCCGCCTCGACTGACATCTCTGCCCAAATTCTTTGCCTTTACATATGTCTGCTTGTGTCTGTGTATGTGTGGATGGATATGTGTGTGTGTGTGAGTGTATACCTGTCCCTTTTTCCACCTAAGGTAAGTCTTTGTGCTCCTGGGATTGGAATTACTCCTTACTCTCTCCCTTAAAACCCACATCCTTTCATCTTTCCCTCTCCTTCCCTCTTTCCTGATGAAGCAACCATGGGTTGTGAAAGCTTGAAATTTGTGTGTGTGTTTTTTATTGTGTCTTTCTACCAGTGCTTTCTCATTTGGTATGTCACAGCATCTTTGTTTTTTAATATAATATTTATATTAGATAGCTATTGAATTTGTCAGTATGTAGACAGCTGATAATGCTGATTGAAATCTTGTATAAAAACAGCAGCTAAGTGCTGTAGAAGCAGCAGCAATGGCTTCTTTCAGAGCAGCTAATTTGCTCCTTAATACATAAAGTATGCTGATTAGAAACTTTGCGACAGGTTAAAACTGTATGCAAGATCGGTCCTTGAACCTGGGACCATTCTGGATATAAAAAGTAATTTGGAAATAATTCCCTTGATTATCAGTATGAGTACATTATCACTAGTTATACTTTATTACAGCTCACCATGCCTGATTTTGCTTATTAACTGTAACTGACTCATTTCACATCCCTGAAGGTTCATCTTCATAATGGTGTTCATAGAACAAGATGTGTTTGTGAATTAATTAATTAATTGATTAATTGACCAAAAGCTACTGAATAGTAATCGACTCGACTTTTAAACAGATCAGTGTACAGAAGCAGTAAGAATGAATTATACTAAAGAAATAATTGAAACTATAAATTACCAGACTTAGTAGAAATCAATTTAGACCCAATTAAAGCTTTTGGCTTAGTTAGCTATGAAGTCATTTGATACAAATTGGCATCAGTAAAAATTCAAGATGCAGGAAATACATGGTTCAAATTATATCTGTAATACAAAGCATAGATTGTGGAACTCACACTACTCATTCTTCTCATGAAGTCAAATTGATATCTAATACAAATGTAGCTGGACTAGAAATATTATGTGATTGTGAGCAGTGTACTTCACTGTTTCTAACTTACTTGAATGACATATTCATTTATCTTCAATCATTCATGGGGCCCCATCAAGAAGGGAGAACCTTCAGGGATATACATTAAGAAAAAATAACCAACTCATAGAAACTTAAACTGTACACTCTATTAATAATAATCAAGCACTAAGTAGCTAAATAATATTCGTGTTTACACCAGCAAGTTGCTGCTTCCTCACTTACGTTAAATAGATCATGCTTATCTTCTACTGGTAGCTTAATATTCATTTGAATACATTTATATTTTCCAAAGAAACTAGTTACCTATATCTGTGTTAACACACAGTGCATGACTACTTGTAATGCAGATTTACATTATCACTGACACTTGATATTTAGCTAACTATCAAGTCTTGAATCTAGGTAATCAAATAATTTCTAGAAGGATTGGTTGATGGAGTTTTTTTGTTATTTTCTTTCACCAATTTCATGCTTTGTTGAGTGTATTGAATGTCTTTCCACCATAGTAAAAAGTCCACTTTGAGCTCTAGCCGAGAAAGTAAAGTCTGTATGAAAATTATTTTTGTGCCATGTATTGTGGTTGTTCAAACCACAGAGTAGCTTAAATCATACTGTTTGCATCTGACCTTACTCCAATAGTGATGTAAAGAAATTTTTGTGTGAAATTATCTCTTTAGATGAAGTGTACATATTTATCATTGTAATACTGGCAAATACCAGTTCAAATTAGTTTAAAAAATTTGAGATTTGTCTGAATGACTGAAGGTTGTAAATGTGAAAAGGCAGTCAGAATTATGTTACTGCAGCAGGAGGATAATGAATGCAAATATAGATACCAAATTTAAATCTGTTGCATGGTATTGTTAAATTAAATACTTCTTTTGCTGTCTGTCTGACTTTATTGCATGGAATACTTTTCTTATCATGCATGTGGATAGAGCATGTACTAGATCTTTTCCACCACAACCTGTTTAGTTATATTTCATTTTCTCTATGTTCTATGTGTTTTTGTGCACTGCATAAATATTTTCTTTTATTTGTAATATAAATTTTGTATATGGTGTTGTACAAATGCTAGTTGACAAACATTGTATTTGTGACACAGTCTGTCCAGCCATGGCTGGTAAACGACAAAGATATAGTAATAAAGTAATCATTGGAGTAAACTATGCTGATTATCCAGTTCCTTAGCTACTGTAAGTCCTGCAAAAATTGGGGTATGTAAACCATGTCCTTTGCACCTCTCCAAAAGAAAAAATCCATTGTTGTGAGGTCAGGTAAACTGGGGACCACAACATGAACTGCACACCGGCATGACCAATTCAGAGCTATGGCAGAATTTTGTTGAGGTGATTGTGTTCATGCTTATGCCACTGTGGTGGGCTTCATCCTGCTATGAAATGAATCTAGGTACCTCTTCTGTCAGCCTAGGCAACACCTAGAGAGAAAGCGTATCAAGACAAGCTATGTCTTGTAATAGATCTGTATCTTTTGGAATTTTGATTAATTACTGAAGCCTACAATACAACTTGGGTTTTATCCATGTTTACATCTATTTTCAGCTGTAAAGTACATTACTTATTTTTTTGGAAATTTACAAAGTTTATTTTGCACTCTGGTGAAACTCTGGTTTTTATGTGTATTTTACCAATGATATATCGATAAATTCATACATTACCAGATTATACCATGAAAATAACACATAAAACACAACCCCATTATATTCTTGTTTCATAAAATCATTTAATAATTTACTAATTTTTTATACCAATTTAGCAATCAAGCATGTCAAATTGATGACGTAACATAACAAATACAATTCTGAAAATTAAGTAGCTGGTTTTGTCACTTTCATAAATACCTTTTATTTTAGTAATTTATACGTGCCCTGATTTATTTCAGTTGGGACACACACTTTATCAGGCATCAACACTGTTCAGCTGATATTGTTTTCACCAAGTTTTTTTTCCATATTTTTAAATATATTTGAAAATAACATCCCTCTGAAAAAATGTACAGTGAATATTAGTGGTAATTACAAGAAAAGGAAAATGAAGGAATGGTATAAACCACAGTTAGGACAACTGAAAAATACTGTTATGCTGTATTATAGTCTGTACAAAACCAGTAAGTCAGAACTGTATAAAGAACTGTATGCTGAAGCTAAATACAATTATAGAAAGGCAATAAATGAAGCAAAGAAACTGCATAACATAGTAAACATTGAATAATCTAACAATAAATGCCAAAAGGCATGGAGTGTAATAAACTACATTGCACACACTAAACACAAAGAGGAAATTGCCATTACCGCCAGAAGAATTTAATAAATATTGCATTCAATCCAATGAAGAAATTAGTAGCTCAATAAACAAACCCCTGAAAATGCACTTAGTATATGGACAGCTGCTTTGAAAAGCTTCCCCCAAGCACCTTCACTTTCACAGAAGTGAGCCCAAATAATATCCTAAAAATAGTGAAAAATTTCAAACCTTCGGTTAATGTTGATTACTATGATTTGTCATGTAATTTTTTGAAAAATGTTATTGATCGTGTGATTTATACTTTAACTTTTTGTATTAACTAATGCCTAGTTGAAAGTAAGTTCCCAGACGTACTAAAAATTTCTAGAGTTGTGCCCATATATAAAAAAGGGGAAAAGAACTGTCCCACTAGTTACAGACCTATATCGATAACTCCAGTTTTTTCAAAAATTTTAGAAAAATTTATGTATGAGCAAGTTAGTGTCCACTTGGGTAAACTAAATATAATTAGTGATAAACAGTTTGGATTTAGGAAAGGTAAATCCACAATGGATGCAATGGACTCCCTTGTAAAATTAGTCCTAGATGTGTTCGAGGCTAGGGACTATGCCCAGGCTACATTTTGTGACCTTAACAGAACCTTTGACTGTGTAGAGTGTGACACTGTACTGAATAAGCTAGTTTACTATGGTTTTGATGACAACAGTATAAATATACTCAGGTCTTTTCTAGAGAACGGTCAACCAGTTGTGTGCATTGGTAGGGAGAAATCAAATTTGGTTAATGTTAGGCACGAAGTGCCTCAAGGGTCGGTGCTTGGACCTTTACTGTTTATACTAATGATCAATGACTTGCCCTTATTCATAAATTCTCATACAATATTGTATGCTGATAACACAACTTTTCTACATAAAAGCTCAGATCTAGGTACACTGAGAACACTGACCAAAAATACCCTTGCTCCGTCCGCATTATGGTTGAAAGCTAATGGCTTCTTACTAAATAAAAACAAAACCCAGACACTTTACTTTAGCCTCAAAGAGATTCCTAACTACCAAGAATTAGAAACTGTCAAATTTTTAGGTGTTACTGTTGACAATAAATTGACATGGGAAGCACACATTAAAAATATATTGGTTAGGCTTTCAAGAGTTATTTACCTAATTAGAAATTTAAAAAGACATGTTCCCAATGACTATGTGAGATCAGCATATTTTGCCTTCTTCCAAAGCATCATCTCTTATGGAATCTTACTGTGGGATAGTAGCTGTCATGTAAATGGCATTTTACTTTTACAGAAGAAAGTAATAAGAATAATAATGGTTTCTGGTAAAACAGAGCGTTGTAAACCTCTGTTTATTAAATTGCAGTCTTCACTTATTCATCTACAATGTTTTATTGTACATTAGACACAATGTCTCTAATTTTGTGTTGAGAAGTGATATTCATAGCCATAATACTAGAAACAGAACAGTTGTAGACATGCCATATCGTAGATTATCAAAACTGCAGAGCTCCTATCTAGTTCTTGGACTAAGGATGTTCAATAGACTAAGTGCTGACTTTAAAGAACTGCCTGTAAATATTTTTAAAGCTAAATTATATAAGCTACCAGTGAACAATCTGTTTTACACCATTGATGAATTTTTTGAAGATGAAAATACTGTATTCTAATGTGTACCTATTTTATCTAAACCAATTTACATTGATATAGTAGTTTATGTAGAAATATATGCTCTTGACTTTGTCTGCTGTTGTAATCAGCTGAATGACAATAAAATAATAATAATAATAATAATTATTATTATTATTATTATTATAAAGATTTCATATTTGTGAAGAGCACTGAATGCTTTGGTAAAATGTAGTATACCAAAAACAGAAATGGATAAACTGTTAAGCTGACTCATCAGTTGTTCAAGAAGCTTTGAGAACTATTAGCATGGCTTATATTATCATTGCTTGTCATATTTTATGTCAGACTTATTTTGCTATTGAAAAGGCAAACATCCTGTAAAGCTCTTTGGAGATGGTGGTTTTGAGAAATACAATGAAACTGTTCTCAAGTCTTTATATTCAGTCTGAATCTGTGTTTTCTTGTGATATCAAATGGTGATTGTGGTTGTGGGTTGTGTAATCTAGAATGAAAATAAAACCACATATTTTGAAAATATAAATTATTTCTTCATGCCTGTAATAACAACAACCCATGATCTGATTGTTGGTATTGATACAATGCTGACCCATAGAGGTAGTGATGCTGTATATAAGTTAAATAAATACATCTTACAAAATGTGGCGATATCTTTGATGAAATGAATATACATTTCCATTACAGCACTGTGCACTCTTATGAAATGTCACCAGAAGTAAACATATTCTATGTACTTAATTAGGAGAAGATCACTATAAGTGGGTGCTCTCTTTGAGATCATAGACTTTTTTTTGGCTGAGGCACTAATAGTTTACTCATTACTGAGAAATGTCACAAGAATAAATATGTATGATGCTCAAAGTAAAATGCTGTGAAGAAACAAAGATTTTTGATTTCAGATTGAAAAAGAGTTTTTCCCCCAGACAAAACAAGAGTACGTGAAAGCCAAGAAAGAACCAGATGACCTCTAAATGAGACTATGGAAGAAAAAACAAGTGCAAAAAATTTATAAAATTCAGGTGTCGTTAGGGAAAAGTACTTTATAATAGAGTTAGAATGAGTGAACATTAAGAAGCAGGAAGTGAAGCTGCAGGTAGTGGGGGGGTTCTTAGATGTGAGTCAAGTTATTTTTAACGATTTAATTGTGGTGGATGTTGGCAAGAAACTAGACTTAAAAATTATTGATATGTGTGTTATGACAAACAGGAGAGTCAGGCAAAAAGTTAGGAAACAAAGCCTACAACGAACTCAAACAGTGTCTCTTTAAAAACAGAATTACAAGGCATAGTGAAAGAAAATAACTGTCATTTAGCTTAAAAACTGAAAAATGTGGACTGTAGAATGGAAGGAATAGAATCTAACATGAAAACCAACATTGAATGAATAAGCAACAAACTCACTAAAGCAAATAAATCTTTGACAGGATAGTAAATTAAATTAACCGCGAACTCAGTACAGCTGTTAAAGAAGAACATTTAGTTGAGGAAACTAGTGTTGATACAACTCTATCATTCACAATCTTACCCAGTGGACTTGGGGTGGTATTGAAGATGAACATTTAGTTGATGAAACAGGAATTATTCTTGTTGTACAGGAAACCTTTACAGACTCAACCTCACCACCTGTAAGTTTACCTGTAGTGGAACATAAAGAAACTTCAATTTGTACTTACAAGAGAGTGATATTCAGAGTCAAATGTGAATTAAAAGCTGAACCCTTTATTGAAAATGACTGTTGGACCATGAATGACTATTCTTTTGCTTGACTAAACTCCAAAACAATAGGGCATAATGTGTTGTAGATTTTAGTAAAGAATGTGATTTTAGTAATGGTTTAACTAATTTGCAAAATGGAATGTGCAAAAGACATTATTAAATCAGTTTTGTTAGTACCAAGATGCAGTGGCAGAAAACTGAACTAAGAGGAGATTTGGGTATTTATCTCAGAAGTGTGTTGTGCAAGTAATAAACAGAAATGTGGCAAAACTTAGGTTTGCTATTGGAACAGGAAAATGGTACTGAATAGTTGTAGTAAAGCTATCCTCAGGGGGATACAAGTGGTTTTGTGACAGGAGTGTTGGAAGCCCAGGACCCCTACCTCTTTCAGTATTATTTCAGAGATTTAGATTTCCACACTGCATGTTTTCCTCACACTCATCTTTTTATCTTTTTGCTGCTACTTTCCACTATCCATGTGTCTTCTACTGTCTTTGTATAGAAATCATTTAGTTATACGGAGGTATTACGTTCACCTCACAGTACTAGGACATTTACTATGAAAAACATCTTCTGAAACTGAAAATTATCTGGGAACTGGAAACAAATGCGATTTATTGCTCTTTATGTTGAGACACCTTTTGATGATAGTCACAAAACAATATTTTGTGCAGTTTGAATTTTCTTTACTGTGTCTATTATATAAATAAGATGTGTTATGTTCTATTGCCGAAGGTAAAAGATGATGAAATTTTTATATCTTTGCAGAACTTTGATGAATTTGGCTCTTACCTAAGGGAAGTAAGACTGGAAATATTTTACTGGTTCTTGAAAGTATAGTCAGTTGTTATTAGCATGATGAAAATATCTGATGTCTTAGCAAGTGGAAAATGTCAAAGGAAAATGAAACTGTTATATTTTTTGCAGAGTATGTCAATTCTGTTACCATTGAAGTGTTATTATGTGAGAAAAGTGCAATAGAGGAGTATGTTTGTCAGTCCAGAAGAATAATTAGGTAAACAGATGATCATATATACAGTGAGATGCTTTGAGAGATCATCTGAACTGTTATATGTTTCTTGGTCCAAGATATGCGCTAGATTATCATGGATGAGGTATATGAACTCATTCAGAGCATTTTTCTGCTTGGGGGTATGCAATTGAGATTTGTGGTGTTGTGATGGTCTCGTGAAGGGTTTATGATATTCTGTGATTAAAAGAGGTTTATGATATACTGTGATGTATATGGTGATGATGATAATGATGTAGAGATATTGATATGTTAGGAACTTACTGGTTCAAAAAAAAAAAATGGTTCAAATGGCTCTGAGCGCTATGGGACTCAACTGCTGAGGTCATAAGTCCCCTAGAACTTAGAACTACTTAAACCTAACTAACCTAAGGACATCACACACATCCATGCCAAAGGCAGGATTCGAACCTGCGACCGTAGCGGTCTCTCGCCTAGAACCGCACAGCCACTCTGGATGGCAACTTACTGGTTCTCTGTTTTGTAATGTTGTTTACTTTCATTTGTGATGTGTGTTGTATATGATCTTGAAGAATGACTACATGTAATTTATGCCATTTATTGATGACTTCTATGCAATGCGTGAAATGGATATGACATATGTATTTGAATCGAGGCTGTAAAATTTATTGTAATTACACAGTTTTGAAAAGAGATTATTGAAATGATCTGTACAAAATACTAAATATAATGTTGTTGCTGACTATAAATATTTAACACCTGTAGAGTATAATTTGAAACTGTCTGACATACTAAATACTTAGCTAAACATAAATAAAAAGTGGGGGATTATCCAATATTAAACACAATGGGTGAGTGTTCTTCTTTAAAGATATCAAATATCTGGCTGTAATCAACCTGATGGATAAATTTTGCATTGCCTATTATACTGTGAGGATGCATGAAGTAGAAATTAGAAATATTTTTTGCTTTTTTTCTGTATTATTGTATACATTAGAGTCACTTTGTATGGAATGGGAACGTAAGTCAATTTCTCTTTAATGCAAGTTTATTACTGTCAAACCATTACATTCACATCTGCCTCATCTTTTATATTTAAAACTTTTAAATCATGTTAAACTAGTATCTCAGAATTATTTTAACTAATATACTCATATTACAGAAATCTGCTGTTCAAAACTAAATATTATCTGCAGTACAATAATATTTTTTGTGACATTCTGTTAATGCTTCACCCATTTTTTTTGTCAATAAATGCAAAACAAAGATATTTTATACTAGTTGTAAAGGGATAAAAGAGGACGAATGATTTCACTATTCACTACATTTTTATAAAAACATACTTATAAGTCAAAATACAAGGATTTTAAAGAAATGTTACAACATAATACATTGTGGGTTAGAGATGATTTAAAGAAAATTTTTCTTGAGCATAATTTTTTAAAATTTTTAGTCTTGTGTTCATATGTCACATATATAAAACATGTGAAATTTAATAATGATCTTATGCCTCAAATATTTCACATACACACATTTTTTACTACTTTGATTGGTGTATTAAGGTATCTTTATGTAAATACTACATGTAATTTGATTATTTTTATTGTGTAATGACTTATATTCATCTTACTATCTATTTCTAGTTGTCAATTTGTGGGCATTAAACAAATTTCAAGAGTGGAATTCCAAACAAAATTTTCAGGAATAAGGTTTCTTATGCTTCTGTAGGAGAACTACCATAACTGTTCTGTCAAATTTGATTGGCAGTTGCTGTTGGATGCAACTCAGTTTATTTTTACACCATCCTCCTTTTTGTATCCTACTATCTTTTTATTATAGTCATTCTTTCTTTCTTTCTTCTTATACTGATGAATGGTAGTTTTGGCTCAACTCTTGAAGCAGTACAAATTTTGTGTCATTCTTTCCTTGAAATCTATGATAGTGTGCAAAGGTGTCAAAAAATCTTCAATCAAAATCTTATACACTCCTGGAAATTGAAATAAGAACACCGTGAATTCATTGTCCCAGGAAGGGGAAACTTTATTGACACATTCCTGGGGTCAAATACATCACATGATCACACTGACAAAACCACAGGCACATAGACACAGGCAACAGAGCATGCACAATGTCGGCACTAGTACAGTGTATATCCACCTTTCGCAGCAATGCAGGCTGCTATTCTCCCATGGAGACGATCGTAGAGATGCTGGATGTAGTCCTGTGGAACGGCTTGCCATGCCATTTCCACCTGGTGCCTCAGTTGGACCAGCGTTCGTGCTGGACGTGCAGACCGCGTGAGACGACGCTTCATCCAGTCCCAAACAGGCTCAATGGGGGACAGATCCGGAGATCTCGCTGGCCAGGGTAGTTGACTTACACCTTCTAGAGCACGTTGGGTGGCACGGGATACATGCGGACGAGCATTGTCCTGCTGGAACAGCAAGTTCCCTTGCCGGTCTAGGAATGGTAGAACGATGGGTTCGATGACGGTTTGGATGTACCGTGCACTATTCAGTGTCCCCTCGACGATCACCAGTGGTGTACGGCCAGTGTAGGAGATCGCTCCCCACACCATGATGCCGGGTGTTGGCCCTGTGTGCCTCGGTCGTATGCAGTCCTGATTGTGGCGCTCACCTGCACGGCGCCAAACACGCATACGACCATCATTGGCACCAAGGCAGAAGCGACTCTCATCGCTGAAGATGACACGTCTCCATTCGTCCCTCCATTCACGCCTGTCGCGACACCACTGGAGGCGGGCTGCACGATGTTGGGGCGTGAGCGGAAGACGGCCTAACGGTGTGCGGGACCGTAGTCCAGCTTCATGGAGACGGTTGCGAATGGTTCTCGCCGATACCCCAGGAGCAACAGTGTCCCTAATTTGCTGGGAAGTGGCGGTGCGGTCCCCTACGGCACTGCGTAGGATCCTACGGTCTTGGCGTGCATCCGTGCTTCGCTGCGGTCCGGTCCCAGGTCGACGGGCACGTGCACCTTCCGCCGACCACTGGCGACAACATCGATGTACCGTGGAGACCTCACGCCCCACGTGTTGAGCAATTCGGCGGTACGTCCACCCTGCCTCCCGCATGCCCACTATACGCCCTCGCTCAAAGTCCGTCAACTGCACATACGGTTCACGTCCACGCTGTCGCGGCATGCTACCAGTGTTAAAGACTGCGATGGAGCTCCGTATGCCACGGCAAACTGGCTGACACTGACGGCGGCGGTGCACAAATGCTGCGCAGCTAGCGCCATTCGACGGCCAACACCGCGGTTCCTGGTGTGTCCGCTGTGCCGTGCGTGTGATCATTGCTTGTACAGCCCTCTCGCAGTGTCCGGAGCAAGTATGGTGGGTCTGACACACCGGTGTCAATGTGTTCTTTTTTCCATTTCCAGGAGTGTATTTTTCTGTGTTAAAATATGGGGGCTGCTCAAAAAGCATCACTGCACACACCTGTGTTTAATGTGTAACTACCAAAAGTTCCAGTTTTGTACATCTGTTAATTATTGTTCAGTGCTGTATTGAGTAGAACATTGTGTCATACAGTGTGCGAATTTTGAGATGGCAGTGTTAGAGGAGCAACGCATCTACATTAAATTTTGCATTAAACTCGAGAAAACCTTTACAGAGGCACACCAAATGATGCAGGAAGTCTATGGTGATCAGTGCTTAAGCTGTACTCAGTAATATGGATGGATCACATGGTTTAAAAATGGCCAGACAGAAGTTAAAGATGATCCTTGGTCAGGACACCCTTTGATACACACTGACGACATTCATGTCAGGAATGTCAGTGAAACTGTGTGTGCCAATCAGAGACTGTCTGCCCAGGAGATTGGAGAACAATGTAACATTTCAGCTGAATCATGACATGAAATCCTGACAGAGAATCTTGGAATGCATCGTGTTGCTACCAAGTTTATCCCACGGCTCATAAGTCAGAACCAGAAAGATCTTCACCTCACAATCTGTGAAGAGCTTATGGGTCATGCAAAAGAGAATGAGATGTTCCTTAAGAGAATCATAACTGGTGATGAGATGTGGGTCTATGGCTATGCTGTTGAGACCTAGGTTCGACCTTTACAATGCATTGGGAAAGGTTCTCTAAAACCAAAAAAAGCTCATCAGGCCAGGCCAAATGTCAAAGCCATGCTGATAGTTTTCTTTGACGGTGAAGGATTAGTTCATTATGAATTTGTGCCACAGGTCAAACTGTTGATCAATGGTACTCTCGGGATGTGTTGCAACATCTGCAAGAAAATGTGAGAAGGAAATGGCCTGAAATGTGGTGAGACCATTTATGGCTCTTCATCATGATAACACACCCGTACATTCATCCCTGTTGGTGTGTGACTATTACACAAAAATAGGAAATCACTTTGCTGCCTCATCCTCCATACCCTCCAGACCTTTCCCCTGCCAACTTTCCTTTATTTCCAAAGTTGAAAACCCCATTGAAAGTATGAACATTTGCAATGAAAGGTGAGATAAAAGAAAATTCACAGATGGTGCTTCACATGATCCAGAGGCGTGCCAAGACTGCTTCCGGAAGCGGAAATGACATTGGGAGCAGTGTATCAGTTGTGGAGGAGAGTATTTCAAAGGATACCATGCACAATAAGTAAAAGGTAAGTGTAGAAATATTTTTTGGTCAAACTTCCAGAATTTTTTTAAAAGACCTCGTATATTCTGTATTCATGAAATACTGTCTTGCTCTCTTTAGTATGAATATACTGTTTAAAAAATTATTTAATAAAACTAACAAACTTTGAGACAGATTCTAGACTGGAAACGGAGGAAAAATGGCTCTATGAACATATTATTATTATTATTATTATTATTATTATATTATTATTATTATGTCTGGAAATGCATTATTTACCACAATAGATGGCACTGACGAATGAATTTCCTCTGACCATGTGCCATGTATTGCTTGTGTGTTGCATTTGTCCCCCCCCCCCCCCTTGTGTGGCGGCCCACATTGCCACCTGCGCCGCCCCCTCCTGTCAGCCCGCACACTACTCATTCATTTCTTTCATCAGTCAACTCGACTGAATTGAGTTATTGAGTAGTTGTACTTTACCATGTAGCACGAGTGTTTGTGTCATTGTATTTTATACATTTCTGTCTGGCACATAGATAAAAGCTAACACATATCTACGAGAAAAGTCACAGCCATTCTAGAGATCTTGATACGCTATTCTAACTGGCATTAGTTTGAGAAAAGTCACAAACATTCTACTGTTTTCTTGTACAGAGAACCTTCAATACATAGCATTATGAATACAGATTATTCGCCAAATAGGAAGCTAGTTTACATTCAGAAGCAGAAATATTAAGACTGGAGAATGAATAAGTAAAAAGTCCTAGTTGTATCAAGTGCAGGGCGATGATTAGTCAAGAGTAAGAGTGATCAGTTGATTCATAGTAATTTCTCAGTAAAAATGTTGTTACAAGACTGTTAACAATATTTTTAATAATAACATAACAATAGTTCCCCATACCTAACTCATAATAATAGTAAACTACCTTTCTTTGAAGAAAAATCACTCTTTATGATTAAAAAGAGATTAATGGTTGAGACTCTTCAGCACAAGAAAACAAGCATAAACACCCTTAATGATTGTGATTCTGTTATGCAAGCATTCTCTGTTTCTCTTAGATCTTAGTATCCTACTTTGCACATACAGTACAAAATATTTGCTTGTCTACCTGCATCTAGTGCTACAATAGAAAGAAGGTTTTTAACATTGCAGCATTCAAAGACATGGCTGTGGTCGCCAAAGGAGGAGGATCGACTTAATGGCTTAGCTCTGTTGAACACTCACCCTGACATTTATTGTCCTATTCATGATTTAATTAACCAATTTGCCAGGAAAAATAGGCACATAGAATTCATCATTTAAGGAAGAGAATCACAATTGTTACTCTTTTATATCATAAGATGGCATTGTCTTGTATATGTTTATAAGTCTAAATAAAACTTTCTTAAACTTTGCATGCATCTTGATTATTTTTTGTTACAGTAAAAGTAAAGGTACCTCAAGATATCTTTAGTGCCCTCTCCTTGAGGATTTTCTGTATCCGCCACTGGGTGATACGGATAGTAGTTGTTCTTATACAGGGCACACATAACCATACTTTGGCTTACACCATGTTAGTGGTCCACTTGCAAGGAGCTTGTAAATGGTGCTTGTCTCAATATCCTGTAGAACATGGTCCTCCAAATCTGGAGTATGCCATCTCCCCATACGTTCATCTGTCTGAAAGGACCCATGATCAGACAAATGTCCATAAAGGGCTTGAAATGTTGTGTGAGTTGGTTGGTGCCTTTGAGGGTACTTGTTTTGGTATAGCTTTGCTACCTCTCGAGCATTTCCATCTGCTTGGGCTTACACAAACACCATTTCAGCTTGTTCCCAATATAAATACTGGACCATTCTGCTGTTTACAGTATGTTGCATCACTCACACAGCCTGCAACACAAAAGGAACACACAGCACATGTCGTTCATAAGTGTCATCTACCATGGCAATGATGTATTTCTGGACACATGTTTTAAGATATAAAATGTTCGAAATGAGGTTTATTTGAGAAACCAAAAGATCTAACTAAAAAAAGGAAAAGGACAAATATTTGTGAAGGAGTGTAAGTCATTTGTTGAGAAAAAAAGGACTAAAAAGAAAAAAAAACATGTTGGACATTTGTTTGGCACAGAATGTGCCATGGACTCCACAGTTACAGATTGTCAAAAGATTATTGAACTTTTTTACATACTTAAAATTTTTGTTTAGCCATTTAATGAATCTGTTTGATACAATAATAATAGTAATGGTTACTCTAAAATATTTTTATATTTTGAAATTCTGCTTATTGCGCAAAATCATTATGTCATTTGATATAATGTTTACTAAAGAAAATTCAATTTTTTTCCTGATCTCTGTGGTTTTGTTGTCAATAAATAATTCTTGGTCAACTTTGGATACTTAAAAATTACAGTTTTTTAAAAATATTATTAAAACTTTCACATGAGAACATTATTTAAAGCACATATTCTATGCCCAATGTGTTCTGAAGGTGCTATTGTAATAAACTGGGATTTTCTGGAATTTTGCTTAATTACAGACATCTATGATACCCCTTGGTTTTTGTCCATCTTTACATCTGTTTACAATTGTGAAGTACTGTATTTTTGTTTTTAGAAATGTAAAAAGTTTATTTGCACTATGGTGAAGCTTTGGTTTTTATATATTTTTTATCAATTACATATCAATGATTTCAACCACTACCAGATTATTCTATGAAAATTAGTTTGTCTGTAAATGTCAATAACAACATGTAAAACCAACCTCATTATATTTTGGGTTTCATAGGATCATTTAAACATCACTCATGAGAAATGTCAACTATTTTCGTTATTAATTTACCAATTGATAGTATCTACATTATGTCAAACTTATGATGTGACATAACATCAAAAATTTTGAAAACTATGTAATTTATTTTGTTACTTTCATAACTATGTTTTATTTTGATGAAAATTGAAAAGATTTTCTGTTTGTAAAGAACAAAGATTATTTAGGAAAAATGTAAAATATAAAAAATGGAAGTGATAAACTGTTAATTTGAGTCACCGATTGTTCTAGGAGCTTCAAGAACTATTGGCATGGTTTATATTGTCATTTCACTGTTGGGGTCAGATTCATTTTGATTTTTGCTGTTGAAAGGTTGAACATTATCTTTGGAGATGGTGGTTTTGACAAAGACAATGAAACTGTTCCCGAGTTCTTTTGTTCAGTCTGAATCTGTTTTTTTTTTGTGATGTTGAAATGTGTTTGTGATTTATGTGTAATGAAAATAAGATGATATATTTTGAAAACAAATTATTGCTTCAAGCCTCTCATAATAACAACTGAGGACCTGATTGTTGGAATAATATGACACTGAAACCTAGACAAACTGATGCCATATGCAAGTTAACTAAACTATGTTTGATAAAATGTGATGATGTCTCTCTTAAAATTAATTTACACTTTCTCTACGCTGATGTGCACTCTTACGAAATATTTCCAAAAGTAAACATTTTTTATGCATTTAATTATGACGAAATTATTACAGCCTATAATGGTAGATGCTGTGAAGAATTAAAGACTGAAGACTCTGCTGTTCATAATGGTGCAGAGACATTACGTTCATGTTTGAGAGAGACATGTCAGTTTTATGTACCAGATGTTCTCAAATTATGCTTATTTACTTTGCCATTTAAGTGCGATATGGTTTCACCACAGAACAAAAGTCTGTCTGCGAAACCATCCACCTCCATGCATATTTGAAAATCAATGCATAACTGTCTCCATTCTGGTTCATTGACTAGTTTTAGCACCTGCAACATTTGAATTCTGAATGCCTTGAACTAGAGACACTTGTACGATGTGTCACACAGCTGATTGCAACACATTCACTTCCCTGCTGAGACAACATGTGGATTTTCTATGGCTTCTTTCATAGATCATACAAACTTTTCCACCATCTCATTCTCAATGGATGGATGTTGAGTTGTATTCTCCTTGCATGTCTCTTCAAATTGCTTTGACCATTTAAGTATGTTGTGACAGTGCCTCTTTACCACACCTGATCTGAAAAACCTTTGAACAGCAATTACCATACCTACCACAAGCCACTTATGTATTCTTTCCACCAAAACAATATCAATTGGTTGCCTTGGCAATACAATCAGCTGGTATGCACAGCCCTGTTCAGACACATTTCTGGGACTGACAACATAGTTGCCGACTGCCTTTCTCAGGTCAGCAGCATCTCATGTTCGATTGACTTCTCTCAGCTTGCTGAAGCATAACAGACTGACCAAGAGCTAAGCAATCTATTCAAAGATACATCAGTGTTTGACCTCCAATTAGTCGATGTGCCTGGAGCCAACATAAAGTTATTTTGTTACATATCAAATGGTAAACTTTGACCTTACCTGTGTACCACATTCCAAAAAGGCGTACTTGATAGTGTACACAATCTCTGTAATCCTGGAGTTCAACTGACAATTCCTCTACCCCTCACACTGATTTGTGTTGCCAGGCACTTGGAAAGACTACACAGAATTGCCACTATTGTGTATCAAATGTCAGTGCAGCAAAGTCATCCGCCATGTGCGTGCACTGGTGGGAAACTTTTCAGATATGACTGCTCACTTTGAACACATCCAAATTGACATCATAGGACTGTTAACTTTGTCTAATGGCCAATGGTACTCACGATTGATCAATTCACCCATTAACTGGAAACACCACAATAGATAACATTTTGCTGGAGACTTTAGCTTCCACCTTCATTTCCTCCTGGATATCATGATTTGGCTGTCCTCTACACATCATGATGGAATGCAGATGTCAGTTATAGTCCAAACCATTTTCCTAGCTTACTAAATGCTGTTGCACATTACCCGATAAGACCACAAGCTACCACCCAGCCAGTAATGGGACAACAGCCAGTGAAATGCCTAGTAATCAGTCTATCTGATATCTCCTTTGAACCAAGGCATAGTAATCTCAAACAGGATATCATTATTATTGTTAACTACCAGAGACAGTGTGACTTCTTCTTCACTTTATGCTTCAGTACATAGAGCTTATGTAGCACAACAACAAACAGCTTTCACTTTCACATATCACAGTCTATGGTGGAGGTACACTAACTCTAAAATGTTCCCTTGTTGTTCATCTCTGGTAACTACAATATACATATATGTTCTAGTTAGTCAGTTTGTGACATATCCAGTAAAATGCCCAGTAATCAGTCAATCTGATATCTGCATATTGTACGGCATAGGTTACTTAACCTAGGCACTAGGAGTAGGAATTATCATCTCTTCACAAATGTCAAAACACACAAAAGTTACTTCCATAGACAGCTTACAAGTTACGTGTATCCCAAGTGTATGATCTGTGAATCACAAGTTATACTACTTACTAAAAGACAATCATTTATTCATTTATTTTCATTACAAACATTAACAAATGACTAATAATATCATCAGTGAAGATATTTTTTAATATCATGGTGTGAGTACCATCATTTTACATTGTGAGTTCTACGTTAGGCCAGCAAGTAACTTCCTTTGCGAGAATTCCTGTCTATTTTTTATGGACCTGTATAAAGTGGTTACTAAATTTATGGAGCAGTAATGAATATTCTGGATGAGTTTTCAAAATAATGCTTTCTCCTACATGATATCTTTGTACCTGACATAATTTCTTGCTAATGTTACTAAATAAACACTGACATAACATTCACCATAGAACCTGTGTCCAGAACAACTGTAGTTGGCACTTTCCTTAAGTGTGCTTTTTCTGTGAGTGCGACTAAGGTTTGCCTTAAATTTTCTTTCCAGGAACATCTCCTCTCTGAAGATGTGGAAGAAGATCTATCCATTTATTCCTATTGCCTTGCATACTGGTTCAGCTGGAGTGTACGGAGTTGTGTACAGTGCCAAATTGTTTAGCGTCTCTTTGAATAATTCTAGACATTCTACCTAATGTGTCTGCTTATTAGCATAAGCGTGTTAAGACCAGGGGAACATTTCCACCAGGCTTGGCCACTACTATCAAGGGGCTACAATATAATGACGTCAAGGGTCCTTTCATTTTCCTCTCCAGTATTTGCCATATTTCCTTAGTGATCACTGATCACACAGTCCACGGGATGGAGTATGCGTTCCAAAAGAATATTTCATGTGGGTGAACTTCCATCTGTCTCTGGTATGTACTGATAATACCTCTTTTTTATAGCATGTGATACTTTAAAAGCAAGTCCTTTAACTCTGATTGCTGCAAGGAGTCAATGGTTGTAGACTCCACAATCTTATCATTTACTTGATTTTCATTATTCTCAACCAGACCACAGTGGGGAAGCATACTCTTGGTGTATGCAACTTTCATTCTAATGAACTTGAACTTTAAGCCTTAGTGGTATTTGCCATGCTCAGTCTTTGTTTTTACTAATTCAACAGCAATTTATTTGCTGTCAGTGTTTGGTAAGCATTTTCCTGAGGAGAAGTCACACTCTGTCCTCACTTGGAATTCTATGCTGAATATGCATTCTACAATTAACCATCTTACCATCGGGAATGGGCAACTTATGGACCACTACATTTTGACATTTCATGACCTGATGCTGACTGCTCCAATAATCATACAAGTGTGTAGGGGAACGTTTGCACTTTTGTGATGTCACCAATGTTACTAAATAAACTTGCTGATGTAACATTCAACACAACACCTGTGACCATACAACTGCAGCTGGCACTTTTCATATAATAACACATACAGTGGCTTGAACTATTTCTTTGCTATGATCACAGCATCTGCAGTGACCAGTAGTTGATTTCTCTTGAAAGTCCATGTCATTGTTAGATCACAATTGATTTATTTCATTACTTATTCTACCTTCACACCATCCTGCAACCATCATTGACAGACAAATTTAGTTTCTTGAAATTGTCATTGTGGCATGGAGCTCTTCTGCCACCTTAGTAATATTTACAGTGGGATTTTGTGTTTGCCACATTGTATCAGTTGTATAGTTTTGTACAAGGCCTTCTTACTGTGAGTGTTGATCATGTATGGCTGATTGCAGTTTCCCACTTTGGGATCCCATCAATTGCTATTGTTCTGTCACTACCCTGTCCCATTACCATAGTAACCAGGGTGATCTATGTTATCACTTCTCCTTTTTCTGTTTAAATTTAGTGGAATACATTTGGCTTGTCAAGCATTGTGTAGTGGAGGCATCATCAGCAGTGTCACAAAATTGACACAATAGTCTTTTGATCTTCCTTGACTGTAATATTGCAGGCACAGGAGTGGGCACTGAGCAGCCCCCTGTTGTTATTGTTATTATTAGCCATACTGGTTGTGAACACCCTAAATAGTTTATTTTCAAACAATATTTCACTTAATAAAGCTGACTGTAAAGATATATATGCTTGAGTGATAGACCTGCTTGATTTTGTGTGTGTGTGTGTGTGTGTGTGTGTGTGTGTGTGTGTCTCCATACATTCCACCAAGTGGTGTGGGGCTACTATTTTCACCAATTATTTTAACAACAGAGAGAGGTGTGTTATGACTCCAGTGGACAACTCCTGTTGTATGATATGAAAATATCTCTCCATTTTAGTTGATCATTAGATGATGCAGTACTTCAGTTTTTACTACTACTTCTGGAGTACCTTTCTGAGATAAGATGTCAGCAGTAGACTACTGCACTACATATGGCAGTCCTGAATCTGATCTTTCATTATGGCAATTCAACAACTCAGAGGACATTGTTTCTTGTTTAGGCAATGCATCAGCTAGCTTAGTTAATATATTTTGGTTAGATAATATCTCAGCTTAGATGACATTTTATTTCACATTTCATTTATTTTAGAGGACAGCTCATTATGCTTGGATAATAACTCATTTGACATTTGTACATAGTTTGTCTTTATTAAGGCGTCTAACTTAAGATGAAATACAGTCAAGGGATCTGGTGTGTAGCTTATGTTTGGATTTATTTTCTCACTTCTGACATTCAGTTCAATTTCACTAACTGGAGCTTCCATGTTTTCAATGACTGCATCAGTGATTCACTATAACGGACATTCAATTCTACGTCATTACATACTTCTGAATTCATTTTTGTGGGCTTCCCTATTTTTACCCTAATAGAAAAGATGGCTGAATTTACACATGTAAAATCAAGTATTTCAATTTATCAGCAAATGAATAACAATATTGCTGAAATGAACTTTCTGAAAAGACAACACTAGTTTGTTGAAACAATAAAGAAGAGCTTACCCTACCACATGCTCATGATGCAAAGTCAGCCATTTTGTATAATTCAATTGCTAATTATTACACTTAACCACAAAAATTCAGGTAATTACTTTGCTGACAAGAAACAGGCCTTAAAAGATATATTTGGTAGCCAACTAACACATTACACCTAGGCAAAGTAGAATAGAAAATTTTGTCCTTACCTTGTATGTATATGGAAGTTGTGACATTCACCTGCTTTATTTCCTCATTGATTGGCCTCTGTGTCAATGTACTGCGTTGCTATCCTGGCTGAAAAATGGAGGTGGAAGTTCAACACTGCCTGCTTTAAATGATGTAGCCAACAGGAGCACAATTGCGTTTCACAGTTCTTTACTTTCAGTGTTCACAACCCCCCCAATATACACATTAAATATGGCCAGTTAACTATTGTTTAACTTTCGATAAGCCTCATTAATAGGTTGCTGGCAAACATCCACATAATGCTACAATAGTCTACTGTTGAACATCTATGAGCAGTAAAAACCTAACCACACTGTTCACAGTTTTTTTGGGATAATAAGGTATGTATTGAACAGACACTGTCATTATATTACACTTACTTCACAGTTAAGTGGAGGCATTGTTGTTGGTCTCACCAATACGTGTTCATTGTCTGAAACTCAGCTTGCTTCATCACAACTGGTTGTCATACTGTAATTTGTACCTGTGACCATTTGATGCCGTAAACTCCTTAATGTTGTGTCTTTTACACTGTCTACTGAATTTCACCCTTATGGATCTCACTGCTATCCCATATACTAACAACACAATGATTAAGAAAATTTTATTTCTTACTAATCTTCCTATTCTCTTTAAACTTATATTACTTGTGTGTGACTTCTATTGCAATATTTGGCATTTATAAACATGTTCTACATATTACAGGCCTTTGATTTCACCAGTTCTAGAACCTTTGAATATCACGACCTTGGGATGCTTGATTTAAACTATTTCTCATGGTCTTTGGTTTCCCATGTGAAATTTTTCTCTCTGTCAAATTATACATTTTCTAATGCTTATGCTTATCAGTACATCAAATTTTTACAGTAATAACAATTATTTGTGTCTCGTAAACATTATCATACCAAAATGGCTATAGTCATAGCAAATGTATAGAATTAGTCATCTCATTATATGAGTAGGTACACATATTCATCATGTATTATATACAAACAAGGATCAGTACTTTGTTCATTGAGTGTCACTTGACCAATTACTGTTTTGCTTGTGTCTCTAACTTTTGAACTTTTTTTTTTAAAAAAAAAAGGCTTTATCGTCAGAATTTCTTACATGATGATCCTCCAATTCAATCAAGAAATGTGAGGGAGTGTCTGCCACAACTTTCATGTCTTCTTCTACATACACATCCTCAAAGTAACTCTTGAAGAAAAAAGGCCCACCTTTTCAAATATTCCTGTAGCAGTTTGCTATTCATAAGTGAAGATAATACTTTATGGTCAGAATATATTATGCCTTTCTGTCCAGCTAATTAAGTATCAATATCTCTTGAACCCCTAAGTGATAGCTGAAGCTTCCTTTTGTATAACTGTTAATGAAGTTAATGTTTTTCCAACACTTGGCTGGCACATGCTATACTCCTATTGTTATCATTGTTCTTGAAAAAAATCTCACAGGTAATACAATACCGTGCATCAGATGACATCTTGAATACCTCATTCATCCTCAGATGGCATAAAAGGTTGGCATTCCCCAAAGCTCTTTTATGGCTGTCAAAAGCTTTCTTTTTCCTTAAACTCCATTTCCAGCTAGTATTTTACTTCAGATGGTTCATTATATCTGACTGAACTGTATATAAACCTGGAAGTTATCTTCTATAGACACACACTATGGCTAAAAATGATTTAATTTGTTTCCAGCTAGTATTTTGCTTCAGATGGTTCATTATATCTGACTGAACTGTACATAAACCTGGACGTTATCTTCTATAGACACCCACTATGGCTAAAAATGATTTAATTTGTTTCCATGTTGGGTATGGACATTTTACAATGGCTTCAGTTTTACTTGGATCAGCTTTATTACCTTTAATACTCACAATATGTCCTAAATACACTTATTGCTGAAACAAGGATTTACTTAATTTAATGGTAATATCTTCTTCCAAGAATTTGTTCAGTACTTCCTCCAATATCTCTAAATGTTCACACCAGGTTCAAGTATTAATCAGTATGTCATCTACATACAGTATTACCTCCTACAATAGTTGTGGATCTGGAATCTGGTCTAGTGCCCTTGTGGAAATGCTTACACATATATTCAGCCCAAAGGGCAATACAGTAAATTGGTATAATCTCCCTTCGAAAAAGGAAGCTTAACAGGTCTTGAATTGGTATAAAAGGGAACCTGCCAGTATGCTGTGGTCAAATCTAGGGATATTATGTACTGTATTCCTTCTAATCTAACTAGTATTCTCTTTTGCAAAGGGTATCATATACGATAATGAAGAATGGTTTATTTTCCTTTATTTTCAAATTATATTCATACCCTCAAGTAATACCTGATCTGCAAATGATTTTGTGTACCACCTCTCTAAGTTCCATAATTTCTCTTTCTCATGACTAGTTAACAGTTTACTAGTTTGAACTTTCTCTCAAATTCTGTTGTCAGTGTCATTACACTCCACACCCTGGCTATTCTGATTATTGCTCAGTTCTGAAGGTTTTACGTTACTAAAACCTACAAAAAAAAAAAAAAAAAAAAAAAAAAATTACTCAGTTTTTTGTTGGTTTTTCAGTCTGCTTCCTTTCTAGGAAGGGAATTTGCAACTATTGGGTTAATATGTGACAAAACTAATCTTCTTTTAGTAAAATGGAGCATGGCATGGTATTTTTATAACCAGTTGAGTTCCAACAGCAATGAATAATTTAAATAAGGAATGATTAAAAATTTATGATCACCTGTCAAATTTCCTACTGAAGAGGTAGACAAAAACCTTCCTCCTTTACAGGTTCCCCCAATCCTCCCCCCCCCCCCCCATATTTCCCATAACATTTACCCCATTTACTAAGTATGATAGGTACTTGCCTTGGCATCTAATTTGCTCAAAAATTTCTCAATTCAACTCAGATATATCACTACTTGAATGCAGGGCTATATCCAAAACTTGTTCCCCAATATATCCAGATACTAAAGGTTTGGTAGACTCACTTTCTGTGTCCATCTCCCTTTCTTCTAATAACTCTTTCCATGATCTCTGTTCTTATCCTAACATCTATAATCATAACCTTTCTGGCCTAAAGCTGTTTACTGTTGATGCCACTGGATGCCCTCTCCTGTAGGACTTTTGTCACTTTCACCTATTCAATTAATACACTTCCCATTGGATATTGTTGTTTAACTGAATCCATCATTTCCTATATTATTGATAGTCTTACCTGGAATTTCCATTGTCTGCTTGTTTTGGTTTTCATAGTTGTTGAACTGTGCCCTTTTTGCCTTACAATATTGGCTATTTCCTACCTCTGAATCCTTTTCCAAATTTCCCTGGTTTTCTGAAAACCATATTTACTTCTGCAGGACCATTCTTCTTCATTCTCTTTCTCTAAACCATCTAACTGTTCTAGGTATGCGAAAATTTCCTTTATCTTGATTAAATCCTTCCCAACCATCATTTCTCTCACATGAACTGGCAGTAGATTAATCAGTACTCCCACCATTTGTCTTTCATCCAACAGTTTCTCTAATAATTTCACCTTATTTATAAGCCATTCAAAATATTTGCAGCTGCCCCTCTCCTCCCCCCCCCCCCCTCCCCCCAACCAAACTCCCATTTTCTTCCATAGGGTCTATGGTCTTTCAGCTTCCTAAATAGGTTTTGTAGCTTTACTGTAGACTGGTATTTCTCTTTGAATAATCCACGGATTCATCAAAACTTGTAAATTCTGTTATACATACAGCTGCCCATCCAGATACTTCACCCACCAGGAAACTAACAGCGAATTGAAGTTGCCTCTTGTCATCCCACCATGGTGTGAAAACCAATTTAAATGTTTCGAGAAAGACTCTCAGATGTATCCCATTACCTGGTTCAAATGGAATTGGTTCATCACATCATTACTATTTTCAAACCAACATTTTTCTATATAAATAAATTACATAAAACTGCAACCAGTCACTTTTTTAAATAATTGTGTTTTATTCCATGAATTAGTTTTCCAGGCTTTTCAGGTTGTTCTTCAGATTTTCTGGAAGTTACATAATTATTTTTAACACAATGCTGGGTGGGGTGCTGGCTTGTGACAATATGGGTGGCTTTTTTTCCGTTAGTGTCCATCTGCCTGCTTCCAGTTTGATGGTCAGTTGGTATATCACTTCACACACTTTTACACAAGTTATATTAATATACACTCTGACAGCAAAACTTTCGAACCTTTCACTGTCAGAGTGTAAAGCCACCCATACTGTCACAATCCAGCACCTGGCATTATGCAGAAACCACCTAAAGATGTACCTGAATAGGTTCAAAAACTGGTCCATGAAATAAAACATTATTATTAAAAAAATGACTGGTTACAGTTTTATGTAACTTATTTACATTCAATTAACAGTCACAGGTTCTAAAATATCTGTAAATGATACAATGTTCTTCTACCCATTTACCCATTGCAATGCTACAATTGTGGCTTCTTTACCACCATTTATCATTTCTTGGTCCTGCTCATTTTCTTTAACTCCACTTAGTTTACATGTAAGGAGCTACCAAGCATACTACATTACATGGATTGAGGATTAAATGTCTTAGAAATAAAATAGGAGATGACAGACTTATTGGTCTTGCTGTAACAAGTGATCATCATGATCTGGCAGTGCAACTAAGTTCTGAAGAAACGATAAATAAGTTGGCAGTAAGACATAAACACCTAAATATAATACTTTACAGTAAAGTAATTTTTGTTATTTATTAAATTACAGTTACCTATGACCTAAAGCTACAGCCAAATGCTGAAGTGTTACAAACTTAAACATAAACAAAGACTACTGCAATAATATTGTAATATTTTGTTGTATAATACAATTAATCACACAATTTAATAATATATAAATACCTACAATTTTAAATTTGTCTGTTTTGTCATCCATAAGCACCTTATTACATACATTACATATTTTTTATTTGACGGTGCCTAGATTAATTAGTGCTTACCTGCAGCTTTTCTTACATGTGACATGGATTCTAATGTGTTTATAGGATTTTTAATTTCCAACTGATTGATTTTATAGTGGGTAAACAAAAATGTCTTTTTATGGTCTGAATAAAATTATGGGCAAAATCTAGTTTATCCTACCCCCTATTAAAACTATTGGTATGTCAGTGCTTGCAACTTGCATGTTTTGGGAGAAAATATCGCAGCCTTCAAAACATAAGAGAACACTACCATTTCCTCACACACACAGAACTAGTGGGGCATGGCCAACTGTGCACGTTACAAAACTAAGAACTATCTAAAACAGCCATTTAACAGCAATGAACTTTATTGCTTGGTAGAACAACTAATTCAAGAATAAGCACTAATAGTAAAAGAGTGAAAGCACAATTTAAATGAATAGTGCCAAAATATTACTTCAGAATAATACATTTAATGTTTTTTGTGTGCACTGCAAACTCTGCTAACATTTACAGTGTAGTGCAAAATTACTTATTCTTCATTACATGAAACATTACAAACTTTCAAGAAATATCTTGTTTTAATAGAAAACAAGTATCTATGAACATTTCCATTTCTAAAATCAGAAACACTTAGCATTACAATGAGTAGTGTGACTCTGTGAGTCTTTCAAAAGAGAAACTTCGAAAGAGATATTTTCACCCAATAAAAATGCAGACTAGCATGAGGTACATGTAGGAAAATAACCGATCATTTTAGAGATAAGTAAGTGTCATCTTCTACAGCAAAAACAACAAACGAACAAAATGCATGCTGTGACTTAGAATGCATCTGTACAACCAAAAATACTGTATAAAGCAGCACTTCAGAAACCTGTAGAGAAAGAAAGACCAATACCCCAAGCAGCTGCCACAGTATCATTCAGAAATTCATGTGCCAGTATCAGAAAAATTCTTAAAATAGGCACTGGCGATGACCAATGGAGAGAAAATGCCATGGTTCCATTTAGTGAAAAATGCCACAACAACTGAAGATATAATCAAATTTCTTGAGAAAATATTTCCAGGATATAGCAGCTTTCAAGTTGAGAAGCTAGAAAGTATGAGTGTAAACAAGATTGGTGTTGACTTCCATCTAAAGGTAATGGACACTGCTATATGGCCCAAGAAGATTGTAATCAGGCACTTTTTATTCCAGAAATCAACCAATGCTGCAATACAATAGAGTCTGAAAATATAAATCAGGACTACAGATTATCATATAGAAAGAACGTTAGTGATGACACTGACAAGCCTATAGTTGTAGCAAGTGTTAATGTGCAGTGTTTAAGAACAAAGGAGGACCTTTTATCATTCGTTGTAGAAGAAGTGAAACCAGAAGTTTCATGTATCAGTGAGTATTGGTTGGCTGAAGCAGATGGTGATTATTACAGATTTGTTGAATATTTAGATATGGTAAACTCATGGTATGTGTATGCAAACAAAAATATTAGTTTAAAAGAAACTGATTTAAAAATATTTTGTACAGACCTGGATCTTGAACTGACTTCACTAGTGTTAACAAATACTGATCTCATTGTTATCTCTGAGTCGTGTGTGAGTTGCATGTGTGTGTGTGTTTCTGTCGTCTATTTATGACGAAGGCCTTAATGGCCAAAAGCTTTATTTGTGCCAGTCTTTTTTTTTTGTGCCTATCTGCAACTCAGCATCTTTGCTATATGGCAAGTAGCAACTTTCCCTTTCATAATATTATTATCTCTGTGTACCATTCTCCGGATCATAACTTTGAAAACTTTCTGCACAGATGGAGAACTGTTTACCTTACGTTACACATTTTAAGTTTAAAACTGAATTGTGTGCTGACCTCAACATGCATACAGATTATGGAATTACTAAAGAGAAAGTCTTCAGGGACTTTATAAACAGCTATGGGCTGTTTGTAGCAAACAAATTCCTGACAAGGGATTATGCCTATACAGACACAGTTATTATCAAACTCTATATTTTGGATTACAGTATCATTGTAGTTGAACCAATGATTGGACACCACAGTATATTGGTAATGGAACTCAGCATGAGAAGTAAGAGTAAAATTGCTACCAGGTGCATGGCATTCGAGCTACACATCCAATAGAAGGGTTATCGAAGAAAAGAGATTAAATGACAGTAAAGTTGCACTGTTTGGTTTGAATTGACAGCATAAAATTGCAGAAACGAGGACTAGTGATGCATCTGAATGTCTGTTCTAAACTTTGAAAACAAAGCTTGATGATATGTTCCCAATAATCATCAAGAAGTATCCTGCAGGCAAATCACAAGGAAGGGAAAACCTATTGAAGGGAAGATATAGTATACACCAGAGATAAATAGAGTTAAAGACATTGTATTAATATTCAGGGATTGTATGAAAACAGCTTTAGATTTTCCAACTAAAGACCTGCTTCATTGTAACTATTTTAGAGCCAAGACGATTTACAGAAAGAGAAAGGAGTAAGCAAAGAACAAATACAATGATAAGTTCATTAGAGAGGTTCATAATCCATGTAAAACAGCTTGGAATCTAGTAAGTGAGCCCAGTAAAAAGCCTACCTCTGCCTTAAATTCCTGCAGTCCTGATGCCTTCAATCAGTACTTCGTAAGGACAGTAAGGAATACTGTAAATGAAATTCCAGACTCAGACTCAGACTTAGATCCCACAGCTCACATAAAAAATGTAAGCTGTTGCATTATTAAAAAATCTAAGGAAGTGGACTCTAAGGACATTGTAAAAATAGTGAATACATATAAACATTCAGAGAGTGCAGATATCTAAGGCATGTCCCCCACAGTCCTGAAGAAGATTGCTCCACGAGCTTCTTCAACCACTAGGCATAGTAACCAAGCCATGTTTATGCTTTGGTGCCTCCACAGAATTCCTAAAACTGGCATGCACAGTACCAGTCTACAAAAACGTGACCCATGAGAAGTGTCCAGTTTCAGACCAATTTCCATAATGCCCACTCTAGCTAAAATTGTTGGGTCTGTAACAAAACAACAGCTACAGAATTACTTCAAAGACAGTAAACTCTCAGGACGCACAGCATCATTTTTGTAAGGGAAACTCGACCATTACAGCAGCAATGGACTTTAAGTAGGAAAATAAGGCAACGGTTTGAAGACAGGGAAAGTGTGGCACACACACTCTGTGACCTCAGCAAGGCACCTGATTGTATATCACACAAAATATTGCTTAGTAAATTAAAGTGCTATGGTACTGCAAGTGTTGTGCTAGCAACTCTTCAATCCTGTCTTGAAAACCAAAAGCAGGTAGTATCAGTTCGTGGTGCAATCTTCCAAGAACGAAACTTGAGCGTGGTGTTCCACAGGAGTCCATCATAGGACCTCTCCTGTTCCTTATTTAGGTCAACGTCCTCTGTTGTAACAACCAAATGTTACAGATTGCTGAAAACACCGCTCTTTTGCGCAAAGAAAAGCTGTTGCACAAGCTCTGCAAGCAACAAATATGCTCAACATCAAAGAATGGTTTATTGACAATACAATGAAAATGAGTGAAAAAACGCAACTACTGATATGTAACTTTATCAAAGCTGGATACAACGATATCACGGAGGCTGTCAAACTGCTGGGATTCATAACCGACAGTGATTTACAGCAAACTATCAATGAATGAACACACAGCGTATGTGTGCTCCAAGCTCTCCCGTGTAGTATAGCTTCTGAGGAGACTAAAAAGTGTATTAACTGACACATGCCTCATGACAGTCTACTATGCACTATTTCATAGCAACATAAATTGTGGCCTACTGTTGTGGGGACACTATAAAGGATGCAAGGCTGTGCACTGCTGGCCATTAAAATCGCTACAGCAAGAAGAAATGCAGATGATAAACGGGTATTCATTGGACAAATATATTATATTAGAACTGACATGTGATTACATTTTCACGCAATTTGGGTGCATACATCCTGAGAAATCAGAACCCAGAACAACCACCTCCAGCCGCAATAACGGCCTTGATACGCCTGGGCATTGAGTCAAACAGAGCTTGGATGGCGTGTACAGATACAGCTACCCATGCAGCTTCAACACGATACCACAGTTCATCAAGAGTAGTGACTGGCGTATTGTGACGAGCCAGTTGCTCGGCCACCATTGACCAGACGTTTTCAGTTGGTGAGAGATCTGGAGAATGTGCTGGCCAGGGCAGCAGTCGAACATTTTCTGTATCCAGAAAGGCCCGTACAGGACCTGCAACATGCGGTCGTGCATTATCCTGCTGAAATGTAGGGTTTCATGGGGATCGAATGAAGGGTAGAGCCACGGGTCGTAACACATCTGAAATGTAACGTCCACTGTTCAAAGGGCCGTCAATGCGAACAAGAGGTGACCGAGACGTGTAACCAATGGCACCCCATACCATCACGCCGGGTGATATGCCAGTATGACGATGACGAATACACGCTTCCAATGTGCGTTCAACGCGATGTCGCTAAACACGGATGCGACCATCATGATACTGTAAGCAGAACCTGGATTCATCCAAAAAAATGAAGTTTTGCCATTCGTGCTTCCAGGTTCGTCATTGAGTACACCATCGCAGGCGGCCCTGTCTGTGATGCAGCGTCAAGGGTAATCGCAGCTATGGTCTCCGAGCTGATAGTCCATGCTGCTGCAAACGTCGTCGAACAGTTCGTGCAGATGGTTGTTGTCTTGCAAACGTCCCCATCTGTTGACCCAGGGATCGAGACGTGGCTGCACGATCCGTTACAGCCATGCGGATAAAATGCCTGTCATCTCGACTGCTAGTGATACGAGGCTGTTGGGATCCAGCACGGCGTTCCGTATTACCCTCCTGAACCCATCGATCCCATATTCTGCTAACAGTCATTGGATCTCAACCAATGACAATATTCTACATCTACATCTACATAGATACTCCGCAAGCCACCTTACTGTGTGTGGTGGAGGGTACCATGTCTTTCTTCTTCTTCGGTTATCAACCCACAGGTTGGTTGGCAGCAGCACGCCATTCCGTTCTTTTGTCAACTTTCTTCTTCATATCTGCATAGGTCTGGCACCCGATGTCATTTATTACTTGTTGAATGTAGCTTAATCTAGGTCGTCCTCGGCGAGTTCTTCCTTCAATGATTCCTTCTAATATTCTCTTAATGAAATTGTTATGCCGTAAAATGTGACCTATGAAGGTTATTCTTCTTTTCTGTATATTTCGCCAAAGAGATCTGTTTTCTTTCACTCTTCTGAGGACATCTTCGTTTGTAGCCTTGTCTCGCCAGCTGATTTTTTCCATTCTCCGGTAGCACCACATTTCGAATGCCTCTAATCTTCTCTTTTCTTCTTTTCCACAAGTCCAAGTTTCACATCCGTAAAGGGCTGTACTCCACACATAGGTTTTCATGACTCTCTTTCTTACGTCTAAACTAACATTTCTACTCGTCAGTAAGTTTCTTTTTCCATTGAATGCTATTTTGGCAAGTTGTATTCTGTTTTTAATGTCACTTTTGCTCCTTCCATCTGCTGTTATTTTGCTACCTAAGTAGTTAAATTCTGTAACCTGCCCTAGTTTCTCTCCCTTTATTGTTATTCGTATGGGTTCATTGTAGTTCAGGGCGCCACTCACCATCACTTTAGTCTTTTTCTTATTTATTTTCATTCCATACTGTTCTTTTAAGGTGTTTTCCATTTCATTGAGTGCGGCTTCTAAATCTTCTTTCCTTTCTGTAATTATGGCGATATCATCTGCATATCGCAACATATCTATTTTCATTCCGTTAAGTTTTATTCCTACTTCAATATTCTCTCTTATTTTGTCTATTGCTTCTTGGATATATGCGTTGAAAATTACTGGAGATAGTGGGCATCCCTGTCTCACTCCTTTCCTTATTCTTGCTGTTTCTTCTTTGTTTTCCTTCTTAACTAAGGCTGTTTCATTTTGGTATATTTTAAAGATTATCCTTCTATCATTATATTTCAGACCAGCCTTCTTCAGAATTCTAAACATTTCTGGCCATACAACATTGTCAAATGCCTTTTCGAGGTCTACGAAGGCTATAAATACTTGTTTGTTTTTGGAAATTTGTTTCTCAATTATTAGTCTTAAAGATAAGATTGCTTCCCTCGTCCCTACACCGCTTCTAAAACCGAATTGGTCTTCACTTAGAGTGCTATTCAATTGGTTTTCAACTCTTTTCAAAATTATTCTTATTAGAATTTTTGATGCGTGTGAAAGAAGACTGAGTGTTCGATGGTTTTCACAGTCCATAGTAGATGCTTTCTTAGGTATGGGGAATATGATGCATTTCTGATAGTCTTCAGGAACTTCACCTGTTTTGTATATTTTCTGTATGAGTTGCAGTAATGTAGCTTTCATTTTGTCTCCTGATTTCTTAATTAGTTCAGAAGGTATATCATCAACACCTGCCGCTTTCTTATCTGGTAGGTCTTTTAGTGCTTTTTCAAATTCATCTTTCAGAATTGTGTCCCCTAGTTCTTCTTTCTCTACTTCTTCGCTTAATTCTATCATATTATCTGTTAGAGGGTCTCCTTGATATAGCTCTTCAATGTATTCTTGCCATCTCTTCAGCGTGTCATATCCAAATAGTACTCCCCTATTTTACTCGCAGATAGAGCTAGGGAGAAATGACTATATACTTCCATATGAGCCCTAATTTCTCGTGCCTTATTGTCATGGTCCTTATGTGCAATATGTGTTGACGGCAGTAGAATCATTTGGCAGTCAGCTTCAGATGTCAATTATTTAGATTTTCTCAACAGTTTTGCGCGAAAAGAACGTCGCCTTCCCTCCAGGGATTCCCATTTGAGTTCCTTAAGCATCTCCATAACACCTGTTTGAACCTACTGGTAACAAGTCCTGCAGCCCACCTCTAAACTACCTCGACGTCCTTCCTCAGTCTGACCTGACACGGATCCCAAATATTTGAGTAGTACTCAAAAATAGGTCGCACCAGTGTCCCTTACGTGTGAAGCACACTTTCCTAAAATCCTCCAAATAAATTGAAGTCGGCTGTTCACCTTGCCTGCCACAGTTCTCAAACGCTCGTTTCATTTTATATCGCTTTGCAACGTTGCGCCCAGATATATTTGAATAACTTCACTGTGTCAAGCAGGACACTACTAATACCGTATCTGAACATTACCCTTCCCATCCCCATTAACCTACATTTTTCCAGATTTAGAACTAGCTGCCATTTACACTCCTGGAAATTGAAATAAGAACACCGTGAATTCATTGTCCCAGGAAGGGGAAACTTTATTGACACATTCCTGGGGTCAGATACATCACATTATCACACTGACAGAACCACAGGCACATAGACACAGGCAACAGAGCATGCACAATGTCGGCACTAGTACAGTGTATATCCACATTTCGCAGCAATGCAGGCTGCTATTCTCCCATGGAGACGATCGTAGAGATGCTGGATGTAGTCCTGTGGAACGGCTTGCCATGCCATTTCCACCTGGCGCCTCAGTTGGACCAGCGTTCGTGCTGGACGTGCAGACCGCGTGAGACGACGCTTCATCCAGTCCCAAACATGCTCAATGGGGGACAGATCCGGAGATCTTGCTGGCCAGGGTAGTTGACTTACACCTTCTAGAGCACGTTGGGTGGCACGGGATACATGCGGACGTGCATTGTCCTGTTGGAACAGCAAGTTCCCTTGCCGGTCTAGGAATGGTAGAACGATGGGTTCGATGACGGTTTGGATGTACCGTGCACTATTCAGTGTCCCCTCGACGATCACCAGTGGTGTACGGCCAGTGTAGGAGATCGCTCCCCACACCATGATGCCGGGTGTTGGCCCTGTGTGCCTCGGTCGTATGCAGTCCTGATTGTGGCGCTCACCTGCACGGCGCCAAACACGCATACGACCATCATTGGCACCAAGGCAGAAGCGACTCTCATCGCTGAAGACGACACGTCTCCATTCGTCCCTCCATTCACGCCTGTCGCGACACCACTGGAGGCGGGCTGCACGATGTTGGGGCGTGAGCGGAAGACGGCCTAACGGTGTGCGGGACCGTAGCCCAGCTTCATGGAGACGGTTGCGAATGGTCCTCGCCGATACCCCAGGAGCAACAGTGTCCCTAATTTGCTGGGAAGTGGCGGTGCGGTCCCCTACGGCACTGCGTAGGATCCTACGGTCTTGGCGTGCATCCGTGCGTCGCTGCGGTCCGGTCCCAGGTCGACGGGCACGTGCACCTTCCGCCGACCACTGGCGACAACATCGATGTACTGTGGAGATCTCACGCCCCACGTGTTGAGCAATTCGGCGGTACGTCCACCCGGCCTCCCGCATGCCCACTATACGCCCTCGCTCAAAGTCCGTCAACTGCACATACGGTTCACGTCCACGCTGTCGCGGCATGCTACCAGCGTTAAAGATTGCGATGGAGCTCCGTATGCCACGGCAAACTGGCTGACACTGACGGCGGCGGTGCACAAATGCTGCGCAGCTAGCGCCATTCGACGGCCAACACCGCGGTTCCTGGTGTGTCCGCTGTGCCGTGCGTGTGATCATTGCTTGTACAGCCCTCTCGCAGTGTCCGGAGCAAGTATGGTGGGTCTGACACACCGGTGTCAATGTGTTCTTTTTTCCATTTCCAGGAGTGTATTACACCAACTAGAAGTTTTATCTAAGTCGTCTTTTATCTTCCTACAGGCACTCAACTTAGACACCTTACTGTACACCAGAGATCATGAGCAAACAACCGCAGATTGCTGCCCACCCTGTACACCAAATCATTTGCGTATTTAGAGAACAATAGCTGTCCTATCACACTTCGCTGCGGTACTCCTGATGATACCCTTGTCTCTGATGAACACTCGCCGTCGAGGAGAAGATACTGGGTTCTATTACTTAAGCAGTCTTTGAGCCACTCACATATCTGTGAGCATACTCCATACGCTCGTACCTTCGTTAACAGCCTGCAATGGGGCACCATGTCAAATGCTTTCTGGAAATCTAGAAACATGGAATCAGCCTATTCCCTCTCATCCACAGTTCGCAGTATATCATATGAGCAAAGGGCAGGCTAAGATTTTCATGAGCGATGCTTTCTAAAACCATGGTGATTTGTGGACATAAGCTTCTCAGTCTCAAGTAAGTTTACTATATTCGAACTGAGAATATGTTCACGGATTCTGCAGCAAACCGAAGTTATGGATATAGGTCTGTAACTTTGTGGGTCCTTTCTTTTACACTTCTTATATACAGGAGACACCTGCGTTTTTTTCCAGTCGCTTGAAACTTTGAGCTGTATGTATTTTTATGCCTCATCCGTGTAAAAGCCCACGGGATTTTCAGCATGATCGCAACAACAGGAACATTCAGACTGTCGACAGTCTGGAACAAAAGATAATTTTCAAATAGTTGTCTTAAAAATGTTCAATTCATTACCCTGAAAAGTGAAACCCCTGCCACCAAGACCATTCAAAAGGAAACTTCACAAGACGTGAAAGACTATCCATGAAACTCCATTGAGGAATTCATATATATACAAATGGATAGGTTAAAGTTAGACATAGCGGGAATTAGCGAAGTTTGCTGGCAGGAGGAACAAGACCTCTGGTCAGGTGAATACTGGGTTATAAATACAAAATCAAATAGGGTGAATGCAGAAGCCGGTTTAATAATGAATAACAAAATAGGAGCGTGGAGAAACTACTAAGAACAGCATAGTGAATTCATTATTTTGGCGAAGATAGACACGAAGCCCATGCCTACCACAGTAGTACAAGTTTGTATGCTAACTAGCTCCGCAGATGATGAAGATGTTGAAGAAATGTATGATGTGATAAAAAAAATATTGAGGTAGTTAAGGAAGACGAAAATTTAATAGTCATGGGGGACTGGAATTCGGTAGTAGGGAAAGGAAGAGAAGAAAAAGTAGTAGGTGAATATGGACTGGGGGTAAAGAATGAAAGACGAAACAATCTGGTAGAATTTTGCATAGAGCATAAATTAATCATAGCTAACACTTGGTTTAAGAATCATGAATGAAGATTGTATACATGGAAGAGGCCTGGAGACACTGTAAGGTTTCAGATAGATTATATAATGGTAAGACAGAGATTTAGGAACCAGATTTTAAATTGTAAGACACATCTATGGGCGGATGTGGAATTTATTAGTTATGAACTGTAGACTAAAGATAAAGAAACTGCAGGAACGTAGGAATTTAAGGAGATGGGACTTGCATAAACTAAAACAACAAGAGGTTGTAGAGAGCATTAGGGAACGATTGACAAATACAGGGGAAAGAAATACAGTAGAAGAAGAATGGGTAGCTTTGACAGATGAAATACTGAAGGCAACAGATGATCAAGTAGGTAAAAGGACGAGGGGTAATACAAATCCTTGGGTAACAGAAGAGATGTTTAATTTCATTTATGAAAGGAGAAAATATAAAAATGCAGTAAATGAAGCAGGAGAAAAGGAATACAAACGTCTCTAAAATGAGATCGACAGGAAGTGAAAAATAGCTAAGCAAGGATGGCAAATGTAGGGATGTAGAAGCATATATCACTCGAGGTAAGACAGATACTGTCTAAAGGAAAATTTAGGAGACCTTCGGAGGAAAGGGAACCACCTGTACGAATGTCTAGAGCACAGATGGATACCAGTCCTAAGCAAAGGAAGGAAATCAGAAAAGTGGAAGGAGTATATAGAGGGTCTATACAAAGTTGATGTACTTGAGGACAATTTTATGGAAATGGAAAAGGACGTAGATGAGATACGATACTGCATGAAGAATTTGACAGAGCACTGAAAGACCTTAGTCAAAAACGGCCTCAGGAGTAGACAACATTCCATTAGAACTACTGATAGCTGTGGGATAGCCAGCCATGACAAAACTCTACCATCTGATGAGCAAGATGTATGAGATAGGTGAAATACCTTCATACTTCAAGAAGAATATAATAAATCCAGTCCCACAGATAGCAGGTCTCGATGGGAGTAAAAATTACCGAACTATCAGTTTAATAAGTCATGGCTGCAAAATACTAACACGAATCCCTTAAAGACGAGTGGAAAAACCGGTGGAAACCGACCTTGGGGAAGATCAGTTTGAATTTCACAGAAACGTTAGAACACGCGAAGCATTATTGACACTATGAATTATCTTAGAAGATAGATTAAGGAAAGGCAAACCTACGTTTCTGTTATTTGTGGACTTAGAGAAAGCTTTTGACAATGTTGACTGGAATACTCTCTTCCAAATTCGGAAGGAGGCAGGGACAAAATACAGGGAGCGAAAGGCTATTTACAATTTGTACAGAAGAGTCGAGAGGCACAAAAGGGAAGCATTGGTTGAGAGAGGAGTGAGATAGTGTTGTAGCCTATCCTCGATGTTATTCAATCTGAATATTGAGCAAGCAGTAAAAGAAACAAAAGAAAAATTTGGAGTAGAAACCAAAATACATGGAGAAGAAATAAAATATTTGAGATTTGCAGATGGAATTGTTATTCTGTCAGAGACAGCATAAGATCTGGAAGAGCAGTTGAACGGAATGGACAGTGTCTTGAAAAGATGATGTAAGATGAACATCAACAAAAGCAAAACGAGGATAACGGAAAGTAGTCGAATTAAATCAGGTGATGTTGAGAGAATTAGATTGGGAAACGAGACACTTAAAGTAGAAGATGAGTTTTGCTATCTGCTGAGCACACTACGTGATGAAAAGTATCCGGAAACCTGGCTGAAAATGACTTACAAGTACGTGGCACCCTCCATCAGTAATGCTGGAATTCAGTATGATGTTGGTTCACCCTCAGCCTAGATGACAGCTTCCACTCTCGCAGACATATGTTCAGAAAGGTGCTCGAAGGTTTCTTGGGGAATGGTAGCCCATTCTTCACGGAGAGCTGCACTGAGGAGAGGTATCGATCTTAGTCGGTGAGGCCTGGCACGAAGTCGGCGTTCCAAAACATCCCAAAGGTGTCCTATAGGATTCAGATCAGGGCCCTGTGCAGGCCAATCCATTACAGGGATGTTATTGTCGTGTACTATTCCGCCACAGGCCATGCATTATGAACAGGTGCTTGATCGTGTTGAAAGATGCAATCCCCATCCTCGAATTGCTCTTCAACAGTAGGAAACAAGAAGGTACTAAAACATAATTGTAGGCCTGTGCTGTGACAGGGCCACGCAAAACAAGGGGTGCAAGCCCCCTCCATGATAAACACGACCACACCAGAACACCACCGCCTCCGAATTTTACTGTTGGCACTACATATGCTAGCAGATGACGTTCACCGGGCAATCGCCGTACCCACACCCTGCCATCAGATCGCCACATTGTGTACTGTGATTCGTCACTCCACACAACCTTTTTCCACTGTTCAATCGTCCAATGTTTACGCTCCTTACACCAAGCGAGGCTTCGTTTGGCCTTTACTGGCGTGGTGTGTGGCTAAGGAGCAGCCGCTTGACCATGATATCGAAGTTTTCTCACCTTCCACCTAACTATCATAGTACTTGCAGTGGATGTTGATACAGTTTGGAATTTCTGTCTGATGGTCTGGATAGATATCTGCCTTTTACACATTACGACCTTCTTTATCTTTCGGCGGTCTCTGTCAGCCAACAGACGAGGTCGGCCTGTATGCTATTGTGCTGTACTTGTCCCTTCATGTTTCCACTTCACTATCACATCGGAAACAGTGGACCTAGGGATGTTTAGGAGTGTGCAAATCTCGCCTACAGATGTATGACACAAGTGACACCCAATCACGTGACCATGTCCGAAGTCCGTGAGTTCCGCGGAGCGCCCCATTCTGATCTCTCACGATGGCTAATGACAACTGAGGTCGCTGATATGGAATACGTGGCAGTAGGTGGCAGCAAAATACACCTAATATGAAAAACGTATGTTTTGGGGGTGTCCAGATACTTTTGATCACATAGTGTAACTGATGATTGTCGAAGTAGAGAGGACAGAAAATGTAGACTGCCTCTGGCAAGGAAAGCATTTCTGAAGAAGAGAAATTTGTTAAGATCAAGTATAGATTTAAGTGTCAGGAACTCTTTTCTGAAATTAATTGTATGGAATGTAGCTATGTATGGAATCGAAACATGGACGACATATATTTTAGACAGGAAGAGAATAGAAGCTTTCGAAATGTGGTGCTACAGAAGAATGCTATAGATTAGATGGGTAGATCACGTAACAAATGAGCAGGTACGGTATAGAATTGGGGAGAAGAGGAATTTGTGGCACAACATGACTAAAACAAGGTATCAGTTGGTAGGACACGTTCTGAGGAATCAAGGGATCACCAGTCATGACTGGTAAACAACGTAGGTCTAGTAATGAAGTAATAATAAGTATTCATTGCGCAAACTGTTTTGCAAACCATTAACTTTTATGTGTATATGTTCAGTACGAATTATTCTGTAGGTTTTCCGATTGACTTTTATTTGTGGTATTATCTGTGTTTTTACGCCAGAATTCGAAACAGTACCTGTGGTTCCGTCCTCGCCTGATTACAGTTCAATGATTTGTTCGTAATTACAGTTTATAAACAATTAGTAATCATCATCAGGTTACTCTCCATCCAGAGGCTGTTGCAGGCAGCGACTGTTATTGGCTTGTAAATAATAGATTTCAGCTATCAGTCGTCCTTTTGAAATTTTATTGGCGGATCTAGATTTCAGCTAGAAACTAACCATTCTCAATGCACTATCATTTTTGATCAATGCATGTAATGCCTGTTGGTAGGGCTTCATCCACAGTTCATTAAATACTCAATTGAATTGTTCATTTATGAGCCTGTGGGTACTATTCTGTCATTCTGTGCAACGGATTAATCTGAGATGTACCCTTTACCCTGTGGCTCCTGCAATATACAATTTCCACCCCACACTACTACAGAAGTCAGACAGACGCTTCTAACGTTCTAAAGAGAAATGCCTGAAAAACTTTCAGCAATAAATATCTTCTGGAGTCGTCCACTGTAAGGAAATCACACAAAAATTCACAAAATTTCTTACGTAATTAGTGGGATACTTGGGTACTGGAGTAGTGCTAGTTAGTGTAAGAAAAACATGAAACTAACGAAATTTATTTTTTTTTTTTGCAAAAATTCTGAGGAATTACAATGGCACTTTTAGTTATGAACTGAACAAGTTATTTCCGGGTTCTTTTCGGAATGTGAAGTTACCTCTCAAGGATAGGTTTCGCTAATGAAATTTCTATACAAAGTTTAAGATTGTTATTGACTTGGCAGAATGGCTGAGGGCCGCACCTACTCAACTTGAATAATTATCCGTTAGAATGTTGCTAGATACGGTCGAGGCTGTCGCGTGTGAAATGCAGTGAAGTGTACTGTTGTGGAGGAAATATGGGGGCTCGCAAGAGCTGTAGCGCACAATACTGTAAGCTGCGATGACTGCTGTCTGCGCTGCTCGCTGCTGACAAATAAGATAACTCTCATTCTATCTGGATTGACCTTCGCCAATCAAACTCTCCCTACACTTTGATGAAGTCAAGGACTCCTACTCGCCCCTAGTCTAACTATTGGCGTGGTACACTGGTCAGATAACCAGTCCATCGCAATGCCACTCAAAAATTCGCTCGCAGGCGTTTAACTATAACTCTGTCCGTTCGCACTGCACAATAAGTGTGGCGGTCAACACAGTGAAGAACGCTTAATCGCAAGGACTCAATATAGATTCGCACTCTGATTCGCTCTTGGCAGAGGTGCTCTCCCAGTGAAGTACTGAGGAGAGACTTGTTCCTTGCTCTTTGAATACACGTACGAGCGCGCACGCTCTCGTTACGTGTTCTCGCTCCAAGAGTGACAACGGAACAGCCCCTCTCCCTGCCAGACATGAAGGGGTATATCTTTTGGTCTCTTCCATTACTCCGTCAGCTCATGCCATCAGGAATATCGTCTGGCAATGAGCATTGCTCTTCTAAAACGGGAGAATGACGTTTCATTTAAGGCGACCAATCCGAAAATCTGTAGCATCGGCGTTTGGCGTTTGCTGTCTCCCTGTGAAAATCACTGAAACTGCGTGCTATATTTGTAAAGAATGAGTAGGCTGGGCGCTCCCACACAATGTAGCGGAATTTGCTTTTAAGCCGAACATGGGGTCGTTCTTCCTTTCACTCGGGCAAACGCTGTCCGCTCCATGGGCGGTCACCTTGGCGTTTGGCGTTGACTCGTCCTCTGAAGGGACCGGCGCCCCAGCGTGCTATTTGCGTCTCCCGAACTAAAAGCCCCTGTGACCGTCGTGTCTGGAATGTGTGTGCGTACGCCAGCCTAGAGTATTTTTATCTTGGAGCGCATTTGCGATTTACTAGTTATTTGCATATCGTTTACATGAATTCATACAACATTATCTTTATCTTATCGAGTTTGGGTTCGAATGAAGCGTCTTGATGTGCGAAATATGATTGTGAGGGCGGAATATGTAAGAAATGAAGGTCAGGAGACCACGACGTCTTGCATACCTCCCTCCTTCTGACAAAATTTTTGTCTGAGGTTTGTCAATGCCAAGGAAAACATTGACAAAGTCAGGCTAAAATCGTTCTTTTAGATTTTCCAATAAACTTTTCTCAGCCATTCTTAACCATTTTTTCTAATGATTTCTTTATAACTATTGTTTCTATTTTTTATTTCTACAATTTATGTTTTGTTGTTAGGCAAATATAGACTTTACAAAGGTTGTTATTCTTTGTCGTTGCCAGTAAGTGTCTCTGTTTTTCTTTTTCGTTTCCAAAAATTGTTTTTACAATATTAATTTTTCTAAACTCGTTAGTGTACAGTATATCATGTTTTAGTGTGGTTATATCTTTTCTTTAGTTAAGCTTCGTGTGAATGTTCGCAAAAGCTCTGTTGTGTGAGAGTTTAGAATATGAAGATTAATGATAATTATGAAGTCTATGGGATGAAGGGGGCCAGCAATGAGAGGGAAGCTGCTTAATATAGATGAAATTAATGAGTGTATAATGAGTAATGTTGATCATATTAATGAATATAGCGAGGAGGATGGGGCACACGAAGTGTAGTTTAGAAGTTTTGTTCATGTCATTCCAGATTCAGCCGAATTAAGTTGATTTGAACGGACACCTGGAAACTGTAGTATATGGCAAGAATATGTAGCTTCTGAGAGCCGAATGAAATTAGTGAGAGTAGCGGATGATTGTAATGTATGCGAAGTCAAGGTAGATGTAGTTAGCTCAGAGGACAGTAATGAAGAGAGTGAACCTGCCAGTCAGTTAAATACGTCGAAATTTAGATATGCTTGGAATCAAAAGACGGAAGGGCACAGGGAAAGGTAGAAAATGACCAAATAAATTGTTTGAACGAGATGATGTTTTGTGGAGTGATTTCGAAGTGGAGCAATCCCTGTTACAGGAAGACTGAGGAAGTGAAAAGAAGCGATGTGATCAAACTATGATACCTCTTGGAGTATATGGAATAGAGACCCAGTTATGAATCGCTAATAGCAATCAGATTAGTGCCCTGTCTCAGTTCTTTTATGAGCATATTAAAATCGTAGCAGATGTAGCTGAAATGCCTGTTATGGGAGTAAAAGTAATAGGTGCTATTGGTGTCTGCAGAAAACAAATCAAGACTCAAGTCTTGATTCAATTTTCTATTAAGAGTATTTTGTTTTTGAGCACGACTTTTTGGTGTGCCTCAATTGAACACTGAAATTATTGTGGGCCTAGACTGGATGATGAAAAACAAAGTGATCATTCATTGTGATAAGAAGGTAACGGCATGTTCTATGGGATAAAGTAAACTAGAAATAAGTTTTGATGACGTTGGTAGGAGGGTTGAGGTTCAAGATACAAGGTTAAATCTAATTACGTTACCTACGAATGGAGGGTGGAGTGAAGAGTCTGAGTGTTATCATGTAAAAAGTGTCAACATGATATCTCCCTTCGATGACGAATTTGCAACTATAGTGGACATTGTTTTGGGTATATCTCCTGAACAGAAGGAGGATTTATATAATATTTTGATTAATAACAGAGAAATGTTTTCAAACAAACCCGGTCGGGTATATGATTCTGAATAAAAGGTGAAAGCGACACCCCATGAGCCATTTTTTTGGACCAGTCTACTAGGTACCATAAGCTAGGAAAGAAGCAATGCAGAAATTAATTAACAGCTTGGAGGAATGGGGCATTATAGAACGATCTAAGAGTAACGCAATAATTTACTCGTTTTGGTAAACAAAAGAAATAATATTTTAATATCGTGATAGATGAATTCGATCGTAACAAGGTTGTGAAGCATGAGACAGATCGTCCTGAACGTTTCGACTATGTGTTGCAAAGGTATCGCAATATATGGTAGATGACGAGTCTCAACATAACTGCTATCTATCGGCAGATACAGATACCACTGGAATAAGAATCACGAAAGCTGACAGCATTCCCTTTTGCAGGAAAATGATATCACTATAGAGCTATTACTTTCAGAGTAAATGATTCTGTAGGCCTATCAGCAGTCATCCGAGCCCTGGATAGTGTACTATCGAAAGAAGTTAGCGCCAGAATTACAATCTATGTTGACCATTTATTAAGAGTGACTACTTCATGGGAGGAGCACTGCGAACTATTAAATGAGTTTTTCCAAGCACTAAGGCGTTGTGGAATGACATTGAATATGAAACAGTGTGAATTTGTGAAAAAGAGATAGAATTTTTAGGCCATATTATCACGACTGCACGGATAACCAATAAATAATCTACGAAAATTAGAGACGAAAAGAAACCACCTGGAACCAAAAAACAATTCAAGCATTTCTCGGTCTTTGCAGTTTTTTATCGTATATATGCGAGGTGCAAAGTTTTAATTATCCAGATTTATGCAGTTTATTAAAGAAAATTTGTGAGTTTATTTGGACTGAGAAGTATCAAATATTATTCGAGAAGTTAAAGGAAGAACTTAGGAAAGACCTAATTTTACATCATCCAGATTTGGTGGTAGGCCTAGCATTGCACATGGGAACTGATTCATGAGATTACGGTATCGTAGTCCATATTTCCCAAGGAATAGGAGAAGGTGGTAACAAGGAGAGTCGGCATATAGCTGTAGCAAGTAGGACTCTGACGAAATACGAAAAGAATTATACTGCGTCGGAAAAAGATGCTATGGCTACCGTGTGAGGATACAAAAAAATTAGTATTTGATATAGATATAAGAAGTTGTAATTCATGCTGACCATAAAGCATTAAAATTTTTAAAGAGCTATTGGTTATTGCACTACAGACTGAGAAGATGGACGTCGTATATACAACAGTTTCACTACAAAATATGTCATGTAAGAGGTGTAGACAACAGTGTAGGCGATGCATTTTCGAGGCTACGATATGATCCTGATGTGACAATTAACTGGAAAAATTCAGAGAAGAAACCAAGAAAGTAATTTATGTTAAAGGTAAAGAGAAAATAGAAGCTGTATGTAGATACATGTGTCGTTATCTAAACAAGTACGAATGTTCGAAGTTTATTGAGACCGATTTTGACGTCAAGGATGAAAAATATGATTAGTTTCAGAAGTATTATAAGATCTGTATGGTTATACGGTACTCACGAAAGGATATAGATAAGGAAGAACGGCGTATGAAATGGCTAGACAAATACGTATCAGAGTTAATCGATTATTTTCATTTAGGCTTTGATCACTGGCAGACGAAAAAGTTTATGGACAAAATAACTGAGTCAGTAAGTTTTGACAATGTGCACAGGAGAGTAGACGAAAAAATGTGAATGTGTGATAGATGTCAAAAAGTGAAAGTAACAAATGTAACTAGTCTTGGTCCCACGCAGAGTATTATACGTAAAGATAATTTAGAAATGTTGGCAGCAGATCTTTTGTTCTGCTACCCAATGCAATTGGTAATTCTGCATACGTTTTTGGTCGTTGCATAACTTTTCAAAATTTGTGGATCTGTATACTTTACGTAACGCCACAGCTAACACAGTATTTAACGAAGTGGGAGATGATTGTTTCGTAAAAGTGGGGAAACCAAAAGCTTTATTACCTTATAATGGACCTCACTTCACATTCAAAATTTGGAATAATGTTTGAAGGAAAAGGATGTAGTGGTTATTCACATATCGGTATACCACCCGTCGAGTAAACCTGACATGTGTGAGTTGGCTAGGCATTTCAGGACGTATTACCACAACAAACATAGACCGTGGGGCAAATATGCTGTTGACATTGTTTGAATTATGAACTCGGTGTCTCACGGAAGTACCAGCTTGACACATGATGAGATTATTTTGGGTGTTAAATCAAAGAGTACGATAGAAGAACTGATTATTTTTCCACGATACAAGATGTAGCGGTGTGCAAAAGAAAGAAATGCTGAGAGAAAAAATGAGAAAGCGTGCTGAGGTTCGAAATAAAAGACACGATACTAATCTAAAACCAGTGAAATGCAGGATAGGGGGCAATGTCCTCGTAAAAACTAACGAAAAATCTGCTTAGACAGACTATGAAATCTCTAAATTCAAATTTATTTATGATGGACTATTTAAAATTGAAAGCATTCCTCTCCCTAATGCTTGCTGTCTGATATAGTCTGTTAGGTAAAACATTAGGTTTGCGTAACATTGTGGGCTTAGACCCTTACCACCCCAGAAGTAATTAACGTTTATAACGCCTGTAAGTAATTATACAGAATTAATAACGAAAAGTTTCTTGTTTTTTTTCATTAATACACTCCTGGAAATTGAAATAAGAACACCGTGAATTCATTGTCCCAGGAAGGGGAAACTTTATTGACACATTCCTGGGGTCAGATACATCACATGATCACACTGACAGAACCACAGGCACATAGACACAGGCAACAGAGCATGCACAATGTCGGCACTAGTACAGTGTATATCCACCTTTCGCAGCAATGCAGGCTGCTATTCTCCCATGGAGACGATCGTAGAGATGCTGGATGTAGTCCTGTGGAACGGCTTGCCATGCCATTTCCACCTGGCGCCTCAGTTGGACCAGCGTTCGTGCTGGACGTGCAGACCGCGTGAGACGACGCTTCATCCAGTCCCAAACATGCTCAATGGGGGACAGATCCGGAGATCTTGCTGGCCAGGGTAGTTGACTTACACCTTCTAGAGCACGTTGGGTGGCACGGGATACATGCGGACGTGCATTGTCCTGTTGGAACAGCAAGTTCCCTTGCCGGTCTAGGAATGGTAGAACGATGGGTTCGATGGCGGTTTGGATGTACCGTGCACTATTCAGTGTCCCCTCGACGATCACCAGTGGTGTACGGCCAGTGTAGGAGATCGCTCCCCACACCATGATGCCGGGTGTTGGCCCTGTATGCCTCGGTCGTATGCAGTCCTGATTGTGCCGTTCACCTGCACGGCGCCAAACACGCATACGACCATCATTGGTCCTCGCCGATACCCCAGGAGCAACAGTGTCCCTAATTTGCTGGGAAGTGGCGGTGCGGTCCCCTACGGCACTGCGTAGGATCCTACGGTCTTGGCGTGCATCCGTGCGTCGCTGCGGTCCGGTCCCAGGTCGACGGGCACGTGCACCTTCCGCCGACCACTGGCGACAACATCGATGTACTGTGGAGACCTCACGCCCCACGTGTTGAGCAATTCGGCGGTACGTCCACCCGGCCTCCCGCATGCCCACTATACGCCCTCGCTCAAAGTCCGTCAACTGCACATACGGTTCACGTCCACGCTGTCGCGGCATGCTACCAGTGTTAAAGACTGCGATGGAGCTGCGTATGCCACGGCAAACTGGCTGACACTGACGGCGGCGGTGCACAACTGCTGCGCAGCTAGCGCCATTCGACGGCCAATACCGCGGTTCCTGGTGTGTCCGCTGTGCCGTGCGTGTGATCATTGCTTGTACAGCCCTCTCGCAGTGTCCGCAGCAAGTATGGTGGGTCTGACACACCGGTGTCAATGTGTTCTTTTTTCCATTTCCAGGAGTGTAGTCACTAACGCTGATGTCACACTGAAATACTAGAAGCAATGCTTACGATATCAAAATATTTGTGCTTTTTATTTTGTAATTAGTAGACAAGAAGATTGTCTAGTAATTAGTTGTAAGGAATGTATTGTAAATGTAATTAGTGACTTCAGATGAATTCAAACTTGTCATTTACGTTGCAGGTGATATTGAAATAGATGGATGTTTATTAAGGCGCAAAAAGGCGACTAACACCTAGCAGAAGAAACAGAAAAATGAAAGAAATTAGACAGTATGAAGAGGTGTTCCTATAGACAAAGATGACATGCAGGCACAAAAGTGAGCGCTGATGAAATGTACCAATCAGTGCACCACTGATCTGCTTTTTATTTTCAGAAGAAAGAAATTTGTGAGAAAGTGATTATAAAAAGAGTATGTAACATGCGTGTGAAACATGTTACGTCAAAAATGGAAATAGTGATTGTAAGATTTTTATATGGACACAGATAGTGTCAATGCTGTGTGAATATGTTTCATGATATGCTTTGATTGATGGTAATTAACTTCCATTGTAAATTTAATAATGAAAATGAGTTTGTTAGGTAACAGACATTGTTTTAACTAAATGTAGTTACTCACTTTATTTGATTTGTAACAGAATGCTGAACTAAAAACAAACTTATGTAGTTATATTACTTATATATATACCCATGTACGTGAGAAGACATTTTGTGTCTGGTGCTGTAGTAAACGCTGACAAATTTTGTGTGAGTATTCCATGATGACTGCGTCAAAGACAACACAAAATAGTTGCATAGACTTTCTGATTTCATTTCATTGAAAAGTAAATAATTTTAGCCAATGTTTGTTGCTTGCTTGGGTATTTCCTTGAGTCCATACAGGGTGAACATCAATAAAACCAACAAACTACAGGGACACATTGCTGACTGGAAATGGAGGCAAAAGGATCCTATGAATATGTGTCTGGAAATGCATCGTTGCTGTGGTAGACGGCGTGGATGAATCAAAGTTCCTCTAACCACATTCCGTGTGTTCCCTGTGTGTTCCAGGCTGTGTGATTGATTCCAAATACTGTAAACAGCGGAATAGCTCTTCAGTAAAGAGGACTGATGATAGAAATCCCATAACTGTGACGACCTGGTGCAAAAACCATCGAAAAAATCCTTCCAGTAGAGGAAAATCCGCTGCTGATAATCCTTGCACCAGTTTCAGGTGATAGGGATAGTAGCAGTTGACATGCATGATACAGATCATCGTACTTTTGTATACACCATGTTAGTGGTCCCCTTGCCTGGAGCTTGTACTAGCTTGTGCCAGTGTTCGTTCATCTCAATATGCTTAGAGTCCAGTCCTCCAAATCTGGTGTACGCACAAACCACCGCCTCCCTGCACGTAAGTTGTCTCAAAGGAGCGTGTCCAGAAAGGGCTTGTAAGGTTGTGTGATGTAATTGCTGTCTGTGTGAGTACTTGTTGTGGTATAGAAGTGCCGCCTCTCGACCGTTTCCGTCTGCTTGGCCATACATAAACGCCACCTCGGCTTGTCCCCGACCTGAACACCGGACCATTCTGCTGCTTACGGTACGCTGCATCAGTCACACAGCCTGCAACACGCAAGGAACACAGGGCATGTGGTCGGAGGAACTTTCATTCGTCAGCGCCATCTACCGCGGCAACAATGTATTTCCGGACACATGTTCATACGACCTTATCTCCTCCATTTCCAATCAGGAATTCGTCCATCTAGGTTGTCGGTTTCATTGATGTTCACCCTGTATTTAATAGTATAGATCAGTCAAACTGGGGCATCTGAAACATTACACAGTGCCTAATAATTTTTTCGCATAATTAAATTTGTAACTATAATGTAATGCGATGTAATTAGTGTCATATGCAACTTTTGTTGTTTTATTAATGTTGTCATGTAATTAAATCTTAAAGAATTAATTCAAACGAACTACACTACTGGCCATTAAAATTGCTACACCAACAAGAAATGCCGATGATAAACGGTTATTCATTGGACAAATATATTATACTAGAACTGACATGTGATCACATTTTCACGCAATTTGGGTGCACAGGTCCTGAGAAATCAGTACCCAGAACAACCACCTCTGGCCGTAATAACGGCCTTGATACGCCTGGGCATTGAGTCAAACAGAGCTTGGCTGGCGTGTACAGGTACAGCTGCCCATACAGCTTCAACACGATACCACAGTTCATCAACAGTAGTGACTGGCATATTGTGACGAGCCAGTTGCTCGGCCACCATTGACCAGACATTTTCAGTTGGTGAGAGATCTGGAGAATATGCTGGCCAGGGCAGCAGTCGAACATTTTCTGTATCCAGAAAGGCCCGTACAGGACCTACAACATGGCGGTCGTGCATTATCCAGCTGAAATGTACGGTTTCGCAGGGATCGAATGAAGGGTAGAGCCACGGGTCGTAACACATCTCAAATGTAACGTCCACTGTTCAAAGGGCCGTCAATGCGAACAAGAGGTGACCGAGACGTGTAACCAATGGCACCCCATACCATCACGCCGGGTGATATGCCAGTATGGCGATGACGAATACACGCTTCCAATGTGCGATGTCGCCAAACACGGATGCAACCGTCATGTCCTGGATTCATCCGAAAAAATGACGTTTTGCCATTCGTGCACCCAGGTTCGTCGTTGAGTACACCATCGCAGGCGCTCCTGTCTGTGATGCAGCGTCAAGGGTAACCGCAGCCATGGTCTCCGAGTTGATACTCCATGCTGCTGCAAACGTCGCCGAACAGTTCGTGCAGATGGTTGTTGTCTTGCTAATGTCTCCATCTGTTGACTCAGGGATCGAGACGTGGCTGCACGATCCCGTTACAGCCATGCGGATAAGATGCTTGTCATCTCGACTGCTAGTGATACGACGCCGTTGGGACCCAACTCGGCGTTCCGTATTACCCTTCTGAACCCACCGATTCCATATTCTTCTAACAGTCATTGGATCTCAACCAACGTGAGCAGCAATGTCGCGACACGATAAACCACAATCGCGATAGGCTACAATCCGACCTTTATCAAAATCGGAAATGTGATGGTACGCATTTCTCCTCCTTACACGAGGCATCGCAACAACTTTTCACCAGACAACGCCGGTCAACTGCTGTTTGTGTATGAGAAATCGGTTGCAAACTTTCCTCATGTCAGCACGTTGTAGGTGTCGCCACCGGCGCCAACCATGTGTGAATGGTCTGAAAAGCTAATCATTTGCATATCACAGCATCATCTTCCTGTCGGTTAAATTTCGCGTCTGTAGCACGTCATCTTCGTGGTATAGCAATTTTAATGGCCAGTAGTGTAATTAAAAAAGAATATTGTAATTATGATGTAGTAAAAACGCTGACCTATTCAGGAAGGTTGCTATTATATAGAGCCAAAGACCACTTCTGAAGTAGGAGTATTGTCCGTGGGTGGGTAAGTGCGGAGTTGTGCAGGAGTAGTCAGCGGAGGGAGTCGCTAGCGAAAAGGGGTCAAGTGCAGACATGGTATTTGGGAATGTAAGGAATAAACTGCAAGAATTTTAATATATGGCGAGGCGTGTTATGGAGCTGTAAATGGGTACAGTACATTGTCATCAAGAGGAGATAATATTCAAGAAGAGTACTGTGTGCCCAAAATAGTTGTGTGCTGTTACGATAAAGAAGAGCCTGTTGCCATACATTGTCGAAATACAATGCATTACATCGCACCAGTAGCAGCTCATCAATGTAAGATCCGGCCAGTTTCATCTCTGAACTGTACAAAATCAGCCAGCTTAGTAGTTTTTCGCAACTGAATAAGAAAGTGCTTAGTGCAGCAACTGTTATAGAGTAAATGAACTTTACCTGAGTCATCTACCTAAAAGGGTCCTGTCCTGTCACCATTATTGATTCCGAGAATATCACCAGTGAAAAAATAGTAAAATATTGAAAGTGATGAGCTTATTTAATTACGGTAACTAAGATAAAGAAATGCACGTTACAAAACTAAGAACTATCTAAAACGGTCATTTAACAGCAGTGAACTTTATTTGCTTGGTGGAACGACTAATTAAAGAATACGCACTAACAGTGAAAGAGTAAAAGCATAATTTAAACGAATGTTGTCAAAATATTACTTCAGAATAATGCATTTCATGTTTTTTGTGTGCATTGCAAACTCTGCTCACATCTGGAAACTACTTTACAGTGTAGTCCAAAATTACTTATTCTTTCCTAAACGAAGCATTGCGCACTTTCCAGGAAAATCTTATTATAAGAGAAAATAAGTATTTATGAAAATTTCCATTTCCAAAACCAGAAACAATTAGCATTACATTGAGTAACACAAAACTATTCGTTACGTGAACTGTTTTCTAAATAATTACCTTTTATGTGCATGTGTTCAGTACAAATTATTCTGCTGGTTTTCTAATTGATGTTAATTCATGGTATTAACTGGGTTTTTAAGTCTGAGCTAGAGTCAGGGCCTTTGCTTTCGTCCTGGCCTGATTACAGTTCAATGATTAGTTCGTAATTGCAGTTTATAAACTTTCGCTCACACATTGATCTGGCAACTGTTCTTGAGTAATTTGCAATCTAAAATTATAACAGATTCAGTTTTGTTTACGTCAAATGTCACTAACTATTTGTTATATTTACCTTTTTGGTCACAATTTCCCCTGATCGTTATCGTGCAAAAGTAGTCGCGCCATAACGAATCACTTATAATGGTATCTGCACTTATCCAGATTTTCATTATTCTTTGGAATGGATACCTTTCCCAAACAACAGGGACCATTTGGTGCCTGTGTCATTTAAAAATCTTAATTAATTGAAAGTGATGGTTAGTTATAGTGTGATGGCATGTCTGTCCCTCCCTTCCACTGTACATATATCAAACTCTATACAATTTTCGATGGTTCAGTAATTCTAATAGTGTTCTTCTCTTTAGTACGAACTTATATCTTCCGGTATAACAAATCACACACATTTTGCCAAAAGCCTTGTCAAAGAGGGCAGAGCGGACAGTGGTTCAGGGTGATAGTAGGGTACTGGGGCTCTGAGCACAATTTTGGTATCAAATTGATGTTGTTGTTTTTGTGGTCTTCAGTCCTGAGACTGGTTTGATGCAGCTCTCCATGCTACTCTATCCTGTGCAAGCTTCATCATCTCCCAGTACCTACTGCAACCTACATCCTTTTGAATCTGCTTAGTGTATTCATCTCTTGGTCTCCCCCTACGATTTTTACCCTCCACGCTGCCCTCCAATACTAAATTGGTGATCCCTTGATGCCTCAGAACATCCTATCAACCGATCCCTTCTTCTGGTCAAGTTGTGCCACAGACTTCTCTTCTCCCCAATCCTATTCAATACTTCCTCATTAGTTATGTGATCTACCCATCTAATCTTCAGCATTCTTCTGTAGCACCACACTTCGAAAGCTTCTATTCTCTTCTTGTCCAAACTATTTATCGTCCATGTTTCACTTCCATACATGGCTACACTCCATACAAATACTTTCAGAAATGACTTCCTGACACTTAAATCTATACTCGATGTTAACAAATTTCTCTTCTTCAGAAACGCTTTCCTTGCCATTGCCAGTCTACATTTTATATCCTCTCTACTTCGACCATCATCAGTTATTTTGCTCCCCAAATAGCAAAACTCGTTTACTACTTTAAGTGTCTCATTTCCTGATCTAATACCCTCAACATCACCCGACTTAATTCGACTACATTCCATTATCCTCATTTTGCTTTTGTTGATGTTCATCTTATATCCTCCCTTCAAGGCACCATCCATTCCGTTCAACTGCTCTTCCAAGTCCTTTGCTGTCTCTGACAGAATTACAATGTCATCAGCGAACCTCAAAGTTTTTATTTCTTCTCCATGGATTTTAATACCTACTCCGAATTTTTCTTTTGTTTCCTTTACTGCTTGCTCAATATACAGATTGAATAACATCGGGGAGAGGCTACAACCCTGTCTTACTCCCTTCCCTACCCTTAATCTACAGGTCATAACCAATAGATTGTGGTCAGAGTCCACATCCGCCCTTGGAAATGTCTTACAATTTAAAACCTGGTTCCTAAATCTCTGTCTTACCATTATATAATCTATCTGATACCGTTTAGTATCTCCAGGGTTCTTCCATGTATACAACCTTCTGTCGTGATACTTAAACCAAGTGTTAGCTATGATTAAGTTGTGCTCTGTGCAATCCATATTCACCTACTACGTTTCCTTCTCTCCCTTTTCCTACACTCGAATTCCAGTCACCCATGACTATTAAATTTTTTCGTCACCCTTCACTATCTGAATAATTTCTTTTATTTCATCATACATTTCTTCAATTTCTTCGTCATCTGCAGAGCTAGTTGGCATATAAACTTGTACTACTGTAGTAGGTGTGGGCTTCGTATCTATCTTGGCCACAATAATGCGTTCACTATGCTGTTTGTAGTAGCTTACCCGCATTCCTATTTTCCTATTCATTATTAAACCTACTCCTGCATTACCCCTATTTGACTTTGTGTTTATAACCCTGTAGTCACCTGACCAGAAGTCTTGTTCCTCCTGCCACCGAACTTCACTAATTCCCACTATATCTAACTTTAACCTATCCATTTCCATTTTTAAATTTTCTAACCTACCTGCCCGATTAAGGGATCTGACATTCCACGCTCCGATCCGTAGAACGCCAGTTTTCTTTCTCCTGATAACGACATCCTCTTGAGTAGTCCCCGCCTGGAGATCCGAATGGGGGACTATTTTGCCTCCGGAATATTTTACCCAAGAGGACGCCATCATCATTTAATCATACAGTAAAGCTGCATGCCCTCGGGAAAAATTACGGCCGTAGTTTCCCCTTGCTTTCAGCCGTTCGCAGTACCAGCACAGCAAGGCCGATTTGGTTATTGTTACAAGGCCAGATCAAATTGATATTCAAGTTAATTAAATTGATCAATTAATACCACACCCCCACACACCCACACAAGCCCCCGCCCCCCAGATGATGTCATCCGTTTTCCTCAGCTGGCGTATGGGTCCCCTCCCCACCTCTCCCCCCTTCCCCACCAACCCTTTTAAAGCTAGTGATATTCCGAGATGGTGTTCAGACCACTGCGTGTTGAATGTAGTTCTAGGAATTTGCTGAAAATGTTGTCTGTTTGAACTAATGCGCAACTGGCATCTGCAGACTAATGATTGTCTAATACGCTCAAAGCAACCAAGTGTTTCACGAATAGCTGCTGCAGTTTCGGCCAAGTAGGAGTGTATTGGTGTTTCGTACACCAAACGCTTCATCTCCCCCCATAAAAAAATCCTTAGGAGATCAGAAACATCTCTAAAACAACCACACAGCTCTTTGAACACCGTCTCTCAGCAACACTAGTGTCAAAACCTTCTTGGATCTCTAGTGGGAAAACTGTCCAGATGTGACATTTTTGTCACATAAGAAAGTGTTTTTTTTTGTCTCCTCTCAACAGTCTAAAATTTTGAGTACGTAGTTTTTCACACCGTCTGTACGGTTTGAGCGTTTCTGTCACTCTCTTTTACGAACGTAGGTCTGTTTTGTAGTGTATGACAACTACATGTCATTTCAATAATTTCCAGCACTCTGGTTGGCATAACGTGAACAACTGTATGATTTACCAAAGTATACAATGTATTTTAGAAAAAGGCAGAGCTACAATATTAATGTTCTTTATTACTTGATGACTAATTTCGAGCCTAAGCTCATTATCAAACCATCCAATAAGTTATGGAATAACGTTTATTACGACAAGCATATGACTGTTCATTCTTATTAGACACATCTTGTAAAACAGTGCGGGGCTGAACTCCATTCACCTATGTACCATTTTGTACACAGTATTACACTGCGTTTTGTTTTTCACTGTAGCGTACATCAAATCATTTATACTATGAACCCGTCTATGCCCCAAGATCGCTAATGCATGCCTGCACGATGATGCTCAACTCGAATGTAAACCAGTTCGGATCCTGGCGGTGGTAGAAGAAATTTTCACTGCCAATATTTCGCCGGCAAGGGGAAGAGAGATGGTGCCATCAAGTTCCAGGTCACCACTCTTTGCGCCATTGTTCTGGATTAAATTCCAAACCTCTCCTCAATATCTTACGAACTGAGGACATGTGATACTGTCGATAGTGACGTTAAGCTCGGCGGCCCCTTAGTGCTGTTCGAGTAGTGTAGCGTATGTAGAAACACAAGGTTTCATCCTCTCCTTTCTCTCATCGTCACCCATTAATACATACCTAAGCTCCATATTCGACGCAGCTATTACATACCTGCAAAGAAAGAGGGCAATGTTCGTGGAGGAAGAACAGTATGTATGTTCCACATATCCTCCTAAACTACTGGATCGACTTGAACCACACTTGGTACACGTATCATTTACTGTCTGGAAAGAAGTTGTGGGGGTAAGAACCACCTACCTATCAAAGGGATGGGGGTGGGGCTGAAAATGAAGTGTAGCCCGCAACGCGGTAATACCCAGCCTTTATTCATCCAGTATTTGAGAGTAACACTTAGTTACCTACAATAAATATTGCAGATAACTTCAAAGCCTTACGAAAATTTTTCTCGATGTCAAATTCCACAAAATAACGAAAGGAGTTTATCGTTTTCTCAATTTTCGCTGTTCAGGTAACAACACTGCTACATCAGGCATGAAGATGTAATTTATTACTTATGTATTACTAACTCTATTCGCAACACATTTCGCAGGCAGTATTAAGATATGCCGCTGAATGTACCTGCAACCTTTGTACGACACATAGTTCAGGAGATAAGACGTCGCAGATATTGAGCCGCGTGAAAACGAAACTACAGGGCGAAATTCTCTGGAGGTACAGGTGAACCATGTGCTCAGGTATGTGCGAAATATTTTTAAAAAGTGACAAGTGTGTACCCAGTGAAGCCGAGGGGAAATAACTCCTCCTGCCTTGGATCAATTTCAACTAGACTCTGTTCACGTGTTACTTACCATCTAGAAAGAAATACTGTGAGGGTAAGGCTCACCAGTCTCCTGTTGGGGTGGGAGTGATGGACAAAGATGAGTGGAGAAGGAGGAGAGGGAGAGACAGAGAGAGGGCATGAGGAGATGGATACAGGTAGATGGGAAGAGGAGACAGACAGAGAGAGGGGAGAGGGTGAGATGGACAGAGAGAGGGGGGCAGGAGGAGATGGAAAGAGAGGGGGGAGAAGGAATAGTCTAATAGAAGATTAGAATAAATCCATTCAAGGGCAATACCCACAACTCAACTACTACATAATATATAAACAGTTGTAACCTCCCTAGTATAACTTCCCAACAGAAAAACTATAGCATTCACATTTAGTGTAACCTCCCAATAGTTTATTATTCCGTAACCCCGCAATAATAATGTGACTAACCTCCCAATAAAAAAATGTGACTCATATATAACCTGCCTGTGAATCTAAACTGGTAGATTTGGACGTCAGCAGTGTTGCGTCATGGTGCTGAAAGATCATCCTGAATAAACTGAAAATTCTTACCTCAACGAAGTTGCCGGAAACGCGTATATATCTGCTCCTATAAGAAATTTTTCTAGCACAGCCCAGTGCAATGCTGGCCGCTAGATTTGTCATGTATAAAAGGAAACAATTGACTTTTCTTTACAAAAATCGGGATGACCATGGATTGCAGAAATTAGTAAATTCTTTAAATTCAGATGAATGATTGTCAAAAAGTTAATTTTATAAAAAAGATTATTATTAAAAGATTTTTTTAAAAATTTACATGGGACTTGGTATAACAGTAGTACAAATTTAGTTGCAACAAATTAGATATGCGCGCGGCTGTTTTTACATACCACATCGCTCAGGCACGACCGGCCAACCGCCCGACTGCGAGCTACCACTACTACTGCCGACACAGGTCCTACTGCAGCCGACACTGCTCTCTGATCTGCGATTCTATTACAGCTTACATATCGCAGGCAGCGCGTGAGCAATCCATCGAAATTACATCTGCTCGAGTGCGCTAGCAATAAATTCCTTAGTCATGGACCTCTTACACAGTTTTCTATCAAATACACTCCTGGAAATGGAAAAAAGAACACATTGACACCGGTGTGTCAGACCCACCATACTTGCTCCGGACACTGCGAGAGGGCTGTACAAGCAATGATCACACGCACGGCACAGCGGACACACCAGGAACCGCGGTGTTGGCCGTCGAATGGCGCTAGCTGCGCAGCATTTGTGCACCGCTGCCGTCAGTGTCAGCCAGTTTGCCGTGGCATACGGAGCTCCATCGCAGTCTTTAACACTGGTAGCATGCCGCGACAGCGTGGACGTGAACCGTATGTGCAGTTGACGGACTCTGAGCGAGGGCGTATAGTGGGCATGCGGGAGGCCGGGTGGACGTACCGCCGAATTGCTCAACACGTGGGGCGTGAGGTCTCCACAGTACATCGATGTTGTCGCCAGTAGTCGGCGGAAGGTGCACGTGCACGTCGACCTGGGACCGGACCGCAGCGACGCACGGATGCACGCCAAGACCGTAGGATCCTACGCAGTGCCGTAGGGGACCGCACCGCCACTTCCCAGCAAATTAGGGACACTGTTGCTCCTGGGGTATCGGCGAGGACCATTCGCAACCGTCTCCATGAAGCTGAGCTACGGTCCCGCACACCGTTAGGCCGTCTTCCGCTCACGCCCCAACATCGTGCAGCCCGCCTACAGTGGTGTCGCGACAGGCGTGAATGGAGGGACGAATGGAGACGTGTCGTCTTCAGCGATGAGAGTCGCTTCTGCCTTGGTGCCAATGATGGTCGTATGCGTGTTTGGCGCCGTGCAGGTGAGCGCCACAATCAGGACTGCATACGACCGAGGCACACAGGGCCAACACCCGGCATCATGGTGTGGGGAGCGATCTCCTACACTGGCCGTACACCACTGGTGATCGTCGAGGGGACACTGAATAGTGCACGGTACATCCAAACCGTCATCGAACCCATCGTTCTACCATTCCTAGACCGGCAAGGGAACTTGCTGTTCCAACAGGACAATGCACGTCCGCATGTATCCCGTGCCACCCAACGTGCTCTAGAAGGTGTAAGTCAACTACCCTGGCCAGCAAGATCTCCGGATCTGTCCCCCATTGAGCATGTTTGGGACTGGATGAAGCGTCGTCTCACGCGGTCTGCACGTCCAGCACGAACGCTGGTCCAACTGAGGCGCCAGGTGGAAATGGCATGGCAAGCCGTTCCACAGGACTACATCCAGCATCTCTACGATCGTCTCCATGGGAGAATAGCAGGCTGCATTGCTGCGAAAGGTGGATATACACTGTACTAGTGCCGACATTGTGCATGCTCTGTTGCCTGTGTCTATGTGCCTGTGGTTCTGTCAGTGTGATCATGTGATTTATCTGACCCCAGGAATGTGTCAATAAAGTTTCCCCTTCCTGGGACAATGAATTCACGGTGTTCTTGTTTCAATTTCCAGGAGTGTATTCTTTGGAAGATTTTTGAAAAACGTTTTATTGCCTATCTCTCTCAAGTCTAAAGGGAGTTTTTGCATGGCTTTTGCTCCTCTACAGGACGCCTTTGATTTGAATTTTAAGTTGTTGTGACTGTGGTCATCGAGAAATTCCTTTTCGTTGTGTCATTGTTGTGCCATATCTCGATATCTTGAGTATCAGCAAAATATTTGCATTTTGTTCAGCATAAGTGTTCATATCCGTATATCCTTAATAATGTTAATATCTTAAGTGCTTTAAATTCTCGCCTACGTGTTTCTATAACCACATTCATAAGGGAATTCAGGAGAAGATGGAGGGTCTGAGAAAGGGAAAGAGGACATGGGCACAGACAGATTGGAGGAGGAGACAGACAAAGAGAGAGGAGAGGAGGAGATGGACAGAGAGAAGGGTAGTAGGAGATGGTCAGAGAGAACTAGAGGAAGTGTTGGACAGATGGAGGGGGAGGTGGACAGAGATAGGGGCGGGAAGAGATTGGCAGAGAGGGGGGGGAGGGAGATGAGGAGTAGGACAGAAAGAGGGGCAGGAAAATATGTTCAAAGAGGGGGCAGAATCAGATTGACAGAGAGAATGAGATGATAAGATGGACAGGTGAAGGAGGACATGGACAGGGTGAGGGTGAGGAGGATGTGGACAGAGAGAGGGGAAGAAGATGGACAGAGAGAGGGGCAGGAATAGATTGGCAGAGGGAAGGCAGCAATGCATAGAGAAGGGGGAAAGTACAGGTGGGCTAATAGAAGACTGAAATAAATCCATAAACGGGCAACGCTGGGTACTCAGCTAGTTTATAATATACGGGAGGTTTTTTCAACTCTTTTTATTCTCTCTCTGTCTGTCTCTCTGTCTGTCTCTCTCTCTCTCTCTTTCAGATTTGAACCGAGTTTTTTCATTGTTTTCCGACCAGAGTGGCCGAGCGGTTCTAGGCGCTACAGTCTGGAACCGCGCGACCTGTACGGTCGCAGGTTCGATTCCTGCCTCGGGCATGGATGTGTGTGATGTCCTTAGGTTAGTTAGGTTTAAGTAGTTGTAAGTTCTAGGGGACTGATGACCTTAGAAGTTAAGTCCCATAGTGCTCAGAGCCATTTGAACCATTTTTTCATTGTTTGGACGGCTTTGTTTTGAGTTTCATGTTGTTATGGTTGCGCTCATGGAAGAAGTTCCTTTTCATTGTGTCATGATTGTGCCTTGTCTCAATACTTTAGGTATCAGGAAAATATTTGAATTTTGTCCAGCATAAGAGTCTTTACGTGTATATGCTTGATAGTGCTAGTGTCTTCAGTCCTGTAAACGCTGGCCTACGTGACTCTATAACCACATTCATAAGGGAATTCATAAAAGAGCTTCCTAAGTCCAACCAGCATCCATTTGCCTGACTATATGTCCTGACCACCTCAATTTCAATTTCACTATGTTGATAATTACGTCTTCTACTTCGGCCTGTTCCATAATATATTTGTTTGTTTTTCTGTTCTTCACGGTTCCCAACACATATTTCTCCACTGCTCGCTGTGCGCCCCTAATTTTTTTCAATGATGTTCGTTTTAAAAGTTCAGTTCTCGCTGACACTAGACAAAAGTGCTTATACACGCCAGTGACAAACTTTCCTTTTAGACACATCAGAAGATTAGTTACGAAGACCCATGCTAGTCCATTTTTACCTTGCTGTTTATTTATTTTTCTGTCCAACCAGTTGGTGTCTTCAACTATTCTAAACACATTGCCTGACAAAAAAAGTTAGGGATCCAGAAACATAGTCGGATGCCAATTTAACTTCGTGCAATTACAGAGCATGTCCGGAAAGTAAGTTGCGTGATTGTTTCTTGCCAACTCAGAAGGGTACAGTGTTACGACTGGTGGTGGAAATGTTGGTGTGTGGAGTTGCCTGCTGGCCGTTACCCAGTGCGGATTGCTCGTAGAGTGTATCTGCATTCGAGTGACACGTTGGGAGATCAAAATGCCACGATTCACTGAACAGAGAAATGCCATTGAATTTTGTGTTAAGTTTGGGGAATCACACTCCGAAACCGCCACAATACGTTGAAAAACCTTATGGGGATAATGTGATGTCCCAGAATATGATTTACCAGTGGCACAAGGCGTTCTGGGAGGGGAGAGATGACATCGACGATGAACAACGGCTTGGACTCTTGTCCGCGTTTCGTGTTGACGAGAGTTTGGGGCAAGTGAAGGAAGTTTTGGACTCAGACTGATGCTTCATTGTGTGACTGATAGCAGAACAGTTTAACATACAGAAAACTGTTATGCATGAAATTCTTGCAGAACATTTGGCCGTGCGGAAGTCTGTGGAAAGATAATTCTGAAAGTGCTGTCGGATGAACAAGAGGTTGCCCGTTTAACAGTCGTGCGTGATCTTTTCGATAGTTGCGTGAGTGACGCGAAGTTTTTGGATAACGTAACAATGGAGGACGTAACATGGATTTTTTAATACAGCGCTGAATCAAAAAGACAATGTGCCAAGTGGCACACGAAGACTTCCGTGAAGCCAAAAAAAAGTAAGGATGACAGAGCCCCGGATGAAGTAGACGCTCATCATCTGTTTTGGTTCCAAAGGCGTTGTCCGCTGGGGCAAACTGTCAAGAATCTATTTTACTAGGAAGTCCTACAAAGGCTGCGAAACCGTGTGCTTCGCGTGAGGATGAAGATCAGTGGAAACTGGCAACTCCTTCACAGCAACGCGCCATCTGCTACCGCCTTCATTGTAAGTGAGTTCCTGGCCAGGCACGGTGTAGCATTCCTGTCCGAGTCACCATATAGTCCTCATCTGACACCAGCAGCTTCTAAAGAAAAGCTCAAAGGGCCATCATTTTGGGACAGTAGATACTGTGAAAGCTGCTGTGTCAAGGTGTCTGAAGAAGGTTCCAATCAATGTGTTCGAGGACGCCTATCAGAGCTGGCAGAATGGATGGAAAAAGTATACAGACGACCAGGGGTGATAATTTAAAAAAATAGTACTCGTTTGTACTTTAATTTTCTATGAATTTTAAGGATTTATTCAACTTATTTTCCGGACAAAAAAAATGGATCTGAGCACTATGGGACTCAACTGCTGTGGTCATAAGTCCCCTAGAACTTAGAACTACCTAAACCTAACTAACCTAAGGACATCACACACATCCATGCCCGCGGCAGGATTCGAACCTGCGACCGTAGCGGTCGTGCGGTTCCAGACTGTAGCGCCTTTAACCGCTCGGCCACTCCGGCCGGCTATTTTCCGGACACATTCTGTACACACCAACGGCGGGTGTTTTAATGGTTAGAACTACAGTTCCCTGTGACATGTAGAACGGCCACCAAGTGCATTACTGTTGTTACCAGGCATAGTTATGTATATAAAGGGCACGAATAGTGTCAGATGTTGACTGATCACTGTGAAGAACACAGATGCTGCCTACTCAGACAGCGTTGTCAGAGTCTGAAAGAGTTTGAAAAGGGCCTCATTTAGAGTCTCCATTTGGCTGGCTGATGGAACAGCGCAGTACCCAGATTTGTGGGACATTCGGACGTGACAGTGGCCTAATGCTGCACAGCTTGGGAACTTAAGGACTAGCGCAGTCGTTGTCAAGTATATATGCGATCACATCTGACCATCGTAATGGAGGATCCCCGTATCGTGCACCAAGCACACCGTAAACCCTTCACATCTTCGCCCAACATCCGAGAAATGCGGTCCCATGCGCACGCTGCCGTTAGCACCACAACACAAACGGCTGCGTTTGAAGAGGTGGTGTGACTGGGAAGTAAGAACCACTGACGAGTGGCATCGCACTGTGTTCAGCAATGAACTGCGGTTCTACACGATGCTGAATGACCACTGTTGGCGAGTGCCATGGAGGTTTGGGTAGAGGTCACATTCTTCTAATCTTTTGGAGAGGCACAGTGGTGTCGCTACTGGCGTCATGGTGTCAGAAGCCATCGGGTATGACTGGTAATAATTGAGGGAACTCTGCCGTCACAACGGTACGTCATTGACATCCTGAATACTTGTTTTAGCTCTTACACGACAGTATCGTGGTGGCAGTATTCAGCAGGTCAGTTGCTCATGAATGGGATCACAAAGCCAATTTCTTCGTAAATTTGGATCGATTTTGTGATAACCGCAATAACCTCACATACTCTGTCAACCCGTGAACTTTCATTTCTTTTCCTCCTCCTGTTCTGGGTGCTTCAATTGTTTTTGGTAAGCAACGTTTAGCGTCGCAGCTATTACGCGACTGCAGATTTTTGCAGTAAGTTTGTTACGTTATGGCAAGCTATTGTGGGAGCCTGCCGTATAGTGGCGTTCGGTGGCGGCCAGCATGTGGCCTGCCGTATGCATCAAAGCCCCACCTGTCGCTAAGGCAGACCGTGAGAATGCTTACTGTGGCACCTACCAAAATCACCTATTCACCTGACCTAAGCAACTAAATAACTACGTTAAATATCAGCAGCTTTATTCCAAATTTGGTACCTGAACTTTTGTTATTCAGACGAGCTTGGTGTCGAAATTCGATACCGCTACCTATAATAGTTTCAGAGATTTACAAAACCTATTAAAAAGTACTTAACCGAAACTTTAGAAAATAAATTCAGATAGTAATAATAACAGGTTATATTTCTTTTGTTATCTGAAAACAGTAATAGCCCTCTTAGTGTGCTGATTTAATTTATGAAGACTTTCAATTCTAAACTTTCGATAATTTTTCGTTTGTAACGAAAATAACAGCTTAAAAGTTAATATTTATATTTTGTGTTAGGGTGAGAGTAAATGAAAGTGAGTGTGAGTATGTATGTGGGACGTACGTCAAATTTCTGTTCTATATTGTGCTACACCTTACGTAACTTGCAAGTGTTACGCCACCAGGATGCCATGAAAAAGCTGTGAATCTCCCTAACTGGCGGATGACGAATGTCTATGAGCGTTTGCTTTTGTAATAAGGCAGCCAGAAAGGTAGTAAGAGGATAATCAGTTCTAAAGTATATTTCAAGCATAGTTTTCTCTTAGTTTTCATTTCGTTTGTTTCATTGGAACGTTTTGTTAATACGTGCAGCATGAAATGACGTAGATGCATCTGCGAATGTTGATTGGAGTAAAGCAGTTTGAGCGCGAAAATGATCATGAAAGATTAATCTGACTGGCTGTTCATTTTGATCAACCAATGAGAGTAAAGTCTTTCCCGCGCATTGGCATGAGTTATATGCCCTGAAATCAAACGGCATTCAGTCAGTCGTGGACTAGCTGCCGGACGAGAAGGTCATGTTAGACGTGTCCGGAAAAATTATTTGTAAAATGAAGAAAAGTGTTATATCGCGTTCGGTTTGTATCGCTATGCAAGCAGATGCAGTTACGGACAGATCTTTGAAGTTTGGGAGATTGTTTGTTGTAGAGAAAACCACGTGTGAAACTATCGGCCTTGGTAAAGCATTCTGTGTGGCGTGTTCAGTATGCATTTACAGAACATTTTTGGCGAGCATCTTCATTTGAAGAATCAACTGAAAAGGACCGAGTGTGAAATTCATTTCGTAGCAGAGTATTGGCTGTATTAATCTCGTAATATTTCGGGTTGGACTTAGCACAATGCTGACTGTCTTGCGTGTGACATAAGCTGCATGAACTAGTAGTGGATGTGCTATGGACGGAAATGTGGGCTTGTTGACACCATAGCTAAAAGACAATAAAAAAACATTAGTATCGATAAGCGGACGTTTTCAATGACGGAAGGAAGCATTCCCTTATGCCCGTTATTACTAGAGATTTTCAGGTTTATTTTGTACCTGAGTTACGCGGACTTTGCAATCGTAAGTATGGACGATGATTTTCTTCAACGCTGCTTTTAACATCGACTGCATAGTACCTACGAATGCAGAGCAACGGACGGTGAGCGAACGCTATACTGAGGTACGTGGGCATTAATTTTGCAGCTTGCTTCACTCACTGCTAGCGCTCGAGAGTCGAACCGCCAACCCGCAAGTTTACACAGAACTCATAAAATGGTTGTATGACTTCGTTGCTGAAGTATTTATTTCGCTATATTGGTTGCACATTATTTTAGTCTTATTGAAATCTATATCAGGCGTACTTTCAAAACTTGTTAAATTCTTCCCCGTGTCATCGAAGTTCACTTGCACTCGAGGAAAACACCACAATGTCATCAGCTGAAGGAAGATTACCCAAATGCGTTCCATCAACACCCGCTACTCCATAATTTTCTGAGTTTAGGTGTCTGAGTATTCGCTCTGCGGCTGCTGTGAATAGTTTTGGTTACATGAAATCTTCTTTTCTGGCTCCTCTTTGAATGTTGAATTTCTTACTATTCTGATGAACTCTAATAGAACTAGCAGCTTAGACGCGTTTATTTTTAAGAATGTTAACATAAGTTTTAAAAAATTTATGGTATGATCCTATGGGACCGAACTGCTTAGGTCATCGGTCCCTAAGCTTACACACTACTTAATCTAACTTAAACTAACTTACGCTATCGACAACCCATGCCCGAGGGAGGACTCGAACCTCCGATGGGGGTAGCCGCGCGAACCGTGACAAGACGCCTAAGACAGCGCTGTAAGATAAGTTAAACCATTGTCTTGTTTCTCGAGGGATATTAACGATGATTTAAAATCTATTTCAAAATGCATAAACCTTAGCTAAAGTATAATTCATATTCATTCTCACTTTCTACGCTGAGGAGCCAAAGAAACTGGTACACCTGCCTAATATCGTGTAGAACCCTGCAAGCACGCAGAAGTGTCACAATACGACGTGGCAAGGACTCGACTAATGTCTGAAGTAGTGCTGGAGGAAATTGACACAATGGGTCCTGCAGAGCTGTCCATAAATCCGTAGGAGTACGAGGGTGTGGAGATCTCTTCTAAACAGCGCGTTGCAAGGCATCCCAGATATGCTCAATAATGTTCATGTCTGAGGAGTTAGGTGACCAGCGGAAGTGTTTAAACTCAGAATAGTGTTCCTGGAGCCACTCTGTAGCAATTCTGGACATGTGGGGTGTCTCATTGTTCTTCTGGCATTGTCCAAGTCAGTGGGAATGCACAATGGACTTCGGTGGATGCAGGTGATCAGTGTCACCTGTCAGAGTCGTATCTAGACGTGTGAGCGGTACCATATCACTCCACCTGCACACGCTCCATATCATTACAGAGCCTCCACCATCTTGAACAGTCCCCATGAAGGGTAAATGGATTCATGATGTTGTCTCCATACCGGTACACCTCCATCCGCTCGATATCATTTGAAACGAGACTCGTCCGACCAGGCGATATGCTTCCAATCATCAACAGTCCAATGTCAGTGTTGACGGACCCAGGCGAGACGAAGAGCTTTGTCTCCTGCAGTCGTCAGGGGTAGACGAGTGAGCCTCCGGCTCCGAAAGTCCATGTCGATGATGTTTCGTTCGATGGTTCAGATTCTGACAATTGTTGATGGCGCAGCATTCAAATCTGAAGCAATCTGCGGAAGGGTTGCACTATGAACGAGTCTCTTCAGTAATCGTCGGTACCTTTCTGGCAGGATCTCTTTCCGGCCGCAGCGATGTCGAAGATTTGATGTTTAACCGGATTCCTGATATTTCCCGTATACTCGTGAGATGGCCGTAAGAGGAAAACATCGGAGATGCTGTGTCCCATCGCTCGTGCACCGACTATAACACCAAGTTCAAACTCACTTAAATATTGATAACCTGCCATTGTAGGAGCAGTAACCCATCTAACAACTGCGCCAGACAATTGTCTTACATAGGCATTGCTGACCGCAGCGCCGTATTCTGCCTGTTTACATATCTCTGTACTTGAATAAGCACGCCTACACCAATTTCTTTGGCGTTTTAATGTATAACATAAATGCGATACAATAACAGACGGTTCAATAAACCGTCAGCCGGAAAGTCTCAGCGGAACAAGGATCACCTCTGTAAATGTCCAGCGCAGCTCTGAACGAAACTTCACGCAAAAGTTTCGTGGACCACAACCACACAGCCTGGGAGACTCACCAGCAGCTAGGTTATCTGGTCGTGAAAGCCTTCACTGTATACCTTTTCCCTATGCTTTTGGAAGCTAGCAACCTTCCTCTTGTGTTTATTAGTCGATATCTCTCGACCGAATTCCATATTTCTGAACGTCTGATCATCAGCCTTACTCCAGTCACCACACAGGAATTCATTATTAATACATAAATGAACTGGAACAGATTGCTGCTAGTCTTCGGCAGTAATCGTCGAATCCGATGGATCCGATCTCGTAAAACTGCTGGTTCCACATGGCTATAAATACGAGAGAACATTTGGAGAGCGAAACAGCCTCCTCAACTTCCGACGTTTCGGAAGCGTCGAAGGATATCGGCAGCATGTCAAGATGTCAAGTAAGTGAGCGTACACCGTAGCTGAGCTTTCTTCTCTTACAGTTTCTCCAGTTGCCGAACCAGAGATGGCATGTTCTACGGAATAGCTTTATACCAATAAACCCCCGATTCTTCAGCCTGTAATAGGACAAAGGAACATAGATAGATTACTGACATAGAATTACTTGACAAGTAGCGGTAGTTGTGAGATAATGAGAGACTTGGAACGTAATAGCTTTAGAAACAAATGACAGATTAATTAGAAAAAGTTCCATCAATCAAAACCGCAAGAGGCAGTATAAGTACACATTTCAAACTGGGTGGCTAAAGTTAAATGTTGCATAGGAAGACACAACTAATGTTATCAAACAGATGTTCATAAGGGGCAGTGAAATGAAAACGAGACAGATGGAAAAAAGTACGGAAACTGGTTATTGCTTCAAAAGTATCCCACTTGAGGCAAGACGGTCACTGCCTTCATAGGAAACTATGATTGTATCCAGACGTGCACGTCTTCGTTCGAAGCAAATCGGCGGCTACGGATGTCTTTCTACATGGCTCCGAAAACATGGAAATCGCATGGGTAGAGATCGGAACTGTATGTAATATGTGGGCTTTCCACAGAAAGTTCTGCAGCGGGCCCGTATGTTGTCGAGGTTGTTTCGACTGCGTTGCAGAAGCTACGCTATGAAGCCTTTACACATCTTCATACGACAGCGATCTCTCCCCATGCCATTTCCACATTTTTGGAGCCTGAAGAAAAATATTCGTGGGCGTCGATTTGCTTCGCACAAAGAGATGAACGCCTGGGTACAATTATGCTTCCCTAGACAACCGCAGCCATTTTACCATAAAGACGTTGACCGTCTTGTGTCACAGTGGCATCAATTCATTAATCGTTGTGATGATTACTTTTGAAATAATAAACACTTTGTTTACTATTTCCCATCTGTCTCGTTTTCATTTGACTGCTTTTTCTTTTACTCCCGTGAAACTTTGTCAATCGAGGAGAACTTAATCGAGATATTACAAAAACATTGTTGAAGACAAATTTGATTGGGATTGTTTACCAAAAATATGTTGTACTTTTCCTGGCAATGTTGTATTATTTAGGTATTTGGCTTATTGGATGGACAATGGCTAGGCACCTACAAATGAAATTTTTCTGGTGTGGATGAATGTGTTTTACTTGGCATAAAAATACATTTTAATGTTCACAATGTCAGTAAATATGATCGAGGGCGTGTAGAAAACTAATCCCTGAGAAATTTTTTATTGTGTTCTCAATGTGTGTTGCAGTATTACATGTCATGCATGTTGCTCGGTCAGCTTTTCCGCTTCGCTGAAGCAAGTTGCAACGCTCTGCCAGAACGGAGATCAGAATTGTTGTATGTAACATGGCGGTGTGTAACGTAAATATGTCGGTGCGTGATAAACAGCGTGTTGTAATCGAGTTTCTAAGCGAAGAAAACGTGCCTCCATTTGATATCCATATAAAAATGAAAGCTGTGTACGGTGATGATTGTATCGACATCAGTAATGTGCAACGTTGGGTCGTTCGTGCTCATACTGAAGAAAACGGTGGTGCTAACCTCAACGTTTAAGACAGGCTCGGAGTGGACGACCGCATACGGCAACGGACTATACTCATCGGAATCAGGTTGATGAACTCATCAGAGAAAATCGTCAGATAACAGACACAGCTCCCAGGTAAGTGTAGCATATCACGAGAGGGTCTACAGGCCATCATCGCAGAACTGCGGTACAGAAAATTGTGTGCTCAGTAGGTGCCCCTAAAATATGTCTTGATATGAAAGAGAGGAGAATGGACATCTGTTAACAATTTCTTGTGCTTCAGTGTGAGGGATTCTTTAACAACATTGCGACAGGTGATGAAAGCTAGGTTCACCACATTGACCCCAAAAACAAGGGAGCATCAGTGGAGTTCCGACACAAACAATGACCGACGCCAAAAAAGTCCAATGCTTTGCCGTCAGTAAGCAAAGTCAATCTCACAATGTTTTGGGACGTTCAAGGTGTGGTGCATTTGAAATTCATGCCAATAGGCACCACCATAACTCTGCGAGGTACTGCGAAACTCCCAGAAAACTGAAAACGCAAATTCGAAGAGTTCGTCCTCGCGTGGAGCACTCTCTCGTTCAGCATAACAATGCCAGGCAGCACACGAGCGCTGAGACATCTGCAACAATCCGATGCCTTGGGTTCACCGTCATCGATCATCCTCCATACAGCCTCGACTTGGCCCATCCGATTTTCGTCTGTTTCCAAGACTTAAAGAACGCCTTCGAGACTTCGCTTTTGATACTATTAGAGCGGTGCAGTGATAGATGAGATCGTGGCTCCGTCAACGAAGTGAAACATCCTACGGCGACAGTATGAAGAAACTGGTCTCTCGTTGGGAGAAATGTGTTCGACACCAGGGTGACTATGTTGAGAAATAAACACGTAGACATGAGTAATAAAGATGTAGAAAGTCAATAAAATTTGTTTCATTTAAATATCTTCAATAGTTTCACGTAAAAAATTCTGAGGTGTTACTTTTCAGCCGGCCGAAGTGGCCGCGCGGTTCTGGCGCTGCAGTCTGGAACCGCGAGACCGCTACGGTCGCAGGTTCGAATCCTCCCTCGGGCATGGATGTGTGTGATGTCCTTAGGTTAGTTAGGTTTAACTAGTTCTAAGTTCTAGGGGACTAATGACCTCAGCAGTTGAGTCCCATTGTGCTCAGAGCCATTTGAACCATTTTGTTACTTTTCAGCACACCCTCGTTAATAAAACGACTTACTAAATTATTATATTCAGCGAACATTTTCGTTAATTCATTATGTATGACTATTATTATTGCAGATTAAATTTATGGACTTACAAATCTATTCCTAGCCTTCTTTTTGTCAGCACGAGATCTTCACAGATACACAGATTAATTAATTAAGTCGGGATATTAGAAAATTACCGAGATTCGCTGAAATCAAATCAGATATCTCATTGTTGCAGATTGAATTTACACACTTGCAAATCTATTTCACGTTCGCTTTCTCAGCAGTTGATCTCTTCAGATTATTTTTATCTTCTCTTTGTTGGCTTTAGGACAACGGCCTTGCCGCAGTAGACACACCGGTTCCGTCAGATCACCGCAGTTAAGCACTGTTGGGCGTGGCCACCGTGTGCTGCTGCCATTTTTCGGGGTGCACTCAGCCTTTTGATGTCAACTGAGGAGCTACTCGACCAAACAGTGGCGGCTCCAGTCACAGAAAACCATCATAACGACCAGGAGAGCGGTGTGCTGACCACCTGCCCCTCCTCCACGCATCCTCACCTGAGGATGACGCGGCGGTCGGATGGTCCCAGTGGGCCACTTGTGGCCTGAAGATGGAGTGTCTTTTTTTTTTTTGTTGGCTTTAATCCTGTTCTCGTGGGTCACATATAACGAACACTCACTTCGTATGTAGGGTGATACCATTCCTGTTGCTAAATTGAGGCGAAACTCGTGTACACTCTATGCTTGAACTGCGTAACTTCTGTTTTGTTCGTTTTCGTTCGTTTGTAGTGTTTGTTTACAGGTTTTTGTAGTATTTGTTCACAGTGTTTGTTTACAGGGTTTTAGAGATCAAGTGAGACTTACATTTACATCTGCGTACAAACTCCACAAGCTGCAGTACAGTACATGCCGCATGGTGTTTTGTACCAATGTCGGCAATTCACGTCATATTCCTTTCGAGCAAGGAGTGGAGAAAGTTAATGTCTTTATGTGCTCCCTAGTCTCTAATTTGTAATCTTTTTCTCCAAATCGCGACGATAGCTGTATAGAAAAATTGTGGCTGTAGAATCGAGCTACTGACATCTAGTCCTCTAGACCTACCCAACAACATTTCGTTAGAAGAAGGTCGCTTTTATCCCAGCGATTGCCATTTAAGTTTCACAAGAATTTCTATTATACCTAGGTATTCGCTGCACCGACCTATCACGATTTTAGTAGGGAGTTTCTAAATTCCTTAGCATCAGCTGCCAAATTTACTTGATACGGAGGTCAAACACTGGACCAGTACTCTAGAATATTCGTATTAGAGAATTAAGTATGACCTCGTTAGACGGTACACTTCATAGAATATTCTCGACCAACCCATCATTTACGTAGAGGAATCTGGGAAAAAGCCTAACAACTAAGACTGATCGCCTCACCAGACCAACGGACATTAATCTGGCTCACTGATTTCGTTTCGCGTGTGACTCACGTTAGTCTCGCAATATGTATGAGGAGGTAACTGATTTTAGCTTCTCATCTGTGAATAGTAAAGTCACACGCACTACGTAAGCATGAATCATGACAGAAGTTTTCATAAATTCCACGAACTACCTGTCTACTGCATAATGATGGTGACACTGTGTGACACTGTCGAGATTAGCCAGCCAATCAGTGAACGACACGTCGTTTGATCGCTACGCCATGACTTATCGCCGGGCGCCTATCTGATAACACACACACACACCGCTGCCGTCTGCTGGTACTTAAATGAGCGCACAGGTCGCAGAACTTCATATCTTCGTTCACCGAACTACTGCTGAAGACTCAGTATGGACAGGTGAGTGTAGCCTCTCGCTCTCTCTTCTCTTCCTCTTTCTTTCCCTCTCACTCTGTGTGTGTGTGTGTGTGTGTGTGTGTGTGTGTGTTTGTGTGTGTTTGTTTGTTTTGTCCTCATCTCCTCCATTTTAACCAGTCGCACTTGTCAATAGCTCTCCCACATACCTTGCTGAAATTCTCTTGTGTTAGCTTAAGCAGCTAAACGCAAATAGCGTGTCCTCGAAGATGGAAGCCGCTCTTGTCAGCCAGCCCTTAGAGTGCGCAACATATACAATCGGACTTGGTCACGTGATGTCCAGTATCCGCTATTTCTTTAAAAAGCTAACAATGCAGGCCCACTCGTGCCTGACATTAAGCTGATGTGATGTTTATGTTTGCTAACTTATTTCCTCTTCAACATTTGTGCAGTTATACGTCACCCATTCTGAGTCATGGATGTCTAATTAACATTATACGAGGGCTGGAACTTTAGTAGTGGCAACTATTTATTTACAGCACGTACCAAATAGATACGTGTTTCAAAGTTTTACTGGCCTTCAAAGCAGAAGTCGTAGTCTACTCTTAGCAGCGCCAGTTGTGTTGACAGTTCGAGCAGCGCGGTATATTGCCCGACGAATTTGTAGCAGTTCTGAAGCGAATGCCGTGAAGTGTTTCCTTCAGTTTAGAAATCGAGTTGAACTCACGAGGGCTTAAGTCAAGGGAGTGCAGTAGGTGGTATAGCACTTAGCAGCCCCATCAGTCAAACCAATCAGTAACAGCCTGCACTGTACGTGATTGAGCATTGTCCTGCAAAATGATGGTCAGGTCCTGCAGAAAGCGTCATCACTTCAGTCTCTAAGCTGTTCGTAGGCTGTGTTCCAAAAATGAACAGCATAGAGACAGAAGTGTTGACACTTTCTGCAGGACCTGATCATCATTTTGTAGGACAATACTCAAGCACGTACAGTGCAAACTGTTACTGATTTGTTTGTCTCGATGGGGCTACTAAGTGCTATGCCACCGACTGCACTCCCTTGACTTAAGCCCTCGTAACTTCAACTCGATTTCTGAACTGAAGGAAACACTTCAAGGCATTCACTTCAGAACTGCTACAAATTCGTCGGGAAATATACCGCGCTGCTCGAACTGTCAACACAACTGGCACTGCTAAGAGTATCCTACGACTTCCACATAGCTGGCAATGGGTTATACACAATGCTGGTGACCACTTTGAAGGTCAGTACAACTTTGAAACACGTATCTGTTTTGTACGACCTGTAAATGAATACTTGCCACTATTAAAGTTCCAACTCTCGTAGCAAAATACCATGATTGCTACAAAATTTTATTATGATCTCTATATGGGTCTAGACCTACAGGTGAACGCTAAAAGCTGTAGATGTTTGCGCTGTTTGCCAACGTCTTCTTTTTTTACGAATGTTACAGGAAGTTGCTGACGTTATATGCTCGTTAAAACTGCGGTTGTCGTGAAAAGCAATCGTCCATGACAGAAACTGTGCTGATTCCGTCTCTTCTAAAACGAAGTTAATTTTAGTTAATTTGTTTTAAAATAGGAAACGAGGTTATGGCAGCGGCAAGGGAATCAGACACACTATAACAACTACTTCTACATGTTGACTAAAGATGGTAGGTAGAAACAAACTATTACGAATCTTATGCAGTCAACGTCGTTGTACATTTTTATTTACCATCTTCAGTCAATATATAGTAACAGTAGTTACCGTATGTCTACATCTCTTGCTGCTACCATAACCTCGTTTCCTATTTTAAAACAAATTAATTAGTATTAATATCGTATTAGAAAAAACAGCGATGTCTGTAAGAAAAGTATTCTGACACTTCACAATATGTATGTATGTTTTCCACAATTTAAACATCATGTGTTGTACATTACTGTACTGAACTTAACGTGTAATCTTCGAAAAATGTGCATGCATATTGTAAATGCGTCTGAAAGGTATCTCACCCACAAGCTTTCCTCTCATCACGTGAATAAGTCATATACAGAATAATCCATAGTAACGCCTTTGTTATTATATTTGTGTCATTAGCCCACGTCAAGTAACTAATACACTGTTTCGATTGCTTTCATCGTAATGAAGAATAAATCTGTCAAATGACTTCTTTGGTGCTATGTATTCTAAGACACAATGTATCAAATTTGTTTGGGGTTCCGGTTAATAATTCCAAGAAAATAAATATGGTGTTATCTGAAGGCTAATGATACTAAGGAATGAAAGCATACCTCGGTACAGAATCAACCCTTCATTGTTAGTGTTGGGTCTTCGAGACCCGGACTAGATTGGCGATTAGTTTTTGTTAGGTTTACAACACTGTACCCGTGTTGATAATTTCGTGTAGATTCTTATTTTTCACTGTTGTGAAATTTGATTGTTGAGGGCGGGTTGAAGTCCAAATTTGATTGTTGAGGGCGGGTTGAAGTCCATTATCTAAGAGTGATTCTGACGTGTTTTGGTCTGCCAGACCCAACGTAATCTAGCAGGTAAGTACTGTTAGGGTCTGCAGGTACCTTTTTTTTTAAAAACACAAATACGATTTTAGCACACGTTCAGTACGCTGAATCAGCCTGCTTATTTCAGGAGAGGGCTAAAACTGATGAGACAGAAGACTATACATTGCTAAATCAGGCGAAGTAGGTGTAGACTCAGGCTTTGAACCTTATAGTGAACATGATACAGAAAGTGAATAAAGTACGGATGACCATGATACAAAGCAGAAAATAATAAATATTTCTGTGGCAAGGACAATCATATCAAATGGATCAAAGACATTCCTTATCCTCATATCAGGACTACATCATATAATCTTGTATCAGATATTCGAGGTGTGAAGGGAACTGCAAAGGATTAAAAAGACAGATATAGAAATATGACAGTTGTTTTTCATTGGTGAAGTGATGGATGAAGTAGTGACATGTACTGAACTATGCATCAGGTCTGCTAATTCTAGATACTCTTCTTCTTAGTCCTTTATTCGTGAGACAGATAAAGTTGAAATCGGAGCCTTTATTGGTCTGATATATTTGAGTGGAATATGCAAGACTGGTACGGTAAATTTAGAAGCAGTCTGGGATTCAATATACACTCCTGGAAATGGAAAAAATAACACATTGACACCGGTGTGTCAGACCCACCATACTTGCTCCGGACACTGCGAGAGGGCTGTACAAGCAATGATCACACGCACGGCACAGCGGACACACCAGGAACCGCGGTGTTGGCCGTCGAATGGCGCTAGCTGCGCAGCATTTGTGCACCGCCGCCGTCAGTGTCAGCCAGTTTGCCGTGGCATACGGAGCTCCATCGCAGTCTTTAACACTGGTAGCATGCCGCGACAGCATGGACGTGAACCGTATGTGCAGTTGACGGACTTTGAGCGAGGGCGTATAGTGGGCATGCGGGAGGCCGGGTGGACGTACCGCCGAATTGCTCAACACGTGGGGCGTGAGGTCTCCACAGTACATCGATGTTGTCGCCAGTGGTCGGCGGAAGGTGCACGTGCCCGTCGACCTGGGACCGGACCGCAGCGACGCACGGATGCACGCCAAGACCGTAGGATCCTACGCAGTGCCGTAGGGGACCGCACCGCCACTTCCCAGCAAATTAGGGACACTGTTGCTCCTGGGGTATCGGCGAGGACCATTCGCAACCGTCTCCATGAAGCTGGGCTACGGTCCCGCACACCGTTAGGCCGTCTTCCGCTCACGCCCCAACATCGTGCAGCCCGCCTCCAGTGGTGTCGCGACAGGCGTGAATGGAGGGACGAATGGAGACGTGTCGTCTTCAGCGATGAGAGTCGCTTCTGCCTTGGTGCCAATGATGGTCGTATGCGTGTTTGGCGCCGTGCAGGTGAGCGCCACAATCAGGACTGCATACGACCGAGGCACACAGGGCCAACACCCGGCATCATGGTGTGGGGAGCGATCTCCTACACTGGCCGTACACCACTGGTGATCGTCGAGGGGACACTGAATAGTGCACGGTACATCCAAACCGTCATCGAACCCATCGTTCTACCATTCCTAGACCGGCAAGGGAACTTGCTGTTCCAACAGGACAATGCACGTCCGCATGTATCCCGTGCCACCCGACGTGCTCTAGAAGGTGTAAGTCAACTACCCTGGCCAGCAAGATCTCCGGATCTGTCCGCCATTGAGCATGTTTGGGACTGGATGAAGCGTCGTCTCACGCGGTCTGCACGTCCAGCACGAACGCTGGTCCAACTGAGGCGCCAGGTGGAAATGGCATGGCAAGCCGTTCCACAGGACTACATCCAGCATCTCTACGATCGTCTCCATGGAAGAATAGCAGCCTGCATTGCTGCGAAAGGTGGATATACACTGTACTAGTGCCGACATTGTGCATGCTCTGTTGCCTGTGTCTATGTGCCTGTGGTTCTGTCAGTGTGATCATGTGATGTATCTGACCCCAGGAATGTGTCAATAAAGTTTCCCCTTCCTGGGACAATGAATTCACAGTGTTCTTATTTCAATTTCCAGGAGTGTATTCTCTTCTACAAAGACTCTAAAGAGATTTAGTTTTCTGGAACAGTGTCTAAGATTTAATCATAGTCAACTAGATCCGACAGATGGAAATAGGATAAATTGACTCCTATAAGAAATATCTTTCATTTGTTCACAAAAAAACTGCATGACGCACTTCTGGATAGTATGTGACTGAAGATGAAATGCTTGTAATATTTCGAGGACGCTGTAGTTTTCGGATGTACATTCCTTCCAAATCTGGCAAATATGGAATGAAAGCTGATGCAAGAACAGCTTACACCACAAATGTGGAAGTTTATTTAGGAGAGCAACCAGATGGATCTTATAAGCTGACAAAATTTGCGCCACTTATGATGTAGCAAGAACAACTAGAAGATGATCTTTGGCCTTATGCTTTTGAGCACTGAATGTAGCATGCATCGTCATTTTCAGAGCTGGCAATCAGTGAGAGACGAATAGAAAAGACTTTCTGAATTCTCTTGGGAAGACTCTAATCAAAGGCCAATTACTACAGAGGGTTAGCAGTAAGCACATCAACCAACCTCTCAAAAATTTGTGAACAGACTGATTGAACTCAAGCGACAAGAAGATGACAGTGAGAAGCTAAGTACAGTCCCTAAGAAAGGAAGTGCTATGGGTGTAAAGATAGTAAAACTGAATATATTTGTTGCAAGTTCTCTAAGTGTTTACGTCTAAAAAACATTCCAATTTGTAAAGATTGCACGTAATAGCCTGATAAATTAAAAAGACATTTGGATACAACATTTTAAACTAAATTGTGGAGACTCTCAGTTCACTACGTAAGTTTGCTTCAATGGTATTTATTTAAATCTTCATGCCTGATTGTGAGTTTCTTAAATTTCATTGTTCTACTTAATTCGCCATAACACAGTTCTTGATAAACAATAAAATAGTGTTAATTCGATTTCTACATTGTTCGTGTAAATTCACCCCTTGTATTCATTTTCGATCTTGAACTTAAATCTAAGAATTTTTTCTAAATTCCTTAAGTAGCGAAACAAACAAAAATATACTCAAATCCAAAACAAAGTGTGTGCTAATTTTATATATACAACACAATTCAATTTCAAGAGTTTTTGTGCTCTGAATCACTAAAAAATAGGAGAGAAAAGCAAATTGGGTCCAAGAGACGCATCATAGTAAAGGTGGTGCAAGTGAACACAGTAGCAATGCAAGGTTAAATTCAAAATGTCTGTTACACTCATTAACAGAACCACTGATAATAAGAAGAGAAAATGATTTCTTATTTTTACGAGTTCTTTTTACAATTGTTGACTAAATAAACGGTTTTAAAACATTATACCATTAACAGTGCGATAAAATAATCCATCTTTTAAACGGTTTTGATTGTACGGCAGTTAACGCCTAGCTTAAGGAAAACGTCCACTTTTTCGCGATATGATAGGCTCATAAAAATGTACAGAGCTAGTTACAAAATCAGTGTCATTTGTTTTTTACCCTTGTCCTTGGTCACATACTGGAGGAGCAGGACTCAAATAGATTAGATAATAAGTAAGCAATTATATTCAAAGATGTGATGCTACTATAACCGAGTAGCCGAAAGCCAGTTAGTAAAAGTGAAAATTTGAACATGAAACAACAAAATGGAAGATTGCCTGTTCATATGTTTGTGGAATAAGGTCCCGAACAACTCAGAGAGTCTTCAACGTTTCAAAAACGTTGTTTCCAATTCAGCCATTCAAACAAGTAGTGTCATCTTCTGAACCCCAAGTCTCTTCTACTTCCACTCTTTTAGTACAGAGTATTCCGAAATTCGCTTTACACGCTTTATTTACTTGTGTATCTTTCAGAAAGTAGCATTAGAAGCATTCTTCTAAGTTTCAGTGGAAATCGAGGCGCTCCAGTCATTTCTTGTCCGTAGCAGGTCCCTTTAGTTGCGAGCGGACTGCTCTGAGCCTGAGTAAAGAATGGGGCGGCGATATTCGCGTAGCAGGTTTACTGCACAACTACATTCAGACCAACATTTGCCCAGTTGCACTGTTGTGTTTGAGAAACCACAGATATAACTTTGAACACAGATCGACGTTTTTTTAAAATATCTAGGAGATCACTCTCCATTCGTTTTTGTGCATCGCCATAACTTACGACTCCATCCGACAGATCGATCACTCCAAACAAAGTCAGATGCCTTCACTTTATTAAGCACAATCTCATTACCGGGGACTGTCAGGTTATTTATTTATCTCAGTCTACTAGAAGACAGGAAATGGACAGGCTAAAAAAATAAGTTTTACGTTAAGGTTTTTAAAAATATAAGAACATTATAGAAAAAATATAGTTAAACATTCACTGATTCAATGTAATAGTAATTTACCATAAAATCTGATTACAGCAACATTTTAATTCCTCCCTCCAGAAGATGGAATAAATAAATTCTTCAGTGGGAGAAAGAAGATGATCTCAAATTGAATCTGTAGTACTGTTTGGTATATCAGTCCCTTCCAACTTCAACATTGAAAATGGAAATGTTACGTCAATGGAACTGACTCCAGTCAGCCTAGAAACTTTGAAAACTATAATATAGGCACTCATTTACGTTGTTTACGGTTATTTTTACGTGTGATCCCTCCCACCACACTATCACTCCTAAGGTGCTACAAATAGTTACCTGACAATATTGTTTCCCCAAATAGTAAGTCATATGTGTACTAATAGTGGGTGAAATTGCTCTAAGTGTTCCAGACAACCCGCCCCTAACCATAGGCGTGCTAGGAGATTCTTACCCTGCAGTAATATTTTCATTTAATAAGTGATAGGTGTAGCAAGTTTGGTTGAAATTGCAGTAGGTGTTCCACAGTCAAAAAGGCCCACTTATGCAATTAACCACGCAAAATTTTGGTCACTCCTTTAAAAGAGAACAGTGGTCGCTATACAGCGCTGTAGATGATGAATAACTGACTGGTATCAGGCAGTCGTGTACCCTTCGCCGCCGACTTAAGTCGTGACAGTGAAGTGATGTATAATGAGTTCAGATGAAAGGTACGAAACGTCGTAACAAACGGCCCGATTGAAATTTGCAGATGGCGCTCTTGGATAACATAGTGAGACATCTAGGGACCTCAGCAGCAAGGTAATGTTCATCGTCTTTTTGGACGTCCGATGTCCGGTGCTCATTGAAATCCTCGAGCATGAATAAACTATTAACAATGGCATGTACTGTGAGATGCTCGGTAGCCTACACAAGTGCATCAAGAGGAAACGATCTGGGCTCCTCATGGAGAGAGTGATTCTACTCCACAATAACGCGCTTCCAGACGTCTCCAAGGTCACACAAAGTGTTACGGTATAGTTCAAGTGGGAGCAGTTTGAGCATCCACCCTGCAGCCCGGACATATCGCCCTGCGACTCCCATGTGTTTGGTCCGCCAAAACAACATCTCTAGGGGAAGTACTTGAACTCGGAAAATGAAGTGAAGACCACAGTAGGAGACTGGCTCCTATCACAGCAACAGGGAATCCTTCAGCTCATGAAACAGTGGGATTGTCGCGCACAGGCCTCTGGTGTTTACTGTTAAATAAAGACTTCAATTATACCCACAGTGTTGTTTCGAATCTTTTGTTTTGAACATCCAACATACATGTGCCACTCGGTTGTATGGAATGAGCACAGTAAGTCTGTTCGACGTACAGACGTGACAGAACGGCAAAAAAGAGCTATTGTGTTTGGACGTGCCCATGAACACACCGTAAATGAAATCGCCCGATTTTTTGGTGTATCAATGCGGATTACCCAGTCAGTTTACAAGGAAAGATGTATCACTCGCACTCATGTAATACGATTGAAAAAATCTTATCCGACAGGAACAGTGGTGCCAACCATTGTCGATGAAAATCAGTTTCAAATCTGATATGAGTTGCTGCATTGCCAGAGAAGGCAGGTCCATCTCAAACATTTTCCAAGCGAACATTCTGGGGGGAACTTCCTGCACTGGATATTTGGAGTCGGGTACTGCTCACAACACCACATAAAGCTGCTCGCCTTCACTGGACCAAACAGCACAGAAACAGAAGAGCAGCTGAATGGAGATGTATTATGTAGTTACACGAGCTGCGATTTTTTCCTCTTTCAAAATGACGCATGGTGTCGAGTGCACCGTCTGTCCAGTGAAGGTGTTGGCGATGTCGAAGTCTCTGGTACTTCTACTTCGTCTTGGAGCTGTTTTCGTACCATGACTTGGGTCCACTTATTGAGGTTACAGTGAACATGAACTGTAGTTGAGTAAGCGTAATTTGATCCCTGATAGTTGCAGTGGGCTGTGTGTGGCAGTTTCACGGGCCTACTATCTCTACCAGTACCATAACGCGATTTTATAATCGTCTCTATGGCAACGCCTCAGTGTTGCCGCAGCTCTGTAGACGGTTCCTGTTTTCGCTTACAGCCGTTAGCGCTTCGCAGCTGAAAGCTGGCAACTGTGCAGCGAGCTGTCAAGAACCTTCTTACGCCGTCTCTACTACAGAATGTTTGTTTCAACATTCTTGGTGACCAAGAGCTGCCCTTCCATCTTCATCTTTGTGATGAGTAGGCCGGCGACATTCCCGTTTTCCAGGATGACGATAGCTATTATCAAGGCCAGAGGCAATAGTATTAGAGCGATGTCTGCTGGAGGTGACTAAGATTTGCTCACAGCGCTTACATCTAGTTGTTCAGGGTGTTTCAAACTCATTGCATCAAACGCCTTGGTGTGATAGATCACGTCATGAGGAACAACTTTTGTTAGAGACAGTATATTGTCTGCTGCCTCCCAGCGACTCTAGACCATAAAGATGCGTGTTTGTAAGGTGAGAAATGTATTTTAGAAGCGAATCAGGAATTTTAAATTCGCTTCACCTACCTCCTTTCACGCAGAGCAGATGATGGACGACAGGAAACTCACAGCGTATGTGAGCGTCGCAGACTGCCTACAACCTGCGCCTCTCAAGGGCGTGTGTGAAGTATGTTAGCGGCAAGAAACAATCTATGCCTTCACTGCGCGGTAGCAATGGAGATACTATCGAAGACAGTGCTGCCAAAGCAGAGTTACTGAACACAACCTTCCGAAATGCCTTCACAAAAGAAGACGAAGTAAATATTCCAGAATTCGAATCAAGAAGAGCTGCCAACATGAATAACGTAGAACTAAATATCCACAGAGCAGTGAAGCAAATCACTCAATAAAAGCAAGTCTTCTGGTCCAGACTGTATACGACTTAGGTTCCTTTCAGAATATGCTGATGCAATAGTTCCATACTTGACGATCATATACAGACGTTCGCTCGCCGAAACATCCGTATCAAAAGACCGGAAAGTTACACAGGTCACACCAATATTCAAGAAAGGTAGTTGGAGTAATCCACTTAATTACAGGCCCGAATCAGAGACGTCGATATGCAGCAGGATTCTGGAACATATATTGCGTTCGAACATTATGAATTACCTCGAAATAAACTGTCTATTGACGCACAATCAACGTGGGTTTAGAAAACATTGTTCTTGTGAAACACAACTAGCTCTTTATTCGCATGAAGTGTTGAGTGCTTTTAACAATGGATTTCAGATCGATTCCGTATTTCTGGATTTCCAGAAGGCTTTTGACACTGCACCATAAAAGCGGCTTATAGTGTCATTGCGTGGTTATGGAATATCATCTCAGCTATGTGACTGGATTTGTGACTTCCTGTTAGAGAGGTCACAGTTCGTAGTAATTGACAGAAAGTCATCGAGTAAAACAGAAGTGACTTCAGGCGTTCTGCAAGGTACTGTTATAGGCCCTTTGCTGTTCTTTATCTACACTCCTGGAAATTGAAATAATAACACCGTGAATTCATTGTCCCAGGAAGGGGAAACTTTATTGACACATTCCTGGCGTCAGATACATCACATGATCACACTGACAGAACCACAGGCACATAGACACAGGCAACAGAGCTTGCACAATGTCGGCACTAGTACAGTGTATATCCACCTTTCGCAGCAATGCAGGCTGCTATTCTCCAATGGAGACGATCGTAGAAATGCTGGATGTAGTCCTGTGGAACGGCTTGCCATGCCATTTCCACCTGGCGCCTCAGTTGGACCAGCGTTCGTGCTGGACGTGCAGACCGCGTGAGAAGACGCTTCATCCAGTCCCAAACATGCTCAATGGGGGACAGATCCGGAGATCTTGCTGGCCAGGGTAGTTGACTTACACCTTCTAGAGCATGTTGGGTGGCACGGGATACATGCGGACGTGCATTGTCCTGTTGGAACAGCAAGTTCCCTTGCCGGTCTAGGAATGGTAGAACGATGGGTTCGATGACGGTTTGGATGTACCGTGCACTATTCAGTGTCCCCTAGACGATCACCAGTGGTGTACGGCCAGTGTAGGAGATCGCTCCCCACACCATGATGCCGGGTGTTGGCCCTGTGTGCCTCGGTCGTATGCAGTCCTGATTGTGGCGCTCACCTGCACGGCGCCAAACACGCATACGACCATCATTGGCACCAAGGCAGAAGCGACTCTCATCGCTGAAGACGACACGTCTCCATTCGTCCCTCCATTCACGCCTGTCGCGACACCACTGGAGGCGGGCTGCACGATGTTGGGGCGTGAGCGGAAGACGGCCTAACGGTGTGCGGGACCGTAGCCCAGCTTCATGGAGACGGTTGCGAATGGTCCTCGCCGATACCCCAGGAGCAACAGTGTCCCTAATTTGCTGGGAAGTGGCGGTGCGGTCCCCTACGGCACTGCGTAGGATCCTACGGTCTTGGCGTGCATCCGTGCGTCGCTGCGGTCCGGTCCCAGGTCGACGGGCACGTGCACCTTCCGCCGATCACTGGCGACAACATCGATGTACTGTGGAGACCTCACGCCCCACGTGTTGAGCAATTCGGCGGTACGTCCACCCGGCCTCCCGCATGCCCACTATACGCCCTCGCTCAAAGTCCGTCAACTGCACATTCGGTTCACGTCCACGCTGTCGCGGCATGCTACCAGTGTTAAAGACTGCGATGGAGCTCCGTATGCCACGGCAAACTGGCTGACACTGACGGCGGCGGTGCACAAATGCTGCGCAGCTAGCGCCATTCGACGGCCAACACCGCGGTTCCTGGTGTGTCCGCTGTGCCGTGCGTGTGATCATTGCTTGTACAGCCCTCTCGCAGTGTCCGGAGCAAGTATGGTGTTCTTTTTTCCATTTCCAGGAGTGTATATAAACGATTTGCGAGACAATCTGAGCAGCCGTCTTAGGTTGTTTGCAGGTGACGCTGTCTTTTATCGACTAATAAAGTCATCAGAAGATCAAAACAAACACCAAACGATTTAGAAAAGATATCTGAATGGTGCCAAAAGTGGCAGTTGACCCTGAACAACGAAAAGTGTGAGATCATCCGCATGACTGCTAAAAGGAATCCGTTAAACTTCGATTACACGATAAATCAGTCAAACCTTAAAGCCGTAAATTCAACTAAATACCTAGTAATTACAATTACGAACAATGTAAACTGGAAGGAATACATGCCGGCCGTTGTGACCGAGCGGTTCTAGGTGCTTCAGTCTGGAACCGCACCGCTGCTACGGTCGCAGGTTCGTATCCTGCCTCGGGCATGGCTTTGTATGATGTCCTTAGGTTAGTTAGGTTTAAGTAGTTCTAAGTCTAGGGGACTGATGACCTCAGATGTTAAGTCCATAGTGCTTAGAACCATTTGAACCAATTGAAGGAACACATAGAAAATGTTGTAAGGATAATCAAAGACTGAATTTTATTGGCAGGACACTTAGAAAATGCAACAGATCTGCTAAGGAGACTGCCTAAACTACGCTTGTCTATCCTCTTTAAGAATACTGGTGCGCGGGATGGGGATCCTTACCAGACAGGTCTGACTGAGTATATCGAAAAAGTACAAAAAAGGGCAGCACGTTTTGTACCATCGCGAAATATGGGAGAGAGTCTCATTGAAATGATACAGGATTTGGGGTGACATCATTAAAAGAAAGGCGTTTTTCGTTGCGACGGAATCTTCTCACGAAAGCCCAATCACCAACTTTCTCCAACGAAAGCGATAATATTTTGTTGACACCGACCTGCATAGGGAGAAACAATCACCACGATAAAATAAGGGAAATCAGAGCTCGTACGGAAACATGTAGGTGTTCGTTCTTTCCGCGCGCTATACGAGATTGGAGTAATAGGGAATTTTGAAGGTGGTTCGATGTACTCTCTGCCAGGCACTTAAATGTGATTTGCAGAGTATCCATGTAAATGTAGATGTAGATAGATGTCATCGGTCTTGATGGACTCCTGGCGCTGACGGGAAGCCTCAGTGAACATTCTGTCTGCAACGAAAGTTGCGCACCATGACGGATCTACCACCCCTAGACGTTTCTGTAAAGACTTTGAAACACCCTTGATATTCACCGCTGTGTAAAGCCCTCCACCAGACTTTCCTGTGCATTGAGGTATTTGAATGTACACGTCCATGTCACTCCTGCGTGTAATAACATCAAGCACCCACATTCCGTTAGTTACTCTTCGTGGTCTTCTCTCTAAGAGCGCAGCGAAGCACTTCCTAGGTCCATCTATTATTCATCTGCATTCACGTTCTGTCCACTTCCATTTAATTTTCATTATGGACATAATTATTTACGCCTTCCTCTCCAGCCCGTTTCCTGATCCATTTGTTTGTTTTCCTATCTCTGCCAGCAATTCCCAAAACATGTATCTCCATTACTGTTCGGGAGTGCACCTGAAATATTATCAATTCTTGTTCTGATATTTCGGCTGACAACATTTCAGCCTTCCTCAAGATGAGTCGTTTGCAAGAATTTTTAAAAAATCTTGCAAGCGACTCATCTTGAGAAAGGTGACATGTAGCCTGCCGAAATATCGGAACAAGATTTAATAACAACCCGTATGCACTCTCGAAAAATGATGGTTATGCGCCTAATTCTTTTGTCTCAATCAACTTTTAACTCATGAAAGGTATTTATAATTTCTATTCTCCTAGATGAGTAGTGACCAGAGGAACATGAAACAAGGAGCAACGTCCATTCGCGACGCCATTAATCAGCGACATATAGGCGTTAAATTAAATCATTTTAAACTGAACTATGCTATTTTTGCTAGTACAGCCTACATAAAAGACGAATTTAGTGATCTAGGTCTTTTGCAGGCCTGACATGAAATTAAGGAATAAAAATACATTGCATATCGAGATTGTTGTGTTATTGAAAGTCTCGCCGCCGGAAAAATGGCAAACGATACGCGATTCTTACTCTACTTTGAGTTGTTTGGTAGAACATTGGGAATAAGTAGGGGGGAGGGGCGGGGGGTACACGGATAAGATGGTACTTTAGCTGCACAGTATACCACCCCTATGTTCACTGTATTGATGTTGCTGAAAAGATGAGTAGCTGGAGGTATAGGCGCCCGGAAGGGGAGGCAAGAGGGAGAACTCCCCTGCACATGCCTTCCCTTCCCGGGGGAATCTGGGATACGGAGCTTCTATTCAGCTATCGAGTAGATAACCATCCATTCAAGTGGATATATTAAGTTTTTTATTTCGACTATGAAATTTAGTTCTTACCACACGACATACCTCGAAACTAACCAACTCATTCATACAAAAAATGACGAAGTTAGAGTTTTGTTAATGTCCTTCCCCTCCACCACCTCTTCCCCCCCTCCTCACCTACCACCGTGAACGGACATGCTGATCCCGGCTACTTAGACTCGTGACTAAATTCTTTGAAGTAGTGACTCGCCAATTTATGATCCCAGTAACAGTGCAATCTAAAGTAATTGACCAACTAAACAGTTCAAAAGGACCATGACAGTAGAAGTGCTATTCTCTGCTAAATAGCCTTCAGTTTGATTGCTGATTAATTGCATTCAGTAATGTAATAATGTTTTCCACAGCTGAAATTATATATTGTTAAAACGTACGCAAAGTATTGGGGCCAAGAAACCTCTTTTCCATTTCTTTTATCTCCTTGATTTGGAGATATCTTGTAGATAGTACACATGCGCACTGATTAGTGGATTTCCCAGCAGTCCGCCGAAGGGCGTGAGTCACGCTCGCAATCGATGTTACAGTTTTTCGCCACAGAATCGAAACCAGGTGGGAAGTTGGGGGGGGGGGGGAGGGGGGAGAGGGGGGGCCTTCGCGGTGATCAAGACAATGGACTAGCCTGCGGGAGGCCGGAGGTTCAGTTCTCTACCTTTAAATCAGTATATAGGTTCTCTGTGATTTCGCCAAATCGCTTAAGATACATTCCAGAACGATTAATTTCAAACATGACTAGCCTGATTCCCTCCCCCAATCCTAGCCAGTTCTCCCTTTCCAATGACCTCGTCGTCGATAGGACACTGAGTCCTGCTCGTTCTTCTTTTTTCCACAACACGAAACGTAACTCTGCATGTGGCTATCTGATCATTCAAGAGCAAAGTCAACTCTAATACACATATAACACCAGCACAGAACTGCTTTTATGTCTTCGACTACGACGGAATTGAAAGTTTAGCCTTTGACGTTCTGATACAGTAAATTCTGCGTCAGCGTAAGCTACGTAATGTTCAGTCGTCACGCGCTATACGGCGAGATGTGGCGTATGCGATATCGTGTTTAGCGATAAGGCAGCACCACAGTACGATACCTCGGCCCCCTCTCGGCAAAAAAATTTGGCCCATAACGATGAATTCGGATGTATTAGGTTGGTGCATAAGTGAGTAGCGTTTTTGTTTTGCATGTTGGTCTTCTGGTTGCTATGGGTTTATTTATCGACTGCCATTTTTTATTTATAGTTCACTGTTGATATTTGAGCTTGGACGCTAGAATATGGAGTGCCAAGTGGAGAAATCGGAAAATTTTTGATGTATTCTTCTGTTTGATTTCAGTAGAAGAGTGGCAGCACCGGAGGTAACCAGAATCATTTGCGCCATGTATGGGGATAATGCTACTGGACTGAGCACGAAAACGGCTTTCCAGTTTTAAGGATGATCGCTTTGTATTAGTGACTCTACACGTTCAGGGAGATCTTGGGGTTTGCTGAAGATCTTTTAAACTCATTAATCCACATCGAACCACGTCACAGTACTCGAGAACTGGCAAATGTGATGAACTATGATCATTCCACCATCGTGCAACATTTTCATTCAAATAGGGAAGGCTCAAAAATCGAGTCTATGGATACCTCATGCTCTAAGCCAAAGTCACAAAAATCAGTGGGTGGCCATTTTTGCTTGCTCGTCATCGTTTGGATCGTGAACAACACCGACCATTTCTATCCTGTATCCTAACTGGTGATGAGAAATGGTGTCTTTACGCTAAAATAAGGAAAAGAAAGGAATTGTTGAGCCAAAAAATAGCAGCAACTCCTCGTACAAAGACCACAAAAGACAATGATACACATCTGGTGGAACAGTGACGGTGTGGTATACTGCTAATAGCTTTCCCGGGGTGTAACCATCACTGCTGACGCTTATTGGCAACAACTGAGACGTCTTGCAGACGCAATCCGAGAACAACGACCGGAGTGTGTGAAGTGATGCTACCCCGCGACAGCGCCCGCCCACAGTCTGCTAGACTGCCAAAAAACGCTGTACAGGAGTTGGGTTGGGAAGCCATTCCACACCCACGTTATACACCCGATCTTGCGCCCTTAGATTTTCACCTTTTCCGCTTCCTGTCGAACAACCTTCAAGGAACCTTCTTTCTGGCTGAAAATATGCTCCGACCATGGCTCGACGAGTTCTTCGCCTCAAAACCACATGATATTTATAGTCGTGGAATCGAAAAGCTACTACCGCGTTGGCAGAATGTTGTAAGTAGTAAAGCACGATATGTTATTGATGACTTAAGTCTCTGTTATGTGTATCTGTTGTGTTTATTAAACTTACGGAAAAATGCTACGAACTTATGCACCAATCCAGTAGAACCAGAACTGTCGATCACGTTCACTACTTTCATCGTCGCGTATAACAACTGAAGCCAGTATTTACCTCGACGGTAACGTCGAGGTGGAATTCATCGAGATGAATAATGGGCTCTCTGCGTTGCAGTCGCATCCGGAGTGAACTAACCAACAAAGTTTCGAGGGCTACATCCATTCACTTTGTCAGTAGTACGGTGACTATTACTATTTCTCTACTTCTGCGTGGATCAGCCCACATCTTTTTGACAACTACATCCGTTACTACGTCAGATATGAAATTGTCTGCGTTGAAGGTATTATCTTCTAACAAAAAATTTAGAGTATCTTCGCAATTGTTAAAAACTTGTATTGCCCTCTGTACGTATATCCTGAAAGAAAGGACAATAAATAAATAAAAATATAATTATATCTTCTAGTGTAAACAACACTTAAATGTTTAAATTTTATGGCTTGATGATTACGCAATCAGACTACCAATCCAAATGTTCCAATGCATGTAGAAGATACAGTATTGTGAAATAGGATAAATCTTCATTAAACACACCGTCTTGTGCAGTTTCCACAAGTGCATCTGCCACTACGCCAGATATCCATTTATTCAAGAAGTTACAATGTTAGGAAATCATGTAAGAGGATATAAACTTACTTGTTTTCCTCACTGCAATCTAATTATTTGTATGAGTTTTGAGCACCTGTAAAGAAAGATCTCAGAGGAGAGAAACAGAGTGGAAAAAAATCAGAGTGCAGCCTCGTTATAGGAGGATTTTTCATAACTTCATGCTACGTTTAAAAAAAAGAATGTTAGAAAGTAGCATACCGTCGACGTAAAAGCCATTATAGACGCTGTAGGGCTTCAACATGGACAAGATTGCAGTAAGCATTCCGGCTTTGGCACTAAATCACTTAGGAAATCGACAGAAAATTTAAGTCAAAATAACTGATTTGCAAGCTCACTCTTCTCAGATATGAATTTAGTAATGAAGCACAACCACTACGCCCTAACCTTAAATCATGATCGTTAACAATCCCTGAGCCGCATTGATGCATAGATAGAGACGTTTTTTGTTTTCTTTTGCTTTTTTTGTTTTTTCTCTGTTAGAGAGATACATTCCTTTGGTTAGTACCTAAAAATTGCGGTATGGTCAGTAATATAAAATTTTATGTTATGTCTGAACTGTTTATATCATGATATTCGATGTATTACTATAACAGAACAAAAATAATGAGCTAAATGGCTGTATAAAAAGCATATACAAAGTATTCATCACTCTGCCATGTATATATTTTTTCTCAGCAGGTTGTTTCCCTACATTTAAAGCAAATTATGTACTTATAACACGACATCCACCGACTGACTGAAAGTATCACGATAATATGAATATGCAAAGTCGCTTAAACATGATTATTTAGTCGGTTGTGAAGAAGTTTATATGTCGAACAGTGGCAACGCATTCTGCGTGCTCTCTTGTCAAGTAGTCTATCTGTCGAACAGTGGCAACGCATTCTGCGTGTCTCTTTGTAAGTGAACATATGACCTTCATTTGTTCGATATATTTCAACGACAAAATGTCATTAACACCACAGATCAACATCTTCAACCTAATGAGGCATCTTTTGTGCTGATAATATGTCACTGTAAAATTTTGAGTGCTCTCAGGTATCCAGATGTCCTTATCTTTGCATATCGGTTGCCTCATTTGGAAATATCCGTTTCGAGAACACTCGATGACAAGAATATGACGCAGAAAGTGAACAAGTAGCGAGGAACAACAGGCAGCAAGATACACTCCTGGAAATTGAAATAAGAACACCGTGAATTCATTGTCCCAGGAAGGGGAAACTTTATTGACACATTCCTGGGATCAGATACATCACATGATCACACTGACAGAACCACAGGCACATAGACACAGGCAACAGAGCATGCACAATGTCGGCACTAGTACAGTGTATATCCACCTTTCGCAGCAATGCAGGCTGCTATTCTCTCATGGAGACGATCGTAGAGATGCTGGATGTAGTCCTGTGGAACGGCTTGCCATGCCATTTCCACCTGGCGCCTCAGTTGGACCAGCGTTCGTGCTGGACGTGCAGACCGCGTGAGACGACGCTTCATCCAGTCCCAAACATGCTCAATGGGGGACAGATCCGGAGATCTTGTTGGCCAGGGTAGTTGACTTACACCTTCTAGAGCACGTTGGGTGGCACGGGATACATGCGGACGTGCATTGTCCTGTTGGAACAGCAAGTTCCCTTGCCGGTCTAGGAATGGTAGAACGATGGGTTCGATGACGGTTTGGATGTACCGTGCACTATTCAGTGTCCCCTCGACGATCACCAGTGGTGTACGGCCAGTGTAGGAGATTGCTCCCCACACCATGATGCCGGGTGTTGGCCCTGTGTGCCTCGGTCGTATGCAGTCCTGATTGTGGCGCTCACCTGCACGGCGCCAAACACGCATCCGACCATAATTGGCACCAAGGCAGAAGCGACTCTCATCGCTGAAGACGACACGTCTCCATTCGTCCCTCCATTCACGCCTGTCGCGACACCACTGGAGGCGGGCTGCACGATGTTGGGGCGTGAGCGGAAGACGGCCTAACGGTGTGCGGGACCGTAGCCCAGCTTCATGGAGACGGTTGCGAATGGTCCTCGCCGATACCCCAGGAGCAACAGTGTCCCTAATTTGCTGGGAAGTGGCGGTGCGGTCCCCTACGGCACTGCGTAGGATCCTACGGTCTTGGCGTGCATCCGTGCGTCGCTGCGGTCCGGTCCCAGGTCGACGGGCACGTGCACCTTCCGCCGACCATTGGCGACAACATCGATGTACTGTGGAGACCTCACGCCCCACGTGTTGAGCAATTCGGCGGTACGTCCACCCGGCCTCCCGCATGCCCACTATACGCCCTCGCTCAAAGTCCGTCAACTGCACATACGGTTCACGTCCACGCTGTCGCGGCATGCTACCAGTGTTAAAGACTGCGATGGAGCTCCGTATGCCACGGCAAACTGGCTGACACTGACGGCGGCGGTGCACAAATGCTGCGCAGCTAGCGCCATTCGACGGCCAACACCGCGGTTCCTGGTGTGTCCGCTGTGCCGTGCGTGTGATCATTGCTTGTACAGCCCTCTCGCAGTGTCCGGAGCAAGTATGGTGGGTCTGACACACCGGTGTCAATGTGTTCTTTTTTCCATTTCCAGGAGTGTATTTGACTTAATAATGCGCGAAAGAGCTCACGCTTCCAGTTGCGCGTAGACCAGTACTTAGAATGCTAACACCGACTATCGGTCGATTTTCTGGGAACACGTAGAAACCTATTAAATCCTGTTGCTTAAAAATTAAAAAGAAAACTGTGGACTGAGTCGGGTCCCAAGCTATAGGTGTTTTTGCACCATGTCGCTGTTCGGTGGGTAGCAGATATGCAATTGCACAATGAGCTTTGTTTTGCAGAGATTAACTGTCATGTTTATTTTCGCTATTTACAGAAATCTTGGCCAGAAAATGACTTACACTTATACAATCAATATTGTGATTACGTTGTATGAGCGATGTAGGAAGTATCTGACATGAAACTTTCTAAAAGATTAACATCGCGTGCCGCACCGAGACTCGAACTCGGGATCTTCTTCTTTCGCGGGCAAGTGTTCACGAGCGGTATTGCTTGACCGTGAAAGTCAAAGGTCATGGAAGGTTTATATCAGCGCACACTTCGCTGCAGAGTGAATGTTTCATTCAAACAACTGACACGTGGCAAGCATGTCGGTTTGGTGTGCGCTTCAGCACCTCCGACTTACACTTGTGGATTTTCTAGTTTATTTGTATTATTCCTTCCTCTGTTTGAAATGCGGTAGGCTCTAGCGTCATTGAGATGTTCTCAGTTTTTCACGAGTTTTCTGCTTCACAAAGTTTCACACGGACCAAATTCATACTTACAATTATTACTTTGTTACTAAATTTATTATTTGGACTGACGCAGCAACAGAAATATGTTTTATAGTATTCACCGGCTCCGGCCAACTTCGACCGTCATCATAGTAACTGAAAGAGTGCCAGGATGGGCTCCAAGGAAGGCTTTGTCAGACTGTGTAAAACACAGGATGCAATTATACCGATTACGATAAGCAGAACAAAACCTTCGTGTGATTGCGGCAATAAAAATATTAAATGCGGAAACAAAAGAGTCAATCACTGTCTCCAGACAAGGTCTCATCTTTTCCAAATCATTATTTCATCAGTCGATATATCTTGTGACTTCAAAGGGCAATGGCGCAGCGTGACATGTGGTATCGCTAAGCGGTGTCGAGATATGATAACACTTCTGTACATAGTGACCACTGATTACACCACAAATCGATGGACACACGCATCGTTCACTGTTGCATTGCATTATCTGATCCTGAAAATTATATCGGTAAATGTGTGCCGCACACGATCACATTTGCGCAGTAAAATTTATTACATGACTGGTATCAGTTGTTAAGTATTCATTTTAAATTCACAAAAAAGGTTTCCGGGAGTAAAGTCGTGTAAAATTGTGAAGTAACTGTCACTAAACGCTCGAAACCGTCGTTTGGACCTCGGTAACAGTGGTCTAATCGGCGGTTTTTACCGCTTAGCGACAGCTACTTCACAATAAACCGGCAACGATTGCAACTGTGGAAGCCACAGTCGAATGAACTAAGTATAGTAAATCATCTATCAATAGACAATACTCTCCTTCCACGTATGCACAGTAAAGAATAGCTCTCGACATAAGGAAGGAACGACATCACAAACACTGCTGATTGGTTTCATAAGGTTACTTTTTGTTGTCGTACACGTTATTTCAACCCCACATTTTTCCGTTCTGACTGCTAATTTTACGCACCAGCTTATACGAGGGCAAGCTCTAAAGTAATGTATCCGAATTTTTTATGTCAAAACTCTTAAAGCTTATTAAACAAAATAGACTTCATTAACGTTCTACATCTTTATTGTTTATTTCTAAATATCTTTTTCTCAACATAACCAGCCTGATGACGAGCAAATTTATCCCATTGAGAAACCAGTTTGTTGATACCGTCACTGTAGAATATTTTACTTTGTTGATGGAGCGATAACATCACCTCTGCCTATGCCAACTATCAGAGTGAAGTTCTTTTTTTTCCTTTATTGGTTTTCAATTCCCCCCCCCCCAGGGAGCGGGTTGGCAGCTGATTAGTACGCCGCTCTTCAGCGTATAGAATTATAAAAACACAATAAGATAATAAAAGCAGGGGATAAAAACGATGACTTTTAAATTTTTTTAAAAATGGCGGAAATTTGTGGAAATTAAAATATAAAACAAGAGTAGGAGATGATAATTAAAAAAACACAGAAAGTAGACAGGTACAATAGTAGACATTTAATTAAAAAACATGGCGACAGTCTAGTTTCTGTTCGCAAGAGATAAAAAAATCACCCACCGACAGTATGGTTTCTGTTCGCTACACGTCGGAAAAGACGCACAACACTTAACACTCACCTAAAATACTGCACTAAAAGGTTGGCACGGAGATGACACACCACAGCCTAGGGAAGATGGGAGGGGGGAGGGGGAAAACTCGGACAGATTAGAGAAAAAAAGGAGGGCGGGGGGAGGGGAGCCGATGGAGGGAGAGGACTAATAGGAGGGAGGGGGCAAGGCGAACTCGAGAGGGAGTGAGGAAAGGCAAAGGGGGGGAAATGCAAAAGGACTCGTTAAGTTTTGGAAACAGAAGAAATTCAGATAGGGCGAAGGAGGGACTATGTAGCGGATGATCAATGACAATAAGCCAAAGCGTCGGATTGTTGCAGATGTCGCAGCGCTGCTGAAGGAGCGGCTGCACCTTTTGTAGACGAAATTTTCGAATTCGAAACTCGATTACAGCACGCTGTTTCTCACACACAGACAAAGCTAAGTTACACATAGTGACATGTTAAACGCTGCAATTTGGAGCCCACTAGCGCCAGAGAGAAGCAAATATGTAGACATGAATAATAAAGATCTAGCCGGCCGGTGTGGCCGTGCGGTTCTAAGCGCGTCAGCTTGGAACCGCGTGACCGCTACGGTCGCAGGTTCGAATCCTGCCTCGGGCATGGATGTGTGTGATGTCCTTAGGTTAGTTAGGTTTAAGTAGTTCTAAGTTCTAGGGGACTGATGACCTCAGTAGTTAAGTCCCATAGTGCTCAGAGCCATTTGAACCATTTTTTGAATAAAGATCTACAACGTTAATAACGTTTGTTTTATTCAAAAACTTTAAGAACTTTCCCACAAAAATTCGAAGGCATTACTTTTCAGCATGCCCTCGTACTATAAACTCTTTGTAAAGTCTCCGTGATGAAGTGGTGGCTTCACAGCTAATTGTATTTCACCACTTCGAGTACATATTAGGTTTCATGTAGGGTTTACATGTCAGTATCAGCAAGAAGTAATTTTAGCATTTTGTAGGAAATTAGAAAATATATGCCACACATCCGAAATCGGTCATTAATAAATTTTACTGCTTTATTTATTTGCTGCCACTGACATTTGATCTGCTGCCTTGGTACTACAGCTGGTACATACATACATACATTAATCCTTGTTCCATAGATCATGAATACAACATTTCGTAGCGATGTGAAATATGTCATTCTATCACTTTGACATAAGTTTTCTTTACACAAAATATTTTTTTTTTCAGTTACTACTTCGTATCTAAGAAATCATCTGTTGAGTGGAAGGAGTTGTCATTCAAAAATTCTCTTAATCTGCTTTTAAATGTTGGTTGTCTATCTGTCAGACTTTAAATACTATTTGGAAAATGACCAAAGATTTTTGTGGTAGCGTGATTCACCCCTTTCTATGCCACAATGAGATTTAATCCACAATTGTGAAGATCATCATTTCTTCTAGTGTTCGCTGTTATTTTTGGATTGGGATGAGTTATTAATGACAAATTTCATAAGTGAATATATGTATTGCGAAGGTACTGTGAATACCCCGAGATCCTTAAATAAATGTTTGCAAGGTGATCTTGGGTGGGTTCCAGCTATTATTCCGATTACATGTATTTGTGCAATGAATACTCTCTCTCTTAATCATGAAGTGGCCCAAAATATGGTGCCATATGAAAGTCTATATTTATCAATGGTGTTATGCCATTTACTGTACAGAATTGTATAAACTGGGTTTTCTCAAAATTTAGTAAGAGTCCATTTGCAGAGAACCACTTAATTTTCTGAAAGACGTTTTTCCTCAGCTGATTGTTGTTTGTTGGGTGTGATTACTATACTTGTGTCATCAGCTTTGCATCTTCATGAATATAGAGTGGCAAGTCGTTTATATATATTAAGAACAATAAGGAACCTAAGACCAAACACTGTGGGACGCCATTCTTGATATCTCCCCAGTTAGAGGGCTCTGCTGGTTTTTGCTGACTGTACTGTTAATTTCAACCTTCTGCATTCTTCCAGTTAAGTATGAATTAAACCACTTGTGTACTGTCTCACTCACACCCACAATACTTAAGCTTACCTAAAAGAATTTCATGATCTACACGATCAAAAGCCTTTGAGAGATCACAGAATATCCAAATGGGTGATGTTCGGTTATTCAATGCATTCAACATTTGATCAGTGAAAGCATATATAGCATTTTCTGTTAAAAAGCCTTTCTGAAAGCCAAACTGATATTTTGTTAGTACTTCATTTTTACAGATATGTGATGCTACTCTTGAATTCATTATTTTTTGAAGAATTTTGGATAAAGCTGTCAGAAGTGAGATTGGGCGGTAGTTGTTAGTATCAGATCTATCCACTTTTTTATGCAATGGTTTAACAATAGCGTATTTCAGTCTATCTGAAAAAATTCCCTGTTTCAGTGAGCTACTACATATGTAGCAGAGAATCATGGAAAACCGTAGTCTGGTCAGATGAGTCCCAGTTCCAGTTGATAAGTCCTGATGGTAGGGTTCGAGTGCGGCGCAGACCCCAAGAAGCCATGGACCCAAATTGTCAACAAGGTACTGTTGCAAGCTGGTAGTGGCTCCATAATGGTGTGAGCTGTGTTTCCATGGGATGGACTGGGTCCTCTGGTCCAACTGAACTGGTCACTGACCATTTGCAGCAGTTCTTGGACTTCCCAAATAACAAAGAAATATTTATAGACGACAAAGCGCCTTGTCACCGGGTCATAATTGATCGCGATCCGTTTGAAGAACATTTTGGACAGTTCAAGCTAATGATCTTGCCACCCAGATCGTCCGACGCGAATCCCACCGAACATTTATGGGACATAATCGAGATGTCAGTTGGTGCACGAAATCCTGCACCGGCAACACTTTCCAATTAGGGACTGCTGGAGAGGCATAGTGGGTCAGTATTTCTGCAGGGACTTCTGAGGACTTGTTGAGACCATTCCACGTCGAATTGCTGCACTAAGACCGGAAAAACGAGGTCCGACATGACATTAGGAGGTATCCTATGAATGTTGTCACATCAGTGCAATTGAAACGCTTTTGGTGCAATTTGTATGCTATCACTGTAACGTTGATACAAAACTGCTGGTATACTATTGTCCTGTACATCCTCTGTATAGTGATTCATTCGGGATTGTGTGTTGCAGATTTCACATTGAAGAGTGTATCAGATAATCTTCTTGTCGCTGGCAGTCAGCATGTCTTCATGAGATGCAGGAGACTGTCACGAAGGTTCGCGGTGACAATATTCACATGTGTCGATTGTGTACCGCAGGAAGACAATCGTGTGCTTGACGGTGCTGCTGCTGGTGGCGGCGCTGAGCTCGGCGTCCGCGAAGCACCTGCGCGGCCGCGGCAGAGGCGTGTGCGCCTGCCCCCGCATCTACCGCCCCCTCTGCGGCTCCGACAACAAGACCTACGCCAACGAATGCGTCTTCGAGTGCGACAAGAGCCTGGGCCGCGCCGCCTCAGGTGAGCCGAGCATCTGCATCACTTACTTCTCTTCTTGTCGTGTCTGGATTTTCACCACGGTTTTTCTTTCCCCGTAGCTGATGTTTCCCACCATACGCCCAAACTTTACCGTTCCACACTGGTCCTAGAATGCCTCTCATTCCGCCCTGTCTTCCGTATCCCCCACCTTCTCCTGCACATATTCTCTATCAGTTGACAAAATTCTCCCCTCTTCTAAAATTCTCGAACATCCACGCAAATCCTGTACATGCTGCAGACCCAAACGTCATAACCCAGTTGTCTACTCAATCGTGGGCTCCTGCTGCGCCTATACCAACGCGTCCTTTCATTACCACACCGTCCATATCAACTTCAAAAGGCTCTTCCAAACCTGGAAACCAGTCCTGACATTTACACGTCCTACGAGCTATGGCCCTAGTCCTAACATCCTTTCCCTGGACCACTGCTCCACTACCTCTCCCAGCCTCATGCCTAAGCCTTGTTCCTTGGTGGTTTGGCATCCATTTATACACCCCATTTCCCAGCCGAACATCGTATTCCCACTTTCTAACTCGGTGTCCTATTTGTATGTATTATACTACTTCCCAGATCTACATCTCCATTTACATCTGTATGATTACTCTGCAATTCATACTTAAGTGCTTGGCAGAGGGTTCAACGAACATCTTTCAAACTACACTCCTGGAAATTGAAATAAGAACACCGTGAATTCATTGTCCCAGGAAGGAGAAACTTTATTGACACATTCCTGGGGTCAGATACATCACATGATCACACTGACAGAACCACAGGCACATAGACACAGGTGTCCGCCGCTCGTGGTCTCGCGGTAGCGTTCTCGCTTCCCGAGCACGGGGTCCCGGGTTCGATTCCCGGCGGGGTCAGGGATTTTCACCTGCCTCGAGATGACTGGGTGTTTGTGTTGTCCTCATCATTTCATCATCATCCAGGAAAGTGACGAAATTGGACTGAGCAAAGATTGGGTAATTGTACGGGCGCTGATAACCACGCAGTTGAGCGCCCCACAAACCAAACATCATCATCATCCACAGGCAACAGAGCATGCACAATGTCGGCACTAGTACAGTGTATATCCACCTTTCGCAGCAATGCAGGCTGCTATTCTCTCATGGAGACGATCGTAGAGATGCTGGATGTAGTCCTGTGGAACGGCTTGCCATGCCATTTCCACCTGGCGCCTCAGTTGGACCAGCGTTCGTGCTGGACGTGCAGACCGCGTGAGACGACGCTTCATCCAGTCCCAAACATGCTCAATGGGGGACAGATCCGGAGATCTTGCTGGCCAGGGTAGTTGACTTACACCTTCTAGAGCACGTTGGGTGGCACGGGATACATGCGGACGTGCATTGTCCTGTTGGAACAACAAGTTCCCTTGCCGGTCTAGGAATGGTAGAACGATGGGTTCGATGACTGTTTGGATGTACCGTGCACTATTCAGTGTCCCCTCGACGATCACCAGTGGTGTACGGCCAGTGTAGGATATCGCTCCCCACACCATGATGCCGGGTGTTGGCCCTGTGTGCCTCGGTCGTATGCAGTCCTGATTGTGGCGCTCACCTGCACGGCGCCAAACACGCATACGACCATCATTGGCACCAAGGCAGAAGCGACTCTCATCGCTGAAGACGACACGTCTCCATTCGTCCCTCCATTCACGCCTGTCGCGACACCACTGGAGGCGGGCTGCACGATGTTGGGGCGTGAGCGGAAGACGGCCTAACGGTGTGCGGGACCGTAGCCCAGCTTCATGGAGACGGTTGCGAATGGTCCTCGCCGATACCCCAGGAGCAACAGTGTCCCTAATTTGCTGGGAAGTGGCGGTGCGGTCCCCTACGGCACTGCGTAGGATCCTACGGTCTTGGCGTGCATCCGTGCGTCACTGCGGTCCGGTCCCAGGTCGACGGGCACGTGCACCTTCCGCCGACCACTGGCGACAACATCGATGTACTGTGGAGACCTCACGCCCCACGTGTTGAGCAATTCGGCGGTACGTCCACCCGGCCTCCCGCATGCCCACTATACGCCCTCGCTCAAAGTCCGTCAACTGCACATACGGTTCACGTCCACGCTGTCGCGGCATGCTACCAGTGTTAAAGACTGCGATGGAGCTCCGTATGCCACGGCAAACTGGCTGACACTGACGGCGGCGGTGCACAAATGCTGCGCAGCTAGCGCCATTCGACGGCCAACACCGCGGTTCCTGGTGTGTCCGCTGTGCCGTGCGTGTGATCATTGCTTGTACAGCCCTCTCGCAGTGTCCGGAGCAAGTATGGTGGGTCTGACACACCGGTGTCAATGTGTTCTTTTTTCCATTTCCAGGAGTGTATTTCTCTACCGTTCCATTTGATAAAGGCGCGCTGGCAAAAACGAATACTTAAATTTTTCCCTATGAGCTCTGATTTCTATTATTTTATTACCGTAATCATTTCTGACTATGTAGGTAGGCGTCAACAAAATATCTACTCATTCGGAGGAGAAAGTTGGTAATGGAAATTTCGTGAACGCAACAAAAACCACTTTGTTTTTATGAATGTCACAGTAACACACGTATCATATCAGTGACACACTCTCCCGTATTTCATGATAACACAAGATGAGCTGTCCTTCTTTGAAGCTTTTCGATGTCCTCCATCAGTCCTGTCTGATAAAGATCCTACACGTGCAGCAGTAGTCCAGAAGAGGACGGACAATGGCAATGTAAGCAGTCGATTTAGACAATTTGTTGCGTAAATGTTCTGCCAATTAAACACAGACTTTGGCTCTCCTTCCCCACAACAGTATGTATGTGATCGTTTCAGTTTAACGTTTTTTGAACTCTAATTCCTAGACATTTAGTTAACTGAGAGTCTTTAGATTTATGTGATTTAACGTGTAACCGAAATTTAGCGGACTCCATTTAGTACCCATGTGGATGACTTGACAGTTTATATTTTTTACGATCAACTGACACTTTTTGAACTATATCGATACCTTGTCCAAATCATTTTGCAATCGGTATTTATCTTCTGACGACTTTACTATACGGTAAACGACAGCATCATCTGAAACCATTTTAACAAGGATGCTAACATTGCCTCCTAAATCGTTAGCATATATTAACACAGGGTAAATAACACTTCCTTGGGGAACGCCAGGTAATATTTCTGTTTTACTCTATAACTTTCTGTCAATTACTACAAACTGTGACCTTTCTGACAGGAAAACACGAATCCGGTCGCACAGCTGAGACGATACTCCATAGACACGCAATTTGAATAAGAGGCACTTGTGAGGAACAATGTCGAAAGCTTCTGGAAATCTAGAAATATCGAATCAGTTTGAGATTTCGTGTCGATAGCACTCACTGCTTAGTCTGAGTAAAAAACTAGTTGTCCAGACGTCAGTGGTGTGGGTCTGTAATTCTACATCTACATCTACATTTATACTCCGCAAGCCACCCAACGGTGTGCGGCGGAGGGCACTTTACGTGCCATTGTCATTACCTCCCTTTCCTGTTCCAGTCGCGTATGGTTCGCGGGAAGAACGACTGTCTGAAATCCTCCGTGCGCGCTCTAATATCTCTACTTTTACATTCGCGATCTCCTCGGGAGGTATAAGTAGGGGGAAGCAATATATTCGATACCTCAACCAGAAACGCACCCTCTCGAAACCTGGACAGCAAGCTACAATGCGATGCAGAGCGCCTCTCTTGCAGAGTCTGCCACTTGAGTTTGTTAAACATCTCCGTAACGCTATCACGGTTACCAAATAACCCTGTGACGAAACGCGCCGCTCTTCTTTGGATCTTCTCTATCTCCTCCGTCAACCCGATCTGGTACGGATCCCACACTGATGCGCAATACTCAAGTATAGGTCGAACGAGTGTTTTGTAAGCCACCTCCTTTGTTGATGGACTACATTTTCTAAGGACTCTCCCAATGAATCTCAACCTGGTACCCGCCTTACCAACAATTAATTTTATATGATCATTCCACTTCAAATCGTTCTGCACGCATACTCCCAGATATTTTACAGAGGTAACTGCTACCAGTGTTTGTTCTGCTATCATATAATCACACAATAAAGGATCCTTCTTTCTATGTATTCGCAATACATTACATTTGTCTATGTTAAGGGTCAGTAGCCACTCCCTGCACCAAGTGCCTATCCGCTGCAGATCTTCCTGCATTTCGCTACAATTTTCTACTGCTGCAACTTCTCTGTATATTACAGCATCATCCGCGAAAAGCCGCATGGAACTTCCGACACTATCTACTAGGTCATTTATATATATTGTGAAAAGCAATGGTCCCATAACACTCCCCTGTGGCACGCCAGAGGTTACTTTAATGTCTGTAGACGTCTCTCCATTGATAACAACATGCTGTGTTCTGTTTGCTAAAAACTCTTCAATCCAGCCACACAGCTGGTCTGATATTCCGTAGGCTGTTACTTTGTTTATCAGGCGACAGTGCGGAACTGTATCGAACGCCTTCCGGAAGTCAAGGAAAATAGCATCTACCTGGGAGCCTGTATCTAATATTTTCTGGGTCTTATGAACAAATAAAGCCAGTTGTGTCTCACACGATCGCTGTTTTCGGAATCCATGTTGATTCCTACATAGTAGATTCTGGGTTTCCAAAAACGACATGATACTCGAGCAAAAAACATGTTCTAAAATTCTACAACAGATCGACGTCAGAGATATAGGTCTATAGTTTTGCGCATCTGCTCGACGACCCTTCTTGAAGACTGGGACTACCTGTGCTCTTTTCCAATCATTTGGAACCTTCCGTTCCTCTAGAGACTTGCGGTACACGGCTGTTAGAAGGGGGGCAAGTTCTTTCGCGTACTCTGTGTAGAATCGAATTGGTATCCCGTCAGGTCCAGTGGACTTTCCTCTGTTGTGTGATTCCAATTGCTTTTCTATTCCTTGGACCCTTATTTCGATGTCAGCCATATTTTTGTTTGTGCGAGGATTTAGAGAAGGAACTGCAATGCGGTCTTCCTCTGTGAAACAGCTTTGGAAAAAGGTGTTTAGTATTTCAGCTTTACGCGTGTCATCCTCTGTTTCAATGCCTTCATCATCCCGGAGTGTCTGGATATGCTGTTTCGATCCACTTACTGATTTAACGTAAGACCAGAACTTCCTAGGATTTTCTTTCAAGTCGGTACATAGAATTTTACTTTCGAATTCACTGAACGCATCACGCATAGCCCTCCTTACGCTAACTTTGACATCGTTTAGGTTCTGTTTGTCTCAGAGGTTTTGGCTGCGTTTAAACTTTGAGTGAAGCTCTCTTTGCTTTCGCAGTAGTTTCCTAACTTTGTTGTTGTACCACTGTGGGTTTTTCACGTCCCTCACAGTTTTACTCGGCACGTACCTGTCGAAAACGCATTTTACGATTGCCTTGAACTTTTTCCATAAACACTCAACGTTGTCAGTGTCGGAACAGAAATTTTCGTTTTGATCTGTTAGGTAGTCTGAAATCTGCCTTCTATTACTCTTGCTAAACAGATAAACCTTCCTCCCTTTTTTTATATTCCTATTTACTTCCATATTCAGGGATGCTGCAACGGCCTTATGATCGCTGATTCCCTGTTCTGCGCTTACAGAGTCGAAAAGTTCGGGTCTGTTTGTTATCAGTAAGTCCAAGATGTTATCTCCACGAGTCGGTTCCCGGTTTAATTGCTCGAGGTAATTTTCGGATAGTGCACTCAGTATAATGTCACTCGATGCTCTGTCCTTACCACCCGTCCTAAACATCTGAGTGTCCCATTCTATATCTGGTAAATTGAAACCTCCACCTAAGACTATAACATGCTGAGAAAATTTATGTGAAATGTATTCCAAATTTTCTCTCAGTTGTTCTGCCACTAATGCTGCTGAGTCGGGAGGTCGGTAAAAGGAGCCAATTGTTAACCTAGCTCGGTTGTTGAGTGTAACCTCCACCCATAATAATTCACAGGAACTATCCACTTCTACTTCACTACAGGATAAACTACTACTAACAGCGACGAACACTCTACCACCGGTTGCATGCAATCTATCCTTTCTAAACACCGTCTGTACCTTTGTAAAAATTTCGGCAGAATTTATCTCTGGCTTCAGTCAGCTTTCTGTACCTATAACGATTTCAGCTTCGGTGCTTTCTATCAACGCTTGAAGTTCCGGTACTTTACCAACGCAGCTTCGACAGTTTACAATTACAATACCGATTGCTGCTTGGTCCCCGCATGTCCTGACTTTGCCCCGCACCCGTTGAGGCTGTTGCCCTTACTGTACTTGCCCAAGGCCATCTAACCTAAAAAACCGCCCAGCCCACGCCACACAACCCCTGCTACCCGCGTAGCCGCTTGTTGCGTGTAGTGGAAGCCTGACCTATCCAGCGGAACCCGAAACCCCACCACCCTATGGCGCAAGTCGAGGAATCTGCAGCCCACACGGTCGCAGAACCGTCTCAGCCTCTGATTCAGACCCTCCACTCGGCTCTGTACCAAAGGTCCGCAGTCAGTCCTGTCGACGATGCTGCAGATGGTGAGCTCTGCTTTCATCCCGCTAGCGAGACTGGCAGTCTTCACCAAATCAGATAGCCGCCGGAAGCCAGAGAGGATTTCCTCTGATCCATAGCGACACACATCATTGGTGCCGACAGAGCGACCACCTGCAGATGGGTGCACCCTGTACCCTTCATGGCATCCGGAAGGACCCTTTCCACATCTGGAATGACTCCCCCCGGTATGCACACGGAGTGCACATTGGTTTTCTTCCCCTCTCTTGCTGCCATATCCCTAAGGGGCCCCATTACGCGTCTGACGTTGGAGCTCCCAACTACCAGTAAGCCCACCCTCTGCGACCGCCCGGATCTTGCAGACTGAGGGGCAACCTCTGGAACAGGACAAGCAGCCATGTCAGGCTGAAGATCAGTATCAGCCTGAGACAGAGCCTGAAACTGGTTCGTCAGACAAACTGGAGAGGCCTTCCGTTCAGCCCTCCAGAATGTCTTTCGCCCCCTGCCACACCTCGAGACGACCTCCCACTCTACCACAGGTGAGGGATCAGCCTCAATGCGGGCAGTATCCCGGGCAACCACAGTCGTAGTCCGATCGGGGGATGCGTGGAACGAGCTGGCCGTCTCCGACAAACCCCCATTCGGACCCCCACAGTGATGCCCATTGGCAACAGCCTCAAGCTGTGTGACTGAAGCCAACACTGTCTGAAGCTGGGAGCGAAGGGATGCCAACTCAGCCTGCATCCGAACACAGCAGTTGCAGTCCCTATCCATGCTAAAAACTGTTGTGCAAAGAACGTCTGAACTAATCTACAGAGAGCGCAAACAAATCGACACAAAATTTAAACGGTTATTAAAATACAAGATTGCCTAGTAGATGCAGTAATGCTGCTACTTGCGCACTGCTGACACACTGCTCGGCGGCGGAAGGAGACTACGCGATTTTACACTACTCATGTACTAAAACGCGATGCTACAACTCTCAAATACTATAATACGCCCGAAATTTATGAATTAAACAATGCAAGTACCAGAAACACGCAAAGAAATTAAGAATTAAACTATGTAACAAATGAGTGAGCTAGGAGTATACGACTTGCTGCTGCAGCTGCTTATCCAACGGCGGCAGGGAGCACACTCGAGAGATTACTCCTATTTCCTTTCTTCAGTATTGGTGTGAACTGCTAGTCTTTAGGTACGGATCTTTCGTCGTCAGAACTTGTATATGATTCCTAAGTATGGAGCGATCACAGCAACATATCCTGAAAGGAACCTACTTGGAATACAATCTGGACCAGAAGCCTTGCATTTATCAAATTATTTAAGTTCGTCCGTTACACCGAGGGTATTTACTTTCAAGCTATTCATTTTGGCAGCTGTCCTTAATTCTAAATATGGAATATTAACTTCATCTTCTATGGTGTAGGAATTTCAGAAAACCGTGTTTAGAAACTCCGCTTTAATGGCAGGCATTGGCAACATTACCATTGATATCGTTCAGTGAAGGTATTGATAGCGCCAAGGTGCTCCATCCGTACTTCTCTCCTTCGTTACCATGTATCATCCACTGGGAGCTGAAAGCAAGCTGCTTCACAGATGAATCATCGTGATCCTCATCAGTTTAGCACCCGTCACACCACTGCCATTTGTGTTTTTTATAGTACATTATCAGATAGAATTATTTTTATTATTTTTGACTCCTATTATTTTCTACATCTGCATCTACATGGATACTCTGCAAATCACATTTAAATGCCTGGCAAATGGTTCATCGAACCACCTCCACAATTCTCTATTATTCAAATCTCGTACAGCGCGTGGAAAGAACTAACACCTATATATATCCGTACGAGCTCTGATTTCCCTTATTTTATCATGGTGATCGCTTCTCCCTATGTAGTTCGGTGTCAACAAAATATTTTCGCATTCGGAGGAGAAAGTTGGTGATTGGAATTTCGTGAGAAGATTCCGCCGCAACGCAAAACGCCTTTCTATTAATGATGTCCACCCCACATCCTGTATCATTTCAGAGAGACTCTCTCGCCTATTTCGCGATAATACAAAACGTACTGCCCTTCTTTGAACTTTTTCGATGTACTCCGTCAATCCTATATGGTAAGGATCCCACACAGCGCACCAGTACTCTAAAAGAGGACGGACAAGCGTAGTGTAGGCAGCCTTCTTAGTAGACCTGTTGCATTTTCTAACTGTCCTGCCAATAAAACGCAGTTTTTGGTTAGCCTTCCTCACAACATTTTCTATGTGTTTCTGCTAGTTTAAGTTGTTCGTAATTGTAATTCCTAGACGGCCGGTGTGGCCGTGCGGTTCTAGGCGCCTCAGTCTAGAACCGCGTGACCGCTACGGTCGCAGGTTCGAATCCTGCCTGGGGCATGGATGTGTGTGATGTCCTTAGGTTAGTTAGTTTTAAGTAGTTTTAAGTTCTAGGGGACTGATGACCTCAGATGTTAAGTCCCATAGTGCTCAGAGCCATTTGAACCATTTTTTTTTTTTGTAATTCCTAGGTATTTAGTTGAATTTAAGGCCTTTAAATTTGACTGATTTATCGTTTAACCGAAGTTTAACGGATACCTTTCAGCACTCATGTGGATGACCTCACACTTTTCGTTATTTAGGGTCAACTGCCAATTTTCGCACCATTCAGACATCTGTTATTTAAGAAAACAATATACACATTTGACTAAAGAGCGGTAATACGTCTGTCGCAGGCCGCCCCCTATCTGAGAGTAATCAATAAACAAGTAATGTCTCTGATAGAGAGATCACAGAAGTTAAGCAACCTTGGGCATGCACGGTACGTGGACCGAGCGAGGTGGCGCAGTGGTTAGCACACTGGACTCGCATTCGGGAGGACGACGGTTCAATCCCGTCTCCGGCCATCCTGATTTAGGTTTTCCGTGATTTCCCTAAATCGCTTCAGGCAAATGCCGGGATGGTTCCTTTGAAAGGGCACGGCCGATTTCCTTCCCCATCCTTCCCTCACCCGAGCTTGCGCTCCGTCTCTAATGACCTCGTTGTCGACGGGACGTTAAACACTAATCTCCTCCTCCTCCTCTACGGTACGTGAATGGGTAACCACCTGAGTATGTCATGTGCTGTTGACAGCTTTGCCTCACTGGGAAAGGAAAGGCGAGGTGGTGGCGTAAAGTTTCTGGTCACCAGACTTTGCATCAGTGTCCTGGATTAAATTGCAGATCTCTCCACACTGTCTTTTGGAAATGAAAATGAAACGTCGTGTGGCGAGGGCCTCCCGGCGGGTAGACCTGATCGCCTGGTGCAAGTCTTTTTAGGTGAGGCCACTTCGACGATTTGCGCGTCGGTGAGGTTGAAATGGTGATGATGAAGACGACACAAACACAAAGCCCCTGAGCAGAGAAAAAATCTCCAACCCAGCCAGGAATAGAACCCGTGACTCCCAGCATGACAAGCCAGCACGCTGTCCACTTCTTTTTTCGTTGCGTTTGGTCTGAGCGGACGTCACAAGACATCCGTTCAAGGTGATCGTTAATTCCTTTACTCAGTTTACCGAACACGCTGAGCTACAGTGCCGGCCAATCCACTCAAAAAAATGGTTCAAATGGCTCTGAGCACTATGGGATTTAACTGCTGTGGTCATCAGTCCTCTAGAACTTAGAACTACTTAAACCTAACTAACCTAAGGACATCACACACATCCATGCCCGAGGCAGGATTCGAACCTGCGACCGTAGCGGTCGCGCGGTTCCAGACTGTAGCGCCTAGAACCGCTCGGCCACTCCGGCCGGCCAATCCACTCAGCTACGGTGGCGCACGCCTAATGCAGTGACGGCCTATAACACTGTTGACAGTGATCCGCCCGTCGGACACGGAGGTTAAGCTCGGTGGCTCCCTTAACGCTATTTAAGAGGAGGTGGCTATGTGCTGGCACCGGGTTTTACCCTCTCCCTTCCCTCATCGTCATACAGCGCAAACATAACGCTACGCTATACACACCCATTCAAGTCGTCTACACGTATCAGGTATACCTAACACACAACTCTGACACTTCGCGAAGGGAAGGTGCCAATGTGCGGAAGGATAGCATAAACCTTTCCAATTAGGCGGCTGAACTTGCCTCCTCCACCCCCCCCCACCCCCACCCCCCCCACCCCCCGTGTTTCCCAGCCAACCATTCCACACGACTTCACTTTTCTTATCTCGAAGATCAAGTCAACGTTGTGCATAGTCCTTCCAATCCTCCCAAACGCTGGACCGCTGCAGCGCTGATACCAGCCTCCGTCGATTTCCATGCATCCCACATTCTGTCCCAAGTCAACTTTAACTGTCGCCTCCCATCCAAAGCAGAAGTTCACTTTCCCCATCAACCCATCCCACGAGCTACAGTCTTGGCGCTGCTCATCACAATACAGTCGTTTTGCAACATCCCACCATGGCTCCCATCACCAAAGCCCAAACATTACTTCTTCTTGTCTCAGCTCCCACAAGACATGCAACAGTTTCCAGTATCTCTGCAGCAATAATGTTAAACTACATTCACAGTAACCTAAAGTACATACGAGCTTTTGTGAGGGACGTAAGTTACATCTTCAGTAAAGTACGTTTTCAAGAAAAATTACTTACAGTGAACTAATAAAGGGACTTAAACCAGGCAGAATGCAAGAAAAGTACGCACTGTTAACTGAGACAACAACCTACACTTACAATTCTTCACCAGTGACGTGAAGGCTTCTTGGCACAATGTAGCCAATGAGGTAATTATAACACAGGCAAAACTAAATGAAATACATTTGGCAATCAGTAACAAACTGCAAACCTGTATTGGGTTAGATAGCCTGGCCCAGAAGTATTCATGGGGGAAAAAATGTGATGAACTGTATACAGACTCAAAATAAGCTGAACTGGATGTGGATCGCTACGATTTTCCCTCAAGTGTCAACTTTTTCATCTCAGGGTAACACTTGGTAGGATTTAAGTTCATAGAACCCAGCAGTCCCGCGTTAGGTTACCCATAATCCGCCAGATTTCTAAAGGCAAATTCCAGGACGACTCTTGTAACGTGGGCTCCAAGATTCCTTTCCCGTACTTGCCATAAACCAACCATGTGCTCCATGTCTAACTACCTTTTCGAGCACGGTACATCAAACCCTAATCATCGTTTCTCAATTCTTCTTCTGTACTTCAAGTATTAGGTGTTTGCCTGTAATGGTGCCCATATCTCCGCAGACTCTGTTTTCAGCTATTTGTTGTTGTATATAGTTCTGATGAGCCAAAAATGGCGACGACATTAATTAAAAGTAAAAAGAAAAAATCGGCAAGGAGCACTCGCCCTTCATAACTCAAAATACAGTGATGAGCTTAAACATTACGACCTGGTGAAACCAGACACTTGTATTAGTTGGTCAACCTCTGGGACGCAATGCAACAGCGATTCTGCATGGCATTGATTCGACAAGTCCTAGTTACGTTTCCAGAGGTGTGTGGCACAAGACGTCTTCACAAGCTCACGCAGTTCCCATAAATTACTGACCAGTGATTTGTGAGTGCGAAGCTGCCGCACGATAGCTTCCTAGGTGTGTTCCAGTGGTCTCAGATCAGCGCATTTGATGGCCAAGAAATCAACGTGAGTTCACTACCCTACTCCTCAAACCACTGCGGCTCGATTCTGGCCTTCTGACACTGACATTTAAGTTGCTGGAAGATGTGTTCACCGTTGCGATAGACATCAAGCATGAAGTGATGCAGATGATCAGCAATAATGTTCACATATTCCATCGCTGTCATGGTGCCTTCGATTACTACCACAGGTCACATTGAAGCCCAAGTGAATGTCTCCTACAGCATATTACTGCACCATCAGCTTGCGTCTGTGGCACAGTTCATCTTTTGAGGAGCCTTTCGCCTCCGTTACAGCGTATGTGGGCATGACCATCGACCTGGTGAAACGAGACTCTTGATTCATCCTGCTAGGCGACACGTTGATCCACGGCCCAGTCTCGATGGCTTCGAGCCCATTGCAAAAGTGACTGGCGATGTAACTGTGTCAACAGGCCAACACGGGAACACATGGGTGTCGTCTGTTGTGGAGCCCAGTATTTAACAATGTGCGCTCAACAATGTGCTCCGAAACCCTAGTGCCAGCACCAACATTGTACCCTGCCGTTAGATCTGTTGCACATCGACCCATACCCTGCTCTACAGAGTGGGCAAGCCTCTGGCCTGCACAATCTGTGAAGGCGAGTGAACGTGCAGCACCTTGTCACCTGTTCAAGATTTCACCATTCTTCATCCACTTACCATAGGTCCGCAAGACATTAGCATGCAAGTAGCTGATCAGTTTCGCCGTTTCCGAGATGCTCGCTCCCAGACGCCGGGCCATGACAATCCTCTCTTGGTGTCAAAGTCGTTTATGTCGCTGTATTTTCCCTTTCGCGACACACATCCTCACTAGAATGATTTCCCATTCGTTGCATTGATATACGAAGTGAATTCAAGTTAAAACACCTCTGTTTTTTTCTCAGGAATAATTCAGCCGAATACTGTGAAGCTTCTACCACATCTCGATGTAATCTTGCTGCAGCCACCCACATTTCTCATAATGTCGGCGCCATGTTTCCAAGGCCGCTCCAAACGCTTATTTAGGAGTCTGGCTTGATCACTGGAAAATCGCATCCATGACTCTTACACTACCATTAACGATGAAAAGAAAGTTCCATTCATTCTGTCATCACGCATCCACACTGCCTGATAACATGCCATGCACTCTACCTTGTGTTCGTCCCCCACCATTCGTGACACCCACATGAAGAATACTTTTCGCCACTTTGTGTATCAAAAAGTCTTCACTCTCGTCACTGCCACTAGAGTTCTGTGTGTAGTCCAGTGCTGCCATCTCTGTCACACAACGAGTGCATGCGCATTTTAAAGCAAACCGTATATTTTTGTTTCCAGTCTTGAGGAATAAAACTCGGAGATGTTGTAACCAGAACGTACATCATATTTTTCTTACTCTGTCACGTGGCCACAATGCCAGCGGACAACATACAGTCTCGCGGTGTGCAGTGGTCATGAAGTTTAGGATCATCGATATTTAAACATTTAAATGTAAATGAAACTTACCTTAACAACTATATCACTCCTGACGAAACTAAAGCAGGTATCATATCAGTTTTTACGATACACCTCCAGACAAGGGCGCCCATATGGTAGTTTGTAAGGGGGAAGGGGGGGGGGACAAGAATATGGAATATTTGTAACATTTTGGAAGAAAAATGGTGACTTGTAATTATACATAATATATTCCAGTTCCGACACTGTTAAAAACCTGTTTAATACCGACTTTTAAATCATTTTCTTGAAAGAAAAATACATGACTAGACTTTGTTTTTTCCTTGCCGCCCACCCTCCCCCGTGGTATGGGTGCTCTTGCAGCCAAACACAGCTTGTCATACAGATGCCTCGGAGCCACAAGGGATGAGCCAATTTCAATCTCTCTCTTCTTTTCTTATATGATTTTCATTGATCTTTCTACTGGTTTAATATTATCTTCAATCTGCTGGTACCTGTTATGACCGTAACGTTGTTTTCTGTTTCAGATGTGCGAATCCTGCACGAAGGAGGCTGTGACGAACCCGTACCACTTAGAAGGCTTTAAAAAGATTGGACCTGTATGGAGCCATTGACATGTGACATTATCCCATTCATTTTGAGCGCATAAAATGTCAGAACATTATTTGTTTGCTGATCAGAGGCTGTAAAATGGAAATAAAACGTTTCAAATAAGTCCTAACAACTTTTTAATGAAACACTAACTTTTATTTGTAATTCCCTTTGACGACCTCCACGATAGCAAACGTTTCTTTTTCACTCGACGTCATGTTGTATACATTGCTGCCAGGATAGTATGAAAGGACGTTTATGTCATTATTTAAATGTGGAAGCTAATTTTAGCAGATTTCCTCGTCACAGATATGGTCAACGTAACTGCTTCTCCCAAGTATGTCTTAAGACCTATACATTGCTAAGTACACTTCAGACACGGCAGAGGTTCTGCTACAGATGCAAATTACCTCAGCTGTATTATTAATAGTTTTATCTTTGTGTATACGCATTTTATTAAATTGGCATCTTACACGATTAAAATAACATGGTTCTTTTATTTAACAAAAACATTTTTTGCTTCGTCATACAGACATTCCAAAGGTTGTCTGTTGACTAGTACCTGGTTCTATCTGTGAAGACACCGTGAAAGAGACCTAGACACTCGCTCTAGGCGCTACATGTAACAGATTTATTACTATGTGTTTACATGAAGGATAAACGAGGAATAATAAATATTTTGCTTCATTTTTCCTTTTGTCATTACGACCACGATTTAGATCACAGCGAAAGAATGTGTATTAAAATATGCTTAGGTAGCGAAGGTTCTCTGTATGTGTTCAGTTTGTAGCTGAGTAGCTCCTCCTCTTTATCTAGCAGATTACAACAAGTTCGACCTATGATGCCAGCATGTCTACAAAATAAGTAAATGGATTGGTGATTTATTGGTGGGAAGGCCGCAGCATATTATGTTGGACAGATGTAAAAGTATTACTAGGTGCACTCTTTAAGGAAGAGTATTGGGGCCCTTGCTGTTCAGTTGTATGGTATAGACGTGAAAGACAATATAGATATCAACTTCAGACTTTTTGCAGCTATAGTTATCTATCTACTAGCACTGTCTGAAATAAGTTGCACAAATATTCAGTCATAACTTGATAAGATTTCGAATGTCTTAGAGACTGACAACTTGCTTTAAATGTTGGGAAATGTAAAATTGTGCTTGTCGCAATATGAAAAAATGTTGTACAGTAAGACTACAATATCAGCGAGTTACAAGTTGAACCAGTCAAGTGTGTGTAACAACTTGTAGGGATATGAAATGGAGCGATCACATAACGAGATTGCAGATTTCGGTTTATTGCCAGGTAACTGAAAAAAAAAAAATTGCGTGACGAGTGATCTCGAAGGAAAAATACATGCAGGTTCAGTAAATTGAATTCTACTGCAGAACCCTCTAACAACACTCTGCGTAGCCTGTGGCACTAATAAGGACATGTGGGATATAAAATGGCTACAGGCGTTAAGGCTGAAACACACACATTCTCGAAGAAGGGCAGTACTAACAATAAATGTTATACAACCGTTACTTCTATTAACGACAAACTTAATACTAATAAAGCGTTCATCACCAAAACTGACCAAGCCTACTAAAAGATGACTATAGTTTTTTAATCAGATTTAATAACAATGCTGAACTTCAGCACTTTTCTAAATACTCATACTTTCACTATATCTAATGGGCTTGGTGGAGTTATTGTGCTTCCTATCAAGAGAAGGAAGTGCCCTTCCGCTGGTAAATTCCACTGAGTGCAGTGTCATCTGAAATCAGTAAGGGAATACGAAGAGGTTTGACCCTATGGTTTACCTAACACGCTCAACGGATTCTGACTAAATGGGTTCAGCATGAGTTATCACTGACAATTTAAAATGACATTTTTCAAGCAGATCGTCTATTCTCACTAATCACTACAGGTTGAAAGCAACAGTGGAAAGCGAATGGGTAGAAAGACTAACAAATCACACCCCACGAAAAAAAAATTATTAAGACGAGTTCAATAATCATCTAATGATCAAAATCACCTTTTATTATGATTCCTCATACTGCCTGATTTAACAAATTCTGTGGACATTATTGTGTCGCCAGAAGATAGTTCATTCAGAAACGTGGGACATGGACGCTTTTGTGACTGCATCAAAAACCCAAGCACTCATTACAGCAGTGGAAGGAAGATATTAGAATATGAGTACACCAGTAATTCCTACGAATTGTGAGCGACTGCCATCAAATCTTTCTTGTGACTATCCGCTCTGCTAAAGAAAATCTGTAGAGCACAATGGAGAAATCCTAACGGAAGTGGCCAATGAAAAATAAGTCATCCTTCCAATAAGTGGGTTGAAAACCAATAAAATTCACACACTCAAAATTTAGCTACTCCATAGATAACTGAATTTACTTTACATTATAAAACAAAACTACTAACCAGATTCACACTACACGCCAAATTTGCAGATTAAAAATTCAACGGACGTTCACACGATTCTACAGTGAGAACAAAGAAAGTTATATTGATTCTGTCAACTAATCACACATCCATATTTCACAGAGCTAAATATGATTGTGGTATGGGTAAAGGTGACATGAATATTGTTATGAGACAAGTGGATATAAAATCAGTTAAGCTGGTTCTCCATAGAATCCTTCTCCCAATCACGGTTATATGATATGCAAATAGCAGAGAAGCAATCGCAGCATATAACGTCCGTTACAAATAATACTTCCATGAAAGGTGGTTTAGACACACCTTTCGTTATTCAAATGTTGGTAAGGAAAAACGCGGTGGACCTGTTGTTATTATATGACATCGTGGTAAAGCAATTTTTGTCTTTTGTTATTCGTCCTTACACAATGATGAGAGTCCAAGGAGAACCTCAGTCCTTCAGGTCCGGAATGATTACAAAATGTAGAGCTAAAGGAGACTTGTTCTTGCCTTCATTGACGCCAATAAATGACTTACAAACAGAATATGACACTACTAGTTACATAATTCTACAAAACGGTCATTCCCAAAACAGGAATTTGCTTTATATATCAGATCAAAAAACTTGATTATATACTAAGAATGGATAGCAGATCATGTATCTATGTCATATGTCCACATACACTAGCAAACGTCCCTGGAAATGAATGTTAACACGCAAGGTGAAACATGCTTCCGTCTCATTAGAACGTAGAAGACAAATAGGTAGAGTCAATAATTGCAAAAGATTTGACAAACTTTATATAAATATACAGGGTGAACATTAATAAAATTGACGGATTCTGGACTGGAAATGGAGGAAAAAAGGTCCTATGAACATGTGTTCGAAAATGCATCGTTGCCACGGTAGATGACACTGACGACTAAAAATTCCTCTGACCACTTGCCATGGGTTCCTTATGTGTTACACACTCTGTGATTGACGCAGCGTACTGTAGGCAGCAGAATGGTTTGGTATTCACGCCAGGGACAAGCTGAGATGGTGTTTGTGTACAGCCAAGCAGATGGAATTGGTCGAGAGGCAAAATGCGATACTAAAAAAAGTACCATCACAGATACCAACCACATCACACAACAACGTAAGCCCTTTCGGGCGTTTGTGTGATTACGACTCCTTTCAGACAGATGAACTTGCAGGGAGGCTGCGGACTGTGCGTTCACCAGATCTGGAGGGTCGGGTTGTACAGGACATTGAGACAAACCCTAGTACAAGCTCCAGGCAAGTGGCGTGCCAACATGGTGTAAAGCAAAGGACGGCAGTACGTGATGCGACGTGTGAACTGCATCACTTTGAACATCTCTTGTGACAAGGATTCGATGCAGCTCTGTACTGTGTCCTGGAACGATTTCTTGTCGTTGCAACTACACTGTCCATTTCCAGACATATGTTTATAGGACCTTTTTCGGTCCATTTACAGTCAGGAGTCCCTCGCTGCAGTTTGTCGGTTTTATTAATGTCTATCCTGTATAGGTCTAACATTGTACTAACTATGGTCGGTTACAACTGTGTTCAGAGGATTACATAAGGACACTAAGTATCGATGTGTGTGTGTCTGTTCCTGTCATCTTCATTATGCAAAAAAATATGTCGACAAGGTGAAACGTACACCTAAGACAATGAATGATGTCCCAAAGATCAAATTATGGCAGTTAACCTAAAATGAGGATTAAATGCGTATCTACAAAGTGCTTATTTGGCTGAAATTACAAGGAAAACTGCGAAAACATATCATTAAATAAATCATTAAAGTTCATTTACCTAACACGGAAAGAAAACATTACTTAATCAACACAACTCCTTCAGGCATCATGAAGCATAACGCAGTTTATGATCTAATCTCTTCATATTACAACAACTTTCACGCCCGTCACAATGAGCTGAAATGGGAAGGGCGTTGAAATGGTTATCAGGTACGACGTCACATCTTACTACGAGTGCTGGGAAGTACTTCATGCAAAGATGGTTAATCGACATAAAAATGTGGCTTTCACACAGTCTATCTCATTAGTCTCATAGAAAGTCACATCCAGGCTACACGAGATCTAAAGCATTCTTTCATCAACAACACATCGCTGTCTTTCAGTTGTCGCTACCATTACATGATATTGATTCATTAACTGCTAAACATAAACGTCATTACTCTTGCAATTTGCAGTGGACCACCTCCTCTCTGCACTAAAAAGTGTGTCCTCAGAGGCTCCACACTGCCACTACACACTAAAGTAATGTCCATGAACTCCTCGTGGAAAAGTTCATCAACTCACAAGCACTACTCCCTCTAGACAGGCAATAGACAATAATCAATTTATTCTTGACTTACATCAAAGGTATCTTTTGTTTTTAATGAACTAAATCCATACCAGTAGAAATTGGTAGCACAGACAGTCAATTACTGTTCTTACTACACACATCAGAGGTCAATCTAAAAAAAAAAAGAAGGAAAAGAACAGTTGCATACTAGCACATGTCAATAAAAGTCTCTTGTTTACATCATAAACATCAGTCCAGCGCCTGTCCATGGGGCATTTATTAAGGCTTCTCCTGCACAACATACACTGTGTGATCAAAAGTATCCGAACACCTGGCTGAAAATGACTTACGAGTTCCTGGCGCCATCCATCGGTAATGCTGGAATTCAACGTGGTGTTGCCTCACGCTTAACCTCGATGACAGCCTCCACTCTCGTAAGCATACGTTCAATCAAGTGCTTGAAGGTTTCTTGGAAAAACGCAGCCCATTCTTCACGGAGTGCTGCACTGAGGAAAGGTATCGATGTCAGTTGGTGAGGCCTCGTACGAAATCGGCGTTCCAAAAGTCCCAAAGGTGTTGTATAGGATTCAGGTCAGGACTCTGTGCAGACCACTCCATTACAGGGATGTTATTGTCATGTAACCACTCCGCCACAGGCAGTGCATTATGAACAGGTGCTCGATCGTGTTGAACGATGCAATCGCCAACCCCAAATTGCTCTTCCACAGTGAGAAGCAAAAAGGTGCTTAAAACATCAATTTAGGCCTATGCTGTGATAGCGTAACGCAAAACAACAAGGGGTGGAAGCCCACCGTCCATGAAAAACACGCCCACACCATTAGACTACCGTCTCCGAATTTTACTGTTGGCACTTCACACGCTCGCAGATGACGTCCACAGGCATTCGCCTTACCCACACCCTGCCATCGGATCGCCACATTGTGTACCGTGATTCGTCACTCCACACAACGTTCAGTCATTCAATGTTTACGCTCCTTACACCAAGCAAGGCGTCGTGTGGCATTTACCGGCGTGATGCGTGGCTTATGAGCAGCCGTCCGACCATGAAATCCATGTTTTCTCACCTCCCGCCTAACTGTCAGAGTATTTGAAGTGGATCATGATGCAATTTGGAATTCCTGTGTGATCGTCTGGATAAATGTCTGCCTTTTACACATTATGACCCTCTTCAACTGTCGGCGGTCACTGTCAGTGAAAAGACGAAGTCGGCCTGTTCGCTTTTGTGCTGTACGTGTCCCTTCATGTTTCCATTTCACTGTCACATCGGAAACAGTGGACCTAGGGATGTTTAGGAGTGTGGAAATCTCACGTACAGTTGTATGACACTAGTGACACCGAATCACCTGACCACGTTCGAAGTCCGTGAGTTCAGCGGAGCGTCCCATTCTGCTCTCTCACGATGTACAATAACTACCGAGATCGCTCATATGCAGTACCTGGCAGCAGGTGGCAGCAAAATGCACCTAATATGTAAAACGTATATTTTTGGGGGTGTCCGGATACTTTTGACCACATAGTGTATAATCTGTGAAATAGTTCTCCTTAGCCCGGTTATCATTATGGAAATGTCTGGACTCTGTCAGTAAGGAGGTATGGATGCTGCCTGGCATGTGGCATGCTTAGTCATCCCAGTGGAGAGTCCTTTGTGTGGAGCGCCTATGGCGGCAGGAACGTATGGACCTGTCAGTGCCCCAAGGCTACAGGAGCTGCCCTTAGCCTGCTGGCATATCTCTACCAAAGTTCTCTTGGAATAAATTGACTGCATCGTGCTGTTAACAACCAGTAAAAATATCCCCGTGGAGGTTTACTTGGCAACCTCTGGCTAGCAAAAGTGCCGCAGTGGAGGTTTACTTGGCAACCCACCATTTTGTCCACAGTCCAGTGTAGTTGTTTATAGAATTCTTCTTTATCTAGCAATGTCGGAATCTTCAGTTGGTGTGTGCACTTGAATGTAAGACGCTTCCATCTCTAAGTCCAAATAAACAACGATTATTCGTGGATTGACTGGTCACTATCCTCTCACTTTCATTTCAGGCTGCTCGCACGTAATTATCTACTCTCTTTTGTTCGACTACTCATTTCAGCACCAGAGTTCTTTAAAATGTACCTCTCCTGCATTTTTCTCATTCCACCACCTTTCCTTCTGACCTCGCGTCACTTCTAAGTACTATTCAACATCTTCCTCGATGAAGTAAAAAAAAAAGAAAAAAGATATGCAAGAGGTGAACCCACAGAACAAAGTTTTGTATATTAAGACCAGCCTGTCTGTAAACATTGCTCTATGCTCTACGCAAATGATACAGTATTGGTGGGTGACACACCAGAAAGACTTCAGCAGGCTTCAGTGGAATGGTATGAAGAACTGAAGAGGAAGGGAATGGTAGTAAATGCAGATACAAGCACAGTAAAGTGGGTTCCAAAACAGAACAAACAGGATGAAGACCCCAATACACTCTGTAATGGAAATCCTCTCGGAAAAGTAGACAGGTCTGAACATCTTAGTAACTAATAGGTAGTGATGGAAGAATAGAAGCATGAAAACTAAAGCCACTGTGCAATCATGGTACAAACTATAGCGTCTGGTGTGGAGGGTTTGGCACTATGGTACAAGAGAAACAACTGAGTTGGATTACCGCCACAGAAATAAAGTTCATGAGGAGAGCAGTAGGAAAGATCAGAAGAGACGGAGTTAGAACTGAAAGGATACAAGAAGGGACTATTCAGAAGAACGCAATGAGTGTGATGACTGAGGCATCGAGAATTTGGTTCAAAGGTGTAGAAAAACAATGGTGGAAATGAAGAGACTGTATGAGACAAGAGTAGAATGGAAGAAATGGATAGAGAGATACTTGAACACATAAGGGAATTGAAGAAGAAGAATAAGTCTTCACTGCATACCAAACAATTTACAAACTTTATTACAAGCTGTAACTGAGCGCCCTATTTTTTTCTTTTTCTCTCTCTTGGTGTTATACATACCAGAGTCAAACACCTGTTTAACTATTTGCAAACATTACCTTTCCAAGAGAATTTTTTTGTGATGTTCCTAAAAGTTAGCTTTCAAACAAACCAAACACTCAGGTTCCACTTAGGACAACGAAAGGTCGCTGTAGTTTACAAGACCAACACCATAATCCCACTAATATTCAACTCATCATTAAACAAAAACACAAAACAAGACCACACAACTTCCTACCAGCTCTATCATTGCAGTATACCCGACTCCCACTAATGCAGTAGTGGATCATCTTTTCATTGTACTTTTCACACCAATCTAATACGACAAACTACACCCCCAATTGTATAATATACTAAATGGTCATCACTACTATCCTTCATCCTCCACCCTCTACAAAATATAAAAAATCAAAACTATTAGATCTACCTAACTCATGATCTACAAACCAATTTAAAACAAAACAAAGTTACTGCTATTTAACAACACCAAACATCACAAGTAGATCTCTTTTGCCTTCAACGTTCAGTCCTACAAGTGCACATGACAGAGCATGTGCCATCACCTTGTCCATCATCAGTACTTTCATGATTCTAAATCAAAGCTCTTAGAGATGTAGTGAGCAGTGCACCATAAGCCCATGCATCAACTTGGCAGTCATCAAAAACTGCAGCCTTTTATAGTCACAGTACACCCTTGTGTCCCTACATATCAGAAACATTAGAAACCCCATAAATTCCCATGCAATAGCCAGGGCTTTGATGCCATAATGAAGTACTTTCATTCAGACTTGGATAGGATGCGATTTGCAAATGCAAGCATCTTAATCACCATACCACCGTAATATTCGACCTTCTAGAACAGATGAAGACCACTTCAATATGGGAGCTATGCAACAGGAAACAGAACTCCCTCCCTCTCTCTCTCTCTCCCTCTCTCTCTCTCAGTCAGGATGTCCCAATGTGGGTCTGTTGATTAATATGCTACCTTCAATGGTATGAATTCTCACTGTGCTTCTTCATCCCAGTTCCAAATGTATGTGATTCCTCGTCACAGATATGGTCATCTACATGTATAATTTGTATAATACCCCTTCTGATGAAGTCCTATGCCTGAGGAAATTGACTTCCTTGAGCTCAAACTCTAATTTAACAAGGTTCACAGTTATCCCACGGTCTTTGAATGCTTTTAGCAACAGTCAGAGGTCTCATTATGCTCTTCCCATGATCTTTCAGTGATTAGAACATGTCCACATACATCATCACCTTCTTCCGCAGATTTAAGAAATCACTGTGATTAAACATGTAATGAGGGTGGCTGACAACACAATCAGTCCCAAAGGTAACTCTTTGAACTGGTAGCAACGCCCAAAACACAGGAATGTGGCATTACGGCGTCAATCCAGCTCCAGTTTCACCTGCCAATAACTCTGACTCAAATCCATGGGGATGAGTACCTGCCCACCATGGAAACATTGTAACAGTTCTTCAAATGGTTTTGAACGGGCATTGCTGACTCTGTAAGAGTATTAATCTGGCATGAGTCAAGTACCAAGCATATTGATCTGTCTTTCTACAGTACACATAAAACATATTGTTGTAGAAACTAGTCACAGTTTCAATAATGCCCTGTGCAGCGATAACACAAACCTCTTCATTGATTAGCCCATTATATTTTCATGTCATCCATATGGACATAAAAAGTATTTTTGCTGTGATTTCACATTATTTAGTCCCTGATGGTACCTGGCATTTCTGAAAACATGTCACAATGTGCTACCAAAATATTGACTCAAGGTGTCCTAATTTATTATCTACCACTTTAATCAAGTCCCGCTTCTCATTATTTCCCTTTTCAGGACTCACAGTGTTTAAACCTCTAATGAAGGCAGTTGACATCATGTTTACTCCTAATGGTAAGGTTCATGCCACATCAATCAAAGGCATTGAACGGTCATTTTCTAGAACACCCTTTTCTACATCTACATCTATATCTACATTTACACTCCGCAAGCCACCCAACGGTGTGTAGTGGAGGGCACTTTATGTGCCACTGTCATTACCTCCCTTTTCTGTTCCAGTTCGTATGGTTCGCGGGAAGAACGACTGTCTGAAAGCATCCGTGCGCGCTCGAATCTCTCTAATTTTACATTCGTGATCGCTTCGGGAGGTATAAGTAGGGGGAAGCAATATATTCGATACCTCATCCAGAAACGCACCCTCTCGAAACCTGGCGAGCAAGCTACACCGCGATGCAGAGCGCCTCTCTTGCAGAGTCTGCCACTTGAGTTTGCTAAACATCTCCGTAACGCTGTCACGGTTACCAAATAACCCTGTGACGAAGCGCGCCGCTCTTCTTTGGATCTTCTCTATTTCCTCCGTCAACCCGATCTGGTACGGATCCCACACTGATGAGTAATACTCAAGTATAGGTCGAACGAGTGTTTTGTAAGTCAACTCCTTTGTTGATGGACTACGAGTACATTTTCTAAGGACTCTCCCAATGAATCTCAACCTGGTACCCGCCTTACCAACAATTAATTTTATATGATCATTCCACTTCAAATCGTTCTGCACGCATACTCCCAGATATTTTACAGAAGTAATTGCTACCAGTGTTTGTTCCGCTATCATATAATCATACAATAAAGTGTTATAACCAGGAATAACACAATAACCTCTTAAATCAAAAATCACTTTTTAACAATTATGTTAGCCAGGCTCACACTCAGAAGTAATGCAGAATTAAAGTTTGGTTATACCAATGTCCGAATGTGCATGGTGGGGTGCACGTTCCGTAATTATTTCCAAGTCCAGTGAAGTTCAGTCTCTCCAAGTGAAGTCGCAAGATTTTCCGCCGAGTAGCCAGGTAACCTCGAGTAGTGCGACGAGTCATCCACAAGCAGCTGGAACACGGCATACTGCACTTCCTGATGAGAACTGTCGTTTGCGGGGGCGGCCGGGTTTATATAAGGGTTGCTAGTTAATGGAGCCGTCGTCTGGGGTCGCTGCTTCCAGGGAAAACCAATCGCAATATTTCCTGGCGTAGCCAATTGCTGTGTGCTGACAAACGCGCGCGCGCGAAGGCGGCCAGCGATGGTAGACGCGAGCCGCCCGGAGAAGTGCGGCCAGCGATGTATTTCTCGGCCACGTAAAGGAGCGTGCGTGTGAAAACGGCCAGCGATGGAAGCAGCGGGCCGCCCAGAGAAGTGCGGCCAGCGATGTATTTGGCGGCCGCGTACTGGAGCGCGTTGTTCGGTGTTTGTTAGAAGTGGTGTATACCACACCCCTTCCCCCGTGGGGAAGCGTGGAAACATTGGCTGCGAATGAACGCCACGTCCATGGCGTCCTCCTCCTCCGAAACCTCGGCGTTGGCGGTGAGACTGGGCACAGGAGTATACGGGCGAAAACGCCCCACCGGGGGCGAAGGTTATAGTGTGCGGACCGCGGCCGCAGAGGAGGCAGTGCAGGAGGAACCAGAGGCATGTCTTCATCGGCATGCGGAGTGATCTGGGGGTGGCGATCGGGGGAGACCTCGGAGTCCCCGGCTGGCTGTGGCTGGGTCTGGTCCACGTCTGGGGAAAGAAGCTCTGGCTGGGAGGCGTCGTCCGTGAGCTGACCGGGGGCCAACTGCGAGGACCACCCTGGCGTGTCCTCCTCTGGTTGGCGTGGGGAATCAGGGGAAGCAGGGGACGGGAGGAGAAGATGCCGAGGGGGGGGGGGAGGAGAAAAATGATTGGGAAGGCAGGCGAGGGCGAAGCTGATTGGCATGTCGAAGAACCTCCCGGTCGGGAAGTTGAACCCGGAAGACTTTCCTGCCCCTGCCCTGGATGATGGTGGCTGGAATCCAGGCTGGCTGTCGGCCGAAGCCCTTCGCCCACACCAGAGTACCTGGGCGGAAAGGAGAAGCAGACAGCGACGGAGCCAACCGAGGCGTCGGCAGAAGCAGATTCAAGAGGGTCCGGGGCTGCCGTCCGTGAAGAAGTTCCGCCGGGCTTTTATCTCCGATGGGCGTGGACCTGTAACTGCTCAAGAAAAAAGTAAGAGATGCGTCGGGGGAGTGATCCTGGAGGTATTTCTTCATCTGCGTTTTGAAGGTGCGGACCATCCTCTCTGCCTCGCCATTAGATTGAGGATGGAAGGGGGGCGTCGGAATGTGGCGAATGCCATGCCGGGCACAGAAAACCCGAAAATCCTCACTGCGGAACTGCGGACCGTTATCCGAGACGAGAACCTCCGGCAGACCTTCAATGGCAAATATTTTTTCTAAGGCTGCGATAGTGGTGGAGGTGGAAACGGAGTTGCAGCGGACAATATATGGAAACCTGGAATATGCGTCGACGACAATAAAAAATATGGCATTAAACACCGGCCCAGCAAAATCAACGTGCACCCGTTCCCAAGGGCGAGCACATGGTGGCCAAGAGGCAAAGGAGTGTCGTGGAGCTGCCTGCTGGCGTTGGCAGGAGGGACACGTCTGCGTGAGGCGTTCAATCTCCTGAGTCATAGCGGGCCAGTAAGTGAACCGGCGAGCCAAAAGCTTCGTCCGGGATATCCCCCAATGATCTTGGTGTAACAGGTGCAGAACGTGCTAACGTAAAGACTGCGGAATGACGACCCGTGGATGTCCGTCGTCCGAAAGAAGTAGAAGGACCCCGTCAACCAACTGAAGCCGATGGCGGACAGTAAAGAACTGACGAAACGCCGCAGAAGCCGTGGGAGGCGGTCGTTCGGGCCATCCATTACGCACGTGACGACAGACTTGTCGGAGCACCTCGTCGTTACTGGTTGCGTCCGCTACCCGAGAGCTGGTAATGGGAAACGCCTCTACTGCGGCCTGTGCTTCTTCGTCAACGTGAAAACACAGAATTTCCTCTTTGTCGAAATCCAAATCCGGTCCCCATGGAAGGCGGGAGAGGGCATCAGCGTTGGCATGCTCGGTTGTGTTGCGAAAGTGGATTTCATACTGGAATCGTGCCAAAAACAAAGCCCAGCGCTGAAGACGGTGAGCAGTCCGGTCAGGGATCTTTGCTGCAGGATTGAATAACGATATGAGGGGTTTATGATCCGTAAGGAGGTGAAACTTTGTACCATACACAAAAACATGGAACTTCTTTAAGGCGAAGATGATGGCCAGTGCCTCTTTTTCAATTTGGGAATACCAGCGTTGCGTATCGGTTAATGTTTTCGATGCATAGGCCACAGGGTGCTCCGACCCATCTGCCTCCCTGTGAGCCAGGACCGCCCCGATGCCTGTATCCGAGGCATCCGTTGCAATGACGATTTGCTTAGTAGGGTCAAAACGTGTGAGGCACGGGGCCTGCAGTAATTGGGATTTCAACCTGTGGAAGGCGCGGTCGCATGCCGGCGTCCACTCGAAAGGAACCCCTTTTTTGCATAACTGAGACAAGGGAGCAGTTGCTGTCGCAGCCAAGGGTAAGAATTTTCGGTAATATGAAATCTTCCCCAGAAAGGAACGAACTTGTGTCAGCGTTGTAGGTCGTGGCAGCTTGATGATGGCTTCTATATGTTTCTCTAACGGACGAACACCCGAACAGGAGATGACGTGGCCCAGGTATTCAATTTCAGGTTGGAAAAAACAACATTTTTCTTTCCTACATTTTAGGCCAGCCTCCCGTAAGACATGGAATAAAGATTGCAGGTTGTGAAGGTGTTCCTCCGTCGTACGACCCGTCACCACGATGTCGTCCAAATAGTTAATGCATCCATCCACTTTAAGGACTAATTGTTCCAAAAACCGCTGGAAAATAGAAGGGGCACTGACTATCCCAAACATAAGGCGTTTCAGACGATATAACCCGTGCGTTGTGTTGAGGGTCAGGAACTGCTGAGATGCGGCATCAAGTGGGAGTTGTAGGTATGCTTCAGCGAGGTCTAATTTCGAGAAGAATTTTCCACCCTTTAATTTGGACAGCAACTCCTCCGGCTTTGGAATAGGATATGTCTCGATCTCTGATTGGGCGTTAACTGTTACTTTAAAGTCGCCGCAGAGACGGAGCTGCCCTGACGGCTTCCGAACAACGACGAGGGGAGTAGCCCACTGACTAGAAGGAATAGGCTCAAGAACGCCACTTGCCGTGAGGCGGTCCAACTCCTTCTTCACTTGATCTCTGAGAGCTAAAGGAACGCACGGGCACGAAAATACCGAGGGCGCGCATTCCGTTTCAGTGTGATGTGTGCCTCAACATTCTTTGCGGAACCGAGGCCGGGGGTGAACAGGTCTGCATAATCCTGGCAAAGCCTGTCCAGATCCGAGTACAGAACCTCGTCCGACACCAAATTCACAGAATCGTCGACTGAAAAGCCAAATTTCCGAAATGCGTCCAACCCAAATAAATTCTCAGAGGAATCCCTGTTAACGACTAAGAAGGTGACCTGGCGGGTGAAATTCCGGTATGTCGTCGGCAAGTCGACTTGACCGCGGACTGGAATGGAATGTTTACCATACGCCATGAGGCGCCGCTGCGTGTCGTGCAAGGGAGGAGCGCCAAGTCTCAAATATGTGGCGTAATTTAGAATGCTCACGGCTGCGCCAGTGTCGACCTGTAATTGAATCGGTTTTTTCGCAATCAGGACGTCAATAAAAATCCTATTGGTGGTCTCCTGATGATCAATAGCGGCGATCAGATTAACATCCATCGGAGGATCCGAAGGTTGCTGCGGCCGGCGGGACTTTCGACACACAGAAGCTAAATGTCCCTCGGAAGAGCATTTGTAGCAAAAGGCCCATCGATCAGGACAGTCATTTCGTTGATGTTTTTTAAAACAATCAGGACATGATGGCAAACGTTTTGGCACCCACGACCGGTTTGAGCGGTTGGAGCGAGGTGGCGGACGGGTCTGCTGAGTGGACCGGCAGCCTGCCCGCACTATCGCTATTTTGGAATCATCACTCGGGCGGGCCTTAGCCGCCGGCTCTGATGAGTTGACATTGACTGCTGCGATGTCGACCCATGATTCTAGTTTCTTGCCTGCTGCATGGGTCACCTCGAAGCTTTGTGCCAAGTCCAAGACTTTATCCAATGAGGAATCGACGAGCTGAAGAGCCTCATGTTGGAACTCCCTGTCTGGCGTACCCCTGATTATCATGTCCCGGATCATTTCTTCGGCGTAGGAGTCCTTATTTTTAGAGGTAACAAAGTGACATGGTCGCCCCAAGCCTTGCAATTCCGCTGCCCACTCTCTATGCGTCTGATTCGGCTGTTTCTTGCATTGGTAAAAGGCGACTCAAGATGAAATAACATGGGTATTGTGCTGGTAATATTTAGTGAGCAACGAGCAAATCTCGGCAAAAGTTAGCTCCGAAGGTTTTGATAAGGGGGCCAGTTTGCACAAGAGCCGATAAATCTCAGGTTTAGACCAAGACAAAAACAAAGATTTCATGAGGCCAACTTCAGTTACCTTGAAAGCATGGAAATGTTCCAGCAATCGGGATTCGTAGGCTTCCCAGTCCTCTAACGTTTCTTCAAAAGACGGAAACGGCGGTACATGCTGCGTGGCCTGCGTCTGCATGAACCCTTGTATAAGTGGCTGGAGGGTGTTGAGTAGCAGCCTGTGGTTGTCGCCCTGCTGCTGGAGAAGTTTCTGGAGGAGATCTTCCAACGTCTCCTGGTGCGTGCTCGACGCCATTTTATTGTGTTATAACCAGGAATAACACAATAACCTCTTCTGTCTCGTTTATTAAATCAAAAATCACTTTTTAACAATTATGTTAGCCAAGCGTCTACCCAGGCTCACACTCAGAAGTAATGCAGAATTAAAGTTTGGTTATACCAATGTCCGAATGTGCATGGTGGGGTGCACGTTCCGTAATTATTTCCAAGTCCAGTGAAGTTCAGTCTCTCCAAGTGAAGTCGCAAGATTTTCCGCCGAGTAGCCAGGTAACCTCGAGTGGTGCGGCGAGTCATCCACAAGCAGCTGGAACACGGCGTACTGCACTTCCCGATGAGAACTGTCGTTTGCGGCGGCGGCCGGGTTTATATAAGGGTTGCTAGTTAATGGAGCCGTCGTCTGGGGTCGCTGTTTCCAGGGAAAACCGATCGCAATATTTCCTGGCGTAGCCAATTGCTGTGTGCTGACAAACGCGCGCGCGCGAAGGCGGCCAGCGATGGTAGACGCGAGCCGCCCGGAGAAGTGCGGCCAGCGATGTATTTCTCGGCCACGTAAGGGAGCGTGCGTGTGAAAACGGCCAGCGATGGAAGCAGCGGGCCGCCCAGAGAAGTGCGGCCAGCGATGTATTTGGCGGCCGCGTACTGAAGCGCGTTGTTCGGTGTTTGTTAGAAGTGGTGTATACCACATAAAGGATCCTTCTTTCTATGTATTCGCAATACATTACATTTGTCTTTGTTAAGGGTCAGTTGCCACTCCCTGCCCCAAGTGCCTATCCACTGCAGATCTTCCTGCATTTCGCTACAATTTTCTAATGCTGCAACTTCTCCGTATACTACAGCATCATCCGCGAAAAGCCGCATGGGACTTCCGACACTATCTACTAGGTCATTTATCATCATCATCATCATCATCATCATTTAAGACTGATTATGCCTTTCAGCGTTCAGTCTGGAGCATAGCCCCCCTTATACAGTTCCTCCATGATCCCCCATTCAGTGCTAACATTGGAGCCTCTTCTGATGTTAAACCTATTACTTCAAAATCATTCTTAACCGAATCCAGGTACCTTCTCCTCGGTCTGCCCCGACTCCTTCTACCCTCGACTGCTGAATCCATGAGTCTCTTGGGTAACCTTGCTTCTCCCATGCGTGTAACATGACCCCACCATCTAAGCCTGTTCGCCCTGACTGCTACATCTATAGAGTTCATTCCCAGTTTTTCTTTGATTTCCTCATTGTGCACACCCTCCTGCCATTGTTCCCATCTACTAGTACCTGCAATCATCCTAGCTACTTTCATATCCGTAACCTCAACCTTGTTGATAAGGTAACCTGAATCCATCCAGCTTTCGCTCCCATACAACAAAGTTGGTCGAAAGATTGAACGGTGCACAGATAACTTAGTCTTGGTACTGACTTCCTTCTTGCAGAAGAGAGTAGATCGTAGCTGAGCGCTCACTGCATTAGCTTTGCTACACCTTGCTTCCAGTTCTTTCACTATGTTGCCATCCTGTGAGAATATGCATCCTAAGTACTTGAAACCGTCCACCTGTTCTAACTTTGTTCCTCCTATTTGGCACTCAATCCGTTTATATTTCTTTCCCACTGACATTACTTTCGTTTTGGAGATGCTAATCTTCATACCATAGTCCTTACATTTCTGATCTAGCTCTGAAATATTACTTTGCAAACTTTCAATCGAATCTGCCATCACAACTAAGTCATCCGCATATGCAAGACTGCTTATTTTGTGTTCACATATCTTAATCTCACCCAGCCAGTCTATTGTTTTCAACATATGATCCATAAATAATATGAACAACAGTGGAGACAGGTTGCAGCCTTGTCTTACCCCTGAAACTACTCTGAACCATGAACTCAATTTTCCGTCAACTCTAACTGTTGCCTGACTATCCATGTAAAGCCCTTTAATTGCTTGCAAAAGTTTGCCTCCTATTCCATAATCTTGTAGAACAGACAATAACTTCCTCCTAGGAACCCGGTCATATGCCTTTTCTAGATCTATAAAGCATAGATACAATTCCCTGTTCCACTCATAACACTTCTCCATTATTTGCCGTAAGTTAAAGATCTGGTCCTGACAACCTCTAAGAGGCCTAAACCCACACTGATTTTCATCCAATTGGTCCTCAACTAATACTCGCACTTTCCTTTCAACAATACCTGAGAAGATTTTACCCACAACGCTGATTAAAGAGATACCTCTGTAGTTGTTACAATCTTTTCTGTTTCCATGTTTAAAGATTGGTGTGATTACTGCTTTTGTCCAGTCTGATGGAACCTGTCCCGACTCCCAGGCCATTTCAATTATCCTGTGTAGCCATTTAAGACCTGACATTCCACTGTATTTGATGAGTTCCGACTTAATTTCATCCACCCCAGCCGCTTTATTGCACTGCAATCTATTGACCATTTTTTCCACTTCCTCAAATGTGATCCTACTTCCATCATCATTCCTATCCCATTCTACCTCGAAATCTGAAACATTACTGATCGCATTTTCACCTACATTGAGCAACTCTTCAAAATATTCCCTCCATCTGCCCAAGGCATCCACAGGATTCACCAGAAGTTTTCCTGACCTGTCCAAAATACTTGTCATTTCCTTCTTACCTCCCTTTCGAAGACTGCTAATTACCCTCCAGAATGGTTTTCCAGCAGCTTGACCCATAGTCTCCAACCTGTTTCCAAAGTCTTCCCACGATTTCTTCTTGGATGCTGCAATTATCTGTTTGGCTTTGTTTCTTTCTTCAACATAACTTTCTCTGTCTACCTGGGTTCTGGTATGTAGCCATTTTTGATACGCCTTCTTTTTCCATTTACAGGCTGCCTTGACTGTATCATTCCACCAAGCTGTTTGCTTCATCCTACTTTTACACACTACTGTTCCAAGACATTCTTTAGCCACTTCTAGTACTGTGTCCCTGTACCTTGTCCATTCCTTTTCCAATGACTGTAATTGACTACATTCAACTAACTGGTACCTTTCTGAGATCGCTGTTATGTACTTGTGGCTGATTTCCTTATCCTGAAGTTCCTCCACTCTTATCCTCCTACATATGGACCTGACCTCCTGCACTTTCGGCCTCACAATCCCAATTTCACTAGATTAAATAATGATCAGTGTCATCGAAGAATCCCCTGAATACACGTGTGTCCCTCACAGCCTTCCTGAATTCCTGATCTGTTATTATACAGTCAATAACAGATCTGGTTCCCCTGCCTTCCCAAGTATACCGGTGAATGTTCCTATGTTTAAAAAAAGAGTTTGTGATTACTAAGCCCATACTGGCACAGAAATCCAAGAGTTGTTTCCCGTTCCTGTTGGCCTCCACATCCTCTCCAAATTTACCCATAACCTTTTCATACCCTTCTGTTCGATTTCCAATCCTGGCGTTAAAATCAACCATGAGCAGAACACTGTCCTTGTCCTTTACTCTAACATCACACATCACACATCACTGAGTGCCTCATAAAAACTATCCATCTTATCTTGATCTGTCCCTTCACAATGCGAATATACTGACACAATCCTAATTTTCTTGCTAGACACTGTCAAATCTATCCACATCAGTCGTTCGTTTACATACCTTATTGCAACTACGCTGGGTTCCATTTCTTTCCTGATGTAAAGCCCTACACCCCATTGTGCTATTCCTGCTTTGACTCCTGACAGGTAGACCTTGTATTCTCCCACTTCCTCTTCTTTCTCACCCCTTACCCGAATGTCACTAACAGCTAAAACGTCCAGCCCCATCTTACTTGCAGCCTCTGCCAGCTCTACCTTCTTCCCAGAGTAGCCCACATTGATATTAATAGCTCCCCATCTCGTTACCATTTGTTTGCCAAGTCGTATCTTAGGAGTCCCTGGTTTGTCAATTAGAGGTGGGACTCCGTCACCTCCAAAGGTCCGAGGCATTTTGCTCTGATTGTTGCCAGCATCATATTTAAAGTACCAGGGAAGCAGGTTGCTAGCCTTACTTGCCTCGAGTCCCATTGGGTTTTACCCCTAACGGCTGAGGGACTAACCGGTGGATTTGGTAACCTTTGCCGTATGAGCACAAAGGTGACCACGACTCAGAATATGTCCGAGACGCCCAGCCTTATTCCAAAGTAACTGGTATCCCGACTGTCGGGACCACTTACTTGGCCACTCATACGTTGCCCGTGGTTCATGAACTAGGACATGACTACAGGAACCCACACCATGAACCACTAGGTCATTTATATATATTGTAAAAGCAATGGTCCCATAACACTCCCCTGTGGCACGCCAGAGGTTACTTTAACGTCTGTAGATGTCTCTCCATTGATAACAACATGCTGAGTTCTGTTTGCTAAAAACTCTTCAATCCAGCCACACAGCTGATCTGATATTCCGTAGGCTCTTACTTTGTTTATCAGGCGACAGAGCGGAACTGTATCGAACGCCTTCCGGAAGTCAAGAAAAATAGCATCTACCTGGGAGCCTGTATCTAATATTTTCTGGGTCCCATGAACAAATAAAGCGAGCTGGGTCTCACACGATCGCTGTTTCCGGAATCCATGTTGATTCCTACAGAGTAGATTCTGGGTTTCCAAAAATGACATGATACGCGAGCAAAAAACATGTTCTAAAATTCTACAACAGATCGACGTCAGAGATATAGGTCTATAGTTTTGCGCATCTGCTCGACGACTCTTCTTGGATACTGGGACTACCTGTGCTCTTTTCCAATCATTTGGAACCTTCCGTTCCTCTAGAGACTTGCGGTACACGGCTGTTAGAAGGGGGGCAAGTTCTTTCGCGTACTTTGTGTGGAATCGAATTGGTATCCCGTCAGGTCCAGTGGACTTTCCTCTGTTGAGTGATACCAGTTGCTTTTCTATTCCTTGGACACTTATTTCGATGTCAGCCATTTTTTCGTTTGTGCGAGGATTTAGAGAAGGAACTGCAGTGCGATCTTCCTCTGTGAAACAGCTTTGGAAAAAGGTGTTTAGTATTTCAGCTTTACGCGTGTCATCCTCTGTTTCAATGCCATCATCATCCCGGAGTGTCTGGATATGCTGTTTCGAGCCACTTACTGATTTAACGTAAGACCAGAACTTCCTAGGATTTTCTGTCAAGTCGGTACATAGAATTTTACTTTCGAATTCACTGAACGCTTCACGCATAGCCCTCCTTACGCTAACTTTGACATCGTTTAGGTTCTGTTTGTCTGAGAGGTTTTGGCTGCGTTTACACTTGGAGCGAAGCTCTCTTTGCTTTCGCAGTAGTTTCCTAACTTTGTTGTTGAACCACGGTGGGTTTTTCCCGTCCCTCACAGTTTTACTCGGCACGTACCTGTCAAAAACTCATTTTACGATTGCCTTGAACTTTTTCCATAAACACTCAACATTGTCAGTGTCGGAACAGAAATTTTCGTTTTGATCTGTTAGGTAGTCTGAAATCTGCCTTCTATTACTCTTGCTAAACAGATAAACCATCCTCCCTTTCTTTATATTCCTATTAACTTCCATATTCAGGGATGCTGCAACCGCCTTATGATCACTGATTCCCTGTTCTGCACTTACAGAGTCAAAAAGTTCGGGTCTGCTTGTTATCAGTAGGTCCAAGATGTTATCTCCACGAATCGGTTCTCTGTCTAATTGCTCGAGGTAATTTTCGGATAGTGCACTCAGTATAATGTCACTCGATACTCTGTCCCTACCACCCGTCCTAAACATCTGAGTGTCCCAGTCTATATCTGGTAAATTGAGATCTCCACCTAAGACTATAACATGCTGAGAAAATTTATGTGAAATGTATTCCAAATTTTCTTTCAGTTGTTCTGCCACTAATGCTGCTGAGTCGGGAGGTCGGTAAAAGGAGCCAACTATTAACCTAGCTCGGTTGTTGAGTGTAACATCCACCCATAATAATTCACAGGAACTATCCACTTCTACTTCACTACAGGATAAACTACTACTAACAGCGACAAACACGCCACCACCGGTTGCAGGCAATCTATCCTTTCTAAACACCGTCTGTGCCTTTGTAAAAATTTATCTCTGGCTTCAGCCAGCTTTCTGTACCTATAACGATTTCAGCTTCGGTGCTTTCTATCAGCGCTTGAAGTTCCGGTACTTTACCAACGCAGCTTCGACAGTTTACAATTACAATACTGATTGCTGTTTGGCTCCGCATGTCCTGATTTCGCCCCACACCCTTTGAGGCTGCTGCCCTTTCTGTACTTGCCCGAGGCCATCTAACCTAATAAACCGCCCAGTCCACGCCACACAACCCCTGCTACCCATGTAGCCGCTTGCTGCGTGTAGTGGACTCCTGACCTATCCAGCGGAACCCGAAACCCCACCACCCTATGGCGCAAGTCGAGGTATCTGCAGCCCACACGGTCGCAGAACCGTCTCAGCCTCTGATTCAGACCCTCCACTCGGCTCTGTATCAAAGGTCCGCAGTCAGTCCTGTCGACGATGCTGCAGATGGTGAGCTCTGCTTTCATCCCGCTAGCGAGACTGGCAGTCTTCACCAAATCAGATAGCCGCCGGAAGCCAGAGAGGATTTCCTCCAATCCATAGGGACACACATCATTGGTGCCGACATGAGCGACCACCTGCAGATGGGTGCACCCTGTACCATTCATGGCATCCGAAAGGACCCTTTCCACATCTGGAATGACTCCCCCCGGTATGCACATGGAGTGCACATTGGTTTTCTTCCCCTCTCTTGCTGCCATATCCCTAAGGGGCCCCATTACGCGCCTGACGTTGGAGCTCCCAACTACCAGTAAGCCCACCCTCTGCGACCGCCCGGATCTTGCAGACTGAGGGGCAACCTCTGGAACAGGACAAGCAGTCATGTCCGGCTGAAGATCAGTATCAGCCTGAGACAGAGCCTGAAACCGGTTCGTCAGACAAACTGGAGAGGCCTTCCGTTCAGCCCTCCGGAATGTCTTTCGCCCCCTGCCACACCTCGAGACGACCTCCCACTCTACTACAGGTGAGGGATCAGCCAAAATGTGGGCAGTATCCCGGGAAGCCACAGTCGTAGTCCGATCGGGGGATGCATGGGACGAGCTGGCCGTCCCCGACAAACCCCCATCCGGACCCCCACAGTGATGCCCATTGGCAACAGCCTCAAGCTGTGTGACCGAAGCCAACACTGCCTGAAGCTGGAAGCGAAGGGATGCCAACTCAGCCTGCATCCGAACACAGCAGTTGCTGTCCCTATCCATGCTAAAACTGTTGTGCAAAGAGCGTCTGAACTACTTTACAGAGAGCACAAACAATTCACACAAAATTTAAACGGTTATTAAAATACAAGATTGCCTAGTAAATGCAGTAATGCTGCTACTTGCGCACTGCTGACACACTGCTCGGCGGCGGCAGGAGACTACGCGATTTTACACTATTCATGTACTAAAACGCGATGCTACAACTCTCAAATACTATAATACGCCAGAAATTTATGAATTAAACAATGCAAATACCAAAAACACGCAAAGAAATTAAGAATTAAACTATGTAACAAATAAGTGAGCTAGGAGTATTCGACTTACTGCTGCAGCTGCTTATCCAACGGCGGCAGGGAGGAAACTCCTTAAAATACGACATGAATGACTCACTGTAAGTACCTGTCATGACCAGCCTCATGTCAACATTTATTTTCGTTTCGTAGTAATTTAGAAAGTACAAAACTAGGATCGCATCTACTGTATTGAACAGAATAGTTTAGAAGTTTACCCACACTGCTCATGACTGCCACACTACATTGATCTTAGCTTGACTCTTGACTGACACTGCTTTTACTGTTATTGCTTCTCTACCTTAAATCTGCTACATTGGAAATTCAGGAAATGCTTCCTCCCAAAGACAGTCCTCATCAACGCTATTGCTCATCACAGACACCTGAGTACCGGTGTACAGAATGTGATACCTTTATTTACTGCTAAATCTTACTCTAAGTACAATATAAACTAGAATCTCCATATCAACCTCCTCTCTTAATAGTACTTCCCTTATCTCTTCAAAAGTAATGTGCAATAAACAGGTAGCTGCATATTATTTACACTATTAACCAGCTCAGACCTCTCCAGTCAAGTCCTTGCATTACTGGTTTCATTAACGACTTTCCCAAAAAATGGTTCAAATGGCTCTGAGCACTATGGGACTTAACTTCTGAGGTCATCAGTCCCCTAGAACTTAGAACTACTTAAACCTGACCAACCTAAGGACATCACACACATCCATGCCCGACGCAGGATTCGAACCTGCGACCATAGCAGTCGCCCGGCTCCAGACTGTAGCGCCTAGAACCGCTCTGCCACTTCGTCATTCTCAAATCAGCCGTCCATACTTCCACAATTTCTGGTGTTTCTTCACGTCTCTCTTCTTTCTTGTATCTCACAAAGTCACAACAATCATTGTAAGATCCTCTTTGTGACCAATGACCTCTCGTGAGACTACAGTTATCCTTGTATCAATTAACAGCGAGGATGCCAGTCTCTCCATCCCTCTGAACGATGGTTCAAACACAAATTATTTCCAACTAGGTGTACAGGCAGTTGCTCCTCATTTCGACGGTCCTTGTAAGAGACACTGAAATGGCCTTACATCATTCATGCATCTCCCAGCTATGACCATTTCGAGGCCATGAGGCTGATTGGTCAAGCACATCCTCATTACTCCTGCCATATAATACAGTAAATTAAGGTATGCATTTCGCTTTATCATTACCTTCAAATACTGGATCGAATTACTATAATCTGACACACTATAAGCTTCCGTCATACGAATACTCATGTTTACCTGGCCCTGGGTAATCTTAGACTAGTACTCTGATAGAAATGTGTGCCTGAAATGTTGTTATGTTTTACAATCTTGCATTATTAAGCACATTCCCGTGACCGACAATTCTTGTGAGTGTCCACAGACGAAATTTATCTTCATTAGAGGGGAAGACATGGGGAGATGGGGGACATGGGGAGCGCTTTCTCACAGTGATCAAGCCAAATATGCATGTGTTGCTCAATCATGAGGCCAGGAAACAATGCGTACTTCTGGATCGAGATGAAATGACAATGGGTCTCGTCTTCATCCAAATCAGTCAACTTGCATGGTTTGTTTGGCTTAGTTTGTGCTGACGACCCACAAAGTTGACATAACCTTTCCTGTAATTTATTCATCTCTTCTGGTTCACTACATATTCACTTGTTTGCCCGCATCTCGTGGTCGTGCGGTAGCGTTCTCGTTTCCCACGCCCGGGTTCCCGGGTTCGATTCCCGGCGCGGTCAGGGATTTTCTCTGCCTCCTGATGGCTGGGTGTTGTGTGCTGTCCTTAGGTTAGTTAGGTTTAAGTAGTTCTAAGTTCTAGGGGACTGATGACCATAGATGTTAAGTCCCATAGTGCTCAGAGCCATTTGAACCATTTATTCACTTGTTTGCTGTATTGAACGCAGCATTTATGCTGTCCTTCCCACATTTGACTGTGGTCCACGATCCATTGCAGCATATGTGGTTCTTCCCTATGCTTTCTATTCATCTGAGTCTGATTCTATTTGAATCGTAGCATCGACCGCACTTTTTCACTGTCACCTAATGCGATGAGACAAGTTCAGTCAGAGTTCTCATCTGTGTGGAGACAAAGTCGCTCAATGGCAGTGGTCAGCAACACTACCTTGTCTGAAATTTTTGCTGTCTCCCCTCCCCTCTCCCCTCATTGGATTAACACATCATCGTGCTGTAGAACTTCTTTAGCAACTCAGTCTGTTCTCTGATAATTTCACCTATGACTTCACATAACTGCATTCGATCAAGTAGCGCAAACCTCTTCCAAATAGAACTCATCTTCCAAAATTATTGTATTGTTCTTTATCCCTTCAGCTACCTTGGCCTCGTTTCCTGCCACCTCAGCTATCTTTTTGTTTACTCCTTCTCTCCGCTGAAAAAAGACATGTATGTGGCTAGGGCCTTCACTCCACTGATTCACTTTTTCTAACTCTTTCTTGACTTTGCTTATCTCAATCCTAGTTTCTTCCATGGCGCCCTCGCTTTTGCCAAAATATGCATCTAATTTGGTATTTGTGCCTCAATCCTTTCCCCCTGGCCCTTCTCTAAATCAGTACCGGTACTCTGCACTTGAGTTTCCATTGTCAGGTCCTCTAAGACAGTACACTGCACTTGGAACTGCGTGATGTCCTGTAAGAGAAACTTTACATATTAGATACTTCACCAAGTTTAATAACTAACAAAAAACAGCGTGATATCAGAAAAATCCTTACAGCACCACCAGATAAAAGAGCCCATTCTTTTAATTAGATTTCACCTAAGTTCTATGCCAAATACGGCATACACCTTTCGCACCATCTAATAGACTTGGTGGAGCTATTTTGCCTCCTATCAAGAGCAGGCAGTGCCTTCCCACTAGTAAATTCCACTGGGTGCAATGTCATCTGAAGTCAGTAATGGAATTTATAATGATATACACGAAATGTATTCGCAGTTGCGAAGACAAACAACCATCAGCTGTATAAGAGAATGATGGCAATGAAAAGTTGTGCCACACCGGGACTCGAACACGGATTACTCGCGTTACGTGAGCGATCGCGTTAACCGCTTTGGCTATCCATGCATGACCGACGGGCAGACACAATATTCCATATCTTCTCGTTTCTACGTCACAGCCTGTACTTGTAAACACATTATTTAATTCTTTTACAGGGGGGGACATTTTAATTGAAAGTCGCTGCCTGTGTTGTTGAGATGAACAATGCACACATGCATGTCTGAAGGAACAGACACTGCCGCTACTACAGCCGCTGTTAAACGCAAGAAACGTATTTTCAGTCGCGAATACATACAACCATCAGCTGTATAAGGGAATGACGACAGTGAAAAATTGTCACGGACCGAGACCCGAACCCTGATTTCCTGTTTTATGCGAGCAGTCGCCTTAGCGCTTTGCCTATCCGGGCACGACCTATAGCTAGACCCAAACTTCCATATGTCGTCGTTCGTGCCTCTCAACCTGAACTCGCACACACGTTATGTAGTTCCCGTACAGATAAGCACATTTTAACTTATAGTCACCGCTTGGTATCGGCAGATAAATACGATACTGGAATGCAGACACTGCAATATTGAGAATATAATGAGATTTGACTCTAGGATTTATCTAAAACGTACGGCAGAATCTGACTAAATGTCTTCAGCTTAAGATATCAGGGTATAAATTTCACTGATGATTTAAAACGTCGTTTTCTAGCATGTCGGCAGGGGGTGGAAAGTAATGGTGGAAAGCACTTACGCGAGAAGACTCGCGAATCATACTCCATGAAAAAGGGCATTTATTAAAATGACATGCAATCTTCTCGAATTCAGAAATCATTTAACGAGCAAAAATTACATCAGTATTATGGTTTCTTATGAGACTTGATTTCTTAACAAATTCTATGGACGTTATTGTGTCAGCAAAGCATCGCGCATTCAGAAAGATTGGACATGGTTTCTCTTGTGAGTGGATTAAAAACCCAAGCAGCGCAAGGAAGACACTAAAATATGAACTCAGCAACAATTCCTACGAACTGAGAGAGGTTGCCGTCAAACCTGGCTTGTGATAATTCACGCTGGCCAATGAAAAACATGTCTCTCTTAGAAAAACTAAGCTGAAATCCGATAAAATTCACACACGTGAAATTTACATATATAACTCACTTGACAAGTCAATTTATTAATTACTTTACCTACATAATTGCCTTGATAACTGAATTTATTAACTGCATGAATTAACTTTATTATCAAACAAAACGGCTAAACAGATTCCCAGCCAAAATATTTTATCCTAAGTGTGCTCCAGAGCAGCACGTGTTACTCATCAAACCGTCTGACAGTGACTTACCTCGTACTCTTACCAAACCCTTTCGAAATCATCACTGCCCCGTGCTGTGCTGCAGCCTCCCTGAATTGGGTTGGCTGCAAGCCAATTGTCACGAAAAAGACCTCATGCCGCCAAACGCTTTGCGCAATCGGGTGAATTCCAAGGATGCTATAGCCTGTTACTCAGCCTCCCACCAGTTTATCAAACAGAAGTGCAGTGGAAAATTCCACGCTTCAGACATTGGTCTCAATGACGAACTTTTTAAAGAGAGCTGGACAAACAATTGTCTCCAGCCCGGTCACGCCACAAAGCGGCTTTGATATTCAATGGACGTTCCTAGACTTCTAAATGAGAACCAAGAAATCTATACTGATTCTATTATTGCAAATGTCCTCTCCGTTAATCACACATTCTTACATCACAGTGATAACTATAATTAGATTATGGGAAAGTTAACGTATATATTTATTTATTAGCGGTATTCTTCTAGTCTGTTATCTACTTAAACTAGAAAACCGAATGTTGCACATAAAATGGCATATATAAAGCACATAATATTTTAACATCTACATCTATCTACATCTACATTTATACTCCGCAAGCCACCCAACGGTGTGTGGCGGAGGGCACTTTACGTGCCACTGTCATTATCTCCCTTTCCTGTTCCAGTCGCGTATGGTTCGCGGGAAGAACGACTGTCTGAAAGCCTCTGTGCGCGCTCTAATCTCTCTAATTTTACATTCGTGATCTCCTCGGGAGGTATAAGTAGGGGGAAGCAATATATTCGATACCTCATCCAGAAACGCACCCTCTCGAAACCTGGCGAGCAAGCTACACCGCGATGCAGAGCGCCTCTCTTGCAGAGTCTGCCACTTGAGTTTGTTAAACATCTCCGTAACGCTATCACGGTTACCAAATAACCCTGTGACGAAACGCGCCGCTCTTCTTTGGATCTTCTCTATCTCCTCCGTCAACCCGATCTGGTACGGATCCCACACTGATGAGCAATACTCAAGTATAGGTCGAACGAGTGTTTTGTAAGCCACCTCCTTTGTTGATGGACTACATTTTCTAAGGACTCTCCCAATGAATCTCAACCTGGTACCCGCCTTACCAACAATTAATTTTATATGATCATTCCACTTCAAATCGTTCCGCACGCATACTCCCAGATATTTTACAGAAGTAACTGCTACCAGTGTTTGTTCCGCTATCATATAATCATACAATAAAGGATCCTTCTTTCTATGTATTCGCAATACATTACATTTGTCTATGTTAAGGGTCAGTTGCCACTCCCTGCACCAAGTGCCTATCCGCTGCAGATCTTCCTGCATTTCGCTACAATTTTCTAATGCTGCAACTTCTCTGTATACTACAGCATCATCCGCGAAAAGCCGCATGGAACTTCCGACACTATCTACTAGGTCATTTATATATATTGTGAAAAGCAATGGTCCCATAACACTCCCCTGTGGCACGCCAGAGGTTACTTTAACGTCTGTAGATGTCTCTCCATTGAGAACAACATGCTGTGTTCTGTTTGCTAAAAACTCTTCAATCCAGCCACACAGCTGGTCTGATATTCCGTAGGCTCTTACTTTGTTTATCAGACGACAGTGCGGAACTGTATCGAACGCCTTCCGGAAGTCAAGGAAAATGGCATCTACCTGGGAGCCTGTATCTAATATTTTCTGGGTTTCATGAACAAATAATGCGAGTTGGGTTTCACACGATCGCTGTTTCCGGAATCCATGTTGATTCCTACATAGTAGATTCTGAGTTTCCAAAAACGACATGATACTCGAGCAAAAGACATGTTCTAAAATTCTACAACAGATCGACGTCAGAGAGATAGGTCTATAGTTTTGCGCATCTGCTCGACGACCCTTCTTGAAGACTGGGACTACCTGTGCTCTTTTCCAATCATTTGGAACCTTCTGTTCCTCTAGAGACTTGCGGTACACGGCTGTTAGAAGGGGGGCAAGTTCTTTCGCGTACTCTGTGTGTTGGTATTAACTAACCATTATGCTATTTAATGGAGGGAGGGGGGGACCTACATAGAACAACTACATTAAAACAAAAAATAACGATATTAACTAAAACAGTCTGCATACTACCCTTTGGCACAGAGATATCTGTTCATCCGGAATCCAGAAGGCACTCATTGCTTGTCTATTACACTATGCAGTACTGGTAGACCAGAAATTTGGAACTTATAATCCTGGAATACACTACTACGACTCTATACTACACAGCACTACACTACACAACACAACATTACACAACACTACACTGCACTACTGTACCTGGTATTTAGAAACAAGATGGAAATCTCATTTGTCTGGATGGTTAGACCCTGGCACTCTGAGGTGCAGCTCGGATTCACAGTGGCTGTGCTGCTGTACCACACAAGGTGTAGAGATTGGGACAAGGCAGTGAGGGTCTCAGTAAATCTTTCTTGGTCCTCAATGAGACTCATCTCCTCACTGCTTCCAAAAGGTTGTTGCAGACGGGTGTTCTGTGGCAGCACGTCTTTTTATTATGACGTAAGACCTCTTCCTGGCTGTCTCTCAGCCATGTAGGCTTGCAGTTCATAAGCTGATATCTTAGCTGAAAGCGAGTTCAGCTTATGCCACAGTTCCTCATTCATTATTATATTATAGACCGTTGTATTTCCAAATGTGTTCCTGTCCTGGTCTGTAACATCTTGTCTAATGGCACACTCCCACACAATGTGATCCACACAAGTATCTTTGGTGTGCTGTTGTATGTTTAGTAAGCATCTGGGATACAGACCGTGTCCCGAGAGGAGAGGAAGCTAACACAGACTGCTGATACAAGATAAAAGGAAATAAAATCAATCAGGTTGGTTAACCATACAATCCTTCTTCCAGGCATGTTTACATAATAAGTCAATAGCATAAAAGACGGAAAAGTAATCTACTTGACTAGGTGAAACTAAGTTAATCGTTACAAACAATACTCCTATGAAAGGTGGCTGAGTCAGACACCTTTCACTACCCTTACGGTTAGTGAACAGCAGTATGCCAACAAAACGCTAAAGTACTTTTTGGAAAACAATATTACCAAAGTTGCTAGGGATATGAAAAAGATACCAGCGGAGTTTAAAAAGTTGTTAAAAAGAATGTCTTAATACTGACCGAAAGAAAAAAAAATAAGTTGCTCTGTCATGAATCTGAAGGCTCCACGGATTAGATCCCAATTAAAAATTCTCAAAGAGAATCACTTGATCAGGCCAATTGTCAATTCTACGAAGTGCCTTTTATGTTAAATTGCTAGGAAGCTAAATAAAATATTTAAAAAAGCTTTACATCTTTGAAGTTAGTTTTTCAATTCTGAGCAATTCAGCTTTGATTAAAGAGATCAAGAATAAGCCTATGGCTAACACTTCCCACCCCACACCTTTAGAAGTTAAAGATATTTATATGAATGCCCCTGTCAATGAGGCCATTGAGGTCATTAAAGGAAATTTGATAGAGTAAAAAAAGATTATCTCAAAAGGATATTATTGAATTTATTGAACTTCATATAACGTTTTCTAAAATATAATTTGTTTTCTTTTAATAATAAATGTTATATGCAAAAAATTGGCTGGCTACTGGTTCCAGTACGCCTGGAACCATAGGAGATGTTTTCATCAATCATCTAGAAAAAATAATTTTCATTAATCAGCAATATCCCAGGGATAAAATCTTATACTATAAGCACTATGTGGATGATACACTACTTTTGATCGATGGAAAGGAAAGGGAAGTTACTGAAATTGCAAATAAATATAATGAGTTTCATGATATTAATGAATTAACGGTAGAATAGGAAACAAACAGTGAATTGGAATTTCTCGATCTCTGTATCATGAAGCAGTAGGGTAGGAATGTCTTTGAAGTGAACAGGAAGCCGACAACAGGGATATTTTGATATTAATTCTCGCTATATACCGTTCGGTGTTTCTAAAGAGAGCACTTAAAAGACTGTGAATAAATAAGACAGAACTATTGAGCTGAATATCATAAAACAGCTAGTCTTGCAAGGTTCGCAGGAGAGCTTCTGTAAAGTTTGGAAGGTAGGAGACGAAGTACTGGCGGAAGTAAAGCTGTGAGGACGGGGCGTGAGTCGTGCTTGGGTAGCTCAGTTGGTAGAGCACTTGCCCGCGAAAGGCAAAGGTCCCGAGTTCAATTCTCGGTCCGGCACACAGTTTTAATATGCCAGAAAGTTTCATATCAGCGCACACTCCGCTGCAGAGTGAAAATCTCATTCTGGAAGTGCTAAGTTGTTTGTTAATCAATCCAACAGCTCGGTAGAATTTCATTCAGATATTCGCGTAATCAGTGACTCCAGAGACGGGTGCGCCATCTTGTTGAATAATGAAGTTGTCTTAGTTTGTTGCCTCATCTGAAACGTCTTTGCACAGTAATCACAATATCACACATCCGAACTCGAGAACACAAAATTATTTTTGCTGCGGAGAAGCCGCTTTGCAACATTTTACGGTAACCAAGCAAACAGAAGACAACAGACATCTAGTGGCATTGAATATAAACTACATAACGGATTTGTTCCTCCATTAACCGAGCCGTGGAGCAGCGATATATAGTTTTGACAACATAGTACTTTGTAAGGGGTATATTCTTTTTGAAACAGCCTGTATTAATACTCAAGAGAAACAGTACAAAATTGTAAATGAAAATGCCATGCAGAATGCTAAGAGAGTCACGATTCTTTACTTCGATAATTTATCTCAGAAAGTGGCCAACATTTTTAAACCTTTTGAGATTAAAGACTCTTTTAAAACTAAAATGAAGCTACGATTTAAATTAAAGAAGAATTTAAAACATGAGATTGACAAATACGATAGTGTTGATATCTGCAAAATTCAGCGTAACATTTGTAATGCGAACTACAGCAGTTCGGCCTCTAGGCCCTTCAAGTTGAGGTACGTGGGACAAAGGTAAACTTTTCAGAATAATAATTTCGAAAAGTCAACCATAGCCACGTATTTTCATGAAACTGTGACCTGCTAAGTTTTCATCTGTATCTTGGAACACTTTTAAATTTTTTGTCTGTTTATGTATTTTACGAGCTTAAAGTTCAAGCGTCATATGTTAGTAGTGCATCATCTTTAGCTATAGTTACTGTATAACAGATCTTTTATTGCCTGACTTGATTGCTTTAATTTTTTAAATGTCCAGTTTTAGTTCAGCATGAACTGTAGTCATAACTGCAGAAACAGAAAAATAACTAATCAAAAAATACTGTACGAAATAAAATGTTGTCATTACACCATACCATTTCGGTGTATATTCGCTCAATTTATACGTATTCTCCCGTCATTTTTCTCAATTCTATCGATTTTATGTCAGTTCTATCCATGCGATCACGATGTAACCCATCGTTCTGTGTTCTAAAAATGCTTGTAAATGTAGTACAGCTGCCAGCACCTAGCCCCAATGCACTGATCGGGAGGCGTAGTATACCACTGTACTCGATTGTATTCAGTCGCCTCTATCCCACAGAAAGCCGGCCGGAGTGGCCGAGCGGTTAAAGGCGCTACAGTTTAAAGGCGCTACAGTCTGAAACCGCCCGACCGCTACGGTCGCAGGTTCGAATCCTGCCTCGGGCATGGATGTGTGTGATGTCCTTAGGTTAGTTAGGTTTAAGTAGTTCTAAGTTCTAGGGGACTTATGACCACAGCAGTTGAGTCCCATAGTGCTCAGAGCCATTTGAACCATGTGAATATCCCACAGAAAACAGAGCAAAAAATCTCCAAATGTGGAATATTTTTCTCACAAAACTAAACGAAAATGGACTTCGCCTATTTTCGTGGAAAGTAGACATTTATTATCGTAGCTAATTTTTTTTTCAAAAGTTGCTTTATTATAGGAGTCGAGTTGATTTTAAATAATAGCGTGCAGAACGGCGGGCGAGTTCCCTACGAGCGCGCGGTTCTGCCTCGGTCCCAGCTGGAGTGTCCTATGCGACGTTAAAAAAGTGTTTTCCATCTCAGAACGAGAGGCATTGGGGACCTGTCTGGTCTGTGACACCGGCGCCTCCTAGCGATAAGGGACGGCTGCGCCACTATACTTTAGACGAGCAAGATGCATTTGGGGAAAGCCACCCTTTTACCTCCTTGTTAACTGTAACTGCTTTCTTGTTGGCCAAGCGCAATCATATCGATGCGGCCGGCGACCAGCACGGGCCGCGAGGCTGTCAGCTGAGTAGCTCCATCTTGTAAGTTGATTTTCGGTGGTTTGTGATTGTACATGGAAAAGAACGCACGTTCAGCTGCAATCTTTTAAGATGAAGATTTCCCCCCAGTACATGTGATGCATTATGACCTGTTCAATACGAGTGCTGGTTTTTTTCGCGACAGTTTCGAAGCGTAATTATAACTGTGAGGCATTATTTCCATCAGCTGTGATAGCGTGTATTGGCTTCGGTTAGCTGGCCAGTAAGGTGATTTTTAGTAGACGTGTGTAGTGAACTCTGACATCAAACAGGGATAGGTGCTATATGCTTGCAGGTAATACACTTTGCTTAAACTCGTTTCTGACCAACACCAGCATCTAGTCAGTTGAACGCATTTCCCACCAAAAAACAATAAAGATTGCACCTTACATCCCAGTCTTTTTCTCCCTAGCTTGTAGGTGCAGGGCAGAGTTTGAGTGTTTCTGTCGCTGGTTTCGAGTGGTACTGCGAGATTTTTTTCCCAGCGGGATAGCACCAGTTGTATGGTATCGGCAGTTTTGGCGGAGTATTGCCGTCCTTGTGAAGCGCTATGGATATAGTGGTGTAATTAGGTCCGATCTTTGTGATAAATTACGTAAGTGGGATCGATATTTGCGTAAGTTTGGAGCGGTATTGCGATCTTTTTTTTTTTTCCAAGCAAGATAAGACCAGTTGTATGGTATAGTTAGTTTTTGCGATTTTAAGCCGTTCTTGTGCAGTGCTGTGCATATAGTTGTGTAATTAGGACAGATCTTCGTGACTAATTACGTAATTAGGATCGATATTTGGATCTGTTTCGAGTGGTATTACGAAATTTTTTTCCAGCAGGATAACACTGGATATATGGTATTGCCAGGTTTTGCGATATATTGCGATTTTAGGCCGTCCTTGTGCAGCGCTGTGCATACAGTTGTGTAATTAGGGCCGATCTTTGTGATTAATTACATAATTAGGATGGAAATTTGCGTCAGTTTCCCAAGCAAAATAAATAAAGTACACTAACCTAACCTTCCTCTCCCGCATCTGAACTGTTTCCGCGTGCTAGGGAGGGATGCACTTAGGCTTTCCATCCATTAGAATCAGGGTTTGAGTCGCTGGTAAGTTGCGTTTTTTTCGTGCACTGAATTATTTTCGGGTGTTTTAAGCGCTGTGAGCGTATTTGCATGCAATATTTCGGTGATCTACGAGTAGTTTGCACGTCTGTATACTGTGTACCGGATTACGTCGGTAATTTACGAGTTGTTTGCGTCTCTGCACATGAGCTTAATGCATTATTTACGAGTAGTTTCCAGGTCTGTGAAATGTATATTGTGTCTCCAAGCACATCAGGGTGAGTGTTTTGCATCAGTGTAATAAATAAACTAGGTGGAATCTGTCCCTAAATAAACTGCTCAAGAAATAAATTAAGTACACTCATTCCTCTCTCCAGCAGCCCAGAACAGGCTGATTCCATTTCCCGCCAGTTTTCCCCTCCAGACCGCCAGGGGAAAGAGGAGGCTGGGATAGACGTGCAGATGAGAAAAACACGTGATGTCATCATGATGCTGTGCTCCTATGGACTGAACTACACGATCACGTGACCTATCGTGGCGCCCTCTAGTGGTGAATTCGCCAACTACCTCAGTTCTTTAATCTGGTGGATCGGAAGCAGTTGTCTCTTGTGTGGTGGGAGCTTATATGTAGATTTTAGAAATGACAGACAATTCCAGCAGAGACAGATGTTTCCATGCATTGTGTAATGCAAAGCTTTTATTCGCAAGACCTTATTCTTCCTCTTCATATGTTGAAGCATTAATGCTCACTTCCATTACTCAGCTGAATGAGTGCATGTTATACACATATGAAAACACCCCCTGTCCGGCATCATGCTCAGTCCACACCGACAACTGATATCTCAGCCTTTGTGGCGATAATAAAACACTAATGCTGTAGGTAGATAATAACTCTAAACAAATTGAAACAAATTTAAGCAAATTAAAATCGAATTTAATGACATCATGAGCAGCCTCTAGTGGGGGAAACAACATACTAATTCCCCTCAGCTCCAGGAGTAAGCTCTTAGAGCAAAATTCCCTCCAAAATTCGAAATTCCCGCCAAGGGGGCGTGGCACTTTCCCGCCAAAAGCCGCCATCTTGGATGACGGTACTCGCGTCATCAGCTGAGTCACAGCAGCCATCTTGAATGACGTCAATCGCGTCATCAGCTGACGTCTTTGATTCGGCGTGGCATCGCCCTAGCGCACATACTGATGTAGATCACGTTATGATGTAATAAACTCGTTGCACATGCTGATGAATTCGAAAATGCTCTTTGTGTAAAATACGCATCATTAGGTGTTTGTGTACCTTTGTGGACACTTGCAAGAGACGGAATCAAACGGAGTGAAAGCAAATATTTCAGTTGGCATGTAGCACCAGTATACTTCAATAACCAATTGTGTTCATTATTTATGTACTGCAAGTCTCCAATAATTTAAACGGACATTCGGCCTCGACACTATTTTAACTGATTGCATTTTATTTTTATTGTGATGTGTAAATTCAAAAGAACTTCTAGTACTCTGAAGCTTTTATATTATTAGCGATGGATCCCTGAGGTCTTATGCTCTCTTAAATGGAAATGGAGATTTGAAAGTTCGTGTATCACATGCGGAGGAGGACTGTGACATTTTCGATATTGCCATAATAAACAAAACGATCTACTAGAATTCAAATCAAGAATAGCAGAGCCACTCTGCAAGCAGGAAGAAGACGTATAAAATAATGTGTCTTCAGCCACTATAGAAGCAGAACAATTATGCAAGAGGCATCAGCGTTCAACAAAACCGGTTCCAAAAAAGTTTACCCGAACTGATGTGGCATGTCATTGGCGTCAGGTACAGACACAAGCAACGATATAAAACACCAAATTATAAGGTATAGACTGTGCCCAACTGTAGTAAGCTTAAGTTCACCTGTGTCGAAAGAAGAGAGTAAACTGTTTCCTAGAATTTAAGGAATAAGGCTATATTGTTTTATACATAATTATTTCAAATGTAACGCACCATATATTTTTCATTTTCAATCATGTAAATCTTATCAATGGATAGTCAAAATGTTAAATAAATTCATTTTAGTAAATGAAGTGATGCTAGTGTTCGGTTTCTCAGATGCCTGTTGTTGCAAATATACTGCCGGCCGGTGTGGCCGAGCGGTTGTAGGCGCTTCAGTCTGGAACTGCCTCGGGAATATGTGTGTGTGATGTCCTTAGGTTAGTTAGGTTTAAGTAGTTCTAAGTTCTCGGGGACTGATGACCTCAGATGTTGAGTCCTTTAGTGCTCAGAGCCATTTGAACCATTTTTGTTGCAAATATGCGAGATACACAGTTATACCTGATAGATACACTATAGTTTAGTTTTGTCCTTAGGAACTCTATACAACTTAATTACTAGTTAAGCAATACGAGTTCTGAGTTTTCTTCCAAGCAGAAATACATTCCAGTATTAATGGGTCAGTGTAAGAGCGAGGTAAGACATTTCAAATGTGAAATGCTGGTACATTAATAACCGGTGTAACCGCCAGAGTCTTGAATTAAAGGATTCAAACGTGAATTCTGTTGTATAGGTGCTGTATGTCAGTTTGTGGGGTGGAGGTCCATGCATGTTGCGCTTGGTCGGTCTATGTAGGCACTGTTAACATTGTTTGTGGATGACGCTGGAGTTGGCATGCGATGATGTCGAGCAGGCCAAGACACCATGTCCATACTGTGTAGAGTATTTTGGGTTACAACAGCGGAATGTGGGCGGGCGTTATGTTGTTGGAAAACACTCTCTGGAATGCTGTTCATGAATGACAGCACGACAGGTCGAATCACCAGACTGACGTGTAACTTTGCAGTCAGTGTGCATGGAATAACCAACACAGTGGTCTAGCTGTCATACTAAATTGTACTGCAGACCACAGCTTCAAGTGTAGATCCAGTGTGCTTAGCACGCAGACAGGTTGCTTGCAGGCCCTCAGCTGGCCTGCTTTAAACCAACACACGGCCGCTACTGGCACCGAGGCAGAACCATCTTCCATTAGGTACATCTCTACCCTGCCCTCCAATGAGCCTTTGCTTGACACCACCGAAGCCGCAGATGGCGGTGGTTTTCGGTCGGCGGGAAGCACACTAGAGGGCGCCTGGCTCGGAGCTGTCCTTCAAGAAACCGATTTGTAACAGTTCGTTGTGTCATTGTGGTTCCAACTTCTGCTGAAACTGCTGCTGCATATGCACTACGATGTGCCAGAGCCATAAGCTGAACACGACGGTCTTTCCCCCTCGATAGTGCTACATGTCGTCGGAAACCCAGTTTTGTTGCGACCGTACATTCTCGTGGCCACCGCTGCCAGTAGTCATGTGCAGTGGCTACATTCCTCCCAAGTCTTCCTGCGATGTCGCAGAAGAGATATCCTAGTAGCCCTATAACACGACCTCATTCAAACTCAATGAGGTATTGATAATAGCGTCTTTGTCGCCTTAAAGGCATTCTTGACTAACATCAACTCACCACGTCCAATCTCGAAGGCAACTAACGCTCACGACTCTAAAAAGAGTGCATTTAAAGCAAACCTTATAGAATCCTTATAGTGGCGCTATCAGCGCCACTCTTATGCGACTTGTGCGAAATTTGAATGACATCATCTTTCAGATGCAGAAATACGCCTACCAACTTTCGTTTACGTTGCCCAACTCTTGGTGTTGCGATTTTTTTCCGTCAGGGTACTTGCACATGTAAAAGTGTAGTACACTTCATATTGAAGTTTGTCCCATGTTATCTTCGTGACCTTACAGTCTTAATAAACAATAGTGCCTGTGTGTGGCGGTGGATCTGGTACACGTGATGAGAAGGAGTTCGTGAATGGAATGACTGTTCACCAGTTCGTTTCGTCCAGATCTGAAATGTAGTTTGAGTTTCTGATCCCGTCTTTCTGTCTTTACGATCAACGTCAGTCATCAACAAGTTACTGCCCGCGGTACCTAACTCTGGCGGCAGAAGCTTTCCATGATCAAGGTAAGCATCGTACACTCTTGACGCGGTGTTACCTTGGATACTGAGTACCTCATGCGTCGTGCATCCAGATTACGGCTGCGGTCTTGTTGTGTTGATAATCAGGGTGTCCTTGAAACCCCGCTATTATTTCAAAAAATCAGAACTTCGAAGCTATTAGAGATGCCGTATCGTGGGACGTTGTTAAACGTTAAGCAGCTCTGAAAGATTTGTTTCTTTGTTCTTCGTTGAGGATTTGATCTGGAGTGCATCAAAACAACGACAGACCACGAGAAGGCGCAGTGTGTCACCTGATATGCAGAATCTAAATCTGTGACAACGGTACTGCGGAATTATCGACGCCAGTATGGGAGTGCACCACCGGCGAAAACAAGCATAACTAGGTGGTTCGAAAACTTTAAAGAGATAGACAGTGTCAAAGACTTTCGCCGAAGTGCACGTCACTCTGTGTCTCAAACACGAGTAAACAGAGTGCAAGCTGCGTTTCAGTCACCAGAAGCAATTTGTTGTGCAACACGTGAATTGCAGGAAACAAGATCAGCTCTCCATAAAGCGTTACATCAGCGTTTACGCCTTTTTGTGTACGGTACAAAGTGCAAATGGTCCAAGCACTGCAGTCAAACGATCGTCCTCTCCGGTAAGCATTCGCGTTTTCCTCCACAGATGCTGAGAATGACTACCTGAAAAAGTTCTTGTTTTCAAATGAAGCAAGGTTCCTCATTTCTGGAGGTGTGAATCGCCACAGCATTAGTGTTTGGGGCTTCGTAAACCCATACAACACACTTGAACAGATTCGTGATAGCCGAAAGCTTAATGTTTGGTGTGGCCAAATGAACGATGGAGTGATAGGCCCATTTTTCTTCGCAGAGCAATCGATAATGGTAAATGTTTACCTGGACATGCTCGAACGGTTCTTGCTGCCCAGATAGAAAAGCTGCAGCCGTCCATCATCTTCTGGCATGATGTTGCACCACCACATTGGAGTTTGGATGTACTAAATGACAGATTTCTTGAGACGTGGGTAGATCTCGATGGTCCAGTCGCATAGCCCCACGCTCTTCCGATATCACACCATGACACTTCATTGTGTGGGGTTACGTCAAGGATCGCATGAACACCAGTGAATTTCATTGCTGCCCGTCGTGCACGAATCAATAAAGCACTCAGAATAGTTTGTGCCGAAACACTGATACGTACATGGGCAAAACTCGAATATCACGTTGATGTTCTACAAGCGACGAGTAGGGCACACATTGAAATAGCAGTATGACAGAAAAAAAACTTTGAGAGCTTCTAAACGTTTTACAACAAATCACGATGCTGTATCTCTAGTACTTTCCAAGTTATGATCTTTTTTAAATGACCGCGGGACTATGGACACATTGTCGTGCCACTGTCAAGGCACAGTTGACGAAGAAAGACAGTAAGAATAATATGAGTATGGAGCATGTTACAGAGTCTGATGTTCAAGACAAGACAAGACTTCACCGAAAAACCGGCGTGAAGAGAATAATAAATTATTTAAAAATGGCATCACGTAACCACAAAAACCTGCTGCCACTTGTATTTATTTATCGACTTGCAGTTTCGGTCTTTAAGTTATGGATGCTATTACATCAGGTTAAAGTAAGGTTTCTTGACGTCAAGTGCATTATTATTATCGAGCTGTGTTGGCTCATATCGATTTCTCTTACAGGCAACTTCTTCGGGTTGGTTTCTTCTCTGATCGTCCGGTGACGCTGCTGTAGTGGCGTGGCCGCTGAGCCGAATTTTCACGGCGTACGAGACTCAGCTGGACAGTGCCCTGAGGAAGTTGGGGCTCCAAGCTGAAGCGGTCGACGGTCGGCCAATAGTGCGGGAAGTGACCAAATGCTCAGTTCAGCGGGAGGTTGATGGCTATTGGTTTTCCATTGAAAGTGTGTTGCAGTCGCCACCCATTGTGGTGCCGTACGCCGAAGTGACCTTTGACTGGTGGTTCGATGAACCCTCTGCCAGGCACTTAAATGCGATTTCCAGAGTATCCATAGTTTCACCTGCAGAATTTTCCCTCGCCTGTGATTTTATCGGGAACGACGTTTGGCTGATCTGTCAGTCGTCTCAACCGACGACGTGTATTCGATCTTTTGGCCACGTCTGAGTTCAGTGTGCCCTGATTATTTGCAATTCCTCCCTGCTGCTGCATAGTGACTGATTTTAGTATTATTTGAGTTGCTTGTGGTATTGTTTTTTCGTGGTTCAGCGAAGGGATCCAACTAAAAGGAGTGCTACTGAGATAGACAGGGCAATTTTTATGCCATGTTGTTAAACTTTTTTTTTCATTGTGTTTTAGAATTACATTGGCCGTCAAATGCTGTATCCGTTATTTCTAGCCGCACAACGAGACGGCAGTCCCGTAACGGACACTGTGGGCAATTGATGAATGCCCTATATTGGTAAGGTGCAGTACCTGTATCTAGCGAAATTTTTGAAAGAGCAGTCAGTCTTAACGCTGTCCGAGTACTTGACTTGTGGAGGCAGCTTGTTGTTAATTACCTTGTATTTATATTGTGTTTAAATATTACCCTCTTGTTTAAATGTTTGTCAGTATATATACAGGGTGATATAACTAAATTTTCAAACCGCTGCAGAAATAACACCACTGGTCAGAACAACGTCAAATTGCAACGGAATATTATCGGAGAAGGGAGAAAACGTATGGCAGAAAAAAAATGAGTAGTTACAAAATGTAGCAATAGATGGCGCTATAAGCACCATAATTTAACAGTGGTCGACTACAAATGACAAATGAATCATACAACAATGCCTAAGGTGTACGTTTGACGTTAAACAAACTGTACTACTCACAGTTTGCGTGGGTGTACAGGTGTGATACCGTTAGTTACGTAAGTCCATCGACCATGGCAAGGATGACATCGAAATAAGTGTCCAAGGAATAGAAAAGCAACTGGAATCACTCAACAAAGGAAAGTCCACTGGACCTGACGGGATACCAATTCGATTCTACACAGAGTACGCGAAAGAACTTGCCCCCCTTCTAACAGCCGTGTACCGCAAGTCTCTAGAGGAACGGAAGGTTCCAAATGATTGGAAAAGAGCACAGGTAGTCCCAGTCTTCAAGAAGGGTCGTCGAGCAGATGCGCAAAACTATAGACCTATATCTCTGACGTCGATCTGTTGTAGAATTTTATAACATGTTTTTTGCTAGAGTATCATGTCGTTTTTGGAAACCCAGAATCTACTATGTAGGAATCAACATGGATTCCGGAAACAGCGATCGTGTGAGACCCAACTCGCTTTATTTGTTCATGAGACCCAGAAAATATTAGATACAGGCTCCCAGGTAGATGCTATTTTTCTTGACTTCCGGAAGGCGGTCGATACAGTTCCGCACTGTCGCCTGATAAACAAAGTAAAAGCTTACGGAATATCAGATCAGCTGTGTGGCTGGTTTGAAGGATCCTTTATTGTATGATTATATGATAGCAGAACAAACACTGGTAGCAGTTACCTCTGTAAAATATCTGGGAGTATGCGTGCAGAACGATTTGAAGTGGAATGATCATATAAAATTAATTGTTGGTAAGGCGGGTACCAGGTTGAGATTCATTGGGAGAGTCCTTAGAAAATGTATTCCATCAACAAAGGAGGTGACTTACAAAACACTCGTTCGACCTATACTTGAGTATTGCTAATCAGTGTGGGATCCGTACCAGATCGAGTTGACGGAGGAGATAGAGAAGATCCAAAGAAGAGCGGCGCGTTTCGTCACAGGGTTATTTGGTAACCGTGATAGCGTTACGGAGATGTTTAGCAAACTCAAGTGGCAGACTCTGTAAGAGAGGCGCTCTGCATCGCGGTGTAGCTTGCTCGCCAGATTTCGAGATGGTGAGTTTCTCGATGAGGTATCGAATATATTGCTTCCCCCTACTTATACCTCCCGAGGAGATCACGAATGTAAAATTAGAGAGATTCGAGCGCGCACGGAGGCTTTCCGACAGTCGTTCTCCCCGCGAACCATACGCGACTGGAACAGAAAAGGGAGGTAATGACAGTGGCACGTAAAGTGCCCTCCGCGACACACCGTTGGGTGGCTTGCGGAGTATAAATGTAGATGAAATGTAGATGTAGATGAAGGTCATATCACATCGGATGGGAAAAATCGGTTTTTAATTGTCCTGAGGCCAAAAACCGCATAAAAAGCTTCCATCAAAATCAAATCGGATTATTAATTTCCGTCTGGGTGGCGCGAAACATGTTCATATGCTGTCCACCGTTTTCTGCTACAAGTTGAAATCGAGAAACAGCAGTCCAATACTGATCGAAGTGTTTCCGGGTCACGTTCAGAATTTGTTGCGCGGTGCTTGCCTTCAATGCAGCTAAGTTTACGAGCGGAAAACTGAGCACAACATCTTTCAGGCCGCCCCACAGCCAGAACTCACACAAATTAAGATCAGGCGATCGGGACGACCAGGCAATAGCGAAATGGCGGCTGATAATTCTATCATTTCCGAAATGGCGCTTCAGCAGCTGCTTACCTGGATTTGCAATGTGCGGAGGTGCGCCATCTTGCATAGAAATGATCCTATCCACACATCCATGCTGTTGGAGAGCTGGAATGACGTAGTTGCGCAAAAGACACTCATAGCGCTTACCAGTGACGGTACAGGTAACAGGACTGGCAGCACCTGTCTCTTCGAAAAAATATGGTCTATGATAAATGATGCCGTAAACCCGCACCATACAGTGTCCTTTTCAGGATGAAGTGATACTGGCTGATTTGTGTGCGGATTTTCCATTGCTCATATGTACAGTTCTATGTATTGACACATCCTGTTAAATGGAAGTGGGCTTCGTCTGTCCACAAGATCTTCCATGGCCAATCATTATCCACTTCCATGCGAGCAAGAAATTCTAAAACAAAGGTCTTTCTTGCTGGCGGTTCAACAGGAAACAACTCGCCTACATGGCTAATTTTAAATGGATAGCAAAGAAGGATGTTTCGTAGGATTTTACGCACCGTGCTCACGTATATGTCAATTTTCGGGCAATTCTCCGTGCACTACATGTTTGCACACCACCACTCGTCTCCTCCTGCACTGTTGTGTCCCACTGCTTCCACTGACGTCGAATCAATTCGTTTCCTGCCTTTACCACGTTGCATACCAAAAGAACCCGTCTTTTCGAATTTACGAATCATTTTCTGCAGACCCCAAGGCAGTCATCGGACTAACGCCTTTTTTCAAAACCTTCAGTGAACTTCTGTAGAGCGACGTGTGCACATCATCATTCTTGTAATACAGCTTTACAAGCAGACGCGAAAGGAGGATAACCCGTGTACCCGGCGTGTTTATACCAACTTCAGTGTGTCGTGCGCATGACAAGTATTTTCATTTACGTATTCTGACATATTCAGCGCCATCTATTGATCAATTTTCACACTATATCTTCTGCCATACGTTTTCCCCCTTCTCCGATAATATTCCGTTGCAATTTGACATTATTCTGACCAGTGATGTTATTTCTACGTTTTGAATGTGTAACTTTAATATATATAGTTTCAGAGTTCTGGGGACAAATAATAGTTTTATTGCAGTTATCTTTGATTATTTGTTGAGCTTAAGTGTTATAATCTTATTTACGTGTTTGTCTTTTTTTTTTAAAAAAAAAAAAAAGGAACAAATTTGCAGAAGGTTCAAGTAGTGAATTGTTCTTGTGTTCTACGTGTTTACTGTCTAAGTTGATCTAACACTAATATCAGGCTGCCAGTTTTGCAGGCTAGTTAGCCACATTGTATGTTGACCCAGCTCTTGGTTGTCCGACCGACCAACATACCACTCTGGTGTGCCTCACCAGCCAGGGAGAGGAGGCGGGCTCCGTTCTCGGCGGAGGCCGGCACTACGACCCCACTGGGACCGCTGTTCCGTGCCGAGTTGCGGCTGCGAGTCGTCGGTCACTTAAGTTAACTTCTTACGCTTATTGCGACGCTCTGTCTCGGGGATCTTCTTAATTTCCCGTTCGTCGTTAAATTTTCCCTTGCCTCCCTTCCACTCCCGGAATCAAGCTTCAAAACTTTGGAAATAGGGAGCCCCTACAGGCCCGCTTTAGTGTATTCCCGGTAGCCACCACCGTGGCCTTGTTGTTTTGAAGCAGAGCGTTTTTTTGTTTTTCTTTTATGTGAATATTTCTAAGCCCTCTGGGGTCTGTATTGATCTTCACCGTTTTGTAACACTTAAAAAATTCAATGCAGTTTCTAAGCCTTCTGGCATCTGGTGATTATTGGTTTTGATCTTGTTGTAAATTTTTTTCAGAGAGAATTTTAAAGTAAATTCTAAGCCTTCTGGCACTCTATGATTATTGATGTTGATCATGTTGTCGTTCTTTTTTAAGGGATAAATTTCAAAGCAAATTTTTAATCCCCTCTAGCGCTCGGTGAACACTGATTGTTGTTAACTCGTTTTTCACTTTATTACATTGTAAAGGAAAAATTTAATGTTTTCACGAAATAAATCTGGATGTTGTCAACAACAAGTGATGCTGAACTTAGGGTTGGCCCTTCCAGGAATTCATGTCGTCGGCAATGAAAGATCATTTCAGATATCTTCAGCGTCTGCCATTTATACATGCGTCCATAGTTTTCTATTAGTCACTAAGTGCACAAATCGAAGTCTACTGCGCTATTCCGCATAATATCTCACCAGAGTCGTTTTGTACTTCACATCCCTCGCTAATTTTACACATTGTTCCTTGTTATGTACTGCAACTCCGCCCCGATAGCTGAATGGTCAGCGTGACGGATTGCCGTCCTATGGGTCCGGGTTCGATTCCCGGCGAGTCGAAGATTAACTCCGCTCGGGGATTTGGTGTTGTGTTGTCTTCATCATCATTTCATCCCCCCGCAAGGGGCCTCGCGACCAATAACGCCGACGCTTATTTCCATATGTACTCTTAACAAAATCTGACATGAAGAGTGGACAGAATATATGCGTATCCTGAGATTGCAGTAATTAATTCAACAACGATATTATCTCACTAACAGAATATTCACAACTAACGCAAATTCTACAAAGTCTATCCTAAACTATTCCGTGAACAATAAAAAACGAACAATGAGGTAATTAGAAACAACTTATCCTGTCTTTAAGGGACACTGCCAACGTATCAGGGGTAGTCAAATGGAAACAAGACGCATGGAAAAAAGTAAATAAATTGTTTATTATTTCGAAAGTAATCGCGATAGCCGGCCGGAGTGGCCGAGCGGTTCTAGGCGCTTCAGTCTGGAACCGCGCGACCGCTACGGTCGCAGTTTCAAATCCTGCCTCGGGCACGGATTGTGTGTGATGTACTTAGGTTAGTTAGGTTTAAGTAGTTCTAAGTTCTAGGGGACTGATGACCTCAGATGTTAAGTGCCATAGTGCTCAGAGCCATTTGAACCATTCTTTTTTAATCGCGATAACTGTTACATCCCCACTGAGAGACAAAACTGTCAGTGCCTTAATGGAAAAATGTTTGCGGTTACCTATAGAAACATGATTGAACCCAGGCGTAAACCTCTTTTCCGAAGCAAATCGCCGGCCACGAATGTTTTTCTTCAGTGCTCCAAAAATATGGAAATCGCATAGGGAGAGATCAGGACTGTATGGACGACGTGTAAGGGCTTTCCAGGGAAACTTTTGCAGCGTAATCGAAACAATCTTGGCAACATGCTGGCGGGCATTATCCTGCAAAAGAACGATGCCGTCCGTCAATATTCCTGGGCGTTTGGACATGATGGCACGCTGCAATTTTTGCAAAGTCCCCAAGTACGGCTGTGCTTTAATTGTGACACCGTGTTCCAGAAAGTCAATGAACAGCCCTTACACATCCTCCATATAGTACCGATCTCGTCCCATACGATTTCCATATTTCTGAAGCCCTGAAGAAAGACAGTAGCGGTCGTCGATTTGCTTCGGAAGAAAAGGGTACTATCATAGTTCCTCATGCAACCGCAAACATTTTGCCATAAATAGCCTGACCAGACGTCCTGGTTTTGCCGGAACAGTCCCGGTTTTCACATAAATGTCCTGGTGACCCGGATAAACCATTCGGGACACATTATTGCCACGGTTTTTAGTCGAGAAACATAATGCGAGCAATAATATGTCTCATTGAATTAAATATTTATGAAAAGTAAGTTTTCTAGAAGTAGAACATCATAGAATTACGTATTTTCACGCTTTATAGGCCTACCGCATTTGGTTTAACTTGTCTTATGTCTAAAGTAAGAGGAAGAGAGGTTGAAAAGAAAAGCAGGTATTACGTACCCCCACCTCTACCTTGCCGACCTTCCACTTTATGGCCCTCAAGGCAAGTAAAAACAAAACCAAGGGAGGTATAAAAGAGCATCAATTAAACTATTTCTCCTAACGGGACTGCAGCCATATAGAAGTTAATTTCGTGAAGAATGTGAGCGATTCGGCGTGTGTTAGTAGTGCTCATTGAATGTTGTCATGTATGCATGCATGCCCTAACAGTGTGAATCCTTAAATTTTAATACAAATGTATACTTTGTATCTGGTTGGTCATTAGCAATATTCCATAGTTTCTAGGATTATCAAATTGTATTTAAACACTTATTAAGTGACTAACCGTTGCAGAAAATATATGCAGGCTATTACAATAAAAAATAATATATCGGCCTTTTTTATTTCTAAAGAAAATATATTTTATTTATGCGTGACGTACCTGTATCTTCCTTTTCAATTCACGGAATTAAGATACTGCATCTTCATAAGACTTTTATTGATTTTAAAATATCACGATAATTGACAAGAAGACTAAGCGTAAGTGTAATAATGAACGTAGTGTTCCTATTTTTTCTCTCTGAAATGTGGCCAGCCTATCTATCCTTGAAGGCATTCACTGTCTTGTCTCACAGCGGTACAAATGTATTAACAGTTATGGCTTTTAATTTTCGCATAGCAAACACTTTACTTATTTTTTCCCATCTGTCTCTTTTTTATTTACCTGTTTCTTACAGGTACTAGTTCGAAACGATAAGCGTTAGGACTGTTACCAGAAAGGTAAATGTGAGGCCACTTCAGATAAGACATTGCGCATCACTTTTGCTGTGAAAAAATAAGAATCTGACGGTGCCGATAAAAATACCCCGCGAAAAGTCAAGTGCGCTCGTCAGGCATTATCGGGTTTCCCTGTGATGCACGGCTACTGCGTGGCTCCGAGACAACGACGTACGCTCCACAGGGTGTGGCAAAGGTCAGTGTGCTGGCGAACGGGGCCGCAGATGAGTGGCGGCCGAAAGGAGACGCTTCTTACATCACGGCCGCGTAAGTTCCTACGGCTGGTCACAGTCCGTTTCACTTACCTCAGAATCTGCGACACAGCCCAGAGTCCGAACCACGGCAATATCGGTCGCTCCAGGGTCGCTAGCAATCTGCAAGATATTTCAGCCACAGTAATATTGAAAAATATTTGGTTGAATCACATGTTGCCAGGAGATTTTTTCCTTTAGTTATTTGTTACACATTATTTTGAATGTGGTCCTGAATAAGTTTCGAATTATGCAGAGTTGGTGGAAGTTTGCAGCAGGGTCGGATTCCACCTGATAGTCAAATAACAACGGATAATCTAGGCGCTGGACTAGCTGTATCGTTTTGTTTATTCAAATTTTACGAACTGAGAGAATAAAAAATCAACCAAGATCGTCAAAGTAACAGAACTGCAGTATGCAGATGACGCTGTATCAAATGTTCCCATTCAAGAGTTACAACTACCTGCGATTTTTATAAGACTGCGTATGATCAATCTGGACTTGCAATTAATATGCAAGAAAGATCTTGCACAACCTGCCCAGGCAAAATCCTCCCAGAGCGCGACATATACACTACTGGCCATTACAATTGCTACACCACGAAGATTTAGTGCTACAGACGCGAAATTTAACCGACAGGAAGAAGACGCAGCGATATGCAAACCGCACGACCACGAGATGCGGGCAAATGATTAGCTTTTCAGAGCATTCACACAAGGCTGGCGCCGGTGGCGATACTTACAACGTGCTGACATGAGGAAAGTTTCCAACCGATTTCTCATACACAAACAGCAGTTGACCGGCGTTGCCTGGCGAAACGTTGTTGTGATGCCTCTCGTAAGGAGGAGAAATGGGTACCATCACGTTTCCGACTTTGATAAAGGTCGGATTGTAGTCTATCGCGATTGCGGTTCATCGTATCGCGACATTGCTGCTCGCGTTGGTCGAGATCCAATGACTGTTAGCAGAATATGGAATTGGTGGGTTCAGGAGGGTAATACGGAACGCCGTGCTGGATCCCAACGGCCTCGTATCAGTAGCAGTCGAGATGACAGGCATCTTATCCGCATGGCTCTAACGGAACGAGCAGCCACGTCTCGATCCCTGAGTCAACAGATGGGGACGATTGCAAGACGACAACCATCTGCACGAACAGTTCGACTACGTTTGCAGCAGCATGGACTATTAGCTCGGAGACCATGGCTGCGGTTACCCTTGACGCTGCATCACACACAGGAGCGCCTGCGAAGGTGTACTCAACGACGAACCTGGGTGCACGAATGGCAAAACGTCATTTTTTCGTATGAATCCAGGTTCTGTTTACAGCATCATGATGGTCGTGATGGTCGCATCCGTGTTTAGCGACATCGCGGTGAACGCACATTGGAAGCGTGTATTCCTCATCGCCATACTGGCGTATCACCCGGCGTGATGGTATGGGGTGTCATTGGTTACACGCCTCGGTCACCTCTTGTTCGCATTGACGGCCCTTTCAACAGTGGACGTTACATTTCAGATGTGTTACGACCCGTAGCTCTACCCTTCATTCGATCCCTGCGAAACCGTACATTTCAGCTGGATAATGCACGACCGCATGTTGCAGGTCCTGTACGGGCCTTTCTGGATACAGAAAATGTTCGACTGCTGCCCTGGCCAGCACATTCTCCATATCTCCAACTGAAAACGTCTGGTCAATGGTGGCCAAGCAACTGGCTCGTCACAATACGCCAGTCACTAATCTTGATGAACTGTGGTATCGTGTTGAAGCTACATGGGCAGCTGTACCTGTACTCGCCATCCACTCAATGCCCAGGCGTATCAAGGCCGTTATTAGGGACAGAGGTGGTTGTTCTGGGTACTGATTTCTCAGGATCTATGCACCCAAATTGCGTGAAAATGTGATCACATGTCAGTTCCAGTATAATATATTTGTCCAATGAATACCCGTTTATCATCTGCATTTCTTCTTGGTGTAGCAATTTTAATGGCCAGTAGTGCACATTTCAGATACATCACGAGCGAACACGTTACTTGTCCCATCTGGTGAGTCACTATCTAAGGGCGGCACCTGCACGCAAGATGCGGAGTATTTGAAATGCAAAGCTCATCTGTCTTTGAGAGACTATCACATTGTATCATATACCTGTGGAAACTGGACACCACATCATTACGACGTCAAAAAACGTGTGCGCTTCCGCAGGGAAAGCTCAGAGCAGTTCTGAAGATCAGGTGGAAGGACAATGTCACCAGAAGCCACCATCATCCAGCATCACGAGTCTGCCGTATGAATGACACCAGATTTCCGAGCAAAGTTCTTTTTAGAGGTCTGTGCTCTGGTTCGATACCTCGTGGAGCGCTAATGACGCGTCACAAATTGGTTCAAATGGGTCTGAGCACTATGGGACTTAACATCTGAGGTCATCAATCCCCTAGACTTAGAACTACTTAAACCTAACCAACCTAATGACATCACACAAATCCATCCCCGAAGCAGGATTCGAACCTACGACCGTAGCGGCAGCGCGGTTCCGGACTGAAGCGCCTAGAACCGCTCGGCCGCAATGGCCGGCTGTGCGTCACAAAGATAAACTTAAGCGCGATGTGAAGTCGACCTAGATCAGTCCACAGACGTCGGAAAAATCGAAGATGATCGTAAATATTGGCACCGAATTGTCTCTACCGCTGTTCATTCATAAGAAGAGAAACGTTGCAGTCGTGAAAACGACAATCGATGAACAAAGAAACTTCGACAAAGTAAACCCATGTCTAGTTCTAATCATCGACTGCGCTGTGTATGGATGAACATGTCATCATTTTATTGGTCAGTGGAGTCACTGCGACAAGTACACAAAATGAACCGAGGGTAATAAGGTGGGAAACACACTTATTGTGAATTGAGTAATGACCGACGACGGCGAAAAAACTTTATGCTTTGTGTAAGCTACACAATAGAAAGGCAAGAAGTAGTAAAGAACACGTCATAGATAAATCTTCATTTCAAGTTTACTGGAAAATGGAAACAGGCGAGGATAACATGATACATTTGGACAATCTATAAGGTTTCGCTCTGTCCCTGCATTATACTTTAATGAGAACGCTTATAAATCGTATCCAAAGGTCAATAAGCTTTATTGTATATCAAAGGGAATTATTATGGATTATCAGTATTATGTGCCAACGTCGCTCGTACTCCAGCGAATACGAGAAAGACTCTACGTTAAAGATACTTCTTTTTTAAGAGATATATGCATAAAGAGATTTTTTAATGCCAAAACCAAACAGTTTATGTGATAGCTTCAGAGACAGATGACAAGCATAATTTTTGGAAAGAAAAAATATCATCCGCCGTAGGCTGTAGAATTTTTTCCGTTTATTAGCAGCTAATAACAACGGACAATGTTTTCTTTCGAAAAATTTATCAATGTTATGGTCCCTTATACAAACAAGATTGACTAGCATGATTAGAGATTATTTGAAACAGTCAAATATTTCCTGCGTCGCACTGAAATATTCTCATACAGATATAAATGTGATTTCTGAATAACTTTCTTGGAAATACACATGGAATGTATCTACACTTTCTGCAGAAATTAGCTTCTTTTGACTACAACCCTAAGACAGATTTGGAAAAGGGAAACTGATTTTTACCTTTCAGTAGATGGCTTAAGACAACAACCCAGACAGTCACGCACGTTAGCGCGCCGCATTTAGGATCCGTTGAGTTGCGCTGGCCACAAATCGAATCTGCATGGCGTGTTACCGACGAGGGCCAGTGTGCCGGCCAACCTGGATGAGGTTTTTAGGTGGTTTTGCACATCCGACTAGTTGAATACCGGGCTGCTACCCGCTTCTCCTCCGATACACGATTCGCAGTCATTTATAAAACTTCCACTAGTATCACAAGATGGCCGGCCGTTGGTGGCCGAGCGGTTCTAGGCGCTTCAGTCTGGAACCGAACGACCGCTATAGCCGCAGGTTCGAATCCTGCCTCAGGCATGGATGTGTCTGATGTCCTTAGGTTAGTTAGGTGTAAGTAGTTCTAAGTTCTAGGGGACTGATGACCTGAGATGTTAAGTCCCATAGTGCTCAGAGCCATTTGAACCATTTTTTATCACAAGATGCAGACAGCTAGGATACACAAATTCCGTCCCAAGGGGAAAGGGGTTGCGACAGGACAGGCATTCGGCCACCCTCTAGCACTAAAATAGCCAAATCAGTTAATTAACGTATCGACCTTGTGAAGACATGGGACAAAGTCAAGGACAAGGGAGGAAAACAGACTGCTTAAGAGCTTACATACATGCTGGTCAGTCATATAAGTATTTTTCCTTCTTAACGTATGGCGTAGCTACACTATGTGTTCAAAAGTATTCAGACACCCCCAAAAACATACGTTTTTCATATCAGGTGCATTGTGCTGCCACCTACTGCCACGTATGCCATACCAGCGACCTCAGTAGTCAGTATATTTGAGATGAAATCACCCTACTGCGATCGCTCGGAGATCTGCCGCCAGACGTCGTATTTAAAACAGTGCATCAGGCTTGTCCACCACGCTCTTTGGCTCAGCAGTGTAGAGTCACATCGGCCATAACATCTGCAGCTCGTGAGCAATATCAGTACGCATGCACCGGGCACCGATAACGTTTACAGTAAACCAATTAAACCTTTCCAGAATGAGATTTTCACTCTGCAGCGGAGTGTGCGCTGATATGAAACTTCCTGGCAGATTAAAACTGTGTGCCCGACCGAGACTCGAACTCGGAACCTTTGCCTTTCGCGGACAAGTGCTCTACCATCTAAGCTACCGAAGCACGACTCACACCCGGTCCTCACAGCTTTACTTCTGCCAGTATCTCGTCTCCCACCTCCCAAACTTTACAGAAGCTCTCCTGCGAACCTTGCAGAACTAGCACTCCTGAAAGAAAGGATATTGCGGAGACATGGCTTAGCCACAGCCTGGGGGATGTTTCCAGAATGAGATTTTCACTCTGCAGCGGAGTGTGCGCTGATATGAAACTTCCTGGCAGATTAAAACTGTGTGCCCGACCGAGACTCGAACTCGGAACCTTTGCCTTTCGCGGACAAGTGCTCTACCATCTAAGCTACCGAAGCACGACTCACACCCGGTCCTCACAGCTTTACTTCTGCCAGTATCTCGTGTCCCACCTCCCAAACTTTACAGAAGCTCTCCTGCGAACCTTGCAGAACTAGCACTCCTGAAAGAAAGGATATTGCGGAGACATGGCTTAGCCACACAGCCTGGGGGATGTTTCCAGAATGAGATTTTCACTCTGCAGCGGAGTGTGCGCTGATATGAAACTTCCTGGCAGATTAAAACTGTGTGCCCGACCGAGACTCGAACTCGGAACCTTTGCCTTTTGCGGACAAGTGCTCTAGCATCTAAGCTACCGAAGCACGGTCGGGCACACAGTTTTAATCTGCCAGGAAGTTTCATATCAGCGCACACTCCGCTGCAGAGTGAAAATCTCATTCTGGAAACATCCCCCAGGCTGTGGCTAAGCCATGTCTCCGCAATATCCTTTCTTTCAGGAGTGCTAGTTCTGCAAGGTTCGCAGGAGAGCTTCTGTAAAGTTTGGGAGGTGGGAGACGAGATACTGGCAGAAGTAAAGCTGTGAGGACCGGGTGTGAGTCGTGCTTCGATAGCTTAGATGGTAGAGCACTTGTCCGCGAAAGGCAAAGGTTCCGAGTTCGAGTCTCGGTCGGGCACACAGTTTTAATCTGCCAGGAAGTTTCAATTAAACCTTTCTTTGGTCTTGACATGGCTACTCTCTGTCTAGTAAACTGTTCTGCGAGATTATATCCCTATTACACGAAAACTAGCTTCACATTGCTCTGGGAGAACAAACGTGCTAGCGACTTATTATTGTTAGACTGCTGACTATACTACGCAGTCGTGTCCCAGTTGTCATAAGGCAGCAGACAGTACCCTATCGTCAGTTTCCAGTTTGAGGTGTCGCCAGTGCCGGTGACTATCTTTCGTCGCCGGGGACGGTCATTTTAGAGGAGTGGCAAATGTCATCAAAGTGCATTAACAAAGAAAGAACTGGAGTATCCAGGTTAATATTAGCAAAACATAAGAAAGGTGTTTCGCGGTTTCGGTCGAGCTGCTTGGACGAATCGCCCTCATCAAATCCCTCCAGGCATATGGGCGCTTGCGCCCTATGGAGAATTGTTGAAGCAGGCGACAATAAGGTCAGTCTTGTTTGTCAGTATTACTGTTACTCTTCCAGGGGTTTTACAAATAACAAGCAGGATTACTGTCTGAGTTTGTCAAACTTGACTTCACTATTCTCTTAATATTGTGGATATATTCACGTTCATTGAATGATCAAACTTTTCCTGACTTCTTGGAACTATTTCGTCCTCGCTTTGAGCAAAAAGACACATTTATCAAAAATCTGTTTATTTCTATAGCATGTGGCGCATCTGTAGATTTCTTGGTTTTCTTGTTCACAAACTTCTCAGTTTTGCGTTTAGTATTCATTTTCTACTTCCCTGATAGGGATATGAGCTGTTACTTAGTTTATTACATACTGCATTTTATATTGCTGGAATAACCACCTGCCTTGACTAACCAGCTTACTACGTGCATCTGGCCAGACAAAATAATTGACGGCATGCAACCAATTCTTGTAGAGAGAGGCCCATTTCAAGTAACTGATGTTAACTTTCCTGCTGATTAGAGAGGTAGAAGACTTACTCTTACAAACTACAAAAGAAAATAGTCTATCGCTGAAGAAATCTGCACAGAGCGGCTCATTTATTCTTTTCAAAAAATTCACTTTTTTGTTTTTGTTGCAAACGTTTTAGTGCAGAAACTGTCTCTCCTGCAAGTGCGTCAAGGTTTTCAGACTGGAAAAATATGTTCGGATTCTTAGCCCCAACACGAAAAATCTTCAAACCATATCGAAGCACACCAAACCAATTGTGGCGAGCATAAAATTTGCGTTTGCGTCTAGGCAAAATGCTTGATGAAGAAAATTAGGGTCTCATTCAGGCTTAGACTGAACATTGGTAAGAGGTATTAAAGAGGTTACTTTGCGTCACGCAGTTCCTGGGGCGTTTAGAGGAACAACACATATTCTCTTTAAAGAAAAGAAAAGAACGCTATTTCTTGAAACTAAATAAGCACATCGCTACATTTTATACTGTGTTGAAAGATCATTTACGAGGAGCACGTTCTCATGAAACCAATACTCACTACTTCAATAAAGTAGTACAAAATGAATTCATTACTCCATCATCAGATCGTATACAGGGTCACATTTTAAATTACCTTAAAGAAGCAGCATACTACTCAGTTACCTAAGGCTGTACTCCTGACTTGAGTTACGCAGAACAGATGTCAATCATAATTCGTTTTGTTTAGGCAGAGCCTGGTAAACAAATGATTATCAAATAACATTCCCTGGGCTTTATTCCAGTTACAGACACTACTGGTGAATGTCTAACCGATGTTCTGCTAAACGAGATGGTAAGATGGCAGATTCCACTGAAAAATATGCGAGGCCAAGGATATGATAACGGTCCCAATATGAAAGGGAAAAATATAGGAGTTCAAAAAAGGATTAAAGACCTTAACTTCCGAGCATTTTTTGTTCCTTGTGTGGCTCATTCGTTAAGCCTAGTCGTCAATGATGCAGCGCTGTCATGTCCTATTGCTGACAACTGTTTCAGTACTGTTCAAGAATTTTACAATTTCTTTTTTGCATCTTTCTATCGACGGGGTATTTTGAAGAAGCATGTGTCTAATCTGACTGTACAACATCTCAGCGGTAACCGTTGGGAAAGCCGAGTATATGCCTTGCAGCCTCTTAAATACTACATTCAACAAGTGTATGATACTGTTTATAAAGCTAGCAAAGATTCTAAACTAGGTGTTTTTGAAGCAAATAGCGCCACTGGTAAGGCAAGAAAGCTGTTGGAACTCAGATTTCTTTGTTGTACACTGGTCTGGTATGAAATTATGTTTAAGATCGATCAGGTCAGCAAAGCTTTCCAACTGTTAATCTACAGAATGCTGTCGACATAGTTGAAAGTGTTGGCAGTTTTTTGGAGATGATGAAATCAGAAGAGGATTTTAATAGCGTGATACAGGATGCGAAAGAGCTTGCTGACAAACTTGTATCTCATCCAGCCTTTGAAAAAGAAAAGAAAATTCGTCCCAGAAGAGTGAAAAAGCAATTTATCTGTCAGTCTTTCGACGAACCTTTTGATGAAAGTGAAGCAAAACGCTCCTATAAGGTAAACTTTTTCTATCTTGTAGTCGATACAGCTATCCCATCAGTAAAAGTTAGATTTGAACTTATGAATAGTCGTAATAAGAGCGTCAACTTTCTGTAAGATATTCACAATCCGCAGACATGGGGTGGTGGAAAACTAAAAGCTGCATGCTTGGCTCTTGATGATGTGATAAGTGATGGTGATAAATGTGAAATCAATGCGAAGGAACCATGAGGGTTGGAACTTAAATAGTGGCAAATATTTATTCACAACCGATACAAAAGAGTTACATCTTTGCACCTGTTACTGTCCTTCAAAGTAGTCGCCAGCGTTGTGTAGAACCCGTTGCCAGCAGTGTGGAAGGCGTAGTATACCGTTAGCAGAGCCTGTTCTGTTGATGGTGCGAATGGAGCGGTCTACTGCCTGTCGAATCTCTGGAACAGTTCTAAAGCGAATGCCACAAAGTGGTTCCTTCATCTTCGGAATCAAATCAAAGTCACAAGGACTTATGTCCGGGGAGTATGGTGGATGGTACAGTACGTCCCAGTCCCATCGACCGAACAGAGCAGCCACGGCTTGCGCTGTATGCGCCCGCGCGTTGCCGTGCAAAATGATGGATGGGTTGCGCAGAAAGTGTCGCCGATTCTTTCGCAAAGCTGGTCGCAGGTAATGCTCCAAAAACGAACAGTAATACCGTGCATTGACGGTCTGCTGTGGAGGGCCTTAATGCGTTAGGATAACACCATCACAAAAAAAAAAATGGTTCAAATGGCTCTGAGCACGATGGGACTTAACATCTGAGGTCATCAGTCCCCTAGAACTTAGAACTACTTAAACCTAACTAACCTAAGGACATCACACACATCCATGCCCGAGGCAGGATTCGAACCTTCGACAGTAGCGGTCGCGCGGTTCCAGACTGAAGCGCGTAGAACCACTCGTAACAACATCACAGTCGTACACGAGAATCATCACAACTTTAGACCACTCCATTCGCACCATCAACAGAAGAGGCTCTGCTAAGGGTATACTACGCCTTCCACATCGCTGGCAACGGGTTCTACACAACGCTGGTGACTACTTTGAAGGGCAGTAACAGGTGCAAACATGTAACTCTTTTGTATCGGTTGTGAATAAATACACTCCTGGAAATTGAAATAAGAACACCGTGAATTCATTGTCCCAGGAAGGGGAAACTTTATTGACACATTCCTGGGGTCAGATACATCACATGATCACACTGACAGAACCACAGGCACATAGACACAGGCAACAGAGCATGCACAATGTCGGCACTAGTACAGTGTATATCCACCTTTCGCAGCAATGCAGGCTGCTATTCTCCCATGGAGACGATCGTAGAGATGCTGGATGTAGTCCTGTGGAACGGCTTGCCATGCCATTTCCACCTGGTGCCTCAGTTGGACCAGCGTTCGTGCTGGACGTGCAGACCGCGTGAGACGACGCTTCATCCAGTCCCAAACATGCTCAATGGGGGACAGATCCAGAGATCTTGCTGGCCAGGGTAGTTGACTTACACCTTCTAGAGCACGTTGGGTGGCACGGGATACATGCGGACGTGCATTGTCCTGTTGGAACAGCAAGTTCCCTTGCCGGTCTATGAATGGTAGAACGATGGGTTCGATGACGGTTTGGATGTACCGTGCACTATTCAGTGTCCCCTCGACGATCACCAGTGGTGTACGGCCAGTGTAGGAGATCGCTCCCCACACCATGATGCCAGGTGTTGGCCCTGTGTGCCTCAGTCGTATGCAGTCCTGATTGTGGCGCTCACCTGCACGGCGCCAAACACGCATACGACCATCATTGGCACCAAGGCAGAAGCGACTCTCATCGCTGAAGACGACACGTCTCCATTCGTCCCTCCATTCACGCCTGTCGCGACACCACTGGAGGCGGGCTGCACGATGTTGGGGCGTGAGCGGAAGACGGCCTAACGGTGTGCGGGACCGTAGCCCAGCTTCATGGAGACGGTTGCGAATGGTCCTCGCCGATACCCCAGGAGCAACAGTGTCCCTAATTTGCTGGGAAGTGGCGGTGCGGTCCCCTACGGCACTGCGTAGGATCCTACGGTCTTGGCGTGCATCCGTGCGTCGCTGCGGTCCGGTCTCAGGTCGACGGACACGTGCACCTTCCGCCGACCACTGGCGACAACATCGATGTACTGTGGAGACCTCACGCCCCACGTGTTGAGCAATTCGGCGGTACGTCCACCCGGCCTCCCGCATGCCCACTATACGCCCTCGCTCAAAGTCCGTCAGCTGCACATACGGTTCACGTCCACGCTGTCGCGGCATGCTACCAGTGTTAAAGACTGCGATGGAGCTCCGTATGCCACGGCAAACTGGCTGACACTGACGGCGGCGGTGCACAAATGCTGCGCAGCTAGCGCCATTCGACGGCCAACACCGCGGTTCCTGGTGTGTCCGCTGTGCCGTGCGTGTGATCATTGCTTGTACAGCCCTCTCGCAGTGTCCGGAGCAAGTATGGTGGGTCTGACACACCGGTGTCAATGTGTTCTTTTTTCCATTTCCAGGAGTGTAGTTGCCGCTATTTAAGTTCGAACCCTCGTATATGATGAAATTTTGGTGTCACCACTCATTCTTCCTGCTGGAAGTTTTCCACAAAGCTCATTATCTTACGTAACAAAAAATAATTTCATTGACATTTTACAAATCATCCTGTCTTTACCGTTATCCGTAGCAAGTGGTGAGATAAGTTTTTCCAAATCAAAGTTGATAAAGACATATCTGGGGTCGACACTCTCAAGAAAGATTGTGTGGACTGTCAGGCTTAGCCACTGAAAGCGATACATTAAAGTCAGTAGATTCAGATCCTATTTTGAAAGATTTTACTAAGTTGAAGGCAAGAAAAGTTTCAGTATTATGTTTCTGTCTAAGGAAAAATTATTATTGTATGTACGGAACAACTGTAGGATTTATACATGACTTTATTAATAGAATACGTCTCTCTCAGTAAGTTCTACCATGTTTATCAATTTGCAACTATTAACTAAAATTTAATTACTTGCGTTCGAGTTTTCTTTAAACGTGACATACAAGTTACGTAGTACATATTTTAAATGAAAAAAAAAACTGAATTTCACAATCAATAGATTTGGATTTATTTCTAAAGATCTTACCAAGAGGAGCCCGAGGAAAGGCAAGTACTGTGTGTGTGTGTGGGAGGGGGGGGGGGGGGGAGGAGGCCAAGGGTAAGGTGACTCTTGTGTGGGAAAATGTTCGCGAACCAAATGATTTCATGCAGCTCTCTCTGTTGCTCTATCCTGTGCAATCCTTTTCATCTCCGAATAACTACTGCGACCCATATCCTACTGAAGCTGCTTACTTTGTTCATCTCTTGGTGTCCCTTCTTTATTCCCCATACTTCGCTCCAGTGCCTCACTGATGATTCCTGTGTGCCTCAGAATATATTGCCTGTCAAACGATCCCTTCATTTAGTCAAGTCATGCCATAAATTTCTTTTCTCTCAGTTTCTGTTCAGTACTTAATCATTACTAACGCAATCTACACATCTAATCTTCAGATTACTCTTTAGCATCAGATTTCAAAAGATTTAATTCTTTTCTTGTCTGAACTGTTTATTTTCCATGGATCTGAGCACTATGGGACTTAACTTCTAAGGTCATCAGTCCCCTAGAACTTAGAACTACTTAAACCTAAGGACATCACACACATCCATGCCCGAGGCAGGATTCGAACCTGCGACCGTAGCAGTCGCGCGGTTCCAGACTGTAGCGCCTAGAACCACTCGGCCACCCCGGCCAGCTATTGTCCATGTTTCACCTCTGTAAAAGGCTATCCACCAAATAAACACTTAAAAACAAATTACTAACATTTAAATGTATATTCGAAGTTAACAAATCCATCATTCTCAGAAACTCTTTTCGTGCTGCTGACAGTCTGAATTTTACATCCTTTCTGCCTCGGCCTCCATTAGTTATTCTTCCGTCCTCTTACAAAACTCATTTATTACTTTCAGTGTTTCATTTCCCAATCTCTCTCACATCGTCTCATTTAATTCGACTATATTCCATTACCCTTGATGTTCATTTCATAATCTCTTTTCAAGATACTATCCATTTCGTTCAACTGATCCTCCACGTCCTTTGCTGTCTCTAACAAAAGTATAATGCCAATGGAAAATCTTTAAGTTTTTATTTCTTCTCTCTGAACATTAATTATCTTTCCAAATTTCTACTTGTTTCCTTTACTGTTTGTTCACTGTACAGACTGGACATCATCGGGGTACGGTATAACCCTACCTCACTCCCTCCTCCTTTTGATGTCCTTCACCTCTTATAACTGCAGTCTGCTTTGTGTACAAAGTTATACATGGCCCATGGCCTCTTGTTCCCTGCTTTTTATCCCTGCTTTCTTCAAAATTTCAAGAAGTTTAGTCCAGTCACCATTGTCGAAAGCTTTCTCCAAATTTACGAAGTTTGTTCAAAAAATTCCCGACCATTTGTAATTTCGCGCCAATGGTATGTTGGAGTGAAATGAGATTGGTATCAGCACACACGTCTGTGTTTAATGTATAACTGCCGTATGTTTCATTGTTGAGTGTCTGTTAGTGAGTAGAACGTCGTGTCGCACAGTTTGTGAATTTCGAGATGGTAGAACTAGAGGAGCAACGCGTCTACAGTAAATTTTGGGTGAAACTCAAGAAAATCTTCACAGAGATACACTAAATGATGCAGGAAGCTGACGATGATGAGTGCTTACGCCGTATCGGTGTTAAGAATGATTCACACGGTTGAAAAATAGCCTCGTTCAGGACGCCCTTCGACGTCTAACGACGACGCTCATTTCAGGAACGCCGACGAAATGATACCTGCCAATCGAAGACCGACTCTCCGAGAGACTGCAGAAGAATGTAACATTTCAGTTGGATCATGTCATGAAATCCTGTCACAGCATCTTGCAATGCATCGTCTTGCTGCAAAGTTCGTCCCACTGCTCATGAGTCAATACCAGAAAGACCTACACGGCGCAATGTGTGAAGAGCTTTTGGATTGCGCAAATGAGAACGAGATGTTCCTTAAGAGAATCATTACTGGTGATGAGACGTGGATCTACGATTATGATGTTGAGACCAAGGTTCAATCTTCACAACTGGTCGGGAAAGGTTCCCAAAGACCAAAAAAGCTCGTCAGGTCAGGTCAAATGTCAAAGTCATGCTGACAGTTTTCTTTGACTTTGAAGGATTAGTTCATCATGAATTCGTGCCCGTGGGACAAACTGTTAATCAATGGTACTATTGGGACCGTATTGTGACCTCTACGAGTAAAAGTGAGAAGGAAATGGCGTGAACTGTGCCAAGACAATTCGTGGATCTTGCATCACGATAACAAACCCGCCCAATTATCCCTGTTGGTGGGTGACTATTGCACAAAATATGAAATCACCGTGCTGCCTCATCCTCTTTACTCTCCAGATCTGGCCCCTGCGGACGTTTTGTTTTTATTTCCAGAGTTGAAAACCCCGTTGAAGGGACGAAGATTTGCAACGATGGACGAGACAAAAGAAAATTCGTAGACGGCGCTTCGCGCGATCCAGCAAGAGGCGTACCAAAACTGCTTCCGGAAGTGGAAACGGCGTTTGGAGCGGTGTATCAATTGTGGAGGTCATTATTTCGAAGGAGGCCATTCACAATAAATAGAAGGTAAGCGTAGAAAAATTTTGTGGACAAAATTCCCGAATTTTTTAAGCAGACCTCGTATGTAGGTTTGCTTTTCTCCGACCTGAAATCTACAAAGGCATGTTTGCCTTTCTTCAACCTGTCATCTAAGATTGTATGGTCGGTATTGCCTCGTGAGTTCCTACTTGTCTGCAGAAACGAAACTGATCTTCCTCGAGACTGGTTTCTGCCAGTTTTTTCCATTCTTCTATAAATAATTTGCGTTATTATAGTGCAACCATGACTTATTACACTGATAATTCGGTAACACTCATAGCTCTCAGCACCTGCTTTCTTCTTGAACTCTGACGGCATTTTTCCTGTCTCATTTATCTTGCACGCCAGGTGGAATAGATTTGTCGGGGTGGTTCTCGCAATGATCTCAACAATTTTGAGGAAATGTCGTATACTCCAGGTTTAGTAACGCATTACCCAGGCGTAGGAGTAGCACGAATCGGTGTCAGAGAAAACGGCGAGTGGCCGAAAAGACCGAGTGGTCGACAGCAAAAAGTGTATACAAATCCGCAAGGACAAATCGAAGAGAAATTCAAAACGTGAAATTCAAGAATCGTCAACAGTGTGCATACAAAGAGAAAATATCAAACCGAGACAAAACTAAAAGCAAGTGAGTAACTCTGTGCGAAAGTAACATCGGCGATCGGAACTTGTGGTGCGGACGCAAAACCAAACGATTTTGCATGGCCAACGCTGGAGCGTCCATGACGATCTATATGTCTGAATGCTGCGTGGATACTACATTGCCCTCCACCTCCACACCCCCCCTTTAATAGCTGCATAGGGTCGCAAAAGACCAGATCTATGTTTTACACACCAGGGCAAAGGGAGCGTTATAGTGGTATCCCTGTCAGTGGCTCTAGCAGCTTCCGAAATTCTGGAGTTTATATCCTTGTGGCTAATGTTGAATTTGCTGATTGGTCCACATGTTGTATCTGCTGCTTAGGTGTTGCGACTGTTGCCAATTGCAATAGTGGAGGAAGTGACTTCACTACCATTGGTTGCTATTCCTCCATCAGTTAGATCATCAGCTGCTGGTGGTAATGATGGCTAACATGCAGGTTGTAACAGGTGTTACTGTGGCCAGGGATGTGAACCTAGGAGTACCGGCAGTTTGTGAGGAAAGGTTTAAAAGGCTGGTTGCTGAGAGTGGAAGAGCTCAGGTTCCCTGTGTTGGCTCTAGCTTTACTTATAATAACCTGATGATCTGCATTTGTATACAGTGCTTATCAAAATTAGTAGCGAAGACTAATATGGATAAAACAAACAAAGTGTATGGAGCAGATGGAGGGGGGCTGCCAGGTGATAAATCACTCACGTGGAAAAATAGTCTCGAACCAGCCCTGTGTCCAACTGCTAACTCTGCAAACAGCTCCTCTAACTGCGTAGTTGGGTAAATGCTGATCTCACTTTGTGTGTTAATTCTAGCCTTAAAATCAGCACAAATTCTAATGAATCCATTTTATTTGTTTACAGCGATGAAGGGTGTCACCCACTGACTATCCGTGACAGACGTAAATACTTCCAATTCCTGTAACCTAATTCAGTCTTAGCCGCTTCCCGCATTGCGAACGGGACTGTCTGTACACGACACAATTTTGGCATAGCGGTCTGCTTGTGTGAAATCTGGGCTTCATACTCTTTGGCCCTACCGCCTATGGAATTACTGCCTTCGGAATTACTGCTAGTAATTCTGTAATAATGATTCTAAATCTTGGTATTATACCAGTTTCACCTCATCCAGTATCTGGAAACCAAATCTGGTAAATGCGTCTGAAGCATAATCGTTTACAGACGATGGTGTACTCACGATCATCAAGGTAATCAACCAGTCCAAGTTCTTGTGTTTTGCCCACTCAGCAATTTTCCTTCTCTAGAGAATCTTTTACCATCTAAATCAAGGAACCTACCCCCATGGTGGCTGCAGACAGAGGGTGCACAAACGCTCATAGGTTTCCTGGTTAATTAAGAAATTACTGCGCCTATATCAACCTGAAATTTGATGGTAATACTGGTGATATTCACTCAATCAGCAGTTTCTTAGGCACTTGGCCAGGTTCTGTGGACACTGGAAGACCGATGCTTTGTCACATTCTGCCACGCATAGTGTACTGGCGAACACCGGCGCGTCAGTCGCCGTATTGTTTACGTTTCGGATCGACTCCGCATTCTGTTTGAGCTCCTCATACGTTGCCCTTGCTGTTGTTGCGGTTGCATCCGTTCCCGCTGTTGTTGTTGTTGTAGCCGCTTCCATAACTGCTGCTATTCCTGATGCTATCAAAGCCTCAGAAACTTCTGATCCATCGACACAAGCTTATATGCAGACGAGAGTCAGCTTCGTCTCCACTTTAGTAACTTGCTAAGCACGTGTGGAATTAACAACTGATTCCTTCCGCTAATTTCCTACGATGTTATAAGTACAACTACTCTCCATATTGCCCAATGGTCTCTGTCCGTCAGACAGGTCTGCCTGGTCTTGGTTCAGCTGGTTCTGGTGACGGTGAGTGGCTGAAAGGATCAAATAGCAAGCAGCAAAAACTGTTCGCAGAGCGGAAAGGACGAACAGAAAAAAATCCAAGACATGAAAGACAAGAATCGTCAGCAGTGTATAAACAAAGCTGCAATAACAAATCAAGATCAAGCGAGTAACTGTGTGTGAAAGTAACGTCGGCGATCAAAAAGTTTTGTAATCATCAACAAAACTGGATGCGGAGAGAACCCAGCACTTTACTCCTAGATTTTACTGCCAGAGAATCTTGTCACTGACGTTAAGTTCACGTTGCTTACGATGTGGACGTGAAACATGGGTCAAAGCTTGTTCGTCCATCGCGATCCCTAGGCTCAATCCGGCGAGGATACCAAACCAGGGACCTTGTTTCGACTTAGATCATTTTAGTGTAAGATCAGTGTCCAGTGGGAAACTCAGCTAGGCAAGTACTAAAGATATTAAAAAAGTTCAAGATACAAAAGTAAAGTGAAAAATAATGTTAGTATATTTCATCAAAATATTGGGGGACTGAAGAATAAAATTGATGAGTTTCTGCTTTGCTTAGAAGATATAGAAACTGAGAATGTAATAGATGTACTATGCCTGTCTGAGCATCAAATTGTCACTGATATCCTAAAGGTTAGCATCAATGGGTACAAATTAGCTGCACATGTTAAGTAGAGGTAATATGATGAGAGGAGGAGTTGCCATATATGTCAAAAGCTTCCACAGTGTAAAAAATTTAGAAACTAAAAAATTTTGTGTAGAGCAACATATGGAAGCATGTGCCACTGAACTAAAACTAAATGATGGCACTTTCGTAATTGTAACAGTGTATAGATCCCCCTCAGGGAATTGCCAGCTATTTCTAGAAAACTTGGATGCTTTGTTGTGCTATCTGTCAGACAGGGGGAAGCAAATTATCATTTGTGGGGATTTCAGTGTTGATTCCCTGAAAGAGTGTAATAGGAAGAATGACCTAGTAGTATTACTCAGTTCTTTCAATTTGAGCTCCGTCATTGATTTTCCTACTCGGATAACAAAGAACAGCAGGACATTGATAGATAACTTTTTTATAGACCAAGATAAGTTTAAGGACATAAATGCTTACCCTGTTGAGAATGGTCTTTCAGATCATGGTGCACAGCTAGTTACAGTACATGACGTAGCTCCATGCAGTATATCAAATCAGAATTTCAAAGCAGTGCGTTCAATTAACAATATAAATATTGCAAACTTTAGGGAAAGCCTACAGCAGCTAGACTGGGATGAAGTGTATAAGGAACCCGATGCAAACTTGAAATATAACTTATTTCACGATACATTTTTAAGGGTATTTGAAAATTGTTTTCCCAAGAAAATAGTTAAACATAATTCCAAAAAAACATATAAAAAACCTTGGCTAACTAAAGGAATAAGAATATCTTGCAACCATAAAAGAGAACTGTATCTAACAGCAAGAGGGAGTACTGACCCCGAAATTGTTCAATATTATAAAAACTATTGTGCGGTACTGAGAAAAGTTATTAAAAAGTCCAGAAGCATGTGTATCATGTCTGAGATCAGTAACTCCGATAATAAAATTAAAGCAATTTGGAATATTATTGAAAGGGAAACAGGGCAACCAAGAGCACAGGAAGACTTTAGTGCCATAAAACTGAATGACAAGTGTATTAACAAACAATCAGAAATTGAAAATATTTTCAATAATCATTTTGTAAATGTTGTGGAGAAAATAGGATCTAGATCTTCACTAGAAGAGGCAAGGCTGCTAATAGAAGAGGCTATACCTGTGCAGTTTGAAACAATTGTATTTCCACCAACCTCTCCCTCTGAAATCAGTAAAATAATAAACTCACTGAAAAGTAAGTCCGCCCCCGGTAGCTGAGTGGTCAGCGCAACAGACTGTCAATCCTAAGGGCTCGGGTTCGATTCCCGGCTGAGTCGGAGATTTTCTCCATTCAGGGACTGGGTGTTGTGTTGTCCTAATCATCATCATTTCATCCCCATCGACGCGCAAGTCGCCGAAGTGGCGTCAAATCGAAAGACTTGCACCAGGCGAGTGGTCTACTCGACGGCAGGCCCTCGTCACACGACATTTCATTTTTTCACTGAAAAGTAAAAGCTCTTACGGAATTGATGGCATTTCCAGCAAGGTACTTAAAGCTTGTTCCCCACAGATAAGTAGGATTCTCAGCCACGTATGTAATAGCCCTTTGCAGCAGGGTGTTCTCCCCGATAGACTGAAATATGCCATTGTAAAACCATTGCATAAAAAGGGGGATACATCGGATGTCAACAACTACCGCCCAATCTCTCTTCTGACAGCTCTATCAAAAATTTTTGAGAAAGTAATGTATTCAAGAGTAGCCTCCCATATTTGTAAAAATAAAGTAGTAACAAAATGTCAGTTTGGTTTTCAGAAAGGCTTTTCTACTGAAAATGCTATATACGCTTTCACTGATCAAATATTAAATACTCTGAATAACCGGACATCACCCATTGGTATTTTTTGTGATCTCTCAAAGGCCTTTGATTGCGTAAATCATGGAATTCTTTTAGATAAGCTACATCATTATGGTTTGAGGGGGGCCATGCAGAAATGGTTTAATTCGTACTTAACTGGAAGAATGCAGAAAGTTGAAATAAGTGGTTCATGTAATGTTAAAACAACAGCTGATTCCTCAAACTGGGGGGCTATCAAGTACGGGGTCCCTCAGGGTTCGGTCTTAGGTCCTTTACTGTTCTTGATATACATTAATGACTTACCATTCCACATTGATGAAGATGCAAAGTTAGTTCTTTTTGCTGATGATACAAGTATAGTAATAACACCCAAAAATCAAGAACTAAGTGATTTAATCGTAAATGATGTTTTTCACAAAATTATTAAGTGGTTCTCAGCAAACAGATTCTCTTTAAATTTTGATAAAACACAGTATATACAGTTCCGTACAGTAAATGGTACAACTCCAGTAATAAATATAGATTTTGAACAGAATTCTGTAGCTAAGGTAGAATTTTCAAAATTTTTAGGTGTGTCCATTGATGAGAGGCTAAACTGGAAGCAACACATTGATGGTCTGCTGAAACGTCTGAGTTCAGCTACGTATGCTATTAGGGTTATTGCAAATTTTGGTGATACGAATCTCAGTAAATTAGCTTACTATGCCTACTTTCATTCACTGCTTTCGTATGGCATCATATTCTGAGGTAATTCATCGTTGAGTAGAAAAGTATTCATTGCTCAAAAACGTGTAATCATAATAATTGCTGGAGCCCACCCACGGTCATCCTGCAGACATCTATTTAAGGATCTAGGGATCCTCACAGTAACCTCACAGTATATATATTCACTTATGAAATTTGTTGTTAATAATCCAACCCAGTTCAAAAGTAATAGCAGTGTGCATAGCTATAACACCAGGAGAAAGGATGATCTTCATTATGCAGGGTTAAATCTGACTTTGGCACAGAAAGGGGTAAATTATGCTGCCACAAAAGTCTTTGGTCACCTACCAAACAGCATCAAAAGCCTGACAGATAGCCAACCAACATTTAAAAATAAATTAAAATAATTTCTAGATGACAACTCCTTCTACTCATTGGCTGAATTTTTAGATATAAATTAAGGAAAAAAACCAACTTAAACATTAGTGTCATGCAATATTTTGTGTAATGTAATATCTTGTACAGACGTCTTTTATTAACCTGCACGTTCCACATCATTACGAAGTGTCGTATTCATGATCTATGGAACAAGTATTAATGTAATCTAATCTCTAATCAGCTCTCTGCCAAATTTTTCTTGCAGTATCATATCTCCTATGTCATCTTCATCTAGTTCCTCTCCTCTTTGTATGAGTTTGTCTTCAAGTTCATTTCACATGCACAGCCGCTATATGTATTTCTTCCACCTTTCAGCTTTTCCTTCTTCGCTTAGTGCTGGCTTTCCATCTGGGATTTCGGTTTTGATACAGTTGCTTCTGTTTTCTCCAAAGGCCTCTTTAATATTTCTATAGATAATATCTACCTTTCTCATATTATATATGCTTCTGCAGCCTTGCATTTGTCCTCTGGCCTTTTCTGATTAGACATTTAGCGCTTTCTTCCAGTTTCATTTTTTTAACTTCTGTATTCCCTTTGGGGTACTTCATTTGTTGCATTTCTATATTTTACCCTTTTGCCAATGAACTTCAATATCTCCTGTGTTATCCAGGGATTTGTGCTAGGCCTTGTCTTTTACCGATTTGTTCCTTTCCTACCTTCCCTATTTCATCTCTCAAAGCTACCCATTCGTTTTCTGCTGTATTCCATTCCTCTGTTTCAGTAAAATGTTGCCCAATGCTCCCTCTGAATCTGTTAATAATCTCTGGTTCATTGAACTTAATAAGGTCTCATTTTTTTTTAAAATTTCCTATCTTTCTGCAATTCCTTGATTTTTGAATTACAGTTCATACCCAATAAATTAAGTCAGAAACCACATGTGCCCCTGGCAATCTCTTAAAGTTAAATATCTGTTTTCGAATTCTCTGTCTTTCTATAACATAATCTGTCTGAAACCTTTCAGTCTCCAGCTGTCTGACAGGTATAGTCTTCTTATACGATTTGTAAACGAAGTGTTAGCAATGGTTAAAAAAAAATTCTGCCAGGCAAGATCCTCTTTCAGTCCTTTCCCCCAGTCCATACTCTTATATTTTCTTCCTTATTTTGTTTTCCTACTATCAAATTCCAGTCCTCCATCACAATTAAATTTTCCTATGTTAGTATTTAAAGCAAATTGTCATTTCCCTTAACTACCTGAATAATTTCTTCCATCTCATCATATGTTATTTCAATATCTTCATCGTCTGCAGAGCCTGTTGGCATATAAACCTGTACTACTATGGTATGTGTTGGCTTCCTGCTATCTTGGTTAGAATAATGTGTTCACTACGCTGATCATTGAAGCTTACTAGCACTCCTATTTTCGTATTCATTATTAGACCTACTTCTGCTTTACATTTATTTGATTTTGCACAGGGTGTCCCACTCGAAAGAAGCCCCACAAACATGTGTAGAAATTCAACTGAAACTACATCAAGTAATTTGTGACTGAACCGTGATTTATTTTCGCAGAATATTCTTAATAATTTATTTTATTTACTATCGATTCATCAAGAACATTAACACATTTAATCACACTATGTAAGCGTGTAAGTAGTTGCCAGGGAGTAACTGATGAAATCATAACCAAATTGATTTTAACAAATGGGAATTTTATTCACTTTACTAGTGCCTAAAAGCTTTTTTTTTAAAGAAACAGATTGAAAATTATAATCAGAAAGCACCCTCTAAATATCAAGTTACAATTTATTCAGAGATAGAAAGAAACAAATTTTGACTGCATGAGCTTTCAGCCAGAGAACTTGAGCTCCCTTTTGACACGGTCATAGTTACAACTGCTCACAACAGCCTCTGAAAGACTACACTGGTGTAAATCTGCAACACACCAGATTACTTTAAACTAAAAGTTTTAACAATTTACACAAGCACACAAACTATGCACCCCTGTAGGAGGTGACAGACAGACAGACACTAACTACCTAAGAAATGCGGACGAGAGACAGACGAGCAAGTGGGAACGAGAGACTGACCAAGAAAACAAGTAGAATTTAACAACAGTAAATCACACAACGTATCACCAATCACGTAACTTCTAATAAACTGCGATTTCTCGAGAAGCCTGGCGCAGCACCCTCAAATCGCTCTCCCGAACCGTTCGCTGCCAGCCGCTTCAACGGACGCAGGAAGGCAGGCTGATCTCCCGTCTTTCCTGGTCCGCAACAACCAACCGACTGCCTACTGCTCCGTCCGCGACTGCTGCTCCATCGCGACTGCACTGCTGGTGCGTCTACCACTCACTTCCAGACACACGATGGCAGAAATACTGGTTGACCCAACCATGCAGAGGAAACACGCCCACTGGCAAAACGACATCCCTGCACCCGGGAAGGACCGAGCCAAGCTCCACAAGATGGAACTGAAGGGGCCCAGAAGCACTTGGAGAACCAGTTACACCACAGCGTCGCAGCTCGCACTAGCCAGACTGATGTCGTGGGTTGACTCCTGTTGCTCTCGTGTCGACCACGAAGTCACTACCCCTCGCTATACGGCGCGGCCCACTGGACTCACGTAGCGACCTCACATGCGCCGACGCTCAAGACGGACAAGTCATCTTGTGTCTCAGTGCGCGACCGACCAACCGACAATGACCATGCCTGAGCAAACTCGAGCAGACTGGCGGCCTAACGCGCAGACTCAGATGCAGAAACTGATCCCTGACTGGGCGACCACTCACTGAGTTCTCTTACTGGCGGAGTGGAAAGACCCTCATTTTGCCAGCTTTAAAGGTTGATCCTAACGACAGACATGCTAGCACTCCGAACGAGAGACAGACTAGCAAGCTAGGGACGAGAGACTGACCCATACTGACCCCAGACTGACTGACTGGCGAGCTCATAGCGCCCCTTAAATGCACGTGAACAGGCAACCTTTCCGCTTTCCCACCAGAGGGAGACACCAAAGCTGCGATTGCCACAGTGGCGCCACCGCCAGAAACGGAGGGCGACCGCTTCACACTAAGCGCTGCGGCGCGCTCTTCAAGGCAGCAATGTTCACCACGGCTCGGTGACGTTTGACGTGGCAGCACTGCGTTCCGCAACACAGTTTGACGCAACAGTGTGTTTCCGCGCGTCGCTATGACTGGAGCTCAGTGTTCCGTGTTTAGTGACAATGTATCGCTATTCTGTCGGAGAGAGCAAGTTTCTTGTGAAATAACATTGTATTACTGGTTCCATTAAGGCATGACCATCGAATGTTTGTTGAAGGGTTTGGTGACCAGCACATATTGTCTAAATGGTGCATACAAAAGTTAATGATCAAGATGGAGAGCAGTGGAATGGTGTTGGATCTCCACGGCAGGTGACGGCTCCCATCATCGGAAGAAAAAGTGACTGGCTTGAAACAACGTTTGTTCCACGTTTGTATGAGGACTGTGGAATGTAACGGAGCACATGTTACAGAGCCGTAAAGAAAGTCGGTATGTATCCATACTGCTTTGCAGTTGTTCAGGAACTGAATGTCGATGATAAAGATAAATGCATTACACTTGGCCGTTGGTTTAGGCAATTTACGAGGGGCGTTTGAAAAGTCCGTGCAAAGTCCGAGAGATGGCACCACCAGTGCGTATCGAAGTCATGTTTATTTAGTATCATCTTTGCAAAGAACCCACACCAACTTTCAGCCATATTGGTCTATTTGTTTGTGTTTGGCATTCGTGTGAATCAAGGAAGTCGAGTGATTGTCAAAGAATGGACGAAAAAGTCTTTCGTGTGGTAATGAAACATTACTTTATGAAAGGCTAAACGCCTCATGGGACTAAAGAGAAGCTTGCTTGCTTGCTTGCTTGCTGCTCCTTCGATTAGATCAGTTTATAAGTGGTTTCAAAACTTTCGGAGTGGCCATATGGGCACAAGTGATGCTGAACATTCTGAACGGCTTGTGGAGGTTATGAGTCCAGAAATCATTGATAAAATCCATGATATGGTGATGGATGACAGAAGAGTTAAGGTGCGTGAGATTGCTAGTGCTGAGGGCATCTCGAATGAATGGGTACATAATGTTTTGCATAAACATTCGGACATGAGAAAGCTATCCGCAAGATGGGTTCCGTGATTGCTCACACTTGACCAAAAACGGAATCGTGTGAAGTGTTGCAAGGATTGTTTGCGGCTGTTCAGGAAGGATCCGCAGCGTCGTTTCGTCACTGTGGATGAAACATGGATACATTACTATACTCCTGAGACCAAACAATAATTTAAACAATGGGTTACCAAGGGAGAATCTGCACCATAAAAGGCGAAGACTATTCCTTTGGCCGGAAAGGTTATGGCGACTGTCTTTTGGGATTCGCAAGGGATAATCCTCATCGACTATCTGAAAAAGGGTAAAGCTATTACAGGTGCATATTATTCATCGTTATTAGACCGTTTGAAAACCGAGATGCAAGAAAAACACCGGTGATTGGACCACATAAAAGTCCTTTTCCATCACGAAAATGCACCAGCACGCCTCAGCAGCAAAATTAATGGAAATAGGATTCGAACTCGTTTCACATCCCCCCTATTCTCCAGACTTGGCTCCCTCGGACTACTATTTGTTCCCCAATTTGAAGAAATGGCAGGTGGGACAAAGATTTTATTCAAACGAGGAGGTGATTGCAGCAACTAATAGCTATTTTGCAGACTTGGAAAGGATCAACAAATTAGAACAGTGTTGGATGAAGTACGTAAGTCCAAAAGGAGACTATGTCGAAAAATAAAAAAAGGTTTACCTCAAACAAGTAAGTAGTTTTTATTTTTACACAGACTCTTCAAACACCCCTTGTATTGCTCATGGACCAGGAATATTGCAGTACACGTGGTTTAATGATGAGGCATGGTTCCACCTCTCTGGTTATGCAAATTCTCAGAATACACGTTTATGGTGTAATGAAAATCCACATGCGCTGATCGAGCAACCCCTGCATTCATAAAAGATTGGCGTGTCCTCTGCAACATCACAGCGTCACACTATCGGATCCTTTTTTTTTTTAAGTGTACTGTCAGAAGTGCAGTTTACATTGAAATGTTTTGGAAATTTGTGAACCAGTTGGACGATGAAGAACTTACCCTCGGCTAGTACGAACAGGATGGCGCCACATGCCACATGTCTCGAGTGACCATGGCTGAGGTCGAATCGCTTTTCCCCACCAGATTGATTTCGAAAGAACTGTGTCCCCCGCCCCCCAAGGTCACCTGATTTAACATGAACTGAATTTTTCCTCTGTGGTGGCCTAAAAGGCGAGATCTGCAGAAATATACCACAGAGTTCGGAAGATTTATTAGGGAACACCATCTGTGAAATACAGGCAGAGACACCACAGGTTCTGGCAGCAACATTCGAGAATCTGCAGTGTCGTGTTCAACTGTGTTTACAAGTCACGGGAGGTCACTTCCAGCACCTTTCGTGATTCACTTTTATTTCCCTTTGCACAAGGTATGCTGTGTTCATTTAATTTCATTTCCTGATTTTTATGCAAAGCTGTTAAGTGTAACTTAAGCAAATGTTTGTATGTGGGGCCTCTTTCGATTGGGACACCATGTGTTTAAAACTCTGTATTCCCTTTATCAGAAATCCTATTCTTCCTACGATCGCACTTCACTAATTCCCAATAACTTCAACCTCTCTACCTCCATTTTTAAATTCTCTAACCTTCCTACCTGGTTAAAAGATACAACATTCCGCTAGGTGATCAGTAGAATGCCAGTTTTGTTTTTTTCTGGTGATATTCTCCTATGTAGTCCTCGCCCAGAGATCCGAGAGGAGGGCCATTTTACCTCCAGAATATTATGTTCAAGAGGATTCCATCATCATTTTACCATTTAGAAGAGCTGCATGCCCTCAGGAGTAATAAAAGCTGTAGTTTTCCCTTGCTTTCAGCCATTCACAGTGCCAGCACAGCAAGGCCTTGTTGACTAACATTAAAAGGCCAGATCAACCAATCATCCAGCCTGTTGTTGTCTTCATACACAACGGCTGCACGCCCTCAGGACTAGTGACGGCTGCAGTTTTCTCTAGTTTTCAGCTGTTTGCAGTGGCAGCACAACAAGGCCATGTTGGCTAACATTGAAAGATCAGATCAGTCAATCATCCGGATTGTTGCCAATATAATTACTGAAAAGCCTGACGTCTGTCTTAAGAAATCACGTTTGTGTGGGCCCTCCATTGTGATTGCACCTATGGTATGGCTATGTGCATCGCTTAGGCACTCAAGGCACCCATCCTTGGCAAAGTCTAGCCAGTTACCCGAAACTATGACTATCTATTGTTTGAATAATGAGCAGACATATTTTTCCAATGAAGCAATCTGGAATGCGGAAATAGGCAGATTGGCATAAATATCACCAAATCCTTCACTCAGAAATACAAGCGATTGATAAAAGCCATTCTCTGTTAATAAAACAGTGCTTGGCAGAAGCTGTATGGAAAATATGTCTGCAGTAGTCTTTTCAGTATAAATTGGCTTCGGTGACTGCAAATGTGCAGCTGTCCTCTTCTCGAGTATTTTAAAAGCATACGCTAACGCACAGATAAGTATTCTGTTAAGCAAGTGTGGTGTGCGTACTTTAAGACCTTTGGTACACACACCATCAGATTATTTGACTTGTCGCTCTAACGAAGTAGGCAAGTGTCAGCAATATGTCTCGTGGTCTTATCGTGGCGTTTTTATCTTCTGCCGTTAGGTCAGACTATAGAAATGCCACTTGCACGCTTAGAGTAGCAGATTGACGGTGACCAACTTTAAACAGAACTTGATTAATTTTCACACACATTTATTAAAATAATAATGATCATAAACCTTACTTAACTTGATTCTGGATGCCATTTACAATTTACAATCTGAAGTTCCTTTGGTCTTGGAAAGGTTAATCTTATTCTCACATATCTCTGATACTTGACAAAGAGTCTATACATTTTTCTTCATGGTTATGTACAGGAATATGATAATCTTATTAGGCGCAGACTGAAACTGGACTATAGACTGGTACAGACTAATGCAGACTGACTAATCGGAGGTCTGTACACTCGTTATAATACCTCGCACGTTCAGGTATCACTGCGCAAGTGTCATCCGCGAGGAGAAAAGGTTCTACGTTAGCAGCAATCTCATTGGCTGCGAGACATATTAATACACGGATTGGTGGAAGCAGAATTTGGTCCATCTCTAAGACAGCGCCATCTCGTAGTGTGGAGATGGACGAGCGCTGCACCTGCGCTGTTGTGCTTAGCGGGGCGTGCTCTATTGGGAAAGTTGTGTACGCGCTGATTACGTGGAACTATGTATGCAACAGCAAGGTACAACATTCACGAGCACCATATCATTTTGCAAAAGACATCTATATTACTAAATGACAATCCCAGAACCTGGAACCCAATTCCACTTGCAGGTTGCCTATACAATGGCTTCCAGGGACAACAAAAGTTTTATTCTCACTATTTCACGAAACTACTGACCGAATTAAAAAAATTATAACGGTATCATAATGTACTCGTTAAGATGTTTAATTTTATGTTAAAAGTTGAACAAAGTATTACGATTAGAAACTGTGTGTTTGTCGTGGGCAGCGTAACTCCAAGCGTGCAAATATCTGGACTTTATTCTTCCAGTATCTGAGAATGAGAGCACTTACCAACTGCCAGCAAACTTTAACCATAATTCCAAACCTACGTGAAACACTTTCTCTGTGATACCTTCCACAAAATTATGAAACAAAGGAATTTTGTCGCTTTCTAAATGTTCACTGTTCATGTGGTTAAACTTGAGCATCGGGCATAACATTTTAATTTGTAGCGACTACTACACACTGATACCGCAGTCGGCGCGTGCGATAGTCATTCGCGTTGAAGTTCGCGCGCAAGTGCGCAACAAAGACAGAAGAATGCCGTCCTTACGCCGAGTGTTTTCGACGCTAGGGGCGCGGTAGCGACGCGCCACATTTGCTCTTAGAATAGCAGTGCAACTACCGATATTTACTCTGTTTTTTGTAGAGATTCTGTGACTCTTGTTGTTTATAGTAACGCTTGTACACAACTGAGAATGTGGAAAGTTAATAAATCTGTTTGAAGTTCCATCTCATCTTTGATTTTAAGGAAGTTCAAGTGCGGGAATTTCTCACACAGTTATACCACAGTCTACCATGACAGTCGCGACACTTCGCTTCGAATTTATTGCCTACTGCTCCGTCAGCGCGCCAATCGGCCAGTAAGTTAAACTGTTGAGTTTGGCGCGATCGTTAAAACGAAAGCGAATAGTAGCTATTTAATTTGGTTTGTACAATGGTTTTTACAAATGAGAACGTAGCGTAGCGCAATAAATTGCAGCAATGACAAGAGAAAGATAGTATATCTGTCTTTTAGGTTTCCTAAGGATCCTGAGAGGTATATACCATATTACTAAACTGTATCGTCAGAATTCGCTTGCAAACTACATGTATATTGATGTTCCGTTTAAGGAGCAGAAAATGGATAGTGAATAGCAGACCTTGTTTACCTTTATAATAATGTTAAGTTTTGTCCGCTACATGTCGAACAAAACTAGTTCATGAATGCAGACAATAATAAACTCGCGTCGAATGCAGTTAATCACATTGTTTGACATTCCAAATAAGCCACCTCAACTGACGAAGTAGAGGAAATTGCCACAAAGGTTCGACAATCCGTCTAAAGCTGTAAAACACTCCTATGGCACAGAAGCAGCCAGTTTTACTCTCCATATATCAGTGCCAGATTCGTCTGAATCGTCAACACAGACCTGCTTTGACGATGAAGTGGTAAAATTAAGTGCAGTTATGTGTAGAAAAGCGTGTGGTGTATCAAAATGTGCAGATCGCAAGACTTCATGCAAAACTGTTACAGGACAAGGAAAGTGCCTATCATTTGAAGTACAAACAGCGACAGAAACTGTATCAGAAGGGGCAAGTGAAGAAGGAAAAACAAATTTTGAAGATTATAGAATCCCGATATTTAAAAAAAAAGATGCCCTTGACTTGTTGTTAAGCCAGATTAGCATGCCATCTGCAATATGGAGAGAGAAAAATAAGCTGTTTGCTGTTTTATGTTTTCTCAATATTTTACGAAACTATTGACCGAATTAAAAAAAATTATAATGCTATCGTAATCTACTCATTAAGAGGTTTAATTTTATGTTAAAATTTGAACAAAGTGTGTGTTCGTTGTGGGCAGCGTAACTCCGAGCGTGCAAATATCTTGACTTTATTCTTCCAGTATTTGAGAATGAGAGCACTTACCAACTGCCAGCAAACGTTAACCATAATTCCAAACCTACGTGAAACATTTTCTCGGTGACACCTCCCACAAAATTATGAAAGAAATTTGTCGCTTTCTAAATGTTCACTTTTCATGTGGTTAAACTTGAGCATCACGCATGACATTTTAATTTGTAGCGACTACTACACAATGACGCCGCAGTCGGTGCGTGCGATAGTCACACGCGTCGAAGTTTGCGCGCAAGTGCGAAATGAAGACAGAAGAATGCCGTCCTTACACCGAGTGTTTTCGCCGCTAGGGGCGCGGTGATTCGCCAGCAGCAACGCGTCACATTTACTCTTAGAATATCAGAACACCTACCGAATTTTACTGCTTTGTATTTTGTAGAGATTCTCTGACTCTTGTTGTTTACAGTAACGCTTGTACACAATAGCGAATGTGGAAAGTTAATAAATCTGTTTGCAGTTCCATCTCATCTTTGATTGTGCGGAAGTTCAAGTGCAGATCTCACATAGTTAACCAGTCGTCAAATTCATTACTTTATTTTCAGACTTCGTTCACAGCACAGTTTGCGTAGATACCACTGAATGTACATGCAAAACTATAACATTATACGGCATATATTTCAAGAGAGCTGACATGCAAAGACTGGCAATTTGTGCGCTTCACAAAGCGAAAAAAAAAAAAAATAATTTATGAATACAATATCAGTAAGTCACAGTTAGAATCGGTAAACTAATAGAAATAGCTGGGAGTAACTCTTAGTAATGACATGAAGTGGAACGATCTCATAGACTAAGCACAATTTCAAACTTTTCCTAAGCTTTTTCTCGCGTACCCTCTTAACATCACAGCAGATTGCGGTTTATTAGTACACTATAACGGCACTGCAATCTAGAAAGGAGATTGCTTACAAATGACTCATGCAGCCTCTCCTACTGCTCAAGTTTGTGCGATCCACAGGTTTAAGAAGGTTTCAAGAACCGGCTTTAAATGATGACTTGATAATTCTAGGAATATACCCCCTCCCTACACATTGCTCCCATAGGGATCGTCAAGACAAGATTCAGTCAATCACAACATCTATAAAGTAATCCGCTGTCTGAAGCTGTTTTATACACGGGAGCTCAATTCATTCAAGAAGCAGGGGTTTACTGGTGTCGATCCTACTCAATGAACGAACTATCCATGTCAGAATAGGTATCTAGGGTCTACGAATAGTGGGCAATGGCATACCCCAAGGATCTGTTCACAGTCTATTCATGGAGACAACTTACAACATACAATAGGGAAAGAGTCTTAACTCAGTAAGTTAGTATCAGTCACTGATGACATGTCTTCTTACTCCTCAAGAAATGCTACACTATATGTGGCCATATGCCTGTATGGGCTGTCCATGCACATGTTTTTTATTTCATCAAACTATGCAATAAGGTTAGGGCAATGTGGAAAAATGTTGCGTAGTGACAAAATTAGGGCAAAACTGGGGGATAAAACGTATTAATGTGCACAGTGGCAGCAGTTTCAAATTCGGTCTGAGGGCAAGGAACATCCAGACATCGGGACACCATCAACATTTATCGAAGACTAACTTTTTCCCCATGGCTTCATCAGCATATGCCTTCAACAGATTTATTGCACACATCTCCACCCTCTCTATGCCCACCTGTTCCTCATCCTGTCACTCTGTGCAAGAGATGTGGAGAGTCTATTCCCCCCCTGTGATTGTCAGTGAAATAATGTGAACTGTCTTTTCAGTGCCTTACCTACAAAATGGCATTCCCCATGTAATCAAGCTCACAGCCTAGCATTACGAACCATTCACAGAGAGAATTATGCAAACTGAAGAGCATATCTATAGGTACATCATCCATAGTAAGGAAAGTAGTGTGCAGTACACACCGTTGACTGTAATATTTATTTAACTCAAGAGCTAATGGTACATGATGTTTTTCTTTATGTCTACAGCTGCTTGGATATATAAATTTTGGGGTGAGCCCATCCTAGAGCAAGCAATATGCTGTATTGATATTTCTAAGGAGAGACCTTTGTATTGCTGGTTTTCATGGATATCATTTTGATTTTGTAGTCAATGGCACTTTGCCAATGAAAGGTGTCCAGTGTGATCCCAGCTGTCAAGATTTTCCTTATGCTGTATCAATAATGGGGTGAATTGTTGCCACAGTATATGTATCCATGATCCACTTAATATATGTACCAGATATCTGTCCATATCCTCCACTCTGTCTCTCTGCCCATCTCCCCCTCCACTGGCTCTCTGTCTATGTCCTATTCCCTACCTCTCTGCATACATCTCCCCTAACTCTGCCAATCTCATCTTCCCCCCTCTCACTGTTAACCTCCTCCTCTCCACTCTCCATCTCCTCCTTCCCTCTATCTCATCCTCCCCACTCTCACAATCCATTTCCTCCTAACTCATTTCTCTCTGGTCAGTCATGTACATCTGGACATGAAGCTCCTGTAGTGCATGCTGATTCTATCTATACAACATTTCTATTGTGCAGGACTCCTAGCTGTCAGGGTATGCAGAAAATTTCACCTGTGTCTCCACTTGTATGGGAACTGGGAGGTTCTAATCCTCACAGTGCCACAGTGCTGATTTCCAGATAGCAAGTATAATATGTACCAAATTTCGTTGAAATCTACACAGTGGTTTAGGAGGAGACGCCAGATGTACACACATACACATATACAGGTTTTTTATCTGTCACTTATCACTCCATTCATCTATGGAAACGTTTGTTGATGGAAATAATGCTTTGGTCTGGTGGCTCATTTATAAACTGAGATCACAGACATCTCAGGTTTGATCCTCGGTCAGTCCTAGATTTTTTATCTGTCACTTATCACTCCATTCATCTATGGAAACGTTTGTTGATGGAAATAATGCTGACTCTCACTGTAGGAATTCCGATAACTGGCTGGCTAAGTCACTTCAAAGGTCGTAGGAAGGCAATGGCATAGCACCTCCAATAATATCTTGTCAAATAAAGCACTTGGATTGCTGTAGTAATACCACTAGCCTTTTACCCATAGCTTTCTCTGCAGATGCAGACAGCACATGCAGTGCACACATTCCCTTCTCCTCCCTCTCTCTGTCCATCTCCTCTTCTCCCTCACTCTTTCAATTTCTTCCTTCACCCTTTCTCTATCCCTCTTCTCCTCCTCCTCCTGCCTTTTTCAGTCTCCTCCTGCCTCTCTCTCTGTCTCCTCCTCCTGTATCACTATCCATAGCCTCCTGCTCCTCTCATCTTTGTCTGTCTCCTCCACTCTCTCTCTCGGTCCATCTCCTCCCTGTCTCTCATTATTTGTCATTTCCTCCTCCCCCTCTTTGTCCGTCACCCCTCACAACCAATTCCTCCTGTCTCCTCTTCCTCTTCCACCTAATCCCTACCTCTCTCTGTCTTCCACCTGTCTCCTACACCTCCTCCTAATCTCACATCTCTCTGATCATCGTGTCCTCTCCTTTTCCTCTCTGTCCATCTTCCAGTCCCTCCTGTCTGTGTCCTACCCCTTCTCACTGTCCACCCCCCTCTCTCTGTACACATTCTACTCCCACCCCTAATTGTCTGTCCATCTTATCCTGCTTCCTCTCGCTACCCATCTCCTTCTTCACCTTATCTCTGCTCAGCTATGACTATCCATGTCTGTAGCACCAGCAGCTCCCATCAACACTACCTGCACAACATGCCTGTTCTGCTTGGCATCCTAGATGACAGAGAGGTGTTCAAAACCCTTTTCACTTGCATTTCTGCTTCTATGTCAGAGGCTCTAACCTCCAGATAGAAAGTAGTATGTGTGCCGAATTTGGTTAAAGATGATAGAAGTTGGACATACACACAGAAACATACATCCTATTTTACACACACACACACACACACACACACACACACACACACACACACACACTAGACATGGCTTTATTCACGCACATGTTCAACACATATATTGCACACACCTCTTCGTCCTCATCTCTGTATCCTCCTCATCCTCCCACCTCTATCCATCCATCTTCTCTTACCCACCCTCTCTATCTCCTCCAACACCTCTTTATGACCACATATCTTCCTCCTCCCTCTCTCTGTCAATATCTTCCTCCCCCTCTCTCTGTCCATTTCTTCCACCCACTCTTCCTTTTCCACCTGCCTTTGCATCTCCCCCTCCCCTCTCTCTCTGTCCATCTCATCCTCCCCCACCTCTCTCTCTCTCTCTCTCTCTCTCTCTCTCTCTCTCTCTCTCTCTCTCTCTCCCTTTCACCATCCTCCTCATCCAATCCCCTCTGTCACTATCCACCTCCTGCCCCCCCTTCCTGCTTCTAAGCTGTGCCATCTGAACATGTAGCCTCTGCACTCCATGTCAATACTACCCACACAATATTCTTTTCTGAAAGCAGGTTGGTTTTGCTGAGGATTCCAATACAACATATCATTCCCCAATCTTTAAGCTACAAAACCTTACTGGCAGTGTCTGTATGACTGCTCAGTACCACTCTAATGGTCCACATCAGACTCAAAATCGTGCTGCATCAGTAACCTCCCCATCATCCATGTACTGATTCCCACAGAGTGCATCCATTGCTCTTTATGGTTTCCTGTTAGGCAGCGAGGAACCAGTGGGCACCCCAACTGGCAGACAACAGAGTAATCCAGCTGTGCAGCGAGGTGTTTCATTGTGATCCTTCCATCACGTCAAACAAGAGTCTGTGCACGTTCCAACATTTCAAGAGTCACTGCTGTGTGCAGCTGGTCAGCATGTGCAAGACTGGACAGGTCTCCATAACCGTCTTGCAACGACCACAGATGCCTCGCCTCCCCCGGTGACTCTCCATGCTTTTGTTCACTTCCAGCTCTATGTAGACATTCTGCAAGCACCTATGAATTTCTGCAGTTCTCTGGTTTTCTGCCAAAGGAAACTCAATAACAGCTCTCTGCTTGGAATGCACTTCTATTACAGACGTCATTTTGAACATATAGTGCCTTCACCTATCTGAACATCATGTAACTGTAGGGGCTGAAGTGGGAATATTCCACGATGTCCCACAACAAATTTCGCATTTTTCGATTGAAATTGACTGAGAAAAAAAACATGTAGTAGCACTTGCTGAATATCCCCAATATTTAAAGGTAGGCCAGGGATATTGAAGATGTAATGCTTGTAATATCTATTTTTGAGAATACAGGCAAAATTATGTTATTCAAGAAATGTCTTTTTTGTATTTTGAGAAAGTATTTTAATTTAGTACCTGCAGTACAAAAGTTTATTAACTTGAAAAATATTAAGTGAACTGGGAGTAATTTTCTCCCTGGAGAAAAAACAGACACTTTTTGGTATTTATGTGAATTGATACCCACTGTACAATTAAATGAAATGAAGAAGCAGACCTTGGCTAAGCAAGGTGTAGCAACATTTCTGGTATTGTGAGTCACAATATCCAATCTCAAGTGTTACTTAATAATTGAGAGAGAATGCATTAGCTGATGGATGATATAAGAAAGTGCAATGAGGTGCCAACAACAGATGGTGCAATGGATACCAGTTTCGTGAGAAATCTGATTGGCTGCCATGGCACACAAGCATGGTGTACCAGAAATTATGTGGAAAATGAGAGAGCTAGTAGAGCGGGTCATAACAAGTATGTTTCACATAGCACAGCGCCATGCATCACTGAGAGGGTATGCACATAACATGCCTTCTGTGCCATCAAGGTAGCAGGTCTGCAGTGCAACAATTTCAATATATTTTTGACATCGAGGCAAAAGAGACATTGGTTTGAAGTTTTATGGCCTTTATTTGCAAATGCTGTGATCAACATAGTTGTAGATATTACAGGGAGGACAACACTATGGGTTTTCTGCTTCTTACTGGGATATGAATGCATTGCTTTTAGCTGTGCAAATGCCTGTTTGACAGGTCTTGCAAAGGGGGCAGCAGGTTAGCCCTGCATCAGATTTCCATCAAATGGGGACACTCTTGTGTTTGTTACTGTGTGGAGCAGACAGGAAAGGGAGTGCTATTCTTAGGAAGAATGGGCAGATATGCACTGTGCTTATGAGGCAGTGGATCTGAAATGCTCACACTGCCCAACATTTGTATATTTGGTGGTTTCTGAATTGTTGAGTGTCAGGTCCACACACATTTACTCCCATCCACAGGTCCCTACAAGAGACAGGTTTACTTGAGGTACATTTTCAACTGGCATCTTCTCATAATGGCACGTGTATATTTAAGGTCTATTTCAAAACCAGGTGTTTCATTGTGTGTTACAAGTGAAAAGGCCTGATGAACACCATTGTTAATGCACAGTGCACACACCATGGCTTGAAGAGGTGGTGTTAGCACTTATGGAAAACAGCCTCAACAAGCTCACAGTGTGTTGCATGGGAAATGGGTGTAAGCCATTCCATAATCTGGTGTGTGGCATGAAGATGATTTGCACCCCTTCTAGTCCCCAACCCAGATGATTTTTCATCTTGAATAGAATTCTGCCAGTGATTTTTGCAAGAGTGTGCCATTCAACCAGACTTTCCAAACTATGTACCTTTTGTGGATGAGGCATCCTTTACATGAGAGGATATCTTCAACAGCCACATTCAACATGTGTGGGCACAGGAAAATCTGCACACTGCCTTCATTCGTGGTCACCAAGATCACTTTGTTGTCAACATTTGGGCAGGCTTGCTACGTGATAATCTCGTCGGTCCACACTTGTTCGCCCAGTGACTGAATGCAAAGATGCTTAATCTTTTCATGAGAAACTCTGCTAGAATTGTTGAAACATGTTTCACTCAATGTGTGACAGCGAATGCGCAACAAACATGATGGTGCACCTGCACACAGTGCAAATGCATTTGTATGAAACCTTTTGTGAGAACTGGAAAGGGTGTGGTGGGCCAGTGTCATGGCCTGCACATTCCCTCAACTTGACACCCACTGTTTTCCTCTTCTGGGGCCACCTGAAATCCATTGTCTATGAAACACCAATTGAGACTAATGAAGAGCTAATAGCACACATGATGGCAGCCTCCAATGCAATTTCCATTTTGCCAGGAGTGTTTGAAAGAGCATGACTTACATTACTAATTGAGAGAATACTTTATTGTTTTATTGTTGTCGCATGTGAAAACAATATTTATCTTCAATATAATTAGGTATTTAACTAGAGCAAACAAAGATTACTACTAACGTAGCTTACTTACTTCTCACTCTCAACTGACCTGGAAATTTCACAGTGGATAGCTTCTGTCAAATCTTTTTTGTTTGTTCTGTAGAATAATGTATATCATCATGAGTCTGATATTTTCAAACAGAATTGTAGTAATGAGCTGCATTTTTTGCTGTAGGTATCTTGAGATGCAAGGAAGTTGAAAGTGATAGACCATATTTCACAAACACATTTAACACATTTCTTTCAGAATATTTTCATTAAATTTTGCTAATGTTTTAAGATTTTACTGAACTGACTTCCAAAGAGGGGGATATTTGTGTTGAACCCAATTAAATGGTTTGAGCACATGATGTGGGTAATCCCATTTTTCAACACAGTCAATTAATGTCGCACAAAATAAAATTGAAATGCCCAAGAAATCCGAATCTTTCAGCAAGTCATCTTCTTGCAATGCACTTATCAAAGACTGAATGTTCATAGTATGAAAATTTTCTTCGTTCCTTTGTTTCACTTACCTTATCAATATTTCTAACTCCTCCAGAACTTCATTTTCTGACATATCTGCTGCTTCAATAGTTTTTATTGGTGATGAAAGCATTTTCAACTGGTTCTGAATAAAATAGAGCCAAAGCAGAGGCTGAAGGTTCCTAAAGAATGATTTTAAGATTGTTGGACACTTTTCTTGAGGAGGAAAAATAAGATTTTACTCCCTCATAAATACCACTACTTCTGTTAACAAGTGGTCCTAGGAAAATCATCTGCTTTTAACAATAACAATCACCTGACTATATTTCACTTCAGAAAACTTGCAAAACTCTTGACAGAAAATCCTAAGAACTATGGCCATATGTTAAATCAGTAAATAGATTAAATCCATCTATGCAGACATCCTGTGGCCATAATGGCACTGAAACAGAGGTTGACACAGAAAAGGCTGAAATACTCAACAATTTTTTCAAAAACAGTTTCACAGATGAAGACAGCACTAAAGTTCCTCCCTTAAACCATTGCACAAATGACAGAATGAAGGATACAAGAAAAAAAAGTGGCCAAGGACAACTGAAATCATTCAACAGAGGAAAGGCCACTGGACCTGATGGGATATCATTACAGTTCTACACATAGCATGCGAAAGAAGTTGCTCCTAATCTAGCAACAATGTACTACAGTTCTCTAGAGGAGCAAACAATTCCTAATGATTGTAAAAAAGCACATGCCATTCTGTTTTTAAGAACTGTTGTTGAACTAACACACTGAACTATAGATCTAAATCTCTGATTTTGGTCTGTTGTAGAATTCTGGAACTTATTTTATGCTTGTATATGATGATATTTTTGGAGACCAAAAAACTACACAATTAGGAATGAACAAATGAACAAGGGTTTCAAAACCAATGATCCTGTGAAACCCAGCTTGGTCTGTTATCCACGAGACCTGGAAAGCAGTAGATAAGACACCAGCTGTAGGAGAATGCAGGAAGACCTGCAGAAGACCAAAGCTTTGTGCAAGGAGTGGTAATTGACACTCAACATAAATGTAATGTGTTGTGAATATATAGACAGAAATACCCTATATTATATGATTATATGACTACATGATTACAGCACAATCACTGGAAACAGTTACTTCCATAAAATATCCAGGAGTACACATGCAGTGTTATGTAAAGTGGAACAATCACTTAAAGTAATCACAGGTTAGGCAGTTGCCAGACTGAGATTAACTGGAAGAATCCTCAGGAAATGCAATCCATCAATGAAGAAAGTGACTTGCAAAACATTCATTCAACCAGTACTTCAGTATATCATGTCAGTATGGGATCTGTACCAGACAGGATTGATGGAGCACATTTTGTTATTGGTTCATTTATTACATGTGAAAGCATCACAGAGATGTTTACTCAATTACAGTGGCAGACGCTGCAAGAGAGGTGTTCTGCATCATGGTATGGTCTACTGTTAAAATTATGTCCTGGAAGAGTCAATCAATATATTGCTTTTCCCTAAGTATATCTTGCTAAAAGACCAAGACGACAAAATTCGAAAGATATTTGAGCCCACACGGCAACTTACCAGCAACCAATCTTTCTGTGAAACATACAAAACTGTAACAGGAAAAGGCCAAAGTGACAGTGGTACACAAAGTACATTCCATCACCCACCATAAAATGGATGGCAGAGTATAGACATATGTGTAGACATATATGTCTTTCAGTTCTTCAACATGACTGGTGCAAATGTGGACTACCTGAAAAAGTTTCTTACAATGGTTTCTATGCCTGCTGGCCTGGTTTGTACTGCATTATTCACTATTTGCGCTGAACAACCTATATTATTACAGTTGCTCTTCAGCAAAGGTTTAATTCTTGTAAAAACATTGTATTGTCCCTTTCTTCCTGCACCTTGAATGGTTTTTTTGCAGTTGTTGTCACATAACACAACAATTTTAACACTCAGAGGGAATTTACTAAGAACTTCCAAGATAAGATTTGTTATAACATCGGGCATCTTTACTCAAACGCCCTTACTTGGCACAAAATATCTAACAAGCACTCGTATCTGCCGGAGGTTCGAGTCTTCCCTCGGGTGTGGGTGTGTATGTTGTTCTTAGCATAAGTTAGTTTAAGTAGTGTTTAAGTCTAGGGACCAATGACCTCAGCAGCTTGGTCCCTTAGGAATTCACACACATTAGAACACACCCACAAGCACTTGTATCAGTTTTACACTTTTCTGATTAGAAGTGTTCACCATAACTGAAATGTTCTCTGCATTTTCCGATCCTTGCAAATTTGATGCAGTGCTTATGGAGCCAGCACATTTACTATGATGAAGTCACATGTGGTACAAATTTTCACTCGCCGCTTCAGGCTATGTATATAAATTCAGGTAAATTTCTTCTCAAACGGCTCTCTGATCATTCCATCAGTGCAGTCCATTAACCTGAAGGAATGGTGATGTTTCATTACATGAAAGCTACCAAATCTTCCTGAACAACAAGATGCTTTTGATCATAACTTATAATGCCACTATTATCATGTTCTGTAAATAAAGACATCATAATTTGTAATAAAGTTTTGCCTGAAATAGCTAGTTAGTGTTTCTTTACATTAATGTGTTGGACATCAGATTGACCTCCATGGTTGATTGACAGAATACTTTTACACAACATGAAAAATAATTTCTCTCTTTGCTGTTCTCATTTCAGAAATGGAACATTAGCTTTATTTCATTTTTACTTTCTTTTTGGTGTTTCTGTGAAAAGCTTACAATATATAAAATCAAGTAACATAACCTGTGACTCTAACAGTCTAATCACGTTTCTAAACCTGATGACCTGCAGCAACAGGCAATGCACAAAGAAACTGGAAGTGACAAATTGCTTGTCATGTGGAATCATTACATAATACCAACCAGACCACTACAAAAAGTGTACTTTTCGCAGTATGTTTTACTCGAAGAGTGTATTTTCTTTATTCTTTGCGTATGATCACATTTGTTCTCCCTTTGATCATTAGTTTCTTTTATTAATGAAAAAAGTGCTCTCAGATTGAACATTAATATACAAGTTTATACAAGACTTTTTTATTCTGTTATAGTTTTTGTTCCCTTCATGTGCATTATAATGTGCGTGTAGCGAGGGTTTTTTTTTTCCCCCAAAATCTATCTCAGTCTTTTTCTGGTTCATAATGTTATTCATTTCCTGACATGATCCTATGGCAGGTAGGCAGTGTTACAATCTGTGTGTTCTTTGAAACAGCCTCTTTCCTGAGTTAATATGCAAGTCAGGATGGTGCCGTTTTTCCCACTACTAGTATCCATTTCATGAGCTTCTCCTTGACTTTTGCATTCATTTCATATTACGAACCTTACGTTTTTCCCTAATGATCTTTATTCAGTACATTATTGCTGGCAGCACTGCTGCTTTGAATAGAGTTATTACTGTGCTTATCTATAGATTGGTTATGTTTGGAATACTGTATGAGACTTTGATGGCTGCTGCTGCTACTCTTATCTAAATATACATATCAAAAATATTGCTATTGTCTGTATTGTAGTTCCTAGGTATTTGTATTTCCATACCATCTGCAGTGGTTCACTGTACGAATATAGAGTTATACTGTCTTCAGGTTATGTTTTTCCTCCCTTCCTGAATGTCATTTCGACTGTCTTCTCTTGTTTTACTTCTAGGTAATTTCATTTTGCACAAGTTTCTAGTTTTTGTATAACTTCTGCATAACAACTCTTACTACTGATCCTATCACCATGTCATCTGTGTATAGAATCATTTCTTCTTTTGAGTCTACCTCTGTTATGTTTGTCACATATGCCATATAAATGTTGAACAGCATTAGACTCATAGAGTCTCCTTAGCGAACTCCACTCATTAGTATAATTTTCTCAGAGACTTCATCATTGTTGTTTATTTGAGTCAGATTTCACTGAAGGCATGGCTTGAATGTTCTCACTAGCGGGTCTCCCTTTCTTGTCACTCATATCAGTTTGTCTCTAAATTTTCTTCTGTTTACTGAGTTGATCTGCAAAGACACAGGATACGGTGGCTGATGCACAGTGACCAGTTTTCACCCAAAGCACTGGACAAGTTCATTGGTTTGTTTGGAAGTGATAGTGTCTGAAACATTTCACCCAGTCAGTTATGACAAAATTGAGGCACACACCCTAAAATCTTTCTTAAATGATTTTACAGAAACTATTTGGTACAAAAAATTATCTTTGCTTTAGTTACAGCTTTACATGTCAGGTTTATGATGGAGTGCCCACCATTTCATTAATGGTAATAGTTACTGTGACATTTATGTGGAAGTAAGACATAGTGCAAAATTCAAAAAGGCTTACAATGAAAAGTAGAGGTTGCTATGATTTTGCATTTGGTGCATATTACATAATGTGTTGCAGCATATGAAATTTAGCTAACATACTGAATTTTTCTTTAGAATTGGACAGAGGTCTCTATCCATCACTAATCTTGAGAAAATTGATCTGACATAGCACATTCATTTGCAATTGTGCTGCACTAGCGATAAAGCCAGAGTGAAATATCTGAAACATTCCTCATATTTCATAAATGGTTTGAGATATCCAAATGAGAGTTTGGCAAATGATAGCATGCAAAGAGGATAATATTTCGCCATATGGTTATTACACAAGACTTTATTATCTACCATGTTATTCCACTAACCACAGACTTTTTCTATGAAAGAATGCAGTTTTTAAGGGCCATCAACAGCTGGTGGAACAAGAAATGCGACGGACTTTAGAACAACGTAAGTGAAGACATTACACATTTAGAGAATGTGCTTTTTTGTAAGTACTAACCTTACTTTTCCTCAGTTCCTCACTTAATAAACTTATGAAACCGCTTTTTCAGAATTCTTTTGCAGTTGTGTCTGCACAAGATGTTAGTAAGGTGAAACTGTGTAAACTCCACTGTGTTTTGACAAAATAAGCAAATTTTATCATGGCAACCACAGAAATGAGTAGTTTTTACTCAAAATTCGCTACTCGTAATGATTCTCTGAAAATAAATCACTGCATTTTCAGTAAAATTCTTTTTAGATACTAACCAAAGCAGAGGTGACACCAGATCTTTTTGAATGGCCACCATGCAAGTCACTCAGAATTTCCCCTACAGTGCCTGCCCACCACTACCACTATGCCCACAAGTGCCCTGCCATTTGCACATCTCCTGGCCATGATATACTGTGCACACTATACTTCCCTCTTTTGAGTCTCAGTGTGCTTCTGTCTGGTTCTTTAAGTATTTCACTGCCTGTACCATGCTCCTGTCCTTCAGGAAGTTGAACTGGCACGCTGGGATCTTTTCCTCGACTGCATCAAGTTGTCCATTGTTGAATATTTTGTAGGAAGCCTTTTCTAGTGTCACTCATCTGAATGAATCTGGGGATGCCTTCTCCCGTCTCATTGTACAGAAACTTTGTTGTTACTGTTTCCCAGTTTTCACGAATTTTTCCTGTCTACAGGCACTTGTTCATCAGGTCCTCTATAGCGCTGTTGATGGAGTCTTCAAGGTATTCTGTGTATATGTTGTCTGGACCCACTGCTTTCTTGTCTGGGTTCAGTAGCTGCTGTTAAGTCAATGTTGTGTCTGGTCTCCATTACTTCCATTTCACATTCCTTATCTTTTTTCTGTTTATCCAATACTTCCAAGAAATGTGTTTCCCATTTGTTTACACGGATTTCTACTGTTGTGGGTGAGACTTTCTTCATCAGTGCTATGAATGGGTCTGATTTTGTATCCACTGCTAATTTTGTTGCCTCTTCCTAAATATGTTCCTCTCTCTGCCTATTAATTGGAGATTTGTATTTACACCTTTTTTTGTGCGTACACTGTTAGATCTGACGTAATTTTTCCTGACAATATATGACTCATAATTGTTGGCTCATCAGAAAATGACAATGTCATGTCATTGCTCACACATTCTGGAAAATTTTGCTTTGAACATGTACATTTTCAAAAACATTGTGTCAGCCAAGTACCAGCTATTACAAGAGATATTGTCAGGCATTTATGATGTAACATAAAAGACATTCTGTCAAAGTGATGCTGGTCCATCACCAGAAATTTTAAAGCTGAATACTGTGTTTATCTTTTGTGATAAAACAATGGAAAACTAAAAGTGCATACAAAAGTATTTTTATTTTGGTCATCACATTGGGGTAGATGTTTCTTATTTGAGTCAAACATATCCAAGGATCCAAAAACCACTGGTAAAGCATAACACAAAACTTATTGTCGTTTTCCACAAGATAATATGAATTTAAAATGTACCTATCAAGCACACTTAGGAACTGACATGATGTTCAATGAATTTCTAACTATAAGTGGAGATTGCAGTAACCACAAGCAATACAGACTTTTTGTTATTGATAAAACATGACAATTGAAAGGCAGATGATACGGGCAAATCTGTACTGAACTTCTCATGATCATTTTGTAAAAAGTGTTTGTACATGAATCACTACACAGTGTAAATGTATGTAGCTCTCAGATATTTACATATATATTAAATATACAGATAAAGAGTGCTGGAAAGCTATAGCACATCATAATATGTTAACAGACTAGGTGATAAGAGCTCATTTAGTAAACAAAATGAAAAGTCATTGAGGCATGTAAGGCATTTCAACAGAAAATACTATTGCTAATAGTGCAAAAGTTGGAGAGAGACTAATCTCACAAACAAATGTTTAAGCCTCTTACTAAATATCTTGAACAACTCACAACTCTGAATCACTAGTCTTCTGACTGGCTTGATTTGGCTTGCTACAAATTCCTCTCCTATGCCACAATGTTTAACTCAGAGTAGCACTTGCAACTTACGTCAACAATTATTCGTTGCATTTATTCCAATCTCTGTCTTCCTTTGTAGTTTTCACCCACTACAACTCCCTCTAGTGGAGGAGAGGAGGAGATTAGTGTTTAACGTCCCGTCGACAACGAGGTCATTAGAGACGGAGCGCAAGCTCGGGTGAGGGAAGGATGGGGAAGGAAATCGGCCGTGCCCTTTCAAAGGAACCATCCCGGCATTTGCCTGAAGCGATTTAGGGAAATCACGGAAAACCTAAATCAGGATGGCCGGAGACGGGATTGAACCGTCGTCCTCCCGAATGTGAGTCCAGTGTGCTGACCACTGCGCCACCTCGCTCGGTCAGCTCCCTCTAGTACCATGGAAGTTATGCCTTAATGTATTAACACATGTCCTATCATTGTGGCTTCTCTTTGTCAGTGTTTTCCATATTTTCCTTTCTCTGTCAATTCTGTGGAGAACCTCCTTGTTCCTTGCCCTATCAGTCCACCTAATTTTCAACATCCTTCTGTAGCACCACATTGCAAAGTCTTTGATTCTCTTACATAAGCTTCCCCACAGTCCATAATGCACTACTAGGCAAAGCTGTGCTACAAATGCACATTCTTAAAAATTTCTTCCTCAAATTAAGGCATATGTTTGAGACTGGTAAATTTCTCTTGGTCAGGAATGCCCTTTTTTCCTGTGCTAGTCTGCTTTTTACATCCTCCATGCTTCATCTATGATGGGTTATTTTGCTTCCAAGGTAGTAGAATTTCTTAACTTTGTCTACTTTGTGATCTCCAATTTCAATATTGAATTTCAGTCTATTCTCATTTGTCCTACTTCTCATTACTTTAATCTCTCTTCTGTTTCTTCTTAATCCATGTGCTCACATTACAAATGCAAATGAGCAGTGCAAAGTGAGAAAAAGATTTCATTAAATATGACAGCAATACTGAGAGAGATGGAACATATGGATCAGCAGGAAAGAATCATATACAGGGCTATTACAAATGATTGAAGTGATTTCATAAATTCACTGTAGCTCCATTCATTGACATATGGTCACGACACACTACAGATACGTAGAAAAACTCATAAAGCTTTGTTTGGCTGAAGCCACACTTCAGGTTTCTGCCACCAGAGCGCTCGAGAGCGCGGTGAGACAAAATGGCGACAGGAGCCGAGAAAGCGTATGTCGTGCTTGAAATGCACTCACATCAGTCAGTCATAACAGTGCAACGACACTTCAGGACGAAGTTCAACAAAGATCCACCAACTGCTAACTCCATTCGGCGATGGTATGCACAGTTTAAAGCTTCTGGATGCCTCTGCAAGGGGAAATCAACGGGTCAGCCTGCAGTGAGCGAAGAAACGGTTGAATGCGTGCAGGCAAGTTTCACGCGACGAATAAAGCAAGCAGGGAGCTAAACGTACCACAGCCGACGGTTTGGAAAATCTTACGGAAAAGGCTAAAGCAGAAGCCTTACCGTTTACAATTGCTACAAGCCCTGACACCCGATGACACAGTCAAACGCTTTGAATTTTCGGCGCGGTTGCAACAGCTCATGGAAGAGGATGCGTTCAGTGCGAAACTTGTTTTCAGTGATGAAGCAACATGTTTTCTTAATGGTGAAGTGAACAGACACAATGTGCAAATCTGGGCGGTAGAGAATCCTCACGCATTCGTGGAGCAAATTCGCAATTCACCAAAAGTTAACGTGTTTTGTGCAATCTCACGGTTTAAAGTTTATGGCCCCTTTTTCTTCTGCGAAAAAAACATTACAGGACACGTGTATCTGGACATGCTGGAAAATTGGCTCATGCCACAACTGGAGACCGACAGTGCCGACTTCACCTTTCAACAGGATGGTGCTCCACTGCACATCCATCATGATGTTCGGCATTTCTTAAACAGGAGACTGGAAAACCGATGGATCGGTCGTGGTGGAGATCATGATCAGCAATTCATGTCATGGCCTCCACACTCTCCCGACTTAACCCCATGTGATTTCTTTCTGTGGGGTTATGTGAAAGATTCAGTGTTTAAACCTCGTCTACCAAGAAACGTGCCAGAACTGCGAGCTCGCATCAACGATGCTTTCGAACTCATTGATGGGGACATGCTGCGCCGAGTGTGGGAGGAACTTGATTATCGGCTTGATGTCTGCCGAATCACTAAAGGGGCACATATCGAACATTTGTGAATGCCTAAAAAACTTTTTGAGTTTTTGTATGTGTGGGCAAAGCATTGTGAAAATATCTCAAATAATAAAGTTATTGTAGATCTGTGAAATCGCTTCAGTCATTTGTAATAACCCTGTATATGCTGGGTGCATTACCTACAAGTGTAACCAAGCATACAAAATAGATCAGGAATTGAGAATGTGAAAGACCATCTGCCTTACTTGATCCAATATTCTTAAAAACTTTTAAATGTGACGAATATTTAGCAAAGAAATTCAAATATATGCAGAAATATTAGATATGACTAATGTACACAGAAAAAAACAATTCTGCAAAAGGACAATTAAAACACCTATGTTGCAATAAATGCAAAAACTTTATTAAACTATCTTTAGAAAACCATGGTGATGGTGCTGATATTGACATTCAGCATCGAAAAATAAACAATCAATCTCTCCAGTTTACATATTCAGTGATCCCAACAAATTAGTAGAACAAGAAAGACTACTCACAGCATTAACAACCACAGGAAATACTGCTCATATAACCTCATACAATAATTTCAGATCTCAGAGTAAGATGCAGTATCCAATAGCTGTGGAGACAGTAGTTTGAGAATGGCAAAAACTGGCATGCAAAACATTTCTGTGTAGGCACTTATTGAGCTTTTATGCCTTATGGTAAATGGATCTTGTACATACGAAGCAACATTCATGAGACAATAGAAGTTTGAAATATATTTTAGTGGTTTTCATTCTATGCTCTAAATTCACTCTGATCTTACATCTAAAATCAAGGACAGGGAAGGTAGTGCCACAGTCGACGGACCAACTGCTGCATATGAGGACTAATTACTGATCAAGAAACCTTCAAACTGATCATGATGGTAGATATTTCAAGATTAATTCAATAACTGTAAACTAACTCAATTCAGAGTTCTATCTGTATGATAATTTACGACAGGATTGGTATAATAATGTTAACAGTGTGCTTTTCTGTCTGTATACTTTTTACTGTGAGGGGCTGGAGGAAAAATTTGGATGCATGCTCAGTCCACATGAACCTAAGAAGTTAGCACCCATTGTCATAAGTTTACTTGAAACAGATTGAATCAGTAAAACTGGGTCCTAATCAATGTTCATGTAGAACTTGAATCTTCAGAAAACTTGCCATGAAAAACATCAGTGTCTGAATTAATACTACATGACATTGTGGTAAATTATACACTGCTTACAGAAATGGTACAAAGATTTGCACAAAGATATTATTTCATGTGCAAACATCATTATTGATAGTCAAGGTTTCTACAACAGTAAAAATATAGTGTTAATTATGTTCACAAATGGTGGACACATTATTACAATATTCTCCACAAATGTCACATCACAGAAACCATTCAGAGATGTGAAATGCAGCAATACGATGAAAGTGGTATTGTGATAAACACGTAATTACCACAGAGTATATTAGATTGATCTTCAGATAACCTACATGGATATGATGGCAAGTCTCAAGATCTTCGACCTTTGGGTACATCATATACATGAAAGCTCTGTTGGCAGCAGATGTACTCTTTGAAAGCATTAAAGAGTGGTTCATCAAAAATAAAATGAAAATGAATCAAGAAAAAACACAACACATGATATGCAGTCTCAGCAATGTCAGCTGCCACGATAATATTGAGGTTGACAAACTACTAGGCTTCATGAGAGACAGCAAACTGACAATGAACAAGCACAGAGAGTATGTTTACTCCAAACTCTCTCGTGTTATATGCCTGATAAGAAAACTAAAAGGTGTATTAACTGACCAGTACCTATTAACAGTTTATCATGCACTCTTTCATAGCCATATTAATTATGGTCCGCTGTTATGGGGACACTCTGCAGTTTGTAAGGAGGTGTTAATGCTCCAAAAAACAGCTGTCAGGATCATTACTTCAAGTAAAAAACAGGAGCACTGCAAAACTATATTTACCTGGTTATGGATAATGACAGTCTTCAGCCAATATGTGTTTCTATGCCTCAGCAGTGTAAAGGAACACCAAGGTGATTTCAGCATGAGGCAAGACATTCATAATCACAACACCCGCAACAAGAGGAACACTGAAGTACCAAGTTGTTGACTGACTGGAACGCAAGATAATTTTCCAGTGGTAGCCCTAAAAATGTTCAATAAACTGGACTGAGAAGTGCAGTCTCTGCCGCTAGGACTATTCAAAAGGACAATTGCACAGGACTTGAAAGAACACCCATTATATTCTATTGGAGAAATTTTCAATATTGACCAAATTGAATGGACAAAATATTGTCTTAATATGTTATATCTGCCCTTTTTGTGAATACTTTTCTATATGTTGTATAAAATTGTAACCAAATCTTATATATGTAACCCTGACACAGCCTGTCCAATCATGACTGGTAAATGACGCTGACCTACTAATAAAGTAACAAAGGTCATCATAAAGCTTTTAGACACATGATATTTACCAACACGCTGCAATACAGAACTTGGAGAAGTATGGGTGTCCTTCACTCCAACTTCTTAAAAATAATGATAGTGACTGTACTGGTGATAATGTGATTTTATGCAGCTAAAAGGAATCTTATAAATGTTATGCCTTCTCAAATCAAGACTGTTCTTAACTAACCCTAACAGCTCTGAGTTTCATTTTAAATGGAATGCTTCTTCAGTAATTTTTCTGCTTTTCAATGCTATGGCAAGACAATACTCATTCCTCACTTTTCTTCATTTTGATGTCACTTATAGATGTTCTTAAAATTTGATACAAACGTTTATGTATAGGTGTCAGCTGCATCACAGACTAAATTCTTTTCATTTAAGAAAACCATTTCTTGCAGCTGTAAGAGCTGCCACAACCTGTGAATATGCGAGACCCAAATCCTTCCAGTTTGAGAAAGGTCTCCAGAAGATACAAACTAAAATTGCACCAAACTTTCATGCATCAGTTGGTTATAGTTCAGTTATCATCAGGGTTACATTTTCTGGAACTCTCAAACACCCATTGCAAAAGGATCTTGGAACAATTGAATCTCATTTACACAACTGTGTAGTTTGACAAATGCTACTTTAAAACTCATCTTCAATTATTTCTGTGCCATGCTACATATCCACCCTAGGACCGAAAGTTCTCCCAAAGCCCTATCTTCATTCAGTAAAAATATTTTATTTCCAAACATAAGTTGAAAGCTAGCACATATTGGAATAATAAATTATTGTTTGTTTGTGAAGTGCAATGAAGACACCCTGTAGGAAACTTCTGGAATTGTAATACAAAATTTAACACTATGGGTCAGAATTAACAGGCTTATAATAAATTCCGGAAAAGAGGAGGCATACAGTTTCCACACTACATGGAAACTGAACCTTGCAATACTAATTTTCAGCATTGATGGAAAAACTATCTCACAAGGGAATGGTTCAATAAGCCACGTTGAAACCTACCCTGAAATTTTTTTACACAGGAAGAAGACAACAAAAGAAATGCACTGCCAATATTTAAGCTGATAAGAGGCACGGCAAGTATTTTGTAAAAAATGTTAAAGTTATACATTTTTGCTGTGAAATGAACAGCTTATAACAGCAATTTGTACAGTTCTGCCCGCCTAGTGTGTGACTCGGTGAATCACTCATGCAGCGCCACATAGCGGAATTCTCTGGTGTTCACAGACACCAATTTTATGCAGCTAAAGCCTGGTTTACAATGGAGCAAATGGAAGTGAACACACGTGAATGAGCATCTGCAGAAAATTCACTACCATTCACTTGTTTTCATATATGGGTAGAATAATTTATACTAGAGGGAATGGAAAAGAGCACAAGGTAGTGAACATTACCTATGAAGCTGTGTTATTAGTTTTTAGTTTTTGGAGCTAATATACAGGATACAACTCTATCTTGTGAGAGCCACAATGAGAAACTTTGCTACCCAGTGAGGATTATTTTTCATGGTGAGCGCACTGTTCTTGATGCAAAATGGCGCAGGGAAGGAAGAATTCAAGTGTCTTAATTTGTATGGAAGTGTGACAAGCATGGAGATCGTGTACTTTACAAGGAGTAGCAGCTCCATTTCTCCTTTGCACTGGTCCAAAATTTTCCTTGTATGTCGGCTGCCATCATTCTCTGGCTTCTCATTACCATTGAGGGGAAGTTTATCAACAGAACACTAATTACTGACATTGAGCTTCATCTCAAGTGGTGACACAGCTAGTGTTTCCTCTATGTGCGTAAGGTCTAATGGTCATATTCATTTTTTTTTTTTTTCTAAAACAAAAATGGTCTAGTGACAAAGCCTGCACTTCATGATCTGGAGAGCACGGGACCAAATCCCATTCAGGTCACAAGTTTTTCACTGTGATTTTTAACCGAGCATTTACTTCTCACAGATGTTGGAGTGGTCACAAAAGACATGTGGTTCAGATTCCACATTAAACTGCAGGTCTCCATTTTCTGATTAGGTAACTGGGGAAGGTCATGGACACGTAAGTAGCTGCAGTGGCATCCAGTTGAAAGACCTGCAAGAGGCCTACTGGGTACACCAGACAGAATTCTCTTTTGCTTGTGCTTGTTAGCTCGTTTGCTCTGGTAAAAATCTGGCTTTAACTGTACAAACATTTTTCCGAATAACTTCATATCAGCAGTTCAATTCTTGCACATGTAATTCTGATAAAAGTGGCTAGCAGAGAAAATAAAATCATGGCAGTGTTTGATGTTACAGATGACTTCCATCTATGAGGACTTGTAATTTGTTGAAATGAAATGTGTCTTGCAGTACTACATTTTATAGCAATTCCTGTATGCCATTCCTTATAATAATGTTTGAATGTTGTACATTTGATTATCAGTAAAACAGTTCTTTGTTTCACATATGATGTTACAATTCAGAAGCAAAATATAACCTCATCAGTGGTCCAAATGTATCTTAGCAGTATCCAATCACTCCATAATTAGCAGAAAAAAAAACATTCAGACTACAGAAAAATATTGCAGGATAAGCAAACAAGTTAATTTTAGAGTCTCATGTAGACAGATATTTAAATCTCTCAATTTACTGCTCTGTCTTGTTTATATATCTCAGCGGCAACTGATTGTATCTGAGGTTGGATTTTGCACCAAAGTTTTCAATGTTGCTTTTTCATATGAGAGGCTTGGAAAGGATTGATTTTTTTAACTCAGCACCTCTCTTCCTGAAATGCCACCTCAATAAATTATACTTCCTAATACACCTTTTCAATAGTCTGAGCAGATTATCATACACACAAACTCTTAAATTCAGACAAAATGCAAATGAGTACACAAACTTCTACTGTCAGCCAAAAGGAATGCAGGAAGGTCATGTGATATGAGATTATTGCTCCTCTTGTAAAAAAATACAAATGTGCAAAGCCATGTGATGCAAATACACTGCTTGACAAAAAAAGTAAAACTCCAGAAGACATGGGCAGATGTCACTGTAACTTCATATACGTATGCACCATCAGCAGTTACATAAATGATCAGAGTTGCAATTCTCTGTGACAGACATGGTAGGATACAAAGGGGCATAAACATCATCAGAAACTGAGGGATCACTGTGAAGAACTTAGAGATGCCACATACTGATGAGCAGCAACCTTATCAACACCTCACAGAGTTTGAAAGGGGCCTCACTGTGGGTCTCCATTTGGCTGGCTGGTGGAATCAAACCTTATCCAGATTTTTGGGGTATTCAGTTGTCACAGTCGCCTGATGGGCTGCATGGGGATATGAGGGCAAGCATACTCATCATCAAGGTTCCAGTCAACCATGTCTGATCACCACAAGTGGAGATCACCATATTGTGCATGAAGCACATTCTGACCCCTTCATATCTGTGCCTACCTTCCACAGTCAGGTAATGAACTCCCTGCAATGTTCCATGTCATCCCATATAATTGTTTGGACACTAGCAGCAGATGTACTATGGAACTACCATCTCACATATAGACTGCCATTAATAATACAACACAAACAACTGTGTTTAGAGTAGTATTATGGACTACTGATGAATGTCATTCACATTGTGTTCTGTGATGAACTGAGAGATGATAATCATTGGCAATTACAGCAGCAACCTGGGGAGAGGTCCCATTCATCCATGATTTTGGAAAGGCACAGCAGTGTTACACCTGGCATCTTTCTGTAGGGAGCTACTGGGTGTAACTCCAGGTCACAGCAGCTAGTGATTGAGCAACTCTGATGGTACAATGGTATGTCTTGGACAACCTGCACCCTCATGTGTCATCTCTCACATGACAGTGTCATAGTGCCATTTTTCAATATGACATTGTTTGTCCACACACTGTATATGTCGCTACGAACTATCTGATGAGGTACTCCTGTGGCCAGCAAGATTCCCAGATCAGTCCCTGACAGAACATGTGTGGGATCAGCTCAGATGTCGACTCTGTCCCAGTGCCAGTAACCAGGATATCGAGGACCATTTACAACAATTGTGGGCCTGCTTGCTTTAGGTGAGGACACAATGGCTTACAACACCCTTCCCAGCTGAATCAATGCACGCTAGAGGGGTGACACATCATACTGATAAGTTGGTTCATACCGCTAAGTTCTTTGTAAATTTGACTCAATTTTATAACACTTAAATAACTTAACATATGCTCTCATTTCCTCCTCCCCTTCAGTGTGTTCCACTGTTTTGTCAGCAGTGCAGTCTTCCATCCACAGACTAGTTTGCTGCATCTATCCATGTTTACTCTGTCCTATGCAGCCTCTTCATCTCAAAATAACTACTGCAGCCTACATCCTTCTGAATCTGCTTACTGTTTTCATCTCTTGGTCTCCATCTACAATTTTTAGCTCCTACACTTCCCTTCAGTACTAAATTAAGGATCCCTTGATGTTTCAGAATATCTCCAACCAACCAATCCCTTCTTCTCGTCAGGTTGTGCTACAAATTTGTTTTCTCCCCAATTCTACTTGATACCTCCTCATTAGTTACGTGATATTCCCTTCTAATCTTCAGCATTCTTCTGTAGCACCACATGTGAAAAGCTTCTACTCTCTTCTTGTCTTAACTGTTTATTATCCATGTTGCACTTCCTGCTGGTAAAATATAAGTGAATCTTTACCAGATATTGTGGTTCTCATTATGTGCATGCTCCTACAATCAGTAAATACAGAACTCAACTAGGTTGGTGGGTGCAGCAAAGAGAAGATAAGCACTAGAGAGGAAACAGGTATGTGTGAGTTAGATACACAGTCATTAAATTTCCAATTCTATCCCCCCCCCCCCCCCCTGTGAACAACTAACAACTGTAACATCAAAACTTCCTGGCAGATTAAAACTGTGTGCCCGACCGACACTCGAACTCGGGACCTTTGCCTTTCATGGGCAAGTGCTCTACCAACTGAGCTACCAAAGCACGACTCACGCCCGGTACTCACAGCTTTACTTCTGCCAGTACCTCGTCTCCTACCTTCCAAACTTTACAGAAGCTCTCCTGCAAGAAGTAAAGCTGTGAGTACTGCGTGTGAGTCGTGCTTCGATAGCTCAGTTGGTAGAGCACTTGCCCGCGAAAGGCAAAGGTCTCGAGTTCGAGTCTCGGTCAGGCACAAAGTTTTAATCTGCCAGGAAGTTTCATATCAGCGCACACTACGCTGCAGAGTGAAAATCTCATTCTGGCAACTGTAACATCATTAAGTAATGAACTAGTTATTTTAAAACTGAAGTATATTTGGTAACTAAAACATCAGATATTGGACATGAATTCTAGAGCTACACTATTGCTACCCCACTTGCACAAACTTGTCAGTCATACTCTGATGGGAGTTTGCAATCTCCTTTACAAGATCTATTCCAAGAGAGAATCACCAAGGCTGACAATCTTTCCTGGGGCATAGAGTTCTAATAATAAAAAAATTCTTTTCAAGGTAGGATACACCTTTCTTCATTGACTGACATCACTGGAACTGTAATAATTAGCTTCAGCAATTTCAAGAATCAGTGAACATCTTCTGTAAGTGTTTTGTTTGCTGGTTGTTACAAAATCCATTACATTAACAGCATGAGACAGTAACCTGAACACTAGTGCTAAATAGATGCAACACGGTTTATGGCATGGTTTGAGCTTACATTAAAATGTATCCATTGAATACACTGTCTTTAAGGTGTCTTCAGGAAACTTAGGAGAATACAAGGGGAACTTATCCCAGCAAATTAATGATGACGCTACAAGATGACACAGTCATAAGCTGTATTTACAGACCAAAATGAAAATTCCACCTAGTAGGGAGAGATCAGGGCAAATGCTTCTCCACCACCTCTTCTTCCACCACCTCTTGAAGCACTGAGGTCTCCTGTATGCTGTTGGCAGTCCAAATCAACCTTTCAGACAATTTTGCATGAAAAGTTATAACATTTAATTGATTTATAATATTTAATTGATTTCATCCTGATCTGCAGAAATGTCAGCTGTAAATTTGGGTTAGCTGCATTTGAAATGTCAGAATTACACTATTGAGGACACAGAGATTGGTGAATATTGATACAGGCCTCAACAACTTAGTGGAAAACAAAAGTTGATATCGTCACACCTAATGAAACATTTCACTGCTGTAAACTTGAAAACAAAGGTACATGTAATGCAACATTCTTATCTTTGTCAACTAAGCAAAGAATCAGATAAGTTGTTTGGTCAGCATTTCAGAAAAACATGGAAAAAGGAATGCCAGATTTCAATTCCCAAACATTTGCATGCAGACTGAGGGAACAGTTAAGGCAGAAGTACGTTGTTTTTGTTGTTGTGGACTTCAGTCCAAGGACTAGTTTGATGCAGCTCTCCATGCTACTCTATCCATTTTGCTGCCCAAATAGCAGAACTCATCTACTATTTTGAGTGTCTCATTTCCTAATCTAATTCCCTCAGCATCACCTGATTTCATTCAACTACATTCCACTATCCTCATTTTGCTTTTGTTGGTGTTCATCTTATATGCTCCTTTCAATACACTGTCCATTCCGTTCTATTGCTCTTCCAAGTCCTTCGCTCTCTCTGACAGAATTACAATGTCATTGGCAAACCTCAAAATTTTTATTTCTTCACCCTAGACTTTAATTCCTACTCCACATTTTTCTTTTGTTTCCTTTACTGCTTGCTCAATATACAGACTGAATAACATCAGGGATAGGCTACAGCCCTGTCTCACTCCCTTTTCAACTGTTGTTTCCCTTTCCTGCCCATCGCTCTCATAACTGCCATCTGGTTTCCATACAAATTGTAAATAGCCTTTCACTCCCTGTGTTTTACCCCTGCCATCGTTAGAATTTGAGAGAGAGTATTCCAGTCAACATTGTCAAATGCTTTCACTAAGTCTACAAATGCTATAAACATTGGTTTGCCTTTCCTTAACCTATCTTCTATAAGAAGTCTTAGGATTAATATTGTCTCACGTGTTCCCACATTTCTCTGGAATCCAAACTGGTCTTCCCTGAAATTTGCATCTACCAGTTTTTCCATTTGTCTGTAAAGAATTCATGTTAGTATTTTGCAACTGTAACGTATTAAACTGAAAGTTTGGTAATTTTCACACATGTCAGCACCTACTTTTTTCGGAACTGGTTTTATTATATCTTCTTGAAGTCTGAGGGTATTTCACCTGTCTCATACATCTTGCTCATCAGATGGAAGAGTTTTATCATGGCTTGCTCTCTTAACACTATCAGTAGTTCTAACGGAATGTTATCTATTCCTGAAGCCTTGTTTTGACTTATGCCATTCAGTGCTCTGTCAAATTTTTCACTCAGTATCATACTTTCCATCTCATCTTTATTTACGTCTTCTCCCATTTCCAAAATATTGCCCTCAAGTACGTCTCTCTTGTGTAGACCCTCCATATACTCATTCCACCTCTGTTTTCCCTTCTTTGCTTAGGATTGGTTTTCCATATGAGCTCCTGATATTCATACAGGTGGTGTGACACATTCAAAAACAAACAAGGAAATATTATGCCTAGCAAAGCCAATAAACTTGCTGCAGAATGAAACTGTGTGCTGGACTGGGACTTGAGCCTGCAAGCTTTGCCTTTTCAGGAAGTGGCTAATCAATGTGTCTGCAATATCCTTTCTTCCAGGAATGCTAATCTTGTAAGTTATGCTGGAGAACTTCCATGATGTTTGGAAAGTAGGAGATGAGTTTCTGAAGAAAGTAAAGCTGTGATGGTCAGTCATGAGTTGTGCTTGAATAGCTCAGTCGGTAGAGCACTTGCCTGTGAAAGGCAAAGGTCCCAGGTTTAAGTCCTGGTCCAGTACACAATTTTGATCTGGCAGAAGTTTCAAATCAGTGCATACACTGCTGTAGAGTGATAATTTGTTCTGGAAGGCAACAGAAGTTTTGAACTGGTTGTGTTTGGTGCACAGGACATAAGTCTTGTATAGTGCACTGTACAGTATTTCAGATACTAAATTCTGTTCTATTACATGGCAAGCTAACTTGCCAGTGAAAGCAGCTGTATGACAGATGATGCTATGATTATTATAATTCTATGTATTGCAGCAACAATTTTGAAATGGTGATTTGCTTTGAAAAAGATATTTTATACACTATGGTACAAGGTATTTTCAGAGCATCTTGCGTTTTATGACAACATAGATATCATTCAGAAATATTTATTGGCTGAAAATTCAGAAAGATTATACACTGTCTATCTTGTATTTGCATAAAAGAATAATTTAATTAATGCAAGTAACAATAGGTGGCCTAATGAAAGAAAATTTGCAAATTCTTTGCCTTTGTTTATCCATAGTCTTGTAAGTTATGCTGGAGAACTTCCATGGTGTTTGGAAAGTAGGAGATGAGTTACTGAAGAAAGTAAAGCTGTGATGGTCAGTCGTGAGCTGTGCTTGAATAGCTCAGTCGGTAGAGCACTTGCCTGTGAAAGGCAAAGATCACCAATTTTTGCAGTTGCACACATTATGTCCTAATATTTTGCTACACTAGCACCGTTTCTGTCAGTCAGTATACACAGGTAAGATCTACAAAAGCTGATTCATAAGTATCTTAATCCATTACAGTGTGAGAATGTCTCTGAAAAATATCTGAAATGTGATTATTGTAAACATTGTGGAACCTATTTCCTGTAATCTATAAAACAGCACAGTAGATTTTCAAGTAGTCACTTAAAATTGCAAGCCGTATAGGGTGCCATGTGTTTAAGGGAACAACCTGCAAACATACTTTTGAAGGTAATCTGTTTTTGAAAATATAATGTAAATGCATACATACAAAATCTCCTCAAAAAGTGGCAGCAGGAGAACACACATATAAGACATATTTTCTCATGTATATAGTTTTACTGTTCTTGTGACAACAGAATTTCTGAATTAAAGTGTGTGAAAGTCACTGACGTGTACAACAGAATGAGTTTGCTACATGTTAATACACTGGTTGACAGTTGCTAAGGAACAACCGACACTTGCTAAGGAATAACTGCCAGTTGCTGCAGAGCAACTTACAATTGCTGTTGAACATGTGACTAATGACAGTAAAAGAAAATATAGATGGTGGCATGTGTTAACTGCAGTGGAGCCTGTGCAGGAATGCTGTGTATGTATTTGACATTTCATGCTGTACGGAATTTTATGAAAGTTGAACCAATTAATGCAATATTTCATATGGTATGCCAACATGTATGTAGGATAGCATTTGTGTGCTTACGATCATGGATGAGCAGTGAGACAGCTCACAGTCAGTCAAGTGTCACTACTGTGCCCACAGTAATGAGTGTGTCCAAAAGTGTCCTCTCATGATTAAAAAGGCTGCCAAAGGTGGAAATGCTATCCAAAAGCATGCTGGTGATCATAGATGGATCACAAAACTGCAAGTGGATCGATACGTAGCCCTATTGCTGAAAAGGAACAGACATCTCACTCCTAGGAAGATCACTTCAAATGTTGCAGCCACTACTGGTGATAGTGACAAGTGATTCTGCTACCAGTTAATGTGGGGAGAGACAGTGAACATGTAACACACCATAGAATGTTCACAAACATCATCAGTATGATTATGGTGTGGGCAGGCAATAAGCACAATGGCCAAACACTACTGCATATCTCCATGTGAGGTACCTTTATAGCACAGTGTATTGCAGGGTGAATATTCTGGATCATATCCATCTGTTTAGGCATGTGGTAGGCCCCAAATTTCTATTTATGGATTACAATGCTCACCCACAAAGTACCACTGAGGTGTTGGACACACTGGAATGTAAAGATAAGAATGTATGGAACTAAACCCTCTAGAGCATGCCTGTGATGCTCTTGGTAGACATGTTTCTCAGATAATACCCATTCCCTGAACCGTTCAAGAACTGAAAATTGCCTTGCAAGAGGAATGGGGTAACTTTCCCCAAGGACTCCTCAACGGTTTGGTATCCAGCATTAATAACAGGTGCAAATGTGCATTAGTGCCCAAGAAGGGCATATTCCTTACTTAGACTCTTGTATTGCCATTTTGTTAGGAGTCTGACCTGTATCAAACATGAACATTATTTGTCTGTTACCCTGCTTTCCCGTGTGGTGAAAGCTGTACCATTTTTTGTTATAAATATACCATTGCTCTCTAATATGTAATCACTGTGCCTCATGTCACCCATCATTGCCTGTGACTATTCCAGTGCAACTATGTCTGTGTTCCGTAGCAACTGTCCGGCAGTGTAAAATGTGTAGCATTTAATGTACTCTAGCTTAACCACCTGGGATTTGAATTTTTATAAGTGGCAATTTATGATAACAAATTCTGATGGGAATGAAGCTATTTCAAAGAAACATTCTGTGCACCAGCAGTTTATTGTTTTAAGTTTTGAAGTTACATAGCAAATTATGAGACTAAAATTTGTCCTGCTGGTTGTCTCCTTGTCAGTATCAACAAAAATCTCCAAGAGACAGAAGGAAATCTGCAGAAGAAATATCTTGCAGTGAGAAATAGCTAATTCATTGGTAGAATAGTCACTTCTTAAGGAAATTATATGAGACAACATGGGTGACAACTGCCATCTATTTCTTACTACATAAGCCTGTATCAGTCACAGAACTTACAGGCACCTCCACCGTCACATTGATTCTAAGCAAAATTGGAAGCCACTTTTTCAGAACAGGAGTACAAACACTGTCTGTGTAGTTTCAAAAGCCTATCCCTAACAGTAAAACTGGTGAAAATTATGCTAGGTGAAAATAATTTTGTTTCCTTTCAGCGTTAATGAGCCTGTCATTTTAATACTTCCACTAAATAAGAGAATGTTATTCTAACAGTGTTGAGCTGTACAGGAAACCACAAAATTATGTCAAAACACAGGTACTGATCCACTTTTATTCATATTATGCAGTTTTTGATTTACAAGCTTGAAAGGCTGAGTTTGGCTTCCTTCAACAGCCACATTCTAATTATACATTCTGAGTTGATGTTCCTACAAAATAATTTTGCCAACATCTCACTTTCTTATCTCCCCCCATTCTGACTAATAATTCTGTAAAACCTCGTCACTAATGTCTAGCTATTTCTCACTACTCATCAAACTTATTCTCCAGATAAGCACTGTAACCCATCCCAGAATTACTGGTTAACTTATGCCAAGTTTTCCAAATCAGATCACCAAAGTTAAGCACTGTCAGGATCGGCTGGCACTTGGATGGGTCACTGTCTGGGTCTGTTGAGATCTGTTGGCAAGCGGTGTGCACTCAGTCCTTGTGAGCCCAATTGAGGAGTTACTTGATTAAGAAGTAGTGGCACCAGTCATGAACACTGACAATGGCCAGGAGAGTGGTGTGTTGACCACAAGCCCCTTTTTATCCGAATCTGGTGAGCTGCGCATGACACGCCGGCCGGTCAGTACCGTTGGGTCTTGGGCCTCGTCAGACAGTGTTTTTTGTTTTTACACTGCGTTTATACTCCAATTAGGCAATATTCCATGCTAGTAAATGTGTTTCCTGTGCTGTTTTGAGAAAAGAGGTTAACCAGCTGTTATCCCAAGTTTGTAAAACCAGCCCTAAGTCTTCCAGTAAACATGCAACTAATATCTGTGCATCATGTTTTGAAGTACACAGGAAATTCCAGAACCTTTTATTGCTTTGCCTCTTACACACATGGTACAAAATGGAGATCTGAAATATATTTTAAATTTTACAGATTTCATCGGCAATAACAACCAATAATTTTAAGTCCGATACTTGTTTTGGTATCTCTTCTTGGCACACATCAACAGAATTTTCAAAAGTTTATTTTAGAGTATTTTGTATGTCCCTTTGAATACAGTTGATTTTTCTAAATGACATTTGGTGCAATATACAATTCAGTGATAAAATTAATTAGTCCTCTGAAAACAGTTATCTGTCCTCTCAGATCAGAGTTGCATGCAGTAACTCACCTGTCTATGGACATGCTAACCTTCTGACATTCAACAATCTTTTCATTTCCACTGATTACTACTGAAGGAACAAAACTCTTGGGGTCTACTTCTTGTGATGCAAGTTGGGTGTCAAAGTGACTGGTTAAAGGAGTTAACTCAGTTTCCAATGACTTCAACTTTTCCCTTTGTTCAGTAATTTGACCACGGACACCCCCAACTGATTGGCCAGTAAAGCAAAAGCAATTTCCTGTTGATCTAATTGTGTGTTCAAGCAATCACTTTTGTTAAAACCATCAGCATTTGACTTTTAGTTTCCTCGCTCCCTTTCTTGGGTTTTTCCGCCTGCTTATCCATTTTACTGTTTAGCCCCATTAACATTAAATCTGCCATGCCAACCATTCCCAACCTGTAACCAGCCAATTGCATTTGAAGATTAATAGAATGCTGAGAGGTACTTCGCTGGTAAGCCCCCATTGAGATTCTGCACTTTCTCTGATGAGGGCTGTCATTGGTTTGTAGTCTGCAGCAGCTGCAGGTGGTGGCTCCATGTCACCTCATTTAACTTCAGTTCATTGGCAAGTGCTAGTTGTGTCTTTTTGTGCAACATCTACTACCTGTGGCTTGACCACGAGATGAATACCCACAGTGTAATCAGACTTAATGGCCCATCGGTTTCAGGCCACAACAGCAGACCTGCCAGGTCTCAATTGGTAGACTATCATCTCAGCACCCCTCACTGTCCTCCTCTACAAGGCCACCAATGTTCTCAGATGGTACTGCAGCTTTCAACATCATCTCTTGCCATTCTACTGACTGCCTCCTCAGTTAAAGTATCCATCATTCAATATTTGAAGTTTGATCATACAGAATCAAAAGAATAATGGCTGCACCCACCCTTGCAGGTTTTGGTCACTTCTCAGGAGGATGGACAAGTGGACAAGAATCTGTTTCCTGCTGTCATTTGCTGGGCGAATGGACAGTGGACAAAGACATCAGCTGGGCAGCCTGCTGAGCTATAGAAATTCAGTTAGGATCTCATCAAGGTGTAAGACCCTGTCATGGTAAAACCTAGGAAGATTGCCCTGAAAGTAATGCACCAAATATTTTTCTTCATCAATTATTTATTGAACACATGTGGATGACTGCCATGGGATGCCTCCCTGAATGCTGCAAATTTTGGAGCTCTGCCAAGCTGCCTTCTCATAACAGTCTCACCCTCTTTGCCCAGCAACTAACAGTACTTCTGTTGAATGCAGCTTCTCTATGAAGAGCACCTCAAACTCTGAAAACTTCAAATAATGCATACCTAAAATTTCACATTCATGCCGTTGCTGTTGGCTAGGGAAAAAATGTGGTACATAAGTTTCTGGATGACCCTTGTAGGTTGTGAGAAGGTGAATCTTTGATCCTAGGTATGTGGCTTGGGAACAAGCACCCACCTCCCCGCTTCCTGCCCTGTTCATGCCTACAGCATTAAATTCATCTTCTATTACAAGGGTGATTCAATACTGCCATCAAAATTACAGTGCACAGCTAAATGACGTAAGAGGTTAGCACTACTCAAATAAGAGTCTACTCACTTACATATGTATTTTTTATAAAAATGTCCACAAATATATTAACATAATTCAAAAAGATAAAAAAGTACTGAAATAGTTGGCAAAAGTGCCTGGATACAAGAACGTAGACAGCACTCAGTCAATCAAGAAAAACCACACACATAAGTAATCAGAGTACACAAAATTAAAAAAGAAAACATGTAACTGAGCATAAGCAAGAGAGAGAATATCCAGTAATGGCACATACCAGGTGAGCAAGACAGATTACCTCAGTGGCAGCGTAGAAGTATTGATGGTTGTGAAAGCAATCGCAATTATGAGATGCCACCGTAATTCTGGATGATAATGATTACTGCAACTAGCAAGCAACAGAAACATTTAACAACTTCTCTGATTAATCAGAATCTTTTATTGACCCTTCTAGTGCCTAGAGCATTCAGTTAAACTACCTCAACGTGGCACCTAAGTGATGGGACCATCTGGTCTGGAGACTGACTGTATCAGCCAAAGAAGGCGTAACAGCTCAGGTCCCACTGAAGCAGGTCTCTTCCTGTGGCACTTACTTAACATCTTGGGTTTCAAAGAAAAAAGCTGACAGTACAGAGGTCACTATTTGTCGTAGCCAATCCACCTGTGCTCATCTGCACAGTTTTTGGCATACTGTTTAATTATGTTAGACTGCCAGACAGTGATTTCTTCCAACAGTCAGAATTGCTGTTTTGGTACCTGTGTGGTGTATTCATATATGAAAGACAATTCAAACTTAGCACAAAGAGCCCCCTTACAACATAGCAAAAATTTCTAACTTCTGAATTAACTGCAAGTATGACAACCAAAGATTATAGATAATACCTTTATACTGGGGCATCATTATTGTGTATTTGGTATCTCTAATTTGCCCTCACAACACACACAAAATGATAGATCAAATTATTATCAAAATTAATTAATATCACTAGCCTCAAGGGTATGTTTAGCCTAATCCTGATGTGGTACGAATAGCTTGTTATATGGCATCCCAATATTTAGGTATATTAAACTGCACAATTAGAAGGAAGGGCAGCAAATGCATGTAACATCACACACTAGCTCTAATATACCTCCATGAAAGAAAGTACATTAAAAGAAGAAAATCTCTTCATTGATGACTCTGATTTTCACTCTTATGATGCTAGGCAGGAACATAATCTGCTTGTCATACAGTAAGTACAAACATTGCAGAGGATGAGTATATCATACCACCTTTATGCTGTACGATCACATGGAATCCCATGTGAAACAGGTACCAAATTTATGTATGTTTAAAATGACATCTGAAACAGTACTTGCTTGACCACTGCTGGTATTATGTTCCCAACTTTTGAGGTGCCATAAAAATTAGTGAATTTGATCACACATTTTTAACCATATTTTGTTTTTTTTCTCACCTTATTTGTTTTATAACTAAGTAGCCAAGATGCAACATGTTTTGGATTATCATTTCAGATTCATAGTATGTATAAATCGTATTCAATGTCTCAAAACTGACTAGTGCCATTATAGTATGTTCAAATTACATATCAAATCATGATTCACAGGACCACTAACAAAATACAAGTCTATCCTGACTAAGTTTTCAGTGAAGTGTCTTTACTGAAGTCCAGCACATAGGCAGGGTGGCAGGAACAAGCTCTGCTTTCTTCACACAGTTCTGGCACTACACAAGTTCTTAGTTATTCGGCAGGGCATGACAGTCACTGTGTAAAAACTGTTGTACACACAGGTACTGTATAGTTAGATCACCAATGTTGGCAGCGGCCAGTCACAAAACACACTTGATCTGAAATCTTCCAACTACTGTCGGCTTCAGTCAGCTCTGAACTTCATGGTCCTTATTCTAGATTGTGAACAAACTCATACTACATGTCACCCAAAAGCTCTTGAAAATGTTGATGGCCTAAGTTGACTTCTTACAAAATTCATGGCATTTATAGCCAAACTTATTAAGTTAGCTTTCTTATTTGCTTCTTATTTGTCAACACCTTTGATAAAAAAACTTATGCAGTATCACAAACACCTTTATTCTCGTCCACACCATTTTCTCTAAGCATAGATTTCAATTTGTGACTTGTATCCTCTGTTCTTCCCATCGGTGACCCTGCAGACAAACAAACAGGTTTGATTGCTGATAACTTTTCTTAAGACATCCCCTCGGTAATGTCTTTGATACAGGTTTCACAAATTTTGTATCAGTGTACAGCTAACCATTGGTGCCTATTATCTTAACAGTACCGTTACTGTTTCGCATAGCATCAATGTGATCGTTTATTTCCATTCTAAAGATTTTTTGCAACCTCAGAATCACCTTCAAGGATTAAATGTTAGTCTGGCAAGCACCACCAATAAGAGATCAACATTGATTCATATGAAAAACATCATTCATAATGTGTCTTCAAGTATTGCATTCCTTCACATTATGTATACTTGTTCCACAAATTAAACAAAGTGGGTGATTTGTATGTTGTGTAAAACAGATATCACTGTCAATTGTTCATTGAAGCACCTTCACTCTTCTGTTTCCCTCCTGTTGGAAGACTGACTGAGAAACTCATCATTATTATTATTATTATTATTATTTTTTTTTTTTACAACGTGAAATAAATATTTCAAATTCAACCATGGTATCTGTACTGAGAGTCAACGGTCATTTTAACATTTCAGATATGCATAATAGTGCTTAATAGGTCTTCATGTTTTAACTGGAAGTATATCTACATCTCCCAGATGATCTCATATGCCTGATAGGTATTTCTCCATTTGCCTTTAAATATTTCAAGTCCCTGGATGCTTCTTTTGTTGATGGGATTGAGAAAACGTGATGAATGGATGGATCAGTGACCCAACTGAAAACCTAGAGAGAAGGAAATCAGCAACCTGTACATTGTTGTATGGCAAACCATACTATAGTTGCCCCATGTAAAACACAGGGAAACAGGAAGGCTGAATGATGACCAGAACTCCATCCTTCATGAGCACAAGCCCAATGTCTTACCCACTTGAACACCTCACTTGATAACAAATTTGACTTTTACTCATTCAAAATGATAAACACATTTTGGATAAAATGTGTAGAAACTTAAAATTCAGTTTAATTCTGTTTACGTGTAAGAAAGGATATAGTCAACATATGAGACTGGCTTCTTTGCTTCTTCAGCGAGGGAGGGAGAAACCAATGTTGCATGCATGGAAATCTTTAAAAAATAAATATACTAACCAATTCCTCTATAAGTAAAAAATTTAGCCAATTTTGAAAGTAGAATTACAGGCTCCTTTTGCTACTGCAGAAGATACACACAATATAACAAAATAGAGTCTTTATATCTATCAAAATTAATTGATTTCCTATGGTTGACACTTTTCTTCTAATGCAGTCATACATTCCTCTACAGCGATAACAAGAACTCAACTGATAAACTTACAGATGTTGCTCAGAGATACCTTCCAAGTACTTTTGTATGGTCTCTGGTAGCTCATTATGGAGTCATTGCATTTCACTTGGTTTCTTGCCTCAGTTGGCTTTGTATCTACATTGCACTGAAAATAGTGCAAATTGTGAAAACGTTGTTGATATGCACTGTGTGTCGTGTTTTCATTCTCTCATTGTACCTGCTGTTGACAATAGTACTGTAATACCCTCATTAAATCACTGCCCTCAGGTTTGCATTCAGTTCTGCTTGGTTCTGTCTAGGGTTTTTGTTTTCCAGCAGTGTTATTTGTGCTTTAACAGTGGTACACAGCAGTACTTTGGACGTGTTTGTTGATAAAGAGAGTTGGCCATTATGCTCCCCATGTATGGGTTCACTGAATGCAATGTGACAGCAGTGCGACACTATGCTCAGCGGTTCACATACCAACAACCACCTCATCACAGTACTTTTGCATCTGAGGCTTTTTACATTGCTTTGTGTTGTTTATTGCATGTTTTGGTTAATGCAAATTACATGCTTCTTCAGTGTTGTGAAGGTATTTTTATAGAAAAAGGATGACTGCAGTAGAAAAACCAAGTAAATCAGAAGTACATTATTACTCTGTCAAGTGCCACACAATATCAGGTATTTCTCATAGAAAAATACTCATAAGGTATCCCTGAACAATCTCTGAAAGCTTGTCAGTGGAGTTTGGTTCATGGTGTGTATAAAAGACAATTATCTCACTGAATGAGTGTTAAAATTTTAATTACTCTTCTGATTTACTGTTAAATTACTGAACAGTTTCATGATCATGGTCATTCTCTCTCACACTTGTACCAGGAGAGTAGAACAAGTGGCTGTTCTATAGTCATAACATTACTCTTATATATGTTCATTCTCAAAATAAGATATTTCAAATGCTCATTTCAGCTGCTGAAAAATTATAGGGAAACCTACATTACTATTTCACATCAGCACCCATGTGTTTTATGACTCATAATAGAGGTGAAGAATCCTTAACACTTTGACTACAATTTTATTGTCAAACACAGTTGCTAAAAGAAAACTGTCCAACGACTTCCACACAGTTTCACAAACATTACACTTATGTACACTCTGGCTTCTCATTAAATCAAGCTAAAAACAGTGGAGAATGTATTTTTCACATGTATGTGGTATGCAAATAGAGTAGCTAATTAACAGGATAAACTTAAAATCATACAGCCAGTTGTGAAGGAAGTGTCTGGTCAGCAGCACAAGGTTGACAATACAGTCAGTTCATAGTTAAAATATTTCTTTTAGTGATAAGTCATATATATGTACAGTATTTAACAATCATTTTCTGAGCACTGCTGGTGAATTACATAAAAGCTTAGTTTATACAGTGAAACACGCAGCTCTCCTGAAAAATGCCTTTCTGGGATTGAAGTCTGAAATGCTCCTCTGTGATACTGACAAGGGGAAGAATGAGTCAATAATTATATCACTGAAGACTAAGGACTCTCGTGGATATGATGGACTGGCTAGCAGAATATTAAAGTACTGTGCTGCACTTGTTAGCTCTGTACTTAGTCATATTTGTAATTTTTTCCTTAAGAAGGGTCAGTTTCCTGAACAGTTAACATACTCAGTAGTAAATCCGCTTTATAAAAAGGGAGAAATGGATAATGTAGACAATCTTAAGACGTATTTCTATGCCATCAGTGTTTGCTAAAGTTATTGAAAAGGCTGTATATTTAAGGATAATTGATCATTTTATTACACATAATTTGCTATCAAATTTACAGTTCAGCTTTAGAAGTGGTTTAAAAACTGAAACTGCTATATTCTCTTTTCTCTGAGAGGTACTGGATGGATTAAATAAAAAGTTTTGAACACTAGGCATCTTTTTTGATTTAACTGAAGCATTTGATTATGTTATCACAAAATATTGCTCCAGAAGTTGGGCTGTTATGGAATACAGGTAGGAGCTTACAATCAGTTCACCTCTTACTTTAACAACAGACAGCAAAAGGTCATTATTCACATTGTTGAGAATGGCTGTGACATGACGTCTGACTGGGGCACGGTCAAATGGGAGGGGCGGGGAGGGGGGGTGGGCAAGAAGGGGCAAGGATCAGTGCTGGGGCCACACCTTGCTCCTTGTGTACATAAATGATATGCCCAAGTATTACAGATAATTCTAAAACATTTCTGTTTTCTGATGACACTAGCTTGGTAATAAAAGATATTGTGTGCAACATTGGCTCTGTCTCAAATAGTGCAGTTCCTGATGTAAGTCCATGGCTTGTAGAAAATAAACTAACACTAACCACAGTAAGACTCAGTTTTCTTAGTTTTTAACACACAATTCAACAAAACCCACTGTTTTAATTTCACAGAATGGGCATATGATCAGTGAAACCAAACAGTTCAAATTTCTAGGTGTTCAGATAGATAGTAAACTGTTATGGAAAATCCACATTCAGGATCTTGTTCAAAGACTTAATGCTGCTGTTTTTACTATTCGATTATATATATAGACACACACACACTTTATTGTCATTTCTTGTTAATGATATCAGCTTATTCCCATGAATTAGCAGCTTTCATTCAGTTAATATTAGGCAGAAATCTAATCTGCATTTGGACTGCACTTCCTTAACTCTTGTGCAGAAAGGTGTGCAGTATATTGCTGCATCCATTTTCAATAAACTTCCACAAAAATTCAAAAATATTAGCAGTAATCCATGCACTTTCAAATCAAAACTGAACAATTTCCTCATAGGTCACTCCTATTCAGTCAAGAATTTCCCTGAACAATTAACCTGATTCCTGTGTTATATTGTTGATTGCATTTACATAAACTTGGGGGTTGTCTTTTTGGGGTTCACAAACATTTTATTTTGTCTGTTATTAGTGTTATGTTGTAGTTTTATGTACTAACATGTCCCATGACCTTGGAGATTTGCTTTTCAATTTGGTCCTACAGAACTAGACGTGGAAAAAAAAAAAACCACACACACACCATACTTATTTGCCAACATAATTTTGATTATCCAGCCTGCTTCAATGCAGAGTGTCTAATTTAACATTTTTAGTACACAGTCTAGGTCATTGCTTATTTACGTAAGTTGCTACTCAACTACAGAGCTACACAAAACAAATGATCAACTGCAAAACAGGTATATTTATAGACTGGATTAGTGTTGGACGAAATGCTTTAATTTATGAAGATATAAAAACCACATTATAGCAATAAACTGTTCTTGAGCATTAAGGCAAGCATTCACAGATCAATCAGTTTGCAGACCCATGTGACAGACAGTCTGTTCAGAAGTTACTGCTTGTATGTTGGCGATGAGTCCGTAGTATGGTCTGCTGTTCCATCAGCAGATTACTTGCTTCCACAAACCTTTACCCACAGACAGACACCACTCAGTACATGGCCATGGGATCAATTGAGGTTTGCTGTACCAATTGTCAGTTTTGACCTGTGACATAACTGTGTTGTTTGATGTCCTTTTGGTTCTGTGTCTTTGAAACAGATCGTGTCTGCAGAGAGTTTGTTGAAGTAAATGGTGGCAATCACTAGCAGGGGATGTTTATACACTGTTTGGGAATGATGTTAAGGGAGCACCTAAGCTCTTGTCCCGCTAGTATGTTGCTTGCGTCTTTTCAGGTTGGTTGGTCTGAGGAGTAAATAGACCAAACTGCTGTGTTATCAGTCCCTTCTTTTCAGGTGTGTGATGCCATGGTGACCAAATTGTATAAGCTTTAAATGGAGTATCCACCATCTTAATGATGTCATGGGTCAAAGGTGATGTGTTGGTACTACAGTCTTCAATATTACCTTGCCGTGTGATAAGGCAGATGGGAGGAACAGCCCACAACATTGGACAAGTCGCAGTTGTGGAGGGCATTGTCCATGCAGGCATTCTGGCACACTCACCTTGGCTGTAAAGGCTTGGTTTCAATGCCACATTCTTAATATGCACAATTCAGTAGCAAATAGTAAACTCTTTTCTTTCTCAAACTATGAACTAACTTCATCAATCAGTTACATAACATACATGGGGGTCCCAAACAACAGTGCAACTTGGCATTTCACACACACATTCAGAAAGTTGCATCCATGAAGTGGCAGTGAAATTCCGAAGAACTAGGGACTGAACTGTAGTCTGACATTTACCCACCAAACCATTCACAATGTACTGTCAGCCATGGCTAATTTACAGCACTCTTTACTTCAAACATTACTTGAAAAAATGAAGCCAATAACACAACAATGGAAAGTGGTGCAATGATAGGTAGCTATCTTGCAAAAAATATTCAGTGATGTAAAACTGTGCACCTGGTAAAATGCAAAAATGCATAGTCCTATGACTACAATAGCAACTACACACAGTTGAGATCATTCCAGTTATACAAACACTTTGGTGTAACAGTTTGTGGGGATGTGAAATTGAATTCCAGTCAGTACAGCATGTACTGCTACTTACATTTCATTGGAAAGATAACGGTAGAATACAATCGGTTTACAATGAAGAACACTTACAAAACACTCACGTGACTCATCTTAAGATTATTGCTCGGGTATGCAAAATCCCTAACACATAGAACTAAAAAGAAATATTTAACATAGAAAAAGACAGGTGACACAAATGATCATAGATTTGTTTGACTAATGAGGAAGCATCAAAGAAAAATATTCTCCGGTGAACACCTGAAGACAGACATCAACAACTATCCTGCTAAAGTCCACAAAGTTTCAAGAAGCAATACTACACGAAAAACCTAGGAATAAACTGAAGCCTTGTATGATCACTGCTGTACACACAACAAACACCAAATCAGATTAAAGTGGTCATAAAGGCATCAAAGCAGCTCTTCCTGAGGTTATTTGCAAATGGACCAGTAAGAAATCCTACTAGGGTTCAACAGGAAGTATAGTATGCCGTGCACTTCATAATCATTTGCCTTTCGCAATGCTGGTGGAATATGCAAATGCACAACAGAAGATTAACGCCTCAACTTATGAATGTATCTGAAAAATCATCATCTTTTCCAGTTTGACATGGAAGCACTTTCAAATCATATGGAACACTTTGGTCACAACCAAATTTTAACAAAGTTTCTAAAATGATGCAACTTAAAGATTTATTTTCAGTTCATGTGTTAAAGAAATATGCAGCATTTGATTTCACACCAACAACAAATGACTTTCGACACTTCCGCATCTATTCAAAAATGTACGCATATTTCTCACTGGTACGATGAGTAAAACGTGCTGATTCGACACTCAGTCACAGGTCAGTAAACAAACTGTTCATTGTTTTTGAGTAACTTTCAGTATAGAACTAGCTGGAAACAACACTCAAAAAAGAACTGATACTTCCTCAATTTGCATACAGCTGCACAAACGAAAGGTGGCAATACCATGCTTTTTCAAAAAAAAGCTTCTTCAACCAGCAAAAGAGGGAAAAAGTCTCATACTGTTTATAAATGGAGAAAGAATTATCCACATTCCAAATCCAGATACACATGGTGGCGACTACAACAGGAAACAGTTGTTAATTTACTTCTGATTTTGAAACCTTTCCCAAATACTTTTTTGTCTCCTTTGTTTTTCACAAAATTAAGGGAATTTACCTTTATTATTGAAATCATCAATCAGTAATACTTACATTACTTCTACTTACACAGTCTCGAACACCTTACAACATTTGTGAGCACAGTATCAGGAATAAGTAACAAATTGCAGTAATTTTTGTGTGTTACTAACTTATCAACCAACTTTTTAAAAAAAACTGCTATTGTGGAGCAGCAATATATTCTGAAGTACATACTAACAGTGGAAAGAACTAGCAAATTGTAACTATCAATGCTCTGATTTACTCTGATATACTGAACACTGCAGATCAATGAATAACACTTATGCCAAACATCCACAATGACACCTCATTTCATCAACATTCATATTTAGTGTGACTCATCTCTCACACTATACGCAGGCTACTGTTAAAAATAATTTGGTATTTACGTTATTAGCACCACATATAACAACATCAAATGCAGCATTGCAAATTCTCATGCACAAGACAACCAAAGTGTGATATAGGTAAGGCTAATGTGTGAGATCCCAAAGTAGGTGCAGTAAATAAATACAAAACATATCAATGACTTTTTCTATTTCACTGCGGTAACACCTTTTAACGAAATAATTTAACTTCGTTTTTGTACAAATCAGGTATAAGGGATTTCAATACAGTGTGTGTAATAATTGCAGTCATCCCCCATATTTTATGCTCTCCTCCAGAGAATACAGGCAAGGTGTACCCGCCTGGATATTCCATGTAATCGCAATTACTAGAATCACAAAACAGTCTTAATGGTACTGTAAACACAGATTCCACTTCTGTCCGATTTATTGCCAAGTCTTTCACATTCACATGCCCTATGTAACCCAGATACGGGCAAACGACTACTTCATTGTCTTTTGTACCAACAAAACTTCCATGTCCCCAGATCTCTATGTCGCTTTTCTGTAATCCTATTTCCTCACACGTCTCCCTACAAGCCGTCTCTTCTAGATCACTGTCTGTCTCATCCTGCATGCCACCAGGAAATGAAACTTGTCCACTGTAATTTTTCAACGTACTTGATCGCAACGTATATAACAACGAAATTTCTTCATTTACTATACAAAATGGTACCAACACAGCTGCCTGCTTTGCGGGAACATGTTGCTTAGTTCGCAATGGGCCCATACGCTGTAGTCGCTCCAAGCCTTTCTTCCTGTTTTCTTCGTTGAAGATAGCCTTTGCAATTATCTCGCTCAAATTGTGTGTGGATGTGGCATGGCAACGTGCATTTGTGATGAAGAGCACAGCTTGTCTGGAATAAAGACCATGTTTAATTAGTTTTCATCTACTGAATAACGCTATGGTATAACACACATCCTGTTACTGTTTATACAAATACGTATTGCAAAGGGCAGACAGAGAAAGAATTAAAATTGTATTTACCTTCCTGAAATTGATCTTAAGCACACAGTCATCTCGTAGAGTTAATACTCACAGACACAAAAAGGAAGCATAATTCTTTGCCAAAACTTCAAGTTGAAACATCTCTAACCTTCGTACTGGGAATGTTTATGTTGGTGGGGGTGGTCCGAAGTTCCATTTATCAGCTGATTGAATGACAAGGATGCTCCGACAGCATCATAATAAGGAGTTAGACCTTTCTGCATTCCATACACCATAAAATATTGTTTCTAGAAGCCAATAAATAGGAAACTAAATAAATAAATATTGTCTATCATTTACGCTTTTGAATGCTAACGTAGCAGTCGCATAGTGGTGGGCACTGGGCAACTGGGCAGGAAATCGCGTATCTGCTAGAAATCACAGTGATTGAGAAGTCACAGATATCACAATAACAACTTCTCAAAATCTAACTGCGATTTCAGTCACAGTTAGCAGTCGCAAGTATCATTTCACATCTTCGACCATAGATACTAATAGACTGGGCAAGCAATGCAGCGGCTATACATCTGGCGTGGCTGCAACATAGAATCACGTGACTGTTGGCAGAACGTCGGCGGGAGTTCAAGGCAGCATTCTGATTCCTGATTTCACTCCCAGTATTTGTCAGTGGATTTCCTGCTAATTTCACCACATTAAATGTAGCTTAAGTAAACACAGCTCGAAGTGATAAATTATTGCGTAACTACTGTACAAATTTAGTTTTACAGCCATTACCTCACAATGAACTTTGCGAACTGCTGAAACACTTTAGATATTCGCCGTGAATATTTCAGTGTTACCAATTATGAGATGCATTCTCTACTAACAATACGCGTTATGCACTGTTTAAAATGTAAATATTGCGTGTGTGTGTGTGTGTGTGTTTTAGTGCCTTGGTTGGAGAAAGTGTTATAGACTTCATAAATCGGCATAAACAACGAAACCTGTAACGTAAACACACGTGTTCACATCGAATGTAACGAACTCAATTGTGTCGTTCACCCACAAAACGTAAAGCAGTTTCATTTGAAAGCTCTTTTTTGGTTTAAACAATTTGTTTCGTAGATGTATCAAATAAGATAGAATTTATATCTACAAAATCAGAACCTACTTACATGAATACTTGTTCCACAGATCATGAATACGATACTTTGCAATGATGTGTCACTTTAATGAAAGGTAGACTTATCATTACATGACAATTCTTCCAGTCACTTATTTATATAAAAAAAAATCGTATACTGAGTAGGAGCTGTCATTCATAGATTCTTTTAGTTTGATTTTAAATGCTGGTTGGCTATCTGTCAGGCTTTTAATGCTTTTCGGTAAATGACCAAAGATTTTTGTAGCAGCATATTATTTATCCCATACATTACAGCTTATTATCTGGAAACTAACATAGGCCATACAATTACCTTTTTGCAAATGGTATTCAGTATCTGTTTTTGACATGTTTTGTAACTAGAAAGTTCAAAATAAAACTAAACCCTGATGAGAAAGGAAACCCCTAACTTGTTTTTGCAAATTATTCTTTATTATTTAGAATAATGGCAGCATCATTCACCCCTTTTTGTACCAGTCAGATTTAATCCAGGATAGTAAAAATCATCCTTTCTTCTTGTGTAGTAGCAATGCACATTGCCATTGCTTTTGGAATGGAAAGGGTTATTGGTAATAAACAAATCTCTCTCTCTCTCTCTCTCTCTCTCTCTCTCTCTCTCACACACACACACACACACACACACACACAGAAATTCTAACTATCTGTTACTTAACTTTAAACTGGTGCAGCCCAAATAGCAAACAATTGAGTTATTCTTTCTCCTGCAAAGTATGTTAAGAGTTTTATTCTTAACTGTCTATGGCAATCTGTTACTAGACTAGGAATATCATATCTTGAATGACAAAGGTAAGAGCATAATATAATTCACATAAATTTTTCATATAACCTTTATTTTGCAGCACAATACAGTATTTACAACAAACTCAGCACTGAACAAATTTCTATTTTTTTTAAAGTAGACCAACACTACACACGAACCATTTAGTGACCCTTAAATAATATTGTTTTTGTAAGCAAGCTCCTTACACATCCTTTCTGAAAGGTTTCTGTTACAGTCGTCCCCAAATGATAATTTCTGATCTTGAAATACTCAAATAAAATGGATTTTATAAGAGTTGTACGATGGTTTTCTGTGGGATCAGTGCTCATTATATGTTCATTGATAGATGTAAATACATTGCTGTCAATTTCTGCCATAGCAGATGACAAGAGCACAAGCATTACATTTTTTTTTTTTTTGTCAGCATACCCTTTGCCTGCTGCAAACGATAGGCTTGTTCTGCTACTTTACAGATTTGAACAACATCCCTGGAAGGTGTTACTAAACCTCCCATATTCTTTCTCGTGAGGAGTTCATTTTCGCTTTCTAATAAGCCATATAAAGAATTCGCACATTCAGTACAATATATGGTTTTCTTCAACTTACGTACTATAAATCCTGCAATGTACACAACAACATTTGTCACATACTTTGACAGTTGTTTAAAACAAATAGAAGGGATACTGTAACAGTGATCATGAGACACTTTTTCAACATCAGGAATTTCAGCTCGGAAATTTATACATGAAACAAATGGGTTTGTTTGTACTTTACCCAGTGCTGAAGATACATTCAGAATAGAACACTCTTCAGTGTCTAAACAAGTTCCAAACTCTGAACCCCTTACTTGCTGATGTATAAGTAACCTTTTGTAAGCAGCTTTGAACTGAGTGGCTGTAGGGTTATTGTTATCACCACCATACCTCCTGATTGAACTAAAAAATGTCTCAATGTGATCTTGTAACAACTTGTGTGTCAGTAAGAATTTAAGTTGTGGATTAGGACTGCTTATCAGAGAATTGTATAACCTTTTGAGACTTTGAATTGACACAATAAAACCAAGGAAACCAGTCTTTCTGTTTGTAAACAAAACAGAGGGGCCATTTGCATCCAGTCTTAAATTCTTTATATATTCTTCAGCTTCATCCAGAAAAGACAAAATGTGGCTAGCAGTCTGCAATGACAGAGGTGCTTTATAACCTTTCGCTAACAGATTTCTACTGTTGAAGCAATCAAAAACATTGTTCATAATCCTTATGAACCTAACTGTTGGATCACAGTCTTTAAAATCGTCTAGCTGCAAATCTTTGCCAAGAAATTCAAGGGCATTAGCTACACTATTACTCAACGTCTGTGCAGCAATTCTGACATTCATCTTATGGCGATACCACTCAACATGCTTCATTCTTATTTTTGTAGCAAGATGAAGTGTCTCCACACATTGCAAATCATGTAACTTGAGTACATAATCCCATTTAATAGGATTTCTATTGCCATCAAAAATTGTGCCCTTACCAGCTAAGGTATTACGTACTAACTTTAGCATGTGACATGGGTCAAGGAAAATAATATTTCATCATTACACAATGGGTGCTTAAAGAAAGATTTTATGTTAGCTAAAGAAAAAGAAGCACCTAGCTTTTCTATCATTGCAGTATTTACATGTGTTCCATCAAAAGTTACGGATATCACCTCAACACCAGCATCAAAAGTAAACTTTAGAGCCTCATTCAATATGTTAGATTTTTCTAGTGCAGTTAGTCCATTGACTAGAAAGTAACCAATTGGCAGTTTCCAAGAACTGTTAACAGCAGTTACCATAAATGTTAGTGCCTCATTTGCAACAGGAAGGTTATCATCATCAAGCTCTGCCCCATAATCTACATATCCAACAAATTTATTTTGACGAAATTCAATGTGTTTTCTTATGGCAATTTCGTCAAATGACATAGCACACAGCAATTTCTTGCCCTTGTTCATAAGCTCTTGACTCTTTATTCTGAGAGCAACTGCTGCTTCTTTGCTAAAACCTGGATTTCCATCAATCACACTGTACCACCTTCTCAGTGTCCGTGGATGTGGCAGAGATGTATTGAAATTTCTCCTTACGTAACTGTAGGTCTTGCTGCTGTAGAAATTAAGAGTTAAAGCAAAGGTCCGAAGAGCTGCCGGGTACTTTTCTCTTGTTTGACCTCTGCTGACATGCTTTAACAACTCTGATGTACCTGGTGGCAGCATCTGAAAGCAATATGATACTCTCAGTAAAGAACTGCAAGAGCTAGGCTACAAACTGTCATTCACTCAACATATTCTGTATATCACATCATGCAGAAGACTCTACATTGATAAGGAAAGAGAAAACAACACATAATTAGCAGTTACAAACTAAAATTGTGCATAGAAGGAACAAAATATCATAACTGTTTCTACTATTTGTGCTCATGTATGGTAGATCTAACATAGTTAAGTTTCCAAGAGTGTCTCCACTTTAATAAAAGTTACTGCTTTCTCATTTATATTAAATTATGGTGCTGGTATTTTGTTTGCAGCCGCTATACAAGCTTCTGAAGTAAAAGTTGGGACAAACAAATGTTTTAGATACATAGGAGATTTTAAGGAAGATGATTTGGCTGTTCCTGGCATAGCTAGTAAAATGGCAAGTGTTGCAAAAAAGCAGCTGAAGAAGAAAGCCAGAAAATTAAGTAATTTGCAGCGATCAGCCCACAGGATGAGGAAGAAAATTTTAAATTTGGAATCATTAATAATTGACCTTCAAAAGAATAATCTTATAAGTGAATCCATGGGTAATTTGCTGAAGGTAAGATAGAACTATGTACTTCAAGTAGTACTTATAATTTCTTGACATATGACATTGAAGACATACCAAATTGCCATTCTTATTATAAATATCAGGTGGTGTAGATTCTAGTATTGTACCTGTCTTATGGTTCCATGACAAGTGACATAGTTGATTGTAAGAAAGGCTCTATTCACACAAATGTAGGCATTGTTTTATAAACATCTACATGTTCATGTAAATAATAGGATACAATTACACTGTGGAGAGTACTGCAACTAGCCACAAGTTTTTTAGAAGTGATTGTTATTGTAACATTGCTAGTTTCAGACCTGGAACCCATTGCCATGCAATACCACTAATTCCTTGCAGTTTTATGTGTGTGTCCTAAAATTTTGAAATTACATTTTTCTTGAAAGGTATTAGATTGTATATAGACTGTACACATTGCACTTACTTCATGAAATTCTCTCCTTTACATTTCCTCTCTTAGAACTTTGTTATATTTTGGGACACATACATAAAACTTGCAAGAAATCAATGCTACCATCTGACAATGGGCTCAGACTCAAAGCTAGTAATGGTACAATAGAAATCACTACTAAAAGAAACTCGTGACTGGTTGCATTATTTCCTACAGTGTAATTTACAAAAACAGTTGTGGTGTTCAATAACCACAATGGATAAAATAAAGTGGGAGAAAGCACCATAATTTAATATAAATGAGAAAGCAGTAACTTTTATTAAAGTGGAGACACTCTTGGAAACTTAACTATGTTAGATCTACCATACATGAGCACAAATAGTAGAAACAGTTACGATATTTTGTTCCTTCTATGCACAATTTTAGTTTGTAACTGCTAATTATGTGTTGTTTTCTCTTTCCTTATCAATGTAGAGTCTTCTGCATGATATGATATACAGAACATGTTGAGTGAATGACAGATTGTAGCCTAGCTCTTGCAGTTCTTTACTGAGAGTATCATATTGCTTTCAGATGCTGCCACCAGGTGCATCAGAGTTGTTAAAGCATGTCAGCAGAGGTCAAACAAGAGAAAAGTACCCAGCAGCTCTTCGGACCTTTGCTTTAACTCTTAATTTCTACAGCAGCAAGGCCTACAGTTACGTAAGGAGAAATTTCAATACATCTCTGCCACATCCACGGACACTGAGAAGGTGGTACAGTGTGATTGATGGAAATCCAGGTTTTAGCAAAGAAGCAGCAGTTGCTCTCAGAATAAAGAGTCAAGAGCTTATGAACAAGGGCAAGAAATTGCTGTGTGCTATGTCATTTGACGAAATTGCCATAAGAAAACACATTGAATTTCGTCAAAATAAATTTGTTGGATATGTAGATTATGGGGCAGAGCTTGATGATGATAACCTTCCTGTTGCAAATGAGGCACTAACATTTATGGTAACTGCTGTTAACAGTTCTTGGAAACTGCCAATTGGTTACTTTCTAGTCAATGGACTAACTGCACTAGAAAAATCTAACATATTGAATGAGGCTCTAAAGTTTACTTTTGATGCTGGTGTTGAGGTGATATCCGTAACTTTTGATGGAACACATGTAAATACTGCAATGATAGAAAAGCTAGGTGCTTCTTTTTCTTTAGCTAACATAAAATCTTTCTTTAAGCACCCATTGTGTAATGATGAAATATTATTTTCCTTGACCCATGTCACATGCTAAAGTTAGTACGTAATACCTTAGCTGGTAAGGGCACAATTTTTGATGGCAATAGAAATCCTATTAAATGGGATTATGTACTCAAGTTACATGATTTGCAATGTGTGGAGACACTTCATCTTGCTACAAAAATAAGAATGAAGCATGTTGAGTGGTATCGCCATAAGATGAATGTCAGAATTGCTGCACAGACGTTGAGTAATAGTGTAGCTAATGCCCTTGAATTTCTTGGCAAAGATTTGCAGCTAGACGATTTTAAAGACTGTGATCCAACAGTTAGGTTCATAAGGATTATGAACAATGTTTTTGATTGCTTCAACAGTAGAAATCTGTTAGCGAAAGGTTATAAAGCACCTCTGTCATTGCAGACTGCTAGCCACATTTTGTCTTTTCTGGATGAAGCTGAAGAATATATAAAGAATTTAAGACTGGATGCAAATGGCCCCTCTGTTTTGTTTACAAACAGAAAGACTGGTTTCCTTGGTTTTATTGTGTCAATTCAAAGTCTCAAAAGGTTATACAATTCTCTGATAAGCAGTCCTAATCCACAACTTAAATTCTTACTGACACACAAGTTGTTACAAGATCACATTGAGACATTTTTTAGTTCAATCAGGAGGTATGGTGGTGATAACAATAACCCTACAGCCACTCAGTTCAAAGCTGCTTACAAAAGGTTACTTATACATCAGCAAGTAAGGGGTTCAGAGTTTGGAACTTGTTTAGACACTGAAGAGTGTTCTATTCTGAATGTATCTTCAGCACTGGGTAAAGTACAAACAAACCCATTTGTTTCATGTATAAATTTCCGAGCTGAAATTCCTGATGTTGAAAAAGTGTCTCATGATCACTGTTACAGTATCCCTTCTATTTGTTTTAAACAACTGTCAAAGTATGTGACAAATGTTGTTGTGTACATTGCAGGATTTATAGTACGTAAGTTGAAGAAAACCATATATTGTACTGAATGTGCGAATTCTTTATATGGCTTATTAGAAAGCGAAAATGAACTCCTCACGAGAAAGAATATGGGAGGTTTAGTAACACCTTCCAGGGATGTTGTTCAAATCTGTAAAGTAGCAGAACAAGCCTATCGTTTGCAGCAGGCAAAGGGTATGCTGACAAAAAAAAAAAAAATGTAATGCTTGTGCTCTTGTCATCTGCTATGGCAGAAATTGACAGCAATGTATTTACATCTATCAATGAACATATAATGAGCATTGATCCCACAGAAAACCATCGTACAACTCTTATAAAATCCATTTTATTTGAGTATTTCAAGATCAGAAATTATCATTTGGGGACGACTGTAACAGAAACCTTTCAGAAAGGATGTGTAAGGAGCTTGCTTACAAAAACAATATTATTTAAGGGTCACTAAATGGTTCGTGTGTAGTGTTGGTCTACTTTAAAAAAAATAGAAATTTGTTCAGTGCTGAGTTTGTTGTAAATACTGTATTGTGCTGCAAAATAAAGGTTATATGAAAAATTTATGTGAATTATATTATGCTCTTACCTTTGTCATTCAAGATATGATATTCCTAGTCTAGTAACAGATTGCCATAGACAGTTAAGAATAAAACTCTTAACATACTTTGCAGGAGAAAGAATAACTCAATTGTTTGCTATTTGGGCTGCACCAGTTTAAAGTTAAGTAACAGATAGTTAGAATTTCATATTAGTGTATATATATATATATATATATATATATATATATATATATATATATGTGTGTGTGTGTGTGTGTGTGTGTGTGTGTGTGTGAGAGAGAGAGGGAGAGAGAGCTTTCAAATGAAACTGCTTTACGTTTTGTGGGTGAACGACACAATTGAGTTCGTTACATTCGATGTGAACACGTGTGTTTACGTTACAGGTTTCGTTGTTTATGCAGATTTATGAAGTCTCCCCGATGTTATTCAATCTGTATATTGAGCAAGCAGTAAAGGAAACAAAAGAAAAATTCGGAGTAGGTATTAAAATTCATGGAGAAGAAGTAAAAACTTTGAGATTCGCTGATGACATTGTAATTCTGTCAGAGACAGCAAAGGACTTGGAAGAGCAGTTGAACGGAATGGACAGTGTCTTGAAAGGAGGATATAAGATGAACATCAACAAAAGCAAAACGAGGATAATGGAATGTAGTCAAATTGAGTCGGGTGATGCTGAGGGAATTAGATTAGGAAATGAGACACTTAAAGTAGTAAAGGAGTTTTGCTATTTAGGGAGTAAAATAACCGATGATGGTCGAAGTAGAGAGGATATAAGATGTAGACTGGCAATGGCAAGGAAAGCATTTCTCAAGAAGAGAAATTTGTTAACATCGAGTATAGATTTAAGTGTCAGGAAGTCGTTTCTGAAAGTATTTGTATGGAGTGTAGCCATGTATGGAAGTGAAACATGGACGATAACTAGTTTGGACAAGAAGAGAATAGAAGCTTTCGAAATGTGGTGCTACAGAAGAATGCTGAAGATAAGGTGGGTAGATCACGTAACTAATGAGGAGGTATTGAATAGGATTGGGGAGAAGAGAAGTTTGTGGCACAACTTGACTAAAAGAAGGGATCGGTTGGTAGGACATGTTTTGAGGCATCAAGGGATCACAAATTTAGTATTGGAGGGCAGTGTGGAGGGTAAAAATCGTAGAGGGAGACCAAGAGATGAATACACTAAGCAGATTCAGAAGGATGTAGGTTGCAGTAGATACTGGGAGATGAAGAAGCTTGCACAGGATAGAGTAGCATGGAGAGCTGCATCAAACCAGTCTCAGGACTGAAGACCACAACAACAACAACAACACTTTCTCCAACCAAGGCACTAAAACACACACACACACACACACACACACGCAATATTTACATTTTAAACAGTGCATAACGCGTATTGTTAGTAGAGAATGCATCTCATAATTGGTAACACTGAAATATTCACGGCGAATATATTGCCGAACATCTAAAGTGTTTCAGCAGTTCGCAAAGTTCATTGTGAGGTAATGGCTGTAAAACTAAATTTGTACAGTAGTTACGCAATAATTTATCACTTCGAGCTGTGTTTACTTAAGCTACATTTAATGTGGTGAAATTAGCAGGAAATCCACTGACAAATACTGGGAGTGAAATCAGGAATCAGAATGCTGCCTTGAACTCCCGCCGACGTTCTGCCAACAGTCACGTGATTCTATGTTGCAGCCACGCCAGATGTATAGCCGCTGCATTGCTTGCCCAGTCTATTAGTATCTATGGTCGAAGAACAAGTCGCAACTAAGAGTCACAAGTAGCAACTAAAAAGCGCAGTTAGCAGTGCCATCTGTTGAGCAAAGTTCATACTACGCTATTCGCTACCGAGTCAAACTGCGATTTCTGTGACAAATCGCAACTAAGAGTCGCAAGTAGCAACTGAAAAGCGCAGTTAACATTCTTTTCCTAGTGCCATCTGTTGACCGACGTACGTACTTCGTTATGAGAGCCTTGTGCCTCACTAGATCTATGTGCTGTGTGTGCATATGAAGGACTTATTTCAATAGTGGTACAAGTCCATTTTTGTTCATTTTGAGATACAGAGTCGTAAAGTTAAATGAGCACTGAAAAATCTGCAGTTGAGATACCAGAAATATTCAAGCATTGGCTTCTTGCTAGAGATGAACTTTTATTTATGTTTGTTTGGAGCATTAATTTCAGAAGCATTATAGACAGAAAATTGGAGGTAATGAACTTGTACCACTATTGAAATAAGCCCTTCATATTATATGACGACATGCACATTAAGCATCAGTTATGGTTGGTCAAACACAGCTGTGACTCTGAACGTTTATATTAATAAGAAGGAACATTGCCTTTTTCTCCTGAAAATATCAAGTAAAGTAACAAATGTGTTTGATTCTGCTTCCAATATGACAGTTTCAGCGAATACTCCACATGCCTACAGGACTTTGCAATGTTAACACAGCAGAACTCAGACATTTGTATAAGTGTAGTGAAATGAGAACTATTATTGAATCATATGAATGCCTCACTTTCGTTCCGACACATTTCAAGACTCGGGAGAAAAGTTTTACACCTGGTGTTCTACGTGGCAACTTCACACACAAGAACTTTTTGCCGACACTACTACCACCTACATAAGTAAGCTTTTCCTGTGTTACTTTCAAGTAATGCACTTAAGCTATTCCTGATTTAACTGGAAGATCTGTACTTCCAACTTTCATATCAACAGCCTCAAAATGCATATTGTAGACTTCGGGATATGTTACAGGTCAGTGTCACACCTCGATTGGGGGGGGGGGGGGGCGGCATGTCACTCTCCAACAAGTGTTTACTAATAAATAAGTGGCGGAAAATTACGGGTATAGGACGGCTTAACATGTGGAAAATGAGATTTTCATTACTGACTCACTGTATTTAACATTTATTATTCCTTTAAAATCGCACAACAACTAAGCTAATAAACTATTGAGTTTGGTGCGATCGTGAAAACGAAAGCGAGTATTAGCTATTTAATTTGGTTTGTACATTGGTTTTTACAGATGAGAATGTAGCGTAGCGCAATAAATTGCAGCATCGACAAGAAAAAGATACCACACTGTTCTTTTTTTAATTTGCTAAGGACCCTGAGAGGTGTATAACATCATGTTACTAAACTGCATCGTCACGATTCGCTTGTAAATTACATGTATATTGATGTTTAATGTTTTGTTTTAGGTGTAGAAAATGGCTAATGAATAGCAGACGAGAAGATCTTATGAAAAAACACCATGTATACCTTTATAATAACGTTTTGTCCGTTATACGTCGATCGAAACCAGTTCATGAATGCAGACAATAATAAACACGTGTGGAATACAGTTAACCACATTGCTTAACATTCCAAATACACCACCTCAATGACGATGATGAGGAGACTGCCACAAAGGCTCGGCAACCCGTCTAAAACTGTAAAACGCTCATACAGTACAAAAGCAGTCAGTTCAGCTCTCCCTATATCAGTGCCAGATTCATCCGAATCGTCAACACAGACCTGTTTTGACGATGAAGTGGTAAAATTAAGCGCAGTTACTCGTGTTTAGAAAAAGCGCGTGGAGTATTAGAATGCGCGGATCACTACACTTGGTGCAAAACTGTAATGGGACAAGCAAAGTGCGTATCATTTTAAGTACAGACAGCAAGAGGAACTGTATCTGAAGGATCACGTGAAGAAGGACAAACAAATTTTGAAGACTATAGGAGCCCGATATTTTTAAAAAAAGATGCCCTTAGCTTGTTGTTAAATCAGATTAGCATGCCATCTCAAAAGATGGAAAGACAAAATTAAGCTGTTTGCTCTAAATTTATTATATTAAAGCATACAGGTTTTGTCAGAATGTTGTATGTTTCCATCAGTGTGTTCATTACAGAGGCATATGGAAGGCATAAAAATAAAACGTGGGATAAGTGACAATATGTTCCACCTTTTAAAGCAGAAGTTACAGCATTTCTACGATACTGATAATCTAGTGCATATGTCATTGGATTAAAAAAAGTCTCTAATGGCAAATTTAACATATGACAGCACTTCTTTCAGTGTTATTGGCTTTGAGGTCTTGGGGTTTACACTCACAGTATATTTCTCCCACTATGTGGCAGTTGCTTGTCCCACTTGGAATAATATAATGATTGAGGTCGTACTTGTGGCAACATGCGACAATGACAATACTGCAGGCCTATGGAACGACAAACTTTGCATGTAGAGTTTCATAACTGTGCTTTTTATGAGTGAATCTGTGTGTTTACATTTCGTTGATATCAACGTGGTAAGCTGCAGTTCTATCCAACGTCACAAGTGTTTCTTCACGAAAGTATTGTAACTTGCCACTGGATTGATGAGATTTATCCCTACTTGCACTTATTTTAGAATCATTTTAGGAACATCTGTGTCTTCTGATATTACGCAAACTCTTGGAGGCAAAAAAAAGAAAATTCAAATATTTCGTAAATCACGTAGGAAAGAGATACGAAACAAACACTGTGCTTACGAAGCAACTGAAGTTCTCCTTTTGCCGCTTGGAACGCTAGTATCGCTCCAGCTGTCGATTCGTAACAACTTCCTCAGCCTACAGCAGCGAGTATCGCGACTGTCTATTAAGCCCGGTCCACACGGAACGATCTGTCTGCGCAGACATCAACATCTGTCAACCTCAGAGCATTTGGCAATATGTGTAACGACACTCCTCGCAACAGCGAGTAGTCCGCCTTCCATAATGTTAGCACATGTATTGACAATGCGCTGACATATGTTGTCAGGCGTTGTCGGTGGGTTATTCTTCAACTTTCCCCACAGAAAGAAATCTGGTGAATGTGCGGGCCATATTATGGTGCTTCGATGACCAATCCACCTGTCATGAAATATACTATTCCATACCGCTTCAACCTCACGTGAGGTATGTGGCAGACATCCATCATGTTGGAAGTACATCGCCATTCTGTCATGCACTGAAACATCTTGTAGTAACATCGGTAGAACATCACGTAGGAAATCAGCATACATTGCACCATTTAGATTGCCATCGATAAAATGGTGGCCCATTATCCTTCCTCCCATAATGCCGCACCATACATTAACCCACCAAGGTCGCTGATGTTCCACTTGTCACAGCCATCGTGGATTTTCCATTGCCAAATAGTGCACATTATGCTGGTTTACGTTGCCGCTATTGGTGAATGACGCTTCGTCGCTAAACAGAACGTGTGCAAAAATCTGTTTACGTCCCGTAATTTCTCTTGTGCCCCGTGGCAAAACTGTACACGACGTTCAAAGTCGTCGCCACGCAATTCCTGGTGCATAGAATATGGTACAGGTGCAATCGATGTTGGTGTAGCATTCTCAACACCGATGTTTTTTAGATTCCCCATTCTCACACAATTTGTCTGCTACTGATGTGCGGATTAGCCGCGACAGCAGCTAAAACACATACTTGGGCATCATCATTTGTTGCAGGTCGTGACTGACGTTTCGCATGTGGCTGAACACTTCCTGTTTCCTTAAATAACGTAACTATCCGGCTAAGGGTCCGGACACTTGGATGATGTCGTCCAGGATACCGAGCAGCATACATAGCACACGCCCATTGGGAATTTTGATCACAATAGCCATACATCAACTCAATATCGACCTTTTCCGCAATTGGTAAACGGTCCATTTTAACATGGGTAATTTCAGTTAGAGAAAATACATTCAAATTTCAAAAAAATGGTTCAAATGGCTCTGAGCACTATGGGACTTAACTTCTAAGGTCATCAGTCCCCTAGAACTTAGAACTACTTAAACCTAACGAACCTAAGGACATCACACACATCCATGCCCGAGGCAGGATTCGAACCTGCGACCGTAGATTCAAATTTCTAGATTTGGTGCCATACAAGAAACAATTATTAAATAATACTTCCAGTGGATGACCATAGTGCTCATTAAGGCATTAGAAATAGCTACTGTATGAATCTCAAAACTTGGGAATCGTAAACACTTCTGTCCCAGTAACTAACTCAAACATAAATTTCCATTTTCTTCATTCTCCACAGACGGAACCATTCAAGTAATATAGACATAATAAATTCCTTCCTGAGAAATGTTCCTTTGCCATGTTCACAGAAGTTCGAATGAGATATGAAAAAGGAAAGAGTCACACCAGCTCAGAGCCTTGGGTTCACCAGCCCCAAATTGCAAAAAGAGCTTGCATCCTCCTGTGGAAGTTTTGTTAGGATGTTTTGAGGTTGTCTTCATTTGAAATTGCATCTGTTCTTACCGTCCTCACAAAATTGTTATGACTGCCACTACATGTTTATCAGAATTCATAGCCTTGATAGAATAATTATGGAGATTGTGATTATATCTTGCCTTTTTATTTGAAAATGGAACTCTACATGGTTTTAGTGTAATGGGGCCTTGGTATGTATGTTTGGGTTTGATTTGGTAGCTATACACATCATTCAGGGTACCACAAAATATTTTTTGACATCTGCCAGATATTTACTATCCATACCACACAAACAGGCAGTCACATCATCTGCTTTTTCATTGAAAGTTTCATGTAATAAGCCTGTTCCTTTTCATTGAAGGCTAATTTCCTTCTAAGATCTCCCTGTCAAAAGTTTCCCCCATTAGTTTTTATCAGCCCAATGTGGGTGTAACCGCTATCATTATTGCTCTCAGTTTCGATAATAATTGATGGCAACATGGACCATTTACTAAATTACTCTGTTTATATTTTACTGGTACACAGTGGCAAATCACTACATGTTGAAACTTTATAAGAAAAGTGGATATCATATTGAAAATACAGGTTACTAAAAAAAATGGAATCGGTGTTGTTTTGTTCTTCCACACTGTAAGTTCAGTGCCTGGTCAAGATATAGTCTTGTGTCTTACATGTTGCACACTGTATACTCTAGGATAGTAGAAGGATACTAATTGCTCTTACTGACTAGATAGGATAGTAGAAGAGAAGTGATTCCAGAAAATAAACATGAAGTCACTGGCTGAGGCAAGGCACTATATACCACATGGTGTATCTATGAAAGTACCACAGATCCCCTACCTGTTAAATTTCACTACAAAACTATTGCACCCCAAGATTTTGCCTTGACTATACAGTGCACAGAATGTAGTCTCAACTATTTCAACTCCTCAAATAACTTTTTAATTCGTAACGTATAATGGAAATAAGAATCTTAAAAAATGTTCAAATATTCAGTGATAACAGAGATTAGGATAAATTTCTTTCTATTAGTTACGTCACTTTCACCGGGTTAAAGTACTTACCATATGGTTTGCTAAAGTATACAGTATGATCTTGACAGTGTATTGTAAGATACATTTCAAATAAACTCCCAATGGTGTGTTAAATATCAAAGAACTATACAAGTCTGTATGCATTTGGATGTGGGTTTTCAACAATTTCAAATTGTCCTACATAAATATTAAACAACCTCCAATCTACGCCAGGTAAAAGCATACACTAATGTTCGGATATTAACTTTGCAACCCTCACTCTACGAATAGACAAAAATATAGGTAAATATGCAAATGTTCACACAAAAAATATAAATGTAAACTACAAAATGTTTTAAGTTACCCGATTTTTCATTTCTCAGTGTTTGAATTTACAGAAAGCGCTTCTTATGAATTGTAATTTTCTTTCAATTAGTTTTTGCATTACTACTGGATCAAAACATTCATAGCATGGCATGACAAGGTGTACGAGACGGATTTGTCTGTGTGTCATAGAGTATAAATTCTTCAGCACAAGTTTAATATTTTCTGGTTTTTCATTTAGTTTTGTAGTACTTTCACTAACTGGGTAATTACTTTTGCAAATGTCCCTCAAATCTCTCTGCAAACTACTAATTTCAACACACACACTCCCTTCCTCCACTACTTGTACACATTCACTTTGAATTACTATTAGGAACTTGTTCCAAATTTTCAAAACAACTTTCCTTCTCTAAATACACATTTTGACAAATTTCATTTATGATTTTAAACCTTTGATCACTATAGTTACATTTGTTATCACAGTCACTAATTACTTTCACTATTTTATCACTGATCAAATTTTCTTTCACATTTTTATTAACACATTCAGGCACAATATCACTAACATCTACTGGCAAAATTAAACTATCATGTACTTTTCTACTTATTTCAGAATCATCACTCAAGCTTACATCAGAGTTTCCAGAATCATTCAGCATACAATCATCAATCTTAACTTCTCCATTGCATCTAATTCTGTGAGCAATACAGTATCATCAACCTCATTATCATCATCATCATCATCTTTTTTCTGTTTATTGCTTACTGAAATTTTATCTGGAATAACACTGTCATTTTCAGTTTCATTTCTAAGTACATGATCATCAGCTTCCATACATACAACACCAGTATCAGTTCTTTCACTCATTTCACACTCACCCAACATATTCACTAAACCATACTCTTCAGATTTCTTCTCATCACTATCAGCAACTACTATTACATTACTACTACCAAAGAAATTGGCCGGAGTGTTTTCCTCTATTTTAAATTCAGATTTTCTTTCCCTTTTTTGTTCATCTTTGGTCACAGATAAAAAATTCTCCCAAAATTCCCTACCAAAATTCATTCTGTTCACTTCAGTTTGTCTTCTGGACGCATAGTTTTGATACGTCCTGTTTGTTCTACCCCTTCCCCTCCAGAAATCACCACAATGTGCCTGATTATAAATACTATTTCTATTTGCCCCACTCTGCCAGGCTCTGCAGGAGGCAGGCCTTAGTTTCCCAGACCATTCCTTCTGTTATCAAAATTGTTATCATTATTCCCATGACTTTGTACCCACCACCTACTTCTTGGATCAAAAGTTCTTTTATCTGGTCTCTGTCTGTCATTTCTTTCCCCATCATTTTCATTTGTAAAATCTTCCCTCCTATCCCTATGTTCAAAATGATCATTGAACGCTCTGTTTCTATTTCTACTGTCATCTTGCCTGTCATTATACATTTCATTTCTTTCCCAGACTAAGTCTAGTTTGTCTACAAATCTTAAAAATTCCTCAATAGTGTCGTCAGGCCCATAGACCAGACTCCAATATACCCTTTGTGGCAAACGTCTTTTCAAAGCATCAATTTGAATCATTTCATCTAATGGGTTATCTAAATGCACTAATGTTTTTAACTGCTGTTCACAAATGTTTTCATTCGACCACTACCTTGCTTGAAATTTGAACCAATTTAATCTAGGACTTGATTCTGGCTTGTCTAGTTTCCAACCAAAACTTATTCATAAAGGCACATTCAGCTTCACAAAAGGACATGTCAGGTTTCATTGTCTGGTTAGCCCATGAGAGCCTCAGCATCCACGAATTTTGCAATGAATTTAATTTTTAAATTGTCACTCATGTTACTTTCAAAATTGTCTATATTTGAAACATAAATTCAACAGTATATACATTTCCTCCCCCTGAAAAGGTTTTAATGTTGATATTATTCCAAAATGGATTGTAGTTGCTGAAAGATTTTATAGCAACAGTGTCCTCAATTTCCTGAATTTTTTAATTGAAATTTTAAATTCGCCCTAAACATGTACCTACATCTTCTTTCAGTTCTGTAAAATTGTCATTTGCAATTTTGGTAAAGTTTTGTATACTTTTATCTGTCTCAGTAAATTTTTTCGCTACATATTTGTTAAACTTTTTTAAATGTTGAAATACTGAGGTTGCAAATTTTTCGAAACTATCATCTTTTCTTTCTACAGAGTCTAACCTTTCTTCAAAATTCCGCAGTACTTGTTTTAACGTAGAAATTTCCCTCTCTATAACTGACACATTTCTTATATTCTTGTCTACTTGAACCCAACATTCTTCTAATCTATCTTTTGTTTCATGTTTGGTTCCCATATCCATCTAATTTATTTTCAACAGATTCAAATTTTTGATCAAGAAAAGTTTTATGTTCATCAATCGAATTTTTCTGTTCTTCCGTTAAATGAACTAATCTATCAAAAACAGACACACTTGATTCGAACCCACAAAAAGATGAACCTTCACTTACATTATTGTGGTCACTGTTCTCCCCAGCTCCATTGTTTCGATTAACTACATTACTTTCATCATGGATTGATGAGCAAATACTTGCATCATTATCATTTATTTCCTCCCCACTAACATTTGCACCATTCTGATTGTTTACATCAACCCCCCCCCCCTGTTGTCTTCCATATTAACAACGCTAGTGAAAAAATTTGAAACAATTAACAAAAAATGAAATATTTTTTTGTACTTACACTACTTTTCTTCTTCTAGGCCTTTTTTTTACTACTTCAGTTTACCTCGTTTTGACGATTATCATTACGTTCTTGGTACTCTTGTGCTGCTGATCATAATCTCGTTGTTACTCCTCGCATGACCCTGAAGTACAATATGAAATTAGAAACTTTTTCTGAAAGAAAATGTAAGATTGCAAAATTATGACAAATCCCAGCTCCATTCATCACATTGTGAAATTTATTATTTAACAAAGCACATAAATTTGCAGGGTGTACTCATGCATGTATCTGCTGCTGCCTCAGGCTCATGTTGCCAATGCAACATGGGTTTTGAGCCATGATTTAAAAAAATACAAACATTCAGTTTCAGAAAAGTTATTCTAAGATATTTCATAATCGCACTGACATGCTTACAACACTTACATCTTCCTTAAGTCATTACATGCTTCTTGCATGGAGTCTAATAAATTGCTGCTCTCCAAATTCCAACATGGCTGCCCCTTTATATATGCATCCAAACAATCCTCGGTATTGTTATAAAGGTTTTTTTTAATAAACTTACAACTAAAACTGTTGTCTTAACATTGATGACAAATTTCATCAGTTGAATTGGCACTTATAGAATGAATACATTTATCGAACTTTAACCATTTAATATTTTATAAATGTGAAAATACTCAAATATGAAATATTATCAATACATTTACTATTGTTATAAAATGTGAACGATACATAGATCAGAAAATGTTCCCACCAATATATATGTTTCCAAGTCACCCAATGAGGGTGACGATATGTGTCTTTTATTTGTTACTGACAAAATACCTAAATAACTACCTATGTTTAGATGCCACTTATACCATTTTCGATATTACACTTTCTAATCAGTTCTGATTCTCTCCATTGGTTTTTCGTTTAAATACATCAGAGTTTAATTTAGTTATTGTTTTAACACAAATCCATCTCACTTTCAAAGAAATGACTTTGATCAATGTACTAGAGCATTTTTTACAGATTTCACCTAATTACGTTAATCCTAAATGTTTCTACCAGTTACAGGACTTGTATTCTTTAAATGGGTTTCAATGGACTGTTACGTCTCAAAGTTCAGTCAAATCAATGATCTGGAACAGAATAAACTTACATGGGATACAATTCTTCATTATTTGGCGTCCAAATAATCCACTATAACTGTAGCTTAAGGGAAAACCACAGAGACGTCACAATAATTCGTTTAAGTCAATAAAACTGTTTCCCAACATAGAAAAAACCATTTTCACAATTGTTGCGAAATCTGAACCACAAACGGCAAGAATCTTCAATGCATTCGCTTTTGAAGCAAACATTATTTACACTTAAGAATGTTCCTTTATTAGAACGACGAATTAAGTGCAAGAATGGGCGAATCTTTAGATTCCATAAGTTTTTTTAATTGGCAAAGAAATTGCATATGATAATAACAACAGACAACAATAGAAATATATGCTTTTCATGCATGAAACATGTGTCTATATTCTCCTGCTTTCAGTGGAATAAGCTGCAAATATAAAAAATATTCGAAAGTATTTCTTCATGAACAAGTTGTTCCTCATGTAATTCAATTAGCGCGATTGTGCTGTTTTTAAATGTATTCACCTGATAAGTTACTTGCCCTTTATTAGATTTATAAAGTGGATTTTTATATACATACTGGTGCCGTGTTCAATTTTTTACAAGCTGATGGACTTCAATATGGCTGCAACTTGAAGTGAAATAAGTACTGTGTGTAGAATCAGGTTGATTAGTACATGGAATTTATTTGTATACTGTCAGACAGTAGTTGTGTTTCGTAAAGAAATGGACTAAAACTTCCAGACACTGCAAGCAGCCTTATTTAATGTTAAGCATCTCCCTGAATTGTGTGTGAAACAGGTTTCTAAGCGTTACTGATCAAAATTTATGTGCTTTCACCAGCTAATCCCACTACAACCAAGGCACTTGAAATACTCAAAGTCAGATATATTGTGTAAAACCTATGAATCCTGAAGAGAAAGGAACTGAGGGAAATAAGACTGTTGCAAAAAAATTCGCACTGGACTAGCAACTAAGCATAAATTATTTCCTTCTTAACTAGCGATATAGTTGCTACGTTTTTTTTGTTCCACCTATCATTAGATTACCAATAGACATGACACTCTCTCCCCTATTTCTTGGTAATACCAAACGTGCTGCTCTTCTTTGACCTTTCACGATGTACACCTTTAATTCTGTCTGGTAAGGATCCCACATTGTGCAGCAGTACTCAAAAATAAGATGGACAAGCATAGTGTCAGCAGTCTCTTTAGTAGGTCTGTTACATTTTCTAAGTGTTCTGCCAATAAAACTCTGTCTTTGGTTTGCTTTGTGTTCTTCCCAATTTAAGTTGTTCCTAATTGTAATTCCTAGGTATTTAGTTGAATTAGTGGCCTTTATATTTGACTGATTTATCCTGTAACCGAAGTTCAATGGATTCCTTTTGGAACTCATGTGAATGACCTCCCACTTTTTGCGAATTGCCAATTGCCAGTTGCCAATTGCCAATTTTTTCTATATCGTTTTGAAATTCTAATTATTTTACTGGTCGATAAGCGATGGCATCATCTGTGAACAGCCTAAGACTGCTGCTCAGATTGTCTCCTAAATCGTTTATATAGATAAGAAACAGCAGAGGGCCTATAACACTACCTTGGGGAACGCCAAAAATCACTTCTGTTTTACTCAATGACTTTCTGTGAATTACTATGAACTGTGACCTCTCTGACAGGAAATCACTGATATGATATTACACAGGCACGCAATTTCATTACTAGTCGCCTGTCTGGTACAATGTCAAAAGCCTTCTGGAAATCTAGAAATATGGAATCAGATTCAAATCTCTTTGTCAATAGCACTCAGTACTTCATGCGAGTAAAGAGCTAGTTGAGTTTCACAAGAATGATGTTTCCTAAATCCTTGTTGACTGTGTCTCAATAGACCTTTCACTTCAAGGTAATTCATAATGTTCGAACACAATATATTTTCCAAAATCCTGCTGCATATCAATGTTAATGATGTGGGGCTGTAATTTAGTGGATTACTCCTACTATCTTTCTTAATACTGGTGTGACCTGTGCAATTTCCAGTCTTTGGGTGCGGATCAGTTGTATATGATTGTTCAGTATGGAGCTATTGCATGAGCATACTCTGAAAGGAACCTAATTGGTATACACTCTGGACTGGAAGACTTGCTTTTATTAAGTGGTTTAAGGATATCTACTTCTAAGTTACTCATGTTGGCAGCTGTTCTTGATTCGAATTTTGGAATATTTACTTCGTCTTCTCTGGTGAAGGAATTTCGGAAGGCTATGTTTAGTAATTCTGCTTTGGCAGCATCGTCGTCAATATTGTTTCCATTGCTATCACGCAGAGAATGCGTCGACTGCGTCTTGCTGCTAGCGTACTTAACGTAGGACCAGAATCTCTTTGGATTTTCTGCCAGGTTTTGAGACAATATTTTGTTTTGGAAACTATTATAAGCATCTCGTATTGAAGTGCGCACTAAACGTCGAGTTTCTGTAAAAGATTGCTAATCTTGGAGATTTTGCATTCCCTTAAATTTGGCGTGCTTCTTTCCTTGTTTCTGAAAAAAACGTTCTGACCTGTTTTGTGTACCAAGGAGAATCGGCTCCGTCGTTTGTTAATTTATTTGCTATAAATCTCTCAATTGCTGCCGATTATGTTTCTTTGAATTCAAGCCACATGTGGTCTATGCATAACAGTTAATTTGGAAGGACTGGACGCTGTCTCTCAGGAAGGCGTCAAGTGAATGTTTCTTTTATTTTTGGAGGATTTGAAGGTTACAACATTCAGGCTCCCTATGACAACTCTGTGTTCAGTAATCCCTGATTCTGTTTTGATGCTCGTCCATGGTTCATGATTATTCGTTGTTAAGAGCTCAAGTGTGTTTTCGCAATCATTTACTATTCACATGGGCTCATGAACTGAGTGCTGAAAATAATTTTCAAAGAATGCATTTAGAACAATTTCGGATGATGTTTTTGTGTGCCTCTGGATTTAAACATGTATTTTCGCCAACATATCGAGGGTAAATTAAAGTCATCATTAATTAATAACTCGTCATTTATTATAAATTTTAGCAAAATAAATAACGAAACGAAACAGTTTGTAACAAATTACAAACAACAGACAACCGATATCAACCACAAAAATTACCACAAAGCAAAATATGGAGATCCACGCATGATGGTGTATCGAGAGGAAATGATCTTAGGGGTCATATGATCAATGATGGATGGAAGATTGCGTCAAAAGATTCTTTCTGAGAAACCTTGACAGTGCTGTGATGTGATGTGGCAGAATAGCCAGGGTGGATGCCACCATTGGAAGTGTACTGCAGAATTTTAGACCTATTTCTATGCCATCAGTTTTTGCTAACGTTATTGAAAAGTCGGTATATGTAATAATAATTGATCATTTTATATCACGTAATTTGCTATCAAATGTACAGTTCGGCTTTAAAAGTCGTTTAACAACTGAAAATGCTGTTTTATTTTCTCTGTGAGGTACTGGATGGATTAAACAAAAGGTTTCGACCGCTGGGCGTATTTTTTTATTTAAGTAAGGTGTCTGATTGTGTTATCACAAAATATTGCTCCAGAAGTTGGGCCATTATGGAATACAGGTAGGAGCTTACAATTGGTTCACCTCTTACTTCAACAACAGACAGCAAAAGGTCATTATTCACATTGTTGAAAATGGCTGTGATGTGACGTCTGACTGAGGCGTGTTCAAATGGGATTGGTGAGGGGGGGGGGGGGCGCGAGGATCAGCGCAGGGGCCACTCCTGCTCCTTATGTACATAAATTATATGCCCTCTAGTATTACAGATAATTCTAAGACACTTCTGTTTGCTGATGACACTAGCTTGGTAATAAAGGATATTGTGTGCAACATTGGCTCTGTTTCAAATATTGCAGTTCACAACATAAGCTCATGGCTTGTAGAAAATACACTAACGCTAAATTACAGTAAGGCTTACAGATTTTAACACACAGTTCAAGAAGACCCAACATTTTAATTTCACAGAATGGGCATATGATTAGTGAAACTGAACAGTTCAGATTTTCTGCTGTTCATATAGTAAACTGTCGTGGAAAGCCCATATTCAGGATCTTGTTCAAAGACTTAGTGCCGCCACTTTTACTATTCGAATGGTATCTGAAATAAGTGATTGGTCAACACAAAAATTAGTATACTTTGCTTATTTTCATTTGCTTATATCATATGGCATTATATTTTGGAGTAACTCTCCCCATTATAAAAGGATTTTTTCGGCTCAGAAATGGGCAGTTCTGACAATTAAGTGGTGTAAGTTTGTGAAGCTCCTGTCGTCCTCTAGTCTGGGTATTTTGACATTGCCCTCTCAGTTTACATATATTCTTTACTGTCGTTTGTTAACAGTATCACCTTATTTCCAAGAATTAACAGTTTTCACTCAGTTAATACTCGGTAGAAATCCAATCTGCATTTGGATCTCACTTCCTTAACTCTAGTGCAGAAACATTTTCAGTATACTGCTGTGTTCATTATCAATAAGCTACCACAAGAATTAAAAAATAATAGCAGTAATCCACGCTTTCAAATCGAAAGTAAAGAGTTTCCTCATGGGTTACTCCTTCTATCCTGTTCAGGAGTTCTTTGAAAAATTAAGCTACTTCTTATTTTATATTATTGATTGCATTTATTTTAATTTATAGCTTGACCTTTTTTGGGTTCATAAACATTTTATTTCATATGTTGTTACCTTTATGTTGTAATTTCATGTACTGACACCTGCCATGACCTTGAAGATTTGCTCCTCTATTTGGTCCTATGGAACTAGACATGTAAATAAAAAATAGAACAAAATAAATATCTTGATGGCATGTGACATGATGGCCAGAGTGAAGGCCAATTCACACTGACCATCATGTCATCTCCTGTCCCATTGAAACATTCTGCAATGCGTTTCAAATGGTGGTATCCATGCTGCCCATCCTGTCACATCACAACACCGTCAAGGATTCTCCAGAGAGAAGTTTTGATGGCTGATGTCGTCCATCCATTGCTGATCATATGACCCACTTGCTCATTTCCTCCTGTTCACAGCCATGGGCAGAGCCCGATATTTTATTTCATGGTGGTTTTAGAGGTTGGCATCAGTTGCTTGTTGTTCGTTATTTGGCATAAATTATATCATTTCTTTTGTTAAAGTTTATAATAAAAGACGACAGATTAATTGGAGCAGTGAGATAGCAGTTTGAATTATGTGACAAGAGCGTGCCAAATTACTTATCCTGTACTAAAATTATAAAGTGAATTTTTGTAGATACTGGTACCATATTTAATATTTTACAATGAAATGTATTGGAACTTCAAGTGGAAAAAGTACAGTAGGCAGAATCAGACTGATTAGTAGGTGTAATTACTTGTGTGTTGTCAGTCAATTTTAGTGTTACATAAATAACTGCACTGAAACGTTCAGACACTGCAAATTATTTGTTTAAGTATGTATTTGTGGCAGGCTATTTACTGTTAAGCAGTTCTCCGAATTGTGTGCAATACAGTTTTGCCAGCAGTGGTGGTCAATATTTATGTGGTTTCACTAGTTAGACCTGGTACAAGTAAGGCACTTGAACTACTAAAAGCCAAATACAACATATAAAGAAAACTTATATATCTTGATGGGAAAGGTATTGAAGGAGATATGACTAATGCACGAAAATTTGTAATGGACTAACAGCCAGACCTTAAACAAAACAATTTTTCATGATATGTAACGGCAGCTCCACTGGCGCTTCTAATAGTTTTGGGTGCAATTTGACATAACAAATGAAAAACCTGATGCTTCCACTTTCCAAAATGTAAAATGCAGATTCCTCTTCCTCAGGCTCCTTGTATAACGTGTGTAATTGCCCTTCTGTACCATTTAATGACATTTTTTTCGATCCTACGCACTTTGTGTTGTTTTGCACTTCTGTTTCCCTTTTCTAATATAAGAGCTATCCCTGCAAGTCATTTGAGTCCAAAACATGACATTTTCGTACAGATGTGGACTCCTGCATATAAACTACATTATTGTGAATGTGCAATTCGCACATAAGAACAATTGAAAATCATTTTGCAAAGATCGTAATTCCTGTGAAATAACCTTCGACCATAAATATAATAGACTGGCCCTGACGTCATTTTCGTGGCTCCAACATCTCTGGGCTGAAGTCACGTGAATGTTGGCAAAACATGGTTGCGCTTATGTCTGTACTCAGCGTTTTGTCGGGGAAATGGCATTACATTTCACGTGTAAGTGTTTCTATGATAGTGCAGATGCGTTTATTGAAATCTGCTGAAGTAACTTTTATATGTTTTTTACACTTGAAATAGAGTATCACGTAAATTAAAGTGGTGAAAGTGATGCCTGTAAAGTCAGACTCATATTACATTTTGGAAAGTATCTGTGATAATTCGGTTACAGAAGTAAGTATAATCGTTTCTCGTTCCTACTCATAAGGATGAAAACCGAAGGCAGCTTTGGATACTTTAAGCCGTTTGCACATCGCGCCTTTGCTCGAAGCACTTCGCAGAGAAGTGTTTTGATAGGTTAGTTATTATTTACAATGTATATCTATAATTTGTATTTACAGTGTCTGTCATTTTTAAACCTAGGCTCCAAAATTATTTTCTGAAACTGCAAAGTCTCACCTTTCATCTAAAATATCATTTGTTTTTAATTGATAGTTTAAACTTTTTTAAAAATAGTGGGAACTGAACGTTTGAAGTGCACCTAAAATTGATACTCTAAAATGGACCTGCTCCTAAAGTAAACAATTTTGACATCTATAGTTGACATAATTCCCATAGCCCATTTTCTTTTATAAGTGACTAGAGCTCGAAACGTGGCGAATACAATGTTTAAAGTTTTGACACGAGCCCACTCTTACTGTTTAAAAGAATTTTAACGACATTTTACTATAATTGATAGTTTATACTAATTTCGTCCCGCTGCCCACCAGAGTGGCGTTCGATGTATTTATTAGATTTTATAAATGGTACTTTGAACAAATCCAGGTCAAATCTAGTTTTGGCATAATTTTTCACAAATAAAAAAGTAGTTTTTGTTGGAAGCGTTTGGCAGTCAATTGAGAAATGTGGGGAAAATCCGATACAAACATAGGATGGCAGACCGCTGATTTGAAATCCCGCCATGTTTTGCCAACAGTCACGTGGTTTATGTTGGAGCCACACTAGCCCCATAGCTTCTGCACAGCAAGGCCAGTCTACTAGTATCTATGGTCGAAGGAAATAACAGTCGATGACATCACATGGCTTGAATTGACTTGATGTGTCTTGACAGACATGTGAATAAACATTGATGTGACAGTGTGAATTAGCCTTGAATTGGCCTGAATTCTAATCCCAATGAGAAATTATTTTGAAGCTTATATATGATTGTCGAGATTATGCATATTTAATCATGATTCAAACAGTGTCTTTATTTTCACAATATACCGGTAATGCTTGAAGAAACAGAAACTATTAGAGACTTTTTTTCTTGTCATGCGTATTTCAGTTGTAGAAAAGTGTTCATCAGAGCCTATGGCATCGTTTTAGATTTGCAGACGATTGTCTAGAACACATTTTCAGAGAGCTTTATTCTCAAATTGGGCAAACTGTGACATTTGTACTATAAACTGTGCTGCCTTGAGGCACAGGGGCGACTTCATGCAGAATGTTACACATTTATAATACTATTTTTACTAATATTTAGTTTGTATAACCAATACTTTTATTCTTTGATTGGTTTGTACCTAACATCAACTTTCCTATTGAGGTAAATTTATTCATATAAGAATACTATTGGCAGCCTTGTATGATTTGTAGATGGTATCACAAATACTAAGTCAAAATTGACCAGGTTTCGACGCTACTATGAGCGTCGTCTTCAGAATTAAACTAACTGTTCTAAAACATATTAGGTATATAATACATTAATAAAATTAAAGTTTGTACTGACTGGAAAGAGATGCAGTACTTACAAGTCACATTTTAAAAAATCTAAGCCGGAGAGGCGACGTCATGAATAGTTGTAAATAAGATAGCGAGCTGCTAAGGGCAGCTCGTACTTGAGTGAAGAAGGGTTTCAACAAAGATGGGTAACCTAAGTTCACCAATCACCAGACTTTGTGCAATCGTGATGTCATTTGACGTCATGTGCTGTATCAAAGGCGAAAAGAACTATCTGTCAACTTTCGTGATCCTTTGGTTCACAACACGTGAGGCGACCATGACATTCAAAATGATAACATTCACATTAAGTGAAGAGAACCGGAAGTTACTCTATTTCATTACTTCAGGATACTTTAACCTCAAAGTTGCGTTGTTTCTAAATTGGCAAAGTTCTGCTGTTATGTGGACTGGGCTGTGGATGAGTTAGAGATCAACCCTTTCAAACTTATCTGCATAATTGTGCACCACTACTTTCAATTAGCTTGCGAGGAACGCGCTAGTAAAATATTCTCGGGCTTCAAGCCACGTCAAATGGTTGAGACGCATCAAGTGGTTAACTGCCCCAATTTTTCAGCAGTGATCTCCTCTGCCATTATCAAGTGGTTGACTGTTGTGCGATTGCCGCCGCCGTGCATATATAGCTGTGTCGCCGCCAGTGACATCACTGGTGCCCAGTCCTGCACTATATATGACAATGTCATGTCCACTTCAACTCCCCAGTCATAGGATCCCAGGCCGTACTTACCTGCAGTCCACCATCCTTACTGAGGGATATTTTGATCCCTACTACTTCATTTATTACTCCATCCCCGAAGCCATTGGTCTGTTGCATTAAAGTATCGTCGAATGCAATTTGCTGTTTGTTTTCCAGTGCATACTCTGCAACAGCTGATTTCTTGGGACTGGGTAGGCAGAAACAGCTTCTGTGTTCTATGCGCTGTTCAGTAGTGCACACAGTCTAACCGACAAAAAAACTACCCGCTCGCACATGGTATTTTGTAAATTCGATGTGTTCTGAAGCCTTGTTTACGCTGGGACAATCTCTTGTAACATTGTGGCATGCAACAGAGTCGCATGCTACATGACGCACGTTGTCGCGTGATTCATGCGGCATAGACAACAACGTGCGTCATGCCGCAAGCTGACGCAGCTATCTTCCGACCTGAATAGGTTCGTGTGCGACATTTTCTGTGCGGCAGCGGTAAATTCGAAAATATGGAGTGGTCGAACGGAAAGTATTTAGCATTCATAGAGGACTACAGACACGCTGAGGTTCTGTGGAACGAACGAGAAAGTAATTATAAAAAAAGTAGTGAAAAGACACGTTATACGAAATTTCGTTCAAAATATGAAATCGATGAGAACGCTGTAAGGAAGAACATTAAAAATCTGAGAAGTGCGCTTCATCGCGAAAACACGCGTGTGGCGACTAAAACGAGCGGCTCATTGGGTAATGGTTTGCATATGAATCATTAAAATTCAAATCTTAGATGTGACGGAACGCGTGCAGAAATGGACAGCTCAATTGCAAGTATCTCGATTCCAATAACTATGTTTCTTAACTGAGTACTGTAGTATACCAATCCATGGCAACAAAGTTACCAATAAGTATATCTGTAAAATAGATAATTTTATTCTGTTCTTAGAAAATCCCATTTTTTTAAATTGTTGTAATGAACAGACTACATACAGTACCTTCTGCTAAATGATATCGAATAAGTATGTAATAGATAGATGCAAACAGTAGGTTCAAAATACATTTTACAACGGTGGACCACACAAACAGGTTTGTAGGAAGAAAGTAAAGTTTTAAATTCAACTAGATAATTCTATTTATTTACGTAAATGAATATAGATTGCACTACGAACATAATTTATATACGGTGTTATCTCTCTTGCCAACTCAACCTTTCCATGTGGTGTCATAAAATATTCTTTGAATTCTTCTTGTACTGCCTGTGCATCACAGGAAGGTCGTCGAGGTACCTTTGATAAATTCGCTAAGCCTGTATAGTTGCAAGCAGCTTCTCTCCACTTTCCAAGAGAAATTACACTATTATCTACATCTTCTATTCTCTCCCTTTCCCTAGAGAGAAGGAAACATAGTAGGTGAATATGGATTGGGGCTAAGAAATGAAAGAGGAAGCCGCCTGGTAGAATTCTGCACAGAGCATAACTTAATCATAGCTAACACTTGGTTCAAGAATCATGAAAGAAGGTTGTATACATGAAAGAACCCTGGATATACTAAAAGGTATCAGATAGATTATATAATTGTAAGACAGATTTAGGAACCAGGTTCTAAATTGTAAGACATTTCCAGGGGCAGATGTGGACTCTGACCACAATCTATTAGTTATGAACTGTAGATTAAAACTGAAGAAACTGCAAAAAGGTGGGAATTTGAGATGCGACCTGGATAAACTGAAAGAACCAGTGGTTGTACAGAGTTTCAGGGAGAGAATAAGGGAACAACTGTCAGGAATGGGGGAAAGAAATAAAGTAGAAGAAGAATGGGTAGCTTTGAGGAATGAAATAGTGAAGGCAGCAGAGAATCAAGTAGGTAAAAAGACGAAGGCTAGTAGAAACCCTTGGGTAACAGAAGAAATATTGAATTTAATTGATGAAAGGAGAAAATATAAAAATGCAGTAAATGAAGCAGGCAAAAAGGAATACAAACGTCTCAAAAATGATATCGGCAGGAAGTGCAGAATGGCTAAGCAGGGATGGCTAGAGGACAAATGTAAGGATGTAGAGGCTTTATCTCACTAGGGGTAAGATAGATACTGCCTACAGGAAAATTAAAGAGACCTTTGGAGAAAGGAGAACCACTTGTATGAATATCAAGAGCTTTGATGGAAACCAAGTTCTAAGCAAAGAAGGGAAAGCAGAAAGGTGGAAGGATTATATAGAGGGTCTATACAAGGGTGATGTACTTGAGGACACTATTATGGAAATTGAAGAGGCTGTAGATGAAGATGAAATGGGAGATATGATACTGCGTGAAGAGTTTGACAGAGCACTGAAAGACCTGAGTGGAAACAAGGCCCCCGGAGTAGACAACATTCCATTAGAGCTACTGACAGCCTTGGGAGAGCCAGTCCTGACAAACCTCTACCATCTGGTGAGCAAGATGTATGAGACAGGCGAAATACCCTCAGACTCCAAGAAGAATATAATTATTCCAATCCCAAAGAAAGCAGGTGTTGACAGATGTGAAAATTACCGAACTATCAGTTTAATAAGTCACAGCTGCAAAATACTAACACGAATTATTTACAGACGAATGAAAAAACTGATAGAAGCCGACCTCGGGGAAGATCAGTTTGGATTCCGCAGAAATGTTGTAACACGTGATGCAATACTGACCTTACGGCTTATCTTAGAAGAAAGATAAAGGAAAGGCAAACCTACGATTCTAGGATTTGTAGACTTAGAGAAAGCTTTTGACAATGTTGATTGGAGTACTCTCTTTCAAATTATGAAGGTGGCAGGGGTAAAATACAGGGAGCGAAAGGCTATTTACAGTTTGTACAGAAAGCAGATGGCAGTTATAAGAGTCGAGAGGTATGAAAGGGAAGCAGTGGTTGGGAAGAGAGTGATACAGGGTTGTAGCCTATCCCCGATGTTATTCAATCAGTATATTGAGCAAGCAATAAAGGAAACAAAAGAAAAGTTCGGAATAGGTATTAAAATCCATGAAGAAGAAATAAAAACTTTGAGGTTCGCTGATGACATTGTAATTCTGTCAGAGACAGCAAAGGACTTGGAAGAGCAGTTGAACGGAATTGACAGTGTCTTGAAAGGAGGGTATAAGATGAACATCAACAAAAGCAAAACGAGGATAATGGAATGTAGTCGAATTAAGTCGGGTGATGCTGAGGGAATTAGATTAGGAAATGAGACACTTAAAGTAGTAGAGTTTTGCTGTTTGGGGAACAAAATAACTGATGATGGTCGAAGTAGTGAGGATATAAAATATAGACTACAAACGACGCAACAAGGAAGAAGAAGAGGTCTTCAGGTCAACGGCTTATCTACCTTTTATTGGGAACATCTCGTCACAGATAGGTAGAATATTGAGGAAGCATCAAGTTAGAGTCATCTTTCGCCCTCCTCCTAAAATATCATCACTGGTGGGATCCGTTAAGGATGACCTGGGCCTACGTAAATCAGGTGTCTACAAGATTTCATGTGATTGCGGCAAGTCATATATAGGGCGGACAACAAGAACGGTACAGGAACGTATTGTGGAACACCAGCGGCATACTCACCTTCTCCAACCCACCAAGTCCGCAATCGCTGAGCATTGCATTTCTACTGGCCATTCTATGAATTACAATGATACAAAAATTGTGGCTCAAACATCAAATTTCTGGAGTTCAATTATAAATGAATCCATAGAAACAAAATTGTCAGACAGCGAGACTCTTATCAATCGAGATAGCGGTTAGCAGTTAAATTCCGCTTGGAATCCCATTGCAGAGAAACTTCGTAGTCAACGTAGTTATCAGTATAAAGCCCGGTCCACACGCAACGATCTGTCTGCGCAGACATTGGCGCAGATGTCTGTACATGCAAAAGATCGCTGCAAATGTGGTGTGTTCACACGACACAAACCCCAGTCTACTACTCGCCCGCCATCTGTCGGTGTAGAAAAGAAAAATCCGTGGCAAGCGACTACGCTCCCCGTAAACGTCAAAAATTTAATTCAGTTATTTTGAAATATAGAAATGGAGGAAGTTCTGTTGTGGTCTGTGTTCGCAACTTGTGTTGCAAAAAACATTCAGACCAACCGCAGGAAACAGAGAAGGCGGTCAAAATGGTGTAGACAGTGGTTGCTAAAGCGAAAGCAGTTTTCTCACGTACATTTACTGCGAGAGTTGCAGGGCGAACCTGTTTTGTTTTACATTACCTTGTGTTCCATTTCCTGGCACATTGACACTCCAATTTCATCTTCAATTGTACTCCTGCTTGGTCTTGGCGTTTCTTGATCACTAAGAAAGCCAAGCAGATCAAAATACCATAACGTTGGCTGGTATATTTGATCTACTCTTACACCAGATCTTCTAGATTTCTGAACTTTGGATAACTCTTTTCGGTAAACAGTTCGCTGACAGACTTAATTTACTTAGCTTGCCTTCATGAACTCATCCTTCAGGACAGCGTAAATAGCTTCACATGTGTTGGGTATTATTTTACTCAACGCTTGTTTCGATATTGCAGCTGAAAATTCCAAATCCTTGTAGCTCCTTCCTGTTGCTAGGAATCTTAATGTTACCGCCAGCCGTTCATGAGGAGAAATTGCCCTTCTCATACAAGTATTTTTTCTCATAATATGAGGGGTTACAAGCTTTAAGGGATAATCATAAGTTTCGACATCCATCCGCAAATAATTTCGCCAATTCGCAACGAATATTTTTTTTACCGTTTCTCTGTTTGCCGTTTCTCTGTTTACCGTTTCTCTCAACTGCCCGTAATTTTTTAATTAGAGCATTGTATGCTGCTGTCTTTTTGTCTCGGTCACTATATTCTTTACTTTTAATCTTCCACAAACATGGGTGGTTTCTACATATTTCAATGAATTCACTTACAAACTCTCCAGAACACTGACGAGTATCAGCCATTTTAATGCCCTATGCGCACAAATACAAACACTAGACTGAGCGAACAGCTGTTTCGTGCCAGATTTGCGGCGATCTCCTGTCCACACGCTCCAACTTGTCTGCGCAGATGTGGTTTGAACCCACAGATTTGAGAGGTTTCGCTCAAACCTCCAACTCCAACTTCCAGGTTTGCACACACCTCAGGTTGGTGCAAATCTTCTGTCCACACGCAACGATCTGTCTGCGCACATCATATCTGCGCAGACAGATCGTTGTGTGTGGACGGGCCTTAAAGATGAAGATCGATCTGATATCGAAATGCCAAGTTTTCACCGCGGAGGGCGCCAGGCGCAGCGCACGGAGTTGTGAACGCGCACGCTAAACAGTACATGCGCAGCGCATGCGCAATGCAGCCCCTCCGGCATTCTCGCTCGCCGCGTCAACATGTCTGGACGCCAGAAGGGAAGACGAGGAGAACAAATTGCCGCAATCGTTAACCTCCTGGGCCAAGCGCTTGGACTGGACAGCTAGCAGAAGAGGAAGAAACCTTTACAGTGCTTCCGCTGTCAGCAGTTGGGGTACTTCGCCGCGGATTGCACAGGAGTACTCGCGTGTTTGGAGTGTGCAAAGTCGCACCTCACTCGCGACTGTACGAAGCCCAGGGAAGCCGCTGCTACATGTTGTAATTGCGGCGGTTCCCACGCCGCCAACCACCGTGGCTGCAGTTATCTCAAGAGCCGTGGCCGCGGGAGGGAGCGGAACACACACCGGCGGCGAACCACTGCGCAGGAAGAGGTGACAAGGAATCAAGAAGCGGCTAATTCCCTGCCCGCGCATCACGCCACTGGCACTTCTGCCGGTGCTGGCGCGAGTGGAAGGCTGTGCTGCTGCAATCCCAACAGCATTCACAAGATCGACGATGCTGTCGCCAACGCAGTTGCTGCTCTCAAATCTGCCATGGCAGGTGAGAGGGCTGCACTTCGGGCCGAGGTACGCCTCCAGCTCGCGCAGCTTCGCGAGTTGCTGGCCTGTAAGTCTCGCAAGGGGCGAGAAGTTACGACTGCCACCATCGCCACGCAGACGGACGCTCTCCCGGCTCCTGCGGTAACGCAGGGCGCTGTGGGGGTGCCCATGAAGGTGGCAAATGAGATGTTTGCCCCATCCTCGAAGGAGGAGGGCCAGCGGAAACAAGATTCCGAACCAGCTCCACCAGCAATACGAGATGACGTGACCAAGGGCATCGAAACGCCCGCCCGCCCTTCCGAGGACAAGGCGGGACTGCCGCTGCTGGGAAATGAAGTCACAACTGCTGCGCCCATCCAAGAACAGGACACAGAAGAGGTAGTCCACACGCCGCCAGCAGAGACAGAGATCACTGCGCCAGAACTGCTGAAGATGATCGCAAAATCATTGCGTGACAAGACGTTTGCGCATCTCAATACCCCGTACCCTTTTACCGCCTCCAATGTTCCTAAACCACCCCTACCTCATAAGCCTTTTGATTTCGGCTGGGCAATTGCAAATCTGACCGCCGTCATTCCTAAGAGGGACTTGGACCTTATAAACCGCTTCCCTATTTTTACCGATCATGACTGGCAGCGTATAATCGCTGCAATTCCGAGAGTTAAGCAGAAGAAGAACAAACATTCCTCTTCCTCTCGCCGCTAGTTTCCTAGCACCAATTGTATTTTATCCTGTCGAGCTCAGACAAGATTTAGTAAACCCTTTTTAATCCCAGCAAATTTTTCCTTTATACTTGTGGAGTAAATGTCAACTGACAACAGACTCCAATACTGTAGACAACCTCAGGGGAGGTTGTCCATACTAGAGAGCTGCTGCTGATGCAGCCCCTTTGGCTTTAAATAGCAGAGCTCAGCGCGTATTCGCCAGTACTTCTCCAGCTGTACTCACCTGAAGATGGCCAAAAGACTTTGTGCCGAAATATCGTGGCAAGATGTTACCGACTTATGGCAGTTCTCCCGTGTTTTTATGGAACAAACAGTACGCCGGGAAAATTTCAAACATCACATTTGAAGTCTTCATTGGACGTTCTCTTAAAATTATTAAATAATGGATCATCAACTGCTGCTAGATCTCCTAGTGTACTCGTTCATGTGCCTTCTTTAAGTATTCTTCTCTTCCACCATCTTTTCCTTCCTTTCCATTGTTAGCTGCATGTGCGATGACCAAGTAAGCAGCCTCCGCAATCTCTTTTATCACCCACTCTCCTGCAAGACAGTCTCTGTGGCACAAATTCTGTTGCTTTAATATAAGTTAACCTGCCGCATACAACGTAAGCCGCAAGATGTTGCCATTTTTAGTATACTACATCGCCACATTTCCGTAGCATGCCACAATGTTGCACCAGCGTAAACGAGCTTTGAGACCTGCATGTTTCACAAGCTTCATTAGTTGCAGAATCTTTGCTAGGGGCCCGAAGACTCTGCCATTTTATGTTTCTTCAGAAGATGACTAATTATTTCTAAAAAGAACACTTACCACAAATGAACTTCCAAAAGAGTGAAAAAAATAAGCACATAACAAGAAATAATAATGTTAACGAGGTCAAACTATAACGAAATACACAAAATCCAGAATAACTAATCAAAAAATTAATAAGAAACACGAACTGCCAGACACGAAAGAGACACCACCCAAATCAGTTCTTCCCTACCACCCGCCCTCAACCACATGCAAAGTTTTAAAATGATAGGGGAAAAAAAATACAGGTCAATTGCAAAAACATAGAAAAGGAAAACATAAAAGTGGCTACAAGCACCCACAGTACAGTAACTGAGAAAAATGCAAAGTAAAACAAGAAAAAATATCAGGCCCACCAACACCTAACTAACAAAACGAGGCTTGTACATTTTGCTATTTTCATAAATGCAAGAAACACACAGTAACCTTTAGGAATACTCTTCCTCCAACAGTATTCATTCAGATGACCTTGCAACACAGAAATCCTCCTGTTTTAATATTTTTTTGGTTACAGTGTTGGGAGAGGTGGGTTGCTGTGTCTTACGCCAGAGGGTTTTTGTGATCCTCTTTCCTTGCCCGACAACATATTTTACAGCCGCTCAATACCCGTCAGTAGTGTTGGTACATGACAACATCTTGTAATCTTTAAACTGAATATTGTGATCCACAACCAAATGATGATAACCCCTTTCACCCAACCCCTTGTATGAAGCAAACCCATCCGACGTGACTACCAAACCTCCTTCAACATTTTCGTCTATTAAAAATGTCAAGATTTCCTTTGTACGATTTGGTACAACCCTAAATACATTAGCACAATCCCCTCCAGAAACTACTACTTCGAAACCCCAAAGCCCAACCACCTCATGCCCCATTTCGTACTTTCTTTTTCCAAAATGTGACTCGTCTACTTCAACTGTAGCCCCTGGCCCCTCCAATGATCCCCTATACTTTATAAATTCACCAAAGACTTTTCTACAAAATGAAAACCAGTCAACAACACTGCCACACGAAACCCCTGCGCTTCATGGATGACAGATTTACAATAATATTGACAGCAAAAATAGGTCAACATGACTATTACTTCTAAATTTAGCCTTGATCTTTCAAACTAAGCCCGCTGCATATAGATCACCATATATTTTTCCTGCACCTCCACATGTATTCGTCAGAAGTTCATGATGATTGAACCTTTGTCAAAACCATATAATTTCCACAAACATTGCACTTGCAAAATTCTGCAATAACACCCAATGATTGCAGAAATCTTATAGTTGATTTACGGTCAGTCATTTTCTCAAGGGGAATTTTCACTATAAACACAATTGACTCATCCATAATGAAAAGCAATTGCGTGAAAAATGAAGATCTTATAAATCACGACTACTTTCAACAAAAGATGTTGAAAAAAATTATAATACGAAAACAAAACAATGAGCATCGAATTTTTCATACATGCACATGAGGAAATCCAGATAAAACATTTAACATTCATAAATACAGTCTGTGGCACAAACAAAATAACATCACACATTACGTCATTGGTCAAAGCCGACAGGTGGAATCTGACACTAGAATTGACCCAACTTTCGAAATTGCCTTTGGGACACTATGTTATTCATGTAAGCAGTGTGATTTTTAGTATTTAAAACAGTTGTTGCATGCACATAACAGAAATAATGGACTAGTCATTATTGTAAGCAGTAAACTGCTAATGTTTTGGGTGTTTAAGATGGTGGCAGTCCCCACATACTCTGGTTTCCAAACAACGTACTGCTAAGTCTATAGTACCATTCTCTATTTCTTATCTCCATAGTTAAGTCTGTAGTGCCATCTGGTTTTGTTTTTTTTTTCCCCTTACCATGATCAATTGTGAACACTTTCAGTGCCACCTATGATTGCCGACAGAAACTAACTGCAACTCTGCCATGATCGCCTCACATGAGGGCTGAACATGCATAAGCTAAGCACCTTTTGATGCTTTGGATCAAAGTAATTGACTTACTGAACTGACTGAAAATATCTCAATCTGTACAGTTATTAAAGACACTTATGTATTAAAAAATTTGATGTTCACATTAACAGCGGCAACAGTAATTGCCAAATGAACAATACCAGATTCAGATCAGTATGAGGAATTAAGACTCCCTAGCAAAATACAAATGGTGGTGTTAATTTGGTATACAGAGCAGAATATTGCCTTGAGAGTTTAATATGATCCTGGACGTTTAAAATATATGAACAATGCAAACCTGATACAGAATATGGTGAAAGTAAAGGAGTATGGAACTTTCTGAAAATATCGGGGCACTAATGTATTAAAAAATTAGTATATTTTCTTTCTCATGAATGACAATGGACTACAGGCATTTGGTCAGACCCAGCTTCTATGCATTTGATCACATCCTTCAACTTACAGCAAGGGCATACACTATGTGATCAAAAGTATCCGGACACCTGGCTGAAAATGACTTACAAGTCTGCGGCGCCCTCCATCAGTAATGCTGGAATTCAATATGGTGTTGGCCAACCCTTAGCCTTGATGACAGCTTCCACACTCGCAGGCAATGTTCAGTCAGGAGCTGGAAGGTTTCCTGGGGAATGGCAGCTCATTCTTCACAGAGTGCTGCACTGAAGAGAGGTATTGATGTCAGTCGGTGAAGCATGGCAAGAAGCTGGTGTTCCAAAACATCCCAAAGATGTTCTATAGGATTCACCTCAGGACTCTGTGCAGGCCAGTCCATTACAGGGATGTTATTGCCATGTAACCACACCACCACATGCCGTGCATTATGAATATGTGCTCGATCGTGTTGAAAAATGTAAAAAATACAAACCTTGGTAGAGCACTTGCCCGCGAAAGGCAAAGGTCCCAAGTTCGAGTCTCGGTCGGGCACACAGTTTTAATCTGCCAGGAAGTTTCATTTCCATTTATCTTTGTGTGTCATGATTCGTGTGCTCTGCATCTACATCTGTAATCTCTCAACCACTGAAGTGCATGGCAGAGGGTATGTTCCATTGTACTAATTATTAGGGATTCTTCCTGTTCCTTTCACAAATAGTGTGTCAAAAGAATGACTGTTGAAATGTGTCTGTGCATGCTGTAAGTTATCTAATTTTGTCCTCACGATCCCTAAGGGAGATTCCTCTTTTGAAGCCGGACATTGAAATTGTCAGCAGGTTTTCTCGAGATAAGTTTGTTTTTCCAGAATCTGCCAGTTCAGTATCTTCAGCATGTCTAACACTCTCGCACATTCAGTATTCCTTGTTAATTCATATCTGGTATGTGTCCCACACACTTCATCAATATTCTATAACTGGTTCCAGGAGTGATTTGTAAACAAACTCCTTTGTAGACTGATTGACTAACAACGGGGACTATGTGATCATTCTATTTCATATCTCTACGAAGTGTCAGATCCAGGTATTTATATGAGGTGGCCGATTCCATTTTTATAGTCAGAGTACTTTATTTTTTGTTTTATGACTTGCATAATTTTACATTTTCGAATATTTGAAGGAAGTTGCTAATTTTTGCACCACTCTGAAATCTTATACAGAGCTAACTGAATATTTACAAACCTTTCAGACAGTACTTCATTACAGATAACTGCATCAGCTGCAAGAAGTCTAAGGTTATGATTAATTTTGTCTGCAAAGTTGTTAATATACAAGATGAACAACAAGAGTCCCAACACACTTTGCTGGAACACACATGAAGCTACTTCTACATCTGAATCTCTCTCCATCCAAGATAACACGCTATGTCCTTCCTACCGTGTGTGTGTGTGTGTGTGTGTGTGTGTGTGTGTGTGTGTGTGTGTGTGTGTGTGTGTCCTCCCCCCCCCCCCCCCTCTCTCTCTCTCTCTGGACCAACCCTCAATTAACCATTAACCAGTCTAATTAGTTGAACTAATGTATACTTAATAGACAGTGTCAGACTAAATATACAACTGTAGTGAAATTTCTACACTAGGGATTTCCCTGGCCATGGCAGTTTTCACGATTATTTCCAAGGCCTGCTCATAATTTTAATAAAACTTATTAAATAAAACAAATGTAAGCAGTTACTTCTATACCTTCTGCTTACACCACAATAACTGCAACTGTAGGGGTATTTGCTTTATTTCTTGGAAGTAGAAACCAAATTTAAATTCCAAGAGCTTTAATTTTTCAGAGTGTTATCTTTAAAAGGCTGTCTTGCAGTAGGAACACTCTTATGCAGGGATGTCTCCAGTTCTTCTACACTACAAGGATGAAAAATAAGATTACTGCAAGTGTACAAATTAACAACCTGATAAATTCTGCTGCTGAGAGGGCACTTTCAGGTCATTAGCGTGGTTCAGCAATTTGCACACACAGCTTCAAGTTACACTGTTTCATTCATTTACACCATGGTAGTTTTTTCTTTTGGTATTTACTGAAGACATCTCAAATATTAGTGCTCGAGCAGATGCACCTGTGTATAAAGTGTGCTGACTACAAATAACATTGTTTTGGTGTTCCACTATCATTCACAATTAAAAGCAGGTACAAATTCCTTCATTATTGCTTCAGCTAACACAGTGATAAATTGTGTTGCACATCCAAGTGAGTTGCAATAATACAAAATAAACACAAAGCTAAGTAAGAATGACCCATATTATAAGCTACCTGCACAATCCAGTGATGATGCAGTGGTCTACAAGATAATTAGAAATCAAATAAGCAGCTGGCTGGGATCTGATGCAGCTGCACTGTTTAATGTTTTGTGTGTGGTCATTACTGAGGGTTAAGACCTGTCCATAGCAACAAAGTGATATGATTAAAGTTGATCTGGTTACTATTTACTTAAACAGTACTTTAGCTCAATGTCATGTAATTAAACCAAGATTGTCATTTCACTCTTACATGTTTACTTTGATAACAAAGACACACATGTACAAAATACACTGTGTACCTGCTCATGTTATGAGAAACAGTGTGCCTCTTAATGGTTAAATTGGGTTTAGAAACAGCTACATTTCGTTCCAAAATAAGGGACCAGTCAGTGGCTTATTCAATAATCTGACTGATATTAAGTTTATCAGTAACTAAGTATTAGCTCTGTCTAGCAAGACTGGAGAGAAAACTAATTGTGACCTTGTCAAAAGAAGAATCCCAACTGGAAGTGATCACATAAGCAGCAAAAAACATGCCAGGATGGCCAAATTGATGAATTGCATTGCTGCCAGTGCCATCTCAGTTTGAGAAATCACTCACACCAAAAAAGAAACCAAGTTAAATTTCTGACCCTAGGAAATGTTCTGGAGATTTATAACTCCCCCCCCCCCCCCCTCCCCCCAAAATAATGAGTGTAGTTCTTTCATTCACTGCAGTAATGACCGAGCTATAGTTTCAATGTTATCTGAGTGTACCTGCTTCTGAATCAACTGGGAGAAAAAAGAAATCTGCACTAAACATTCAGCAATTAGTTTCTACAAAACTTGTCATTCCCAGAACATTCCGATTTGAATGCCCATCTAAAAGCTAGCAGATATGCCTATTGTGTAGACCAAGAGTTGGAAATATTAAATTAATAAATAAAATTTAAAATTCATTCACCTGCCATCCTGACACGTGCGAACAACACAATTACAAGTTTTAAGATGTTTGGTAATGAATATATTATAATATATGCACAATATGCTCTTCCAAAGGAAACAGACATCAAATTCAGCCGAACTTTATTTTAATCATATAACAACTTGCATACACGCGCACACACACAAAACCTTAAGGGGAATAATACAACCTTGGTGAATAATAGTTATGCATCAATGGTACAATAATGACGGCAATTTAGAATGTTTGCTTAGTACAATCGTCTATGAGCTGCTAAATATTAAAAACTGACATTTTATCAACAAATTAAAACTGTATGCCATATGGACAGTTCCTATATATATTTGGAAACATGCAAACCTTTATATAATACAATAGTAACTGAAAGCACATTTTGTTCATGTACTGTGCTGAAGATCCATAAACATACTTTTGAAGAAGGAAGTGGGGCAGCACAAATTCTAGGGAAACATAGGACAAGAAAAGATTCTCTTAAACAGCAAAGTGATTTTGAAATACATTTTAAGACTAATGTCTAGACATTGAATAATACAATACACACATACACTAATCCCTGAAGATGGTATACAGCCTCCAATCATAAGGGGAACAACAGTTCTAACTTGTAAAACAGAAGTAGTAGTAAATACAGCCATAAAGAATTTAGCTGACTAAGGATTCTCATTGGAAGTGCTGCTGGAGGACTTCAGAGATTTGTGGCTCCTCTCCAATAGGGATTCAGGTTCATGATCTCGCTTCCGGGAACGTTCCTTTGAGTGTATGCTGAAACAAAAAAATTGCATAAATGCAACATTCCTGAATACCAGTGTCAACAACTTTGTTGTTTTTTTTCTTTTTTCCAGCAACAATTTCCAAACGATCACAGATCTATAGTTTCTGATTCTGAAGGGTGTGTGTGTGTGTGTGTGTGTGTGTGTGTGTGTGTGTGTGTGTGTGTGTGTGTGTGTGTGAGAGAGAGAGAGAGAGAGAGAGAGAGAGAGAGAGAGAGAGAGAGAAGACACCAGCAGTTAAAGCGTTTTAAAGTCACCTATATAGAATGAACAAGCTTACAAACTAAATTCTAATCTTAGCCAGGTGTTGTGGATTTTCATCAATGAAGCCTACAGAAGTTCATGAAGGCTTGAAAGAAATTGGCATTTAGTGATAATTTGAGACTGAAAACATTAAAATCCTAATTCACCAATCCAAATTTGCTGAGAATCCTGATCGCCAACATTCAGGACAGACAGCAAAACTTAAACAAGGAACACAATAAATGGAGGAAGAGATACAGGAAAAAAGAAGTGACAAGGAAGTTCCAACAAACTTACTAGTTAGACACAATAAATAAAGAACAAGAAAATAAATGCAAAAATGCTAATTATAGTGGTATTGTGCCCCTATAGAACCAGCATTACTTCACAAATGCTGCTTCTCAAATATGTGCAAACAAGCCTGTTTCAGGTAATTTAATCCCACATCACCTGTGGAACTTTCTTTACTGCGCAGCTGGTTCAGCTCTACCAAGTTCCTGCTGCATCTTCCATGAAGTTCTAACTTTGACTGTAGTAATAACAATTAAAATTACCCATTACTCATTGATAAACGGACATGAAATGTTAAGTCGTCTGCTTTCTTAGTTTCCATTGTTCTTACATTTAATAATGGTAAATCATCTTAGTGAATAAGGAAAGCAATGTTGTGCAGCTATATTACTGGTACTACATCTGTGTGTGTCAACATGTGTACAGTTGTGCCTAGCTATTAACACTCAAATGTCCTGAGCCAAGGCCTGTAAAGTAAACGGAAGCTTCAAAGAAATAGTCTGCCTTATATAATTCATATACCCCTAAAGCAGCTCTGCTTAAATACAAGACAAAGCACTATAACCTAAATGAAAGAGGCACCCTATTGGGAAGCTACTATAGGGTTTCATTTTGATACTTTCCACAAGATCTCAAGATAAAGCAAAGAGAGAAGAAACTGACTGTTCTTGACCAAGCATTTAAGTATATATTAATCCAAATAAAATATAAATCAAATTTTTCCAACAAAGCTAGGAGCCTATATAGTGACAAACAGAGTGAGTGCTGTGCTACAGAAGCAACCCCAGAAGCTAAAGGACACCAAAATTATTTACCTGAACTGGAAGACACACAAGGTACAGAGAAATACACCTTGATAATAAAGTTGAAGAAGGTTGACCATGTTGAATACACCAAAAGGGGACGGATAATCATAGATCGGAAAAGCATTGTTGAGGAGTTGGGCAATAAATGGCAGCCAATCAGCTAGGGAAGTTAGACTGAATGCACATACTTTTGTTTGCTCACTGCTATTACCTGTCAGGCGAGAGGAGCAGCTGCTGGTTAAATTAGCTGAAGTTATTTCTACTGTTAAGGTATGATTTTTCGTGAAGATTACCGAGAGAAGCTTGACTATTAAACAAGACAAGCTAAAAGTGCTGTAACACCATTAACCAGGTAAGAAAATAAGCTGTACTACAGAAACAATTCTGCAGTACAGTAGTTAATATATGGCTTTGTAAGATTCATTTTTTGAATAATGCACTCCGAAGGCTGTGTGTTCAATACTTTGCTAATGTGTGGAGAGAATGAATGAACTATGGGCACATCCTCTAAAAAATTTATGGCTTTTTGTGAACAATTATAGTGGCCACAAACACAAAGAGAGTAGTGCGCACAAAAAATTTTCTTTATGGTTGTTAACTGTACACCTGTCTTGACTACTGTTTTACTGCTGTAATTCTACAACAGTTTATTTCCACTGCAACTTTTGCTTAACTCAATACCTCCCACTCTTCTTTGGCTATTCTAGCAATTTTTTCTGCTTTATGTATATATTATAATGATGTGAACTGCCTGGAAATTTACCTCGAAATTGTGTTTTGTTAACCAGAAACAGCAATCATTCAGTCAATGGTGACAGGCAAGCAGTCAAGCAACACTTTGCAAAATGATTTTACCAAGTGATGTTGGGGTGAGGGTAGGAAAGTGGGGGAAGGAGGAAGGGGGGAGAGGGGGGGGGATTCTGCAAGCAGGCAAAAAACAGCCAGAATTATGTTGGCAATTACACTGCACTCAAGCCATAAATGATACTTCATACACATAACGAACTACATAAATGTTCAGGAGATACTCTAGAGGAAAAAAACAAGGATAATGCAAAATACTTGACTTACAATTAATATATAGATACAAACACTGACCAAGAGAGTAATGTATAGCCAATAATCATGCAGGTCATGCAACGACCATGGCTTCATAACTAGTGTCACCTGTCACCAACAAAAGCAGTTTTAACCTGAACTACTTATCAGCTGCTACCATTAGCATTTCTAAGAAGAAAAATCCTCTCATGGTAGTTACCCATTGCACCCAATGGGTTGTTACAGCATTAAATTGAATGGAAAACAAACAAAACAATATGCACACAAACATAATGAATCACTAAATTGTGTTTCATATCAGCAAGTTAGGCTTATAAAATAAGCGAAGAAAGTTGGCTGCAATTTTCTTAACACATGGATGAAAGGAATACATTACAAACCCTTTATATCTACAATAAATCTATGAACTTACAAGTAGACAGAGAGATGAGAGCAACGAGAGAATAGCTTAGGATCCCTGTTTTTGGTAATCACACCGTGCCCAATTTTTTGAATTTTCAGTTCCCCATTCACGAAATTATTGTGAAAGTCCACAAAATACCCACCTTGGCTACTGTAACTTTTTCTCACTGGGTACCCCATGATTTTTAGCAACAAATTTCTTGTGTGGAAATACGTGTGGGGTCTCTCCATTGACCTTTTACATTTTATGCGTCATTCATTTTTTACCAACTTATCCTGGAGACTTTAGGACAAATTTACCAGTTGTTATTTTCCCCCCTCCTCAAACTGCAGGTTGTTCTTGTACTCCTAGGAAACAACGGACATAACCTTTCTAACAGATTAAATCAGCTTAACGTTTACTTGTGCAAGGCTGTCAATACTGTTTCACTGCTTATTGATTTCTGGTACAAAGAGGACCCAGACTATCACAGTAACATATCTGCGCAGTACAGTTTTAATGCTGTTCAAACATTTAAGAAATTATATTTCACAGTTGCCTACAGTCAGTATTCACCAAATGTGGCAACCATTTTGCACAATTCCTTCTTGTAGTTATATATTATTATACAATGGTACAAATACATTTCAATTTAGCAGGTCATTTCTTAAATTGTTAAAATGTCGGGTGTGCTCGCCTTATAATGGGTCACAGGCTAAGGATTAATTGCTCTTGGTGGTAAAATATCTAAAATAGAAACTCAAGAGAGCATTACTTCAAATCAATCACAGTGAAATGCCCAACACCACTGCTTCAGATACTCATATCCAAAAATATTATGCAGGGTAAAGTAACCTGGATTTTTCCAGGATTTCTGGTTAAAAATACACTTTCTCCCAGACGAAAATACACTTTTTCTGTGTCAAGTAACAGTATACTTTTCCTCGGAACTGTGAAACTTATCAATCCTTTTAATGGTTGTGGATTTATACACCGGCATAGAATTTCCCGGCACTTAGAAAATGAAACTCAGGGGAGAAAGCACGTTTTGGAAAGATGTCCGACGTGCAGCAACATGTACACTGCATATTTTCGTATTACGAAAGTATAAATTCGAATTCCACCAAACACCACATGTTACCTTCCCAAGGATTGAAATAGAGACTGCGATGCGGTTTTGTAAGCCAGTTGTAGCTCGTGTCATGCGATCTCACCAGCCAATGACAGCGGATATTCAGAGCAAAGGACACGTGATGTAGTCAGCCAATAGGAATATCACAGTTAAGTAGTGTGAACACACAAATAGGAAAATGTAATGGTTTAAATTGCTACATCGAGTGTCGCTACAACAAAAGAAAGCTTTTACGTATAGTAATGGTCTCTAAGATTAATAAGCTGCAAGAGAAGCTAAGCTTTCACACATGATGTTGATCTTTTCTTTGCGTGTTAAACTTTAAGACACATCACAAAAATGTGCCAGTAAAAATTTTGACAACTACATAAATGTCTAATCTTCTGGGCTTGAAAATATTCTAAATGGTCATCCTCAAAGATTTGATTTTTGAATGAGAGTCAAACGCCCTGTGATTTAAGAAATTCATCAGACATTCATGCACAGAGTTCATCTTGTGTAAAAGGAAATTTACTTTACTTGAAAGGTATGCTTCTTTAACAACAATTTGGAATATTTTCCCGCGACCTGTTAGAAATAGATTAATTTCAGCAGTTGCGCCAGATGACAGGCGTCGCCGCACTTGCGCAGCTACGATGATGCAGGAAGCCCGTACGTTCGCACGTATAAAACATTGAAAGATCTTACGTTATGTCATAACATAAACAAGACATTCGAGGATACACCAAGAGCATGGGCATTTTGTGAACAATACTAAAATGCATAAATCGGCTTATAGTGCACATTCATATGTCCAGATTCAGATGTAAATTTTCTTGGAGTATCACTACAGTATTATCTCATGTTAGGTTCTTTATTATGGCATAATAACCATACATGCTAGAAGATGAAAACGTGAACTTAAAATGCAGCTAACAGTTGAAACTAGCCAATGGTGTGGAATTAAACACTTCGTTTCAAATAAATTGCCTGCCTCAGCAGGAAAGATTAATGAAAGTCAAATTTCTTTAACAAATTGACAAAAATAACTTCATTGTTCTGCAAGGCGATGAACGCTTCCCTGTCAAAGGTGGAAACAAAATAAAATCTGAAACTAATAACATATTTTAGCCTTCCGTAATTATGTGAATGTATTTTAGTTCCTGGCCACAGAAATCCGTTTTCTTTTCATTTGACGTGAGAGGAATAAACGAAGAGGAAATAGCAAAATCACTTAACGTAAACGCAGGTCACATGGAGACTACCACCTCCTACTACAACTCAGACTGATCTGTGCATCAGGTTCAGATCTACAATATTTCCGAACCCGGGCAATATTAGATAGTGGTTCTCCCCCTCCCTCGAGTGTTTGAGGTAGGACGTCAAATATTTAAAAAATCGATTTTTCAAAAATATCTTCATTTTGTAGCGCACGTCTTTCTGAAGAGTCTGATACATAAAAGATATATGTTGAAGGGAACTTAAGACATGTTATTTGGTCTCAAGTGTGCTGAAGTGCAGTGCCACGCCTCTTCACAAAGCATTCTTCCATTACACGTCTCTGTATTTTGCTCTGTGCAATTCAAACGTGTAATATTTTGTAATGGGTGCCATCAAACTACATTCAAGCCAGTGGAAATTAAAATGTCCTGTGGTGCCTCTCCTGCTCCCAGTCAGCCTGTTTGGCATCCTGACCCTCTTCAAAAGATCTCCAGAACAAGAACGCTTCAGAAAACTTGCAGTCTTTAGTGCCTGTTAGCTAATAACTTGCTGTTTTGTGTGACATAAAATTAAATATAGGATACATAAAACGAGTAAAGACATGAGACAAGCAAGACAGTACACAATTCTTCAATCCATAAGTCCTAGCTTTTTTTTCTCTCTAATTTTGTCACAGCTTTATATGGCATACTTTCCTTTTTGGGAAAGAATCTATTACCCTATCAAAGTTTGTTAACATTTTGCTACATGAAAAAACGAAATGTCGTTACCTAATACTAGAAAAGCTGTTGTTAATACAAATAGTACCAAGACTGGTGTGGTTTCTCAATCTGATTATGTGTATTTTGTCAGTCTGCTAGATAAAACGAAACAAGCCTGTAGTACTTTACTTTCAAGTATTCTATCTCATTTGTATTAATAACATCATTGTTACATACAGCAAATAAACGAGGCTGTTTTGGCACAAATGGTCATTTTTATAACACGACAGAATATAATTCATGAAATACCAATATCGAATGCCTATTAGGCCTACTACAAGCAAAAAGTTTCACATTTCATTCATACACTCTAGCTTCTGAAGCATGAGATTGAAAAGTAGTAGCACGAAATTCATATAAAAATTTAAATATTCATATGCTTCCGTAATTTGTGAGAGTCCCTGTTTCTTCACCCTCCTCGTTCTTAACAAACAATCCTGTCATCACTAATTCTGTAACTATTCCTGCCAGTGTCAAAATTTATTTTGTGATTAATTTCACAAACCCTGCCACAATCACCGGTTTTATTACCCTGCATTTATTCTCTGGTTAGGCATTATTACGTGTTTGTACAACGCGTTTTCCGCGATACTCCCAGAACAGAACTTAGCGGCTGCTAGCCAGGGACTGTATAGTTGGCCCTTAGTGGTGTAGCGATCTGGCCAAAAATTTTCCGTCAAAATTTCATTTTCTTGGCTACACGGAGAAGACAATACGTAATCTGTTAGTCGTTTATTTCCACTGTGGCAGTCTGAATCAATGGAATTCGCTAGTAATTATAACAACGCTCATCATTTGCAAACCCAGTCAACCACATAAACAGCGATTGTCATTCATCCTTTTAGCTTTATTCGCTCAGCTTGTATAGACACGTCCCCTTTTGTCTGCAGGAAAGTTTATTTCTAGATGAGACGGGGATTCCACTGACAGAGACGTCACATACACTATGCACACATTCAGAAATCAACTGACGATTCATTCAGAAATCAAGTTAGAATTTGATCAAAAATGTTCAAAAACCAACAGGGATGCATTCAAAATCATATGAGTAATCGATAGACCAACGTGCGCAGGTTCTGCTAGGTGCTTTGTGAAACAAGGTCTTTTCCTCAATAATATGAATTCTGAGGATATTTTGGTACAATATGAGACTCTTTATGACCAATATGTGCAAAAATAATGTGGGAAAGATGAGATTTAACAATGTGAAATATCATCTGTTTCACACAATGTTATTCAAGTTTACCCTTAAACAAGTGAAGAGAAGCATATGTCAATGGTAAAGACTGTCCTTGACAATCATCATCTCAGACAAAATCAATAAAAATTAAATATGACTGAGAGGCTGAGGTACTTGACCAGGAATAAATGAAGCAAAGGAGTAAGAAATGAATTTTTAGTACTAAAGAATAACCAGCTGAACATCTAAAATGGATAGGATATGGTAACACAGGGATTGAAATAATTCTGGCATCTACGCATATCAATGAACATGAGCAGCAGCGGGGCAAAAACACAGAATAAAATCACATTAAACACTGATCAACTATATTTTACTATGGTCTACAACCTTGCAAAGCATTAAGTGGAACCATTCAAAATGTTTATTCTCCAAAAAGATCTTGAGAAGTGAATCAACTGGGAGGGGGAGGGGAAGAGAATAAACAACAGAAGATGTGAGCAAAGGCAACTACCCACCCAGAGCAGAGGAGGGTTTGGGACCATCGTTTAAAACAACCTATGCAAGGAATGACCAGTCTGACAAAGACATAGTAATTTGTCAGGTATTCCTGTGTTAGCATTATTAACACCTTCTGAAATGGGAGAATTTGCAGTAAAACTGCCAGCAAAGAGGTTGACGGCCAACAATATCTTGTTATGTTACAAAACTTGTTGCCTCCGAGGCTGAATGAGGACAGCTTCATTTTTACAAATATGGAGCACCCCCTCAATGGAGTCACCATGTATGGGAATATCTGAATGAAACTAGACTGAGTCACTGGATTGGTCATCAAACAGCTGGCAGTTAACACTTCTCCACTTGTGCTTACCTGAGTGTGGGAGGCATTTGAGTACTGATGCAGTATTATTCGTGTTGATGATGGAGGACATATTGAATATCTGTACTCTAAAACATGAGCAGTTCATAAATGTGTGTCTGAAATTTCAGAATTGTTTGTCTTAAGATTCAATATAAATACATACATTCTTTTTGAAACACCCTTCATTTCAAGACGCACTAGTTCAGAATTTAAGAGTAACAACGCTTGCAACCTAAACACACACATTTCTCACAAACTAGTAAAATTTTTAAATTTTACCCACTATAAACTATTTCCACACTATTCATTTGTGTTCACAGGAAGTCTTGTTTATAGAAGTGGGACTACTCATCAGATACTATCTGATGTGTCATTACAGTTTCACCGATTATAAAACTTCTCCAACCTAGTTAAAGCAATCTTTACAAGTACTTCCTTCTCCATATATTATTACATTTAAGTATGGATGACAAATCTGTTTTCACAACATTTGAAACTACAACTAGAGTATGTTAAACTTTTTTCATCTTCAAAAGATGTGAAATCAGGTTTCAGACATACCACAGAGTGCTATTCTAATACAGCAATTCCAGCAATATTTTACACTTTTTTTCCAACTACGCTGCCAGCCAATATTACCATAGTGTTAAAATTAAAATCTTTCACTCTTTGAAGGTCAATTCACCTTTCAACTTTATCACGTCAATAAGAATTCATTACCATTACCCACACCCCAGCACTGCTTCAGTGTAGGGATGTGTCAACCCAAGTCAGATGCAAGGCATAAATATTTTGACACAGCTGGTCAGCAAGAGTGCAACATGAACACTTGTGAGAGCTAAGCGAGAAATTGTAAGACAAGCACACACGAAACTGCCTTCATTGCCCTCTTAAATGTTAAATAAGATGCAACAGATAGGATGCAACAACACCTATCAGTGACCTGACGGAGCAGTTAGAACTACTGACAAGCAAATTAAGCAAATGTAGCAGAGCCAGAGACAGCTGACCACTTGTAATAAACTGGACCAATTAAGTTAATGTAACTAGTGTGTCTCAGCAAAACCTTCTCTCAGTTCAGGATAAATAACATGACCAGCTAGCTTAGACAGTCAATCAGTAGGATTGATGGAAAAATTTGCAAATTTGTGGTATGGTCTTAGGGGACCAAACTCTCGGGCTTGGGGGAGGGGGAGAGCCGCACGGACCATGACAAGGCACCTCAGACGGTGCGGCTAGGATTTACGGCAAATTTCTTGTCACTTGCACCCAATTCTCTGATTATTTTATTGTTAACATTTTGTATAAGATTGTTCCAGTATTTTCACCCTGTGACAGTCATACACAGTATGTCTGGTGTAATGATAGCAATTCCACAACCACAATTAACTGACGCTGAAGTCCAGGAATGTATCTACCACTAATGGGTAGGCCATGGGTCCTCCCACCACAGTTTCAGTTCAGGCCTCAAGATGCTTTGACCCTTCAGCTTTGTACAGGCCAGAGGGCATACCTAACCGGCAGGCCACGATCAACATACATCACATCAGACTTCATGGCATCCAATACCATGGTCCTCCTGAAGGGACAATTCGGGCAATGACCAGAGAGGGACCGAGCATTCTCAGGGTGGCATGTGAATCAATTATACATGCACCTCAGTCACACCTTCTTTGATCTGCCCCATGGAAAGTGCCTTTGAATTGGCATGTGGACACCTGCCAGGCCGGCAGTCAGGTGTCGATGCTGACTGACAGTGATCTCTAGCAACACAGTCTACCACTGACGATAGCAGATTGTACTACAGCCTTCATAGCAACCGGGCGACTCCGAGGCTACAGCAATGAGGTGTATATTGAACAATAAAGTGAATATAATAGAGGGAAACATTCCACGTGGGAAAAATATATCTAAACAAAAGCGCTGGCAGGTCGATACACACACAAACAAACACAAACATACACACAAAATTCAAGCTTTCGCAACAAACGGTTGCTTCGTCAGGAAAGAGGGAAGGAGAGGGAAAGACGAAAGGATGTGGGTTTTAAGGGAGAGGGTAAGGAGTCATTCCAATCCCGGGAGCGGAAAGACTTACCTTAGGGGGAAAAAAGGACAAGTATACACTCGCACACACACACATATCCATCCGCATATATACAGACACAAGCAGACATTTGTAAAGGCAAAGAGTTTGGGCAGAGATGTCAGTCGAGGCGGAAGTACAGAGGCAAAGATGTTGTGTGAAAGACAGGTGAGGTATGAGCGGCGGCAAATTGAAATTGGCGGAGATTGAGGTCTGGCGGATAGTGAGAAGAGAGGATATGCTGAAGGGCAAGTTCCCATCTCCGGAGTTCTGACAGGTTGGTGTTAGTGGGAAGTATCCAGATAACCCGAACATCCACACATTTTGGTAGCTCTCCAGAACAATCATCAAAGTGAATTCAGTTACATGTTACGCACATGAAGAAATTTGTGGACACTCCTCACATAACTGAGGCCATTATCAAGACTAGAGGTGATGTTTACATGATATTAGCATAGTCTCTCCTGGGAGTGACTAATTTGATATATACGCACATGTATTCCGTCAGCTCTGAAGGGTTTGTCCTAAACCATAGCAATGCCCTCTCTTGCTTATTTGCCTATACACTTATCAGTGAAAATTATGGCAATATGTTAATCATTTATATGATACTCTTAAGCGATGTGTTTTACTACAGCCTTACTGGTTATCATGTAACAATGATATGTATTATAAAAAATCAATCATGAGATAATATATCAGCATGACAGAAACAATCTTTTGTCAAACAGTAGAAAAATTTAGTCTAGCAGAGTCCATTAGCATACACTGCCAGAAGACACCTTGTATACTACAGCAGCTAACCAAGGTGCCATCTACATACTTAAATTTTCGAAACTGATTATTCATTAACGTACTGCAACATATCCAAATATATCACTGGGTATTGGTAACCTGTGGCATCTGAAATGTATCCTCACAAAAACAAAGTGCATGCATGAAAGATGACATAGTAAAAGCATGCATTTGTAGTCATATGAATTAGACTTTGAGCAGTAACTGGATGAAGGTTACAAAATTTTCCCTTTTTGCTTGTTAAATATTTAAGTTTTATTTTGGGCTGCTCTTTCATTTATATGATACAGATATGAGCAAAATTTCTTTGCTGTGTTTTATTGCTTTACAGATTATGTGGGACACGGAGACACTGACAAAAAAAGTCATAGACAATGCTGTAATGCAAACCACTTTACAGACTCATGTTTGTTTCACTTTACAGAGACGTAGGATATTGAAGAACCAAAAAAGTGAAGAATGAGCTCTGGACCTGTTCACAACATTGTTAAAAGCAGAAGATGTGTGTGTGTGTGTGTGTGTGTGTGTGTGTGTGTGTGTGTGTGTGTACAAACATTTGTGTGACAATTACACACTGCTCAATATTGGTGCAATTAATCTTATATGGTGTTCATTATTTAAATAGTTAGTGAACTATCATTAGGCTTACAGGACTTCATACTAAAAGGCAAATTGCATTCAACCCAACTTCTGCTGGTTGTATAAGCATACTATTTGTACAGGCCGTAATTTTTAAGAAAAGACACACAAAACTGCAGTGGATTTAGTTTAAGATATACATTATTTTTACACCACAAAGAGAAACAATTGGTTAATGACAAACATTAGTTCTCATGACATTCTTAGAAAAAATGACTCTCTCAACAACGGCCTTAGCAAGTGCTAAGTCATATGTAACATACTCAAGCTTAGCCTGAGCTACTTACATGGGCTTAATCGGGCGAATATTTATGTTTATCAATACTTTCTGTTGTACCTGAAAAGCGAAACATCAAAAGAAATGTAAAGATAGAAATAAAATTTTGAATTACAAGGATAAATGAACAGATATTTAAGTGAAAGAGTGAAAAAATTTGTTACTTTTCCAAAGAGCTGAAGTTATCCTAACTGTTTGTTTCACATATCTTTTTGATTTTTTGCAATCTCTCTTTAATAAAATAATATAAAACATCAAAAGCACCAATGCAGTGCCAGATGGAAAAAAAATCTACCAACTTCAAATAGAAATATCTCACTTCTTCACTTCCTCATTACATATATCCGCAATTATTGTACCCTTAACCGTATTTTGGCAATGAGACATTGTATCAAGACAGTACAATACTGGATAGAAGTGATTAATGTTGAACTCTTGAGACAACTTCTCTGCAACATATACCATGAGATGGGCTCTGTGGGACCCGTAGTTTAAACTGAGATTTAAGGCGCAAATAAATTGAAATTTTTAATGTTGGTTACATGATATTTATTTTACAATTATTCAAATATTGTTTAAATACTCCTCATTGATTTTGTTGCGCTAAATGAAGTCTGCAGTATTTTTCATTTCATCTCACGAAATCAAATAATTCTGTGTGGTTTTTTAAACAGTAATGAACTGTAAGAGAACTTGATTAAATAAGAATAATATTATGTATCTCTATAACAAGAGAATCTTCACATAAAACTAAATTTCAGGGTTTAAACTTCCACACATGAACTGCTTTTGACAGGCGCAAAAAGAAAGTCTGCAAAATTTAAATTCAATGTTGGGATCTAAATATTTTTATCAGCACTCTGAACACATTTGATTTTAACCAACACTAAGTACTTTGTTGCAGAAGCAGAAAGGTCCCCATCACAATTTTCCTGAAATTCTTCCTCAGACAGATCCTCTACTAATGTAGCTGGTCTCTGGATCCAGTAAAACAATCTTATTTTCATATATTTTTTTTTAACTATATCACTATATCTTCCTCCATCCAAATAAAACAATTTCATCAAATTGAGAATTGTTAAAACTGGCCTTGGGGAGAGGGGGAGAGGGAGGGGGGGAGGGAGAGAGAGAGAGAGAGAGAGAGAGAGAGAGAGAGAGAGAGAGAGAGACTTTACTTTAAGCATTATACGCTGTTTGAGAAAGTGCAGCACCCAGAAGGCATAGTGAGCCATCAATGTAGCTTTGTATGTGTACACACCTGCAATTCTCTGCGACAGATAGAATGGCAATCAGAGTGTATTAGTGTTGACTGTGTTTTGTGTTATTCCAGTCCTGGTAGGACACACAAGTGACATGAAAAGCCTCTGATGATGTGTGATCACTGAAGGACATGGTGAAGGACACCTCAATGCCAACCAGCATGGATTCCGAAATCATCGATTATATGAAAACCAACTCCTACTTTTCTCACATTGCATGCTGGAAGTTTGGCTCAAGGCAGTCAGATTCAGTATTTCTTGATTTCCAAAAGGCATTTGACTCAGTACACACCTATGCTTATTTGTCGACAGTTCAAGCATATGGGGTATCAATTGAAATTTGTGACTAGATTGAGGACTTTTTAGTAGGTAGGATGCAGCATGTTCTCTTTGATGAAGGGCCATCGCCAGAAGTAGAAGTAACTTTGGGTGTGTCCCAGGGAAGTATGTTGGGATCCTTGCTGTTCATGTTGTATATCAATGACCTTGCAGACAATATTAACAGTAACCCAATACTTTTTGCAGATGATGCAGTTGTCTACAACTAAGTACTGCCTGAAAGAAGCTTCATAAATTTAGTCAGGTATAAGATTTCCAAGTGGTCCAAAGATTGGCAACTTGTTTTAAATGCTCAGAAACTTAAAACTGTGCACTTTACAAAATGAGAAAAACACAGTATGCTATGACTGTTAATATCAATGAGTCACTGTCAGAAGTGACCGACTCATACAAATACCAGGGTGTAACTGTGGGGATGTGAAATGGAAAGGGAAGAAACACTAATAAAGGGCAGCACGATTGGTCACAGGTTGGTATAATTCCTGGCAGTGTCACAGAGGTACTGAAGGAACTGAAATGGAAGACCAAGACAGATGTAAACTATCACAAGAAAGTCTTAATGAAGTTTCAAGATCTCACTTTAAATGATAACTCTAGGAATATACTATAATCCCTCACTTATTATTTACATAGCGAATGTTAGAGTACGATTAGAATTATTAGTGCCATCATTCTTCCTGCATTCCATGTGTGTATGGAATGGGAAGAAACCCCAATAACTGGTACAATGGGAGATACCTTCTGCCATGCACTTCACAGTGGTTTGCAGAGTTATATGTAGAAGTGGAGTTACTCCTCAGTCTTAGGCATACTGAGCTACAGAAAACCAAATTGTGATGAATCATTTTGTGGTAACATCAATCTTGATAAACTATTGATAGTTAATAGGAAAGATAGAAAGAAAACAGGTCAAACCAGAATATAGGAAAAATAAATAAATAAAAATACCAACTAAATGAAGTAGGGAACTGTGTACTGAAGAGTCAGTCAGTAGGCGAAAGGAGGAACAGGATTGAAAGAGCCATTAAGGATGCTGCAGAAGAAACAACAGCCATGAGAAGCACAGGAGTTTGGGAATGCATGGCTGAAGATTTTAGTTTAACAACAGAGGAAAAGGATAAGGACAGAATGAGATTGTTATAAAGAGAAACCAGAAATAATGTGGAGTAATAAAGGGAATTAAGAAGGAAACTGAGATGACAAAAGTCATGGTATAGCAATATGCAAATATACAAATGGCTGTAGTATCATATACACGAGGTATAAAAGGACAGGGCATCAGTGAAGCTGTCATTTTTATTCAGGTGATTTATGTGAAAAGATTTCTGACGTGATTACAGCCACACAATGGGAACTAACAGACTTTGAATGCGGAATGGTAGTTGGAGCTAGACGATAGGGCATTCCATTTCAGAAATCCTTAAGAAATTCAATATTCCAAGATCCTAAGTGTCAAGAGTTTGTTGAGGATACCAAACTTCAGGGATTACCTCTCACCAAAGACATTGCAATGGCAGACGACCTTCACTTAATGACTGAACAGTGGCATTTGCGTAGAGTTGTCAATGCTAAGAGACAAGCAACACTGTGTGAAGTAATCATAGAAATCAATGTCGAATAGACAATGGACGTATCCATTAGGACAGTGCGGAGAAATTTGGCGCTAATGGAATATGGCAGCAGAGGATCCAAGCAAATGCCTTTTCTAACAGCACAACATCACCTGCATCGTCTCTCCTGGGCTTGTGACCATATTGGTTGGGCCCTGGGCGACTGGAGAAATGGCGTCTGGTTAGATGAGACCCAGTTCCAGTTGCTAAGTGTTGTTGGTAGGGTTCGAGTGTGGTGCGGCCCCACATAGCCATGACCCCAGGTTGTCGACAAAGCACTGGACAAGCTGGTTTTGCTCCAGATGTTCCAGAATGGTGTTGGCTGCATTTACATAGAATGGATTGGGTCCTCTGGCCCAAGCAAAATGATCACTGACTGGCAATATTTGTGTTTGACTACTTTGAGACCACCTGCTGACTTTCATGCTTGACTGGTTTGAAGAACATTCTGGACAATTCAAGTGAATGATTTGGACACCTCAAATGCCCCACATGAATCCCATTGAACATTTATGGGACATAACGAAGAGGTCAGTTTGTGCACAAAATCTTGCACAGCATCACTTCCACAATTATGGACGGCTATTGAGGCAGTATTGCTCAATATTTCTGCCAGGGCCTTCTGATGACTTGTTGAGTTCATGCCCTGTCAAGTTGCTGTACTATGCCAGAAGAAAGGTGGTCTGAGAATATTAACAGGTATCCCGTGACTTCAGACTACCCAAGGAAGGACCACTGTATACTGCACCAAGCACACTGCGACCTGTTCACATCTGTGCCTGCAATTTGGAATAGGTAACAGACTCCCTGCAGCCTGTGTCGTCCTTTACCACTGGTCAGAGACTAGCAGCAACCGAACTAGGAAATTACCATCGCTTCCACAGACTGCCATTAGCACAACACTGACACCTGTACGAGGGGGGTTTGAAAAGTCCATGCAAAAATAAAAACTACTTACATGTTTTGGTAGACCTTTTTTATTTTTCGACATAGTCTCCTTTTAGACTTATACACTTCATCCAACGCTGTTCTAATTTGTAGATCCTTTCCGAATAATAGGAACTGTCTACAAAACAGCTATTAATTGCTGCAATCACCACCTCGTTTGAATAAAATCTTTGTCCCGCCAGCCATTTCTCCAAATTAGGGAACAAATAGTAGTCCGAGGGAGCCAAGTCTGGAGAATGTGTGAAACCAGTTGGAATCCTATTTCCATTAATTTTGTGACCACACCTGCTGAGGTGCATCGTTGTGATGGAAAAGGACTTTATTGTGGTCCAATCGCCGGCGTTTTTCTTGCAGCTGAGTTTAAACAGTCCAATAATGATGAATAATATGCATCTGTAATAGTTTTACCCTTCTCCAGATAGTTTTACCCTTCTCCAGATAGTTTATGAGGATTATCCCTTGCAAATCCCAAAAAGACAGTCGCCTTAACCTTTCCGGCCAAAGGAATGGTCTTCGCCTTTTCTTGTGCGGATTCTCCCATGGTAACCCAGTGTTTAGATTGTTGTTTGGTCTCAGGAATATAGTAATGTATCCATGTTTCATCCACTGTGATGAAACGACACTAAGTACTGTGGATTCTTCCTGAACAGCTGCAAATCATCCTTGCAACACTTCACATGATTCTGTTTTTGGTCAAACTAGAGCAATCGCAGAACTCATCTTGCGGATAGCTTTCTCATGTCTAAATGTTTATGCAAAATATTATGTACCCGTTCATTCGAGATGCCCACAGCACTAGCAATCTCACGCACATAAACTCTTCTGTCATCCATCACCATATCATGGATTTTATCAATGATTACTTAAGTTGTAACCTCCACAGGGTGTCCAGAACGTTGAGCATCACTTGTGCCCATATGGACACTCCGAAAATTTTGAAACCACTTATAAACTGTTCTAATCGAAGATGCAGTCACCATATTATTTATCAAGTTTCTCTTTAGTTTCCCAAGGCATTTTGCCTTTCATAAAGTAATGTTTAATCACACATGAAATCCTTTTTTGTCCATTTTTTGACAACCACTTGACTTCCTTGATACACACAAATGCCAAACACAAAGAAATAGACCAATATTGCTGAAACTTGGCGTGCGCTCTTTCCAAAGATGCTACTAACTAAACATGACCTCTATACTTGCCAGTGGTGCCATCTCTCAGTCTGCACGGACTTTTCAAATGCTCCTCGTATTTGGAATAGTGTCGTAACCAAGGACTGGGGACTGCTAATGAATGGCATTTCATTATGTTTCATGTTTCACCCTTCTGCCCCACCCCCAAGGACGATTGCTGCTGGTGGTGATGCCAACTTTAGGAGAGGTCCCATTCTTTCAACGTTCTGAAAAGGCACAGTGGTACTGCCAAAATTCTGGATACTCAAAGTATAAAAAAGGCACTGGTACAGTGTTTGCTAAGGGTTTGGAGAAAATGATTACAAAATCCTACCAGATAGGTTCTTTTGCTGCTGACATGTTAGCAAGACAAACATTCACTCTTGAATTTATTGACTGCATATAAGTAGAAAATGTATGACCATGGAACATCCTGTTGACAGGTGATACCTATTTCCACTTCCAAGGACATGTCAATAGGCAGAATATAGTCAACAGAAAGTTTGCAAGCACATCAACTAATAGCACTTCATTGTGCACAGCTGACTGTGTGGCACAGGTTGATGGCATTGTGTGTCGTAGGGCTGTATTTTTTCTGGAGAGACAAGTCCTGCGGGTCCTGTTACCCGTACTGCCACTGGTAAATGCGTAGAGAGTATTTTGCACACCACATCATTCCAACCTTTTCACAGTATGAATGTGTGCTTAGCATCTTCCTCACATTGCACAGCCAGTGAAGTGACAGCTGCAGAGGTGCATCGGAAATGCTAGAATTATCAGTCATTTCCCTACAGCCCAGCAATCAAGATGACTATCTTAATTCGTGTGACTTCTGGCTGTGGGGTTACTTGAAAGATGTGTTCAGTGCTCCAATTTCAAAAATAGTTTAACTGAAGACACACTGCACAATGCATTCTAAATGTGACCCCCGAGAAACTCCTATCTCTTGTGGAACATGCTGTTTCTCGATTTCAACTTGTGGCTGGAAAAAGTGGGCAGCATACTGAATGTCTTTCACCAGCCTCATGACAATTGGGAATTGATGTAATTTTGCTTTTTATGCAGTTTTTGGTCGAAGGACAATTGAAAACTGATTTTTCCATCCAACATATGGTAGAGCTTGCCGTGGTAAATGGGCTTACCTAATAAACAGCATCACAACTGTTGACTGCCAAACTTTAGCAGTCTTACACAGTGAACAGCACAGATGGCAAAACTGTGCAACTCAAACCGTAGTCATCTTATTGCGATTCATCTGTTATTTGTAGCTGACCCCATTTACATTAAGACGCTTACAGTGATATCGCTTGCAAAATTTTTCGCTCCACAACAATAAATGTTTAAATGTTGTTTCAGTTTTTAAATCTGATCCAGTAATAAATGTCTTGTAACCCTCATTCTACAATAACAAGTTCTTATGACAGTGTGCTTCAAGGTACTGGATTGGCTCACCTCCCAGATTAGTATCACATTTTTGTTGGCCACAAACTCTCTGCTGAATACTTTGTGCAACATGTTGACTCAGAAAACATTATGAAGTATTACATCTGATAACCTAACCCAAAAGTTCTTGACAGTTGTTGCCTCACAATGTATAAACAAAACCAGCTTTAGTTCTACTAGTTAATGCCAATAGTTCCATATCAATGAATGATACAAACACAGTATGTGAAGTCATCAAATTAATTACTGATTCTGTGATCATTATGTTGTACAGTCAACTATCATGTGTACTTGGTGAAGTTGTCACTTTTCAAAATGCATTAAGCCAATATGCAGACAACTTCCTGTTATTACCTAGTCTTGACTCACCATTAAATACTGCATTAGAAGTAAGTTCAAATGCATCTGCTGTTGTCCTGAAGAATAGCTTCGAATTGAAATGTGATATGGAAGCATACATATGTTGCAGTAACTAAGTTCAAAATGCCCAATGAGAACTGCAATTACAAAGACTGTCAATTACACGTTTCTTGAGCGCAGAGTATGGTCTCTGAAGCAACATTACTGATCCTTCCCCACGGAATGCTAATTTCCTGAATGTTTTTTGAAAGACCGCACTGCTTAAAAATTGTATTTTGTTTCCATGAAGCCAAAACATGTTACTGATTGACTATCTGCAATTTATGATATCTGGTGGAATCAAGCATGCACACACACTTTCACTTTAAGTAAGATATACAGAATGATTTTTCACAAAAATGGAAACAGACAAATTCTTGCTTGTAACTTAAGCTGCATATGACTCTCAAATAAGTAAAAATGCACAGAAAGTTAATGTCATGTTACTTACATGTCTTATGTCAAATTTGTTATAAAGCAGCATGTAGCTCTTTATGTTACATATGCTTTAACTATAAAGGCATTCCATTCCAAAAGGCAATATACTTCACAATAATGCTATTGTGAAAATATTTGGTTTTCATTCCCAAACAGTTAAAATTAAAAACAACATATTGCTCTGTTGGTTTTATTTCAGAGTATTATTCAATAACAGAAGCAGCCCATAAAATAGCGTATGTTTGCAGCACCCTATCTGACAAATGGAGTAGGAATGGAAATGTGGAAAATCAGGTTTTTTTTTTCCAAATTGTAAGTACATGATTTTCCTGAAATGCTTGCAAATTTTATACAGGTAAATTCTATCTAAAAACAGTCTTAATAATTTAATTGGATAGACAACAAATCTACTCACCAAGTAGCAGCAGAACACACATATGAAAGACAGTTGTAACTGGCAAGCTGTCAGAGACAGTGGCTCTTCCTTCGGGCAGAAAGGTTGAAGGGGAAGGAAGAGGGGTGAAGGAAAAGGACTGAAGAGGTCTAGGAAAAGGGGTAGGTCATCCAGAAACGCAGATCAGGGAGACTTACCGCATGGGATAAGAAGGAAAAATTGATTGTTGGGGACTGCATCACACGAGATTTGAAAATTTGAGAGCTTAAAGGTTGATTATGATGTTTGGTCTGTGGGGCACTCAACTGTGCAGTCATCAGCACCCGTACAATGTCCCAATTTTTACACATACCTTTTTTTTTCCACAGAGTAATCCAGCCACTGTCACAAATGATGATGATGATGGTGATGATAACACAAACACCCAGTCACTGGGCAGAGAAAATCCCAAACCGGCCAGGAATCGAACCCAGGACCCCATCATCCAGAGGCAACAATTCTAGCCACAAGACCACGACCTGCAGACGAGCTTAAAAGTGGAAGACAGGGTATTATGCAGACATAGATTACTTAAACACCATGCATGAGTTAATAGCTAAGTGCATTGCATGTAAGAGGTGGGTGTGGGGGGGGGGGGGGGGGGTGAAAAATAGACAGGTAACACAATGAAGGATGTAGGAAACTAAAATGGAGTGAAGGAAAGAGTGGTTACTGTGAAGAAATGCTGAGATGGAAAAAATTAACATAAATTAAGGCCAGGTGGATGACCAGGGGGGGGGGGGGGCAATGACTTCTTGTGGTCTTAGTTCCCACCTGCAGAGTTCTGAGAAACTGCTGTCTGGGGGAAGAAGGCAGATGGCACGGGTGGCGAAACAGGCACTGTGGTCACGATTGTCATGTTGTAGAGCACGCTCTGCAGTAGGATATTGTGAGCTGCCACTATACAACCTCTGCCCATTCATCCTAATTGATAATTTGGTGGTAGTTGTGCCATGGAGGCCAAACAGTGTTTACGTAACAGCTGGTAAACAACATGTGTCGCTTCACAGGTGGCTATCCCTTTGATTGTATGGGTTTTCCAGTTACAGGGCTGCTATACGTGGTGGTAGGAGGGTGCACAGGGCAGGTCTTGCAGAGGGGACAATCACAGGGGTAGGAGCCATATGGAATGGAGATGGGTGCCAGAGGAGGATACAGTCTGACAAGAATATTGTCGAGATTGAGAGGGTAACAGAACTATTCCAGTTGAGGTGGACAAAATTTCAGACAGAATAGATCTAATTACAGGGCATGATTTTAGGATTACAGGGCATGATTTTAGGAAGTCATGGCCCTGTTGAAGTAGCTGATAAACACATTCCAGACCAGAATAAAACTGAGTCACCAGTGGTATGCTCCAATTTTTTTTTTTTTTTGGAGGAATTAGCAGTACCAGGATTGGATGTGATGGCCCGGGAAATCTGCTTTCTAACTAGGCTGGTGGGGTAATTACATTCCGTGAAGGCTGAGATGAGAATTGTAGTGTGATGCCGTAAAGAATCTGCATCCAAACAAGTAACTTTAACTCAGATGCCAAGGCTGTATGTGAGGGAACGTTTGATAGGGAAAGGATGGCAACTGTCAAAATGTAAGTACTGTATGTTGGTAGGTTTAATGTAGGCAGAAGTGTGTAACTAGCCTTTGGTGACGAAGAGATCAACATCGAGGAAAGTGGCGTGGGATTCGAAACAGGACCATGTGAAATTTAATTGGGAGAAGGTCTTCAGGGATTTCAGGAATTTTTAGCATGTCAGCCTCACAATTCCATGTGGTAAAAATGTCATCAATGTATCTAAACCAAACCAGGGGCTGAAGACATGGATCCCAGGAAAGTGACCTCCAAGTGAGTCACGATGCGTCATTTGTGTAGGAAAGAGACATCCTGGTTCCCATGGCTGCACCCCTGATGTGTTTGTACATCTGCCCCTAAAAGGTGAAGTAGTTGGTAAGAACAAAGTTGATTAAGGTAAGTAGGAAGGATTATTGTAGGTTTGGAATTGGGTGGAAGCTGACTGACGAAATGTTCGGCAGCAGACAGACCATGTACATGGGGAATGTTAGTATACAGGGAAGTGGCATCAATGGTGACCAGCAAGGTATGTGGTGGGAGTGGGACATTCAGATGAAATGGTTGGTATCTTTGATGTAGGAGGGGAGTGTTTGTACTATGGGTTGCAAGTGTTGATCAGCTAAAGAAGATATATGTTCAGCGGGTGCATTGAAGCCAGCAACTATAAGACAGCCAGGATGATTGGGTTAGTTCTGTTAAAAAGCAGATTTTCTGGGCCATCACATCCAATCCTGGTACTGCTGACCCCTTAAAAAACTTTGGAGCACACCACTGGCGACTCCGTATTATCCTGATCTGAAATGTGTTTAGCAGCTACACTGACAGAGCCATGACTTCCTAAAAATGATGCCTTGAAATGAGATCCATTCTGTCTGTAATTTTGCCCACCACAACTAGAATAGTTTTCTGTTGCCCTCCCAATCTCCACAATATTCTTGTCAGACCCTTTGCTCCTCTGGCACCCATCTCCCTACCGTATGGCTCCTACCCCTGTGACCATTCCCACTGCAGGACTTGCCTATGCGTCCTCCTACCACCACCTATAGCAGCCCTGTAACTGGAAAAACATGTACTATCAAAGGGAGAGCCACCTGTGAAATGCCACACATCTTATACCAGCTGTTATGTAAACACTGTTCAGCCTACATTAGCACGACTACCACCACATTATCAATTATGATGAATGGGCACAGGCAGGGGATGTATAGTGGCAGCTGGAAGTATCCTACTGCGTATCCTACTGCAGAGCATGCTCTACAACACGATAATCTTGACCACGGTGCCTGTTTCATCACACGTGCCATCTGGCTTCTTCCCCCCAGACAGCAGTTTCTCAGAACTCTGCAGGTGGGAACCAAGACCACAACAGGTCCTTGGTTGTCACAATCCACCTGGTCTTAATTTACGTTAATTTTTTTCATCTCAGCATTTCTTCACAGTAATCACTCTTTCCTTCACTTTGTTTTAGTTTTCTTCATCTTTTACTGTCTTACTTGTCTATTTATCACTGCCTCGCTTCCACCTTTGTTACATGCAATGCACTTAGCTATTTACTCATGCATGATGTTTTATCATTATCTCTGTCATGCATATTTCCATGTCTTCCACCTTTAAGTTCTCAGGTTTTCAAACCTTGTTTCGTGCACTCCCCAACAATCAGTCTTTCCTTCTCGTCCTGTATGGTAAGTCTCCCCTGACCCACAGTTCTGGGTGACTTTCCCAAAATCTACTGCTTTGCCTAGCCAGTCCTTTTCCTTCACCCCTCCTTCACCTTCAACCCTTCTGCCCGAAGGAGCCAATGGCTCTGAAACCTTGCCAATTAGAACTGTCTTGTGTGCGAGTTCTGCTGCTGCCTGGTTAGTAATTTTTTGGTTTGTCAATAACTGATTGCTTTCATTGTTATAAAAACTGTCTTTGTAGTAACTGGTCAACTCCTGGTTTGATTAAAAATCTTCAATAGCAAGGTCATTAGAAGTGGATCATCCAACCCTTAATCTTAGTGTGAACTATAGTCTTTTTAAGGTCCCGAGCCAGCAAACACTTAGGGAGTTAAACACGTCTTCTGGCCTTTGATTTGCGTCTAATGCACATTATTGTTCATATTTCATAACAAAATTGAATGGTAAAAACTAATAATTTATGAGACAGGATAGCAGTCCAGTGCTTTCTTTCGTAAGATGAAATGTTGAATACTACCAACAGACACACACAAAACTGCGGGAACACTATACTGGTTTTTGAAACTATTGGTTCTTTTTCACGGAGAAATGAGTCCTCACAATGTGTGATACCCTTTCATTCTAGGGTTTGACTGACATGCATTTCCTTTCTACTTTTCTCCACTCTGCCCCCCCCCCCCCCCCCCTCCTATGCGAGGGAGGAACTAATAGCTTCAAAAGGAATGAAATCGTCATAGCCTTTACTTGTGTGTGTGTGTGTGTGTGTGTGTGTGTGTGTGTGTGTGTGTCAGCAATACTAAACTTCTTGTCTCCAGGAGGTACGTACTGGACAGCCATTCCTCTCTGCTTAGAATTTTAGAATTATGTCAACTCAGTTGTTATGCAATTACAAACGAATTATTTTTATTATTTACCATTTTTACCTGATAAGACGAGGTTTTTTTCCCCACAGATTCATCAATCGAAAAATACGGGGTCATCTTATAGTCACTGATTAAACTACTACTGCTGAGTTCAACGTTTTTCCATTGTTTAACGGCTGATTATAGGGAGTCATTTTACATTTACAGATGAAACTTTGGTCAGTGAGGATTCGTACAAATTTATTTTTAAGGATTCCAAAGGTAGGATTTATCACACAATAACTACATTTGAATAAGCTCTAGATTTCCTGATAGGCCTGAGTGCTCGATGCAGGATTGATCTTGCTCGAACAATCTTGACATTTGATGCGCGGTGCTAGTGCAAGGGATAGTAAAGAAACTATGAACTAGCCACTACAACAATCTAATGCTCTGCTTAAAAAACTGAAAGTTTTACGAAAAACCCAAAGAAATAGCACTGAAGTGCATGAACTTACAAACTTTTGTTGTATTTGAACAGTTTTGCAATACAAGTTCTTGTACTTCTACAGCTACCGTATACAGAAATTCATGTTACTTTTTACGTAAGGGTAACATTCAAAGGCAAAAATCTTTCCCTCATAATAGATTACTTGACTCTGAAACCAACTCAATATTTTATTTGGTTACGAGAAATTAATGATATAACAGATGGCTTATCAAATGAGAAATTCTATCACTGTTCATGCCTTACAACACCAGGGGAAAATGTTGCCACCTTTAGAACAAGATGGTTGTATTCAGATGAAATGAGAAAGAAAATTAATCCAGAATTAAATGTTTAACAAATAAAAGTCACATTAAACTGAAAGCAATTGTTATTGCAAGAATAAATTATGGTGGAAAACCAATTGTGGAGATAGTACAACAAACGTCACTAGATCAGAATGAGCGAAAGTTCAAGTACTGGACTGAATCGTGACTGCAATTTTTTATTTACATAGAAGCTGCTGCTGTTATGTACGACCTGCACCCTAGCAGAAGTGATAACTACATCGTGTGTGGGGAGGGACGGTGTGGCGCAGGCAGCAAACGTCACCATGCCAGCAACCATGGACATCTACATTGCATACTTTGACTTTTTATGATCATCTACCACGTTTCTAATCCATTTTTTACTCTGAACCAAACCGACTTTAGAATTGGACAAATAGTCAACAAAAGCACACATTTCTGCAGGTGATTGTAAAAGTCTAGATTGGAGCTAGTGGTGCACATAGTGTTTTGTGAAGCAATGCTGTCAACACTATCGTGAGGTATGTTGGGAATGATGTGTCAGCTGCTACTTCTCTACAACTGACGAGAGAGTGGTGGGCAGATTAAATGTTTGGGAGCAAGACACATTTTAATACTCTGAGAAGCAAAATTCGCTATTCATTCAGGGGGAAAAAACCTGTATTCTGAGGTCCCACATTAATTACAATTTCAGAAATCACAAAATATTTGTGACAAAGAAGATATAAGTGTCACAGCTGTCCTGTTAGGATTATGACATTTTAAAATAGTGATACCACAGACAACAGGCTAACTAAACAAAAAAGGGGATGAAGATTAAAATTAATGTAAACAATTTCTTTTTGTTCATTTTTCCTTGTATTAGCAAAATAGAGACAATCAATGAATGGACAAGTTTAGAATATGTGTTACATGAGCTTTTTAGGCAGATATGATGCCTTAGGTCAGTAACAGTCATTGAAATTTTGATTAGACAGAATATGTTACGAACACATTTTTCCAAAGGAGCCTTAGTCAGGGTTTCTTTATACTCAGGTAAATACGGTCCTTCCACTGAAATATGTCAGGGTGAAGAAATTATCTTCTACAATAACAAGCTAAAATTCCAGTTTTTGCTTATACTGGCCAGATAATATGAAATATAGCTTCTTTGTCCTCACATTTATCTTCCATTTGCTCGCAAAGTGGGTTAATTTATTGTGTTAGGCTAGTAATTTTAATATGCTGCTGAAAGTCTAACCTTGACTTAAAATTACAGCCAATATTTCACTTCAAGAGTTTGTAACAGAGCACAGTGCCACTTCCACATCACACCGTGCCTGTGTTAAACAATAGGCTCCTTGAGAAATGTTTATTTTAACATATTCTGCTAATCAAAACTATAAAATTCTTTGTTGATGTTAAATATCTGGCCAAAATGTTAACTTTATACAAGGCACATTCAGAAGGTAAGTGTACAGCGACTAACAGACTGTCATTTTTTGGGAGTTGGCAACACCGAGTGGTAGAGGGGTTCCCCTGATCAGAGTGATCAGTACAGGGACATGGTAAGTATGTAAACTGATGATGGTGTGACCTGTTGTGTGAAAGATGTTGGTAAGAAGTACCATCAAGCACAATTCATGTGTTGAGATCCACTTCTTACTCGCAGAAGGAATAACATCTACCAAAATTTTTTTGTGAATCAAAACAGCGGGAGTTTTATGAACAGGATGAGTTTTTTCAAGTGGTGCAAGGAAACTTTTGATGAAGACTCCCTAAAGGCAACAGATGAAATTTCTGTGATGTTTCCAGAACTCTCCTGAACTCTTATACTAGGTGCAGCAGGATGTACTCCCTAGTTTCAAACAATCACTGAAGTGCGCACAGGTGCAGTAGTGAAGTGGGGATAGTGGTGTTAGGTAGGGGCAGACATTGCCATTTTAGTAGTCACCATGCCATGGTCTGGTGAGCATGAAGTTTTGTCGCAGAAACATTCTTTAAAAACAATTATAGCATGGCAAAGACGCAGAGCACTTTTAGGACAGTTTGGTTTGAATCTTCGTGACAGGATTCCACATGCTAATACTGTTAGGAAATGAATTTATCATGTTAGGGTAAAAGGCTGTGCACTTCCTAGAAAACCCATTGGCTGATCTGAAAGTGTGAGGACACCTGAAAACATTGTGGCAGTGAGAGCATCCACAACACAGTCTCAATAGCACTCTGCGCAGAAACATGCTGCTGATCTTTAAATATCATCTGGAAAGGTAAAGTGAGAGATGGTAAAGGGTTTGCACCCACTGGGAAAGTGCAGGTAGTGTGAAGTTAAAGCGCCATAGCAAGTGGTGAAAGCGGATTCCCGGAGGTAACAGAGAAGAAGGAGAAGCACCACACTGACGGTCAAAGAAATCATCAAAGAAGGAGACAAGGAGGGGTGGCCACGCATGGCAAACAGCATGCGTACCTGCCGAGGAGGAAGTCACGGCATTAGGACAGTGGTAATTCAGCAGCTTCAGCAGACACACACTCAACCGGGCTGATGTAAAAGACACCCATGGCCAAACATATGCCACGATGGTGGATAGTGTTGAGAGGGTGTAAGAGATGAGCATGCAGAAGCATAAACAAAGCACCCATAGTCCAGTTTCGAATGGACATGAGACCAGTACAAACGGAGGAGGGTGCTTCAATTGGCACCCCGAGGAAGTACCATTGAGGACACACAGGACATTGAGGGACCACATACAGTGGGCTGCCAGGTAAGACACATGGGAGGACCAAGAGAGCTTCCTATCTAATGAGCACCAGGAATTTAGTAGTTTCAATTAATGGAAGGGCAAGAGGCCCAAGATGTAGAGATGGTGGGAGAAACCACATGCGCGGCCAGAAATTCATACAGACAATTTTGTCAGGGGAAAAATGAAAGCAGTTGTCAATGCTCCAGGACTAAAGACGATCAAGACAGTGCTGAAGATGCCACTCAGTGAGACAGGTCCATGGAGAGCTGAAATAGATGGCAAAATCGTCAACAAAAAGGGAGCCGGAGGTGCCCAGTGGGAGACAGGACACGATAGGGTCAATGGTGATAGCAAAGAGGACGACACTCAGGATTGAACCCTGAGGCACACGTTTTCCTGGATAAAGCTGCCTGACAACGCAGAACCCACACACACCCTGAAAACACAATCTTGTAAAAATGCCTGAAGGAAACAGGGCAGGCAGCCATGGAAGCCCCACATGTAAAGATTACGGAGGATACCAGTTTTCCTGCAGGTGTCTTAGGCCTTCTCCAAATCGAAAAACACGGCCACAGTGTAGGATTTCCGCAGAAAGCCATTCGTGACATGGGTGGACACAGTAACGAGATGGTCAACTGCAGAAGGCCACACTCGAAATCCATACTGTGCATTTGTCAGTAAGCTGCGCGACTCTAGCCACCGTACCTGCAGCACATGAATCTTATGTTCCATCACCTAGCAAACGCAACTGGTAAGAGATGAGGTGGTAGCTAGAATGAAAGTTTTTGTCCTTGCCTGCCTTAGGTATGGGTACGACGGTGGCTTCACGCCAGCATCTGGGAAATGTGCCCTCTGCCCAGATGCTGTTAATCATGTTAAAAAGTAAGTGCTTGCCCACAAGAGAAAGGTGCTGCAACATCCAAATGTGGATGGTGTCCGGCCCTGGGGCAGAGGATTGGGATGAACAGAGCATGAACGAGCTCCCTCATAGTAAAGGCAGCATTGTAGCACACACAATTCCGAGAAGAGAAGGGTATCGCCTGAGCCCCCTCTGCTTGTTTCCAATGAACGAAGGCAAGGTGATAGTGCGAAGAGCTCAAAACCTTTGCAAAATGGTGGCCCAAGGTATTGGAGATAGCAACAGGATCCACAATAACATCGTCTGTTACTGTCAGGCCGGAAATTTGGGAATTGATCTTGGTCCCAGATAGCTGCCAGAGGTTGACCCACACAACAGAGGAAGGGGTGGAACTGTTAAAAGAACTAGTGAATGAAAGCAAGCTAGCTCATTTGCTATCCCGAAGTATGCGTGATACTTTGCACACACCTGTTTATAACGAATGCAGTTTGCCATCACAGGATGACAGTTAAAAACACGGAGAGCACGTCTCCGTGTGCAAATCGCATTGTGGTATACCTCAGGCCACCAAGGGACCGGAACACGACGTGGTAAAGAGGAAGTGCGAGGAATGGAACATTTTGCAGCAGTAAGGATAATGTCGGTGAGATAGTCCACCTGGTCATCCCAACTGGGGAAATCTTGTTCTGCAAATGTCGCCAGGGAAGAGTAAAGCTGCCAGTCAGCCTTAGTAAGCTGCCATTTGGGTGTGCATGCAGACGGGGTAGGAGTCAGCAAATGGAGAGCACACAGGAAATGGTCACTCAAGTAGGTGTCAGAAATAACGGACTAATCAAGACGATGGGCAAGCTGGGAAATGCAAAAGGAGAGGTCCAAATGGGAATAAGTGTGCGGGGAGTCGGAAAGGAAAGTGGGTGATCCAGTGTTAAGGCAGAAGAGGTCAAGTTGGTTTAGGTCAGACAAGAGGGCACCTCTCTGACAGGTCCTGAGAGAACCCCAGAGGAGACGATTCCCGTTAATGTCACCAAGTAGCAAAAACAGGGGAGGTAGCTGCCCGATAAGTTGAAGGAAGTCTGCCCTGATGACATCGAAGGATGGAGGTACATAAATGGTACAGAGGGAGAACGTCAGGTGGGGAAGGAAAAGGTGAACTGCAACAGCTTGAAGACAGGTAGTCAGGGAGATAGGTTGACTATGAAGGTCATCCTGAATGAGCAGCATGACGCCCCCATGAGACAATGCCAACCTCAGGAGGAAGGTCAAAACAAAGTGGTAAGTAATGTGGAAGCTGTGATGCTAAAAGCAGCTGTAAATCCTCTTTGTGGGTCCGAAGGCCACGAACATTCCATTAGAGGATAGTCACGAGGAGGAAGAGAGAGAAGGGTGTCAACTTGGTGGACTGAGTGACAGCATGTGTAGAGTCACTACTACAGGGCACAGGAGCATGAGGATCCTGCTCCAGGGGGTCCACAGAAGCATCGGCTTGCTTGTGCGGTCCATCTGTGGCGTCCAACGCTGAAAAATGGTTGGTGGTGCGCACTGATGAGACAGAGGCCGGCTGGGCTAAGGTACCACGTGGCAGTATCCCATGGCGACACCATCAAACAGGATCGTCGAGTTGGTGAAGGAGAAGACCGTTTGCCTTTAGAGGACTTCTTCGAGCCTTTCCAGGTAGAGGAAGACTGGTGTTGTTTGGCTGGAGGGACGGAGAAAGTCTTCGCAGTACTACTACTATCCTTTCCTGTCTACTGATTGTGTAGTTGGTGGCTTCGCCCCTTGAGTCGAGAGTTTGACAGTTTGTTGCACAGTGGGATGGGGGAGGAGGGGGAGAGGGCTAGCAATGCTACCCTGACACTGGGCGATTTCACAACCTCTGAGCCAAATTAGAGGTTGCATGTCTGCGTGGCCACGTCCTTCATGGAGCGAGGAGTAACAAGAACAGAACTGTAGGTGCCAGATGGTAGAACACAGGGTTTGCGATTATCAAGTATCTTGTGAGCCTATTGGGTAAAGCACTTTCTCCTTTACCCGAATCTCTTGGGCAGCCCGTTCATCTAGATGCATGGGACAACCCCGAGAGGCACCGGCATGGCCACCATTGCAGTTGATACAGAGGAGAGAAGGAGGCAGGCAATCGCCCTTGTGTGCATTCCTGCCACAGGTTACACATTTGGCTGTGTGTCGACAAGATGTTCAAGTGTGGTTAAAACGATGAGACTGGTAGCAGCGCATCGGGTTTAGAATGTACGTCTGGAATATGACAATTTCATAGCCTGCTTTGAGCTTGGACGGCAGCAACACCCTATCAAAGGTGAGGAAATGAGTGCAGGTGGGCACTAAGGAGCAATCTACTACTTCATTACATGATGGATAGCAATGACACCCTGATCAGAGAGCTAAGATCGTATTTCAGCCTCTGTTAGACTGTCAATCAGCCTGATGTAAATTACAACAAGGGAAGAATTTAAAGTTCTGTGGGCCTCCACGCAAATTGGGTAGCCATGGAGAAGCGAGGCAGCAAGCAGTAGTTGTGTTTGAGAATCAAAAGCCGTCTCCAAAATCAAAGTGCCATTCCGTAATCGAGAGCAGAATTTCACAGGGCCAGCAATTGCATGAACGCTTTTGTGAATAATAAACAGATTGACCGTGGCGAAGGAATGACTCTTCAGTACATGGGACCAGAAGGAATTGTGGTGCAATGGGAAGGGTCTCTGAATCAATAGCCTCATTACGTTTATGTTTGGTAGATGTTGAATGGGGAGATGATTGAGTCATCACTAGAAAATCTCCCACGATTGCCAGTGTCTCCGATGGCGCGCTCCTTCCAACTGGGAGCTCCCTTCCCAAGGGGCCACACCCACCTTAGGTGATTGTTCACACCTCACACCACACAATCCGAACATCTGATGGAGGCACCAATCAGCAATTTGAGAAGGTTGCAACTCACGCTATCACCCCTCCCTGGGCCTATCCTGTACCAGGGGTTATGTGTGAACCCTACCTGTCGACCCAGTGCTGGGAATTATGCATTATCCAGTCACCTGTCACACGTCATATGCGTGAGCTAGCCTTCAGGAACACACAGGGAGGAAGGAGGAGGGAAGAGGATCCTCAAACGCTGAAGTGGAGGAACAAGAGGAGAAGGGAAACAAAGAAAGGAAAACAAAGGTGGGGCTGTTTGTACGTCAGAGACAGAATGCTCCTAGACATTCTCCAAGGGAAGAGAAAAAGAATAGCTAGCAATAGACACGCAGCACAGAAGGGAAAAATGCTGCAAAGACTGGGAGACACATCAATGATGGGATGCAGGAGGGATATTTGAATATGAATCTTTCCCCTTGCAGTCCAACACCCTGACCATATAACCATAACAACATGCCTAGTTATATCCATCAATGTTTCATACCTTCATCTTCAACCATTCACTGTTCCTCTTTGCTTCTATGTTCATAGTTCAGTACACCTTCCTGTTTTCATACTCCATCTATGTTCAGTTTTTTTACAGCCTATCCACTGGGTCACCGTACCACTAAATCTGAGGGGAGTGCGATGGCAAGTTTCCATTGTCAGAAACTTACTTTCACTGTGACGAGTCCAACAGTGTAATTAGTTTCCACTTCAAGAATCTTAACCAGAAAAACATTCATAGTTGAATTTTTCACATCGTGTGAGCTAATGTACATTTGTGAAAGAAGTAACACTATTCATTACAAAACTGGCATCCCAATTTTACAGTGAAGTACTTTATTTTACATGAAACTAACTTACAAGGTAATTAGCACTGAAAGTTCCATACCATCATAATTTTGTATTGTCAATTTTGCTTTTCGGATTGTTAAATTATGAACTTTGACACTGGACTACTATTACTCTATTCTTCCTGGATCACGTCGCACACCCTTCACCAACTAAAACACTACGATTCTGAATAATTTATCATTCTGTAGAACAATTTGCAATGTGGCACCTGTAATCTTGAGTACGTTATTCCCAGTGCAGACATGAAGTGATTCTATAAGCTTAGCTAAATTACTAGATTACCACTTTTTCATAAACTAAAATTTTACCTAACTGGCTATTAAATGACTGAATAATATCTGAAATAAAAATTTCTTCATATGCCTTTTTTTAAATTGGCATACATCACTCCAAGTCCTCCAGTATGTGTCCAGTCCTGGCCAACTTAACAAGCATGTAACATCTGTGCTTCCAATATTCTCTCAAGTTAAAATTCTGCTGTTCACAAGAATGCGTGTATCTGCGTGAACACACACACAGAATCAATAGTAATATTGATTACTTCCATGTGATTTCTGTAACTCAAATTAAGGAATATTTGACTCAAATGTGTCACAGTTTGTGTGAGGTTTGAGCTATCACTGTCATGTGACGGGTTATTGTTGAGCGTTGTGACTTCAATTACTGAGTGACCCTACTGACTGAACCAACTGAGATATTGTCGAGTATGGGGTACTACCCAGAAGTTCCTCAAATTTACATGGAGCTGATGAAATCCAGCTTGTACAATTAAACACTTCCAGGTGGTACCTCATAAATCCTTTGAGAGTTACAGGCTTGTGTGACTTTGTGATAGGTGCGTGTTTTGCGAAATTGAGATGACGTGTGCCTGAGAACAACATGTCTGCATAAACTTTTTTTTCAGACTCTGAAAAACCACTACGTTAACACAATATGTCTGGATAAGACGTCTTACGCCACAGTCAAACTTTTAACTTTGCAAGATGGAACACAATCGTTTGATGACGATTCCATTCAGAATACCCCTCAACTGGTATTACTCCTGAAAACGTTGCTGGAAGATTGTGATCAGACCATCCAGGATATGAGCAATGTTGTGGGGATGTCTTACAGGATGTGTCAAAAGATAATGTCCAACAAAAGTGGCGCATGGACGACTGGTTCCTCCACCGTGACAATCTGAGATCACGCACTGTGTTGATCACCCAAGAGTTTCTAGTGAAAACAAAATGATAGTTGTTCCTCATCTGTGCTAGTCAACTAACCTGGCACCAAGTGACTTATTCCCTGAACGAAACTCAAAAATCCGTTAATTTTACATAATTTAGGAGATCCACACAGAATCACAAGTGATACTAAACAGGCCGTCCGTCATTCATGCCAAATTCTGAAAGAACAGTTTCCCAGCCATCTGATCTTACAAGGGGATGCTCCTTGGCTCCCATCGCTCCCTTTATTTGAGCTTGTCATTTTTTTCTTTGGGGATATGTCAAAGCAGCTGTTTACAAAGTTTGACCAAGGACCTTGGAAGCTCTTAAGAAGGCAATTACAGATGTCATCGCTGGAATAATGCAAGATATTCTGAGAAAAGTTTTCGAAAACTTTTTTGAATGACTCAATATGGGCATTGCTCACCGAGGTTGTCACCCGGATGATATAATTTCCAAAACCTAATGAGAATAAAATGGCACTGAATGTAGTTTTCAGAAATAAAATCTTTTTTAATTACATTTGTGTTTTTTTTGTTTGTTTTACTTTTCACCCACAAATTATGGAGTGCATTCTGCCCCACCTTGAAAGAGACAAACACAAAAACACTAGGATACCAGAAATTGTGCACTAAATGGGTTCCAAAACAGCTGACAGAGCAGGACAAGAAAAAACTGGTGAATGGGTCCAGCAAGCTCTTGAGTCATTTGAATAGGAAGGTGAGGATTTTCTGAGCTGTACTGTGACAGGAGATGATGGTTCGCTTATTACACGGTACAAAAACACAAGTCAGCACAATGGCATTGCACCAATTCAACATCTGGCAAAAAATCAAACTACAATTTTGGGCGAAAAATCATGACTTTAGTGTTTTGGAACTGAAAAGGCATAATTTTGGTCAGATTTCTGCCTCAGCGGGAGACCATCATCACACAATGATATTGCAAGACCCTAAAAAACTCAAAATGTCATTCAAAATGAAAGAAGAGAATGCTGATGGTAGGAGTGTGCTTGCTATACAATAATGCCACAGTCCTCACGCAGACTTAGCCATCATGGGGCTTTTGGACTCATTTGCTTGAGGTGTTTTGAAGTACCCCCATATTACCATGACTTGGCACCTGCAGAACTTGGACAGTGGAAAATATGATACCCCTAAAGACATATCAAAAGTTGAAATTACTCCATTGCATTGGCTATTAGATACGAACTTCTGTTAACTAAATACTCCCCTCCCCTCAATCATTATCCTACATGGGTCAAGTTAGTTGCATAATTTATATGTGGCATACACACGAATATTTCTAAATGTTGTCTAAGCTGAGTTTCACTTTCATTATTCAGAGTGTTATTTTTAATGTCTTGATCCTTCTAATGTAGGGGGTCTCAGGAAGTGTTGGCAATCTAAAGATATGATTTATGGACTTAGTGACACCACTCATTATGAACTTCGACATTCCAATTTTTCAATAACTTAGTTCAAATATTGTGAAATCATTAACTTGGGAAATTGTTAACAGTTAGGTTCAGAAGTGGTTACTGTTTTGACTGCAGGTCTTGCCCCAGTGTTAGATTCTGACATTTCCTGTTATACTTTTGTTGACCTAATTTTCGCATACTTTATTATTTGACTAAGGGGATACAGAATCTGATTTTGGGTTAAAAATAATTTTCGTTTTATTGACATTATATTCCACCAAGTTTCCTCTTTAAACTGATATATCATACATGCTCTACTAGAATTATAACTATTTTATTCGTATAGATTTGTGAGATTGAGTATTGCGCTTTAGTTATACATGTCTCTCATGGCTGACCATAAACTTTTTGGCAGTACATTAATGTGACATGAATTCAAATATCCTGCTTTTCAGCAACTCTTTATACACTATTTGTCCAAAAATGTTTCCCTCTGGTTTCCTCAAGTTACTCTTTGACTTTGTGATGGGACTGTTTGTAAATAGTGTGCTATATGAAAGAAGTAGTTGTTGAGTTATTTTGTATTTAGAGCTTCATTTCAGTGAAAAAGCCTAGAGCTAGACCAAAAAGTGTTTAAAAAGCGTGTGAACTGGCAAAAGAAAAGAAATGATGATTCATTAGAAAAGCAAAGCAGTCATCATCACTGTTGGAAAATGCGAGTCCATTACTACTGATTTGACGAACAAGCTTACTCCAAATGAAAACAGTGCCTCTCATAGAAAAAACTAAGAGATTTGGAAGAGAAATATAATTTACTTGATAAAGGAAAAGAAGTTTCTGAATTCATTGATATGATTATATTGTGCGAAGCTCTTGGAAACAGTGTGTGCTGCAAAAATTGTCAAGGAAACGTTTATCTGAAAGTAGAATCCCATGTTGGCCTGGCTGCCCTTTATAGTGTATATATTAGGTTAGTTTATGGATTGCATGCAATTGGTAAGAGCAAAGCAGCTGGTGATATGCTATGTGGTGGTCTAAATCTTCCAAGTGTACCTTAAAAGTTTGATGCTTACAACTATGTACTAGGGTCTGCAGTTGAAGATGTAGCACAGAAGCCAATGCAGGTAGCTGTGGAAGAAGCAATGAAAAAATGATGGTGGCCGTGACCTCACAGTAGCTTTTGATGGTACAAGGCAAAAAAGGGGTCATACCCCCAACAATGGTGTTTTAACAGCAACTAGTGTTGACACTGGCAAGGTTATTGCTGTTGCAATAATGTCTAAATACTGTATATGGGTAGACAGGCTGAAAAATGAACATAGTGATGACTGTGTTGCTAATTATTATGGTAGTAGTGGTGGCATGGAGGTTGCTGGGGTGAAAAAAAATTTTTCAGCATTCAAAGAAGTTTTGGAAAGCAAACCATATGGGAACAGTGTAAATATAAGCAAACTTGAATGTATAGGACATGTGCAGAAGAGAATGGGTACCAGGCTGAGAAGGTTAAATTCAGTTATGAAAGGGAAAAAACTAGACGGGAAAACCTTGCATGGCGAAGGAAGATTGACTGATTCTATAATAGACCACATTCAGAATTGCTATGGCCTTGGAATCAGGCAAAATACAGGCAATCTTGAAAAAATGAGGAAAGCTATATGGGCTTTGTATTTCGACACCGCATCCACAGACGAGCATCCAGAACGTGGTTTGTGCCCCAAAGGTGAAAAGAGCTGGTGTAAATACAATAGGGGACTAACAACTGGAGAGAAAGACATTCATCACCACAGTTTACCATTAGCCGCCATGGAAGAAATAAAGCCCATTTTCAGAGATATGGCTGACAGAAGTCTTCTGATGAAATGTCTTCATGGAAAAACGCAGAACCCCAATGAGTGCTTTAATAGTGTGATATGGCATTGTCTCCCAAGAACAGTGTTTGTCAGAATTAATGCACTACATTTTGGTGTGTATGATGCTGTGGCAACCTTCAATCTTAGGTATGTAACTAAATGCCAGGTCCTTCAAAAGTTGGATTTGCGTGTTGGTTCCTGCACAGTATGTGCTACGTTGACTTTAGATCAGCACAGACTAAGGCTTGCTGACTATATAATCAAGACATTAGTGAAAAAAATCAGGACAGGTGCAGATGGGTGCCAAAAGAAGACTAAGATGATTATGACGACTGAAGGGGGGTATTAACTATGGATCAGGAATGTTTTAATCTTCTTTCTCCGTTTCCTGTAAGTTGGCATTTTACTTCTTCTAGGAACATTATATCAGTGAACCTAGAAGTCTGAAATTTTTATGACAGTCACATGTGTTTCTTTTACACATTGAAACAACGATTTTTTAATTACTTTATTTACAAAAGACTTACGGGTGATAATCTAGTAAAAAGTGATCGAAAAAATTTACTTAAAAATAAATGTAAAATATCTCTGTAAAATAATACTTTAACGATAAACTGTTGTTTCAGTACTGTTATATCAATGCACATACAGTAAAAATTTTACCTCTCTGTCTCCAGTAGTTTGTGAGAAAATGTTCCCTATAGTAGGCATATTTTAACATTGCGGGGATAGGCGATTCCGTATCCCCTTAAGTTGTTAAGATTGCTGTACCATTTACCTCAACTTTTGAAGTAACACTTACCCGTAAATAACATATTCCTCATGTGGATGCACAAAATGGTTTCATAAACTTTTCCAGTTTGTGACATCACCAGATTATTAAACAAATTTATTGTTAAAACTTCTAGTCCATCCTGAGAAGCAGAATCTAACCTAGCAGTTAATATGATTGTCTAGTTTCCAAAATAATGATCCGTTCATACACCACTCTTCAAATAATCTCACGTCACCCAAAATAATAGGTCCCACTCGAGCAAATAAATGAGTAACATCTATGTGAAACCTGTTTCCTAAAATAAGTGTATTGGAATCTGCAAATCTCAGTACTGTCAGTGCCTAAGAACTTATAAGTCACTTCCTTTAATTAAAGTTTGTGAATACTTTTCCAAATTATGTTGTGACCGGTAGGAGGGTGTCACACACTATTACTGTGATTTGAACGAATGATTGCTGCATGTAGGACTGGACTATATGAAATATTGGTGCGAAACTTTCTTAGCTGGATTACTGAAAGTCAGTACACTAACTGTGACGTGCTCTAAATGTGAACATTGTTTTGGTGACTACTTAGAGCTAGTATTAATTCTTGGACCATGTTTCTAAAAAACTGAATTCAAAAATGTTACAATTTATCTGATGAATCCAACCACTGGACTCTTGATTGCGAAAGCTAAAATGGTGGCTATGTTACGAAGATAAGAAACTGCCTCACCATCCCAACGACAGAGCACTGATGATAATAAATGTGTAAAAAAGTGATGTAATTGTTGTTGTGTGTATATCATTAAGCAAATACCACCCAGTATCCATTTACTAAAGAGTTTCAGTTTAACTACTACAGACAGGTGTGGTACCGAAATGGCAACGAAAACTGTATTAGCCATCTTACATGTTAACACAATGGGAAGGCCCTTAATGAGACTTTTATTAAAATTCCACACTGTGGTTAAGGTAAGACCTATATTTTTAGAAGTCATTTGTATCTCATTGTGGGTTTCAATCAAAGCTTTAACTCTAAATTCCAACACTTTACTTTTTTGGAAACAAAATTTTTCACTTCTACCCAGAAACATGGCCTATTTATAAGATTCCTAAGATCTCTTCATTTATTTCTAAACACTGAAATCACTCTTCAAGCACATTGTGTCCTTTTCATACACATTTTCCTACAGACAGATTTTTGCATCTCTCACAGGGGCATTTTTTTTGGTGCACATTCTAATCTGACTTTCTTTTGCTTTTTCACTTGCAAAATTCCACAGTTGCTGCTTCATTTGAATGGATTTCTTGGTGCTATCCCTCTCTGTTGTTTCTTACTTGAGAGTTCATTTACTGGCTGAAGACAAAGACACTCTTCCTGTAACTTTTGGTTATTTGATTGTAGATAATCCACACATTTATTGCTGTCGCATCTAGGATATTACAAGAGGAATGCATCGACCATCTCCTACAAACAACCTTTCCAGGTGAGGAATTGTTCCACTCCTGGTACAGTCAGAAATTGACGTACAAATTTATGGAAAGTACCAAGTGATTTATGAACTTGGGGATAGCGAATGTAAGATCAGAAGTGGCATTGGAAAACATGAAATGGGGTCACAGAGGCTATGAATTTTAACAAAATTTTAAATAAAAAAAGTGTGCGCAGGCTGCATTTAGCATACTGAACGTAGAAGACAGAAACAAAATTAAAACACTGTGCAGCTGTCATTAGAGAATACTAAATGGGCCATGCCATAATACCAGGATGTCAGCCAATACAGAACTGGAAGGTTGGCACTATTTTGGACAGAGCGGCAGCCAATGAGCAACCAGCCAGATGGGGGTGGGGGGTGGAGTGGAGAGAAGGGTTCCAGAATGTAAACAACTCAACATACAGACGAGGGAGTTAAGAGAAGAAGCAGTAACAGATGACACCTGACACCGGGACAATTAAAACATGAAGTTTTATTGTTACTACTTGTGATTAACTGTTTTTGAAGGTGAGCAACAAGTAAGGAGAAAACTGTGTTTAATGTTGAGGAACAGGTAGTCAAAATCAAAAGTGCACCTTGCAACGACAGTATGTTTGAAGACAGATCTTTGTATGAAGTCAAGGTATGTGGTATATATTCAGACAGTTGGCAGCACGACAAAATTTGCCTGTCTGCTCACTTTCTCCTCCAATTTAAATTTAAGACTATGATATAAACACCCTGGGAATGTTATTGTGTCTACTGTAACATCACTGCCCCAAACAATCTTAAGAAGAGAAAGTTCTCCTGCTTGCTTTTAACATGGCACATTCATGACTTAAGGGTTAGTATTACTAAAATAGTGAGCTCCAGCAGCCTTTAGTTCTTAGTGTGTCCATTACATAAGCACCAAAAAAGAACTTTCATTGTTTCAACAATATAATTCCCTAGATTTGTCATATTATAAGCCAACTGTAAAGTACAAGCTCTTCTGTATTCCTGCAAGATAAATTTAGGTTTGAGACTGTGGAGTTACTTTCAAAGAACGAATCTAACTAAAGAATAAATTGATGGAACCATCCTCAACTTCTATAGTCTCGACACCAACTGCCTTTCGCTTTAATCTGAACAGATTGTTTAAATCACCTCTACTGCAGAGAGTGTGTTGCAAACTACAACAAAATGCAAAATCTCATCCCAAGGGGTTCATGAACATCTTTGTTAAGGTGCATCATAAGCATCCCATCAACAGCACACAGTAGGGATTACAGATGCTGAGCAAAGGAACACTGCATGTAGGGAAAACCTAGTGGACCTATATTTACTATCTTACTGAGTTCCAGTTAAGTGTTGAACCTCAAAACCAGCACACCTACATTTGGAGGCAGTATAGAATGCACATCAAACACACATACCACATTCCAAAAAATTAGACACTAAGCAAACACCCACCAGAGCAGAAAAGTTTTTATGTCTACTCGATCTGGAGGAAAAAGAGAGAGAGAGAGAGAGAGAGAGAGAGAGAGAGAGAGAGAGAGAGAGAGAGAGAGAGATAAAAGAAATTACTCAGATCATCAAGAGATAAAAATTTGTGATGGGAGAATGGAATTCAAAAGCAGAAAAAGGAAAAGATGGAAATTTTTTAGAACATGTATTGAGGGAAACAAATAAAAGAGAAAATATGCCTGATAGAATTTTGCACAAAGCACTATTGACTCAGTGCTAATACTATGCTAAGGATGATTAAAGACATATGTATACATGTAAGAGATTAAAAGTGAAGAAACTGCAGACAGGTAGCAAATTGAGGAGTTGGGACCTGAATAATAATTAACTGTGTAGATTTTAAAGGGAGTAATATGCAATGACTGACTGAAAAAGGGTAAAAGAAAACGAAAGAAGGCAAGCCGATAACTGTGAAATGAAATACTGAAGGCAGCAAAGGATCAAATAATCAAAAAGAAGCCCAATGGAAGTTCTTTGACAACACCTGAGATAGTGATTACGTGAAAAGAGAAAATATAATGCAGCAAGTAATGGTTGTAGTAGGATTGCAAAGCTGTAGAAGCATGAATAAGTATGGTAAAGATGGATGCCACCTACAAGAAAATCGGGACAAAACGGAAGCACTTTTATGAGCATCAAGAGCTTAGATGGGAAGCCAACACTAATTTTAAAAAAGAGAAAATAAAGGTTTTTGGCAATCCACTTAACGGATGTTAGTTCATAGTCCCTATCCCCCCCTTTCTTCATAATATTCTTCTTTATTTTTAATAGCACTATTTACCACATGAATGGCAAAATATCGTTGCAGGTTTACTCCTTACAAGAATGTTTTTAGGTGCCATTCCACCTTACACAACACAACCTTGTTTTTCTATTTTAATTTACTTAATCTACTCAATGCAGTCTAGGCACACTTCTTATGCAAATATATTTAATGAACTCTTCATGTAGCTCTCCTTAACTAGTGACTGTACATTTGGGCAGTTGACTTTAGCCATGCCATCATTGTGTCTTCTTATAAACAAATCAACTTTTACATAGACAAGAGCTTTATGTTAATGGGCCACTACACTTGGCATTTAATCTTTGTACCAGAAATACTATGTTGCTGCAGTCTTAAGCCATCACTTGTGATTATTTGTGGTCCTTCGACTTCATTAGTTCGTGATTTAACATGTGCATTAGCTTAACATTATAATTTTCTGTTCCAACAGTTGTTACTACTCGGTTTTGTTTGAAATAGTGTTGTAGCCAATAATTTAATTTTGGTGTGCATTACACCTTCTGGAGATGAAAATTTTAAAATTCTTGAAACCTAGGTCAAAGGTTCCAATAAACCTTCACTTGCAACTGGTTGGCCGATTTTCTTTTTCAACCCCTCCAAAAATACTATCTAACAGTTGCTAAACTTACAGTTTGGATTTCAAAGATAAAGATAATATCATGAAAAAGAAAGAAGAACACCATCAGGTGGAAAAAATACTACTGCAAGAGGGATTTGACAGAGCACTAAACAAGCCAAGTGTAAACAAGCACCTGGAGTCAATGGTATTACCTCAGAATTATTGAGATCCTAGGGAGAACCACTGAAGACAAAACTATCCCACCTGATATGGAAGATACGATACAGCTGAAGCACCCTGTTGCTTCAAGAAGAATGTAACAACCCCAATCCGAAAGTAAAGTCACATGATTTCAGGTGTTAATATTACATAACTATCAGTTTAACACATCAGGTTACAAAATACCAGAACAAATTATGGAGTCTGGTACGCACTCATCATATGGACGGGCAGTTTGGGCCATACAACATTACAATGCAATAGAGGCAATAATGAACTACAATTCGTATAAGTAGATGGGTTAAAAGCAAAACTATGCTCACTGTGTTGTTAGATTTAGAGAAAGCTTTCAACAATATTAACTGAAATAACACATGCTTTAAAAATCTTCATCAGTAGTAAAATACTTGAAGCAAAACACACACACACACACACACACACACACACACACACACACACACACAATGTTAATTGTCAAGGATATTCTCTTACTATTATAGTTAAGCCACATTAAGAACAATGTTAACAGTCAAACAAATTAAAGGCAAAGCCAACCACATCCACATTAAAAATTTTCTCAAGGGAAACCCTTACCGAGATGGAGATGGCAGCGCTGGATAGTTCCTGTGATTATTACTGTGATAGGGACGATTCTTGATGCGAGAACTACAAGTAATAAAACACGATAATCAAGCAACAAAACAAAATCAAACAAAAGTTTACATGCATAAAGAAAATAAATTAAACCACAACATGATTCTATCATACATTCTAAAGTAAATTTACAGAAGGCAAGTGTAGTAGCCTTTCGTGATAGTGGACTACCAATCCTACTGCGAACTAAGTATTTAAATCACAATTCTTTACTGCTTGTAATTAAATACAAAGAAAGCAAATGCTGACAAGGTTCCTACATGCAAATTCAACCTCTGGTGCTGCATATTTTCAGTAACAAATGTTTGCAAGAGATTCAGAATAGCTAAACTTTCAGTATACTTATTTTTCACACTTCATTTATGTAAATCCACGGTAAATAACTAAGGCTTTAATACAACAACATGTAACATAGAATAACTATTCTTTGTGTAATCTGATGTTTGGTGATATTTCATGCACTAACAATGCACTGAGAACTGTTTATGACAGATGGAGGCATGAGCCAAACTCTCTTTCAACACTTTAAAAACATAAGCCCAATTTACACACAATCTTACAAGAGATCAAGCATGTAATATGGCGATTCCCTGTGAAGTGAATTGGAATGATGTACTCTTTCGAAGAACAAGTCGATATGCTTCTCATTTCTGCAGAATGCCAACGAAATTCAGTGAGAGCTAGAGACTTACATACGTTGTACATTTAAATGTGTGTATGATAAATTGAGAACTGGATCTTAAACACATCAGAAACATATCCAACAAAGTAACGTTACTAAAAAGGAAATTGGTACTCTTACCACTGTGGTTCGAGATACTTGTGTTAGAGTCAAATTGCAAGGCAATCTGGCATGAGCCAGAGTAGTGTTGTTTGTGTTCTGCATCACCACCGATATCATCCTTACCATATCAGTCTCCCCCAAGAATTAACTGGTATGGATTGTATGCATCACATTGAATTTGCCGATGGACTCAACTTCAGATTTAGAGGGATGACACATTTACTAATTTGATTTTATTTACTGTCAATTGATGTTCATGCCACCTTTGTGACCTTCGTTGACTTTCCAAGAAGTTACTGTTACGCATCATTGGATTCATCTCAGTAGTCACTATCAGAAACTGCCAAACTATAGTATCCCATTTAAAAAACAAAGTTGACCTTCATATCTCTGCAGCTCCCCACCTAGCAACAAAAAACCATCATATTATGGCTCCTGCTGTCCCATGCAACTTTTGTCCCACAAACTTTTCAGCTCCTATCATCCTTTTGGAGTTATTCTTTGTGGCAATAGTGAGTCACCCTGTGTGTGAAATATATGAACAAATTTTGGCAAGAGGAGAGAAACTAGTGCAGCGTAATAAACCAAAACATACAGAAAGAAAGCGGCTGTCACTTAAGTGGAAGTATCCATTGCCTCTAGTCAGCTATCTGTTCAACACAAATGTCCCTTGGAAAATCACACAGCCAATCTTCTGGACTCTCAAGACCTCTATAAAGGGCGGAGAAAAATTGTGTCACAAAATTTTAACCCTGCATAGCTGATGCCAGTAGGAAACAAAATTACTGGTTTTCTGTAAGGCTGACAATGCACAATTTTTAAACTATGGAAACTGGGTGCCATGCGCTCAGATTGGCTGTAGGATTGCCCTTGTTGGATGCTCTGGACAACCTATGACCGCGAATGCTTTGCCTGCTGGAGATCGCGATGTATCCAAGGCAGCTCCCACATGCTGTGGTAGCGCGCCAGCTTTCCACTCTGGGGACCTTGGGACGAATCCACCGGGATCCCGACACATCCACTGTAGTTTCATGATAAGACATACCGGGAACAAACCAGTCAACAGCTGTTAGTACAGGAAGTCTTACAAATTGGTTGGCCCTGAAAAGGGCCTTTTTTGTAGTTAGGGCATTGTTTACTTAAAGCACATGCCCGAACTTGCGACCCTCTGATGTGATAAGCTTGGTAAAGTCGAATGGTGTTTTGTCGAACTCTTTCAAAGATTCCTGGCATTGCCCTGATGTGATTGGTGGCATGTTGAATACAATCCATTAATTACTCTTCGTTTCTAGGTAGTTTGTGTCCGGGTGGGTGAATTATAACCTTGAAGAATCCCCCTAACAGGAAAAGGTCCGGTGGCTTCAGGTCTGGTGATCGCGGGGGCCATGCCCTGCAAGAACATCTTGCTATTTACCCAGCCGTGTGGGCGCCCCATCGTGCTGCGAACACATGCGTAGCCGTATGTCCAGGAAAACGTCTTCCAGCAGGCAAGGTAGAGTTTCTTGCAAAAAGTGAAGGTAATTTGCCCCAGTAAGTCGAGTAGGTACACGGACTTTGCCTAATCAGATGGTCACCCACAATGCCTGCCCAAATGTTGAGCAAAAATCGTTCCTGGTGTCCGTGGATGTAAATAGTGTGAGGATTTCCCCTTGCTCAGTAATGAACGTTTCAAGTGTCATAAAGGCCATCCCGATGGAAGGTGCACTCGCTGGTATAATACATAATGATGGGGAAGTTGGGATCTCGTGCAACACGTCGCAGAAACCACTAACAAAACCCTTCACTGTGTTCATAGTCCACTGTAGGATTTATGTCTTGGACAGGGTGGAAACTAAATGGATGCTCACCATCATCATCCTCAAAACCTCTCACACTAACCGATGAGTGATGCTCATGTCGTGTCCAACCACTTGAGTACTTGTCGTAGATGCTTCCCCGAAGCGCACGAGAACAGTCTCTTCAAATGCAGCATCCTGTCATATTCGAGGTCTTTCACCATCACCATGATATGCCACTAACAAGCCTGTTTTGCCAAGTCGCTGGTGAATTGCTGTAAACATTTTTGGGTGTGGATGGCGTCCTGCTGTTAATATCGTTCCTCATACAACTGTCAAACTTCATGGGCATTATCGTCAGCTAGTCCATAAACAAAAACCATATCTTGTTCTCAAACAAATAATGTGCCACCAGCTTACTGTATGACCAAATCACAGGTGACTGACGTGTGTGTGTGTGTGTGTGTGTGTGTGTGTGTGTGTGCACGCGCGTTCCAAAGCAAAGCTTACATGTAAATGCCCCTGATGTGAGATGGAGAGAAACAGCAAGACCTACTTGACACGTGTGCGTATCATGTTGGGGAAGTGACGGAGTGAGGGACATTTGAATCCGTGAATTGACAACCATAGCACTGCCCATCAACTGATGAATGGCAACAGGGCAATCCCACAGTCAATCTGAAAGTGTAGTGCTGAGTTTCTGTAGTTTCAAAATGATGCGTTGTCAACCTACAAAACATCAGATTTTGGTTCCTACTGGCATCAGCTATCCAGCATTAAAATTTCATGACAATTTTTCTCCACCCTGTATAAGAGCACCTCCAAGAAGGCGAGGGGCAAATGTAACTAGGGCTCTCTGAAGTGAAATGTTTGTGATGCAGCCGAGGTCAATCATATTATCAATACATTGATAACTACTTCAAGATTAGGGCCACTCCCTGGCACTATATGCCCTCATATCCCCAGACTGGGTTCCAAATTTTGCAGACAATGATTTCATGAAATGCTTCAGAAGATTGTTTCAAGACATGCCCTCTGGAGATCATCCACACATCATGGACAGGTAGATCATGTTTGTCAAAGGTTTGCCTCTCCTCATTCTTAAAACAGGTAAGTCAATCTCATCCTGGAGTCTGCTGAGTGATGGATGTGCCTTTTGTGACATAACAAGTTGGAACTATTCCATTTGTCATGCCTTCCACCTCTGATAATCAGTATTTTTTCTTCCAAGTAATTATGCTAATTATCATTGTTTTGTAAGTATGACATGTACCAAAATATTTGAAAACTTTGATTATGCTTTGCTCCCTCTAAACCTATTAGTCAAACAATAGCAACTCCAGAGTGGAATATCAACAATACAAGGAAAGGGGTAGGTACCTACTCACTGAAAATAAGGCTGCTTCTGCCAATGCACTGACCTGTCTTTCCCCCTCCCTGCCCTCTCTCCTCCTCCTCCTCCTCCTCCTCCTCCTCCTCCTCCTCCCCCCCCCCCCCCACTTTCTGAGATTTAGTGGTAAAATATTTAGTGGCTCACTTGTCAAAAACTGAACACATATGAAGTGTGAAAACAGGAAGAAGTGTACTGAACTGAGAAAAAAATGAAGCAAAATAGAAACAGTGAATGGTCCAAGACTAAGTTGTGCAACACGAGTAACTTGCATGAACTATGATATCATGTCACTGTGTTGGACTGCAAAGTGGGAGATCCATGAAAAAACCTCCCTCATGTCCCACTTTTTCCCCCATAAAATTACAAACTCACCATCCAGACATTCATGTACCTGTTCTCCCTCTGTAGTCTTGGCTACTGTCATACTTTACATTGGTTATAGAATGTGGATCACATGCTAAGACTATATTACCATTGCAAGTCAATGTGATGCACAGGGAGAGTAGGCGAGACACCACATGACCCTTTCTGAAAACAACAAATAAACAGGTGTTGAAGTATACTACAACAAAGGAAATGAATTTTACATCTGGAGGTCCCGTCCTTATACCTAGCTACTGCAAACAGACATTACACCATGATGCAGACAAGTCAATGACCGGATAGACAGTTCATAATTATATGGGGAAATGGGGGAGGGGGGGGGAGGGAGGGCATGAGGGAAATTTGAATATGAATCTTTCCCCTTGCAGTCCAACACCGTGACCATATAACCATGATAACATGCCTAGTTATATCCATCAATGTTTCATACCTTCATCTTCAACCATTCACTGTTCCTCTTTGCTTCTATGTTCATAGTTCAGTACACCTTCCTGTTTTCATACTCCATCTATGTTCAGTTTTTTTACAGCCTATCCACTGGGTCACCGTACCACTAAATCTGAGGGGAGTGCGATGGCAAGTTTCCATTGTCAGAAACTTACTTTCACTGTGACGAGTCCAACAGTGTAATTAGTTTCCACTTCAAGAATCTTAACCAGAAAAACATTCATAGTTGAATTTTTCACATCGTGTGAGCTAATGTACATTTGTGAAAGAAGTAACACTATTCATTACAAAACTGGCATCCCAATTTTACAGTGAAGTACTTTATTTTACATGAAACTAACTTACAAGGTAATTAGCACTGAAAGTTCCATACCATCATAATTTTGTATTGTCAATTTTGCTTTTCGGATTGTTAAATTATGAACTTTGACACTGGACTACTATTACTCTATTCTTCCTGGATCACGTCGCACACCCTTCACCAACTAAAACACTACGATTCTGAATAATTTATCATTCTGTAGAACAATTTGCAATGTGGCACCTGTAATCTTGAGTACGTTATTCCCAGTGCAGACATGAAGTGATTCTATAAGCTTAGCTAAATTACTAGATTACCACTTTTTCATAAACTAAAATTTTACCTAACTGGCTATTAAATGACTGAATAATATCTGAAATAAAAATTTCTTCATATGCCTTTTTTTAAATTGGCATACATCACTCCAAGTCCTCCAGTATGTGTCCAGTCCTGGCCAACTTAACAAGCATGTAACATCTGTGCTTCCAATATTCTCTCAAGTTAAAATTCTGCTGTTCACAAGAATGCGTGTATCTGCGTGAACACACACACAGAATCAATAGTAATATTGATTACTTCCATGTGATTTCTGTAACTCAAATTAAGGAATATTTGACTCAAATGTGTCACAGTTTGTGTGAGGTTTGAGCTATCACTGTCATGTGACGGGTTATTGTTGAGCGTTGTGACTTCAATTACTGAGTGAACCAACTGAAATATTGTCGAGTATGAGGTACTACTCAAAAGTTCCTGGAATATATATGGAGCTGGTGAAATAGAGCTTTTACTAGGAAAAGCTGCCAGGTGGCACCTAATACATGCTTTGAGAGTTACAGGCTCATTCGACTTTGAGCTAAATGATCCGATTTAGTTGTCACATGTGCTTCCTCATTCTTGCACACTGCGGGTCTTGCGAAATTGAGATGATGGGTACCTAGGAACAACATGTTTGCATAAACATTAACACAAGATGTTTGGAGAAGACGCCTTAGGTCACAGTCAAGCTTTTAACTTGTTTTAAACAATTGCAAGATAGCACACAATCATTTCATGATGATTCCACTCAGAATGCCCATCAACTGATATCACTCCTGAAAATGTTGCTGCTGTCTGGGCTATGTTGCTGGAAGATCGTAATCAAACCATCCCGGATATAAGCAATGTTGTGGGGCTGTCTTACGGACTGTGTCAGAAGATAATGTCCAACAAAAGTAGTGCACAGGCCCCCCCGTCATGGCAATATGCGATCACACACGGTATTTATCACCCGAGAGTTTCTGGCAAAAATCAAAATGACAGTTGTTCCTCACCCGTGATAGTCAACCAACATGGCACTAAGTGAGTTCCTCCCCTGGACGAAACTCAAAAATCCAAAGATTTTACACAATTGAGATTCGAATAGAATATCAAGTGGTACTAAACAGGCTCACAAAAAAATTAATTCCAAGGAGCTTTAAGGTCATCATGAGAAGCTGCTGGGAGCTATGAGTACACACTCCCAAGTGGTCTACTTTGAAGGTTTTGGCGATAAATAATGTAATATGGTATGTCAACTTATTTGTGTAAATATGGACTGTGTTTTGTGCCACACTTCATTACCCGGTTAGAACTATTTCTGATTATGGACAGTGCTTTATTAATGAATATTTTCTTAACTTTGTAATTCGTATGAGTACTTTTGCCACTGTACTTTTAGGTGTTAGTAAGTGCTAATAATTTTCATGGAGAAGTGAAATTTATCATTGTTAAAACAATACGACTGAGGCTAATAAACTGTGTGAATAGTGCAACCTAAATTGTGGTAGTCTATATTTTTCTTGAGCAAACACCTACTACTGAGTAGGATTTTCAACTTCAAGGAAACAAAACAGTTGTGCTACGAAGGAGGCAACAGCAACTATAGAACATCAGGTTGGTGCACTACACTCTCATTTCTAATCTTATTCCTTCCTACCACTCTTCCCTCCCTGAGGAATGATATAATGTTTTCAAAAGCTTGGAGTCTTTTCTTTGCAATTTTTATTTGTGGTAGGGCAATTTCATCTCTTGAAATCACTTATTCGCCAGCCATTCTGTTTCCTTTAATTTCATAGTTTTCTTAACTGAACTTACTTTTGATATAAATAATATTGTTTTGAAATTGTATATTTGAGTATCAGGCTTGTTTACAAAGCAGTCAAAAGATCCTAGTTTGTCTAAATACTAATTTGTGCAGGCAATAAAACAAGTGAAAGTAAGTATGCATCTCTAGTGCCCTCCAAATCCTCATTTAATAAGTAAAAATATATCTTGCAAAGAAAACAAAACTCAACATGCAAACCATAGAGTCATACTATAAAATACATCATATGTAGCCCTAGGTTCACTTATGAAACTGAGCATTCTGGAATCAACAAAATTATAGAACTAGCACAGGAGTTAATATATATAGCGGGAGACTGAGGAACAATATGTCGTTCAGCTGCAAGCCATTTCTTTGTGGCTGATTACAACATCTGACCATCAAGAATACCGCCAAGTGATGAAATGAAAGGCGATGACTAAATGGTCAGCCGCCCGATCACTCCAACAAGTAAATTGCACATGCTGCAAAATCGACTCTACAATTGCAATTTATGAGCACATTTGATAAACTGTACAGACATTAAAAATTAGTTCTGAAATAACACAATTTATCTATTATCAGAAAAATTTATTTGCTTCTTTTACAAAGATTTCATCTTGGGTGAAAATCTCTAGAGATTCATCTTCTGAGAGGGAAGTTGGTATTACCCCAACACAGAACTTATTTCTTCTTTGTATGCTTTTTTAACCTACAGAAAAGAAAGAACATGTATGCTAAGTTGATTCATTAAGGGTATTCTCCTTAAATTTTATTTTTCAAAAAATTACAGACTGTATTTTCATTACTGTTTTCAAAATTTACAAGTCATAGCCTGGCAGACGATACAAATGTTGAACATGTTAAATAAGAATAATTTTCTGAACGTTTGCAGCACATCTACTTCGGAAACATACTGTTTGCATACACACACTTTCTGATGGAAAATATCGACAAACTTAAAATGCCACACGATTCAGCAACACTAACACTTGTTTCTGTGGAGCAGCAAAACTCTTTTCATGTAATTTCATTTGAATTACATTCAGAATAACAATGGGTAATCAAAGTTTTAATTATCACTTTGAAACAAAGTTATGCATTTAATTTTTTGTTTAAAAAATGTCTGTAGTGCATGTGCATGATGAAATTCCGACACCTTTGTAGTATTGCATGCTGCTATAAGAGTCTAAACAAGAATGCTGCAGCCTGTTGATGAAATGGAGTATTGCGAGGTAATTCACTTCCGGCAGCAATGGAAATGTCACCAATCCAGGTGACCTTTTCAGCTGCGTGGATTTGCCCGACACAGTTTATACATTCCTGCAGCAGCGAAAAACGAATTTCAGCATGATCTTCACTTTATCAATGGGCTGCAACATTTTGTTTTGGAGATGGGCTGCACCATTTGTTTTGGATGCTCTTGTGGCATGCATTACGGAACTTTTTTTTTGAGGTGATACTTAAACCTTATGACACCACCTCACATGCTGCATTTGTTGACATTTTCTGTTTTTGTGTCTTAGTATTGGTTAGGCAATTAAATTTAAAAATGCATTGTTTCTTAACAATGGTAACAAAAATGCAAGCCAGAAGAGTGGAGATTTTCCAGAACGAGTAACACTACCATCTCCTACAAAACTTTTCTATCTGCTCAGGAAGCCAGTTCACAATGTGTGGCTTACATTATATCTGGTACCACTTTCTCTTCCAACCCCGTTAGATCATTAATATAAATATTAAATTGTAACTATGCTATAACACTCCCCAGGGTACACTCTAAATTAGCTTTAGATCTGTCGATTTTGTTCTATGAAGAATGATGTTTTTAGTTCTATATGCAAGGAACTTCTTTATTTAATTAGAAAACTGTACTGATATTCAGTAAGCTTGTATTTTGTTAACTAAATGACAATGCAGAACTGTATCAAATGATTCCTAGGAGTCTAGGAACACGGGGTCAACTTTCATTACTATGTCTACAGTGCTCTGTACCACTCTGACGAACAGAACAAGTTAAATTTTACAAGATCTCTGGGAAGTAGGAGATCCTTGTTCTCTAAAACCATAATGCTTGAGAACAGAACAAGTTCCATCATTATATAACAGAGATTGACATCTTTAGTTTAGGGCTAATAATGGTGTGTTCTTGGGTGTTCTAGCTAGCTGCTGTTTCCATTTTATGCACAATATTTCAACAATGGACTCTGTAGTCTCCTTCAGGTGCTGCAAGTTTTACTGTTATGTCTACTTGCTGTGCGACCTCCAACTAGATTTTGAAATCGCTGGTCTCTCTCAGCTACTTACACTTCAATGCTTTTTGTTTTTCAGAGTGTGTACTGAAATTCTCTCAGCATTTCCCAGCTCCTGGTTGATTTAACAGCAGGTGAGATCTTAATAAACTGAGTTCCGGACTGCAAGCTTTGTTTTAAGAGAACCTAGATCCTATTTATTAGATTTTCTCCACCTTTGTTTCAACAGACATTAATTGCACTGTCCCAAAAACTGTGTGTTTACACCACAATACTTGTCTCATTTTATTTCAAGTGCTCAGTGACAGATGGTTTGCTTGGTTGTTTTAGTTGGGGGTGTTGCTGATGTCCCATCGCTCCTTGATTGCTGTGATCGTCTGCCACCACTTAAGACATGGCTCATCTGCATATAATGTGGTACACACCCAGATTTCAGAGACCTAGATCTTCTAATATTACCAAGGAGACACTTACCTTAGATGAAGGGAATGAAACACAGAGGATGCTAGTTTCTGGGAGCTGAACTCCACTGTAAATTATGGGGTGAGACTGATAATTGTTCACAGTCTAGTTGGCGTACGGGCAGTGAGTACAAATAACTCAAAAATCAAAACTCTCAGCACATGAAGATGACAGCTGTGTTGGTCATTAAATAATGGGGATATAATCTAAACAACAACTTGGCACAACACCTGGAAGAATACCATTAACCAATTACACCATGAAAACCTGAGAGGTATAGGCCCGTAATTATGCATTCTTGGAAACTTGAGTGACCTGCGGAAAACTTGACTGACTGCAGTTTTTCCTCGGCGGCTAGGTACCTTTTGTCATTTCAGTGACCTATGATAAATTACTGCTAGATGAGAGCAATTTCTTTTACATAATCTCTCTATTAACTCACAGGCATCTCATCTGGTCCACCCGCTTTCCACTGTTTAGCAGTTTACTTTTTTTCCATCTCACAACCAATCATCTCAGTATCTGCCATTTCAGCATTTGTGAAAAGACTGAAATGTAGAACCATGTTACAGTCTTCAGCAGAAAACAATTTAGGAAAACCAAATTCAGTATTTCGGCATTCTCTCCATCATAATCTGTTTTACTGCCAGTATTGTCAGTGACTGACTAGACTACTTTGATCTGTTTACTGACTTTACGCAAAGACCAAAATTTGGAAGGATAGATAGTATGATATTTCACCAAAATTTTACTCTCAAATTCAGTGAACGCTTCTCTATCTCACCCTTTTGGCTTTATTCAGTTTGAGTGTCTACTAAGCTTTGAGACTTCACTAAAATCTGAGATAAAGCTACTTACTAACATGGTTATTTAACCACAGAATATCTTTTCCCAACCTTACTTAAGGACATACTTTCTTTAAGGAGTTCTGTAAAATATTTCTGAGTTTTACTCATTTGTGCTACAAATTTTCATCCTCAGAGCTCAATATTTGATGCTGACTACATACCCTGTAATCCATCACTCTTGGGGTCAATCCAAATGAAGTGGTCCAATAAAAATTAAGTTGGTTACTTTACCATTTTAAAATATTTTCATTTTTTATATGTGATTACCATATAATTGAGAAATTCGAAACAGTTTTTTAAAAAGTTTACATTTCACCTTTACTAAATGGCTGCCATTTTCGTTTGTAGGCGCGCACCGATTTTTCAGTTTAGAGACGTTAGCAAAAATATTAATATCTCTGCACTGGGTTAAGTTACAACATTGCAATTGACATGATTGTCTAGTACACGAAATACCATAAATTCAAAAATAATGCCAAAATGACCTCCAAAGCTTGGTATCCGAATTTTCAAAAATCCACTTTTTATGCCCAAAAATAACAAACAAGGAGTGATTTATGAGAGTATTTTTTTCTTATAGTTAGATATCATACACTACTAGCCTCATATGCATCAAGAACACTTACAAATGTTTCCTTAATTTTATATGAATTTTAGAAAACTCATTTTTTTGTGAAGTTTGGGGTTAGTTATCTCAGGTGGGACTGAATATAAATACACGATTTTTGCACAGTTTGTACACCTATATGACACCAAAAATTTCAACACACGAATTTTTGAAAATGAGGAGAATTCACATTACTCTACAACTGATTTATGGCTGTTGCCTATTTAAATGGTTTACTGTAATAAAATTTAATTGCAACATATTTAGTTAACACTATCACCCAATATTCATTTAGTTTATTTTTAATAATGAAATATTAAACAGGAGCCTTCACTTTTGTTCTATGGTAATAAAAATGCCCGTCTACGGTTAGGTTTATTGTCAATAATGAAGTACATTATTGCCGGGTGTAGCATCATAGAAGTACATTATTTGCTGGGGGTGGCATCGTTTTAGAGAGTCTGTTCTGAAACCACTGTTAGAGTGGATGTACATACTTCACTGAGAGTGTAGAATGTGTTTTGTGCTTTGTTCTGTGTGTAATTTGTAATTAATTTTGAGAGTAACTGGAATGCAATAACAGTGCTCTGTTGGACAGATAGCACGTGAAGTGAAGTAATGAAATCCTAAACTCAGATTGGAATGTATACCGCAGAGACAGGCTGGACAGTGAAGGGGGAGGCGTGTTTATAGCAATAAGAAATGCAATAGTATCGAAGGAAATTGACGGAGATCCGAAATGTGAAATGATTTGGGTGAAGGTCATGGTTAAAGCAGGCTCAGGCATGGTAATTGGATGTCTCTATAGGCCCCCTGGCTCAGCAGCTGTTGTGGCTGAGCACCTGAAGGATAATTTGGAAAATATTTCTAGTAGATTTCCCCACCATGTTATAGTTCTGGGTGGAGATTTCAATTTGCCGGATATAGACTGGGAGACTCAAACGTTCATAACGGGTGGCAGGGACAAAGAATCCAGTGAAATTTTTTTAAGTGCTTTATCTGAAAACTACCTTGAGCAGTTAAACAGAGAACCGACTCGTGGCGATAACATATTAGACCTTCTGGTGACAAACAGACCCGAACTATTTGAAAAAAGTTAACGCAGAACAGGGAATCAGAGATCATAAAGCGGTTAAGGCATCAATGATTTCAGCCGTAAATATGAATATTAAAAAGGGTAGGAAGATTTTTCTGTTTAGAAAAAGTGACAAAAAGCAGATTTCAGAGTACCTGTTGGCTCAACACAAAAGTTTTGTCTCAAGTACAGATAGTGTTGAGGATCAGTGGACAAAGTTCGAAACCGTCGTACATTATGCGTTAGATGAGTATGTGCCAAGCAAGATCGTAAGAGAGGGAAAAGAGCCACCGTGGTACAACAACCGAGTTAGAAAACTGCTGCGGAAGCAAAGGGAACTTCACAGCAAACATAAACATAGCCAAAGCCTTGCAGACAAACAAAAATTACGCGAAGCGAAATGTAGTGTGAGGAGGGCTATGCGAGAGGCGTTCAATGAATTCGAAAGTAAAGTTCTATGTACTGACTTGGCAGAAAATCCTAAGAAATTTTTGTCTTATGTCAAAGCAGTAGCTGGATCAAAACAAAATGTCCAGACACTCTGTGACCAAAATGGTACTGAAACAGAGGATGACAGACTAAAGGCCAAAATACTAAATGTCTTTTTCCAAAGTTGTTTCACAGAGGAAGATTGCACTGTAGTTCCTTCTCTAGATTGTCGCACAGATCACAAAATGGTAGATATCGAAATAGACGACAGAGGGATAGAGAAACAATTAAAATCGGTCAAAAGAGGAAAGGCCTCTGGACCTGATGGGATACCAGTTCAATTTTACACAGAGTACGCGAATGAACTTGCCCCCCTTCTTGCAGCGTTGTACCGTAGGTCTCTAGAAGAGCGTAGCGTTCTAAAGGATTGGAAAAAGGCACAGGTCATCCCCGTTTTCAAGAAGGGACGTCGAACAGACGTGCAGAACTATAGACCTATATCTCTAACGTCAATCAGTTGTAGAATTTTGGAACACCTATTGTGTTCAAGTATAATGACTTTTCTGGAGACTAGAAATCTACTCTGTAGGAATCAGCATGGGTTTCGAAAAAGACGGTCATGTGAAACCCAGCTCGCGCTATTTGTCCACGAGACTCAGAGGGCCATAGACATGGGTTCCCAGGTAGATGCCATGTTTCTTGACTTCCGCAAGGCGTTTGATACAGTTCCCCACAGTCGTTTAATGAACAAAGTAAGAGCATATGGACTATCAGACCAATTGTGTGATTGGATTGAGGAGTTCCTAGATAACAGGACGCAGCATGTCATTCTCAATGGAGAGAAGTCTTCCGAAGTAAGAATGATTTCAGGTGTGCCGCAGGGGAGTGTCATAGGACCGTTGCTATTCACAATATACATAAATGACCTGGTGGAAGACATCGGAAGTTCACTGAGGTTTTTTGCAGATGATGCTGTGGTGTATCGAGAGGTTGTAACAATGGAAAATTGTACTGAAATGCAGGAGGATCTGCAGCGAATTGACGCATGGTGCAGGGAATGGCAATTGAATATCAATGTAGACAAGTGTAATGTGCTGCGAATACACAGAAAGATAGAGCCTTCATCATTTAGCTACAAAATAGCAGGTCAGCAACTGGAAGCAGTTAATACCATAAATTATCTGGCAGTACGCATTAGGAGTGATTTAAAATGGAATGATCATATAATGTTGATCGTCGGTAAAGCAGATGCCAGACTGAGATTCATTGGAAGAATCCTAAGGAAATGCAATCCGAAAACAAAGTAGGTTACAGTACGCTTGTTCGCCCACAGCTTGAATACTGCTCAGCAGTGTGGGATCCGTACCAGATAGGGTTGATAGAAGATATAGAGAAGATCCAACGGAGAGCAGCGCGCTTCGTTACAGGATCATTTAGTAATCGCGAAAGCGTTACGGAGATGATAGATAAACTCCAGTGGAAGACTCTGCAGGAGAGACGCTCAGTAGCTCGGTACGAGCTTTTGTTGAAGTTTCGAGAACATACCTTCACCGAGGAGTCAAGCAGTATATTGCTCCCTCCAACGTATATCTCGCGAAGAGACCATGAGGATAAAATCAGAGAGATTAGAGCCCACACAGGGGCATACCGACAATACTTCTTTCCACGAACAATACGAGACTGGAATAGAAGGGAGAACCGATAGAGGTACTCAAGGTACCCTCCGCCACACACCGTCAGGTGGCTTGCGGAGTATGGATGTAGATGTAGATGTAGATGTAGAAATGTGTCACAAAACAGTTTACAGTTCAGTTTCAAAAACTTGAAAAATGTCAATGGCTTTGATGAACTAAAACAAACTTGACTTAAATTTTGAGTATGTTGTTGTTGTTGTTGTTGTTGTTGTTGTTGTGGTCTTCAGTCCTGAGACTGCTTTGATGCAGCTCTCCATGCTACTCTATCCTGTGCAAGCTTCTTCATCTCCCAGTACCTATTGCAACCTACATCCTTCTGAATCTGCTTAGTGTATCCCTTCTAGTCAAATTGTGCCACAAACTTCTCTTCCCCCCCAATCCTATTCAATACTTCCTCATTAGTTATGTGATCTACCCATCTAATCTTCAGCATTCTTCTGTAGCACCACATTTCAAAAGCTTCTATTCTCTTCTTGTCCAAACTATTTATCGTCCATGTTTCACTTCCATACATGGCTACACTCCATACAAGTACTTTCAGAAAAGACTTCCCTACACTTAAATCTATATTCTATGTTAACAAATTTCTCTTCTTCAGAAACGCTTCCCTTGCCATTGCCAGTCTACATTTTATATCTTCTCTACTTCGACCATCATCAGTTATTTTGCTCCCCAAATAGCAAAACTCCTTTACTACTTTCAGTGTCTCATTTCCTAATCTAATTCCCTCAGCATCACCCGACTTAATTCGACTACATTCCATTATCCTCGTTTTGCTTTTGTGATGTTCATCTTATACCCTCCTTTCAAGACACTGTTCATTCCGTTCAACTGCTCTTCCAAGTCCTTTGCTGTCTCTGACAAAATTACAATGTCATCGGCAAACCTCAAAGTTTTTATTTTTTCTTCATGGATTTTAATACCTATTCCGAACTTTTCTTTTGTTTCCCTTATTGCTTGCTCAATATACTGATTGAATAACATCGGAGATAGGCTACAACCCGGTATCACTCTCTTCCCAACCACTGCTTTCCTTTCATGTCCCTCAACTCTTATAACTGCCATCTGCTTTCTGTACAAATTGTAAATAGCATTCCGCTCCCTGTATTTTACCCCTGCCACCTTCATAATTTGAAAGAGAGTATTCCAGTCAACAGTGTCAAAAGCTTTCTCTAAGTCTACAAATGCTAGAAACGTATGTTTGCCCTTCCTTAATCTAGCTTCTAAGATAAGTCGTAGGGTCAGTATTGCCTCACGTGTTCCAATATGTTTTGAGTATATTCTTCTGTAACATCAGTGTGCGAGTATCATGAGAAGAAATATTTCCACAGATTCCTTGACATTGCAGAAAACTTACTTTGTTGCTATGTAACATCAGAAACCAAAATGTGTAAGGATCATTGTGTCACCAAAATTACATCTCTGTCTTTAACGTTGAGTGGCATAGTGGCTTGTGTGTATGATGGATAGTGATTGAAAGAATAAGATTGGAAAACAATGATGTTTTTGTGCATTTTTACCACCCTGATGGCCCAAGAACATTGTTCAAGAAATCTACTAGTGAAAGTTTGGATACTAATGAAAAATGTTTTAAGGAAACTTTCAGTGCTTGAACTTACCACAGCAACTGGGAGGTCTTATTCTATTTCACAGAAGCTGTCTGAAGAAGTAAGTGTTCTTAACACTGAGCACTAGGTCTAGGAACAGTCTCATCTCTAAGGATGTTAATTGAAAATATTAATTTAAGTATGTCAAAATCATAAATGTTAATTTCAGTGATGTTTCCACTTTTTTGTATATAATTCAGTACCCTACTTCCAATAATAATTGATTATATCCTGCCAATATCACATCCGTAAGATCAGTTGTAGAGTAATGTGAACTATTTCCTCATTTTTAAAAAGTCGTATCTGTTCACAGTCAGACACCAGTGCTGAAATTTTTACAGTACGTTGATAAAATATAGGTGTACAAACTGTGCAAAAATCATTTTTACATTCAGTGCTACCAGAGATAACTCCTCCAACTTCACACAAAAAGAAAAAAATTTCAAATTTCAAAAACTCAAATTCTTGCTCTATATGAGGCTAATAGTGTATGATATCTAACTATAGGAAAAAATAGGATCAAAGAATCACCCCTTGTTGGCTATTTTTGGGCCTAAAAAGAGGATTTTTGAACATTTGGATACCAAACTTTGGAGGTCATTTTGACTGGTTATTTTTGAATTTAGGGTATTTTGTGTAATAGACAATGTTGTAAAGGACACTTTTCTAAAAACAATCATGTCAACTGCAATGTTGTAACTTAATCCAGTGCAGAGAGATTCAAATTTTCGCTAATGTCTACAGACTGAAAAATCGTCGTGCGCCTACAAATAAAAATGACCACCATCCAGTAAAGGCGCAAGATAAACTATTTTAAAAATCTGTTTTGAATTTCTCAAATATAGGGCAATCACATATAAAAATTAAAATATTTGAAAATGGTCAAGCAACCATCACTGGACCACTTCACTTCATATGGATTGACCCTCGTGCTAGTAAAAATTATTTTTCTACCTTCCTCAACATTCCTTATAATACCTTCTCCCTGCTACAAGTTAACTTGTTTGAAAAGCTCATGTTAGTTACCAGAAGGTTTAAGACATTGGTCTCATCCATCCGTTCTTTAACGATCAGCCCAAAATAATTCCATAACAAGACATTCAGAATTATTTCACAAATCTCTTTACTGGCACCAGTTTTAATTGCACAAGTATCCCATTCTATAGCTGGCAAAAGTCTCTGCTATTACAATAGCATAACTAAACTTCTGCATGATATTCTTGGAAGCTGTCTCATAAGCTTAGTAGGTGATGTCTCTACCAATAGTGTTCTGTCTGCAATTATATAATGGAGCACCAAATACCACCACACAGCCCTTTCAATAAACAAAAAACAATGAGAAACTACACTGTAATACAACTGTAGTGTCTACTGAAGACAAACACTCACACCCACTGTTTTTTGGAAGTAAATTTCCTATTTTCCACATCTAATACTCTGAACACCTCAGAGCCTTAAAAAGTGACAGCACAAACAATCCACTTTTGCAGATCATATCATATCATATCATATCATATCATATCATATATATATATATATATATATATATATATATGAATATAATAGAGGGAAACATTCCACGTGGGAAAAATATATTTAAAAAGAAAGATGATGAGACTTACCAAACAAAAGCGCTGGCAGGTCGATAGACACACAAACAAACACAAACAAACATACACACAAAAATCTAGCTTTCACAACCAACGGTTGCCTCGTCAGGAAAGAGGGAAGGAGAAGGAAAGACAAAAGGATATGGGTTTTAAGGGAGAGGGTAAGGAGTCATTCCAATCCCGGGAGCGGAAAAAGGACAGGTATACACTCGCGCACACACACACACACACATATCCATCCGCATATACACAGACACAAGCTTGTGTCTGTGTATATGCGGATGGATATGTGTGTGTGCTTGTGTCTGTGTATATGCGGATGGATGTGTGTGTGTGTGTGCGAGTGTATACCTGTCCTTTTTCCGCTCCTGGGATTGGAATGACTCCTTACCCCCTCCCTTAAAACCCATATCCTTTTGTCTTTCCTTCTCCTTCCCTCTTTCCTGACGAGGCAACCGTTGGTTGCGAAAGCTAGATTTTTGTGTCAACAAATACCACCCCACACAGGGTGATTAGAGCAACGCTAGTCAGTGGCTGTTTTAATGTGTTTACTGGTGTCAAGAGGAGCAGATGATGCACATTATTTGTTTATGGGTGAGCTGAGGAAGGTATTGCCTGTCTGAAAAGATTTTAATAATGTTATCAGTATATTTGAACAAATCCCACTTTCCACTACAGATATTGTGTCAACAGATGGCAAGGGCCCTTTCCGTGTGACCAGTTTGTGAAAATGTCAATCAATCAACTTGAATGAGAGAAGAAGTTTTAGGTGTTGACTGGATAGAAAGGGTTCCTCCAGGTGGCCTATAAATAAGTTGGCATAGGATGGCACCAAGTGACTACCGACGGCAGTATCGCAGATTTGTAGATCCAATCTTCGAAAGTGAAATAATTGTGAATCAGGATGTGGTTGGCTAGGAGAATTTACGAAAAGGTGATGGATCTGGTATGAGGACAATATTGGGACAGATAGTTGTCCACAGCCACTAGGTTATGAACATGGGAAGATGTTTGTGTACAAGGATGTAATGTCCACAGTGACCAACAAGGAGCCTGGTGGAAATGGGACAGGAACTGAAGAGGCAGTGAAGCATCACTAGGATTCCACGACTTCTATGGTGGTGACTTTGTACGGGAAGGATGGGAAGATCTGGATTCATTTTCAGTTATGGATAGCTGTGCGATTCACAGGAGTGATGCTGGATCCACTGGGGAGGGATTTAGGGAAGTGAGGTAGGCCAGGTTACAAGTGTGAATTCCTGGAAGGTTATAGGGGGAAAGTGGGTAGGAGAAAGGGAGGTTCACAGCTGGATGGAGGCTGCAACTGTTATAAAGAAGGTTCTATGTGCAGTTTTGGTTAGTTGTTACCGAGGAGGGGGCAGGGGGGGGGGGGGGGGGAGGCAGAAATGTTTCCTGAGTAAAGGTCGTCTGCAGTTTCTCTGTCTCAGAACATTAACAGAGAAAGTGTACAAAGTAAATTCATACACTTAAGATGAACTTTAAAATAACAATCGCCAAGAAATTTCTGCCTCTGCAGAGTGTGATGAGCAGTTTCCTAAGCATGTGTCAGAAATGCTTTAACAACAATTGGAGGCAGATCCAGCATCTCCCGGGTTAATAAATGTGAGTAATTTACTTCTGTTTGTAAGTGTTTATACTGTGCATGTTTGAAATGACTTATGGGACAATGTGCTGCGTTTACTACACATCTCTTAACTGTGAAAACAGCAGCCAGCTGGCGTTAATTTATCATCCTGTAGAAACTGACTGACGGTACACGATGAAATATGTTGTTGATAACAGATCACAATATAACTAAAAAGGGACAAAGCAATGTGCAAAGGTACGTAAGAAAGATAGAAAAAGTACACAGGTTCCAGACAAAGTCCTTCAGAGCTAACACAAAGTTGTTTTTCAATTTATTTTTGTGGTTAGGAGGAAGGCTGTATCATTGTAGTGATTCTTCAAAAGAGGACAATTAAAATCACTGTAACACACTTATAAGTGTTCTGGTTTATTCCCTATATTCAGATGAACTTTTCAATCATATTCCCTCTCTCTTCGGTGAACAATATGCAAACTCAGTGCAGGGGAGCTACTGGATAAGGGCTGCCTGTGTAGTTGTGTGTGCGTCTGATGCTGAGAAGTGTAAGTAGTTTTAATGAGTGTTTCACTTCTTTGGAAATGTAAGTGCCCAACAGAATTACTTTGCTACAGTACATTTTACAACTCTCTCTCTCTCTCTCTCTCTCTCTCTCTCTCTCTCTCTCTCTCTCTCTCTCTCTCTCTCTCTCTCTCAAAAGAAAAAAAAAAATTTAAGAAAACTTAGATTCAACAATGGGGACTATGACTGGTAAGCTACAGAATACTGTTTGAATGGTACCAATTCCTGCTAACTGACAACAGCAAGAATACAGTAATGGAGGAATTGCACAGAAAAAGTGGAGCAGTACTTGCCCCTCTAGATTTCACTTCCACTGAATGTAAGTACAGTGATCTGTAGTGGCTTTAATCCCTACAAATTTTCAAGAAGCGTACCTTAGGGGGAAAAAAGGACGGGTATACACTCGCACACGCACACACATCCATCCACACATATACAGACACAAGCAGACATATACAGAGGCAAAGAGTTTGGGCAGAGGTGTCAGTCGAAGCGGAAGTGCAGAGGCAAAGATGATGTTGAATGACAGGTGAGGTATGTGCCAAGATGTGCTGGCTGTGCACCAAGGCATTTTCCCACGTGGAATGTTTCCTTCTATATATATATATATATATATATATATATATATATAGCTTTTATGTCTTAACACAACAACATTATTTCAATTAACCACAACGATGAACAGGTAACTCTCTCAAGGCAAGATAACAAAACAACAAGTCAATCATTTAGTGCAGTTCAACAGTAGTAAATAATTTAATACTAATAGAAGTAAATCCAGTAAACACCACAACTTACCTGCTGCTAGGAAGAGCAAGCATATCACGGTGCCTTCTAGAGGGAAGATGGGCTGAGGGATAATTTATTGATCCCACTGTGTTGCGGGCTTTCTGTTCAAATTCTTTGTTGAACTCCTCTGCTTCATCTGAAAAATTATGTTGAATAAAATCAATATAAAGAGGAAACTCTACCATAATTCTCTCACTGACTTCTACAAATATATCTGCATCTATACTTTTAAGGAATACAAAGAATGATCCCTCTTACGCCGCTCTGCCAGCTCTTTACTATCACTATGGGACTGATACTTAAGGATACGGGATACTTGTAAATGGTGGAAAAAAAAACATTGAAATTTTTTTATGACTTTATTAAATTATATAGTCTTTCCTGATTACATTGATATATACATTATAGGGTTTCAAATGAAGAATGACCTATATATACCACATTTTAAAGTTACGGTCATATATGCCTCCACGCCCCCTTTATTTCTGTTACAGAAACCAGTATTATTTCGAAAAGACCTGAACTTTGTTTCCAGCAATTATATGTATAATACATTGTATGTGTTGGTAACATTGCAGGTTTCTAGTGTCTAAATGGTTATCTATGCTAGTATTTACTTCTGATTTGCATGAACAAACATTCCCGTGTTACTGAATGTATGTTGCCCAAGTGCTACACATATTTGTGGGAGTACATATCCTTTAGTGTGCAATAAATACGAAATATGCCACGCATCAAGAAATCCAATAAAAGGAAATTCTGTAATAACCAGTTCACAGACAAAGCAAGTCACACTGTTGAAAGTAATCTATGTATCAGTTCTTCAGGGAAGAAACTCCCACATGGCACACCTCCTGGTGATTCAAATTTTTGTGTTAACAATGACCTTGTTTGTAGTGGATTTGTTGTTGATGATGATGATAATGTGGGCATCTTATCTTTGATAAAGGAAAGGGCAAAATGTAAACAATGTGATGGTGTAGGCTGTCTGGAAATAACTGAACAACAAAGTAGCAGGAAGAGTTTAGCATCAAAATTAGTTGTTCTGTGTAGATCCTGCAATAATCTACCTCAAAAATGACTTTGAACATTGTGCATAATTCAAATGATGTTAATTTGAAGTTAGTGTACGCAATCCATGCAATAGGAAAAGGAAAAAAAGGGAAAGGGAAAAAAAGGCTACTCAAATGTTTTGTGGTTTGATGAACATTATTCCTCCTCCTCCTCCCAGTAGGTTCAGCAAGTACATAAAAATATTTTTAGGTGCCTTGACAGTTGTGTCTAAAGCATCTATGAAACGTGCAGTAGAAAAACTGCAACTATTCGTGGGACCAGGCACATTGCTGTTGCACTTGATGGGACATGGCAAAGTCGAGGACATCGTTCCTTGAATAGTGTTGTAAGTGCTACTTCTCGGGAGAATGGATAAGTAGTTGATGTTGAGTGTTTATCTAAGTACTGCCACACTTGCCATGACAACACTGAAGGATATGAACATCAGTGTTCTAAGAATTATGATTGGTACACTGGAGGTATGGACTGTGATGGAGATCTACAAATATTTCAGAGATTGGTGCCCATTTATAATGTTAGATATATGAAGTACCTAGGTGATGGGGACTAAATCTTTCAATAAAATTAATGAGTTCAATGTTCGTGGTGATACCTTGGTAACAAAACTGGACCGTTGTGGACACGTGCAAAAGAGGATGGGCGCTAGATTGAGGAAGCTACAAAGTGAAATGAAAGTTGAATCTGATGGAAAATCTCTCTCTGGCTGAGGCACATTGACAGAAACTGAAATAGACCTCCTCCAGAGATATTATGGACCAGACATTAAATGAACTGCACCTCAAAGATTGTACAGCAATGAGAAAAGCTGTATGGGCCACCTACTTTCATAAGTTGTCTGCAGATGAGCACCCTATGCACAGACTGTGCCCTAAAGGAGCAATTCTTGGTGTGGTTACCAAAAAGCAAAAGAAAGTGGTCAAATATACCATCATAAGCATTCTCTTCCTGAGCCTGTTATGAATGAAATAAAACCAATTTTTAGAGACCTGAGTGACCCTGTTTTGCTTAGTAAATGTCTTCATGGGGGCACTCAATACAAACAAAAGTTCCAACCATAGCATTTGGGAAATATTACCCAAGAATGTTTTTGTAGGACTAAATGCATTAAAAGTTGGTGTACTAGATGCATTGATATTTTTCAATGATTGAATGTTAGGAAGGTTGGAAGTTCTGAGAAATTGAGGAATAAAATGTGGCCCTAATATGGAAGATCAACTGCATGCGTGTGACAGACAACGGGTGCATGAAGCTGAAAGATTCGCTCTTCAAGTTACTAAAAAAGGAAGAAGTGCTAAAAGGAATGCCAACAGGAAGCTTGAAGATGAAGAAATGCTGCATGATGAAGACTATGCTGCAGGAATGTTCTAAGGCACAGTTTAATTGGACTCTGTATCTTCATTCACAATTTCACGTAAGTTGTATTTTTCAGAATTCAGGTACAAATATTTCCCAAAGTTTATAAAGCATTGCTCTAATTTTTTTTCTGTAACTTGCAATAGTCCATACTTATGTAGTAGACCTACACTTTACTGCAAATTCAACTAAATTATAGAAAAAATAACATTACGAAAAAATTATAAAAATTAAAATGTAAGATGTGATATTTTTTTTATCCTTGTAATATACACAAGAGGTGGAATTAAATAGGTCTAGTACCTCAGCCATCATGTCATGTATATCTGGCAAAAATTTAGTCTCCTCCAAATGTATAACATTGGATTAAATGGTACCTCAATTTCAGGAAGCATTTTGGAAGAAAAAAAAAAAAAAAAAAAAAAAAAAAAAAAAAAAAAAAAAAAAAAAAAAAAAAAAAAAGATGCATCAATTTCTTTGTAATTTTTTAATAATCCTAATCAGGTTCAAAATATTTAAAATACTTTGAATTTGTTTAGAAAGTGTGCTGCAATACCTGATATTGACAAAAAAGTCTGTAAAACATGTACATTATAAACAGTGCCAGAAAGAAATAATTGTTGATTTTTCTATAACATTGAGCCGGAAAAGTACTACCCTGATCCTTATGGGACAGAAGAACATTTATAGTTTCTGCCCTGAAAGCTAGTTCTGTAACTTCTGTATGCAGATTTTTGCACAATGTACGATGTGTTTCTTGAGGTGTCTGCTAGTCATGATTTTTCAACATTTATGTTACATGCTTGCATGTCAACCATTTTGCTCCTCCCCGATTAATATGTACTGTATTTACTTGAATCTAAGCCGCACTTTTTTTCCAGTTTTTGCAATCCAAGAAACCGCCTACGGCTTACAAGGGAACCTCCCCATCGCACCCCCCTCAGATTTAGTTGTAAGTTGGCACAGTGGATAGGCCCTGAAAAACTGAACACAGATCAATCGAGAAAACAGGAAGAAGTTGTGTGGAACTATGAAAAAAATAAGCAAAATATACAAACTGAGTAGTCCATGCGTAAAATAGGCAACACCAAGGAGAGTGTGAGCTCAAGAGCGCCGTGGTCCCGTGGTTAGTGTGAGCATCTGCGGAAGGAGAGGTCCTTGGTTCAAGTCTTCACTCGAGTAAAAAGTTTAATTTTTTATTTTCCGACGATTATCAAAGATCAGGCATATCACACATAATTAACTTCGCTCTCCAAAATTCCAGGACATGTTCAGATTTGCTTGGACATATACAGGATTTGACGGTCTACACACGGAAAAATATGAAAACGTTAAAAACATGTTTTGACAGAGCACAGGGAAAACTGCGACTGTGAAACTGTTGCATTCATTTGTTGCAGCTTATGTGAAACACTTATGTTTTCATCGCTTTTTTGGGAGTGATTATCACATACTCATTCGCCAAGTGTACAAGTTAGGTGGGTCGACAACATATTCCTGTCATGTGACGCACATGCCGTCACCAGTGTCGTATAGAATATACGAGACGGATTTTCCTGTGGAGGAATCGGTTGACCTATGAGCTTGCGATCAAATGTTTTCGGTTCCCATTGGAGAGGCACATCCTTTCATCTACTAATCGCACGGTCAGAGACGTCAATGAACGAACGGACAGATCATAACTTTGCGAAAAGAAAAAAATTTAAATTTTCACTTGAAGGAGGACTTTAACCGAGGACCTCTCGTTCCGCAGCTGCTCACGCAAACCACCAGCTCATGTTGTTCTTGATATTGCCTATCTTGCGCATGGACTACTCAGTTTGTATATTTTGCTTATTTTTTTTCATAGTTCCACACAACTTCTTCCTGTTTTCTCGATTGATCTGTGTTCAGTTTTTCAGGGCCTATCCACTGTGCTAACTTATAACTAAATCTGAGGAGGGTGCAATGGGGAGGTTCCCTTGTTAGAATAGAGTGCAAAGTAAGCGGAAGTTCTGAAAAACGTTGGTAGGTGCCGCCACAACTAACTTCTGCCATCAATTATATGTAGGGCAACATAGGCATGCTTTGCAGGCACAAAGATAAATACTGGCGCCAAAACCTCTGCGTCAGTAAAAAAATGTGGAAGATGAGCATTTTTCTCCACCCCGAGTTTTGACCAATGCATTTTCATACATTATCTAACGAAGTAAATACAAATTCCGTATTGTTCATCTTCGAATGTAGCGGCATTTCAATGTACTACGAAAATTCGACTGGCAAGACTGTTTGGGTTGTTTGTCAATATGGCCAACTCTATGTTCTGAATTTTTTCCTACCTCTGAGAAGAGATGGTTGCTAATAGGAACTTTTATGAACTGTGAATCACATGCAGTATTCTCTTCACCATAAGAATAATAGGAATATAAACATTTTGCCATGTATTCTTTCGTGTTTGCTGCTATCTCATTTAAATTCTGTTTGCCTAATAAATTACTAAACTAGAAACAACAGCAAACGCGGAAGAATATACATATCATGTCATGTTTATATTCGTATTATTCTTATGCCCAATAGTGATACAACCAGAAATGAAGCACGGCAATTGAATAGATTTTTAAATCTATGATGACTAATTTCTGTGCAGAATGTAATGTACTAAAGAGGCACCTGCAAAAATTTTCAAATGGAGAAAAATTTTCGCTAAACTCTCGTTCAGAACATCTTCTATCATACACAGTCTATTATTTGGTTCTTGTTGATCATTATCAAAGAAGGCAGCAGGGTAAGTAACAACAAATAGCAGTTTCTTACCATTGTTTCGCTAATGAGACAATTCCCCCCCCCCTTTTTTAAATTGTAAGCGGCGGTAGCGCGCACAAAAGCAAGCCGTGCCGCGAGCGGCGACAGTCTGAAACACTCACTATCAGAATGCGACAAACAATGCACGACACAGTGACAGTACATTAATGCATTTTCAGCTTAGAGTGACGTAAACACCTATAACAAAGAGAACAGCACTTATCAGATCAAAGAAAAATAAGCAATCAATTCAAACTAGACGAAGCACATGAAAAAGGAAGGGTACCTGTATAAATACGGACGGAGCGCCTGACGCATAGCGGTGGCTACCTGGTAAAGCTTAACAGTTAAGCTTACGACTCGAACCAAACTACTGTAGCTGTATCATCATTCATTCAACCTAAATTGGGTCTCATATTACAATGGACCAACTTTGTTTAGATTTGGAGGTTCAGCCTAAAACTTTTCCCTCCCCTTGAATTTCGAGTCTCGAATTTCAGGTGCAGCTTAGATTCGGGAAATTTTTTTCCCCTTAATTTCGAGTCTCATTTTTCAGGTGTGGCTTAAATTCGAGTAAATACGGTAATCTCTTCTGTATTTGTACTGCAGTTTCCCTGAATCCTATCAATCAAGATTAGCACGATACTTGGTTTACAACAACTAAGCCTTTGATGTTCATCATACTTCATACATGAACACATTTTTATTCCCAAACAAATATGTACACATCTCTTTTGTCAAGTCTTAGCAACAGGTCTGATACTCTAGCTGGAGGTTTCACCAATTTTTACTGTACAGTATTTCTTCATAGGTACTTGCATTGTAGAATTATAATTCCCTGCAGTACATCAAATATTACTTGTGTGTGTATAAATCATCATCCACAGTAATTGTGCTGTATCCTACTTGTGATATTGTCACCAATTAAAAAACTGGTCAGATATCCCATAGAAACATTTTCTTTAGAAGATTCAGTATGGGACCAAAACATAAGCTCTTTGAAAATCTAGAAACACCAATTAGCATTGCTTGCATTATTGGTTGCACCGAGGATATTCTGGGTGAAGAGCATAAGTTAAGTTCTGCAAGATTATTGTTTCGGGAAACAAAGTAGATTTCTGAGAAGAAGAGGTTTTTTTCCCCCTCCATGTAGGTCAGATAGGAACTCTGAACACGTTCTACGATTATGTTGACAAATAGATTTGAGTGATACAATATGGCAGTTTTGCAGGTTAAGTTTTTTCCATTTTTGCAGGTACACGTGAAAGCTGTTTACATATCACAGTGAACATTGTTATATTCAAGGTACCTGTACTACATTATGATAAAGAGTGGAGCTTATTCACTAAAATATTCTGTACATAAGTTGACTAGGACTTCATTGCGCCCTATGGTTTTACCAAGATTCAGAGGTTTACACTGCTTTTCAAAGCACTATAGTCAGTTGAGATAAATATTTGGTATTGACTATTCATGTGACCAGACATGGCCATGGCCATGTTACAAGACATGGCCTAATAGCTACCTCTCAGATTCTCTAAAAGCAAAAACAAAAATCGTAACAATATGCACGTCACACCTGGGTATGTGAATTTACTTTGTCACTAACTACAGTATATGAACTCTACAAACTGTAAAGCACTCATTTCATTATACAGTTCGCTGAATTGAAGTTACTAGTTATACTACACAATATAAATGCGGATTATTCTCGCAATATTGTCAAACATTCATAATTTTTGTTGTTGTTGTTGTTGTTGTTACGAGATACAGGTTATTACCGTTGCACTAGTGACAGAATAATTCATCAATATATTAACAGCAGGAAGTCTATGTTATCCAGCTGCAATCACAAATCCTCATGGAATAGTTATAATATTAAGAAGGTAATCATAATGTTATGATCAGTCAATGCCACATTCTCCACTTAAATTCCCAAGCACACTGCAGTTACAGTAATGGAAAACCACCACTAATCTCTCTGTTAGAAACTTATTTCAAATTCGTTTCTTTTGTACAAATCAAGCTGCCACTGATTCCTTCCATATGTGTAATTTTCCACACAGTCCACATCACGCCACTGATGATACCTGCAGTGCTGTTCCCTATTCTCTTTCATGTCTCACCAGTCACTTGATTGACAGCGACCTCAAGGAGACTCAACTTCAGAGATAGGCGATATTTTGTTGTTTCAGCTACACTTTTGTTTTATTTACACCAATATCACTTCCATGACACTGAAATGACAATGCTATGGAGGAAGCTTAGAACACCTGCACCTTTCGGTAATGTTGGCTTCTTTTGTGCCGTAATTCCGAGCAAGTCAGCTGTCTTCAAATCTCTTTCAGTTCCTAATCTCATGCTTTCAACCACATAATAATACTGAATTTTCTTATTGTGAGAGATGGTGACTTACCATGGGCAACTGAATGACACATTGCATTATTCATAACACTGACTAATACTCTTGTAGGTATCGCAAAGTGGTTAGATATATGTCTTTTGAAAACTCTGACACTGTTCATTTCTGATCATCATATCTCCCTCTCTAAAAAATATACATTAACAGGCAGTTTGGAACAAAACCATGCAATGTACCATGCTTGCGAAACAAAAATCCAAAAGACACTGCCACTGTTCCCTCGTGCTTTCATCAGCCTAGCGTCTTCATAATGAATGAATGAATGAATGAATGGCATCAACCCAAGTTTCGTCTAGTCACATACTACTGTCTAATGTCACGTCCATGCTCTTGCATAGGAATCTGCAATGCCACGCCACAACATCTGTCCTTGCCACTAGTAAAGTAAGAGCATATGGACTATCACAGACCAGTTGTGTGATTGGATTGAAAAGTTCCTAGATAACAGAACGCAGCATGTCATTCTCAATGAAGAGAAGTCTTCCAAAGTAAGAGTGATTTCAGGTGTGCCGCAGGGGAGTGTCGTAGGACTGTTGCTATTCACAATATACATAAATAACCTTGTGGATAATGTCTGAAGTTCACTGAGGCTTTTTGCAGATGGTGCTGTAGTATGTCGAGAGGTTGTAACAATGGAAAATTGTATTGAAATGCAGGAGATCTGAAACGAATTGACACTTGGTGCAGGGAATGGCAATTGAATTTCAACGTAGACAAGTGTAATATGCTGCGAATACATAGAAAGAAAGAGCCCTTATCATTTAGCTACAATATAGCAGGTCAGCAACTGGAAGCAATTAATTCCATAAATTATCTGGGAGTAGGCATTAGGAGTGATTTAAAATGGAATGACCATATGAAGTTAATCGTCAGTAAAGCAGATGTCACACAGATTCATTGGAAGAATCCTAAGGAAATGCACTCCGAAAACAAAGGAGTAGGTTATAGTACACTTGTTCGCCCACTGCCGAGTATTACTCACCAGTGTGGGATCTGTACCAGATAGGGTTGGTAGAAGAGAGAGAGAGAGAGAGAGAGAGAGAGAGAGAGAGAGAGAGAGAGAGATCCAATGGAGAGCAGCGCGCTTCGTTACAGGATCATTTACTAATCGCAAAAGCATTACAGAGATGATAGATAAACTCCAGTGGAAGACTCTGCAGGAGAGACGCTCAGTAGCTCGGTACGGACTTTTGTTGAAGTTTCGAGAACATACCTTCACCGAGGAGTCAAGCAGTATATTGCTCCCTCCTATGTGCATCTTGCGAAGAGACCACGAGGATAAAATCGGAGAGATTAGCGCCCACACAGAGGCATACCAACAATCTTTCTTTCCATGAACAATGTGAGACTGGAATAGAAGGGAGAACCGATAGAGGTACTCAAAGTACCCTCCGCCACACACCGTCAGGTGGCTTGTGAAGTATGGATGTAGATGTAGTAGCTGAATAACTGAAACCTGTCTTTAAGCACTGTACACAATGAAAATTTGTTGCCTCATTTTGAAGTTACGTTATCAATTTTGATAGTGGTAAACATTCTTGTATTTTGTCTCTCAGACTGCAGTAAGGAGTACGATGATGATCACAGCAACTGCAGTACAGAAATTTAATTATTACAACAATGCTTCAATGCCCTTTGGGAAGAAACATTTAGAGACATTGTTTTGGCATTTTCAATTTTGTCTCAGCTACAATGATTTTTTATCACTGCATGAATAAAGTGATTCTAGTTCCTTTCTGAGAAATGACAACCTCCTCCTCCTCAGCCATCTTGTTGAAATTTAAGACTTTCCTGCTTACTTTTCTAGGCCCTTGTAGCTTCTACTGTACTGTGATCAGTACATCAACATTTGCAAAGAAATTAGCGTATTTTCATCTTGAAAAATGTTTAAAATCATCTGCTTTAAGTAATTATGAAAGAAAGCTTTAGGTCTTTTGCAGGAAGTTTTCACTTTATAACTCTCAAAGTCTGTCTTAATGAATTTTGGCATGATTAACATCTCTTCCAATTATTACAGCAAGCCTTAAAAATACACACAGAAGGCAATGAGGTATCTTCTCAAGTCATCAGTTACTTCCGTAGTTGAGTTTGGAAGACAACTTCAGTATACAATATTAACATTCACCACACCTATTTCTAAAAGATGGGTTGTCCTAGACTAAAGCCTGTGTGCACTCATTCCTCACAGATAATTAGTGAAATAAAATCACTGCATGGGTGCATACACAATATATTTTGCACAACTGCGCATTATGGGAAGGTGTTGCCTGAAATGGAGACCTGCCAGCTTTCGTGCAGAGGCTGGAAATTGAGATCTTTTAAACACAGCTGTTTGTAATGGAATTTCCTTGCAGTCAGCTGTATCTACCACTTTCGGGTGTGACTGACAAACATATACACTGTGTTCTATAATAATGATGGGGCTGGACACATGCATATAGCCTATGTGCAGACTTTTAGAATACTAAGCATTTTGATAGAATTATTTCCTATGCACAGATGTGACAGCCCTGCAAGCTTCTAATCAAAGGTAAGGCCAGAAAACATCATCCACTCTTCAAAATTTAAAAACATTTACCTTAAAGTGAGTGTAGGATATTACAAGCTAACAGGTCAAAACGCCCAAATTTTTTTTTCTAAACTACACATATCATTTTTGTTCAGTTATTTGTAAGTACTCAAAAATTTGAATTTTGTGATAAATGCAAATATGAATGTGAATTCTGCCTCAAAATATAAAAATGCAAAATTACCTAATGAACGATATTCCATAGAAACCTGTATCCATATGAGATATTTTATTAGAGGTAGTTTATAGCCTTATTTTCTGCATATTAATATCTAAAATTTAACAAACATTTGGTTACTGGTATTGCACATCATCGGGAAAATCCCAATTTGAGAAGATTATGTTCTTAAGAATGTGTTTGCAAAATAAAATATGCACAAACGCAACAATGTATCAGTGCACTCAATGCTCTTCAGCCACGCGAAATGTGGGTGGTTAAATGTCTGTCTGAGATACATGCCATGTAATATTATTTAGTGCTCCGTTGTGGGACCCTAGCAACTTTGAACAAAGCAACAAGGAGGAGGGGGGGGGGGGGGGGGAGGAGGAGGAATGAGTAAGGCGAGACTCGTACCAGCAATCTACGAAAGTGCGCTTCAAATCAGATTTTTTTCTGCAAATTTATGAAAAACCATTAAGAGCAACATATTTCTCAACACTTTTTAACTGTGTTCCATATGTGTGCTTCACTACGGAACAGGAAGCAGCCTCAGCCAATGTCATACTGCATATTAACAGCATGACAACCAGAAAACAAAATTACAGAGACTGTAGTTTTTACTTCAAAAATTGTGTACAGTCATAGTGAAAGTGTGATCTAACACATAAGCAGGACCTACTTTCAAGAGCATAACAGCACCAGTGCATGTGTGCTGCAACTTCTCACCAATCATTGCATTTGCATTTGTTTACGTCAGGTTCAGTCTTATGATGACTTTACAAACCTTTACAGCAATATGCCAGTTCACACTACTTTAGAAACACTAGAGAAGAGCTTGGGGGCTAATAAGAAAGAAACAACTGCTGAACAGATTATAGAATTAATGTGGTTGTTAAATGGTAGTAAAATACATTATTTTGAGTTTAATGGTAAGCTTTGTAAACTGTCAGATGGTCCTGCCACGGATAATCTATTAGCAGACATTCTGGCCAATATTTTTATAGTCACATTAGAAGAAAAAATTTCTTTTTAAGGTAATGCATCCACAAAACTAGGAATTTAATTCCCCATTCGAGGTATGTTGATACTTTAATTGTATATAATGTATCAACTCTTTGGAATGTTGAATAGTCTTCATGAAAAATTTAAATTTACTTCCGAGTTGCAAAATGAATATTGCAAACCAAATTTATTAGAGCTCGAACTCTGGGTTACAGACGACAATAGGTTTCAATATTTTTCACAAACCAACTAGTATTCATCCAATTATACCATCTGACTTGACAGGGAGACGGGGGAAATTAAAACTAACTTGCAATAATATAGTATCCATCTACAGCAGAAAAATTTTTAAGAAGGAAACCAGAAATAAGCTACCACATTATGTGACTGTAATTAAAGTGAAAGGCATATTTCAACTCTTTTTATAAGGAGTATCTCAATCTCAGGCAGGATTAAAAATTTTCTGTTAAATAAATACAGCTGCAAAGTTGCGTTCTTTACTAAAAGCAGCCTAAGGAAAAAACTGAATCCATAATATTAAAACAGTAGTTCAGGTATCTCAGGATGACATGCAGTGCATATCCAGTAATTTTTTTATCTGACATACTGGAAGGGCTTTCTATGTTAGAGAGAAAGAACATCTGTTGGTAAAGAAATGTGTCACTGTCCATAATTCTCCTTTCAAATAACATTCGTTAACATCAGATCACAATCCAGAAAGATTAGAAAAATCTGGATTCTGCATAATGAAAGAGATGGTGAAGGTTGGATGTCATCATCCTATATGACAAGCTGCAATCAAGAAATAGACTTTTTCAACGGTTTCAAGCCAGTGCTCACAACCGTGTAGGTCCTTCATCAACATCTCTTGCTCTTCAGTAGTGTTGTCTCCCTCACGTACATGCCTTAATACTTTATTTTAACTAGACGGCACTGCTTCTTTGATACACAAGTTCATCACACGAGGACAATTAGGTCCTGCAACAAAATCTTAAATGGTCATATTGTTTATTTTTTACTAGATAAACAGGCTACTTATGCCTTCATGTTAATTTTTTTCCATTATTGCTTTTTTACAGTGAAAAACTGTGGGACAGTCCAATCTAAGAACATGTAGTACTTTTTACTCCTTTTAATTTTATCCGATTTCACTCGTTGCTTTTGTGTCACACTGTTTTGGGTATCACAATGGTATGACATTGCAGGAGAAGTTTTAAGTGACGTTATCAGCCCACAACATGCAAGTAAGTGCTGCAAAACAAGTTGCCACATGCTTAGTTTGACATCTGTCAGTTGAATACCCATACCTGATTTTTATCTTACACTTTTAATGAATTTTAATCATATTGCTTGTATGAGATGCGAGTGCTTCTGCTCATGATGAATGTATCACATTTTATGTAAAGTAATGTAGGTAGGTAACAGCTTTTGTTTTCCATTTATAATTTTAATAACTTTTCACAATTAGGAGCAAGATACCAGTCCTTGTTAAAAAATGTTTTTAAGTGACTACTTGTTCTACCATAGAAAATAGTCTTAACAATATTGAAACCTGCCTGCTTTTCACGTTGGAAACTTACAATTGCAGCTAACAGCGATATTCAAGACTGATTTGGTATGGTTAATTTAAGGGGGTGGCCAGATGCCTTTCCTACCACCCTGGATCTCCACCCCCCCCCCCCACAGAAACGTATGTACCCTAACTATCCAGGCGTAGTTTTATTCATTTATTCATGTGAAAGTGACAGTTTTCAAAATGTTTGTGGAACATGTAACAGAGACCTCATCAATCTACCATGAGGAATCAATCCACGGCCGCCAAATGCCCCTGCCCTGGAAGCAGCACTTTAACATTCTTTGCTGTCTTGGCTGATCAAAATGGAGCCTATTACTGTCTTGTTAATATGTTGATGACCTGAAAGGCATGAATGACTTTGCAACAAGTAGCTTGGAGATGAACTTTCAGTAGAGGTGCTCGTTCAATTCTTTTTACTGATATAAATGTTGAATTCCTCATCTCTACTTAGTCACTACAGTAAATTATGTTGGAAACAGTGATTGTATCACAACCTGATATGCTTTATTTGCTTCAGTATAAGCTATTCATCACCTCGATTTCGTACACTCGTTTTGTAGATTGATGCTTAGTACTCTCGACCAAATTTCACATTTCTCAGAGAAGTGACATGTTTTTGTGTTCCAGGTTCTTGAGCCACTTAGTTACACATTGCCTGGTGTTTGCAATTTAAGGTGGTGCAGCCATAGCATTGACATTTACAACACCTCATTGGGCACAGGAAATGGGAATACATTTCGATACGTATAAAACAACCTTTAAGTATTCTGTAACACTAATGAATTGGAAATGAATATAAACACTGATGTTTTTTCCATCACACTTTTTTTGTCAATGGCATTTCATCCACCCCATTGTGAGATTTCAAAATATTGTTCTTGGCATACTGGACACCCTACCATATTTTGCTATTCAACATTATCATTTACCTACAAATAAATGTATTAGTAATTTTTTATATTTACCAGCAATCTGCTGGGAACAATGAAAGGTAATCAAACAATGTAACATCTTCAAGAATTATAACTTAGATATTGTAATATAATGCACTTTTTAATTATCCTACAACACATCCATTGACAATTCAGTGTTAGAGTGATAATCATAGAAACATTTAAATTCTAATCGTCAACAACCACTCAACATTTCCACATTCATAGAAAAATATTTTGCACTTTTTGCCTTATGCAGGAGTGTAGAATGCAATTTTATTTTATGATTCAATTATCTTGAGTCAATAACAATTCTCTTGATACATAACAGACTTTTCATGTGCCGTTTAGTCCACACAGCACATACACCAAAGCGACAAGTCATGGGATTGCGACACTCACATACACAGATGGCAGTAGTATCACGTACACAATCTATAAAACCATTAGTGCACTGGTGTGGCTGTCATTTGTAAACAGGTGATTCATGTGAAAAGGTTTCCAATGTGATTATGGCCATGCAACAGAAATAGTAGTTGGAGCTACAAGCATGGGACATTCCATTTCGGAAATAGTTAAAGAATTTAATATTACAAGATCTGCAATATCGTAAGAGAACAGAATACCCAATTTCAGGCATTAGCTCTCACCATTGACAATGCAGTGGCCGATGGCCTTTCCTTAACAACCGAGAGCAGCAGAGCCAGTGTAGAATTGTCAGTGCTACCGAACAACACTGTGTGAAAAAACTGCAGAAAAAGTGTAGGAGATACAAAGAATGTATCCATTAGCTGGCAGATGACTCACGTAACTGCCCTTGTTAACAGCACATCACCACCTGGAGCATCTCTCCTTGGTTTGTGACTATCAGTTGGACCCTAGACGAATGGAAATTTGCGGCCTGGTCAGATGAGCCTTGATTTCAATTGGTAAGAGATGATGGAAGGGTTAATGTGTGGCACAGACCCCACAAAGCAGCGAAGACCCCCTGAAGTCACTGTGCAAGCTGGTGGGAGCACTAGAATGTTGTGGGGCATGTGTGCATGGAACAACTGGCTCACTGACAAGACATTGTGTTCGGCTACTTTGAGACCATTTGCAACCATTCATAGACTTGCTCTTCCCGAATAACTCTAATTCTAACCAGGTCAGAACTGTTCACAATTGGTTGAAGACCATTCTAGACAATTTGAGCAAATGATCTAGTCACCAAATCGTCCAACATGAATCCCATCAAACTCTTATGGGACACAATCGAGAGGTCAGCTCATGCACAAAACCCTGCACCAGCAACACTTTCATAGTTATGGACAACTACAAGCAGCACGGCTCAATATTTCTGCAGGGGACTTCTAAGAACTTTGAGTCCATCCCATGTCAAGTTGCTGCACTATGCTGAACAAAAGGTGATTCGACACAATATCAGGATGTATCCCATGACTTGTCACCTCAGTGTAATGACACTCATGAACTCTCAAATATTCTAGTTTCCTGAAGTCCTTTCCTTTCTTACAATGAATCAAGAAACCTCTGGCTGAATAATTCATACATGAAATGAGCTCAGTATTTTGTAGTACATAAACATTTATCAACTAACCTTCTTCAAGGTTAATGAAATCCTGCCTCTCCTCCTGCTCCCCAGAGTACATATTCTGTTCACGTTCCAGATAGTGTGCGCGTTCACCAATATGATGTCCAACAGCCATTTTCTTTGTTCCTGAACGAGAATCACAAACGGTCTTCTTCACTTCCTTGATGCCACCAGGTGCAGTGCGTGTTGACGATGATGCCTGGTATACCTGAACATATTTTGTAATAGGGGAAGTATTAGTTTAGACTTTTGGTGTAGCCTAACAAATGCAAAAAAGTTAATTATAGCTAAATGACCCGGCCTCAGTAATCACCTGAACTTCCCTTCACAGTGTGTTTCTTCAGTGATGACAATAGAGTAGGTGTTGATGGACAAAAGCATACAGGAAGTTTTACTATGGGATCGCTCACTAGGGAAATACCATGACGTAATGTGACACAAATGTCTAGAGGCTACCAACTGTATTATGAAGATCTGAGATTATCACAGCAATTTAGATAAAATATGGGAAGACTTTCGACAATGTTTATCTCCTACCAGAGTGTGGCTCGGCAGGATTTTATATAGCATCAGATTCTTGTCCAGGCTGTTACGGTAGTATACCTGAACACTTTCCTTGTTCTGAATGGGTCAAGTCATTCCTGCCAAAGAAATTGTCTTCAGAACTAATATTAAGTAATATCTAGATGCAGAAACATTCAGTAGGTAATTCTGCAATCTTATGAAAGTAAGCATTTGGTCACAACCATTTCCTATAACAACCAAACTTTTAACATATGAAACCATGTATATAGAAAGATTACTAATTGCCACAATGAAGTTGCTGTTGCCTATTGGTGGGCTTGATGTAATAGATGGAGATGCGCCAGCCAAATCGGCTACTATCCATATTAAAGCAACAAGGGGTCTGAGAAAGATAGTCTGAATTTCATTACAGAAAAAACAGGTAACAGTCACAAGTTGGTTAGTTGGATGATTAAAGGGACCAATCTACTTGGTTATCAGTCACTTTTTCTTTGAACAGGTCTATATGACTAGATTGTAGATAGCCTGCCACGCAAAATCCTGAGGAAGAAAGGGAGACAGAGGAAGAAAGAAAAGGTACCCCACCTGGGGAGCAGCCCAAAGCCCCCGAGAGCAGATTGCAATGAGGAGACATACATCCCCCAGCATCCAGCATTTACTGGAGGCACTCCACTAAGAAATTGTATAGGAAAGATTAGCAACATGGACAGTGTAGAAGAAGTACAGAGACACAAAGTATGCACAAGTCTAACAGACCACACAAGAGGGGGGAGGAAGAGTACAAGAGCAGGTACTGTGGGAACCGGGTTGGACAATCAAGCCCACACAGTTGCAGCCCCCCCCCCCCCCCCCCCCCCCCCCGAGCAGAAGAGGCAACAGTGTGTTCAAACAACCCTTCAATGGGCTGATAAGGTTAAGTGTCTCTCCCTTGAAGAGATTGGTAACAGATCCCTTCACGAAAAAAAAAAAATACGTAACACCGGGGGTAGCAAGTCACTGAGATTAAAGGGTCCACTGCAGGGCAGCTAGCTTGGGACAGTTCAGCAAAATGTTAACCACAGTCAAATGGGAACCATAATGACAGTGGGGTGCGTCGTCATGAGGGAGGAGATGACCGCCAGCCAGCCAGGTACAACCGATGCAGAGATGGCAAAGGGTGGCAGAGTTTTGCAATAGTCCTGCATGGAGGACCTCCACAGATTCCCACTGTTTTTCACCCATAGCCGGTAAAGACAGGGTAATCCATTTCATATTTCAGGTTCCTAAAACTTCATGGTGTAATACTGATCAGTGGCCTGTTTCCGGTATACTGATCTGTAGAGTCTATTTACTGGCAGCCAGTTTGTCCATGCTATTGGTGAGTTACTTTAAGAGAATCTTGTAAAAATTGTCCCAAGGGATTACTACTGGCAAGAAGTCAGAGGAAGGGGATTCATCTCCAGCTGGGATTGATTGATTATTTGAGAGGGTCTGTGGGACCAAATGGAGAGATCATCAGTCCTGCTATTACAAAGTGAGTTACAGAAGAAAAAGGGTCTGCTGAAAATGGACGGATTCCATCAGGGGAATCACACACACACACAGTAAAGGCATAGAGGGTGAGATCAAATCTAAAAACTGGAAAAAACAGGGTGGTCATGGGGTCACAGTCCAAGAAAACTGTAAAAGAACTCCCAACCACAACGAATCTGTCCCTGCCCCAACACTAGAACCTTATATCTGGAAATAAAAACCACTTTCACTGAGGAAACAGAGGACCAGTTCAACCATCTGTGGATTGTCTGCTAATATTACATTTAAGGAATCAGGACTATACTTAACACAAATTGCCAAAAGAAGGGGACAGTCCAGTATGTGACATATCGTCAGTGTTTCCACAACCACATTGTGGGGGTGAGTTGTTATGTAGGAGGAAACAACAGGTGAGCTGGGTGTGACCAACACAAACGGCATAAAACAGTTAACTACTCTTGAGAGGAGCGATATGAAGAGTGCCAGACTGCAGTAGACTCCTTGATTGTGTAGAGTTTATTACTAAGATCAGTAGTGCTCCAGACGGCATTCCAATTTTGGGCAGAGAGAGATTTGGAGTAGACCCCCATATCCGCAGCTGGAATTATGAAGGAAAATGGGGTAAGTATCTGCTTTTCTAGCCAAACAGTCAGCCAGTTCATTCCCTGGAGGCCAACATGAGATGGGACCCAGAGAAAGACAACTGAACAGACCACATGCGCATGGGCAGAGAGAAGGTCATAGATAGCAGAGACTGAAGGGTGATGAGAGTAGCATTGGTCGATAGCCTGCAGGCTGCTCATGGAGTCTGAACAAATTAAAACACTGCAGAGAGAGCCCTGAGAAGAAAAAAAAAAAAAAGTACTAGAAGCTCTGCTGTGAACACACTACACATGATCCCGGCAATAAATTGTGTTAGAAGCCAGTAGAAAACGAACGTGAAAGCATATCCCACCTTATCGATTGTCTTAGAACTATCAGTGTAAAAGATGGTGACACCCTGGAACTCTGCAAAGAATGGTACATACAAGATGCTGGTAAGCCATACGAGTGCGAGACCTTAGGACCCTGGAACAGATCGGTCCTAATCTGTGGTCTAGGCACCATACAGGGTGGGAGGAGGAGGGGGGGGGGTTATTGGAGGGGAAAACACAGGGTGCAGTACAGTGAGGGGAGATGGAGCTCTCGACAGAGGGATGTGAGACACATGCCAACTAACAATCCCACCCATGGGCGGGTGTTAGGAGGGAAACGTCCCTCATTGGCGAAAAGCACACGGTACACAGGACAGTCAGGGAACTGGCAAATGGTGATTGCGTAAGAAACAAGGAGTTGTCTCCATCGGATATGTAGTGGGGGAACCCCCACTTCCCTGATGAGACTATCAACAGGACTAGTGCAGCAAAAAGGCACCAATACCCAGATGCACCCCACAACGATTGACAGGGTCAAGGAGTTTCAAAGTGAAAGGAGCTGTTCAGCCATAAACCTGACTATCATAATTAGTCTGGACAAGACCAGAGCAAGGTAAAGATGGAGAAGAGTGGAATGGTCTGCACCCCAAGATGTGTGGGCCAGCAGGTGGAGAGCATGAAGACTCTGCATACATGTTGCCTTTAGGTGGCGAATGTGGGCAGCCATGTCAGCTTGTTCAAAAACAAGGCCCAAGAAATGGGACTGGGCTACAACATCAAGGAGCTGGTTGCCTAAATAAAGTTCTGGATCGGTGTGTACTGTGTGTCGACAGCAAAAATGCATAACCTGTGTGTTGGAGGGAGGAAACTAAGACATAGGCGGTGGCCAACACAGAGGCCCTTCAGATGGTGCCTTGAAATGGCACTCAGCAGACGCTATCGAGTGGGAGCTGCACCAGATGCAAAAATCGTCAAGGTACAATGACGGGGTAAACAGAGGCCCAACAGAGGTCACAAGCTCATTCATGGCAATGAGGAAGAGAGTGACACTTAGCACAGAACCCTGTGGGATACCATGCTCCTGAATTTGAGGGACACTGAGTGAAGTGCCAACTCTAACCCGAAGAGCTGGTGAGATGGTAACTCGCAGATAAAAATCTGAAGAGGACCATGGAAGCCTCACTCATGGAGGGTAACTAAAATCTGATGACACCAAGCCACGTCATACACCTTATGTAGATCAAGAAGGTGCTGATGTGAATAAAAGCCTGTCGGATGACAGATTCCAATCAGAGTAAATGGTCAGTTGGAGATTGCTCTGCCCATAAGCCACAGTGAGAGAGGGACAAGTACCCAGCATAATTGACACTGACCATCCTTTTGAGCAGTTTACAAAGTACCTTCATCAGGCTAGTTCAGCGGTAGCTATCTAGAGTCTAGTTTTTCCTGGGCTGGAGGACGGGGTAACTATTGTCTTGCCATTTTGACAGAAATGCATCTGGTTGTGGATGGAATCTGGGCCTGGGGCTGTGTCTTGTGAAGAGCTAAGAGCCTGCACCAATTCCCATTCAGTGAAAGGTGCATTATAGGGCTCAATGTGATGTGGGATATGGGATGAAATTGAGGGGGGCTGTTCAACTCTGCATTTCTGCTGGAGAAAGGTAGTAGGGCAGGATGGGGACGACTGACACCATCGCAAAGTGTGGTACAAGGACCAATGGATCAGTGCACAGAGCTCCTTGAAAGTTTAGACCCTGGACAGTCAGTTGTCTCTGGCGGCCAGAAGGCTATGGAGCTTGGACCAGACTTGTGATGAAGAGGCATACGTCCCCAGGAAGGAAACGTAGTGTTCCCAGCATTCCTTTTTACTCCATGTAATAAGGTAACGAGCCTCAACACAGAGACATTTAAAAGCGATGAGGTTGGTCTGTAAAAGGCGTTGCTTAAATCTGACACACCCGTCAACGATCCTGGACAGTGACTGATTTCCTTGGTCTACCACTGCACAGGTCGATGCCGAGGGGGACCTGTGAATAGAGGGACAGCAGTACCAGCAGCATGAAGAATAATGGTAGAAATGCCTTGCATGACTTCATTAATGGAATTCGAGAGGGAGGTTTCCAAGTTCACAACAGAAGTGTATAAAGACCAACTGGCCCTGCGAGATGCCCAACGTGGGGGTCCATCTGTCTGGTGGCAGCAGAGGAATGATAGAATCACCGGAAAGTGGTCACTGTCACAAATGTCATCATGGGATGACCAGTGTAGGGAAGCCATGAGGGCAGCGGAGGAGACAGTGAGATCGATAGCAGAGAAAGTGCCTTGAGCGATACTGAAGAGGGTAAGAGAACCATCTTTGAGGAGAGACAAATCGAGGCCCATGATAAGTTGGTCAAGGATACCTCCTAACCATTGAAGTGACACTCCCCCACAGTGGATGGTTGGGGAAGTCCCAAGGAGGAGATATGGGGCCGGGAGTTGTTGGATTAAGGTAAACAGTGCAACGTAACCAAGCGGCCTACCTGGAGGAAGCTAGACATTCCAAATGGTGATTGCCAGAGTCACGTGTACTAACTACTATTACTTCCATATTGGTACGTAGGGGGTTGGAGTCACTAATGACATCGGAGCGAACCAAAGTGCAGACCCAACCAGATATTACCTGGGGGTCAGCACAGTTTCGACAGAATGCCCGATAACCGCAAAATGCTGGAGAGTAGTCTAATGGATGTGTGTTTCTTGAAGAAAAAGACAGAACGCAGAATAGGAGGAGACGAGGTTGCATTTCCAGTAGGTGACGATAGTATCTGTTCCAGTAGGTGACGATAGTATCTGTTGCAATTCCACTGGATGATCATGTGGCAAGACTCCAAGGTAGACATAAAGAAGCTGAGGAACAAGTCAGGTCATTTGGTCAGTAGTCGTCACCAACAAGGATGGGTTGACATCCATAAATGCGGTACCAGACTCAGGTTGCAGTGGGGTAGATGGCACCTCCGAGGGCACCTTGTCTTGGGATTTATGTTTCTCCTCCTCCTCCTCTTCTTCTTCTTCTTTCTGAGGTGGACGTTTCTTCCTTGTAAGCTGGGCAATCCGGTGAGTGAGGGGAGTGGTGGTCAGCACAACATACACACACAGGTGGCGGAACACAGGGGCTTCCCTCATTGACTGGGTGGCAACAGTCATCACACAAAGGGTCTGCCGTACAGTGGGAAGACGTGCCCAAAAAGCAAGCACTGAAAGCACCACATAGGTGGAGGGATGTCCTGTTTCACGTCACATCTGTAGCGCATAAGCTTGACCTTCTCTGGGTGGGTATCCCCCTCGAAAGCCAGAATGAAGGTGCCAGTATCGGTGCAGTGTTGTCTTCACGATCCTTCAGCATATGTCTAATAAAATAAACGCAATGCTGCGCCAGATTAGCCTGGAGTTCAACAGTTTGCAGGATGAGGTCCCTATGAAAAGTAATTCCCTGGATCACACTCAGAGATTGGTGTGGAGTGATAGACACCGGGATGTTGCCAAGACAATCACAGGCACGAAGAGCTGCAGATTGGGTGGCAGAAGTAGCTTTGATTGACAGGGAGCCCAACTGCATCTTACTAAGACTCCACTTCACCAAACTTGTCCTTAACATTTTTTATGAAAAAGAATGGCTTTGTGGCAGTGAATGTGTCCCCATCCATCTTAGTACAGACAAAGTAACAGTGAAAAGGTTTCAGCTCAAGACAGCGAGCCTGCCGTCCTCCCACGGTGTAGCCAGGGAAAGGAAGGTTGCCGGGTCATACGAAGCAGCATTCAGTGATCCTTCACCATTCTAAGTGACAGCTGTTTGATAAAGGCCAGATTTTTGCATCTTGATATGCTTCATGCGCCAACCATCCACACTGATACCACCTACTCCGACCAGGGGCTCTTTCCCACAGGCGCCACCCAGCCACAGCAAGGGCTCTCTGGCACAGCAGCCGTTGCCGGGAGTTCCAATGCTCCATGAAGATAAACAACCACTCCTTGGCATATATGGGGAGTGAACAGCTCCGGTATCAGTGGAGTGATCCCTGTGTTGTCAGGGGGCTCAGTCATATGGGTACATAACAGCCCTACCCCACAGACTGGCTACAAGTGCTGGTGACCTAGCAGAGTGGAAGGTGGCTACAGTGGGGATGGGAGAGGGGAAGGAAGGGGAGGGGGAGGGAGAGGGAGAGGAATACACACCATAGATTATAGGAAGGGATTTCTTCCTCATATGGCTCACACTAAAAAGAGGAAATTTTGAAGTGGAGGTAAAATCTTAAGTGGGGACCTAAACACCAAAAAGGATGAAAAACAGGCAAAAGGAACAAAATTGCAACCAATACAGGAAACCAGTTGGATAGCCAGGTCAACATAAATCAGAACTCTGAGACAGGTGAAAAAGGTGACAACCGGGAAGGAGCGAGGATAGGGAGGGAGGGCAGGGTGAAGGAAAAACAGCCTGGGAAAGAAGACTTGGCTGCAATAGCTTGGGGTACCGTCTGCTCCACGCATGAACTCACGAGAGTACCATGGGCCCCCTGTGGGCCTCCAGCTGGGAGATGGGAACCGTTGCCCCTGTTAGCAAGCCACCTAACCTGAAGTAGGTGTGGAGGAAGCAGCAAATGGGGAAAACCCAACCCTTGGGGAGAGTGGGGGGGTGGAGGCAGGGATGGTTGAGCAGCCCCGAGGGCCCACTGTAGAAGGTGAAACTGGGCGAGAGCACAATTGCCAAAGGGGGCAACGTTGTCGTAGCTGTAGCATGTATGTTATATTGTACACACTGGGTGCAACCTTTCATACTACTTTTTGACCTCTTGATAAGTAAATTTGGCCAAATTCTTGTAATCTCACTCCTGAAAATGCTGCTATTTGGTGAGCAGAGAGAATGATGCTTTCCACAGCTGACACAGATGGAGTGAGGGGTAGAAGGAGCATTTGCATGGAGTGCTGATCCACAATCTCTATAGGTGGGGCTAGCACTGCAACGCAAAAACATATGCGCAAATTTCAGGCACTTTGAGGGAGAGGGGGGGCGCACACAGTTTCACACTGAATCAGTATACCATCACATTAATCTTTTCAGGCAGTGAATCACCCTCAAACGCCAAGATGAAGACACTGGTAGTGACTGTATTGTCTTCTGACCCATTATGTACATGACATTGCTCCAATTTGATGCATAACTCATCAGATTGTAAGATCAGATCTCTGTGGAAATGATGCCCTGAACCATATTAAGACTTACACGTAGTGACTGTCACCAGTATGTCACCTGTCTTGTTACAAGTGAGTGGTGCTTGTGACTGGGCAGGGGGTGTCGTTTTGATAAAAAAGGACCCCGTCTTCATTATGGAGATGGCAGCTGCTTCCCCAAATTTAAAAGAAAGATTCTCCACAAAGAATAAGGGCTTTGTGGCCTAGAAGGAATCCCCATCACTCCTTGTGCAAAGTAAGTGCTGGGGTGGGGGAGTACTTTTTTGCTTTCCACTTGGCCCTACGTTCCTTAAACAGAGTAGCCAAGGAAGGAAACATTTTAGGGTCACATTTCTGCATTAGAAGACGACTGTCCATTCAGAGAGATTGCTGGG